>NC_073247.2:128565000-134402500 GCF_029281585.2 Gorilla gorilla gorilla
AGCTGAATAGCCAAGTGGGAAGTGACATAGCTTTTATATCAATCATTATGCAAATCTGCCTTTGGCTTTACCTCTAGTTTAAAATATTCTAAATTCTATAAAAAATTATTATAGTTGGAAAAGTAATATTTTGCCTAAATAAATGCTTTCTCCTAAATCAACCTGCATTCTCCATTAATGAAAGACTTTGCATGAAAGTTAAAAGAGGCAAAATGGGTGACGGATGCATTTAAATGACAAATTTTCTGTATATTTCCTTTAATATCAGAGCTAGAAGAAATTCTAGTCCTTCTAAGATAGAGAGCTTGAGGCAAATTCTTTAAGTACCCACATTGAATTAGTGACAATAACGGGACTAGACCCCAGGTCATATTGCTCTAAGGCCATTGCACTATACAGAACTGCCTCTGTGAAACTACAAAGCAAAGGAGGCCTTCAACTGTTTTCAAACAACATGTATTCTCTCCCTCATATTTCTCTGTTTCTCTACATTAATATTGTCATCCCCACCACCTACTCCTAGATCCCATCATGTCCTAAGCAAAAATTTACCTCTTTTAATAAACCTGACTAACTCCACTCTCCAGCCCACACTTATTGCAGATTTATACTTCTGGCTCTCAGCAGAACATTCAAGTTTTAATTTTTTATGTATATTTAAGCCCTTAATCATATGGTGCTTTAAAATTAGTCTTTATTATTCCATGGGGCTTGTTTTGTCCTTCCAATTTAATTGCAAGCTTTTTAGGACAGGGGCCACATTTCCTGCTTGCTTAATAGCAACTTTCAATACTTTACCAACAACCCACACACAACCTTACAGAGAACAAAGAATTGATGTATCTTGTTGTTAAAACTAGAGTTTTAAAAGAATTGCAAGCATTTTCAAAAGTATTTTAAAGCTGTTGTTTTCCTAATTGTACATTTTTCAAATTCTACACAATGACTCTGCATTACTATTTAAGTAGAAAATTGTATACAATTAAAATAAATTAGAGGCCCACATTTTGTTTTCTTTAATAGCTTATTTTCCTCAGAGCTTTACCTAACATCTCTATTCTGATGCCTCCTGAAACTGAAACTTCCTGTGGACTTTTCACCCAAATCATGTAAATGTATTTTTTACTGCTCATGATCTATCGGGCTCTCTTCAATGTCTGTCTTAAATGTGTTCCCTTATAATGTTTACTCAATAAGCCAACAAATATTTATCAAGCACTAGTCAGTGCCAGGAACAGCATTAGATCTTGCATATACATTGGAAGTGAAACAGGTAATGTTACTCAGTGTAGCTTAGTGGGGAGAGATGCAGAACAAATAGAAAAGCAAATCAATAAATGTTCAATTTATAAATAAGAAAATTACAGATTTAGAGTCTCACAGCTAGAAGAGATGTGAGCAAATTCAAGACTTTCTCTCTATTTTCTATTTCTGTTTTAAAGTTTCAAAATAAAGGAGATAGATAAGTTACTTTTCCAACATTACACAGTGTGATGGTTAATACTGAGTGTCAACTTGATTGGATTAAAGGATGCAAAGTATTGTTCCTGGGTGTGTCTGTGAAGGTGTTGCCAAAGGAGATTAAAATTTGAGTCAGTGGACTGCGAGAGGCAGACCCACCCTTAATCTGGGTGGGCACCATTTAATCAGCTGCCAGCTCGGCTAGGATAAAAAGCAGGCAGAGGAACATGGAAGGACTAGACTGGCTAAGTCTTCTGGCCTCCATCTTTCTCCCATGCTGTATGATTCCTGCCCTCAAACGTTGAACTCCCAGTTGTTCAGCTTTTGGACTTGTGCTTACACCAGTGGTTTGCCAGGGGCTGTCGGGGCTTTGGCTGCAGACTGAAAGCTGCACCATCGGCTTCTCTACCTTTTGAGGTTTTGGGACTTGGACTGGCTTCCTTCTCCTCAGCTTGCAGGTGGCCTATTGTGGGACTTCTTGTGATCGTGTGAATCAATGCTCCTTAATAAACTTTCTTTCGTATATACATCTATTCTATTAGTCCTGTCCCTCTAGGGAACCCTGACTAACACACACAGCCAAGATTAGACTTCTGTGGAGGTCTTGGCTCTCAGATAAGTGTTAGTTTGCTTACACTTCATCCTGTTTCCCATCCATTTAGATGTTGTCTCATCACATCTAATGCAACATGTATTAACAAGCATTAATCAAGAAACAATATATTCCAAGACCTGTACTAAGGTTCTAGGGATATATTGATGAAAAACATCATCAACTGTATCAAAAACAACAAATGCAACTTGTTCTTAGGAGACTGAATCTTAATAGAGGCTTGTTTATTTTGCTAAACTTCTAAAAGAACCAGGTTTTGTTTTGTGTTTTAAGTCTCTCCTTTTGTTACTATAGTGTATTAATTTATGTTCTAATATCTATTATATGTTTATTTCCTTTTTCCAGTTCTTTTATTTGACGCTGTTGTACTTTTGACACCATTTTAATATGATTAGCAATACAAATTTTATCTTTGAAATTCCTAAATTGGTAGAAAAGATTTAAAGAATACATACTTTCTTTTATTTGCCAGTTTAGCTTCATCTCCGATCAGAAATGCAGTGTTTTTATTACTGTTCAATTACAAATATTTTATCATTTATATTATTACATCTTCTTTGAACCATAAATTATATAGAATTTTTTTTTGCCTTTTCATTTTTTTAACGTATGGGAATTGAGTACTCTCATTTTATTGATGTTTAATTTTATCACATAGTCATCAGCAAAATGGGTTACATATCTTATTTTTATACTTCCTTTGTGACCTATACATAGTCAATATTGTGTTACATGAATGTATGCTCTCTAAATGGTGGATACAGGTAAATGTTCTCCAGATAGAGCTTGTTAACCATGTTTTTATATCTTTATTCATGTTTTGTCTATGTAATCTATCAGTCGCTGTGGGGGAATTGGTGTTAATATCTTCCAGTTTAATTATGGACCAGTCTGTTTCCCTTTGTAATTGTCCACATTTTCTCTATATTTTAAACATAAATTACTACAGCAGCCTGTTACATTTCTCTATATCTTGCCATTACTATACAACCTCTCAATTTCCTAAAACGTAAATTTGAATACATTGTTCTTTTGCATAGAAGTCATTAATGATGCATTATTTGTCATTGCAACAATCTTGAATACTTTTGTGTGATTTCCATGTGTAGGCTTTACCCTACATCCACCAATCCCTTCTCACTAAATTTCTGCTTGATTTTTTTCCCTTACATCAATCTCATCTCTACCTCTATGTTGATTCCACATCTAGGATTGCCCTTTCTCCTATTCTTAATTTATATAATTCCCAGAAGTTCCTTAAAGACATTTTCTCTACAAGACCTTCCTATTCATTCCAACCTGTACTTATCACTCCCTTCTCAGACTCTCAAAGAACTAAGGGTCTAAAGGATATTTGATAGTTTTCTGGTTTTCCTGGACTGGAAAGTCTTTAGATAAAAACTGCATTTATACATTACTAGGTATAGCACATGGTAGGAAACATTTAAGCCATTTATGCTGTTTTCCCATTTTATTGGCCCTGTACTCTAAGTAGAGAAGTTGATGTTAATCTGCTAAGTTAAATATAAAAACCAAGACTAAAGATACAATCTTTTGAAAGACCTGACATGGTAGCTTAGTTGGGTCTATCATGAAAACCCAGTTAATATTATTTTGGGTAGATAAAATTATTTTATTATTGGTGAATTCTACACTAATAAAATGGAAGATTTTGTCATTCTAATAAAAGAGACTGAAAAGAGAATAGAAAGACAATCCCAGCTGCTAAGTAATAGGTGAAACACATTTATGTACTCTAGATATCACATTCCTTTGAAGAATCCATACTTTTATTTGACCTGGCTCCAGTGGAAAATAAAATGTTAAAAAAAAATACAGTGCTTTCCCCTTCTTTTTCATGAAAAATAAAAAAACATTTAGGAGGTATTTTCAAAAGGTTAGTTGCTGGTTTAATTTATTTCATGACAGGTTATTACATGCTTCAGTACACAGGATGTTTTCTGCAGAGTGATCACTAATCAAAGCCTTATTGAGATATGGTATTTCTTGTAAGCCATTGAAAGAGTATCTGCCTCAGTACTCTAATTTCTTCTCTCATGGTTTGATTTTGAGGAGCTCAATTATATGGCACAAAATCTCATCCATAAAAATAGACCAAAATGAGGGCTTTGATGTTATAGTCAATGTCCCGTTATCTGAGCACAGATATTTCACAATAAATCTTACTTTCAATTACTTAAAATATTCTTGCTGGTATAAATACGGTTTTAAAATATTTTGTGTAATCACCTCTTCTTATTGGACTTTAGGGAATTAGTCCTGTAATTAAACTTGAACAGTAGGTAGTTCGTGCCTATCTGTCTGTTTATTCTAAGAGTTGATTGATTTTGAGGAACGGTTACTTATTCTCCACTCCACGTGTTCCCATGTGGAAGCCTTCCCCTATGTGTAATACTCTTGGCCTTTCTCCTCATTAGAGGAGGAATGGCTTAACTGATTGGTGGGCCTGGGAGAATAAACTAGGGGAGCATGGTAAAATCCTCCCTCTTTTTCAGGACTGGGATCTACTGTCTGGCTAAACACATAGTTTTCAGGGTCACCTTTGTATCATAACACAAATGTTATACCCTCGCACAATGAGACTTGAAATTCCTCTGCTGTGCTGGTGACATCAGATCTCGCAATCTTAATCATTTATTTGCACTGTTCGTAAACTCAGATATTATCTTAGGTTAAATAAATTGCCCAAGGGCATGAAGATGTCTAAGGTTGCAAATTGAAATTCTAACACAGGTGTTTCTGACCATAAAGCTGATTTTTTACCAAAATCACTTACTTTATGCAAATTTATGTTAAAATCAAATAATAAAGAATTCTGGTTTTGAATAATATAGGATGACAGGGACCAGATTTGCCTTTCCTCCTGAAACAACAACCATAAAAAACCCAAACAGAAAAAAAAATGTGTGACTCAATTGCTTTCAGGACACTAGATATCAAACAACGAGGGAAAGTGACGGCAGAGAGAAGGGGAAACAAATAAACTGAGCACTGTGCTTGCTCCAAATTGTTTCCTTGAGTTTCCAGGCTGCAATGCAGAATAAAATAATTCAGGTGGAGAATCCTTAGCATCCCTGACATAAGGTAAGGGAGCTGAAAGTCCAGGGAGAACAAGGGGGCTAGAATTCACAGTACAGGGTACCACAGGGGAGAAAGCTGCACAGACAGAACAATAGAGATATGCAAAGAATGCCCCTCTAGTGTGTGGCTGAGAACTGAAAAGCACATATGTATGTGGAAATCACCTGAGGCCAGGAGAAAAAGTATCATCCAAAAGGATTAGAGGAGAGTGGCCTATGTTCACACAGGACAAGAAATAGCACCTTTCCTCACCAGTAAGACTGGAAAAACACACAATTTATGTGGCAGTGGGTACGGTATTCAGGAAGACCTTGCCTCAGTAGAAGAGAATAATTAGCCTCATTCTGAGAACTGTTCTGCTCTTGCCTAACAAATGCCCAAAAAGATCGAACTGATTCCTAGTATTTGAACTGCATCCCAAGAAAAAGCTAAAGAATATTTACTAAAATACAAAAATATTCAACATCTATTGAAGTAAAAATCACAATGTCTGATGTTCAAAGGTGAACAGACATTCAAAGAAATTGGAAAACATATCCATAATGAAGTAAATAAATAGTCAATTACAACTGACTCAGAACTGACACAAATGTTAGATTTGGCAGATAAAACATTAAACAGTTATTGTAACTATATTCCATATGCTGAGAACATTAAGACTTGTAAAAACATCTAGAGGTGAAAACTTTAATATGCCTAATGAAAATGTACTTAAAGTGATTGACAATAAATTAGAAATTACAGAAGATAGGATTATGTTATGGCGATTTAGTGGTAGAAACTATTCAAAATTAAACACACAGGAAAAAAATAACCCAATAAAATTAAAAGAGCATCCAAAAACTGTGGGACTACTTCAAGTGATCTAGCATATGTGTAATTAGACTCATTAAAAGCAATAGTGGTGACAAAATATAGATGAAGAATTAATGGTCAAAAATTTCCTCAGTTTATGAAAATGATCATTCTGAAGAAGTTCAACAAACCTTAAGCACAGGAAACATGAATAAATCTATACCAAGTCACATCATAATCAAATTGATCTATGCCAATGATAAACATAAAAATTTAAAAGTATCCAGAAACTTTGTGGAATGCTGTTAAAACAGCACTAGTGAGAAATTTAGAGAACTAAATGCCTTATATTAGAGAATAAAAATGTTCTTATCCTCCACATTAAAAATAACCATATAAGGAAGAACAAATTGTATACAAAGTAAGCATAAAATGGAAATGAATTTTAATAGAGGACTCAATAAAATAAAATACAGAAAAACAATATAATCCAAATACTGTTTTTTTGAGAGGATTAATCAAATTTAAAAACCTCTAGCCAAACAGATTAGGAAGGAAAAGAAAGAAGACACAATTTGTCAACATCAGAAATGAGGGAGGTAATATCACTACATATGCTAAAAATATATTTTTTAAATGATAATAAGTGAATATTGTGAACAAATTTATGCCTATGAATTCAACAACTTAGCTGAAATGGACATAGTCTTTGAAAGCCATCAACCGTCAAAGCTCAGTCAAGAGAAAATATACAACCCAAATAGCCCTATTTGTATTAAAGGTATTGAATTTTTAATTAAAAAATTTTCAATAAATAAATCTCAATGCCAAAGTGGCTTTCACTGGTGAATTGTACCAAACATTTACAGAAGAAATAATATGACTACTACATGAACACACTGTAATCCCGAACATTAAGGAAGTGAAATACTTTCCACTCATTTGATGAACTGAACACTATCTTAATATAAAAAATAGATGGAAATAATATATGATAAAAACACTACAGACAAATATGCCCTATAATTACAAATACAAAACCAAAAGATATGAATAAATTTTAGCAATCTGGATCCAATTAGATCACATAAAATGGTAATAGATCATGATCAAGTAAAGTATATCTCAGGAATGCATGATTGGTATAGCATTAGAAAATCAATGTAATTCACAATATTAACAAAGTAAAATAGAAAACTATCTGATCACTTCAGTAGATATAGACAAAGAATTTGACAAAATCCAGTACCCATTCATAGCAAAAAAAAAAAAAAAGACAAAAAAAACAACAACAACAACAAAAACCTCCCAGCAAACTAGGCATAGATAGAAATTTTCTCAAGTTGATAAAAAGCATACAGAAACATACAACTGTCATCATTCTTAATAGTGAAATACAGTTTTATTTTTCAGAAACAAGACAGAGAGTGGTGTCAGTAAGCTGGCAGAGTAGGACCCCACTCACATCTACCCCCCGCAACAATACTTTTACATCTATCCAAGGACAAAATTGCCTTTGTGCAGTCTTTGGGTTTTAGGTAGGTAATTGTGAACCACTGGTGGAGAAGATCTAGGAGACCTGTTTTGAGAGGGCAAACCTGTGCCCAGGTGGCAGGCTCACTGACTTTGGTCCTGACTACAGACCCAGAAATGATCCCATCCCCTCTGTGGAATTGACCACAGTCCTGTTTGGCCTTGGTCCTGCAAAAAGAACCATCTACTAAAGAAGCCAGGAGGAGTAATGCCCTTTTGCACCTCTGGTGACAAGTCTGCCAATCTTGATCCCAGCTGTTAACTCTGAAATGGTTCTATAACTCGCTTTAGCCCTTCTCAGCTGCAATCTGAGAGCAGTCCTATGCATACAAGTACCCAGAGGCAGACAAACCCATCTGTGTTCCTGGAATAGACTTGCAGACCTCATTCCCTCAGTGGCCCTGTAACTAAGCTCCAGTCATTCTCAGCTATAACCTTAGAGAAGTCCTGCTTGACCAGGGACCCAGAGAGATATATGCCCATCCAGGTCCCCGAAGGCAGGCCTGTGTACCTACATTTTGGCTGTGGACTCTGAAGCATCTCTGTAACTTGGTTCCAGTACTCCTCAACTGTAGTCCAGGGCCATCACTGCCTGTCTAGGCACAACCCAGTGACCCAGCAGGAGCCCTCTAATAGAAACAGAAGCCACACACACACTTCTGGCTGATAACAGTTCTGTTATTTGTGGACACTGAAGTAAACTTTTATCCTAGCACCAGTTTTAATAAACAAGGTCCTGAAGGCAGTCTAGTTTACCTAGGGAACATACAGGATCCACATCCACTTTAGTCTCCCATTACAGGCTGACCCCACTGTGGATCCAGCAGCAGCCACTTGACCCAGATCCAACTCCAGTTGACTGCAGTTTCAGAGCCAATCCCATTAGCCTGGGGATCCAAAAGGAGAAAGTCTTTACTTTATAAAGCAGATATATTTTTCTGCTTTTTTTTTTTCAATGGAGGTCTTCCCAAGCATCTAGAAATTGAATTGGAATTCTATTAAATTTTTTGAATTGATTTGAATTTTATTAGGCTAAACTTGTCTTTAGTCAAATAGCATATCATGGAGCTAAGACTTGAAAACAGGTCTGTCTTATGTAGGTCCAACCTCCTAATATATATGTTGCACTTATTTTACTAAATAGAATAATAATGTGGGAAGAGTTTGAACATTCAGTAAAGCATAAAAGTAATTAGTTTAGAATATTTTTGGAAAAAGACAGATGAGCATTGGACTTGACATCACTGATCTTTCTACTAGATCTACCCTGTCCCAACTCTGAACCTCATCTTCCTAACTACGTTGAAAATTCACAACACCCTGCTTTTCCTCACTCTCTGTGGGTGACGCCAACTGCCTAGTCAGGCCCAGTGAAAAAACTTAGATGCCTTGATTGCCAGTGTAGAATTCACTGGTCATTTTTGTTCTTCTCAGTGGGAGCCTCTGACTGCTGCTGTTTCCAGTTGGCGATCTTGGCCCCTCCCCCACTTTATTCTCTTTTATTATTTTTTTCTTTTGGTGCCTACTTACTGTGTATTTTCAAATAACCAGCCTTCAAGATTACCAATCTTTTCTTCTACTTAATAAATTCTGCTGTTAAAAGGCTTTGATGTATTTTTCAGTATGCCAGTTACATTTTTCAGCTCCAGCATTTCTGCTTGTTTAAAATTATTTTATTTTATTTATTTTTTATTATTATTATACTTTAAGTTTTAGGGTACGTGGGTACAATGTGCAGGTTAGTTACATATGTATACATGTGCCATGCTGGTGTGCTGCACTTATTAACTCGTCATTTAGCATTAGGTATATCTCCTAATGCTATCCCTCCCCCCTCCCCCTATTTTAATCTGTTAAATTAATCTGATAAAATTCTAGATTTCTACTCTGTGTTCTCTTGAATTTATCTGAGTTTCCTCAACACAGCTATTTCAAATTATCTGTCTGAAAGATCATATATCTCTGTTTCTCCAGGATTGGTTCCTAGTGCCTTATTTAGTTATTTTGTTGAGGTCGTTGTTTCCTGTATCTTCCTGGTACTTGTAGATATTCATCTGTGTCTGGGGGTATTGAAGAGTTAGGTGTTTATTTTAGGTTTTGCAGTCTGGGCTTGTTTGTACCTCTCCTTCTTGGGAAGGCTTTCCAGGTATTTCAAAGGACTTGGGTGTTGTGATTTAAGCTGTATCTGCTATAGCAGACACCTCAGTCCAGTATTCTGTGGTTCTTGCAGACTCATAGAAGGATAGCTTTGATGGTTTTGGGCAAGATTCAAAAGAATTCTCTGAATTACCAGGCAGAAACCCTTGTTCTCTTCTCTTACTTTCTTTCAAAAAATGGAGTCTGTATCTCTGTTCTGAGCCACCTGGAGCTGAGGATGGAGTGACGCAAGCACCCCTGTGGCCACTAACCCTAGGACAGTGGTGGGTCAGACCTGAAGTTACCACAGCACTGAGTCTCCCAGAAGGTCTGCTGTAATCACACTCTCTGGCTATGACTATCTTCACTCAAAGCCCTGGGGCTCTACAATCAGTGGGTGGCAAAGCCAGCCAGGCCCATGCCCTTCCCTTTAGGGCAGTAACTTCCCCCAACCCTTAACGGGTAGAGAGGTGTCATCTGGGGACCAGGGACTAGAGTAAAAAACTTCAGAAGTCTACCTGCTGTTCTACTGTACTGTGGTTGAGCTGGCACTCTCTACACTTTATTCTCCTTTCCAAAGGCAGAGGAGTCTCTTCCCATTGCCACCACCACCTCAACACATGTGGAGTACTGATAGACTACTGACAATGTTCCCTTAAGGTCCGAGAGCTCTTCAGTCAGCTTGTGGTGTATGCTGCCTGGCCTGGGACTCACTGTTCATGGCATTGAGTTTCCCTCTGGCTTAGGGCAGGTCTAGAAATGCCATCCAAGAGTCAAGTCCTGGAACTAGGGACCCTAAGAGCCCACTTTGTGCTCTGCCTCCCTGTAGCCAACCTTGAACCTAAGGTGCAAGACACACTCTCCAATACTTTTTTCTTCACTTTTATCGACCAGAGAGAGACTTGTCCTGTAGCCGCCACAGCTGGGAATGTGATGAGTCTCACCTGAAGCCATCAAGTTTCAGAGGTTTATGCAAGGCCCTCAATGTAGTACCTGGGCATTGCTGCCGGTTATTCAGGGCACAAGGTATTTTCAGTTAGCAGGTGATAAATTCTCCCAGGGCTGTTTTCTTCCCTTTAAGGCAGTGAGTGGGTTCCCTTTTGGCCAAGGTTAGGTCTAGAAATGTCCTAGAGCTAGGACCTGAAAATGGGGCCTTAGATTTCTGACTGGAACCCTATCCTGCTGTGGCTTAGCTGGTATCCAAGATGCTAGACAAAGTCCTCCCCACTTTGCCATCTCCTCTCTTTAAACCAAAGGACAGTGTCTCTTTTGGAGTCTTGAGCTGTGCAGCCTGAGTTTAGAGGAAGGGTGATGCCAGCACTCCCTTAGCTGCCCCTGCTGATGTCTAAGTAGCTCGCATCCCCCACCCCCAACATTCACTGTCTGTGGGCCCAGTTCAGCCCTAGGATACACCTAGGTGTTGCAGTCCTCGTGGTTTAGACTGAGTTTCAAGTTTATTTGGGGCCTCAGAGGACTTTAGTCAGCAGTGGCTAGGCTTGTGGGAACTGCTGGGATTGGCAATTTCCCTCTGGCTAGGGCTGATTTAAATGCTCCCTCTGTGGGTGGGCATTACCTGTGTTTGATCCAGTTTTGCTTTCTGCTATAACAAGG
Organism: Gorilla gorilla gorilla; assembly: GCF_029281585.2. Classification (NCBI taxonomy): domain Eukaryota; kingdom Metazoa; phylum Chordata; class Mammalia; order Primates; family Hominidae; genus Gorilla; species Gorilla gorilla. Next base: position 128,576,252 of record NC_073247.2, read on the forward strand.
GCAGTGCTCAACTCGAGGCCTCACAATTGCTGGCTATTACTCCCTTAACACACAGTAATGCTTTCTGTACCAGGCTGCCTATACTGGTAGACAGGAGACGGGTGGCATCAGTGATTTAAGACTGTTTTTCCTATCTCTTCAGTGCCTCTCTCAGTGATATAAAGTTAAAACTAGATACTGTGAGTACTCACCTGATTTTTGGTTCTTATGAAGGCAGTTTTTGTGTGTATAGATAGCTGTTAAATTGGGGTCCTTGCTGGAGGGATGATCAGTGGGGCCTTCTATTCTGCCATCTTGCTCCGCCCCAAAAGCTCATTATAGATCTTATTTTTTTTACATGACTGGTAATTTTTGATGCCAGATATTACTATTTTAGATTGTTTGATGCTTGATATTTTTGTATTTCTAGACGTTTGTTCTGTGATGCAGTTAAGTCACTTGAAAACAATTTGATCCTTTTGTTTGGTGCATCTAAAGCACTTTGCAGTCTAGGGTTAATTATTTCCCATTACTGAGGTGAAATCCTTCTGTTTGTTCTACCCAATGTCTTGTAGATATTCAGGTTTAGCTGGCAGCAGGAGTCACTGTCGTGGGGCCTATGTGAATGCAGAGAATTCTAATCCTCTGGAAATTGTTTCTAATGTCTTGGATAGTTTCCTCACAGTCACACACTCATTTGAACACGTGAGGGCAGCTGTCTCTTCTCTAGAACTGTATTCTGTAAACACTGGTCGCTTTAATTTACCTGGATTCTCAGATCTTTCTTCTCAACTCAGGGAATTCACTGGGTTCTATATGAGCTCCCTCTACTTGTGGTTGGGAAACTGTCCCAAGGAAGTAAGCTAAAACAATCTTATGTTTGCACTCTCTCAAAGTTTACTGTCTTTGATTGCCAGATATTCAACATCTAAAAATTTCTTGTTGCATATATTTTGTCTTTATTTGTTGGTTCGTATGGGAGGAGAAATATGGTTCTATTATTTCAATGTATTTGGAAGCAAATATCTTGTGGACAGGTTAAAAGTAATGAGCAATAAAAAAGTCTTTGGCATCTGGGAATGTCAGAGCTCATTCAATAATTTGCCCTTTAAAGGTGGAATTTGATTACAGAGTCAAAAGTCTATATATTCACTGAACATCATTTTACTATTTTGTGAATAGATTTCATGTTGTTAGTATAGCCAATCCACCGTAGATATTAAATTTATAGACATTCCTTAATGCAACTTCAATAAAGGTTAGGTTTTAAACTTCAGGGGTTTTCAAAGCAACAAAGCATTCCAGAAAATGTTTGCTGCTTTTTCCCATCCGTCTTTTTCACACAATATTATTCATTCACAGGGTGGGAGAGTTTACCATTATTTCCTTTGACATCTGGTCACATAATTTAGGTCTACAAATGGAAATCAAAATTCAGAATTGAGTCTGTTATCTAAATTATTCTGCCTTCAGTTCCTCTGTACCCTCAAACCTAAATGGAATCTAAAATGTATGTGTGACATATTCATAAATATAAAAGCAGAATATTTGAGAGGCTTTCAACAAAATAGTTAAAATTATTGCCTTATAATTTCTAGCTTTATTCCTCAATATATGGTACTGTTTCAGGTGTTGTGAGAATATTAAAAATAGCTTATGAGGGAAAATATATATATAAAGAGAAATACTACGTTTACTGCTGAAGAAATGTTGATTAAGGAATCTCTTGAGTATGCTAAGAATTGGGCAAAGAATGAAATCTGTGAAGTAGAGTTTCATATAGGGTTGATTATTATAATTTTTTTCTTAACCAAATTGTTGCAAATTGATTTAGAAAAATAGAGAGCATTCCAGACATTGGCAATAACATGAATGAAGGCATGGTGGCAGGAGGGAACAAGATGTATTAATAAGAAGGGTGATTTGGCTGAAGAAAGAAAGAAATTAGAAATAAATTTTTGAAAAATATGTGAATTCGAAAACAAATCTATGGAGAATTTTGTATTTAGTCTAAAGGCTTAAGCATACATAACTTTCATTTCCAGAAAGTAAAGTGAAGTAGATAAATTTACCAATTCTTACTCTGAAAACAATAAACACAGAAACCTGGATTAAAAATTACATATAATAGCCTTCTGGTTTGGAACAAGATGGCGTAGATTCATTTCTTCCAGCTTCTCTTCACTTAGTACAAGTAAAAAGCCTAAAGATAACATAATAGACAGTCATAGAATAACCTGAATGATGAAAACGGGAAGCAGACTGCCTGGGGGACCCCAGGGCTTGAGTGAAAGCACGGCAACTCAGTGTCTCCTGATCACCTTCTCAGAGCCAGAAGCAAAATCAGACCCAAAGTCTCCCAACCCCCCAACAGACAGGAAGCATAGCAGGCCCAGTGTCTTCATACAGCAGTACCCCTACTGGCACTGAACAGCCTAAAAAAGCAGGACCTTGGAAGCTCTCCCTTTTTTTATTTAGTTCCAGCTACTCCCAACCTCTACCTTGCAGCACCCAGTGGCCTAGAGTAGCACAGTCTGCCCCTGCAATCAACACCAGGAGAAATCAATAGGGAACTTCACCAGGAAAGGGTGGGTGGGTGGGGCTGACTGACAACATGTTGTATGTGTTTTATCAGGCCCCGCTGTCTCCTGGTCCCACTTAGGGACACCAGGCCTAGGAAAGCACATTTAAAGAAGAATTAACACCATCTTTTACACAATCTCTTTCAGGAAAGAAAAGAGGATGGGAGACTTTCTAACTCATTTTATGAGATCCCTTACCAAAATAAGACACTTACAATTCCCTTACCAAAATAAGACACTAGCAATACAAAAAAATAAAAATAAAATAAAAAACTAAACTTCAGTCTCTCTCATGAGCATAGACTCAAAATACCTCAACAAAATATTAACCAAGTGTTGTGTAAAAGTGGTGTGAAATATTCTTTAAATGTTTGGTACAATTCTCCAGTGAAACCATCTGGGCCTAGAGAAATATTTCTTGAAAGCTTTTTAACTACACATGTAATTACTTTAAAGGTAGTGGGGCTATTCAGATTATTCATTTGTCTTGTTGAATTTGTTAGCTTGCAGTGTTGAGGAACTGGCTCATTTCTTCTAAACTGTTAAATTTATGAGTCTAAAGGTGCTCATAGTATTGCCTTATTATCCTTTTAATGGCTGCAGGATTTGTAGTGATATCTACTATTTTATTCCTGGTATTGCTAGTTTGTGCCTTCCCAGTTTTTTTCAATCTTGTTAAAAAGTTTATCAATAATATTGTTATTTAAGTAAAACCAGATTTCTTTGTTGTTTCCTCTGTCAATCTTCTATTTTTAATTTAATTGATTTCTGCACTTATCTTTATTATTTCCTTCTTTCTGCATGCTTAAGTCTACTTTGCTTTTTCTATTTTTTGGTAGTGGCTGAGATAAATGTGATGCAGGGTCTCAAATAAAAAAATCTCAGCCACTACCAAAAAAAAAGAAAAAGCAAAGTAGACTTAAGCCATAATATAACATGTTTTAAAATCCAGAAGTCAGTAAAATGAAAAAAAAAAGTTGATGTTTTCAACAGTAGTGAAATGAGGTGTGCAGTATAATCTGAATGATCTGAACAAATACTCTGACAAACAGATCAATTATATCTTCTTTTCCCGAAATCTGCTGTAAAAGTGAATGTTTGAGTTATCTTGATTTATTTAAATTCTCCACCATATATCTATAGCATTGATAACTTTGAAGACTTAAAATAATTCAAAGACATATTATTTAAACATAATATGTAATGAGAAAAAGAAAAAACTGAGACAAGTAAATACAGAAGACAAAAGAATACCCCATGGTGTTTGCACCAAAAATAGTAGAGAAGATTATAAGGCCAAACAAATGATCAGAAATGCAAAACTTAACAAGGCTAAGTAAGAATAGGACTGATAAGGAAATATAGGAGCACAAAACATAAGACAAAGATGAGATTCAGTTTATATAAGAAAACATTTGATGAAGATGATTTTTAAAAATTATAAGGACAAGGAAGACTTATTCAAGGATGAAGGTAAGACAGTGCAATCTAGTAGTTATTAATGCTTGCCAGGACTAGACTCGGTGATTCACCACTTACTAGATGTGAGAAGTAGGGCAATTTACGTATCTTCTTTGAGCCTCAGTTTCCTTATCTCTAAAGTGGGAAATAATAGGCTTTATAATTTTATAAGAATATCGTAAGGATTAAGTGAGGTAATGTGTAGTCATTTAGCATAATGCTTACACATAGGAAACAAGGAATACTACATATTATTATAAATCTGGTCACATCCTTATATGACTCACCATACATATTGAGCATCTATGAAATTATCTTTACAATTCTCTAAATTTTTTTCTTACTGTTTTGAAGATCCTTATCCAGTACTGTTCCAAAGTTACTATATAAAGGATCTCATTTTCTGATGTTAATCTGATACCTTGTAATTTTCTTGTTCAATTTGTTCTACTATGGCCATTTCATATGCAAAAAAATGGGGCTCAGGGAAACTAAGTGAGTGGTCTGAAGTCACACAGATGGTACATGGTGAAACTGTGTAGGTAATTATTACTTGATGAGAAAATAAATTCAAGAAAGCAGGGAATTAGAATTCCTCAAAACCTTACATGTTCAACTATGATCAGATAATCAGAAAAAGCAGCACATCTATAAAGGGGTAAAACGTCAAACTTGATTCATAAAATATATATATATATATTTCCTGTTACCTAGACAGCCCAAGTTCAGCAAGCCTGAATTTCTTTTGTTAGTGATTGTTGAGAAATGCCTTGACTATTGGTCAATTAAAAACTGTAAACCTATAAAAGGATATAAGGCATCTGTTAAGACTAGAAATGTGTTGGCTTTCTGAGTTAGTTCATGTAAAATTGTATGAGTTCAATGTATTTTCAGTTAGAGGATGTGGTATTATGACTAGTCCTATCAGTATTAACTGAGGAGTTATTTTTTCAAATTACACATATGAAAGGATTCAAGCATGTAGCAATTTAAAATAAATCTTAGAATGCAACTTAGATGTGCAAAAGGACCAAATTTCTATAACTGATATTATTTTTCAACTTGTACCTTTGATTTGCTCTATGGCTTTATACTTAATCTTGTTAATTCAGGGTAAATAAAATCAGATAACTTAAGATTTTCTCGTGTATTTCAGGGTAAATCCATTATATTTGTGGTTTCCCTTACCCTTCCTCTAAATATACATTCTATTGGCCTAATTTCTTCAGACATTTCTCTTTTAAAAATCGAAAGCTGGCCAGGCACGGTGGCTCATGCCTGTAATTCCAGCACTTTGGAAGGCTGAGGTGGGTGGATCACATGAGGTCAGGAGTTTGAGACCAGCCTGACCAACATGGTGAAACCTCGCTCTACTAAAAATACAAAAATTAGCCGGGCATGGTGGCAGGCACCTGTAATCCCAGCTACTCGGGAAGCTGAAGTAGGAGAATCACTTGAACCCAGGAGGCGGAGGTTGCAATGAGCCGAGATCGCGCCATTGCACTCCAGCCTAGGCAATAAGAGTGAAACTCTGTTTCCAAAAAAAAAAAAAAGAAAAAAGAAAAATCAAAAGCCAGTCATCTTGAGATTCAGAAACTTGTTCTTATAAGTTTCCATCTCTCTTATGAACTTCAAATCCTATTTTGAAATCTATTTTGAGATTCAAAAGCTGAGAATTGAATCTTTCCTTTCTCTTTGAATGTCTATCATTATAACTGTACCCTCAAGGTAGTGAGTATAGAATGATGTACATACAATGGCATGAATGGGATAGAGTAGAAATAGCAAAAAGTAACAACAAGCATATTGTCATATTTTACAAATTTATCAAATAAAATTAAAATATCTGCCTCATGTCCTTTCAACCAACAACGTGTTCTAGAAATAAACTTGAACAAGAAGATCAGGCTTTTCCTGTACTCAGACCTAGCAGAGCACATTGGTGTGCTGCTAATGGTTTACAGGTTTGTTGAGATATTGTACCCCTAAGTCCAGGGAGCTTCTGGCCATTAACAGCTACGCAAACATCTTATTTAAAAAAAAAAAAAAAAAAGATACGAAGCATCGTCCCAAACTATCTTCCTTTCTATTCCTCTATTTAATCTTTTTTAATAAATAAATTTCTATAGCAGCAAGCCTATTCAGACCAGAGTAAGATGGGATATGAAAAGTGTAAACCAATGAATAGGGAAGATAAACCAAGTTAAACTCAAACAGAAGAAAGGTGGTGCAGGTGAGGGTTGAAATCAGCCACAGCATCTCCATTTCAGAGACAGGACTCTAAACTTTGAAATTCTCGGAAATAGCAACAGAATTTAGAGTACCAGGAAAGAAGTCAGGGGAGTAGTTCATCAGGCCCAGTTATTAGAATTTGGGTGTGATCTGAGAGTAGGACCAACAGTAAGGTGAATGTTCCTGAGATACTAAATTACTGGACTAAAATTCTTCAGATTTTCTTGCTTTCATAAAATGGTCCTAGATTCCAGAGCAGAGATGGATTTCAGCAAGATTTAGTATTAGGGAGCAAGGTACACTGTTATATGCTATGGGAACAAATCCAAACAAAAATTCCTAAATATTGAGAAAAAGTGGCTTTTCCTATCCTAGGGATCTGTGATTATGCATGACTTCCTAATTAGGAATCAAATCTGGAAGGACTGAAGACCCAGAGACTGTTACCTCTTACTAACGAGATCTCTGCTGTCTTAATCTGTTTAAGCTGTTATAACAAAGTGCCATAAACTATGTAACTTATGAAAAACAGAAATTTGTTTTTCTGAGCTCTGGAGGCTGGGAAGTCCAAGGTCAAGACAGATTCTGTGTTTTGTGAGAGACTGCCTTCTGGGTCATAGATGATATCTTTTTGCTTTGTCCTCACATGGTGGAAGGGGTGAGGAGTTTTTCTCATTCTCTCCTAATAAGGGCACTAATCTCATTCATGTGGGCTCTGCCCCCATGATATAATCACCTTCAAAGACCACTAACTCCTAATACCATCACCCTGGGGGGTAAGATTTCAACAAATAAATTTTTGGAAGGGTGAGAAATATTCATATCATAGCATCTACTGAGGTATTTTAAATATTCTCTTTGTTTCATTACAAATCAACAATAAAGTGAAAAAATACTTGAGACTAAAACATACAATATTTCTCTGATATACCCGTCACATGAAAAAAGCTTGTAATATCAAAATTATGCAGGCCAAACAGCAAACCTCATCTTTATCCTCACAACTCATCACCCCAAATGCCAAGATTCCTAGGCTTTCTACCCTCTGCAATGCTCTGTACTTCCTTGCCTATGACTGAAGCAACTATCCCCCTTTCCAAAATCATTTTACTAAACCCTCCGTAAATATTCCTTGCTCCATATTTAGCAAACCATCCTATATACTACTCAGAATACAGGTGAGCACTACAAAAAAAAATGCTCCCCCATCTTATTATCTTAACTGAATCCTAGCTCTCCTCTGAGATCACTTCCCCTACAGTATTCTAAAGTGAAGTTTTTATTTTTCTCACAACACAGTTTGTTGCTGTTCTTGTTTCATCCCAAAAGTTTTGCCTTCATCCTGGATGACTCTCATACCTACAGGAATCATCTATATAATAATACCAAGACCTCTCATTTCTTCAGCTAATACCAATATATTTTTTTCTCAACACTATGTGAGTCAGCTATTTTCACAATGGTGACTTGAACCTCACCATTATTCACAACTGCTCTAACAAAAGTATTATTAACCCAACACTTGTCTTTTCTGGTTTCAATCTGCTATCCTTCCAGCTTGCCTGTTTGACTATTTCCCTTGTGATCATATCTCAGGATCATGGAGAATTCTGGTGTATTTATTCCTGTACTTTTTTCTTATTCACTCAGTACTTCCTTTTGTAACTTGGCTGTTTATCCAGCATAGATTTTATATATAGGATAAAGAGTAGCTTATTAGTAGTATTAAAATGGCCCAGCATTTCAGTAATATCCAGCCAATTATTTCCAGTGCAAGTTTATACTTACTAGCTTTATGTAAGACTTCAAGACTACACTGTGTCCTTACTATGGTTCACTGCTCAAGTGACTGTATTGAAACTTCTCTATTATGTGCAAACCTCCTTGCCCATGCAGAAAATGAGGGAAGGGGTCAGAAATTTTAAAATAGAGGGTACGAGGAAACTCACAGAAGAAAGTTTTATTTTTCACAGCAGAAAACCTACACATTTATTTAAATCTTATAACAGCTATTATCCTTCTCTCCAACTAAGACAAAGGAGCTGTCTTTTATGCCATCTAAAGTGAATCCTGCCACATTATTTATGCTCACAGTCTCCATTTCTCTATTTCCCCACTCATCCACTTCAATTTAGCTTTTTGCCCCATCCCTCCCTAAAAATAAATCTCGTTATGTCACCAATATGACTACATAAACTTTACAGCTCACAGTTTATTTGACCTCTTATCGATATTTGCTGTTGAACTGTGCAACCTTTTTTGAAACACATTTTTCTCTCAGCTTCCACGAGACAGTACTTATCTGTTATTTTCCTTCTGTGTTTCTTTGCAGGCTCATCTTCCTCTTCCCAGCCTTTGTATGTTATAATTAATCAAGGTTTGTTTATAAACTTTACTGGCTTCTCAATCTATAATCTTTCTTGTGGCTTCAATTAGTACATATCCCAAGTGAGTAAAATAGAGATATATTCATCTGAGACATTTGTGATCCAAAGCAGCATATTCAACTACTTGTTCTACATCATTCTTTTACTATTTTAAAGGTACTTCAGATCGATGCTGAACACATACCCCCTCCTCTCTCTCTCTCTGTCTCTGTCTCTCTCTGTCTTCCTCTCTCTCACACACACACAAAAACTCTGCCCCCCACCCCCCCAGCAAATATAGTCCTCTATAAAGATCCTCTGTTTTAAAGAATGAAACGTCCAAGCATCAAGTTGTAAAAGCAAGAAATTAAAATGCATTTTTGACATTATCCCACTCACACCCCATAGCTAATTCAGAACTAAGTTCTCACAGACTTTACTTCCCAAATCATTCATAAACATTCAGTTCTCTTTACCTCCACTGCTACCACCCTAATACAAACCAACATCATCACTTGATTGAATTTCACAACTTTCTAAATTTTTCCTATCATATTCACTATCTCCGCCTTCCTAGCAACTTTCAAATGCTGCCAAAAATTGTAATGCTAACCTTATCAGTGGCTCATCTTTCAATTTAATATTTTTCAATGTTTTCTTATTGCTCTTAGGTTAAGATTAAAACTCCTTAACATTTCAACAAATCTCTCTGTGCTTTGGGCTTCACCTATTTTTCAAGTGCTTTTTTTTTTTTTTTTTAATTACACTTCTCTATCTTTCTGTAATTCAGCTACACAGGGCTTTATCAGGCCTTTCTGCCTGCCATATTCCCTCACAACACAAGGACTTTGTACATACCAACCTTTGTTTTATTGAACATTTTATCCCATGGTCCTTCAAGTCTCCCAGCAGAACTCAGGTCAAATTTCTTTCTAATACTCCTTACTTCTTCCTAGAATCCATCTTAGTTTGTAGTTTTTCTTTGTGTTGTTATTACTGCCTGGAATTTTGTCTAGAGTCTAGATTCTAGCTCTGTAAGAGCATTTTTGCTTCTACTCACTAGGCATATTTCCAATGCCTAGTGACTAATTGTTGAATAAATGACTGAATGGATACTTTATCAGCACAACTGTGATATTCACCAAATAGGAGTTTAGTTCTTTTGTCCACACCTTTCCATGTCTTTTTTTTCCTCACCAGTGGTACAATGTCCTCATTTTCCTTAGACACTCAGTGCTCTCAAAAACTTTCTCTTATATTTTTTTTCCTAGTTCTAAAATTTTAGTTCTCATATGATAAGCTCATTTAAACTTAAGAATCACAGGCTGCTAAGACTCAATAGTTTTCTCCACCCAACTGGAATTACACTTTAGAAATCGATTAAATCTTATAAGTAAAGCAGAAACCTTCTATTATGGGATTTCTTCTACTAGTCAACCAAGTGAAAAAGGGTTCTGAACCAGAGGTCTACCAAAGAGACAGTCTTTTCCTTACTCTGTTACTGTGAGATCCATTTCTTGTTTATAGTATAAATATAAGTTCATTTGGTAATTGTCTAGAAAATAGTTGACAACATTTTTTAAACTGAAGTTTTAAAAAATTAAATTTTGCTAATATATCAGAGCTGAGAATGACCTAAATATTTTCCATTTCCACATAATGTAATACGTTTGTTTTCACATTTTAACTAACTTGAGTGGTAATTATTGTTGAAGTGGTTATTGTCAAGAAATATAAATTATGTCAATAGCTATATATAGGTGTATATATTCAGATAGTACATAATTGATTTTATAATATATATGTTAATAGTGAGAACAAATTATCATAACATTCCTTTCTCCCTTGTATCCCAAAGAGGAATAACTTCTCTGGAGAACCATAGACCCAATGAAAGACTTAGCACTGGAGATGACAAATTCATCCTGGCTTCCATGACTTGTAGGAGGCTGTACGTTTTATTCACTGGGAAATATAATTTCTGCATTGACCTAGAATACAAAAAGAAATCCACAAGTTGTTGAGATTCTGATTGATACACAGCTGCATTAAAATGAGAGACAATGTAGTACTGTTTGCCTGTTTTCTTTCAGTCACCACAGAGTAATAAAGGAAACATATTTTTTAATTACCATTTCTTACTAGAATGTTGAAATATTAGCCTCCAGATACCCATTTAAAAGCCTGAAACCAGATGGTGGAAAATATCAAACTCAATCAAAGTAAAGGGGAGAACAACATGACTAAAGTGATTTGGAGACATCTGATGCATGGAAACGGAGCATAATAAAGACTCCAAGAGAAAAAAAGACAAGGCAGAACTCAACTACTAACATCTCTAAAACCTCAGATATATTTCAGAAAATGATATCAAGTCAATAATGAGCAAATTCACGTTTTATTTCACTGGATGACTAGAAATCATAAGCTGTAGTTTCCAGCATTAGATGTGAAATTGCTTCTTTAAGTATAAGTGATTTTGATACCTTAAATTTCCATGGTGGCTTTCTTCTTGTTTTTGTTTTTGAAGGTGTCATTTTATTTGAGATTCAAAACCACATTAAGCATTTTTTAGATATACTTTAAGTTCTGGGACACATGTGCAGAACATGCAGGTTTGTTACATAGGGATCATGGTGGTTTGCTGCACGTAACAAGCCGTCATCTATGCTAGGTATTTATCCTAATGCTATCCCTCCCCAACACCCCCACCCCCAACAGGCCCCGGTGTATGATGTTCCCCTCCCGGTGTCCATGTGTTCTCACTGTTCAACTCCCACATATTACTGAAAACATGTGGTATTTGGTTTTCTGTCCCTGCATTAGTTTGCTGAGAATGATGATTTCCATCTTCATCCATGTCCCTGAAAAGGACCTGAACTCATCATTTTTTTATGGCTGCATAGTATTCCATGGTGTATATGTGCCACATTTTCTTTTTCTTTTTTTTTTCTCTTTTATTATTATACTTTAAGTTTTAGGGTACATGTGCACATTGTGCAGATTAGTTACATATGTATACATGTGCCATGCTGGTGCGCTGCACCCACTAACTCGTCATCTAGCATTAGGTATATCTCCCAGTGCTATCCCTCCCCCCTCCCCCCACCCCACAACAGTCCCCAGAGTGGGATGTTCTCCTTCCTGTGTCCATGTGATCTCATTGTTCAATTTCCACCTATGAGTGAGAATATGCAGTGTTTGGTTTTTTGTTCTTGCGATAGTTTACTGAGAATGATGATTTCCACTTTCATCCATGTCCCTACAAAGGACATGAACTCATCGTTTTTTATGGCTGCATAGTATTCCACGGTGTATATGTGCCACATTTTCTTAATCCAGTCTATCATTGTTGGACATTTGGCTTGGTTCCAAGTCTTTGCTATTGTGAATAATGCCGCAATAAACGTACGTGTGCATGTGTCTTTATAGCAGCATGATTTATAGTCCTTTGGGTGTATACCCAGTAATGGGATGGCTAGGTCAAATGGTATTTCTAGTTCTAGATCCCTGAGGAATCACCACACTGTCTTCCGCAGTGTTTGAACTAATTTACACTCCCACCAACAGTGTCAAAGCATGCCTAAGTTCTCCACATTCTCTCCAGCATCTGTTGTTTCCTGAAAAATATGGAACATGTCACGAATTTGCATGTCATCCTTGTGCAGGGGCCATGCTAATCTTCTCTGTATCATTCCAATTTTAGTATATGTGCTGCCCAGGCCAACACAAACATTTTCTTTTTTTTTATTATTATACTTTAAGTTTTAGGATACATGTGCACAACATGCAGGTTGGTTACATATGTATACATGTGCCATGTTGGTGTGCTGCACCCAGTAACTCGTCATTTAACATTAGGTATATCTCCAAATGCTATCACTCCCCCCTCCACCCACCGCACAGCAGGCCCAGGTGTATGATGTCTTTCCTGTGTCCCCCTTCCTGTGTCCATGTATTCTCATTTCTCAATTCCACCTTTGAGTGAGAATATGCGGTGTTTGGTTTCTTGTCCTTGCGATAGTTTGCTGAGAATGATGGTTTCCAGCTTCATCCATGTCCCTACAAAGGACATGAACTCATCATTTTTTATGGCTGCATAGTATTCCATGGTGTATATGTGCCACATTTTCTTAATCCAGTCTATCATTGTTGGACGTTTGGCTTGGTTCCAAGTCTTTGCTATTGTAAACAGTGCTGCAATAAACATACGTGTGTGTGTGTCTTTATAGCAGCATGATTTATAATCCTCTGGGTGTATACCCAGTAACGGAATGGCTAGGTCAAATGGTATTTCTAGTTCTAGATCTCTGAGGAATCACCAGACTGACTTCCACAATGGTTGAACCAGTTTACAGTCCCACCAACAGTGTAAAAGTGTTCCTATTTCTCCACATCCTCTCCAGCACCTGTTGTTTCCTGACTTTTTAATGATTGCCCTTCTAACTGGTGTGAGATGGTATCTCATTGTGGTTTTGATTTGCATTTCTCTGATGGCCAGTGATGATGAGCATTTTTTCATGTGTCTTTTGGCTGCATAAATGTCTTCTTTTAAGAAGTGTCTGTTCATATCCTTCGCCCACTTTTTGATGGGGTTGTTTGTTTTTTTCTTGTAAATTTGTTGGAGTTCGTTGTAGATTCTGGATATTAGCCCTTTGTCAGATGAGTAGATTGCAAAAATTTTCTCCCATTCTGTAGGTTGCCTGTTCATTCTGATGGTAGTTTTTTTTTGCTGTGCAGAAGCTCTTTAGTTTAATTAGATCCCATTTGTCAATTTTGGTTTTTGTTGCCATTGCTTTTGGTGTTTTAGACATGAAGTCCTTTCCCATGCCTATGTCCTGAATGGTATTGCCTAGGTTTTCTTCTAGGGTTTTTATGGTTTTAGGTCTAACATTTAAGTCTTTAATCCATCTTGAATTAATTTTTGTATAAGGTGTAAGGAAGGGATCCAGTTTCAGCTTTCTACATATGACTAGCCGGTTTTCCCAGCACCGTTTCTTAAATAGGGAATCCTTTCCCCATTGCTTGTTTTTGTCAGGTTTGTCAAAGATCAGATGGTTGTAGATATGCGGCATTATTTCTGAGGGCTGTATTCTGTTCCATTGGTCTGTATCTCTGTTTTGGTACCAGTACCATGCTGTTTTGGTTACTGTAGCCTTGTAGTATAGTTTGAAGTCAGGTAGCGTGATCCCTCCAGCTTTGTTCTTGTGGCTTTCTTTTCAAATAGTTTTCTCAAACTGAGGTTTGCAATGACATAGTTGTTAGCTTAACCTTGCAAAGAGAATAATTCCCGAGCAACATTGACCTCTTTCTCCTTTCTTCTAGTTCAACTCCACATTCTTCACCACATGCCTCCAATACTCAGCCACCATATACAGTGGTACCCCTTTATCTGTGGTTTCACTTTCCTAGGTTTCAGTTACCCATGGTCAGCTGCATTCAGAAAATGGGTGAGAGGAGGCAGAGATTGCCATGAGCCGAGATGGTGTCACTGCACTCCAGCCTGGGTGACAGAGTGAGACCCATTTCAAAAACAGAAAAAAAAAAAAAAGAAAAGAAAGAAACTGGGTGAGTACAATGCAATAAGATGTTGAAAGACAGAGAGACAGTGACACACACACACACACACACACACACACACACACGAGATAGAGAGAGAATGAGTCCACATTCACATAGCTTTTGTTACAATGTATTGTTATAGTTGTTCTATTTTATTATTAGTTTATAATTAGTTATTTGTTCTTAATATCTTACTGTGTTATGTATGTATAGGACAAAATATATATACAAATACTATATAAACTCTATAGGTATAGTTTACAGTTGTTGGCCCAACATAATCACTGATATCACCCTTTTTTAGCCTCAAAAATGTTTTAGTTTGGATATTAATTTATATGACAACTCTTTCTATAGGGTATAAGAGGAAAGGTGTTTAACCCAGGCAACCTCCCACAGAAAACCATAATCAAAAGCCTAAAGGCTGAGTAAGTGATCGCTAGATAGAAGGAGATGTAAGAAATGCTTCCCAGGCAAAGAATATAGCATATGAAAAAGTCAATTAAGAAGATGTGCTAGCACATTGAATAAAAGTAAATATGGCTGAAGTATTATAAGAATGGGAGAGAGTGTGCAAGATGAGATAGTAGATTGGACAGAAATCAAAGACACCTTTCTGTGCCTTGAACACACCAAGCAAGCTCTGGTCTCAGGACCTTTGGGTCTTTTGTTACTTCTACCTAATGCATTCCTCCTCCAAAAATTTTCTTTAAAAATCCACATGGCTTCAAACTATACTACAAGGCTACAGTAACCAAAACAGCATGGTACTGGTACCAAAACAGAGATATAGATCAATGGAACAGAACAGAGCCCTCAGAAATAACACTGCATATCTACAACTATCTGATCTTTGACAAACCTGAGAAAAACAAGCAATGGGGAAAGGATTCTCTATTTAATAAATGGTGCCGGGAAAACTGGCTAGCCATATGTAGAAAGCTGAAACTGGATCCCTTCCTTACACCTTATACAAAAATTAATTCAAGATGGATTAAAGACTTAAATGTTAGACCTAAAACCATAAAAACCCTAGAAGAAAACCTAGGCATTACCATTCAGGACATAGGCATGGGAAAGGACTTCATGTCTAAAACACCAAAAGCAATGGCAACAAAAGACAAAATTGACAAATGGGATCTAATTAAACTAAAGAGCTTCTGCACAGCAAAAGAAACTACTATCAGAGTGAACAGGCAACCTACAACATGGGAGAAAATTTTTGCAACCTACTCATCTGACAAAGGGCTAATATCCAGAATCTACAATGAACTCCAACAAATTTACAAGAAAAAGACAAACAACCCCATCAAAAAGTGGGCGAAGGATATGAACAGACACTTCTCAAAAGAAGACATTTATGCAGCCAAAAGACACATGAAAAAATGCTCATCATCACTGGCCATCAGAGAAATGCAAATCAAAACCACAATGAGATACCATCTCACACCAGTTAGAAGGGCAATCATTAAAAAGTCAGGAAACAACAGGTGCTGGAGAGGATGTGGAGAAACAGGAACACTTTCACACTGTTGGTGGGACTGTAAACTGGTTCAACCATTGTGGAAGTCAGTGTGGCGATTCCTCAGGGATCTAGGACTAGAAATACCATTTGACCCAGCCATCCCATTACTGGGTATATACCCAAAGGACTATAAATCATGCTGCTATAAAGACACATGCACACATATGTTTATTGCGGCACTATTCACGATAGCAAAGACTTGGAACCAAGCCAAACGTCCAACAATGATAGACTGGATTAAGAAAATGTGGCACATATATACCATGGAATACTATGCAGCCATAAAAAATGATGAGTTCATGTCCTTTGTAGGGACATGGATGAAGCTGGAAATCATCATTCTCAGCAAACTATCGCAAGGACAAAAAACCAAACACCGCATATTCTCACTCATAGGTGGGAATTGAACAATGAGAACACATGGACACAGGAAGGGGAACATCACACTCTGGGGACTGTTGTGGGATGGGGGGAGTGGGGAGGGATAGCATTAGGAGATATACCTAATGCTAGATGACAAGTTAATGGGTGCAGCACACCAGCATGGCACATGTATACATATGTAACTAACCTGCACATTGTGCACATGTACCCTAAAACTTGAAGTATAATAATAAAAAAAAAAAAATCCACATGGCAGCCGGGTGTGGTGGCTCATGCCTGTAATCCCAGCACTTTGGGAGACCTAGGCGGGTGGATCACGAGGTCAGGAGTTCAAGACAGTCTGGCCAACACGGTGAAACCTCGTCTGTACTCAAAATACAAAAATTAGCCGGGCATGGTGGCACGAACCTGTAATCCCAGCTATTCAGGAGGCTGAGGCAAAAGAGTGGCTTGAACCCTGGGGGCAGAGGTTGTGGTGAGCCGAGATCACGCCACTGCACTCCAATCTGGGTGACAGAGCGAGACTCCCTCTAAAAAAAAGAAATAAAAAATCACATGGCTCTTTCCCTCACTTTATTGTAGACTTTGCTCAAATGTCACTTAGAGAAACCTTTCTTCGCCAGTCTAAAATAACACGCCTCCTCATCATTCTCTATTCCCTCAATTTGCCACATTTTTAATCATAGCACTTATTACTCCCTGATACATATTACTTATCACCTCTCTTTCCCAGTGTAACATAAGCTTTACAAGAGAAACTTTATTTCTTCTTTTCATTGCTATACCTTTTTTGTCTAAACTTGTTTCTGGCCCATTTCAGTCATTCCACAAATATTTGATAAATGAAGACATGAAAAGCTCTTAGGTGCATGGCAGATAATAAGCATTAAAAACTTAATCATGTTATTGTGAAGTATGATAGGGAAGGGAGATCCTAAAAATATGGTAAAATTAAATATTTGAATATCACAGTATCACTGACAGGAAAGCTGGGTTTGAGTCTCTGCTTGAAACATCCCACAAAAAGAGGGACTTCACTATTTACTGAGATGGACTATACCATGATACCATGATTACATAAAAGGTCTATCCATTCAAACATTTTTTCTTAGGTTGAGCTGAAATCTGCCTTTGTATAACTTCTATTTCCCCCGACTTAGAAAAAAAAAAACAGTAAATCTTTTCTGAAGAGTTAGTCTTCTATGATGTTTCTTTGCTTTTAGATAGAAAAAATAATTCCTCCAACGGTACTTCATGATTTTTGGTATGTTTTTAAATATTAAGACAAAATGTTATAGATATCAACAGATTAGTAGGTATGATCTAATGAGCATCTTTTGTCCCTTGGTATCAATACTAATGCCATTTATTATTCTATGACCAGTATTATTTATTGTTGTGAATTTTACTGCGATAAACATACACGTGAATGTGTCTTTATAGTAGAATGATTTATATTCATTTGGGTATATACCCAATAATGAGATGGCTGGGTCAGATGGTAATTCTCTTTTAAGTTTTTTGAGAAATCGCCAAACTGCTTTCCATGATGGCTGAACTAATTTACATCCCCACAAGCAGTGCATAAGTGTTCCTTTTCTCAACAACCTTGCCAGCATCTGTTATTTTTTGAGTTTTTAATAATAGCCATTCTGACCCTTATGAAATATTATCTCATTGTAGTTTTGATTTGCATTTCTCTAATAATCGGTGATGTTGGTCATTTTTTATATGCTTGTTGGCTGCATGTATGTCTTCTTTTGAAAAGTGTCCATTTCCTTTGCCCACTTGTTAATGGGGTTGTCTTTTGCTTGTAAATTTGTTTAAATTTTTTATAGATTATGGATAATAGACCTTTGTCACATTCATAGTTTGCAAATATTTTCTCCCATTCTATAAGTTGTCTGTTTACTCAGTTGATAGTTTATTTTGCTATGCAGAAGCCGTTTATTTTAATTAGATGCCACTGGCCAACTTTTGTTTTTGTTGTAATTGCTTTTGGCATCTTTGACATGAAGTTTTTCCAAGGTCTTATGCCCAGAATGGTATTTCGTGGGTTATTGTCCAGGGTTTTTATAGTTTTAGGTTTTACATTTAAGACTTCAATCCATTTTGAGTTAATTTTTGTATATTGTGTAAAAAGGGCATCCAGTTTCAAATTTCTGCATATGGCTAGCCAGTTATCTCAGCACCATTTATTGAATAAAAAGTTCTTTCCCTATTGCTTGTTTTTGTCAGTTTTGTTGAATATCAGAGGGTTACAGGTGTGCAGCATTATATCTAGGTTCTCTATTCTGTTCCAGTGGCTTGTGTGTCTGTTTTTGTGCCAAGACCATGCTGTTTTTGTTACTGTAGCCTTGTATTATAGTTTAAAGTCAGATAATGTAATGTATCCAACTTTCTTCTTTTTGCATAAGATTGTCTTGGCTATTTGGGTTCTTCTTTGGTTCCACATGAATTTTAAAATCATTTTTTCTAATTCTGTGAAGAATGTCATCAGTAGTTTGATGAGAATAGCATTGAATCTGTAAATTGCTTTGGGCAGTATGGCCATTTTAACAATATTGATTCTTCTTATCCATGGACATAGAATGTTTTTCCATTTCTTTATGTTGTCTCTGATTCCTTTGAGCAGTGATTTTTACTCTTGTGGAGGTCTTTCACCTCCCTGGTTAACTGTATTCCTAGATATTTTGTTACTTTGTGAATATTGTGAACGGGATTGCATTATTGATTTGGCTTCTAGTTTCTATGTTGCTGGTGTATAGGAATGGTACTAATTTTTTTTGTTTGTTTCAGATGGAGTCTCGCTCTGTCGCCCAGGCTGGAGTGCAGTGGCATGATCTCAGCTCACTGCAACCTCCACCTCCCTGATTCAAACAATTCCCCTGCCTCAGCCTCCCGAGTAGCTGGGATTACAGGCACACACCACCACGTCTGGCTAATTTTTTTGTATTTTTAGTAGAGACGGGGTTTCACCATGCTGGCCAGACTGGTCTTGAACTCCTGACCTCAGGCAATCTGACCACCTTTGCTTCCCAAACTGCTGGGATTACAGGCGTGAGCCGCCATGCCCAGCTGGTACTAATTTTTATATATGTATTTTGTATGCTGAAACGTTGCAAAGGTTGTGTATCTGATCAAGTTACTTTTGGACAGACTATGGGGTTTTCTAGGCATAGAATCATATCTTCCATAAACAAGGATAGTTTGACTTCGTCTCTTTCTATTTCAATGCCTTTTATTTCTTTCTCTTGCCTGATTACTCTAGCTGGGACTTCCAGTACTATGTTGAATAGGAGTGGTGAGAGAAGGCATTCTTGTCTTGTTTCAGTTTTCAAAGAGAATGCTTCCAGCTTTTGCCCATTCTGTATGATGTTGGTGGTGGGTTTTTCATAGATGGCTCTTATTATTTTCAAGTTGTTACATTAATGCCTACATTGTTGAGAGTTTTTAACATAAAACAATGTTCAATTTTGTTGAAAGTTTTTTCTGTGTCTATTGAGGTGATCATAAGAATTTTGTTTTTAGTTCTTTTTTTTATGATGAATAACGTTTATTGATTTGTGTAGGTTGAGCCAAACTTGCATCCCAAGTAAAAATGCCTACTTGACCATAGTGTATTAGTTTTTTATGTGCTGCTGGATTCAGTTTGCGAGTATTTTGCTGAATATTTTTGCATCTATGTTCATCAAAGATATTGACTTGAAGTTTTTGTTTTGTTTTGTCTTTGCCAGGTTTTAATGTCAAGATGATGCTGGCCTCATAGAATGAGTTAGGGAGGAGTTCTCTCCTAAATTTTTTTGAAATCCTTTCAGTAGGGATGGTACCAGCTCTTTCTTATACATTTGGTACAATTTGGCCATGAATCCATCTGGACCTGGGCTTTTTTCTGGTTTGTAGGCTTTTTATTATTGATTCAACTTCTGAACTCATTATTGGTCTGTTCAGGGATTAAATCTCTTCCTGTTTCAATTTGGGGAGGTTGTATGTTTCCAGGAATGTATCCATTTATTCTAGCTTGGGCAGTATTTTTAGCTTGTGTTCATAGAGGTGTTCATAGTAGCCTCTAAGGGTTTTTTGTAATTCTGTGGGGTTAGCCGTAACGTTCCCTTTGTCATTTCTGATTGCGTATATTTGGATCTTCTCCATTTTTTTCTTTATTACTTTAGCGAGCAGTCCATCTTATTAATTTTTCCAAAGGACCAGCTCCTGGCTTCATTGATCTTTGGTATGATTTTTGGTGACTCAATTTTCTTCAGTTCAGCTCTGATTTTGGTTATTTGCTGTATTCTGCTAACTTTGGGGTTAGTTTGCCGTTGTCTCTAGTTTCTGTATGTGTGATGTTAAGTTGTTCATTTGAGACCTTTCTGACTTTTTGATGTGGGCATTTAGTGTAATAAACTTTCCTCCTAACATTGCTTTGGCTGGTCCCCAGATATACTGGTATGTTGTATCTTTTTTCTCATTATTTTCAAAGAATTCCTTCATTTATTCCTTAATTTCATTATTTAACCAGAAGTCATTTAGCAGCAGGTTGTTTAATTTTAATTTAATTGTATAGTTTTGAGTATTGATTTTGGATTGAGTATGGATTGAGCATTGATTTTTGGTTTTATCACACTGTGTGCTAAGAGTGTGGTTGGTATGATTTTCTTTTAATTTGCTAATAATTGTTTTATGCACAATTTCGTGGTTGATTTTAGAGTATGTGCCATGTGCAGATGAGAAGAATGTATATTCTTTTGTTTTTGGATAGAGTTCTGCAGATGGCTCTTAGGTCCCTTTCATCAAATGTTGAGTTAAAGGCCTGAATATCTTTGTTAGTTTTCTACCTCGATGATCTGTCTAATACTGTCATTAGAGTATTAAAGTCTCCCACTCTTATTGTGTGGTTACGTAAATTGCTTCATAGGTCTCTAAGAATTTGATTTATACATCTGAGTGCTTCTTTGTTGGGTGCATATATATTTAGAATAGTTCATGTTGAATTGAGTCCTTTAGCATTATGTAATGTTATTCTTTCTCTTTTTTGATCTTTGTTAGTTTAAAGTCTCTTTTTTGTGAAACACGACCCCCTTTTTCTTTTTCAGGGGATTGACTGTGGTATAAGGTGGAATCAGTCAACTGGCTTCATTTTTGAAATATTTTAGGGGGTCAAGGCTTAGATTAGGACTCCTGGCCTGCATGCTGTATCCCTAGGGAGCTAATATTGGGCCCCCAGCTTTGCTTTCTGGCTCCTCAGGGTTAAGAACCTGCCATGCCGGAGGGCCCAAGGTGTTCCCAGACTGCTGGTCACAACATTCTGACTGGTGATGGAAGCCAAAACACTTCATAGGGCAATGATAGTGGGATCTGTTCTTGTTTGCACATGCCATTAACAGTGACGGTGTGGTGAGGTGCACGCTCATTGGCTGCAGCAAGGTGCTGGTGGATGCAGGGGTGCTGGCCTCTTTGTGGCCATTCACAGCAGCAGCGGTAACAGCATGGCACAAGGGGGTTGTGAGCCCAACTGGCATCTGTGTGTGTGTGTGTTTATGCTGGGATTGGTGTTAGCATGAGGATAGGACACTGGCAGACACTGGACCCTGTAAGGCCTCTGTGTGCTTGTTCACATGGATGGCAGTGGCCACTCCAACAAAACATTGCTTAAAGTAAATTCGATTGACTAAACCATGACTTAGTACTTTTCAAACCTAAGTTTTTCTGTTTGAAATTATTATGACATTTACATACCCTGTGTATTCAGTTAAAACAAAAGTTTTATTAAACAAAATAATTCAGAGAAACTTTTCTACGATGTTTAGAATTCATTTATTTCATTTTGAATTTTTTTTGTGTTTTTTCTTAACTTTTTATTTTGAAGTAGTTATAGATAGAAAAACAGTAAATAGATATTCTATGCAGCCTTCATCCAGTTCCCACGATGGTCGCATCTTAGGTAATCATACTATAATACCAAAATTATAAATTGATATGGTTGCATGTCATTTTATCACATGTAAGCATTATCAGGATCTTTTATACTACTTCTTGACCCAACCCCCAAACCCCTGCTCATTACTGTTAACTCCTGATGACCAGTAATATGTTTTTCATATCTATAATTTTGCCATTTAAAAAATAATATATAAATGGGATTATACAGTTTGTGACATTTTGAGATTGGGTTTTTTACACTAAGTGTAATATATTTGAGATACAGTTGTTGTGTGTTATCAGTAATGTATACTTTTTTATTGCTGAGTAGTATCTCATGGTATGGATGTACCACAGTTTTACTATTTACCTATTGTACAATGTTTCATGTGTTTTCAGTTTAGGCTATTGCTAATAAAGCTGATATAAACATTTACATTCAAGTTTTTGTGTGTACATAAGTTTTTTTAAATTTTTTTCTGGGATAAATGCCCAGGAGAGTGATTATGAGGCATCATGATAAGTTCAAATTTCATTTTTTAAGAAACTGACAAACCACTTTCAGTGATAATGTACCAGTTTGAGGGAAATGTAAAAAATCATACTTAACATCTCTCTGTTCTCCCCTATTTATAATAGTTTTAAAATTTTTATCCATATAAATAACTATATCACAGTGTGCAATATTATAATTTTACTTAATCCATCAAATATAATTTAGAAACTTCAGAGCGGGGAACATCACACACCGGGGCCTGTTGGGGTGTGGGGGGCTGGGGGAGGGATAGCATTAGGACAAATGCCTAATGTAAATGACAAGTTGATGGGTGCAGCAAACCAACATGCCACATGTATACCTATGTGTAACCAACCTACACGTTGTGCACATGTATCCTAGAACTTAATGAATAATAATAATAAAAAAGAAACTTCAAGAGGAGAAAAGAAATCTATTGTATTTGCCAATATTTTTACTACTGGCAAAAACTTCTTTTAGTTTTTCATCATTTGAGCACATTTTCATTTTTTCTTTATTTCTGATAGGCATTTTCACTGGTTATAGAATTTAAGCTTTCAGTTTTTTTTTAATTTTAGCACTTGAAAAATACTGTGGCCCTCATAGCTTCTAATGTGAAATCCTGTGTAATTTCAGTTAGTGTTTCTTTATAGGTAAGGTGTCATTTCTCTCTCCAAGTCTTCAAGATTTATTTTTTTTTGTCCTTAGTTTTCAGAAGCTAGAATATGATACTTCTTGATACGAATATATTTAGGTTTATCCTTTTTAAAGTTTGCTCAGCTTCTTGCATTTGAGATGTGTGCCTTTCACCAAATTTGGCAATCTTTCAGCCATTATTTTCTCAAATACTTTCAGAGCCCTTTAACCTCTGTGTCTGGGATGCCAGCGACATGCATATCTTCTGCTACAATTCTGCATGTCCCAGAGTTTCTGTTCTTGTTTTTTTAGTTTATTTTCTCTCTGTTGATACTGGGTAGTTTCTACTATTCTCTCTTTAATTTCTTTTTTTATTCCACTTTTTACCATTTTGAACCCATCCATTGAGTTTTTTTTTTCATCATTAGGTATTTGAGTTCTAAAATTTCCACTTCACTTTCTATCTCCTGTTTGCTTGCTATAGTTTTCTATCTTTAATTTCAAGAGTATTTATAATTATTCATTGAAAAATTTATTTAATGGCTTCTTTTAAATACTTTTAGATAATTTTAACATCTGTATCACCTTGTTGGCATCTGTTGATTTTCTCATCTTATTCAAGTTGAGATTTTCCTGGTCTTGGTTTGATGAGTGATATTTGATTAAATATGGTACATTTTGGGTATAATGGTTTAAAAGGCTGGAACTTATTTAAATATTCTGTTTTGGTCAGCCTCCTCTGACAGGAGGAAGATGGCTACCTTCTCATTACTTCCAAATGGTGATTGATTCCATATTTCATACTCAGCCTCCATTGACACCTTGAAGTGGAAGGGAATACTAGATACTGCTTGGTTATATTGGATTTCCAGCTCCACATGTGACCTCTATCTGGGAAAACAGACGTGATGGAGTCAGTTGCAAGAACCTGTATGAAACTGGAGGTCATTATGTTAAGTAAAATAAGCCAGTCACAGAAAGACCACATTGCATTTTCTCACTTACTTGTGAGATCTAGAAACAAAGCAGTTGAACCTACTGAGTTAGAGTATAAAGATGTCTAGCAGAGGTTGAGAAAGGTACTGCGGGAGTAAGGGGAAACTGGGGATGATTAATGGGTACATAAAAATAGTTAGAATGAATGAATAAGACCTAGTATATACCACAATAGGATGACGATAGTCAATAATAATTCAATTGCCCATTTGAAAATAACTAAATGGTGTTTTTAGTTTTTTTCAAATACAAGATTATATTATCTGCAAACCAGGATAATTTCACTTTTTATTTTCCAAGTTGGATGCCCTTTATATCTTTCTCTTGAATGATTGCTCTAGCGCAGAATTCCAGGACTATGCTGAATAACAGCGGTGAAAATGGGCATCCTTATTGTGTTCCAGAACTTAGAAGAGAGAATATAAGTTATTCCCCATTCAGTATAATACTAGTTGAGGGTCTGTCATATGTGGCTTTTATTATCTTGAGGTATGTTCCTTCTATGGCCAGTGTTTTGAAGGTTTTTATTATAAAGTAATATTGAATTTTATCAATTGTTTCTTCAGTATTAATTGAAATGATCACATGGTTTTATCCTTTATTCTGTTGATAGAATGTATCACATTGATTAATTTTCATATAGTGAAACATGCTTGTTTGCATCCCAGGGTAAATCACTCTCAGTCATAGCAGGGTGTGGTGGCACACTCTTGTAATTCCAGCACTTTGGGAGGCCGAAGTGGGTAGATCACTTGAGGCAGGACTATAAGACCAGCCTGGACAATATGGCAAGACCCTGTCTCTACAAAACAAAACAAAACAAAAAGCAAAATTAACAGGGCGTGGTGGTGCATGCCTGTAGTCCCAGTTACTTGGGAGGCTGAGGCACAAGAATCGCTTCAACCTAGGAGATGGAAGTTGCAGTGAGCTAAAATTGCAACACTGAACTCCAGCCTGGGTGACAGAGCAAAACCCTATCTCAAAAGAAAAAAAAAAATTCACACTCTGTCATGATGAGTAAATTTTTTATTGTATTTTTAAATTCAGTTTGCTAATATTTTGTTGAGGGTTTTTCCATCTAGATTCATCAGGAACATTGGCTTGTAGTTTTCTCCATTTAAAGTATCTTTGTCTGATTGTGGTATCAGGGTAATACTGGCCTTGAAGCATGAGTTTGGGCGTATTCTCTATTCCTCTATCTTTTAGAAGAGTTTGAGTAGGATTGGCATTAGTTTTTTAAATGTGTGCTAGAATTCAGCAGTGAAGCCATCAGGCCCCAGGCTTTACTTTATTGACAGACATTTTCTTAAGGTTTTGACCTCATTGGTATTGGTCTGTTCAGGCTTGGAAGTTTTTCATAATTCACTCTTGAAAGGTTGTATGTGTTTAGGAAATTGTCAGTTTCTTCTAGATTTTCCTATTTGAATTTAGTTGCTCATAGTAGCCACTAATGATCCTTTAAATTTCTGTATTAACATGTGTCATATCTCCTTTTTTATCTCTGATTGTATTTATGTGGGTCTTCTCTCTTTTTTATAGTGCAGCTAAAGTTTTCTCTATTTTGTTTCATTTTAAAAAAACAACTTTTTGTTTTATTTATCTTTGGTACTGTTTTCTTTATTTCAATTTCATTTATTTCTGCTCTGATGTGTATTATTTTTTATTACAGTAACTTTGGCTTTGGTTTGGTCTTGCTTCTCTAATTCTTTAAGATGTATTGTTGAGTTGTTTATTTGAAGTTTTTTTTCTCCGGGCATTTGTAGCTATAAACTTTCTTCTTAGTAAAGCTTTTGTTGTATCCCATAGGATTTGGCATGTTGTGCTTCCATTATCATTTGTTTCAAGAAAATTTTCAATTTTCTTCTTAATTGTTTTATTAACACACTGGCCATTCAGGAGCATATTGTATTTGTACAGTTTTCAAAATTCAAATTATTGATTTCTAATTTTATTCCATTGTGATCAGAAAAGATGCTTATTCAATTTTTATGAATGATTTAAGACTTGTTTTGTGACCTAATGTATGATCTATCCTTGAGAATAATTCATTTACTGAGGAAAATAATGTGTTTTCTGCAGCTCTTGGCTGATATGTTTGGTAAATATCTGTTAGATTAATTTTGTCTATAGCTCAGACTAAGTGTGATGTTTCTTTGTTGATTTTCTGTCTGGAAGACTTTTCTGAAGTTGAAAATGGGGTTTTGAAGTCTCCAGCTATTACCGTATTGGGACCTAACTCTCTCTTTAGCTCTACTAATATTTGCTTTATATATCTGGGTGCCCTAGTGTTGGGTACTTACATATTTACAGTTGTTATGTCATCTTGCTGAATTAGCCTGTTTATTACTATACAGTGACTTATTTGACTTTTATCATAGATTTTGTCTTGAAATCTATTTTGTGTGATGTAAATATGGCTACTCCTGCTCTTTTCTTGTTTTCATTGACATGGAATATCTTTTTTAATCCCTTTATTTTCAGTCTGTGTCTTTCTTTATATGTAAAGTGTTTTTATTGCAGGCAACAGATCAACGGGCCTGGGTTTTAAATGCATTCAGCCTCTATGTCTTTTGATTGGAGAGTTTAATTTATTTACATTCAATGTTATTATTGATAAGTAAGGACACACTTCTGCCAACTTACTACATGTTTTCTGGTTGTTTTGTGGTCTTCTCTTCCTTGTTTCTGTTTTTATTGTCTTTTAGTGAAGGTGATTTTCTCTGGTAATATGATTTAGCTTCTTGACTTTTAATTTTTTTGTGTCCTTTGTGGGCTTTTTATATTTGAGATTACCATGGGGATTGCAAATACTATCTTATAACATATTATTTTAAGCTGATAATCATTTAACACTGTTTGCATAAACAAACAAGCAAAAAGAAACTAATAAAGACTCTACACCGTAACTTTGTCCTCCTACTTTTTAACTTTTTATTGTAACTATTTATATCTTATTGAACTGTCTTAAAAGCTTGTTGTAGTTATTATTTTTGATTAGTTAATTGTTTAGTCTTTCTACTGAAGATAAGAGTCGCTTACACACCACAGTTACAGTGCTATAATATCATGTGCTCTTCTGGATACTTACTATTAACACTGAGTTTTATACTTCAGATGATTTCTTATTGCTTATTAATGTCCTTTTCTTTCTAAATGAAGTATTCTCTTTAGCATTTCCTGTAGGACAGGTCTGGTATTGATGAAATCTCTCAGGTTTGGAGTCTTGGTGAGTCTTTATTTCTCTTTCACGTTTGAAATTTCACCAGATATAATGGTCTAATGTAGATTTGTTTTTCCTTCAGCACTTTAAATATGTCATGCCACTTTCTTCTCACCTGTACAGTTTCCACTGAAAAGTCTGTAGCCAAATATTTTAGAGCACGATTTTACTTTATTTGTTTATTTTCTCTTGCTGCTTTTATACTCCTTTCTTTATTCTTGATCTTTGGGGGTTTTATTATTAAATGCCATGAGGTAGTCTTCTTTGGGTTAAATCTACCTGGTGTTCTATAACCATCTTGTACTTGAACATTAATGTATTTCTCTAAGTTTGGGAACTTCTCTGTTATTATCTTTTTGAATAAACTTTCTACCCCAATCTCTTTCTCTACCTCTTTTTAAGGCCCATTACTCTTAGGTTTGCCTTTTTGAGGCTATTTTCTCATTTTTATATTCATGCTTCATTGTTTTTTATTATTTTTTCTTTTGTCTCCTCTGTATTTTCAAATAGTCTGTCTTCGAGCTCACTGTTTCTTCTTATTGATTAATTCTGCTATTAGAAGATGCTGATGTATTCTTCAGTGTGCCAATTGCATTTTTCAGCTCCAGAATTTCAGCTTGATGCTTTATAGTTATTTGGATCTCTTTGTAAAATTTATCTGCTAGAATTCTGAATTCCTTCTCTGTGTTATCTTGAATTTATTTGAGTTTCCCCAATACAGCCATTTTGAATTATCTGTCTGAATGGTTATATTTTTAAAAGATATCTCTTTAGGCTTGGTCCCTGGCACCTTGTTTAGTTTATTTGGTAATGTCATGGATTTGGTAATTCCTGGATGGTTTTGATACTTACCAATGTTCACCTGTGTCTGGGCATTAAGGAGTTGTGTATTTATTTTAGTCTTTGCAGTCTGGGCTTGTTTGTACCCATTCGACTTAGGAGGACTTTCTAGATATTCAAAAAGACTTCTTTGTTGTAATCTATGCTGTGTCTATTTTAGTAGGAACCATAAGACATGTATTACTGTGGTTCTTTCGGACTGATAGAGGTATAGCCTTGGTGATCTTGGCTAAGATCCAAAAGCATTTTCTGAATTATCAGATGGAGACTCTTGTTCTTTCTCTTACTTTCTTCCAAACAAATGGAGTCTCTTTCTCTCTGTTCTGAACCACCTGGAGCTGAGAATTGAGTGACACAAGCACCCTTGTGGCCACCATCCCTAGGACTGCAGTGAATCACACCCGAAGTTAGCACAGCACTGAGTCTCCCCCAAGGCCTGCTGTAATCACTTTCTGGTTGTGACTATCTTCTCTCAAAGCCCTGGGACTCTAAAATCAGCAGAGGCAACGCCAGCCAGGCCTATGTACTTCTCTTCTTCGTGGTGAGTTCCTCCAGTCCTCGTGTGGGTCCAGATATTCCATCCAGGAACCTGAAACTAGAGTCTGAAACCTTAGAAATTCACCTGCTGTTCTATTGTACTGCTGCTGAGCTGGTACTAAAACCACAAGTTGCAGTCCTTTCCACTCTGGCCACTGCCACCTCAGGCACATGAGAAGTACTGCCAGACTACTGCTGATGTTTTCTTAAGGTGCAAGGGCTCTGTAGTCAGCATGAGGTGAATGCTTCTTGGTCTGAGACACCCTTCAGGGGAGTAGTTTCCCCTCTGGATCCAAGCATGTCCTGAAATGCTGTCCAAAAGCCAAGTCCTGGAATCATGGACCCCAAGAGCTTGCTTTGTGCACTACTTCACTGTGACTGAGCTGGAACATAAGGTGCAAGACAAAGTCCCCTTTACTTTTTCTTTTGCTTTTCATTAGCAAAAAGGAGTCTTGCCCTGTAGTCACCACCAATGAGAAAGTCTTGAGTCTCACCTAAGGCTGGAAAGTCTTAGGACCTCACCCAAGGCCTTTGACATAGTACCTGGTTATTACTGCTTGTTATTCAGGGCCCAAGGTTTCTTCAGTCATCAGGTGATTAGTCCTGTTAGGACTCAGTCATTTCATTTGAGGCAGTGAGTTTCCTCCTGACCCAGAGTGTATCTAGAAATGTTCAGGAGCTAGGTCCTAAAAAGAAGTCCTCTTGAATCTGCCTGGTGCCCTGCTCTGCTGTGGCTGTGCTGGTATCCAAGTGGAAGACAAAGTGCCCGGACTCTTTCCTCTTCTTTTCTCAGACAGAAGGAAGAGGTCTTTTTGGAACCATGAACTGTGAAGCCTGTGGTTATGCACTGAATGACGTCAGCACTCCCTTATCTGCCCAGGCTGTTGTCTTAGTAGGTGGCATATCTCCCCCAGTCCACTCTCTCTGGGCCCAGTTTAGCCCTAGGACTTGCTCAGAAGTTTCATTCCTTGTAGCCTAGACTGTGTTTTAGGGTCATTTGGAGTCCCAGAGCACTTTAACCTGCAGTGGGAAAGCTTGCCAGAATTTAAGTTTTGACTGCTGGAATCAGCAATTCCCCTCATTTTAGGGCTGATTTCAATGCACCTTCTGTGGGGCAGGCACAAGCTGAATTTGGTCCGGTTTTGCTTTCTGCTATAACAAGGACAGCACTGAGTTCAGTGTCTCTCAATTGCCAGCTATCTTTCTCTCCAGGGCACAGAAAAGCTCTCTGCACTATGATGCTGCTGCCAGGGTGTGCGGGAGTCATGTCTGTGATTCAACACTGTTTTTCCTACCAATTCAGTACGTCTTTCTGGACAGAAAGTTAATTACAGGTAATGGAATTAACCCGATTTTTAGTTTTTATGAAGGTGCTTTTTTGTGTAGGCAGTTGTTAAATTAGTGTCCCTGTTGGGGGAAAATTTTGTTGGAGTGTTCATATATATATTATATATATATAAAATATTATATATATAATTTTTATATAATATAATATATATGCGATTGTAACTTGGCTGAGATATTATCTGATTGTATTTCTGAGTTCTGATTTGTATTTATCTGATGATCAAGGATGTTGAGCCCCTTTTCATGTATCTGTTTGTCATTTGTACCTTTTCTTTACTCTGATAATAGCTTTTTTGTTGTTGCTGTGCAAAAGTTCTTCAGTTTAATTAGATCCCTTTTGTCAGTTTTTGGTTTTGTTGCAATTACTTTTGATGTTTTTGTCATGAAATTTTTGCCCATGCCTATATGCTGAATGATATTACCTAGATTTTCTTTAAGGGTTTTTATAGTTTTGGGTTTCACATTCAGGTACTTAATCCTTCTTTAGGCCTTTGATAAAATTCAACATCCCTTTATGTTAAGAACTCTCAATAAACTAGGTATTGAAAGAATATATCTCAATATAATAAGAGCTCTGTATGACAGACTGACAGCCAATATTATACTGAATGGACAAAAGCTTGAAGCATTTCTTTTGAAAACTAGCACAAGACAAGGAAGGGGTCCAGTTTCAATTTTTTGCATATGACTAGCCAGTTCTCCCAGCACCATTTACTAAATAGGAAATCCTTTTTCCATTGCTTGTTTGGATAAGGTTTGTAAAAGATCAGATGGTTTTAGGTGTGTGGTCTTATTTCTGAGTTCTCAACTATTCTGTTCCATTGGTCTGTGTGTCTCTTTTTGTACCAGTATCATGCCGTTTTGGTTACTGTAACCTTGTATTATGGTTTGAAGTCAGGTAGCATGATGCCTCTAGCTTTGTTATTTTTCCTAAGGATTGTCTTAGCTATTTGGGCTCTGTTTTTATTCCATGTGAATTTTTAAATAGTTTTTCTAATTCTATGAAGAATGTCAATGGTAGTTTAATTGGAATAACATTGAATCTATGAATTAGTTTGGGCATCTTGGCAATTTTCACAATATTAATTTTTCCTCTCCATTAGCATAGGAAGTTTTTCCTTTTGTTTGTGTTCCTTTTGATTTCCTTGAGCAGTGGTTTGTGGTTATCCTTGAAGAGTTCCTTCACTTCCCTTGTTAGCTGTATTTCTAGGTATTTTATTCTTTTTGTGGCAATTGTGAATGAGAGTTCATTTATGATTTGGCTCTCTGCTTGTCTGTTGTTGGTGTATAGTAATGCTACTGATTTTTGCACATTGATTTTATATCCTGAGACATTGCTGAAGTAGCTTATCAGCTTAAAGAGCTTTTAGGCTGAGACAATGGGGTTTTCTAGATAGAGGATCATGTTATCTGCAAACAAAGACAGTCTGACTTCTTCTCTCCCTACTGGAATATGCTTTATTTCTTTCTCTTGCCTGATAGCCTGGTCAGAACTTCCAATACTATGATGAAAAGGAGTTGGTGAGAGAGGACATTATTGTCTTGTGACGGTTTTCAAGGGGAGTGCTTCCAGCTTTTGCCCATTCAGTATGATATTGGCTGTGGGTCTGTCAAATAGAGCTCTTATTATTTTGGGGTATATTCCTTCAACACCTAGTTCACGGAGAGTTTTTACCATGAAGGTATGTTGAATCTATCAAAGGCCTTTTCTGCTTCTATTGAGATAATGATTTGTTTTTTGTCTTTAGTTCTATATATGTGATTAATTATATTTATTGATTTGTGTATGTTGAACCAACCTGGCATCCAAGATGAAGCTGACTTGATTGTGGTGGATAAGCTTTTTGATGTGCTGCTGCATTCAGCTTGCTAGTATTTAATTGAAGATTTTTGCATCAATGTTCATCAAGGATATTGGCCTGAAGTTGTCTATTTTCATTGTATCTCTGACAGGTTTTGGTATCAGAATGATCCTGGCCTCATAAAATGAGTTAGGTAGGAGTCTCTCCTCTTCAATTTTTTGGAATAGTTTCAGTAGAAATTGTCCCAGCTCTTCTTTGTACCTGTGGTAGAATTCAGCTTTAAATCTCTCTGGTTCTGGGCTTTTTTGGTTAGTAGGCTATTTATTACTTTCTCCATTTCAGAACTCGTTATTCATCTATTTGAGTATTCAGTTTCTCCCTGCTTCAATCTTGGGAAGATGTATGTGTTCAGGAATTTATTGATGTCTTCTAAGTTTTATGTTTTATGTGCATAAATGTGTTTATAGTATTCTATGATGATTGTTTGTATTTCTGTGGGGTCAGTGGTGACATCTCCCTTATCACTTCTAATTGTATCTATTTGATCATTCTCTCTTTTTTTTTTTTTTATTAGTCTGGCTAGCCGTCTGTTTGTGTTGTTAATTTTTTTCCAAAAAAATGCTTCTCAATTTTTAATTTTTTTTGACGGGATTTTCATATTTCTATCTCTTCCAGTTCCATTCTGATCTTGGTTATTTTTTCTTTTCTTCTACCTATGGGATTTGTTTGGTCTTGGTTCTCTAGTTCTTTTAGTTGCAATGTTAGGTTGTTAATTTGAGATATTTCTAGATTTTTGATGTGGATATCCAGTGCTACAAATTTTCTTCTTCTTCTTTTTTTTTCATACGTATTTTCGCTCTTGTTGCCCAGGCTGGAGTCCAATGGCACAATCTCGGCTCACTGCAACCTCCACCTCCCGGGTTCAGGCAATTCTTCTGCCTCAGCCTCCTGAGTAGCTGGGATTACAGGCACGCACCACCACGCCCAGCTAATTTTGTATTTTTAGTAGAGACAAGGTTTCACCATGTTGGTCAGACTGGTCTCGAACTCATGATCTCAGGTGATCTGCCTGCCCCGGCCTCCCAAAGTGCTGGGATTGCAGGTATGAGCCTCCGTGCCTGGCCATAAATTTTTCTCTTAACACTGCTTTAGCTACATCCCAAAGATTCTGGTATGTTGCCTCTTTGTCCCCATTACTTTCAAAGAACTTCTTGCTTTCTGTCTTAATTTTATTGTTTACCCAGGAGTCACTCAAGCAGTCTCCAATCTGCTGCACTGGCCGGCTGGAATTCCAAGCCAATGGGACTTAATTTATGAGGTGCCATGAAAGTTGGCCCCATAGAATGAAACCGCTTGGCTCCCTGAGTTCAGCCCCCTTCCTAGGGGAGTCTATGGATGGATCTCCCGCCTTGTTGGGATTCCTGGAGCCACAGTCTGTAAAACCCCTGGGTATCTGTGTGAGCCTGAGTGATTGCTCTGACAAGACTCTGCACAGCTCTGTGTATAGGACCCAAGGCCCTGGTGGCATGGGATCATGAGGGAATCTCCTGATCATTTGGTTGCAAAGATCCACGGGAGAAGTGTGGTTTCGGCGGCGGGGAGGGGGTTGCCCAATCACTCACAGCAGCCCTTGACTGGGGGTGGTGGTTCCTTTGACTCTATACCACTTGTGGGTTGGCCATCACCCCACCCTGCTTTTCTTCATTTTCCATGGGTCGAGCCATCTGTCTAGTCAGTCCCAATGAGAGAGCCTGTATATTTTAGTTGAAGGTGCTGAATTCACTCACTATTTTCGTTCTTCTCCATGAGATAATTGCTTCTAATCAGCCATCTTGGCCCCTCTCAGTAAAGCTACATTTCTAAGAAATCTCTTTTCCCTCAGACAAAGAAATCAGCATGCCTTGCTGTCTATATTCAGCTACAGACAGATTCAATAAGTTTAAACATTATTTGGCCAAATCCAAATGATATTTCCCCTTATGGAAAAGGAGGTCCATAAAATGAGAGATTATTGTGAAGGTAAGCTGAAGAATTGGGGAGATATATTTTGATCTCTTAATTAAAACTATGCAATATAAATTCAAAACACTCATATTATTGGAATGGTTATTACAAAACTGGACAAGCTGTTAAGTTCAAGAGGTGAGAAAAGACAATTCCTCAAAAATGTGGTGACAAATAATCTTTGGATTGAGTCCTAAGCTTATTAAACCATCAGTGTTGAATTATCAGTAAATCAAAAAGGATGTTAATGAGCATCTGTGCTTCAGCTTTCAATGCCATTTGGCAAACAGTAGCACAAAAAGAAAATGGTAATTAACAATAAAGGTGTGTTTATTAGTTTGTGCAATTGACAGAGGCTGTATATCTCTTCTACACAGTATGTGTCCTTTATAAAACTGCCAAACAATGGATGAAAAACCTGTTCTCTTTTCCTTTAGGTTGGAGCTTCATGACCTTGAAGTGCTGCTAGAGGAAAACTAATAAATGCAAAACATGAAAGCTTATTCTTTTTATTAAGAAACAAAACAAAGAGATATAAGGCAGTGAGCAAAATTTAGGTAACCCTAAATTCCTAGTTCCTTTAAGGGACTTCCATTAAGTATGCATTTCATAATACATTCTCTATACTACATCCTGTGATCTTTCTAAAAGCAAAGTTTGATCCCAACATTCCCCCATTGAAAATCCTTCAATGGGCTCTCAGAATGAGATCAACGTCGCCTAGTAGGTTCTATAAGTAAATTTATGATCAAGCCCTTGTCTACTCTCTAAACTTTTCTCAGTCCGCTATCCCCCATCCCCTCACAAGTTACACTCTGATAACATATTGGTGAGGAGAAAGACACAGGAATGTCTATACACTTTTGGAATAAGTTTATATAGTCATTCCAGTTTGTGAGCAATGTGGCAACCTGTAGTAAAGTAAAAAATGTTCATACTCTACAACACTGTCATTCCACTTCTGGATATACTGTTGACAACTTTCATACACACACATCTATAAAGGTGCACTGATATTTTCACGATGATGTTGATTGCAATAGTGAAAAGTGAGACAAGAAAACAAAAAAAAATCCTCATCAATAGGACAAGAAATAAATTGTGGTCTATGTACATAATGGAACAATACAGGAAATGATAATTAAAGTGGTAGTGGTATACTACATGTATACATGTCAAAAACTTTATTAGGAAATATTTAACTAAATGATAAGTATAATATACAATTTATGTGAAGTGTTTAAATGAATAAAAAGTATTATATATTGTTTATGGGCACATACATATATGCCAATACCTAAAAAAGAAGGACAAGAAACAACTTTAAGAGAAACATGGGAGGAAAATGACATCAGAGAAGATTACAAAGATACTGCATTTTTACCTATAATATTTTATTTCATATACATTTAATTTATGTATTATATATAATACACTGGCTTTTGTGTTTTTCATTTTGTGACAGTTTTTGTATGTGCAAATAATGATTCTTAATAAAAGTTTTCAAACAAAGTAAACTACAAAAAACAATAGATTGAACACCTGTGTACTCACCACTTGGATTTTAAAAATAAATACATACATACATATATATATATATATATATATATATATAATGCTTGCTTTTGTTGAAACTTAATAATCAATGTGAGAGCATTAAGAGGTAGAAACCTTAGAAGGTGATTAAATTATGAGGACAGAGACCTCATAGATGGAATTAGGGCCCTTATAAAAGGGCTGGAGGGTACTACCATTAGCCCTTTCTTTGATTTCTGTCCCTTTTGTCATGTGAGGACATAATGGTTATCCCTTCAGAAGGACACAGCAACAAGACACTATCTTTGAAGAAGAGACCAGGCCTTCACCAGACACTGAAACTGCCAGAAACTTGATCTTGGACTTTCAGCTCCCAGAAGTGAGAACTGTGAGAAAGAAACGTATATTCTTTATCAATTACCCAGTCTCAGGTATTTTGTTATAGTAGTACCAACAGACTCAATATTCTTACGAATATATATATATATATATATACACATAAAAATTTATATATACATATATCCTTAAGAAAATAAGCAAAATGTTAACTTTTACTAAATCTGGGAGGTGAATATACAGCTTTTCAATCTATGATATTTGTGGTTTAGTTTGTTTGACACTTTTTATTAGCCAGGCACTGTGGCTTTCACCTGTAATCCCAGATCCTCAGGAGGCTGAGGCAGGAGGATCATTTGAGGCCAGGAATTCAAGGCTGCAGTGAGCTATGATTGCACCATGGCACTCCAGCCTGGGTGGCAGAGAAAGACCCCATATCTTAAAAAAAAATTGTCACCATCATTTTACACATAAAAAATTGGCACAACATAAAAATACACAAATAAAAGCTAAGCCATATAATAGATGGAGCATAATAGGGAGGTGCTGTGTTGACTTTCTCCTCAGTCTTCTATCTTTTTTCTTCTTTCCTTTCGGGGTTATAACTGGTAAAAGAAAGTATGTCTTTTCATGGGCTTTTATACAATGGGATTTCCTGAATGATGGAGTATGTTCTGAAGCTGTAGCCGTGCAATATGAAGCTAGATAGGGTGTGAACGTAGATATCTAGGTGAGTTGTAGTTGTAGTTTACTGGATTAAATGTGGCTGTTAGGTAATATAATTACCACCGGTTGCATTTTTTCCACAAAGACACTTATGGCCGGGTGTGGTGTCTCGTGACTTTAATCACAGCATTTTAGGAGGCTGAGGCAAGATGATCTCTTGAGGCTAGGTGTTGCAGACCAGCCTGGGCAACATAGTGAGACCACATCTCTACTAAACAAAAATAAAAAGTAGCTGAGTGTGGTGGTGCATGCCTAGAGTCCCAGCTACTTGAGAGGTTGTGGCAGGAGGAACACTTGAGCCCAAGAGTTCAAGGCTGCAGTGAGCTATGATCATGCCACTGCACTCCAGCCTGGGTGACACAGCAATACCCTGTTTCTTAAAAAAAAAAAAAAAAAAGAAGAAGAAGAAGAAAGAAAGAAAGAAAGAAAGACAGAAAGAAAGAAAGAAAGAAAGAAAGAAAGAAAGAAAAGAAAAGAAAAGAGAAAAAGATCCTTCTGAACTTAGTTGCTTACATTGCAATGGAGTGTAAGTTAGTACAAACAGTGTGGAAAAGCACTAGGTATTACCTGGTAAAGTAGTACCTGTGCTTAATACATGACCCAGAAATTACACTTCTATTATATACTCTAGAGAAACTATTTGAAATATGCACCAAGATACATATTCATAAAGCTGTTGTAATAGCTAAAAAACTGTCAAAGAAACAAACTCGAGAGAATGAATAAATTGTGGTTGTCACATGTCTAGTCTGTTTTTGCTGCTTAACAAAATACCTGTCTGGATTATATATAAAGAACAGATTTATTTTCTCACCATTCTGGAGAATGGAATGTCCAGGATCAAGGTGCCCAGAAAGTTTGGTTGTCTGGTAGGGGCTGCTCTCTGCTTCTGGGATGGTGGCTTGCTGCTGCATGCTCCTGAGGAGAAGAGTGCTAGGTTCTCACATGACAGAAGGTGGATGGGCAAAAGGGATGAATTCGCTCAGCCAAGCCCTTTTATATGGGCATCTAATCTCATTCATGAGAGCTCCACTTTCATGACTTATTCACGTCTTGAAGGCTCTGTCTCTTTATGCTGTTACACTGGCAGTTAAGTTTCAACATGAAATTTGGAGGGGACAAAACATTCAAATCACAGTATCACAGAACAGAATTCTTTTATTTTTTTATTATACTTTAAGTTTTAGGGTACATGTGCACATTGTGCAGGTTAGTTACATATGTATACATGTGCCATGCTGGTGCGCTGCACCCACTAACTCGTCATCTAGCATTAGGTATATCTCCCAATGCTATCCCTCCCCCCTCCCCCCACCCCACAACAGTCCCCAGAGTGTGATATTCCCCTTCCTGTGTCCATGTGATCTCATTGTTCAATTCCCACCTATGAGTGAGAATATGCGGTGTTTGGTTTTTTGTTCTTGCGATAGTTTACTGAGAATGATGGTTTCCAATTTCATCCATGTCCCTACAAAGGACATGAACTCATCATTTTTTATGGCTGCATAGTGTTCCATGGTGTATATGTGCCACATTTTCTTAATCCAGTCTATCATTGTTGGACATTTGGGTTGGTTCCAAGTCTTTGCTATTGTGAATAATGCCACAATAAACATACCTGTGCATGTGTCTTTATAGCAGCACGATTTATAGTCCTTTGGGTATATACCCAGTAATGGGATGGCTGGGTCAAATGGTATTTCTAGTTCTAGATCCCTGAGGAATTGCCACACTGACTTCCACAATGGTTGAACTAGTTTACAGTCCCACCAACAGTGTAAAAGTGTTCCTATTTCTCCACATCCTCTCCAGCACCTGTTGTTTCCTGACTTTTTAATGATTGCCATTCTAACTGGTGTGAGATGATATCTCATAGTGGTTTTGATTTGCATTTCTCTGATGGCCAGTGATGATGAGCATTTATTCATGTGTTTTTTGGCTGCATAAATGTCTTCTTTTGAGAAGTGTCTGTTCATGTCCTTTGCCCACTTTTTGATGGGGTTGTTTGTTTTTTTCTTGTAAATTTGTTTGAGTTCATTGTAGATTCTGGATATTAGCCCTTTGTCAGATGAGTAGGTTGCGAAAATTTTCTCCCATGTTGTAGGTTGCCTGTTCACTCTGATAGTAGTTTCTTTTGCTGTGCAGAAGCTCTTTAGTTTAATTAGATCCCATTTGTCAATTTTGTCTTTTGTTGCCATTGCTTTTGGTGTTTTGGACATGAAGTCCTTGCCCACGCCTATGTCCTGAATGGTAATGCCTAGGTTTTCTTCTAGGGTTTTTATGGTTTTAGGTCTAACATTTAAATCTTTAATCCATCTTGAATTGATTTTTGTATAAGGTGTAAGGAAGGGATCCAGTTTCAGCTTTCTACATATGGCTAGCCAGTTTTCCCAGCACCATTTATTAAATAGGGAATCCTTTCCCCATTGCTTGTTTTTCTCAGGTTTGTCAAAGATCAGATATGTAGGTATGCGGCGTTCTTTCTGAGGGCTCTGTTCTGTTCCATTGATCTATATCTCTGTTTTGGTACCAGTACCATGCTGTTTTGGTTACTGTAGCCTTGTAGTATAGTTTGAAGTCAGGTAGTGTGATGCCTCCAGCTTTGTTCTTTTGGCTTAGGATTGACTTGGTGATGCGGGCTCTTTTTTGGTTCCATATGAACTTTAAAGTAGTTTTTTCCAATTCTGTGAAGAAAGTCATTGGTAGCTTGATGGGGATGGCATTGAATCTGTAAATTACCTTGGGCAGTATGGCCATTTTCACGATATTGATTCTTCCTACCCATGAGCATGGAATGTTCTTCCATTTGTTTGTATCCTCTTTTATTTCCTTGAGCAGTGGTTTGTAGTTCTCCTTGAAGATGTCCTTCACATCCCTTGTAAGTTGGATTCCTAGGTATTTTATTCTCTTTGAAGCAATTGTGAATGGGATTTCACTCATGATTTGGCTCTCTGTTTGTCTGTTATTGGTGTATAAGAATGCTTGTGATTTTTGTACATTGATTTTGTATCCTGAGACTTTGCTGAAGTTGCTTATCAGCTTAAGGAGATTTTGGGCTGAGACAATGGGGTTTTCTAGATAAACAATCATGTCGTCTGCAAACAGGGACAATTTGACTTCCTCTTTTGCTAACTGAATACCCTTTATTTCCTTCTCCTGCCTAATTGCCCTGGCCAGAACTTCCAACACTATGTTGAATAGGAGTGGTGAGAGAGGGCATCCCTGTCTCGTGCCAGATTTCAAAGGGAATGCTTCCAGTTTTTGCCCATTCAGTATGATATTGGCTGTGGGTTTGTCATAGATAGCTCTTATTATTTTGAAATACGTCCCATCAATACCTAATTTATTGAGAGTTTTTAGCATGAAGGGTTGTTGAATTTTGTCAAAGGCTTTTTCTGCATCTATTGAGATAATCATGTGGTTTTTGTCTTTGGCTCTGTTTATATGCTGGATTACATTTATTGATTTGCGTATATTGAACCAGCCTTGCATCCCAGGGATGAAGCCCACTTGATCATGGTGGATAAGCTTTTTGATGTGCTGCTGGATTCGGTTTGCCAGTATTTTCTTGAGGATTTTTGCATCAATGTTCATCAAGGATACTGGTCTAAAATTCTCTTTTTTTGTTGTGTCTCTGCCCAGCTTTGGTATCAGAATGATGCTGGCCTCATAAAATGAGTTAGGGAGGATTCCTTCTTTTTCTATTGATTGGAATAGTTTCAGAAGGAATGGTACCAGTTCCTCCTTGTACCTCTGGTAGAATTCGGCTGTGAATCCATCTGGTCCTGGACTCTTTTTGGTTGGTAAACTATTGATTATTGCCACAATTTCAGCTCCTGTTATTGGTCTATTCAGAGATTCAACTTCTTCCTGGTTTAGTCTTGGGAGAGTGTATGTGTCGAGGAATGTATCCATTTCTTCTAGATTTTCTAGTTTATTTGCGTAGAGGTGTTTGTAGTATTCTCTGATGGTAGTTTGTATTTCTGTGGGATCGGTGGTGATATCTCCTTTATCATTTTTTATTGTGTCTATTTGATTCTTCTCTCTTTTTTTCTTTATTAGTCTTGCTAGCGGTCTATCAATTTTGTTGATCCCTTCAAAAAACCAGCTCCTGGATTCATTGATTTTTTGAAGGGTTTTTTGTGTCTCTATTTCCTTCAGTTCTGCTCTGATTTTAGTTATTTCTTGCCTTCTGCTAGCTTTTGAATGTGTTTGCTCTTGCTTTTCTAGTTCTTTTAATTGTGATGTTAGGGTGTCAATTTTGGATCTTTCCTGCTTTCTCTTGTGGGCATTTAGTGCTATAAATTTCCCTCTACACACTGCTTTGAATGCATCCCAGAGATTCTGGTATGTTGTGTCTTTGTTCTCGTTGGTTTCAAAGAACATCTTTATTTCTGCCTTCATTTCGTTATGTACCCAGTAGTCATTCAGGAGCAGGTTGTTCAGTTTCCATGTAGTTGAGCGGCTTTGAGTGAGATTTTTAATCCTGGGTTCTAGTTTGATTGCACTGTGGTCTGAGAGACAGTTTGTTATAATTTCTGTTCTTTTACATTTGCTGAGGAGAGCTTTACTTCCAACTATGTGGTCAATTTTGGAATAGGTGTGGTGTGGTGCTGAAAAAAATGTATATTCTGTTGATTTGGGGTGGAGAGTTCTGTAGATGTCTATTAGGTCCGCTTGGTGCAGAGCTGAGTTCAATTCCTGGGTATCCTTGTTGACTTTCTGTCTGATTGATCTGTCTAATGTTGACAGTGGGGTGTTAAAGTCTCCCATTATTAATGTGTGGGAGTCTAAGTCTCTTTGTAGGTCATTCAGGACTTGCTTTATGAATCTGGGTGCTCCTGTATTGGGTGCATATATATTTAGGATAGTTAGCTCCTCTTGTTGAATTGATCCCTTTACCATTATGTAATGGCCTTCTTTGTCTCTTTTGATCTTTGTTGGTTTAAAGTCTGTTTTATCAGAGACTAGGATTGCAACCCCTGCCTTTTTTTGTTTTCCATTTGCTTGGTAGATCTTCCTCCATCCTTTTATTTTGAGCCTATGTGTGTCTCTGCACGTGAGATGGGTTTCCTGAATACAGCACACTGATGGGTCTTGACTCTTTATCCAATTTGCCAGTCTGTGTCTTTTAATTGGAGAATTTAGTCCATTTACATTTAAAGTTAATATTGTTATGTGTGAATTTGATCCTGTCATTATGATGTTAGCTGGTTCTTTTGCTCATTAGTTGATGCAGTTTCTTCCTAGTCTCGATGGTCTTTACATTTTGGCATGATTTTGCAGCGGCTGGTACCGGTTGTTCCTTTCCATGTTTAGCGCTTCCTTCAGGAGCTCTTTTAGGGCAGGCCTGGTGGTGACAAAATCTCTCAGCATTTGCTTGTCTGTAAAGTATTTTATTTCTTCTTCACTTATGAAGCTTAGTTTGGCTGGATATGAAATTCTGGGTTGAAAATTCTTTTCTTTAAGAATGTTGAATATTGGCCCCCACTCTCTTCTGGCTTGTAGGGTTTCTGCCGAGAAATCCGCTGTTAGTCTGATGGGCTTCCCTTTGAGGGTAACCCGACCTTTCTCTCTGGCTGCCCTTAACATTTTTTCCTTCATTTCAACTTTGGTGAATCTGACAATTATGTGTCTTGGAGTTGCTCTTCTCGAGGAGTATCTTTGTGGTATTCTCTGTATTTCCTGAATCTGAACATTGGCCTGCCTTGCTAGATTGGGGAAGTTCTCCTGGATAATATCCTGCAGAGTGTTTTCCAACTTGGTTCCATTCTCTGCATCACTTTCAGGTACACCAATCAGACGTAGATTTGGTCTTTTCACATAGTCCCATATTTCTTGGAGGCTTTGCTCATTTCTTTTTATTCTTTTTTCTCTAGACTTCCCTTCTCGCTTCATTTCATTCATTTCATCTTCCATGGCTGATACCCTTTCTTCCAGTTGATCGCATCAGCTCCTGAGGCTTCTGCATTCTTCACGTAGTTCTCGAGCCTTGGTTTTCAGCTCCATCAGCTCCTTTAAGCACTTCTCTGTATTGGTTATTCTAGTTATACATTCTTCTAAATTTTTTTCAAAGTTTTCAACTTCTTTGCCTTTGGTTTGAATGTCCTCCCGTAGCTCAGAGTAATTTGATCATCTGAAGCCTTCTTCTCTCAGCTCGTGAAAATCATTCTCCATCCAGCTTTGTTCCGTTGCTGGTGAGGAACTGCGTTCCTTTGGAGGAGGAGAGGAGCTCTGCGTTTTAGAGTTTCCAGTTTTTCTGTTCTGTTTTTTCCCCATCTTTGTGGTTTTATCTACTTTTGGTCTTTGATGATGGTGATGTACAGATAGGTTTTCGGTGTGGATGTCCTTTCTGTTTGTTAGTTTTCCTTCTAACAGACAGGACCCTCAGCTGCAGGTCTGTTGGAATACCCTGCCGTGTGAGGTGTCAGTGTGCCCCTGCTGGGGGGTGCCTCCCAGTTAGGCTGCTCGGGGGTCAGGGGTCAGGGACCCACTCGAGGAGGCAGTCTGCCCGTTCTCAGATCTCCAGCTGCGTGCTGGGAGAACCACTGCTCTCTTCAAAGCTGTCAGACAGGGACATTTAAGTCTGCAGAGGTTACTGCTGTCTTTTTGTTTGTCTGTGCCCTGCCCCCAGAGGTG
Source organism: Gorilla gorilla gorilla (assembly GCF_029281585.2). Taxonomy (NCBI): domain Eukaryota; kingdom Metazoa; phylum Chordata; class Mammalia; order Primates; family Hominidae; genus Gorilla; species Gorilla gorilla. Next base: position 128,619,398 of record NC_073247.2, read on the forward strand.
GAGCCTACAGAGGCAGGCAAGCCTCCTTGAGCTGTGGTGGGGTCCACCCAGTTGGAGCTTCCAGGCTGCTTTGTTTACCTAAGCAAGCCTGGGCAATGGCGGGCGCCCCTCCCCCAGCCTCGCTGCCGCCTTGCAGTTTGATCTCAGACTGCTGTGCTAGCAATCAGCGAGATTCCGTGGGCGTAGGACCCTCCGAGCCAGGTGTGGGATATAGTCTCGTGGTGCGCCGCTTTTCAAGCCGGTCCGAAAAGCGCAATATTCGGGTGGGAATGACCCGATTTTCCAGGTGCGTCCGTCACCCATTTCTTTGACTCGGAAAGGGAACTCCCTGACCCCTTGCGCTTCCCAGGTGAGGCAATGCCTCGCCCTGCTTCAGCTCACACACGGTGCGCGCACCCACTGGCCTGCGCCCACTGTCTGGCACTCCCTAGTGAGATGAACCCGGTACCTCAGATGGAAATGCAGAAATCACCCGTCTTCTGCATCGCTCACGCTGGGAGCTGTAGACCGGAGCTGTTCCTATTCGGCCATCTTGGCTCCTCCCCACAGAACAGAATTCTATACAGTAAAGAAAATTAATGAATCAGTGCCACAAGGAATCATGGAAGAATAGATAAATAATGATTCTGCCTATATATAGGCTAAGAAAAATTTATATATAAATTAAGAGCAACACATGCCTATGATAAAACTGAATAAAATCATTGGAATACGTAATTCAGGATATTAGTGTTTTTTTATGGGAGGAAGGAAAAACTATTAGGCAGCAGCATAGAGGGAACTTTGAAGAAACTGTTAATATTTTATTGTATAGGATTGGTGGTGGGTTAGGTATGTTTACTTTATTTTTAAAAATATACATGTAAATGCTATATATAACATAATAATACACAAGATATTTCTGGATGTAATGCACCAGAAAGGTCTCTTCTCATTGAAGATCTGAGGTCCACTGGGCCAAGTCATAGCCTTGCTAGAGTCATGGCCTGGCAATTTCCTTTCACCTATACATCTTTGAATACATGCTTAAGTGTTTTGTCAGTGTGCTGAAAGCTGCTGAGCCGTTGCATTATAATTTGTGGAGTGCCTGACAGGCAACTCCATTCATACTTCTCTCATGTCCTGATAGGGAAAATTATTTTACTAGATATATATTTTGGTTTTTGAGGATTGTTATCCTTACAGTTTATTCAAAATGAAAACCTGCCTAAAAGAAGTACCACATAAGGCTCTGTTACCTCAGTGTGAATGAAACTATAATTTGCCTCCTTAGGAAAGCAGAAATATGAGAAGTCTGAGAACATCAGATGCCTGAGCATGGAGAAATACAAGAAGAAATGAGAAGTGAGAGAGTACCACCAAGAAACTTTGTGAACTTGAAACAATTTGCTTGTACATGATGTAACAAGAATTGAAAGATACTGCAGTGCATATTCACCGAACCAGGCATTTATTAGCCTTCTGGTCCTGGTGGAGGATGTAGGCTTTAGAAGCGTACCTCTATGGTGTTTACATTGTAAGCCAAGAGTAATGAGATGCAGGCCTAATCTGACAAAGTAATACAGGGTCAATGTCTAAAGGAAACTGGTTAGACATAACGATTGATGAGCTGCAATGAGAATGAGGGGCCGAAATCATAGGGTTAGTAAAGCGAAGAGATCTCAAATTGCAGAAACAAGCAGTGGGTGGAGACCTTAGGAAATGATGGCAACAACAAATATTAGGACTGCATAGTGTATTAGTCATCCAGAAGCTTGAAGCCTGCCACAAACACCTAAGGAATGACAGAAAAGCAATATGCTTTCCTGTATCTATTTTTGCTAGTTATGGCATACCAATGTGAACATTCAGTCAAAAATCTGGTGTTATTTATTCAGTAGTAAAGTTGATTCCAAAGTTTCAGACAGAAGGCCCAGTATTCAGCTATTTCTGAAGAAGGCAAGGCTGAAACTGGTAGTTTCAGCTCTGGCACATAAGCTAACATGAAACCCATTCCCAACGTAAGGGCCAAGTTTGACAAAATCAAATTTAGTTGTTTTAATTTCATGCAGCTGAGTTAAAATTGTTTGCCTGTTATGATGCCATTAGCCTTTCAACTAAATATGTACATTCATGATTGTTTGACAAGGGTATAAAGTCTTGAAAACACGCTACTGAAATATTAAACCTTACTTATTTAAATTTAAAAAGCAGTCCCTGGCACACAGTAGGCACTCAATAAATGTTTGTTAAATGGAGCTGAATATAGGAAATTAGAAGAGACTGTTCAGCTTTCCAAGAGTGTGTTAAATTGAGTACACCATTTCTCAAGCTGAAAGGAAGCTAAATGAAAGAAAACAGGTTTATTTGATTGTCTCACACACATAAGAACATAAAATAATATGGAAAAGTTTAGATTGTTTATCCCAAATTTTGCCTGACTTAGCCAGATGAATAAGTCGTTTGTTTTTATAAATCTACATTACTCAGCTCCCTCAATCCTCTCCTTCCTTTTTATAAATTAAAAAAAAAAAACAAAGTGTTCTAAACCAAGTTTTGAATTTGTAAATGCAATGTGCCATCTATTTGACTGTATATCGTCACAGGAGGTAAATATAAAGTCATTGCAAATGACTCAGGATGGAGATATGACAAGCTAAGTGGTTTCCTGATGTTCCAACACCTACTTTTCTGCCTTTTTCCGATTTAGCTAGTGAGGCCCTGTAGAGTCCACTTAAAAAAACGAAAAAAAATCTGCACTATTCCCAGCCGTAAGATTATATTTTGGTTGTCCAAGAGCTACTTTTTATTTGAATAAAACATTGACCTTAAAAAATATCATATCTAGGGTAATAAATGGGTATGCCTCAAACAAACTAGATTTTCCGAGAAGAGAGGTGTGATAACCAGTTGCTTTGTCTTAGAGCCATCCTAACATCAAGTGTTCAATTCAACCTCTCAAAGTGCACATCCCCTAAATCAACTTGTTTCACAAACAGGTTGAAGGACAAATGGAAAATGACTGAAAATCCAAAATAATTTAATACTTCTAACAAAATGCTTTCTATAGAAAACTGTTGCAGAAAGTATATTCATCTTCTGACCTGAAATAATATATCTGCCCTTTGTCTCAACCTGCAGATCAGCCATGTGCTTTCATAAGTGTTTTGGTATCACGTAATATCTTAGGTTTATCTGTAAGTAGAATATTTCTGTAGAGGTACACAAAACAGCACATTCACACACATCAGAGTTCTCACACCCAAGTCATGTGACACAAATAACTCTCTTCCCTGTGATGGAAGAACCAAATATGCACACCTACAATTCATTTAATATTTCACAAAAAGTTGGAGTGCTTGCTATACTAAACACTGGATTATCATATAACAAGTTACCTGCCTTAAGAAGTTCATACTAAAAGGGGGCATATAAATTTGATAAGTGATATTATGCATGAAATGTAAATACTTAGAAAATGTGCAGAACATTTTACAGAGTTGATAACGTATGATCTGCATTTTGTGGGTATGGACAGAAGAGTTTGTTATTTATTAAAGAGGTAAAAGTGTGTTCAGGTAGAAATAATAGTATTGGCAAGAGCATGAGGTTGTAAAAGTGTGTTAAGTCTTCAGAGAGTGATGAGACATTTTCTGCAGCTGGAAGATACCATATGCGAGAAGAGGTGCAAGTAGGTGAGGCTGGGAAAGTTGATAGATAATAAATTGTAAAGAGCTTGGATATGTAACTAAGAAGTTAGACTTCATTAAGTATGTAATCAGGAACCAAAAAAAAAAAAGTTCATAAACTTGGTTTTAATGTTACAAGGGTTTCCCTCTACTAAATGACATTGATTTCACTACCTAGAAGCTTCAGTTGGAGCTGAATTTGGAGCCGATTGGCAACTCAGATACGATGGAAGTGCCTTCATGTCAAGTCTCTAAGTGCCTTAGCGACTTCAAAATCTAAACCATGAGACACAGAAACTTTCTAATTTGTTATAATTATATTTCTGGCTTTATTCCTACACATGGTAGCCATTTGTGGCATGAGATCAATAGTAATTCAGAAAACTATGTTAAATACAGTACTTGATCTTGATTGTGTGACTGAAGCCCTCAGTTCTTTCTCTCCAAAACACATATGTCCTGACACAATGTGGCCTGAATTAAGCACCAAAAGAGATCATAAGATTAATATATTTCTTATAATTCATATATAGCACATTTAGAAATATTTTGACACTCCCGAGAAAACAAAAACAAAGCTAGAGACATCATTACTATCTGACTGTAAAATATACCACATAGATAAGACCTCAAGAACAGGCAATGAAAGCAAAAATGGGAATTATTTAAGACTAAAAAGTTCATGTACAGCAAGATAAACAGAGTGAAGGGACAACCTGCGGAATGGGAGAAAATTTACAAACTATTCACATGACAAGGGATTAATAGCCAGAATACATAAAAACTCAAACAACTCAGCAGCAAAAGCCAAATATTTTGGTTTAAAAATGGAAAAATGCACAGAAGAGACATCTTGCGAAAGAAGGCATACAGTGGCCAACATGCATGTGAAAAAATGCTCCAGTAATTATCAGGGAAACACAAATAAAAACCACAGGATATCATCTCTCCCCTGTTCAAATGCTTATTATTCAAAAAGATAAAAATAACAAATTATGGCAAGGATGCAGAGAAAGTGGAACTCTTAGTGGGAATGTAAATTAGTACAATCATTATTGAAAACCGTGTAGAAATTCCTTTAAAAACTAAAAATAGAACTACCGTATGATCCAGCGGTCCCCCTAATGGGTATGCATTCATTGATGAGTTGATAACTTTATATTTTTATTTCTTGAGGAAGCTCCAAACGGTTTTCCATAGTGGTTGTACTAACTTACTTTACCACCAACAGTATACAAAGGTTCCATTTTCTCCACATCCTCACCAGTGTTTGTTATTGCCTGTCTTTTGCATATAAGCCATTTTAACTGGGGTGAGATATCTCATTGTAGTTCTGATTTGCATTTCTCTGATGATCAATGATGTCAGATACCTTTCATATGCCTATTTCCTAATTATGTGTCTATTTTTGAGAAATGTATATTCAAATATTTTGCCCACTTTTTAATTGGATGACTAGATATTTTTCCTGCAGAATTGTTTGAGCTCCTTACATGTTCTAGTTATGAATCCCTTGTCAGAGGGGTAGTTTGCAAATATTTTCTACCATCCTGTGGATTATCACTTTGTTGACGGTATCCTTTGCTGTGCAGAAGCTTTTTAACTTCATGTGAATCCCATTTGTTCATGTTTGCTTTGGTTGCCTGCGCTTGTGTGGTATTGCTCAAGAAATCTTTGCCCAGACCAATGCCCTGGAGATTTTCCCCAATGTCTTCTTGTAGTGGTTTCGTAGGCTGAGGTCTTAGATTTAAGTCCTTAATCCATTTTGATTTGATTTTTGTGTATGGAAATAAACAGCGGTCTAGCTTCATTCTTCTGCATATGGCTATCAAGTTTTTTCCAGCACCATTCATTGAAGAGACTGTCTTTTTCTCAGTGTATGTTCTTGGCACCTTTGTCAAAAATGACTTCGCTGTAAACTTGCTGAATTGTTTCTGGGTTTTCTATTTTTTCCTTTGTCTATAAGTTTGTTTTTGTGCCAGTATCATGTTGTTTTGCTTACTATAGCTCTGTACTATAATTTGAAGTCAGGTAATGTGATTTCTTAAGTTTTGTTCATTTTGCTTAGATAGCTTTAGCTTTTCTGGGTCTTCTATAGTTCCATATAAGTTTTAGGATTTTTTTCTATTTCCATTTTGTTTCTATTTATATTTCAAGAATATTACTGGTATTTTAATAGGGGTTTCACTGAATATGTAGATTGCTTTGGGAGTATGGACATTTTAATAATATTGATTCTTCCAACCCATGGAAATTTTTCCATTTTTTGGTGTCCTCTTCAATTTCCTTCATCAGTGTTTTATAGTTTTCTTTATAGAGATTTTTTCCTTCTTTCGATAATTCCTAGGTATTTTATTTTATGCATGGCTACTGTAAATAAGATTACTTTTATCAATTTTTTTTCACATTGTTCACTGTTGGCATATAGAAATACTGCTAATTTTTGTATGTTGATTTTGTGTCCTGCAACTTTACTGATTTTTTTTAATCAGTTGTAATATCTTTGTTGTGGAGTCTTTAGGTTTTTCTAAATGTAAGAACCATCAATGAACAAGGATAATTTGATTTCTTCCTTTCCAATTTGGATGCCCTTTATGTCTTTTTCCTGTCTGATTGCTCTAGCTAGGACTTCCAGTACTATGTTAAATAACAGTGGTGACATCCTTTCATGTTCCATATCTTAGACAAAATACTTTTAGTTTTTTCCCATCCAGTATGATACTAGCTGTGGGTCTGTCATATATGACTTATTATGTTGAGATATGTTACTTCTGTACCCGGGTTTTTGAGGATTTTTATCATTTTATCATGAAGGAATTTTGAATTTTACCAAATGCTTTTTTCAGCATCAACTGAAATTACCATATAGTTTTTATTCTTTATTCTGTTGATGTGATGTATCACATTGATTTATTTGTGTTTTTTTTTATGTGTTTTGTCTGGTTTTGGTATCAGGGTAATACTGTCTATGTAGAATGAGTTTGGGGATATTGCCTCCTCTCGTATTTTTTTGAATAGTTTGAGTAGGATTGGTATAAGTTTTTTCTTTTTTTTTGTTTAATATAATTCAGCAGTAAAGCCACCAGGTCCTGAGCTTTTCTTTACTGGAAAACTTTTAATTATGGCTTTGATATCATTACTTGTTATTGTCCTCTTCAGACTTTGGATATCTTCCTGATTTATTATGGGTAGGTTGTATGTATCTAGGAATTCATTCATTTCTTCTAGATTTTTCTATTTATTGACATACAGTTGCTCATTTTAGCCTTTAATGATCCCTTGAATTTCTTCAGTATCAGTTATAATGTCTTCTTTTTCATCTCTGATTGTGATTATTTGGATCTTCTCTTCTTTTTTCTTAGTCTGGCTAATAATTTATCAACTTTGTTTATCTTTCAAAAAACCAATGTTTGTTTCATTGATCTTTTTTATTTTGTCATTATAATTTCATTTATTAATGCTCTAATCTCTTTTTTTTCTTCTGGTACCTTGCGATTTGGTTTGCTCTTGATTTTCCAGTTTTTTATGATGCACCATTAGATTATTCATTTTATGTTATTTCTCTTTTCTTGGTGGCACTTATAGCTATAAACTTTCCTCTTAGTACTGCTTTTGCTGTATTCTATAGGTTTTGGTATGTTGTGTTTTCATTATCAGTTTTTTCAGGAAATTTTCCAATTAATTTCTTAATTTCTTCATTGACCCACTGGCCATTCAGGAGCATATTGTTTAGTTTCCATGTATTTTTATAGTTTCAAAAGTTTCTCTTTTTATTAGTTTATAGTTTTATCCCATTGTATTCGAGAAGATGCTTGATATTATTTCAATTTTTTCAATGTTTTAAGATTTGTTTTGTGACCTAACATGATCCATCCTTCAGTACAATTCTTGTGCTAAGGAAAAGAAAACGTGCATTCTGCAGCTCTTGGATGAAATGTTCTGTGTATATCTTAGATCCATTTAGTCTTTAGTGCAAAATTAAGTCCAGTGTTTCTTTGTTGATTTTCTCTCTGGAAGATTTATCCAATGCTGAAAATGGGGTGTTGAAGTCTTCAGCTATTATTGTATTGGGGCCTATCTTTCTCTTTCGCTCTAATACCTCTAATAGCTCTAATATCTGGGTGCTCCAGTGTTGGGTGCATATATATTTAGCATTGTTTTAATCTTCTTAGTGAATGTACACCTTTATCATTACATAGTGACTCCCTCTGTCTCTTCTTATAGTATTTGTCTTGAAATCTATTTTTTCTGATATAAGTATAGGGTGTCCTGTTCTTTTTTGGTTTTTATTGGCATGGTATATCTTTTTCCATCCCTTTATTTTAAGTCTATGTGTGGCTTTATAGGTGAAGTGTGTTTCTGTTAGGCAGCAGATCAGGGGTCTTGTTTTTTCTTCCATTCAGCTAGTCTATGTCTTTTGATTAGAGAGTTTAGTCCATTTACATTCAGTGTTATTATTGATAAGTAAGGACCTACTCCTATCATTTTATTATTTGTTTTCTGTCTTTTTTATCATTTTCACTTTTTTCTTTTCTGTTTTCCTGTCTTCCTCTACTGAAGGAGACTTTCTGAGGTAATATGATTTACTTTATTCATATTTTACTTTTTGTGTATACATTCTATATTATTTGGTTTGAGGTTACCACAAGGCTGCAAATACGATCTTATAACCCATTATTTTAAGCTAATAACAACTGAACACAATTTGCATAAACAAGAAAAGAAAAAAACTAATAAAAATTCTGCACCTTAATTTTATCCCTCCACTTTTTGCCTTTTGTTGTTTCTATTTATATATTTTTATAATTACTATGTTTTAAAAAGTTGTTGTATTTATTATTTTTCATTGATTCATTGTTTAGTCTTTATTTAGGATGAGGGGTTTACACATCACAGTTACAATGACATTATATTATTTGTCTTTCTGTGTACTTATTATTACCAGTGAATTTTGTACCTCCAGAGGGTTATTTATTGCTCATTAATGTCCTCTTATTTCTGATTGAAGTACTCCTTTTAGCATTTCTTGTAGGATGGGTGTGGTATTGATGAAATCCTTCAGCTTTTGTTTGTTAGGGAAAGTCTTTATTTCTCCTTCATATTTGAAGGATACTTTCACTGGATATACTATTTTAGAGGAAAAGTTTTACTTTTTCCCCCCCTTCAGCACATTAAGTGCGTCATGCCACTCTCTCATGGCTTGTAAGGTTTCCATTGATATGTCTGCTGCCAGACTTACTGAAGCTCTATTGTATGTTATTTGTTCTTTTCTCTTGCTGCTTTTAGGATCCTTTCTCTATTTTTGGCGTTTGGGAGTTTGACAATTAAATGACTTGAGGTAGTCTTCTTTGGGGTAAATCTGCTTGTTGTTCTAACACCTTCTTGTACTTGGACAGTGACATCTTTCTCTAGGTTTGGGAAGTTCTCTGTTATTATGTTGTTGAATAAACATTCTACCCTGATCTCTTTCTCTACCTACTCATAAAGGCCAATAACTCTTAAATTTGTCTTTTTCAGGCTATTTTCTAGATCCTGTAGGCATGCTTCATATTTTTTTCATTTGTCTCCTCTGACTGTATTTTTGAATAGCCTGTCTTCAAGCTCCCTAATTCTTTCTTCTGCTTGATCAATTCTGCTATTAAATAACACGGATGAATTATTCAGTATGCCAATTGCATTTCTCCACTCCAGAATTTCTGCTTGATTCTCTTTCATTATTTTGGTCTCTTTGTTGAATTTATCTGACAGAATTCTGAATTCCTTCTCTGTGCTATCTTGAATTCCTCTGAGTTTTCTCAACACAGCAATTTTGAATTATTTCTCTGAAAGGGCACATATCTCTTTCCCCAGGATGGTCCCTGGTGCCTTATTTAGTTCACTTGGTGATGTCATGTTTTCCTGGATGGTGTTGATGCTAGTACATGTTCTTCACTGGGCATTGAATTATTTGGTGTTTATTGTAGTCTTCACTGTCTGGGCTTATTTTATAGCCTTCCTTCTTGGGAAGGATTTCCAGATATTTGAAAGGACATAGGTGTTGTGATCTAAGCTGTACCTGCTTTACAGGACACCCCAAACCCAGTAATGCTGTGGTTCTTGCAAACTCATAGAGGCATCACCTTGATGGTCTTGGACAATATCTGGGAGAATTTTCTGGATTACCAGGCAGAGACTCCTATTCTTTTCTGTTACTTTCTCTCAGATAAAGGAAGTCTTTCTCTCTTTTCTGAGCCTCCTAAAATTGGTGATGAAGTGACAAAAGCATCTCTGGCTACCACCACTATGACTGCCTTAGGTCAGACCTGAAGCAAGTACAGCACTGGGTCTTGCCCAAGACCTGCCACAACCACTCCCTGACTACTCCCTATGTTTACTCAAGGCTTGGAGCTCTACAGTCATCATGTGACAAAGTCATTCAGGCCTGTGTTGTTCCTTTCAGGGTGTCAAAGTCTGTTTCTTCCCTTCAGGGCATCAAGCTCTGCCTGACCCTGGGTTGGTGTAGAAGTGCCCTTCGGGCATCAGGTACTAGGGTCAAAATCCATACAAGTCTATCTAGTGTTCTATTATATTGTGACTGAGCTGACACTCAAACCACAAGATGCAGTCCTTTCTTCTCTTCCTTCCCCTTTCCAAATGCAAAGGAGCTTCACCCCATAGCCACTGCCACCCCTGGCAAGGAGGAGTACTTCCAGACTACTGCATATGTTCACTTAAGGCCCAAGGTCTCTTTAAGTCACCTTGTTGTGAATGTTTCCTGTCTCAGGAGTCACTCTTCAGGGCTGTGGGATCCCTTCTGACCCAGGGCAGGTCTAGAAATGCCATCCAAGAGTCAGGTCCTGGAACTGGGGACCCCTAGAACCCACTTGGTGCTCTACATCTCTGTGGCTGTGCTGTTCCCTGAAGCCAGTAAGTCTCAGAGGTTTACCTAAGACCCTTAAACTAGTACTTACATATTGCTGCTTGTTATTCTGGGCCCAAGGGCTCTTCAATTAGAAGGTGATGAATGATGCCAAGACTGGGCTCTTTTCTTCAAGGCAGTGGGTTCCCTTCTGGCCCAGGTTGTATCTAGAAATGACATATGAGAGCTAGCACATGGAATGGGGGCCTCACCACTCTGACTGGTGTCCTGTCCTGCTGTGGCTGAGCTGGTACCCTAGATGCAGGACAAAGTTCTCCCCACTCTTCCCTCTCCTCTTCTCAAGCAGAAAGAAGAGATCCCTTTTAGAGCCACAAGCTATGCAACCTTGGGTTAGGGACGGTGTGACACCAGTACTCCCTCGGCTGCCCCAGTTGTTGTATCAGTATGTTGCATGCCCCCACTTCTTTACTCCACTGTTTCTGAGCCCAGTTCAGCATTAGATCTCACCTGAGAGTTGAAGTCCTTATTGTTAGGCTGCCTTTCATGTTTACTTGGAGACGCAGAATGCTGTAGCCCTCAGTGGCAAGGTTTGGCAAGGCACCCATGTTTGGACCACTGGGATCAACAATTCCCCTCTGGTGAGGGCTGATTTAAATGCTCCTGCCATGGGCAGGCATCAACTAAGTTTCATCCAATTTTTCTTTCTTCTCTAACAGGACAGCACTTTATTCAATGTATCACAATTGCTATCTTCTCCCTCCCCCAGTGCCCAGAAGTGCTCTCTCCACCAGGCTTCTGCAGGGGGCTTGGGGAGGTTTTTTTGTCAGCAATTCAGAGCCATTTTTTCTATCTGTTCAGTGCCTCTATCAGTGATATGAAGTTAAAACCAGGTACTATTAGTGTCCACTTGATTTTTCGTTCTTATAAAGGTTTTTTTTCTCTGTAGATAGCTGTTAACTTGATGTCCTTGCAGAAGGGAAGTGGAGCTTTCTATTCTGCCATCTTACTCTGCCTCATCCTATTGAATCTAACATCATACTTAATGGTGAATGACTGAAAGTGTTTTCTCTAAGATCAGGAACAGGACAAAGATGCCACCTTTTACCACTTCTATTCAATGCAGTATTGGAAGTTATAACCAGAGCAATTAGGCAAGAAAAAGAAATAAAAGGCATTTAAATTCGACTCATTTTCTGAGCTGAGCTGGGCCCTTAGAATTTCATAACACTCTTGAACTGCTCTTTATTTTAAAATCATATTTTATTTTATTTTATTTTATTTTATTTTATTTTATTTTATTTTATTTTATTTTATTTTTTGAGATGGAGTCTTTCTCTGTTGCCCAGGCTGGAGTGCAGTGGCATAATCTCAGCTCACTGCAACTTTTACCTCCAGGGTTCAAGTGACTCTCCTGCCTCAGCCTCCTGAGTAGCTGGGACCACAGGCACATGCCACCACGCCCAGCTAATTTTTTGTATTTTTAGTAGAGAGGGGATTTCACCATGTTGGCCAGGTTGGTCTCGAACTCCTGATCTCAGATGATCTGCCTGCTTCGGCCTCCCAAAGTGCTGGGGTTACAGGCATGAGCCACCACACCTGGCCTCAATCATCTTTTTATTATTTGAATGTGTCACGTGCTCCCTGCTTTGAGGTACTTGCATATGTTGTTTTTACTACCTTATATGTTTTGCCCAGTCTTTGCTAAAAGGAAACCCATACTCATTCAGTCCAATTTCAGTTCAAATGTCACTTCAAGAAAAATTTCCCCTGACTGTCCACCTCTCATTTATAAATTAACTCTAGTTAGTCTAAAAGGTCACTTTTTCCTTTATAATATATCATAGCTTGCATATACATGTTTGTGTGATTATTTTATTTTTAACTAGAAGATGAAATTTACAAGGGAAGAAAACATGTCTGTCTTCTTTATAATTTTTTCACCAGTGCATAGCACAGGTCTCAGCACAAACTTTGGTTGTATACACAAATCAACAAATGAATAAATGTAGGTCTTAGCCAACTTAGTTGGCACTCTCCCATCACCCGAGTAGACCAGATAGCCCTCTTTTCTCCTGAATGTCCTGATCCCCATATTCTGGGGTCCTGATGCTGGGCAGTAGAGACACAGAAAAAGAAATGATTTAGAGAGAAAAACATAATTTCCACTAGCTATTGACAAAATATAAGAAGGCTGATGCATATATATTTATCTGATAACGTTGCACTTAATACCATCACTAAGGGAAAATGGAGGAAATGGCTCTCCTAGTCCATGATGCTTCCCATCCATTCCACAACATGCCCATTTCTGACATTATCCTCAAATATGTTGTTGATGCTCACCTTAATCTCATTTCATTGGTTTCTAATATATGTTTTGCTAGGCATTTGTGGTGGTGGTAGTGTTGAATATATAGTTTCTCTACACACCCCTTCACAGGGAATACCTTAAAAACATTCCTTTCTTTCTACCTACCAGAGAAGGATCAGAAGAGCTAAGATCTTATGGGTCCCATTTCATTTGAACCTTGGGCATATTAATTCAAGGAAAAATTTACTATTATTTTAAACAATGGCATCCTAGGAAATATACTTGTAATGAACTTTTACTCTGAAGATTATTATGTTAATTAGTCTATTTTAGGTATGTTACTCTCTGAAAAGCAACAATTTCTATATCTTTGTCGTTGATTATATGGTTGTTCACCTAAAACAATATTATGGGGCTTCACCTATGTGGATAAGTTGCATTGATTGCCAAGTTCCAAGCTACTGTACTATATGTTACTTGAGTCAGGCAACCTGTAATTTGGTGCAGCATTATTTCCACCACAAAATTAGAGAATACTGGAGCTGGAAGGGACTGTAAAAGGTCACTAATACAATTGCCTTATTTTACAGTGGAAGATAATGAAGCCAAAATGACACACTTATTCTGGGCCAAGTAATACTAGAATCTCGCCACCGCAGAACGTTATCTCCCATAGCTATCATATTCATTACTTTAAAAATGCTCATCTTTCCTTTATTACCCCTCAAATGCCTACTTAATTCCTTCAACTCTATCTTTTCTCCTTCACCCTTACTATCCCTGATTATCTCCCACTGTCTCCTACCTATGATCCATTTCAGCAACTCAATGGTAGCATTGTCATTACCCTTCCCCAAAGCTACACATACAGGCTCAGTAGCAATGGGTTACTAATAAAATGAATCCCTTCAAGGACCAGGCCAAAGCTCCTAAACTAGCTCTGTAGGAGTCCTGTGGCCAGCCCCAACCCTCCATAACATCTGACCATTTTGATCTCTACACGAGCACAAAATTTCAGTAGCCTTTTTAATACAAAATTTAGATAATCTTTTTATAGATATTGTAATTAACAACTCCTAAACTATAAATGGCCTTGTTCCAAATTTGCTTAAAAACAGTTCTGTGAACAGATGTAGAAAGGGACCCATTGCTGTCAGAAAATATCTTTGCTGAGATAGAAAGCCTAAAGTGACTTGATCTTGAGATAGATTATGAGGCAGTTTGGGTCATATAGAAAATACTAGATAGGTTATTCAGGATGACATAGGCTTAAACAATACTCTTTAAGAATCATCTCTGCTTTCTCTGAAACCCAAGACACACTTGCTTAGACAATGAATTCATAACTGTCTTTGTGACCACATGCTAGTGTTAGAATTTTGACACTACCATAGAGATTAACTTACCTCTCAACCTTATATTCCATTGCCAAAGAAAAGCAGTACCTTATGCTCGTGATCCATCCATTTATCTATCTAGGTCATGAACATTCACTGACTGCCCAATATGTTATATACCAGATACTATGTGGTGTTCCAGGTACACAACAGTCATTAAGTTTCCTGGACTTACTCTACTATTGAACACAATTTCTTAATTTAATTTTCCCAAGTTTATTGAGGTATAATTGACAAAGAAAATTATATATATTTAAGGCATACACTGTGATAGTTTAATATATGTATACATTATGAAGTAATTATTTGAATAAAACTAATCAAAATATCCATCACTTCACATGGTAACCTATTTTGTGTGATGAGGATACTTAAGATCTACCGTCTTACCAAATTTCAAGCATGCAATACATTGTTATTAACTATAGTCATGATGTTGTACATTAGGTCTTTGGAATTTATTCACCTTGTAACTGAATGTTTGTAGCCTTTGACCAGTACCTCCCCATTTAACCATGCCCTGAAACTGGTAACCACCCTTCTACTCTGTGTTTCTATAAGACTTTCTTATGATAACCATTCAAACAGGTGTGACATTATAGCTTATTGTGGTCTTTACTTGCATTTCCCGGTTTATTAGAGATTTTGACCATTTTTTTCATATACCTGCTGATCTTTGATATGTCTTATTTGGAAAAACATTGATTCAGATCATTTGTTCATTCTTAAATTTGTGTTATTTGTTTGATTGCTATTGAGTTGTTTGAGTTTCTTATATATTTTGAATATTAACCTCTTATCAGATGTAAGGTTTTAAAATATTTTCATTTCATAGGTTTTCTCTTCACTTGATTGATTTTTTTTTTTTTTTTTTTTTTTTTTTGCTGTGTAGAAGCTTTTTAGTTTGCTATGATCCCATGTGTCATTTCTGCATTTGTTGCCTGTGCTTTTGAGGTCATATCCAAAAAATCATTACAAAAACCAATGTAATAGAGCTTCCCCCTAAATTTTGTTTCAGCAGTTTTACATGTTCAGGACTTACATTTGAGTCTTCCATCCATATTCAATTTATTTTTGTACATGGGATGAGATAAGGGTCTAATTTCATTCTTCTGTGTGTGGATATCCAATTTCCCCACCAATATTTATTGAAGAGGCAGTCCTTTCTTCATTTAGTGTCCTTGACAACTTTGTAGAAAATCAATTGACTGTAAATATCTGGGTTTATTTCTGGGGTCTTCATTCTATTCCATTTATGTATGTGTCTATTTTAACGCCAGCACCAGGCTGTTTTCATTATTATAGCCATTGAGTACTTTTTTAAGTCAGATAACTTGGTGCCTCCAGCTTTGTTATTTTTGCTCAAGACAGTTTTGGTTAGTTTGAGTCTTTTGTGCTTCCATACAAATTTTAGGATTCTTTCTACTTCAATAAAAAATGTTGTTAAAATATAATAAAAATTGCACTGAATCTCTAGATCATTTTCGGTAGTATGGCCATTTTAACAATGTTAATTTTTTCAATCCATAAACATTGGCTATCTTTTTATTACTTATATTTTCTACAATTTCTTTTGCCAATGTATTATACTTTTCAGTGCATAGATCTTTGACCCCCTTGGTAAAATTTATTCTTAAGCATTTTATTATTTGTAATGCTATTTTAAATGATATTTTTTAGTTTTATTTTAGATTGTTGGTTGTTAATGTACAGAAGTGCAACTGATTTCTGTTTGTTGATTTAGTATCCTTCAACTTTATTGAATTCATTTATCAATTCTAACTGTTTTGTGGGCTTGTTTGTGAAAGTTTTAAAGTTATCTGTATTATAAGGTCATATCATCTGCAGAGGCAATTTTACATTTTCTCTTCTGATTTGGATTCCTTCATTTCTTTTTTTTTTACTCAATTGACTCTTTCTATGACTATCAATATTGTGTTGGGAAGTGGTGAGAGTGGACATCTCTGTCTTGTTCTTCATCTTAGTGGAAAAGCTTTCCACTCCTCATCTTTGAGTACGATGCTGTCTGCGGACTTGTCATATATGACCTTTACGATGTTGAGGTGCATTCCTTGTATTCCCAATGTCTTGAGATATTTTATCATGAAAAAATGTTGAGTTCTGCTAAATGGCTTTACTGCACTTATTGTGATTATTGTATTCTTTTATCTTTCATGTTGTTAATGGTGTATATCACATTTATTGATTTGTGTAGATTGAGCCATTCTTATATCCTAAGGATAAATCCCATTTGATCATGCCGTTTTTTCCTTTCAATGTGCTGTTTAATTTGGATTGCTGGAATTTTGTTGAGGATTTTCTTTGCATTTATGTTCATCAGAGATATTGGCCTGTAATTTTCTCTTCTTTAGTGTTTTTGTCTGGCAAAGAGAAGGTATCAAGGCAATGCTGGCCTCATAAAATGAGTTTGTAAGTGTTCCCTTCTTTTAAAATTTTTTGGAAGAGTTTTAGATTGATTAGTGTTAATCTACTCAACAAAAAATCCACTTGGTTCTGGATGTTTCTTGGTTTAGAGGGTTTTTTTTTTTTTTTTTACATTTTAAATCTCCTTACCTGTCATTGGTTTGTTCATATTTTCTATTTCTTCAAGATTCAGTCTTGGTAAGCTGTATGTTACTAAAAATGTATCCATTTTTTCTAGGTTATCCAATTTGTTGGCATGTGATTGTTCATAGTAGTCTCATAATCCTTTGCATTTCTGTAGCATCAGTTGTAATGTCTCCTCTAGAATTTACAACTTTATTTATTTGAATCTTCTCTCTTTCTTCTTGGTTAGTCTAGCTAATTGTCAATTTTATTTAACTTTTCAAAAAACTAGCACTTAGTTTGTTGATCTTTTATATTGTTTTTATTTTGTATATATCATCTATTTCTGCTCTAATATTTATTATTTCCTTCTTTATAACTTTGAGATTTGTTCTTTCTCCCAGTGTCTTCAGGTTAGGCTGTTTATTTGAGATTATTATTTTATCTTTATATAGGCATTTATTGCTATAAAATTCCCTCTTAGAACTGATTTTGCTGCATTACATAAATTTTGGTATGTTTACTTTCCATTTTTATTAGTTCTGAGATATGTTAAAATATATGTTTTGATTTCTTCCTTGAAACATTGGTTGTTTAGGAGCATGTTGCTTAATCTTCACATATTTGTACATTTTTCTGTTTTCCTTTTAATTGATTTTTAATTTCATACCATTGTGGTCAGAAAAGATGCTAAATACAATTTCAATGTTCTTGCTGAATGTGTTAAGACTTGATATGTGGCCTAACATATTATTTATTCAGGAAAATGTTCAGTTTGTGCTTGAGAAGAATGTGCATTTATTTGCTTTCAGATAGAATGTTTTATATATATCTGCTAGGTCCATTTGATCGAAAGTGTAGTGCCAGTCCAAGATTTTCTTACTGATTTTCTGTGTAGATGATCTATGCACTGAGGAAAGAGGAATATTTAAATTCCCCCTTATTATTGTATTGCTCTCTATTTCCTTCTTCAGATCTGTTAATATTTGCTTTGTATATTGAGAAGTTCCAGTGTTGCATCCCTATATATTCACAATAGCTATATCCTCTTGATAAATGGAATATTTTATCATTACATAATGATCTTTTGTTCTTGCTAAGTTTTTGACTTAATGTTTATTTTGTCTGCATGGAGTATCTCTTTCCATTCTTTCACTTTCAGTCTATGTGATCTTAAAGATAAAGTGAGCCTCTTATAGGCAGGATATAGTTGGGTCTTTTTATTTATTCATTTAGCCATTCTTTGTCTTTTGTTAGAGAATTTAATCTATTTATGTTAAAAAATTATTGATAGGTAAGGAATTACTATTGCCATTTTGTTGTTTCCTGGTTGTTTTGTCAAACTTTTATTCATTTATTTCTCTCTTACTGTTTTTGTTATTTGTGATCTTCACTATTTGTATAAAAACAGAGATTTTTAACAGCTTATCATCTAGAGAGTTACTGAGCATTATCACCATGAGAATGTAAATGGAACTGCTAGTTAAAATGACTGGTTACTTCAGTTTGAAGAGGAAAACAGCCGCAATAAAGCTTCTTAAATGTAAAAAAACAAAAAAACAAACAAAAAAAACAAAGAAGAAGAAGCAGTCAGGTGTGGCAGCTCATGCCTATAATCCCAACATTTTGGGAGGCTGAGGCAGGAGGATTACTTGAGACCAGGAGTTAGGAGTTAGACTGGGCAACATAGAGAGAATCTTCTCATCTTTAAAAATAAGAAAAATAAAATTATAAAATTAAATAATTTATTTTTTTAGTTGCTTTAATTCTTTTCTTTTTACTTTTCATGCTTTGTTTAGCAATTATAGATTTTTGCTTTGGGGTCACCAGAAGACTTATATAAAACATCTTAGAGTGGCAATAGTCTATTTTAAGCTAATAACAACTTTGAATGCATACATACACTCTACACTTTTACTCCTGCATCACTAATTTTACATTTTCAATGTTATAATATATATATTTTTATATCATGTATCCATTAACAAATTTTTTTAATGCAAAACATTATAATAGGTTGTCAAATATACAGTTAATAGAATTATGTAACTATCACCTGTAAAAATTGGTATATCACATTAGATGATTCTATAAAATAAAAACACAAATCACACATTGACAATAACCCCTGCAATCCAAGTATACCCCTGCATAGTGCAAATTACAAACACATTAAAAAAAACCCTAAAGTCATTTATATATCTAAACCAAAGTAACTGTGATTAAATACATTCATTCATCAAGTACAATAAATTTAGCATTGCTGCTTATAGTAACTAATAACACAATTTTAGGTGCAATTTCACATGCTTTAATAAATCTTCCAGTACAGTTCCCATAGTAAAGTGTCTGTGTATGCCATTTTCATTTATATGTAGGTGCATCATACATCATACTTAAAACTATTTCACTTCACAAACTGGTAATATATATTTTAAGTGGACAGCAGGTAAAAAATTTAAACCTCAACGTTGACAAAATTTAACATTAAAGTCTTGAAAGCCAACAGTGATTTGTTTACTTGCATAAATACTATTTTCACTTACTACAGGCTATTAAAATAAGTAATGAGAATTTAAATATTAACTCAAAAAAAGATAGAGGCTCAAAACCTTCCTAAGAAATTAATGTGTTTTCAAAGTAATAATATAATCAGACTGTAAGTCAAAAGTAATTTCATATTCATTGCTAAATTTAAAATATCAGTGATGTGAAGTGAAGATTAAGGCCTAAAATTGTTGTACTAAATTGTAAAATACAGTAAAGAAGATGCAGCTCATTTGCTTGGGAATATGTAATGGAATGTTTTTCACAGTAATGTTATATTAAACACTACTTTAAATGGACAGTCTAAATAAACATACCTTGGCCAGCAAGGAAAGTGAAAAATTAAGGCTTTTTATGCTGTCTGTAACTACTACCCAAACTTAAATTAAATAGGGGTTACAATACTGCAAAATATTACTTCTAACTTCTTTAACATATTGTTAGTTGCTTCATTTCAACTCCATACTTATTAACTTATCTTATTTAGATGCATATTTTCCTATATCTCTGTTTTAATTAAGTCCCCAGTCCCACCCCATCTAAACAGAGTGCTGAAGATGGTTAGGGCCTTATCTGTTTGGTTCACAGTTGTAATACTGGGGGCTAAAAATGCTTAACACATGGCATAAATCTAATAAATATTTTTGAATGAACTAAGAAGCCTGGCCTCCAAAGGCAACCCTACTTGTTTTTCCAAAGCATTAACAGATAATTGTCACCTCTTTAGACATCCAGATTGACAATTATACAAATTATTATAACTATAATTATTTGCAATTCTTTTGTCTTTTAACCTTTATGGTAGAGTTATAAGAAATTTTCATACCACCATTACAAATACTCTCAACTTGACTATATACTTACCTTTACTAGTGAATTTTATACTTTTGCATGTTTTTATGTTACTAATTGTTGTCCTTTTGTTTCAGTTTGTAGAACTCCATTTAGTATATCTTGTAAGTCAAGTTTAGTGGCAATGAATGCTTTGAGGTTTTCTTTGCCTGAAAAACTCTTTATTTCTGCATAACTTCTAAAGGACAGCGGGTATTTTTTTTTTGGCGGTGGAGGCGGGGAGATAAAGTACTATTTCTTGGCAGCTCTTTTCCTGTGGCACTTTGAATATATCATCCACTCTCCTGTTCTGCAATGTTTCGCTGGAGAATCTGCAAGTAGTCTTATTGACATTCCCTTATATGTAATGTGCTTCCTTTCTCTTCCTGCTTTCAAAAGTCTTTATTTTTTTAATTTTTTATATAGTTTCATTACAGTATGTCTTGGTGAAGTCTCCTTTGAGTTGAATATGATTGGCAACCTTTGAGCTTCATGTATCTGGGTTTCCATATAACTCCTCAGATTTGGAAAGTTATCAGCCATCATTTCTTTAAATAAACTTTCTGCTGCTTTGTCTCTCTCTTCCCCTCTGAGATTCTCATAATAGAAAAGTTAGCTTTTTTGATGGTGACACATAAATCCCATAGGCTTTCTTCATTCTTTTTCATTTTTTTCATCTTGTTTCCTCTGATGGATGTTTTCAAATGTCCTGTGTTAAATTATACAGATTCTTTCTTCTGCTTTGTCAAGTTCTTTTGATACTCTCTATAGCTTTTTTTTATTTCATTCATTATATTCCTCTGCTTCAAATTTTTTTGTTTTTTTTAATGATTTACAGCTTTTTATTAAACTTTTTATTTTGTTCATTTTGCCAATCACTTCAATATTCTGGGTAGAGTGAGAAAGAAGTTGGCCTCCCGGGCAGCACTCTGCACAATTCCAAGTGCCAAGAGCTCACTCACAATGTTTTCACTTTTCCCCATGGGAGATACCATGGACCGATGAGTCTTGCTTGGCAGAGAGCCCTACCACCTCAGAAGGGAGGTATGATGTGGATAATGTGAAACTGTTCTTTTTAGCCTCTTTAGTGCATCTATTTTTAGACTTTTTTCTTCTGTTATAAAACTTTGCTAGAACCTCTCTGCCTCACTTTCAGACTCCTACAAAAAATAGAGTTTTTAAAATTTCATTGAATTATCTGTGTTCTCTTGCAACATGCTGAGCTTTCTTAAGATAATTATTTTGAAATCTTTTTTGGGCAATTAATAGATTTCCCTGGCTTTGGGTTGGTTACTAAAATATCATTGTGTTTATTTGGTGGCATCATGTTTTGTTGGTATTTTTGTTTTTCTTAAAGTATTGCATTGTTATCTACACATTTGAAGAAGCATTCACCTCTTCCAGTCTTTACTGACTGGCTTTGAGAGAGAAACAGCTTAACCAAACAGTTTGGCTAGAAATTCTGAAGATTTATCAGACCTTTTCTGTGGATGTGTTCACTTCACATCACTTTTTCCATCTTTGGGGAGATTTCTTATTATTGTATACCTTCTCTCAATTCAGCAAAACCATGCCAGGTGCTAAGAGCATCCTGTCTGTTTTCACTAAGGTAATGTCCTAACAATGCTCAAGCTTATGTGCCTTCTCCTAATTCCACAGAGTTTAGCTGTCTGTCTGTGTGAGATACAATCAGTTGTCTTCAGGAATGTGCTTCCAGAGTCATCCTGGGGAATGGAGAGGTGATATATGCAGGGTGTTTTTGGGTAACCATGGGCTTGTTGAGGGGAAGCCACACCTAAAGTAGTCCAAGCAATTCATGGGTAGTCTTTATGGTAGTTTTTGGAGCAGTTAGTAGGGTCTACAGCCTATCTTCCCGGCTCCAAGTTTCTCCCAACCACTCTACTGTACCAATCACCTCAATATTCTGGGTGGAGTGAGAAAGAAGTTGGCCTCCTGGGAAGCACCCTATACAACTCCAAGAGCCAACAGCTCACTCACAATGCATTCATATTCCCCGAAGGAAGAAACTATGGGTCATGGGTCTCTCTTGGCACTGATCTGTACCACCTCAGAAGAGAGGCGTGATATGGGTAAAATTAGACTTCTCTTTTGACTGTCTTCAATTTATCTATTTTTAGATGTTTTGTTCTGTTCTAAAGCTTTGCTAGAACTTCTTTGTTGCATGTTCAGACTCTCACAAAGATAGTCTCATGCATGGGTAGTTGTTAAAATTGATGCTTCTGCAAAAATCCATTTTACCACCTTGCTGACATCACACTGAACACAACCACTAATTAAATAAATACATTGGCTGCCAATGTTCATATAATAAAGACATCTAACCTGACCAGGAGAATCAGATCTCTTTACATTATAACTTAATGGAGCTAAGGGTGCAAGAAAATACTACACGAAAAGGGAGACAAGTTTGGAGGAGAATTTGAACTTTATGTGCTTCAAAATGTGGTCTAGGCCTACCCCTGACTAAAAGCCAATCACCATAATAGTTGTTCATAACAAAATCTTATAATGTTATACCCCTGTTCATCGACTTCTATTAGCTCCCTGTTGCTATCACAGTTAAGTTTTAACTCCTAACCACAACATAATGTAAGGACCATCACAGTTAAAGCAAATATCTTTCTCTGTTTTTTTTTTTTTTAATATTCTTCTGTGTATACCTGTAGCCTCTGGCCAATGACACACCTTGCCACTTCCATTCTCCCATGATTTTAGACCTGCTATTTCCTAGAATGCTTCCCTCTCTCAACCTCCTGTTACCTAGAGATCACTTTATAATTCATTACAACTCAGTTCAAATTTAAAACTCTTAGACAAAGCTCTTACTGGCTTCCCCAGTTTCCCTCCCCAACCCTATCCTACCTAACAAACTCTGGGCTGTTTATTAAGTGATAGTAAGCTACAGTTGGCATCTTTTGAGTACTTACAATGTGCTCAATAGTATATTAGGCATTTTTTCATGTGCTATCTAATTATATGCTTAACATATTCTTTGAGGTAGATATAATTATGATTCCCATTTTAATGAAGAGGAAAACAATGTAAGAAAATAAAGTTAACTTGTGCAAAGTCACACGGCAGTAAACAATAGATTTGAGATTTAGACTTAGGGTGTTTGATTCCTGCACCCATGCCCTTACATATTTACATATTTATTTATTCCTTCATCCCGCTTGTTCTTTTTTTTTTTTTTTTTTTTTGTGCTTCTCTGTGTTAGGAACTTAGAATATAAGAAAAAAGTGTTTCTGCATGAAGAGGCCTCTGTCATTATTGCCTCCTAGAGAGACAGCATTCAGAACAGGCAAATAACTAAATTGAACTGCCCCCTATGGTAGGCAATATTTTTACTACTATTTCTTTTTTTTTTTTTTTTTTTTTTTTTGAGACAAGAGTCTCACTCTGTCGCCCAGGCTGGAGTGCAGGGGCGCAATCTCCGCTCACTGCAAGCTCCGCCTCCCGGGTTCACGCCATTCTCCTGCCTCAGCCTCCGGAGTAGCTGGGACTACAGGTGCCCGCCACTACGCCCAGCTAATTTTTTGTATTTTTAGTAGAGACGGGGTTTCACCGCGTTAGCCAGGATGGTCTCGATCTCCTGACCTCGTGATTCGCCTGCCTCGGCCTCCCAAAGTGCTGGGATTACAGGCGTGAGCCACCGCGCCCGGCCTATTTTTACTACTGTTTCTATCACTGACCACAGAGATTTATTTATACTTCTTTTGGCACAGGTGCTTCTTCTATGACTAAAACTCAATAAGATATGAACCGTTTACCATGGCCTCAAGACCCTGCATGGAATGGCAATTTCATACCTCTAAAATCATATGTTATGGCACTCTCTTTAATCGCCTTCTAGTTACACTGGCTATACTTATGATCTTTAATAAGCTCTTATCCATCTCAGGACATGTTTTTACTTATCACAATCTTAATCAAAGGTTAAAGTGCCACATAAAATGAATATTCATATTTACTTTAACTACTATGTGCTGAATGTTTCTGAAGGAGGGAAGAGTGGATGCAAGTAGAAGGGTTAAGAAGCAAGGGCGATACATCCAAAAAAGATAAAGCGGTGGTTTGTTCTAGGATGATGGTAAATAGTGGGGGTTGTGGAGGCAAGTGGATAAATTGAAGACATATATTTTGAAGGAAAAAGTAGTTAGACTATGTGATTGAACCTAGAAGTGGGGCAAATGAAGAAAAGAAAAACTCTATGGATGTTGATGCTATTAATTAAATAGAAAACATTGAAATACTGCAGAAAGAACAGACCATGAGGCTTTGTGATAAAGGAGAAAGTGAGGGAAGATGACTTCTGCCCCAAGAGGCTATTTACTCTCTTAGGTAGGGCCAGTATCATTTATTTCAGCCTTCTTGTGTGAATATAACCCATTCTTAACCGAGAAAATCAATACTGAGACAGCTGAGCTTTGAAATTTGATCCTCAGAGACAAAGAACAGCATCCTTCTGAGGACTGTTTAGACAAATACAACCTTTAGTTCAAGTAGAGGCTAAAATAGAGATGCCAGAATATTATCAAAAGCTAAATTTAATTGATGAGAAGAGGGAAAAAATTGTTCATTTTGTGGAGGGCAAGAACTCTTTCAGAAACCAGCTGATTTCAGAAATCAGCTGTGACATTTGGTAAATTATTATTCAAACATGGCCTTGTTGCTGAGCTCAGGCAGCATGTATCTATCTTATCACAGCTTTCTACCCCAATTTCACCAACACAGGTAGTGAGGGCAAAAGTATTTTTTTAACAGATGCATAATGAGAGAAAATATTACTTAAGATGTAAAGACAAAATAAAGTTGAAGGATGCAGTCAGAGAACTGAGCAGAAAAGAATGAACTTAGACTACAGACAAAGGAGAGGCACTAGTTGTATATCATAGTGGATAATATACTACATAGACTCTGGAGTATGATTACTTTGGCTTGTGTTTTGTCCCAAGTACATTGCTAGATATATAACATTGGATGGATTAAATAACTTCCTTGGGTCTCAGTTTCCCCATATCTAAAATATTTCATGAATAATTCTCACAGTCATCTAAAATGGTGTACAATATACTGACTGCTGCTATTTATATTACTGCAGCAGATTTTATGACTAAATAATGTGAGCCTATTTATATTCTAGTCAAATATTTTTATTGCACCCAAACATATCTTTTAAAAGGGAAACACATTATATGACAACAGCTGTCAATTCAATTGACAAGCAAGAGAAGAAAAGGGGCCACACAAGGACTAAAACTGGAAATTCAAAAACTGAAATTGCTTACCATATTTTAGGGGCCATAAATTTTCTCTTACTTCTGCTTCTCTTTGCAAATCTTCATTCTTCTCTTTCTGCATATTGACATTTATGGTTCACACATAAGATTACAAAGGGTCATAAGGCTCAGCCATTGAGTTTACATGACCTTTCAGCTCAGTAACCCACAGGTGTGAACTTCCTGCAGCATTTCTGTTGTCAAATTATGAGAGAATCTGACTGAACTAGGAATAGACACTTGAACTTTCATTTCTCCAGCTCTTTCTTTGTGCAGGGGTCCATGAACAGAGCACTTTAATCTAGAAGTGGTTATTTCTTGAACATATAGGCCACATTGATTGGACTGTCAGATCCAGCATTTGAGAAAAAAAAAATGTACTCTTGATGAGTTGACAGCATCTGATTTTGACTTCTGCAAGGTTGAGAGCCTGGTTTTGCAGACTCAAAAAGTAATGCCAGCTATGACCCATTTTATGTTAAAACATTCCCCATTTTTTGCTTTATCCCTAATAAAATATTTTCTCCAAACTTCTGGAAGTGTTGACTTAATTTATGTATTTTTTCATAAGTTTCCTCTAACAAATTGGGTGGGGAGGTAGCCAGGCTACAGAAGCAGTACCAAGTGTTGTGTCAATAATTTCACAAGGAGAGTACAAACTTAGGGAGAATACCAATGAACAGTTCACTTTTCCTCTTCATCCACAGCTGAGACTCCACCTAAAACTGCCAGTCTCAAGCCCATTGAAACCCTAAGGAAACTGTATTAGACGATTCTTGCACTGCTATAAAGAAATTCCAAAGACTGGGTGATTTATAAGAAAAGAGGTCTTATTGACTCATGGTTCTGCAGGCTTTACAGGAAGCATAGGGGCATCTGCTTTTGGAGAGGCCTCAGGAAACTACATTCATGGTGCAAGGCAAAGTGGGAGCAGGCACATCTCATGGTGAAAGCAGGAGCAAGACAGAAAGTATAAGGTAGGGAGGTGCCACACACTTTTAAACAACCAAATGTCATGTGAACTCAGACCGATATCTCTGTTATCACAAAGAGAATGGCCTAAGCCATTCATGAAGGGTCTGACTCCATGTTCCAAGCACCTCCCACCAGGCCCCACCACTAAATTTGGAGATTACAATTCAACATGAAATTTTGGCAGGGACAAATATCCAAATTACATCAGAAACATAAGTTAAAAGTAGCTTAGACAGTTTTTTCCCCCTAATCAATACTCTTAGTGATCATCTAACTCCAATATTTACACCTTTCGAAATCTTGGTCAAGTAATCGATGCACTTTTGAACACATATTTTTTACAGAGAAATGTTCACTTAAATTGCAGCCAGTCACAAGAAAAAGCATCACCTGTCCTTCCTAGTTAAATATAGCTTTGACATACAGACTAATACTAGAGCAAATCCAGCATTCATATTAATATAATCAGTGTCAGACGCAAGATACAGAAATAAATATCACCTAACACTTAGTAGGACTTTGCCACCTGCTATAACACAACTATCTGAAAGTTTCAATGACCTCTAACAATAATACCCTACATATCTCCCCATTTTGGCTCATGGGGTAATACCACCATTCTTCTTGTCCCTTTTTTTTTTTTGTTATTCTGAACCATGCCTTACCCCAAATTCTAGTAAGTTAGTTGGCTACCAAATCCCATATTTTACAGTTTCTCTCACAAGTCACCCCTCTTATTCCATTGTGTGGTAAGCCGAATAATGGTCTACCAAAGATGTTCATGCCCTAAACTCTGGGAATTTTGAATCTGTTTTGTAATATATTAGTCTGTTTTCATGCTGCTGATAAAGGTATACCTGAGACTGGGCAATTTACAAAAGAAAGAGGTTTAATTGAACTTACAGATCCACATGGCTGGAGAAGCCTCACAATCATGGCAGAATGCAAGAAAGAGCAAGTCACATCTTACGTGGATAGCAGCAAATAGGGAGAATAGGAGCCAATTGAAATGGGTTTCCCCTTATCAAACCATCAGATCTCATTAGACTAATTCACTACTATGTGAACAGTATGGAAGAAACTGCTCCTATGATTCAATTATGTCCCACTGGGTACCTCCCCAACAGGTGGGAATTACGGGAATACAATTCAAGATGAGATCTGAGTGGGGACACAGAGCCAAGCCATATCATTCTGCCCCTGGCCCCTGCCAAATCCCATGTCTTCACATTTCAAAGCCAATCATGCATTCCAACAGTCCTCCAAAGTCTTAACTCATTTCAGCATTAACTCAAAAGTCCACAGTCTAATGTCTCATCTGAGACAAGGCAAGTCCCTTCTGCCTATGGGCCTGTAAAATAAAAAGCAAGTTAGTTACTTCCCAGACACAATTAGGGTATGGGCATTTGGTATATACAGCCATTCCAAATGAAAGAAAGTAGCCAAAACAAAGGAGATACAGGCCCCATGCCAGTCCAAAATCCAGTGGGACATTCAAAACTTAAAGCCCCCAAATGACATGCTTTGACTCCATTTCTCACTTATGGGTCACACTGATGTAAGAAGTAGGTTCCCATGGTCTTGGGCAGCTCTGCCCCTGTGGCTATGCAGGGTACAGGCTTCCTCCTGGCTGCTTTCATGGGCTGGTATTGTCTGTGGTCTTTCCAGGCACATGGTGCAAGGTGTTGGTGGATCTACCATTCTGGGGTCTTGAGGATGGTGGCTGTCTTCTCACAGTTCCACTAGGCAGTGCCCCAGCAGGGACTCTGTGTGTGGGCTCTAACCCCACATTTCCCTTCTGCATTGCCCTAGCAGAGGTTCTCCATGACAGCCCCACACCTGCACAAAACTTCTGCCTGGACATCCAGGCATTTCCATACATCCTCTGAAATCCAGGCAGAGGTTTCCAAATCTCAGTTCTTGACTTCTGTGCACCCGCAGGCTCAACAACATGTGGAAGCTGCCAAGGCTTGGGGCTTCCACCCTCTGAAGCCACAGTCTGAGTTGTATGTTGGCCCCTTGTAGTCATGGCTGAAGCAGCTGTGACACAGGGCACCAAGTCCCTAGACTGCACACAGCACGGGGACCCTAGGCCTTTCCCATCAAACCATTTTTTTTTCTCCTAGGCCACCTGGCCTGTAATGGGAGGGGCTGCCATGAAGACCTCTGACATGCCCTGGAGACATTTTCCCCATTGTCTTGGGTATTAACATTTGGCTCCTCGTTACTTATGCAGATTTCTGCAGTGGACTTGAATTTCTTCTTAGAAAATGGGATTTTCTTTTCTATTGCATTGTCAGACTGCAAATTTTCCAAACTTTTATGCTCTGCTTCTCTTATAAAACTGAATGCCTTTAACAGTACCCATGTCACGTCTTGAATGCTTTGCTGCTGAGAAATCTCTTCTTCCAGATACCCTAAATTATATCTCTCATGTTGGGAATCCCACAAATCTCTAGGGCAGGGGCAAAATGCTGCCAGTCTCTTTGCTAGAACATAACAAGAGTCACCTTTGCTCCAGTTCCCAACAATTTCCTCATCTCCATCTGAGACCACCTCAGTTTGGACCTTATTGTCCATATCACTATCAGGCTTTTCGTTAAAGCCATTCAACAAGTCTCTAGGAAGTTCCAAATTTTCCCACATTTTCCTGTCTTCTTCTGAGCCCTCCAAACTTTTCCAACCTGTGCCTGTTACTCAGTTCCAAAGTCACTTTGACATTTTTGGGTATTTTTTCTGCAACACCCCACTCCTAGTAACAATTTACTATATTAATCTGTTTTCGTGCTCCTGAGAAAGACATACCTGACACTGGGCAATTTACCAAAAAAAGGGGTTTAATTGGACTTACAGTTCCACATGGCTGAGGAAGCCTCACAATCATGGTGGTAGGCAAGGAAGAGCAAGTCACATCTTACATGAATGGCAGCAAAGAGAGAGAATGAGAGTCAAGCAAAATGGGTTTCCCCTTATCAAATCATCAGATCTCGAGAGACTTATTCACTACCATGAGAATGGTATGGGAGAAACTGCTCCATGATTCAATTATTTCCCACCAGGTCCCTCCCATAATATGTGAATTATAGGAGTACAATTCAAGGTGAGATTTGGGTGAGGACACAGAGTCAAACCATATCAAGTGACATGGCAAAATAGACTTTGCAGATGCAATCTAGTTGTGAAATTTAAAATGCAAAGATTATCCTAGATTACCTGAGTGGGTCCAATCTAAATACACAATTTCTTAGTATCTGGGGCCTGTTTTCTGCTGCAGTGAGAGAAGGAAGTGATGATAAAAGAAGTGTCAGTGGGATGGCACCATGAGAAGAATTCACTACTTTATGGCTGCTTCTGGGAAGTATTAAACTACATGAAGGGGTCAGAAAGAGGCCCATATGCTATGGGTGGTTTCCATATGACAGCCTGCAAGGAAATAGAGATATCAGTTCTACAACAACATGAAATTGATTAAGGTTTTTTAAGCCTGACTTTTAATTTGTAATACAATTTTACAAATATGGATTTCTTTTATGACAACACACTGAAATCACCTGCTTTTAAATGTATTGAATAGCTGGAAGTTGGGAAGGCAGTTAGGAGAGAAAGGATTGCTGCCCTTAGATAACTTACATTCTAGTGTAAAAGCAAAACATTATACAGAAATGGGCTATAGGAAAACAGAAAAGAGAGAAATTAATTCTGAGTTTGGTGGCAGTATTTTTCAGAATTGAGGAAAGTATAATATTTGATCTAGTTCTTGAAAATAAAAAAATACATGGGGAAGAGTATTTCAAGCAAATAGAATAGCAAGAGAAAAGACTTAGAGATATCAAAGTATATTCTACTTTTCAGCATCTCTCTGGAAAAAGAAGAGCTTTTATTCAACAAATATTTACTGTGTGCCTATATGTTCCAGGCCCTGTTCCAGCACCAGAGAGGAAAAAGTGAACATGACAGGCAAGGTCTCTGTTCCGTTTTATGACACTTTCATTCTAGTATGAAAAAATGGCAAGAGATAAAGGTGAAAAGGCAGGCTGGGGTCAAATAACGAAAGGCCTTCAATAGAGAGCCCAGAAATAATTCTGCACATCTACAACCATTTGATCTTTCCAAAAATTGACAGAAACAAGCAATGGGGAAATGACTCCCTATTCAAAAAATGGTGCTGGTAAAACTGTCTAGCCATATGCAGAATATTGAAACTGAATCCCTTCCTTTCCATTATCTACAAAAATCAACTCAAGATATAATAAAGACTTAAATGTCAAACCTAAAACTGTAAAAACCCTGGAAGACAACCTAGGAAATACCATTATGGACATAGGACCCGAAAAAAGATTTCATGATGAAGACACCAAAAGCAATTGCAACAAAACCAATAGTTGACAAATGGGACCTAATTAAACTAAAGAGCTTCTGCATAGCAAAATAAATTATCAACAGAGTAAACGGACAACTTACAGAATGGGAGAAAATAAATATTTGCTAACAATGAATCCGACAAAGGTCTAATATCCAGAATCCATAATGAAATTCAACAAATTTACAAGCAAATAACAACCAACCTCATAAAAAGTGGGCAACGGAAATAACAGACTCTTTTCAAAACAAGACATACACGTGAGCAACAAGCATATGAAAAATGCTCAACATCACTAATCATTAGAGGAATGCAAATCAAAATCACAACGAGACACCATCTCACATCAGCCAGAAAGGCTATTATTAAAAAGTCCAAAAATAACAGATGCTGGCAAGGTTGCAGGGAAAAGGGAACGTTTATACACTGCTGGTGAGAGTGTACATTAGCTCAGACATTGTAGAAAGCAGTGTGGTGAATCCTGAAAGAACAAAAAAAACGTAATTACCATTTTACCCAGCACTCCCATTACTGGGTATAAACCCAAAGGAATATAAAGACACATGCATGCATTTGTTTATGGTCGTACTATTCACAATAGCAAAGACGTGGAATCAACCTAAACACCATCAACAGCAGACAAGATTTAAAAATTCCATGCATATGGCTCACGCTTGTAATCTCAGCACTTTGGGAGGCCGAGGCAGATGGATCACCTGAGGTCAGGAGTTCGAGACTAGCCTGGCCAACATGGTGAAATCCTGTCTCTACTAAAAATACAAAAATTAGCCAGGCGTGGTGGCGCTCTCCTGTAATCCCAGCTACTCAGGAGGCTGAGGCAGGAGAATTGCTTGAACCCGGAGGTGGAGATTGTAGTGCGCCGAGATTGTGCCATTGCACTCCAGCTCCAGGCGACAGCGCAAGACTCTGTCTTGGAAAAAAAAAAAAAAAATCCATGCATATACACAATGGAATACCCTGCAGCCATAAAAAAGAATGAGGTCATGTCTTTTGCAGCAACATGGATGTAGCTGGAGGCCATTATCCTAGGCAAACTAACACAGGAACAGAAAACCCAACACTGCATGTTCTCACTTACAAGTGAGAGCTAAATTTGAGTACATATGAACACAAAGAAGGGAAGAGGAGACCTCGGGACCTACTTGAGGTTGAAAAGTAGGTGGAGAGTAAGGATAAAAAAAAAAGCCTACCTATTGGATACTATGCTTACTACCTGGGTGACGAAATAATCTGAACACCAAATCTCTGTGACATGAAATTTACCTGTATAACCATCCTACACATGTACCCCTGAAGCTAAAATAAAAGTTCAAAAAAAAAAAAAGGACACTTCTGGGATAAATCATAAGTTCCATACACTGTTATTGGGAATATAAGCTGGTGCAAACCTTTTGAAGATGAAGTAGAAATATCTAGTAAATCAGAAAATATACACACCTTATTACCTAATAATTCCAGTTCTTGCTGTATACTCCGTGGAAACATTCTTGCATGTGTGCAAAAGGAGATAGGTAAAGAGCATTCATCGTCACATTGTTCATGATAGAAATAAATACATATATTGCAATATACTCCTCTGATGCATTATCTTGCAGCCATTAAGATGTATGAATCTGATTTTGATGCATTAATATAGATAGGTCACAAATATATAACATCCAGTAAAATAAAAACAAAGCTCACAATTACATATACATAGTATAATTGTTTTATGTGAATATTTAAGCATATAAAACAATTTCCTACACACACACAGATAACAAAAGTAGAAATACCATCACATTAGATATTAGATTTTTATATATGAATTTTAAAGGGACACTTTTAAGCTACAACATCATTTCTAGAGGATCAGCAGAAGGTGGTTTGTAATATTATTCTATGTATTTATCTGTGTATGTATGTGTAAAATATAACCTAAACATGGAGAATAACAAGGAAAAAATATTAATTTATTCAACTTTAAATCCAGATCTCTACTCTCTAATTAAGAATTTAGAACATTTCCAATTTCAATTTAGCCACATTTTAATATTTTACGTTTGTTATCTCATTTAATAATCTTCCCAATCACACTACCAGTTGGTCATTTCATCATCATTTTATGAGGAAGATAATTTGGTTTGGTGCCGTGTCCCCACCCAAATCTCATCTGGAGTTTTAATTCCCATGTGTCAAGGGAGGAGTCTGGTGGGAGGTGATTGAATAGTGGGAGCCAGACCTGTCTAATACCTATTTTTAACTACTATTCCACATTGATTACAAAAGATAAAAATAAACAGGCAATATAACTTTTTCAGTCTTAAGGCATACCCCTACCACACTATGTGTTTGGATTGTAGTTAAATAACATCTAATATTGAACATATTTTTCTCTTCTGTGTTTACTTGGCTGTACCTACTGGCCCATAGCACTTCATTACCTCAGGGACAATGAACGCTGAAGGGGTATTCATTTGCCTCAGAAAAATGTTGAGAGAACCAAGTCAACTGAGTTTTTTTAAAAAAAATTATTTTTTAATACCTTTCAGTTTGGTGAGTTTTAAATTTTTTATTTATTTTTAATTGAAAATAAATGTTTTCATATATGTATGCAACATAGAATGATTAAATCAAAGTAATTAACATATGCATCTTCTCTCTTTTTTTACGGTGAGAACATCTAAAATCTCGGCAATTTTCAGGTATACATTATTAACTATAATCACTATAATATACAACTGACCTCGAAAAATAATTATTTCTCTACAACTGAAATTTTATGCCCTTTGACCAATATTTCTTCATTCTCCCATCATCCTAGCCCCTAGTAATCAGTCTTCTTCTTTTTGTTTCCATGAATTGATTTTTGTTTTTAGATTCCACATATAAATGTATCACATTTATTGATTTGCGTATGTTGAGCCATCCTTGCATCCCAAGAACAGATGCTACTTGATCATGGTAAATTATTCTTTGAATGTGCTGTTGAATTTGATTTTGCTAATATTTTGTCAAAAATTTTTTCATCTCTGTTCATCAGGGATATTTGTCTGTAATTTTCTTTTCTTCTAGTGTCCTTGTCTGGCTTTGAAATTTGACTAGTGCTGGCCTCATGAAATGAGTTGGAAATACTCCCTCTACTTCTATATTTTGGAAGCAGTTGAGAAAGGCTGATAGCACTCCTTCTTTAAATGTTTGGTAGAATTCAGCCATAAAACATTCCTGAGATTCTCTTTGATTGTAGATTCTTTATTGCTGATTCTATTTTTTTACTCCTTATTTGTCTGTTCAGATTTTCTATTTCTTCATGAAATAGGTTTTGGTAGACAGTATATGATTAGGAATTCATGAGTTTTTTCCTAGGTTATCCAATTTGTTGGTATATATTGGTTCATAGTAGTCTCTTATGATCCTTTTATTTCTCTGATATCAGTGGTAACATATTTTCATTTCTGATTTTTCTTAGTATAGCTGTTTGTCAATTTTACTATCTTTAAAAAATGACTGTTGACCTATCCTATGTTTTTTTCTCATTTGTTTTATTTCTGCTCTAATTTTTATTATTTTTCTTCTGCTAACTTCAGTTAGTTTTTCTATTCCTTGTGGTGTAAAAGTAGGTTGTTTGTTTGGAAACTTTCTTTTTTCTTAATATATGCATTTACTTCTAGCAACTTCTCTCTTAGAACAGCTTTTTCTGCATCTCATATGATTAGATATGCTGTGTTCCTATTTGTATTGGTCTTAATAAACTTTTAAATTTTCCTTTTGATTTCTTGTTTGATCTATTTTTTTGTTCAATAGCATGTTGTTTAATTTCCACAAATTTTGAATTTTCCAAAATTCTTCCTGTTATTGATTTTTTGTTGCATACCATTTTGGTCAGTAAAGATACTAGATGTTATTTCAATCTTTTAAATTCACTGACTTGTTATGTGGCCTAATATAAGATCTATCCTGGAGAATGTTCTGTGTGCACTTGAGAAAAACGCGTATTCTGCTGTTGTTGGAAAGCATGCGTGTATATGCCTTCCAGGTTCATTTGGTCTAAAGTATTCTTCAAGAACAATGTTTCCTTATTGACTTTCTGTCTAGATGATCTATTTGTCATTTAAACTGGGGTTTCAAATCCCCCAGTATTATTGTTTTGTATTTTTCCCTTCAGATCTATTAATATTTGCTTTATATTTTAGGTGCTCCAATTCTGGGTGCATACATAGTTACAACTGCTCTATTCTCTTGGTAAATTGACCCCTTTACCATGATATAATGACCCTCTTTGCCTCTTGTCACAGTTTCTGATTTAAAGTCTATTTTATATGATAAAACTATAGCTACTCTTGCTTTCTTTTGGTTTACATATGCATTAAATATCTTTTTTTCTTTCCTTCACTTTAAGTCCCTGAGTGTCCTTAAATCTAAAGTGAGCCTCTTATAGGGAGAATATAATTGGGTCTTGTTTATTTATTCATTTAGCCACTCTGCATCTTTTGATTAAATAATTTAACCTACTTACATTCAAGAATTATTGATAGGTATGGACTTACTACTGCCATTAGTTAATGCTTTCTGGTTATGTTGTAGATCTTTTGTTGTTTCTTATACTCTTGCTGCTGTCTTTATTATTATTATTATTATTATTATTATTATTATTATTATCTTTTCTAACTGTAAGAAATCTCATGCTGACCACAAAGCAAAAACCTATAGTAGATACATAACTGTGTAGGCAGCACAGCCAGGTAGTCAGAGTCTCGAACATGGGCACATAAGAAGTTATAGTGGCTCTGGAGTTCCAGATGTAGTAGTGATTAACTTGATGTAACTGCAGCTCCGATGTCCTAGGAGTAGGCACACATAAAGCAGCCCTGGAGGAGGAATATGTAGTACAGGCATGCACAGAGTGACCAAGGCTCCAGAGAATGAGACAAGGCTGGCCTGTAGCTGCAATATCTCTGGTGTTTGCAGCATGGGTGTGTGTGGCTTGGCCACAGAGCCAAAGTCTGAAACACTAGAAAATGAGGAGTTCTTTTGAGCCAGTGTTTGAAGTGTGGGCATATGCACAGCGGTCACAACTTCAGAGTCAAGAGTGTGTGCAAGGTTGGAAGAGGTGATGGCTCCAGCCTTGAAACAGTGCGCAGCTGCTTCTTCTTGTGGGGGGCGGGGACACACTTACATCTCCATCTCAGGGGTTTTTGGAGGGGATTGCTATTGATTACCTCACTGGTAAAAGATGCTAGTGTTCTCTCCAGCATAGGCAACTGAAGACCATGATGTCACCCATTGCCTGGCTGATGCTGACAGCCACTGGCCTATTTCTTTGTTCCTACTATCTCCAGACATCTCAGGTATGCCAACTTCCCCAGGGATCTTTTCTGTGTCTTTACTCTTCATTTTATTGTATTGTTTCATTTTGCTTTTTTCTGTTTTTCTGCACTGTGTTGCTTCAAGTTCTTAAATTAACCCTTGATCCCTCCCAGGGCTATTATTCTTCATGAATAACTGTCTATTTGTTGCTTTCTGTAGATACTATGATTTGAATATTGTGCCTTCCAAAACTCATGGTGAAACTTAATCCCCAATGTGACAGTGTCAAAAGGTCGGGCGTTTCATAGGTGATTGGTTTGTGAGGGTATTCCCCTCACAAATGGATGAATCTATTCATCAGTTAATTACTAGGTCATCATGGGAAGGCAACTGGTGTCTTTATAAGAAAGGAAAGAGAGAACTGAGCTAGCGTGTTAGCACACTCAGCTCCCTTGCCATGTGATGCCCTGAACTGCCCTGTACCACCTTGGGACTGTACAGAGAGTCCCCACCAGCAAGAAAGCTCTCCCAAGATGTTGCTCCTCAATCGTTGAACTTCTCAAGTGAAACTTGGACTTCTCAGTCTCCATAACTATAAGAGATAAATATCATCTTCTTTATAAATAACCCAGTCTCCTCTATTCTGCTATAAGCGATATAAAACAGACTATGACAGTGGGGGCTGAAAGGCTTGTCTACTACTTCACCACCTTGCTGATAACACCCTATCAATTGAGTTTTTAAATACATTTGTAAAACTCACGGAAAATGATCAATAGTATTGAAAGCCAAGTTTTTTTCTGATTTTGTAGGATCTATATTAAGACTTTGGAGATATAAAATGCATTTTTATGGTAACAGCAGCCTGAATGTAAATACAAACATTTGAAAGATTACAAAATTATGTGGATAACATTTATGTTATAAAAATGAGTGAGGAAAGAATTCATGATTATATTATACTCTTTTACCATCTCCAAAAGAGATATGTTTGATGCTAACACAGGAGTTTAGAGTAATAGTGTTAGAAGACACTGAGTATCTCTAATAAGGGATCCTGTGTTCCCTACACTCACTCCAGGTAGAGGGACAATGTGAAGGAAACACCAGATAAGTTGGAGGGTACTCTCTAATGTAGAAGCAACCTTTGTCTAGCTGTTCATGTTGTCAACTGAGAATATAGTTAGACATGCATTCAGCATGGTGCTGGAACTCTCAACCAACAATGGTGAGTGAAAGTCAAAGTAGATAGACCTAAAGGTAGGCTCACTGAGTTATATGTACCTTGTTATAGAGCTTTGTAAAATTCCTATACCTCAGGTGAGTGCAGGGAAAGTTGAAATAAGGCAGGCCAAGGAGATGTATATTAGTGGTTTGGATAAGGAGGACACATAGTGCAAAGACTATCATCAACCAGAGGCCACAGTGGGTCCAGGATTATCACAGTAAGTGCCAGTTGAAGTGGATGGCAAAAAAACAACAGCAATTAGCTACAGCTTAATTTAATGATAGCAAAGGTTATAGGACATGCATGAAGCTGGGGTCCATACTACTTATTTACATGGCAAGACAATATGGAATCCTCCAAACTCCACCCTATTTTTTATTGGGAATGGAACAAAACAATAGATATTCCAGAGTTCGTGTAATTTAAACAACGAAAACTAAAGTACAAGCAATTTTGAAATTATATTACCATGTGGATCCGTTGGTGGTGGTTCTCTTGTGTTGTGTGTATATAGCTGATCTTTCAAAAATGTATTTTGAATAACTTTAGACTCATACAGAAAATTTGTAAAAATAGTAGAGTTCCCATACATTCTTCACCCTGTTTCTCCTATTAACATCTTACATAACCATGGTGAATTTATAAAAACTAAGAAAATAACATTTATACAGTATTGTTACATAAACTACAAACTTGCTTCAGGTTTAACAAGTTTTTCCATTATTTTTTTTTCCCGTTCCAGGATCTAATCCTAAATACTACATTGTGTTAAGTCGCCATGCTTTCTTACTCTCCTTCAAGCTGCAAAAATTCTTTGGTATTTACTTGTCTTTTATGTCTCAATAATTCTGAAGTGTACTGGTCAGTGTATTTCTAGAAATAGGTTTTCTCTACTAGGTTTTCCCTCAAATAGGTTTTCTCTAATGTTTTCTGATGATTAGACTGAAGTGGTGCAATATTTGGAAGAAAACCACAGAGGTCGTGTTTTGCTTTTCTCACTGAATTATATTGGGATTACAGGATGTCTGTATTTCTCGTTACTGGTAACATTAATCTTAATCACTCAGTTAAGGTAGTGTCTGAGAGCTTACTCTACCATAAATTTACTATTGTTCTCCTGTTAGTAATAAATATTTTGGAAAAGGTATTTTGAGACTATTCATATGTGCTAATTTTCTGTAAATTTTTGTCCACTAATTTTAATGTGCTTCAGTAGCTCTTGCCAAAAACAATTATTACTGTGGTGTTCTAATGGTAATTTTTTATTATCATTTTTCATCCATATCTATTATAATTTTCTATAAAAAAGACATTATATTATTCTGTGTCTAAGAATATTATTCTTGTTTATTTTATTATTTAAATTATTCCATTTGTGGTATAAGGCTTAAAATTAATAATTAACATTATGTGCTGCTTTGACATCTGCTGAAATCTGGATGGCCTCAAATGGCCAAACTGCAAGTTCTCCTCCACACTCTGTTCCCATAGATATTTTCCCTAGCCAAACAATCCTTTTTATAATGGGGACAAGGTACCACTGCTGTTTATCCCTAGGTAGCAAGTTTTAGTATTTTGTGAGCCAGTGGATTTGTGCAGACAAGCTAATCACATGTTTCTGCAAGAACCAGGGGCCATGCCACCCTTTTGATACTACAAAGTCTGATTTACACAGCCCTTGCTTTTTCACTATGTTCCCAGGTGCACCACACCTGTGTCGTCACATGGCATGCAGTGTTCTTTTCCCCTACTCCCCAGGGCGGTGAGTATATGTGACTAACAAACTGTTCTCAATCTCATCTGACCAGTAATGTGTGTCATGTGTTCAGTCATCCCCTTAATCCTGAGGCAAGAAATCCCTCTCTCATGATGAGATGAA
The DNA here is from genome assembly GCF_029281585.2 of Gorilla gorilla gorilla. NCBI lineage: Eukaryota > Metazoa > Chordata > Mammalia > Primates > Hominidae > Gorilla > Gorilla gorilla. Next base: position 128,658,607 of record NC_073247.2, read on the forward strand.
GAGAAGGTGATACAAACATCATAAGTTATTGGGAATTGCTATGGTCTGAATGTTTGCCTCCCTTCAAAATTCTTGTTGAAACCTAATCCTCATTTTGGTGGTAATAAGAGGCGGGGCCTCTCGAAGGCAATTTGGTCATAAGGGCTTTGTCCTCATGAATGAAGTTAGTGCCCTCATAAAAGAGGCTTGAGTACACCTTTCACCCCCTTCTACATGGGAAGATGCAGCAACAAGGCACTATGTTTGAAGCAGAGAACAAGCCCTCACCTAGCAGTGGATCTGCTGATGCCTTGATCTTGGTCTTTCCAGCCTCTAGAATTGTTTGCAAAACATTTGTTGTTTATAAATTGCCTAATCTAAGGTATCTTGTTATAGCAAACTGAACAGACTAAGACAGCAGTTGTTTCAAATTGTTTTTTGATACAGTTTGAATTTGTGTACTCACCCAAATCTCATATTGAAATGTGATTACCAATGTTGGAGGTGGGACCTAGTGGGTGGTGATTGGCTAATGGGGGCTGATTTCTCATGAATGGCTTAGCACCATCTCTAGGTACTCTCCTCACAATAATGAGTGAGTTCTCCTGAGATCTGGCTGTTTAAAAGTGTGTAGCACCCCACCCCCGCCCTTGCTCCTGCTTTCACTGTGTGAAGTACCTCATTTTTCTTCAGTTTCTACCATGATTGTAAGCTTCAGGGGCCTCCCCAGAAGCCAAGTGATGTCTGCACCATGCTTGTACAGCTTGCAGAACCAGGAGACAATTAAACCTCTTTTATTTATGAATTATCTAGTCTCAGATATTTCTTTACAGCAACATGAGAATGGACTAACACAGTTTCTTTAACCTTTTGACATGAGAAAGTGGTTAATTCTTTGGCTGTGACAGAGAAAATACAAGACGCACCTGGAGCATCTTGTGGCATCAGACAGTAAGGAAGTGCTCCTTTATATTTTGTAAAAGAGAAACAAAATCATAGTTGTTTTTTCTCCACAGGCTGTTGCATAGTTTCCACAGTTTCAGCCCTAGTAAATATGTGTTCACTCAAATTATTTTCTATATTCCCTTATTAATGGTAATTCTCAAAGAACTTTTGTAACAATCATACTGAGTCCTACCTTCCAGTAACGTGACAGACTTTTTCACTGCATAGAGTCTACTAGTCCTTGTGTTTACAGCACATTAGTAATTTCCTGTGTGTGTTTCATTACCGTGATTGATTTTACAATATGTTGCTATACAATGAAAAGACTTGCTCCTTGGTAAGTCACATGAAGTCATTTATAGTAATCCTCATTTAACTAGCTATAAACTTTTCAAATACAGTCTGCAGGAAGCTGGAATTTGCAGCAGAAAACAAGAGAATGTAAATATTCCTACTTCAAAAATGCATGTCTGAAACTTTCAAACAAAAGAAAGAAGCTACACAAAATACCTTGAGTAACCTGACATTTACTAATTTCATCCAAAAGGGCATCAAATCATGGAGGGTCTTTCCAGCCTTAAACAAGTGCGTTTGCTTTTTGGCTTGTTTATTTTTGTTTTAGCTGGGGCTTCAGATGGATGAGATGTATACCTAAATATGAAATTTCATTGCATAAATGGATAATAATACATTATATGCAGTGACTATTATCTAGTAAAATATAACATAAAACATTACGTTGGTTTGGATGGTCGGGTTACAGGCATGATTATTTTGTTTAACGAGATTTAATAATAAAATTATGTTAATTTTAAAAATAAAATTATATGTTATTAAATAAATGTGATTGAAAAATACAGACATAGAAAAAAGAATACATGAAATCAAAGTTGTGTCCTTAAAGCTGTTACCATAGAAAAATACACATTTTTCAACAATTATGCTATAGCTTCAAGATTCTTTTAGAAATTCTTCTTGAAAAATGTCTTTAGAGTAAGTTTACAAGCCACTTAAACGAAAAATAGATCACTGTTTTAATAGTCACAATCTGTTTTTTTAATCGAAATCATATTCTCAGGCTTAATAACCCACTTTACTCACAACTTTGGCTCCAAATTTTTGCTATTGCTAGAAATAAAATTGAAGCACAAAAAATGTGATACCACTTAATCTATTCAAACTACCTGGGGAAGCACCCATAAGTAATTTCAGCTAGTTTCTGAGACATTCCAACTTTTACTTACCATCTGGTATATCACAATTTGCATACCATTGTTTCCCCAATCATACTTTTTTTTTTTTTACTTTTTTTTACATTGAGAAGAAAAGATTAGACCATTTTCCTTTTTAATATATAAAGGTAACAAAGTGGTTTACATTCATTTTTCCAGAATATGAATTTATTAAAACTGATACAGTAATTGATTTCTTCACAAGACATCTATCTTCCCTCAACCTTTAACAAACTGTTTGACATATAGTGTGTGTTGAATAGATGTTTATCTAAAAAGCAGTAATTTAGTAATCTAAAAAGCAGGATTTCTTCACATCTATCTTCCCTCAATCTTTAACACACTGACACATAGCGTGTGTTGAATAGATGTATATATACACATATATGTATATGTATATGTGTATATATGTATATATACACATATCTACATATATACCTATATGTATATACACACATATATACCTGTGTGTATATACACACATATATACCTGTGTGTATATACACACATACATACACACATATGTGTATATACATATATACACATATCTACATATATGCATATATGTATATGTGTATATATACACATATATGTAGATGTCTACATACATGTATATATATGCATATATGTATATACATACAAGTATATATGTGCATATGTACATATATATATATGTGCATATGTATGTATTGTATATATGTATGTGCATATGCATGCATGCATATATGCACATATGTATGTATGTACATGTGTATATACACATAGATGTACATATGTATGTACACACATGTACATATATGTATATATACACATATATACGTATATATGTATATGCATACATGTATATATGTATATATGCATATGTGTGTATATACATATATGTGCATATGTATGTGCGTATGCACATATACATATATGTACGTATGTATGTGCGTATGCACATATATGTACATATGTATGTGTGTGCATATGCACATGTACATATGTATGTGTGTGCATATGCACATGTACATATGTATGTATGTGCATATGCACATGTACATATGTATGTATATACATATGTGTCTATACATATGTACATGTGTGTGTACATATATATGTGTATATACATATGTACATGTGTGTATATACATGTGTGTATGTACATATGTGTATATACACATGTACATATATGTACACGTGCACATGTACATATATGTGCATGTGTACAACTGCACATATACATGTATGTACATGTATATAGATGCACATATGTACATATACATATATATGTACATATAGGTACACATATGTATATATACGTATATGTACATATAGGTACACATAGGTATATATACGTATATGTACATATGTTTATGTACCTATATGTACATATGTATATATATCATGTATTTATATATCTATGTTGTCTTTTATATCCTGAATTTTTATGTATTTATTTATATTGTTTTTCAACTTTCTCGAGGATCTCATTTAGCTTCCTTTCAATTCATATTTTGAATTATTTATCTGTCATGTCAGAATTTTCAGTGTGGTTAGGATCCATTGTTACAGAGCTACTGAGATCCTTTGGAGATATCAAAACACTCTGTCTCTTTGTACCACTCGAGTTCTTACACTGATTTCTTCTCATTTGAAGAAGATTTCACTTCTTATTTTTGAGATTGCTTTCATTTGTATATTTTTTTATTTTTTTATTTTCATTGTTCTTTTCTCCACTGAGGTTCCAACTGTACTATATATTGTATATAATCATTTGGCTTCATTTTTGCATGTTTTCATGGGGCCAAGCTTCTGTGTGAATTCCTTGGTTATAGATTGCTTTTGTGCTGTGGCTTTCTCAAATGCTGCTTGTTGTAGCAATTTATTGGATATATGAGCCAACTTACTGTCTTCTGTAAGGCTATGAGCACAGAGGTCTCAGGATAGTTAATTCATATCCTAGCACTATGCCCTTCTACCCACATGGTTTTTTCTGTGTGTGTGTAGTACAATTTTTTTGTGTGGTACTTAAGTGCCACAGTCCAGCAGGTGGCACTTAAAAGTAACAGCCAGCTCACCCTTGGCTACTGTGATAATGAATGGAAACACCCGTCTTGACTGGAGTGGCAGGGAGACTTTGTAATGGGATACTCTCAGGTCTGAGGTGTGGTGCAGAGGGTTCTGCACCAACTCCTTGTTTTGGGCAGGCAGGAATGTAATTCACTTTATTATCATGCCCCTATCACAAGACTCAGGACTTTCAGTCTAGATAGACATTATGGTTCATCTTCAGGCCACATTTCGATTGACATCCATGGTATACACCCATGTGGTGGCTAGCAATGAAATGCTCTCAGGGTGGAACGTCTTCCCTTAGCTCGAAACAGGCAGTTCTGTGGTTTTTCTACACTCAACTGCAGGGATGCTGCACTCTGTATTGGGAGGGGTTGATGAACCCACCCCTCATACAAGTTTCGATACTTTTAGTAAGGGAGTTGCCGAATTGAAATCTTTTTTTATTATTCACCACTTAGTTTATTTACTATGTAGTTAAAACTTGCTGAATTGAAATCGTTCTTTTTTTATTATTCATCAGTTAGTTTATTTACTATGTAGTTAAAAACTATTTTATACTCTTTTTTGTTTCCTTATTTTAAATTCTTATTTTAGGTTTGGGAGAAATGTACATATTGGTTATATAGGTAAACTCGGGTTATAAATGTTTCTTGTATAGATTATTTTGTCATCCAGGTACTAAGCTTGGTACCCAATAGTTATTTTTTCTGCTCCTCTCCCTTCTCCCTTTCTCCACCCTTAAGTAGGCCCCATTGTCTCCTTTTCCCTTCTTTGTCTTCATGAGCTCTCTTCATTTAGCTCCTACTTATAAGTGAGAACGTGCAGTCTTTGGTTTTCTGTTCCTGTGTTTGTTTGCTGAGAATGATGGCCTCCAACTCCATCTAGGTTCCTGCAAAAGAAATAACCTTATTTTTTATGGCTGCGTAGTATTCCATGGGGTATATGTGGTGTATATGTAAAATATTTTTTTTAATATATATATATTTATTATACTTTAACTTCTAAGGTACATGTGTACAATGTGCAGGTTGGTTACGTATGTATACATGTGCCATGTTGATGTGCTGCACCCATTAACTCGTCATTTACATTAGGTATATCTCCTAACGCTATCCCTCCCCGCTCCCCCCACCCACAACAGGCCCCGGTGTGTGATGTTCCCCTTCCTGTGTCCAAGTGTTCTCATTGTTCAATTCCCAACTATGAGTGAGAACATGTGTTGTTTGGTTTTTTGTCCTTGCGATAGTTTGCTGAGAATGATGGTTTCCAGCTTCATCCATGTCCCTACAAAGGACGTGAACTCATCCTTTTTTATGGCTGCATAGTATTCCATGGTGTATATGCGTCACATTTTCTTAATCCAGTCTATCATTGTTGGACATTTGGGTTGGTTCCAAGTCTTTGCTATTGCGAATAGTGCCACAATAAACATACCTGTGCATGTGTCTTTATAGCAGCATGATTTATAATCCTTTGGGTATATACCCAGTAATGGGATGGCTGGGTCAAATGGTATTTCTAGTTCTAGATCCCTGAGGAATCGCCACACTGACTTCCACAATGGTTGAACTAGTTTACAGTCCCACCAACAGTGTAAAAGTGTTCCTATTTCTCCACATCCTCTCCAGCACCTGTTGTTTCCTGACTTTTTAATGATCGCCATTATAACTAGTGTGAGATGTTATCTCATTGTTGTTTTGATTTGCATTTCTCTGATGGCCAGTGATGATGAGCATTCTTTCATGTGTCTGTTGGCTGCATAAATGTCTTCTTTTGAGAAGTGTCTGATCATATCCTTTGCCCACTTGTTGATGGGGTTGTTTTTTCTTGTAAATTTGTTGGAGTTCATTGTAGATTCTGGATATTAGCCCTCTGTCAGATGAGTAGATTGCAAAAATTTTCTCCCATGTTGTAGGTTTCCTGTTCACTCTGATGGTAGTTTCTTTTGCTGTGTAGAAGCTCTTTAGTTTAATTAGATCTCATTTGTCAATTTTGGCTTTTGTTGTCATTGCTTTTGGTGTTTTAGACATGAAGTCCTTGCCCATGCCTATGTCCTGAATGGTATTGCCTAGGTTTTCTTCTACGGTTTTTATGATTTTAGGTCTAACATTTAAGTCTTTAATCCATCGCGAATTAATTTTTGTATAAGGTGTAAGGAAGGGATCCAGTTTCAGCTATCTGCATATGGCTAGCCAGTTTTCCCAGCACCATTTGTTAAATATAGAATCCTTTCCCCATTTCTTGTTTTTGTCAGGTTTGACAAAGATCCAGATAGTTGTAGATGTGTGGTATTATTTCTGATGGCTCTGTTCTGTTCCATTGGTCTGTATCTCTGTTTTGGTACCAGTATTATGCTGTTTTGGTTACTGTAGCCTTGTAGTATAGTTTGAAGTCAGGTAGTGTGATGCCTCCAGCTTTGTCCTTTTGGCTTAGGACTGATTTGGCAATGCAGGCTCTTTTTTGGTTCCATGTGAACTTTAAAGTAGTTTTTTCCAATTCTGTGAAGAAAGTCAATGGTGGCTGGATGGGGATGGCATTGAATCTATAAATTACCTTGGGCAGTATGGCCATTTCCACGATATTGATTCTTCCTATCCATGAGCCTGGAATGTTCTTCCATTTGTTTGTATCCTCTTTTATTTCATCAAGCGGTGGTTTGTAGTTCTCCTTGAAGAGGTCCTTCACATCTCTTGTAAGTTGGATTCCTAGGTATTTTATCGTCTTTGAAGCAATTGTGAATGGGAATTGCTAAATTCTTTTCCTAGCAAGGAATATTAATATTAATACCCTGGGAAAGGAATGGATTCCTGGGGGAGGTCTATAAATGGCTGCTCTGGGAATGTCTGTCTTATGCGGTTGAGATAAGGACTGATATACACCCTGTTCTCCTGCAGTACCCTCAGGCTTACTAGGGTTGGGAAACTCCACCCTGGTAAATTTGTGGTCAGACTGGTTCTCTGCTTTTGAACACTGTTTTCTGTTGTTTAAGATGTTTATCAAGACAATACATGCACCGCTGAACATAGACCCTTATTAGTAGTTCTGCTTTTGCCCTTTGACTTGTGATCTTTGTTGGGCCCTTATCAATAGTTCTGCTTTTTCCCTTTGTCCTGTTCCCTCAGAAGCATGCGATCTTTGTTAGACCCTTATTAGTAGTTCTGCTTTTTGCCCTTTGAAGCATGTGATCTTTGCACCTACTCCCTGTTCTTACACCCCCTCCCCTTTTGAAACCCTTAAAAAAACTTGCTGGCTTTGAGGCTCAGGCAGGCATCACGGTCCTACAGATATGTGATGTCACCCCCAGCGGCCCAGTCGTAAAATTCCTCTCTTTGTACTGTCTCTCTTTATTTCTCAGCCAGCTGACACTTATGGAAAATAGAACCTATGTTGAAATATTGGGGGGCGTGTTCCCCCAATAATTAGATAATAATATAATTATTTATCTATTATATTACATAATATAATATAAATGAGTCAATTTAGAAAGAGGATATAACAATTTAAAATATATATGCACCCAACACTGGAGCACCCAGATATACAAAGCAAATATTATTAGAGCTAAAGAGAGAGAGAGACCCCAATACAATAATGGCGGGAGGCTTCAATACCACACTTTCAGTATTGGACACATCTTCTAGATAGAAATCTAGAAGAAGCCGACAGATTCCTTAACATCTACAACCTACCAAGATTGAACCAGAAAAAAATCCAAAACCTGAAGAGACCAATATAAAGTAAGGAGATTGAAGCCATAATAAAAAGTTTCCCAGTAAAGGAAAGCCCAGGACTTGATGGCTTCTCTGATGAATTCTACCAGGCATTTATAGAAGAATTCATACCAATCTTACTAAAGCTGTTTCAAAAACAGACGAAAAGATTACACTTCCAAACTCATTCTATTAGGTCAGTATTACCCTGATACCAAAATCAGACAAAGACACATAAAAAAAAGAAACATGGAAGCCAATATTTAATGAATATTAATGTGAAAAATCCTCAACACAGTACTAGCAAACCAAATTCAGCAATACATTGCAAAGATTATTCATCATAACCAAGTTGGATTTATCCCTGGGATGAAAGGATGCTTCAACATTTGCAAATTAATCAATGTGATATATCATATCAACAGAATTTAGAATAAAAATTATATGATCATTGCAATTGATTCTGAAAAGCATTTGATAAAATTCAACATCCCTTTATAATAAAATCCCTCAAAGAACTGGGTATAAGAGGGACATTCCTCTGCATAATAAAAGCCATATATGTCAGACCCACAGCAAGTATCATACTAAATGGGAAAATACCAAAAAGGTTTACTCTAATATTTAGAACATGACACAGATGCCCTCTTTCACTAATATTATTCAACAGAGTACTATAATTCAGAGCCAGAGCTGTTAGACAAGAGACAGAAATAAAGGTCTTTCAAATTGGAATGGAAGAGGTCACATTAGCTTTGTTTGTAGATGATATAATCTTATATTTGGAAAAAAATCTAAAGACTATACAAAAACATTATTCAAAGTGCAAACGCATTCAGTAAAGTTGCATATACAAAATCAACATACAAATCTCAGTAGCATTTTTCAGCAGTGAACAATCTGACAAATAAATATAAATGTGATTCTATATAAAATAGTCACAAATAAAGATAAATATATAGGAGTTACCCTAACCAAGAAGTAAAAAACTCCATAATGAAAACCCTAAAACACTAATTAAAAAAAGAGATAACTAAAAACTAGAAATATATTTCATATTCTTGGATTAGAAGAATCAATATTGTTAAAATATCCATACTACCCAAAGCAATCTACAGATTCAGTGCAACCCTTATCTAAATACCAATGACATTCTTCACAGAAATAGAACAAAACTATCCTAAAATTTATATGGAACCACAAAAGACACAGAATAGCCAAAGCTATCCTAAATAAAATGGACAAAACTGAAGGAATCCCAATACCTGACTTCAAGTCATACCACAGAACTATAGTAACCAAAATAGCACGCTACTGGGATAAAAACAGACACATAGACAAATGGAACAGAACAGAGCACCCAGAAACAAATTCACATGCTTACAATGTACTAATTTTTGACAAATGTGCCAGGAACATACACTGGGGAAAAGACAGTCTCTTCCATAAATGGTGCTGAGAAAACAGGATGGCCATATGTAGATGAGTGAAACTAGACCCCCATCTATTGCTATATACAAAAATAAATTAACACGGATTAAAGCCTTAAATCTAAGACCTAAACTATGAAACTATTACAAGAAAACTTTGGGGGAAATCTCCAAGACATTGGTCTGGGTAGGATGGTGGTACCATGTGTTTGCAGCTGGTGTCATGATTGTTTCCTGGGACTTTCAGCCCAGTAGATGGCTGTGGGGCCTGCTCATCTGCTCAGCTTGTGTTACCCCAGCCCAGTGCATTTCTCTCAAGCATCTGTACCAGCTTTAGGCCTGACCAGCCAGGCTTGTCCCAGGTCTTCTGCACCCAGATCTCTGGGCTGTTCCAAATGATCAGGGCCATGGCACTCCCTGGGAATCCAGCTGCAACTGGCTAACAGGCCACACCCTTCTGGAACAGACCTGTCTTGTGGAGGAATGGACACACAGCTCCCACACCCATACACAAACCTGTGCCACAGTCTTCTCAGTGTTCTGAGTGTGGGGGCTCTTCTCCTCCTTGAGCTCAGACTGCAGATCTAGCTCAATATCCCCGGGCAATGTGTTTGAATTCTGACAAGTTTGGATTGCACCCACTGATTTGTCTTCTGGCCCCTCAGGGTTAGCACTGGCTAGGCTGGGTGGGCCAAATTGCTCCTAGGTAGCCAGGAAAATAGGCTAGGCAGTAGAGACACAGTTCTGCAGGAACGGCCAAACATGAGGTCTAGGAAGTGGCCTGCAAAGGGGCACGTGGATTTGATGCTGCTGTCCCACGGGAAAGGCAGTCTTGCTCTCTCCCAACTCAGCAGACAGCAGGAGCTGCAGTCACTCAGAGCATGATGGAGAGCCTTGAGGGATGGATGCCTGTCGTGTTTTGCTGCAGCTGTACCACATGTCATGAAACCTTCTGGGTTTCGTGCAGGTTTGAGCTCTGCCTCTGCCTAATCTCTGGAAAGTTTCCCCTGCCAATTCAAATATCTATGGGGGTTGTGAGATCTCTTGTATCTAGGATCCCAGAGGTCTACAGCAGGAGTGTAGTGCTCAGGAGTTTCTTCACTCACCCCTTCCTTAGGACTTGTTCGGTACCAAAAGCCAGTCCCGGAACTTGGCAACTCCTTGCAGGCTTCCCATTTTCTTCCCTCTTCAACCAGGTTGTCTGTGTTGTCTCTCTATTGACTAGCAGTGTTTTGTCTCAAAAGATCTGTTCTAAGTGTGATAGTTTACTTGAAATTGTGGTTCCTCTTCATGGGAGAGGCATTTCCCAGCTGTGACTAGTTGGCCATTTTAGTGTCCCCAAACTGGCTTTTTAACGATAATCATTCTGACTGGTGTAAGATGGTATCTCATTATTCAAGGCAGTCTTTTACAAGTCTAGTTAACCAATAGAAGTTAATTAAATGTGACTGGGTGTCATTTGCTATTGTTAGACCACCTTGTTCATGATGCAAATTGTTTTATTCATCTCATCTTCACCCCAATGGCAAAGGAAGGATTTCTGCCTCAGGTTATGAGGATGGCTTAACACATGACTCTGATACTCAACAGCAATTTTTTAGTCACATATACATTCATGCACTGCATAATGATAGTTTGGACAACAGACTGTGTGTCATCTCATATATTATAATACCGTATTTTTACTCTACCTTTTCTGTTTAGATATGTTTACATACAGAATACCATATTGTTCCAGTTGCCAAAAATATTCATTACAGTAACATGCTGTTCAGGCTTTTTGTGTGGTAGGCTATAATATCTAGATTAGTGTAAGTGCACTCTATTATGGTTGCACATCAACAAAATAACCTAACAATGCATTTCTCAGAACATATCCACATCTTTAAGAAATGCATGACTGTATTCACAGCCCAGGGGAAGGGGCAATGTGCCATGGAGGGACACACAGGTGTTGTGCTCAAGAACAGAGTGAACAGTCAGGGGCTGTAGGAGGCCAGCTTTGTAGCATAAAGAGGATGGGATAATCTCTGGTTCCCACAGGGGAATATTATTGGCTTGTTTGAATAGTTTTTCTAGCTGACAGGCAATTGAAACTTGTTACTCGGGGATAAGTAGGCACTTTGGCCCATATGATAGGAAGTGTTATTTGACTAGGGATCTTTATCTGCAGGAGCATAATGGGAAGGAGAACTTGTAGTTAGGCCATTGAAGTTCCTCTCAGTTTTCCCCAGATGTCAAGGCACATATTATAGTAAACCTGAATTTTAGGTCTTATACCACGGTCAAAAAGACATCTTGATATTTGAGATATTGTATGGAATTTTTATCCTAATCATAATGGAATTTTTATTTCTCATTTTCCTCCCATGTAATTATGGCTAGCTCTTCACAGGATAATTCCAGGCAAAAGCATCTACTGTCAAGTCCTCTTATATAAGTTTCACCTCCACTGGTGATCCCAAATTTCCATATAGCAGGAATTTATAGTGTGAATCCAAAATATCTGAGACAGGTCTCAGTCCATTTAAAAAGTTTATTTTGCCTGAGTTAAGGATGTGTCCCTGACACAGCCTCAGGAGGTCCTGATGACATGTGCCCAAGGAGGTCGGGACACAGCTTGGTTTTATACATGTTAGGGAGAAATAAGACATCAACCAATACATGTAAGATGTACATTGGTTCAGTCTGGAAAGGCAGGACAACTTGGAGCAGTGAGGGGGCTTCCAGGTCATAGGTAGATAAGAGATGAAAGGGTGCATTCTTTTGAGTTTCTGATTAGCCTTTCCAAAGGAAGCAATCAGATATGCATTTATCTCAGTGAGTAGAGGGAAAACTTTGACTAGAATAGGAGGTAGGTTTGCCCTAAGCAGTCCTCAGCTTGACTTTTCCCTTTAGCGATTTGAGGGGATCCCAAGATTCATTTTCCTTTCATGCATTTCCTCTTTTTTAAAAAAATCATTTGGAGAAAGCATTTTAGAAGAAAATGAGTCTCTGGTCTCAGGTTTCATCTGATCTCTTATGGCTAAGACGGTTTATTTCTAGACTAGTAGGTCCCACATATTAGGAAAGCCCATTTGTAGCAGGTTGTGAAGTCTCACATCCTATGAAGAGAAAATAGGGGGAGGAAGGGAGAAAAACAACATCAAACCAAGAAAGAACAATCCTGGAAAATCCAAATAGGCCACATTACTCTGAAGTCTACATATCAGCAGGCAAGGTAGTGATGGAGGGTGTCCAGGTTCTTAGCATCTTAAACAAAGAATTGGACAAAACACACAAACAAAACAAGGAAAGAATGAAGCAACAAAAGCAGAGATTTATTGAAAATGAAAGTACACTCCACAGTGTTGGAGTGGGCCCAAGCCTAGGGGCTCAAGGGCCCAATTATGGAATTTTGCAGGATTTAAATAACCACTAGAGGATTCTATTGGTTACTTGGTGAACACCCTATATAAACAAAAAGGGAGAAGTAAAGTTACAAAATTATTTACTCAGCATACACCCTATGAAGAGGATATTTTCTGTCATAGATGAAGTGTAAATTAGCGTTATGTTCCCTGCCTCCAGACCCTATTTTCTTGCTTTATTCCCCCAGTGAGAGATGTGATCCCCATAAATCTTTATGGGAGACAGAGGAACCTATGGTCTTTCTTCTGTACCTGCTTCATCCTGGCTTGGGGCTTAGTCCCTACTGTCACACACGTCCCTGTGAAGAGACCACCAAACAGGCTTTGTGTGAGCAATAAAGCTTTTTAATCACCTCGGTGCAGGTGGGATGAGTATGAAAAGATTGTCAGTAAAGGGAGATAGGGTTGGGGCCATTTTATAGGCTTTGGGTGGGTAGTGGAAAATTACAGTCAAAGGTGGTTTTTCTCTTGTGGGCAGGAGTGGGGGGGTCACAGGGTGCACAGTGGGGGAGCTTCTGAGCCAGGATAAGGAATTTCACAAGGTTAGTTGCTCAGTTAAGGTGGGGCAGGAACAGATCACAATGGTGAAATGTCATCAAGTTAAGGCAGGAACCGGTCATTTTCACTTCTTTTGTGATTCTTCACTTGCTTCAGGCCATCTGGATGTATTTGTGCAGGTCACAAGGGATATGATGACTTAACTTGGGCTCAGAGGCCTGACACATACCTATTAGAGATCATGGAACTCTTGCCCGGCTCTTTCTAGTGAAGGCAGGGTAGCTTCTGGATGACCAGGGGTGGTGTTTTCATTTGGAACTGGCTGGAACCTTTGTTGCATAATTATCTGAAGCTTGGTGATTTCTAGGTGAGAGGAAATGAATTTGGTTAAAAGATTTAATGGGAACATCAGGGGTTGGATACCTATGCTCTCAGGAATGTTTGTTACAGAAATTTGCAGGAGAGAAAAACAAAACCTTGTCTGTTCTAGAATGTATGTGTCCCTTAAAGTCTCAGCACAAGTGACTCCATTTGTTTTGGTTTGGTCTGTTGGGGCCTAGTGCATGAGCTTAGTCCAAAATAATGGCCTCCCATAATTTTGTTTTTAAAAATTCCCTCTTTTTGGTCAAGTTCCCACTTAGGTAAGAGTGTGACCAAAAATCAGGCCTTAGCGTCACTCTCAGTTACCATCATTTTGGGTTTCTGGTCTCGGCATGTCATTCATAGGTTATGGTGTCCTCATGGTTGCACACTTCTTTTAGTTCTTGCCATTCCAGTTGAAGAGAGACAATTTGACATCTTAGAGATGGCTGCATGCAAGCATTTAAACCTGTGAGAGAATGCAGTGCACCAGGTAAACAATTATTATGACTATTGGGAAGATAATACCAAGACTTCAGAGTATGTTTCTTACACAAGGTTCCCATAATCCAAACTCCTAAAATCAATTAGATCAAAGAATGAGCTAGATAAAGAGTCTGTTCGCTTGACTGCGCAATCTCTTCATTAATACCCTACCACTGAATCTCTACAATCTTTATTTGATGTATTTCTTCATAGGCCACAAGAGCCAGCAGTTGCACAGCTACTTCTCTGTTCAGACAATTCTATCATAACTTTCACAAGAGAATTTAAAGTCTGTTGTGTAACTGTAGCCTTTACAGTAGAATCTGCTATAGAGCCTATCATGGGGGATACATTTCTAATCACTACTTCTTTTACTTCAAACCATGGAAAAAGGACCTAACAAATGATGCTCTTGTAGAAGAGCAAAGGCCTCCTGGCAATGTTCTCTTTAACCCATGATGTGGCTTAATAGGAGTGAATTAATGTTCTGTTTCTGACTAATTATGAGGCAATGTATATACCATTAAAGTTTCTTTTCTACATTGGGCCTTCATGTTTTATCTGTCAAAGTATAAGTTTTTCCATGCATAAAGCTGGCTGCAAACTTCTTTACAAATAAAAGTATACCCCATAAGTGCATATAACGGACCCCTTTCCCACTTCTATTGTTCATAGAGGCATAAGCAAGGGAAAATATTCAAAGATAATAGTTTCATAATAGTAGAAGTTTTAATCTGGGAACTTGGAAAAAGCTGTTTACATCAAGGATGCCATTTCTTCTGGAGAGTAAGTTCCCTGGTTAGTTTTACCTTATGTGTTCGAATGGGTATACAGTTCCAGGAGTGTGGGAGTACCCTTCTCAGTTGTGAGATTATGAATCCAAAGTTCAAGGTCCCGAAGTTTTGTTGTAGTGTGGATGGCAAGGACAGTCTTTTTCTGATGTTCTCCAAAGATCCAAACCATAAAAAACTTCATTTACCTGGTGAAAATACACTGTAGCATAATAACCTATTGTTATAACATCAGCCCTCTTGCATGGAAAAGCTTTTATACAACCAGAAAACATGCATGGAAAATAACAATTGAATGAAATTCCTTTATAAAATGTTTAAGTGGCCCAATAGGTGGCCCAATAGGTGACCAAATGTACCTGAAGCTTTAACTATTTTCCCAGGAGTATGGAGCAAAACATTGGTTGTAAACTATTTTAGTAATTTGTAAGCCACCACAACAATGTATTCAGTTTAGATCATTTTTTTTCCATGATGAGGCATGGAATGAAAACTTTTAATAATGAAAGCTTTAAGGACTCAGGAAGGACAATGTGGCCATCCTGGTTCTCCATGAGTCCATGCTTAATTAACATTTGAGTTATAGGCTCATGAATATCAGTTATTTTTCCAAATTAGGTGAATAACTGAAGGGTTGTTTGACAAATTGTTTTCTTGGTATTTAATTTTTGTCTAACTTGAATTAGTAGATTTATAAAAGGAAATTTAGTTATTACTGTAGCTTACAATAACTCATGTCATAACCATAATTATGATTGATAGCATATAATATAACCTAAAGAAGATTGAACATCATTTTGGCAATCCCATGTACCTAAAGATTTCAAATAATCCTGTTTACCTATTTTCTGGATGTTTCAGGGGTGCTCTGCTGATTAATCCAAAAAGCCAAGCATCAGGAAAGATAATTTTGAAACTAAAGTTTGATTTGGGGAAGGCTGTTAAATATGTTCAGAGTTTACAACACTTGATATTATGAAATAGAATTCCAGATTACCATAAACTATTTATTTTGCCAAAATGATAACTCAGAAATCTTAAAGAAGGAAAATCCTGTTATAACCCTTTATGGATTTTGCCAAAGAGCAGATTAGTGTATTAAGAAAACCTTGTTGTGCTTTTATTTTAATACACAATTTACAGAAAAACCATATAATACCGTTTTTAGTCAATATGTTCACACACAGAATTTATTTTGCAAGATTAATTTTTAGAAACTTTCCACCACTTGTTCAAACTTTTAGCTCTATTTTATCTAACTTAAAGTAATCCTTTAACCCTAGGCAAGAATTTACATTTTCATGCCTTTTTATAACTCTTTTAAAAAAAACACACATTCTATGTTTTTACACACCTGCATGTACTCTTAGTAATGTAAAACCTGGTAAGTTATGTTAATTACATATAAGGTTTAACTATTTTCAGCATAGCTAAGGGTGTGGCCAACTCCACATGTCCCCAGGTCTTACCTAGTTGTAAAGCAGGCAAGTTAAACAATTTTCAAAAGCCAAAGAAGCAGCTTATGACCTTAAGGCATTTAGCAAACCTAATATTTGAACATAATTTAAACCACATGTTTACATTTTGAAGACATTTTCATTTTACCAATAATCTTTAAAACTGTCCTTATTTTCCAAAGATCACTCAAGTTACATGAACTAAATAAAAGGCATTGTCTTTTTTACTTCTCTGACAAAATATTTGATTTAAGTTCTTATTATTATTAAAGCAGTTAATTGAAGCTCTTTGGTATTAATTAAAACTTTATAGAACAGATAAACAGTGACTTCTACCTTTCATTTAACTAGTTTGCACAGAAAGAAAGAGGTCAGAGTTTGGTAAGAAATTCTTACCCTTTTGCCAGTATGTCAGGTTTCTGGGTTCTCTCTTCCTGAGCAGCCCTATCTATCCTGCTCGATTGTATGCAAACACATAAGAATATTCACACATAGATCATGAATTTTGGAGAAATTAGGCAAAGAGAGAAATATAACTCAATTTCTATTTATGAATGCATACTTAACACAATTAAAGTATCAGGAAGCCTAAAATCCAAAAAGTTTAAGGTTAAAAGGCTAGTGTGCTCCATCAATTCCTGTGGGCCCAATAAAGGTAACTTAGGAATTCCAGATAAATGGAACAAATAATGACTTGCTAGAAATGCATACGAAGCAAAATAACTGTTCACAGAACCAAATAAGAGCCTTGGCTATTTTTTTTTAAGTTGCCAAATTGCTGATGTATTTCATTAAATACTTCTTATTTTACTTTAATTAAAACTAGGAGCTTAAACTAAGAAAATGTTAATTAGTGAAATGTCTCCAATTCTCTATCAGGTTTTAAAGAATATTTTATTATCTAAAGTTTTCCCCATCTTTCTCCCCTACTTAATGTTTTTTTTAACTACATTGTTTTATAAATAACATCATTAAATCTGTAATTTAAACTAACTTTCTGATAACTTCTGAATTAGACAAAATTATTATCTTTCTCACTAATAACATAACCCTTTCTGGCACATTTTATATTCAGAATTACACGTTATCTAGAATTCTTATCTTAGTAACCTAAAACGTTAGTGAAACCCTAAAAAACTAGAAATCCTGAACTATCAGATATTGGCATTTATAAATAAGAACAATCCCACAATTTTTGAAACCTATTTTCCCACACTACAACCCCTTTTTAATTGGAAATGACCCAGATATTCAATGAGCATTAAAAATAACTTTAAGATTTTAATTTACACAAGAAGTTTACCTAAACCATTTATTATATTTACTGTACTTATTTTTTTACTTTTAACAAGGGAGGCATGAGACATTATTTAACATACCTAAAATAAACACTGGTTTGGTCTGGAAAGGTGGGACAACTCAAGTGAGGGGTGGCTTGGGGGTTTCCAGGTCACAGGTAGGTGGGAGACAAATGGTTACATTCTTTTGAGCCTCTGATTAGCCTTTCCAAAGGAGGCAATCAGATATGCATTTATCTCACTGAGCAGGGGGATGACTTTGAATAGAATGGGAGGCAGGTTTGCCTTAAGCATTCCCAGCTTTAATTTTCCCTTCAGCTTAGTGATTTTGCGGGCAGCCCAATGTATTTTCCTTTCATAATTGCTCTCATTTGTCAAAAGAAAGAATGCAAACCAAGATCATTTTGTTTTGGCTGTGATTATAATTTCATAACCTTCTATGGCAAACACTGACATCTCAAAATATATATCAAAGACAAACATAAAATCCAGACAAAAATGTATGCTGACAATTCTGAAGGCATTTCTATTTTTATTCTACTAATAATTTTAAAGCTAGTGTAACGCCAAAGGTGCTTGCCTTAGCCACACCAAAAATTTGGTGGGGCGGCAGCCCGTGGTGAGAGAGACACACGGATCGGACCCAGAGAAAAAAAGCTGTAGGCTTTATTGAACAGAGTGACAGTACAAAGCTTCCACAGTGTGGAAGGGGTCCCGAGCGGGTAGCCAATGTTAGATTTTTTTTATCACCTTTTAAACTCTTTAAGGTGGGAAATACATGCGGTGGGAAGATGTTACCAGACTGAGAAACAAAGGCAATTAACATGTCTCAGATCTTGAGGAAAACCGGAATTGTAACTTAAGTTTTATCTGCTTTATAACCTTGCAGCGGCATGGCAAAGGAGACAGGATTTCACAGGATTTTACAGATTGTGTTTACAAGGAGTTGGAATTGGGAGCATAGATAAGGTCTGCTGGTCACAGAAAAAATGGGCTTTTAACATTCCTTTTAGTTTCAGGGGAGGAGGAAGGGAGAGAGGGAGAGAGGACACAGGGAAGCTTACAACAAAATTTTCGCTGTTTACAGCTTTCTTGGGGAAGAAAACACATGCACAAATTCTGATGTTAGGAATATTTTAAGCATATATCTTCAATATTATTCGTCCAGGACCAAAGTAAGTCCTGATGCAGGAAATGAGTGAGTTTCACAGCTTTCTGAGCCCCTACTGGACCCACGAAGCCCAGCTGACACCTCCTCTCGCTAGCTTTTTCAGTAAAGTTATACTTAAGTCATGTGAACTTGAAAATTGCTTAGACTTATTTACTCAATTTATAAGTGCTATTTTACTTATTTGCCAATTTTAGTAGACACAATATATGACAATAAGTGTACATATAAATAAATACATCCAGACATGTATGCAAACACATAAATGAAGATCCAATAGCTTGGAAACTTATCCATGAGATAGCAATACAATCTTGCCAGTTTTACTTTGTTTGCCCCAACAGATAATCCAATGAAGTCTGTGAACCAAAACTTCAGGTAAAGCAGTTTCCATGGCAGTTTGATTTTTAAAGGCCAAACTTCCTCAGACTCCAAAGAGCACTGGGGCCAAACAGCACCAAAGGAGAGAATCATCTGAAACAAGTGTGAGTTTGCTTTGAGCTAAGCTACATGTAGGGATCAGGGACCACAACTGGAAAAGATAAAATAGAGCTCTTCTCCCTTCCTGGCAGGGCAGTTATCCCCATTCACTCCTCCGAGGCCTTCAGCTAATACTGGAGAGTAACCCCAAGCCGGTTGCCCTCAATTCAGAAGAGGGTGATAGAAAGGAGCTGCGAAAGGACTGAAAAATGAAGAAAGAAAAAAAAAGGGAAAAAGATCCTGTTCCTTTAAGCAAATCAAGCAGTGGTTGTTAGGTGCCTCAGCATGGAAACTCCTTAGCTTTTGCAGTTGCCTCCATCTTTAGGCACTGCCCACCAAGGGTACTTAGTTGGAAAGGGGGAGAGGAGAGAGAGAGAGAGGGAGAGGGAGAGGGAGAGGGAGAGGGAGAGGGAGAGGGAGAGGGAGAGGGAGAGGGAGAGGGAGAGGGAGAGGGAGAGGGAGAGGGAGAGGGAGAGGGAGAGGGAGAGGGAGAGGGAGAGGGAGAGGGAGAGGGAGAGGGAGAGGGAGAGGGAGAGGGAGAGGGAGAGGGAGAGAGAGAGAGAGAGAGAGAGAGAGAGAGAGAGAGATTAATTCCCTTGTATGGAGCAGAAAGGAAAAGGAGAAAAATAAATCCAAAACATAAGGCTTACTTCCTCCAGAACCTATTTTCCTGCCTCACAAGTATAGAAGTGGCTTTTGTATGTAAATAGGTTGATGTTATTTTCTTCTGAAGTTTAAGTTGTCTGGCTTCAGTTCACAGAGCGTTAAGAAAACATAGCTTAGTTTTCAGTGATTTCAAATGAGAAAAAAATGAGGAAAAATAAAGAAAAAAATTGAAAACATTATTTTGGAGACTTGTAGCCAGGAACAAATTTAGAATTCAGTCTAAACTGTAGAAAATAATAAACATTCAAAAACATTAGGCAAAAGTAGAACCTAACAGCAGGTGCATTATAGTTTATTTTGAAATGTAATTTCTCTCTCTCCAGTTCCGTTTTCACTAAAATCAAATTATAGGACAAATTCATTTGCAAAATAAGTTTTAGTCTTATTATACTTGGCCAGAGTATTTTCATGAAGTCAGCAAGAATAATTATTTGCTACATATGTTCCTCCTTTTTTCTTTAAACTGGCTTTACTAGAACTTCATTTCATAAGGAATCTCAGGTTCAACTTTAATACCTTAAGCTTAGCCTGTGCCTGCAAATACCCATATTAATTGGGTAAATTCCTCACCTTAAGGGCCCAAGAAAACTTGGGGCTCCTGGGCCTGTCAGAAAGTAACATTCTTTACTTACCACAGGTCAGGAACGTATAGGGGGACTGTGTAGACAAGGTATGAGGTCAGCTTTCCCAAGGCGCTTTTTTTTTGAGACAGTGTCTCACTTTGTCACTCAGGCTGAAGTGGAGTGTTGTGATCTCGGCTCACCACAGCCTCCATCTTACAGGCACGGGTGATCCTCCCACCTTAGCCCCCTGAGTACCTGGGACTGCAGGCATGCACCAGTATACCTGGCTAATTTTTTGTATTTGTGGTGGAGACAGGGTTTCACCATGTTGGCCAGTTTGGTCTTGAACACGTGAGCTCAAGCAATCTATCCACCTCTGCCTCCCAAAGTGCTGGGATTACAGGCATGAGCCATCATGCCCAGCCCCAAGGAAATTTTATTGGCTCTAAAACTCAACTTTGATTCCTTAAAGAAGTCTGTATCTGATAGCATTCTATGCCAGTCAAAACCTTAGTAAAATAACCAGTGTCTCCAATTGTGTCCTGTTACAAAGCAAAACAGATTCTTATTGTAGTTATGCAAATAACGATGTTTCTGTAAATTGAGAATACTCACAACTACTTTCCAGATTTTGAAAAAAACAAGTAGAGGGAATTATGCCCCAGAATTTATTTGTAGGAGTACACTTTTCTCAATTGTTAAAAGCCATAAATAGCTCAAAAGAAAAGTTTCGTTGGCTCTGAAAAGCAAAGAAATGGTCAGCAACATTTTAAGCAAAATGTCATAAAATGATTATTTCAGTCTTCTATTAGTTCAGACTATGAACTAGCTCCTGTTCTGCTTGATATTCATGAACATTTCAGCTCTCCATGGGAGTCTTAAAAGTTTTTTTCTATTCCAGGAGATTTCACAATCTCCAAAACCTACATTCTGGAACACCAGTCAGAGTCCTGGGCTGAATATAAAACCACATTTTTAAAAAGGATGAAAGTAAAACAACTGTGGTTAATATGGTTTGGTTCTGTCCTCACACAAATATCATCCTGAAATGTAACTCCCAAAATTTCCACATGTTATGGGTGCAACCCTCTGGGAGGTGATTGAATTATGGGAGCGGGTCTTTCCTGCACTGTACTCATAATAGTGAATAGTCTAACGAGAGCTGATGGTTTTAAAAAGGGGATTTTCCCTGCACAATCTTTCTTCTCTTGTCTACCACCATGTGAGATGTGCCTTTCAACTTCCACTATGATTGTGAGGCCTCCCCAGCCACATGAAACTGTAAGTGCAATAAACATCGTTCTTTTGTAAATTATCTAGTCTTGGGTATGTCTTTATCAGCAGCGTGAAAACAGACCAATACATTAAGTTGGTACTGAGAGTGAGGTGTTGCTGAAAAGATACCTGAAAATGTGAAAGCAAGTTTGGAACTGGATAACAGGTAGAAATTGGAACACTTTGGAAGGCTCAGAAGAAGACAGGAAAATGTAGGAAAGTTTGGAACTTCCTAGAGACTTGTTGAATGGCTGTGTCCACAATGCTGATAGAGATATGAACAATATGGTCCAGGCTGAGGTGGTCTCAGATGGAGATGAGGAACTTGTTGGGGACTGGATCAAAGGAGACTCTTGTTATGTTTTAGCAAAAAGACTGGCAGCATTTTGTCTCTGCTCTGGAGATTTGTGGAACTTTGAACTTGAGACAGATGTTTTAGGGTATCTGATGGAAGAAATTTCTAAGCAGTAAAGCATTCAAGATGTGACTTGGGTGCTGTTAAAGGCATTCAGCTTTAAAAAGGAAACAAAGCATAAAAGTTAGGAAAATTTGCAGCCTGACAATGCAATAGAAAATAAAATCCCATTTTCTGAGGTAAAATTCAGTCTGGCTGTAGAAATTTGCATAAGTAACAAGACACAGAATGTTAATCCCCAAGACCATGGGGAAAATATCTCCAGGGCATGTCAGAAGTCTTCATGGCAGCCCCTCCCATCACAGGCCCAAAGGACTAGGAGGAAAAAGTGGTTTCCTGGATTGAGCCCAGGGTCCCCATGATGTGTGCAGCCTAGGACTTGGTGCATTGTGTCTCAGCTGCTGTAGCCATGGCTGAAAGGAGCCAATATAGAGCTCAGGCCATGGCTTCAGAGAGTGCAAGCCCCAAGCCTTGACAGCTTCCATATGCTGTTGAGCCTGTGAGTACATAGAAGTCAAGAACTGGGGTTTGGGAACCTCCACTTAGATTTCAGAAGTTTTGTGGAAATGCCTGGATGCAGGGATCTCATGGAGAACCTCTGCTAGGGTAGTGCCTATTGGAAATGGGGTTGGAGCCCCCACACAGAGTCCTTACTGGGCACCATCTAGTGGATCTCTGAGAAGAGAGCCACTGTCTTCCAGACCCTAGAATTGTAGATCCATCTCCAGGTTGCACCATGTGCCTAGAAAAGCCACAGACACTCAACACCAGTTTGTGAAAGCAGTCAGGAAGGAGGCTGTACCCTGTAGAGCCATGGGGCAGAGCTGCTCAAGACCATAGGAACTCACCTCTTACATCAGTGTGACCTGGATGCGAGACCTGGAGTCAAAGGAGATCATGTTGGGGCTTTAAGATTTGACTGCCTCATTGAATTTCAGATTTGCAGGGGCCTTGTATGCCCTTGGTTTCAGCCAGTTTTTTCCATTTGAAACCCAATGTCTGTACCTCCATTGTATCTAGGAAGTAACTAACTTGGTTTTGATTTTACCGGCTCATAGGCAGAAAGGACTTGCCTTGTCTCAGACAAGCCTTTAGACTGTGGACTTTTAAGTTAATGCTGAAATAAGTTAAGACTTTGGGGGACTGTTGGGAAGACATGGTTGGTTTTGAAATGTGAAGCTTATATAAAAAGTTTAAATCACTTGATATGATAAAATGCAATCATGGGTCCTTGTATAAGTCTCATTTATTTAGCCAAAGTGATAACTCAAAGATGTCAAAAAAGGACAAAATATTTATTTTTTGAGAGAGGAGACTTAATTTCTCAAACAATAAACCCCAATAAAAACAGCATGAGGCCCATTAAATGTGTTTTTCAAAATTTTATAAACAATCTATGAAATTTTAATCATCTTGACAATAAGATATAATTTTCACAAGCCTTTTAATATCCTTTATAACCTTTATTAAGGAGTGTGTTAATGCTCATTTTAATGTCTTTTTAACCTTTATTAAGGAGTGGGTTAATGCTTCAAGAAAACCTTGTTAATCTGACGCAGGGACCCATATGCTAGACTTGCATTAGAGTGCCTTTGACATTAATGGTTAATATATAGAGAAATTGAACTTATTTTATTTCTCAAAAACAGCCCTTACAATATTATGTGGCCATCTCTTTCAGAATAGTCTCTGGGCCTTGAGGAGTTAAACAGTTTTAATTTCCAGCCCTGTGTCCCATGAACACAGTTTATTTTGACTGGCATCTTCTACCAGGTCTGAAGATGAGGATTTAATTGCTGTCAGTGTTAAGATTTAGCAGGACTTGGTGTTCCTTTTATATCCAGGAGTCAAAGTCCCATAACTTAATGTCATGAAGACTTTTAAAGAACATACAAAAAATTCCACTGGTGTAATAACCTTAATTTTAAAAAATCAGTTTTTTCTAAGCAAACCAAACTTAGTAATAATGACATTGGAATTATTTTGATAAAGTGTAAGATCTGTTTATTAGGCTAGTCACCCAAAGGCAAAATAAAAGACCTTCTGCAGTGTGACTGCTATTCCCTATGGGAAATTTTATGTTGGCAGGAAACATTTCTTTTGGACCTCTAAGATAAAACATTTTTTGTTTTGTTTTTAACATCCAGCCACAACAGTTAGAATCCAAAGGAAAAAGAAAAACTTCCAGGAGTTGAAAATGAGTTGAAGCATAGAGTTATTATTTCGAGCTTTTTAAAAAGGGAGGGAAAGCTAAAAACAGATTGAACAAAAGTTGAACTCTGCATTAAAAAATTATAATGTCTTGCCATGTATTAAGAGTAAAGCAATAACTAAAAAATTGTAGTTTGAGCCAATTCTTTAGTATATAAGTGGTTTTTATTTTTATTAAAACCCAATCTCTAGAAAGACCATTATAATTTCCCTGTAATTATAGATAACTTGATCATATAATTTTTTAAATAAATCCCCTTATTGTGACTTGCATGGACCACTCATGATATGCTTGGACTTTCTGGTGTATCCTGAATATCAGTCTTTCTTAAACAACCAGTTATTTTATTCTAGGACAAAATTTACCATGTGTAATAGTCTGTTCTCATGCTGCCATGAAGAAATACCCAAGACTGAATAATTTATAAGGGAAATGGGTTTAATTGACTCACAATTCAGCATGGCTGAGGAGACTTGAAGAAACTTACAATCATGGCTGAAGGCACCTCTTCCCAGGGCAGCAGGAGAGAGAATGAGAACTGAGTGAACGGGGAAACCCCTTATAAAACCATCAGATCTCATGAGAACTCACTCACTATCACAAGAACAAGATGGAGGAAACTGCCCCCTTGATTCAATTATCTCCACCTGGTCCCATCCATGACACATGGGAATTGTTACAGTTCAAGGTGAGATTTGTGGGGGGACACAGAGCCAAATGATATTCTACCCCTAGCCATTCCCAAATCTCATGTCCTCACATTTCAAAACACAATAATGCCCTTCAAACAGTCCCCCAAAGTCTTAGCTCATTCTGGTATTAACCCAAAAGGCCAAGTTCAAAGTCTCATCTGATACAAGGCAAGTCCCTTTTCGCTATGAGCCTGTAAAATCAAAAGTAAGGTTACTTGCTAGATACAATTGAGGTGCAGGCATTGAGTAAATACACCTTTTCCAGATGGGAGAAATTGGTCAAAACAAAGCAGATACAGGCCCCATGGAAGTCCAAAATCCAATAAGGCAATCATTAAACATTAAAGTTTCAAAATGATCTCCTTTGACACCACATCTCACATACAGGTCATATTGATGCAAGAGGTGGGCTTCCATGGCCTTGGGTGGCTCCACCCCTGTGACTTTGCAGGGTACAGCCCCTAATCCTGGCTGTCTTCACATGCTAGCATTGATTGTCTGTGGGTTTTCCAGGTACATGGTGCAAGCTGTCAGTGTATCTAACATTCTGGGGTCTGGAGGATGGTGGCCCCCTTCTCACAACTCCACTAGGCAGTGCTCCAGTGGGGATTCTGTGTGGGGGCTCCAACCCCACATTTTGCTTCTACACTGCCATAGCACAGGTTCTTCATGAGGGCTCCACCCCTATAGCAAAATTCTGCCTGGATATCCAGATGTTCCCATACATCCTGTGAAATCTAGGTGGAGGTTCCTAAACCTCATTTCTTGACTTCTGTACACCTATATGCTCAACACCACATAAAAGCCAAAAAGGCTTGGGGCTTACACCCTCTGAAGCAATGGCCTGAGCTGTACATTAGCCCCTTTTAGCCACAGCTAAAGCTGAAGCACCTGGAACACAAGGAACCATGTTCTGAGGCTACACAGAGCAAAGGGACCCTGAGCCCAGCCCATGATACCATTTTTCCCTTTTACACCTTGGGGCCTTTGATAGGAGGGGCTGCTGTGAAGGTCTCTGACATGCCCTGGAGACATTCCCCTTTGCTTGGTGATTAACATTCTGCTCCTCATTAGTTATGCAAATTTCTGTAGCAGGCTTGAATTTATCCCTCCAAAATGGGATTTGCTTTTCTGTCACATCCTGTAGCTGCGAATTTTTCAAACATTTATGTTCTGCTTCCTCTCGTATGCTTTGCCACTTAGAAACTTCTTTGACTAGATACCCTAAATTACCTCTCTCAAGTTTAAAGATCCACGTATCTCCAGGGCAGAGACAGAATACCTCTAGTCTTTTTGCCAAAGCCTAACAAGAGTCACCTTTGCTCCAGTTGCCAAGAAGTTTATCATCTCTATTTAGACCAACTCAGGCTGGACTTCATTGTCCATGTCTCTATCAGCATTTTGGTCAAAACCCTTCAACAAGTCTATAGGGAGTTCCAAACTTTCCCACATCTTCCTGTCTTCTGAGCCCTACAAGTCCCTAGGAAGTTCCAAACATTCCCACATTTTTCTGTCTTCTTTTGAGACCTCCAAACTTCCAACCTCTGACTGTTACCCAGTTCCAATGTTGCTTTCATATTTTTTTCGTATCTTTATGGCAGAACCCCATTCTCTGTGGTATCAATTGACTGTATTACTCCATTCTCATGC
Source organism: Gorilla gorilla gorilla (assembly GCF_029281585.2). Lineage (NCBI taxonomy): Eukaryota > Metazoa > Chordata > Mammalia > Primates > Hominidae > Gorilla > Gorilla gorilla. The sequence continues at coordinate 128,685,382 of NC_073247.2, forward strand.
TACTGTGAAAAAATACACAACGTGGTAATTTATAAAGGAAAGAGGTTTAATTGTCTCACAGTTCAGCATGGCTGAGGAGTCCTCAGAAAACCTACAATCATGATGGAAGGAAATTCTTCACAGGATGACAGGAGAGAGAATGAGAATTTAGCAGAGGAAAACCCCATATAAAGCCATCAGACCTTGTGGAAACTCACTCACTATCACAAGAACAGTATGGAGGAATTGGCCCCCATGATTCGATTATCTCCACTTGGTCCTACCCTTGACATGTGGTGATTATTACAATACAAACTGGGATTTGGGTGGGAACACAGAGCCAAACCACATCACCATACAAGATTCTTTCTCATATAAAATTATTTTTCTTTAAGTTTCCTACCCAAAATACCACTTTATTTCTATAATTTTCTCTCTTATTTCCTGGTTCCTTTACCTTTTTTTATATATAACCTTTAAATAAGCTTTGATTAGACAAAATGTATTCACTTTTTAAAAAGAACTTTTTTTTAGAAAGAATGTTTTACTACAATCTTTTTTATTGGAAAATATCAATTAATGAAATAGCTGTTATTTAATTTAATATAATGCTAGATTATAAATTATGACAAGTTTGTCTACAAGCATTTACCCGATTATATTAACCTAATTATTTTAATAGTTTACCTAGATTATTTATGGAAACTGTGGTAGTCATCATTTAAAATTATGAAAACACTATTGCAAAATTGTAACTGAGACAGTGAAAGAGAGCTGACCTAAATGATTCCATCTTGCTTTTAACCTCAACACTGTCCTTGTTTATTCCTGGGCATAGACCAAATTAACCTTGGGAGAAACTAGTTTATAGTTTTGCTTTGAAACAAAGACAATGATAGTCCTTTCCCAAAGTAAACCTCCTTCTTGCTTGGGGACTAGACTGCCTAAAGCCACAAGATTAGAAATTATGGTTTAGGATTCATGCAGCTGGAGGCTACAAGATTCTAAATCTCCTCAAATTGCTCCTGGGGATAACATAACTATTATAAAATATAAGACCAGTGCTTGAGATATTTTGCAGACCCTGCACTTGATGGGTCAGCTGGCACCACCCAGATCAATGAACTGGCTCATCTGGTCTTGTGGCCCCCATCCACTAACTGACTCAGGGTAAGAGGAATCAACTCCCTTTGATTTAACCTCCAACCCAACCAATCAAAACTCCTGACTGACTGGAACCCTACCCACAAAATTATCCTTAAAAATTATGATCCCCGCATTTTCTGTGAAAGTGATTTGAGTAATAATAAAACTCCAGTCTCCTGCACAGCTGGCTCTGTATGAATTACTCTTTTTCTATTGCAATTCCCATATTTTGATAAATCAGTTCTGTATAGGGAGTGGGCAAGGTGAACCCACTGGGCACTTATAGTTATTTCCTGGTCAACCATTTTATAGCCTGTGAATTTCAGGTGTTTACCTAATTAAGAATCTTAAGATTAAATATATGTTTATTTTAATAATAATTCAAGATTTAGCTATTTTTATTAAGCCAATATTAATGGCTTATTTATCAAAAATTACACAAGCAAAATCATTCTGTTTCAGGCTGGGTTTACACTTTTGTAACCCTTATGCCAAATGTTGACATGTTAAAGTATTTGGCAGGGATAAGTATGAAATCATTTGATCAATAAATGCAAACAAAAATGTATGCTGGCAATTCTTGAGACATTTCTGATATTACTTTAACAATAATTTTAAAGCTAGATTTTTACATATTTTGCTTAAGTCAGGTGAACTTGAAAAGCATTTGTGCTTATTATGTAATTTATGAGTACCCTTTAAGCCAATTTGGTACCTTGTGGCCAAAAATACAACAAAATACATGTACATACACATAAACACACATATACACACTAATACAACCAAAGATCCTATAGATTTTACTGCAGAATTCTAGCCATGAGATATTAATAAAATTCATTGGTTTGCAAAAACAGTAACAAAAAATATATGGTTAATTTCAAGCAGTGGATTTTATCTCAGTGGAAAAGTAACAGTACACTTAAGGCAGAAAAGAAAGCAGAGAGATAGAGAACTTGGGAACTTTATAATTGCAGGTAGACCTTTGGGTTCTTCATTTTCCTTGATATAATCATGCATGAAAATACTACATATATCCATTTTACTGAAACGATTGCAAGAAGAGGCACCATAAAACCAAAGGAGTGCCTGAAAAGGAGGTCATTCTCCTTGTTTTTTCTCATTCTTAGATTATTTGTTTCCCCCCATTTTTTTGAAGGAGAAACTAAGCTGCAGCCTAGTGGGTTGAGTGGGTTGCAGTGTGCTGCTTGTGGGTGGGACTCCACAGTGTGTTACCATTGAGTCGTTTCCACCCTCTTACACGTCTCAGTTTCTCTCTCTGGAGGTCTAGACCTCCAAGAGGGCTCAAAATGCAGAGCAACCAGCTTCTATACGTACTTCCTGACCAAACCTTTTTAAACTAATTATGTTGGGGGTTTCCTGTAGGACTACTACATGTCACGGGGGGTCAACCACCTCTAAGATACTCCCACTCATCACCCAGGGTTGCCTGTTGGCTGGGAGGAGCAAAATGCCCTTTCTCTTAAGAGCTGAAGAAAATCAGTCTCTCATTTTTTTTTTTTTTTGGATTTATATTTTTATTTTTTATTTTTTTATTATACTTTAAGTTTTAGGGTACATGTGCACATTGTGCAGGTTAGTTACATATGTATACATGGGCCATGCTGGTGTGCTGCACCCACTAACTCGTCATCTAGCATTAGGTATATCTCCCAATGCTATCCCTCCCCCTCCCCCCACCCCACAACAGTCCCCAGAGTGTGATATTCCCCTTCCTGTGTCCATGTGATCTCATTGTTCAATTCCCACCTATGAGTGAGAATATGCGGTGTTTGGTTTTTTGTTCTTGTGATAGTTTACTGAGAATGATGATTTCCAATCTCATCCATGTCCCTACAAAGGACATGAACTCATCATGTTTTATGGCTGCATAGTATTCCATGGTGTATATGTGCCACATTTTCTTAATCCAGTCTATCATTGTTGGACATTTGGGTTGGTTCCAAGTCTTTGCTATTGTGAATAATGCCGCAATAAACATACGTGTGCATGTGTCTTTATAGCAGCATGATTTATAGTCCTTTGGGTATATACCCAGTAATGGGATGGCTGGGTCAAATGGTATTTCTAGTTCTAGATGCCTGAGGAATCGCCACACTGACTTCCACAATGGTTGAACTAGTTTACAGTCCCACCAATGGTGTAAAAGTGTTCCTATTTCTCCACATCCTCTCCAGCACCTGTTGTTTCCTGACTTTTTAATGATTGCCATTCTAACTGGTGTGAGATGGCATCTCATTGTGGTTTTGATTTGCATTTCTCTGATGGCCAGTGATGATGAGCATTTCTTCATGTGTTTTTTGGCTGCATAAATGTCTTCTTTTGAGAAGTGTCTGTTCATGTCCTTTGCCCACTTTTTGATGGGGTTGTTTGTTTTTTTCTTGTAAATTTGTTGGAGTTCATTGTAGATTCTGGATATTAGCCCTCTGTCAGATGAGTAGGTTGCAAAAATTTTCTCCCATGTTGTAGGTTGCCTGTTCACTCTGATGGTAGTTTCTTTTGCTGTGTAGAAGCTCTTTAGTTTAATTAGATCCCATTTGTCAATTTTGTCTTTTGTTGCCATTGCTTTTGGTGTTTTAGACATGAAGTCCTTGCCCATGCCTATGTCCTGAATGGTAAAGCCTAGGTTTTCTTCTAGGGTTTTTATGGTTTTAGGTCTAACATGTAAGTCTTTAATCCATCTTGAATTGATTTTTGTATAAGGTGTAAGGAAGGGATCCAGTTTCAGCTTTCTACATATGGCTAGCCAGTTTTCCCAGCACCATTTATTAAATAGGGAATCCTTTCCCCATTGCTTGTTTTTCTCAGGTTTGTCAAAGATCAGATAGTTGTAGATATGTGGCATTATTTCTGAGGGCTCTGTTCTGTTCCATTGATCTATATCTCTGTTTTGATACCAGTACCATGCTATTTTGGTTACTGTAGCCTTGTAGTATACTTTGAAGTCAGGTAGTGTGATGCCTCCAGCTTTGTTCTTTTGGCTTAGGATTGACTTGGTGATGCGGGCTGTTTTTTGGTTCCATATGAACTTTAAAGTAGTTTTTTCCAATTCTGTGAAGAAAGTCATTGGTAGCTTGATGGGGATGGCATTGAATCTGTAAATGACCTTGGGCAGTATGGCCATTTTCATGATATTGATTCTTCCTACCCATGAGCATGGAATGTTCTTCCATTTGTTTGTATCCTCTTTTATTTCCTTGAGCAGTGGTTTGTAGTTCTACTTGAAGAGGTCCTTCACATCCCTTGTAAGTTGGATTCCTAGGTATTTTATTCTCTTTGAAGCAATTGTGAATGGGATTTCACTCATGATTTGGCTCTCTGTTTGTCTGTTATTGGTGTATAAGAATGCTTGTGATTTTTGTACATTGATTTTGTATCCTGAGACTTTGCTGAAGTTGCTTATCAGCTTAAGGAGATTTTGGGCTGAGACAATGGGGTTTTCTAGATATACAATCATGTCGTCTGCCAACAGGGACAATTTGACTTCCTCTTTTCCTAATTGAATACGCTTTATTTCCTTCTCCTGCCTAATTGCCCTGGCCAGAACTTCCAACACTATGTTGAATAGGAGTGGTGAGAGAGGGCATCCCTGTCTTGTGCCAGTTTTCAAAGGGAATGCTTCCAGTTTTTGCGAGACAGAAAGGCAACAACCAGGAATTGAACTCAGCTCTGCACCAAGCGGACCTAATAGACATCTACAGAACTCTCCACCCGAAATCAACAGAATATACATTTTTTTCAGCACCACACCACACCTATTCCAAAATTGACCACATAGTTGGAAGTAAAGCTCTCCTCGGCAAATGTAAAAGAACAGAGATTATAACAAACTATCTCTCAGACCACAGAGCAATCAAACTAGAACTCAGAATTACGAATCTCACTCAAAACCACTCAACTACATGGAAACTGAACAACCTGCTCCTGAATGACTACTGGATACATAACGAAATGAAGGCAGAAATAAAGATGTTCTTTGAAACCAACGAGAACAAAGACACAACATACCAGAATCTCTGGGATGCATTCAAAGCAGTGTGTAGAGGGAAATTTATAGCACTAAGTGCCCACAAGAGAAAGCAGGAAAGATCCAAAATTGACACCCTAACATCACAATTAAAAGAACTAGAAAAGCAAGAGCAAACACATTCAAAAGCTAGCAGAAGGCAAGAAATAACTAAAATCAGAGCAGAACTGAAGGAAATAGAGACACAAAAAACCCTTCCAAAAATTAAAGAATCCAGGAGCTGGTTTTTTGAAAAGATCAACAAAATTGATAGACTGCTAGCAAGACTAATAAAGAAAAAAAGAGAGAAGAATCAAATAGACACAATAGAAAATGATAAAGGGGATATCACCACCGATCCCACAGAAATACAAACTACCATCAGAGAATACTACAAACACCTCTACGCAAATAAACTAGAAAATCTAGAAGAAATGGATAAATTCCTCGACACATACACTCTCCCAAGACTAAACCAGGAAGAAGTTGAATCTCTGAATAGACCAATAACAGGAGCTGAAATTGTGGCAATAATCAATAGTTTACCAACCAAAAAGAGTCCAGGACCAGATGGATTCACAGCCAAATTCTACCAGAGGTACAAGGAGGAACTGGTACCATTCCTTCTGAAACTATTCCAATCAATAGAAAAAGAGGGAATCCTCCCTAACTCATTTGATGAGGCCAGCATCATTCTGACACCAAAGCCGGGCAGAGACACAACCAAAAAAGAGAATTTTAGACCAATATCCTTGATGAACATTGATGCAAAAATCCTCAAGAAAATACTGGCAAACCGAATCCAGCAGCACATCATAAAGCTTATCCACCATGATCAAGTGGGCTTCATCCCTGGGATGCAAGGCTGGTTCAATATATGCAAATCAATAAATGTAATCCAGCATATAAACAGAGCCAAAGACAAAAACCACATGATTATCTCAATAGATGCAGAAAAGGCCTTTGACAAAATTCAACAACCCTTCATGCTAAAAACTCTCAATAAATTAGGTATTGATGGGATGTATTTCAAAATAATAAGAGCTATCTATGACAAACCCACAGCCAATATCATACTAAATGGGCAAAAACTGGAAGCATTCCCTTTGAAAACTGGCACAAGACAGGGATGCCCTCTCTCACCACTCCTATTCAACATAGTGTTGGAAGTTCTGACCAGGGCAATTAGGCAGGAGAAGGAAATAAAGGGTATTCAATTAGGAAAAGAGGAAGTCAAATTGTCCCTGTTTGCAGACAACATGATTGTATATCTAGAAAACCCCATTGTCTCAGCCCAAAATCTCCTTAAGCTGATCAGCAACTTCAGCAAAGTCTCAGGATACAAAATCAATGTACAAAAATCACAAGCATTCTTATACACCAACAACAGAGAAACGGAGAGCCAAATCATGAGTGAACTCCCATTCACAATTGCTTCTAAGAGAATAAAATACCTAGGAATCCAACTTACAAGGGATGTGAAGGACCTCTTCAAGGAGAACTACAAACCACTGCTCAAGGAAATAAAAGAGGATACAAACAAATGGAAGACCATTCCATGCTCACGGGAAGGAAGAATCAATATCGTGAAAATGGCCATACTGCCCAAGGTAATTTACAGATTCAATGCCATCCCCATCAAGCTACCAATGACTTTCTTCACAGAATTGGAAAAAACTACTTTAAAGTTCATATGGAACCAAAAAAGAGCCCGCATCGCCAAGGCAATCCTAAGCCAAAAGAACAAAGCTGGAGGCATCACACTACCTGACTTCAAACTATACTACAAGGCTACAGTAACCAAAACAGCATGGTACTGGTACCAAAACAGAGATATAGATCAATGGAACAGAACAGAGCCCTCAGAAATAACGCCACATATCTACAACCATCTGATCTTTGACAAACCTGAGAAAAACAAGCAATGGGGAAAGGATTCCCTATTTAATAAATGGTGCTTGGAAAACTGGCTAGCCATATGTAGAAAGCTGAAACTGGATCCCTTCCTTACACCTTATACAAAAATCAATTCAAGATGGATTAAAGACTTAAACATTAGACCTAAAACCATAAAAACCCTAGAAGAAAACCTAGGCATTACCATTCAGGACATAGGCATGGGCAAGGACTTCATGTCCAAAACACCAAAAGCAATGGCAAGAAAAGCCAAAATTGACAAATGGGATCTAATGAAACTAAAGAGCTTCTGCACAGCAAAAGAAACTACCATCAGAGTGAACAGGCAACCTACAACATGGGAGAAAATTTTTGCAACCTACTCATCTGACAAAGGGCTAATATCCAGAATCTACAATGAACTCCAACAAATTTACAAGAAAAAAACAAACAACCCCATCAAAAAGTGGGTGAAGGACATGAACAGACACTTCTCAAAAGAAGACATTTATGCAGCCAAAAAACACATGAAAAAATGCTCATCATCACTGAAATGCAAATCAGAGAAATGCATCAGAGAAATGCAAATCAAAACCACAAGGAGATATCATCTCACACCAGTTAGAATGACAATCATTAAAAAGTCAGGAAACAACAGGTGCTGGAGAGGATGTGGTGAAATAGGAACACTTTTACACTGTTGGTGGGACTGTAAACTAGTTCAACCATTGTGGAAGTCAGTTTGGCGATTCCTCAGGGATCTAGAACTAGAAATACCATTTGACCCAGCCATCCCATTACTGGGTATATACCCAAAGGACTATAAATCATGCTGCTATAAAGACACATGCACACGTATGTTTATTGTGGCATTATTCACAATAGCAAAGACTTGGAACCAACCCAAATGTCCAACAATGATAGACTGGATTAAGAAAATGTGGCACATATACACCGTGGAATACTATGCAGCCATAAAAAATGATGAGTTCATGTCCTTTGCAGGGACATGGATGAAGCTGGAGGCAATATCACACACTAGTGTCTGTTGGCAGATGGGGGGCTAGGGGAGGGATGGCATTAGGAGAAATACCTAATGTAGATGATGTGTTGATGGGTGCAGCAAACCACCATGGCACGTGTATTCCTATGTAACAAACCTGCAAGTTCTGCACATGTACCCCAGAACTTAAAGTAGAATATAAAAAATTAATAAAAAATAAAAATAATAAAAAACAACCAGATGGCAACACAATGCCATGATAAAATCTACACATATGAATATTAACCTTGAATGTGAGCAGGCTAAAATAAATAAATAAGTATAAAAACAGAGATGAAAAAGGAGACATTACAACTGCTACCACAGAAATTCACAGGATTATTATTGACTACTAAGAGAAACTATATGTCAATATATTACAAAATCGAGAGGAGTTGGTAAATTCCCAGACACATAGAGCCTACCAAGGTTGAACCTGGAAGAAATCCAATACCTGAGATCAAAAACAAGTAACAAGATCAAAGCTGCAATGAAATATGCCATCAAAGAAAAGCCCAGAATCTGTTGGCTTTACTGCTGAATTCTGCCAGTCATTTAAGAAACTAATTCTAATTCTATTTATACTATTCCAAAATATAGAGGAGGAGGGAATACTTTCATATTCATTCTATGAGGCCAGTATTATCCTGATACAAAAATCAGACAAAGACATATCAAAAAAGAAAATGACAGGCCAACATCCCTGATGAATATTGATGAAAAAATCTTCAACAACATACTAGCAAACTGAATTCAACAAACATTAAAATGATTTTTCATCATGACCAAGTAGGATTTACTCTTGGTATGCCAGAATGGTTCAACATATGTAAATCAACCAATGTGATACATCATTTCAACAGAATGAAGAACTAAATGTATATGATCATTTCAATTGATGCTGAAGAAGCCTTTGATAAAATACATCATCCCTTCATTATAAAAACCCTCATAAAGCTGAGTATAAAAGGAACATACTTGAACATAATAAAAACTATATATGACAGAACCACAGCCAGTATCATACTGAATGAGAAAATCTGATAGCCTTTCCTCTAAAATTTGGAACATGACAAGGATGTCCACTTTCACCACTGCTATTAAACACAGTATTGGAAGTCCTAGGTACAGCAATCAGAGAAGTGAAAGAAATAAAGAGAATCCAAATTGGAATTTTTCTTTTAAAAGTCCTTGTTTGTAGAAGGTCTGATCTTATATTTGAGAAAATCTAAAGACTCCACCAAAACTATTAAAACTGAGAAACAAATTCAGTAAAGTTGCAAGATACAAAACCAACATACAAAAATTAGTAGCATTTCTATGTGCCTACACTGAACAATCTGAGACAGAAATTAAAAAGTAATCCCATTTGCAATAGCTACACACAAATTTAAATACCTAGGAATTAACCAAATAAGTAAAAAATTTCTACAATAAAAAATATAAAACATTTATGCAAGAAGTAGAAAAAAGATTAAAACATTGAAAGATTTTCCATGTTCATAGATTGGAGGAATAAATATTGTTAAAATATTTATACTTCCCAAAGCAATTTACACATTCAATGCAATTTCTATCAAAATTCCAATTACATTCTTCACAGAAATAGAAAAAAAAATTATCCTGAAATTTACATGGAATCATAAAAGACCCCAAATAGCCAATGGTATTCTGAGCAAAAAGAACAAAACTGGAGGAATCACGTTAACTGACTTCAAATTATTCTGCAGCGTTATAGTAACTAAAACAACATGGAACTGGCATAAAAACTAATACATAGACGAGCATCATGGAATACAAAACCCAGACACAAATCCATACGTTTGCAGTGAATTCATTTTTTACAAAGGCGCCAAGACCATACATTGAGGAAAGGACAGGTTCTTCAATAAATAGTGCTGGGAAACGTGGATATCAATATGCAGAAGAAAGTAACAAGACTCCTCTCTCTTGATATATACAAAAGTAAAATCAAAATGGATTAAAGACTTAAATCTAAGACCTCAAACTACAAAACTACTACAATGAAATGTTGAGAAAACTCTCAAGGACATTGAAGTGGGCAAGAATTTCTTGATTAATACACCACAAGCACAGGCAACCAAAGCAATCACGGACAAATGGGATCACATCAAGTTAAACAGTTTCTGCACAGCAAAAGAAACAATCAACAAAATGTAGTGACAACACACAGAATAAAATCAAATATTTGCAAAGTACCTATCTGTCAACAGAATTATAAACAGAACACATGAGGAGCTCAAACAACTCTATAGGAAGAAGTATAACAAATTGATTGAAAAAAATGGGCAAAATATCTGAATAGACATTTCTCAAAAAAAAGACATACGAATGACAAGCAGGCATACAAAAAGGTCCTTGGCATCGTTGATCATCAGAGAAATGCAAATCAAAATACAATGAGATATCATCTCATCCCAGCAAAATGGCTTATATCCAAAAGCAAGGCAATAAGAAGTGTTTGTGAGGATGTGGAGAAAAGAGAACACTCATACACTGTTGGTGAGAATGTAAATTAGTACAACCACTATGGAGAACAATTTGGAGCTTCCTCACAAAACTAAAAATAGAGCTACCATATGATCCAGCAATCCCACAGGAGTGGATATACCCACCAGAAAGGAAATGAGTATATCAAAGAGACATATGCCCTCCCATGTTTGTTGCAGCAGTGTTCACAATAGCCACAATTTGGAAGCAACCTAAGTGTCCATCAACAGATAAATGGATTAAAAAATGGGGTACATATACACAATAGAGTACCATTCAGCCATATAAAAGAACAAGATCCTGTCATTTACAACAACATGAATTTAAAAAAAAGAGTGAGATCCTGTCATTTACAACAATATGAATGAAACTAGGGGTCATTATGTTAAGTGAAATAAGCCAGGCACAGAAAGACAAACATTCCATGTTCTCACTTATTGTGGGAGCTTAAAATTAAAACAACTAAAATCATGGAAATAGCAGAAACATGGTTGCTAGATTCTAGGGACAGTTGGGGAAGGGTTATTGGAGGGGAAATTGGCCTCATTAATGGGTACAAAATATAGAAAGAATGGATAAAACCTAATATTTGACAACACAACAGAGTGACTGTAGTCAATAATAATTTAATTGTACATTTTAAAATAACATATTTATTATATGTTATATAGTATAATTGGATTGTTTATAACACAAATGAAAAACATTTGAGGGAATAAATACCCCATTTACTATTATGTGATTATTACACATTGCATGCCAATATCAAAGTATCTCATGTACACCACAAATATATACACATACTACGCAGCACAAAATTAAATTTTTTTAAGTTGTAAAAAATACAGCAATGAATTTTGCCACATCAGTGGAGTCTTCCTATTGCAACATATTTCTCTATAGCACACAATGCTGTTTGATAACCCTTTACCCAAAGTAGGACTTCCTTAGAAATTAGAGTCATTCTTTGCACATTCTGCCACTGACTTATCAATCATGTTTGTGTAATATTCTAAATCATTTGGTGTCATTTCAACGACGCTCATAGTATCTTCACCAAGACTAGTTTCCATCTCAAGAAATTACTTTGTTCATCCACAAAAAGCGACTCCTCATCTCTTCAAGTTTTATCATGAGATTGCAGCAATCCAGTCACATCTTCAGGCTCTACTTCTAATTGTACTTCTCTTGCTATTTCCACCACATTTACAGTTAATTCCTCCACTGAAATCTTGAACCCCTCTCAATGTAATCCATGAAAGTTGGGATCAGCTTCTTCCAAAATTCTGTTAATGTTGATATCTTGGCCTCTTCCCATTAACCACAAATGTCCTTAATGGCATCTAGAATGGAGAATCCTTTTCAGATGCTTTTCAATTTACTTTACTCAGATGCATCAGAAGAATTACTACCTATGGCAGCAATAGCCTTATGAAATGTATTTCTTAAATAATAATACATGAAAGTCAAAATTACTCATTGATCTATAGGCTACAGATTGAATGTTGTGTTTTGCAGGTACGAAAACAAGATTAATCTCCTTATACATCTCTATTATAAATCTTGAGAGACAAGGTGCATTGTCAATACGCAGTAATATTTTGAAAGGAGTCTTTTTTCCCAAGCAGTAGGTCTCAACAGTAGATAAAATATTCATGAAATAAACAGATATGCTGTCATCCACTCTCTGTTCTTCTATTTACAAAGCACAGGTAGAGTAGACTGAGAATAATTCTTAAGTGCCCTAGGATTTTTCTAATGGTAAGTGAATACATGTTTCAACTTAAAGTCCACGGCTGCATTTGCCTGTAATAAGAGAGTCAGCATATCCTTTGAAGTTTGAAGCCAGGCATTGACTTTTTCTAGCTATGAAATTCCTAGATGGCATCTCCTTCCAATAGAAGGTTGTTTCATCTACATTGAAAATCTGTTGTTTAGTGTAGCTATCTTTATCAATGATCTTAGCTAGATCTTCTAGATAACTTGTTGCACCTTCTACATCAGCATTTGCTGTATCACCTTGCACCATTATGTTACACAAACAGTTTTTTTTTTTTCTAAACCTCATGAGCCAACCTTTACCAGCTTCAGAGTTTTCTTCTGCAGCTTCCTTACTTCTCCCAACCTTTGTAGATTTGAAGAGTTAGGGCCTTGCTCAGGATTAGACTTTGGTTTAAGGGAATCTTATGGCTGGCTTGATCTTCTATCTAAACCACTAAAACTTTCACCATATCAGAAACACATTTGTTTTGCTTTCTTATAATTCACGTGTTCACTGGCTTATCACCTTTAATTTTTTTAAGAACTTTTCCCTTTCATCCACAACTAGACCAACTGCTTTGCATAAAGGTCTAAACTTTTGGTCTAGTTCAGCTTTTGACATGGCTTCCTCACTAAGCTTAATAATTACTAGATTTTGATTTAAAATGAGAGATGTGCAACTCATCTTTCCCTTGAACACACAGAGTCCATTGTGGAGTTATTTATTATCATAATTTCAATAGTTTTGTGTCTCAGGGAACAGGAAGACCCGAGGAGAGGGAGAGAGATGGTGAAGCAGCTGGTCAGTAGAGCAGTCAGAACACAACATTTATCAACTGACTTAATCGTCATATGGGCGTGGTTCGTAGCACTCCAAAACAATTACAATTGTAAAATCAAAGATCACTGATTCACAGATCAACATAACAGATGTAATAATAATGAAAAAGTTTTAAATACTGCAAGAATCACCAGAAGGTGACACAGAGACACAAAATGAGCACATACTATTGGAAAAATTGTGCCAATAGACTTGCTGGACATAGGGTTGGCACAAAAGGTCAGTTTTTTAAAAGGCAATATGTGGGAAGCAAAGCACAATAAAACGATGCATGGCTGTATTTATGGTGGGAAATGGCAGAAAGCTATGACATGGGGTCAGGGGCAGGATATTTTGTAAGATTGTATAACCTGAAAAGGTTGTTCATCTTTAATTTTACAATTCAATTGCCTAAATGAAATTATGTCAACATTAATCTATTTCTGTAATATTATATTTATTCATCTCATGCAACTTTGAGACATAACTCTAATAAGAAGTATTTCTCGTTAAAAAACCAAGGATTTCATTTTACATTTTAGAGAAAACGTTTTATCAGAAGCAAGTGCTTTAATTGTGAATTTTGAGAGTTCAATAGCAATATCACTTCAGTTGTAAAATATCCTTATATTGTCTGAGAGCATTTCAAGATATATAAGAGGATATAATCTATAAACTTTTTAAATATTTAGTAAATAAAATACACTTCTTCTTTATTAGCTTTATCATATAATGTCATAGTAACAAGAAATTACTTCCTAATTTTTATTGTAATGTAGTAGTCTCATTTACTAAAAAGCATTTTCCAGCTGTTATTATAGCATATACAAAATATTTAGAAACCAGAGCAGTGTGGGAATAGGGGTGTAATAGAGATTCTGGTATGAAAAGATAAATTTTGATGCTAGGAAAGTTTTGATTGGCATGCAATGAAAACTCATTAACACTAGCATAAGCAGAGGGGGGATTTTTCTTTTAATGATGCACTTCTTTTTTTTTCAGACCCCAAGGGCAAAAATATGGTCAGGCCTAATGAGGTACAGAAAACATGAACTGAAGAGCCATTTGAAAACAACTCATTTTGTGTGTTTGTCTCTCTGTTTTCTTGTGGCTTCATGGTCTATAATCGTTGCTTGTGTCTGTTTTACTATTTCACATTTCTCTTTCTATAGCCTGGCTCTCGCTGCTTGTTTCTATGCACAGCATATGAGGATGACTCACAACTCTCCAGTCTTCCTTATGTTCCTTAAGGAGATAAACTTTACTTTAGGACAAACAGGTTTGCTACTAAACCATAGCGGTGAACAAAAGACCCAAAATAATAGAAACAAATAATTAGTGATTCTTGGTATCTAGAGTTATAGTGACCTACCATTGGGACTACATGCATCTGTCCCTCCTCCCACAATTGCCCCAAATACAGAGGTATAAACTGAGTTCTTAGCTACACTATTTTAATGAAGGCTTTTATCCACTTCTAAATAGATTACAGTGAAATTGAGAAGTGGGTGTTTGAATGTTTCAGTGACCTAAATAACCAATTCCATTGGAAATAAAAAAATATATATAAGGGATTTCATAGTAAAATAAAGAAAATGTAGTAGTGAATGATATGAAAAAGTTTGCTCTGTAGTAATATCCACTAATGCAGTGGATATGAAAATTGAACATAACCTAGAAGAAGTGTTAAAACACAGATTGCTGGGTCCTATCTCCAGAGTATCTGATTTAGTAGGTAAGGGGCGATTATGGGTCGTGATACTTTGAATTTCCAACAAGTTTCCTGGGACCACACATTAAAAACCACTGTTTAGCGTATTTGCCATTAATAGGTTTGGCTGAGTACAAATTGACTTTCAGGCTTATCTCATACTTAACTTGGTCAAAGATACTCTGCTGTGCTGGAAACAGGCAGGCTGGCACTAATGCAGGAAAGCAGAAGGCAGTAAGGAAAAGGAAAACACACAGATCTTGCCTGGTATTTTATAATACTGACTTATAATCCATTACGCAGGTGCAAACATTATGCTATCTCAGGGTTCCTTTATGAACCTGTTACTATGTATTTCTGTTGCTGCAGTAAAGAAAAATGAAAACAAAAACAAAGCAAACAAACCAAACCGAGCCTGATAAGGTATGATGTTGTAGACTAGATTGCTATGTACCACATAGAAATGAACTACATAGTGGTATAAAAATTGAAAAGGGAACAAGCATATAGGATATGTAAAGATAAAATGTTTACAGTTTCATAAATCACTATTTTACAAAAAGATTAAGAATAAACTAGTTTACTATTTTTTTCAGGAGAAAAATATCTTGTGAAAAAAATTGAAACGGGAAAATAAATTTTATAAAAAATGTTGCAAAGCCATTCTAATAAACGTGTTTAGCAAAAACATCAGTTTAGAAAAATCTCTTCATACAGTATGTCCTTGTCTCATATTGTGTTACTATGATCATATTCAAAATAACCCATATCTGTGGATACGTGACATCATGCATTTGTCAAAATTCATGGAACTTTATAACAGAAAAAGTTAAGGTTAATGCATGTAAATTTAAAATAAATCATGTAGGAGGTCAGGGGAGTCCAGGACAAAACATAGACCATGACAAAAGAATCTAACTGCATTTAAAATGTAGGCAAAAACCTCACTAAAAAGGTGAGGTGGGAGGGGGAAGATATCGACATAAGAAATTTTGAAAAGCAGTGGAGACTATAAGACTAAAGACAAAAGGATCTGTACATAAGCACTGTACACTAGTGGAGAAAATAGTTTCTCTTGGGGATAAAGGTTGACAATTCTGAAACCACTATTTGTGTACCTTGAAAATGAACAATTAAGTAAATGGTGGCAAATGGTGGGAGCCAGGTTTCTTGCTACAGACAAGAAATGAGAGGAGGTTAGAATTATCTATGTGGTAATGGATTCGAGTTGGAAACATTAACTTGAATTTATGTTTAGCTATATATATATGTCTCCATGTGTATGTGTGTACGCAGGTTAGCATACACACATATATTTCTTTGCTCTGTCAGTTGAGAGGGTCTAGAAACAATAACACCTTAGTTTCAATGAGCATACCCAGCACCCAGAACTTGATTTCTAATACCATACTTAATAAAATGAACCAAGGTTCCTTGAAGAAATGGCTGATTTTAGAAATGGGGTAGGTAATATACAAGGTAAACTTGGAGCATACTGTAGTACCACAAATTAAGGAAATGCCTGAAAAAAAAAACTGATTTCTGGAGCCAACTGAAAGGGTTTCCAACGGCGTTTGAGTAGCAAAATAAATAAAGTGATATCAAAGTATAACCAAAAATACAAAATAAATAAGTCCATACTAATATAAATCAAAAATTAAATAAAAAATAATAATTGGGGAAAAGAGAAAAACTCTCATAAAATACAAATTTCAGATATTTATTTAGACTCTGCCCTCAAGGTGTTGTAGCATAACACTCAATTCTTAAGTGTGGGCTACACTGGGTATGGACAGAGGAAAAATAGGAAACATACAGTGGAGAAAACCACCTCAGCCAGTTAATGTTAACATAAGTAATAAGCCACGTGGGTATCATGTACCTACGATATGATATGATGAGAATGGCACTTTACATCTGTGGTCTTCCTCCTGCAGATGACAATGTAATCACAAGAAAAACATGAGAAAAATACCAATTAAAGGACATTCTACAAAATACCTAATCAGTACTCCTCAAAATTGTCAAGGTCATTAAAAGCAAAGAAAGTTTCAGAAAGTGGAGCCTAAGAAGACATGACAACTAAATGTAATGTGGTATCCTGGATGGAATCCTAAAAGAGAAAAAGAAAATTAGGTAAAAACTAAAAAGTCTAAAGAACATATGGACTTTAGTTAGTAATAATGTACCAATATTAGTTCATTAACTGTGATAAAAGTACCATCCTGATGCAAGATGTTAATTGTAGGGGAAACTGGATGTGGAGCACACAGACACTTTCTATATCATTGCAAACTTTCTGTAAATGTAAAGCTCTTCTTAAAAGTTTATTTAAAAAATGCTATATCTCAATGGTAGAATTCTTTGCCAGAAACATCTTTTCCAAAAGCAAAAGTAATACTAAAATAAAGAGCAAATAATTTTATTTTAGGATTTGTATTTCTTCCACACTGTGTATCAGGATGGCATTTATCCATTTTGCTTCCTTTTAAGAGAGACTGGCTACAATTCTTAATCCTTTTTATTTTTACCACTTTTCCTTACCTCAGAGATCAAGGTACTGAACATGACAGTGTTGCAGATGATAGCTCCAACACTCTGAGGAAATCAGATTATAATTTCAAGGCAGTTCTGTTGTTAGCATTGCCCAAGTTTGGATCTACCTCAACAGGTCAACCTACATCTAAAGAATGAAAATTGCCTTCTTCTGTTCAACTGCCCACCACCACGAACACCAAATACAACAACAACTCAAAAAAAGCTACAGAAAACATTATTTTAAAAATGTTATTTTGATTTGTACATCCCTACTGAGTAATAATATTGAGTAGTTCTGTACAGTGCATGCCTACCATACATATGCAATAGAGAATGAAATCAGAAATGGCTCATTTAAGGAGGTAACAATTTGACTTGTGACCTGAAAGGGAGCTGGATATGTGTTGACTGAGAAAGGAGCCATTAGGACAAAGAAACCAAAAAGGCAAAAACGGAAGGGAAGGAACTTGGAAATGAAGGGAAGATGTTGATCATGCCTGTAATGGTATAAGAAAGGGTGCTAGATGAGATTAAAGAAGTGGGTAGTTAGTTAAAGTGGTACCTTGAAGGCCAGGGTTCATTGTTTGGAGTCATTCTTAGTGCAGCTATAGTCATGTGAGGGTGGTAAATATGGGAAGGAAGTGACATGATGTACTTTTTTTAAACTTTTATATTGAAGTAACAAATACAAGCATACATCAAAGTGAAAATGCCTTATAATACAGATTAAGAACTGATTTGTGGATGATTCTTCAAGTTTTTAAATGTTAATTGTCCTTTAATATCAATATATAAACTCTGAAAGCTGTCTCTGTCTTTGCTCACAAAAGAAAAAAAAAATTAACTAAAACCTGTAAAAGCATCAATATATGGTCTGTTGGCCCAGATTCTTATGACTGCCCCTGGATTTCCTTTTGGCACACTCAGAAGATTAAACAACAGGGTAAAATGCAATACAACTTCCTCCCAATGATGTTTTTATGCTCAAATTTTTATATCCATTTTATAACTAGATTACTGATTGCCACCACTAGCAGAGAATTCCTAAAGAGGGAGAAACATTTTCTCCACAGACAGTTTGCTGTTGTTGTTGCTGTAAATATGATGGTATATTTTCATTAATCTTATGTTATACATTGGATCCCTTATTCATAGATTTTTTATTGTGATATAATTCACTTATCACAAAAATTAGCCCTTTACAGTACACAATTTAGTGGTTTTTAGTATATCCACAATGTGTGCAGCCATAACCACTAGAAATTTGAGAATATTTTCATCACCCCAAAAAGAAACTCTGTATCCATTAGCAGTAACTCCCCATTCCCCACTCACCCCAGTCCCTGATAACTACAGATATACTTTCCATTCCTGTGTAATTGCCTACTATG
Source organism: Gorilla gorilla gorilla (assembly GCF_029281585.2). Taxonomy (NCBI): domain Eukaryota; kingdom Metazoa; phylum Chordata; class Mammalia; order Primates; family Hominidae; genus Gorilla; species Gorilla gorilla. Next base: position 128,704,204 of record NC_073247.2, read on the forward strand.
GACATTTCATATAAATGGAATCACACAGTACATGACCTTTTATATCTGGCTCATTTCACTTACATAATGTTTTTAAGATTTATTCACATTCTAACATGTATCAGTATTTCATTCTTTTTTATGACTGAATATATTTCTTTGTTATTTTTTATTTTAAGAAGCAAGGTCTCACTTTGTCACCCAGGCTAAAGTGCAGTGGCATGATCATAGCACACTGCAACATTGAACTCCTGGGCTCAAGGCATCCTCCTGCCTCAGCCTCTCAAGGAGTTGGGATTACAGGCACACACCACCATTCCCAGTAAGTTTTTTTTCTTTTTTTTTTTAGTAGAAATGGGGTCTCACTCTAATGCCAAGACTGGTCTCGAACTCCTGGCTTCAACCAATCCCCTTGCTTCAGCCTCCCAAAGTGCTGGGATTACAGGCATGAGCCACCACACCAGGCCGGAATATTATTTCATTATATTGATACTATTTTGTTTATGTATTCATCATTTTATAAACATTTGAGTTATTTCTACTTTTTGGCTACTATGAATAATGTCACTATAAATATTCATATACAAGTTTTTATGTGGACATATATTTAAAATGCTCTTGGGTATATACCTAAGAGTGGAATTGCTGGGTTATGTGGTAACTCTATGTTTAACTTTTTGAGGAACTTCTAAACTGTTTCCTCAGTTGCTTGCCTTTTTATATTCCCACAGTCAATGTATGAGGCTTCCATTTTCTCTACACCTTTGCCAATAATTATTAATAAATGTGTGTTTTTTTTTAATTATAGCCAAACTAATGGTTGTGAAGTGGTATCTCACAGTGGTTACATTTTGCATTTTCATAATGACTAGTGATGTTTAGCATCTTTATACATTGTATGCACACCAGCAAAGTTTTTTGTTATTGGTTTGTGTAAATGTTCTTAAAATCAGATGGAAAATAAAATGAGTCATAAAAAATACATTTATACTGTCTTTTATATTTCCAATGTTGTTACCTTTTTGACATTCTTTTTTTCTTCATGTAGACTTGAGTTATTGTCTAGTGAACTTTTATTTCAGCTTGAAGGACTCACTTTAGTATTTGTCGTGAGGAAGATCTGTTAGCAAAAAATTCTTACCTCTTGTTAGCCTGTTGTGAACTCCATCTATTACTTGTCTTTTTAAGCAGCCACACTGTTCTACAATTCCCACAAATGTTCCCAAGGAAAATGTTGTTCATATTAGGCGATCACTTCTTGTGGTCTTCTTATTTAGGCTATACCTTTTCCCTAAAACAAAAAAAATACAAGAATAGTCTTTCAAAATAAATATTTCTACCAATGGATTGAAACAGCACCTAGTGAAAATGGAAAAATATGGTATGTATGGAATATAATTGCCATCCAAGAAGCTCAAATGTTGGCCATGTCTCAGAAAAAGGAACTAAGAGATATATTTCCGTTTGTCCTAAATAGGAATGAAAAATCCCCCAACACATGCCAAAAACCATTGCTTAAATTGAGATGGAGAGTATGTGTCACAATCATTCATTAATGGTAATATCACATGTGTTTTTAAGTTCCCAAACTCCAGTATGTATAATTATCCTTTATTACCTATAAAAGAAGTAATTGTCTGGAAATAGTTTGCTGTTTTTACAAGTTTAATATAAGACAGACAGCTGTAAGATTCCAAAAGGCACAACCTGAGGATAATTGCAATTTTACTAAATATGTAAGAATATATACTGATATTTATATGGAAGCTTGGCATCAGAGTTCATCCAAAGCAAACTAATGGCAGCTGTAACAGACTACTAAAGCTCTGTTGTTATATCTACCAGGCATTGGAGAATGAAGATGCTGCGAAACTCTCTGAGTTTACAGCAAGTTAGAACTTTTTCACCTCTCAGAGCATGGAAGCAGCTCTTTATCCATATGCTATAATGACAAGCCTGGCTTAGTATATTGTCAGGATCTTCAGCAGGAGCTACTTATCTCTTTCCTTACGGTTCAGCCTGGTTTGCAGCTGTAGGGGAATATCCAGCCTCTAGGTAAGTGAAGTATAAGCACCACACTCACAGATCTAAAGATCAGAGGCACAGTATCAAGTTGGAGATGCCTCTATTCACACTATCATGCCTCCTAGTTTTAGTAAGTACCAGGATACTGCCTTTCCCCCTTATGTTCAAAGCATTGCATGAACCATTATTTGTATAATACCATTATAGGATTAGGTGATGGTCAATTCATGAGGAAATAAAAAGAGAGTCAAAGCAAAGGAAATCTAATTTCCAAAGACAAGTTTTTACTATAGCATATTTTTTTCATCTGGTTGCAGTGCGAGACCATGTATTATTATATTAAGACAGTGTGCTTCTTCAATCAGATATTGTCAGAGGTTTGAGAGCAATGAACTAGCAATTAGAAGGTATATTTTCTAATTATGGCTCATCACATATTAATTATGTAGCATTTCACTTTCGTAGACTCAGTTTTCCACATCTGTTGAACAGGGATTGTCATAAGGTCATTTATATCTGCTAAATAATGACAATCATAAGGTCATAATACAAATTAAAATTTTAAAAATGTATTTAATGCACTTAGCACCATTCCTAGCACCTAGTAATCTTAATGAATCCATTTGGAGAATGAGAAGGGAGGGGAGGAGGAGGAAAAGATGGAGAAAGGAAGGACAGATAGAGGAGAAGTAAATGTAGGAGGAAGAATAGTAGAAGTAGTAAGAAGCAATGGTGATTTTGATGGTGGTGGAATGGTTGTTAAAAACACGAGTTTTTGCCATGATGCTTCTGTGATCTCAAACAAAATAATTCAACCATTTGAGCCTGTTTGTTTCAGAATTTTTAGATAGATAAATAATAATTGTCCATACTCAAGGGATACATAGTATATAGTGATTTTTGATACATATAATGTATAGTGATCAGATCAGAGTAAATAGCATATCTGTCATCCAGAGGTAGGGAGATATTTCTTAAAGAATATAAAATTAGAGTTAAGAGGGTTATCTTTTAGTATTATATACTAGAAGCTATTTGTATTAGTTTGTTCTCATGCTGCTAATAAAGATATACCCGAGACTGGGTAGTTTATAAAGAAAAGAGGTTTAATGGACTCACAGTTCCACATGGCTGGGGAGGCCTCACAATCATGGTGGAAAGTGAAGAAAGAGCAAAGGCACATCTTACATGGTGGCAGGCAAGAAGGGAAAAATGAGAGCCAAGTAAAAAGAGAAACCCTTATAAAACCATCAGCTCTAATGAGACTTATTCACTACCATGTGAACAGTATGGGGGAAACTGCCCCCATGATTCAGTTATCTTCCACCAGGTCCCTCCCACAACATGTGGGAATTATGGGAGCTACAATTCAAGATCAGATTTGGTTGGGAACACAGCCAAATCATATCATTCCACACCTGGCCCTTCCCAAATCTCATGTCCTCACATTTCAAAACCAATTATGCCTTCCCCTCAACTGTCCCCCAAAGTCTTAAATCATTTCAGGATTAAGTCAACAGTCTAGTCCAAAGTCTCATCTGAGACAAGGCAAGTCTCTTCCACCTGTGAGCCTGTAAAATCAAAAGCAAGTTAGTTACTTCCTAGATACAATGGGGGTACAGGCATTGGGTAAATACACTTATTCCAAATGGGATAAATTGGCCCAAACCAAGGTGCTACAAGCCTCATGCAAGTCCAAAATCCAGGATGGCAGTCAAATCTTAAAGCTTCAAAATAATCTCCTTCGACTCCATGTCTCACCTCCAGGTAATGCTGATGCAAGAGGTCTGCTCCCAGGGCCTTTGGCAGCTCTGCCCCTGTGGCTTGTCAAGGTGCAGCCCCCATCCTGGCTGCTTTCACAGGCTGGCATTGAGTGTCTGCAGCTTTTCCACATGCACAGTGCAAGCTGATGATGGATCTCCATTCTGAAGTCTGGAGAACAGTGGCCCTCTTCTCGCAGCTCCACTAGGCAATGTCCCAGTAGGGATTCTGTGTGGGGGCTCCAACCCCACATTTCCCTTCTGCACTGCCCTAGCAGAGGTTATCCATGAGGACCCCACCCCTGCAGCAAACTTCTGCCTGGACATCTAGACATTTCCATACATCCTCTGAAATCTAGGTGAAGGTTCCCAAATCTCAATTCTTGACTTCTGTGCACCCACAGGCTCAACACCATGTGGAAGATGCCAAAACTTGGGGCTTGCACCCTTGGAAGCTATGGTCTGAGTTGTACCTTGGCCACTTTTAGCCATGGCTTGAGCAGCTGGGATGCAGGGCACCAAGTCCCTAGGCTGCACACAACAGGAGGGCCCTGGGCCCAGCCCACAAAACTGTTTTGTTCTTCCTATGCCTCCTGGCTTATGATAAGAGGGGCTGCCATGACAACCCTGAAATGCCCTAGAGACATTTTCCCCATATTCTTGGCAATTAACATTTGGCTTCTCATTACTTATGCAAATGTCTGGAGCCAGCTTGAGTTTCTCCTCAGAAAATGGGTTTTTCTTTTCTATCCCATTGTCAGACTGCAAATTTTCCAAACCTTTATACTCTGCTTCCCTTTTAAACATAAGTTCCAATTCCAAACCATGTCTTTGCAAATCAATAAAACTAAGTGGTTTTAAAATCACCCAGTGACCTCTTGAATGTTTTGCTGCTTAGAAATTTCTGCCATCAGATACTCTAAATTATCTCCCTCAAGCTCAAAGTTCCAGAAATCTCTAGGCCAGGGGAAAAATTCCACCAGTCTCTATGCTAAAACATAGCAAGAGTCACCTTTACTTAGTTCCCAACAAGTTCCTCATTACTGTCTGAGACCACCTCAGCCTGGATTTCATTGTCCATATCATTAGCATTTTGGTTAAAGCCATTCAACAAGTCTCTAGGAAGTTCCAAACTTTCCTACATCTTTATGGCTTCTTCTCAGCCTTCCAAACTCTTCCAACTTTTGCATGTTACCCAGTTCTAAAGTTGCTTCCACATTTTTTGGGTATCTTTACAGCAGCACCCCACTGTTGGTACCAATTTGTATTTGTCAGCTCTGATGCTGGTAATAAAGACATACCCAAGGCTGGGTAATTTATAAAGGAAAAAGGTTTAATGGACTCACAGTTTCACATGGCTGGGGAGGCCTCATAATAGTGACAGAAGGTGAAGAAAGAGCAAAGGCACATCTTACATGATGGCAGGCAAGAGGGAACATACAAGAGCCAAGCAAAAGGGAAAACCCCTTATAAAACCATCAGCTCCCATGAGACTTATTCACTACCACAAGAACAGTATGGGGGAAACCACCCCCATGATTCAATTATCTCCCACCAGGGCCCTCCTGCAACATATGGGAATTATGGGAAATAAAATTCAAGATAAGCTTTGGGTGGAGACACAGCCAAACCATATCACTGTTTACTGAGAACTTCTTGAAAGTCTATCTGTCTGTCTATCTATCGATCTATCTATTTATTGTATCATCTATCTATCTATCTAATGAATCTATCTATCTATTCACCTACCTACCTACCTACCTACCTGTTTACCTACCCATCTACCTCCCTCTCAGTGAGTCACTGGCTGATGAAAGGAGCATGGATGACATTCTGTAGGATGACTGTAGTCTTCAATAATACACAGTTTCAAATAACCAGAAGGAGAATATTGATTGCTCCCAACACAGAGAAATGATCAATATTTGAGCCCCAATTTTCTTATGTGTAAAATCTAGAATCTGATGTATTGTCATGCATACTCAGAAAGCTGCTGTAAGATGTAAATAAAATAATGGACATAAAAAACATTTTGATACCCACTAAATTCAAAAGAATCCTAAAAGATTATTACTCCAAAAAAACAGTCCCTGTAGACCATGTTAGGCAACTACATAATAAAGATAAATGGTGCTTGGCATAGAGCTTCTTCCTAATTTCTTCTTTATCATTTATGTGGACCTAAATTGAGATTACAGAAGAGACCAGGTATGATCTAATCACTCTCTGGGAGGTTTTTATATAGGCAAAATAGAGTACAGTATTTGAAGTTGAGTTGTATATAAAACATGTTGCAGAGTAGAATTGGTCTCCATTGTATTAAGTGAACACCTTTATTTATATGTGTAATTGCCCTTTTCCAAAACTATATGAATTCTTTGGGGGATAATACAGGTTGGATGGGTATATTAAACTTGATCAAATGTTCTGAGAGTCAATTAAAATCAAATATATCAAACCGTTATGTTGTTTTTGTTTTTTAAATGAATTGTCACACTTTTAGCACCCAAATACACAGTCCATAGATAAATTGATTCAATTACCTTTACAATTTCAATATTGGAAGAAAACATTTTTAACAAGTTGTCTGGACCCTTCCATTCTTTTGATGAACAGGAGTGATGGCATGACATCCCCATGATATAGTCTGGCTGTGTCCCCACCCAAATCTCATCTTGAATTGTACACTCCCATAATTCCCATGTATTTTGGGAGGGACACGGTGGGAGATAATGGTATCATGGGGTCAGTTTCTCCCATACTGTACTCATGGTAGTGAATAAGTCTCACAAGATCTGATGGTTTTATAAGGGGAAACCCCTTTTGCCTCTCTCTCATTTCTCTCTTGCCTGCCACCATGTAGGCCATGCCTTTCACCTTCCTCCATGATTATGAGGCCTCCCCAGTTACGTGAAACTGTGAGTTCATTAAACCTTTTTTCTTTCTTTATAAATTAGCCAGTCTTGGGTATGTCTTTATCATCAGCATGAAAATGGAGTAATACACCCCCCACTCACACTCCTTGGTGCTGCCCTAAATATTTTTTTTAAGGGTAAAAGAAAGGCCTCCTTTCCATGCTCAAACCACTTACATTCTAGGATCCTGTCTTCAGACTGACACGCCTTATTTCCTGGAACCTCAAAATTCTGGATGGCATTTAAATAGTGAAACTGAGGTCTCAGGATTGCATCCATGCTCTTTTCAGTCAGCCAGTGGGTCTTTAAGAAGGATGTAGATGGGCAGGTAAATAGGTAGGTAGTAAGTAGGTGAGTAGATAAATAGATTACTTAGCTACATAGATAGACAGACAGACAGACAGACTTCAAGAAGTTGTAAGTAAGAAGAGATAGCCAATATGAAATTATCTTAATTATGTAAAAACCTGTTTCTGTAATATTTTCTTCTGACAAATTAAGTAGCATTGGGTGATTTATGAAAAGATGATTTCATATGCAGTGATTTGTTATAAAATAAATAGGTCTTTAAGCATTTGAAAGTTATTTGACACTAGAGTTCTGTATTTTTATGAGTATATACTTGTCAAAAACGAAAGCCTTCAATAGAGTGGAAATCAATTATTTGTATTTAGATTGTTTTCCTGAAATAAAATTTAACTTGGATTTCTGCTTTTTTGTTTGCCAAATCTAGCAGCCCTATGGTAAAATGATAAGCTCAGTATGGGTAAACCCAGATAACTTCTAAGTGTCCTTTCAGCTGGAAACATCCACATTGCTGTTGCAGGACCAGCCTGGCAAGCAATATGCATATGTGGAATGGATACTAGTATACGCTTGGAAGGCAGTGGTTCTGAAACTTCACTCTTGAGAAACATTTAAAATATCAAATCTTGTGCAACACCCTAAGAAATTCTGATTCACCAGTTCTGGAGTAAGGCCACTGAAACTGCACCATTAACAGCAACTCAAGTAACTCTGATGCAAGTATTCAAAATCCTCCTTTTGAAAAACACTGGACTTTCTCTTACAAATAAATGCAGGAATCATGACTACCTGGATCAGAAAATTATACCGTTATTCATTTATGACCATACTAAAATCTAAATACTGCTTGTCTAACCATGCAAAAGACCCACTCTGGACTACTCTGCCAACATTTCGTTGACTAAAATATATTTAATGCTAAATTGGTCGTGAAATTGTTTTACATTAATTTTTGTGAAAGTGGGAAAATTCAACTTAATCATATTCATCTATACATAAAAGCACTGTAGAAAAAGACAATAAAATTTTCATTTAATAAAGAAAAATAACTTGTTGAATCTTATGCATGGAAATAATAGAATAAGCTTTTGATTAGAGGAGTGTGGAGCACTTCTTCTGAGAGAAAAAGCTCATTATTTTAATACAAATCAATCTGCTATTAAGGCAAAACTCTAAAAGGTCAAACAGCACTATATAAAACCCCTGCGCTAAACTATTTTTCAGTGAAGATTCAGTATTCTCTAACAGCCATTTTCCCTCAATTTAATATTTAAATGTTCCCTCCTGTAATAGCAATTTAAAAAGGAGATTATGTCTAAAAGTTAACATTTAACTAATAATCTCACTAGAGGGTATTCCTGCAAGCACAACTAGTTAAACTTTGGTTGTTCATCAGACTAAAAGTCAGGTTGACTGATTTGGTGGGGGGCAGAAACTAGCTTTCAATTGACCTGATCATTAATAGTTTAAACGTATACAAATATTGTATATGGATAAATTCACACATTCAGATATCACTAGTAGGAAAAATTACTGTAATTGTATTGTTTGTATGATTAAGGCAAAAACATGTTTTTCCTAGGAATTATCCCACCATAAACAAATATTTGATTCTCTACACTTAATTACTCTTAAAAACTGGATTTTAGATGAGGTCGGGCGTGTTCAGGGTGGTATGGACGTAAAAATGGCATTCATGATGTCTGAAACAAGCCTAAATAGAATTCAAGATTAGACTAAATGATTTTCACAAGGTGCATTCAAGGTTTTACATTCTATGATTGGAAAAAAATTTTTTTTTGAAAACTTTTTATTTCACATTCTTTCCTGTAGGATTTTGCTACAAATGACTTTGGGAATGAATACAGTGGAATGGTAACTTTTCAGTGGTTCAGAATTGAATTAGACTTCTTGTGATTGTGATGTTTGGTTTCCATTCAAATATATGAAGTGAGATGTCATATCCTGAATATAGTTTCTCTTCCCCAATTACTGATAGCATGTCTGTCAGCCAGTAAAGATTAAGAACAGAGTTTCTCTAAATTCCTCTGATTATTTCACTAAGGCACATTAAAATACTTAATTTTGGGAAACCAAATATCACAGATTTCTCCATGAAGTCCTAAATCTTCTTTAAAGTCAGAATAGGTATCTTAGTTACTGACAGTATTCAGGTTTTTTTCTCCCTTGGTGATGATATGTCATTCCATCAGTGAAAAAATATTTTTCTCCTGGGGTAAGAAAGGTATTCTTGTAATGCATTATCATCAATCCTTAAACAGTAACAGTCTTGTCACTTATCATAAAACCGACCCATCTCTTATAACCAGAAAGATTATCTTAGACTGTCCTTCACATTATACTTTACTTACTGCCTTGTAAGAATAAGAGTTGCTCACTGTGTTTATTTGCTGTCCTCCATATTCTCCACTGCATCACTGGTGTATAATGTTAAGAGTTTCATTGAATATTATTTGAAGTATTACAAAAGACAGCTTGCTTCTTAATCTATGCATCTTTGGGGTTTTTGAAGAAGAAATTTAATTCTTTGATGTAAAAAGGAACTGTTAAAAGAGTTGGAAACTCTGCACCTGTGTAAATATACATTTTTAGCAATAAAGCAGCATGGGCTGAGACTGCAAAAAAAAAACCTGGATTTTAATATTATCAAAAAAACTCAGGTGAATTGATTAGAAAATGCTGCAGCAGAATTTCTCATGTAACTTTTGTTTCTATCACATGGGAATGAAATCATTGAATTTAACATAACAGACATCTGACTCTGGAGCCAGAATTATTGGGTTTAAATTCTGAATGTGCATCCTACTGCAACCTACTGTGTTTCCGTGGAAACATACTCAGCTTCCCTTTGCCTCAATTTCTACCTCTCTATAATAGGATTAGAACCTTCCTTTTGGACTGCTCTGAGGATCAAATGAAATTAAAATTATGTGGGTAATGTTCTTAGAATAGTTTCTGGTGCCTGCAAAGTATATATAAGTTGGGGGGAAGGAAGGTCATTATTATTATGTTTCAGGTTTATGGCCTTTTCACACATAGCATGGTTGATGGCAAATCTTAAGTACTGTTTTGTTCAGAGTTCATTCTAGGGGATCAAATAATCTCTGATACAGTATGATTAATTCTCAGGTAAAAAGTATGACAGATGAAACTACAAAGCAGTCAGATCTTTCTTCTTTTGATTATGTACAGTCATGCATTACTTAACAACGTGGATATGCTCTGGGAAATGCATCTTTAGGTGACTTTAACACTGTGCAAACATCATAGAATGTACTTACACAAACCTAGATGGTTTATAGATGTATAATATTATTTATATATTTTTATATGGAAAACCAAACCTCTCAGCACCAATACTGACTGTCTACAATGCCAATACCAAGTACCATATATCAGGTTTCTACAAATGCTCCATGATAATTTTATGGGATCACTGTAGTATATTCAGTCCATCATTAACTCAAATGTCATTATGTGGTGCATTACTTTAATTAGTTTCCTGGCTGTCAGTACACCGTGTATGTATGTTAAGTACATGTCAGTACACTGTGTATGTATGTTCACAATGCTGAAGGTGGCACACCTTTGGAAGATAGAACCATTTCGTTCCCGGTGCCACTTGTAAGTCTAAACGCTCTTCTAGAACTCCAATCTGGTGATGAGACAATTTGTTTTGTTTGTTCCTCCAGTCCAACCCTGTATGTTCACTTTGTGTTTCTTTATCTCTTAATTTCTCAAACTACCTGACTTTCATTGTTACCTAAAGTCCTAGAAATCTGACTTCTGTTTTGATTCAGTTCTGTGAGCTTTACGTTCAAACACGTTCTTGCACACCCCCTTCCTCTGTTCTGCTCTTCCATTGATTCTGACTCAAATGGTATAACTTATACTCTGGAGCATTATACTTCTGAAAGAAACCACTATAAGGCCTTTCATGAGGTTTTGCATACACATCCACTTCCTGGAAGTTTCTGTGAGTCAGTACAGAGGTTTCATGAGATGTCCTATTTATAACTGTGTCTCCCTGATTAATAACAGTACCTAGCACAAAATGCGTAAGAAATATTTGCTGAATGAATGAATGACTGCATAGAAAACAGTTGTTATCTTCATATATATATATATATGTCCTTTATTTATGTTCTTCTTCTCTTTGTTGCCTGACTTTGTGCTTATATTTTTTTAATTTTAGTGAACTCATTACCACTTAGTCCCTCCACTACTAATGGTTCACTCAATGTTTTCTTTAATTCCAAAACCTTTTGCTACTTGATGTTATTAGCAAAACTGTTCATACCAAGAGGTACTATTGCTAGCCAGAAAGATTTCATCAACATCTCTAAAACTTGGTTTGCATGTAGACAATTAATATGCTAGGGAAACAATCAATACACAATCAATGCACTAGATTTTAATTTCAGGCCATGTCTTCTGTTTCCAGCCGAATTCATCATGACTCCTAGGGAGAGAATATTTATTCTAGAGGGCAATTCTATAATAAACAATTACTACCTTTTTCTCAAATCTATATTTGCCTATCAACCCAGAATGCAATAAACACTGTCAGGTTAACAGTTGATCAATAATTTCAGGCAATGATGGGAAATGCCAATACAAAGAGCATAGAAGATGAACAAAGGCAGATTTGGGGCACACTGGGTGACATCCTAGAAGAAAGTAACTGAAACCTGCAGAGTAGTTAGGTGCTTTACATAATAGATTATTGATGAGTCTCAGCTTGTATCTTGGGGAAAGAATGCCAAATAAATGTCACAAGGAGTCAAGACATTAATCCCATCTAATATGGAATCTCTAAAGTATTGTGGGAAATGACCTCCAATGAACAGGGGAAGGATCTGACATAGTCCGAACTTGATTTTCCAGAATATTCTGCAGTGGGCTTCTGGTGTTTGGCTTAGATGGCAGGTTTGGCCCGAGGGGAGAGATTTCCATCGACTATTCATAAGGCAGAATTGACCAGATATATTTATGCATCTAACATTTCCATGTGGGTTACCTATATTGCCAAACGTTTTTTTTTCAGAGTTCTTTTTTTTTATAATCTAAATAGGTTAAAACATCTTTTGTAACTTTGATGTAACATTACATTCCCTTTTAGAAAGTGAAAATTGCTGCCCTCAAAATGAAAACAAATTTTAAATCAGAGAGCTTGAATTTAATGCAGGGGGTGGCGGATGGGGGAGAAGCCAAATACGTAAAGCAGTCTAGCAGCTGGCACTCATATTGGCAAAAGCTGTCTCTAAACATGTAAAGTGAAGAGAAATGCGGTGGTTTTTCAATAATTCCAGAAGTTTCACACCTTGTTTGTAATTATCTGAGCATTCAAACTAAACTGTATATTTGTCTCAATGACATAAAGAGTTAACCCAAACCTTCCCTTAACTTCATATAGAGAAAAGCAAACCTTATCTATAGTACTATACATTCAGATGTCTAGAAAAATCTGGTTAATTGACTGCATTTTAAAATTTCTCATCCAGATGCTTAGCAACATGGGGCCAAAACTAAGGTCAGTGAGACTATTTGCAACTTTTTTCCAAAGGACAGAGCAAATTGTTCCCAAAATATTTTGTGATGGAGAGAGAAATATGAGGTTGTCCCAGTCCAATACACTTAGAGTGTTAGGGTATTCTTGGGCAGAAAGCTGCCTGAATATCCAGAGCCTAGACAAACTTGTAGAGATACAGCTAAGATCCTCTTCCTATGATGTGAAATCACTACTGGCTACCTCTTTGTCAGCAAATATTAGTTCAGTTAGAAGGTCACATTTTGATAAAAAGATGACTTGAAAAATGAAAGAGGCACTTAAAATGTCTCAAAAATTGCCTAAATTTTCAGTAATAAAGCAAAATAAAATGAAGACGTAGCTGTTTAACTGTGAACTCTGACTTGGTAACGAAAGAAAGAAAAGAAAGAAAGAAAGAAAAAGAAAGAAAGAAAGAAAGAAAGAAAGAAAGAAAGAAAGAAAGAAAGAAAGAAAGAAAGCAAGCAGATCTGATAGCAGTGTTGACAATGTGATTTTCAAACCATTCAATTTCAGTATTTCCCTTTACTAGCTCTACTTATATCGTGCTTATGTGTGAACATAGAAGAGAGAGAGTAAGAGGAAATGGATGAAAGAGGGGAAGGTAGGGGGACAGATAAGAGGAAAAAGGGAAAAGAGAGGCTAGAGGAGAAAGAAAAATAAAGAGCAGTTTATTTAATTTAAACAAGAGGACCTCAGTTTTAGTATGACAGAAAAAAACAATTAAACATTTCCATGTAACTCGGGATTCTGTCAAGGCTATCTGTTGTGGTGAGGTCTAATTGGTAGATATGTCTGGCTCCCAAGCCCACCCTGACAGGATTGGTATGAGAAGAGATATCTGGAAGTATCCACCATTCTCTGAATATTGGTTGGCTAGCCAGTCCCTTTCAGCAAGTTGATGGCAGTCTCCAGTACTGCAATTCACGGAATCAACCATTCCCATTGTGAGACAGAGCCACTCACCAAACACTAATTTGACTCCAAAGTCTTTTTTTTATTGTCGAGCAAAAGAATGTGACAAAATGACTGAAAACCAGGCATGGTCAAGATTCCCATAGATGAGCTGGAATGGGAATCAGAATGTAGCTCTTCATTTTTATAGGGAAATAATGAGATCTCATTGGTAAGGTTCTAACAGAACTCTTTATCAGTGATGCAACCACCAATGGCATTGATAAAGGTTATTGGATTATAGAGAAGTAAATAAATGTATTGAAGAAAATGAGACTACCAGCACAGGATGTAAGAGTTCAAATTAATGCTGGCAGAATGGAACTAATAGAAGAAACCTGTGCAACAATCCACTTCTCTAGCAGAGTTCTAACAGTCTTTTATATGAGAACATTTGGATGCATAATTTTCCTGTCAAGTTAGGTCTTCAAAATTTGAAACCAAGATTTTCCTGGCATGTGAATACAGTTTTCTTCTTTCTTTGTGACAAGATATATTTGACAGGTGAACTAACTCCATAAGACATTTTATATTGACATTTCTTTTCAGTTTTTTTGTCTCCGTACTAATAATAACATACATATTAGGGAGCCACAAGTCTTTGTGGCCTCAGCCCCATTATTTAAAGTATGATCCATGTAATTTTTTTCTGGCTCTATACGTTAGGGAAAAGGAAACAAACTGGCTTTTTAAATGTAGTTGTTACTTTGGGGACATGCCTTAAATATATTAATTATGTTTCTTAGTGTTTCAAAACACTTAATCCATGAGCTCTGTAGTCCAGTCACCCAAAAGAAACATTAGGTTAGATTATTTCTATGCCAATCACACAAGTTTGTTGAATTTATTTCCTTTGATCTGATATTCTCAAAGTCTATTTCACTTAGAAGTCTCCATAGTGAATATTTCTTTTAATCACATATGACCACGAGAACCCAGGTTCTTTTTATCTCTGGAAATCTCTTGCAAATGTGCATTTTATAAGGCTGTGTCTATAGAACACTGTCAGAAAAAGGGCTGTTGGGACCAAACGAAGATCCTTTCATATCCATATATTCAATTGTACTTGCTCAAACAAGTTGTACTAAATGACAAATGTTAACGGGTTGGCCTTAACTTCCTCCCCGCCGTGCCCAACACATGCTACATCTTTAAAATTCTAAGTGGTAAATTGAGAATGAGATATGAGATATGGGATCATTGATTTTCTTGTACACAAAATGATCAAGCCTCAGAAATAATAATTCATCACCACAATGCATGCAGGTGTTACACAAATGAAGGTTTTTTAAAAATAAATAGGAATTAAGAGAGGAAATGCCTATTATAGATCATTGATAAAGAAACACACTTTATGATTTGATTTGAGAACATCAGTTTATTTAAATTCAAGCCTGTTGACTCCCTTAAACATATTTGTATAATTCCTATAAATTTAAAGGTTTAAGACTGCCAGCTGAAAAAAAAAACAAAACTAATACTGCTGTCTTTGAAATCATCAAGAGAAACCTTGCCTCCATTCGGGAATGTAAAATAGCTTTGAAATTGATGTGTTTGGTCATTAAGCACAAACACTTGACACATTCCTTTGATTTCATAGATTGTAAATCCCTGCAGTACTGCAAGAAGCCATTTATGAAACTGAGCTATTGATTGTTCTAATCTATACAGTAATTACTAGTGGCAGCCTATTGAATAGGTGCTACCTCTACAGTGTGCTCAAGAGGCACCATACAGGGTTATAGTCAAAAAGTTTCTTTGGCCCTCAGCATTCGGATCTGCTGGAGTTTCTTATTAAAATAGCAATATTCTTGTATAGGGACGCACCCTAAGAATTTTTTTGTTTAGTAATTTATTTGCTCTTTTAAAAAATACATTGAGTTTCTGCTAGGCACCAAGAGGATTTGAGAAGACCCAAACATGAATATGAATATGATTATTACTTTCAAGAACCTTATCACCTTGCAAGAGAAGATATGATATGCACACACATAAATATGAATTAATTAGAATGGGGAGAGTTTAGCTGGTAAGTAAGAGGGTGAATGAAAATCAGAATAGCCACCTGATAGGAAGACAAGGTTAGAAGAAGGCTTCTCCCAAAAGGAGTAAGAGGAAACTGATGAGAGGAAACAAAACACACCTTTATTTTGTACATCATAATTATATTATTTTATTTTGCCTTTCTTGAGTTAGCCAGTATGAAGTGGAAGGTAGAAAGCACTTATGACTTAAGCATAACCACCTACTTCTTAGCAAGGATGTCAAAGTAGGGGAGGTTAAAGGCCTAACTATCTGAAGTCAGCTAAGAAAACCAACAGCCTCAAGGAAATAAACTACAAACAATCAAATGAATAGCTTAGGCCTAGAACTTTTAATAAATATGTGCTTATCCCTCAATAGTCTAAAAAAGAAAAACAGAAAATAAATCAATATGGCAAACACACGTAACCTGCAAGAAGTGAAAATTAGACCTAGGTGCAAATGATGAATTTAGAATTCAGTTTGAAATTGAAAATATATTGTGAATGTACTGCTTTCTATTTCTCTCTTCACTAAACTTAAAATATTGTAGATGTAGTACTTCTTTCATGAAACTAATATTCACAGAATTTGGCTAAAGGAAGAAGTTTAAGAATCACTGGCAACATTGATATCATAACCCAATAATGCTCCAAAGGAAAGTCTTGTAATGATACCAGGAGAATAATGACCACTATCATCCTTATGCAGATTGATAATGGTGATGATGATGATGATGATGATGATGACAATGGTGTTACATAATTCCAGAAAAAGAAACCATTGTCTGCTAAATAAAGTGAAGTATACTCAAATTTATCTGCTTCATCTATCAGGTACATATCATTCTAAAATGTTGTAATATAGTCTATACTTGAAAGTTTCCTACAAACACATTTATTGATCCCCAAGTAAATTATCTACATGGAGAATAGCATTATAGAGTTTCTTTATATATTTATGCACACATACACACAAACACTTTATATCCAATGTCTAGAACCAGCTTCTATTAGAAAAAATAGAGGTATTAGATAATAATTGTAATGTTATTATTCCAGGCAACTTTTCACTTATTTCACTCTGAAGATTTAAATATTTTTATCAAGACCTTTTGATTTTTGACCTTTTAATACTCAGTCATCACCAGTTGCTCTGTCCCATAGACTATCACGGATCGCTTTTTCACATACAGCAAACTACCACATAGTGGAAAAAAAGTATTATGTAACTATTTTTTAAAAGAAAGTGTTACCTGCCTTTGTTCTTTTCAGAATATGTTGAAAATAAACTTTAAAATCTGGGGAAGGCAATATCCAGTGAGAAGTAGTCTTTCTGACTGAAAAAGCATAAATAAATAAATAAACAAACAAGAAGTGTTTTATTGAATAAATTATTTTAATGCTTTTGAAATTTTTCTTAAATATGCTTAGGAAGCAGATTAACTAGAGAAAAATGAAGAGGAGTACCATTATATTTTGCAAATTGGTCATTAAAATAGCTATATTCATTCATTCACAGTGATAGGCACTGTCCTATGTGCTGGGAACACAGAATTAGACAAGACAGATAATGTCTCTTTCCTAAGGAAACCTATAATATTGGGGGTGGGTGTAGAATAGCCATTGTACAAGTGATTACAAAAGTATTTACAATTGAGATGAAAGGTATGAAAAGTGTATAAGCCTACGGGGATATATAACAGAGAGACCAAACCTACTCCAGGAGCTCAGGGAATGTCTCCCTGATAAATCCACATTAAAGGTGAAATATGTAAACTCAATTATCTAGAAAAATACAGGAAAAGATATATGTAAGAGCCCAAATAATGGTGTATTAAATAAATAAACAAAGGTTGATAAAGCTTGAGAAAAATGGGTAAAGGGGTAAATTGAACGAGGAAAGACTGGAAAGGTGGCAGATCCAAAAACACACATGATATTGGAAGACATATTGAGGATTCTGTAAAATGCCATAGAAATTCATTCCTTCATTCATTTTATAAATACACATGGAGCATTTATATATTAGTTATTCTTCTAAATGTTGGAAATATAAGACCTCTGTTCTTGTGGAGCTTACATTATAATGATGAGAGGCTGACAATAAACAAAAATAAATAAATAAAATATATAGTGTGTCCAATGGTGATAAGTGCTATGGAGAAAAATAAAGCAAAGACTGCCAATAGGGAACTTGCTTTGAAGGGGCTGCAATTTTAAATACATTGGTCAAAGAAGGCCATAATGAAAAGATGAGACTCAAGCAAAGACTGGAGGGAGACATGGGAGGGAGCCATGAGGATTATATTATTCATTGCTGTGTAAAAAATTATCCGAAATTTAGGGATTTCAAACAATTCACATTATCTCACAGTTTCTGTTGGTCAGAAGTCTGGGTATGGCCTAATTGGATTATTTGCTCAGAGTTTCACAAAGCTGTAATCAAGTTGGTCCCTGGGGCTACAGTCAACTTTGAGGATTAGGTTTTCTTTCAATCTCATGGAATTGTTGGTAGAATGCATTACATTGCAGCTGTAGTATGATGGCTTACTTCTTCAAGCCCAGCAATAATGAGAGAGTTTCTGCTTCTTTGAGTCTCTGACCTCTAGACCCTCTTTTAAAGAGCTCACCTGATTAGGTCAGGCTCACCCACAATAATCTTTCTTTTTTATGAACTTGAAGTCACCTGATTAAATAATTCAATTTGCACAGTTCCTTCACTTTTTAAATATAGCATAATGTAACCAAAAAGTGACATCCCATATTCTTCACCATATTCCATTGGTTAGAGGCAAGTCATAGGTTCCACCTGCACACAAGAGATGGGGATTATACAAGAGTGTGACTTATTTGGGTTTACTTTAAGGTGTGCCTGCTACAAAGATATTTGAGGGAAGTGAGTTCCAGGCAGAATGTGTATGGCACTTTGAGGACATCAAGGAATGTAGTGTGGCTTTAATAGAGTGAGCTAAGGAATGTAACAGGAGGATTAAATCAGATGTGGGAGCAGATCCTATAGAGTCTTATAGGCCCTTTAATAACCTTCAGCTCTGAGTGTGATGAAAACCCATTAGAGGGTATTCAACAAAGGAGTGACCTTATCTGACTTTTTTTTAAAAGTTCATTCTGGCTGTTGTGTTGAGAATAGACTGAAAAAAATAGAAGTCCATAAATAGACTTAAATTGACTTAAATAGAAATGGAAGAGATGGACAAATTAATGACTCCTGTTCTTCAAAAAAGAGGTAGTCTACTAATACACATATACTTTTGTTTTTTATATCACTAGAGCCTTTCAAAATTATTGGATACACAAGGCACAGGCTGCTTTAAAGCAAAGTATGGCTAGGCAGGCATCTTCTGGGAAATATCTGGTTATCTAAAAGTTTTATGTGATCAGAGAATGAATTACATAAGATTGAATCTCACTAAGATTTTGGTAATTTAATTATTGATGTAGTTGTACCTATGAAATCATAGAATTTTAGATGTGGAAATAATTAGAAAGTCAACTAGGAAGAGAGTAACATCACACAATGGTAAACTAGAAAGCTCCAGGCCCTCATTTCCCCAGGGAAACATTAGACAACAGGAGGTTGGATAAAATAACCTTACAGAAGCTCTGAAAATCAGTTAAAGATCTAGAACAACCAAATAAACCCTCGATTTAGAAAAAAGTCACATTCAAAATGGTAGGAAATACTGTGGCTTTTTAACTCATCCTTGTCCTACCATCTCTTCAGCACGATGAGATGTAGATTATAAGAAGTGATGGTCCTATCCCTAGTTGTCTGCAAACCAGAGAGAGCAGAGCACACTGAATTTGCAAGTTTCTAAACTGTCTGTAGGCTGCCACATGGTTTGGTATCTCTATCACTTAACTCAAAGTTCATATGACCACAATTAAGTCCAACCTCAGGCTAAGGAAGCCCTGCGAAGCAGCAGGCATGGCTTGTTAAAACTACATGGGAACTATAGAGTTGCATATGCCTGAAGCAAGAGATTATTGAGGAAGAAATAGAACAAAACAGCTAATAAACCTGACAAAAACAAGGGTAAGATTCTTCAGAAAAGTAATATGGGGGAATTGGAAAATATACACACAGACTCCCAGAGAAAATTCATGCTCATGAAGGCCTACGAACACCTTAAGCCTTAAATTGGATTGATTAGTGAAGGCTTTCACCTACTCTGGGTCAATCTACAAAGATTGGAATAGGTGACTGTTTTTTCAAATGTACAGTTTTCAATAGAGGATGACAAAGCATACAAAGAAACAGGAAAACATGTCCATTCAAAGGCACAATATAATTTCAAAAACCCAAGCCTGAAGACAAAAGTTTTACACTTAGACAATACTTTAAAACAACTGTGTTAAATACGCTCAAAGAGCCAAGAAAATCATGGACAAACAAAAGAAATAAGGAAAACAATATATGAACAAATTGAGAATATCAACAGAGATATGAAGTAAAAAAAAGAACAAAATAACAATTTGGGAATTAAAAACACAAACAACAAAACAAAAAATTGACTAAAGGATTCAATATTATACTCAGACAGGAAGAAAAGCAAATATGAAGACAGATCACTTGAAATTATTGAGTTTGAGGGGCAAAAATTATAAATAGATAAATAAAATGTGAACACAGCCAAAGGGGCATGTGGAACATCATCAAGAAGATCATTATAATTATTATGAAAGTTCCAGAAAGAAAAGAGATAAATGGAAAGTGAAGTTATTTAAAGAAACAATGGGCAAAAATTATAATTAGAAGAAAAACATGGATATGCAAATCCAAGAAGCTCAAGTGAATAAATAATAGCAAAATTATTCACAGTAGTCAAAAAGTGAAAGCAACCAGTGCTGGTGGACAGATGAATGGATTTAAAAAGGCAATAAACTTGTCCCATTCCTACGAAAATATTCAAAAAAATTGAGAAGGGATTCATCCCTAGCTCATTCTGTGAGGCCAGCATCATCCTGATGCCAAAACGTGACAGAGACACAAGAAAAGAAAACTTCAGACCAATATCCTGATGAACATCCATGCAAAAATCCTCAAAAAAATACTGGAAAAGAAAATCCAGCAGCACATCAAAAAGCTTATCCACCACAATCAAGTAGGCTCTATCCCCAAGGTGCAAGGTTCATTCAACATATGCAAACTAATAAATGTGATTCATCACATAAACACAACCAAAGACAAAAACCAAATGATTATCTCAATAGAAGCAAAAAACCTTTTAATAAAATTTAACAATGCTTCATGTTAAAACCCCTCAGTAAATGAGATATTAAAGGAACATGTCTCAAAATAATAAAAGCAATCTATGACAAACCCACAGCCAACATCATAATAAATGGGCAAAAGCTGAAAGCATTCCTTTTGAAAATTGGCACAAGACAAGGACGCCCTCTCTCACCACTCTTATTCAACATAGTATTGGAAGTGCTGGCCAGAGAAATCAGGCAAAAGAAAGAAATAAAAGGCATCCAAATAAGAATGGCAAACTGTCCCTGTTTGCGAATGACAGGATTCTATATCTACAAAGCCCTATAGTCTTGGTTCAAATGTTCCTTAAGCTGATAAACAGCTTCAGCAAAGTCCTGGGATACAAAATCAATGTACAAAAATCCTAGCATTCCTATAAACCAACAACAGCCAAGCTGAAAGCCGAATCAGGAATACGATCCCATTCACAATTGCCACAAAAGGAATAAGATACTTAAAAATACAGCTAACCAGAGAGGTGAACAATCTCTACAATGGTAACTACAAAACACAACTCAAAGATCTGAGAGACGACACAAACAAATGAAAAAACATTCCATGTTCATGGATAGGAAGAATTAACATTGTAGTATTGGCCACACTACCCAAAGCAATTTATAGAATCAATGTTATTCCTATCAAAATATCAATGACATTCTTCACATAACTAAAAAAATCTACTTCAAAATTCATATGGAACCAGAAAAGAGCCTGACTAGCCAAGGCAATCCTAAGCAAAAATAACAAACCTACAGGCATCACGCTACCTGACTTCAAACTATGCTACAGGGCTACAGTAACCAAAACAGCATGGTACTGGTACAAAAACAGACACATAGACCAATGGAACAGACAAGAGAACACAGAAATAATGCTACATACCTACAACCATCTGATCTTTGACAAAGTTGACAAAAACAGAGAGTGGGGAAAGGACTCCCCATTCAGTAAATGGTGCTGGGAAAACTGGCTAGCCATATGTAAAAGAATGAAACTGGACCCCTTCCTTATACCATATCCAAAAATCAACACATGATGGATCAAACACTTCAATGTAAAACCCAAAACTATAAAAACCCTAAAAGACAACCTAGGCAATACCAGCTGGGACACAGAAACAGGCAAATATTTCATGACAAAAATGCCAAAATTAATTGCAAACAAAAGCAAAAATTAACAAGTGGGATCTAATTAAACTGAAGAGCTTCTGCACAGCAAAAAAAAAAAAACCTATCAACAGAATAAACAGACAATCTACAGAATGAGAGAAAATATTTGCAAACTATGCATCTGACAAAGGTTTAATGTGCAGCATCTACGATCTTGCAGATTTAGACAAACCTACAAGAAAAAAAGCATTAACAAGTGGGCAGAGGACATGAACACTTTTCCAAAGAAGACAAAACATGCAGTCAACAATCATATGACAAAAAAGCTCAACATCATTGATTATTAGAGAAATTCAAACCACAACCATAATGAGATACCATTTCACACCAGCCAGAGGGCTATTATTAAAAAGTAAAAAAATAACACGCTGGTGAGGTTGTTGAGAAAAAGGAACACTTATACACTGTTGCTGGTATTGTAAATTAGTTCAACCATTGTGAAGGACAGTGTGGTGATTCCTTGAAGACCTAAAGACAGAAATGTCATTTGACTCAGCACTAACCCTACTAAGTATGTACCCAAAAGAGTATATATCATGCTATATGAAGACACATGCCTGTATTTATTCATTGCAGCACTCTTCATGTTAGCAAAGACATGGAATCAATCTAAATGCCCATCAATGATAGACTGGATAAAGTAAATGTGGTACATATACACCATGAAATACTATGCAGCCATAAAAAGAATGAAATCATATTCTTTGCAGGAATATGGATGGAGCTGGAAGCCATTATCCCTAGCAAACTAATGAAGGAACAGGAAACCAAATGCTGCATGTTCTCATTTATAAGTGGGAGCTAAATAATGAGAACACATGGACACATGGAGGGGAACAACAGGCACGGGGGTCTCCTGGAGGTTGGAGGGTGGAAGGAGGGTGAAGATCATAAAAAATAGCTAATGACTATAAGGCTTAATATCTGGGTGATGAAATATCTGTACAACAAACCTCCAGGACACATGTTTACCTATGTAACACACCTGCATGTAGCCCCAAACTTAAAAGTAAAACATACAAACACACAAAAACAAAAGGCAATACATACCTACAATGGAATATTATTCAGTCTTATAAAAGAAAGAACTCCTGATACTTCAGCAGGAGTCTGCTGCAGGAGTGAGGGGAGCCAAAAACAGCCCTATCTACCCTTTCCTGGAGCCCCAAGTCCCTCCAGGTTTGATCTCTGGAAAGTTCTTCCATAATATGGAAACTTTGAAGACATTATGCTAAGTGAAATAAACCAGTCACAAAAAGATAAGTACTGTCTAATCCTACTTATGTGAGGTACCTAGAGTAGTTAGATTCTTAGAGACAAAAGTAGAATAGTGGGTTCTGGAGGTTGGAGTAAAAGGTGGGTGTATGGGGAGTTATTGTTTAATGGGTACTGAATTTCAGTTATGAAAGATGAAATAAGCTCTGGAGGTGGATGAATGGTAGCACAACAATGTGAATATACTCAATGCTACTAAACTCTGCATTTAATAATTGTAAAAATCTAAAAATTGATGTTATACATATTTCACCACAATAAAAAAGTAAACAAAAAAGTAAATATATAAGTCATATAGGCCAACCTGATAACCCCAAGGAGAATTTTAAAAGTCATTTCTGACAGATGATTTTTCAGCCTTGCTTGAATACTTTCCACTTACAACAATTGCATGCAAGATGATATGATTTGGTTCGTGTCCTCACTCAAATCTCACTTCAAATTGTAACCCCCACATGTCAAGGGAGAGACCTGCAATCTTCACGTTAGGGAGAGAGGTGATTGGATCATGGTGGCCATTTCCCCCATGCTGTTCTCGTAATAGTGAGTGAGTTCTCACAAAATTTGATTGTCTTGTAGTGTTTGACAGTTTCTCCTTCACGTGCTCTCTCTCTCCTGCTGCCTTGTGAAGAAGGTATTTCCTCTTTGCCTTCCAGTGTGATTGTAAGATTCCTAGGCCTCTCCAGCCATGTGGAACTACCAGTCAGTTAATCCTATTTCCTATGTAAATTACCCACTTGTGTAGTATCTTTATACCAGTGTAAAACAGACTAATATACAAGATCTACCCAGTAAAGTTTTACTGAAATAATTTTTTTCTTTCAGCTTCTTATGCTCTTAATACTGCTTTATACTACAATTTTATTCATACTTGTGATAATGTCTTTATCATTTATACCTATTATTTTAGTGCCACTGTGTTTTCTATAGAGTAGTAATTATCAACTGAATGTGAGTTTGTTTGGATGTCTATGGTGAGGGATTGTTTAGGTAGTCCTTTAAATCTGCATCAAAAATGTTAAGGCTCTTCAAGATGGCTGATTAGAGATGTTGGATGTCAGTTCTCCTCAGAAAGAAGAACCAAACTTATAGATGAATAATCACAACTCAAATATAAGTTTAGGTGATGAGTGCCAGAGCTTATCAAAGAACTCACAGGAAGAAGCTAAGACGCTGTAAAAGGAAGGAAGCAAAAGTTTGGCAGAGATCAAACCTGGAGGGACTTGGGGTTCCAGGAAAGGGTAGATAGGGCTGTTTTTGGCTCCCCTCACTCCTACAGCAGACTACCGATTTCTGAACTGTTGGAGAGACCTCCTTTCCTATCATGAACCTGAGCATTGGTGTGGGCGGCAATTTGGGAATTTTTTGAGGTCATTGCACTGTGCTGCCTGCTCTTGCAGGGTTGCTCAATGTCCTTTCAGACCTGAGGTGCAGTAGTAAGTGCCATACTCAGTGTGCACTTGTTGTGGGAGTCTGCCCTGCACAGAGAATCTCAACCCTTATGTCTCCACATCACTAAATTCTCTGCAGACATTCCTAAGCATCTACTTGGATTGCTGCAGCCATATAGGGCTGTCTAGACCAAAGAAGCTGCAGGATTCCCAGCCAGTTTGGTGCACAGGGTATGCTGCTCCTTGGGAAAGGGAGAGTGCAGTTCACCTAGGGAGTATGCCTTGGAACAAGGATAATCAGAGTGCATGTTCTCCTGGGCCCAGTAGTTCCCTGCTTGTGGGCTGTAGGTGACTGTGCACCATCCATCAGAGACACAGGTGCTATGCTGAGTGTTCCATGGGGAAGCAGCGTGGTTATTCCTCAGCATCCAAGCAGCCTCGGTGCTTGGGCACAGCAGTGGAGAGGGAGAACTCTCCTTCAAACTGCTGACCGCTATGGAAACAGCCATGGCTGCTTCCCTGGAAGCATGGCATGGGTGTGTCTATGGATGTCCATCATGGAGCTACTTTGGGTGTTCATGCACCCACTAGTGGTGTACTCTTGCACAAAAGGTGGAGCCCCTTCTCTTCTCTACATAGAGAGGCAGTGTTCCTGCAGCAGAGAAAAGGCTATCCATGAAGTTGTATGTTTTGGGCTAAAGAAAGTGGTTCTACCTCAAAGTCATTTTGGTGGGCAGCCATGGGCAGATGTTTTCCACAGCTCTCAGCTATGTGGTGGTCTGGAGAGTGATGGTTAAGTCTGTTCAAACCAAGAGACACAAACCCCAGGAAAAGGGAGGGATGAGAAAGACAATCACATTCCTGCTTGCCCAGGATATGGAGCCAGTGCCACCCTTTCTCCAACCTTGGAAATCCTTGGTGCTTTTCACCAAGAGCTACCTTGCCACCCAAGGTCAGGGCTGGTGCTTCTGCTGAGCATTGGGGTATCTAAGGGCAACAATGGCAGTCCAGCTCTGTCCAACTTGTCCCCACCTTAAGGAATGAGCAGTGAACTCAGGGCACCAGGCATTCCACAGACCAGCCCATCAGGTGAGGCAACAGAGAACTCCTTCTGACAATCAAAGGTCAAGCAAATACCCATCTATTTCTGCCAGAAGGCTCTTACCTGCAAGTGTCACCTACTAGCCTGGAGGTCAAGCAGCACAATCCAATACAAAATCTGCTGACTTAAATATACAGCACCTAGGACTTCTGACTCCACATCTCTGCAGGAGGCTTAGAACACACTCAAATGCACAGTATACCACTACTGCGATCAATATTCAAAGAAAAAAAAACAAAAAACAAAAAAAAAACAAAAAAAAACCCCACCACAGTAAGGCTATCTATGACCAAGGAAATTAGACAGAATTTTGCCCCCCTGAAAATACCCAGAAGCAAAGGCAAACGACCCTACTCAACATACATTACAGTTACACCCAAAAAGTAGAAAAAAAAGTCACATCCAAACAAAAGTAAATTCAAAAATAAGAAGTGGCTGGGCGCGGTGGCTCACACCTGTAATCCCACAACTTTGGGAGGCCGAGGTAGGCTGGTAACTTGAGGTCAGAAGTTCAAGACCAGCCTGGAAAACATCGTGAAACCCCATCCCTACTAAAAATACAAACATTAGCAGAGCGTGGTGGCACATGCCTGTAGTCCCATCTACTTCAGAGACGAGGCAGGAGGATCGCTTGAACTTGGAAGGTGGAGGCTGCAGTGAGCTGAGATCGCGCTACTGCACTCCAGCCTGGGCAACAGAGCCAGACTCTGTCTCAAAAATAAATAAATAAAAAACAAGAAGTAATAGTTTGTCCAAATTAGAAGGAACCAGCATAACATTTCTGACAGTATGAAAAAACAGGATGTAATGACATCCCCATAGGATTAAACTAGCTCTCTAGCAATGGATTATAATCAAAATGAAAATTCTGAAGTGTTATAGAATTGAAAATATGAATTGTAAGGAAGCTCAATGAGATCCAAAGGCAAGTTGAAAACCAACATAAAAAAATGGAAATCAATTCAGGACATGAATGAAAAATTTATTTAAAAAAACACGAAAATTTAATAAAAGCCCAGACAGAATTTCTGGAAAATAATTTATTGAAGGAATTATAAAATACAGGTAAAAGGTTTAGCAACAGACTAGACCAAGCAGAAGAAAGAACTTGAAGACAGGTGTTTCAATTAATCCATCCAGACAAAAATAAAGGGAAGTGTTTGAAAAATGAACCAAGCTTTCAAGAAATATGAGATTATGTAAGGTGCCGAAATCTATGATTCCAAGGTAATCCCGAGGGAGAAGAAAATAAAAGTCAAAAGTTTCAGAAATCTATTTGAGGGAATAATTGAGGAAAACTTCCCTGGTCATGCTAGAGATTTAGATATACCCATAAGAGAAGCTCAAAGAACTCTTGGGAGATACAGTGCAAGACTAACTTCACTGAGACATACAGTCATCAGACTAACCAAAGAGTAATGAAGGAAAAATTCCAAAAGCAGGGAGAGAGAAACATCTAATAAACGATAATAGAAATACTATCAGTGTAGGAGTAGACTTCTCAGCAGAAACCTTATACGCACAAAGATATTGGGGTTCTATTTTCAGTCTTCTTAAAGAAAATAACAGTCAGCCAAGTTTAGTTTGTATCCTGCTCAACTAAGCTTCATAAATAAAGGAGAAATAACATCTTTCTCAGACAAGCAAATGTTAAAGGAATTAATCACCAGTAAAAGACATGCTTAAAGGAGTTCTAAACATGGAAACTGAAGGGCAATGCTTGCCATCATAAAACATGTGAAAGTATAAAACTCACAGTTCTTATAATGCAATAACACAATTGAAACTGCAAAGAAAGTAGGTAACAATTAACATTATGGTAGGATCAAAATCTCATACATCAATATTAATTGAGAACATAAATTGACCAAATTCTCCACTTAAAAGATATAGATTGGCTGAATGGATTAAAAAATAAGACCCGATCAAATGTTGTTTTCAAGAAACCCACCTAACAAATAAAGACAGTTACAGACTCAAGGTAAAAGGATGGGTAAAGATATTCCACACAAACAAAAACCAAAAGCAAGCAGGAGTAGTCACACTTATATCGGGTAAAACAGTCTTAAAATCAACAACAACAATAAAAAAGACAAAAGAAGGTTATTACATATTGATAAAGGGTTCAATTCAACAAGAAGATATAACAATCCTAAATATAGATGCACCAAACACTAGCACACAGATTCATAAAACAAATACTACTGGACCAATGAAAAGAGATAAACAGCAGTAGAATAATAGTGTGAGACTTCAACACCCCACTGACAGCACTAAAAGATCACCGAGGCAGAAAATCAAAAAAGAAACTTTGGATATAAACGAGACTCTAAACCAAATGGACCTAAAAGGCATTTACAGAAAGTATACTAAAACAGATCATATGTTAGACCACAAGACAAGTCTTAATACAGTTTTAAAAATCAAAAGTACATCAAGTATTTTGTCAGACCACGATGGAATAAAAGTAGAAACAAATTTCAAGAGGAAGTCTCAAAACTATGCGAAGATATGGAAATTAAACAATCTGCTTCTGAATGACCTTTGAGTCTATGATAAAATTATGGAAGCAATTAAAAAATTTATTGAAACAAATGAAAACAAAGACACAACATACCAAAACCTCTGGAATGTAGCCAAAGCAATGTTAAGAGGGAAGCTTATAGCATTAAATGTTTATATCAAAAAGATAGAACGATCACAAACTGACAACCTAATATCACACCTCAAGGAACTAGATAAAAAAAAAAACAAACCAAAGCTAGCAGAAGAAAAGAAATGACAAAGATCAGAGCAGTACAAAATGAAATTGAGAACAAAATGCAATACAAAGGATCAATGAACTGAAATTTATGTTTTTGAAAACATAAACAAAATTGAAAGATGGCTAGGTAAAATAACCAAGAAAAAGAGAGAAGATTCTAGCAAGCACAATCAGAAAAAAAGGAGATATTACAACTGGTACCACAGAAATAGAGACCATCAGGGATTACAGTGAGGATCTTTATGCTAACAAACTAAAAAACCTAGAGGGAATTTATAAATTCCTGGAAACATACAATCACCCAATATTGAACCAGGAAGAAATAGAAATCCTGAACAGACCAGTAATGAGTAGTGAGGTTGAATTAGTAATAAAAATTCGCCCCAAAACAACAAAAAACACAAGGACCAGACAGGTTCACAGCTAAATTTTATCAGATGCAGAAAGAAAAACTGGTACAAATCACACTGAAACTGTTCAAAAACATTGAGGAGGAGAGACTTCTCTCTAACTCATACTACAAAGCCAGTATTACCCTGATACAGAATCCAGGCAAGGAAACAACAAAAAAAGAATACTATAGGCAAATATCACTGATAAACAAAGATGCAAAAATCCTGAACAAATATTAGCAAACCAAATTCAACAGCACATCAAAAAGATAGTACATGATCAAGTGGGTTTTATTCTTGGCATGCAAGGGTTGTTCAAAATACACAGATCAATAAATGTGATTCAAGACATGAACAGAATTAAAAACAAAAACCATATTATCACCTCAGTAGATGCAGATAATGTGTTTTATACAATTTAGCATCATTTAAGATAAAAACTCTAAACAAACAAGGCATCAAAGGAACATATCTCAAAGTAAAGAAAGTCATATGTGAGCCGGGCGCAGTGGCTCACGCCTGTAATTTCAGCACTTTGGAAGGCCGAGGTGGATGGATCACAAGGTCAGGAGTTCGAGACCAGCCTGACCAACATGGAAAAACCTCATCTCTGCTAAAAATACAACAATTCGCTGGGCGTGGTGGCCCGCACCTGTAATCACAGCTACTCAGCAGGCTGACGCAGGAAAATCGCTAGAACCCAGGAGGCAGAGGTTGCAGTGAGTCGAGACCGCATTACTGCATTACAGCTCGGGCAACAGAGAGAAACTCCATCTTAAATAAATAAATAAATAAATAAATAAATAAATATATAAATAAAAGTAAAAAATTAGAGCCATAAGTGAAAAACTCACAGTCAACATCTTACTGAATGAGGAGATGTTGGTAGCACTCCCCGTAAGAACTGTAACATGGCCAGGATGTCCACATTTACCACTGCTATTCAATGTAGTACTGGAAATCCTGGCTAGAGCGATATGTAAGACAAATGAATAAAAATCATGGAAATTGGAAAAAAAGGAAGTCAAATTATCTGTTTGCTTATGATATGATCTAATGCCTAGAAAATCCTAATAACTGCTCCAAAATAATCTTAGATTTGATAAACGACATCACTAAAGTTGGATACAAAATCAATGTACAAAAATAGTAATATTTCTATACACAAATAATTATCTAGCTGAGAATCAAATACAAATACAATTTCATTTACAATAGGTACAAAAAATAAAAGACCCAAGAATATATTTAACCAAGGAAGTGCAAAATCTCTACAAGAATAACTGCATCACACTGATGAAATAAATTCTATACGACACAAACAAATGGAAAATCATCCCATGCTCATGCACTGGAAGAATCAATATAATTAAAATGACCATACTTCCCCCCAAAATATACAAATTCATACAATCCCTGTCAAAATACCAATGTCATTTTTCAAAGAAATAGAAAAAACAATCCTAAAATTCATATAAAACCAAAGAAGAGCCCAGGATAGCCAAAGCTATCCTAAGCAAAAAGAATAAATCGGAAGACATCACACTACCTGATGCCAAATTACATTACGAGGCTATCATAACCAAAACAGCATTGGTACTGGTATAAAAATAAATGCACAAATCAATGGAACAGAATATAGAACCCAGAAATAAAGCCACATATTTATAGCTAAGTGACCTTAGACAAAGGGCATACACTGGGGTAATGACACCCATTCCAATAAATGGTCCTTGGAAAATTGGCTAGACATATGCAACAGAATGACACTGGATCCCTACTTGTCACCATGTACAAATATCATCTCAAGATGGATTAAAGACTTAAATGTCAGAAATAAAACTGTACAAATACTGGAGGAAACCCTAGGGAAAAATTTTCTGGACGTTAATCTAGCAAGGGATCCATGATTAAGACTTCAAAAGCACCAGCAACAGAGACAAAGATAGACAAATGCACCAAAACCTTTAAAATACAAGTTTGCTGTTTACTTTCCTTATATTAATACACATATTTGTTTTGTATTTTAAAATACATTAAAGAAGTCATAATACTGAAAGCACAATAAAGTGGCAACCATCCATGAGTTAAAATAATTTTGAAGATCAATGCTTTAGGAAACTTTTTCTATTTCATTGAGATAACAGATTTTCTCACTAGACTTTTAGCAATTTATTTATATATTTATTCATTTACTTTGTCTTTTTTAAGCTTTTCTTTTAGGGTCAGGGTGCATATATAGGTTTGTTATGTAAGTAAATTGTGTGTCATGAAGGTTTGGTATACAGATTATTTTGTCACCCAGGTAATAAGGACAGAACTCAATAGGTAGCTTTTTGATCCTCACCCTCCTCCAGGGTAGTTTTTTGATCCTCATTCTTCCCCCAGACTGTACCCTCAATTAGACCTTGGTGTCTGCTGTTCCCTTCTTTGTGTTAATGTGTACTCAATGTTTTGCTCCCACTTAAAAGTGAGAACATGCAATATTTAGTTTTCTGTTTCTGCATTAATTTGCTAAGGATAATGGCTTCCAGCTCCACCCATGTTGCTGTCGAAGCCATGAGCTCATTATTTTCATTGCTGTGTATTATTCCATGGTATATATGAACCACATTAACTCTATTTAATCTACCACTGATGAGTATTTAGGTTGATTCCATGTCTTTGCTATTGGGAATAATGCTGCAATAAATAAACAAATGCATGCATCTTTATGGTAGAACAATTTATATTCCTTTGAGCATATGCCCAATAATGGGATTGCTCGGTCAAATGGCAGTTCTGTTTTAAGTTCTCTGAGAAATTACCAAACCGTTTCCACAATGGCCGAACTAATCTACATTCCCACCAGCAACGTATAAGCGTTACCTTTTCTCTGCAGCCTTGCTAGCATCTGTTATTTTTTGACTTTTTAATAATAGCCATTCTGACTGCTGTGTGATGGCATCGCATTGGTTTTGATTTGGATTTCTATAATGATGAATATTGTTGAGTATTTTTATATGCTTTTAGGCTGCATCTATGTCTCTTTTGAAACATGTCTGTTCATATCCTTTGCCCACTTTTTAATGAGGTTGTTTAATTTTTGTTTGTTGATTTGTTCAAATTCCTTCTAGATTCTGGATATTAGACATCTGTTGGATCCATAGTTTGCAAATATTTTCTCCCATTCAGTAGGTTGTTTGTTTACTCCGTTGATAGTTTCTTTTGCTGTGCAGAAGCCCTTTAGTTTAAGTTCCATTTGTCAATTTTTGTTTTTGTTGCAATTGCTTTTGGAGTCTTCGTCATGAAATCTTTGCCAGAGACTATGTACAGAATAATATTTCCAAGCTTATCTTCAAGGATTTTTATAGGTTTAGGTGTTAAATTTACATCTTTAATCCATCTTTAGTTAATTTTCATATGTGGTTTAAGAAACTGGTACAGTTTCAGTCTTCTGCCATCACTACCCAGTCATCCAAGTATTATTTATAGAATAGGGAGTCCTTTCCCCATTGCTTATGTTTGTCAATTTTTTTGAAGATGTGATAGCTGTAGGTGTGCAGCTTTATTTCTGGACTCTATTCTGTTTGATTGGTCTATGTGTCTGTTTTTGCACCAGTACAATGCTGTTTGGCTTACTCTAGCCTTGCAGTATAGTTTGAAGTCGGGTAGTGTGATGCCTCTATCTTTGTTCTTTTTGCTTAGGATTGCTTTGGCTATTCAGGTTTTTTTTTTTTTTGATTCCTTATGAATTTTAGAATAGACTTTTTTTCTAATTATGTTAACAATGTCACTGGTAGTTTGATAGGAATAGCAATGAGTCTGTAAATTGCTTCTGCTTTGGGTAGTATGGCCATTTTAACAATATTGATTTTTTTCTATCCATAAGCATGGAAAGTTTTCTATTTGTTTGTGTTATTTCTGATTTCATTCAGCAATGTTTTGTAATTCTCATTAGAAATTTTTCACCTCCCTGATTAGCTGTATTCCTAGGTATTTGATTCTTTTTTTGGCTATTGCGAATCAGATTGCATTCCTCGTTTGGCTTTCAGCTTGGACCTTGTTGGTGTATAGAAAAGTCACTCATTTTTACACATTAATTTCCTATCTGGGAAAGTTGCTAAAGTTGTTTATCACATCTAGAAGCTTTTGGGCAGAGACTATGAGGCTTTCTAGGTATAGAACCATACCTTCTGCAAACAGGGATAGTTTGACTTCCTCTTTTTCTATTTGGATTCCTTTTCTTTCTTTCTTTTGCCTGATTGCTCTGGCTAGTACTTCCAGTACTGTGGTCAATAGGAGCAGGGAGAATGAGCCTCCTTTTCTTGTTCCAGCTCTCAGGAAGAATGCTTCTAGCTTTTGCCTGTTCAGTATGATGGTGGCTGTGGGTTTGTCAGAGATGGTTCTTATTATTT
Organism: Gorilla gorilla gorilla; assembly: GCF_029281585.2. Classification (NCBI taxonomy): domain Eukaryota; kingdom Metazoa; phylum Chordata; class Mammalia; order Primates; family Hominidae; genus Gorilla; species Gorilla gorilla. Next base: position 128,737,501 of record NC_073247.2, read on the forward strand.
TGAGGTATGTTCCTTCAATGCCTAGTTTGTTGAGGTTTTTTAGCACGAAGAAATGTTGAATTTTAGCAAAAGCCCTTCCTGCATCTATTGAGATTATCATGTGTTTTTTGTTTTTACTTCAGTTCATAGGAGGAATAACATTTATTGATTTGTGTATGTTGAACTGACCATGCATCCCAGGCATAAAGCCTACTCAATCATGGTGGATTAGCTTTCTGATGTTCTGCTACATTCAGTTTGCTAGTATTTTGTTAAGGACATTTGCTTTTATGTTCATCAAGGCTATTGGCCTGACATTTTCTTCTTGTTGCTGTTATGTCTCTGCTAGCTTTTGGTAGCAGAATGATGCTGGCCGCCTCAAAAAATGAGTAAGGGAGGAGTCCCCACTTCTCAATTTTTTGGGGAATTATATTAGTAGAAATGGTACCAACCCTTCTTTATACATCTGGTAAAAATTTCTTTGTGAATCCATCTGACACTGAGCATTTTCTGGTTGGTAGACTTTTGATTACTAATTCAATTTTGAAACTCATTATTTGCCTATTCAGGGATTCAGTTTTTTATCGGGAGGTTGTATGTTTCAAATAATTTACCATTTTTTCTAGGTTTTCTAGCTTTTGTGCATAGAGGTTCTTAGTAGTCTCTATTTTTAAAAACATTCTGTGGCATTGGTGCTAACAGAATGGTCATTTCTGATTATGTTTATTTGGCTTTTCAGTCTTCTGTTTTTCTTTATTAGTCTAGCTAGTGGTCTGTCAATCTTATTTATACCTTAAAAATACCAACTTCTTGTTTCATTGATCTTTTGAACTTTTTTTTTCATTTTCATTTCATTCAGATTAGCTCTGATTTCAGTTATTTATTCTGGTACCTTTGAGGTTCATTTGCTTTTTTGTTCTTATTACTTCTATGTGTGATGTTATATTGTTAATTTGATAGCTTTCTAACTTTTTGATGTGGGAATTAGCACTATAAAGTTTTATCTCAACATTGCTTTGGCTGTGACCCAGACATCCTGGTATGTTTTACATTTGCTTATTCAATTATTTTTTGAATTAATAAATCAAAATGTCTTGATTTCTGCCTTAATTTCCTTGTTTATGGAAAAGTCATTCAGAAGTAGGTTGTTTCCTTTCCATGTAATTGTATGGTTTGAACAATTTTCTCAGCATTGGTTTCTATTTTTGTGTGTGTGAGTGCTGTAGCACCAGAGTGTGGTTGGTATAATTTGGGGACTTTTATTAGGCGTTTTTGATTTTCTTTTTTTTTTTTTTGCATTTGCTGAGAATTGTCTTATGGTCAATTATGTGTTTGATTTTAGAGTATGTGCCATGTTCAGATGAGAAGAATGCATATTTTGCTCCTTGTGGGTGGAGAGTTCTATAGATGTCTGTTAGTTTTATTTGCTCAAATGTCAAGTTCAGGTCCAGAATATCTTTGCTAGATTTCTGCCTCAATAATCTGTCCAGTACTGTCAGTGGAGTGTTGAAGTCTCCCACTTTTATTGTGTAGTTATCTAAATATCTTCATATGTCTCTATGAACTTATTTTATGAATCTGAGTGCTCCTGTATTAGATGCATATATATTTAGGAAGGTTTTCTTGTTGAATTGAACCATTTGCCATTATGTAATGCCATCCTTTGTAATTTTTAAAAATGATTGTTTGTTTAAAGTCCGTTTTGTCTGAAATTAGGATAGCAACCCTTGCTTTCTGTTTTCTGTCTGCTTGATAGATTTTTCTTCATCCCTTTACTTTGAGCCTATGGGTATCACTGAGACTTGCAGCAATTTAGGCAACTCACATTCCTCAATCCATTTTTCAGCTTTAAGTCTTTGCCAAGGTGGAAACCCTTCTAGTTTGTATATCTTTTTCTAAACATTTGAAGTCCTCATTTTATTATTGTCATTGTTTGAACTACAAACAAGATGTTTACTTTTTCAAAGACAGATACTTTTCAAGTACATTAATAGCCTCCTTTAGCAGAAAGAACAAATGGAACCACAGCATATTATAGGTGTCTTAAGTGTGATGTCTATAATTACAAATCTCATGGTTGGTAACAATATAGCAGATACAATCTTTTAGAAGTAAGAAATAACTAGCTGGCCGGGTGCTGTGGCTCACGCCTGTAATCCCAACACTTTGGGAGGCCGAGGCGGGTGGATCACGAGGTCAGGAGGAGATAAAGACCATGGTGAAACCCCGTCTCTACTGAAAATACAAAACCAAAAAAAAAAAAAAAAATTAGCCGGGCGCGGTGGCGGGTGCCTGTAGTCCCAGCTACTCGGGAGGCTGAGGCAGGAGAATGGCATGAACCCGGGAGACGGAGCTTGCAGTGAGCCGAGATTGTGCCACCGCACTCCAGCCTGGGTGACAGAGAGACTCCGTCTCAAAAAAAGAAAAGAAAAGAAAAGAAAAGTAAGAGATAACTATATTAGTGTTTCTGAAAGACAATCCTAGGGGCGACCTGCAACCTAATCAGCTGGTGTGATTATAAAAATGTTGACTCGCAGGCCCCACATCAAACCCATTAAATAAGAACTTCTAGGAGTGGTAGTTGAGAGACTGTGCTTTTAAATGTAGTGACTCTTATTTCCACTAACTGTAAGAACAGTGATATAAATGTTAATACCCTACTGTTTGGAATAAATTAGATGTATGTTTGAATCCCATTTCTATCACTTAATGATTTTACTTTTGTTGGCCTCCACCCTACTCATGTCTTGTCAATTCCCAACTCCCACCTCTCTTACACATTTGCTCTATTCCCAACTTCATCTCTTATATTAACCTCTCATAGTTCAAAGCTGAGAATTTTTCAGTTAGAATTGCCTATTCACTATCTATGTGTATTCTTTCTAAGTCACCTCACTGAATGATGTCTCCTTTCTCACTACACAAAGGCAATTGGTCTAAAGGGTCGTCATTTTGTTTCCTTCATACACTCTAATAAAATGGCTGCTAATTTTTTCCCCTATACATGACAACTATGTGGTTAGATTTTACTGGTTAAGTGAATCAGAGGAATAATTATTGTTGCTACTTGTTGATTCTGATTCCAACTCTTGTTACAACCTCAAATTCATTGCACAATCTCAGGTACAAAATTTCAGAATAAAATGCTCCAGATATATCCAACTTTTCCCATCCCAATATGCAACTCTCCTCTGTGTACTCATGGACACCTCACTCCCACCCTCTCACCTTTTCTTCCTTTAGCACCTCATTCCATACCGTCACAAAACTACAGATTCCAGCTTTGTGCCTGGGGAACGGGATTCACGAGCAGCTTCATAGAGAAAGCTGCATTTAAGCTGATATTAAAGACTCGGCCACAATATGAGTTGTGTGGTGAGAAGTAGTGTTAGGTGTTTTATGAATATCATTTTAGTGTTTCTCAAAATGTGGATTTTAAACATGCAGATTTTCTAGCTCAATCCTAGCCTTAAAGAAATAGAATCCCTGAGAGGGGGGTTCAGGAACTTGTATCATAAGACATCCTCAGGTGATTCAGCTATGCTGCAGGAGTCTATATTATAGACTGCATAAAGTTAGCCTTACAAAAATCAAAGTCATAACATTTTGCATGCTCCCAGGCACATGACTCATAATTTCAGCTGTGGTGAAAACATACCAACTTGCTCCCATTATTTATAAGAAAGCATTGCATTCTCTAATATGTACTGTTTTCTTTTTTAGATGTTCTTGAGAAAGACACCTTGGTGTGCAGTTGGGAAATAAAGGAGTTTGGAAGACAACCACAAATGGAGAAGAAAATGTATATTCTTTCAATGTAGCATATCGGAATGGTGAAAATACTTGAAAGACTAGTTTTGAATAGAGAAGTTGTTGTAACTTAATGCTCAGGCTTTGGTGTAGGTATGAACGTCTATGTTGCATTTTCGCAATTTGTTTTTGAAGGACCTCTAACAAATGGCATTACATAGAAATGCACTGTATTTACATAGAATTTGAAATAAATGAAAATTAATTGCCCTTTCAGCTAATTTGTAGTGGACTCATAAAAATGCTTTTTTATTCTGTAAAGCCTGTCAATATTCAAACTCCTCCAGCATACCATCTGTTCAGTCTTTGGTGCATCTGCAAGTTCTATCTCAGTGACAGAGAGATGGGAGAGCTGTGCAGCTTTAGAATATTTTATGCACATTGAGACATTGAAGTATTTTAAAAGTATATTACTACAGAAACGTCTCATGATGTTTGTTCCCTAAAATGCAGGCATTTTAGTCAATGAAATAAAGTAATATTCGTATAGCTGCTACAGGTTCTGTTAATGTTATTTGTCTTAATTAAGAAATTATAGCTGTTAGTTTTCTTCATTGGACATTCTAGTTGAAATTATTGATACACCTTACAGACAACATCCTGATTTTTATCGAAGTTTGTAATTTATTAATCACAAAAGTCCAAATATAGTTTGATTGCATGTTTCTATTTGAGGCTGTTTTTATGACTTTTAGGTGCTCATAGAATTCATTTTATAGGAAGATGTTATGGTTCCAATTTTACATGTTAAAGTTAGTATTTATATGTATTTTGTCCCTTCGACAAAGGAAAGTACATTTGTTCCAGGAGTTAAAAAATTTTCTCCATTAAAGGTCTGAAATTAAAGTATAGATTCTTAAGAAAAATCCATTGTCACAAGATATCTTATTAAATTAAGAATTGCAAGTTGTTAAATTCCCATGACATTGTTTCCAGAGTTGACAACTAAAAAATAATTTCATGATTAAGTCATTAAAATGTATTTTATTGCTAAATGTTCATTATTTCAGAATTGGCCTGTTATCTATTTATTTCCTGATGGTTGATACTATTTTATTTTTATTTTTAATTTTTGTGGGTACATAGTAGGTGTATATGTTGATGGGGTACATGTACATGAAATGTCTGATCCTTGATAGTAAAGCAAGGATAACATCAACATTGTGTTACAGATTGTTTTTTCTCCTTGATGTTACCAAAAAAGCATGCAAAAATAATGTTCTGATATTTAAAAGATGATTTGAGATACTGTGTTTAATACAATATAAAGTGGATAAACTTAGAAATGTTACTGTGGCTGCTATTAATTGTTGACCTAATTTACCAGCTAGTGAAATGAGTTAGAAGCCAAACTTCTTGAATTAATGTGAATGAATAGAACCTGTCTGTTTCAGAGGACATCTTCTCACAGGGAGGTAAACAGATTCTCAAGGGAAAATGTTTCATAGATGCTATTAAATATACAAGGCTGAATTTGTTGCTTATTGACATTTTCTTAAACTAAATAGTTTTTATTTATTCTCGAAGGTCGAACCAGCTATCCTTTGATAAAACATCAATGACAAGATTATTTTTGATGAAATGCCGAGCACTTGGTCAAAAAATTGAGTGTAAATTAGTATAACCATTGTGGAAAGTGGTGTGGCAATTCCTCAAAGAGCTAAAAAACAGAACTTCCATTCAACCCAGCAATCCAATTACTGAGTATATACCCAAAGAAATATAAATCATTCTGTCATAAAGAGATATGCACGCATATGTTCATTGAAGCACTACTCACAATAGCAAAAACACGGAATCAACCTAAATGCCCATCACTGGTGGACTAGATAAATCCTGATCTATCGTACACCACGGAATGCTATGAAACCATAAAAAGAATAACATCATGTTTTTTGTAAGAACATGGATGGAGCTGGAAACCATTATCCTTAGCAAACTAATGCAGGAACAGAAAACCAAATAATGCATCTTCTCTGAAGTGGTAGCTAAATGATGAGAACAACATGGACACACGGAGGGGAACAACAGACACCGGGGCCTACATGAGGGTGGAGGGTGGAGGGTGGGAGGAGGAAAAGATTAACAAATTAGTACTAGGCTTAATACCTGGGTGACAAAATAATCTGTACAATAAACCCACGTGACACAAGTTTACCGATACAATAAAGCTGCACAGGTACCCTTGAACTAAAAAGTTAAGAAAATTCTTTAAAAATAATTGTTCATAAGTGTAAAATAGGTCTAAGGGCAAAGGAGGGAGAGAAAGGAGGGGCTGTTGTGCAACTAGACAAAAAAGCAGTTTCTCTACACAGTTGTTTTTCTTGTGGACAATAAAGCAGAAAATGTCACTTATAGCCACCTAATGAGGGTATGATGGACTCTAGCCTTCCTAATGTGCACATTTAGACATCACGGCACTAGTAAGCATTAGTAGAGAGCATCCCTGGTAACTGAATGCTGATTTTCAAAGTGTCCTTGGCTTCCAAATAGCTAAAAAGGCATTGGTGAGCAGATGTCCATTGTGTGATGAAAAGTCTAATTGTATTTGCCTTGTCTAAGAGAGAGACAGCCAGGACAGTCAGGCAGGTCAAAGAATGTGGGCAGGACTTACGTATTGCATCTGAAGAGAAAACTTGGAAAACAGTTGGATAGCTAATGAGACAACTTACAGGCCCCAGGCTGGGTCTGTGTCTGCAAAACAATTAAGGAAAGGCGAGAATTGAAGGCTTAACTCAGAAAATGCAGGCCCACAAACCTTCTGAACACTATCATAAAACACAGGAGCATTGAAACCAGACAGAACTGTGCTTTTGGATTCTGGCTATAGCATCTAAAAACTATATGAAATTGGAGAAACTAATTCACCTCTTTAAGACTTAGTCCTCTCAGCCATAAAATGATGATGATAATCATACCATAGGTTGCTGTGAGGATTATGTAAAATAATGTATATAAAAATAGCACTTAGTATATTGTTTGGTTCATAGTAAGAGCTCAATAAATATCAACAGTTTTTAGCAGTTATCTAAACAATGAAGGCAAATGTGTTTGAGAAGCTCTCTTACATTTGATTCCTTGAGGCAGAGCCTGAGAAATCAGCTATGGTGGGCTGTGTTTACATCATGGAAACCAGCAAATGCTATAATCACCCTTTCTCACACTGTCCCTCCAGCTAATTGTTAATCATTTACCAACACATTATTCAATGTAACTAAATAAGGGAAAGATATTTTGAAGCTCGATGCCCACACACAATTTTGAACGTAGGGTAAAGGCGGAATTGAGACAGGTCCCAGATGTCTAGAAACAGCTAAAGGACACAACGGCTTTCTTAGTATATACAAATATTACCCTAAGTACCTAATTTTAAAAGTATCACACTCAATCATTTTTGTTTTTATTACTCACCCTTTCACCATCCTCTTTTGATAATAATCTGGTTCTAGCAATGGATTGGACTGCTGCAATAAAATGAATTTTAACAATACACCACGAAGATTCAGCTGGACAAGAGCACAAAACCGACTCAGTTAACAATCCAACGTCACTCAGAAGGACAATGGAATAATGTACACCACAGTTGACTTCCCCAAAAGGATGTTATATACTGACCCAAAAAGACAGTTCAAAGTTTGTGGCACTACTTCCCAAACCAAGTAATTAAATTCACTAGAAATATTTTGAAGCCATATTTAGGATCCTTGCACATTATTCTAATTCACTTTCTTGTAGACAACTTTATACAAACAGTTATAAACTGGGTCGGACTGGGAATGTCATAAAAATAAGCCTCAAGGATTCCTTTTAGTGCTTAAACACTATAATTTAAAATAAAGGTGTTTATTTTTTTCTTTCAAAATCCCCAACCATCACCTCACTGTTTGGGGAAAATAAAAACAAAACAAAAGAAAAAAAATCACTGAACCTTATTTTCTAGATTTACTAAGTCTCCTCTGGGAGTAAAGAAGCATTGAGAATAAAAGCTTTAATTATACCCCTGAAGGTGCTTCCCCACCCCAACCACATGTCAGGCATTGAAAGAACAAGAAGCTGCTCAGCTTCATCAAACAGCAGGTGGTATTGATGGATTACACTGCCAGGTATCCTAAATCTGATATATAAAAAAAACACAAGCAGCAGATTTTTGAAGTTTCCCTGAAACTCTTGGAGCAATACATTCTGAATCTACAAGCAGTCTGACATTTGGATGGACCTTTACATTTATCCATGACATTGGATAAAATGGCATTATTAATACAAATTAGGATAAATAATACTGAATACAAAAGTAAGTATGTTTGGGTTTATTTTAATAACTTATTGGTTGGCTATATTTTTAATTATACAAACAATATACGTCCATGTTTTAGAAAAAATAACATTATAATATTCTTCAATTATTCTTATGGCCAGCCATTACCAATTCTTTAGGATTCAGTTTCCCTGTGACCTCCACTGAGAGACTTTCCTTTTCTAAAGCACCCCTTCCTGTTTCTACTATTCACCATTGTGGTTCCTTCTCTTTTTTTGTTCTTTATTATTCATTACAATTTGTAATTAATTCGTCTAACATATCTCATAAAACCTAAAATGACATTGTTACTAACATCATTATTTTATGAATCACTAGGAAAGGAAAGGGCTTGTAATTAAATTGTTAGAGTGCTTTATTATCGCATGAATTTTGCAATGCCAGCTTCATAATGTAAACTTCATGGGTACAGTGACTGTTTCTGTCTTTATCACTGCTGAAGTTTTAGTGCCTAGCACAGTGCCAGGCTCATAAGTGTATATTGAATGAGTGGATCAGGTCATGTTAATCATACTGTTCTGTATTGTTCTATGTCAGTACATTGTTTGCAATATTTTTATAGTATTTATTTTTAACATTTGTATAGTACCCCATTGTATTTATTTAATCACTCCTTTTTGATAAATATTAACGGTGTTTCCAATTTTCCTGCTATTAAACAATGTTCAGTGAGTATCTGTGTACATATAATTTGAGTATTAGTGTATGTACGACTCTAAGATAAACTCTTAGAATTGGAATTGTCAGAAAGTATACCTATTTTTAATTTAGATATATCGATGAATACAGGATTTTGTTTCTGTTCTTTGAACACACAGCATAGAAGAGATGTTCTTACCGTAAGAGTTATGGTTTGAGCAGCCTATTTGGAAGAACATTTTTCCACTTTTATAGTTTTTCTTCTCAGTCTCAAGAGGTAACTATTCATCTAGCTTTGTTAAAGACATGCTCCAAGATGTTCTATGTTTCACCAACATCTCTGCTTTGGAAGAGACTAGGTAACACCTACTTCCTTAAATCTATCCTGTACACTCTCACCAGATTAATCTATTGAAACACTGTTTTAATCACATTAATCTTTTGTTGGAAAACTTGCATTGATTTGAGATTATGCACAATTTTGAATTTTTTTTTCATACTTTTCTGTTTTCCAAATGTACTAGTATACACATGTATTGGTTTTATACTTTAAATATATAAATGTTATAAATAAATGAAAGCAGTTTCTGTTGCTTGAAAGCCAATAGCAAATCAATATAAATGTATTTACTTCTCTAACCAAAAAAGAAAAACTCTAAACTCTCTCTGTGTGTGTGTGTGTGTGTGTGTGTGTGTGTGCAATTCTAATGGCTTCCCACTTTGCCAAGTTTAAAATATCTCAGCCTGATATTCAAGGCTTTCCATGTTCTGTCCTCAACATAAATTTCCATGGTTGTCACTGATCAATCACCTTTGTGAACTCTTTATTCAAGGAAAATTAATCTGATCATGGTCTCTGCAACATGCCTTCCACCGTAGCTTTCTTTCTTCACATCATTTGCCTGACCACTTAAAATCTTTATTCTTCTTCTTCACTGTAAATCCTAAAAATCTCTATAGGCGAAAATCAAATTCTATCACTTTGGAAAGTATCTGTCTTTCATTAGTTTACTGTGAAAGCTTTTTTTTCATCATGCGAGATAACACTAAGTTGACAACTATTTTACATAGAAAAATTATTTGTTAGTTTTTCATATCTGTAAATGTTGTCCAAATAATTATAAAAATCTAGAGCTGCATTGTTTAATAGTCACATGTGATTGTTTAGACTTTAAGTTTATCTGAATTTAAATTAATGAGTTATTAGCTTATCACTAACTTAGTCAAGCAGAGGCTTTAGCAGCCACACATGACCCAAACTACAGACTTTACAGAATTAGTTCAGAAATACCACTAAGCAAACAAACAACAACAGACCCTGGTGGGGGGTGGAGGGAACATGATTTCCAGAGTTACCACATTATATTACTTAAAATTTTCAATTTTAACTAAAAATATATAAAGCATTCATAAAAAAAAGTATTGCTCGTACACAGTAAATAAAATAGTCAATAAAAACTGTCCCCTAGGGAACCCAGACATTGGACTTACTAGACAGAGACTTTAAATCAGTTATTTTAAATATAGTCAAAATATGTTAATTAGAGGAAGTAATGTATAAAAAACTAAATGAAAGTGTAAAAGCAATGTCTCTCTGCATAGAAAATACTAACAAAGAGAAAGAAATTATCCTTAAAGGAAGAACCAGGTAGAAATTCTGGCGTTGAAAAGTATAATAACTGAATTAAAAATTTGACTAGAAATAGTCAACAGCATCTTCGAGCAAACAAAAGAATCAGTGAACTTGAAAATAAGTAGAGGTTATGCAATATAAAAATTAGAAAAAATAATGAGGAAAAATAAATAGCACCTCAGAGACCTGCAGAACAACACGAACATACTAAGATACACATAGTAGGATTTCCAGAAGTAGAAAAGGAAAAGAAGAAAGCAGAAAGAATATTTCAAAAAATTACGGCTGAAAATGTCTTAAATTTCATGAAAATATTAATGTATACACCAGCTCAGTAAACTCCAAATAGCTCAAATAAAATATAATTTAAAATAAGTCCTCAGTTGTGCTAATTACATTTCAAGTGTTCAGTAGCCACATGTGGCTAGTGGCTACCATGTTGAATATTGCAGATATAGAAAATTTTCATAATTGCTGGAAGTTCTATTTGATAGCACTGACCTACCATATAAGACTTGTACATTGACATTTGTTGTTCTCTAGTTCCCAGTTTCTGAATATCTCCAACCCACTTATCTATAGCCACTCATACACAAAAACACACATACACACACATCTATAAGCTCAGCCTTGTTTCTAGAACAAATTATAATCTATTATATCAGCAAGAATTTTAGGAGCTCTAATTTCGGCCACAAGACACAGTATTAAGTTACTCTTTCTCATAATCCCATCCTTGCCTTGTGCTCTACTTTTGGGTACTGAGTTTCTAACTTGCTTTTAGAACAAAGTGGCCATCTTGAGTCCTTGTTATTGTTGTTGATTCCTATTTACATTTGTTTCATGTGCCAAAGTACAGTTCCCTGTCTTATTAGAGTTTAGGATCATAGTTCTTCTATGACTGAACTCTGCTTTGCCATTGCCAATTTCCTACACATGGACACTAAAAACCTTCAAAACTAAAGTTCAAAGCTGGAGCTGCTACTTTTTGTTCACATCTTTATTAAACAGTAATAATAGGAGAGTGTTCTCAATAAATTCCAGACACAGCCTAGCTGCCTTAATTCTCAGTATATCTCCAAATTATTAATTCTATTACTTTTATTTTAGAGATATGGAACTTGAAGCTCAGAGAGATTATGTAACGTGTCTAAAGTCATCCAGTGAATAACTGACAGATTTGGAGGTTTAATCATATTCATGTGGCTCCATAATCTATGTCTCTTCTACCATTCTGTATTCTCAACATCAGAGCTTAGCTCTTTATAGTATATTCTAAGATAGTGACTGGTGTCATGTAACCAGAAACGATCTTTTACATAGTTATGTAGCAGACATCCCTTATTCCAATGATCTGCCTCAATTGTTGCCTCTTCCTATTTGGAGTTGCTTATTGCTGTCTTTGGCCCACCTACTTCATTACTGCCTGATAAATCCTTGATGTTGAGGGTGGTAGTGAACTAATTGCCTGTGATCTGATTATCATTTTTTGTTTGTTGAATTGGACTTCTTTCCAGGACCTACATTTGAGTTTGCCTCACCAGATCCTACTCTAACACAAGGGAGACATCTAGTTCCCTGACCCTAATCTCCCTCAGTCCTTTCAATATTAATGCCATTAAACAAATCAAATGTGGTCTAAATATAACAGTGCTTGGCCCAGAGCCTTGCACATTGTAGGGATAAATAGATATTTGAGGTGGTAATGCAAATAGTGAATTCTTAATATGAAATGTTAAAAATGTGCATGCAATAAGTCTTAATTGTTCAGACACTTTCAGGTGTGGATGTCCCTTATGTGGTAGAAATATCATCGGAATCAAAAAAGGAAGCATTAAGAAGTAACTTAGAATCACGGAGGAGGATGACACTTGAGGCAAGCTAAACACAACCAATAATAAAAATAAAGACTATTGTTTTATTTATTGTTGTTAATAATATTAGTAATATAAATTTGAGAAGAGGATAATAAGTTACCATTTGAGTGGAGAATATATCTCAAACATTATGGTACATTCTTTACATATATTATGTAATTTAACCTCCCAATATTGAAACGTAAGTTAGTAAGTCATATCTTTTTTCTAAATAAAAGTTTAAGTACCTTAACCAATTTCACAAAGTAACTCCAGAATCTCTGCAAAAAATAAATTTAGGAGTGGTAAACAAAGGAAAGAGTAAAGGGATTTGTCTTGAAGTTTTACTGGCAGAGTAACACATTGTCTTTGATTACGGGTGTAACTTTAATTGGTGGCTAATAGGAATTATGGGCAGTGGAAGGCAGAGATAAAAGCACTGCCACTGCTAAACTAGTAAATTGTGTGCTAGGATTTCAATATAGATTGTCTGAATTCAAACTCGGAACTATAGCACAACTAAAATTTCACTCAAATATACACTTCAAATAGGAATTCCAACACTCTCCCCTGGGAGGTGAGTCCTGTGATCTCATCAGGGTTTTATCCCTAAGGAACAGGTTATTTCAGGAGTAATTTCAACCTGGAGCTTCTATGTTTTAACAAAGCAGTGGCACTTTTTTGCAAAACAATTACAAGATCCTTCAGATTTATGTTTGCAGAGATTTTAGGTCATTGTATCCAGTGGTTTTTCTTGGCTGCCCAAAGGCCGTGAATGATCTTTGAAGAGGTCTTTCTTGATTCATCCATTAGTATGACTTCTTATTTCCTGTCCCCCAAGAACAACCAGCTGACCGATAACTTCCACAATGCAGATGATTTCTGCATCTATCAAGAGAACTCTGCAAAAGGAGACTGAGATGGCTGCTATGTTTCTTTCTTGATAACTGACCAAATTGCCTATCAACAGTGTCACCTCTCAAGGCAACTATCAAATAAGACAAACTATGAGAATTTGGAAAAGTTTCCAAAGAAGAAAAACGGATCAAGTCTTTAGCTACAGAGATCATCTCACTTTTGTCTCTCAACTTGCAGGGCCTGGTGCTGTGTGAGAAGTGAAAATTTCCTCAGTAAGCAAGTTCTTGTGCAAGGTCTGCCCATTAACTGATTGCTGAACAAGTGACAACACAGAATCCCTATGGGTTTTGGAACTGTGCCAATTTCAGCCTCCCTTTGTGCTATGGCACTCAAACTATAAAAAGGTACATAATGACTCAGGTCACATATTAATTTTTATTTTCATTTTCACTGCTTATCCAAACATAGAAAAGCAAATGCTGCAGACTCATGCCTTCTGCTTATTTGCCACTGGTGGAAAGTCCTCTCAGTACCTACAGAGGTGCTAATGCTTAAGGAGGAAGCACAGAGGGTTCAGATATAGATTGATACCAATAAATGTTCTAATACATAATTTAAAATCTTTTCCTGAAATGTCCTTAGTGATTCAAAATAAAAGAAAGCTACAATGGTTCTTCAACAGCTGTTTGTCTGGTGAAAGCTAGATGGCCACGTTGTGCTGTAGGGGAGTGATTTCAATCAGACAAAGGAGTTTGTGCTTCCCTGTAGTTTCTCAGTGATATTCAGTTTTAAAATGAATGTTTAGTCTTTCAGGCCACAAAGTGTTCAATTGAACAAATTCTAAGTCATTTATTGAAAGGTACTACAATGACCTAAAAGATATAGTCATTATCAAATAGGAATGCCTAGATACAAAGGAAGATAATGCAAACTGAATTAAAAATACAGAAGAACAGGGCTTCCAGGCAAAAGAAAATGCAGGAAACTCTCCCTTCTCCCAAGGTTGACACTACTTTAGGTCTCCTTTCTGTGTGAAAAGGATTTGCACTAGGCTGGGTAAAGCAGGGCTTTTTATACTGTAATGATGCCTTTGCTTTCCTCAGTTCCTTAAAGCTGAGTTTTATTGGTGCTTCCATTAGGCAAATATATGTCCCAGCTCCTGACTGAGACAGAGAGTTTAGCTATAATGTAAGCCACAATCATCACTGTGGCTTAGGAGTAAGCTACCATCCCAGTCTGGATTTTAGTCACAAGTTTGGGGTTCCTAAATTGTTTTCTAGTTTTACTACATATGCCATTAATTTTGTGTCTAATGATACTTATGTGCCTAGTTTGCTGCAAGATTCCAGCTCTCCTTGGCTACTGTCATCTCAGTACTGATTTAGTTCTTATGTTTTGCTTTGGCCCTTAAATTTGAAGAGCTGTGTTCTAGAGTCAGCCTTCTTCATTCATATACTAACTCTATCATTGAATTGCTATGAGACTCTGTGCAAATAACTCTAATTATTTGAACTTCAATTTTCAAAACTGTAAAATTGGAATACTAATCATGCATCATAAGGTCCTTGAGAATATTAAATAAGATGAGGCATTTAATGCACTTAACAGAGTGTCTTAACATAACAAGGACATCCTAAAAGATACCCATTGTTACTACTATCATTAGTTAGTCAACTAAGTTGCTTGGTACCCTGATCCACTTAAATGTCGGGAGCTTTCTCTGAGCTGCAACCAGCACAGTAGCTAGATGGGAGGTTGCGAGGAAGAAAACAGCTAATGCTCTACCTTACTCTTGTTAGTTGAAGTCTCTCCTTATACACAGATCTTCCAGATGATTACCACACTCCTACATAACTCTCTTCCATCTTACTCAGTTTTGATTGACTGGATTCTCTTTACCTGACTGAACTATTTAAATCATATTTATCCCATATCCATATGGCTATCTCCTCAGTTCTATCAACCTTGAGAGTATGGTTTCATGGTTTGAATATGAAGCCTCATGCTGAAATATTAATTCCCAGTGTGGCAATGTTGGAAGGTGTAATCTTAAAGATGTGAAGACCAATGAGAGGCATTTGGGTCATGGGGGCCTTGCCCTCCAGGATGGCTTGGTGCTGTTCTCATTGTAGTGAGTGAATGTTTGCTCTCAAGAAACTGGATTAATTATCACAGGAATGGATTTGTTCCCATGAGAGTAGGTTTTTTATAAAGCAAGGATGCTCTTTGTGTTTAGACCATTCACACATGTATGCTTCTCCTTGATGTTATGCCCCATTATTATGCAGCAGGAAAGCCCTCTTCAGAAGTTAGCACCATATCCTTGAACTTCCAAGTCTGAAGAATCATGAGCGAAATAAACCTCTGTCTCTATAAATTACCCAATCTCAGCTATTCTATTACAGCAATACAAAATGGACTTACACAGAAAGCTAAACCCTCAGCTCTGTCAGCACTGATTGGATGCTCACATGTAGCCCTGCAACAAGATCCCAACACCTTCCTCTCACTACTTCTTTAATATTGCCTGAAGTAAGACTGAGTGATGCCAATAAATGATAAGCAAATATCCACTATTGGGGGTTCTCCTTTCATAGCAGAACTAATATAGGTGACTATCTGATATAAGAAAAAAGAAGACCTTGTTCTTTACCCATCCTCAAAAAACATATTTTCTACTTTCAGGATGATGTCAAAAATCCTATAGCTAAAATGTCCCTAATTTATGAAAATGAACACGATCCTTGGATTAGGCAAACGTCCATGAAGAGCTAACATCAATCTACCACCTGCCACAGATTGACATCTCCTGCACTATGTCTGTCAATAATCACATTCCCTATCTGATGAGCCTTTCTGTATACTCAACCCACCACTTTCTGATAAAATCCCAACCATCAAAATTCATATTATCAATACCGACCCACTCATGAGAATCAATATTGTTAAAATGCTCACACCACACAAAGCAATCTACAGATTCAATGCAATCCCTACCAAAATACCAACTGACATTCTCCACAGAAATAGAGAAAACAATTCTAAAATTAGTACAAAATCACAAAAGACTGAGAATAGTCAATGCTATGCTAAGCAAAAAGAACAAAACTGGAGGAATCACATTACCTGACTTTGAATTATACAAAAGAGCTATAGTAACCAAAACAGCATGGTACTGGTATAAAAACAGACACATCAGATACATATACTAATAGAATAGAAATCTACACACCTACAGTGAAGTAATTTTCAACAAAGGTGCTGAGAACATGCACTGGGGAAAAGACCATCTCTTTAATAAGTGGTGCTGAGAAAAGTGGATGTCCATATGCAGAAGGATGAAACTAGGACACTTATCTCTCATCATATACAGAAATAAAATCAGAAAGCATTAAAGACTTAAATTTAGTAACTCAAACTATGAAACTACTACTACAACAAAAACATTGAGTAAAATCTCCAGGATATTGGTTTTGGCAAAGATTTCTTGAGTAATACCCCACAAGCACAGGCAACCAAAGTAAAAATGGGCAAGTGAGATCACATCAAATTAAAAAGCTTCTGCATAGCAAAGGATCCAATCAGCAAAGTAAAGAGAAAATCCACAGAATGGGAGAAAATATTTGTAAACTGCTTTTCTGGTAAGTAATTAATAATCAGAATATGTAAGGTGCACAAACAACACCATAGGAAAATATCTAATAATCCAACCCCAAAATGGGCAAAATATTTGAATACACATTTCTCAAAAGAAGACATACAAATGGCAGACAGGTATATGAAAAGGTGCTCAACATCACTGATCATCAGAGAAATGCAAATCACAATTAAAATGAGATATAATCTCACCCCAGTCAAAAAGGCTCGTATTCAAAAAACAGGCAATAACAAATGCTGACAAGGATGTTGAGAAAAGGGAACTCTTATACACTGTTGATGGGAATGTACAACCCACTAACAGTGTACAATTAATATAACCACTATGTAGGACAGCTGGAAGTTCTTCAAAATACTAAAAATAGAGTTACCATAGGATCCAGCAACCCTACTTCTAGGTATATACTCCAAAGAAAGAAATCAGTATATGGAATAGATATCTCCACTCTCATGTGTAATGCTTGAGCACTGTAATGCTTGAGAGGATTGATATCCCATTTTCCATGATGTAATTATTATACATTGCATGCCTATCTCAAAACATCTCATGTACCCCACAAATATATACACCTACTATGTACCCACAAAAAATAAAAATAAAAAACTATTAAAGAATTTACTCACTCCTAAACTAGTCCCACAGCATAAGAAAGAGATAATAGTCATCTTCCAACAGTGCATACTCCAAATCACCTTGCTATCATTTTATATATTAGTAAATTATAAAAGTAATCTGTTAGTTTATTGGTATTTTTAACTAGAAGGAAGTTGGTAAACTAAGAGTACATGAAAGTTTAAGTAGGCTGATGCCTCCAACAGTAACTCACAGTAGAATCAGGAAGTAGACATACACAATTCTATGTAGATGTGTATGCTTGCATGTGAGTGTATACTCATACCGAAAGCGATGGGTTAATAGAGATAGTATGTACAGCACAGAGAGATGAGGCAGGAAGAGCAAGGTGAGGTGAGGTAGAACTAACAATGAGAAATTTTAAAATTATAGTTACTAAAAAGCAAAGTCACTGAAATGTGGTGTCTCCTATGAGAGGAAAATGGTAATGTTACAGACCAAAAGTTTTAGAACAAGTCCATAATTTCACACAAATATATGTTCATAGAAACAACTTAAAGCTTCATATTAATATATTAATGTTTTGGATATTTTGACGTTTAGTTTAAAAGAGTAAGCTCTTTTCTGTGTTGACAAATGTTATTGGCACTTCAATAATCTAGCCCAATATACTATTCAAAGACATATGTGTCCCTATTTCTAGATGGATAGGTCCAAGTGGAAGTGATAAAAATACACATTTTATAATATATGCATTACTCAACCAAAGGTAACCATTATGGCATTCTTCCTGCAACAATTTTGAAGATGATCACATGATGCAAAAATTAAATATAAAAATGCGTGTAGTGAAAAGTCTTCTCCTCATACCTTTTCTGTCTCTGGCCAATTTCCAATCTCATTCCAAATATTTTTCATTTTGAATGTTGAGAGAGTGTATATGTAGATTAATTTTCTAAAACTTAATGTATTTAAATATTGAGATATATCACAAGATTGAACTACATGTGGGTTATACCATTAGCAGTTCCATCAACAATGTAGAGGAGTGCCTATTTCCTCATGCCACAGACTAACTTGCCTCTAGATTTTTTTCAGTCTGAACAGTGATAAATGGCATCCTAATATAGTTTTTATTAGCAATTCTCTTATTATGAGTGAAAAGGATAACTGAAAATTAAATACAAATGAGGGCCACATGTAATTTTATTTCTGTAAACTGTTTATATACTTTGCCTACATTTCTATTAGCTTACCTTTTCCTATTTATTTGGAGATGCTTTTCTATATTTGAGTGATTAACCTCTTGTATATGAGTTATTTCATGCCCTCTGCTTTGCACTGGGCTGTCCCATTTCTTACTTCAAGGCTTTTATTACCAATTTTTGCTTTCTCATATAAACTTGAAACATGAGAATTATAACATTTCCTATTACATAGCATTAAAAATCCATCCCTGAAGGGGGCAGAGCAAGATGGCAGAATGGAAGCCTACACCATTTATCCCTCCGTCTGGAAAACCAGATTTCAACAACTATCTGCACACAGAAAAGCACCATCACAACAATCAAAAATCAAGTAAATAATCACAGTACCTGGTTTTAACTTCATGTCACCAAAAGAGGCATTGAAGAGGGCAAGAAAGATAGTCTTTGATTGCTGATGTCACCCTTCCCTTATCCCCCTGCAGCCATGGAAAGAGAATCTGTGCACTTTGACAAGGGAGAGTGCAGCAACTGAAGAACATTACATTCAACTCAGTGCTGCCTTGGCACAGCAGAGAATAAGCCATGCTGGGCTCAGTCAAGTCACATGCACAGAGCAAGCATTTGGACCAGTCCTAGCCAGAGGGGATGTCATCTATCCCAGGAGTCAGAACTTGGGTTTCTCAGCAAGCCTCGTCATCATGGGCTAAAGTGCTCTGGGGTCCTAGGTAAACTTGAAAGGCAGTCTAGGACACAAGGACTTCAGTTTCTAGGCAATTCATAGTACTAGGCTGGGCTTAGCGCCAGTGAACTAGGGTGGCACATGACCCATGGAGATACTAGCTGGCATGGCTAAAAGAGTGCCTGTGCCATCCATTCCCCAACTGCGGGCAGCACAGCTCACAACAATGAAAGTGACTTTTTCCTTCTGCTTAAGGAGATGACAGTGAAGAATAAAGAAGACTTTGTCTTTTTGACTACCAGCTCAGCCACAGTAGGATAGGGCAACAGGTAGAGTCATGAGGCCCTAGCTCTCAGATAACATTTCTAGACACACTCTGGGCCAAAAGGAAACCCACTGCCTTGAAGGGAATGACTCAGTCTTGGCAGGATTCATCACCAGCTTACTAAAGAGTCCTTGGGTCCTGAATAACCAGCAGCCATACTGAGGGAGCATGCCATGCACTTTAAAGCTCTGAGAAGTTCTGGTTTCAGGGGTGACCTAGCACATTCCCAGCTGTGGTGGCTATGGTTAAAGAAAGAGTCCTTCTGTTTGAGAAAATCAGAGAGAAAAGTAAAGGGGAATTTGTCTTGCACCCTAGGTACCAGCTTGGCCACCTTGAGGTAAAGCAACAAGCAGTCTCTTGGGATTCCTGAGTATAGGCCTAGGCTCTTGGACAGCATTTCTGTACCTGCCCTGGCCCAGTGGGGAGCCCATTTCCCTGAAGGGAGAGTTCTAGGCCTGGCAGCATTCACCAAAAGCTGAAAGAAGGGCCCTTGGGCTTTAACTGAACATTGGTGGTGGCCTGGCAGAACCCCCCAATGGATTGTTAATGGTGGCCACAGTGAAAAGCTCTTCTGTCTGTGGAAAGGGGAGGGAAGAGTGAGAAGGAATTTCTATTGTTGTTTGAGTGCCAGGTTGGCTGCAATAGAATAGAATATTAGGTAAGTTGCTAAGGTCTTTTATTCCAATCCCTGCCTGCCAGACAGCATCTCTGGACACGCCTGGTGCCTGGGGCAGTCCCAGTGTTGGTGACCCACAAAGTTACTCGTATCACCAGAGCTTCAGTTCCAGGTGGCTCAGCAGAGAGAAAGAAACTGTTTTGGAGAAAGTGAGAAAAAGAACAAGGGTCTCTGCCTGGTAATCTATATAATTTCTCTAGAACTTATCCAAGACCACTAAAGCAATACTTTTATGAGTTTGCAAGGCCCACAGTACTATCTGGCTTGGGGCTCAAATCCCTTTGAATACCTGGAAGCCTTTCCAAAAAGCACACGCTCAAATAAGCCCAGACTGTGAAGACTACAATAAATACCTAACTCTTCAATGCCCAGATACTAGTGAACATCTACAAGCGTCAGAACCATCCAGGAAAACATGACATCACCAAATGAACTATATAAGGCACCATGGACCAGTCCAGGAGAAACAGAGATATGGGACCTTTCAAACAGAGAAGTCAAAATATCTATTTTGAGGAAACTCAAAGAAATGGAAGATAACACAGAGAAGAAACTCAGAATTCTATCAGATAAATTTAATGAAGAGATTCAAATAATTTAAAAGAGTCAAGCAGAAATTCTAGAGTTGAAAAATTCAATTGACATACTTAGGAACACACCAGAGTCTCTGAATAGCACAACTGATCAAGCAGAAGACAGAATTAGTGAGACTGAAAACAGGTGCTTTGAAAATACACAGTCAGAGGAGATAAAAGAAAAAAAAGAATAAAAGCAATAAAGCATGCCTATAAAATCTAAAAATAAAAAATCTAAAAAGCCTCAAAAGGCAAACATAAGAGTTGTTGCCATTAAAGACAAGGTAAAGAAAGAGATAGGGGTAGAAATTTTATTTAAAGGGACAATATCAGAGAAGTTCCCAAACCTAGAGAAATGTATGAATATCCAAGTAAAAGAAGGTATCCAAGTAAAAGAAGGTATCTAAGCAAATGTCTGTGACTGTGGTGTATAAACTACTCTTGTCCTAAGTAGAAAGACTAAATCATGAACCAATCAAAAATAATAACTACAACAATTTTAAAGTCATTGACAATATAATGGATGCAAATAGAAATAACAAAAAATTAAAAAGCAGGGGGACCAAGTTATGACATAGAGTTTTTATTAGTTTTCTTTTTGCTTGTTTATGCAAATATTGTTAAGTTGTTATCATGTTAAAATAATGGGTTATAATATTTTCAAGGCTCATGTAAACCTCAAATCAATAAACATACAGTAGACACACAAAAAATAAAAGGCAAGAAACTAAATTATATCACCCCAGGAAATCACCTTCCTAAAAAAAGACAGAAAGGAAAGAAAGAAGGAAGAGAAGACCACAAAACAACCAGAAAACAAATAACAAAATGTCAGGAGTAAGTCCTTACTTACAAATAATACCAATCAATGTAAATGTACTAAACCATCTAATAAAAAGAGATAGAGTGGCTGAATGGGTGAAAAAACAAGAACCATTAATCTGTTGCCTACTAGAAATGTACTTCTCACATGAAAATATACATAGACTGGAAATAAAGGATAGAAAAAGACATTCCATGCCAATGAAAACCAAACAAAGAGCAGGAGTCACTATACATATATAAAACAAAATATATTTAAAGAAAAAAATATAAGAAGAGATGAAGAAGGTTACTATAAAATGATAAAGGGGTCAATTCAGCAAGAGAATATAACAATTATAAATATATATGCACCCAACACTGGAGTACCCAGATATATAAGAAAATACTATTATAGCTAAAGAGACACAGGCTCCAATACAATAATAACCGGAGACTTCTACACTCCACCTTCAGCATTGCACAGATCTTCCAGACAGTAAATTACCAAAGAAACATTGGCCTGAATCTGTACTATAGATAAAATAGATTTAATAGATATTTACAGAACATTTCATGCAACAGCTGCAGAAAACATATTCTTTACCACAGCACATGTATTATTCTCAAGGACACACCACATGTTAGCTCACAAACAAGTCTTAAACATTCCAATTAATTGGAATAATATCGGGTATCTTCTCTGATCACAGTGGAATAAAACTAGAAATTAATTACAACAGGAACTTTGGAAACTATAAAAATACATGGAAATTAAACAATACCCTCCTAAAAAACCAGTCCTCCATAAAGAAATTAAGAAGAAATGTGAAAAAAATGCCTTGAAACAAATGATAATGGAATTACAACATAGCAAAACTTCTGTGATATAGCAAAAGCAATACTAAGAAGAAAGCTTATAGTTATGAGTGCCTACATCAAAAAAGAAGAAAAGCTTCAAATAAACAGTCTTATGATGCATCTTAAAGAACAAGAAAAGCAAGAGCAAACCAAGTATAAAGTTAGTACAAGAAAAGAAATAATAAAGATTAGATCAGAAATTAATGAAATTGAAATGAAGAAAGCAAACAAAAGATCAATGGAAAAAAGTTGTTTTTTTTGAAAAAATAAAATTGACAAACCTGTAACCGAACTAAGAAAAAAAAGAGCTTATACAAATAAGTGATATCAGAAATGAAAAAGGAGCTATTACAACTGATACTGCAAAAATTTAAAGGACAATTAATGGATACTATGAACAACTAAATTTCAATCAATTGGAAAATCTAGAAGAAATGAACAATTTCCAAGTCCACACAATTTATCAAGATTGAACCAGAAAGAAATCCAAAACCTGAACAGACCAATAACAAGTAACAAGATCAAAACCATAATAAAAAGTTGGCCAGTACAAAAAAGCCTGGGACCCAATAGCTTCACCATTAAATTCTATGAAACATTTAAAGAAGAATGAGTACCAATCCTACTCAAAATATTCTGAAAAGTAGAGAAGAAAATACTTCCATACTCATTCTATAAGGCCAGTATTACTCTGATACAAAAACCAGACAAAGATGCATTGAAAAAGAAATACATGCCAATATCTCTGAAGAAAATTGATGCACAAATTCTAAAACAAAACACTAGCAATGTGTATTCAATAATACACTTAAAAGACTGTGCATCATGACCAAGTGGGATTTATCCCTGGCATGCAAGGATGGTTCAACACACACAATTAAATGAATGTGATGCATCATATCAACAGAATGAAGGAAAAATACATGATTAACTCAAATGATGCTGAAAAAGCATTTGATAAAATTCAACTTCCCTCCAGATAAATAACCTCAAAAAACTGGGGATAGAAGAAACATATCTCAACATAGTAAAAGCCATATATGACAGACAAACAATGGATCTGGAAAACAACAAGGATGGCCATTTTCACAACTGTTATTCAACATTGTATCAAAAGTCTTAGCTTTAGCAGTCAGACAAGAGAAACAAAGGGCATCCAAATTGGAATGGAAGAAATCAAATTATTCTTGTTTTCTGATGACATAATCTTATATTTGGAAAAAAACAAAAGATTCAATAAAAAAATTAGTAAGCAAATTCAATAAAGTTGCAGGATACAAAATCAACATACAAAAATTAGTATCATTTCTATATGGTGACAGTGAACAATCTGAAAAAGAAAAATGTAATCTAATTCACAATAGCCACAAATATAATTATACCCTTAGAAATTACTTTAAAGAATTGAAAGATCTCTATAATGGAAACTGTAAAACTATAAATCACTTATGACAAAAATGAAGAAAATACAAAAAAATGGAAAGATAATTCATGTTCGTGGATCGAGTGAATCAATATTGTTAAAATGTCCACACTACCTAAAGCAATATACAGATTCTATGCAATCTCCTTCAAAATACCAATGATATTCATTACTGAAATAGAAAAAAATGCTAAAATTTATATGAAACCTCAAAAGACCTGGAATAGTCAAAGCTATCCTAAGCAAAAAGAATAAAACTGGAGAAATCACATTACCTGACTTCAAATTATATGAAAGAGGTATAGTAACCAAAACAGCATGGTACTGCCATAAAAACAGACACACAGACCAATGGAACAGAATGGAGAACTCAGAAAATAATTTACACACCTACAGTGAAGTAATTTTTGATAAGGGTGCCAAGAACATATACTGGGAAAAAGAATCTCTTCAATAAATGGTGCTGGGGAAGCTGAATATTTATATGCAGAAGAGTAAAGCTGGATCTCTATCTGTTGTTGCATACAGAAATCAAATCAAAATGGATTAAAGACTTAAATCTAAGACTTTAAATTATGAAACTTCTACAGGATGTAATTGGAGAAAATCTCCAGGATATTTTCCAGGGCAAATTCTTCTCCAGGGCAAAGATTTCTTAAGAAATACCCCACAAGAACAGGCAACCAATGCAAAAATGGATAAATAGGATCACATGAAGTTATTATAAAAATCTTCTGCACATTAAAGAAAACAATCAACAAAATGAAAAGACAATCCACAGAATGGAAGAAAATATTTGCAAACTACCCATCTGACTAGGGATGAATAACGAGAATATATAAAGACCTCAAC
This sequence comes from Gorilla gorilla gorilla, assembly GCF_029281585.2. NCBI lineage: Eukaryota > Metazoa > Chordata > Mammalia > Primates > Hominidae > Gorilla > Gorilla gorilla. The sequence continues at coordinate 128,762,222 of NC_073247.2, forward strand.
TAATGCTATAGGAAAAATTCTAATAATCTGATTTAAGATGGGCAAAATATTTAAATAGACATTTCTCAAAATAAGATATACAAATGGCAAATAGGCATATGAAAAGGTGATCATCAGAGAAATGCAAATCCAACCTGCAATGAGATATCGTTTCATGCAGTTAAAATGGCTTATATCCAAAAGTCAGGCAATAACAAATGCTTGTGATGTTGTGGAGAAAAAGGAAGGCCCATATAGTGTTGATGGAAATGTAAATTAGTACGACTACTATAGAGAACAGTTTACAGGGTCCTCAAAAAGCTAAAAATACAGCTACTATATGATCCAGCAATCACAGACTGGGTATATACCCCAAAGAAAGGAAATCAGTGTATTGAAGAGATACCTGCACTTCCATATTTGTTACAGCACTATTCACAATACCCAAGATTTGGATGCAACCTGAGTGTCCATCAACAGATAAGTGGGTAAAGAAAATGTAGTACTTATACACAATGGAGTATTATTCAGCCATCAAAAAGAATGAGACCTAGTCATTTGCAACAACATGGATGGAACTGGAAGTCATTATGTTAAGTGAAATAAGCCAGGCACAGACAGACAGACAAACATCGCATGTTGTCACTCATTTGTGGGATCTAAAAATCAAAACAATTGAACTCATGGAAATAGAGAATAGAAGAATGGTTACTAGTGGCTGGGAAGGATAGTGAGGGATCACTGGAGAGGAGGGGATAGTTAATGGGTACAAAATTAGAAAGAATGAATAAGATCTAGTATGTAACAGCATAACAGGGGGACTACAGTCAATAATGTTTAAATTGTACATTTAACATAACTAAAAGAATACAATTGGATTGTTTGTAACACAAAGGATATGTGCTTGAGGGAATGGATACTCAATTTTCCATGATGAGATTATTACACATTGCATTACTCTACCAAAATATCTCATATGCCCCATAAATATGTACATCTACAGTGTACTCATAAAAATTATAAAATTACAAAAAATCCAACCTGTATCTTATACTCATTGATAGTAGCAGCTGAATATTTTGTGTATGACATCACAAATGGTGTTACCACATAAAGTTGAAGATAATTAAATTTAAATTTCAGATAAACAACTTTTTTTTTTTAGACTGAGTCTCACTCCATTGCCAGGCTGGAGTACAGTGGTGCGATCTTGGCTCATTGCAACCTCCAGCTCCCGGGTTCAAGCGATTCTCTTGCCTCAGCTTCCTGAGTTGCTAGGACTACAGGCACCATCACTACTTCCAACTAATTTTTGGTAGAGATGGGGTTTCACCATGTTGGCCAGGATGGTATTGATCTCCTGACCTTGTGATCTGCCCACCTCAGCCTCTCAAAGTGCTGGTATTATAGGCGTGAGCCACTGCACCGGGCCAACAACTATTTTGTTTTTTTTTTTTGCCTAAGTTCATTCCAAACGTTACATAAAATATAGATATACTAAAATACTGTTCTTTTTTTCCTAAAATTCAAATTTGACTAAACATCCTGATTTTGATTTGCTAATTTTCAGCATCCTGATTATATTTTCATATTTTTCTGAGACTAAGATACCAAAACTATTGTCCATTGATCTTGATGCATGTCCATGACTGATATTACATGGAATGATAAAACATGATAATAAAAATAGCCAGGATGTATTAGAAATATTTTATGTTGCTCAAATTCAATCACAAATGCCCTGTGTAATATGCCCCATAAAGAGTCATCTGTCTTATTACTAGACACTTTCAATGGCAGGCAATTGCCACTTTCTTAAACACAGTGCAATTGATGCTTGAATTGATAATTTAGTAAATTATTTGTTGAACTAAACAAATTCTCTTTTTGTGAAGATTTCTCATATTCATCTTAGTCTTAGAGGCCACTAAGAAAAAGATAAATCGCTTTTCCATGTGTCAACACTTCAAATTTCTGACTATAGTGGTCAAATCTTGGTATAAGTTTTGCTCTTCGATAAATATTTTCAGTTCCTTCAACTGTCTTCTATAAACTATTACTTCAAGTCATCTCATACACTAGCAAATACTTATTTTGTACCTTCTGTGTATCAGGCACTGTGCTCGGTGAAATGACACTGTAGTGAAGAGTATAAAATTTTCCACCTCTCAGGACACTTTTAGTCTAATGGGGGAGGATGTGTAAGAGGACAAACATATACAAAGCTTTGTAACAACTCCTATAATAAAATTACGAATGAGATCATTAAAGAACATAAAGGAAGGAGAATCTAAATCTACCTGGAAGACACAAGGGAGAGGGAGTGTGAGGGAAAATGTTCAGAGAAGGATTAGTGTGTTACGACTGAGAAGTGTTTTAAATGTTCCATGGGAATTTTTCATTTGAACAAGGGGACAGAGAGCAGAGATTGCTAAATTCAACTGGTATTTTAAAATCCTTATGCTGTGTGACCTCTCTGCTACATCAGAGAAGTTGATTACTTCCTTCTTGAAGCACTAAGTTTCTATTACATCACACTCTGCTCTAACCATTCTTTCTCCCTTTCAAGGGCTCCTTCTGGTTCTGCCTCTTTTCCTTCATTGTTGTTCTGTATGGCTCTGTCCCATATACACGGCTTTTCTCATTTTATGAGAAAATGAGAAATTTCATTTACTTTAGCAATTTCATTTACTTTTGTGATATTTATTGTTATCTTAAATGTTGACAACTTTGGAACATATATCTCCATCCCAGGCTAAGCTTCATACATATGTGTAAAATGCCTACTTGACATTTTTACCTAGATGGTCCACAATCACCTTAAACTCAATATGTCCAAACCAAAGTCCTTATCCCATGTTCATTACTGACATGGAACTAGCTCTACCTACAGAATCATCTACATTAGAAATGTGGGGGAATTTCTGACTTTGCTTTATTTTTCTATACATACACCACCAAATCCTACATATTCATTTGCCTCTTTCTCTCTTTCAAATCTGTTTTATATAACTGCCCTAAGTTCAGGATCTCATCATCTATACCTTGGACTTACACAGCCAAGCCTTAACTCACCTTCCTGACTCTAGTTATTTTCATCACTCATCAACTCTTCTCACAGTTACCAAAATGATCTATATCAAATACCAGTCAGGGAACTTGACTTCTGGCACAACGGCATTAGGAGTTCCACAGATACAGTCCCCAGTGAACCTGGAGAAAACTAAAAACAAACAAATCAGAAACATTTAACATCTCTGGAAATGTTCCTAAAGGCAAATAGCAAATGAAGAAAAATCTGTTCTAGAATATACATGAAAATTCAGAAATAAAGGCCAGAGACTGTGATATTTGATCCAAGACCACTTCTTCCCCCACCCCAGCCTAGGAAGACAAACTTCACTCAGACTGCTTCAGCTAAGAACACTGGACTCCCTGTCCCCACAATGCCTAGACAGAGGCCTTATTTATAGGGGGAACAAGGTATTAGCATTTTTCATCCTGTCCCTTGCTACCTGATAGCGAGGATAAGTTCTAGACAAGTGTGATTAAGAAGTTGGGGTTCCCCTCTGCCTGTCCCACTCATGGGAAAGGGGCTATACTTTGATTAGTACTCTGAGAATACTAGGGCCCTTACCTTTCTTGGCCTTGCTTGTGATGTGGCAATCCCATGCTAGCAAGTTGAGGTTATCTGAGTCTGCTGTCCATCCTCTCTACTGAGTGCTCTCAACAGCTAGAGCAGGGATGTCACTCAGAAAGAAGCTTGCCATTGTCCCAACACCTAGCTCCAGAACCATGACTCAAGTATTTAGCCTAGAGGTAGTAACAGGCCATAAAATAGATAGCTCCTAATTTCTACCCAAAGAAACCATCTTTATCTGTAAAGGAGAATAAAGTTGTAGCCTAAACCCTCTTTAAAAATGAAGGGGTTTATTTTTGAGGTAACTAAACTGTTCTAAAATTGACTATCATGATGGTTGCACATATCTGTGAACATACTAAAAAACAATGAACTGTATACTTTAAATGTGTAAAGTATGTAGTCTGTGAATTATACCTCACTAAAGCTGTTAAAAATAATGCTAAAATATAAAACACCATTATCAAAGACCACTATATTTTTTAAGAAATGATAATCAGATAATTTCATTTTTGTTACTAAAATTATTTCATGGCTCTTTGATGCTCACAGAATAATATCCAAGTTTCTTACCATGATCCTTGTAAGATACCTCCTTCCTGCCTCTGCAGTCTTAGCTAATGTCAGCTTTCTATCTCTCACTCTGCCATATATCAATATCAAACGCTTTGTGTTTCCTACATATACCTTTCTATTCATTACCTTCATAACTTTGCTCATGCTCTATACTCTCTATCAGAAATTATTTGGTTAATACTTATTTACTCCAAGTTCAGGTCTCATTTCCTCCAAGATAATTTTCTACCCTGTATGTAGTCCTACTGACTTATGGTAGTCTTCTCCTCTGAACCTTCGTAAAAATCTCCATCTTTACATCATATGTATTATATAATTTACATGGCTTTTTCTTCCACAAAACTGAGAGAATTAAGGGCAAAAATGAGTTTTTATCTCTAATACATAGCCCAATGTCCAATATTGTATTTATTGTAGGTGTAAATACCAGTAAATGCAAAAGCACGAGGGAAGCACGAGGGAAACTATAATTAAACTGAATAAGAAATAATATACTAAAGTGTCAAATTCAGGCAGTGTTAAGTGGAGATGAAGAGAATAGAGGGGTTGAAGAAAGATTCAAGAGTAGAAATGGCAAAATGTAATGATAAATGTTGGTTGTGTGGAGTAAGGTTAAAGGAATCAAGTCTGGTTCCCAGGTTTCTTGTTAAAGCATGTGGGAGCCATACTCAGATAATAAAAATATCAATGGAAAAATAGATTTCATTGTGTGAGCATCGATGTGGTAGTAGATGGTAGCATAAGCGGTGGAGATGATAATTTTAAGTTTTGATTTCTTGAATTTGAGATGTCAAGTGCACAACAAACTAGAGACAACCAGTAAGCAGTTGGAAATGGAGAAATATAGATGTGAGAACTAGAGAAAAATTGTGGCTGCTGATATACATTTGAGAATTATTAATTTCCAGATGGGATTGAAATTGTTGCCTTAAGGTGTAGATTTAGAAGGAAATGCTCACTTAGAGGGAAGGGCCCAGAATTTAACACAATACTCTGGATGCCCTCTGTGAAGCACAAGAAACTAATGAGACTATGGACCTATCACATCCTTCCATCCAGACACTATATTTTTATTAATATAACTTAGGGTTACATTAGCTTTCTTAGCAGATACATTATAGAACTGACTGATAATGATCAGTGACAATGTTTAAGTCTTTTACTTATAGTGGTTGTATTCTCAAACTGTTACATATGCAGTTGGTTTTCTGGACATAAGTATATAACCTGGCATTTATCCACATTTAATTATATCTTGTTATCATTGGCCATCATCACTCTAGCATATTCAGATCTCATCAAACCTCATTATGCCCTTTAATGTATTTACTATTCTTCCTAATTCCTTCACACATATAGATTATATGATTATGTCATTCACACAACACAAGAATTTAACAAATTGTTGGGAGGATCAGGCTGAGGACAGATTCTTCACTAAAAATTCTTCTTCAGAATAGCAACATATTAATCAGCCTCTTTGGTTGGGGCCACTTCAGCAGTTAACAATTCTCCCAACTGTACTAACAACTAGCCACATTTCTCCATTTGTCCACATATATCTCATTACCTACCTAATTAAATATCAAATCAAATCTCATTGATACAGTTTGGATTCACTTATTTAATGAATTCCCATGATATATCATTTGAGTTAACTTTAGTAGACAAGGTAACTAGTTATCTTGTCAAAAAGCATATTAGCTTATCTTGGTATCATTTATTTTTAGTAGGCTCAAATCAGATAGATACCAGTGACAATTGCATCTAGTGGCTCACTATGCTTTTAATAAAGTATTCTAGAATTTGGCTCAGGATCAATGTCAGGCTCACTGTTTTTTGTTAAAAATTGGATGCTTTTAGCTCATCTATAATTTTCTATCACCAAATTTAGTTAAAAATTGGATGCTTTTAGCTCATCTATAATTTTCTATCACCGAATTTATAAAAGGGAGATACTAAAGCTTTAATTCTATTAAACATGTTCATAAAAACCATTGCATACACAGGAGATTAATAAGGGCTTCAATATGGCAATGTTAATAAAAAAGTAGATAGTTATGGTTGCCTTCAGGATTATTAAGCAGTGTCATATCTGTCAACGCCCTGAAGATGTTATTCATTTGAGCCTGGAGGCTGGAAAGTCAGTCATGTTAAACAGTCCTAGGATCATGGAACCTGGGAGGGCAGGAGCATTGCAAAGTAGTGGGGCTACAGAGTTTCTGCAGGGTAGCTTGAGGAGAAAGGGGGAAAGACAATGCCAATGATGGGTTTCATCATTGGCATTCATCCCCTTTGGTTGCAGGTTCCCAAGTGGACAGTGAGAAACACCACTTACTGTGATTTCCCGGGACTTAAAATTATATGTTGCCTGGTGAATTGGATACTGAATGAAGAAAATGTGGACCAGTTTTATAAGTTATGTGCTCTCTAGCTCTGCACCAAGTTCAAGTTCCTTGTAGCCATCTTAGTTTTCTCCTTTTCTATGCGAAAATAATTCTCCTTGACAGAGAACGTAAGAGTCAAGAGTTAAATAACTAATTTCCCTCCATTATTTATAAACATTACCTGATCTACCTCAAACAGCAAGCAAATATCTTTCTCAGCCATCTTATTATTCTGTACATAGCTTTAATAGAATTATCAACTCATCCCAGTTTGCCCAAAACTATCTCAGTTTTAACACTGAAAGTCTCATGTTATGAGAAACCTCTCAGTCTTGGGACAACTGAGATGGTTGGTCACCATACCTTTAAAAGTTCTTATGGATATTCCTAGGATTTGTTGCAGACCTCAGATAATTTGGGGAATTAGCCTCCCAGAGAATATTTTTATTGGCCTATGCTTCTCTCTCCTATGTGGTTTTGCCACATCCTTCATGCTGCATCCTAGAGAATACACTCATTTCTTTAGTTCTTATCTCCATTTACCATCATTGGAATCAAATTTATAAAGAGTTTTCCCTTGCAGGAACTCTGTCTTACAAAGTTAAATTAATCCTCTAGCACTTTGGCATCATATTGTAAACATAATACAAGGAACATAACTATATTAATTTTCTAGGGCTATCACAGCCAACTGAGGGGCTTAGAGCAACAGAAATATATTCTCTCACAGTTCTGGAGGCTGCAAGTTCAAAACAAAGGTGTCAGCATGGCCATGTTCCCTCCAAAGTCTCTAGGGAAGAATCCTTCCTTGCCTTTTCTAGCTTCTGGTATTTGCTGGCAAACTTTGGCATTCCTTGATGTATGGCAGCATAGTTGCAGTCTCTGCAGCCTTCTTAATATGGCCATCTTCCTTCTGTGTGTTTGTGTCCAAACTTCCCTTTTCTTATAAGAACACCAAGCATCAGATTAGGGCTCATCCTAACGCAGCAAAACCTCATATTAATTTGATTGTATCTGCAAAGACTCTATTTCTAAATAAGGTCACATCACATGCACAGGTTCCAGGTGAACATTAATTTTAGGTAAACGTTATATAACCTAGTATAATAAGCTATAGTAATTTAAACAATAAATCTAAAATTAATAAAAGAATGTCCAATTCAGTTTTCATGTATTTCATTCAATAGTTCTATATTTATTCTTATTTATACCACTTAATCATAGTCATGATTACATTTCTCAACTGTCTCTCTATTATTATGGCAGATATAGCCTTGGATCTTGAAAATTCTACTTAACTTCTATGATTATTAGTCAAGTGGTATATTATGTCAGCTAAATGTTTCTGAAAATGTTGTATAAATTCAACTTCTGCAGTGTTGTACCTGGGATTCTAAATATATTCTAAATATAGAACTCTTGAGTTAGCTGGATACATAGGCTTTTGATTGATTCCCTTGGACTATGAATTATAAATATCTTTCATCACACATATCATAAATGAAAAAATGTTCTTAATTCTTCCGCTCCACCCTCTCCCAGTCCGCCTTCAAAACAACACGTTACTTCTACATGGATTGGTATGTCATGAAAATATTAGATTGCATTATTTCCCTAGGCCAAGGCCAAACAGTGAATCTGTGGTCTGCTTAGTCTTGTTCTCATATTCAGAATATCAGGTATTCTGTGATAGTTCTAATTTACAATTTATTCATTTTTATGTTTCTTTCTGCCACTCATTCAAATAATAATACACTGAAGTAAACCATATTGATTGGAAGCAAACAACTTCATATAAAAAAGTTACTTCTACTGGTTAAATTAAATTTTGTTTTCTACAAAATAAAATTTTCAGAAGACATTTAGAGGCTCCCAAACCTGGCTGTTTCCATAATTTTCATTTTGTTTGGAAAATAAACATAGATTTTTATTTCCAGCTCGTCTCCTCACCTTTTTGTCCTTTCTTCCCAGTAAGTTGTATTTTGATTAATTGACTTGGCCACAACACAAGTTATAATATTGCTTCTTCCCCTCTTCTAACCTTTAGTCTGGCAATGGAATACGGAAGGCTTGGCTTCTAGTCTTGTTCTACTCTGTTTCTAATCTAGTTCTAGTCTGTTTCTAATCTAGTTCTAGTTTTGTCAATCCTCACCTTGGGTTGTTTTATTCAAGCCTCAGTTTTCAAAATAGAAAAATGTTGGTAAAATCCCCTACTCTATTTTCCTCAACAAATAAAGTGTATAGTTGAGAACTTCCTAAACAAGCAATGAAATTAATGATAGAAACCTTCCCAGTGCTTCAGGGAGGTTATAAACAAAAGATATCTAGAACTGCATATTTCCTAATAGTATATACACATGGGCCAGGACTACTTACAGGGGAAAAAGATTTCTACCTCATTGGAAGATTGGATTAATTGAGAATAGAAATCCAGGCTGACTGCCTGGATTCTAAATCCTGTTCTACCACTTACAAACTGTATGAATTTTGACAAGAAATTTAAGTCTCCTGTACTTCAATTTCCTCATCTCTAGAAAAAAATAGTGGAAATTATAGACCCTAATGCATATTTTTGTTGTTACTATTAAATGCTAAACTATAGGTAAAGCATTTGAAACAGCATCAGCATAATGAAAGCAATCAATAAATGTTAACCAGTCATAGCACTGGTGGTGGTATTAATAATGGAAGTAGTAGTTGTAGTAGTAGCAATAATACAAATATTAATAATAGCAGTAGTAGTATAGTATCTTTAGAATTATTGGCCTAAGTTTGCTTCAGCTATGAATAGAAAATTAAGGGGTATTATCTAGTAATTCTTTGTTAATAATTAGGATACTGGTTTTAACCCAAACATCTTCCTGTGTAACCCCAGAGATTGTTATTTCTCATCTTTCTGAGGTAAGCAGGGAGAGAACTGAAAGGAACCAGATACATGCCATGGTAGAGTTTCAGGTCTCTATTTGATTTTTGTATTGTTGGTTATCATTCTTGTGGTTGCTTTTGTGAATAAAATTAAGAAAAATGAAATCTCACCTCTTGGAGAGAAATAAAGAATGGTGTTGGCCAGCAGTGTTATTTATGGTGGCAATGATTAAAAAAGAAGAAATAAAGCCTTCAGAGTGTCCTACAGATAGTGGTGGGTCTGTATTGCTGCCTAACCTGTGACCCAACAAGAGAAGGTCAAGAGACCTTTAGAAGGAGGCACAGAGTTGAAATATAGCCCAAATAACTGGAGAGGTTATAAACAGAAATAGAGGATGACTAAACATCCTCTAAGATGGTGTTGGAGGGAGAACAACCAGGCACAGTTTTCAATGGTATGAAAGGTCACATTAGGGCTGCCATCTCTAGGCTTATAACTGAAAAGGAATTATTCTCATGAGTTTGGGACACTTCAAAATACAAAGTGAACAGAATATTTACTGTAATTTCAATATTTATTTTCCTAACACAGTCTGTACTAGAGCAAAGAACTCAGCAAAATATATTATTATTACCGCTATATTAATTGTACTTGGAGGCAATTAATCACTTCCCCAAGGCTTTGGACTGTCCTTTCCTGTAAACAGAGTACACTGCTGAACAGTTCGATGGTTCTCATATCTCAGTAGAGTGGTATCTACCTGGAAAGCTCAGTGAAAATATACATCCCTGGTTCTTACCTGCAGAGATTTTATTAGAGCATTAGCTTTGGGGTAGGAAGGTCTTATGAATCTGCATTTTTTGTTTAATGGTTCCCTAGGCAAGTCTGATGAAGGTGACTCACAGACCACATTTTCAGAGACAATGATATCCATGATCTCAGGGATACTTTGAAATTCCCTAGCTGTTCCAAAGTTTTCAAATAATCTCAGTGAAACAATGTCTGAAATATTATTATTGATGAAATGATTTACCCCTCTGTGGTGGCACACTTCCTTTAGGGAACAGTTCAGAGTCTTTTTGGGTTTTTTGAAATTGTCTCTCCTGAGACTTTGTCAAATTCCCCTTCATTGTGAATCACTGCCACTAATTAAGCCACTTTTATGAATATATGTCATATTCTTAAGTGTGTTGAAAGGTGTTCTTTACAATAATAATGTCTAACAATTTTTTTAATTTATTATACTTTAAGTTCTGGGATACATGTGCAGAACGTGCAGGTTTGTTACATAGGTATGCATGCAACATGGTGGTTTGCTTCACCCATCAAACCGTCATCTACATTAGGTATTTCTCCTAATGCTATCCCTCTCCTAGCCCTCCACACCCTGACAGGCCCTGGTGTGTGATGTTCCCCTTCCCATGTCCATGTGTTCTCATGTTCGACTCCCAACTATGAGCGAGAACATGTGGTGTTTCGTTTTCTGCTCTTGTGTTAGTTTGCTGAGAATGATGGTTTCCAGCTTCATCCATGTCCCTGCAATGGACATGAACTCATCCTTTTTATGGCTGCATAGTATTCCATGGTGTATATGTGCCATATTTTCTTTATCCAGTCTATCATTGATGGGCATTTGGGTTGGTTCCAAGTCTTTGCTATTGTGAACAGTGCCACAATAAACATACGTGTGCATGTATCTTTATAGTAGAATGATTTATAATCCTTTGGGTATATACCCAGTAATGGGATGGCTGGGTCAAACAGTATTTCTGGTTCTAGATCTTTGAGGAATCACCATACTGTCTTCCACAATGGTTGAACTAATTTACACTCCCACCAACAGTGTAAAAGCATTCCTATTTCTCCACATCCTCTCCAGCATCTGTTGTTTACTGACTTTTTAATGATCACCATTCTAACTGGCATGAGATGGCATCTCACTGTGGTTTTGATTTGCATTTTTCTAATGACCAGTGATGATGAGCTTTTTTGCATATGTTTGTTGGCTGCATAAATGTCTTCTTTTGAAAAGTGTCTGTTCATATCCTTTGCCCACTTTTTGATGGGGTTGTTTGTTTCTTTCTTGTAAATTTGTTTATGTTCTTTGTAGGTTCTGGATATTAGCCCTTTGTCAGATGGATAGATTGCAAAAACGTTCTCCCATTCTGTAGATTGCCTGTTCATTCTGATGATAGTTTCTTTGCTGTGCAGAAGCTCTTTAGTTTTAATTAGATCCCATTTGTCAATTTTGGCGTTTGTTGCCATTGCTTTTAGTGTTTTAATGATGAAGTCTTTGTACATGCCTATGTCCTGAATGATATCGCCTAGGTTTTCTTCTAGGGTTTTTATGACTTTAGGTTCTACTTTTAAGTCTTTAATCCATCTTGAATTAATTTTTGTATAAAGTGTAAAGAAGGGGTCCAGTATCAGTTTTCTGCATGTAGCTAGCCAGTTTTCCCAACACCATCTATTAAATAGGGAATCCTTTCCCCATTGTTTGTTTTTGTCAGGTTTGTCAAAGATAAGATGGTTGTAGATGTGTGGTGTTATTTCTGAGGCCTCTGTTATGTTCCATTGGTTTATATATCTGTTTTGGTACTAGTACCACGCTGTTTTAGTTACTGTAACCTTGTAGTATAGTTTGAAGTCAGGTAGCATGACGCCTCCAGCTTTGTTTTTTGGCTTAGGATTGTCTTGGCTATATGGGCTCTTGGAACCAACCCATATATTACATAATACATATATTTATACTGAATATATGCAAATGTCCATCAATGATAGACTGGATAAAGAAAATGTTTCACATATACATCATGGAATACCATGCAGCCATTAAAAAGGATGAGTTTACTCCAATAATAGACAGAGAGCCAAATCATGAGTGAACTCCCATTCACAATTGCTACAAAGAGAATAAAATACCTAGAAGTCCAACTTACAAGTGATGTAAAGGACCTCTTCAAGGAGAACCACAAACCACTGCTCAAGGAAATCAGAGAGGACACAAGCAAATGGAAAAACATTCCATGCTCATGGATAGGAAGAATCAATATCGTGAAAATGGCCATACTGCCCAAAGAATTTATAGATTCGGTGCTATCCCCATCAAGCTACCATTGACTTTCTTCACAGAGTTAGAAAAAACTACCTTAAATTTCATGTGGAACCAAAAAATGTCTAACAATTTTTGAGCACTGCTTACCAAGCACTATAATAACACTTAACATTACATTAGATAGAAACTTATCTCCATTTGATAGATTAAAAAAACTGAGGATTTAAGAGGTTAAGAACTTGTACAAAGTACACATTCATAAGTGATGTAGCAGAGGTTAGAGCATACAACTCTATGACATCAAATTCTTTGCTCTTAACCATACAGCAAGAGTGCTTTGGAGATACATTCCAGTGGAATAAGCAGTCCCTCTCCAAGAGCCTCATATAAAGGGCAATGAACCCTGAGAAGATTAGTACAATGTATCACCTGAGAGACTGGAGACAGTGAGCAAGTTGGCCCTGCCAGGTTATTATCTTTTGTAAATAGTGAGTCTTTTCTGCTTGTCTTGGCAGAGTGAACAAGTGAAGGACAAAACTTGATAGAGAAAAAATAAATGTGCTAATTCGGTTTCTCTGAAGTTTATATCAAAATCAAAGTTTCAACTTCAAAGCAATAGATGTGGGTGCCTGAGAATTTATCAGAAACACTCTAATGTCTTAAACAGCTGTGAGAAAAGTAAAATGAAAGTTTGAGCAAAAATTCCTTTCCGGGGCTGCCATAATTTGAGTGTGTCCCCAAAAGTTCATGTGTTAGAAACAATTTTCAATGTAACAGTGTTGAGAGGTTGGACTTTAAGAGGCAATTAAGTCATGAAGGTTCTGCCTTTATAAATGGATTAATGTTGTTATCATGGAAGTGGTTTAGTTATTACGAGAGAGTGGGCTTGTTAGAAAACAAGTACAACCCCCCTCTTGCTCTTGTGAATTCTCTCTTGCCCTTCTGCCATGGGATGATGCACCATAATTGCTTTCACCAGATGCAGTCCCCTTGATCTTTGACTTCACAGCCTCCAGAACTGTAAGAAATAAATTTGTGCTATTCATAAATTACCCAGTCTCAGGTATTCTGCTATATATGTACCAAATGGACCAAGAAAGGGGCTCTGTTTGGTCAGATTTGGGCCTGGAGGTGCCTTCTGTACTGACTTGCATAATAGACAACTGCCAACAGAAATCTTTGGCGCAACTACCAAATAACAGGGGCTCCCAGGCTTTCATGCTCTTTGGCACACATGTCCTCCAGTTCCACTATAGTCAAGAAGTATTAACAATAAAACCTCATTTAAATACAATGAGATTGCTCTCATCAATTGACTCTATCAATTGAAGGTTGACCAGAAAACTTTTTTGGTTTCAGGCTTTATTATAGCACTAATTCAACAATATGCATTTGCATTCTCTTGCTAAAGACAATACAATAAATATAACATTTTTCTTCTTTTCTGAGTAAGAATATTATAGGCCACACAAATGATTATTCTAAACACATGGTCAACATTTGTAGATGTTCCACTGGAAAGGTTCCTAATCTATGAAGAATTTGGGGCAGTACCAGGGAATGCCATCTAGCTGCCCAGGTAAGTCCTAACCAAGAAGCATGTCCCTTTCTGAGTTCATCATAGTCCGTGGTTTATTTTCATATCAGCAGGCTTGGAAAAAATGATGCTATTAAATTACAAATAAAAGTATAAACTTTAAAGTTGGAATAGTAAGCCAATATCATGCATATCAATTTATATAATCAAATTATCAAAGTATCAAATGCTATTTAAAAATAAAACTGTCACAAAGACCAGAATTTTTGTATTGACTTGGCCAGTGCTATCAAACCCTGGCTAACTAGATGTATGCCTTTAGGCATGTCACATAGCCTTACTAAAACCTCAGATTCCTTATATTTAATGTAGGGACAATAACAGTAACTACCTTACACAAGGCTCTTGAGAAGTCTAAAGAAAAAAAAATGCATGTGAAGCTCTTCTCTTAGCACAATTTCTGGCACACACTCAGTCCTCAAAAGTCCTATCTGTTATTATTATTGCTATTATTAAAACATTACTTAGTGAGGTTTCTTGTTAGAGATAACATCTGATGACCCAATGACCCTGGTTCAGCTTTCCATGAAGATTAAGCAAAAGCAAAATGGGTAATCACTCTGAACACCAAAACCAATAGCTCTCCTGTTGCCATATCTTTGGGGGCATTATTGCTAATTACAAAACCACTTATTTTCAAATAGAAATCATAATCATCACTAGATGCTGACTCAAGCACTGTCACTTGAGGGAGAGCAAACTCAATGTCTTGATGGACAATAAGGAGACACATGATCCTTTTCCTACTGCCTTCACTATGACTAAATATCTAAGACTTATACCAGTCTGAAAATTGTGAGCAATCTCTCCATTACAGAAATATTAGGAGTTATTTTATTATGAATTATTCTATTGCATTTTTAGTTCAAAGCATCAACAAACATGGTGGTAAAGGTGTCCAAAGATAAGCAATTACCAAAGATAGGCAATGCAAGGCTAAGGCCAAGGCCTGACTAATTTAGCTGGTAAATATACAAGAAGGTACTTTTAGATTCAGAGAGTTTATTACTTACGTAGATAGGAAAAGGAAGAGTAGGCAAAGGTGCCAGGACCCTGTGATCCTTGTTTCATACAAAACAAGAACATTGAAACAAAAAGGGCCAATTGACAGCAACAAGAGTTTTAGGATACTTTATGCCAATACTATACTTCAGCTAAGAGGTTTTATAGTCTGCAGCTCCATTCTGAGGAAGACAGTACAGAAATCCCAATATCTCACTGGAACACAGGAGTTAATGAGAAATTATCTCATGATAGTTTCATAGATGACATAGGTAAGTAAGAGATGACAGTTACTCACAGGCCTCCCGTTTTCTCAAATTCCAGGAGGATTACAAGATATTTGCCAAGATTCAGATAAGTTTTTCTACAAGCCTTTGTCTGTATGACCTACGTGGTTACCCGCAAGATTTCCAGGATATCATAGTGTAATAATTCTCCTATAGGAGGTAGACAATTATACTTCAATTCAGCAGAATCACACTAAAACAAAATAAGAGCTAGAAATTGGGTGTTATCAATATCAACCTGTTCTCAAGGGCAGATTGGAGTGGGAGATTCTACTAACATACAAGGGTAGAGTTGCCTCATTCTAGCTGCTTTTTCACAAGAGGGTCTGGAATTAAGGTTTTCCTGTCATAGAAATAAGAAAGTACTCTAATGGGATGTGTGCATATGTATTACTTAAACTAACAGGCTTGTACCATATGATAATGCCAATTTGCTGTGTGGTTGATAGGTATATGACCCTTACTATATAGTATTTCCTTTGAAATGATCTGGCAACATTGTTCAAATGAATATTTGGAGGTGAAAGGACAAGACACATGCTTGTTTCATGGCGCACAATGATTCTAAGGAGATCTCTTGTGAATTCATGATAAGTTATTACAGTAGAGCCAAACAAAGTAAAAACAAATTCAAATCTTATGTATGGACATTAAAAAATACTATAGGACAAGAAAAAGGTAACCTTATTATATGTTTAAAAAAGAAAGGTACTTCTAAAAATTAGATAACAAAGAAAACAGGACATTTGTTTTAAATTATTTCTTTTTTCTTTTTCAACTTTTATTTGAAGTTCAGGAAGTACATGTGCAGATTTGCTATATGGGTAAATTGTGCATCATTGGGATTTGGTGTACAAATGATTTCATCACCCATGTAGTGAGGAAAGTAGCCAATAAGTAGTTTGTCTATCCTCACCCTCCTCCCAACCTCCATGCTCAAGTAAGCCCTGGTGTATATCATCCTCCTCTTTGTGTCCATGTCTACTCAATGTTTAGCTCCCACTTATAAGTGTGAATATGTGGTATTTGGCTTCCTGTTTCTGTGTTAATTTGTCTAGGATAATGGCCTCCAGCTGCATCCATGTTGCTGCAAAAAAAAGAGTTTATTCTTTTTTGAGGCTATATAGTATTCCATGATATGTATGTACCACATTTTATTTAGTTGTTTGATGTTGATGGGCATCTAGGTTGATTGCATGTTTTTACGATTGTGAATAGTGCTGCAATAAACATATGTGTGCATGTGCATTTTTGGTAGACTGATTTATATACCTTTGGGGATATAATGACATATACCTTTGGATATTACTGGATATACACCTAGTAATAGAATTGCTAGGTTGAATGGCAGTTCTAAGTTCTTTAAGAATTCTCCAAACTGATTTCCATAGTAGCTGAACTAATTTACATTCCTACCAGTGGTGTATAAGCATTCCCTTTTTTTCAAAACCTCACCAACATCTGTTATTTTCTGATGTTTTAAAAATAGACATTCTGACTGGAATGAGATGGTATCTCATTGTGTTTTTTATTTGCATTTCCCTGATTAATGATATTGACACGATTCCTGGCTCAGCAGTGTTGGGACATGGAGCCTTTTCAGAGGTGTTTAGGTCATGAGGGCTCTGCCCTCATGAATGGATTAATGCCACTATAGAAAGGGCTTGCAGGAGTGGGCTTGCTTTTTTTTGCCCTTCTGTTATTGAAAATGATGTAAGAAGGCCCACACCAGATGATAGTGCCTTGATCATAAACTTTTCAACCTCCTGAAATGCGAGAGAATAAATATCTCTTCCTTATAAATTACCCAGTCTCAGGTATTTTGTTATAGCAGCACGAATGGACTGAGACAAAGGTAAAAAGTGATATAACAAGAAATTAAAATATAAACATATTTTACAGCTTTAAAAACATAAATATGAGAAACTCAATTAAATGAGTAATTTTCTAAATGACGGGAATCACCAAAGTTAAGTAGTAGAGAACTGAAATACCTAAGATCAATAACCATAGAAGAAAATGGGTAAGTTGTGAAACAATGATCAAAGAAGTTTCCAAACCCAGATAGATAGTTCTGTAACTTCTAAAGAGCATAAAATTTTTACGGCACAGAAGTTTTTTTTGGACCATAGATGAAAATGGAAAAAATTAAATTGATTTCATGAAATTTATATGCCTCAATACCAGAATGTAACATATACAGGAGAAAAATATAAATTGCAAAACAATCGCACTTATGGATATACAGCAAAAAACTGTAAAGTACTAGCAAATAAAATCTCTGACTTGTACGTATTTAATAAATGTAAGTGTGATTTCTAATTAAGCATGTATTAATATCATGCACAACATCACTAGGCTATAGCAGAAAAAGGAACAAACCAACAAAAAATATTGGAAAGGAAATTTAAAATTGTCATTATTGGTAGATAATGGTTGTTTACCCAGAATAGAAAATTTAAAATAATTAACTGAACAAGTATTAGATTTGTATATACCAGTAGTTCAGTACTGAGGCCAGTTTCTAAAAAATTACTCAAAAATATCATGAACTACCCTAAATGGTAGATGCAGTCAGAAGACAAAGGGAAACATTTCATTCCTTATGTATTGAATTATGAATATATTTCATATATGTGAAATTCCATTGTGTGTGTGTGTGTTTGTGTGTGTGTATATAAAATCAATGCATAAAAGTTAGCAAGAAAAGAAGAAAAATGTGATGGCTATGTCAGAAAATCTTCAAAATTTTTCTGAAAGAAATACAAGTTCACTTGCTTCATAAGAAGAATAAAGGTTGCAAGCATTGTAATTCTTTCAAATTTTAACATGCAAATTCATTCAATTACAATAAACACTATGGCTTTTTTTTTATTTGAAGAAGCAATTCATTTGTATGGATAAATAGTAAAATTGAAAAAAGATTGATGGAAGAGAGCACCTAGATATATTATTTTTGAAATCTCGTATATTTATTATTAAAGTAACAACTACCAAAATGTGTTGTATTGACAAACTATTCAAATAATGAATAAAAAAATGAAGTGTTCACAAATTGGTAAATTTGGATGCGTTAATAAGTATGATGTTAAGATCAGGCACTTTATACCTAATGGCAATACACCATTCCTGAAAATCAGGTATTGTGTATAAAACATTAATCAAAAACTTCCCAATAACTTAAATTAGAAAATTTATAGTGTAGTATTTTTACATGAAATCTCCAACTAATTTCCTAAAGCAAAACTACCACACAGTAAACCTATCCCATTACAAAGTAAAATGATTGAAGCATTTCTTTCAGATCACCAAAAAAGTAATATTGATGATAACAAACCATCATTATGTAGTAATATGGTCTCTGAATTGCCTTTGAAATGACTTTTAACTCCAGTGGGTGCTAGGGTGTGAGGCTGCAGAAACCAAAATGACCCAATATTTTGTAATTAAAAGTCCTTGCAAATATATGTTTACACACATTTGTATACACATACACACATGCATGCACCAGACATATTACAATTTAATATAATAAATAAAATAATACAAGCTAGAATAATAGTTAAAATTTATGACTCAGCATAAAAATACTTCACATTATAAAAGGGAAGGGAAGATGGCTGACTAGACACAGCCAGGAAGAACATCTGCCACCAAAGAATCAGGACATTGGGAAAACTGGCACACTCCTAGCAGATCTTTAGAGGCATTGAGAGTGGAAGGATGGAAGACACAGATACTATGCTGAAGGGGGAGGAAGCTGGGCACCCTGCACGGGGGAAGGGGGAGGAAGCTGGGCACCCTGCACGGGGCTTCCCCACACCAGGACTCATTCTTGGCCCCCAACAACTCCTGGGGAAGGCATGAGTTGAACAGGCAAGGAGTAACCCACTCTCACCATGAGCCTCTGGAATCCACAACCACCATGGACACTTGAATTGCCAGGAAGAGCTGCTCAGAGAGGTCATATGGGAAGAACTCCAGCTGGTGCAGAGCTCAGAGGGTTTGGTGTGGGATCATCTATAGTGGAGCACGGCCAAGGATACCCATCCCTCTAAGCTTGGCTTGCTCCCATAGGAGACTGTAACCCTAGGGGAATGTCAGACCTCAACTCTGCAGGGCAGTCTTGCCCATGAGATGGGGCCAATACAACCTGGGTAACTTGCGGTCTGCTGACCTCTCACAGGGCCTCAGCCTGGTGGTGCCTGATTGCAGTGCAAACTTGGGTGCCCAGCGGGGATATCTCCTGTTGGCCACATCATATGAATAGCTCCTGTGCTGGTGGGCTACACCTGACTATCAGAAAGATCTAACAGAATGGCCTCAGGGGACACACACCAGCCAGCCCATGCTCTCTCTTCACTGCAGCCTCCCTTGTGCCACTTTGCCTGCATGCACTCACCCACAGGCAACCCCCACATTGTTTTGCTGGGGCGTGTGCTCACAGGACAACCTTGCTTAACCTTCCTTGTCAGCATGTGTGTGTGCATGCATCATGCCATGCCACTGCTACCAGCGAGAAAGCAACTCCCTCCTCCCACCACACCACCATTGTCATTAGAGTCTTAGCGGGTATGAAGCCCACCAGTCCTGCCGCTGCCAGTGTCCCGCCCCTGAGCTGACATTGCTACCAGTACAAAACTAGACACAGGAAAAAGCAGACCTGCTCCTTCCCTGAGCGGCCAGCAATGCCCACGTGACCACACACAGTGGATGAACACAGTTCTGCACCCACCAGAGCCCTGCCTTGTGCTAACATCATCACTGGTGCAAACGCAAGCACAGTTGCTGGTTGGAGGGAGGGCCCATGTGACCGAGCAATGATGCCACCATCACTGCTGGGAATATCCAAATGCAGGCCAGCACCCCAGCACCCACTCACACCCTACTGCAACTGATGAGCATGCACCCACTACATTGCAGGTGCCACTGGTGGCATGTGCAAACGAGGATGGATCCTGCTGCCACTACCCTGTGAAGCACTTTGGCTGGTACTACGAATCAGAGTGTTGTGACTAGTGGTCTGGAAAAGGTTGGCCCCTCTAGGGTAGCAGGTTCTTTTTTTTTTTTTTTTTTGAGATAAAGTCTTATTCTGTCGTCCAGGCTGGAGTGCAGTGGCACAATCTCGGTTCACTGCAACCCCCGCCTCCCGAGTTCAAGCAATTCTCATGCCGCAGCCTCCTGAGTAGCTAGGATCACAGGGGCCCACCACCATACCCAGATTATTTTTGTATTTTTAGTAGAGATGAGGTTTCACCATGTTGGTCACGCTGGTCTCAAACTCCTGACCTCAGGTGATCCACCTGCCTCAGCCTCCCAAAGTGCTGGGATTACAGGTGTGAGCCACCGCGCCCGGCCGGGTAGCAGGTTCTTAATCTTGAGTCAGAGAGCAAAGCCAGGGGCTGATATTAGTCCCCCAGAGTTAGAGCATGCAGTTCAGGATTCCTGAACTGAGCCTCCGGTCCCTTAAATCTTCTAGAAGTGAAGCCAGTCAACTGAAACCAATCGACTGAACCCAACTTATAATCAAACCCACGAGGTCATAAAATAGCTCAATAAAAAATATCCAAAGACAGCAATGCCAAAGTTTGAAGGAACATCGGTTCACAAACATGATAAAGAGCCCGTGCAAGAACTCTGGCAACTCAAAAAGGCAGAATGCCTTCTTTCCTCCAAAAGACTGCAGTAGTTCTCCAGCAAGCATTCTTAAGCAGGATGAAATGACAGAAATAGAATTCAAAATATGCGTAGGAAAGATCATCAAGATTAAGAAGAACATTGAAACCCAATCCAAGGAGGCTAAGAATCACAATAAAATAATACAGAAGCTGACAGACGAAATAGACACTATAGAAAAAAATAACTAACTTGATAGAGCAGAAAACACACTATAAGAGTTTCATAATGCAATCCCAAGTATTAATAGCAGAATAAACCAAGCTGAGAAAATAACCTCAGACCCTGAAGAATGGTTTTCTGAAATAAGACAGTCAGACAAAAATTTGAAAAATGGAACAAACAAAACCTCCAAGAAATATAGAATTATGTAAAGGGACCAAATCTATGACTAATTGGCATCCTCCAGAGAGATGAGGAGAATGCAAGCAACTTAGAAAACATATTTCAGGATATCATCCTTGAGAACTTCCCCAACCTAGACAGAGAGGCCAACATTCAAATTCAGGAAATTCAGAGATCTCTCACAAGATACTTCATGAAATTATCCCCAAGACAAAAAATCATCAGATTTTCCAAGTTCAAAATGGAAGAAGGAATGTTAAAGGAAGCTAGAGAGAAGGGGCAGGTCACCTACAAATGGAAGCCCATCAGACTAATAGTGAACCTCACAGCAAAAACCCTACAAGCTAGGAGACTTTGAGGGCCTATATTCAACATTCTTAAAGAAAAGAAATCCCAACCAAGGATTTCATATTCAGCCAAACTAAGCTTTATAAGCAATGGAGAGATGAGATCCTCTTCAGACAAACAAGTACTAAGAGAATACATTACCACCAGGCCTGCCTTACGAGAAATCCTGAAAGAAGCACTAAATATGGAAAGGAAAGGCCATTACCAACCTCTACAAAAACACACTTAAATACATAGACCAGTGACATTATAAAGAAAGCACACATATAAATCTGCAAAATCATCAGCTAAAAACATGACAGGACCAAATCCACACATATCAATACTAAGCTTGAATGTAAAAGAGTTAAGTGCCCCAATTAAAAGGCACAGAGCGGCAAGATGACTAAAGAAGCATGACCCAATAGTATACTTTCTTCAAGAGATCCATCTCACATTCAGTGACACCCTTGGGCTCAAAATTAAGGGATGAAGAAAAATCTACTAAGCAAATGGAAAACAGATAAAAGCAGGGGTTCCAATCCTAGTTTCGGACAAAACAGATTTTAAACCAACAAAGATCAAAAAATACAAAGAAAGACATTACATAATGGACCCAACCTAATGGACCTGATAGACATTTACAGAACTCCCCACACAATAGAAAAACAACAACAAAAACAAACAGAATATACATTCTTCTCATTGACACATGGCACAAACTCAAAAATAGACCACACAGTCATGCATAAAATAATCTTCAGCAAATGTAAAAGAACAAAAATCATAATAACCGCTCTCCCAGACCACAGCACAATAAAAATAGAAATCGAGATTAAGAAAATCATTCAAAACCACAAAATTGCATGAAAACGGAATGACCTACTGCTGAATGACTTCTGAGTAAATAATGAAAATTTGGAACAAATCAAAGTTTTGTGAAACAAATGAGAACAAAGATACAACATACCAGAATCTCTGGGACACACCTAAGGCGGTGTTAAGAGGGAAGTTTATATCAGTAAACACCCAAATCAGAAAGTTAGAAAGTTATAAATTTAATAGCTAACATTACAACTAAAAGAACTAAAAGAAGCAAGAGCAAACCAACCCTAAAGTTATCAGAAGACAAGAAATAACTAAAGTTATATTTGAACTGAGGGATATTGAGGCAAGAAAAAACATTCAATATATCAATGAGTCCAGGAGTTGCTTTGTTAAAAAAAAAAAAGATAGACTGCAAGCTAGACTAATGAAGAAGAGAGAAGACCCAAATAAACACAATTAGGGATAAAAAAGGGGATGTTACCACAGACTCCATAGAAATAAAAGTAACCATCAGAGACCACTATAAGCACCTCTGCACACAAACTAGAAAATCTAGAAGAAATGGATAAATTCCTGGACACATACACCCTCCCAAGACTGAACCAGGAAGAAAATGATCCCTGAACAGACCAATAATGAGGACCAAAATTGAATCAGTAATAAATGTCCTACCAACAAAAAGAAGCCCAGGACCAGATGGATTCACAGTCTAAATCTTTCAAAAGTACAAAGAAGAGCTGGTACCATTCCTACTGAATCTATTCCAAAAAAATTGAGGAGGAGGGACTACTGCCCAACTCATTCTATGAGTCCAGTATCAACATGGTACCAAAACCTGGCAGAGACACAACAAGAAAGAAAACCTCAGGCCAATATTCTTGATGAACATAGATGCAAATGCCCTCAACAAAATACTAGCAAACAGAAGCAAAGTAAGTCTCTGTGAAGTTCCAAACTTTCCCACATCTTCCTGTCTTCTGAGCTCTCCAAGTCTCTAGGAAGTTCCAAACTTTCCCACATTTTCCTTTCTTCTTCTGAGCCCTCCAAACTGTTCCAACCTCTGCCTGTTACCCAGCTCCAAAGTTGCTTCCACATTTTTGAGTATCTTTACAGCAGCACCCCACTCTGCAGTACGAATTTACTGTATTGGTCCACTCTCATGCTGCTAATAAAGACATACCCAAGACTGGGTAATTTATAAAGAAAAGAGGTTTAATTTCCTCACAGTTCCACATGGCTGGGGATTCTTCAGGAAACTTACAATCATGGAGAAAGGAAACTCATCATAGGACAGCAGGAGAGAGAATGAGTGTCCAGCGAAAGGGGAAGCCCCTTATAAAACCATCTGATCTTGTGAGAATTAACTCACTATCATGATAATAGGATGGGGGAAACTGCCCCCATGATTTAACTATCTCCACCTCTTCCCTCCTGTGACACATGGGGATTATGAGAACTACAATTCAAGATGAAATTTGGGTGGGCAAACAGCCAAACTATATTAGTCTATTTAGAAATCTGTAGTTAAGAAAGACCCTCCTTGCATTATTTCAAAAAGGCTGAGCTGTAGTTTTCCTTTCGGGACATCTCAAACCCACAACAAGGCTACAGGCAATAGAGACACCCATGCTTCTTATGTTTCCTGTAAGAGTTTGTTGAGTCATTTTTAGAGTTTGATTGGCTCTTTCTACTTTCTCTGAAGACTGCAACCTTCATGCTGAATGAAGTTGGTACTAGATTCCTAGGGCTGAAGATACGTTTTGTGTTATTTTTGCTGTGAAATATGGGCCATTATCACTGTGTAAGCTCTTAGGCAGCCCAAACCTAGAATTATTTCCTTTAATTAGAGTATAGAAACCTCAATTGCTTTTACAAACGGGGTAGGAAAAGTCTCAATACAACTAGTAAAGGCATCAAAGAATGCTAATAAATATTTAAACCCTTTATATGGGGTCATCTGAGTATAGTCTATTTGCCAGTGTTCACCAGGGTAATACATTCCCCTATGCTGAACAGGACTTACTAGAGGAGGAGGTAAACGTTGGTTACATGGGTTATTTCAGGCACAGAGTTCACAGGCCAGAGTTACATGCTTTACAGTTTTAAGTAAGCCTTTCCTATAAAAATATGAGACATTAATATGAAATGAAAATTTCTTCCCGAGTAGAAACATACATATGTTAACTATTTTCCATTGATTAGCACCCAGTGTCAACATCACTAATTAGCCAGCTGGAAGGATCTTGAATTAAACCATGACCTTTAGCCCAGTTTTGCTCCTCTTTAGTATATTCTGGTTCTATTACTAGGAAGGCAATGGGCACTAACATGCCTACAACACCTCCTTTAATGCAGTGGCTTTAACTACAGCATCTTCAAAGGAGTTTCTCCTTATCACATTGGAATCTCTTTTTATGGCCTCTGCAATGAATTACAGCTACCTACTTGGGCAGCAAAATGACATCTAACAGATTTAAAATTTCCAAACGATGTTTTATAGGGGAAACCTTAGTGGTTAGTAGTATCTCCGTTCCTTTAAGATAGCAGCATGAGCATGAAACACCAGAAAACGTACCTGGAATCAGCAAAATGTTAATAAATCCTTTCCCAGTTGAAGGGCTCCAATAGGAGTCACTAATTCTGCCTTTACAGCTGAGGTAGAAGCCAGTAAGGTCTGAGCTTTGATTATCTCCTGTTGACCGACAATAGCATACTGGGCTTGCCTGTTTCACTGGTGCACAAAGCTACTTCCATCTTTAAATCATTCTACCTTAGAATTATCTAGAGGCTAATCCTTTAAGTCTGGCTGGCTGGAATAAACTTGCTCCATCGCTTGTATGCAAGAATGATCTAAGGTGCTGTGAATTCAGACAGATAGGTAGCTGGGTTCAAATTCTGGCATACTTCAAGAGTTACATCAGGAGTTTCTAGCAACAAAGACTGATACATTAATAAGCATCCCCCAGTCATCCATTGGTCCTCTTAACTACTAAGAATCCTTGTACTTGTTGTGAGGTCAGAACCTCTAGATATTGTCCCAAAGTTAGTTTGTTGGTTTAATCTACCAAAAGAGGAGCTGCTGAAACTCCCCTGAGGCATCCAGCCAATCCTGATGCCACGTGGTCTAATTGCTTAGAAAAATATGCCACTGATTGAGGATGCCTCCCAGTTTCTGGAAAAGGACACCCAGGGCAGTTCCTTATTTTTCAGACACATAAAGGAAAAAATAGCTTATCAAAATTGGGGATCCCTAGGGCTGGAGATGTTTCCAATTTGTGCTTGGTAGCATTAAAAGTATGTTTGCAATTGCTATCCCATCCCAAAGTATCTAAGTCTATTCCTTTTAGATTCTCATAAGGAAGCTTGGCCACATGCCCAAATGAGGGTACCCATAAATGTCAGAATCCTGCCATTCCTAGGACATCTCATAGCTGCTTTCTCATTTGGGGTTTTGGAATGCCCAAGATAGCATCCTTTCATTCCAGAGCTATTGCCTGGGTAGCAGGAGTTAAGCCATATCCTAAATATTTAAACTCTTGAATTGAAATGTGGGCCTTATGCAATGGAACTCTATACCCATCAGCTCCCAGAACATTTAGAAACTTAATATTTTTATCCAAGTCCCTTTTGGTTGGGCTAGCAACCAAAAAGTTATCTACATACTGAATACTAGCACCTGTATTAAATTGTAACACCGTTAATTCTCTAGCCAATGCATTTCCAAATAAATGAGGGCTGTCAATAAATCCCTGGGGAATAACTGTCCAAGTTAATTGAGAAAAAAATTACTATTGGGGTCAGTCTATTCAAAAGCAAAGACAAAGTGCAAATTGGAGTGTACAGGAATAGAGAAAAGGGCATCCTTGAGGTCTAAGACTATAAACCGATTGGCATCCCCAGGGACCTGGGCTAACAGCATATAGGAATTGTGTATTGTAGGATAAATGAGAATGACAGCCTGATTGACAGCTTGAAGATCTTGAACAAATCTATAATCTCCATTAGGCTTTTTAACCAGAAAGATTGGAGTATTACAAGGAGATTCACAGGGCCTTTACAAACCGAATTGCAGAAGTTTCTTCATGAATGGTTGAATCCCTCTTTGTGACTCTGGCTTCAAGAGGTATTGTATTTTCCAGGGGAAGGGGGCACCAGACTTATGTTGAATGCAGGATGGAAAAATGTTTAATGCCTTGCCTGGAACCTGGGTGTTCCATAATATAGGATTTACTTGGGAGGTTATTTCAATATGCAAGCTAGCTAAGTCCCCTATTGATATTTCTCCTTTATCACAGGAAAGGAGAAGGAGCAATCCCTCATTTGCCTTGTGATCTCCGAAATATGCCACTGTTTGCAGCCTAATCAACAAATCCCTTTCCAACAAAGGGGTGGGGCATTCAGTCAAAATAAGAAAAGCACGTAAGAAAACCAGAGTCCCTAAAGAGCAGCTTAAATGATAGGTGAAAAATGGCACCTACGAGCTTGCCCATCTATCCCTGTGACCATACAGTTTATTGGTGATGGAGACCCATTATAATGGGTCAAAACAGTGTAAACATCCATGTCCAAAAAGATGTTAATATTCTTACCTGTCACTTCAAGAGTTACCCAAGGTTCATCTGGAGATATGGCTAATTGTCCAAAAGGAATTACAGTGGAAGTTCGCAGAACCTGTTACTCTTGGGCTTGCTCGGCTGTTTTGGTCGTTATTGGTTCGGTGCTGATGGTTTCCTTCAGAGCACTGGGCATGCCCTCTTCCAAAGGCCAGTTTTCCTACAGTGTGCACACTGATTTATGCCCAAGGCATGGTGACTCAGAAGCCTAGCTTGGGGCTTTTCACTTTCTAGCATTTCTTATCCAGGTCAAGAACCACAATGCTGACCATGTGTGGAAGGTAATTTTAAGGCTACAGCCACGAGCTGCACCTTGTGGAAGGTTCTTTTAGCTCTTTCTTCATCCTCTGTTCCTATTATTAAAAATTATAAATGTCATATCCAAAAGCTGATTTATAGGAGTCTGGGGACCCAAAGCTGCTTTTTGTAGTTTCCTATGGATTATCAGGGACAGAGGGGGCTATAAAATATACTCCCAATAAAGTATGTCCTTCCCTTGAGGTGGGATCAGTGTTAGTGTATTTCCTAATTGCCTCAACTAAACTCCCTTGAAACAATGCTGGATTATCATCTTTATCCTGAGTAACTTCCTTAATCTTTTCATAATTAGCAGACTTTTATATACGTTTCTTCATTGCTTCCAACCAGCAAGAGTCCATACAAGAGACCATCTCTCCTCCCCAAGTCCTCACTGCCCCTTTGAGAGTTTCATCCCCCATCTTGTTGTGGACTGCTGCATCCCCTACCTGGTAGACATTATTATTAGGGTTATGGGCCAATACTACATCCACATGAGTTCTAGCTGTCCCAGAAATTCATTGTTTCTCTTCTGCTGTACAACAAATAGAAAACAAAATGTGCAGACCCTGCCAGGTCAAATTATATAGCTCATAGTTAATCTTTCAAACTTATCTGTGAGTTTTTCTAGATCTTCAGATAATGAAAAATTTTTTTTTACATAAAGCCAAATCAGACATAGAAAAGATAACATGTGGCCTTACAGTGCCTTCTTTCCTATCTTTCACTTCTCAAAGCAGACAAAGATTGCCCTTTGGAGGTTGATAGGAGGCTCCACTAGGAGTAGTACTGGCAGGGCTAGGTTCCTCAGGGCATGGTGGGTATAGAATTAGGCTAGACAGATAAGGAGAAGGGGATGAAGGAGTTTCAACAGAACTTCCAGATGGGCTAGGAGGGAAAGGGGCCTATGCACCTGAAGCATCAGAGCTGACAGAAGGAGGTCCTACTTCACACAAAAGTGCCCACTGAACTGCAGTGGGTAGAGCTTACTTACTAGTATTTCTAATTATTTTTCTTCCCTTCCTTTTATTAAATATGCACACACCTGTTGCAGTGTTTTATCCTGACCCAGCAGTAAAAACCCTTGAATGTATGGTATTTTATTCCATTTTTCTGCTCCCTTATGAAACAAATCAAGTTGAAGTATACTATTAAAGGCCATAGTCCAGATAAGTAACCATTTTGCTTATCTTTCTTAGTGATATCAAGGCCAGACAATATTACAAGAAGATATAATTTTTTTAAAGTTCATCTTGCTTAAATTGGTCCCAGTGTTAAAGAATACATCCTACCGGTGAATTCTTTGGGACTGATGATGTGGTCCCCATGAAGGAGACAGATAACATTAAAGGAAAATTTCTAAGCCTTCAAGATTGTACTGTCACTGGCCAAGATCCATTAAAAAGAACAAGAGAGTGTTTAAGGCCAGATGTGTTAATGAGAGAATCCTTGCTGAAAATTGGTTTTTCTTATGTATAGTAGCCAGATAATATAAATGAGCTAAGCCATATGTGTTAGATAACCTACAATATGGAAATTGACAAAAGAAATGTTGGATAAGGCAAGGGTGATGGGAACGATTTAGGTGGGGAGGACCAGAGTGAGCAGGTTCTGGTCAATAGTAGCAGTGTAGATTGGACAAACAAGCTGATTTTCCTGAATCCAAGAAAGAAAAGAAGCTTTGTTAGTGAGCAAATGAAACAAAACAGGAAGGAAAAGTCCCTTGATTTCCATCCTGGTGCTTTTTAATTTTGCCTAATGGACTGATATGGCTTAGCTCTGCGTCCTCATCCAAATCTCATCACGAATTGTAATCCTCACATGTTGGGGGAGAGGTTTGTTGGGAGGTGATTGAACCAGGGGGCAGACTTCCCACTTGCTATTCTCATGACAGTGAGTTCTCATGAGACCTGGTTGTTTGAAAATGTGTTGGACTTCCCTGTTTGCTTGCTTTCTCTCCTGCCAACATGTGAAGAAGGTTCTTGCCTCCTTTTCACCTTCTGCCATGATTGTAACTCTTCTGAGGCCTCCAAGTCATGTTTCCTGTTAAACCTGAAGAACTGTGAGTCAGCTAAAACTCTTTTCTTCATAAATTACCCAGTCTCAAGTAGTTCTTTATAGCAGTTTGATAATGGACTAACAATACAGAACATTGGTACCAGGAGTGAGGTACTGCTATAAAGATACCTAAAATGTGGAAGCAACTATGGAATTGAGTAACAGGCAGAAGTTGGAACAGTTTGGAGGGCTCAGAAGAAGAAATGAAGATGTAGGAAAGTTTTGAACCTCATAGACACTTGTTGAATGATTTTGACCAAAATGCTGATAGTGATATTTACAATGAAGTCCATCCAGACTGAGGTGGTCTCAAATGGAGATGAGGAACTTCTTGGGAACTGGAGTAAAAATCACTCTTGCTATGCTTTAGCAAAGAGACTGATGGCATTGTGCCCCTGCCTAGAGATCTATGGAAATTTTACCTTGAGAGAGATGATTTAGGGTACTTAGCAGAAGAAATTTCTAAGCAGCAAAGCATTCGAGATGTAACCTGACTGCTCCTAATAGCATACAATCATATGCTATCATATGCTTTCAAAAAAGATGGCCTGAAATTGGAATTTATGTTTAAAACGGAAACAGGGCATAAAAGTTAGAAAAATTTGCAGCCTGACCATGTAGTAGAAATGAAAAAAATAAAAAAATAAACATCTGAAGAGAAATTCAAGCCAGCTGCAGAAATTTGCTTAAGTAAAGAGGAGCTGAATGTTAATCACCAAGACGACGGAGAAAATGACTACAGGGCACATCAGAGACCTTCCTGTAAGTGCCTTGCATTATAGACCTGGAGGCCTAGGTGGGAAAAAATGGTTTTGTGGGCCAGGACCAGAGCCCTGTTACTCTGTGCAGCCACAAACATGGTACCCAGTGCCTCTGCCACTCCAGCTCTACCCATGGCTAGAAGGGGCCAAGGTACAGTTTGGGTCATGGCTTCAGAGGGTGTAAGCCCCAAGCCTTGGCATTTTTCATGTGGTGTTGGGCCTGCTGGTGCACAGAAGGCAATCATTGAGGTTTGGGAACCTTCACCTAATTTTCAGAGGATATATGGACATGCCTGGATGTCCAGGCAGAAGTCTGCTGCAGGGGCAGAACCCTTATGGGGAACCTCTACTAGTGCAGTACAGAGAGGAAATATGGGGTTGGAGCCCCCAAACAGAGTCCCCACTGGGTCATTGCCTAGTGGTGTTGTGAGAAGATGGTCACCATCCTTCAGACCCAAGAATGGTAAATTCATCAATAGCTTTCATCATGCACCTAGAAAAGCTTCAGGCACTCAATGCCAGCTCATGAAAGCAGCCGCAAGGTCTATGCCCTGCAAAGCCACAGAGGTGGAGTTGCTCAAGACTTTGGTAGCCCACCCCTTGCATCAATATGCCCTGGATGTGAGACGTGGAGTCAAAGGAGACTATTTTGGAGCTTTAAGATTTAATAACTGCCCTGCTGGGTTTCCGACTTGCATGGCGCATGTAGTCCCTTGGTTTTGGCAAATTTCCCCCTTTTCCATTAGATAATTTACCCAATTCTTGTACCCCCATCGTATCTTGCAAGTAACTAACTTGCTTTTGATTTTGCAGGCTCCTAGGCAGAAGGGACTTGTCTCAGATGAGACTTTTGACTGTGGACTTTTGAGTTGATGCTGTAGTGATTTAAGGCTTTGGGGGACCGTTTGCAAGGCATAATTTGTTTTGAAATGTGTAAAAACATGAGATTTGGGAGGGGCCATAGGCAGAATTATATGGTTTGGCTCTATGCCCTCACCAAAATCTCATCTTGAATTGTAATCCCCCTGTGTCAGGGGAGGAACATGGTGGGAGGTGATTGAATGATGGGGACAGACTTCCCCCTTGCTGTTCTTTTGATAGTGAGTGAGTTCTCACAAGATCTAGTTTTTTGAAAGTGTATGGCACTTCCCCCTTTGCTCGCTGTATTTCTCTTCTGCCACCATGTGAAGAAGGTCCTTGCTTCCCTTTCACCTTCTGCTGTGATTGTAAGTTTCCTGAGGCCTCCCAGTCATGCTTCAAACCAGCTGCAGAAATTTGCCTAAGTAACCATGAACCAAATGTTAATTCCCAAGATAATGGGAAAAATGGCTCCAGGGCATGTCAGAGGTCTTCTCAGCAACCCCTCTGGTCACAGAATGGAAGGCCTAGGAGAAAAAAATGGTTTTGTGGCCCGGGCCCAGGGTCCTGGTGCTGTGTGCAGCCTAGGGACTTGGTGCCCCACATCCCAGCCACTCCAGCCATGGCTGTGAGTGGCCAATGTAGAGCTTGGGCTGTAGCTTTAGAGGGTACAAGCTCCAAGCCTTGACAGTTTTTACATGGTGTTGAGCCTGTGAGTGCACAGAAGTCGAGAATTGGGGTTTGGGAACCTCCGCCTAGATTTCAGAGGATGTATGGAAACACTTGAATGTCAAGGAAGAAGTTTGCTGCAGGGGTGGGGCCCTCATGGAGAACCACAGCTAGGGCAATGCAGAAGAGAAATGTGGAGTGGGAGCCCCCACACTGAATCCCCACTGGGGCACTGCCTAGTGGAGCTGTGAGAAGAGGGCCATTGTCCTCCAGAATCCAGAATGGTAGATCCACTGACAGCTTGTACCATGTGCCTGGAAAAGCTGCAGACACTCACCACCAGCTCATGAAAGCAACTGGAAGGGAGGCTGTACCCTGCAAAGCCACCAGAGAGGAGCTGCCCAAGACCATGGGAACCCACCTCGTGCATCAGTGTGACCTGGATGTGAGACATGGAGTCAAAGGAGATCATTTTGGAGCTTTAAGATTTTATTGCTTTGCTGGATTTTGGACTTGCATGGGGCCTGTAGCCCTTTTGTTTTGGCCAATTTCTCCCATTTGGAAAGGCTGTATTTACCCAATACCTATAACCGCATTGTACCTAGGAAGTAACCAACTTCCTTTCAATCTTACAGGCTCGTAGGCAGAAAGGTCTTGTCTTATCTCAGATGAGACTTTGGACTGTAGACTTTTGAGTTAATGCTGAAATGAGTCAAGACTTTGGGAGACTGTTGGGAAGGCATGACTGGTTTTAAATGTGAGGAGATAAGATTTTGAAGGAGCCAGGTGTGGAGTAATATGATTTGGCTCTGTCCCCACCCACATCTTATCTTGAATTGCAGCTCTCATTATTTCCTTCTGTTTTGAGAGGGACACAGTGGGAAACAATTGAATAATGAAAACAGTTTCCCCCATACAGTTCTTGTGGTAGTGACTAAGTCTCATGAGATCTGTTGTTTTTTTAAGGGAAAATCCCTTTCACCTGGTTCTCATTATTCTCTTGTCTGCTGCCTTATGAGACATGCCTTTCACCTTCCACCATGATTGTGAGGCCTCCCCAGTCACATGGAACAGTAAGTCAATTAAACCTCATTTTCCTTATAAATTATCCACTCTTGTGTATGTCTTTATCAGCAGCATCATAACAGACTAATACAATAGGGAATCCTTTCCCCATTGCTTGTTTTTGTCAGGTTTGTCAAAGATTAGATGGTTGTAGATGTGTGGTCTTGTTTCTGAGATCTGTATTCTGTTCCATTGATCTATGTGTCTGTTTTGGTACCAGTACTATACTGTTGGTTACTGTATCCTTGTAGTACAGTTTGAAGTCAGGTAGCATAATGCCTCCAGCTTTGTTCTTTTTGTTTAGGATTGCCTTTGCTATGTGGGCTTTTTTTGTTCCATATGAATTTTAAAGTAGTTTTTTTCTAATTCTGTGAAGAATATCAGTGGTAGTTTAATGGGAATAGCATTGAATCCATAAGTTGCTTTGAGCAGTATGAATAAGCATTGGTTTGTAGTTCTCCTTGAAGAAGTCTTTCACATCCCTTGTTAGATGTATTCCTAGGTATTTTATTCTCTTTGTAGCAATTGTGAATTGGATTTCATTCATGATTTGACTCTCTGCTTGTCTATTGTTGGCGGATAGGAATGCTTGTGAATTTTGCACATTGAATTTTTATCCTAAGACATTGCTGAAGTTATTTATCAGCTTAAGAAGCTTTTGGGCTGATACAATAAGGTTTTCTAGATGTAAGATCTCATCTACAGAGACAATTTGACTTCCTCTCTTCCTATTTGAAAACCATTTATCTCTTTTTCTAGTCTGATTGCCTTGGCCTGAACTTCCAATACTATGTTGAATAGGAGTGGTAAGAGAGGGAGGGCATCCTTATTTTGGGCTTGTCTTGAAGGTGGAATGCTTCCATTTTTTTTCCCATTTAGTAGGATATTGTCTGTGGGTTTCTCATAAATGGCTCTTATTATTTTGAGATATGTTCCAGCAATACCTAGTTTATTGTGAGTTTTTAACATGAAATATTGAATTTTATCTAAGGGCTTTTCTGCATCTATTGGGGTAATAATGTGCTTTTTGTAATTAGTTCTGTTTATGTGATGAATTACGTTTTTATTGATTTGTGTATGTTGAACCAGACTTGCATCCCAGGGATGAAGCCGACATGATTGTGGTGAATAAGCTTTTTGATGTGCTGCTGGATGCGGTTTGCCAGCATTTTATTGAGAATTTTTGCATAGATGTTCATCAGATATATTAACCTGAAGTTTTCCTTTTTTGTTGTGTCTTTGCCAGATTTTGGTATTAGCATGATGCCAGCCACATAAAATGAGTTAGGAAGGAGTCCCTCCTTTTCACTTGTTTTGAATAGTTTCACTAAGAATGGTACCAGCTCCTCTTTGGACCTCTGGTAGATTCAGGTGTGAATCAATCTGGTACTGGGCTTTTTATGGTTAGTAGGCTATTTATTACTGCTTCAATTTCAGTACTTGTTATTGGTCTATTCAAGGATTTGACTTCTTCCAGGTTTAGTTTTGGGAGGGTATATGCATCCATGAATTTACCCATTTCTTCTAGATTTTCCAGTTTATTTGCATAGAGGTGTTTATAGTATTATCTGATGGTTGTTTGTATTTTTTTGGGGTCAGTGGTGATATCCCATTTATCATTTTTTATTGCATCTATTTGATTCTTTTCTATTTTATTCTTTATTAGTTATTTCTTGTCTTCTGTTAGCTTTTAGATTTGTTTGCTCTTACTTCTCTAGTTCTTTTAGTTGTGTTGTTAGAGTGTTGATTTGAGATCTTTCTAGCTTTTTGATGTGGGCATTTAGTGCTACAAATTTTCTTCTTAACACTGCTTTAGCTGCATCCCAAAGATTCTGGTACATTGTCTGTTTGTTCACATTGGTTTCAAAGATCTGCTTGATTTGTGCCTTAATTTCATTACTTACCCAGGAGTTATTCAGGAGCAGGTTGTTTAATTTCCAAGTAGTTATGTAGTTTTTAGTGAGTTTCTTAATTTTGAGTTCTAATTTGATTGCACTTTGGTCTGAGAGACTGTTTGTTATTATTTTAGTAATTTTCCATTTGCAGAGGAGTGTTTTACTTCCTATTATGTGATTGATTTTAGTATAAGTGACATGTGGCACTGAGAAGACTGTATATATATTCTATTGTTTTAGAGTGGACAGTGCTCTAGATATCCATCGGTCCACTTAATCCAGAGCTGAGTTCAAGTCCTAAATATTCTTGTTAATTTTCTGTCTCAATGATATGTCTAATATCAACAGTGGGTCGTTAAAGTCTCCCACTATTATTGTGCGGGAGTCTAAATCTCTTTATAGGTCCCTAACATCTTGTTTTATGAATCTGGATGATCCTTTGTTGGGTGCATATATATTTATGATAGTTAGATTTTCTCATTGAATTGGTTCCTTTACCATTATGTAATGCCCTTCTTTGTCTTTTTTTATCTTTGTTCGTTTAAAGTCTGTTTTGTCAGAAATTAGGGTTGCAACCCCTTCTTCTTTCTGATTTGCTTGGTAAATTTTTCTCCATTCCTTTATTTTGAGCCTATATGTGTCTTTGCACATGAGATTGATCTCTTGAATACAGCACACCATTGGGTCTTAACACTTTATCCAATTTGCCAGTCTGTGTCTTTTAATTGGGGCACTGAGCCCATTTACGTTTAAGGTTAATATTGTTATATGTGAAATGATACTGTCATTATGATGCTAGCTGGTTATTTTGCACACTTGGTGATGCCGTTTCTTCATAGTGTCCTTTGCATGTCAGAAAAGGATTTTATTTCTCCTTCACTTATGAAGCTTAGTTTGGCCAGATATTATATTCTGGTTGAAAATTCTTTTCTTTAAGAATGTTGAATATTGACCCACTTTCTTCTGGCTTTTATGGTTTCTGCTGATAGGGCCACTGTTAATCTGATGGGCTTCCCTTTGTAGATGACCTGGTCTTTCTCTCTGGCGCCCTAAACACTTTTTCCTTCATTTCAAACTTGGAGAATCTGATGATTATTCATCTTGGGGTTGACCTCCTCATGGAGTATCTTACTGGAGTTCTCTGCATTTCCTGACTTTGAATGTTGGACTGTCTTGCTAGGTTTGGGAAGGTCTCCTGGATAATATACTGAAGTGTGTTTTCCAACTTGGCCCCATTCTCCCTGTCTCTTTCAGATACAGCAATCAGTCATAGGTTTGATCTTTTTACATAGTCCCATAGTTCTTGAAGGTTTTGTTTGTTCCTTTTAATTCTTTTTTCTTTAATCTTGCCTGCATGCCTTATTTAAGCAAGTCAGTATTCAAGCTCTGATATTCTTTCTTCTGCTTGACCAATTCGGCTATTAATACTTACGTTTGCATCACAAATTTCTCACGCTGTGTTTTTCAGCTCCATCAGGTCATTTATGTTTCTCTCTAAACTGGTTATTCTAGTTAGCAACTCCTGTAACTTTTTATCATGGTTCTTAGCTTCCTTGCATTGGGTTAGAACATGCTCCTTTACCTCAGTGAAGTTTGTTATTACCCACCTTCTGTAGCCTACTTCTGTCAATTCATCCATCTCATTGTCTGTCCAGTTCTGTGCCCTTGCTGGAGAGGTGTTGTGATCATTTGTAGGAGAAGAAAAATTCTGACCTTTAGAGTTTTCATTGTTGTTTGTTGCTGTTGTTGATTTTTTCTTGTCTTTATGAGTTTGTCTAGTTTTGATCTTTAAGGCTGCCACCTTTGGATGAGGTTTTTGTGGAAACATATTCATGATGATGTTGTTTCTTTCAGTTTGTTTGTTTTTCTTTCAATAGTCAGGTCCCTCTTCTGTAGGGCTGCTTTGTTTTGCTGGTGGTTTACTTCAGGCCCTGTTCTTCTAGGTCCCTCTTGTATCGTAGATGTCACCCGAGGAGGCTGGAGAACAGCAAAGATGGGTGCCTGCTTCTTCCTCTGGGATATCTTACATTGAGGTGCACTGAACTGATGCCAGTAGGAACACTCCTGTATATGGTGTCTGCTGACACAGTTTGGGGGCATGGGAACCAGGACCTGTTTAACAAAGCACTTTGGCTTTCCCTTGGTGGATGTGGTGTGCTGCACTGGACAGAAACCCACTCGTCTGGGCTGCCCAGATTCCTCAGAGCTAGCAAAGGAAAAGACTAAGTATGCTGGTCTGCAGAGACCATGGCCACCTCTCCCCCTAGGGGCTCAGGCCCAGGGAGATCAGAGCTCTGTCCCTCTGTCCCTGGGTGGAGTTGCTGGAGTTCCTGCAGAGAGTCCCTACCCAGTGAGGAGGAGTGGTTACGGTCAGGCCTAAGAAGGCAGTCTTGCCATGGTCTGCCACAGTTGATGTGCTGTGCTGTGGGGAATACCTCTTGGGACCAAGCTGTCCAGTTTCCCCCCCAGCTCCAACAGGGGAAAAACGTGGCCTGGAGCTATAGTGATGCCTGGACCCTTCCTCCCAGGGAGTTCAGTGTCTGTCTTAGGCAGCTAGCAGGCACAGTGATGGCTGCTGTCTCTCCCCTAGGGAGCTCAGTATTCTTAGACAGCTGGCAACCCCAGGGATGGCTGCCACCGCTCCCCTAGGGAGCTCAGACAGCTCAGACAGCAGGTAGCCACAATGATGATGGATGCCCCTCTCCCGGGAATGCTTAGGCAGATTCCAGCTGAGTGGCTACTGAGAATCTGTGCAGCTCTATGGTTGGGACCCAAGGCCCTGGTGGCATGGGCTTATGAGTGGGATCTTCTGAACTGTGGGATGCAGTATTATTCAAAATAATTAGTAATGTAACTCCATCAACAGGTGATGGGTAAAATGATATAGCATATCCACACAATACATTATTTCTCAACAATAAAAGGGGAAAAAAACAACCCAACTACTGATACAGGCAACAGCATGGATAAATCTCATACCCTTTTTGCGAGCCAGCTTGTATGACTTTGAGAGAGCCATTTGTGGGCATCTTTTCTCCCACCTTCACATTCAGTGATGTCATTGCTACCTTGAAATGTACCCAGTATTAACAATTATGTCTCACATCCCAGAGAGAGATTTAATCAATTTCTATAGATAGCCATGAAACTATCAAAAGAGGGGTTCCATTTGTTTTATTTTTCATCTAAGTGCTCCTAGGAAAAAAAAAAACTGTAGAAAGAGAAACTATGCCTTTATATGTCATATAATTATAGACGGTTCTGTAAAACTATGCTCCTCCTCAAATCCTGTACATCATTTTGTAAAATACCTCTCATTAGCAGGTTTTTCTAAAGTGACAATGAAACTTTCTCCCAGAATATACAGTTTAGTAGATACATTAGCAACAAAATTTAAATAGAAGTTTTTTAAAAAGTACAATAGACTCCAGAGAACAGAAAATGAGAACACCACTAGAATAAGAAATAGAAACAATAGGAAACTGGCTTGGAAGGCAATGAGAAACCAGCAACATCTTTTTCCACTTTAGAAGGGCAGCCAGACCTAGGAATGAGATGCAGAATGCATTTCTAATACAAATAAAATTGCACTGCCAAAAGCCATGCAATTTAAATAAATGGTGTAGAGGAAAGAACCTCTGACTAATCCTCTGGTAACCTAAATCAGAGAGTAATTCAGTCCACTTTTGGAAAGTTCCTTTTGCTCTCTAGGCAGTTTCACCTTTTATGAAGTGAAGAGGTAGGATAACATGACTTCCAAGCCTGGTCTGCTTCAGACATTGTGATTGTGATTCTGCTTCAACTCCAGTATGTGTTATCTTCTAGGATAAGGTGCACTTCCATAATAGGGGTGCATTTCTTGGGTCTCTTCAGCAGAGAGGACAAACTGTAGGTCTTGCTTTGATACCATGTACAAGAGAGGTCAAACAACAGCGAAGCATATCAATACCAACTTCAATTCAATTTGTTCCTCAACTTTCTCTGCATCTTGTACCTCTAAATCTCTCAACATAAAAACTGGTCTTAGATTCTGTTCTGTGTTAAAGCAGTGACCAATTTATAACTTCTGTCTGTGCCTTCCTCTTAGAGGATGATTATTGTTTGAGGAGGAATGACACTGCATTTTCATTAGAGATAAGAATTTCAAGCAATGCATTTGAATGTGGGTCTAGAGTTGTGGTATCACTTTGTGACTAATTCTCAGGCATGCACTTAGCCTTGGAATATCAATCAGTATGGTGGTGAACTTTAGAGATAAACTGTCTATGCAGCCAAATGATACAGAAAACTAAAAATATAGATTTGAAATGATAAAAGAGACACCTTTGTGGGTGCTAGACAGAGCTTCACATCAAAAGACTAGAGTTGTTTGTGGTCAAATCAGTAAAAACTGTGGCCTTTAAGTCATTTGAAATGAGTTCTTGCCTAGAGATAGCAGCAAGCTAATTAGCTTCTCCACTGATAAACTTAGTTCAGAAAAGAAGACAAGCTTATCCAGGAACATGGAATAGAAAAGAAAAGCTAATCATTTAAAAATAAGTCTGAGAGCAGTGGCTCACGCCTATAATCCCAGCACTTTGGGAGGCCAAGGTGGGTGGATTGCTTGAGGTCAGGGGTTCAAGACCAGCCTGAACAACATGGTGAAACCCTGTCTCTACTAAAAATACAAAAATTAGCCAGGTGTGGTGGCAGCCACCTGTAATCCCAGCTGCTTGGGAGGCTGAGGCAGGAGAATCACTTGAACCTTGGAGGCGGAGATTGCAGTGAGCTGAGATTGCACCATTGCACTCCAGCCTGGTTGACAGAGCGAGACTCCATCTCAAAAAAAAAATGAATAAAAAATAAATAAATATCTTCTCTCTTCCTCTTCTCTCTCTCTTTCCCCATCTCTCTCTCTCTGTCACACACACACACACACACACACACACACACAACCCCATAGAATTCAGTAGTGTCCCACACAAAGTCAAAAAAATCTCAAGCAACTCAAAAATAACACAAACAACACGCCCCAAAACTGGGCAATGAAACTGTACCGAAAACTCACAGAAGAATATGTAAAACTAGCCAATAAGCATATATGAAAATATACAAAATATCATTATTAATTATTATTCTTTCACAGACACAGAG
Source organism: Gorilla gorilla gorilla (assembly GCF_029281585.2). Taxonomy (NCBI): domain Eukaryota; kingdom Metazoa; phylum Chordata; class Mammalia; order Primates; family Hominidae; genus Gorilla; species Gorilla gorilla. The sequence continues at coordinate 128,802,136 of NC_073247.2, forward strand.
CAAAGAAAACCCATGATAATTAAAATTTTAAAAAGGGGCTTTTAACTGGGCATATGCAGGGGCTAGAAGGAAACTTTTGAGGCCTACACCATTGGTTCCCAGGAGGAAACTCTCCACAAGTGTGAAGATGGCTAGTGGGAAAATCCTGGACAGTTGGCACACTGCAGTCTAGGTAGATAACTCTCAATTAGCAGGCATGTTAGAGAGGCAATCTCTTGGCTAGCCAGCACCCAGGAATGGAAACACTCACCCTGTGCTAACCAATGTGATTCCTTCACACTTAGATTAAGGAGGCCCATGTAGTCAGGAGTTTTTCTTGTTTCCAAGAGGATTGATTTGGAACTCACGTATAGCTCAGACTCCACTTCAATGAAGGACTTGTTGCCCCAGCTGCTCAGAGTGACCTTAAAAGCTTCTAGCTGCAGACAGCTGCCTCACTCAGGACCACACTCATTCCCCAGTGGCCCATATCTAATGACTGATTTATGCAGGAATATGAAGACACAGCCATACCTGCCATATTTGGAACTATTTTGAAGGACCATTCTAGCTTCAGATCTCTGGGTATGGTCTTGTTGGGTATGCATCACAGTTTAAATTCTCCCTTTACTCAGCCCTGCTTTCTTCCCTTCCCTTCTATAAATGTTGCTGCTAATAATATTTCTTAGTAAACATCTTAACCACAAAGGTCAACTGGGTCTTAAAGCTGGCTTTCAGAGGAGCCGAGTCTACTACAGAAATTGCATGAATAAGTAAATATTGATGATAATGGAAGAAATCAAAACATATTAGATGTGAGATATTCATTAGACATTAAAATGGAGATACTAAGCAGCCGATAGAATACACAGAGATGAGGTGCAGGATTGAGATAGAAATTGGGAAAATCACAGATGTATAGACTCCCCTCTCCCATCCAGAGACAATGACGGGCCATTGAGGGACATCCCACCACCACAAGTGCCCAAACAGTAAATGGCCTGAGATTCCCCTCCCACACCCATAGACATCACGCAATACCAGCAAGAATGATCCTGCCACAATAAGCTGCAGACCTGACCCACAGGAGTCATCCCAAAATAACACACACTAGTGCAAGAAGTCATCTTCATCCCAGTAGGACCAGGGACTCTCTTCCCCCTCCCAGAGATACCAGGTGGCTCAAACTGGAGAATCTCTTTCCATTCCATCAAAGCACCACCAGCAACGACCAGTGAGAACCTCAGTACTCCTAGGTAAAACAAACAGACCAAAAGAGCACCACACAAGCTTTAAAAATCAGATTGCCATTGGAGCTATAGCCCCTTAAAATAGGCCAGGACCTGCTTACTAAATAAAAGTAGGGCGACTGCCTACTAAAAAAAAAAAATTGAATAGGATCCAGAGTTTTCTAATATTATAGACAAAATGCCCAGGATACCACCAAAGAATCAAGAAAATCACAACTTGAATGAGAAGAAAACAATAAAATGCCATCAACGTTATGATGAATCCATTCTTTAAGATGACATGATTGTCTAAGTAGAAAATCTTAAGGAATCTATAAAAACTGACCCTTATCTAACTCAAACTGATAAGTGACTTCAGAGCAATCACAGGCTATAAGATTAACAGAAAAAAAAATCAAGCACATTTCAACATACTAACAATGAACACATGCAAACTAAAATTAAAAACACAGTATTATTTACAATCACTCCAAAACTGAAAATAACCTATATGTACTTGAACAGCTCTATTGCTATACAAGTCGGGTACATCCGCATCATACAATAATACTTAGGAAAATGGAATAAAGTATTGATACACATAACATCCTGCATAAAACTCCATGGAAATCTCAAAATATTATATACTGCATTATTTCATTTATACAATATTCTTGAAATGAAAAAGTTATAGAAATGGAGACTAGATTAGCAGTCAAGACCTGAGAAGGGAGTCTGGACAGGAGGAAAGTTACTATGGTTATTAAAGGGCAGCATGATATTTCCTCTTTTGGTGTTCAGCATTTTGACTATAGCAATATCAGTTTCTGGGTTATAATACTATACTACAGTTTTGCAAGATGTTACCATTGGGGAAATCTAAATAAAGTGTATACAGTGTCTCTCTGTATTATTTCTCATATTTATATGCAAATCTACAATTATATCAAAAAAGGCTGGCTGTTTTATGAGTTAATATTTTGCTAGGACATCAAACATAAAAGTAAGGGACCTATTAGGACATTATTGCAGTAATGCAGATACACCAGAATAGTGGTCAGAACTAAGTTGGTAGTTGCACAGGTGACGAAAAGTATATACATTTGTGATATGTTTCAGAGGTAGAACTAACAAGAGTTGCTAATGGAGGGAGGGGGGAAAGAGAAATCAGGAAGACGCCGGGGTTTTTTACTTGAATCCTCTCGGGGAAGGAGAAGACCATGTTTAAGAAAGAAACCAAGACACATTAGATTTGAGATGTCCATTAGGCAGTAAAATTGACATATTAAATGGAGAACTGAGTATACAATATGAAGCTCAGATAAGAGATATGAAATAGAGATAGAGATTTAGAAACTCACCCGTATATGCAGATGGTAGTTAACACTAGGAACTAGATGAGATCACTTGGAAAGAGAAGATTGACCGAGCAAAAAAGGAAACAGAACTTGAACTAAGACAGTAATTTGTATAGATATCGGAAAGAAAGGAGTATCTAGTAAAGAAACATGAAAAAGAGTAGCCAGAGAAACAAGAGTGTGAGGTCTCAAAAGAAAGAGAAACTGCTGCGAGAATGAAATGGTCAATTTTATTAAATCTGATGAGATACAAAGTTAGATGAAATAGAAAATGATTTGGCATCGGGGAGGTCTTCAAGTTCCGGGTGAACTTGACTAGAGTAACCTCAATGGAGTTGAGAAAGTGGCTTAAGGAAATAATCAATAAGGAAAGAAGTAGAGACACTAATTTATCTTTTAGTTTGAAGACAGACAAGATGATTGATGGAGGTGGTATGGAAATGAGTGTACATGTTTGTTTGTTTGTTTAAAATATGAGACACCAGAACAAACTTGTATACTAATGAGTAAAGTGAGGCACAAGAAATTGATGATTCAAGAAAGAGAGAGGAGAGAATTTCAGGACTAACTTCTCTGAAAAAATAAGAGGGCTGGGATCTAACACCCCTATGGAGAAGTTGGCTCTTTACATGAAGAACGGCATTTCATTCCAAAAGATACTGACGGAGGCTGGAAAGGAGATTTGGTGACAAAATGATGAAGACATTTCTAGTTGGTACCATTTATTTTCAGAAACATAGCAGAAAACAATGTTGGCTTTAGAGTCAGAAACATCTTTGTTAAATCCTAATTCTTTCACTCTCTCTAGCTGTTTACTTGCCTGATCTGTCCCTTAACTTTGTGACCTTGTCTCCTACCACTCTTCTCTTCCTTGCTCCACTCGAGTCATACTCGCCCACATGGCAAACTCACCAACACACTCCTGCCTCAGATCTTCAGACTTTCTGTTACCTTTCATTGGGATGATCTTTGAACAGATATATGTATAGCTTGTGTTACAGAAATAAAGGCTATAGACTCATTCAAATTACAACTGTTTTTACTACTACCACTCTCTTTCTCTCTCTCAAGGAAAGAGAGCAGGAACACAGACTATAGGCAGACAAGACAACTCCACACCTTCAGCATTTTAGTACTGTATTAGCCTGTTCTCATGCTACTAATAAAGACAGACCCGGGACTGAGTAATTTATAAAGGAAAGAAATTTAATGGACTCACAGTTCCACATAGCTGGGGAGGCCTCACAATCATTGCAGAAGACGAAGGAAGAACATAGGGATGTCTTACATGGCAGCAGGCAAGGGAGTGTGTGCAGGGGAACTGCCCTTTATAAAACCATCAGATCTCGTGAGACTTTTCACTATCACGAGAACAGCACAGGAAAGACCCACCCCCACGATTCAATTACCTCCCACCATGTCCCTCCCATGACAGATGGGAATTATGGGAGCTAAAATTCAAGATGAGATTTGGGTGGGGACAGTTAACCATATCAAGTACATTGAAGTTACAAATATATAACAAAATCAAGAAGAAATATGAAGAACTAGCCTAGTAACTTGAGTAAGTTCTTAGAGGTTTCTCTCTGAAAATTTTATTTTTCTGCAGTTAGGGGTCTTTTATTCCAATAACTGTTTTTGTCTCTTTCTTGTGATACAGGGATACCTTGCTACAAAGAGGAACTTTGGGCAGTACTATCTTATGGTACTGAGAAGGATTTGAGGCTATAGATACTTCTGGCAGTGTCATGGTGAGGGGAGGCTTTATCACTCCCTCTCTCACCTAATTCAGGTTTCTGCAAAAATGCCATTTTATCATAGGTCTTCCCTGAACACCCTTACAAAAGCAGCACTCTTGTTCTCTATCCCTATCCTATAGACAGGGTATATCTCTATCCCTATCCTATAAGGTAGGATATATCTTATTTTTTTTTTCTTAGCACCTTTTGTTTCTGAGACAAAGTTTCACTCTGTCCCCAGGCTGGAGTCCAGTGGCAAGATGTCAGCTCACTGAAGCCTCAGCCTCCCTTGCTCAAGCGTAGCTGGGATGACAGATGTGCACCACCATGCTCAGCTAATTTTTTTTCACGTTTTGTAGAGACGAGGTCTGACTATATTACCCAGGCTGGTCTCAAACTCCTGGTCTCAAGCCATGCCCCTGCCTTGGCCTCCCAAAGTGCTGGGATTATAGGCATGAGCCACCATGCCCAGCTTTTATAACACTGTTTAAAATTTCTTAGTACTAATCATCACTACAAATATTTATTTCATGTTGTCTGCATTCCTCTGTTTCACATAAACTCCATGAAGGATGATATATTGTTTTGTTCACTGATGTTTCCCCAGCCACCAGAGCAATGCCTAGCATATACTCCATGCTCAATATATACATGTTGAATGAATGCATGTATAAATGAATGAAGGAATCTTCTCTCAGCCTCAGTTTTCTCTTTCATAAAATAAGGTTAATAATCTCTATCTCCATGAGATTTCCATAAGATTCCATTAGAAACTAAACAAAACAACATATGTAAAAAGCCCACTACTATATCAGGCACACAAAGACACCCCCCAAAGATAATGGCAGCATTAGTTATTATTTTATTTTTCTAAATACAATTAATTTACATCTACAAATACAAACACCATGGGGAAAACCTCAATGAAAGCATATCAATAAGACAAATAAGAATTGGTCCACAGTTCCCACAATAGACACCATTTGGGCTCACTAATTGTATTATCCATATAAGCCTCTTAACCTTTGGGTTAAATTAGTTAATACTAATAAATATTAAAGATACTTAGATACTTAACTGGATACTAGTTAATACTAGTTAACAGTTATATTGCTAGTTCATAGCAGGCTCTTAGGTAGCTAATGGTTGGATAACTAATTGCTAGTTAATAGCCAGATAACTATGAAAAAGCTAGTTAATAGCTAGAAAACCAGTTAATACAGTTAGTATCTAGTTAATAGCTAGGTAGGTTAGAAGATAATTGCTAGTTAATAGCTAGATAATATATTGTTAACAGATAATCACAAATAACTAATTAGCTAGTTAACTGCTAGATAACTGGTTACTAGTTAGATAACTATTCTAGTTCAATTAAAAGCTAGCCAGCTAGTTAGTAACTAGTTAATAGCTAGGTAATATTGGTTAGTAGGTAATTGGTAGTTAATACAGTTAAAAGCTAGTTAATTGCAGGATAACTCTTTACTAGCTACTTAATTGCTAAATGGCTGGTTACTAGTTACATAATTTTTAGATAAAGTTAATAGCTAGACAGCTAGTTAACAACTGGTTAATAGCTAGTTATATAGTTAATAGTGGATTAATACCTAGATAATTAGTGAATGGCTATGTAATATTTAGATAACTGGATGCAATTTAATACAAGTCAACAGCTAAATTGCTAGTTCATAGCAGGGTATTAGCTAGCTAATGGCTGCATAAATAATTGCTAGTTAATAGCCAAATAAATATATAACTAGTTAAGAACTAGAAAACCAGTTATTGTATGGTTAGTAGCTAGTTAATAGCTAATTAATATAGTTAACAGCTAGTTAATTGCTAGATAACTAGTTAGTCACTTGTTAATTGCTAAGTGGTTACTTGCTAGAAAACTAGTTAAGGTTTTAACTGGCTGGACAGCTAGTTAATAACTAGTTAATAGCTAGTTAATGGCTAGATTATCAGTTAAGTTCCAGATAATAGCTGTAAAGCTACTTGCTAACCAGTTAATAGCCAGTTAACAGCTGGTTAATTGCCAGATTGTTAGTTAAGATCTAGTTAACAGCTTGATGACTAGTTAATAGCTAGTTAGTAGCTAGTTAATTGTGAGATCATTATTTATGATCTAGTCAATAGCTGAATAGCTAGTTAATAGCTAATTAATAGTAGAAAATTGCTAGTTTATAGCCCAATAGTTGGTAATTACTAGTTAATAGCTAGTAATACATAGGTAACAACTATTGCTAGATAACTAGTTACTTGCTAGTTAATTGCTAGATGACTTGTAACTAGCTAACCACTCAAGTTCTACTTAACAGCTGGACACCTAGTTAACTAGTTAATGGTTAATTATCTGATTAATTTCTAGATGACTAGTTAAAATGTAGATAATAGCTAGTTACATAGTTAACAGCTAATACATAGTTAATAGCTAACACATAGTTAACAGCTACTTAATTGCCCGATAACTAGGTACTGGCTACCTAATTGCTAGATGAGTGGTTTCTAGCTAGAAAACTAGTTAATATCTAGTTAAAAGCTGGAGAGCTAGTTTAATAGCTAGTTAATATTTGGTTAGTAGATAAGTTCTAGTTAATAGTTAACAGCTAGTTAATATATAGTTAATAGCTATTTAATATGCAGTTCATAGCAGGATGTTACCTAGTTAATGCCTGGATAATTGCTAAGTAACAGCCATATAGCTAATCTACGGTTAAAAGCTACGTAATTGCTAATCACTAGATGTTAGCTAATGTCCAGATGACTTGTTAAGATCTAGTTAATAGCTAGACAGCTAGTTAATAACTAATTGCTAGCTAATTTTTAGATGACCAGTTAAAATGCAGTAAATAGCTGGACAGCTAGTTAATAACCAGTTATTAGCTAGAGTTGATACTTGATAGTTAATAGATAATTGCTAGTTAATAGATAGTTAATAGTAGATAATTGCTAGCTAATAGCTAGTCAATAGTAGACAATTGCTAGTTAATAGCTAGTTAATATATAATTAACAGCTAATCGCTAGATGGCTGGTTACTAGCTAGATAACTATTTGAGTTAATAGCTAGATAGCTACTTAATAGTGGATTAATAACTAGATTAGTGAATAGCTAGTTATGTATATCAGCCAATTAATCCCTAGATAAGTTACCAGCTAGTTAATTGCTAGATGGCTGACAAGCTAGATAGCTATTGTAGTTCAAGTTAATAGCTAGACAGCTGCTTAATAGTGGAATAACTGGATTAGTGAATAGTTAATACTCAGTTAACCAGATAGTAGTTAATAACTAGTTATCAGCTATATTGCTAGTTCACAGCAGGCTATTAGCTAATGCCTGGATAATTTCTAGGTAACAGCCAGATAACTATATAATAGCTAGTTAATAGCTAGAAAAACAAGCTCATAATTAGTAGCTAGTTAATAGCTAATAGTAGATAATTGCTAGTAAATAGCTTAATTTATGATTAATAGCTACATGACAGGTTACTAGCTAGATAAGGAGTTAAGATCTAGTTAGTAGGTGGAGAGCTGGTTAATAACTTATTAATAGCTAGTAAATTGCTAGATAGTTTACATTTAGTAGCTGGACAGCTATTTAATACATAGTTAACAGCTACTTAATTGCTAGATAACTAGGTACTGGCTACCTAATTGCTAGATGAGTGGTTTCTATTTAGATAACTAGTTAAGATCTAGTTAATAGCTGTACACCTATTTTAACAGTTCAATATCTTGTTTAACAGATAATTAATATTTGGTTAGTAGATAAGGTGTATTTAATAGTTAATAAATTAGTTATACAAGTAGTTAACAGCAAGTTAATATATTAATAGCTATTTAATATATAGTTCATAGCAAGCTATTAGCTAGTTAATGCCTGGATAAATAACTAATTGATAGGTAACAGCCATATAGCTATTTAATCTATAGTTAACAACTAGGTAATTTCTAGATAACCAGTCACTAGTTGGTGACTTGCTAGTTAATTGTGAGATAGTGAATGGTTAATTACTAGTTAATAGCTAGATCATAGATTTAACAGTTATTTAATTGCTAGATAACTAGTTACTCGCTACTTAATTGCGAGATGACTAGATGACTGGTCAAGTTACAGTTAATAGCTGGACACCTAGTTAATAACTAGTTAATGGTTAGTTATTAGCTAGTTAATTTCCAGATGACTTAAGATCTAGTTAATAGCTGGACAGCTAGATAACTACAAGTTAATAGCTAGTTAATAGTAGATAATTGCTAGTTAATAGCTAGTTAATATATAGTTAACAGCCAGTTAATAGCTAGTTAATAGTGCATAATTGCCATTTAATAGCTAATTTATGTTTAATAGCTAGATGACCAGTTACTAGCAAAATAAGTAAGGTCTAGTTACTATCTGGACAGCTAATTAGTTAAAAGCTAGTTAATTGCTAGATTACTAGTTAAGTTCTAGTTAATAGCTGGACATCTAGTTAATGACTAGTTAACAGCTAGTTATTTGCTAGATGGTTAGTTAAATCTAGTTAATACCTGGACAGCTATTTGATAACTAGTTAATAGCTAGTTAATAGCAGATAATTGTTAGTTAATAGATTTTTGCTAGCTTATATTAGATAATTGCTAGTTTATAGCTAGTCAATAGCAGATAATTGCTAGTTAATAGCTAGTTAAAAGTAGATAATTGCTTAATAGCTAGTTAATACCTAGTTTACAGCTACTTAATTGCTAGATGACTAGTTACTGGCTAATTGCTAGGTGACTGGTTACTAACTAGTTAAGATCTAGTTAATAGCTGGAGAGCTAGTTAATAGCTAGGTCATATTTGGTTAGTAGGCAATTACCATTTAATAGGTAGTTAATAGGTAGCTAGTTACCTAGCTAATATCTAGTCATCTCTTCCTGCTGCAAGAGTCTGATGTCTTACCACATTTAGAAGAGTATCTACAATAAGAAAACATGGACACAAAGAGGGGAAAACGTACACTGGGTGTTATCACATGGTGGAGAGTGGTAGGAGGGTGGGGATTAGGAAAAATAACTGATCAGTACTAGGCTTAATACTTGGGTGATTAAATAATCTGTACAAATCTTCATGACACACATTTACCTATGTAACAAACCTGCCCATGTAACCATGAACTTAAAAGTTATTAAAAGAAAAAGATCCATCTCCTGGCTCCCTGGACATGTTTGAGAGCCTTTTTGTTTGATAATGGATCTCCAAGTGGGGATTTAGCATGCAGGACTCAATGTACAAGTGTTCATCTATACTTGCCATTTTGTCAATATCACTTGTGGCGTTAGGTAAGAAACAACTCTGCATATCATCAATCTTATTGGGTCTATAATATGGAAAGGCACATTGCGTCATTGAGACCTCAGGGTATATGTGGCCTGAGAGATAACTAAATAGGGGCTTTTTATCTCCTCCTTTTTTTAGCTTCCACTTTTGCAGTCCCAATTTCTTTAAAACATGTGTCTTGAGCTAAATCAATAGATTGTACATTTCTCCATTCACTCTGTTCCAAAACAAGTTTTAACCTAATCCTCCTATTATCATCTGGGCATAAAAATTATTTATTTGCCCACAGCCTAGTGGGAAGCTAAATCAATAAGGAAAGAAGGATTTCACTTAGCCAGCATTAATTTTTACACCAGCTCTCCAGAGAAGGATACTAGTTTTATCATCCTTGGTCCCAAAATTGTTTGCATTTTCTTCACTAAAAACCATTTCATTATTTAATAAACCACATGATTTTCAATTCTAGTCTGTGCTAATTGATTTTTTCCTATGTATATCTTCAGTAGCTGGGAGAGCTTTCTCTAGATAGGGTAGCTTTCATTTTCATGTCTTTGTTATACACAGAACTCCATTCTGTTAGCAAGTTCCTCCATTATAGCTGAAGATCACTGTTCTCGAACTCCTTCCTATTAATTAATCACTATCTTTATACATATAATAGTAGTATAACTGCCAGCGAAAAATAAAATAAGTTTAGTCTTAAAACAGGTTTTCCGTCACTGAAAACTACTCTAGACAGCATAAACATTGGTTTCAGTATGATATTTTGCCATATAAATAACATAAATTGTTTTAACTTGTTATTTTTCAAGCACTGGTTGCAAAACGACAAGCATACAATTGCAAACTGAAACCTGTCAACAGGAAGCTAAGGCTGAATTCTGCTCAAAATGGCAGTTGTGAACACCTTTGTTAATTAGCATCCTATCTACATTTATCATGAATTTTAATCTTTTGTTTAAATGGGAGTGACTTTTATATCTGAGAGAGGGGTAATGTTTAGTAATAAGCTTAAAGCTGACAAGATGTGAATTGCAGATCTTGCATTTTCTAAACAGAATCCACTGTGCTTCATTCACATGCATTGCTATGTCACAGACTTTAGTTCTCACAAAGGCCCAAGTCTCAAGTCAATAAATAATCATGAGCCACAACACAGCATAATCCTTATTCACACGTTTTTCTATTAGCTATTCTTTATAACATCAAAGATGATCTTTAATATTGACCTCAAGTGGAAAAAAATATAATACTAATAGAAAAGGCTTGTATGTATGTGTGGATTTATAATATTTCATCATCCTCAAATTGACTTGGCCTACAAAAGGTACTCTACTGGAGGGGTGTAGTGTGAGGAGGGAGACATATACAAGTCAAAATCTTATGTTTTATCCCTTAAACAAGAGCTTCAAAATTGTATTTATTGAATAATTGTATTTCTTGAAAATAAGCTTTGGTGTTAGATAAGAGTTTGAGTACTGTCTGTATTACTTCTTATAAATTACAATAATTCACTTACTATATCTCAGTCTCAGTTTCTACAACTAGAAATAGAGCTAATAATATAATATTGGAAATAACTGTTGGGATTATTGTAAGGATGAAGTGAGGAATTACATGTATACCTTTTATTATAGTTATTGAGGCACACCTTCAAGAATACTTCTATCTCTTTACAAAGGGGTTAAGAGATAACATACAGCCCATTTACTTTCACCTCCAAAGAAATGAGGAGAATGCCAGTTCTCTGTAATAAATCAGTGGAGAAGGAATTAGGCTGGTCCTGGGGTTGCTTCAGTGTCTGCCTTTGGGGAGAAAGGTGCTTGGAGTAGACTTATTCTTTCAATGGCTTCTTATTAGAGAGTTGGGAAGAGATCCACATATTTTAGCCCTGAACGTTACCCAGGAGTCAGAGGAGGAGTAGAGAATTAGATACAGTGAAAACATAAAAACACACCAACATGACATGACTGAAGAGAACACAGATATATTTCTGTAAAATGAAAGGCTAGCATCTGAGATGAAAATCTAGAAGAAAGAGAGTAAACCAGACTCAAATTCTGGATTAAAAAGATCTGCATAATTTGAAAAATCAAAATTATTTTTTCAATGGCATTGTAATTGAGTACAGGTGTAACCTATCACGGTAGTTTTATTATCAGTTATGTGGTAGGGATATTTTAGCATGATCCATTTTCATAGAAGCCATTTTTTGCCTATTCTAAATTATAAGTATTAAAAGGATGCATGAATTCATTAAATTATTTTTAACTCAGCTCATTATTATATTCAGCTTGACATCTCAGGCAGTTGTAAATTTTTAACTAATTTACCAAAACGTCCTTTGTTAAGAATTAAGTAGCAATGCTTCCAACTTCTTATAGTTGAAGTAAAAGCCTTTCAAAAACAAAAGATATCTATTTTGAAGGTATATTACATATAGAACTATAGACAATCAGAGCCAGAAAGACAGTAGAAATGGTTTAGTTCAACCCTCATTGCACATATGAGGAAACAGAATCATTCCCTGATACCCATACTAGGTTGAGAAACGTAGTGAATAAGCAATGAACCTGTGACATATTTAGAGAACACATAATATATTTAAGGCATTATACCACAGAGTGTAATAAAAGGAACTGATTAAGACATTCTTTCTGTACTGCAAAGGCTAATGATTTAGCCCAAGGATTAGACATGTGTTTGTGGAGCAATGGTATGAGGTAGTTCATTATAATTAGTAGGCCAAGTGCGGTGGCTCATGCCTGTAATCCCAGCACTTTGTGAGGCTGAGGTGGGAGGATCACTTGAGGTCAGGAGTTCAAGACCAGCCTAGCCAACATGGCGAAACACTGTCTCTACTAAAAAATACAAAAATAAGCTAGGTGTAGTGTCACACACCTGTAATCACAGCTACTCAGGAGGCTGAGGCACGAGAAACTCTTGAGCCTGGGAGGCAGAAGTTGCAGTAAGCCCAGTAAGCCAAGATTGTGCCACTGTACTCCAGCTTGGATGACACAGACTGTGTCTCAAAAATAATTAATTAATTAATTAACTAAAAATAAGTAGTACAAAATGCTGAATAAATTAAGTTGGAAAGATGTTCCTGGAGAGTCTTATATTGAAAGAAGCTTCTTGTGCAGGGTAGCATTTAAATTCAGTCTCTAATTTTTGCCCCTTCTGTTATTGTATATCAGTTCATTTATTAATAAATGAACCAGGCCTATCCAGTGCTAAAACAGCCCCTGCTGCCTTAAGCTTCAAGTATACTCAGTGTCAGGTTGATGCCCATGGCCTTAAATACAAGGCAGATACCAACAGATACAAGTTCCAGGCCTGGCCAATGTCAGGCCAGTCCCCAAGGCCCCAGCTTCCAGACTGGCCCTTGTAGTTCCATGTTTCAAAAGACCTAGGTTCCAGGCCTGCTCCAGCAGACCCAGGGTCCAGACCTGTCCCAGTAGACTCCAGCGGTGGACCAGCCCCCATGAATGAAAGCTCTCTAGGGCTGCCCCTTTGTACCCAAATCCCAGAATAGTTTCCAAGGCCCCAAGCCCCAGGACATCCCTCATAGACCTAGCCTTTAGGCCAGCACCTGAATATTATTATCCACGCCAACACCAGCAGATACAGGCTCAAAGCTAGTCATCATGACTTCAGGCCCCAGGCCAGTCCCAGTGGCTCCAGGTACAAAGCTAGTTCCCATGATCCTAGGATCCAGACCAGTCAATCACAGACCCTGGTTCTATGCTGCCCCAGCATAAGGTTGCTCCCAGCTTCAAGGACTGCACCTGGGGAACCATGTTCCAAAAAATACAGGAACTAGTCCCACTCCTAAATCCAGGGACAATGTATGGAGTAAAAGTATGTAGTTATGTATGTGATCAATGCTATCAGCTTAAAATAGCCTATTATGACTCTATGATTTTGTAAACTGTATGTTAATCACAAAGCAAAAAAGTTTAGTAGATACGCAAAGGTGAAAAAGAAAGGAGTCAAAGCATTTTACTAGAAAAGAATAACCTCATCACAAAGGAAGGCAGCAAAAGAGGAGGAAAGTAACAAAGGTTCTACAACCAGAAACCAATGAACGAAATGTCAGTAGTAAATTCTTACTTCAAAATAATTACCTTGAGCTGGATGCAGTGGTTCATGCTTGTAATCTTAGCACTTTGGGAGGCCGAGGTGGGTAGATCACTTGAGGCCAGAGGTTTGAGACTAGCCTGGCCAACATGGCAAAAACGTATCTCTACTAAAAGTACAAAAATTAGCTGGGCATGGTGGCGCACGCCTATAATCCCAGCTACTCAGATGGCTGAGGCATGGGAATCACTTGAACCTGGGAGGCAGAAGTTGCAGTGAGCCAAGATTGAGCCACTGGACTCCAGCCTGGGCAACAGACTGAGACTCTGTCTATTAATAAAAATTAATAATAATAATACCTTGAATATAAATAGATTACATTATACATTAAAAACACAGAATGATGTTGAGCATGTTTTCATATACTATTGGCCATTTTCATGTTTTTATTTAAGAAATATCTATTCAAATTATTGGCTCACTTTTTAATCAGACTATTTGGTTTCTTTTCTGCTGAGTCGATTGAGCTTATTATGTAACTTGGATATCAACACCTTGCCAGTTGTAGATTGAAAATATTTTTTCGCATTCTTCAGATTATTTCTTCACTCTGATGATTGTTTCCTGTGCCTCACAGAAGCTTTTTAGCTTGGTATAATCCAATTTGTCTATCTTTGTATTTGTTTCCTGTGCTTTGGAGATCTCTTCCCAAAAATATGTGCCCACACCAATGTCCTGAAGAGTTTGCCCAATGTTTTCTTCTAGTAGTTTAATAGTTTTGGGTCTTACATTTAAGTCTTTCATTCACTTTGATTTGATTTTTGTATATGGTGAAAGATGAGGGTTTCTAGTTTTATTCTTCTGCATATGGATATCCACTTTTCTCTGCATCATTTATTGAAGATAAAAAAATAAGCCCAAAATTAGAAGAAGGAAGAAAATATTAGAGATCAGAGCATAAACAAATGAAATAAGATTTAGAAAAACATTAGAGAAAGTTAATTGAATGGTTGCTTCTTTGAAAAGCTAAAGTCTACAAACATTTAGCTACACTGAAATAAGAGATACAATTCAGATACAGAAAATCAGAAATAAAAAAGAGGTCATTAACATGGTACCACAGATACAAAATGGTCATAAGAGACTACTATAAGCAATTGTATGTCAAAAAATCAAATAAACTAGAAGAAATAGATAAATTTCTAGACACATACAACCTTCCAAGACTAAATCACAAAAAATAGAACATTTCAATAGACCAATGAGAAAGGAAATTGAATCAGTAATTTAAAATATTCCATCAAAGAAAACCACAGGATCTGATGCTCTCACTGGTGAAATATACCAAACATTTAAAGAACTAAAACTAGTCCTTCTGAAATTCTTCCAAAAAAAATCAAAGAAGAGTACATGTTTTCCTTACGTTATGAGGCCAGCATTACCCTGATACCAAAACCAGACAAAGACACAACAACAACAAAAACTATAGACCAGTGTCCCTGATGAACACACATGCAAAAATTCTCAAAAAATTCTAGAAAACAGAATTCAATTGCATATTGAAAAGATCATTCACCATGATCAAGTGGAATTTATCACAGAAAGGCATGAATATAAACAAATCTATAAATTTGATACACCACATTGACTAAACAAAGGACAAAATCCATACGATCATCTCAATAGATGCAGAAAATGCATTTGACAAAAGTCAACATCACTTTATGATAGAAATTTTCAACAAATTAGGTATAGTAGGAACACACATCAAGACACTAATGGCCATATATGACAAACCTACAACTAACACCGTACTCAACAGTGAAACATTGAAATATTTTTCTCGAAGATCAGGAACAAGAAAAGAATGTCCACTCTCACCATTTTTATTCAACACGGTACAGGAAGTCTTAAGAGTAACTAGGCAAGAGAAAAAATAAAACACAACCAAATAGAAAAGAAAGATTTTTAAATTGTCATTGTTTGCAGACGACATGATCTTATATAGAGAAAAGTCTAAAGACTCCACCAAAAATTGTTAGAACTAATAAAAAAGTCAGTAAAGTATACAGAACCAAGATACAAGAATCGGTAGTATATCTATAGACAACAAAATTTCTCAAAAATTAAGAAAATCTGATTTATAATAGCTGCAAAAATAGAAATACTTAGGAATAAATTTAACCAAAGAAGTAAAACATCTACACAACAAAAACTATAAAACATACTGAGAGAAATTTTAAAATATATAAATAAATATACAAATATCTGGTGTTCATGGATTGGAGGAAATAATAGTGTTAAAGTATCTATACTACTCAAAGTAATATACACATTCAATGCAATAACTGTCAAAATTCCAAAGAGATTTTCCATAGAAATAGAAAAGGCAATTTTAAAATTCATGTGAACCATAAAAGACCCCAAATAGCCAAAGCAATCTTGAGCATAAAAATAAAACTATGCTGAAGGCATCACACTACCTGATTTCAAAATATAATACAAAGCTATAGTAATTATAACAGCACAAAGAGACAACCTACAGAATGGAAGAAAGTATTTGCAAACCAAACATCTGATGAGGGGTTAATATCCAAAATGTATAAGGAACCCAAACAACTCAATAGCAAGAAAACAAATGACCTGATCAAAAAATGGTTAAAAGGAGCTGGCCATGGTGGTACATGGCTGTAGTCAGTCCCAGCTCCTCAGGAGGGTGAGGCAGGAGGATCTCTTGAGACCACAAGTTCGAGTCAAGCTTAGGCAACATGGAGAGATCTTATCTCTAAAAAAAAAATGGTCAAGTGATCTGAAGACATTTCTCAAAAGAAGACATACAAATGGCCAACAGATACATGAAAAAAATGTTCAAAATAACTAATCTCCAGGAAAATGCAAATAAAATTTACGATGACCTATCACCTCACACTTGTTAGAATGGCTCAAAAAATAAGAGATAAGTGTTGGTGAGGATGTGCAGAAGTGGAACCCTTGCACACTGTTGGTGGGAATGTGAATTGGTACAGCTATTATGGAAAACAGTATGGAGGATCCTCAAAAAAAATAAATATAGACTACAATATGATCCAGCAATTCCACCACTGGGTATACACAGAAATGAAATAGTCATTATTTTGAAGATATATCTGCACTCCCTTCTTGTTCACAGCAGTATTGTTCAAAAGAGCCAAGGTATAGAATCAACATAAGTGTCCATCAACAGATGAATAAATAAAGAAAATGTGGTATAAATACACAATGGAATACTATTCAGTTTTTATAAAGGATCCCTGTCATTTGTGATGACATGGATGAACCTAGAGGACATTATGTTAAGTGAAATAAGCCAAGCAAGGAGAGACAAATACAGCATGGTCTCACTCATATGTGGAATCTAATAACATTGAACTCACAGAAGCAGAGAGTATAATAATAGTTACCAGAACCTAAGGCAAGGTTGGTCAAAGGATCAAAAATTTCAGTTATATAAGAGAAGCACATTCAAAAGATCTATTGCACAATGTGGTTACTACAGTTAGTAACAACGTATTATGTTATTTAAAACTGCTTAAAGAATAGATTTTAATGGTCTGGTCACAAAAATAAGTATGTGAGATAATGCACATGTTAATTACTTTGATTCAGCCATTTCCACAATGTATACATATTTGTAAACATCATCTGTACAGAATAAATACAATTTTTATTTGTCAATTATAGCTAAATTAATTACAATATATTACAACTATACTAAAGAAGATTATAATTTTTTTTCCAAAATTCACATTTTCAATGAAATTTGGCTTAGGAAATACATCAAAGAAAATTGGATTCCTAAAGTTTGTAGACACAGATATTACGTCTTGATTCTCCTTCTTTGTGGTTCTCAAACTTGAGCATCCATCAGAATCACCAGGGCTTGATAAAACACAGATTTCTGGAACTCACTCCAAACTTTCTGATTCTATAGGTCTTGGAGAGTGGAGCTCCAAAATGTACATTTCTAATTAATTTCCAGGTGATGTCGATGCTGCTGGCCCCAAGACCACACCAACCATATGTTATTTTAATATGCCATACTAACTAGTCACATTCATTATATGTAGAATGTATAATTTATATTAAGTGATTTAGATGTCTATTAATCGTTAGCACAGAAAAAGGAATACCATATTTTGACCAAGGTAATGATATTCTAATTTTGAAAATCACTTTTTTTTGGTTCCGGATACTTAATTCTGTGGCACTAGTATATTTTATGTTTTCCTATTAACCTATCTGATTCCTTTCATTATCATCTAGAATAATTGGCCACTTATTATGTCCTCAATAAATTGAGATAAAGTTGTGTATTACCTGATCTTTGCCTCGTGGTATCCGTCTAGACTCCTAAAGTCTCTGAGAAATTACTCTTTTATATTTTGAAAATGTGTGCATCACAGTGTTGCAGTTATGTAACAAGCATAAGTGGGTAACGTGGTTGGTGTGTTAATAAAATGGGAAAAATACAAAAGAATTGCCTGGCTTTAACAATTCTCTTTCTTAGAAAATAAAACTCTACTACTTACTTGTTTGTAAAATACCATTCCTTGTCACTACTCTCACTACTTGTGACATACTATAAGGTAATTTTGAGACTTCAGTGAGAATGCAGGGGAAGAGGCAGCATGCTTGCCACATGCAACACACAGGATTATTAAAATGAAGGTGACAATCTGGTTGCATGAGAACATCATCATGTTGTTTCCAGTGAACGCACAGCTTTTTATTGCATAATTACATGAATATATTCATTTGTGGAAAATTATTTTTTCTCACCAGTGTCATCTATAAAATAATAAAAAACAGATTTGTTTCATTTGCCCCAGCTGCACATGCTATCTTAGCAATCCTTTGAAGACTTCTATATACTATGGCTCCAGTGAGAAATTTCTGAGTGAAGACAAGATAGCTTGATGGATGCTTCCCTACAATGCCCTCACAAAGGCATCAGGGTCACTTGATCAACGAAGGCACTATTCATCCCTGTCTCAAAATCATCAAAATAGTCAAAAGCTCAGTTTTAAAGCAGTTTCTGCATTTTGTAAACCAAAAAAGCCACATGAGTGCCTGACTTTTCCCCTTCCCTGATAGCACATAGGGCTATCCTTCAGCATACATATCAGAACCAAATATGTATAATAAATAAGCACATTAGAAAAAAAAAGAGTGCTCTATATATTAGAATTGTGTGGGCCTAGTTTTACCTTAGAGCTGTTCCAAAATTAGTTGGCATTCCACTTATACAGTTCAAGCTCCTAAAATACAAAGACTCAGTTATCCATTCTAGACATATGCTAATCATCTTGGAACTACTTTCAGTGAGAGAGCACGCCAAGCAAGTCTGGAAACAATCACAGTCTGCCGTACATCAGAGAACTCCCAGATGTTTGCCTGATGCGGGCTTCCCTGGCAGGTGTCACCATAAGGAGATCCCAGCCAGGGTTCTGTCAGCACAGAAAAGGCATGTCATACACCTTTTCACTGGTGGATACATCAGCCATCTTCTCCAGATTGGAAACAAGGACCACATGGCATTTATTTTAAAGGATGTCACTAAGGTATCTTTCAAGGTTACTAAATGAGTCCTTCACCTACCTTTTTAAAACAGACAGTTGCTCATTTTACCATCCAGGAAGTTTGAAGGTTCATATTTATTGAATCCCATTATATATATCATAGCTCAATGCTTGCGGATCTTACACATAGAATTGTTTGAGACTCTGGTCAAAATATAGGGGAGGAAAGTGATTATTAAGGCAAAAACAAAATCACTGGTGGAAAGCAAAAGAAAATTTATTCTCTAACATCGGGCTTTTCATTTTGTTTTCAAATCCCTATTTTAATTTCAAGTCTCCTGCCCAGTAGTAAAATCTCAATGATTCTGAGAGCAAGCTGGAGCAGGAGTACATCTCAGAGGGATATCAGGTCTCCCAGTGTTTGCTTACTACACACACATGCACGCACACACACACACACACACATACACATACACCCCAATGGGCTACAAACTCATACCTATGCCCTGCAAAAAATTCAAAATATCCAACCCTAACGACAATATTAAGCTGAGGAATATGCAGTATGTCAAAGGCAGTGTTTCTCAGTGAAGTCCTTGGACTCCTTGCATTAGAATACACTGGAGTGCTTGTGAAAAATATAGATATTCAAGCCTAGATATCTACATACTGATAGCTATGTTGCTGGTATGCTGGATCAGTAACTCTAAGTCTTAGGTTAACCTAAATGATAACTTTGCTCAAGTGAAGTCGGGAACACAGTGTGTAGCCTTGAAATTCACCTCTTAATCTCCTTTATCTTGCCAAAATAATCTAAGATGTTTTATATAAATTTCCTCAGGGTGTCCCAAGGTCTCAAAACCAGCTATACTTGAGTAACAAGTTTTTTTAGGACAGCTTCACTGGGGAATTGTACTCAAAACTACTTTGAGGAAATTTGAAAGCAACCCTAGAGGCTGCCGGGTCTAAAAGAGGTCTGCTTTTTAATTATTTGGCCTCTAAAGCATGAAGTCTTAGAACTTTTAAATGGGCTTACCGATTTTCAGCTGGTGGAAAAAATTCTTCTCCCAAACAGTCAAGCTGAAAATCTCAAGGATATTTATTATTCTTCTTAAGCCATTAGGTCTCATATTTCAAGGGAAAAAAACCATAAAACCTTGCTTATTCTATTTTTAAAAAATATTTCTTTTACATGTCTTTCTCTTCAGCTTCACTTCTAAATACAATAGTTTTGATGTCAATGATTGTATGGCTGAATTAATGTAATAAACTCGTAGCTGACTCCCTTATTCTTATCTCTCACCTTTTCAATCATTCTTATGCACTTGTTCAAACTCAAACCTGCTCAAAGACTTCAGATGATTCCTTATCTCCTAAAACAGCAGTCTAGACATGCCTGTATTTCAGTCATGAGATATGTCACAAGTTCCCCCTTTTCCTTCTGCTAGTATAAATCCTCTCTATCTTTTTTTAAATTTTGCTTCTAGTCCATCTATGTGAAAAGGCAAATAATAATACCCAGAAATATGTATCTTTTCTTCTTAATTAGATTCTAAACTCCTTTAGGGCTGGGAGAAAATCTTTGTAATCCTCTCCAAAACCAAGCATATTGCTTAAGTATTTGTTAAATAAATAAAATATTGAATGATCCTGGATTAAGCCACGAACATCCATTCTTAGCTGCTGACCTGAGATGCCTCAGAGCAGTTTGTGGATTTTCTATGGGCTAAGTATAGGAGTTTGATCCTATTAATCACCTCCCAACTTACTCTTCAACGAGAAGCAATTGGTCCCAGAAGTTTGAAGCTTTTTCCTCACACATGCAAAAACCAAATAATTCTTCAAGAAGGATTTATCTTGGGAAAATGATACAAATTCTATGTTTAGCTGGATCCTGTTAATAGTTCCAAATTTCAATGTGTGAAAAAGATTCCAATCTTTACCACAGTGAAAAGTCTGTGATGTGAGAACCACTTGAAGAAATTTTCCTTCTCTGATGAATGGCAGTAGACCATACAAAGATTTTAGTGGCTACAGATGCTACTGATTTAAGACATTGTAATAATTCCTTCAAAGGCAGTAAAACCAATCACGTCAAGCAATGTTTTAGTGCTTGCATGACTGAAATCAATTCAAATGCCAAGTTTGAGTAGCAGAATTGCACGTGTTGCTTAAAGATAATGCTGTGTTTCTTAGGGAAAAATGTATTAAATCAAATGTATTTTTATGGCCAAGCATGTTATTGTACCATTATCATTATTATTATTATAAATTGCAATCAAAAGACCTGAAAAAAAGAGGTATGCATAATATTTTGCCTGAATATACATCACCAAAAATCAAAATTTTCTCCCTATTTATACCTATTAGACTGTCTCCAGCACACACATACATATTCAGAGAGAGAAGGTGCTTGCACTTAACATTTTTTAAATTTTTAATTAAAATTAAAACTAAATGGAAATTACATTTTTTAAAGTTAAAAATTGCAAATGAAGTATAAATTAGGATATCTCTGCTACAAGTCATGTATTACAAATTCAGTGAACAGATTGGGTTTTAAAATGTGATATCTAGAGTGCTAAACTTTAAATAACATTATATATATTCTGATTTGACTGCCATACTTCTAAATTTATCTTTTGAGTATTTTTACCAAAGAAAATTTTTCCCATGAAGTTGTAAGCAGCTTAAAATAGTATTCAAGACAAATACAGTTATGTTGAAAATATTTTATAACAAAATCTAATGTTTGAAATTCACAAATTATCCAGGAAGAATCAGAAAAAAATAAGTTTTTATATCATCTAAAAATAATCAATTATTCAATGAAGTCATAATTATTTGAAGTCAATCAAATAATAGTGGTTGGACTTGGCAGCTAAACCAGTGAGCATCCAGATGCTTCCATTTCCTGGATTTAATTTTACATGACTGACACTTCTATCACTCATCACATATTTAGTTTCTTGTTACTTTAATTAGGATAAACTTAAGGGGGAAAAAGTGTTTTGGTACAGGGATTGTTTCCATTGGATACTTCAGAAGCATGAAGAAGATAGTTGCAATTAGGAAAACAGTATCATTCAAAATATTAAAGGATTAAATAAAATATAATAAAAGATCTTAAAGTGTCCTTGGGGATCACTGGTTCAACCGCTTCATCTACACATAGGAAAACCAAGTCCAAAAAAAGTAAAATCAGTCATCTCTGCTCAACCTCCAAGGCAGGGTTAATTGTCCTTCCCATTATCTCTTGCTTTCTCTTGAGGGTAAAATACAAGTTTTCTATAAAATACAACTTATAAACAACTAACAGTGTAGGTTTTGTTTTACCAGAGAGGTTCAGAAAAGGAGTCTTTATAGATTGCAATGGGTTTAACTTACAATGATGTAATTAATTAAATGTACACACAAAATGATAAACATTTATAAAGGAAGCGCCTGTCACAACCTTGGTGCCTCTGAATTCAAACATTATCTCCTCGTTCTTCTGCTCTGACTTTCCCGACTCCTTTACCAACTAAGATGCCATAAGCAAACTGCCAAAGAGTGAGAAGACATCACTGCTTGCACTACCAGGTCTGGATAGTTTCAAATCCTATACACCTATGTCCCTGGTAAACCCTGAAAGGATGCACTGCTAAGAGCAATTAGAAGAAAACACAAAAAGAAAATTGCAACCACCTGAGAGATGACCAGGCTAGCAAGCCTAAGCCAAATACTGAGTACAAAGCAGAATGAGTTTGCCTTTCACCTGTGGTGCATACCACAAGGATGGTTGCTGTTTCCCTAAAGGATTATTATTTTACATGACATAAAAATAATCATTCTAAAGTATGTAATTCAGTAACACTTAGTAAATTCAAAATGTTGTACAATCTTAACCTCCTAATAACCTCCAATCCACTTTCTATCTCTGTGAATCTACATATCCTGGACATTTTACATAAATAAAATAATACAACATGTGGTCATTTGTATCTGGCTCCTTTGACTTAGCATAATGTTTTTTAGGTTCATCCATATTTTAGCAGCTATCAGTGCTTTATTTCTTGTTATGGCTGAATAATATTCCATTGTATGGCTATACCACATTGCTACATTTTGTTTATTAAATCAGTTGATAGAAATTTTGGTTATTCCCAACTTTTGGCTATTTTGACTAGTGCCACTAAGAACATTCATGTACAAATTTTCATTTGATTACCTGTTTTATATTCATTGTTCGTATTTACATAGGAGGAGAGTTGCTGAGTCATAAGGTAATTCTATGTTTACCTTTTTAAGGAATCACCAATCTGTTTTACAAAGTAGCTATACCTATTTTCATCCCATAAGCAGTGTACAAATGCTCTAATTTAAAAGAAAAGCCCAGGCTCTGATGGCTTCACTGCTGATTCTACCAAACATTTAAAGAAGCACTAATATCAATCATTCTCAAATGCTTCCAAAAGTTTGAAGAGGAAATACTGCCGAACCTATTTTATGAGACCTACATTACCCTGATAGAAAAGCCAAACAAATACACAAATAAAATTGCACAACAATATCCTTGAAGAACACAGGTGCAAAAAACCTCAACAAAATACTAGCAAATGAAATTCAACAGCACATTAAAACAATCATTCAACATGATCAAGTGCAATTTACCCCAGGGTTGCATGGATGGTTCAACATATGCAAATTTATAAATGTGATACACTACATTAACAGAATAAAAGACAAAAATCATATGATCTCAATAGGTGCAGAAATAACACTTGTCAACATTCACCATCCTTTTATGATGAAAACTCAACTAATTAGTTATAGAGGTAATGTATCTCAATGCAATAAAGCCCATATATAACAAACGCACAGGTAACATTATACTCAATGGTGAAAAGTTGAAAGTTTTCCCTCTAAGATTGAGAAAAAGACAACAAGGCCCACTCTCACCACTTCTATTAAATAGTACTGGAAGTCCAGGCCAGAGCAATTAGGCAAGAGAAAGGAATAAGAAGCATTAAAACCACCAAAAAAGTTACAGCATGATATTATAATATACATAATCCTAAAGACTCCACCAATAATATGTTAGAACTAATTTAAAAATTTAGTATATTTGCAGAATACAAAATCAACATAAAAATCAGTAGCATTCCTATCTACTAATAACAAAGTATCTGAAAAAGAAATAAAGAAATCAATCTGATTTAAAATAGACACAAAAGGCAAAACACAGTGGCTCGTGCTTGTAATCCCAGCAGTTTGGGAGGCCGAGGTGGATGGATCACTCGAGGCCTGGAGTTCCAGTCCAGCCTGGACAACATGGTGAAACTCCATCTCTACTAAATATACAAAACTTAGTTTGGTGTGGTGGCTCATGCCTGTAAACCCAGCTACTTTGGAGGCTGAGGAACAAAAATTGCTTGAACCCGGGAGACAGATGTTGCAGTGAGCCAAAACTGTGCCACTGTACTCCAGCTTGGGTAACAGAGCAAGACCCTGTCCCCAAAAATAATAATAATAATAAAAAATAAAAAAATAAAATAGCAACAAAAAACTTCAAAATATATTTAACAAAGGATGAAAAGACATATACACTAAAAACTATAAAACATTAATGAATGAAATAGAAGAAAACTAAAAAAATGGAAAAATATGCCACGTTTATGGATTGGAAGAATTAATATTGTTAAAATGACCATGCTTGTTCTCATTTATAAGTGAGAGCTAAGCTATGGGTACACAAAGGCATACAAAGTGGTATAACAGACATTGGAGACTCAGAAGCAGGAGGGTAGGAGCATGGCAACAGATAAAAAGCTACATCTTAGGTACAATGTACACTACTTGAGTGATAGATGGACTAAAATTTCAGACTTTACCACTATACAATTCATCCAGGTAATTAGAAACCACTTGTACTCCAAAAGCTATTGAAATTTAAAATATATATATTTAAAATGACTATACCACCTAAAGTGATCTACAGATTCAACGCAATCTCCATCAGTTACAATGCCATTTTTTACAGAAATTTTAAAAAGTCCTAAAATAAGTACAAAACCTCAAGAGTTTCTGAAGCAATCTTGAACAAAAATAAATAAATAAATAAAATTGGAAGCCTCACACCAGACCAACCTTATAAATATACTAAAAAGCTATAGTAATAAAAACAGCATGATATTGGCATAAAAACAGATAGACTAAGGAAACATAATAGAGAGCTCAGAAATAAATCTACACATTTACTCTCATTTGACTTCCTACAATGATTCCCAAAACACCCAAGAGACAGTCTCTTCCGTGCCGGGAAAACTGGATCTCCATATGCAGAATAATGAAATTAGGCCTTAATCTCACACTATATACAAAAATCAACTCAAAATGGATTAAAGATGTAAATGTAATACCAGAAACTGTAAAACTTTTAGAAAAACACATATGGTAAAGCTCTATGACATTCATCTGGAAAATTATTTTTTGGATATGACTCCAAAAGCACAGGCAACAAAAGCAAAAATAGACAAATGGGATGACATCAAACATAAAAGCTCTTCCACAGCCAAGGAAATGATCAACAGAGTGAAGATATGACCTACTGTACAGGAAAAAATATTTGCAAACCATATAGCTGATAAGAAGTTAATGTCTAAAACATAAGGAATTCAAACCACTTAATAGAAAAGAAAAATCCCAAACACCTGATTACAAAATAAGCAAAGGATCTGAATAGACATTTCTCCAGAGAAACCATGAAAATAGCCACTAGGAATATGAAAACATCTTTATCATTACTAATCACTAGATATTGCAAATTAAAATCACAATAAGGTATCACCTCATACCTGTTAGAATGGCTATTAAAAAAAAGAAAAAACATAACAAGTATTGGTGAGGATGTGGAGAAAAGAGAGCACTTGCCCACAATTGGTGGAAATGTAAATTGATATACCCGTTATGGAAAACAGTATGGAGCTTCCTCAAAAAATTTAAAAAAAACTACCATATGATCTAGCAATCTCACTACTGCGTTTATATGAAAAATACTTGAAATCAGTATGTTGAAGTGACGTCTGCACTCTCATGTTCATTGTAGGATTATTTGCATTAGCCAAAATACATAATCAACCTAACTGTTCATTAATGGATGATTGGATAAAGAAAATGTGATATGCATGCACAATGGAATACTATTCAGCCTTATTAAAGAATAAATTCCTGTCATTTGGACATGAATGACCCTGGAGGGCATTATGAAAAATGAAATCACCCAGAAACAGAAAGTCAAATACTGCATAATATTGCTTATATGTAGAATCTTTAAAAAGTTGAACTCTTAGAAGTATAATAGAAAGTAGAATGGTGGTTACCAGGGGCTGGGATGAAAGAGGGGTTAGGTAAACATTGGTCAAAGTATATAAAACTTCAGTTAAATGGGAGTACTAAGTTCAAGAGAGCTATTTTACAACACAGTGACTGTAGTTAAGGCCAATGTATTGTACTTGAAAATTGTAAAAGGTCAGATTTTAATTGTTCTCACCACAAAAATGGTAAGTATGTGAAGTGATGCATATGCTAATTTGCTTGATGCAGCCATTCCACAATGTATACATATTTCAAAATGTCATATTGTACTATATATATAGTATGTATATATGTGTATATATGTATATATGTATATATGTGTATATATGCGTATATATGTGTATATATGTATATATGTGTATATATGTGTATATAGTATGTATATATGTATATAGTATGTGTGTGTATACACACACACACACACACACACACGTTCGTCTTAGGCCAGGTACGGCAGCTCACGTCTGTAATCCCAGCACTTTGGGAGGCTGAGGCAGGCGGATCACGACGTCAGAAGTTTCATACCAGCCTGGCCAACATGGTGAAATTCCGTCTCTACTAAAAATATAAAAATTAGCTGGGCGTGGTGGCACGCGCCTATAATCCCAGGTACTCGGGAGGCTGAGGCAGGAGACTCGCTTGAACCCAAGAGGCAGAGGTTGCAGTGAATCGAGATCACATCATTGCACTGCAGCCTGGTCGACAGAGCAAGACTCCATCTAAAAAAAAAAAAAGAAAAAAGAAAGAAGAAAAGACAAAGAAAGAAAGAAAGAGAGAAAGACAGAGAAAGAAAGAAAGAAAGAGAAAGAGAGAGAAAGAAAGAAGGAAAGAAAGAAAAGGGAGAAAAAGAAAGAAAGAAAGAAAGAAAGAAAAGAAAAGAAAAGAAAAGAAAAGAAAGGAAAGAAGGAAGAAAGGCAAGGAAGGAAAGGAAGGAAGGAAGGAAGGAAGGAAGGAAGGAAGGAAGGAAGGAAGGAAGGAAGGAAGGAAGGAAAATGTAAAAGATTGAAAAATAAAAATAAAAAAGAAAGTCTATTGATGGCAACACTAAGTTTAATGAAATAAAAAATTCCTGATGACTGAAGGCTGTAACATGACCTAATCCTAGTGAACATAGGCAGAGTTGGGCTAAATCAAGCAGGTTTGCACCTAGATTCCTGCTATTTGCCAAAGTGGGGGAAGCCAGTATATACCCATGATTCCAAATGAAGCTCTTATCTTTACAGTCATGGGAATAGGAATCCCAGAACAAGATAAGGTCTTATAGAATATAAAGTTGGAAATTTTCTTGCACTTCTAAGTCAAAGGTTGTAAATATTGACATGTATACGTGAATATACACTGAAAAAACCATATGTGTATACACTGAAGCCGATTTCCCATACATTTATCGTCTTTCTCAGTAAAAGCACATTGGCATCCTCTTTCCTAAGTTGATGAAATTAATTACATGAGTCTTGGGAGGGGAAAAACTCTTTATAAAATACTTTTAAGGGAAGATTTGTAGAAAAAAAATATTCCCCCCCCCCCCACCGCCAGAATCTTCACATCTCTAAACATAATAAACATCAGGTTTTTAAAATTAGAAAACAACAACAGTATATTGTAAATAACAGTATATTTTGTTTTAAGCCTGAAAATAAGTGCCCAAAATAATTGCAGTGAAAACCTGCACAAATTCAAATACAACATATTTGGTGATTACCTTCTGCTTTCTCCATCCCCCGTCTCCAAAAGAGGTCAGGCTAAATTCTAATTTTCTGGGGGATATGGGCAATATCATCAACAGAGAGAGAGGGGAGGAGCATGCACATCCCCTTTTACTTCCCACAGTAATGTGCTCGTGGAAGAGTTCTGAGTCACTATCAATAAGTTCAATACTTTCCAAACTTGATTGCTCCTCAGAATCACTTAGTGAGCTACTTTTTTCACTAAATACACAATTTTGAACCCCACCTCTACCTGATGCATAATAATATTCAATTACATAGGAATTTGTTTGTTTCTTATTTGTAATAGACAACACATAAATAGGGCTCTAAATTCAGAATGTTCAAAGAGTCTTACAATAAAGAGTAATCTTTTCTACTTCTCTCCTTTAGTTCCCCTATACAGAGGCAACCACTGTCACCAGGTAACTGTATATACTGTTAGCAGTTTCTTTAGTATTTTGTGAGTGAAGTTATGTGTATTCAAGCAAATATGTATAATTATGTAATTTTATTACAAATAGTAACAGGCTATGCATACTGTCCTGTACTTTGATTTATCCAGTTCCCATAATGTCCTTGAAATTGTTCCATATTATTACAGAAGGGAATGCCACATTCCTTTTTTTTTTTTTTTTATCTCTACAGTATTTCACTGTTTGGGTAAGCAACAATATATTTAAAGTTTTCTACTGCTGGAGATATGTATTTTCTTCCGCATTTTTTGCTATTACAAACAATACTATAGTGAATATTCTTACACATGTGATATTTGCACATGTGCAAGTTTCTACATAATATAAATTCCTAGAAATAGAATTGTCAAATAAAAAGGTGTATTAGGCAGGGTTCTCTAGAGAGATGGAACTAATATGATATATGTATATATGAAGGGGAGCTTATTAAGGAGTATTGACTCGCACAGTCACAAGTTGATGTCCCACAATAGGCCATCTGCAAGCGGAGGAGCAAGGAAGCCAGTCTGAGTCCCAAAACTTCCAAAGTAGGGAAGCTGACAGTGCAGCCTTCAGTCTGTAGCCAAAGGCCCAAGAAGCCCTGGAAAACCTCTGGTATAAATCCAATAATCCAAAAGCTGAAGAACCTGGAGTCCGACGTTCAAGGGCAGAAAGCACCCAGCACAGGAGAAAGATGAAGACCAGAAGACTCAGCTAGAAAAAAGCCACTCTGGCAACTGATCAGATGGCGCCCACCCAGATTGAGGGTGGGTTGGCCTCTCCCAGTCCACTGACTCAAATGTTAATCTCCTTTGGCAACACCCTCACAGACACACCCAAGAATAATACTTTGCATCCTCCAATCCAGTCAAGTTGACATTTAATATTAACCATCACAAAAGGTATGTACATTTATTTTTTTTAAGGAGTTTTGCTCTTGTTGTCCAGGCTGGAGTGCAATAGCACAATCTCGGCTCAGCACAACCTCTGCCTCTCAGGTTCAAGCAATTCTCCTGCCTCAGCCTTCCAAGTAGCTGGGATTACAGGCATGTGCTACCATGCCCGGCTACTTTTTTTGTATTTTCTTTTTTAGTAAAGACGGATTTTCACCATGCTAGCCAGGCTGGTCTCAAACTCCTGACCTCATGATCTGCCCGCCTCGGCCTCTCAAAGTGCTGAGATTACAGGCGTGAGCCACCACGTCTGGCCCATTTTTTTTATTTTAATAGATATTGCCACATATGCCTCCACAAAAAAGTGTCAACTTTCATTAGGAATTTGAAGATTTTATAATATCCCTAAGTGATTCTAATGATCAGACAGGATTCAAGACCACTGCTCTAGAATTTCAGCTAATGTGTGAAGCTTGGATTTGTAGATTGAATCATTTGATTTTTTTCTTCAAAGCCACTTCTCCTATTAAGCTTTCCTCTATTATGTAGCCCAATAATTTTCAAAGTTTAATATGCATACAAATTATATAGATCTTTTTAAGAGGCAGATAATCTGAAATTCTTCTAAGTGAGGTTAACACCTTTTGTCCATGGATCACACTTTGAGTAGCAATGTCCTATGGGACTCCACCAGTCAATAGCACATAGATTAGCACTTAGCTTGTACTGTTTAGTATAACAGTGATCATACACTTTTTAGTCTACAGACACCTCAAAAAAGATTTGTTTGTGTGGGTTTATATCTATTGATATTTACCACATTTAAAATTAAGACAAAGTTTTCTAAATGTTTATTTCATTTTAAATTTCATTTTTATGTTACTTCACAATGTATTTGAAAATGCATTAACATAA
Organism: Gorilla gorilla gorilla; assembly: GCF_029281585.2. NCBI lineage: Eukaryota > Metazoa > Chordata > Mammalia > Primates > Hominidae > Gorilla > Gorilla gorilla. The sequence continues at coordinate 128,832,698 of NC_073247.2, forward strand.
ATAACACATATTTCTAAAAAAAAGTCCAAAACAATGTTAATGAGTAGAATGGCATTGTTTTACATTTTAAAAATTTTCTTTAATGTCTGGCTTAATAGAACACTGCAGGAATCTTGTATATATTTCTGATTAAATAAGCTGTGTATTGCACATCCTGTAGCCTCTGCAGAATATTACTATACATTCTTGAGAGATGGATAATGAAAAAAGCAAATGTCTTAGTACTATAATGAAAATATCTTTGACCTTGAAGACACTCTAAAAGGGTCTTGGGGAACACCATATGTCCCCAGACCATGAGAACGACTGTTTTAGTATGTGTTCCTTCTGCCATGCCATGGAGACTAGAAACATCTTTAGGAAAGAGACTGATTATCTTATTCTTCTTTACTTCAACAGGGCTAGCTCAGATTATGTGTTGAGTCAATACTTATTGATTTGCTGACTATGATAATCAAATTTTTCAAGGTATTCTCATCCTATTTCTTTTGCATAGGCAATTGAAAACTAGAAACTGGGGATATCAGTGGAGATGGGAAATGAGCCCCTTTTCACTCATCTCCATAAAGAAAGGTTCACAGTGAAAGCTATAAAGCTCACCTCTAAAGAAAATAATTTCATCACAATATCATGAAGTATTTTTGCACCAATCATTTTATTTGATGCTAAAAAACCACGTAAGCTAGTCATTTTACAGATAATGAATCTGAGACACAATCCAAATTGCCCAAGTTTTATAGCTAGTGACTACTGACCCAGGGTTGAGAAAATAGAACTCAACCATGGATTATAAATAACTTGAAGGAATGTCTTAATGTATTGTATTGTGCACTTATTTTGTGTGTCATGGGATATTAATACCATTCAGGATTGAGAATATTTACAATAAGTTGCCTTTATGGTGATCAAATGTTTCCAGTTCTTTGGGGGCATCCAACGACCTGCTAAATTTGTTTATTGCCTGATCTGCTTGACAATAGACATTATTCCTCAAACTGCTTTCTACTATAGTACTGTGATATAATCAGGATTTCCAGGAAGTCTCTTTCTGCCATCATAATTTTTATTAGTGTAGTGAGTAATAACAGCTTTTTATGCTACCAGACTGATGTAATTATTTCTCAATAAACCTAGTATGTTTTCTGCTAAAGAAGACGACCAGGTCAGCAATGCAGGAACTTACAGTTCCAGTGGAAAGCAAGGGCAAGGTCAATTTCTGTTTGGAAAGAGCAGGAAGGTCTATAGTAACTAAAGAAACACTAGAAGCATGGTCTAGGGTGTCAATCCTCTTGATTCCTTTTTTTTAAAGTGTACTTGCTTTTAGTAGACTGTGGTATAATCTTCTCAATTCCTGCTCCAATTCAAAACACCACAAACAGGAATCCGAGTCCTACTGCATTATTTTTATGTGAAGCACTGGATAATTAGGGCCCTTAAAACGTACAGGAAAAAATGCCCAGGGGCAAGAATTGGGGTGGAGATTAAGATAGTTTTCTAAATGTGCTTGAAAGCTCATTTCAAGGGCCTATTAGTTGCACGGTAAAAATGAATACAATTACCTGGTAAATTCAGGTTCTACACAATTCAGTTTTCAGTTGTCATCTGAAAAATTCCATTCAAATCTGGTGATTAGCCTGATTAGCCTGATTTAGATAAAATATATAGGCTTACGCTGTGTGTGTGTGTGTGTGTGTGTGTGGTGTGCGCGCGCGCGCATCCATCTAGAAATCACACCTTTAATTTTAGTGCATTGTATATGGTGACAGTTTCATGGGTGTTGTATTAGTCTGTTTTCATGCTGCTGATAAAGACATACCCTAGACTGGGAAGAAAAAGAGGTTTAATTGGACTTACAGTTCCACATGGCTAGGGAGGCCTCCCAATCACAGTGGTAGGCAAAAGGCACTTTTTACATGGCAGTGGCAAAGTGGCAAGAGAAAATGAGGAAAAAGCAAAAGCAGAAACCCCTCATGAACCCATCAGATCTCGAGGTACTTATTCAATATCACTAGAATAGCACAGGAAAAACTGGCCCCCATGATTCAATTACCTCCCTTTGGGTCCCTCCCACAACACATGGGAATTCTGGGAGATACCATTCAAGTTGAGATTTGGGTGGGGACACAGCCAAACCATATCATTCTGCCCCTGGCCCCTCCAAATCTCATGTCCTCACGATTCAAAACCAATCATGCCTTCCCAGCAGTCCCCCAAAGTCTTAACTCATTTCAGCATTAATGGAAAAGTCCAAAGTCCAAAGTCTCATCTGATAAAAGTCAAGTCTTTTCTGCCTACGAGTCTGTAAAATCAAAAACAAGCTAGTTACTTCCAAGATACAAGGGGTTACAGTTATGGGTAAATGCAGCCATTTCAAATGGGAGAAACTGGCCAAAACAAAGAGGTTACAGGGCCCATGCAAGTCCAAAATCCAGGGATGCAGTCAAACTTTAAATCTCCAAAATGATCTCCTTTGACACCAGATCTCAAATCCAGGTCACGCTGATGCAAGAGATGGGCTCTCAGGGTCTTGGGCACCTCCCCGCCCTGTGGCTTTGCAGGGTACAGCCTCCCTCCCTGCTGCTTTCATGGGCTGGCATTGTCTGTGGTTTTTCCAGGCACATGGTTCAAGCTGATGGTGGATCTACCATTCTAGGGTCTGGAGGATGGTGGCCCTCCTCTCACAGCTCCACTAGGTGGTGCCACAGTAGAGACTCTGTGTAGGGGCTCTGATTCCACATTTTTTTTCCACAATGACCTAGCAAATGTTCTCCATGAGGGCCCTGCCTCTACAGCAAACACTTGCTTGGGCATCCAAGCATTTCCACACATCTTCTGAAATCTAGGCTGAGATTCCCAAACCTCAGTTCTTGACATCCATGCACCAATAGACCCAACACCACATGGAAGCTGCCAAGGCTTGGTGCTTCCACCCTCTGAAGCCACAGCCTGAGCTGCATGTTGGCCCCTTTCAGCAAAGGCTGGAGCAGCTGGGACACAGTGCACCAAGCCCTAGGCTGCACACAGCATGCGGATGCTGGGCCAGGCCCACGAAACCACTTTTTTCTCCTAGGCCTCTGGGAATGTGATGGAAGGGGCTGCCGTCAAGGTCTCTGACATGGCCTGGAGACATTTTCCTCATGGTCTTTGGGATTAACATTAGGCTTCTTGCTACTTATGCAGTTCTCTACAGCTGTGTTGAAATTCTGCTCAGAAAATGGGTTTTTCTTTCTATTGCATAGTCAGGCTGCAAATTTTCCAAACTTTCATGATCTGCTTCCCTCATAAAACGGAATGTCTTCAACAGTACCCAAGTCACCTCTTGAATGCTTTGTTGCTTAGAAATTTCTTCTGCCAGATACCCTAAATCATCTTCTCCAAATTCAAACTTCCACAAATCTCTAGGGCAGGGGTGAAGTGCCACCAGTCTCTTTGCTAAAACGTAACAAGAGTGACCTTTACTCTAGTTCCCAACAAGTTCCTCATCTCCATCTGCGATTACATCAGTCTGGACCTTATTGTCCATATCACTATCAGCATTTTGGGCAAAGCCATTCAACAAGTCTCTAGGAGGTTCCAAATTTCCCAAATTTTCCTGTCTTCTGAGTCCACCAAACTGTTCCAAACTCTGCCTGTTACCCACTTCTAAAGTCGCTTCCACATTTTTGGGTATCTTTTCAGCAATGCCCCACTGTACTGGTACCAATTTACTGTATTAGTCTGTTTTCACACTGCTGATAAAGACATACCTGAGACTGGAAGAATAAGAGGTTTAATTGAACTTACAGTTCCACATGAGTAGGGAGACCTCAGAATCATGGCAGGAAGTGAAAGGTACTTCTTACATGGTGGCAGCAAGAGAAAATGAGGAAGAGGCAAAAGCAGAAACCCCTGATAAACCCATCAGATCTTGTGAGACTTATTCACTATCATGAGAATACCACAGGAAAGACCAGCACCCATGAATCAATTACCTCCCGCTGGGTCCCTCTCACAACACGTGGGGATTCTGGGAGATATAATTCAAGTTGAGATTTGGGTGGGGACGCAGCCAAACCATATCAGATGTATACTTATTTTCAAATGTATCAAGATGCATACTTTAAAAATATACAATTTTTGTGGTGGGAAGGGCCAAGATGGCCAAGTAGAAATAGTGCCCATCTGCAGCTCCCAACAAGATGTATGCAAAAAGTGAGTGAATTCTACACTTCCAACTGAGTTACCCAGATTCTTTCATTAGGACTGACTAGGGAGTTGGTGCTACCCATAGAGAGCAAGGAAAGCAAGGTGGGGTGACAGTTCACCTGGGAGCTACATAGGGCAAAGGGACCTCTCTCCTGCAGCCAAGGGAGGCAGTGAGCCAGTGTACTATGTGCACAGGGGCACTATGCTTTTCCCACAGATTTTTGCAACCCTCAGATTGGGAGATTTCTTCATGAGCATACATCACCAGGGCCTTGGGTCCCAAGCACAAAACTGGGCAGACATAGGGCAGCTGCTCCAGTCAGTGACTGTTTAGGCAGGCAATATGCTGCAGGAGTTTTTACATAATCTAGCAGCTCTCAGAACTCCAGAAAGGCAGGAGATTTGTCCACTTCCATGGAAAAGGAGCTAAAGCCATGGAGCCAAGCAGACTCACTCAGTGGGTCCCACTCCCATGGATCTCAGCAAACTAAGACCCACTGGTTTGGAATTCCCACTGGCCAGAATATCCACCTGGAGAATGTCTAAGTTGACCGAGTTCCCAGGGAGAGGGGTGGCCACCATTACTGCAGCTCTAGTCAGTGGTTTTCCCCTGCCAATGCTAAAGAGGGTGGGCAGTTTGGACTGGGTGATATTCCCCACAGCACAGCACAGTGACTCTGGCAGACTGGCCAGGCTGCTTCTTTAGTGGGAACCCGGATCCACCCCTTCTCACTAGGCAGGGCCTCCCTGCAGGAATTCCAGCAACTCCAGTCAGGGACTTACAGACAAAACTCTCAACTCCCTGAAACAGAGCATCTGGGGGAAAGGCAGCCATGGTCTTGGGTTCAGCGTTCTTAATCTTTCCTGCCTGCTAACTGAAGAATCCATGTGTTCCAGATGAGGGGGATTCCCCCAGAACAGCTCCACTAAGGGACAGCCAGACTGCTTCATTAAGGGGATTCCTGATCCTGTGCCTCCTGACCGGGTGAGACCTCCAAACAGGAGTCACTAGACACCTCATACAGGAGAGTTCCAGCTGACATCAAGTCAGTACCCTTCTGGGACAAAGCCTCCAGAGGAAGGAGCAGGCAGCAATCTTTGCTATTCTGGAGCCTCCACTGGTAATACCCAGATAAACAGGGTCTGGACTGGACCCCCAGCAAACTGCAGCAGACCTGAAGAACAGAGGCCTGACTGGTAAAACGAAAACAAACAAAAAGCAACAACAACAACATCAACAAAAAAGAGCCCGCAAAAACCCCATCCAAATGTCAACAGCCTCAAAGATCAAAGGCAGACAAATCCAAATCCATGAAGATGAAAAAAAAAATGATGCAAAAACACTGAAAATTCCAAAAGTCAGAATGCCTCTACCCCTCCAAATGATTGCATCACCTCTCCAGCGAGGGCACAGAACTGGACTGAAGCTGAAATGGATGAACTGACAGAAGTAGGCGTCAGAAAGTGGGTAATAACGAACTTTGCTGAGCTATAGGATTATGTTCTAAACCAATGCAAAGAAGCTAAGAACCATGATAAAAGATTACAAGAGCTGTTAACTAGAATAACCAGTTTAGAGAGGAACATAAGTGACCTGATAGAGCTGAAAAACACAGAATGAGAACCTCATGATGCAAATACAAATATCAATAGCTGAATTGGCCAAGTGGAAAAGAGAATATCAGAGCTTGAAGACTATACTGCTTAAATAAGGCAGGCAGAAAACATTAGAGAAAAAGGAATAAAAAGGGATTAAAAAAAACTTATGAGAACTATGGGACTATTTAAAAAGACTGAACCTATGACTGTTTGGAGTACCTGAAAGAGACAGGGAGAATGGAATCAAGTTGGAAAACATACTTCAGTATATCATCCAAGAGAACTTCCCCAACCCAGCAAGACAGGCCAACATTCAAATTCAGGAAATCCAGAGAACCCCACTAAGATACTCCATGAGAAGATCAACCCCAAGACACATAATCATTCAATTCCCCAAGGTTAAAATGAAAGAAAAAATGTTAAGGACATCCAGAGAGCAAGGCTAGGTTACCTACAAAGGGAAGCCCATCAGACTAACAGTAGACCTCTCAGCAGAAGCCCTATAAGCCATGAGCATGGGGGCCAATATTCAACATTCTTAAAAGAATTTCCAAGCCAGAATTTCATATCTGGCCAAACTAAGCTTCATAAGCAAAGGAGAAATAACATCTTTTTCAGACAAGTAAATGCTGAGGGATTTAATCACCACCAAGCCTGCCTTGCAAGCTCCTGAAGGAAGCACTAAACATAGAAAGGAAAAACTGTTACCATCCACTACAAAAACACACTGACATACACAGACCAACAACACTATGAAGCAAATACATTAACAAGTCTACAATATTAATCCAGCCAGCATCATGATGACAGAATCAAATTCACACATAACAATATTAACCTTAAATATAAATGGGCTAAATGCCCCAAATAAAAGACACAGAGTTGCAAGCTAGATAAAAACACAAGGCCCATTGGTGTGTTGTATACAAGAGACATATCGCATGTGCAAAGACACACATAGGCTCAAAATAAAGGGGTGGAGAAAAATTTACCAAGTAAATGGAAAGCAAAAAAAGCAGTAATTGCAATCCTAGTCTCTGACAAAATAGACTTTGAAACAACAAAGGTCAAAAGAGACAAAGAAGGGCATTACATAATGGTATAAAATTCAATTCAACATGAAGAGCTAACCATCCTAAGTATATATGTACCCAATACAGGAGCACCCAGATTCATAAAACAAGTTATTAAAAACTTACAAAGAGACTTTGGCCCCCACACAATAATAATGGGAGACTTTCGTACCCCACTGTCAGTATTAGACAGATCATCAAGACAGAAAATTAACAATGATATTCTGGAGTTGAACTCAGCTCTGAACCAAGTGGACCTGATAGATATCTACAGAACTCTCTACCCCAAAACAACAGGATATACATTTTTCTTAGTGCCACATGGCACTTACTCTAAAATTGATCACATGATGGGAAGTAAAACACTCCTTAGCAAATGCAAAAGAACAGAAATTATAACTGATAGAGTTGGACTGTGTCCCCACCCAAGTCTTATCTTGAATTCCCATGTATTGTTAGAGGGACCTGGTAGGTAATTGAATCATGGGAGCAGGATTTTCCCATGCTGTTCTTGTGATAGTGAATAAATCTCACAAAATCTGAGGGTTTCATAAGGGGGAGTTTTCTGGAAAAGCTATCTCTCTTTGCCTGATGTCATCCACGTAAGATGTGACTTGCTCCTCCTTGCCTTCTGCCATGATTGTGAGGCTTCCCAGCCACGTGAAACTGTAAGTCCATTTAACCTCTTTCTTTTGTAAATTGCCCAGCCTCAGGTATGTCTACATCAGCAGCATGAAAATGGACTAATACAGTAACTTGGTATCAGTAGAGTGGGGAGCTTCTAAAAAGATACCCAAAAATGTGGAAGCAACTTTGGAACTGGGTAACAGGCAGAGGTTGGAAGAGTTTGGATGGCTCAGAAAAAGATAGGAAAATGTGAGAAAGTTTGGAACTCCCTAGAGACTTGTTGAATGGCTTTGACCAAAATGCTGATAATTATGTGGACAATGAAATCCAGGCTGAGGTGGTCTCAGATGGAGATGAGGAACTTGTTGGGAACTGGAGTAAAGGTGACTCTTGTTATATTTTAGCAAAGAAACTGATGGCATTTTGCCCCACCCTAGAGATTTGTGAAACTTAAAACTTGAGAGAGATAATTTAGGGAATCTGGTGGAAGAAAGTTCTAAGCAGCAAGAATTCAAGAGGTGGCTTGGATGCGATAAAGGTCTTCAGTTTTATAAGGGAAGCAGAGGATAAAAGGTCAGAAAATTTGCAGCCTGACTATGTGATAGAAATGAAAATCCCATTTTCTAAGGAGAAATTCAAGCCGGCTCCAGAGATTTGCATAAGTAATGAGGAGTCTAATGTTAATCCTCAAGACAATAGGGAAAATGTCTCCAGGGCATGTCACATGTCTTCACGGCAGCCCCTCCCGTCACATTCCCAGAGGCCTAGGAGAAATAAATGGTTTCCTGGGCTGGGCCAAGGGTCCCTGTGCTGTGTGCAGCCTAGGGACTTGATGTCTTGCATGCCAGCCATTCCAGCCATGGCTGAAAGAGGACAACATAGAGCTTGGGCCATGGCTTCAGAGGGTGGAAGCCCCAAGCCTTGGTGGCTTCCATGTGTTGTTGAGCCTGCAAGTGCACAGAAGTAAATAATTGGGGTTTGAGAATGTCCTACTAGATTTCAGAATATGTATATAAATGCCTAGATGCCCAGGCAGAAGTTTGCTGCAGGAGTGGAGCCCTCATGGAGAACCTCTGCTAAGGCAGCATGGAAGGGAAATGTGGGGTCAGAGACCCCACACATGGTCCCTACTGTGGCGCCACCTAGTGGAGCTGTGAGAGGAGGGCCACCATCCTTCAGATCCCAGAAGGGTAGGCCCACCAACAGCTTGCACTGTGAGCCTGGAAAAGCTGCAGACACTCAATGGCAGCCCATGAAAGCAGCCAGGCAAGAGTCTGTACCCTGCAAAGTGTACAGGGGTGGAGCTGCCCAAGGCGATAGGAACCCAACTCTTGCATCAGTGTGACCTGGATGTTAGACACAGAGTCAAAAGAGATCATTCTGGAGCTTTAAAATTTGACTGCCCCACTGGATTTTGGACTTGCATGGGGCCTGCAGTTCCATTGTTTTGGCCAATTTCTCCCATTTGGAATGGTTATATTTACCGAATGCCTATACCCCCATTGTATATAGGAAATAACTAACTTGCTTTTGAACTTATAGGCTCATAGGTGGAAGGGATTCACCTTGTCTCAGATGAGACTTTGGACTGCGGACTTTTAAGTTAATGCTGAAATGAGTTAAGACTTTGGAGGACTGTTGGGAATGCATGGTTGCTTTTGAAATGTGAGTACATGAGATTTGGGAGGAGCCAGGGGTGAAATTATATGGTTTGACTGTGTCCCCACCCATATCTCATCTTGAATTTCCATGTGTTGTGGGAGGGACCTGGTGGGAGCTGGCTGAATCATGGGGGCAGGTCTTTCCCATGCTGTTCTAGTGACAGTGAATAAGTCTCATGAGGTCTGAGGGATTTATAAGGGAGAATTTTCTTGCACAAGCTCTCTTTTTGCCTGCTGCCATCCACGTAAGATGTGACTTGCTCCTCCTTTCCTTCTGTCATGATTGTGAGGCTTCCTCAGCCATGTTGAACTGTAAGTCCATTTAACCTCTTTCTTCTGTGAATTGCCCAGTCTCAGGTATGTCTTTATTAGCAGTGTGAAAATGGACTAATACAATAACAGTCTCTTAGACCACAGCACAATCAAATTAGAACTCAACATTAAGAAACCTGCTAAAAAACAAACAACTGCATGGAAATTGAACAACCTGCTCGTGAATGACTTCTGGATAAATAATAAAATTAAGGCAGAAATCAAGAAATTCCTTGAAACTAATAAGAACAAAGTGACAACATACCAGAATATCTGGTACACAGCTAAAGCATTGTTAAGGGGAAATTTTATAGCACTAAATGCCCATATAAAAAAGCTAGAAAGATCTCAAATTGACACCCTAATATCACAACTAAAAGAACTAGAGAACCAAGAGCAAACAAACCCCAGAGCTAGCAGGAGACAAGAAATATCCAAGCTCAGTGTGGAACTGAAGGAGAAAGAGACATGAAAAATCCTTCAATAAATCAATGAATCCTGGAGCTGTTTATTTGAAAAAAATTAATAAAACATGTAGACTGTTAGGTAAACTAATAAAGAAGAAAAGAGAGAAGGTTCAAATAAATACAATCAGAAATAATGAGGGGTTACCACCACTGACCCCACAGAATTAAAAACAACCATCAGAGAATACTATAAAAATTATTTGTACAGATACAAATAAACTGGAAAACCTGGAAGAAATGGATAAATTCCTGGACACATACACCCTCCCAAGACTGAACCAACAAGTTGAATCCCTAAATAGACCAATAACATGTTCTGAAATTGAGACAGTAATAAATAGCCTACCAACTAATAAAAGCCTAGGACCAGATGAATTTACAGCTGAATTCTAACAGAGGTACAAAGAGAAGCTGATACCATTTCTTCTGACTATTCCAAACAATTGCAAAGAAGGGATGCCTCCCTAACTCATTTTTTTTGAGGCCAGCATCATCGTGACACCAAAATCTGGCAGAGATACAACAAAAAAAGAAAATTTCAGGCCAATATCCCTTATGAACATTGATGCAAAAATCCTCAATAAAATACTGGCAAACCAAATCCAGCAGCACATCAAAAAGCTTATCTACCACGATCAACTTGGCTTCATCCCCAGGATGCAAGGCTGGTTCAACATACACAAATCAATAAACAAAATTCATCATATAAACAGGACTAAAGACAAAAGTCACATGATTATATCTCAATAGATACAGAAAAGACCTTTGATAAAATTCCCCATCCCTTCATGTTAAAAACTCTCAATAAACTCGATATTGAAAGAACACACCTCAAAGTAATAAGAGCCATATATAAGAAACTCACAGCCAATATCATACTGAATGGGCAAAGGCCAGAAGCATTCCCCTTGAAAACTGGCACAAGACAAGCCTGCCCTCTCTCACCACTTCAATTCAACATAGTATAGGAAGTTCAGTCCCAGGCAATCAGGCAAGATAAAGAAATAAAGCGTGTTCAAATAGGAAGAGAGGAATTAAATCTGTCTCTGCTTACAGATGACATGATCCTATATCTAGAAAACCCCATCAACTCAACCCAAAAGCTTCTTAAGCTAATGAGCAACTTCAGCAAAGTCTCAGGATCCAATATCAATATGTTGAAATTACAAGGATTTCTTTACACCAACAACAGACAAGCAGGGAGTCAAATCATGAATAACCTCCCATACACAATTGACACAAAGTGTGTGAAATACCTAGGAATACAGACAACAAGAGAAATGAAGGACCTCTTAAAGGAGAACTGCAAACCACCACTCAAGGAAATCAGAGAAGCCACAGTCACGTGGAAAAATATTCCATGCTCATGGATTGGAAGAATCAATGTCGCGAAAATGGCCATACTGCCTAAAGCAATTTTTAGATTAAATGCTATTCCCATTAAACTACCATTGACATTCTTCACAGATTTACAAAAAAACTATTTTTAGTTTAATATGGAACCAAAAAACAGCCCAAATAGTCAAGACAATCATAAGCAAAAAGAACACAGCTGGAGGCACCATGCTGCCTCACTTCAAACTATACTACATGGCTAGAGTAACCAAAACAGCATGGTACTGGTTAAAAAAAAAAAAAAAAACAGGTACATAGACCAATGGAACAGAATAGGGAACTCAGAATTAAAACTGCACATCTACAACCATCTGATCTTTGAAAAACCTGACAAAAACAAGCAATGGGGAAAGGAATCCATATTTAACAAATGGTGCTGGGAGAACGGGCTAGCCATATGAAGAAAATTAAAACTGGCCCCTTTCTTACACCTTATTAAAAAAATTAACTCAAGATAGATTAAAACCTGAAGTGTAAAACCCAAATCTATAAAAACTCTGGAAGAAAATCTAGGCAATACCTTTCAGGACCTTCCTATAGTTCACTGGTGAATCCTTCCCTTGCCTTTTCCAGCATCTGATGGCTTCTGGCTTTCCTTGAGTTGCGGCAGCATCACTCCAATCTCTGCCTCTGTGGTCAAATTGTCTTATTTTCTTTCTGCAATTCACAGAAGAAAGAGGTTAAATGGACTTACAGTTCAACGTGGCTGAGGAAGCCTCACAATCATGACAGAAGGAAAGGAGGAGCAAGTTACATTTTATGGACAGAAGGAAAGGAGGAGCAAACATTTTATGACGAAATCACCAAAAGCAAATGCAACAAAAGCAAAAATTGACAAATGGGATCTAGTTAAACTAAACAACTTACTCACAGCAAAAGAAACTATCACCAGTGTGAACAGACAACCTACAGAATGAGAGAAAATCTTTGCAAACTGTCCAACTGACAAAGGTCTAATATCCAGAATATACAAGATGCTTAAGCAAATTTACAAGAAAAAGACAACCCCATTAAAAAGTGGGCAAAAGGCATGCACAGACACTTCTCAAAAGAAGACATACATGCAGCCAATCAACATGAAAAAAAGCTCAACCTCACTGATCATTAGAGAAATACAAATTAAAATCACAATGAGATACCCTCTCACACTAGTCACAATGGCTATTATAAAAAAGTCAAGAAACAACAGATGCTGGCGAGGTTTTGCAGAAATAGAAATGGTTTTACACTGTTGGTGGGAATGTAAATTAGTTCAACCATTGTGGAAGACAGTTTGGTGATTCCTCAAAGATTTAGGACCAGAAATACCATTTGACCCAGCAATCCCAATCCTTGGTATATACCCAAAGGAATATAAATCATTCTATTATAGAAATACTTGCACGAGTATGTTCATTGCAGCACTACTCACAATAGCAAAGACATGGAATCAATCCAAATGCCCATCAATGGTAGACTAGATAAAGTAAATGTGGTACATATACACCATGGAATACTATACAGCCATAAAAAGGAACAAGATCGTGTTTTTTCCAGGGACATGGATGAAGCTGGAAGCCATTATCCCCAGCAAACTAATGCAGCAACAGAAAACCAAATACTGCATGTTCTCACTTATAAGTGGGAGCTGAATAATGAGAACACATGGACACAGGGAAAAAAACAACACTCACTGGGGCTTGTCCAGGGAGGGAAGAGGTATGGGTGGAGAGCATTAGTTAAAAGAGCTAATGCACACTGGGCTCAATACCTATGTGATGGGTTCATAGGTGCAGCAAACCACCATGGCACACATTTACCTATGTAACAAACCTGCACATCCTGCACACATGCCCGGGAACTTAAAAAATAATAATAATAAAATAATAAAATGCACTAACAATACCTTTGACAACAAAAAAGAAATTGCCTTTATTAAAAATCAATGTTAAAAAACTTTTGCAATTTTCAATGTAGTATTTTCCTTCAGTTTAACCACAGTCAGGGATATAACTAAAAAAAAAAATGCTTGGGAAGAGATCAGCGGGGCTCTTTTTTATTATAACTAATCCATAAAACATGGAGAGCCACAAATGACATTCTAGTTTAAGAAGTGGTGACAACAAATATCTTTGAGTATGTGTGTGTTCTCATTACTAATATTGGCCAATGATAAAATGGGATTTGTACTTTACCCATTAAGTTTTTGTTTGTTTGTTTGTTTTGTGGCGAGGATTATGTATTCTGCTGAGTGGCAAAACACAGCAGATCCTTGAAAAATAATGTAGTCAAGTATATGAAATAACTACCATTGGGGAATAATCTACTTTGTCTTTCAGAATCTATTGCATAAATGAAACTAAGGTCCTTTGCTAGCATTACTATGCAAAATGCAAAATTCTGTTATTATGGACTGAGCCATAAACAAGAAATCAATGCAGGGTTTACGTAGCTTGACTGCAGCAGAAATCAGGGCATAGAAAATGGAAATGATTCTGCTTAACCATGATTAACAAACACGAATAATTATGAAAAGCATGTTGACATTTGATAGAATCTAAAGAGATTGAAGAAAAATGGTCACTTTCCCTACAATATGGAGTCAAACTTTTAACATCTCCACTCTTTACATTCTCCCTTCACAGGTACCAGGCTACACTGCCTAATAATTTTCACCAAATATTTCTGTTACCATCACCCTTCCTGAAGTCACTGTCTTTTAGTAAATCAATATTTATTGAGTGCTGAGAATGAACAGATAGTTGACTATACTGCCCAATACAGGTGGTTATTTAAAAAATGAAGGATGGTGTTTTTGCCCTGATGGCTTTTATAATCAATGAAGAAGACAAAAAGATCATGCCAGAAATATATAAATGTATATATTACTTCCCAGATGGAGAAACTAGTCTGCTTCTAAACAGCATGGAGTATCTGTAAATTTCTAATCAATATCTGCTTAAGTACAAGGAAAGGTTGATTCAGAACTGAGTAGTGCAGAAAAACTGATTTTTAAGTACAGCATTTTAATTGACATCACCACTTGAATCATTGAATAAAATATTTTTATCTGAATTTGTACAAGTCATATTTCATATCAATTTGTAGACAGACCATTAAGAATTATCATTTCCTCACCATATTATTTAAGCAACTACTATATACCCAGCAATGAAAGATGCAAAATATTTGGATAAACTACAAGTCCTTCTAGCTCTAACAAATGAATGTCTCAGTCACTGTCCTCAAGGAGTTTACAGAGAATTATACAAAGAACTGTAATATGAAGCCAAATATTATTAGTAGCATTGGAGAGGACTACCCAAGGTGCTACAGGGGCCTTTAATAAGGATAATAAAATATATCACCTTGTGATGAGAAAGGCTTCACCAAAGAAGTAGTGTTGGAGGTAGACTTTGATAGATGGATAGGATTTCAGAACAGCATTGGTAAAGCTATAGAGGCAGGAAAACTCAGGGTGAGTTCAGAGACTAATGATTAATTTACTCTGCTTAGAAAGGAATAGAGATGGAGTGAGTTAATGGAGTACATTGACAAACTGACAAAATCAGGACAAATGTTATGCTGCTTCACTTTTGTTTCCCTAGCTAAAATGTTCCCCTTTCTTCTAAACTCCCCACACCACTCAATCCCTTTCCTTTCCTTCAAGAACCAGCTTAATCTTCCTTGATCAATCTTAGCACTTCTTAATATGTATTATACAATTTAAAACTTAATAAACCACTGTCTTGACTTGTTCATAGTCATACCTGTTACATTGGCCATGAACATACCAAAGTTCTTCCTGGCTAGCTTTTGCCACCTTCAGGACAATCAGCTTAATCATAAAATGCCAAGCCTATTTCTTCTGCTTACTCTTATCTAAGGCAGGGTGTTCTTATTGATTGCTCCATATCCCCCTGGAACCAAAACAGAAGTACAGCCAAGGGCTCAGACACCACCCTGAAAAGTGAGTTAATAACATAATATCTGTTCTTTTCCATAATCTTCTACAAGATGATGTTCTTATGAGCCTGTCATTATATAGCAGTACCAGATAACAAAAAATAATCATAATCATCATTACTCTAATTTTAATAACAACCCCAAATATTTATTGAATGTTTTGTGTGCATCAAAAATTATGCCAAAACATTTGTTTTATTTAATTTAATCAACATAACAAACTGATGAAGCATATACTGCTATTAACCCTATTTTATATATGAAGAAATCATGATTCTCAATTTGTATATAATAGCTCTGAGATTTGAAAAACTTCTGTTTGACTTGAGAGCCATTATATTCGACTCCACTGCCTTTCATTCACAGGCTAACTCCATTCAGTGCTTCTTTAATATGGATAAAATATTACTACTCATTAAATAAAATATGACAGAAATCTGATTTAAGTACATGGAAACTTTACACACACATAAAAAATTCTCTTCTGAATGACACTATAGCTACCAGTGTGGGAAAGGCAACTTCTTCAAAGTATCACAAGAGCTAAAAATATTTTTCAAATATTCTGTTAATAAAGTAGTAGTTCAGAATGGGCTATCCTTCAGGGAAACTTTCTGGTTCATCATTTCCAGCTAATACTTTTGTTTGTTTGTTGCTGTATACATCATCTAAACATTCTAAAATAAAACATTGAAAACACATTTAAATAGAGCATAACAATGTTAGTATTAAGAGCTATGAAATGGCTTCCAGATATGTGCAAAATAGAAACATATACCACCCATTAACCTCTTAGCTATGAAGACTAAAAGAGTAGCTGTTTGGGAGAGGTATGTCATATAAACTGAAGTTGGGCTAAAACTGTGAGAATAATGGAATAATATAAGTGTATCTAGGGAGCCATGGGACCTGTGCATTCACAGTAAGATAGTGTATTAATTTATTTGGCTGCTGTAACAAATTATCACAACTGTGGTGGCTTAAAAATATATAGAAATGTATTCTCTCACCGTTCTGGAGACCAGAAGTTCAAAATAATTTCACTGAGCCATAGTCAAGGTAAGGCAGGGTTGCTCTCCTTCCTATAGTTCACTGGTGAATCCTTCCCTTGCCTCTTCCAGCATCTGATGGCTTCTGGCTTTCCTTGACTTGCAGCAGCATCACTCCAATCTCTGCCTCTGTGGTCAAATTGTCTTATTTTCTGTCTGTAATATCCCTCTGCTTTCTTCCCATAAGAATATATGTGTTTATTTAGGACCTACCCAGAAAATCCAAGATAATCTTCCCATCTCAAGATCTGTAACTTAATCACATTTGCAATAACCCATTTTCCAAATCAAGAAACACTATAGGTTCCAGATATTTGGGCTCTAAATCTTTAGGGGTCTTTATTCAACCTATCACAGATAGAAAAATAGTAAAATAAAGCAGCTTGTAGATTTAACGTTATTTATACTGATTATTTGCCCTATTTGTCCACAGACATCTTACTACAACAACAGTGACCTCTCTGCCTTCAGTTAGTCCTCCCCTCTTCTAGCCAAGCACTCCACACACTGCATCTAATGTGATCTTTCTAAAATACTTATTATATCTATGGTTCTTCACTGTCTAAATGAAAATAACACAAGTCGATTGTGGCATATGGGTATCAACTCTCTGTTTATCTAGCCCAAACTCTTTTCTTTCTGACCTCATCCTCTGTCTCACTGACATGGTCTTTGCTGCCTGAGAAGGTCATGCTCTTTCAAGCCTGGTTCTCCCTCTGCCTGTCATGCCCTTTTCCTTCTTCACTTACTGAACTCCTCATCTTTTAACACTCAATATAAGCATCACCTCCTGTGTAAAGCACTTCCTCAGGAAAAAGTATTATATCCTCTCCTCTGCGCTCCCACAGTAACTTGTGAAGAATTTATCTTATAATTTATCACATTTAATTATTAAAATCTGTTTAATATTGATTATCCAATGCTAGTATATGAGCGACTTCTCAAGGGCAAGGGGTACTGGGGTAGGCTGAATAATGCCCCTCTAAAAGATGACCATGTCCTAATCCCCAGAACCTTTGAATACGTTACTTTACCTGACAAAAGGGATTTTGTACATGTGATTAAGGTTGTAGGCATTGAGATAGGGAGGTTATTCTGGATTATCCATCTGGGACCAATCTAATCAGAAATGTTTTTATAAGAGGGGGAGACATGACAGCAAGATAATATAGAAAGAGAAGACATAAAGACAGAAGAATAAGTCAGAAAGAAGAGAAGATGTTAGCTGCTGGCTTTGAAGATGGAAGATGGGGCCACAAACCAAGGAATGTACATGTCCTCTAGAAGCCAGCAAAGGAAAGAAACCAGATTATTCCCTAGAGCCTTTAGAAAGATGACAGCCCTTACAATACCTTGAATTTTAGGACCTCTGACCCCCTAAACTGTAAGATAATAAGTTAATGTTGTTTGAAGTCTCTAAATTTGTAGTAAGTTGTTACAAGCAACAACAGAAAATGAACATAGGCATCAACCTACTCTCGCTTTGAGTCCCATGCATAGTTTCTGGCAGACAGTTGGTGGTCAGTTTATCAAATGAATGCACAAAGATAGTAACTGTTGATTAGTGAGGAATTCCACTGAGATATTTGGTTAACACTGAATCCTAATGCCATTGTAGTGAGGAGTATAATTTTACCCCTAGTATGCTCTCTATTAACTTATTTTTCTTGTTAGAATATTTTTATTAATATATGATAGTTATACATATTTATAGAGTACATGTAATATTTTGATACATGTATATAATGTGTAATGATAAAATCAGGATAAGCAAGATATCAATCACCTCAAACATTTATTATTTATTTGTGTCAGGAACATTCCAAATCTTCCCTTCTACCTATTTTGAAACATACTATAAATTATTATTAATGATAGTTGTTCTATTGTGTTATCAAACAGTAGTACATATTCCTTCTATCTAACTGTATTTTGTACCCACTAACCAACCTCTCTTCATCTCCTCTCTCCCTTACCCTCCCCAGCCTCTGCTAACCACCATTCTACTTACTACTTCCATAAAATCAATTTTTTTAGCTCCCACATATGAGTAAGAATATGTGGTGCTTGTCTTTCTGAACCTGATTTATTTTACTTAACATAATGTCTTCCAAACTCATCCATGTTGCTGCAAATGACAGGATTTTATTCTTTTTCATGACTGAATACTATTACATTGTATATATATACAACTTTTCCTTTATCCACTCATCTGTTGATGGACACCTAGGTTGGTCTCATATCTTGGCCATTGCAAATAGAGCTGCAATAAATATGGACATGCAGATATCTCTTCAATGTACTGATTTCCATTCTTTTGGATAAATGTCTAGCAGTCAAATTCTTAGATCATATGGTATTTCTACTTTTAGTTTTTTTAAGGAACCATCATAATGTTTTCCGCAGTTGCTGTACTAATCTACATTCCCACTAACAGTGTATAAGCATTTTCTTTTCTTCATATCCTTGCCAGCATCTATTTTCTGTCTCTTTTTTAACATAGCCATCCAAACAGGTATGAGGAGATATCTCGTTGTGGTTTTGATTTGAATTTTCCTAATGATTAGTAAATAGACAATTCTCATAAGAAGACATATAAATACCCAACAGATATATGAAAAAATGCTCAACATCACTAGTTAGAATTTTATAGGGCATTAATAGCCATTGATGAGAAACAGACATGGTCGCATCTCTTCACCTGTTTGATGAAGCCTGAAATTCCTTTAACATGGAGAACCTTTGCAGGCCACAATGGAGTTTAATGAATTACAATTTGAATGCCTGATTGAGGCAGCCAAAGAACTAGAACGTGTAATCAGCTGCTAAATCATCAAGGGTCAATGCTGTCATTGAGACCTCTGTTTTTCTAATAAGGGAGTGGGGAGAAAACAACAGGAAGACATTAGGTGGAGAAAAGGATGCAGGAAGAGGCTACAGATGCTCAAGACTTATAATTATTCCTATTTACCCCTTCTGGGTGAGACAAACTGAAATTGAACATGATTTTTGTCATGGCTGACTGCAAAGATAAATGTACATTGCTCTACTTTGCTTGTTTTATAAAGTGCTGGGTGCTTTTTAGTGTAGATGGAAGGAAAATAAAATAATATCTCTAAGGTTTACTCTGGCCTTAGAGTAGAAAGTCGTGACATAAAAGTTTATTTAGTTCTGGTTAAAAGAGAACCATCTTTCAATCATCCATTTGTTCTTTGAGTTGCTAATGATATAGACCTTATATAAATGATTCCTGCTTCAGTCTTTTTGTTTATCCAAAAGTAGGTCGAGTTGGGAGAAAAACTTGAGAGTTTTATGGTTTCACTTAAAATGGGAGCAGAATTTGGAATGTATGGGTGGTATCTAGGAGAAAGAGTAAGAGTACTGTAGGAAGAAATCAGACCCAGAGAAATATTTCTTTTTGTTTCTCTGTTTCCATCTTCTCCAGCAAGATAATCTATTAAATGAAGCATTCCTATTATTTCATATATTGGTAGGTTAAAAAAGCCACATAGAGTTAATTCATTGGGCCAATATTTAGAATAGCTGCAAAGTTCAATTTGATTTCGATGAATAGGCAAGCTTGTCTTTCCCCTCACATTAACCAGACATGCATTCTTTCCTTTCTCTTCTTCTCAACTTTATTTTCTTTCCTAATTTATGTATCCATGTGATCATTCAACAAATATATGTTAAGCACCTATTGTGTAACAGGTACTACGCTATGTACTGAGTCTACATATTTGAAGTTCAAAGTCTAACGGACTTTGTGCTCCAGAGTATGTGAGCATACTTTCTGGAGGCATTTGGAAAATTTGTGTCACTTAACCTTAAGTGTGAATAATCTTTGATCCAGAAACTGCACTTAATAAAATAATAAGACAAAGCTATTTAGTAAAACATTTTAAAGTGGTTTAAAAATAGAAAAAAAACCCTTAAATATTGACAAGTAGGGCGTTGGTTATATTATGCAGCTATTAAATCATATAAATTAGTAAAATTTAACTACATGGAGATATTCATATATTAAGTGGAAAAAACAAGATGCAGTACAATATGTATGGTATGATCTGAAAATGCGTATGTAATATAAAAAGAGAAACTAGCAAAAAATGGAAAGACTACATACAAAAATGCTATCAGATTTATTTGAGTGGAGAGATTATAGGAAAATATTTTTAAATTTTCCACTACCTTTATTTTTATATTCCCTAAATTTTGTTTAAAAATATGAACTATTCTTAAAAGCAATTTTAAAAATAATTCTATGCCAAATGATTTTATTCTTTGGTGTTTTTTTAAGCTGAGTCTTTCTACTCATTTTTTTTTTTCATTAGTGGAATATTCAACAGGTACTAACAGGACTTTTACGTGACCTGAAGTCTCTACAGTGGCCTCAAATCAATAAAAGTAGTATGAATGCAGGGAAATAATAAAAGATACAAAATTCAGGTTATTGCTGGGCTCCACTGCCTAAAATGATTGTTCTTCTAAGGAATGGGTTATAGGAAAATAAAGGTGCCCACATAGCAGAACTCTTGAGAAGATTTATTTTGACAATTACATAAAATATATATGAAAATGCAAAATATCACAATGATATTATCAATATTGCTTAGTCAAAATAAAGCCAAATAAATAAAATTAGACAATAAAAAAGAATGACTGATAATCATCTGATCTCAAGATTGGAAAGGCCTATCTAAGCATTATGCAAAATCAGAAATTTATTATTAAAAATATTTGAAGTAGATATTATAGAAAAATGATTAAAGTATTTAATATAAAAATGAAAAATCAATAAAATGTGAACACTTTAGTAGAGAAATGGCAGTTTTGTTATTCCCATACAGCTACAATTCATAAAAGAATGCATAAAAATGGCAATGACAAACAAGAAATTATTTCAAAATCACTAGTAATATTTGACTACTATATTGCTAATTTTTAAAATGATAACACTCAGTGTTAATAAGAATATGGGGGCTGGGTGTGGTCCCAGAACTTTGGGAGGCCAAGGTAGGTGGATCATTTGAGGTCAGGGGTTCAAGACCAACCTGAACAGCATGGTGAAACCCCCATCTCTACTAATAATACAAAAATTAGCTGGGTGTGGTGGCACACACTTCTAATCCCAGCTACTTGGTAGGCTGAAGCAGGATAATCACTTTAACCCAGGAGATGGAGGTTGCAGTGAGCCGAGAGTGTGCCATTGTACTCCAGAATTTGAGAAAAATTGGATTTTTAAAAATAGCTATTATTGCCAGGTGTGATGGCTCAAGCCTGTAATCCCAGCAATTTGGGAGGCCGAGGCGGGTGGATCACCAGAGGTCAGGAGTTAGAGACCAGCCTGGCCAACATGGTGAAACCCTGTCTCTACTAAAAATACAAAAGTTAGCTGGGCATGGTGGTGGATGCCTGTAATACCAGCTACTCGTGAGGCTGAGGCAGGATAATTGCTTGAACCCAGGAGGCAGAGATTGCAGTGAGCCAAGATCACGCCACTGCACTCCAGCCTGGGTGACAGAGCAAGACTCCATCTCAAAAAAAAAAAAAAAAAAAAAAAAACTGTTATTTACTTTTAGTTTTCAGGATTTACATAAAAAGAATTTATTATTTTTGTAATCAGAAAATATCAATATTTTCCTTAAAAAACACAGCAATTTACAATTTAAATATAATGCTGTTATGCACATTTTATGTAAAAAAATCCTGACAATTTTTGTATATTATACATTTTTCATATAGTCACTAATACTAAAAATGAACTGGAAAATACTCTTTAAGAAATCTATGGAAAATTAATATGTAAAATAAAATATATTTTTAAAAAGCAAATAATAATTATCACTTCATCAATCTTTTCACAATAAACATTATATAATATATACTTGTGTTCTTAGTAGTACAAATATATATCTTGTATGATTACATTTTCACATATTAACTTTCCCAAGAGTAAAGTTCATTTGTTTAGAGTTATTCACCTAGCTTCCCTTTGCTGTTACAGATCCCTGTCCAAGCCATTAAAATATAAATCAGTCTTTCAAGGTGTTGATTTGGAATTCATTCAGCCATGTGCACTGCAAAATATTGCTTTCTATTTGAAATTATTTGAAAAATATTATCCTAAGAATTATTGATCACACCACTAGATATTTTCTGATTACCTATTACCTAGCTATTGCACTTTAGTCTTTAAATACATTGAACTATTTCACAAGGTAAAATCCCTTACAGGAAAAGTTTGCTTTTTAAAAATTTCTTTCACATTTAAAGATATGGAAAACCTACATAAACTAAACAGCATTCTTAAAAGCCCTCTTAGGAGAAACTGTCTTGAGAAAGAACTGGTACCCTGGTTGGTTTCCTAATTTCTTTACCATAGTGAGAGTTATGATTTCTGAAGCTGTCAAGCTGGCATCTACAATGGCTATCTTGTTTCTCCAAACAGCCTACCAAGGAGTAGCAGGTGAGTTCTCCACTCTGCTCCCTGTCAACATGACTCTGCCCTCACCAAAGGCACAGCACTCTCTGCCTGTCAGTCCTTGATCTCATGGGCGAAATTGCCTACCAGGATGCCAATTAGTGTCAATATTGCTGTGGATGAATGTACATACAGAGACTTACAGTGAAGAACAAGCAGAAAAAGACAATGATTTGTTTTTAGGGGTACAGTTTAAAAGTATAACACTGAAGAAGCTTTTCTATTTAAAATCAGATTTTTAGTCAGGTTAAAACACTTCTTTCTACATTAAAATGATTTCTCATCACAATAATGTGGAACAATATACCCAAGAACACATTAATTGATTGTACTATTAACATTTGACATAATTGCTAACGTCCTCATCACCAGCATTGCTAGTATTAATGAACGGTGCCAGGCTTTGGGTTAGTCATTCACATATACCTCGTTTATCACATATGTATACACATATAGAGTACAAGGGCACAAAGAAGGCATAGGAAAAATGTTTAACTGAATTACCTCATTTAATCCTTACAAATTCTCTGTGATGCATGTATTAATAAACTAAATTTACAACGGAGGAATATGAGTCACAGTGAGATTAAGTAATCAAGATCACAAATTTGTATATGGATGAATTCAGAATTAAAATCAGGGCTAATTT
This sequence comes from Gorilla gorilla gorilla, assembly GCF_029281585.2. NCBI lineage: Eukaryota > Metazoa > Chordata > Mammalia > Primates > Hominidae > Gorilla > Gorilla gorilla. The sequence goes on from NC_073247.2 coordinate 128,856,144, forward strand.
TAAACTTTTTCTACACTTTAATTTTCAGTGGTCTATCAGTGTGCCTATTCCATCTATGTCCTCCACAGTGCCATTACACTTTATATATAGCAGGTGCTCAATAAAAGTTAAATGTCATCAAATTTGTATGCACAAATGATGATAAATATTATTAGTCCTCAGGGAAGTGGTACTACTTCACACCCACTAGGATGGTTACAATCACAAATACAGACAACAAATTTCGGGAGTATATAGAGAAATTGGAACCCTCATACACTGCTGGTGGAAATGTAAAATGATGCAGCTGCTTTAGAAAAGAGTCTGGCAGTTCCTCAAATTGTTAAACATAGAGTTACTCAGTTATGACCCAGCAATTTCACTCCAAAAGAAATGTAATTCCACCAACAAGAAATGAAAACAAAAGTCCACATAAAGACTTGCACGTGAATGTCTGTAGCAGTGCTGTTCACAGTAGCCAAAAATGGAATAAATCGAAATGTTCTTCAACTGATTAATAGGTAAACAAAATGATGTATATCCACATAATGGATTATTATTCAGCCAAAAAGAAATGAAATACTGATATATGCTACAACATGGATAAACCTAGAAAACATTATGGTAAGTGAACGAAGCCAGACACGAGAGGTAACATTGTATGGTTACAGTTATATGAAATGTTCAGAATACACAAATTTATAGAGACAAATAAGCCAGTTTAAAAATGGGCAAAGATTTTAATGGGAGAACATATTTGCAAACTATCCATCCCACAAGGGATTAATAATTAGCATATATAAGGAACTCAAACAACTAAATGGCAAAAAGTATAATCAAGTTGAAAGATACTTTTCAAAAGAAGATATACAAATGAGTAATAAGCACATTAAAAATGCTCAATAGTATTGTCATTAGGAAAATACAAATGAAAACATAATGAGATACTTGCTTACTTACCCTAGCATGACAATAATAATAAGGGTTGGTGAGAATGTCAAGAAAGTGGATCTCCTATACACTACTAGTATGAATGTAAAATGGGACAGCCACTTTAAAAAAGTTTTGGCAGTTCCTCAAAAGAAATAGAGTTACCATGTCTATGGTAACTCCATTTGTATGTATATACCCAAGAGAACTGAAAACATGTCCACACACACACAAAAAATGTTCACGGCGTTATTTATAGCAGTCACATCAGCAATTCCACTTGTATGTATATACCAAAGAGAATTGTAAACATGTCCACAAAAATATATTTACAGCATTATTTATAATGGCCAAAAGAATGCAAACAAACAAAATACCCATGTGTTGATGAATAAACAAATTGTGATATATTCATATAATACAATATTTTCACCTATAAATAGGAATGAACCACTGATAAATGCTATAACATGGATAAATCTCGAAAACATTCTGCTAAGTGAAAGAAGCCAGACGCAAAAAGGGCACATATTATATGATTCCATTCATATGAAATTTCCAGAATATACAAGTCCAGAGTCAGAAAGTAAATTAGTGGCTCCATGGAGTTGGGGAAGGAGGAGAATGGAGATTGACTGCTAATGGGTAAAGGGTTTCTTTTTGGAGTGGTCAAATATTCTCGGATATCTGATGCTGGTTGTACAACTCTGAATATATTAGGAACTACAAAACTTTATACTTTATAAGGGTGAATATTAAGGTATGTAAAATTATACCTTAATTTTTTCAAAAAGAATGAGTAGATAGCAAGAAATGATTCCATAAAGTTTTAAATCAGTTGTCCAAAATCATACAATTAGTGCTTTTCATGCTTAGTAGGTCCTTAATCTATGAGTATAGCAATACATACTTTAAAATGGAGATGAGAATCAATTTAGAAGTTAATGTCAGATATATTTCTTCCCCTAAAGTATGACAATTAAAATGAATATAAAGCTCCTGATTTTGAATTATATCTGTTCACCTTTAAAAAATAAAATTTGAGCATTTTTGATCAAAAATGCGATGTTTCATTTTCTGTTCCTGTGTTAGTTTGCTGAGGATGATGGTTTCCAGCTGCATCCATGTCCCTGCAAAGGACATGAACTCATCCTTTTTATGGCTGTGTAGTATTCCATGGTGCATATGTGTCACATTTTCCTTATCCAGTCTATCATTGATAGGCAATTAAGTTGGTTCCAAGTCTTTGCTATTGTGAACAGTGCTGCCATAAACATATGTGTGCATGTGTCTTTATAGAAGAATGATTTATAATTCTGTGAGTATATACTCAGTAATGAAATTGCTGGATCAAATGGTATTTCTGGTTATAGATCCTTGAGGAATCGCCACAATGTCTTCCACAATGGTTGAACGAGTTTACACTGCCACCAACAGTGTAAAAGCATTCCTACTTCTCCACACCCTCTCCAGCATCTGTTGTTTCCTGACGTTTTAATGATCACCATTCTAACTGGTGTGAGATGGTATCTCATTGTGGTTTTGATTTGCATTTCTCTAATGAAGAGGGATGATGAGCTTTCTTTCATATGTTTGTTGGCCACATAAATTTCTTCTTTTTGAAGTGTCTTTTCATATCCTTTGCCTACTTTTTGATGGAGTTGTTTGGTTTTTTCTTCTAAATTTGTTTAAGTTCTTTGTAGATTCTGGATATTAGCCCTTTGTCAGATGGATAGATTGCCAAAATTTTCTCCCATTCTGTAGGTTGCCTGTTCACTCTGATGATAGTTTATTTTGCTTTGCAGAAGCTTTTTAGTTTAATTAAATCCCATTTGTCAATTTTGGCTTTTGCTGCCATAGCTTTTGGTGCTTTAGTCATAAAGTGTTTGCCCATGCTTATGTCCTGAGTGGTATTGCCTAGGTTTTCTTCTAGGGTTTTTATGGTTTTTGGTCTTACATTTAAGTTTTAATCCACCTTGAGTTAATTTTTGCACAAGTTGTAAGGAAGGGGTCCAGTTTCAATTTTCTGCATATGTCTAGCCAGTTTTCACAACACAATTTATTAAATGTGGAATCCTTTCCCCATTGCTTGTTTTTGTCAGGTTTGTCAAAGATCAGATGGATGTACATGTGTGGTGTTATTTCTGAGGCCTCTGTTCTATTCCATTGGTCTATATATCTGTTTTGGTACAAGTACCATGCTGTTTTGGTTAATGTAACCTTGTAGTATAGTTTGAAGTCAGGTAGCGTGATGCCTCCAGCTTTGTACTTTTGGCTTTGAAATGTCTTGGATATACAGACTCTTTTCTGGTTCCCTGTGAAATTTAAAGTAGTTTTTTTCTAATTCTGTGAAGAAAGTCAATGGGAGCTCGATGGGGATAGCACTCAATCTATAAATTACTTTGGGCAGTATGGCCATTTTCACGATATTGATTCTTCCTATGCATGAGTATAGAATGTTTTTGCATTTGTTTGTGTCCTCTCTGATTTCCTCAAGCAATGGTTTGTAGTTCTCCTTGAAGAGGTCCTTTGTACCACTTGTAAGTTGTATTCCTAGGTATTTTATTCTATTTTTAGCAATTGTGAATGGGAGTTCACTGATGATTTGGCTCTCTGTTTGTCTATTATTAGTGTATAGGAATGCTTGTGATTTTTGCACATTGATTTTGTATCCTGAGACTTTGCTGAAGTTGCTTATCAGCTTAAGGAGATTTTGTGCTGAGATGATGGGGTTTTCGAAGTAGACAATCATGTCATCTGCAAACAGAGACAATTTGACTTCCTCTCTTCCTATTTGAATACCCTTTATTTCTTTCTCTTTCCTGATTGCCCTGGCCAGAACTTCCTATACTTTGTTGAATAGTAGTGGGAGAGAGGGCATCCTTGTCTTGTGGCGGTTTTTAAATGGAATACTTCCAGCTTTGCCCATTCAGTATGATATTGGCTGTGGGTTTGTTATAAATAGCTCTTATTATTTTGAGATGCATTCCATCAATACCTAGTTTATTGAGAGTGTTTAGCATGAAGGTGTGTTGAATTTTATAGAAGGCCTTTTCAGCATCTATGGAGATAATCATGTGTTTTTGTCATTGGTTCTATTTATGTGATAGATTACATTTATTGATTTGTGTATGTTGAACCAGCCTTGCATCCCAGGGATGACACCGACTTGATCATGGTGGATAGGCTTTTTCATGTGCTGCTGGGTTAGGTTTGTCGGCATTTTATTGAGGGTTTTCACATCCATGGCCATCAGGGATATTGGTCTAAAATTTTCTTTTTTTGTTGTGTCTCTGCCAGGTTTTGGTATCAGGATGATGCTGCCTCAAAACATAAGTTAGGGAGGAGTCCCTCTTTTTCTGTTTTTTGGAATAGTTTCAGAAGGAATGGTACCAGCTCCTCTTTGAACCACTGGTAGAATTCGGCTGTGAATCCCTCTGGCCCTGGGCTTTTTTGGTTGGTAGGCTATTAATTACTTCCTCAATTTCAGAACTTGTTATTGGTCTATTAAGGGATTTGACTTCTTCCTGGTTTAGTCTTTGGAGGGTGTTTGTGTTCAAGAATTTACTCATTTCTGCTAGATTTTCTGGTTTATTTGCATAGGGGTATTTATAGTATTCTCTGATAGTAGTTTGTATTTCCGTGGGATCAGTGGTGACATCCCCTTTATCTTTTTTTATTGTGTCTATTTGATTCTGCTCTCTTTTCTTATTAGTCTGGCTAGCAGTCTATTTTGTTTATCTTTTCAAAAAAACAGCTCCTGGATTCATTGATTTTGTGAAGGGTTTTTCATGTCTCTACCTCCTTCAGTTCTCCTCAGATCTTAGAATTTCTTGTCTTCCCTTCCTTACACCTTATACAAAAAAATAACTCAAGATGGATTAAAGACTTACACGTAAGACCTGAAACCATAAATACCCTAGAAGAAATCCTAGGCAATACCATTCAGGACATAGGCATAGGCAAAGACTTCATCACTAAAACACCAAAAGCAATGGCAACAAAAGCCAAAACTGACAAATGGTATCTAATTAAACTAAAGAGCTTCTGCAAAGCAAAATAAACTGTCATCAGAGTCAACAGACAACCCACAGTATGGGAGAAAATTTTTGCAAACTATTCATCTGATAAAGGGCTAATGTCCAGAATCTACAAGGAGCTTAAACATATTTATGAGAAAAAATAAACTCATCAAAAAGTGGGTGAAGGATATGAACAGACACTTCTCAAAAGAAGACATTCATGTGGCCAAGAAACATATGAAAAAAAGCTCATCATCACTGGTCATTAGAGAAATGGAAATCAAAACCACAGTGAGATACCATCTCATACCAGTTAGAATGGCAATCATTAAAATGCCAGGAAACAGCAGATGCTGGAAAGGATGTGGAGAAATAGGAACACTTTTACACTGTTGGTGGGAGTGTAAATTAGTCAAACCATTGTGGAAGATAGTGTGGCGATTCCTCAAAGATCTAGAACCAGAAATACTTTTTGACCCAGCAATTTCATTACTGGGTATATACCCCAAGGATTATAAATCATTCTACTATGAAGACACATGCACACATACGTTTATGGCAGCTCTGTTCACAATAGCAAAGATGGGAACCAACCCAAATGCCCATCCATGATAGACTGGATAAAGAAAATGTGGTACATACACACCATGGAATACTATGCAGCCATAAAGAATGAGTTTCATGGCACCTGTATAACCTATGTAACAAACGTGCACATTCTACACATGTATCCCAAAACTTAAAGTATAATAATAATAAAAAAGAATGATGGTTACCCTAAGCTCTAGGTTTTGATGCCTTGTAACTTTGGTGGAGACTGTTCTATTTTTAGTTAAATTTGGAATTGAAATTATTATATTGCATACTCAGCAGATAAAGCTTCTTTGTGTTGTCCAAGTATTTAATGTGTACAGAAAAGTAAATTTTAAATATCCACTTTTATTTTGGACATTATATTTCAGACAAACAGAACAAATGTCATTAAACACAGTCCATTGGGAGATCACACTGGCAATTCTGCTTTGTTACTGCTGCTTCTGTCTGACTTGCTTGCAGAGCAGGATCTGTTGACAGCCTTCACCTCTAGGTTCAGGCTTAACATAGCACTTGAAGAATTGATCAAGGCATGAAAAAATATAAAAGATTCTGCAGGGGGATGAATGAGAAAAAATTCAGTTTTGAGCAGAACTTGGAATGATCATGTCTCATGAGCTGATATTTAGTGGTTTAATAATCATTGTTCTGCTTTGGTGTTTCTTTCACTTCCTGAATCTCTATCATTGCCAGTAAGATCCAGCTCTGAAAGTAACTGTTTATAAAACCCTGGGCTAGTAACTTATTTTTTAATTTGCATGTACTAATAATATTTTATATAATAGCTTTATTGAGATATGATTCATATACCATACAATCAACCTATTTAAGTTACAATTAAATGGTTTTTAATATACCTGCCTTATTGTAACCTCAATGCCCTCTGTCCATGAGGTTAATAAAACTTGAGCCCCCTATGTCACTGGTTTCTTGTGAGAATAGAATGAAATGATGCAGGTTCAGGAACACTGGAAGCATAAAATGGCTCTGGAAATACGAGTTGGTATTGTCATCATTAATGAGGCTGCTAGGTGCAACTAGAGCCTTGAAGAGGAAGGTGAATAGATTGAAGGGGGCCTGGTAGTAATAATAATCCCTTACATTTGTATAGTGATTTATAGTTTCAAAGTGCTTTTATCTGAGCTCTCACTTGAGATATCGTTGGTGATGATCTTGGAGGGCTACATAGCAAATCTAATTCCCCAGGGTAAAAGGAGAAGGCCTATTTACTTTCAAGCACAAAGAGATTCCTCTGTAAAAAGGAAAAAAAAAATATTTGGCCAATAGTGGTATTTTAAGGCCCCAAACTTTTCTGACATGAGATACTTTTAAAAATAGACTCACCTCATATGCACAATTATGTATCAAATAAAAAACTGCAACTATAGTTGTGAATTACTTTACTTCTTTTTTTCCAAGTGTTTGAAACAGAGTTTTTTTGGTTTTTGTTTTTTATTTCATACTCTTATTTTAGATTCACAAGTGCATATGTAGATTTGTTACGTGAGTAAATTGTGTGTTTCTAAGATTTGGTACATAAATGATTTTGTCACCCAGGTAGTGAGCATAATACCAGTAGTAATGTTTTTATCCTTACCCGTCTCCCACCTTCCACCCCAAATAAGACCCAGTGTCTATAGTTTCCCTTTTTGTGTCCCTGTATACTCAGTGTTTAGCTCCCACTTATAAATGAGAACATACAGTATTTGATTTTCTGTTCCTGCAGTAATTTGCTTAGGATAATGGCTGCATCCACATTGGTGCAAAGGACATTATTTAATCAGTTTTTCATGACTGTGTAGTATTCCCTGGTGTATATGTACCACATTTTCTTTATCCAGTCCACCCTTGAGCATCTAGATTGATTCTACATCTTTGCTATCGTGAAAAGTGCTCTAATTAACATACATGTGCATATATCTTAATGATAGAATGATTTATATTCCTTTGGGTATATACCAAGTAATGAGATTTTTGGGTTGAATTGTAGTTGTAAATTCATAAAGAATTATCCAAACTGCTTTCCGCAGTGACTAAACTAATTTGCATTCCCATCAGCAGTATATAAGCATTCCCTTTTCTCTGCAACCATGCCAAAATCTATTATTTTTTGAGTTTTTAATAATAGCCATTCTGACTGCTGTGTGATGGTATCTCATTGTGGTTTGGATTTGCATTTCTTTAATGATTAGTGATGTTGAGCAGTTCTTTATGTTTGTTGGCCACATGTATGTCTTGAGAAATGTCTGTTCATGTCCCTTGCCCATTTTTTTTAGATGGCGCTGTTTGTTTTTTGCTTGTTGATTTGTTTAAATGGCTTATAAATTTGGAATATTAGACCTTCGTCAGATGTATAGTTTGCAAATATTTTATCCCATTCTGTTGGCTGTCTGTTTAATCTATTGATAGTCCTTTTACTGTGCAGAAGCTCTTTAGCTTAGTTCAGTCCCTCTTGTCAACTTTTATTTTTGTTGCAATTGCTTTTGGAGACTTTGTCATGAAATCTTTGCCAAGGCCTATGTCCAGAATGACATTTCATAGGCCTTTTAAAATAGTTTTAGATTTTATATTTAAGTCTTTAATCCATCTTGAGTTTATTTCTGTATGTGGTGAAAGGAAGAGGTCCAGCTTCAATCTTCTGCATATAGCTGGCCAGTTATCTCAGCACAATTTATTTAATAGGGAGTCCTTTCCCTGTTGCTTGTTATTGTCAACTTTGTTGAAGATCAGGTAGTTGTAGGTGTGTGACTTTATTTCTGTGTTCTATAACCTATTCCATTGGTCTATTTGTCTGTTTTCATACCAGTACCATACTGTTTTAGTTACTATAGCATTGCAGTATAATTTGAAGTCGAGTAAGTGTAATGCTTCCAGCTCTGTTCTTTTTGTTTAGGATTATATTGTCTATTTGGCCTATATTTTGTTTGTTTCCATATGAATCTTAGAATAGTTTTTCTTTCTAATTCTGTGAAAAATGATGTTGGTAGTTTTATAGGAATAGAATTGAATCTGTACATTGCTTTGTGCAGTGTGGCCATTGCAATGATATTGATTCTTCCAATCCATAAGCATGGAATATTTTTCCATTTGTTTATGTCATCTTTGATTTCTTCCAGCACTTTTAAGTCATTCTCTTTGTGGAGTATTTTAACCTCCTGGGTAGCTGTATTCCTAGGTATTTACGCCTTTTGTGGCTATTATGAATAGGGTTGTGTTCTTAATTTTGCCCTCAGCTTGGGTGTTCTTGGCATATAGAAATGCTACTGGTTTTTATACATTGATTTTGTATCCTGAAACTTTACTGAAGTTGCTTATCAGTTCTAGGAGCCTTTGAGTAGAGACTCCTGGGTTTTTCTGGTATAGAATAATATCTTCTTCTAATATTCTATCACCTTTAACATATTTTGAAGCTATAAGTATTCATATATTTAGTGTTGTTATATTTCCCTTTTGAGTTGATTTTTTATCATGACGAAGTTTCTTCATCTTTAGTAATCATGGTTGCCTTAATGTCTTATTTACCCACTATTAATATAGCTACACCAATTTTCTTTTGGATATTTTTTGTGTAGTATACCTTTTTCCCATTCTTTTACTATAAATATACCTGTATATTTATCTAGACAATACTGCATGACCTCACTTATATCTGGAGTCTAAAACAACTGAACCTATAGAAACAGAGAAGAAGGTGGTTACAAAGGATCAGGCAGTATGGGAAATGGGAGATGTTGGCCAAAGGGTACAAACTTACATATGATTAATAAGTTCTGAAGCTCTATTGTATAGCATGGTGACTATATTTAGTCATAATATATTATATACTGGTGATTTGCTAAAAGAGTAGATCGTAAGTATTCTCACCAAAATAGGTAACTGTGAGGTAATGGATATGTTAATTAGCTTGGTTATGGTAATTATGTCACGATGTATATGTATATCAAACTATCATGTTCTTCATTGTGACTATACACAATTTTTGTCTATTATACCTCAATACAGCTGAAAAATAAAATAATAAATATGTTTATTTATATGTAAACTATATGGACACCCCTCTAACTAATTCTTGTTATAGCCTCTATTCTGGGGAACCTTACAAAGTTGTTTGTAAATGCCAGTATTAAAAGGATCATCTGAAGGGCTTACAATCACAATAACAGGCTACCAGGTAATGGTGCACAGCAGATTTTTTTTTATGTTAGTCAAAATACTCTTTGAATGGATGTCAAAGATAAAAACAATGATTATAAATTATTGTATTGAACACTTCAGCCATTAAGGCATATTCTAGTTTGGCCTAGAAATATCAATGATTATTTTTGTCTAACAGTTAAAAAATGTCCAATAAAGGAAAATTAAATCTAGCAGTGTGTGTATGTCAGGAACTTCTTTCTGCCACTGGGCTTAAAGCTGGTCTGCTTACTTTGTTAACTTCCTGCACTTTGTAGGCAATCTTTGCTTTATAAAATTATATCAATATATTATTTGTAATTTACTCTGTACATTTATTATACAACACATGCATTTATGCTTATGGAAACTAATAATTAGCCTACAGTTTATTTCATGATGTGGGTTCAGTTATAGCTTTCTAATGTCTTGAGTTTAGGCCCTATGAAGATATTTATAAGGACAGGTACCTGTACTGGGTGGACCTAACCTATATTGATAGGTGCTCTTCTGTTGCCCAAATGAAGCAGATCTTGTACTAAATGCCATCTCTTAGAGCATAAGGTGAACAAAGCCAATTCTTGTACTAGTGGCCATCTCTTACAAACAGTACAGATGCTCCTCAACTTATGATAGGGTAACGTCCTGACAAACCCATTGTAAATTTAAAATACTGTAAGTTGGAAATACATTCAGTACATCTAACCTACTGAACATCATAGCTTAGCCCAGCATAACTTGAACATGCTCAGAACACTTACACTAGCCTACAGTTGTGTAAAATCCTCTGACCACACAGTATACTACGAGTATTAGTTGTTTACCCTCGAGATCACATGGCAGACTGGGAGCTGTGGCTGGTTGCCCCTGACCATCCTCACTGAACAGTATCATAATGCATATCACTAGCCTGGGAAAAGATCAAAATTCAAAATTCAGACTACGGTTTTTACTAAAGACATATCAATTTTGCACCATTGTAAAGTCAAAAAATCATAAGTGAAACCATTGTAAGTCAGGGTCCATCTATACTTACTTCCTGTAAATCCCACTGTTACATATATCCTGCCACCAAAGGAAAATAATGACAGTCAATGAAAAAGTAGGCTTTTCTTTTCGATTGGGACATTCTTTCAACTTTAAAAGGCTATCGTTACATATAATTTATATACATAGCTTTATACACAAGCAAAGTGAGCTGTTTACTGCTATGATTAATGAAACATTGGAAAGACCTCTTCATCCTCATAATGTGCCACCCTCACCTCACAGAGACCCAAAATTCCTTTAGCTAGAATAGTGTTACTAACTGAACTCTTATCTAGGAGAATCATAGGAAGGGGAGCAATAATTTTAATGTATTTCACATATCTCTGTAAGAATGGGAAGATACTTAAATTCATTAAAATATATAATAATTAGTAACAGATATAACTTCTGTTGTAACTTATTAAACAAGAAAATGTAGGGTTTTTCTGCCACACATACAGATAAAATATTGACACGCATATAGCTTTTTTGTAGCAGTGGTGTTGTTTTATTAAATGGTTTATTAAAGTAAAAGATGTTTCCTCATTTTTTTCCTTTTTTTTTTTTTTTTACAAAGATAAACTAAAATGTCAGTCAAGGTCAAGTTAATCCCATTCAGAAATATCCAAAACCAATGACATGTCAAATACTATTTTAAAACACTAAACAATAAAATCTTTGTTGGCTCTAAAGTGAAATTTGGTTTTAGCTGCCCAAACAGAGGACCATTGAAATCAGAATGTAAAAGAATACTTTCACCAGTTTTCTGAAAGTCAGGGCAGTCCTTGCTTTGTCTGTCAGAATAGAGATCATCTGATTAACACTTTTTTCTAGTAACCAATGTTAGTTGACTAGTCTCACAAATGCGGCTAAAGGTAATCACATGCTTTGTATGACGGGCTGGGGACTACTGACCCTATGGAAGTCTTTGCCGCTGGTGCAATGCTTGAAATCTCTGGATGCTGGCTGTGGAGCTTTTCTTCCTGAGGGTTGGTGGAAGGTGGAAGATAAAAAGATATATTGGGTCTCTAAGTCACTTTTTCCTACAGTATTTCCAAATCTAGATCGTTAGTCTCTTGATATGCCTCCAAAGTTCTATTTTGGGGATAGTATTTCTAGACTATAAAACAAGTATGTTCTACCTTCAGTTATATTATTCACAGGGTTTCTACTTTCTATTAAAAAATTCTTAAGAGAAGGAGGTCTTTAGTACAAAGGGCTGATGAAATTTACCATGTTTTCTCCTAACCGCAAACTATACTTGCCTTCATCTCACATGAGCCTCCTGCTTCCTACTTTAATAGCTCCAGATGCAAGTATCCTAGCTGGGTTTCTTGTACCAATCCTTATGGCAAGGCACCAATAATTTTTATAAAAATGGTCTAAGAGTCATGTCTACATGTTATCAAGGAAATGTGTTATTTCTAAAATGCAGTAATTGCCGAATTAATGTTTTCCAAAGTATTTTCTGTGTATATTAAGTACTGCAAGATGTTTGGAAGCATCTGAAATAGAATTTCTTGATCAAATATACTCTCGAGGACATTATCCATGAGAACTTCCACAACCTAGCAAGACAGGCCAACATGCAAATTCAGGAAATACAGAGAACTCCACAACTATATTCCTCAAGAAGAGCAACACCAAGACACATAATCATCAGATTCACCAAGATTGAAACGAAGGAAAAAAAGTTAAGGGCAGCCAGAGAGAGAGGTTGGGTTACCCACAAAGGAAAGCCCATAAGACTAACAGCAGATCTCTCTGCAGAAACCCTACAAGCCAGAAGAGAGTGGGGGCCAATACTCGACATTCTTAAAGAAAAGAATTTTCAACCCAGAATTTCACATCCATACAAACTAAGCTTCATAAGCTAAAAAGAAATAAAATCCTTTACAGACAAGCAAATGCTGAGAGATTTTTTCACCACCAGGCCTGCCTTACAAGAGGTCCTGAAGGAAGCACTAAATGTGGAAAGGAAAATGTGGCACCACCCACTGCAAAATCATGCCAAATTGTAAAGACCATAGACACTATGAAGAAACTGCATCAACTAATGGGCAAAATTGCCAGCTAGCAACATAATGACAGGAATAAATTCACAAATAACAATATTAACTTTAAATGTAAATGGGCTAAATGCCCCAATTAAGAGACACAGACTGGCAAATTGGAAAAAGAGTCAAGAACCATCGGTGTGCTGTATTCAGGAGACCCATCTCACGTGCAAAGACACACATAGGCTCAAAATAAAGGGATGGAGGAAGATTTACCAAGAAAATGGAAAGAAAAAAAAAAGCAGAGGTTGCAATCCTACTCTTGATAAAACAGACTTTAAACCAACAAAGAAAAAAAAAGACAAAGAAGGGCATTACATAATGGTAAAGGGATCAAGGCAACAAGAAGAGCTAACTATCCTAAATATATATAAACCCAATACAGGAGCACCCAGATTCATAAAGCAAGTTCTTAGAGACCTACAAAGAGATTTAGACTCCCACACAATAATAGTGGGAGACTTTAACACCCCACTGTCAATATTAGACAGATCAACAAGACAGAAAATTAAGAAGGATATTCAGGACTTGAACTCAGCTCTGGACCAAGTAGACCTAATAGACATCTACAGAACTCTCTACCCCAAATCAACAGAATATACATTCTTCTCAGCACCACATGGGACATATTCTAAAACTGACCGTATAATTGGAAGTAAAACGGTCCTCAGCAAGTGCAAAAGAACAGAAATCATAACCAATAGTTTCTCAGATCACAGTGCAATCAAATTGGAACTCAGGATTAAGAAACTACCTCAAAACCACACAACTACATGCAAACTGAACAACCTGCTCCTGAATGACTACTTGGTAAATAACAAAATTAAAGCAGAAATAAATAAGTTTTTGCAACCAATGAGAACAAACACACAATATACCAGAATGTCCAAGACAGCTAAACCAGACTTTAGAGGGAAATTTATAGCACTAAATCCCCAAAGGAAAAAGCAGGAAAGATCTAAAATCAACACCCTACCATCACAATTAAAAGAACTAGAAAAGCAAGAGCAAACCAATTCAAAAGGTAGCAGAAGACAAGAAATAACTAAGATCAGAGCAGAATTGAAGGAGATAGAGACACAAAAATCCCTTCAAAAAATCAGTGAGTCCGGGAGCTGGATTTTGAAAAGATTAACAAAATAGATAGGCTGCTAGCCAGAGTAATAAAGAAGAAAAGAGAAGAATCAAATAGACATAATAAAAATGATAACGGGGATATCGCCACTGATCCCACAGAAATACAAACTACCATTAGAGAATACTATAAACACCTCTACACATATAAACTAGAAAATCTAGAAGAAATGGGTAAATTCCCAGACACGAACACCCTCCAAATACTAAACCAGCAAGAACTCAAAACCCTGAATAGACCAATAACAGGTTCTGAAATTGAGGGAGTAATTAATAGCCTACCCACCAAAAAAAAAAAAAAAAAAAAAGCCCAGGACCAGACAGATTCACAGCCAAATTCTACCAGAGGTATAAAGAGGAGCTGATTTTATTCCTTCTGAAACTATTCCAAGCAATAGAAAAGGAGGGATTCCACCCTAACTCATTTTATGAGGTCAGCGTCATCCTGATACCAAAACCTGGCAGAGACACAACAACAACAAAATTTCAGGCCAATATTTCCGATGAACATCAATGCAAAAATCAAAAGTAAAATACTGGCAAATCGAATCCAGCAGCACATCATAAAGCTTATCCACCACGATCAAGTCAGCATCATCCCTGGGATGCAACGCTGGTTCAACATATGCAAATCAATAAATGTAATCTATCACATAAACAGAACTAATGACAAAAACCACATGATTATCTTAATAGATGCAGAAAAGGAGTTTTATAAAATTCAACACCCTTTCATGCTACAAACTCTCAATAAACTAGGTATTGATGGAATGTACCTCAAAATAATAAGAGCCATTTATGACAAACCCACAGCCAATATCATACTGAATGGGCAAAAGCTGGAAGCATTCCCTTTGAAAACTGCCACAAGACAAGAATGCCCTCTCTCACCACTCCTATTCAACAAAGTATAGGAAGTTCTGGCCAGGGCAATCAGGCAAGAGAAAGAAATAAAGTGTAATCAAATAGGAAGAGAGGAAGTCAAATTGTCTCTGTTTACAGATGACATGATTATCTATTTAGAAAACCCCATTGTCTCAGCCCAAAATCTCCTAAAGCTGATAAGCAGCTTCAGCAGGGTCTCAGGATACAAAATCAATGTGCAAAAATCACAAGCATTCCTATACACCAATAATAGACAGAGAGCCAAATCATGAGTAAATTCCCATTCACAATTGCTACAAAGAGAATAAAATACCTAGGAAAAAAACTTACAAGTGGTGCAAAGAACCTCTTCAAGGAGAAATACAAACCACTGTTCAAGAAAATAAGAGAGGACACAAACAAATGGAAAAACTTTCCATGCTCATGGATAGGAAGAATCAATATCCTGAAAATGGCCATACTGCCCAAAGTAATTTATAAATTCAATGCTATCCCCATCAAGCTCCCACTGACTTTTTTCACAGAATTACAAAAAACTACTTTAAATTTCATATGGAACCAAAAAAGAGTCCATATAACCAAGACAATCCTAAGCTAAATTAACAAAGCTAGAGGCATCACGCTACCTGACTTCAAACTATACTACAAGGATACAGTAACCAAAACATCATGGCACTGGCACCAAAACAGATATATAGACCAATGGAACAGAACAGAGGCCTCAGAAATAACACCACACATCTACAACCATCTGATCTTTGACAAACCTGACAAAAACAAGCAATGGGGAAAGGAATTCCTATTTAATAACTCTTGTTGGGAAAACTGGCTAGCCATATGCAGAAAACTGAAACCATCATTCTTTACTCTTTCCATTTGTGAAAGAATATACTATTATGAAATGAATATTGACAATTTTGTAGGCAGAATTGTGCATTACTCCTCTTATGCATAAATGATCTATACAGATTTTACTTCCACATAATTCCCAGTGTGCACCTGTTCTATGTATGAGCTGATATTTCTCTGTGAATATTTAAGAAATGTCTGTTCTCCAGTCTCTTGTGAAGAATCAAATGAAACTTTTCTACTCGACTTTAGTCAAGTGTTATATATTTACTTATGAACATTCCATGGGAAAAAACGGGTTTTCTATTTTGAAGAGATTATTTGGTATTTTCATAAATGATGGTCCCTAAACAGCTTTTTGGGGATTTTATTCTCAAAGAACACATTTCAAAGAAGCTTCACATTTTCCCAGACTATGGAAAGCTATCCCAGCTGGAAAATGAAAATACAATCTCACTAATTACGCCATCTCATTATTAGAGAAATGTTCCATTTGATGTACCAGGGCTGTTTCATTAAATGATAAGTTCAAATGTCTGCCTTGGAAGATGAAGGGCATTTGCTGCACTTTATTTTCCTAAGTGTTATGTCACCATGAAAACACTATGACAACCTGTTAACTATAGGAAACCTTTTACAAGTGTCATTTTGTTTGTTTCCGAATTTTACAATTACATAAATTCTATTTTGTATCTCCTCTACCTGTAACAATCTTGTATTTTGCAACTTTGATAATTGATCCATAAGAATGCATACTGACTCCCAGGTTTTTTAACTTAAAATATTTTTAGTTTTCACTCAAATTTTAACTGACTTTGTATCCAACAACATCCATGTGATCTCCTGTCATATCTCAATCTATTTTGGCCACTTTTTAAACTAGTTACCTTTCCCTCATGTCTCTAACACTTATTCACCTGACCCAAGTCTTACCTTCACCATTTTTTGTGACAAATAAAATTCCTACCTGTAGATTAAATACATAGTTTTAAAGATTTATTTCAATTTTTCTCTCAATTTGGTGAATGTGGAGAGTGGAGCCAACACAAAGAGAGAAGGAAACAAACATCCATGAAACAGGAAGGATGTAAGAGGTCTTGGAAATCATCTGCTCTATACCCTCATTTTACATATATGGACATTAAAATTCATGGAAAAGAAAATAAGTTGCTTATCAAAAGTCACAATTAATTCTTTTTTTTCTTTTATTATTATACTTTAAGTTTTAGGGTACATGTGCACATTGTGCAGGTTAGTTACATATGTATACATGTGCCACGCTGGTGTGCTGCACCCACTAACTCGACATCTAGCATTAGGTATATCTCCCAATGCTATCCCTCCCCCCTCCCCCAACCCCACAACAGTCCCCAGAGTGTGATGTTCCCCTTCCTGTGTCCATGTGATCTCATTGTTCAATTCCCACCTATGAGTGAGAATATGCAGTGTTTGGTTTTTTGTTCTTGCGATAGTTTACTGAGAATGATGATTTCCAATTTCATCCATGTCCCTACAAAGGACATGAACTCATCATTTTTTATGGCTGCATAGTACTCCATGGTGTATATGTGCCACATTTTCTTAATCCAGTCTACAATTAATTCTTATGAGAAATGTGGGCATTAGATCAGGTTCCCTAGTGTAACCTTCTTTATTACTCTCCCAAATTTACCTGCTTCACGATTACATAAATTTGGTTTTTGGTCTTTCTTTTTTCCTCTTTTATATTGCCATATTACTCTGTGAATACTTTTATATATTTCCCACTTGATTATAGATTTCTTGAAAGCAAGAACTGGTCTTGTTTATCTATGAATCTTTATGTACAGAAGCGCACCTGGAACAATACAGGTGCACGTCAAATGTCTGTGCAATAAAGTTGTATTTTAAATTTCAGCCTCAACATTCAAATTAAAACTGCACACAGATACCATTTTTACCTACTGGATGGAAAAGTATTATCCAAGTTTAACAACATTCTTTTTGTTCATGAGGACACGAGGAAAAAGACTTCTAAATCATTGCTGTGGGAATGCAAAATAATGTAATCACAGTGGAAAGGAATTTGGCAATATCCAGGAAAATTACATATATATTTAATGTTTGACCCAGCAATCTCACTTATAGGAACTGATCGCAAAGTTATGCTCACAAAAGAATGTGTGCACAATGTCATTTACTACAGCACTATTTGTAACAGAAAAATATTGGAAAATCACCCAAATTTTCAACAGTGGTGGACTGAACGAACAGAATACACTTACACTACATCTGTAAAATGGAGTGCTGTGCAGTTTTAAATGGGGATGGAAAATACTTGTACATCTTATAATCAAGTAATCACTAGGATATAATGGCAAATAAAAATTTGCATGGTTGAGAAAAGTATTAGTATAATTCTTTATACTTTAATAATATAATTAGTATAATGTCTTATAATACTTTATAGCATAGTATTATATAGTAATAGAAGCTAAGCTTCTTGTTTTATAGATTTGCTTCATGGAATATATCTTGGTTTTGAATGTATCTTATTTTGTAGCTTTGACTTTGAAACCATGTCAGTATTTTATATTATTATAAAATAAAATTCAATTTTTAAAAGCAACTTATAAAAACAGAATGTAACATGGAGAAAAGGAGCCTAATACTACATCCAATTGATGACACAGACCCAAGAAAAGGAACAATGCCAAAGAACTTTAAGTCAAAATAATATGATGATACAGACTTATTGGGATATGTCCAAAGGATAAAATGACTGCAAAAAGTACTTTACATTTGTGTTGGTGGCACATATACACCATGGAATACTATGCCGCCATAAAAAAGGATGAGTTCATGTCCTTTGCAGGGACATGGATGATGCTGGAAACCATCATTCTCAGCAAACTAACACAAGTACAGAAAACCAAAAACACCTCATGTTCTCACTCATAAGTATGGGTTGAACAATGAGAACACATAGACACTGGGAGGGGAACATCACATACTGGGGCCTGTTGGGAGGTGGGGGGCTAGGGGAGGGATAGTATTAGGAGAGATACCTGATGTAGATGACAGGTTGGTGGGTGCAGCAAACCACTATGGCACATGTATACCTATGTAACAAACCTGCATGTTCTGCACATGTACCCCTGAACTTAAAGTATATAAAAAAAGTATTTTACAGATTTTTTTTCAATAATCACGTCATTATTGGTAGTATTACCATTGATATTCTAAGGTTAAAGCAAATGAGCCATTATATTGTGGTCATTGTAGAGTATGATTTTCAGCATGGTTAAAAGAAGATATGGGCCGGGCATGGTGGCTCACATCTTTGTGAGCACTTTGGGAGGCTCAGGTGGGTGGATCACCTGAGGTCAGGGGTTTGAGACCAGCCTGACCAACATGGCGAAGCCCCATCTCTACTAAAAATACAAAAAGATTAGCCAGGTGTGGTGGTGTGTGCCTGTAATCCAAGCTAATCAGGAGGCTGAGGCAAGAGAATCGCTTGAACCTGGGAGGCGGAGGTTGCGGTGAGACAATATCATGCCAGTGCACTCCAGCCTTGATGACAGAGTAAGACTCCATCTCAAAAAAAATAAATTAAATAAATAAATAAATAAATAAATAAATAAAAGGAGATATGTATGTAAAATCAATAAGAGTAAGTAGAATGGGAATAGAATCCATTGGTATGAACTTGTAATATATTTTAGTAATATATTTTACCCTAAAAATAGGGTAAAATAGGTGGTGGGGTAAATGGAAAGATGTTGGTCAAAGGACACAAACTTTCAGTTATATGAATAGATTCTGTTTATCTAATGTGCAACATGGAGAGTATAGCTAATAACACTGTATTGTTTACTTGAAATGTGCTAAGACAGTAGATCTTAAGTATCCTTACCCCACCACACACACACACACATACACACAGGTGGTGATGGCTGTATTAATTAATTTGATTAGTAAACATTTCATTTCACAATGTATATGTTCATCAAATCATGTCATATACATTGAATATATACAATTTTTATTTTTCAATTATATTTCAATAAACTTGGAAAAAAGAATAAATCTGAATAAAACCTGAGTGGCTTAATATGGGGTCATATGGACATCAACAATAATAATATCTACAATAAATTTAAATGCATCAAATATAATGATAACAACTAAAAGAATCATGGTTCACTTTTGGAGCATACCAGGAAAGAAATTCATTATTCTGTAAACTGGTAAATGAGAAGAAATAATAAATTATCTTGCTTTTCCTGTATGACTTTCACCTCAAGGTAACTAAAGAGTAGAGTAGAGGCTGGGCATAGTGGCTCATGCCTGTAATCCCAGCACTTTGGGAGGCCAAGGCGGATGGATCACCTGAAGTCAGGAGTTTGAAATCAGCCTCGCCGATATGGTGAAACCCCGTCTCTACTAAAAATACAAAAATGAGCTGGGTGTGGTAGTAGGTGCCTGTAATCCCAGCTACTTGAAAGGCTGAGGCAGGAGAATCGATTGAACCCGGGAGAAGGAGGTTGCAGTGAGCCCAAGACCGTGCCATTGCACTCCAGCTTGGGCAACAAGTGTGAAACTCTGTCACAAAAAAAAAAGAAAAAAGAGTAGAGACAGCTTTTCTTTGTGGAAATGTTTCCCAGCTAATAAATGAAGAAGATATGTTAGAGTGAAAATATTACCATTTGACAACTCCTATTGATTGAATTGATGGTTCTAGTTCCATCAAATACTATTGAGTTTTGGACTAAATGAGATAATATCTGTGGAGGGTTTATAACACTTTCAGGTATAATAAGCACTAGGTAAGTGTGTGTTAAATAGATAAATTAAAAGTTCTTCCATATGATTTTGACACAAAGTTTAGGACCAATGGGATTGAACGAAGAATACTCTGTAACACTTAGCTCATTTTTCATTGAAAATATGTCCTCTCGTCTACTTCCAGTTATTCTCAGCAGGGGTATTGTTTTCCTTGTATGTTCTCAAAATTGATGGCTATGTCTACGGGCTTGATGAGACAAGTATTCAATTTTGGGGGCACGACAACAGGTACAGTATGTTTCCCTTAGTTTTTCCCTTAGTTTCTCAAAAACTATTGAGGAACGAATACTTGATGACATTAAAGAATTCACATTTATTTTTAGAAATATTTTTAAAGGGGCCTAAACTTTTAGAGATGCATCCCCAAGTATTTTCAAATGAAATGATATTATATGTAAAATTTTCTTTAATATATCCTGAGTCTGTGACTGGGGTATAGATGAAACAGGATCACTCATGAATTGATCAGTTGAATGATGGGTACATGGGGGTTTATTAGACTATTCTCTCTACTTTTGTGTATGCTTAAAAATTCAACAATGAAATATTCATGAAATGTTAGTCTGAAGTCTATAAATAAGTAAATAAAATTAAAAAGAGAGAATGGCAGATGAATCTATTCTACATATCACAAAGTCTTCAGGAAAAAAAAAAGTTTGATATTTTGTCCTCAGTCTGCACATAGAGAAAGGTTGAAAAAATGCATTTATGTGTTCTTTTATATATATATATTCCATCAGGATAATTTCAGCAAGTTGAAGAAGGGCCATGATGAAGATAAGAGGATAAACTTTATTCATGAACTAGTCCCAATGGAAAAAAAATTGAAACAAATGAAGTAGTCTGCTGTATAAAACCGAGTATGAAAAAGATTTGGTAAAACTTGGCTTGATATGGGCTGGTGTAACTAGACACAGAGACAGACTTGTGAGTTTACCACAGCAGCAGGACTTCATAAATAGTAATGATGCTCAGAATCAGACGGGTAACATCATCTTACTTCCATATCCAATAAGAGAAGGATTTGTTCTTAGCTTTCTAATTCATTCATGGTGTATGATTCAAAAAAACAGTGTGGCAGAAAGTGTGAAGTGAGATAGGAACTGTCAGCAATATACTATATTCTGTAAGGAATAGATTCAAGGTCACTAGCTTTGTTTGAATTATAAAAGGAGGCTATATGGTAGATATAACCTCACATACGCATATCATGGAGAATGAAGTACATACTGGATTACATTCCCCACTAAATAAGATGTCCTTGTGTACAGCATAACCTGCACAACTGTTCACGGCAGCCATGAAGAGTCCCAGTAAGTAAAATACTATAGTTGGAGGAAGAGATGGAAAAGTAACTGGCAGTAACAGATGCTGGAGCTTGCATTTTTTTTATTTTCTCTTCAGGTCAGGTCAGTGTCAGATAAATGAGGATAGAGGGAAAATTAAAACATAAGTGGTAATCCCACATCAATCTACCAAAGTATGCTTAGACAAGTAGTTTGCAACAGGAAACCAGGAAAAACTTTGTACCCCAGAGAATATTAGGGTATGTCTGGAGACATCTTTGGGTGTCACAACTAGGGGAGAAGAGAAGTGATACTGGCATCTAGTGTGTAGAAACTAGGAATGCTACTAAACATCCCATAACATATAAAACAGCTCCCCACAAAAAAGCATTATCTGGCCCAAAATGTCAATAGTGCCAACATTGGGAAGCCCTGGATTAGATAGATGACTTCTTGTTTCCATTATAAATTGAGTCAGTAAATAAGAATATCAACCTAATTTGAGAATAGAATTCCATCTAAATACCAGCTGGAAAATACCAGGATAAAGGGGATGCCTCATGTACCTCACAACACTGGAACAGACTAGAGCTCTCTAAGGTTTAAGAGAAACAAGGGAATAAATAATTAACAGGGGTCTGTGAAAAGATACTACAGAACAAAGGAAAGGTGATGTTTTTGAAGACTTGGTGGAAGAGCAGACTCTGACAATTATTTTGCTCTAGGAAGCAGAAGAAAAAAATTAAAACTTCTTAGCATTCTAAATAGGATTCAATAAGACATGATCTGTATGAAAAAAGAACAGAGAAAAATAAATAAAAGATAAAATAGTTGATGCAAATACATCTGGATGAGCTAATAAAGGAACTGCATAGGAAAAGTACTCAAAAAACTAAAATAACAAGCCATGAATAAAACACACGCCACAAGCAAAAACAGCATAACTATCACTAAGGAAAATAAATGAAATGGAGGCCAAATTGGGAAACAATAGCAGAGTGCAAAAGACAGATGAAAACAATAGTAATAATAATACAAAGAATAGAGAACCAACCACAGATATTTGATTTTTTTTAAGAAAATACTAAAATAAATGGAAAAACTATGAGGACAAATGTGATATGGTTTGGCTCTGTGTCCCCACCCAAATCTCATCTTGAATTGTAATACAAATTGTAATGCCTACATGCCTGGGGAGAGACCTGATGGGAGGTGATTGGATCATGGGGTCGGTTTCTCCTACGCTGTTCTCATGATAGTGGGTAAGTCTCATGAGATGTGATAATTTTATACAGGGATGTTTCCTCTGACCTCACTCTTTTCTCTCTCCTGCCATCTTGTGAAGAAGGTGACTGCTTCCCCTTCACCTTCCATCATGATGGTAAATTTTCTGAGGCCACCCCAGCCATGTGGGAACTGTGAGTCAATTAAATCTCTTTCCTTTATAAATTCCCCAGTCTCAGGCAGTATCTTTATAGCAGCGTAAGAACAGACTAATACAAAAAGCTACAATAATTGAAAACTTTCCTGAGCTAAATAAATATTGAGATTCAAAATTCTTAAGGGTCTCTGAATACCAGCAAATAAAAAACATCTTTTTTTGAAAAGACCTTATTGCTGCACACATTCTGGTGAATATCTAACTTGAGCTTATTAATGAGAATTTAAAATATCCTGCAAATTTTGAGATGTGCATGGGTAGGGCAAG
This sequence comes from Gorilla gorilla gorilla, assembly GCF_029281585.2. Lineage (NCBI taxonomy): Eukaryota > Metazoa > Chordata > Mammalia > Primates > Hominidae > Gorilla > Gorilla gorilla. The sequence continues at coordinate 128,879,617 of NC_073247.2, forward strand.
GTTTTCTATACAAGAATAAAAGTCAGACATTTCAGACTTCACATGTCTTCCATAAAGTACTCAAAACTACTTGTTAGTAATTATGCAACATATACAGAATTTGGAGGAAGAAACATTCTGCCTCAAGAATTGTACACCTAAACAAGTTATTGTTCATTAATATCAGATATAAAAGAGCCTAGAAAATGTACCAACTGGAAGCATTTCTTTAAAAAAATACTTAACTTTATATTCCAGCCCACCTAGCAATGAAGCTAAATGAATAAGTCAAGCAAAGACTATTTCTATCATAAAAGAGCTAGCATTGCTCACAGAACTCATTGAAATGTGGAGCCCCAAAAATGTTAAAAACATGATTGGAAAATTAATGAAAATGATAAAAATTTATGTCATAAAAGAACGATGATCTCATAGAAATAGAGAGCAAAATAGTGCTTGCTAGAGGCTGGAATGGGGGTATAGCAGGAGGTTGGATAATGGATACAAAATTACAGCAAGATAGGAGAAATACATCTGGATTTTATAGCAATGTAGGGTGACTATAGTTAGCAACAATTTATTGTATGTTTTCAAGTGGCTAGAACAGTGGATTTTTGAATGTTCCCAAAACACACAAAAAAGATAAATATTGGAGGGGATGAATATGCTAATTACCTCAATTTGATCATTACACATTGTATACATGTATTGAAATATCACACTATACCCCATAAATATATACAATTATTATGTGCCAATTAAAACAATAATGAAATTTAAAAACCAATGATGAAAACAACATAATTGCATACCAAAAAAAAAAAACAAGATCTTAAATTCTAAAAGGAGAGAGCTTGGCAATTAAAAAGGAAATGATTGAGTATATAAATAAATAAATACATAAACAAAAGAAGTAATTACACATGCTACTAATAATATGAAGGAAATAAATAGGATGCTATGAAGAAGAATAATGAGGTGAAATACTTTAAATAAGATGGTCAATAAATAACTTTCTTAGGATATTTCATTTAAGCTGAGACCTGAAGGATGAGAATGTGAAGAGCTGAAAGTGAGAAGAGCAGGGTGTGCTATGGGTGAAAGTCATAACAAGAACAGAACACCTGTGGTGGGGAGGAACAAGGCACACTGGAAGAACTGAGCTTCAGCCTCACTGGCTGCCTTCAGAGTAAACCTGGGAGAGCATGGTGAGACATGATGCTAAAGAGATCAGCAGGAGCAGCCACATCACGCTGGCTCCTATAAGCCAGAGCAAGCATTTGTGGGTTTTCCAAGAGCAGCGATTAAGTATAAGCAGAGAAGAGATATAACCTGATTTACTTTTCAAAATAAAAGCATAACTGCTCTGTGGCAATATATTGAAGTTTTAAAAAATTACTCAGAGACAAATAATTTACAATTTACATAAACTGTTCAGAAGCACAGATAAATATGAATGCCTCCCCATAAAAGCATAATCTTGATATTAAAATCAGACAAATAAAGCCCAAAGAAAGCCAGAGATAAGTCTCAGTGATAACACAGATATGCATCCTAACTAAAATAATAATAAAAGAAATTTATGAGAGTATTAAAAGTAAAACATACCATAACAATCCTAGCAAAGCATTGATCTCAAGGATGTTTCAACGTTAATAAAGGGATGGAGGAAGATCTACCAAGCAAATGGAAAGCAAAAAAAAGCAGGGGGTTGCAATCCTAGTCTCTGATAAAACAGACTTTAAACCAACAAAGATCAAAAGAGACAAAGAAGGCCATTACATAATGATAAAGGGATCAATTCAATAAGAAGAGCTAACTATCCTAAATATATATGCACCCCATACAGGTGCACCCAGATTCATAAAGCAAGTCCTTAGAGACCTACAAAGAGACTTAGACTCCCACACAATAATAATGGGAGACTTTAACTGTCACATTCACTGTCAACATTAGACAGATGAATGAAACAGAAAGTTAACAAGGATATCCAGGAATTGAACTCAGCTCTGCACCAAGCGGATCTAATAGACATCTACAGAACTCTCCACCCCAAATCAACAGAATATACATTCTTCTCAGCACCACATCACACTTATTCCAAAATTGACCACATAGTTGGAAGTAAAGCACTCCTCAGCAAATGTAAAAGAAAAGAAATTATAACAAACTGTCTCTCAGACCACAGTGCCATCAAACTAGAACTCAGGATTAAGAAACTCACTCAAAACCACTCAACTACGCGGAAACTGAACAACCTGCTCCTGAATGACTACTGGGCACATAACGAAATGAAGGCAGAAATAAAGATGTTCTTTGAAACCAATGAGAAAAAAGACATAACACACCAGAATCTCTGGGACACATTTAAAGCAGTGTGTAGCACTGTTGCCCACTAAATATAGCACTAAATGCCCATAAGAGAAAGCAGGAAAGATCTAAAATGGACACCCTAACATCACAATTAAAAGAACTAGAGAAGCAAGAGCAAACACATTCAAAAGTTAGCAGAAGGCAAGAAATAACTAAGATCAGAGCAGAACTGAAGGAAATAGAGACACAAAAAAAAACCCTCAAAAAATCAATGAATCCAGGAGCTGGTTTTTTTTAAAAGATCAACAAAATTGATAGACCACTAGCAAGACTAATAAAGAAGAAAAGAGAGAAGAATCAAACAGACGCAATAAGAAATGATAAAGGGGATATCACCACTTATCCCACAGAAATACAAACCACCATCAGATAATACTATAAACACTTCTACGCAAATAAATTGGAAAATCTAGAAGAAATGGATAAATTCCTGGACACATACACCCTCCAAAGACGAAACCAGGAAGGAGTTAAATCCCTAAATAGACCAATAACAGGCTCTGAAATTGAGGCAATAATTAATAGCCTACCAACCAAAAAATGTCCAGGACCAGATGGATTCACAGCCGAATTCTACCAGAGGTACAAAGAGGAGCTGGTAAAATTCCTTCTGAAACTATTCCAATCAATAGAAAAAGAGGGAATCCACCCTAATTCATTTTATGAGGCCAGCATCATCCTGATACCAAAGCCTGGCAGAGACACAACAAATAAAGAGAATTTTAGGCCAATATCCCTGATGAACATTGATGCAAAAATCTTCAATAAAATACTGGCAAACCGAATCCAGCAGCACATCAAAAAGCTTATCCACCATGATCAAGTGGGCTTCATCCCTGGGATGCAAGGCTGGTTCAATATACGCAAATCAATAAATGTAATCCATCACATAAACAAAACCAAAGACAAAAACCACATGATTATCTCAATAGATGCAGAAAAGGCCTTTGACAAAATTCAACAACCCTTCATGCTAAAAACTCTCAATAAATTAGGTATTGATGGGACGTATCTCAAAATAACAAGAGCTATTTATGACAAACCCACAGCCAATATCATCCTGAATGGGCAAAAACTGGAAGCATTCCCTTTGAAAACTGACACAAGACAGGGATGCCCTCTCTCACCACTCCTATTCAACATGGTGTTGGAAGTTCTGGCCAGGGCAATCAGGCAAGAGAAAGAAATAAAGGGTATTCAATTAGGAAAAGAGGAAGTCAAATTGTCCCTGTTTGCAGATGACATGATTGTATATTTAGAAAACCCCATCGTCTCAGCCCAAAATCTCCTTAAGCTGATCAGCAACTTCAGCAAAGTCTCAGGATACAAAATCAATGTGCAAAAATCACAAGCATTCCTATACACCAATAACAGACAAACAGAGAGCCAAATCATGAGTGAACTCCCATTCACAATTGCTTCAAAGAGAATAAAATACCTAGGAATCCAACTTACAAAGGATGTGAAGGACCTCTTCAAGGAGAACTACAAACCACTGCTCAAGGAAATAAAAGAGGACACAAAGAAATGGAAGAACATTCCATGCTCATGGATAGGAAGAATCAATATTGTGAAAATGGCCATGCTGCCCAAGGTAATTTATAGATTTAATGTCATGCCCATCCAGCTACCAATGACTTTCTTCACAGAATTGGAAAAAACTACTTTAAAGTTCATATGGAACCAAAATAGAGCCCGCATTGCTAAGACAATCCTAAGCCAAAAGAACAAAGCTGGAGGCATCACGCTACCTGACTTCAAAAAAACTATACTACAAGGCTACAGTAACCAAAACAGCATGGTACTGGTACCAAAACAGAGATATAGACCAATGGAACACAATATAGCCCTCATAAGTAATACCACTCATTTACAAACATCTGATCTTTGATAAACCTGAGAAAAACAAGAAATGGGGAAAGGATTCTCTATTTAATATATGGTGCTGGGAAAACTGGCTAGCCATATGTAGAAAGCTGAAACTGGATCCCTTCCTTACACCTTATATAAAAATTAATTCAAGATGGATTAAAGACTTAAATGTTAGACCTAAAACCATAAACACCCTAGAAGAAAACCTAGGCATTAACATTCAGGCCATAGGCATAGGAAAGAACTTCATGTCTAAAACACCAAAAGCAATGGCAACAAAAGCCAAAATTGACAAACAGGATCTAATTAAACTAAAGAGCTTCTGCATAGTAAAAGAAACTACCATCAGAGTGAACAGGCAACCTACAGAATGGGAGAAATTTGTTACAATCTACCCATTTGACGAAGGGCTAATATCCAGAATCTACAAAAAACTTAAACACATTTACAAGAAAAAAATCAAACCCCATCAAAAAGTCGGCAAAGGATATGAACAGACACTTCTCAAAAGAAGACATTTATGCAGCCAAAAGACACATGAAAAAATGCTCATCATCACCGGTCATCAGAGAAATGCAAATCAAAACCACGAGATACCATCTCACACCAGTTAGAATGGTGATTATTAAAAAGTCAGGAAACAACAGGTGCTGGAGAGGATGTGGAGAAATAGGAACACTTTTACACTGTTGGTGGGACTGTAAACTGGTTCAATCATTGTGGAAGACAGTGTGGCAATTCTTCAAGGATCTAGAACTAGAAATACCATTTGACCCAGCCATCTCATTACTGGGTATATACCCAAAGGATTATAAATCATGCTGCTATAAAGACACATGCACACGTACGTTTATTGTGGCACTATTCACAGTAGCAAAGACTTGGGACCAACCCAAATGTCCAACAATGGTAGACTGGATTAAGAAAATGTGGCACATATACACCATGGAATACTATGCAGCCATAAAAAGGATGAGTTCATGTGGATGAAGCTAGAAAGCATCATTCTGAGCAAACTATCACAAGGACAGAAAACCAAACACCGCATGTTCTCACTCATAGGTGGGAATTGAACAATGAGAACACTTGGACACAGCGTTGGGAACATCACACACCAGGGCCTGTTGTGGGGTGGGGAAAAGGGGGAGGGACAGCATTAGGAGATATACCTAATATAAATGACGAGTTAACGGGTGCAGCACACCAACACGGCACATGTATACGTATGTAACAAACCTGCATGTTGTGCACATGTACCCTAGCACCTAAAGTATAATAATAAAGAAATTGATTAATATAATCCATGAAATTTTAAAAATCCAAATGCAGAAAACCAGATAAATATCTTAAAAATGAAAAAAAGTATTTAATGAAATTAAAGACCTATTACTGATTTTCAAATTTCCAAATAAAATAGGTATAAAGGCCTACTTTCCTAAGGTGATAAAATGTAACTATTATAAACACTCCCCAAAATTTATTCTCACAAACTTTTCAAAATTAATCCACCAGTCACCTCAAAAACCCAGTATCCTGATTTGATCATTACACATTATATGCTTGTATTAAAATATTACCATACCTCATAAATTTGTACAATTATGTATTAATAATAATTTTAAATTTTATATTTAAAAATGTAACAAGTACAGCAGTAACAACATTTGTAGAGGATTTACCATATGCAAGGCAATGGTATTTTTTGGGGGGGTTTTATCTCCTGTATTTTCACAACAATCTTAGGCATAAGTACTATTTTTGTCTCCATTTACAGATGAAGAAATTGAGATTATAAAAAGAACTGATACATAGAAAAAAGAATGGAAAATTATCATTATTTGTGAATGATATAATTATGTTCCTAAAGATCCAAGAAACTTAATTTCAACTGAAATAGTTCAATTAGTTGGTCAGATATATTTTAAGTACATAATTGTATAGCAGAAAATAACAGTAGACAAATACATTAAGACATACAGTTTGTGGACAGCGCTATTCAATATTGTAAATTCGTTTATTTTTCCCAAACTACAGATTTAATTCAATTTTATTTAAATTCTAAATTTAATTATTTTGCCTTGACAAATGGATTCTAACATTCATAACAATGAATAAAAAAAGGGAGATTATCTGGGGAAAACTGGGAAAGGAGTAGTGAGGAAACACTTATCTTATAAGATAAATATATAAATCTAAAAAAATCTTAGGAATATTGTAAAAGTAGACTATCTGATCAATAGAACAAGGTAGAAATCCTTATAAAAGTCTTTAGTATGAAATGATGTTGAAAAGGTAAATACACTATTTCAAATAAGGGTACAATGATGGATTGTTCAACAAATTTTTCTGATACAAATGGTTATCTGAAAAAAAACATTATGTTACAACTCAACTGCATTTTACAACACTAAAATATATCATAAGTGAACTAAAAAATAGAATGTAAAACCAATTATTTCTCACACACAATTATTTCTCACAACTTGCATTATTTTCATAATTATAAACTATTACCATTTTGGGAATATATAAAACACCTTCTATAAATGAAAATATCATACCACAATAGAAAAAGGGTAACTCACATAAAGATACAAGTAATATAATGAAAATATAAATGGCAAACTAATATAAAATATTCAGCCCAAATAACTACATGATCTTGGGCAAGATCATACTTGACCTCTTTAAGTCTCAAATTCCTGATATATAAATGATAAAATAAGGAAGAGAAATGGTTTGTCTTCACTGTACATGGATTTTTATGGAAAACTGATCACGAAATATTCACTGTCATAATAATGAGTTAGGGACTTTGAATATGGGCTGGCACCTTATTAAGAGTATTTTTCTATTTACCTACCAGACCAAGAAAAGGCAGGATCTAGTAGATTTCTATGTGGACGTTATTGGTACGAAAAGTGAGTCACAATGTTCTGTCAGCCCAGCTAAAGTGCTGTTCAGTCACCAACATTTTATTAAAAAATCATTTTTCAGCCTGGGCAAGGTGGGTCATGCCTGTAATCCTAGCACTTTGGGAGGAGCATCACTTGAGCCCAGGAGTTCGAGACCAGTCTGAGTCACAAAGTGAGACCCTGTCTTTAAATATATATTTCTCCTTGCTTTATATAGGTGATCCCAGCCAAGTCCACTATATTTTTGTGTGGCTGTGGAAGATGAAATATATTACGATGTTTTTGTCACTTGCAATTACATCAGACATAATTTGACTATTCTTTTCTTTTGGAAATATACAATGTCTCAGAAAAGCCTTCAAATTATGTTAATCCTCCATGTCCTTAATTAAAAATATAAGTACTTTCAATGAAAGGATTCGTTTCACAAAATAAAACAAATTCATGAAAGTAGTTTTAAAATCTGAGGAAAAAAATTTATTAAAAATACAAAAATATGGAGAAGGAAAACGTCACAAACTATAAACCTCTTGCTACAACCTTGCTGCAAATTCATAAATCAATTTTTTAAGTGGGGGATGAGAAAAAATAAAATATTTCACTTACATGGAGTTCAGAACTGTGTTATCCATAATTTTTGAATAAAAATATTTACTGAATGAGTAGCTGCACAAACTCAAAGCTTAGTTATCTGGCATTCCATCTCACAACATATTATAAGCAGCAAATGAAAAGAGGGAGAAGATTGAAGAAGCTGTTGGAGATTAGCAGTCTGTAATAAAAGAAATACCTGGCAGTAAAATAACAACAACAACACCAACAACAAATCTCCACACACAACCTAGAGCCTCCTACTTCAGGTATAAACAGCCTTATAAGCTTAATGGCCCCTGGGGATGTCTCCATATTACAAGCCCACTCAGTAATTACGTACATAACAGCTGCTATTGATTGAACATGTTTCATGTGGACCGATACCATACTAAAGGCTTATACATACTATTTTATTTCAGCCTTACAACAATCTTATGAGGTCAGTTCTATTATTATCTTAATCATGGGGAAACAGAAAGATTAAGCAATTGCCAAAGGTTATGCAGATCATAAGCAACAGAGCCTGGATTGAATTCCAGGTCTTTCTGACTCTCAAGCCTTGAGGGCTTTTTCATTCTGCTATACTGTCTTCTCTAGTCAGGTTTACTCACTCTAATTATAAATACAGGAGGCAGATAAGGAAGGATCCCCAAAGAATCTCCAACCTGCCCCACAAATGTTTGTTTACATCAGATGCTTTTGTGCAGAAGAGGGAACCAGCCCAGGGCCTTGTCTGGGGATGCCCACTACAAACTGGGGGAGCTCTCTTGCACACTGGGAGTATGGGGTGGAGCCGCCAGTAATTTGTGCTTTGTGCAGGGGGAAGGAGCCCGGGCTCTTCAGCTTATTTGTGGTGTCCTGGTATTGAATCTGTGAGGTGAGAGCCTTCTTGGCAGGACCCTTTTTTTTTTTTTTTTTTGCTGAGAGCTTGCTTTTAATAAATTCCACTCTCCTCACCTTTCAACGTGTCCCCATGCCTAATTTTTTTCTGGTTGTGGGAGAAGAATTTGGGTTTTAGCTTAGGTAAGGAGCAAAGATCCTGCATCATTTTGGTGGCCTGTACGTGGATGTGAGGAAATGTGAGTCAATGCAGACCAGAAAATCATTTTTCCTTTTCTTTTTGAGCCTTTTTTTCCTTGGACTTCTTCTGAGGGCAGAGGAAACTGTGCCCCCCACCCACACCCATCGCTGTTGGGGATTAGAAATGTCAGCCTTGGTCCAACCCAGCCTTTCTTCTTTTTTTTTCTTCTTTTCTTTTTTTCAGGATGGATGGACAAGTGACGGCTCCCTGCTCCCTCCCCTCCCAGCTCGGGCTGGGGCACAAGGCTCAAAGTCCCCACCTGGCAGGCTGGCCAGCATTCCCTGCCATGTGTCCACAGTGTCTTCCCCTCCCCTGGCCAAGGGGTCCAGCTCCATCCAAGCCCCAGGGAAGAAACACCAATTAAGTTTCTTTCCCTGTTGGAGGAATTCATTTGCATAAGAATAAGATATATTTTCCCCCAGGCATCTTTCCAACCCTGTATTTTAAGCTGCTTTTTCATTTTCTCCACCCTGTCACCAGTTAATACAACCCTGTACTTTAAGTTTTTTTTCCTTTCCTCCATCCTGTCAGCAGTTAACACAACCCAGCACTTTAAGCTTTTTTTCTTTTCTCCATCATGTCAGGAGTTGACTTTTAAGCAAGAGACTTTTTTTCTTTTAGAAGATGTTTTACTAGACCAGGACCCCAACTATTACCGTTTATGTTCTCTGTAAAGTTTTAATTATGAAAAAGGATTTGCGAGGTTGATCTTACGCTGTAGCCAATCTTGTGCGCTTTGCCTGTTTTTCTGTATGGTTAGTAGCAAACATTGCTGCAGGCCTCCATCTTGTTTTACATCCTGGGATGTGTGACCTGTAACCACAGGGCAGTGCTTTGTTTTAGCCTCTGCCATCTTACAATGGTGGCCTGAGTTCAATCCTGGCTTAGGGAATGGGTCCTTTCTGGTTTGATATCTGCATGACTTTTGACATTTGTTGATTCTCCTCCCCTCCATGAACCGCCTTGAATTTTGCTTTCTCTGAGCATCTGAGAAGTTACCTTTGATAAGGTTCAAATGCCAGAAATACTGGCTGCTTCCTGCAGCTAAAGTCAAGTAATAAGGGATTTAAAATGATTTTCTTAAAGAGCACTCAGCTTAATTAAAAAGTGAATATCCAAGTTATAGGTATAGTTTAAAGGCCTTTATGTTTATCTCTTCTTGGTTCTTATTTTGCTGGAAAATTTTTTTTCTTGGTGGACTGAATTATTTTTCTCCATTTTGCCTTGCCACTCTTAATGCACACATGAGAGGCCCTAAGATAATTTCTGATGGCCTGTGACTCCTCAGGAAAAACAGAAAAGTCACCACAGATTCCATTTCAGGAGAGATCTCTGTTATCCTCATGGAACCCCAGGAATTAGGGGTGGATGGATCCCTCTCAAAATCTGTTTTTGTCTTCCAATTATACCTGTTTATTAGGCCCTAGAAACTACATGCTTTTCTAGCCTTGCTCTTAAAGGGCTCCACCCAGAGGCTGATAATCCAATTAGGAGACTGGCAAATGAACAATCTTATAGCTACCGGATCTTCTTCTGCCTGTCTTTATAGTAATATATGTGTTGTGTGTGTGAGGTCTATACAAAAAGAGCTCTAATTAATTGACTTAAAGAAAGATAAACACTTGGGTCATATATTTTTAAAGGGAAGATAAAACCTGTGGTACATTTTATTTCATGTGACTTTAATCTTGAGAAATAAAAACAGGCTTAAAGATTATTGGTAAAATGCAGATGTTGTCAAAATGTAAAATTTTGCCTAGGGTTAAAGGACTGTTTTGAATTAGGTAAAATAAAGCAAAAAGTTCAAACAAGTTTTGGAAGGATTGTAAAAATCAATCTTGCAAAACAAATTTCATGTGTGAACATATTGACTAAATTCAAAAGAATATTATATGGTTTTCCTGTAATTAAGCATTGAAATAAAAGCACAAAAATTATTCTTAAGGTACTAATATGCTATTTAGCAAAATTTATAAATTGTTATAAAAGTTTTTGCTTTTTAAAAATTTCTGAGTCATCATTTTGGCAAAATAAATAACTTATGGAAATCTGGAATTCTATTTCATAACATCAAGAGTTTTAAACCTCTAACGTATTTAACAGGCTTCCCTAAATCAAACTTCAGTTTCAAAAATTGTTTTTTCTGATGCCTAATTTTGGATGTTACAGAGAGCCCCTGGAGAATCCAGAAGAGAGGTAAACAGGATTACCTGACATGTTTAGGTATATTGGAATGGCAAAATGATGTTTAACCTTCTTCAGGTTATATTTTAGGTAATAATATTAATATATGTTCCAAAATTGTATGGGATTTCTAAAATTCTATTGTCTGAGTATATGCTATTAATCACAATTAAGGTTGTTATGTTAAGTTATTGTAAAAAATGAAGGTAACCAAATAACTTTGTCAATTGTATTTCTGACTGTAACTACCCTGGACATGTTATTATTCACAGAAAATTGTTATCTTGTTTTGATCCTTCAAATGATGGTTTATAATCAGCTATAGAATTTTGACAGGTGCTTTCAAATGCAGGTTTCTGATAACTTGGGAGATTGTGATATTGGAATAAAGGCCAAACGTACAAGATTCATGAAGAGCTTAAATGTTCCTGAATATCAAGCAAAACAAGAGTTAACTGAATGGACTGAACTATTAGAAAATTGAAATAATCTTTTTTGACTTCTGCTTGGAACATTGGTGATCCTTGTTTTGTTTTTCAGCATCAAGGAAACTTATTTTTAGCTATTTATGCCTTTAATAATTGAGTAAGGTGTATTCCTGTGAACAAAATTTGGAGCATATTTGTCTCTCTCTCGCTGCCTGGCTTTTCCAGAATTTGGAAACTTGTTGTCAGTATTCTTAACTTATGGCAATACAGTTGTTTGCATCAGTGCAATAAGGATCCATTTTCTTTTTCAACAGGATGCAACTGGAGAAACTGGTTATTTTACCAAGTCTTTGAATGGGAGGATATGCTTCCCTTTAAGGAATTAAGCTTGACTTGCAGAGCCAATAAAAGCCCCTTAGGAAAACTGGCCTTATACCTTGTCTACACAGTCCCTGTACAGGGTTTCCTAACCTGTAGTGAGTAAAGAATGTCACATTCTAACAGACCCAGGAACCCCATCCTCTTGGGACCTCAAGAGGAGTGTACTCAACTCACAGGTATTTGAGGGTACAAACTCACGGCTGCTCTCTATTTTAGAAAGTTCTATCTGAGATTCCTTGTGGAACAGATTTCCATCAAAGCCAAGCTAAAAGGCCTATGTAAAAATAATTATTCTTGCTGCACTTTGTGCAATTAATCAGGACAAATATACACTAAAGTCTATTTTGCAAAAAACTCAGTACTATCATGATTTGTTTTTAACAAAATTGAGGACTAGAGAGACAGAAATTATGTTTTAGAACTTATCATATGTCATTAAATTCTACACACATTCATTTTTTTAAGTTTTTTGCCTGCATTTTAGACTAGCCATGCCTACTCCTATGAACCAACCAGTGATCTCTGACTGCAGCTCAGAAGAACAAAAGGGGTTGGGTAATATAAAAATCTGGATGAATATTCTAGTTCTGAGCAATTATCCTGCAGATCCTGTTGGGTGATGGGAATAAAAAGGGTACCCATCACCTGGAGGTTTCCTTTTGGGGAAAGTAAGACCAAGGGAGGTAACAAAAGCCAAGCCCCATGCACTCATATATTAGCAAGTATAACTATAGCCACCAGTTATCTGGGCACGTCACAGTACATCTTTTTCTCTCCCTTGTTGAAGGAGCACTCAATTTTACAGATTCACCTTAGCATTTTGGCTTATGGTAATGAGTCCATGCAAACCCCTGAGACACATTTTTTTTTAATCTCAAACTCAATTCCAAGCTTCAAGTCAAAGCCCTAGGAAAGAAAACTGGATCTAAGGGATCCAGAGGCTGACAACAACAGAAGTTAAAAGACACATAGCAAGTGAACATAACTAATTTCTGCCAATTAAGCCAAACTTCCTGTTCATGGATAAATGTCATGTTAGTATCCATGGAATAAATGAGGTCTAGAGAATTCAAAGGCTACTGAGAGCAGGGGAGATAGGGCATACATGGGTGAGAACAGATATTCCCACCTCCTAGGCACCCCCTGTTAACATGGATGAAAGCCTCTTTGACACCCATGGGCAGCACCTTGTCACAGTTGCTGGGACTTGGGGATATAAGGATGGAAGAAGAAAGAGGGATCTCTCACTTTTCCTCACATACCCCAAGTATTTTCTAGGAAGAGAAGGGAACCTGGGACTCCTCGCTTCCCTCTTTCTAGATGAGTAGCCATTCATCTTCAGTCTGTACCCCTTTCAAATGCATCCTGAACCCCTGGGCTTCCTTTGAAAAAAAAAATCAAAACACCTTTTTTTTTTTCTTTTTCCTCCTCTGTACTCTCTTCACTGACAGGTAATTGTGGCTCCATACTATGGGACATGCCACTCGGCTGCATCCTCCAAATTGGAAAAAGTTAATTTCCCAAACCTTAAACTGGTTGGCTTAGGATTGGGCTCAGGGAAAGGGACCCAGAGGCCTGACCTGCCAGCAAAAAGGTAAAAGTTTTCTTTAACCAGTCAGGCTTTTGGCTCCCTCTCCCTGAGCAAACTGGTAAAAGGCCTTGGGATATTTGAACCGTCCTTACTCCCCCTTGCTTCATTTTGATACATATTTTCCAATAACCTGGTTTGTCTCTTCTCAACTTCAGGCCATAAAACTCCAAATGGTCATGCAAGTGGAGCCTGTGACGATGTCCCTTTCTGCCAGGGACCCTTAGATAGATAGGCCTTTGAGGGAGACCTGACTGCCCTTTTTTCCAAAACAGCGCCCCCTGTCAGCAGGAAGCAGTTAAGATCAGTCTTCATCCTTATCCTTATCCTTATCCTTATTCTCTAATGGCAGTTAGATGCACTTTTTTTTGGTGGGGAGTGATAGATGCAGGAGGCAGATAACGGAGGTTCCCGAGAATCTCCAACCTGCCTCACAAGTGTTTACATCAGATGCTTTTGTGCAGATGAAGGAAATGGCCCAGGGACTTGTATGGGTGTGTTTGCAATGGGTTGGGAGAGTGGGGTGGAGCCAACAGGAATTCATGCCTTGTGCTGTGGGGAGAAGCCTGGGCTCTTCAGTTCATGAGTGGTGGCCCAGTATTCAATCTGTGAGGTGGGAGCCTTCTTGGCAGGACCCCTTTTTTCATCGAGACCTTTCTTTTAATAAATTTGTTCTCCTCATCTTTCAATGTGTCTGCGTGCCTAATGTTTTTCTGGTCATCAGACAAGAACCTAGGTTTTAGCTGAGCTAAAGAACAAAACTCCTGCATCACTACTATGAGGAAGTGGCAGAATGGAGTAGGGGCGCTGTTTAAGGATGGATTTGGCCAGTTACTAACATCTATGAAGATGTTTCAAGTTGGACTATATAGAGGGCAGTTTTATCAGTGTCAAGACAATTCCTTTGCTCCAATGACTTGTGTGTGTGTGTGTGTGTGTGTGTGTGTGTCAGGGTGAGTGTGTGTAGGGCCTAGTAGTTCCCTGTGTGTGTAGCCTCCAACTAGGTGCAATAAAAGATACCGGGAAATCAGAGACAAAATCCCCCTCCCCAAGGTTGTTATATACAATACAGATTCAAAGGCAGACAACATACTTAGAAACTAACTACCCAAATCACAAACAAAAATAAATAAATATATTCATAATCATCACAGCTAGACAAAGCTATAAACAATAAAACCTCAATTAACTAATCAAATCACTTCATATTTATGCTTTTCTCATACTCTTCATTTAAGGAAAAAACAGTGGCAAAAAGAACCAATGCAGGAAATTTTAATGATAATACCTATCAGTTATGTACAAGAGTGAAAAGAGACTTATCTTTTTCTTGTAGTTAACAGTCCTTCATAAAAGTTATTGAGAACAATAAAGTACATTTTCATATGACAATACAATTGACAGAGTACTATTCATGTATATTATTTCATTTAATTCTCACCCCAACTAGGGAAGTAGGTGTTTTCATGATTCACATATTTCAAATGAGGAAACTGATGTTCTAGTGATCTAAGTCGGTGAAACATCCTCAGTCATCAAAAGATTTCCATTTTACCAATTCTGTAAAGAAAGTCATTGGTAGCTTGATGGGGATGGCATTGAATCTGTAAATTACCTTGGGCAGTATGGCCATTTTCATGATATTGATTCTTCCTACCCATGAGCATGGAATGTTCTTCCATTTGTTTGTATCCTCTTTTATTTCATTGAGCAGCAGTTTGTAGTTCTCCTTGAAGAGGTCATTCACATCCCTTGTAAGGTGGATTCCTAGGTATTTTATTCTCTTTGAAGCAATTGTGAATGGGAGTTCACTCATGATTTGGCTCTCTGTTTGTCTGTTATTGGTGTATAAGAATGCTTGTGATTTTTGTACATTGATTTTGTATCCTGAGACTTTGCTGAAGTTGCTTATCCGCCTAAGGAGATTTTGGGCTGAGACAATGGGGTTGTCTAGATATACAATCATGTCGTCTGCAAACAGGAACAATTTGACTTCCTCTTTTCCTAATTTAATACCCTTTATTTCCTTCTCCTGCCTAATTGCCCTGGCCAGAACTTCCAACACTATGTTGAATAGGAGTGGTGAGAGAGGGCATCCCTGTCTTGTGACAGTTTTCAAAGGGAATGCTTCCAGATTTTGCCCATTCAGTATGATATTGGCTGTGGGTTTGTCATAGATAGCTCTTGTTATTTTGAGATACGTCCCATCTATACCTAATTTATTGAGAGTTTTTAGCATGAAGGTTGTTGAATTTTGTCAAAGGCCTTTTCTGCATCTATTGAGATAATCATGTGGTTTTTGTCTTTGGTTCTGTTTATATGCTGGATTACATTTATTGATTTGCGTATATTGAATCAGCCTTGCATCCCAGGGATGAAGCCCACTTGATCATGGCGGATAAGCTTTTTGATGTGCTGCTGGATTCGGTTTGCCAGTATTTTCTTGAGGATTTTTGCATCAATGTTCATCAAGGATATTGGTCTAAAATTCTCTTTTTTGGTTGTGTCTCTGCCTGGCTTTGGTATCAGGATGATGCTGGCCTCATAAAATGAGTTAGGGAGGATTCCTTCTTTTTCTATTGATTGGAATAGTTTCAGAAGGAATGGTACCAGTTCCTCCTTGTACCTCTGGTAGAATTTGGCTGTGAATCCATCTGGTCCTGGACTCTTTTTGGTTGGTAAGCTATTGATTATTGCCACAATTTCAGCTCCTGTTATTGGCCTATTCAGAGATTCAACTTCTTTAAAGTTCATATGGAACCAAAAAAGAGCCCACATCGTCAAGTCAATCCTAAGCCAAAAGAACAAAGCTGGAGGCATCACGCTACCTGACTTCAAACTATACTATAAGGCTACAGTAACCAAAACAGCATGATACTGGTACCAAAACAGAGATATAGATCAATGGAACAGAACAGAGCCCTCAGAAATAATTCTGCATATCTACAACTATCTGATCTTTGACAAACCTGAGAAAAACAAGCAATGGGGAAAGGATTCCCTATTTAATAAATGGTGCTGGAAAACCTGGCTAGCCATATGTAGAAAGCTGAAACTGAATCCCTTCCTTACACATTATACAAAAATCAATTCAAGATGGATTAAAGACTTAAACGTTAGACCTAAAACCATAAAAACCCTAGAAGAAAACCTAGGCATTACCATTCAGGACATAGGCACGGGCAAGGACTTCATGTCTAAAACACCAAAAGCAATGGCAACAAAAGCCAAAATTGACAAATGGGATCTAATTCAACTAAAGAGCTTCTGCACAGCAAAGGAAACTACCATCACAGGCAACCCACAAAATCGGAGAAAATTTTTGCAACCTACTCATCTGACAGAGGGCTAATATCCAGAATCTACAATGAACTCAAACAAATTTACAAGAAAAAAACAAACAACCCCACCAAAAAGTGGGTGAAGGACATGAACAGACACTTCTCAAAAGAAGACATTTATGCAGCCAAAAAACACACGAAAAAATGCTCACCATCACTGGCCATCAGAGAAATGCAAATCAAAACCACAACGAGATATCATCTCACACCAGTTAGAATGGCAATCATTAAAAAGTCAGGAAACAACAGGTGCTGGAGAGGATGTGGAGAAATAGGAACACTTTTACACTGTTGGTGGGACTGTAAACTAGTTCAACCCTTGTGGAAGTCAGTGTGGTGATTCCTCAGGGATCTAGAACTAGAAATACCATTTGACCCAGCCATCCCATTACTGGGTATATACCCAAAGGACTATAAACCATGCTGCTATAAAGACACATGCACACGTATGTTTATTGTGGCACTATTCACAACAGCAAAGACTTGGAACCAACCCAAATGTCCAACAATGATAGACTGGATTAAGAAAATGTGGCACATATACACCATGGAATACTATGCAGCCATAAAAAATGATGAGTTCATGTCCTTTGTAGGGACATGGATGAAATTGGAAATCATCATTCTCAGTTAACTATCACAAGAACAAAAAACCAAACACCGCATGTTCTCACTCATAGGTGGGAACTGAACAATGAGAACACATGGACACAAGAAGGGGAACATCACACTCTGAGGACTGTTGTGGGGTGGGGGGAGGGGGGAGGGATAGCATTGGGAGATATACCTAATGCTAGATGACGAGTTAGTGGGTGCAGCGCACCAGCATGTCACATGTATACATATGTAACTAACCTGCACAATGTGCACATGTACCCTAAAACTTAAAGTATAATAATAATAAAAAAAAGATTTCCATTTTACCCAGTGTATTATTTTTACTAAGAGGAAGAAGTCATCCTGGACACTTTAAAGGGACTTTCAATAAGAAATAAAATCATTTTACATTTTACACAAAATTTTCAGGTTAATTTTAAATTTACACAGGATAAAATGAAAGAATTAATCCTGCTTAAAGTTTCTAGTGTTGTTGCTAAGGCTACAACTACTCTTTATTTCAGAGTAAAGAGCCCACAGCTTTTACATTTTAAGCTGTTATATTAAGCTTTGTGAAATACGTGCAATTTATTGTAGTAACAACATTGTTTTTGGAACCTGACATATCAATATAGAAAATATATATCTGACACTTACCAGGTGGCTTAGGCCAGGTCACAGTTCTTCTGTGGGTTTCTACAGAGTATAAGGGTTAAGATCTGGGTTCTTGAGGAAGACACAGTTTGAATCCTAGCTCTTCTACTTACCAGCTGTCTGGTTTGGAACAAGATAACTAATCTCCTTGGTCCTCAAGTTTTCACTTCCATAAACTTCACAGGGTTGTTATTAGAAATAAATAACACAATTTAAGCCTCCAATATAATTCCGAATACCTATAAGAGCCTAATTCGTTGTAGTGATTATTATTTCTTTCAGCCTAGGAGCCAGTGGAAATTGGCAACTATTAGGCAAACACACTATGCAGGCTTGGCTAGTAAATTCAACCAAAAAACATACATTTGTTGTGCCGTAAATCACTGGCACAAAGGCAAGATTCATACCATAATGCATAGAAAACCTCATCTCAACCTCATTTAATAGTGTATTTCCTGGAAGTCCGGATTTGCTAATAAGGAACACCTATTTTAGCCTAAAAATGGATCTGCCATCCCCCTTCAAAAATGTGGAACCAATCAAAACACAAAATTATTGAGGCTCCTCATGTAAACTAACTAACTAGAGAGGGGCTAACACCCAACCAACTGCTATTCAGTTAGCCTGGAAAGCTAGTGCAGTGAAAACTGCTTATGATTAGTGGCCACAGATATGTGGGTTGGAGTCTTAGCTATGGGCTTCAATAATGCCTCTGAATCTCAGATTTCTCATCTGTAAATATGGATAGTAATACTTACAAGTCAGAGATTTTGGTAAAGATTAGAGATACTTAAAAGTTCCTAGCTGGGGCCAATAGTACATATTCCATGAAGGAAATCTTTACTATTATGAATTGTATTTACCTTTCATCTTCAAGTTAACTGAGGTAGTAAGTATTCTGCCTTACTTTTGATCACACTTTTTGATGGGCCTTTAATGAGGCCTCTTCCAACAAACTGAGAATAGCCAGGCACTACTCAACCAATTCAGTATAAAGCAGTAAAATGTGTAATCACCTAATTTCTTTTCATAAAATGATACCAGTGCATACTTCATTTTATTGCACTTTGCTTTATTGGCCTTCACAGATACTGCATTTTTTTAAACAAATTGAAGGTTTGTGGCAATCCTCTGTCATGCAAGACTATCAGTGCCATTTTTGCAACAGCATGTGCTCACTTCATGTTTCTGTGTCACATTTTGCTAATTTTCCAAATATTTTAAACCTGTTCATTATTATTTCTATTATGGTAATCTATACTCAGTGGTCTTTGATGTTACTCTTGTAATCTGTGGGGTCCCACCAACCATGCCTATGTAAGATGGCAAATTTAATCAATAAATGTGTGTTCGGGCTGCTACACAGACTGGTCATTTCCTCATCTCTCTCCCTCTCCTCGGGCCTCCCTATCCCCTGAGATAACTATATTGAAATTAGGACAACTAATAACCCTACAATGGCCCCTAAGTGTTCAAATGAAAGGAAAAGTTGCACATCTCCCATTTTAAATTAAAAGATAGAAAGGATTAAGCTTAGTGAGGAAGGCATGTTGAAAGCCAAGAGAGGTCAAAACTAGGCCTCTTGCACCAGGCAGTTAGCCAAGCTGTAAATGCCAAGGAAAAGTTATTGGAGGAAATTAAAAGTGCTACTACAGTAAAGACCTGAGTGATAAGAAAGCAAAACAGCTTTGTTGCTAATATGGAGAAAGTTTTAGTGATCTGGATAAGAGGTTAAACAAGCCACAACATTTCCCTAAACCGAAGTCTACTCCAGAGCAAAGCTCTAACTCTCTTCAATTCTGTGAAGGCTAAGAGAGGTAAGGAAGCTACGGAAGAAAAGTTCGAATCTAGCAGAGGTTGGTTCATGATGTTTAAGAAAAAAACCATCTCTGTAACATAAAACTGCAAGGTGAAGAAAAAGTGCTGATGTAGACACTGCAGCAAGTTATCCAGAAGATCTGGCTAAGATAACTGATGAATGTAGCCACACTCAACAACAGATTTTCAATGTAGATGAAACAGAATTATATTGGAAGAAGATGCTATCCAGGACGTTATTAGGTAGAGAAAGGAAGTCAATGCCTGGTTTCAAACCTTCAAAGGACAGTCTGATTCTCTTGCTAATGCAGCTGTGGACATTAAGTTGAAACCAATGCTCATTTACCACTCTGAAAATCCTAGGGCTCTTAAAAGTTATTATCAATCTACTCTGCCAATGCTCCATAAATGTAACAACAAAGCCTGGATGACAGCACATCTGTTTACAGCATGGTTTATGGAATATTTAAAGCCCACTCTTGAGAATTACCGCTCAGAAAAAGAAAACATATTTTGAAAATACTACTGCTCATCGACAATGCACCTAAGTCACCCAAAAGCTCTGATGGAGATCTACAAGGAGATTAGTATTTTCATGCCTGCTAACACAACATTCATTTGCAGACCAACCAAGTAATAATTTTGACATTTAAGTCTTATTAGTTAAGAAATACATTTTGTAAGGCGACAGGTGCCACAGATAGTGATTCCTCTGATAGATCCGAGAGAAGTAAATCAAAAACCTTCTGGAAAGGATTCACCATTCTAGATGTCATTAAGAACATTTGTGATTCATGAGAGGAGGTCAAAATATCAACATTAATAAGAATTTGGAAGAAGTTGATTACAAACCTCATGCATGACTTTGAGGGGCTCAAGACTTCAATGGAGAAAGTAATTGCACATGTGGTGGAATAGGAAGAAAATTAGAATTAGAAGTGGAACCTGAAGATATTACTGAATTGCTGCAATCTAATGATAAAACTTGGATGAATGAGGAGTTGCTTCTTATAGTTGAGCAAATAAAGTGGCTTATTGAGACGAAATCTACTCCTGGTGAAGACGCTGTGAACATTGTTGAAATGACATCAAAGGATTTAGACTATTCCATAAACTTTTTTGATAAAGCAGAAGCAGGGTTTGAGAGGACTGACTCCAATTTTGAAAGAATTTCTACTGAGGGTAAAATTCTATTAAACATAATCATATGCAAATAAATTATTGTTTGTGAAAGAAAGTGTCTACTGATATGACAAATTTCATAGTTGTTTTATTTTAAGGAACTGCCACAGCCTCCTTACCCTTCAGCAACCACCAACCGGATCAGTCAGAAGCCATTAACATCAAGGGAAGACCCTCCACCATCAAAAAAAATTACAACTTGGTGAAGGCTTAGATTATCATTAGCATTTTTCAGCTATAAAGTATTCTTAAGGTATGCACACTATTTTTATTTATAATACTATTGCACACTTAATAGACTGCAGTGTAGTGTAAATATAACTTTTATATGCCACTGGGAAAGCAAAAAAAAGTGTGACTTGCTTTATTGAGAGTTTGGGACCAAACCTGCAATATCTCCATTGTGTGCCTGAATGCATAATAGAGTCATTGATAATTCATAAATTTGTTTTAGCCAATGGTTTCAAATTTTTTATTGAGTCTCTTGATTTTTGCAACAAGTAAACATAACTAATGTTCTAAGTTTCTATCATTTCTACTTTTATTCCTACTATTTGAAGGTGGTGATACGATTATTGGGAAGCAGTAAGAAAAAATAAAGTAGGCCCCATGGGGTGGCTCACGCCTGTAATCCCAGCACTTTAGAAGGCAGAGGCTGGTGGATCACTTGCGGCCAGGAGTTTGAGAAAAGTCTGGCCAAAATGGTGAAACCCTGTCTCTACTAAAAATACAAAAATTACCCAGGTGTGGTGGCACGTGCCTGCAGTCCCAGCTACTCGGGAGGCTGAGGCAGGAGAATGTCTTGAACCCAGGAGGAAGATGTTGCAGTGAGCCCAGATCATGCCACTGCAGTCCAGCCTGAGTGACAGAGTGAGGCTCTGTCTCAAATAAATAAATAAATAAATAAATAAATAAATAAATAAAATTGACTTTTATAACTTTTATTGAGCTCCCATTATGTGCCATACACTCTGTTAGGTAATTACATATATTATTTTACTATAGCAGCACAACATGCCTAAAAGCATATGAATTCTTTTGGTTCCCATTTTACAGATGGATAATTGAGCTTAAATACCTTACCTAAGTCACACAGCCAGTAGTGGCTGATACAGAAACTGAAGTGAATACTTTGCTGCTTCATTACATGAGCCTGAATTGGGATTGCTGTACACTTCTAGATCTGAGATAATCAGCCTCAGGTTAATGAGGAAATAGCAGTGGCAATTTCACTTTGAGAACAACATGTATTCTGTGCCTAGCCAAAATGTTATAAGGCCTGACTCCAAATGATGTGGGCCCATTTTCTTTCATACCTTCTGTTAACTTTCATAAGTCATCTATGCTGCCTATTGTTCCCTTCAGCCTATTTGTCCTGAGGATTTACTAATTCAATTATTTTATTCTTCCAGTATTGATCCTTCATCATGCACTAAGCCTTCGCTGGTCCTGTTCTCTGAAGCACAATGATTTCCCATCAAGTTTTAATTCTGCTGTGCACTCAACTAGATCAGCATCACCTTCTCCTTGGTATTCAGCTGCCAAGATTTCCTTATTAGACTTTAAAATTAGATTTCCCTGCTGCCTGGAGCAGGGCCTGTTGTTTCTCTGAAATGGTGGAATAATTTTAGTACCTTTTCAAGGAAGCTGTATATGGAACTACAGCTCAATTTTGAGCAAAGGGACTATATGACCCAACTGTGATGCAGTTCAGTGGTTTCAACTGAGTTCACAAAAAGTCATATTATAATGATCATTAATTCAAGAATTCTTGACTATGTGGAAAATAATTTGAAATATTTATTTGTAAAATTTATTTTGTTGAAAATTCATAATGTAGATGAAGGGTGATAAGAAGGGGTAGTGAATGAAAATGATTAGAAATCAGAAAAGAAACATTGGATTATAGTATTCCAAAAAATGACACTAGAGAAATTACATGTCACTTTTTCTGTTGAAGGTATTTCTTGTCTTCTCTGATATCCTACATAATGACAACTATAAGACCCATCTATTAGAGAGCCAAGATAGATCATATATAATTGAAAAAACAAGTCAGCGAAATCAGCCACATATTTGATAGGAGGAATTGTGTTATATGTGACTGAGCACTAGAATCAGAGTAGGAAGATTCGGCCTCATCAAGAGAGCAGTTTTAGTCAAGTAGGAAGAATAGAAGTCTGTAGTTAAGAGCAGTTAGTGGAAAAGAATAGACAGCCTTCTTTCAGTCAGGGTTTTGAACTTGGTGAGTAACTTGGTGAGTTATCACAAATAAGAAAGAGTTGTTCAAGGATAGGGAAAAAGTGAGCTTCATAGTTTGGGTCAATATCATCATTTTTAGCATAATACCTAACAAGTTAGCTCTTACCATATGCCAGGTGCTCTAATGAGCATTTAACGTAGATTATCTCACTCAATACTTGAAACTACCCTGTTTTTATATGGATTTAAAAAATAAAGCTCATAAAGTCTAGGAGATTTGTTCACAGTCACACAAAACTTAAGTTGTGGAATTGGAATTCATGTCTAGGTGTTCTGACTCCAGAGTATGTGCTTATACACACTACGCTATGACAGCTGTCAAGTGTAAGCAGAAAAAAATAAAAGAGGAAAGAAGATTCCAAAAAGTTGAATAGGGTTATAATCGATGAATTGTAGTCTTAGAGAAAGAGGGAAGAAAAGGACACAAATCATTTGCTTTAGAAATTAAAGAAAAGAAGGGTGGAGGAAAATGGTGGAACAAAGGGGATTCACTGATCATCCCACCCTCAGAGGACACCAAATTAAGAACTATCTTCACAAAAAAGCCACCTTCGAAGAACCAAAAATCAGGTAGGCACTCATGATACCTGATTTTAACTTCATATCACTGAAAAAGGCACTGAAAGAGGTAAGCAAAACAGTCTTGAATTGCTGATGTGACCTCCTCCCATCCCCAGCAGTAGTGAGGTGCAGAGAGCATTTCTGTGGTCTTGGGAGAGAGAGAGCCAGCAACTGTGAGGCATTGAACTCAGTGCTGCCTTTATTATAGCAGAAAGCAAAACTAGACAAATTCAGTTGATGCCCACTCATGTAGGGAGCATTTAAACTAGCACTAGCAAGAGGAAAGTTGCCCACCCCAGCAGTTGGAATTTGAATTTCAGCAAGACTTGCCACCTACCATGAGCTAAAGTGCTCTAGGGCCCCAAATGAACCGGAAAGGTAGGCTAGGCCACAAGGACTGCAACACCTATGTAAGTCCTAGTGCTGAACTGGGCCCAGAGCTAGTGAGCTGGTGGGGCTTTACCCTTCCCCTAATCCTGGGCTGCACAACTCGTGGCTTCATAAAAGACATCTTCCTTCCACTTGAGGTAAGAAGACAGAAGATTGGGGAGGGCTTCATCTTACATCTTGGATACAAGTTCAGCCACAGCAGGATAGATCACTGGTCAGAGTCACAAGGACCCTTTTTCAGGCCCTAGTTCCTGGACAACATTTCTAGACACACTCTGGGCCAGAAGGGAACACACTCTTGGAGGTAAGAATCCAGTCCTGGCAAAATTAATCACACACTGACTAAGGAGCCCTTGGGGCCTGAATAATCAGCAGCAATACCAAGGTACTACGTTGAGGGCCTTTGGTTAGACTCTGAGGCTTGCTAGCTTCAAATAAGACTCAGCACATTCCCAGCTGTGGTGGCTACAGGACAAGACTCCTGCTACTTGAGAAAAACAAAGGCAAAAATAAAGGAGACTTTGTCTTGCACATTAGGTACCAGCTTGGCCAAAGAGTAGAGCACGAAGTGGGCTCTTGGGGTTCCTGATTCCAGAACTTGGCTTTTAGACAGCATTTCAGAACTAGCCCTGGGCCAGAGGGAAGCCAACTGCCCTGAAGGGTGAGTCTCTGGCCAGGCAGCATTTCACACAAGCAGACTGAATAAACCTTTGGCCTTAAGGAAATATCAGTAGTAGTCTGGCAGTAACCCCAGTGGGCCTGTGGTGGCAGTGACCACTGGGTGAAGCTTCCCTGCCTTTGGAAAAGGAGGTGAACAGTGAGAAAACCAGTGTCTTGTGCAACTTATGGTGCAGTTGCACCACAACTGCCGTATGGATAGAACACCAGGTAGAATTCTAAGGCTTTTTATTCTAGTTCCTGGTTCCTGGACAGCACCTCTGGACCTGCCCAGGGCCTGGGTGAACTCCCTGCCCTTAATTGAAGGAAATAGTCATGGCTGTTTTTGCCACTTGCTGATCGTAGAGCTGCAGGGCTTTTAGCAAACATAGGCAGTAGCCAAGTGGTCACAGCATGCCTTTGGCAAGACTCAATGCTGTGCTGGCTTCAGGTCTGACCCAGTGCAGTCATAGGGTTGATGGCCACAGAGGTGTTTTTGTCATTCTACTCCTAGCTTCAGGTAGCTCAGAACAGAGAGAAAGACTCCGTTTCCCTGAGAAAAAGTAAAGGAAGAAAATAGGAGTCTCTGCCTTGTAATCCAGAGAATTCTTCTGGATCTTGCCCAAGATCATCAAGGTGATACCTCAACAAGTTTGCAAGAACCACAGTGTTACTGGTCTTGGGGTGGTCACTAAAGTAGCTACCAATTAGATAACAACACCTAAGCTCTTTCAAGTATCTGAAAAGCCTTCCCAAGAAAGATGGCTACAAATAAGCCCAGAAAGTGAAGACTATAATAAATGCCTAACACTTCAATGCCCAAACATCAAAGAACATCTACTAGAATCAACAGCATCCAGAAAAAACATGACCTCACCAAATGAACTAAATAAACCACAAGGGAACAATCCTGGAGAAACAGAGATATGTGATCTCTTAGAGAATTCAAAATACATGTGTTGAGAAAACTCAAAGAAATTCAAGATATGACAGAGAAAGAATTCAGAATTCTATCAGATAAATTTAACACACAGATTTAAATAATTGTTTATTGCAGCACTATTCACAATAGCAAAGACTTGGAACCAAGCCAAATGTCCAACAATGATAGACTGGATTAAGAAAATGTGGCACATATACACCATGGAATACTATGCAGCCATAAAAATGATGAGTTCATGTCCTCTGCAGGGACATGGATGAAGCTGGAAACCATCATTCTCAGCAAACTATCACAAGGACAAAAAACCAAACACTGCATGTTCTCACTCATAGGTGGGAATTGAACAATGAGAACACATGGACACAGGAAGGGGAACATCACACACTGGGGACTGTTGTGGGGTCGGGGGAGGGGGGAGGGAGAGCATTAGGAGATGTACCTAATGATAAATGACGAGTTAATGGGTGCAGCACACCAACATGGCACATGTATACATATGTAACAAACCTGCACAATGTGCACATGTACCCTAAAACTTAAAGTATAATAATAATAATAATAATTGTTTAAATTCAAGGAGAAATTTTGGAGTTGAAATTGGCATACTGAAGAATGCATCAGAGTCCTTTAATAGTAGAACTGATCAAGCAGAAAATAATAGTAAGCTTGAAAACAGGCTATTTGAAAATAGTCAGATGAGACAAAAGAAAAAGATCTTGAAAGAATGAAGCATGCCTACAAGATCTAGAAAATAGCCTCAAAAAGGCAAATTTAAGAGTTATTGGCTTTAAAGAGAAGATAAAGAAATAGGAGTACAAAGTTTATTCAAAGGAGTAACATAGAACTTCCCATACCTAGAGGAAGATATCAATATCGAAGTACAAGAAGGTTAGATAACATCAAGCAAATGTAACCCAAAGAAGACACTTCAAAGCACTTAGTTATCAAATTCTCAAAGATGAAGGATTCTAGGCTGGGCACGGTGGCTCATGCCTATAATTCCAGCACTTTGGGAGGCCGAGGCAGGCGGATCACGTGGTCAGGAGATGGAGACCATCCTGGCTAACATGGTGAAACCCTGTCTCCACTAAAAATACAAAAAATTCTCTGGGCATGGTGGCGGGCGCCTGTAGTCCCAGCTACTCGGGAGGCTGAGGCAGGAGAATGGCGTGAACCGAGGAGGCGGAGCTTGCAGTGAGCTGAGATCGCGCCACTGCATCCCAGCCTGGGCAACAGAACGAGACTCAGTCTAAAAAAAAAAAAAAAGAAACAAATAACATACAATGGTGGTTCAATACATCTGGCAGCAGACATTTCAGCAGAAACTTTTCAGGCCAGAAAAGAGTAGCATGACATATTTAAAGTACTAAAGGGAAAACAAAAATTTTTACCCTAGAATAGTATATCTGGTGAATTTACCCTTCAAACATGAAGAAATAAAAACTTTCTCAGACAAAGAAAAGTTGAGGGATTTAATCAACACCAGATTTGTTCTACAAAAAAAATGATAAAGGAAATACTTCAATTAAAAAAAAGGATGTTAATGAACAACAAGAAAACAGCTAAAGGTACAAAACTCACTGCTAATAGTAAGTACACAGAAAAACACAGAATATTATAACACTGTAACTGTGATGTGTAAACTACTCATATCTTAATTAGAAAGACTAAACAATGAACCAATAAAAATAATAACCAGCAACTTTTCAAGACATAGTGCAATAAGATATTAATAACAAAAGGTTTCAAAGCAGGGGAATGAAGTTATAATGTACCATCTTTATTGGTTTTTGTTTATCTGTTTATGTAAACAGTGTTATGTTTTTATCATGTTAAAATAATGGGTTATAAGAAAGTATTTGCAAGCCTCATGTTCACCACAAATGTAAAACATACAATGGATACACACACACAAAAAGCAAGAAATTAAATCATACCACTAGAGAAAATCACCTTCACTAAAAGAAAGACAAGAAGGAAGGAAAGAAGGAAGAAGAGAAGACCACAAAACAACCAGAAAACACACAACAAAATGACAAAATAGGTCTTTACTTATTAATAATAACATTGAATATAAATGGACTAAATTCTCCAATCAAAAGACATAGAGTGGCTGAATGGATAAGAAAACAAGCCCAATGATCTGTTGCCTAGGAAAAACACACTTTACCTATAAACATACACAGACTGACAATAAAATGATAGAAAATGATACTCCATAAAAACAGAAACCAAAAAAGAACAGAATTTACTCTACTTATATCAAAGTATATTTCAAGGCAGAAACTATAAGAAGAGACAAAGAATTTCAATATATAATGATATAGAGTCAATTTAGCAAGATAATACAACAATTTGAAATATGTATGTACCTAATGATAGAGCACCCAGATATAAAAAGCATATAATTTTTAGAGCTAAAGAGAGATAAACTGCAATACAATAATAGCTGGAGAATTCAACACTCTTCTTTCAGTGTTGACAGATCTGACAGAGAGAAAATCAACAAAAAAATGGGACTTAATCTGCACTATAGACCAAATGGATCTAATAAATATGTATACAACATTTCATCTGTATTTGTCAGGGTTCTCTAGAGGGACGGAACTAATATGATTGATAGATAGATTGATAGATAGATAGATAGATAGATAGATAGATAGATAGATAGATAGATACAAAGGGGAGTTTATTAAGTAGTATTATCTCACATGATCTCAAGGTCCCACAATAGGTCATCTGCAAGCTGAGGAGCAAGGAAGTCAGTCCGAGTCCCAAAGCTGAAGAACTTGGAGTCTAACGTTTGAGGGCAGGAAGCATCCAGCACAGGATAAAGATATAGGCTGGGAGGCTAAGCCAGTCTAGCCTTTTCATATTCTTCTGCCTGCTTTATATTCTGGCCATGCTGGCAGCTAATTAGATGGTGCCCACCCAGATAAAGGGTGGGTCTGCCTTTCCCAGTCCACTGACTCAAATGTTAATCTCCTTTGGCAACACCCTCACAGACACACCCAGAATCAGTACTTTGCATCCTTCAATCCAATCAAGCTGACACTCAGTATTAACCATCATATCATCCAAGAGTTGCAGATTACACATTCACTTTCTCAGCCCATGGATTATTTTCAAGGATTGACCATAAGTTAGGTCACAAAACAAGTCTTAAAACATTCAAAAACTGAAATAATATCAAGTGTCTTCTTTGACCACAATGAAATAACCAAGGGAATATTGGAAACTATACATATAAATGGAAATTAATATATGTTTAAATGACCCGTGGGTCAATGAAGAAATTAAGAAGGAAATTAAACAATTTATTGAAACAAATGATAATGGAAACACAGCATAACAAAACCTATAGGATACAGCAAAATCAGTACCAAGAGGGAAGTATATAGCTATAAGTGCCTACATTTAAAAAAGAAGAAATTAAAAAAAAAAACCACCAAGCAATGAATTTAAAAAATAAACTAGAGAAGCTAACTGGGCACAACGGCTCGTGCCTGTAAATCCAGCACTTTGGGAGGCTGAGATGGCAGAATTGAGTCCGGTAGTTTGAGACCAGCCTGGCAAAACCCCATCTCTATTAAAAATAAAAAAATTTAGCCAGCCATGGTGGCGCATGCCTGTAGTCCCACATACCTGGGAGACTGAGATGGGAGAATCACCTGTGCCTGTGAGGGCGAGGCTGCAGTGACCCACACAACTGTACTTTCAGCCTGGGCAACCAGAGTGAGACCCTGTCAAAAAAAAAAAAAAAAAAAAAAAAAAACCTAGAAAAGCTAGAGCAAACCAAACCCTAAATTACTAAAATAAATAAATAATAAAATTGGAGTAGAAACAAATGAAATTAAAATGAGGAATGTAATACAAAGAGCAATAAAATGAAAAGTTGTTTTTTGAAAAGTTAAACAAAATACACAAACTTTAGCCAGAGTAACTAAGAAAAAAGAAAGAAGATGTAGATAAAATCAGAGATGAAAAGGGAGACATTACAACTGATATCTCAGTAATTCAAAGGATCATTAATGGGTATTATGAACATCTGTATGCCAATAAATTGAGAAATCTAGAAGAAATGGACAAACTCCCAAACACATTCAACATACCAAGATAGAACCATGAAGAAATCCAAAACCTGAGCAGAAAAATAACAAGTAACAAGACCAAAACTGAAATAAAAAGCCTCTCAGTAAAGAAAAGCCCAGGACTCAATGGCTTAGCTGCTGAATTCCACCAAACTTTTAATGAAGAACTAATATCAATCCTATTCAAACTATTCCAAAAACCAGAGTAAAACAGCATACTTTCAAACTCATTCTATGAGACCAGGAATACCCTGATACCAAAACAAGGCAAAGACACATTTAAAAAAAAAAAAAAAAAAAACTAAAAGCCAATATTCCTGATGAATATTTGCAAACTTCCCATCCGACAAGGGATCAGTAAACAATATATAAGGAGCTCAAACATATGAGAAATAGGAAAAAAGTTGTCATTTTTCTCTGGGAAAAAGTCTAATTATCCAATTTAAAAATGGGCAAAAGATCTGCATAGACATTTCTCAAAAGAAGACATACGAATGGCAAACAGGTATATAAAAATGTGCTCAACACCACTGATCATCAGAGAAATGTCAATCAAAACTACAGTGTGATATCTTACCACAGTCAAAATAGATTTTATCCAAAGACAGGCAATAACAAATGCTGGTGATCATGTGGAGAAAAGGGAATCATCATACACTGTTAGTGGAAATGTATTCTAGTACAACCACTATGGAGAACAGTTTGGAAGTTCATCAAAACACTAAATATAGAGCTACGATATGATCCAGCAATCCCACTACTGGGTATATACCCCTAGAAAAGGAAACTAGTATATCACGGAGATATGTGTACTCCCATAATTTTTGCAGCTATGTACACAATAGCTAAAATTAGAAAATAAACTAAGTGTCCATCAGAAGATGGATGAATAAAAATTGTGGTACATATATACAATGGGTTACTATTCGGACATACAAAAGAATGAGATTCACTAATTTGCAATAACTTGGATGAAACTGAAGGTCATTATGTTACCTGACATAAGCCAGTTACAGAAAGACAAGCATCACATGTTCTCACTTATTTGTAGGATCAAAAAATCAAAACAAACTTAGGGATATAGACAGTATAAGGATTGTTAAGAGAGGCTAGGAGGGGTACTGGTGGGGTTGGGTAATGTGTTCAAATAATACAATGAATGAGCAAGTCCAAGCATTTGATAGCACAACAGGGTGACTATAGTCAATAATAATTTAATTGTACATTTTAAGATAACTAAGAGTATAATTGGATTGTTTGTAACACAAGGGATAAATGCTTGAGGGGTGGATACCCCATTTTCTATGATGTGAATATTATGCATTGAATGCCTGTATCCAAACATCTCATATACCCCATAAATATATACACTCATATAGTTTGGCTGTATCCCTACCCAAATCTTATCTTGAAATGTAGCTCCCTTAATTCCCATGTGTCATGAGAGGGACCTGGTGAGGGGGTAATTGAATAATGGGGGAAGGTCTTTTTCATGCTTTTCTTATGATAATGAACAAGTCTCATGAGATCTGACAGTTTTATAGAAGGGAGTTCCCCTGCACATGCCCTCTTGCCTGCTGCCATGCAAGATATGATTTTGTTCTTCATTCACTTTCCACTATGATTGTGAGGCCTCTCTAGCCATGTGGAACTGTGAGTCAGTTAAACTTCTACCCTTTATAAATTACCCCAGCTCAGGTATGTCTTTATTAGCACACGAGAACAGACTAATACAGTAAATTGGTACCAGGTAGTGGGGAACTGCTGTAAAGATACCCCAAAATGTGGAAGTGACTTTGGAACCTGGTAACAAGCAGAGGTTGGAATAGTTTGGAGGACTCAGAAGAAGACAGGAATATGTGGAAAAGTTTGAAATTTCCTAGAGACTTGGAGGGCTCAGAAGACAGGAAGATGTGGGAAAGTTTGGAACTTCCTAGAGACTTGTTGAATGGCTTTGACCAAAATACTGACAATAATATAAACACTAAAGTCCAGATTGAGGTGTTCTCATATGGAGATGAAGAACTTGCTGGAATCTGGAGTAAAGGTCACTCTTGCTATGCAAAGAGACTGGTGGCATTTTGCCCCTGTCATAAAGATCTGTGGAATTTTGAGTTTGAGAGAGATGAATTAGTGTATCTGGCGGAAAAAAAATTCTAAGCAGCAGTGCATTCAAGAGGTGACAGAGCATAAATTTTTGAAAAATTTGCAGCCTGATGATGCAGTAGAAAAGAAAAACCCATTTTCTGGGGAGAAATTCAAGCTAGCTGCAGAAATTTGCATAAGTAACAAGGAACCAAATGCTAATTACCAAGATAATGGGGAAAATGACTCCAGGGCATGTCAGAGACCTAAACAACAGCCCCTCCCATCACAGGTCCAGAGGCCTAGGAGAAAAAAAACAGCTTCCTGGGCCAGGTTCGGGGTCCCCCTGCTGTGTGCAGCCTAGGGACTTTGTGTCATGCATCTCAGCTGCTCCAGCCATGGCATAAAGAGGCCAAGGTACAGTTCAGGCCATGGCTTCAGAGGGTGTAATCCCCTTTCCTTGGCAGGTTCCATGTAGTGTTGAGCCTGTGGGTACACAATAGTCAAGAATTGTGGCTTGGGAACCTCAACCTAGATTTCAGAGGATGTATGAAAATGCCTGGATGCCCAGGCAGAACTTTGCTGCAGGGGTGGGGCCCTCATGGAGATTGTCTGGTAGGTGAGTGCAAAAGAAAAATGTGGGGTTGGAGCCCCCACACAGAGTCCCCACTGGGACACTGCATAGTGGAGCTATTAGAAGAGGACCACCATCCTCCAGAACCCATATGGTAGATCCACCAACAGCTTGCACCATGCACTGAGAAAAGCCACAGACACTCAACACCAGCCCCTAAAAGCAGCCAGGAGATGGGCTGTACCCTGCAAAGCCACAGGGGTTAAGCTTCCCAAGACCATGGAAACCCACCTCTTGCATCAGTGTGACCTGGATGGGAGATACAGAGTCAAAGGAGATCATTTTGGAGTGTTAAGATTTGATTGCCCCACTGGATTTTGGACTTGCATGGGGCCTGTAGCCCCTTTGTTTTAGCCAGTGTCTCTCATTTGGAACAGAGTATTTACCCAATGCCTGTATCCCCATTGTATGTAGGAAGTAACTAACTTGCTTCTGGTTTTATAAGTTCATAGGTGGAAGGGACTTGCCTTGTCTCAGATGAAACTTTGGACTGTGGACTTTTGAGTTAATGCTGAAATGAGTTAAGACTTTGGGGAACTGTTGGGAAGGCATGAATGGCTGTGAAATACGAAGACATGAGACTTGGGAGCGGGGAAGGATGGAATGATATGGTTTAGCTGTGTCTCCACCCAAATCTCATCTTGAATTGTAGCTCTTATAATTTCCATGTGTTGTGGGAGGGACCCAGTGGGAGGTAATTGAATCATGGGGGTGGGTATTTCCCATGATGTTCTTGTAATAGTAAGTGTCATGAGATCTGATGGTTTTATAAAGGGGAGTTGCCCTGCACACACCCTCTTTCCTGTCATCATCTAAGATGTGACTTTGCTCCTCATTTGCCTTCTGCCATGATAGTGAGGCCTCTCTAGCCATGTGGAACTGTGAGTCAATTAAACCTCTATCCTTTATAAATTACCCAGTCTTGGATATGTCTTTATTAGCAGTGTGAGAACAGACTAGTTCATACATTTATTATGCATTCACAAAAATTAAATATAAAAATATTTTTAAAAAGAAATCAAAGAAAAATGTATTTCTAATTTCTGAAACAACAAAGTGAGAGACTAAACACAAAAAAAGGATGACAGAATGAGGGACAGCAAGAGTGTTGGGCTAGTAAAGAGAGACATATTTTGAGATGGAGAGAATGGATCTTGAGGGACCACACAGTGTATAATTCAAATAGGAGCTCACAATCTAAAAAGTCTGTAATAGTAATTGGGTATTGGGTCAGGAAGTCTATAAGAATAAATGGATTTTTTAAATATAACAAGAGCCCATTAAGACTAGCAAAGATAGATTTGCAGCAATCCCCATGAACATGGTTTGATAATGTTCTCAATGTTAATGTCTGTAGCTCATGATATGGTCTGTGAAAGGCAGCAGGGGTTAGCCAGGACACGATTTTTAAAAAATACATAAGATCAAAGGGATAAAAGACTCTAGGAAAAGAATAAATACCTCATTGAGTTGCTTGACAGTAGAATTCTGGCTGAAGCTATATTAAGGGGCTAAAGTAGAAGACTGAAAATATAAGAGAAAGAGACATGAGGGAAAATGAAGGCAGAGAACATGTACAGCAAGACTGAAATAATAGGAGAACGAAAAGGATTGCAGTTTGAGATCAAACAGATTGTATTTTTTTTTTGAGATTTTTGAAATGGTCCCAGTAGATGACAAGAGCTAAAATTTTACATTTTACATTACAGTAGAGAGCCCCACACTTTTTCACATGGCTCATAAGGCTCTCCATGATCTGAAATTCAACAATGTCTCTGGTTATTCACCTCACCACTCTTTTCCGTATTATTAGCAGTCACAATTGTTTTATTTCAGTCCTTTAAATATGGCCCCTTTTCTCAGTAGGACCTTAGCACCTTAGTCTATAAATATTTGAGTGCGTTTTATGTGACAGTCATTATTCTAAATGCCAAGGCTACAACAATGAACAGAACAAAAAGATCCCTGCCTTCTTGGAGCTTATATTTTGGCAGCAGAAGTGTCATCAATCAAATAATTCATAAACATATTATTGCAAATAATTATAAGAAATAAGAAAGAAAACAGAGTACATTGGGAAACTGGAATATTGTCTTACCTCATTCTCCCTCCCCTACTAGACTCAACAAAATCCAGTTTATTTTCCAGGTTCAAAGTTAAATATCCTTTTTTCAGTGAAGCCTGTCTCTGATGATGCAGACTAGGTGATAGCTCCATGTAAGACACTATTATTGCATCTCCACTTCTCTTTCATAGCACTTACCAAAATTCTGAGTACTTGGCTGGGTGTGGTGGCTCATGCCTGTAATCCCAGCACTTTGGGAGGCTGAGGCGGGCAGAACACCTGAGGTCAGGAGTTGGAGACCAGCCTGGCCAACATGGCCAAACCCGGTCTCTACTAAAAATACAAAAAAATTATTCAGGCGTGGTGTCAGTCGCCTGTAATCCCAGCTTCTCGAGAGGCTGAGGCAACAGAATCGGTTGAACCCAGCAATCAGAGGTTGCAATGAGCTGAGATCACGCCATTGCACCCCAGCCTGGGTGACAGAGTGGGACTTCATCTCAAAAAAAAAAAAAAAAGAATACTTGTTGAATATTTGTCCCTGATCATCTCATAGATTTAAGCACTGTGAAGGAAAAGACTGTGTCTGTTTTGTTCACCTCTGTGTATCCTCCTTCTGGCCTACTAATTTGAAAGAGATGGGGAGGCAGAAAGAGAGGTTTAGTATTGTAGAGGGAGTTCAGGGTTTGTTTCATTTAAGACTAAGAGGTGATTGGAGTATTCCATGAATAGATGAAAGCTATGAAGATGTTTATTTATAATGAAATAGATTTCCAAAGACACAGTAGAGGAGATATCAAGACTAGTGATTGGATGTGTCAGGAGAGAGGGGACAGGAACTATTATACAAGCAGATGAGAATCAAATTAGCAAGATGTTTATTGAACATTAAAGGAGCGAGAGAGTATAGAAGATAGTACATTTGGAAATACTGAGTTGAATGGGTCAGATATGGAACTAGCAATCCTTAATATTCTGAAAGTTTCATGAATAAAGGCTCTATCTGTGCTCTTGGGTAGAGACAACTTATTTATATTCACGAACCAATTTCTTAAAAATACAAAACATCCTGCAAATTATAAACATCACCCTCTTCCTGTTGTCAGTTTTTCTCTCCCCTTTTGGAGTTCCCCTTGTTAATCAGGTGCTTATAATCTTCACTACCAAACTCAGAATGCATAAACCATGACTAATATCCTAGGAAATGCCCAGTGCTCTCCAATGCAAAACTTCTCAGTGATTAATGTGCATATGAATCACCTGGAGGCCGTTTTTAATGAAGATTCTGATTTAGTAAGTCTGGGTGAGGCTTAACATTCTCCATCTCTAACAAACTTCCAGGTGACAAACTTCCAGGTGACACTATTGCTGCTGGTCCACAGGCCACATTTAGAGTAGCAAGAATCTAGATCAGCATTGACCCATATGGTAGCCACTAGCCACATGTGGCTACTGAGCACTTTAAATTTGGCTAGTCCAAAGTAAAATTTTTTTAAGTGCTAAATACAGACTGAATTTCAAAGATTTAGTAAGAGAAAAGAATATAAAATATCTCAAATTTTTAATGTCACTTACATGCTGATTTTAATTTTATGATAATATGTTAAGTGTTATAATTATATTTTATTCATATTATATTTATAATAATATTTGAAATATAGTAAGTTCAATACATTATTATAATGATTTTTGCCTGTTTCTTTTTTTACTTTTTAAAAAATGTGGCTAGTAGAACATTTAAAATGCCATATGTGGCTTGCATTATATTTCTATTGGACAGAGCTGGCCAAGATCTTTTCTAAACAACTTTTCCCAAATTTAAACTTCTTTTTCCTATCCCCATTTACTCAGGGCCCTGAGAATTTGTATTCCAAAAAGCAGGTTAGTAGCTTGCCAATAAAGCCATGTCTTAAACTAAGAAATCTACCTGAAGTTATATATACCACATATTCTTTATCCAGTCATCTGCTAAAGGACATTTGGGTTGATTCTACAACTTTGCTATTGTGAATAATTCTGCAATAAACATGTGAGTGCAGGTGTATTTTCAATATAATTGTTTCTTTTCCTTTGGGTAGATACCCAGTAGTGGGATTCCTGGATCAAATGGTATTTCTATTTTCAGTTCTGTGAGATATCCCAATATTGTTTTCCATAGAGGTTTACTGATTTACATTCCCATCCACGGTGCATAAACATGCCATTTTCTCCACATCCATGTCAATATCTCTTGTTTTTCTGACTTATTTATAATAGCCATTCTAACTGGTGTGAGATGACATCTCATTGTGGTTTTAATTTGCATTTCTCTGATGATTAGTGATGTTGAGCATTTCTTCATATGTGCTTTGGCCATTTGTGTGTCTTCTTCTTTTGAAAAAAAAAAAGTCTGTTCTTGTCCTTTGCCCCCTTTTTAATATGGTTATGTGTGGGTTTTTTGTTTTTGAGTTGTTTGAGTTCCCTGTAAATTCTGGATATTAGTCATTTGCCAGATATAGTTTGCAAATATTTTCTCCCATTCTGCAGATTGTCTGTTCACTCTGTTGATTGTTTTGCTCTGCAGAAGGTTTTCCATTTAATTAAGTCCCATTTGTCTATTTTTGTTTTTGTTGCATATGCTTTTGAGGTCTTAGTCATAAATTTTCTGTGTAAGCCAACGTCCAGAAGACTTTTCCTAGGTTTTCTTCTAGTACTTTTTTAATGGTAAGATTGAATCAGTAATAAAAATCTCCTAACGAAAGAAAAATCTCAGGACCAGATGGTTTCACAGCCAACTTCTATCAGATGTACAAAGAAAATCTGGTACCAATCCTACTGAAACCATCCCAAAAAAATCAAGGAGGAGGGATCTCTCCCTACCTCATTATATGAAGTCAGTATCACCCTCATACCAAAGCCAAACAAAGACACAACAAAAACAAAACTACAGACCAATCTCCCTGATGAACATTGATGCAAATATCCTCAACAAAATACTAGCAAACTGAATTCAACATCACATCAAAAAGATAATACACCACAATCAAGTGAGTTTCATCCAAAGGATGCGAGTAGATTTCAACATATGCAAACTAATAAATCTGGTTAACCACATACAAAATAAAAATTCAAAACAAAATAAAATCATAAACCATATAATCATCTGAATAGATGCATGAAAAACATCTGATAAAATTTAGCAGCACTTCATGATAAAAGCCCTCAACAACTAGGCACAGAAGGAACATACCACAAAATAATAAAAGTCATTTATGAAAAACCCACAGCCGACATCCTACTGAACATCAAGCTGAGAGCCAAATCAGGAAGTCAGCCTCATTTGTAATAGCTACAAAAAACTAAAATACCTAGGAATACATTTAACCAAGAAGGTGAAAGACCTTTATAAGGAAAACTACAAAACACTGATTACATAAATTGTAGATGACACAAATACATGGAAAAATACCCCATGCTCATGGATAAGAAGAATCAGTATGTGAAAATGGCTGTCTTGCAGAAGGCAATCTACAGATGCCAATGTCATTTTCCAAAGAATTAGAAAAAATAATCTCAAAATTCATATGAAACCAGAAAAGAGCCCTAATAGCCAAAGCAATCCTAATAGAAAAGAACAAAGCCAAAGGCATCACATTAACAGACTTCAAATTATACTATAAAGTTATAGTAACCAAAATAGCATAGTATTGGTATAAAAATGGACACATAGACCAATGAAACAGAATAGAAAACTCAGAAATAAATTCACATACCTACCGCCAACTGATCTACAAAGTCGACAAAAACACACTGGGGAAAGAACACCCTATTCAATAAGTGGTGCTGGGAAAATTGGAATGTCATATGCGGAGTAGTGAAACTGGATCCTTATCTCTCATCATATGCAAAAATTAACTCAAGATGAAACAAGACTTAAATATAAGACCTGAAATTACAGGTGAAGTTTTAATGGCTGTTAAAGTCATAAAGCAGTCTTATGCCACAATAATGTGCCAGAGACACTCACATTTAGTCCACAAAGAATTATGTTTATACCTTAATCTATGTAAATTTTAGTCAAAACTTAGATGCTGACAAAAAGCCAGTATGTAATCCATACTGCTTACGCATTTGCCCTATGGCAGCTGAACAAAAACCAAGAGTCATGTAGCACTACAGGTCCTGAAATAGGGTGTCCAGATTTAGCAAATAAATATGAAGGATGCCCAGTTAAATTTGTACTTCAGATAAACAATGAATAACATTTTAGTATACATGTACCCCATTTAGGACATTCTTATATAAATTATTAACTGCTTATCTGAAGTAGGAGTTTAACTGTGCATCCAATATTTTACCTGAAAATTCTACCCTGACAAAGCTTTCTACATCTCTTTACTAAACTGTGGTTTAACCAGTTGGCATAATTGATTAATGTATTTGAATGTATCAATAGCTTCCATGCAGGAGAACTTATCCTACTTTTTTTCCATTATGTTAATATTTGAATTAAAAAAATCATTCACAAGAAAATCAGACTTTCTTTTGGACTTTAAGGTTGGGAGACTTTGTCAGCTCATAGTTCAAAAACTATAGTGTTTTAAGGCTGCTCTTATCCTTGAATTGATACTTTTCGTCACCTTTCACAATTGCCATCCTCAAAGCCAATGAAAAATAAAAATCAATTTAATTAAGATTAAAACTATTGAATAAAATTTTCCTTTGGGATTACCAGCTTCTTGTGTACCTTGACATGAAGATAGACATGACATGACTTGCTGATAGAGTCAGGGGCAAGATAACTCCCATCACAGGGCCAAGAATCCATCTTTTCCAGAGATCTTGTGATCCCAGATGATTTCACTCAGAACTCAAACTTTAGTTTGGCATTTTTATGGATTTCAGATGTAATTTTATCTAGACTAATAGTACTTGATCATGACACTGTCCTGGTACAAAGGGAAAACTAGTAAAAGTTCAAGGATTTTACGTTCTCTATTTCTTCCTTTGGCCCAAGCTGGCCGGCAGTAAGCATATTTACTCAGAGAAGGTTGAAATAATAAAACCTCTCTTCTGACAACAATGTGAAACACTTAATGATTTCACTTTCTGCTCCTGGCCTGTTTCACCCATGCTGAAGCATGTC
The DNA here is from genome assembly GCF_029281585.2 of Gorilla gorilla gorilla. Taxonomy (NCBI): domain Eukaryota; kingdom Metazoa; phylum Chordata; class Mammalia; order Primates; family Hominidae; genus Gorilla; species Gorilla gorilla. The sequence continues at coordinate 128,919,414 of NC_073247.2, forward strand.
AGAATGTTCAATTTTGTTTCCTTATTTTTCCCCTGAGGAGAGGGTGGCATTAAGTTTTCATACTGAATGATAAACCTATCTCACTTAAATAACAAACTGAATGAAATCCCTTCTTATTTGCTTTTTAAAAATATGAAAGACATTTTTCTAGATGTCAGGTAGTGCATTGGGAACATGCATTTAAATCTCATTACTCTAATGGGAATAAAGTACAAATAGGAAGAAACCTATAGCAACTAAGAGAACAGAACAGAGGGTCACCAACAAATGAAAAATTACTAAATATTTTAGGAGAATAAAATGTGGAGATGAGAGATATCTGTTGAATATTGCACTCTTAAATAGAAAAGGAAAATGTCTCTCTTACTCCAAAATAATTAAAATGTTTAATATTTTGTAAAATTTTGCCACACTTTATAGAACTGCTTGATCCTAAAGAATATATATATTTCTGTGTAAATATATGTGTATGTATATATGTAGTATATATGTCTGTGTACATATAAACATACTTTGATAAAATCAAATAGTTTTACAAAATTTATTATTAAAAAAATTAGCCTTCCCCACAACTTACCCTCAGATCCCAAGACTACTCCTTTCAACAAATTAAATTACTTCTGAAACTAACTTTGTATTAAACAAAAACATTATCATACTTTGTTTATGTTCATTATTAGATATAACTCTATGACTTCATTTTTTAGCTTTATTGAGGCATAATTGACAAATAATAACCACATATTTATTCTAGAAATACATTGAGTATATTTATGTGTATGTTTTGATATATGTAAATTACATTGTGAAATGATTACCAAAATCAAGCTAATTACATATCCATTACTTCCCATAGTTACAATTCTTTTCCCTGTAGATAAAACTTTTAATATCTACTCTCTTAGTAAATTTCAAGTATAAAATACAGTACTATTAACTAGAGTCATCATGATGTACATTCTCTAGAATTTATTCATCCAGCATAACTGAAGTTTTGTACTCTTTGATCAACATTTCTCGATTTCCTTCATTCCCCACTCCCTGGCAACCAAAATTCTACTTTCTTTTCCTATGAGTTCAAATTTTTTAGATTCCACATGTAAGTGTGTATTAGTCTGTTTTCACGCTGCTGATAAAGACATATCTGAAACTGGGAAGAAAAAGAGTTTTAATGGACTTACAGTTCCACATAGCTGGGGAGGCTTCACAATCATGGCAGAAGGCAAGGAAGACCAAGTCACATCTTACATGGATGGTAGCAGGCAAAAAGAGAGTTTGTGCAGAAAAACTCTCCCATTTTAAAACCATCAGATATTGTGAGACTTATTCACTATCATGAAAACAGCACAGGAAAGACCTGTCGCCCTTATTCAATTACCTCCCACCTACCACAACACATGGGAATTCAGGATGAGGTTTGAGTGGGGACACAGCCAAACCATAGTATTCCACCCCTGGCCCCACCAAAATCTCATGTCCTCACATTTCAAAACAAATCATGCTTTCCCAACAGTCCTCCAAAGTCTTAATTCATTTCAGCATTAACTCAAAAGTCCACAATCCAACGTCTCATCTGAGACAAGGCAAGTCCCTTCCACCTACGTGCCTGTAAAATCACAAACAGGTTAGTTACTTCCTAGATACAATGGAGGTATGGGCATTGGGTAAATACAGCCATTCCAAATGGGAGAAATTGGCCAAAACAAAGGGGATACAGGCCCCATGCAAGTCCATAATCCAGTGGGGCCGTCAAATCTTAAAGGTCCCAAATTATCTCCTTCGACTCCCTGTCTCACATCCAGGTCATGCTGAAGCAAGAGGTGGGTTTCCACAGTCTTGTGCAGTTCTACCCCTCCTGGCTGCTTTCATGGGCTGGGGTTGAGTGTCTGTGGCTTTTCCAGGCTCACAATGCAAGCTGTCAGTGGATCTACCATTGTGGGGCCAGGACGGTGGTCTTCTTCTCACAGCTCCACTAGGCAGTGCCCCAGTAAGGACTCTGTGTGGGGGCTCCAACCCCACATTTCCCTTCTGCAATGCCCTAGAAGCGATTTTCTATGACGGCCCTGCCCCTGCAGCAAGCTTTTGCCTAGGCATCCAGGCATTTCCACACATTTTCTGAAATCTAGGCACAAGTTCCCAACCCTCAATTCTTGACTTCTGTGTACTGCAGGCTCAAAACCACATGGAAGCTGACAAGGCATGGGGCTTCCATTCTCTGAAGCAACAGCCTGAACTGTACCTTGGCCACTATTAGGCTGGAGCAGTTGGGACAGAGGGCACCAAGTCCCTAGACTGCACACAGCATAGATATCCTGGGCCTGGTCCACAAAACCATTTTTTCCTCCTTCAGAGGTCTTCACTACAGCCCCTCCAGGCCTGTGATGGGAGGGGCCGTAGTGAAGACCTCTCACATGCCCTGGAGACATTTTCCCTATTGTCTTAGGGATTAACAATCGGCTCCTAGTTACTTATGCAAATTTCTGCAGCTGACTTGAATTTCCCCTCAGAAAATGAAATTTTGTTTTCTATTGGATTGTCAGGCTGCAGATTTTCTGAACTTTTATAGTCTGCTTCCCTTATAACAATGAATGCCTTTAAAAGCACCCAAGTCACCTATTGAATACTTTGCTGCTTAGAAATTTCTTCCACCAGGTATGCTAAATCATCTCTCTCAAGTTCAAAGTCCCACACATCTCTAGGGCAGGGGCAATATGCCACCAGTCTCTTTGCTAAAACATAACAAGAGTCACCTTTGCTCCAGTTCCAAACAAGTGAGAACCAGGCTTGAGTCTGGGGCTATAGGGGCCTGCCTGGCATTGAGTTTTAACTGGGAAGACCTAGTTTGGGGTTGAAGGCAAAGTCCAGTGCTTAATTCCTCTCCTTCCTCACATGGGGGGGGGGGGTATCTCTTTTCATGGTATACTATATAAGGTTAAGGGAGGGTTGACTTAAGTGATGTAAAAGTGTCCTCCCTACACTCTTCAACGCATCTATTCTTATTTCTGTCCTATACCCAGGTGATTTGATCTAATCGCCTGATTTCCTCAGCTGTTGCATAGGTATTTTCATGGTTAAATAGTTCTTGAAATTCATGTTTCTGGGTCGAGGGGGCAAGCACTGTAGAAGTTTATTTTGCCAACTTGCTGACATTTGTTAAGGAACTCTGTTACATACACAATTGCCCGGAAGCTCCTCAAACCCACACTTTTTGGGGTGTTATGGAGGTTTTATTCCTTTCCACTACTTTTTAAAATTGTATTTTTCTTCTTATTTCTAACTTTCATTGGGATTTCCTATTTGTCATTTGGACAAAAATGATCTGAATGAGAAATGCAACAAAGACACAGATATCATAGAAAAGAAACAGAAATCCAGGAAATGAAGAATTCATTCCATGAAATAAAAAAGACAATCAAAAGTGTCAATAATAGACTAGATCAAGCAGAGAAAAGGATTTCTGAACTGAAAAGCTTCTTTACATCGAATGAAACAATCAACTGATTGAAGAGAGGACCTGTAAAATGGGTGAAAATATTTTCAAACTGTTCATCTGGCAAAGAACTAATATCCAGAGTGTCAAAGGAATTCAAACAACTCAACAGCAAAAATAAATAAATAAGCCACTTAAAAATTGGGCAAAACAACTGAGTAAGCATTTCTCATAAGAAGACATACAAATGGCCAACAGGTATACAAAAAAATGCTCAGCATCACTAGTCGTCAAGGAAATGCAAATCAAACCACATTGAGGTATCACCTCACACCACTGAAAATGGCTATTATCAAAAAGATAAAACATAAGAAATGATGAGGATGCAGAGATAAAGAAACTCATAGACTGTGGTGGGAGTGCAAATCAAAGAGACACCTACACTCCCATGTTTATTGCAGCAATATTCAAAATACCTAAGACATAGGGTCGACTTAAACGTCCATCAACACATTCACCGATAAAGAAAATGTGGGGCTGGGTGCTATGGCTCGCATCTGTAATCTCACCACTTTGGGAGGCTGAGGTGGGTGGATCACTTGACGTCAGGAGTTTGAGACCAGCCTGGCCAACATGGTGAAACTCCATCTCTACTAAAAATACAAAAACTAGCCGGTCATGGTGGTATGTGCCTCTAATCCCAGCTACCCGGGAGGCTGAGGCAGGAGAATTGCTGGAACCCAGGAGGAACAGGCTGCAGTGAGCCAAGATTACACCACTGCACTCCAGCCTGGGTGACAGAGTGAGACTCCATCTCAAAAAAAAAAAAAAAAAAGAAAAAGTGGTATATATACACAATGGAATACTATTCAGCCATAAAAACAAAGAAGTCCTGTTAGTTGCAGCAACATGGATGAGCCTGAAGGAAATTATGTTAAGCAAAATAAGTCAGGCACAGAAAGATAAACACTATATGTTTTCACTCATATGTGGGAGCTCAAAAAATATTTGACTTCATGTAAGTAGAAAATAGAATTGTGGTTGTTAGCAGCTGGAAAGGTTAGGAAGAGGAGAGGATGTTGAGAGGTTGGTTAACTGATATAAAATAGCAACTAGATAACTAGATAGGAAGAATGAATTCTGGTTTTCTATAGCACTCTAAGGGGAATATGCTTAACTATAATTTGTTATATATTTCTAAAAAGCTAGAAGAGGATTTTGAAGGTTCATAACAAAAAAGAATGATAAATGTTTGAAATGTTGGCTATGCTATTTATCCTGATTTGATTATTATAAATTGTATTACATATCAAAATATCACTTTGTATGTAATAAATATGTCAACTAAAAATAGAAAATGAAATATATATAATATATACATATATGTATATATATGCCATTCATCATTTGTTAGTTATATGTGCATAAAGCATCTCTTTCCAACTTATGGCTTGTCATTGATTCATTCTTTTACAAGCTTTATTCTTTCAAAAAATCTGTACTGAACATGTAATATACACCTACAACAGGTCTAGGCAATTGAGTTGCAACTATGATATTATAGACTGGAATTCTTCTTCTGTTGGGGGTTACATTTACATAGGAAAAATAGATACGGACCTATGATTACCAAGATACAGAAGAAACATATACATCATGCTAGAGAGTGATAAGATTTGAGGAATAAAAACACAACAGGGAAAGAAATAGGAAGTGTCAGGAAAGGAGATTGCAATTTTAGATATTATGGCCATGAATGGCCTTACTAAAAATGTAACCTTTGAATAAAGTTCTGCATGAGGTAAGGCACTAAACCAATAATAGCTATCAGAGGGAAGAGCGTTCCAGGGAGAATACCAAATGTCAAAGCTCTGATATAGGAGTATTGCAGTTTTGGTGAGAAACATCACACGCCAATTTAACTGCATAATTAAGTTAAAAAGTTGAAAGTTAATATCTTAAACTTTCTAAGTGGAGTGACATTAACAAGATGGCAGAATAGAAGTCTCCAGCACTCATTTCCCTCATAAAAAATGTCAATTTGAAACACCTTTCATTCATGGCAATACATTCACCAGAACTACAGAATCTGAGAGATTATGGCACCTAGGTGGAGCACAGAGATAAGAAAAGATGCATTGAAGAGGGAAGGAAGAACATCTTCCTGTCACCCCTTACATCACCACGTTTCCAAGCCTGTGCAGCATAGCATGAAGAGAGATACACTTCATTTGATGGAAGAAGATTGAAGAATTCACTGTGACCCCCAGAAACAGGCCCACCTCTGTAAACCTCAAGGCAAGGCTGGCCCGTGTAGAACCAGAATCCAGGCTTGCCCTTGCAGATCTAGGCCCCAAACCCACCCTAACACCAGATTGGTCCCCACAGACCCAGGCACCAGGCTTCCCCATGTGGACTCAGGCACCATGCTGGCTTCCATGATCCAGGTTCCATGCCAATCCCAGTGGCCCCAAGATTCAGGCTAGCACCCATGGACTCAGGACTCGGTCTGTCCCTGAGCCAGGCTGGCACCCATGGATCCAGCATCTAGGCCCAACCCCATAGACCAAGGCTCCAAACAAGTTCCCATGTCCCAGACACCAGCTCTTCACCCATAGATGCAGGCACCAGGCCTAGCCTCATGTACCCAGGTTCCAGGCCCACTCGTAAACCCCAAGCCCTTTCAGACACAAAATCTGGGCCAGCACTTGTAGACCCAGACTCCAGGCCTGTCCCCACATATCCAGACAGAAGACAACCCCTGCAGATCCACATGCCAGGCCTGCCTGCTGATTGACCAAAGCACAAGTCTTGCCCACCTGAGGACTCTAGCAGCAAGCCCACCTGCAGACTCCATCAGCCAAACCACTCAGAATCTCAGGACAGACATATTGAGAACATCTTTCCCTGCCAAAGCTAGTCTGTAAAGACTGGAAGTGTCGTCTACTTCTTCAAATGATCAGAAAGGAAATACATGTACAAAATGAGTAAAATAGCAATTTGTCAAAGAGATGGAAACTACTTTAAAAGAACAAAGAAAAATTTTAGAACTGAATACAATGACTGAAAAAAACATTCCTTACAGAGCTGAAAAGTAGACTTAACCAAGCAGAAGAAAGAATCAGCAAGCTTGAAGAAAGGTCATTCAAAATTACCCAATCACAGGAACAAAAAGAAAAAAGAATGAAAAAGAGCGAAGAAAAGCTACAGCATTTGTGGCACACAATCAAGGAAACCAATATTTGCATCATAGAAGTCTCATAGGAGTAAAGAAAGAAAAAGGAACAAATATATTACTTAAATAAATAATGACAGAAACTTCCTAAGTATAGGGAGGTAAATGAACATCTAGATACGTAAATCTCAAAAAACTCCAAATGGGTTAACCATTAAGATATCTCCAGTGAGACACAATACAATTAAATGGTCAAAAGTCAAAGAGAACTTTGAAAGCAGCAAGTGAAAAGCAACTCATCACACACAAGAGAATGAATTTAAGACTACCAGTGGATTTCTTAGCACTCAGTGAAAAAATATATATATATAGTGAAATTCAGACTACTCTAAAGCTTAAATGGTAGTGCATAAATCTCTTTTAACTCTTACATAAAAATTAATAAAGTATTAAAAATAACTATAGCTACAATAATACTGTAATGAATACATAATATAAAAACATGGAAATTGTGACATCAGTAACATATATTGTAAGGAGGGAACATAGAAATATAAATTTTTGGATGTTATCTAAATTATGTTCCTATAGCTTAAAATCAGCTATAACTATGATATATTTTCTGTAAGCCCCATGAATATCACAAAAATGAAATCTATGGAGGATACATTCAAGAAATAAAAAAAGAAATGAAAGCATACTACTACAAAAAATTATCAAATATTTAAAAAAAAGAGAACAAAAGACGAAAAAAGAAACTACAAAACTGTCAGAAAACAATTAATAAAATGGCAATAGTAAGTCCTACTCAATCAAGTTACTTTCAGTGTAAACTGACTAAAAGTTCCAATCAAAAGACAAAGAGTTACTGAATGAGTAAACATACAAGATCCAACTACAGTCATGAGTCACAAATGACATTTTGGTCAATGACAGACTGCATATACAATGATGGTTTCATAAGATAATAATATCATATTTTACTATACCTTTATGATATATAAATTTGTTTAGATACACAAATACTTGCCAATGTGTTACAATTGCCTACAGTATTCAATACAGTAACATGTTGTACATGTTTGTAGCCTAGGGGTAATGATTATACCATAAATCCTAGGAATTTAGTAGGCTGTACCATCTGAGTTTATGTAAGTATGCTCTATGATGTTCACACAATTATGAATTCATTTAATGACATATTTCTCAAAACACGTTCCTATCATTAAGCTACACATGACTGTAAATATTCTTGACAAGAGACTCACTGTAGCTTTAAAGACACACATATGCTGAAAGTGAAGGGATGAAAAAAGATATTTTATGCAAATGCAAAGAAAAGAGAGCAGGGCGGGCTATAATTACATCAGACAAAATAGACTAAGTCAAAAGTTGTCACAAGAAACAGAATATTTTTATATAATAATAAAGAAGTTAATTCTACAAGAGCATTTAACAACTGTAAATATGCATGCACTCAACATCAGAGAATCTTAATACATAAAGCAAATATTAACAGTTCTGAACCAAAAATACACAGAAATACAATAATAGAAGGGAACTTCAATTCTCCACTTTCAACAACAAAATAGAAATTAATGCCAAGAAGATCTTTCAAAACCACAAAATTGCATAAACGTTATCAACTTGCTCCTGAATGACTTAGGGATTAACAAAAAAAAAAAAAAATAAGGCAGACATTTAAAAAAATATTTGAAATAAATGAAATTAGAAACACAACATAACAAAATCTCAGTGTAGCAAAAGCAGTGTTGAGGATAGTTTATAGCTCTAAATGCCTAACACAAAAAGTCAGATATCAAATTAATGACCTAACACCACAACTAGAAGAACTAGAAAAACAGAACAAGCTTAACTCAAAGCTACCAGAAGAAAACACATCACTAAAATCAGAGTGAAACTGAAATTGAGACCCAAAAATCCATACAAAGAATCAATGAAACCAAAAGTTGGTGCCTTAAAAGGATAACCAAGATTGAGAGACGTCTAGCTAGATTTACAAGGAAAAAAGAGAAGATCCAAATAAAAACAATCAGAAATAACAAAGGTGACATTTCAATCAATCGAAAAAAAATAAAGAAGTTCCTGAGACTATTTGGAACACTTCTATGTGCAGAAACTATAAATTCTAGAGGCAATAAATTTGAGAAACACACAACTTGCCAAGATAGAATCAGGAAGAAATTGAAACCCTGAACAGATCAATATAAAGTTTGCAAATTGAATCAATAATAAATAACCTAACAAACAAAAAGCCACAAAGCAGATGGATTCACAGCCAAATTTTACCAGACATACAAGAAAGGTACCAATTTTGTTGACACTATTCCAAAAAATCAAAGTGGAGGAACTATAAGCCAGCATCACTCTGACATCAAAATCTCACAAAGATACAATGGAGAATGAAAACCAAAGTCCAAAATTCCTGATGAATACAGATGCCAAAATTCTCCAAAATACTAGCAAAATGAATCCGGCTTCACATCAAAAAGCGAATTGACTAAGATCCAGTAGGTTTCATTCTTGGACTGCAAGGTTAGTTCAATATATGAAAATTAATAAATGTGATTCACCACATAAAAAGAATTTCAAGAATACATGGTGATCTCAATAGACATGAAACGACCTTTCAATAAAATCCAACATCCCTTCATGATAAGAACCCTCAGCAAACTAGGCACTGAAGGAATATACCTCAAAATAATGAGTGTCATCTATGACAAACACACATCCACATCATACAGAAAAAGCAAAACCTGGAAGCATTCCCTTTGCGAACTCAAACAAGACAAAGATGCCCACTCTCACCAATTCTATTCAACATAGTACTGGAAATCCTAACCAGAGGAGTCAGGAAAGAGAAAGAAATAAAATCCATCCACATAGCAAAAGAAGTAAAACTACCTCTCTTTGCGGATTATATGATTCTATACCTAGAAAACCCCAAAGACACCACCAAAGGCTCCTGGAACAAATAAATGACTTCAATAAAGTTTCAGGATAGAAAATCAATATACAAAAGTCAGTAGCATTTTTATACACCAATAACATTCAACCTGATAGCCATATCAACAACAGAATCCCATTTACCATAGTCACAAAAAATTAAATGCCTAGGAATACATCTAACCAAGGAGGTGAAAGATCTCTACAGAAGAGCTACAAAACACTGCTGAAAGAAATCATAGACGACACGAAAAATGAGAAACATTCCATGTTCACGGATTGAAAGAATCAATATTATTAAAATGGCCATACTGCCCAAAGGAATCTACAGATTTGATGCTATTCCTATCAAAACACCAATGATATTTTTCACTGAATCAGAGAAAAACTATTATAACATTCATATGGACTCAAACAGATATGTACTCCAGTAGAACAGAATATAGAAACCAAAAATACAGCCATACACTTACAGCCACCTAATCTTCCACAAAGTCAACAAAAATATGCAATAGAGAAAGGGCTTCCTTTTCAATAAATGGTGCTTGGATAGCTGGCTAGTAATATGCAGAATAATAAAACTGGATCCCTACTTCTTATCATAAACAAAAATTAATTCAAGATGAATTAAAGATTTAAACTTAAGACCTCAAACTATAAGAATCTTAGGGAAAAAAAAAGGAAACATCATTCTGGATATCAGCTTTGGGAAATAATTTATAAATAATTCTTCAAACGCAATTGCAACAAAAACAAAAATTGACAAGTGGGACCTAATTAAACTAAAGAGCTTCTGCAGAGCAAAATGAACTATCAACAGAGTAAACAGACAACCTACAGAGTGAGATAAAATTTTAGTAAATTATACATCCAACAAATGTCTAATCTGTAGAATCTATAAGGAACTTAAATAATTGAACAAGAAAAAAAATAATGCCTTGAAAAAGTTCAACACCATATTAAAATGATCATGCACTATGATCAAGTTGGATATATGCCAGAGATTCAGGGTGATTCAACATAGCAAATCTATAAATGTGATACACTTCATTAACAGACGACAAGAACCATATGATCATCTTAAGAGATGCAGCAAAAGCATTTGACAAAATTCAACATCTTTGCATGATACAAACTCTTGACAAATAAGGTAAAGAAGTGTGAACCTCAAATGTCTGAGACAGGTCTCAGTTAATTTAGAAAGGTTTTTGCCACATTTGAGGACACGCGCTTGTGACACAGCCTCAGGAGGTCCTGACAACATGTGCTCAAGATGGTCAGAGCACAGTTTGGTTTTATACATTTGAAGGAGACATGTAACATGAATCAATGTATGTAAGATGAACATTGGTTCCTCCTAGAAAGGTCGGATGACTCAAGGCAAAGGTGGCACAACTTGAAGTAGAGGGAACTTCCAGGTCATAGGTAGATTAAGAGACAAATGGTTGCATTCTTTTGGGCTTCTGATTAACCTCTCCAAAGGAGGCAATCAGATATGCATTTATCTCAGTGAAAAGAAGGGTGACTTTGAAAAGAATGGGACGCAGCTTTGCCCTAAGTTCCCAGCTTGACTTTTCCCTTTAGCTTTGTGATTTTGAGGCCCCAGGACTTATTTTCCTTTCACAGAAGAGTGTACATAAATACACTAAGGGCCATATACAGCAAACCCACAGCTAACATCATACTCAACTGTAAAAAGTTGAAAGCTTTTTATCTAACTTCAGAAATAAGACAATGATGTCTGCTCTTGCCACTTCTATTCAACATAATACTGGAAGTACTAGACAGAGTAGTCAGGCAAGAGAATAATGAATAAAAAGCAGCCAAATAGGAAAGAGAAAAGTTAAATTGTCTCTGTCAGCAAATTATATGATGTTTTATACAGAAAACTCTGAAGACTCTACCACAAAACTGTTGGAACTAATAAATTCAGTAAAGTTGCAGGATACAAAATCAGCGTATGGTAATCATTAGCATTTACATACACTAACAAAGAACTGTCTGTAAAAGGAATCAAGAAAGCAATCCCATTAGAATAACTACAAAATATAAATTCTTAGAAATAAATTTATCCAGAAAGGGGAAAGTCCTGTACATTATGAAAATCATAAAACACTCATGAAAGTAATTGAAGGTATATGTAAAATGAAAGATATAACATGTCTTTGGATTTAAAGAATTTAGATTGTTAAAATGTTGAGACTACTCAAAGCAATCTACAGATTCAATGCAATCTCTTTCAAAATTCCAATGACATTTTTTACAGAAATATAAAAAAAAATTTTAAAACTCATATAGAATAACCACTTTAGACTGAGTAGCCATAGCAATCCTGAGCAAAAATAATAAAGTTGGAAGCATCAGAAAACCTGACTTTAAAATCTATCACAAAGCTATTGCAATTAAAACAGCATAGTACAGGCATAAAAAGAGACACATAGACCAATGTGACAGAACAGAGAGCCCAGAAATAAATCCATGAATTTATTGTCAATTAATTTTCAACAAAAGTGCTAGGAACATACAATGGGGACAAAACAGTCTTTTCAACTAATGATATTGAAACAACTGAATATTCACATGCAGAATAATGAAATTAGACCCTTATCTTACATGATATGCAAAAATCAACTAAAAATGTGTTAAAGACTATAGAGTATTATCTGAAACTCCAAAACTACTAGAAGAAAACATAGGAGAAAAGCTCCATGACATTGGTCTGGGCAATTAATTTTTTTATAGGACCCCAAAAGCACAGTCAACAAAAGCAAAAAATAGGGAGACGATTTTCTATAAAGCTTCTGCACAGCAATGAAATAATCAACAGAATAAAGAGATGACGTAGGAAATAGTCAAAAATATTTGTAAAACATATATCTGATGAGGGGTTAATATCTAAGATAGGCCAGGTGCGGTGGCTCACGCCTGTAATCCCAGCACTTTGGGAGGCCGAGGCAGGCAGATCACGAGGTCAAGAGATGGAGACCATCCTGGCCAACATGGTGAAACCCTGTCTCTACTAAAAATACAAAAATTAGCCAGGCGTGGTGGCATGTGCCTATAGACTCAGCTACTTGGGAGGCTGAGGCAGGAGAATTGCTTGAACCCTGGAGGCAGAGGTTGTAGTGAGCCGAGATTGCACCACTGCACTCCAGTCTGGTGACAGAGTGAGACTCTGTCTCAAAAAAATATAAAAATAAAAAATAAAAAAAAAATCTAAAATACACAGGCAACTCAAACAACATAATAGTAAGAAAAGCAGTAACACAATTATAATATGAGCAAAACACTGAGTAGACATTTTAAAATTATACAAGTGGCCAATAGGTATATTAAAGATGCTTAATATCACTATCTTTTAGAGAAATGCAAATTTAAAACCCAATTGATATCACCACACAACTGGTAAAATGGCTACCATCAAAAAGAAAAAAATATCTAAGTTTTGGTGAGGATGTGGAAAAAATGGAACCCTTGCACATTGTTGGTGGAAATGTAAATTAGAACAGCCATTATGGAAAACAATATGGAAGTTCCTCAAAAAATTAAAAATAAACTATGATCCAGCAGTCCCACTACTGGTTTTATATTCAAAGAAATTGCAATCAGTCTGATGAAGAGATATCTGCCGAGCCATGTTCATGCAGTACTGTTCACAATAGCCAAGTTATGGAATCAACCTAGGTGTCAATTAACATGTATGGATTAAGAAAATGTGGTATATATACACAAAGGAATACTATCCAGCTTTTAAAAAGAAAAACAACCTGTAATTTACAACGATATGGATGAACCTGGAGGACATTATGTTACGTGAGATAAGCCAGGCACAAAAAGACAAATACTGCATAATCTCACTTATATGTAGAATCTAAAAACATTAAACTCATAAAATTAGAGACTAGAATGATGGTCACCAGGGGTAAAAGGAAAATAGGGGGCTGGGAGATGTCAATCAAAGGACACAAAATTTTAGTTAGGAGGAATAAGTTCAAAAGATCTATTGTAGAACATGATGACTACAGTTAGTAAAGATGTATTGTGTTCTTGAAAATCACTAAGAGAGCAGATTTTAAGTGTTCTCACCACTCGCAAAAATGATAAGCATATGAGGTAACATATATGTTAATACCTAAATTTATCCATTTAACAATGTATACATATTTCAAAACTACATGTAGTACATAATAAATATATATATATAATTTATTTTTGTCAACTTAGCTTTTTAACTGTGACAAAAGGTAAAGCTGTGCTTACAAAAATTATAGCCTTAAAGATATATAGTAGAACACAAGTAGGTGAAAAATAGAGTCTGCAATAATTTCAGGAAGTTAGAAAAATAAACACAGAGAATAAGCAAATATCAATAAAAAATTCAACAGCAAAAATAACCACAGCCATAATTTTGTTCTTTCAAAAGACTATAAAATTTGATAGATGGTTGTATAGTCAAACAATTACCCAGATTTGGTCATTACACACTGTATGCTTGTATCAATATATCATATGTATGCCATAAATATGTACAAATATGTATCCATAAAAAATTTAAAATACCTTAGAGAAATGATAAAGAACAACTTGTGCTACAAACAACATGAATTATTTTCATCACATAATTCTGAGTGAATGATGCCAGAATAATAAGTGTGCTTATGCATATGATTCCAATTTATAAAGTTCCAAACAGAGAAAAAACTCAAGGTTATTAGAAATCAGCGTAGTAGCGGATTTGTGGGGCAATGATCAGGAGGGGACATGGGAAAGGCTTTATTGTTTCTGGTAATGTTTAATGTCTTGATTTTGGTGATAATTTCAGAGTTGTATTCTGTTTATTAAAAAATTATTTGAGCCATATACTTACAATTTATAAATTTTACTCTATATTTTATGTTTCAATCCAAACTTTTCCCCTAAGTCTCATATACAGTTTGGAGAGTATTTTGGTAGTACATATTGATATGGAAAAATGCATATACCAAACTTGGTAATTTTACACCCAGTAATAAACTCTGAAGAAACATACACATATGCATTAGGAGCAGAAGATACATATTTTGTACTCTATTCTGTCCTTAAGCAGAGTGGTGGGTAGAAATCTGTTTTCCAAAACAAAACAAAGCAGAAAACAGTTAAAATAAATGAACAAGAGGTATTTACTACATGAATAAAATTTAGGAACAAAATTTTATAATTTTGATTCACAAGTTCACAGCATGACATGTACAGTAACATAGCATTTAAACAATATTAAACACAAAATTCATGGATTCATTATATACACACATATGTATATGTATATATGTGTATATATAGATAATTATGGAAACATAGACTATAAGGATATATACCAAACTCATGATGGTGTTTGGGTGATTGCCTCTGAAAGTGGATAGAGTCTATTTAGAAGAGCAACATTTTATGTATAATAACTTAATTCTTCCAGGTGAAAATATGTAAAGTGAGGAAACAGAATGTAAATATTTGCTAATTCTCAGTTGTCAGTGTACAAGTGTTTGACACATTATTCTAAGTAGTTCTCTGTATTCTTTAAATTTTTCAAAATACTAAAGTGGAATAGGTGATGGGAGCAAGTTGAAGAATGAAGGATGAAACAAGTGGAGAAAGTCCCCGGGCTAGAGAATGTTTTCAAGTGGGCTTCAGAGAAGATGAAAACTAACTTACGGATCTGGAGAGGCTTTTGGCTCTATGCAGACTGTGTACCGCCAACATTTTCTCTCAGGTAAAATCAGAAGGAAATGTTTAGGGAAAGCTAAGGCTTCTGGTATAGAAGTCAAAACCTTAAAACAGGAATTCTAAAACTTTAGTATGCACTGGAATCATCTCAAAATAGAGATTGATGGACTCCACCTGAGAACTTGTGAGAAGAGCAAATTCTTGGGCCCCATCTCTGAAGAGAGACTGGTCAGTGAGTACAAACATACAGTTAGAACGCACACGTTTTAGTCTTCAATAGCATACTGACTATATTTAGCAACAATGTATTGGATATTTCAAAATAGCTTGAAGAGAGAACTTAAAATACTCCCAACACATAAAAATGATAAATACTCAAAATGATAGATACCCCTAAATATCCTGACTTGATCATTATCCATTCTATGCTTGCAACAAAATATCCTGTGAATACCATACATATGTAAAATATTATGTATCAAAAAAGAAAAATATAATGAATCAAAACTCTGAAGATGAGGGCCAGGTGACATTAATGCTCCTGATCCAGGAACCTTAGGTTGAGAACAATTCCTTTCCAATAAAGCCTTCTTTATTTGACACTTGCACAGCTGTTTCCTGCCTGCTCTCTCTAAAGCAAGCCTGACATTTGATTTGTCGCGCTCCATCCCATACAGATACACCAGAGATATTCTTCACTGAAGAGAAAGACCAATCAGGAAAAGTAGCTCTACTTCACAGTAACTGAAGTAAACCCTTACCACCTATTCAGCTGTTCTGTTTGCAATGGGAACAAGAAAGATAATCAGGCACATAGGAAATTTCAGCAGAACAAAATAGAAAGAAAAATGTAAACAAAAAGATGATACAAAAGAAATGAGATATTTTAGGTGACAGAATATAATTATTAAAAACAAGCAAAATATTATTACCCTTAGAGGCATGACAGAACTGTGCTGTCCAATATGTTAGCCACAAGCTTCACTTGACTATACAAACAAATTTAAATTGATGTAAATTAAATAAAATTAAACATCTCAGTTGTACTTGCCACAGCTCAAGTGCTCAATAGCCACCTATGCCTAGTGGCTACTGTTTTAGACAATGCTATTTATGTCCATCATCACAGAGAGTTCAGTTGGGCAGTGCTGTTCCAGGAGATGATAGTACAGCTCACTTCTACCACTAAAATGCAAAGGTTAGAAGAATATGAAAGGTTTTTGCACTAGCATCCCCAACTATGAGAAATAACTTCTGTTGTTTAAAATTACCCATTCTATGGTACTTTGTTATTGCAACAACATGAAATGACTAAGATACCACATAAAGATAAGTTATTCCATTTGACTTTAAAACACAATTGAGAAAGAGTGACATCAGCAAGATGGTAGAATAGGAAGTTCCAGCTCCCATCCTTTGACGTAATGAAAACTGGAGGAAACATCATCCTTTTTATAAAATGGCAAAGGACTTGGCGGATTTTCATGTTCTAGTGTTTTCTGGATGGCAGAATTTAAGAGCAACAAAATAGAATATTTGGTGGAAGAAACGTCTAAGCGAAGTGTTCAGAGTATGGCATGGCTTCTCTTGACAGTAAAATGTGAGAAGAGAGAAATAAACTGAAGTTGCGATTTACAATCAAAAGGAAAGCAGAATTTAAATATTTGGATAAGAGCTACAGCTGCTGTGGACATCAGTGTGTTGGCTATGGGAGCTCACATGGTCTGTGTTTAGGGATGTATAGGGAGGCACACAGGGTGCTGGGAGCATGTGTAGCCAGTTTCAGGAGTCCTCCTACGAGTTGTCTTGCAAAGTTCATGGGTAAGCCTCTTTGTGGAGTCCACAAGCCAGATAGCAAGATCTGTGGCCAGCTGTGCAGAATCACACAACTGTTGCTGTGTGCCCCCTCTCCTTTTTCTTATTCATAGCTGTCCCCAGAGAAGTCAGTTGTGCCAATCTCCTCCATGTTTGGTGTGGGACAAGACAGAAGTGGTCCTCCTGGGCAGTGTCTTGCAAGGTTGGGGAAGGTGATCATCACTTTGCTCTCACGTTCCTCCGTGGAGAAATGTGGGCCCAGAGGTCCTCTCTCAGCACCAAGCCGTGTTACCTTTGAGGAAGGGCGATATCAGCAAAGTGAAACTGCTCTTTTTACCCTCTTCAATGCATCCATTCTCAGATATTTTGCACCTCCATGGCTCTGGAAGCTAAGCTTGACTCCAGTGCTCCCCAAAAAACTATTCTCATCCATGAGTGATTGCCAAAATCTTTGTTTATGTCAACGGATGAGAGCTGGAAACTCCTATTCCACCATCTTGCTTATGTCACTCCCAGGTTCCATTAAGATATTCATTTCTATTTGAGACCTCATCAGAATGGTCTTTCCTATCCACATTTTTACCAACATTCTGTTTATGAACACTGAGAAAATCGAGAATCTCTACGAAATGTGAGACTTTTTTTTTTTTTTTTTTTTTTTTTTTTGAGACAGTGTCTCGCTCTGTCCCCCAGGCTGGAGTGCAGTGGCACGATCTTGGCTCTCTGCAACCTGCGCAGTGAGGCTTTTTCAACAGCTCTCCTCTTTTTCTGATCCCTCACCAGAGTAGCTCTTTACACAGTTCCAAAGCCACTTCCACATTTTCAGGTATTTGTTACAGCAACAATCTCCTCCCTGTACCAATTTCTGCTTTGTCCATTCATGCTACCATAACAAAAGACCTTAGACTATGTAATTCATAGATAATAGAAATTTATTTCTCATGGTTCTGCAGGCCGGGATGTCCAAGATCAAGTTGCCAACAGATTCGGTGTCTGGTCAGGGCTTGCTCTCTGCTTTCAAGATGACTCCCCTTGCTGCAATCTTACATAGTGGAAGAAGTGAAAAAGGGATAAACTCTGTGTCCTCACATGGTGGAAGGATTTAAAAGACAGGCAGCTCTCTGAAGCCTCTGTTATGAGGGCATTGATCCCATTCACAAGGGTGAAGCCCTCATGACTTAATCACTTTCCAAAGGCCCCATCTTTTAATACAGTGAAGATTAAGTTTCAACATACATTTTGGAGGAAAACAAATATTCAAACCATAGTAATAATACAGCAGCATACCTTCATTTACTTATCATTCAGCTTTAATATTATCAATGTATGACCTATGTTGTTTCATCTATAAATGTACTCACTTTTCTTCTAAATTATTTTTATGTAAATTTCAGCAGCATATAATTTCATCTATAATTTTCATATCATTAAACATAATTGTTACACCTAAATGCTAACAATAATTTCTTAATATCAAAAATCTGGTGTTCAATTTTCTCTAATCGTCTCACACTTTTTGTTTTCTTACATAGTTTGTTTCACTAGATCAATAAAGGTTAGATCCGTTTATATTATTAGGGGTACAAAGTGGGGATGTTCTTAATCTATTACTTCTTAATAATTTTTAAAAGACTTCTCTAGAGAGAAACAGTCCTTCATCAATAATTGGTTACAATAAGAACCAGTTTCTGCAATAAATACAGACTAATTGCTGGGTTACTTTGCTCTGAAATTCTGGCATTCACCAAAAGTCAAAATATTAATTTAGTACTATCACATCCTTCAGAGGTGACTAATGATTTTTCAATGTTATTAAGAACTCATAATTTTAATTATGTTGTATAATTTAATCCATTGTAGTTGTTATTTTTCTTCATGCACAAATTGTCCCATTTTTGGTCAGTGAGAGACTATTCAAGTGGGCTCTTGAGCTTTGACATAATTTGAGTTGTTTTTGATAGTTTTCTTGTTTTTTATTTATGAAATCTTTCTTTCCATCTTATATATTTCTTGCTTCCAACTTGGAATCATCTATTTATTTAAATATCTCTGGTACTTGAAAGTGGAAAATAGTATTAGGAACAATGATGTAGACATTAAGCCTGTTCCTCGCTACTGGATGAACTTTTTAGTGGACAGAGCTAAGGAAATAGCAATAAAATATCATGAGTTCATACAGGTATTTTTCAGTTAAAATCTAGGATTACATGTTTTTACTTCATTTCTTTGATTTTCTATTTGTGTTCTCTTATACTGAAAACATAGACTCCTAATTACATTACCATAGTAATATAATTACTCGTTTGCTTTTTATATACATGCATACTAGTTTCATAATATCAGTATTATTACTAACAATAAGATTACTACATAAAAAGAGTCTTTAGCTATATTTCACTAAGGATATATAAATTACTGTGGTTTTTATCCATTTTGTTGAGCTATAATTGACATATAAAAAGCTGCACATATTTAGTGTATACATCTCAATGAGTTTGGGGATAAGTCTACACCAGTGAAACCATCACCACCATCAATTCCATAAATACATCCATCACCTCCCAACATTTCCTCCCACCCCTTTTACTATTACAGCTGTCATTGATAAATTTTTGGTAAGAACATTTAATGTAACTTCAGTAATTTTAAGTATATAATATAGTATTGGTTACTATAGTCATTATGCTGTATATCTCAATAATTTATTTATCTTGCATAAGTAAAACTTTGTACCCTTTGCTGTCACCTTCCCATTTCCCCCTCCTTTCAGCCCCTGAAAACCACCATTCTCTTCTCTGCTTCTATAAGTTTGGCTATTTTAGATTCTACCTATACGGTTGATTGATCATACAATATTTGTATTTATGAGTCTGGATTATCTTACTTAATACGGTTTCTTCCAGGTCCATTCATATTGTCACAAATGATAGGATTTTCTTTTTTGAGGCTGAAGAATATTCTATTGTGCATACATATTATAATTTATTTATCCATTGTTCTTTCAATAGATATTTAGATTGTTTCCACACCTTGGCTATTGTTAATAATGCTGCAATAAACATGGTACATTATAGATATAGATATCTATAGTGTAGATATCTTTAGTAAAGATATCTATAGTACAGATATCTTTTTGAGATTCTGACTTCAATTCATTTAAATATATACCAAGAAAAGGGATTGCTAAATTGTATTGTTATATTTTTAATGTTTTTTAAAAGATTCATATTGTTTGCCATAATTGTTATACCAATTCACATTCCCACTAACAGCGTACAACTTTGCTTCACATCTTCACCAACACTTGTTATCTTTTGTTTTTAAATAACAGCCATCCTAATAGGGATGAGGTGATATCTCATTGTGGTTTTGATTTACATTTTAGTGATGATTAATAATGATAATTAATAATATACCTTTTCATATACCTATTGGTTATTTGTATGTCTTCTTTGGAGAAATTTCTATTCAGATGGTTTGCCCATTTTTCACTTGGATAATTTGATTTTTGCTATTCAGTCATATGAGTTCCTTATATATTAGATTCACTCCTTATTAGATATATGGTTTGCAAATATTTTCTTTCAATATATAGGTTGTATTTTGTTGTTGTTGATTGTTTCCTTTGCTGCACAGAAGCTTTTTAGTTTTATGCAATTCAACTTATTTATTTTTGTTTTTGTTGCTTGTGCTTTTGGTGTCATATTCAAAAAATCATTGCCAAGACCAATGTTAAAAACATTTTTCCTTATGTTTTCTCCAAAGAATTTTATGGTTTCAGATCTTATGTATATTTAATCCATTTTGAGTTGATTTATTGTGTATAGATGGTCCCTAATTTACAATGGTTTGACATATAATTTCTCTACTTTATGATGGTGTGAAAGTGATATACATTCACCGCGCTCCCCAGCTTATGATGGAGTTATATCTGAATAAACTCATCATAAGTTGAAAATATCTTACATCAAAATCACACTTTCAATTTATGCTATTTTAACTTATGATGAGCTTATTGGGACATAACCCCATCAAAAGTTGAAGAGCATCCATATAGTGTAAGCAAACAGTGTAAGAAAACAACTTCATTTTAATACATGTGGATATTAAGTTTTTCCAATACCATTTATTGTAGAGGTTTTCCTTTCCTCATTGGGTATTTTTAGTGTCCTTGCAGAAAATATGCTTACCATTGCTATGGTTTTAATGTTTGTATCTCCTCTAAAATTCATATTGAAACTTAGTCTCCAATGCAACAATATTAAGAGGTAGGGTCTTTAGAAAGTGATTAAATCATGAGAGGTCTACTCTAACAAATGGGATTAGGTGCTTTTAAACAAGGGCTCAGGGAACTAGCTAACCTTTTTGCCCTTTCTACATCCACCAAGTAAGGACACAGAATTCAGCCCTTCCACCATGTGAGGAAGCAGCAAGAAGGCCCTTACCAGACACTGAATTTCAGAACCTTAATCATCAATTTTTCAGCCACCCAAATTCTGAGAAATAAATTTTTGTTCTTTATGAATTGTCCAGTCTCAGGCACTTTGTTGTAGCAGCATGAACTGATGAAGACAGAAATTGGTACAAAGAAATCCGGTTTTGCCATGAGAAATACCTAAAAATGCGGACATGGCTTTGGAATTGGTAATTGGTACAGGGTGAAAGAGTTTGGATATGCTTGCTAGAAAAAGCCTAGATTGCTGTGAACAAAGTATAAGAGTGATTTGTTTGGATTTAGGAGTGGAGTGCTGTGGAGAGAGCCTACATCTTCCTAGAAATTATCTAAGTGGTCATGATGAGAATGTTGGTATAAATGTGCATGGTAAGGCCATTCTGATGATGTTTTAGATGGAAATAAGAGATGTTTTACTAGAAACTGGATGAAAGGCCATCCTTACTACAAAATGGCAAAGAATCTGGCTGCATTGTGTCCATATTCCATTAATTTGTGGAAGGAAAATGTAAGAGCAATGAAATAGAATATTTGGTGGAACAAATGTCTCAGCAAAGTGTTGAGGATGTGGCATGGCCTATTTTGACCACTTGTCAGTAAAATGTGAAAAGGGAGAAATGAATTACAGATGAAATTTATAATCAAAAGGAAAGCAGAACTTAAAAATTTGAAAAATTCTCAACCTGGCCATGTAAAGAATAGAAAAGGGTATTCAGGAAAGAACACCAAGAGTATAGAGAGAAAGAAACCAGACTCTATTCATAAAGACAATGGAAGGATGACCCCAAAGGCATTGCAGATATCTTCAAGATTGCCACTCCCACCAAGGGCCCAGAATTCTAAGTTTTGGGGCATACCTCATGATTCTCCTCCATGCATTCTGGTACAATGGCTCCTCAGTGACTCTATCTGTGGCTCAAACAGGCACAAGTATGGCTTGGACTGCCACTCCAGAGAACACCAGTAGTAAATCTTGGTGGTGTCCACATGATGCAAACTTTCCTCACATTGTGGACACATGGCTACCTTCACCTAGATTTCAAAGGATGCCTTAAAGAGCTTTGGGGTCCAGGCAAAGAACTGCCAGAAAGGAGGGCTGTCATGGAGGATCCCAATAAAGCAATGCCTAGCAGAGCCATGTGGTAAGGCTTCCACAGAGAGTCCCCAGTAAAGCAATACCCAGCAGAGCTGTGAGTTTGGGACCACCACAAAGAGCACCGACTGTAACAATGCCTAGTGAAGCCTTAGGGGCATGGACGTCTCCAAGACCTAAGACCAGTATAGCCATCAACATGCAACTTCAGCCTGGGAAAACTGTTGACATGTGACTCCAACATGTGAGAGCTGATATATGGGATGCAGCCACCAAAGCCATGGGAGTGGGGCTTCCCAGGAGCTTGGGGGCCCAACTCCACCCCATTGTTTCCAGAAAGGAGGGCCTGGAGTCAAAGATTATTCTCAAACTTCAAGATTTAATGTTGTTTTCCTTGTTGGGTTTTGGACTCACTTGGGACCAATTACTCCTTTTTTCTTGCCTATTTTTCTCTTTTGGAATGGGAATGTCTATCACATGTCTGTTATGCCATTGTATTTTGGAAGCACATAAATTTTGATTTCACAGGGTCACAGGTGAAAAGCAGTTTGCCTCTGGATAAAACATACATTGAATCTCATCCATATTTGATTTAGGTGATATTTGGATGAGACTCTGGGCTTTGAAATTGTGAGTTCATACTGAAACAATTTAAGACTTTGGGTACTATTGGGATGAAATGAATGTATTTCGTATATGAGAAAGCCATAAATTTTAGAGGTCCACAGGCAAAATGTTATGGTTTGAATATTTGTGTCCCTCTAGAATTCATGATAAAATTTAATCTTCATTGTGGTGGTTCAAAGAGGTGAGGCCTTTTGGGAAGCCATTAAGTCATGAAAGCTCCACCCTCATGAATGGGATTAACAGCATTACAAGAGAGGCTTCAGACAGCTGCCTGGCTTTTTGATCCTTCTACCATGTGAGGACACCACAGAGTTTACACCTTTTTCACTCCTTCCATTATGTAAGATTGCAGCAAGAGAAGTCATCTTGAAAGCAGAGAGCAAGCCCTGACCAGACACTGAATCTGCTAGCAACTTGATCTTGGATTTCCCAGCCTCCAGAACCATGAAAAATAAATTTACATTATTTATGAATTACTCAATCTAAGGTATTTTGCTATAGCACCACAAATGAGTGAAGACAATTACTCTTTCTAATTTCATATGGATTTGAATCTTTCTATAATACAAGTTTAAAAAGTTGACATTGTAACCATTAACCAAGAATATCATACTACCACACAGGTATGATCAGACCATACAAACAGCTTTTACAGAGAGAAAACTATGATTGCAAAATTAAAACCCCTATAGAAGGCTGGGCGCAGTGGCTCACACCTGTAATCCCAGCACTTTGGGAGGCCAAGGCAGGCAGATCACTTGAAGTCAGGAGTTCGAGACCAGCCTGGCCAACATGGTGAAACTGCGTCTCTACCAAAAATAGAAAAATTAGCCGGGCATGTTGGCAGGTGCCTATAGTCCCAGCTACTCAGGAGGCTGAGGCAAGACAATCACTTGAACCCGGGAGGCAGAGGTTGCAGTGAGCTGAGATCACACCACTGCACTCCAGCCTGGGGGACAGAGCAAGACTCCTTCTCAAAAAGTACTACTACTACTACTACTAATAATAATAATAATAATAGTAAAACCTCTGTAGAGACAGGAGAATTAAATTGAAAAAATCTCCAAAACTATAGAACAAAGATGTAAAAATGTGTCCACAAATATAGAAAGAATCAACATAAGAATTACAATATCCACCTAATAGATGTTTCAGAAAAAAAGTGAGAGAAAATAAAAGTGAGGGAATAAATAAATAATACAATAAAATTCCCCACACTATAAGGACATGAATCCTGAAATTATATGAGCCTAGTAAGAAATCATCTTAATTAATGACAAAATACTCACATCATTATACATCCTTTCGAATTTTCAAAGCGCCATTGATGAAAAGAAGCTCCTAAACACTTCTACAGAGAAAACATGAATCATCTATGTAGAAATTAAAACTGGACTGGCTTGAGACTTTATATCTGCAATAGAGGAGTGAGGGCTTCAAAGCTCTAAAAAATATTATTCGCCAATTAGAATTGTATGCCAAACATGAGAAGAGAATTAAAACACAGCCTTAGTTTTGGTTCCCATGAAAAAGATTCAGACAGACAGTTATAGGCAAAGGTTTTTTGGCAAGTGTTCTGAAATAAAGTAAGAAGGTAGACAGCAAAGCTGGCCACAATGAAGTTGCAACCAATACCTGAGCAGGTCCTATGGAAAACTCTGGAGCTGTGATCACCCTTTTGTGATCACCCTTTAGAGTTGTTCCTACTTGAGGCAATGGAGCTATGCCTTTGTATCTTTGAATAGTCATTTGATGTAATTCAACAGCTTGGAGGTGGCATACATTCAGGTCATTCTCTGTGATCAAGGGAAGTTCTTGTGGGGGAGGCGGATAAATAGAGGAAGGATCTACAGATTATCCAACACTACAGATTACCCTTTGTATATGTATTACTTCGTCTTCATGCTGCTGATAAAGACATACCCGAGACTGAGCATTTTACAAAGTAAGGAGGTTTAATTGGACTTACAGGTCCACGTGGCTGGGGAAGCCTCTCAATCATGAAGGCAAGGAGGAGCAAGTCACATCTTATGTGGATGGCAGCAGGCAAAGAGAGCTTGTGCAGGAAAACTCCCTCTTATAATAACCATCAGATCTCCTGAGACTCATTTACTATCACGAGAACAGCATGGAAAAGACCTGCCCTCATGATTCAATCACCTCCCACCAGGTCCCCCCCCACAACACATGGGAATTCAAAATGAGATATGGGTGAAGACACAGCCAAACTATATCATTCTTCCCCTGGCCCCTCCAAAATCTCATTTCCTCACATTTCAAAACCAATCATGCCTTCCCAACAGTCCCCCAATATCTTAACTCATTACAGCAGCAAACTTTTGCCTGGACACCCAGGCATTTCCATACATTCTCTGAAATCTAGGCAGAGGTTCCCAAACCCCAATTCTTGACTTCTGCACACTCACAGGCTCAACACCACATGGAAGCTGCCAAGTCTTGGGGCTTCCACCCTCTGAAGCAATTGCCTGAGCTGTACCTTGGCCCGTTTCGTCACAGCTGGAATGGCTGGGATGCAGGATGCCAAGTCCCTAGACGGCACACAGCACGGTGACCCTAGGCCTGGCCTATAAAACTATATTCTCGTAGGCTTCTGGGCCTGTAGTGGGAGGGGCTGCCGTGAAGACCTCTGACATGCCCTGGAGACATTTTTCCCATTGTCTTGAGGATTAACATTCAGCTCCTCATCACTTATGCAAATTTCTGGAGCTGGCTTGAATTTCTCCTCAGAAAATGGATTTTCCTTTTCTATCACATTTTCAGGCTGCAAATTTTCCAAACTTTTATGTCTGCTCCCTTATAAAACCGAATGCCTTTAACAGCACCCAAGTGGCCTCTTGAATGCTTTCCTGCTTAGAAATTTCATCTGCCAGATACCCTAAATCATCTTTCTCAAGTTCAAAGTTCCACTAATCTCTAGGGCAGGGGCAAAATGCTGCCAGTCTCTTTGCTAAAGCATAACAAGAGTCACCTTTGCTCCAGTTCCCAACAATGTCCCTCATCTCCATCTGAGATCACCTCAGCCTGGACCTTGTCTATGTCGCTATCAGGCTTTTAGTCAAAGCCATTCAACAAGTCCCTAGGGAGTTCCAAACTTTCCCACATTTTCCTGTCTTCTGAGCCCTCCAAGCTGTTCCAACTTCTACCTGTTACCCAGTTCCAAAGTTACTTCCACATTTTCAGGTATCTTTTCAGCAGTGCCCTACTCTTGGTACCAATTTACTGTATTATTTCGTTTTCATGCGCTGATAAAGACATATCCAAGACGGGGCAATTTACAAAGGAAAGAGGTTTAATTGGACTTATAGTTCCACATGTCTGGGGAAGCCTCACAATCATGGCGGAAGGCAAGGAGGAGCAAGTCACATCTTACGTGGATGGCAGCAGGCAAAGAGAGCTTGTGCAGGAAAACTCCCTTTTATAATAACCATCACATCTCATAGGACTCACTTACCATCATGAGAACAGCATGGGAAAACCTTCCCCCATGATTCAATCACCTTCCACCAGTTTCCTCCTACAACACGTGGGAATTCAAGATGAGTGAGATTTGGGTGGGGACCCAGCCAAATCATGTAAGTATAGGTCATACATTCTTGCTTTTTAAAATATTTTCCCCATCTAGGAAGAGTTATTCAGCAATCTAGATGGTTCTGTTTTTCAGTGAAACATAGAAGTATTGATAAGACAGAATACTGGTAAATCTACACTGCTACAACTGATATTAAGGCTATAACTGACAATCAACAGCCCCTTTTTCTGTTACCAATTCCATATTTCACTCATCGATGGGTAGCACCTTTGCCAGTCTAGTAAGCTTGCTTGGTGGTGTGACCCAGACTGTTATCTTCAAGGGAACTGAGCCTTTATTCACCATGTCCTTCTCATGTTATATTTGCTGTTCTTGTCCATTTACAATTAAAACTGAATATGGGACCAGCAAGTTATCCCTGAGCATCCAACATATTCCTCCCTGCTCCCACTGTGTGATAGCAGCCCTACCTGTCTTCTTGATGACTGGGGTCAATTATCTCTGCCAGTAGATAACTCCTTTCCTTGCCTGATGATCTTTTGGCATGAAGAGCCCAAAGTGAACAAGTGATAGGTATAAGGTAAACTCAAATGAAACTTATACTTTTGAAGTGCCAAAGAAATATTGCATCAAACATCAGGCCACCCTTCCACTGGTATCACATCCACTGATGAAAGTTTTAATAACTGCATCATAACATACTAAGGGCTATCCATACTCCACATGCTGCCATAGCTAGGATTACTCATTGCTAGCTGGACTGCCAAATAACCCAGTTCTGAAATACAATTTTAGTGTCTGTGTCTGCTTCCTAGGATTATTCCTGGCACCAATATTCTTAGAAATTTAAATAGAACAAACACTTCAATTAGAGAAATATAAATAAAAATCCCCAATGATATACCACTTCATACCCACTAGAATGGCTAAAATTTAAAAAGTTGAAAGCACCAAGTGTTAGCAAGGGTCTCATACAACTGTAAGTCATATAAATTGCTGGTATACAAACACTATGGAAAATAGTTTGTCATTTTCTGATAATTTACCATACATTTAACATAGAAGGCAGCAATTCCACTTCCAGGTATTTAGTCAAGAGAAATAGAAAAAAAGGAAAATGGAGACAGATGGTATATGTTTCCTTCCAGCTCCACAAAAAGACCTGCACATAGTAGCTTTATTCATTATACCACAAAACTGTAAACAACTCTAATGTCTATCAATAGAAGAATGAATAAACAAATTCTAGTATATTTGTACAATGGAATACTATTCGATAACAAATAGGATGCAAATGCTGATGCACACAAAAACCTGGATGAACTTCAAAAGCCTTATGCTGAGCAAAAGAAGACTGACAAAAAGGTGAGTGCATACGGCATAATTCCATTTATATGAAATTTAGAACTTGCAGAGGTAATTTATAGTTAATTTGGGGTGGGGGTGAGAATGAGTGCTGCAGAGATGTAGGATGAAGCTTTCTATGGTGATGATAATGTTCTGTATTTTAATTAAGGTGGCAGTTCCATGGGTACAAAATCACACCATACATAATGATAGAGATACATTCTGAGAAGTGTGTCACTGGGCAATTTGGTCTTGGTGCAAACATCACGGTTTATACAAACCTAGATGGTATCGCCTTCTACACACATAGGCTTTATGATACAGCCTTTTGCTCCTCGGCTACAAACTTATACAGCAGGTTACTGTACTGAATACTGTAGGCAATTGTAACACAGTGGTAAGTATTTGTGTATCTAACCATATCTAAGTGCAGAAAAGGTATAGTAAAAATACTATATAAAAGATAAAAATAGTACGCCTATATAGGGCACTTACCATGAATGGAGCTTGCAGGACTGTAAGTTGCTCTGGGTATGTCAGTGAGTGAGTGGTGAGGGAATGTGATGGCCTAGGACATTACTGCACACTACTGCAGAATTTATAAACACCATACACTTAGGCTGCATTAAATGTATTTAAAAATATTTTTTCAAAAATAACCTTATCTTGCTGTAACTTTTTTACTTTATGAATTTATTTAACTTTTTGATGCTTTGGTAACAACACTTAGCTTGAAACACACATTGTAAAGCTGTAAAAAATGCTTTATATTCTTATTCTAGAAGTTTTTTCTACTTTCAATATTTTATTATTTCTTTTTTTACTTTTTAAACTTTGTTACTAAAGACTAGGATATAAACACATATATTAGCCTAGGTCTACACATAGTTACCATAGTTACAATCATCAATTATCACTGTCTTCCACCTCCGCATCTTGTTCTACTGGAAAATCTTCAAGGACAGTAACACATGTGGAGCCTATGATAACAATGCCTTCATTTGGAATACCTCCTGAAAGACCTTCCTGAGGTTGTTTCACAGTTACCTTTTTTTCTAAATAGAAGAAGTGCACTCTTAAATAATAATAAAAAGTAGACTAAATACATTAACCAGTAACACAGTTGTTTATCCTCATTATCAAGTGTTATGTAGGGTACCTAATTGTATGTGCTATACTTTTGTACAGCTGGCAGAGCTATGGGTTTATTTATACCAGCATCACCACAATCACATGAGTAATGCATTATGCTACGACGTTACAATGGCTACAACGTCACTATGTGATAGGAATGATTAAGCTCATTATAATATTATGGGATCACCTTCATATTATTCAGTCCATCATTGACTGAAATATTGTTATGTAGTACATGATTGTACATATTTTTCAAAACTCTTTGAACTTATACTTATATATGTTCATTTTATTTTATGTAAACTGTATGTATACACAATACACACAAACATATATACACATATATAAATAATGTCTTAACTAAGTAAAGTGCCTATTAATCTAATATTATGCAATGTGTTGGGTTCCAAATATTGTGTGTATTTATTATTACTAGTTAGTAAGGGTGGCTCTACTGTAAATCTTCTCTAATTACTTTCAGAAATGAAAAATAGTGGTACGGTATACCAAGTGCCCTTAGTATATTTCAAATGGTATTGTCTTTCCTTTTTTTTTTTTTTTTTACAAAAGTGCTTATAAATGCTTTTAGAAAAATATAGCATAAAAATAGGATACCTATATAATAATCTGACCAGGAGAAATGGGATTTTCAGAATAAAAATGATCATTTCTTAATTAACAATAACACAATCCCTTAGCATATCTCATAGTCACTTAATTTAGACAGCCTTAGCCCTGTCTTGCATGATATGTGTGTACTTCTGCATACACACATGAAATTCCTACGGGTCTAAAAGATCATACTGGACTACATTTCTCAGTCTCACTTCTCTGGTTCCAAAAGTTATTACGACTGCCTTTCAGGCAAATTTAACTGCCTCTCTATAATTTAACTCAGCGGGAGTCTGGGGATTTGATGGTAAAGTCATTACTCATTAGACAGATTTGTAAGGAATAATTTTTAATTATGTAGAACGAATGTAGGAATGAAAAGATTGCAAGCAGAACAGTGGAAAAAATTAAATTACTTGGTATACACTAACGGAAACTGTTGGAGATAAAGACCTTCCTCTTTCCCCACTCCCACTCACACCTTTTAGAAATAAACAGGAATTTGCTAACGCATTTACAGAAGTTACAGAAATACAGAAAATCCAAAACAACCTGTAGTCTTTAAAGATCTGTAAAATTCAATAGCAGCATTAAATATGCTATACGAACCATCTCTGCAGTTTAGTGTAGCAATCTTTTAAAAACTCTCTTGGATGTGAACTATAGTTTCTTAGTACTAGACCTGATTCCTCCAAGAGGACAAAGAGTTCTTGAGATGAACATTTCAGAAAAATATTTCTTTGCAGTCTCTCTTCTCTTCCAACACACTCTTATCGCCACTACTATGGGAACTATGTGAAGAAAGCAGGCAACAAATACCCACCTTTTTTTTTTTTTTTTTTTTTTTTTTTGAGATGGAGTCTTGCCCTGTCGCCCAGGCTGGAGTACAATGGCGTGATCTGGGCTCACTGCAACCTCCACCTCCTGGGTTCAAACCATTCTCCTGCCCCAGCCTCCTGAGTAGCTGGGATTACAGACACCCGCCACCACGTCCAGCTAACTTTTGTATTTTTAGTAGAGACAGGTTTTCACCATATTGGCCAGGCTGGTCTCAAACTCCTGACCTCGTGATCCACCCTCCTTGGCCTCCCAAAGTGCGGGGATTACAGGCGTGAGCCACTGTGCCCGACCAAATACCACCTTTTGATTGCTATGTAGCTCAAGGAATCCCTTATCAATGTTAAGTAAGCAGCCAGACCCTAAGCTAGATAACATGAAAGCAGATTTACATTAAGAATAGCCTAGAATTTTGGGTCAAATGGGTTATTCCCAGCCTATGTGAACACTGAACAGATTCAAGAGATTTCTGTGCACTTTGATTTTCTTTCCTCAACCTTATCTCTAAATCATTGTAACTATGAACTTAAATTAAGCCTTTGCCAGAGAAGTCCCATTGAAGGATATTTTAGCAGCCAGTGAGGGAAGCCCATTTTGCTTTGCTTCTCCTCTCATTCTGTGCTATTAGAGACTGCCTAAGTAATCTAAATCGAATGAAGTTGAAGTTAAATGGCTACCCTGATCACATGACTCAAAATATTTGCATCACTTCCCTTGAGAAGTCCTCACATTTGTCAAAAGGCAGTACATCATGCATGAAATGCCCACCCCTGAAAGTTGAGAAAGATGTTTTTCTAAATGGAATTTGTACCTTTTCAAATGGTTGCCACACACACCTTGAGAAGAGAAAATGAGTCCATATTACTGTTCTTTCTTGAGTTCCAGGGTAATTTCCACCAAACATACCCCTTTGCCTCCTAGAATATCACTTAGAGTCCTAAAAACTGTTGACTACATGTACTGAAACAATCCTCAGAATTATGTTTTTGATACAACATACATAGTGTCCCTCAAGGGAACAATTTATTTCTACACTTTTCTAAAATAAACAGAGAAAATAACATTCTGCACTGCATGTTGGGCATTCTAAATGCCTAAGCTGAATCAAAGCTGTATTTAGGCTCCCCTTTTATCCCTTTGTCTATTTTAGTCTCTGTGGCTCTGAACAATCAGACTTTGGGGGGGAAAACCAGCCATTTTTTAATTGAAACATTAATTAGCACACTTCTAATCAAAAACATCATGTTTAGAAATCTTCCATTCTCTGAAAACCATGCAATTAAGCCCTAAAAATAGTGACAATGTTTACAATTTAACTCTAAATTTATCCAACATTTTTAAATGAACTTTTAATTTTAGAATAGCTTTAGATTTACAGAAAAGTTGTGAAGATGATACAGTGAGTTTTGATGTACTTTACACTCAGTTTATTTTATTATTAACATCTGACATCAGTTGGGTATCACTATCATAATTAATGAACCAATAGTGATACGTTATTATAACTAAACTCCATACTTTGGGTTTCCATTGTTTTTACATAATCTCTTTTTCTGTTCTGAATCCCACCTAGGATACTACATTATACTTAGTTGTCACATCTAAAACTATTTTTTGTGGCTTGCAAATATACATTTTTCTTTGTTAATCTAGCTAGTGGTCTATCAATCTTGTTTATCCTTTCAAATAACAAACTTTTGGTTCTGCTGATTGTATGGATTTTTTGTTCTCAATTTTGTTCAGTTCCACTCTGATTTTAGTTATTTCTTTTCTTCTCCTAGCTTTGGAGTCAGTTTGTTCTTGTTTTTCTAGTTCCTCCAGATGTAATATTAGATTGTTAATTTGAGATCTTTCTAACTTTTTGAGGTAAGTTTTTAATGCTATAAACTTTCCTCTTAACACTGCTTTTGTTGCTTCCCAGAGATTCTGATATATTGTGTCTCTCATTTCATTTATTTCAAAGTTTTTTTTTATTTCACCCCTAATTTCTTTGCTTACCCAAAAGTAAAGCAAGTTGTTTAATTTCCATGCAATTGGGTGGTTTTGAGAGATCTTCTTGGTATTTATTTTTATTTTTATTCCACTGTGGTCCAAGAGTATGGTTGGTATGATTTTGATTTTTTTAAAATTTAATGAGACTTGCTTTATGGCCAAGCATGTGGTCAACCTTGGTGTATGTTCCATGATTCACTTTTTTTGGTGACTGAAAATGGTGTATTTTCAATTTTGTTGTCTATGTATTTATTACTAGTATATAGAAATACAGTTGGTTTTATACGGTTTATTGTATACTGCAACCTTGCTAAACTTGCTTATTACTTCTAGAAGGTTTTGTGGGGGTTGGGGGTAGATTCCTTGGGATGCTTTACATAGACAATCATGTCATCTGAAAATGGGGACAGTTTTATTTTTTCCTCTCTAAACTGTATACCTTTTCTTTCTTTTCTTGCTTCACCACACTGGCTTCCAGCAGTATTTTGAATAAGGGCAGTGAAAACAGATATCCTTGCCTTGTGTCCCATCTTAGGTATAATGTTAAAGGCAGATTTTTAAGAATGCTCTTTATCAAATTAAGGAAGTTTCCTTGTATTCCTCTCTTTCTGAGAATTTTATCATCAAAATACATCATTTTTTTCAATACTTTTTCTTCATTAATTGATATCACGTGATGTTTCTTCTTCAATCTATTGATATGATATGTTACAGCAAATTAAAAAAAAAGTTGATATAGCCTTTCATCCTTGGAATAAACAACATTTAGTCATGCTGTATAATCCTCCTTATATACTGCTAAATTCTATTTATTAAGGATATTTGTATGGGTATTCATAAAGATTTTAAGTCTGTAGTTTTCTTTTTTTTTTCTTTTGACATGGAGTCTCACTCTGTGGCTCAGGCTGGAGAGCAGTGGCACAGTCTTGCCTCACTGCAACCTCTGCCTCCCAGGTTCAAGCAATTCTCCCAAGTAGCTGAGACTACAGGCACACGCCACCACACCCAGCTAATTTTTGTATTTTTGGTAGAGACGGGGTTTCACCATATTGATCAGGCTGATCTCGAACTCCTAGCCTCAGATGATCCACCCGCCTCGGCCTCCCAAAGTGCTGGGATTACAGGCATGAGCCACCGCGCCCAGCCCTGTAGTTTTGCTTTGTGCAGTCTTTTTCAGGTTAGTATCAAGTGAATACTGACCTCCTAAAATGAGCTGGCAAGTAGTTTTTCCTCTTCTACTTTCTGGAAGAAATTTTTGGTAGAGTTCTCAAGTCAAACCATCTATACCTAGAAATATCTTTTTTGGCAGCTTTTAAATTACAAAACCAATTCCTTGAATAGTTATAGTGCAGTTCAAATTATTTGATATTCAGTGAGTTGTGGTAGTTTATGTTTTTCAAATGATTGGTCCATTTCATTTAAATAATCAAATTTTTATGTGTAAAGTGTTTGTAACATTTGCTTATTATATTTTCGATGTCTTCAGGGTCTGTAGTTAAATCTGTTTTATTCTTAACATTGGTGATTCATGTTTTTTCTTTTTTTCTTTTTCTTGTCAGTATTGCTAGAGATTTACCAATCTTATTAAGTTTTCAAATCAAAGAACTTATTTTTTTAACTAAGTTTCTCCATGGTTTTCTTGTTTTCAATTCCACTGGTTTACAATCTTGTATTTATCATTTCCTTCCATCTGTTTGCATTGGGTTTACTTTGCTCTCCTTTATCTAGATTCTTGAGGGAGGAAATTAGGTTATCAAATTGAAGCCTATATAATTCATCCACAATTGCCACCACGTTGCACAACTCTGAGGAGCATCGAAGTGTTCAATGGGAAAAGTGCACAGTAGAGATTTGCTATGCAGTTGCCCTATTCTCAGTAATATAGGAAAACTAAATACCAGCAACTAAATACCAGCAAATATGTTCGATAACAATTGTATATCAGTAACCTAACAATGATTCAATTATCTTTTTTCCTTGAAAATGAATAAATCTATTCATATCAGGAGTTACTATGGTGTCTTTAAAAATATTTCAATAAAAAATATTACATTTTTTGTTCCTGGCAGACATCACCATATCTACCATTCAAATTTTTGTTAATAGCTAAATAAACTAAATTTTGCCCTTTAACACTTCTTATGAATGTTTTCTGAAACTTCCAGTGTTTCATAATATAAAATATAATTCATATACCTATATTAGGTTTGCTAAACATTTCTCTTGCCTGCATCTGCTCTTAGAGTGCAAATTGAGAATTGTGCTCGATAAAAACCATTTTACTGGTTTTTTAAAAAACTCTCACAATTATTGCTTTAAAAGACAGGGTGGGAGATATAGTAATTGTTTTAATAGCTGGCTTCCAGGAAACTAAAAGCTGCAAGGCTAATTAAAAGGATATATTCAACAAATTACATTGAGTTACAATTGGCCCAACTTGGCAAATAATTGGCTATGTAGGCAAGGGGGTGGGAGAAGTCAAAGATTATTTCATTTTTAAGTCTCTGTGACTGAGAGGTGTTTGCACTATTAAAAGAAATAGGAAACACAGAAAAAAGCTAAACAAATAAAGATAGACCATAACATCCAGGTAGAGATATTCAACTCAGGAGGTCTTTGCAATATTGGGAAGCAGTGATGATCAGAATCATAGAAATTATACCTTCAACAAGTTTATTGAGAGTTTATTGATCAGGTATCAGGTGCTGTGCTCTGCTCTGGAATGCATTTACACAAAAGGTAGACTGGCAGTTCCTGACACTGAATTCGACTATACAGGATGAGTATAAGGAGAGAAGAGCCCAACCACATGCTTATGTCATTTACACTTGGGATATGGGAAAAGGGAAGGGGGAGATGGAAAAGTAAAAAAGGTAACCAAAGGACCAGGAGAATGCAATAAAACAGAAGCTAAAAGAGGAGAGGATTTTAAAGGAGGGATGGTAAACAGCAAAAGAATCCATAGAGAGTTTGAAGGTACTGAGGAAAAAGAGAACTTGGATGTGTGTGTAGGAGATAACTCATGCTAATAATATTTAGTGAACACTAAATATTTCACATGTGTTTGTCATTTACTCTTCACTGCAATTCTATAAGAGAAGACATTATTGTAACCATTTTACATGTTGAGAAAACTGAGGTTTCTTAAAGAAAACCAGAGCCAGAAAATAGTTAAAGTAGTAAAAACATATTTACTCAGGATCTACTGTAATAGGAAAAAAGAGATCTCAGTATAGAGCTGAGCTCAACTGTGAATTTAGCAGGATAAGTGAGGACTTATAGCCAAAGAACAGAGTTTGTGGTAGGGTTATTGAATGGAGAATTACTACTAAGAAACATCAGTGGTAGGGAAATCTTAGTTAGATTGACTTAGGAATCTTGCTGAAGGTAAGACAGGGTTATCCAATATCAAGGGTAAGGGAAAAGAAATTTGATCAAATATTGAACGTGATTAAATACTAAGGGTGGTAAACTCTCTCCAAACTGATATAGGAGACCAGACCAAAATATGCAATCTCAAAATATATTTGTGGAGTACCTGAATGTGCCACCCCCAAATATGCTCCTTTTGGCATAAGGATTAGTTTGAGCTGATTTTTTTCAGTAACTGCAAACACAGAAGAATCTCTGAAAACAACATAGAAGTTACTATTTTTTAAGATAAATTTACATCTATAAAGAAAATCTCCATCTACCTATTATTGTACCAGGACAAGAAGGATGACTTTAAATCACTAAAGACTCTTATCAGTAGAGAAGATAGCAAGTTAAACCTGCATAACAAACTATACACTTAATTATTTTGCTTTTTCTGGTCATATCCTTATTGTTGGTCTCTCCAGTATCTTTCCTTCTCTGTTTCAGCAGACAATGGTATTTAAGCCTGAATTCAAAACCACCTTTTTGATATTGAGTCATTTCTCTGGGTGTCTCTCACATATACACGAGGTTTACATGTTATTGAACTTTCATTTGATTTTTTCTTGTTATTCTGTCTTTCGTTATAAGAGTCTGTTTCAACTAACAACTACGAATGGTGGAGAAAAAGTTATGTTTCTTCCCGTACATTGACTTAGCAGGATTCTTGTTCCAACTGAACTAGGCAGGGTGAAGACAAGGCCCAAGCTGAGACTTAGTCAAAAACAGGTCTCAAAGGATTCCCTCTAAAGTTTGGTCAAGGAGAGAGTATTTTTTCAGCTCAATGTTTAACTTTGTTGAAGGAAAATAGTAGAGCAGGAGTATAATCTCATCTCTGTTTTCTCCTAGATTCATCTACTTCTTAACCTCAGAATAAAGTTTCAGTGTAAGCAGAAGTCATATTAGAAGGGAGCTAATGCAGTTGTTCCCAAACATTGCTACAGATTGTAAAAAACACCTGATAGTCATTTTAAAAGCTCAATGCCCAAGTCACAATGCCCATGCTAATTAAATCAGAATGTATCTTTCAGAATTTTTTAAAGTTCATCAAATAATTTCAACATGCAGCAAAGTCTGAGAACCACTGGGCTAATGAGTAAGTAGGCCAAAGAGAGAAAAGAGCAGTATATAATATGCCTTCAAGCAATTTGCTGATAAAAAGAGGGGAATTAAATTAGTTGGGTGTGGCGGCATGCACCTGTAGTCACAGCTACTTGGGAGGCTGAGGAAGGAGGATTGCTTGAACCTGAGAGTTCAAGGTTTCGGTGAGCAATTTTCATGCCACTGCACTCTAACCTAGGCAACAGAGTGAGAACCTGTCTCTAAAAAAAATTGAAGTAAATTAAAATTAAATGAAGGGAAATAAGCTAGGCAAGTTAGGAGTGATGGGGAAATATAATTAAGAGAAACAAAATAAATATTTTCCTAACCCAGAAAATCTTTCTACAAAGGTAGGAGAGACAAAAACAAGTTTTATTATTGAATAAGTATTAAACCAGAATGTCATGCAAATCACAGGCAACCTGTTAAGACATTACAAAGAGAAAAGAAAATTTACCCTTTTATATAGCCAAGCAGCTACAATCCATTATGTATATGTATTTAAGATAAACAATAAGTAGTCTTCACATAAGAATATTCCACAACACCTTTTGTCACACATAATTCATCATAACTTTACTATGAAAATTGGGGAAATTCCCTTTATTAGTTGAATGCCTTTATGTGGACACTTTAGTTTGTCTTTAGTTTGACACTTCCTATAACTTAATAACAAGAGGTAGTTTTGCAAATTGGAGGGAGGCTCCCATTGAAGGTAGGCTCTTTCCCTCCCACAGGAGGTAAGGAAGTTATCTCTCTTGATGTTTCTGTTTCAGAAAGATGCCTTCCATGTCCTTGAAACGTTACTGAGTTGAGAGACTGATGAGAGTGTTATTCAGTGATTGTAAAGATTTACATACATTCAAAGAGAACATAGAAAGAAGTTCTCAAACATTAGAGAGAGGAGAGGAGTGTCTTTTCTTATTTTCAACAGAGAGAATTAAGCCTCTTATTTTAAATTTGTATGTGTAATTTCAGGAGATATCAGAATTAAGGAGATTTTCTTTTCCAAACTTACATGGAAAAATGTAAAAAGGTTTGCATGCTGAGGGTAAAAGACTATGGGAGAAGCGGGCATTGAATGTGCAAGAGAATAGAGGTATTGATGGCACAAGGTTCCAGAGCAGGAGAGAAGTGGTGACTTCAAAATTCTAAGTAAAGTGCTAAGTTCAGGCCGGGAGAAGGGAAACTGCTTTCCTGAAATGAGGGAGTGAAGATGCAGAAATATGACCTTATGGAGAAAGGGTGATTACCTGTCTTCATCCTATGGAATCTACAATGTTCTTCCATTAGCATCATCTCCAGGGACTGGAGCTTACTTACGACAGTCACAGTCCAGTGGCGACATGTTTCAGGGGATGCAATTAGCAGCAGTATTTCTCTAATCATCACCATTGGATGAGGAAAATTATAAAACACTATGCCAACAATTTATTTGCTCATATTCATATCATCAAAATATGCTGCAGTCATTATCAGAGGCTTTTCATTTCCAAAGTATCCAGGGCCTTGTAATTGACAGTGGGGAACTCTATGGGGTGTGTCAAAGCCAAGTTGTTTGACAGAGATCTTTCTATTTTTATCCAAGATTTGTTTTATAAATGTGAGAGATCAAACAGAATTTTTCCTGAAAAATATAAATAAAATAAGTTAAATGCAACTCAAAAAGGTTTGTTTTCTATCCCTGTTGCCCCTCCAGGTTTTCATCAAATGCCAGGTGCCCCACATCCAAGGTCACTTTAATCATCCTGTTTTAAGTACTCCAGGAAATTATTGTATTTTCATGTATTTAAATTAATTAATTGAAAATGTTGTCATCCAAAAGATGACCAGGATGGCTAAATAGTAGAAAGGAGAGCCTTATTGGTGATATTGGTTTGCAAGCCAGGAGGAGAAAGTCTCCAGCATGCATTGAGGATGCTCTCTTTGAAGAGGGAAAGCCAAACTGGGTTTCAAGCTTCACAGGTTCCATATCACACAATAGAGTCATACATTTTCATCAGGGTAGGAAGAAAAGCTAAATTACATTTATGAGTGGAGCCAAGCACATATGCAATGGGTAAACATACATGTAACATACATTAAAGTGAGATGGAATTTGGTTCTTTATGTCAAAAGATGAACTATAGGATACAAAGACAGTTTGTGTGCACCCTCTATAAACTGGCTGAAAATGGCTTAAGGTCTATGATTTCTTATCAGAGAAGAATACTTGTAAGGCCAGTCTTCCATCCAATCAGAGGTGTAGTGGTCTGGGTTGTAAACCAGCCTGGTAGTTCCTATTGTTAGGGAGTTTGGGGAGTATTTAAAAATTTGCCATGCCAGTCAGGCCCTGAACCCTCAACCCACAGGTAATATTTTTTAACCTTAGGGTCCCTGTTAGTTGATAAAGGGCCATCTCTTTTGGTGTCTCAGATCACAATGTTAAAGGTAAAATCTTAGATGAAAAACCAGACCTGTGTAGATTTTTATGCCAATGTGGATATGGTGAATTAAGAGCAAAGCCAAAAGGCCTAACAGGATTTTGCAGTGGCAACTTGAAGCAGGAGAAAAAAACACACAGCTAAAGCTTATAATGTGAACCTTTTTCATACTTTTACTTGGGCTATCTGGGGTAATCCTCTTAGTTAATCTTTCTTGGCCTCAGTTTCCTCATTTGTATAACTAAAGTGTTGGATTCCATTATTTATCCTCCAACTTCTGAGAAAGAAAAAATAAATAAGTATGGTTTAAACTGCAGCATAAGGAGTTAGGACTTGATATGAGACAAAAAATGTCCAAAGTATTACAGCTATACTAGGAGAAGCATTGACAATCTTCCTTGGATATTTTTTAAACAGGAAATCTCCCTGTGTGTAAAAGGGTTGTAGGTAAAGGCACAAGAAAGAGTCTTATTTGATGGTCCCTCCTGGCCAAGAATATAATCCATTCCACTGAAAATAAGCAAATAAAATATTCTCCAGAACCCAGCTTCACTGTGGAATGAGGCATCTGGCAGTTAGAATTGGTCGATTCATGCACCACAGGTGAGCAGCTCCCACTGAGGTTCAAAAGCAAGCTGACCACTAGAAAGCTCTGGATTTGTCTCCAGAGCATTAGGATTTTTATTGCTTTATGATCCATCCACATCCATATAAAATGATTTATTCCCTTGGTATATGCAATATAATACCAAAGAATTAGCACTGGAACAGCTTCAGGGGTCAATTAACCCAAACCCAGAATTCTAAGCAGCAGAGATTAGTTTTTGAAATGTTTCCCAGTAATTAAATCTAGCAATGAAGGTGATTCCACCACTTTCCTTTTTTTCCAACTCTTTTAATTATTACTGAGTCTAACTTCCTCACATGTAAAAAAATCACTTAAGGATGGCTATGAGTATTTATATACACTGAGGTGTGATTGGAGATTAGTTGTCTCCATGCTTCTCCAAGATTTCCACGGGCAAGTATGACCCTCAAAAAGATTACTGCATTTTGTTATGAGGCTCAAAAGATAAATTAACAAGAGAAAAACAGAAGTCTCAGCCGTGGTTAGAACTTGGGTTTATATACTACCTTAAAAAGAATACATTTTGTAGAGAAACTGACAAGACAAAGGAAAGAGACTTTAAGCTTCTTGGAGTCAGCAAATTGAGGGAAAGTAAACATTTTCGGGAGCTAATGTAAGATAAGGACAAGTTAGTAAAGGTTTGTTATATAGGTTCCTCTGTTGACCTTTGTGGGCTGATAAGGGTCTAGAGTTGTCTCTGGTGATTAATTTCTGTCCTTCCTCGTAGAGAGAGGAGAGGGGCCACCTTTACAAATTTATGTCCTGCTTTGGAGCATATAGGAGGAGGAAAGAGTCCTATTCTTGTATCTGCTTTTTCTCTATTACCTTGAGCTCGAAATAATCCTTATTCCAGAATGGCATATTTTGAGGTGGTATATTCTGCTATCCTTCATGACCAACAACAAGGACACTCACTATGGAAATAAAAACAAATGTTTCTATCAGTCTGAGAAGAAGGAAACCAAAGAATACAAAAGAATAGCTCAGTTTTTATAAGTTGTGGAGGAGCAGAGGACCTAAAATGTAGAAAGACAGGGACTGGTGGCTAAGAGATATGGTCTCTAACATCTCTGACATTTGATCATTTACATAAGGTAAAATGCATTTTTCCAAAGCTAACACTGTGCTGTCATAAGCACTTGGTACTGCTGAGGATGACTCTGAATCCTCTACAAACTTGAAGGGAAAAAGTACCTCTAAGAAAGATGAATCAGAAGTAGATTGAACTGGTCAGCTGGGAGAATCACAGGATCATAGAGGTGGGAAGGAATTAAGAAATTAGACCAAACCTCCCATCCAATGCAGAACCTTCCCTACAACACCTCCAATTGGTGTGCATTCAGTTTCTGCTTGATTACTTCCAGTGACTAGAACTCCTCTGAAGAAGGAGAATGTAAAAATATTCTTCCTTTGGTTGAACAAGAATCTGCCATTCATAACTTCCATTCACAACTTCCATTCACTGACTGTTTCTAACCACAGAAGTTACAAAAGATACACACATAACCCCACTTTGATCTGGCAGTTCTTCAAATATTTAAAGACAGGCCTAGTTACCTTGCAGAGAGACAATATAAGAAATATAAGTTTAAAGTCAATCTAAAAGTGCAACACGCATATACAGAACTGAACATGCTGTTCCAGATATATTCTGACCAGCACAATCCACAATATACACTACTAAGCCCTCTTCCTGATAGACTTCTATTAATATAGCGCCTAAAATTGTCCTTTTATTCCCATCATATCACACTAATGTTGCATACCAAGTAAAATCTGTTTTATATATAATCTTGCTATTAAGCCAAGAAGCTCTTATCTTATCTCTGATACCTTAATTTCTTGAGCTTTAATCAAACACATTATAGACAACATTGAATTATACCTGAGCCCTGTGCTCCTACAAAACAAATTAGGTTAAAGAAACTCCCCACTCTTCTATTACGGAAAATGATTTACTGCAAAAAACTACCCTTCCCCATGCGACTTAGATAATACTCACAGATGCCCCTTTGTTTTCATATGGCAAGGCCAGACACAGACCCTACAAATTCCCATTCTTTTCATAAATGATTAATTGAACTGGTTATGTCTACCGATCTTTTGGAATGTAATGCCTCTTAACCAAACTTTGTCTAAAATTTTTTCTCCCAGGCTGCAGAACATTGGCCCAACCTCAGCCTAGACAGCATACAAACTCTCTCTAAGGGCCCTCATGGAAAATAAACTAGCCTCAGGGTAAAACCTTCTCTGATTTACTATTCCATCGTGCCACAATTTCAACCTGCTTCCCTACATCTGGTTCTTTCTAGCTATGTATACTCCTCTCTATAAAAGAAAACTCTTTTCACCTTACTCTTGAGATACTTTGTAGATATTATGGTCACAAATTTCTCCCTATTATAATAGTCCCTATCTCCCTGTTACAATAGTCCTGCTCCTCCCATCTTGCAAAATAATCCTTTTGAATAAAGTCTCTCTTTATTAAGTCCAGATTTGCTTTCATTTGACATTATGTATATTTCTACTCAATTACATCCTGTGTGGGCACATGGCGTGGGACTGGTGGGCAGCTCTGTCCATGGTCCCGGCGCAGGATCCACTAGGCAAAGCCAGCTGGGCTCCTGAGTCGAGTGGAGACTTGGAGAACTTTTATGTCTAGGTGGAGGATTGTAAATGTACCAATCAGCACTCTGTGTCTAGCTCAGGGATTGTAAACGCACCAATCAGCACTCTGTGTCTAGCTAAAGGTTTGTAAACACACCAATCAGTGCTCTGTGTCTAGCTAATCTAGGGGGGACTTGGAGAACTTTTACGTCTAGCTAGAGGATTGTAAATACACCAATCAGCACTCTGTGTCTAGCTCAGGGATTGTAAACGCACCAATCAGCACCCTGACAAAATGGACCAATCAGCTCTCTGTAAAATGGACCAATCAGCAGGATGTGGGTGGGGCCAGA
Source organism: Gorilla gorilla gorilla (assembly GCF_029281585.2). NCBI lineage: Eukaryota > Metazoa > Chordata > Mammalia > Primates > Hominidae > Gorilla > Gorilla gorilla. Next base: position 128,962,678 of record NC_073247.2, read on the forward strand.
TAAGGGAATAAAAGCAGGCTGCCAGCAGCGGCAACACACTCTGGTCCCCTTCCACACTGTGGAAGCTTTGTTCTTTCGCTCTTTGCAATAAACCTTGCTGCTGCTCAGTCTTTGGGTCCGCACTGCCTTTATGAGCTGTAACACTCACCGCGAAGGTCTGCAGCTTCACTCCTGAGGCCAGTGAGCCCACGAACCCACCGGGAGGAATGAACAACTCTGGATGGGAGGAATAATCAACTCCAGAAGCACTGCCTTAAGAGATGTAACATTCACCGTGAAGGTCTGCAGCTTCACTCCTGAAGCCAGCGAAACCACAAACCCACCAGAAGGAAGAAACTCCAAAAACGTCCGAACATCAGAAGGAAAAACTCTGGACACACCATCTTTAAGAACTGTAACCCTCACCACGAGGGTCCGCGGCTTCATTCTTGAAGTCAGTGAGACCAAGAACCCACCAATTCCAGACACACCAGTACCTGGACCCAATTAGAGTAAGTAAATTTACTGAGGCTCCAGAGGAAGGACTTCAGGACTCAGACCTTAGTTATAGATTAAAATAGGTTAATCACTAATGTAGGTAGATGAATGCACATTTACAAGTAGACTTATAGCTTAGAAGTATATAAGCTCTGTAAAACTTTGTAATTTGGAGTTGGTCTGGCAATAATTTCCAGGCCTTCTCCTTGTAACCAGTTACAGAAATAACAACTCTCTTTTTCCCCAGTTCATCTGCATCTCGTTATTGGGCCATGAGAAATAACACCTGACCCTCAGTTTGGTCCAGGAACAATTCTTTAAAGGATTCACAATCTTCTGTATTGAATGGTTCATTCTCTCTCCCCCTCCACCTCCTGTTTCCCTTGCCCTTGCCCTTCCCCTCTCTCTCTTTCAAAGAAAAAGGAGATGAGATTTGATGTTATGTAGGCCAAAACAAACTTACTGATGTGGGCCACTTACAAACTCCCTGGGATAACCCTCTGCCATTCAGGAAAATCCAATAGTTTAGCCTTTTATTCTCTCATGGTTCGGGGCTGACTCATTCTAATGGCTGGAATGTTACTTTCACAATCAACACTGTACATTTGCATAGGGATTTGTAAACTTTTGGATTTTGTTTTGAGATATCTTAGCAAGAATATACTGCCTTTAGCTTTTATTGTATTATCTTATTGAGCAAATATGGCTTGAAATCCATCAGCCACGGTGGACTGTGTTAATGCTTGGAAAAAGGTGTTTCCTTTCAACCAAACAAACATTTGCCTAGGTTGTCCTGCATCCAGTCTCATTCCCTTGATATATGCTGTGAACGCTCACCAGAACTAAACATATTTTAACAGTCAAATTATAAAAATCATAACTACATATGAGTATACTAGCTCAAGCAATAACAAAAATTACAAACTTACACACCGATTATAAAGATAAAATGATGAAATTTTCATTGAGGGCATTTCCCTTCTTAGGATATTTCTTGAAAATATGATTAGCTCAAGAAGAGGCCAGGCATTTTGATTCTATAATCCTCTGACCCTTGACACTATAAACACACACCTCTGAAATTAAAACTCTCAGGTGGTATACAGAAAAGAAATACAAGGTACATTTGTCTCTCAAGGAAATAAGAGAAGTTTTAATTGTTCTTTCCTATACTTTTTGGCATGCATTTATGTGAAATTCTGCCCATATAAATCTGTTCAGACTATCATGGTGCCTTACATGCATGTATATCTGAAGGTATTATTAAATTGTGTCAGCTCTCTCTTCTATGTTGGTATGAAGGGGTCTTTTATTAAATTGTTTTAGCTCTCTCTTCTATGTTGGTATGAAGGGGTCTTTTGTGGGAAGGATTGTTTTATTCCCGCATTAAGGAGTAACTAGAGTTTATAATCTCTCCTTAATAGGGCATTAATGAAGGGTTTTGTTATTTTGACTAGAATAGTCCTAAATCTCCACATTATTCCAGATTCATTTCCTTGTTTTATTAATCTGGTTCTACTACCCCAATTCCTGTCTCCACTTAACATTGCACAATGATCTGATTACTTTATGGTACTGATATTTCTGTGCTAATAACAAAGTATCTGCAAACTATCTATCTGCCCTTAAAGTCACCCCTGACTCCATACACATCCACACACAAAGACTGTTAATATAAAACATAGCTAAACTGTCATCGTTCTTATTGGGTTCTTATTGCCAAAGGAACTTCTTTTTTTTTTTTTTGAGTCAGGGTCTCACTCTGTTGCCCAGGCTGGAGTGCAGTGGCATGATCTCAGCTCACTGCAACCTCTGCTTCCCAGGTTCAAACAACTCTCCCACCTCAGCCCCTCAAGTAGCTGGAACTGTAGGTGTGTGCCACCATGCCCAGCTAATTTTTGTATTTTTGTAGAGACAGGGTTTCACCATGTTGCCCAGGCTGGTCTTGAACTCCTGAGCTCAAGCAATCCACCTGCCTCGGCCTCCCAAAGTGCTAGGATGACCGGCGTGAACCACCACCTCTGGTCAAAGGAACATTTTTAAAAGTGATAATATTAGGCATTCAAGTTTTCAGGTGGATTAAAAAATAAGCAATTCAAATTTGTTTGCTATGAAAACAATATTTATTTATTTGATATACAATAGTCCTTCTCCATCCACAGGAGATATATTCCAAGACCCTCAATGGATGCCTGAAACCCTGGATAGTACCAAATCCTAAATATACTTTACTGTAAAGAAGGCTTTAATTTCTCTATTTTTGCTTCTGTTGCCCATGCTTTTGGGGTCATATCCGCAAAATCATTGCCTAGACCAATGCCATGGAGCTTTCTTGTTTTCTTTTAGTACTTTTACATTTATAATTTTAGATCTTATATTTAACTCTTTAATTCATTTTGAGCTGATTTTTCTATGTGATGTGAAATAAGAGTCTAATTCAATCTTCTGCATGTAGATATCCAGTTTTCCCAACTACATTTATTGAAGAGACTGTCCTTTCCCCACTGTGTGTTCTGGGCAATTTTGTCAAAAATCAGTTGACTGTAAATGCATGAATTTAGTTCTCAGCTCTCTATTCTGTTCCATTTGTCTATGTGTCTGCTTTTATGACAGTATCATGTGGTTTAAATTACTATAGGTTTAGAGTATATTTTAAAGTGTGGTAGCCTGATGCCTCTCACTTGGTTCTTTTGGCTCAAGGTTGCTTTGACTATGCAGGGTCTTCTGTAGTTCCATATAAATTTTAGGATAGTTTTTTTTTCTATTTCTGTGAAGAATGTCATTGGTATTTTGATTGGAATTGCATTGAGTCTACACATCACTTTGGTAGTATGAACATTTTCATACTATTAGTTCTTTGAAACCATGAACACAGGATATATTTCTATTATTTTTGTCTTCAATTTCATTTATCAATATTTATAGTATCTTTGTATAGGTCTGTCACATCCTTGGTTAAATTTATTGCTGTTTTATATTTTTTATGGCTATTGTTAATGGAATTGTGTTCTTAATTTTGGGGGGATAGTTTCTTGTTAGTGTATAAAAATGCTACTGGATTATTTTTAATGATGATTTTGCATCCTGCACATTTACTAAACTGGATTATTAATTCTAATAATTTTTTGGTAGAATATTTATGGTTCTTATATATATATATATATATATGACTATATCATCTGCAAACAGGCACAATTGAAACTTTTCTTTCTATTTTGAATGCTTATTATTTATTTTCCTTGCATAATTGCTATTGCTGAAACTTCCAGTACTATACTGGATAGAAATGGTAAGAGTGGGCATCCTTTCCTTGTTCTGATCTTAAAGGAACCGATTCGTTTTTATCTGTGATTTTTAGGTTTTTGAAAATTACTGTTTTAAACAGAACTTTACTGGCACTCATGTACTGCAAATGACTGATTTAAATGGGCAATAAGATGACAATAAAGAATAAAATACTTTGGCCATCTTTTCTAATGTGCCGCTGATTAAATAATACTGCATTTTTAAAAAGTGATTGAAGTATCCAGGTATAATTGCATTTATTTACTCTCATCATGATCCTATACTACCTTCAATTGTTTATTCATTAATCTTTTTAACAACGCTGTGGATTTATGTCTACAAGTTTTTTATTTTTTTTAATTATACTTCAAGTTTTGAGATACATATGCAGAAAGTGCAGGTTTGTTACATAAGTATACACGCTCCATGGTGGTTTGCTGCACCCATCAACCTATCATCTACATTAGGTATTTTTCCTAATGCTATTCCTCCCCTAGCCCCCAACCCCCTGACAGACCCTGGTGTGTGATGTTCCCCTCCTTGTGTCCATGTGTTCTTATTGTTCAACTCCCACTTATGAGTGAGAATATGCAGTGTTTGGGTCTCTGTTCCTGTGTTACTTTGCTAAGAATGATGGTTTCCAGCTTCATCCATGTCCCTGCAAAGGACATGAATGCATCCTTTTTTATGGCCGCATAGTATTCCATGGTGTATATGTGCCACATTTTCTTTATCCAGTCTGACATTGATGGGCATTTGGGTTGGTTCCAAGTTTCTGCTATTGTGAATAGTGCTGCAATAAACATACGTGTGCATGTGCCTTTGTAGTAGAATGATTTATAATCCTTTGAATATATACCCAGTAATGGGATTACTGGGTCAAATGGTATTTCTGGTTCTAGATGCTTGAGAAATCGCCACACTGTCTTCCACCAAAAGTGTAAAGGCATTCCTATTTCTCCACATCCTCTCCAGCATCTGTTGTTTCCTGGCTATTTAATGATCGCCATTCTAACTGGAGTGAGATGGTATCTCATTGTGGTTTTGATTTGCCTTTCTCTAATGACCAGTGATGATGAGCATTTATTCATATATTTATTGGTCCCATAAATGTCTTCTTTTGAGAAGTGTCTGTTCATATCCTTAGCCCACTTTTTGATGGGTTTTATTTTCTTGTAAATTTGTTTAAGTTTGTAGATTCTGGATAGTAGCCCTTTGTCAGATAGATAGATTGCAAAAATTTTCTCCCAATCTGTAGATTTCCTGTTCACTTTGATGATAGTTTCTTTTGCTTTGCAGAAGTTCTTTAGTTTAATTAGATCCCATTTGTCAATTTTGGCTTTTGTTGCCATTGCTTTTGGTGTTTTTGTCATGAAGCCTTTGCCCATACCTATGTCCTGAATGGTATTACCTCGGTTTTCTTCTAGGGTTTTGATGGTATTAGGTCTTATGTTTAAGTCTTTAATGGATCTTGAGTTAATTTGTGTATAAAGTTTAAAGAAGGGATCCAGTTTTTGTTTTCTGCATATGGTTAGCCAGTTTTCCTAACACCATTTATTAAATAGGGAATCTTTTCCCCACTGCTTGTTTTTGTCAGGCTTGTCAAAGATCAGGTGGTTGTAAATGTGTGGCGTTATTTCTGAGGCCTCTGTTCTATTCCATTGGTCTGTATACCTGTTTTGATACCAGTACCATGCAGTTTGGGTTACTGTATCCTTGTAGTATAGTTTGAAGTCAGGTAGCGTGATGCCTGTGGCTTATTTCTTTTTGCTTCAGATTGTCTTGGCTATATGTGGTCTTTTTTGGTGCCATATGAAATTTAAAGTAGATTTGTTCTAATTTTGTGAAGAAAGTCACTGGTAGCTTGATGGGGATAGCGTTGAATCTATAAATTAATTTGGGCATTATGGCCATTTTCACAATATTGATTCTTCCTATCCATGAGCATGGAAAGTTTTTCCATTTGTTTGTGTCCTCTCTTACTTCCTTGAGCAGTGGTTTCTAATTCTCCTTGAAGAGGTCCTTTACATCACTTGTAAATTGTACTCCTAGGTATTTTATTCTTTTTGTAGCAATCGTGAACGGGAGTTCACTCATGATTTGGATCTCTGTTTATCTGTTATTGGTGTGTAGGAATGCTTGTGATTTTTGTACATTAATTTTGTATCCTAAGACTCTGCTGAAGTTGCTTATCCACCTAAGGGGATTTTTGGCTGAGACAATTGGGTTTTTTAAATATACAATCATGTCATCGGCAAACAGAGACAATTTGACTTCCTCTCTTTCTATTTGAATATGCTTTATTTCTTTCTCTTGCCTTATTGCCCTCGCTAGAACTTCCAATACTACGTTGAATAGGAGTGGTGAGAGAGGGCACCCTTGTCTTGTGCCAGTTTTCAAAGGGAATGCTTACAGCTTTTGCACATTCAGTATGATATTGGCAGTGGGTTTGTCATAAATAGCTCTTATTGTTTTGAGATATGTTCCATCAATACCTAGTTTACTGAGAGTTTTTAGCATAAAGGGGTGTTGAATTTTATCAAAGGCCTTTTGTGCATCTATTGAGATAATCATGTTGTTTTTGTCATTGGTTTTGTTTATGTGATGAATTAAATTTATTGATTGGCATATGTTGAACTAGCCTTGCATCCCAGGGATGAAGCCGACTTGATCATGGTGGATAAGCTTTTTGATGTGCTGCTGGATTTGGTTTGCCACTATTTTATTGAGGATTTTCACATTGATGTTCATCGGGGATACTGGCCTGAAATTGTTGTTGCTGTTGTTGTTGTTGTTGTTGTTGTTGTCTCTGCCAGGTTTTGGTATCAGGATGATGCTGGCCTCATAAAATGAGTTAGGGAGGAGTCCCTGTTTTTCTGTTGTTTGGAATAGTTTCAGAAGGAATGGTACTAGCTCCTCTTTGTACCTCTGGTAGAATTCATCTCTGTATCTATCTGGTCCTGGGCATTTTTGTTGGTAGGCTACTAATTACTGCCTCAATTTCAGAACTTGTTATTGGTCTATTCAGGGATTCAGCTTCTTCCTGGTTTAGTATTTTGAGGGTGTATGTGTCCAGGAATTTATCCATTTCTTCTAGATTTCCTAGTTTATTTGCATAGAAGTATTTATAGTATTCTCTGATGGTAGTTTGTATTTCTGTGGGACCAGTGGTGATACCCTCTTTATCATTTTTTATTGTGCCTATTTGATTCTTATCTATTAGTCTGGCTAGTGGTCTATTTTGTTAATCTTTTCAAAAAACCAGTTCCTGGATTCGCTGATTTTTTGAAGGGTTTTTCCTATATCTATCACCTTCAGTTCTGCTCTGATTTTAGTTATTTCTTGTCTTCTGCTAGCTTTTGAATTTTTTTACTTTTGCTTCTCCAGTTCTTTTAGTTGTTATGTTAGGGTGTCAATTTTAGATCTTTCCCACTATCTCCTGTGGGCATTTAGTGCTATAAATTTCCCTTTAAACACTGCTTTAGCTGTGTCCAAGAGATTCTGTTACCTTGTGCCTTTGTTCTCACTGGTATCAAAGAAAATCTTTATTTCTGCCTTAATTTCGTTATTTACCCAGTAGTCATTCAGGAGCAGGTTATTCAGTTTCCATGTAGTTGTGCAGTTTTGAGTGAATTTCTTAATCCTGAGTTCTAATTTCATTGCTGGTGGTCTGAGAGACTGTTTGTTATGATTTCTGTTCTGTTGCATTTGTTGAAGAGTGTTTTACTTCCAATTATGTGGCCAATTTTAGAATAAGTGTGATGTGGTGCTGAGATGAATGTATATTCTGTTGATTTGGGGTGGAGAGTTCTGTAGATATCTATTAGGTCTACTTGGTCCAGAGCTGAGTTCAAGTCCTGAATATCCTTGTTAATTTTCTGTCTCATTGATTTTTCTAATATCGACAGTGGGGTGTTAAAGTCTCCCACTACTATTGTATGGGGGTCTAAGTCTCTTTGTACATCTCTAAGAATTTGCTTTATGAGTCTGGGTGCTTCTGTATTGGGTGCATATATATTTAGGATAGTTAGCTCTTCTTGTTGCATTAATCCCTTTACCATTACGTAATGCCCTTCTTTGTCTTTTTGATCTTTGTTGGTTTAAAGGCTGTTTTGAGACTAGCATTGCAACCCCTGCTTTTTTTTGCTTTCCATTTGCTTGGTAAATATTCCTCCATCTCTTTATTTTGAGCCTATGTGTGTCTTAGCACGTGAGGTGGGTCTCCTGAATACAGCACATGGATGGGTATTGACTCTTTATCCAATTTGCTAGTCTCTGTGTTTTAATTGGGGCATTTAGCCTATTTACATTTAAGGTTAATATTGTTATATGTGAATGTGATCCTGTCATTATGATGCTAGCTGGTTCTTTCGCCCATTAGTTGATGCAGTTTCTTCATAGTGTTGATGGTCTTTACAATTTGCTATGTTTTTGCAGTGGCTGATACCAGTTTTTCCTTTCCATGTTTAGTGCTTCCTTCAGGAGCTCTTGTAAGGCAGGCTGAGTTTATTTTTTCAAACCAATAGACCATAATTTGCAATAAGCAATGATAGACAAATAAGAAAATCAATTCTAGCGATAGAATTGAAAATATTTCACCTGGTAGCAATAGAAAAGTACAATTTTACTTCCCATCTCTACAAAAAATACAAAACTTAGCTTGGCCTGGTGGCGTATGCATGTGGTCCTAGCTACTTGGGTGGCTGAGGGAACCCCCACTGACCCCGGGGCAGTGAGACTGCAGTGAGCCATGATTGTACCACTATGCTCCGGCCTGGGCAACAGAGTGAGACCCAAAAATTGCTACTTCAAACTTATTTGGCATCCAGCAACATGCAGGACAGTTGACTACTTGAGTAAAAAGATGAATGGTGGTGTAGTTCCAAGCAATTTGGGATATTTGACAACCTTAGCATGGGTTTAATTTAATGAAAAGGGTCTACAGTGTTAATGACTAAATCAAAATATGTGTCTGTATTTGGTGATGGGGGAGAGAATGGCTTTATTTTGAATTGACAGAAGAGAGGAACCTAATTATAAAAGTATTTTCAATTTGCACCCTGATGTCTCTAGTATGCTCTTATGTATGAAAAGGTACAATATTCATTGAAACTCTTCTGTAAGTTGTTGAGATCTTATTCTCAGGTATAGTAGCAATCTAGGATATATTTATGTATGTTTTGAATAACTAAAATAAAAAGAAGTGATGGTGGAACAAAGAGGTGATTTTTATTGCTTTTCTGAGTTAAATATGATCATACTCTTTTTATCTCCCTCTCTTGAGTACAGATGCATAAATAGTGGCTAGAAATGACTGCAAATACATAATCTTGCTTTAGAAATTCACAAATTGAAATATTTAAAATAAAATCTGTTCCAACTTCTTTTTTATTCTTCAGCTTTGTCCTTCTGTAATTTGTTATTTATAGCCAAAGCTTCAGGGAAAATTTTTAAGTCAACTCACAGTGTAAATTAAGCCACTGAAAAATAGTGATTGTGAGATGTATTCAATAGCATTCTGTAAAAGAACTCATTTCACCACCATAATGATGAGATGCTGATATTTGGCAAAGCAATTCCATAGATTTATAGCTTCATCATCTGCTTTACTGATTGCTAGTCTCCCAAGGACAAATGGGCTTTCAGACACAATTGTAAATATCCAGAATAAAGCAATGATATCTCTACTCAGAATAGTTATGCCATAATTAGAAAAAAGTTGCTAAATAAACTTAATTGAACATTTAAAGGGCTCTACAAAACATTTCTTTTAATTTCTTCCCTAGAGGATCATGCTGGGTTCTTATTTCAAAATATTATCCAATCTTTCATTGGCCATCTCTCTTTCGTCTTACATAGAAATTGCCTAGTTGATATTTGGTAAAGTATCACCATTTTCACAGAGATAGGTATTTCTCCCATTCCAAAGCCTCCAGAATTATTTATTTTTTCTTCTTCTTTTTTTAATTCCTTAGTAGTTTGACAATAACTAAGTCCTTCAGGTATTAGATGAAGAACAGTAAGAGCTTGAGAAAAACACAAGAAACTTTAGAGAGAAAGATCAGTTTGGAAAAGAAGGCAAGATTTTGCTGAACCCTTAGAGCAAAGAAAATAGCCTAGAAATGAAAGTAAGCAATGATTAAACACTAAAAATGGTTTCTTTCAATCACCTCTTGACATTTATATGGTATCATAATACCTCTGGTAAGTCTTCTCTGGTTTATGAAAACAATAATAGAACCACTGAAATTATTCAGCGATTTATTCATAAAGCAATAGACAAGTTCATTGAATGGAAAGCATTTTTTTAGTTATTAAAGCAGAAAAATTTAGCTGGAGGGATGCCTGTTAGGAAAGCACTGCACATATTCATAGCAGTATAAAGGGCTTGATGGACATTTAAGCTGTTTCCAGTTTTTTGCAAATACAAACAGAGCTGCACACAGCCTTGTGCATGCATCTTTCCTCAGTTGGGTGAGCATTGCTATAAGATACATTTCTAGGAATGAAATTGCTTGGTTAATGGGGATGTGCCTTAAAAATATTGATAGATACTAATAAATTGTTCATCAAAGAGGTGTACATTGTATGAGTGTGATCACCATGGTGAATTGTTAGTGTTCTAATATGCTTCAATCTAATAGGAGGAAGTAGGAGCTGGTTGTCACTTTATGTTGGATTTCTACACTGAGTTAAATTTATGCTTTTCATATTTCTATTGGTTCTGAAAAATACATCATTTAAAAGATTTTAAAGGATCTTGTAAAACAAGTTTTAAATAAAACTAAATCTAAAATAAAATTCTTAATATTTATCTCATTTTATTCTAAACCTAATCTAATATGCAGCCACTGATTAGTTTGATGAGAACATTTCTGTGACTCACCTTGGCATGTCCTAGTTTGGGGTTGGAGTCCTTTCTCTCAATTTTCAGGCAGGCTTCATTTTTAAAGGGCCTCTGGCTACTTCTCTGTCAGATGTGAGTTTTGGATCACCTCTAATACTCTCTCTTCAGTTGTCAGTGATGGAAAGGACAGGAATGGGAGAGAAAAAAAGAATAAAAATATTTTAAAAACCAACAATACCACTATTACTAAAAATAGCAGCTAGTATGCACTGAGTTCTTGCTTTGAGTCTAGCATTACTCTAAGTTCTTTACACGTAGTACCTTATTTAATCTTCATAACAATATATTTTGCTATTGAGGAAACTTTGATTCAAAGAAATTAAGCAGCTTACCTACAGTCACATATCTATTAAGTAGCAGATCCAGGACCCAAATACAGAAGGAGAATGGAATGTTAAAAGATACATATTCTAGAGGAAAATTACCTAAAATTTACTGTGTGACCATAGTCCAAGTAGCCTAACCAAGCTAGGCCTCTGTTTCCTAATATAAATATTGGAACAATGGTTGTGCTCACTTCATGGAAAGGTCATGAGAATTAAGTTCGTCAATACATGCAAAAGACTTAGATTATCTGTCTGACACATGGTAAGAATCATGGAGGTGTTAACCATTATTATCCAGAATCAATGCCTCCCAAATAAATATCCCAGAGCATTAGCTTTTATAACTGTACATTCTATCACTGCTTGGACTATGTACTACAATCAAAGCAATCATCACTTACCATCTTCACATAAACTGCATATCACTCTTGCCTCTGAGTTTAAAGAACATTTCTCCCCCTTTATTTCCCAGCCCTTGTTTTATTCTTTCTACCAAACTCCAGCTGTATCTAAGTACCTATAATCAGATACGAAATCAAGGAATGATCTGAAATTTCCTACATGCCACCACCTGTCTTCCTAGCCCTGAAGATACCACAAAGGCAGAAACCCTAATACTACCATTCAGCTGCAAGTAAGAAGCACAAAATTGATTATCACAACCAATACACTGGCATTAATCTCATAAAGAATCCTTCAGTTTTACTCCTATTCATTTGGGTGCATGGGAAAGACTTAGAAACAGGGGGTTTTAACATTTTAACATTCCATTTGGAAATAGTTTTATTTCTTTATTGTAAATCTTCTTTCCCAGGCTTCGCAGATTTTGCATATCAAAGGGCTTTTGTTTTGTTTGATTATTTGTAGACGTAAAGCAAAAAAGATTTGTTTGGATGGAAGAGCTTGAACTAGGACATTATAGAAGACAGCACACTTAAAAGTAAGAGTCCAGAACTAAAGGGAATGATGGGAATGTATGTCCCTTGAAATCCATAGAAGTATTTAGGAATTATTTAAACTTCCAAATGTTATAGAATTGAGTTCAAGAGAATCTTAATATAAGGGGGAAAACCCATATGATAGGGGGTTGCATATGTCATTACTGTGTCCATCCTGAAAATATGCAGTTGTTTATTTCATACAGTTTGAGGACTTCCATAAGGACCCTTTTCCTAAATCTTTAACAACAAGCCATGCTGCCTCAAGACACACTGTTATGATTATTTTATATTATTGGAGGCATTTATTCTTAAATGGTCTCTATTAAGTACAAATACTTCTAGAAAGAGACATCTGTTTGAGAAGGTGTAATGAATTCATTCTTTGATTACCTCTCTATTCCAAACACAAACTTATGATGTGTAAATATAAGAAGAGAAAAACCAAAAGGATGTACTGTGATCAAAAATAATATGGTTATCTCTGAGAACCAGAAATAGGACAAAAGAAAAGCATAAAACAGTAAGTGAGCCTGAAGCCACTTCTAGGTTCTTTTTTTAGAATCAGGCAGAAAGGAACAGCTCCGGTCTACAGCTCCCAGCGTGAGTGATGCAGAAGACGGGTGATTTCTGCATTTCCATCTGAGGTACCGGGTTCTTCTCACTAGGGAGTGCCAGACAGTGGGCGCAGGACAGTGGGTGCAGCACATAGTGTGCAAGCCGAAGCAAGGTGAGGCATTGCCTCCCTTGGGAAGTGCAAGGGGTCAGGGAGTTCCCTTTCCTAGTCAAAGAAAGGGGTGACAGACGGCACCTGGAAAATCGGGTCACTCCCACCCGAATACTGTGCTTTTCCGACGGGCTTAAAAAACGGTGCATCAGGAGATTATATCCTGCACCTGGCTTGGAGGGTCCTACGCTCATGGAGTCTCCCTGATTGCTAGCACAGCAGTCTGAGATCAAACTGCAAGGTGGCAGCGAGACTGGGGGAGGGGCACCCGCCATTGCCCAGGTTTGCTTAGGTAAACAAAGCAGCTAGGAAACTCGAACTGGGTGGAGCCCACCACAGCTCAAGGAGGCCTGCCTGCCTCTGTAGGCTCCACCTCTGGGGGCAGGGCACAAACAAAAAGACAGCAGTAACCTCTGCTGACTTAAATGTCCCTGTCTGACAGCTTTGAAGAGAGCAGTGGTTCTCCCAGCATGCAGCTGCAGATCTGTGAACGGGCAGACTGCCTCCTCAAGTGGGTCCCTGACCCCTGACCCCTGAGCAGCCTAAATGGGAGCACCCCCAGACTGACACCTCACACGGCTGGGTACTCCTCTGAGACAAAACTTCCAGAGGAACGAACAGACAGCAGCATTTGCAGTTCACGAAAAACCACTGTTCTGCAGACACTGCTGCTGATACCCAGGCAAACAGGGTCTGGAGTGGACCTCTAGCAAACTCCAACAGACCTGCAGCTGAGGGTCCTGTCTGTTAGAAGGAAAACTAACAAACAGAAAGGACATCCACACCAAAAACCCATCTGTACATCACCATCATCAAAGACCAAAAGTAGATAAAACCACAAAGATGGGGAAAAAACAGAGCAGAAAAACTGGAAACTCTAAAAAGCAGAGCACCTCTCCTCCTCCAAAGGACCGCAGTTCCTCACCAGCAATGGAACAAAGCTGGACAGAGAATGACGTTGACGAGCTGAGAGAAGAAGGCTTCAGACGATCAAACTATGAGCTACAGGAGGAAATTCAAACCAAAGGCAAAGAAGTTAAAAACTTTGAAAAAAATTTAGACGAATGTATAACTAGAATAACCAATACAGAGAAGTGCTTAAAGGAGCTGATGGAGCTGAAAGCCAAGGCTCGAGAACTACGTGAAGAATGCAGAAGCCTCAGGAGCCGATGCGATCAACTGGAAGGAAGGGTATCAGTGATGGAAGATGAAATGAATGAAATGAAGTGAGAAGGGAAGTTTAGAGAAAAAAGAATAAAAAGAAATGAGCAAAGCCTCCAAGAAATATGGGACTATGAGAAAAGACCAAATCTGCATCTGACTGGTGTACCCGAAAGTGACGGGGAGAATGGAACCAAGTTCGAAAACACTCTGCAGGATATTATCCAGAAGAACTTCGCCAATCTAGCAAGGCAGGCCAACATTCAGATTCAGGAAATACAGAGAACACCACAAAGATACTCCTCGAGAAGAGCAACTCCAAGACACATAATTGTCAGATTCACCAAAGTTGAAATGAAGGAAAAAATGTTAAGGGCAGCCAGAGAGAAAGGTCGGGTTACCCTCAAACGGAAGCCAATCAGACTAACAGCGGATCTCTCAGCAGAAACTCTACAAGCCAGAAGAGAGAGGGAACCAATATTCAACATTCTTAAAGAAAAGAATTTTCAACCCATAATTTCATATCTAGCCAAACTAAGCTTCATAAGTGAAGGAGAAATAAAATACTTTACAGACAAGCAAATGCTGAGAGATTGTGTCACCACCAGGCCTGCCCTAAAAGAGCTCCTGAAGGAAGCACTAAACATGGAAAGGAATAACCGGTACCAGCCGCTGCAAAATCATGCCAAAATTTAAAGACCATTGAGACTAGGAAGAAACTGCATCAACTAACCAGCAAAAGAACCAGCTAACATCATAATGACAGGATCAAATTCACACATAACAATATTAACCTTAAATGTAAATGGACTAAATGTTCCAATTAAAAGACACAGACTGGCAAATTGGATAAAGAGTCAAGATTCATCAGTGTGTTGTATTCAGGAAACCCATCTCACATGCAGAGACACACATAGGCTCAAAATAAAAGCATGGAGGAAGATCTACCAAGCAAATGGAAAACAAAAAAAAGGCAGGGGTTGAAATCCTAGTCTCTGATAAAACAGACTTTAAACCAACAAAGATCAAAAGAGACAAAGAAGGACATTACATACTGGTAAAGGGATCAATTCAACAAGAAGAGCTAACTATCCTAAATATATATGCACCCAATACAGGAGCACCCAGATTCATAAAGCAAGTCCTGAGTGATCTACAAGAGACTCAGACTCCCACACAATAATAATGGGAGACTTTAACACCCCACTGTCAACATTAGACAGATCAACGAGACAGAAAGTCAACAAGGATACCCAGGAATTGAACTGAGCTCTGCACCAAGCGGACCTAATAGACATCTACAGAACTCTCCACCCCAAATCAACAAAATATACATTTTTTTCAGCACCACACCACACCTATTCCAAAATTGACCACATACTTGGAAGTAAAGCTCTCCTCAGCAAATGTAAAAGAACAGAAATTATAACAAACTATCTCTCAGACCACAGTGCAATCAAACTAGAACTCAGGATTAAGAAACTCACTCAAAACCACTCAACTACATGGAAACTGAACAGCCTGCTGTTCAATGACTACTGGGTACATAATGAAATGAAGGCAGAAATAAAGATGTTCTTTGAAACCAACGAGAACAAAGACACAACATACCAGAATCTCTGGGACACATTCAAAGCAGTGTGTAGTGGGAAATTTAGAGCACTAAATGCCCACAAGAGAAAGCAGGAAAGATCCAAAATTGACACCCTAACATCACAATTAAAAGAACTACAAAAGCAAGAGCAAACACATTCAAAAGCTAGCAGAAGGCAAGAAATAACAAAGATCAGAGCAGAACTGAAGGAAATAGAGACACAAAAAACCCTTCAAAAAATTAATGAATCCAGGAGCTGGTTTTCTGAAAGGATCAACAAAATTGATAGACCACTAGCAAGACTAATAAGGAAAAAAAGAGAGAAGAATCAAATAGATGCAATAAAAAATGATAAAGGGGATATCACCACCGATCCCACAGAAATACAAACTACCATCAGAGAATACTACAAACACCTCTATGCAAATAAACTAGAAAATCTAGAAGAAATGGATAAATTCCTTGACACACTCTCCCAAGACTAAACCAGGAAGAAGTTCAATCTCTGAACAGACCAATAACAGCAGCTGAAATTGTGGCAATAATCAATAGCTTACCAACCAAAAAGAGTCCAGGACCAGATGGATTCACTGCCGAATTCTACCAGAGGTACAAGGAGGAACTGGTACCATTCCTTCTGAAACTATTCCAATCAATAGAAAAAGAGGGAATCCTCCCTAATTCATTTTATGAGGCCAGCATCATCCTGATACCAAAGCCTGGCAGAGACACAACCAAAAAAGAGAATTTTAGACCAATATCCTTGATGAACATTGATGCAAAAATCCTCAATAAAATACTGGCAAACCGAATCCAGCAGCACATCAAAAAGCTTATCCACCATGATCAAGTGGGCTTCATCTCTGGGATGCAAGGCGGGTTCAATATACACAAATCAATAAATGTAATCCAGCATATAAACAGAACCAAAGACAAAAACCACATGATTATCTCAAAAGATGCAGAAAAGGCCTTTGACAAAATTCAACAACCCTTCATGCTAAAAACTCTCAATAAATTAGGTATTGATGGGACATATCTCAAAATAATAACAGCTATCTATGACAAACCCACAGCCAATATCATACTGAATGGGCAAAAACTGGAAGCATTCCCTTTGAAAACTGGCACAAGACAGGGATGCCCTCTCTCACCACTCCTATTCAACATAGTGTTGGAAGTTCTGGCCAGGGCAATTAGGCAGGAGAAAGAAATAAAGGGTATTCAATTAGGAAAAGAGGAAGTCAAATTGTCCCTGTTTGCAGACGACATGATTGTATATCTAGAAAACCCCATTGTCTCAGCCCAAAATCTCCTTAAGCTGATAAGCAACTTCAGCAAAGTCTCAGGATACAAAATCAATGTGCAAATATTACAAGCATTCTTATACACCAATAACAGACAAACAGCCAAATCATGAGTGAACTCCCATTCACAATCGCTTCAAAGAGAATAAAATACCTAGGAATCCACCTTACAAGGGACGTGAAGGACCTCTTCAAGGAGAACTACAAACCACCGCTCTATGAAATTAAAGAGGATACAAACAAATGGAAGAACATTCCATGCTCATGGGTAGGAAGAATCAATATCAAGAAAATGGCCATACTGCCCAAGGTAACTTATAGATTCAATGCCATCCCCATCAAGCTACCCATGACTTTCTTCACAGAATTGGAAAAATCTACTTTAAAGTTCATATGGAACCAAAAAGAGCCTGCATCGCCAAGGCAATCCTAAGCCAAAAGAACAAAGCTGGAGGCATCACGCTACCTGACTTCAAACTATACTACAAGGCTACAGTCACCAAAACAGCATGGTACTGGTACCAAAACAGAGATATAGACCAATGGAACAGAACAGAGCCCTCAGAAATAATGCTGCATATCTACAACTATCTGATCTTTGACAAACCTGAGAAAAACAAGCAATGGGGAAAGGATTCCCTACTTAATAAATGGTGCTGGGAAAACTGGCTAGCCATATGTAGAAAGCTGAAACTGGATCCCTTCCTTACACCTTATACAAAAATCAGTTCAAGATGGATTAAAGACTTACATGTTAGACCTAAAACCATAAAAACCCTAGAAGAAAACCTAGGCATTACCATTCAGGACATAGGCGCGGGCAAGGACTTCATGTTTAAAACACCAAAAGCAATGACAACAAAAGCCAAGATTGACAAATGGGATCTAATTAAACTAAAGAGCTTCTGCACAGCAAAAGAAACTACCATCATAGTGAACAGGCAACCCACAAAATGGGAAAAAATTTTCACAACCTACTCAGCTGACAAAGGGCTAATATCCAGAATCTACAATGAACTCAAACAAATTTACAAGAAAAAAACAACCCCATCAAAAAGTGGGCGAAGAACATGAATGGACACTTCTCAAAAGAAGACATTTATGCAGCCAAAAAACACATGAAAAAATGCTCATCATCACTGGCCATCAGAGAAATGCAAATCAAAACCACAATGGGATGCCATCTCACACCAGTTAGAATGACAATCATTAAAAAGTCAGGAAACAACAGGTGCTGGAGAGGATGTGGAGAAATAGGAACACTTTTACACTGTTGGTGGGACTGTAAACTAGTTCAACCCTTGTGGAAGTCAGTGTGGCCATTCCTCAGGGATCTAGAACTAGAAATACCATTTGACCCAGCCATCCCATTACTGGGTATATACCCAAAGGACTATAAACCATGCTGCTATAAAGACACATGCACACGTATGTTTATTGTGGCACTATTCACAATAGCAAAGACTTGGAACCAACCCAAATGTCCAACAATGATAGACTGGATTAAGAAAATGTGGCACATATACACCATGGAATACTATGCCGCCATAAAACATGATGAGTTCATGTCCTTTGTAGGGACATGGATGAAATTGGAAATCATCATTCTCAGTAAACTATCACAAGAACAAAAAACCAAACACCGCATATTCTCACTCATAGGTGGGAATTGAACAATGAGAACACATGAACACAGGAAGGGGAACATCACACTCTGGGGACTGTTGTGGGGTGGGGGGAGGGGGGAGGGATAGCACTGGGAGATATACCTAATGCTAGATGACGAGTTAGTGAGTGCAGCACACCAGCATGTCACATGTATACATATGTAACTAACCTTCACATTGTGCACATGTACCCTAAAACTTAAAGTATAATAATAATAAAAAAAAAGAATCAGGCAGAAGCAGCTAGAGGCCTAGCTGCTGTGGAGTAAAGAAATTAAAAGTGCTTTTAACAAGATGTATGGTCTGATCCAGGCTTAACCTTAAGGGCATGAATAGATCTCATCACTTTCTTCAGTCATTGAAATAAGAAAATGCTCTAGACTCAACAGAGTTGAATAAATCCTTAATGAATTGGAAGAAATTTCTGAGAAAATTAAACCAGGATATGGCACTAAGAGACAATAACTTAAAAATATATGAAAGATACATTAAGAGACATGAAGGGTAGATCAATAATTTCTAATATTTATCTCATTCCAGAAGGGAATAAATGGAATGGAGAAATGGACTCTGAGATTTTAAAAGTTTTCCCTACAAAGACAGGCCCGGTGTGGTGGCTCACACCTGTAATCCCAGCACTTTGGGAGGCCGAGGTGGGTGGATCACAAGGTCAGGAGATCGAGACCCTCCTGACTAACACAGTGAAACCCCGTCTCTACTGAAAATACAAAAACAAAATTAGCTGGGCAAGGTGGCAGGCGCCTGTAGTCCCAGCTACTTGGGAGGCTGAGGCAGGAGAATGGCATGAACCCGGGAGGCGGAGCTTGCAGTGAGCCGATTTCATGCCACTGCACTCCAGTCTGGGTGACAGAGTGAGACTCCATCTCAAAAAATAAAAAAAAAATAGAAGTTTTTGCTACAAAGCAATGATAATATTTGATGAAGGACATGTTAATTAACTTGATTCAATCATTCCATAATGTATACACGTGTGCAAACATCACACTGTACCCCATATATATGTAAAATTATTTGTCAGTTAAACATAAAATAAAACTTTAAAAAACACAATATCACCTCACATCTATTAGACTATCAAAAAAATGAAAGATAACAAGTGTTGGTAAGAATGTAACACAAAAGAAACTCTTGTACACCATTAGAGGGAATGTAAATTAGTATAGTTGTGAAAAACAGTATGGGCTTTCTTCAAAATACTAAAAGTAAAATTGCCATATGATCTAGCAATCTCACTTCTGGGTATATAGCCAAAAGAACTGAAATCAATGTGTTGAAGAGATATCTTCAATCCCATGTTTGTTGTAGCATTATTCACAGTAGCCAAGATATGAAAACAACCAAAGCACCCATCAATGGATGAACACATTTTTTAAATGTGGCACACACACAACACACAGACACACACAATACTATTCAATCTTTAAAAAGCAAGAAATTCGATGTGGCTGGCAACATGGCCAAATAGGAATAGCTCCAGTCTGCAAATCCCAGTGAGATCAATGCAGAAGGCAGGTGATTTCTGCATTTCCAACTGAGGTACACTGCTCACTTCACTGGGACTGGTTAGACAGTGGGTACAGCCCACGGAGGGTGAGCCAAAGCAGGGTGAGGCATTGCCTCACCCAAGAAGTGCAAGGAGTCAGGGAACTCCCTCCTTTAGCCAAGGGAAGCCGTGAAGGACTGTGCCATGGGAAAAGGTGCACTCCATCCCAGATACTACACTCTTCCCACAGTCTTCGCAACCTGCAGACCAGCAGATTCCCTCGGGTGCCTACACCACTAGGGCCCTGGGTTTCAAGCACAAAACTGGGTGGCAATTTGGGCAGACACCAAGCTAGCTGTAGGAGATTTTATTCATACCCTAATGGTGCCTGGAATGCCAGTAAGACAGAACTGTTCACTCCCCTGGAAAAGGGGCTGAAGCCAGTGAGCCAAGTGGTCTAGCTCAGCAAATCCCACCCCCATGGAGACCAGCAAGCTAAGATCCACTCAGCACAGCAGTCTGAAGTTAACCAGGGATGCTCGAGCTTGGTTGGGGGAGGGGCGTCCGCCATTACTGAGGCTTGAGTAGGAGATTTTTCCCTCACAGTGTAAACAAAGCCACCAGGAAGTTTGAACTGGGCAGAGCCCACTGCAGCTTGGCAAACCAATGTAGCTAGATGGCCTCTCTAGATTCCTCCTCACTGGGCAGGGCAACTCTGAGAGAAAAGCAGCAGCTCCAGTCACGGGCTTATAGATAAAACTCCCATCTCCCTGGGACAGAGCACCTGGGGGAAGGGGCAGCTGTGGGTGCAGCTTCAGCAGACTTCCTGCTGGCTCTGAAGAGAACCTTCCTTCCTGCTAGCTCTGAAGAAAACAGCAGATCTCAGAGCAGAGTACTTGGGTTCTGGTAAGGGACAGATTGCCTCCTCAAGTGGGTCCCTGATCCCCATACCTCCCGACTAGGAGACACCTCACAGCAGGGGTCAACAGACATCTGATATGGGAGAGCTCTGGCTGGCATCTTGTGGGTGCCCCTCTGGGAAGAAGCGAAGGAACAGGCAGCAGTCTTTGCTGTTCTGCAGACTCTGCTGGTGATACCCAGGCAAACAGGGTCTGGAGTGGACCTCCAGCAAAGTCCAGCAGACCTGCAGCAGAGGGGCCTGACTGTTAGAAGGAAAACTAACAAACAGAAAGGAATAGCATCAACATCAACAAAAAGGATGTCCACACAGAAACCCCATCCAAAGGGCACCATCATCAAAAACCAAAGGTAGATAAATCCACGAAGACGAGGAAAAACCAGCCCCAAAAGACTGAAAATTCCAAAAAACAGAACGGCTCTTCTCCTTCAAAGGATCATGACTTCTCTCCAGCAAGGGAACAAACCTGGATGGAGAATGAGTTTGACAAAGTGACAGAAGTAGGCTTCAGAAGGTGGGTAATAACAAACCCTCCGAGCTAAAGGAGCATGTTCTAACCCAATGCAAGGAAGCTAAGAACCTTGAAAAAAGGTTAGAGGAATTGCTAACTAGAATAACCAGTTTAGAGAAGAACACAAATGACCTGATAGAGCTGAAAAATACAGCACAGGAACTTCATGAAGCATACACGAGTATCAATAGCCCAATTGATCAAGCAGAAGAAAGGATATCAGAGATTGAAGATCAACTTAATAAAACAAAGTGTGAAGACAAGTTTGGAGAAAAAGAAATGAAAAGGAAAGAACAAAGCCTCCAAGAAATATGGGACTATGTGAAAAGACCAAACCTACGTTTGATTGGAGTACTTGAAAATGACAGGGATAATGGAACCAAGTTGAAAAACACTCTTCAGGATATTATACAGGAAAACTTCCTCAACCTAGCAAGATAGGCCAACATTCAAATTCAGGAAATACAGAGAACACCACAAAGATACCGCTCGAGAAGAGCAACCTCAAGACATATAATCGTCAGCTTCCCCAAGGGTGAAATGAAGGAAAAAATGTTAAGGGCAGCAAAAGAGAAAAGTCAGGTTACTGACAAATGGAAGCCCATCAGACTAACAGTGGATCTCTCTGCAGAAGCCCTACAAGCCAGAAGAGAGTGGGGGCCAATATTCAACATTCTTAAAGAAAAGAACTTTTCAACCCAGAATTTCATATCCAGCCAAACTAAGTTTCATGAGCGAAGCAGAAATAAAATCCTTTACCAATAAGCAAATGCTGAGAGATTTTGTTACTACAAGGCCTGCCTTACAAGACCTCCTGAAGGAAGCACTACAAATGCAAAGGGAAAACTGGTATCAGCCACTGCAAAAGATACCAAATTATAAAGTCCATCGACACTATGAAGAAACTGCATCAACTAATGGACAAAATAAACCAACTAGCATCAGAATGACTGGATCAAATTCACACATAAAAATATTAACCTTAAATGTAAACAGGCTAAATGCCCCAATTAAAAGACACAGACTGGCAAATTGGATAAAGAGTCATGACCCATTGGTGTGCTGCATTCAGGAGACCAATCTCATGTGCAAAGACACACATGTGCTCAAAATAAAGGGACAAAGGAAGATTTACCAAGCAAATGGAAAACAAAAAGAAAGCATGGGTTGCAATTCTAGTCTCTGAAAAAGACAAAGAAGGGCATTATATAATGGTAAAGGGATCAATGCAACAAGAAGAGCTAACTATCCTAAATATATATGCACCCAATACAGGAGCACCCAGATTCATAAATCAAGTTCTTAGAGACATACATGGAGACTTAGACTCCCACACAATAATAATGGGAGACTTTAACACCCCACTGTCAATATTAGACAGATCAACGAGAGAAAATCAACAAGGATATTCAGGACTTGAACTCAGCTCTGGACCAAGTGGACCTAAAAGACATCTACAGAACTCTCCACCTCCAATCAACAGAATATACATTCTTCTCAGCACCACATCACACTTTTTCTAAAATTAACCACATGATTAGAAGTAAAACACTCATCACAAAATGCAAAATAAGAGAAATCATAACAAACAGTCTCCCAGACCACAAGCAATGAAATTAGAACTCAGGATTAAGAAACTCACTCAAAACTGCACAACTACGTGGAAACTGAACAACCTGCTCCTGAGTGACTACTGGGTAAATAATGAAATGAAGGCAGAAATAAACAAGTTCTTTGAAATCAATGAGAACAAAGACACAACATACCAGAATCTCTGGGACACAACTAAAGCAGTGTTTAGAGGGAAATTTATAGCACTAAATGCCCACAGGAGATAGTGGGAAAGATCTAAAAGTGACACCCTAACATCACAATTAAACGAACTAGAGATGCAAGAACAAACAAATTCAAAAGCTAGCAGAAGACAAGAAATAACTAAAATCAGAGCAGAAATCAAGGAGATAAAGACACAAAAAACCCTTCAAAAAATCAATGAATCCAGGAGCTGGTTGGTTGAAAAGATTAACAAAATAGATAGACCCCTAGCTAGACTAATAAAGAATAAAACAGAAAAGAATCAAATAGAATAATAAAAAAGACAAAGGTGATATCACCACTGATCTCACAGATATACAAACTACCATAAGAGAATACTATAAATGCCTCTATGCAAACTAGAAAATCTAGAAGAAATGGATAAATTCCCAGACAAATACACACTCCCAAGACTAAACCAGGAAGAAGTTGAATGCCTGAATATACCAATAAGAAGTTCTGAAATTGAGGCAGTAATTGATAGCTTACAGCTAAAAAAAAAGCCAAGGATCAGATGGATACATAGTGGAATTCTACCAGAGGTACAAAGAGGAGCTGGTACCATTCCTTCTGAAGTTATTCCAAGTGATAGAAAAAGAGGGGCTCCTCCCTAATTCATTTTATGAGGCCAGCATCATCCTGATACCAAAACCTGGCGGAGACACAGCAAGAAAAGGAAATTTCAGGCCAATATCCTTAATGAACATTGATGCGAAAATCCTCAATAAAATACTGGTAAACTG
This sequence comes from Gorilla gorilla gorilla, assembly GCF_029281585.2. Classification (NCBI taxonomy): domain Eukaryota; kingdom Metazoa; phylum Chordata; class Mammalia; order Primates; family Hominidae; genus Gorilla; species Gorilla gorilla. The sequence continues at coordinate 128,986,559 of NC_073247.2, forward strand.
AATCCAGCAGCACATCAAAAAGCTTACCCACCAAGATCAAGTCGGCTTCATCCCTAGGATGAAAGGTTGGTTCAACATATGCAAATCAATAAACATAATCCATCACATAAACAGAACCAATGACAAAAACCATGCGATTTTCTCAATAGATGCAGAAAAGGCCTTTGAAAAAATATAACACCCCTTTATGCTAAAATCTCTCAATAAACTAGGCGCTGATGGAACGTATCTCAAAATAATAAGAGCTATTTATGACAAATTCATAGCAAATATCATACTGAATGTACAAAAGCTGGAATCATTCCCTTTGAAAACTGGCACAAGACAAGGGTGCCCTCTCTCACCACTCCTATGCAACATAGTATTGGAAGTTCTGGCCAGGGCAATAAGGCAAGAGAAAGAAATAAAGTGTATTCAAACAGAAAGAGAGGAAGTCAAATTGTCTCTGTTTGCAGATGACATGATTGTATATTTACAAAATTCCACCATCTCTGTCCAAAATCTCTTTAAGCTGATAAGCAACTTCAGCATTGTCTCAGGTTACAAAATCAATGTGCAAAAATCGCAAGCATTCCTATACACAAATGATAGACAAACAGAGAGCCAAATCGTCAATGAACTCTCATTCACAATTGCTACAAGGACAATAAAATACCTAGGAATACAACTTACAAGTGATGTGAAGGACCTCTTCAAGGAGAACTACAAACCACTGCTCAAGGAAGTAAGAGAGGACACAAACAAATGGAAAAACATTCCATGCTCATGGAGAGGAAGAATCAATATCATGAAAATGACCATAATGCCCAAAGTAATTTATAGATTCAGTGCTATCTCCATCAACCTACCATTGACTTTCTTCACAGAATTATAAAAAACTACTTTAAATTTTACAGGGAACCAAAAAAGAGCCCGTATAGCCAAGGCACTCCTAAGCAAAAAGAACAAAGCTGGAGGCATCATGCTACCTGACTTCAAACTACACTACAAGGCTATGGTAACCAAAACAGCATGGTACTGGTATCAAAACAGATATATAGACTAATGGAACAGAATAGAGGCCTCAGAAATAATGCCACACATCTACAACCATCTGATCTTTGACTAACCTGACAAAAGCAATCAATGGGGAAAAAATTCTCTATTTAATAAATAGTGTTAGGAAAACTGGCTAACCATAGGCAGAAAACATAAACTGGATCCCTTCCTTACGCTTTATACAAAAATTAACTCAAGATGGATTAAAGACTTAAACATAAGACTGAATACCATCAAAACCCTAGAGAAAAACCTAGGCAATACCATTCAGGACATAGGCATGGGCAAAGGCTTCATGACAAAAACACGAAAAGCAATGGTAACAAAAGCCAAAATAGACAAATGGGATCTAATTAAACTAAAGTGCTTCTGCACAGCAAAAGAAACTATCCTCAGAGTGAACACGCAACCTACAGAATGGGAGAAAATTTTTCAATCTATCCATCTGACAAAGGGCTAATATCCAGAATCTATAAACTTAAATAAATTTACAAGAAAAAAACAAACAACCTCATCAAAAAGTAGGCAAAGGATATGAACATACACTTCTCAAAAGAAGACATTTATGTGTTCAATGAACATATGAAAAAAAGCTCATCATCACTGGTCATTAGAGAAATGCAAATCAAAACCAAAATGAGATACCATCTCACTCCAGTTAGAATGGCGATCATTAAATAGCCAGGAAACAGCAGATGCTGGAGAGGATGTGGACAAATAGGAACACTTTTACACTGTTGGTGGGTGTGTAAATTAGTTCAACCATTGTGGAAAACAGTGTGGCAATTCTTCAAGGATCTAGAACCAGAAATACCATTTGACCCAGCAATCCGATTACTGGGTATACACATAAAGGATTATAAATTATTCTACTATAAAGACTCATGCACATGTATGCTTACTGCAGCACTGTTCACATTAGCAAAGACTTAGAACCAACCCAAATGTCCATCAATGATAGACTGGATAAAGAAAATGTGGCACATATACACCATGGAATACTATGCAGTATGAGCTCATGTCCTTTGCAGGGACATGGATGAAGCTGGAAACCATCATTCTCAGCAAACTAACACAGAAACAGAAACCCAAACACCACGTGTTCTCACTCATAAGTGGGAGTTGGACAATGAGATCACATGGACACAGGGAGGGGAACATCACACACCAGGGCCTGGTAGGGTGCTAGGGGAGGGATAGAATTAGGAGAAATACCTGATGTAGATGACAGGTTGATGGGTGCAGCAAACCACCATGGCATGTGTATATATATATAACAAACCTGCACATTCTGCACATGTATCCCAGAACTTAAAATATAATAATATTAAAAAAAACATATGCTAGGTACCAACAAAAGATTTGCCTCTCCAAAAAAAAGTAATACTTGTCTATAAAATACCTATGACATTGTGGCTCCAGGCCTGTAAATGCAGGAATTAAAACAGTGGGAGTAATTTTTAAATTAATTTAAATTTACATATTAAGTCTTTCACATTCCATGTTTTAGTGTACAGAAACATCTTGTGGAAGATTCCTGGAAAAGAAGAATGAAAATTGTGAGAGTCAAGGGCCATTAGAAACAAGAGCCTGGCTGGGCATGGTGACTTACACCTGTAATCCCAGCACTTTGCCAGGCCGAGGCAAGAGGATTGCATGAGCCCAGAAGCTTGAGACCAGCTGGGGCAACATAACAAAACCCTGTCTCTAGAAAAACTAAAATTAGCTAGGCATTGTGGTGCTCACCTGTGGTCCCAGCTACTTGGGAGGCTGAGGTGGCAGGATCACTTGAGTATGGGAGGTTGAAGCTGCAGTGAGCCGTGATCGTGCCACTGTACTCCAGCCTGGGTGACAGAGAGAGACCCTGCCACAAAAACATAAAATTAAAAACAAAAAAGAAACAAGAACCTCCCACCTGACTTTCTTAGGAGCACAATCCTTTTCCAACTGCTTACTGCTATTTGTACTCTCTGCCCTGTCTGAAGTTGGCAGCATTCCCATCTTTCAACATAGGCTCTCAGATTGTGAACCTTATCTATTATCTTTTCAGTTCTCAGATTACATAGGTTCTAAAGTCACTAGTAATTGATGCTGTTAATTCTAAGGAGCTGTCTGTTTTTGATAACTCCTGCTCACAGTGAAAAAATCCTCCTGGACTTTTCGGACCAGTTGAAAGCACCTCTCTGTATCCTCTGTCTCTTCTTTAATCTGTGTCTGGAGCATGTCCATACCAACCACATAGAGACATAGAATTTGAATAGATAGCTGTATTTCTTCATTTATATGCTGTCTTTCTGTTCTGTCCTGGCCCCTCACCAGTGTCTTTCTTCACTTTGTTTTCCAGTGCCACAGTTGCGTGGCTGTGCACTATATCATTCCTGGGGATTACCATCCATTTGGACTGCAGAATCAGAGGAGTCTCTAGAGTTGTACGCCGTGCTGGCGTCTCACAGGTCTGCCCTGATCAAGAAGCTTGATGCTAGTGCATAATTAAGAAGTGGAAAAAAAAGTGGGGGCCACCATTATGCTACATACAATTCTGTAGAGTTGGTTTTTTCAAGGAATACCTGTTATTTTAAGTGGGCATGTAAGGCTGTCATTTTGACAAAGCTTTATTAGATGTACATGAATAAAATTATAGGAGTAGTAAATGAAATATTTTACTTAGAAACCCTCACTCAATTACTCTTTGAAATACTCTTTCATGTATTAAAAACAAAACCCAAACTAGTGTTTTCACATTTTCAAGATGAAGAACACTGTGGATGAAGCAACAGTAATCATCAGAGCATTAACCCATGAATCAGAATAATGGGTTTCAATTTCTTTGAACATTGTGCTGTGTTTCAATGAAAATAGTTTTAGATCTATTACTTTATCCTAGATCCCATGATAACCAGGAACAATAATTATTCATTCATAAATGTATTTATTTAAAAAATTATTAAACACTAATGATAAGAGAAAAAAAGCAAGAAATTCTGTCACTTGCAACAACATGAACCCAAATGACATTATGCTAAGTGAAATAAGCCAGGCACAGAGAGACAAATACTGTATGCTCTCACTTATATGTGGAATATAAGAAAGCTGAATTCATAGGTGTAGAGAGTAGAATGGTGATTACCAGAGGCGGAGAGGAGGGTGGATGGTAAAAGAGAAGATGCTGATCAAAGGGTAGAGAGTTTCAATTAGATGGGAGGCATAAATTCTGGTGACCTATTGCACAGCATGGTAACAGTAGTTAATAATAATGTATATTTAAAAATAGCTAAAAGGGGAAATTTTAAATGTTCTCACCAAAACAAAATGATAAGTATGTCAGATGATGGATATGTCAATTAGCCTGATTTGGTCATTCCATAATGTATACCTATATTGAAACATGACATTGTACCCCATAAATATATGCAATTATATAGATATGTATATATATATATATAATTACAAATGAAATAAAACTTTAAATAGGAAAGAACTTTTTGAAGATGTAATAGCTGAAAATTTTGTGGAACTAAAAGCAGCTTCTTAGACTGAAACTGCATTCCAAGCACCAAATAGGCTAAATAAAAATACATCTATGCCTAGGAAAACCTTATAAAACTGCAGAGCAACAAGTTAACGAGAGAATCTTTACAAATATTACACAGAAAAGACAGATAATAAACAAACGACTGAGCTGATTTCTCAACTAAAAAAAAAGAGTCCATAGACAATAAAATGATAACTTCAAAGTACTAGGGGTGAGAGAAGACTGTGAATTTGGAATTTCGTACTCAATTAAATGATCATTTATCAGCAAGGCCAATATACAGGCATTTTCAAACATGGAATGAGTAAGAAAGTTTATTATAAGTTCTTACTAAAAGCATTTTTAAGAGATACATCTAAAAAAGAAGAAAAGTAAACACAGAAGAAAGGTGTATTTCTGAAAACTGTAATGAGTAGAGAAATTGACCAAATATGCCAGTAAATTTAATTTTCCATTGTAAAAATTTTTAAGTATTTTAAGAGTAGAATCACAATTTTAAACTAAGGGTTGGCAAACTTTTTCAGTAAATATCCAGATAGCAATTATCTTAGCTCAGAGATGCCATACAGTTTCTGCTGCAACTACATACTGTCATTGTAGGGCAAAAGCAGCCATAAGCAATGTGTAAATGAGCATGGCAGTGTTCCGATAAACTGCTATTTTAAAAAGAAGTGGCTGAACAGTAGACTGTTTAGCTCCAGGACCTCTTCTCTGAACAATGCTACAAATATAAGTTGCCATTAAAGCATGTTAAATTTCTCTTTATAGTTGAGAAAAGGATACAAAGATTGGGTAATTCTGTTTCCTTAGAATATCTCTGGAAGGAAAAATGCCTTGAACTTTTTTCAGCTATTACCATAGTGGAGCACAGTTGAGGGCAAGGCCCTTCGGAAATAGAATACAAGGTAGAAATCTGTCAGACACTGATGGGAAAAAGGCAGGGGCAGACAAGACATTTTACATATATGGTATTTTTTTCTAGGCAGGCTCTGGGGTATTACTGCAGTGGTAAGTAATCATAAGCTGTTTTTCGCTAAATAATTGCACTTATCTTTCAGGTTCAGCTTAAATTTTCCTTACTTTCATGTGAAGTGTACCCCCTATATGCCTCCTATAGCACCTTTAAACATATACCTAATGTAAAACTTAACATATTTGATCATATTTGCTAGTCTGGGTTTTTTCTCACAGAAAATGAGTTCTGTGAAAAGAGATGTCATGATTGTCTCATTCATTATTGTATTATTCATGCCAGGACAGTGCCTGTCACGTGGCAGATACTGCACTGATGTTTGTTAAATGAATAAATAGCTAGTTCTATTGAATTAATGACACATGAACATGTGCCAAGATGTATAACCTCTGTTTTGGGGGTTACATTATCATCTTGATCTTTCACATTTATTTAACCAACAAATAATGAATTAGCGCTCACTATAGGTAAGGCACCATTCTAGATTCTGATTATATAAGCAGTGAGCAAAATAGTCCCTGTCTCATGTAGTTTACATTCTAATGGGGATGAGAGATAATAAACATATAAAAATGTTTACAAGTGGAAAACATTACCACTTGTAATGATTACCAGTAAAATCATTGCTCTTTGATGGGTCAGGACTTTAGCACTTCAGAGTTAACATCAACCACCAGTAAGTAAGAAAGATGGTGAAGATGGACAAAGAAATTTGGCTGAATCTGTATTGAACTCATTCTGTCCTGGCAGGTTACAATGTTTAGTAAATACATAACATCAGATCATTTAGTTGTCTCTTACTAGAAAATGTTCTAAAATATCCAGCTAATTAATACTGCTTCTTAAATAGTATAGCTGGGGAAAAGCACTCTAATGAATATTAGAATTGGTTTCTAGACTTAGGCTTGCCATTCAATTACCATGTGACCTTAGGCAAGTGAGTTATTTCTTCTCTCTGGGCCTCAGTTTTTCCCATGAGAGAACTGGGTTCAATCAAAGAATTTAGTCATTTAGTTGTTTTCTTACCACCGTCATTATTTTTACCGTATTTGAATACCATATCTGTTATCATTTACCTAATAATTATTAGGTAATAATAAGTATTATTAGGTAATAATAAGTATTATTAGGTAATAAGTATTATTAGGTAATAATAAGTATTATTAGGTAATAAGTATTATAATATTAGGTAATAATAAGTATTATAATAATATTATTAGCTAATAATAAGTATTATAATAATATTATTAGCTAATAATAAGTATTATAATAATATTATTAGCTAATAATAAGTATTATAATAATATTATTAGGTAATAATAAGTATTATATTAGGTAACAGTAAGTATTATAATAATATTAGGTAATAATAAATATAATATTATTAGGTAATAATAATACTTATTATTACCTAATAATTTTCTTTAAATTAAAACACATTTTGTGTTTAGTAGTAAATAATATTGGTGAAATCATGATTGTAATATGCTAGTTATAGAGTTTCCTGGTGAATCATTAAATTCATAGCTTTTAAAATGTTTTTTAATGCCACCTTTCAACGTACCATAAGTGGCATTTCTATGTCATTTGGAAATGCTGGATTAAATGACTTTCAAGTCCTCTGCATTCTAAATACTAATATTTTATGAGGTTTTTTTGTATGACTGCTTTATCTCAAAAAATATATAAAATAATGCTTAGTATTTGAAAACAATTAAAACCTGTACTTTGTTTGAATATCTTTCTTCTCTTTCTCATTTACCCGACTGTAATACTTTCCAGGGTACTGTCAGGCCTCTGAGCCCAGGCCGGGCCATCGCATCCCCTGTGACTTGCACGTATACATCCAGATGGCCTAAAGTAACTGAAGATCCACAAAAGAAGTAAAAACAGCCTTAACTGATGACATTCCACCATTGTGATTTGTTCCTGACCCAATCTAACTGATCAAAGTAATCTGTAATCTCCCCCACCCTTAAGAAGGTTCTTTGTAATTCTCCCCACCCTTGAGAATGTACTTTGTGAGATCCACCCCTGCCCGCAAATTTGGTGCGGTGACTTGGATCAGGGGACCTCCCTTGGGAGATCAATCCCCCGTCCTCCTGCTCTTTGCTCCGTGAGAAAGATCCACCTACGACCTCAGGTCCTCAGACCGACCAGCCCAAGAAACATCTCACCAATTTCAAATCCAGTAAGCAGCCTCTTTTTACTCTCTTCTCCAACTTCCCTCACTATCCCTCAACCTCTTTCTCCTTTCAATCTTGGTGCTACACTTCAATCTTTCCCTTCTCTTAATTTCAATTCCTTTTATTTTCTGGTAGAGACAAAAGAGACACGTTTTATCCGTGGACCCAAAACTCTGGCGCTGGTCACGGACTGGGAAGGCAGCCTTCCCTTGGTGTTTAATCATTGCAGGGATGCGTCTCTGATTATACACCCACGTTTCAAGGGTGTCAGACCACACAGGGGTGCCTGCCTTGGTCCTTCACCCTTAGCAGCAAGTCCCGCTTTTCTGGGGAAGGGGCAAGTACCCAACCCCTTCTCTCCTTGTCTCTACCCCTTCTCTGCTTTTCTGGGGAAGGGGCAAGTACCCTAACCCCTTCTCTCCTTGTCTCTACCCCTTCTCTGCTTTCCTGGGGTAGGGGCAAGTACCCCTCAACCCCTTCTCCTTCACCCTTAGTGGCAAGTCCCACTTTCCTGGGGCAGGGGCAAGTACCCCTCAACCCCTTCTCCTTCACCCTTAGTGGCAAGTCCTGTTTTTCTGGGGGCAAGAACCCCCAAACCCCTTATCTGTGTCTCTACTCTTTTCTCTGGGCTTGCCTCCTTCACTATGGGTAAGCTTCCACCTTCCATTCCTCCTTCTTCTCCCTTAGCCTGTGTTCTCAAAAACTTAAAACCTCTTCAACTCACGCCTGACCTAAAACCTAAATGCCTTATTTTCTTCTACAATGCCTCTTGACCACAATACAAACTCGACAGTAGTTCCAAATAGCTGGAAAACGGCACTTTCAATTTTTCCATCCTACAAGATCTAAATAATTCTTATTGTAAAATGGGCAAATGGTCTGAGGTGCCTGACGTCCAGGCATTCTTTTACACATCAGACCCTTCCTAGTCTCTGTGCCCAGTGCAACTCCTCCCAAATCTTCCTTCCTTACCTCCCGACTGTCCCCTCAGTCCCAACCCCAAGCGTTGCTGAGTCTTTCTAATCTTCCTTTTCTACAGACCCATCTGACCTCTCCCTTCCTCCCCAGGCTGCTCCTCGCCAGGCCGAGCTAGGTCCCAATTCTTCCTCAGCCTCTGCTCCTGCACCCTGTAATCTTTTTATCACCTCCCCTCCTCACACCTGGTCAGGCTTACAGTTTCATTCCGTGACTAGCCCTCCCCCACCTGCCCAGCAATTTATTCTTAAAAAGGTGGCTGGAGCTAAAGGCATAGTCAAGGTTAATGCTCCTTTTTCTTTATCCCAAATCAGATGGCGTTTAGGCTTTTTCATCAAATATAAAACCCCAGCCCAGTTCATGGCTCGTTCAGCAGCAACCCTGAGACGCTTTACAGCCCTAGACCCTAAAAGGTCAAAAGGCCATCTTATTCTCAATATACATTGTATTACCCAATCTGCTCCTGACATTAAATAAAACTCCAAAAATTAAATTCTGGCCCTCAAACCCCACAACAGGATTTAATTAACCTCACCTTCAAGGTGTACAATAATAGAAAAAAGTTGCAATTCCTTGCCTCCACTGTGAGACAAACCCCAGCCACATCTCCAGCACACAAGAACTTCCAAACGCCTGAACTGCAGCAGCCAGGCGTTCCTCCAGAACCTCCTCCCCCAGGAGCTTGCTACAAGTGCCAGAAATCTGACCACCAGGCCAAGGAATGCCTGCAGCCCAGGATTCCTCCTAAGCCGTGTCCCATCTGTGCGGGACCCCACTGGAAAATGGACTGTTCAACTCACCTGGCAGCCACTCCCAGAGCCCCTGGAACTCTGGCCCAAGGCTCTCTGACTGACTCCTTTTCGGCTTAGTGGCTGAAGACTGATGCAGCCCGATCGCCTCGGAAGACCCCTAGACCATCACGGACGCCAAGCTTTAAGTAACTCTCACAGTGGAAGGTAAGCCCGTCCCCTTCTTAATCAATACGGAGGCTACCCACTCCACATTACCTTCTTTTCAAAGGCCTGTTTCCCTTGCCTCCATAACTGTTGTGGGTATTGACGGCCAGGCTTCTAAACCTCTTAAAACTCCCCAACTCTGGTGCTAACTTAGACAATACTCTTTTAAGCACTCCTTTTTAGTTATCCCCACCTGCCCAGTTCCCTTTATTAGGCTGAGACACTTTAACTAAATTATCTGCTTCCCTGACTATTCCTGGACTACAGCTGCATCTCATTGCCACCCTTCTTCCCAATCCAAAGCCTCCTTTGCGTCCTCCTCTTATATCCCCCCACCTTAACCCACAAGTATAAGATACCTCTACTCCCTCCTTGGCAACTGATCATGCACCCCTTACCATCTCATTAAAACCTAATCACCCTTACCCCACTCAATGTCAAGATCCCATCCCACAGCACGCTTTAAAAGGATTAAAGCCTGTTATCACTCCCCTGCTACAGCATGGCCTTTTAAAGCCTATAAACTCTCCTTACAATTCCCCCATTTTACCTGTCCTAAAACCAGACAAGGCTTACAAGTTAGTTCAGAAGCTGCGCCTTATCAACCAAATTGTTTTGCCTATCCACCCCATGGTGCCAAACCCATATACTCTCCTATCCTCAATACCTCCCTCTACTACCCATTATTCTGTTCTAGATCTCAAACATGCTTTCTTTACTATTCCTTTGCACCCTTCATCCCAGCCTCTCTTTGCTTTCACTTAGACTGACCCTGACACCCATTAGGCTCAGCAAATTACCTGGGCTGTACTGCCGCAAGACTTCACAGACAGCCCCCATTACTGCAGTCAAGTCCAAATTTCATCCTCATCTGTTACCTATCTCGGCATAATTCTCATAAAAACACACGTGCTTTCCCTGCTGATCGTGTCCGATTAAACTCCCAAACGTCAATCCCTTACAAAACAACAACTCCTTTCCTTCCTAGGCATGGTTAGTGCAGTCAGAATTCTTACACAAGAGCCAGGACCACACCCTGTAGCCTTTCTGTCCAAACAACTTGACCTTACTGTTTTAGCCTAGCCCTCATGTCTGCGTGCAGCGGCTGCCACTGCTTTAATACTTTTAGAGGCCCTAAAAATCACAAACTATGCTCAACTCACTCTCTACAGTTCTCATAACTTCCAAAATCTATTTTCTCCCTCACACCTGATGCATATACTTTCTGCTCCCCGGCTCCTTCAGCTGTACTCACTCTTTAAGTCCCACAATTACCATTGTTCCTGGCCCGGACTTCAATCTGGCCTCCCACATTATACCTGATACCACAGCTGACCCCCATGACTGTATCTCTCTGACCCACCTGATATTCACCCCATTTCCCCATATTTCCTTCTTTCCTGTTCCTCACCCTGATCACGCTTGATTTATTGATGGCAGTTCCACCAGGCCTAATCGCCACATACCAGCAAAGGCAGGATATGCTATATAGTACAAGCCACTAGCCCTCCTCTCAGAACCTCTCATTTCCTTTCCATCATGGAAATCTATCCTCAAGGAAATAACTTTTCAGTGTTCCATCTGCTATTCTACTACTCCTCAGGGATTATTCAGGCCCCCTCCCTTCCCTACACATCAAGCTCGAGGATTTGCCCCCACCCAGGACTGGCAAATTAGCTTTATTCAACATGCCCTGAGTCAGATAACTAAAATACCTCTTAGTCTAGGTAGATACTTTCACTGGATAGGTAGAGGCCTTTCCTACAGGGTCTGAGAAGGCCACCGCAGTCATTTCTTCCCTTCTGTCAGACATAATTCCTCAGTTTAGCCTTCCCACCTCTATATAGTCTGATAACAGACCAGCCTTTATTAGTCAAATCAGCCAAGCAGTTTTTTAGGCTCTTAGTATTCAGTGAAACCTTTATATCCCTTACGGTCCTCTGTCTTCAAGAAAAGTAGAATGGACTAAAGGTCTTTTAAAAACACACTTCACCAAGCTCAGCCACCAACTTAAAAAAGGACTGGACAATACTTTTACCACTTTCCCTTCTCAGAATTCAGGCCTGTCCTCAGAATGCTACAAGGTACAGCCCATTTAAGCTCCTGTATAGACGCTCCTTTTTATTAGGCCCCAGTCTCATTTGACACCAGACCAACTTAGACTGTGCCCCAAAAAAACTTGTCATCCCTACTATCTTCTGTCTAGTCATACTCCTATTCACCGTTCTCAACTACTCATACATGCCCTGCTCTTGTTTACACTGCTGGTTTACACTGTTTCTCCAAGCCATCACAGCTGATATCTCCTGGTGCTATCCCCAAACTGCCACTCTAAACTCTTGAAGTAAATAAATAATCTTTGCTGGCAGGACTATGCTGAATCTCGTTAGGCACTCTCTGATCAGATGTCCTAGGTCCTCCCAATTCTTAGACTTTTTATACCTGTTTTTCTCCTTCTCTTATTCCATTTAGTTTCTCAATTCATCCAAAACCGTATCCAGGCCATCACCAATCATTCTATATGACAAATGTTTCTTCTTACATCCCCACAATATCATCCCTTACCAAAAGACCTCCCTTCAGCTTAATCTTTCCCACTCTGGGTTCCCACGCCGCCCCTAATCCCGCTTGAAGCAGCCCTGAGAAACATCGCCCATTCTGTCTCCATACCACCCCCCAAAAATTTTCGCCTCCCCAACACTTCAACACTATTTTGTTTTGTCTTATTAATATAAGAAGGCAGGAATGTCAGGCCTCTGAGCCCAGGCCAGGCCATCGCATCCCCTGTGACTTGCACGTATACATCCAGATGGCCTAAAGTAACTGAAGATCCACAAAAGAAGTAAAAACAGCCTTAACTGATGACATTCCACCATTGTGATTTGTTCCTGCCCCATCCTAACTGATCAATGTACTTTGTAATCTCCCTCACCCTTAAGAAGGTTCTTTGTAATTCTCCCCACCCTTGAGAATGTACTTTGTGAGATCCACCCCTGCCCACCAGAGAACAACCCCCTTTGACTGTAATTTTCCATTACCTTCCCAAATCCTATAAAACGGCCCCACCCCTATCTCCCTTCGCTGACTCTCTTTTCGGACTCAGCCCACCTGCACCCAGGTGAAATAAACAGCCATGTTGCTCACACAAAGCCTGTTTGGTGGTCTCTTCACACGGACACGCATGAAAGGTACATTTCTGGGCCTTTCTCAGACACATTTGTGAAACTTAGAGTTTACATAGTATATCCTTTCCTATCCTTTTGTCTTCAGATTATCTATATCTTTAAATTTAAAATATATTTCTTGTAGATAGCGTTTATTTAGGTCTTTTTATTTTTTTATCCAGTCCGGTAAATCTCTGCCCTTTATGTGGTGTTTAGTTCATTTATATTTAAATTGACTATTGATATGTTTGGCTTTAAGTTTACCATTATTTTATTATTTTTTGTGTCAATTGCTCCAGAGCTTACAATGTGAAGCTTTATCTTATTAAATACATATTAAGCAAAACCTATGTAGATAGAATGCCATTTGATAATTTGCCAAGCATAGTGAAATTTCTGCATCACATCTATATCTCCCAAAATAAAAAATCAAAACTCCAGGACTACCATTTTCCCTTTGGCCCTTCTATATCCATGCCATATTGTTTATAGAAAAATGGCATTTAATTCAAATTAAATTTGCAAGCAAAGATAAGTAATGGGGTTGTCTTTAGAAAGGCTACATAAAGAAAGATGTTTCCATCAGGATAGGTTAAGCTGTGCTTCAGTAACACACTCCCAAATCTCAGTGGATTCAAAAAAACTAAAGATTAATTCCTGCCCATGCTGTGTATTCATTAAGGGTAAGCAGGGGTATCTGCTTCACGTTGTCTTTTCTTAGGACCCAGGATGATGAAATAGCCACTTGCTGGAACATTGTTTATTATCATGGCAGAGGGAAGGAGAGCTCTAATTAATATATTGGTTAAGTACTCAGCCAGAAGTAACACATGTCACTACTGCTTGCAAGCTATTGGCCAGAACTGGTCACACAAACTTGCACAACAATAAGGGTCCAGATAGTACAACCCTATCATGAGTCAGAAGGAGGACAGAATTGGAATATTTAGCAAATAACATTAATGACTACCACATGCATTTTCATTTTGTTTGTTTGTTTTTTGGTTTTTTGTTTCTTTGCAGGTTCCAGAGTCTTTGCTCCCAAAAGGTTGATGCTGCTCGGTCCTTCTTCTGGCACTGGTTTTAAGAGTAACAGTAAATATTCCTAACAAAAAGAAAAGTATAAACCAATGATAAGTAGATGCTTTGGGGGAGTGCTATGAGTTATTGGGAAGAACAGGTGAAATTAACTTGAAATCTGTGCAGAAGCAGCAATGCTCCCTTTCTGACATCAGGTATGTCTTGAGGGACCAGACAGAGCCTTTAAATAATGGAGTTCTGCCAATAGGCTGGTGTTTTTAAAGCTGTCTGTTGGCATTTCCACTTACTGTTTCTTTATTCACTATTTCCAAATATCAGATGGTTGTTAAATATTTTGTCAAAAAATGCTATCTTCATTAAACCAATTACTTATTACTTATTATTATTATTATTACTTATTATTATTAAACAATTACTTATTAAAGTACTTATTAAAGTAATTATACTATTAAGTATAATAATAAAATAATACCACTTTTGACAGCTTACCATGTGGCAGGCACTGTCCTAAGTGTTTTACACTATTTGAGGCATTTAATCCCCACAGCAATCCTGTGAAATAAACGGTATTACTATCCTCATCTTACAGCGAGAAAATGAGAACCAAAGTTTGATTTGCCATATATCACACATTAGCAAGGGGACAGAACAAGGAGCCTAACTCATACAAGTTAGCCCTCAAGACTGTGTTTCTAACAACCACAGTTTATTTCCTTTCTGAAGGGAAGAGAAGAAACACACATTGGATAAAAAGACTCCTGGCCTATAAATGAAAAGACCTGGATTTTAATCCCAGTTTCTGGCACTGACTAGCCATAGGAACTTAGGCAAAACCCTTCCCTTACTCAGGCCTAAATTTCCTAATCTAGAAAAATAAGCAGAGTAGACTAGATGTTTTCTTAAATCCCTTTTAGTTTTAAGATTCTCACAATAGCAAAGACTTGGAACCAACCCAAATGTCCAACAATGATAGACTGGATTAAGAAAATGTGGCACATATACACCATGGAATACTATGCAGCCATTGAAAAATGATGAGTTCATGTCCTTTGTAGGGACATGGATGAAGCTGGAAACCATCATTCTCAGCAAACTATCACAAGGACAAAAAACCAAACACCACATGTTCTCACTCATAGGTGGGAATTGAACAATGAGAACACATGGACACAGGAAGGGGAACATCACACACCGGGGCCTGTTGTGGGGTGGGGGAAGGGAGGAGGGATAGCATTAGGAGATATGACGAGTTAATGGGTGCAGCACACCAACATGGCACATGTATACATATGTAACAAACCTGCACGTTGTGCACATGTACCCTAGAACTTAAAGTATTATATATATATATATATATATATATATATATATATATATATATATATAAAGATTCTATAAGTCTGTTAAGTATAAATTTCTGTCTAAAAGCAGAGGCTTATGAGTACATCTTTTACACAGAATTTCTTGTTCAAATAGAATTCTTTGTTTCTAACTCAGAAAAGCAGTATTGCTCTGGGCTATCTGCCTGGATGTAGAAATAACCTATCAATATAAAACTGTATGTCAGTGTGAGGGTCATTGAGATAGGATCCAATCCCTTTGCTCTCTGCTAAAGACAGGATGTAATGATTGCACACAAGTAATAAGCATGACGTTTAATATATTTTAAATTTTTTTTCTTACTGCTCCTCTCTAGAAATAAGGCTAACCTACCTTGTGGCTTGACTTGGCTTCATGAGGATTGAATTTTTATCCATGTCTAAAGATCTGTCAGTCTGGAAATGTTGAAATATTTAGGTATTTTGTTTCTGACATGCAGAAAATTTTAACAACTTCTGTAGCTCAACAGTCCACTGTTTCTGGTAGTAAGCCATAATGAACAAAGAATACAGTGTTAACACAGTCTTCTCCCACTTAGTGAGGCAGTGTGATTTGTAATGAATAGTGGATATTAATGTTTACAGATTTAGATTTATTTGTACCACAAATAATCAATTTGGAAAGAAAAACACTTCTGTTTTCCAATTTAAGAAAAACAAACTAAAGATAAGTAACCAGCTATATTCCCTCAATTATGTATTTAAGAACACAAGGATAGCTCTGTGCTGCTGTCTGATGAGAAGTAAATGGCAGGAGAGCAGTTTTCAAAAAAATAGAGCTTTAAATTTTAGGTTTACCATCTTTCATTGTCAGTTTGTATTGTCTGTGAAATCTTTAGCATCATCTCACTGAACATTGGGTACATTTTGCCCAATGATACTGATAACCATAGAAAGTAGTGAGTTGGTTATTTTTAGTTGATAATTAGTTTAGTTGAGCAAAGTGAGGATTCTCTGAGGTTTTTCCATACACAATTAAAGGTCCTGAGGCTGGAGTCAGCTAAGGCAGCAGGAAAGTTACGCCAGGATCAAGTGGAAAACTGAAAGGCACAAATCTCACAGTATGACTTTTTGATAATTATAGTGTCCTATGTGGTAAGAAAGATGATAGGTCAACACTGAGGTTATCAAAAACCCCAGACTATAAATATGTATGTTCACCATTGCCCAGATTTGTTCTCATGATATTTACCATTGTAGATCCACTGATTCAGAAGAGTGGTAGACTTTATCTCAGACATAAGTGCTCATTGGGAGACCGAGTGTGATGGCAGAATGTTATGCCCAACCGATCATCCCGCTGACAAGGACACCAAATTAACAACTATCTATACAGAAAAAAAAAAAAGAAACCTTCATAAGAACCCAAGTAAGGTGAGCACTTATCTGGTTTTAACTTTATATCAATGGAAGAGGCACTGAAGAGATAGAAAAAACAGTCCTGAGTTGGTGTCACCCTTCCCCAACCCCAGCAAAGCATCATGGTGCAGAGAGCATTTCTGGGCACTGGCAAAGGGAGAACAAAGCAATTATGAAATTATGAGGCATTGAACTCGGTGCTGTCCTGTTAGAGCAGAAAGGAAAACCGGACCAAATGCAGCTGATGCCAGCCCACAGAGGGAGCATTTAAAATAGCCCTAGTCAGAGGGGAATAACTAATGCCAGCAATAGGAACTTGGAGTGTCTGCAAACCTTGCTAGTGAAAGCTATAGTGTTCTGTGTCTCCAGGTAAACTTGAAAGGCAGTCTAGGCCGTAAGGACTGAAAATCTTAGGTGAATCCTAGTGCCTTAAGGGAACATCAGTGGTACTCTAACACTACTCCTCATGGCCTTGGGTGGTGGTAGCTTTAGGGTGAGGCTCCTGTACCTTTGGAAACAGGAGGGAAGAGTGGGAAGGACTGCATCTTATGGTTTGAGTGCCATCTTAGCCACAATACAATAGAACACCAGGTAGGCCTCTAAGTTTTTTCACTCTACACTCAGACTCCTGGTTGGCAACTCTAGACCCATCCGGGGCCTGGGGAAACTTGCTATCCTGAAGGAAAGGACACAAGCCTGGCTGGCTTTGCCACCTGCTCTTTGTAGAGCCCAGGGCCTTGAGCAAACATAGGCAGAAGCCAGGGACTAGTTCTAGCAAATCTTGGGTGAGACCCACCATTCTGCTGACTTCAGGTCTCATCCAGTGCATTCAGAATAGTGGTAGCTACAGGGGTGCTTGTGTCACTCCACCCACAACTTTATATGGCTCAGAATAGAGAGAGACATGCTGAATGTTTGGGTGAAAGTAAGGGAAGAGAACAAGAGTCTCTGTCAGGTAATCCAGAGAATTCAAGATTTTCTCTACTAACATCAAGGTGGCACCTCTACGAGTCTACAAGAACTGTAGTATTACTAGGCTTGGCAGGCCCCCTGAAGCAGAAAAAGCTTAGATCACAACACCCAAGCCTTTACAAATATCTGCAAAGCTTTCGCAACAAGGACAGCTACAGATAAGCTCAGACAGTGAAGCCTGCAATAAATACCCAACTATTCAATGCTAAGACACCAAATTAGAAAGAAAAAGGCATTAATAAGCAATAAGTAATCACCTAAAGGTACAAAACTTATTGGTAATAGTAAGTACACAGAAAAACACAGACTATTGTAACGCTATAACTGTGGTATGTAAACTATTCTTATCCTAAGTAGAAAGAATAAACTATGAAGCAATCAAAAATAAGAATTACAACAACTTTTCAAGACATAGTCAATACAAAAAGATATAAATAGAAACAAAAAAGTTAAAAAGCAGGGGGACAAAGTTAAGGCATAGAGTTATTATTAGTTTGATTTTTGCTTGCTTGTTTAAGCAAATAGTGTTATGCTGTATTCAGATTAAAAATGGGTGATAAAATAGTATTTGCAAGCCTAATGGTAACCTCAAATAAAAAAACATACAATGGATACACAAACCATGAAAAGCAAGTGTATTTGTCCATTTACACACTGCTATAAAGAACTACTTGAGACTAAGTAATCTATAAACGAAAGAGGTTTAATTGACTCACAGTTCCACATGGCTGGGGAGACCTCAGGAAGCTCATAATCATGGAAGAAGGGGAAGCAAGGCACCTTCTTCACAAGGTGACAGGAGGGAGAATGAATGCAGGAGGAACTACTAAACACTTATAAAGTCATCATATGTTGTGAGAACTCACTTACTATTAGGAGAACAGCATGGGGGAAACCACCACCATGAATCAATTACCTCCACCTGGTCTCTCTCTTGACACATGGGTATTATGGGGATTATAATTTAACATGAGATTTTGGGTAGGGATACAGCCAAAACATATCAGAAATAAACTAAATCATATCACAAGAGAAAATCACCTTTGCTAAAGGAAGACAGGAAAGAAAGGAAGAAGGATGAGAAGACAACAAAACAACCAGAAACACATAACTAAATGACAAGAGTAAGTCCTTACTTATCAATAATTACATTCAATGTAAATGGACTAAACTCTAATAAAAAGACAATAGACTGGCTAAATGGATGAAAAAACAAAACCCCTTGTTCTGTTGCCTACAAAAAACACACTTCACCTATAAAGATACACATAGACTAAAAGTAAAGAGTTAGAAAAAGATATTCCGTACCAGTGGAAACCAAGAAAAAGCAGGAGTCACTATACTTATATCAGATGAAATCGATTTCAATACAAAAACTATGAGAAGAGACAAGATCACTATATAATCATAAAAGGGCTAATTCAGCAAGAGTATATAATAATTTTAAATATATACGCACCCAATACTGGAGCACCCAGATATATAAAGAAATGTTATTAGAGATAAAGAGAGAGGTAGGCCCTAATACAATAATAGCTGGAGACTTAACAAACCACTTTCAGCATAGGACAGGTCTTCCAGACAGAAAATCAACAAAGAAACATCAGAATTTATCTGCAATATAGACCAAATAAATTTAATAGTTATTTACACAATATTTCATCCAACAGCTACAGAATACACACTTTTCCTCAGCATATGATCATTCTCAAGGATAGACCACATTAGGTCACAAAACAAGTCTTAAAACATTCCAAAAAATTGAAATATTATCAAGTATCTGACCACAATGAAATAAAACTAGAAATTAATAATAAGAATTTTGGAAGCTATACAAATACATGGAAACTAAACAATATGCTCCTGAGTGACCAGTGGGTCAATGAATAAATCAAGAAGGAAATTGAAAAATTCCTCAAAACAAATGATAATAGAAACACAACATACCAAAACCTATAGGACACAGCAAAGGCAGTACTAAGTGGGCAGTTTATAGCTATAAGTGCTTACATGAAAAAGAGGAAAGACTTCAACTGAACAATCTAATGATGCATCTTGGAAAAGCAAAATCAAACAAAACCCAAATAAGTAGAAGAAAAGAAATAATAAAGATTAGAGCAGAAATTAATGAAAGAAGGTTCAAAAGATCAATAAAATAAAAAGTCATTTTTGAAAGATTAGATAAAATTGACAAACAGCCAGACTAAGAAAAAAAATGTCCAAATAAACTTAGAAATGAAAAAGGAGACATTACAACTGATACTGTAGAAATTCAAGAGATCATTAGTGGCTACTATGAGCAACTATATGCCTATAAATTGGAAAGGCTAGAAGAAATTGACAAATTCCTAGATACATAAAACCTGCTAAGATTGAACTAGGAAGAATTCCAAAACCTGAACAGAAGAATAACAAATAATGAGATCAAAACTAAAATAGTAGGTTGGTGCAAAAATAATCACGGTTTTTACCATTGAAAGTAATGGCCTGGAACCTGATGACTTCACTGCCAAATTCTACCAAACATTTAGAGAAGAATTAATACCAACCCTACTCCTCTATTCCAAAAAATGGAGGAGGAGGGAATACTGCTAAACTTATTCTATGAGGCCAGTATTACTCTGATACCAAAACCAGACAAAGACACATCAAAAAAAGGAAAACTGGCTGGGTGCAGTGGCTCACGCCTGTAATCCTAGCACTTTGGGAGGCCGAGGTGGGTGGATCACCTCAGGTCAGGAGTTCGAGACCAGCCTGGCCAACAAGTTGAAACCCTGTCTCTACTAAAAATACAAAAATTAGCCAGGTGTGGTGGCACATGCCTGTAATTCCAGCTACTTGGTTGGCTGAGGCAGGAGAATCGCTTGAACCCGGGAAGCAGAGGTTGCAGTGAGCAGAGATCACACCACTGCACTCCAGCCTGGGTGACGAGAGTGAAACTCCAAAAAAAAAAAGAAAGAAAGAAAGGAAAGGAGAGGAGAGGAGAGGAGAGGAAAGGAAAGGAAAAAGGAAAGGAAAAGAAAAAAGAAAAGAAAAGAAAAAAGAAAAGAAAACTAAAGGCCAATATCTCTGATGAATATTGAGGCAAAAATCCTCAGCAAAATACTAGCAAACAGAATTCAACACTACATTAGAAAGATCATTCATCACGATCAAGTGGGATTTGTCCCAGGGTTGCAAGGATGGCTCAACATACAGAAATCAATCGATGTAATACATCATATCAACAGAACGAAGGATAAGAACCATATGATCATTTCAATTGATGCTGAAAAAAAAGTTTCAAAAACTTTAACATTCTTTCATGATAAAAACCCTGAAAAAACTGAGGATAAAAAGAACTTACCTCAGCATAATAAAAGCCATATATGACAGACCCACAGCAAATATCATAGTGAATGAGCAAAAACAGAAAGCCTTTCCTCTAAGACATGGAATACGGCAGGAATGTCCACTGTCACCACTGTTATTCAACATAGCACTGGAAGTCCATGCTAAAGCAATCAGACAAGAGAAAGATATAAAGTGCATCCAAATTGAAAAGGAAGAAGTCAAATTATCCTCGTTTGCAGATTATATCACCTTATATTTGGAGAAACCTAAAGATTCCAAAATAAAACTATTAGAACTTATAAACAAATACAGTAAAGTTGCAGGATACAAAATTAACATACAAAAATTAGTAGCAGTTCTATATGCCAACAGTGAACAATTTGAAAAAGAAGTTAAAAAGTAATCCCATAGCCACACACAAAATTAAATAACTAGGAATTAACTTAATCAAAGGATTGAAAGATTTCTACAATGAAAACTATAAAACAGTGATGAAAGAAATTGAAGAGGACACCAAAAATTGGGAAAATATTCCATGTTCATAGATGGAAAGAATCAATATTGTTAAAATGCCCATACTACCCCAAGCAATCTACAGATTTGATGCAATCCTTATCAAAATACTGATGGCATTCTTCACAGAAATAGACAAAAACAATCCTAAAATTTACATGAAACTACAACTAGGATAGCAAAAGATATCCTAAGCCAAAAGAACGAAACTGGAGGAATCACAGTACCTGACTTTAAATTATATGACAGCTACAGTAATCAATACAGCATGGTGCTGGCATAAAAACAGACACATAGCCCAGTGGAATACTTACTTTCAGCAGTATGGCCATTTTCATGATATTGATTCTTCCTATCCATGAGCATGGAATGTTTTTCCATTTGTTGGAGGTGATAGTAACTTAAAGAGGAATCAGTAAGCTCTCTCTGAAGTACATGACCTGAACCCAGCAGAACAGAAGACTATGTACCTGGCTCCCAGAAATAGAAGAATAGGGATCACATGTCAATAGAGATTGGCAAGTTATTCAAGGAGAGAGTCAGGAGTTCATGGGGGTGGAACAGTGATCTCCAAGAGTTGGGAAGCAATACTACCATGTCAACATGGGGCTAAAATGCCATGTCCTAGGTCTCTTAAATAGTTACCTCTGCTAAGAAAGTTTCTGAAAACAAAATCTATCATTGCAATGCATCCTCTTCATTAATAGAGGTCTAGCTACTTTAAGTATATACTTGGCCTTTGGAGACTCCTTATCTTCCAGTCTGCATTACATAAAAGAGACAAAAGGGGGTACCAAATTACCTAGCAAAAGTGAAGGTGCAAATGTTTTATCTTTTCTTATAGTTGGTATAAAAAAACTGAGCATGCTGAAATTGAAATCACACAAACAGAGGTTTGTTTTTAAGTCTAAAAAAATTACACAGGGTCTTCTGGAAGATACCATAGTGAAAATGCTCATGAAATGTATCACTAAATCATATAAAATTCAGTAAGTAGTCATAAATTCATGGGTTGCATTTTATTTTCTGCTACAGAAAGCATCACCTCATTACTAACACACTCAGAAAGCTGTTGAAGAAATCATTGGTCTTAATAAGATTATTTATTTATTTTCTTCTTGATTGTGACAAAAGCCAGTATAAGAAGGACAAAGAAGGAAAGGCATCATTGCCAACTACCCATAAACTATTTCCAAGGAAAACATTTTATTATTTGTGTATATTAGGAGTAATACACAAGAAGGCATCAATAATAAGCTGATTCTCTAGCCAAACAATCTAAATTTAAATCTAACCTTGGCCTGTTAAAGATGTCTATAAGGAAATCTCATTCACTCATGTTAAAAGCCTTTCAAGATTAAAATTAATGCTGGCAATTGAGGAATATATTTTTATGGTATATAACCTCTGAGAACCTATGGGATCATCATGTTAAAGAACAATGAAAATGTTAGTTTTTGTCTCCTTTATGTTTTGTCAGAAAAGAAGCATAGCAAAAGGTTTTCAGCCCAAACTGAATCTCTAGTTTTCTTTCCTATTTATCATAGGTTTTCACTTTGCTCTGATCAATGTGTTTGATAAATGTATGAATGAATGAATGAATGAATTGTCCTTCATTAGGTATGCTTAGCACACAGTAGTAACAAGCGAGACGTGTATTCTAATGATCCCATAGTTTATAAAGGAAAAAAAGTAGCAGCTTATTTATTGAATAAATATTTATTCAAAATCTACTATGTGTCAAGTACTCTTATAGGCCCTGGAGGTATAAAAAATAAATGAGGCAGACACTGTTCTTGGCTCATAAGGTACTTTAAAAAATCAGAAAAAAACAGACATTAAATAATTAAACAATTAAAATACTATGGACTTGTAGTTTGCTCAAGTTGCCTAGCAGAATACCATAGAACGTATGGGTTAAACAACAAACACTTATTTTTTTTCCACATTTCTCAAAGCTAGAAGTTTAAAATCAAGATGTCAGCAGAGTTGGTTTCTGGTAAGTCCTCTCTCCTTGGCTTGCAGATGACCACATTCTTGCTGTGTCCTCACATGGCCTTTTCTCTGTGTTTGCACAGAAAAAGGATATCTCTGTTATCCCCTCCTCTATCTATAAAGATACCAGTCCTGTTGGATTAAAGCCCTCCCCATTGTTACCCCCATTTAACCTTAATTACATCCTACAAGCCCTATCTCAAAAAACAGTTACATTGGTTCAACAAATAAATCTGGAGGGGACACAATTCAGTCCATAACAAGTTTTCAAAGATGTTACAGAAAAGAGGGGTACATCATGCTCTCACAGCATACCTATAAGTGTGATACACTAGTCTGGGGGTCATGGAAGCCTTCCATGAAGAGGTCATTTAAGCTTAGCTTGAAGCACAAGTAAATAGTTAGTTTGGAAAAGAATAGGGGGAAACTAAAGGAGCAGCAACAACATACAAAAATTGCAAAACATGGCACATTCAAATAAATGAAATAACCTCAAAGCAGCTGGAACAGAGAAAGGAAAGATGACATGGTTTGGCTCTGTGTCTGCAACCAAATCTCATGTTGAATTACAATTCACAGTGTTGGAAGTGCGTCCTGGTAGGAGATGACTGGATCATGTGGGTGTTTTCTAATGGTTTAGCATTTTCACCTAGTGCTGTCTCATGATAGAGTTCTCACGAGATCTGAGAACTCGTGAGTTCTTTGAAAAGTGTGTAGCACCTCCTCATTAGTTCTCTCTCTCTTCCTGTTCCCATCGTGTAAGATGTGCTGGCTTCCCCTTCACCTTCCGCCATGATTGCAAATTTCCTGAGGCCTACCCAACTGTGCTTCCTGTACAGCCTTCAGAAAGCTGTGAGTCAATTAAACCTCTTTTCTTTATAAATTACCTAGTCTCAGGTATGTCTTTATAGCAATGTGGGAATGGACCAATACAGAAGATAAGAATGACTAGGCTGAATAGCCAGGTAAAAATCACCTTACGAGCCTCATGAAAGGATTTGAAGTCTACCCTAAGGCGAATGGGAAAACATTTTATGATTTTAAATAAGGGTCATATTTACTCTTTAGAGAGAGGACTCTGACTACAGTGGCTGAGTGTGCATCTGTGTGGCTGTGCCTGCATACTCTTATTTTACACATAGTCCTAGAGTACCTTGCCTCACGGCCACACACTATCAAGAAGGCCCACATTCAACTTTCAGCTGTGTTTCTGATAGCTGCTATGTGAGATTGTGTACCTTTGTCACACTCTTTCATGAAGGAAAATGTGGAATGAAAGGGCACAGAGATGGTGCCCCAGCTTAATATTTGCATTCCCCTTCTCCTCCTTCAATAACAATAGTATTTATAATTCATAATAGTAATTAATAGTTATTGATCATATACTATATGTAAGACACTGGTAACTATTTGAAATGAGTTATCTTATTTTTTAACTTTCGTTTTAGGTTCAGCAGTATATGTGCAGGTTTGTTATGAAGGTAAATTGTGTGTCACAGGGATTTGCTGTA
The DNA here is from genome assembly GCF_029281585.2 of Gorilla gorilla gorilla. Taxonomy (NCBI): domain Eukaryota; kingdom Metazoa; phylum Chordata; class Mammalia; order Primates; family Hominidae; genus Gorilla; species Gorilla gorilla. The sequence continues at coordinate 129,011,486 of NC_073247.2, forward strand.
CAGAATATGTCATCACCCAAGTAATAAGATAATACTCAATAGATAGTTTTGATCCTCAGCCTCCTCCCACTCTTCATTCTCAACTAGGCACTGGTGTCTGTTGTTCTCCTCTTTCTGTTCATGTGTACTTGGTGTTCAGCTCGCACTTATAAGTGAGAACACGCAATATTTGGTTATGTGTTTCTGTAGTCGTTTGCTTAGGATAATGGCCTCCAGCTCCATCCATGTTGCTGCAAAAGACATATAATCTTATTTTTTGTTCTAGCTGTGTAGTATTCCATGGTGTATATGTACCACATTTCCTTTATCCAGTCTACCATTGATGAGCATTTAGATATTTTTTAATTGTTGTGGGTACATAGTAGGTGTATATATTTACGGGGTACAAGAGATATTTTGATACCCATATGCAATGTGAAATAAGCACATCATGGAAAATGGGACATCCATTCCCTCAAGAATTTATCATTTGAGTTACAAACAATCCAATTATACTCTTTGAGTTATTGTAAAATGTACAATCAAACTATTATTGACTATAGTCACCTTGCTGTGCTATCAAATAGTAGGTCTTATTCATTCTTTCTAATTTTTGGTACCAAATAACCATCCCCATCTTCCCACAACACCCCCACTCCCCTTCCCAGGCTCCGGTAGCCATCCCTCTACTCTCAATATCCATGAGTTCAGTGGTTTTGATTTTTGCCTCCCACAAATGAGTGAGAACATATGATGTTTGTTTTTCTATGCCTGGCTTATTTCACTTGACAGAATGATCTCCAGTTCCAAACATTTGCATTTGTTGCAAATGTTTGAATCTCGTTCTTTTTTAATAGCTGAATAGTACTTTACCGTGCATATGCACCACATTTTTAAAATCCATTCATCTGTTGATTAGCACTTAGGTTGCTTCCAAATCTTAGCTATTGTAAAACGTGCTGCAACCAATATATGGGGTGCAGATATATCTTGAATATACTGATTTTCTTTCTTTTGGGTATATACCCAGCAGTGAGTTGCTGGATCATATGGTAGCTCAATTTTTAGCTTCTTGAGAAACTGCCAAACTGTTCTCCATAGTGGATGTACTAATTTACCTGCCCACCAATAGTGTACAAGGGTTCCTTTTTCTCGACATCCTCACCAGCATCTGTTATTGCCTGTCTTTTTGATAAAAGGTTTTTTAATTGGGGTGAGATGACGTCTCATTGTACTTTTGATTTGCATTTCTCTGATAATCAATGATGTTGAACGCCTTTTCATATGCCTGTCCACTCACTGATGAGCATTTAGGTTGATTCTATATGTTTGCTATTGTGAATAGTGCTGCGATGAACATACACGTGTGGCTGTCTCTATGGTAGAATGATGTATATTCCTTCAGGTATGTACTCAGTAATGTCATTGCTGAGTCAAATGGTAGTTTCATTTTAAGTTTTGAGAGAATCAAACTACTTTTCACAATGGCTGAACTAATTTATATTCCCACCAGTAGTTTATAAGCATTCTCCTTTCTCCACAACCTCACCAGCATCTCTTATTTATTTGACTTTTTAATAAATAGCCATTCTGACTGGTGTGAAATGTTATCACATTGTGGTTTTCATTTGCATTGCTCTAATGATCAGTAATGTTGATCGTTTTTTCATATGCTTGTTGGCCACATGTACGTCTTCTTTTCAAAAGTGTATGTTTATGTTCTTTGCCCATTTTTCAATGGGGTTGTTTGTTTCTTGCTTGTTGATTTAAGTTGCTTATAGATGCTGGATATTAGATCTTTGTCAAATGCATAGTTTGCAAATATTTTCGCCCATTCTGTAAGTCATATGTTTACTCTGTTGATAGTTTCTTTAGCTGTGCAGAAGCTCTTAGTAAAATTAGGTCCTACTTGTCAATTTTTGTTGTTGTTACAATTGCATTTGAGTCCTTATCATGAAATCTTTGCCAGGGCCTATGTCCAGAATGGTACTTCCTAGTTTACTTCTAGAGTCTTTATAGCTTTGGGTTTCACATTTGTCTATAATGCACCTTGAATTGGTTTCTGTATATGGTGAAAGGAAATGATACATTTTCAATCTTCTGCATATGGTTAGCCAGTTATCCTACCACTATTTACTGAATAGAAAGTCATTTCCCCATTGCTTGTTTTTGTTAGCTTTGTCAAAGATCAAATTATTGAGGTGTATGGCTTTATTTCTGTGCTCTCTACTCTGTTCCATCAGTCCATGTGTCTGTTTTTTTTTTTTTTTGAGAAGGAGTCTCACTCTGTCACCCAGGCTGGAGTGCAGTGGTGCGATCTCGGCCCACTGCAGTCTCCACCTCCCAGGTACAAGCAATTCTCCTGCCTCAGCCTCCCAAGTAGCTGGGATTACAGACATGAGCCAGCACACCTGGCTAATTTTTTTGTATTTTTAGTAGAGACTGGGTTTCACCGTGTTGGCCAGGCTGGTTTTTAACTCCTGACCTCAGGTGATCCGCTTGCCTCGCCCTCCCAAAGTGCGAGGATTACAGGTGTGAGCCACCGTGCCTGGTCATGTCTGTTTTTTTACCAGTATCATGCTGTTTTGGTTACTGTAGCCTTGTGGTATGGTTTGAATTTGGGTAATGTGATACCTTCAGCTTTTTTTTTTTCTTAGGATTGTCTTGGCTATTCAGGCTCTTTTTTGGTTCCGTTTAAATTTTAAAGTTGATTTTTTTCTAATTCTGTCAAGAATGTCATTGGTAGTTTAATAGGAACGGCATTGACTCTTGTACATTGCTTTCTGCAGGATGTCCATCTAAACAATGTTGATTCTTCCTATCCATGATCATGAAATGTTTTTTCATTTGTTTGTGTCATCTCTGATTTCTTTGAACAGTGTTTTACAATTCTCATTGTAGAGATCATTTACCTCCCTGGTTAGATGTGTTCCTAGGTATTTCATTCTTTTTGTGGCTATTGTGAATGAGACTGTGTCACTGTTACAGAATGGGACTATGTTACTGTTGGGGGGGTGGTGATGAAGTCTCCTACTATTACTGCGTGACTATCTAAGTCTCTTCATAGTCTCTAAGAACTTGCTTTATGAGTCTGTGTGCTCCCGCATTGGGTGCATGTATATTTAGGATAGTTAGGTCTTCTTGTTGAATTAAATCCTTTACCATTATGTCATGTCTTTTATGATCATTGTTGGTTTAAAGTCTGTTTTTCCTGAAATTAAGATAGCATCCCCTGCTTTTCTCTGTTTTCCATTTGCTTGATAGATTTTTCTCCATCCCTTTCTTTGAGACTATAGGTCATTCCATTTGAGATGGGTCTCCTGAAGAAAGCATATAGTTGGCTCTTGCTTCTTTATCCAACTTGCCATTCTGTGGGCATTTAGACGATTTACATTAAAGTTTAATATTGATATATGCATATTTGAGCCTGTCATCATGTTGTTAGCTGGTTATTAAGCAGACTTGATTGTGTAGTTGCTTTATGGTGCCAATGGTCTATGTAGTTACGTGTATTTCCATGGTGGCCATTAACAGTCTTTCCTTTCTGTATTTAGCACTCCTTTAAGGACCACTTTTAAGGCAGATCTTGTGGTAACAAATTTTCTTAGTATTTGCTTGTCTGAAAAGATTCTTCTTTCTCCTTTGCTTATAAAGCTTAGCTTGGCTAGATATAAATTTCCCTGTTAGATTTTCTTATCTTAAAGAATGCTGAATATAGGCTCCCCATCTCTTCTGGCTTGTAGGGTTTCTGTTGAAAGATCCACTCTTGGCCTGTTGGGATTCCCTTTGTAGTTGTCCGGCCCCTTCTCTCTAGCTGCCTTTAACATTTTTTCTTTAGTTTTGACTTTGGAAAATCTGGTGACTATGTCTTGGGAATGCTTATATTTTACAGTATTTTGCAGGGGTTCTCTTCATTTCCTTAATTTTATTATTGGCTTCTCTAGTGAGGTTGGGGAAATTTCATGGATGATATCGTCAAATATGTTTTTCGAGTTGCTTGCTTTCAATCCCTCACTGTCAGAGACACCAATGTGTCATAAATTTCATCTCTTTTCATAATCCCACATTTCTTGGAAGTTTTATACATTCTTCTTTATTCTTTATTCTTTGTTTTTGTTTGATCGAGTTATGTTGGAGAACCAGTCTTTGATCTCTGAGATTCTTTCCTAAACTTGGTCTATTTTACTGTTAATATATTATGAAATTATTGAATGGGTTTTTCAGCTCTGTCAGATCAGTTTGGTTCTTTCTTAAAATGGCTATTTTGTCTTTCCACTCCTGTATAATTTTATTTTATTATTTAAATTCCTTGGATTGGGTTTTGACTTCCTCCTGAATCTCAATGATTTTCATTGCTATCCATATCGTGAATTATATGTGTGTCATTTCAGCCATTTCAGCCTGGTTAAGAACCATTGCTGGAGAACTAGTATGGTCATTTGAAGGTAAGAAAACTGTGGTCTTTTGAGTTACCAGAGTTCTTGTACTGGTTCTCTCTAATCTGTAGGCTGGTGTTCCTTCAATCTTTTAAGTTCTTATAAGTTTCTGTCCTTCAGATGGAGTTTTTTGCCTTTATCTTCTTTGATGCCCTTGAGTGTTTGATTGTGGTTTAAGGTGGGTTCAGTAAACTGGCTTTGTTTCTGGGTAAATTAAGGGGGTCTAGGCTTGGCTTAACACTCTTGGGATGCATGCTCTAACTCTGGGGGTCTGATACCAGGCCCCCAGCTTTGTTCTCTAGCTCATCCTGCTGCACTGGAGGGGCCTAGGTGTTCCCAACCTGCTAGCCACAACAGTCATGTGTGGTGCTGGCCAAAGCACTTCATCAGGCTGGTGGGAGTGGTACATGCTCACTGGTACATTCCAGCAGCCACAGTACCATGGCAAGGTGCATGAACACTGACTGGGGTTGGGCACCAGTTGAAGAAGGGCAGTGGCATTCCTGTGCACACTTTTACCAGTGAAAGCAGCAGCAGGGATAGGGCACTAATGGGGGCAAGGTTGCCAGAATCTGTGTGCATGTTTGCACCAGTGGTGGTGGCTCAGCTGTGTGCCTGAGCATCAGCCACAGGGGGTTCATCAGGGTGGGCTCCTACTGGCAGCAGTGGTGTGGAGGGATGTGTGTGCATACACACATTAGTGGGGGAGAAGAGAGGAGGTCTGTTTGTGAGTGCCCACTGGAAAAGTGGTGGGGTGGGGAGCTGTGGACAAGTGCATGATGGCAAAACAGCAGGAGAGGCTGTGATGTAAGGAAGGTGCTCGTGTGGTGCTGCATGTTGGTGAGTGAGTTTCCTGGACCCCTGTAATGGTCAGGCATGGTCTTCCAGCAAAGGAGCTATGATGAGGGCTTCCAGGGAGTGCTGTGGTTGGGCATATGAGGATGCACAGTGAGTGGGTACAGCCAGGCTGGGACCCCAGGAGAGGCCAGCAGACAGGGGGACACTCAGACCGGTCTGGCCCTGTCCCACTGGCAAGATCTCCCTGCTCTGTCCAGATCCAACAGTCACCTTAAAGCTCAAGTCTTCTAAAGGAATATGGCTGGCCTTGGGAGTTGAGTATTGCTGGCTGTGCTCCACTGCAGACTTTCTCATAAGTACCCAAACCCTCTGGGCTTCACACAGACTGGAGGCCTGCTCCTGCCACTTCTCTAAGCAGCTCCTTCTGCCATCTCAAGTGTCTGTAACGGTCTTGGGGTCTTCTGCCACTGGAATTCTAGAAATTCATGGTGAGAGCAGGGCACTCCTCACCTGTTCAACTCACCCCTTCTTTAGGAGTCTCTGGAGGCCAGGAACAGGAAGGAGGCCTGGTACTCAGCAGCACTGCGCACTGTTCTCAGTTTCCTCCCCCTTCAGCCTAGCACCTGCATCCTCCCTCCATCCACTCTCAATGCCTTCCCTCTGAAGGTCTGTTCAGAGTGTGCCAGTCTTCCCAAAGTACCGGTCTCTTGGTAGGAGATGTTCCTCCTGGCTGTGTCTAGTTGGCTATCACGGCTCCTTCTGGGTCATCTTATTTAATCTTCAAAACAGTACCATGATAATATAGGCTATTTTACTATTTTACAGATTATGAAACTAGGGTTTGAAAGTGGTTACATAAGTTGCCACAGATATCAAAGCTGGGAGGCGGTAGAGCTGTAATTCAAATTCCATTATTGAAAGCTACAGTCCACACTCTTCACCAGTAGAATGTTTTCTCTCCCTGGGATGTGTGCCCAGGCTCAGTCTTACTAGCAGTACACAGCGAGGAGAGGCACAAAAGAGATTCATACCCTTCTCTGGTTATACCACTGCATTCACCTTTATTGCCTCTGCCTGAAAAAGTTTAAATGGATTATAGAAATGTCTGATTGTTATCAACTTGAGGAAGGATGTTCTCTTTCTTTCATCATCCTGTGGAAATAGTGCATAAATTCAAGAGTGTAAGTTCCCTAAATGTCACTGAACAGAAGAGAATAGAGGAGGGTAATGGATTTTTCCATCAAGTGTCTTTTATTTAACCTAGTCTTTCACCTCACTAAGTAGAAGGCCATCTGGTCTCATACTCCAACTGCAGAATAGTTAAAAGAAAATAATAGGAAATTGGAGAATGGTTATGCAATGTTTATTTCTGAGTTAAAGTGGAGCTTTAATCTTCTAATTTTTTTAATGGGCATAATGCTAGTCTGGCAAATTATTAATAGTTTGGATTTAATTCAAAAATTTGGTTATATATTTTATTAAGCTCATATTTACTGGAGCACAAGGCAGGCTATAGTAACAAGCATCAAAAGTTTATTTTACTGCCGATATTATGAGCAGATGGAGCATAGGTGTTTAAAAATGCCAAACCTTTTGATTAAAAGCCTGATTATAGTCAGATCAAGATGAAGAATAATGGTTCTATACAAAGGTTCTCTGCATTTTAAAATACTAGTGGACTTTTACTTGACTTTTTTGCAATTAGATGTTATAGTTTTATAAAATTTTGAGTTTGAAATACAAAAAATAAACCCAAACCCCTCTAAAATGAGCAGAGATTGCAAAGGGCTTGTTTTCAGCAGAACAAGGACAGAGTTTCCCCTAATATTGCCAGATCAATGAGTTACTACTGTTATCATGCAACAGGGGGTAAACTTTTGAAAATAAAAGCTTATAAAAGTAGTACAGGCAGAAAATAGACATGCATGTGGGTTGATAATGTGATTTAGTTAATGAGATATTTTTAAAAATCAGGATGATTTGGGAACATTTTTGTCTGAGATTGTTACCTCAAATGATCTACTCTCACACAATAAACGACCAGATGCCAAAAGTATAAGGGTTCTACAAGACACTTAATACAAGATACTCCTATGAACAAGATACTTCTCCATAGAATAACAATGTTTAAGCCTGGAACCTTGTTGCTCAACTCTCTACACAGTTAACATTCCCTTGGAATTTATTTCCCCACTCTATTCAAAAAATGTGTCTCAATAAGAGGGCTAGTGAAAGTGGATGAAGCTGGTCAAAAGCTAGTGAAGTCCCTTCAAATACAGAAGCACAAAGGAGATAAATCTGAAATGCTTCCACCCAAAAAGCAGTATGATACAGTGGTACATAGGTTTTGAAGTCTAACAAAATTAGTCTTAAAACCCAGTTATGGCTTCAAGATGGCTGACTAGATGCATGTTGTAATTGCCCCCTCCAAAAAGTATCAAAAATAGCTAATAGATAATCATATTTCAAATTGATCATGTAAGAGTGAATGCTGGAATTTCACAGACAAATGACAGGAAACACCTAAGGCAAGAAAGGAGAGGGAAGTGAGGCAACCTGCTCAGCTGAGATTGGCTGGAGCCTGAAGAGGCTCCCCAATTCAGGGAAAGAGTAAATGAGAGATTTCCAGTGGCCTGTATTCCCACCATGAAGTTCTGCAATCCTAGCCACAGGAGAGCCCCCTGACTCACACATACCCTGAGACTAACATAGGGAGCTGCCTGGAAAGCATGCAATGGCATTGCTCCAGAGAGAAATCTCACAGGGACCCATACCCACCTAAGTCATAAGCAGCCATGGCATGGCACCATTTTGAAAGCACAGCCCCTCAGATTGCATCCTGCCCTGGGGCCAACAGCCCCTGCATCTCCATATACCTGATGCCTCACTGACATACCCTGTATGCATCCAGGAGCTACCACTGGCTGCTGCCTACCAGGACCAATGCAGGAGCCATTAGCAACAATCCAACCACATCCAATAGGAGGGCAACTGCACAATTAAGCGTGCTAAGGAAAGGCTACCCTGCTTATAGTCACCACATTGGCCTGAAGTGGATACTCTCCAGCTGACTGTTTATTGCTGCTGTCACTGAAAGCAACCCCACTTGCCCCTGGAGCAAGGTCTCACCATAGCTGTTGCCAAAACCACTGTAGCATTCTGCTGGGGCCCTGGGAATCACCTTGCCCCTGCTCACCACAGCCAGAGCTCACACACACCACTGGGGAGCCTGAGGGCAGCCTCGTCCAGCTCTGCTCCATCCTACAGTACCCAAGCACATTATCCAGGGGCCTGGGAACGACCCTGTTCCATCCACCGCTGTTGGCACCTGAACACTCTTCCCAGGGGAGTGAAGACAGACCCACCAAACCTGTTGCTGCCATCACAGCTGGCTCCCACTTGTATGCACCACCTGCAAGTCTGGGGACTGGCTTGTCAAGCCCATCACAGCCACTGTCCACACCAGCGTGAACTGCTTGGGAGCCAGAAAATTGTATCACCACTCCTACTGCCATCACCCATGCCACACTCACTGCCCCGGGGCCCAAGGAATCTCCCACCCACCCAATGACTGCCACTGCAGGTACCCAAACAAGGATGCCCAAGAATTGGTCCACCTGGACCCACTAACACTAGTGCCAGTTTATGCTACCCTGGGGCCCAAGGACAGGCATTTTCCACCTGCCACTGCTACCAATGAGGCACAAGCATTGGCCCACCAAGAGACTACTATCCAGGATAGACAAGGAACTCAAGAAAATTAACAGTTAAAGAACTCCAAATAATGCCTTTTAAAAGTGAGCAAAGAACATGAATAGACATTTTCCAAAAAAGACGTGTAAATGACCAACATGTATATGAAAAAATTCTCAATATCACTAATCATGGGCTTTCAAATCAAAATCGCAATATCACCTTACCCCAGGTAGAATGGCTAGTACTAAAATGACAAAAACAAAAAACAAAAAAAAAAAACCAGATACTGGTGAGGATGTGGAAAAAAAGGGAACTCTTATATACCATTGGCGGGAATGTAAATTAGTACAGTCACTGTGGAAAACAATATGGAGATTTCTCAAAAAAACTAAACATAGAACTACCATGCAATCCAGCAATTCCACTACTGGGTATTAACCCAGAGTAAAATAAATCAGTATATCAAAGGGATACCTGCACTGACATGTTTATTACAGCACTATTAACAATAGCAAAGACATTGAATCAAACTAAGTTTCCATCAACAGATGAACATATAGAAAAAATGCAGTATATATACACAATAGAATACATTTTGACCATAAAAAATGAAATCATTTTATTTTTTTATTATACTTTAAGTTCTGGGGTACATGTGCAGAATGTGCAGGTTTGTTACATGCCATGGTGGTTTGCTGCACCCATCAACCCATCATCTAGATTAGTTATTTCTCCTAATGCTATCCATCCCCCAGTCCCCCACCCCCCGACAGGCCCTGGTGTGTGATGCACTCCCCTGTCCATGTGTTCTCATTGTTCAACTCTCACTTACGAGTGAGAACATGCAGTGTTTGGGTTTCTGTTCTTGTGTTAGATTGCTGAGAATGATGGTTTCCAGCTTCATACACGTCCCTGCAAAGGACATGAACCCACCCTTTTTATGGCTGCATAGTATTCCACGGTGTGTATGTGACACATTTTCTTTATCCAGTCTATCATTGATGGGCATTTGGGTTGGTTCCAAGTCTTTGCTATTGTGAACAGTGCCGCAATAAACATACGTGTGCATGTATCTTTACAGTAGAATGATTTATAATCTTTTGGGTATATACCCAGTAATGAGATTGCTGGGTCAAATGCTATTTCTAGATCTAGATCATTGAAGAATCACCACATTGTTTTCCACAATGGTTGAACTAATTTACACTCCCGCCAGTGGTGTAAAAGCGTTCCTATTTCTTCACATCCTCTCCAACATCTGTTGTTTCCTGACTTTTTAATGATTGCCATTCTAACTGGAATAAGATGGTATCTCACTGTGGTTTTGATTTGCAATTGTCTAGTTCCTAGTGATGATGGGCTTTTTTTCATATGTTTTTTGATGGGGTTGTTTGTTTCTTTCTTGTAAATTTGTTTAATTTCTTTGTAGATTCTGGATATTAGCCCTTTGTCAGATGGATAGATTTGAATACCCTTTATTTCTTTCTCTTGCCTGATTGCCCTGGCCAGAACTTCCAATACTATGTTGAATAGGAGTGGTGAGAGAGGGCATCCTTGTCTTGTGCCAATTGCAATCCTCGTCTCTGATAAAACAGACTTTAAACCAACAAAGATCAAAAGAGACAAAGAAGGGCATTACATACTGGTAAAGGGATCAATGTAACAAGAAGAGCTAACTATCCTAAATATACATACACCTAATACAGGAGCACTCAGATTCATAAAGCAAGTTCTTAGAGACCTACAAAGAGACTTAGATTCCCACAAAATAATAGTGGGAGACTTTAACACCCCACTGTCAATATTAGACAGATCAACGAGACAGAAAATTGACAAGGATATTCAGGATTTGAACTCGCCCCTGGACCAGGTGGACCTAATAGACATCTACAGAATTCTCCACCCCAATTCAACAGAATATACATTCTTCTCAGCACCAAATCGTACTTATTCTAAAATTGACCACATAATTGGAAGTAAAACACTCCTCAGCAAACGCAAAATAATGGAAATCATAACAGTCTCTCAGACCACAGTGCAATCAAATTAGAACTCAGGATTAAGAAAATCAGTCAAAAGCACACAACTATATGGAAACTGAGCAACCTGCTTCTGAATGACTACTGGGTAAATAACAAAATGAAGGCAGCAATAAAGATGTTTTTTGAAACCAATGAGAACAAAGACACAACGTACCAGAATCTCTGGGACACCTTTAAAGCAGTGTGTAGAGGGAAATTTATAGCACTAAATGCCCACAAAAGAAAGCAGGAAAGACCTAAATTCAATACCCTAAAACCACAATTAAAAGAACTGGAGAAGCAAGAGCAAACAAATTCAAAAGCTAGCAGAATACAAGAAATAACTAAGATCAGAGGAGAACTAAAGGAGACAAAGACACGAAGAACCCTTCAAAAAAATCAATGAATCCGGGAACTGGTTTTTGAAAAGATCAACAAAATAGATAGACCTATACCCAGACTAATAAAGAAGAAAAGAGAGAAGAATCAAATAGATGCAATAAAAAATGATAAACGGGATATCACCACCAATCCCACAGAAATACAAACTACCATCAGAGAATACTATAAACACCTCTATGCAAATAAACTAGAAAATCTAGAAGAAATGGATAAATTCCTTGACGCATACACCCTCCCAAGACTAAACCAGGAAGAAGTCAAATCCGTGAATAGACCAATAAAACTTGTGAAATCGAGGCAGTAATATAGCCTATGAACCAAAAAAGGTCCACGGCCAGACAGATTCACAGCTGAATTCTACCAGAGGTACAAAGAGGAGCTGGTACCATTCCTTCTGAAACTATTCCAAACAATAGAATAAGAGGGAATCCTTCCTAACTCATTTTTTGAGGCCAGCATCATCCTGATACCAAAACCTGGCAGTGACACAACAAAAAATAAGTTTTTTGATGAATTTTGATGAATTTTTGGATGAATTTTTTTGATGAACATCAATGAGAAAATCCTCAGTAAAATACTGGCAAACCGAATTCTGCAGCACATCAAAATCTTATCCACCAGGATTAAGTTGGCTTCATCACTGGGATGCAAGGCTGGTTCAACATACACAAATCAATAAACGTACCCCATCACATAAACAGAACCAATGACAAAAACTACATGATTATCTCAATAGATGCAGATAAGGCCTTCGACAAAATTCAACAGCGCTTCCTACTAAAAACTCTCAATAAACTAGGTATTGATGGAACGTATCTCAAAATAATAAGAGCTATTTATGACAAACCCACAACCAATATCATACTAAATGGGCAAAAACTGGAAGCATTCCCTTTGAAATCATTTTATTTTCAACAACATGGATAGCACTGGAGGTCATTATAATCAGTAAAATGATCCAGGCATAGAAATACAAATATCACATGTTCTCTCTCATATGTGGGATCTTAAAAAAGCTGATTACGTAAAGAGCAGAGTGATAGATATAGAGGCTGGAAAGGGTGTGCGTGTGAGGGGGTAGAGGGGATGAAGAGAGGTTGGTTAAGGGGTAAAAACCTACAGTTAGATAGGAGAAATAAGTTCTCATGTTTCATAGCAGAGTAGGGTGACTAAAGTTAATTAAAATTTACTGTATATTTCAAAATACCTAGATGAGATCACTTGAAATAGTCCAAACACATGGAAATGATAAAAACTCGAGGTAATGGATACTCTGAATTCCCTGACTTAATCATTACACATTCTATACATGTAACAAAATATATTTACCTCATAAATATGTACAAAGAACAAATATTATACATCAGTTAAAAAAACAGTTGTGGAATTTACTCAGCTGTGTAATCTTGGGTAAATTAATTATTTCTTATGGTCACAGTTTTGTTGTCTGTAAAATAGGTCAACACTGTGTTAGCCTCATAGGTAGTTGTGAGGCTCAAGTAATGTAAAGAGCCATGCACATATTTAGCATTTAATTTTTGAAGGCCTCAGAAGCACTGTAGTAAATGTCGGAACAACAATTAACCATCGTTAACAAGCTCTTAGAATTTGCTACACTTAACAATCTTTCTGAATTGCTGCAATCACAGGCTCATATATGTTCTCCTATATTCCTTCTTCAACTTTAGCTTCTAACACTGCTTTGCAGATGTTTTGGACACTACCTGGTGCTCCTGGACCTTTACATATTGCCTCTGTCCAAAGTTGACTTGAGGTGTTTTAATAAAATGGAACAGCAACATGTCTTTATCTTTTTTCTGTTATTTGTCATCTAAGTACCCTTGCTTCTGAGAGGCATTATTACATGATGGTGAAAGGGATAAACCAGGTAGAGTTCTAATCCTAACCTTTTTGTACTTACTATATGACATAGTTAGATAATTTATCTGTGCTTCGGTTCCTGTCTCTGAAAAAAAAGTGGAGATGAAAATAGTACTTTAGTGTTGTTGTGAGGATTAAATGAGGAAATACATTTAAAGTACCTGGAACATAACAGGCACTAAATAAATGTTAGCTATTATTTTTTCTTTTTGTTTAACAAATTATGACCTTGACTCACTACCAAATGGTTTTATAATCTTCTATTGGCAGCACTAAGAAGCACACTCAGATGCAGTAGATAAAACATACATCAACTCAGGTATAGTAATGAGCCCAAAGTGTGAGCAGCATAACCCTCAGAGGTCACAGAGTTACTGCAGGCAGTCCATAAAACCACTCACAACAATCTTTTCTCAAAGAGTCATGATTTTTTAAAAAGATACAGGATGGGTAGACCTCAGATTATTTGGCTGTCAAAAAGGGGTCCTGAAATATCTATATGTCTACAGATATAAAAATACACAAACACAATTCTTATGTTCCATTAAATTCTGAAAGCAGATGATTCATATATCAACATACATTCCTCAAAAATACTGATGAAGTAATTAGAAATATATTTACAGTTTATTATATTTAAAAAACAACAGCAGCGTAGCGCTAGCTTAAAAAAAGAAGGTTGTTAAATTACTTCTTATATTGAAGGACTGCATGGACAACTAAACACACCCAAAACTCCAAGGGGCACAGAACACCAAAGAATCTGGCAGTTACAAATGTCCTAAATCATTTAAATATGAGTCTTAGCTAGAATAAAGTTAACAACCCTGAAAAATCAGCCAGATAAAAATCTTCATTCTAATTGAAATAATTTCAATAAAATATTTAATTTTTAAAAGATTTAGGGGACAAAATATGTCTTCAAAGCTTAGATTTAGTATGTCCTTTTTGCAGTTGTAAAACATAAAGTATATATTAGGAGGTTTAAGCATATCCAAATGCACGGCTACGTTATCCTTATGGGAAATGTGGGGATTTCTTTGTTAATTTTGGCTATCTGTTAGACATATTTCCTTACGGTTATTTAATATTTCCATTCATAATAAGTTAAGACATTAATTCTTTAAAAATTTATACTCATTGAAGAAAGAAAAGGGATAGTGTCAATGTCAACGTAATTAAAACAAAGCTATCCCAAAGTGTTTTCCACTTTCAAGTATTGTTATACTTTCATAACTGAATAAGAATGCATGGAGCAAAATAATATGTTAAATAATTTTACTTGCTATACATGGGACACTAGGCATATTTTTTCAGCTGAATCTGAATCTTCATTGAAAATGAGAAATGGGTCATGGCAGGTACGGAAGTTCTATACTTGTGGCCATAATGACTCACATATAATTAGAACAGACAAACATTGCAAATATATACAGTTAAATCATACTAAGTAGGTATAGCATTCACTAACAAATTTAAAGAACTATTAGACATGTATATTTTCAATGATGTGACAGACATGATACCTTAAAAACTTCTGTATATAAGAGATTAAGAAATGTTTTATAAAACATTACATTCTTTTTATATGTAAGACTAATCTCACGAGAAAATATGAAGAATCTCCAAATCAAAAGCAAAAAGAGAACTGAAAACCTTATGGTTACCTGACAAAAGCCCTATGGATGCCCTGGAAATATCTGAAGATGTCTGTACCTAAAAAGCTTGAGTTGTAAACACTGTGAAAGATCAGCAGACAAGGATTTGGCCCTTAGCAAAATGGAACTTAGCAAAATGGAAGTTGGAACAAAAATCCCAGCATTAAGCTGGGACCCATGAAGGACTAAATCCTCAGTGAAAGGCTATTTTAGAAAATAGTCCATCTGCTTGCAAAGGGACACCATGAAAATTTTATTTATCTTATTTTTGGGAGAAACAAACAAACAAATACTTCCTCCTGAGAATTCTTAGATTAGAGAATTACAGGGCTAAGAAACCACAAACCAGAAAATTGATACCAGTTGTTCTTAGGTTTGTAGCACTAGAGAAAAAAGCGAGCACGAATAATGAATACAGGGACACATCTTCCAATCACCCATCAGAGTATGCCCGCTATAAAAATACATCACGCGATCTACATTAAAAAAATTTAAATGCTGATTTGTGTACACTAATCTTGTATCTGGAAACTTTGCTGAATTCTTTTATCAGTTCTGGGAACTTTCTGGAGCAGTCCTTAGGGTTTTTAAGGTAAATGATCACATCATCAGCAAACAATAACAGTTTGATTTCCTCTTTACCGATTTGGATGCCCTTTATTTCTGATTACTCCGGCTAGGGCTTGCACTACTATGTTGAAGAGACGTGGTGACAGCAACCATCCTTGTCTTGTTCCCGTTCTCAGAGGGAATGCTTTCAACTTTTCCCCACTCAGTATTATATTGTCTGTTGGTTTACCATAGATGGCTTTTATTACATTGAGGTATGTCTCTTGTTTGCTGATTTTGCTGAGAGTTTTTATCATAAAGTGATGCTGGATTTTGTTGAATACTTTTTCTGCGTCTATTGAGATGATTGCGTGATTTTTGTTTTTAATTCTGTTTATGTCGTGTATCACATTTATTGACTTGCGTGTGTTAAACCATCCCTGCATCCCTGGTATGAAACCCACTTGATCATGGTAGATTATCTTTTTGATATTTTGTTAGATTCGGTTAGCAAGTATTTTGTTAAGGATTTTAGCATCTATGTTCATCAAGGATATTGGTCTGTAGTTTTCTTTTTTGGTTATGTCCTTTCCTGGTTTTGGTATTAGGGTGATGCTGGCTTCATAGAATGAATTAGGAAGGATTTCTTTTAAGTGAAGTAACTCAGGAATGGAAAACCAAACATCGTATGTTCTTGCTGATACGTGGGAGCTAAGCTATGAGGACACAAAGTCATAAGAACGATACAATGGATCTTGGGGACTTGGTGGGAAGAGTGGGAGGGGGCAAGGGATAAAAGACTACAAACATGGTGCAGTTTATACTGCTCAGGTGATGGGTGCACCTAAATCTCACAAATCACCGCTAAAGAACTTACTCATGTAACCAAATACCACCTGTACCCCAATAACTTATGGAAAAATAAAATTTAAAAAATAAAATTAAAAATAAATTAAACATGCAGTAAGCAGGATATCATAAAAATAATAAACTGAACAACAAATAAAGCACAATTAGGCCTTCAAATACAGTCATGTGTCACTTAATGACAGGGAGATCTGAAAAATGCGTCCTTAGACGATTTTGTCATCGTGCAAACATTGTAGAGTGTACTTACACAAACCTAGATGGTATACATATGTTTATTTATATAGATTATTTCATATGGAAAACCATATATATTAGCCCCATTACTTAATATCAGTAATTTCCCCTACTTAATCTGCAATGCCAATATCAAACACCATATATCAAGTTTCTATATACGCTTCATTACAATCTTATTGGACCACCATTGTATATGTGGCCCATTGTTGACTGAAATTATTGTTATGTGGCTTAAGACTACTTCAGACGCTGAACTATTTGAATTATAAAATATGGGATGTAAAATAAATGTCTTACATTTTAAAGAAATGAAAGACAGAATAAAAAATGTAAGCAATGTTAACAGACTCATTAAAAAGACCAGGAAATTTGAATAGGAACCAAACATATCTTTGGGAAATGAGAAAAATAACCATTATGAGTAAAATACAAGGATTAAACAGCAAACTGTAGTCAGCTGAAGAGAGGATCACAAAATACAGCAGAGCAACACAAAGATATGAAAAATATAATATGAAATAGAGGTCAAGAGACATTAGTGATAACCTGAGAAGGTTCAACATACATATAACTAAAAAGAAGAAAAATAAAGATTGTCATGTATATTAAGGGATAGGGTGGGGGATGCATAATATGAAGACATGGCTGAGAATTTTCCAGAATGGATAAAAAGCCTCCCACGATCTGTGAAAGTTACTTGGTCTTTTATGACCTTGACACTTTTGGAGAGTACAGGTCAGGTATTTTTGTGGAGTACTGTTCATACAAACCCTCAATTTGGCTTTGTCTGATGTTTTCTCATAGTCAGACAGAGGTTATAAACTTTTGAAAAGAATGCCATAGAGGTGTTGTACCCTGCTCAGTATATCAATAGGTAAATAATTTTAACCTTGATTACCTGGTTAAGATGGTGTCTACGAGGTTTCCCTGCTGTAAGTTTATTATTTTTTCATTGTAATCAATATATATTTGGAAGGAAAGAGTTTGAGGCTGCATAGATATTCTGTTTCTCCTTAAATTTTGCCTGTTAACTTCAGCATTCACTAGTGCATTTTGACTGTAGCAAATATTACTACAGTACTTTAATGGTGATATTTTAATTTCCTTTATTCCTTCTACATTTATTATATAGAGTTCTTCTGTATGGGAGATTTGTTGCTTATACCCTATTTATTTATTTTACTCAAGTATGTTTTAAACAAAACCTTTTTATTTTGAAATTATTTTATTTTTCTTTTCTCAACATTAATTTTAGGTTCGGGGGTACATGTGCAGGTTTGTTACGTGGGTAAATTGCATGTTGTGGGGGTTTGGTGTACAAATGATTTTGATACCCAAGTAGTGAGCATAGTACCCAACAGGTAGTTTTTCAACCCTCACCTGCCTCCCACCCTCCCCCCTCAAGTAGTCCCAGTGTCTGTTGTCCATGTGTACGCAATGCTTAGCTTCCACATAAGTGAGAACATGTGGTATTTGGTTTTCTGTTCCTGCATTAATTCACTTAGGATAATGGCCTCCAGCTGCATTCATATTGCTGCGAAGGAAGTAATCATGCCCTTTTTAATGGCTGCATATTATTCCATGGTGTATATGTGCCAATTTTCTTTATTCAGTCCACTTTTGATAGACAACTGGGTTAATTCCATGCCTTTGCTATTGTGAATAGTGCTGTAATGAACATATGTGTGCATTTTCTTTTTGGCAGAACAATTTGTTTTGGGGAGGATATATACCTAATAATGTGATTGCTGAGCTGAAAGCTAGTTCTAAGTTCTTTGAGAAGTCTACAAACTACTTTCCACAATTGCTGAACTAATTTACATTGCCACCAACAGTGTATAAGCATTCCCTGTTCCACAGCCTTGCCAGTGTCTGTTGCTTTTTTATTTTTAATAATGGTCATTCTGACTGGTGTAAGATAGTATCTCATTGTGGTTTTGATTTGCATTTCTCTAATGATGGTGTTCAGCATTTTTTCTTATGCTTGTTGGCTGTGTGTATGTCTTCTTTTGTGAAGTGTCTGTTCATGTCTTTTGCCCACTTTTTAATGGGGTTGTTTTTTGTTTGTTTTTTGCCTGTCAAGTTCCGTATAGATTTTGAATATTAGACATTTATCAAATACATAGTTTACTAATATTTTCTTCCATTATGTAGGTTGTCTCTTTACTCTGTTGATAGTTTGTTTTGCTGAGCAGAAGCTCTTTAGTTTAATTAGGTCTCACTTGTCAAAATTTTTGTTGTTACAATTGCTTTTGAGGACTTAGTCATAATTTTTTTTTTCCCAAGGCTGATGTCTAGAATGGTATTTCCTAGGTTTTCTTCTAGAGTTTCCATAGTTTTAGGTCTTAAGTCTTAAGTCCATTTTGAGTTTATTTTTGTATGTGATGAGAGGAAGCGGTCCAGTTTTGATGATCTGCATATTACTAGCCAGTTATCCCAGCACAATTTATTGGATAGGGAGTCCTTTTCCCATTACTTTTTCTTGTCAACTTTGTCAAAGATCAGAAGGTTGTAGATGTACAGCTTTATTTTTGTGTTCTCTAACTGGTTCCATTGGTCTATGTGTCTGCTTTTTCTTGTTGTTTTTTGTTTGTTTGTTTGTTTGTTTTACCAGTATCATGCTGTTTTGATTACTGTAGACTAACAAAGCTTTTTGAAGTCAGATACCGTGATGCCTCTGGCTTTGTTCTTTTTGCTTAGGATTGCCTTGGTTATTCGGTCTCTTTTGTGGTTCCATATGAAATTTAACATAGTTTTTTTTCTAATTCTGTGAAAAATGACACTGGAAGTATTGTAGAAATAGCATTGAATCTGTAAATTGCTTTGGGCAGGATGGCCATTTTCACAATATTGATTCTTCCTGTCCATGAACATGTAATGTTTTTCTATTTGTTCGTGTTGTCTCTGATTTCTTTCAGCTGGGTTTTGTAATTCCCATTGTAGATTTATTTCACCTCCCTGGTTAGCTGTATTCCTAGGTATTTTATTATTTTTGTGGATATTGTAAATGAGATTGCATTCTTGATTTGGCTCTCTGCTTGGACATTGTTGGTGTATAGAAATGGTACTGATTTATATACATTAATATTATACCCTGAAACTTTATTTAAGTTGTTTATCAGTTCTGGGAGCTTTCACACAGAAACTATGGAGTTTTTAAAAGTAGAGAATCATACCATCTGCAAAGAGAGATTGTTTGATTTCCTCTCTTTCTTCCTATTTTGATGACTTTTATTTGAAATAATTTTAGAATTATAAGTAGCAAAACTAGTACAGTGAGTTTCCATATACCCTTCCTCAGATTTCCCCAAAGAGTATATCTTACATAAACATAGTACGTCATCAAAACCAAGAAATTGATGGTTTTTGTACCACATTACTATACTTAGTAACTATACCTAACTTGGATTTGGAATTCACTTGTAGATTTTTGGGGGAAGAATTGTTCTTTTTGTTTGTGTTTTTGTTTTGTTTTTGACTGGGTCTCACTTTGTTGTCCAGGTTCACTACAGCCCCAAAGTCCTGGGCTCAAATAATCATACTACCTCAACCTCCAAGTAGCTAGGACTAGAGGAACATGCCACTGTGCCTGGTTCCATGGATTTTCCTAGTGGCTTTACATGAGATCTTTTGCATGTTTGCATATATGTATGTGTGTACTTCTATGAAATTTTATCTTAAGCAAAAATTTGTGTAATCACCATCATAATTAGAATACAAACCAATTATTAATTCATATTGCTATGGACTCAAGAGATATTTATTTTGGCCTTTAGGATATAATATTATCATTGTCCAGTTTTGTCTATTGGACACTCTTTTGGGGTAACTACTATGTCCTTATGACATACTACCATCTGTTGTTTTAAACGCTTTCTTACTTCATGGTACCAAGATAATTCTGTATTTTTCCTACCCCAGCTCTAGAATTAACCATTTCTCCAAAGATCACTGTTTCCTTTTACTGGTGAGTGGTATTTAGAAACCATGACCTCTGTGCTTGTTGTACTATTGCTATTGAGTTATCCCTCTTTCTGGGCCCTCTAGAAATATCTATGTATATGTATACGTATACGTATATGTATATGTACATGTATATGTATGTATATATGTATGTATATACATATACATATATACACATTAACCCATGTATAACACAGCTCTATATTTATCTCTGTATCTATCTTTCCACATACACACAAATGCATATATATATAGAGAGAGATTTGTCCAACCCCATTATATACATAAAGTAGTTTCAGAATTGCTAACCCACAAACATATAAAAAAAAAAAAACAAGCTTGATTAACTTTTAAAAAATGCTTCCAGGTGGTATAGAAACACTAAATTAATTTACACTAAGATATTACTAATTAGTGGCCACTTTGGCAGGGATAACAGACAGCAATATAAATTGATAGGGTTTTGGTTGAAAAATGACATGGCTGGGAAAGATGAAGAAAAGGGCACAGAAAGGCAGAGAAAAATGCTGCCTGTTTCCTGTTTTGACTAAGGTACAAATTTGATCATGTGGCTCTCACAGTATGGCAACCCCTAAACTCTCCATCTCTGTGATACCAGCCCAGTTAAAGAGAGCTGAGGATAAACACCTGGCTTCTGGAAAAACATATGGCATGGTAGTGAGTAGTAGATGTTAAGCTATATATCTTTCTATGGTACTTTGGCTGCCCCGGCACCTTTGATTTGCATCAAACAGAGATGCTTTGGCATTTGCTAAAGTATTGCTAGATTCATCCAGTGGCAGAACAATAACAAAGAGGAATAATGAAAAGCAATAAACAATACTGTCAAACAACTTTTGGAAGGAAGATAGCAAGTACAAAAAAACAGCCAGAGACACATCCCCTAATTGTTATTCCAGATAGTAACCAGTTTTCTGGGTGGATTAAGGTGGCAATAAATATTGAGGACAGGATCCTATGAATCTAATCTCCCCATGTCTTCCCCATCTTAGACTTTCCTTTACAAATTTCGAGAGAGTAACAGAAACTTCAATGAACCCCAAATAAATAGTTTCTATTCTCATCATCAAATGTCATATCCTATCCTCTCCCTCTATATATACTTTCAGGAAAACCTAGAACATTGCAAGAATATTTTTCGTTGTTAGTTCATAAAGCAGTGTTGAAAAATACGTCCTTTTTGAATCATATACACTTGTGTTCAAATCTTGGATTAAATACCTTCTCCTAGCTCCCCGAAATTCATTAAGCTTCAGTTTCCTATCTGTAAAATATCTTCCTCCTATTATGGGAGAGACTGGCTAGATGCTAACCAGTCCCATTTCATCTACATGACCACAGAGGAAGACTATATTTCCTAGCCTCTTTTGAAATTAAGTTGTAGAATTTGATTGAGTTCTGGCCAATGCAATATGGACAGAAATGATGTGTACCACATGCAGGCCTGGACATAAAACAATCCACATAATCCTCCATGTTCATTCTTGGCTTGATGGCTAGCAAAAGGCAGAGGATCTAGCATAGCATTCTGAGAAAGTCTTATATAACGGGCGATTACTAAATACACAGAGCCTGTGTCCCTGAGTCACTCTTTGGAAAACTCTGTGGAAAGGCAGTCATCAATATCTGAATAGACTGAGATATGAGAGAAAAAGATACTGTATTATGACATGAAAATTGTAGAATTATTACATTAGCTCATATTAATTGCCCTGATTAATACATATTTTATTACTCAATAACTATTATAGGTAAAGCAACTACCACAGTACCTGACACATAGTAAGGGCTTAACATCTGTTGAGGCAATTTAAGTATAATCTGACATAAAATGTATACCCACAAGAAACAAAAGTTAATTCAAAGTGTGTGTGTTTATTGAGCACGGACAATGAAGTTTTAACATTCCCTAATTTTTTCTCCTGCTTCTTTTATTTTTCAATTTTTCATATGGAAATAACTGGTGATGTCTATTTCTAAATTATTTTATTTTACTTTTATAAATTTAGATTTCCAGTGCATAAATTTTCATGTTTCCTATTTAATATACATTTTATTTCCTAAGATGTGGGGAACACTTGGGAAGATAGGGACCTGTTTTTTTACCTGGACTCCAGAGGAATTTTAACTAACTCTAGGTCAGATCAGACCCTTTTCTTGTTACCTCTTAAGCATTATCAAACATAGCTTTATCTAACCATGGTTTTATCTCCAGCCTTCGGGTAGAAATTTCTTTTCTAATTGCCCTAGGTTAATATCATATAGCAAAACACTGACTAGAGTGGATACATCACTCTAACATTTCGTACTAGTTTGACTGCAAAAGGCGTTGAAGTTCTTCTCGCCACCAGGCATAAGTGCTTCAGACTCAGAAATCATTTATGTAACTGCTTTTGTTGATAGATGTTTCTGAAGCCATCCCTCACAGATTTCAATTCTCTTCTTTCAGAGATACTTTTTTCTTCTTTCTCCAAGGCAGAAGGAAAAGAAAGAAAGTCACCAAGATTACACTACCTACAAACTAAAGTTTCTTCAGCCACTGTATCTTCTTTTTTTCATAGAACCATCAAAGCTTTTGTTATTTGGGTTTGCACCTGGAATGGATGACGAGACCCACTTAAAATTATTCTATACAGGCAATTCTCTTAACAGTGCCAAAGCACAGGATTGTGATGCCTTAGTAATTGAAAAATTGCCCGGTGAGAGACTTTCAAAAGTCTACATCTGCTGAGGTTTTCATCTGTGAGAAGGACAATATCTTCATTACTAAATAAACATTGAAGCAACACTGAGAGGCAAAATAATAAATGGGCTTTCAGGTTATAAGTCATCAGTTCTGATTGTTCAATGCACCATTTGTTGATTTTACCTATTCATAAAAGAGGTGCATTAAAACATTCCCTGAGTACTTTACAACAGTAATTCTCAAAACGTGATCTCTGGACCACCAGCAGCAGCTGATCCTGGGAACTTGTAGAAATGCAAATTCTGAAACCCCACCTCAGACTTTCGGAATCAGAAGCCCTGCAGGTGGGGCCCAGCAAGTTGTGCTTTACTAAACACTCCAGGTGATTTTTTTCAGCTGCTTTACTCCACCCTCTATGAACACAGGGACTCTCCAAGGTGTTCACCATCATAACTGTTGAAACTAGCCCATTTCTTTTTAAAAAAATTTTTACTATTAATTTTTGTGGGTACATAGTAGGTGCATATATGTACAGAGTACATGAGATACTTTGATACAGGCATGCAGTATTTAATAATCACATCAAGGTAAATGGGGTATCCATTATCTCAAGCATTTATACTTTGTGTTACAAACAATCCAGTTATACGGTTATAGTTTAAAATGTACAATTAAATTATTACTGACCAGGTCACCCTGTTGTACTATCAAATACTAGGTCTTACTCATTCTTTCTAACTACTTTTCATACACATTAACCATCCCCACTTATTCTGACAACCCAACTACCCCACCAAGCTGCTGATAACCAGACTCCTACTCTCTATCTCCATGAGTTCAATTGTTTTAATTTTTAGCTCCCACAAATAAGTGAGAACATGCAAAGTTTCTCTTTCTGTGCTTGCCTTATTTCTCTTAACCTAATGACCTCCAGTTCCATCCATGTTGATGTAAATGACTGGATATCATTCTTCTTTATGGCTGAATTGCATGCCATTGTGTATATGTATTAATACCACAGTTTATCAATTCATCAGTTGATACTTAGGTTGCTTTCAAATCTTGGCTAGTGTCAATAGTGCTGCAACAAACATGGGAGAACAGATATCTCTTTGATATACTGATTTCCTTTATTTTGGGCACATACCCGGCAGTGGGATGGCTGAATCATATGGTAGCTCTATTTTTAGTGTTTTGAGAAAACTCCAAACTGTTCTTCACAGTGGTTTGACTAATTTACATTTCCACCAACATTGTATGAGGGTTCTGTTTTCTTCATATTTTGCCAGCATTTGTTATTGCCCGTCTTTTGATAAAAGCCATTTTGAAAAGGGTGAGATGATATTTCATTGTGGCTTTGATTTGCATTTTTCTGATGACCAATGATGTTGAGCACCTTTTCACACGCCTAATGCCATTTGTATGTCTTCTTTTATGAAATGTCTATTCAGATTTTTTGCTCATTTTTTGATCAGATTATTAGATTTTTTCCTATAGAGTTGAGTTCCTTATATATTCTGGTTATTAATCTCTTGTCAGATAGTGATATGGTTTGGCTGTGTCTCCACCCAAATCTCATCTTGAATTGTAGTTCCCATAATCCCCACGTGTCATGGGAGGGAACTGGTGGAAGGTAATTGAATTATAAGAGCAGTTATCTCCATGCTGTACTCATGATGGTGCGTTTTCACAAGATATGATGGTTTTATAAGGGGCTTTCCTCCACCTTTGCTCTGCCCTTCTCCTTGCTGCCCTCGTGTAAAGAAGGATGTGTTTGCTTCCTCTTCCACCATGATTGTAATTTTCCTGAGGACTCGCCAGCCATGCTGAACTGTGAGTCTATTAAACCTCTCATCTTTATAAATTATTCATTCTCAGGTATGTCTTTATTAGCAATGTAAGAATGGACAGTAAATTGGTACCAAGTAGTGGATCACTACTGTAAAGATACCCAAAAATGTGAAGTAACTTTGGGACTTGGTAACAGGCAGAGGTTGGAACAATTTGGAGTTTTCTAGTCTCAGAAGAAGAGAGGAAAATTTATGAAAGTTTGAAACTTCCCAGAGACTTGCTGAATGGCTCTGACCAAAATGCTGATAGTGATATGGACAATAAAGTTCAGGCTGAGGTGGTCTCAGATGGAGATGAGGAAATTGTTGGGAACTGGAGCAAAGATCACTCTTGTTATGCTATAGCAAAGAGACTGTTGGCATTTTGCCCCGCCCTAGAGATCTGTGGAACTTTGAAATTGAGAGAGATGATTTATGGTATCTGGCAGAAGGAATTTCTAAGCAGCAAAGCGTTAAAGAGGTGACAGAGCATAAAAGCCTGCACCATGCTCCTGGAAAAGCTGCGGACATTCACCGCCAGCCTGTGAAAGCAACCAGGAGCGGGGCTGTACCCTGCAAAGCCACAGGGGCAGAGGTGCCCTAGGCCATGGGAGCCCACCTCTTGCATCAGTGTGATCTAGGTGTGAGACATGGAGTCAACGGAGGTCATTTTGGAAGCTTAAAGAGTTGACTGCCTCGCTGGATTTCAGACTTGCATGGGGCCTGTAGCCCCTTTCTTTTGGCCAATTTCTTCCATTTGGAAGGGGTGTATTTACCCAATGCCTGTACCCCCATTGTATCTAGGAAGTAACTAACTTACTTTAGATTTTACAGGCTCATAGGCAGAAGGTATTTGTCCTGTCTCAAATGAGACTTTGGACTTGGACTTTAGAGTTAATGCTGAAATAAATTAAGATTTTGGGGGACTGTTGGAAAGGCATGATTGTGTTCCAAAATGTGAAGACATGAGATTTGGGAGAGGCCAGGGGTGGAATCATATGGTTTGACTGTGTCCCCACCCAAATCTCATATTGAATTGTAGTTCCCATAATCCCCACATGTCATGGGAGGGACCCAGTGGGAGGTAATTGAATCACGGGGGCAGTTATTTCCATGCTGTTCTCATGATAGTGAGTGAGGTCTCACGAGATCTGATGCTTTTATAAGAGACATTTCCCTGCTTCACTCAGCACTTCTCCTTGCTGCCCACATGTGAAGAAGGACATGATTGCTTCCCCTTCTGCCATGATTATATGTTTCCTGAGGCCTCCCAAGCCATGTGGAACTGTGAGTCAATTGAACCTCTTACTTTTATAAATTACCCAGTATTGGATATGTCTTTATTAGCAGCTTTAGAATGGACTAATACAGATGAATAGTTTGCAAATATTTTCTCCCATCCTGTGAGTTGCCTCTTCACTTTGTAGATTGTTTCCTTTACTGTGATGAATATTTTTAATTTGATGTGATCCCATTTGTCCACTTTGGCTTTGGTTGCCTGTATATATATATATATATATATATATATATATACACATACATATATATATGTACAGATATATATATACACACAGATATATATATACACACATACAGATATATATATATACACACATACAGATATATATATATACACACATATATATACACACACACACACACACATATATATATATACACATATACACACACACACACACACACACATATATATATATATATATATATATATATATATATCTGAGATTTTGGTGCATCCAAAATATATCCCTCAGCTTTTGGTTGTCTTGGAAAGTCTTTATTTCTCCTTCATGCTTGAAGGGTATTTTTGATAGATATACTATTCTAGTGTAAAAGTATTCTTTCCTTCAGAACTTTAAATATATCATGCCACTCTCTACTGGCTTGTAAGGTTTCCACTGAAAAGTCGGCTGCCAGACCTAGTGGAACTCCATTGTATGTTATTTGTGTCTTCTCTCTTGCTGCTTTTAGGATCCTTTCTTTATCCTTGTCTTTTGGGAGTTTGATTATTAAATGCCTTGAGGTAGCCTTCTTTTGGTTAAACCTTCTTGGTGTTCTATCACTTTCTCATACATAGATATTGATATATTTCTCTAGGTTTGGGGAGTTCTCATTATTATCCTTTTGAATACCCTTTCTACCCCTATTTCTTTCTCTACCTCCTGTTTAAGGCCAATAACTCTTACATTTGCCCTTTTGAAGCTATTTTCTAGATCTGGTCAATGTGCTTCATTATTTTTTATTTTTTTCTTTTGCCTTTCTGACTATATTTTCAAATAGCCTGTCTTTAAGCTCACTAATTCTTTCTTGTGCTTGGTCAGTCCTGTTATTAAGAGACTCTAATCCATTCTTCAGTATTTCAATTGAATTTTTAGCTCTAGAGTATCTGCTTGATTCTTTTTAAGTATTTCAATCTCCTTGTTAAATGTATCTGATAGAACTCTGAATTCCTTCTCTGTGTTATCTTGAATTTCTTTGAGTTACTTCCAAACAGCTATTTTGAATTCTCTCCCTGGATGGTCACATATCTCTGTTTCTCCAGGATTGCTCCCTGGTACATTATTTATTTCATTTGGTAAGGTCATATTTTCCTGGATGGTCTTGATGCTTATGGATGTTTATTAGTGTCTGGGCATTGAAGAGATAGGTATTTATTGTAGTCATCACAGTCTGGACTTGTTTGTGCCTGTCTTTCTTGAGAAGCCTTTCCAGGTATTCAAAGGGCTATAGGCTCCAACCCTAATACCACTGTGGTTCTTTAAGACTTGTAGATGTAGGCCGGGCGCGGTGACTCACGCCTGTAATCCCAGCACTTTGAGAGGCGGAAACGGGTGGATCAGCTAAGGTCAGGAGTTCAAGACCAGCCTGGCCAACATGGCGAAACCCTGTCTCTACTAAAAATACAAAAATTAGCTGGGTGTGGTGGTGGGTGCCTGTAATCCCAGCTACTCGGGAGGCTGAGGAAGGATAATCACTTGAACCTGGGAGGCAGAGGTTGAAGTGAGCCAAGATCATGCCACTGCACTCCAGACTGGGTGATAAGAGCAAAACTCCATCTCAAAAAAATAATAAAATAAAAGACTTGAGCTGTACCATCTTGGTGGTCTTGGATAGCATCCAAAAGAATTCCCAGGATTACCAGGCAGGAACTCATTTTCTCCCCTTACTTTCTCCCAAACAAATGGAGCCTCTCTTTCTGCTGAGCTGTCTGTATTAGGGGGTGTCATGATGCAAGCACCCCTGTGGCCACCACCATTTGGACTGTGCTGGGTTATTTCTGAAGCCAGCAGTGGATCTCACCCAAGGCCCACTGTAACCATTACCTGTCTACCACCTATGTTTGTTCAAGGCCCTAGGGTTCTATAATCAGTGGATAGGGAAGCCAGCTAGGTTAATGTCCTTTCCTTCAGGCTGGCAAGGTCCCCAGGCCCAGGCATGTCCAGAGATGCTGTTTGAGAGCCAAGGATTGGAGTCAAAAACCTTAGAAATCTACCTGGTTTCTATTCTACCACATCTTAACTGGCCCTCAAACCACAAGACAAAGTCCCTCTCCCTCTTCCTTCCCTTTCCATGGGCAGAGGAACCTCTCCCAGCTGCCACAACTACCAGCCCAAAGTGAGTACTGCCAGGCCACTACCAATGTTCACTTAAAGCCCCAGGACTGTTCAGTCAGACTCTGATGAATGCTGCCAGGCCTGGGGCCCACCCTTCAGGGCAATGGTCTCCCCTCTGGCCGAGGGCAGGTCCAGCATTGCTCTCCAAGAGCCTAGGCCTGGCTCCAGGACCCCAAGATCCTGCTTGTTGCTCTATCCCACTGTGGCTGAGCTGGCACCTAAGGTATAAGACAAAGTCCTCTTACTTTCCCTTCTTCTTTTTTCAAGCAGAAGGAGTCTTTCTCCATAGCTACCACTATTTGGAACATGCTGAGTCTCACCTGAAGCCAGCACATCTCAGAGTCTCACTCAAGGCCCATGGCATACTATTTGAGTATGGCTGATGGTTATTTAGGGCTGAAGCGCTCTTTAGTCAGCAGGCGATGAATCCTGCAAGGACTGGGTCCTTTTATTCAAGGCACCAAGTTCCCTTCTGGTCCAAGTTGTGTCTAGAAATGTCATACAGGAGCTAGAGTGATTTTGATTTAGGCTAAAGTTTAAGGCTTACCACCTTAGAAATTGCTGTACTGTGAAGATAAAGCAATACACTTAAAGATGATGGTGATAATAATATCAAATACTTCTTAAATACTTACTATGGTCCAGGCACCATGCTAATCACTCTAAATAAATTAGGTTATTTAATCATCACAGTAGCCACAATGAGTATTTATTATTATTATTATTAATTATTACTGTCCCTCATTAAAGATGAAGAAACTTAGGGGTGAAGTCATTTGTCCAAGTTCAGATAGCTAGTTCATAGAAATCACGACTCAAACCAAGTATGCCTCTAAAGAACAGTCTTCTAACCAATATAATATATATCATGTTGTTTGTCTATGAAATTCCTAAAAATGTTCAATTCCAATTCCAAATCAGCATCTGTCTTCAGGGCCTGGTAGTGCCAAAGCATTTAATCTGGATATAGGGTTACTCAACACAGGAGTTGAGTTTCTCAAAGGCTGTATATAAATCAGTATTCTTAATATTCTGTTGACTTTATTATAACTCTCTTATAGGTTATATTTCTACTCTTCAGTTCATAGTGGTCCCAAACTCTTGCCACTTTCAATATTTCTGCCCATCATCTTTTCTAACATTTAATAATCTGTAAATAAATGTAGAGATACACTATGGAGTTTGAGAGACATTTTATAATTCCTCAGTCAAGTGAATAAGACTAAAATGCAAATAACGACCTCTTACTTGTCAAATATCTGTTGTTCATAAAGCTGAGCATTGCTTTATAATATCTTTTGAAAAATTATAAAAGGTCAAAAAAAATACTAGAATAGATTAATTTTGCTCACATCCCGGCACAACAGAACTATATAAAAAGCCTTTCAGAAATGAAGCTTCCACTCATCCTTTAGCAGTTTACGAGCATTTAGTCATTTTGCAAGTGAGAAGTATGAGGAAAATTGTTTTTCTCTTTTAAAGGGTTAATGTGGCTGAGTGAGGGTTTGCGTTTCAGAGAGCTAGAAGACAGATAAATAACCTAAACATCTCAGGGGGAAAAAGTACTTTTTTTTTTTTCTTCCCTTAATCCCATCAGTACCCTAAATGCCTATGCTGATGCACAACATTAACTTACAATACTGGGTTTGTCATTATAATTACACTGCAAAGGAGCCCTTCTCTTAGGCAAGGTCATACAGGCTGCAATGCAAAATAAGTAAGGGCAGCAGAACTCCTGAGAGGCTCCATTCATAAAGCAGGGGTAAGCATGAATGCAGCATTATTCTTTCTGGGAAAGTTCTGAAAAGGTTGACCTCAGTGGAATGGGTGCAAATTTGCATAATGCTTCATTTCCTTAGAGCAACTCAAGGGTTGGTAACCATTACATGAGGCCAAACATCACTGGAAAGATTAATGGAAGCGGGATATCATTACATCCAAATAGAGTGAAGTCATGCCAAGGTCACTGCAAGGTTTATTAAGAGAAAGATGTTTGCTCATTAGAATGGGTGACTTGTCTCTCAGGCTAGCAGGGTTAATGGAAACGAATTGTACCTCACTAAATATTAAGCTGTCCAGTAAAGCTCCTTCATGTTAAGCAACATAATGGATAAGACATGGCATGGATGAGATTTGTAAAAACCTGCTGGTTTACATCTTTTGGCAAGGACCATTGTATGAAAATCCTTTAGCCAATTAAGAGTTATTTGTCCCTTTTGTTATCACAGCAAGGAAAAAAGAAAAGCACAAAAGCAAAAAGTACTAATTTTTACTTCAAGGTCCTGGCTCCAGTACTTTGTGTGAGTAGTGTATTGATAAATTGATTGACTGAGTTCCTTAATGCAGCATCAAAATAGTCTCAGGGGCTTAGATGGAAGTGAGATACAGGACTTAACCCAAACAGCCTCAATGAAATATCAATGAGCAGTTAGCCTTTAATAGGGAACAACCCCA
The DNA here is from genome assembly GCF_029281585.2 of Gorilla gorilla gorilla. NCBI lineage: Eukaryota > Metazoa > Chordata > Mammalia > Primates > Hominidae > Gorilla > Gorilla gorilla. The sequence continues at coordinate 129,042,601 of NC_073247.2, forward strand.
CAAAGATGTAAATGACTTTCTACAGAGAGAATATATTCTGATCATTGACTCCTCCTGCTTGTGCACCCAGGTCCTGGCTTAGAGTCAAAATGACAACTAATGATGTGTCTTCCCAACCAAATTTATAGGTGATGAAGTTCAAGATGTGCCAGGGAGAGGAGAAAAACAAGCAAGTAAACGCACAAAAAGTTAGTATTTTGTAATGGAGAGAGTTTGTTGATTTTGGATGAGGGTAATTACAATTAACTATATCTATCTATATAAAAGAACAGTAAAAGCCACACCTCTCCTGTCTGCTGCCAGCTATCCAAAAACAGTTAATGTGACTTCAGGTTTCTCTGGTCAGATGCCCAGTTCTGGGCTTATGACAGGAGACTGCTGATAAAAGTGGCTTGGACACAAATCACTGCAATACTTAAGGGTCACCAGATAGTCATGAACACCGAGATTCCCCATATGCAATTCCTAGTCAAAGGCTCTGGTCTCTAAATGATGACTGATACAATATCTTATGAATTTGAATTAACCACAGGACAAGTTCTGGTGGCTATTGTAGTTCAAAATGTAATTAAGATTTTTTTTTTCTAAAATTATCTTCTTGTTTGTGTGCACAGAGGTGTAAATGGCCATACTGCCCGAAGCAATCTACAGATTCAGTGCTTTTCTTATCAAACCACCAATGTCATCTTTCACAGAACTAGAAAGAAAAAGCTATTCTGAAATTCATGTGGAACCAAAAGAAGAGCCCAAATAGCCAAAGCAATCTTAAGCAAAAAGAACAAAGCCAGAGGCATCACATTACCTGACATCAAACTATCTATAAAGCTACAATAACCAAAACAGCATGGCATTGGTACAAAAGCAGACACATAGACCAATAGAACAGAATAGAAAACTCAGAGATAAAGCTGCACACCTACAGCCATCTGATCTTCAACGAAGTTCACAAAAATAAGCAATGGAGAAAGGACTCCCTATTTGATAAATGATGTTATCATAGCTGGCTAGCCACATGTAGAAGAATAAAACTGGACCCTTACATTTCACCATATACAAAAATCAACTCAAGATGGATTAAAGATTTAAATGTAATGCCTCAAACTGTAAGAATTCTAGAAGAAAATTTAGGAAATACCATTGTAGACATCAGCCTTGGGAAAGAATTTATGACTAAGTCCTCAAAAGCAATTGTAACAACAAAATAATTGACAAGTGGGACCTAATTAAACTAAAGAGCTTCTGCTCAGCAAAACAATCAACAGAATAAATAGACAACCTACGTAATAGGAGAAAATATTAGTAAACTATGTATCTGACAAATGTCTAATATTTAAAATCAATAAGGAACTTAGTAGGTAAAAAAAAAAAAAAAACCCCATTAAAAAATGGGCAAAAGACAAGAACAGACACTACTCAAAAGAAGACATACAAGCAGACAACAAATACATGAAAAAATGTTCAACATCACAAATCATCAGAGAAATGTAAATAAAAACCACAATGAGATACTATCTCACACCAGTCAGAATGGCTTATTATTACAAAGTCAAAAAACTACAGATGTTGGTGAGGCTGCACAAAAAAAGAGAATGCTTAAGCAACTGTTGGTGGGAATGTAAATTAGTTCAGCCACTGTGGAAAGCAGTTTGGATATTTCTCAAATAACTTAAAAGAGAACTACTGTTTGACCCTGCAATCCCATTACTGGGCATATACCCAAAGGAAAATGTATATTATTTTACCAAAAAGACACATGCACTCATATGTTCATCATAGCACTAATCACAATAGCAAAGATATGGAATCAACCTAGGTGCCCATCCACAGTGGATTGGATAAAGAAAATACAGTATATATACACCATGGAATACTATGCAGCCATATAAAAGAATAAAATCATGTCATTTGCAGCAACATGGATGCAGCTGGAGACCATTATCCTAAGCAAATTAACGCAGGAACAGAAAACCAAACACCATTTGCTCTTTCTTATAAGTGAGAGCTAAGCATTGCATACACACAGACATAAAGATGAGAATAATAGACACTGGGGACTACTGTCTAATAAAGGGGGTAGAAAAGGAGGGATCAAAAGCTGAAAAACTACCTATTGGGCACCCCCAAACCTCAGTGCCAAGGAATATACCCATGTAAGAAACCTGCACATGTACTTCCTGAATCTAAAATGAAAGTTGAAGTTATATAAAAAAAGAAATCTTGTTGTACATATTTTATGGTTTTTACTCCTAATGTGGGAACAGAACTACCTTCATAATTAGGTCAGGCAGAGAATATAACTCTGAGGGCTTTCAAGCCTGGGATCTAGAATTTTTTTGTAAGATGTAATCTCACATTATTGTAAAATGAGAGGGGGGTAAGCCACCGCCCCAACTAATCTCTGAATATCGATACTGTCTACTATCAGCTTTTAGAGTTAATTTGATATAGATCACTTATAATTTCAAGGTGAACTCTCCTTAAGTGTACTTCAGTGCACTTTCATTTTAAGAAGTAAGTCAACTGCAATGAAAACAGGAACAGTATGAGAGACCAAGATTGTTTTATGGTAACTATGGACTCTTAGAAGCAAAATTATTCTGGAGAGATGGTTATTATTTTGAGGGCAGGGTTTGTATTGCATTGAGCTCGCAGTACCCAGAGAGAGCCTAGAAAATAGAAGGAACCCAATAAATGATTCTTTATGAATGAATGAATGAATGAATGAATGGGTACATGCAACCTTGTAAGGATATAGGCCTAGAACTTAGAGTATAATAAAAAAAAAGGGGGGGGCTAATTCTTATCTAAACACCAGAATATTGTTTTAGCCAAATCCATTTACATGTTTCCAAAGAAATTTTTATTTTTATTAATTACCTGGGAAACACAAACAACAAAAAAACAACTCATAATCACAATGACAATTGAAATACATGAATACTTCAAGGTTATTGAATTTGCATAACAAAATATGTAAATAAAAGGAATTGTCAAATTGTTTCTGAAAGACATGAAGCACAGGTAAAACACAATTTTAACAGAAGGGATGGAGATGAAAAGGACATAATATTTTAAAATAAAATAATGTTTATTTTTATTCTCCCTACAATCTTTGTAACAGTTAATCAAGGGAAACAAAATTTCTTTCACTTTGGTGCCTCTCTTCTCTGACTACTTCATAAGCTGCTTTTGCCTCTGGGTTTTTCGTAATGTCTTCGTCATCTCTTTGCATCAACATTTCCATTTTCTCCCAACCAAGGCCTAGGAAAAACCTTAAGCTATGACAGCATAGATGCCAAATAGTTTTTGCCCTGCCATAGTGTAAAATTTTTGGCTTGATTTTTCTCAGAATATTGACAAAGACAAGGTATTTACTTATCTTTCTGTTCAATACTCTTATTAAAGCTCATACATGGCTCAGGTTATTCTGACACTGTCCCTGAAAATTAAATTTTCTATTAAGTATCACCTTGTTTTGCATTATTTGTGTTTCTGTTCTGTAAATTAAGGATAACATTTACTGCCTGGGATTTATTAACCTCATGTATTTGATGCATTTTCAGGAGAAATATTTAAGATTATGTCTAATGGAAAAGCCAGAACTTCAAAATCATGTCTAAATATGTGGATATGTCTTTATCACCTTCTGTGACAAAGGACAGAGTAAGAAATTTCTAATTAAATATTCCAAAGTAATAATCATAGACAACAAAATAAAACAATTGGAGGGAAACAAGCGGTTTGGTTAATATACTTCTAGCTCCTTAGTGTCTGTCCATGACAAATAACTTGACAAAAATTCTCTACTATCATCTTAATAATGAACACTATAAAACAAATACTGGGCATCATCATTATGCTTACCATTTATGGCCTTTCTACTGTGGTGAAACCTCTACCTTGACTCTTCAATATATAAATGAAGTTAGACTCTTCATTTCTAACTAACTGTGGAATGGTGTTAGGAGACAATAAAATTTCTGCAAAGAATGACCCACATAGATACTTGAATGCAGCCTCAAGACCAACAGGATTGAAAGTAAAAAAGATTTTAAAAGGGGCTTACAGAATTTTGTTTCCCTTAATTGTTATTTCTCATTCTATTATCCAAAAGAAAATATTAAAAGTTTACTTGTTATTAACAGTGATAATATATTACTCTCCTTCAAACTATGCCATCAGTGTCCCTCATTACCACTTTCTTGATATTCTGAAGGTTGACCTGTCATTTTTAAAAATCTCAATCATTAAGTTCTCTTTATGTCAGCTGCTACAGTGATGTCTCAGGCTAAGCAGTGCCTTTAAGGGGAAAAGGCTTTTATACATGAACAGGCTGCAAAATAAAAACCACATCACATGAGGAAGAAGGGATTTGGAAGACCTTGCAGAATTTTGCTGAAACTCAATTCATAGTCCTATGACCTATTTCATAACTGTGCATCCCAGCTTCCAATCTCAGCTTTCTTTCCACATTACAGGTCTGGTGTGTCCTTACTGGGTTCTCAGCATCTTTTGAAATCCTTCCTGCTCCCAACATTGCTTCTCAATATATGCATTGTATCTCTCTTACACAAATGGCTCCTGATCTGTGCCCAAATTGCACACATAACAAAGAATGTAAGAAGAATTACTTATAATAATAAAATTCTAAAGTATGGATCTCTATCCAATTTCTCGCTCTTGAACTCCAGTCCCAAAAGTCAAATAAGACATCTGTATCTTAACTGTCTCACAAGCAGTGCTATGGTCTACATGTTTGTCTCCCCCAAATTTCATAGATTAAAATCTAATCCCCAATGAAATGGTATTAAGAGGTAGGGTCTTTGGGGGATGATTAGGTGATGAGGACCTCACCCTCATGAATGGGATTAGTGCTTTTATAAAAGAGGCCCAAGGAATCTTGTTTGTCCCTTTTACCATGTGAAGACACAGCTAAAAGAAACTGTCTATGAGAAACAGTCCCTCATCAGACATTGAATCTGCTTGTACCTTGATCTTGGACTTCCCAGTATCTAAAACTATCAGCAATAAATTTCTACTGCTTACAAATTACTCAATCTAAGATTTTTTGTTATAGGAGCAAAATACACCAAGACAATCAGTAAAATAAACCCACCCTATCCAACACTAAACTCTTCATCTTTGCCTCAACTCAACCTCCCCTTCAATGTTCCCTGTCTCAGGGCATGGCCATGCCATTCCCCAATCTTTATATTATAATATGAGTACTTGATTTTTTTTCATTTCTGATGATAAAATCTCTTCATTGTCTCCCTCATTGAATTTAAGATAAAATACAACTTTCTTATAAAAGAAAAACATCAGCCGAATTTAATATTTAAACAGTTTAATTGAGCAATGAATGATCTGCGAATCAGGCAACCCCCAGAATCACAGCAGATTCATAGAAACTCCAGTGCAGCCACGTGGTGGAAGAAGATTTATAGACAAAAAAAAAAAAAAAAGTAAATGATGTATAGAAATCAGCAGTGAGGTACAGAAACAGCTGGGTTGGTTACAGGTTGCTGTCTGCCTTATTTGAACACAGTTTGAACACTTAGCAGTCTATGAGTGGTTGAAGTATGGCTGCTGGGATTGGCCAAGACTCAGTTATTTCTACAGGCAAAATCTAACTCCTAAGTTAGATTTTCAATTTTGTCTGACTATTAAGCTAGGTAATAGTTCATCCACAAGGACCCAAATATAGAAGTGTGGAGTCCTCCTCTGGCCATATTTAGTTTTCTTGAACACTTAGCATGACACTGAAAACCCTCAGTCGTTTGGTCTTGCTGACATTTTAAGCCTCATCTTTCACTACTATTTCTATTTATTTGAATGCACTCTGCTTGCTCATCTGTCCATGTTAATTCCTCTGAATGTAATTCCCTTCAGCTCCTACTTTCCCTGGCTACTTCCTACCTATTCTTTAAACATTTTCTAAGAGGAAGTAGTACCTCCCCTCAGAAGTTCAGTTATGCCAGCCACTGAGGCTGGGTTTAGTGCACCTCCTTTGCATTCCCACAATACCCTATGTGTACATATTGCAGCATTTTTCACACTCTATTATGATTCCCTAATTTTATGCCTCCTCCAATAGACTGTGAGCTGCTTGAGCGTAAGATGTATATCTGTTCTTCATATTCCTAGGAATCTACCTCCTTGTGTGGTACACAAAGTACATGCCAGATAAAGATTTACTGGGTGAATAAGTGACCAAAGAGCTCTGACAGGAAAAAAGAAACATTCAAACAAACAAACAAAAAAATGGTTCTATCATTTGATTTAAGCATTGATAATAATCAAAATGCATTTATTTTGAGACCTTGTATTAGTTTTCTAGGGCTGCCATAACAAAATATCACACATTGGGTGGCTTAAAGAATAGAAATTTATTTTCTCACAGCTCTGGAAGCCACAAGTCTGAGATCGAGATGTCGGCAAAGTTAATTTCTTCTAAGGCCTCTCTCCTTCTCAGCTGGTAAATGGCTGTCTTTTCCCTGTGTCTTGATCTTCTCTATGTGTATGTCTGATCTTCTCTATGTGTAAATCTCTGTCGTGCTTTCTTCTTCTTATAAGACATCAGTCATTTTGAATTAGGGCCAACCCTAATAACCACATTTAACCATAATTACCTCTTTAAAGATTCTATCCTCAAATGCAGTGATATTAGGAGGTAATAGGGGTTAGGACTTCAACATATGAATTTGGGAGGAATATAATTCAGCCCATAACAGGCCTTGAAGTTACAAAATAATTCTTCCACTAATGTGGGTCATTACAGCTTAGTCCACAGTATATTCCCCAAGTACTCATAAAGCCTGTCAGATGGTATTCTCTTTGTGGGGTCACGGGCAGTTGGGGAGGTACTTGTTTCCTGCATTCGTGCCTTTTTTATTCCTGCTAAACATCTAAAGCTGAGCATGAATCTCCCCCTTCTCCCTCCTCCCTCTGCAATATCTCTTGCCCCAATTATGCAGTTAGCCTAAGAATCAGGAAACTGTTCCAGAAATAAACTTAACCTGCTGATCTAGATAGTGACTAAATCCTCCAATAATGTGGACATCTACTAGAAAAGCTAGGTTAACAGGCTTCCTTTTTAGAAGTCATCTGTTTGGTTGTGAGATAAGATCAAGGCTCAATCATATCCAAAGTCCAAAAGACTTCAAACATTACGTGATTTTTGCCCCACTCCCTATCACTGCAGTGCAGTTATAACTGGTTCTGGAGTTGAGAAAAAGCCAAGCAATCTTAACTGTTGTCAATTTTATACCATTGAAATTGTGAAGCAAATATGCAAATTATATTATAAGCCTCCCAAAAAAGCATGGGTAACAATGACATTTTTTTTCCCACCACAATCTCAATACTCATCACAAGTACTTCTACTTTACTATTTCTTCCTCCACAAACAATCCAAATCCCACCACTTACTTATACTCCATGATCTCCACAAAGCCCTTCCTTCCATAACTACTCTAGTGTATTTGGATTTTTCTCCTTTCTCTCACAGCTCAGAATGTTCACTATTTCCATTGTACAGAAAATAGTTGATATGGAAGATACATTAAAATGTCTGTTCACATCTCCTCATTTTATAAAAATGGAATTGACTAGATTATTGAATAAGTGGACTCCACTATATTGCACTTAGGAAATAATTTGATTTTTCTCCTATTTCTGTCATCAAAACTACTCTGTTAAATCTCTTTTTCAGACCTCTGGATGATATTTCAAACAGCAACCTTAGCTATTCAGGTTGTCAGGGGTGACAAATAATTTCAGTTACAGGAATTAAAAGGCCAATCTGTTTCAAAATATAATGCATTGTTATTAACTACAGTCACCACGTTATATAACAGATATCTTTAACTATTGTTTATTAGCTCAACTGAGCCATTCCACAAGGTATACATATTTCAAAACATCATGTTGCATGGGATAAAAATGTACAATTTTGAATCTGTCAGTATTTTAAATTGATATAAATACTTGTACATATTTATCAGATACAGGTGATATTTTGTTACAGGAACAGACTATGTAATAATCATGTTAGAGTATTTGGGGTATCCATCATCTCAAGTATTTATCATTTATATGTGCTGGGAACATTTCAAGTTCTCTCTTCTAGTATTTTGAAATATACAATACATTGTTGTTAACTTTAGTCATCGTACTCTGCTATTGAGTATTATAACTTATTCCTTTTATCTGACTGTATGTTTGTGCCCATTAATCAACCTCCCACAGATTCTTCCCAGCCTTTGGCATCTATCCTTCTATTCTCCACTCTGTGAAATCAGCTTAAGTTTTTACATATGAGTGAGAATATGCAATATTCGTCTTCCTGTGCCTGGCTTATTTCAACTAATATAATGGCCTCCAGTTCCATCCGTGACATAATTCCAATTATGACATAATTCCATTATTTTTATGACATAATTCCATTATTTTTATGGCCAAATAGTATTAAATTATGTATATATACATGACATTTTCTTGTTCATTTATCCATTGATGGACACACAGGTTAATTCTATGTCTTTGCTATTGTGAATGGTGCTGCAATAAACATGGGAGTGCAAGTATCCCTTTGATATACCGATTTCTTTCCCTTTGGATGAATACCCTAAAGTGAATTTGAGAATGATAGGGTAGTTCTACTTTTAGTTTCAAGAAAAGCTCCCTACTGTTTACCATAGTGGCTGCACTAATTTACATTCCTACCAACAGTCTATATGAGTTCCCTTTTCTCCACATCCCCAACAGCATCTCTTATATTTTGTCTTTTTAATAGTAGCCATTCTACCTGGCTAAGATAACATTTCATTGTGGTTTTGATTTTAATTTCCCAGATAATTAGTGTTGTAAGCATTTTTTCACATACATGTTGGCCATGTGTATGTCTTCTTTTGAGAAATGTCTATTTATGTCATTTGCCCACTTTTTAAGTGGGATTTTTTTTAACTGTTTGAGTTCCTTGGTTCCTTGTATATCCTGGATATTAGTCCCTTATTGGATGAATAGTTTGTAAATATTTTCCCTGACTCAACATGTTGTCTCTTTACTCTGTTGTTTCCTTTGCTGTGCAGAAGATTTTTAGTTTAATATAGTCCCATTTGTCTATTTGTGTTGCCTGTTAGTTTGAGTTCTTACTTATAAAATCTATGCCTAGATCAATATCCTAGATTGTTTCCCCTGTTTTCTTCTATAGGATTTTTAGTTTTGGGGTCTTATGTTTAAGTCTTTAATCCATTTTGAGTTGCTTTTGTATATGGTGAGAGATAGGGGTCTAGTTTCATTCTTCTGCATATGGATATCCAGTTTTCTCAGCACCATTTATTAAAGAGTGTGTTCATTCTTCAATATATGTTCTTGGTGCTTTTTTCAAAATTCGGTTGGCTGTAAATATGTGAATCTATTCTTGGGTTCTCTAATTTGTTATATTGGTTTATGTGCCTGTGTTGGTTATGATAGCCTGTAATATATTTGAAAGTCAGGTAGTGTGATGACTCCTGCTTTGTTCTTTTTTGGTCAGAATTACTTTGGTCATTTGGACTCTTTTTGGTTCCACAGAATTTTTAGAATTGTTTTTTCCATTTATGTAAAATACATCATTGGTATTTTGATAGGAATTGCACTGAATCTGTAGACTGCTTTTGACAGTACGGTTATTTTAACAATATTAATTCTTCCAATCCATGAACATGTCATGTCTTTCCATTTGTTTGTGTCCTGTTGAATGTCCTTATTAGTGTTTCATAGTTTTCCTTGTAGATGTTCTTTATAATATCTCCTTGATTAATTTTTTCTAGGTATGTTTTATAGTTATTGTAAAGGGGATTACCTTCTCAATTTCTTTCTCAGCTAGTTCATTTTTTGTGTATATAAATGCTACTGATTTTTGCATGATGATGTTGTATCCTGCATTTTTACTGAATTTATTTTTCAGACCTACAGGACTTTTGGTGGTGTCTAGGTTTTTCTAGATATAAGATTATGTCATCTGCAAAGAGGAACAATGTGACTTTCTTTCTCAATTCGGATGCCTTTATTTATCTTGCCTGATAGCTCTGGAAAGGATTTTCAGTACTATGTTGAATAGGAGTGGTGAAAGTGGGCATCATTGTCTTGTTTGAGTTATTAAGCAAAAGGCTTTTAGGTTTTCCCCATTCAGTATGATGTCAGCTGTGGATCTGTCATATTATGGCCTTTATTTTGTTGAGTTATGTTCCTTGTGTGCCTAATTTGTTGAGAGTTTTTATCATGAAGGGATATCAAAAGCTTTTTATCAAAAGCTTTTTTCTGCATTTATTGAGATGGTCATATGGATTTTGCCCTCCATTCTGTTGATATGAGGTATCACACTTACTGATTTGCATATGTTGAACCATCCTTGCTTCCCCAGGATAAATCCCACTTGATCATGGTGTGTTATCCTCTTCCTGTGCTGTTGGATTTACTTTGCCAGTATTTTCTTGAGGATTTTTGTATCTATGTTCCTCAGGGTTATTGGCCTATAGTTCTCTTTTCCTGTTGCATCTTTTTCTGGTTTTAGTATCAGGCTAATGCTGGCCTCATTGAATAAGTTAGGAATAACTCCTTCCTCCTTAGTCTTTTGGGATAGTTTGAGGAGAATTGGTGTTAGTTTTTCTTGTAAGTTTGGTAGAAATCAGCAGTGAAGACATCCAGTCTTGGGCTTTTCTTTGTTGGGAGAGTTTTTAGTTACAGATTCAGTTTCATTAATCAGTATTATTCTGTTCAGGTTTTCTCTTTCTTCCTGATCCAATTGTCCATTATCTGAGTCCACAAGACAGATAATAATAGGTGGCATATTCCTCCACATTTTAAACAGAAGGCTATATATGTTAGACTCACCAAGAGATGCCTCCAAACAGGTCCTACACCTCTTGTTTCATCACTCAACCCAAACTTATCTGTAAGAGAGGTAGAGATTGGAAGGAGGTTGTTGAGAGGGGATTTTTAAGAAGAGAACTGTTAGTCTACTAGGGTTGGGGAACTGAAGTGTTGTTATTAGGGGAGAAAAGGGGTTCCTCCTTCCACTTTCCACCTCAAGCCATATAAGGGGTTTCACTGGGCCTCACTCTAGTGCCCAGCGCTACCATGGTACTACAGTGGAGTATGGAGAAAATACTTAATGAAGTGCTTGCTAGGCAGCCCCTGGAATTTAGAGGAAACAGGGTCTGGAGGGTCACAATGGGAACAAGCTGCACTTTCACCAGTGATGGGGCAAATTTTTAGTGTTTTTATTTTGACCAAGAGTACATGAAAAAAGCCATAGCAGAACTGTCCTAAAGGATCCTTATAGGAAGATTGCCTTCTAGGGAAAGATAGGCCCAGCAGAAAGAGACTGTTTGGAAGGAAGTGGGGTAACATTACAGTGCAGGGGCTGAGAGGGTAATGAGAAGTCAATTAAGGAATGTATTGCCTAGAGTGTTGGGGAGACCTTAGCAGAGGGACATGTCAGGTAGCAATACAAGTCTTAAAAATATCCCTTTTACTGTAGTATCATGGTAGCCAGTATTTGCACATCTATCACAGTAAGGGTATAATGCACCAGCCAAGTAAGACTATTGGCTTTCTCACCTTTTTTCTTTACCGTTACCCTACCACTATCCCATACCTATCCTAGAGAAGTCAGGGGGAGGCAACATAGTGATTGGAGGAAGAAACATAGAAAAGCATTGCAAAAGAATGAAAAAGAAATAGACTATGTCTTCCTTTCTCATAGCTTATTTATAAAATTTTGTGGCCAGGCTCATGCTGGAACCGAGAGCAGCTTTAAATTAGATGAAAGTTAAAAATGTTTAATGTAAATTAGATTGCACTTTTGGTCACTTATCTAAATTTTTATTTCAGGAAAATTATTATTTCTTCATTAAACACCCTGCAAAGCTGTTAAGTATTAATCATTTGTTAGAAAATTTTATTTAAAAATTAACATAATTTTTAAAGATGACATTTTTTAAAAAGGTATGAAGAACATACATTGGAGAAAAGATGCCCTTCTCAATAAATGATTCTGCAAACATTAGATATCTATATGCAGAAGAATAAAACTAGACCTCTTTCTCTCACCATATACAAAAGTAACTCAGGATGGATTAAATACTTAAACATAAGACCCAAAACTAAAAATCCTATGGAGGAAAACAGAGGAAACAATCTAGGACATTGATCTAGGCAAAGATTTTATAACTAATCCCCCAAAGCACAAGCAACAAAAGAAACAATAGACTAACGGGACTATATTAAACTAAAAAGTTTCTGCACAACAAGGGAAAACAATCAACAGAGTGAAGAGACAACCGGTTGAATGGTAGAAAATATTTGCAAACTATATATTCAATAAGGGACTAATGTCCAGAATATACAAGGAAATCAACTCAACAGTTAAAATAATAATAATAATAATAATTCCATTACAAAATGGGCAAAGGACATCAATAGACATTTCTCAATAGAGGACATACAAATGGGCAACACATATATTAAAAAATGTTCAACATCACTAATCATCATGGAAATTCAAATCAAAACCACAATGAGATACTGTCTTACCCCAAATAGAATGGCTATTATTAAAAAGACAAAAAATAACAGATGCTGGTGAGGATATGGAGAAAAGGGAACTCATATACACTGTTGGTAGGAATATACATTAGTGCAGCCACTATGGTAAACATTATGAAAATTTCTTAAAAAACTAAAAATAGAACTACCATACACTAAATACTCTGACTTGATCATTACATGTATATATTCATTATATACATGTGATTCAATTATACATGTATACACAAAATGTCTATAAATAAAAAATAAATAAAAATAGAACTACCATACAATCCAGCAATCCCACTATAAGCTATTTATTTAAAAAAAAAGGAATCTGTATATCAAAAAGATACCTACACCTTTATGTTTATTGCAGCACTATTCACAATAGCAAAGATATGGAATCAACTTGAGTCTATCAACAGAAAAATTGATAAATAAAATATTGTATATATACACAATGGAATACCATTCAGCCATAAAAATGGAAATCATATCCTTTGCAGCAACATGGATGGAGCTGAACATCATTATGTTAATTGAAATAAGCCAGGCACAGAAAAAAATCACATGTGCTCACTCATACGTAGGAGCTATAAAAGTTAATCTAATGGAGGTAGATAGTAGAATGATTGTTACCAGAGGCTGAGAAGGTTATGTGTATAGGGGTGGAGATGAGGAGAAGTTAGTTAATGGGTACAAACATAGTTAGATAAAAGGAATAAGTTATAATATTTCACAGCTGAGTAGGGTGACTAAAGTTTACAATATAATGTATATTTCAAAATAGCTAGAAGAGAGTACTTGAAATATTCCTAACTCATAGAAATGAGAAATATTTGAGCTGATGAATATCCTAAATATTCTGACTTGATCATTACACATTGTATGCATGCAACAATATGTCACATGTACCCCATAAATATGTACAAATATTATGTATCAATAAAAATATCTTTACAAGGAAATTGATTGAATAATACTGATTGAATAATCCTGATAGAATAATACTGATAGAACTACCATATGATCCAGGAATTCCTTCTCTGGGTGTACAGGCATACATTGAGAATAATGCAGGTTCAATTTCAGACTACCACGATAAATTGGATATTGCAATAAGGTGAGTCACACAAATGTTTTGGTTTGCCAGTGCATATAAAACTTATGCTTACACTAAAATGTATTCTATTAAGTGTTCAATAGCATTGTATATGAAAAAATGTACATACCTTAATTAACAATAATTTGTGGCTAAAAAAGCCAACAATAGTCTGAGCCTTCTGTGAGTCATCTTTTTGCTAGTGGAGAGTCTTGCCTCTATGTTGATGACTGCTTACTGATCAGGGTGGTGGTTGCTGATATTGGGTGGCTGTGGCAATTTCTTAAAATAAGACAAGAGGGAAGCATGCCACATTGTTTGACTCTTTCATGAAAGGTTCCTCTGTAGTATGAGATGCTATCTGATAGTATTTTACCCACAGCATTACGTCTTTCAAAATTGGAGTAAATCTTCCCAAAATCTGCTGCCTTACCAACTATGTTTATGGAATCTTCTAAATTATTTGCTGTCATTTCAATAATTTCACAGCATTTTTGCCAGGAGTAAATTCCATCTCAAAAAAATAGCTCACCTCTTTTTCTCATCCATTAAAAGCAACTCTTCATTTGTTAAATTTATGTCATGAGATTGTGGCAATTTTGTCACATCTTCAGGCTCCACTTCTAATTCTGATTGTCTTGTTAACTTCACCACATGTTCAAATACTTTCTCCACTGATATCTTGAATCCTCAAAGTCATCCACGAGGACTGGAATCAACTTCTTCAAAACTCCTGTTAAGTTGATATTTTGATCACTTCTCATAAACCATAAATGTTCTTAATGGAATCTATAATGGTAAATCCTTTTCAGAAGGTTTTCAAATTACTTTGCCCAGATCCATTCAAAGAATCACTATCATTGGCAGCTATGGCCTTACAAAACATATTTCTTAAGCAATATTGTTTGAAATTGCTTAATCCATGAGCTGCAGAATGGATGTTGTGTTAGCAGTTATGAACAATATTAATCTCCTTGTATATCTCCATCAGAGCTCTCCAGTGATGAGGTGCATTGTCAATGAGCACTAATATTTTGAAATAAATTTTTTGTTCTGAGCAGTAGGTCTCAAGAGTGGGCTTCAAATATTTAGTTAACCATGCTGTATACAGATGAGCTGTCATCCAGACATTATTGTTCCATTAATAGAGTACAGGAAGAGTAGATTGAGAATAATTCTTAAGGGCACTGTGATTTTCCAAATGATGAATTAACATTGGCTTCAAATTAATGTCCCCAGCTACATTAGCCCCTAACAAGCTTGTTAGCCTCTCCTTTGACTCTTTGAACCTAGGCATTGACTTCTCTTATCTAGCTGTGAAAGTCTTACATGGTATCATCTTCCAAAATAATGTTGTTTTGTCTGCACTGAAAATCTGTTGTTTAGTGTAGTCACCTTCATCAATGATCCTAGCTCTTCTGGATAACTTGCTGCAGCTTCTCTATCATCTCTTGCTGTTTCACCTTGCACTTTTATGTTATGGAGACAGCTTCTTTCCTTAAGCCTCTGCTAGCTTCCAGCTTTTCTTCTGCAGCTTCTTCACCTCTCTTATCCTTCATACAATTGAAGAGTGTTAGGACCTTGCTCTAATTAGTCTTTGGCTGAAGGGAATGTTGTGACTTGACCTTCTATCCAGACCATTAAAACTATCTCTATATCAGCAATAAAACTGTTTCGCATTCTTATTATTCATGTGTTCATTGGAGTAGCACTTTTAGTTTTCTTTAATAACTTTTTCCCTACATTCACATCTTGGCTAATTATTTGGCACAGGAGGCCTAACTTTCAGCCTGTCTTGGTTTTGGACATGACTTCCTTACTAAACTTAATCGTTTCTAGCGTTTGATTTCAAGTGTGACTCTTCCTTTCACTTGAACACTTACAGGCCATTGTAGGGTTATTAATTGGCCTAATTTCAATAGTGTTGTGTCTCAGGGAATAGGAAGGCCTGAGGAGAGGGAGAGAAATGAGGGAGCAACCAGTTGGTGGAGCACTCACAACACACACAACATTTATTAATTAAGTTTGCCATCTTATCTGGGTGTGGTTCGTGGCCCTCCAGAATAATTTTAATAGTAACATCAAAGACCACTGACCATAGATCATCATGACAGATATAATAATGAGGAAAAAGCTGGAAATATTGAGAGAATTACAAAAATGTGACACAGAGACATGAAGTGAGCACATACTGTTGGAAAAAATGGTGCCAACAGACTTGCTTGACACAGGGTTGCCACAAACCTTCAATTTCTAAAAAAAAATGCAATTATCTGCAAAGTACAATAAATTGAAGTGTGATAAAATGAGGTAGGCCTATGTACTTAAGGTAAAATCATTACTCTGTACTTCTATGTTCATTGCAGCATTGTTCACAATAGCCAAGATATGACAACAACTTAAGTGTCCATTGATGGATGAATGAATAAAGAAAATGTGGTAAATATATGCAATGAAATATTATTCAGCTGTAAAAATAGGAGACTCTACCATTATCCGCAACATGGATGGACAAAATGGATGTTATGCTAAGTGAAATAAGCCAGACACAGAATGAAAAATATTGTATTATCTCACTTGTACGTATAATATTTTTAAAAAATAAAGGTCAAATATACGGAGATAGAGAATAAAACAGTGATTACCAGGGGTCGGGTGGGGAGCAAGAGGAAATGTATTTCAAAGGATACAAAGTAGTAGATCTATAGAATGAACAGGTTTAAAGATCTAATGTACAACATGAGGACTATAGTTAAAATTTCATTGTATTAGGGATTTCTGTTAAATAAGCACATTTTCATCACCTTTCTCACAGGAAAAATAACTGTGTGAGATAATAGACATATTAATTTGCTCCACTATAGTAACAACTTCACTATCTTTATGTATCCCATAACATCTTGTAAATTACAAATATACAAAATACAATTTATTTTTCAAAAAAATCATCCTTCTGCCAGTATCTTGTTCTGGACTGAAGATAAAGTAAGCCTCTGAACCTCAGCTTCCACATCTGTAAAATGAGGACAATAGTAACTATCTCAGTGGAGTTCTAAGGATAAATTGAGATAATATATTAGGTTGAACTATATGCTGTTTATGCAGATCAACAATGGTCAAATATGGCAATTTAATGTCTTCAATCTAATATATAAAGAACAGTGTCTAGCATCTGCATAAAGTCAATAAAAAGTGATTATTATGATATTTTTAAAAAAATGACAGGGATTATTAAAGAACGTTGGTCTGTAAAGTACATGCATGGAACGCACCTAATTTTTAAAAAGTTCCTAACCGCCCTAGAGTATAAGAAATGTTCCTCATCTCATGTGAGAATCATTGTTAAAATTTGACATGCACATTGGCGTTACATGAAATATTTGAATGATTAGGTTTTGTGGGAATTGGGAGATTACTGTATTTCCGCGTTTTCTTTCAGACCTCCTAACCTTCTTATCAAGTGAGATTGTATAGTTTCCCATAGGTAGTTATTAACAGCTACGATGAAATTCTTTGATACCCCTTTGATATTCCAATTTGGACTAACAGAGGGCAAGGTCAGAAGCTCCATCAAGAGTATAAATGCACAGCCTATTGAGTAGACTTGAGGAGTCTTTTTGGTTCACCCTTCATAGGTATGAAGGTGTTTCCACAGTTATGGGTTTTGTTACTTTGTTACTTAGAAGTTTATCTTTACATAAGAAATGCACAGACCATAATGTCAAATTTTCACTAATTCTTTCTATAACTACATATTTTTCAGCTACCATATCTGTAAGTTATTGTGCCTTTTCTGCATTTTATCATCACTGAGTAAATGAGTTCTGCTCCTGAATCTAACTTAATTAAATATGTTGATCAAATAAATATTTTTATCCATGGAATACAAGTAAAACCTATTAATTTGGGAGAGAGCTAAAAATGTTTCTACCATATCAAGCATTTCTATGAAATCATTCAGAACTTCCGGAGTGTTAGATAGTACTTCATCTTGTAAGACATATTTAATAAGAAATCGACATTATGGATAAATTGTTTATAGGAAGAGCACGTACCACGAAACTGGAACAAAATCTCAAATACACATAAGCTAAGACCATGGGATAAAAAGATTATTTGTAGCTGCTCTTCTGTCTCTCTGTCAAAAAAATAAACAAACCAAAACCCCTTCACTGCCATTGTATGGAAAAAACACATTAATTCAGTACACACTTATTCAAAACGATGCAGAACGAAAATAATCTTCCTCAACAAACTATATGTAATGTAAATCTAAACCTGGTCAATACAAAGTCAAATTAATAAGACTGCCCTCCTTGTGAATATGCTTCTTTTTTTGGGTTTCCTTTATTAAAGATAGTTCAATGCTCTCCGGGTAATGTGTTTATTGGGCACAGTGCTGAATTAGCCATTATACTGGAGAAATCATGGTGAATTCGAGAGCCATGGAAAATTACTTCACAAACTATTCTATTACTTTATTCCGAATAGCTTTAAGCTGTAAAATTTGGTTTTAAAGCACTCTTAGGCCGCAAATAAGCTATTAGGTGTCCTGAGAACCCTGTTAAACCTTCTGCCCAATGTTTCTCAACCTTGGGCACACATTAGAACCAACTGGGAAAATTTTTAAAGCCCTATGTCTAGACCACACCCCACATCAATTACTCAGAATCTTTAGGGTTGGGCCTGGAAATCATATTTTTAAAGCTCCCTGTGTAATGTTAATATGAAACAAGGTTGAGAATCAGAAATCTAGCCCCATTAATCAGTATAACAACATATGTGGCTCATAAACTGGTTCTGAAACAAATTTTTGAGCTATTTTTTGACAAAGACAACACTTGGAGAATTTTCTGGAATCCCAAGTTGACAAACTTTAAAGACCAATGTTTATTAGCATGTGCATTTTTAATGAAATTGGTCACGTTACTTTTATTCCTTTCTCATACATAAAGTAAGGGGTTTCAAACACTTCATTACAAGAGGGGTAAAACTTGTGAAAGGATAAAGACATTTGGAATCCAGAAGTTTGATGAAAACAAATGGGACACATAACAAGAATTCCTGGAATTGACATTCAGAAATACTCTATTGTCTTTACTATATTTCCATTTAGTTTCTTAAGTTGGAATACCCATGGTATTAAAAAGGCTGATTTCTAAAATATGCTATTAATTTAGGTAGCGAATGCTGGTTGTCACAGAGAGAAAAGTATTTTGTAAATAAGTGACTCAATTTTTATCTGCTCCAACAATGATATTCTATTTCTCATTCAAAAACTGATAACATCTCTCAGCATAAAAAAAGAATGATACCATGTCAACAACTGCAGAAGCCAGATCTTACACTCTAGAGAGAATCAAGTCAGAAAATAAAGGAGTATGTTACATTCTTTTACATAAAGGAATTCATTTATTTATTCCTCACAATTCAGAGAAAAACACCAGAGGTCACAGTAGGCTAAATATTTCTTATGTAAAGAGGAAGCAGGTTTAAATTTTCAAACTGAAATTTAATAATTTCTTTCTCACGTGTTAAAAATATGATAGCCAACTCTGAAGCAACAAAGAAAACTGATAAACATAGAAGAGATTAAAGCATCAAAAGACCTGTTGAACAAAATGAACTTTCATATTTCTGCCAACCCAAAGGAGCCACAATTCCAAAGAAAAATATTCAGACATTCATCCTAACAACATAAATAAACTGTAATGTTATTTTCCACATGTATTTTTGTATTAAAATTTTACCTTATGCCAGTTTCAATGCTACTTGAGTCTCTGGATAATGTCAAACTAGGTAATAAAGTATACATATTTGCCTTTAGTGGAAATCACCTTTTCCCAAACAAACTTGGATTTACAAACTTTCTGTATGTATACATATGTAACAAACCTGCACGTTGTGCACATGTACCCTAAAACTTAAAGTATAATAATAATAATAATAATAAAGAAAATTTTTTTTTAAAAGTTTAATCAAGTATACCAAAGTATAATCAAGTTCCTGTGACAGCTTAAAGAAATAGCTCCTAACCTGAGGGTCATAGATGAGGTTCTAGGGATCATTACATAAAATTGTAATGAAATTTTTTTCTAGGACAGAGGTCTATAGGTTTCATAAGATTTTTTAAGGAATCTGTGAACCTAATAAGATGAAAAATACTGATCTATAGTACCCCACCTAGAGTATTCAGTGGTCAAAGCAAAATCTGCTCAGGTCAGATTTAAGTACCAGAAACATCAATATTTACTCTATGAGTTAAGAGACAGGAGTCAACAACCAGTTTAGGTAGAGAAGACTTGAGTTCTGGTATTTAGGCTTGCCCTATTTCTGGGTGGAGAAACTATTAGGACTTTATCTGCTGCAGGTCCAAAGGTAGGGACTTCAGGAAAGTATGTAGATAAAAAATTGGAGAGGCCTAGAAACCATGAGCATAACAAGGCAGTAGTAATGACTAAATAAGTATTTTCTCATATTTCACTTGAAAGAAAAATCTATTATTCATATTTGCAGTTTGTAGCTCTTCCCTTGGATCAATTTCAGATCTGTTTCAAGCAAAAACATTTCAAAAAAATCAATCCAAAGTTATGATAGTCCTTTTTAATGCATAAACTTATCTGTATTGCCACTAATCATTTATTAATTGTTCACCTTGTTCTAAGTATTCTAGAAAACTAATGTAGACATGGCCCTGCAAGTGATCTCTGGTTGCTAATGGAAAGGTAGATTGATTTCATTGTTTAAGTGATTATTAAGTGCCCAGGTAATACAGTTATAAGCATTTTAGAAATTCATGAAATATTGATAAATAACTTTGCACATTATGATTACGATAATTAAGCTGGAAAAACAGCATTTGATTTCCTTTTAGCTTGTTTGATATGTAGCATCACTGTACCTGAGGAAGGTGCTCTGCATTCTGCTTCAATATGCAATTTTCAACTCATGCATGTTAAAGAGATTTTGGATCTGGATATTTAATATATATACTGCCACATAAGCATAACCTATTCTGATTTTACACACCAAATTCCTTTATCTTTTCTAGCCATATTTTATCAGATTTTTGCTTATTTTTCCCAAAAGCTAAAGATCATCTTAGGCATATACTCAAAAAATATATACCCCATATACCTATCCCTGGGATTAAAAGATTGCTCTCAGGAATGATACTAACTGCGACTTCAGAGTCAATACTGACTTGGGATTTTAGATGAGAATATCTTATTACAAATAAAAAAAAGAATGTTTTCCACATCATATTAAAATATAAGTCACATTACCAAGTTGGTGCATTTAAAACATGAAAATAATGTAATGAAATGTATCTCTCTAGAGCAATGGTTGGAAAGCAAAGTAAATCTGGAATCAGAAACATGTTACTACATCTTGAGCCTTTACCTTGTGTTTGAAAAGTTTAATTCTTTTGACTTTTGTAACTGAGCAAGAATTTGAGCAAGTCAACCAAGCCCCATGGCTATGAAATCGGCCACCATTCATGGGTCATTTATTCCATAGGTTTGATGGCAGGATATGATACTTTATTTAGGTCTTTTCTTTGAACAGTAGTCCATTTCTTCTTGCTAGTATCCTTAAAGAAATCAAGAACCACTTAGGCTGTATCTCTCTTACAACCTTCTTTCATAAACCTGAAGAGGATAAGAAATTTGCTCCTTAGACTTCGTGCAGCCTGGCAAAGCAATTCCATTTGAAGCTATTCCGTTTGAAAGTTTCCTTTCCTTCACTATGCTATTTTGAAATATTTAATAAATCTGAACATTCTTCTGAAATGTATTAACATTCTTCTGGCCATATGATCTTGCAAAAATTATTTAACTTTATTGGCCTCAGTTTCTTCATCTTTAAAATGGGTATGCTAATGCCTACACCTTAAAAGGTAATAAGTATTAAAGGAGGTTAAGGCATATAAAGGTGCTTCTCCAACTGCCTATCACATAATAAGCATTCAATATGTTGGAACTATTAATAATTTACTATTAATTAATAAAAATGAGCAATAGAATTCTAAAAGCATGCCAAGATATGTTCAAATATAATGGGTAATTTTTTAGATATGATTTAAAGATTTATTGGCATTAGAAGAATTGGAAAAAATGAGAATAATCTGGCAACTTTCAATATTAAAATTCCTCATTTTTTACCCACATTGTTCATTTTTAAGGTAAATTTAAATTTACCTTAAGTTTAAAATTTTAAATAGTAGTAAAATAATCAGAGAAGAGAGCAGTATATATACTCAATTGCCAAATAAATTTTAGGAATTTAGAGGGTGAGAAATCACCTTCTAAAGAAGAATCTTTGTATGTCCTTCCCTGACAGAACCAGTGCACGACTCATTTAGCCATCTGTTTAATTCTTGTATTGAACTTTCTCCTCCATATAGACTCTTCACTGATTTTCATTTAAGACACTTAGAGGCTCAGCCAGGAGCAGACTCTGTTTCCTTTCCTTTTATTTTATTTTATTTTATTTTATTTTATTTTATTTTAAGACAGAGTCTCACTCTGTCACCCAGGCTGGAGTGCAATGGTGTGATCTCGGCTCACCGCAACCTCTGCCTCCCAAGTTCAAGCGATTCTCGTGCCTCAGCCTTCTCAGTAGCTGGGATTACAGGTGCCTGCCACAATGCCCAGCAAATTTTGTATTTTTAGTAGAGACGGGGTTTCACCATGTTGGCCAGGCTTGAACTCCTGACCTCAGATGATCCGCCCGCCTCGGCCTCTGAAAGTGCTGGGATTACAGGTGTGAGCCACCGTGCCCAGCCTGTGTTTCCTTTCAAAGGAACATGCCCAGTTGGAACTCCCCAATTTCCTCTGTTCATGTATTCAGGTATTTGTCAAATAACTATCTTTTATAAAGTCCCTACTCTGTACCAGGCAGACATTGTACTAAATCTTTAGAACACACTTGTTGATTAACATAACCCATGTAAAGAAACTATGGAGGAGCAAGGTGGCAGGGTAAGAAGTCCTTGTCCTTGTTCCTCCACAGAAACACCAATAAAACAATGATATTCAGGCCAAAATATCTTTATGAGAAATCCAGAATCCAGTTAAAAAAATTAAAGAACCCAAGATGAGCAAAAAGCAGCTCTCCGTATAATTGAATTAGGTATCACTTCTCAAGATACTACTCTCTTCTCACATAAAGAGGCACATTAAGTTTCATCCAATTCACTCATTACTTACCAGATGGAAATAGGCAAGTTATGGAGGGTGGGGGTGGGGAATTTAACCTTTGTGTTCTTTTCATCTCCTATATAATTTTAGAGGAGCAATACTTTAAGTAGTCTATCCCCTCCCCTGGAGAGCTGTCACTCAACTTCCTCAGGTGCAGGTTGTTGGGGGGAAGGTCAATGTTCAGGATTATTATTCTAGCTACCTGAGCTGACTTCTTTGAAACTGTAATCAGAATTATTTCATTATTTGGTTTGTTTGTCTGTTTGTTTAAATAACACCTGTCTGGCAGTTGTCACAACCCACTCAGAGCTTTTTATTTAGAAATAAGGATAAACCACTGCAATTCAGCCAGAATATTTCCAAAGAGAAACTATTGCTGATAAATGTTGTGCATGTCATAATTATATAAGGTAGCTATGGCCCAGAGCTCCGTCTTTTTTAAGAAGGCTGTTTTATGTATCCAGAGGGACAGTTTTCCAGAGAGCAAGACAGGTATCCAGACAAATAACCCAAATCAATGTAGCCACTTTCCCTTCAAGACAAAAGAGAAATTTCTCTGGTGTTTCAAACATAGCTAAAAGCTGTCACAAGTCCAGTTGAGAGGCAGATTTTGCACAAATTGTGTTCACCCAAGAAATCAAACAAAAGCCCACTCCCTCTTCTTCTAAAAGCAGTTAAGCTGTAAACTGGCATTTGTTCCATTATTCTTAGGTGAAAGCCTTTGCATTAATAGCAATATTTTCAGTAAAAGTTATCCCTATCTAGATTTCTGAAATCCTTAAGTTTGCTGCTTCACATTGCACTTTAAAGAAAATACATCAGCTAACAAGCCTAACAAATGTCACTTTGGAGAACAGTTGCAGTCTGGTGAAACACAGACTGCTCAGAGGCCCCAGCAGAAAGAGCTCAGACTGGATGTTCAGGTCCCTGAGTATTACCAGCTAAAAATCCATTTTCCCAGTGGGTGAATGGAGTAGAAATACGCTTATTCTACAAATAGTACTTATAGCCAGGAGTCAGAGAGCCAGTCCAATGTGTTAGAGTCAGGACATTCATTTGACTCATCACTACAGCAGATGACAGGACAGGCACTTACCATAGCTCATTCTGGCCGGAGAGACTTCTTGAAGCCATGCAGAAGGGAAAATACAAGTGAGGAATAATCGCCAGATTCACAAGAATATATTATGGAACATATATCAGTCTTCATACTTTTAACTGTATGGAACAGAATAGAGAACCCAAAACTAATCTACACACCTACACATTCTGCAATTTGTCTCACACATTCTTTCACGTTCAGTAATTTGTCTCACCACAAGCCCATCCATTCCAAGCTCCATTTTCAGAGATGAGGAAAGTTATGTTCTAAAGTTGACCTGCACTTTGTATGTAAACGTTATCATAGTCCACAAAACACTGTGAGCTCTTTGAGAGCAGAGATTCAGTTTTTAAATTTTTTTTTATTTTTAATTTTTGCGGGCACAAATTAGGTTTGTATACTTATGGGGCGGATGAGATGTTTTGATAAAGGTATGCAATGTGAAATAAGCACATCATGGAGAATGGGGTATTCTAACCCCTCAAGCATTAATTCTTTGAGTTACAAACGATCCAATTACACTCTATTAGTTATTGTAAAATGTCCAATTCAATTATTATGTACTGTAGTCACCTGGTGTGCTATCAAATACAAGGACTTATTCATTCTAACTGTTTTTTTTTTTCAGTACTCACTAACCATCCACACCTTCATTAAGCACCCTACTACCCTTCCCAGCTTCTGGTAACCATCCTTCACTCTGTATGTCTGAGTTCAATTGCTTTGATTTTTTAGATACTACAAATAAGTGAGAAAGTGAAGTCAGCCAGTTACAGTCTTTCTGTAACCTCACTTAACATAATTATCTCCAGTTCCATCCATGTTATTACAAATGACAGGATCTCATTTTTTTATGGCTGAATAGTAGTCCATTGTAGATAACTACCACATTTTCTTTATACATTCATCTGTTGATGCACACTTAGGTTGCTGCCAAATCTTAGCTATTGTAAAGATTGCTGCAACCAATATATAGGGTGCAGATATATCTTCAATATACTGATTTCCTTTATTTGGGGTATATACCCAGCAGTAGAATTGCCAGATCACATGGTAGCTCATTTTTTAGTTTTTTGAGGAATCTTCAAACTGTTTTCCATAGTGGTTGTACTGATGTACATGCCCACCAACAGTGTGCAAAGTTCCCTTTTCACCACATCCCTGCCAGCATTTGTTACTGCCTGTCTTTTGGATAAAAGCCATTTTAACTGGGGTGAGATGATATCTCATTGTAGTCTTGATTTGCATTTCTCTGATGATCAGTGATGCTGAGTACTTTTTCATATGCCTGTTTTGCATTTCTATGTCTTCTGTAAGAAATGTCTATTCAGATCTTTTGCCCATTTTTTTTGATCAACTTAGAATTTTCCCTATAGAGTTGTTTGAGCTCCTTATATATTCTGGTGATTAATCTTTTGTCAAATGGATAGTTTGCAAATATTTTCTCCCATTCTGTGGGTTGTCTCTTCACTTTGTGATTGTATCATTTGCTGTACAGAAGCTTATTAACCTGCTGTGATCCCATTTGTACAATTTCGCTTTAGCTGCCTATGCTTGTGGTATATTCCTCAAGAAATTTTTGCCCAGACCAATGTCCTGGAGATTTTTCCCAATGTTTTCTTGTAGTAGTTTCAAGGTTTGATGTCATATATTTAAGTATTTCATTCATTTTCATTTGATTTTTGTATATGGTAGGAGATAGGGGTCTACTTTCATCCTTCTACATATGGATATCCAGTTTTCCCATCACTATTTATTGAACAGACTAATGTCCCCAGTGTATGTTCTTGCAACTTCTGTCAAAAATGAGCTCACTGGAGGTGTGTGAATTTGTTTCTGGGTTCTCTATTCTGTTCCATTTATCTGTGTACCTGTTTTATGCCAATACCATGCTGTTTTGGTTACTATAGCTCCGTCTGTAGCATAATTTGAAGTCAGGCAATGTGATTGTTCCAGTTTTTTCTTTTTTCTTAGGATAGATTTGGCTATTCTGGGTCTTTTGTGATTCCATATAAATTTTAGGAAAATTTTTTCTATTTCTGTAGAGAATGTCATTTGTATTTTGATAGGGATGGCATTGAATCTGTTGATGCTTTGGGTACTATGAACATTTTAACAATATTGATTTTTCCAATCCATGAAAATGAAATATTTCTCCACTTTTTGGTGTCCTCTCAAATTTCTTTCATCAGTGTTTTATAGTTCTCCTTATAGAGATTTTTCACTTCTTTTGTTAATTCCTAGGTATTTAATTTTATGTGTGGTTACTGTAAATGGGATTACCTTTTTATTTCTTTTCACATTGTTCACTGTTGGCATGTAGAAATGCTACTGATTTTTATATGCTGATACTGTATCCTGCAGCTTTACTGAATTTGTTTATCGGTTATCTTTTCAATTTGGATGCCCTTTATTTCTTTCTCTTGTCTGACTGCTCTATTGTGGACTGCCAGTACTATGTTGAATATCAGTGGTGTCAGTGGGCATCCTTGTCATGCTCCAGATCTTAGAGGAAAGACTTTCAGTTTTTCCACATTCAGTATGATACTAGCTGTGGGTCTGTCATATATGGCTTTTATTATGTTGAGGCATGTGCCTTCTATCCTCGGTTTTCTGAGAGTTTTTATGATGAGGGGATGTTGAATTTTATCAAATGCTTTTTTGGCATCAATTGAAGTGATCATATAGGATTTTTCCTTCATTCTGTTGATATGATGTATCACATTGATTTGCATATGTAGAACCACCCTTGCATCCCAGGAATAGATCCCACTTGGTCATGATGAATTATCTTTCTAATGTATTGTTCAAATCTGTTTGCTAATATTTTGTTGAGGAATTTTGCATCAATATTCCTCAGAGATATTGGCCTGTAGTTTTCTTTTTTTGATATGTCTTTGTCTGGTTTTGGTATCAGGGTAATACTGGCCCTATAGAATGAATTTGGAGTACTTCTTCCTCCTCTGTTTTTTGGAACAGTTTGAGTAGGATTTGTATTAGAACGTCCTTAAATGTTTTGTGGAATTCATCAGTGAAGCCATGAGGTCCCTGGCTTTTTTTTTTTTTTTTTTTTTTTTTCCCTGGGAGATTTTTATTATGGCTTCCATCTCATTACTTGATATTGGACTGTTCAGGATTTGAATTTCTTTCTGGTTCAATGTTGGCAGGTTAAATGTGTCTAGAAATCTGTCCATTACTACAAGATTTTCCAATTTATTGGCTTAGAGTTGCTCAGACTAACCACTAATGATGCTCTGAGTTTCTGTAGTATCAGTTGTAATGTCTCCTTTTTAATTTCTGATTTTATTTATTTAGATCTTCTCTCTTTTTCCCCTAGTTACTTTGCTAAAGGTTTGTCAATTTTGTTTAAGTTCAAAAAGAAACCCAGCTTTTTGTTTTATTGATCTGTTGTATTGTTTTCTTCATTTCAATTTTGTTTATTTCAGCTCTGATCTTTATTATTTCTTTTCTTGTACTGATTTTTTGTTTGGTTTGCTATTGCTTTTCTGCTTCTTTAAGAAGAATCATAAGGTTGTTTATTTGAAGTTTATCCTCTTTTTTGATGTAGGCACTTATAGCTATAAACTTCCTTTTGAGTACTGTTTTTGCTGTATCCTACAGGTTTCAGCATGTTATGCTTCTATTATCATATTTTCAAGAAATTTTTTCTATTTTCTTCTTAATTTCTTCATTGGCCCACCAGTCATTCAGGAGCATATTGTTTAATTTCCATGTATTTGCATCATTTCAAAAATTTCTCATTATCAATTTCTAGATTTATGTCCTTTTAGTCAGAGAAGATGTGTCATATTATTTCAAATGTTTTGAATGTTTTAAGACTTGTTTTGTGATCTAACGTACAGTGCATCCTGGAGAACAATCCATGTGTTAAGAAAAAGAATGTGTATTCTGCAGCCTTTGGATGATATGTTCTGTAATTATCTATTAGATCCATTTTGTCTACATTGCAGATTAAATATGATGTTTCTTTTTTTTCCATCTGGAAGATCTGTCCAATGTTGAAAGTGTTATGCAGAAATTTCCAGCTATTATTGTATTCGGCCCTATCTCTCTCTTTATCTCTAATAACATTTCTTTATATATCTAGCTGCTCCAGTGTTGGGTGCATATATATTTAAAATTGTTGTTGTTGTATCCTCCTGCCAAATCAATCCTTTTATCATTTTATAGTGACATTCTTTGTCTCTTCTTATATTTTTTAATCTTGAAATCTATTTTGTCTGATATAAGTATAGTGACTCCTGCTCTTTCTTGGTTTCCATTAGCATGGAATATCTTTTTCCAACCCTTTATTTTCAGTCTAAGTGTGTCTTTGTAGGTGAAGTGTGTTTCTTGTAGGCAGGAGATCAATGGGTCTTGTTTTTTCATCCATTCAACTCATCTGTGTCATTTAATTGGAGACTTTAGTCCATTTACATTTAATGTTATTATTGATAAGAACTTACTCCTGCCATTTTGTTATTTAATTTCTGGTTTTCTCTTCATTTTTCTTTCCTTCCTGTCTTCCTTTACTGAAGGTGATTTTCTCTGTAGATATGATTTAGTTTTTTGCTTTCTATTTTTTGCATCTCCTTTGTATGTTTTTTGGTTTGAGTTCACCATGAGGCTCACAAATACTATCTTATCATCCAATATTTTAGCCTTATTACAATGTAACGCTAATTACATAAACAAACAAAAAAACTGAAAGAAATGCTATGCCTTAAAGTCTTACCCCTGCTTTTTAACTTTTTGTTGTTTCTATTTATATCTTATTGTACTATGTTTTGAAAAGTTGTTGTAGTTATTATTTTTGACTGGTTCATCATTTATTCTTTCTATTTAGAATAAGAGTAGTTTGCACATCACAGTTACAGTGTTATAACATTCTGTGTTTTTCTGTGTACTTACTAGTACCAGTGAGTTTTGTACCTTCAGGTGATTATTTATCGTTCATTAATGTCACTTTCTTTCTGATTGAAGTGCTCCCTGTAGCATTTCTTGTGGATAGGTCTGATGTCGATGAAATCCATCAGCTTTTATCTGGGAAAGTCTTTATTTCTCCTTCATGCTTGAAGTGTAATTTTGTCAGAAATACTATTCTAGGGTTAAAGGTTTTTCCATTTAGCACTTTAAATATATCATGCCACTCTCTCCTGGCTTTTAAGATTTCCACCGAAAAGTTGGCTGCCAGACCTAGTGGAGCTCTATTGTATGTTATTTGTTTCTTTTCTTTTGCTGCTTTTAGGATCCTTTCTTTAATCTTGATCTTTGGGAGTTTTATTATTAACTACTTTGAGATAGTCTTCTTTGGGTTAAATCTGCTTGGTGTTCTATAAACTTTTGTACTTGGATATTGGAATCTTTCTCTATGTTTGGAAAGTTCTTTGCTATTATCCCTTTGAATAAACTTTCTACCCCTATTTCTTCCTCTACCTCCCGTTTAAGGAAAATATCTTTTAGATTTGTTCCTTTGAGGCTATTTTGTAAATCCTGTAGGCATGCTTCATGGTTTTTTATTCTTTCTGCTTTTGTCTCCTCTGTGTTTTCACAAATAGCCTGTCTTCAAGCTCACTATATTTTTCTTCTGCTTCATCAATTCTGACATAAAAGTACTCTGATGCAGTTTTCCATATGCCAGTTGCTGTTTTCTGCTGCACAATATCTGTTTGATTCATTTTAATTATTTAAATCTCTTTGTTAAATTTATCTGATAGAATTCTGAATTCCTTCTTTGTGTTATCTTCCATTTCTTTGTGTTTCCTCAATACAGCTATTTTGAATTCTCTGTCTGAAAGGTCACGTATTTCTATTTCTCCAGGATTGGTCTCTTATGCTGTATTTAGTTCATTTGGTGAGGTTATGTTTTCTTGCATGATGTTGATGCTATTGTCTGGGCATTGAAGAGCTGGGTATTTATTGTAGTCTTCACTGTCTGGGCTTATTTGTAGCTATCATTTTTGGGAAGGCTTTCCACATATTTGAAAGGACCTGGGTGTTGTGACTTAATCTGTATCTGCTTTAGAGGGCACTCCAGTAACACTGTGGTTCTTGTGGAATTGTAGAAGTAACTGCCTTGATGGTCTTAGACAAAATCAATGAGAATTCTCTGGGTTACCAGGCAGTGACTATTTTTGTCTTCCATTACTTTCTGCCAAACAAACAGTCTCTCTCTCTCTCTCTGTTCTGAGCCACCTGAAGCTGGGTGTGGAGTAACACAAGCACCCCAGTGGCCCCTACTACTATGACTGTGCTGGATCAGACCTGAAGTCAGCACAGCACTGGGTCTCACCCAAGGCCTGCTATAACCTCTCCATGACTACTGCCTATGTTCTCTCTAGGCCCTGGGGCTCTACAATCAGTTGGTTCAAAGCCAGCCAGGCCTGTATTCTTCCCTTCAGGGTGGTGAGGTCCCCCAGGTCTCAGATGGATCCAGAAGAGCTGTCCCAGATGACAAGCTCTCATCTGGGAGTCATGGCCCAGATTAAAAAACCTTAGAAGTCTACCTAGTGTTCTATTGTATTGCAGCTGAGCTGGCACTCAAACCACAAGATGCAGTCCTTCCCACTCTGCCCTCCCCTTTCCAAAGGCAGAAAAGCCTTACCCCGTAGCCACTGCCACCACAGGCCATGAGGAGCACCACCAGACTACCCTAGATTTTCTCTTAAGGCTTAAGTCCTCTTAAGTCAGTTTATGGTAGATGCTGCTTGGCCTGGGTCTCATCATTCAGGACAGTGTGATCCCCACTCCCTGCCCCAGGGA
The DNA here is from genome assembly GCF_029281585.2 of Gorilla gorilla gorilla. NCBI lineage: Eukaryota > Metazoa > Chordata > Mammalia > Primates > Hominidae > Gorilla > Gorilla gorilla. Next base: position 129,073,349 of record NC_073247.2, read on the forward strand.
ATGTCCCAAAATGCCATCCAAGAGTCAAATCCCAGAATCCACCCCTCCCTGCAAAACGAATGTGATCTCTCACCACAAATGAATTTAATCTCTCTCTCTCTCTCTGAATAGTATGGCCCTATGCTTCTATCTATTAACCTCTTTAGCAGGCCTTGCATTAGACTTATATGAGTATTTATACCAAAATGTTAGATTAAAAATTACTTGATGAAAAGAACTAGGTATTAATCATCTTTGTATTCCACAGAACCTATTGCCTACAAAATAGATGACAAAAAGATCATTGTTTAATTGGATGATTATGGATGCAACAGTAAACTCAACCATTAGCTACTATTTAACCTCAACTTCTCATATTTTAGATTCGCCAGACTTTTATAGTTCTCTAATTTTTCATTGCCACTGTATGTATCTCTTATTGTAAGCTAAGAAGACAGAAAAAGAAAAATTATAAACATGATCCAACATTTGTAGTTTGCATCATTATCTTTCTTTTTCTAATCAAGAGATTTTCTTTTCTACATGTTTAATTTTGCCTCCTGACCCTTTGAAGTCCAATTGTGCTAAAAGTTGCCTTGTATCTTTTTGATTAAGAGAATACATTAATCCACATAGACCAATGAAATAAAATAGAGAACCCAGAAATAAGGCAGCACACCTACAGCCATCTGATCTTTGGCAACCCTGACAAAAATAAGCAATGGTGAAAGGACTCCCTATTTAATAAATGGTGCTGGGAGAACTGACTAGCCATCTGCAGAAAATTGAAACTAGACCCCTTTCTTATACCATATACAAAAATCAACTCAAAATGGATTAAAGAGTTAAATGTAAAACCCACAACTATAAAAACTCTGGAAAACAACCTAGGCAATATCATGCAGGACATAGGCATGGAAAAGATTTCATGAAAAATACACTGAAAGCAATCACAACAAAAGTCAAAACTGACAAATGTAATCTAATTAAACTAAAGAGCTTCTGCACAGCAAAATAAACTATCAACAGAGTAAACAGACAACCTACAAAATGGGAGAAAATTTTTGCAATCTATGCGTCTGACAAATGTGTAATATCCAGCATCTATAAGAAACATAAGCAAATTTACAAGAAAAAAAAAAACATTAAAAAGTGGGCAAAGAACATTGATATGGTGTGGCTCTGTGTCCCCACCCAAATCTTACCTTGTAGCTCCCATGTGTTGTGGGAGGGACCCAGTAGAGGTGATTGAATCATGGGGGCAGGTCTTTTCTGTGCTGTACTTGTGATACAGAATGGGTCTCACGAGATCTAATGGTTTTAGAAAGGGGAGTCTCCCAGCACAAGCTCTCTTTTTGCCTGCTGCCATCCGTATAAGATGTGACTTGTTCCTCCTTGCCTTCCACCATGATTGTGAGGCCTCCCCAGCCATGTAGAACTGTAAGTCCAATTAAACCTCTTTCTTTTGTAAATTGCCCAGTCCTGGGTATGTCTTTATCAGCAGCATGAAAACGGACTAATACAGTAAATTAGTACCAGTAGACCGGGGCGCTGCTGAAAAGATACCCGAAAATGGGGAAGCAACTTTGGAACTGGGTAACAGGCAGAGGTTGGAAGTTTTGAGGGCTCAGAAGAAGAAAGGAAAATGTGGGAAAGTTTCTAACTCCCTAGAGACTTGTTGAATGGCTTTGACCAAAATGCTGATAATGACATGGACAATGAAATCCAGGCTGAGGTAGTGTCAGATGGAGATAAGGAACTTGTTGGGAACTGGAGTAAAGGTGACTCTTGCTATGTTTTAGCAAAGAGACTGGCAGCATTTTGCCTCTGCCCTAGAGATTTGGGGAACTTTGAACTTGAGAGAGATGATTTATGGTATCTGGCAAAAGGAATTTCTAAGAAGCAAAGCATTCAAGAGGTGACTTGGGTGCCATTAAACACATTCAGTTTTATAAGGGAAGCAGAGCATAAAAGTTTGGAAAACTTGTAGCCTGACAATCTGATAGAAAAGAAAATTCCATTTTCTAAGGAGAAATCCAAGCCAGCTGCAGAAATTTGCATAAGTAATGAGGAGCCAAATGTTAATCCCCAAGACAAAGGGAAAAATGTCTCTAGGGCATGTCAGAGGTCTTCACAGCAGCTCCTCCTATCACAGGCCCTGAGGCCTAGGAGGAAAAAGTGATTGCAGGGGCTGGGCCCAAGGTCCCCTTGCTGTTTGCGGCCTAGAGACTTGGTACCTCCATCCCAATCACTCCAGCCATGGCTGAATGGGCTTGGTTCGTGGCTTCAGAGGGTGAAAGGCCCAACCCTTGGCAGATTCCATGTGATGTTGAGCCTGCCAGTGCACGGAAATCATGAATTGGGGTTTGGGAACCTTTGCCTAGATTTTAGAAGATGTATGGAAATGCCTGAATGCCTAAGCAGAAGTTTGCTGCAAGGGCAGGGCCTTCATGGAGAACCTCTGCTAGGGCACTGCAGAAAAGAAATGTGGGGTCAGAGCCCCCACACAGAGTCCCTACTGACGCACTGTCTAGTGGAGCTGTGAGAAGAGGACAACCATGCTCCATACCCCAGAATGGTAGATCCACTAACAGCTTGCACCATTCACCTGGAAAAGCTGCAGACATTCAATGCCAGCGTGTGAAAGCAGCAAGGAGGGAGGCTGTACCCTGCAAAGCCACAGGGGCAGAGCTGCTCAAGACCATGGGAACCCACTTCTTGCATCAGCCTGACCTGGATGTGAGACATGGAGTCAAAGGAGTCTATTTGATTGCCCTCCTGGATTTCGGACTTGCATGGGGCCTGTAGCCCCTCTGTTTTGGCCAATTTCTCCCATTTGGAATGGCTGTATTCATCCAATGCCTATACCCCCATTGTATCTAGGAAGTAATTAACTTGCTTTTGATTTTACAGGCTCATAGGCAAAAGGGACTTGCCTTATTTCAGATAAGACTTTGGACTGTGGACATTTGAGTTAATGCTGAAATGAGTTTAGACTTTGAGGGACTGTTGGGAAGGCATGACTGGTTTTGAAATGTGAAGATATGAGATTTGGGAGGGACCAGGGGCAGAATTATATAGTTTGGCTCTGTGTCGCCACCCAAGTTTCATCTTGTAGCTCCTATAATTCCCACTTGTTTTGGGAAGGACCCATTTGGAGACGATTGAATCATGGGGGTGGGTTTTCCCTCACTGTTCTTGTGATAGTGAATGCGTCTTATGAGAGCTGATGGTTTTAAAAATGGGGGTCTCCCTACACAAGCTCTCTTTTGCCTGTTGCCATCCACATAAGATGTGACTTGCTCCTCCTTGCCTTCCACCATGATTGTGAGGCCTTTCCAGCCATGTGGAACTGTAAGTCCAATTAAACCTCTTTCTTTTGTAAACTGTCCAGTCTTGGGTATGTCTTTATCAGCAGCTTGAAAATGGACTAATACAGACATGAACCAACACTTCTCAAAAGAAGACACACAAGCAGCCAACAAGCATGTGAAAAAAATCTCAACATCACTGACTATTAGAGAAATGCAAATCAAAACCACAATGAGATACCATCTCACACCAGTCAGAATGGCTATTAATAAAAAGTCAAAACAAAAACAACAAAGTCAAATCAAAACAACATGCTGACAAGGTTGTGGAGAAAAAGGAACACTTTTACACTGTTGGTGGTAACGTAAATTAGTTCAACCATTGTGAAAGAGAGTGTGGTGATTTCTCAGAGACCTAGAGGCAGAAATACCATTCAACCCAGCAATCCCATTACTGGGCATATACACAAAGGAATATAAATTATTCTATTATAAAGACACATATATGTGTATGTCCATTGCACAATAGCAAAGACATGGAATCAACCCAAATGCCCATCAATGATAGACTAGATAAAGAAAACGTGGTACATATACACCACAAAATACTATGCAGCCATTAAAAGGAACAAGATCTTGTCCTCTGCAAGGACGTGGACGGAGTTGGAGGCCATTGTCCTTAGCAAACTAATGCAGGAATAGAAAACCAAACACTGCATGTTCTCACTTATAAGTGTGAGATAAATTATGAGAACACATGGACACATGGGGGGGAGCAACACACACTGAGGCCTGTTGGAGGGCGGGGGGTGGGAGAAGGGAGAGGATCAGGAAGAATAGCTAGTGGGTGCTGGCATTAAAATCTCGGAAATCACCACTAAAGAACTTATCTATGCAACCAAACACCACCTGTTCCCAAAAAATATATTGAAATAAAATTTTTAAAAGTGCCCTTTGAAGAACAAAAAACAAAACCAAAAAAAGGGGAATTTCAAAAATTAAAAAAAAAATACCTGGGTGATATGATCATCTGTGCAGCAAACCACCATGGCACACGTTTCCCTATGTAACAAACCTGCATATTCTGCACAAGTACCCCTGAACTGAAAATAAAAGTTGCAAATTAAAAAAGAAAAACCAAAAAAAAAAAAAACCAAAAAGGAAGAAACAATGTTCCTAGATAAGAAATATATACCATTTATCTATATTAAATCTAAAACCTGAAGCATCAAAAAAAGGAATATATTAATCACCTTAACAATATTTGTTTAGAAGTGTCCAAAGCAACATGTCTACATGTCTGTTGCTGTGTATGCATACATATTTCTCTTACCAATTTCTACCTTATATGTAAAGCAATTAAATTCACATACTTAAATACACATGGGGAAATGGTCCTTCTAGATGAAGAAATACACCTCAGGGACACCTGGGCACTCCCTGACTCAGCTTTTACATCCTGAGTGAGATGCAGCCTCATGATACTGAGAACCTAAGAAACAAGACTCTGAGAACAAGAAGCAGGAGAACCAGATGTGTATAAATACTCCCTTAAATGTAAGTGCATGTGTTACTTAATTCTTCCTGGGCAGTGACATAACCCACACATAGAGAAGGGATATGGTACAGCACAAAATCAGATTTCTTGCACTTGGCAAGATCATGCCTTATTCAAGCAGTGTTACCTGCTACTGTTTGTGCCACACATTAGGGACTAAAAGGGTCAAAGGAATAATGCTGCTGCTGCTCCTACTCGAATAAGCACCTCACTTGTGCTAAATTTGTATATGCTTAGCTAAATGAATCAAGACCTTACTGTGTGTATATGTGTGTGTGTGTGTGTGTGTGTGAGAGAGAGAGAGAGAGAAAGAGAGAGAGAGAAAGGAAGAAAGGAAGGAAGGAAGGAAAGAAGGAAGGAAGGAGGGAGGGAGGGAGGGAAGGAGGGAGAGAGAGACTCTTTCCACCAATCCATAGCACACTTGAAACAACACAAAATCTTATATACTGGTCTATAAGTTCCTTAAGATCATGGTCCTCATGTTTCATCCTTGTAGCTGCCATATTATCTGCATGGTTATTGGTACTAATTCCTGTTCAATACGTATATTGAATGGAGAAAGTGAAGTTTCAGTATATGACTTCTGTATTAGTTTCCTATGGCTACTGTAACAAGTTACCACTAATTTAGTGACTTAAGACAACAAAAATTTATTATCTTATGATTCTGCATGTCAGGAGTATGACACAGGTCTCACTAGACTAACATCAAGGTATCAGCAGGGCTGCATTCCTTTCTGGAGTTTCCAGGGAATAATTCATTTTCTTGCCTTTTCCAGCTTCTAGAGACTTCCCACATTCCTTGGCTCCCGGTCCCCATTCTTCCATCTTCAAAGCTAGCCGTGGTTTGTAAAGTCTTTCTGCATCATTCTGACACTCTCTTTTGCCTCCCTCTTCCAGTTGTAAGTACCCTTGTGATTACATTGGGCCCACCTGGATAATTTAAGCTACTCTCCTCATTCCAACGTCAGCTGATTGGCAGCCCTAATTCTATCCACAACCTTAATTTGTCCTTGCCAAGTAACAATACATATTCAGAGGCCCCAGGAGATATATATTTGGTGCTTATACTTTTGCCTATCATAGCTTTTTTAAAAAGACTATTTTAAAAAAGACTATTTCTTTTACGATTCTTTAAGACATTTAACAAAATAATAAATGCTTTAAAGGGAATTATACAGTGTTCCTCTTTCACTTTTTTTTTACAAGTTCTTTTTTATTATTTTAGATTCAGGGGGTACATGTGCAGGTTTGTTACATAAGTATATTGTGCAATGCTGGGTTTTGGGTTTCTATTGAATCCATCTCCAAATCATCTCTTTCACATTTCAAAAAAGAAGTCCAACCTCCTGCTGTAGAACATTCTTACCTAAATAAGTGGGAAACAATGAAAGCTACATAACTGCTCACTAGCAGGGATATTTATAAATAAATAACTAAGGAATTAGTGTATGCAGAATTGCAGGAAACTTTTGAGTGGAACTTGAAGCTATACATGATTATCTTATGTTTAAATTTATTTAATAAATGCAAGTTAGTTAAAAATTTATCACACAAATGACTGGAATTACTTTTGTGGAATTTCAAGCTAATGTCTCCTTATAATTCTCTTGCCAGAACATTTAGGACACAACGTGTTTGAAAGACAACTTATTAAGGGTACACTGATATTTGCTAATTAGTAATAGACCCAAGATGATATTGATAATGTCCCCTAAAGTTGAGAAAAATAAAACCACTTACTATAGGACCCTAAGAAGTATTGCTGAGTTGGAATCAAGAACTAATCTATATAAAGGCTACTTTAATTCAGCTTTCTCGTTCATTCGGTCAAAGCCACACTAAATCAACTGTAATTATAGATAAGGAGAGAAGAATGTGCAAGCCACCATGCTTATAGGAAAGTAATGGATAAACAGACTTCTAGTTAAATATGGCAAATTGACCACGAGTTTATCTTGTTTTCTCCCTAAGCCTTTATTAAGAGCCATGGATAGGAGTAATGGATGATATTAACTGACAGGAACTAAGAAAATAGGAGACAACAGGAGACAAAAGATTTTAAAAGACTTTTTTTTTAACAAAATGAAAAGTGCAAAGAAAAGTATTAACTGATTTAGCAGAGAAACGGAATTTATAACTTAAGTGCCTGCAGAGGGGGAAAAACAATGAGAAGTAACTCCAGTATCTCTGCAGAATCTGAGGCTCAATGCCTGGAGGCACTAGGTACTGCAGAAGGTAAGGAAATGGCTTGCAACTGAAAAAGTTGTTTTCAGATGAAGAGATATTTTCAGGTTGAAAGATAATATACAGAGTGGTTGAACTCACCAGTTCCCCTCTTCTGATCCATGCAGGTGGTGTCTACCCCTTCTTCCCCCAAGAGAAGAGAGATTTAGTCTCTGGAAAAATTGAATTGGGAGGCCCCAGGCTCAAGGACTGTAGTGTAGGACAAGGATAAGTCATGGGTATGAGAACAAGAAGATTAAGTAAAAATCCCATATTGAGCACTAGGACCCTCACTCCTTTCCCCTGCCCTGTTCCTAGAAACAGCTAGGTATGTATCACTGCTACTCTGCTCAGGACGATGTAGTAGATCAAGATTCTCAGAGAAACTAAGGTCCTTAAAGAAAAAGGCCTCTGACATTTGGAGGGTGGCTATGAAGAGGTCAGCTCTTGCCTGATCACCATTCAAGAAAACCCATCAAGCAGCAGCATTCAACCTCTCATCTCATGTACACATAAAACTGTTAATCAAGTTTATAATGTATCACCCATGTAGCCAAGAAGTGCCCAAGCAATTTTCCAAATTGAGAGAAATTCTTTTTTAAAAGGATTTTTCTCTGTCTTTTATCCTTTCATTTATTTTATTTATTTGTTTAACTTTTGTCTTAGGTTCAGGGGTGCAAGTGCAGCTTTGTTGTATAAGTAAATTGCATGTCACAGGGAGTTTGGTGTACAGATTATTCTGTCACTTAGGGGATAAGTAGAGTATCTAATAGATAGTTTTTCAATCCTCACCCTCCTCCCATCCTCCACTTTCAAGTAGGCCCTGGTATCTCTTTTTCCCTTCTTATGTCCCTATGTACTTGATGTTTATCTCCCACTTATAATGGAGAATATGTGGTATCTGGCTCTCTGTTCCTTCATTAGTTTGCTAAGAATAATGGCCTGTAGCTCCATCCATGTCCGTGCAAATGACATGATCTTGTTCTTTTTTATGGCTGCATAGTATTTCATGGTGTATATATACCACATTTTCTTTATCTAATTTACCATCCATGGGCATTTAGGTTGAATTCATGTCTTTGCTACTGTGAATAGAGCTGTGTTGAACATAAGCATGCATGTGTCTTTATGGTAGAATGATTTATATTCCTTTGAGTATATATCCAATAATGGCATTGCTGGGTTGAATGGTAGTTCTGGTTTTAGCTTTTTGAGGAATTTCCAAACTGCTTTCCACAATGGCTGAACTAATCTACATTCCCACCAGCATTGAAAATAGGATTTTTAAAGGGCTGATTATAAGAACTCGAAACTTTATTTTCCATGTGTCTTTTCTTAGGTGGCATATGCTTTATCAAAGTGAGAGAATAAACCTAGAGAGACAATGGAATCTATTGAACAGGTGATCCAACACAGAATGATGAAAGGAGGTTATGGGACAATTGTGGCCCATGCCTAGAGAACAGACAACATCCATTCTAGATTGAAACATGAATGTAGCTGGAGGCCATTGCCCTAAGCAAAAAAAAAAAAAAAAAAAAAAAAAAAAGCAGAAGCAGAAAACCAAATATTGCATGTTCTCACTTATAAGTGGGAGTTCAACATTGGGTACATGAAGATATAAAATATGAGAACAATAGACACTTGTGACTACAACGTAGGGGAGAGGAGGAGAGGGGAAAGGGCTGAAAAACTACCTATTGGGTACTATGCTCACTACCTGGGTGACAAGTTCAGTAATATCCCAAAACTGAGTGTCATGCAATATTATCCTTGTAAAAAACCTGCACATTTACCCCCAGATCCGAAAATAAAAGTTGAAAAAGAACAAAACAAAAAAAAGAAAAGAAAAAAGAGGATACAGGACTATGGGAAAGAAGCTTATAGGGAAGAATGGAACTGGTGGGGGATTTTCAACTTTTTCCAAGTATTTGAGTACTTTTAAAAAATAATGATTGTCACTGAGAATTCTAGAAGGACATTTGAGGAGAAATTAAGTTAAGCACAAAGAAAACATGGGAAATTGAAAACAAAAAACAGCAATTTATGATTTTAAAAATTGCAAGAGAAAAATAGAATCATGGTAGAACACTTAGTTCAACAGTGAACACTACTTACATAGGCATACTATTTTAAATAATAAAGTGAATGTGTGTGAGAGAGAAGTTAGAGAGCTTAAATTCTTATATTTTATTATAAGAAGTTAATAGGCAATGTGTAATGTCAATAAGTCAAGAAAATGCAACATAGTATGTCATTTAGAAATATGAAGGTAAATGAAGAAATAGCAAAAAGTTTCAAATGGGACTGAGCTGTGGAGAGATATGAATAAAGGGACTGATTTTTCAATATAAATTATATTTTAAACTATATACATAAATTATTTTGGTAATACTATTTTTAAAAAAAGAAAAAGGAAAGTAATAAAGTGGAATTACATGAATTGTATAGGACCAGGATGTGAATGTTATATGTGTGTGTCTAAAAGGAAAGTCTTATAATGAACAAGAAATCCACCTGTTTTGCTTCAACACAATGGATAGGGATAATACTACCAGCTAGGATAAATAAAATGTTCTGTCATGCTTGATCCCCAGCATACTCTGGGGCTCATTTGGGACTTTTAACAATCACAGTAAGAACCATGTATATCCTAAAATCAAAGTTTTGAAGAAAAGTGGTATTTTTATTACTAATAATATGCTACCCTTCATTTATGGAGAAGAAATACGCTTTGAGTTGCTTTTACATTGGTGTGTGTGGATTTAGGCCATTTTCCTGATCTTTGGTTCAGTTCCCTTGGGGCCAACTATATGCATTTGCAGGAGACCTAGCTAAAGCTGGGGGGTACAGCCTAGAGCCACGGAACACAGCAAAACTGACTAGCTTCACCTCAGGGAAATAAATTGAGGGCTTTCACAAAACATTCTACTAAGAAAGTCAATGTTTACTCTCAAGTTATTTGATTTTCAAGCTATCTGCTTCAATAAGCTTTTTCACCCACATTATTTATGAGTTTGTTTTGGTAGAATCAACCAAGAATTCAAGACCTTGTCTTATACCTATATATTTGTTGCTTACCAATTATTCTGGTAAAACTACCATATCTCTCTATCTGGGTTAGGGAAATACCACATAGAAAAATTCCTTTAACTGTAACCACATTATATTTCTTATCCAACTGAACTTTGATACCCAGAATTTCACCTCACTCCCTAAATGGTATTTGAAGAGTCTTTAATACTTTGATTTACGGCTCTCAAGATACTTGCCAGTTTCTTCTTCTTTGATGGGAAAACAAGACTTACATTTTTTATATGGTTGTTATGTTGAAATCACCATCAGCAAATTAATGTACTTAATAACTGTCAAATACAGTGAAAAAAATGTGTCTGAAACATAGAGACAACTATATTTAGGAATCCCTTCAGCTTCTTACAGGCATCAGATAACAAGATAAATATCATTATGATTTTGATCTAGGGGACCCTGTCATTTAAAATTTAGGTGAAAAAAGATGTTCTTTATTCAGCTAGATCTGAGAGCACCATAATGAATAAAAGTCATTTACTTTATGTTGCCTTTAATTTGTTCAGGGTTGAATATCTTTGCATTTTAAGCATCAGCAAGAAAATGCACTTCTTATCTGGTGTAAATTATAAACAATGTGGCACTATGAGAGATTAAATAATCACATCTTAAAATCCAGCAAGAGCTCCTCAGTGTAGAAAAGTCAATTAGTCATTGACTGTGGATTCTATCCCTTGACCTTTTGTTCTCCCATCTTATATCTCATAGGCAGGAGAGTTTTCATTCCTGTTATTCAACTGTTGCTACTGGAAACAGAAAGGACCCACTCATCCTTTTTATCATCTTCAGCAAAATTATTGGGTCAGAAAAGTTTGCCTCATGTCTCACACAATATACACTCAAGACTTCTTGAGTGTGTACTTGACAGCAGCAGGGACAGGAGAAGAGAGATTCTGCCTAGCTCCCTTTGCCTTGTGCACTCGGTGTAACTTTTCTTTCTCCCTGACTCTGAAAAAACCCTAGAATATCTCTCTTCCAAGACATCTAAATTCTTATGAGATCCACTTACAAGAATGCAGCCTGTCTGTGAATCCTGGATTCATCCTCTGTGGGTCGGGGCTAAAGGCAATTTTTCAGTATCCAGATCACCACTGATGTTTGAAGAGCATATAGGACCGCATCCTTGGTCTAAATTACTCTTTGGCTAAAGTTATAAGCCATTCTCTAGTAATGCCATTCATGAGTGAGTGTGTGTGTATGCATGTGTGTGTGTGTGTTGTATAGATGTATGAATATGTGTGAATATCTGTGCATGTGTGTTTCCATCTACTTCCCCAGTACCCTTAATGTCTATTCATTTACCAAAACTGCCTCATAGCCCTTCTTTGCACTTTATCTGACTTTGACAGCAGCAGAACTGAGAAAGAGTTCTTATAAGATCCAATAGAGTTTGTGGCCTAACTGGAAGATCTTTCCTCTGTTCTTTATAGCCTTCTGTGTTCCTCGTTCCCTTTTTTCCTTAAGTAGGTTTGGCCAGCTACCCACCTCTGCCCACTCTACCATTCCAAGGTGCCCCATAACAAAAACTACACTAGTACCTTTAGACAGCTGGACCTTTGCCAAGCCAGATCCCCTGCCCCCATACACACACCAAAGGGGAAGAAAAGGAACCCCTTGAAACACTATTCCAAGCTTCTGTGAAAATCATTTTTTCTGCTTCTTTGAGTTCCAGTTTAGGACCAATCATTCTTTTTTTTAATTCTTAAATTCACACTGTCTCAACTTCTTAATTCATTTTTTTTTTCCCTAATTTTCAGGACTTCTGGTTGGAAAAATTCACAGGTATCTGGTATGGAATTCCTCTCTTTATGTGCTTCATACATCCTTCTTAATTTTGATTCACAAGCTCTAGTTTTCATCTATACTTGCCATTGTTTCCATTTTTCCTTCCTTTCTCATCATACAGAAGCCAAGAAGCTTCTGTATATCTTGGATGGTCTTTCCAGACAACTCTGTATGACATTTTCCTCTTTCTGTCTGGTACTAACTCTCTCTCTATCACACACACAACAAAGAATGCATAACTTTTTGTGTGACCCTTAGCTTATATTATTTTTTTTTTTGGACTCAGGCACAGAATCCAATTTAACCTGTGTTATTTTATCTTACTTATTTAGCTATTACTGTCATCAACAAAATAAGACAAAGCCTGTTCTTTCTGTTCTTATTTCACTTATACTGTATCTGTGTAAATACTGAATGTTTGTTCTAAGTTACTAGGTTAGCTATAAAGAAAGAATATATTTGGAGATGTATGTAATAATTGCAGGAATAGTGAGAGAAAGAGAGAGTTGGCTAGGATTTACCTTCATTTGGAACAGGAATTGCTTCCTCATACTCTTCACTGAATAGAGCCAAGATCTCAGGGCCAGAAGTAAATAAACAAAGTCAAATTACAACTGAGCCTACCATGGGAATGAACTGCTTTGAGGGTATTCTAGAAGATCCATAAGAATGAGTTCAGACAATAGCAATTCCAAAATAAAATCCCCTTGTGGAGAAGTCATAGATTAATGAACTATACTTTCCATGATCAAAGAAAACAGACTTTTCATGAGAAAAGTCAGCCTATGCTTACTCTTCCAATCAGGTTAAGCTAATAGCACAACTTATCCTCCCCCATTTCTCTCCAAAATGTGCCCCAAAAGGGTGTTGCCATGTGGACAGAGGTTTGACTTATTCAAGTGTGCTCCAGGAGCAAATAACTGAGGCCCAAAGAAGGAAAGTACACGGAGGTAGATTTCAGCTCAACAGAAGTAAATTTTGAAACATGAAAGTTGCCTGAAAACCACACAGGCTTCCCCAGGAGATAGTGTTTGAGCAGGCACTAGGTGACCTTTTCACAGGAATGTCATAAAAAAATGACTTAAGAATAAATGTGGTATAGAGGAATCTAGTATTTTTTCTGACTTCTAATAGTCCATGATTCTATTATTTTCTAAATGGTCTCTAGCAAGTAACTTTATCTGAATATGTTCTTCTCTGCTACTGCCAGTCCATTCAGTCATTTCTACTGAACCTACTTCTCCCTATAGCTCTTAGGCTAGCTATACCACTGGACTGGTCTTTGCACTAATAGGAAACATACATGGTGTTTGCTAGCTGGGACAGGTAAAATTTAAATTGCCTTTTACTATTCATCAAGAGTGTTTTCTAATTCATTTTGCCTTGTCATTGCTTGAGGCTCTTCTGACATTGACCTTTTGACCAGCTGTTGGGTTTGCCTTTCAGTAGTTTGGTCCTTCAGGATATTACTTTCCCCAGATTGCTGACTCATTGCTCTGATGCTTTATTTGCATGAGTTTTTGAACTCTAGATTTTCTATATAATTTGCAACATTTAAATATGTGGGCTCTAAAAACAAACTGCCTGAGTCTAAATCCAGGCTGCTCTGCCATTTACCAGTTCTGAGACCTTGGACAAAATATTTGTCTTCTCAGGACTTGAGTCCCTTCTTCTGATAGGTGGAGGGCAAAAGGAATACCTACATAATTAGGTTATTGTGAGGAATAAATGAAGTATGTAAAAGGCCAAGAACATATCACTTTCTTTGAAGGCATCAGAGGAAATCTAGGAAATGTTAGAGCAGCAATTAATTACAGAGATCTCTTTGGATTGCTACATTACTCCTTCAACTTCAGCTCCTTACAGACTGTGTCCTTTCAGTTCCTTACAGATGTCTCAGTCACTACCAGGGTCGCAGGATTACTTTTGTATTATCTGTTTCCTGAACCCTTCCAAGAAAAAAATTAAATTGGCTTATTGTAAAACACAGATAGAAGCCCAACACATATATTTTTCTTTACCCTGTGTTATCATTATGAATGGGATCAGTGACCTTATAAAAGAGACCCTGTAGAACGCTCTCACTCTTTCTTCCATGTAAGAACACAGCAAGAAGATGGCTGTCAATGAACCAAGAAGCAGGCCCTCACCAGACACTATATGTGCCAGCACCTTTAACTTGGACATTCCAGCCTCCAGAATTGTAGGATATAGATAGATAGATAGATAGATAGATAGATAGATAGATAGATAGATAGATAGATAGAAATCTATCTATCTATCTTTCTATCTATCTATTATAGGGAGATATCTTTATAAGCTCTCAGTCTATAGTAGTTTTGTTATAGCAGCCCTAATGTACTAGATACCATGTTCGTTGGAATCTGAGTGATCATGCTTCTGAGATGCAGTATAGCAGACTAAGTAAAGAAGTGGATTCTGGAGTCACGCTGCTTTAATTCTAGCCCCACTTCTACCATTTAGTAGCTATGTGATCTTGGGCAAGCTGCTCTTTTTCTGCCTCAGTTCCCCCAAATGAAAAATTGAGATAATAACAATTGTACTTACTTTCTAGAGTATATGCATGGATTATATGAATTAATACACCTTAACACTATATGCTTGGCACATAATATACCAGACACATATGATTAAGGTGTATTTAATTGATGTTAATTATTATTTTTTTCCTCCTGTAAAAAAGGGATATGTCACAATCCTGTAAATAATAGTGGTTGTTAACAGGTTTGGGGGAAGACAATGTCTAACAATCCAGAAAGGGAGCAAGCATACGTTGAATTCCACCTCCTCAGGTGGTTTGGATAAAACTCTCATAAACGCAAAGAAGAATCACCCACTCAGTTGCTGACCTAGACTTTTGCATATTCTTTGCTTCCTCAACCATAGCTTCCAACCTGTCCCTATATTTAGTTACTACCCTCAAGGTAATAATATAGACCTTGTATAGGCTGCCTTAGGAAACATAACCCTATCACCTCAAAGGGTCCTAAGCAGGCACTGTGTTCACGTAGTCAACACAGGCCACAAACCTTGTCATTCTTATGCCTATGTGTGGAGAAGGCAGGAGCACCTCAAGGTGCTCACTAAGTGTTAGGAGTATTAGCATAAAACTTTCCAGACTAGGGAAGAAGAGATAGAGGCAAACAGGAAATAGTAAGTCTGTAGAAGAGGTTGGAACTCTCTACAAAATTTCATGGAAAGTGGGAATAAATAGGATGTGATTTCACAAATCAGTTTTGCTGATGAAAAATTTAGTTGAGGGGACATTGGAAGGAAAGGAAGAAGACTCACTCAAGATATTTTTTCAGAGCGATATGGAAGTCTCAAATACATCCAGAAATTCTCCATGTCCCTTATCTAGGCATAGCCTGTGAGTATAGGTGGACCAGGATTGACAACCCACAGGTTTGTTTCCTGCTTCTGCCACACCTTTGATATGTGACTCTGGGACAGCCTCTTACCCTCTCAGTGGCCCTTATAATTGTAGTTCCCGAAATAGGAAGAACCATTGCTATGGCATGTATGTTTGCCCTCCCCCCAATCTACCTGTCCACAATTCATTTATTAAAATCTAATCCACAATAGTAGGGGCCTCTTGGAAGGCAATTAAGTCATGAGGGCTCTGTCCTCATAAGTAATATTAATTCCCATACAAAATATGCCCAAAAGAGCTCATTCCCCTCTTCTGCCACATGAGGACACAGCTAGAATGCATCACCTTCAAAGTAGAGAGCAAAAGCCCTCACCAGGTACTAGTGAATCTGCTAGTGCCTTGATCTTGGACTTCTCAGCCTCCAGAATTGTGAGCAATAAATTTATGCTGTTTATAAGTTACCCAGCATAAGGTATTTCATTATAGTAGCCTGAATATACTAAGACAATCACTCTTAACCCTCAAATTTGATAAAACACAATAAATTGAATTGGTATTTGCCTTTATGAGTAGCAGTAGAGATAGAAAAGGCGATGTCCTGATCTTCATTCCAGAGGCCTGTGGAAAAGTTGGACTCCAGCCAGAATCACAAAAAGTGACATTTTTGCTAATAATATGCTTCCTTCCAACAAGCTGTTTTGTAGGGAGTGACTATAAGAATTAATTAGGAAATAGTGTTTGGAATCAGATTCTGCCTCTCACTAACAAGTTGTGTGACTTTGTTCAAGTTAGTTATTGTTTATGGACCTCATTTGTCTCAGCTGTAAAATGGGGGAAAATACAGTATCTACTGCATTGGGTTGTTGTAAGGATGGAGATAAAGCATGTGAAGCATTTAGCTCCACACTTGGCACATAGTAAATGCTAAAGAAAAAAATGTGACCTATTATTACAATTTAGCCTCACTATTCCACATTTGGGGATATCAAGGGAAACAGTGGATGATGATAAAAAATGATTAATGAAAAAAAGGCATTACATGAATTGTTGTGGCAGGGGTGGGATGGGCTCAATGTCATTGAGGGGCATATGTTAAGAGGATGTACAATTTGCTAAAACCAGGTGTACCCAGGAAAAACAAAAGGCAATATCAGAAGCAACTAAGGTTGGAATTGATTACAAGTAGATGAGCACAAAAGAACGTTTGTTGGGACATTTGTTCTGGGAGGCCTAGAACTGACAGGGAAGGAATCTGTTAATTAGCACTATATTAGCCAGTCATAGGTTGAGTCATATTCTTTAAAAGAAAGCCCAATGTAATGGGGTAAAGCCAGCTGAAGAAGACAAAAATTAGTGCTCGAAGCTCTACAAAAACATATACAGGCCCTGGATTCCAAGATTAAAGTTCTGCATTCATTCAATAAACATACATGGTACATCAATTATGTGTAAGGCATCTGCTATGTTCTGAGTGTTGATGTCCTGCCAAAATACATATGTTGACATCCTAACCCCCCAAGGTAGTGGTATTAGGAGGTGGGGCCTTTGGGAGGTGGTTAGGTCACAGGAGCAGAGCATTCATGAATGGAATTACTGGCCTTATAAAAGAGGCCCCAGAGAGACTACTGGCCCGATTCTACCATGTGAGGACACAGCAAGAAGGCACCATCTAGGAACAAGGAAGTGGGCCCTCATCAGACATTTTATCTGCCAGCACCCTGATCTTGGACTTCCAAAGCTTGCAAATTTTGAACAATAAATTCCTGTTATTTATAGCTACTTAATTTATAGTATTTTTTTACATCAGCCAGAATGGACAAAGTATCCTTATGGTATCTGAGGGCAGCAATATACTCACAGAGGCTATCTTACCTCTGTTAATTCTTCACCAAGATCGCCATTCATATTCTTCTTAATTAAGTTAATTAATGTTTATTGAAAACCTACTGTAGTAAAAACTAAATAAACAAACAGAAAGAAGGGAAACAAAAATACTTTTGAAGCAGCTTAATCTTTGCTTTCCAGTCAGGAGCCTACTTTGCCCTACCACAACCCTGTCCCAAACACTTGTAGTCAGGTAGCCAGTGTTTACATTGTTGCATCATCCAAGAAAACAATTGAGTAACCCTTTTATGAATCATGGAACTTGCTTACATGATCATCTGGCTTGATTGACAAAACCATTTTCTTACAAGTGTTTTCCTTTGATTCAGTTCCCTGACTCATCTCTTACTATGCTGTTCCTAGAGCAGACACCTTATTGGGCCAAAGGCTTTACAGCTGTATTTCAAAAACGTCTAAGGTTCTTCAAAGATGTTATGGTGATTCCAAAAGCATTCAGTTTGAATTACAATAATTTTTATTTATGTATTTATTTATTTATATTTATTTATTTATTTATTTATTTTGAGATGGAGTCTCACTCTGTCACCTAGGCTGGAGTGCAGTGGCATGATCTCAGCTCACTGCAACTTCTGCTTCCCAGGTTCAAGTGATTCCCCTGACTCAGCCTCTCGAGTACCTGGGATTACAGGCACCCACCACCATGCCCTGCCAATTTTTGCATTTTTAGTAGAGACAGGGTTTCACCATGTTGGCCAGGCTGGTTTCGAATTCCTGACCTCAGGTGATCCACCTGCCTCAGCCTCCAAAAGTGCTGGGATTACAGGCGTGAGCCACTGCGCCCAGCCTATATTTTTAAATATCTTTCAAACGTAGTAAAATAACACACCGAAACGGAATATACACCAGATTAGCACATACGGTGCTAATTTTTGCTGCCAGATGATTTAGTTTTTGGTGCAGACCTTGATTGGTAGCTACTCCTACCATTTTATTTATCTCGAGTCCCCTGAGACTGCAAGCTGAGCTATCAGAAATGCTGTTTTTATTTCCAATTCATCTATGTGAATTAGGAATATCTCTACACTGTGCAACCAAAATCTTACAGAAGAATAAGTTAGATGTGAAAGCTGAACATGAGAATACAACTGTCACATAGAAGCCCGTATTTTAAAGGATTGCATTCATCAAAACTTTATTCATGTGCTTAAACAGGGTGGATTTGAACTTAAAATATTCCAACATATGTTTAAATATTACAGCTCTATGTGAGATTCCATTTGATTAAAAAAAAAACCTACCGTTAAAAATAAAATTTAGAAACTACTGTCCTAAGTAAATTATGAGCTACTCACAAAGTATAATGGGGCAAAGTCAATTACAATAAATAAGTAAACACTTGGCATCCCAATGACTAGCCTGTTCAAAAGAGATGCCCGGAAAGGATGTGCACCTATATTGCTATATTGATCCATCTCTTCAAGAAACTAGAAGACATGTTCATAAAGCTCTACACCATTGTTAAGGCTCTTAAGCCTCGCAGCACTCTTGTTACAGGTATTATCCATATTCAGGAACCATGACACTCCTCTCTCTGCCCGCTGCAATTGAAATTGACTCTATTCTCCTCTTACCATATCTATAGCCACTGTCCTTTAAAACAGTAAATGGCTCAAAAGAATATAAGGTACAGATTGCGTGAACTTTCAGTTCTACAAAAGGGTGGTTAAATACTCAGTAGACTGGAAAGAATGCGGACCGAAATGCTTTATATCTGAGAATTGACCGATCGCTCTGCTTCCCTCAGAGTCCTTTAATCTACCCCACTAAAATCAAACTCTTCTCACCTCACTCTAAGATCAGGCAATTTTGGTGTAACTCATTTCAGTAGTGTAACTTCTCAACAGAGGCATTCTTTTTGCCAATCCTGTTCCCTGGGCACTTAACCTGGTCCACTGGCAGTCTATTTGAATGGTCCTTAGGCTTCTTTATTCCTGTCCCTGACCAGCTTGATTGATCTGTCTCTCAATTTCTGCCCTGTTTTCTGCTCTGGCTCCTGCCCTCTTCAGTCTACCTTCCTTTTTTTCATCTCCTGGGCTCTCTCAACATTGGCCCTAGCCCAGGTCCTCATGTTCTTATCTCTTGCTTATCAACTCCAGCCTTCCTAGGGTGCCTTGAACAATCTACTCTCCAATGATCACATCTGCCTCAGTCAACACCATTTTTGGTTGAAAACAGTAACAAAAAACTGATATCCAATTCTTCTTTGTGATTCCATCTTTTATAAAAACTGTAAAGTAAAAGGTGAAGTGCAGATACTCTTTTTAAACAGTAAGTCAGACTGCCTGTTTTCTTGATCCTGAAAACATATACCAATAAAGCTGGCAAAGACAGGAATAAAAAATAATACAGTTAACAAATTCAAATAAATTTCTCTGAGCCCGGGGCCCTTCAAACATATGTTATCTTACTGTCGGCTTGCACAGCCAGGTGCCTCCACTCTCTGCTTCCTGTCAACTGCATTCTGCCTGTTTTTGTGAATTTCCCAAGTTCCTTTCCCCACCTTATTTATATTTCTAACAGCCTTATTATCATTTAAATTACATCCAAAAGCAACTGACTGTGTTTCATCTGAAGCACAGATGGAAAAAGAGAGTGGGCAGGTTCTGGGGCAAATCCCATTGGGTGCTTCCCTGCCTTTCTCCCCCTCAGATACATTTATCCAAATGAAATCACATTAAGGCAAATATCAAAGGCATTATCGAGAGGCATGGCAGACAAAAACTTGCAGCCTAAAGGGCTTTTATAAAAGTAGGAAAGGAAAATGCTTTGAGCAGGGGGTGGTGTTTTAGGGTGAAGGTTTCAGGTGCAGATAGTCTCTATATAAGCCTTGAATAAGGAGTTCTAATTATTTTCCCCATCATCCTGCAGACCACTGATTTCTCAAGAGGCACTCCAGTGCCCCACCCCCTTAGAAGAAAAGTAATCTGTAACTGGGATAACTGGTGAGGTAACAGCCACCCAAAATTATGGCTCATCCAGCTAAGCAAATAGCAAAATAATCATGTAGATTCATGTATGTTGATGTAAAAAGATTTTCAGAAAATATTTCAAACAGAAAAAGGGAAGAGGTCTACATCTATAGATCGATAGATAGATATAATTTGTGCTTTAAAAACTCCAAGACTATATACAGTTTGTGAATGTAACGGCATTAAAAAGGAAGTGAAGATAAGGCTTGCAGAAAACACACTATTGACACCACTTTATTAAACCATTTTTTTGTTGCTATAACATAATACCACAGACTGACTAATTTATAAAGAAAATAATCTTATTTAGCTCATGGTTTTGAAAGATTGGAAGCCCAAGAGCATGGTGCCAGCATCGGTTGAGGGCCTTCTTTCCACATCATCACATGTAGGAGGGCATCACGTAGTGAGAGGGCAAGAGAGAAAGAGAAAGCTTACTTTTATGACAAAGCCACTCCTGTGATAAGAAACCCACTCCTACAATAGTGGCACTAGTCCATTCATGAGGGCAGATACATAATTAATCCATTAATTTATTCATGGGGGCAGGGGGATTGAGTTTCCAACACATGAACTTTTAGAGGACACATTCAAACCACAGCACTGCTTTGAAAAAGGAAATTGATGGATGTTGAGTGGAATTTTTATGTCTCATTTTGTATACTTTAGAAAATTTTAATAGTGAGTGAGGATTATTTTTGTAACCTACACAAGAAGAAAAAGGAAGATGGTGATTTCAGGCTTGGAGATGATACCAGTGTGATCTTGATAAGCCTTGCCCTCCAATTCACCATTCTTCTCACACAACAACACAAATTCAATGCAGCCATAAAATATGATGAGTTCATGTCCTTTGTAGGGACATGGAGGAAGCTGAAAACCATCATTCTCGGCAAACTATCGCAAGGACAAAAAAACAAACACTGCATGTTCTCACTCATAGGTCAGAATTGAACAATGAGAACACTTGGACACAGGAAGGGGAACATTAAACACCGGGGCCTGTTGTGGGGTGGGGGGAGGGGGCAGGGATAGCATTAGGAGATATATCTAATGTAAATGACGAGTTAATGGGTGCAGCACACCAACATGGCACATGTATACATATGTAACAAACCTGCGCGTTGTGCACATGTACTCTAGAACTTAAAGTATAATTTAAAAATATAAAAAAATAAAAAATAATAATAAAATAAAATAAAAAGTAGCTCAGGCTGCAGATAGCCAATTCAATTTCCTGAAGAGTCCATGCTCCTCTAGGTTCCCACACACGTTTGTCTTTTAGCCTAGGATACCCTCTTTCTCCTCTTTTTTTCCATTTTCATGTGGTTAATTTCTGTCTTGCTGTTTGTGCTTAGATGTCACTTCCTCCAGAAAAATGCTCCCATGTTCTGTATTTCTCCATTTCTCCACCAATTGTGACTGCAAAGCAGGGCTACATCAAGGATCAGGAAAAGTAGGTCATTGGTTGGCCCAGTTAAATGCCCAATGAAAAGGAAAAATGACAAGTTTAAGAAACTATCAGAGAAGAGATACACTTTTAAGGTGAGTTTCCCACAAACACCTGATTTTAAAAGATGCATAGTATGCTCCCAGAGAACCTGGACTTCTGCTAACACAGCAGCTACCATTCGACATTGTAATTGTCTGCTTGCTTGTCTGTATCCCTCAACAAAATCTAAATTCTATAGAACCCTAAGAGAAAACAGCTTGTCCAACTTATTCTTCACTTTAACTCAGAACTAGCACAGTAGATACTAAATATTTATGCATGGGCTACATGTATAAATTACAAAGGTCAGTGGGTTACTCAAAATAAGTGATCTTGTAGATATGAAAATGTTACATCCTTGACACTGGGGACTGTAGATTCTCCTAATTATTGGACTGAAAACCAAGAGGAACCAAGAACTGGGGACCAAACACAGTTTTTAATGGGTATATTGTATTAGTCAGGATTCTTCAGAGAAACAAAACCAGTATATATATGTGTGTGTATATATATATCTATATATAGATATATATACATATCTATATATGTACATATATCCATACATAGATATATATATACATATATACATATACATATATACATACATATATAATCTATATATACATATACATATATGTGTGTATATATCTCTATGTGTGTGTGTGTGTGTGTGTATATATAGAGAGAGAGAGCGAGAGAGAGAGAGATTTACTGTAAAGTTATGGAGACTTAGAAGTCCCCATGATCTGCTGTCTGAAAGCTGGACACCCCAAACAGCCACTGGCATAGCTCAAAGGCCAAAGAGCCAATGGGGTAGATCCCAGTTTGGGTCTGAAGCCCTGAGAACCAGAAACACTGAGGGCAGGAGAAGATCAATGACCCAGCTCAACAGTCAGGCAGTTAATTTAATCTTCCTCTGTCTTTTTGCCCTCTTCAGGCCCTCAACAGATTGGATGATGCCCACCCAATCTGTTTCAGTCATTCCACCAATTCAAATGCATATCTCTTTCAGAAACACCCTCGAAGACATACCCAGAAACAATTTTTAACGAGCTATTTGGGCATCCCATGGTCCAGTCTTGTTGATGCATTAAATTAATCACACTGGGAAAAATTTAAAGTGGCCTCTCTCTGATAAGATTATTCTCTTGACATAAGGCAGGGTTTCTCAACCTCAACAGTACTGACACTTTGGGTTGAATAATTATTTGTTGTAAAGGACTGTCTTTTGCATTTGTAGGATATTTAGCAGCATTCATGGCCTTTACCCACTTGATGGCAGTAACACAACTCCCCAAGTTGTGGCAACTAAAACTGTATACAAACTTTGCCAAATATTGCCTGGGAGGCAAAATCACTGACACAGGGTTTTCATGGATGTCATAGAGCAGTTTCACATAAATGACACAAGATTTTCATGCTCATATGCACTCCCCTATTGACACATGATTTAGACCTTACAAGCAAAAGCGTTCCAATTGTGTAATTATGCTTACTGGGTAGATAGGGGCTTAGACCAATAGTCTTAACTAGGTGACACAAGGTTTAATGTATAGTCAACCTTTACTAAGCATTCACAGGTTTGAAATTCAGTTCTAATTATTCTCAAGTGGTTCTGAAGGTTCATGGCACATAGTCAATTTGTCAGTGTATTGAAGCATGAAATTGTACCATGTACTCTTTTTAGCTGGTGTGTCGAGGTGAGTTACTTAGCTAGTGCATGAACCCAGCTGATCACCCACCACAGATACCATTTCCTTTAAGTGCCTGCATCTTAACATGGCTTTGTTGTTCTCTGTTGGAAATGTGTAACATAGTAATTTTTAGGAATTGGGGTACAGGTGGAAGAGATAATTTCCTTGTAAAAAGGCTGTACAAAGAATGCCAATTTGCAAGTAATGGTAATGTAAGTGGAATGATCTAAGGATGTGGTATTTTTGGTAGAATTTATCTTAAGAGCTTTACGAATTATTTAGATGCATTTATTGGATTGTTAATGACCCAAAGGGTTCCCATACATTTTTCAGTCATACTTCACTACATTTTATAATGAAATTATATGTTATAATTGTATTCATGAATTTGGGAATCTGCAAAGATCTCAAGACATAACCCTCAAGAATGTTGAGGATCTACTAAATTTTAGAGGTCTCAGATGTGCCCCTTACTCTCCATTTCCAAAATTATAGGCTTAACCCAAATTGTAACCAGCTGGATAACTGCTTGTCTCCTTAATTACCACCAAGCCTTCTTCTCCATGGTAGTAAGAAAATATGTTCCCTATGGGATGTTCAGATTATGTAACTCCGCTATTCTCAAACCTATAGTATACCACCCCTACAGCATGTCAAATGCAAATAATACCCTTGATTGTGAGTGAACTTTTAGGCTCTGCACCAAATTCCTGCACTCTATGACTTATCATTGCTCATTTTTCTGAACATTCTTAGTTCTTCACTGTGGCTTCCCTTTCCTAAACCTAGGTTCTTTCCTGGTACCTCCACATTATCATTTAGGTCTGGAGAAGCCCAGTTAAAGAGACCTCTGTACTTCCTTTCTGCCATATCATATCTTTTCTTGCCTTGCACACACATTCTAGTAAAGACTCACTACCATGAAAATGCCCCTTTATGCTGGGTGGTTAAGTTAAAATAACATGGCAGGTGGAATCAAACAGACATGGATTTGAATCCGTCTCTATTAGTTACTAGCTGTGTGAGACTGATCAAGCTATTTCATTCGTTTCTAAGATCCTCTGACCCTCATTTCTAAATAGGGCTAATATGTCATTCTGTTGTTGTGAGACTTATATTTGAATTTTTCACCTGAATGCCCCTACTCACACACACACACACACACAGGTTTGCCACCTCAAAGTACCTTCACTTGCCATTTTCCCCACCATCCTTATTTCAGTCAATGTACCCTATAGCTCATTCCAGAAACCTCCACTGCAAAGTCCTATCAATTCCATGACTTATTATCCCTTCTATATATCCCCATGCCTCCATCCACACAATTATCATTCATATCTTGACTAGACTACTATATTCGCCTCCTAACTATTCTTGCCACTTTTATTCCCTATATGCTCCATTGATTCTCCTCAAAGCTTTCCAATTGATCCTTTTTAAAAGATTAATCAGATTGCATCTGTTACCTGCTTAACCCTTCCAAGGGCTTCCACTTGAATTCAAGATATAAACCAGATCCTATATAATGGCCTTCAAGGTCCTATAAAATTTGGCCCCAGACTACCTCTCTGGCCTCATTTCCTACCACTTCTTTCAATCTCGACTACCAATTCCCCATTCCTTGATTATAACTGGTCTCTCTGCTTCCATTATTATCTACCTTAACACAGATGTTTTATCAATGTATTAGCCTAGTCATCACAAAGTGTTAAAATGCAAGATTGCTATAATTGCCTAGTTATTTAACTACAGCACTTTAAAAAATCTATATTTCCACAGACTATTATAAATACTTCAAAACCATTTCTAAAGCAAGAGATTATCTGAAGACTTTGGAAATATAATTATTTTCTGTTATTGTTTATAATTACAGTCTTTTAAACTGTTTCTAATATGTTAATATGAATTTTCAGCACATTTTCCAGTACAAATGAGTTTTTCAAAGAAAATTCTTACTCATATCATCATAACTTCATTTTTATATGTTCAAAGTTACATCGAATGATCCTTCTGCCTTTCTTTTTCTCACCTTAGCATAAACCTTGGAAAGACAGAGCTCTCAGTAGCATTGGGGAATCTTGGATTAATGAACTGTTTTAATCCTTTTCCCTAGCCTATCTGCCTCTTCTTGATGCCATAGAGAAGACAGTGAATCATTTCTGCCTAAATCTTGCCTTGCTAATATAACGTTTTTACCTTAGTCTTAACCTCCTAGATATATCTTCCAATGTCTGCTGAGTTACACATCTGTCCCTGTGTCTCCGTGTACTATCACATTAAGCTGTGAGTAGGACATACTAGAGAAAGAAGATACTACCATCACTATCAGCACCGAGAGTATGTATTGAGTATCATACTAGGTACTTTACATATACTACCTATAATCTTCACAACCGCAGTATAAGCATAGGAACTATATTATTATTATCATCACATAGTTGCAGAGACAAAGAGTCAGAACAATTAAGCAACTTATCTAAGATCAGAGCTCTTGAAAAAAAAGCAAAATTTTAACTTAACACCATCTTTGGCTAGCACTATATACCAACAAATATCCAAGACAGGTAATATAGCATGGAGCTGAACAGCACTGGTTCTAGAGCCAGACTGCCTGTGTTTAATTCCAGACTATCAATTACTGACTGCGTAATCTTGGGCAAGTTAACCTTTCTGGGCTTCAGGGCCCTCATCTGTAAAACGTGGATTATAACAGTGCCTATGTCTCATAGAGTTCTTGTGATGATTAAAAGACTTAATACACATGCCAGTGCATGGTAAGGGAGAAATGGTAAGTTGTATTGAGTGAATTTCAATGAGCATGATGGTTTCTAATCATTCACTGGTTAGATGACAAAGAGAAAATTAACCTCGCCAGATTAAGACACCATTACATGTCTGTATTTGTAGAAAGAAAGTTCAAATCTTGACTGGAAAATGAGAGTTGATGTTTCCATACTCCTAGACAAACACTGGACATTTTTCTAGGTCTTAAAATATTTCCCCAGACATATACTGCTTCCTCTTTCAAATGTATATCATCAGAACCTCCTTTTAAATGGCCTTTTTCAAATTTGCTAACTTAATGACTATGCAGTCTGCCCTCCACTCTTCAGGAAAATATTGGCAACCACACTGATTCAATGATTCTTTATGACTAAGGAAGAATATTGGACTCCTAACTTCAGAAAATCTACTTGTGGTATCTTCTCAGTTTTTCCCATGTGAGGGAACATCATCCTGTAAGAAGTTTTTGAATCACTGTTCTCAGGGAGATCTCTGGGTGCTCTTAAATATTCCTGGGGCCTTCTTAAGTCTAGAAATAGGACTCCAGCTGATAACACTCAAGTGCTCACCTCATTTTAAATCACTGAATCACACTAAGGTTTTTGTGGGTTGTAAATGGTAAAGAAACAGGTGTCAACATTTCTAATACTCTGTTATTTAAATAATTCAAGAACAGTAAAATAATATGTTCCTAGTAGCTCAGTAACCCTAAATTATGTTCCTGGAAATACTCTAGACAGTGAACATGTGGCTTATCTACAATATATCTCAAGATTTGGAACATGTAAAATATTTAATATGCTTTTCTTATTCCTTTGTTAAATTCAAAATAATAACCTCACTTCACAGTGTCAAAAGCTGAAGGTCAATGAGGTTATGATTGGTTTGAATACTAAGGTATGTATTATTATATGTATGTATTATACTATGAATACAAAGGTATGTATTATTACTATTATGTTAAATATGGTACCCAAAGTTATTATTATTATTGCTGCATAACAAATCACCCCAAAATGTAATGGTTTTAAAAAAACATTTATTCCTCCTATGGTTTCTGCGGGTCAGGTGTTTCTGAAAGGGCTCAGCTGAATAGTTCTGACTGGTTCAGAGTCTCAGATGTGATTGTGGTCAGATGGTGATTAGAGCTGGAATTGCAGGGGTTCTGGCTGAAGCAGTAGGGTGCAAGCCAGGTATTTTTTCTACTACATGTAGTCTCCACATGGTATAATCTGGGCATCCTCATGGCACTGCATGGTGGCCTTGAGACACTTGTTTATGTGGTAGCTCAGGGCTACAAGCAGGTACCCAAAAGAACCAGACATTATATCACTTTTTATGAACTAGTCTCAGAAGTTACATTGCATCATGCCTGCTATAGTCACAAGCCCATCCAAATTTAAGGGAAGGCAACAAAGAGCCCATTTCTCCATGGGAAAAGTGTCCACATTACTTTGTAAGAAGAATGTGTGGGATGGGAGATACTGTTGCAATCATCTTTAGAAAATACTATCTGTCACACTTGGCATTTATACTTTATATATTTTTGATTTATGTATCATATTTAAACAAGCTGGTTTTTGATGTTTTGATAAGTTGTTTGCTTTCATACAAAAGACATAATTGAGTGGGTAGACATGCTTTTCTACATCCACTCAGAACTATAGAAAAACCTACTGACACCAGGAAGGCATGGCTAAAGAACCACTATAAACAATTTTCCAAACCTCTTTGATTGTGGAGACTTTTTTACATGGCACTGATAGCAACATTTTCTGAAACAATATTATGTGAGATATAGTTTGAAAGATTCTGTCATGATCCAACAGCAACAACTTTCTTCAAAGATTTACTATTTTCCAATTACAAATGCCCCATTTTAATATTATCAACATATCTGCTAACAAACCTCTAGTCAAAAATTACAATGAGAAATGCTATTTCTTCTGTGTTCCCATTACGTGTAGATAGGTTGCTTTGTTATGTTGAAATTTATTGTTGGATGTTATCTGTCATTGATAAATGGACTTTCTAATTGAATTTCATATCTTTAGTATTAAACATGATTTAGCGCATGATATCAATTTGCATTTCCAGTGAAGGGGGAAAAAGTGAAAATTCATTGCTAAACATCTAGTAAGAAATTACCTTAGTGTGTACATGATTTATCTACTTCATTCTATGTCATAAATGATGGGCATATCCCCTGTGTTCCAAAACCTTGGAAATTAATGTTTTATAATAACTTAATAGCATAGTATACAGATCACAACATTTAAGAGAAAGCAAATAAATCTATCATTTACTATTTTAGGACTATTTTAGCTAGAGACTAATTTGAAATGTTTTAATTGATATCTTCAATGTATTTTTGTTCAATTAGAGTTTTAAATGAGAGCTTAGAGCAATGGTGACCTTTAAATATCCTATTCATTTTAAGACTGCAGTAGATGATTCTAAACTAATTAATTATAACCATTATAAGTAAATGAGTTATTAGCATTCGTGAATTCTATAACAGCCAATTTGTTCCTGTTACCAAACTCTTGAAATACCTATTTTATAATTTCTCAGAGATGTAACCATAGGAAGTAAGTGGTTGACAACATAAACCTTTATAATTAATGAGGGTAAGTTTTCACCTTTTTGAATTATGTTGAAATGTACACAGAATCCGGGTAATATACCTCAAGGACTACTGTTTTCTTCAAAGTTAAAATGTTGTCTTACAGCTCTCAACTTCCTAGGGTTCATTTATTCAAGAAACATTTGCAGAGTACTTGCTTTGTTCCAGGTATGTTAGATACCCTGTTGGATACCATGAGGGATAAAAAAGGAATCAAACACTGTCCTTACCATCCAGAAGCTTAAAACAAAGGAGGAGAGGTACAACATTTATGCAGGTTAGTGCACTATCACGCTAAATATGTTTGTTAAGTGTCATAGAGAGAAAGAAACCAAGTTGTTTCCTTGTAAAAATCATTTTTGCACAACTAATAGCATGTAGTAATTTATTATATTTGCCATCTCTTACCCCACAAAAAGCTATGAACATGCAAATAAAATACCTTTGATCTATAGTTCTTGCAATACAGGAAAATATATAAAATTGACTAAGGCTTTGATCAAGAAAGCTTATCAATTCTCCCCTTCATTTATAAATGGCCTAAAGATGATAACTGCATCCCTCTTTCCCCTCAACCCCATGCATACTTCTCTCTTGGAATGTATCTATACTTACTTATTTACTTCTTTACTTATTTGTGTCTCTGTATACATATATATTATATGCACATATGTGTATAAATATGTATCTACTTATAAATATATATTTATATATACACATACAATATAGATATATAAATATTCATATCTCAAGAAAGGAGTGTGATATATTTATATATTATTAATATAAGTAAATTTATTTAGCATACTAAATTATAAATAAATAGGTAGATAGATAGATAAATAGATAGGGATAGATATAGACATATCTCCTAAGGGAAGAATGCGAGGGCTATGTTTAAATACATATATACAATGGAAGGAAAGAAGAAAGGAAAACAGATAAAAAAGGAAGGGAGTAAGTCTAGCATCTTTCCCGAATCAGGGAATTGAATGACATGTAACAATAGAACCACAGAATTATTTCTCACTAACCACTACTGCTACCTAAAAGACATGATTCAATAATCTCCAAGATTTCATAGCAATCACATCATCTAATTGATTGTCAATGTTATGGTTTTAATTATATTAACAATACTTATCCAAATAAACAACTAGATATCCAAAGCACTGACTCAATTATGCTCTCTATTTCTGCCATGTAAGTATAGTCATGGTGTTTCTTCTCTAAATTTATAGATCTCAGTCATGAACTATAAAGCTTTTAGAGCATAGAGTCAATATATTGGTATAATAAACTTTGCTAGTTCTTCCATAGTATTGCAGAACAGGGTTAATTTATGTCAGGGACAAGAGATGTTCCTTATAGTTCTTGTATTGAATGTATACATTTTGAATTACTTTTTGCCTTGGCTTTCATTATAACCATGAGATATACTCCTTGGGGAAAAAATAAATAAAACTGAATAAAATAGAAGGGCTACAGAGGGGAATAAAGAACCACATTATATGACTTAAAACCATGTATTTAAGAAGAACATGTTAATACTATTAAACTATGGTGCTTAAATTTATTCATAGCCCACAAAAACTTTAGAATTCCTGGAAGAATAAGACAAAGACCTCATAGCTTCATTAAATTCACTAGGAAAAAATACGCTGAACTCACACCAACCAACTCTTCCATCTCAAGTTCCTAGAGTTGAATGCATGTGGCTTTTGAAGTCATGTTTCCTGGCCACCTTTGTGGATGCCACCAGCTTATTTCTAAATACAAACATGGGAGAGAATGGAGATGAGAACAGATGAACATGAAAGAGCCAAGGAATCAGAAGAATAGACAGTTGATAAAAAGAAAACAATAATTCTTATAACACACAAGTGTTAAGTAAGTAATGGCAGGAGGCACAGGAGTGATGCTGGAGATTTAAAGAAACTTATAAAGTAAAGAAAAAATTCTAAGGAGGTGGCCAAGATGGCTAACTAGAAGCAGTTAGTGTTCATGGCTCTCACAGATAGGAATGGAAGGCGTGAGTAAATGAAGAACCTTCGAATGAAACATCCAGGAACTCACATTGGGACTAATCAAGGAAACAAATTGACCCACGGAGAACAGAGAAAAGCAAGGCAGGACAACAGCCCCCACCAGGAGCAACTTGGACCCAAGGGAACCTCCCTCACTCAGGAAAATGGTGAGTGTATGTGTGACCCTGGGAATCCACACTACTCCTAGAGATATTAGCAACCCTCAGGTTGTCAGGAGATCCCCTCATGAACCCACTCCACCACAGCCTTCAGTCTGTCACATAGAGCTACATGGAGTCTTGGCAGAGCAGCTTCTCAGGCACACATGGAGACCCAGGAGCCTTAGATACTTGGGCTTTCCAGCAGAAGTAACTGCAGCTCTGGCATGCGGGACGTAAGACCCCCATACATACCCCTAGGAAAGAGGCTAAATCAAGGAGGCTGAGCAGTGACAGTCTGCAGGCCCCACTTCCACCACACCTCACAGGATAGACCCACTGTCTTGGAATTCCAGCCAGCCGCCAGTAGCAGCATTGCATCTCCCTGGGATGAGCTCCGTGGGGGCAGGGCAGGCGATCTGCAATCTTTGCTGTTTGGGTGACCTTGTCAGTCCTTCCAGCCTTCCGGCTTTGGAAAGGACAGGCCCAACTGAGGTGGAAGGGATCCCGCAGCACAGCATAGCTGTTACTGAAAAACGCGGCCAGACTGCTTTCTTAAGCAGGTCCCCAATCCTGTTCCTGCTTATTGGGTGGTATCTCCCAACCGGGGCCTCTAGCCACCCTGCTGGTGTTCTCCACCCGACAGAGATTTGAAGACTCTCTGGGGTGGAGCTCCCAGAGGGAGGGATGGGCCTCTATCTATGCTGTTTGAGCAACTTAGCTGTTCCAGCCTTCAGAATTTGGAGTGTCCAAGCGAACCGGGCAAAAGGGATCCCCCAGCACAGCACAGCTGTTTCCACAAAAAGATGGCCAGGCTATTGTATTAAGCAGGTCCCTAATCTCATTCCCCCTCTCCGAGTGGGATCTCTCAACCAGGGCCTCCAGCCACCCTTGCTGGTGTTCTCCAGCCAGCAGAGATTTGAAGCCTCCCTGGGATGGAGCTCCCAAAGAGAGGAGTGGGCCACCATTTTTGCTGTTGGAGTGACTTAGACATTCCAGCCTTGGGGCTTTGGAGGGTCTGAGCCAACCAGAGGAGGAGGCAGTCCCCCAATACAGCACAGCTGCTCTGTGAAAACGTGGCCAGGCTGCTTTTTAAAGCAGGTCCCTAATCCCATCTCTCCTCACTGAATGGGACCTCCCAACTGAGGTCTCCAGCCACCCCCATCAGTGCTCTCCAGCCAACATAGATTTGAAATGTCCCTGAGACAGAGCTCCCAGAAGGAGGGGTGGGCCGCCATCTTTGTTATTTGGGTGACTTAGCTATTCCAGCCTTTAGATTTTGGAGAGTCAAAGGTGACCAGGGGCTGTTGTAGGCTGCCAGCACAGCATAGTAGCCCTACACAAATGTGTCCAGATCAACATTTTTTTTTTTTTTAGATGGAGCCTCACTCTGTTGCCCAGGCTGGAGTGCAGTGGCATGGTCTCAGCTCACTGCAACCTCTGCCTCCCTGGTTCAAGCAATTCTCCTGCCTCAGCCTCCCAAGTAGCTGGGATTACAGGTGCCCACCACCACACCTGGCTAATTTTTGTATTTTTAGTAGAGACAGGGTTTCACCATGTTGGCCAGGCTGGTCTCGAACTCCTGACCTCAGGTGATCCACCTGCCTCGGCCTCCCAAAGTGTTGGGATTACAGGCGTGAGCTGCCGCTCCCACCCCAGACAACATTTTTAAGCAGGTCCCTGATCCTGATCCTCATCATCAGGTGTGGCCTCCCAACTAAGATCTCCAGCTACCCCCACCAGTGCTCTCCGGCTAACATAGGTTTCAAATCTCCCAGGGATGAAGCTTCCAGAGGGAGGGGCAGTCTGCCATCTTTGCTGTTTGGGTGATGAGCTATTCCAGCCTTCAGGCTTTGGAGTATCTGAGCAAACTGGGGACTGAAGTGGACCCCCAACACAGCATAGCTGCTCTATGAAAACATGTCCAGAATGGTTTTCTGAGTGGGGCACCAATCATATTCCTCCTCACTGGGTGGGACATCCCAACCGGGGTATCCAGCCACCTCCTATAGGTGTGTTCAGGCAAGCAACAGGTCTGTACCTCCCTGGAACAGAGATCCCAAAGGGAGAGGCAGGCTGCCATCTTTGCTGTTTCACAGCCTTCACTGGTGATACCTCCAGGTACTGGAAAATCTGAGGTGAATGCAGACAGGAGCGGGCCCCCAGCATACTGCAGCAACCCTGTGGAAAAGCAGCCAGACTATTACATGCATGGCTGTTCCCATATCTCCTCACTAGGCAGATACTCCGGGCCTGGGCCTCCAAACACCCCCCCATCCAACCAGAGCTATCGAGCCAGTAGCAACCTGACAACTCCCTGGAAAGAGCATCTAGAGGCAACTGAAAATGTCTCTGCCACTGCCTCTGCAGTGGAACTCCCCTTGCTGCCCTCAGACTAGCAAAGGAGCAAAGACCTTAACTTCCTTATCCACGCCTCCAAGAAGCTGCAGTCAACCCAAGGAGAGGAGGCTAGTTCATTTCCCACATGTCCTACTGTATTAGTCCATTTTCACACTGCTATAAAGAACTACCTGAGACTGGGTAATTTATGAAGAAAAGAGGTTAATTGACTCACAGTTCCACAGGTTTAACAGGAAGTATGACTGGGATCACTTAGGAATCTCATAATCATGGCAGAAGGCAAAGGGGAAGCAAGAACCTTCACATGATGGTAGGAGAAAGATAGAGAGCATGAGGGGTGAAATGCCACACACTTTTAAACAACCAGATCTCATGAGAACTCACTCACTATCCTAAGAACAGCAAGGGGAAAGGCCACCCCCATGCTTCAATCACCTCCCACCAGGCCCCTCCTACAACATGTGGGGATTACATTTCAAGATGACATTTCAGTGGAGATACAGAGCCAAACCATATCTTTCCACTCTGGCCCCTCCCAAACCTAATGTCCTTCTTACATTTTAAAATACAGTCATTTCTCCCCAACAGTTCTCAGAAGTCTTAACTCATTCCAGCATTAACTCAACTGCAAGTCCAAAGTCTCATCTGAAACAAGGCAAGTCCCTTTTGCCTATAAGCCTATAAAAATAAAAAAAAAAATAAGTTACTTCCAAGATAAATGGAGCTACAGGAATTGGGTAAATGCTCCCATTCCAATAGAAGATATTGGCCAAAACAAAGGGGATACAGGCCCCATGCAATTCCAAAACCCATCAGGGCACTCGTTTCATCTTAAAATTATAAAATAATCTCCTTTGACTCCATGTTTCACATCCAAGGCACACTGATACAAGGGGTGGGCTCCCAAGGCCTTAGACAGCACCGTGTCTGTTGCTCTGCAGGGTACAGTCCATGTGGCTGCTTTTACTGGCTGGCATTGAGTGCCTGTGGCTTCTCCAGACACACAGTGCAAGCTGTCAGTGGGTCTACCATTCTGGGTTCTGGATGATGGTGGCCCTCTTTTCACAGCTCCACTAGGCAGTGCCCCAGTGGGCATTCTGCAGGGGCTCCAACCCCACATTTCCCCTCTGCATTGCCCTAGTAGAGGTCCTCCATGAGGTCTCTGTCCCTGCAGCAGACTTCTGCCTGGACATGCAGGCATATCCATACATCCTTTGAAATCCAGGTGGAGGTTCCCAAATCTTAACTCTTGCCTTTTGTGCACCTGCAGGCCCAACGCCACGTGGAAGCCATGTCTTGGGGCTTGCACCCTCTGAAGCACTGACCTGAGCTGTACCTTTGCCTCTTCTCACCACAGCAGGAGCTGGAGTATTTGGGACACAGTGCGCCAGGTCCCGAGGCTGCACAGAGCAGCAGGGCCCTGGGCCCAGCCCATTAATCCATTTTTCCCTCCTAGGCCTCTGAGCCTGTGATGGGAGGGGCTGCTGCAAAGATCTCTGATATGCTCTGGAGACATTTTCCCCATTGTTGTGGCTATTAACATTCGGCTCCTTGTCACTTATGCAAATTTCTGCAGCCAGCTTGAAGTTCTCCCCAGAAAAATGGGTTTTTCTTTTCTACCACATGGCTGGGCTGCAAATTTTCCAAATTTTTATGCTCTGCTTCTGTTTTAAGTGTAAGTTCCCATCTCAAACCATCTCTTTGTGAATACATGTTGAGAGGTGACAGCATGCTGGCAGTCCTCACAGCCCTCACTCACTCTCGGCACCTCCTCTGCCTGGGCTCCCACTTTGGCGGCACTTGAGGAGCACTTCAGCCCACCGCTGCACTGTGGGAGACCAAGGCCAGAGCCCACTCCCTCAGCTTGCAGGGAGGTGTGGAGGGAGAGGCGCGAGCAGGAACCGGGGCTGCGTGCGGCACTTGCAGGCCACCTGGAGTTCTGGGTGGGCATGGGCTTGGCGGGCCCCACACTCCGAGCAGCCGGCTGGCCCTGTCGGCCCCGGGCAATAAGGGACTTAGCACCCGGGCCAGCAGCTGCGGAGGGTGTACTGGGTCCCCCAGCAGTGCCAGCCCACCGGCGCTGTGCTGGATTTCTCACTGGGCCTTAGCTGCCTTCCCGTGGGGCAGGCCTCGGGACTGCAGCCCGCCATGCCTGAGCCTTCCCCCGCCTCCGTGGGCTCCTGTGCAGCCCGAGCCTCCCCGACGAGCGCTGCCCCCTGCTCCACGGCGCCCAGTCCCATCGATCACCCAAGGGCTGAGGAGTGCGAGCGCATGGTGCGGGACTGGCAGGCAGCTCCACCTGCAGCCCCAGTGCGGGACCCATTGGGTGAAGCCAGCTGGGTTCCTGAGTCTGGTGGGGCCTTGGAGAAACTTTATGTCTAGCTCAGGGATTGTAAATACACCAATCGGCACTCTGTATCTAGCTCAAGGTTTGTAAACACACCAGTCAGCACCCTGTGTCTAGCTCAGGGTTTGTGAGTGTACCAATCAACACTCTGTATCTGATTACTCTGGTGGGGCCTTGGAGAACGTTTATGTCTAGCTCAGGGATTGTAAATACACCAATGGGCACTCTGTATCTAGCTCAAGGTTTTTAAACACACCAATCAGCACCCTGTGTCTAGCTCAGGGTTTGTGAATGCACCAATCCACACTCTGTATCTAGCTGCTCTGGTGGGGCTTTGGAGAACCTGTGTGTGGATACTCTGTATCTAACTAACTGATCTGATGGGGACATGGAGAACCTTTATGTCTAGCTCAGGGATTCTAAACGCACCAATCAGCGCCCTGTCAAAACAGACCACTCGACTCTACCAATCAGCAGGATGGTGGGGCCAGATAAGAGAATAAAAGCAGGCTGCTGGAGCCAGCAGTGGCAACCCGCTCGGGTCCCCTTCCACACTGTGGAAGCTTTGTTCTTTCGCTCTTTGCAATAAATCTTGCTACTGCTCACTTTTTGGGTCCACACTGCTTTTATGAGCTGTAACACTCACAGCGAAGGTCTGCAGCTTCACTCCTGAAGCCAGCGAGACCACGAGCCCACCGGGAGGAATGAACAACTCCAGACGCTCTGCCTTAAGAGCTGTAACACTCACCGCGAAGGTCTGCAGCTTCACTCCTGAGCCAGCGAGACCACGAACTCACCAGAAGGAAGAAACTCCGAACACATCTGAACATCAGAAGGAACAAACTCCAGACGCGCCACCTTAAGAGCTGTAACACTCACCGCAAGGGTCTGCGGCTTCATTCTTGAAGTCAGTGAGACCAAGAAACCGCCAATTCCGGACACAATATGACTGTATGCTGTTAGGAGCAGCAAGGTTAAATCTTGAATGCTTTGCTGCTTAGAAATTTCTTCTAGCACATAACCTAAATCATCTGTCTCAAGCTCAATGTTCCACAGATCCCTAGAGCAGGGGCGCAATGCCACCAGTCTCTTTGCTGAAGAATAGCAAGAGTCACCTTTGCTCCAGTTCCCAACAAGTTCCCCATCTCCATCTGAGACTACCTCAGCCTGGACTTCAGTGTCTATATCACTGTTAGCATTTTGGTCAAAACCATTCAACAGGTCTCTAGGAAGTTCCAAACTTTCCACATCTTCCTGTCTTCTGAGTCATCCAAACTATTACAACCTCTGCTCATTACCCACTACCAAAGTTGCTTCCACATTTTCAGGTTATCTTTATGGCAGTACCTCACTGCTGGTACCAATATTCTGTTTTAGTTTATTCTCACAGTGCTATAAATAACTACCTGAGACTGGGTAATTTATGAAGAAAAGATGTTTAATTCACTCACAGTTCTGCAGGCTTAACAGAAAGTATGATCTGGAGGCCTCAGGACATTTACAATGATGGCAGAAGGTGAAGGGAAAGCAAGGACCTTCTTCACAAGGTGGCAGGAGAGAGAGAGTGAGAGATGTGTGAAGTGCCACACAGTTTTAAACAACCAGATCTAGAGAGAACTCATTAACATGAGAACAGCAGGGGGTAGTCCACCCCCATGATTCAATCACCTCCTGCCAGGTACCTCCCCCAACATGTAGGGATTACAATTTGAGATGAGATTTGGGTGGGGACCCAGAGCCAAACTATGTCACCCACATACACCCCACTGCTCATCACCAGACAGGGAACCCGTAGATGGGCCCACAGCACAGACCCTCCATCCTGGGCTGATTGCACAGAGTAATTGCTGACCTGCATCTCTCTGGGGTGGAGCCCACAGGAGACAAGCAAATGGCCACAACCACTACCAAGGTCCCTTTCTCTGCTGTCTCCAAGTTGGGGAAGAAAAATAAATACTGAGATCACCCAAGAGCTGCAGTGAGCAGCCCAGGAGTGCCAAGCTGTGATCTAGAGGCAGCACTCAAGGGGGAGAGAAACCCATACCTCCAGGGCATTGAGAGGAAACCCCACTGCAACTGTGAGGAGACATAGGGGAGCCATACAACCAAGCAAGAGTCTACCAACTAAGCAATAAGCCTAAGTGCCACCTACTGGATCACACTTCAATGTTTGAACACCAAAAATACCTCACTAGCATACCCCCCTCTGAAACCAGAGATAAGACATCAACTTCAAATAAAGACCCTACACAAACCCTTGGCCTCGTGAAAACATTAAGAATAGACGGCTATTGACTGTACTCAGGCTACATTGCAGTTTTAGCAATATACAAACACAGGAACTCTAGTAACTCAAATGGCCAGAGTGCCATATGTCCTCTAGATGACTGCACCAGCTCACCAGTAAGAGTTCTTAACCAGGGTGAACTGGCTGGAATTATAGAAATAGAATTAAGAATATAGATAGGAATGAAGATCATCAAGATTCAGGAAGATGGCAAAACCTAATCCAAGGAATGTAAGAATCACAATAAAGTGATACAGGAGCTGAAGGACAAAACAGTCAATATAACAAAGATGCTACTGGATCTGACACAGATGAATAACATAATACAAGAATTTCACAATGCAATCACAAATATTAACAAAGCAGAGGAAAGAACATCAGAACATCAAGACTGGTTCTCTGAAATAAGACAATCAGAAAAAAAGAAAAAAAAGAATAAAAGGAAAGAGTAAAATCTCTGAGAAGTAAGTGATTATATAAAGAGGCCACAGACTGCTGGCAGACATGGCCGCTTCCTGCTTACCCCCAGCAATGCTAACATTAAAGCAGTTTATAAGAAGGCAACAAGTTATTCTCTGCTACAGAAGGATTTTGCAAACAACTTGGAACCTTCCAAATGACTCAGCTCACAAATACCTGAAGTATTGGGCAAGGCAAGAACTGAAAGGAAACAAAAGTGCCCCCAAAGAGGATATGATCCAGATGATGATTGATTACTCAAGGCAATATGCAGCTCAAGGAGTTAGAAAAAAACATTTGCTTTAGCAAAATCTTAACTATAGCATTATTCTGAAGGATTTTCAAAGTCTCCATATGTTTTGTTGCATTTAGGATTAACAATGGACAACAAAAAGCCCAGTGTTACTATTTGTATGTACAGTATTTGGTGATAGAGAGCAAAGGAACACACATCAAAACAGTTGCCTTAACAATGAAAATCATACCCTGCATTTTGAAAATGTTTATGGATGTCTCAGCAGTTTTTAAAAGAAGGAAAAACCACTAACAAATGGCCAGTTAGCACCTGAAAAGATGCATTAGGGAAGTGTAAATCAAAACTACTATGAGGCCGGGATGCAGTGGCTCATGCTTGTAATCCCAGTACTTTAGGAGGCTGAAGTAGGTGGATCACTTGAGGTCAGGAGTTTGAGACCAGCCTGGCCAACGTGGTGAAACCTCATCTCTACTAAAAATACAAAAATTAGCCAGGGGTGGTGGTGCATGCCTGTAGTCCCAGCTACTTGGGAGGCTGAGGCAGAATCACTTGAACCCAGGAAGCAGAGGTTGCAGTGAGCTGAGTTCATGTCACTGAACTCCAGCCTGGGCAACAGAGCAAGACTCCATCTCAAAAAAAAAAAACCAAAAAAACAAACAAACAAAAAACTATGAGATATCACTTCACATTCACTAGAATGGCTGTAATTAAAAAGAGAAATAATAGCAAGTGTTGGTGAAGATGTGCAGAAATTGGAACCCTCATACATTACTGGTGGGAATGTAAAATGGTGCAGCCACTTCAGGAAACACACCATCAGTTCATCAAAAGATGAAACAGAGCTGCTGTATGATTTAGAAATTCTACCCCTAGGCCCATAACCATTATTTGGCAGTAAAAATAAACGAAGGACTGATATATGCTAAACGTGGATAAACTTTGAAAACGTTAAGTGAAAGAAGCCAGCCATGAAATATCACATGATGATTCCATTCATATGAAATGTCCAGAATAGGCAGAAAGATTAGTGGTTACCTAGGCTGGCTATAGGTAGAATGGAGGAACTGCTAATGGGTGTGGGGTTTCTTTTCAGGGTGATGAAAATATCCTACAGTTAGCTTGTGGTGTAGGTTGCACAACTCTGAATATACTCAAATCCATTGAATTGTACATTTTAAGTGAAAGATGTGAATTGTATCTCAATAAAGCTGTTATTAAAAAAAAAAAAAACTCTGAGGTGTAGGACTGAAAGTATACTGACACCAGTAGATACCCTGGAACTTTCTCAAAAAATCCTGCATTTTCCCTGAGGGTTGTTCAGGTACATTCTTCACATGTGTCATGGTTTGATAGAGGACTCATCAAAAAGATCACCACTGGGAATCTAGATCTTTGTTGGAGAGGGAAGAGAAAGA
Source organism: Gorilla gorilla gorilla (assembly GCF_029281585.2). Lineage (NCBI taxonomy): Eukaryota > Metazoa > Chordata > Mammalia > Primates > Hominidae > Gorilla > Gorilla gorilla. The sequence goes on from NC_073247.2 coordinate 129,113,471, forward strand.
GAAGCTTAATGAGCACATTGAAGCACTTACCAGAAAGAAGAGGGAAGACTTCTGGATGAAACCTCTGTGTGTACCTTAACATCCACGTGGAAGAAGTAAAAAAAAATTAAGATTCTGGGTGGATTTCTCCTCCAATGACAGGAAAAAACAAAGATAATTTGAAGAATATGTCAGAGACAAATATATTACAACCAAAGTTGACTTCAGGGCACTTTTGAAGGAGACCAAATATATAACAAATAGTTTAGTTAAAGATGTGAAAGTGAAAGCTTGTGGAAGATGCTGGAATCATCAGTCCTGAAAATTGAAGTCTTCTGTTCATCAACAGAACAGAGCTAAGAAGCTAATCTAAGAATCTGACCAACACCTGAAAGATGTAGACAACATTTTGCAGAATGATAAATAGTATCCAGTACTGAACTGTGCCTGAGGAAAGGCATAAACTGAATGTGGATGTTGATGACCTGGACTGTCAGGGTCCACCTCTACCTCCCAGAGCCTCAGAGCCCACAAGACAAAATAATTCTCAGTACTGTTCCATTGGGGTAATCTACTAATTTAACATGCTTCCCTGAGCCAATTTTCAGGTTTTTATGTAGATAAGTATTAGCTGACCTATTGCAAAATGATCTGACAAACAGGAGAAGCATTTGTGATGTTTCTGAACAGAGAACACTTTGGAAATATTTTTCTTTGTATGACATGATTGATACACTCAAATACAGGCTATCTCTAGTAAATCTAAAATCTTGAAACTAAAATCATCCTTTTATGGGTATAGAAGTCAGTGATTTAATAATGCTCTTCCTAACAGTGGTGTGCATAGAAAGGTTTTCATTAAAGAGCATATGTGGTTTGCATTTGCAAGATGCAAATAGCAGACTCCAAGAAAACCTAAGTTGCTTTTTTGGTTCTTTGTTTATTTGTTTTGTTTTGTTTTTTAGCAGGTAAGGCCAGGTGCAGTGGCTTATGCTGAGGTGGGAGGATCGCTTGAGCCCAGGAGTTTGAGAACAGCCTGGGCAATATAGTGGGACCCTGCCTCTACAAAACATTAAAAAATGAGCTGGGCAAGGCGACATGTGCCTGTAATTCCAGCTACTCAGGAGGCTGAGGTGGGAAGATTGCATTTAGCCCAGGAGGTTGAGGCTGCAGTGAGCCATGAACATGCCACTGCACTTCAGCCTGGGAACAGAGCAAGTCCCTCCTTCACCCCACCAAAAAAATAAGGAAAACACTGAAAATTGAATAATCTGTCAGAGGCAAAAATTACTTTAATGGACATGCTTTTACCTTCATCTCTAAAGAACAATTTAATTTGTTCACTTACATGCTTTACTTATCCCCTCTAAATTATAGGCCAATCTTGTTAGTTAACATAAGGGATTTATTTAGCAGTTTCTTCTCAGGTATGGAGCCATGGTCATTATGAAGTTGGTCTGAATCCAACTGCCAGTGATTTTTATGGAGGAATGAAAAAACAAAACAAAACAAAACTTGCTGATGAAACACACTTTATTCATCATGAAGCAATCTTTGTCAGTACTCTGGATTAGACAACAAATTACTTTCTGGATGTTTCCTGAAAACCGTACTTCTGTTTGAACGTTAAACTTTAGTTCCTAAAGTTTAAGATGTTTGAATGTCAGTTTATGTATTTGAACCATAATAAATTGATAATTTTATATTTAAAAAATTTAAGTACAGAAGCTTTGTAGCAAAAAAAAAAAAAAAAAAAAAAAAAAGACCACATCTATGAATCATTGACATTCCTGAAAGGGTAGGGGGAAAAAACAAACAACTTGGAAAACACATTTCAGGATATCATCCAGGAAAACTTCCCCAACCTTGCTAGAGAGACAACAGACAACTGCGAGATTACACACAAGAAAATCATCCCCAAGACACTTAATCACCAGATTTTCCAAGATTAAAATGAAAGTAAGAATGGTAAATGTAGCTAGAGAGAAAGGTCAAGTCACCTACAAAGGAAACACCATCAGTTTAACAGCAGATGTCTCAGCTGAAACCCTGCAAGGCAGAAGAGATTTGGAGCCCATATTCAACATTACTAAAGAAAAAAAATCTTCAACCAAGAATTTCTTATCCAGCCAAACTAAGTTTCCTAAGTGAAGGAGATATAAGATCCTTTCAGATAAGCAAATGTTGAGGGAGGTTTTTACCACCAGACCTGCCTTACAAGAGATCTCGAAAGACGCACTAGATATAAAAATGAAAGACAACTACCAGCTAGTACAAAAACACACTTAACTAAATAGACCAGGGACACAATGACATGAGATAATCCACACATATCAATACTAACCTTGAATGTAAGTGGGCTAAATGACCCACTTGAAAGACACAGAATGGCAAACTTGATAAAAAAGCAAGACCCAATGGTATGCTGTCTTCAAGAGACCCATTTCATACGAAATTACATCCATAGGCTCAAAATAAAGAGATGGATGAAAATCTACCAAGCAAATGGAAAACAGAAAAAAAAAGCAGGGGTTGCAATCATAGCTGAAGACAAAACCAATTTTAAACCAACAAAGGTCAATAAAAACAAAGAAGGGCATTACCAAATGGTAAAGGATTCAATTCAACAAGAAGATCTAACTATCTTAAATATATGTGCACTCAACAAAGGAGCACCCAGATTCATAAAGCAAGTTCTTAGAGACCTAAAAAGAGATACAGATTCCCACACAATAATAGTGGGAGACTTTAACGCTCCACTGACAGTATAAGGCAGATCATCAAGGCAGGAAATTAACAAAGACATTCAGGACCTGAATTCAATATTGCACCAAATGGATCTGGTAGACCTCTTCAGAACTCTCTATCAAAAACAACAGAATATACATTCTTCTCATCAACATATACACGTAATCTAAAATGGACCACATAATTGGACATAAAACAATCCTCCGGAAATGCAAAATAGCCAAAATCATACCAAACACACTCTCCACAGTGCAATAAAAATAGAAGTCAAGATTGCTCAAAACCATGCAATACATAGAAATTTAAAAACATGTTCCTGAATGACTTTTGGGTAAATAATGAAACCAAGGCAGAAATCAAGAAGTTCTTTGAAACTAATGAGAACAAAAATACAACATATAAGAATCTCTGGGACATGGTTAAGGCAGTGTGAAGAGGGAAATTCATGCCACTAAATGTCCACATCAAAAATTTAGAAAGATCTCAAATTAACAACCTGATATCACAACTGAAATAATTAGAGAAGCAAGAACAAATCAACCCCAAAGCTAGCATAAGACAAGAAATAACCAAAATCAGAGATGAACTGAAGGAAATTGAGACATGTAAAGCCATTCAGAAGATCAATGAATCCAGTAGTTAGTTTTTTGAAAAAATTAATAAGATATATAAGCCACTAGCTACACTAATAAAGAAGAAAAGAGAGAAGATTCAAAAAAACATATTTAGAAATAACAAAGGGAATGTTACCACTGAGTCCACAGAAATAAAAATAACCAGCAGAAACTACTATAAATAGCTCTATGCACACAAACTAGAAAACGTAGAAGGGATGGATAAATTGTTGAACACAACACCCTCTCAAGACTGAGTCAGGAAGAAACTGATTTCCTGAACACAGAAATAACAGGCTCTGAAATTGAATCAGTAATAAATAGACTACCAACCAGAAAAAAAAAAACTGGACTGATAGATTCACACCTGAATTCTACCAGATGTACAAGGAAGAGCTGGTACCATTCCTATAGAAACTATTCCAAAAAATTGAGGAGAAGAAATTCCTCCCAAACTCATTCTGTGGCCAGTGTCATCCTGATACCAAAATGTGGCAGAGACACAAGAAAAGAAAATTTTAGGCCAATATCCTTGATGAAAATCAATGCAAAAATTCTCAACAAAATACTGGCAAACAGAATCCAGCAGCACATCAAAAACCTAATCTACCTTGATCAAGTAGGATTTATCCCTAGGAGGTAAGGTTGGTTCAATATACACAAATCAATAAATGCAATTCACCACATAAACAAAACTAAAGACAAAAACCATATGATTGTCCTCATAGATGCAGAAAAGGCTTTCAATAAAATCCAACACCATTTATGTTAAAAATTCTCAAAAAACTAAATATTTAAGGAATATACCTCAAAATAATAAGAGCCATCTATGAAAATCCATAGCCAGCATCATGCTGAATGGGCAAAAGCTGAAAGCATTCCCCTTGAAAACCGGCACAAGAAAATGATGCCCTCTCTCACCACTCCAATTAAACATAGTATCAAAAGTCCTGGGCAGAGCATTCAGGCAAAAGAAAGAAATAAATGACATCCAAACAGAAAGAGATGAAGTCAAACTATATCTGTTTGCAGATGACATGATCCTATATGTAGAAAACCATATAATTTCAGCCCAAAAGCTCCTTAAGCTGTTAAACAACTTCAGTAAAATCTCAGGACACAAAATCAGTGTACAAAATCACTAGCGTTCTTATACACCAACAACAGTCAAGCTAAGAACCAAATAAAAAAGCAATACCATTTACAGTCACCACAAAAAGGAAAAAAAATACCTACGAATACAACTAACCAGGGAGGTGAAAGATGTCTGAAATGAGAATTACAAAACACTGCTCAAAGAAATTGGAGAAGACACAGACAAATGAAAAAATCTAATCCTCATGGATAGAAAATAACAGTATCGTTAAAATGGCCATATTGGCCAAAACAATTTACAGATTCAGTGCTATTACTGCCAAACTACCAATGACATTCTTCACAAAACCAGAAAAAAAAAACTATTTTAAAATTCGTATGGAAGAAAAATGAGCCCAAATAGCCAAAGCAATTCTAAGGAAAAAAAAAAAGTTAGAGTCATCACATTATCTGACTTTGAACTGTTCTACTACAGAGCTGCAGTAACCAAAACAGCATAGTACTGGTATAAAAACAGGCACATAGACCAATGGAACAGAATAAAGAGCCCAGAAATAAGGCCACACACATATAACCACCTGATTTTCAACAAAGCTGACAAAAAGCAAGCAATGGGGAAAAAGACTTCCTATTCAATATGTGGTGCTGGGATAACTGGCTAGCCATATGCAGAAGACTGAAGCTGGGCTCCTTCCTTACAGCATATACAAAGATCAACTCAAGATGGATTAAATAATTAAATGTGAAACTCAAAGCTACAAAACCCTAAAAGACAATCTAGACCATGCCATCCTGGACATAGGAACGGGCAAAGATTTATGATGAAGACACCAAAAGCAATTGGAACAAAAGCAAAAATTGACAAGTGGGATCTAATTAAACTGAAAAACTTCTGCACAGCAAAATAAACTATCAGCAGAGTAAATAGAAAATATAAAGAATGGAAGAAAATATTTGCAAACTATGCACCTGAAAAAAGGTCTTATATCCCACATCTCTAAAGTGGACAAAGGACATGAACAGACACTTTTCAAAAGAAGACATACATGTAGCCAACAAGCATATGAAAAAACCCTCAACATCACTGATGACTAGAGAAATGCAAATCTGAACCACAATGAGATACCACCTTACACCAGTCAGAATGGCTATTATTATAAAGTCGATAAATTAAAGATACTGGCTAGGTTGTGAAGAAAAGGGAACATTTATAAACTGTTGGTGGGACTGTAAATTAGTTCAACCACTGTGGAATGCAGTATGGTGATTCCTCAAAGAGCTAAAAGCATAACTATCATTTGACCCAGCTATCCCATTACTGGGTGTATTCCCAGAAGAATATAAATCATTCTACCATAAAGACACATGCACATGAATGTTCATTGCAGCACTATTCACAGTAGCAAAAACATGGAATCAACCTAAATGCCCATCAGTGACAGATTGGATAAAGAAAATAAGGTATATATACACAATGGAATATTAACCAGCCACAAAAAAAAATGAGACCATGTCTTTTGTAGGAACATGGATGGAGCTGGAGGCTATTATCCTCAAGCAAACTAATGCAGGAAGAGAAAACAAAATAATGCATGTTCTCAGTTATAAGTGGGAGTTAAATCATGAGAACTTATGAACACAAAGAAGGAAACAACAGACACTGGGGTCTACTTGAGTGTGGAAGGTGGGAGGAGAGAGAAGAGCAGAAAAGATAACTACTGGGTATTGGGCTTAATTCCTAGATCATGAAACAATCTGTACAAGAAAGCCCTGTGACATGAGATTACCAATGTAACAAACTTTCACATGTACCCCTGAACCTAAAATGAAAGTTATAAAAAGAAAAAAATCTGTTAAATATCAGTACAGTATGCAATGTATTTTGTCAAAGTATGAATTTGAGATATTCTAAAGTTCTAATTGTTTGTCATCAAAGCTCCATTTAGCAAGATACTTTTTACCCTTGAAAATACTAGGTTTCTCATTTGCTAAATGCAATGACCCTTTAGTCTTCTCTTCATAAATCTTGTTTTTTTCATAAATCAAGGGAGGGAGATGCCTAAATATTCTTTAATGGTCACTTCTCCCACTATCACATTTTTCTCTCTGTCATCCACTTTGATATTAGTTCAAATAGCCCTGTAATGTTGTTCCTTCTGTTGATTTAATCAATACATAGGTTTAGGGACATTTTCTTTAATGAGGTTTGACCTACTCTTTAGCTGAATTACAAATTTCTCTTCTTGACAAGGTCAGCAGCATTCTGTGCTCTTATGGCACCTGTGTAGGAGTGAGATTAGTATCCTTACAGAAGCTAGGACTTTGGGTGTATTTTTAAAGATAAGACTTTAGAGAGCAGATGAATCCAAAATGTACAGAACTTTTTCCCGTCGTCCTTTAAAGTGAGCCAGAAATCATTTTCCCAAGATTTCAGAATTTATAAGTTTACCATTTTGTCATTCAAATAGCTCACTGAAATGATGGACTATAATGCTCAGCAAAGGGCTAAGATGTGATGTTGGCCTTAGAATGACTAATATTCAAGGAAAACAAAAACCTCAGGCTTCCTTTGCCATCTTCCTTCTCCATTTTGAGTTTGTACTGGTTTAATTTTTAGGTTAAATCCAAACCCCTAATAGAAGTTACAATCAGGCCCTGAAAGTGGGTTTCTTGCAGCAGTGGGGCTTATATTCACAACTGAGCCATTTTTATTTTCAGCTTTAGCACACTCTCCTTAAATAGCCTAGGAAGACACTAAGAGAATATCTGCAACGAAGAGTCTCTAAAAAGAAGAGGGAAAGTAAAGGCAGAGAGCTTAGTCAACAAATGCTGAGGCTTCATTGAATACCTTATTCATGATTGAGAATAGATTGATTTTAATAACCTCAAACTATGCTAGTGTCTCTACTTAAACAAACTTTATTTTAGAACACGTTTAAGTTTGCAGAATTCTTAGAGATATTACAGAGTTCTTGTGTACCCCATACTCAGATTCCCCTGTTTTAACATCTTACTATATTAAGATGTTAATATCTTACTATATTAAGACTTATTAACATCTTAATATATTAGTACCATATATATGCAACAATGAATGAATCAATATTGATACATTATTATTAACTAAATGTCATACTTTATTCAGATTTCCTCACTTTTTCCTTAGTGTTATTTTTCTTTTCTATAATCCCATCAACGTATCATATTACATTTAGTTGTCATACCTTCTTAGGCTCTCTTGGCTGTGACAGTTTCTTAGATTTTCCTTTCCTTGATTTTGAAGATCTTGATAATTTTGAAGAGTGCAGGTCAGGTATTTTCTAGAATGTCCATCAATTGGGATTTTTCTTATTTTTTTCCATAATTAGACTGAGATTATTGGTTTTTGGTAACAAGACCACAGAAAAAGAGTGCCATCCTCATTACAGCATATCCCAAGATATAGGCTATTGACATGGCTTATTATTGACAATGTTGACCTTGGTCACATTGCTGAGGTAGTATTTGTCAGGTTTCGCCACTGAGGTAGTATTTGTTAGTTACTATTTTTCCCCCTCTCTGTATTCTACTCTTAGAAAGCAGGTCATTATGTACAGCCTCCGCTATGGTCCACCTACTTGAAGGTAGGGTATCTTCATAAATAACTTGGAATTTCTTTGCGAGGGAGATTTGTGTATTCTCCCCCATGTATTTGTTTAGTCAACCACTTAATTTATATCAGTATGGACTCAAAATTACTTGATTTTATAATTTGTGTTATAATCCAATATTTCTTTATTTTGTTGTTTACATTGTTCCACCTTTGACTACTGAGAGTTCTTTCAGTTGGCTTTTCTACCCCTTTGACATAACCCCATTATTGTGTTTTTTATTGTTTTGCTTTATTTTGTTTTGTTTAAGAACTGCTTTACTTTCTGGAACTAGAAGATACTCCAGCACTAGTAGAAGTATATTTTACTTCCCAGTCTCAGAATCAGTCATTTCTCCAATAATCCCTCCCAGTATGAGTACCATCACGGAAATTAAGGTCCAGTTTTTTTAAAAAGTAAAATCTTCAGAGAAGAAAGAAGACTTTTACATTCAGGGCACTAAGGGCAGAACAGCATATTTTGTGTTCCCCTCTCTACCTCCACCAGGCAACCGTGACTTCATATTTCTAGTTGTTCTGTTTCTGTCATCTCTCCCTCCAATCTGCTTCCATCCTACAAACTACTGTTCATGAAGTCATGTCATTGTCCTGCTGAAATACTCTCACTAGCGCTCCACTGACTTCAGGAGCTAGCTCAATTTCTAAATCATCCCTCAATAACTCCCTACAGTCTAGACTTAAACTATTACTACAGACTATGTCTCCTGTATCCTTCTCTTTTATTCACAACTTCAATCTCTAGTCATAATGGAAAGATTACTTGAAATACGCCGAGATATTTTTTAACTCTCTCAGATAGAAGAAACTAATTCCTTCAAATTCCCATCGCAGTTTATTTTTAAAAATTCTTTTCTCATGGCGCTTTACTTCCTACCATCTATTAGAATTCATTAAATATAAAGCTGTTTATCAATTTCTGGGGTTATTAAGCAATTTCCTTTATCTCATTTCCCCTGCCCCTAGTTTTATGTGCCTACTTGCTCAGCTAAGAGAGAGAGGGCAGGAATTGTAAGCTGATAATCAGCCATTGCCTTAAATTAGCTCCCCTGCATTGTGAACATTACCCAAGTTTCTTCTCTAGCCTGACTCAGTCAATCAATCCTCAAATAAATAAAAACGAGTTTGCTGATACTTTATTTAAACCCTAATTTAGGAAAAGATCATTGCTGTCTTCACCTCCTTGACCCTAGTAAGTACAATTGATTGCTTATGTACTGTATTAGTCTGTTTTTACACTGCTATAAAGAAATATCCAAGACTAGGTAATATATAAAGGAAAGAGGTTTAATTGGCTCACAGTTACACATGGCTGGGGAGACCCCAGGAAATGTACAATTATGGCAGAAGGTGAAAGGGCAGCAAGCGCCTTCTTCACAAGGCAGCAGGAGAGAGAAGAGAAAACCATCAGATCTCATGAGAACTCACTCACTATCACGAGAATAGCATGGGGAAAACCATCCCCATTATCCAATCACCTCCTACCAGTTCCTTACCTTGACACATGGGGATTACAATTTGAGATTAGATTTGGGTGGGGACATGGAGCCAGACTATATTATGTACCTGTTATCCCCAATTAAAATTCCTGGATTAACTTTACATAGCACCTTGTACAACAACAATATTTTTTTAAAAAATTTTCTTACTTCCTGCATTCCATCCATTAAAATGTATGCTCAGATTTGTCAATCAATCTAATAGAAACCAAGGCCTTAATTAAATCCATTATGCTTTAAAAATGGAATTCCAGAAAGTAACTGGTAGAAAAGGGAAAGATCTGGGGGATGTCAATGTTTCCGCTGCTCTAAAATTACACCACTTATAATTGCCATTCAACACATTTTCCCTTAATGTAAAATAAACTTCTCTGTGAGGTTTGGGCTGACTTTGAAGCTGCAAATCTAGCTTTACCTGCCCAAAATGCCAGCTTAGCAGTATTGAGAGGATTTTTCTCAAAAAAAAAAAAAAAGCCATGACTATCTGTACATGAAACTTACAATAACCTCTCTGGCTTCCCTTACATCAAACACTTTGAGGACTGCATAGAAAACACCAAATGCATTTGGGCCAAATGACAGTTTGCAAGTATTTTGCTCTTGAAGTCTGGGCTAAGCCCCATACTTAAACTTTCCCTCCCCTTGCCACCCTTTCTGGATCCTACACTCTGGCCATAGTTTTCAACCCCTCTTTTCTGCCAAGATTCTGATCCAATACATCTAGGGTAGAATCCAGGAAAATATATTCTAGCAATCTTTCCAGGTGACTCTGGCATATAACCAAGTTTAGCAATCATTAATCTAATGGAATATCCTCATTTGACAAATGAGAAAATTGGCAACTAAATCAAGGGAATCAAAATTAAACCCCTTAGTCTCAGTATAGTGCTCCTCCTACCTTACTAGGAAACCACGACCAATGTATGCATCCAGTGATGATGTTCAAAATAATTAACAACTAGCAAGAAACAGGCACGGGTGAAAAGGGACACATAGCCAATGGAAACATATGCCTGACCAAACAAAATGGATGCCTGCCATAAACATCTGGTATGGCTCTACTTATGTGTATCTGGCTGAACATCTGCATTAAATATTGCTTGAGAGGATTAAATTTGAATTAATGAATTGGAATAATAATAAATTATATTTTAGCTTAAAATAAGAAAGATCTTTCTCACAATAAAATCTGTCCAACACCTAAATGGACTAACTTAGTAAGCAATCAGATCCCCATTATTAAAAGTATTCAAATTGTATAAGTACCTAATAGGCGTCAGAAATGCTACCGAAAGGAGATTTATATTCATTGGGATATTGGAGCAGAAAGCTTCTATGATGTCTTACAACTGAAAGTTTCTGTATAACAATATATACGTTTTAGCTGACATAATAAATTGCTTATATTTTATTTTTTTCATGTAGGTGTTTCAAACTCCTGTGGCCATAGCTATAGCAACTACCTTATTTCCTTCAGCAATGTGTGATTTCTTGCAGAAATCATGACACTTATGTTGGCAACAAGACTTGTTTAGTCATATGTTCATGTTAAATTCAATTAAAAAATAAAGCCAGTGAAAACAAATGGCATCAAAGAAATATGATAATAGCCTATGACTAGCAGATAAATACTGGAACATGAGCAATCAGAACTTATGGTTATATTTAGCCCCATCAATTGCTTGTTTTTCCAAAGCTAATTTCTTTCTCTATTTCTTCATTCTCAAATACTTGAGTAGAAATTTGATTCATAAGCAATGGTTCAAAATTTGACTCATTCATAAGTGGTAATAATGATGTAGCTAAAGAGAAGTTTTTCAGAATTATAGTTTCCTTTAAAAATGGACTGGTTTCTCAGTTAAAGACATGGGATAGTTTCAATAGCATTTTATTATTGTGTCAAGCCAACCAAACATCTCTATTTTAAAACAAATGAGCTAAAATTATAAGCCTTCAGACTAATAAAAAGGTGATTTTAAGTACCACATAATTATCAGACTTCAAAAGTTTCTATCTTACAACGAACATTTTGTACAGAATATAAAGGGGAGTGGTGAAATAATTAATGGGACAAGATTTTAGTCTCGACTCTGACACTAATCCCTATGTGACCTCGAGCAAGCCATGTAACCCCTGGTGGTTACTTTCTAATAGGAAAATGTATGTGTTGGAATTGCTGGTCTTTATCATTCCTCCTATTGTGTATTTTTTTAATGCAAAACAATAATTGGATAATATATCAGAAAGGAAATTACGGCATTAGCTTTCTATTTCATTTTTAAGTTCTAAAACTATACATAAAAACTCAAATCTAAATAAGCCGCTCAACTTTTTCCTTGTAAGAAAACCCTATTAGATAATTGTATTAGTAATAATAGTCTTATGCAGCCACTGATATTTTTATATCCTCTGTCAGAGTATTTACTTACAGCCATTTCAGATTAAAGTTGACAGCTACTTAATTTGTAAAGTTCAGAAAGATGGAAAGTTTCACAAAGCATAAAGTTGCCTTAGATTAGCACCACTTTCTTATGGTATTCAATAACCTTTGTAAAATCAGCTTAGTTTTAAAATTGAATGCTATACTTTCCAAAATACAAACACAGCTCACCGTAAATTCCTCCAAAGTCTAAAGCCTTTGTAACATTTTTGCCTCATGAGGCTGTTTGCTCAGTAGTAAAGAGGTCAGGCTTTGGAGTCTGACACATCTTGGTATATATGTGTGGGCCACAAATTCTTAACTTTATGTCTGCAAACAAGTTACTTTACATAGCTTAGTTTTCTTATCTGTAAAACAAGGATGATATTAGTATCTACTTATTAAGATTCTGAAAACCAAATATTATAATGTATATAAAGTTCCTGAAACAATAAGCATTCCAAACATTATAAATATTCCTCTTGTTGTTGTTAGCAACAGTGCCAGCTATGACTCAAGGAAGAACATGCCTTAGCAGCTATGTAAATCTAGTCTAATCAGCTTTAATTTTTCTTTACCCCTACATCACACAATGTTGTTCTAGTAGTTCCTGTAAGCTACTGCCATCCTATGGGGTAAGCCAATGGGGTTGCGGCATCTGAGGTGGCCAGATAAGTCTACTGTGTCCATTCATCACAGCTCAGAAGATAGCAACCAGTCTGCTGCTTAGGAGCCATCTTAAATCTTACACCAAGAAAAGAAATAACAAGAAATAAACACTTAAAAAAAGCTCACACAGGAATGGACATAAGCAAGCCTTCTGAAAGTCCAGAGATAAAATCTTGTATAAATGGGAAAACTAGAGGATAGAAGAACCAACCCATTTCTTTTAATGACCCAGTTGAAGAATTCAAAATAGTATACCAGGTGCTTCTTTGTAAATTCACTCCACTAATCATGTCTTCTGCAATTTCTACAGCAAAACCCTTTTGGTTTCTGGTTGAAGGACAAAATGGTCTTTGGTGTATGGTGACACTTGGATAAAATTATATCTAGAACATGAATGATAACTAAATAGTTAGAATCTATAGAGTACTTCCAGCCATTCTTGTTATTTTATTTTCCATTTGGTTGAAAGTGTACTCACTGATGATGGCCGACTAGACATAGCCATGTGGAATAACTGCCACCAAGGAACAGAGACACTGATGCACTCCTAACTGATCTTCAGAAGGAATGCACTGAAAGTGGACAGAGGGAAGACACAGAAGCTGGGATGAAGAGGGGAGAAGCTGGGAACCCTGCACGGGGCTACTGTGCACCAAGACTGGCTCCTGGCCCCCAACAACTCTGGGGGAATGTGCGAGTTGAACTGGCAATTAGAAAACCACTCTCACCATGGGCCTCTGGAATCCCAACAGAAGGAGACCCCTTGACCACCATGGACATTTGAGTTGGCAGGGAGAGCTACTAAGAGAAGGGGTAGGGGCAGAACTCCAGCTAGCGAAGAGCCCAGAGGATTTGGTGTGTGATCTTCTGTAGTGGAGCACAGCCAGGGACACCCATCTCCCTAGGCTCGATTTGCTCCCATAGGACACTTTTTAGCCCTAAAAGAACTGTAGGAACTGAACTCTGAAGGGCAATCTTGTCACCAGTTCAACCTGAGCACCCCTTGGTCTGCTGGCTTCTCCCATGGCCCCAGCCTTCCCACACCTGCTTGCAGTGCACCCTCAGTTGCCTTGGGGACCTGCATTATACCTCCTATGCTGGCAGACCCACCTTACCAGCAGAGAGCTCCAGCAGAGTGGCCTCCAAAGACATGCACCCCGTACTCACTGACAGCTTCCTGTACTCACTGCAGCCTGACAGCACCCCGTACTCAATGCAGCTTCCCACAGGGCCATGACCACCCCCCACATTGCTTTGAATGTGTGTGCATGGGCAGATCTTGCCTTCCCTGACCTAACAGCAGATCTATGTGTATGTACCCTGCCTCGCCACTGCTGCTGGCATGAGTACACTTCACCTCCTTTTTTCCTACTGTACTGCCATTGCAGTTGGAGCCTTGGTGGGCACAGAGCCCACCAGCCCTAACCCTGCCAATGCCCTGTCTCTGTGCCAACACTACCCCCAGAGTGAAACAAGGAATGAAGAATAGCATGCCCTCCCCTGCCCTGAGCAGCCACCTTCGCCTGCGTGAACATACACAGAGGGTGCACACAGCCCTATGCTCACCAGCATTCTGCCCGCATGCTAACATCACCACCAGTGAAACCACAGGCATAGTCAACAGCGGGGGGCCTCCCACCTACTGTGAGCTGTGCTGCCCCTGCTGCAGCTGCAAACTCCCATACACAGGCCAGCACCCTGGCATACACTAGCACCCTGCCACAGCCATGGAGTGAGCACCCTGCTGTGCTACGGCTGCCACTGCTGCTGACATGTGTGAATGAGGATGGATCCTGCTGCCACCTCCCTACAAAATGCTTTGGCATAAACCACCCATTGGAGTGCTGTGACCAACAGTCCAGGAGCAACTTGATCACCTCAGCACAATGAACTCCTAATCTCAAGGATCCAGAGAACAAAGTCTGGACCTGATACCAGTCCTTCAGAATTAGAACATGCAGTTCAGAAGTTGTGAGCTGAGCTCCGGACCCCCAAAATCTTCCAGAAAGAAAGGCAATCAGCTGAACCCACCATATACTGCAATCAAACCCTTAAGTTCATCAAATAGGATAAAAGAAAAAACACCACTTAAAGGACAGTAATTTCAAAGATTGAAGGAACATCAGCCCACATAGATGAAAAAGAAGCAGTGCAAGAATTCTAGCAACTCAAAAATCCAGAGTACCTTCTTTCCCCCAAATGACTGCACTAGCCCTCTAACAAGGGCTGAGATGGCTGAAATGACAGAAATAGAGTTCAGAATGTGGATAGGAATGAAGATCATCAAGATGCAGGAATACATTGAAACTCAATCCAAGGAAGCTAAAAATCAAAATAAAACAATGTAAGAGCTGACAAAAAAAATAACCAGTATAGAAAAAAGTGTAACTGACCACATAGAGCTGAAAAACACACTACAAGAATTTCATAGTGCAATCATAAGTATTAATAGCAGAATAGACCAAGTTGAGGAAAGAAATCTCAGAATTTGAAGACTGGCTTTCTGAAATAAGTCAGTCAGACAAGAATAGAGTAAGAAGAATGAAAAGGAACAAATAAAACCTCTGAGAAATATGGGATTATGTAAAGAGAACAAATCTATCACTCATTGGTGTTCCTGAAAGAGATGGGGACAAAGAAAACAACTTGGAAAACATTTTTCAGGATATCATCCATGGTAACTTCCCCAACTTAGCTAGAGAGGCCAATATTCAAATTCAGGCAGGGAACATAAGCAAGATACTTCACAAGAAGTTCATCTCCAAGACCAGTAATTATCAGGTTCTCCAAGGTTAAAATGAAGAAAAAAAATGTTAATGGCAGCTAGAGAGAAAGCCCATCAGAGTAACAGCAGACCTCTAAGCAGAAGCCCTACAAGCCAGAAGAGGTTTGGGGCCAATTGTCAACATTCTTAAAGAAAAGAAATTCCAACCTAGCATTTCATATCCAACCAAACTAAGCTTCTTAAGAAAAGGAGAGAAAATAACCTCTTCAGACAAGCAAATGCTGAGGGAATTCATTACCACTGCATCTGCCTTATAAGAGCTCCTGAAGGAATCATTAAATATGGAAAGGAAAAACCATTATCAGCCACTATAAAAAAATCCTTAGGTACATAGACTAGTAACACTTGTAAAGCAACCACACAGATGACCTAAAGGCCCCATTTAAAAGTCAGAGTGGCAAGCTGGATAAAAAAGCAAGACCCAATGGTATGCTGTCTCCAAGAGGCCTCTCTCACATGCAATGACATCCATAGGCTCAAAGTAAAGGGATGGAGAAAAATCTATCAAGCAAATGGAAAAGAGAAAAAAAGCAGGGATTGCAATTCCAATTTCAAACAAAACAGATTTTAAATCAACAATAATCAAAAAAGACAAAAAAGGGCATTAAATAAGGGTAAATAATTCAATTCAACAGGAAGACCTAACTATCCTAAATACAGATGCACTCAACACTGGAGTACCCAGATTCATAAAGCAAGTTCTTAAAGACCTTCAAAGAGACTTAGACTCCCACACAATAATAGTGACAGACTTCAACACTTCACTGACAGTATTAGATAGATCATTGAGACAGAAAATTAACAAAGTTATTCAGGACCTGAATTCAGCACTGAATCAAATAAACCTGATAGACATCTATAGAACTCTCAGCCCCAAAACAAGACATTCTTCTCATCTCCATATGGCTCATACTCTAAAGTTGACCACACAATTGGATGTAAAATAATCCTCAGCAAATGCATAATAACTGAAATAATACCAACTACTCTCTCAGACCACAGTGCAATAAAATTGGAAATCAAAACTAAGAAAATCTTTCAAAACCATACAATTATATGGAAATTAAACAACTTTCTCCTGAATAACTTTTGGGTAAATAATGAAATTAAAGCAGAAATCAAATTCTTTGAAACTAATGAAAACAAAGATACTACATACCAGAATCCCTGGAACACAGCTAAGACAGTGTTAAGAAGGAAATCTATAGCACTTAAGACCCATGTCAAAAAGTTCAAAAGATCACAATTTAACAACTTAACTTCACAACTAAAAGGACTAGTGAAACAAGATTAAACCAACCCCAAAGCTAGCAGAAGACAAAATATAACCAAAATCAGAGCTGAACAGAATGAGATTGAGACACACACAAAAAAAGCATTCAAAAGATCGACGAATCCAGGAGTTGGTTTAAAAATAATAATAATAATAATAATAGACTAGATCACTAGCTATACTAATAATAAAGAAGAAAAGAGAAGATCCAAATAAACACAATTAGAAATGACAAAGGGGATATTACCACTGACATCACAGAAATATAAAGAACCATCAGAGAATATTATGAAAACGTCTATGCACACAAATTAGAAAATTAGAGGCAAGGGATAAACTCTTGGAGACAAAAACACTCCCAAGACTAAACTGGGAGGAAATTGAATCTGTGAACAGAACAATAACAAGTTCTGAAATTGAATCAGTAATAAATTGCCTAACAACCAAAAATCAATCAGGACCAGATGGATTCACAACCAAATTCTACCAGATGTACAAAGAAGAGCTGAACAGAAACTCTTCCTACAGAAGCTATTCCAAAAAATTGAGGAGGAGGGACTCTTCCCTAACTCATTCTATGGGGCCAGCATTATCCTGATATCAAAACCTGACAGAGACACAACAAAAAGAAAACTTCAGGCCAATATCCTTGATGAATATCAATGCGAAAATCCTCAACAAAATACTGGCAAACCAAACCGAGCAGCACATAAAAAAGTTAATACATCATGATCACATAGGCATTATCCCTGGGATGCAAGATTCGTTCAACATATGCAAATCAATAAATGTGATTCATCATATAAACAAAACTAAAGACAACAACCACGTGATTATCTTAATAGATGCAGCAAAAGCTTTCAATAAAATTCAACACCACTTTATGTTAAATACTCTCAACAAACTAGGTATTGAAGGAACATACCTCAAAAGAATAAGAGCCATCTATGACAAATCCACAGCCAGCATTAAGCTGAATGGGCAAAAGCTGAAAGCATTCACTTTGACTACCAGCACAAGACAAGGATGCCCTCTCTCACCACTTCTACTCAACATAATATCGGAAGTCCTTGCCAGAGCAATCAGGCAAGAGAAACAAATAAAGGGCATCCAAATAGGAAGAGATGAAGTCAAAGTATTCCTGTTTGCAGACAACATAATCCTATATCTAGAAAACCACATAGTCTCAGAACAAAAGCTCCTTCACCTGATTAACAACTTCAGCAAAGTCTCAGGATACAAAATCAATTTACAACAATAACTAGCATTCCTATACACCAACAATCAAGCCACGAGCCAAATCAGGAATGCAATTCCATTCACAATCACCACAAAAAGAATAAAATACCTAGGAATACAGCTAACTAGGGAGGTGAACGATCTCTACAAAGAGAACTATAAAACACTGCTCAAAGAAATCAGAAATAACACAGACAAAGGAATAAACATTCCATGTTCACAAACAGGAATAATCAATATTGTTAAAGGGCCATACTTCCCAAAGCAATTTATAGATTCAATGTTATTCTTATCAAACTACCAATGACATTCTTCACAGAACTAGACAAAACTATTTTAAAATTCACATGAAACAAAAAAGAGCCTGAATAGCCAAGGAAATCCTAAGCAAAATGAACAAATCTGGAAGCATCACACCACCTGACTTTATACTACAAAGCTACAGTAACCAAAACATCATGGTAATAGTACACAATCAGGTGCACAGACCAATGGAACAGAATAGACAGCCCAGCAATAAGGCCACACACCTATAGCCATCTGATCTTCCACAAAACTAACAAAAAAAGCAATGGGGAAGAGATCTCAATTCAATAAATGGTGCTGGGATAACTGGCTCAACATATGCAGAAGACTGAAGTTGCACCCCTTCCTTACACCATATACAAAAATGAACTCAAAATGGATTAAAGACTTAAATTAAAAAAACCCAAAACTATAAAAACCCTGGAAGATAACCTAGGCAATATCCTCCTAGACATAGGAATGGACAAACATTTCATGTGGAAGATATCAAAAGCAATTGCACCAAAATAAAAATTGACAAATGGGATTGAATTAAACTAAAGAGATTCTGCAAAGCAAAAGAAACTGTCAACAGAGTAAACAAGCAACCTATATAATGGGAGAAAATTTTCGCAAACAATGCATCTGACAAAGGTCTAATATCCACCATCTGTAAGGAACATAAACAAATTTACAAGAAAAAAACAAACAGCCTCATTAAAAAGTGGGCAAAGGACATGAACACTTTTCAAAAGAAGACATACATGTGGCCAAAAAGCATATGAATAAAAGCTCAACATCACTGATAATTAGAGAAATGCAAATCAAAACCACAATGAGATGCCATCTCACAGCAGTCATAATGGTTATTAGTAAAAAGCCAAAAAAAATAACAGATGCTGTTGAGATTGCAGAGAAAAGGAAATGCTTATACACTGTTGATGGGAGTGTAAATTAGGTTGAACCATTTAGGAAAGTGTGGCAATTCCTCAAAGAACTCAAAATGGAACTACCATTTGACGCAGCAATCTCATTACTGGGTATATGCCCAAGGGAATATAAATCATTCTATCATAAACACACACACACACATATGTTCATTGCAACACTATTCACAATAGCAAAGACATGGAATCAACCTAAATGCCCATCAATTGTAGACTAGATAAAGAAAATGTAATACATATATGTCATGACATACTATGCAGCCATAAAAATGTACAAGATTATGTACTTTGCAGAAACATGGTTGGAGCTAGAGGCCATTATTCTTAACAAACTAACATAGAAACAGAAAACCAAATACCAAATATTCTCACATGTGGGAGCTAAATGATGAGAACACATGGGCACATAGAGGGGAATAACATACACTGGGGCCTACCTGAGGGTGGAGGGTGGGAGGAGGGAGAGGATCAGAAAAAATAACTAATGGCTACTAGGCTTAATACCTGGGGGATGAAATAATCTGTACAACAAACCCCTGTAACATGAGTTTACCATGAGTTTAACAAACCTAAACATGTACCCCTGAATTTAAAAGTTAAAAAACAGTGTACTCACTGAGCATGTGAGGCCTATGTCCAGGCCTCCTGGACAGTAATAGGTAGCATATTAGAAGAAATATAATTAAGTGATGAAAATATCTGGGTGCACTTATGGTTCAAAGAATATGTCCAATATTTCATAGAATGGTAAGATGTCAAATTTATAAACAGTCTCAGACAACATCTAATTCAAGCATTTCCATTAGCAATGAGGAAACTAAGACGCAGAAAGGATAACTGCCTTGCTCGAGGTTATATACCTCATTGTGTCACAGTTTTAAATCATCACATTTACTTAGAATACAACATACTTATGTTTTTGTTATGAATAAAATGAGAGAAACGGGTAAGAAAAAACTTATGAGCCACATTTTTCCCAGGAGAACCAATATATGAAAAGAGAAAACATTGTACTCAGGAATAAAAAATTCATAATTGACAGTTGCTTAAATGAATTAATCCTAGAAATATAACTTGATTTATGTGACATATTTGAATATTGGATCTATCCCTTCAATATAGTTCACAATAAATTCACTTTCAATTTCTTAGTTAATTTTTAACCATTTGCATATTTAAATTATGTGATTTTTAAATGAATGTGAAAGATTATTGTAAGCTGTAAAGAATCATACAAAAGTAGGTTTTTATTAGCAGTAACATCTTTGCAAACAAAGTTTTTTTTGTTCCTTGACTTTTACATCCACATTATGTTCTTCTAATTGTTTCTTGGGATATTTAGTATTAAGTGAATAAAACAGATCATAATAGTCATGCAATCTTTTTTTTTATTACACATTAAGTTCTGGGATACATGTGCAGAACATGCAGGTTTATTACATAAGTATACACTTTCCATGTTGGTTTGCTGCACCCATTAATCCGTCATCTACATTAGGTATTTCTCCTTATACTATCCCTCCCCTAGCCACAAACCCCCAAAGAGGCCTCAGCGTGTGATGTCCCATCCCTGTGTCCATGTGTTCTCATTGCACAACCCCCACTTATGAGTGAGAACATGTGGTGTTTGGTTTTCTGTTCCTGTATTAGTTTGCTTAGAATGATGGTTTCCAAATTCATCCATGTCCCTGCAAATAACAGAAACTCATCTTTTTGATAGTATTCCATGGTGTATATGTGCCACATTTTCTTTATCCGGTCTATCATTGATGGGCATTTGGGTTGGTTCCAAGTCTTTACTATTGTGAACAATGCTGCAATAAACATACGTGTGCATGTGTCTTTATAGTAGCATGATTTATAATCCTTTGGGTATATACACAGTAATGGGATTGCAGTGTGAAATGGTATTTCTGGTTCTAGATCCTTGAGGAATTGCCACACTGTTTTCCACAATGGTTGAACTAATTTACACTCACACCAACAGTGTAAAAGCGTTCCTATTTCTCCACATCCTTTCCAGCATCTGTTGTTTCCTGACTTTTAATAATTGCCATTCTAACTGGCGTGAAATGGAATCTCATTGTGGTTTTGATTTGCATTTATCTAATGACAAGTGATGATGAGCTTTTTTTCATGTTTGTTGGTTGCATAAATGTCTTCTTTTGAGTAGTGTCTGTTCATCTCCTTTGCCCACTTTTTGATGGGGTTGTTTTTTCTTGTAAATTTATTTAAGTTCTTTGTAGATTCTGGATATTAGCCCTTTGTCAGATGGATAGATTGCAAAAATTTTCTCCCATTCTGTAGGTTGCCTGTTCACTCTGATGATAGTTTCTTTTGCTGTGCAGAAGCTCTTTAGTTTAATTAGATCCCATTGGCCAATTTTGGCTTTTGTTGCCATTGCTTTTCGTGTTTTAGTCATGAAGTCTTTGCCCATGCCTATGTCCTAAATGGTATTGTCTAGGGTTTTTTCTATGCTTTTTATGGTTTTAGGTCCTACATTTAAGTCTTTACTCCATCTTGAGTTAATTTTTGTATAAGGTGTAAGGAAGGGGTCCAGTTTCAGTTTTCTCCATATAGCTACACAATTTTCCCAACATCATTTATTAAATAGGGAATATTTTTCCCATTGCTTGCTTTTGTCAGGTTTGTCAAAGATCAGATGGTTGTAGATGTGTGGTGCTATTTTTGAGGCCTCTACTCTGTTCCATTGGTCTATATATCTGTTTTGTTACCAGTGCCATACTGTTTTGGTAACTGTAGCCTTGTAGTATAGTTTGAAGTCAGGTAGCATGATGCCTCCAGCTTTGTTCTTTTGCTTAGGATTGTCTTGGCTATACGGGCTCTTTTATGGTTCCATACAAAATTTAAAGTAGCTTTTTTCTAATTCTGTGAAAAATGTCAATAATAGCGTGATGGGGATATCATTGAATCTATAAATTACTTTGGGCAGTATGGCCATTTTCATGATACTGATTCTTCCTATCCATGAGCATGGAATGTTTTTCCATTTGTTTTTGTCCTCTCTTATTCCCTTGAGCAGTGGTTTGTAGTTCTCCTTGAAGAGGTCCTTCACATCCCTTGTATGTTTTTTCCTAGGTATTTTATTCTCTTTGTAACAATTGTGAATGGGAGTTAACTCATGATTTGGCTCTCTGTCTGTTATTGGTGTATAGGAATTCTTGTGATTTTTGCACATTGATTTTTTTTTATCGTGAGACTTTGCTGAAGTTGCTTATCAGCTTAAGGAGATTTTTGGCTGAGACAATTGGGTCGTCAGGCCTCTGAGCCCAAGCTAAGCCATCATATCCCCAGTGACCTGCAGGTGTACATCCAGATGGCCAGAAGCAACTGAAGATCCACAAAAGAAGTGAAAATAGCCTTAACTGATGACATCCCACCATTGTATTTGTTTCTGCCCCACTCTAACTGACCAATGTACTTTGTAATCTCCCCCACCTTTAAGAAGGTTCTTTGTAATTCTCCCCACCCTTGAGAATGTACTTTGTGAGATCCACCCCCTGCCCCCAAAACATTGCTCTTAACTCCACCATCTATCCCAAAACTTATAAGAACTAATGATAATCCCATCACCCTTTGCTGACTCTCTTTTTGGACTCAGCCCACATGCACCCAGGTGAAATAAACAGCCTTGTTGCTCACACAAAGCGTGTTTGGTGGTCTCTTCATACGGACATGTGAGACATTTGTTGCCAAAGACCTGGGTCAGTGGGACTCCTTCAGGACACCAGTCCCCTGTCCTCACCCTCACTCTGTGAAGAGATCCACCTACGACCTCCGGTCTTCAGACCAACCAGCCTAAGGAACATCTCACCGATTTTAAATTGGGTCAGCGGCCTCTTTTTACTCTCTTCTCCAACCTCTCTCACTATCCCTCAACCTCTTTCTCCCTTCAATCTTGGTGCCACCCTTCAATCTCTCCCTTCTCTTAATTTCAGTTCCTTTCATTTTCTGGTAGAGACAAAGGAGACACATTTTATCCATGGACCCAAAACTCCAGTGCCAGTCACGGACTTGGGAAGGCAGCCTTTCTTTGGTGTTTAATCATTGCAGGGATGCCTCTCTGCTTATTCACCCATGTTCCATTGGTGTCTGATCTCTGCGGGGATGCCTGACTTGGTCATTCACCCACATTCCCTTGGTGGCAAGTCAATTGCGGGGATGCCTGCTTTGGCTGCTCACCCACGTTGCAGCCCAGGGCTGCTCGCCACCCCCTTCTCCGTGTCTCTACCCTTCTCTTTAAACTTGCCTCCTTCACTATGGGCAACCTTCCACCCTCCATTCCTCCTTCTTCTCCCTTAGCCTGTGTTCTCAAGAACTTAAAACCTCTTCAACTCTCACCTGACCTAAAATCTAAGCATCTTATTTTCTTCTGCAACACTGCTTGGCCCCAATACAAACTTGACAATGGTTCTAAATGGCCAGAAAACGGCACTTTTAATTTCTCCATCCTACAATACCTAGATAATTTTTGTCAAAAAATGGGCAAATGGTCTGAGGTACCTGATGTCTAGGCATTCTTTTACACATTGGTCCCTCCCTAGTCTCTGCTCCCAGTGAGACTCATCCCAAATCTTTCTTCTTTCTCTCCTGTCTGTTCCTTCAGTCTCCACCCCAGGCTCTGAGTCCTTTGAATCCTTCTTTTCTATGGACTCATCTGACCTCCCCTTCTCCCCAGGCTGCCCCTCGCCAGGCCAAGCCAGGTCCCAATTCATCCTCAGCCTCTGCTCCCCCATCCTATAATCCTTCTATCACCTTCCCTCCTTACACCTGGTCTGGCTTACAGTTTCGTTCCGTGGCTAGCCCTCCCCCACCTGCCCAACAATGTCCTCTTAAAGAGGTGGCTGGAGCTAAAGGCATAGTCAAGGTTAATGCCCCTTTTTTCTTTATCTGACCTCTCCCAAATCAGTTAGCATTTGGGCTCTTTTTCATCAAATATAAAAACCCAGTCCAGTCCATGGCCCCTTTGGCAACAACCCTTAGATATTTTACCACCCTAGACCCATAGGTGCCAGAAGGCTGTCTTATTCTCAATATACATTTTATTACCCAACCCACTCCCAACATTAAAAAAAGCTCCAGAAATTAGATTCTGGCCCTCAAACCCCACAACAGGACTTAATTAACTTTGCCTTCAAGGTGTACAATAATAGAGTAGAGGTAGCCAAGTAGCAATGTATTTCTGAGTTTCAGTTCCTTGCCTCCACTGTGAGACAAACCCCAGCCACATCTTCAGTACACAAGAACTCCAAATGCCTGAACTGCAGCTGCCAGGGGTTCCTCCAGAACCTCCTCACCCAGGAGCTTGGTATAAGTGCCAGAAATCTGGCCACTGGGCCAAGGAATGCCTGCAGCCTGGGATTCCTCCTAAGCTGTGTCCCATCTGTGCGGGACCCCACTGGAAATTGGACTGTCCAACTGGCCCAAGGCTCTGACTGACTCCTTCCCAGATCTTCTCAGCTTAGAGGCTGAAGACTGACACTGCCCGATCGCCTCGGAAGCCTACAAGACCATCACAGATGCTTTGGGTAACTCTTACAGTGGAGGGTAAGTCCGTCCCCTTCCTAATCAATACAGAGGCTACCCACTCCACATTACCTTCTTTTCAAGGGTGTGTTTCCCTTGCCTCCATAACTGTTGTGGGTATTGACGGCCAGGCTTCTAAACCTCTTAAAACTCCCCAGCTCTGGTGCCAACTTGGACAACATTCTTTTATGCACTCCTTTTTAGTTATCCCCACCTTCCCAGCTCCCTTATTAGGTCGAGACATTTTAACTAATTTATCTGCTTCCCTGACTATTCCTGGGCTACAGCCACACCTCATTGCCGCCTTTTGCTCCATTTCAAAGCCTCCTTCGCATCTTCCCCTTGTATCTCTCCACCTTAAACCACAAGTATAGGATGCCTCTACTCCCTCCTTGGCGACCAATCATGCACCCCTTACCATCCCATTAAAACCTAATCACCCTTACCCCACTCAACGCCAATATCCCATCCCACAGCACGCTTTAAAAGGATTAAAGCCTGTTATCACTCGCCTGTTACAGCATGGCCTTTTAAAGCCTATAAACTCTCCTTACAATTCCCTCATTTTACCTGTCCTAAAACCGGACAAGTCTTACAGGTTTGTTCAGGATCTGCACCTTATCAACCAAATTGTTTTGCCTATCCATCCTGAAGTGCCCAACCCGTACACTCTTTTGTACTCAATACCTTCCTCCACAACTCACTTTTTCATTCTTGATCTTAAAGATGCTTTTTTCACTATTCCCCTGCACCCCTCATCCCAGCCTCTCTTTGCTTTTACCTGGACTGAGCCTGACACCCATCAGTCTCAGCAAATTACCTGGGCTGTACTGCCGCAAGGCTTCACAGACAGCCCCCATTATTCAGTCAAGCCCAAATTTCTTCCTCATCTGTTACCTACCTCAGCATAATTCTCATGAAAACACACGTGCTCTCCCTGCTGATCATGTCCGGCTAATCTCCCAAACCCCAATCCATTCTACAAAACAACAACTCCTTTCCGTCCTAGGCATGGTTAGGTACTTCTGCCTTTGGATACCTAGTTTTACCATCCTGACTAAACCATTATAACAACTCACAAAAGCAAACCTAGCTGACCCCACAGATCCTAAATCCTTTCACCACTCCTTTCTGTTCCTTAACAACAGCCCTAGAAGCTGCCCCCACACTAGTTCTCCCTAACTCATCCCAACCCTTTTTCATTACACACAGCCAAAGAGCAGGGCTGTGTGGTCAGAATTCTTACACAAGAGCCGAGACTGTGCCCTGTAGCCTTTTTTCCAAACAACTTGACCTTACTGTTTTAGCCTAGCCTTCATGTCTTCATGCGGCGGCTGCCACTGCCCTAATACTTTTAGAGGCCCGCAAAATCACAAACTATGCTCAACTCACTCTCTACAGTTCTCATAACTTCCAAAATCTATTGTCTTCCTCACACCTGACACATGTACTTTCTGCTCCCTGGCTCCTTCAGCTGTACTCACTCTTTGTTGAGTCTGCCACAGTTACCATTGTTCCTGGCCCAGACTTCAATCCAGCCTCCCACATTATTCCGGATACCATACCTGACCCCCATGACTGTATCTCTCTGATCCACCTGACATTCACCCCATTTCCCCATATTTCCTTCTTTCCTGTTCCTCACCCTGATCACATTTGCTTTATTGATGGCAGTTCCACCAGGCCTAATTGCCACTTATTAGCAAAGGCAGGCTATGCTATAGTATCTTCCACATCTATCATTGAGGCTACCACTCTGCCTCCCTCCACTACCTCTCAGCAAGCCGAACTCATTGCTTTAACTTGAGCCCTCACCTGCACCCAGGTGAAATAAACAGCCTTGTTGCTCACACAAAGCCTGTTTGGTGGTCTCTTCACACGGACATGTGAGACAGGGGTTTTCTATATATACAATAATGTCATCTGCAAACAGAGACAATTTGACTTCCTCTCTTCCTACTTGAATACCCTTTATTTCTTTCTCTTGCCTGATTGCCCTGGCCAGAAGTTCCAATACTATGTTGAATAGGAGTGGTAAGAGAGGGCATCCTTATCTTATGCCAGTTTTCAAAGGGAATGCTTCCAGCTTTTGCACATTCAGTATGATATTCGCTTTGGGTTTGTCATAAATAGCTCTTGTTATTTTGAGATATGTTCCATCAATACCTAGTTTATTGAGAGTTTAGAAGGCCTTTTCTGCATGTATTGAGATAATCATGTGGTTTTTGTCATTGGTGCTGCTTATATGATGGATTACATTTGTTGATTTGCACATGTTGAACCAGTCTTCCATCCCAGGGATGAAGTGGACTTGATCGTGGTGGATAAGCTTTTTGAAGTGCTGCTGGATTCAGTTTGCCAGTATTTTATTGAGGATTTTCACACTGATATTCATCAGGGATATTGGCCTGAAATTTTCTTTTTTTGTTGTATGTCTGCCAGGTTTTTGTATCAGGATGATGTTGGCCTCATAAAATGAGTTCAGGAGGAGTCCCTGTTTTTCTATTGTTTGGAATAGTTTCAGAAGGAATGGTACCAGCTCCTCTTTGTACCTCTGGTAGAATTCGGCTGTGAATCCCTCTGGTATTGGGCTTTTTTTGGATGGTAGGCTATTAATTACTGCCTCAGTTTCAGAACTTGTTATTGGTCTATTCAGGGATTAGCCTTCTTCCTGGTTTAGTCTTTGGTGCTTCCTGTTCCCATGACATTACATTCTGCTGGCCTAGAGGTCTTAGTTCCAGAGGGAGGAACACTGCCACCAGGAGACACAACAATGACTCCATTAAACCAAGAGTTAAGATTGCTACCTGGACACTTTGGTCTCCTCCTACCTTTAAGTCAACAGTCTAAGAAGGGAGTTA
Source organism: Gorilla gorilla gorilla (assembly GCF_029281585.2). Classification (NCBI taxonomy): domain Eukaryota; kingdom Metazoa; phylum Chordata; class Mammalia; order Primates; family Hominidae; genus Gorilla; species Gorilla gorilla. The sequence continues at coordinate 129,141,077 of NC_073247.2, forward strand.
CAGTGTTGGCTGGGGTGATTGTCCAAGACTATCAAGATGAATTCAGTCTAGTACTCCATAACAGAGGTAATGAAGAGTATGCATGGAATATAAGGGATCCATTTGGGCATCTCTTAGTATTACAATGCCCTGTGATTAAGGTCAATGGGAAACTACAACAGCCCAATCCAGGCAGGACCACAGATGGCCCAGACCCTTCAGGTTTGGGTGACTCCCCCAGGAAAAAAAACCACAACCAGCTGAGGTGCTTGCTGAAGGCAAAGGGAATACAGAATGAGTAGTAGAAGAAGGTAGTCATCAATACCAGCTACAACCACGTGACCAGCTGCAGAAACGAGGAATGTAACTATCATGAGTATTTCCTCTGGTTTTTGTTAAAAAGATGTTTGTGCATGTATACATTCATAATAAGAAAATATCTTCATTTTATTTTCTTTCTCCTTTATCATGTGACATAAGATTTATTTACTTCACATCAGCATTTAAGTATTGTTAACTTTATGTAATAGTATTTGGGTTGGGGATTGGTGCATTTACAGTTGTACAAAGAATAGTTGTATTACGTTAGGCATAATTATGACTTTATTATTGTCTTTATTTGAAGATCATGTATGAGCTCAGGAGATGCGTATGGGTTCAAGTTGGCAAGGGGTGGACTTGTGATAGTTAATACTGAGTATCAACTTGATTGGATTGATGGATACAAAGTATTGATCCTGGATGTGTCTGTGAGCATGCTGCCAAAGGACATTAATATTTCAGTCGGTGGGATAGGAAAGGCAGATCCACCCTTAATCTTGGTGGGCACAATCTAATCAGCTGCCTGCTTGGTTAGAATATAAGCGGCAGAAAAATGTGAAAAGAGAGACTGGCCTAGCCTCCCAGCCTACATCTTTCCTGATGCTGGATGATTCCTGCCTTCAAACATCAGACTCCAAGGTCTTCAGTTTTGGAACTTGGATTGGCTCTCCTTGCTCCTCAGCCTGAAGATGGCCTATTGTAGGACTTTGTGGTTGTTTTAGTTAATATGTAATAATCTTACATATATATATATATATTCCATATCTATATATTCCATATCTATATATCCCATATCTATATATCCCATATCTATATATCCCATATCTATATCCCATATATATATATCCCATGTATATATCCCATATATATATCCCATGTATATATCCCATATATATCCCATGTATACATCCCATATATATATATCCCATATAAATATCCCATATATATATAGCCCATATATACATCCCATATATATAGCCCATATATATGTATCCCATATATATAGCCCATATATATGTATCCCATATATATAGCCCATATATATGTATCCCATATATATGTATCCCATATATATAGCCCATATATATGTATCCCATATATATAGCCCATATATATGTATCCCATATATATAGCCCATATATATGTATCCCATATATATCTCCCATATATATGTATCCCATATATATCTCCCATATATATGTATTCCATATATATCTCCCATATATATGTATTCCATATATATCTCCCATATATATGTATTCCATATATATGTATTCCATATATGTATTCCATATATATGTATTCCATATATATGTATCCCATATGTATTCCATATATATGTATTCCATATATATGTATCCCATATGTATTCCATATATATGTATTCCATATATATGTATCCCATATGTATTCCGTATATATGTATCCCATATGTATTCCGTATATATGTATCCCATATATATGTATTCCGTATATATGTATCCCATATATATGTATTCCGTATATATGTATCCCATATATATGTATTCCGTATATATGTATCCCATATATATGTATTCCGTATATATGTATCCCATATATATGTATTCCGTATATATGTATCCCATATATATGTATTCCATATATGTATCCCATATATATTCCATATATGTATCCCATATATATTCCATATATGTATCCCATATATATTCCATATATACGTATTCCATATATATTCCATATATATTCCATATGTATTCCATATGTATTTCATATATATATTCCATATGTATTCCATATGTATTTCATATATATTCCATATGTATTCCATATGTATGTATTCCATATGTATTCCATGTGTATTCCATATATATGTATTCCATATGTATTCCATATGTATTCCATATATATATTCCATATGTATACCATATATATTCCATGTATATATATTCCATGTATACCTTCCATGTATATATATTCCATGTATACCTTCCATGTATATATATTCCATGTATATATATTCCATGTATATATATTCCATGTATATATTCCATGTATATATATATTCCATGTATATATTCCATGTATATATATTCCATGTATATATATTCCATGTATATATATATTCCATGTATATATATATTCCATGTATATATATTCCATGTATATATATTCCGTGTATATATATTCCATGTATATATTCCGTGTATATATATTCCGTGTATATATATTCCATATATATTCCGTGTATATATATTCCATGTATATATATTCCATATATATTCCATGTATATATGTTCCATGTATATATATTCCATATATATTCCATGTATATATATTCCATATATATTCCATGTATATATATTCCATGTATATATATTCCGTATATATTCCATGTATATATATTCCGTATATATATTCCGTGTATATATATTCCATATATATATTCCGTGTATATATATTCCGTGTATATATTCCATGTATATATTCCATATATCTATATTCCGTATATCTATATTCCGTATATCTATATTCCATATATCTATATTCCATATATCTATATTCTGTATATCTATATTCCGTATATCTATCTATATTCCGTATATCTATATTCCGTATATCTATCTATATTCCGTATATCTATCTATATTCCATATATCTATATTCCGTATATCTATATTCCGTATATCTATATTCCGTATATCCATATTCCGTATATATATTCTGTATATCTATATTCCATGTATATATTCCGTATATCTATATTCCATGTATATATTCCATACATATATTCCATGTATATATTCCATATGTGTATATTCCATATGTATATATTCCATATGTGTATATTCCATATGTATATATTCCATATGTGTATATTCCATATGTATATATTCCATGTGTATATTCCATATGTATATATTCCATGTGTATATTCCATATGTATATATTCCATATGTATATATTCCATATATGTATATATTCCATATATATATTCCATATGTATATATTCCATATATATATTCCATATGTGTATATATATATATTCCATATGTGTGTATATATATATATATATATACACACACACATATATTCCATTGGTTTTGTCCCTCTAGAGAACCCTGATGAATAAAAACCCTCCAGGGGATTTTTAGGATCGTGTACTTAGAATAAAATTCAAATTTCTTGTCATGACCTACAAGGCCCTAAAACTTTGCCTCTTGTCTACCTCTTTGCTCTTATCTTGCACCATACCCTCTATCTCACACTATACTCCAGCTGAAATGGCTTTCTTTCCATTCTTCAGAATTGCCAAATATTTTCCTCTCTCTGCCTGGGACACTCTTCACCATAGTCAGGTGGTTTGTTTAACTGATTGATTGATTTTATATCTGGCTTGCTTTCATGCTTCAGGTGTTAGCTAGGTTACCTTTTCATAAAGATCTCTCCTGATGATCACATCGCAGGTAGTCCTCTCCTTTTAGTCTGTCACTTTTTTTTTAACCCCAGGAGGGCAAATGCTATGTCTACCTTGCTCACTATAGAATCCTCAGCATGTGGTACAACACCTAGCACAAAGGAGATAACAAATAATTGTTGAATGAAGATATAACTATGAATAAATGAAGTATGAGCACTTCTTCACATATCTGAAGGGATATTCTGAGGAAAGTAGAATACCTCATAATGTAAGGCTCCCTACAGTGTATATGTGTATTGCCCAGGAAACAGTATATGTGAAGAGCAAGGACAAGCAAAGTAGTGGGCAGAGGGATGGGTGAAAATATTTTCTGGGCTCAAGATCCTGTTAATCACACACATTCATATGTATATTTTTTCTCATAAATTGGAGTACTTTTTTTCCAAATGCAGATATAAGAAGGAAAGATAGATTGATCATCTCTTTCAGACCCTGTGAGAATAAGCATTAATAACACTAGTTCAGTCAGCATATTTTCTAAAAGCGGCATTTTAGTAGTCATACCATAATTGGGGTCAGTTACTTCTGGCAAACAGGTTACCAGTCTTCATCCTCAAGAAAATGCAATGACAGCCTCCCACCTGACATCTTTCTGCAATCCTTAGTCTCTACTTCACCTGACAGCCAGTGTGAGCTAGCCAGCCAAAATGCAAACAGTACTATGGCCCAGGGAATAAAAATAGTGGCTCTACCTTTTAATACAAATGGCAAAAAGAGAGAATGAAAAACTCAGAATGTTGTGCAACAAGTTACTGAAGAAAGTGAAAAATGTTGGTGAGATGCAAAAAGACAAGGGAAGTGTCAACTGTAAGTGGGCAGTAGGTCCATGCTAGTCTAAAAACATCAGTGTTGGAGACTGAAGATGAACATTCAAATGAAGCATCTACTTGCCCAGAATAATAACAATCAGCAAGCACACAAATAGTTTAAGTTTGTGAACTATAACTGCATAGGGGTTAAAGAAAGATAGAAGAGCATGATACATTGAGGAGATATTTGAGTAACTTAATATACTCTAATTTTATCTTCAATGCCATCTCATTTGAGGTGCTTACGGGGCAGACAGTTAAATAAATGTTAGAACACTGGCAGTATGTAACCCAGATGGCTCATTTTGCTCTTTATTCAAGTGCTTTGTTTATTTTATTAGAGCCACAGGCCTAATAAATACAGTAAAGTCTTAACTATCCTAATGAGGAAAAACTATAAGATAGAAGAATTTGATAAACCAAAAGTGGACTTGGGTATTAAACATCAACTCTTTCAAATGCTAAGCATACACAAAAACTATTGATATCTAACATCACTCACTTAATGCCGTATTTTTCAACTTTGACTCCATCTGAGATAGCCCAAGGTGCATAAGGAAAAGGAAAAAGAGCAAAGGTAAATAAGGAGAATGGACAGAGAGAAGAATCAGACCATCTTGGTGATCTATAAAATCAATTAATAAATGATTAATAAAAAGTTAGTTTCTGTATGCATTGTCCTCAAAGAAGCCCAGGCATGAAATGAAGTTCTAGTTCCCATTTCATAGAGGTGACCACACTGAGTTAGTTTATTTATGATGACATGGTGCTGACCAGTAGATGAGATTCATTGGCTACAGAATTGTGCTCAAAAGGCTGAAATCATGGTTTGATTACTTATTCACCTATACAACCCACTCATTCATACATAAAACCTTGAATAAGCATCTGAGTGTAGTGAAAAGGGAATGGGATCTAGAAGTAAACAACTTGGATGCCAGTTGAAACACTGACATTTATTCATTTTAAGTGACCTGACACCAAACAAGCAACTTAAACTTTCTGAACTTCATAACATGGGGATGGCCATAGCTTTTCTGCCTGCCTTACAGGGCTATTGTGAGATAATGGATGTGAAAAGGCTTTGTAAATTGTCAAATGCCACTCAAATGCCACCAGTACACATCAAATCCCTCTCACAGAGGCCAATTCTAGTCCATTTTCACAGGGTCTATCACGCTGAACCTTAGGTATGGGTGCAGTTTGGAGATTGGGCCAAAGGACAAAGGGAAAAACGAGAAAGAGAAAAACGTGTTTTTTCCTCACAGTATACAAAAGCTGGATTTTTAATAGATTTTTGAAGAAGCACAAAGCCCAGAAGACTCTCCTGCATGGGCAAACCTTTTTTCTATGCTTTTGATTCACATTCCTTTCTCTCTTCATCCCCACATTCTATCGTTCACTCCTCCCATATCTTCAATCTCTCTCTTCTGCTGGCTCTTTTCCTCAGTCTTATAAACATACTTCAGTAACTCCCCACCACCCTTGGAACCAAGCTCAAGTTTTATGACACATAAAAAGCCTCACACGACCTGGCTTCTGTCTTCTTGTCTTGCATTTAATTCTTTACCACTCTCTGTATCTCTGAATTGCTTCACAGTTTTCTTCATACATGATGCTCCTTCTCAGTACTGTTGCCTGCTGCTATCCATTCTGCTTAATATAAACTTTACCTTCACTTCACTTGGCTAAATCCTGATCCTCAAACTGAGTTCACATCTCTTCTTCCAAGCTACCTTCCTTGATACCTCAAGACCAAGTAAGATGTGCTTACTCTATAACACACTATATCTCCATCATTGCAAGTACTACATTGTATCATCATAATAACTTCTTTCTTATATGTCTTTCCACCCTCAAGACTGCAGGCTCCTCAAGAATTTGGTCTTAATACTGAAAGCTCATGACAAAGGACATAGCAGACACTTACTGGATAGATGATGTTATTCAGTGCCAGCAAAGTTGTGAGATAAGGAACTCTCAGCCAGTCAGACATATCGGAGTTAATAAGTTCAAAATTATGCCTTTCTCTTGATGTACAAGTAAATAAGTTGTGTCAAGGAAGTGGGAATTTTTATTGGGATGGGGATTTGTAAGTAGGCAATTTGAAAACATGAGATATTTGGGGTCTTAGGTAGGTAAAATTTAGGCATGGTGCCACAATGGAAGGCACCAACTGAAACCAGGGGAAACAATCAAGGCCTGGTGACTCTGGATATGAATGTTTCCAAGGGCCAATTTAGCCACAAAGAACACACAGATTCGAGGTATTAAAGCCAGGCAAGCAGTCTGTGGAGCAGACCCAGACACAGTACCCCATAAGATAGGATGGTAAAAACTCTCTCCCTTCCATTCTTTTCTTGTTACAGAATGGCCAGACTAGGTCTAGAAGTACCAGTGCTGGTGTGAGCATCCAAAAAGGCAAAGTAGGGCAATGATGATGGTGAACAACTTAATTCTCCTACAGGAATCTTCCTCCCAGTGCATACTAAGGAGATGGTGTATGGCACATTGAACAGCCCATAACTACTGCTGAGAAACCGTGTCTTTTCAAGTATTTAGAGGGTCAATGGTATTATTTTTACATTTTGCACATATTTCTTTCATTGTAGCATGGCAAGAGGCAGGGAACAAATGTGTTTATTTGGCTTTTAGTTAGCCAGATATTCAATTCCCCTGACTGACACAGACAGCTGTCGTAGCAGCCCCAGGACATGCTCCTCCAAGCTAAAGTACAGAGTGTCATTCAGCACTGTCTTTAACAAATGTAACAGCAATCATAATACAAGCTGCAGCCATTTAATGAAAACATTTCTGGTAATTAGACTCTTCACTTGTTTATCTGAATCTCTTGCCACCACTCCAGATTGCTTATAATATTACAACCCACAGGTTGTAATGTGTGTTGTATATAATCCATCATTATAGGATTATAACTTTTATAGGCATGATTTTATTTGGAAATGGCCAGATAACCTCAAACAAACTCAACCAACAATGCATACTTGCAAAAGTGATTAGCGGTAACAGGAATATTAAGTAGCCAGTGACTCTGAATATATTAGAGAATGCATTAATTACAATAAATTTATGAAATTCTGGATGAATGGTTTAGATGTGATAATAATGTAATAACAAATAGCTACTATTCATCAAGTATTATTATATACCAGAATTTTTACATACATTATGTTGTCAATTCCTCACAACAACCCTGGGAGATATAATTATAACCTCTGTTTCATAGGAGGGGAAACTGGGAATTAGAGTGATTAGAAGACTTGTCCATGATCACACAGAGATAGTAAGCATGAAGCAGATCCAGGATTTGAAGCTAGGTCACTAGAATTTCAAAGTCTTTGCTGTTAACCATGATCCACTATCTTATTTATACTTTTCTCTATTTTCCCAAATCTTCTACAGTAGCTGTGTATTATCTGGTAATATCATTTAAATATCATTTATAATACATGAAACACTTACTTAGGATTTCAATTCAATTTAATTCCAAAAATTTTGTTGAGTTATTTCTAGAATATAAGAAACTATGCATTATACTGGGGAAACAAACTGTAGATCCTACACTCAGAGGAGTACAACTGGTACAATTTGCACAAGCACCCCTATAATATACTACAGAATAATCTAAATCCTGATAGGAAAGTGCAAACATTTTATATAGGAAAACACTAAAGAGGAGACATTACTTCTAGATAGGGGAGGGAATAAGAAAAGGCTTTATAAAGGTCATAATATATAAGCAGAATTTCAAAGGATACTTAGATTTATTTGCCCTTTTATTTTTCATTAATTTTCAAAGTAAAAAGAACAGCTCATTGTTATAATAATTTAGGGAAATGTAAAAAGAGCAATGACATAAAGAGCTGCTGTTAGCATTTTGTAAACCCTTACAGACTTTATTCCTTGCCAATTTTTTTCCTTTAAAGAGTTGAGATCCTACTGTGTACATTGTATTGTGCTTCTTCAGTAACATCATAACCTAATTTTTCCCCATACTTTTCTGACTACCAGACTGTTTATTTTTTTTTATCTTTGTCCTCCCCTAAATACCAAAGTAATTCTCATTCCAGTAACCCTCAAAGTGCAGTTAGAGGATCCCTATGGATCAGAGATCCCCTTTCAAGGGATTAACAAGGTCAAAATCATGTGTGGTTAAAGGATCCATTCAATGTGAAAAGTAGGCCAGAGGATTTTAATGTAACAGAGTGCAAAAGTTCATTGATAAGTTTTCAATTCCATATTGTAACTAACCTTTGAGAAAAATGACACTTGTTGACTTTTGATGCATAATAGTATCAAAGAAAAATATCCACAATCATCTTACAAGACTATTAAAATATTCCTCCATTGTCCAACTATATATCTGTGTGAGATTAGATTCTCTTCATATTCTTCAACCAAAACAGCATATCATAAAACAGCATATTACAAAAGCAGAAGCAGATATGAAAATCCAGTTGCCTTCTGTTAAGCAAGACATTAAAGAGATCAGTAAAAATGTAAAATGGTCTTCTCACTAGACTTTTGTATTGGTGGAAATATAGTTATTTGTCATTAAATATGCATGTAAACATGTTTATTATTTTAAATTAATAAATATTTTTAAATTTCTAACATTAAGCATTGATAAATACAACTCACATATACCAAAGCTCTTTGAGGTCCTCAATTATTTTTAAGAGCATAAAAGAGTCCTGAAACAAAGAAGTGTGAGAACCACCATCTTTTCATATGTTTCAATGCATGCCTTAAACATGGCTGCCTTCAAGAAGCTTCCTTTTAACTTTAAACTAGGTTAAATGTCCACATTACCTAATACTTATTGCTCAAGCACTCAGCATGCCTCCATTGAGTTCTTCAATGTCTAAATGTCCACCATAAGCTTCATTATGATATCACCTAAGTCTATCTTATGAACTTCTGTATCCTCCACACCTGACAGAATGCCTGACATGAAGGAGATGTTCTACATTTATTATGCTAATTAATAAATACAATTTAAAATCCTTTGTAAATCATCATTTTAATCATAAAATATTTCATTATATGGATACTGCATCATTTACTTAATATTCAAAACTGATAGTATTCTGACAAGTAGAGGTAGAACAGCTTCTTGACAGGAGAAGAAGATGAAAAAGCACAGAGGACAAAGTATAATGAAATTGTGGGGGTAATTGGGTACACAGTGAATATAAAAAGAAGTGAAAGAATATAATGACAGATAAGTGGGAGGATCTTGAATGCTATATTAACAAATTTAGACACTATTTAGTAGCCAATGCAGGCCCTTTGGATGTGCATAAGCATGGCCATGACATGTATTTGTGCTTTATGAAGATTAATTTAGAACAAGTGTATAAGATTGTTTAGAGGAAGAAGAGAACAGAGGATAGGAAATCAATAACAGGCACTTCCTCCTGATGTCTTCCCCAGTTACTGAATCAATGTTTTATCACAGAGAATAGAATCAAGACTCGTTGGATGATAGAAAAGCCCAGAATAATTACTTAAAATGGTCCAGGGAGAAATAGAGTTAAAGATATAACCACAGTTTTCAATCTTAGTGACTAATAGGTCAGTACTACCATTAGCAGAAACACAACAAATAAAAAGAACTGTCTACAGAGTGAGCTATTGGCCTTAGGTTGGCCACATAGATATAAGACAGTGGTGGGGTCAACTATCAGGTGACATCTTGAAGATGTGGGGTCCAAGAGCCAGTCAGGTGTACTTAATCCATTAAAAATAGAAAAGACCAGAAGAAGAAAATATCCAGAAGAATTAGATTTCTTTAGCATAGCTGATTCTCAAAATGGAGAGAATAGAGAAGCCTGCCTGCTGGAAAGATATATTGAAATCTTCTGATCAGCAGCTACTAGCCATTATTTCTATATAATTAAAAAAATTTATATCCTTCACCCACTATTTGATGTGGTTGTTTTTTCCTTGTAAATTTGTGTTTCTTGTAGATTCTGGATATTAGCCCTGTGTCAGATGGAGAGATTGCAAAAATTTTTTCCCATTCTTAGGTTCCCTGTTCACTCTGATAATAGTTTCTTTTGCTGTGCAAAAGCTCTTTAGTTTAACTAGATCTCATTTGTCAATTTTGGCTTTTATTGCCATTGCTTTTGGAGTTTTAGTCATGAAGTCTTTGGCCATGCCTATGTTCTGAATGGTATTGCCTAGGTTTTCTTCTAGGGTTTTTATGGTTTTAGGTCTTATGTTTAAGTGTTTAATCCATCTTGAGTTAATTTTTGGATAAGGTGTAAGGAAGAGGTCCAGTTTCAGTTTTCTGCATATGGCTAGCCACTTTTCCCAACACTGTTTATTAAATAGGGAATCCTTTCCCCATTGCTTGTTTTTGTCAGATTTGTCAAAGATCACAAACTTGTAGTTGTGTGGTGTTATTTCTGAGGCCTCTGTTCTGTTACATTTGTCTATATACCTGTTTTGGTACCAGTACCATGCTGTTTTGGTTACTGTAGCCTTGTAGTATAGTTTCAAGTCAGGTAGCGTGATGCCTCCAGCTTTGTTCTTTTTGCTTAGGATTGTCTTGTCTATACAGGCTCTTTTTTGGTTCAATAGTGGGTGAAGGATATGAACAGACACTTTTCAAAAGAAGACATTTATGCACCAACAAACATGAAAAAAAGCTCATCATCACTGGTCATTAGAGAAATGCATATCAAAACCACAATGAGATAACATCTCATGCCAGTTAGAATGGCGATCATTAAAAAGTCAGGAAACAACAGATGCTGGAGCAGATGTGGAGAAATAGGAATGCTTTTACATTGTTGGTGGGAGTGTAAATTATTTCAACCATTGTGGAAGACAGTGTGACAATTCCTCAAGGATCTAGAACTAGAAATATCATTTGACCCAGCAATCCCATTACTGTGTATATACCCAAAAGATTATAAATTATTCTACTATAAAGACAGACACACACACACATATGTTTATTGCAGCACTATTCACAAGAGCAAAGACTTGGAACCAACCCAAATGCCCATCAATGATAGACTGGATAAAGAAAATGTGGCACATATACACCACGGAATACTACGCAGCCATAAAAAAGGACAAGTTCGTGTCCTCTGCAGGAACATGGATGAAGCTAGAAAACAACATTCTCAGCAAACTAACACAGGAACAGAAAACCAAACACCACATGTTCTCACTCATAAGTGGGAATCGACCAATGAGAATATATGGATACAGGGAGGGGAACATCACACACCAGGGCCTGTCGGGTGGTGGGGGGTACTGGGAGGGATAACATTGGGAGTAATACCTAATGTAGATGACGAGTTGATGGGTGCAGCAAACCACAATGGCACATGTATACCTATGTAACAATCATGCACATTCTGCACCTGTATCCCATAACTTAAAGTATAATTTAAAAACATTAGTTAAGATAAACTTCCAGTGACTACTAGGACCATTATAGACCATTGAATACTCTGCTTCTACTTTAAATTATCTAAAAAATCCAGAAATAACCATATTAAGATATGAGCTAAAACTTTTTAAGTTTGAACATAAAGCACTGTATCTCTTTTTTTAAATAAATCTCCTAGTTGTGGAATGGGTGGAGCATGGAGGAAGGACTAAGAAGGCATGTATAATTACAGTCCAAACAACTGGGAGTAATATCACATAACAGCTTCCTCAATTTCTATCACTTATGCTTCATTTATACTATTTTCTTTAAATCAACCACATATTTTTACTTAACACCATAAGTAGCAATAATATCTGTTAAGATGTGAATTTTGAAACTTAGTATGACTACTAAAATTTAAGAAATGTTCACCTCTATGCCACCTAAAATCATCTCATGAAATCACAGTGATAAACATATCAAATCTAGGGGAATATTGCTCCACAAATCTTCTTGGTTGATAGGGATATACTGAAGATAGAATAAGAAGTTTTTGTGGGTATAACAGCCTGAATGGACTAAGACCTCTATGTTATATGGCATTGTTTTTTTTTCCAAATGAAATCTTATGAGGATATATATATGTGTGTGTGTGTGTGTGTGTGTGCATGTGTGCATGTGTACTGAGGTATAATATATATATATATATTTCAGCACTCAGAGATTACTGACATATACTGATATATATATACATATATATCATATATATACAGTATATCAGTATATATACGTGTGTGTGTATATATATGTATATATATACGTGTATATATATATACGTATATATATATGTATATATATATATGTAATAAGCATCCAAGAAAAACAGAGCTGCTTCAGTTGAAGCAGGGGGAGGCTGAGTGGTGGTGTCAGAGTTGTTTTTACTTGCCACCCCTCTCATCACATGTATAATTTTACCATCAGGATTAATATCTGTTGATTTTACCCACCCAACACTTATTTTTATTTGTTCTTTTTTCTTTTGTCATGGAACCTCTTTTTTTCCTATTGGAAGTCACTCCTACCCCACTTCATGTGATCTCAGTTGTCCCCACCCCTAGCAGGGGTGGCCTGGGCTAACTAGAACATTTTATGTCTCTAGACACAATGGTTGGTTCTGGGACTGGTATATAAACCAAGTTGGTTCAATAAAACTCCATAGGTACAGAAAGTGTTTTTATCTTCCTCCCTGACTCAAATTTCTCTCTTCCTTTCTAAGGTTATCTGCCCATCTATGCTTTTGAGCACATTTTCACTCACCTTTTCCATCAATCAACACTCTCTTTCAATGGTTTTTTTTTTCTGTTTCTGAAAATGTGTTCAATCTTTCCTCATTTCCTAGAAATGAGTTTCTTAAGACTTTACTCAAGAATGGTAACTTTCAATGTGGTTCCTAGAGTCACAGGGATGTAGCAGGAGTCACCATAAGAACCCTATTATTCAAAACTCTATAGGTTGCAAGTGACAAAAACCCTATTCAACCTAGCTTAAGTAAAAATCTAAAAATTGTAATTTTTAAGCCTATATCATTTAAAGACTAGGGATATATATACTTTTAGGAGGGGCAACATCCAACATCCAAGGGGCATAAACAGTATCATTGGATCACTGGGCCTCTCTCTCCTCTCTCGCTTTCTCCCCTTTCTCCTCCCTCCCCTCCCCCTTCTCTCCTCTACCCCTGCATTCATTTGTGCTGGCTTCTTTTTCAGGATATTCTTCTTCATGTGGCAGCCCCTGACAGATTCAAGCTAACACTATTACCATAACTAGCAATGCCAGCAATCTATATAGAAAATGAGATTACTGAAGATACAGGGTAGAAAAGAAAAGATAATTCAATTTCCTACCATCTGTACCATTAACCAGAACATAAGCGAATAATAACCTTAAAAAGGAAGAGGGAACCCCTTTTCTACAACAGAAGAAAAGTAGAAGATGTCCTAAAACTTCATAAAAGCTTGTATCAGATGACCTCAAACTTCTATATGAAGTAAAGTATACAGTCACTTATTGAGATTAGGAGAAGCAAAGAGTGGAGGGTGGTTTGAGATAAGTGGAAGAATTTGTAATATCTCCAGTGAAAAATTTAATAGTAAATTGAGTAAATGTATTAATAGACAACAGTGAGAATGTAGTTGAGTCAAAAGAGGATGAATCTACTATGGTGAATTCTATCAGCAGAAGTAAAGGATTCTCCAGTAGTATTTATCATCCAAGGAATAGACAGTACAGAAAATAGATGACGGGGTTAACATAGGGCCGGAGTTTGTTAGTAGAAGCTGAATAAATGCACTTCATCTCACATCTTCCTCAACTTAATAAATGACACCATCATTCACCTAGATGCTTAAACATTTGAAAGTCATCCTTGATTTTGTTCTTTCTATCATCCTACCACCCACATCACATCTATCAGGAAATTCTAACAGCTTAATCTTCAAAATAAATAGTGAATTTTACCATTTATCACCTCCTCTACCAATAGCACTCTAGTCATAGCCACTATAATTTCATAGCTCGATTATCACAAGACTCATTCCTCTTTTTCCCTTCTAAACTGAATCGCCCATTAAACATCCAAATTATTCTTTAAATACTAAAATATGATCATATAACACTCACTGGCCAAAAACTCCAGTGGAATAAATGTCACCTTTGGAATAAAATCCAAATTCCTTACTATGGTCTACAAGAAACCATGTTGACCTGCTAAGGACTCTAGTAGCTTTTAATGATCTGAATGCCTAACATTTGTGAAAAAAAAGATCCAATAGGTAGTTATTTTAATATAGCTGAACAATTAGTTTTATATTTTCATTTCTTTTTGGATATTTGGCAATATTTAAATGCAGCTTGACATCCTCAATTGAATTCATCAAATGAGGCTCCCTTACCCCTTTGCCTCACTCAAATTAGCTGTTATTCCTCTACCACTCAAAAACACTGCCAGGGATTCCTAATTATTTTGGAGTTATAATTCCCTTTTAAATTTGATTTATAATACTTTTTTCCTCCCCTAAGAAAATGTACTATATGTTATAGATATTTTTTATAGTTAAAATATATTTGATCTAAGAATCTGGCCAATGTCTCTAAATATGTAGAGTTACTCTGGGATGTCAAACAAGGCTTGAATATCACTATTGTTAACTTAAGGGGCATTTATAGGCCATGTTCAAAATGCTTTGGAAGTAAAATTAATTGATGATTTGGTAGTGTAAAGACACAGATTTTCCACTTCAATCTTGAGCCAACCTACTGCCTTTATTACTACCTAAATAACTGAAGAAAGCAGAAATCACACCTGTTTCCAACTTAGCCACATAGTCATTCTATCCCAGACTATACTCATCTCCAAGAGTTTAATGTATGGAAAACTAGAACATAAATTCATACTATTTCCAAGGATTGTAGTAAAGAATAATATGCCACAGCACACATTAGACATTTATCTTTGTGAATCTGTCCATACTCAGACCTGCCTGATCATGCTATATAATTTTGGTTTTTGAAATACCTAAATTTTTGCCATACCTTTATTATGTGTCAAAAGTAAGCTAATATTCAGTCAGATATTAAGGCCTTGTGAATTGTTAGGGCCACTGCTCATTTTGATTGTCCAGCTGTATATTCTGAATTGTTGATTCTCATGCAGTGTTATGCACAAATATTTTTACTAGCACCATTTCCTAAATGACCAATGTACTAGAGTAGACAAAGTGTAAACATTAATATGCTAAATAGACATATAAGTCATAATCCAATAAAAGGTCAGGTTCAAATAGAAAGAATATACTTGATTTTTTTATCCAAATGATGATTTTTAAAGATTGTTTTATGATGTTCAAATGACTAAAAACAGTAGTAGTGGCAGCAGAAATAACTTACATTTATTGAGCACCAGTTATGTTTATTTACTTCTGATAGTCTGGCAATTTAGCCATGAGCTAAATGTTCTATAGGACTTATTTCATTGATTTAATCTTCACTGACAATACTATAAGGTAGACTTTTTTTTCTATTGCATAGATGAGAAAACTGAGGCTGAGATAAGTTACAAAATATAATTTGCCCAATGGTTCCACAATATTGTAACAAATATTTAAACCAATAGACCTTACTTTAAAAATCCATGCACTTAACTGGCATTCTATCCCATCACCTTCTATTACATTCTACTTCCATATTAAATATATTCTTTTAAATTAGCAAAATAAATTCCAAATCAGAGTTACTATAAATTGTAAATAATAATCTCAATAGGTAATTATATGTCATAATTTATGGTTGTATAGCATCTGATTTAAGTGCAATTAGTTGATTTTATTTCATTAGTATGATTTAGTGTTATATCCCAAATGACTCAAGGAAATTTGCTCTAATAAATCTGAGTATAAGGGAAAATGGCATGCAAAACAATTAGAAATGCAATGCGAACTTTATTTAGTAAAAATCCAAATTATGAACAAGAGAAAAAGTTTTTACTGTTGAAGTTGTGTCAAAAAAACGATTATAATGAGAATTGAAATATTTGCACCAAGCATCAATAATTTGGCAATATGTTTATTATAAGGAATGGCACACAAGTAAAAACTTAGCTCTACACTTTACAAAAAAAACAATATTTTACATCAAGAAATATTAGATTTAGGAAAATATTTTAATAATTTTAACAATAGCTACCACATACCTAGCAATTATGTGTCAGAAACTGTGCTAAATGCTTCATGATGCTATACATATTTTTTCATTTAATCCCCATGCTAATCCCATGAAGTTGGATTATTATCCCGAATTTAGAAATAATGATTATTAAAATTTAATGGGAATATGATGTAATATAATTTAAGTTTAACTTAACTTTCCATCAACTGTAGATGTTTTATCAAGTGCCTCATTGTCCTATGGCTTTAATCTGTAAGACCCTCTCCTGTACCACAGTGTGCTCTAGCACCACAACAAAAAAGACTACAAATGCCTTCTTGTTGCTTATTAGCTCTATTTTGGACTACTCACACTGATCCATGTTACACTGGATTACTTGCACTGCCCCATAATTGATCATCTCAACCTAATTGCCTTGTAATTCACTGGCCTCCATTTGCACTTCAGAAAAGATGCATCAATAACTTCAACCCTTGCCGTGTTTGACTATGTTTTAAACTCTCGGAGGTCAATACTTTGTTGGATCCTGCATGGCTTTCAGACCATTGTATCTTGTATCTCCAATCAGGCACTTGAAAGTGACACCTCAATTTGAAAGTCTTTTCTTATTTATAGCTAAAACTTGCCTTCCTACAACATTTGCCTTTGGATTTTAGCCAGTTATAAAATTGCTTTTAACAATAAAATGTAAATATTTGCAATTATGACCTTTACTCTGTTTCACATCCAAAGCAAAACAGTGCAAGAGAAACATTAGCATTAAAATGTAGGATGACTAACCAAGCACCAGGGCTCATTCCTGGCCCTCAGTGACTCCTGGGGAAGGGGTAAGTTGAACAGGCAAAGAGTGTCATGCTCTTGCCATGAACATCTGGAATCCTGGTAGCAGGAAACACCATGACCCCCAAGGACACTTGAGCTGGCAGGGATTGCTGCTTAAAGAGGTGGCAGGGGCAGGACTCCAGCCTGTGTGGAGCCCAGAGGGTTTGATGCTGCTATCACACCTATGAAGTGTTTTGGCCAGTGAGACTCATCATAGTGTTGTAGCAAGCAGCCCAGGAACACCTTGGTCCCTCTAGTGCAGCAGGTTCCTAACCTTGAAGGGTCAGGGAAAAAAGCCAGGTGCCCCCTACCAGACCACCAGTGTTAGAGCATGCAGCCTAGGAGTGCTGAGCTGATCCTTGGTCCCCTAAAATCTTCCCGAAATAAAGTCATTCAGTTGAACCCACATTAAACCACAATCAAACCCCCAAGGGCATCAAAGAAGGTGAAAACAAACAAACAAAGAAAACCCTCAGCAACTTCAAACATTAAAGGAACATCAGCCCATGCAGATGAAAAAGAACCAGTGCAAGAACTCTAGCAATTCAAAAAGTGAGACTGTCTTCTGACCTCCAACCAACCACACTATATTGCCAGCAATGGTTCTTAAACAGACTGAAATGACAGAAATATAATTCCAAATATATATAGAAATGAAGTTCATCAAGACTCAGGAGAAATTCAAAGCCCAATCCAAGGTATCTAAGGAATACAATAAACAGTACAGGAGCTGAAAGATGAAATAGCCATTTTAAGAAAGAACCAAACTAATCTTATAGAGCTGAAAAAACTTACTTCAAGCATTTCATAATACAATTACAAATATTAACAGCAGAATCAACCAACATGAGGAAAGAATGTCAGAGCTTGAAGAGCAGTTCACCAAAATAAGTCAGACAAAAATAAAGAAAAAAGAAGAAAGAAGAATAAACAAAACTTCTAAGAAATATGGGATTATGTAAAGAGACCAAACCTATGAAGCACTGGCATCCCTAAAACAGAGGGAGAGAAAGCAAGCAACTTAGAAAACATATTTGAGGTTATTGTCCATGAAAATTTCCCCAACCTTGTTGGAGAGGCCAACATTCAAATTCAGGAAATGCAGAGAACCTGTGCACAATACTGTATAAGACAACCATACCCAAAACACATGGTAAACAGGTTTTTCAAGGTTGAAATAAAAGCAAAAATGTTAAAGGCAACTACAGAGAAGGACCAAGTCAACTACAAAGAGAACTCCATTAGGCTAACAGAGGAAATCTCAGCAGAAACCCTACAAGCCCAAAGGGATTAGGGTACTAAACTCAGCATTTTTAAAGAAAAGATATTTCAACCAAAAATGTCATAACCATCCAAACTAAGCTTCATAAGCAAGGAGAAAGAAGAACCTTTTCAGACAAGCAAATACTAAGGGAATCTGTTACCAAAAGACCTGTTTTAAAAGAGGTCATTAAGGGAATGCTAAATATGGAAAGAAAAGACTGTTAATGGCACCCACGAAAACACATTTAAGTACACAGACCATTGACACTATAAAGCAAACACACAATCAAGCCTGCATAATAATCAGCTAAAAACATAATGACAGGATCAAATATGCACATATCAATATTAACCTGTAACATCAGTGGGATAAATGCCTCAATTAGAAGGCACAGGGTGGCAAGATGGATAAAGAAGTACAAGCCAACTGTATGCTGTCTTCAAGAGACTCATCTCACATACAATGACAAACATAGGCTCAAAGTAGAGGGATGGAGAAAAATCTACCAAGCAAATAGAAAACAGAAAAGCAGGGGTTGCTATCCTAATTTCAGACAAAACATTTTAAAGCAACAACGATGAAAAAAGACAAAGATGGGCATTATATAATGGTAAAGGGTTCAATTCAACAAAAAGATCTAACTATCCTAAATATATATGCACCCAACACAGGAGTGGCAAGACTCACAAAACAAGTTCTTAGAGACCTACAAAGAGACTTAGGTAACCACACAATAATAGTGGGAGACGTCTACACCCCGCTGACAGTATCAAAAATATTATCAAGACAGAAAACTAAAAATGACTATTTGGGACCTGAACTGAACACTTGACCAAATAAATCTAACAGACATCTAGAGAACTCTCCACCCAATAGCAAAATAATATATATTCTTCTCATCTACAAATGCAAATACTCTAAATTTGACCACACAATCAGCCATAAAACAATTATCAGCAAATCCAAAAGTACCAAAATCATACCACACTCTCAGATCATAGTGCAATAAAAATAGAGATCAATACAAGAAGAGTGCTCAAATCCATACAGTTACATGGAAATTAAACAACCTGCTCCTGAATGACTTTTGGTTAAACAATGAAATTAAGGAAGACATCAAGAAATTCTTTGTAACTAATGAAAACAAGGATACAACATACCAGAATCTATGGGACAGGGTCAAAACAGTGTTAACAGGAATGTTTATAGTGCTAAATGCCACATCAAAAATTTGAAAGATCTCAAATTAACAACCTAACATTACATCTAGAGAAACTAGAAAAACAAAGGCAAACCAACCCCTAAGCTAGCAGAAGAAAATAAATATCCAAAATCAGAGTTGAACTGAATGAATTTGAGATATAAAAAAAAATACCATTCTGGACATAGGCCCTGGCAAAGACTTCATGACAAAGATACTAAAAGTTATTGCAACAAAAAAAATTGACAAATGAAATGTAATTAAACTAAAGAGCTTCTGCACAGCAAAAGAAACTATGACTAAACAGACAACCTACAGAATGGGAGAAAATATTTGCAAACTATGAATCTGATAAACGTCTAATATTCAAAATTTATAAGCAACTTAAAACAAAAAGCAAAAAAGAACCCCATTAAAAAGTGGGTAAAGGACATTAACAGACACATTTTGAAAGAAGACATACATATGGACAACAAGCATATGAAAAAATGCTCATCACTAACCATTAGAGAAATGTAAATCAAAACCATGGGATATCATATCACAGTAGTCAGAATGGCTATTATTAAAACGTCAAGAAATAACAGATGCTGGCAATATAAATTAGTTCAACCATTGTGGAAAGCAGTTTGGCAATTTTTAAAAGAACTTAAAACAGAACTACAATTTGATTCAGCAATCAAATTATTGGGTATGTACTCAAAGCAATATAAATTGTTTTACCATAAAGACACATGGGATTGCTGGCAAGATGGCCGAATAGGAACAGCTCTGGTCTGCAGCTCCCAGCGTGATTGATGCAGAAGGCTGGTGATTTCTGCATTTCCAACCGAGGTGCCCTGTTCATCTCATTGGGACTGGTTGAACAGTGGGTGCAGCCCACAGAGGGTGAGCCAAAGCAGGGTGGGGCATTTCCTCACATGGGAAGTGCAAGGGGTCAAGGAATTTTCTCCCCTAACCAAGGGAAGCTATGAGGGACTGAGCCTGAGGAGCCATGCACTCTGGCACAGATACTGCACTTTTCCCACGGTATTCGCAACCCATAAACCAGGTGATTCTGTCTGGTGCCAACCCCACCACGGCCCTGGGTTTCAAGCACAAAACTGGACAGCTATTTGGGCAGACATGGAACTAGCTGCAGGAGTTTTCTTCCATACTGCAGTGACACCTGGAACACCAGCAAGACAGAACTGTACACTCCCCTGCAAAGGGGGCTGAAGCCAGGAACCCAAGTGGTATGGCTCAGCGGGTCCCACCCCCATGGAGCCCAGCAAACTAGATCCACTGGCTTGAAATTCTCGCTGCCAGAACAGCAGCAGACTGAGATCAACCTGGGATATTGAGCTTGGTGGGGGAAGGGCGTCTGCCATTACTGAGGCTTGAGTAGGAGGTTTTACCCTCACAGTGTAAACAAAGCCACCTGGAAGTTCGAACTGGGTAGAGCCCACCAAAGCTTGGCATAGCCACTGTGGCCAGGATGCCAGATTTCTCCTCTCTGGGCAGGGCATCTCTGAAAAAAAGGCAGCAGCCCCAGTCAGGGACTTATAGATAAAACCTGCATCCTCCTGGGACAGAGCACCTGGGGGAAGGGACAGCTGTGGGTGCAACTTCAGCAGACATAAACATCCCTGCCTGACAGATGTGAAGAGAGCAGTGGACCTCCCAGTAGAGAATTCGAGCTCTGCTAAGGGTCAGACTGCCTCCACAAGTGGGTCCCTGACCCCTGTGTATCCTGACTGGCAGACACCTCCCAGTAGAGGCCAACAGACAATTCATTCAGGAGAGCTCTGGCTGGCATCTGGCAGGTGTTCCTCCAGGAAGAATCTTCCAGAGGAAAGAGCAGGCAGCAATCTTCGCTGTTCTCCAGCCTCTGGTGGTGATACCCAGGCAAACAGGGTCTGGAGTGGACCTCCAGCAAATTCAAGCAGACCTGCAGCAGAGGGGCCTGACTGTTAGAAGGAAAACTGACAAACAGAAAGGAATAGCACGTCCACTCAGAGACTCCATCCAAAGGTCACCAATATCAAAGACCAAAGGTAGATAAATCCACAAAGATGGGGAGAAACCAGTGCAAAAAGACTGAAAATTCCAAAAAACATAACGCCTCTTCTCCAATGGATCACAACTCCTTGCCAGCAAGGGAACAAAACTGGACAGAGAACAAGTTTGACAAACTGACAGGAGTAGGCTTCAGAAGGTGGGTAATAACAAACTCCTCCAAGCTAAAGGAGCATGTTCTAACCCAACATGAGGAAGCGAAGAACCTTGAAAAAAGGTTAGAGGAATTGCTAACTAGCATAACCAGTTTAGAAAAGAAGATAAGTGACCTGAAGGCACTGAAAAACACAGCATGAGAACTTCATGAAGCATACCCAGGTATCAATAGCTGAACCAATCAAGTGGAAGAAAGGATATCAGAGATTGAAGATCAACTTAATGAAATAAAGCAAGAAAACAAGTTTAAAGAAAAAAAGAATAAAAAGGAACAAACAAAGCCACCAAGAAATATGGAACTATGTGAAAAGACCAAATCTATGTTTCATTGATGTACCTAAAAGTGATGGGGAGAATGGAACCAAGTTGAAAAACACTCTTCAGGATATTATGCAGAAAAACTTCCCCAACCTAGCAAGACAGGCCTACATTCAAATTTAGGAAATATAGAGAACACCACAAAGATACTCCTGAGAAGAGCAACCCCAAGACACATAACTGTCAGATTCACCAAGGTTGAAATGAAGGAAAAAATGTTAAGGGGAGCCAGAAAGGAAGGTCATGATACCCACAAAAGGAAGCCAATCAGACTAACAGCGGATCTCTCTGGAAAAACCCTACAAGCCAGAAGAGAGTGGGGGGCAATATTCAACTTTCTTAAAGAAAAGAATTTTCAACACAGAATTGCATATCCAGCCAAATCGAGCTTTATAAGTGAAGGAGAAATAAAATCCTTTACAGACAAGCAAATGCTGAGAGATTTTGTCACCACCCAGGCTGCCTTACAAAAGCTCCTGAAGGAAGCACTAAATATGGAAAGGAAAAACCGGTACCAGCCACAGCAAAAACATATCAAATTGTAAAGTCCACTGATACTATAAAGAAACTGCATCAACTAAAGGGCAAAATAACCAGCTAGCAAAATAATGACAGGATTAAATTCACACATAACAATATTAACCTTAAATATAAATGGGCTAAATGCCCCAATTAAAAGATACAGACTGTCAGACTGGATGAAGAGTCAAGACCCATCAGTGTGCTGCATTCAGGAGACACATCTCACATGCAAAGACACACATAGGCTCAAAATAAAGGGATGGAGGAATAATTACCAAGCAAATGGAAAGCAAAAAAAGCAGGTGTTGCAATCCTAATCTCTGATAAAACAGACTTTAAGCCAATAAAGATCAAAAGAGACAAAGAAGGGGATTACTTAATGGTAAAGGGATCAATGCAACGAGAAGAGGTAACTATCCTAAATGTATACACACCCAATACAGGAGAACCCAGATTCATAAAGCAAGTTCTTAGAGACCTAAAAAGAGACTTAGACTCCCACATAATAATAGTGGGGAGTCTTTAACACCCCACTGTCAATATTAGACAAATCAATGAGTCAGAAAATTAACAAGGATATTCAGGACTTGAACTCAGCTCTCGACCAAGCAGACCTAATAGATATCTACAGAACTCTCCACCCCAAATCAATAGAATATACATTCTTCTCAGCACCTCGTCACACTTATCCATATCAAGAAATAATTGACCACATAATTGGAAGTAAAACACCCCTCAGCAAATGCAAAAGAATGGAAATCATAACAAATAGTCTCTCAGACCACAGTGCAATCAAACTAGAACTCTGGATTAAGAAACTCACTCAAAACCACACAACTACGTGGAAACTGAACAACCTGTTCCTAAATGACTACCGGGTAAATAACAAAATGAAGGCAGAAATAAAGATGTTCTTTGAAGCCAAAGAGAATGAAGGCACAATGTACCAGAATCTCTGGGAAACATTTAAAGCAGTGTGTAGAGGGAAATTTTGAACACTAAATGCTCACAAGAGAAAGCAGGAAAGGTCGAAAATTGACATCCTAACATCAAAATTAAAAGAACTAGAGAAGCAAGAACAAACAAATGCAAAAGCTAGCAGGAGACTAGCAATAACTAAGATCAGAGCAGAACCGAAGGAGATAGAGACACAAAACACCCTTCAAAAAATCAAAGAATTCAGGAGGTGAGTTTTTGAAAGGATCAACAAAACAGACCGCTAGCCAGACTAATAAAGAAGAAATGAGAGAAGAATCAAATAGACACAATAAAAATGATATAGGGGATATCACCACTGATCACACAGAAATATAAATTACCATCTAAGAACACTATAAACACCTCTATGTAAATAAACTAGAAAATCTAGAAGACATGGATAAATTCCTAGACGCATACACCCTCCCAAGTCCACACCACAAAGAAGTAAAATCCTGAATAGACCAATGACAAATTCTGAAATTAAGGCAGTAACTAATAGCCTACCAAGCAAAAAAAAGTCCAGGACCAGACGGATTCACAGCCAAATTATACCAGGTGTACAAAGAGGAGATGGTACCATTCCTTCTGAAACTATTCCAAACAATAGAAGAAGAGGGAATCCTCCTGAACTCATTTTATGAGGCCAGCATCATCCTGATATGAAAACCTGGCAGAGACACAACAAAAAAAGAAAATTTCAGGCCAATATCCCTGATGAAGATTGATGCAAAAATCCTCAATAAAATACTGGCAAACTGAATCCAGCACCACATCAAAAAGCTTATCCACCACGATCAACTTGGCTTCATCCGTGGGATACAAGGCTGGTTCAACATATGCAAATCAATAAACGTAATCCATCACATAAACAGAACCAATGACAAAAACCACATAATTATCTCAATACATGCAGAAAAGGCATTTGACAAATACAACAGCCTTTCATGCTAAAAACCCTCAATAAACTAGGGATGGATGGAACGTATCTCAAAATAATAAGAACTATTTATGACAAACCCAGAGCCAATATCATACTGAATGGGCAAAAACTGGAAGCATTCCCTTTGAAAACCAGCACAAGACAAGGAT
Source organism: Gorilla gorilla gorilla (assembly GCF_029281585.2). Taxonomy (NCBI): domain Eukaryota; kingdom Metazoa; phylum Chordata; class Mammalia; order Primates; family Hominidae; genus Gorilla; species Gorilla gorilla. The sequence goes on from NC_073247.2 coordinate 129,166,193, forward strand.
GCCCTCTCTCACCACTCCCATTCAACACAGTATTGGAAGTTCTGGCCAGGGCAATCAGGCAGGGGAAAGAAATAAAGCCTATTCAAATAGGAAGAGAGGAAGTCAAATTGTCTCTGTTTGCAGATGACATGATTGTATATTTAGAAAACCCCATCGTCTCAGCCCAAAATCTCCTTAAGCTGATAAGCAACTTCAGCAAAGTCTCAGAATACAAAATCAATGTGCAAAAATCACAGGCATTCCTGTACACTAATAACAGAGAGCGAAATCATGAGTGAACTCCCATTCACAATTGCTACTAGGAGAATAAAATACCTAGGAATACAACTTACAAGGGATATGAAGGACCTCTTCAAGGAGAACTACAAACCACTGCTCAAGAAAATAAGACAGGAAACAAACAAATGAAAAACATTTTGTGCTCACGCACAGGAAGAATCAATATCGTGAAAATGGCCATACTTCTCAAAGTAATTTATAGATTCAATGTTATCCCCATCAAGCTACCACTGACTTTCTTTACAGAATTGGAAAAAAACTACTTTAAACTTCATATGGAACAAAAAAAGAGCCCATATAACCAAGACAATCATAAGCAAAAAGAACAAAGCTGGAGGCATCCTGACTACCTGACTTCAAACTATACTACAAGGCTACAGTAACCAAAACAGCATGGTACTGGTACCAAAACAGATATATAGACCAGGGGAACAGAACAGAAGCCTCAGAAATAACACCTCACATCTACAACCATCTGATCTTTGACAAACCTGGCACAAATAAGCAACAGGGAAATGATTCCCTATTTAATAAATGGTGTTGGGAACACTGGCTAGCCATATGCAGACAACTGAAACTGGACCCCTTCCTTACACCTTATGTAAAAGTTAACTCAAGATGGAGTAAAGACTTGAATGTAAGACCCAAAACCATAAAAACCCTAGAAGAAAACCTGGGCAATACCATTCAGGACATAGGCATGGGCAAAGACTTCATGTCTAAAACACCAAAAGCAACGGCAGCAAAAGCCAAAATTGAGAAATGAGATCTAATTAAACTAAAGAGCTTCTGCACAGCAAAGAAACTATCATCGGAGTGAACAGGCAACACACAGAATGTGTGAAAACTTTTGCAATCTGTCCATCTAACAAAGGGCTAATATCTAGAATCTACAAAGAAACAAATTTACAAGAAAAAAACAACCCCATCAAAAAGTGGGTGAGGGATATGAACAGACACTTCCCAAAGGAAGACACTTATGCAGCCAACAAACATATGAAAAATAGTCATCATCACTGTTCATTAGAGAAATGCAAATTAAAACCACAATGAGATACCATCTCACACCAGTTAGAATAGTGATCATTAAAAAGTCAGGAAACAACAGATGCTGGTGAGGATATGGACAAATAGGAAAGCTTTTACACTGTTGGTGGGAGTGTAAATTATTTCAACCATTGTGGAAGACAGTGTGGTGATTCCTCAAGGATCTAGAACTAGAAATACCATTTGACTCAGCAATCCCATTACTGGGTATATACCCAAAGGATTATAAATCATGCTACTATAAAGACACACACACACATATGTTCATTGCGGCAGTATTTGCAATAGCAAAGACTTGGAACCAACCCAAATGTCCATCAATGATAGACTGGATTAAGAAAATGTGGCACATATACAGCATGGAATACTATGCAACCATGAAAAAGGATAAGTTCATGTCCTTTGCAGGGACATGAATGAAGCTGGAAACCATCATTCTCAGCAAACTAACACAAGAACAGAAAACCAAACACTACATCTTCTCACTCATAAGTGGGTGTTGAACAATGAGAACACATGAACACAGGGAGGGGAACATCACACACCTGGACCTGTTGGGGTGTGGGGAGCTAGGGGAGGGATAGCATTAGGAGAAATACCTAATGTAGGTGATGGGTTGATGGGTGCAGCAAACAACCATGGCACATGTATACCTATGTAACAAAACTGCATATTCTGCACATTTCCCCCAGAATTTAAAGTATAATAATAAAAAAATACAGTATAAAAGATTTAAAAAAAGATGCAGGCATGCATACATTTGTTGCAGAACTATGCACAATAGCCAAGACATGAAATTAACCTATATGCCCATCAATAGTAGTCTGGATAAAGAAAACATGATACATGCCCACCATTAAATACTATGCAGCCATAAAGAAGAAGAGGATTGTGTCCTTTGCAGCAACATGGATGGAGCGGGAGGCTATTATCCTAAGCAAACTAACACAGGAATGGAAAAACCAAATACTGCATGTTGTGACTCATAAGTGGGAGCTAAAGATTATGACCACAAAGAAGGGAACAACAGACTCCAGGACCTACTTGATGGTAGAGAGTGGGAAGAGAGTGAGGACTGAAAAACTACCTATCACGTACTATGCTTTTTACCTGGGTGACAAAATAAACTGTAAATGAATCCATCATGACATGTAACATATGTCCCCCTAACATCCAACCTGATTATATTATTTCACTTCAACTATGTTATTGACCTTAGGCCTACAAATCTAAAATAAAAGTTTTATATAAAAATTTAGGGTGACCAATTTGTCCTGGCTTTTCTAGATACTGTCTTGGTTTTGAACCTGGAAGTTCCCCTCCTCATAAACTTTCTAAGTCCTGAAAAACCTGGGATTGTGATATTCTAGATTATATTTAGCACTCTAACATTCCTGAGTTCTACAATAGCTTTCAAAAACCATCATTTGATGAGCACAGTCTAAATCTCAAACACACACAACACACAATTTCTGAAATGTACATAAAGTGCTAAGTCATGACTCTACTAAGCTGAGAGCTCTAAATACTACAATCTAAGCATTACATGCCTTCCCCACTCCCCCAGATATGCAGAAGAGGTTGAAATATCAAGAGGGTTTTACTGGAGAGCTATTTAATTTATTATTAATAGCTAGAAAGGGAACCCCTCTGGAAATTTGGGTGATGGGCTTTAAACTTGTGACACTGGTTAAATTTACAATCCTTCCTAGGTTTTTTATTACTAAAACTAATAGAATACTTAGGCTGAGGCTCTTATATCTAAATTACCTATTCTAGTATTCTAAACTTTATGTTTAATTATTTACTCAGGATATTGAGAGGTGCAATAGAGAATGTCACTAATGTATGAAGTATATTTCAAAACTGTTTAACACTTGTAGGATAGATATAATTGAGTGGTTAGCACAAGGATGTGTTTTCTTTGGACCATAGAGTGTATTTTTAAAAACCTCAAATTGATTGCCAATCTTTGAAACCCAAGAGACATTCAGAATAATCTGAACACAGGAAATGCTCCAGAAACATGCGTGTCACAGAGTAAAAGTTTTCAATTAATGTTTGTTAAAATAACTGAATGCTAGAGAACAGCTTCCAGTGTCCTGAGTTATATAATCTCTCTGAATTGTAGAACAGGTGCAGTTACTTCAATGGACATGCCATTAGGAAGCTGCACATATAAGCTTTGCCTATTGCTTTGAAAATAAAGACATGTTGCCAAATAGCTTATATTACATTTAAGTTTTTGCCACTTGGAAAAGGTCCACTATAGCCTTAGGCTTTGTCTACATGCTGCCAAGCATCTGGATAAACAGTGACAGCCTCAGTTAATCATTTTGGTAATAATAAACCCTTCCATTTTGATAGTTCTTCTAGGTTTTTAAACCACTGCTACATTTACAGTCTCATTTGAGTCTCACAGCAATTGGCTATCATTTAAAATAGCTTAGTGATTAAGACTCACGTTATAGAGTCAAATGGATCTGGGCTCAAATCACTATTTTTATATTTGCTAGTTGCATGACTTTTGGCAAGCTATTTAACCTCTCTCTCTGAGCCTTAATGAGTTTGACTTAAACTTGAGGATAATAATACCTGTCTCATGAGACTGTTGTGATGACTAAGTGATTATGCAGGTCAAGCACTGAGAACAGAGCCTGGAACATAGTAAAGGCTCAGTAACTTTTAGCTGCCATTATCATAATTATAATTAATTTTATTAATATTAATTTAGATACTATACATCTCATAGTCAAATATTCACAAGCTTAACTGTGTCTTCAATTTTACTGTGTAGGCAAGCCACAGTAAGCTGCGGGGCAAGGGGGGATTTATTATATTGCTTGTCTAAACTACAAAGGGGCATATTTCAGAAGGTTGAAAGCTACAAATATCTCGCAGTCCTAAAACTGACAGCTCTAGGCTAAGGACAAGAATTAAAGAGACTGGTGGCAGCAATGGCTTACAAGAGAGGATCCTTAGTACTACAAAAGATAAAACTCAGGAAAGTGTGTAAGCATCCTGCTCCCTCTTTTTAACCTTTGGATATCTTTCAGAGAACATTGCTCTAGCATAATAAATAATTATTGTTGAACACCTACACTGATAGGCAATGGAATTATTATTCCTATTTAACCTATGAGGAAACTGAGGCTAATCAAAATCAAATAAATTGCACAGGTCACACTGATAAAAATAGGTAGAGTTAGGCCTTACATATAGGTCTCCAAAGCCCATATTTTTATCCACCATATGATGTGGTCTTTCCTTATACCTCAGGATATCATCAATCACACACTTGTAATGGAGTCAGCCAGGCTGGCTTCCAGTAAGCATGCCCTTTCTACTTGTCAACCCTCTTATGAAGGAAAATTGGCAAGCCACATGTAGAAGAATGAAACTGGATCATCATCTCTCACCTGTTCGAAATAAGGTCGGAAGAGGGAGAGGATCAGAACAAATAACTATTGGGACTATAGGCTTAGTACCTGGGTACTATAGGCTTAGTACTATAGGCTTAGTACCTGGGTGCCAAAATAATCTGTACAACAAGCCCCTGTGACATGAGTTTACCTATATAACAAACCTGCACATCTACCCCGAACCTAAAATAAAGGTTTTTGTTTGTTTGTTTGTTTGTTTTTTTAATGAGCTGAAGGGAAGGAGAAAATTATAGACTATTTTCTCAAAGGGTTTAGTAGCAGAGGGAAGGACAATGGATAGTCTGATAAGTGAGGAAAATTCAGGGCTGAGGGAAGATTTTTGTTTTGTTTTTATTTTGAAGGCATATAGGCTTTGGTTAATTGTAGGCAGAGAACAAAGACCCAATGAATAGGAAGTAATTGGAGATATAGCAGAGAAAAAGAATAACTAATAGAGCACAGATTTTTTCTGTGGAAGATAATGAACATAAGTGGCTGGCTTCATCATAAGGGGGGAACATCAAAATATTTTAACTCATTTTGCATTCAGTCACATAAAATCTTTCTTCATCACAAAACTATTCGGCAATGGCTATCACTAGAGCAAACCCTAATCTAGGATCTCATTGCTTTATATCTGAGAGACTGTGATGGCCTTGTAATTACGTTCCTTCTCTACAATCTTGTCCAATCAAAATTGTCCCTGCGTGTTGGCTAGTGGAGCTCTCTTCCAAAATCTTTTCTAGAAACAATCCCATATATGGCCCCTTCTTTCTGATCTCTGATTTTAGCTTGGCATCTTAACTTTTCGGTATGGATAAGGATTTGGATTGTTACTACTCCCTTTAAGTCTAGATTCCTTTGCAGTTTCCATTATCAGAAGATACCATGTAACTCTTAATTCTGTTGTGACTTTGGCATTTGACACACTGAAATTTGTTGCTGTAACTGATTTTAAATGATGATGATGACACCTCTTGTTTTCTAACTAGATGGCAAGGATTGCTGCCAAGGAGACTTTCTCTAAACAACTATTTATTTCAAAAAAAGATCATTAAGTGTGTAACTCTGTATGCCTGTGTGTTCGTGTATGTGTACATGTGTGTGTGTTATACCACAGACATAATTTATATTTGGTATATTTATTCTTATATGTGGGCTAATTGATAGCTTACAGGGTCCTTGTGTTTTTCAGTTTGTTGTTTTTGCTCTCAGCAAAAATTTACTCAGCTGATGAGGATATTTTGACAACTCGGCCTGTGTGTCCAGGAACTGCAATTTGGTATGAATTTTCTGGCTGAAATGACCTAATTTTAACATATAAAATATTTCAAATTTATAAGGAAATGATGTAGGTAGCCTGATGCAAGGAATAACAATTATTAAGACTTTATACAGTTCCTAATATATAAAATCACAGGGTGGAAACATCATGATTACAGCTTCCTTATTTCATTTGCAAATATTACAAATGTTGTTTACTAAAACTGCATTCTAACAAAAGTTACAAAGAATTATAGTTTCCAGCTTGAACAAACAGTTCAGTTTAATTCTTAGGAATGTTTCAGTCAACATTTACAATATATTTGTACCTTAAAGAATTCACATACTTTCTCAAATGTCTTTGTTTCTTGATGCTTCCAAATATACTATACCCAAATAATTAATTTTCAACACAGTGAAAGTGTTTTGTTATTGTTTTTCTTTTGTGTTCAGTAGCCCAATAATGGCCTTTACATAATTTAGTGTGATTCCTATCTCCTCATTTATTTCTCAGCTGATTTAATTTTTAAGATTCTGATCACATAAATAAATGCATACAGAATTTTATGGATAACTCATGAAAACCAATCTCCCTCTCTCTCTCTTTCCCTCTCTCTATCTCTCCCTCCCTCCCTCTATCCCCCCATGTGTGTATATATACAGATAGATAGATCGATAGATGGATAGATAGATAACACTTATCATTTGCATAGGTGTTTTGTGAACTTTAATATTTAAAAACCTGGAACTCAACTAACACAAGTGCTGAGCTGTAATTGTTTATTAAAGATGCCTTTACCAAACAAGAAGCAAAATACCACTCTGCACTTGCTGACAGAGAAAACAAAACAATCTGCATTCTCCAGAAGTGTTGTGATTTAGCAACTTTCCTCTGCAGAATTGAGGCTGGCTTTATAGGATTCATTATATTGACCATTTTTTGAGTCTGTTGCCAAGCAATTGAACAGTTGATTTGATCTGGTTTTCTTAATGGCCAAAAGAACCAGATGGCTTGATTGGAATGATTACTGAAACAACCAATTCAACCAGGAAAACAGTTGGATTAATGATGATGTGTTAACAACATCCAACTTCACAAAGAGATAGCTAATGTAGAAACTTCAAAGCCTGATTTATCAGATTTAACTAGCATTGTGAGTCTTGATGCCCAGCTCAGAATTAGTATTGCAGTGGACAACTTTAATTGGGGGTATTTTTAAGTTTTTCATAATGCAAATCGGCATTCTAAAGGGTAGGATATTAAAGGAGCCAGAAAGAGAAACAACAAATTGTTAGTGCTATTGAGAAGCTTTGAAAGCATGCCAAGCTAAAATGATGATGGGCCATGATATGAGACTCTATAATGAATTTATAGCACAAACATTGTGACTCATAAGCTTCTCACATCAGAGCAATTTATAAAAGGTATCCTTGCAGATTGATACCTGTGATATTTGTTCTTTTATATCCTAAAGTGTGATTTTACAAAGTATTAGGAAACTTTATAAAAATGAAAAACATTAACAGCTACAAAAGAAAAGGCAATATTACAAAGCAAAAAATTTGTATGTATTAAGGCTTAAGTATTCATCTAGTTCTATGACTTTTGGCTCAATTATTACTGTGATGGCAATGTCTGGACATAGATTGTGAAATCAAGCATTAGGGTTGGAGCAAATATTAAGATGTCTCTTGTTACAGTATCTCTTAATGAGAAAAATGTTGGGGCTCATGATATCCTCAAACTTTATGAGAATCAAATTTCTCTAAAACTTCCTCTCCTTTTAAATTTCCTTTTTCCCCTATAATAGTGAATGTTTGATAGTTTCATTACATTCACTGAGGATTTCCCTTCCTTGTCCATATAAGAAGTGTTACCATCCAAAGGACAGCATATTCCAGATGTTTTCCTGGGTTTGAAACAGGACTGCATCTCTTGTCTCTATCTGAGAAGAGGAGCAACCCTGTTTTAGGAGCCTTTTACCAAGACTGCAGGGGGTAGTTTGTCAGATTCCTGTTCTTGGAATGTGAGGCCTAGACAAGAAAATATAAATTTGAAGCAGATTTTTTCAGAGATATTATCTCAAGGAATGAATTTATCCATTAATTCCACAAATACATATCTATTAAATGCTAGGCATTGTGCTAAGTGCAGTGTATACAGTAGTTAACACTATAGACATGCTCACTGACAGATATTAATAGATTACTCTTAAAATATATTTGTAATTTTACATGAGCTATTTCAGAAAGGGTCAGGGTGTTATGAATGAATAATGGAGAGTTGAAGAATGTTTAAATTGGTAACCAGGAAAAGTATCTGAGAGAGTGACATTTAAGCTAAGACCCAAAGGATGAGTAGATGTTAACCAGGTAATAAGTGGTAGGGCGAGATATGTCCCAGGCAGTATGTAAAAAGGCTTGGAATACAGAGGCTCATGTAGCTCAAGGGCAGAGAGACCAGGGAGAATAGCTCAAGATAAACCTGGAGAGGCAGGCAGAGGCCAGGGATGCTGTAACAAAGTGCAACAAACTGAATGGCTTAAGCAATATAAATCAACGATCTCATAGTTCTGGAGGCTAAAAAAATTAAAATCAAGGTATCAATAGAGTTTGTTCCTTTGGAGGGCAGTGAGGGAAGGCTCTCTTCTAGGCCTGTCTCCTTATATTCTACCTGTCTTTTCACATTGTCTTTCCTCTTTCCATGTGTTTCTGTGTCTACATTTCTTTTTTTTTTAATAAGGATATCAGTCATATTGCATCAGTGCCTATCCCAACGACCTCACTTTAACTTGATTACCTCCATAAAATCTCTATGTCCAAATAAGGTCACATTCTGAGGTAGTGGGACTTAACACTTCAATATATGGATTTTGAGAGGAACACAATTCAACTCATAACACAGAGCTTTGACAGACATGCTACGCATTTTTTATTCTTTCCTGAGTGCCTAGGGCTGTCATAGACAGATTTTATTTTTATAAATGATTGCTCTGCTGTGTGGAGAATCTATTGTAGGGATTTTTATCAGTTTCCAATTGATGCTATGACAAATTAACACAAATTTAATGGCTTAAAAACCACCTAGTTGTCTTATAGTCCTAGAATTCAGAAGTCTATAACATCTAGTTTCAATGGGCTAAAATCAAGGCAGAAGTCTTCATTCTAGATACTCTAAGAGAGAATGCATTTCTTTGTCTTTTCCAGCTTCTAGACACCACCTACATTTCTTTATTCATGGCTCCTTCCCCCATTTTCAAAGCCAGCAGTAGGGCATCTTCTCTCCTCTCTGACCTCAGCTCCAGTCATTACATCCTCACTTTCTGATTCTCGTCCTCCAGTCTACCTCTCATATGGACCCTTGTGATTACATTGGAGCAAATTGAATGGTCCAAGAGAAATCTCCCCATCTCAAGATTCTTAATTTAATCACACCTGTAAAACCCTTGTTACCATGCAAGGTGACATACACACGGATTCCTGAACATCCTGGTATGTGTATGGAGGGGCATTATTCTGTCTACCGCAGTAGTCAACAATGAAAGTAAAAAGCCAGTTACAAAGGTATTGCGATAATCTAAGTGTGAGATGATGGTAACTTAGATTGGGTAGCAATGGAAATGGAAATAAGTAGTCATATTGGAGAATTAATTAGGAGAAACTGAACAGGACTTGCATATATATATATACACGTATATATATATATGTATATATATACGTGTATATATACACGTATATATATACGTGTATATATACACGTATATATATACGTATATATATACACGTATATATATGTATATATATACACGTATATATATACGTATATATATACACGTATATATATGTATATATATACACGTATATATATATGTATATATATACACGTATATATATATGTATATATATATGTGTGTATATATATATACGTATATATATATATACTGAACTATAACTGATTTATAATATGTCTCCTGATTATTGTGAATATCATATCTATAGCATGGACTAGGAAATTAAAATATTACATTTTGAACATGGTCCTGTATATTTATAAAAGTAGACATTTTTGCATCCAAAAAGTTTTGCTTCTTTGTTTATTTTGGCATAGGTAGAAATTTTATTTTTAACTTTCTGGAAGAGTTGTATGAAATAGTTTGCTCAGATTTTGAAACCTTATGAATAAATCATTTGAAATTATCTACTAAATTTGCTATTTATCTCATTAAGTTTGAATATGAGAGAGAAAAATGCTAACAAATTAGAAAATAAAGTCAATTAGAAAATAAAAACTGGTTGTGTTCAAAGTGCATCATGTGTGGGTGGCAGTTGAAACACTAAAAAAGTAATTTTCATGAGCAGACGACTGAACTTTGAACATGTTTTAAATGGCATTACAAGAAACGAAACTGGATTGTAGTTGGAGGTCTCCAGAAATTACAATGGAGAAGACTGACAGAGATAGACCTGTTGAGAAGTTCTCTTGACTGATTCCGATGGCCAAAAGCTCTGGAGGAATATTTAGGAGTGTGGAAAAGGAAAACAGAAAGTTATATGGGCATTCTTAGGCTAGACCATTACCACATTACAGATGTACCCTGAGGAAAATACAATACGTTAAAATAAAAACTTATTCATCTTATGAGATTTGACACATCTCAAGAACATATCTGAGGATCACATTAAATTAAAAATCCCTTTAGAGGAAAGTGACATTAGCAAGATGGTGGAATAGGAAATTCTATCACTCATCCCCTGACAAAAACATCAATTTGAACAACCATCCAAGCATAAAAATCCATTACAAGATACCCTCAATAAGTATAAGAAATTTATGTGAGAGAATACAGCAGATGGGTGGAACACAGATATAAGAAAAGATACATTGAAGAGGGTAGGAAGGATAGTTTTACATTACCTATGTCATCCATTGCCTAAGCTTGAGCAATGCTGTGCAGGGAGAGATACCCTTCATGTAGGAGAAGAGTGAGGTGAGCACCTGACTTTGCTATAGTGAGCCCCCAGAGCTTCAGGCTCCAGTACTTCCTCAGTGCCAGGCTGGCCCTCATAGCACCAGGCTTCAGGCCCACAGTGGCAGGCTAGCCTCATGGCCACAGGCTCCAGGCTGGCAGGCCCAAGTTCCAGGACTGCCACAGTACCAGGTTTGTTCCCATGAACCCAGGCTTCAGGCTGGTCTCCATGGACCCAGGACTCAGGCCTTCCCCTATAGACTCAGACTCTAGGCCTGCTACAGCACCTGGCCAGACCTATGGACCCAAGTTTTAGGCCTCCTCTCTGGAATCTGGTGCCCGGCCCATTTCAGTGGACCCTGGCACCAGGATGTACCCTATGGACTTATGATCAGGACTATCCCTGTGGACCCAACCATTAGGACAACTTCAGTGAGCCTTACTGTCAGGCTGGCCACCATGAACCCAAGATCTAGGCCTGCTCCAGTGGACACAGGCTCCAGGTCCACCCCTGTGGATGCAGGCACCAGACCTGGCCACCTGCTAACCAGGGAACTAGGTCAGCTAGCCTTAGGACACCAGCAGCAAGCTTGCCCATGGACCACACCAGCTGGCCTACCCAGAATCTTTGGATAGGCTGACTTTAAAGGGCTTTATGTGCTAAAGCCAGTCTGTAAAGACTGTAAGAGGTGCCTACTCTTTCAAATGTGCAGACACCAACCAACACAAGGCCCCAAGAATTACAAATAATGAGGGAAACATGACATTATGAAAGGAACAAAATAATGCATCAGTCACAGATTCGAATGAAATGGAGATCTACAACCTACTTGACAAAGAATTCAAAATAATCATCTTAAATAGCTCAGTGAGCCACAAGAGAGCACAGATAGCCAACCAGACTAAATCAGAAAATGAACATATGAGCAAAATAAAAAAAGTTCAACAGGGATATAGAAAGTATTAAAAAAGCCAAACAGAAATTCTGAAACTGAAGAACAAAATGACTGCACTGAAGAATGTCATACAGACATTCAGCAACAGACTTGATGAAGCAAAAGAAAGAATCAGCAACCTTGAAGACAGGTTATTTGAAATTACTTAGTGAGGAACAAAACAGAAAAAAAATAATTAAAAATAATGACAAAAGCCTATGAGACTTATAGAATATCATCAAGTGAATCAATGTAAACATTATGGAAATCCAAGGAGAAGATAAAGAGAAAAAAAAGAGACAAAAAAAGTAAAGAGATAATGAAAAAAAAACTTTCAAAATATGGAGAAGAAAATGAACACCCAGATCCATGAAGCCTAAAGACTCCAAACAGATTAAACATAAAGATCTCATCACTGATACACAATATAATCAAATTCTCAAAATTCAGTGATTAAAAAGAGAATTTTGAAAGCAGCTAAAGAAAAAAAAAGTGACTCATCTCATCACATATATAGAAACTCGCATAAAACAATCAGCTGATTTCTCAGAACAAACCTTGCAGGCCAGGAGAGAGTGGAATGACATATTCAAAGTGCTGAAATGAAAATACTGGGTGGGTGTAGAAAGATGGCAGAGTAGAAGGCTCCACTGGTCATACCCCCACCCTTCACAAAAAACTATTTACACACACACACACACACACCACCTTCATAAGAACCAAAAGTCAAGTGAGCACCCACAGTACCTGGATTTAACTTCATATTGCTGAGAGAGGCACTAAAGCAGTAAGAATCTGGAATGACAGGTAGTGCGGGTGTGGTGTGGAGAGCATTTTTGTGCCCTGGGAAGAAAGGAAAACAGCAACTGTGAGACATTAAACTCAGTGCTGACCTTGTTATAGCAGAAAGCAAAACTAGACCAAACTCAGCTGATGCCCGCCCATGCAGGGAGCATTTAAACTAGCTCTAGCCAGAGGGGAATCATTGATCTCAGCAGACAACTTGAGTTCCTACAAGCCTTGCCACCTCAGGCTAAAGTGTTCTGGGGCACCAAATAAACTTGAAAGCAGTTTAGGCCACAAAGACTGCAACACTTAGGTGAGTTCTAGAGCTGAACTAGGCCCAGAGACAGTGAACTGGAGGGGCACATGACCTACTGAGCCACCAGCAGAAGTGGCAAAGGGAGTGCTGGCATCACCCTTCCCCTAACCTACTTAAGGAAAGCAGATGGAAAAGTGGAGAAGACTTTGTCTTGCATCTTGGATACCAGCTCAGCGAGAGCAGGATAGGGCACTGGTCACGGTTGTGAGGCCCCCTTTCCAGGCCCTAGCTCCTGGACATTTCTAGAAACATACTGGACCAGAAGAGAACATGTGGCCGTGAGGGTAAGAACTCAGTCTTGGCAGGATGCGTCACCTATTAACTGAAGAACCCTTGGGCCTTAAGTAACCAGCAGTAATACCACAGTACTACACTGGGCCTTGGGTGAGACTCAGACTTGCTGGCTTCTAGTGATTCTCAGCACATTCCCAGTTGTGGTGATGATGAAGCAAGACTCCTGCTTGAGAAAGTGGATGGAAAAGTAAAGGCGACTATGTCTTGCACCTCAGGTATGAGTTCAGCCACAGGAGTGAGAGCACCAAACAGGCTCTTGGGGTCCCCAATTCCAGGAGTTCGCCCTTGGATAACATTTCTTGACTTGCCCTGTGCGAGAGGAGGGCCCATTCTCCTGGAGGGTGAATCGCAGGTGAGGCAGCATTCACCACAACCTGACTGAAGAACCCTTGGGCCTTGAGGGAACATCAGTGGAAGTCTGGCAATATTCTCTGTGGGCCTGACTTGGCAGTGGTCATGGAGTGAAACTCTCCTGTCTTTGGAAAGCGGAGACAAAAGTGAGAAGGACTATGTCTTGTGGTTTGAGTGCCAGCTCAGCCACATTAAATTTCTCTGCATACAAAGACTTTCCTCCTCTCATACATTCTGTTATTGAGGTAACAGTTTACATCTCTTATATTGTGTGTCCATTAATAAATTGTTGTGGCTATAGTTATTTTTAGTAATTATTTTTAGTAATTTGACATTTATAGTAGAGCCAAAAGTGTTTTGTGTACCACCATTACATTATTAATGTATTCTGAATTTTTTTGTCAGCACATAGTAGGTATATATATTTATGGGTTATATGAGATATTTTGATACAGGCATGCCGTGTAACATAATCACATCATGGAAAATGGGGTGTCCATATCCTCAAGCATTTGTCTTTGTGTTATAAACAATCCAATTATACTCTTTTAGTTCTTGTTAAATGTACATTAAATTACTATTGACTACAGTCATGCTCTTTTGTACTATAATATGCTAAGACTTATTCATTTTCTCTAATTGTTTTTGTATCCATGAAGCTACCCAAATCCCCATAAGCCCCACACCACCCTTCTCAGCCTCTATTCACCATACTTCTACAGTCTATCTCTGTGGGTTCAATTATTTTGATTTCTAGATCCCACAAATAAGAGCCAGTATGTAATTTGTCTTTCCGTGTTGACTTAACCAAAGATGTTAAAAATCTTTATAATAAAAAAGTATACAATACTGATGAAATAAATTGAAGAGAACACCAAAAAAAACAATGGGAAGATAATCCATGTTCACGGATTGGAAGAACCAATAGTGTTAAATGTCCACACTACCCAAAGCAACCCACCCGTTCAAGGCAATGCCTATCAAAATACCATTGACACTCCACAAAATTTGAAAAAAGTATCCTAAAATTTATATAAAACCTCAAAAGATCCAGAACAGCCAAAAATATCCTAAGCAAAAAGTACAAAACTTAAAAAATCATATTACCTGACTTCAAATTATACTACAGAGCTACAGTAACCAAAACAGTATGGTACTGGCATAAAGACAGGCACATAGACCAATGGAACAAAATAGAGAACCCAGAAACAAATCCATACATCTACGGTGAACTTATTTTATTATTATTATTATTATTATTAATTATACTTTAAGTTCTAGGGTACATGTGCACAATGTGCAGGTTTGTTACATATGTACACATGTGCCATGTTGGCATGCTGCACCCATTAACTCGTCATTTACATTAGGTATATCTCCTAATGCTATCCCTCCTCCCTCCCCCCACCCCACGACAGGCCCCGGTGTGTAATGTTCCACACCCTGTGTCCAAGTGTTCTCATTGTGCAATTCCCACCTACGAGTGAGAACATGCGGTGTTTGATTTTCTGTCCTTGCGATAGTTTTCTCAGAATGATGGTTTCCAGCTTCATCCATGTCCCTACAAAGGACAAGAACTTATCCTTTTTCATGGCTGCATGGTATTCCATGGTGTATATGTGCTGCATTTTCTTAATCCAGTTTGTCATTGATGGACATTTGGGTTGGTTCCAAGTCTTTACTATTGTGAATAGTGCTGCAATAAACATATGTGTGCATGTGTCTTCATAGCAGCATGATTTATAATCTTTTGGGTGTATTCCCAGTAATGGGATGGCTGGATCAAATGGTATT
The DNA here is from genome assembly GCF_029281585.2 of Gorilla gorilla gorilla. Lineage (NCBI taxonomy): Eukaryota > Metazoa > Chordata > Mammalia > Primates > Hominidae > Gorilla > Gorilla gorilla. The sequence continues at coordinate 129,181,647 of NC_073247.2, forward strand.
TCTAGTTCTAGATCCTTGAGGAATCAACACACTGTCTTCCACAATGATTGAACTAGTTTACACTCCCATCAACAGTGTAAAACTGTTCCTATTTCTCCACATCCTCTCCAGCACCTGTTGTTTCCTGACTTTTGAATGATTGCCATTCTAACTGGTGTGAGATGATATCTCATTGTGGTTTTGATTTGCATTTCTCTGATGGCCAGTGATGATGAGCATTTTTTCATGTGTCAGTTGGCTGCATAAATGTCTTCTTTTGAGAAGTGTCTGTTCATATCCTTTGCCCACTTCTTGATGGGGTTTTTTTTTTTCTTGTAAATTTATTTAAGTTTTTGTAGATTCTGGATATTAGCCCTTTGACAGATGGCTAGATTGCAAAAAATTTTCTCCCATTCTGTAGGTTGCCTGTTCACTCTGAGGATACTTTATTTTGCTGTGCAGAAGCTCTTTAGTTTAATTACATCCCATTTGTCAATTTTGGCTTTTGCTGTCATTGCTTTTGGTGTTTTAGACATGAAGTCTTTGCCCATGCCTATGTCCTGAATGGTATTGCCCAGGTTTTCTTCCAGGATTTTTTATGGTCCTAGGTCTTACATTTAAGTCTTTGATCCATCTTGAGTTGATTTTTGTATAAAGTGTAAGGAAGGGGTCCAGTTTCAGTTTTCTGCATATAGCTAGCCAATTTTCCCAACAACATTTATTAAATAGGGATTCTTTTCCCCATTGCTTGTTTGTGAAAGGTTTGTCAAATATCAGATGGTTGTAGATGTGTGGTGTTACTTCTGTGGCCTCTGTTCTATTCCATTGGTCTATTTATCTGTTTTGTTATCAGTACCATGCTCTTTTGGTTACTGTAGCCTTATAGCATAGTTTGAAGTCAGGTAGCGTGATGCCTCCAGCTTGGTTCTTCTTGCCCAGGATTGTCTTGGCTATGCAAGCTCTATTTTGAAGTTTAAAGTAGTGTTTTCCAATTCTGTGAAGAAAGTCAGTGGTAGCTTGATGGGGATAGCATTGAATTTATAAATTACTTTGGTCAGTATGGCCATTTTCACGATATTGATTCTTCCTATCTGTGAAGATGAAATGTTTTTCCATTTGTTTGTGTCCTCTCTTATTTTCTTGAGCAGTGGTTTGTAGTTCTCCTTGAAGAGGTCCTTCATATCCCTTGTAAGTTGTATTTCTAGATATTTTATTCTCCTAGTAGCAATTGTGAATGGGAGTTCACTCATGATTTGGCTCTCTGTTTGTCTGTTATTGGTGTATAGGAATGCTTGTGATTTTTGCACATTGATTTTGTGTCCTGAGACTGCTGAAGTTGCTTATCAGCTTAAGGAAATTTTGAGCTGAGACAATGGGGTTTTATAAATATACAATTATATCATCTGCAAACAGAGACAATTTGACTTCCTCTCTTCCTATTTGAATAGACTTTATTTCTTTCTCTTGCCTGATTGCCCTGGCCAGAACTTCCAATACTATGTTGAATGGGGGTGGTGAGAGAGGGCATCCTTGTCTTGTGCCAGTTTTCAAAGGGAATGCTTCCAGTTTTTGCCCATTCAGTATGATATTGGCTGCGGGTTTGTCATAAATAGCTCTTATTATTTATTTTGAGATATGTTCCATCAATACGTAGTTCATTGAGAGTTTTTAGCATGAAGGGCTATTGAATTTTGTGAAAGGCCTTTTCTGCATCTATTGAGATAATCATGTGGTTTTATGATTGGTTCTGTTTATGTGATGGATTACGTTTATTGATTTGCATATGTTGAACCAGCCTTACATCCCAGGTATGAAGCTGACTTGATTGTGGTGGATAAGCTTTTTGATGTGCTGCTGGATTCGGTTTGCCAGTATTTTATTGAGGATTTTTGCATCAATGTTCATCAGGGATACTGGCCTGAAATTTTCTTTTTTTGTTGTGTGTCTGCCAGGTTTTGGTGTCAGGGTGATGCTGGCCTCATAAAATGAGTTCAGGAGGATTCCCTCTTTTTCTATTGTTTGGAGTAGTTTCAGAAGGAATGCTACCAGCTCCTCATTGTACCTCTGCTAGAATTCGGCTGTGAATCTGTCTGGCACTGGGCTTTTTTTGGTTGGAAGGATATTAATTACTGCCTCAATTTCAGAACTTGTTATTGGTTCATTCAGGGATTCGATTTCTTCCTGGTTTAGACTAGGGAGGGTGTATGCATCCAGGAATTTATCCATTTCTCCTAGATTTTCTAGTTTATTTGCATAGAGCTGTTTATAGTATTACCTGATGGTAGTTTGTATTTCTGTGTGATCAGTGGTGATATCCCCTATACCATTTTTTATTGTGTCTATTTGATTCTTCTCTCTTTTCTTCTATATTAGTCTGGCTAGAAGTCTACCTGTTTTGTTGATCCTTTCAAAAACCCAGCTCCTGGATTCATTGATTTTTTTGAAGGGTTTTTCGTGTCTCTATCTCCTTCAGTTCTGCTATGATCTTAGTTATTGCTTGTCTTCTGCTAGGTTTTGCATTTTTTTGCTCTTGCTTCTCTAGCTCTTTTAATTTTGATGTTAGGATGTCAATTTTCGATCTTTCCTGCTTTCTCTTGTGAGCATTTACTGCTATAAATTTCTCTCTACACATTGCTTTAAATGTGTCCCAGAGATTCTGGTACATTGTGCCTTCATTCTCTTTTCTTTCAAAGAACATCTTTATTTCTGCCTTCATTTTGTTATTTACCCAGTAGTCATTTAGGAGCAGGTTGTTCAGTTTCCATGTAGTTGTGTGGTTTTGAGTGAGTTTCTTAATCCAGAGTTCTAGTTTGATTGCACTGTGTTCTGGGAGACTATTTGTTATGATTTCCATTCTTTTGCATTTGCTGAAGAGTATTTTACTTCCAATTATGTGGTCAATTTTAGAATAAGAGCTATAAGATGCTGAACAGAATGTATATTCTGTTGATTTGGGGTGGAGAGTTCTGTAGATATCTATTAGGTCCCCTTGGTCCAGAGCTGAGTTGAAGTCCCAAATATCCTTGTTAATTTTCTGACTCGTTGAACTATCTAATATTGACAGTGGTGTGTTATAGTCTCCCAGTATTATTGTGTGGGAATGTAAGTCTCTTTGTAGGTCTCCAAGGACTTGCTTTATGTATCTGGGTGCTCCTGTATTGGGTACATATATATTTAGAATAGTTAGCTCTTCTTGTTGCATTGATCCCTTTACCATTAAGTAATCCCCTTCTTTGTCTCTTTTGATCTTTGTTGGTTTAAAGTCTGTTTTATCAGAGATTAGGATTGCAACTCCTGCTTTTTTTTGCTTTCCATTTGCTTGGTAAATATTCCTCCATCCCTTTATTTTGAGCCTATGTGTATCTTTGCATGTGAGATGGGTCTCCTGAATACAGCACACTGATGGGTCTTGACTCTATCCAATTTGCCAGTCTGCATCTTTTAATTGGGGCATTTAGCCCATTTACATTTAAGGTTAATATTGTTATGTGTGAATTTGATGCTGTCGTTATGATGCTAGCTGGTTGTTTTGCTCATTAGTTGATGCAATTTCTTCATAGTGTCAATGATCTTTACAATTTTGTATGTTTTTGCAGTGGCTGCTACCGGTTTTTCCTTTCCATGTTTAGTGCTTCCTTCAGGAGCTCTTGTAATGCAAGCCTGTTGGTGACAAAATCTCAGCATTTGCTTGAAATCTCTCAGCATTTTCTTGTCTGTAAAGGATTTTATTTCTCCTCTTATGAAGCTTAGTTTGGCTGGATACTAAATTCTGGGTCAAAAATCCTTTTCTTTAAGAATGTCGAATATCGGCCCCCACTCTCTTCTGGCTTGTAGGGTTTCTGCAGAGAGATCCGCTGTTAGTCTGATGAGCTTCCCTTTGTAGGTAACCTAATCTTTCTCTCTGGCTGCCCTTAACATTTTTTCCTTCATTTCAGCCTTGGCGAATCTGATGATTTTGTGTCTTGGGGGTTGCTCTTCTTGAGGATTATCTTTGTGGTGTTCTCTGTATTTTCTGAATTTGGATGTTGGCCTGTCTTGCTAGGTTGAGGAAGTTCTCCTGGATAATATCCTGAAGAGTGTTTTCCAACCTGGTTCCATCCTCCTCGTCACTTTCAGGTATACCAATCAAGTGTAGATTTGGTCTTTTCATATAGTCCCATATTTCTTTGAGGCTTTGTTCATTCCTTTTCATTCTTTTTTCTCTAAACATGTCTTCTTTATTTCATTAAGTTGATCTTCAATCACTGATATCCTTTCTTCCACTTGATCGATTCAGCTATTTAAACTTGGGTATGCTTCATGAAGTACTTGTGCTGCGTTTTTCAGCCCATCAGGTCATTTATGTTCTTCTCTACACTGGTTATTCCAGTTAGCAATTCGTCTAACCTTTTTTCAAGGTCCTTAGCTTCCTTGCATTGGGTTAGAACACGCTCCTTTAGCTCGGAGGAGTTTGTTATTACCCACCTTCTGAAGCCTACTTCTGTCAGTTCATCAAACTCATTCTCTGTCCAGTTTTGTTCCCTTGCTGGTGAGGAGTTGTGATCCTTTGGAGGAGACGAGGTGTTCTGATTTTTGGAATTTTCAGCCTTTTTGTGCTGGTTCTGCCCCATCTTTGTGGATTTATCTACCTTTGGTCTTTGATGTTGGTGACCTTCAGATGGGGTCTTTGGGTGCACGTGCTATTCCTTTCTGTTAGTTTTCCTTCTGGCAGGCCCCTCTGCTGCCAGTCTGCTGGGGTTTGCTGGAGGTCCACTTCCAACCCTGTCTGCCTGGGTATCACCAGCGGAGGCTCAGTTGGAAATGCAGAAATCACCCACCTTCTGCGTCAGTCTCACTGGGAGCTGCAGACTGGAGCTGTTTCTATTCAGCCATCTTCCCACTGTATGTTTTTGATACCTTGTTGAAAATCAGTTCAATATAGGTATGTGGATTTGTTTCTAGGATCTCTATTCTGTTCCATTGAGCTATGTGTCTGTTTTTATGCCAGCATCATGCTGTTTTGGGTACCATAGGTGTGTAGTATAATTTGAAATCAGGTAATATGCTTCTTCCAGTTTTGTTCTGTTTGCTTAGGTTAGCTTTGGATATTCTCGGCCTTTCGTGGTTCCATATACATTTTAGAATTGTTTCTCTATTTCTGTGAAGGATGTCCTTTGTATTTTGATAGGGATTTCATTGAATCTCTAGATCACTTTGGGTAGTATGGACATTTTAACCATATTGATTCTCCCAATGCATAAACATGGAATACTTTTCCATTTTTGGTGTCCTCTTCAATTTCTCTCATCTGTGCCATACAGTTTTCATTATAGAGATCTTTCATTTTTTGGTTAATTCCTAGGTATTTGATTTCTTTTTCACATTGTTCTGTGTTGGCATATGGAAATGCTACTGATTTTTCTATGTTGATTTGTTTCCTGCAACTTTATTGAATTTACCAGTTCTAATAGTTTTCTTGTGGAGTCTTTAGGTTTTCCAAATATAAGATTAAATGATCTGCAAACAAGAATAATTTGACTTCTTTCTTTCCAATTTGGATGCCCTTTATTTCTTTCTCTTGTCTGACTGCTCTAGCTAGGATTTCCAGTACTATGTCTGATAACAGTGGTGTCAGTGAGCATCCTTGTTGCGTTCTAGATCTTAGAGGAAAGGCTTTCAGTTTTTCCCCATTCAGTATGATACTAGATGTGAGTCTTTCATATATGGCTTTTATTATGTTGAGGTATGTTCCTTCTATCCCCAGTTTTTGGGGGTTTTTTATCATGAAGCAATGTTAAATTTTATCAAATGCTTTTTGAGCATCAATTAAAATGATCATATGGAGTTTATTCTTCATTCTGTTGATACGATGTATCACATTGATTGATTTGCATATGTGAACCATCCTTGTATCCCAGGGATAAATCCCACTTCCTCATGATGAACAATCTTTCTAATATATTGAATTTGGTTTGATAGTATTTTGTGGGGGATTTTTACATCAATATTCATTAGAGATATTGATCTATAGATTTCTTTTATTGATGTGTCATTGTCTGATTTCTGTATCAGGGTAATACTGGCCTCATATAATGAATTTGGAAGTATTCTCTCCTTCTCTATTTTTCAGAATACCTTGATTAGGACTGATATTAGTCTTTCTTTCAATGTTTGTATAATACAGCATTACGGCCATCAGATCCCAAGCTTTTCTTTACTGGGAGACATTTTATTACTGCGTCAATCTTGTTACTTACTATTGCTCTGTTCAAGTTTTGGATTTCTTCCTGGTTCAATCTTGGTAGGTTGTATAGATCTAGGTGATTTTGTTGTGTGAGCATCATAGAGTATACTTACACAAATCTAGATAGTATAGCTTACTATACATCTTGGCTATATGTATAGGCTACCATAGCAATAAAAAGGAATGAACTATTAATACACTCAATGACATGGATAAGTTTTAAATGCATTACATTATATAAAAGAAGAGTAAGAATACTGCACAGTGTATACTTCATTTGTATGACATTCTGGAAAAGACGAAACTATAGGGACAGTTAACAGATTAGTCGTTGTCAGGGGTTGGGGGAGGGGGAAGATTTGACTACAAAGGAGCAAGAGGGATTTTATGGAAGTGATAGAATTGTATGCTTAAAAGGGTAAACTTTAAGAACTACATCCTTGTAATATTTAGCACAGCTAGTCTTTGAACAGAGTAGGTGCTCCAGAATATTCTAAGTGAAGGAGAGAAAGATTTCAAATGTTTGTAAGCCTGGAAGAGTAAGGCAATGATGGAGCTACTAGCAAAGGCAAAGAGTAGAGAAAGGAAGGCAAAGATTCAGCCAGACAGAACATGAATAGTGTGGTAGACTTGACCCACTGTGTTTTCCTTACCCCATTATATGCCACAACCTTTAGATTGAGTGAAAATCAGAGCCCAGTGCATCTGATATTAGGATTACCACCTACAGAGGGGAAACAAGAGACTAAGCAAGGCTGAAACAAGTTGGATAAGCAACTAAAATCAGCAACATAGACTACAAGTCAGAACCGGGAACAAAATGACTAAAGAAAAAATCAAAAATGAAATGGCCACAAAATACGGTTTATTTTGCGTATTTTTTGCCAGGGAAGGCAAGAAATAAGGCAACATCCTTGAATAGCTTCATACAGAGAGAATAATCTGGAGTCTAAAACACAATACTTAATAACAGCAGCTATGTTTGCATACTGCCTCTGCTTTCCAAACTACTTTCCCAGCCATTATCATGTTTGGTCCTTGTAGGATTTTAATTAGCAACATTATTTACATATTATACATATTTATCATTTGATATTATTTGTCTGTGTCCCCAGCCAAATCTTATCTTGAACTGTAATAATCCCCACATGTCAGGGGCTGAGCCAGGTGGAGATAATTGAATCATGAGGGCAGTTTCCCCCATACTGTTCTCATAGTAGTGAATAAGTCTCATGAGATCTGACGGTTGTATACATGGGAGTTTCCCTGCAGAAGCTCTCTTGACTGCCACCATGTAAAATGTGACTTTGCTCTTCATTCACCTTCTGCCATGATTGTGAGGCCTCCCCAGCCATGTGGAACTGTGAGTCAATTAAATCTCATTCCTTTATAAATTACCAAGTCTCAGGTATGTCTTTATTAGCAGCATTGGAACAGAGTAATATACAATTCTTTTCCCACCACCAAATAAAGCAATAACATTTGCTGACATTTGTGATTCATTTCTTATTAGCTCAAAAAATTCTCAAATTTTCCATATTTTCCCTTCACATACATAGTTTATTCCCTCTTTTATCTAAGGTGGTTTCTTCTATAAGCCAATATTCCTCCTGACTCTCTTGTTTATCTGCAGTCTGCTCTCACAGCAGGGTTTTTATCTCCCAAGTTCTGATGCTATATTTTTCCTTTTTTGTGCTTTTCTTAAATAGGACCTGATGAATTGTCACCATCAGAAAGACTTTATTAAGAATTATGGCTCTTCATGAGTATGCAGCAAAAATGATACAAATTAATACATACATTCTAAAGCAGCTATCAGCAAACTATTTCTATATGGGACCAGACAGTAAGTACTTAAATCTTTGTGGAGCATATAGTCTGTTGCTACTGCTCAACTCTTCCCTTATAGAAAGGCAGTCGGCCATAGACAATATATAAAATTGTACTTATAAAAACAGGCACTAGGTCATAGTTTACCATTCCTGTTCTCAAGTTTCACTTAATAAGAAGCACCACATACTGTCAGTCCTCAAAACACTCCCAGAGCAGAATATAATATTCTTCTCATATCAATGCTTAATTTTTTGTTGTTTGCTAGATAAATTAAATCAACATTTTCATAATGTCTTTCAAAAAACTTTTAATTTCATTTTTATAACCTCAAAATACAATTTATAAAATATAAAACTAACTTCTTAAAAGTGTTTAATTCAGTGTTTTTTGAACAGTCAGAGTTGTACAACCCTCACCACTAATATTTACCATCCCTCTCCTTTCGGACAATAATCATTCAGCTGGTGCCTATTGAGCATCTATTATCTGCCCATCCTTGTATAATGTTTTTGTTTTGTTTTACTTTGTTTGGTTGGTTTGGTTTGGCTTGGCATGGCTTGGTAGAGGGTGTGGCTAGTGCATAGTGGGTAATAGGAGAAATATAATACATGACATGTCTGACACACTCAGCTAACAATATAAAAATTAAAAAATGGGAGTGCTAAGTTAGGCGACACGGAAACTACATACACAATAAAATTTTACTTATAGGTGGGTGGGGCAGGGGGATCCTAAGGATCATGATGAATTTATCTAGAGATTCAGCAGTCCTGCTATTACCCTCTCTAATCCAATGTCACCTATAATCTGACTAACTCAGAAAGGTTTTCACTGGGGCACTTCCAAAGATGAAGGATGAGTTACATCTTTTTCTTCATAATCTTCTCTTGAAGACATATGGTATCTCCTCTGAAATTTTGCATTCATTTTAAGCAGTTGTTTATTACATAGAGCAAAACTTTATAGTTTTTTCCCAGTTCTCTAGTTCCTGCAACCTCCTAAGGGTGTATGAAGTATTTCTCTTCATTGAGTTCATCAGTTCCAATTTCACAAGTCACATCTTTTGATTTCTTACAACCTTTTCAATCCTCAGTCCTTAGCATTCACTCTGCCTCACCCATTTTCATTTTTGAAAATGCTTTTCTTTTCTTTCCAGCAGAGGGAATGCTTCTCATTAGTCATTTACTGCTTTTCTCTTTCAGTGCTATGAAGACAGTCTCTGGAGCAAAGTAATGACATATGATACAAACATGGGTGGACTTTAAAAACCTTATGCTAAGTGAAAGAAGCATGCACAAAAGACCACATGCTATATGATTTCATTTATATGAAACGTCCAGAATGGGCAACTTCATGGAAACAAAAAGTACATTAGGCCGGGCGCATTGGCTCATGACTGTAATCCCAGCACTTTGGTACGCCAAGGCGGGTGGATCACCTGAGGTCAGGAGTTCGAGACCCACCTGGTCAACATGGCAAAACCCTGTCTCTACTAAAAAATACAAAAATTAGCTGGGTGCAGTGGCAGGTGCCTGTAATCCCAGCTGCTCAGGAGGCTGAGGCAGGAGAATTGCTTGAACCCAGGAGTCGGAGGTTGCAGTGAGCCAAGGTTGCCCCATAGCACTCCAACCTGGGAAAGAGAGCAAGACTCCATCTCAAAAAAAAAAAAAAAAATAGTAGATTAGTAGCTGCCTAGAGCTGGGAAAATGGGGGGAATGATTGCTAATGTATATGGAGTTTCTTTTGGGGGCAATAAAATGTAAAATAATTGTGGGAATGGTTACAAAACTTTTTTTGTTGTTGTTTGGTTGTTTCTGGTTTTGGGGGGTTTAGGGTGCATTTTTTTTTGAGACAGAGTCTTGCTCTGTCACCCAGGCTGGAGTACAATGGTGCAATCTTGGCTCACTGCAACCTCCGTCTTCCAGGTTCAAGCGATTCTTGTGCCTCAGTCTCCTGAGTAGCTGGAATTACAGGCACACACCACCATGTCAGGCTAATTTTTGTACATTTTTTTTTCCAGTAGAGATGGGGTTTTGCCATGTTGGCCAGGCTGGACTTGAACTCCTGGCCTCAAGTGATCCAGTGGCCTTGACCTCCCAAAGTGCTGGGATTACAGGTGTGAGCCACCACACCTGGCCTTGTTGCACAACTTTGTAAATGTACTAAAAAATTCACTGAATTTTTTAAAATGGATAAGTTTATGGTACATAAATTATACCTCAATAAAGTTGTTGTTGTTTAAATAAAAAGGCAGCCAATGACAGTTGTGGTATAGGGGCATGCTTCAAGCAAGAGTCTGATCATACCAGACCATCCTTCCTCCTGTAATACAAAGTTGACTTCCTTTTGACTCTGCCTTATTTCAAAGGGCTATAAAGAAACTCAGTAAATTCATGCCAGTTGTTAGTGGTAACTATACATTATTAAAACACAGGAAAATTGGCACCACAAAAACTTTTAATTAGTCTGACTCCATGTTCTAATGATGATTCCAGTTCTCCCACAATTGCCCTGGTACTGACTGTCAATCTGTCTAACTCTGTGAACTGCTCTATTTTTCTTTGCCAGAACTCCAGTTGTCATTACAATAAGCTCCGAATATTTAGGTTCATTTCCTCCCATATCCATAGCCTACTCTGATACCAGGTTCCTATTCAACATCAGTGAGAAGATTTCGCCGACCCTACCACTGACAAGATAACACGTAACTCGTAAGTGCAAAAAAGTTTTACATGTTTCTGATTATAAAAATCATCCTACTTATTGTAAAACTTTGAGAAAAAAACAGAAAAAATATATAGAAGAATAATACCTAGTGCCCAGGTATAATTAGCTAACATTTTGTTATTATATACTAAATATACAGAAAAAGATGAGATGATTACTCTATGTAAAATTTAATAGCCTGGCTCTCTTTTCATATCAATAAATATAGTCATATATAGTTTTAAGGTCTGAATATTACTCTATCATATAAATTAATAAAATTTCTTATCAGTAATCTTTTAGATTGTTTCTAAGATTTATCAAATGTGAACAACTTTGAAATGAGCATCCTCATAGATACTTATTTGCACATTTGCTTAATAAACTTCTAGAAGTAGAATTGCTGAATGAAACGGCATCCATTTTTCAATTGAGGTTGATTTTATAAATTTCCTCTTAGAAAGAGATCACCAATTTACATTGCTGTCAGCTGTGTATTACAGTGCCCATTTCCCCCAGACTCTCTCCAACACTGAGTATAGTTGTGTGATGCATAACGATGTTTTGGTCAATGACAAACGGCAGATACAACAGTCATCCCATAAAATTGTAGTGTAGTTGTTACTTCTCCTGGACACCTTTCAGAGGGACAAGATGTGAAAGTGGAAGTCAATGATTTTGATGCTTCTAACCCTATGTAGGCCTAGGGTAATGTGTGTGTTTATGTCTTAGTTTTTAAGAAAACAGTTTAAAGAGTAAAGAAATAAATAATTTCAAAAACAGAAAAAAGCTTATAAAGATAAAAAGAAAGAAAACCTTATTGTACAGTTTTACAATGTGTTTGTATTTTAAGCTAAGTGTTATTACAAAAGAGTCAAAAAGTTTAGACTGTTAAAAAGTTTATAAAGTTAAGAAAGTTACAGTAAGCTAAGGTTAATTTATTACTAATGGAAAAATGTTTTTATATATTTAATGTAGCCTAAGTGCAGTGTTTATAAAGTTGACAGTAGTGCACAGTAGTAGTCTACGCCTTTGCAGTCCATCACCACTCACTCACTGGCTTATCCAGAGCAACTCCAGTCCTGCAATTTCCATTCATGTTAAGTACACTACACACGTGTACTATTTTTTTAATCCTTTGTGCTATATTTTTGCCATGGCTTTTCTATGTTTACATATGTTTAGGTACACAAATACTTACAGTTGTATTATAATTACCTACAGTATTCAGTACAGTAACATGATGTACATATTTGTAGAGCAGCAGCAAAAGCTATATTATATAGCCTGTGTGCATAGTAGGCTATACCATCTAGGTTGCTGTAATACACTCTATGATGTTCCCACAGCAATGAAGTCTCCTAAAGATGCATTTCTCACAAGTTATCCCCATCGTGAAGTGATGCATAACTATATTACCAATTTCTCATTATTATAATTCTGAATGGGTTTAAAAAGGTATAACGACTGTTGTTATTTGAGGTTGAGCTTTTAAATCTTTATTTAAAATTTTTATTTTCCCATTTGGTAATTATTCTTTGCTCAACATTATACTGGGGTGTTAATTTAGTGAGATTATTTTTATTTTTTTAATTTTTTAATTTTGTGAGAAATAGTAGGTGTAAATATTTATGGGGTACATGAGATGTTTTGATACAGGCATGCAAATTGAAATAAACACATCATGGAGAACGGGGTATCCACCCACTCAAGCATTTATCCTTTGAGTTACAAACAATCCAAATACACTCTTTATTTTAAAATGTACAATTTAGTTATTATTTAATATAGACACCCTATCGTCCTATCAATAGTAGGTCTTATTCATTCTCTCTATTTTTTGTCTCCATTATAAATCCTGACCTCCCTCCAAGCCCCCTACTACCCTTCACAGCCTCTGGTAACCCACCTTCCACTCTTTATCTCCATGAGTCCAATTTTTTAAAAAAATTTTTAGGTCTCCAAAATAAGTGAGAACATGCAATGCTTTGCTTTTTGGGCTTGGCTTACTTCGATTAACTTAATGATCTCCAGGTACATCCATGTTGTTGCAAATGACAGGATCTCATTCTTTTTTATAGTACTCCCATTATGTATGGAGTACAATATATAGTACCTTTTTAATAGTACTTCATTTTATATATGTATGACATTTTCTTTATCCACTAATCTGTTGATGGAAAGACACAAAGGTTGTTTCCAAATCTTAGCTATTGTGAAGAGTGCTACAACAAACATAGGAGTACAGATAATCTTTCGATATGGTGATTTTCTTTCTTTTGGGTACATACCCAGCAATGAGATTGCTGGATCATATGGCAGCTCAAATTTTAGTTTTATGAGGAATGTCCAAACTGTTCTCCATAGTGGTTGTACTAATTTATATTCCCAAAAACAGTGTACAAGGGTTCCCCTTTCTCCACATTTTTACCAGAATTTGCTATTGCGTGTCTTTTGTATACAAGCCATTCTAACTGGGGTGAGATGATATCTCACTGTAATGTTGTTTTGCATTTCTCTGATGACCAATGATGTTGAGCCCCTTTAAAAATGCCTGCTGTCATTTATATGTCTTTTTTGAGTAAATGTATATTCAAATCTTTTGCACATTTCTTGATAGTATTACGAGATTTTTTTCTATAGAGTTGTCTGAACTCCTTATATATTCTGGTCATTAATCCCTTGTAAGAGAGGTAATTTACAAATATTTTCTCTTACTCTGTGGGTTGTTTCTTCACTTTGTTGATTGTATCCTTTGCTATGCAGAAGCTTTTTAACTTGATGTGATCCCATTTGTCCATGTTTGCTTTGGTTTTCTGTGGTGGTGGGGTATTGCTCAAGAATATTTTGCCCAGACCAATGTCCTGGAAATTTTCCCCAATGTTTTTTTTTTTTTTTTTCCGTAAGTTATTGGGACACAGGTGGTAACTGGTTACATGAGTAAGTTCCTTAGTGGTGATTTGTCAGATTTTGGTGCACTCATCACCCGAGCAGCATACACTGCACCATATTTGTAGTCTTTTATCCCTCTCCCCACTCCCACTCTTCACTCCAAGTCCCCAAAGTACATTCTATCATTCTTGTGCCTTTTCGTCCTCACAGCATAGCTCCCATATATTAGTGAGAACATACAATGTTTGGTTTTCCATCCCTGAGTTACCTCACTTAGAATAATAGTCTCCAATCTCATCTAGGTCACTGCAAATGCTGTTAATTCATTCCTTTTTATTGCTGAATAGTATTCCATCATATATATATGCATATATATATATCACAGTTTCTTTATTCACTCACTGATGGATGGGCATTTGTGTTAGTTCCACAATTTTGCAATTGTGAATTGTGCTGCTATAAACATGCATGTGCAAGTATCTTTTTCAAATAATGACTTATTTTCCTCTGGGTAGATACCTAGCAGTGGGATTGCTGGATCAAATGGTAGTTCTACTTCTAGTTCTTTAAGGAATCTCCACACTGTTTTCCATAGTGGCTGTAGTAGTTTGCATTCCCACCAGCAGCATAGAAGTGTTCCATGATCACAGAATCCACACCAACATCTACTGTTTTTTAATTTTTTTTTATTATGGTCATTCTTGCAGGAGTAAGGTGGTATCATATTGTGGTTTTGATCTCCATTTCCCTGATCATTAGTGATGTTGAGCATTTTTTTCATATGTGTGTTGGCCATTTGTATATCTTCTTTTGAGAAATGTCTATTTATGTCCTTATCTCACTTTTTGATGGGATTTTTTTTTCTTACTGATTTGTTTGAGTTCATTGTAGATTCCGGATATTAGTCCTTTGTCAGGTGTATAGATTGTGAAGATTTTCTCCACTCTGTGGGTTGTCTGTTTACTCTGCTGATTGTTCCTTTTGCTATGCACAAGCTCTTTAGTTTAATTAGGTTCCAGGTATTTATCTTTGTTTTCCTTGTATTTGCTTTTGGGTTCTTGGTCATGAAATCCTTGCCTAAGCCAATGTCTAGAAGGGTTTTTCCAATGTTATCTTCCAGAATTCTTACAGTTTCAGGTCTTAAGTTTAAGTCCTTAATCGATCTTGAGTTGATTTTTGTATAAAGTGAGAGATGAGGATCCAGTTTCATTCTCCTACATGTGGCTAGCCAATTATCCCAGCACCATTTGTTGACAAGGGTGTCTTTTCCTCACTTTATGTTTTGTTTGCTTTGTTGAAGATCAGTTGGCTGTAAGTGTTTGGGTTTATTTCTGGGTTCTCTATTCTGTTCCATTGGTCTATGTGCCTACTTTTATACTAGTACCACACTGCTTTGGTGACTATGGCCTTATAGTGTAGTTTGAAATCAGGTAGTGTGATGCCTCCAGACTTATTCTTTTTGCTTAGTCTTGTTTTGGCTATGCAGGGTCTTTTTTGGTTCCATATGAATTTTAGAATTGTTTTTTCTAACTCTGTGAAGAATGATGGTGGTATTTTGATGGGGATTGCATTGAATTTGTAGATTGCTTTTGGCAGTATGGGCATTTTTACAATATTAATTCTACCCATCTATGAGCATGGGATGTGTTTCCATTTGTTTGTGTCATCTGTGATTTCTTTCAGCAGTGTTTTGTAGTTTTCCTTGTAGAGGTCGTCCGACTCCTTGGTTAGGTATATTCCTAAGTTTTGGGGTTTGTTGTTGTTGTTGTTGTTGTTTGCAGCTATTGTAAAGGGGTTGAGTTCTTAATTTGATTCTCCACTTGGTCGCTGTTGGTGTATAGAAAAGCTACTGCTTTGTGTACATTAATCTTGTATTCAGAAACTTTGCTGAATTCTTTTATCAGTTCTAGGGGCTTTCTGGAGGAGTCTTTAGGGTTTCCAGGGTAAACGATCATATCATCAGCAAACAGTGACAGTTTGACTTCCTCTTTACCAATTCAGATGCCCTTTATTTCTTTCTCTTGTCTCATTGCTCTGACTAGGACTTCCAGTACTATGTTGAGGAGAGGTGGTGAGAGTGAGCATCCTTGTCTTGTTCCAGCTCTCAGAGGGAATGCTTTTAACTTTTCCCCATTCAGCATTATGTTGGCTGTGGGTTTGTCATAGATGGCTTTTATTACCTTAAGGTATATCCCTTGTATGCTGATTTTGCTGAGAGTTTTAATCATAAAAGGATGCAGGACTTTGTCAAATGCTTTATCTGCATCTATTGAGATGATCATGTGATTTTTGTTTTTAATTCTGTTTATGTGGTGTATCACATTTATTGACTTACGTATGTTAAACCATCCCTGCATCCCTGGTATGAAACCCACTTGTTCATGGTGGATTATCTTTTTGATATGTTGTTGGATTCGGATAGCTAGTATTACGTTAAAGATTTTAGCATCTATGGTCATCAAAGATATCAGTCTGTAGTTTTCTTTTTTGGTTGTATACTTTTCCTGGTTTTCTTTTTTGGTTATATCCTTTCCTCTTAGCACCACCTTTGCTGTATCCCACAGGTTTTGGTAGGTTGTGTCATTATTGTCATTCAATTCAAAGAATTTTTAAATTTCCATCTTGATTTTGTTTTTGACCAAATGCTCATTCAGAAGCAGGTTATTTAATTTTCATGTTTGCATGGTTTTGAAGGTTCCTTTTGGAGTTGTTTAACAGTTTTATTCCGCTTTGGTCTGAGAGAGTGCTTGATATAATTTCAATTCTCTTAAATTTATTGAGGCTCATATTATGGCCTATCATATGATCTATCATGGAGAAAGTTACACATACTGTTGAGTAGAATATGCATTCTGTGGTTGCTGGATGAAATGTTCTGTATATATCTGTTAAGTCCATTTGTTCCCAGTTATAGTTTAAATTCATTGTTTCTTTGTTGACTTTCTGTCTTGATGACCTGTCTGGTGCTGTCAGTGGAGTATTGAAGTCCCCCAGTATTATTGTGTTGCTATCTATCTCATTTCTTAAGTCTATTAGTAATCGTTTTATAAATTTGGCAGCTCCAGTGCTAGGTGCATATATGTTTAGGATTGTGATATTTTCCTGTTGGACAAGGCCTTTTACCATTATATCATGTCCCTCTCTGTCTCTTTTAACTGCCATTGCTTTAAAATTTGTTTTGTCTGATATAAGAATAGCTACCCCTGCTCTCTTTTGGTGTCCCTTTGCATGAAATGCTTTTTTCCATCCCTTTACTTTAAGTTTATGTGAGTCCTTATGTGTTAGGTGAGTCTCCTGAAGGAAGCAGATAGTTGGTTGGTCAGTTCTTATCCATTCTGCAATTCTGTATCTTTTAAGTGGAGTATTTCCACCATTTATATTCAATGTTACTATTGAAATGTACAGTATCATTGGATTCATCGTGCTCTTTGTTGCCTGTGTACTTTGGTCTTTTTGTTTTTGGTTTTTGCTTTTTAACTTGCATTTTGTTTTATAGGTCCTGTATGATTTATGCTTGAAAGAGTTTCTGTTTTGATGAGTTTCCAGGATTTATTTCAAGATTTAGAGCTCCTTTTAGCAGTTTCTATAGTGGTGGCTTGGTAATGGTGGATTCTCTCAGTATTTGTTTGTCTGAAAAAGACCGTATATTGCCTTCATATATGATGCTTAATTTCACTGCATACAAAATTATTGGCTGATAATTGTTTTATTTGAGGAGGCTGAATATAGGGTCCCAATCCCTTCCAGCTTTTACAGTTTCTGCTGAGAAATCAGCTGTTAATCTGATAAGTCTTCCTTTATAGGTTACCTGGTGCTTCTATCTCACAGCTCTGAAGATTCTTTCCTTTGTCTTAACTTTGGATAACCTGATGACAATATGCCTAGGCATATTTTTTTTTGAATGAATTTTCCAGGTGTTCATGCTTCTTGTATTTGGATGTCTAGGTCTTCAGCAAGGCTGGGAAAGTTTTCCTTGATTAATTCCCCAAACATATTTTCCAAGCTTTTAGATTTCTCTTCTTACTCAAGAACATTGATTGTTCTTAGGTTTGGTAGTTTAACATAATCCCAGACTTCTTGGAGGCTTTGTTCATATTTTCTTATTCTTTTTTACTTGCCTTTATTGTATTGGGTTAATTCAAAGACCTTGTCTTTGAGCTCTGAATTTCTTTCTTCTAGCTGTTCAATTCTATTACTGAGACTTTCTAGAGCACTTTGCATATCTAAAACTCTGTCCAAAGTTTCCTGAATTTTTTATTGGATTTTCTTTAAGCTATGTATTTCCTTGAATATTTCTTCTTCTTGTATCGTTTTTTGGACTCCCTTGCATTGGGCTTCACCTTTCTCTGGTGCCTCCCTGATTAGCTTAATGACTAATCTCCTCAATTCTTTCTCAGGTAAATCAGGGATTTCTTCTTGGTTTGGATCTATTGCTGCTAAACTAGTGTGATTTTTGGGAGGTGTTGAAGAGCCTTGTTTTGTCATATTACCAGGGTTGGTTTTGGGGTTCCTTCTCTTTTGTGTAGGCTCTGTCAGAGGGAAGGTCTAGAGCTAAAAGCTGTTGTTCAGATTCTTTTGCCTCATGAGGTATTCTCTTGATGTAGTACTCTCCCCATTTTCCTATGGATGTGGCTTCCTGTGAGCTGAACTGCAGTGATTATTGTCTCTCTTCTGGGTCTAGCCACTCAGTGAGTCTACACAGCTCAAGGCTGGTGATGCGGGTTATCTGCATAGAGTCCTGTGATACGAACCATCTATGGGTCTCTCAGCCGTGAATACCGGCACATGTTGTGGAGATAGCAGAGGGGGTGCAATGCACTCCCTGAGGGTTCTTAGCTTTGGTGGCTTAATGCTCTATCTTTGTGCTGGTTGGCCTCCTGCTGGGAGGTGCCACTTTCCAGAGAGCATCAGCTGTAGTAGTATAGAGAGGGACTAGTGGTAGGTGGGGCCCTATAACTCCCAAGATTATATGCCCTTTGTCTTGCTACCAGGGTAGGTAGGGAAGGACCATCAGGTGGGGGCAGGGCTAGGCGTGTCTGAGCTCAGAAGCGCAGACTCTCCTTGGGTGGATCTTGCTATGGCTGCTTTGGGGGATGCGGATGAGATTCCCAGGTCACTGGAGTTGGGTGCCTAGGAGGATTATGGCTGCCTCTGCTGAGTCATGCAGGTTGTGATGGAAATAGGGAAAAACCAGCAGTCACAGGCCTCACCCAGCTCCTGGGGAAACTGCACATCTGGACTCACTCCTACTATGCCCCTGCTCAATAGCCCCAAGTCTGTTTCCTGGTGGTGAGTGAGATGGGCTTGAGAACTTGCCCCAAGCTACCCGCCTCCTAGCTGCGAAAGAAAAGGGTGTGGTTCTTCCCTGGCCTGTTGAGTCTGCACACCGAATTTGCGCCCTCCCCCAAGTCCTAGCCAAGAGGCTTCTCACTCCATTCAAATTGTTACAAAGTTCATTTAGAGATTTCTTCTAATTAAACTCCTTCTTCCTGTGGAGTTTTACCCCCTGCTTCTCTGGCCACCCTCCCAATGGATCCCTGTGGTGCCAATCAGGAATGGCCCACTGGGGGACCCAGCGAGATACCAGGGCTTTTCTGCTGCTTCCTCTACCTCTGTATTTTGCTCAGCTCTCTAAATTGACTCAGCTTCAGGTAAGGTTGGAAACTTCTCCCACAAACAGACCTTCATTTTCTCCAGTGGGGGTGTGTGTATGGGAGAGGAGGGTCTCCCTTTCCCACTTCCACAGTTGGGGCACTCACAGTATTTGGGGTGTCTCTCCCCTCAATGTTTACTTGTAGCAATTTCATAGCTGGAGGTCTTAGATTTAAGTCTTTAATTCATTTTGATTTGATTTTTGTATATGACAAGGGACAGGGGTCTAGTTTTATTTTTTTGCATATGGATATCCAGTTTTTCCAGCAACATTTATGGAAGAGACTGTCTTTTCCCCACTGTATGTTCTTGACACCTTTGTTGAAAATCAGTTCAATGTGTTTGAAAATATTCCCTCCTCCTCTATGTTTCAGAATACTTTGAGGAGAACTGATATTAGTTCTTTAAATTCAGCAGTATAGCTGTCAGGTCCCAGGCTTTTCTTTACTGGGAGACATTTTATTATTGCTTCAATCTCATTACTTGTTATTGGTCTGTTCAAGTTTTGGATTTCTTCTTGGTCCAATATTGGTAGATTGTATGTGTCTATGAATTTGTCAATTTCCTCTAGAGTTTCCAATTTATTGGCATATAGTTGCTCACAGTAGCCACTAATGATCTTTTGGATTTCTTCAGTATTAGGTGTAATGTCTCCTTTTCATTTCTAATTTTATTTATTTGGATATTCTTTTTTTCTTAGTTATTCTGGTTAAAGGTTTGTCAATTTTGTTTAACTTTTCAAAATACCAAGTTTTTGTTTTGCTGATGTTTTATCTCTTTCATTTCAATTTTATTTATTTCTGGTCTGATCTTTCTGGTTTTTTTTCTTCTACTAATTGGGGGGTTTGGTTTGCTCTTGCTGTGCTAGTTCTTTAAGATGCATCATTAGAGGCAGAGCAAGGTGGCAGAATAGAAAGCTCCAGTGATTGTCCCCCTGACAAGGACACCTTTATAGGGATCAAATATCAGGTGAGTACCTATAATACCTGGCTTTAACTTCATATCACTGAAAGAGGTACTTAAGAGTTAGAAAAAACTCTCCTGAATTACCAACACCACCCTTCCCCCACTGTAGGCAGCAGATGTGCTGTGTGGGGAACTTCTCTGGGTGATAGGGAGGGAGAACACAGAAATTGTGAGGCATTGAACTCAATGCTGTTCTGTTAGAGAAGAAAAAATAAATCGAGACAAACTCACCTGATACCCACACACAGAGGAAATATTTAAACCAGCCCTAGCCATAGGAGAATTGCCAATCCCACGGGTCCAAATTAGAGTGCCTGCAAACCTTACCACCAAGAGCCAAAGTGTTTTTGGTCTCTGAGTAAATTTAAAAGGCAGTTGAGGTCATAAGAACCGCAACTCTTAGGCGGCTCCTAGGACTGAAGGAGGCCCAAAGACAGTGGATGGTGGTGGGTGGGGACACATGACATTCTGAGACACTAGCTGGGGCTACCAACGGAGTGCTGGCATTATCCCTTCCCTAACCTCCAGGCTCCACAGCTCATGGCTCCAAAAGAAAATCCCTTCATTCCTCTTGAGGAGAGGAAAGGGAAGAGTAGGGAGGATTTTGTCTTGCATCTTAGATACCAGCTCAGCCAAAGCAGGATAGGGCAATAGTCAGAGTCATGAGTCTGCCGTTCCAGGCCCAAGCTTCCAGACCTTATTTAGAGATACACCCTGGGCAAGAAGGGAACCTACTGAAAGAGAGGAAACCCAGTCCTGGCATTATTTATCACCTGCTAACTAAGGAACTCCTGGGCCCTGAATAACCAGCAGCAATAACCAGACATCAAGAGCCTTGGTGAGCCTCTGAGACTTGCTGGCTTAAGGTGAGACTTAGCACATAACCAGCTGTGGTGACTACAGGGCAAAACTCCTTCTGCTTGAGAAAACTAGAGAGAAAAGTAAAGGGAACTTTGTCTTCCAAGTTAGGTACCAGCTCGGCCACAGGGGAGTAGAGCACCAAAGGGGCTTCTGGGGTCCCTGAGTCCAGGACTTGGCACTTGGATGGCATTTCTGGGCCTGTCCAGGGCCAGAGGGCAGCACACTGCCCTAAAGGGTAAGTATCAGGCCGGGCAGCATTCACGACAAGCTGACTTAAGAGACCTTGGGCCTTAAGGGAATATCAGTGGTAGTCTGGCAGTAGTCCTCATAACCAAGGGTACTGGTGGCTACAGGGTGAGGCTCCTCTGCCTTTGGAAAAAGAAGCGAAGAGTGGGAAAACCTTTGTTTTGTGATTTGACTGCCAGCTTAATCGCAATACAATAAAATATCAGGTAGATTTCTAAGGTTTTTGACTCTAGTTCCTGACTCCCAGAAGGTACTTCTGGACCTAACCAGGGCCTAGGATGCCTTGCCACCCTGAAGGGAAGGACACAGGCCTGAGGCCTGGCTGGCTTTGCCACCACCTGACTGTAGAGCCCCAGGGCATTGAGCGAACATAGGCAGTGGCCAGGGAGTGATTACAGAAGGCCTTGGGAGAGACCCAGCACTATGCTGGCTTCACTTTGGGCTTATTTGTAGCTGTCCTTCAGAAGGTTTTCCAGATATTTGAAAGGACTTGGGTATTGTAATCTAATGTGTATCTGCTTTAGGGGCCACCCCAAGCTCAATAATGCTATGGTCCTTTCAGACTCGTACTGGTACTGCCTTGATGGTCTTTGAGAAGACCTGTGAGAATTCTTTGAATTACAAGGGAGAGAGTTTTGTTCCCTTCCCTTACTTTCTCCCAAACACGGTGTCTCTTTCTGTTCTGAGCCACTTAAAGCTGGCAGCAGTGTGACACAAGCAACCCTTGTCACCACTATGACTGCACTGGGTTAGACCTAAAGCTAGCACACTGGATCTTACCTAAGGCCTGCTGTAACCACTTCTTACCTACTGCCTATGTTCACTCAAGGCCCTGTTATTCTACTGTCAGATGGTGGCAAAGCCAGCCAGACCTGTGTCCTTCCCTTCAGGGAAGCGAGGTTCCCTACATCTGAGGTGGGGCCAGATGTCCTGTCCTGGAGTAAAGGTCTAGAGTTAAAAACCTTAAACGTCTAGCTGGTGTTCTATAGTACTAGGACTGAGCTGGCACTCAAAGCTCGAGACATAGTCATTCCTACTCTTCCCTCCCCTTTCCAAAGGCAGAGGAACCTCATCCCATAGCCACCACCACCCCAGGCCATGAGGAGTACTGCCAGACTACCACCAATATTTTCTTATGGCCCAAGGTCTTTTAAGTCAGCTTTTTGGGAATCCTTTCTGGCCTGGTACTCACCCTTTACAGCAGTGTGCTGCCCTCTGGCCCAGGGCAGGTCCAGAAATGCCATCCAAGAGTCAAGTCCTAAAATTGTGGACCCAGGAGCCCACTAAGTGCTCTACACCCCCGTGGCTGAGCTGGTACCTAACTTGCAAGACAAAGTACCTTTACATTTCCCTTTGCTTTTCTCAAGCAGGAGTTTTGCACCATAGCCACCATAGCTGGTAATGTGCTGAGTATCAACTTAAGCCAGCAAGTCTCAGAGGCTCAACCAAGGCCCTTGATGCAATATGTGGTTATTGCTGCTGTTATTCAGGACCCAAGTGCTCTTTAGTTAGCAGGTGATGAATGCTGCCAGGACTGGGTTCTTTCCTTCAAGGCAACAGGTTCCCTTCTTGCCCCGAGTACGTCTAGAAATGGCATCTGGGAGCTAGGCCCTGGTACGGGGCTTCACACTAGGGCTTGCCTACAATTTGCAGTTCTTTTGGCCTAGACTGTCTTTCAAATTTACTTGGAGACACGGAGTGCTGTAGCTCTCAGTGGTGAGGTTTGCAGGCACTCAAGTTTGGACCCCTGGGATTGGTGATTTCCCTATGGCTAGGGCTAGTTTCAACACTCCCTCCGTGGGCAGGTATCAGCTGAGTTTGATCTGATTTTCCCTTATGCTGTTAACAGGACATCACTGAGTTCAATGCCTCACAATTTCTGTGTTCTGCCGCCCCAGCGCCCAGAGATGCTCTCTGCACCATGCTGCAGTTGCAGTGTGGTTGAGGGTGTGGCACTGGTGATTCTGGACTGTTTTTTCCTATCTCTTCAGTGCCTCTTTCAGGGATATGAAATTAAAACCAGGTACTGTGAGTGCTCCTGTGATTTTTGGTTCTTATGAAGGTATTTTTCTGTGTAGATAGTTGTTAACTTTGTGTCCTTGTGTGGGGGACAATTGTTGGAGCTTTCTACTCCATCTTACTATGCTTCCTCTGAAGGTGACTTTCAAATGCTTTATAAAAGTCCAATATTTATGCTACTGAGTAGATCCTTAAAGAATTCTGTGGGTCTGTGGCATCAGTGGATCTATCTTGAGGATGGTTACTAATATGGAAGAGTTTGTGACCAGGAACACCTTGGCTTTTGACTGAACTTGGAGTTTCTGTCTTCAGTATCTGTTATTCATCTATGTACCTCTTTGATTCTCTGTAGATGTGGCCAAAATTCTCTACATCACATGCATTGAGTTACTGAGCCTATCCCTCTAATCTTAGAAAGCCAAAACTTTGTGATTATGATTTCTAAAACTATATACATTATAATGTAATGGAAGATAGTATAGTCATTAAGAATATGGAGTTAGAAAGATCTGAATTTGAATTCAAGTTCTGCAACTTACTAGTTATCTATCCCTAAAAAAAGCATACTTGACTTTTTAAAGTCTCAGGGTTCTCATTTATAATATGAAACAAATAATAACACTCTAATGAGAGTATTGTTTTGGGAATTTAATCAGATATTACATGTTAAATACTACCAAGAAAAATGACTACCAAGAAAATACTCAATACATAGCACTTTTAGTATTTACTAGCTGCTATAATAGAGATGAAAGACAGAGGAAATTAACTGGATCCTTTAGAATCCAGTTAGAAATTTGGTTTGCATATACATTAGAAAATGAGTGACGAGACAGAAATCTGCCTGGCTTTCAGCACCTATTACAGCATCCAAATTAACTTAGAAACTACTATAGTATAATGAAGTTAAATACAAACCAAACATAGAACATGTGTAATTCTGCCTCTCTATTCCCAGTGTCGAATAGCTTCACTATGCTACAACCTATCATGCTTTCAACGAAATCCAAACTCCAAAGCAGAAATCATCAAGCAGATTAAGTTAAACAAGGGGTGTAGTAGGAGTGTAATAGTAAAATATGAATACCCTACTATTAATAATAAATGGGATAACGCTGAAACATGAGGCTCACAGGCTTTTGTTTCCTCTGAAGAGAAGCTCAGTTTTGGCCTAGGGCCCTAGATGTGGGCCATCCACAGCTTTCCACCTGGCTGCCAGAATTTAGGGGACCTCTTCACCAAAAATCTGGGCAAAGAAGCAGGAATACAGATTCCTCAGAAAACCACAGCCCCTGACTTTTCATCCCTCAACCCAAGGACATATTCTGGGATTTAATTTTGTGTTTTATCTTCCTCGTTGCTCTCTTGGCATTTGCAGAATAAACAGAATAAAAGAGGCAGGCAATATGCCAGACTTCATTCTCCAAGGCAGACAGAGTGCCAAGAGGCACATCTAAAGAAAGGGAGGGTGTACCCCAACCCCCAAGTCAGCTTCTGGGATGCCTTTAGTCCAAATACTGCTGCACAAACCTCAACATTATAGCATTCATACTGGGAATCCTAGTATTTCTCAGCTGCAAGCAGTCTCTCTAATATTTTAGAAAATGCTGGCTGAGGATTGTACTTTTTGTAAATATTTATGTTGCATAGGGAACTTACAGGCTCCCATAGCAACCCAGCTAGTTCTGAAAATTAACGGAACATTAGTCTAGTCTTATGGAAGGCACCAGAATGGTTCTCTGCATAGAAGCCAAAAGTCATATACATAATATGGTTCTGTCTAGGATTAGAACTCAAATCTCTTAAACTCTTTTCTGAGGCTTTTTCTACTATGCCATGCTCTGTTTCATAAGCTGGTAACCTTTTAAATGTTTTATACCAAATATATATATACTGATAAGAAGTAGGAATGTTGCTTCTGCTGCTAGCTACTTTTCTTTTAGTGGGGAGGGAGCATGGGAGTGCCTGTCAACTGCCTGCTACTTCTGGCTCCAGATGGTATTCTCAAACAGCAGGAAGGTAGGGGTGGATGAAAATTGTTTTCAGCTTTCTAAGCATGCCATTATAGATCTCATCTCCTCAGGCTGTGAGTAGGGGGTACTAGGTGAGGATTTTATTCCTTGTGGGGTACAGGATTTATTCATCAGATTATTTAGTTTTTAAAGAAAACACGAACCAAAAACATGAAATAGGTTCAGGAAAGTTTCAAGATCAAGAGGAACATAGATGTGGCAATAGTAAGACTTGGCCAGTCTTGGACATTATAAAAATCACAATAGGAAAAGGAAGTCCTTGAAGAGGTAGCCCAGTGGTGAGTGAGGCTATGGACCTGACATGAGAAAATAACACATAAAGGACTACATGCCCTGGATATGGTAAAAAATACGTAGTCATTTACACTTCTTGGACTGTCTTTTCAGTCCATACACCTTGTCTGTATAAACTGCACTATCCACCTACCCATAGGGTACCCAACTCAAAAGTAACCAATCCACTAGATGACAAATAGACAATCACAATTTCTATCTCAGAAATTTGAACTAAGCATAGAAAGTGAGAGTATAGAGCTAAGGCAGATTAAGATTAGTGGTTTTCCTTGTTGGTTTTGTTTTCTGTTTTTTAAATGTTTTTTCTCTTTTTTGTTGTATAAATTTAAAGTCTACGGTGTAATGTTTGGGTATACTTTATACATACATAGTGAAATGATTACTACAGGTAAGTAACTTAACCTATCCATTATCTCACATGGTTACTTTTGTGTGTGTGTGTGTGTGTGTGTGTGTGTGTGTGTGTGTGTGTGTGGTAAGAGCACCCAAAATCTACTCTCTTGGAAAATTTGCAGTATACAATGTTATTAACTATAGTCTTCATGCTGCACTTTAGGTCTGTACTTATTCATCCTATATAACTGCAACTCTGTACTCTTTGATCTATATCTCCCCCTGCCCCCACTTCTGGTAACCACCATTTTATTGTTTCTTTGTATTAGCCTTTTTTTTAGATTCTACATGTAAGAGTCATTATGTGGAATTTGTCTTTCTGTGTCTGACTTACTTCACTTAGCCTAATGTCCCCCAGTTCCGTCCATGTCATCTCAAATGATAAGATCTCCTTTAATTTAAAGCTGAATATTATTCATCAATATATACCACAATTTCTTTATCCAGTGATCCATTGACAGACATTTAGGTTTTTTCCACATTTTGGCTACTGTGAATACTGTTTCAATGAACATGGGAATACATATATCTCCTAAAGGTGCTGATTTCATTTCCTTTGGGGATTTGCTCAGAAGGATTCCTGGATCATATCGTAGTACTATTTTGAATTATTTGAGAAAACTTCATACTGTTTTCCATAATGGTTGTACTAATTTACATTACCACCGGTAGTGTACAGGGCTCCTTCTTCTCTACGTCCTTGCAAACACTTACCTATCATCTTTTTTATAATAGCCATTATGACAGATGTGAGGCAATGTGTCATTGTAGTTTTGATTTGCATGTCCCCAGTGATGCTGAGCAACTTTTTATACACTTGTTGACTACTTTTATGTCTTCTTTGGAGAAAAGTCTATTCAAGTCCCCTGGCTATTTTTTATTTGGGCTATTCATTTTCTTGTTCTTGAGTTGTGTGTTTCTTTATACATTTTTAATATTAACTCCTTATCATATGTACAGTTCACAAATATTTTCTCTCAATCTGTAGGCTAACTTTCATTTTGTTGATTATTTCCTATGCTGTGCGGGACTTTTTAGTTTGATGTAGCTCCACTTACGGTTTTTGTTTGTTTGTTTGTTTGCCTGTGCTTTTGTTGTCATATCCAGAAATCACTGCAGAGACCAATGTCAAGGAGCTTTCTCCCTGTTTTCCTTTAGGAGTTTTACAGTTTCAAGGTCTTACATTTAGGTTTTTAAGCATTTTGAGTTGATTTTTGTGTACAGTATAAGAGTCCAATTTCATTACTTTGCATGTGGATATAATTTTTAACACCATTACTGAAGAAACTATCCTATCCCCACTGTGTATTCTTGGTGGCTTTGCCAAAAATCAGTTGACCATATATGCTTGGGCTTATTTCTGGGCTCTCTATTCTGTTCCATTGGTGTATATGTCTATTTTTATGCCAGTACCATACTGTTTTGATTATTATGGTTTTGTAATATGATTTGACATCAGGTAGTATGATGCCTCCAAATTTGTTTTTCTTTTGTGGTCTTTTGTGGTTCCATATGAAATTTAGGTTTTTTTTGTATTTCTATTTTTCTATTGTTTTTTCTATTTCAATTGCATTGAAAAAAATGTGATTGGAATTTTGATAGGAATTGCATTGAATCTGTACATTGCTTTGGGTATTATGGACTTTTTTAACAATATGATTATTCTAATTCTATAAACATGGGATATCTTTTCATTTATTTATGTCTTTATTAATTTTTTACAGTTTTCAAGGTACAGATCTTTTACATTCTTCTTAAATTTATTTCTATATACTTTATTCTTAACATTCATTTTCTTGTTTGCAAACAAAAGAGACTTGCCTATAACAGTAAGAAAACAAATATATATTTTTCCCCAACTTAAAAAGCTCAACAAAACTCTCTATCACAGGTAAGTAGGCAACTTAGAGTTGCCTTAGATTTAGGAGTCAGGTACAATCAAGAGCTATTGTAATCACAAGCAAAACTGTTAATTTCAGCAGAGAAAAGGAGGAAACCAGTGACCCAAACCTGAAAAAGACTGTTATAATTGGAGAGCCAGAGCTGTGGGGTTACCAAACAACTTGGAAAGCAGTAGGACTACCAGTGATTATATAAGAAAGGCTCCTTCCACTTCCTACCCCTTGGGAAGAATATATGAATGTTCTTGATTGATGGAAAGTCCACAGTCTTTCTGATCACAAATAGGAGGATCTGGAGGCAGTATTCCTAAGCTACCCTGGGAGTTCAATTCACCCCAGAATGGACTATGTTGCAGCCCCATGGAACTATCCTTGGACAGTAAATGAGGAATCTTCTAGTCAAAATAATAAATAAGGTTAGAATATATTATTATTATAGGAAATAATAATAGCTAACATTGATGTAACATCTACTATGTATTATTCCATATCTATCTATACTGGTTTAAGATCTTTACACACATTGACTCATTTAGTGTTCACAACAAGACACTATTAGTATTATTATCTTCAATTTTATAAGCACAGAGAGGTTGCATGGCTTGCTCAAGGTTGCAGACTTGTTAAAAAGTAGAGTCGAGATTGGAACACAGGTAGTCTGTGCACAAATCCATGCTCCTAATGAATATGCTGTACTGCCTCTCTACTAAGACTAGCACTTAGCTGGCTAAATGGGAAAGAACCTGGTAAACCAACCCCTTATTATCAGTTTATGAGGTAGTGTCTTAAGAATTGACCTCTCATAGAAAAATTTATAAAAGGAAACTCTAGAAAATAAGAATACAAATTTAAAAAGAAATATTATCAATGGTAAAATCTTAGATATAATGATAGATATCAGAGGAAATATATGAGAAGAGAATTTCTAAATATCCTCTCTCTTATATATACAGTTCCTAGGATTAGGCTGGCACATGGTAGATAATTGTTATGTATCCCTTTATGTACCTCTTTCTGAGACTCAGCTCTCCAAACTTATCTTTCCATATATGCTACTTTGCTGGCTCATTTTAATGGCTCTTGCTCAAACTCTTCTAAAGCTTTCCACTTATCATTTGAGTTGATCCTTTCAGAATTAGATTGAATACTCTAGGGAAAGTCCAACCACTGCTGAATCTAATGAAACTCTGAGGTCTTATACTTCTGGTTCATTAAAACATTATACAATAAATTGCTGACATATTCTTACCTTGTTATCTCCCTTGAATACTTTAGTAAGGGTTCTTAACCTAGACTCCAGCTATAAGAATCCATGAATAAGTTTCAAGGGATCTATGAACCTCCAGAATTTAAACATAAACTATGTGCTTATGTCTGGCTGTGTTTTGGGAGGGGAGTTTCCAATGCTTTCATTAATTCTCAAATATATTTTGACAAAACAAAACAAAACAAAAACACCTATGGCATACCTTTTCTATCACTCTCAAAATAATACAGAGCAAGCAAGGTACTTTTTTCTCTCTAATTGCATTACAATATACATGTTCCAACTGAACTTCAATCACAGAATTACAGGACTTGACACGACCACAAATCTCATCTGTACAAGACCTCTGCAGCTGTCTCCTTCCACAACTAGAGCCATTCCCCACAATGCCCCCATACATAGAGACCTTGCTCCAGCCTCAGTGTTAAGATCAGTCCATACCTTAGGAAAAGTTAAGAAGCTCCTGACAAACTTTATGCTATACCAAATCATCTTTGCTTTGTATCTATTCATAGTCTTTTTAATATTTTGACAGCTATATTGATGTATAATTTACATAACATGAAATCACCCATCATCTAGAATCTATTACCTGAGTTTTAATAACTTGATTTCTGCCTTGTTTCTTCCTCCCTGGTTCAGCTAAGTAGATTCTCTGATTTCTTTCTGCATCTGAGTCCCTAACTAGTAAACTTCCTGGGACCATAGTTCCTCTAAAGCCCAGTCTCCCTCCAGTGAACTGGAGTCCTGTTCCTGATCCTGTTTGTGTGTTATCAAGGAAAAGAGCACATATTAGGCTTCTATTATATGCTGGGTGCTGCTTGATGTTTTATATATGTTCCGTTATTTAATTCTCATAGCATTTCTAAATACATATTTACCCCCCTGCCCTTTTTTTTTACATAGGGAAACTTAGGCTTAAAGAAGCTAAATGATTTACCTGAGGCTATTCAGCTAGTAAGTAACACATCTGAAAATTTAACAGAGAGCTGACTGATTGCAAGGTCTGTGCTTTTGTAATTATATTCTCCATAACAAATATCTACTGTACTTATATTGTAATATCATTTGATATTTCACTTTATGTTCCACCTACTTCTCTGGAAACCAGCTACTTTGTTTTCTGTCTAGAAAGCTGAGATCCTTTTTTTTCCTACTCTATAATCTCTTTCAATTCCTTCCCTACCCCATGCCACCTCCTTGAGTCAGTCAGACTCCTGTTAATTCTTCCTCCTCTTTGTCTTTCAAATAAACCCCTGGTTCTCCATCCTCATTGTCATTTTCTTATTCAGACCTCACCATCTTTCAACTGATATTATATTTCTACATGCTTTCTCTGTCCTCAGTCTTTCCTCTCCCTCCACATTCATCTTTCACCCAGCATCACAGATTTGTCATGACATCCCCTTTTTAAAACCCTCAGTGGTTTCCCATTGCATGCATAAAGTGCAAACTCTTTAACACATGAAAAAGTACACCGTAACCTGTCCTTTCCCTGCCTCTCCAGCCCTATCTTTTGCCAATATGTAGTTCATGCACTGTCACCCCACCCAATTTTGGCCACACCCAACTACTAGTTGCTCCTTGGACAAACCATAATCTTCTGTAACTCCAGGGATTTGCACAAGTTATTCTCTCTGATTACGATGCGCCAAATTTCTTATTCACATAGTGAAATTCTAGTCTTCCTTTAAAATCCAGTTCAAAAGTCAGTATGTACTGTCAAACCTTCAACTTTCCCAGGAAGAATAAATCATTCCCTTTCTGGGCTCTCATTTTGCCTTTTGTATTTCTCTTTTATAGTACTTACTGCACTATAATTATCTAATGGCCTGTGTCTCCCTTCCCCACTGAACTGTAAATGTGTTATTGACAAAGACTGCCTTATTGACTATCTCCAGCATTTAGCACAGTGATCAGCATACGTATGTTCTTTATAGGTACCTATTGAATGAAGGAATAAATGATCTGTACTTGTAGTATGCAAAACAGTGTTCACTCTCCAATAATGTCCTTCTCCAAATCCGTGGAATGTATGAGTTTATTACCTTTCATGGTAAAAGGAGAATTAAGGTTGCAGTTGGAATTTAGGTTGCTAATCAGCTGGCCTTAAAATAAGAAGATTAGCCTGATTATCCTGATGGGCCCAGTGCAATCCCAGGAGTCCTTACAAGTGGAAGAGGGATGCAGAGAGGAGTCAGAGTCAGAAGGAGATGTGACTATAGAAGAGAAAACCAGAGAGATTGCAGCATGAGGACTCAGTCCAACGTTGCTGGCTTTCAAGAGGTCATGAGCCAAGGGAAGAGGGTGTCCTCTAGAAGCTGGAGAAAGCAAGAAAATAGGTTCTTCCCTATAGCCTCCAGAAATAAACACAGCCATGCCAATACACAATGAGACCTGTGTCAGAATTCTGATATAAAGAACTATAAAATAATAACCTTGTGTTGTTTTAAGTCACTGAATTTGTGGTAGTTTGTCCCAGCAGCCATAAAAACCCACAGCTGTTTTGAGCCAAAAGCTTTGACTAGATTTTCTATCAACATGTCCTGCTGCTCTTTAGAACAGAGGTTCTCAAACATTAGTGTTCAAAAGAATCATCCAAAGAACTAGTTTAAAATGAAGATCCTGCTCTACACTCGAAAAGATTATGATTCAATGAGTTAGAGGTTGTGCCCAAGAATCTACATATTAAATAAGCACCCCAGGTAATGTTGGTGAAGGTAGTCCTTCTATCAGGAGAAATGCTGCTGTAATGAGAGTTAATTAACATTTATAAGACTAGCATTATATCCCTTATATTAATTTAGTGATGAAAATATTGCAACCTTTCTGAGCGCGCTAAACATTTTTGCTCAAGGCACTTCCCTTTCCTTAGTGCTGATTTAATTTTATTCATTATACAAGGCATCCAAATTATTTCATTGTGAATCCTGTCTGTCTGTCTCTAGACATTAAATATTATCATAACATCTTCCTACTTAAATGTCACAAAGACAGCTCTTTCTTTGTAATACAAGGTTTAATGAAGGGTAAAATACCACTTTCGAAATACATGATGCTTCTAAGGCTACTAAGCGCAGCAAAGCCAGGATGGAATTCTAGTACAGATCTAAAAGGTATTTAGTAAGGTAAAACATAGGTAAAGCACCATTGTGACTATCTCCCATTAGTGCTGCCTCTATGGAAAAGAGTAGCATGATAGGATTACAATATAACTTGGGTACTGTAATATGTTTATAAAACTCCATTTAGCAGACTTTAGCATGAAGAGTGTCACCTAACATAATCAGTCTGAACATTTGCCATTTTCAACACTACATATTGACTGACTGCCTATTCTGCCTCTTCCTCAGTTGTTATGGAGCCATTTAACAGAGAAAAATAGCATTAGCCTGTAAGACAAATTATTCCTTGAAAAGGTCAAAGTAACACAATTTTTGTCCTACTTCAAAAGGAGATGGAAATTCTAAATTGTGTAGCCCTCAGTCCCATCCCTACAAAGCACAAATGGTCTTCTAAAATGTTAGTCTTTGATGCTTATCAAAGACCATTAAAACACATCAGGTTATATTTATTCATTCAAATTCTTTCACTATATAAATTATTCCTCAGGGCTTTCAGAGATGCAGTAACTCTTTGAGACCCCCATTGATGAGTGAGTACATCACAGCAGTCATTTGCTAATCAACCCCATGGCCTAAATGCGTTAATGCACTCCCCAGAGGACTGGCTAGCTTAATAGTCATCTATTCTTAAAGGCCTTAAAAATGTATATCATTATAGTGACACTATCTTTTCAATATACATCTTTGGCCTATAGTACTATTATATTTAACATATTCTAATTCTCAGAATGAAACTTATTAGAGCTAAGATTCACATGTTCTTATCAGCTTATGCTCTCACCACCATTAGTGTGAAAGAAACTATTCGACAATGAAACAATAAATAATTTAAAGCTTCTTAACAGCTAATATTTCATCCTAATGAAATATCCTAGGGAAATAAATGATTAGGATACAGTGATGCATTGCTTAGTGATGAGGATACACACATTCTAAGAAATGAGTCTTTAGGCAGTTTAGGCGTTATGCAAAAATTATAGAGTATACTTATACAAATATAGATGGCATAGACTACTACAAACCTAGGCTATATGGTATAGCTTATTTCTGCTAGGCTGCCAACCTATACAGCAGGTTACTGAACTGAATACTGTAAGCAAATGTAAAACAATGGTATATCTAAACATAGAAAAAGTACACTAAAAATACAGTAGTATAATCTTATGGGACCACTCCTGAAATGTCATTATGCAGCCCATGACTGTAGTTTGATCATTCAAATAACATGAAGTTATAGGGCAAGTTTTAACATGGTCCTAAATCTTGTAGGATCGGAAATCTGCTA
The DNA here is from genome assembly GCF_029281585.2 of Gorilla gorilla gorilla. Taxonomy (NCBI): domain Eukaryota; kingdom Metazoa; phylum Chordata; class Mammalia; order Primates; family Hominidae; genus Gorilla; species Gorilla gorilla. Next base: position 129,215,322 of record NC_073247.2, read on the forward strand.
CAGGGTGAAGGTCCCTGGGGTAACACAGAGAAAATTAAAGTTACAGGGGACATTTGGGTTGGAGACAAGCAGAGGCGATATGATCAGACTCTCCCCCAAGCCTTTATATAAAAACATGGTCTTGTTTATTCAGACAATGGCACATATATTGGTTAACTGACTTCTACTTACAAATTGCAAAATATCCACATTAAAGCAAAAGTTGAAAAAGAAAGGAAAATTTAAGTAAAGTACTTATTACCACTTAATATAATTCCCATCTCCTAAAATGTTGGCTTATTTTTCTCCTACCTACAGCTTGTCTCAAGCCTTTTAAAGTTCTCTGGTCCCATGTCACCATTTTTTCTCAGCTACTATTTTGAGTACAGATATTAGTTTTACATTTATATATGTAAACTCCCACATTGTTTCTAAAAGGAGGTAAAGCAGGACAGGTATTAATTACCTATTTTAAATTCTTTTCAGTTACCTTTAGCAAAAAGGACCTGAAGAGACTAGTATTTTCTAAACCCACACAGTCTTTTTTTTCTTCTCTTTAGGGCACCAAACTTCTAAGACTTGCCGTTTGCTTATTAATCAAGCAGCTCTGAAACACCTTTTAAAGGGTCAAGCAAGACTTTCCTTCTTCCACTTTTGTCTTCCCCTCTCCCAACCTTCATTGTGTTTCTAATGTACTCATTCAAGTCTGTTTGCTTTTGATATAATCTGGCTCTTTTAAGGTACTATCCACAAATAATTTCAAACAATATGCCTAAAAATGCTTAAAAACTAGTTATTTCCATAATTTTCACATAACCCTTTGTTTTTACTTTTTTGTATAGGCATTCTCTGAATATTGAATCTGTTTGTGTACATTTCCTCTATGGCCAAAGCTGCTCCCACAAAACAAACTGGAAAGCATAAAATGAAATGTATTAGAGTTAATCATAAGAATGATCAAATATACCTTATCAACCTTATGGTTAAACTGTTTGCATCATTTAGACATCATTTTAGTGTTAAGAGAGTCTAGATTACTAACAGCATACATTTGCGTGCTATTTTATAAACCATAAGCCATTTTACACATTGGGTCTGCATATTTCTTTTCTTTTCTTTTCTTTGTTTTTTGTTTTGTTTTGTTTTGAGACAGGGTCTCACTCTGTTCCCCAGGCTCTGGAGCGCAGTGGCACCATCTCCGCTCACTGCAACCTCCACCTCTCGGGTTCAAGTGATTCTCGTGCCTCAGCCTCCCTCCCGAGTAGCTGGGATTACAGGCATGAGCCACCGCACCTGGCTTTTCTGCTATTTCTGGTTCTAGATCCTTGAGGAATCATCACACTGTCTTACACAATGGTTGAACTAATTTACACTCCCACCAACAGTGTAAAAGTGTTCCTATTTCTCCACGTCCTCTCCAGCATCTGTTGTTTCCTGACTTTTTAATGATCACCATTTTAACAGGCATGAGATGGTATCTCATTGTGGTTTTGATTTGCATTTCTCTAATGACCAGTGATGATAAGCTTTTTTTCATATGTTTGTTGGCCACATAAATGTCTTCTTTTGAGAAGTGTCTGTTCATATCCTTCACCCACTTTTTGATGGGGTCGTTTTTTTCTTGTAAATTTGTTTAAGTTCCTTATGGATTCTGGATATTTGCCCTTCATCAGATGGAGAGATTCTGTAGGTTGCCTGTTCACTCTGATGATAGTTTCTTTTGCTGTGAAGAAAGTCTTTAGTTTGATTAGATCCCATTTGTCAATTTTGACTTTTGTTGCCATTGCTTTTGGTGTTTTAGTCATGAAGTCTTTGCCCATGCCTATGTCCTAAATGGTATTGCCTAGGTTTTCTTCCAGGGTTTTTATGGTTTTAGGCCTTACATTTAAGTCTTTAATCTATCTCGAGTTAATTTTTGTATAAGGTGTAAGTAAGGTGTCCAGTTTCAGTTTTCTTCATATGGCTAGCCAGTTTGCCCAACACCATTTATTAAATAGGGAATCTTTTTCCTGTTGCTTGCTTTTGTCAGGTTTGTTGAAGATCAGATGGTTGAAAAAGGATGAGTTCATGTCCTTTGCAGGGACATGGATGAAGCTGGAATCCATCATTCTCAGCAAACTAACACAGAAACAGAAAACCAAACACCACATGTTCTCACTCACAAGTAGTAGTGGAATAATGAGAACACATGGACACAGGGAGGGGAACATCACACACCAGGGCCTGTTGGTGGGTGGGAGGCTAGGGGAGGGATAGCATTAGGAGAAATACCTAATGTAGATAACAGGTTGATGGATGCAGCAAACCACCATGGCACATATATACCTATGTAACAAACCTGCACATTCTGCACATGTATCCCAGAACTTAAAGTATAATAATAAAAAAAATGTGGTACATATATAGCATGGAATACTATGCAGCCTTAAAAAAGGATGAGATCATGTCCTTACAGCACCATGGATGGAGCTGGAGGCCATTATCCTTAGCAAACTAATGCAGAAAGAGAACATCAAAGGCTGCATGTTCTCACTTATAAGTGGGAGCTAAATGATGAGAACACATGGACACATAGAAGAAAGTGACACACACTGGGACCTATTGGAAGATGGAGGGTGGGAGGAGGGAGAAGATCAGGAAAAATAACTAATGGGTACTAGGCTTAATACCTGAGTGACGAAATCTGTGCAATAAACCCTCATGACAGAAGTTTACCTATATAACAAACCTGCACATGTACCCCTGAACTTAAAATGAAAGTTAAATTTAAAAAGGAAAAAAAAGGAAAAATAATGAAAATGAATGAACAAAACCTCTGAGAAATATAGGATTATGTAAAGAAGCCAAATCAATGAATCATTGGCATCCCTGAAAGAGATGGAGAGAAATCAAATAACTTGGAAAACCTAACTCAGGGTATCATCCATGAAACCTTCCCCAACCTAGATGGAGAGTCCAACAGTCAAATTCAGGAAACACAAAGAACCCCTGAAAGATCCTACACAAGAAAATCATCCCCAAGACATATAATCCTCAGATTTTCCAAGGTTGAAATGAAAGAATTTATTTCTTTTATTTCACGAGGGCAGCTAGAGAGAAAGGGCAGGTCACCAACAAAGGTAACACCATCAATGGACCTCTCAGCACAAATCCTATAAACCAGAAGAAATTGCAGACCTATATTCAGCATTCTTGAAGAAAAATATCTTCAACCAAGAATTTCATATCCAGCTAAATGTAGCTTCCTTGGCAAAGGAGAAATAAGATCCTTTTCAAACAAGCAAATACTGAAGGAGTTCATGACAACCAGACCTGCCTTACAAGAGATTTTGAAAGGAACGTTATGAAAGGAACAATATGGAAACAAACGATATGGAAAGGAAAGGAAAAACCAGCCAATTTTACATTAGCAGCCAATGCAAAAACACACTTAAGTACACAGACCAGTGACACTATAAAGCAACCACACAAACAAGCTGGCCTAATAACAAGCTAAGAACACAATGACAGGATGAAATCCACACATACCAATAGCAAGCTGGAATGTAAATGGGCTGAATGCCCCATTAAAAAGGCACAGAGTGGCAAGCTGGATTTAAAAAACAGCAAGACTCAGTTATATGCTGCCTTCAAAAGACCCATCTTACAGGCAATGACACACATAGGCTCAAAATAAAGGGATAGAGGAAAATCTACCAAGCAAATAGAAATTTTTAAAAAAGCAGGGGTTGCAATCCTAATTTCAGACAAAATAGATTTCAAACCAACAAATATCAAAAAGACAAAGGAGAGCATTACATAATGGTAAAGGGTTCAATTCAACAAGAAGACCTAACTATCCTAAATATATATGCACCCAACATAAGAGCACCCAGATTCATAAAGCAAGTTATTAGAGACCTTCAAAGAGACTTATACTCCCACACAATAATAGAGAGAGACTTTAGCACCCCACAGACAATATTATATCATCAAGGCAGAAAATTAATAAAGATGTTCAGGACCTGGATGCAGCACCAGATCAAATGGACCTGATAGACAACTACAGAATTCTCCACTCAAAAACAACAGAATATACATTCTTCTCATCACCACATGTCAATTGCAACAAAAACAAAAATTGACAAGTGGAACCTAATTTAACTAAACAGCAAAAGAAACTATCAACAGAGTAAACAGACAGCCTACGGAATGGGAGAAAATATTTGCCAACTATCCATCTGACAGAGGTCTAATATTCAGCAACTATAAGGAACTTAAACAAATTTACATGAAAAAACAAACAACCTCATTAAAAAGTGGGCAAAGGACATGAACAGACACTTTTCAAAAGGAAACATACAAGCAGCCAACAAGCATATGAAGAAAAACTTAATATTATTGATCATTACAAAAATGCAAATCAAAAACACAGTGAGATACCATCTCACACCAGTCAAAATGGCCATTATTAAAATGTCAAACAGGCTGAGTGCAGTGGTTCACGCCTGTAATCCCAGCACTTTGGGAGACTGAGTCAGGTGGATCAACTGAGGTCAGGAGTTCGAGACCAGCCTGGCCAACATGGTGAAACCCTGTCTTTACTAAAAATACAAAAATTAGCCTGGCATGGTGTCTCACGCCTGTAGTCCCAGCAACTCAGGAGGCTGAGGCACGAGAATCATTTGAACCCAGGAGGCAGAGGTTGCAGCGAGCCGAGATCACGCCACTGTATTCCAGCCTGGGCAATGTAGAGATCCTCGGTCTCAAAAAAAAAAAAAAAAAAAAAGTCAAATAATAACATATGCTGGCAAAGTTGCAGAGGAAAGGGAATGCTTATACATGGTTGGTGGGAGTGTAAATTAGTTCAACCTTTCTGGAAAACAATACGGTGAGTCCTAAAAGAGCTAAAACCAGAACTACCATTTGACCCAGATATTCCATTACTGGGTATATACCCAAAGGAATATAAATTGTTCCACCATAAAGACACGTGAACACACATATTCATTGCAGCACTACTCACAATAGCAAAGACAGAATCAACCTAAATGCCCATCAATGGTAGACTGCAGAATACTTATTCTTCTCAGCTGCACATGGAAAGTTCTCCAGGATAGATCGCATATTAGGTCACAAACCAAGTCATAACAAATTTAAGAAGATAGAGATTGTATCAATTATCTTTTCTGACCACAATGGTATAAAACTAGATATTAATAAAAGGAAGAATTTTGGCAACTTTACAAATACACAGAAATTAAACAACAGGCTTATAAATAACAAATAGGGCAATTAAGAAATTAAATGGCAATTTTTAAAAATTTATTGAGCCAAATAAAAGTTGAAACACAGCATAACAAAACCTATGGGATACAGAAAAAGCAGTTATAAGAAGGAAGTTTATAGCAATAAATGCCTACAGCAAAAAAGAAAAAAAAATCTCAAATAACCTAATATTGCACCTCAAGGAATTAGAAAAACAAGAACAATCTAAATCCAAAATTAGTATAAGAAGGAAATAATAAAGATCAGAACATTGAAAACGAAATAGAGATTAGAAAAATAACAAAACATCAACAAAACAAACAGTTAGCTTTTGAAAACATAAAGAAAATTGACAAACCTTTACCTGGACTAAAAAAAAGAAAATATTCAAATAAATAAAATCAGAGATGAAAAAGGAGATATTACCACACCTATTCCAAAATTGATCACATAGTTGGAAGTAAAGCTCTCCTCAGCAAATGTAAAAGAACAGAAATTATAACAAACTATCTCTCAGACCACAGTGCAATCAAACTAGAACTCAGGATTAAAAATCTCACTCAAAGCTGCTCAACTACATGGAAACTGAACAACCTGCTCCTGAATGACTACTGGGTACATAATGAAATGAAGGCAGAAATAAAGATGTTCTTTGAAACCAACGAGAACAAAGACACAACATACCAGAATCTCTGGGATGCATTCAAAGCAGTGTGTAGAGGGAAATTTATAGCACTAAATGCCCACAAGAGAAAGCAGGAAAGATCCAAAATTGACACCCTAACATCACAATTAAAAGAACTACAAAAGCAAGAGCAAACACATTCAAAAGCTAGCAGAAGGCAAGAAATAACTAAAATCAGAGCAGAACTGAAGGAAATAGAGACACAAAAAACCCTTCAAAAAATCAATGAATCCAGGAGCTGGTTTTTTGAAAGGATCAACAAAATTGATAGACCGCTAGCAAGACTAATAAAGAAAAAAAGAGAAAAGAATCAAATAGACACAATAAAAAATGATAAAGGGGATATCACCACCGATCCCACAGAAATACAAACTACCATCAGAGAATACTACAAACACCTCTACGCAAATAAACTAGAAAATCTAGAAGAAATGGATACATTCCTCGACACATACACTCTCCCAAGACTAAACCAGGAAGAAGTTGAATCTCTGAATAGACCAATAACAGGATCTGAAATTGTGGCAATAATCAATAGTTTACCAACCAAAAAGAGTCCAGGCCCAGATGGATTCACAGCCGAATTCTACCAGAGGTACAAGGAGGAACTGGTACCATTCCTTCTGAAACTATTCCAATCAATAGAAAAAGAGGGAATCCTCCCTAACTCATTTTATGAGGCCAGCATCATTCTGATACCAAAGCCGGGCAGAGACACAACCAAAAAAGAGAATTTTAGACCAATATCCTTGATGAACATTGATGCAAAAATCCTCAATAAAATACTGGCAAACCGAATCCAGCAGCACATCAAAAAGCTTATCCACCATGATCAAGTGGGCTTCATCCCTGGGATGCAAGGCTGGTTCAATATACGCAAATCAATAAATGTAATCCAGCATATAAACAGAGCCAAAGACAAAAACCACATGATTATCTCAATAGATGCAGAAAAAGCCTTTGACAAAATTCAACAACCCTTCATGCTAAAAACTCTCAATAAATTAGGTATTGATGGGACGCATTTCAAAATAATAAGAGCTATCTATGACAAACCCACAGCCAATATCATACTGAATGGGCAAAAACTGGAAGCATTCCCTTTGAAAACTGGCACAAGACAGGGATGCCCTCTCTCACCACTCCTATTCAACATAGTGTTGGAAGTTCTGGCCAGGGCAATCAGGCAGGAGAAGGAAATAAAGGGTATTCAATTAGGAAAAGAGGAAGTCAAATTGTCCCTGTTTGCAGACGACATGATTGTTTATCTAGAAAACCCCATTGTCTCAGTCCAAAATCTCCTTAAGCTGATAAGCAACTTCAGCAAAGTCTCAGGATACAAAATCAATGTACAAAAATCACAAGCATTCTTATACACCAACAACAGACAAACAGAGAGCCAAATCATGAGTGAACTCCCATTCACAATTGCTTCAAAGAGAATAAAATACCTAGGAATCCAACTTACAAGGGATGTGAAGGACCTCTTCAAGGAGAACTACAAACCACTGCTCAAGGAAATAAAAGAGGATACAAAGAAATGGAAGAACATTCCATGCTCATGGGTAGGAAGAATCAATATCGTGAAAATGGCCATACTGCCCAAGGTCATTTACAGATTCAATGCCATCCCCATCAAGCTACCAATGACTTTCTTCACAGAATTGGAAAAAACTACTTTAAAGTTCATATGGAACCAAAAAAGAGCCCGCATCGCCAAGGCAATCCTAAGCCAAAAGAACAAAGCTGGAGGCATCACACTACCTGACTTCAAACTATACTACAAGGCTACAGTAACCAAAACAGCATGGTACTGGTACCAGAACAGAGAGATAGATCAATGGAACAGAACAGAGCCCTCAGAAATAACGCCGCATACCTACAACTATCTGATCTTTGACAAACCTGAGAAAAACAAGCAATGGGGAAAGGATTCCCTATTTAATAAATGGTGCTGGGAAAACTGGCTAGCCATATGTAGAAAGCTGAAACTGGATCCCTTCCTTACACCTTATACAAAAATCAATTCAAGATGGATTAAAGATTTAAGCGTTAGACCTAAAACCATAAAAACCCTAGAAGAAAACCTAGGCATTACCATTCAGGACATAGGCGTGGGCAAGGACTTCATGTCCAAAACACCAAAAGCAATGGCAACAAAAGCCAAAATTGACAAATGGGATCTAATTAAACTAAAGAGCTTCTGCACAGCAAAAGAAACTATCATCAGAGTGAACAGGCAACCTACAACATGGGAGAAAATTTTCGCAACCTACTCATCTGACAAAGGGCTAATGTCCAGAATCTACAATGAACTCAAACAAATTTACAAGAAAAAAACAAACAACCCCATCAAAAAGTGGGCGAAGGACATGAACAGACACTTCTCAAAAGAAGACATTTATGCAGCCAAAAAACACATGAAAAAATGCTCATCATCACTGGCCATCAGAGAAATGCAAATCAAAACCACTATGAGATATCATCTCACACCAGTTAGAATGGCAATCATTAAAAAGTCAGGAAACAACAGGTGCTGGAGAGGATGTGGAGAAATAGGAACACTTTTACACTGTTGGTGGGACTGTAAACTAGTTCAACCATTGTGGAAGTCAGTGTGGCGATTCCTCAGGGATCTAGAACTAGAAATACCATTTGACCCAGCCATCCCATTACTGGGTATATACCCAAAGGACTATAAATCATGCTGCTATAAAGACACATGCACACGTATGTTTATTGCGGCATTATTCACAATAGCAAAGACTTGGAACCAACCCAAATGTCCAACAATGATAGACTGGATTAAGAAAATGTGGCACATATACACCATGGAATACTATGCAGCCATAAAAAATGATGAGTTCATGTCCTTTGTAGGGACATGGATGAAATTGGAAACCATCATTGTCAGTAAACTATCGCAAGAACAAAAAGCCAAACACTGCATATTCTCACTCATAGGTGGAAATTGAACAATGAGATCACATGGACACAGGAAGGGGAATATCACACTCTGGGGACTGTTGTGGGGTGGGGGGAGGGGGGAGGGATAGCATTGGGAGATATACCTAATGCTAGATGACGAGTTAGTGGGTGCAGCACACCAGCATGGCACATGTATACATATGTAACTAACCTGCACAATGTGCACATGTACCCTAAAACTTAAAGTATAATAAAAAAAAATAAAAAAAAAAGAAAAAGGAGATATTACAACTGATACCACAGAAACACAAAGAATCATGAGAGACAATTATGAACAATGATATGCCATAGAAGTGGATAACCTACAAGAATTTAAAAAGCTATTACACACATACAAACTACCAAGATTGAGTTAAGGATAAATAAAAAATCTGAACAGACCAATAATGAGTGAGAAAATTGAATCAGTAATAAAAATTCTCCCACCAATTAAAAAAAGGCCTACAATCTGATGGCCTCACTGATTAATTTTACCAAACATTTAAAGAAGAGCTAATACCAATTCTTCTCAAACTACACCAGACAATTAAAGAAGAGGAAATACTTCCAAACTCATTTTGAGGCCAGCATGACTCTGATATCAAAATCAAAAACACAACAAAAAAGAAATCTATAGGCCAAGATCACTGATGGACATAGATGCAAAAATCCTGAACAAAATATAGTATCAAACCAAATTCAACAACACATTAAAAGTATTATTCACTATGATCAAGTAGGATTTATCCTAGGGATGCAAGAATGTTTTAAAATACACAAATCAATAAATGTGACATAACACATTAACAGAAAGAGGGACGAAAACTATATGAACATTTCAATAGGTGCAGAAAAAGCTTTTGATGAAATGCAACATCCCTTTATAATAAAAACTCTCAACAAATTAAGTATAAAAGGTACATACCTCAATATAATAGAGGCCATATATGGCAAACCCACAGCAAACATTATTCTAAATGGGAAAAATTTAAAGCTTTTCCTCTAAGATCTGGAATATGACAAGAATATTCACTTCCACCACTTTTATTCAACCTCGTACTAGAAGTCCTAGCCAGAGCAATTAGGCAGAGAAAAAATAAAGGGCATTTGAAATAGAAAAGAGAAAGTTAAATTGTCCCTGTTTGCAGATAACAAAATCTTATATATAGAAAGCTCTAAAGGCTTCATAAAAAACTATTTGGACTAATAAACAAATTAAAGTAACAAGATACAAAATCAACATATAAAAACTGATAGTGTTTCAAGATCCTTCAATAACTCAGTTGGTAGAGCAGAGGACTGTAGAAGATTTCATCACAAAAACATCAAAGGCAATTGCAACAAAAGCAAAAATTGACAAATGAGATGTTACTAAAACTAAAAAGCTTCTGCACAGCAAAAGAAACTATTATCAGAGTGAACAGACAACCTACAGAATGGGAGAAAGTTTTTACAATCTATCCATCTGACAAAAGTCTAATATCCAGAATCTACAAGAACTTAAGCAAATTTACAAGAAAAAAACATTAAAAAGTGGACAAAGGACATGAACAGACACTTCTCAAAAGAAGACATTTATGTGGCCAACAAACATATGAAACAAAGCTCAACATCACTGATCATTAGAGAAATGCAAATTAAAACCACAATGAGATACCCTCTCATGCCATTCAGAATGGTAATTATTAAAAAGTCAAGAAACAACAGATGCTGGTGAGGCTGTGGAGAAACAGGAAAGCTTTTACACTGTTGATGGGAATGTAAATTAATTCAATCATTGTGGAAGACAGTGTGGTGATTCTTCAAAGACCTAGAACCAGAAATACCATTTGACCCAGCAATCTCATTGCTGGGTATATACCTAAAGGTATAGAAATCATTCTATTATAAAGATACATGCATGCATATGTCCATTGCAGCACTATTCACAATAGCAAAGATATGGAATCAACACAAATGTCCATCAATGATAGATGGGATAAAGAAAATGTGGTACATATACACCATAGAATACTATGCAGCCATAAAAAGGAATGGGATCATGTCCTTTGCCGGGACATGGATGGAGCTGGAAGCCATTATCCTCAGCAAAGTAACACAGGGAAAACAAACAAACAAACACCGCACATTCTCACTTACAAGTGGGAGCTGAACAATGAGAACACATGAACACAGGAAGGGGAACAACACACACTGGGGCCTGTTGCGGGGCTGGGGGAGGGAGAGCATCAGTATAAATAGCTAATGCACGTGAGGCTTAATACCTAGTGATTGGTTGATAGGTGCAGCAAACTGCCATGGAACACATTTACCTATGTAACAAACCTGCATGTCCTGCACATGTATCCCAGAACTTAAAATAAAATAAGATTAAAAATAAACAAATAGAAAAAGAAAAAAGTTCTTGTATGTATTCTGATAGGTAGTAGGGTTTTTTTTTTTCTAGCTATGTCATCGATTTCTAGTTTAAATGTGTTGTGGTGGATTGTATTTTCTGTTCTGTTGTTAGATTTTGGAACTTAAAATATTTTTACGCCTAACATTTGTTCAATTTTTGAGAATAGACAAGGATGTGTGAAAAGAAGGAATATTATCTATTTTCAGGTATGTTGTTTGATGTATATTAGTTACATTTACTTCATTATGTTTTTAATGTCTTTTATAGCCTTTATTATTTTTGGTGATCTATCATGAAAGCAAAGTGTAGAAATGAATAAAATCTCGTTTCTAATGTGAAAAAAAAGTAGTGTTTCTACACATTAATAGTGAACTATCTGAAAAAGAAATCAAGAAAACAATCCCATTTATAATAGTTACCAAAAAGTAAGATACCTAGGAATAAATCTAACCAAACTGGTGAAAAATATCTAAACTGAAAACTGTGAAACATTGATGGAAGAAACTGATGAGTACACAAATAAATAGAAATATATCCCCTGTTCATGGGTTGAAAAAATTAATTTTGTCAAAATGAACATACTACTCAAAGTGATCTACAGATTTAATGCAATCCCTATCAAAATACCAAAGACATTCTTCACAGAAATATAAAATATAATCCTAAAATTTGTATAGAACCACAAAAGATACCAAATAGCCATAGCAATCTTGAGCTAAAACAAACCAAATTATGCGGTGTTTGGTTTTTTGTTCTTGTAATAGTTTACTGAAAATGATGATTTCCAATTTCATCCATGTCCCTACAAAGGACATGAACTCATCATTTTTTATGGCTGCATAGCATTCCATGATGTATATGTGCCACATTTTCTTAATCCAGCCTATCATTGTTGGACATTTGGGTTGGTTCCAAGTCTTTGCTATTGTGAATAATGCCGCAATAAACATACGTGTGCATGTGTCTTTATAGCAGCATGATTTATAGTCCTTTGGGTATATACCCAGTAATGGGATGGCTGGATCCAGTGGTATTTCTAGTTCTAGATCCCTGAGGAATTGCCACACTGACTTCCACAATGGTTGAACTAGTTTACAGTCCCACCAACAGTGTAAAAGTGTTCCTATTTCTCCACATCCTCTCCAGCACCTGTTGTTTCCTGACTTTTTAATGATTGCCATTCTAACTGGTGTGAGATGGTATCTCATAGTGGTTTTGATTCGCATTTCTCTGATGGCCAGTGATGATGAGCATTTTTTCATGTGTTTTTTGGCTGCATAAATGTCTTCTTTTGAGAAATGTCTGTTCATGTCCTTCGCCCACTTTTTGATGGGGTTGTTTGTTTTTTTCTTGTAAATTTGTAAACTATCTCAAGAACAAAAAACCAAACACCGCATATTCTCACTCATAGGTGGGAACTGAACAATGAGATCACATGGACACAGGAAGGGGAATATTACACTCTGGGGACTGTGGTGGGGTGGGAGGAGGGGGGAGGGATAGCACTGGGAGATATACCTAATGCTAGATGACGAGTTAGTGGGTGCAGCGCACCAGCATGGCATGGCACATGTATACATATGTAACTAATCTGCACAATGTGCACATGTACCCTAAAACTTAAAGTATAATAATAAAAAAAAAATGTTTAAACAAACCAAATTAAACAAACAAACAAAAAACAAAGCTGGAGGCATCACACTACCGGACTTCAAAATATGCTGCAAATCTATAGCAACCCAAACAGCATGGTATTGGCATAAAAATAGACACACAGAACAATGAAACAGAATAGGGAATACAGAAATAAATCAATGTATCTATAGCCAACTAATTTTTTGACAATGGTACCCGGAACAAAAATTGGGAAATGACAATCTCTTCAATAAATATTGTTGGGGAAATTGGATATCCATATGCACAATAATGAAACTGGACCCCTATCATTCACCATATTTGAAAATCAACTCAAAATGGATTGACTTAAAAGTAAGACCCAAAACTGTGAAAGTACTAGAAGAAAACATAGGGGAAATGCTTCATGACATTGGACTAGGCAATAATTTTTTAGATAAAGTCTCAAAAGCACAGGAAACAAAAACAAAAATAGACAAATGGGATTACATCAAACCAAAATGCTTCTGCACAGCATTTTCTGCACAGCAAAATGCTTCTGCACTCAACAGAGTGAAGAGACAGCCTACAAAATGGGAGAAAATATTTCCATGCTATACATCAGACAAGGAGTCAGTATCCAGAATATATAAGGAACTCAACTTAAAAGCAAAAAGCAAACAATCTGATTAAAACTAGCAATAAAAACAACTTGATAGGCATTTTTCAAAAAAATGTAGAAAAGGAAAACAGTATATCGAAAAACATTCAACATCACTATCATCAGGGAAATACAAACCAAACCACAATGAAATATTACCTCACTCCAATTAGAATGGATATTATCAAAAAGACAAAATATAACAAGTGTTGGCAAGGATGTTGAGAATAGGAATATTTTACACACTGTTGGTGAAAATGTAAATTAGTACAGCCATTATGAGAAACATTATGGAGGTTCCTCAAAAAACTCAAAATAGAACTGCCATATGATTCAGCAATCCTACTTCTGGATGTATATCCAAAGGATGTTAAATCAGTATGTCAAAGAGATATCTGCATTCCCATGTTTACTGAAGCACAATTCACATTAGCCAAAATATGGAATCAACCTAAGGCAGACACAGAAAGATGAATACCATATGATCTCACTCATATGCACATTTTTAATAAATTGATCTCATGGAAGTAGTGAATCGGACAGTGGTTACCAGAGACTGGAAAGAAGGAGGTGGTTGGTCAATGGGTATAAAGTTACAATTAGAAAAATGGGATAACTATAACAGGTGTATTGCATGTGTAATCAGAATTCCAGAAGGAGAATAAAGAAACCAAATAAATATTTGAAACCATGAAGATTCAGAATTTCTCCCAAATTAATGTCAGACACCAAACCACAGATCTAGAAAGCCCAGAGGACATCAATCAGAATAAATGCCCCCAAATCTATACCTAAGCATAACAGTTTCAAACTACAGAAAACTAAAGATAAAGAAAAAAATCCAAGAAAAAGCCAGAGGGTAAAAATTACCTATAGAGGAACAAAGCTAAAAATTAGATCTGACTTCTCAGAAATCATTCAAGCAAGAAGAGAATGAAGTGAAATATTTAAATTCTTGAGAGAAAAAATTACCTACAAACCTAGAATTCTGTACGCTATGAAATTATCCTTCAAAAATGAAGAAGAAATATACTTTCTCAGACAAACAGCAAATTAGAGAATGTGTTACTGATTGATCTGCCTTGAAATAAATGTTAAAAGTTCTTTAGAGAAAACGAAAATATAGGGCGGAAACTCAGATCTTCATAAGGAGAAAGAAAGAGCATCGAAGAATAAATAAATAAAGTTTAAAATGTTTTGTGATTAGCAAGGTGACATGTACCTGTAATCCCGGCTACTCAGTGGGAGATAGGAGGATCACTTAAACCCAGAAGTTTGAGGCCAGCCTGGGAAATACAGTGACACCCTTTCTCTAAAAAATAAAATTAATATAATAAGAGCTATTTATGACAAACCCACAGCCAATGTCATACTGAATGGGCAAAAACTGGAAGCATTCCCTTTGAAAACTGGCACAAGACAGGGATGCCCTCTCTCACCACTCCTATTCAACATAGTGTTGGAAGTTCTGGCCAGGGCAATCAGGCAGGAGAAAGAAATAAAGGGTATTCAATTAGGAAAAGAGGAAGTCAAATTGTCCCTGTTTACAGATGACATGATTGTATATTCAGAAAACCCCATTGTCTCAGCCCAAAATCTCCTTAAGCTGATAAGCAACTTCAGCAAAGTCTCAGGATATAAAATCAATGTGCAAAAATCACAAGGATTCTTATACACCAATAACAGACAAACAGAGAACGAAATCATGAGTGAACTCCCATTCAAAATTGCTTCAAAGTGAATAAAATACCTAGGAATCCAACTTACAAGGGATGTGAAGGAACTCTTCAAGGAGAACTACAAACCACTGCTCATCGAAATAAAAGAGAACATAAACAAATGGAAGAACATTCCATGCTCATGGATAGGAAAAATCAATATTGTGAAAATACTGCCCAAGGTAATTTATAGATTCAATGCCATCCCCATCAAGCTACCCATGACTTTCTTCACAGAATTGGAAAAAACTACTTTAAAATTCATATGGAATCAAAAAAGAGCCTGCATTGCCAAGACAATCCTAAGCAAAAAGAAAAAAGCTGGAGGCATCACACTACCTGACTTCAAACTATACTACAAGGCTACAGTAATCAAAACAGCATGGTACTGGTACCAAAACAGAGATATAGACCAATGGAACAGAACAGAGCCCTCAGAAATAATACCATACATCTACAACCCTTTGATCTTTGAAAAACCTGATAAAAACAAGAAATGGGGAAAGGATTTCCTATTTAATAAATGGTGCTGGTAAAACCGGCTAGCCATATGTTGAAAGCTGAAACTGGATCCCTTCCTTACACCTTATACAAAAATTAATTCAAGATGGATTAAAGACTTAAATATTAGACCTAAAACCATAAAAACCCTAGAAGAAAACCTAGGCAATACCATTCAGGACCTAGGCATGGGCAAGGACTTCATGACTAAAACACCAAAAGCAATGGCAACAAAAGCCAAAATTGACAAATGGGATCTAATTAAACTAAAGAGCTTCTGCACAGCAAAATAAACTACCATCAGAGTGAACAGGCAACCTACAGAATGGGAGAAAATTTTTGTAATCTACCCATCTGACAAAGGGCTAATATCCAGAATCTACAAAGAACTTAAACAAATTTACAAGAAAAAATCAAACAACCCCATCAAAAAGTGGGCAAAGGATATGAACAGATGCTTCTCAAAAGAAGACATTTATGCAGCCAAAAGACACATGAAAAAATGCTCATCATCACTGGTCATCAGAGAAATGCAAATCAAAACCACAGTGAGTGTGTCACCATTAAAAATTCACTCCTTTGGGTTAATGAGCTACTCACTTAAACAGAGTCATTCCTAGCCAAAGTTGTAAAATACTTAATTTTCCTTTAGCACTTATATTTAGACTTCCCATTTGATACCCTTCTTTTCTTAAATTGGTATTTTGTTAGAGAGAAAGAGAGAGAGATCAGAGAATGCTTGGGAGAACATAGAACTAAAAAAAACTCACACCAGTTAGAATGGTGATCATTAAAAAGTCAGGAAACAACAGGTGCTGGAGACGATGTGGAGAAATAGGAACACTTTTACACTGTTGGTGGGACTGTAAACTAGTTCAACCATTGTGGCAGACAGTGTGGCAATTCCTCAAGGATGTAGAACTAGAAATACCATTTGACCCGGCCATCCCATTACTGGGTATATACCCAAAGGATTATAAATCATGCTGCTATAAAGACACATGCACACGTATGTTCATCGTGGCCCTATTCACAATAGCAAAGACTTGGAACCAACCCAAATGTCCATTAATGATAGACTGGATAAAGACAATGTGGCACATATACATCATGGAATACTATGCAGCCATTAAAAAGGATGAGTTCATGTCCTTTGTAGGAATATGGATGAAGCTGGAAACCATCACTCTGAGCAAACTATTGCAAGGACAGAAAACCAAACACCGCATGTTCTCACTCATAGGTGGGAATTGAACAATGAGAACACTTGGACACAGGGTAGGGAACATCACACACTGGGGCCTGTTGTGGGGTGGGGGAAGGGAAGAGGGATAGCATTAGGAGATTACCTAATGTAAATGACGAGTTAATGGGTGCAGCAAACCAACATGGCACATGTACACATATGTAACAAACCTGCACGTTGTGAACATGTACCCTAGAACTTAAAGTATAATAAAAAAATTTTTTTTAATTAAAAAACTGAAAACTACATTTTTCTTATTTTAAAATGATCTAACATAAGTTTGATCAAAGTAGTATTAGTAATAATGTATTTTATTTTATATGCTTATGCATATATGTTATATTTACCTATATATAGGTGAAATGAGTCACAGCAATGATATGAGGAACAGAAGGGAAGAATTAGAATTATTCTGTTATTATAAGATATGCTGCCCATGAAGTGGTATACTGTCACTTGAAAGTGGACTTGGATTAGTTGTAAATGTAAATTGCAAACTCTATGGCAATACTTAAAAGAAGTTAAAAAAAACAAGTATAACTGATATGCTAAGAAAGGAGAGAAAATAAAAGCATATAAAATGCTCAATTAGAACCACAAAAGACAGGAAAACAGTGGAAAATAAAACTAGGAACAAAAAATGAGGATACTAAATAGAAAACAGTAACAAATATGGTAGCTATCAATCTAACTATATCAGTAATGACTCTGAATCTCATTGGCCTTAATGCTCCAATTTAAAGACAGATATTGTGAAACTGGATCAAAAAACAGAGAACCATCAAGTCAACTTACCAAAGTTAATGAGAAGCAAGATTTTGGCTTTTCCTTTTTCAAACTACTGTGGTCTGAGGGCATTATGGTTACATATTATGCCATTCTCAAGGCAAAACTCATATATATTTTGATTAGAGGTCAAGGTCTGTATTACTATGTAATATGGATACATTATCCCTATTTATTCAGGACAATTACATAGCAACATCAGAGGCAATGTGGTATAAAGCAAGAATACAGGCTTTGGAGCAGACACAGGTACTAACCCCAGATCCACAACTTACTAGATGCATGGCATGGGACAAGTTACTTAAACTTTATAAGCCTCAGTTTCCTCATCTGTAAGTGGAGCTAATACTACTTTCCTCACTAGGTTGAAGTGAAAATAGAGACAATAATTTTATATTTGATACTAAAATCATCTATTAGAATGCCTGGCACATAAAAGACATTTAGTCAATGAAATTATTAATAAAAAAATCTTCCTGCTGAGTGTGTCACCATTAAAAATTCAGTCCTTTGGGTTAATGAGCTACTCACTTAAACAGAGTCATTCCTAGCCAAAGTTGTAAAATACTTAATTTCCCTTTAGCACTTATATTTAGACTTCCCATTTGATGCCCTTTTTTGTTAAATTGGTATTTTGTTAGAGAGAAAGAGAGAGAGAGAAATCAGAGAACGCTTGGGAGAAAATAGAACTAATAAAAACTCCCATTTCTTGTCGAGATTTGTGACTTTGGAAGTTGGGTGATGAATGTGACAATGTAAGAACACATTTTTTCAGAAAATGAAGCTGGACCAGGCAGACAATATAAATTTTCCTGATGTTATGATAGAGTTAGTGCACTATCATTTAAGTACTACTCTTCAAATATGACTAAAAATATATCTGTATATGTCTTCTCCCCAATTTCATGTATTTCCAATTACCTTAATTATTCATTACTTTCTCAAACATTACAACATAAAAATGAGGAATGGCTTTTTGTTAAGAAAATTTTCAAGTCAGTACATAATAAAATGGAACAGCTGCAGCCATGAATTTTATAAACGCTTTGTTGAAAATAACATTAAATGGCAATATCGGTTCGCAGATAAACTGCAGTGTTTTATTCTATGTCAAAAATTTGTCATTCTTATTTATAATGAGGAACATATGAAATAACTTACCTTGATTTTTATTGGATGGACGCCATCATCATCTTCATTGTCATTGTTGTCATCATCATCATCCCAATACTGATGGCCTAGAGTAAACAGGAACTTGAGGACACTGTTTAAGTAGCTGTGGACATAAAGACAAAGTGCCTATGTTCAAATAACTTAAAATCAAGTTAGGAGACAGGCTGTACAAACAAACAGGAAAGAACTATATCAGGATTAGAGCTGGTTGCTAAGTACTCTTGGTCATCAGGCACTACTTGGTTTCTGGACTTTGCATTCCTTCTCTACACAAAGTAGACACCCCGACATACCCAACTTTATTTCTGACCTTAGTATATATAAATTTAAGAATTTTCAGGCCAAATTTTGCAAAATTATGACCAACAAGCTAAATGAGACCCAAGACTATATTTGTCACACTGCACACATGTTTAACTTACTCTTTGAATTAGTTCCCATTTTAAAGCTCATTTGTTTTATTTTATAATTGAGATTTCCAACTTTTCTTGGCAATATCAAAAGATCTTGCAATACTAGGTCTATTTTCCACATTGCAATTACTTGTTGCTAAATAATGCACACCCTCTCTAGATAAGACATAGGAACCCCATTTTTTTCATAGGCCTCACCAATCCTTTTTGATCCTTAAACTGGTCTTGCTTCACGCTCTTTACCTCTCAGTCTCTATAGGCATTTGCGTTTATGGCCCATAGCCTAGCCACTCTTTCAGACTCAGCATGAAATATCACACTGGTTTAGTTCTGACATAAATTTCTTCCTTGTGCCTCTTGCTGCATTTCTTTTCTCAGTAATCCTTCTAGCACTGGCAAGTCCTGACTTTTGTCTTCCTGCTACTACCTCCATCCCAACAATATTTCTGTTCGACAATTATACCCCAAAGTGTTGACTCAGATCCTATTTACAATTACTTAATGACTATACCTTTATCAATTACCACTGGACTACTGCAATCAACAGTGATAAGAAGTTGTAGCTGGCTGATTCATTAAATGAAAAGAACTATTTCACTGTATGCAAGTATAATCTGATACAGCAAGTTCATAAGCCTCTGAACCAAGAAAAGGTTTTAGCAAAACCACGCCTCCCTTCAAAATACATAAGAGTAGGCAGCGATGGAAACCCCACTGAGGTCACTGATTTGGGCAAGGACCATTAAGGAAAACAAAAAGTTTGGGATGATAGGTAGATAGGGAAATCAATATTCACATAGTGCCACAGTATCACCTCCCTGGATGACTACCTGAAAAGAGAGGAAAGGTTAACTTTTCAATAGAGCAAGCTGACAATCATCATCTTAACCAAGTTATCATTCACTGGGTTCAGAGTCAATCACATATTACGTGTTTCTTAACATGATGCAATATGCAACACACAGCCTCACCTAGGAAGTAGTCCCACGAAAAATGTTTAACCTGAATCCAATAAGCGTTAGCCCTAATTTCCAGTTTTCAGAAATATAAGTTAACATAAAAGGAGCAGCTTCAAAGAAACCAAAAAAAAAAAAAAAATCAGGAAAATCCAAAAGGTGATTTATGTTAAAGGGGAATATTCTTGATTTCATCAATAATCAAAATCACTGAAAGAATATAAAGAAAAGGACTGACTTCTAGATTAAAAGAAA
Source organism: Gorilla gorilla gorilla (assembly GCF_029281585.2). NCBI lineage: Eukaryota > Metazoa > Chordata > Mammalia > Primates > Hominidae > Gorilla > Gorilla gorilla. The sequence goes on from NC_073247.2 coordinate 129,235,921, forward strand.
GTTAATAGACATAACAACAATCAAATGTAATATATGGCTCCGGATAGAATCCTGGTTGGAAAGACAGCTCTACAATATATTTTGGAGTAATTAGGAAACTTTGAATATAGACTGTGAATATGACTTTGAATATAGACTTTGAATATAGACTTATGAGAATTATTATATTTTTTAGAAGTAATGGTGGTATGGTAATTATGAGAATAGGAGAATGTCCTTATTTTTTTAAATGCATAAAAGTTCAGTGGTGTCATGTCACGATGTCTGAAACTTACTTTCAAATAGTTCAGCCAAAAACATACAGGTACACACACACACACACACACACACACACACATATCCCTGGAGAAAGACAGATTGATTTGATTTTAATCAAAAGCATAGGAAGAAAATTCATCAATGAAGTTTCCAATATAAGCAAAAAATAGTTTGATCATTCACAAAAAGAGAAATGGTTGGCATAACATCAGAGTACAGAGGAAGCTTTGAATACAAATACAGGTGACTACTAGCTCAGACTGTTTCAACTTGTAGCTATCACCCTAGAACCAATTATTGATAGTTACTAAGGCAAATCCTCCAGCGTTGTGGATCTCCCTTATCTTTACCTTTCTTCACTAATTCCTGCTCGTCAGCTATCAGGTTAACCATTCCTCCCCCAATTTTGCTTTAGTTCTCCTCTTATGTGTTCCCACAGTACTCTGTTCTTTTATTATAGTATTTTTTAAACTAAATAATTTATCTGTTTCTCCCTCTGGGTGGAGAGCTAATACAGAACATGGCTAGTATTCCCACTATTTCCCAAGCATCTAGTCCAGTGTCTGGCATAGCATAGGTATTCAATAAGCATGGCATATCTTGATATTTAAAATTGAATTTTTACTACTTCCTCTCCAGAAATTTGGACCCTAATTCTTAATCCTTCCTAGTAAGTCGGGCCCAGTTATCTTAAGATTCATTGTCTAACTGCCTACAAGTCTGTCTTAACATCGCCCCCCAGTGGAATCTCATTATGCTGCTCTGTTCATCATCCCTGTTACTTTATTTTCTAAAATGTCAAACTCAATGTCACTATTCTTTCTTGTTCTAGCAAAATGCCCAGATTTTGTGTGGAAATTTTTAAACACCTGAGATCAGAGTGAGTTGAATGGCATTTTGGTGACATCTTAGCCCTCAAAGTCCATTATCTGAATAGTATTTAAGCTTGATGTAACAGTGATCCAACTGAGTTGTTTCTACTGAATGTGATTTAGACAATCATTTATCCTTATTGTAACTCTTTCCTAATTGTCAGGACTTTCCTCCTGTAAAATCCCAAAGAGCTATCAAATGCAAATCTACTTTTAAATTTTAGTGTCTTTAACTATTTCTGGACCTCTCTTTGACATAAAGGGCAGGTCTACAAGGATTTAGTCCCTCTAATAGAAAGCAGAAGTCAGTGAGTCTAACATGAATCCAAGGCAGAATATATTTAATAATAAGGCTGCTTTTGTAAATATGAATAGTAAAGTACAGCTACAATTAGAAGCCAGTTATCTTCAAATCTAACACTCATCAGGCAGCATTATAAAATAAAGCTATTTATTACTAGCTATTACTTACACTTTTGAAAGCACCATCATGTTTCATATGTGGAATAAATAAGGTCCCACAATAATCCACATATTTCATGAAACCTCTAGGAAACAATCTAGTACTCATTCTAAAAGCTAATAAAAGGCAATAACTAGTTTTATGAGGTTTAAAAATCACAAATATTTTGACCAGTTTTTTCTAGAACAGGCAAAATTAAGAAGTACAATACATCCTCAGACTTTCACAAACAAAGTACATTATCTCCATTTGCCTCACTGCTCTCTTTGGCTAATTGTCAATGGGGCTTACTGCCAAATAATGCTGCAGTTGGCCAAGTTGCAGTGAGCACCCTCCAGCCTTTTTGATTACCTGCCTTTTCAGGCTTCAAATGCAGCACACAGCACAGATGATCAATGCTGTAATCTGCCAAACCTTTCTTTGTCCCTTCATCAACATACTCCAATGTCACATTCAAAGTCCTTGGAGGGTACTTGCAGGACCACCCTATCTCCTTCCATTTTTCTTCATAGCAATCATCACTACATCTGCATTTCCTACTAGAATGTAAGCTCCATCGTGGCAGAGACTTAGTCTTATATCGGTCTTACCTTTTCCCACTGTATCTCTAGCACCTACAACTGTACCATGTACATAGAAAGTGCTTAATAAATATTTGTTCACTGAGTAAATAATCATAAGAGCCAACATATCTTGAAAATATATGATTATATGCATTGATAAGTGCTTTACATGGTTTTTTACATAGTGATAATCACCAGGAATATCACTATGAAGGATGTGCTATAGTTATTCCCATTTTATAGTTGAGGAAACTTAGGATTGGAAAAAAATGCATTTTGCCCAGGAAGGTAATACTTGTGATTATTGCTAATACATCAGTCTTCTGTGAGGAACAATAATGATAGTAAGGGATACTTAAGAATGTAACATAACTTGGATGTCTATGGAAATTAATAATAGCTAACATTTACTGAAAACTTCCTACGAGCCAGGCACTATTAAACACTTTACATCTCTTCAATCTCGCAAAAAAACCTATGTTGTAGACACTGTCATTATTCAGTTTTACAGACAATGAAACTGAGGCACAGAGCTGCTAAGCAACTTGCATAACATCTTACAGCTAGTAAGTAACAGATCTTCAGTTCAAACTTGGTTAGTCTGACAAATCTTGAGACAGATTTATGAAGACACCTGTGAACGGAGAGACTATAGTAGGGTAGACAGACAGAGAAAGGAAACAAAATAATTTTAATAAATATTATAAAATGCTAGAGATGATCATATTTATTACCAAAATAAATTCTCGGGACTTGCACATATTTTATATAATCCTCAAAATGAGGAACTATGTCCTATTATCTTCAATTTATGGATGATACAAAGAGAAGTTTCTAGCCCAAGATCACACAGTTTGAGAGTAATCTAATTTCAAGGTGTCCCCCATTTCCATTGTCCCTGTACTGCCTGAAGAACTCAAAGAAACTTTGTTTCTGCAAGATCCAGGGGAGTAATGATATTTGGCTCAGAGATAGAAAGAATCAGGGTGGAAATGAGAAGGGCACATTTTTAAAAAAATGAACCAACTTAGGGAAAGCCTAGACTGAGAAGAGCTGAACACAGGAATTGGACAGACAAAAGAAGAAAAGATTAAGATTTATTTCCACAACAACAAAAAGGGGTTTTGTTTGGGATACAGTATAATATTAGTAGCACGATGTAGTCATTAAGAACATTGTTTGATTTCTAACTGGTTAGTTTACTAGCTTTATGAATTTGGGTAAATCACTTCAACTTTCAAAGCCTTAGTTTTCCAACCTGTAAAACAGATATTATAAGAATGTTTTCCTCAGAGTGTTATTGGGTGTATCATCTGGTATGTAGCATGTGCTCATTAAACACCAGCAGCTGTTATTAATGATAGTGGATAGACTTCTCTTCCTCTTCACTGCACATGCCAATGCACATCCAGAAGAGAAGAAAGATCAAAATGGAACAGAACTCAAATTCTTGGTGATGAAACCCATAATAGAGATAGAGACATATACCAAGCAATGGGAATATTGACACCTGGGTCCACCTTGGACAATACAAAAGCCATCTAGGAGAAAGTGATACCTGAACTAAGTCCTGAAAATAGGCATATGAGCTTCTTGTTGCTGCTATAACAGATTACTACAATCTTAGTGCCTCAAAATAATACCAATTTATTATCTTATAGTTATGGATTTCAGAAGTCTGAAATGGGTCTCACAGGGCTAAAATCAAGGTGTTGTTGTGGTTGCATTCCTTTTGCAAACTAAGAGAGAATTGTTCCTTGGCCTTTCCCAGCTTTTAATAGTGCCTGCATTCTTTGGCTCATGGTCCCTTCATCCATCTTTGAAATTTGCAGATGGCATCTTCAAAACTCTTCCCTCCTTTGTTGATAAAGACCTTTGTGATTGCATCAAACCCACCTGGAGAATCCAGAAACCTCTTCAAATCTCAAGATCCTTAACATAAGCACATCTGAAAAGTATGACCACTCATATAATCCATTTATATGTGTATCAGAACCCACACGAGGTGGCTAAATGAAGGGAATTTAATATAGGAAACAAATTACAAAGGTATTAGAAGAATGGAAAGAGCAAATGAGGGAGAGGTGAGGCAAAATAGAGATTATTAACTGCAAGAAATGGCTACCACTCATGGGGCTGAGGGACAAAGGCAGGAGGTAATACCAGAGCCTGGGAACAAGGATCCAGGGCTATTAGGCAGGAACTGGAACTTTGAAAGAACAACTCAGCTGAAGCTGGGACCCCAGAGCTTCTCAATAATAACTAGAGCTACAGAGAGAATACTCCCAACTGCCCAAGACATAAACAAGCAGAGCATGGGGATGGGGAGATAGAATATCACAACTTCTGCGCTTCCCTTGACTTCAAAATCTGACTAGTGTCTCCTATTGGTCAATTCTAGCCAGAAGACATTTAGCAAGGAATCCCAGAAAAAAAATGGCATCAAGGGTCAAATGCTTGCAGACCAAGGGAAGAATAAAGAATGAATCTAAAAGCAAAACTAATCTTTTTGCAGTTTCCCAAATACGTCATATCCTTTTCTTACTCCCTTCACTTGAATTGCATTCCCTTTGTCCTCTTATCTCTAATATTTTCTCCTCTGTGAAGCCTTCTCTGAGTATTCCAGGCTTCTGAACTCTAGCATCTCCTTGACCACACTGATCATTTGGTAATTCACATAATACTGAGCAGCAGCACTGTTAGTTTTCTTTGTTTGCCTGTGTGACATGACCACTTAACTACCTTGTAACCTCTTTGTAGGACAGAGAAGACTTACACATCCATATCTACCATACAGTTCTGACATGGCAAGTTTTTGCTTGGTTGTCTGAGCCTAATTCTAACTGCAGTGTGGTATTTTCCAGCATCTTAAGATTTTCTACGACATTCAAGGGTAGTGTTAAAATATTTAGCAATCAGTATGCATGGCCATCAACCAATCAGCATATACACCTGCTTCAAAAGAAGAGACCCTGGCTGTAAACAACTAGTATACCTGCACTGACTCACAACTGCTGAACATCTGGCTGGACTACATGGAAAGGAGAACAAGAACCTGCAACTGAGAGAAATGTGCACTATTTGCACTATGGACCAAATTACTAAATTAAAACACAAAACAGCAGATTATAAGATAACATTCTCTTTTAAAACGTAGTCAATCATGAGATATACACACACACACACACACACATATACACACACACACATATACACACACACACAGGTTGTGTTCATTACAGTTTACATTTTATTTCATTATTTATAGTATATATTAATATATTAGTTTTATAGTCTATTTTATACACAAAATATACCAATACACATATGCATAAAAATAAAGAGTATAATGCAATGGTTACCTCTGGGTGCCCATTAAGGATGAGCATTATTTTCCTCTTGTTTTAGCTTATTTGCATGATCTGATTTGTCTACAATATTCAAGTATCATATATAGGATAAAGTTTATAAACTAAACAAACGTATTTCCTTTAAATGTTTCATTAATCTCTAGCAGGTGTGTGATGAGTGAAAGAAAGAAGAGGACATGAGGGTTATAGTACATGCTCTAACAATACATTTTAAAATACCCAATAGCATGGAAATATTTTATCCTCTATACATGCTTCCTAGCCCTCAGAGAGTCAAAGTAAAAAATTAAATTTCATCCAAAACACTCTTCCTAATCACTGTTCTGAGGAAGAATAAAAATGTAAAGAGGAAAAAAAGCTAATCAAAATACATGGCTTAAGTTTTTAAATGGAGATCAGTATTTCATAAAATGTTAGGGAGACTGATTCAGGAAATCATCATCCTTCCTTTTCACTAAGCCTGTCTGCCACCTGAAATTACACCTCGGATAGCAGCCTTTGCATTTCACTCAATGTCAAACCTGTAAACATCCTACGGCTTAACTGCTCAGGTCAACCATAATCTTCATCTCCTCCATAATCAGGCCAAGCTGGGAGTTCATGGCCAGCATTTGAAATTCACAGCAGACAAACACAGAGACCAGGCACACAAGCCAATCAAAGATGTGGTTACACAACTGATTTCAGTTTTTACCTCTCATATGAGGTGAGCTGCCAGTTGTGAGTACCCAACAATGACAACTCAGCTTCCATGAACTAAAGCACAGTGTTTCCATTGTGACCTATTTGGTGATCTTCATATAAGTATGGTTGATTTTCTTTACCAAGACTTTTTATGGCTATTTTAGTTCTATAATTACTTCTCAAAAATCTCCTGTCATGATGATGTCTCCATTCTCTCCTTCTCATCTCAGGCTATTGCCAAGACAGCAACAAACCCTGTGTTTTTCCAATCCTGATTGCTTTCCATCAACTTTCTCTTTGACTTGGACCTCCAAATTAGGTCAGCTCAGTCTGAACATTTAATTTTTTCTTTTCCAGAAATTAACATAACTTATTAATAAGCCTATAATTTTACAAAGGTTTAGCGAAACGTCAACCACATCCCCAGTCTATGAAGATAAGAGCTATATTTAGCTAGTCCTAATTAAAAATAGCTAAAGTGCTGCTTGGTATGGGAGGAGGGGAAAATCTGTGTGATTCATGTCTCATCAAAAACGTTGACATTTGACTTTCCTTAATGCTGTTTATGGCTGAATTAATATTGTTCCATTTAGTTCGAAATATAGGAAGTATTTGAATTGTATTATTGATCCTCATAAAATATGTGAATTTTACCAGTCTCACATACAGTCAATATTGGGCATGTAACAGGAGCTTTGTGACTCTCATTGTTAGTTAAAGATATCTTTACCAGAGAGTTGCATCCTAGAAAAATTGCCCCTAATAGTCATGTAGAATGATCTCTCCAGGTATAGATATTGGGTTGTGAGTTGGATATGCAATCATTGCCATTCAGCCAAATCTATAAAGCAAAATTCAAAACCTAAAACAATCAAGGATCCAAGGCTTCATTCCTTATGGGGCATAAAAATAATAGATCTGCATGTTCACAAACCAGAGTCGGTACATCTACATTGTCCTTGTGTTCCTTTTCAACATTTCCCCATGACCAAAAAAATGTCTTCCATGAAAAGAAACTCACACTAGACGTGATATTTCTAAATCTTTTAGGAGCAAGGTGCCAACTGAAAGGGGAAGCATGAAGCGGGTCGTTGCACTCAACTTCACACACTAACCTTATTGCCAAACCCCATGGAAGAGAGAAAGCAACAAGCAACAGCAGCCAGTGACTGGGTTCAGGGCTTTTGGGTGTACAAATATGTGTGTGTGTGTGTGTGTGTCTCAGGGTGTGTGTATATATATATATATTTCTCTACCACCAAATCAGAATTATATGTATTTCTCTACCACCAAATCAGCTTTCCTCTGCACTTTCAGAGCAAGATTGACCCTTCATTTCAGCAGTTTCCTCAAACTCATTCATGGAAGGACCCAACACAGAAGCCCTGAGATGATTAATTGAATAGCCTTTGTAAATGCTACCTTTGACTAAAACCCTGAAGATGTCATTTCCCTTCTTACCAGTCTATAGTTAAATATATATTATATGTGATTCCAACTAATATTTTTGAGGGCCTGCTATGTTCTCAGCCCTGTATAGGTTTAAGTGCATACGTCGAGGGTGGTAGAATGTAACGATGTGTAAGGTATAGTCTCTGTCCTCTAGGAATTTATCCTGTAAGACAGATAAAACAAAACCCAGTTACTCTGGTACAGGGCTATGTGTTATATGTACCATATTAGTGTTGTCAACAAGGTGCTAGTTTCAAGGAAGACAAGATCTCTTCCCTTTAGCATATATAATTTTAGTTTCCCAAAGAAGGAGGCATCCAAGCTGGGCCTTAAATTAATGGTGATATTTGCACAGGCAAAGAGGTAAGCCTGAGCACTCAAAGTAGAAGGGACAGAGTGATAACCATCACAGCGTTAGGAATTTCTAAGAACCCCCAGCTGGGGCTTCACTGTGTATGGTTTTTTTTTTATGTGGTAAAAATTTCTTGTGACTATAATATGGCAAAATCTGTAAGCTCCTGGATTACAGCCTCAAATGCTGTGCTTTACAAGTCAGACAGAAAGAAAGTAGGCTGTTTCCTAGAATGGTATGAATTCCCTGGTGAGTAGATCACAGAATGGGTATGCATGTGCCTTTCCCTTCCGAATAATATGTCATTGCCTGTTTAATAGACAGCTGCATAGCAAATCTTAATATGTTTCTTAATAATGACATATCTCTACCAAGATTCAATGTTCACCAAAAAATTCCACAAGAAAGTTATAAATAGAAAATTCTCTTATCATGAACAGAATTTTGTCTACAACATACCAACCATCTAGCTAAGACAAACAAAAACATCCAGTAAAAATGTTGCCTACTCAGCATTAAACATATTGAAATATCTAGGAATACCTGGATAGTGGGACAAATTTCTCAGTTTTCCCCAGTATAAAACAGAGAAATCAGCATTGTGTAGACATAGCCTTACTCTACCTATTGGCAGGCCAAATCTTTGAGCAGGTTCCCAATCAAAACACCAGGCATTTCTGCTTGAGCTTCTAACACCTCACTGATCTTAAAAAGAAATGTGTGCTACAGTATGGATAGATTGGACTTTTTATAATAGTGACTCACCTAATTTGCCCTCAATTTGGTACTAGTCATACTGCCATGATGATTTAAAGGCACCATTCCCTCTTAACCAATCCATTTAAAAAGGATTCATATCTTGTCAGAAAATTTGACACCAAGTGCACAATAGTCCTAACTTTTCATTAGAATCCTTTGCATGGTGTAGTTAATGCTAAAAATATTTAAAGTAGATTAAGAATAGAACAAAGAAATGAAGTGCAACTGTGACTGTGACAGGGTATGAATATTAATGATGCATTTTTTATTCCTTTTCTCATCTAGTACCATCCCCTGTACTTTTTGATTCAAAATCTTACTTAACTTATACTGAAACGTTAAATACTAGCCCTTGGTTCTCTATGATATGCTACATATATAAAGATAGAATTAATCTTTAGTCTAATATCTGTCTGAGGGATAAGGTGCTAAACCACCATATTATGGCTCCCCACTGTCTAAGGCATAAAGTCCAATCTCCTTAGGCTGACATCCAAGACCTTCCACAGGCTGGCTTCAATAAGCTTTTTTAAAGTCATCTCTCACTACCACTTTAGATGAATCATCCACTACAGCCACTGGGATCTCATCACTGTCCTCTGAAAATGCCACGATTAGTCTTCCCTCTGCATATTTACTCAGTCTGTGCTTCTCATTTTAACTCCATTTTTCAACTTCCATGCATTCCTCATAGCTCAACACAAGTTTTTCATTTGCAAAGTTTCCATCAGCCACACCAAACCCACTCTGTTTCAAATTAGTTAGTGCCTTTGCTGTGTGGCCCTAATGTTAAAGCTTGTACTTGGCTTCAAATACATCACTCATGTTTCTATGTATTATTTCAGTCATGAGTAACTTTTCAGTCATGACTACCTGATCTCCCTAACTAGACTACAAGCTCTTTAAGGGCAGGGACACCCCACACAACCAAGAGAATACTAAGTACATAGTGATCAGTGTTTAGCACTGAAATGCACAGTATTCAAGCACTGCTACTGCCTGAAGTCCTTTACCTTTATGCATGGGTGACATAACCATGTGGCCATCAAACAGCATCCTCATCTCAGCCCTCAAGGCGACTCACCACATAACATTTACAACCTACCTTCTCAGACTTCACTCTGCTCCAGCCAAGACGCATTGTGTCCCACAAACTCCACCCCACTCCCTCTCTCTTTTGTGCCTTTCTACATGTCACTTCCTTCTCCTGGAATGCCTTGCTCCTCATCTCCTTGCTGTAAAAATCCTTATTAGGCCCATCTCAAATTCTATTTCCTCTGTTAAGCCCTCCCCGGTAAATCTAGCCAACTGTACTATTGTCCTCACCTACTCATTGAATTCATCATCACTTACTCACTTTGATATTTGATATTATTTATATGTGGATACCTTTCCATCGTTCTCTATTGTTTTCACTTAGAGAATGAACTGAATAGTATTATCTGATCAAATCACACTTATCCCCAAACTGCTTAGTTGGTGTTAGAGTGCCAATAAACAAAGTTCAAAATCCTTAACATAGCATTTGAAACCCTCTACAAGAGGCTCTAGCCAACCTTACCAGTTTCATTTTTGTCTTAGTCATCTTAGTCACCACAGATGGGTGGCATAAACAACAGAAATTTATTTTCTCACGGTTCTGGAGGCTAAAAGTCCAAAATTAAGGTGCCAGCATAGTCAGTTTCTTTTGAGGGCTCTCTTCCTGGCTTGTAGAGAGTTGCCTTTTCACAGTGTTCCATGGCAGGAGTAAAGAGAGAACAAGCTCCCTGTTATAAGTACCTCTTTTCTTATGAGAGCACTAATCTCATCTTGAAAACTCCACCATTATGAGCTCATCCAAACCCATTTACTTCTCAAAAGTCTCATCTCCAAATATTATCATATTGAGAGTTAAGACTCCAACTTATGGATTTGAGGTAGGGGAAAAACAATTCAGTCTATAGCAATCTCCCACTATACCATGTACAGTCATCCAATTGAATGGATAGATATGTAGACTAAGTGCATAGGCTCCGGATTCTACCTCTTCTTAGCTGTGTAGAGTTGGACAAATAATCTATTGTGAGTTTTGGTTTCCTTATCTATAAAATGGACACAATAATGTTACTCAATTCATAGTATTACCATGAAGAATAAATGAGATAATTTACATAAAACACATAGTCTCATGTCTAACACAGAGTTAAGTGTTCAATAAATGGTCACTGTGCTTCTGACATGCCCATGCTGACTACTTTTCCTAGAATGTCTTCTCTCCAGGTCTGCTTATCTATCACTTGCTATCAATCCTTCAGGGCACAACTCCAGATACGACTACCATATCCTCCACAAGCTTTCGCAGATCTATTGAGTCAGAATTATAGTCTCTATCTTCCAATGTGCTGTGTTTATGACTCTATTCTGGCCCTTAGTATAGGTTCCCTCATTCTACTTGAATAAGATATTTTAATCCCAAAGCATTAAATTGCAAGCTCATGACCTGGAGGGACATGTATCCCCTTGCTTACAGTAAGAGCTTCATGCAATAAACCATACTGGGGTAAGAGTCAGGGTACCATAGTTTTAGTTCTAGTGGTGCTGTCTTTATGTAGTGGTGGTCCCTTCAAAGAATTACTCTTACAGTTTTTGCTCAATTTTCTCAGCAATAAAACAACATCCTCAGCTTACAAATTTTTTTTACTAATAAACATGTATGTTGTAGGAACTTTATGGGATCTGATTATGAATCCCAGCTCTGCCACTTACCAGTCATGTGACCCCGGACAAGTCTCTTAACTTCTTTGCACCTCAGTTTCTTCCCCTGAAAACAGGAAAATTTATTTTAAAAATTAAAAAAAAATAAAAGACTGGGAAAGCCAGGCTACAACTCAGTAAAAACTCAGTAAGTGTTCATTCCTTCCTTTATTCTTATGGTTTCAATGTTTGTCCCCTCCAAAACTCATTTGAAATTTAATTGTTAACATAACAATATTAGGAGGTGGGGCCTTTAAGAGGTGTTGAGATCATAAGGGCTCTGCCATCACAGGTGGCTCTAATGCCATTTAAAAGGCGTTTTAGGGAGTGAGTCCTCTCTCTCTTTGCTGTTTTGCTCCTCTGTGATGTGAAGAACAGCATTCCTACCCTCTAGAGGATGCTGCTTTCAAGGTACCATCTTGGAAGCAGACACCGGGCCCTCCCCAGACACTAAACCTACCGGCATCTTGATCCTGGACTTCCCAGCCTCCAAAACTGTAAGAAATAAATTTCTGTTATTTATTAATTACTCAGTCTCAGGTATACTGTTATAGCAGCATAAAAGAGACCTAGGCAATTCTCCATTCCCACTCTGGGCAAGGATGCACTTTTCTGGCTCTGCTTTCAGTCCTGTCTCTATTTTCCCTGGGGAACCTATTCCTCTCTAACATCATTGGTCACTTCCTTGTCTATATTTTATTCCCAATGCCCTTTTGCTCTGCTAAAGTGCCTACCTCTATCCCTCTCCCTGCTATATATTCTCCCCATTTCAACGAGACACTGGTAATAACCTGGAGCTGAGAAAATTCCTGGAAGCACTGATTTGCCACCTGAAGGAGTAGCAAAACAAAGCTTTCTTCACGCATTGGTAAAGCTTCAGTAGGAAAGAGGGTGTTTCTGGAACCCATGATTGAAATATGGAATGTATTTTCCCACAGAAGCACAGCTTCAAATGATCATCAGTAGCTATGGTATTATTAGTACAGCATGATCTTTTAGATTATGGGTTACAAAGGCTTTTATGGGCTGGCTCGGGAAGCTAATTACCATGGAGACCATTGTTTTCTATAGGAAAATGTATTGCACATTCGAAGGTGATTCACAAGCAATTTTGAGACATAAGCCATACATGAGTTACACATTTTCTTTACTTCTTTTCTATCTTACGCACAATCAAGCATAGAGCTAGGCACTCCAAAGTGCTAACTACTTACAGAAAGTGGATAACTAAAACAATCACTTGCAGGTCCCTGTACATACATACACACAATGTGGCCTCTTAAAGCAAGTCGTTAAGCTGCACCCTCTCCCTGGAATACCCTGTCTCCCCCACCTCACCTGGCTTCTACCTTCTCTGCCTTCCAAGTTTACTTCAGACTTTGCATCCTTCTCAAACTCTGGCAAACACTTCTGATCCCCCATGTGGCTAGATGCTCTTATTCTCTGTCCCCAGAAGCCCCACATTTATACCACTCCCAGAACATTTATAATGCATTTTCACTCCTTAGTTACTTGTTTGCTTGTTTATTTCATCCACTTGAAGACAGGGACTTTTATCTTGGCCCCAGTGTATAGGACAGTACCTGATTCTCAGTAGGCAGTCAGAGAAAGTCTACTAAATGAATGAAAAACTAGGAGCTACAGGCGCAATGGAAAACACACAGGTGGTTATCTTCACAGGACAGAGAGGTGGGGGCTGTGGGAAAGGCACATAGCTGAGCTGAAGAACAAGAACTATAAATGGCAGCACAGTAAGCACACAGGCTACCATGGCCTAGATGCTTAGTCTCCCACATACTCTGCATGACCATTAAGTACTCAATATTAGTGGACTACATTTAAAAAGCAGATAATTACATAATATTGGAACTACTAGGGACATAAGAGATAAACTTATCTTTCTCTGGCATTTTCCAGAGGCAGAAATTGAGCCCCAAACAGGAGCTAGGACTTGTTATTCACTCAAAGCAAACATCTAAGAGTTACTCTTACACAACAGCTCCCTTCTTGAACTAACACTAACAAACAACCAGCCAAGGTAACCATTGTGCTCAAAGGGAACTCCAAAATGTTGCTTTTAACCTTCTACTTGTCTTTTAGGGTCAGCCCTACATAGACTAAGGCAACCTATGGTAGTGTGAAGAATAAAATCCCTCAGAGATGGAAAGAACCCCTCCAAAACCACCCAGCTCAAACTGTTCCTATGCAATAAAAATCTGCTTTGACACTAATCTCAACAAGTGTCAATCACCCCCTGCACAAACAATTGTATTCATGCCATGTTAGATTTCCCAGGATCTCTAGCAAAGGTATTTTGTATTGATATTGGCAATATTGTATAAATACCCTGTACTTATGATAATATTTAACTTCATTTTTAAGAAGTATGAGTATGGTTGCAAATAAATGGCACTAGAGTCAGCTGTTTGAACAACACAAATGGTCAAAAAGCATATTGGCATACAGGGGCACCTGTATATATGTACATATGTGTATACCAATATGTATTGGCATATTGGTATACAGGGCCACTGGTATATACTGGAAAACTTCCAACAGCAAAAAAATAGATCCCTCTTATTGGTAATTTTTTTCCATCTTAAAGAGTATTTGAAGATTTCAATGGGGATTTTCTAGCCAGAATTGTCAATTGCAGAGATCATTCAATGAAGTATCAGTTTGCTTTTCAATCCTCATCTTTTTACATGTTTTATGAATAGTAACTGGTGGAGTAAAAACAGCACTGGACTAGTATTCGGGAGATCTAGCTTCTAGTCCTGGATCTGTCACTGACCAGCTGTGCTACCCTGAGTAAATTACTCCTTTTCTAGAAGTACCAATTTCCCCATCTATAAAATGAACAGATGAAATAGACGAGTATTCCCTCAGAGCCTTTCTTTAATATTTTTATATGTGTTCTGGGTTTGATTTCATTTGTCTAAAAGAGTTCTAGTGCTTTAAAAATATTCACCAATTATTGAACTAGACATCTTCATGGTCATTTATCGCTTAACAGTCTGTGATTCTTAATTGTTTGTTAGTGCGCAAGAATCTAGGGATACAACAGTTTCAAAATGATACTATTCCCCAAAATTTGCTATTAAACTAGAAGTTACCTCCTGAAAATGAAAAAAAAGTAGTAGATAAAGAAGGCCACCTACAGAAGTCTTCCCACCCTAAAATGGTTTGTAAATGTGCTACTGATGAGTTTCCAGTGTCAATTCAATTTTCATCCAGACCAAACTATGAATAATGTAAGCTAGACTGTGACAAGTAATGTCATAACAACTGGAGGCGGCAGAGTGTTTGCATGGATTCTAGGAAGAGCCAAAGTGAGAATGTGTCTGTGTGCTCTGTCCAGGAGAATCAGTGCTCTGATTCTAAAAACAAATACCAGTTCTCTAGAGATGAATATTTCTGGACCAATATTTCTAGAACAATCTGTCATGCCACCATAGCTTGATGGAAATGTCCCCTGAGAACATCAGATTCTCTTTATTCTACATCTATGCTTTCAAAGTAATACACTGATATATCATTTCATCCCCAGAGTGAACTTCCAACTAGGAGGATGTGCTGTGTGCAAAATACTGATAGCAGCCAAATACAATTGTATAATAAATTAAGACAATGGACCTCTGGAAGATCAGAGTTGTCTGATTTTGATTAATATGCATAAACTGACCGAACTGAGTTTCTGTTCTGAAAAACTAAGATCCATATGCCAAATCTGGAATGGCCTCAACAAGAAGGGCATTCATCCAGGCTGTCTATACTGAAATGGCCAGTATCTCATTAGCACTATTCCATTCCTTAAAAAAACTGCAGTATAGCAGATTATCTGTTTCTTGGGGCCCAGCACTAATGACATGAAGGACATTTTCCAGTCTAGACTCACTAACCCCATTATCTTTGCTCTATTTCAGGGCCATAATTTTAGCCAACCTGCCAGGAGGTCAAAGTCAATGAAGATTTAATAAGTACTGTGTAAAAGGCAACAGCCATAGGGAAAACTAGGTTGGAAAAAAGTGCCTGCTATCACTGTAAACCTACAAATGAATACTGCTGAAAATAAAAGATAAAACCCTTTCCCATTTAAGGATGGATCTGTGATTTTATTTAAAACTCCCAAGAACATCACATATGATGCTGCATGATGTAACAAACCTCATTTCCAGGTCTCTGACCTCATTTCCAGCCATCTTCTCAACACTCACCCTATGCCCTGTTTATATAATATATTGGCAGTTCCCTGTGTGCAGCATGCTGTCTTACAGGTCCATACTTTTACATATATAGCTTTTTCTGCCTAGAGTACCCTCCTCACACTGAACTTTCCGATTCAGCTCAGGTTTCATCATATTCCCTAAACCTCCACTGAGAATGAGTTGTGTCCTCCTATGTGTCTCCACAGAGGCCTGTATATATGCCACTAAAGCTCTTATGTTACTGTATCGTAATTGCTGATTTTCTTGTCTATATTTCCTCCTATAATATCAGCTCCTTGAGAGAAGATATGGCATTTTGTTCATTTCTTTTTCTACGGTTACCTAATAAACAGTAGCCATGTATTAATATAGTCATGGTCACATATGAAGTTTCAGTCAGTGACAGATTGCATATACAATAGTGGTCCCATAAGATTATAATATAGCTGAAAATTTTTTTATGCTTCGATATATAAGTGCTTACCCTTGTGTTAGTTGACTACAGTATTCAGTATAGTAACATGCTGTACAGGTCTGTAGCATAGGATCAATAGGCTATGCCTTGTAGTCTAGGTAGGTAGTAGGCTATGCCATCTAGGTTTGTGTCAGCACACTCTATAATGTGTGGATGATGACACAGTTCTCAGAATGTATCTCCATCATTAAGCAATGCATAACTGTATTTGTTTGCTGAATAAATGACCCAACTACTGTATAGGAAACAGTACAGAAGAACAACAGGAGTAGATCAAACCACTTGGAGCCATAAATTTGAGTTATAAACAATCTGCTTTACATAGTCACATGCTGAACTTTTCAATGTGGTTTCTTCATGTTTCAAACTTCCTCTCCAGCAGTTCTGCCATAGTAAAGCCATCAAACACTGGAGATTTTGTTATTAATTGTTGATCACTTTCTTAATGAAACTCAAAATAAATCATTCTACTGGGAGCAGAGTGAGATCAATAACCAGAGCCAGAGTTAAAAGAAAGAAGAGAAAATCAACACCAGAATGGTCTTGAAAAAGGTCACAATGCCTTTCCATTCTTCCAAGAGCTCTTTGTGAATTGGATTCCACATTCATCTTTCCTTCTGGGTATTTGCAATAATGTCAGACTAAATAATAAATGTCAGATGAGCTGAAAAATATCTGGTTAAGAGGATAGCATTTCTGTCACAGCTTAAGAAAGGCTATTCAAAACTTCCCACAAAAATGTGTTTTCAAACATTTATAGACCTAAGGCAATGTTACACTTTCTGGGGAGGATAGAGAGCATTTCTTTCCTCATTCCTCCTTCAGCTTTTTAACAAATATCTCCTTCCTCCTTTTAGTGATATCATTGCACTTCAGCTTGTCTTTTTTATTTAAAAAAAAAGACGATGAAAGAAGAAAAAAATCTATCAGTAATAGCCACAACGTTATTGCTTCAAATGGCCATTTTTGTGCTAACTTCTATCATCTGGTTTATGACAGGATTGAAAAGTTTATATCTCCCTTTTTGAACATGGTTCCTCTTCTCTCCAACTCACTTTTCTCTCTTCTCTTTATCTCCCTCATTCACCCACCCCCCCACCTTAATTACCTCTGGGGTTGTTACTTTCCAATATCTCATACACATTATGTAATTTGGATTCAGTGAGAATTATTGAATTGATTTTGGTACTATTTTCTATTTTTGACATATATTGATTTTAGTTAGCTTTAGGTGCTTAATTCCATGCTATTACAAATAAATTTTAGGTTTTCCACTTCAAAATCAAAGTTATATGTTTTGGCTATGGTGTATATTATTCATTATTTGCTTGATATTTTATTTTTATTACCTCAAAGCACAACTTTCTATTAAGAATAAACTAAAATAATTGGTGGATGAATGCCCTGGGTCCTGTCACAGCCCTAGCTGGGATTTTCTACACAAAGAAGTAAGAGCATCTAATGTTTGAAAGTCTTTGCAATGCAGACTCTTGGATTAGGTACTACAGAGATATCAGGAGACTGTGGCTCAGATAATTTAACTCAGTTTAAAGCCAATTCAAGCCTCCCTCAGAATTGTGCCTAGGCCTGACAGGACCTGTGTGCCAGATGCATCCCTGTAAGAAGAAGAACATTTATTTCACTTAGTTATCACAAATGTGTCTCCTTAATGACAACAACTTCCTTTACCTTTTCATTCCTCTAAGCAATATTGTACCCCTATTGTGATTTCCCAAGTGAGAGGTAAGAACAAGTATTCCAATCCTTTTGGCAGAAACATTTATCATTGTAAATTAATGAATTGGTTTTTAAACATTGCTCTGTGCCTTGGTGGTATAAATTTGATTTCCCAGAGCTAAATCAACCTGGTGCAAACATCACCAAGGTCAACCCACAAAACTGAAACCAGGCAGAAATAGAAAGACTTAAATCCTTAATATTTTCATTACTTATGTTATAATGTACAAAGTCCTTAGCATAGCATTCTATATCCTTCATAATCTGACTTCTGCCCTTCTAGCTTTAGTCTTCTGCATCTCCCCTGCATTATACCACAATTTAGCTATTCATACTTCTACGCATTGTTTCATGCCCCATTCCTATACTACCCTCCACTCCCATTGTGCCTAGTGAATCCAAGACCCAGTGCAAATATTAACTGGTCCATAAAGCCTTCTCCTAACTCCTTAGGCACAACTGCTATTTCCTTGATGTGGTCATAGCAGTTGATTTATATCTCTAACACAACACATAGTGCATTACATTATAGTTATGTGTCTATCTTTCTCACTCAACTGTGAGTGCCTTGAGGACAAAGAACCATGTTTCATTTATCTTAATGCCCAATCCCCAGAATTAGAGTTAGTCACACTCTCCTATGTACTCCCTCAGTCCTCTGGGCATACCTCTTTTGTCGCATGTACTGCACTGGATCAAAACCATATCTTTACAAGCCTATCTTTTACATTGTGAGCTCCTTTAGATCCATGACTATGTTATAGTCATTCTTGTAACCCCAGCAATTAGCACAGGGAGACAAACAGAAAGTGCTCAATAAATATTTGGCAAAATGAAGTAGAACACAGGCCTTAATATCTTTAGCCCCATTTTTTGACTACCTGAGCTACCATTAAATGGGACAGACTAACAATTTAGATAGATTTAAAATGTAAAAGTGATGATAATGTGGACATATTGACCAATCTTTAAAATTATGATGTAATCATAAACATAAATATAGCTTTACTACTAGCCATAAAAAACATAGAAAATCAAAGTATTTCCACAGATATTTATTGAGCTCCTATTATGTGCCAGAACTTTCCAAGCACTGGGAATACAACAGAGAATGAGATAAATTCCTGGTACTGTACTCATGAAGCTTACATTGTAGAAGGAAGAGAAAGACAACAACAATAACAAATTAAAAAATTTTAAATATAGAATCTGACTGGAGGTAGTAAGTACCATGGAAAATAAAGCAAGATAATTATTCTGATAATGTTGATAATTCAAGAAGAAAACACATTTGTCTTGGCCATGTGGCAGCCTAAGTGTTTCTTTAGGTCAATTTTATAAGCCTTTTGATTCTGCAGGTTGTTGAGTATGTAAGAAAATAAAAACTGATGTTTTGGCATTATCAATGATTGATATAATCCACATAATCATTGCTGCTAATGCCAGCATTATTAAGCCTGGCAAGGGTAGGTGGGCAGACAATGAGAAAGAAAAAGAGGGAAGAAAGTAAAGTAAAGAAAATGCCTGGAGTACTCTAAGTTTGCATTTTCCCAAATATTAATTAGCCATTGCAATCTCTGTCATGGGGCTACTATATGGGCAAATTGCCCTTATATTAAAATCCACTGGATACTCTAGTACCTAAATCCAAATGGACCTAGTTTATACTAGCTTCTATACAACAGATAAATATTCCAGCAAGATTCCAATTGTATCATTCTTCTCTACCTCCATTTCTTATCACTACAGGTGTCTTCCAATTTTTTTCCCTGATCATAAACCATCTCCTGTCAGGCAGTAGCAATTATGTGTTTTTGAAATTCTCACTTCTTAAGAACTAATGCAAATCCACCTTTAAAGCAGATGCCAAAGTGCTAAAATATTGTTATTCTGCGGTATTTCTGGAAAATGAAATAGTGTAGTTCTAGTTTTTAATGAAGAAATGTGGCAATGTTATTATAGGCTTAGCTACAGTTCTCAAATCTTTACAAAGGCATCAGTAGACTAAGTTATTCAGCAAACAAAGAATATATGTGTTTTGAGTAGACAATAGTCAAGTTGCCATGCTGATTGTTGCTACATAAATATTCTGATATTAAAACCAGATTTTCATATCTTCAGGAAAAAACGAGGCATTTACTGCAGAAAAGACAATCTGGTTACTGGTGGTTTTTTTTTAAATAACTATTTTCAAATAACAGAGAAATAATATTTTTAATAACCTAAGAATATGTTTATTATCATTTGTGCCATATACTGACCTATATGTTCTTATAAAGTTTCATTTATACAAAATGTAAAACAAGGCCCTATTTCCATGTCAATTCTGTTTAAAATGGAAAAACTGGGATCACCTCTGTCACCCTCCTTACAATTCATATCCTCATTTGCACTTCAGTGGCTTAGGGCTGAGCCCTCAGGGAAGAAATCAGCATGAAATTGTTAATAAATATTTTGTAATTACTCATTTGTTCACACTTTTCTCTGTCTTCCCTCTATTCATTTAGAAACAAATTTAACACAAGTATTTTGTGTTCATTTCAGAAAAATTAGACACTAACAAGCAGAAACAAAATAGAAACATATATAATTATGCCACCCAATAATAAACACAATTAATATTTTGGTATATGGCCATTCAATACTTATATATAGGTAAGTATAAGCAGATATATCAAGATATACAGGTATTGCAAGTATATAATAAAAATGGAATTGTACTATTTTGTAAACTATTTTTTCTCACTTGTCTATAGGGAATATCTTTCTACCTTAATAAATGTGGTTCTACATCATTGTTTTTCAGTAGCTGCATAATGTATCTCATTGTGTGGAAATTTCATAATTTATTTTACTACTTCTCTATTATTCTATATTTAAGTTGTTTAGATTATTTTTCTATTATATTTAACCCAGCTAGGAACATCCTCACAGCTAAATTGCTGTAAACGATCATTTATTTTTCAAAGAAAATATACAAGAAGCAAATGATCAAAAGGCATGAAAATATTTAAGGGTTTTCACACATATTTTCAAAATGCATTCCAGAAAGACTGCCCAATTTATATTCAGCTGCCATTAAAAATAATGACAGTGACGATAACACTAGAGCCATCCAGTTTTTCTGTAGTCTCACTGATACTCGGTATTATCATTCTTCTTAATATCTGTTAATTAGACAGGCAAAAATGTATAACGTTATCTCTTAAATTAGAGAGTCTTTGTAAATTAGTGAATCAAGAAACATTTGTTGAATAGTTACTGTGTGTTAGGTACTATGCTAAGCTCTGAAGGTCACAAAACTGAATAAGATATCAACATTGCCTACAATGATCCTACAATCTAGTGGAGAATTCACACATGTACACAAATGATTAGGACCTGAGAGATGCTGCCATAAGAGCTGTAACAGAAGCATAAATAAAGTGTTATGGGAGTGCTGCACTGAAAAAGTGGTTTTCCTCAGTTTATTTCAGCATATAAAGACATTTCTACTTTCCATAATCTGACAGAGTTCACATTAAAAAGCCAATAAAAGAGAACTGAAAAGTGCACAGTCTTGAGAAGAAAGCAAATAAAATCTACCAAATTAGATACGACAGCAAAAAAGGATTAACAAAGCCTGGACAGACCAGGAAATACACCTGCATTTCTTACAGAGAAAACCAAATAAACTTCTAAGATGCGTGCTCTGCTTTTGAGAGACAGAGTAAGTAAAGTGACAGAGTTTCTAGGGGAAAGCTTCATTGTTGTTCATCTCTCCTTTATACGTAATCACACTTGTACCATTTTGGCACACAGAGGAGAAAAGTATTCAGGGCCAAACATAGCAGTGTTTCTAAAGCGTACTATGTTTTTTCTCCCTCCCTACTTTAGTGATAGATAAGAGTAGTCTCATTTACTGAATACTACTCTGATCCAGAGGTTTTCATATATTATCCCATTTAATTCTCCACATTCCCCATAACATCATCCTCATGTATACAAATGAAGACTCTTAAATTCAGAGAGGTTAAGACACCTTGTTGCATAATCTAGAACTCACAAGATTTTCCCTTTTTCCAGAGACAAATCCTGAGTCCCATCTTTATTGTATTTCTGAAACAATATCTAGTTTCACGTAGCAGCCTGGAAGCTGTCTCTAACTCAGAAAACATTGATCTGAATTTCAATTGCCGTAATTATTTTATATAAATAAAATAAGAGTAAGTTATGTGATTTTATTTTTTACTCTTTGGAGTTAGAATTTTTGATACCACTCTAATAAAACAAATCAGATGACATTTTTATGTAAAATATACAAATGTATATTCCAAGTCCACTGATAGTTCCAGAAATGTATTTTGTACAGCTCTGTAAGGCATTCTATACATGGTAAAATGGAGATCTGAAGCAATTATTAATATCAGTCTAATCAAAATCTTTTTTGCCACAATTTTTGCAGACTTCATATGAGCCACTTTAGTTCCTAAATAACCCAGGCATTTTTTAAAAAAATTTTTTGAAGTGCAGGGAGATACAGTTAACTATAAATCATTAATTACACACCTAAAGAGCCACTAGGTTAATAGAAAATTAATGGCTCTTGCTCTTTATATCTGCACTGAGAACAGTACATATGTTCTATATCATTACTACAAACACTTTCAAATAAAACTAGGTCATCTTCACAGCCATTTTTTTTGTCTTTGCTTATAGTAAGGTCTTTTTGTTCTGCTTCTTTAAAAAAATAGTCAGTCATTTTATTTACAATGAAATCTTATATAAGATTTTTCTACTCCAACTGAACTGTACTGTGAGTGAAAAGGCATTAATTAGACTCAGATTTTCCATTTGTATTTTTAGAGGAAGTAGAACACTTTGGGACTCTCCCCTTTTCTGAAACAGGAGTGTTTAGGGCCATTATAAGCATATGAGGGTGCCACTCTGCATTTAGCACTTGGAAAGCTTTTCATATCTCATGCTGCTTGCAAAGCCTTATATTTGCATTTTAAAAATTTAAATACAAGTAACCACCCCCTTGACTATTATGTCCTGTGTATCAGAGCCAATCTGTGTAAATGGCAATGCTGTTTGCAAAATGAAAGAATTAAATTTACCTGACAACCTGGGCAAATGTCACTGGTTACCCCACTGGCCGGGATGGAAGAACTTGACTGTCTATACCACTGAGCAAATCCTATAGGAAATAAAGTGATATACAGTACTGTTACCTTAATTTATTAATGGGGTTGGATGAGAAGAAATGGAAATTATGAAGTTTTGGTTAAAAATAATTGTTAACTTATGCCTTGCCTGCCAGTATGAGACTAGATTATGTAAAGACATGTAGAGTTGGTAACATTAAATGAATTAGAAATACAGTATTGAAAAAGGGGCCTGTTGTGGGGTGGGGGGAGGGGGGAGGGATAGCATTAGGAGATATACCTAATGTTAAATGACGAGTTAATGGGTGCAGCACACCAACATGGCACATGCATACATATGTAACTAACCTGCACGTTGTGCACATGTACCCTAAAACTTAAAGTATAATAAAAAAAATACAAATAATAAAAACAATTAGAAGTAAATCCAAAAAAAAAAAGAAAGAAAAGTTAAGTGAGATGGAGATTTTTTTAAAATGTCCTGCAAAGGCACCCAACGTATTCCTTAACACATTTATTTATAGGTGTGTGTTGCAGGGAAGGCCCCTAAATGCCAATAGTTTATACTAGATAGCATATTTCATCTCTATTCCTGTTGACAGCAACAGATGAAATGATCTGATGGTTTTGACAAAGTAAACATAAAATTCAATGAATAGAGAAAGACAAATGATCAGAAAAGAATAAAAACCAAAAGAAACTTCCAGATAGCTAGAGGCAGAAAAGGAAGAACTTGTAGTTTTAATAGCAGAGCAGATGAAAGAGGTTGCATGACTAATAGAGGCAGAAGCTTCATAGGAGGAGACAACAAAGACAGAGTAAATATAAGGGAGGCTAGAAACACCACCCCCATACAGACTTGTAGGAAGCTTAGGAACCTAAGTGAAAAAGAAACCTTACTTTACAACAACTGACCAGTGATGATGAGCATTTTTTCATGTGTCTGTTGGCTGCATAAATGCAAATCAAAACTACAATGAGATATCATCTCACACCAGTTAGAATGGCGACCATTAAAAAGTCAGGAAACAACAGGTGCTGGAGAGGATGTGGAGAAATAGGAACGCTTTTACACTGTTGGTGGGACTGTAAACTAGTTCAACCATGGTGGAAGACAGTGTGGCAATTCCTCAAGGATCTAGAACTAGAAATACCATTTGACCCAGCAGTCCCATTACTGGGTATATACTCAAAGGACTATAAATCATGCTGCTATAAAGACATATGCACACGTATGTTTATTGAGGCACTACTCACAATAGCAAAGACTTGGAACCAACCCAAATGTCCAACAATGATAGACTGGATTAAGAAAATGTGGCACATATACACCATGGAATACTATGCAGCCATAAAAAATGATGAGTTCATGTCCTTTGTAGGGACATGGATGAAGCTGGAAACCATCATTCTCAGCAAACTATCACAAGGACAAAAAACCAAACACCACATGTTCTCACTCATAGGTGGGAATTGAACAATGAGAACACATGGACACAGGAAGGGGAACATCACACACCAGGGCCTGTTGTGGGGTGGGGGGAGGGGGAAGGGATAGCATTAGGAGATATACCTAATGTTAAATGAAGAGTTAATGGGTGCAGCACATCAACATGGCACATTTATACATATGTAACAAACCTGCACGTTATGCACATGTACCCTAAAACTTAAAGTATAATTAAAAAATAAAATAAAATAAAATAAAAATAAATAAAAAAAGAAAAAAGAAAAAAAAAAAGAAAATGTGGCACATATACACCATGGAATACTATGCAGCCATAAAAAATGAGTTCATGTCCTTTGTAGGGACATGGATGAAGCTAGAAACCATCATTCTCAGCAAACTATTGCAAGGACAAAAAAACCAAACACCACATGTTCTCACTCATAGGTGGGAATTGCACAATGAGAACACTTGGACACAGGGTGGGGAACATCACACACCGGGGCCTATAAAAGAACAACTGACCAAAGAGCAGCACTGCAATACAAGCAAATAAAGAACTATTTAGGAAATAAACAAAAACAAAATTGTGCAAAGGAGGAAGTACTAAACAAGAAGCCAGGAGACCTGTTGTGGCTCCTTGTACAACCAAACTTTTGTTGAGTGTTAACTAAAGGCAGGATATTGTGGGAAACAGGGTGAGAGACACTGAGATAAGGGAAAACAGAGTCTCTGTTGTTCACTCTGGTGAGGATGCTTGTCCCTTTCTCTGGAATTCTTTGCTCTGAAATCTACTTTGTCTGATATTAATACATCCACTGAGCTATCAATTGATTAGCATGTTATATTGTTAGCAAGGTGTTCCTTTCATATCACTTCGTTATAATCTATTTGTGTCCTTATATTTAAAATGTATTTCTTATAGGCAGCATACAGTGGTTGAGTCTTGCCTTCTTATCCAGTCTAACAATATTCATCTTTAAATTGTAGTGCTTGAAATATCACCATTCAATGTGATAATGTGATATCTTTAGGTTTGAGTCTATCATCTTGCTATTTCTTCTCCATTTGTTCATCCGTTCTTCGTTTTCTTTCTCTTTTTCTGCCCTCCTTTGGATTCACTGAATATTTTTAATGATTCTATTTTACCTTCTTTTTTGGCTTCATATTTAATTCTTTTCATTATTTTAGTGATTGATTTACATTTTGTATCATACATCTTTGAACTTAACACAGTCTATCATCAGGTAATATGTTACTTTGTGTAGAACGTAATAACTTTATAATTACATACCTCCTGATCTTTGTGTTAGTGTCATACATTTTACTTTTATATATGTTATAAACTCCACAGTACATTTTGTTATTATTTTTGTTTAAATTGTTATATTTAAAAGATATTTGAATAATTGAAAAACATTTTCCATTTACCTGTGTAGTTGCCATTTCTGCTGCTCTTCATTCTTTGTGGTAGATACAGATTTCCATCTAGTATCATATGTTTTTCTGCTTGCAGTACTTCCTTCAATATTTCTTAGAGTGAGCATCTGCTGGGGATGAATTATTTGAACTTTTGTATATCTGAAAGAGCATCTTGCCTTAATTTTTGAAAGCTATTTTCACTGGACATAGATATCTAGATCATCATGTTGTTGTTATATTTTTTCTTTTTGTAGTTTAAATATGTTTTCCTGCTGTCTTCTTGCTTTTATGATTTTTGATTAGAAATCTGCTGCCATCCTTACATTTGTTCCTCCGTATATAATGTATGTTTTTCCCTTTGGCTAGTTTCAAGATTCTCTCTTTATCACTGACTTTAAGCAATTTGATTATGATACATGTTAGTGTTTTCTAACTGCTCCTTGTGCTTGAGATTTGCTGAACGTCTTGGACCTGAGTGCTTATGCTTTTCATCAAATTTGAAACACTTTTGGCTATTATTTCTTCAAACGTTTTTGGCTATTATTTCTTCAAATGCTCATTCAGAGACTGTAATTATATGTGTGTTAGGCTGCCTAAAGTGGTCTTACAACTCACTGATATGGTGTTCTTTATTATATTATTATTTTTCTTGCTGTGTTTTATTTTAGATAGTTACTATTGCTATGTCTTCAAGTTCACTATTGTTTTTTTGTTTCTGCAATTTCTGTCATTAATCCCACTTAGTGCATTTTAAAGCCCAGAGAGCTGTTTTCATTTCTAGAAGTTCAATTTGGATCTATTTTTTTTTTTACTTGCCATGTCTCTAAGTTTTTGAACATAGTTCAAATGTGGTTATACAGGAATATAGCTATAACAACTATTTTAATGCCTGATATGGTTTGGCTGTGTCCTCCAGCCAAATCTCATCTTGAACTGTTGTTCCCGTAATCCCCATGTGTCATGGGAGGAACCCGGTGGGAGGTAATTGTATCATGGGGGCAGTTACCCCCATACTGTTTTCATGATAGTGAGTGAGTTTTCGTGAGATCTGATGGTTTTATAAGGGGATTTTTCCCTATTTGCTCGGCACTTTTCCTTCCTGCCGCCCTTTGAAGAAGATACCTTTCTTCCCCTTCATCTTCTGCCATGATTTTAAGGTTCCTGAGTCTTTCCCAGCCATGCAGAACTGTGAGTCAATTAAACCTCTTTTCTTTATAAATTACCCAGCCTTGGGTATTTCTTCATAGCAGCAAGAGAATAGATTAACACAATGCCTTTGCCTGTGAATTGTACTATCTGTGTCAATTCTGGTTCAGATTTGATTGACTGATTTTACCATTTTCAATGGTGTTGTCCTATTTTTTGTATGGCTGGTAATTTTTTAGTGGATGCCATGCATTGTAATTTCTTCTTGTTGAGTGCTTGATATATTTGTATTTCTATAAATCTTCTTGAAGTTTATTTTGGAATGTAGTTACATTACCTGAAAATAATTTGATGCTTGAGAGGGTCTTTCTCTCAAGATTTGTTAGGTAGAATCAGAGCAGTGGTCAGTCTAGGGATACTTACTTACCACTGTCCAGTCAAAACCCTTATGTTTATTCTACCCAAGGCTTTATAAATCTTGAGGTTTTACAGCCTACCTAGTAGAACTGGCACTATTCCCAGCTAGTGTTTTCAGATGTTTCTTTCCCTCAGCTTGGGTAATTTTTTCATACATGAGTGTGGATCAGTATTCATCTGAATACTCAGTGTGGGCCCTCTGTAAATCTCTAGTTCTCTCTGTACACAGCTCCTTAGTTTTCATTACTCTGTGCTGTGAACTCTAGCTGTCTTGGTCTCCCTGGAATTCCAGCTCCATCTTCTCAACACAGAGAGTTAGTTCATTAGGCTCTACCTAGGTTGCTTCTCCCTGCAGCATGACTTGGAGCTCTCTCCAGGCAGTAATTTTGGACAATCATAGGGGTCACCTTAGTTGCCTCAGGGACCACTCTGTTGTCTGATATCCAGTCTCATACAAACCACTATTTTATTTATTTTGTCAATTGTTTTATTGTTTCAAGTGGAAGTGTCAATCTGGTCCCTGTTACCCCATCTTTTCCTGAGACAGAAGTCTTTCCCCCTCCCTTTTCTAAAAAAAAATTAAGAACACAATATTCTTGAGGAAGTGGTACTAAGAAAAGCTGCAATTACTCAGCCATCAATTAAAACCTAAGATCTGATTCTACCTACTTTAGATATCAGAATAAGCCTGCAAATACATAAAACAACAGAAGAGAGTAGCCACTGCTGCTTGAGAGGGTAATAATTTACAAGTGCTGACAGCATTGTTCTTTTCTTTGCTTCTGTATGTAAGCCATTTATCCATGATATTATCCACTAATTTGGAAGGTCTTTTGTTTGAGACTGAGACAGACCTAATACAGATGGGAAGGCCTTATCAATTACAACTATCACCCCTTGCACGTGTATAGATTTATATATTTTTAAAGGCTTTCATAGTCATTCACATCTCATTTGACTCTTAATGTGTCTGTAAGGCACAAGAAGATTAGATATCTTTATACTCATTCACAAAGAGATTAAATGATCTGCCTGATCACATCACTAGCTACTGTCAAAAAAATGACTGGCACTCAAGCCACTCAATTCCCAGTCCATGGCTCTGGCCTCAGACCCTATACCTTACTAATGGTCTGTAAATATAGGATTGGTATATCTGGGCTAAGTCAGAGAGGGGTCTGCCTATTAAATAGGAAGTTGAACAAAGCAAAGACTAGGACAGCCACTGTAGCAGCAATGCCTTGCAAATATAAGGGAGCGATTCTCTCCTAATATATTTTAATATAATGCAAAATCTCAGTCCCCAGCTGGATGCGAAAGCTTGTTTTCCTCCCTCTTAGCCATCATGCATTATTCATGTGAAGTGACCTCACTTACATGTTACAGGCAGATTGTGATGACAGAAGCTCCTTTGGTGCTGGCACACAGAAGGCCTGCTTTCCTGTTGCTCTAACTTGGTCTACTTTCCCTGCTTTATATGCTGTCACTGGAACTGTCACTCTCCTGTGCTAATGAGCTAAAATGAGTGTTTAATCACTGCAGTTATTCCTCATTTTCAGCAAAGCTCTTATGTACTCAGCCTTTGTCTTCTGTCTTCACAAGGAATGCTGTTTAATTCCCTGAACCCAAAGGTTCCATTCCTCATTGTCCTGCCCTGAAGGCTCTGCCAGATGTCTAATTGAGTTTCTGGAGATGGTCACAGGCTGACTGATTGATTTCTGCATTAATGGGTAACTGCTCCTACCTGGCTCACCCAAGTCTGTGCTCCTGGACTTGAACCAATAGGAAGTCTGATAGGATTACCTCAGAACCAAATCCTTGCCTTTTTTTTTCATCCTTCCTATCCCATATCTCTATTTCTCTCAAAACAAGGATGATTACACAACAAAACATCTAAATATCCTTATAGTATCATAAAAATGTCCAGCTGCCAAAGAAGTCATATTGTGAAAAAAATTCTTAAGAGGAAGTAGAAAATGATTGATGAAAACAAGTTCTTGGCTGGGAGTGGTAGCTTATGCCTGTAATCCCATCACCTTGAGAGGTCAAAGTGGACAGATTGCTTGAGCTCAGGAGTTCAAGACCAGCCTGGGCAATATGATGAAACTCCATCTCTACAAAAAATACAAAATTTAGCTAGGAATGGTGGCACATCCCTGTGTTCCCAGCTACTCTGAAGGCTGAGGTGAGAGGATCACTTGACCACAGAAGGCAGAGGTTACAGTGGGCTGAAATCACACCACTGCACTCCAGCCTGGGCAACAGAGCCAGACTTTGAAAAAAAAAAAAAAAAGAAGGAAAGAAAGAGAGAGAGAGAGAGCGGGAGGGAGGGAGGGAAAGAAAGAAAGAAAGAAAAAGAAAGAAAGAGGGAAAGAGAAAGAAAGAGAGAGAAAGAGAGAAAGAGAAGAAAGAAAGAAAAAAGAAAGAAAGAAAGAAAGAAAAAAAGAAAGAAAGAAAGAAAGAAAGAAAGAAAGAAAGAAAGAAAAGAAAGAAAGAAAGAAAGAAAGAAGAAAGAAAGAAAGAAAGAAAGAAAAGAAAGGAAGGAAGGAAGGAAGGAAAGAAAAGAGAAAACAAGCCAAAAACTGAATATTGTTAAAGAAAAAATGTATTTGGGGATTGTCCTGGGAAGAATTCAATATTAATAACCACTGGATGGATGGACTAAAAGACGTACAAGACAGGAACTTTGTAGAACGCTATGTTAATGGTTCCCCAAATAATAATATTCTAATTATTTTAGTGTGGTTCCAAAGCTGAGAATACATATAAATGATTCACCCATAAATTTAAAAAATACACCTCGTCCTAAAAAATACTATAAAGCAAGGCAACATAATTTGCTTTATGCAAAACAATGAGGAAAAATCATAATTACATACTACTAAAAACTGTCTGCAGCATTGTTTGGTAGGAGCAGACAAGCAGCTCCTACTCAAGGGATTCTTTTGCTAGTTTTTAAAGACTGAACACAAAACAACTAGGTTACAAGTTCAAGACTTCAGAGCCCATATCTCACACTCATTCTTCTTCATCTTGGTTTCCACAGCTGTAACTGAAGGACTCCCTTGTTTGGCTCTTCTCATCTGGACGAACATTTGGGGAGTGACTACAATAATTTTTTAAAAGGAGGAGCACATTAAAATCTGCTTTAAGAAATAAGATAGCAGGATCCTATCTCAGTTCTACAGCATCTAAATTTCTGAGAATGGGGTTCAGATTGTTTTTTGTTTTTTTGTTTTGTTTTGTTTTTTGTTTTTTGTTTTTCTGTTTCTTTTTGCAAGCAACACATGATTAAGATGTGCATCTCCATTAAGAACTTTTAGATAAGGGATATTTGAAGAAATTAGGTGATTAAGTTTGTAATAGTTTCCTATTGTTGCTGCAACAAATTATCACAAGCTTAGTGACTTAACAACAGCACGAGAGCATTATCTAATAGTTCTGGAGGTCAGAAGTCCAAAATGGGTCTTGTTGGGCTAAAACCAAGGTTTCAGCAGAGCTGTATTCCTTTTTGGAGGTTCTAGGGGATAACTGCTTACCTTTTTCCAGCTTCTAGAGGCTGCCTGTATGCCTTTCCTTTTGGTCCACTTCTATCTTCAAAGCCAGCAATGTGTGGTGAAGTCTTTTTATGAAGCCATCTCTCTGATTCTGCTTCTTTTGCTTCCCTTTTCCTCATTTAAACATCCTTTTGATGACACTGGGCCCACCCAGAAAATCCAGGAAAATCTCTTTGAGGTCATCTGGTTAGCAATGCGAATCCCACCTGCAACCTTTATTCCCTCTTCCTATGTAGGTTCTGAGGATTAGGACGTGGACATGTTTGGGGAATCATTATTCTGCCTTCCAGAGTTGATCCATTTCAACTATTTCATTTGGCAAATGAGTCAAAAGAGATACAAATCAGTAGAAAGACTTGACTAGTTAGTGGTATTAATGGCCTCAAAAATACCCTTCCCTTTACATCACCCCTGAATCTAAGAGCCGAATTCTGTCAATTTGGCAGCTATGAATCTAAAACCAATTAACACTGCCCTTCTCCTCAGTTCAGGCCCACCTTGTCACACCTCACCCTGAGCCCTGATGTTCCACAGGTCATGCGGATCTGCAAAAGTTATGCTGCCCTTTCCAGCAGCCAGTCAAAGGCAACTAGGACGTAGCCACCAATGTAAGTCAAGCCACTCCCAGAGTCCCAGTGGAATTTGAAATGAGTCCCATTTGCCCTATACTTTAAGAGTACATCCTGTAGGCTTTCTGTGTTCTCTGAGGGTACTAGATGTGAAAGGAAGTTCTGCTCATTATCCCCAAACCATTGCCTGGCCCCTGCTGCATGGTTTGCTCTGACAGAGGTCATCAATATCCCAAAAAAAGAATCTCACTCTTATTTCCGTACCCCAATCAATTTTTCAGAATGATACAAGATGGAAATCTGGAATTGACTCACTTTATACCTTCATAACATTGAAATTTCATCCTTGTTCTTGATTTCTCTCTTCAGTTTTTCCCATCTTCCCACTGACTCTTCTCAGCTTAGCCCTCCTTTAACTTGCCATTTCTCCTCCAGACCAGAATAGGGCCTTGCCTAAATGGAACCTCTTTCAATACTTGTTGAATGAATTGATGAATGTGTGAATGAATGAATGAGCTATTGAAATAGCCTTATTATTGGGCTCCTGTCTCTCCAGTCTCTCTTTTCAAACACATCCTTAATACTTATGCCAGAATGAGCCTCTCAAACCAAGTATCAAATTGAGTCCTTTCACAGCTCCCAGTTTCTTGCCAGATAAAGCCCATTTTTCTTAGCCTAGCACTTGAGGCCATCCAAAATTAAACCCCTGACTAGCTTTGTCTCCTACTGCGCTACCTCTCCTCAAATATATTCAACCCCTTATATCTCCATTCTGTAGCTACATCTCATACTCTTCAATCCCTGAGTGTAATGTATTATTTATGCCTTGCTGCATCACTCTTTATGTTTTGCACAACTTAGAATATATATATCTCTGTCTCTTCCATTCTCCAAACCAAAGCCTCGAGAGTTCTTCAAGTTCTAGCATTTGTACTATTTCCTTCATGAATTCTTCCCAGACCACTCTGCAGGCTCCTGTCCATTCTGCAGGTCTTATTCACTTATATCTTCCACAGGGCTTTGTGCTAGATATAGACTAATATATGTTTGCTAAATAATTGCCAATTTTATAAGAGAGTGGTCTTTCCATGTTATTATGATTGAGTGGTCTAAAGAGATTTATTTGGCATTATATTGCCCCAAAATAGTATTTGATATATTTTAGAGAGGGCTTTTTCAGAAGAAGAAATCTTTCCAGTCAACTACTAGTTAATCAGAAAAGCCAATTAACCAAAAGATCCATTTCTTGCTCTCAATTATACACACCAATGGAGGGAAGCAGTAAGACAGATGATCTAAAAGAGTAGATAATCAAAAATTCTGCCCATTGGCTTACAGACTCTCCCCCCATCTTCCCTTTCACTGCCTACTGTGTTTCACCCCCCTGGCCTCTAGCAGACTCATTATCCTGATTCTGTTTGGCTTGGACTACGCAAAAATCAGTTTGAATTCTCTGTACACAAATTCATTCACCATTAACCTAAATTGTAATGGCTACCTCCTATCTGCCAGCCACTTAGATAGGCCCTAGATGGAAGAAGAGAGAAAGAGACATATCATACACAGTTCCTGCCAGGAAATAATTTATAATTTTTGAACAAAAGGAGTTTGCAATCTGGTTCAACATAGAATGTTTTCAGTCCCAACATACTTAAGAGATTTGAAACATCCTCATCTGTTGCAATGTGATGCAAAACCACAGAGACATGAAATAGCATGGCATACTAAAAGAAAGTTAAAATTACAAAGTCAAGATGGATTTGTAGCCTGGATAGTGTACCAAGGGAAGTTAGAGGTGGAATATATGGGGTGGGGGAGAATTCAGGGATAGAATAAACAAGACTAAAAGCCTGGTTAAAGCCAGATTTGTGAAGAGCCTGGTAAGCCAAGCTAAGGGATTTGGACTTGATCCTTGAGGCAATAGTGAACTGGCAAAGGGAATGACATTGCCTGATGGCAGTGGTGGCTGCAGAGTCATGGAAAGGATCTAGCAGCCTGGGTTAATCATCTGAACCACAAAACAAATAATCCACAGAGGAAAAAACTAAATCTGGGCATTTAAAGGTATGATTCCCTATTCAAGATAATTTTATTTTTTGGAATTCCTACTGGCTAAGAATTCAGACTTGAGATCTCTATGAAACAACAAACAAGTGCCTAGCTCAGTGACACCAAATTTAATAGAGAAATTAGGCTTAACACATGTTAAGCAACCACCAGGGCTGAGCTATAAAAGGCCCACTGAGGAAGTTTGTCTCCCTGGTGCTCACCATAAGTAAAGTAATATCCTATACTCTGGAAATTGAAAGAAAGGCATGTTCAAAATCCCCTGCTTAAAACCCTCAAGTGGCTCCCTGTTGCAATTGGGATTAAATCTAAACTCATTAATTAAGGCCAAAAAGCTTTCCATGATTTAGCCCCCACCTTCCTTTGCCAGCCTTCACTCGTAATAATCCTTGACACAAACCATGTACTGCAGCTGAATGATCTCCTGAACATCTCCCTAGAGAAATGCCAAACTTAGTCTGACCATAGACTTGCTCTGTAATCTGGATAGTCTTTATTTTTCTCCCAGGAAGGCTGTGTGGTTTCCTATGATGACCAATTTTTAAAGTAGCCTTTAAAACTGCAAACTCTGAGAATCACATTGCCTAGTGTGATCGTGATTAGCCTTCAGGACTAAGCCAACATTTGGATTCATCCTTATAAAAACAATCTAGTTTGTCCACTTATAATGAATGAGTAATGTCTCAATGCCAGAGGCAAAAGCTTGCATTACTCTTTAAACATGAAAGTACAGATTTACAAACGGGAAGAGACCTTGGTGCACCTGCTACAGCATGCCTACATGATCGGAAACAATTTTAATGATTTTGTGTATGTGTGCTTATCCCTTGTAAGACAACCATGTGGAAAGATGCCTGGGCTGGAAATGAGTTTGCAGTTATTTTAATGATTTGGAATCCACCCATTAATCTGAAACAGTCCATGTAATGGTTGTAGGTTATATCTATGGTCTTTCAAAGTATCCCATAATAATAAGTCAACTATTCACCATCTTAGTTAAACTTTAAGACACCTATAACACTTTTTAATTAAGCACCTACTATGTGGCAAGTGCTTCTATATAGGTCATTTCCTTAGCACATAGTTACTTCGCAGTTCTGTATTAGCAAATAAAATTTTAATTATGTGCTTATTTATTTTTATGAAATCAATTTTCCTTCCATTAAGCAGTAGTAACATTTATATGGAATCATAGAGTTAAGTTGGAATAGCCCTCAAATACATTTACTTCTCTCCATCTCCATTACTACCACAAGAGTAGTCATCATGTATCACCATCATCTTTCACGTAGTATATTGCAACATTTTCTTTTGGTCTCTCTCAGCTTCTATTTTGTCCCCTCCAATCTATTACACACATAATACTAAGAGCTATCATCTTCAAATGTAAATCAGATCACTTCATCTCCTGTTTACAATTCTTTAGTGTCCTCCCACTGCATTTAAAATAAAAACCAAACTCCCAAACTCTTTATCACATCTATGAGGCCCCGCACGGTCTTCTTCAAGCTCTAGGATCATTTTTCCCTTATCCAAAAAAGTTTGTATCTTCATTTATTTATTCCTTCATTACTTATTTTTTAGTGCTTGTTATGTGCTAGGAATTGTTACAGGCACTGGGAATATAGCATTGAACAAGGAAAACCATGCTTCTGTTCTAGAATAAGGAATTTGCACAGAAGCAAAATTTTTTTCTTGAACAGAAAACAGGAGAAGGAATTGGAAATATGGTGACAAAAGTAGGGGCAAATAAAAGAAAGAGGCATAAATAAATTCACCATACCAATACCAGCAAGGTTTCTAAGAATTATAGAGAAGAATTATAACTTTTTTTCCTCTATAATTTTCTCTTTTTGTTTTCCCACTATTGGAGATAAAAGCCTTTAAAAGAACTGGGCCTGTGGATTCGTCTTTGAGGTCAATAGGTGAGACTGTCTCATTTCCTAGCCAGTCTTTCAGAGAGAGAAGAATCCCACAAGATAACTCTTGTGGTGGTAGCTACTATGAGGCAAAGAAAACAGATAAAGTGCCAGTGGACAGAGGCATAGAAAAAGAGGGAAAACATAGGGACCTAATATTTGAAAAGTTGCTTTGGGAGAACGTTTTCTGACACAGGGACAGAAGAATGAAACAGCTGGTTGAAGTAAGCAGAATGTCAGCTTAAGGATCATTGAGAATTAGGAAGACAACAATTAGTCTGGCAGATAAAAGGGTCACAGCATTAGCTATCCAGCAACTGCTTTTCTGGTAGCTATTAGCGGAGAATAACTCAATGAACTAAAGTAAGAACAGAGCTCTAATTTCTAAGAAGGACAGAGGAAAAATAAGGCTGGCAACCCAGTTCCAAAGGATTCAAGGCAGGATGTCTAACACAGAAACCCAGTTATAAGGAATTGTATCCCAAAACAGATCTTTGTTACAAGAACAACAGCAAGAACAAAAAACCCACCTCACTTCACCTCAATTGTTTGACTGATAGACAAGGTCAAATCATAATCAAATATAATGCCTAGGATGCTAAACTACTGTCCTGAGGCACTTCAAAATCCTACTATCTCAAACAAGACAGGCACCAAAATCCAGGGCTAGGCTGAACTTGCAGGTAATTAAAAATGCCCTTAGTTGTGAAGGCTGGAGAGCTCTGGGGACAGAAAGTCCAGCAGGTTATTACTGAATGTGATGCAAGACACATCTCTGTGGCCAAGGCTTTCTTGGATGATTTAAATAGCCCAACATGAGTGTGAGATTCATCAGTGGTTGAAGGCACCTAATTACATTGGTGAGAGGCCACCAGGAATCAGACCTTAATTACTCCCAACCACCTGCTCTCCCACAAGTCTGGCCAAAACTGGAGAATCTCTGTGGATTCTCTTGATTGTCCTACTGTTTCTGGGAATCTAATAGCCAATTTCTGACATCAACAGAAGATGGACTGCCTCCAGAGTAGGTAGAGTGTTAGTCTCCAAAGGTTTGAAAGTGTAAGCTCAGGTTTCCTGAACCTGCAACTAGACCCCAAAATGTCACTTTCATAGCACTGCTTCTAAGAATCCATCTGTTATAAATTGAACAGTTTCTCCACACACTAACACACAGAGAATATTGGAAGGTATACAACCAAGAAATAAGTTAGGAATTTAACAGTTTTGTGTTATTTCAGCTTGGAAGTGGCATGTGGAAGTTTGCTAAGCCAACTTCATTTCTCTTACCTTGTATAGTCAATAATTGCCCCATTCATAGATGAAGGAGTGATTATGATTATTTAACATTATGGATGTTTGATACAGGTAACGAAGTTTAGCCAAGTAATAGGAACTTTAGATGCTGAATACATTGTAGTCAACCTACCACTTTGTGGACTTCAAGCAGCTACTATGTTAAACTGGAACCTAATCAAAAGGGCCTTGTTCTGCCAAGAAGTGCCAGGTTGCCCAGATTCTAAAAATGCAAAAACTCTTTCTGGCTGCTCAGTGCTTTCCTGCATTGTAGGTGCTAAAAGGCCTAAGAGGTACCTAAATACCTCAATAAAGAAAGCAGATTTCTCCCTTCATATTGGAGTTATATGTTATCTACATTTGGTTTGGCCAGAAATCTCACAAGTATTTGGCATGCAATGTATCCAACAGGCCAAATATGGCTTCCATCATATGCTTCCTTCAAAAGTCATCTCAAGCCTTACTTCCTCTGTGAAGCATTCCCTGACCATACTCAGATACATTTGAGGCCAACTTTCCTGTACTCTCATGAGACCTCCATGGCATACCTCAACTATAACAATTATCACACATTAGTGCATTTATTTGCTAACTTCTATGTTGTCTGACCAGATCACATTATTGAAGACAGGGGACCATTTTTATTCATCTATACACCACCAAAATTTCACACAGCACCTGTCCCATAGAGGTGATTCATAAATGTTGGTTGAATGTTGAATGAAATAAAATCTTACAAAACATATGCTCGGCCTAATTTGTTTTACTCAGGCATCTCCCACACATTTGTCTGTCCACAAACAGCATTGAAATGATGCTGCTATAAATTAGTCAAGTTCCCAATTGATGTCCTGCTCTGTGCCTACAATTATGAGGATAAAAGACATTGAATCATCCCTCCCAGGGCTTACAGTCTGGCTGGGGAGAGAATACCAGTAATCCTGAAACTGATTGTCGGCATTTGCTCATAAATTGGGTTCAAAGACGAATGCAAGGGGAGAGGATCAGAGTAACATTGAAGAGGTAGGATTGGAGCTAACCCTTGAAAAATCAGTTTGGCAAGAATTAACAAAAGATAACCAACTGAAGGCATAGCACAACCAAAGAAAGACCAAGTGATGGTAATAAATGTAGCATGCAATTTTGACAATGAGGAGTTAATTTTTATAGGCAACAGAAGGGTATTGAATTTCTGAGTGAAACATGAAACGAATAAAGGACACTGAATAAAGATGGTAAAATGGCATCAATAAACAATATGGTTTTGTGGGAGAAAAAATTGAGTGGGAGTCCTAAACGAATATATTCTGTATCTCTACATACTATGATAGATACTTCAAGAGAATGACTTTCTTTCTTTTTGCAGAGCCCCACATGAAAGGTGTCCACCAATGCCTTTCATCTGGTAGGTTTTTATGCAAGGCCTAACAGTAGAGTCTGTCCTTGGGTAGAGTGATTCAAAGGTTCTTGTGTTCTAGTGGAGCAGGAGGAAGAGCCTTACCATCACTGCACATAGGAAAACTCATTGCTGTGAGATGGCTAGACTGAAATTTCCATGATAGTAGGGACAATGTCTGTCTTATTCACAGTTCTATTAACAGCATCTAGCACAATGACTCACAGAAACTAGGCACTCATTAAATGCACTGGGTAACTGATTGAAAGAAATAGTACTGTAGAACTTAACATAGTCATCTAAATAAATATTGGCCATATCTATCTAACTACTATTATAAAATCTAGTGCTTTGATTTACCATACATATAGCCAGACGTGGGTGCTAGGTAGAGGAGATAAAGGCAGAATGAGATATAGTCTTTGACCTAAAGGGGAATGGTGGTATAGTATAATGGGTTGGATAGGGCACATGTGCACACACATCTGTGGACTAATGAAGAAATGTCCCTTTCCACAGTTGCCTCATGCAATATCTATAGCACTGTTGTCTGGAAGTCTAAGAGCATGTTCATTTCTTTCTTTTTTTTTCTTCTTTTTCTTTTAAATTTTATTATTGTTATACTTTAAGTTTTAGGATACATGTGTACAATGTACAGGTTTGTTACATATGTATATGTGTGCCATGTTGGTGTGCTGCACCCATTAACTCCTCATTTAACATTAGGTATATCTTCTAATGCTATCCCTCCCCCCTCCCCCCACCCCACAACAGTCCCAGGTGTGTGATGTTCCCCTTCCTCTGTCCATGTGTTCTCATTGTTTAATTCCCACCTATGAGTGAGAACATGCGGTGTTTGGTTTTTTGTCCTTGCGATAGTTGCTAAGTCATTTCTTACTATATGTCTAGTGGGAGAGAAAAGTGATAGACATTATTTTCACCTTACAAACAAGAAACAAATAATTATTTAAAATAATTAGAATACTAGCAATCATGTGGATCTTCTATTATCTTACATGCAGGAAGGAGACTTGGAAAGTAAGACTATCAAAGAGGCTCACAAAGAGGCTGGGTACAGGAGATGGAAGTACATTGGTCTATGAATACAGGTGAAGAAGTGATAATCTCAGGATGGTGGTACCTTCAAAAGCATGCTCAAATGACTGTAACACTTCT
This sequence comes from Gorilla gorilla gorilla, assembly GCF_029281585.2. Lineage (NCBI taxonomy): Eukaryota > Metazoa > Chordata > Mammalia > Primates > Hominidae > Gorilla > Gorilla gorilla. The sequence goes on from NC_073247.2 coordinate 129,275,404, forward strand.
TCTCAAGCAGCAAATGTGGAGAAACACTGCCCCAGGCTAAAGGTTCAGAGGGCCACTGCAGAAGGACTACTACGATAATCAGATTAAGCCCAGATTGGAAAAGAGGGGTAAGAAAGCATTTGAGGCAGTGAAGAAGAAGCCCTTGTTTCAATGCGAGCAGTCAGACTCATTTATTTCACAAATATTTTTAAGCACTATTTATTAAGTATTATATATGCCAGGCTCTGTCTAGGTCTAAGAATATACGAACACAGTTCATTCCCATGGGGAACTTGTGAACTTGAGAGATAAACAAGTAAATGAACAACGTCCATTATGGAAACCAATTGTCAATGTCATTGGAATACTATGTACTGGTGTCTACCATAAAGAAACACTTGCACATGTTCACAACATGGCATTTTTACAAGAATAATCCCTAGAGCAGTGCCCATAAAAAATCAGGAGACAACCTAAATGTCTTTCAATATTTAAATGTTTACAGAAACCTATAGTATAGTCATACTATGTAATAAAGGGAAGCAATTAAAAAGAATAAGATACATTTTTTTTTTTTTTGAGACAGAGTCTTGCTCTGTCGCCCAGGCTGGAGTGCAGTGGCACGATCTCGGCTCACTGCAAGCACCGCCTCCCAGGTTCACACCATTCTCCTGCCACAGTTTCCTGAGTAGCTGGGACTACAGGCGACTGCCACCACGCCTGGCTAATTTTTTGTATTTTTAGTAGAGATGGGATTTCACCATGTTAGTCAGGATGGTCTCGATCTCCTGACCTTGTGATCCACCTGCCTCAGCCTCCCAAAGTGCTGGGATTACAGGCATGAGCCACCACGCCTGGCCAAGAATAAGATACATTTTTATCTTCTGACATGGATAGCTCTTCAAGACATAGAGCTAAACAATACATATTGTGGGAGTGGATAATCATAGAGAACTTTGGCTTTATTAATAAGGACTTAAATTTTTAAATAATTTTTCAATAAGAAGAATATATACTATGGTATTATTTGAGTAGTTAAAATAATTTTAAAATATATACATAGTTAAAATTACTTTAATCATTGTACCTCATTTCTCCTTCTTAATACTGTTTGCATCCTTTTTTTTTTTTTTTGTAAGTGGGTAAGAATGGGGGATGTGGAAGGATGAACATTCTCAGGAAGAAGAGCAACATGTGCTAAGTTATAGAAGCCTGGGAAAATATAGAATAGTCCTAGATCATAGGGCATGTAAGGTGATGGGTGCAGGAGTGAGTGATGGGATAGGTACACATTGAATTGAAAACGGAATGATAAGGCCAGACTGTAAAGGTATCTATATGTCAAGCTAAGGAGCTTGGATTTTATTCTGAAGGTACTGGGAAACCATGGAACGAACTTTAGGAAGTTTTAAAGAGGTCTTTCTAGCTGTGGTATGGGGAAAAGATTGAGAGGACAGGAGAGTACCACGAAAGTCTTTACATGAATCTTATGAGACAAATATTGAGGTCAAAAACTGAGGCAATGGCAATAGAAATGGAACAGAAAGAAATCCTGAGAGAAAGTGGCATATATAGTTGCTGATTAGAGGTGGTTGGTGCTAGCCAGGGAGAGAATGCTACCAAAAATATTGTGAAATTGAATGGTAAGAGCAATTTGACAGATAGTGATACCATTGACTAAAATAAGAAATCAAGAGAAGTAACTGATCTGAAATAATAAGGGACAGGATTGATGAGTTCCCTTTTGAACGTGCTAAATTTGAGGTACCTATGGGACATCTATATAAAAATATGACTATAAGCAGTCATCATGTCAGTGTGGATTCAAGAGGAAGCAGTTTAAGTCATGGAAATGGATGAGATAATTTAAGTTTGCACAAATAGAAGAGAATTGGGTTGAAGATCGAATTCAGGAGAACATCAGCGTTTAAAGGAGAAAGTAGAAAAAGCTCAGAAAGGTGGAGGAAAATGGTCATAAAAGTAAGGAAAGAAATTAAGAGAGAGTGTCAAGAAAGAAGAGCATATCAACATTGTCATATGTAGACAAGAGGTATAGTGAGATAAGGACTGAAAAAAACCATTAGATTTCTCAGCAATGATGTCTTTGGTGATTTTAGCGAGAGCAGTTTGGAAGACGGGTGGTAGATAGAATAATGTCTCCCAAATATGTCCACATATTAATTCCTGGAACCTGTGAATATGTTAGGCTACATAACAAAGGGCACATTATAAGTGTGATTAAATTAACTTGAGATAGGGATTTTGCCCCGGATTAGCCAGATGAGCCTAATCTAATCACATGGGTTCTAAGTGAAAAACCTTTCATGGCTGTAAGTCAGACAGAGAGATAACTACAGGCGAGAGAACCAGAAAGATTACAACAAACATTGTTGACTTCAAAGATGGACGAAGTGAGAGATATGAACCAAGGAATACAGGAAGCTTCTGGAAGCTAGAAAAAAAGAAGAAAACTGATTTATCCCATAGAGCTTCCAGAAGGGAATGCAGTCCTGTCCACACCTCAATTTTAGCCCAGTGAGACCATGTCAGACTTGTAACCTATGGAAGTGTAAGATAATAAATGAGTTTGTTTCAAGCCATTAAACTTTTGCTACTTTGTTACAGAAGCCACAGGAAATTGATACAGGGGGTGGGAATTGTAGTTAGGGCAAAAGCCTGATCACAGTGGAATGAATGGTGACTGGAAGGTGAGAAAATGGAGATGAATGAAGCCAACTCATTCCAACATTTTATTTCTAAGTGAAAAGAGAGCACTAACACAAAGAGCACAGAAGTTTGAGGGACGAATCTTGTTATAGTTTTTAAGAGAAGGAATGCGTGAGTATATTTAAATGCTGATAAGAAAGAGAAGAGGTAGGAGACATAGACAAGAGAGAGGATAACAATAGAGAGGAGGTTCTTGGGAAGGCAGCCTGTGGACAATAGAGGAAACAGAAATACAAGAACAGGAGCGATGCCAAATATCACTGAATTTCAGAGGCAAAAAGGAAATAGGTGAGGGAGAAGGGATTTGTGGAGCTATGGTTCTGATGGCAGGAACTCAATATTATCATCACATATAATCCCTGATTATCTGCCCTTGGGCAATTAAGACTTTCTAAAATGCCTGGGGAAAGAAGAAACCATTGGGGTCCAGAGAAATGAAGTGACTTGCTCACGATTACACAGAGATCTACTAAAGTTTTCATTTCCTTAACTGTGACATATTCACTGTGATAATGCATGTAAAACACAGTGTCTGGCATATGGCAAATGTTCAATAACTTGTGGCAGTTATTATTATAGGATAAGGTATGATACCTCTGATAGCCTATATAGCTAAAGTTTAGAAGCACAGATACCTAGATACCTAGACTTGAGTCTGGGTCTATCATTATTATCAGTTTTGCTACTTACTAGCTATGTGGCTTTGAGCACAGTGATTAATTAATACCTACTAGACAGATATTCTGACCTCAGATTCTGTATCCTTTCTACTATGCCACACTATTTACCTTTAAATAATTATACAAATGCCCACTGTGGGGGCTGATAATTGAACCATGTGTTCTGCCAAGCTGTACTATTTGGGGGTGACAAATTCCATAGGACCTATAGTATTCATACCTTACAACCTGCAAAAAGAATTGAACTATTTGCCTGCTGTTCAATTATGTGAACTTGATGGAAAGAGCATAACAGTCCACAGCTTAATTTCAGTTATCAAAGGACTCGAACCAAACCCAACAGAAAAAAATCCAAAACCATTTTTTACCTTGATGAGTATGTAAATATTCATGATAACATTTGATGATGGTACTGTATTTGAATAAGAAAACACTAAATATTTTAATCAAGTCAACCATCATGTGCAACAGAAGTAATCTTACCATTTAGAGGTTCCTGAGTGGATGATGGGATGTTGTCTAATATATCAGTGATTGGCTATTTACTTGTATAGTTAAAATTCATCTCTTCCTTTCATCATTTTGAAGGGACATTGATTTCAATAAAAACCTCTAAATGAGGAGAACAAGAAATTTAAATCCACACAGTAAAAATGAATGAAGGCTGGCACATAAAGTTCAAGGGGAAGTCAAAAGAGGAAACGGCAAAGAGATTTTAGCTGCAATGATTGGCAGCAGGGTCTGTGCAGGTTATGGAGATTTTGCCTGATTCTAAGAGCTCATCCAAGTACTCAATTTAAGGGTGAGAGCAGGGTAGGGCAAAGTGTCATTACTCAAACAGGCCCAATAATAGGAACAGAGCCACACAAGGTGCCCAACCACCTCTACTCCCACCCCCTGCCCAACACACATACTTTGCCACAGGGAATATCAGAGGGAACATGAGCTTCTCGTGAAATATTATCATAGGGGCCAGAAAGAGCCTTACCGTCTGTGAAGAATTCTTCAACCCTGGCTTGATATCTTCTCTTTCCTGTTTTGCTGAGGTGTCAGAAAACTGCCTGAGAATATGTAGTCCCTTTAGCCTCCATTTCACCCTCCACTGTCAGTTTTGTCTAGATATGTGGCCTAGTCAGTAGCTTTTTGCTTCTTATTTTTAAATAAAATGGATGGAGTTTTGTGCCCTACTCAATTGACAATAAAAGAAAGAAAAGAAACAGGCATACCTCTCTTGTCAGACTTTTAAGACTATTTTCCCTGTGACATGTTCCTAAAGTCGTTTGTGTCTTGCAATCATAGTTTGTATGATTTTTTTAGCCTGAGATATAGTCAGTGACTGTCTCAGGATTACATTGTAAAGTAATGTGCTCCAATAATCAATTATTTTAATGACCTTACTTACAGAGAGATCTCATATTTTACTAAAATTAATATCAGCATATGCCTGAAAACCCTCTTAATGGCTTTGAAGAGATCTACAACAGCTTCTGAAACCTGTACAAACACTTAAAAATACTTTGCGTAAGCTTCAGTTGAGATTATCCAAGTCTAAATAATGTATATGTGTTTCTCAGAGTCATACTTTCCTGATATCACTGCCTTGAAGTAATAGAGTGTCATTTTTCCCCAAGGTCCCATAGGACTCCACAGCAGAACACATTCATCCTCCTGCTACCCTTATGGCAAGGAAGGCACAAGAATGATTATCCCCATTTTACAGTCTGAGAAAATGAGGAACTAGGACATGAATGATATGCTGCACAGAATGGTGGAGGCAGACATGTAAGACTTACTGAAACTGGGGTAGAAGAAACAGTTCAGGAAACTAATGACCCTGACAGATCTGTGACTCTGGAGCTAATTTGGAGACACTATTAATCAAAATCTGGCATGAATCCTGTATGTACTACCCAGACTATTACCATAAAATGCCATGATATCAAAACAAGACATCTATATAGGCCCAGGTACCACATTAAAGATATGCAGTGGCTCTTTAGCTGAAATAGAGATTGTTGCTCTAGAAATCCAGCTTCATAAGATATAGTGCCCCTGTAGGCCTAAGGGCCATGGCAGCAATCTCTCAGGCTACCCAAAAAGTAGGAACTGGACAAGGAGGGCTTATATGAAACAAAAGCAACAATGATGTTGTCTCAAATAGACAAGTAATAAAACCTGGAAGGCAACATTACTCGAGTGCTACTTTTAATCATGCCTGCAGTCAGCTGAAGATGAAGAGTTAACAAATAATGGTCCAATAATGGAATAATTAAATACATTAAGAAATCACACCACAGGGAGAAATAGGAATGCTTTTACACTGTTGGTGTGAGTGTAAATTAGTTGAACCATTGTGGAAGACAGTGTGGCGATTCCTCAAGGATCTAGAACTAAAAATGCCATTTGACCCAGTAATCCCATTACTGGGTATATACCCAAAGGATTATAAATCATTCTACTATAAAGACACATGCACATGTATGTTTACTGCAGCACTGTTTACAATAGCAAAGACTTGGAACCAACCCAAATGCCCAACAATGATAGACTGGATAAAGAAAATGTGGCACATATACACCATGGAATACTATGCAGCCATAAAAAAGAATGAGTTTAAGTCCTTTGCAGGGACATGAATGAAGCTGGAAACCATCATTCTCAGCAAACTAACACAGGAACAGAAAACCAAACAGCACACGTTCTCACTCATAAGTGGGAGTTGAACAATGAGAACACATGGACACAAGGAGGGAAACATCACACACTTGGGTCTGTCGAGGGGTGGGGGGATAGGGGAGGGATAGCATTAGGAGAAATATCTAATGTGACTGGTGGGTTGATGGGTATGTGTATACCTATGGCACGTGTATACCTATGTAACAAACCTGGACGTTTTGCACATGTATCCCAGAACTTAAAGTATATATATATAACAGAAATCACACCACTGTGTTAGGTATAATCTACTGAACTTAAATACTACTACTCTTGTCTGTTTTCATTTTCATGGTAATATGTGTGACACATAAACCCAGATAGCCCTGTGTAATACTAGGCAGGGAGTAGGTCCCCAGAAGATGCCTGCCGAGTTGACCAGTGGAGTCAACTGAAAGATTCTCAGGCAAGTATCAAGAGAAATACCAGAAAAGAGAGTCAGAGCATTAGTTAAATTAGCCACTTTATCATGTTTACTATGGTCCTTTCTGTCCATGAGGATCTTCATTTCTCTTTTTTTTAAATTTTATTATTATACTTTAAGTTTTAGGGTACATGTGCACAATGTGCAGGTTTGTTACATATGTATACATGTGCCATGTTGGTGTGCTGCACGCATTAACTCGTCATTTAGCATTAGGTATATCTCCTAATGCTATCCCTCCCCCCTCACCCCACCCCACAACAGTCCCCGAAGTGTGATGTTCCCCTTCCTGTGTCCATGTGTTCTCATTTCTTATATGCGTAAGTGGTACCATGATGGTAATATAAGCCTATATAATCCAAATCAAAAAAGGCAGTGTAGGCACTTTGAATCTGATCTTCGCAACTATTACTTTATTGATCTCAGGGAAAATTATTGAAGTTTGCTGAGCCTCCATTTTCCCATTTGCAAAAATGGGTATATAAATAGTACGTACACACAAAGTTGCTGTAAGGATGAAATGAAATGAAGCATATCAGGAGGTGGAGCCAAGATGGCTGAATAGGAACAGCTCCAGTCTACGGCTCCCAGCGTGAGTGACACAGAAGAGGGGTGATTTCTGCATTTCCAACTGAGGTACCAGGTTCATCTCACTGGGGAGTGTTGGACAGTGGGTGCAGTGCACCAAGCGTGAGCTGAAGCAGGGTGAGGCATCGCCTCACCCAGGAAGTGCAAGGGGTCAGGGAATTCCCTTTCCTAGTCAAAGAAAGGGGTGACAGACGGCACGTGGAAAATCGGGTCACTCCCACCCTAATACTGCGCTTTTCCAATGGTCTTAGCAAACGGCACACCAGGAGATTATATCCCGCACATGGCTCAGAGGGTCCTATGCCCACGGAGCCTCACTCATTGCTAGCACAGCAGTCTGATATCAAACTGCAAGGCAGCAGCGAGGCGGGGGAGGGGCGCTCGCCATTGCCGAGGCTTGAGTAGGTAAACAAAGCGATCAGGAAGCTCGAACTGGGTGGAGCCCACCGCAGCTCAAGGAGGCCTGCCTGCCTCTGTAGATTCCACCTCTGGGGGCAGGGCACAGACAAACAAAAGGCAGCAGAATCCTCTGCAGACTTAAATGTCCCTGTATGACAGCTTCAAAGAGAGCAGTGGTTCTCCCAGCATGCAGCTGGAGATCTGAGAACAGACAAACTGCCTCCTCAAGTGGGTCCCTGACCCTTGAGTAGCCTAACTGGGAGGCACCCACCAGTAGGGGCAGACTGACACCTCACACAGCCCAGTACTCCTCTGAGACAAAACTTCCAGAGGAACGATCAGGCAGCAACATTTGCTGTTCACCAATATCTGCTGTTCTACAGCCTCCACTGCTGATACCCAGGCAAACAGGGTCTGGAGTGGACCTCCAGCAAACTCCAACAGACCTGCAGCTGAGGGTCCTGACTGTTAGAAGGAAAACTAACAAAGAGAAAGGACATCCACACCAAAACTCCATCTGTACGTCACCATCATCAAAGACCAAAGGTAGATAAAACCACAAAGATGGGGAAAAAACAGAGCAGAAAAACTGGAAACTCTAAAAATCAGAGCACCTCTCCTCCTCCAAAGGAACACAGCTCCTCACCAGCAAGAGAACAAACATGGAAGGAGAGTGACTTTGACGAGTTGAGAGAAGAAGGCTTCAGACAATCAAACTACTCCAAGCTAAAAAAGGAAGTTCCAATCCATGGGAAAGAAGTTAAAAACCTTGAAAAAAAAATTAGACGAATGGCTAACTAGAATAACCAATGCAGAGAAGTCCTTAAAGGACCTGATGGAGCTGAAAACCAAGGCACGAGAACTACATGACGAATGCACAAGCGTCAGTAGCTGATTCGATCAACTGGAAGAAAGGGTATCAGTGAAGGAAGATCAAATGAATGAAATGAAGTGAGAAGAGAAGTTCAGAGAAAAAAGAATAAAAAGAAACGAACAAAGCCTCCAAGAAATATGTGACTATGTGAAAAGAGCAAATCTACGTCTGATTGGTGTACCTGAATGTGATGGGGAGAATGGAACCAAGTTGGAAAACACTCTGCAAGATATTATGCAGGAGAAATTCCCCAATCTAGCAAGGCAGGCCAACATTCAAATTCAGGAGATACAGAGAACGCCACAAAGATACTCCTCGAGAAGACCAACTCCAAGACACATAATTGTCAGATTCGCCAAAGTTGAAATGAAGGAAAAAATGTTAAGGGCAGCCAGAGAGAAAGGTCAGGTTACCCACAAAGGGAAGCCCATCAGACTAACAGCTGATCTCTCAGCAGAAACTCTACAAGCCAGAAGAGAGTGGGGGCCAATATTCAACATTCTTAAAGAAAACAATTTGCAACCCAGAATATCATATCCAGGCAAACTAAGCTTCATAAGTGAAGGACAAATAAAATCCTTTACAGACAAGCAAATGCTGAGAGATTTTGTCACCACCAGGCCTGCCCTAAAAGAGCTCCTGAAGGAAGCACTAAACATGGAAAAGAACAAGTGGTACCAGCCACCACAAAAACATGCCAAATTGTAAAGACCATCGAGGCTAGGAAGAAACTGCATCAACTAACGAGCAAAATAACCAGCTAACATCATCATGACAGGATCAAATTCACACATAACAATATTAACCTTAAATGTAAATGGGCTAAATGCTCCAATTAAAAGACACAGACTGGCAAATTGGATAAAGAGTCAACACCCATCAGTGTGCTGTACTCAGGAAACCCATCTCACGTGCAGAGACACACATAGGCTCAAAATAAAAGGATGGAGGAAGATCTACCAAGCAAATGGAAAACAAAAAAAGGCAGGGTTGCAATCCTAGTCTCTGATAAAACAGACTTTAAACCAACAAACATCAAAAGAGACAAAGAAGGCCATTACATAATGGTAAAGGGATCAATTCAACAAGAAGAGCTAACTATCCTAAATATATATGCACCCAATACAGGAGCACCCAGATTCATAAAGCAAGTCCTTGGAAACCTACAAAGAGACTTAGACTCCCACACAATAATAATGGGAGACTTTAATACCCCACTGTCAACATTAGACAGATCAACGAGACAGAAAGTTAACAAGGATATCCAGGAATTGAACTCAGCTCTGTACCCAGCAGACCTAATAGACAACTACAGAACTCTCCACCCCAAATCAACAGAATGTACATTCTTTTCAGCACCACACCACACCTATTCCAAAATTGACCACATAGTTGGAAGTAAAAGCACTCCTCAGCAAATGTAAAAGAACAGAAATTATAACCAACTCTCTCTCTCAGACCACAATGCAATCAAACTAGAACTCAGGATTAAGAAACTCACTCGAAACCACTCAACTACATGGAAACTGAACAACCTGCTCCTGAATAACTACTGGGTACATAACAAAATGAAGGCAGAAATAAAGATGTTCTTTGAAACCAATGAGAACAAAGACACAACATACCAGAATCTCTGGGACACATTCAAAGCAGTGTGTAGAGGGAAATTTATAGCACTAAATGCCCACAAGAGAAAGCAGGAAAGATCTAAAATCGACACTCTAACATCACAATTAAAAGAACTAGAGAAGCAAGAGCAAACACATTCAAAAGCTAGCAGAAGGCAAGAAATAACAAAGATCAGAGCAGAACTGAAGGAAATAGAGACACAAAAAACCCTTCAAAAAATCAATGAATCCAGGAGCTAGTTTTTTGAAAGGATCAACAAAATTGATAGACCGCTAGCAAGACTAAGAAAGAAGAAAAGAGAGAAGAATCAAATAGACGCAATAAAAAATGATGAAGGGGACATCACCACCCATCCCACAGAAATACAAACTACCATCAGAGAATACTATAAACACCTCTATGCAAATAAACTAGACAATCTAGAAGAAATGGATAAATTCCTCGACACATACACCCTCCCAAGACTAAACCAGGAAGAAGCTGAATCTCTGAATAGACCAATAGCAGGCTCTGAAATTGAGGCAATAATTAATAGCTTACCAACCAAAAAAAGTCCAGGACCAGATGGATTCACAGCCGAATTCTACCAGAGGTACAAGGAGGAGCTGGTACCATTCCTTCTGAAACTATTCCAATCAATAGAAAAAGAGGGAATCCTCCCTAACTCATTTTATGAGGCCAGCATCATCCTGATACAAAAGCCTGGCAGAGACAAAACAAAAAAAGAGAATTTTAGACCAATATCCCTGATGAACATCCATGCAAAAATCCTCAATAAAATACTGGCAAACTGAATCCAGCAGCACATCAAAAAGCTTATCCACCATGATCAAGTGGGCTTCATCCCTGGGATGCAAGGCTGGTTTAATATATGCAAATCAATAAATGTAATCCAGCATATAAACAGAACCAAAGACAAAAACCACACGATTATCTCAATAGATGCAGAAAAGGCCTTTGACAAAATTCAACAACGCTTCATGCTAAAAACTCTCAATAAATTAGGTATTGATGGGACATATCCCAAAATAATAAGAGCAATCTATGACAAATCCACAGCCAATATCATACTGAATGGGCAAAAACTGGAAGCATTCCCTTTGAAAACTGGCACAAGACAGGGATGCCCTCTCTCACCACTCCTATTCAACATAGTGTTGGAAGTTCTGGCCAGGGCAATCAGGCAGGAGAAGGAAATAAAGGGTATTCAGTTAGGAAAAGAGGAAGTCAAATTGTCCCTGTTTGCAGATGACATGATTGTATATCTAGAAAACCCCATTGTCTCAGCCCCAAATCTCCTTAAGCTGATAGACAACTTCAGCAAAGTCTCAGGATACAAAATCAATGTGCAAAAATCACAAGTATTCTTATACACCAATAGCAGACAAACAGAGAGCCAAATCATCAGTGAACTCCCCATTCACAATTGCTTCAAAGAGAATAAAATACCTAGGAATCCAACTTACAAGGGACGTGAAGGACCTCTTCAAGGAGAGGTCAATGAAATAAAAGAGGATACAAACAAATGGAAGAACATTCCATGCTCATGGGTAGGAAGAATCAATATCATGAAAATGGCCATACTGCCCAAGGTAATTTATAGATTCAATGCCATCCCCATCCAGCTACCAACGACTTTCTTCACAGAATTGGAAAAAACTACTTTAAAGTTCATATGGAACCAAAAAAGAGCCCGCATTGCCAAGTCAATCCTGAGCAGAAAGAATAAAGCTGGAGGCATCATGCTACCTGACTTCAAACTATACTACAAGGCTACAGTAACCAAAACAGCATGGCACTGGTACCAAAACAGAGATATAGATCAATGGAACACAACAGAGCCCTCAGAAATAATGCCGCATGTCTACAACCATCTGATCTTTGGCAAACCTGACAAAAACAAGCAATGGGGAAAGGATTCCCTATTTAATAAATGGTGCTGGTAAAACTAGCTAGCCATATGTAAAAAGCTGAAACTGGATCCCTTCCTTACACCTTATATAAAAATCAATTCAAGATGGATTAAAGACTTAAATGTTAGACCTAAAACCATAAAAACCCTAGAAGAAAACCTAGGCAATACCATTCAGGACATAGGCATGGGCAAGGACTTCATGTCTAAAACACCAAAAGCAATGGCAACAAAAGACAAAATTGACAAATGGGATCTAATTAAACTAAAGAGCTTCTGCACAGCAAAAGAAACTACCATCATAGTGAACAGGCAACCTACAGAATGGGAGAAAATTTTTGCAATCTACTCATCTGACAAAGGGCTAATATCCAGAATCTACAAAGAACTCAAACAAATTTACAAGAAAAAAACAAACAACCCCATCAAAAAGTGGGCAAAGGATATGAACAGACACTTCTCAAAAGAAGACATTTATGCAGCCAAAAGACACATGAAAAAATGCTCATCATCACTGGCCATCCGAGAAATGCAAATCAAAACCACAATGAGATATCATCTCACACCAGTTAGAATGGCAATTATTAAAAAGTCAGGAAACAACAGGTGCTGCAGAGGATGTGGAGAAATAGGAACACTTTTACACTGTTGGTGGGACTGTAAACTGGTTCAACCATTGTGGAAGTCCATGTGGCAATTCCTCAGGGATCTAGAACTAGAAATACCATTTGACCCAGCAATCCCATTACTGGGTATATACCCAAAGGATTATAAATCATGCTGCTATAAAGACACAGGCACATGTATGTTTATTGCGGCACTATTCACAATAGCAAAGACTTGGAACCAACCCAAATGTCCAACAATGATAGACTGGATTAAGAAAATGTGGCACATATACACCATGGAATACTATGCAGCCATAAAAATTGATGAGTTCATATCCTTTATAGGGACGTGGATGAAGCTGGAAACCATCATTCTCAGCAAACTATCACAAGGACAAAAAACCAAACACCACATGTTCTCACTCAGGTGGGAATTGAACAATGAGAACACATGGACACAGGAAGGGGAACATCACACACCAGGGCCTGTTGTGGGGTGGGGGTATGGGGGCGGGATAGCATTAGGAGAGATACCTGATGTTAAATGACGAGTTAATGGGTGCAGCACACCAACATGGCACATGTATATATATGTAACAAACCTGCAAGTTGTGCACATGTACCCTAAAACTTAAAGTATAAAAAAAAAAAGAAATGGTTACTGGCAGCTGGAAGGATGGAATTCATGTTATCTAATTGTGAAACAGTAAAACCATAACTCACAATAATTTCGAAGGCAGTACTTAGAAACTTTAGCTATAAGATAAGAGAATGGAAAAGAGGACTTTTACAGCATGTGGGGAATGCTGCTGTCTGCATTAGATAAGGTAGTAAATGACTGAAATGTTCTGAGAAAATAATAGGCCAATTTGCAAGAAGAAATGAAAGAGAAGAGAAAAGGTCCACAAATAAGAGGAATTTCACAGAGTGGAAGAGGCAACTTCTTCTGAATACCAAACAATAAAAGACAAAATTGAGAAATACTTTGAGTGAAAAAAGCTGATAAAAATCCAACCTGGAAAGAAAGATGCAATCTAGGCTATGGGCTTTACACCCTCTTTTAGAACCACTAAATAGATTAAAATGTTTCAACTGCATGAAATAATTCAGTAAAAAACAAACTCAGAATGTCTCTTCCACAAAAGCCAAAAGACCTAAAATTAAGTTGAAAGAGAGAAGACAAATAGAGGTAAAACATAACTTATGTATTACATATATATTCCATATTACACACACACACAGAATCTAAAATACTTGTCTATAAAATAACTGTTGATATGACTATAATTCCATGGGGATAACAGAAATCTCCTGACAAATTTATATTGGTAAAGTACTGTCAAGCTATAGTAAAATATAATGTGATCATCTAGGAATTAAAATGACAGCTTGGTCACCAAACACTTATGCTACAAGTGAGCTATGAAAATTGCTCCTTCCTCAAATAGGTCATTTTTCCAATTCTCACTTTTCATATGGCTTACAAAAACAAACAAAAAGAAGTTCTGTGAGGTCACAACCAAAGGCCACAGAGAATTAATGGGTAAGCCTCTTCCAGAGAAAATGGGGCCAAATAAAGGATTATTTTCTGCTCTAGAGTAAGATGCCCTAGAAATTCTGCCTAGAACTTACAAGTTACTACAGGCCAATGGATGCTATGACGCCCTTTATTCTCCTTTATAAATGGTAAGCATTATCTATTCCATTGTATATTTTGTTTGTGTGAGTTTCAGTTAACTTGCTTTTTTCAGTACATTAATTTCTACATCAAGGTGATTCACAGAAAGTAGTACAACACATCATTCCCATTTAGAGTGATAACTGTGCACCACTGAGAGATCTTGGACTAATTGATTCTGAGACTGGGTGGGATTTTGTTTTGTGTGTCTTGGTAAGTGGCAGAGTATAAATTGCGGGAAGGAGAATGAGCCACATATATGTTGATTAGAATAGAGGACTCTGGTAGCCATCAGTGTTCTTCAACAAATATTTTTCATTTCCCTCCTTCCAGGTACCCTTGAAAGTTAGCTGAGGTCTTCTTGTGACTGACTATGGCCAATGCAACATAAGTAGTAGTAATACATAGCACTCTGGGCCAAAGCTTATCATAACCAATATGCATATCAATGTATATCTTCCCATTGTTTCACTGATTGAGAAAAAATGAGTTGAAATAAAACCCGCAGCCATGCTCCCTTTGTGACAATGATATGTAGATGCTCACAACCCTCTTCCACTGACTCAAACTGGATATGTAGCATGAGCAAGAAAATAAACACTTCTATTACCTTAAAAAAACAAACCAAAAAGAAATGAAGCATGTCTACACTTATTAAATACTTAATAAATATTTGCTGTTATTATTATTATTATTATCATAATTGTCAGGATCATCATTCTACCCCAGTTTTCACTGGACTTAAGATTCTCTCTGGATCCTTCCAACTTCTCCTAGTCCTTCCCTAGCCAGATGAAAACATATTTTTAGCTACTTAACCATATTCATGGATTGGAGGATACCTCCACTCAATCAGAAGTTCTACACTCAATCCAGAAGGTAAACAATCCCTGATTCAGAATAGGACTTACCTCTGTGCTTCTGTAGCTGGTTCCTGTTCACAAACTACCTAAATTTCTGGATTTCTGACTGTCTTGACCTCAGAGAATTTATTTCTTCTCTGCATCATGCCCATATGCCTGGATATCAGACCTTTAGCTTACTTTTGACCATGCATAACTCTAGACTCCTTCTCCTTGCCACAGTTCCTTGGTTTCCAAATATTGGCCCACTTTAACCTTCTGGCAATCACTAATATAGGAGACCTTCTGATTTCCAACCTAGATTGAAATTCTTATTTGGGGTTGTCAATCTGTTAATTCCTATTATAATCCCATGTCTAGGCAGTCTTTTTTTCTTTTTCTTTTTTATTATACTTTAATTTCTGGGGTACATGTGCAGAACATGGAGGTTTGTTACATAGGTATACATGTGCTGTGGTGGTTTGCTGAATCCATCAACCCGTCATCTACATTAGGTATTTCTCCTAATGCTATGCCTCCCTTAAACCCTCACCCCCTGACAGGCCCTGGTGTGTGATGTTCCCCTCCCTGTGTCCATGTGTTCTCATTGTTCAACTCCCACTTATGAGTGAGAACATGCGGTGTTGGTTTTCTAGTCTTGTGCTAAGTTTGCTGAGAATGATCGTTTCCAGCTTCATTCATGTCCCTGCAAAGGGCATGAAATCATTCTTTTTTATGGCTGCATAGTATTCCATGGTGTATATGTGCCACATTTTTTAATCCAGTCTATCATTGATGGGCATTTGGGTTGGTTCCAAGTCTTTGCTATTGTGAATAGTGCTGCCATAAACATATGTGTGCATGTGTCTTTATAACAGAATGATTTATAATTCTTTGGGTATATACCCAGTAATGGGATTGCTGGCTCAAATGGTATTTCTAGTTCTAGATCCTTGAGGAATCACCACACTGTCTTCCACAATGGTTGAACTAATTTGCACTCCTAGCAACAGTGTAAAACTCTTCCTACTTCACCACATCCTCTCCAGCATCTGTTGTTTCCTGACTTTTTACTGATCACCATTCTAACTGAGGTGAGATGGTTCTCATTGTGGTTTTGATTTGCATTTCTCTAATGACCAGTGATGATGAGCATTTTATCATATGTTTGTTGGCCACATAAATGTCTTCTTTTGAGAAGTGTCTGTTCATATCCTCTGCCCCCTTTCTGATGGGGTTGTTTGGTTTTTTCTTATAAATGTGTTTAAGTTCTTTGTAGATTCTGAATATTAGCCCTTTGTCAGATAGATAGATTGCCAAAATTTTCCCCCATTCTGTAGGTTGCCTCTTCACTCTGATTATCGGGGAAACCAGCCCCCAATATTTCAATGTAGGTTTTTTCTATTTTCCCTAAGTGTCAGCCAGTCTGAGAAATAAAGAGAAAGAGTACCAAGAGAGGAATTTTACAGCTGCGCCTCCGGGGGTGACATCACATATTGGTAGGTCCATGATGTCCCCTGAGCTGCAAAACCAGCAAGTTTTTATTAAGGATTTCAAAAGGGGAGGGGGTGTATGAAGAGGGAGTAGGTCACAAAGATCACATGCTTGAAAGGGCAAAGCAAGATCACAAGGCAAGGGCAAAATTAGAATTACTGATGAAGGTCTATGTTTGGCTGTGCACATATTGTCTTGATAAGCATCTTAAACAACAGAAAACAGGGTTTGAGAGCAGAAAACCGGTCTGACCTCAAATTCACCAGGGCGGGATTTTTTTCCCCACCCTAATAATCCTGAGGGTACTTGCAGAGACCAGGGCGTATTTCAGTCCTTATCTCAACTGCATAAGACAGACACTCCCAGAGCAGCTGTTTATAGACCGTCCCCCAGGAATGCATTCCTTCCCCAGGGTATTAATTATTAATACTCCTTGCTGGGAAAAGAATTCAGCGATATCTCTCCTACTTGCATGTCCATTTATAGGCTCTCTGCAAGAAGAAAAATATGGCTCTATTCTGCCCGACCCCACAGGCAGTCAGACCTTATGGTTGTCTTCCCTTGTTCCCTAAAATCGCTGTTATTCTGTTCATTTTCAAGGTGCACTGATTTCATATTGTTCAAACACCCATGTTTTACAATCAATTTGTACAATAGTCGTCCTGAGGTGATGTACATCCTCAGCTTACAAAAATAACAGGATTAAGAGATTAAAGTAAGACAGGCTTAAGAAATTATAAGAATGTTATTAGAGAAGTGAAAAATGTCCATATTAAAATGAAATCTTCACAATTTATGTTCAGAGATTGCAGTAAAGACAGGCGTAAGAAATTTTAAAAGTATTAATTTGGGGAACTGATAAATGTCTATGAAAGCTTCACAATTTATGTTCCTCTGCCACAGCTCCAGCCGGTCCCTCCATTCAGGGTCCCTGACTTCCTGCAACATCTGATGATAGTGTCTTTTGCTGTACAGAAGCGGTTTAGTTTAATTAGATCCCATTTGTCAATTTTGGCTTTTGTTGCAATTGCTTTTGGCATTTTTGTCATGAAGTCTTTGCCCATGCCTATGTCCTGAATGGTATTGGCTAGGTTTTCTTCTAGGGTTTTTATAGTTTGGGGTTTTACATTTAAGTATTTAATCCATCTAGAGTTAATTTTTGTATAAGGTGTAAGGAAGGGATCCAGTTTCAGCTTTCTGCATATGGCTAGCCAGTTTTCCCAACACCACTTATTAAATAGGGAATCTTTTCCCCATTGCTTGTTTTTGTCAAGTTTGTCAAAGATCAGATAGTTTTAGATGTGTGGTGTTATTTCTGAGCCCTCTGTTCTGTTCCATTGGTCTATATGTCTGTTTTGGTACTAGTACCATTCTGTTTTTGTTACTGTAGCCTTGTAGTATAGTTTCAAGTCAGGTAGCATGATGCCTCCAGCTTTGTTCTTTTTGCTTAGGATTGTCTTGTCTATGCAGGCTCTTTTTTGGTTCCATAGGAAATATAAAGTAGTTTTCTTCCAATTCTGTGAAGAAAGTCAATCGTAGCTTGATGGGGATAGCACTGAATCTATAAATTACTTTGGGCATTATGGCCATTTTCACAATATTGATTCTTCCTATCCATGAGCATAGAATGTTTTTACATTTATTTTTGTCCTCTCTTATTTCCTTGAGCAGTGGTTTGTAGTTCTCCTTGAAGAGGTCCATCACGTCCCTTGTAAGTTGGATTCCTAGGTATTTTATTCTCTTTGTAGCAATTGTAAGTGAAAGTTCACTAATGATTTGCCTCTCTGTTTGTCTGTTATTGGTATATAGGAATGCTGGTGATTTTTACACATTGATTTTGTATCCTGAGACTTTGCTGAAGTTGATTATCAGCTTTAGGAGATTTTGGGCTGAAACGATGGGGTTTTCTAAGTATGCAATCATGTCGTCTGCAAACAGAGACAATTTGACTTCCTCTTTTCCTAATTGAATATCCTTTATTTCTTTCTCTTGCCTGATTGCCCTGGCCAGAACTTCCAATACTATGTTGAATAGGAGTGGTGAGAGAGGGTATCCTTGTCTGTAAAACCATGGCAGTTTTCAAAGGGAATGCTTCCAGTTCTTGCCCATTCTGTATGATATTGGCTGTGGGTTTTTCATAAATAGCTCTTATTATTTTGAGATATGTTCCATCAATACCTAGTTTATTGAGAGTTTTTAGCATGAGGGGGTGTTGAATTTTGTCAAATGCCTTTTCTGCATCTGTTGAGATAAATATGTGGTTTCTGTCATTAGTTCTGTTTATGTGATGGATTACGTTTACTGATTTATGTATGTTAAACCAGCCTTGCATCCCAGGGATGAAATCATCTTGATCGTGTTGGGTGAGTTTTTGATGTGCTGCTGGATTTGGTTTGCCAGTATTTTATTAAGCATTTTTGCATGTTTGTTCATCAAGGATATTGGCCTAAAATTTTCTTTTTTTGTTGTGTCTCTGCCAGGTTTTGGTATCAGGATAATGCTGGCCTCATAAAATGAGTTAGGGAGGAGTCCCTCTTTTTCTATTGTTTGGAATAGTTTCAGAAGGAATAGTACCAGCTCCTCCTTGTACCTCTGGTAGAATTTGGCTGTGAATCCATCTTGTCCTGGACTTTTTTTGGTTGGTAGGCTATTAATTACTGCTTCAATTTCAGAACTTGTTATTGGTCTATTCAGGGATTCAACTTCTTCCTGGTTTAGTCTTTGGTGGGTGTACGTGTCCATAAATTTATCCATTTCTTCTAGATTTTCTAGTTTATTTGCATAGAGTTGTTTATAGTATTCTCTGATGGTAGTTATTTCTGTGGGATCAGTGGTGAAATCTCCTTTATCATTTTTTATTGTGTCTATTTGATTCTTCTCTCTTTGCTTGTTTATTAGTCTGTCTAGCAGTCTATCTATTTTGTTGATCTCTGTTGCCAGGCTGGAGTGCAGTGGTGAGATCTCGGCTCACTGCAACCTCCGCCTCCTGGGTTCAAGCAATTCTCCTGTCTCAGCCTCTGAGTAGCTGGAACTACAGGCACGTGCCACCACACCCAGCTAATTTTGCATTTTTAGTAGAGACGGGGTTTCACCATGTTGGCCAGGATGGTCTCGATCTCTTGACCTAGTGATTCGCCTGCATCAGCCTCCCAAAGTGCTGAGATTACACGTGTGAGCCACTGTGCCCAGCCTAGGCAGTCTTATATCACTGGGTCATGATACTGAAAGACGATAGAATACAGTTCACCCTAAAGAAGCCAGTTGGTAGCAGCAATTGGAATCACCACTTTCAGTTTCTGATTGTGGTAGCCAAGTCTAGTAATGGTGCCAAATACATGAGCAAAGAACTCACGTGGCAGCACCAGCCCTGCCAACTATGTGTGACTTTTGAGCCATCCATGTTCAACAATCCATTTTGTACCAGTAAGAAGGCAAGGTTGTGAATAATTCCACCAAAGAAACACAGTTTACACTAAATGTCATGCTAGAAGATTTTCAGAGTTGGAAATTCTAGTCTCAGATATGCAAATCAACACTAAATGTAAGCACAGGCTAAACCCGGATGTTCCAATAAGGAGTTTGTTTACTATGATTAATGAATAAATTGGGGAAATGGGGAGTGCCAGCAAGTTTCATGACTCTGACAGTTTATGAGGAGAAGAAAATCTGAGGTCAGATTTACAACCTGAGAAAAAAATTAACCTTTCAAAAGTCTGCACCTCACACTTTCTCCACAAGATTTCTGGGAAATGAAACTCAAAACTCAGGCACATTACCTCCTGAACTTATTGGGTATCCACCAAATCATAGTTTCTGGAGAATGTGAGTTTTTTAAGCAGTTACATAAATGAGCAAAGATGATGGTGAGAGAGGCAGGAAGAGACATTTGGTGTAAAGCCTATATGGCATGTGTGAATTAAAATGGCTCCAACAAACAAGTGACAGGATAGAGGGGAAGAAACCACTTCCTGCAGACAAAGTGTAATGAGGATTCATGGATAAATGGAGTCAGTTTGAGCCATGTTTGGTTTTTGTCATTAATGTGAGTTTCTTAATGGATAATCTTTAAAAATACATGATGAATTTCTACATTAAAATATAACTTGACATAACAGAATATGATTTATATTTTATACATATTGTTTTTCTCCCCAATTGTATGATGTCTCAAACACTGGCCAAGTGAAGAGTTAAATGAGAAAACCCAGGCAGGGAACAGAAGGCTATGCTCCCTGGCAGTGTGATGGTGAGGGTGCCCCCAAATGGAGATCCTGATAAGCAGGCTGAGAGTGAGTGCCCTGAAATTTTTAGAGTATATTCTAAGGGGTATCAAAAAATAAGCTTCAACAACCCTATCCAAAATATCTCCACTTTTTGCTGCTGCCTAAATATCTCAAAATTCAAGACTAATTACCTGTACTGTCCCTCTTGTAAAAGCTATCATGATTATAATTGTTCATTGTTCATCCCCCCTACTGGATTGTAAACACCATAAAAATGGAGACCATGCTTGGGTGCCAAATGATACTGATCTGTGAACTTCATTGGATTAAGTCACTATTAAAAATCAAATACTCCTCTTAGTATTTGTTATTTACACATTTAAGGGATAATCCACCCCAAATTTCTGTTAGTTGTTTACAGCACAATGTGAACACCTTTCTATTAAAAGCAAGTTATGATTCGGGAGCAGGGGTTGCGTGGGGACAAGATGTAACATATTGGTACTAGGCAGGTGAGGCAGAAAACTGATGCCACAAAGAATCTGGAGAAAACTGCCATTTTTCTAAGTTAAGTCTGGCACCAACAGACTACTTCAGGTGCCTCAAATATTGCCTCCCTGACAGTCTGTATTACCTCACAGAACAACCCCATCTTTCCCTAAAGTGAGCATTCTTCCCACTCCATTACCAGATACTGCATTTGCTATCTTATTTGTTACACTCTATGGAAGTTTTTAAACAACAGCCAGCTCAAAATTCGCATCTGCATGAAAGTAATTAGTCATCTTATATTTCCTTCTATCTAGATTGAGGATTTGTTCCATGCTTTTTCCCTTAACACTCTCCCCATGGGTCAACTTTCTCCCAATGAGTTGATTTGTATTTATCAAAAATGCATTTAAAATCACAGCATCGCATAGAAGAAAACTAGAGTGTAATGATGCCACTTCCTATTAATCTGTAACTAGGGGCTGTTTCAGTCAAAGCCTAGGTACACTCTCTGTGTGAATATGAATTCATTTGCCAGCTGTGTGTGTTTGTGTGTGTGTGTGTGTGTGTGTGTGTGTGTTTGTGTGTGTGTGTGTGTTCTCTCACCATTGCTGAAAATACACCAGTGATTCTCAAATATGTGTGGTTGGAGAAATGATACATAGCAGAATTCCCTGAGGGGCTTTTTCAAACTATACATACTCCCTGGAAGATTCTATAACTTCCCTCATACTGACCTCCCCCCCTCCATGTTTAAAATCGCCACAAGGTAATGAGCGGTATTACTGATAGGTATCAATTTCACAATGTGAAGGCAGAAAACAAGTTGAGAACCACTATATTAAGCTTAAGATTAATAACTGAGTGCTTCCCACTCCTGTCCCATCAGTTTTACAAATCCACTCCATTAGAAATCACAATGGAAATTGCATTATCAGACCCATTAAAAACTGCCTCAGGAAAAACAATTAATCAAAATTCACATCTTCTGTAAATTATGTACAGTTTAGATTTTTCTGAATTTTTCCCATATTGTCTTCACTTTCTTTCCTTGCCCAAACACAGGCTCTCATTACTTCTTCCTGTTGCCTATTAACTGGTGTCACTGACTAGTCTAACACCCCTCCAAAGTGGCTTATTTTGCCAAGCTTCAAGCTAATTAGCTACTTTGTTTAAAATCGTTCAATGGGCCAGGCATGGTGGCTTCTGACTGTAATTCCAGCACTTTGGAAGGCCAAGGTGGGAGGATCACATGAGCTCAGGAGTTCAAGACCAACCTGGGCAACATGGCGAGACCCTGTCTCTACAAAAAACAGAAAATAAAATAGCCAGGCATGGTGGTACATGCCTGTAGTCCCAACTACTCAGAAGTCTAAAATGGGAGGATCACCTGAGTCCAGGAGGTCGAGGCTGCAGTGAGCCATGTTCACACCACTGAACTCCAGCCTGGGCAACAGAGCGAGACCCTGTCTCAAAAAATAAAATTAAATAAATAAAAATAAAATACTCCAATGGTTTCAAGCTCCAAGATGTTTGGAAAGGCATACAAAGCCCTCCCTTCCCATCCCTTTGTTTGCCATTTCAGTCACATCTCCTGTTATTCCCCCTAATAGTTTAAATTGTCATACTTAGCAATTAACACTCACTAGTCTCTTTAAACACACCACTGTGTTCCAGACTTCTGTGCCTTTGTAATGCTATTCACACTTCTGGAAATATTATTTCCCTTTCTTTCACTTGGCAAACTCTTGTGTGTCCTTTACAAATGTGCTCACATATACCATCCTCTGTGATACCCTACCTGACAACCCCAGGCAAACCTTCCCTTTCTCCTTTGCACTGCCTTTGCATCTTGTGCATACTTCTCTTACTGCACTTGGCACACTGCAATGCAATATTTGGATTACATGTCTGTCTGTCTTCCCTATTAGACTGTGAATTCCCTGAAGCCAGAGTCCATGTGTATCTTTATATCTCCATCTCCAAGCACGGGGACCGCCATATAGCAGCTCACAGTAAATGTTTGTTAAATTCAACTAAGCAGGAAAAAAAATGCACATATATTCCAAATCAAGAAACAGCCCCCATTTCATTTAATGTAATCACATACCTTTAAGTTCAGAATAATCAGTAACTCTACTGTCACCAAGACTAGTCACCACATTCTATCAATAATTCCTGAATGTCTCTTAAAATCTTTCCAAACCCACAACTCTCCCAGATGAGACTTTTGTCCCAGCAAACATGACTAATAATGCAATAGCCTCCTAACTAATCTTCCTGACCCTGTTCTTTCTTTCCTTTTAGTAGCCACTCCTCCCAATGTCAAACTTGTTTTCTTGAAACCCTAGCATTCCCTTTCTCCAATAGTAGCTTCTCACTGACAGCATGATAAAGTCAAACTCCTAAACTAGATACGTAAGTTCTAGCCTACAATCTCAACTCATATTGATATGAACCCTCCCCATTCAAGTCTTGCCCAAAAGGCAAGAATATTTATTAGAGAGTTCAAAGATTCATAGTGTATAAAACATCTATATGGCAAAAAAAAATCAGATCATCAGTAGACAAAAACAAATTGGAAAATGTATTTCAACATATACAACAGAAAATTAAAGTTCTGCAATGTACAAAGCGATCACAAAAGCCATCAGTTCAATAGACGAATGCTCAACAGAAATGCTCAAGTTTGCCGAAAAAGTAATAAAAATGGCACATAAATATGTAAGATGCTACTTCGTTCATAAATAAATACAAATTAAAACAATGAGATAGTATACTTCACATATCAAACTGGCAAACAGTAAAACTTAGAATACATGTGTTGGGAAAAGTGTGGCTAAAAAGTAACTTGCATAAACAATTGCTGAGAATATATATGATTATACCCTATGCACAGGTAAATATGACAATACCTAACAAAACCAAAATCACCCATACTTGTAGACCTGGAAATTGCACTTCAAAGGATTCTCTTCTACAGAAATCACCCACAGTAAAGTACAAAACTAAAAATACAAACATGTTTTAGCAGCACTGTTGATAATAGTAATAAACTCACCAAAAATATCTAGATATCTACCAATGAAGGGATTAGTTCAATAACTTATCATATAGCCATACAAAAAATTCTATAAAGTTGCTTAAAAGATTTATTTTTATATATATGTTAATATATATATTTACATGATTCAGCTGACAATTTTTTGAAGAAAAAAAGAAAAATATATATAGACATGAAAATGTGTCCACAATGTTTTTAAATGAAGTTGCACAGCATTATATATGTGACAATCTTTATGAAAATTCTATATGCATATAATATATATGCATATATAAAATGTATGCGGGTAATGTATGTATGCAATGTATGTATGCATGTAAGTGCTGTTCATTTTTAACATGTGTTTTTACTTTATAACTAAAAAAAGTTAACTTTGTTTCTTCTTCAAGGTTCAGCAAAAGCTAGCCCCTCCACGATGTTTTCCTAATCACTTCAACTGCAAGTAAACTCATCATCCCCTTGAATTCTAATGGAACATATACAGGTTTAGTATCCCTTATTAGAACCGCTTCGGATCAGAAGTATTTCAGATTGTGAAGTTTTTTGGATTTTGGAATGTTTGCATATACCTAATGAGATATCTTGGGGACTGGACCCAAGTCTAAACACAAAAATCATTTATGTTTCATATATACCTTATACACATAGCCTGAGGATAATTCTGCAGAATATTTTTAGTAATGCTATATATGAAACAAAGTTTTGACTGCAATTCATCACATGAGGTCAGGTATGGAATTTTCCACTTGTAGGGTCACATTAGCACTCAAAAAGTTTCAGGTTTTGAAGCATTTTGGATTTCAGATTTTCACATTGGGGATGCTCAACCTATGTCTATACCATTTACTTAACACTTAAAACATTCTGTAATGTGGGCCAGACGTGGTGGCTCACACTTGTAATCCCAGCACTTTGGGATGCCGAGGCAGGAGGACTGCTTGAACTCAGGAGTTCAAAACCAGCCTGGGCAACATAGCGAGACCCTGTCTCTAGTAAGAAGAAAGAATTCTCTAATGTGGTAGTTTTATGCGTATATCTAAGCTCTGTAACTAGATTATAAACCTAAAGGCACAGAACTATGTGTCAGTCCTTTTTATATGTCCAAGAGCATCTTAGAGTATCATCTTCTATAGATAATGTGCTCAACAGATTTATATTTTAATGTGATACTTTTTTAATAAAGCAAACCCTTTCATATCATGTATTCCCCCTCCTCCAACATTCCCAATCCCATGAGGTAACCAATGTTGAACAGCCTATTGTGAATTCAACACCTTCTCCTCGTTCTTAAAAATTTACAAGCTTAGAGATACATATCTAAGTGTTTTTCGCTGAGCAAGAAACCTGCTTTCTTCAACAATATGTCAAAATGACTTCCTCTTATGTACCTGGACATAACATGAGGTCAAAAAAATGCTTCAGACTATAAAACATATATTTCCATGTATTATATTAGGAAAAGTAATATTATTGTTAGTCCTATTCTATAACCCTCGCATCACAATGAAGGTTCACTCAGATAAAACAGGCAGTAAAACCATCAACCACCAGCCATCTTACTAAACTATAAGGTTAATCAGTTACTCTCTAGTTAAAATCTTTCAAAGGCTTCAAGCTCCACAATCTGGGATACTCTAAAACATATCCTAATTTTCTTAGCTACTTTTTAAACATGACAAGGAAACAAGGCAATGCTGTGTATTAGAAAACACCTGGACTAGGAGTCTTAAGACCAGGATTCTAATCTCTCTCAGCTGCTAGGTAACAATATGCATTTAGACAAACTCCTTTCTAACACTACTCCCTCTTGTGTAAAATGATGGAGTTAGGCTTTATGAACTAAAGATTGTTTCAGCTTTGGTATTCTAACCCATGTTTTTAACTTCTATATCCGGTAAATTCGTGGGAAAAAGTTTGATGGTACTCAATGAGCTTGGTTTATCACGCACATAGCATGGCTCTGTGTTTTCTACACATCACCTGCTTCCCTCTTCAGGAAAGACAGAGAAAAGGCCAGCTCATCCTATAACCTAATCTTCGGGTTATTCATTGTCTTGTCCTTCTAATTCCCTTTCACCTTTCTATACCTTCAATATGGAACCATTTCTTTCAGCTCTTTTGGTTACTAAGAAAATCTCTGTGTCTCAGATTCACTCACTCTTCAGTTTTCAGTTCCACAAAGCCCATGATTCCTTATTTAAAGGTACTTGTCTGGGCTTTAGGGAGTCTTTGAATCCCCTGACATTGTAGACAAAATTTTACAGGCAGATATACATGTGTATCTTTCTAGGGAAAGCATCTTCACTTTCAATATATTTCCATAGGAATCTGGTACCCCAAAATGATTGAGAATCCCAAGTCCTAAACTCTATCCTGAGAAATTTCCTACACCTCTTTTGTTCTGAACACACAGTTCAGTCTCAGTCTTGTTTTGTGAGCTCCAACAACCATCCTCAACCCTTCTTGCTTTTGTTTGTCTGTTTTTTCTCTCTCCCTAGTAGACTGACAACCCGGGCCAACTCACCTGAATCAGTATATCTAGATCTAGGGTTCTTTTTTTTTTTTCTTTTTGAGACAGTCTCGCCCTGTCACCCAGGCTGGAATGCAATGGTGCAATCTCGGCTCACCGCAACCTCCGACCTCTGGGTTCAAGCAATTCTCCTGCCTCAGGCTCTGGAGTAGCTGGGATTACAGGTGCCTACCACCATGCCTGGGTAATTTTTTGTATCTTTAGTAGAGATGGGGTTTCACCATGTTGGCCAGGATGGTCTTGAACTCCTGACCTTGTGATCTGCCCACCTCATGAGCCACTGTGCCTGGCCCTAGGGTTCTTCTTAAATTTGCTGCGTCCTTTGCTTCTACAGCCCAGGACATTTAACAGTCCTATTTATTATACTCGACATTTGTCTCCCAACTTCCCATATCGTGATTTCCCAACTTCTCATTCCACTTAGTGTTCCACATTTCTGAATCACAATCTCTAATTAAACTGCCCATAAAATAAAATCACATTACATTTATAATTCAATAATAATAGCAACAATAATAATAGTTAAAATTTATTGAGTGCTTTCTATATGTTAAGTTATATGCAAGGTATTTTACCCACATTATCAAATATACTTTTCACAATAATTCTATGAGGTTACTACTATTATTATTTCCATTTTATAGCTGAGGAAACTGAGGAACAGACATTAAGTAACTTGTCCAAGGCCACATAGCTATTAAGTAGCAAAGTCAAGACTTGTATTTAAGTCTGTTAACCTCAAAGCCCATGTTCTTAACCACTGTTATACATTTCCTTTTTTCATTTAATTTCTCAGGTCTCCATTTTAGTCATCCAGATAGATTTCATGACTGAGACTGACTTCCTCTGTGGACTACAAGGTAATTATTTAATCCTGTAAAATATTGTAAAGACATGATATGACACAAGAATTCTACTAATAGGTATATATACAAAAATAATGAGTATATACACCATGAAAAGAGTTCTACATGAATATTCATAGCAGGTATATTTACAATAGTGAAAAATCACAGATAACTGAAGTGTCCAACAACACACGAATGGATAAAAAAATTGTATTCTATAATAAACAATTGTATATGTTATACATTACATGTTATAATTATATTGTATAATATATAATACATAATTATATATAACTATATTATATACTTATGTATTATATATTGTAATATATAACTATATATAATTATATAATTTATATTGTGTGTGTATATATATATCCCTTCAAGCATTTATCTTTTGTGTTACAAATAATCCAACTACATTTTTTCCATTATTTTAAAATGTACAATTAAGTTATTATTGACTATACTCACCTTATTAAAATAGTAAAATAGTAGGTCTTATTCATTCTTTCTAACTATTTTTGGTACCCATTAACCACCCCTACCACCCACCCGAGGCCCCCACTTCCCTTTCCAGCCTCTGGTAATCATCCTTCTACTCTCTATGTTCATGAATCCAGTTGTTTTCATTTTTAGATGCCACAAATAAGTGAGAACATGTGATGTTTGTCTTTCTTTGCCTGGCCTATTTCACTTAACATAATTATCTCCAGTTCCATTCATGTTTTTGCAAATGAATGGATCTTATTATTTGTTATGGCTGAATACTACTCTATTTTGTATATGTACCACATTTTCTTTATCTATTCATCTGTTGAGGGACACTTAGGTTGCTTCAAATCTTAGCTATTGTAAACAGTGCTGCAAAAAACATAGGAGTGCAGATATCCCTTCCATATAATGATTAATTTTCTTTTGGGTATATGCCCAGCAGTGGGGCAGCTGGATCATATGGTAGCTCTATTTTTAGTCTTTTGAGGAACCTCCGAACTGTTCTCCATAGTGGCTGTATTAATATACATTCCCACCAACAGTGTACAAGGTTTCCTTTTTCTCCACATCCTTGCGAGCATATATTATTGCCTGTCTTTTGGATATAAGCCATTTTAACTGGGGTGAGATGATATGTCTTTGTAGTTTTGAATTGCATTTATCTGATGATCAATGATGTTGAGCACTTTGGCATATGCCTGTTTGCCATTTGTCTTCTTTTGAGAAATTTCTATTCAGACATTTCACCCATTTTTAAATTGGATTATTATTTTTTTCCTATAGAATTGTTGGAGCTTCTTTTATATTCTAGTTATTAATCCCTTGTCAGATGGGTAGTTTGCAAATATCTTCTCACATTCTGTGGGTTGTCACTTCACTTTGTTGATTGTACCCTTTGCTATCCAGAAGCTTTTTAACTTGATGTGATCCCATTTGTCCATGTTTGCTTTAGTTGCCTGTGTTTGTGGGATATTCCTCAAGAAATCTTTGCCAAGACCAATGTCCTAGAAATTTTTCCTAATGTTTTCTTGTACCAGTTTCATAGTTTGAGGTTTTAGATTTAAGTTTTTAATCCATGTTGATTTGATTTTTGTATATGGTGAGAGGTAGGGGTCTATTTTCATTCTTTTGCATATTGATATCCAGTTTTCCAAGCACCATTTATTGAAGAGACTGTCTTTTCCCCAGTATATGTTCTTGGACTCTTTGTTGAAAATGAATTCACTGTAGGTATGTGGATTTGTTTCTGGATTATCCATTCTGTTCTGTTGGTCTATGTGTCTATTGTTATGCCAGTACCTTGCTGTTTTGGTTACTACAGCTCTCTAGTATAATTTTTAATCAGGCAATCAGATTCCTCCAGTTTCATTTCTTTTGCTTAGGATAACTCTGGCTATTCTGGGTCTTTGTGATTCCATATAAATTTTAGATTTTTTTTTTCTATTTCTGTGAAGAATATTGTTGGTATTTTTATTATAATTTATTATTTTTAAATTTTAAAAAATATTTCAATAGCTTTGGGGTACTGGTCATTTCTAGTTACATGAGTGACTTCCATAGTGGTGAATGCTGAGATTTTAGTTCACATGTCACCCAAGCAGTGTACACTGTACCCAATATATAGCATTTTTTTATTCCTCACCCGGTTCCCAACCTCCCCCACATCGAGTCTCCAAGCTCCATTATATCACTCTGTATGTCTTTGTGTACTAACAGCTTAGCTCCTACTTATAAGTGGGAACTAAGTAACTCAGAAATAGAAAACCAAATACTGTATGTTCTCATATGAGAACAGCTCCATCCAATTTCCTAACAAAGATACTATTTTGTTTCTTTTTTGGCTATTATTCCATGGTGTATATACTCCACATTTTCTTTATCCACTCTTACTGGCTGGTGGGCAGTTAGGTTGGTTCCATGTCTTTGCAATTGCAAATTTTGCTGCTATAAACATGCTTATGTGTGTGTGTGTTTTTCATATAATAGCTTTTTTCCCTTTGGGTAGATACCCAGCCATGGGATTGCTGGATTAAATGGTAGATCTACTTTCAGCTATTTAAGGAATCTCCATGCTGTTTTCCATAGTGATTGTACTAATTTACATTCCCACCAGCAGTGTAAAAGTGTTCCCTTTTCACCACATCCACTCCAACATCTATCGTACTTTGACTTTTTAATTATGGCCATTCTTGCAGAAGTAAGGTGGTATGTCACTGTAATTTTAATTTGCATATCTCTGGTGATTAGTGATGTTGAGCATATTTTCATTTGTTTGTTCGCTGTTTGTATATCTTCTTTTGGTAAATGTCTAGTCACGACTTTTGCCCACTTTTTGATGGGATTATTATTATTATTATTTGCTAATTTGTTTGAGTTCCTGGTAGATTCTGGATAGTAATAGTAATTTCTCTGATGCAAAGTTTGCAAATATTTTCTCTCACTCTGTGGGTTGTCTGTTTACTCTGCTGATTATTTCTTTTGCTATGCAGAAACCTTTTCAGTTTAATTAGCTTCCCTTTTTTATTTTTGTTCTTCTTGTATTTGCTTTTGAGGTCTCAGTTATGAATTCTTTGCCTAGGCCAATGTGCAGAAGAGATTTTCCGATGTTATCTTCTAGAATTTTTATGGTTTCCAATCTTAGATTTAAGTTTTTAATCCACTTTGAATAGATTTTTATAGAAGGTAACAGATGAGGATCTAGTTTCATTCTTCTACATCTGGCTTTTCAGTTTTCCCAGCATCATGTATTGAATAGGGTGTTCTTTCCCCAGTTTATGTTTTTGTATGCTTTGTCAAAGATTAGTTGTATATTTGGCTTTATTTCTGGGTTATCTATTGTGTTCCATTGTTCTAAGTGCCTATTTTTATACAAGTACCATGCTGCTTTGTTAACTATAGCTTTGTAGTATAATTTGAAGTCTAGTAATGTAATGCCTCCAGATTTTTTTCTGTTTAGTATTGCTTTGGCTATGAGGGCTCTTTAATGGTTCCATATGAATTCTAGAATTGTTTTTTCTATTTCTGTGAAAAATGATGGTGGTATTTTGATGGGAATTGCATCAAATCTGTAGATTACTTTGGGCAGTATGTTGATTTTCACAATATTGATTCTTCCTATTCATGAGCATGGGATCTGTTTCCATTTGTTTGTGTCATCTATGATTTCTTTCAGCAGTGATTTGTCATTTTCCTGGTAGAGATCTTTCACCTTCTTGGTCAAGTATATGCCTAAGTATTTTATTGTTTGCAGCTGCTGTAAAAGGGATTGAGTTCCTGATGTGTTTCTCAGCTTGGTTGTTCCTGGTGTGTAGCAGTATGTACATTGATTTTTTATCCTGAGACTTCACTGAATTTTCTTATCAGACCTAGGACCTTTTCGGGTGAGTCTTTAGGGTTTTCTAGGTATATGATCGCATCATCAATGAACAGTGCCAGTTTGACTTCCTTTTCCAATTTGGATGTCCTTTATTTTTTTCTAGTGCCTAATTGCTCTGGCTAGGACTTCCAGTACTATGTTGAATAGAAGTGGTTAAAGTAGTCCAGTTCTCAGAAGGAATGCTTTCAACTTTTTCCCATTTAGTATGATATTGGCTGTGGGTTTGTCCTATACAGCTTATTGTTAATTTGAAGTAAGTCCATTCTACACTTAGTTTGTTAAAGGTTTTTATCATAATGGGATGCTGGGTTTTGTCAAGTGCTTTTTCTGCATCTATTAATATGGTCATAAGTTTTTTCTTTTTAATTCTGTTTATGTTACATATCACATTTACTGACTTGTGTATGTTAAACCATTCCTGCATTTCTGGGATGAAATCCACTTGCTCTGTTAGAATTGGTTACCTCGTATTCTGTTGAGAATTTTTTCATCTATGTTCATCACGAATATTGGTCTGTAGTTTTCTTTTTTTTGTGGTGTCCTTTCCTGATTTTGATATTAGGATGGTACTGGCTTCATACAATGAGTTAGGGAGAATTCCCTCTTTATATTTTGGAATAGTTTCAGTAGGATTGGTAACAGTTCTTATTTGAATGTCTGGTAGAATTCAGCTGTGAATCCATCTGTCTTGAGCTGTATTTGTTGGCAATTTTTTTATTACTAATTGTGCTGCTTCTTATTGGTCTGTTCAGGGTTTCTATTTCTTCCCAGCTTAATCTAAGAGGGTTGTATGTTTCCAGGAATTTGTCCATTACCTCTAGATTTTCTAGTTTGTCCATGTAAAGGTGTTCACAGTAGCCTTGAGTAATCTTTTGGATTTCTGTGGCATTGGTTGTAATGTCTCCAGTTTCATTTCTAACTGAACTTATTTTGATCTTCAATTTTCTATTCTTGATTAATCTCATTAATTGTTTATCAGTTCTTTTTATCTTTTCAAAGAACCAACTTTTTCTTTTACTTATCTTTTGTATTTTTGGTTGTTTCAATTTCATTTAGTTCTCTTCTTATCTTTCTTATTTCTTATCTTCCACTTGATTTGGGTTTGGTTTGTTCTTGTTTCTCGAGTTCTTTGACGTGTGACATTAGATGGTCAGTTTGTGTTCTTTCAGACTGTTCAATATAGGCATTTGATGCTATGAAAGTTCCTCTTAGCACTGTGTTTGCTGTATCTCATAGGTTTTCATAACTTATGTCACTATTATCACTCATTTCAAATATTGTTTTAAGTTTCCATTTTAATTTCATTGTTAATCCAAAAATCATTCAAGAACAGATTATTTAATTTCCATGTATTTGTATAGTTTTGAGGGTTCCTTTTGGAGTTGACTTCCAGTTTTATTCCACTGTGGTCTGAGAAGATATTTGATATGATTTTTATTTTCTTGAATTTATCGAGACTTGTTTTGTGACCTATCATATGGTCTGTCTTGGAGAATGTTCCATGTGCTGATGAGAAGAATGTGTATTCTGCATTTGTTGGGAAGAATGCTCTGTAAATATCTGTTAAGTCTATATGTTCTAGGGTACAGTATAGTTTAACTGTATTATTTCTTTGTTGACTTTCTTTCTTGATGATCTGTCTGGTGCTGTCTGTGGAGTACTGAAATTCCCCCACTTTTATTGTACTGCTGTCCACCTCATTTCTTAGGTCCAGTAGTAATTGATTTTATAAATCCGAGAGCTTTAATGTTAGGTGCATATAAATTTAGGATAGTAATATCTTCTGGCTGAATTGATCATTTTTATCACTATATAATATTCTTGTTTTTTTTTACTGTTGATGCTTTAAAGTCCATTTTATCTGATATAAGAATAACTACTCCTACTTGCTTTTTGTTTCCATTTATGTGGAATTCTTTTTTCTACCCCTTTACCTTGAGTTTATATGAATCTTTATGTGTTAGGTGAGTCTCTTGAAGACAGCAGATATTTGGTTTGTGATTTCTTTTATCCATTCTGCCATTCTGTACCTTTTAAGTAGAGCATTTAGGAAATTTATATTCAGTGTTAATATTGAGATGTGAGGTACTATTTCTATTCATCATGGTAGTTGTTACCTAGATACTTTCTTTTTTCCATTGTGCTATTGTTTTATGGGCCTTATGGGTTTTATTCTTTTAGGAGGTGCTATTTTGGTGCACTTTGAGCTTTGTTTCAAGTTTTAGAATTTCTTATAGCATTTTATTTAGTGCTGGTTTGGTAGTGGCAAATTCCCTCTGCATTTGTCTGAAAAATAGTTTCTCTCTCCTTCATTTATGAAGCTTAGTTTTGCTGGGTATAAAATTCTTGGCTGACAATTATTCTGTTTAAAGAGGCTAAAGATAGGACTTCAGTCCCTTCTAGCTTGTAATGTTTCTGCTTAGAAGTCTGCTATTAGTCTGATAGGTTTTCCTTTATGGATTACCTGATGCTTTTGTCTCACAACTCTTAGAATTCTTTCCTTTGTGTTGGCTTTAGGTAGTCTGATGACTATGTGCCTTGGTGATTATCTTTTTGCAATGAATTTCTCAGCAATTCTTTGAGCTCTTGTATTTGGACATCTAAATCTCTAGTAAGGCCAGGGATGTTTATCTCAATTATTTCCTCAAATACATTTTCTAAATGTTAAGCCTTCTCTTCTCCCTCAGGCACACCAGCTATTCTTAGGTTTGGCTATAGATACAGTTTGAATCTGTGTCCCTAAAAAATATCATGTCAAATTGTAATCCCCAATGTTGGAGGTGGGGCCTATTGGGAGGTGACTGGATCATAGGGACAGAGTTCTCATAAATGGGTTAGCACCATCCCCTTGGTGCTATTCTCATGATAGTGAGTGAGTTATCATGAGCTTTGGTTGCTTAAAAATATGCAGCACCTCCTCCCCTCTCCTTCTGCTCTGGCCATGTAAGATGTGCCTCCTCTTTTGCTTTCTCCTATGATTGTAATTTTCTGAGTCCTCCCCAGAAGAATCCATTATGCTTACTATGCAGCCTGCAGAACTGTGAGCAAATTAAACCTCTTTTCTTTATAAATTACCCAGTCTCAGGTATTTCTTTATAGCAATGTGAGAACAGACTAATACAGTCGTTTTACATAATCCCATATTTCCTGAAGCCATTGTACATTTCTTTTGCTTCTTTTTTTGTTATCTTTGTCTGACAGGGTTAATTAAAAAACCATGTCTTCAAGCTCTGATGTTCTTTCTTCTAGTCTTTTTAGTCTATTATTGAAAATTTCCACTGCATTTTGTATTTCCCTAAGTGTGTCTTTCATTTTTAGAAATTCTGATTGTTCTTTCTTTATGATAGCTATCTCTCTGGAAAATTATTCATCTTATCCAGAATTATATTTTTAGTTTCTTTATCTTGGTTTTCACCTTTCTCTGGTATCTCTCCTTGAGCAGCTTAAGAATCAACCTCCTAAATCCTTTATCTGGAATTTCAAAGGTTTCATCTTGGTTTGGCTCTATTGCTGAGGAGCTAATGTGATCTCTTGGGGGTGTTATAGGACCCTGTTTTGTCATATTACCGGAATTATTTTTCTGGTTCCTTCTCATTTGGGTAGACTATATCTTCAAATTGTTATTGAATTTATTTTTGATCTGTGTTTTTTTTCCTCTTAAAAATGTGTCTTTAATGTTTATAGCTTATTATAGTCTAATTTGGTTCTTGGTGCTTTTAAGGGAAAAGACTCTGTATGAGTTTCTTGGTTTTAGAGAGTCTTTGTGTGCTGGCTGTCTCAGATGTTGATT
Organism: Gorilla gorilla gorilla; assembly: GCF_029281585.2. Classification (NCBI taxonomy): domain Eukaryota; kingdom Metazoa; phylum Chordata; class Mammalia; order Primates; family Hominidae; genus Gorilla; species Gorilla gorilla. The sequence continues at coordinate 129,310,768 of NC_073247.2, forward strand.
GTAGTAGTTATGTATTCAGTGTGTGGGCAAGTTCATGGTAGTTGTTACCTAGATACTTTCTTTTTTCCATTGTGCTATTGTTTTATGGGCCTTATGAGTTTTATTCTTTTAGGAGGTGCTATTTTGGTGCACTTTGAGCTTTGTTTCAAGTTTTAGAATTTCTTATAGCATAGGGGTCTCCTATGGGGTTGGAATGGAAAGGATCTCAAAGCTTATCTCATTCACCCATGGTGTGTGCTTTTTTATTTATTTGATTTTTCCCCAGTACTTTATTTAGTGAGTTGATGGTTCAGGCTTCAGGCTATTAGGGCAGGTATCCCTGGGTACAAACTGGTTGTAGCTAAAGCAGGTGGGTAGATGCAATACCCAATGGTGGGCAGAGGTTCCTGCCTTGATGAAGGTGACTGACAGAGGTCTAAATTAGATGCACTGAGTTTATATTAGCTTGAAGGTTGGGAACTGCCTCAGCTTCCCTGCCAGGCCAAGAGGAAAGCTATCCACCTCCAAACTTCACTGCTGTCCCAGTGTTCCAGCTATTCAGATCAAACAGGCAACTCTTTTCATTTGTAGGAATGTTGATGTTCCAAGTAATAAGGAATTGTGATTCTGCCTCTCATGCAAGCCTGAACCTGGAAAGTACTCCTCCTCCTGTAGGGATGCAATCGCCGTGAATTGTTCCAGGAAGCTTGTCTATAGATGCATCCATGCTGAGTTCCTGTGGGAGAAGCCCCAGCTGTGTCTGCCGTGCTGGACAAGGGGGAACAAGGACCCCTTCTCCAAGACCCTTCATGAGCACAAAGGCTGCCTGATTCTTTGGGTAGAGGCGCAGAATTTCTCTGCTGTGCCCAGCACCACAATTGTGTCTTTGCTGAAGGAAAGTTCCCACCAGTGGAAAGATCTAAGACAGAAGACCTGCTGTGCAGATTCCTTTGTCCCACAGGGTGTTCTCTTGATGGGGTGATCTCCCCCTTCCCCTAACAGTAGGAATTCCTGAGAGCCAGACTACAATGATTGCTATTGCTCTTCCAGATCTAGCCACCCAGTGGGGCTGCCACACTCTGGGCTGGTGCTAGGGAATGTCTGCAAGGGATTTGGTGATGTGACCTGTCTTCAAGTCTCCCAGCAGTGGGTACCAGCACCAACTCTGATGAGGATAACAGGGAGTGGCATCTACTCTGTGAGATTCCTTCATTGGAGATAGGCTTAGTGTGCTGGTTTTCTCGAATGTTGTTTATAAAAGTAGTCAACTTGTCATACAGACAGATTCAGGGCCTCTGGTTAGCCAGGGTGTTGCAGGCAGTGGTGATAGCTGAAGTCACACCGCTGTTTCTCCTTCCTGGGTGCAGTGTTATTCTACCTAGACATGCTGTAATGGACTGTGTTGGTTGGTCTCCATCCAGGAGATGGCACTTGCAAAAGAGCACCAGCTGTGGTAGTAGCACTGGGATTTGAGCTTGCCATAAATTTCCCAGAAGAAGTATTCTGGTTTCTCAGGCAATAGGTAGAGCTATAAATCTCTCAAATATTTATCTACTTCGTGTTAAGCAACCAGGGCAGGTACAGGGGCACAACCAGGTGGTACAGGTTTAGGTGAGTCTGCACTCTGACGCTTCATGAGAGGGGAAAGCTGTGGCCCTTGTGAGGGTCAAGGGGTGGCTCTCAGGCTGCTGGGGTAATGCTCCAGATGGGGTGTATAACTGCCTCTACTGCACAGAAGAGTTCACAGTGGGAGTGAGGAGTAGCAATGGCAGTGTCACCCAGCTCCCATGCAGTTGGCAAGGCAGATTTCACTCCACAGTGCTCCACTAACAGCACCAGGTTAAGATCCAGACAGTATGTGTACAGAACACAGACCTGCTCCAGGGCATAACCTTTCCCCACAGAAATATCAACCACAACTTTCAGGCCATGCCCCTCCCACATACTCCCACACAGGGAGCGGATGCAGGGTGAAAGAAGCTCTCCTACAGGACTGGGCACACAGATCCTGTGCTGGTGTCTACAGCACACTTTCAGCTTGACCCCAGGTTCTGGTAAAGGGAGTTCAGCTCCACTTGTAATTTTATCACAAAATTTAGCTGAGAGCTTCTTTCACCCTGTAAACCCCTCCCTGAGCTAGTTGGTTGACTTCCCCGAGGTCTTCTGTGAGATATAATCAAGAATGGCTTCCTTTGGTCAATGCTAGAGACTGGGAATGCGTACAAGGCACTTACCTCTGCTGCTTCTACTTTTATGTTTCTCACCACTCCCTAAATCAGTTTCAGCTATGGGTAGGGTTAAGGTCTTCTCCCATGACCTGGATTTTCAGATTCCACAGTGTAGATGTGTATCCTGGAGGCAATCACTTCACTGATCACACACAGGAAACTTGCAGTTTTTCAGTTGTCTCATGGAGTACACCACATCCTGCTGCTTTGTTCAAAGTGTCTGTGGATACTTTCCTTTGAGTGTATGGACATTTTAATAATATTAATTCGTCCAATCCATGAACATGGAACATTTTTACATTTTGGGGTGTCCTCTTCAATTTCTTTCATCAGTGTTTCACAGTTTTCATTGTAGAGATCTTTCATGTCTTTGGTTAATTATAGGCATTTCATTTTTTTGTGGCTATTGTAAATGGGATTACTTTTTAAATTTATTTTTCATACTGTTCACTATTGGCATATAAAAATGCTACTAATTTTTGTATGTTGATCTTGTATCCTGCAACATTGCTGAATTTGTTTATCAGTTCTAATAGTTTTCTTGTGAAGTCTTCAGGTTTTTACAAGATCATCTATCTGCAAACAAGGATAATTTGACTTCTTCCTTTTCAGTTTGGATGTCCTTTATATCTTTCTTTTGTCTGATTGCTCTAGCTAGGACTTCTAGTACCATGTTGAATAACAGTAGTGACAGTCAGCATTCTCGTTGTGTTCCAGATCTTAGAGAAAAGGCTTTCAGTTTTTCCACATTCAGTATGATACTAGCTGCGGATCTGTCATATATGAATTTTACTATGTTGAGGTATGTTTCTTCTATCCCCAGATTTTTGAGGATTTTTATCATGAAGCGTTGTTAAATTTTATCGAATGCTTTTTCAGCATCAATTGAAATTATAATATGGTTTTCATTCTTCCTTCTGTTGATATGATGTATCACATTGGTTCATTTGCATATGTTGAACTAAACTTGCATCCCAGGGATAAATCACACTTGGTCATGACGAACGATCTATTTAATGTATTATTGAATTTGGATTGCTAGTATTTTGTTGAGGATTTTTTTAATCACTTTCATCAGTGAGGTTGGCCTGTAGTTTTCTTTTTTTGAAGTGTCTTTGTCTGATTTTCTTTTCTTGAAGTGTCTTTGTCTGATTTTGGTATCAGGATAATACTGGCCTCACAGAATGAGTTTGAAAGTACTCCCTCCTCACCTGTTTTTTGAGTTAGTTTGAGTAAGATTGGTATTAGTTCTTATTTAAATGTTTGGTAGAATTCAGCAGTGAAGTCACTGGGTCCCGGGCTTGCTTTTTTTTTTTTTTTTTTTTGCCGGGAGACTTTTTATTATGGTTTCTGATATGGTTTGGCTCTGTGTACCCACCAAAATCTCATGTCACTTGTAATCCCCACATGTCAGGAGCCTGGTAGGAGGTAATTGGATCATGGGGGTGGATTTCCCTCTTGCTGTTCTCATGATATTGAGTGAGTTCTCCCAAGATCTGATTGTTTAAAAGTGTGCAGCACTTCCCCCTTCACTCCCTCTCTCTCCTGCTACCATATGAAGAAAGTTCTTGCTTCTTCTTCACCTTCCACCATGATTGCAAGTTTCCTGACACCTTCCAGTCATGCTTCCTGTTAATCCTGCAGAATTGTGAGTCAACTAAACATCTTTTCTTCACAAATGACCCAGTCTCAGGTAGTCCTTTATAGAAGTGTGAGAACAAATACAGCTTCAATCTTGTTACTTATTATTGGTCGTTCAGGTTCTAGATTTCTTCCTGGTTCAATATTGGTAGGTTGTATGTATCTACAAATTTGACTATTTCTTCTAGATTTTCCAATTTATTGGCATAAAGGTCCTCATAGTAGCCAATAACGAAACCTTGACTTTCTGCAATATCAGTTGTAATGTTTCCTTTTTCATTCTTAATTTTATTGATTTGTATCTTCTCTTTTTCTTATTCTGGCTAAAGGTTTGTCTATTTTATTTAACTTTTCAAAAAACCAACTTTTTCCTTCATTGATCTTTTGTATTGCTTTTTTCATTTAAATTTCATTGATTTCTGCTCCAATATTTCTTATTTCTTTTTCTCTTCTAATTTAGGTTAGCTCTCACTTTGCTAAGTTCTTTAAGATTCATTGTTAGATTGTTCATTTGAAGTTTTACTCTTTTTTGATGTAAGCACTTGTACTGCTTTTGCTGTATCCCATAGGTTTTAGTATGTTATGTTTCCATTATCAGTTGCTTCAATAAATTTTTTCTTAATTTCTTTATTGACCCACTGGTCAGTCAGCAGCATATTGCTTAATTTTCATGTGTTTATATAGTTTCCAAAATTCTTACTATTATTAATTTCTCATTTTATTCCATCGTGATCAGATAATATGCTTGATACTATTTCTAATTTTTTAATATTTTAAGGCTTGTTTTGTAACCTAACATATCATCTATACTTGAGAATGATCCACGTGTTGAGGAGAAGAATGTTTATTCTACAGCTATTGGATGAAATGTTCTGTAATTAGGTCAATTTGGTCTACAGTGCCAAGTAAGTCTCATGTTTCCTTGTTGATTTTCTATCTGGAAGATCTCTCTGATGCTCAAAGTGGGGTGTGGGAGTCTCCAGCTATAACCATATTGTGGCTGATCTCTCTCTTTAGCTCTAATAATATTTCCTTTATATATCTGGGTGCTCCTATGTTGTGTGCCTATATATTTAAGATTGTTATATCCTCTTGCTGAATTGACCCCTTTATCATAATATAATGACCTTCTTTGTTTCTTTGTATTCTTTTATATTAAAATCTATTTTCCTGATATAAGTATAGTGACAACTGCTCTTTCTTGTTTTCCATTGGCAAGGAATACCTTTTTTCTATCCATTTATTTTCAGTCTATGTGTGTCTTTATAGGTAAAGTGTGTTTCTTGTAGGCAACAGACCAATGCATCTTTTTTTTTTGCTTTTGATCCTTTTAGCCAGTCTATGTCTTTTGATTTGGGAGTTTAATCCATTTGCATTCATTGTTAGTATTGGTAAGAACTTACTCTTTCTATTTTTTGCTTGTTTCCTGGTTGTTTTGTGGTCTTCCTTTTCTTCTTTCTTTCCTTCTTGCCTTCCTCTAGTGAAGGTGATTTTATCTGGTGATCTAGTTTCTTACTTTTTATTTTTTGTGTATCCATTGTATGTTTTCTTTGACATGCAAATACTATATAACCCATTATTTTAAACTGATAACAACTTAACACTATTTGTATAAGCAAACAAAAAAGGGAAAATAAAACTACGGGGAGGGGCCAAGATGGCTGACTAGAAATGGCTGTGGTCAGAGGCTCCAACTGAGAAGAACAAAAATGGCCAATAAATCCTGCACTGGAAACTAAGGTATTCAGGTTCTCTCATTGGGACTGACTGATGGTTGGAGTGACCCACAGAGAATGAGGAAAAGCAGGGTGGTGCAACAGCCCACCTGGGAGCCACATGGGGCAAGGGGAACTCCCACTTCCAACCAAGGGAGGCAGTGAGTGATTGTGCTACTCTGCCTGAGAAACCATACTTTTTCCACTGATCTATGGATCAGGAGACCTCCTTATGAGCCCACACCACCAGGGTCTTGGGTCCCAAGCACAGAGATGTGCAGATTCTCAGTGGTCACTTGCCTTGAGACTGCCTAAGACTACTGAGTCCCTGGGAGGAGGGGCAGCCATCATCACTGCAGCTGCCTGCTGCCTAAGACAAATGAGCTCCTGGAGAGAAGGGTGGCAGCCATCACTGCTGCTGCAGTCTGCCATTTTTTCCCTGCTGGTGCTGGGGAGACTGGATGGTTTGGACCCAGGAGAAATTCTCCACAGCACAGCACAGTGTCTGTGGCAGATCACAACTAGACTGCCTCTTTAAGCTGGACCCTGACCCATCCCTCCTCAAACCCCTCCAACCAGGGGTTTAGGGACAGAACTATGATCTCCCTGGAACTGAGCCCCTGGGAGGATGGGAGGCCATGGCCTCCATGGATCCAGCTGACTTAGTCTTTCCCCTTGCCAGCTCTGAGGGATCCAGGTAGTCCAGATGAGTGGGATTACCCAGGGGTCAGCACACACCCTCCACCAAGCGGCAGCCAGACTGCTTTGTTTGTCCTGGATCCCATGCCTCCTGACTGGGTGAGACCTCCAACAGGGGTTACCAGACACCTTATACAGTAGCATTTCCACTGGCATCAGGTCAATGCCTCCCTGGGAGAGACATCCCAGAGGAAGGAGCAGGTAGCCATCTTTGCTATTCTGCAGCCTCTATCATTGACACCTCCAGGTATAGCAGGGACCCAGGTGAATAGGGTCTGGAGTGGACCCCCAGCAAACTGCAACAGCCCTACAGAGCAGGGGCCTGACTATTACAATGAAAACAAACAGAAAGCAGTAACAACAACAGGGTCAACAAAAAAGTCCCTATAAAACCTCATCCAAAGGTCAGCAACCTCAAAGATCAAAGCTAGATAAACTCATGGATATGAGAAAGAATCAACAACAACAACAACAAAACGCTGAAAACTAAAAAAGCCAGAGTGCCTCTTCTCCTCCAAATGATCAAAACACATCTCCAGCAAGGACACAGAACTGGGAGGAGGCTGAGATGGATGAATGGACAGAAGTAGGTTTCAGATGGTGGGTAATAAGAATCTTCACTGAGCTAAAGGAACATGTTCTAACCCAATGCAAAGAAGCTAAGAACCATGATAAAACATTACAGGAGCTGTTAACAGAATAACCATTTTAGAGAGGAACATAAATGACCTGATAGAGCTGAAATTCCCAACACGAGAACTTCACAATGCAAACCCAAGTATCAATAACTGAATAGACCAAGCAAAGGAATGAATTTCAGAGCTTGAAGACTATAACTTTCAGAAATAAGACAGGCAGACAAGATTAGAGAAAAAAGAATGAAAAGGAATGAACAAAAACCCTGACAACTATGGGATTATGTAAAAACATCAAATCTATGACTGATCAGGGTACCTGAAAGAGAAAAGGTGAACAGAACCAAGTTGGAAAACATACTTCAGAATATCATCCAGGAGAACATCCCAAACCTAACAAGACAGACCAACATTCAAATTCAGGAAATCCATAAAACCGCAGTAAAATCTTCCTTGAGAAGATCAAACCCAAGGCACATAATCATCAGATTCTCCAAGGTTGAAATGAAGGAAAAAATGTTAACGGCAGCCAGAGAGAAAGGCCAGGTCACCTACAAAGGGAACCCCATCAGACTAACAGTGGACCTCTCAGCAGAAACCCTACAAGCTAGAAGAGAATGGGGGTCAATAGTCAACATTCTTAAAGAAAAAAATTTCCAACCAAGAATTTCATATCTTGCTAAACTAAGCTTCATAAGTGAAGGAGAAATAAAATCCTATTCAGACAAGCAAATGCTGAGGGAATTCGACACCACCAGGCCTACCTCACAAGAGCTCCTGAAGGAAGCACTAAACATGGAAAGGAAAAACCATTACCAGCCACTGCAAAAATACACTGAAGTACAAAGTCCAATGACACTATGAAGCAACTACATCAACAAGTCTGCTAAATAACCAGCTAGCATCATGATGACAGGATCAAATTCACACATAACAATATTAGCCTTAAATGTAAATGGGCTAAATGCCCCAATTAAAAGGCATATAATTGTAAACTGGATAAAGAGTCAAGACCCATTGGTGTGCTGTATTCAAGAGAGAGCCATCTCATGTGCAAAGACTCACATAGGCTCAAAATAAAGGGATGGAAGAAAATTTACCAAGCAAATGGAAAGCAGAGAAAAATCAGGGGTTGCAATCCTAGTTTCTGACAAAACAGACTTTAAACCAACAAAAATCAAAAAACACAAATAAGCACATTACATAACGGTAAAGGGATCAATTCAACAAGAAGAGCTAACTATCCTAAATATATGTGCACCCAATACAGGAGCACCCAAGTTCATAAAACAAATTCTTAGAGACCTACAAAGAGGCTAAGACTACCACACAATAATAGTGGGAGACTTTAACATTCTACAGTCAATATTAGATCATTGAGACAGAAAGTTAACAAGGATATTCAGGACTTCAACTCAGCTCTGGATCAAGTGGACCTGACAGATATCTAAAGAACTCTCAACCCCAAAACAACAGAATATACGTTCTTTTCAGCATCACATGGCACTTACTGTAAAATCAATCACATGATTGAAAGTAAAACACTCCTGAGCAAATGCAAAAGAACAGAAATCATAACAAACAGTCTCTCAGACCACAGTGCAATCAAATTATAACTGAAGATTAAGAAACTCAGTCAAAACCACACAACTACCTGGAAATTGAACAACCTGCTTCTGAATGACTACTGGGTACATAATGAAATTAAGACAGAAATCAAGATGTTCTTTGAAACCAATGAGAACAAGGAGACAACTTACCAGAATCTCTGGGACACAGCTACAGCAGAGTTAAGAGGGAAATTTATAGCACTAAATGCTCACATCTAAAAGCTAGACAAATCTCAAATTGGCACACTAACATCAAAACTAAAAGAACTAGAGAATCAAGAGCAAACAAACCCCAAAGCTAGCAGGAGATAATAAATAACAAAGATAGGAGTGGAACTGAAGGAGATAGAGACATGAAACCCCTTCAAAAAATCAATGAATCTAGGAGCTGGTTTTTTGAAAAAATAAAATAGACTGCTAACTAGACTAATAAGGAAGAAATGAGAGAAGAATCAAATAGACACAGTGAAAAATGATAAAGGGGATATCACCACTGACCCCACAGAAATACAAAACGTCATCAGAGAACACTACAAACACCTCTGTGCAAAAGTAATAAATAGCCTACCAATCAAAAGAAGCCCAGGACCAGATGGATTTACAGCTGAATTCCATCAGAGGTACAAAGAGGAGCTAGTTCCATTTCTTCTGAAATTATTCCAAACAATTGAAAAGGAGAAACTTCTTCCTAAGTCATTTTAGGAGGCCAGCATCATCCTGACACCAAAATCTGGCAGAGATACAACAAAAAAAGAAAACTTCAGGCCAATATCTCTGATAAATTTGATGCAAAAATCCTCAATAAAACACTGGCAGACCAAATCCAGCAGCACATCCAAAAGCTTATCCACCACTACCAAGTCGGCTTTATCCCTGGGATGAAAGACTTGTTCAACATACACAAATCAATAAATGAAATTCATCACATAAACAGAACTAAAAAAAACATAATTATCTCAATAGACACAGAAAAGGCCTTTGATAATATTCAACTCCCTTCATTTTAAAAACTGTCAAGAAACTAGATATTGAAGGAACATAACTCAAAATAATAAGAGCCATTTATGATAAACCCACAGCCAATATCATTCTGAATGGGCAAAAGCTGGAAGCATTCCCCTTGAAAATCCACACAAGACAAGGATGCTCCCTCTCACCACTCCTAATCAACACAGCATTGAAAGTTCCGGCCAGGGCAATCAGGCAAGAGAAAGAAATAAAGGTGTTCAAATAGGAACAAAGGAAGTCAAACTGTTTCTGTTTGCAGATGACATGATCCTATATCTAGAAAACCCCCATCATATCAGTCCAAAAGTGTCTTAAGCTGATAAACAATATCAGCAGTATCAGGATACAAAATCAATGTGCAAAAGTCACAAGCAATCCTATACATCAACAACAGGCAAGCAGAGAACCAAATCATGCATGAACTCCCATTCACAACTGTTACACAGAGAATGAAATACCTAGGAATATAGCTAAAATCGGAAGTTAAGGACCTCTTCAAGGAGAACTACAAACCACTGTTCAAAGAAATCAGAAAGGACACACAAAAAAATGAAAAAACATTCCATGCTTATGGATAGAAAGAATCAATATCATGAAAATGGCCATACTGCCTAAAGTAATTTATGGATTCAGTTCTATTCCCTTTAAACTACCAGTGACACTCTTCACAGAATTAGAAGAAAAGCTACTTTAAAATCCATATGGAACCAAAAAGGAACCTGTATAGCCAAGACAATCCTAGAGGAAAAGAACAAAGAGGGGGGCATCATGCTACCTGACTTCAAACTATACTACAAGGCTACAATAACCATAACAGCATGGTACTGGTACAAAACCGAAACATAGACAAATTGAACAGAATAGAGATCTCAGAAATAAGACTGCATATCTACAAGCATCTGATCTTCAACAAACCAGACAAAAAGAAGCAACGGGGAAAGAATCTCCTATTTAATAAATGGTGCTGGGATAACTGGCTAGCCATATGCAGAAAATTGAAACTGGTTGCCTTCCTTACACCTTATACAAAAATTACCTAAAGATGGATTAAAAACTTAAATGGAAAGCCCAAAGTTATAAAAACCCTAGAAGAAAATCTAGCCAATACCATTCAGAACATAAGCACAGGCAAAGATTTCATGACAAAGATGTCAAAAGCAATTGCAACAAAAGCAAAAATTGATGAATGGGATCTAATTAAACTAAAGAGCTTCTGCACACCAAAAGAAACTATCATCAGAGTGAACAGACAGCCTAAAAAATGAGAGAAAATTTTTACAATCTATCCATCTGACCAAGGTCTAATACCCAGAATCTACAAGGAACTTAAACAAATTTACAAGAAAAAAAAAACCATTAAAAAGTGAGCAAAGGAAATGAAGAGACATTTCTCAAAAGAAGACATTTATACGGCCAACAAACAAGAAAAAAAAGCTCAACATCACTCATCATTAGAAAATTCAAGTCAGTATTTTATTGAAGATTTTTGCAGCAATGTTCATCAGGGATATTGGTCTAAAATTCTCTTTTTTTGTTGTTGTGTGTGTGTCAGGCTTTAGTATCAGGATGATGCTGGCCTCATAAAATGAGTTAGGGAGAACTCCCTCTTTTTATATTGACTGGAATAGTTTCAGAAGGAATGGTACCAGCTCCTCCTTGTACCTCTGGTAGAATTCGGCTGGTTTTTTTTTTTGGTTGGTAAGCTATTAATTATTGCCTCAATTTCAGAGCCTGTTATTGGTCTATTCAGAGATTCAACTTCTTCCTGGTTTAGTCTTGGGAGAGTGTATGTGTCAAGGAATTTATCCATTTCTTCTAGGTTTTCTAGTTTATTTGCATAGAGGTGTTTATAGTATTCTCTGATGGTAGTTTGTATTTCTGTGAGATCAGTGATGATATCCCCTTTATCATTTTTATGGCATCTATTTGATTCTTCCCTCTTTTCTTCTTTATTAGTCTTGCTAGCAGTCTATCAACTTTGTTGATCTTTTCAAAAAAACCAGCTCCTGGATTCATTGATTTTTTGAAGGGTTTTTTGTGTTTCTATTTCCTTCAGTTCTGCACTGATCTTAGTTATGTCTTGCCTTCTGCTAGCTTTTGAATGTGTTTGCTCTTGCTTCTCCAGTTCTTTTAATTGTGATGTTAGGGTGTCAATTTTGGATCTTTCCTGCTTTCTCTTGTGGGCATTTAGTGCTATAAATTTCCCTCTACACACTGCTTTGAATGTGGCCCAGAGATTCTGGTATGTTGTGTCTGTGTTCCCGTTGGCTTCAAAGAACATCTTTATTTCTGCCTTCATTTCATTATGTACCCAGTAGTCATTCAGGAGCAGGTTGTTCAGTTTCCATGTAGTTGAGCGGTTTTGAGTGAGTTTCTTAATCCTGAGTTCTAGTTTCATTGCACTGTGGTCTGAGACACAGTTTGTTATAATTTCTGTTCTTTCACATTTGCTGAGGAGTGCTTTACTTCCAAGTATGTGGTCAATTTTGGAATAGGTGTGGTGTGGTGCTGAAAAGAATGTACATTCTGTTGATTTGGGGTGGAGAGTTCTGTAGATGTCTATTAGGTCTGCTTGGTGCAGAGCTGAGTTCAATTCCTGGATATCCTTGTTAACTTTCTGTCTCGTTGATCTGTCTAATGTTGACAGTGGGGTGTTAAAGTCTCCCATTATTATTGTGTGGGAGTCTAAATCTCTTTGTAGGTCTCTAAGGACTTGCTTTATGAATCTGGGTGCTCCTGTATTGGGTGCATATATATTTAGGATAGTTAGCTCTTCTTGTTGAATTGATCCCTTTACCATTATGTAATGGCCTTCTTTGTCTCTTTTGATCTTTGTTGGTTTAAAGTCTGTTTTATCAGAGACTAGGATTGCAACCCCTGCCTTTTTTTGTTTTCCATTTGCTTGGTAGATCTTCCTCCATCCCTTTGTTTTGAGCCTATGTGTGTATCTGCACATGACATGGGTTTCCTGAATACAGCACACTGATGGGTCTTGACTCTTTATCCAATTTGCCAGTCTATGTCTTTTAATTGGATCATTTAGCCCATTTACATTTAAGGTTAATATTGTTATGTGTGAATTTGATCCTGTCATGATGATGTTAGCTGGTTATTTTGCTCGTTAGTTGATGCAGTTTCTTCCTAGCCTCCATGGTCTTTACAATTTGGGATGTTTTTGCAGTGGCTGGTACTGGTTGTTCCTTTCCATGTTTAGTGCTTCCTTCAGGAGCTCTTTTAGGGCAGGCCTGGTGGTGACAAAATCTCTCAGCATTTGCTTGTCTGTAAAGGATTTTATTTCTCCTTCACTTATGAAGCATAGTTTGGCTGGATGTGAAATTCTGGGTTGCAAATTCTTTTCTTTAAGAATGTTGAATATTGGCCCCCACTCTCTTCTGGCTTGTAGAGTTTCTGCCGAGAGATCAGCTGTTAGTCTGATGGGCTTCCCTTTGTGGGTAACCCGACCTTTCTCTCTGGCTGCCGTTAACATTTTTTCCTTCATTTCAACTTTGGTGAATCTGACAATTATGTGTCTTGGAGTTGCTCTTCTCGAGGAGTATCTTTGTAGCATTCTCTGTATTTCTTACTAGATTGGGGAAATTCTCCTGGATAATATCCTGCAGAGTGTTTTCCAACTTCAGAATGGGAGAAAATTTTTGCAATCTACTCATCTGACAAAGGGCTAATATCCAGAATCTACAATGAACGCCAACAAATTTACAAGAAAAATCAAACAACCCCATCAAAAAGTGGGCGAAGGATATGAACAGACACTTCTCAAAAGAAGACATTTATGCAGCCAAAAGACACATGAAAAAATGCTCATCATCACTGGCCATCAGAGAAATGCAAATCAAAACCACAATGAGATACCATCTCACACCAGTTAGAATGGCAATCATTCAAAAGTCAGGAAACAACAGGTGCTGGAGAGGATGTGGAGAAATAGGAACACTTTTACACTGTTGGTGGGACTGTAAACTAGTCCAACCATTGTGGAAGTCAGTGTGGCGATTCCTCAGGGATCTAGAACTAGAAATACCATTTGACCCAGCAATCCCATTACTGGGTATATACCCAAAGGATTATAAATCATGCTGCTATAAAGACACAGGCACATGTATGTTTATTGCAGCACTATTCACAATAGCAAAGACTTGGAACCAACCCAAATGTCCAACAATGATAGACTGGATTAAGAAAATGTGGCACATATACACCATGGAATACTATGCAGCCATAAAAAATGATGAGTTCATGTCCTTTGTAGGGACATGGATGAAGCTGGAAATCATCATTCTCAGCAAACTATCGCAGGGACAAAAAACCAAACACCGCATATTCTCACTCATAGGTGGGAATTGAACAATGAGAACACATGGACACAGGAAGGGGAACATCACACACAGAGGCCTGTTGTGAGGTGGGGGGAGGGGGGAGGGATAGCATTAGGAGATATACCTAATGCTAAATGATGAGTTAATGGGTGCAGCACACCAACATGGCACATGTATACATATGTAACAAACCTGCACGTTGTGCACATGTACCCTAAAACTTAAAGTATAATTAAAAAAAAAGAAAAAAAAAGAAAAGAAAATGCAAGTCACAACCACAATGAGATACTATCTTATGCAAGTCAGAATGGTGATTATTAAAATCAAGAAACAACAAATGCTGGCAGGGCTGTGGAGAAGTAGTAACACTTTTACACTGTTGGTGGGAATGTAAATTAGTTCAACCATTGTGGAAGACAGTGTGGTGATTACTCAAAGACCTAGAATCAGAAATACCATTTGACCCAGAAATCTCATTACTGGGTATATACCCAAAGGAATATAAATCATTCTATTATAAAGTTACATGCACATATATGTTCACTGCAGCATTATTCACAATAGCAAGACATGGAATCAGCCCAAATGCCCATCAGTGATAGACTGGATAAAGAAAATATGGCACATATGCACCATGGAATACTATGCACCTCAAAAAAGGAATGAGGTCACGTCCTTTGCAGGGAGAAGGATGGAGCTGGAAGCCATTATTCTCAGCAAGCTAACACGAGAACAGAAAACCAAACACCAGATATTCTCACTTATAAATGGGAGCTGAACAATAAGAAAATATGGCCACAGGGAGGGAAACAACACACACTGGGCCCTGTTGGGGGATGAGAGAGGGAGAGCGTCAGGATAAATAGCTAATGCACGTAGGGCTTAATACCTAGGTGATGGGTTGACAGGTGCAGCAAACCACCATGGCACACATTTACCTATGTAACAAACCTGCACGTCCTGGACATGTATTCCAGAGCCTAAAATAAAATAAATTACAAAAATAAATGAAAACTAAGAAAAACCTGACACCCTAATTTCATCCCCCTGCTTTTTACCTTTTTTGTTTTTACTTATATTTTATTTTACTATGTTTAAAAGTTTTTGTAGTTATTATTTTTATTGGTTCATTATTTATTCTTTCTACTTAAGAGTAATTTGCACACCAGTTACAGTGTCATAATATTCTGTGATTTTGTGGGTACTTACTATTACCAGTGAGTTTTGGACCTTTAGGTGATTATTTATTTCTCATTAATGTCCTTTTATTTCTTTTTTTATATCCTTTTATTTCTGATTGAAGTAGTCCTTCTAGCATTTCTTGTAGGACAGGCTTGGCATTGATGAAACCTTTGAGCTTTTGTTTGTCTGAAAAAGCCTTGCTTTCTCCATCATGTTTTTATAATATTTTTACCAGATATACTTTTCTAGAATAAACGATGTTTTTTAGTTCAGCACTTTAAATATGACATGCCTCTCTCTCCTGGCTTGTAAGGTTTCCATGAAAAGTCTGCAACCAGACATATTGGAGCTCCACTGTATGGTATTTATTTCTTTTCTCTTTCTGCTTTTAGAATTTCTTTATCTTTGACCTTTGAGAGTTTGATTATTAAATGCTGTAACGTAGGCTTTTTCGGACTAAATCTGCTTGGTGTTCTATATCCTTCTTGCACTTGGATTTTGATATCTTTCTCCAGGTTTGGGAAGTTCTCTGTTATTATCTCTTTGAATATACTTCCTACCCCTATCTCTTTCACTACCTCCTCTTTAAGTCCAATAATTCTTAGATTTGACCTTTTGAGGCTATTTTCTAGATCCTATAGGCGTGCTACATTGTTTTTTATTTTTATTTTTTTATTGTCTTGTCTGACCATATTTTCGAACATCTTGTATTCAAGCTCGGTAATCCTTTCTTCTGCTTGATCAGTTCTGCTATTAAGAGACTCTGGTGCATTCTTCAGTATGTCAATTGCATGTTTAAGCTCCAGAATTTTTGCTTGATTCTTTTAAATTATTTCAACCTCTTCCCTAAATTTATGTGATAGAATTCTGAATCTTTCTCTGCCTTTTCTTGAATTTCTAATGCATTTTCTCAACATAACTATTTTGAATTCTCTGTCTGAAAGTTCACATATCTCTGTTCCTATGGGGTTGGTCCCTAGTTGCTTATTTATTTCATTTGGTGTTGTCATTTTTCCTGGATGATGTTGATGCTAGTAAATGTTCTTCCAGCATCTGGGCATTGAAAGGTTAGCTATTTATTGTAGTATTGTCTGGTTTTCTTTATACCTGTCTTTCTTGGAAAGGCCTTCTAGATATCTGAAAGGTCATGGGTGTTGTAATCTAAGCTGTATCTTTTTAGGGAGCTCCCCAAGCCCAGTAATGCTGTGGTTCTTGCAGATTCATAGAGGTACCACCTTGATGGTCTTGGACACAATCTGGGAGACTTCTCTGTTTACCAGTCAGACACTTTTGTTCTATTTCCTTACTTTCTCCCAAACAGAGTCAGTCTCTCTCTCTCCCTCTCCCTCTTTTTTTCTCTCTCTCCCTCTCTCTGTTCTGAGCTACCTAAATCTTGGTGCGGAGTGACACAAACCCCTGTGGCCACCACCACTATGACTACACTGGGTCAGAACTGAAGCCAGCACAGCACTTGGTCTCACCCAAAGCCTGCTGTAACCACTCTCTGCCTACTGTCTATGATATCTCAAGCCCCTGGGGCTCTACAATCAGCGGGGGGCAAAGACACCCTGGTCCTTGTCCTTCTCTTCAGGTCACTGAGTTCTCTCAGGGCCCCAGGTTGGTCCAGAGTTGCCATCTAGGAGTCAAGGACTAAATAGAGTAAAATACCTTAGAAGTCTACCTAGTGTGCCACTGTACTGCAACTGAGATTGCACTAAAACCACAAGACACAATTCTTTTCACACTTACCCCCCTTTCCTAAGGCAGAGGAGGCTCACCCCATAGCTGCCAGCACCCCAAGCCACAAGGAGTACTTGCTGATAAATACTTATGGCTAAAATCCTCCACAAAATAGTAACAACCTGAGTTCAGTAACCCATCAAAAAGATCATTCATCATTGCCAAGTTGGATTAATCCCAGAGATACAAATATGGTTGAACATGCAGAAAGCAATTAATGTGATTCATCATATCAACAGAATGGAGGACAAGAAAACATATTATCATTTCAATTGATGCTAAAAATGCATTTAATAAAATTCAACATCCTTCAACATAATAAAAGCCATATATGACTGACTCACAGCTAGTACCATGTGGAACAAGCAAAAACAGAAAGCCTTTCTTCTAAGATCTGGAACAAGACATGGATGCCCACTTTCACCACTGTTATTAAAATAGTACTGGAAGTTCTAGCTAGAGCCATCAGACAAGAGAAAGAAATAAAGGGCATCTGTATTATTCCATATTCATGCTGCTGATAAAGACATACCCATGACTGGACAATGTACAAAAGAAAGAGGTTTAATTGGACTTACAGCTCCACGAGGCTAGGGAAGCCTCACAATCATGGCAGAAGGCAAGGAGGAGCAAGTCACATCTTACATGGATGGCAGCAGGAAAAGAGAAAGTTTGTGCAGGGGAACTCCTCTTTCTTTTCCTTTTTTTAATTTTACTTTAGGTTCTGGGATACATGTGCAGAACATCCAGGTTTCTTACATGGGTATACATATGCCATGGTGGTTTGCTGTACCTTATGTTTCGTTTTCCATTCCTGTGTTAATTTGCTGAGAATGATGGCTTCTAGCTTCATCCATGTCCCTGCAAAAGACATGTCCCTGCAAAAGAAGATCTCATTCTTTTTTATGACTGCATAGTATTCCATGGTGTATATGTGTCACATTTTCTTTATCCAGTCTATCATTGATGGGCATTTTGGTTGGTTCTAAGTCTTTGCTATTGTAATAGTGTTGCGATAAACATACGTGTGCATGTGTCTTTATAGTAGAATGATTTATAATACTTTGGGTATATACCCAGTAATGGGATTGCTGGGTCAAATGGCATTTTTAGTTCTAGATCCCTGAGGAATCACCACACTGTCTTCCACAATGGTTGAACTAATTTACACTCCCACCAACAGTGTAAAAGAAGGGAATTCCTCTTTTTAAAACCCTCACATCTCGTGAGACTTATTCACTACCACAAGAACAGTGCAGGAAAGACCTACCTCCATAATTCAATCACCTCCCACTGGGTTCCTCTCATGACATGTGGGAATTGTGGGAGTTACCAGCCAAGATGAGATTTGGGAGGGGGGGACACAGCCAAACCATATTGGCATCCAAAATGGAAAGGAAAAAGTCAAATTATCCTTATTTGGACATTATATGATCTTATATTTGGAAAAACCTAAAAACTCCATGAAAAAACTATAAGAACTGATAAGTGAACTCAGTAGTGCTGCAGGATACAAAATCAACATACATAAATTAGTAGCATTTCTATATGCCAATAGTAAACAATCTGAAAAAGAAATTAAAAAGTAATCTCATTTACAATAGCTATAAATGAAATAAAATACCTTGAAATTAACTTAACCAAACAAATGGAAGATATTTACAATGGAAACTATCAAATATTGATGCAAGTAATTAAAGCAAACACAAAAAAAGGAAAGATATTTCATGTTCTTGGATTGGAAAAAAATATTGTTAAAATGTCCATACTACTCAAAGCAATCCAGAGATTCAATGTAATCCCTATCAAAGTACCAGTGACATTCTTCACAGAAGTAAAAAAAAAAAAATCCTACAATTTATATGGAACCACAATAGACTTAGAATAGTCAAAGCTATCCTAAGCAAAAAGAACGAAACTGGGGAGGCTGGAAGTAGCAAGTGTATACCACTCTCATGGAGAGAAATAGAAGGGGTGAGTAAATACACCATCTTCAACTAAAACATCTAGGTACACACATTGGGATTAATCAAGAAAACAACTTAACCCACACAGAACAGAGAAAAGCAAGGCAGGACAACCACCCACCTGGAAGCAACACAGACCAGGGGAGTATACCTTGCCCAGGGAAGTGGTGAGTGAATGAATAACCCTGGGAATCCATGCTTTTTCCATGGATCTTCACAACCCATGGGTCAGGAGATCCTTTCATGAACCCACTCCATCAGCACCTTCAGTCTGACATGCACAATTACATGTGGTTTGGCCAGAGCAGCTGGGTATCCAGGGTATCCAACTAAAGCAGCTCCAACTGTGGCAAAGCAAGAGGTTAGGCCCCCTTACATACTCCTAAGGAAGGGGCTTAATTCAGAGGCTGAGCATTGATGGAACTCAGGCTCTGCTTCCACAGCACCTTGCAAGATAAGATGCACTGGTTTGGAATTCCAGCCAGCCACTGGTAGCAGCATCACACCTCCCTGGATGGAACTCCCAGAGGAAGGGGCAGGCCATTATCTTTACTGTTTTGCCATCTTCACTGTTGATACCTTCAGGACCTGGAAAATCTGAGGAGATTAGGGAATGAAGCAGACCCCCAGTGTACTGCAGCAGCCCTACCGAAAAGTGTCCAGACCATTTGTTATGTAGGTACCCAATCCTGTATCTCGTCATTGAGAGGGTCTATTCCTGCCCTGGATACTCAGTCACACCCTGTGAAGGACATCAAACTGGTAGCAACTCTGTGACTCCCTGAGACAGAGCTCCCAATGGGAAGGGCGGTTTGCCATCCTTACTGTCTCATAGCACACATCCTTACTGACTCCAGGCTCTGGAAATTCCATGGGACCAGGGACTGGTCTAGATACCCATCAATGAGCACCCATTGATCAGAAAAGTGGCTGAAAAGTTCTCCATGCAGGTCCCAGTCCTTGCTTCTCTTCACTGGGCAAGGCTGTACGACCTGTGACTCCAACACAACCACTGTGCACCTGCCTGAACTCTTCTATCAGAGGCAGCCTCACATATAAAGAAACACCAACATGCAGAGATGAGAAAGAACCAATGCAAGAACTCTGGCAACTCAAATGGCCAGAGTGTATTATGTCCTTCAAATGATCTCACTAGTTCTCCCATGAGGGTTCTTAACTAGGCTGAAGGAGCTGAAATGACAGAAATAGAATTCAAAATATGTATAGGAATAAAGATCATCAGGATTCAAGAGAATGGAAAATCCCAATCCAAGGAAACTAAGAATCACAATAAAATGATACAGGAGCTGACAGACCAAATAGCCAGTATAAAAAAAAGAACTTAACTGATCTGATAGAGCTGGAAAACACACTACAAGAATTTCACAATGCAATCACAAGTATTAACAGCAGAATAGACCAAGCTGAGGAAATAATCTCAGAACTTGAGGCTGGGCTCCCTGAAATAAGACAGTCAGACAAAATGTTGTTTAAAAAATGAAAAGGAATGACCAAAGCCTCCAAGAAATATAGGATTATGTAAAGAGGCCAAATATACTATGTAAAGAGGCCACTGGCATACCTGAAGGGATGTGGAGAAAGCAAACAACTTAGAAAACATATTTCAGGATATCACCCATGAAAACTTTCCCTACCTCACTAGAGAGAGTCCAACAGTCAAATTCAGGAAATACAAAGAACTCCTGTAATATTCTACAGAAGATTATCCCCAAGACACATGATATGGTTTGGGTCTTTGTCCTTGCCCAAATCTCATGTAGAATTATAATTCCCAATGTTGGAGGTGGGGCCTGGTGGGAGGTGACTGGATCATGGGAGCAGAGTTCTCATGAATGGTTTATCACCATTCCCCTAGTACTGCTCTCATGATAGAGTTCTCACAAGATCTGGTTGTTTAAAAGTGTGTACCACCTCCACCCTCTCTCTCTTTCTGCTCCAGCTATATGAGATGCTTGCTCCCCCTTTGCCTTCTGCCATGATTGTAAGTTTCCTCACGCCTCTCCAGAAGCGAAGGAAATGGCCAGCATCATGCTTCCTGTACAGCCTGTGGAACTGTGGGTGAATTAAATCTATTTTCTTTGTAAATTACCCAATCTCAGGTATTTCTTTATAGTAATGCAAGAATGGACTATTGGGGTACTTCTAGTGCCAATGAAAAATTGGTACCAATGGAAAATTGGTACCAGAAGTGGGGTTTTGATATAAAGATACCTGAAAATGTGGAAGCAGCTTTGGAACTGGGTAATGGGCAGAGGTTGGAACAGTTTCGAGGGCTCAGAAGAAGACAGAAAGATGAGGGAAAATTTGAAACTTCCTAGAAACTTGTTGAATGGTTGTAACCAAAATGCTGGTAGGGATATGGATAGTGAATGCCGGGTAAAGAGGTCTCAAACAGAGATGAGGAACTTATTGGGAACTGCTGCAAAGGTCACTTTTGTTGTCCATTAACAAAGAGGTTGGTTAGATTGTGCCTCTGCTCTAAAAATCTATGGAACTTTTAACTTGAGAGACATGATTTAGGGTATCTGGCAGAAGAAATTTCTAAGCAGCAAGGCATTCAAGATGTGACCTGACTGCTTCTAACCACCTATTCTCCCATGTGTGAGCAAAGAAATGCTATGAAACTGGAACTTATATTTAAAAGGGAAGCAAAGTGTGAAAGTCTGGAAAATTTGCAGCTTAGCCATGCGGTAGAAAAGAAAATCCCATTTTCTGGGGAACAATTCAAGCCTGCTGTAGAAATTTGTATAAGTAAAGAGAAGCCAAATGTTAATAGCCAAGACAATGGGGAGGCCTCAAAGGCATTTCAGAGACCTCCAAGACAGCCCCTCTCCTGACAAGCCCAGAGACCTAGAAGAGAAGAATGATTTAGTGGGCCAGGCCCAGGGTTCCACTGCCCTGAACAGCATTGAGACACTGCTTCCTGAATCCCAGCTCCTCCAGCTTCAGCCATGGCTTAAAAGGTCTCAAAAACAGCTTGGGCCACTGCCTCAGAGGGAGCAAACCAAAAGCCTTGGCAATTTTCACGTGGTGCTAAGCCTGCAGATGCAGCGAGTACAACCATTGAGGCTCGGGAGCCTCTGTCTTGATTTTAGAGGATGTATGGAAACTCCTGGATGTCAAGGAAGAAGCCTGCTGCATGGGTGGAGCCATCATGAGGAAACTCTACTTGGGCAGTGTGGAGGAAAAATGTGGAGTTGGCGCCCCCACACAGAGTCCCCACTGAGGCACTGCCTAGTGGAGCTGTAAGAAGAGAGCCACTGTCCTTCAGACTCCAGAATGGTAGCTCTACTGACAGCCTGCACTATGTGCCTGGAAAAGCTTCAGGCAATCAATGCCAGACAGTGAAAGCAGCTGGGGGAGCTGTAACTTGCAAAGTAACAGGGGAAACCTGCCCAAAGCTTTAGGAGCCCACCACTTCCACCTGCATGCCCTGGATGTGGGACATGGAGTAAAAGGAGATTATTCTGGAGATTTAAAGTTTAGTGACTTCCCTGCTGGATTTTGGACTTGCATTGAGCCTGTAGCCCCTTTCTTTTGGCCTATTTCTCTCTTTTGGAGCTACCATATGATCCAGAGATCTCACTGTTGGTTATGTACCCAAAAGTAAGGAAATCAGTATATTGAAGAGATATCTGCACTTCCATGTTTATTGCAACACTATTCAAAATAGCCAGGATTTGTGAGCAACCTAAGTGTCCATCAACAGATGAATGGATAAAGAAAATGTGGTACATATACACAATGGAGTACTATTCAGCCATGAAAAGGAATGAGATTCTGTCATTTGAAGCAACATGGATGGAACTGGAGTTCGTTGTGTTAAGTGAAGTAAGCCAGGCACAGAAAGACAAACATCATATGCTCTCACTTATCTGCAGGAGCTAAAAATTAAAGCAATTGAACTCATGAAGATAGAGTAGAAGGATGGTTACCAGAGGCTGGGAAGAGTAGTGGGGTGGGGTAAAGGTGAAGTGGGAATGGTTGTTGCATGCAAAAATAATAGTTAGAAAAAATAAGACAGTATTTGCTAGAACAACAGGGTGGCTATAGTCTAAAATAATTAAATTGTACATTGTAAAATAAATAAAAGAATATAATTGGAATATTTATATCACAAAGAATAAATTCTTGAGGCAATCGATCCCCCATTTACCCTAATGTGATTATTACTCATTGCATGCCTGTATCAAGTGCACAGAATTAAAAACAAAGAAAAAATTAAAAGCAATATCTGAAAGAATAGCCCAGGATGACTACATTGTGATTGAGATGAGGAGGGTGGTATTAGGTTTGTTATTATCATGGGACTTGGTAGGATATCATAAAGGGCATACAAAAGGCAGTTGAAGGACACAGAGGTGAGGCTAAGAACCAAAGAGGACAAAGGCCTCAAAAGCCAAAGGTTGACCACTTAACTATTTTACCTTGGGCTATGCCTGCAAATGAACACAATGTTTCTTCTTAATCTGAATTTTATTTAAGAGAAATAAGTTGGAGTGAGTGGGCTTATTATTTTGCCATAAGCCTGAAATTTTTTTCTTTTTAAAAATGAATATCGGCCGGGTGCGGTGGCTCACGCCTTTAATCCCAGCACTTTGGGAGGCTCAGGTGGGCGGATCACGAGGTCAGGAGATCGAGAGCATCCTGGCTAACACGGTGAAACCCCCGTCTCTACTAAAAATACAAAAAATTAGCTGGGCGTGGTGGCAGGCGCCTGTAGTCCCAGCTACTCGGGAGGCTGAGGCAGGAGAATGGCGTGAACCCGGAAGGCAGAGCTTGCAGTGAGCCGAGATGGCACCACTGCACTCCAGCCTAGGTGACAGAGTGAGACTCCGTCTCAAAAAAAAAAAAAAAAATGAATATCTACTTTCAAGAAGTCAAGCTACAGAGAGGGAAGTCATATTAAGCAAAGACAAAGGAAGACGTTGCTCTAGCAACCAAAAGTACGTACAAGATTCCATCAAACTCATTGTATGCTATTTCATTTTTTATTTGATCACTTTTCTTTTAACATGGAAAGCCTTGAAATAGACTGATAAATAATTGCCTGGATAGGCCTAATACTTCCTAATATCCCATCATGAAATTTCTTTCAGCACCATCAAGGGCATAATTCTGAACTGTAAATGCAAAATAGCATAATAGCCTCCTTCCCTCCTTCTTTCCATTAAAAAGGTCTACTGTATAAAGCAACAAAGGAGCTCTCATACAGTACAAAAGAGGTTTCTCTCACATACCAGAGTTGCACACTCTACTAAGCATGTAAAAAGCATTTCTCAAATCATTCCTTTTGAAAAGTAGCAATACTGTCTTAAGAACCAAGCATGTTACTAGCTAATCCCCTCAGCTGTTACAGATGGGGTACACTGAAGTAGGATGGAAATATTTTAATGATTTTTAAAAGAAAGTGACTTTGGATTTAATTAAAATGATTTTACTATTGTTAAAATGCTTAGAGTAGAGATGATGAGTTAGTGGGTGCAGTGCACCAGCATGGCACATGTATACATATGTAACTAACCTGCACAATGTGCACATGTACCCTAAAACTTAAAGTATAATAAAAATAAATAAATAAATAAATAAATACATAAAAAAGAAAAATACAGAAAAGCAGCATAGTACAGTAAAAAGTACACTGGATTGGAAAATAGCAAGGTAGTCCTGGTTCTTCCACTAACTAGCTATAGGATATTAGGCAAGTTCCTATCCCTTTCTTGGTCTCAGTTATTTTGGGAGTAAAGGAGCTAGACCCATAATTTCTAGGTTTTCTCTCAAATCTATCACTCAAGTTTTAATATAAAGTAACACAATGGAAAAAGGACTCTACTTTTAAACGTCATGCTATTCTTTTTATTTATTTTTTATTTTTTTGAAAGACCCACAAACAGTGTCGAATCAGCTGCTGTGGTCTTATCTAAATTCATTTTCAGCCAGGCATGGTGACTCATGTCTATAATCCCAGCACTTTGAGAAGCCAAGGCAAGAGGATCACTTGAGACCAAGAGTCTGAGACCAGCCTGAGCAATATAGTGAAATCACATCTCTACAAAAATAAAATAAATTCACTTTCTAATCAGTATTCTTAATATACAGTACTAGTGAGCAATCATTGATTTTCAAAGAAATGTTATTTGTAACACTGGCTATCTAATAATCACTCCTCTATAATGTCCTAGCTATGAGTGAATTATTCTAGAAATATTAGGCAATGAGTAATTCAATGAAGACAGATTGTGAGCTGTTAGAAACTGCAGGAATACCTGTACTCATCAGAGACCACTGAGAATTTAACTGTAGAAGCTTCTTGTGCATATATACAAAGAAGGAATTAATCCACAGGAAGGAAAGCATTCTAAATTAAGAATGTCTATGGGAATTAACAGAGCAAGAGAAACCCTATAATTCTTTCCTAGAATAGGAAATGAATAATTGAGTTAACTATATAACCTAATGCTTGAGATTTAATTTTTATGTAATAAAACTACATTCTATATCAAAAAGATGTTTAAATGACTCTAAAGTGTAACAGAAGTCATATCTATATGATTGTGTTTAAAGGACTATATTCAGAGTATATAAGCATTTTGTGTAAGTAAAATAAACAAGTTAAATGTCTTAGATTTGGGGACATGACACTTTTTACCAAACTGCATTAAGAAAAATATAGGATCCCAAATAACTAAAGTTAATATACTGAATTGATGGTGGTAAAATTCCCTGTGACTTTCCACGTGTATCCTTCAGTTTGCTTCATGGTTTCTATCAATGTTATACTCTATATTTGAAGACAAATATTTACTGTTACTTCTAGAGTGCACAGGGATAACTCAAATTCAGCTCCTCTATAAATTATATTCGATTATTTTATAAAATAAACACAAAGATATAATCCTGGCACAATAAAGGAAATTTGAAAAACTTAGTGAAACAAATATATCAGAAGGTAGAAAAATAATAAGCAACAAAGCCAAGAACAATTAAAAATAAATTTCTATTGCTTCTTCCACAGAAGGTATTCTACCTCAGTGTTCCTCTATACAACTTGAATTACCAAATGGTAGACTAATTATCTAGTTCAAAGGTTTAATTACGACTAACAACCTAAGGATATGACAGAAGTTTATCATAGTCCCTTTTAGTTTGTTTCTGTCTCTTATAAACATGTGGCCTACCCTAAATGTAGAAAATAAGGATCCATACAGTTTTGGAGAAAAGTTTATATTCCATAGTGTTAAAAATCACTGTAGCTTTAGCTCTTAATTATAACCAGAACATTAAGTGAAATCAGTCTTGAAGTTTTAGTTCAGCTGATTAATAGCCCAAAATGAGTTTGCTTATATGTTCTCATCAGGAGTAAATCCAATTATTCAAACATATATTGAGCACCTATTGTGTGCTAACCTCTCTTTCAATGTCAGAAGAAGAAACCAAGAAGAGAATGTATAAGACTTATTCCTCAGAGTGCTCAAAGTCAAAAATTCAATGTGATTTGATGAAGGATAAGGGTTTTCAGTAGAAGGAATGAATAACTGCCTGAAGCAAATGAGTGTATGGAACAGAAGAGTCTTCACAAGGTGATATTTAAACTGCCTTAAAGGATGAGTACAAAACAAGAAAAAGCAATGAGTGGGTATGTCAGGAAAATAAATGAGCTGTTCATGAGACGTGGAAACATAGGCAAGCATGGCACAAACAAAGAACAACAGATTTGCTGATTTGGTATAATTTGAAGTGGGGTTCCTATGTGCAGCAGTGAAAGATAAGGTTAGAGAGATGGGCAGAAGTCATTTCCACTAGGCCCTTATATTCCATAATGAGGTGTCAAGACTGTCCTGAAAGCTGTGGAAAGCCATTACACAATTTTAAACACAGATGGACATGATGAGAATTGTATTTTAGAAAAATCAGTCTAGCAACAGTAGGAGAGATGGACTGGAGGGCATTAAGTGTGATGTCAGAGAACTAATGCAATAATCTATACAGTAAGAATGTAAAGAACCGAAGGCCATCACTATATATTACCATGAATTTTCACTTTTCTCAACAGCCTAGGGTTAGGAATAGAGAAAGGTTAAGTTACTAAGGTCAGTAGAAGAAAAAAGGAGTGAGAAAATTAAGGACAAGGGCAAAATATGTTTGAAGTAATGAACTACGGGCTTCAGGCTGGTTATGAAATAAAATTAAACAACACGAGGTATAAGAGATATGGTAGGCAGGGTTTTGTTTCCCATTATCTCTGCTGCTGGTTTTACTCCCATGGTTGTTTAACCAGGCAAAAAGGAGGTGATCTGCATGGGACTAATCTAATCACATGAGCTCTTCCAAAGTAGAGTTTTGTCAGGCTGGTGGTGGAAGTGGGTAGGAGGGTGGCTGTGTTCAGTGAAATTCAAAGCACCAAGGGCATTTGTTGTTGGTTTTGACGATGAAGCAGGTCACTTACTAAGAAATACAGGCAGTCTTTAGGAGTTCAGAGCAGGCCTGGCTGATAGCCAGCAAGAAAACGGACCCTTAGTCTGACAGCTGCAAGTAATTGAATTCTACTAACAACCTGAAATGAGCTTGAAAGCAGATTCTTTCCTATCATCTCCATATAAGAGCACAGCCTAACCAATACCTTGATTGCAGCCTTGTGAGGCCCACAGCAAAGAACCCAGATGGATATTCTGACCTACAGAACAGTGAGCTAACACATGGTGTTGCTTTAAGCTGCCAAATTTGTGGCAATTGCTACATAGGAACAAAAAACTAATACGAGTCAGTAGAGAAGGATAGATATCAAAGGAGCAGTTGTATCGTGACTAATATAAAGAATGATAGGGAAAGTATGTTTCAGTCTAGAAGTAAGATATTAGTTTAATCCTTGGGAGGTAAAGTGGTTCTGGGTTACTGAAATGATGTGGGAAAAACACTGCACAACTCCACAGGGCACCACTACCATAACAGGCATCATATATTTATAAATTTATTACAATTTTCAAGCAGGTGGGAATAAAGTTCCTTGAGGAAGGAGTGTATTTCCAAATTCACACACACATACACACAGACACACAAAGCACCATATGAGCTAGCTAATATGATAAAGAAGTAAACAAGACAGGTAGAAATTTGTATAGTCAGGTGGCATGAGTCCCAGTTGCATTAGAATGAGGATAGCAGAGTAACGTTCTGAAACTGGCTCCACAGAGCAAGAGGATAACAAGCAATTGATTTTATAAGAATACTATGGGAAAGTAGCAGTAAGTCAGTTATTACTTCTGCTCCCACAAGATCATATTTCCTTTAAATCAAATCATTCCCATATACAATAAAGTTAAAGCTAGACCAAGGCAAATGAGTAGATACTAGTATTTGATGTTTGTTATAGAATTCCAAAGAAAATATATGTAAACTTTCTAATTCACACAACAACCTACATCATATTACATGGTAATTTCTAATTACTTTTATTTTACATGTGAGAAAACTGAGGCTTAGCATTAAATGACTTGATTACAATCACACAATTAGAAAATGGTGATGCTATGATTTAAATATAGATATTTCTGTCTCTTTCTACTCTGCTAAGATTCTTCCCACGCAGAGATGATGTGTAATAAGTGCCTCCTAACCCACTCTATGTTATCATTATCCAGTGCCTTTACACTGGATGCCTACAGCCACACTAGTGGTGCCCCAGTGTACCCAGTTAGTCTGCCATGTTGCTATCCTCCTCCCTCATCTGTGCTTGACCCTTAGAGCTCTTGTCTTTAGGTGGGCAATCTTTAGTACATTACCCCCTCTCCCAAAGAAACATATAACTAAGTTCAAGTGCATGCCTCCTCAGGGACTACACTAAACTGGAGAGATGTCTAGCAAGCAGTTAGAGACATCCTTTCATTTGCACAACACAGATGGTTGTGTCTACTCATAATACTGGCTTTGGACACCATGGCTCTGAAACAACTGCAGACAGCAACCTAGAGCCTGTTCAAAAAGACATCACGCTTTACAAACCCTAGACTTGTGGTATAAGATAGGCCACACTGGTGCCAAAACTATCTCCTATTATGGGGGAAGATACCTCTGCAAACACTCATATTCTCTCGTATACACTATACATGTGCATGTACATTCATGTACACACACATATTAGGGAACAGCACTGGCCTTCCTGAAGTGCCAAGTCCTAAGCAGCCAGCTGCTTACAGGAAACAGGTTGTATTTGGGAACTGACCAAGATGCCTAGGTTCTAGACCACACATACATACTTTTATAATATTAATTACAGCATATATGAAAATAAATATTAATGATAAGCTTGGCATTCCATATCATCTAATTATTTTCTCTTCTTTATAAGACCTGGATTTTCCCCCATTTGTAGTTGACTCCATTACTTCCAAACAGAAAGAGTTAAATTGAATTCAGTAAAATAGAGTAAGCCTCTATCCTTACTAGTAACATCTAGGTTGAAAAAAATCTACACTAAATATGACTGAACATTTTATTTTTCAACCCAGGTTTCTAACTCTTGTAGAAAATAAAGAGTCACAAAATTTAGCTACCACTAAAACCATATTTTGGATCTTTGTTCTGTTTCTCCAAGTGACTAATTTCCTGTAGGCATTTTTAAAAGCCTGAACATGATAATTGTTAACAAAGTACTTTGACATTATATGTAATTGTGCATTGGTGATAATTACGTATTCACGAGGAATGCCAAAAAAAAGAAACATATTTTGGGATTATCCAGATAATTCCAAACCACAAAACTGCCAGCTACCAATTTCTAGATGTGCTGAGCGAACAGTATTTGTAGTCCCAAACTTTCGCTAATTGACACAATCCATCACTTCATTCTTAGTTGAAAGAAGGGGTTTTTCCATTTTCTCGTGGAAAAAAAACCATTATTTCAAAGATGAGTTTTCTCACCAAATGATTACATGTATGGATCAAAGAGGTGGTTTGGTTTTATAAAAAAAAAATCACTGCTTGATATAGGAATATGTATCCTAGCCTGTTCCAGTTCTCTTTTTCCAAAAGAAAGAACCTCTTTCTCAGCCAGGAAGATAGGCCTTATATTTACCTAATAAATGCTTAAAGACAATAAAAGCTGGATTTTCCTGGATATTGCTTGTTAGCCTATGCTGGATCCAAATAATGAGTTCTATGCGAAAGAACTTCTGGGTATTTTAAAAAATTGACGAAAATAAAAGGTCTATAAGCAAAACAAGATTTATATTCTGTGTCAAACGTATGTGTGTTCAGCATCCAGGGTAAGTTACAACTAGCCTCAACCCCTCGGTGCCTGTCCCCATGGACATGTGTAACTGCTCCATGCTCACCTGCAGACAAAACAGGTCTGAGAAGAGAAGGGGAAAAGGGTTATACTGCTGCTAACCTACCACATAGACTGTGTGTATTTTCATTTCATGTCTCTTTTTAGCACCTGGTAGTGTTTCTCTTCAATTCAATGTGCACCAGCAAAAAAGTCTTATGAGGATACACCATCAACCATTTTGTTATATACTACTGATGATTCTGACTGCATTTAAGCCACAGTCATTTCTTTGTTCAGAGCTGAAGGAAAGGGTATTTATACATAAGCTGTTCTTGGTCCTAAAAAACCTGATTTCCATATTAATGAATGACCCAATTTATAGTTCAACAAAAATGGCTTATCCTTGCCTATATATACATAATATATAATATATAAATTATACATATAACATGTTATATATGTATATTATATACGTATATATAATATATAAATATAATATTTATATATTATATATACGTATATAATATATATAATATTATATATATTATGTATATTATATATATACATATATAATATACATATATGTATATTATATATTATATAATATACATATTATATAATATATATATAATATATATATAATTATATATATATTATATATATATTATATAATATATATAATATATATAATATACATATATGTATATTATATATGTATATTATATATATAATATATATAATACACATATATGTATATTATATATGTATATTATATATGTATATAATATACATATATGCATATATGTATATTATATATGTATATAATATACATAATATGCATATATGTATATTATATATGTATATAATATACATAATATGCATATATGTATATTATATATGTATATAATATACATAATATGCATATATGTATATTATATATGTATATAATATACATAATATGCATATATGTATATTATATATGTATATAATATACATAATATACATAATATGCATATATGCATATTATATACGTATATAATATACATAATATGCATATATGCATATTATATACGTATATAATATACATAATATGCATATATGCATATTATATACGTATATAATATACATAATATACATATATGCATATTATATACGTATATAATATACATAATATACATATATGCATATTATATACGTATATAATATACATAATATACATATATGCATATTATATACGTATATAATATACATAATATACATATATGCATATTATATACGTATATAATATACATAATATACATATATGTATATAATATATAATATACATATATGTATATAATATATAATATACATATATGTATATTATATATAATATACATATATGTATATAGTATACATATATGTATATAATATATAATATACATATATGTATATAGTATACATATATGTATATAATATACATAAAATATACATATAATATATAATATACATATATGTATATTATATACATATTAGTATACACATATATGTATATTATGTACATATTAGTATACACATATATGTATATTATGTACATATTAGTATATACATATATGTATATTATGTACATAATATATAATATAATATGTACATAATATATAATATATTATATAGTACTTTCAGGTACTCCTACCTCCCTAGCATTAATATTAACATATCCTAGCCCTAATACCTCCATACTCACTGAGCTCTGGTCGCACTGGCCTTTGCTCTGTTTTAACACACACTGAGCATTTCCTGCTTCATGCCCACTGCATGAATATTATTATAATATATATTATATATATAATAGATATATTTCAACAAAGAGGCTGATTCAAGAATGCCTGACTCCCCATCATGACCTGGTTTAGAAGACAAATGAGGAACAGACTTCTGGATCGGAAGAAAAAAGACATTTGAGATTCTCTTTGTTTCGCTCTCACTTCCTGTCTTATCAATCATATACACACACATACACATACTTTCTCACATGCAAACACCACAAACTCTCACACTTACATTTGCACACACACCCACTCAGACTTGCTCACACATGCACATAAATACCACAGAGTCTTCCACCTGCACACGAACCTGCTCATACTCACCCCGTAAGTACCATATACTCTTGCACTCACACTCATTTACACTCATGAACGAACATCACTCAATCACACACTGGCACACAACTCAGAGTGTATTTCATATTTTCTACCAAATTCAGCATGATTTTTGTAACTACGTTTTCCTCTCTGATTTGATTCTTTCACTGTACTCCTAGAATCTTCACTGGTTCCTTGCACTTACAGATATACATCACTACTGGTGACCCTCTTCATCCCTGTCTCTGGGGCCAAATTTATAAACCATGGGCTGACTGCCAGGGCTTTAGGTCTAATGGAAAGACACGGAAAGTTGCTCTCTTTCCTTACCCCTTTTCCAGGTAAAAATTCACATCAAGACCTAGGGACAGTGAATTTAAATCACTTATCACTTTTGAATTAAATCAATGTTTTCAAATACATATTGGCCACCAAGCAGGTGCTGATTTCAGTTCACAGGGGGATGAATGAAAAACTGACAACCGTGAACATTTTGTGCATGATGATTTTGTAAAGTGCTATTTTAAAATTTTTTAGTTGTCCTTTTTATTTATATTCTATTTTCTATCTCCTCTCTACTAGAATGTATGTTCCAAGAAAATAGGAATTTATCTGTCTGATTTTGTCAAGTGGGTCTTTAAATTCAATAGTGATCATATAAGAACAAGAATAGCTAATTTGGTGATAGACACTATGAATAGCTATACATGCATTATCTTATTTTAGGCTCACATTAATTATTTGATATAGTTGCTGTAAGTCTCTTTATCTTAGAAATGAGAAAATGGAGGTTCAAATAAGTTTAGTAATGTAGGGGGAAGAAGGTTTTGGCTTGCCTCCTAACTCTTCTCTGCACGGCCTTTCTTGCTCATCAACCCTTCACAAGAATTGCTATTTTGATTGGTCAGTATGCATGACACTATGTGAGCGACATTTCTCGTAGGTGAGATAACTGTATAAAAAGGGCCCATGTGTATTCTAATACTCCTTGGCAATGGTAAACTAGTCAAGATCCCTTCAAAACCTTTTTAGGTTTATTTCTTCTGCCTTCCTCACATGCAACATCATCCCAAGTTCCCTTATAATGGCTTGCCATAGTCTATAAGATTCCCAGAGTTAGATTTGAGTTTCCAGAGAGGCAGAGGCTCTCTTTGGGCTACATTGTAAACTTTAACCCAGCTTTCTTTGTGACTACTTGTGTATTATCAGGCACTAGCCCAACAAAATATAATCTTGCCTCTTGTTTCTCACAGAAAAGGGATCTGTGTCAAAAGTTGCTTATAGTCAAAGCAACTTTCAAGTACTCCTACCTCCCTAGTGTTAATATTAACATATCCTAGCCCTAATACCTCCATCCTTACTGAGCTCTGGTTGCATTGGCCTTCTCTCTGGTTTTAACACACACTGAGCATTTTCTTGCCTCATGCCCATTGCATACCTCATTTTCTCCATCTGTCATGCTCTTTAGTACACCTCCATCTTTCCATTATGAGATTCATCTCATCCTTCGAATATCAAACTAAATGTCTGTGTACATAAAGTTATTTCCTTCACTACCTCTGCCCATTATTCCTTTTTTTCATTTGTTATTTATTTTTTACTGTTTAAGTTCTGGGATACATATGCAGAACATGCAGGTTTGTTACATGGGTACACATGTGCCATGGTGGTTTCCTGCACCCATCAACCAGTCATCTACATTAAGTATTTTTCCTAATGCTATCCCTCCACTTGCCCTCCACCCCCCAAAAGGCCCCAGTGTGTGATGCTCCCCTCCCTGTACCCATATGTTCTCATTGTTCAACTCCCAGTTATGAGTGAGAACACATGGTGTTTGGTTTTCTGTTTCTGTGTTAGTTTGCTGAAAATGATGGTTTCCAGTTTCATCCATGTCCCCGCAAAGACATGAAATCATTCTTTTTTATGGCTGCGTAGTATTCCATGGTGTATGTGCCACACTTTCTTTATCCAGTCTATCATTGATGGGCATTTGAGTTGGTTCCAAGTCTTTGCTATTGTGAATAGTGCTGCAAGAAACATATTTGTGCATATGTGTTTATAGTAGAATGATTTATAATCCTTTGGGTATATACCCAGTAATGGGATTGCTGGGTCAAATGGTATTTCTGGTTCTAGATTCTTGAGGAATCGCCACACTGTCTTCCACAATGGTTGAACTAATTTACTCTCCCACCAACAGTGTAAAAGTGTTCCTATCTCCCCACATCCTCTCCAGCATCTGTTGTTTCCTGACTTTTTACTGATCACCATTCTAATTGGCATGAGATGGTATCTCATTGTGGTTTTGATTTCCATTTCTCTAATGACCAGTGATGATTAGCTTTTTTTCATATGTTTCTCAGCCACATAAATGTCTTCTTTTGAGAAGTGTCTGTTCATGTCCTTCACCCACTTTTTGATGGGGTTGTTTTTTTCTTGTAAATTTATTTAAGTTCCTTGTAGACTGTGGATATTAGCCCTTTGTCAGATGGATAGATTGCCAAAATTTTCTCCCATTCTGTAGGTTTCCTGTTCATGCTGATGATAGTTTCTTTTGCTGTACAGAAGCTCTTTAGTTTAATTAGATCCCATTGGTCAATTTTGGCTTTTGTTGCAATTGCTTTTGGTGTTTTACTCATGAAGTCTTTTCTCATGCCTATGTCCTGAATGTTATTGCCTAGGTTTTCTTCTTGGGTTTTCATGGTTTTAGATATTACATTTAAGTCGTTAATCCAACTTGAGTTAATTTTTGTATAAGGTGCAAGGAAGGGGTCCAGTTTCAGTTTTCTGCATATGGCTAGCCTGTTTCCCAACAGCATTTATTATAAAGGGAATCTTTCCCCATTGCTTGTTTTTGTCAGGTTTGTCAAAGATCAGATGGTTGTAGATGTGTGGTGTTATTTCTGCAGCCTCTGTTCTGTTCCATCAGTCTATATAACTGTTTTGGTACCAGCACCATGCTGTTTTGGTTACTATAGCCTTGTAGTACAGTTTGAAGTCAGGTAGCATGATGCCTCCAGCTTTGTTCTTTTTGCTTAGGATTATCTTGGCTATACGGGCTCTTTTTGGTTCCATATGAAATATACAGTTTTTTTCCAATTCTGTGAAGAAAGTCAATAGCAGCTTGATGGGGAGAGCATTGAATATATAAATTGCTTGATGGGGAGAGCATTGCATCTATAAATTACTTTAGGCAGTATGTCCATTTTCACAATATTGATTCTTCCTATCTATGAGCATGGAATGTTTTTCCATTTGTTTGTGTCCTCTCTTACTTCCTTGAGCAGAGTTTGTAGTTCTCCTTGAAGAGGTCCTTCACATCCCTTGTAAATTGTATCCTTAGGTATTTTATTCTCTTTGTATCAATTGTGAATGGGAGTTCATTCTTGCTTTGGCTCTCTGTTTGTCTATTATTGGTGTATAGGAATGCTTGTGATTTTTGCACATTGATTTTGTATCCTGAGACTTTGATGAAGTTGCTTATCCACTTAAGGAGTTTGGGGGCTGAGACGATTGGATTTTCTAAATATACAATCATGTCATCTGCAAACAAAGACAATTTGACTTCCTCTCTTCCTATTTGAATACTCTTTATTTCTTTCTCTTGCCTGATTGCCCTGGCCAGAACTTCCAATACTAAGTTAAATAGGAGTGGTGAGAGAGGACATCCTTGTCTTGTGCCGGTTTTCAAAGGGAATGCTTCCAGCTTTTGCCCATTCAGCATGATATTGGTTGTGGGTTTGTTAGAAATAGCTCTTATTATTTTGTGATATATTCCATCAGTACCTAGTATATTGAGAATTTTTAGCATGAAGGGGTGTTGAATTTTTTACAGGCTTTTCTGCATCTATTGAGATAATCATGTGGTTTTTGTCATCTGTTCTGTTTATGTGATGGATTACATTTATTGATTTGCATGGGTTCAACCAGCCTTACATCCCAGGGATGAAGCCGAGTTGATCATGGTGGATAAGCTTTTTAATGTGCTGCTGGATTCACTTTGCCAGTGTTTTAGTGAGGATTTTCGCGTCAATGGTAATCACGGATATTGGCCTGAAATTTTCTTTTTTTGTTGTATGTCTGCCAGGTTTTGGTATCAGGATGATGCTGGCCTCATAAAATGAGTTAGAGAGGAGTCCCTCTTTTTCTTTTGTTTGGAATCGTTTCAGAAGGAATGGTACCAGTTCCTCTTTTTACCTCTGGTAGAATTTGGCTGTGAATCCGTCTGGTACTGAGCTTTTTTTCGTTGGTAGGCTGTTAATTACTGCCTCAATATCAAAACTTGTTATTCGTCTATTCAGGGATTCGACTTCTTCCTGGTTTAGTCTTGGGAGGGTGTATGCATCCACGAATGTATCCATTTCTTCTAGATTTTCTAGTTTATTTGCCTATACGTGTTTATAGTATTCTCTGATGGTAGTTTGTATTTCTATGGATCAGTGGTGATATCCCCTTTATCATTTTTATTGTGTCTATTTGATTCTTCTCTCTTTTCTTCGTTGTTAGTCTGACTAGCAGTCCATCTAATTTGTTAATCTTTTCAAAAAAACAGCTCCTGGATTCATTGATTTTTTTAAGGGTTTTTCATGTCTCTATCTCTGTCAGTTCTGCTCTGATCCCAGTTATTTCTTGTCTTTTGCTAGCTTTTGAATTTGTTTGCTCTTGCTTCTCCAGTTCTTTTCATTGTGATGTTAGGGTGTCGATTTTAGATCTTTCCTGCTTTCTCTTGCGGGCATTTAATGCTATACATTTCCCTCTAAACACTGCTTTAAATGTGTCCCAGAGATCCTGGTACTTTGTGTCTTTGTTCTCATTTGTTTCAAAGAACATCTTTATTTCTACCTTCATTTCGTTATTTACCCAGTAGTCATTCAGGAGCAGGTTGTTCCGTTTCCATGTAGTTGCGTGGTTTTGAGTGAGTTTCTTAATCCTGAGTTCTAATTTGATGGCACTATGGTCTCAGAGACTGTTTGTTATGATTTCCATTCTTTTTAATTTGCTGAGGGGTGTTTTACTTCCAATTATTTGATCACTTTTAGAATAAGTGTGATTTGGTGCTGAGAAGAATGTATATTCTGTTGATTTCAGGTAGAGAGTTCTCTAGATGTCTATTAGGTCTGCTTGGTCCAAAGCTGAGTTCAAGTCCTGAATATCCTTGTTAATTTTGTTTCTCATTGATCTATCTAATATTGACAGTGGGGTGTTAAAGTCTCCTACCATTATTGTGTGGAATTCTAAGAATAAAAATTTTTGTGTGGGGGCTGGGTGTGGTGGCTCACGCCTGTAATCCCAGCACTTTGAGAGGCCGAGGCAGGCAGATCACAAGGTCAGGACATCGAGACCATCCTGGCTAACATGGTGAAACCCCGTCTCTACTAAAAATACAAAAAATTAGCCAGGTGTGGTGGTGGGCACCTGTAGTCCCAGCTGCTGGGGAGGCTGAGGCAGGAGAATGGTGTGAACCCAGGAGGTGGAGCTTGCAGTGAGCTGAGGTCATGCCACTGCACTCCAGCCTGGGTGACAGAGCCAGACTCCATCTCAAAAAAAAAAAAATTATTGTATGGGAGTCTAAGTCTCTTTGTAGGTCTCTAAGAACTTGAACTTGCTTTAAGAATCGGGGTGCTCCTGTATTGGCTGCTGCATATATATTTAGGATAGTTAGCTCTTCTTATTGCATTGATCCATTTATCTTTATGTAATGCCCTTAATTGTCTTTTTTGGTCTTTGTTGGTTTAAAGTCTGTTTTATCAGAGATTAGGATTGCAACACCTGCTTGCTTTTTTTTTTTTTTTTTTTTGCTTTCCATTTGCTTGGTAAATCTTCCTGCATCCCTTTATTTTGAGCCTATGTGTGTCTTTGCACATGAGATGGGTCTCCTGAATACAGCACACCAATGGGTCTTGACTCTTTTTCCAATTTGCCAGTCTGTCTTTTAATTGGGGGCAGTTAGCCCATTTACATTTAAGGTTAATATTGTTATGTGTAAATTTGATCCTTTCATTATGATGCTAGCTGGTTATTTTGCCCATTAGTTGATGCAGTTTCTTCATAGTGTTGATGGTCTTTACATTTTGGTATACTTTTGCACTGGCTGGTAGTGGTTTTTCCTTTCCATATTTAGTGCTTCCTTCAGGAACTCTTGCAAGGCAGGTGGCAAAATCCCTCACCATTTGCTTGTCTCTAAATGATTTTATTTCTCCTTCACTTATGAAGCTTAGTTTAGCTGGATATAAAATTCTGGGTTGAAAATTCTTTTCTTTAAGAATGTTGAATATTTCCCCCACTCTCTTCTGGCTTGTAGGGTTTCTCCAGAGAGAGCCACTGTTAGTCTGATGGGCTTCTCTTTGTGGGTAACCCGAACTTTCTCTCTGGCTGCCCTTAACATTTTTTCCTTCATTTCAACATTGGTGAATCTGAAGATTATGTGTCTTGGGGTTGCTCTTCTCGAGGAGTATCTTTGTGGTGTTCTCTGTATTTTCCAAATTTGAATGTTGGCCTGTCTTGCTAGGTTGGGTAAGTTCTCCTGGATAATATCCTGAAGAGTGTTTTCCAACTTGGTTCCATTCTCCCCATCACTTTCAGGTACACCAATCAAACGTAGGTTTGGTCTTTTCACAGAGTCCCATATTTCTTGGAGGCTTTGTTCATTCCTTTTCTTTTTTTCTCTAATGTTGTCTACATGCTTTATTTCATTAAGTTGATATTCGATCTCTGATATCCTTTTTTTCTGCTTGATCGATTCGGCTATTGATACTTGTGTATGCTTCATGAAGTTCTTGTGCTGTGTTTTTCAGCCCCATCAGGTCATTTATGTTTTTCTCTAAACTGGTTATTCTAGCTAGCAGTTCCTGTAACCTTTTATCAAGGTTCTTAGCTTCCTTGGACTGCGTTAGAACACGCTCCTTTAGCTTGCAGGAATTTATTATTACCCACTTTCTGAAGCCTACTTCTGTCAATTCGTCAAACTCCTTCTCCATCCAATTTTGTTCCCTTGCTGGCGAGAAGTTGTGATCCTTTGGAGGAGAGGAGGCATTCTGGTTTTTTGGAATTTTCAGCCTTTTTGCACTGGTCTTTCCTCATCTTCATGGATTTATCTAACTTTGGTCTTTGATGTTGGTGACCTTAGGATGGATTTTTTGTGTGGAAGTCCTTTTTGTTGATGTTGATGCTGTTGCTTTCTGTTTGTTAGTTTTTCTTTTAATAGTCAGGCCCCTCTTCTGCAGATCTGCTGGAGTTTGCTGGAGGTCCACTCCAGACCCTGTTTCCTTGGGTATTACCAGCAGAGGCTGCAGAACAACAAAGATTGCTGCCTGCTTCTTCCTCTGGAAGCTTTGTCCCAGAGTGGCACCCGCCAGATGCCAGCCAGAGCTCTCCTGTATGAGGTGTCTGTCGATCCCTGCTGGGAAGTGTTTCCCAGTCAGGAGGTATGGGGATCGGGGGCCAACTTGAGGAGGTAGTCTGTCCCTTAACAGAGCTCAAGTGCTGTACTGGGAGATCCACTGCTGTCTTCAGAGCTGGCAGTCAGGAACGTTTAAGTCTGCTGAAGCTGCTCCCACAGCTGCCCCTTCCCCCAGGTGCTCTGTCCCAGGGAGATGGGAGTTTTATCTATAAGCCCCTGACCAGGGCTGCTGCCTTTCTTTCAGAGATGCCCTGCCTAGAGAGGAGGAATCTAGAGAGGCAGTCTGGCTACAGTGGCTTTGCGGCACTACAGTAGGCTCCGCCCAATTCAAACTTTCTGGAAGCTTTATTTATACTGTGAGGGGGAAACCGCCTACTCAAGCCTCGGTAATGGCGGATGTCCCTCGAGCCACCAAGCTCAAGCATCCCAGGTCGACTTCAGACTGCTATGCTGGTGGCAAGAATGTGAAGCCAGTGGATCTCACCTTGTTGGGCTCCATGGGGGATGGGATCCACTGAGCAGGACCACTCGGCTCCCTGGCTTCAACCCCCTTTCCAGGGGGGTGAACGGTTCTGTCTCACTGGTGTTCCAGACTCCACTGGGGGGGGGGGAAAAAACTCCTGTAGCTAGCTACAACCTGATGTCTACCCAAATGGATGCCCAGTTTTGTGCTTGAAACCCAGGGCCCTAGTGGTATAGGCACCCAAGGGAATCTCCTGGTCTTCAGGTTGTGAAGACCATGGGAAAAGCATAGTTTCTAGGCTGTATAGCACCATCCCTCATGGCACAGTCCCTCACGGCTTCCCTTGGCTAGGGGAGGGAGTTCCCCTACCCTTTGTGATTCCCAGGTGAGGCGATGCCCCACCCTGCTTCTGCTGACCCTCTGTGGGCTGCCCCAACTGTCTAAGCAGTCCCAATGAGATGAATCGGGTACCTCAGTGGGAAATGCAGAAATCACCTACCTTCTGTGTTGGTCTAGCTGGGAGCTACAGACCAGAGCTGTTCCTATTCAGCCATCTTGCCATTCCCCTCCCCATTATTCTTTTTCAGCCCCTTGTTTGTTGCCTTTACAACACTTCTAATTTTAAATTTTTTTATTGTCCTTGTTACATATATGCTACTTTCTATTTCATCTACTAGAATGTATGCTCCCAGAAAATTGGAATTTATCTGTCTTGTTTGCCATGGTATCCCAAGTACCTAGTATAGCACATGGTGCATAGTGAATAGTCAACAAATATAAAAATTATTGATCAAATTAATTGAGTGAATGAATGAACACATAACTTGCTACAGTCACATACATAAAAAATGGCAGAGATAGGACTGAAACTCAGGTTTTTCTGACTCCAGAGCTTTCAGAAAGTTTACATGCAGAGGAACTAATATATGTTGAATACCTATCATTTGCCAAGCCTTCTGAAAGACCCCAATGCAAACAGATGACAAGGGACCCTGCTATCGAAGAGCTTAATCTATTGCAAAAGACAGACAAGTAAATTATTCATCCATCAATCCAATAAATATTTATTCAGTGCCTACTCACTGCCAAACACAAGAGACTTGAAAAAAAGAAAGAATACTGGCCCACAGAGATTTCATTTTCTATCATGGTGGTTCTCTCTCAGCAATGCACATCAAATTTACCTATGGAATTTTTTGAAATGTTTATGGCTAGGCTATATCTTTCCTTCCCCCAAAGGTTATGATTCTATGAGTCCAGGCTGGGCATCTGCATTTGTTTAAAAGCTGCACAGCTAATTTGAATTCACAGGCAGGCTTGCAAATCACTGGTCTAGTGGAATGCAATGTGATAACATACTATTTTAGAAGGATAAACGAAATGTTATGGAAACCAAGAGGACAAAAAGTGAACACAAAGGAAGTGACACTTGAGCTACTTATTGAAAAAGAGATTGGTATTAGATGGGAAGGGGGAGAAACATAACATGGAGACAGAAGAAAGTTCATTTCAACTAATTACTTCAAAGAGAAAATAAGAGTAAAAATATTTATTAGTTTACTTAAAATTCTAAACGTTAGACCCCATAGACCTTAGAAATCACCTAAAGCAGTAGTTCTCAAACGTTAATGTGCATAAGAATCACATGGAGATCTTTTTAAAATGCAGATTCTGGCTCAGCAAATCTGGGATGGAGCCTGAAATTCTGCATTTCTAACATGCTCCCAGAAGATGCAGATGCTGCTCGTCTAATTGCACACTTGGAGTAGCAAGATTTTAGGGATGCAGGAAGGAACATTGTCCTGCCAAGGTAATTATTTAAACAGAGGCATGCCAACAGACTATTACAACCCCAAGGCAGATCAAAGATCACATTAATCTGTCGAGAGACCAAGACCCAATCTCTTCCTCTGGGAATGGCAGAGTAAAACCAATACCCATGGTAGTTTATACCTTGTCAGATAATTCAGCAGTGATCACTATTTCTCTAGTTGTTTGCCCTTGAACAAAAGCTAATCTTACACCTCAAGAGTTTAAGCCCTCACAAACTCACAGCAATATTTTTCTCCTTCAACTTGTTATTAAAAGGGGTGGGCATGACAGATAAAGAACTACACCTCTGATACTTGATGACAGCAACCTTTCATATGCTTCAAAATTATTCCAACTTGAAGGAGTCCAACCCTAAGCAGCAGAATTTCAGAAATACTCATTTCCTAATCATTAATCCTGACTGGAAAACAATCTTACTCAGCTATGATATTAAAAAGATATCAAACTGATACAAAGGAGCAACTTTCAGGGCAACTAAAATATGCACAGTTAAGGAGTTAAAGCACAAGCAAAGCCATACAATTCTACTTACATCTTCCAAAAAACCACTTAGTGCTGTTTTCCTCAATGAAGTGCACATTTGCCAAACAGTAAGTTATTCTACACATTTAAATGTAAATAACTGTATCAAATCCATCAAAGCAGACATCCAGGTTTAACCTGGATTGTTGCAT
This sequence comes from Gorilla gorilla gorilla, assembly GCF_029281585.2. Lineage (NCBI taxonomy): Eukaryota > Metazoa > Chordata > Mammalia > Primates > Hominidae > Gorilla > Gorilla gorilla. Next base: position 129,353,285 of record NC_073247.2, read on the forward strand.
TTAATCCTCCCAGCAATCCTAACATGAATATATATTATTAAATGTATTTTAGAGGTTAGGAGACTGAAGCTCAGAAATGTTAAGTAACTTACAAATTTATATATCTAGGAAAAAAGCAAAGCTGGGATTGGAATATAGATGGTCTGACTCCAAAGCCTTGTATTCTTTTCATTATAATGAACTGCTTTCTATAAGAATGCATGATATTATCTATTACTAGTCTCTAACTATCAATTTACTGAACATAGGACATTTCTGTGAAAGAACCCAATCACTTCTCCCTTAAATTGGCTAAGGGTTTTGTTGTTTATTTCACCTAATTGATTTTGAATGAAAACTTGACAAATCAGCCTAGGACAATGGTTCTCAAAGTGTAGTCCATGAAATAGCAGTACCAACATTACCTGGAAATATTTTGGAAATGAAAATTCTCAGGACGTACTCCAGACCTACCTCACTGAACCACTGATGGTGGACCCAGAAATCTGTGTTTTAATAAAACCCCTAGTGATTCTGATGTATACTCAGGGTTGAGAACTCCTGCTTTCTAGACTATCTCCAATTTAATGCCAAGATGTAAACCAGTCATCTTACCAGAGAGTGATAGCTTAGAAGGGGTTTATTCAATTGTTCCTCTTGATTAAAATCCAACAATGGAACAAAATTAGATATATTTTCTCAAAATAAGATCAGCCTTCATTTGAGAGAATCTCCATTCAGAGTAGTGGCTATTTGTCTCACAAACTCTCACAAAAATATCTGACCCTACTACCTTCCCCATGGAAAAAAATATCCCTAAAGGGTCATGTATCAACTTTCTTTACATTTAAATGTGTAGAAAAACTTACTGTTTCAAGTAATTTACTTAACTAAATAAATACTTAATTTTCTTCATCGTGCCCTATCCCACCTATTACATCAGAGAACAAAAGTTTCTCTGTGGCTTTTGGCATCAAATTGCAACTACATGGATTGGTTTTCCAGACATAACACCCCTATTTTCTAACTTTTGATTCCTGTCCCTAACCCAGACTCTGCATTAAAACCATAATCAGATTGGTTTCATGACCAACCAGCAGAGTTATTGTCATTTTCACGTCTTCGCCCCTGCTTATTTTGCTTTTGGCAATTCCCTTTCTTCTCTCTCTTCCTGTTGAAGCCCTGTCCTTCAAAGTTCGTCTCAAACCCTATTGCCCCCTACTTTCAGGCAAATAGCTTTGTGTAGGAAAAAAAAAAAAACATTATCTGGCTTTGGAGTCAGAGAAACTTTAGCCCTAGCTCTAAATCAAATATTTAGCATCTTTGTGACCAGTAGAAAGCTTGCTCTTTGATGAGCCTCCGTCTTCTCTTCTGTAAAATGAGAAGAATGAGAACATGCATCACAAAGTTGCTGTGTGGTTTCAATAAGGAAACGTATCTGGCCTTTTTTTTTTTTTTTTTTTTTTTTGACACAGGGTCTCATTCTGTCACTCAGGCTGGTGTGCTGTGGCACCATCACTGCTCACTGCAGCCTTTACCTCCTGGGCTCAATCCATCCACCCGCCTCAGCCTCCTGAGTAGCTAGAACTCCACCATGGTAGAGACAGGGTCTCACCATGTTGCCTAGGCTGGTTTTGAACTCCTGGGCTCAAGCAATCCATCCACCTCGACCTCCAAAACTGCCGGCATTACAGGTATGAGCCACTGCACCGGGCCTGTATCTGGCTTATTAATAGACTTTAAAAAAAGTCTTAGCCTATATTGCTTCCTTACTTCACTAAACCCCTAGAGCAGTTGTAGGCTATATTACACAATTTGCCACCTAATAGCATAGGGCTGTCTTATATCATGTAAAACAGAAGTCAAAAAACCTGAAGCATATAAAAACTACACTAAAGGGGGATGTCATTATTGGATTTGAATATGGAATCCAGAAGCCTGGAAATATAACACAAAAACTTATGAACCAAGATCCCCAATTACTGGAATTTTTGAACTTTAGCACAACAAAGGTACTTTGAGAGGCAGGTATGTTAGCATCAGGTAACATAATTTGTGAATAATAAATTACTCTCGTGTGCAGACAATTTTATTTTTAATAGAAATTAAAGAGGATTCAAGATTATCTCTATAATCACAAGAATTTCATTCACTTTCATTAAACTGTGAATTTTTGAATAGGAAAGAAAGGGTGGGGTTTCATCTTGCTTCTAACCCTGGTTACACATGCGATTGTCAGCTTCAATATTTGAGAACCATTGGCATAGAGGGCATGTCTAAAAGGATGAGTGCTTAACATAAGAGGTCAGCTTAGGATGGCATAGCTCCCCCTGCTACTTGGACACTATCCCTCCTCTCACTGACTTAGGTGGCACAGAGGTAAGAATCAGAAGATATGGACATTAGCAAGCTCCTGAGCTGGTTCTCCTTGAAGTATCCCTAAAAGAGGACTTAGGTTGTGCTCAAGGATAAAGGCTATATATTCTGTGATGGAAAGAGAGCATAAGATAGCTAGGATGGTGTCAACTTTCCTTAGGGTTGATACTCTGAGCATGCTATTAGAAAGAGCAGCCTTCTTTTTCTGACCAAGCTCTATTTAAGTGGAGTCTAACTAGCTCCCCAAATGAGAGGTAAGTCAGGCCTCTGAGGTACTGACGCAGACTTCAGCAGCCACGGTGGGAAAGGTGGAATGGTACAAATGTCTAGGTATCTATAAAACAGGGGCTACGAGCTGAGAATAGCAAAGCATACCTTCCAAAGGGTGACAGAGAGGATACAAAGTATTTCTAACTAGTTGTGTGGTCTTGCTTCAATAATGTGATCTGAACTTCCCCACTTCTATCAATGAGATTCTACCTCCTCTTTTGGGTCCTGACACATGTCAATTGCAAAAATTATGTTTCTTTGTGTTTCATGAAAGGAAGTATTAGAAAGAATTAATAATAAGGCATAAGAACAACACAGCTACCAGTTGGAAACATTGGTTTTATTCTAGATTCCCGCCCCCCCGCCCCACCTCCTTTATTCACCCAATACTATCAAATCTCTCTATCTCATTATCTCCTGGACTTTTCCCCTCTTCAATACTCTTTGGCCATTTACATTGCCCTAGTTTGAGACCTCTGATCTTTGCCTAAACTTGTGCAACTGTCGCTCAAATGTTTATCTTCTTACCTCCAGTCTGATGAGCACAGACAAAAACAAAATCATCCTGGAATATTTTTAAACCATAAAACATCTATTACATGGTGTCTTGATTTCCATTTTCAAGTTTTCTTAACAAAAACCTTCAAGTAAGCTCAGGAATGGAAAGGCCATTTGTAAACCTGCAAAGTGCTGCACAAATATATATTGTTCTTTTTAAGGATTGCAGGTTAAACAATATTGAGTGGGTAATGTCACAGCTACCATTGAATCTGTAAACAAGCTGCTTTCAATAACTCTTATTTCAGATTGGCCCATTGGATATGTACAGGAACTCACAAGTACACTTTGCCAAAAACAAAAACAAAACCAAAGTATTATTAGTTGCCAAGCTCAGAGCCTGACTTAAATTTTAACCTTTCAAGATTAGCAAATTCACAAAGTATGACCCAGGGATGCACCACTTAGATACTGTCATGATGCCTCCCCTACATCAATGCTGCATCTGCATTTGCATATGTTTATAGCTGCAAATAACCACATATAAATCCCAGCAAATATGCAACATTATAAAAGAAAAGAACATAATTGTGTAAAAAAGGTGGGAGGTGAAAGACCAGATTTTCAGGAAGGAAGAGGTTGGGGGAGTTAATAAGGAAGACAATGTCTACTTATTTCTCTATCACAGACTGGTCTATGTCTTCCTAATGATTCCCAGTTTCAACTATATAGTTACATTTCAACATTCTGTTGAGGTTTATTATTAAATATTCAAATAATATTAAATATTAATACTAGTAGTATTTTTGTCCTAGTTTAAAAAAACTTTTTGCATACATCATCTCACTTTGCATTCACAGTTAATACAACTAGTTTACCTTAATACTGGTGAGGGCAAAAAGAGGCAACTTAGTGCAATAGAAAAAGCACAATACTCAGAGGGGCAGTCAAGTTCTTGTTCTGCTAATCATTGTGTAACCTTGAATGTGGAAGCAAACTCTAGACACCTGAGTTGCCTCACCTGTAAAATGGGAGAGTTGATCAGATAATATTTAAATTACTTTCAGTGCTTAAATTCTGATTTCATGGATCAAAAAATAATAGGTTTCAAAATCTAAACCCACATACCCACACTTGAAGTAAGTATATTTATTGTTATATCTCTCATCTCCTCAAAATAAAACTTAAGCCCTCATCCAAGTAATTGAAGCATTTTGGATAGGAGAGCTTGGTTAGTCATATGAGAACAGCAATGTTACCCTACTGCATTTTCTAATCATACTCTAATATCTAGTTATTTTAGCTTTATATTTAGAAAAAAATATGGAGTCAATTAATAAGCTACCCATTACACTCTTGAAAAGCTCATATTCCAGTATTGCAATATGTTCATATTCACATGTTAATATTACAAAAGTTCATATTCATATGTCCAATTACAAAGTTCACTCTTAGGTTGAATTGAAGCCTGCTGCTTTACAACCTCTTTCTTCTGACTCTGTCATAGAACAATACAGAGTGAGTCCTTTCCCATGAGATTGCCCTTTGAATAATAGAGGACAGCTACATCTCCCAATTAGTCTTTTCTCCAGACTGAACATCCATAATTCCTTCAACCATTCTACATGTTGCATGGTTTTCAGAACACTCAGGTAACCCTCCTCAGGAAACACTTTGATTTGGTTATTGCTCTTTTTAAATGGGGTTACTAAGAACTGAATACAAATTCTACTAGACATGTAGCAATATTTGATTAGTGTCTTTTGAGTCTTGGACTTTTTTAAAAATCTGATGAAAGCAATGGACATTCTTCAGAGAAAGGTATATTCAGATTTTGTATACGACCAGTGGTTACACAAAAATCCCCTGAGGTGCTTCTATGGACTCCATACTAAGAACTGCTAATCTAGAAATATCTAGAACATAGTTGGGCTACTATTTCTGATTATTTTTGCCATATTCGAGTTAAATACATAGTGCCATTTTGATTCTTTTAAAGGAAATAGAGGGATAAAAATAATTTGTGGTGCAAGTGCTAGTAAATTAATATACATGTTTTTAGGTGTTTATAATGAGAGATTTGTGGGAATTCAATTGTGAAATAACCTATCTTACCTATCTATATAACTAAATTTAGTTCAGAGACATGTTAGTAAACATTGTGACTCCTCCCCAAGCACCAGTTCACACGAATGCACTTATCAGTGCTAGATAACACAACAGATTATACATGGTAAACAGCAGGATAATGATTTATCCTTAGCATGAGGAGTTGTCAAGCAGTCATGCAACCTGGCACACCTCCAGCTGTCAAAAGAGGTGCTTTCTAGTATTCTAGTTTCCACTGAATAGAGTACACCAATCCTCTGTTGAACACTAAAGTTAAATTAGACATAAACACAAGCCAAATAGCAATCTGTTTAATGTCATTTATTTCCTCAGGTATAATAACATTTTTGCTATGGCTATTCATCAATCACAGAGAAAATGTGGCTGCAGATGCTTTATTATTGATACTCTACTACTGCTCTACTAGAACCTTCGTCAAAAAAATTAGATCAAAAATTGGAAGGAAAATTGTCAATTCCATATGAATAGTTAATTTTGGAAACCTGCCCTGCATCTCACTGTGAGATTATTGTTGAAAGCAAAGGAAAAGACCAAATAGTTGCACCACAGGAGTAATCACATGTGCCTGACCTCAAGCCTTGTTAACCTATGTTCAGTGACTTCTAAGTGTGTTAAATTGAATTACTGATCCTACTTATTACTCCTGCCAATCCCCACTCCTTTGCCACGTGACTTTACATTTCCTCCCACTAATGGCAGAGTGTACCTCCCACCCATTTACCTTGGGCTTGACCATGTGACTTGCTTTGTCCAATGGAATGTAAGTAGAGGAGACAATGTGCCAGTTTCAAGCCTGAGCCTTAAGAGGGACCTCATGTTTTCTTGTTTTCTTTCATCTCTACTGTCACCATGAGAAAAACATGTCCTGATTAGCTTACTAGTCCTAGACACATAGAGAAGACTCAGACCCAGCCTGCAGGTAAGAGCTGTCCAGCTGAGCCCAGCCTAGATCACCTGACACCCATCCAACTCACAGACATGTGAGAAAAATTACTGTTGTATGCCACTAATATTTGTTGCTGTTTGGCATACAGCAATAGCTGACTCTATACTGACTTTTAAAGGATACAGCATACTAAAATCTTTGATTTTACAACATTTCCTTTTATCCTGTGGGATAAACATATACACATACACACACACACACACACACACACACTTTTTTTTCAACAAAAATTTTGAGTGCCTACTTTATGCCTGGCACACTGTATTAGACACAGAGTATGTCATGGTGAATGATCAGTTTATGGTTGCTTTTTGTCTATTGGTTTGAGCTTTATAACACCTCCTACTCCTTCTGACATAACTGAAAATATGGCAGGGTGTCATAAAATCAGGGCTGTAAGCATTTGACTTCATTTAGTTATAAGCAACTGATGGAATACATCATCTCTAAGAGAAATTCTTATTTTTATACATAGATATGTAATTATTTATAGCAATGCTTCATTTCTCTGACTTCATCAGGAAAAGGAAATGCTTCACATCGGTAACCTTGGTACACTTTCCAGATAATGGAAGTGTGCATCTCAAGCTCAGAAATCTGAACCACATTGGAGGGAAATCATATTACCCACTTTCTTGTTACCCTAAAGGACATGGAACATAATTTACCTTTTTCTCAGCAACTCACGGCCATCATTATGAACCACGGTTATTATGCTGTGCTGTAATACAGCACTCTCTTTCCATGTTTCTCTTTCTCCTTACTGCCAGGCTGTCAACTTTCTATTCTATTGCTGTCCCCCAACCTGACTCTAATAGTCCTCTTTTCCTACCTAGTTTGATGTATCTCAACCAGTTAAGCGATCTTAAGAAGTATGTATCCAAAAGAAGCAAAAAGACTCAGAGTGTGGCATTATGCCCTTCTTGTGTGGAGTGCATAGTTTTTATGCATGGGCTTCATAATAACAAGCCCTGGCCTTTAAAATTATGTCTTACTAACCTTGGGATTCAATGGTAAGTATTTGGAGAACTGAGGTTACTGGATTAAACTCTGACTTCAAATGGGGCTTTATATACCTTTCATTTTATTGTGCTTAGAAATATTTAAAGTGGGTTTTTGGGGTAAGTAATCTTACTTAATAATCACAAAACTGTTCAAATAGCCAGACCGAAAGGATCTGAGACCTAAATGGAGTCCCATTTCAATGTACAAGCAGAGATTTTTCTGTTCTTCCCAAACACTAAGATTACAGAAAGTCAACAGTTGGAGACCCTAAAACATCATACACCATGCAGCTATAAGCAGTTTCTCTAAAAAGTAAACACCTGAAATGAGATACGGTTATAGGTATTCAGCCATACCATCTCATAAGTGAGATATAATGGGCAAAATAACATTCTGGAGTAGAAAGAGAGGCTTGATAAAAATTCTGCCTGTGTCAGGTTTGGAATTTTTAGATCAGTTGTATAGAATTTTATCTAACTAAGCAAATCAGACCAAGCTGTCCTACACTTTGCTTTACTATTAAAAAGTAATATTTGTCTTAATTCCTACTTTTCAGAATCGAATTATTATTTTTATTTGGAAAGATAAATTAACATGAAAGATTTACATTTCTATTTTCTTGGCATCACCAACAGTTATAGTGCTGAGGATTACTTCATTTCTTACTGCACACCAGACACTGTTATATCTGATGTTCTCATTAGCTTTTCCTGTCACATTGAACACAGTGCCTGGGACATGACAGGCACTCAACAAATGTTTGCAAATCAGTGAATTTGCAAACTCATCAGATTTGTAAATTATTTGCCTTGTTTCTTCTAGTTATAGTTATTTTAGAATAAAAAAAAGAACTAGATTTAATAAACTTCTAGTCTATCATTTACCAAGCTATTTGTATTAACTATGACCTCCATTATTAATTGCTTTCTGTGTTGGACATGTCCAACAATGGCATGGAGAAATGAAAGCAGACACAGGAAGAGAAAGCAAGTAGAGAATGTAGCAGTTACCTGAGGTAAAACTAATTGTTTCAAACCCACTACTTTTGGCTCCAGTTCACATAACTGTTTCTGTGCACTCTGACTGTACATTGCATGTCAGCACCACTGACAGAATACAATAAAAAATAAATTCCTTGTTCAATTCAACACTTGGACACAGGATGGGGAACATCACACACCGGGGCCTGTCATGGGGTGGGGGGAGGGGGGAGGGATAGCATTGGGAGATATACCTAATGTAAATGACGAGTTGACGGCTGCAGCACACCAACGTGGCACATGTATACATAAGTAACAAACCTGCACATTGTGCACATGTACCCTAGAACTTAAAGTATAATAAAAATAATAATTAAATAAAATAAAAAAATAAATTCCTCTTGCTTCCCACCAGGTACACAGTCTATGCACATACCCAGTAAACGGTTCAAATGCCCTCACAAAAGCCTGTTCCAACTGTGGGTTCCATTTGCCCTATATGGGGTTGTGTAGAAACCATTCCCGAGAGAAGGTCTCAGCTATGGGTGGTGGAGTATTCATCTGTTTTCATCATTTTCTCTCACCGTGTTTACAAATTTATGACATAAAAACATGAAGTAGTTTGGATTATTTGTTGATATTTACCTCTTTAATCTACATAGCTCTCTGACATTTGCATATACTGTACATATTTAAATTCAGCAACCCTATAGTCAGAGTCCTCTAACAGCTGTCTAAACATAATTCACCATAAATTCTGTTATTTCCTAAAATCTCAAGAACATCTATTTTCTATTTGTTGTAGTTATTGTAATTTTAAAAAATCACATTGTGAAGCCCTTTAAAATGGTTTTCTTTTATTTATTGTTACAATAAGAGGTATAGCAGGGTAAAAAGTAAAACGTTCTCCAAATTTTCCCACTCTTCTTCCAAATTCACCTCCATTAAAAAAGGTATCACTATCAAACTAAACAGCTTCTTCAAGCAAAGGAGCCAATCAATGGAGTAAAGAGACAACCTATAAAATGGGAGAAAATATTTCCAAACTATGTCTGATAAGGGGTTAATACCCCAAATATATAAGGAACTCAACTCAGTAGCAAGAAAACAAATAACCCAAGTAAAAAATGGGCATAGGACCTCAACAGACACTTCTCAAAATAAGAAATACAAATGGCCAATAGGTAAATGAAAAAGTACTCAATATCACTAATCATCAGGGAAATGCAAATCAAAACCACAGTGAGATATCACCTCACCCCAGTTAAAAGGGCACTTATTAAAAAGATGAAAAACAAGTGTTGATAAGATTGCAAAGAAAAAGAAATCCTTGTACACTGTTGGTGGGAATGTTAAGTTGCTTCTTATATTCATCTAGGCATGAGTGTCTAAATGATTTTTTTTTTCATTAGCCATCTGTCCCTAAGGTTAGGTCTTATACTACTTAGTTCTCATAAGAGTCTGGAAGTTATGGTCACTGGGTCAGTAACTTTATTAGTGATCTCATTCTGGCAGAGTTCACCACCTTGGTCGGATTGAGTAGTCATAACTCACCTTTCTTGAAACGCTCTCTAGAAATTCCAGTGTCAAAGTTTGCCTGGTCTTTGCTATCAATGTAAGTTATCTTACTCTTATGGTTTAAAGAAGAATGGAAGATATTCTGGACAAAAGGCCTTGAAGAATTGTTATATTTGGAAACATAGACCCCAATCTCTAAAGTATTTCACTGTTTCACCTTTAAAACTGTTTCTTTTCTCCCCTAGCTGCTGGTTACAGAACAAAATGGCCACCTTACAATATATGTAAAGTGCAACTCAAAATCTAGCCAGTCCTTCTCCAAAATCAATGCCTTTTTCAGTATTTTAAAGATGCTTAATGACTGTTTCCTTTCCTCACTTAATAAAGAAACTGAGCCTATAATCTACATGAGAGAAGAGAGAGAAACACAAGCCCAGCCAAGCAATATGCTCACCTGATCCCTCGGGAGTATACAAAGGAGCAGCTTTTATCCAACAAGAAGAAAGGAACACCTTTACGGATGCAGGGGATTTTTATGAGAAAGGAAATACAGTAACATACTCAGCTAATTGACATCCCTCCTCTTTTTAGTATTTGGCAAGTTAATTACACCATTAAGGCCCAATGCTATATTTGGATTAAAATGCCTGACTCACTCTGTGAACCTGAACAAGTCATTTCTCTCTGGGCTCTGGTTTCCAGATCTATAAACTGAAGTAGTTGTACTAAAAATCTCTAAAGACCCTGCCAGCTCTGACATTATAACAGTTCAACAACTGGGAAGATAGATCCAAAATACAGTTTGAATGATGGCCAACATCTGGACAAGGATCCCAACCTCATACTGCTAGCCTGGCATGCCCAAAATACTAATTACTATACAAAAAAAGTAAGAAGCAAAATAATTTGCCCCACCAATCTATCCAGTCTTTTCTTCTCCCATAAGTCAAAATAGTCTACTCTCTGCCCTTTCAATTCTTTCACTCATTCCCACTACCACTTCCACACCTTTCTCCATACTATTACCCTATCTGGGTAGTTCTCCTTCCTCTACCTACTCAAATTCTACCCTTCCTTCAAAGCACAGCCCAATATTTGCTAAATTGAGTTTTTACTAATTGCTCCCAACCAGTGATATTTTCCTTCCTTGAACTCCAGTAGCTGATAATTCTTTTGTTTAATTGTCTGTTCAAAAGAGTATCTACATTTTGGCTGTGTCTTTTAAAAAGCTCTTTCTGGTTGTAATCCAAAGTGTCTCTGAAGTAAAACAAGGATTCTCATTAGCGATCAAGTGCCTTCATATTTAATGAGAAAAAGGAACAAGAAGATTTGTCTTATTCTACTCCTTAAAAACGTTAAAAGTAAATTTTACTAAAAAAAAAATCACAGCTCTGGCTACAGAAACTTCAATGCAAGGCTTAGAAGTGCTCTAAAGTAAAGGGACTCTGATTTTTCTGGCACTTTTTCATTATTATTATTATTATTATTATTATTATTAATAGTAATGTTAGTATCAGTATCATTAAAGACTATTGTTGTTATAAACAAAGACAAGCTAGATTTTACACTGCAGAAGTGAAAGTTTTAGCAAAAGGTTTTAGAGAAGAGCATAGAGACCATTTTACCTGAGAGAGAAATCTAGAGATAGAAGGTAATGCTTTTTCTGATCAAGTGAGGAAGAAATGGAGAAAGCACTTTTGCTTTGGTAAAATAAATAATAAACTAAAACAAAGAGTTCAGTGTAATCCACTGCAAGGGTTTAAATCTTTTCCAAACAGTGACTTAGAATAGCACATTGATTTTTTAACTCTGTTAACTACTCTTAAGGGTACAATCAAGTAGCTCAGATCAAACATTCAGCCAATATTTATTGAGCAATATCATGTGCAGGGCATTGTGCTAGATGTTATACAGGAAACAAGAGTAAAAACATGCCCAGGAATGAGTTTACACTTTAATATAGGGAACTTTTGTTTGGTGGAAGAACGGAAGGAAAGAAGGGAGGGAGGTAACAAAAGAGGGAGGGAGGGACTACCATTTGTAGGACAAAAACTTAGGAATCCTTGACATTCCTCTCATCTATCATGTTTTATTTTATTTTATTTTATTTTATTTTATTTATTTTATTTTTTGCATCTGTCCACTCCTTTTTCTAACATTTTCCCTGGCTACATTTTTCTGCCCCTCTAAGCTGTCCTATACACAACTGTCAACGTGATGTTTCTACTTACACACCCTATGATTCAGCCACACAAAATTATTTGTGCCAGAATCACATGTCTCTGAACTTTCTCAGGCTGTTTTTGATTTTAGGCCAAGTCTTAAAGACTAATACGGGAGAACATATTACTCTTTAAGATGTGGCCAAAAATCACCTTTTAAGTGACATTTTTCCTGACACTTATGAGCAAAAATAGTCCTCCCTCTGTGATCTCATAGCACCTAGTAGATAACTGGATTAGCACTTAGCAAACTGTATAGGAATTATTTGTTTATATTCTGTCTCCCTCTTCAGACAGTTCTGTAAGTCAGGATTCGGTTGCAGGAAACAAAAACCACTCTGTGTGTAGGATCATTGGAAATGATGGAGGAGTAGGCTGTAGGGTGGGCCTTTGTGAATGACTCCCAGAACAGCATACCCAGCTGGCCCCCTCAGAGAACCTTTGCCACAATCAGGAAATCAGAGAGTCATGAGGCCACTGTAGGAAATATTGAGCGACAGAACACACTACTATACATATAATCCAGGAAGCATGCATAGCCACCATCATACTGCCTCTAAGTCCCCACAAAGCTACTGACTAAACCCCAGAAAGCTGCTTCAGAAATGCCCACCATCTCCACAGCTGTGCTTGAGGGCAGCAACAGCTAGGCCAGTGGTATGGCCACTGCCTCATTTCTGCCTCAAAACCCCATGTCAGAGCATCTATTTGGGGGATATACCAGAAGCCTAGCTATAAGAGACTCTGGATTTTTAGCTTTCAAAACTTGGCAATATAGAAATGCACACCAGAAGGAAGTAGTAGTAGATGCTGAGTGCCAATCTACCACCATACATACCACATATCTTCAGCACCTGGAAATAGTTCCTGGTCCATAAAATGCATTTGATAAACACTTGCTGAATTCATGAATTCTGAATATAAGAGTACCATGAAAGTGTTGGTAATTTTTTACACTGTCAGTTTCCTGCTTCCTCTCTTTCTGATTGTGAAAATTATTCATTTTAGAAGAATGTTCACCTAATCATTATTTATGAAGAGAAAATCTGTAATAGCCTACATATAAAACAAATGGAGATTCATTAAATGAATTATAATACAATAATATATACAGTCATTAAATAATGATGTAGATCTCTCTGTTGACGTGGGAAGACACGTGATATATATGGAAAAGCAGGTTACAATTAAATGCCTATATCACACCACAAGAATAAATTCCAAGTGAATTGAGGAGATGAATGAGAAACAAAACTTTAAAATTTTGAAAATAGAAGATAGCCTCAGGATAGGGAACAATATCCAAAACAAGACAATAAAGGAGTACAAACTGTAATGGAAACTGCTAAATCTGACTCCATTAAAATGTGAAATTTCTCTTCAACAAAAAACTACATAAGCCGTACATATCAACAAAGGATTAATATTGAGATTATATAAAGAAATAATCATAATAAAAACACAAGCATCTCAACAGAAAAAGTAGGCCAAGGATATTAATAGAGAATTCACAGATTTCTAAAAATGGCTGATAAACATTTGAAAAGTTCCTCAACCTCAATAATAATCATGGAAATGCAAATTAAAATTACGGAGGGATACCAATATTAGTCAACTGACTGGCAAAAATCTTTAAATCTCATGTTGCCAAGTATTTGCAAAAATATGGAGCCACAGGAAATCATATACACAAGTGAAAGAGTATCATTTTGCACAAACACATTGTAGAGCAATTTGACTGTATTCTAAAGTTGAAGATTTGCACCTTGTACCCAGAAATGTCATGCCCAGATAATACTCCAGATACAGGTCATCACGCCTTTTCTGTAAAGGGCCAAATGGTAACTATTTTTGGTTTTGCAGTCCATACAATCTCTGTCATTGTGGCATAAAAGCAGACATAGACCACAAATAATAGGATATAGTGGTGTTCCAATAAAACCTTATTTACAAAATCAGGTAACTAGACAGATTGAGCCCATGGTATATAGTTTCTTGATCCTTGTCCTGGAGAAACTATCACATATATACATAAGAAAGGAGACAAGCAAAATAATATTCATTGCAGCAATATTTATGATGGTGAAAAACTGGAAATAATCTAAATCTCCATCAGCAACAGAATAGGTAAATAAAGAGGGCTAAAGTCATAAAATGGACTATGACACAGCAAGTGAAATGAATGAGTCAAATTATATTTAATGATATAGTCAAACCTTAAAAATAATGACGTTGGTTAAAAACGCAAGTGTGTGTGTGCATATACGTTTATAGTTTAATAACATGAAAATCTATCAAATACCTGTATGTTTTATGAATACATATGTATGTAGTAAAGATATTCTGGAAATGATGAATACCAAAATCAAAAGAGTGTCCCTTAGGGGAGAGAGGGAGAGAGGAAATAAATGGAATATGATAAAGGAGTAAACAGGCGCATTTAACTTCATCTATTTGATTTCATTTTTTAAAACAGCACAAAATAACCTGAATATGAATAATCTCATTGTGGAAAAATGTTGCTATTTGACAAAGCTGGGTTGTGGATACACAGGTATTCACTTTATTATTCTATTATCTGTGCTTTACTGCATGCCTAAAATATTCCATAATAAAAGAATAGGTTAAAAGAATGTACAGTATTATTTTAAAATACGTATTGAACAAATTAATATGGATAGCATATTTTTTAAAGACTTAGAGGATATATACCAAAATGCTAACAATAGTTGTTTTGTGATTGTGGGGTTATGGGTACTTTTTATTTTGTTCATTGTGTTTTCCTATACTGCCAAATTATTAACAATTAACTTGTCACATTATTTTTCAACAATGCATTCATTATGGGATATTTGGAAAGCACATCAAAATATTAAAATGAAAAAAGTCATCCACAATCCCATTGCCTTCCTAAAGGAAACCTCTATTAATATTTTTAGCATCGTTCTTTCTATTATATATTTTTGGTCCCCTATCTGTCTCCTTGTCATTGAGATCATACTGAGTATACACTACTACTGTTTCCTTTTATTCATTTATTCTAAGCAGTTCCTTGTACTATTCAAAATTCTTTATAAGAATCATTTCTATAGCTGTGTACTATTTGTGTAAATTTGTAAATTTGCAACTTTAAGCATCTTTTGAGAAATTCTGGAAAATATTTACCTACTAAATGTATAATGTAAGCCTCAAATTCCAGAGCTTCTTCCATACGTTCTATACATTAACTGAGGGTCAATGGGGCATCTATCAGTACTGTTATTTTTTGTTGGTTTTGTTCTTGCCAGCATTCCACAAATACTAAAACACTCACTTGAATACAATAATTTAAAAAATGGATTTCTTACACTGTCTTTTAGACCAAATCAACTGGAGGCTTTCTCAATATGTTATCAAAGTTCCTTTGGGCTCTCATGATCCTCTGGTAAAACAGTCCGCTGATTAAGAGATTTTTTTGTGCCCTTAGTTCAACAGGGTAGAAGCTGACAGCTGTCATTGTGTGGCCCTGGCACATACCATGAGCTGGTGGCCTCCATCTGGGACCCTGAACATGCTTTGCAAACCTCTCAACCACATGCAAAGTTAGGTGACATTTTGAAATATGGCTTTATGGTGTAATTACCCAGAAACTCATCAATGCCTACGGGCACCTTGATATTTTATTGCTGTGGAACTCATCATCCACTATCTTAAAGTATGTCATTTGTTGGATCCCAATTCAGTAGCTCTGTCATTTCCTAGGTGTTATTTTAAAAGGTTATTGAGGTCTTTCTGTGAAATAATAAGGTGACGAATGTAAATAAGACACTTTCAAACGGCTATTTCATTAATCCAGTTGTTATTGTTTTTCATAATACATATCCTTGGGTCATTTAAAGCACTTCACTTTCTTAAGCAAGGTACAAACAAGCTTTGCTTTTTTAAATTGTGAAATAGAAAGTGACAGAAAAATCAAGACAGTTGGAAGTTCAATTTTGAATTGACCAGTCTCCAACTTTCATGTATTGCTAAATAAGCCCCTAGTCATCATTTGGCTTTTGTTATATCAACCTCCCCACTAGCCTTCCCCAAGCTTCCAACTGCTTTTGACCTATCACCTTCCCAAAATACAAGAGTTTTCTTCTTGTTGGCATAAAGATAATCTGAGGGCACATCCCGAATTTTAGCCACTCTGGACACTGACCCTACCAATCTATCTGGTGAATCTATAAGCTCCATAAGAGAGAGGACTGTGCTTTATTTATCCTTGTAATCCCAGCCAGTGCCCAGAATGATTCCTGAAGCACATAGTAGGAAACAAAAAATCCTTGTTAAATTGAATTGCAAATACCCAGAGGCAAGTCTCAAAATTTGTGAGTTACAGGCCACAGTGAATGTCAAACTAAGGGGAATAATTGGGTATTCATGTGTGAGCATTAGATCACACTGATTAATGATTTAAAGTATTACCTTACCACACAAAATATCTGCTTGGCTTATGAAATGTGAAATATGCTGGGTTATTTATAAAAGATCTGTATTTAAAAGAACGTGAAGTCTTCTGTAAGAAAATATGCATCTCCTACTTCGCCAACAGTAAAAAACATAATATGTATTTTGAAGTACATACAAAGGACTAGTGTTGACAACATTAAAATAGAATGTGGCCTACCCATAAATACACATTGTATTTCACAACCCCCTACCTTCTTTAATCATCACTGTCTGAAATGTATCTCGTTAGTACGGAAAGTACAGTGGCCTTTCTGTCCTCTTAGTTTAATTGCCAACTGCAACCCAAAATAAGCATATTCCTTGGACAGGAATACCCAAAGCATTTAATGGACTATAAGATTCTTGAGGGTTTTGTCCACCTCTATATCCATAGTAATTATGACTTACTGGTTTATAGCAGGAAAATATTTATTGAGTGTCTTTGCCCCTCCTCTAATTCTTGTCCCAGTGGGTGAGAGTGGGGGTTGGGGTGGCTGACAAACCTTGAAATTCTTTTGAGAACATTATTTGACCTCGGGTCCAGTTTCAGTCATCAGCAGTAGTAACCACACTGCACTGCAAAGTCCAATCGCTGTGCAAAAATAGCCACATGGAACAAGAGTTTGTGAAATTATTGCTCAAGGTAGCTGGGCATGGTGGCTCATACCTGTGCCTATAATTGCAGCACTTTGGGAGGCCAAGGTGGGTTGATTACTTGAGGTCAGGAGTTCAAGACCAGCCTAGCCAACATGGTGAAACCCTGTCTCTACCGAAAACTACCAAAATTAGCCAGGCGTGGTGGTATGTGCCTGTAGTCCCAGCTACTTGGGAGGCCAAGGTGGGAGAATTGCTTGAAAATGGAAGGCGGAAGTTGCAGTGAGCTGAGCTCATGCCATTGTACTCCAGCCTGGGCAAAAGAGTGAGACCCTATTCAAAATAATAATAATAAATAAAAATAAAAAATAAAATATTGCTCAAGGACTCAAAAAATAATAGAAGTACTAGACTGTAATAGTATAACAAACCTCCCAGTTAATTCTTCAATTTGTCTTTATATCAAGTAAAAACTAATACCAATACAACTGTTTTGATGTCTTCATTGACACAATAAGTGACAGGAGCAGTACTAAACAGATTTTATACCTGCACCATATACATGCTAGATGCAATTTCTTTGCTACAGCTCAATGCAAATAATGAAATTTTCCACTAGGTAGGCCATGTGCTTTTATTAAAGTAGCATATTTAAAGGGAAACGGATGTACTTCTAAATATTTAGAATACATTTCTAGCTCTGTTTCCACATTATTATTTAGGCTCCTTTGTCCTTGGAATGTTAATAGTACCAATTAGGCTTACAAATAAGTGTAAGTTTAATGGCTGAGCTCTAACAAACCTCTTGCAGTGTTTATCACTGCAAAGATGAATAGTTTTAGGAGGCTGCTCTCTCAGCCAATCTAGTTAAAATCAACAGTGATGTGAATGTTAAAGTTAGTTTGGGGAGGTTTATACCTTGTAGCTGAAGAACCCAGTTGAATAACTTGGTCATTTCACACTTAGAGCTTTAGTTCTGTTATCTCAGTGGTGCTACTTGTGAGATCTCACAGACCTTACCCAGTCCTCAGGCTTAGGCTATACTACCGGCCACCGTTAGAGGTGATGCCTTATATTAGCATTGTGCTTAACAGTTTCTCAAAGCTTACCCACATGCATTAATTGCTTTTAAACTTAAGACTCTGAGAAATAGTCAGGGTAGGTATTCTCATTTCAAACAGGCTCTCAAAGTCTAATGTCAGACGGCTAGTAAAGTAATTGGAGCTGGTGGGAGGCCCTTAGGAGACTGTTGTAGATATATACATAGAGAGAGAGATAGTCAGATATCAGGTGATGCAAATTTAAAATAGTGTTGAGTCAGAAAAAAATGAGAAAATATAAAATATTTTTAATCATTATAAAAGCAATGCATGTATATTTTTTAAACTTCCAAACAATTTATAAGTGTATACATTAGAAAGTTAAAGCAAATTCCACCCTTCCTTCAAATCCCTTTTCCTATGAGTAATCATTCTCAATAATTTGGTGCATATCTCTTGTCTTTATTTTTCTATACAAGTAATATATATGTGAAGGTATGTATCTGTGTATAGGTGTGTAACCAAAATGGGACCATATTATACATGCTATACATGCTGGCCTGCAATTTATATTTTTATCTTAACAATGTACCATGGACATTTTTTCTTGTCACTACTTATGGATCCACCTTACAATTACTAATAGCTGTGTTCATAGAATAGATGTACAATTAACTAGTTCCCTGTTGCCTCATAGGTAGTTTCCTGTTTTGGGCTATTTTAAATAGTGCTGCAAAGAATATCTTTGTTTACATATGTTGACACACTTGAGTATTCCCATAGGATAGTTTCACAAAATTGTAAATGGTAGGTCAAAGTATATGCATTTTAGATTTCAACAGATAGTGTCTACGTGCCTTCCAAAGAGGCTGTACCAATTTACAGTGTATGAAAGTGCATGAAAGGTTATTTTGAAGAAATAGCTGACAGGATGTGAAGACTGATTGGATTAGGAAGGAAAAGCAGAGTCAAAGATAACTTCAAACTCTGAGGTCTGAGTGATTTAAAGAATGGTGTCACCTTTGACAGACACAGGGAAGTTTGAGGGAAGCATGGTTTAAAAGGAAAAGAGTAAACATAAAAGGACAAAAGGCGAAAGACAGAGTCTCTAGGCTCCCCATAGTAAGAAAGCAGAAAGAAAAGCCATCAAAGGGAACAGAGGATGCATAATCAGAAATGTAGGGTGACAAATCTACAAGGAAACAGTTCTAAGGAGAAGCTAAGCCTTGTGACATGGCATAGAGGTAAGGAATAAAACATGGCTTTGAATGTAGTCATCAGAAAATCACTGGTAGCCTTCAAGAACGCAGTTTTATATTGGAGAAGTGGAAAACATAGAAAACAATTTTAAAAAATGGGAAAGGATCTTCCATAAAGATTAATCATTCTAGAAAGTCAGTAATGAAAGGAAAAGGGAAAAGAAAAGTGAATGCTGAACAATATGCCCTTCCTCCCATCTGAAGGACATCACTAGAAATTCCTATATTTGGATCTTGCCTCTTTTTCAGGTTATAAGAGGTCTGATAAACAAATAAACAGTCCCAGTGCAGTAAGCTCTTGAGCTTTCCTTAGCCTAGAGAGGTCTAAACAGAGCAGGAATGAAAGAAGGAACCAATAATCAGGGGAGATAGGAAAAAATTTGAAAGAAGAATAAGACAGTAAAGACATGCTTTACCTACTTCAAATTTTCTTGTTCAAAATGCCAACCCAATGAAATAAACAATGTCAATATACACAACACATCACTACACGAGCATTAAAATGATTTCACAGGCTGGGCATGGTGGCTTATGCCTGTAATCTCAGCACTTTTGAAGGCTGAGTCGGGAGGATTGCTTGAGGCCAGGAGTTCCAGACCACCTTGGGCAACATAACAAGACACTATCTCTACTAAAATAAATAAATTAATTAATTAATTGTACAACTCTCTATACATTGACATGGAAAGACATACTCTATATTTTAGGTTAAAATAGGTGATAAAATGGCATGTTTGTGTAATCTCATGCATATAAAGTTATATTCATCTTTGCACTTAATACTAAACAATGTCCAACAGATGTTAACAGTGATTCCCTGGGTGGTGTGATTACGGGTAATTTTTTTGTACTCTTTATTATTTGTAATATACGTGTGAGTTTATCATTTTACTTAATCAATAAGAGTATTTTTAACTGCCTTCTTGGCTCCTGGCTTTGGCAAAAGGCAATCACCACTGGGCTGGATAAGCCAGATGGTGGAGAAAAGATGGGAGTAAGTCCTGAGACTACTTTTTTTTTTTTCTGAAAGATTGCCAGAACAGATAAGCCACAACTAGAAGCAGAAACAACCCAGGACATTTTGACAAGGACAATTTTTGAGTTAGGAATCAGGGATAAAATGAGAAATAAAGTGAAACCTAGGAATTGGATAATTGGATGAAATAAGGTGAGATAAGCTTCAGAGATGGGGCAGAGTTCAGACATAAATTGAGGCTGTCTCTGGCACACTGTACCAAGTTCCTTTTTCCCCGAGCTCCCTCTAGAGACAGAATTTCGCTCTTGTTGCCCAGGCCGGAGTGCAATGGCACGATCTCGGCTCACCACAACCTCTGCCTCCCGAGTTCAAGCGATTCTCCTGCCTCAGCCTCTCGAGTAGCTGGGATTACAGGCATGTGCCACCAGGCCCGGCTAATTTTGTATTTTTAGTAGAGACAGGGTTTCTCCATGTTGATCAGGCTGATCTCAAACTCCCAACCTCAGGTGATCCACCTGCCTCGGCCTCCCAAAGTGCCGGGATTACGGGTGTGAGTCACCACACCCGGCCCCAAGTTCCTGTTTTAAAAAGATGAAAATGAAATGGTTTGTTCTTATATCAAAATGTCATGTTCCTATTCCAAAAGATCCAACCCATTCCCTAAAATCAGATTTCTTGGCTACTTTATACTGGCATATTTTCAGAAAGCCAACAAAACTGAATACCAGGTACACATCACAAAAATTTTATGATATCAGACACTCTCTCCAAGCAATCCCTGCAGTGTGCAAGTCTCCCAAGGTTGTGTTCATTTCTCATGCTTGTGTTATAAAATTATCACTACCTTAAGAAAATGGATTTACAAGTCCTAGGAATTGTTCTTCGAAGGTATGAAATACGGCCAAGTAAAGGGACTGTACTGAGACAAAAATAAAATCACCTCAGTCAGCTGCCCTATCTGCCCCTATTCAAGTAAGTCCTCTAAACGACCATACTCCCCCCACCCCCACCCACATGCACACACATTTCCCATATAACTTGTTGAAAAGTGTTGAAAGATCTTGGGAGATATTTCTGTCCACATTTGAAAAATGGATGCAGGAGAAAACCAGTCATTTCATAATTGGCTGAAGACATGAGGGGTTAAAGGGATTACTCCATCCCATTAAAAAGGTTCCACTTAAATATAAAGATTTTCTTAAGATACCCCTTCACAAAGAATGATTTTAAACCTCCTTTCATTGATATTCAAAAGGTAATAGTCCTGGAAACAGAATCTCTGCCAGTAGTCATCACCTGATGCTTACAGTAGATTTGCAGGTATGTCAAAAACCATTAATCATGTAGGTCTTTGATTAATCCACTTTAATTATCTCCATGGTCTATATAGCAAAACCAAGTGGATTTTTATTATGAAGAAAGAATCACTGTATAATTGCCAGTGATGCAAAATTAATGAGGATAACTCAAGTTTTATGGTAGACTAGCATAGGAAGCAAAAGCTGTAACAAGTGCTTAGTCAAAGTAATTTCCAAACTTCAGGACTGATCTTCCTTTTGCTTCTGATAAAGCAGAACCACAGCCCTAGAAATGCAAATAAAACTATTACCCACTGAAAGAAATTCCGATCACAAAATTGCCCCTGAAGTATATGTATCTATGCTTAAAGAATGTATAGGAACACCTCCTAGCAAAGTGATGACTTTTCATTTTTAAGTGCTTGACTTAAAAATTATTACTTATTCAACCAAAGGGATAGGGGAACAAATAATGAACAACTGAGAATCTTTCCTGGGCCTAATTAATGCTGAAAAAATCAAAAGTACACGCACATTTCTATCACATATGCATAGTTTAGAGTTCCTCCCCACCTCATGCATCCCTTATTTCACTTAGCTTCCTTGGAGGCACAGCACAAAGAAAACTATAGCCAAATATACACTCTTTTAATTCAAGCATCAATCACTCATCTTGGTTATCCATGTAGTTGCATAAGTCTAAAACTAAAGTCATCCTTGACACACTTCCACCTCCTTCATTCCCCATATTTAATCAGTTTCTAAGATGTATTGAGTGCATCTTCTAAATCTTTCGAATGCATATCCACTTTTCTCCAGTTCCACTAGCAATGTTCTAGCCAAAGCTATTAACATTTTTTATTCAAATTTGTAAAACAAACTGCCTATATGATATCTCTTAGATCTTTCAAATTTGACACCTCTAAAACTGAATTGATGGTAACAGTCCCCAAACCCACTCCTACCTGGTCCACTTTCAGTGCTTTCTTTCTTAATAAATGGAAGCACTAATCATCCAGTTATGCAAGATAGAAATCTAGGTGTCATCCATGGATCTCTCCTCTTCTCCCATATACAACTGGAATCATATATACCTCCTAAATGCGTTCAAATCCTTCTACATCTTTTTATTCCTACCAGGATCACCATTATACTCCTTAAATACTAATGCCCAAAACACTCTAGAGGGCTCTAATTTGTGTACCAACATCCACTTCCCAATTCCAAATTATTTGTATATGCAGCAAAAAAATGTTTTAAATCATGCCCTCCTGGCCCTCTTGCTTAAGTCTTCACTGGCTTCCCATAACTCTTAGGATAAAAATTAAATTACCTGATAAAATCTCTGAGATCATGAGTGTTCTGGCTCCTCTTGCCTATTTCTCCAGTTTATCTTGCACATTCTTGCTCTCACTCTCTTTCTACTCAGTTCTCACTAGCCTTTTTAGAAACCAACTTGCCATGCTTGCTTTCTTCTGCAACAAGAACTTTGTACATGTTTTTCTTAGAAAGAAAACCCCATGATATTAACTTAAGTCACTCCTACTCATCTTTCTGATCTTACCTCAATCATCAATTCCTCCAGTTCCACCACACTGCACAGCTCCTGGGGATGTTCTTCATGGTGTAGTCCATAAGAATGGAACCTCTTGCAGTTGTAAAATGTACACCCTGAGAAAAGTCCCAATTTCTTCTCTTTATCTCTTTCTCAGGGAAACCTTTTTTTACCTTTGTAACAAGGTTATAGGACCATGTAGCTTTCATACTTTACACTCACAACAGTTATACTTTTGACATTTGTGTGATTACTCGATTAGGTTTTCTCTTCCCCACAAGACTCATAAGGGTGAGGGCCTTGTCAGTTTTGTTCATTGCTCTATACTCAGTAGAGGTACTCCAGATACCTATAGCACAGTACTTGTTGTATAGAAGGGCGCTCAAAATATTTGTGTTGATCAAAGATAAAAATGGAGATGTAAGAGAAGCTATGAAAAGTTACTCTTCCTTTATATTTTATATTTTAGACTGGAACATGCTTTTACCTACCCCTCATCCCTAGATCATAGGAGGTTCACTTTCCATGGAAGCAGAAATGAATCAGGTTGGATAAGTAATTAACATTTCCTCACTATAGAGTATTTAACATATGGTAATGAAACAATAAATAATTATCATTATCATTCATTCTTATATTTTTATTATGCTAATCCAATGAATTTAAAAATAAATGTAATTAACCATACCAACAGATATAAGAAATGTTGTCAAAATTAAAAATCATTTATGATAAAAACTCTCAGCAATCTAGAAATAAATGAGAATTTTGTAGATAAATGGTGTCTACAGAAAAAAGTCTTACAGATAGCATTATCCATTAACAGTGAAAGGTAGAATGTTTTCCTAATAAGTAATAAGGCAAGGATGTTCACTGTTTCCAATCACATTTAACATCATGCTAGAGATTCTGATCAGTGTAATGAGGCAATAAAAAGAAACAAAATACATACAAACTGGAAAGAAACTTACAAAACTGTCCCTACTCACTGATGTCATGACTTTCTATTTAGAAAATCTGACAAAATCCGCAAAAATAGGTCCTAGAATTAATGAATAAAGTTTAGCAAGTACACAAGATACGAGGTGAACATGTGAAAATCAGCAAAAGCAAAAACTGACAAATTAGGTCTAATTAAACTTAAGAGCTTCTGCACAGCAAAAAAAAAAAAAGCTGCACAGCAACAGAATAAACAGACAATCTATAAAGTAATACTTTTATTTTTGAATATTCAGTTATAGGGTTTTTGTACACTGTTGGTGGGAAAGTAAATTAGTACAATCATTATGAAGAACAGTCTGGAAGTTCTTCAAGAAACTAAAAATTGAGCCACCATATGATTCAGCCATCCCACTGCTGAGTATATGCCCAAAAGAAAGTTAATCAGTATATTCAAGATATTAATATATCTGCACTCCTATGTTTTTTGCAGCACTGTTTACAATAGCTAAGATTTGGAAGCAACCTAAGCATCTATCAACAGATGAATGGATAAAGAAAATCCGGTACTTATACACAATGGAGGACTATTCATCCATAAAAAATAATGAGATTCAGTCATTTGCAACAACATAAATGGAACTGGAGGTCATTATATTAAGTGAAATAAGTCGGGCACAGAAAGACACATATCGCATGTTCTCACCTATTTATAGGAGTTAAAACTTAAAACAATCAAAATCATGGAGATAGAGAGTAGAAGGATGGTTACCAAGGCTGAGAAGGGTAGTGAGGACTGGGCAGGGGTGAAGTGGGGATGGTTAATCGGTACTAAAAATAGAAAGAATAAATAAGATGTAGTATTTGTTAGCACAACAGGGTGACTAGAGTCAATAATAATTTAATTGTAAATTAAAAAATAACTAAAAGAGTATAATTGGAATATTTTTAACACAAAGGATCAATTCCTAAGGTAATAGATACACCATTTACTCTGATGTGATTATTACACATTGTATGCCTGTATCAAAGTATCTCATGTACCCCATAAATATATACCGCTATTATGTATCCACAAAATTAAAAATTTTTTAAATACCAACAAACTTTTTTAAAAATAGAGATAAACAAGTTAATTCTAAAATTAACATGAAAAGCAAAAGACCTAGAAGAGCCAAAACAATTTTGAAAAAGAACAAAGTTGGAGGCCTCACACCACCTGAACCGATGACTTGCTATAAAACTATAGTAATTACTACACTTTGATATATTGCTGAAAGAAGACACATAGACCAAAGGAACATACTTGAGTCCAGAAATAGGCCCATACATATATGATCAGTTGATTTTCCACAAAGGTGTCAAAGTAATTCAATGGATAAAGAAAAGTCTCATCAATGAATAGTGTTGAAACAATTGAACATTCATATGCAAAAAGAAAAAAGAACTTTGATCAGTGCCTTCAACCATCACACCATATAAAAATTTACTAAAAATGGATCATAGACCTATATGTTACCCAGTGGAAGTGGCAACACTCACCATCACTTCTAGTGACCCACTAGTAAAATTTTTGCTTCCTGTTCCCATGACATTATGTTCTGCCGGCCTAGAGGTCTTAGTTCCAGAGGGAGGAACGCTGCCACCAGGAGACACAACAACAATTCCATTAAACTGGAAGTTAAGATTGCCACCTGGATACTTTGGGCTCCTTCTATCTTTAAGTCAACAGGCTAGAAAGGGAGTTACAGTGTTCGCTGGGGTGACTGGCCCAGACTATCAAGTTGAAATCAGTCTACAACTCCACAATGCAGGTAAGGAAGAATATGCATGGAATACAAGAGATCCATTAGGGTGCTTCTTAGTATTACCATGCCCTGTGATTAAGATTAATGGAAAGCTACAAAAGCCCAATACAGGCAGGACTACAAATGGCCCAGACCCTTAAGGAATGAAGGTTTGGGTCACTCCACCAGGAAAAACACCACAATCTGCTGAGGTGCTTGCTGAAGGCAAAGGGAATACACAATGGGTAGTAGAAGACAGTAGTCTGAATACCCGCTACAACCATTTGACCAGCTGCAGAAATGAGGACTGTAATTGTCATGAGTATTTCCTCCTCCTTTTGTTAAAAACATTTTGTGCATGTATACACTTGTACTAAAAAAAAATCTTCATTTTATTTACTTTCTCCTTTATCATGTGACATAAGATTTATTGACTTCACATTAGCACTTAAGTATTGTTAACTTTATGTAATAGTATTTGGGTTGGGAATTGGTGTGTTTTCAGTTGTACAAAGGATAGTTGTATTATGTTAGGCATAATTATGACCTTATTATTGTCTTTATTTAAAGATTATGTATAATCTCAGGAGATGTGTATGGGTTCAAGCTGAGAAGGGGTAGACTTGTGATGGTTAATACTGAGTGTCAAGTTGATTGGATTGAAGGATACAAAGTATTGTTCCTGGGTGTGTCTGAGAGAGTGTTGCCAAAGGAGATTAACATTTGAGTCAGTGGACTGGAAAAGGCAGACCCTCCCTTAATCTGGGTGGGCAAAATCTAATCAGCTGCCCAGTCAGCCAGAATAAAAAGCAGGCAGAACATGAAAAGGCTTGACTGGCTTAGCCTCTCAGCCTACATCTTTCTCCCATGCTGGATGCTTTCTGCCCTAGAACATCGGACTCCAAGTTCTTCAGCTATGGGATTCCGACTGGCGTCCTTACTCTTCAGCTTGCAGACGGCCTATTGTGGGACCTTGTGATCATATGAGTTAATACTCCTTAATAAACTCATGTATATATCCTATTAGTTCTGTCTAGAGAACCCTGACTACTACATACACCTAAAATTATAAAACATTTATTAGAAAACATAGGAGAAACTTCTGTAACTTTGTGTTAGATGAGGATTTTTTAATAGGACCCAAAAAGCATAAACCATAAAAGAAAAAAATAATAAATTGGACTTTATCAAAATTAAAGTGTTTTCCTCCAAAGACATTGTTAAGAAAATTAAAAGGCAAGCTACGGTCTGGGAGAAAATATTTACAAACCATGTATCTGATAAAGTACTTGCATGGAGAACATGAAGAACTCTAACAACTCTATAAAAAGAAAGCCATCAACCCATTTTTTAAAAATGAGATAAAGATTTGAGCAAAATTTCATATTTTGCAAAAGATGCCAAATAAGCACATGAAAAGAAGCTTAACTTAATTAAACATTAAGGAAATGTAAATTAAAATCACAATGACATACTACTGTACAACATTAGAATCACTAAAGTTTCCAACACTGATAATATCAAGAGCTGATAAAGATGTAGAGCAACCTCATACATTTTTGTTGGAAATAAAAAATGGCACAGCCACTTTGAAAACAAGTTAGCAGTTTCTTATACAATTGCACATACACTTACCATATAACTCAGTGATTCCATTCTTAAGTATTTAACTTAGAGAAATGAAAACCTATATCCACATAAAAGTTTATGCATGAATGTTCATATCAGCTTTATTCATAATCACTCAGAACTGGAAACTACCCAAATATCTATCACCTGCTGTACAGATCAGCAATCTGTGTTAACATCCATACAGGGAAATCCTACTCAGCCACAAAAATGGACAAACTACTAATAGATGCAGAAACATAGCTAGATGTCAAATGCATTACAATGAATGAAAGATACCAAACTCAAAAAGGTACATACTGTATGATTACACTTACATGTCACTGTGGAAAAGGTACAACAAACAGGTCCAGAAAACAGATCGATACTTGCTAGATGCTGGAGTTAGGGGGGGATTGATTATGAAAAAACATGAGAAATATATATCTTGATTATGGTGGTTACCTGAATCTGTGTTTACTTAACCTCATAAAACTCTATATTAAAAAGTGTAGTCTGTTCTTATGCTGCTATAAAGAACTCTCTGAGACTGGGTAATTCATAAAGGAAAGAGGTTTAATTGACTCGCAGTTCTGCATGACTGAGTAGACCTCAAGAAATTTGTAATCATGGCAGAAGGCACCTCTTCACAGGGCAGTAGGAGAGAGAATGAGTGCTGAGCCAAAAGGGAAGCCCCTTATAAAATCATCAGATCTTGTGAGAACTGACTCACCATCAAGAGAACAGCATGGGGGAATCCCCCTATGATCTACTTACCTCCCATGGGGTCCCTCCCCCAACACATGGGGATTAAAAATCAGATTACAATTCAAGATAAAATTTGGGTAGGGACACAGAGCCAGTCCATATCATTCCACTTCTGACCCCTCTCCAATTGCATCTTTCTCACATTTCAAAACACAATTATGCTGTCCCAACAGTTTTCCAAACTCTTAACTCATTTCAGCATTAACCCAAAAGTCCAAGTCCAAAGTCTCATCTGAAACAAGGTAAATCCCTTCAACCTAGGAGCCTGTAAAATCAAAAGCCAGTTAGTTACTTCCAAGATACAATGGGGGTAAAAGCATTGGGTAAATGCTCCTGTTCCAAAAAAGGAAAAATTGGCAAAAACAAAGGGGCTACATACCCTATGCAAGTCTGAAATCCAGCAGGGCAGTCAAATCTTAAAGCTCCAACATGATCTCCTTTTACTCCGTGTCTCACACCCAGGTCACACTGATGTAAGAGGTGGGCTCCCACAAACTTGGGCAGCTCTGCTCCTGTGGCTTGGCAGGGTACAGCTCCTCTCCTGGCTGCTTTCACAAGCTGCCATTGAGTGTCTGTGACTTTTCCAGTTGGCACAGTGCAAGCTGTCAGTGGATCTACCATTTTGGAATCTGGAGGATGGTAGCCCTCTTCACACAGCTCCACTAGGCAGTGCCCTAGTGGGGACTCTGTGTGGGGGCTCTGACCCCACATTTCCCTTCTTCACTGCCCTAGCATAGGTTCTCCATGAGGGCTCTATCCCTGCAGCAAACTTCAGCCTACACATCCAGGCATTTACATACATCCTCTGAAATCTAGGTGGAGGCTCCCAAATCTCAATTCTTGACTTCTGTGCATCTGCAGACCCAACACCATGTAGAAATTGCTAAGGCTTGGGGCTTGCATCCTCTGAAACAACTGCCTGAGCTGTATGTTGGCCCCTTTTAGCCATGGCTGGGACACAGGGCACCAAGTCCCGAGACTGCACAAAGCAGCAAGGCCCTGGGCCGGCCCACAAAACCACTCTTTCCTCCTAGGCCTCCAGGGCTGTGATGGGAGGGGCTTCCATGAAGACCTCTGACATGCCCTGGAGACATTTTTCCCATTGTCTTAGCAATTAACATTTGGCTCCTCATTACTTTCTACTAAATTTCTGCAGCGGCTTGAATGGCTTGAATTTCTCCTCAGAAAATTGATTTTTCTTTTCTATCACATCATCAGGCTGCAAATTTTCTGAAAAGCTCTGCTTCCCCTTTAAACATAAGTTCCAATTCCAAACCATAACTTTGTGAATATGTAAAACTGAATGCTTTTAACAACACCCAAGTCAACTCTTGAATGCTTTGCTCCTTAGAAATTTCTCCTGCCAGATACCCTAACTCATCTCTCTCAAGTTCAAAGTTCCACAGAGCTCTAGGGCAGGGGGCAAAATGCCACCAGTGTCTGCATGGCAAGAGTGACCTATGCTCCAGTTCCCAACAAGTTCCTCATCTCCATCTGAGACCACCTCAGCCTGGACTTTATTGTCCATATCACTATCAGCATTTTGTTCAAAGCCATTCAATAAGTCTCTAGGAAGTTCTAAACTTTCCCACATCTTCCTGTCTTCTGAGCCCTCCAAGTCTCTAGGAAGTTCCAAATTTTCTCACATTTTCCTGTCTTCTTCTGAGCCCTCCAAACTGTTCCAACCTCTGCTTATTACCCAGTTCCAAAGTTGCTTCCACATTTTTGGGTATCCTTATAGCAACACCCCACTCTCTGAGGTATCAATTTACTGTATTAGTCCATTCTCATGCTGCTATAAAGAATTGACCAAGATTGGATAATTTATAAAGGAAAGAGGTTTAATTGACTCACAGTTCTTCGTGGCTGGGAAATCCTCAAGAAATTTAAAATGATGGTGGAAGGCACCTCTTCACAGGGTGGCAGGAGAGAGAATGAGTGCTGAGCCAAGGGGAAAGCCCCTTATAAAACCATTAAATCTCATGATAACTCACTCACTATTACAGGAAGAGCATAGGTGCACCACCCCCATGATCCATACTTCCCATGAGGTCCCTCCCACAACACATGGGGATTACATTTCAGATTACGATTCAAGATGAGATTCAGACCATATCAAAAGGGTTAATTTTTTCTATATATAAATTATACTTTTTCAAATTTTTAATTTTAATTTTAATTTTTTTCAGATGGAGTCACTCTGTCGTCCAGGCTGGGGCACAGTGGCATGATCTCAGCTCACTGCAAGCTCCACCCTGCGGGTTCAAGCGATTCTCCTGCAGCTTCCCAAATAGCTGGCATTACAGGTGCATGCCACCACTCCCCGTCAATTTTTGTATTTTTAGTAGAAACAGGGTTTCACTATGTTGGCCAGGCTGGTCTCAAACTCCAATAAACCTGACTTTTAACATAAAACCAGTCCTGAGGTTATCCAGTTTATGTGGTCTTATTATTCTGAAAATCAGTCATGTTTAAGAAAGTGCTATACCCTATTCTTCATGAAACAAATGTTTGAATATTTTCCTCAGGGGCCTATTTGAATTAGGTGATTTGTTGAGACCCTCTGATTATCTCTTTACTGTCGCTTCAAGGAAAAGCTAGAATGATTCAGGGAATCCCTTCAACTAGTGTAGTCCGAGGTTAGTGCTATTCAGTGGTTTCAATTCATTTACAATACAGCAAAATCTTTTTTTTTCTTTCTCAAAAGAAATATTTCATAAAACATCACTGTATGAAATGGGTAAATTATACCCCATTCTATGTCATAGGGTGATTATGACTCTGAGAGAAAGTAGGACATAGTTTTTAAGAGCACAGACCTTGGAGTCTTACAGACCAAGGTTTGAATCCAGGTTTTCCTTCTTACTTAGCTATATGGCTTTGGGTGAATCATTTAATATTTTGCAGCCCCAGGTTCCACTCCTACAAATTGATGATAACCCCTGTCTCAAAACAAGGTTATTGTGAGATTAGAAATGCTATATGGAAGGTGCCCAGAAAAATATTAATTACATAGAGTCAATTGTTATTATCCCTGCCTTCCACATCCTGCACCACCACTTTCTTCTTGTGTCCATCTGTCTCAGCTAGAGCCTAGGTTTCTTCACCAATTTCAATCCAAGCAACCTGCCATTGGAACTAGTGGAGTGCTCTCTTTTCAAGACAGCCTGTGTTCCCTGACTGGTCTATCATCTTCAGAGTTAGGCTACTTCAATACTCAATTCCAACCTGGAGAAGAACTGCCAATCTCCATATGGTCCATACTTCTAAATGATGATTAGGGCATCTAGTGATATCATAGCACCAACCTCCAATCAGTAAAATGAGCATACATTCATACACACACACACAAATATACATACCCACAAAAACCCTATAACTGGATATTCAAAAACACAATTATTACTCTCATTTTAGTAACAAAAAGCCATTACTGCCAAGGAAGAATTCCAGCCTCATATAGGATGGCAAGAAATACTAAGACTACAAGGAGATGACAAAGAAAGCAGCTTTCCACCATTCCATAGAATAGCCCAAACTATACAATCAGACTCAGATCAGAGTAAGGTAGCACATTAAACAGCAGGATCATCAGCCTTGTATTGCTGCTTCCCTTGCCTCCGAGTCCCACAGAGTGATGGGATCAGCCAGATGGAATCTATACATGCAGAAGTACTGGAACTAAAGGACTCAGTGCCAAGGGTTTAGCACCTTTTAGAACAAGCAGTAAAAATTCCAGTCCCCCTACCACTTCCCCTCAGAGAGCAAACAGTTGTCACATGCTGTGCTGGTCTTGATCTATTTAACTGCTCAACTACAGAAACACAATCAGTAATTACATTCAGGAATGCTTGAAACACATGACAAACTGCCTCTCTGAACAATTACAACAGCTTAAAATTTAGATATCAGTCCCTTTGATTCCATACATTTTCATAAAGAAAATTAGTTTATCTAGGAAATGGTACATATTTCTACCCTGAGGTTAAAACACTGACTGTGCCATTGTCAGCCATAGACAAAATTTCCCCCAACTAGTCATAGTTTGGGCTCTGTGTGGATATTTATGGTCAATAAAATCCAAATAGTCATTCCTTAGTAGTCTCATCTTTAGGTCAAACCTGAAGCTAGGAGTGTGACATCAGCAAAATGGCAGACTAGGAAGCTTCAGGCCCTCATTCCCCCATAGAAACATTAAGTAAACAGCAACAGACTGACTGAAATTACTTTACAGAAGCTCTGAAAAACCAGTCAAAGTCCTACAGCAACCAAGCAAACACTCAATCAAGAAAAAGGCACATTCAAAACTATAGAAAATTCTATGGTCTTTTTATTCATGCTTGCTCCACACCTACCATGGCCTGGAGTGGCATGATTTGCAGAGAAGTGGTAGCCTGGTCTCCAGTTCCCTTCCTTGAACCAGAGAGAGCAAAGTGTACATAATTTACAATGTTTTAAGCTGTCTAAGAGATCCGTCTCAATGTCCCCTAACTCTGAGGTACCTAGAAAAGTCAAATTCATAGAGACAGAAAGTAGAATGGTGGTATCCAAGGGCTGGAGGGACAGGGAATGGGGAGTTATGTTTAATGCATATGAAGTTTCAATTTGGGGAGATATTTTAAAGTTCTACAGATGGATAGTGATGATGGCTGAACAAGAAGGTGAATGTATTTAATGCTACTTTAACAGTATATTTTTTTAAATGGCCAAATGGCAGATTTTATGTTGTATATATTTTACCACAATTTAAAAAAAATTGAAGCTGAAGAAATGTATGTGCAAAAAGCCAACTTGCCAAAAATTTTCTGAGAAACAAACAGGTGAATAAAAGATAAATTTTATAGGCTGGGCATGGTGGCTCACGCCTGTAATCCCAGCACTTTGGGAGGCCGAGGCAGGCAGATCACAAGGTTAGGAGATCAAGACCATCCTGGCCAACATGGCAAAACCCCGTCTCTACGAAAAATGCAAAAATTAACTGGGCATGGTGGTGTGTGCCTGTAATCCCAGCTACTCGGGAGGCTGAGGCAAGAGAATCACTTGAACCAGGAAGTAGGAGGTTGCAGTGAGCCAAGATTGCACCACTGTGCTCTGGCCTAGCATCAGAGCAAGACTCTGTCTCAAATAAATAAATAAATAAATTTTATAAAAGGCCTCAAAGTTTTCTGTTTATCCAGGGCTTTATTCAATCCATGAGTCTACTATCTATGATCTTCAAAATTAACTAGGGACAGTTATTTTATCCATAAATTATTTTCCCTCTTAGATTCCCATTCCAAAATTATCTAATATATTCTTGGATTACTTCTTTTTCTGGAGGACAGCAATTGAAAACAGTAAAGTTTTCAAGCATGACACCTACATTTCTCTACCTCCTTGTCAAAATTCCCCTGTTCATTTTAAGTCACTTCAAGCAAAATTTCTTAACTGCCTGCTGTGTGCTGGGCACTGAGGTAGTTTACACAGTATCAAAAACAATGAAAAATATAAACTGTAGTCATGCACCACATAATAATGCTTTGGTCAACAATGGACTGCCTAGATGACTGTGGTCCCAATGATTATGATAAAACTGAAAAATTCCTATTGCTTAGTGACATCATAGCCATCATAATATCTTAGTATGTCACATGACTCACGTGTTTGTGGTGATGCTGGTATAAACAAAACTCTTGCATTGCAAGGTGTATAAAAGTATAGCACACACAATTATGTATACTATATAATACTTGATAATAATAAATGACTATGTTACTGGTTTGTGTAATTATTATACTATACTTTTTAATCATTATTTTAGAGCGTGCTCCTTCTAATTATAAAAAAGTTAATGGTAACAGCCTCAGGCATGCCCTTCAGAAGGTATTCCAGAAGAAGGCATTGCTATCCAAAGAGATGACAGCCCTATGCATGTGACTGCCCCTGAATTTCTTCCAGTAGGACAAGATGTAGAGGTGGAAGACAATGAGGTTGATGATCCTCACCCTCTGTAGGGCTAGGCTAATGTATATGTTTGTGACTTAGTTTTTTACAAAAAAAGTTTAAGTAAAAAAATAAAATATTCTAAAAATTGAAAAAAGCATATAGAATACATATATACAGAAAGAAAATATTTTTGTACAGCTGTACAATATGTGTTTAAACTAAGTGTTATTACAGTGTCAAAAAGTTTAAAAATTCAAAGTTTATAAAGTAAAATGTTACAGTAAGCAAAGATTAATTTATTAAAGAAAAATATTTAAAAATAAATGTAGTGTAGCCTAAGTGTACACTGTTAAAAAAGTGTACAGTAGTGAACAGTAATGTTCTAGGCCTTCACATTCCCTCACCACTCACTCACTGACTCACCCAAAGCAACATCCAGTTCTGCAAGGCCCTGTACAAGTGTACCATTTTTACCTTTGTTTTTTTTTTTTTTTTTTGACAGGGTCTCACTCTATTGCCCAGGCTGGATTGCAGTGGCATGATCATGGCTTACTGCAGTCTTAACATCACAGGCTCAAGCAATGCTCCTACCTCAGCCTCTTGAGTAGCTGGGACCACAGGCGTGTGCCACCACACTCAGCTATTTGTTAAATTTTTTGTAGAAATGAGTTTTCACCATGTTGCCTAGGCTGGTCTTGATCTTCTGGGCTCGAGCAATTTGCCCACTTCAGCCTCCCAGTGCTGGGATTACAGGCATGAGTCACTGCGCCTGGCCATTTTTTATCTTTTATGCCATATTTTTAATGTATCTTTTCTATAGATATGTTTAGATACAGAAATACTTAGCATTGTGCTACAATTGCCTAAAAGGCTGGGCATGACCGCTCACACTTGTAATCCCAGCACTTTGGGAGGCTAGGGCAGAAGGACTGCTTGAGCCCAGGAGTTCAAGACCAGCATTGGAAACATAGGTAGACCCTGTCTCTATTTTTTTTTAAAGGAAAAACAATCGCCTACACAGTAACATGCTGTACATGCTTGTAGCCTAGGAGCAATAGGCTATACCATATAGCCTAAGTGTGTAATAGGGTATACTATCAAGATTTATGCAAGTACATTCCATGATGTTGGCACAATGATGAAACTACCTAACAACACATTTCTCAGAAGTATCCCGGTCATTAAGCAAGGCATTGAAATTGGTTTTAAGCACAAAGGTGACTGTGAATGGTCTGTTACGTAAAAACAAATCACAGGGAAATTTAATTTGGCATTCTGGTGGAAGATGAAAACCTATGAAATCAATCACACAGATACTCAATTTTTTAAAAAGGGAGTTAAGAAAATATGGACTCCAATTCACAATTGCTACAAAGAGAATAAAATACCTAGGGATTCAACTTACAAAGGATGTGAAGGACCTCCTCAAGGAGAACTACAACCCACTGCTCAACGAAATAAAAGAGGACAGAAACAAATGGAAGAACATTCCATGCTCATGGATAGGAAGAATCAATATCATGAAAATGGCCATACTGCCCAAGGTAATTTATAGATTCAACGCCATCCCCATCAAGCTACCAATAACTTTCATCACAGAACTGGAAAAAACTACTTTAAAGTTCATATGGAACCAAAAAAGAGCCTGCATTGCCAAGACAATCCTAAGCAAAAAGAACAAAGCTGGAGGTATCACGCTACCTGACTTCAAACTATACTACAAGGCTACAGTAACCAAAACAGCATGGTACTGGTGCCAAAACAGAGATACAGACCAATGGAACAGAACAGAGGCCTCAGAAATAACACCACACATTTACAACCATCTAATATTTGACAAACCTGACAAAAACAAGAAATGGGGAAAGGATTCTCTATTTAATAAATGGTGCTGGGAAAACTGGCTAGCCATATGTAGAAAGCTGAAACTGGATCCCTTCCTTACACCTTATATAAAAATTATTCAAGATGGATTAAAGACTTAAATGTTAGACCTAAAACCATAAAAAACCTAGAAGAAAACCTAGGCAATACCATTCAGGACATAGGCATGGACAAGGACTTCATGACTAAAACACCAAAAGCAGTGGCAACAAAAGCCAAAATTGACAAATGGAATTTAATTAAACTAAAGAGCTTCTGCACAGCAAAAGAAACTATCATCAGAGTGAACAAGCAACCTATAGAATGGGTGAAAATTTTTGCAATCTACCCATCAGACAAAAGGCTAATATCCAGAATCTACAAAGAACTTAAACAAATTTACAAGGAAAAGTCAAAATAAAAACCATCAAAAAGTGGGCAAAGGATATGAACAGACAGTTTTCAAAAGAAGACATTTATGCAGCCAACAGACACATTAAAAAAATGCTCATCATCACCAGTCATCAGAGAAATGCAAATCAAAACCACAATGAGATACCATCTCACACCAGTTAGAATGGTGATCATTAAAAAGTCAGGAAACAACAGGTCTGGAGAGGATGTGGAGAAATAGGAACACTTTTACACTGTTGGTGGGAGTGTAAACTAGTTCAACCATTGTGGAAGAAAGTGTGGCGATTCCTCAAGGATCTAGAACTAGAAATACCATTTGACCCAGCCATCCCATTACTGGGTATGTACCCAAAGGATTATAAATCATGCTACTATAAAGGCACATGCACATGTATGTTTATTGCGGCACTATTCACAATAGCAAAGACTTGGAACCAACCCAAATGTCCATCAATGATAGACTGGATTAAGAAAATGTGGCACATATACACCAAGGAAGACTATGCAGCCATAAAAAAGGATGAGTTCATGTCCTTTGAAGGGACACGGATGAAGCTGGAAAACATCATTCTGAGCAAACTATCATAAGGACAGGAAACCAAACACCCCATGCTGTCAGTAATAGGTGGGAATTGAACAATGAGAACACCTGGACACAGGGCGGGGAACATCACACACTGGGGCCTGTCCTGAGGTGGGGGCATGGGGGAGGGACAGCATTATGAGAAATACCTAATGTAAATGATGAGTTAATGGCTGCAGCAAACCAACACAGCACATGTATATATATGTAACAAACCTGCACATTGTGCACATGTACCCTAGAACTTAAAGTATAATAATAATAAAAAAAGAAAATATGGACATAGTGGAGGGGTAGTAAATAACCAAGGAATATGAAAAGTCTGAACAAATTTAAAATGTAAGACAAATATATGTTAGGTACTTAAAATATTAACAAAAACATGCAAAGACTATCTGGTCCTATTTCCCATACCTCTCTAATATTCCGCAGAGTTCTTTAGGCCCTATCTGTAAACTCACCTTCACTCCAAGGGTTTTTCTTTCTGTAGCTATGGGAAATTTAAACACTCCTTTACAATTAGTTTGGCAGCTTCGCATTGAAGAAGACTGGCTATGGGCCCAATTAATAATTCATGGCCCATTTCTAGTGAATATGCCCTTCCTAACTTGTTCCCTACCCAGGTCTAGTAACTATCTGGGATCCTTAACTGAGCCCTCTGGTCCCAGGATCCTGCCTTGCTTTTTACTAAAAGTCCTAAAACTGGATTCCACCTATTAATATCAGATTCTTTCACAGGCTAAGTGCTCACCACTGAACTTGTGTGGTACCTCACCCATGGCTGGCTGTCACACTTTTCTGATGTTCTCTCCAAACCATCTGTCTTGTCATGACTTTCTAGATTTGACTGCCACATCTTGGCAAGTGTCTCATCTGTTAGATCTGACCCTTAAAATTGACCTTCTGTGACCTGACTAGTCTCAGTGCCCACCAACCCTGGGTCCTGACACTAACTAGAATAACCCAAATGGTTTTGGAATGAAAAGAGGCATGTTTAAAAGAAGAAGTCCTAGTGAAAACGTACAGGAAAGCCTATATGACAGATTAAATATAAAATATAAAGCCCTATAACAACTTTGAGGAAAGTTTTGCCAGGACTAACAAAAACAAGAAAAATAGTTTTTACAAATCTCAAAGGCGAAAAAACGAAACTAAAGAGAATTTCAAAATGTTCACTTATTGACTATAGACAGAGAAAATGCTTTAGAGAAATGGGTAGCCAATTGAAAAAAATCCTTGTATCAATCTACAGTGAGATGAACACCTAAGGAATTTCTTCTTCCCCATTGTTTCTGAAAGGCACAAGCTGGTAGAACTGGGTGAAGCAATGGTCAATAACGAAGATGTGCATATACAATAGATAAATTACCAGAACTAGATAGAGATAGTCTCTAACCCAAGAATTTGGAAGGAAATCACGCGTAAGATTAGTAAACTCATGGCCAAAATGCATTATGGCCTATTCTTAATATTATCAAACATGACATGATCTGGTAGTCACAAACGTGACTTCTGTTTGTAAAGACTCAATAGGGGACTTTCAGAGATTCAGCTCCCTATTAAAAAAAAAAAAAAGCTGTATCAGAAGCTAAAGAGAAACCCTAGGATAAGAAATATGGAAACATTCTTGTCTACATTTAGTGTAAAGCTAACTCCTGCTCCAGAGAACAGCCTAAGAAAGAGTTATAAAGGATAACACATGACCTTGAGGACATTCAGGACATAAATATGACTTGATAGCACATGGGAAATGGTCCTCAGAGGTTTCTCTCACAGGAATGTTTTGCTTAGATTGCTACGTACAGCAGGACTCAAAGCATATTCTCAAGTAGGGCTAACCTCTAACCCCAAGAGCTGGCCACTAACTCTTAGGCATTGTTTCTTCTAGAACATTCACTGGGTCACCTGGATCATACTTTAGATCAAGCCCCAAAGCCAAATCCCTTGGCAGTGATTTATTCATAATCCTCTGTCATTGTTTTTGCTTCTAAGGTTCCTACCACCCTTAGCATTTTATCTGGACATGAGGGCAGACACTTGCTCATAATATACATTTCGGTATATCTCTCTCCACCACCCTCCCACCCCCACCTCATTGCCACCACCATCACCCTGCTACCACCCCATCAACAAAACACCACTATACCAGCTGTGCTCAGGTTTCATTATTTGTATAATTACTTAAAGCATGGCTTCCCGATCCATATAAACCAGACAGTCAACAGAAAATTATCTCCAATGCAGACAGTTAAGTCCTGAGCAAAAGGACTTACCCAGGTGAATAAGATAAGGCTCTTTGTTTATTTAGGAAGGCATGATTCCACTCAAAGTCTCTTAATAAACAGACCTCAGGTTGAGGAGGCTATCAACAGCTTTCAAAACCGCCTACTGCAAACGTTTGCTTTCCCCACCCCCATCACAATGATTTACTCATTTTTAATAATATTTTAGCTAGCAGATGACATCATTTATAGACAAGCTATGAAATTTGAACAGAGAGGGTTTTTTAATTTAAAAAATTATTT
Organism: Gorilla gorilla gorilla; assembly: GCF_029281585.2. Lineage (NCBI taxonomy): Eukaryota > Metazoa > Chordata > Mammalia > Primates > Hominidae > Gorilla > Gorilla gorilla. Next base: position 129,392,816 of record NC_073247.2, read on the forward strand.
CATCTTTTCCAGTGTTCTCGACCTCCTAGCAGCCAAATAAACAGAAACCTAATGGCAAATCCTTTTACCATCAAGAAGTTCAGTAATGAATTGATGCTATTTCTACCAATCCCTCAGCTTTCATATCCTGGTACAACATCTAAAAAAGATCAAAAGATTACAGCCTCAGAAAGGAAATTATACATCTTTAATTTTTTAAAGTGAATCATATATAGGTTTCTCTCATACCCTTTAGATTTGTCTCCAAGATAAAGGGTCTCATTATTTAGAGGCACATGTTTTGTGAATCATGTCAATGTCATCAACTGTTTCTTTCATCGCTTTATATATCCCATAAGAGATACTGAAAACCAAATGGTTTTTATGAAAGGCTGTCCCTTGACAAAATTATAAAGCAGGGAAAGTTTGTCTTCCCTTTTCTTTTTATCCCTTCACTAAAGTTCCATATTCCCCTATGCTATCTTCAAAACCCAAAGGAACAACTTGTTATTGACTGGAGTTCAGGTCCCCAGACACGCCAATAAGAAGGTCAAACCATAGCATGCTCTTCTATTCTTCTTTCTCCTGAGAAACTTTTTCTTATTTCTTCTTAAAAAAAGATACATGTGCAAAACGTGCAGGTTTGTTTCACAGGCATATGTGTGCCATGGTGGTTTGCTGCCCCTATTGACCTGTCCTCTAAGTTCCCTTCCCTTACTCTCACCCTCTACCCCCAAACAGGCCCTGGTGTGTGTTGTTCCCCTCTCTGTGTCCATGTGTTCTCAGTGTTCAATTCCCACTTATGAGTGAGAACATGCAGTGTTTGGTTTTCTGTTCCTTTGTTAGTTTGCTGAGGATGATGGTTCCCAGCTTCATCCATGTCCCTGAAAAGGACATGATTTCACTCATTTTATAGCTGCATAGTATTCGATGGTGTATATGTACCACATTTTCTTTATCCAGTCCATCCTTGATGGGCATTTGGGTTGGTTCCATGTCTTTGCTATTGTAAATGGTGCTGCAATAAACATACCTGTGCATGTGTCTTTATAGTAGAATGATTTCTATTCCTCTGGGTATATACCCAGTAATGAGATTGCTGGGTTAAATGGTATTTCTGGTTCTAGGTCTTTGAGGAATCACCACATTGTCTTCCACAATGATTGAACTAATTTACATTCCCACCAACAGTGTAAAAGTGTCTCTATTTTTTCACAGCCTCACCATCTTCTATTGCTTGTTGAATTTTTAATAATCGCCATTCTGACTGTCTGGTTTTGAATTGCATTTCTCTAATGATCAGTGATGTTGAGTTTTTTTCATATATTTGTTGGTCATGTGAATGTCTTTTTTTGAGAGGTGTCTGCTCATATCCTTTGCCCACTTTTTGATGGGATTGTTTGTCTTTTTCTTGTAAACATGTTTAAGTTCCTTGTAAATTTTGAATACTAGACCTTTGTCAGGTGTGTAGATTGCAAAAATTTTATCCTATGTGTAGGTTGTCTGTTCACTCTGATGCTAGTTTCTTTTGTTGTGCAGAAGCTCTTTAGTTTAATTAGATCCCATTTGTCAATTTTGGCTTTTGTTGTGATTGCTTTTGGTGTTTTTGTCATGAAGTCTTTGGCCATGCCTATGTCCTGAATGGTATTGCCTAGGTTTTCTTCTAGGGTTTTTATGGCTTTGGGTTTTACATTTAAGTTTTTGATCCATCTTGAGTTAATTTTTGTATAAGATGTAAGGAAGGGGTCCAGTTTCAGTTTTCTGCATATGGCTGGCCAGTTTTCCCAGCACCATTTACTGAATAGGAGATCCTTTCTCCATTGCTTGTTTTTGTCAGGTTTGTCAAAGATCAGATGGTTGTAGATGTGTGGTGTTATTTCTGAAGTCTCTGTTCTGCTCCATTGGTCTATATGTCTGTTTTGGTACCAGTAGCATGCTGTTTTGGTTACTGTAGACTTGTTGTATAGTTTGAAGGTAGATAGCGTGATACCTCCAGCTTTGTTCTTTTTGCTTAGGATTGTCTTAGCTATACGGAGACTTCTTTGATTCCAGATGAAATTTAAAATCGTTTTTTCTGTCTGTGAAGAATGTCAATGGTAGTTTGATGGGAATAGCATTGAATCTATAAATTACTTTGGGCAGTATGGCCATTTTCGCAATATTGATTCTTCCTATATCCATGAGGATGGAATTTTTTTCCATTTGTTTGTATCCTCCCTTATTTCCTTGAGCAGTGGTTTGTAGTTCTCCTTGAAGAGGTCCTTCACATCCCGTGTTAGCTGTATTCCTAGGTATTTTAATCTCTTTGTAGTGATTGTGAATGGGAATTCATTCATGATTTGGCTCTCTGCTTGCCTGTTGTTGGTATAAAGGAATACTTGTGATGGGTATCCTGAGACTTTGCTAATGTTGCTTATCAGTTCAAGTTTTTGGGCTGAGATGATTGGGTTTTCTAAATATAAAATTATGTCATCTGCAAACAAAGACAACTTGACTTCCTCTCCTCCTATTTGAATACTTCTTATTTCTTTATCTTGCCTGATTGTCCTGATCAGAACTTCCAATACTATGTTAAATAGCAGTAGGGAGAGAAAGCATCCTTGTCTTGAACTGGTTTGCAAAGGGAATGTTTCCAGCTTTTGCCCATTCAGTACGATATTGGCTGTGGGTTTGTCATAAATAGCTCTTATTATTTTGAGATATGTTCCATCAAAACCTACTTTATTGAGAGTTTTTAACATGAAGGGATGTTGAATTTTATCAAAGGCTTTTTCTGCATCTATTGAGATAATCATGTGGTTTTTGTCTTTGGTTCTGTTTATGTGATGGATTACATTTATTTATTTACATATGTTGAAACAGCCTTGCATCCTAGGGATGAAACCAACTTGATCATGGTGGATAAGCTTTTTGATGTGCTGCTGGATTTGGTTTGCCAGCATTTTATTGAGGATTTTTGCATCAATGTTCATCAGGTATATTGGCCTGAAATTTTCTCTTTTTGTTGTGTCTCTGCCAGGTTTTGGTATCAGGATGATGCTGCCTTCATAAAATGAGTTTGGGAGAAGTCCTTCCTTTTCAATTGTTTGGAATAGTTTCAGAAGGAATGGTACCATCTCCTCTTAGTATTTCTGCTAAAATTGAACTGTGAGTCTGTCTGGCCCTGGGCTTTTTTTTTTCTTTTTTAAATTATTATTATACTTTAAGTTCTGGGGTAAATATGCACAACTTGCAGGTTTGTCACATAGGTATACATGTGCCATGTTGTTTTGCTGCCCCCACCAACTCATCACTTACATTAGGTATTTATCCTAATGCTATATCTCCCTGAGCCCCCCACCCCCTGACAAGCCCCTGTGTGTGATGTTCCCCTCCCTGTGTCCATGTGTTCTCATTTTTCTTTGTTTCTTTTGTTTTGTTTTGTTTTTGGTTAGTAGACTATTAATTACTGCCTCAATTTCAGAGCTTGTTATTGGTCTATTCAGGGATTCAATTTCTTCCTGGTTTAGTCTTGGTAGGGTGTATGCGTCCAGGAATTTATCCATTTCTTCTAGATTTTCTAGTTTATTTGCATTGAGGTGTTTATGGTATTCTCTGATGGTAGTTTATATTTCTGTAGGGTCAGTGGTGATATCCCCTTTATCATTTTTTACTGTGTCTATTTGATTCTTCTCTCTTTTCTTTATTAGTCTAGCTAGCGGTCTACCTATTTTGCTAATTTTTTTCAAAAAAACCTGCTCCGGGATTCATTGATTTTTTGCAGGGCTTTTCATGTCTCTATCTCCTTCAATTTTTCTCTGATCTTAGTTATTTCTTGTCTTCAGCTAGCTTTTGAATTAGCTTGCTCTTGCCTTCTAGCTCTTTTAATTGTGATATTAGGGTATAGATTTCAGATTTTTCTAGCTTCTGCTGTGGGCATTTAGTGCTATAAATTTCCCTTTTAACACTGCTTTAGCTGTGTCCCAGAGATTGTGGTACATTGTTTCTATGTTCTCATGGGTTTCAAACACCTTCTCGATTTCTGCCTTAATTTCATTATTTACCCAGGAGTCATTCAGGAGCAGGTTGCTCCATTTCCATGAAATTGTGTGTTTTTGAGTGAGTTTCTTAATCCTGAGTTCCGATTTGATTGCACTACGGTCTGAGAGACTGTTTGTTATGATTTCAGTTCTTTTGTATTTGCTGAGGAGTGTTTTACTTCCAATTATGTGGTTGGTTTTAGAATATGTGCCACGTGGCACTGAGAAGTATATATATTCTGTTGATTTGGGGTGGAGAGTTTTGTAGACGTCTACTAGGTCCACTTGATCCAGAGCTGAGATTAAGTCCTGAATACCCTTGTTAATTTTCCATCTTGTTGATCTATCTAATACTGACAATGTGGTGTTAAAGTTATGAATCTGGATGCTCCTGTATTGGGTGCATATATTCAGGATAGTTAGCTCTTCTTGTTGAATTGTTCCCATTACCATTATGTAATGCCATTCTTTGTCTTTTTTTATCTCTGTTGGTTTAAAGTCTGTTTTGTCAGAGACTAGGATTGCAACCCTGCTTTCTTTTTTGCTTTCCATTTGCTTAGTAAATTTTCCTCCATCCCTTTATTTTGAGCCTGTGTGTGTCTTTGCACCTGAGATGGGTCTCCTGAATACAGCACACCAATGGGTCTTGACTACTCGTCCAATTTGCTAGTCTGTGTCTTTTAATTGGGGCATTTAGCCCATTTATATTTAAGGTTAGTATTGTTAGATGTGAGTTTGATCCTGTCATCATGATGCTATTTGGTTATTTTGCACACTAATTGATGTAGTTTCTTCATAGTGTCATTGGTCTTTATATTTTGGTGTGTTTTTGCAGTGACTGGTATCGGTTTTTCCCTTCCATATTTAGTGCATCTTCCAGGAGCTCTTGCAGGGTAGGCCTGGTGGTAACAAAATCCCTCAGCATTTGCTTGTCTGGAAAGGATTTTATTTCTCCTTTGCTTATGAAGCTTAGTTTGACAGGATATGAAATTCTGGATCAAAACTTCTTTTCTTTAAGAATGTTGAATATTGGCCCCCAATCTCTTCTGTCTTGTAGAGTTTCTGCTGAGTGGTCCATTGTTCATTTGATAGGCTTCCCTTTGTAGGTGACCTGGCCTTTCTCTCTGGCTGCCCTTAACCGTTTTTCCTTCATTTCGACCTTGGAGAATCTGATGATTATGTGTATTTGGGTTGATCTTCTCATGGAGTATCTTAGTGGTGTTCTCTGTATTTCCTGAATTTGCATGTTGGCCTGTCTTGCTAGGTTGGGGAATTTCTCCTGGATAATATACTGAAGAGTGTTTTCCAGCTTGTTTCCATTTTCCACATCTCCTTCTGGTACTCCAGTCAATTGTAGGTTTGGTCCTTTTATAAAGTCACATATTTATTGGAGGCTTTGTTCATTCCTTTTAATTCTTTATTCTCTATTCTTATCTGCATGTCTTATTTCAGCAAGGTGGTCTTCAAACTCTGATAACCTTTCTTCCACTTGGTCAATTCAACTGTTGATACTTGTGTATGCTTCACAAAGTTCTTGTCCTGTGTTTTTCAGCTCCATCAGGTCGTTTATGTTTCTATCTAAACTGGTTATTCTAGTCAGCAATTCCTCTAACCATTTATCAAGGTTCTTAGCTTCTTTGCATTGGGTTAGAACATGCTCCTTTAGCTCATCATAGTTTTTTACTACCCATCTTCTTCTTCTTTTTTTTTTTTTTTTTTTTTTTGACGGAATTTTGCTTTTGTTGCCCAGGCTGGAGTGCAATGGCACGATCTCAGCTCACTGCAACCTCCGCCTCCTGGGTTCAAGCAATTCTCCTGCCTCAGCCTCCTGAGTAGCTGGGATTACCAGCACGTGCCACCATGCCCAGCTAATTTTTTGTATTTTTAGTAGAAACGGGGTTTCATCATGTTAGCCAGGCTGGTCTCAAATTCCTTACCTCAGGTGATCCGCCCATCTTTGCCTCCCGAAGTGCTGGGATTACAGGAATGAGCCACTGCGCCTGGCCCTACCCATCTTCTGAATGCATCTGATCCTCCATCCAGTTCTGCGCCCTTGTTGGAAAGATGCTACAATCATTTGGGAAGAGGCACTTGGGCCTTTTTGGTTTTCAGCATTTTTTCATTGATTCTTTCTCGTCTTTGTGAGTTTGTCTAGTTTCGGTCTTTCATGCTGCTGACCCTTGGATGGAGTTTTTGTGGAGGCCTTTTTGTTGCTGTTGTTGATGCTGTTGTTGTGACTTTCTGTTTGTTTTTCTTTCGGTAGTCAGGTCCCTCTTCTGTAGGGCTGCTGCAGTTTGCTGGGGATTCACTTCTCAGGCCTTATTTATCTGATTCGCTCCTGTGCCTGGAGACGTCACTCAAGGAGGCTGGAGAGCCACAAAGATGGGTGCCTCCTCCCTCTTCTGGGACCTCTGACCTCAAGGGGCACCAACCTGATGCCAATAGGATCGCTTCTGTATAGGGTGTCTGACAACCCTTGTTGGAGGGTCTCACCCAGTTGAGTGGCATGGGAAGCAGGACCCGTTTAACAAAGCACATTGTCCCTTGGTGGGGAGAGTGTGTTTCACTGGGGGGAAACCCACTCATCTGGGCTGCCCGGATTCCTCAGAACTACCAGGAGGAGAGGCTAAGTATGCCAGTTTGCAGAGACTGTGGCCACCCCTCCCCCTAGAGACTCAGGTGCAGGGAGATCCAAATTCTGTCCCTGAGCCTTTGGCTGGAGTTATTGGAGATCCTGCAGGGAAGCCCTGCCCACTAAGGATGGGTCAGTGTTAGACCTCAAAAGGCACTCTGGCATCTGACTGCCACAGCCCGTGTGTTGGGCTGTGGGGACAAATCTTGTGACCAAGCCATCCAGCCTCCCTGGCTCCAGCAGGGAAAAACACAGCCTGGGACTACAGAGATGGATGCTGCCCTTTCCCCTGCCCAGGGAGCCTAGCATGTTAGGCAGTTGTGAGTCTCAGTTCTGGCTGCTGCCCCTCTCCCAAGGAGCTCAAAGGGCTTAGACAGCAGGCAGCAGCAGCCCATACCGGTCGCCCCCGTCCCAGGGAGTTTGGTAGGCTTAAGAAGATTCCAGCCGAGAGACTGTAAGAATCTGCACGTTCAGGGGTTGGGATGCTAGGCCCCAGTGGCGTGGGTTCGCAAGTGGGATTTTCCCATCCATGGGTTGCACAGTTCTGTGGAAAAAAACACAGTTTCCCTGGCTGGGTAGCACGCTCACTCACTGCCTCCCTTGGCTGTGGAAAGGGGGTTCCCCTTCCCCGTGTGTCTCTCAGGTGGGCTGCTGTACCACACTGCTCTTCCTTCTCTTGGTGGATCATGCCAGCCTTTTAGTCAATTTTGATGAGAGAACCTGGATACCTTGGTTGCCAGTGAAGGATACACACGCTTACGGTTTTTGTCGATGGAAGCCTCCAAAGGTAGCTGCTTCTAGTGGGCCATCTTGGCTCCACCTCCTGAGAAAGTCTTGATCTCATATGCATCTTCTGAAAAACATCCCAGAGGCAAAATATGCAGATTGTGAGAGTTGTATACATCTACAACTTTGTAGGGAATGTGATTTTGGAACACCTGCTTCTGTGCCTGGAGACTATGAAGGGGAAAAAAAAATCTGTGAATTGATGCCACTAGCCTGGCCAGTAGCAGCCCAGGTACCAGTGAATTTGAAGGGTTTCACAATTCAAGAAATTTTAATGAAGTGAAACACAAAATTATCTTGGAAACAGGGTATTAAAGCAAAAGTGGTAGTAATGAAAACAGGAAGTTACACAGCCTACAGGATAAGAGCACAAGTTGTGGAGCCAGAACGACTGGGTTCAACAACCAACTCTGACACCATGTGACCTTGGGTAAGTCATCCCAACTCCTTGAACTCACACTTTATTACCTATAAAATAGAGGTAATACTTATCTACCTCACAGGAAGTGAATGCATACCAAGTACCTGGTATCAGTACCCTGAATCAGGGAAGTGAATGTATACCAAGTACCTGGCATGCAATAAATGCGCATTACATCACTTTATAGTGCTATGATCTAGGTCGAGTCAGTTAACCTCTCTGCATTTGTTTTTTACCTGTAAATCAGAATAAATGATAATTAATCTGCCTATCATACAATTTTCACAAATTGCAAATGAAGAAATCAATGGGAAAGGGCTTTGTAAAGCCAAATACAATAATCAAACTAAAAGATCATTATCAATAACCTAAATATATCATCTGAAAATGCCAACAATCTAAATGAATGTCAGGAGAACCTGATTGGTTTTGTGACCTTGTTCCTGGCTCCCTAGATTAGGTGTAACGTGTTGCCAAATCTAGTCACAAAATCTATCCTAATCAAGTTTCTTTGCTGGTCTCACCCAGTTTCCAACTATGAGTCCACTATTAGGGCTACAGCTTACCTTATTTGGTTTTGCCCCTGCACATCTTCTTTATGAACTTAGGAACCTATACTCCTAATTTTGACCCTGGCATCTGGATTTTTCACACTGCTCACCTAATTTAAGTCAACTAAATTTATGGTGTCTAATTCTGTTTCTAAGTTTCCAAACTGGTTCTTCCTTCTTACCAGCCCTCAAATATTTCCTGCCTTCCTCAAATGCTAGTCCCTTCGTCTCTGCTAGGGGAGCTGGGCTGCCCATTTGAACCGAATCTGTGCAGGCCACCATGTGATATAACAATTTTTTAGCATAAAGTTGTACATATTAATAGTTACAAAAATATTCCTGGATACAATGTATTCCTATGGGAAATGACATGTGACACACACCCATTGGACATAGGTTACAAGATTTCAGTTTCACTGGGTTCTGATGAGGTAAGGAACAGATGAGATCCCAGCCAAAGATACATATTTAAACTCTTTCTATGGACAGCATACTTCTTTGGCCTATTGCCATGGCTGTTAGTAGACAGAAAAGACCCAATGAGTATCCTAGAGTGAAATGGAGAAAAGAAAAGAATTTTGAGAAGACTAAAAAATGAACTAATTGAGCCTTAAAAGTATTTGTCTGTCCAGAAAACAGAAAGTTTGAAGTGGGTGAAATTAACATAGGCCCTGGCACATAATTAACAATCAATACATATTTGAAGAATAGATTAATTACCTGCTCAGTTTTTAAGGTCATATCTAGATAAGAATTTTAAAAGGGCAATTTTTTGTATGTCTTATAAATCCCATTATTCTTCTTAATTGTTTCAATAACAAACACCTGGGAAAATTATTGTTGTAGCACAGGAGAGACTGGGATATTCTAGAAATCATGAGCTTTATTAATAAATCAAGGACACAGGATGGATTTAGGGACACAGTGGACCCACTGTGAGATGGACCTCAGATAAAATTTCATAGATCAAGAGCCAAGATGGCTGACTAGATGCAGCCGGAAAGGGCTTCACCCACCAAGAGAAAAGAACATCAAGAAGACTGGCATACTCTAAGTGGATCTTCAGAAGGAAGGGAGGACATAGACCCTGGGCCGAAGGGGGAGGAAGCTGGGAACGCTGCACAGGGTTGTCGACCACCAGGACTCATTCTTGGCTATTGGCATCTCCAGTAGAAGGGATGAGTTAAACAGGCAAGAAGTGGTCCACACTTGCCGTGGACCTCAGGAATCCTAGATGCAGGAGACCCCATGAATCCCACAGGGCATCTAAGCTGGCAGGGAGAGCTTCTTGAAGAGTTGATAGGGACAGGACTCCAGCCTATGCAGAGCCCAGAGACTTTGGCATAGAAACAGCTGCAGTGGAGCACAGCCAGGGGCACGCACCCCCTAAGACTTACCACATCCCTCTAGGTGGCTTTGGATTTTGTTGATTGTCGGACATAGACAGAACAGGGCTATCTTGACTGTGGGACAGGACCAATCTGATATAAGTGCTCCCCATCTGCCAGCCTCTCCCAGGGTTCCTGCCTGGCAGCACCTGCTTGTAGCACAGCCTAAGATGCCCAATCAACAGGCTTCCCAGTGGCCACCTCCATAGCTCCTTTACTGGTAGACCCCATCTAATGGTCAGAGAGCTCCTGTAGATGGGCCCCCGGTAACCCACCCCCACCCACAGCCTCCCCCAACTGCTTTGCCAGTGTGTGCACACAAGTGGACCTTGACACCCTGTCACAACCAGTGCATGCACACACGTGCACAAAACCCATCACCTTGCAGCAACTGGAACATGTGCAGACCTTGCTGCCACCACCCTGCCCTTGCCAGCACGCACACAGACCCTGCTGCCCTACTACCGCTGGTGCACATACACAAATGCATATTCTGCTGCCACTGCCCTGACAAAGCACTTTTCCTGGAACCCCCACATCAAGATGTTATTGTCAAGGACCAGGAACACGTTAGTCCCTTGACTGCAGCAGGTGCTTAATGTCAAGAGGTCACAGAACAGTTACAGGCATGGTACTAACCTCCCAGGGTTAGAGCACGCAACCTCCCAGGGTTAGAGCATACCTCCCAGGGTTAGAATGCTGAACTGAGCCTTGGCCCACTGAAATCATAAAAAAATGAAGCCAGTCAGTTGAACTCAACTTATACCATACTCAAACCCTCAAGGTCATCAAAGTCTATAAAAGCAAAAATCCCCATCCAAAGGATAGCAACTTCAAAGAATAAAGGAACATCAGCCCACAGAAATGAGAAAGAATCAGCGCAAGAACTCTGGCAATTCAAAAAGTCAGAGTGTCTTCTTACATGCAAATGATCATACTAGCTCCCCAGCCATGGTTCTTAACCAGGCTGACATGGCAGAAATGATAGACATAGAATTCAGAATCTGGAGGACAGTGAACATGATCAAGATTCAGGAGAAAGCTGAAACCCAATTCAAGGAACTTAAGGAATTCAGTAAAATGATATAAGAGCTGAAAGAAGAAATAGCCATTTTATGAAAAAGCCAAACAGATGTGATAGAGCTGAAAAACTCATTTCAAGAATTTTATAATACAATCAAAAGTATTATCAGCAGAATAGACCAACCTGAGGGAAGACCCTCAGATCTTGAACAATGGTTCTTTGAATCAATTCCGTCAGACACAAATAAAGAAAAAAGAATAAGAAAGAGTGAACAAACCTCAAGAAATATGGGATTATGTAAAGAGACCAAATCTATGACTCATTGACATCTCTGAAAGAGAAGAACAGAGAGTGAGAAACTTGAAAAACATATTTGAGGACATAGTCCATGAAAATTTACCCAATCGCAGTAGAGAGGTTGACATTCAAATTCTGGAAATTTATAGAATCCCCGTGAGGTACTATACAAGACAACCATCCCAAAGACACATAGTAAACAGATTCTCCAATTTCAATGTGAAAGAGAAAATATAAAATGGAGCTATAGAGAAGGGTCAGGTAACTTACAGAAGGAACACCATTGGGCTAACAGCAGAACTTTCAGCAGGAACCCTACAAGCCAGAAGAGATTGAAGGTTATATTCAGAGTTCTTAAAGAAAACAAATGCCAACCAAGAACTCCATATCTAGCCAAACTAAGTTTCATAAGTGAAAAAAATAAAATAAAATCCTTTCCAGGCAAGCAAATGCTAAGGGTATTTGTTACCACCACACCTGCCTTACAAGAGGTTCTTAAGGGAGTGCTAAATATGGAAAAGAAAATTTGTTACTGGCCACCACAAAAACACACTTAAGTACATACACCATTGACACTATAAAGCAACTACCCAATCCAGTCTGCATAATAACCAGCTAACAACACAATGGCAGGATAAATCCTCACACATCAATATTAACCTTGAATATAAATGGGCTAAATACCCTACTTAAAAGGCACAAAGTGGGCCGGGTGCAGTGGCTCACGCCTGTAATCCCAGCACTTTGGGAGGCTGAGGCAGGTGGATCATGAGGTCAGGAGATCGAGACCATCCTGGCTAACACAGTGAAACCCCGTATCCACTAAAAAAATACAAAAAAAAAAATTAGCCAGGCATGGTGGTGGGCACCTGTAGTCCCAGCTACTCGGGAGGCTGAGGCAGGAGAATGGCATGAACCCGGGAAGCGGAGCTTGCAGTGAGCGAAGATCGCACCACTGCACTCCAGCCTGGGCGACAGAGTGAAACTCTGTCTCAAAAAAAAAAAAAAAAAGTACAAAGTGGAAAGTTGGATAAAACAGCAAGACTCAACCATATGCTGCCTTCAAGAGACTCATGTAATGCACAATGACACCCACAGACTCAAAATAAAGGCATGGAGAAAGATCTATCGAGCAAATGGAAAGAAAGGAAAAAAAAAAGAGCTGAGGTTGCTATTCTAATTTCAGACAAAACAAACTAAACCAACAATGATCAAAAAGGACAAAGAAGGGTATTACATAATGATAAAGGGTTCAATTCAACAAGAAGACTCAACTATCTGCATATATATGCACCCAACACAGGAGCAACAAGATTCATGAAACAAGTTTTTACAGACCTACACAGAGACTTAGATCGATAACCACATCATAACCGTGAGAGACTTCAACACCCCACTGACAGTATCAGATAGATCATCAACAGATATTCAAAAGCTAAACTTGACACTTGATCAACTGGAACTAACAAACATTTACAGAACACTCACATCCAACAAAAAAAATTTACATTTTTCTTACCTGCACATGGCACATGCTCTAAAATTGACCACACAATCGGCCATAACGCAATTCTCAAAAAATTCAAAAAAATGAAATGATACCAACCATACTCTCTGACCAAAGCACTCTAAAAATAGAAATTAATACCAAAAAGGTCTCTCAAAAGCATACAATTACATAAAAATTAAACTGGCTCCTGAATGACTTTTGTTTAAACAATGAAATTAAGGCAGAAATCAAGAAATTCTTTAAAACTGGCAAAAAAAAAAAAAAAAGATACAACATACCAGAATCTCTGGGACACAGCTAAAGAAGTGTTAACAGGAAACTTTATAGCACTAAATGCCACTTCACAAAGTTACAAAGACCTCAAATCAACAACATAACATCACACCTAGAGGAACTAGAAAAGCAAGAACAAACCAACATTAAAGATAGCAGAAGACAAGACATAACCAAAACCAGAGCTGAACTGAACAATTTGGAGATGTGAAAAAACATACAAAAGATCAATAAAATCAAAGTTTGTTTTTTGAAAGAATAAATAAGATTGATAAACTGCTCTCTAGTACCCTAAAACTTAAAGTATAATAATAATAAAAAAAACATAACATAAAATTTACCATTTTAACCATTTTTGTGTACAATTTAGTAGCATTAAGTACATTCAGAATACAGTGAAGCCATCACCACTATCCATTTCCAGAACTATGAAAATAAAAAATTTTAACATAGATTAAAAAAAAAAAGAAAGATGAGAGAAGACCCAAATAAACACAATCAGAAATGACAAAGGGGACATTACCACCAACCCCACAGAAATGCAAAGAAAACCCAGAGAGTATTATGAACACCTCCATGCACACAAACTAGAAAACCTAGAAGGAAACCTCCCAAGATTGAAGGAGGGAAAAATTGCAGCCCTTAACAGACCAGTAGTGAGTTCCAAATTTGAATCAGCAATAAAAGGCCTACAACCATAAAAATGCCTTGACCAGAAAGATTCACAATTGAATTCAACCAGACACATAAAGAAGAGCTGATACCATTCCTACTGAAATTATTCCAAAAAATCAAGGAGGAGGGAGTCCTTCCTAACTCACTCTATTAGGGCAACATCATTCTAGTATCAAAACCTGGCAGAAATACAACAAAAAAAGAACACCTCCACCCAATATCCCTGATGAATATGATGCAAAAATCCTAATCAAATTATCAGCAAGCCAAAACCAGCAGCAAATCAAAAAGCTAATCCACCACAATCAAGTAAGCTTCATCTCTGGGATGCAAGTTGGTTCAACATATACAAATCAATAAATGTGATTCATCATGTAAGCAGAACTAAAAACAGAAACCACAAGATCATCTCAATAGATGCAGAAAAGGCTTTCAATAAAATTCAACATCACTTCATATTAAAAACCCTCAACAAACCAGACACTGAAGGGGCATACCTCAAAAAAATAACAGCCATCAATGACAAACCCACAGCCAACATCATACTGAATGGGCAAAAGCTGAAAGCATTTCCCTTGAGAAGCAGAATAAAACAAGGATGCCCACTCTCACCATTCCTATTCAACGTAGTACTGGAAGTGCTAGCCAGAGCAATCAGGCAAGAGAAAAAAAATAAAAGGCATTTGGATAGGAAGAGAAGTAAATCTATCTCCCTTCACAGACTATATGATTCTATGCTTAGAAAACACCATAGTTTATGCCCAAAGGCTCCTGGAGCTGATAAACAACTTCTATAGTTTCAGGATACAAAATCAATGTACAAAATCTGTAGCATTTTTATACACCAATATCCAAGCTAAGAGCCAAATCAAGAAGGCAATCCCACTCACAATTGCCACAAAAAGAATAAAATACCTAGGAACTCAGCTAACCAGCGCAGTGACAGATCTCTATGATGGGAATTACAAAACACTGCTGAAAGAAATCAGAGACAGTACAAACAAATGAAAAAGTATTTCACATTCATGGACAAAAAGAATCAACATTGTTAAAATGGCCATACTGCCCAATGCAATTTACAGATTTGATGTTATTCCTATCAAACTATTGATGACATTTTTCACAGAATTTGGAAAAATATTCAGAAATTCATATGGAACGAAAAAAGAGCCCAAATAGCCAAAACAATCCTAAGAAGCAAAAAGAACAAAGCTGGTGGAATCACACAACCTAACTTCAAAATATACTACAGGGATACAATAACAAAACAGCATTGTCCAATAGAAAAATTGACACATAAATCAATGCTACATGTTAGAGAACCCAGAAATAAAGCAGCACACCTACAACCATCTGGTCTTCAACAAAGTCAACAAAAACAAGCAATGGGGAAAGGACTCCCTAGTCAATAAATAGTGCAGGGTTAACTGTCTAGCTATGTGCTGAAGATTGAAAATGGATCCCTTCCTTTGACCATAACCCTAAACTATAAATACCCTAGAATAAAACCTAGGAATACCATTCTGAACATAGACCCTGGCAAGGATTTCATGATGAAGATTCCAAAAGCAATGGCAACAAAAACAAATTGAAAAGTGGGACCTAATCAAACTATAGAGCTTCTGCACAGCAAAAGAAACTATCAACAGAGTAAACAGACAACCTACAGAATGGGAGAAAATATTCACAATCTATGCATCTGAAAAAGATCTAACATCCAGAATACATTAATATATGGAATTTAAATCAACAAGCAAAAAAACCGAACAACTCCATTAAAAATGGGCAAAGGACATAAACAGACACTTCTCAAAGGAAGACATACCTATGGCCAACAAGTATATGAAAAAGTTTTCAACACCATTAATCATTACAGAAATGCAAATCAAAACCACAATGAGATATCATCTCACACCAGTCAGGATGACTATTATTAAAAAAATCAAAACATAACAGATGTTGGCAAGGTTGCAGAGAAAAGGGAACACTTATATACTGCTGGTTGGAATGTAAATTAGCTCAGCCACTGTGGAAAGTAGTGTGGCAATTCCTCAAAGAACTTAAAACAGAACTGTTTGACCCAGCAATCCCATTACTGGATGTATACTCAAAATAATATAAATCATTCTACCGTAAAGACACATGCATGCATGTGTTCATTGCAGCACTATTCACAATAGCAAAGACATGAAATCAACCAAGGTGCCCAACAATAGTGAACTGGGTAAAGAAAATGTGGCACATATACACCACTGAATAGTACATAGCTATAAAAAAAAAGAATAAAACCATGTTCTTTGCAGTAACATGGGTGCAGCTGGAGGCCATTTACTAAGCCACTCAATGCAGAAACAGAAAACCAAATACCACCTGTTCTCACTCATCAGTAGGAGCTAAATACTGAGCACACGTGGACACAAAGAAGAAAACAATAGACACCAGGGACCACTTGAGGATGGAAGGTAGACAGAGGGTAAGGATTGAAAAACTATGTATCATATATTACGCTCATTACCTGGGTGACTAAATAACCTGTACACCAAACCCCCATAACATACAATTTAGCCATGTAAAACCTCCAAATGCACCCCTGAAACGAAAATAAAAAGTGGAAAGAAAATCACAATAATAATATTAATAATAAATCAAAATTGGGCTCAAGATTTTAAAAGAATGATATTGATTGAAAGACTGGTGGATAATTTTTTGGCCAGAAAATACAGCCTTTTTCCCCTAGAGGTAACTGCGAGTCATGAGAAAGCCTACCTTCTCCAAAGTTAAACATGATATTAATTTGTAAAACTGTATGTGATAGCACATCTATCTGGGACAGACTTTGAAAGACCACAAAAGTTTTCATATAAAGTATCAAGTTTTTATTATTTTTCAATGTCTAGTGAAAAAACACACATCCCATATGAATTGTTCCCTGTCACAGTAAAATCCAAGGCCCGTTTGTGTACTTAGGCAGTGACAATGTAATGCCATTGTTTAGTGTAATATCTGGGCAGTGTCAGGGACTGTAAGCCAAGGGCCAGCTTCTTACCTGAGGCCAGAAATTGCCTTTCAGCTCCTTTTATGTTTATTTCCAACCTATGTCTGCTATTTTTACACAACTGTCTACCCTTTATTCATCTTTCTCTTTCTTTTTGTTCTACTTCCTCTATCGAACTCTGAGAGGATGTGATTTAACAGATATACTGAGCTATGAACTTCTCTGAGAGTAAGCCCAATAGAAATCAAAACTATTAATAGCGCCTGTTTCAACCATGGCTACATTAAACTTTTTCCTTTTCCTATCATTACTTCCTTTTTCAAAAATCTGTGCATTTTCTGCCATAAATCTGGGTTTATAAAGACATCACTAGTGAGATGATTTTAAGATAAAGAAAACATCTCTAGGAAAAACAAAGTTTTAACAAAAACCAAAACAAAGCGCATAAAAGAATTTGAAAGACAGAAGAGATAATTTAATTATTGATTAATAAGTTTCCAATTACCAAGTTCAGTTTTAAAACTGAATATAACTGAAGTCTTCACATCTGTGTACAGAGACAGTTAAACTATAATGCATGATTATCTACTAGTGTTTCTGAGAATTCCAGCATTTTAGAGCTGTAAGTGATCCTAGAAATCATCCCTTATCCTCTGATGTTTCAAATGAGAAAACTGAGACCCAGAAAGACTTACCCAAGTTGACACAGGTAGCTAGTAACTGAGCAAGGTCTAAGTGTAGTTCTAAGCTCAAGTTTACATTGATCTGGTCACTTAACTTGGTTCACATCACAGAAAAAAACAAGAGAAGTTTTAAATCTACATTTGAATTTTCTTTCAACATGTCTTAAAGAAGTCAGAAATATATCAGTTAGGAATCCTTGTTATGGTAAAGTTAGCTAATACACTTTCATGAATATATTTGCCTAAGACTCTACAGGTAGCACAGTAAGAGGATAAGAGATGCTAAATAGAAAGATTTTATATTATTATATCAGGTTGGTACTTGGACCTTGAGAATATGTGCTTCAATTGGATTTTTTCAATTACCTAAATTATCACAGAGGTTCCAACAAATGATTTTTATGTACTCAAAAGGTCCAGGAGAGGAAGACTCTCCAAAATCTCTTCCACCATGGAAGGTAAAACTATGGCTCTGTTTCCATAACCAAATCAAATTACTATCTTTAAAATGACTCTCACCTTTCTTTTTTTTTTTAAATATTTCCCAGATTTACTATTTGACTTACAAACATTGGATTTAGACAAAATAACAAAGAAAAATAGAGTTTAAGAGGTACAATAAAAAAATTTAAATCGAGTTGTATCTACCTATTTTACTCCCTTACTTTAGTATAAGAATAAACATTTCATGCCAGGTTCAGTGGCTCACACCTGTAATCCCAGCACTTTGGGAGGCTGAGGTGGGCGGATCACTTGAGGCCAGGAGTTCCAGACCAGTCTGGCCAACGTGGCGAAACCCCGTCTCTGCTAAAAATACAAAAGTTAGCTAGATGACTCTCACCTTTCAACTCGAGGAACATCCCGGTAGATAACACAAGCCGAAAGCATTATTATTAAATTCTACAAATTTCCTTAAATTGAGTATTCATCAAGACAAAGAACTCAGTCTCACATTTCCCAGATAAGGTTATTCATGAGATTTCAATCAGCTGACCAACAAATTATAAAGTCACCAGCAAGGAATAAAACAAGATTGTTTTGTCAACCAATGATGGACACTTTGGATTATGTTATGTTTCAATGGTCATAAAACTGCGTAACTGAATTTCTTCAGAATAAAATTGAGCTACACACCATAAAGACAGCTCTCAAATACTTCCTAAAAATAGCTTAAAAACTTTGTGATAAAGCCAACATATAGTTGAGTAAATAACAAACACAGATCTACAAATTATACAAATGCACATCTTAGTTTCACTCTGAATAATGTTTTCTACTAATCAGTTAGTACTATGAAGAGGTTCTGAACAATTGACAGAGCCAGGGCAATGTCCAAATACAGCTTAGAAATGTACCAAGATGCATTCTAACAATCAAGGATATTTTCTTCCTTTTTGATCAGCAACACCCAATCCAATCATTGATTATTTTAGACCTAGTGGAAAGGAGCTAGCAAAATGCATGAAGAGGAGGTTTCCTAAAGCTATTAAGGCCAATGTTTTCCATAATACAGCAAATTTTAAATAAATATATATATATATATGAATGTACAATAGTCCAAATATATTTGCAATGTAAAAACAAAATGCTTGAAACTATAACATATATTTTTAATCTAAAATATGAATACATGCTAAGTAGTCAGATCTTTTCCCCTTTAACCTCACATTTTGGGGAGGAGGTGGGTAATCCATTGAAAAATCTGAAGCCGTAACAGTTGTTTTAGATCAGCAGTTGTGCTTCAGAAGGGGATGAACTTTCCCCAGTTCTGAAGCCCTCAAGCTTCTATTAACAACCCATAGACCACAATTAATTGCATTGTCCTGCCTAACTGCAAATGGTCTGAATAATGTGGGAAGCATATGAATCTAATGAGCAGTTAGTATCTCTAGCACAGTTCCTTCCAGGTTTTTAACCCTGACCAAGTCACTTGACCTCTCTATGCTGTATTTTCCCTATTTGTAAGATGAAGTATATAATAGTACCTACCTTAAAGCACCAATGTGAGGGGTCACATGAGTTAATAAATGAAAAGTATAGTACAGAATATAGCATGTAGCTCTCATTTTCCTATTCTTAACACATTGAATTGGTGACAGTCTGGATATATGACACTCTTCAGACAGAGTATTAAGTAGCAAAAGAGTTATCCTACCTACTCCAAGCAACTAGCTAAATTATACATGACCCGGAGTCCGTAAAACCATATTAATGGGATGTAGGAGACCACATGACCAGACAAATAGGAAAGCCACAGTTAGATGGGCAGATAGGATTTTACAGTACTGCTGATTTTCGGTTAGAAAGTATGATGACAGAATGAAGATAAACAATAGTTTGGAGTCAAACCTGAACTTGAATCCTGGCTCTATCACCTATAATTGCGAGACCTTTTACAAGTCCATGAAATGGTCTTTATAAGAACCTTGTCTGTGGCTGGGCACAGTGGCTCACGCCTGTAATCCCAGCATTTTGGGAGGCCAAGGCGGGCAGATCGCAAGGTCAGGAGATCGAGACCATCCTGGCTAACACGGTGAAAACCCGTGTTCATTTGAAGACTGCCAGGTTAGCACGGATAGGGGATTATTGTTTCTCTAGGAGAGGCATAGAAAGGCCTAAATGGAAGCAAAGCAGTACCCAGGTAGGGTTATAGCTTAGAGTCAAGAGGTAAAGTTATGTTACTGAGGGACTAGAACCAGAGACATGGTAGCCTACTCAAGGCATCTGTAACTGGAAATGCCAGAAAAAATATAAATCCAAAATTCCTTAGGTGAGCAGAGTTAAACCCTGGGAATTAGGTGCAAATGACAAGTCCAAACAATCAGAGATAGGATTGGATTGATGATGAAGTTGAAACTTTAGAATTAAATGAAGAAAAGTTGGAAGGATTTCAAGTTTTCAAACATGAAAAAAATTCAGTACAATTGCTAGACATCAGTCTCCTCATTTATTAACCAGTGGAAATAATAACTACCTACAAGGGTGGCCAAGAAGTTTCACTCGGAATAATAAACATAAAACACATACTAGGATCACCAGCTGGTAATAGAAAATAAATGGTCATACCCTTGTACTTAAAGGTAGTTCAAACCTACTTCTGGAAACATGATTCTACATTCATTAACTCATGTCACTACTGATGCAAAATGCTTGGGACCTGCATGATGACAAAGCCTTCCAGTCCTAATGATGGCAAATACCATGGGCAGAAAACAACACTGTGAATCTCTCCAACACCATCAAGGTTTTTCTCTTCTTTTCTCACTCTAGGGAAAACCTGTACACTCTCTGTACCTTTCTCTCTACCTGGCTGTCATCTGCTTCTCCCACTGTTTTTTTACCCATTTCCTTTAGCGAGACAATATTTCCCAACGATGTAATGACAAATAACTCTCTGAGATAGCCAAGTATGGTCCCTGAAATTCACAGACGAAAAGGGTTATACTGGAAGTAAAAATAACACTTGATTACAATACTGTCCATCTCCTAAAGCAGGGGTCCCCAGCCCAGGGACCACAGACTGCCACAAGTTCGTGGCCTGTTAGGAACCTGGCCACATGGCATGAGGTTAGAAGCTGAGCTCTGCCTCCTGTCAAATCAGATCAGCAGAGGTATTAGATTCTCATAGGAGCGTGAACCCTATTGTGAACTGTGCATGTGAGGGATGTAAGTTACACACTCCTTATGAGAATTTAATACCTGCCCCTGAATGTCCATGGGAAAATTGTCTTCCATGAAACTGGTCCCTGGTGCCCTAGAGGTTGGGGACTGTTGTTCTAAAGAATTATCATTGCTGGGTGTTGTTTTTAGGTCTGAATAGAGAGAATCCAAGGTCACCATTTGAAGGAGTAGACTCATACAACAGCCTCACCTTCATCTATGAACTTCCAAGTACACATAATTAGAACTTCCATTTTGTATATATCTTGAAAATTTAGAAATATCCAGAAAGATCTGCTAATCCAATTCTCTCTTTTAAAGATAAAGAAACCAAATGAAAGACACTCACAAACAGGGCTTGTGTTACCCTGTTCATATTCACACTCATAGAACGATGCACTTTCCACTATACCACATCACCTCTCTCCTCTACATTTTACTCTGAAACATAAGAGAGTACTTTTAGAGTTTCAGTAGTTCTGTGAGCTTCTTTCCCTAGCTGGTTAAGAAAACTTTGTCATGACTTTGGCTATTTATTTAATTTCACAATGATTAAAGTTGAAATTTGTTACAAGCTGGCTGCAGCAACCAGTCAGAACAATCACTAATTCTTTCCAAGATCTCATTGAATTTCTATGGTTCTTGCTGGAATTGCATTTAAGTATTCAAGGGAGAAAAAGCAAAAGTAACATCTCAATTCAATAAGAAACTGGGTTTACACCAACAGTGATAAAAAAATAGTAACCTTTCCCTGTGGGTTCATTTTTTTTCCTGCAGTGACTGAATATGCTAAACTTCACAAAATACATCTATGGATGTATGCAAGTGGACGAGTCTATTGGGAGGAAAGAGGTGTGTGTGTGTGTGTGTGTGTGAGAGAGAGAGAGAGAGAGAGACAGAGAGAGAGAGATTATATGAGTTTATTGATTGATTTGAAATAAAAGACATATTTTGTTTTTATAATTAAGTATTGAGGAAATAATCATATTCACCTTGCCATAGAGAGTCTAAATGCCTATGTGAACCACCTTCATAAAGTTAATTTCAGGATTAGCAATAACAGAAGAACAAAAGACTCAAACGGTACCGAAGACTGCTATGGTTATGAACTAAAATATGTTCCCCTTTAAACAGTGAACTAGTGCCAAAACTCAAAACTGTTTGCATTTATATCACATAATGTAAATTAGATTTACATTACATCATTTACATAAATGATTCTATATACAAAACATTCATGAGAAGTTGGATGAGAGTTTTTCAAATTGACAAGTTTGCACCTAGACTGATAGAATAAATGAATACAGCATTTTACATGCATAAACTGTGGAAAATAATAACTACCTAGCAAGGTAGTCATCAAAGATGTAAAGAGAATCATAAATATAAAGCACATAGTGGGATCATCAGCTGATAACATAAATGGTCATTGCCTTGTCCTCAAAGGACTATTCAAATCAGTCCTTAAATCTTTGACATTTCAAGGAATGCATTTCCGAACAATAACTCATCAATTTAGAAAATGTATTCAGTGCAAGGTAAATTTGTTTCTTCTATAAGATTTTAGTCAATAACACAGTAACTCATTTCCATTCCTGAATCCGTGCTTTTCAACAAAGTGGACAGAAACAGAGCTGTCCTCTCACCTCCCCTATCGGTGCCAATTCTGTTCCCTCTACCCAGGTGCCAATTCTCAGATACTTTGAGAATCTGAGTATTCTCTTTCCCCTGGCCTTTACTCTTAGCTGGATATCATTATTTCCCCAAAGATATCAATTGATGATAAGTTCTGCTATTTATTTCCTGGAGTCATTTGCATTTCTTTGAAAACTTTGAAAGGCAGAAAAACATCTGAGAGCCAAATATATCCATTTTTAATAATGGAAGCAATGTAATTTGCAGGAAGTTTACTGTAACTCCACCCATTTTCATCCCAGTATCAGGACTGGGGGTAGAATCCTAGATGGGTCAGAGGATTGAAGAATCTATACAGTCTACTCTGAAATTATTTGTGTGAGTCAGTTTCCCCCTACAAAAAGGCTAGCTCTACCTTTGTGCTAGAAGGGCTAGATTTCACAGTAAGTTGCACTTTCCCGCCGGGCGCAGTGGCTCACGCCTGTAATCCCAGCACTTTGGGAGGCTGAGGCGGGTGGATCACGAGGTCAGGAGATCGAGACCATCCTGGCTAACACGGTGAAACCCCGTCTCTACTAAAAATACAAAAAATTAGCCAGGCGTGGTGGTGGGCGCCTGTAGTCCCAGCTACTTGGGAGGCTGAGGCAGGAGAATGGCATGAACCCGGGAGGCAGAGCTTGCAGTGAGCCGAGATCGCACCACTGCACTCCAGCCTGGGCAACAGAGCGAGACTCCGTCTCAAAAACAAAAAACAAAAACAAGTAAGTTGCACTTTCCCTCACTTACCTACATTACTTTTGCAAACCCAGCCAGAAAAATGAATTAGTAAAGTAAATTTATTTATTTAGATAAGAATAAATCAAACCACAGAACTTTCAAATAGGACTAACAGTAATTTCTAGTAGGCGTGGCTAAAGAGTTCCTAGTTCCTACTTAAAATTTAGTTGGGAGTAGGGGAATAGGAGGGAATACTGCTTAAATGACAATCACTGGGCATTCATGTAATAATACTTTGAACATTATTTATAAAGGACTTGGCATGGGGGCTCACGCCTGTAATCTCAGCACTTTGAAAGGCAGAGGCAGGAGGATCTCTTGAAGCCAGGAGTTCAAAACCAGCCTGATCAACATAGCAAGGCCTTGTCTCTATGAAAGAAAAATTGTAAAATTAGTCAGGCATGGTGGCACATGTCTGTAGTCCCAGCTACTTGGGAGGCTTAGGCAGGAGGATCACTCAGGCAGGAGGATCACTCGAAGCCCAGGAGTTCCAGGATACAGTGAGCCATGATCATGTGACTGCATTCCAGCTTGGGCGACAGAGTGAGACTATTTCAAAAATCAAGGGGTTTGGATCTGGCCCATTCCACTAATACTGTCAGTCATCTCTCAGATCTCACCTACCTACTTGCCAAGAGAGGCTATATCTAAATACTGGAATGTTTGATGTTGTTTCCTGAGCAGTATTTCCTTGATATAGGCCAAAACTTATACCTAAAATTGGAAGGGGGCTTGTCGAAGAAAGCCACAACTCTCTGGTTCTTATTCTTTGAAACATTACGTGACATTGGTAAGTATGCAAACCTTGTATTTCAAGTATCTTTTAGCACCTTTCCTTCCTTTTTCTGGTTACAACTTGCCTGATTTTAAAAATAATTTTGTATATCTCTTAGCAACAGCTTTAACACCATTTACATCCTGTTTCATCATAAGAATTCAATCTTTTTCCAAATAATCAAATCTTACAAACAGCAACATACTTTAAGAATGTAATAATATGATGGTTTGCAGAGTGAGTTCTTCAGTCCCTTAGGGTTCTACAAGGGTGTCTCAGAAGTCATTGCTGCTCAAGTACCCAGCTCTACCTTTCATTAAAGCTGCTTCATTTCTTTTTTTTTATAAATTCAGGTTCTGAGGTGTTACCAAAAGCTTTCACAGCTGCAAATAATTGCTTGAAAAAATATATCTGTATCTATCTATATATCTCCATCCACATTTTGTGATCCATGTATATTTTTGATAGATTTTTCCATTTTGATCATTGTTCTATCATATATTAAACATGACATGATACTGTAAAACCCAACTGGGCAGCTTTTCTCCCCTATACCAAGCTGTCTTTCCCAAGCAATTGGTTAACTTTAGTAGGGCTCATCAATCTAGAGAAATAGTGTATACATTAAAATAATCTCTACATTCTAAAATTAATTCCTCAAAACCCATATAACTGTTGACATCATAATTGTGGGCTATTTGTCAAAAGTTGCGAGATAAGTGACTATTTGTGTCACATTCAACCCCATGTCAGTGTAGAGACCTGGCCAATGCCTGACCTTTGGTTTAGTTTGCCTGCATTAACCATGTCTGTATGAGGTTTTCATGTCTGATAGATCCAAAAGAAAAAGAGACAGCTATCAATGCCTAACTCTAGACAGCTATCAATGCCTAGTATCTTGGAATACAATGAATCCTTGCGGGACTGAAAAGAATACTGAAAACACTGCTTTAAGCAGGTTAATAATGATTTACAAATGTTTCACGATATGAAATGTTAGCATGCTCAGACTGTCATAACAAAATACCACAGTCTGGGTGGCTTAAACAACAGAAATTAATTTTCTCACAGTTTTGGAGTCCAGAAGTCATGATCAAGGTGCCAAGAAAAGTCTGTTCCTGGTGAGAACTTTTTCATTGGCTTGTAGACAGCTGCCATCACAGTGTCCTCACATGACCTCTCCTCTGTGCAGGAAGACAGAGAGCTCTCTCATGTCTTCTCTTCCTTTTATAAAAACACCAATCTCATCGAATTCGGGCCCCACCTTTATGACTTTATTTAATCCTAATTACTTCCCAAAGGCCCCACCTCCAAATATCATCACATTAAAGATTAGGGCTCTAATATATAAATCCGGGGGAGGGCACAAGTCAGTTCACAATAGAGAGTAATGATACATGAGAATGTCTTCTGGCCTCACATTTTATACTTTTCTGTAGTCTTCTTTAATCATTTGATTGGCCATGGGATTTATTTATTTATTAGGATTAACCAAGTGTGCCATTTATTGCTAATGCCACTCCTGCCTTAAATTTACCACTTCACTAACCTTCTTGGACACTGAGTCTGGAGAGACACTTACATCTCCAATGTAAGCAGAATTGGTCCACCCATGTGGGATGATGAAAAGAACACTTAAAAAGTCCTATTGCTCTCAAAATCTCTCCTTCTGAGGTCTGTCATGATGCTGACCATTTTCTCCTCCTATCTGCCCTAAATTCCTACATCAGAGTTATCCCTGAGATTCAGGAAGAAAGAAAAGAATGAAATAGAAAATGAAAATAAACTTTCTCCTGAAAGTCATTAGTTAAGGGAATACATACTACCAGGGAAAGGCAAGGTGAAACCCCACTCTTAGAATTCTACTATTAAAAGACTACCACATGTTAATTTTTCAGATTAGCCAACTGCCACATTAAGACGGTACAGAGTCTTGTCTTGAGACTATGAGAAACAATTTTGTGACTTTCAAGGGGTTCAGGAAGCATAGTAGGAGAGACACTAAAACAAACTACCTATATCACCATTTTGCCTATAGTACATTTTGGATACTTGATGGAAAACTAATTATAGCAACTCAGAGCACTAAACCAAAATAACAACTGGGGCCAGATCAGGTAGCACAAAGTCACCATCTCCAAACGTGAATACCTTGCAGATGTTTAATACATGTTTGCTAAATTGAACTGCTGTTAGGCTGGCCCTACCTGCATCCTTAATTTAGATGCTTTACGTTTTGTTGGTGGGTTATCTGTTATAATCTAACAGTTCATCTGTTAATTAGCTTTTCCACATGCATTACATGTCTCAAAAGTCAGAACTAATGCAGATAAAACATACCAAAAATTAGGAGCAATTTTTAACAGCAGAGTACAGTTATCCTAGGCACTGCTGCATTCACTTTGTCTTTGAAGGGTGAAGAAGAAAAACAATAAAGTCTTGTTTTTTCTATAACACCTCTACATTACTGATGGCTTTTCATTACCTCTCACAGATTATTTGTTATAAACACAATTGTAAAACACAGAGTGGTACCAAATCAGAGAATCCTTATTTTACCACCCTCTGTCTGAGAAAGGTAGGAGTGTGAAAAAAAAAAAAGAAAGAAAGAACCTGTCATTCACAGCTTCAAGCAGTTGGAATACCTTTGGGACTCAAGGTGACACAGAACAAAACTAACCCACAAAAGACTTTCTTTATGATCCCTCTTGTTCCTCTATTTAAGCCAACAGACAAAGCCCTGCATACCAATTCCCCAGCTGCTCACAGTGCCAAAGTAATTTCAACACCAAAAGCCCGCTCAGCCCTGGAGAATAAGAAACAGCACATGCACTCATGGTTGTCTGATTAAAGTTCAAGTGCTGCATCTCGGAAAGCTTCTGCCCTTTAGAAAGCTTGAAGTCCTTAGGCCATGTATGCCTTTGATTACCTACCCTCCAAAAAACCTGAGACTGCCTCTTCTGCTTCATCAAAGGCCAGAGAAAAGGGGTGGGGAATTTTGGTTTTACCACATCACCTCAAACACTGGGAGAACTTGAGAAATGACCTTTGCATACCCAGAATATTTTAGTAAAATTCATGTACAGCTTGGTTATTCAGATATTCACAAACATATTAAAATATACAATAAGGCTCTGCCTATGTAAGTGATGTGCCATTTGCAGTATGAATAACAAAAACAGAACTTCAAAATGGTAGGGTTGTCTGATACTCCCACAACAATTTTTAAAAACTAAGTATTTTTAGAGATTAGGTATATGGAAAAATTGAATTGATATTACCAAGAGTTTCTAAATGCCTTCTCAATCCCTCCGCGCCATACACACAATTTCCCCTGTTATTAACGTCTTGTGTTAGTATGGTAATTTGTTACAATTAATGAGCTAATATTGACACACCGTTTTCACTAACATCTATAATTACACTGGGATTTACTCTTTGTGTTGTACATTCTGTGGGCTTAAACAAATATATCGTGACAGGTATCCACCACTGTAGTACCATACAGAATAGTTTCACTTCCCTAAACATAATCTGTTCTCCACTTAATCCCTCCCTCTTTCCTCCCAGGTCCCAAGTAACCACTGAGCTTTTTACTGTCTCCATAGTTTTGCTTTTTCCAGAATAGTAGGACTCATAAATTATGTGCCTCTTTCAAATTGTCTTCTTTCACTTAACAATATGCATTTAGGGTTGCTGTATGTCTTTTCATCACATAACATTTCATTTCCTGTTAATGCTGAATAATATTCATTTTTATGAGTGTGCCACAATTTATCCATTCACTGATTGAAGAACGTTTTGGTTGCTTCCAAGTCTTGGCATTTGTGAAAACTGCTATAAACATTTGTGTGTTGGTTTTTGTGTACTTAAGTTTTCAATTCATTTGGGTTAGTATCAAGTTGTGCAATTGCTGGTTCGTATAGTAAGTGTTCGTTTTATTTAAAAATTGCCAAACTATCTTCCAAAATGGCTGTATCATTTTGTGTTCCTACCAGCAATCAATGAGCATTCCTGTTGTTCCACATGCTCGCCAGCATCTGGTGTTGTCAGTGCTTTGGATTTCAGCTATTCTAATAGGTAGAGGTATATCGCTCTTGTTTAAATTTACAATTCCCTGATAACGTATGATGTAGAACATCTTTTTATATGCTTATTTGCCATCTGTATATTTTCTTTGGTGAGGTGTATGTACAGATCTTTAGCCCATTTTTAATTGGGTTGTTTATTCTGTTATTGTTCAGTTTTAAGAGGTTTTATATATTTCAAATACCAGTTCTCTATCAGATATGTGTTTAGCAAAGAATCTTCTCCCAATCTGTGCCTTGTCTTTTCACTGTATAACAGTGTCTTTGGCAGATAAGTTTTTAATTTTTATGAAGTCCAACTTACCAATTTTTTCTTCAATGGATCATGTTTTTGGTGTTATATTTTTTTAAAGTCATCATTAAACTCAAGGACACCTAGATTTTCTCGTGTTATATTTCAGAAGTTTTAGTTTTGTATTTCACATTTAAATCTATGATCTACTTTGAGTTCATTTTTGTGAAAGGCATTAGGTATGTGTTTAGATTTATAGTGTATTTATTTATGTATTTATTTACTTTTTGCTTGTGCGTGTCTCATTGTTCCAGGACCATTTGTTGAAAAGACCATATTTTCTCTGTTGACTTGCCTTTGCTTCTTGTCAAAATTTAGTTGACTATATTTGTGTGGGTCTATTTCTGGGCTCTCTGTTGTCTCATTAACCTATTTGTCTATTCTTTTACCAATGCAACAGAGTCTTGATTACTGTAGCTGTATAGTAAACCTTAGAATTGGATAGTGTGAGTTCTCCATATTTTCCCTCCTTCAATATTATGTTGACTATTTGGGGTATTTTCCTCCAAATATAATTTTAGAATCAGTTTATCAATACCCACAAAATAATGTGCTGGGATTTTTTATTGAGGTTGCATTAACACTACAGATCAAGTTGGGAAGACTGACATATTCACAATATTAAGTCTCCTTATCCAAGTATATGACATCTCTCTCCATTTGTTTAGATCTTCTTTAATTTCCTTCATCAGAATTTTATAGTTTTTCACATATAATTCTTGTGCATATTTTAGTTAGATTTATTACCTAATTATTTTATTTTTGGTGTTAATGTAAATGGTATTGTGTGTGTTTTTAATTTTTAAATGACAATGGTTGCATATATTTATGTGGTACAATGGGAAGTTATGAGATTTGTATCCATTGTGAAATTATTAAATCAAACTAAAACATCCATCATATCACATATTTATCACTTCTTTGCAGTGACATTTAAAATATTTAAAATTGACTCTTTTGACAATTTTTAAATATACAATATTATTAACTATCGTCACCATGCTTTCAATAGATCACTAAAATATAGTCCTCATTTCTCACTGAAACTTGGTGTCTTATGACCAACATCTTCCCATTCCCTGTCCATTCCCCTCTACAGACTTAGGCAACCACCACTCTACTCACTACATCTACGGGTTTGACTTTTTATATCCCATATATAAGTGAAATCATGTGGTATGTCTTTCAGTGCTTGGCATATTTCATTAGCATAATATCCTCCAGGTTCATTTATGTTGTCACAAAGGACAGAATTTCCTTATTTTTAAGGCTGGATAGTATTCCATGTGTATATATACCACATTTTCTATGTTTGTTCATCTGTTGATGGACACTTAGGTCATGAACCATCAAGGAAATGCAAATTAAAACCACAATGAGGAATCTAGAGGATGGGTCAAAATGGTGGAATAGAAGGCTCCACTGCTTCTGTGTGTACCCTCCCCCCCACACACACACCACTGCAAGGTCACCAAGTTAACAACTACCTACACAGAAAATACATCTTCATAAGAACCCAAAATCAGGTGAGTATTCATAGTACCTGGTTTTAATTTCATATCACTGAAATAGGCACTGAAGAGGAAAAAAAAAGTCCTGAATCACCAACACCACCACTCTCCCACCCCAGGCAGCGGAAGCATGGTACAGTGAGCTTCTGTGGATGCTGGGGAAGGGAGAACACAGCAACTGTGAGGCAATGAACTCATTGCTGTCCTGTTACAGCAGAAAGGAAATCCAGACAAACTCAGCTGATGCCCAACCAG
Source organism: Gorilla gorilla gorilla (assembly GCF_029281585.2). Taxonomy (NCBI): domain Eukaryota; kingdom Metazoa; phylum Chordata; class Mammalia; order Primates; family Hominidae; genus Gorilla; species Gorilla gorilla. Next base: position 129,423,042 of record NC_073247.2, read on the forward strand.
GGTGGGAGCATTTAAACTAGCCCAAACCAGAGGGGAATCACCAATCCCAGCAACTGGAACTTGAGTTCCCGTAAACTTCTCCACCACAGGATACAGCACTCCATGTCTCCAAGTAAACTTGAAAGGCAGTCTAGGTCATAAGAGCCACAACTGTTAGGCAAGTCCTAGTGCTCAATTAGGCCTAGAGACATTGGACTAGCGAGGTATGGGACATACTGGGACACCAGCTGGTACAGCCAAGATAGTGCAGGCATCACCCCTCCCCTAAAACCAGGCTGCACATATCATGGCTCTAAAAGAGACCCCTTGCTTCCACTTGAGGTGAAGAGAGGGAGGAGTGGGGAGAACTTTGTCTTACACTTAGGAAACCAGCCCAGCCATAGCAGACTAGGTCACAAGTTAGAGTCATGAGGCCCCCATTCTAGTCCCTAGGTCCCAGATATTTCTAGACACACCTTGGGCCAGAAGGGAACCCACTGCCTTAAAGGAAAGAACCCAGTCCTGCCAGCATTAAGCACTTGCTAACTAAAGAGACCTTGGGCCCTCAATAACCAGCAGCGATATCCAGGACTGCCTCAAGGGCCTTGGGTGAGTCACTGAGACTTTCTGACCTCAGGTAAACTTGGCACATAACAGCTGTGTGGCTATGGGGGCAAAACTCCTCCTGTTTGAGAAAAGCAGAGGGAAAAGTGAAGGAGACTGTGTCTTGCACCTTAGGTTCCAGCAGGGCCACAGGATGGTAGAACACCAAACAGGTTCTTGGGGTTCCAGATTCCAGAATTGTACTCTTGAATGGCATTTCTGGGCCTGGCTTAGGCCACAGAGGAGCCTATTTCCCTGAAGAGTCAGTCCCAAACCAGGCAGCATTCACAACAAGCTGACTTAAGAGAGCTTCAGCCTTAAGGAAACATCAGTGGTAGTCTGGCAGCACTCCTTGTGTCCTGGGGTGGTGATGGCTATGGGGTGAGGCTTCTCTGCCTTTGAAAAGAGGAGGGAAAAGTGGAAAAGGCTGTGTCCTGTGGTTTGAGTGCCAGCTCAGCCACTACACAATAGAACACCAGGTAGACTTCTAAGATTTTTGACTCTAGTCCCTAATTCCCGCGTGGCACTTATGGATTCACCTGAGGTTTGGGGTACCTCACTGCCCTAAAGGGAAGCATATGGGCCTGACCGTCTTTGCCACTGGCTGATTGCAGAGCCCCAGGGCCTTCAGCAAACATAGGCAGTAGCTAGGGAGTGGTTACAGCAGGCCTTGGGTGAAGCTCAGCACTCTGGTGGCTTCAGGTCTGACCCAATGGAGTTATAGCTGTGGTGGCCACAGGGTGCTTCTCTCACTCCACCCTCAGCTTTAGGTGGTTCAGAACAGAGAAACTCTGAATGTTTGGGAGAAAGTAAGAGAAGGAAACAGTGTCTTTGCCTGGTAATCCAGAGAATTCTTCTGGATCCTGTCCAAGACCATTGAGGTGGTACCTCTATAAGCCTTTGAGAAACACGGTGTTACTGGGCTTAGGGTGCCCACTAAAGCAGATACAGTTTAGGTCACAACGTTCAAGTCTTTTCAAATATCTGAAAAGCCTTTCCAAGAAGGACAGCTACAAATAAGCCCAGACAGTGAAGACTACAATAAATACCTAACCATTCAATGCCCAGGCACCAAGGAACATTTACGAGTATTAACATCATGCAGGAAAACATGACCATACCAAATAAACTAAATAAGGCACTAGGGATTGATCTTGGTAAAACAGAGATATGTGACCTTTCAGACAGAGAATTCAAAATAGCTGTGTTGAAGAAACACAAAAAAGTAAGATAACACAAAGAAAGAATTCAGAATTCTATCAGATAAATTTAACAAAGAGATTGAAATAATTAAAAAGAATCAAGCATAAATTTTTGAGCTAAAAATGAAACTGGCATGCTGAAAAATGCATCAGAGTCCTTTAACAGCAGAAATGAACAAGTAGATGAAATAATTGGTGGGCTTGAAGACAGGCTAATCGAAAATACACAGTCAGAGGAGACAAAAGAAAAAAGAATAAAAAATAATGAAGCACACCTAAAAGATCTAGAAAATAGCCTCAAAACAGCAAATCAAAGAGTAATTGGCCTTAAAGAGGATGCAGAGAAAGAGATGGGGTAGAAATCTTATTCAAAGGGTTAGTAACAGAGAACTTCCCAAACCTAGAGAAAGACATCAATATCCAAGTACAATAGGCTATAGAACACCAAGCAGATTTAATCCAAAGATTACCTCAAAGCATTTAATAATCAAACTCCCAAAGATCAAAGATAAAGAAACGATTCCAAAAGCTACAAGAGGAAGGAAACAAATGGCATACAATGGAGCTCCAATATGTCTTGCAGCAGACTTTCAGTGGAATCCTTACAGGCCAGAATAGTGGCATAACATTTTTAAGTGCTGAAGAAAACACCTTTTACCATATAATAGTATATCTGGCAAAAATATCCTTCAAACATGAAAGAGAAATAAAGAGTTTCTGAAACAAAAGCTGAGGAATTTAATCAACACCAGCCCTGTCCTACAAGAAATGCTAAAGGGAGTACTTCAATCAGAAATGAAAGGACATTAATGAGCAAGAAATAATCACCTGAAAGTACAAAACTAACTAGTAATAGTAAGTACACAGACTATCATTACACTGTAACTTTGGTGTGTAAACTACTCTTATCCTACATAGAAAAACTAAACAATAAACCAATACAAAATAATGACTACAACTTTTCAAGACATATTAAAAACAATAAGATATAAATAGAAACAACAAAAAGTTAAAAACTAGGGGAGAAAAGTTTAGGTGTAGAGTTTTTATTAGTTTTCTTTTGCTTGTTTGTTCATGCAAATAGTGTTAAAGTTGTTTCAGGTTAAAAAAATGGGTTATAAGAGTATTTGAAAGCCTCATGGTAACTCAAACCAAAAAATTACAATGTATACACAAAAAATAAAAAGCAAAAAAAAATAATATCACCAGAGAAAATTGCCTTCACTAGAGAAAAATGGACAGGAAAGAAATAAGGAAGAGAAGACCATAAAACAACCAGAAAACAGACAACAAAATGGAAGGAGTAAGTCTTTACTTATCAATAATAACATTGAACGCAAATGGACTAAACTCTCAAATCAAAAGACACAGACTGGCTAAATGGATCAAAAAACAAGACCAATTGGTCTGTTGCCTACAAGAAACACATTTCACTTATAAGGACACAAGTAGGCTGAAAATCAAGGAGTGGAAAAAAAATATTCCATACCAATAGAAACAAAAAATAGCAATATTTGCTATACTTATATAAGATAAAATAGATTTCAAAACCAAAACTATAAGAAGAGACAAAGAAGGCCAATATGTAATGACAAAGTGGTCAATTCAGCAAGAAGATATAACAATTATAAATACATATGCACCCAATACTGGAGCACACAAATACATGAAGCAAATATTATTTGAGCTAAAGAAAGGGATAGGCATTCATAAAATCATAGCCAGAGATTTCAACATCTCACACTCAGCATTAAATAGATTTTATAGACCGAAAATCAGCAAAGAAACATCACACTTAATCTGCACTATAGACCAAATGGATCTAATAGATATTTACAGAACATTTCATCCAACAGCCTGAGAATATGCATTCTTTTCTTTAGTACATGGATGAGTCTCAAAGACAGACCATATGTTATGTCACAAAATAAGTCTCAAAACATTCAAGAAATTGAAATAAAATCAAGCATCTTATGTGACCACGATGGCATAAAACTATAAATTAATAATAAGAGGAATTTTAGAAACTACACAAATACATGGAAATGTACACAAATACATTAAACAATATGCTCCTGAATGACCAGTGAGTCAACGAAAAAATTAAGAAGGAAATTTTTTAAATTATTAAAACAAATGACAGTGGAAATACAACATAACATAACAAAACCTATGAGACACAGCAAAAACAGTACTAAGAGGGAAGTTTATAGCTATAAGTGCCTACATCAAAAAAGAAGAAAAACTTCAAATAAACACTCTAACACTGCATCTTGAAGAACAAGAAATGCAAGAGAAGAGATGGAATAATAAACATCACAGCAGAAATAAATAAAATTGAAATAAAAAATACAAAAGATCAATTAAGCAAACAGTTGGTTTTTAGAAAAGTTATACAAAATTGACAAACCTTTAGCCAGACTAACAAGAAAAGAGAGAAGGTCCAAATAAATAAAATAAAAAATAAAAAAGGAGACATTACAATTGTCATTGCAGAAATTCAAAGGATCATTAGTGGTTAATATGAGCAACTATATACCAATAAATTAGAAGACAGAGAAGAAATGGACAAATTTCTAATTACAAACAACCCACTAAGATTTCATCAAGAAGAAGTAAAAAACAAACAGACCAATAACAAGCAATGACATCAAAGTTGTAAAAGCGTCCCAGAAAAAAAAAAAAAAAAAAAAGCCCAAGACCTGATAGTTTCACTGCTGAATTCTACCATTTAATGAAGAATTTAATGAAGAACTAATACCAGTCCTACTCAAACTATTCCAAAAACAGAGAAGTGAATACTTCCAAACTCATTATGTGAGGCCAGTATGACCCTGATACCAAAACCAGACAAAGACACATCAAAAAAAGAAAACTACAAGTCAATATCTCTGATAAATACTGATGAAAAAAATGCTCAACAAAATACTAGCAAACCAAATTCAACAATATATTAAAAAGGTCATTCATCATGACTAGATGGAAATTATCCCTGGCATGCAAGGATGGTTCAACATATATATATATATATCAAGCAATGTGATATATCATATCAACACAATGAAGGATAAAAACTATATGATTATTTCAATTAATGCTGAAAAAGCATTTGATAAAATTCAACATCCTTCATTAAAAAACCCTCAAAAAACTGGAGATAGAAGTCACATATTTCAACATAATAAAATCCATATATGACAGACCCACAGCTAGTATCATACTGAATGGGAAAAAACGAAGTCTTTCCTGTAAGATCTGGAAAACAGCAAGGATGACCACTGTTACCACTGTTATTCACCATAGTCCTGGAAGTCCTAGCTAGAGCAATCAGACAAGAGAAAGATATAAAGGGTATTAAAATTGGAAAAGAATAAGACAAATTATCCTTGCTTGCTGATGATATGATCTTATATTTGGAAAATCCTAAAGACCCAACAAGAAAATTATTACAACTCATAAACGAATTCAGTAAAGCTGCAGAATATAAAATCAACATACAAAAATCAGTAGCATTTCTATATGCCAACAGTAAACAATGTGAAAAAGAAATGGAAAAGTAATCACATTTACAATAGCCACCCATAAAATTACAATAAATAATTAGGAATTAATTTAACCAATGAAGTGAAAGATCTCTATAATGAAAACTGTAAAACATTGATGAAGGAAATTTAAGAGAACATCAACAAATGGAAAAATAGTCCATGTACATGGATTGGAAAAATAAATATTGTTAAAATAGCCATAGTACCCAAAGCAATCTGCAGATTCGATACAATCCCTATCAAAACACCAAAGACATCCTTCAAAGAAATAGAAAAAACCATCTTAAATTGTATATGGAATCACAAAAGACACAAAATAGCCAGTTATCCTAAGCAAAAGGAGCAAAACTGGAGGAATCTGATTACGTGATTTCAAATTTTACTACAGAGCTATAGTAACCAAAACAGCATGGTACTGGCATAACAACAGACAAATAGACCAAGGGAACAGAATGGAGAATTCAGAAACGAATCCACATACTTACAGTCAACTCATTTTTGACAAAAGTGCCAACAATATACACTGGGAAAAATACAGTCTCTTCAATAAATGGTGCTGGAAAAACTGGATATCCATACGCAAAAACTAGACACCTATCTCTCGCCATATACAAAAATCAAATCAACATGGATTAAAGACTTAAACTGAAGACCTGAAACTATTAAACTACTACAAGAAAACATTGGAAAAATCTAGCACATTGGTCTGGGCAAAGACTTCTTGAGCAATACCCCACAAGCACAGGCAACCAAAGCAAACATGGACAAATGGAATCTTATCAAGTTAAAAAGCGTCTGCCCAGCAAAGGATAAAATCAACAAAGTTAAATGACAACCCACAGAATGGGAGAGAACATTTGCAAGCTACTTATCTGACAAGGGTTTAATAACCCATTGTCAGGACTAATAATATATATCAGAAAATATAAGTAGCTCAAACAACTCTATAGGAAAAAAATCTAATAATCTGATTTAAAAATGGGCAACATATTTGAAGACATTTTTTAAAAGAAGACATATAAATGGCAAACAAGAATATGCAAAAGTGCCCAACATCATTGATCATCAGATAAATGCAAATGAAAGCTACAATAAGATATCATCTTACCCCAGTTAAAATGGCTTATATCCAAAAGACAGGCAATAACAAATGCTGGCAAGGATATGGAGAAAAGGAACCCTTGTACACTGTTAGTGGGAAAATAAATTAGTACAACCATTTGAAGAACAGTTTGGAGTTTCCTCCTAAAACTAAAAATTGAGCTGCCATATGATTCAGCCATCTCACTGCTGAATATATAACCAAAAGAAAGTTAATCAGTATATCCAAGATACATCTGCAGTCCTATATTTTTTGCAGTATTGTTTACAATAGCTAAAATTTAGAAGCCACCTAAGTGTCCATCAACAGATGAATGGATAAAGAAAATAGAGTGCATATACACAATGCAGTATTATTCAGCCTTAAAAAAGAATGAGATCCAGTCATTTGCAACAGGATGGATAGAACTGGAGAACATTATGTAGAGTGAAATAAACCAGGCACATAAAGACAAACATCACATATTCTCACTTATTTCTGGGATCTGAAAACAAAAACAATTGAACTAATGAACATAGAGAGTAGAAGGATGGTTACTGGAGGCTGATATGGGTAATGGGGGATTGAAAGGGAGTTGAAGATGGTTAATGGGTACCAAAAAATAGAAAGAATGAATGAAACCTACTATTTGATAGCACCATAGGATGACTGTAGTCAATAATAACTTAATTGTGTATTTTTAAATAACCCCATTCTCCATGATGTGCTTATTTCATATTGCATGCCTGTATCAAAACATGTCATATACCCCATAAATATATATACATACTATGTACCCACAATTTTTTAAAAATCATATGATTTTAAAAAAATCACAATGATGTATCATCTCATACTTAAATTGGGATGGCTATTATAAAAAAGATGAAAGACAAAAAAGTGTTGGTGAGGATGTGGAGAAGAGGGAACCCTCATACCCCTCTGATAGGAATGTATATTAGTGCAGCCATTATGGAAAACAGTATGGAGTTTCCTCATAAAATTAAAAATGGAATTATCGTATGATTCAGCAATCTCACTTCTGGGTATATATTCAAGGGAATTAAAATTAGTATGTCAAAGAAATATCTGCACTTTCATATTCATTGCAGCTTTACCCACAATAGACCAGAAATTATATTTTGTTTTAATTTCAAATTCCCTACTTCATTGCTGGTACACAGAAAAGCAATTGATTTTTGTACATTAACTTTGCATCCCACAACCTTGATATAATCACTTACTAGTTGCAGGAGATTTTGAGACTTTCAATACAAACAATTATGGTCATCATCAAACATATACAGGTTCAGTTGTTCCTTCCTAATCTTTATAAATTTTATTTCCTTTTCTTGTCTTGCTGAAAGTGAGGAGTTCCAGTACAATGTGGAATATGAGCGGTAAGAGATGATAGCCTTACCTTGTTCCTGATCGTAGCAGAAAAGCCTCTAGTTTCTGACCATTACATATGATGTTAGCTGTAGGTTTTCTGTAGATGTTCTTTATAAAGTTGAGGAAGTTCCCCTCTATTCCTAGTTTGCTGAGAGTTTTTATCATTAATGAATGTTGTATTTTGTCAAATGTTATTTCTCCATCTATTGATATGATCACTTGAATTTTCTTCCTATTGGTGTGATGGATTACATGAACTGATGGCAAAAATTTTAAAACCTAATGTCCCATGATAGTGTAATGTTGATGAAGTTATTTTATATCAGGAAGCCATTAATCAGGTTTTCAAAAATATTTTATAACATGGAAAAACGCTAATTTACATAAAAATGAAAAGAGGAGTGTACCCTGTGTGTATATAAAACACATAAATACAACGTTGTGTGTGTATACATAGTTATACATGCGCATATATATGTATTAAGTTATCACTATTCACAGTAATTATGTTCTATAAGGTCACCACAAACACAGAATTAGCAAATACTCAGCAGAACTCTTAGAGAAACTAAAGAATTAGATTCCTGTGAGCTTCTAGTCAATTTTCATCAACCAATCAATATATGATCTTGTTTTATGTGTGCTTCTGTTTAAAGACACCTTATTTAATATATACTGTTGATTTATTAATGTAAAACTCATGACCAACAGCTCCATAAATCATACCTGAACAAACTTAATCTAACACACATATTTTCTCCTCAAGGCACATCACAGCCTTCTTGCACTTAGGAAAACAGGACAGTGTTTCAGCACTTATGGGCTATTTTAAACAACAAAATCGCCAGGAAAAGGCACAAAATTTTAAAAACGTGGCACATAATACACTGCAAAATGACATTTGTTTATAGTATAAGACTGAAACAAGAAGGAAGGGCATTGCATTGTTCAGGCTCAGCTTGGAATACGTGTTGGGTAACTCAGATTTTTTGCAACTCTGCATGTCTGTGAATGACCATGAAAGAAATGGAAGTATTAATTTTGGGTTTACAAATAAATTTTAGTGAGTAGGGGAATTTGCAAATATGAAACCTATCAATAATGATAATCAATTGTGTGTATATACGTATATATACACACAGATATAACGTTTGTACATATATATTACGATTTTAATTGTATTAAAAAGGGAAAATAAATATATAATACTAAAAGGAAATATATTAGGTTTATAGTAATGTTTATTACAGATGTTTTAAGTTTTATTCTTTGTACTCTTCTGCAGTTTTTCCATTTTTATGTGTAAAGATATTCATTGCAAAGTCAACTACAATGATAAGTTTACTAAACCAAAGTGTTCAGTGAACACTTAACTGTGTCACTTTCATTAACATAAAATACTATGCAGCCTTTAAATATTATATTTAAGAATAATTTTTGATAATGTAGGCAATGCTTATGATAAAATGTTAAAGGAAAAAGATATCAAAGTGTATATATAGATATATAATGTGTATATAAATACACACAATTACTATAAACCTAATGTATTTCCTTTTTGCACACACACACACATACACTGGATTCTCAACTTTTTCAAGAAATGGCTATCAGTACAGAGGTCAAATATTAGCAATGTTTCTCTCTGAAGGATTTTTGAAAAACTACTATCCTTTTCTCTAAACATTTCTATATTTTCTAATCTCCTCAAAATCTCCTCAAATTTCTATATTTTCTAGTCCCCTCTTAAAAATAGAAAAAATATATTTACCATGCCTAGTAACTAATCAAAATCTCGGTGATATAGGCCATTTTTCTGCAACTTAAGATAACTGCATAAATTTCAAATTCTTTTCCAAGAAAACATTCAGTTTTAGAACATGTCAGGTTTAATAGTCTTTGCATTTCCAACCAATATTTCTATAATTAACATGGAATGCTTTAATAATAAATCAAAAACAAAAAAGGAAAAGGAAAAAAAGAAAATTGTCTGAATTGTTACTAATATGTTAACAGAATGCAGACATGAATTTAAAACTGAACTAATCTATGTAGCCATTTCAACATGACATAAATTAGAGAAGGATATTATTCATATCTCTATTCCCATCAAAGATAAGGTAGGGTAAAGACGAGAAAAACGTGTGAGTATAAGTCATGTTCAAAAAGTAGGAGAAACTGATGGTGAACATTTGTTTCCTTAAGCTACATGCTGCAACGAGTTAGCATCATGAGTTTCCTTGCAAATAAATATTGGTTTTGAAAGTATGTATACATTTTATTGAAACATACTGTATATTTGAGTGTGCTGAAAAGCCTGTTTGTAAGGCTATTAAATTATACAACACATCAAAGACAACACAGCTTCTAAACAAATGTGCAAGCTTTTGTTAAAGCAAAACTCTTATTTAACTTTGGAACATGGTAAATTTTACAATGGATTTGGTTCAACAAGATGATTTCTTCATTAAGACTTCTTTGGTTATGGTATAGAACCTTTCTTTAGAGTCCGCACATAAACTCGAAGAAACAATAAAAATTTTAGAAGCCCAAGACTCAGAACCTCTTGGGCTTCTAAAATCTGACAGCAAGAACCGAATAATGTGGTTTATGTAGCTTGCCTTCTGAAGTTAGGAAGGCATATATCATACAAATATTTCAAAAACAATTATTAAGATGTAAAACAGTAAAAATCAAATTATTAAGTGAAATAACATTAACACATTACTGAGGCTTGGACTGTTAGCATCTGTTATATATTACAACAATATCCCTTCAGAGTAGTTGTCAAGTGTTTTCTTACTTTTAATGTCATCTCTTGTTTTTAAGAAGTGTGATTATAAAGTAGTGTGACTATTTTAATCTAACATACTATATACCACTTTTCTCCTAATGAGCACCTCTTCCTTTAAATGAATCATTTTAAGATGCTACAGATTTCCTTCATTGCCGAAACCTTGCTTGGAACTCCTTTTTAGAAACTACCTCTGACACATGAAGAAGGCCATTGGAATATTTTATAGTCCCCCTTAATTTTTTGACTCCAGTTTAATGGAAAGACACTCCTTCAAAACCTTTTTACTATTTGTCAGCCAAATTTCCCACTCCACCAAGGAGAATAATTGACCACTGTTAAGATTAAAAGGATGAAAACATAAACTTGATAATACATATTAGTATTCATAGATATGGGAGAATCTCATTATATATTAAGTTTTAAAAGTCATTTAATAAACGCCACGTATAGTATGATATTTACATATATATTTCCAAATTTTTATTCAACAGATATTTGTTGAACAACTTACTATGTGCCAGGCACTGTTTATTGTTTAAGCAATAAATAAAACAATATCCTTGTCATTATACAGCTTATGGTCTAGTGGTGGAGGCAGACATTAAACTATACATATGGTATATTGAGGATAAGTGACAGGTAAGGATAAGTGCTAGAACGAAAAATAAAGCAAGTAGAAAAACAGGCAGTATCAAGAGAAAGTGCTTTTTAAAATACAATAGTGGGTGACATTTATGCAGATACCTCAATGAAGTGAAAGAGCAAATCATGTGACTATCTATGGGTAGAACATTACTAATAGAGGGAACAACAAGCTGAAGTCCCCAAAGCTGAATCACGCTTTAGTTTGAGAAGCAGCAAAGAGGCCAATATGACTAAAATGGCATAAGAGGAAGAATGATAACTGATGAGACAATAAACACAGGCAGGAGTCAAATGGACTTAATAGACCATGTAAAAGAGGGTGGATTTATTGGAAGTCTGATGGGAAGTCATTGGACATTTTTGAATAGGTAAGAAGCATGACCAGATCAACATTCTAAAAGGATCACTCTGGATGTTGGGTGAAGAACAGACCGTAGACCAGCTAGACGTTATTGATATACTCAAGGCAGGATATCATGATGGTTTGGACAAGGATGGTAGTAATGTTGAAGACAGTGAGAACTGGTTAGATTTGATAAAATTTTTGAATGTAGAACTGACAGGCTTTGTATACATGTACATCAATAGATACTAACAAAATATTCAAAATATTAATAGTTAATATCTATGAGTTTTGGAGTTATAAGTGATCTTCAGTTTCTTTTTCATGTATTTCTATACTAGTTGATGATTTGTTTTCATCAGTACCAAAAAAAATTGTTTTATTTGGGGGTAGGGTGGGGCAGGGTACTTAATCAAAAACTCAGCCCCTGAAGCCAACTGACAAAAATACAGTGCCAAATAATTGTAGCCATTTGGTAGTTGAGGTAACTGCTGCCAGAATCACAACTGGGGGTACCCTGCTAAGAAGGGGTGAACATTGGACGGTAAGACAGGTCAGTCCAAGGAAAGCCCAGGTCCTGAGACCATGAAGACTTCCTGGGGTATGGCAGACCATTGGGGAAGAACTCAACGGTTACTACAGAAAGGGATCCTGCTAAGAGGGCAAAACATTCTGGGAGCCTGACAACAAACAACAAGCAGAAGTTAAGGCTTGAGCATGGAGAATATTCAGCGGCAGGCAAGATTTTCTAACAAAATAGTGTTCCTCAGTTTTAGAGGAATATGGCAATAGGCAGAGGCCTCAGCAGGCAAGTGGTGGCATAGGAAAATATGGCAGAAATAGAAGGAATCAATCTTCACCAAACCCATGAGAAGTATGATAACCCTCTGCCCCAAGCCAAGCCACTAATGCAGTGGAAGAACAACAGTTGCTCTATAGAAGGTACAATTTCCTTTATTGACAATCATCACAATCTAGCCTAATGGTTCCATTATTCTTTTTATTATTTTTTTTTTTTTTTTGAGACGGAGTCTCGCTCTGTCGCCCAGGCTGGAGTGCAGTGGCACGATCTCGGCTCACTGCAAACTCCACCTCCAGGATTCACGCCATTCTCCTGCCTCAGCCTCCCAAGTAGCTGGGACTACAGGCGTCCGCCACCATGCCCGGCTAAGTTTTTGTATTTTTAGTGAAGATGGGGTTTCACCCTGTTAGCCAGGATGGTCTCGATCTCCTGACCTCATGATCCGCCCACCTCGGCCTCCCAAAGTGCTAGGATTACAGGCATGAGCCACCGCGCCTGGCCGGTTCCATTATTCTTTAACCCTTAAAAACACAAAGAGGGCTGTCTCATTTGCAAGGCTAGTTGAAACAGATATGTTTCCAAGAGGGATAAAGAATGGCATTCATTTCAGGTCTTCACATGCACACCACACCATGCTCACCCACCAGCAATCTTTCCTCAGTATGACATAAAACACAAACACAAGCCTACACTATCTACTAATTAGATCCTATCCTGAAATCTTGATGCTAAATTCCTTAATAATGAGAGGCTTGCCTCATTCATCTTTATACTCTCAGTATATAGAGTGTCCAGCTCATAGTAGGTGTCCCATAATTATTTCTTGAAAGAAGGAATAAATGAATGGACAAACCCGATATCATGGAAATTCTGCTTGGTGACATTATGATGACATTGTGTTTATATTACATACCTGCATATAAGTTGTACATTTATCTTCATAACATCACCTGCCCAAACTTGTTGAAATTCTGACTGGAAGAGTAACCTGTACAAATGTCAGCTAATCCAACTGAATTGTTTTCTAAGTCCTGCCTATAATTTTACACATGTTGATACCAATCATTTTGAGCCAACCCTGTACTCAGCAGTTTCTCAAGGCTGATCTGAATCAGCAGTGTCTTTCTAGAGACATAAGACTGCTCCTTCCTTCCAGAGGCATAGTGTAGCATTTTCTATCTGAAACAAGTGACTGAAAACAAGTGACTGAAAAACAAGTGAATGAAAACCAAGTAGTGGAAACTAATGGACATTTGTCAAATTCTAGCATTATCAGAAGATGCACTGACTGGACAGGACATCAAAAGACCTAGGTTCTAGCCCAAACTCTGTCACTAAATAGCACTCTAACCCCAGACAGTTCACTTTCCCTCTCTGTGGTATCATTTCCCAACCCGTAAAATATGTATGTAGAGCCAGAGGCCCCATGATGCCACATTTGGCTTTAAGATTGCATAAGATCTATGAGGACAGGAAGCTGACATCATGGATGCTGGACAAAACCTTTTGAATGAAGGGGCAAAGGAGCATCTAAATACAATAAAAACTATAGACAATGTGTCTCCCCACAAAGTAGAAAGGGCCTTAGTGAATGAACACAGAGAGTCTAAACATGTTCATAATTGAAATGCAAGTACTTGTACTTAAAAAGGAATTTCTATGGGGACTCAAGTTATGCCTATCAAAATTCAGTCACACATCGACTATAAGTGAAAAATAGCTCCCTGACCAAAAGGTATAATGAATTAAGGAGAGGAGTCTTCCCTAAAGCATATGGGGTGAGATTCTGCCACTTGATTAAGATGAATATGTCTTGTATAAAATTAGGTACTTCCTTAGTGATATTTAGTTAACACTTTAAAACCCGGAGGCACCATATAGTTCAAAAGAGTAATATTTTATTTAATCCAGTTAAATGTTCCCTCAGATGCCTCTAAATTATTCCTGTGGAATTTTTCAATCCATCTTCAGTCTGAAAATACTTTTGTATAGTCAAAAACTACTTCTTCAAACTTTACTTTCCTCCCTCAAACGACAATTCATAGTCAACTACAATAACAGTAAACATCTTAATTAGTAATAATCAAAGTTATTACTACAATTTTGATTATTACAATCATTTATCAAAATTATTATTACAAATATTCATAAAGTATTTACAATCCATATGTTTCTGAGCATTTTAGATACATCATTTTATTTCATGCTCACGGTGACCCTATAAATTAGCTATCGCTATCACCATTTTACAGATGAGCAAATGAAGCTCAGGAAGGTTAAACAACTTGCCCAAGGTATTCATAGCTCATGAGCAACAGAGCTGGGACATAAATCCCAGCCTCCCTGACTGCAAAGTCCAAGCTCTTATTCTTTATGTTACATTGTTCAATAGCACACTGGTGTTGTACTGTTATTCTTTCCATAAGTGTTCATTGAATACTAAGTGCTGGATACTGTGCTACGTGTGGAAATAAAATAGTGGGCAAGATAGAACCTCTCTCATGGTGCTTATACTGTAGCAGTGAAGACAATTAAACAAGCAATAACAGTGTAATAACTGTTATGATGGTGAATTAAGAGGTTGTGGGAGATCACAGAGCCAATCCCTTTTAAATGGAGATTCAGCAGCAAAACTCACCTCTTCGTTGGATAAACCTGCCTCAGTTTTGTGTATGCATCAATTTCTATAGCAACTGACTTAATGAATTAAGCTGGTGTTTTGGGCAGGTGATGTTATGGAGCTGAATGTACAACTCATATGCAAATGTGTAATATAAACACGATGATGTTCTTGTAACATCACCAAATAGAATTTTCAGTGATATCAGGTTTATTCATTCATTTATTCCTTCTTTCAACAAATAATAATCACAAACACAGGGGAGGGTTTTCTTAACTCTAATTTTCATTAGATAATTAACATTTGCCTGTCCCTCAGGATGACTCTGGAAACCGTCCTCCTGCTAGACAGTTCCTACAATATATGATTAATGAATGCAGGCTTTGGTAACTATTTCCTCTCTTAGAAAATCCTAGTAATGTTATGTACATAACACTAGTGAAATATGCATACGAACCTGAATGCATTTATTGTCTGAATTATCAAATTAAATTTCATAAATGTTAGTAAAATCACAGGAACCTTCAAAAAGACATGGGTAACATAGATGATTATCTTTGATAATATCTGAAAAATCTACTGTAATGATAAAACTCCCTTTCTAATTTCATTTAGAGGCTTGAAATGCCCATTTTGGTTGCTATATATGGAAATATATATATTTGGCTATCTGGTCCATGAAACTAATGAGGCAGAATCAATCTCGTAATCATAATACATATCATAATAATGGCTACAATTCTTGAACACATAATGTGTGTCAGGCATTGTGCAATGTACTTTTTAAGTGTAATCCCATTTAATCCTCACAGTTAAGAATTAGTATCCCCATTTGTCAGACTGGAAAACTGAAATTTAGAAAGATGAAGTAACTTTCCCAGTAATTTGGATCTGAACCCAAGAAGTCAGAATATAGAACGCAGAGTCTTAACCACTGAAGGCATTGGCAAGCACTTGTAAAGGACTTAGCACAGAGCCTGCACTTAGTAATTTGCTGAGGATCACACATGAGAGGAGTTGCTCTTTGTACACAGACTAGACACCACATTGAAAAGGACAGCTGAAAAGGCAAACTTCAATCTCTCTCGCTCTCGCTCTCTCTCTACCCCCCCCCAACCCCCCGCTGCCTTTTTCGTCTAGCTCATTCTCTCACCATGCTCCACTCAGCCCCAATTCTAGGATCCATGCTATTTTCCAAGACACTCATCCTCGTCGATTCCTCGCTTTCCCAGGCTGTCGTTATGATCCAACCTCCACCACCACTTATTAGAGATCTGCAACCTTATTTAAATAAAATATAAAATTACTCTTAAGAAGGAATTAAAAAATGAGGGGGAAAATGTTGGGAAATACTGTTGCAACCATTTCCTGTCCTCCAGATCTTTCCTGTGGAATGAGGTTCTTCACCCTAAGATGCTATGGATGGTTTGTGAAGAATCAAGTGCAACTATGTAGTTATTAGGTTGCTGCAAAAGTAATTGCGATTTTTGCAATTGAAAGTAATAAGCATCTGTATTTTTTTTCTGGAGGAGGGGTAAGTAAAGTACATAGCTTTCATCAGATTAAAAAAGGGGCCTCTGTCATAAAAAGGTAAGCAACTTTTTGTTTAAATTAATGTTTAAATCTTAACTAGAATTGTTGTCATATACACAGCATTCCCCCTACTGTATTTTTCAGTCTCTACCACAACTCTGGTCCAACTCCTAAGGCACTTCCTCACCCTACATCCCTCAGACAGCCTCTTTCCTGACTCTTATCCTGCCTGCTTTCCTGCCAGAATTTGCTGATAACTCCCAGGGACAAGCTCTGTCTGTGGCAATCAAAGGGATGGAGAAAAGTGCCTGAATTCACAATTCTCCAGCCCCACGTGGCATGCCAGCTGCAGTCTGTGCAGACCTATTACAGCAAAAGCTGTGTTATCTGGCACTTCTTCAACATAAAAGAACTGGAAACCAGCATTTCTAAAATCCTCTAATACAAATCCCCAACCTAGTAACTGAAATTGATGCCATTGAAATTCAGCTACAGTGACACAACCCTTTGAAAGAGACCTGATCAAAATCCAAAGCTAAAAGTTGTCTCTGATAAGTTGAGCTAAGCAGCATAAACCCAGCAGGCAGAAGAAAATCTAGCCCTGAAGCTTTAGATTGAAACAAAACAAAAACAAAAACCAGGAGACAGTAAAGACATTTTAAAATACTAAATGAGAGTAGGAACTAAAAAACTAGAGGTAGTTGTGAAACCTTGAAAAGTACCTTAGTCTTTAAAATCATTATAATGACTATATAGAAATGTGGAAACTTATATAACACATGATATTAAGTGAAAAAGCAGGATATACAGTTGTTATGATCACAACTGTAGAAAGGTATATGCATGTGGAAAAAGGATGAGAAAGGATATATGAGAGTAAAATCATTTTAAATTTTAAAGTGCTTGGACTCAGGACAATGTTTTTATCCTTTTTAAAATTTATATATTGTCACTCGCATCATGTATTTACTATTTAAAGACAGAAAGAGGCAATACCCCCAAATAAAAAAGAAGTACTAAAGGTCATTAAGCTCAGAGAGGCAATTTATAGAAAAGCACATCTAAAATTGCATCTAAATCATTATGTTGACTATATCTAGAAACTAAATCTATTTTATTCCTATCAAAACTGCAGCACTTAAAATATTGAGAACATAAAAGAAAAACAAGTTTTTCAAATCCCTGGGAAATTTAACCCAATTAAAAATATTTATGGAGCTTGGCCAGGCGCAGTGGCTCACACCTGTAATCCCAGCACTTTGAGAGGCCGAGGCGGGCGGATCATGAGGTCAGGAGATCGAGACCATTCTGGCTAACACGGTGAAACCCCATCTCTACTAAAAATACAAAAACTTAGCCGGGCATGGTGGTGGGCACCTGTAGTCCCAGCTACTTGGGAGGCTGAGGCAGGAGAATGGCGTGAACCCAGGAGGCGGAGCTTGCAGTGAGCCGAGATCTGCCACTGCTCTCCAGTCTGGGCGACAGAGCAAGACTCCGTCTCAAAAAAAAAAAAAAATTTATGGAGCTTGAACTATACGCTTAGCTCTGTGAAATGACGGAAAAATAGATTTAAATGGCAAAGATTTGCCAGCTAACCCCCCAAGGACCCATTCACCTGAGTATCTCTCCAGCGACTGCCTGCCTCCAGACTCTCCCTCAGTGCAGTGTTGGTTTTGCCTTCCTATCCCTGCCTCTCAAAACCTGTTTATACCTGACATCAATTTTTATTTACCACATGGTAATTCTTTGGTAAATTCAAGTAGTAATCAATGGGATTTTTAAAAAATTTACTGACAACCACACCCCCACACTCATTCTCCCTATTATTGGCCTTCCAGCTCAGTGCTGGGCAAAATGGAAAAAGAAACTGTTTCATGGTAGGCTTAGGTCATCAAGGTTCAATGTCCAGACTCTCTTTATTTCCCTCTGAATTCTTTGTATGCAACTCATGTCACTACCAGGAGGTTAATGGTTGGCTGGGCTTATTTATGCTCAAGGATCCTCATAGGAATGACAAATGAACATGAGACTGCAATTTACTTCTGTTTTTACATAAGACATACAAGTTAATTATTATACTTTGTAACTGTAACAAACTCTAGTTACTCAATGTACCAAGTGATAAACTTAGAGCAACATTGCAAAAAATATGAATGTTTAATCTAGTCCTTGAAGGATATCATCCTGACATTAGTAAAATAATTATTCCTGAATCTTAGTCATTTGAAATTCATTTTATATCTGAGCTTCAGTTGCCTCACCTGGAAAATTAGAATGTTGTTACCTGCCCCAAAAGGAGTACATGGAACCAAATGATCTGAGGTCCCTTCCAACTCTAAAGTATGGAAGAGTATAATAAGACAAAAGACAACTATGTTTTAAAATAGTTTTGCAGTGATTTCTCCAAATAGGTGTGTAATATTTATTTACTCAATGTTTTGGTGATGAGAAAGACAACAAATGCAATTAAAAGTATCCCTTACTTGCAGAAGAGCTTGGTGCACAAGGTCACGTCTAGGTTCAAAGCATCTGGTATTGACTCCAGGACTTTGTCCTGTTAGATTTTGGTGTGTGTGTGTGTGTGTGTGTGTGTGTGTGTGTGTGTGTGTGTGTGTGTGTTGCTCTAGCCTGAAAAGTATATTTTCAAAATTTCCACATAATATAAAAATATAATTTCCAAAGATGTAATGAAATACATATGCCTCCCCACCTCCCTCAAAAAAAAAAGTTTCTTTTTTTCTAGGAATAGATGATAATGTAAACAGCTTCCATGGAAGACACCCATCCCCAGGGAGGAAACCTGTACTCAACATCTGTAAGTTCCCACTACCAGGTTAAGCTATAAGTGAATGAAAGTAGAGTTCCAGGAAATACCATGTGTCAAGGTTTTAGGAAAAACTGAAGGAATCTACAAAGTTTATCCCAGTTTATCCCAAGTCTCATGTTTGTCAATCGTTTTGACTAATAACAGGCCCAAATTTCTGCCTTTGGCTGCTAGTTTAGCTACTATCACTTATATAGCAAGTTTGGGTTGTTAAAGACCATTGATCTTCTTTTCTCGCTCTAATTTTTCTTTTTTTTCTTTTTTTTTTTTTTTTTTGGACACAGAGTCTTACTCTGTCACCCAGGCTGGAGTGCAGTGGCATGATCTTGGCTCACTGCAACCTCCACCTCCCGGATTCAAGCGATTCTCCTGCCTCAGCATCCCGAGTAGCTGTGACTACAGGCATGCACCACCACGCCTGGCTAATTTTTGTATTTTTAGTACAGACAGGGTTTCACCATGTTGCCCAGACTGGTCTTGAACTCCTGACCTCTAATGATCCGCCCACCTCGGCCTCCCAAGGCCCTGGGATTACAAGCATGAGCCACTGCGCCTGGCCTCTTGCTCTGATATTAATGTTTCCTCTTTTAGTGAGAAGTAGCAGAAATGTGCCCAGGGTGAACACCACCAACAGCTAAAAGAGTAGGCAGATGAGCAGTGAGAATAAGTTAATATACCTGGTGGTGGGTAAGTCATTTGCATTTTGAAGAAAGCTTTTTTTAAAATGTCATGTGCTATATGTCTTAATATATTATAGCATATACCAAGAAAAATTATAAATAACTTACAATTATAATATTCTATTTCATTTCTACCAGTATTTGGCAAGTAATAAGTACTCAATAAACTTGATATCTTTTTATTGAGAATCTACCATTTCCAAGGACGTGATGTTTATTATAAGTCTTGGGATATGAAACTTTGTTTATATATATACATACATACACACAACCATCCCACATTCTGCTCACCAGTTTCTCAATGCCTAATAAATCTAAACCAGGGATTATAAAGGTGCAACCCATAGGGCAAATCAGCCCACAGTCATCTTTTGTTTTCGTTACACTTACACAGTATTGCTTAAAATTTTTACATAATTGCCAATGTTTAACACAAGGGAAATTGTCTCGTGGAATCTGTAGCTCTGGTCTCACAGGATTACATGGTCTGGAGCTGCAAAGAAGTTGCCCTCTTTCGATGGGGCATTCGTTCTTCAGTTTGCCAGCCTCTACCTGGTCCCCATACACAGCTAAGTTTTTGTTTCCTGATCTAAACGTTATCAGTCATTTTTATGACAAATTATTTCTCTCTCTTTAATGTACCTGGCTTAGAAGTTGACAATCAGGCGACTGAGTGCTTTGCCTAAGTAAAACCACAGGAAAAAAAAAATCAGTCCCTAGGAATACTCTTTGGTTTGACCTATATCAGAGGTATTTGCACTTTTCAGTGGTCATTATCTTAGCCCAGATCCTTCTCCCCGTCACCTGGATTAGTAGAGTAGTCTTCCAGTGTTTTCCTGATATCCACACCCTTCACATCTTCTTTTGAACTGCTATCTGAGTTTATTTTTCAAAAGCAAACCTGATTCTGCCTCTCTCCTATTGAAAACCTCTGCTAGCTAGTGCAGCTATACATTTGATAGAATAAAATCTGAACCCCTCAGCAGAGCAAATATATGTAGTAGGTGTGAATTTTAACAGTCTTCATTCTGGAGACTGTAAAAATATAAGTTTGTTGTTTTATAACATCTAAATCACTCTTAAGAGGCCACATTCCATCAAAAAGCAAAGATCTCAATTTACCCAATTTCAGTTACTCATGGATTTTCTCAGTCATTTTAGGTTTAAACACAATTCAGGATTTTCACCTCTGTATGCTCTTCTACTTTGTTCTATGATCACTCTAAGTCCAAGGGGCTTACAAATCTTCATGACATAGAGGCTGCAAAGATAAGGCCCATATACATATCTACCCTCTATCAAATGTGGAGTATATAATCCTAATCGAGTTTTTTACTGTCATCCCCTCTCTATGCTAGCATCTGCTGACTTAGAAATCTTCCCATTTGGGCTGGGTGCGGTGGTTCACGCCTGTAATCCCAGCAATTTGGGAGGCCAAGGTGGGTGGATCTCCTGAAGTCAGGAGTTTGAGGCCAGCCTGGCAAAGATGGTGAAACCCCATCTCTACTAAAAATACAAAAATCAGCCGGGCGTGGTGGTGCATGCCTGTAATCCTAGCTACTCAGAAGGCTGAGGCAGGAGAATTGCTTGAACCCAGGAGGTGGAGGTTTCAGTGAGCCAAGATCGTGCCACTGCACTCCAGCCTGGGCAACATAGCAATATTCCATCTCAGGGGAAAAAAAAGAAATCTTCCCATCTGACCTCATCCGGTCCTGTTGTTCAAGCTTCTTTCCATCCTGGTGTCCCTTTGTTATGATTGACAGGCCCCTCCAGGTCTGCATGCTCTCAGTGGCCAATAGGAAAACTGATGGCTGCTTACCACTCCAGGTCCTATTCTAAAACATTTGCTATGCATTTTAAACTATTTGTTCAGTGTCTGTCTTTCTCACTAGAAGAATAATGCTAAATTTGGGGTATATATTGTGCCTTGCTCACAAAATGGTTGGTGAATGAATAAATGTTGCCTCACAACTTGGCTTCCCCTGACCTTTCTGGTTTATTCTACATACACAAACAGGCACAGACACATGAAATACAGGGTGCTATGGAAGTACTTAATAGGAAATACTAATTTAATCTGATTTTTATCAGGTCTATCTGAGGAAGTGATGTTTAAGCACTGTCCACATCCTCATTTTTAGAATCTGTGAATATGTTGCCTTATGTGAACGGAAATTAAAAATTCTAGACTCCAATTCACTCTGCCAAAAGAAAAATCTAAGCTGAAAGCTGAGTCATACAAGAAACTGACTTTCCTTTTGTTCCTAAGCAGATAGCTACAGATAAAAGGTTAAATATCTCCACAGGTAGTTACTCTCTATGTTCACTTTATCTTATGTAAAGTGCTGATTTACTGAGAGCCAGATGAACACATAATTGATTCTTCCCCTACCTGCTCCTTTTCTCTTGCAACATGTGGATTTGGTAGTGTGATTATATCCTCCCTCTTTTCTCTCCAGCCCACTTTCCCCCTTTAAATATTGAAACCCTCAAAATCATCTTTGGAGAAAGGTACAAACCACAGACTGTTTCTGTAATTCCCTGTTTATTTCTTCTGGGCATGTCCTTAGTGTTGGCAAAATAAACTTCTAAATTGATTGAGACTTGTCTCAGCTAGTTTTTGGTTTACAGTTACATAGCAAAAAGTACTTTGCAAATATGATTAAAGTTAAGTATCTTGAGGAGTTTACCTGGATTATCCCGGTGGTCCCAATTGAATCGCGTGGGTCCTTAAAGGTGTAGAACCTTTCCCAGCCTGTGATCAGAGACAGACATGATGAGAAAAGAGAGGCCAGAGAGATGTGATGTTGCTGCCTTGGGAAGGGGGCCTCTAGAATCTGGAAAAAAAAACAAGCAAACAGTTCCTTAGAGCCTACAGAAAAGAACACAGCCTGCTGACAACTTGATTTTATCCCAGTGACCTTCACAACTGGAAAATATTAAATTTGCATTGTTTTAAGCCTCTAAGTTCACAGTCATTTGCTATGGCAGCCATAGAAAATGATTATCATTCCCCTATTACCCACTCCTTCAGTGGCTTCAAACAGGGTTGTTCTGCATTTATATCTTTTCCCTACTGGAGTTCTGCATAAAATTTCATTTGAGGTTAGGGCTCCAGGATGACCTGCCTCATTCCCTCAGACATGCCTTGACACCTTTCCTCTTGCTGTTGCCTCTATCCAGACTCCTTTACCCCCAGCCATTGGAGTTCACTCAGCATTCTTCCAGTAACCATTCAAGAACCGGCTCAGGTGACACCCTTTTTCTAACTGTCTCTGACATTACTACCCCATTCTACCCCAGGCAGAATTAATTGCTCCTTCTCTAAGTTTCCATTATGATTCATACATGCTTTTCTTATTGAACTAATTATAAATCAATAATTTCTTAGGGACAGGGATCCTGTCCACCTACATCTTTTTAACAAACCATCTAGCTGAATGTCTGACATCTGGTAGATACTTCTCTGACCACCATGTCTAAGTGAGATTCTGCTTATTGTATTTTCAGTCACAGTCTGTGTTTCTTTCTTACAACAACTTGTAATTCTGTGTTTACTTCTGTATTGACTGTCTTCCCCACCAGATTAAGTTTGAGGACATGTCAGCCCTGTATATCGTGGTATCTATAGTATCTGCAACAGTGCCTGCCGTCAGTGTGGGCTATTAATGAGAATTTAGGTAATAAATACGTTGCTGAATGCATGTTTGCTTAACTTAATTCGTAGCTGGGAGAATGGGATCTAGTTGCAGAGCTGATCCTAACCACAGCTGTTGAAAATTGCAGAAAGAGACTTGCAGCAAAGGATCCCAGAGATCAGGTCCAGCCACCCTCTCTCAAATCACAGTACCCATCCCCACACTTGCTAATAGGAATAGCCAGGCCTCACCTCACTGAAACAGCTGCTCACTCCAGAGTGAATAAATGGAGTCCTGGCACACAGCTCTGAAAAGTTGCCAACTTGTAATACAACTTGTCACTGTATATTGGAGGCATTTACTTGAAAATAATTAGTAGCCTTTCTGTGCATCAAAAGTGACCAAATCCATAGCATCCCTATTGAGATTGATGACTTTGTTTCCCAAAACTCATCAGAGAAGATGTTTTCAATTTCAGTGGTAAAATCAATATGCTGAGCAAACACCCATATTGCATATTGGGTGACTTTTATTGAGTATGTTGGTCTGGTAACTAATGGGTTGCCACAGATAAAGTGTTCATATCTACTAATTAGAAAATCCTAGTCAGAAACATGTTTCTTTTGAGGCTTATTTATAATGCAAACACACCTAAGTGTTTTAGATAGGTAACTCTTCGGAGTTTGTTTTTCCTCAACCAAAGCTAGCCTCGTAAGAAGGCAAGATACATAGCATCATATAGAGTGATTTAAGGAACACTGTGAAGACTTGCCCTCAAAAATATCTCTCCCACTGTTAGTACTAGTGGCAAGTTTACCAGTTAACAATAACTCCCCTAGATTACAGCCATACACACACCATCCAGTTAAAACTCAAATATCTGAAAAAGGAAGTTGTAGTCCTTAACTATGAATAAGGTGATATGATTCTTGATTTGAAACAGACTTTATACAGAAGAAACAAAAGAAAACATAAGAGTTGGAAGAAATGTGTGAGTGTTTTTGTATATCATTGGGATAGGGGGAATCTGAGTTGTGCACAACATCCAAAGAAGAGAAGTAAATATCGAGGTGGGAGGGTTTTCTGCAGTGAGGGTAAGGTATCACTGCAGGTAAACTTGCCTAATTTCAACCTGCCCTAAGAACACCAGACTTAAACATTTCCTCTCATGAATATTGACATGGCTTGGCTTTGTGTCCGCACCCAAATCTCACCTTGAATTATAATCCCTGCGTGTCAACAGCTGGAGGTAATTGAATCATGGCGGTGGTTTCCCCCATGCTTTTCTCGTGATAATGAGTGAGTCTGACAAGATCTGATGATTTTATAAGGGTCTGGCATTTCCCATGCTTGCCCTCATTCTCTCCCCTCCTGCCCTGTGAAGAGGTGCCTTCTGCCATGATTGTAAGTTTCCTGAGGCCTCCCCAGCCGTGTGGAACTGTGAGTCAATTAAACCTCTTTTCCTTATAAATTGCCCAGTCTCAGGTATTTCTTCATAGCAGTGTGAGAACAGACAAATACAAATATGTTTGTCACATAGCAATGTCTTCTCTGGGAAAACAGCAAATCTCTTTCTGAAATGAGTCTCCCATACTTGATAGAGCTTAGGCCAAGGCCATCCCTCAAAAAAGTTGTAAAGCTGCTCATGATTTTATAAGTTTCTCCATCAGCCCTGTTCTGGGCTCTCTCACCTAGGCAGTTCTATTTTTTTCTCTTTATTTGAACACTTAGGAAAGGATTTAAAGGCTCTGGAGGCAGTCATCTACTTGTCTTTATATCTGATTGTGGAATAATAACAGAACTTATACCTGATTGTGAAATAATAATAGAACTTGATACCTGTTGAAAATATGTGAGGCATTGGGGAATTGCTCGAAGGGGAATTAGGGATAAAAATAAGGATTTAGATAGATAGAAAACTTGCCCAAGTTTTCTGAAATTAGACAGTCATCACCTTAATCTAATGGTCAATCTGAGCTTCACTACTTCACTAATGGTGGGACACTTTCCTGATGCAACATAACATAGAGTATCCAACATTGCCTATAATATAATCTTGTCAAAAATGTTTGGCTTGAATCTAAGCAAGGCTTTACTCCAATTTTCAGTTTACAGGAAATAAAGGGGATAGAGAAACCAGCTAAACAGCACTTCCAAGAAGCCTAGAAAATGACTGG
This sequence comes from Gorilla gorilla gorilla, assembly GCF_029281585.2. Lineage (NCBI taxonomy): Eukaryota > Metazoa > Chordata > Mammalia > Primates > Hominidae > Gorilla > Gorilla gorilla. The sequence continues at coordinate 129,448,903 of NC_073247.2, forward strand.
CCTAGTCTCTTCAGAAAGTTCTTGTAGTGGAGAGGAAATTGTTCTAGATTAAAAGATAGTTATCACAATGATCAGATCCAACATATGGTCCTGGATAAAATCCTGGTTTGGACAAGCAAACAAAAATGTAAGGAATATTTTGAGGATCATCAAAATTTGAATATGCATGGGTATTGAACAATATTTAAGAATTATTAATTTTTAGATGTGCTAGTGTTATTTTAACTCTAAAAGGAAAAATATTCTTATTTTTAGAGATGCATACCAAAATATTTAGGGTTAGAATGCTATAGTCTCTGTGTGCTTCATCATAAAACAAGATCCTGAAATTATACCATACTGATTATTACCTATTCTACCTGTGCTTAAGAACAATAAAAATGATCCAAAATTTGGCCAGATATTTCCAATATAGACAAGAGATCATGACTTGAACTTTGCTATACAAATGATCCTTACACACTCCTAAGAGGCACTGAATGAAGGGCATAATGATACTTTTGAATTAGCTTGCAAGAAACATTCCACCATTTGTATTTCTGTGCAGATATTCAACAGACTGAAAACTGGGACATCCTATTTCTCTAATTCTGTTTATCTAAACTGATCTAGTTTAAGTAGTTTAACTAGACCAGTGGTGTGTTCAGCTATGCTGACAATCAATAGAATTTAAAAGGCAGAATATTAAAACTCAGAGTCCATGAACAACTATTTAAAGATGGGTGCTTCTGAAAACAAGAAGCAAAGACAAGATTGATGGCCAATACTACTAAAGCACAAAGTTCCAATTAGATAGAACTTTATAAGACTCACTAGAGGCTGAATGGTATAAAGTTGTATAGGCCCTGAAGCCTACCAGAATCCTGTATCTGAATCCCAGTTCTGCTACTTCTAAGCTGTGTTCTCAGGGTAGGTAGCTAATTTTTTGAACCTTCATTTCTTCATCTATAATTAATGTGTATTTGCCCCATAGGGTCATTGTGTGGATTAAATGAGATAATGTACATGAAGTGTTTAGCACAGGGCCTGAGATGTACTCAGCACTCAATAAATGGAAGCCATTTTTTTCCTATCTCTAAATCAATGGTTTTTCAGCACTGGTCTATTGATGGATTTTGGGGAATCTATTATCTCTATGAAATTGAATGTAAAATTTTGTGAACTCTCATTTTATCAAGACTCTTCATTTTTATCAAGACTCTTCGTTTTTATCAGGTTTCCAGAGGTCCACAACTGACTCAAATGTTTAACACTCACTGTTTAAGAAGTATTTTATTAATCAATTCTAGATATGTGATATGGCTGTATTGATTATGGCAACTGATTTCAACAAATTATATATGTCCTGTCAAAATGTTTTTATCACCTCTCCTACCAACACTTAGTTTTGTTAGTTATCACCAGCCAAGGGAAAACAAAGAGACTGATGAAAGGTCAAAGAGAAGCCCACTCTTGGGAGTAGGCCCAGCAAGATTGTACTAAAAGGGTAGTAATATCTTTTTTTCCTGTCTAATCCTTGTTGGCTTTAGAGAGTGAAGCCCTGATTAATGCCTTGTTATAACATTTTTAAAGTTCAGCTTATGAAATGGAGGTACCAGGACTAGCTATATATTAGAGAGATTACTATCATACATGAAAATAGAATAATACTTGTCTGGAATGTACACTTTACCCAGAAGCTGGTGGCTTCCTGAAAATCTTACTAAAATTTTAAAGTGTCTTGGCAATAGTTTTCAAGTACTACAAGTTTAACCTGACCCTACTTCTGCAGCACATCTTCTAAAATCTCCTACAGGCAAATCCCTGCAAAGTCTACAAATTGTTGGCAAGGAGACATGTCTATAATCAATGACTAATCCTATTGACCATCATTAACAGTTCCATATTCCAGCCTCTCAGTTCTGAATGCTATGTCACGATTCCACCTGTCACTACACATCCCTCAGAGGATTACAGTGTCTTTTAAATCTCCTTTTAGAGGAGCTATAAGAATCTGATACATAGGTCACATCCATTTTAAAGATGTTACATTTATCATCTCAGATAAGAGTTTTTTTCATCTGTCATGTGATTCTACTTTATATTTGCAATGGCCTGGTCTCAGATAATTGTGTGGACACAGGCATAGGAACTTGGTGGTCAGATGGTATGTCCTCACAATGACAATTGAAAAAAACATCAAAAATAATTTATCCCTGAGCATGCACAGGGTGTGACCTTGTGTTACATTAGACAAGTACTTATTGTGTACCTACCAAGTTCTAGTCACTGTGCATAGATCAGACGATGCATAATAAGGATACTCTTCCTGCCCTCAAGGAGCTTCCTGCTGTCTAGAGACATGTAAACAGATAATTTCAATAAAATCTAACAGAAAATAATTACAATAGCAGTAATTACAGGACACTGTGGAAATAGAGGAGCCTTCTTAAAAGAGAGGCAGTCTAAAATAAAAGTTACCCATGTGCATGTGTGTATTGTGGAGTGTTCCAGACAGAGGAGATAGCATGTACAGAGGCTCAGAGGTAGAACATAATGCATTTGTGGAACTGCAAGAAATTCCATGGCTGATCTGTGGAAGTCAAGAGAAGAATTGCAGGAACTGTGACCAAAGATAGAAGTGAGATCATGAAGGTTCTTAGAAGCTGTACTGAGGTGTTTAGACTCTGTAGACGGTGTGAGAAACTATTAGAGTTGTAAGCCATAGTAACATGATAGGAATTGGATTTTATAATGATAATACCAGTTGCAGTGCAGAAAATAGATTGAATTAAGGCATGATTCAAGGCAAGGGACCAGTTTGAAGGCTACTGCAGTGATTTAGGCAAGAGATGATGGTGCTCCAAATGAAACTCTGAATATTGTAGTAAATGCAGTGGTACACCACCCAGAACCCCACTTTAGGACCAAGGCATTTATCCCCCTAGTTGCCGGGAATATTGGCTACGGAAGCCTCACAGATGAGTTCCTCTCTAGAAATTTCCATCAGCCAAACGAAGCTGACTTGTTCAATGATATGGTCTCTCTCCATGGGCAGCAAACATCCACCAACTGAGCAATGTAGGCATTCAAAGGCCCATGTCTGACCCATACCTCAACTTTAGACAACTCTGAAGTACCACCTCTGTTCATAAGCTTGCTGTGGAACAGGCTAAGACCTTTGTTATGACTGCATCACAGTTCATCTGTTCCTTCTGCCCGATTCTGCTTCGTTCCCTTACAGTTTTGTTCCTGAGAATACTTCCCAATAAATTTCCCACATGCAAACCTCTGTCTCCGTCTATTTTCACAGGACTAGATTGAAACAGAACCTCAGTAGTTCTCGTCTGTAAAATGAGAGGGTAGATTTGATGCTTGCTAAAAACACTTCCTGTTTGTGCTACCATGCCATGGACTTTGGGATTCTTCGACAATTCCTACAGCTGTTTCAAAACAACAGAAAATGGATATGACAGATGCTTAATTTTAGCAATCTCAGCAGGACTCATCACAGTAATTAGAAATGTTTCACAAACAGACCACCCACAAATCTTGCACTCAGTTGGGGTTGACATTGTCTACTTTTATAGATATAAAATTCTTTATGGCTTCCATGCCAAAGCTTGCTTCTTATAAAAAATACTGCTGCTCCCTGTGGACCAGCATGAAACAGTGCTGCTATCTTTTGCTGATACCAGAGTTAAAAGCAGTAATCCCAGCACTTTTGTAAATGCACTGTAAAGCTAAATGTATGATTAATATATCAAGTAGGATATTGCTGCTATGACTGTCCTCTCTTTCAAAAACATTCTCAGCAAAATAAAATTGAAATGCGGAATTCTTTTGTGAGCTATTATAGCTATACCTCACTGCTATCAATGGTGATCCATTCCTAAACTCTAAATCATGCTATTCTGACCATCTCAGCACAACAGTTTCTTATACACTTTCCATGATTTATGAAGGGCATTTTCCTGTAAAGAAGATTTTTAAAGCATGTATTTATAAATTGTGGTTCCAATCTTAGAATGTGAGAGCTACAAACATCTTCCAACATCTTGACCTGGAGTTTTTAACCTAGGGTCTCTGAAACCCTAAAGTTGTGTGCAAAATTTTGTGAAGTGGTGCCATAGTTGTTATTAGAATATATAATCTAATATATAAAAGGTTGATGGCCACTGAAAGGTTAAGAACCATTGTTTACACACCAATCATCTTGCTTCATACTTGAACACAGGTTTAAGAGATGAGCTTTAGACAACTTATCCAAGGTTGACTAGTTTGTTAGTAGCTCAACTGGCACTAGAACTCGTGTTTGTTTCCCCTCAGCCCAGTGAGCTTTCTGCTACACTAAGCTTTGAAGGCATTTGAAACCAAGGCATCATTTCTAGTACATTATAATTTCTTTCCCATCACACCAACACTTTCCTACTGCCAAGAAAATGTTTCTCAAAGGAAACTAAAGCTAGGCTCAGTAACTTTTATAATACCTCCTATTTATCTAGCATTTTATAGTTTTCAAAGCACTTTCACACACATGATTACATTTGATTTGAGCCTTGAAACTCCTTCAAGGTAAGAAAGTCAGAGTTAAAAGCATAGGCTCTGGAACCGGGCTGCCTGGGAAGGAATCCCACCTCTGCTAGCTCTTTGTGCCTCAGCTGCCTCATCTGTAAAATGAGGATGATGGTTGTATCTATATCATGAACACACTGTAAACAATAATTGAGTTAACACACGAGAATCGCAGAGAGCAGAGCCTTCCATACAGTACACATTTAATAAATAGTAGCTATTATCATTATCCCTATTTTATAATTGCCAGTCAGAAAATTAAGAAACAATATTATGTGACTTGCTCAAAGGTGTCCTGGAATAGTGGCTCTAGGACTCAAAAACAAGGTATTTTAACCCCAGGTCAAAAATGTTTCAATGTACAACATGTAGAATTCTGAGTATAAATATAACAACCATAAAGCAGTCAACCTCCCCGTGATTAAAACAGCAATTAATTTATTTATATCCAGTGATAAGCTAGACATCATGGGTACCCAAGCATGAAATTCAAAATCTGTTCTAAAAATCACCTCTTATTTCCTGTTCTTAAATGCATAGAAAAGAAAATCAAATGAAATCACTGAATATGTTATGTCTAAGCTTCTTTATAAGCCACATTAGGCATGTTCCTTGAAAATGAGTTTTTAATTAAGAAGTCATGTTGGGTATGGTCAATTATTTGGGGGAATTTATTTTAAAAGAAATTATATGCAGTATTAAAAAGCCTGGCCAAGAAGAAGGCATGTGACCTTAGAAATGCTTTCAATAAGCTCAAAAAGGCCCAAGTCATATCCCCAAACAATCATTAAGGCCTGTACTCATGGTGTGTTCAAAATGAGCAAGGCCTCAGACAACAAGAGCTGGAGTGCTCTTGCCTCCTGGCTGAAAAAGAACAAGGAGGTCTCAGTTATTTTCCTTTAAATTGTGTGGTGGCCACTTCAGCTGCACTAACTCAGAGCTCCCAAATGCACTGGGGCTGAAGGAGCCTTTTAAATGAATTTCTCAGTTACCATAAAATACTTTATAAACTTTTCTAACCAAGTCCCTTTATACTTGTAGGTTGGATGAGCTGGATTGTGTGAAAAGCATCCCTTTTTTGCAAGAACGTCCCTGAGGGCAGTAGGCATGTTCTTCAGTGATTGATTAGCAGGCAAGTTATAACATGCCAGACTAGGAGAAGCCCGCAGCCCTTTTCTTTGAACAAACTCACCCATTTTCTTGCCTTCCAACTTTCCATTTGTAATTTATTAAAATACTACCTACTCTTGGTCCCAATCAGTTGAGACCATATCTGACAAAATTGATAGCATTATGAATGTGAGAAGGCTCTTATTTAACCTTTATTTTTCACTCCTGTGAAACATCCTTTTTTTTTTTTTTGGAGATGGAGTCTTGCTCTGTTGCCCAGGCTGGAGCACAGTGGCATGATCTCGGCTCACTGCAAGCTCCACCTCCCAGGTTCACACCATTCTCCTGCCTCAGCCTCCAGAGTAGCTGGGACTACAGGCACCTGCCACCACGCCCGGCTAATTTTTTTGTATTTTTAGTAGAGACGGGGTTTCACCATGTTAACCAGGATGGTCTTGATCTCCTGACCACATGATCCACCCACCTCGGCCTCCCAAAGTGCTGGGATTACAGGTGTGAGCCACTGCGCCCGGCCGAAACATCCTTTTTTCCAATGTCATGAAAACCCGTGATATCTATTAGTTTGTTTTAGTAGTGGCTTTGTGCTTCCCTATAACAGCATTCCACGTGAAACTATTTTTAGCAGACAGGAGTCTGGTACTGACTCTCCTTTTATTTAAGTTCAAAGCAACATACCCCAATGTGTCCATCAAAAGCTGAGAAAGAAGCTATGCTTATGCCACCGGAATCCAGAACAGGAGGGTGCTGAAGCTGGGGCCTGATCCTGGGCGTAAGATTGGAAGAAGAGACCATAGTTGGGCATCAAACCAACAGCCCACTGAACCATCAACTGGGTGAATGTTCCCTTCTACCTGCACAGTCAGCTGAAACCCACACGAAGACCAGCCCTGGCTCAAGGCAGAAAGGCAGTGTAATGTGATGGGAACAACACCAACTATATTAAGCATCTGGGACCTGAGTCTTAATACCAGTTCTACTAAAATTTAGCCATGTGACCTTAGGCAAATTACTTCTTCCCAGAAACTGTTTTCTATGACATGAGAGAGATTGAAGAAAATGATAGTTTTTTGCAGGTTATCACATGCTAAATAAACAGCCCTAAACCTACAACTTAGCATCTTCTTTGGTGTATTTTGATTTCATTATGACTTTGAGACCGCAATATTCCAGTAACTGTGTCTGTATCTTGTTTCTCTATATCCAAATCCTTATCTAGAAATCTAATTCTCACATGGTGACTTAATATCTGGCCACCTGATCCCCAGTCTCCATGAGTAGATCCTCAATTTTTATGCTGACTACCCCACCTGCTATCCTTCTAACTTCCCCACACCAGGAGCTAGCTACCTCAGTCTCCACTGACCACCTGCTACACACCAGACTGAGTAGACATTCTAGGTCCTGGATTTATTGTGTTTGTTTATTGGTTGGTTTGTTGATTGGGCTTTTGGTTAACTATACTTAACAATGTTTTCCATTCTCCATCCTAGAATGATGATGTGCTATATTCAGAACTCCCTCAGACACATGTTCAGAACTGTCTACCTCAAAGACTTTTCCTATTTCATATCCCCTGTCTCCATGGTCTGTCTGGACTCATGGTCACAGCTTTCCCCATCATACCACTGGCCAGGCTCCCATTCCTACATGTTTTCAGACTTTTCTAATCCCTGCTTGGAGGCTAAGCCCTTGCTTCTGGGGTGGTTTCCCTGATGCACAAACACATTCACATTGAGGCTGAGCTCTTAGTGGGAAACAGGGACTGAGTCCCCTTACCGGGAGTTTCACGGGAAGACTAACGACAGTGATGGTGAATACAGTGCTATCTTGGACACATCAGTAGTGATGCATTGGGTATGCACCAGTGTAGAGTGCTGGCCAGCATGCATTGTGATTGTTCTGACTGGCTTATGTCCATGCCATGCAGATTGTTAAATATTGTAAATAGCATCGCTCCATAGGGTCTTCCTTCTCTTTTTCCCCCTTATAATCTCAGATTATGCCCCGCTCCATTCCATCAATGTAAAATAGCAAATGTATATCAATTTCATATTTTCACTCCTCTTTATTCTCCATTAACAATTGAATGTTTCCATGGGGCTCTTTGGATTTATTGCCCCGTCATGCCCTTTTAAGATTCGCGCATATTTCTAAGATCCCAGGTGTGGCAGGCAAAATCCTAAATATGTCCCTCTGCTACTACCCAGGATTCCCATTCCCTGGTTATTCTATCAAACACTAATCTAGGTTCTAGTGTGAAGGGACTTTGCAGATGTAATTAAGCTTACAAAACTTAAGATAGAAGCTAATCCAGGTAGACCCAATCTAATTACACAAGCTGTAAAATAGGAAATACTGCCTAGTTGAATTTAGTAGAGGTAGGAGAGGGAAGGGAAAAATGCAAGTCAGGAAAATTTGAGGCATGAGAAGGACTTAAGTAGCTATTGCTGGCTTTGAAGAAGGCCACAAACCAGTGAATGTGGGCAGCCTCTAGGAGCTGAGAACAATCCCCAGCCCACAGAAAGCAAGGACACAAGGACCTCAGTCCTACATTATAGAAATAAATTTGGCCAACAACCTGATTGAGTCTAGCATTAGCGTCTCCCAGAAGGAATGCAACCTGGCTATCCCCTTGAATCTGGCTTGTGAGACCCTAAGCAGTGGAACCATACAAGCCACATTCTGCCCAGACTTCTAACTTACAGAACTGTGTGATAATAAATTTATGTCATTTTAATTCACTAAATTTGTGATAGTTTGTAACAACAACACTAGAAAACACATCAGGATAAATATTTCTGAATGTTCAGCACTATTTTATATTTATCATTATAGTTAAATAAATACTTTAAGTTTGTGGTAGTCTTCTCCATTAAATTAAGATCATCTATCTTTACATCTCTTGTCTTTTGCTTTTTCAGTCCTGTCCCCTTGCTCAAATCTTCATTTAATACCCACCTCTCCATACCAGAGTCAGCCCCATCCAGGCAAAAGTATATCAGGTCTCTCCCATGCCCACCCTCAGGTCTAAGCAGGGTGCCACCTCCAGTCATGGTCAACAGAAAATTCACATTGCAACGTTTCATATGTATTCTTACTTCCAAGATTGTAATTCATTTAAAGGTGATAGAATACCAGGCCAAAGTTTAATGCTCCATACTACTGTCCCTTCCTTATCTATGTCTTCTTCCCTGTCCCTTCTTCTTAAGTAGCTCTGCCATGTTATCTCTTGCTGTATCTCCACTGAACTCCATACTCACTTAAACATAGGCTAGAGAGTTATTATTCTTTGAAGAAGAATAGTATTAGAAATCTGGTTTTAGTCATCCATCACAGCTTTTTGTAAAACATCATAAATATATGCTTTTACAAGCATAGGCAAATCTACTGTCATTCCCATCTCACTGGAAAGTTAATTTTCCTAAAATTTACTGTTGCATGTTTATGGGGTGGTCTTATCTAAGAGACCTTTGGGAGGAAATTGAGGCAAGAAACCCAGGAGCATCCCATTTTTTCACGTGTTATCACATTTGGGTTCAGTTTTCATCTCACTTAGGTTCATATTTTCTTGATATAGAGGATAATTTCATCAAATATGCAAACCTGCCTAGGGAGGGGTTAAATTGGTATGAACCCTGGGTTGATTGTACACATGCCGATCAATTAGCATTTCAAACAGTTATCAAAGCAGTTGAGGGAGATTTTTTTTAACATTTACTAGTATTAATACAAAGGCTTCAGAGACTATGGGAAGCTAATCTTCCCTGCAAAGTTATGGGGAAGAAATGAGAATGAATTTGTTTGGAATTTGGGGGTATATTTTTCATTGTACAGTGGAATTTTCCCAGTGCAGGAGCTGTGAATTCCTGCAACCATACTGGAGAGTTCTAAGATGCTTCCTTTTCTGCTATGGTCATACGTCTACATACCTTTGCTTCCTAACATAAAACATCCTTAGAAACCTCTGTATAGACAAAAATGGCCCACTTACACGACTTCAGAAAAAAGGATGCTGGTAGTGCCAATCTTTTTATTGTGTTGGGGATAAAATGTTAAAGAGAAAAAAAGGTAGAAAGTATGGAGGATTTGCTGCCTCCTCCCCCTCCTCCCACAGGCTTTTAAATAGCTTTGGAAAATTTAGCCTGAGCCTCTCTCTGGTACTTAACATGCTTAGTTGCAGCATCCACATTAGGAAATAATCTTGGACTGGCTGAGAATCCTTGAACTTTTTAATATCCTAGACCTCAATATACCTCCTAGCCTCACTAACACCATATCTTCAGATGTCCCTAAACCTTGGGGCATACTAGGCCCTCTGACACTCCTGGAACTCAATGTTCCCTTGAAACCAGAATGGCTATCTCTGGTACCATTTTTTCAGGCATCAGAGAAGAAAGGTTATTCCTGAGTCCTGCAATGCCATCTGACCACATGCATAACATTTTACTCGTAAGTAAGAGTTACAAATCAAAATGAGTTAGTTAACTAGTTATTGTTTTATATATAAATAATAAACAGAATGTGTATCATATACTTAGGCCTCTCAGTTATTCGCATCTAAAGGCAGCTAAACAACTGCAGACATATACTGAAATAGGCATCATTGTTCATTAGAGGCAGCCCCCTGAAGTTCAAGCCTAGCATCTGGTGGAAATGAAGCCAACTCTGCAAGTGTTTAAACTTACAACCTCTGATCCTTTAAAGTGATCCTGATTAATCACAGGTGTCTTCACCAGAGGCTCCATGACAGTCTTTGCCAAAATGTCTCAAGGTCCAAGACGACATAGGAGAACAAATAAGGGATAGGAATAAGGTCTGGGTTCCCTCTAGTTTTCCATATTGGAATTCTGTTTGACAAAACACAAGCCTAATGTCTACTCACAAAGAAGCACCTTTATTGCCTTGAATAATTTGAAAACTCTTCCCATGTGTTTGGCTGAAAATCCCAACATTGATCCCAATTATAGAGATGAGAAAGGGAGATGGAGAGAGACAGAATTCAAAAGTATATGAGCATGAGAATCAGATCTTTCCAGAGGATAGTTTCAAGACTGGGGACATCAATAGCCCAAAGGCTGCAGCACAGAAATGGAAATAAGAAAAACTTAATACAAATATGAGACATGCCACCAACTTGTAATGTGGCCTCTGGCAAGTCAGTGATATTTTCACTCTGCCCCAAGTTTCCTAGCTCAAATCTGCCACTTAGACTGCCCACCAATTCCCAGCAACCTCTCATGCTTGCAACAGAATGTCTTATTTGAGAAACTTTCACCTTGGTCGTTGATGATGCCTGAAATAATATCATGCCAGAATAGCTGCAGACTGAAGTGCATTGCTGACTACATCCTACTGCTGGGCCTCACACTGTGCCATGGCTCAGTGGATGGATATTAAAGAAATGACAGTCACTCCAGCAGCCCTGCTTAATAGTCCATTCCCTCACATCTCTGTCTTATTAGTCTAAGAAAATCAGGTTTCCCAGTGTTTTACAGAATCTATGATGAAGAAAGGGCTAAGGTTTAAAAACTTGCAGAGAAGACAAATATAAGGAAAATTTTTGAAGTTAAAAATAATACTCAAGATTTGTTTACCAATTTGCCTGTTTGAAGATACCAAACATATGCAAGGAGCAAGAGAAAAATCCAGAAAGCCAAATAATGCTTTGTACTAGTAAAAACTGATACTACTTCTACCCACTGAAACAAATGTCAAATAGTTCCTCATTTTTCCTCTACCCCCAACTTCTGGTTATATATAAGAATAGCTCTGAACCAAAATCATAGGAACATGTCTTCTAACCTATCCCAGTATCCTCTGAGTCTCTCCTTTACTCCCAAGAGGCCTGTGGACCATGGCAATGTCCCCACATGTTTTTAAGCCTGTGACTAATTCCCACATAAAGTTTGTTTTTCCAATCATGAAAATAACCTGAAGCACTTGTTAAAAATACAGATTCCCAGGTCTACCCCCTAGAGATTCTGATTCCAAATGTTTAACAAATACCGCCAAGCAATTCTTTGATCAGGCAAGTTGGAAAACCTTTGCCCTAAGGTTTTCTAAATCCTTGCTACTCAAAGTGTGATGTAGCATTGATTATCACCTAACTTGTTAGAAACGCAGATTCTCAGGCACTGGCCAGCTCTAGAATCTTTTAACAAAATCCCCAGGTGATCATTATGCACACTAAAGTTTGAGAAGCATTATTTTAAGTGGTTGCATCATCTAGTAACCTAATAGTCCCTATTAATTAGTTTAATAGACAATTCCTTCAATTCACTTATTCATTCAACTAATAGTTGGGATCTACGAAGTGCCTGAGCACTGTGGTAGGCACCAGGATTTGTATGTTGTAAAGGAGAAGGCCATAAACTAGAGGATTCCATCTTTAATGGTGGAAGATCGAGCATTAAGACAGGCTCATGAAGAGCATATCTTGAGGATAAGATGGAGTGTGAACCATGTCCAAATCATAACATGTAAATGGCCACCGGTTTTATCCATGCATAAGGCTGGTTTGGACTATGTAATCCAATCTCTGATCATAGTAAATTTTACCTATACCGCCCTAACTCTTTCACTGATCTTCTCCTCCAATAGATCAGGGAATGCTGGTTTTGAGCACAAGTGGGTGTAAAGAATTAATGAAGAGCTTTGCATTTGCTCAAGCACGCTCCCTTGGATAGAAGGAAAACTCTGGGGGAAAGACTGCAGCCTGAGCATTTGTAGAACAAGCAAATGATGCAACAGAAATCAGGGAACCTCTCAAGAATGGGTCAGGAGTGTTTGCCCCACAGAAGGGAGCCAGGTTGAGGCCAGGAAGCAATGGCATCATGACTTTGCTCCAACTGGCTCCTATAAACAATCCAGGCTTTGGCTACTGGCTATCATGAGACCTATGCAGCTCGCAGTTTTAGAAGAAGTAACTCATTCCTTTCTTCCATCACAGCAGGCGTTGGATCTACCAAAAACCCAACCCACTGACCTTTTACTTGAGTGGTAGAAGGTATGAGGAAAAATATGTAACAGGTCCTACTGATGAAATAATTCCCATCTAAAGACAAGCAACAAAAAACATAATATAAACACACTTCTGGATAATCATAGTTAAATATTTAACCTCTGCTTTGTGATTTCAAGTGGCTTCACGGGAAAAAACATAGACACTTGATTCACCTTGGGATGAGATTCCATGAATAAGTTATTGGAAGTTGCAGGCGGTTCATCCAATTTATTGTAGTATACCAAAGTATCCAAAAAATGATTTTAAAATTTCCAGCACAAAAGAAAAAACCTTCAACTTAATTTATTTTAAAGCTTTTAGAAACAACTATGGAAAATCTCCCTATTTATTGCACCCCTTTTAATATAGTCAGAATTTCAGACAATGGTTTTAAATTTGCTTTATCATAGAAAAAGTCAATTTTTTGAATGTTTAAAGATATATTCCTTTTCATCTCATTTCACATTCTTGTCAACACATTTGGAACAGGAAAATAAAAACCTACTGGCTACTAAATTGGTTCAAGTTGTTCCATCTTTCCCTATCATAATATTCATCGCTCAGGACATTTTCACCTTAAATGCAATGTTTAAGAAACAAACATTGTGTGTTCCTATGCTGTTTTGGCATCATTTTGTAGGTTTGGGTTTACAGTGCTAATAATCTAAAGAGTTTTCTTTCCTCCAGGATGTGAGGCCCACAAATCAGGTGTGCTGCCATCAGTTGGACAGACTGTCTAGGCTACGGTCTTGTGATCCAAACAGGAAGGATTCTGTCCCATTTACTCCAGCTTAAAGAATGGCCAAGGTAGCAAATTAGAACAGTGCAGCTGCTTGCCGCCTTTAGCCCTGGCCTGACCACTCCCTAGGAAGCCAGTTTTTATTCTGTGATACAGGCTAGAAAACATAAAAGGCTATCTGACCCAGACAGATTTGGTCTGTATCTCAAAGACTTCTTATCTCTGAGGTAATATGTCTGCCTTTGCTATCCCTACTATTCCCTTGACATTGACTGCTGTTCTCTCTTTGAATTCTGTATTCTCAGTCATTCTTCATTCAAGACCACAGACTCAGATTAAATCCTATACATCATTTACAACCACTTCCTTTGCTTTGTGAATACTAGTTTTGAACCCTACAGTATTGATTACCTAGTCCTTTCAATTCAGAGGGACACGTCCATCGTAGATAACAACTATAGAGAATAACAGTGTACATTTGTATATGTTACACACAGACATTTAAGCTTTTATATACAAATAAAACTCTATTAAGAAAAATACAAATAATTTCTAATTACAGCATAAGAAAATATTATATATAACCTATAGTAAGATTTTTAATACTAGTTAAAATGAGGTAGCCCTTGAGGAAGCAGTAGCTATTGTTGTTTAGTCTAATTCTAGTTGTTCACCTCATGCCTAAGTAAACAATGACTCTCTAATTCACCCTAAGTATTTTTAGAGTCAGAAATTCATAGGAATATATGTATGTATAAATGTTTGTAACTCCTGCATATGGTTCTAGCACTTCAAAGCCCTGGAAGAGCTTATCATAAAAAGCTCTTTCCAATAGCTTTTATTCAACTGTTAATATCCCCACTGGCAGGTCAGACCTATAGTAGCCAATTTACAACTCTTTTTTTAAAAGGCCCTATTTTCCGTTCCAAGCTTCTAGCCTCTAAATTATCTTTCCTTGTTAGCAGAAAGAAAAGGAGCAGGGGGATGGAAATTATGGTCAGACCCTGCATGTTTCACAGCATGCTGTCAGTGACTTTTAGCTGACATTAGCACACCGTTGGTTTCCTAACAGACTTAAAGTCTCTTCCAAACCCATTTAAGTTTTCTAGGCACCACATCCTGTTTCCTCTAACCAATTTAAAAAATATTTAAATGGAGTATAATATGGCTTTTAAACAGCACGAAAACTATAAGCAGCTTTTCTACAGCTACATTTAGAGATAATATTAAAAAAATACACATGCAGAAAAATAATCTAAACCATTCTTTCTGATTCGTTGATTATACTCAAGATAAAAATTATATCATAGATAAAAAGAGAAGCAATATAACATGCATATTCTCATGGGGTCATAAATGGGACTGGAATAGCAGGTAAATCCTTGGGTCTTGAACTCTAAACAGTATCTGAATCTATTCACCATCCTCTCCTTAAACAACCAGCTCTTCTTTAAAATATATCTCCTTCTATGCTTTTTGTGACACTATACTGTCTTTTTCATCCAATCTCTTTGACCATATCTTTATATATACTTACATAGGCTGTGCTTTTCTTTCTGCTTCAATCAAGGCTGAATTTTAGACCCACTACTTTTCTTACCCTATACTCTCTGCCTCAGGGACAGCAGCTAATGCCATAGTTTCCACCGTCACCTTATTGCAAATAATTAATTCCCTAAGTTGTACATTCAGTCTTGACCTTTCTCCAGAGCTTTAATCCCACATTCCCAGTCAAAGATAACCAGCGAATCTGTCTGCCACTTCTAACTCAGTATGAGTGAAATCAAACTCCTATTTCTTCCTATAAATTAGCGCCCCTTCTAGCCATCTCCCTTGTCTATGAGTGACACCAACATTCTCGCAGGCAGGCTCAAAACTTTGGTACATTTTTTTACTCCATTCTTTTCTTGTTCCTCTATAAGCTGTCAGTCATGAAATGTTCGGATGAGATTTCATTCATTCAGCAAATATTTATTGAGTGCCTAACATTTGTAAACCACTTGGCTAGACATTAGAAAACTAGTTGAGCTGTTTCCATTTTTTCCATGTACAGTCATAATCTGCAGTTACCAATAATATAGTGGTCCAGGAACCCCCAAAGCCTTCCTGCTCGAAATATCAAAAGATGAGGAATTTCTTTAAAGATGGACTTTTAAATGCTCAGCTGAACTCTCATGAAGGTAAAGAAAATCACCAGAGACAAAAAACGAAATGATACCTGAAAACCAGGGCAGTAAGCACATGACCTGATATTAGAATAGCCTTGGGAATATCCGTTGATCTCCTTTAGCTAGAATCTTGTATTGGAATGCTCACACATGTAAACATGAAAAGGTCGTGGCTCAAGGCAAGAGTTTGGAAATGAGATCTCAGGATAAAACTAGAACTTCCTAAAAGACTATGCTTTCATTAAATGGGTACACAAGAGAAAAATCTGCATATAGGCACAGAAAGATGAAACATAATAGTTTAAAAATAAAAAATTCTTACTAAATAGAAATAGAAGAAAACTTCAACCTGCTAAAGTATGTCTCCAAAATCTGATAGAAAACATTACTTGTAGGCTAACATTAGAAGCATTCATTTTAAAGTTAGAAATAAGAAATGGATGTCTGCTATCTATGCTCCTATTAAATATTGTGGTGGAGAATCCTACCAGTGCAATAAGACAAGAAAATAAAAAAGTCTAAAGTTTGGAAAGGACGAAACAAAATGATTTATATTTGCATACGAGTATCTAAAATACAAAAGAAGCTACAAAAAACTAATATAATTAATAAGCATTCATAAAAATATGACTATAAAATTTGTATGGAAAGGCAAAGTAACTAGAATACTGAATACAATCTTTTAAAAAAATAAGAACAATGTTGGAGGCCTCATATATAAGACTTACTATACATCTACAGTAATAATGAAAGCACAGAATTTGAAGAAAGTAAAGACATACAGATTAACAGAAAAGAATCAAGAATCCTGTGCTACAACAACTGAATACTCACATGTAAAATGATAAGCCTGGACCTCTACTTCATACCATACAGATAAACAAACTCAAAATGGATCACAGGCCTAAATATAAAATTCAATATAAAAACTCAAATTATAAAATTCTTATGATAAAACATAGGAGTAAATGTTCATGACGTTGGGTTGGGCAACAATTTCTTAGATATGGGAGATGCTGCACAAGCAATAAAATAACAAAATATCTAAGTAGAATTTCACCAAATTTTAAAACTTTTGATCTTCAAAGGATACAATCAAGAAAGCAATGTCTTCAAGAGAGTGGAAAGAATATCTGTAAACAATATCCGTGGTAAAGGACATATAATGAACTCTTACAACTCAATAAGAAAATAACCCAATTAAAACTTGTAAAAGATTTAAATAGATATTTCTCTGAGGATATCTGAATGGCCAATAAACCCTTGAATATATGCTCAACATGATTAGTCATTAGGGAAACACAAATGAAAAATGAAATACCACCAGAATATCTGCCAACAAAAAGGCCAGACAATAGCAAGTGTTGGTGAGGATATGGATAAATTATTACTCTCATACATTGCTGGTGGAAATGTAAAATGGGGCAGACACTTTGGAAAACAGTTTGGAAGTTACTAAAAAACTTAAACGTAGAGTTAATATATGACTCAGCTATTTCACTCACAGGTATGTAATCTACAAAAATGAAAACATATGTCCACACAAAAACGTGTACATAAATGTTCCTAGCAGCACCATTCACAATAGCCAAAATATTGAAACAATCTGAGTGCCTGTCACCTGATTAATGGATAAACAAAATGTGTTATGTCCATACAATAGAATATTGTTCTGCAATAAAAGAAAGAAGTACTGATATATGCTACAACATGACTGAACCTTGACAATATTATGCTAGGTGAAAAAAGCCAGACACAAAAGATCACATATTGTATAATTCCAATTACATGAAATGTCCAGAATAAGCAAACCCATACAAACAGAATGCAGATTAGTAGTTGACTAGGGCTGGGGTGAGCAGTGAGCAGTGGGCAACGAAATTGATTTACTGCCAATGGCCAACAGGTTTCTTGTGGGGGAAGTGGAAATGTTCTAAAATTAGATTGTGTTGATGGTTGCACAACTCTGTAAATACAGTGAAAACCATTAAATTGTTCACTTAAAATTGGTGCATCTTATGGTGTATAAATTACATCTCGATAAAGGTCTTTAAGAAAAATTTTTTCCAACGCAGCAGATTAGAAGCTTTCAGTATGCCTCTGCTCCTTGGAAATAGCAAGATAGCACATAAAGATAAATGCTATGAGCTTTAATTCAAGAAGGAAAAGAGGCATCCACCAGAATGGTACAGGACATCCCAGATCCCGGGGAGGAGAACACAAGCAAATAGCTCCCATGAAGGCATCCAGCTGATAAAAGCGAATAAATCTTCAGTACATAAGAGAGGCAGAGAGCCTCCCTCTGTGACTCACCTTTCCACTGGGGATCTGAGCAACCCAAGTGGAGAGAGAACACTTTGTTTCTCCCATCCCTGGAGCTAACTTGGGGAGAGGCTTGAAGACACTGAGAGAGAAAGACACTTGGAAAAGCTTTAGGCATTTTCCCAGACTCAAGACCTAGAGCAGGATGCCATTTTTAATCTGGGAGCATAAAAATTCAGTCATTCTTTGGTGACCTAGCAGCGTGGTTCTGCAGGCATTTTAGTATCAGACCACAGACTAGAGCACTAACTCTGGAGTGCAGTAGGGGCCTCCACAACCAGAACTGTGGAAAGCACCTCAGCAATAGGTACTAGAATTGTGCTCTCCCTGGTTGCAGGCCTGATTGGGAAAAAGAGCTGCTATAGCTGTGATTTCTTCTAGATAATGAGACACAGCTAGAGCCAGCTTGGCAACCTGGAATTGGTCTAAATGTGTCATCCTGGGTACCCCAGCCTGCTCCCCTGAGATTGTAGTACAGTGGGGTCCTCTCCACTCCACACTCATAGGCAGATCTCTAGTAATTCAGAGTACCCACTGCCATGAACTAGTAGCCTGAACTGCCCCACCCTTCCTGCATAGGGATCCTGGTGAAGGAAGGCACTTCTCTATTTCATGCCCAAGCAGATATCCTGGCATTTAGAGCACCTACATGCATGGCTGACTAGCCTGAGCTGCCCACCATTTCTGTGCAGAGATCGTGGTGCAGAAAGGCCTTTATGCTTTATGCACATGCAGATCTCCAGGCATTCAAAGCACCCACTTGCACAGATCAGCAGTGTGAGCCATCCTACCCTTCCAGAGCAGAGACTGTGGTGAAGCAGAGCCCTCTTCGCTTCATACCCAGGAAGATCTCCAGGCATTCGGAGCAACCCCCATCAGGATCAGCAGCCTAAGTCACACCCTTCCTGGGGACAGGTCATGGTACAGTGGAGCCCTCTCTGCTCCTCAAGCAAGCAAATTTTCAGGCATTTGGAGCACCTGCTCACATAAACTGGCAGCCTGAGCTGCCCCACCTTTTCCATGCAGAGACTATGGTAGAGTAGGGTCTTCTCCCCTCCACACCCAGGTAGATCTCCAGGCATTCAGAGCACCCACTCGCCTGGATCAGCAGCCTGAATCGGCCCACCCTTCCTGTGAACAGAATGTAGTAAAGTGGGGCCTTCTCTGTCCCATGCTCAGGCAGATCTCTAGGCAGTCAGAGCGCTAATTCACCTGAATTAACAACCTAAGCTGCCCTATCCTCCCTGTGCAGAGATTGTGGTGCAATGGAGCCCTCTGGACTCCACACCCAGGCATATCTCCAGGCATCTTGAGTACCCACTCTCCTGGATTAGGAGTTTAGGCTTCCCACCTCCCAGTTCAGGGAGCTTGGGGCTGAGGAGGTTTCCCAACTTCATGCCTAAGTACCTCTTGGGACTTGGTGGCCAGTCACTGAATTCTCTGTCAGTGCTGGTGTTTGCATCTGCCTTTGGGGGACCTATAGGTGGGTCTGCCCAGTCTGCCCTCACTCATCTTGCCCTCTGCCCCCCTGGGACTGAGCAGGGAGATCAGACCACTGTGCACTCCATGGATCAGCCCATTGCCTGAGACAACACAGAGTTTATCCTGGTAAGCAAGTATCAAGTATATTCCCAGCCACATTGGCCACAGCCAGCTCTTGCCCATAAGAGCCATCTGCTGGCTTGTAGGTTGAACTGCAAAGTCTAATATAACAACCTGCTGAAAAAAATGCATAGCGCTACAGAAGCAAAGCCAAAAGAAGCTACCCAGAATTCTCTAAAGTCACACCCCATAGGGAATGGGGGAAGGGAAAAGGAAAGAAAAAATGATAATATCATAGAGAAAGAAAAAGAAAAAATCCTACTTGCACAAAAGTAATTACAAAAATTAGAAGTGCCAGCATCTCTAGATGAGAAGGAACCCATGCAAGAAATACCAGCACCATGGAAAATCTGAATGTAGTGACACCACCAATGGATCACACTAGCTGTCTAGCATTCATCACTAACCAAACTGAAAACTCAGGAATAACAGGTAAAGAATCCAAAGCATGGACTGTAGAGAAGCTCATTGAGATCCAAAACAATGTTGAAAATAAACACCAAAAAAACTTCTAAGCAATCCAGGAAATGAAGGAAGAGATAGAAACATCTTAAAAAGAAGTCAATCAGAGCTTCTGAAATAAAAAAAAATCACTTCAGGAATTTCAAAACACAATTGAAACCTTTATCAGATTGGACCAAGCAGAAGATAGAATTTCAGAGCTTGAAGACTGGTATTTTGAACTAACCCAGTCATAAAAAAAGTAGAGAAAAAAATTAAGAAAAATGAACAAAGTCTTTAAGAAACACGGGGTTATGTAAAGCAACCAAACCTATCAGCATTCCTAAGAGAGCAGGAGAAAAAGCAAACAACTTGGAAAATATATTTGAGGGAATTATTCAAAATTTCTCTAATATCATTGGAGAGGCAGACATATAGATACAACTAATGTAGAGAACACCTGTGAGATACTTTACAAAATGAATAACACAAAGGCATATACTCAACAGACTGCTCAAGGCCAATGCAAAATAAAAATTCTTAAAGGCACCTAGAGGAAAGGCCAGAATTCTATTGGATAAATTTAACAAAGAGACTGAAATAATTTAAAAGCATCAAGCAGAAATTCTGGAGCTGAAAAATGCAACTGGCATACTGAAGAATACATCAGAGTCCTTAATAGCAGAATTGAGCAAGCAGAAGAAAGAATTAGTGACCTTGAAGACAGGCTAATTGAAAATACACAGTCAGGGGAGAGAAAGAATTTTTAAAAACATGAAGCATGCCTACAGGATCTAGAAAATAGTGTCAAAATGGCAAATCTAAGAGTTATTGACCTTAAAGAGGATGGAGAGAAATATCAGCATAGAAAGCTTATTCAAAGAAATAGTAACAGAGACATTCTAAACCTAGAGAAATTATGAATATCTAGATAAAAAACGTCATAAAACATCAAGCAGATTCAACCCAAATAAGACTTTAAGGCAAATAATAATCGAACTCTCAAAAGTCAAGAATAAAGAATGGATCCTAAAAGCAGCAAGAGAAAAGAAGCAAGCAACGTATAAAGGAGCTATGATAGGTCTGGCAGCAGACTTCTCAGTGGAAACCTTACATGCCAGGACAGAGTGGCATGACATATTTTCAGTGCTGAATGAAAAATCTTTCAACCTAGAATAGTACATCCCACAAAATTAACCTACAAACTTGAAAGAGAAATAAAGACTCTCCCAGACAAACAAAAGCGGAAGGATTTTGTCAACACTAGACGTGCCTTACAAGAAATGCAAAAGGCAACTCTTCAATCTGAAATCAAGGAACATTAATGAACAAGAAATCATCTGAAGGTATAAATTTAACTGGTAATAGTAAGTACAGTAACAAAACCAAATATTCTAATACTGTAATTGTAGTATGTAAACCACTCATACCTTTAATCAGAAGACTAAAAGACAAACCTATCAAAAATAATAACTGCAACAACATTTTGAGAGATAGTACAAAAAGATGTAAATAGAGACAACAAAAGTCAAAGACTGAGGAGGATGGAGTTATAGTGTAGAGTTTGTTTAGTTTTCCCTTTGCTTATTTTGTTTTCTTTGTAGTCAGAGTTGAGTTGTCATCAGTTTAAAATGGCTATAAGGTGTTATTTGCAAGCCTCATGGTTACCACAAAACAAAAACTCATAAAAAGATATACCAAAAATAAATAACAAGAAATTAAAACATAATCTCAGAGAAAATCACTTGTATACAAATGATAAGAAGAAGACCAATAAAACAAAGAGAAAACAAATCAAATGGGAGTAGGAAGTCCTTACCTATCAATAATAACATTGAATGTAAATGGACCAAATTCTTCAGTCAAATGGCAGAGAGTGGCTGAATGGATTAAAAACAAACAAGACCCAACAATATGCAACCTATAAGAAATTCACTTCACTTATAAAGACACACATATATGGAAAATAAAGGGATGGAAAAAGATATTCCATGTAAACGGGAACCCAAAAAGAAGAGGAGTAGCTATACTTATTTCAGACAAAATAGATTTCCAGACAAAAAGCATAAAAAGAGACAAAAAAAGTCATTATATAATGATAAAGGGGTCAGTTCAGCAAGAGGATACCAAAATTGTAAATATATATGCACCCAACAATGGAATACCCAGATATATAAAGCAAATATTATTAGAGCTAAAGAGAGAGAAAGACCCCAATACAATAATAGTTAGGGACTTTAACACCCTACTTTCAGCATTGGACAGATCATCTAGACAGAAAATCAATGAAGAAACATTGGACATAATCTGCTCTATAGACTCTTGTCTATAGGATGTCTATTAGGAACAAATGTACCAATATACCATTCTTAGAGCAGTTCATCCAAGAGCTTCAGAATACACATTCTTCTCCTCAGCACAAGGAACATTCTCAAGGAAAAACCATATGTTAGACCACAAAACAAGCCTTAAAAAATTCTTTAATAATTGAAACCACTTCAAGTATCTTGTCTAACCACAACAGAATAAAACTAGAAATCAATAACAAGGTAAAGTCTGGAAACTACACAAACGCATAAAAATTAAACAACAGGCTCATGGATGGCCATTGGGTCAATGACAAAATTAAGAAGAAAATTTGAAAAAAAATTACATGAAACAAATGAAAATGGACACACAACACACCAAAACTTATGGGATAGTGTAAAAGCAGTACTAAGGGAAAATTTTAGATAGGAACAAACATTTATGTCAAAACAAAGTAGAAAAACTTCAAATAAACAAACTTACGATGCATGTTAAAGAACTAGAAAAGCAATAGCAAACCAAACCCAAAGTTAATAGGAAAAAAGAAATAGTAAAGCTCAGAGCAGAAATAAATAAAATTTAGACTAAACAAAAGATCAACAAAGTGAAAAGATAAATCAACAAACCTTTAGCCAGACTAAGAAAAAGAGAGAAAAGACCCAAATAAATAAAATTAGAGATGAAAAAGGAGACATTACAACTGGTACCACAGAAATTCAAAGGATCATTAGAGACTATTATTAGCAAGTAAATGCCAAAAAATTGGAAGGCCTAGAATAAATGTATAAATTCTTAGACACATACAACCTACAAAGTTTGCACCACGAACAAATCCAAAACCTGAATAGAGCTGTAACAAGTAACAATATAGAAGCAGTAATAAAAAGTCTCCCAGTAAAGAAAAGCCCAGGACCCAGTGGCTTCACTGCTGAATTCTACCAAACACTTAAAGAATAATTAATACCAATCCTACTCAAACTACTCCAGAAAAAGAGGAGGATGGAATACTTCCAAACTCATTCTATGCAGTCAGCATTACCCTGATACCAAAACTAGACAAAGACACATAAAAAGGTAAAACTATAGGCCAATATGTCTGACGAATATTGATGCAAAAGTCCTCCACAAAATACTAGCAAACCAAATTCAACAATACCTTAAAAAGATTATTCATCATGACCAAATGGGATTTATCCATGGGATGCAAGGATGGTTCAACATATGGAAATCAATCAATATGATACCTCATACAAACAGAATGAAGAGCAAGAACTATATGATCATTTCAATAGATGCCAAAAAAGCATTCAATAAAATTTAACATCCATTCATGATAAATAAACTAAGTATAGAAGGAACACGCCTCAACATTATAAAGGGCATATATGACAAGCCCACAGCTAGTGTCATATTGGATAAGGAAAAACTGAAAGCCTTTCCTCTTAGATCCAGAACAGAAGGATGCCCCCTTTCACTGCTGTTATTCAACATACTGCTGGAAGTCCTAGCCAGGGAAACTGGACAAGAGAAAGAAATAAAGGGTATCCAAATTGGAAAGGAAGAAATCAAATTATTCTTATTTGCAAACAATATGACCTTATATTAGGAAAAACCTAGACTCAACCAAAAAACTACTAAAACTGATGAATGATAGGTAAACATATGGTGGCATGTTCAGACAGTATAATACTCTTCCATAGCTAAAATGAAGTGGTTCTTAAAATATGGTCTTAGAAATTTGTTACCAATGCAAATTCCTGGGCTTCAATCCAGACCTACAGAATCAGAAACTCTGGGGGTATGTTTTAACAAGCCCTCCAGGGGATTCTGATGCATGCTGGAGTTTGAAAGCTATTTAACTAGACCTACATATATGGGTTGGATAAATTTCAGAAACAATGATATTGCAGAACGACAGGTTCAGTATGATACCATTATATGAAGTTTTACAACTTGCAAATAGTACTTTATATTGTTTGTGCATACATAACATGGTAGTAAAAATATTAAAAAGGGCCAGGCACGGTGGCTTATGCCTGTAATCCCAGCACTTTGGGAGGGCGAGGCGGGCGGATCACGAGATCAGCAGATCGAGACCATCCTGGCTAACGTGGTGAAACCCCATCTCTACTAAAAAATACAAACAATTAGCTGGGCGCGGTGGCGGGCGCCTGTAGTCCCAGCTACTCGGGAGGCTGACGCAGGAGAATGGCGTGAACCTGGGAGGCGGAGCTTGCAGTGAGCCGAGATCGAGCCACTGAACTTCAGCCTGGGCAACAGAGCGAGACTCCGTCTCAAAAAAAAAAAAAAAAAAAAATATATATATATATATATGTTAAAAAGATACATGAAGATCATTAACACCAAATTTAGTATAGTACTTACAGAGTAGGGAAGGAGGCCAATGGGATATAGGAAAGGAGGTGTCAAACAGGAGATTTCAACCGCATTTGTGATGTTTTATTTATTTAAAAAATGTTTAAGATGCTGAAATAAATATCTCTGTATACACATCTTGACACTATTGTTTAGTTAATTCCTTAGAATGAATTTGGAGAAATGGAATTGCTGAACCACTTCTTTATTTCAATTACCACTATTACCACTCTAATTCTCATCTCCTCAGGTGGGTGGTATTGCAATTGTTCATTACTGATAACTGTATTCTAATATATACCCAAGCAGCTCAGCATACACACTGAAACCTCCAGCTTCCAAAAATGTTACCTTGTACATATATCAATGGCAACTTCAATGGCAAAATAACTTCAAAGTCTAAACTTCTCACTTCATATTCAAGCACCTCCAAATTATGCTTACTATGTACCTCAGCTATTAATATATAATGCCAGTTACATTTAACACCTCACATAAATATCTCTCCTTCTCCAAAATAGTTTTGCATTGCTCCATAAATGCACCACACACGCTTCGGCCTCCTTGCCTTTGCTCACTACTTATAATGACCTTATTCCCTGATATGTAAGTCCTGCTTGCACTGTAAAATCTGGCCCATGTTCTAGACACCAGCCTTCCCACTTCCATCATTTTAGAATAAATTAGATCATAAAATTACCCTCACTGATCATTTCTTTCTTTGAAGTCTTCTAGCATTATCTTTGTCACTCATGTGGTGCTCAGCCACATCATGCTTTATTATTTTTATGTAACTATGCGTGATCAACCCAGCTATACAGTATTTTTTTCCAGTTAAATTTTGTCATGCTTCGGAAAGGATTTAATGTGGTTCACCCACGACAAATATCCCAAGGCCATAGAGCATATTTCCCTAGCACCAAGTAGAGTACCCTACATATGACCTAAACTACAATTTCTATGAGAACAAGAAACATGACAGTATTTTTTTTCCATTAGTGTATAGCGAGTACCCAGAAAAGATTGTACTGGGGTGGTGCAAAAGTAATCGCGGTTTTTGCCATTAAAAGTAATGGCTTTTAATGGCAAAAACCGCGATTACTTTTACACCAAGCCAATAGCACACTTAGTAGACACCCAATGGCCATTTTCTGTTGAAAAAAATGAATGAATGAATGAATGAATGAATGTGCTTTATAATTTTGTTGTAATAATGATTACTACTTCCAGGTACTAAATACTATTTGAGGCCTGCAGAATGAACAAGGAAGAAAATAACCCCTCAGAAGCCCCACAGCCCACACCATTAGCTCCCCAGAGGTTATCATCCTGGTTGGATATTATTATTAACCTACTGTGCACCTCTTATTTCAAAATAAGATCAATAGCTAGCATTAACTGAATGCTTGGTTTGAAGAGGCGCTGTTGTAAGCATGCTGCTGGCATGACTTTATTTTCATGGCAATCCTCTGGGGCCAGTATTATGATTATTCAAAATTACAGATGAGGAAACTGAAGCCCAGAGAGGATATAACATGTCCTACATGCCATTGTTAGTAAATGGGCAAGCTAGGTCACAGAAACATGACAAAAGAGTTCATGCTCTTAACCATACTGTGACCACATGGAAAACTGGTTTGAAATGATAATAGTAAATTCAAATAGATAAATTTCAATAAGGTTTATTATCTGGTTCTAAATAACCAATCAAGTTAATGAATTCGACCACTTATTTGCAAACTGCTCTGCATTTGTAGGAAGAAAACAGAGATTGACCAGGCTTCCACTACCCATCAGGTGCTTTTCTATTCTCTATTTAATTTTTTCATCCACAACATCAACTATTACAAAGAAGTGTCATCATTGTCCCCATTTTGCAGGTGAGAAAATCGAGAATCAGAGAGGTGAAGTACCTTGCTCAAGATCACACAGCTAGCAATTGGCAGAGGTTGGTTTTGACTCTGAGTCCAGATGTTTTACCCTGTACCACGGATGCTTATTTTAGAAATTTTTAAAAATAAAGGCTTCCGTATACCACATGATTAAGAAGTCCCAGAACAGTTATTATTGCTGTGTGTTATCTAATATTCTAGTAACCTAAATAAGGTAAACACACACACAAACTTCTATTCCGTTTACTATGTAGAGATTATAACATATGTTTAGGACAGCTAGTCAATATTTACTTTAACTCAGTTAACTTTCAGTACCATAAAATACCAGGTTTCCCATAGATCTAGTATAGGCCAACACACAAAATAAATGTTCAGGACATGTTTGCTGAGAGACCTCTTCAGACCAACTAAGAAAAAGGTGGGGCCAGGAAAACCGTAATCATGTATACTACATTTGCTCTAGAAGAGAAAGTGGCAGTTATTTACAGTCTGGGACATCTTATAGATTTCTTGAAATATTGAACTTTGGTGAAATATTTTGTGGCTCACTGACTTCTCTTAATATACCTATTAAGGTATTTGTAGAACTATAATTATAGCCACTATATCTTGTTTATGCAATATTCCATTACTTACATGGCATGCCATTTATCTCAATAATTATTATATTAAATCTAAATGAGTGTTCTTAAATCAATCTATGTGCTACAAGTTTTTCCCTTATTGTACCCCCATCCTTGTGTTCATCATCTGTTTATGGAAGCAGCTCGGCTTGGAGGTTGTGGCAAATCAGCATACAGGAAAGCTTGAAAGTAATGGGAATTAGAACCAAGCTTTTGAGGGTCTTTGACATTGTTAACGCAAAATAACTGGCAAGATGCTTCACATACCAAAAATGACTAACTCTATTCATGTATCCACTCTTCCCCCACCCCCAAACTCCCAAGAGATGCTTAAACAGAACACACTTTGTCCTAGCATGGACAGGAAAAAAGATTAAATTAAAGAAGCTGGTGCTGCTGGCCACTCACAGAAATACAAGGGGAAATAGTACTCAACCTCTCCTCCTGATTAGCTTACTTACTTCATATCTATTTATTCTCATCTCTGTCTCTTTCTTACCCAGGCATGAAGGATTCTCACCTACGCCCAAGCATTCCCTGCCCAGTGCAATTCAGACTTGTGTGTAGACGTGGACGCTAATATATTTTAGCTGCCTTAACTTTCTTATCCTGGACTAATGTTGCTTCAGTCCCACATCTTGTACTTACAGGGAAAGGAAATTGTAAATAGAAACTGCCCATTTAATTCCCTCACAAGTCATTTTCTGTGGCACACTAACTTCAAGCATTCTGAACTCAGGAATAAAGAGAAAAAACAATTTTATGAATCTATAAGACATTTTCCCTTTGATTGTCATATCATGATCCTTCATTAAATGTAGGGGTAAAGTGTAGGAATTAAGCTAGATTACCAAGAGTGGTGAAGAAGTAAGATCCTCCACATCACTGCCACTTCTCACACACTTACCCTATAAGTATGAGGGTGGAGAGAGAAGTTCATGTCAGAATGTGCATTCATTATTTTCCTCTATTTCAGTCTTTAAAGCAATATTTTCAATCCCTAGCCAGTGTGCTATTCCTGTTGCCTGTTAACTTGATTTAGTTAACTTGGATGTTAAAGCTTGAAGATTACCTGGAGATCCACAACGGCATGAGGAACAGTGGAAAAGACTTGTGACAAAGTTACTATTCTTTTTTATACGATCAAAACAGCTGGGGCAAGAGGAAGGAGGGCAGCAAGAATGACTGAAGGAAGAAGGAAGCCACTGCCTGTCAACCATACCCCAAGAGAACAGGTGTTCTCTATCTACATATGTGCTCTGTATGCAAACAGGGTAGCTCTTATGCTATGTGTTTCACAGTCATTAAGAAACTTGAAAAGATATATTAAGTACCAGTAATAGTCATTCCTTTAATGCCAGTCATAATGGCCAGACCATGAAATTATGCAGCTCTTTCAAGTATCATAAAAAGGGTATTAAATGTGTAGGCAAGAACAAATTAGAAGAGACTTTAAGGAGCATGGCTCAAAGCCCACCTTAGAAGAAATAATCTTTTACAGCATCCCCAGAGTTCGTATTTTTAACCAATAGTTCACTCTCTTCTCTAAGCATAATTTTCCACATCTATACAAAGCTATGATGGGATTAAGCCAGTGTTCCTCAAAAACGTGCTGCACAAAACATCTGCATCAAAATCACCTAAGTGAGGATTTTGTTAAAATTAAGATTCATGAGTCCCTCCTAAGATCCAAGGAATCAAAAATTCTGAGACTGGGACCCGGGAATATATATTTTCAACAGAGCTCCTTTCCCTCTCACCCCAGATAGTTCTAATATATACTTAATAAGCTGGAAAGATACTCTACCTCATGTGTGATTATGTTTACATTGTTATCTTTTTTAGACCATGCTTTCCCCCAACAATTTTATCAGTGTACCTCCTGCCTGTGTTTCTAGGCTCAGCTCAAAAGCAGCCTCCTTTCTAAAACCTCCCTTATCCATTTCTCCAACAATTCCAGCTCCCCTATAGCTAGGGACAGGACATGGAAAGGCTTCAGTGCTGGGATAGACAGAAGGGCTGTGTGCACTGGGACGGAGCTTAAGGAAGGGCTCTGATGTTTGCACTGAACTTTTGTGCTTGAGTTTATTCATTTGAGTTTCATTTGCTAAAAGACCTTTAAAATGTGTAAACCAATAACTAGGCCACTTGTATTGAGCTTCTAAATGGTAAGAACACTGAATTACAAACATTTAGCAACTATAGTTGGGAAGGAATTTAGTTATTCATTTAAGGATGGAAGAACAGGAATCAAAAGGTTTGGTTACATTCACATTTTGAAACTTCATTAGGTGAAAGACAATATCAATGTTTCTTAAAGTGTGGTCCAGAAACACCTGCATCAGAAACTACAAGAGCTTATTAAAGATGCAGATTCCTATGAAATATAATCTCTAGGAGGCAGGACTCAATAACCAGCATTTGAGAACAGCACCACCAGATGAACTTCCCCTCTAGTGTCAACACTTCACTCTTCTAGTTTTTCATCATACTAATTCTTGGGGCTTTAAAAGAGCCCCAGGAAGCATAAGCCATGAGAAAGAAGTCTTAATTAGGAGATGACTGAGGCTCAGTGGAGAATCCCAATCTCTCTGCTATGTTAGAGGGAATCAGGTAAAACCAACAATCAGGGATCATCAAGTCCTGAAAGGTTTATTTTCAGACCCTTTCCTACTTAACTGTTAACTTTTTCAAACAAAAATGGAAGAAAAAGATGTCTCAGTCAAAGACTTTCCACCTTTGTTAGTTCTGCAGGAATAGCAAAGTGCCACTGCTTATTTTTCTCGAGACCCTCAATTATCTTCTTAATAACCTCTCATATATAATAAAATTGTCAAGCCCAGGCTCCTCTGTGGACTTTCCTGATTTACGCCAGCAGATTCATCTGCACCCATAGATTTACAGGAAAACTATCTCCCCAACTCTGGCGTCATTATTAGTTATTAAACCTGGTGTCCAATACTCCCAATGCCTTCTAGAGCCTGTTTCACTGAACTCAGAAATTACTCCAAATCTGTACATATAAAGTGAGGCAAACAACATATAAGATTATCTGAGCAATTCAATGTAAAAACAAATATATTTACTTCACACAGCCACACGTGTGGTTGACTGGTATGAAGCATATTTTTAGATGTCCAACGAAGTTTCTAAAGAGAAATGCAGAAGGGATAGTACATTAGGGTTCTTTCCAATTAGAGACACAACTTGTTCTAATGAGCTGCTACCCTGTAATTTGCAGACAGTTCCATGCAGTGGTGGGACAACACTCTCAGCCATAATGATAATCTCAAAAGCCAGTGTAAAGATCTCTGCCATATTTATTCATCTATCCATCTATTCAACAAATATTTATTCTACTACTCCCTAAGTCCTGTTCTAGATGCCATGATACAGCAAGGAGTGAAACAGATGAACTGGCTGCCCTCATGGGGCTTATATTCTAGTGAGGGAAATTGACAATAAATGTGAAGAAAAATAAATAATTTCATATAGCAATAAATTCTACAAAAAAATAAAACAGAGTAATAAAATGGAGTGGGGGATTGGGAAACTATTTTGGGTGGTTACAAAAGGCTTCCTTGAGGAGGTAACACTTGAATTGAAACATGAATGACGAGAAGGAGACACCAATGGGAAGATCTAGGTCAAAGGGAGAGGGAACTGCAAATGCAAAACCATGAAGTTGGAAAGAGCTTCTTCTGGCTGAGGAATAACAAAAAGGCCAATATGGCTGTAACAGAGAGAAGGAGGAGAGTGGCTGCAGATAAGGTCAGTTAAGTAGCCAGAGCCTTACTGTTTAGGGTTCTATAGGCCATGGAGAGGAGCGTAGAGTTTATTCTAAGTGCAATGGGAAGGCAAAGAGCCTGTGTGGACTGATGGAAGCATGATACCTGAAGATATATTTGCTTTCTTATTGGTAGCAATAGCTACTGTATATCAAGGCACTACCATGCGCTGAATTCCTTTAGAAAACATCTCATTTTAAACCTCTCAACAACCCTGTAAAGTGAAACTTTTCCCAGATAAGGCAATGGAAACTTCACATAAAGTCACACAGATAACAAAGTGTGAAACCAGAATTCAAATCCATGTCCATCTGATTTCAAAGTCAAAGGCTATTAATCACTACACAAAGTAATATTTATTGTTAAACCAAAGTATACCTAAGTAGGAGTGAACATGTAAGTTATTTATGAAGAGCTTACTATATGCAAGGCACTAAGTGGAACTCAGTTAATCTTAACTGTTACCCTATGAGATAGGTACTATTACTATGTCATTTTGCTAATGAGTAAATTGTGGGTGGGACAGTCTAAGGCCCAAAATTCAAATGTAGATCCTTCTGATTCCAAAACCTATACCAATAGTATTTTCCCCAATGCCAAATGTCACTTGTCTTTAGGATTATTTTAATTCAAATGTTAGCCTAGTTAGGACACTTGACACTATCCTGCTCCTTCATGCACAGTCAGCAAGAGCACTGGAGGGACAGCAGATATCCTATGATCAAAATTGAAATTGACTGGAAGGCAAGGCAACATTTGCAAACTAGCTCTCTTCTCTGGGTCCTTTGCAGGCAGAAGAAACTGCCCATCTGTGTGAGGACAGGAAGCTGCAAGATTTCTTTTGTATGTCTGCATCTGAGATACAATGATTCTTTTGTCTTAGCTAAAAAGAGAAAAGAAACGACTCGATAGGTCTGTAATGTCAGTAGGGATGCTAAGATCCAAACATCCAGTGGTAATGTGCCTTGAACAACCTCTGGTATCCACTCTTCTCCACATGCCTAACAGTGTCTGGGACTCTTAAGGACCTCCTTCTATTAGGAAAAAGAAAGAGAAAGGATAGCTACCCTGAGGATGTTTTATAAGTTAAAGATTTAAAGTGCATATTACTTAAACATTGGAAAACACCAAACAATGGAATATTATTCAGCCATAAAAAGGAATGAAGTACTGACACATGCTACGGCATGAATGAACCTGAAAACATTATGCTCTGAAATAGCCAGACACGAAATACTACATATTATATTTTTCCATTTATATGAAATGTCCAGACAGGTCAATTCCATGGAGACAGAAAGTAGATTAGGGGTTGCCAAGTACTGGGACACTTAGGGGAAATAGAGAGTGACTGGCAATGGGTTTGAGTTTCTTTGTGGTGGGGGGGCAGCGCTGATAAAATATTCTGAAATTAAATAGTGGTGACAGTTGCACAATGTTGTGAGTATATTAAAACCACACTGAATTATCCACTTAAGGTGAATTCCATAGTATGTAAGTTATATTTCAACAGAGCTATTATAAAAAGTATACGTTTGGGGAGATAATATGAACAGTATGTAATATTAACAATATATATATTCGACATCAATACACATTTTAGAAGCTGTCTAGGCAAAAGCACTTATGGTGATTAGGACCCAGGCCTCACAGAAACTCAACACTAATGATAAGTTTTCTTTTCCTTTTTGTGCTTCTCTTTTTCTTTTTTTCTTTTTGTTTTACTATTATTATACTTTAAGTTTTAGGGTACATGTGCACAATGTGCAGGTTAGTTACATATGTATACATGTGCCATGCTGCTGTGCTGCACCCATTAACTCGTCATTTAGCATTAGGTATATCTCCTAATGCTATTCCTCTCCCCTCCCACCACCCCACAACAGTCCCCAGAGTGTGATGTTCCCCTTCCTGTGTCCATGTGTTCTCATTGTTCAATTCCCATCTGTGAGTGAGAACATGCGGTGTTTGGTTTTTTGTCCTTGCAATAGTTTACTGAGAATGATGATTTCCAATTTCATCCATGTCCCTACAAAGGACATGAACTCATCAGTTTTTATGGCTGCATAGTATTCCATGGTGCCACATTTTCTTAATCCAGTCTGTCACTGTTTGACATTTGTGTTACTTCCAAGTCTTTGCTATTGTGAATAATGCCGCAATAAACATACGTGGGCATGTGTCTTTATAGCAGCATGATTTATAGTCCTTTGGGTATATGCCCAGTAATGGGATGGCTGGGTCAAATGGTATTTCTAGTTCTAGATCCCTGAGGAATCGCCACACTGACTTCCACAATGGTTGAACTAGTTTACAGTCCCACCAACAGTGTAAAAGTGTTCCTATTTCTCCACATCCTCTCCAGCACCTGTTGTTTCCTGACTTTTTAATGATTGCCCTTCTAACTGGTGTGAGATGGTATCTCATTGTGGTTTTGATTTGCATTTCTCTGATGGCCGGTGATGGTGAGCATTTTTTCATGTGTTTTTTGGCTGCGTAAATGTCTTCTTTTGAAAAGTGTCTGTCCACGTCCTTCGCCCACTTTTTGATGGGGTTGTTTGTTTTTTTCTTGTAAATTTGTTGGAGTTCATTGTAGATTCTGGATATTAGCCCTTTGTCAGATGAGTAGGTTGCGAAAATTTTCTCCCATGTTGTAGGTTGCCTGTTCACTCTGATGGTAGTTTCTTTTGCTGTGCAGAAGCTCTTTAGTTTAATTAGATCCCATTTGTCAATTTTGGCTTTTGTTGCCACTGCTTTTGGTGTTTTAGACATGAAGTCCTTGCCCATGCCTATGTCCTGAATGGTAATGCCTAGGTTTTCTTCTAGGGTTTTTATGGTTTTACGTCTAACATTTAAGTCTTTAATCCATCTTGAATTAATTTTTGTATAAGGTGTAAGGAAGGGATCCAGTTTCAGCTTTCTACATATGGCTAGCCAGTTTTCCCAGCACCATTTATTAAATAGGGAATCCTTTCCCCATTGCTTGTTTTTCTCAGGTTTGTCAAAGATCAGACAGTTGTAGATATGCGGCGTTATTTCCGGGGGCTCTGTTCTGTTCATTGATCTATATCTCTGTTTTGGTACCAGTACCATGCTGTTTTGCTGACTGTAGCCTTGTTGTATAGTTTGAAGTCAGGTAGCGTGATGCCTCTAGCTTTGTTCTTTTGGCTTACGATTGACTTGGCGATGCGGGCTCTTTTTTGGTTCCATATGAACTTTAAAGTCGTTTTTTCCAATTCTGTGAGAAAAGTCATTGGTAGCTTGATGGGGATGGCATTGAATCTATACATTACCTTGGGCAGTACGGCCATTTTCACGATATTGATTCTTCCTACCCATGAGCATGGAATGTTCTTCCATTTGTTTGTATCCTCTTTTATTTCCTTGAGCAGTGGTTTGTAGTTCTCCTTGAAGAGGTCCTTCACATCCCTTTTACGTTGGATTCCTAGGTATTTTATTCTCTTTGAAGCAATTGTGAATGGGAGTTCACTCATGATTTGGCTCTCTGTTTGTCTGTTATTGGTGTATAACAATGCTTGTGATTTTTGCACATTGATTTTGTATCCTGAGACTTTGCTGAAGTTGCTTATCAGCTTAAGGAGATTTTGGGCTGAGACAATGGGGCTTCCTAGATATACAATCATGTCGTCTGCAAACAGGGACAATTTGACTTCCTCTTTTCCTAATTGAATATCCTTTATTTCCTTCTCCTGCCTGATTGCCCTGGCCAGAACTTCCAACACTATGTTGAATAGGAGTGGTGAGAGAGGGCATCCCTGTCTTGTGCCAGTTTTTAAAGGGAATGCTTCCGGTTTTTGCCCATTCAGTATGATATTGGCTGTGGGTTTGTCATAGATAGCTCTTATTATTTTGAGATACGTCCCATCAATACCTAATTTATTGAGAGTTTTTAGCATGAAGGGTTGTTGAATTCTGTCAAAGGCCTTTTCTGCATCTATTGAGATAATCATGTGGTTTTTGTCTTTGGTTCTGTTTATATGCTGGATTACATTTATTGATTTGCGTCTATTGAACCAGCCTTGCATCCCAGGGATGAAGCCCACTTGATCATGATGGATAAGCTTTTTGATATGCTGCTGGATTCGGTTTGCCGGTATTTTCTTGAGGATTTTTGCATCAATGTTCATCAAGGATATTGGTCTCAAATTCTCTTTTTTGGTTGTGTCTCTGCCCGGCTTCGGTATCAGGATGATGCTGGCCTCATCAAATGAGTTAGGGAGGATTCCCTCTTTTTCTATTGATTGGAATAGTTTCAGAAGGAATGGTACCAGTTCCTCCTTGTACCTCTGGTAGAATTCAGCTCTGAATCCATCTGGTCCTGGACTCTTTTTGGTTGGTAAGCTATTGATTATTGCCACAATTTCAGAGCCTGTTATTGGCCTATTCAGAGATTCAACTTCTTCCTGGTTTAGTCTTGGGAGGGTGTATGTGTCGAGGAATTTATCCATTTCTTCTAGATTTTCTAGTTTATTTGCATAGAGGTGTTTGTAGTATTCTCTGATGGTAGTTTGTATTTCTGTGGGATCGGTGGTGATATCTCCTTTATCATTTCTTATTGCGTTTATTTGATTCTTCCCTCTTTTCTTCTTTATTAGTCTTGCTAGCAGGCTATCAATTTTGTTGATCCTTTCAAAAACACAGCTCCTGGATTCATTAATTTTTTGAAGGGTTTTTTTTTTGTCTCTATTTCCTTCAGTTCTGCTCTGATTTTAGTTATTTCTTGCCTTCTGCTAGCTTTTGAATGTGTTTGCTCCTGCTTTTCTAGTTCTTTTAACTGTGATGTTAGGGTGTCAATTTTGGATCTTTCCTGCTTTCTCTTGTGGGCATTTAGTCTATAAATTTCCCTCTGCACACTGCTTTGAATGTGTGCCAGAGATACTGGTATGTCTTTGTTCTCATTGGTTTCAAAGAACATCTTTATTTCTGCCTTCATTTCGTTATGTACCCAGTAGTCATTCAGGAGCAGGTTGTTCAGTTTCCATGTAGTTGAGCGGTTTTGAGTGAGTTTCTTAATCCTGAGTTCTAGTTTCATTGCACTGTGGTCTCAGAGACAGTTTGTTATAATTTCTGATCTTTTACATTTGCTGAGGAGAGCTTTACTTCCAACTATGTGGTCAATTTTGGAATAGGTGTGGTGTGGTGCTGAAAAAAATGTATATTCTGTTGATTTGGGGTGGAGAGTTCTGTAGATGTCTATTAGGTCCGCTTGGTGCAGAGCTGAGTTCAATTCCTGGGTATCCTTGTTAACTTTCTGTCTCGTTGATCTGTCTAATGTTGACAGTGGGGTGTTAAAGTCTCCCATTATTATTGTGTGGGAGTCTAAGACTCTTTGTAGGTCTCTAAGGACTTGCTTTATGAATCTGGGTGCTCCTGTATTGGGTGCATATATATTTAGGATAGTTAGCTCTTCTTGTTGAATTGATCCCTTTACCATTATGTAATGGCCTTCTTTGTCTCTTTTGATCTTTGTTGGTTTAAAGTCTGTTTTATCAGAGACTAGGATTGCAACCCCTGCCTTTTTTTGTTTTCCATTTGCTTGGTAGATCTTCCTCCATCCCTTTATTTTGAGCCTATGTGTGTCTCTGCACGTGAGATGGGTTTCCTGAATACAGCACACTGATGGGTCTTGACTCTTTATCCAATTTGCCAGTCTGTGTCTTTTAATTGGAGCGTTTAGCCCATTTACATTTAAAGTTAATATTGTTATGTGTGAATTTGATCCTGTCATTATGATGTTAGCTGGTTATTTTGCTCATTAGTTGATGCAGTTTCTTCCTAGTCTCGATGGTCTTTACAATTTGACATGATTTTGCAGCAGCTGGTACTGGTTGTGCCTTTCCATGTTTAGTGCTTCCTTCAGGAGCTCTTTTAGGGCAGGCCTGGTGGTGACAAAATCTCTCAGCATTTGCTTGTCTGTAAAGGATTTTATTTCTCCTTCACTTATGAAACCAGTTTGGCTGGATATGAAATTCTGGGTTGAAAATTCTTTTCTTTAAGAATGTTGAATATTGGCCCCCACTCTCTTCTGGCTTGTAGAGTTTCTGCTGAGAGATCCGCTGTTAGTCTGATGGGCTTCCCTTTGTGGGTAACCTGACCTTTCTCTCTGGCTGCCGTTAACATTTTTTCCTTCATTTCAACTTTGGTGAATCTGACAATTATGTGTCTTGGAGTTGGTCTTCTCGAGGAGTATCTCTGTGGCGTTCTCTGTATTTCCTGAAACTGAATGTTGGCCTGCCTTGCTAGATTGGGGAAGTTCTCCTGGATAATATCCTGCAGAGTGTTTTCCAACTTGGTTCCATTCTCCGCATCACTTTCAGGTACACCAATCAGACGTAGATTTGATCTTTTCACATAGTCCCATATTTCTTGGAGGCTCTGTTTATTTCTTTTTATTCTTTTTTCTCTAAACTTCCCTTCTCACTTCATTTCATTCATTTCATCTTCCATCACTGATACCCTTTCTTCCAGTTGATCGCATCGGCTCCTGAGGCTTCTGCATTCATCACGTAGTTCTCGAGCCTTGGCTTTCAGCTCCATCAGCTCCTTTAAGCACTTCTCTGTATTGGTTATTCTAGTTATACATTCGTCTAAATTTTTGCAAAGTTTTCAACTTTTTGCCTTTGGTTTGAATTTCCTCCTGTAGCTCAGTGTAGTTTGATCGTCTGAAGCCTTCTTCTCTCATCTCGTCAAAGTCATTCTCCATCCAGCTTTGTTCCATTGCTAGTGAGGAACTGCGTTCCTTTGGAGGAGGAGAGGTGCTCTGCTTTTTAGAGTTTCCAGTTTTTCTGCTCTGTTTTTTCCCCATCTTTGTGGTTTTATCTACTTTTGGTCTTTGATGATGGTGATGTACAGATGGGTTTTTGGTGTGGATGCCCTTTCTGTTTGTTAGTTTTCCTTCTAACAGACAGGACCCTCAGCTGCAGGTCTGTTGGAGTTTGCTAGAGGTCCACTCCAGACCCTGTTTGCCTGGGTACCAGCAGTGGTGGCTGCAGAACAGCGGATTTTCGTGAACCGCGAATGCTGTCTGATTGTTCCTCTGGAAGTTTTGTCTCAGAGGAGTACCCAGCCGTGTGAGGTGTCAGTCTGCCCCTACTGGGGGGTGCCTCCCATTTAGGCTGCTCGGGGGTCAGGGGTCAGGGACCCACTTGAGGAGGCAGTCTGCCCGTTCTCAGATCTCCAGCTGCGTGCTGGGAGAACCACTGCTCTCCTCAAAGCTGTCAGACAGGGACATTTAAGTCTGCAGAGGTTACTGCTGTCTTTTTGTTTGTCTGTGCCCTGCCCCCAGAGGTGGAGCCTACAGAGGCAGGCAGGCCTCCTTGAGCTGTGGTGGGCTCCACCCAGTTCGAGCTTCCCAGCTGCTTTGTTTACCTAAGCAAGCCTGGGCAATGGCGGGCGCCCCTCCCCCAGCCTCGCTGCCGCCTTGCAGTTTGATCTCAGACTGCCTTGCTAGCAATCAGTGAGACTCCGTGGGCGTAGGACCCTCCAAGCCATGTGCGGGATATAATCTCCTGGTTCGCCGTTTTTTAAGCCCGTCGGAAAAGCACAGTATCAGGGTGGGAGTGACCCGAATTTCCAGGTGCCGTCTGTCACCCCTTTCTTTGACTAGGAAAGGGAACTCCCTGACCCCTTGCACTTCCCGAGTGAGGCAATGCCTCACCCTGCTTCGGCTCGCGCACGATGCGCTGCACCCACTGTCCTGCACCCACTGTCTGGCACTCCCTAGTGAGATGAACCCGGTACCTCAGATGGAAATGCAGAAATCACCCATCTTCTGCGTCACTCAGGCTGGGAGCTGTAGACCAGAGCTGTTCCTATTCGGACATCTTGGCTCTCTCCTTCTCTTTTTCTTTAGTGTCCTAATAAGGATTCTTCTTGCAATCCCTCAAGAATAAAAGAAATTGAGAGGCTCAAGACTCAGACAGGAAGAAAGAGGACTATTATCTTAAATCTGTTGGTAGACTCTGGCATTGGCCATTTATTTGCTAGCATTAGAGTTAGAAGAGATTAAGAGAAAAGTATAGAGCTGATTGAAAGTTTTGGAACCTCAACTTTTTCATGCTGGAGAAAACATTGAAAGACACTACTCATAGTATTATTCATGATAATGATTGCATGTGTGATTATAATTAAAATAGCAGCCAATATTTGAATACTCGCTTTGTGCCAGGTACTATATTAACTGCTTTAAGTACATTTTCTTATTTACTCCTCCCAATTATCCTGTGAGGCAGGTGCTACTATTTACTCCATTTGATAGATTAGAAAAGAGAGACACAGAAAGCTTAAGCAACATACTCCATGTCAAAAATCTGGTAAGTGTTGGGACCAGAATAGAAGCCTAGCTGGTCTGATAACTCATGTCCTTAGCCACTACACTATATACTAGTTACCAGTAGCAGTGGTGATAATCATAGTAAAATCGGCTAAAATGTGCTGAGCACCTGCTTCCTACCGGGCAGTCTATGAGGTAGGTGATAATATTAATCTCCATTTGGTAGATAAAGAGACAGAGACATGGGGAGACTTGGTAACCTGTCCAAGGGCATAGGATAACCAACCTTCCTAGAAAGTAGCAGACTATGGAATCAAATTCAGGTGGTCACTAAACTCTGCTACCTTCTTTTCTGACATTTTTGTCCTAAGCTCACATATAAGGGGAGACTCAGTACCCGCCTAACCCAACTCTCAGGTCAATTGCATTCATCATCCAGCCTCCTCTAACCTGTGAAATCAACCAATGTAGGTGTTTGACTGGTATCTCTCATTCCTCTCTGCACACAATGGCTACTCTCTGTGCCACCCTAGTCCTTCTGGTCTATCTGTGGAAGAGAGATATTTTTTCCTCCAAACATAAATCATGCAGCAGTAAGTGCACTGACCAGCCTTTGAGTTGTACAAAGGCAGCCTTGGCATTTCTCTTTTCATGTATTTTGTGCAACAGAGAGCAACTGGGACAGGCAAATCCCCACTGACTATAAGCTGCAACAGGAGTTTTACAGGCTTCTCATCTAATTAAGAAAAGGTTGGATTTTTCAGGGTCTTTGGCCTGAAATACATCTGTTTTAATCATTGAAAAAGGCTTCCCAAAATGAGGCATTAAATAAAAGTGCTGATTGAATTTTATCACCCTATGTAATTAGAAAATAAAAATGAATCTGATAATACATTTTTAAATGATACTGTCCTTCACACACAATAAATTTCTTCAATTTTTCCCCTTATATATGCATTCACATCTGTATAATCTATTTTAGAGTGAATACATTTTAAGGATAATGTTACAATCTATCTTGTCAGATGTAAATATTAAATATGTTCTAACATCAGGACATAGTCAGTGCCAAAGTAGGGATTCTAAGGACAATAAGGAAAAGGCCAGACAGTGATATGAGCCTGGGAATAGTAGGTTGAGGCATAAATCCCCTATGGTTGCTAAAATCAACGTAAGTGAATCAAGGTTCCGGGATCTAGATTCAAAAACAATGAAACAGCTAGGTCTCTATAGTCTGCATTCCCAGAAGTCTGATAGGAAAAAAAAAACAGTAATCAGATTATCAGTATGAGCTTGATACTGGGATAGAGTTTCATTGCCACAGAGGTCCCTTATACACACATACACACACACACACACACACACACACACACACACACACACACACACACCCTTACAAGGCAGGATATTTTCTCAGTATGTAAGTGGAACTGGACTTAAAAGAGTCAGAAAAGTGGCAGCAGCTGGCAATGGAAAGAGTGACAAAATCAATACCTATAGCTGGGTTCTAATAAATGTCAAAAAAAGGCTTTTATTAAGGCAGTGTTGTTCTCAATTATGAATATGCATGGACTGAGCTGGTAAGCAGCAGATTGCCTGAATAACTCTTTCAACAGGGGCTCAATGTCATTCTGGAGTTACAGAGCCAAGGATGGCACACAAGAATGCTGCTGTCAAGAGCACCTGCTCTGGACTCATCTCTCTTCTCACTACATACTTCAGACAGTGGCCTTCAAAAGGCCAGACTGCATTAAGCATGTCTTATACAATGTGGAATGCTGTCTTTCTAAAGCCCTCAATTGAAACAAAAACGTTGCTTTTGTTCTATTTTAAAGAAATCTCGTATTATTTAAAGGAAGGGGCAGTAGCACACTTGGTATTACTCTAGTGACCTTGGAGAATTTCTTCACGAGACCTGACCAGCTCAATGGGCATAAGTTAATATTTTGATGGTCAATCTTTTATGAATGTTGCATTTATTGAAATGTAATTCCATTTGCATTATGGTCATGCTATGTCATATTTTTGTAATGTCCCCTGTAGGAAATGCATCAGAAACTTTACTTACATGATAACTAAGCAGAGGGGGAATTGGGAGTGACTGCTTAATGAATATATGGGTATCAGTCTCCTTCTGAGGTGACGAAAATGTTTTGGAGCTTGGCAGAGGTGATGCTTGAACAATATTGTGAATATACTAAATACCACTGAACTGTATACTTTTAGAAAGGTTAATTTTATGTTATGCAAATTTTATCTCAATTAAAAAGTATGTCACTTCCATTAAATAAACCTATGCTTGATACTTATTTTGTTGTAGGTATTGTGCTAGATTCTCGGTATACAAATAATAATCACAGTTCATGTTTGTTTGTTTGTTTGTTTGTTGAGACAGAGTCTCACTCTGTCACCCAGGCCGGAGTGTAGTGGCACAATCTCAGCTCACTGCAACCTCTGCTTCCCAGGTTCAAGCAATTCTCCTGCCTCAGCCTCCCGAGTAGCTGGGATTACAGGCGCCCGCCACCACGCCCAGCAAATTTTTGCATTTTTAGTAGAGACAGGGTTTCACCATGCCGGTCAGGCTGGTCTCAAATTCCTGACCTCAGGTAATTCACCCACCTCGGCTTCCCAAAGTGCTGGGATAACAGGCATGAGCCACTGTGCTCGACCCAGTTCATGTTTGTTAAGTCCTTATGGGGTGCCAGAAAGCAGTCTAAGTCCTGCATGTGAGTTAGCTCATTTCTTCATCATAGCAACCCTCTGAAAAAATTAATATTAGCTCCATTTTACAGATGAGGAAACTGAGGAATAGGGAGGTCAAGTAACTTGCCTAAGACATCATAAATAGTAAGTGGTAGAGTTAGGATTTAGATCCAGCTAGTTTGGCTCCATAGACTGTGCATTTAAGAACTATGCCACATTGCCCCTTGCCTCAGATGCAGACACTAGCCTCAAAAATTTCACAGTCAATTGGGGGTGAATGTCAAGAAAGCTTACAGGAGAGGTACCTAAGGAAGAGCAGAGAGCAGGGAAGTATGCAAGAAGAGATAGCACCTAAGATGAATCATAAATGATGAATAAGAATTAAACACATGAAGAGGAAGAAGGGAGAGTGTTTTTGATGGGGGGTTCCAGAAAGGTATAAAGATGAGTACTATGTTATAAGCAGCTTCATGTTACTAGAGTATGGAAAATGAGATGAGGAGTGACAGGCTGTGGAGCTAGGGAGGAAAACGGCTAAGTCAGGGAGACTTGCTGCTCTATCTTATAGACATAGGACAGCTATTGACATATTCTAAAGCAGGGATGTCACAATCAGAGTTGACTTTTAGAAATATCATTCTGGTGGCCCC
This sequence comes from Gorilla gorilla gorilla, assembly GCF_029281585.2. Taxonomy (NCBI): domain Eukaryota; kingdom Metazoa; phylum Chordata; class Mammalia; order Primates; family Hominidae; genus Gorilla; species Gorilla gorilla. The sequence goes on from NC_073247.2 coordinate 129,491,498, forward strand.
CTGAAGGTTGTAATTTAGAGGGAGAAGACTACAGATAGGGAGGGAGACCTATGGGGAAGCTGCTTCATTAATCCAAAAAACAAACAATGATGTGCTAAACTAGAGAAATGGTAATTGACATCAAATGGAACGGATGGAGTGAATAAGTATTTAGGAATTCAAATCAGCAAGACTCATAATCTCAATTAGAGTCTCAGAAACTTGGAGCTGCCAGAAAGATCAAAAGCAAACCATTTCTCTTGATAAGTGTCACCTTTCCATTGTTCTGTAAGAAGTGTAAACATCATCATTTCTAAACAGAATTCAAGAATAGCTAGTCTGTTCTTCATTTTCAAAAGCTATGGCATTGAAATTCTAAATGTAAACAGTCTTTGTAAAGCCACATTCAGGAATACCAAGTTACTTTAGGAAAAGTAAAAACATCCAGATTAAGTGGCTAAATAGTATTTATGCATTCCCAGAGACTTGAAAAGAGAATGGATTGAAATGGATATAAGAAATTAACGATGCAGCATGTGGCTGTCTGGATTGCTTTCCATCCTAACTGCATGTGGTTTCAAGATAGCAGGAATTAAAACACCATGCCAGGAGAGTTAGCCTTCATTGGAAAATGATCATGGAATCAGAAAGAAGAGACTAAACGTGGGAAAAATAGAGAATTGTTAATCAGTAATGAAAAAATTTAAACAAATGTTTCCCATCTCAGATATCTTTTATTTGACCAATAGCTATCATTTTTACACTCACTAACTCAGTTAAAGATCCTTTGGTTTGCACAATGTGCTCGACTATTTAGAGATCACAACAAAAAAATTGACTATAGCCTTCCACCCTCAACGGATATATAATTTCACCAAGGACTTGAAAGGTACACAAATGAAGCAACTAGAAAGTGATATGAGATGAAATACAGCCAAGGGTCGTCACGAGTGTTGTGGTGAGTATGGGTTTTATGAAGTCAATGAGAGGAAGGCCCTAGTGTGAGCTGGATGGGTCACTATGAATTTCCAGCAGAGATGCAATGTAAACCCAGGTAAAGTGGGAGAATTAGAGCAGGGTATGTGAAGTAGAGACAGCAGCAAGAATTCCAGAGACTGAAAGGCATCTGGCTGCATTGGAAAGATACTGGCCAGAGTAGAGGACACAAAGGCACCTTTGGATGGGTAAGGTAGGGCCATATTACAGATGGCTCTGAACACCAGGTAAACACATTCAGTCTAGGTTTTCGTATTGGTGCAGAAGAATTTCTTTCACACACTTTCTATCTCTTTGAAATTCTTATCTAAGAAATGCTTTTCTGAAAACAAAATTACTCATATGGCCATGAAAGACTGAGGATTTCCAAACCAGAGAAGCTGCAAAATAATTCTCAAGCTCCCTGCACCACAACTCAAACCACAAAATGGGCTGGAGTTGTTCAGTGATTTTAATTTTACATTCATCAGGGGCTGATTAGTGTTTCAAAGTTCTGTACAAAGTTTAAAATGCCAGCTCAATTTTTATCAACATTCCATTAGCCCAATTGTTCCCTGGGAGAGTGGCAGATTGTTTTAAGTCTGAGAAAGACCAGATTTCATGGTGAGAACGAGAGGAGGGATTGGAGAACAGTCTAGAGAACCGTTCTGTCTATACATTCAGGTGCACTAATCACATGGCACAACACAATGCACACAGAAAATTCTATCATTTGTCATTTGTCAGTCCTTTACTCTGGAAGGTCTCTGACCTCATCTGGGCTACAGGAACCTCTGTAGTCCCAAGGCAGGTTGTGAGAGGTGACAGCGTGCTGGCAGCCCTCTCAGCCCTCGCTTGTTCTCAGCGCCTCTTCAGCCTTGGCACCCACTCTGGCCGCGCTTGAGGAGCCCTTCAGCCCGCCGCTGCACTGTGGGAGCCCCTTTCTGGGCTGGCCAAGGCCAGAGCCGGCTCCCTCAGCTTGCGGGAAGGTGTGAAGGGAGAGGCCCCAGTGGGAACAGGGGCTGTGCACTGCGCTTGCAGGCCAGCATGAGTTCCGGGTGGGCTTGGGCTCAGCGGCCCCGCCCTCTGATCGGCAGGCCAGCCCACTGGCCTGGGGCTTAGCACCTGGGCCAGCAGCTACTGTGCTCGATTTCTCGCAGGGCCTTAGTTGCCTCCCTGTGGGGCAGGGCTGGGGACCTGCCGCCAGCCATGCCTGAGCCTCCCCATCCCCCTCCCCCCCTCCCTGCCCCCCGCTGTGGGCTCCTGAGTGGCCGGAGCCTCCCCGACGAGCGCCACCCCCTGCTCCACTGCGCTGGGTCCCATCAACCGCCCAAGGGCTGAGGAGTAGGGGCCCGCCTTGCGGGACTAGTGGGCAGCTCCACATGCGGCCCTGGTGCGGGATCCGCTGGGTGAAGCCAGCTGGGCTCCTGAATCTGGTGGGGACTTGGAGAACCTTTGTGTCTAGCTGAGAGATTGTGGATACATCAGTCAGCACCCTGTGTCTAGCTCAGGGTTTGTGAATGCACCAGTCGGCACTCTGTATTTAGTTAATCTGGTGGGGACTTGAAGAACCTTTATGTCTAGTTAAGGGATTGTAAATACACCAATCAGCACTCTGTATCTAGCTCAAGGTTTGTAAACACACCAATCAGCACCCTGTGTCTAGCTCAGGGTTTGTAAATACACCAATTGACACTCTGTATCTAGCTAATCTAGTGGGTATGTGGAGAACTTTTGTGTCTAGCTCAGGGATTGTAAACGCACCAATCAGCACCCTGTCAAAATGGACCACTCAGCTCTCTGTAAAACCGACCAATCAGCTCTCTGTAAAATGGACCAACCAGCAGGATGTGGGTGGGGCCAGATAAGAGAATAAAAGCAGGCTGCCCCCAGCCAGCAGTGGCAACGCCTCTGGTCCCCTTCCACACTGTGGGAGATTCGTTCTTTCGCTCTTTGCAATAAATCTTGCTACTGCTCACTCTTTGGGTCCACACTGCCTTTATGAGCTGTAACACTCACCATGAAGGTCTGCAGCTTCACTCCTGAAGCCAGCGAGACCACGAACCCACCAGGAGGAACGAACAACTCCAGAGGCGCGGCCTTAAGAGCTGTAACACCCACAGTGAAGGTCTGCAACTTCACTCCTGAGCCAGTGAGACCACGAACCCACCAGAAGGAAGAAACTCTGAACACATCCGAACACCAGAAGGAACAAACTCCGGACTTGCCGCCTTTAAGAACTGTAACACTCACCAGGAGGGTCCGCGGCTTCATTCTTGAAGTCAGTGAGACAAAGAACCCACCAATTCTGGACACAGTTGCATCTGGCAGGAAGTATAGAAGGGCAGAGCAGAGGATAGATAACTTCTGGTCTCTGAGAAGTACTTACTAGCCTTGCATCCCAGCACCATTTTTATGTACCTTTGCACTCCTCACACCCCACAGCATGACTGCCTACCTAGGACTCCAATACTTCCCACTAGTAACTCACTAGTCTCCACCCCTCAACTATCTATATTTGTGGTATCCACCATACCCCACCTACTTGGCTGGGTTCCAGGTCTAGCCTAGCCTTGATTTTATTACCAACAATCTCCCTAAAATTCAAAGTTAGCTCTTCAATGGGCAAGAGAGATCTTCTATCCAAACCTCTTTCATTATAAGTCTATAGACATGTCTGATCCAAAAAAAAAAGATTCCATGAGAAGGCAGCCAAGGCTATACCAGAGCATGTACCTTTTTCCAAGCCCAACCTTAAAGAGGTACCCTGAGGAGTTGAACCTTGCAGCTATTTAAATAATTATAATATGTATTTGTGTTTACAGTAAGTCTAATCCAATCCTATCTCTTCAGACAGCTCCTTTTAGCAAGAGCTTAATATTAGCCTGTGCTATAAGAATATATAATCCCTGTAAATGGCCAATTTCATATTGGGGTGAATGTAATAAAAAGTAAATGTTAAAAAATTAAGTAAATGTGAAGTATTTGGTATTTTCATACAAAAAGACAGACAGTACTGAGGCGTCTCAAAGCAAGATGGACTATTAAAGGTGCAGAGAAGTAAGAGTCATTGAAAAGGGGATGTGATCATTGTAGCAGAAATGTAACAGATCTACAAGCTGGACCTGGAAAACCTATACTACCACGGGATGTGCTGGAGAAGGCTGAGGGGCCCTTGAGTGAATCAGTATTTAGGAAGAAAATGGCATCCTGGGAAAAAAAATCCTACGCACATTCCTTCCAATTCTCGGCCTCCAATTTTAAACTAGCATTGAAAACACATTTGAGGAAGTATTGTATTTGGAGAATTTTGGGAGAATGAGGACTGCCTTAGAGCTCCATTTTACCGTAGCTTATAACATCAGTATTTTAAAAATCTTCCACTGTATTTACTCTCCTTTAAAATACACAGGGTCTTCCCCTCCCCCTCTCCCAAGTGGTTTGGTAATAGTTGTTTGCAATATCCACAAGATGCAGCTATAATCAGTGAAATTGCTGGAACTTTTGCTTTGCTGATTCAGCAGATGTGCTTAAGATCTATAAAAATATAATGATCTCCTGTAAATAGTCAGGGCTGGCAGTTCCAAAAGAAATAAAAATAAAGGTATAATCATTAATCATTTTCATATGCATTACTTGGAAGGGGGTGGAAATCAACTGATAAATTACCACAGGCAAATGCTATGCTAACAAACTAAACCAGATACCTGATATATTTGAAAGAAATGTTTGAATTGCCAGTGACTCAGGGATCCTCCCTGATAAGAACAAGGGTACCATATGAGGCAGCTTCCAAGTGATTCACTGCTGAGACAACTGGCAATGCATTATATTTTTGAGGTAAATAAAAGTATTTGCTAAGGATATGAATTTTCTTAGAGTCTAAAGCTTGGTATACAAAAATCAAAAGAATTTGCCAACTTTAGCAGTTTTAACAAGATCTAGGAAAACACATATCAAAATCTTGACTTTATAAAAATGTTGATAGCTGTTTATGGAAGATTTTTCTGTGTCCTTGAAATTTCTTTATTTGCAGACTCAAAAAAGAGGATCAATTTAAATATGTGAGCCCCTGTGTCACAAATGCTAATGATAAAATCTTCAGCACTTGTGGTAAAAACCATTTCTAATCATCGTCTTTCCTATTAAAAATGTAAATGGGAAAGAATAAAATTACAAACACTGATGAACAGAGAACTCAATTCCACTTTCACATGTAAGTATAGAAATCCCATCTTGCACAGCACTTTCATGAGAGAGAGAGATTTTGTTTTTTACCCCCACCCAAGCCACACAGGCAGGGACCAACGAAACCATCACTCAGTCACTGGCAACTTTGATTTTAAAAGCATAGCTAATTGCACTTACATGTGTATAGCACCCAGGGTGTGCTAGCTGCAGGATCAGAGCTGTCACTAGCTGAAAATATTATACTTCTAATGGTCTTAATCTTTTGGTTGTAAATTAGAGGAGACTCATTTATTGTGTATAAAAATTACTCACCAAATTTTTAAAAATTCTTGCTAGAGTTTTGGGTAATAACATCAAGAAAAGGTAACCTGGCCAAATATCAGACTGTGCTGTAGAAAAAAATTAATCATGACATGCCATGTTAATTATGCAGAAAGAATGTAAACAAGCACAATAAGTAATCACATCTGATTTAAGGTTTATGCACAATTCCCATGACCTCCATCTCCATTTTTTGCAGACAAACAGACTAAAACCATGAAAATGAAATTTTAAAGAGGAGAATATGTGATTATTCCAGGTGTAAGAGAATTTAATCCAATAATAATTACACTGTTGGCCTCTGACCCTGTAAGTGTGCTTAAAGTATCATGTGGTACCCATGAGGTATCTAGTGGAACGTGGTTTTTATTCTAGCCTAGCAATTGTAAAGAGACCTTATCTTGCTCTTGAGGAGATAGTGTGCTGAACCTTCAAATGGCTGAGCAGGACCAGGAATAGAATTCAGGGATTCGGCCACAGCCTCAAGGAAAATAGTATTCTTCACTTCATGAGGGAAAAAAATGTCTCTATGAAATGAGGAAGCAAGGAGAATTAGGGAAATTCTTGGGGAAAATAATTAATGTAAACATTGTATTTTTTACTTTCTAATTATTCCAAATGTCTTTTCGTTGTCAAATATATTCAATATCTTTGTATGAAGGGATAAAAAAAGATTTCCAGAATTATATGCAGTACTGCATGTAATTTTTAAAGCTTATATGCTGCTCAGAGGTGCCTTGAGTCCCCTTCACTCAAAGAAACTAAGAGTTCTTTCTTCATTTCACTGTCTCCCATATCATTTGGGTTAGAGTTTTTCTCTTTAAAAACAGGGTCATGGATTTGTATATCTCTGCCCATAGGAAACTCCTTTGTATTTTTTGCAGATCTCTCCAAACAGACTACCTGGCATCTGGCTGCCTCACGGGCAAACCTGTAGATTCAGAGCATTCGTGGCTGAATAACTATTGCCTGGGTATAAGTATATTCCATGTAGCATTAACATTTTCATACCAGTAAATTGACCCTGTTGGTCTCCCTGACTGCACTCCTTTCCAAGAGATGTTAACTTGGACACTAAATTTGACCCTTTGCTGCCATGTTGTGTGAGTACTGCCTATCGTGCTTCATAAAATGAGTTCTTTTGTGAGAAATATCCCTCCCTTTAACTGCCTGTGTGTTCTACATGGAGTATTTTTCCACGAAGTCTACAAAGTCAGACATATCTGTTGTGCTGGGATAAATGGATATCCACATGCAAAAGAATGAAGTTGGACCTTTCCCTTATATCATATACAAAATGTATCTCAAAACAGATCAAAGATCTAAATCCAAAAGCCAAAACTACAGAATTCTCAGAAGAAAACATAGGAGTAAATATGTATAACCTTGGATTTGGCAACATATCCTCAGATATGACACCAAAAGAACAAGGAACAAAAGAGAACATAAACAAATTGGACTTCATAAAAACTAAAATATTTTGGCCATCACTCAATACCATCCAGGAAATGAAAAGAAAACTGACAGAATGGTAGAAAATATTTGCAAATCATGTTTTATAGACAACAATATGTATTGGTGAAGATGTGAAACTATTGGAACCCTCGTACATCACTGACGTACATGTACAATGGTACAGAATCTATAAAAAACAGCTTGGCAGTCCCTCATAAAGTTAAACACGGAGTTAGCATAGGACCCAGCAATTTCATACCTGCTTATACACCGAAGAGAATTAAAGACATATGTCCCCATAAAAACTTGGGCAGGAATGTTCATAGCAGCACTATTTATAATAGCCAAAAAGTAAAAACAATCCAAATGTTCATTAACTTATGAGTGTATTAACAAAATGTACGATGAAATATCATTTAGTCATAAAACGGAATGAAATACTGATAGATGCTACAACATGGAGGAACCTTGAAAAAATTATGCTGAGTGAAGGAAGCCAGACACAAAAGACCACATATTGTATGATTGCATTTCTATGAAATGTTCAGGATAGGCAAATCCACAGAGACAGAAAGTACATTAGTGTTTGCCAGAGGCTGGGAAATTGTGGGAAAATGAAGAGTGGTGGTGGTTTCATAACTCTGAATATACTAAAAAACATTTAATTGTATACTTTAAGTGGATGAATTATATGATATCTGAATTATATATCAATATAGTTAATTTGATTTGTATGTGTGTTGAATTAGTTATTCCCTGGCCCTATGTGATGATCAGAAACATTTGCCCCAGTAGTAGCACTCAGTTTTCTCACGTAGAAATGTTTCATGACAAGACAATACAATATTCCTTTGGACATAATACCATTGTTGGATACATATGGTTAATTAGAGTATTTTCACCCATGACAATACCATGACCTCAGGGCCTCTACCTCTCCATAACCTCTACTATCTTCCCAACTGAGTCCTTTAAGATGGAGAATATTATATACTCATGGTGCTTTCTTGGGGGCATAGACAAACATTCATCGTTGGAAATGAAAGAATAGAATCTCCTATGCAGCTCCTAAATCTAAGTGGCAGAAGAAAAGATGTTCCTCCCCCAACACACCTCCTTCACAATTGTGAAATAAACTGTGCAAAATTATTTTATATTTGTTCACCCAGATATACTCTCTAGCCTTTCCTACATTACTCTTTGCTGACAGGCTGACCTTTATGGATTACATCAAATGGTCTCCCTTGCCTTCTGGTTTCCTATTGAGTATGGCCAATGGGAGACCCTAGCAGAAAACTTGACTCTCTTCCTGCCAGGCAGTGAGTTAGCAGTGTGTATTTGTCCATTTTTATACTACTATGAAGAAATAGCTGAGACTGGGTAATTTATAAAGAAAAAGAGGTATAATCGACTCACAGTTCCACATGGCTGGGGAAGCCTCACGATCATGATGGAAGGCAAAGGCCTGTCTTACATGGCAGCAGGCAAGAGAGTGTGTGCAGGGGAACTGACCTTTATAAGACCATCAGATCTCATGAGACTTACTCACTATCACGAGAACAGCATAGGAAAGACCTTGTCCCCATGATTCTATTACCTCCCACCAGGTCCCTCCCATGACATGTGGGGATTATGGCAGCTACAATTCAAGATGAGATTTGGGTGGGGACACAGCCAAACCATATCACAGTGACTGTGTGGCCACAACTCCTATCAGGTAGCCCTCTCCTCCAGGTAGAGCTCCTGCAGTGTTTCAGCAGTGATTCTCTCTCCAAAATCTTTTAGGCCTAGAAGTAGAAGCAGCTCTTTGGGGGTGCGTTTCACTATCTTTGTTTTCCTTAATCTTGCATGCCACCGTTTTAATAAGGCCTTTCATGAAATTCCCTTCAAGCACCCCTTTGGATGTACCACTTGCTTCCTGCTGGGACTCTAAAGGATACAGAATATTTTCCTTCTGTAGGTCTAGAACAGGTAGTCAGGTTATAGTGATCTCAATAATGAAAAATGGAAATGCTTTATACATTTCTCACATTTTTTTTCAGCAATTCCATCATACTTGGCTGTCACAGATTATTAAACCTCTAACTTGCTAAGAGCAATGTAGTTCAGGTCACTTAGGCCACTTAACTAGTAGATTCCTTTTCATTTTAAGAAGGTCCCAATGATGCCTTTTGTGGAGGCTCTGGTTAAATGTTCCTGCAAAATGAAAGCCCACCTCCATCTGAAAATGGCTGTTTGTAAAGCCCAATGCCCACTTCGGCTGTAATTAATCACTACTGTTAGGGAACAATTACACAATTCCTAAGGTAGGGACTTTGCTGCTGTCCTTGCCTAGATGTATGAATTTAGTATGCATTATTTCCTTACACACAAAAATATATGCTCTTATGCCAGCTATCTCTAAACCCGTCTTTCATGCCAACAGTTACTTCCGTTACCTATTTTATTTTCTGGTTTGTAACTTGGATTTTTAAACTCTGTTCGTTGTGGGATTTTATTAGTGTACCCTAGCACCACTACTTCAGGCACACTAATGTTCTGTTAAGTAGATTTCCACCTGCCTTGTCCTTGTTTATAAAACCTCCCACAAAAGTTGTTTGTAACCATTATTCTTAACAAGAGAATTCAAACCAAGAAATTACATGATTCACCACATTTTAGCACCTTTTCTCACCTCTAAAAAAATGCCATCAGATCTTCATTTTGCAAATTAATTGTCCCTGTACTTAATGTTACAGAAAGAGTAGGAACATGAACATAAAGTTGGCATTTAGACATTTTCTTCTCGAGAAGAAATACTATAGAAGAGAAGTTTTGCTAGCCTGATACTTTCATCCATCTGGCCTTCGGTGAGCCCAAACTTGCAGTCTTTCATGCAACCCACATCCCTTACACAATTTCTCTCCTTTCCTAGCTCTCTTATTATGTCAGAATGCAATCTATTTTACCAAGCTTCCATTAATTTTGAAAAATAATTTCAGTGGTATACCTTTCCAGTCCTCCAAAGCACTACATGAAGCTCTCTTGAGTGCCCCCAAACTTCTCACCATTTACCTTTCCTCCATCAGCCCCTCAAGTATACCATGTGTATCTTCTATTGTTCACACATAAAAAAGGTCCAATAGACCAAAAGGTATTAGAGACTACAAGTGCCACATCTTCCAGGAGGGTCATTGGATTTCGAAAGATGACCACAGGAAAAGAGCCACATGTGACTAAAAGGAATCAATTGTAGCAGTAGAGTTTCTTTTTTTTTTTTAATTTTGAATAACATTTCAGTAACACAGTATTATTTTCAAAAAGATTTAGTAGTGTTTAGTGAGAACTCTTCATGTAAGAGTTAAAGTATAAATTATTATTGCAAATATTTTTTCCATATCACTAAACATGACCGTTTAATGACATTATTTGATAAAGTTCAACTCCATTTAGTGGAGATCTAAACCTAAATTTAAATTAGGAAATCCTGTTATAATCTCTCATTCCATTCCTTTTTTTATTAATAATTTTTTTTATTATACTTTAAGTTTTAGGGTACATGTGCACAATGTGCAGGTTAGTTACATATGTATACATGTGCCATGCTGGTGTGCTGCACCCATTATCTCGTCATTTAGCATTAGGTATATCTCCTAATGCTATCCCTCCCCGCTCCCCCCACCCCACAACAGTCCAGAGAGTGTGATGTTCCCCTTCCTGTGTCCATGTGTTCTCACTGTTCAATTCCCATCTATGAGTGAGAACATGCGGTGTTTGGTTTTTCATCCCTGCAATAGTTTACTGAGAATGATGATTTCCAAATTTCATCCATGTCCCTACAAAGGACATGAACTCATCATTTTTTATGGCTGCATAGTATTCCATGGTGTATATGTGCCACATTTTCTTAATCCAGTCTATCATTGTTGGACATTTGGCTTGGTTCCAAGTCTTTGCTATTGTGAATAGTGCCGCAATAAACATACGTGTGCCTGTGTCCTTATAGCAGCATGATTTATAGTCCTTTGGGTATATGCCCAGTAATGGGATGGCTGGGTCAAATGGTATTTCTAGTTCTAGATCCCTGAGGAATCGCCACACTGACTTCCACAATGGTTGAACTAGTTTACAGTCCCACCAACAGTGTAAAAGTGTTCCTATTTCTCCACATCCTCTCCAGCACCTGTTGTTTCCTGACTTTTTAATGATTGCCATTCTAACTGGTGTGAGATGGTATCTCATTGTGGTTTTGATTTGCATTTCTCTGATGGCCAGTGATGATGAGCATTTTTTCATGTGTCTTTTGGCTGCGTAAATGTCTTCTTTTGAGAAGTGTCTGTTCATAACCTTTGCCCACTTTTTGATGGGGTTGTTTGCTTTTTTCTTGTAAATTTGTTTGAGTTCGTTGTAGATTCTGGATATTAGCCCTTTGTCAGATGAGTAGGTTGCAAAAATTTTCTCCCATTTGGTAGGTTGCCTGTTCACTCTGATGGTAGTTTCTTTTGCTGTGCAGAAGCTCTTTAGTTTAATTAGATCCCATTTGTCAATTTTGGCTTTGGTTGCCATTGCTTTTGGTGTTTTAGACATGAAGTCCTTGCCCATGCCTATGTCCTGAATGGTAACGCCTAGGTTTTCTTCTAGGGTTTTTATGGTTTTAGGTCTAACGTTTAAGTCTTTAATCCATCTTGAATTAATTTTTGTATAAGGTGTAAGGAAGGGATCCAGTTTCAGCTTTCTACATATGGCTACCCAGTTTTCCCAGCACCATTTATTAAATAGGGAGTCCTTTCCCCATTGCTTGTTTTTGTCAGGTTTGTCAAAGATCAGATAGTTGTAGATATGCGACATTATTTCTTAGGGCTCTGTTCTGTTCCATTGATCTATATCTCTGTTTTGGTACCAGTACCATGCTGTTTTGGTTACTGTAGCCTTGTAGTATAGTTTGAAGTTAGGTAGTGTGATGCCTCCAGCTTTGTTCTTTTGGCTTAGGATTGACTTGGTGAGGCAGGCTCTTTTTTGGTTCCATATGAAGTTTAAAGTCGTTTTTTCCAATTCTGTGAAGAAAGTCATTGGTAGCTTGATGGGGATGGCATTGAATCTATAAATTACCTTGGGCAATATGGCCATTTTCACGATATTGATTCTTCCTACCCATGAGCATGGAATGTTCTTCCATTTGTTTGTATCCTCTTTTATTTCCTTGAGCAGTGGTTTGTAGTTCTCCTTGAAGAGGTCCTTCACATCCCTTGTAAGTTGGATTCCTAGGTATTTTATTCTCTTTGAAGCAACTGTGAATGGGAGTTCACTCATGATTTGGCTCTCTGTTTGTCTGTTATTGGTGTATAAGAATGCTTGTGATTTTTGTACATTGATTTTGTATCCTGAGACTTTGCTGAAGTTGCTTATCAGCTTAAGGAGCACCAAGTGGACCTAATAGACATCTACAGAACTCTCCACCCCAAATCAACAGAATATACATTTTTTTCAGCACCACACCACACCTATTCCAAAATTGACCACATAGTTGGAAGTAAAGCACTCCTCAGCAAATGTAAAAGATCAGAAATTATAACGAACTGTCTCTCAGACCACAGTGCAATGAAACTAGAACTCAGGATTAAGAAACTCACTTAAAACCGCTCAACTACATGGAAGCTGAACAACCTGCTCCTGAATGACTACTGGGTACAGACCAAAATGAAGGCAGTAATAAAGATGTTCTTTGAAACCAATGAGAACAAAGGTACAACATACCAGAATCTCTGGGACGCATTGAAAGCAGTGTGTTGAGGGAAATTTATAGCACTAAATGCCCACAAGAGAAAGCAGGAAAGATCCAAAATTGACACCCTAACATCACAATTAAAAGAACTAGAAAAGCAAGAGCAAACACATTCAAAAGCTAGCAGAAGGCAAGAAATAACTAAAATCAGAGCAGAGCTGAAGGAAATAGAGACAAAAAAAAACCCTTCAAAAAATTAATGAATCCAGGAGCTGGTTTTTTTAAAGGATCAGCAAAATTGATAGACCACTAGCAAGACTAATAAAGAAAAAAAGAGAGAAGAATCAAATAGACACAATAAAAAATGACAAAGTGGATATCACCACCGATCCCACAGAAATACAAACTACCATCAGAGAATACTATAAACACCTCTATGCAAATAAACTAGAAAATCTAGAAGAAATGGATAAATTCCTCGACACATACACTCTCCCAAGACTAAACCAGGAAGAAGTTGAATCTCTGAATAGACCAATAACAGGATCTGAAATTGTGGCAATAATCAATAGCTTACCAACCAAAAAGAGTCCAGGACCAGATGGATTCACAGCCGAATTCTACCAGAGGTACAAGGAGGAACTGGTACCATTCCTTCTGAAACTATTCCAATCAATAGAAAAAGAGGGAATCCTCCCTAACTCATTTGATGAGGCCAGCATCATCCTGATACCGAAGCCGGGCAGAGACACAACCAAAAAAGAGAATTTGAGACCAATATCCTTGATGAACATTGATGCAAAAATCCTCAAGAAAATACCGGCAAACCGAATCCAGCAGCACATCAAAAAGCTTATCCACCATGATCAAGTGGGCTTCATCCCTGGGATGCAAGGCTGGTTCAATATACGCAAATCAATAAATGTAATCCAGCATATAAACAGAACCAAAGACAAAAACCACATGATTATCTCAATAGATGCAGAAAAGGCCTTTGACAGAATTCAACAACCCTTCATGCTAAAAACTCTCAATAAATTAGGTATTGATGGGACGTATCTCAAAATAATAAGAGCTATCTATGACAAACCCACAGCCAATATCATACTGAATGGGCAAAAACTGGAAGCATTCCCTTTGAAAACGGGCACAAGACAGGGATGCCCTCTCTCACCACTCCTATTCAACATAGTGTTGGAAGTTCTGGCCAGGGCAATTAGGCAGGAGAAAGAAATAAAGGGTATTCAATTAGGAAAAGAGGAAGTCAAATTGTCCCTGTTTGCAGACGACATGATTGTATATCTAGAAAACTCCATTGTAGCAGTAGAATTTCAAGCATTTACAAAAGAGATTTCTACAAGGAAGGCCTTCCCAGCACACTTGAAATCACATAGCACTTAGGTAGTGCTGACTTGGCTTACTAGTTAGCTGGCTGTGTTTGAGCTAGAAAAGAGGGATAAAGGATGAGTCACCTAATCATTTCCTAATACTTATTCAATTTGATCAATTTAAAAAGAGAGATAATAAATTATTTTTTCCCATTAAAAAGATTTAAAATATCAGTTCTTGAATCCAGTTATGGAAACCATTGCTTCAAAGTTATAATAATTCTCTATTCACTAATATAAGAACACTGTATTTACAAAAAGAAGAAAGATGAAATTTTAATCCAAACCAGAAAAAAGTCCTTCTTGCCATTTTCGTTCACAAAAATTACTGGTGTTGAAGAAATAACAACATAGGTGACTTTAATAAAGCTTTCTTTGCTATTAACAATAAATTACTTTTCTTCAGAGATATAATACTGGAGCAATAAAAGCCACAACAGGCCAGTTGTATAAAAAAGCAATAGTGTACAACATATTCTATTATGAACCATAGCTGGCACAAAGGTTTCGTTCTGAGAGAGCTCATCCCTGCAATAATGCTTGATTTTTCCCTTAGCATTTGTTTTGCTTATTCTAGTGGCTAAAGTCTAGCCTAACATTTCTATTTCTACTTTAAAAAGTCTTTATGATTCTTCTTTGGGCAATAATGGTTGAATAATATTAGATATCATCAAACAGGTTACTTGTTGACTCAAGAATCAATGAGGGTTAGATAATAGATAGTTTTATTTTTACTACTGTAGTAATAATTCCTAGAAGGCTGGTAACGCAAAATGAAATGATAGGTATACATTCAACTATATCAGTAATCACAATAAATGTAAGTGATTAGATGCTCCAATTGAAAGACAAAAATTTTAAGATTGGAAAAACAATAACAATTTATTCAAGTCTATGCCGTGTATAGGAAACAGGCACAACATAGGGATCTAAAAGCAGTGAAAATAAAAGGATGGAAAAAAACACATAGCAGACAGCTTCTACACAAAATTAAGAGGGTGTATGTATATTAATATAGGCAAAACAAACCATACAGCAAAAAGCATTCATAGAGATAAAGAAGATCAATCCTCAAGTTTATTTTTTGGGAAATGCTTTAGGGTGAACACTACCTGCAGCTTTGCTTACCTTTCTGAGTTCCAACTCTTACTTATTTTGTGGCATAAGAAATACATTTTTTGCATGTCATTGATGCATTTACATTTAAAGTTTTTTTTAATATATTTGGTACAAGATTTTACTTGTTTCCAACAAGAGAATTGAGCTAAGTGCCTAATCTGCCATACATAGTCTATATTGAGTTTTTCATACAGTTCAGTTTATTTAATTTGAAGGACTATGTTTAGTCTGAAATCATGTCTTTTATATATCCTTTTTTGTAATGACAGGACAAGTAATAATTGTTTCTTTAAACACTGGCAACTCATGTTAATCCCTGTCCCCATCGCCTTCATTTTTAAAATAAAATTTCACAGGTCTCATAAATCCAAGTCTGCAAGCCACTGCTTTAAGAGATAACCAGTTCTGGAGGACTGGTTTGAGTGGTAGGATGCTTTTTGTAAGACTGGAGGTGGCAATGTGAGGTTGTTACAGACAGCTGAGTCCATTTCACAGTAGCATTTTAAGAACGTTTTCTTTCAACCCTGAAGCCAGTATAGGATAATTAAATCCATATGTTTCTGATATGTTAACTCACTCATCAAACTGACTCTGCCAAGAGGCTGAATGTCCAAGCAAATCTTATATTTTGTGTCTATTTAAATGAAAGTTACAGTACTTTTCTGAAGTGGGAACTCAAGCTTTATAAACATTAAGCACGAGATAAATCTCAAGTTTTCTAATTTGAGGATAAGCATATTAGAATTTATTTATTGACATTTTTCTCAGGCCTATGTTATTCTTTGTAATGAAGCAAATACACAAACAATAACAAAATGACTTAAAATAGGCTTCCCCCATGATGACTATAATCAAAATTCCAAGTTATGTATATCAGAAACTTTTCTGTTGCTGATTAGTTTAGTTCAGTCAAAAAGAAGAGAATATATAGATAATTATGGATGAATTTCAATTAACGTGAAGTATGACGGGGGATGTGGTTTCTTCGGTAAACAGACTTGATAGGTTTGAGAATCTCTGTAATAAAAACTTGATGGGTTTGAGAATCTCTGTAATAAAACAAAACAACTTTTCTGGTACCACAGTTGAAGTACAAGGCATTTTCTGGAATAGTTCTTATAGACGAAATCCAGGAAGAAATCCTTGAACCAAGTATTTTAAAAGAAGGTATTAGATGTGGCACACTTACAGCAATTAGTTCAGATGACGTAGTCTGGCTAATAACTTCCATACATTTCTTTTTCTCCTTGATTTTAATGTTTCTTGAGCTAGAAATAGTAACGGGAATTTCTCCGTGTGTTTAATGACTTAATCTTATGTTTTACTTTTTTTATTCTTCCACTGGAACTATTACCATGGTGGTAAAAATGAAAACAGGTATTTTATCTTCACCTTTTATTGATTCTTGAATCAAATAGCCAGTTTTATGACATCTCCTGTTATTCAACCATTATTGCCCACAGAAGAATCATAAAGACCCTTTTAAGTAAAAAGAAAAAAAGTTAAATAAGACACAAAGTACAAGTCATAGAGGAAAAGACTGATAAACTTGACTACATTGAAATTAAGAACTTCCATTCATCAAAAGACAACATAAAGAGAATGAAAAAACAAGACATCACATGGAAGAAGATATTTGTAACACATATAACACTATATATATGCATATGTTTATACAAATATGTTTATACATATTCCTAAAAATAAACATAAAAGAAATCACAAATCCAGCAGAAAAAAAAATGGGCAAAAGGCTTGAATAGACTTTTAGAAAGAAAGGGAAGCCTCAATGACAATTTCATTGGCAAACAGGGTAATGCAAAGCAAAACCCTAATCATATACCCTTATACACCCACCAAATTGGCAAAAAAAAATTTTAAGTATGGTGATAAAGTACCAAGTATCAATGAGAATGTAATGCTTTGGGACCTATTAGCTATCTTAAAAACTCTTAAATACTTTATGAAACAGGTTGGCATTACTTAGTGAAGTTAAGCATACACATATTCTTTAGCCCAGCAATGCTACTCCTAGGTAAATACCTAATGCATTTACTTCTCATGCATGTCCAGTAAAACACAAGAAAAATAATGTTTCTAATGGTATTTGCTTGTAACATAAAAACATCTGGAAAAATCAAATATCCATAAATAATAGATTGAATACGTAAATTGTGGTATATATTCCTACACAATAAAAGAAATAAACTACAGCATCACGTATTAACATGAATAAAACTTACCAACATAATGTTGAATCAAAGGAGCAAGTCAAAGAAAAATATGTGGAGTATTATTCCACTTTTATAAAGTTTTAAAAACAACCAAACTAAACAAGATACATATTTAGGGATACATACTTGGTTGCTATCATGATAAAGGGGAGAAAGGAATGATTATCACAAGTCAGAATAGTGTTTTTTTTTTTTCGGGAGCAGGGTAGTTATAGATGGGGGTGCTTTTGAGGAGGAGTTTTAAGGGGGAATTTTAAGATACTAGCAATATTCTATTTCCTTATCTATGGTAATAATTTGATTTGTTGATTGATTGATTTTATTAAAGCCAGAATCTGTCACCCAGGCTGGAGTACAGTGGTGCAATCATGGGTCACTGCAGTGTCAAGCTCCTGGGCTAGAAAAATCCTCTTGCCTCAGCCTCTGAGTTACTGGGACTACAGGCAGCATGACCATGCCCAGCTAATTTCTTTAAATACTTTTAAGTGATGGGGTCTCGCTATGTTGCCAAGGCTGGTCTCTAACTCGAGGCCTCAAGTGATTCTCCTGCCTCAGTCTCTCAAGTTGATAGAATTATAGGCATGAGCTACTGTGCCTGACCCAACAGTGTTTTAAGAGATGGGTCCTCTCTATGTTTCCCAGGCTGGTCTCTAACCCATGCCCTCAACTGATCCTCCCACCTCAGTCCCCCAAGTTACTGGAATTATAGACATGAGCCACTGCATCTGGCTAAGTAATATTTTTATTCTTTATACTTGTATGTTTTATTGTACATACATAATATTTCAAAGTGAAAATATAATGAATATACTGGAATTACATTGTATCCATGGGGCTGAATCAAACCTTTCTCTTCCTCCCCCCAAAAAATTACTATACATAGCTCTTTTCAATATTTGTAAGAAGGGGTGAAGACTTGATCACAGGTAACACCAATTAGGCCTTGGAAATTATTGTTTAAGAATTCCTGTCTTTAGAAATCCTCAATCCATGCATATAAAAAGGATCAGGGTGAATGTTTTACAGCCTGACTCTTCCAGGGAGAAACCTGTACAAGTTCATTATGCTCAAGCACACCTTCCTTTGGAAGGGGAACTATCTCATGACAGGCCCCTAACCTCATTCAGGGAACTCCGAGTTCTCTCTTTAGAAAAGAAACATACCAAATGCATTGCCAACACAACTCCTTACTATTGCATACATCACCTTTTCTCCTCATTGCTTGTTTCCCTGGTAACAACCAACATTGGCTTCCTGACTACTTGCTGCCTGTACATCATCTGTCTATTCCAGTTTATGATTCAAAACATTTCAAGTTGGGCTGCTTGCTCCAGGAAAGAATTTGGACTTGATTTTTGCCCATGTTCCTGCATTGGCCACTAATCTAACCTCTTTCTTTCTCCTTGAAATTGAACTCCTTTCTTTGAACCTTGAAATGTTCAACCTTAGCCATTTTGATCCACACCTGCTAACATCCACTGACATTTTTCTTGATTCTTTTTAGTACTCTGCCAACCCAACTCCAAAGCCTAAGTCCATGACCTGCCATTACATCCACTTTAAACCCATCTACAACTGTAAGTAGCCCTTCATCCCAGCTCTGGTGCAGGCAGCAACTACAACTCCCCACACTTACCACCGTATTGACATCTATGAAGATTGCCTTGGTTTCCACACCTTTAAATAACACTGATGAGTCAGGTTTATCAGGGATTTGTGATGCCCCTTTCTCCAAGAACATAAGATACATCTATGACATGCTGTTCTAACCAACATTGTAGAGCCAAAGGCTGATGGGGGCTAAAGCCCAAAGACCAGACAAACCCATAGGGCATACACTTGGAAAAGTCTACACCATTAGACCTGATTATCAAGGTATCCAGCTATGGGCCAAGTGGATGCTTTGAGAAGAGAAGGTAAAATGCAGTATAGTTATCCATTGATATCCATGGGGAGTTGATTCTAGGACCTCCATCAGATACCAAAATCCGCAGATGCCACAGAGGTACATTATTTGCATATAACCAATGTACACATTCCCATATATTTTAAATCATCTTTAGATTACTTATAATACCTAATACAATGTAAATGCTATGTAAATAGTTGTTCTACTGTATCATTTAGGGAATAATGACAAGAAAAAGAATCTGTGTGTTTTCAGTATAGATGCAATTTTTAAAAAATATTTTCAGTTCATTGTTGTTTGAATCTGCAGATGCAGAACCCACAGACAAAGAGGGCCAACTGTATTATGGTGCTAGCTAGCAGGCACTAAAATGATAGGATTGGACTGATTCAACCTGGGCAGCAGAATATCTAAGAAGGTTGATAAATCTCTTGCACACTCTTCTAACTCCTTCCGCCTGGTTAACTTCTATACTTATTGTTGAAACCTCAGATTAACCATCATGTCCTCTTAAAAGTCCCCACCCCACTAGATTAGTTGACCCTATGTGCTCCAATACATAACATCATGTATTCACTTTTATAATATATAATTAAAATATATTGTACTGTATTACATTTACCTATTCACTTATTCTGTTTCTCTTGTTAGAAAGGTAAGCTTCATCAGGACTGGGAACATGTTTGTCTTATTCACCACCATACCCTCAGCATCTATTACAGTACTTGACCCATGAGAAATATGTCACAAAAGTAATAAAGTTTTTTAAGTGAATGAATGACTCCTTTAAAAGATGGTAGTGGTGAGTTTGGAGGAAGGGCAAGGAATCTTAATCCTAGGGAAAGTGGGGAAGGAAGACCCAATACGGGAAGTGGAGCGTAAGGTAGGGCTTTGTCATAAGCAGCATCTCAGGTACAAAGTCAGACCATGGTTAGCAACCACATCAATGATGCTGAGTCTCCAAACTGGTGATCTTAGTATCCTTAAGTGCATTTAAAAGTGGCCCCAAATCCTAGGGTAGGGCTGAATCATCAGAAAGTGGCTGGGTCCCCAACTTGTACACAGGTCCAGGAGTCCAAAGAGGTCACTAGAAGACCTTAGCTGATATTAAAGTTCTTCCAAAAGTACTGATACAAACCAGAAACCCTAGGATTGCTTGGGAAAATAAGTTCATTCAACATTACATAGAGTTACTGATGCTTCAAATCCTTTCTAAAAGCACACAAATGATAAATTATGAAGTAATTAACTGACTACATCCTCATTCTACTTCTGGCTTTCTCATGACTTCCAGAGTGACTGAAGATTGACACACACATATTTCTTTCACTCAGGGTAAGGCCCCTTCTCTTTTTATTTTGAGAGAATCCTCACTATCTCCTAATAGTATCTATCCCCAGTCTCAGAAATTCAAAGGAATCTAGAACTAATTCCATTTTTTTCTTTTAATGCTCCCTATAATGGACTACATTGAGAATAATTTTGGTTTATACTTACTATACATTAAGAATCTGTAATCTGTTCATGATAAGAAACTACTTTTGACTTTAGTCTTAGAAAAGATCTGTCCTTTCTACTAAAAATCCAGGAAATGTGTATAACGGGAATCAACCCAGAAAATGTGTATAATTAGGCAAGCAAACAAGGCTTCAAGGTCAACAGGTAGGTCAAGGTTAACTGTTTGGAGTGGTCAGCTGAATCACTGTAAACGTAACAGTAAACATTAAAGTTGATTTAAAATGAGTACCCTTGTATATTCATAGACTACCTTTGGAAAGAAACACAAAAATAATGTAATAGTGGTTGTTTCTGAGAACAGAATCAAGGTGGCTAGTGGACAGGAGTTCAAGTGAGAATTAATTTTCATTGTATACCCATTTGTGCCTTTTGAAATTTGTTTCATGTGCTTATAATACTTTAAAAATTAAATAGAATTTAATTTTAAATAAAATAAAACAAGCATCCTCCCCATGGCTTGGCTCCACTTCACAGTCAAACTCATCCTTTCTTGAGCAACTCCCACAGCATGCTACTCCAAAGAGACCCCCTGGTGCTTTGCATGTGGGCAGATATTTCAAAGGAGGGCCTACTGCCAAGCTAAGATCCACATGTGATTTTTACAGAGGCAATACAGACTATAGTGACGTGGGAGAAGACAAAACAGCTGCTGATTATAGGCAAAGTGGATATGGATCAGATTTTATCCTTTCAACTGGCTAATGTCAATGTCATTGTTATACCAGTGTGTTCATCTTGCCTACGCTGATTTAATTAACTGGAGAGAGCATTTACCAGACCTTTGCCTAAGTTAGTAAAAACGTCAAGAGTTATTTGGACTGTTTGCTGAAGAGGATAGTGCGAATACCCCAAAAATCAACTCCAAGACTCTAAGGTTCAGAAGAACAGGGGCCAAGCCTGTCTTATTCACTACATCCCCAGTGCTCATCATAGTGCCTAGCATTTAGTAGGCACTCAATGAATAACTGTTCAAAGAATGAATGGGGACATGATAGGTAGAAAGATGTGCTCCTCACTTGTCAGAGAAATTAATTGACTTGTCTAACATCACACAGCTCAATTTTTGGCAGATCTAAGACAAGAATTAGGTCTGCTGACTCACCATCCATTGATCTCTTCATTACACAAAGCTATGGATACACCAGCACCAACAGAATAAAGGCCTCAAGCTATTACCTCAAAAACACTTGATGATCAGCAATTTCATAGAGTTTAACCAAGAAAATGGATTTTGAGATGATCCAAGCATACAAGTTTAAATCTTTGTATAAACATTGGAAAAAGATTACTACGAAGGTCTCTTTTAAATATACTGTGAACAAAAGAACATTTCAGCTTAACTTAAAAAAGAAGTTGATTATAAATTAACATAAAATAGGTAATATGTTTTCGAGAATGTTACCTTACATATGGAACTATAAACAAAAGACTGAAAGAGAAGCTCCGGACAGTTACTACACAGGTTTTTGGACTTTCAAAATTATCCCCCAGAGACCAAGCCTTGGATCAAGGATGCACCATCAATAAAACTGCACCCTCCATTTAGTAGCACTGCCCAGCACCCACACTATTCTCCCCACTCACCTGACAGCCAGAGCCAAGACCACCAATTCTGGATGCCTTTCTTTTCTCTCTGTCTCCTTCTCTGTCTCTGAACTTTTTCAAACTAAAGCCTATTCTCAGCTGGCAACAAATCATCCATCACTTCTCATAATAAAATTAAAAAACAAAAAGGGCTTGTCTAGAATTTCAAGCTTTAGATTAATTCACCAAAAATCAAATCATCCAAAGCCAATTCTCTAAAATTCATGTCACCAAAAAATTAACTCATCAAAGCCTATTAGTTTCAGTCAGGTCTCAGAGCTGCCCCTCTATCTGCCTGCTCTGTTGACTGCCCCATGGAGTGTGTGTGTGTGTGTGTGAGAGTGTGTGTGTGAGAGTGTGTGTGTGTGTGTGTGTGAGAGAGTGTGTGTGTGTGTGTGTGTGTGTGTGTGTGTGTGTGTGTGTTGGGGGTGGCAGCTGCTAAGGTCACCAACTCTCCTGCCAATCCTCATCTATAACCAACTCCTGCTACAACAAAACCACTACTTGCAAATTTCAGTAAAACTGAAATTTCAGAAAAAGCCTCCCAAACTCTTAAGTCCATCCTGTGTAGATATTATTAGCTGTCAACAGTTTCTGTTGTCTTTTCCATAAAAGGGACCTAGCCACTCTGCAATTAGATAGGGATATATAACTAGTTCTGACCAATGAAACATGAAACGAAGTCGTGTGTATCGCTTATACCCTAAAACAATCTTTTGTGATTATCTAGTCACTTCTCCTACTCTGGCATGTGTTCCAAATAGTGCAGTTAAAAGATGATAGAGTCTTCATCAGCCTAGGTTCTTCCTTCAGCAGCTTGGGTCCCTGAATATCTTGTGTAGTAGAGCTTTCTCACCAAACTCAAACTGCATTTATGTCCACCATACATATGAAATAAACCTTTGTTATATTAGGACACTGAGATTTTAAGGTTAATTACTTACTGCAACATAATCTATCCTCTCCTGACTAATACACATCACATATAGCATAAATTATTTTTAAAAACTTTTAAAGTCGTTAATTGAAACAAGTTTTGGTGAATGCATAATTAAACTATTTTAGAGGAAGGAGAGATATGCTGTTATCTCAAAGGGGCAGAATCTCCCTATAACACTCACCCTACTCCTCTCCCCCCACCCTATGCTGGCTGAAAGATGGCTGCAGCAAAACACAGTAAATCTTTAAAACACAATCAGTTGATTGGTGACTTGGCCAATTAATCATTAAGTAAGATAGTTTTGGTGAATTAACTCTCAGTGAATTGACGACTTTCAATTACTTAGTTGGCTTCTGGAATATCAGGCTCTGCTGAAGGCTTGTGAGATATTCTTTTTCTGTGGAGGAAACTCTCAAATCTTTCCGCAAAGGAAACCCCTAATCCATCCACACAAGATGAATCCTGCCTCAATCACTCTGAACTTAACTTCTCTCCTGAACATAGCATCTTGCCTTTGCCTAACAAATCTGGTAACTTCTCAGAATGCCCCAGAATATCTTTTGATCAGAAGTTCTAAAAAGACAAGCCCAACTTCTGGAAGTCTGTTTGCAAGTAAGTTGAGACTGAGTTCAGAAGCTAGAGCTCTTATTCCTCTATCGTCTCAAAAAAAAATGTTTATACTCTAACTCCATTTGTTTCTTGCCAAATGCCTTCTGGAATAGCATGACTCAAAGAAAATGACTTGATTTTACTGAGGATCAGCACTTAACACCTAGTGAAATGTTGAGTAAAAAGACTTTAGGACACTCCACCACCCAGTGGAAGAATTGTTGACTTGATGGCTCTAGCAAATAATGATAAATGTTTTTCTCAGTAGCACCTTCACACCTTAGCAGCAGCTAAATAAATTTTCCTTCACAAAAATGCAAACTTCTTCCCAGCACACAAATTATTATTTTTAATATTCTAGTGAAATCATCATAGATGTAGCAGATCTAGATGACATCTAGGGTCATCTGAGAGACATCTAGGGTCTCTGGGATGTCACATTCGAGGAGTCCTTAAGTCCATAAGACCTGCCGTTTACAATTCTCAGATGGCTCCTACCCTGACCCACTTGTTTTGAGAAAAACATTATTGGGTCATATAAACAGTTGTTCAGTCAGCCAAGTTCTGTAACAATGGCTGCAGGAGCCCGTTTCTGAAGATTTATGATAGCTATCCTCACAGGCTTCTACCAATGGAAGATTACAAACCTATATCAATTCATTTTACAGGTACTTAAGTGGCTAACATATGCCAGATACCAGTGCTCAAGATGTAAGACAAAATAAGGCATGGTTATTGAGAAGTAATCTAGGAATTTGATTACTTCATTCTTGACCTTGCATATTTAGACCCATCTCAGAAATAGTTTACATATACCATTTCGTGACGGCAAGTAACACAGTTTCTAAGATTATTTCCCATGGTAATAGAGTACTTTGGTTTGCCTATCCTGAAATAACCAGCTCTAAATGGTCCCCCCTTCATAAAATGGACAAATCCTATGCTCACCATCTGCACAGCCACCTTTGGTCCTGTGATACTGACTGTCTCTTCTTAAATGGGGCTTGCAGAATAGCAAACCAATATTGCGGTAGAAGAGCCTCAAAACCTGGACAATAAGAGAAGCAGAGGCCGGGCGCGGTGGCTCACACCTGTAATCCCAGCACTATGGAAGGCCGAGGCGGGTGGATCACGAGGTCGGGAGATCAATACCATCCTAGCTAACACGGTGAAACCCTGTCTCTACTAAAAATACAAAAAATTAGCCGGGCATGGTGACGGGCGCCTGTAGTCCCAGCTACTCGGGAGGCTGAGGCAGGAGAATGGCATGAACCCGGGAGGCGGAGCTTGCAGTGAGCCGATTTCATGCCACTGCACTCCAGCCTGAGCGACAGAGCGAGACTCCATCTCAAAAAAAACAGAGAGAAGCAGAGCCTAAAGTTTGGGAAGTATGATTCAATGCTTGAAAATACTTACTCTCTTGTCTATAAGATTTTGCATGATCTGGTTTGGGTCAACCTCTCCAACTAATGTTTCTGTATTCTACTTTTCACTCATGATAAACCAGTTACACTCCTTCATATCAGAACCTTCACACATGCCTTCCCCCTCTGCAGGAATATATTTCATCTCTATTCACCTAGCTAATTTCCACTTATTATGCAGGTCTCGGGGAAGCCTGCCTTAACTCAGCCACCCTCTCCTATCCCACCTGATGACCCTATATCCCATATTTTGGTAACATTCTGTATTTCTTTTTTAGCTTCTAATACATTGTTGTGTCCTCCCTCGAGGCCAGATAAAGTGTCTGGCAAACTGTAAGAACTTGAATATTTGTTTAATGACTCAGTGGATGAATGAATGACCAATCCTTGGCCTCAGCTCTCCAGGACCCATCCCAAACTAAGAGTAACAGGTACAAGTAATAGAGACTTTTTGGTAATAAAATCTGACAGTGTTATATGGTGTGTGTGTGTGTGTGTGTGAGAGAGAGAGAGAGAGAGAGAGAGAGAATGTGTGTGTGTATGTTCATATGTGTATTTGAGGGGAAGAGAAAACAGGGCTGTAGGCCTTTGGTCCAAAAAGTATTTTGAGTCATAGCCGTTACAGCTGAAATAGAGGGCCCCATGAAACCGGAAAGAAAATTGAGTTCAGGGAAAACTGTATTCCAGGTGTTACATATGCCTTAGGGGGCCATGGCTTAGTGTGAGTACAGCTCATTGTAAGTTTTTGTCCCTCAGTAGTTGCTGTCAGGGTTTGCTCCTTTCAAGTTCTCCTAGCTACATCCAGCAATCATTCATAATATGGTTGTTCAGAATTGTTTTTACCTCAATGAGAGCCCATTTGTTGTTTGTTCTCCAAAAGGACCTACAATACAATAGCTCTTTTCATTTTACAAACAAGAAAATTTGGTCAGGAGGCAAAATTACAGTGGTAAGAGTGAAAAATGTTTACTCTTGGGAGTCTAGTTAAATTTCAGATAAATAGTTTGTGTGATATTAAGTGATTTGAATATAGATGGTACAAAGAAATTCCAGGAAACTCATCTTTACTTCTACTCCTTCCAATCTCAACCTCTTCCAGACTAAAATCACACAGTACAGTAGAGACCCCTCCCAGTTAGTCCTCAGTATCAGCTGTCAGGAAATAAATCATACCAAGGCAAGAGGTTTAACAGTCTTCATTTTTGTCATATTAATGATATATGGTTTTAACTCAAAGATTTACTACTTCCAAAGGTAAGAGTATAAAATATTGTTGGTGCTTGCCCAGCTTAGGTAAGTGCTATTAGTAGTATTTTTATTAGGCTGCCATAGAGCAATAAAGAAATCATTTGTAAAATTCTTCTGAAAAATTCTACAACCTAGGAAAGGTGGCAGTATCTCTCCCAGTCAATCTTTAGGTTACAGCTAACCTTCAGTTGCTATAGAGAAACATATGTTTTCTACTATAACCTTCAGAACAGTTTTGCAATTGTTAACTTGGCCCTGGGGTATCATCAATTTCCTCTGAGAGTTTCCAAGATCCCTTATCAGGAATATAACAGGATCAGTTACCACGTCACGTCAAGAGGAAGCTTTAGAAATCACCAGTAAGTTCCCAACAGTAGAAGTAGCAAGCAAGTGGTCCAGATTCCAGGAAACAACCCCAGGGACAGGAACTGAGCACAAAAGAAAACAAGACAGATGGGCAAAAAACCCTTGATGTGTATCAGTATCCTACCAAATAGGGCCAATTCCAAGATCTTCAGGGCTAAGTGAAGGCTAAGTCTTCTCATGGGCTGAAATATGTCTACAGCAGACCATGGGGCAAAGCACAAGATCAAAACAGGGATTAAATCTGCATCAGAGCCAGAGTGGGATATGGAGGAAGGAATCTGGGTCACCAGTCAGCTATATTAAAAAAACTTCAGAATCAAGAAAAAGTTCAAGTTGATGGTGCCATTCGCTAACAGTGAAAATATCTGAGTAACATTGTCTCAAATAGTCCTAGGGGATGGTCATGTCCATACCCAGTTATTTTTCAAAAGTTTGACATCTGAAAGGGCAAGAAAGAAAAAGCATTTTTAAATATGAGCAATTCAAGTAGGATAGATAGAAAGTGCTCTGAATTGAGTCAGAAGACCTAAGTTTTAATTACGATTCTGCCACTTACTATCTTTATGGCATTGGGCAAGTCCCTCGCCTCTGTACACCTCGATTTCCTCATCTATCAAATAGGTGAATACTTGTAGACAAGAGATATCAAAATTATTTAGAATCAAATAAATTCAAAGTTTTCAATTTAAAATGATGATTGTACAACTTCACAAAAATACTACTGGTTATTTCTTTCAAGAAAACAAGCCCTATAGCCACATAGCATTCATCATTCTCTTTCTGGAAGGTGACTTCCAAGACTCCTTCTGTTAGTCTGCCAACTTTGTACTGAGCAAATATTTTTTAGAGTACAAAGAGGAAGAACAGTGTACTCATGCATTACTAGATTGAACTTTTAATTATTGCCTCAATTTGCCATTTTCATGTAAAGGGCTATCTCCCATACATGGCAGTTGATGAGGCAGTGTAACGTGCCGTGATAAGCCAAGGAGTCAGAGACATGAGACCTGTGTTCTAGTCCATTTTTAAGTAACATGCTAAATTACCTTGAGTAAGTCATTTAACCTCTACTCTTCAGTCACCTCATCTATAATCTTATGGTGATGATAATAAAAATAGATACCATTTCCTGAACACCTATAATGTGCTTTAGATATACATAATCTCCAATCCTCACAACAGCCCCTATTAGAAGGCACTGTCATCTTCATTTTTCTGAAGTGGAAACTGAGACCCAAAAATGTTCTCATTTTCCCAAGGTCACCCACTAAGAGTGGGATTCAAACCTAGGTCCATCTGACTCCAAAGCACATGTTCCTTTTTTTTCTCCCATTATCCCACATTGCCTTCCGTTTGAGAAACAGGTTAGAGAGCCTCTAAGATCCCTTCCAACTCTGATATACAGTATTTTGGGACCCCAGCAGTTATGTGGTTAAGCTTACTTAATAAGTAACTAATTGTACAGTCTTCACAAGCCCTACCCCTTTATTTTAGCACATTCTTAATCCTTCTTTCTAAAAGATTTCTTATATTTTCATTGAAGACCTTGAACAACTTAGCAAAATGAGCTCAAATATATTTGTATATTTCAAAAACCTTAGCCCTTTTATTGAAACAAGAGATACCTGAAGCACTTGTTCTGGAACAGATTCTTGGTTTGAGACAAATTTTCAAATCCCCAGGAATTGAGGCTACCATTATTAAAAATGCCTTTTTTTACTTGAGAACTGCTAGAGTACGGGACTGCCTCTAAGTGACGGGATGCTGAGATAAAAAGAAGCCCCTAACTTACATGCACACTCTTCTATGAAATTCTACCAATAGAAACTCATTCCCGTGGTCTTTGAAGAGCTTTCAAGTCTTTTAAGAGTTCCTTATTCAAATGGTTAAAAACTATGGAAGGATAATACCTTAAACCTGAGGGCAGGTGAGAAGCAAAATTAGCTGCTTTCCAGGCAAGAATCTCAGCCCACCATAGGAATGAGAATAAGATCATAGCTTAAATTCCTAATGGAGGTAAGAGTTCTTCGGGGAAAGAGCAGTGGGAAGTGGGAAGGCATTAGAATCAACTTGACTCACTTCTAGTCTTGCTAAGTGTGAATCCTGCTCATGGAAAACTATAAGAAGCATGACAAATAAGAAAGGGTGAAGATAAAGCAGCACTTAATATGGGAAAAACAATAGTCAGAAATTGGAGGCATTAGCTTTCATACCTCAAAAAATGCTGGAAGCAAAGAAAAAGGAAAGTAATCAATTGGCAAAGATTTTGAGATACACAAAGCAGTCTATCAACCTGACAATGAAGAATATAATGTCAGACAAATCTAATTTCCTTGTGTGACGGAGTGACAACCCCAGCAGTTTGGAGAATGTAACAAATGTAGTGTTCATTTGGTGAGCCCCCACAGTGAGGAAAATGAGGTCCTGGATTAGTTCACCAATAGCAGGATCCCAGAACTGAGTCAGAGCCAGACTCCAAGTGCAGGGGCTCTAATGCATGATCACTTAAGGACCACCACAAATGGTATTTGTCATTCGAGTTCTGCTACTATTGTTCAGGATTTGAGATAATTCTTACATAGGTTCTGAAGGTCTTACATAGGAATTTTACCTCAGCCCTGAGCTTTCACTGCCAGTAAGTGCTAAAAGCAACCTAATATTTGCCAGCTGTAACTGAACTGCCTGTCAACAAAGAAATGAGTGTAAATTAGAGATAATGTAAGTCAGAGACTAAATTCTTAAAAACTATGCAATTTACAAGCAAAAATACAATATAAGGACTTAGTGAATAAATCTGGAGTTAAGAAATACCTATTAGGGCAAATCCAAAAACACAAAATATTTTATCTGTTAATAATTCGTACATTGACTTACAATCTACCTCTCAAAGATAAATTTCTTTTCAACCCTGGCCCTGCCGGCCACTATCAGTCAATATCTGACCTGCTCCCATCTCTGTCACCTAACCTGCTCCCTTCTATGTCACCCTCTTAACAGACTTTCAATGAGCTTTATAATGCCAACTATTTACAGTGTTGCTTTGTTTTCCCTTCAACATATTTAAAGAATTTAAAAATTTAATCAGAGTAAAGATAGTCCTGGCCGGGTGCAGTGGCTCACGCCTGTAATCCCAGCACTTTGGGAGGCCGAGGCGAGCGGATCACGATGTCGGGAGATCAAGACCATCCTGGCTAACACGGTGAAACCCCGTCTCTACTAAAAATACAAAAAATTAGCCGGGCGTAGTGGCGGGCGCCTGTAGTCCCAGCTACTCCGGAGGCTGAGGCAGGAGAATGGCGTGAACCCGGGAGGCGGAGCTTGCAGCGAGCCGAGATTGCGCCAGTGCACTCCAGCCTGGGTGACAGAGCCAGACTCTATCTCAAAAAAAAAAAAAAAAAAAAAAAAAAAAAGATAGTCCTTTCAGTTATACTTGGCCTTTTGAACAGAGTGGGCCCTTCACTATCTTGTTCCATTTCAAGTCCTCTCCCACATCCCCCTGAGATTGAATCTAAGGGATAGTCACGTGGGATGATGTTATGGGCTGAGATGTGTCCTCCTAAATTCATATGTTTAAGCCCTAACCCATGCTATGGTTTGAACATTTTATCGCCGCCAAAACTCATGTGTTGGAAATTTAATCCCCAATTGAACAGTGTTGGGAGATAGAGACTTTTGGGAGGATGAGAGCTCCATGCTCATGAATGAGTTAATGCTGCTGTAAAAAGGACTTGCTGGAGTTCCTTCCTTCTCTCTTGCTCTTTCGCCATGTTAGGATACAATGTACCTCCTATTCAGAGGATGCAGCAATGAGGCACCATCTTGGAACCAGAGATGGAACCTGCTGGCATCTTGATCTTGGACTTCCCAGGCTCTAGAAAATAAATTTATTTTCCTTAAAAATTATCCAGTCTCAGGTATTTTGTCATAACACAAAAAGGACTAAACATCCTTCAATGTGACTGCATTTAGAGATGGGGCATTTAAAGTGATAATTAAGGTAAAACAAGGTCATAAGGGTAAGCCCCTATTCCAATAGGACTGGTGTCTTTAAAATATTCAGTAAAAAAGAGGAAAAGGTACTGGGGATGCATGCACACAGAAAAAAGATCATGTGAGGACACAGTGAGAAGGCAGCCATCTGCAAGCCAAGAGGCTTCTGGAGAAACCAAATCAGCCAACACCTTGACCTTGGACTTTTAGCCTCCAAAAATGTGAGGAAAAAAATTTTTTAAGTCACCCAGTCTGTGGTACAGGCATATCTCAGAGATATTGTGGGTTTTGTTCCAGACCACGGCAAGAAAATGAATATTACAATAAAGCTAGTTACATGAATTTTTTGGTTTCCAAGTGCATATAAAAGTTAAGTTTTCTATGCAGAAGCTCATTAGTTTAATTAGATCCCATTTGTCCATTTTGGCTTTTGTTGCCATTGCTTTTGGTGTTTTTGTCATCAAGTCTTTGCCCATGCCTATGTCCTGAATGATACTGCCTACATTTTCTTCTAGTGTTTTTATGACTTAAGTCTTACACTTAAGTCTTTAATCCTTCTTGAGTTAATTTTTGTAAAAGGTGTAAGGAAGGGGTCCAGTTTCTGTTTTCTGCATATCACTAGCCAGTTCTCACAACACCATTTATTAAATAGGGAATCCTTTCCCCATTGCTTGTTTTTGTCAAGTTTGTCATCAAAGATCAGATGGTTGTAGACGTGTGGTGTTATTTCTGATGCCTCTGTTCTGTTCCATTGGTCTATATATCTGTTTTGGTACCAGTACCATGCTGTTTTGGTTACTGTAGCCTTGTAGTATAGTTTTAAGTCAGGTAGCATGATGCCTGCAGCAAAAGAAACTATCATCAGAGTGAACAGGCAATCTAGAGAATGGGAGAAAACTTTTGCTGTCTATCCATCTAACAAAGGGTTAATATCCAGAATCTACAAAGAACTTAAATAAATTTGCAAGAAAAAAAACAAGCAACCCCATCAAAAAGTGGGTGAAGGATATGAAGAGACACTTCTCAAAAGAAGACATTTATGCAGCCAACAAACATATGAAAAAAAAAAGCTCATCATCACTGGTCATTAGAGAAATGTAAATCAAAACCACAATGAGATACCATCTCATGCCAGTTAAAATGGCGATCATTAAAAAGTCAGGAAACAACAGATGCTGGAGAGGATGCGGAGAAATAGGAATGCTTTTACACTGTTGGTGGGAGTATAAATTAGTTCAACCATTGTGGAAGACAGTGTGACGATTCCTCAAGGATCTAGAACCAGAAATAGCATTTGACCCAGCAATCCAATTACTAGGTATATACCCAAAGGATTATAAATAATTCTACTATAAAGACACATGCACATGTATGTTTATTGCAGCACTGTTCACAACAGCAAAGACTGGGAACCAACCCAAATGCCCATCAATGATAGACTGGATAAAGAAAATGTGGCATATATACACCATGGAATACTATTCAGCCATAAAAAGGATGAGTTCATGTCTTTTGCAGGGACATGGATGAAGCTGGAAACCATCATTCTCAGCAAGCTAACAGAAGAACAGAAAACCAAACACCGCATTTTCTCACTCACAAGTGGGAGTTGAACAATGAGTACACATGGAAACAGGGAGCAGAACATCACACACAGGGGCCTGTCGGGGGGATTAGAGAGGGATATCATTAGGAGAAATACCTAATGTAGATGACGGGTTGATGGGTGCAGCAAACCACCATGGCAGGTGTATACCTATGTAACAAACCTGTACGTTTTGCACATGTATCCCAGAACTTAAAGTATAATTTAAAAAACATTTTTAAAGTTATGTTACATTACACTGTAGTCTATTGAGTGTGCAATATCATTATTTTTAAAAATAAATCATATATTTTAAAAATAAAAATCTGGCTAAAAAATGCTAACAGTCATCTGAGCATTCGATAACTTGTAATCTTTTAACTGGTGGGAGATCTTGCCTCGATGTTGATAGCTGCTGATTGACCAGGTGGTGGTTCCTGAAGGATGGGGTGGCTGTGGCACTTTCTTAAAGTAAGATAGCAATAATGAAGTGTACCACATCAATTGACTCTTCCTTTCACAATACATTTCTCTGTAGCATCCAATGCTGTTTGATAACATTTTACCTACAGTAGAACTTTTTTTTTCAAAATTGGAGTCAATCCTCTCAAACCTACTGCTCCTTTATCAACTAAGTTTATGTAATATTCCAACTCTTTTGTTGTCCTTTCAACAATGTTCGCAGCATCTTCATCAAGGATAGATTCCATCTCAAGAAACCACTTTCTTTGCTAATCCATAAGAAGCAACACCTCATCTGTTCAAATTTGATCATGAGATTATAGTAATTCAGTCACATCTTCATTCTCCACTTCTAGTTCCTTGCTATTTCTACTACATCTGCAGTGAATTCCTCCACTGAAGTCTAGAACCCCTCAAAGTCACCCATGAGGGCTGAAATCAACTTCTTGCAAACTCCTGTTAATGGTATTTTGACCTTCTCCTATGAAGCAATAGTGTTCCTAATGGCATCCAGAATGGTGAATCCTTTCCAGAATTTTTTCAATTTACTTTGCCCAGATCCATCAGAGGAAACACTGTCTATGGCAGCTATAACCTTATGAAATGTAGTTCCTAAATTGGACTTCAAAGTCAAAATCACCACCTTGATCCATGGGCTGCAGAATGGATGTTGTGTTAGTAGGCATGAATATAACATGAATTTCCTTGTATATCTTCATCTGAGCTCTTGGGTGATCAGGTACCTTGTCAGTGTGAAGTAACATTTTGAAAGGAATCTTTTTTTTTTTTTCCTGAGCAGTAGGTGTCAACAGTGGGTTTAAAATATTCAGTAAACTATGCTGTAAACAGATGTGCTGTCATCCAGGCCTTGTTGTTTCATTTATAGAGCACAGACAGAGTAGAATGAGTATAATTCTTAAGAGCTCTAGGATTTTGGGAATAGTAAATGAACCTTGGCTTTAACTTAAAGTCACCAACTGCATTAGCCCATAACAAGAGAATCAGCCTGTCCTTTGAAGTTTTGAAGACAGGCATTGACTTCTCTCTAGCTAAGAAGGTCCTAGATGGCATCTCCTTCCAGTACAAGGCTGTTTTGTCTTCGTTGAAAACCTGTTTTTAGTGTAGCTATGTTCATCAGCAGTCACAGCCAGATATAGATAACTTGCTGCAGTTTCTACATCAGCACTTGCTACTTCACTTTGCACTTTTATGATATAGAGACAGCTTTTTTCCTTAAACCTCACGAACCAATCTCTGATAGTTTATAACTTTTCTTCTACAGCTTCCTCACCTCTCTCAGCCTTCACAGAATTGAAGAGAATTGTAGCCTTGCCCTGGATTAGGCTTTGGCTTAAGGGAATATTGTGGCTAGTTTAATCTTTTATCCAGGCCATCAAACTTTCCCCGTATTGGCAATATGGCTTTTTCACTATCTTATCATTTATGCATTCACTAGAGTATCACTCTTAATTTCCTTCAAGAACTTTTCCTTTTTATTCACAACTTGGCTGTTTGGCACAAGAGGCCTAGCTTTTGGCCTACCTCAGGTTTCAACGTGCTTTCCTCGCTAACTTTAATCATTTTTAGCTTTTGATTTAAAGTGAGAGATGTGCAATTCTTCCTTTCAGTTGAACATTTAGAGAGCATAGTAGGCTTATTAATTATCCTAATTTCAATATTCTTGTGTCTTAGGGGATAGGGAGGCCCAAGGAGATAGAGAGAGATGGAGGAACATCTGGTTGGTTGAGTAGTCAGAATACACACATTTATCGATTAAGTTCACTTTCTTCGACAGGTTCAGTCTGTGAAACTCCAAGACAATTACAACAGTGACATAAAAGATCCCTGATCAGAGATCACCAGAATACATGTTGCAATAAAGCTTGAAATATTGTGAGAACTACCAAAATGTGACACAGGGACACAAAGTGAGTACATGTTGTTGGAAAAAAATGGTGCCAATAGAATTGCTCGGTGTAGGGGTACCACAAACCTTCAGTGTCTACAAAGTACAATAAAACAAGTATGCCTGTATTTTGTTATCTCAGCCCAAACAGACTAAGACAGCTGGGAAGAGTACATGTTGTAGAGTGTGGCCAAGCTGCATTCAGAGCCTGATACTTATTTATACAATGTTGAAAAAGTCTCTGTACCTTTCTCAGTTTACCCTTCAGTAAAATAGGGATATGGACATCCTCTGGTGTTAGCAGTATGAAGATTAGCAAAATGTTTGTAATCTGACAGTCATATAGGTCCCCTCAATGACTAGTGATGGGTATTTTTAATTAGCAACTTTAATTCAAATATGCTTACATAGATATTTATTTTTATCCAAGTTGAGGTTTTGTTGGCTTCCAGAGGCTTATTTTCAGTTAAAATTCAGCCTTTAAAGCTCATATATCTTCCTGTTCTGAAGTTTTTTTATTTTCCTAGAAAGCCCATTTCAAACTGCTCAGTCTCTCTCAGTGTCAGACAGAAAGCTTTCTTAAGTGTTTTATGCACTTCCTAACATCAAAACAAAATCCTTTGGTTAATTCCTTATTTTAACTGACTCATTTTAGAAGATAGTCCCTCGAAATCAATATCAATATATTCAGGTTAGAGTTATGCTTACTCTGACTGCACTAATATATTTCTCTCACAAGCCTCATCAGAACTACCATCTTTCTCCAAAGTCCTTATCAGAGTCCTCACCACAGTCTGCTGTACCTCTCACAAAGGCAATGCATTCTAAAACAGAACATTGTCACAGGGCCAATTTGTCTTCACATCAATGGATAGCATAAAGTGATAGAGACATGTAACAAATGTAACTCAAACATTTACAGTAAAAAATCACAAGAGATTGTTTTGTTGCTATTCTCTTTAATCAGAGGTAATTCTTACTTGTTTTAGAAACTCTGCTGGTACAATAAAAACCCATGTACATAAACACAGATCATCAGAGTTAAAGCCCAAACACAATTTATAGTCGAGGACAAACATGTTTATAAGTTGAGGTTCCACATGTATTGTTGCTGCTCCAGATAATTAATTGTTAAAGTGGATTTTCCTTGGAGGAAGCCATTTGTGGCCATAAGAAAATAAAAATCAGTTTCCAACATCTAGCATATCAGATGGACCTCATTTCAAATCCCAGCTGGGCCACTTGCTACTTGTGTAAGTTGCAGAGTGTAGGTGCACAATAAATATTAATTTCATTTATTCCCCTGTAATAGGAACTAACCCTTAGTTGAAATTTTAGAATTCTGACACCAAAAACCAAGTCGTATATTTTTTCCTTGTTATCCTTTGTAAACTTATGGATGAAACCCTCATTAAAGGATCAGCTGGCTTTCCTTCATGATGTAGATATTAGTGTTTATTATTAGTTGTAAAAATTAATCATATCATCAGTACACTCTTCAAAGAGCTGGACTTTATGAAAGAGCACATGGACAACCGATTCTTGTACTTCAATAGCAAGTTATTACACTTAGTCAATGGGTGCAATTGGTGTGCATATTTATAGACCTGAAAGGGTGCTGGCTCTTTCTTTGGATAGTCACTAAAGTCATTTATCCTTTGTGGATAAGAAAGTTGGCAAGAAAACAGTAGGTATGGTAAACAGTTCTGGATGAGCATAAGGTACTAGGTCAGGTTCAGAAACAGGAGATGGTGAGTAAGGTGTCAAATGAAGGCCAAAAATAGAAACCAGAGTCATTTATCCAAACCAAGTCAGAGACAGGTGAAATGGGGAGAAGCTGTCAGCCCTATTGAGTTGGATGATACTAAAAAGTCAAGTACAGACACTTAGAACAGAATCTTAATGCTCCTTGTCACTGATGACCTTTCATAGGTTGGGCACTGGTCTAAACATATTTGAATTCTATTAAGTTTGGTGTCTTTCAGTTACTCATGTTACATCTGAGATTACTAGCTATGGACTTTGAATCAAAGAGATGAGTGGAACATGGTGATTTGCTTTAACCTAAGAACAGACTCCAGCAGCACTCATTCGAAAGGATGCACAGGGGTGTGGCTCTTGGTTAAGCCAGTTCGCCACAATGAGAGCTACTTTCAATCAAGAATCATATTGTTTTCCAATTTTATATCCTCAAAGCATCCAGCTCTGTGCATATATAAAACTATAGTGACAATTATTAATAAATCATGTTGAGCCACATTTCATTCCTAGCTGTTTTTTACTGTACACAGGCTGATTATTGGGATGGAGTAGCATAACACAAGCTCTAATATATGTTTGGCCTTGGAATAAAATTTATGGAGCCAGGGGGATTCTGATATGAATATTATAAACCTTTCTAATGATTAATTGTAATCAATAAATATAACCATCCTTACTATCATATGGGATGGACAGTCTTTTGTGGTAGTATTTCCCAAGTTTAATATTCACCACAATAGTGGAACTATTTTTTTTTTGTTTTGTTTTGTTTTTTTGAGACAGAGTCTCACTCTGTCACCCAGACTGGAGTGCAGTGGCACGATCTTAGCTCACTGCAACCTCCACCTCCCAGGTTCCAGCGATTCTGCTGCCTCAGCCTCCTGAGTAGCTGAGATTTCAGGTGAGCACCACCACGCCTGGCTAATTTTTGTATTTTCAGTAGAGATGGAGTTTCACCATGTTGGTTAAGCTGGTCTTGAACTCTTAACCTCGTGATCCACCCGCCTCAGCCTCCCAAGGTGTTGGGATGACAGGCGTGAGGCACCACGCCTGGCCTGAAATTATTTTTAAATGTAGACTTTCTGACTCCACTTCTAGGGACTCTGATTTATTATATCTAGGTCAGTGCTCAGGAAGCTCTATTTTCACCAAGCACCTCAGGTTGATGCAAATGTTCTATGGACCACATTTCGGGAAACACTTAGCATATGTACACATAATAAAACAGGGCAGGGAGAGGGAAATATGGAAAGAAGGAAAGAGGGAGGGAGGGGAAGGAAGGAGGTGAGAGGAGAGAGAGATTGATTCATCCCTTCAAACAAATTCAATGAGCCTTTCTGCTGAATATGGATTTTAAATAGAACCACAAAAAAATATTCTAACAGTATATTTGGCTTGCCCACTGGCCAAGGGATGACATGCAATATTAAACTAAGGACATTTGACACCAGGTTTGCAGGTCTCATACAAAAGCTGTAACATTCCAACAAACTCTTAGCCTTTGACTCGCTTATAGATTCTAATTCACTGAATACCTGTCAAGACATATATGGGGTCAGAAGAAGACCAGCAAATGAATTGTGCTGTTCTAGCATCAACATTTCACCTGCAGCTGCATCCAGGAATCTGCTTCAACTTTAGGTTGAATATTAAAGGTCAATTGTGAATTTTTTGAAACTCAAAATTCTCTCTTCTTTACTAGCCCCTCAACCAATACCTTCTTCTTCATTAGGACATTTAATTGAAAGTCTAATATATAACAAGTTACTGATATACAAAGCAATTGTAATAATATTTAACACTTAATAAACATATTCCAACTGCTGTGCTAAGCTCTCTTAATGCATTATCTTGTCTGTACAAGAAACCTCTGAAGTGAGTACTAAATTATTCCCGTTTTACAGATCAGAAAGTGAAGAAGCAAATTCAGGGCCACACAATGAGGGGTAAAACTTAGATTTGACCACTGGTAAGAGTACACATGCGTAACCACTCTCCTTTCAACTATACCAGCACAGATTATGGATTTGTGGTTCTCAAAAAGGTCTTCAGGACAGCATCAAGATGGCTGGCTAGTGGTGCCCAGTGCTCCTCTCCTTTACAAAGAAGAACCAAAACAAAAAAACTCATAGCTATATTTTGAGTAAAGTACCTAAGGAAGAACACTGAAATTTATAAAGGAAGTAATGAAGACCCTCAGATACCCAAATAAGAAAGAAAATCTTATCACAACAGAAAATGACAAAGCCACAAAAAAAAAAAAATGAGAGAGGAAAAAAGCATCAAAGGCTATATAAAAGCACTAGAAACCATATAACAAAATGACAGGAGTAAGTTGCTACCTATTATTAATAATCTTATAAGTAAATTAATTAAATTCCTCAATTAAGAAGTATAGACCTTAGTAGTGGAGAGGGAGGCAGAGAAAGATGGCTGAATAGAAGCCTCCACGATTGTCTCCTCCCAGGAACACAAAACTCAATAACTATCCACACAGAAAAGTACCTTCATAAGAATGAAAAGTTAGATGAGCAATCACAGTACCTGGCTTTAATGTCACATCCCTGAAAGGGGCACTGAAGAGGATAAGAAAGTCTTGAATTACCAATGCCACTCTTCCCCCAACCCCCATCTGTGGCTGCATGGTGGAGAGAGAGAATCTGCGCACTTGGGAACAGGAGAGCACAGTGACTGTGGGACTTGGCATTGGAACTAAGTGCTGCCCTGTCACCATGCGAAGCAACACCAGGCAGAACTCATCTGGTACACACAGAGGGGTCATTTAGACCAGCCATATCCAGAGGGGAACTGCCTGTCACAGCAGTTGAAACCTGGACTCTGCCAAACCTCGCCACCACAGGCTAAAGTGCTCTGTGGTTCTAAACAAACTTGAAAGTCAGACCAGGCCACCTGGAGTGCAATTTCTAGGCAAGTTCTGGTGCTGTGCTGGGCTCAGAGCTACTGGACTTGGGGGGCATACAATCTAGTGAGATACTAGATGACGTGGCCAAGGTGGGTGCTCATGACACCCCTCTCCCAATTCAAAGCAGCTCAGTTCACAGGTCTGGGGAGACTCCTTCCTTCTGCTTAAGAAGAAGAGAGGAAAGAGGACTTTGTCTTGCAACTTGGATACTACCTGAGCCACAGTAGGATAGGGCACCAGGCAGAGTCCTGTGGCCCCAATTCCAGGCCCTAACTCCCAGACAACTCTTCTAGACACACCATGGGCCCAAAAGGAACCCATTGCCTTGAAGGCGAGAACCTCATCCTGGGAGGATTCATCACCTATTGACATGGGCCCTGAATAGTCAGCATTTGTAGCTAGGCACTACTCGCCATGGGCCTTGGGTGAGGCTCAGAGATGTGCTTGCTTCAGGTGGGACCTAGCACATTCCCAACAGTGGTGGCTATGGGGAGAGATTCCTTCTGCTTGAGAAAAGGAGAGGAAAGAGTAAACGGGTCTTTGTCTTACAGCTTAGGTACCAGCTTGCCCACAATGAGGTAGAGCACCAAGTGGGCTGTAAGGGTTTCTGATTCCAGGCCTTAGCTCTTGGATGGCATTTACAGGCATGCCCTGAGCTAGAGGGGAGCCCAGCACTATAAAGGGAGAGCCCCAGGCCTCACAGAATTCACTACAAGCTGAAGACTCCTTGGGGCTTGAGTGAACATTGATGGTAGCCAGGCAGTACTCTCCATGGGCCAGGGTCAGTGGTGGCCACAGCAAGAGGCTTCTCTGCTTGTGGAAAGGGAAGGGAAGAGTAGGAAGGACTTTGTATTGTGCCTTAGGTGCCAGCTCAGCTGCAGGACAATACAGCACCAGGTAGATTCCTAAGGTTTCTGACCCCAGGACTTGGCTGATGGATAGCATCTCTGGATGACCCAGGGTCAGGGGAAAAATCACCACCCTGAAGGGAAGGACACAAGCCTGGCTGGATTCACCACCCTTCTGATTGTAGAGACCTAGGGTCTTAAGTGAACATAGGTGGTAGGTAGAGAGTAGTTACCACGGGCCCTGGGTAATCTGTGCTATGCTGGTTTCAGGTGTGACCCAGTCCAGTGGTGGTAGCTACAGGGGTGGTTGTGTCACCCCTCCTGCAGCTCCAGGCAGCTCAACATAGAGAGAGAAAGACTCCATTTGTTTGGAAGAATGTAAGGGAAGAGAACAAATGTCACTGCCTGGTAGTCCAGAAAATTCTTCTGGATCATATCCAAGACCACCAAGGTGCTACATCTAAAAGTCTGCAAGAGCCACAGTGACACTGGGCTTGAGGTGCCTCCTAACGTACATACAGCTGGAGTGAATAAAACTTAGATGGCAACACCCAAGTCCCTTTGAATACCTGGAAAGCCTTCCCAAGAAGAATGGGTACAAACAAGCTGAGACTGTGAAGACTATAATAAATAAATAACTCTTCAATGTCTAGATACCAAAAATAATCCACAAACATCAAGACTATAAAGGAAAACATGATCTCACCAAACGAACTACAAAAGGTACCAGAGAACAATCCCAGACAGATATAGATAAGTGACCTTTCAGGAAGAAAATTAAATTAGCTGTTGTGAGAAAACTTAATAAAATTCAAGATAACACAGAGAAAGAATTCAGATTCTATCCGATAAATTTAACAAAGAGATTGAAATAATTAAAAAGAATCAAACAGAAAGCTGGGAGAGGAAAAATGCAATTCACATACAGAAAAACGCATCAGAGTCTCTGAGCAGCAAAATTTATAAAGCAAGAGAAAGAATTATCAAGCATGAAGAAAGCCTACTTATAAATACACAGGCAGAAGAGACAAAATAAAAAAGCATAAAAACAAGTGAAGCACCCCCATCCCCCACAGCAGCTGCAGCAAGCCCCGCCCAAGAAGAGTCTGAGCTCAGACACTGTCTAACCCTGCCCCCACCTGATGGTCCTTTCCTACCCACCCTGGTAGCTCAAGACAAAGGGCACATTCTCTTGGAAGTTCTAGGGTCCCACCCACCACCTGATCCTCCCTATACTACCAAAGCTGATGCTGTCTTGAAAGCACCACCTCCTGGCAGGAGGCCAACCAGCACAAAAAAGTTCCATTAAACAACCAAAACTAAGGACACTCACAGAGTTCATTTCACTCCCCTGCCACCTCCATCAGAGCACATGCTGGTATCCCTGGCTGAGAGACCTGAAGACAGTTCACATCACAGGACTCTGTGCAGACAACTCCCAGTACCAGCCCAGAGCCTGATAACCATGCTGGGTGGCTAGAGCCGGAAGAGAAATAACAACCATTACAGTGCAGCTCTCAGTAAGCCACATCCCTAGGAAAAAGGAAAGAGTACTACATCAGGGGAACACCCTGTGGCAAAAAAGAATCTGAATAGCAGCCTTGAGCCCCAGATCTCCCCTCTAAATAGCCTACCCAAATGAGAAGGAACCAGAAAAACAATTCTGTCAATATGACAAAACGAGGTTCTTTAACGCCCCCAAAAAATCACACTAGCTCACCAGCAATGGATCCAAACCAAGAAGAAATCCCTGATTTACCTGAAAAAGAATTCAGAAAGTTGATTATTAAGCTAATCAAGGAGGCCCCAGAGAAAGACGTTCAACTTAAGGAAATCAAAAAAAGATACAAAAAAATGAGGGGAGAAATCTGCAGTGAAATAGATAGCATAAATAAACAATCACAACTTCAGGAAATAAAGGATACACTTACATAAATGCAAAATGTTCTGGAAACTCTCAGCAATAGAATCAAACAAGCAGAAGAAAGAACTTCAGAGCTCAAAGACAAGGTTTTCAAATTAACCCAATCCAACAAAGACAAGGAAAAAAGAATTAAAAAAATAACATAGACTCCAAGAGGTTTGTGATTATGTTAAACAACCAAACCTAAGAATAATTGGCGTTCCTGAGGAAGAAGAGAAATCTAAAAGTTTGGAAAACATATTTGGGGGAAAAATCAAGGAAAATATCCCTGGCCTTGCTAGAGACCTAGACATCCAAACACAAGAAGCTGAAAGAACAACTGGGAAATTAATTGCAAAAAGATCATTGCCTAGGCACATTTTCATCAGGTTATCTAAAGTCAAGACAAAGGAAAGAATATTAAGAGCTGTGAGGCAAATGCACCAGGTAACCTATAAAGGAAAACCTATCAGATTAACAGCAGATTTTTCATCAAAAACCCTACAAGCTAAAAGGGATTGGTAGATCCTTAAACAAAACAATTATCAGCCAACAATTTTGTATTCAGTGAAACAAAACTTCATAAATGAAGGAAAGACACAGTCTTTTTCAGACAAAGGCTGAGAGAATTTGCCACTCCCAAGCCAGCACTACAAGAAATGTCACTATTTGCTGATGATATGATTGTTTACCTAGAAAACCCTAAAAACTCCTCCAAAAAGCTCCTAAAACTGATAAATGAATTCAGCAAAGTTTCAGGATACAAAATTAATGTACACAAATCAGTGCTCTGCTGTACACCAACAGTGGCCAAGGTGAGAATCAAATCAAGAACTCAACCTCTTTCCCAATAGCTGCAAAAAAATAAAATAAAATACTTAGGAATATATCTAACCAAGGAGGTGAAAGACTGCTGCAAGGAAAACTACAAAACACTGCTGAAAGAAATCATAGATGACACAAACAAATGGAAACACATCCCATGCTCATGGATCAGTAGAATCAATATTGTGAAAATGACATACTACCAAAAGCAATCTACAAATTCATGGCAACTTCCATCAAAATGTCACCATCATTCTTCACAAAACTAGAAAAAACAATCCTAAAATTCATATGGAACCACAAAAGAGCCTGCATAGCCAAAGCAAGACTAAGCAAAAAGAACAAATCTGGCGGCATCACATTACATGATTTCAAACCATACTATAAAGCCATTGTCACCAAAACAGCATGTACTGGCATAAAAATTGGCATATAGGCCAATGGAACAGAATCAAGAACCCGGTAATAAGCCCAAATACTTACAGCCAACTGATCTTCAACAAAGCAAACAAAAACATGAAGTGGGGAAAGGACACTCTATTCAACAAATGGTGCTGGGATAATTGGCAAGCCACATATAGGAGAATGAAACTGGATCCTCATTTCTCCTGTTATATAAAAATCAACTCAAGATGGATCAAGGACTTAAATCTAAGACCTGAAACTATAACAATTCTGGAAGATAACATTGGAAAAACCCTTCTAGACATTAGCTTAGGCAAAGATTTTATGACCAAGAACCCAAAGCAAATACAACAAAATCAAAGATAAATAGGTGGGACTTAAACTAAAGAGCTTTGGCAAGGCAAAAGCAACAGTCAGCAGAGTAAACAGACAACCCACAGAGTGGGAGAAAATCTTCACAATCTATACATCTGACAAAGAACTAATATCCAGAATCTGCAAGGAACTCAAACAAATTAGCAAGAAATAAACAATTCCATCAAAAAGTGGGCTAAGGACATGAATAGACAATTCTCAAAAGAAGATATACAAATGGCCCACAAACATCTGAAAAAAGGCTCAACATCACTAATGATCAGGGAAATACAAATCAAAACCACAATGTGATACCATTTTACTCGCACAAGAATGGCCATTATTGAAAAATCAAAAAATAATAGATGTTGGTGTATAGGCAGTGAAAAAGGAACATTTTTACACTGCTGGTGGGAATGTAAACTAGTACAACCACTATGGAAAACAGTATGAAGATTCCTTAAAGAACTAAAAGTAGAACTACCACTTGATCCAGCAATCCCATTAATATCTACCCAGCCAAAAATTAGTCATTATATGAAAAAGATTCTTGCACATTAATTTTTACAGCAGCACAATTCACAATTGCAAATATGTGAACCCAGCCCAAATCAACCAGTGGATAAAGAAACTGTGGTGTAATATATATATGAAGGAATACTGC
The DNA here is from genome assembly GCF_029281585.2 of Gorilla gorilla gorilla. Classification (NCBI taxonomy): domain Eukaryota; kingdom Metazoa; phylum Chordata; class Mammalia; order Primates; family Hominidae; genus Gorilla; species Gorilla gorilla. The sequence goes on from NC_073247.2 coordinate 129,536,085, forward strand.
TCAGCCATAAAAAGGAATGAATTAATGTCATTCGCAGTAACCTGGATGGGATCGGAGACTATTATTCTAAGTGAAGTAACTCAGGAATGGAAAACCAAACATCGTATGTTCTCACTCATAAGTGGGAGCTAAGCTATGAGGATACCTTAAGAAAATGTGGCACATATACACCATGGAATACTATGCAGCCATGAAAAATGATGAGTTCATGTCCTTTGTAGGGACATGGATGAAGCTGGAAACCATCATTCTCAGTAAACTATCACAAGGACAAAAAACCAAACACCACATGTTCTCACTCATAGGTGGGAATTGAACAATGAGAACACTTGGACACAGGAAGGGGAACATCACACACTGGGGCCTGTTGTGGGGTGGGGAGATGGGGGAGGGATAGCATTAGGAGATATACCTAATGTAAATGACAAATTAACGGGTGCAGCACACCAACATGGCACATGTATACATATGTAACAAACCTGCACGTTGTGCACATGTAACCTAGAACTTAAAGTATAATAAATATATATATATATATAAAAGAATGAAACAGTGTAGTTTGGGGACTTGGGGTGGTAGGGTGGGAAGGAAGTGAGAGATAAAAGACTACAAATTGGGTTCAGTGTATCCTGCTCAGGTGATTGGTAAAGAACTTACTCATGTAACCAAATACCACCTGTCCCCCCAAAACCTATGGATATACAAAATTAAAAAAAATAATAAAAAAAAGACATAGAGTGCCTGAAGAGATTTTTTTTAAAATGCAAGACCCAATGATCTGTTGCCTACAAGAAACACACTTCACCTGTAAAGCTACGCAAAGGCTGGAAATAAAGGGATGGAAAAAGATATTCCATGCCAATGGGAACCATAAAAAAGAGCATGAATAGCTATGCTTATAAAAGAAAAAACAGGTTTCAAGGAAAATGTATAAAAAGAAACAAAGAAGGTTATTATATAATGATAAAGTTGTCAATTCAGCAAAAAGATATAACAATTGTAAACATATATGCACCCAACACTGGAGCACACGATATATACAGCAAATATTCTGAGAGCTCAGGGTGAGATAAACTCCAATACAATAACAACTGGAGATTTCAACTCCTCATTATCAGCATTGAACAGATCTCCCAGACAGAAAATAAACCAAGAAACATAGGACTTAATTTGCACTATAGACCAAATGGATCTAATAGATATTTACAGAACATTTCATCCAGGGGCAACAGAATAAACATTCTTTTCTTCAGCATATAGATCATTCTCAAAGGCAGATCATATTTTAGGCCACAGAACAAATCTTTAAAAGCTCAAAAAACAAAAATTACATCACGTATCTTCTCTGGACACAATGGGATAAAATTTGAAGTCAAAAATGGGAAATTTTGGAAACTTTACCAACACTTGGGAAGTAAACAATATGTTCTGAATGACCAGTGGGTTAATAAAGAAATTAAGAAGAAAATTGAAAAAATGTTTGAAATTAATGATAATGGAAAGGCTACGTACTAAAATGAATAGGATATGGTGAAAGCAATAATAAGACATAACTATGAGCACCTACATCCAAAAAGTGGAAAACTTCTAATAAACCACCTAAGAATGCATCATAAAGAACTAGAAACTCAAGCACAGACCAAACCTGAAATTAGTAGTAAAGGAATAAGAATTACAGTGAAAATTTAAAAAAATTGAAATGAAGAAAATAATATGAGATTAATAAAATGAAAACTTGGCTTTTTGAAAAGACAAACAAAATTGACAAGTCTTCAGCCAGACTGAGAAAAAAGAGAGGGAGAGCACACAAATAAAATCAGACATGAAAAAGCAGACATTACAACTCAAACTGCAAAATTTCAAAGGATAACTAGTGACTACTATCAGCAACTATATGCCAATACATTGGAAAACCTGGAAGAAATGGATAAATTCCTAGACACATACAACCTACTAATATCTAACCATGAAGAAATCCAAAACCTAAACAGACCAAAAATAAGTAGCAAGCTTGAAGCTGTAGTAAAAGGTCTCCCAGCAAAGAAAAGCTCAGGACCCAATGGCTTCACTGATAAATTCTACAAACATTTAAAGAACTAATACCAGTCCTACTCAAACTATTCCAAAAAATATAGGAAGAAGGAATACTTCCAAACACATTCTATGAGGTCAGTATTATCCCGATGCCAAAATCAGAAAAAGACACATTAAAAAAAAGAAAACTATAAGTCAATATCCTGGTTAATGTTGATGCAAAAATCCTCAATAAAATACTAGCAAACCAAATGCAAAAACACATTGGAAAGATCGTTCATCATAACCAAGCGGGATTTATTCCAGGGCTGCAAAGATATTCAACACACACAAATCAACCATTGTGATACATCATATCAACAGAATGAAGGACAAAATCATAAGATCCTTTCAATTGATCCTGAAAAGCATTTGATAAAATTCAACATCACTTCATGATAAATGCCCCCAGTAAACTAGGTATAAAAGGATCATACCCCAACACAATAAAATCTATATATGACAGACCCACAGCTAATATCATACTGAATCAAGAAAAATTGAAAGCCTTTTCTCTTAGATCTGGGACACAAGGATAGCCACTTTCACCACTGTTATTCAACATAATACTGGAAGTACTAGCTAGTGCAGTTAGACAAGACAAATAAATAAATGGCATCCAAATTGGAAAGGAAGAAGTCAATTATACTTGTTTGCAGATAATGTAACCTTGTATTTGGAAAAATCCAGAGACTCTACCAAAAAACTATTAGAAGTAATAAAAAAATTCAAGATAATTTCGTATCTTTCAAATAATAAACAAGTTGCAGGATACAAAATCAACATATAAAAATTAATGGCATTTCTATTACCAACAACAAACAATCTGAAACAGAAATTTTAAAAGTAGCCCCATTTACAATAGCCAACAAACAAAATCAAATACCTAGCAATTAACCAAAGTAGTAAAATATTTCTACAATGAAAACTATAAAACATTGATGCAAGAAACTGAATAGGACATAAACAATGGAAAGATATTCCATGTTTGTGCATTGAAGAAATCAATATTGCTAAAATGTTCATGCTACTTAAAGCAATGTACAGATTACATGCAATCCTTATCAAAATACCAATGACATTCTTCAAAGAAATAGAAAAAAAAACCCTAAAATTCATATGAAACCACAAAAGACCCAGAATAGTCAAAGCATTTCTCAGCAAAAAGAACAAAACTGGAAGAATCACATTACCTGATTTCAAATTATACTACAAAGCTATAGTAACCAAAACAGCATGATACTGGCATAAAAAGAGACAAATAAACCAATGGAACAGAATAGAGAACCCAGAAAAAAATCCATACTTCTACAGTGAACTAATTTTCAGCAAAGATGTCAACAACATACATTGAGGAAAGAAGAGTCTCTTCAATAAATGGTTCTGGGAAAACTGGATATCCATATGCGGAAGAATAAAACTAGAACCCTATTTCTTGCCATATACAAAATTCAAATCAAAATGAATTAAAGACTTAAATTTAAGACTTCAAACTATGAAACAACTAAAAGAAAACATTGAGGAAACTCTCCAGGACACTGGGCTGAGCAAATATTTCTTGAGCAATACCCCGCAAGCACAGACAACCAAAGTAAAAATGGACAAATGGGATCACATCAATGTAAAAAGCTTCTGCACAAGAAAGGAAACAACAAAGTGAATAGACAACCCACAAAACGGGAGAAAATATTTGCAAACTATCTTGACAAAGGATTAATAACCAGAATACATAAGGATTGTAAACAACTCTATAGGAAAAAAGAAACTAATAATCTGATTAAAAATGGGAATAATAGAGCCAGGCGCAGTGGTTCATGCCTGCAATCCGAGCACTTTTTGGGAGTCTGAGGTGGGTGGATCATAAGGTCAGGAAATCGAGACCATCCTGGCCAACACGGTGAAACCCCATCTCTACTAAAATATAAAAAATTAGCTGAGCATGGTGGTGCACGCCTGTAGTCCCAGTCCCAGCTACTCAGGTGGCTGAGGCAGGGGAATCACTTGAACCCAGGAGGCAGAGGTTACAGTGAGCCGAGATCACACCTGGCAACAGAGCGAGACTCTGTCTCAAAAAAAAAAAAAAAATGGGTGTAATATCTGTAGAGACATTTATCAAAAGAAGACATACAAATGACAAACAATCATATGAAAAGGTGCTCAGCATCACTGATCATCAGATAAATATAAATAAAAATTACACTGATATCTCACCCCAGTTAAAAAGGCTTTTATCCAAGACAGGCAATAGCAAATGCTGGCAAAGATGTGGAGAAAAGGGAACCTTCGTGCACCTTTAGTGTGAACATAAATTAGTACAACCACTACAGAGAACTGTTTGGAGTTGCCTCAGAAAACTAAAAATAGTGCTACCATGGGCAGGCATGGTGACTCACGTCTATAATCCCAGCACTTTGGGAGGCCAAAGCAGGCAGAGCACTTGAGGTCAGGAGTTCAAGAACAGCCTGGCCAATATGGTGAAACCCCATCGCTACTAAAAGTACAAAAAATAGCCGGGCATGGTGGTGGGCGCCTGTAATCCCAGATGCTCTGGAGGCTGAGGCAGAAGAATCGCTTGAACCAGGAAGGTGGAGGTTGCAGTGATCTGAGATCACACAACTGCACTCCAGCCTGGGTGACAGAGTGAGACTCCATCTCAACAACAAAAAATAGTATTACCATATGATCCAGCACTCCCACTGTTAGGCACATGCCCAAAAGAAAGGAAATCAGTATATTGAAGAGATATTTGCACTTCCATGTTTATTGCAGCACTATTCAATTAGCCAAGACTTGAAAGCAACCTGTGTCCATCACCAGATGAACGGATAAAGAAAAAGTAGTATATATACACAATGAAACACTATTCATCTATAAAAAAGAATGAGATCCAGTCATTTGCAACAACATGGGTGGAACTGGAGGTCACTATGTCAAGTGAAATAAGTCAGGCACAGAAGACAAACTCATATGTTCTCACTTATTTGTGGAAACTAAAAATTAAAACTATTGAACTTACAGAGATAGAGTGGAAGGATTGTTACCAGAAGCTGGCAAAGCTAGGTAGTGGTGGAGTGAAGATAATACGGTTAGTGGATACAAAAATATAGATAGAATAAATAAGATCTAGTATTTGATAGCACAACAGGTTGACTACAGTCAACAATAAAGTATTGTGTATTTCAAAATAGCTAAAATAGTATAATTGGATTGTTTGTAACACGAATAAAAGATAAATGCTTGATTTTTAAAAATCTGTTGAGACTTCTTTTCTGGTCTAATATGTGGTCTATCTAAGAATTTTCCATGTGCTGATGATAAGAATGTATTCTGAGGTTGTTGGGTTAAATGTTCTATAAATGTCTGTTTGGTCCATTTGGTCTATAGTGCAGCTTAAATCCAATATTTCCTTGTTGATTTTCTCTCTAGATGATCTGTTTAATGTTGAGAGTTGGTTGGTAAAGTTCCTATTATTGTATTGGGGCTATCTCTCTCTTTAGTTTTAATAATGTTTGCTTTGTATATCAGAGTGCTCTGGTATTAGATACCCCATTTACCCTGATGGATTACACACTGTATGCCCATATCAATACATCTCACTTATCTCATCAATATATACACCTACTATATACCCCCAAAAATTAAATATGAAAAAATAAAGATATAGAATGACTCAATGGGCAAGAAAATAAGACACAAATATATGCTGCCTAGAGGAAAATCAATTCACCTGTAAAGACACAGAAAGACTGAACTTGAAATGATGGATTCTATGCAAACAGAAAACAAAAATGTGTAGGAGTAGTTAAACTTATATGAGATAAAGTACACTTTAAGTTAAAACTGTAAAAAGACACAAAGGACATCATTATATTATGTTAAATGGATCAATTCAGCAAGAAGATATAACCATTGTAAATATATATGCCCCAATGCCAGAGCACTCTGATATATAAAGCAAATATTATTAGAACTAAAGAGATAGACCTCAATACAATAGTCTTTCTTTCATTCATCTAGAGAGAAATTCAACAAAGAAATATTAAATTTAAACTTCACTATAGACCAAATGCACCAAACAGGAATTTATAGAGCATTTAACCCAACAACTGCAGAATACACGTTCTTATCATCAACACATGGAATATTTTTAAAGATAGACCATATGTTAGACCAGAAAACAAGTCTCAACAAATTTTTAAAAATCAAAAAAAACATATCAAATATCTCCTCAGACCACAATGGCATAAAACTAGGAATCAATAACAAGAGGAACATTGGAAGCTGTACAAATACATGGAAAGTATACAACATGCTCCTGAATGATCAATGGGTCAATGAAGAAATTAAGAAGGAAATTTAAAAATGCCTTGAAACTAATTGAAATAGAAACATCACATACCAAAATCTATGGAATATAGGAAAAACAGTAATGAGTGTGATTTTTATAAAAATAAATGCTTACATCAAAAAATTAGAAAGATTTCAAGGAACAACCTAATGACGCACCTCAAGGAACTAGAAAACCAAGCAAAAACTAACTCAAAATTAATAGAAGTAAATAAAGTTAAGAGCATAAATAAATGATAGATTAAAACAGTACAAAAGATCAACAAAAATGAAAATTTGGTTATTTGGAAAGATAAACCAGCTTGACAAACAATTAGCTACACTAAGAAAAAGGACCTAAATAAATAAAATCAAAAAAAAGGAGACCTTACAACTGACACCACAGAAATACAAAGGATCATTAGAGACTACTATGAACAGATATACGTGAAGAAATTGGACAACTTAGAAGAAATGGATAAATTCCTGGACACATACAACCTATCAAGACTAAGACAGAAAGAAATAGAAAACCTGAAGAGATCAAGAGCCACTAATGAGATCGAAGCAGTAATACAAAATTCTCTCATCAAAGAAAAGCCCAGGATCTGATGGCTTCACTGAATTCTACCAAACCTTAAAAAAAACTAACACCAATTCTTCTCAAACTATTCCAAAAACTTAAAGGGCATGGAATTTTTTCAAACTCATTATACAAGGTCAGCATTAATATCCTGATACCAAAGCCATAGAAGGATAAATACACACACACACACATACACACACACACTTTAAAGGCCAAAATCCCTGATGAACATAGATGCAGAAATCCTTAGCAAAATATTAGCAAACCAAATTCAACAGCACAACCAGAAGATTATACAACATGATCAAGTGAGATTTATCCCAGGGATTCAAGGATGGTTCAACATATGCAAATCAGTAAATGTGATACATTATATCAACAGAATGAAGGAGAAAATCCATATGATCATTTCAACAGATGCAAAAAAAGCATTTTACCATTTCATAATAAAAACCCACAACAATTAGGTATAGAACGAAAGTACCTCAACACAATAAAGGCCAGATATGGCAAACCCACAGCTAACATCATACTCAATGAGGAAAACTTAAAAGATTTACGTCTGATTGGTGTACCTGAAAGTGATGGGGAGAATGGAACCAAGTTGGAAAACACTCTGCAGGATATTTTCTCTAAGAACTAGAACAAGACAAGGATACCCACTTTTATTACTCATTCAACATAGTACTGAAAATCCTAGACATTAGACAAAAGGAAAAAATAAATGGCACCCAAATTAGAAAGGAGGAAGTCAAATTGTCCCTGTTTGCAGATGATATGATCTTATATATAGAAAAACCTAAAGACTCCATCAAAAAACCCTTAGAACTTATAAATTCAGTAAAGTTGCAGAATACAAAATCAACATACAAAACTAAGTAGTGTTTCTATACACGAATAATGAACTAACTGAAAAGGAAATCAAAAAAGCAATTCCACTTACAACAGCTACAAAAATAAAACAAAATACTTAGGAATGAATTTAACCAAGTAGATGAAAGATATCTACACAGAAAATTACAAAACACTGATAAAAGACATTGAAGAGGAAATAAAGAAATGTAACAACATCCCATGTTTATTGATTGAAAGAATTAATATTGTTAATGTTAATTGAAGCAATCTACAAATTCAATGCAATTCCTATCAAATTACTAAGGCCCTTTTCCCAAAAATAGAAAAAAAATTCTAAAAGTTGTATGGAACCACAAAAGACCCAGAATAACCAATGCATTTCTGAGCAAAAAGAACAAATCTGGAGGCATCACACTACCTGACTTCAAAATATGCTACAAAAAGCTATAGTAAACAGAACAGCATGGTACTGGCATAAAAGAGACACATAGACTAATGGAACAGAATAGATAACCCAGAAATAAACCCATGTATATACATCCAAATGACTTTCAACAAAAGCAGCAAGAACATACAACGGGGAAAGGACAGTCTCTTCAATAAATGGCGCTGGGAAAACTGGATGTTCATATGCAGAATACTAGACTAGGCTAGACTCCCACCTTTCATCATATACCAAAATTAACTCAAAATGGATTAAAAACTTTAAGACAATAAACTATAAAACTCCCAGAAGAAAACACACAAGAAACATTTCAGAACATTGGTCTGGGCAAAGGTCATATGCTAAAACCTCAAAAGCTCAGGCAACAGAAGTAAAAATAGACAAATGAGATTATATCAGACTAAAAAGCTTTTGCACAGCAAAGGAAACAGTTAACAGAATGAAGAAACAACTGGCAGGATGGGAAAAATATTGCAAGCCATGCATCTGACGGCCAGGTGCAGTGGCTCATGCCTGCAATCCCAGCACTTTGGGAGGCCGAGGCAGGCAGATCACCTGAGGTCAGGAGTTCGAGACCAGCCTGCCCAACATGGAGAAACCCCATCTCTACTAAAAGTATAAAATTAGCCAGGCATGGTGGCGCATGCCTGTAATCCCAGCTACTCGGGAGGCTGAGGCAGAGAATCGCTTGAACCCAGGAGGCGGAGGTTGCGGTGAGCCAAGATCATGCCATTGTACTCCAGCCTGGGCATCAAGAGTGAAACTCCATCTCAAAAACAACAACAACAACAACAAGAAACCTATTCATATGACACGGGATTAATATCCAAAATATATAAGGAACTGAACACAACAGCAGAAAAACCCAAATAACCTCATTTAAAAATGTGCAATTGATCTGAACAGACATTTCTCAAAAGACATACAAATGGCCAACAGGTACATAAATAAATGCTCAACATCTCTAATCATCATGTAAATGCAAATCAAAGCTTCAATTTGATATTATGTCACCTCAGTTAGAATGGCTATTATCAAAAAGATATGGTTTAAAAAAAAAACCCGAAGAATATAGTTTCCAAGCATCAAAAAATAAATAAATAAATAACAAATGCTGGTGAGGATGCAGAGAAAAGGGAACTCTTAGACACTCTTGGTAGAAATGTAAATTAATACAACCATTATGGAAAACAGTACGGAGGGTCATCAAAAAACTAAAAATAGAACTACCGTATGATCCAGCAATGCCACTACTGGGTATATACTCAAAGAAAAGGAAATCAAGATGTTGAAGGGATATCTCCACTCCTGTGTTTATTGCAGCACTATTCACAATAGACAAGATATGGAATCAACGTAAGTGTCTGTCAACAGATGAATGGACAAAGAAAATGTGTTATAAATGCACAATGAAATACTAAGGAATCACAAAAAAGAACGAAACCCGGTCATCTGCAGCAACATGGACAAGCCTGGAGAACATTATGCTAAGTGAAATAAGTTAACCACAGAAATACAAATACTCCCCATATTCTCACTCATGTGCAAAAACTAAAAGTTGATCTGATAGAAAGGGAGAGTAAAATACTGGTTACTAGAGGGGAGTGAGGATAGAAAGAAGTTAGTTAACAGATACAAAATTACAGCTAGGTAAGAGGAATAAGTACTAGCATTCTATAACACTGTAGTGTGACTACAGTTGACAGTAATTTATTGTACATTTTCAAAACATTAGAAGAGAGGATTTTGAATACTCCCAACACAACGAAATGATAAATGTTTGAGATGACAGATATGGTAATTACCCTGATTTGATCATTATATGTTGTATACATGTACCAAAAATCACATTGTACCTCATAAATATGTACAATTATCATGTCAATAATTTTTTCTGAGATTTTATTTATTTTTATTTTTATATTTATTTTTATATATTTTTTATTATACTTTAAGTTCTAGGGTACATGTGCACAACGTGCAGGTTTGTTACATATGTATACATGGGCCATGTTGGTGTGCTGCACCCATTAACTCGTCATTTACATTAGGTATATCTCCTAATGCTATCCCTCCCCCTCCCCCCACCCCACAACAGGCCCTGGTGTGTGATGTTCCCCTTCCTGTGTCCAAGTGTTCTCACTGTTCAATTCCCACCTATGAGTGAGAACATGCAGTGTTTGGCTGTTTGTCCTTGTGATAGTTTGCTGAGAATGATGGTTTCCAGCTTCATCCATGTCCCTACAAAGGACATAAACTCATCATTTTTCATGGCTGCCTAGTATTCCATGGTGTATATGTGCCACATTTTCTTAATCCAGTCTATCATTGTTGGACATTTGGGTTGGTTCCAAGTCTTTGCTATTGTGAGTAGTGCTGCAATAAACATATGTGTGCATGTGTCTTTATGGCAGCATGATTTATATTCCTTTGGGAATGTAAATGGGATGGCTGGGTCAAATGGTATTTCTAGTTCTAGATCCCTGAGGAACTGCCACACTGACTTCCACAATGGTTGAACTAGTTTACAGTCACACCAACAGTGTAAAAGTGTTCCTATTTCTCCATACCCAAGGTAATTTATAGATTCAATGCCATCCCCATCAAGCTACCAATGACTTTCTTCACAGAATTGGAAAAAAATACTTTAAAGTTCATATGGAACCAAAGAAGAACCCGCATTGCCAAGTCAATCCTAAGCCAAAAGAACAAAGCTGGAGGCATCACGTTACCTGACTTCAAACTATACTACAAGGCTACAGTGACCAAAACAGCATGGTACTGGTACCAAAACAGAGATATAGACCAATGGAACAGAACAGAGCCCTCAGAAATAATACCACACATCTACAACTATCTGATCTTTGACAAACCTGACAAAAACAAGAAATGGGGAAAGGATTCCCTATTTAATAAATGGTGCTGGGAAAACTGGCTAGCCATATGGAGAAAGCTGAAACTGGACCCCTTCCTTACACCTTATACAAAAATTAATTCAAGATGGATTAAAGACTTAAATGTTAGATCTAAAACCATAAAAACCCTAGAAGAAAATCTAGGCAATACCATTCAGGACATAGGCATGGGCAAGGACTTCATGTCTAAAACACCAAAAGCAATGGCAACAAAAGCCAAAATTGACAAATGGGATCTAATTAAACTAAAGAACTTCTGCACAGCAAAAGAAACTACCATCAGAGTAAACAGGAAATCTACAGAATGGGAGAAAATTTTTGCAATCTGCTCATCTGACAAAGGGCTAATATCCAGAATCTACAATGAACTCAAACAAATTTACAAGAAAGAAACAACCCCAACAAAAAGTAGGCAAAGGTTATGAACAGACACTTCTCAAAAGAAGACATTTATGCAGCCAATAGACACATGAAAAAATGCTCATCATCACTGGCCATCAGAGAAATGCAAATCAAAACCACAATGAGAGATCATCTCACACCAGTTAGAATGGCGATCATTAAAAAGTCAGGAAATAATTGGTTTTAAAAAAAAAATGTTCCCAGGATAGCAACATTAGCATCATCTGGTAGCTTCCTAGGAATTCCAATTCTTGGCCCTCACCCCAGATGTAATGAATCAAAAGCTCTGAAGGTGCAACCAGATAACCTTTGTTTAATATTTTTTACTTCAATAGCCTTTGGGGTACAAGTGGTTTTGGGTTGCAAGAATGAATTGCACAGTGGTGAAATCTGAGATTTTACTGCACCTATCACCCAAGCAGTGTACACTGTACCCAATATGCAGTCTTCATCCCTCACCTCCTCCTACCCTCGCCCTTCAGAGTCTCCAACGTCCATTATACCACTCTGTATGCCTTTGCATTATCCATAGCTTAGCTCCCACTTATATGTGAAAACATACAGTATTTGGTTTTTCTTTCCTTAGTTCACTTAGAATAATGGACTCCAGCTCCACCCAAGTTGCTGCAAAATACATTATTTCTTTCTTTTTTTATGGCTGAGTATTATTCTATGGTGTATATATTCCACACTTTCTTTATCCACTCATTGGTTGATGGGCACTTAGGTTGGGTCCACATCTTTGCAATCGTGAATTGTGCTGTGATGGACATACACATAGAAAAGTCTTTTTGATATAATGACTTATTTTCCTTTGGGTAGATACCCAGTAGTGTGATTGCTGGATTTAATGGTATATTTGCTTTCAGTTCTTTAAGAAATCTTCATACTGTTTTCCATAGAGGTTCTAATAATGTACATTCCCACCAGCAATATATAAGTGTTCTCTTTTTACCACATGCACGCAAACATCTATTGTTCTTTGACTTTTCAATAATGACCATTCTTGCAGGGGTAAGGTGGTATCTCATTGTAGTTTTAATTGCATTTCCCTGATAATTAGTGATGTTGAGCATTTTTTCATGTTTGTTGGACATTTGTATATCTTCTTATGAGAAATGTCTGTTCATGTCATTTGCCTACTTTTTCATGGGATTAGTTTTTTCTTGCTCATTTGTTTGAGTTCCTTGCAGATTGTGGATATTTTTCCTTTGTGAGATACATAGTTTACAAATATTTTTTCCCATTCTGTAGGTCATCTGTCTACTCTGATGATTACTTCTTTTGCTATAAAGAAGATTTTTAGTTTAATTAGGTCTCATTTATTTCTTTTTATTTTAGTTACATTTGCTTTTGGGGTCTTAGTCATCAATTCTTTGCCTAGGCCAATGTCTAGAAGAATTTTTCCTAGGTTATCTTCTAGAATGTTTATGGGTTTCAGGCCTTAGATTTAAGTCTTTGATCCATCTTGAGTTGATTTTTGTATAAGGTAAAAGACAGGGATCCAGTTTTCCCAGGATGATTTATTCAATAGGGTGTCCTTTCCCTGATTAATATTTTTGTCAGCTTTGTCAGAGATCAGTTGGTTATAAGTATTTGTCTTCACTCTTGGATTCTCTATTCTGTTCCATTGGTTTACGTGTCTACTTTTATAACAGTATCCTTCTGTTTTGGTAACTCTAGCCTTGCGGTATAACTTGAAGTCTGGTAATGTGATGCTTACAGATTTGTTCATTTTGCTCAGGATTGCTTTAGCTATTCAGCCTCTTTTTTGGTTCCATATGAATTTTAGGCTTGTTTTCTCTAATTCTGTGAAAATGTTATTGGTATTTTGATAGGGATTGCATTGAATCTCTAGATTGCTTTGGGCAGTATGGCTATTTTTATGATATTGATCTTCCTATCCATAAGCATGGGATGTGTTTCCATTTGTTTGTGTCATCTATAATTTCTTTCAGCAGTGTTTTGTAGTTCTCCTTGTAGAGATAATTTGCCTCCTTGGTTAAGTATATTCCTAGGTATTTTATATTTTTACAGCTGTTATAAAAGGGATTGAGTTCTTCATTTGATTCTCAGCTTGCTCATTGTCAGTGTATAGCAGTGCTGATTTGTATAAATGATTTTGTAACCTGAGACTTTACTGAATTCATTTATCAAATCTATGAATCTTTTGGAAGAATCTTTAGCATTTTCTAGGTTTACGATCATACCATTTGCAGACAGCAACAGTTTGACCTTCTCTTTTCAATTTTGGATGCCCTTTATTTCCTTCTCTTGCCTGATTGCTCTGGCTAGGACTTCTAGCACTATGTTGAATAGAAATGGTGAAAGTAGGCACCCTTGTCTTGTTCCAGTTCTCAGGGGAAATGCTTTCAACTTTTCCCCATTCAGTATAATGTTGGCTGTGGGTTTGTCATAGATGGCTTTTATATTTTGAGGTAAGCCCCTTCTGGGGCTAGTATGTGGGGGTTTTATCATAAAGGGATGCTGGATTTTGTCAAATGCTTTTTCTGCATCTATTGAGATGATCATATGGTTTTTGTTTTTAATTCTGTTTATGTGGTATATCACATTTATTGACTTGCATATGTTAAACCATCTCTGTATCTCTGGGATGAAACCCACTTAATCACGGTATATTATCTTTTTGATGTACTGATGGATTTTGTTAGTCAGTATTTTGTTGAGGATTTTTGCATCTATGTTCATCAGGGATATTGTCCTGTAGTTTTCTTTTTTGGTTATGTCATTTCCTAGTTTTAGTATCTGGGTAATATTGGCTCATAGAATGAGTTAGGAAGAATTCCCTCTTACTCAATCTTGTGGAATATTTTCAGTAGGACTGGTACCAATTCTTCTTTCAATGTCTGGTAGAATTCAGCTGTGAATTCATCTGGTCCTGGGCTTTTTTTGTTGGCAATATTTTTATTACTTATTCAATTTCACTGTTATTGGTCTATTAATGGTTTCTATTTCTTCCTGATTTAATCCAAGAAGGTTGATTCCAGGAATTTATCTGTTTTGTCTAGATTTTCTAGTTTTTGTGCATAGAGGTGTTGATAGTAGTCTCAAATAATTATTTGTATTTCTGTGGTGTCTATTGTAATGTCTCCAGTTTCATTTCTAACTGAGCTTATTTGAATCTTCCTCTTCTTTGCACGATTAATCTAGGTAATGGTCTATAAATGTTGTTTATCTTTTCGAAGAACCAACTTTTTGCTTTATTGATATTTTGTATTTTTTTGTTTCAAAATCATTTAGTGCTGCTCTGATCTTTGTTATATGTTTTCTTCTGCTAGCTGTAGGTTTGGTTTGTTCTTGTTTCTCAAGTTCCTTGAGGTATGACATTAGGTTGTCAATTTGTGATATTTCAGACTTTTTGATGGAGGTATTTAGTGCAATAAACTTTCCTCTTAGCACTATTTTTACTGTATCCCAGAGGTTGTGATAACTTGTGTTACTAATGTCCTTCATTTCAAAGAATTTTTAATTTCCATCTTGATATCACTGTTAATCCAAAAATTGTTCAGGAGCATATTGTTTAATTTCCATGTATTTGTATAGTTTTGAGGGTTCCTTTTAAAATTGATTTCTAGTCTTATTGCACCATGATCTGAGAAGATCTTTGATATTATTTGATTTTTTTCAAATTTATTGAGACATGTTTTGTGGCCTATAATATTGTCTATCTTGGAGAACATTCCATGTGTTGATGAGAAGAACGTATATTTTGCAGTTTTGGGATAGAATGTTCTGTCACTATCTGTTAGGTCCATTTGTTCTAGAGTGTAGTTTAAGTCCGTTGTTTCTCCGTTGACTTTCTGTCTTGATCTGACTAGTGCTGTCAGTGGAGTGAAGTCTCCCACTGTTATTGTGTTGCTGTCTATCTCATTTCTTAGTTCTAATAGTAATTGTTTTATGAATCTCGGGCTCTAGAGTTAGATGCACATAAATTTAGGGTTGTAATATCTTGTTGGATTGATCATTTTATCATTATAGAACTACTTTCTTTGTCCTTTTTTTACGGTTGTTCCTTTAAAATCTGTTTTATCTAATCTAGGAATACCTACTCCTGCTCACTTTTGATTTCCATTTGCATGGAATATCTTTTTCCACGCCTTTACCCTGAGTTTAATGAATCCTTATGTATTAGGTGAGTCATTTTTTTCCCCCAGCAGAGTCTTGCTCTGTCACCCAGACTGGAGTACAATGGCGTGATCTTGGCTCACTGCAACTTCTGCCTCCTGGGTTCAAGGGATTCTTGTGCCTCAGCCTCCCAAGTAGCTGGGGTTTCAGGCATGCACCACCACACCCTGCTAATTTTTGTATTTTTGGTAGAGACAGGGTATCACCATGTTGGCCAGGCTGGTCTTGAACTTGTGAGTTCAGGTGATGCCTCCGACTCGGCCTCCCAAAGTGCTAGGTTTACAGGCCTGAACAACTGCATCCAGCCTGATGAGTCTCTTAAAGATAGCAGATACTTGGTTTGTGACTTTTTTTAACCATTCTGACATTCTGCGTCTTTTAAGTGGAGCATTTAGGCCATTTATGTTCAACATTAATATTGATGTGAGATACTGTTCCACTTACCATGTTGTTACTTAGTTTGTTTTTTTTATTGTGTAATTGTTTTATATGCTCTGTGAGTTTCATGCTTTCAAGAGGTTCTATTCTGGTACATGTTGACTTTTTATTTCAAGATTTATTTATTTTTTATTATTATTATACTTTAAGTTTTAGGGTACACGTGCACAATGTGCAGGTTAGTTACATATGTATACATGTGCCATGCTGGTGTGCTGCACCCATTAACTCGTCATTTAATATTAGGTATATCTCCTAATGCTATGCCTCCCCCCTCCCCCCACCCCACAACAGTCCCCAGAGTGTGATGCTCCCCTTCCTGTGTCCATGTGTTCTCATTGTTCAGTTCCCACCTATGAGTGAGAACATGCAGTGTTTGGTTTTTTGTCCTTGTGATAGTTTACTGAGAACGATGATTTCCAATTTCATCCATGTCTCTACAAAGGACATGAACTCATCCTTTTTTATGGCTGCATAGTATTCCATGGTGTATATGTGCCACATTTTCTTAATCCAGTCTATCGTTGCTGGACATTTGGGTTGGTTCCAAGTCTTTGCTATTGTGAATAGTGCCGCAATAAACATACATGTGCATGTGTCTTTATAGCAGCATGATTTATAGTCCTTTGGGTATATGCCCAGTAATGGGATGGCTGGGTCAAATGGTATTTCTAGTTCTAGATCCCTGAGGAATTGCACACTGACTTCCACAATGGTTGAACTAGTTCACAGTCCCACCAACAGTGTAAAAGTGTTCCTATTTCTCCACATCCTCTCCAGCACCTGTTGTTTCCTGACTTTTTAATGATTGCCATTCTAACTGGTGTGAGATGGTATCTCATTGCGGTTTTGATTTGCATTTCTCTGATGGCCAGTGATGCTGACCATTTTTTCATGTGTCTATTGGCTGCATAAATGTCTTCTTTTGAGAAGTGTCTGTTCATATCCTTTGCCCACTTGGTGATGGGGTTGTTTGCTTTTTTCTTGTAAATTTGTTTGAGTTCATTGTAGATTCTGGATATTAGCCCTTTGTCAGATGAGTAGGTTGTGAAAATTTTCTCCCATTTTGTAGGTTGCCTGTTCACTCTGATGGTAGTTTCTTTTGCTGTGCAGAAGCTCTTTAGTTGAATTAGATCCCATTTGTCAATTTTGGCTTCTGTTGCCATTGCTTTTGGTGTTTTAGACATGAAGTCCTTGCCCATGCCTATGTCCTGAATGGTAATGCCTAGGTTTTCTTCTAGGGTTTTTATGGTTTTAGGTCTAACATTTAAGTCTTTAATCCATCTTGAACTGATTTTTGTATAAGGTGTAAGGAAGGGATCCAGTTTCAGCTTTCTCCATATGGCTACCCAGTTTTCCCAGCACCATTTATTAAATAGGGAGTCCTTTCCCCATTGCTTGTTTCTCTCAGGTTTGTCAAAGATCAGATAGTTGTAGATATGTGGCATTATTTCTGAGGGCTCTGTTCTGTTCCATTGAACGATATCTCTGTTTTGGTACCAGTACCATGCTGTTTTGGTGACTGTAGCCTTGTAGTATAGTTTGAAGTTAGGTAGCATGATGCCTCCAGCTTTGTTCTTTTGGCTTAGGATTGACTTGGTGATGCGGGCTCTTTTTTGGTTCCATATGAACTTTAAAGTATTTTTTTCCAATTCTGTGAAGAAAGTCATTGGTAGCTTGATGGGGATGGCATTGAATCTATACATTACCTTGGGCAGTATGGCCATTTTCATGATATTGATTCTTCCTACCCATGAGCATGGAATGTTCTTTCATTTGTTTGTATCCTCTTTTATTTCATTGAGCAGTGGTTTGTAGTTCTCCTTGAAGAGGTCCTTCACATCCCTTGTAAGTTGGATTCCTAGGTATTTTATTCTCTTAGAAGCAATTGTGAATGGGAGTTCACTCATGATTTGGCTCTCTGTTTGTCTGTTATTGGTGTATAAGAATGCTTGTGATTTTTGTACATTGATTTTGTATCCTGAGACTTTGCTGTAGTTACTTATCAGCTTAAGGAGATTTTGGGCTGAGACAATGGGGTTTTCTAGATAAACAATCATGTTGTCTGCAAACAGGGACAATTTGACTTCCTCTTTTCCTAATTGAATACCCTTTATTTCCTTCTCCTGCCTAATTGCCCTGGCCAGAACTTCCAACACTATGTTGAATAGGAGTGGTGAGAGAGGGCATCCCTGTCTTGTGCCCGTTTTCAAAGGGAATGCTTCCAGTTTTTGCCCATTCAGTATGATATTGGCTGTGGGTTTGTCATAGATAGCTCTTATTATTTTGAGATACATCCCATCAATACCTAACTTATTGAGAGTTTTTAGCATGAAGGGCTGTTGAATTTTGTCAAAGGCCTTTTCTGCATCTATTGAGATAATCATGTGGTTTTTGTCTTTGGTTCTGTTTATATGCTGGATTACATTTATTGATTTGCATATATTGAACCAGCCTTGCATCCCAGGGATGAAGCCCACTTGATCATGGTGGATAAGCTTTTTGATGTGTTGCTGGATTCGGTTTGCCAGTATTTTCTTGAGGATTTTTGCATCAATGTTCATCAAGGATATTGGTCTAAAATTCTCTTTTTTGGTTGTGTCTCTGCCCGGCTTTGGTATCAGAATGATGCTGGCCTCATCAAATGAGTTAGGGAGGAGTCCCTCTTTTTCTATTGATTGGAATAGTTTCAGAAGGAATGGTACCAGTTCC
Source organism: Gorilla gorilla gorilla (assembly GCF_029281585.2). NCBI lineage: Eukaryota > Metazoa > Chordata > Mammalia > Primates > Hominidae > Gorilla > Gorilla gorilla. The sequence continues at coordinate 129,554,983 of NC_073247.2, forward strand.
TCCTTGTACCTCTGGTAGAATTCGGCTGTGAATCCATCGGGTCCTGGACTCTTTCTGGTTGGTAAGCTATTGATTATTGCCACAATTTCAGATCCTGTTATTGGTCTATTCAGAGATTCAACTTCTTCCTGGTTTAGTCTTGGGAGAGTGTATGTGTCGAGGAATTTATCCATTTCTTCTAGATTTTCTAGTTTATTTGCATAGAGGTGTTTGTAGTATTCTCTGATGGTAGTTTGTATTTCTGTCGGATCGGTGGTGATATCCCCTTTGTCATTTTTTATTGCATCTATTTGATTCTTCTCTCTTTTTTTTTATTAGTCTTGCTAGCGGTCTATCAATTTTGTTGATCCTTTCAAAAAAGCAGCTCCTGGATTCATTCATTTTTTGAAGGGTTTTTTGTGTCTCTATTTCCTTCAGTTCTGCTCTTATTTTAGTTATTTCTTGCCTTCTGCTAGCTTTTGAATGTGTTTGCTCTTGCTTTTCTAGTTCTTTTAATTGTGATGTTAGGGTGTCAATTTTGGATCTTTCCTGCTTTCTCTTGTGGGCATTTAGTGCTGTAAATTTCCCTCTACACACTGCTTTGACTGTGTCCCAGAGATTCTGGTATGTTGTGTCTTTGTTCTCATTGGTTTCAAAGAACATCTTTATTTCTGCCTTTATTTTGGTCTGTACCCAGTAGTCATTCAGGAGCAGGTTGTTCAGTTTCCATGTAGTTGAGTGGTTTTGAGTGAGTTTCTTCATCCTGAGTTCTAGTTTGACTGCACTGTGGTCTGAGAGACAGTTTGTTATAATTTCTGTTCTTTTACATTTGCTGAGGAGAGCTTTACTTCCAAGTATGTGGTCAATTTTGGAATAGGTGTGGTGTGGTGCTGAAAAAAATGTTTATTCTGTTGATTTGGGGTGGAGAGTTCTGTAGATGTCTATTAGGTCTGCTTGGTGCAGAGCTGAGTTCAATTCCTGGGTATCCTTGTTAACTTTCTGTCTCGTTGATCTGTCTAATGTTGACAGTGGGGTGTTAAAGTCTCCCATTATTATTGTGTGGGAGTCTAAGACTCTTTGTAGGTCTCTAGGGACTTGCTTTATGAATCTGGGTGCTCCTGTATTGGGTGCATATATATTTAGGATAGTTAGCTCTTCTTGTTGAATTGATCCCTTTACCATTATGTAATGGCCTTCTTTGTCTCTTTTGATCTTTGTTGGTTTAAAGTCTGTTTTATCAGAGACTAGGATTGCAACCCCTGCCTTTTTTTTTTCCATTTGCTTGGTAGATCTTCCTCCATCCTTTTATTTTGAGCCTATGTGTGTCTCTGCACGTGAGATGGGTTTCCTGAATACAGCACAGTGATGGGTGTTGACTCTTTATCCAATTTGCCAGTCTGTGTCTTTTAATTGGAGCATTTAGTTCATTTACATTTAAAGTTAATATTGTTATGTGCGAATTTGATCCTGTCATTATGATGTTAGCTGGTTCTTTTGCTGGTTAGTTGATGCAGTTTCTTCCTAGTCTTGATGGTCTTTACATTTTGGCATGATTTTGCAGCAGCTGGTACCGGTTGTGCCTTTCCATGTTTAGTGCTTCCTTCAGGAGCTCTTTTAGGGCAGGCCTGGTGGTGAAAAAATCTCTGAGCATTTGCTTGTCTGTAAAGTATTTTATTTCTCCTTCACTTATGAAGCTTAGTTTGGCTGGATATGAAATTATGGGTTGAAAATTCTTTTCTTTAAGAATTTTGAATATTGGTCCCCACTCTCTTTTGGCTTGTAGAGTTTCTGCTGAGAGATCAGCTGTTAGTCTGATGGGCTTCCCTTTGTGGGTAACCTGACCTTTCTCTCTGGCTGCCGTTAACATTTTTTCCTTCATTTCAACTTTGGTGAATCTGACAATTATGTGTCTTGGAGTTGGTCTTCTCGAGGAGTATCTTTGTGGCGTTCTCTGTATTTCCTGAATCTGAATGTTGGCCTGCCTTGCTAGATTGGGGAAGTTCTCCTGGATAATATCCTGCAGAGTGTTTTCCAACTTGGTTCCATTCTCCCCGTCACTTTCAGGTACACCAATCAGACGCAGATTTGGTCTTTTCACATAGTCCCATATTTCTTGGAGGCTTTGTTTATTTCTTTTTATTCTTTTTTCTCTAAACTTCCCTTCTCACTTCATTTCATTCATTTCATCTTCCATCACTGATACCCTTTCTTCCAGTTGATCGCATCGGCTCCTGAGGCTTCTGCATTCTTCACATATTTCTGGAGCCTTGGCTTTCAGCTCCATCAGCTCCTTTAAGCACTTCTCTGTATTGGTTATTCTAGTTATACATTCGTCTAAATTTTTTTCAAAGTTTTCAACTTCTTTGCCTTTGGTTTGAATTTCCTCCCATAGCTCAGAGTAGTTTGATCATCTGAAGCCTTCTTCTCTCAACTCGTCAAAGTCATTCTCCATCCAGCTTTGTTCCATTGCTGGTGAGGAACTGCGTTCCTTTGGAGGAGGAGAGGCACTCTGCTTTTTAGAGTTTCCAGTTTTTCTGCTCTGTTTTTTCCCCATCTTTGTGGTTTTACCTACTTTTGGTCTTTGATGATGGTGATGTACAGATGGGTTTTTGGTGTGGATATCCTTTCTGTTTGTTAGTTTTCCTTCTAACAAACAGGACCCTCAGCTGCAGGTCTGTTGGAGTTTGCTAGAGGTCCACTCCAGACCGTTTGCCTGGGTATCAGCAGCGGTGTCTGCAGAACTGAGGATTTTTGTGATCGTGAATGCTGCTGTCTGATCGTTCCTCTGAAAGTTTTGTCTCAGAGGAGTACCTGGCCGTGTGAGGTATCAGTCTGCCCCTACTAGGGGGTGCCTCCCAGTTAGGCTGCTCAGGGGTCACGGGTCAGGGACCCACTTGAGGAGGCAGTCTGCCAGTTCTCAGATCTCCAGCTGCGTGCTGGGAGAACCACTGCTCTCCTCAAAGCTGTCAGACAGGGACATTTAAGTCTGCAGAGGTTACTGCTGTCTTTTTGTTTGTCTGTGCCCTGCCCCCAGAGGTGGAGCCTACAGAGGCAGGCAGGCCTCCTTGAGCTGTGGTGGGCTCCACCCAGTTCGAGCTTCCCAGCTGCTTTGTTTACCTAAGCAAGCCTGGGCAATGGCAGGCGCCCCTCCCCCAGCCTCGCTGCTGCCTTGCAGTTTGATCTCAGACTGCTGTGCTAGCAATCAGGGAGACTCCGTGGGCGTAGGACCCTCCGAGCCATGTGTGGGATATAATCTCCTGGTGCTCCGTTTCCTAAGCCCATCGGAAAAGCGCAGTATTCAGGTGGGAGTGGCCCGATTTTCCAGGTGCAGTCTGTCACCCCTTTCCTTGACCAGGAAAGGGAACTCCCTGACCCCTTGCACTTCCCGAGTGAGGCAATGCCTCACCCTGCTTCGGCTGGTGCACTGTGTGCTGCACCCACTGTCCTGCACCCACTGCCTGGCACTCCCTAGTGAGATGAACCTGGTACCTCAGATGGAAATGCAGAAGTCACCCGTCTTCTGCGTCGCTCACGCTGGGAGCTGTAGACCGGAGCTGTTCCTATTCGGCCATCTTGGCTCCTCCCCTTATTTCAAGATTTAGAACTCCTTTTATGATTTCTTGTAGGGCTGGTCTGGTAGTGACAAATTGTCCCAGCATTTGTTTGTCTAAAAATAACTTTATTTCTCCTTCATTTCTGAAATTTAGTTTTGCTGGATACAAAACTCTTGGCTGACAGTTATTCTGTTTATGGAGGCCAAATATAGGACCTCAGTTCCTTCAGGCTTATAAGGCTTTTGCTTAAGTTTTTTTTATATAAGTCCTCCATATGCTTCTAATGCACACTAAAGTAAGAACCACTGAGTTAGAGAACTGGCTGCAGGACTCTATGAGCCTTAGAAATCGATTCAAAGTCTTAAGTTAATCAACTCTGGGTACTCCTTTTTATTGTCAGTATAATTTTCCTATGGGAGAAATATAACCACAAGCAGTCCCACTTCCCCTTCTGATCCATATCTTTTTTTATTTTAAAGGATAATTTTTTTCCAAAACTGCAGTAACAACTGACAAACACTCCCCTTACCAACAAGTCAAGCTATCGCCTAGGCACATATTTGCTCATTCACCCATTCATTCATTTACTCAGTCATTCACTAATGTGTTCCACAAGTATTCAAGAACCTCTTATGTGTCATTCACTGGTGCTGCATACTAAGGATACGTAAAAAGTTGATAATGACAACCACAAATAGGAAATTGCACAGTATATAAGACTGAACTTTGACATGTGGCAGCAGTGCTGACCACTTCAAAGGCTATGACTTGATACAAGTAATGGCCATATCAGTTCAAATGACTGAGGTAATTAAACCCTATAAGAAGTACACTATTCTTCTGTTTTATTACTGGTTGTTTATCACCAACAAAGTTGTGCCTGGAGCATGAGATAAAACCACTCAAGGAATAAAGTTTAATTCTATAGTCCCCCAGTGAAGTGTCGGCTAGAAGTTACTGCCAGATGCCTTTTTCAACATCTCCCATGTGACATAAATAAATACTGCTGTAATAGTTGGTTTCACATCATCAAAGTTTATTTACTATAAGGCTAACACCTGAAAAGAGCTTATTTTTCAAAAACACTCCAGGAAAGACCTTTGAAAGTGTGGTGATATACAGCCCTGCTTCTAGAATGTTAGCTCCACAAAGGTGGGAATCTTATTATTTATTTTGTGCCCTGATATATTTCAAGTACTAAGAACGGTGCTCAGTACATAATAGGTGCTCAACAAATATTTGTTGTAAGTTATTCTGGCCTGTCCTAATTTCATATAACTTCATATAGCTATTATTTTTATAATAAAGAAGATTTGTCAAATTTGTCAACTATATGTTACTTTGTGTACCTTGGTCAGGCTTTTCACATATGTAAATTTCTCCCCTCAGAAGCCATGGTTAAACCATTTAACCATGTTTTGGTTTAGGAAATATGGTCATCTCACTTACAGCACATACCCGCTGAATTTTGACAAATAAGCCAAGAATTAGGTTTGGAAAAATAAACCCCTTAGAAGCACCCAAGCCAGATACAGTTTCTGGTCCCTAGAAAGTCTTTCCAACTGGAGAACTCTTATTTTCTCGCTGCAAGCCAGGAAGGTTGAGAACACAAGGCTTGCTCTTCCTGGCTGGCCTCTGGAAAAACCAGGCTGACGTAAGAAAGCCTCTGGTGCCTGTTTCCTTTTCCAAAGCTGTTGCTATGGATACCCAAGGCTAGAAAGCAATGGGCATAATATCAGATGCCTAGGGTCAAGTTACCAGACTCAGGCCAATGATGGGCTAAGGCAGGAGCAGCAGGGAAAAACAAAGATTTTCCTTCATATACTAGCCAGAGAGGAGGTCCTTGGCAGAGCTGGTGGTCCTTGGAAAGGTCTTGACAAGAGGTCTGTGTGTGTGTGTCTTTGCGTGTGTGTGTGTATGTGTGTGTATGTGTGTGTGTGTGTTATCTAAGCCTCTTCCTGGTGTTAAGATGCCAAAGACTGAAATTCAACATCAGAAGATTACAGGATGCACATGAACTCAGAGTACAGATAAGATGGTGTTTCTAGGTAAAAAAGTATATAATACCCAGGCTACAGTGAGGCCTATCCCCCAGTTGAGAAAAAGGCTTCCCCGATGCCTGAAATGTACATTCCTCCTAGAATCTGTATCTGAGTCCCTCTGACCCTGGCCACTCTAGGCTTTCCTTGCTGACTCTTCTTTTTCTGTTTCTCTATTCTTCCCTTCAATTAATAACACTCATTATACTACAGTCAGTCTTTTCTCCTAAATTCTAGCTTGACTCACAATGTTCTGTCTCTAATTATTATGTGTTGGTTGTATGAGTCAATATTTTGACAGTCTAAGGATTCCTTACCATTGCCTCTATGTGTGGGCTTCAACACAATTCCATATTTTAAATTGTTTGTTAAGCCTCAGAGTGTAATATATACAGAGAGAGTGAGGTAACACCTCTTAGATCTGAAGATAGGTGTCCTTGTTGTCTTGGTGTATACCTTACCCTACAGAAGAGAGGAGTGTGGGCAGGGCAAGACAATGAAGGAGAGAGAATGAAAAAGAGAAAGAAAAGGGAGAAAGACACTTGATTATCTGTGATCCAGGCTACAGGTGAAATAAAAATACAAATGTTAACTAATGAACTCAGAGAGACTAACACTACTGCCCATGCTTTGTGTAGCTAACTCTTCCAGCTACTTCCAGACTGTTTCACAAAATGTGTGTACTAAAGCAGGCTCCACTGGGTCGTCTTTGCTCATTCTGATGCTCCCCTTCCTAGATCATCAGGGTGATGATTATCTCATGTATCTGTGGTTGCTGTATCTCATTCATGCTCATAGGATTTTGTTGAAGTTGTGTATCATATGGCTATAGGATTCCTAATGAAAGGTTCATGGCTATGATATATTTTCTTGTATTTGTTTTCCCAGCATGGAATGGAAACCGAACAAATGATTCTTTCTGAAATTGTTCTCTCTCCTAGGGACTCAGTGGAATTACCACACAAAGCCAAGAACTCCTCTGCTAGAAATCACAGAGGAGACTGGTTATTGCCTGGCTACGAAGAGAAGCTTCACAAAGGCTGATGCCACAGAGGATGGGTAGGGGTCAAGGAATCCTTTGTTTTGTACCTTATGCCCAGGGGAAAAAAGCTCCTTCTTTATTCATTGTTGATTCAACTCACCAAGCATTGAATGAACACTAGTAGGTACTGTAGAAGATAAAATAATAAATAAGGAAGGTCCCTGCCCTCAAAGAGTTGAAGTCTGGAAAGGAAGATGTATATTTGAAAGAGATGGGAGGACAATACATTGGTTTAAAAATGACACAAAATACTGGAACAATAAAGAAGAGAGAGCAATTACACTGATTAAAATTGCTTTGTGATAACATCCACCAGGCCAACAGACTGGCACCATTTTTTTTCAAATGATGTTGACACACATCCTGCCTGCTCCAATTAAAGTCCCCAGCTTGGCGTCCTCTTTGGTAGAAACACCAAGGTGTTCTGCCACTATGAACAGAGAAAGCAGAAACTCAGGAAGGAAAAAAGGAGGAGATGCTAGGAAGAATAGGAGTTATAAGTCATTGTTTGATTTATCGAAACAGGAATATTCACACCTCATTTTAATCCAAAAAGCACTACTTAGAAAAAGGAATTGAGTTGGAAAGGATCTGAGACCTCATCTCATTTCACTCAACCACCATGTAATGCTTCAGTTCCCTTTATAATATCCCTGTCAAACAGATGCCCCTAAGGGAGATATCAAAGTTTTATGAAAGAGAATGGCATTTCAACCAGGTCCTCAAAATATTGAATTTTGATGTCTGAAAACAAAAAGGATGAGGAAATGACAAAAACCTAAAGCTCTAAAAATGTACGGGTCATTTACAGGGGATAAATGTCACAAGCCGGATGGAGTATACAAGGGTATAAGGGAAGGAGTGGATAATGAGGACAGAAATCACAGGAGGAGTTAGATCATGAAGACTTTTGAATATGGCCAAGTAATCTGGACTTGATTCAACAAATAATAGGTAGCTACTGACAATTTTAGAGCAGGAAGAAGACATGATTAAATGTGGATATAGGACGATGAATCTGGCAGTGAAGTGGAGAACAGATTGTAGGACAGAAAGACTGAAGGCAGAAACATAGGCTAGTAGATACTTGTAGTAGCCCAGGAAATGGGTATGAACTCTGGTTGTGGGAGAAAAGTGCAAATAGAAAAAGGACAGAATTTCATAACTATTCCAGAGGTGAGACTTGGTGACTAGTGGCGAGTGGCGAGTGTGTGGGTAAGACAGAGAGAGTGTGTGTATGTGTGTTCAGTTTAAAGATTTTCAAAGATCTAGAAAATTATTTCCTTTGATCCTTCCAATAACTTTATTAAGTCGGTAAGACAAGTATTTTGTCTCTATTCTCTAGATAAGGAAGTTCAACCAGACATTCAAACTTATGTGAGGTGAGTGTCATATTGAATAAAATTAGCCTCAGGATCTGGGCAGGTACCGAGACCTCCCAACAACCAAAGCAACATCTTTCCCTTTATACTCACAATCCTACACTTGTACTTCAGGCTTTGTGAAACATTCTACCAATAAGGAAACTTCTCTTTTCTCTTGTAAATGATCTATTTTCAAAAAATATTTGCTCTTCTTTGCTGAGTATAAATTGCTCATGACAGACTAACCAACTTTCATTAGTTTGTCTCCTTATTTTAAAAACAGCTCCAGCTCAAGGTAATCTATTCCCCGTAGCACTTTAATCTCACCTGAGCCATATTGTTCTGTGGATGAAATACACCAAGGGAAGAGCATCATTCACTCAGCCTTCCCACAAAATAAGTGGCCGCTGGTACAATATAGTAAGGGAAGCCTGTACTGCTATGAGAACAATACCTCTTTTTCAACTATTGATTTAGAGAATTTCTGCTACAAATAAAATGAAAACCTAAGAAAAGTCCCATCTGGGGCTATTAAAATTGCTACCAAATGAAAAGCAATGTGATGACTTACTGCCAAACCTGGCCTGACCCTGAGAACAGACCCAAATGAACACAGAGGAACTTTCTAGATCTGTTCCAAGCAGAAGACAGGAACAGTTCCTGGTCTAGGGGAAAAATGAAGGGCAGGTAGCAAGAGCTCAAAAAGAGAGTTCTAAAGAAGGTACCAAGAGGCCTTCAAGGAAGTTCTAAAGGCCACATTGTAGGAAGAGAACTGAGACTGAAAACCATATGGTTCAGTCAGGCATGAAAATGCAGTAACATGGGTAATGGATAAGGCCATTTGTTCAGTAATTTTTCTTCTTGTAAACAGGTGTTTGGCCTCTTGATGCTCAGAGGAACCACTCAGGTCTGTGCCATTCATGGATTTTCTCCTATAACCAAAAACTTTTCCTGTCTCTGACTATATGCCTTACAAATAGGTTCCAGTTGAGAAATTTGGGAGTAAAGGTATCAACCACCCTTGAAATAAGGTATTTATAAAGTGCAGCTGGGACACACTGCATCTCAGTGAACCCTGGGCATAAGTAGCCCAGTGCTGTGGGGAAGGAAGAAGGGAATTATATCCCAGTCTCAGCTACCAATTCACAATGAGAACTTCCTGTTAGCTTCCTTCCCTTGGTAATTCAAGTACAGACACGCCCCAAAGCAAGTTTTATCTGCTGGGCTCCTGGGTCCTGCTCAAAACCCAGAGCAGGTTGGTGAAAAAAGTGGTAAATCTGGGCAGTAAGGTAATAGGATTATGCCTTTCAAACCCACCTGGGCATTTCACTATGTTTCTTACACCAGATGTATCCCTGCCCTAAGTTTACCAAAAGGAGCCCCTTCAGGCCACTAATAGGAGGTAATATGACATAATAAAAAGATCGCTGAACATGAGAGTGCAAGTACATAGATTTAAGTCTTGACTCTACTACTTACCCCATGTCCCTCCCAAAGCAACTCACTTCACCCTCTGAGCCTCAATCCCTCATCTATAAAAAAGGAGTATTTATTCCTACCTTTTTTATAGTTAAGTATGGTGTAGATCTGTGGTTTGCAAACTTTTATTAAGCAGAATAATCATTTTTCCTAAATGAAATCCTAGTTGAAACCCTAATACCAGAAAAGCAGGCAGAAATGGAACTACTCTGTTCAAAGCAACCCTGGAGAGTCTAGGAGCTCACCTGTTGGGCCTCCACTGCCTCTGCTGGCACTTGTAGGAAGTGATTTGAAGATCACCTGACAAACAAAAAAGAACTCCCCAAAGGGAGGAGTCAAGAAATGAAATATCTCATTTCAGTTTACCAATAGCTAGCTGAAATCCCATCTTTAATACCATATCTCATCAGGTTAAGGCTTTGATACCTGGTGAAATCCTACCCCACTCTTCTTTCTCAAAAGAGTGATATTCAGAATTCTTGTCAGTGATTCATATCTCAATGTGAATAAAGAATATCAAAAGGGACTCTTTGTTTCCTTTTAACAAAAAGAAATCTATTTTGGTTTTTATTGATCATAAAAGTAAAGCATACTTGTTACATAAAAACATAAACACCACGGAATATAAAATATAAAATAAAACTTTTCCTTAGAGACCCCATTCACACCAGCCACCAGATAAATAGTTGATATTTGGTAAAACGCTTTCCAGATTTCTATGAGTACAACATATACATACACATGAACCTGGGGGTAGGGGTGGATATACATGCTTTTTAAAAAACAAGTATATTATCCTACATCCTACATCCTATATCCTATCCTGTCTTTTTAAACAGCTGCTTAGCTTCTGTTTGCACCTTATATAAGTTATCTAACCTCTTATTGCTAGGTCTTTAGGTGCTTCTACCTTTTTTGCTATTGAAAACACTGCTACAAACACAGATCTCACAATCTCTTGATTGATTGTGGGAGTAGAGAACATGAGGGCCCTAGTTGCTGGTGGTGAAAATACCAACACCAAAGTCACAAAGGATAGAGAGTCTGGGGCACCAGAATTCAGCCTTGGCCTCCTTCTTCATTTTGTTGGTGGTTCTAAATGATTTCTTTTATCCCTGCAAAAGCCTGAGGCAGATATTTTTCCCATTTATTACCACACTGCTTAGAAATTCAGCAATGGTTTTTCCACTTTACTCAAAAGTTAGTGTTGACTATATAAAGTCCATCTCAGGCTTTCCGGATAACCAAACAAAACCAAATGGCCTGGTGATAATAATTACTCTTCAAGCCTCAAGCCCATGTGTCAACCCACCTATGAACTAGACCTCTCAATGACGTTGACTTTCTGACCCCTCTGGCCTCCCACTCATCAATAGGAAGTGGTGCATGACCGGTCTTGACATTTCTTCGTGGTGAAAGACTGAAACAGCCATAAACCTCACCTTAATTTAGTCACTGATTACACTAACCATGCACATTCATTTTAGAGCTTCCTAGCTTATGGGTTTTCACTCCATTTACTTTCCAAAGCCCATCATGTTGAATATGAAATTTATTGCCAGCCAAGACTCCTCAGTGACTGACGTTAATACCAATTTGGAAGCAAAACTAAAGAAACACAGATCCTGTGCCAGCACTGTGGATTGAGTGAAAAACTACTTTCTATCTTTCCCAGAGGATCATCTGGTCAGATGCTTCTTGAATTCTTACCAAGAAGTGTTATTATACATTTTTAAATGCATTTCTACAAAATGCTTTTTGTTCTGTGCACTTCTGTACCTTAGCTTTGCAAAAAGAGTGGTTTCTCTGACCTATCAATAAGCATCAAAGTGCCTAACATGACCAAGACAGCTACTAGATGTTGAGGTTGCACAGATGAACAAAATAGAATTCTTATTCTCAGGGAGCTTAGACTTCATTGTAGGTATATAAGTAAGACCTGCACATACCATTGACACAAAGATGAGGAAGAAGTATATTTCATGCGTTTTAAGAGAAAAATGGTGGAGTAAGCAAGAAATTTCTTGTTATAGTCAATGACCAAGACTTTTATGGAAGAGAAGGTATTTGACATGGCCCTGAAAGGATGAGCAGAAATTTAAATTGGAGTGGAGGGTTTCTCAAACTGAGATGCCTTCAGAAGCCCAGTGGAGAACATAAATCAGTATAAATGGGCTACGTGTAAGAAAATAGCAAATGGGGCCAGGGGCGGTGGCTCACGCCTGTAATCCCAGCACTTTGGGAGGCCAAGGCGAGCGGACCAGGAGGTCAGGAGATCGAGACCACCCTGGCTAACACGGTGAAACCCCGTCTCTACTAAAAATACAAAAAAATTAGCCGGGCATGATGGCGGGTGCCTGTAGTCCCAGCTACTCGGGAGGCTGAGGCAGAAGAATGGCGTCAACTCAGGAGGCAGAGCTTGCAGTGAGCCGAGATCGCACCACTGCACTCCAGCCTGGGCGACAGAGTGAGACTCCATCTCAAAAAAAATAAATAAATAAAATAGCAAATGGTGGGATATATGATGAATGAGTCAAACATGCCTCCATTATAAAGCAGGTAATAAACATTTACAGACCAGACAACACATATGGTGGGCAGACTTTAGATGTAAAAATGCTAATCTACGTCAATGGAAGAAAGGAATGGGGAAATTTCAGGAAGAAGCAATGACAAAATCAAAAGTAGAGAGTTTGGAATGAGTAAATTACGCTCAAATAAAAGAAACTAGTTTGATTAGAGCACGCTGGAAAAGGGGAAAGGTGGGGTGGCAGATGGGGAAAGAGAAAAGAGAAAGGAAAATGAAAAGACAAAAAGATATTTATTTAATTTCAAATATCACCTACATTGTCCTATTTGATCTCTGCAACTGCCTTTTTAAAGTAGCTATTATCCTTTCTCTATTGTTTGTTCTTGCCATCTGTGTCAAAAAACAGTTGGTTGTAAGTGCTTGAGTGTATTTCTCTGTTCTCTACTCTGTTCCATTGGTCTATGTGTCTATTTTTTATGCCCATGCCATGCTATTTTGATTACTATAGTATTGTAGCATATTTTGAAGTCAGGTACTGTGATGTCTCCAGCTTTGTTCTTTTTGCTCAGAAATGCTTTGACTGTTGTGGGTCTTTTGTGGTTCCATATGAATTTTAGAATTGTCCTATTTCTGTGAAGAATGTCATTGGTATTTTGATAAGGATTTCACTGAATCTGTAGATCATTGCAGGTAGTATGAACATTTTAACAATATTAATTCTTCCAATCCATGAGCATGGACTATCTTTCCATTTATTTGTGTCTTCTTTAATTTCTTTCTTCAGTGTTTTGTCATTTTCAATGTAGAGATCTTTTACCTCCTTGGTTAAATTTATTTCTAAGTATTTTATTTTTTGGCTATTCTAAATGTGATTGTTGATTTCATTTTCAGATAATTCACAAACAGTGTATGGAGACACTCCTGACATTTGTATGTTGATTTTGTGTCCTGCAACTTTACTGAATGTATAGGTTCTGACAGTTTTTTAATGGAGTCTGGGGTTTTATATATATAAGACTATGTGGTCTGCAGACAGGGACAACTTAACTTCCTTCTTCCCAATTTAGATGTCTTTTATTTCTTTCTCTTGTGTAGTTGCTCTTCAATAAATGGTGCTGGGAAAAGTGGATATCCACATGCAAAACAATGAAGCTAGACCCCTATCTCTCACCATATTAAAAAATGCAAAATGGATCAAAGACTTAAATGTATAACCCAAAACTATGAATATACTAAAATAAAAGAGAGTAAACACTTCAGGACACTTATCTGGGCAATGTTTTTTTGGTAAGATCCTAAAAGCACAGGCAACAAAAGCAAAAATTGACAAATGGGATTATATCAAACTAAAAAGCTCTGTACAGCAAAGGAGACAGACAACAGAGTAAAAATACAACCTACAAAATGGGAGAAAATATTTGAAAACTATGCATTCGACAAAGGATTAATGTCCAAAATATGTAAGAAACTCAAACAACTCAATAGCAAAAAATAATCTGATTAAAAAGTGGGCAAAAGAGCTGAATAGACATTTCTCAAAAGAGAAGATACAAATGTCCAACAAATATATGAAAAAATACTCAACATCACTAATCATCAGGGAAATGCAAATCAATACAATAATGAAATACGAGATATCACCTCACCCCAATTAGAATGGCTATTATCAAAAAGACAAGAAATAACAAATGCTGGCATGTATGTGGAGAAAGGGGAACTATTGGTGGGAAGGTAAAGTAGTACAACCATTATGGAAAACAGTATGGAGGTTTCTCAAAAAATTAGAAATAAAACTACCATATGATCCAGAAATTCTACTACTAAGTATATATCCAAAGGAAATGACATCAGGATGTTCTAGAGATATCTGTACTCCTATGCTTATTGTAGCACTATTCACAATAGACAAGATATGGAATCAACCTAAATGTCCATCAACAGATGAATGGATACAGAAAATGTGGTATATAGCATGTTCTCACTCATAGGTGGGAATTTAACAATGAGAACACTTGGACACAGGGTAGGGAACATCACACACCCCGGGACCTGTCATGGGATGGGGGGAGGGGGGAGGGATAGCATTAGGAGATATACCTAATGTAAATGAGGAGTTAATGCATGCAGCACACCAACATGGCACATGTATACATATGTAACAAACCTGCACGTTGTGCACATATACCCTAGAACTTAAAGTATAATAAAAAAATATTAGAAAAAATAAATAAATAAATAAAAGGCTTCACTCTACCTGAAGATGAAAAAAAGAAAAAAGAAAATGCGGTATATATACACAATGGAATACTATTCATCCATAAGAATGAATAAAATCCTATCATTTGCAACAACATAGATAAGCCTGAGAACATTAAGTGAAATAAGACAAGCACATAAACGCAAATACTGCATGTTCTCACTCACATATGAAATCTAGATTTATCACACAGATGCAGAGTAGATAGTGGTTACCAGAGGCTGGGGTGGGGGTAGAAGGAAGATGATATAGGGAGAGATTGTTCAACAGGTACAAAGTTACAATTAGGAGGAATAAATTCTGGTATTCTATTGCACAGTAGGGTGACTATGATTAACAACATCATTTTGTATATTTCAAAATAAGTAGAAGAGAGGATTTTGAATGTTCTTACCACAAAGAAATAATAAATGTATGGTGGTGAATATGCCAAATACCCTGATTTGATTTTTATATGATGTATGTATGTATCAAAACATCACACTGTACCCCAGAGATATGTACAATTATTTTGTGCCAATTAAAAACAATTTTAAAATTTAGACCAAAAAAGTAGGTATTATCAGTCCATTTTAAAGAAAAATAAAACTCAGATACAAAGAAGCAGCTAAATTTCTCAAAGCCATACAGGTAAGAGTGGGAGAGGTAGGGAACAAACCAAACCTTCTCTATTTCTAAAATGTATTTCCATTATATCACACTGAGTGGAATGAGCAAAGGTAAAGGTGAAAATTTAGGATTAGGTTGTGAAGGTCCTTACAAAAAGCAATTAGCTCAATGAAACATGTAGTTGTATAAAATCAGATAAAACATTTAAAATGTTATACTTTTCACAGGTTCCATATGTTATGAATATGGAACTTGTAACCATTTCATATGAAAGACATGCTATTCTTACACTGCCTTTCTCTGCCCTTTTCCTACTTGTATCTCATTCCATTTTGCTAACTCTAAATCAAGCAGTGCTATGTTAATAATCAGATCCTGGCACCAAACTACTTGCATTTGAATTGAATCCTAACTCTGCCACTACTGAGCAAATTATTTAACCTCTCTGTGCTTTGATTTCCTTATCTATAAAATGGGGATAATAACAGTCTACGTCAGAGCATTGTTGTGCAATGCTTGGCATAGAGTAAGTGCTCAATACATGTTAGCTTTTCATTTTATCTGAACCAAAAAGAAAACCCAGTTACAACTAATAGGAACAAGAGAAGTCTTAATGATAGTCCCAAATTGAGTTTTGGAAAGTAACAAATTTGGATATGAAGTTAGACAAAGCGCTGGATTGGCACTGTGGCAAGGACTGTTTATTGCTTCCCAACATTTATTCTCCCTTCTTCTTTAACAAAGAGAACCTTGAGTTTTAGTTGAGAATATTCAACACAGAAAATACTGGATTTTCTAGCCTCCCTTTCAGCTAGATGAAGCTATGCTCCTAAATTCAAAAAAGTGAGATGCAAGCAAAAATATTACATGGAACTTCTGGGAAAGACTTCTTCAAAGAGGGCACACTCTTTCTTCTTTCTTCCTCCTTTCTGCTGCCTGGAAAGTAGATGTGATAGCAGGAACTCTAGCAGCCAACTTGGACTCTGGGGGTGGGTTCTCCAAGATGATTCCAAAGTACACAAAGGTTTAACAACTTTTTATATCTAATGTGAATTTTACCTTCCATAAAAATATAAATTTATTAAGACTGTTCAATTCATAATATAAATGATTTTATCAGATCCTTTTTTAGGAAAAAGGTTACAAGATATAAACAGTATCAGGATAACAAATATATCAACCTGTTTTCCTTTCACTTATCATGATATGTAATTATCCATCTTTTCCACTAGAATGTAAGCTTCATTTTATCTAGTAAAAACTCATAATATTTAATATGGGCCAGTCAATCATATATAGTCCTCATAACAATCCTATGAGGGAATCTACCATTATTCCTATTCTACAGATGCAGAAACTAGGGCACAGAGAGGTCAAATGACTTGTCTACTATCAAACAGCTGGGAAGAAGCAGTGCCAGGATTCAAACCTAGGCAATGTGATTGCAGAGTTAGCATTCTAACTGCTACTCTATGTGGCCACTTTGTGAAAATTGAGATCTAGCATTGTTCACAACTTGTGTCCTCCATGCCTAGTACAATGTTTGAAAAATAATCAAAGCTCAGTAAACACATTAAGTAAATGAAGATTTGTTCATTACACATTATATGAAGTTATCGAAATACCACATGTTCCCTGAAAATATGTACATCTATTATGTATCAATAACATTTTTAAATAAGCAAAAAAAAAAACAGAATGAATGAGGGAAAAGGACAGAAAAATGGACAGACACTGGATTTTATTTCACATAATTCATAATCTTGGCTCCAGGCAACATTCTTCCAGAAATAATAAAGAATGTAGAAACTTACAATACTGTGGGGATCTAGATCCTACAGACAAGGCTCTGAGAGCTTTCTCCCCTGAGGTTGTATTGGCTTTAGCCAACAACTCTTGTTAGACAAACAAGATGAAGTTTCCCTGATAAGACTAATTTTGAGAAATAGAGTTTACAAGGGCCATTTCTATCTAGACCTCAGCAGTAAAAGTTATCCTCCCAACCTGATCTCTGCGACAGTTTTCAGGAGGTGGGCATAGACTCTGGTTGGCCAGTATCACCAATTAAACCAGAAATGTAAAGAACACTGCTAGCCCCTTCCAACTCTCTTGCTCTGCGCCAAACAGAATGATTTAATCCAGAATCAATGCAGTGACAGCTACAATCAGGGAAGCAATAGCAACTTCAGATCACCAGAGTTGGAAAGGGGAGCAAATAGAGGCCTGTCATTGTCTCAGATCCCAACTTGAACTTCAGTGAGCCAGGGACATTCAATTCCTGGTTTTAAAAGAAAGAAACAAATGCCCCTAGGAGAAAAGAGAGTTTACTTTGTCAAAGGTGGGAGGAACCTTGTTTTACATTCAGGGTTCAAACTGTATTAACATTTTCAAATACTCCTGTTGTTTTCCAAGAACACATTCAGAACATTTATATAAGATCCAACTGTGCATTTAAGCCTCTTATGTACTCAGGGCTCTCCTAGTGGTCTCTCTGAGGCTGAAAGAGATCTTTCCATAATATTAATGGCTTCTCCTTAATGAAGCACTTTCCCTGGATTTGCAGATAAGAAAAACTCTTCCTCTACACCCCCATGAATTTTGGCCACTTTGTTCCCTCTTAGTCTAGGAAAAGTTTGTAAATTTATTTATTTATTTATTTAGAGCCTCGTCCTGTCATCCAGGCTGGAGTGCGGTGGCATGATCTCTGCTCACTGCAACATCTGCCTCCCAGGTTCAAGCAATTATCCTGCCTCAGCTCCCAAGTAGCTGGGATTACAGGCACGTGCCACCAAGCCCAGCTAATTTTTGTATTTTTAGTAGAGATGGAGTTTTGTCATGTTGGCCAGGCTGGTTTTGAACCCCTGGCCTCAAGTGATCCGCCCACCTTGGCCTCCTAAAGTGCTGGGATTACAGGCATGAGCCACCTTGCCCGGCCAAGAGTTTGTAAGATTCTTAAAAGTTACACACTTCAGAAGTTTCATGTATGAAATAGGAACATTAAGCAAAGGTACTGATTACATTAGCCAAATGCCATGCCCTTTATGGTTATATGAATCATAATTCAATATGGCACTTTACTTCCATTATCTTCCCATAAACACATTATTCTCACAATGTGCAGTTCCTATAGCAAAGTGGCTACAGTACCGGATATGGTGAACAAGGAAAACTCAGCAGACTTTACTGGGGTTAAAACTGGTCTTACCCTATTTGAAATCTCAGCAACTGACAACTATGGAATCTTAAAAGAAGCAAAATGTTCAATAGATGAAAGGCAGCATCCTCTGTCACATATAATAGAAGCTTTAACGAATGTTTCCATATTGATGAAATTTGAACATCCCTGTTTTCCTAAGAAGAATGGTGTCTATAGTTTCTGCAACAGTTTGGACTTCAAGTATTCCATTCCATTGTCTCCTTAAGTACACTGAAATTGGTCAGACCATGTGTACTCACTTGCAATTGGAAAACATGGTCACCACATTGATAGTTTGAACTATGCTAGACAGCTGTTACACAAGCTCTGAAGAAAGATGAGAGCAGAGCAAAAACATGTCACAAATTTGTCACTCAGGAACTGATAAAATACTGAACTGGGGTTTTTCACATGGCTGCAAATATGCAGACAATACTCAGCACAGTAAAGAATTTAGATATAGCTTCTCTGTGTAAACCAAACCTTAACAAAAAGAGGACATTCACCTTCCTCAGAAGGAAGGGAGGTTTGTGAGTTCTACTTCGAGCTCTGCGATCTCAAGTATTTCTCCTTCATCAAGCCCTTAATGCTGTTTCAATATGGCCTTGGCATAAGGTTCATCAAGAAGGTACCTCCGTATTCAAAGGGATAGACAAATCATTTAGAAATGCACCATGTTGTTATGAAGCAGAGCTTAGTTGTTTCTTCATACAAAACATCTGTATAACAAACAAGGCTTTTTTTACAGACCTAAAACAACTAGTAAAATGAGAGGTTTACATTAGAGTGGCTGTGAACTAAAGGAAAACCAAGCAAGCTTTATCAATAATACAAGAAGTGAGAGGAACAAGAGGGAAGAATACAGTAAAAACAAGAACGGTCAAGGGAAAAAAAAAGAGTCATAAACAGAAAGCAAATTCTGTAAACTTAAATAATAAATTGAAATTAAAATTTTAGAAGATTGCTGATCTATATTAAAGATCCCTATTCTACTTTGAAATTTAAATTATCAAGTGGAGCTAAAAAGAAGAAAAAATCTACAATGGAGCTTTTAATAAAAGTAAGTGAACAATAATACAATGCCTTTCATGACCACTTGTATACCTTTCTACCGTTCTTAATTTCATTTCCTTTCCTAGTTCACCAAGGAAAACATCTCTAGCTCACCCGTGGAACCTAACCTAGATTCCTCTTCCTGGCACCGTGCGCCACAAATGTGGCTACACTATGATCTCAAACATGTGACATTCAATGCTTACCTCAGAATTTTCTGGAAAAATTCATGGGAGAGCCTGAAAGGGTGATATGAGCAACTCCTGTCATGCTTTGAAACACCCTCTCTCCTGCCAGTTGAACTTGCTTACTGACTGAAGTATTCACACCAATCTCTGGATTCTGTAGAACTAATGAAGTTATTCCCACAGGTAACCATTTTGAGCAAATTGCTTAAGTCTAAAACAATACAAATATCCTATACACACATCTCATACTTCACTTAAATGTTCCCGATCAGTGATAGAAAAGTTATCTCAGTAAAACCTAAGACTCTTCAATGCCTTTGATTTCTGAGTTAGGAAGCGCACTCCACCCAACAGACCATACAGCAACTTTGGTGATCTTGAAGTTCCAGAGTCCTCCATCTGTAACATCATTACGGCTATTTTGTTTGTTAATGAGCACCTGCAGATTAATAATACATTTAAGAGGGTTTGAGACCCTATAACCCTTTGTGGTCCAAAATGCCCTCATCAACACAGTGTAGTAGAATGAGCATGTACTGAGAGTCATATGGGCCCAGGTTCAAATACCAATTTTGTTACTTCTTACCTATAGGATCTGGTCAAGTCACTCAAACTGAGACTCAATTTTTCTTCATATAAAATGAAGCTAATGAAGATAATAATGACCATATATCCATAAATGAATATAATGTAGGTAAAGCACATGGCACCATCCCTAGCACATAGAACAAGCGGCCACTCCAGAAATTCTGGAAAGAGGGTCTCAAGGGTAACAGTCTGGTTGAAAGGGGCTGGTGAGGGAGACTCAATACATTTAGTTCTCATGAAAGCCCATACCATTGTAAAGATCAGAGATTCAGTGTCTTTCAAGGCTGGAATCCCTTTAGGAACTAATACCAGTACAGTCTTCTTTAATCCTGACAGTTCCACTCTTTTGAACACAAAATCCGGTTTTATCTAGCTGGGATCAACCCACTGAGGCACATGCGAGAATAAACCAGTCTATTACCATAAAGTAACTGAGTGGTTGTAACAAAATCACATGTGCAACATGTATGTTCAGGTCCATAAATTCCAGCTATTTTTCTTTTGTAAATGATAAACAGAATTAGCAGCTCTCATCAGACTTCTGCATAAAACATAAAGGAGCTAAATTGACCTGAACTCAGAATGCTTGAAAACAATTAACAACAACTGCAAAGCCTTGTAGACCTACTGTTTAGCTCAGCCTGTATCTAGGAACCTTGATAAAAAGATATATACCAGAACATACCAGAGACTCAGTCCTGAGGTTCTGCAAGGATCTTGCTTCCTTGGCTGTTACCAACTAACAGAACATGGAGGGCAATTCTTGGCATTCAGAGAATAATTCCATTTCACTTCCATCTTTGATCCAAGCTTTACTAATCCTACATATTGCCTCATTCAATGAATATTTACTAAACAGTGAAATGTAATAAATATGGGGTTTGGAGCCTAATGAACCCAGGTTAAAGTCTACTTTGCCACATACCAGTTGCTACATACCAACTTAGAAGGGAAAGGACAAGCTGTGATATTGAAACCAAATAAAAAACATGTGTCATGCCTGTAATCCCAGCACTTTGGGAAGCCAAGGCAGGTGGATTGCTTGAGTCCAGGAGTTTAAAACTAGCCTGGGTGGCATGGCGAAACCCCGTCTCGACAAAAAATACAAAAATTAGCTGGACATGGTGGCATGCACCTGTAGTCCCAGCTATTCAGGAGGCTGAGGTGGGACAACCACTTAAGCCCAAGAGGCAGAGGTTGCAGTGAGCTAAAATTGCACCACTGCATTACAGCCTGGGTGACAGAGTGAGACCCCACCTCAAAAAAAAAAAAAGTTAAAAAAAAATAGGCAACATGTGCCTTGATTTCTTCATTTAAAATGAGAATAATTGCTTCAGAGGGTTTTCATTTAGCGCAGTGCCTGATATAGAATAAACACTCAGGAAATAAAAATAGATGTTTATCAAGTGCCCACTGCCAGACACTATTTTAAATGCTTTATATGCAAAAATATACTAATGGCAGATAATTATTTAAACTCTATAATGATAAAATGAGAGCTAACACTTATTGAATGCTTAGTACCCTGTACTGTTTTAAGAACATATATTGACTCTGTAAATCCTCACAACAACCCTATGAAGTGATACTATGATTCTGATCTTATAGATGAGTAAGTTGAGGACCAGTTGAATAAATTGGTCCAGGATCCTGCAACTGGAAAGTGGCATAGCTGGATTCAAAACCAGATAATCTGACTTTACAGCCCATGAGAGCTTCTGAGCAGCTGTTATCCTGCCCTAAGTTATACTTCATCCCCTTCACCCTTCATTCAAAGCTGCCCCATTGCAGCTTGGGGTGAAAGAACTATAATGCAGCCCACGTTATAACAACACATATGATTTATTAGCTTTTATTGTGTGCTAGAGGGTGTTTTGCATATGTTATATTGAATCCTTACATCGATAACATAACATGATTACTATTAACATTGTTTATAGATTAGAATAATGAGACTGCCAAAATTTACAGCTATGTTTCCTGCTCTCTGCAAACCCCAGTTCCTCTGACTCCAAGCTACATGTTCTTTGTAATTCTTCATGCTGATCCCTCACTGCCCATATCCATTCCCCATTCTCTACCTCTAGAATGGACATGGATCATTAACTAGAAGAGAATGGATTTTTTTAATTCCTTTTTAAAAATGTCTTAATATAGTTTCTGCACAAGAAATTTCTAGCCATTGCATGCAAAATTATGATTGTATCTTATCTGTATCTGAAAAGTATCTTTTTAATGCTTTGTTTTAACGAGGGGTAGCACTCAGCTATCAGGATACAAGAATCTTGAAAGGTTCTTTGCCAATCTGGGCATCAAGGTACCTTTTTAGACTCCAGTTAAAAAATCATCATTTCTCCCTTTTCAGCCTCATAAATTATGACTTAGTATATCTGCCCCATACTTGTACAATGTTCATCCTCTTCCCAGGACAGAGCAGGGGCTCCAAAGCATAAGAGATGTGCGTATGATGTATATGTGAGTTGGGGAGATGTCTTTATATTTCTGAGGACTGAAAGTTCCTTGAAATACAGAAAGAAACTGGAAGAATATCTCTTTGATTAGTAATTCATCCAACTGGCTAAAAATTATTCAGAGCAGCTGGATAGCCTAAATGTAAAGCCTTGAAAAGAATTAAGCTTTAGGAGGTATTAAAACCAAATGAAGTTTTTTTCTGAATTCAACAGAGAAACTATACATTTTATATCTTAATAAGTGTAGTTCATCTAGTTGATTTTTTCATCTCTAGGATCTGAAAGTTCAGTGTCAAAAATCTTCAAAGGAACCTTGTTATACCCAGCTGTCATCACTTATAGTACTGAAGCAAGTGCAAGACCAGGCCTCAGGAATTCCAAGTTCTAATTCAGGCCTAGTTGCTGGCTCACCAAATGGCCATTGGAAGTAGTGTAAGATCCTTGCCCCAGTTTGTCAGTGTTAGCAACAGTCAGACCACAGGTGGGATCAGTGAAGAAAATCTGCCTGTTCTCATGCTAAAAGGGAATAGACAGAATAACTACTAAAAATGTGCCCAATGTGAAGTCCAGATTGAGTCCTCTCCCTGTGAATGACAAAAGGACCCCTTCTCCTTACTCCTGCCATCACGAAAAGTGGGCTTGGTTAATCAAGAACATGAGTCTTGGGCAAGAAGTTTGAAAAAGGAGAATGTAGGTTATTTTTCTTCTTTGATAATCTTACCAAAAAGTAGAAGTCATATGCCTAAGTGTTACAGGTAATTCAGTTTACTTTTCTAGAGGTATCTGTAGACACCCACGAGATACAGAATAAAGGCTCTATGCCGAGGCTATGGGCCCCACAGAACCCACTCTAATCCATGCTTTTCTTCAACATCTCTGATTTCTTCAAAATCAACTCAAAATTTGTTGCATGAATGAATAATAAGATTGTCCTACTTACCCTACTTAGAAAAGGGACTTCATAAGGCAAATGAGTGACTGACAAATCTTTAGAAACTCACTAATTCTCTTAAATTTGGGGGAATAAAACAGTTATCGATTATCACAGGATATACTGCTAACAAGCACTTACCTTAAAATCAAAAGATGTAGGTGTGAGATTCTGCTTTGACAACTTACTCATAGCAGTTGGGCAAGTCACAACCCCTTGTAGTTGCAGCTTGCTGATGAGCAAAAATGGAAATAATACTTGTGTAATTTATTTGGTATTACTGTTGCTCATTTATTCATTTACTTCTTTAACAATAATTGAATGCTGACCATATCCCAAATACTGTGCTAGACACAGTGGCAGATGCAGAGGAATAATACAAGCCCTGGACTTTTTTTCCTTATGCAGTTTTTGAAACATACGAATAAACAGAAATACTATGATGATGGTGACAGTTGATCTTTCTCGATAAAATATATCCTATTTATTGAGCACTGTGTTATACCAGGGACTATGCTCTTCATAAATTACAACATTCTTTAGGAATTGGCATTATCATATTCATTTTACTTATGCGATAACTACTTGCCATAGATCACACAGCTTGTAAATGGCAGAACTGGAATGATTTCAACCCAGGACTATCCATACTCTAAACCTGTACTCTTTCCACCTTATCACACTGTCCACAGATGTAGCTATTAGCTGGATGTTGTTTTTTTTCTTTCTCATCAAATATACCAATGACTCACAAATGTATTTTTTTGCCCAATCCACCTTCTGAAAAAGACAACAAATCTTTCTTAACTCAGCCTTGGCACAATGCAATCTGTCTGAATTGTCCTCTAAAAATGAAGGACAGTGTGTGTACATATAACATATCTTCCAAGAGTGAAGATGACTAAAATAGTCCTAGGCAAAAAAAAAAAAAAAAAATAGCACATCAGCCTAATCAGGGCCAGATAAAATGACACATACAGCATTTATTACCAACAGAGAGAGACTGGATGTGCGTGGTCTCTGGGACTCAATGTCAGGCCAATTATGGATCGAAGGGACAAATGTGCTTCCATTTTTCCTTCAGGGATTATCATAATCATTTAGCATCATTGGTGGCATGGCAGTCAGTCATAATGTAGTGTGAGCAGCAGTTTTCTGGATCACTTGTGTCGATGCAGGTCATTGGACAAAGAAACCTTAAAATTCTTCCTCACACAAGTCACAGTTGCTACCATGAGGTCCAAGTTTAAACATTAACTCTTCATTGATTCACATTCAGACAGCAGTAATATTTCCACTGGAACAACTTTGTAGCTGAAGGAAACAGATACTGTATAAATGATTAAGAGACTGTGCTCATTGACTGTTAATTGTGTTAGGTCAGGGCTGAAAGGAAACTTAGAGGGCATCTGACCTAACTCTCACTTTACAGGTGAGAAAACTGGAGCTCAGGAAAGGGAAGTGACTTCCTCATGTCATACAGTCATTGCTTACTACTTACTGCAAAAAAAAAAAAAATCAAGTTGGGGGAAGGGATAGGATATTAGAGGTGAACTAAATTATTCATCCTTCTCAGTCAAAAATCAAAAAATAAAAGAGGGACACAAAAGTTATTTTGTGTTATAGATGTAACCAATAGAAGAACTGAAAACAAAATCAGTCCTGATAAGACCACAACCTACCTATGTGACCTTGTGTAAACTCCCTGAATTTCAGTTTGGTCATCTATAAAATAGGGATGCTGCCACTGGTGCAGCTCATTTCTTAAAGTTCTTATTAAAAAGTCAGGAAACAACAGATGCTGGAGAGGATGTGAAGAAATAGGAACACTTTTACACTGTTGGTGGGACTGTAAACTAGTTCAACCCTTGTGGAAGTCAGTGTGGCGATTCCTCAGGGATCTAGAACTAGAAATACCATTTGACCCAGCCATCCCATTACTGGGTATATACCCAAATGACTATAAATCATGCTGCTATAAAGACACATGCACACGTATGTTTATTGTGGCACTATTCACAATAGCAAAGACTTGGAACCAACCCAAATGTCCAACAATGATAGACTGGATTAAGAAAATGTGGCACATATACACCATGGAATACTATGCAGCCGTAAAAAAGGATGAGTTCATGTCCTTTGTTGGGACATGGATGAAGCTAGAAACCATCATTCTCAGCAAACTATCACAAGGACAAAAAACCAAACACCGCATGTTCTCACTCACAGGTTGGAATTGAACAATGAGAACACTTGGACACAGGGCGGGGAACATCACACACCAGGGCCTGTTGTGGGGTCGGGGGAGTGGGGAGGGATAGCATTAGGAGATATACCTAATGTAAATGACGAGTTAATGGGTGCAGCACACCAACATGGCACATGTATACATATGTAACAAACCTGCACATTGTGCACAAGTACCCGAGAACTTAAAGTATAATAAATATATATATAAAAAGAAAAGTGTTTGTAAAAAATATAAATAAATAAAAATAAAAAAAAGAAAAACAAACAAGATGGTAGATGTAGGAAATGGTGATAATTCTCAAGTCAAATCCAGGGATGGTTTCTTAGCAATTTTTTCCAGTTCATTTATATAATAGGGCTCCTGTAACAGCCCATCAATACCTACACTGACTTCCTTACCCAGGATGTCACCCAATACTACAGTCTACCCTTTCTAGCCTTGAGTTAGGAAAAATTCAATCTTTGAGATATAAGTACAATTAGAAAATATCCAATTGAATGGTCTTTCTCTCCCTTCGTCCCAATCAAGATTTCCATCTGTTACTGGGTTTTCTCTTTGGAGTCTGAGATTCCTTATTCTAGAATTTACTCACTGTAAATGGAAAAAAAAAACTACCCTGTTTTTTTTCCCCTTGTCAAAGAGGTGCTGAGTAGAGTGGCAAGCAATATAGGAGGACAAATACCATTCTCTCTAAAGGGTTTTAAAGCCAAGTTGGCAGAGCATCAGAGGCTGGTTGGGACCACAAATAGTCATCCCAGAACATGTTGTGGCACTAAGAAACAGTAGAAAAACATCATATGTGCTCCTCTGTCCAGTGTTTATTATTCATAAGCCCGAAAGGAAACTGCTGATCTACCATTCTAATCTCCAGAGATACGTTATATGTACACACATACAGGCAAACATGCACAACATAAACACATAGGCTCACACTCTCCCTTGCTTTGTGGGAAAAAATTTCCAGCCCTTTGAAAGGCTTTTTGGCATTAACAGATTGTATAGTCCCACTAAACAGAAAATAAGACTTACATCTTTATAGAGAAATGCACGCTTGTTCCAATTTTCCTGTCTAAATTATCCAAGCCCTTACAGCGGTTCACTTAAAGATCATTACTCATGTTACTGAGTGGGCTACAGAGTGATCATGCCTACGCAAGGTATTCTTCTGGGTGTTGGAAAAATGACAGGAGTTAGCTATATCATCGAATGTGCTGAGTTTAAGTCAAACTTGCAAAGTTCCATCAGCACCATATAAGGCAAGATATTTATCCTGCAACTGAAGTCAGGAAGGGAAAGGGGGAAGGATGGAGGTATTAAGTGATTTATGACTGAAAATGTTCAAACTGGCAGACAGGCTAAAGGTCCCACAGGAAGTTGCTAGCAATTAACAATATAGCCATTTGAAGCTGTGCTTAACATAAACCACTAATGCAAAATTAGAAGAGTTTACTAAAAAAAAAAAGATCTGTCAAATTTTCCCAATTAATTTCATTTGGCACATAAAGACTGCTTTCCATGTGTCAATTTTAACTATGCTCAAACAACCATCATTTTAAAAGAAACTGAAGAAATTATCACCTGAACATGGAGGAGAGATTACTTTTTAAAAAGTGAAACAAATCTCAGTTAAAAGCTTTTTGTTTCTTATAATACTCCCCAAGAAGTGTCTCAGGTCTTAATTAGCTTTCCTCCTTATCTCTGGTAAAATGGGCTTACAAAGTTTTCCATGTCATTTCCACGAAGGAATTTGAAAAATATGTGATCACCCACCTGGAAGATGTGTAAGTTCATTTCCAACCTATTTGAGACTTATTGCTGGCAATGTCTGTACATTTGTACATTTTGACTAATGATTATAAAAAATTATGGGAGATGCTGTTAGGAAAATTGGTTCCATTAAATTAGGAAGGAATATTCTTCCAATATTTCTGCAGTCAGAGTTCTAATATCACAATAATTTACAAAATGAATTTCAAGTCATTTTGATGAAAATTATACTTTAAACTAGAATTATATACTCATTCAGAATTTGATGCTATTCCATTGTGTTCTTAAAAGCACAACGATTAGTTAATTGAAATTTATTTTAAATACATTTGATACACACAAAGGATCAGTTTTTGAAGAGTTAGTTCCCTAAGTAAAGGTATCTACAAGCATCCTGTGTTGCTTCTCACTCTTCATTAGTCAACTCCAACTTTTTGATATTTTGGCTAATATATTCCTTGCCAAACTCAAATAAGTATGGTATTGCTACTACTAATGAGAATTTGTTGCCAGTCTTTCCACATTTAAGATTATTAGCTCCAGTTGAAATGCACATTTTAAAGTGTGACTCATTTCATTCTTCTAAAATGTTTACCGCATATTTCACAGAGTTCTTGTTTGAGTCTGGAGCTAAAATCTGAAAGGAGCTTAATTGGCCTCAATGCCCTCTTGCTCTAAAAGCAAACCAGGCTTCCCATGGGTAGAATATTAGGTTTGGTGATCATCAAGTGACTTCTTTTTATCATGCAAGAAGTTTCTGTTGTTATTATTATAGTTTTTAAAATGTATATTCCAAGAATATCCACAAGAGAGAAAACAGAAAACAGAGGAATTTATAAAGCTCGCCTCTCATATTCTGTATGATCTTAACCCACCTCTCAGTGCTGCAATTGTTCCTTTACCCCACAGCAACATAAGGGCATGCCCCAGGCTGGTAGAACCCAGCTGCTTCTCTGTGGCCTGGTTCTGGCTGTGTAGCTGCCCCAACCCAGAGACAGTATGAACCTTGATCATTGGTGTGGAATATAACACAAGAGACAATATATCAATATGATTCCCATTGAATTCAGGGTTGTGGTTTCTGTAACATAACTAAGGCAGGCCTATTTCAAATATTTCAGTCCCACTTTACAGTAAGTCTACATCTCTTTTAAATAGATCACCCTACACATAGCTACATCAAGACAGTCTCATAGCTTCAAGTTGTATCATTTGGCTAATCCTTCTATTAATATAATTTTTAAGTAGCCACTTTTTAAATACAGAGGAAAAATAATTTTTCACATAATAATAATGACTATTATATGGCATGATAGTAATAATAAAAACAGCTATCATTTATCAAGTGCTTACTGGGTTTCTGGCACCATGCTATGTGCTTTGTGGACCTTATCTCATTTAATCTCTACAAAAATCCTGTGAGGTCAGTACATGATTACATTCATATTATAAATGAGGAAGCTAAGGCTCAGAAAGATTAACTTACCCAATATCATAGCAGCCATAAATGAGAGAAATGAGATTTGAACACAGCTTTGTTTTAAACCCACTCTCCTAACCCCCAAACTGGTGATTCTTAACCCAGTCTGCAAATTAGACTCACAATTAAATTTGTATCTTTGGAAGTGGGACCCAGACATAAGCCATTTTTAAAAGACCTCCATATGTTTCTGTATAACCAAAAGATTCTTGAAGTTCTACTGAAATTCTATGCTTGAAAATATTTGTGGCCGTTTGGTTACTTTTATAAGTTAGGAATTGGCCATATTTGACCTTCAGAAAATTACTTCACCTGTTCAAGAGTCACTTTCCTTATGATGGAGGTGGATTGGGGACCTCTAAAGACCTAGTCAAGCTTAAATATCCCAAGATCTACAGTTTAAATTAAAACTTGGGAAGATCCAGTTACCTAAAAACCTAAATCTAGAAGATTTTAATGGTCATATACATGGAGCTAGAGCAGCCTAACTAAACTATTCCACCACTGAGGGCATTGCTGTTTGAGTAAACCCTTCCACTTCCCACTCTTTTGAACACATTTTGATTTTTGCCTGCTGGACACCTTACCCTGCCCTTTGGTTCCTGATGCTGGCCAGAATTTCTTGTGGCCTTTTTCCATGTTCACATATAAATTCTTACTCTTCAGGCATAAGCAGCCACTACTAACTGTTCTTCCTTTCATTTCTTCGACAATTTGCTGAGTGGATACTATGTGCCTGGCACTGCTCTAGGAGTAAATATATTAAATGTTAATGTAACATTGAATGCACCAGGAAAAGCCCTGCCTTCATGGAGCTTATATTCTCATGGCAGAAGACAAACAACAAATGAGTAAACAAATACAATATCTTTGGTGGTGACAAGTGCTAAGGAGAAAAAAAAGACAAAATAAGGAGTTAGAAAGCCAAGGTGCTACTTTGGATAAGGTGTTAAGGAAAGGCCTCTCAGAGAGGGTGTTGCTTGAACAGAGGTTTGAGTGAAGGGAAGAGCAAGGCCATCTGGTGGAAGAATATTCCAAGCAGCTGGAAGAGAACATTTTTCTAGAACCACACCACAAAACTTCAGGGGACATCTCATGAGTGAGGATTGGGCCAGAGCTGAAAATGCATCTATACAATTTGGAGATCAGATGAGTTCATCTTAGCCTAACCTTGCCTTCTTAGCTCCTACCTCTGAGGCCTTTGTTATAATATGCTCATTGAAATAATCTTTGAAAGAGGTTTCTTCAGAAAAGGTAGGCTAAAAAACATAGTAATAATTCAAGGCATAATGGCTAATAACAGAGTTTACGTGTGACAGACATGGAATCTAATCTCAGCTCTACCTCCTAAGAGCTGTTTGACCTTAACCAAGATACATCAGCTTTCTGTACCTTACTTTCTTTGTCTGGAAAACAAGAAGAGTGAGTTAATAAAAATATCTTACAATATCTGATGCAAAAAAATGCTCAATAATATAATTATTATAATTCAAAACAGAGGAGTAGAAAGGGAACTTGTCCTAGAGGCAAGGAACCTGGGATAATGTCCCAGTTACATCACTTATTAAACACATGACCATGAAAAAGTCACTTAACTTCTCTGGGCCTCAGATTCTTCTTCTCAAATATGGACATGGAAATAATGATTAACACCTGATATGGTTTGGCTTTGTGTCCCCACTCAAATCTTATCTTGAATTGTAACCCCATAATTCCCACGGGTTGTGGGAGGGGCCCCATGGGAGATAATTGAATCATGGAGGCAGTTTCTCCCATGCTGTTCTCATAATAGTGAGTGAGTTCTCACAAGATCTGATGGTTTCATAAGGGGCTTTTCCTCCTTTGCTCAGCAATTCTTCCTGCCACCATGTGAAGAAGGACGTGTTTGCTTCCCCTTCCACTATGATTGTAAGTTTCCTGAGGCCTCCTCAGCCCTGTAGAACTGTGAGTCAACTAAACCTTTTTCCTTTATAAATTACCCAGTCTTGGGTTATGTACTTATGGCAGTGTGAGAATGGACCAATACAAAACCTAACCTCAAGGACTGTCACATCAAACAAAAAAATTGAAAATTGTAGAACTGTTTAAGAGTGGTTTAGGTAAAGAGTAAGCTGTGATCTGAGAATTTGTATTGGCTTAAGGCACAGGATTTTGTAACTACCGATACTTGGCAACACAAATAGCCATTCCAAAGTAATTTTTGCAAAATTACAAACACAGGCAATTTTTTTCCTCTTCAGCACTAATCCTTACATTTTCTAGTCACTCAAATCTGATAAAATTGTTTTTAACATGTTGAATTATTGGAACACAGACGTTTCTAACTGACAGGATTCTCAGAGTTCATCCTATCCAATCTTATCTTTGTACAAATAAGAAACTTGAGACCTAGAAAGGTAAAGTGATGAGGTATAGCCACACAGTTACTTAGTGGGAGATCCACAAGCAAAATCCAGATCCCCTGACTCTCTCCAGTGTTCTCCAGAGTATAGAAATATTCTCTATTTCTGTTTCTTAGCCTCAATCTCACGTAGTTTATTGTGTTTTGAAAAGGGTTTTTGCTTACAAAATGAACTCCCTAGGTATTTTTCTCAAGATACGTATGTTTCCTTATCTGATGTAGCCACATGCACATATGAGAGAAGTCTACTGCAAATCTCACAATATTTCACATTCATAGTTAAAATAGTACCCAACAGTTGGACTGCATTCAGTTATACATTCATTTTTATGGGACCATTTCAACAGACTACAATAAAATTCCTCTTATCATCATAAAATAATATTTGAATAACAGAAAAAAAGAACTAGTGGTTTTATAATGTCAAAGACCATTAAAACCCACAAATGGGTTAAATCACCAGAAAAATTCTAGCATTCACAGAAGAAAAAACAAAGCATGATAACCAGCCAAAAGCTGGCCAAATGTAAGGATTCCTATGGAGAGTAACAGGAAGCACCTTATAGACAGACAAAACTTGTCATCTCACTTGACACTTTCTTCCAAAGTCCTGGAAGCACTTAAGTCACAGATATGGTTTTCCCTAATGACATCATGCTGTGGGCAAATAATGGACAGAGTTTTCATCAAAAGATCTCCAAATAGCTTGCAACATAATGCACTCAATAGAGACTGTACTATAACGCCTAGATTCAACCTCCTATGAAGTTCCGGACATCATCTGAAAGGCTCGGTAAAGATGAAGAGGTCAGTGGAGTATGAGAATGTTCTGCAGCAGGACTAACAGAAATTATCACAGAAACAATTCCTTTTCTTTCCTGTAGATTCAGGAGTGGAATAATTGTTCAAGAGACTGGCGTTCTCCAGCCACCTAACTAAATTAAATTTTAGAAATGTTTCCTGCTGAGGCAGCACCTCTTTTTGTAGTGCCAAAGGAAAAAAAAAGACCCTAGCTCATATGGTGCTTCCTTCCTGCCCCACCTCACTGGTCAACAGGTCTTGTATGCCATTCAAAGACAATGGTCTCCTCTCCTGAGTTAAAAATATCACATGCCATTTCAGATGCCGATGCTATATAATAATGCTGATCACAGTGATAATAGATCATGTTTATTGAACACTTCACTTTGTGCAAAGTAACTCCTACCAGGTAGATACTATTATATCTCATTTTTGCCAGTAATGAAATTGAGTCTCAAAAAGTGAAGCAAGTTGCGTGAGGTTATGGACTAGTGAGTGATAAGTAGGAATTAGGTCCCAGCGAATATGACTGCACACCCTACCTTCTTAACTACTCATGCTTGTTTTAGAGGTTAAAACCCTATATGATCTAAAAGGCAAGAAGATAATTCAAGCTTAGGAGCAAGGGCATAAAACAAAGAATACTAATAAGATTCTACACACTGTCCAGGAAACCTCCCCTTCTGATGGTTCTTGCAAACAGCACACCTCTTTCAACAGATTGTCTCTCTCCCTCCCACCACCCCCCCACACATACAAATATATATAGAGAGAGAGGGGCACAGCATTGTAGGTATACTAAATACCACAGAATTGTACACTTTAAATAAGGCTTTTATGTGGATTTCACCTAAAAAAAAACCGTATTTGAGAAAGATGTTATTTTTATTTATGGAAAACTTCTATCCCCCCACCCCCCAAAATTGAAATGTTTTTCCTAGCATTTTGAGAAAATCAAGTATAAAAGAGAGAGAGAAATTCTACTTGAAGTTCATTATTTCCTGATATCACACGGAGAAGCTCCATTACTGCTTCAGTAAAGCTATTTCCATTTTTCAGAAACTATAGTATCAGAATTGGAAAAGACCATGGAGGTCATCTGGGAAACCTCCTTCCCAAAGCAGGAATCGTCCCTACAGTGTCCTTGACGCATAGTCATCCAGCTTCTGTTTAACTCATTCAGTGACTCAGAACTCACTACTTGAAAGTTGGTCATTCTATTTGTAAATAGATACAATTAGTAGAAAGGTCTTGCTTAGGCCAAATTAACTCTACTGGCCTGGTGCTTCTATATATTTTTCCTTCTTTTTTTTTTTTTTTTTTTTTTTTGAGACAGAGTCTTGCTCTATCGCCCAGGATGGAGTGCAGTGGTGCCATCTCGGCTCACTGCAAGCTCCGCCTCCCGGATTCACATCATTTTCCTGCCTCAGCCTCCGGAATAGCTGGGGTTGCAGGTGCCCACCACCACACCTGGCTAATTTTTTGTATTTTTAGTAGATACGGGGTTTAGCCAGGATGGTCTCAATCTCCTGACCTTGTGATCCATCCGCCTAGGCCTCCCAAAGTGCTGGGACTACAGGTGTGAGCCACTGCGCCCAGCCACATTTTTCCTTCTTTAACCTTCTAGAGCTGTTTTGTCCAACTCAGCAGACAGCAGTCAAATATGGCTATTTGAATCTAAAACCAGTACTATTTTTTTAAATTATAGATTAATAAATTTAAATCTCATTTCCTCAGATGAAGTAGTCATATGTCAAGTTCTCAGTAGCCACTTGTGGCTAGTGGCTGCCATATTGAATGGTATAACTATAGAACATTTCCATCAGCTCAGAAAGTTTTATTGGAAAGCACTGCTTATTAGTAAAACAGAATATTGACTACTTCTTTCACATGAAAAACTATCCAAATGTTCCCCCTCAGTCATTTTTATCCAGATTAAATATCCCTAGTTCTTTCAACATTATGGAATGGTATACAGGCTCTTCCTGGCTTACAATGGCTCAATTTAAGATTTTTCAATTTTATTATAGTGTGAAAGCAATACACATTCAGTGCAGGGTTACATCCGGATGAATGTAACTCTGAATCGTAAGTCGTTACTTGTGATATTTTCAACTTACCATAGGTTTATTGGGACATAACCCCATAAGTCAAGGATCATCTGTACTAGTTTTCTATTGCATAAAGATTACTACCAATTTAGCAGCCTAAAACAACACTTATTTATTACCTCACAGTTCTAAGGCCGGAAGTCAATGAGCTCAACTGTGCTCTGTGTTCTGAGTCTCACAAGGCCGAAATCAAGATGTTGATCAGGTTAGGCTCTGGGGTACAGGTCCATTAAGTCGTTGGCAAAATTCTGTTTTGTTCAGCTGGAGGACTGAGCTCCCCATTTCCTTTCTGGCTGTCAGCCAGGGGTGCTCTCAGCTTCTAGTCACTCCTTCCATGTGGACTCCTCTATCCCCTCATCTTCAAAGTCAGCAAGAGTGCATCAAATCCTTCACATGCTTCCAATCCCTCTGACTTCCTTTTATACTACCAGCTGAAGAAAATGCTCTGTTTTTAAAGGCCTCATATAATTAGATTGGTCCCATCTGGATAATCACCCCATCTTAAGGTAACCTGTAGAATCCCTTTGTAGATATGTCATAGTATTCACAATCTGGGGATCAAGGTGGGAAATCTTATGGAACCACCATAAAATTCAGCCAACCACAAATGTAACTATCTAATCATGGCTATGATGCTTATATTTTCCAGAGAGCTATTGGGCCTAGGTCAGTTCTTCCTTTGGGTTCTACAAAATGGGTGTTACCTCAGCTGAAAATATTTCTAAAATTTAATTCCAACCAAAATTCTAGTAAGGTGCATAAGTGCAGTTGGAGGCCTCCTAAAGATAAGCAATTTGCAACAGGATTAATACCCAGAACTAAAGATCTTTTTCCACCACCTCACTATTTAAAGGAACTAGAAGATCACAGTTATTCATTTAATGATATTCACATGTGCTCAACTAGTATTCAATGAGAAAACCTGAATCCAAGGAGAATTTAAATGGGATTGGTTTTGTGTGTCTAAAACAAAGTGTATTAAGAGAAAATAAAGCAGATTTTAATAATTACAAATATAATACAGATACTCAAGGAAAATTATTAGAGGCAGTGGAGTTAGATAAGGGTTAGCAAAATATTACATTTAATGGTAATATAAAATTTTGACTTTTCTATTACCAGCACAGTATTACCCTTGTTAACCCTTTCTAAATGCCAAACTTCACAAAAACACTTCCCTCTATTGTGGCTTCTTGCAGGAGACAATTATTATGACTTGGGAAACCTTAGAAGTAGTGGGATATTCCAAAGAGTTTGAATATGTTCAAATGGTGAGTCAATGACAACATTCTTTCAGCCAGAAATAACTATTGGGTGAATATCCAAAACATTACCAAGCATTCTCCTTTGTAAAAAAGAGTCAAAAGTCATATCTACCTTGCCTACCTCAAGTGCACAGAACAGATAGGAAGAAACAAAGTAATAATGAATTAAATGTGCTTTGAAAGGTTAAAAGTGCTATATGAGTAAAGGGGTGATAATAATAATGGTGACGATTACTATTACTATTTTTACTATTATTACAGTACACAAAACTGAGGGGGAACCTACTTCACTGGATTCCTGTAACTTCAGGCAAAGCCACAGGAACATAATAATACTCTGCAAATTCCTCATCTTGAAAATGGAGACAATGTATATATAAACAATTCTGCAATAGACTATGACTTATATTTCCTGGACAACAGTGTTGTTCTGATTGAAAAATAAAAAAACGTTTATAGGCACTGCGAGTGGATAATACTCAGACAAAAGAGGGATCCTCCATTACTATTTCCCACAGTGTATGCTGACCTCATATCCTGCTCCCAACATCATCCCTTATCCCCAATATCCAATAGGACGTCATACCTGCTAACAAGGTAACACTTATAGGACTGGCCCTGGCTATTTTGTAAAGGGATTTCACAAGTCACCATTATCTCCAGAATTATTGCCAATCCTACTACCTCCAAAGAAGTTGTCCCTCCTTTGACATCCCTGTTTCAACTTTTCCCAAAGTTTATTTTCCTCAACAAGTACAGTTGAGGTAGAAGTAATGCCATAAAATTTCAAAACTTTAAAGCATTGTTTAAAAATTGAGTTTAATTCCATCTTTTCTAAATGAGGAAATTGAAGTGAAAACAGGTTAGGGTCATAGAACTCAGTCCCATGCTCACGCTCATTGTTTCACAATCATCCCTCAGCCTGGCCTAGGATTGTCATTACCCGTATATGTAAAAACCTGCAAAATCTGACTCGCTTATAAGGCCAAAAAAGAATCATGGATCAGACTCATGCCCACTAGTAAATGCTGAGTTTAGCTCCAGTATGGCTGGTTTATTTCCTGTTGGACAGTTAAGATTGTACATATAAACTCCAGATCATTTTTAACTTCTTATTCTAAAATAATTTTGGACTTACAGAAAAGGTGCAAAAACAGTCCAGAAAGTTCACATATACTCTTTACCTAGCTTCCTTTAATGTTAACAGCTTGTATAACCTTCATAAAATTATCAAAACCAGAAAATTAGCTTGGCTTAATACTATTAACTAAACTACAGACCTTATTGGAATTTCATCAGGTTTCTTGCACGAATGTCCCTGATCTGTTCTAATCCAGGTCCCCTTTTGTAATAGTTGTTGTATCTCTTTGTTCTCTTCCAGTCTGTGATGGTACTTTAGTCTTTGTCTTTCATTGCCTGGACACTATTGATGATATTAGTCAGTTATCTTGTTGAATGTT
This sequence comes from Gorilla gorilla gorilla, assembly GCF_029281585.2. Lineage (NCBI taxonomy): Eukaryota > Metazoa > Chordata > Mammalia > Primates > Hominidae > Gorilla > Gorilla gorilla. The sequence continues at coordinate 129,591,799 of NC_073247.2, forward strand.
TCTCAGTTATTTTAGATCATTATAGAGAAGTCCAAATCTCATGGTTCAATAAAGTGGAGCTCTCACTTTGCATTTTCATCAGTTTCACCTGTACTGAAGTAGTGCCTGGGTTTTTCACTTATGACCATTCCCTAGATGAATGAAATGAAATTTATCATCACTCATTTGCCAAAATTAGACTTGCTATTCTTCAGGTGCCTGTGGAGAATCACTTTGTGATGCATCATGAGTAATGAGAAATTTGTCAGGACATATGATATGAAGTTTATTAATATGTTAATCATGAGTCTGTGTTGTTATCTTGCCTAGTTTAATTATGATAGAGTACTGTGGTAAAGCTGAACAACTGGGCAACAGTGGTGCAGTTAAAAGCCATGAAAAGATGATTTGTATGTTACATGAAAAGCTCTGGAAATGCAAGCCACAGGAGGGCCAAGCAATGTTAAGCCAGCCATATCCCAGAGCACCAAAACCTTCCAAGTTCTGGGGGATGTTGGGCATGATGGACAGCGATAAACATTCCACACCACACCCCATCCTTTAATACATCATGTTTCCATCATAAAATAGAGGATATGTGTCTATGGAAGGTAGCTGAGAAGAAGTCTGCCTGGGTAAGTGATCTTAAGCAAATCTCTTAATATTTATGAACTTGAGTTCCCTTATCTGTAACATGGGGATAACAGAGCTAGCTACGTTTGCCTCACAGGTCTGCTGGCAATGAGGATGCAGGAGGGGAGACAAATGAGAGGATATAAAGGAAAAGACACTAGATAACACAAACAGCTAGTGTGGCAGAGTCATGTAACGGATAATTAGATAGCATTATCTGTGGCACCAAAATGCTGCTCTTCTCACAAAACCTTTTACTAATACAACCCCATGGTTGATATTTTGACAATCTTGTTGACAATAAACTCTTGCCTTATCGTCAGGCTTTTCATGCTTACTCCCCTGTTTCCCCAGCTCTGTGCATGAGCTCCATGGCAGCACCTTTTTCCCGGTGTGTCTTCCCTTTGACACTGAAAACTTCTTGGGAGGAATGGGCAAGGCTACCATTGGGACATACATGGATCAATAAATATTGGTCAAATGAGTTAATAAATGAAGAATCTGTTGTCTTATTTGATCCTCCCAATAACCCTGAAAAGCACGCAGGACAGGTATTATTTCCACTTTAATGAAGAAAATGAGACTTAGAGTTTAAAAGACCTGCCTGAGGTCACATGACTTAAGTGATTTCCACAGTGCTAAACCAGGGAAAATAAAGAGAATGACCTGCATTAAATGCCAAATTTGTTCCATGACTTATGCTAACTAAGCCAGTAATAGCACACTTAAATGCCTTTAAGGATAATCTTAATGTGGGCTATCAGAGAGTGTTAGACAATAGGAGCGGTAGGGGCAGTGGCAAAGTGAAGTGTGTGCATGGTACAGCACAAACAAAGTATGCCTGCAGGTCACATTCAGCCTGAGGAACTGGCAGGTCATGACCCTTATGGGCATCTTCACACCCAGGATCTCATTTTACCCTTATCACAACCTGTAATGTCTGCATTATCATTTCTCTTTTACAGATGAGGTCACTGGGGATTAGAAACGCTAAGTGCCTGGGCACTGCTGTGTGGGAGGATGGGCCCGGGCATTGCTGTGTGGATGGGAGGGTGGATGGGAGGGCAGATAGGCCTAGGGAACCATGTCCTGGAGATGCGGAATATCTGACTTTTATAACTGCTGACAAGTAGAGGAAAAGTCAAAGAGAGAGACTCAGGAAGGCTGCAGCTATGGATAAATGTTACTGTGTTTTGCCAAGTTTCCAGTATAAATCCTCTAACTTTTAGCATATTTGAGCAGAAAAATATCTTTAAGACCCTCCAGTTCAGTGTTCTTCAAACTACCAGTCATCACTCTCAGGGTTGTAAATCAGTTTCACTGGGTAACAGCAAGCAATTAAAATAACAAAAAAGAATAGCACAAAAAAAATCAGGGTCCCTCATCCATGAGTAGTGCTCAATATTATTTCGTGAAACTTGTAGTCACAATTTTTTAAAAAAGATGGAAATGGAAAGTCATTTCTCCATTTTACTCTCTTCACAGATGAAGAAACTGAGTGGGAAAGTGACCTGTCCAAGTGGAGGGAAAAGACAACATCAGAATGTGATTGGTTAAAGGAGAATTCAACTAGGCCCCTTACCCTAGGTGAATCTGAGAGTAGAGAAATGAAGACAAAACATTCTGGAAAAGAGCCATTTCATAGAAGGCAGAATACAGCAGAGGTTGCTGGGGAATGGAGAGAGATTTATTATGATACATGATCATGAGCCTCAGGGTTCTAAATAGATAATGGACCAACTGCTTTTATTGTGTGGGTTTTCTTTCTTTCCTATTTCAAAGCTGGCACTCTTCAGATCTTTCAAATTTTTAAGCGATATTACAGGACCAACTTCTTTGTGCCATCTTGCTCTCCTTCTGCTTTTATTTTTCTTCATATTTTTAAACATGAGCTGTCTGTGCCTGGCCTCCAGGATAGAGTCTGTAGGGCTAAACACTCCTTAAACCAGATAGTTAAGTGATTTATGGATGCCAAATCAAAGATCTATTCTTGTGGAGAAATGGGGTGGTAAGGAAAGAATGGAAATGGGATTAAAGATAACGCAAGGCTCAAGGTTGAGATTGGACAAAGAAATGAACAAAAGCAAAACCCAGGGAAATCTTAGGATCTAGGTCACCACCAAAATTAATTCCAGTGATAGCAAAGAAGCAAAATGGCAGAATGGAAGGCTCCACCGATTATTCCCCAGCAAGCACACCAATTTAGCTACTATCTATATAGGAAAAAACACCTTCATAAGAACCAAAAATGAGAGCACTCACAGTAACTACATATTACTGAAAGAAGCACCAAAGAGAAAGAAAAAAGTCCTGAATCTCCAACACCATCCCTGCCCTACTCCCAGCAGCAGCAGCAGCAGCATGGTGCTGAGAGCATCTCTGGGCACTGGGGGAAGGAGAACACAGCAATTGTGAGGCATTGAACTCAGTGCTGTCCTGTTAGAGCAGAAAGAAAAACTGAACAAAACTCAACTGATGCTCACTCATGGAGGGAGCATTTAAACCAGCTCTAGCCAGAGGAAAATCACTCATCCCAGCAGTCTGAACTTGAGTTCCTGAAAACCTCGCCACGTAGGGCCAAAGAACTCGCAGTGTCTAAGTAAATTTGAAAAGCTGTCTAGGCCATAAGGATTGCAACTCTTAGGTGAGCCCTAGTGCTGAACTGGGCCCAGATACAGTGAACTGTGGGAAGCAAGCAACATACTGAGACACCAGCTGGGGCAGCTAAGAGAGTGCTGGCATCACGCCTCCCCTAACCCTAGGCTGCACAGATCTCATCTCTAAAAAAGACACCTTCATTCTGCTTGAGGAGAGGAGAGGGAAGAGTGGATACCACTCTTCATTCTGATTGAGGAGAGGGAGGAGTGGAGAGGGAAGTCTTGAATACCAGCTCAGCCACAGCAGGATAGGGCACCAGTCAGAGTTGTGAGGCACCCGTTTCAGGTCCTAGCTCCCAGACAACATTTCTAGACAAACCCTGGGCCAGAAGGGAGCCTGCTGTCTTGAGGGAAAGGGCCCAGTCCTGGTAGCATTCATCACCTGCCGAAGAGCCCATGAGCCGTGAATAACCAGCAGCAATACACATGTACTATGTTGAGAGCTGATATGGTTTGACTCTGTGTCTCCACCCAAAACTCATCTTGCATTGTAATCCCCATAATCCCTGGTGGGAGGCGATTGTATCATGGGGGCAGTTTCTCCCATGCTGTTCTCATGATAGTGAGTGAGTTCTCATTATTTTATAAGCATCTAGCATTTCCCCTGCTTGTACTTCTCTTGCCTGCCACCATGTGAGAAGGTCCAAGCTTGCTTCCTCTTCGCCTTCCACCATGATTGTAAGTTTCTTTAGGCCTCCTCAGTCATGTGGAACTGTGAGGCAATGAAACCTCTTTTCTTTATAAATTACCCAGTCTCTGGTATTTCTTTATAGCAGTATGAGAATGGACTAATACAAGGGCCTTGGTGAGCCTCTGAGATTTGCTGGCTTCAGGTGAAACTCAGCACATTCCCAGCTATGGTGACTATGGGGTAAAATTTCTGCTTGAGAAAACTGAAGGGAAAATTACAGGATATTTTGTTTTACACCACAAGTACTGGTATAGCAATAGTGGGGGTAGAACACAAAGTGGGTTTTTGGGGTCACTGAGGACTTGAGTCTTGGATGGCATCTCTGGACCTGCCCCGGGCCAGATGGGAGCCCACTGCCCTGACAGATGAGTCCCAGAACAGGCAACATTCACCACAAGCTGACTGAAGACTCTTGGGCCTTAAGGGAACATCGGCAGTAGTCTGGCAGAACTCCTCAGGAGCTGTGGTAATGGTGGCTATGGGGTGAGACTCCTCTGCCTTTGCAAAAGGGAAGGAAGACTGGAAGGACTGTGTCTTGTGGTTTTAGTGCCCGCTCAGCTATAGTACAATAGAATACCAGGTAGATGTCTAAGGTTTTTGTCTCCAGTCCCTGACTACCAGACAGCATCTCTGGACCCACCCAGGGCCTGGGGGAACTCACCACCCTGAAGGGAAGGGCACAGGCCTGACTGGCTTTGCCACCAGCTGATTGTAGAGCCCTAGGGCCTAGAGTGAACCTAGGCAGTAGCCAGGGAGAGGTTACAGCAGGCCTTGGGTGAAACCTAATGCTGAGTTGGTTTCAGGTCTGACCCAGTACAGTCACAGTGGTGGTGGCCACAAAGGTGCTTGTGTCACTCCACCCTCACCTTTAGGTGGCTCAGAACAGACAGAGAGACTCCATTTCTTTGGGAGAAAGTAAGGGATAGGAACAAAAGTCTCTGCATGGTAATCCAGAGAAATATTTCAGATCTTGTCCAAGACCATCACGGTGGTACCTCTACAAGTCTGCAGGAAACACAGTGTTACTGGGCTTGGGGTGCCGCCCAAACCAGAAGAAGCTTAGACCACAACACCGAAGTCCTTTCAAATACCTGGAAAGCCTTCCCAAGAAGAAAGACTGCAAATAAGCCCAGACAGTGAAGACTATAATAAATACCTAACTCTTCAATGCCCAGACATCAAATAATGTCTACTAGCATTAAAACCATCCAGGAAAACATGATCTCACCAAATGAACTAAATAATGCACCAAGTACCAATCGTGGAGAAACAAGGATATATGACCGTTCAGAGAATTCAAAATAGCTGTAGTGAGGAAACTCAAAGAAATTCAACATAACACAGACAAAGTATTCAGAATTCTATTATATAAACTTAACAAAGAGATTGAAGTAATTAAAAAGAATCAAGTAGAAATTCTGGAGCTTAAAAATGCAATTGGCATAGTGAAAAATGCATCAGAGTCCTCTAGTTGCAAAACTGAACAAGCAGACAAAAGAATTAGTAAACTTGAGGACAGGCTATTTGAAAATACACAGTCAGAGGAGACAAAAGAAAAAATAATTTAAAAATGAAGCACACCTACAGAAGCTATAAAACAGCCTCAAAAGGACAAATCTAAGAGTTACTGCCTCTAAAGAAGAGACATAAATAATGGTAGAAAGTTTATTCAAAGGGATGATAACAAACAACATCCCAAACCTAGAGAAAGATATCAATATTCAAGTACAAGAAGGTTATAGAACACCAAGCAGATTTAACCAAAAGAAGACTACCTCAAGGCATTTAATAATCATACTCCCAAATGTCAAGGATAAAGAAAGGATGCTAAAAGCAACAAGAGAAAAGAAACAAAGGGAACATACAATGGAACTCCAATATGTCTGGCAGAAGACTTTTCAGTGGAAACCTTACAGGCCAGGAGAGTGGCATGGTATATTTAAAGTGCTGAAGGAAAAAAAAATCATTTACCCTAGAATAGTATAGCTGGTGAACATGAAGGAGAAATAAAGACTTTCCCAGACAAACAAAAGCTGAGGAATTTCATTGTTTTAGTCTATTCTCATGCTACTAATAAAGACATACCTGAGACTGGGTAACTTATAAAGGAAAGAGGTTTAATTGGCTCACAGTTCAGCATGGCTGGGGAGGCTTCAGGAAACTTACGATCATGGTGGAAGGGGAAATAAACACGTCCTTCTTCACATGGTGACACGAAGGAGAAGAAAGAGAGCCAAGTGAAGGGGGAAGCCCCTTAATCAGATCTCGTGAGGACTTACTATCACGAGAATAGCATGGGGAAACTGCCCCAATGATCCAATTACCTCCTACCCTTCCACCACACATGGGGATTATGGGAACTACAATTCAAGGTGACGTTTGGGTTGGGACACAAGAAAACCATAACATTCATCAACACCAGATCTGTCCTGCAAGAGATGTTAACGGGGGCATTTCAGTCCAAATGAAAAGGATGTTAATAAGCAATAAGAAATCATCTGAGGGTACAAAATTCACTAATAAAATAAGTTTACAGAAAAGCAGATTATTATAACAGTGTAACTGTTGTGTGTAAACTACTCTTATCTTAAGTAGAAAGACTAATAAGTCAAAAATAATAACTACAAGTTGTCAAGACATAGATAGTCCAATAAGATATAAATAGAAATAACTGAAAGTTTAAAAGCGGGGGAACAAAGTTAAGGCATAGAATTTTTATTGGTTTTCTTTTTGCTTATTTATTTTTATGTAAACAGCATTAAGTTCTTATTGGGTTAAAATAATGGTTTATAAAATAGTATTTACAGGCCTCATGGTAACCTCAAACCAAAAATCATACAATGGAAACACAAAAAAGAAAAAGAAAGACACTAAATCATATCACCAGAGAAAATCACCTTCACTGATGGAAGACAGGAGGGAAAGAAATAAACAACAGAACATCACAAAACAGCCAAAAAGAAAATAAGAAAATGGCAGGAGTAAGTCTTTACTTATCAATAATGACAATGAATGTAAATAGATGAAACTCTCCAGTCAAAAGACAGAGTGGCCGAGTGGACGAAAAAAATAAGACCCATTGATCTGTTGCCTACAAGAAACATACTTCACCTATAAAGACACACATAGACTGAAAATAAAGAAATGGAAAAAGATAATCCATGCAAATGGAAGCCAAAAAATAGCAAGAGTAGCTATTCTTATATCAGACAACGTAGAATGCAGATTTCAAGGCAAAAACTATAAGAAGAGATAGAAGTCACTATATAATGACAGAGGGGTCAATTTAGGAAAAGGATATAAGAATTGCAAAAATATATGCAACAAACAGTGTAGCACTCAGATATATAAAGCAGATATTATTAGAGCTAAAGAGATAGACCAAAATACAATAATAGCTGAAGATTTCAACAGCCCACTTTCAGCATTGAACAGATCTTCTAGACAGAAAATGAAAAAAGAAACATCAGACTTAATCTGCACTGTAGACCAAATGGATGTAATAGATATTTATGGAACATTTCATTCAACAGCTGCAGAATACACATTCTTTTCCTCAGCACATGGATCATGCTTAAGGATAGACCATATGTTAGGTCACAAAAAAGTCTTAAAGCATTCAAAAAAATTGAAATAATATCAAGCATCTTCTCTGACCACAATGGAATAAAACTAGAAAATAATAACAAGAGGAATTCTGGAAACTATACAAATACATTGAAGTTAAACAATATGCTCCTGAATGACCAGAGGGTCAATGAAGAAATTAAGAAGGAAATTTAAAAATTTCTTGAAACAAATGATAATGGAAACACAATATACCAAGACCTATGGGATACAGCAAAAGCAGTACTAAGAGAGAAGTTTATAAGTGCCTACATCAAAGGAGAGGAAAAACTTCAAATAAACAATCTAACAATGCACCTTAAAGAACTAAAAAAGCCAGGCACAGTGGCTCATGCCTGTAATCCCAGCACTTTGGGAGGCCAAGGCGAGTAGATCATCTGAGGTCACGAGTTCGAGACCAGCCTGGCCAATATAGTGAATCCCCAACTCTACTAAAAATAGAAAAAAAATACCCAGGCATGGTACTGTGTGCTTGTAATCCCAGCTACTTGGGAGGCTGAGGCAGGAGAATTGCTTGAACCTGGGATATGGAGGTTGCAGTGAGCCAAGGTCACGCCACTACACTCCAGCCTGGGTGACAAAGTGACACTCAGTCTCAAAACAACAACAACAACAACAAAAACTAAAAAAGCAAGAGCAAGCCAACCCCAAAATTAGTAAAATAAAACAAATAATAAACATCAGAAATAAATGAAATTGAAATAAAAAAATACAAAAGATCAAAGAAACAAAAAGTTGGTTTTTTGAAAAGTTGAACAAAATTGGCAAACCTTTAGCCAGACTAAGAAAAAAAGAGCAGATCCAAATAAAATCAGAGGTGAAAAAAGAGACATTACAACTGACATTGCAGAAATTCAAAGGATCATTAGTGGCTACTATCAGCATCTATGCCAATAAATTGTAAAATCTTGAAGAAATTGTCAAATTTCTAGACTCAAATAATGTACCACAATTACACCAGGAAGAAATCTAAACTCTAATCAGACCAACAAGTAATGAGATTGAAGCTGTAAAAAAAACTCTCCCAGTTAAAAAAAAAAAAAAAAAGCCCAGAACCTGATAGCTTCTCTGCTGAGTTCTACCAAACATTTAAAGAAGAAATAATACCAATCTTACTCAAACTATTCTGAAAAAATAGAGGAGTTGGGAATACTTCCAAACTCATTCTATGAGGCCAGTATTACCCTGATAGGAAAACCAGACAAAGACACATCAACAAAAGAAAACCACAGGCCAATATCTCTGATGAATATTGATGCAAAAATCCTCAACCAAATACTACCAAACTGAATTCATCAATATATTAGAAAGATCATTCATCATGACCAAGTGGGATGATTTATCCCTGAGATGCAAGGGTGGTTCAACATATGCAAATCAAGCCATGTAATACATCGTATTAACAAAATGAAGGATAAAAGCCATATGATCATTTCAGTTCATGCTGAAAAAGCATTTAATAAAATTCGACATCCCTTTATGAAAAAGCCCTCAAAAACTGGGTATAGAAGGAATATACCTCAATATATTAAAAGCCATGTATGACAGATTCACAGCTAGTATCATACTGAACAGGGAAAAACTGAAAGCCTTTACTGTAAGATCTGAAACACCACAAGGATGTCCATTGTCACCACTGTTATTCAACATCCTCCTGGAAGTCCTAGCTAGAGCAATCAGACAAGAGAAAGAAATAAAGGGCACCCAAAATGGAATGGAATAAGTCAAATTGTCCTTGTTTGCAGATGGCATGATCTTATATTTAGAAAAACCTAAAGACTCCACCAAAAAAGCTGTTAGAACTGATAAACAAATTCAGTAATGTTGCAGGATACAAAATCGACATACAAAAATCAGTAGCATTTCTATATGCCAACAGTGAACAAACTGAAAAAGAAATTAAAATATAGTCCCATTTTTAATAGCAACAAATAAAATTAAATACCTAGGAATTAGCTTAACCAAAGAAGTGAAGGATTTCTTACAGGAAAACTATAAAACACTGATCCTAGAAATTGAAGAATACACCAAAAAATGGAAAGGTATTTCATGATCATGGATTGGAAGAACCAGTATTATTAGAATAGCCAACTACTCAAAGCAATCTACAGATTCGATGCAATCCCTAACAATATACCAATGACATTCTTCACAGAAATAGAAAAAAAATCCTAAAATCCATATGGAACCACAAAAGACCCAGAATAGTCAAAGCTATCCTGAGCAAAATAAAAAAACTGGAGGAATCACATTACCTGACTTCAAATTATACTACAGAGCTATAGCAACCAAAACAGCATGGTACTATCATAAAAACAGACACATAGATAAATAGAACAGAATAGAAAACCCAGAAACAAATCCACATTCCTACAGTAAACTCATTTTCAACAAAGGTGCCAAGAACATGTGCTGGGGAAAAGACAGTCTGTCTTCAATAATTGATGCTTGGAAAACTGGATATCCACATACAGAAGAATGAAACCAGACCCCTATTTCTCCCCATATGCAAAAGTCAAATCAAAATGGATTAAAGACTTAAATCTAAGACTTCAAATTATGAAACTACCATAAGAAACCATTGGGGAAAATCTCCAGCACATTTCACTGGGCAAAAATTTCTTGAGAAACACCCTGCAACTACAGACAACCAATGCAAAAATGGACAAATGGGAATCATATCAAGCTAAGAGGTTTCTTCACAGCAAAGGAAGCAATCAACAAAGTGATTGTCGATTATTTAACCCACAGAATGGAAGAAAATATTTCCAAACTACCCATCTGGCAAGGGATTAGTAACCAGAATATATAAGGAGCTCAAACAACTCAACAGGAAGAAGTCTAATAATCCCATCAAAATAAGGGACAAAATATTTGAATAGACATTTCTTAAAAGAAGACATACAAATGGCAAACAGGCACATGAAAAGGTGCTCAATATCACTGGTCATCAGAGAAATGCAAATCAAAACTACAATAAGATATCTTCTCACCCCAGTTAAAAGAGCTTTTATCCAAAAGACAAGCAATAACAAATGCTGGAGAGGATGTGGAAGAAAGGGAACCCTCGTACACTGTTTGTGAAAATGTAAATTAGTACAATCACTATGGAGAACAATTTGGGGGTCCCTCAAAAATCTAAAAACTGAGCTATTATATCATCCAGCAATCCCACTGCTTGGTATATACCCCAAATAAAGGAAATCAGTATATTAAGGAAATATCTGCACTCCCATGTTTGTTGCGGCACTGTCCACACTAAGCTAAGATGTGGAAGCAACCTAAGTGTCCATCAACAGATGAATGGATAAATAAAATGTGCTACTTATACACAATGGAGTTCTATTCAGCCATAAAAAAGAATGAAGACTTGTCACTTGCAACAACATAGATGGACCTGAAGTTCGTTATAAAATGAGCCAGCCACGGAAAGACAAATATCACATTTTCTTATTTATTTTTGGAATCTAAAAATCAAAACAATTGAACCTGTGGAGATAGAGAATAGAAGGATGGTTACCAGAGGCTAGGAAGCACAGTGGAGGAGCTGACGGGGGGAGGCTGGGAAGGTGAATGGGTACAAAAAATAGAAAGAATGAATAATAACTAGTATTTGATAGCACAACAGGGGGATTATAGTCAATAATAATTTCATTATACATTTTAAAGTAATCAAAAGAGTATAGCTGAATTGCTTGTAACGCAAAGGATAAATGCTTGACCAGATGGTTACCCCATTTTCCATGATGTGATTATTACACATTGCCTGCCTGTACCAAAAGTTCTCATGTACCTCATAAATCATACATCTATTACATACCCACAAAAATTAAAAATTAAAACATTTTTTAAAGTGCTTTAAGGCATACCACATGCAGCCACCCTAGTCATTTATAATAGTGGTAGGCTTTGTTTCTTGGGACTTGATTGTTGTCACTTACTCCTAAGAGAAGCACTAGGAAGGAAAAGCAGATTGATAAAAGGAGATGAATGCAGGTCTTGGGGGGACTAATAGGTGGAAAGACAATTAAGCACACATTTAACCAGAAAAACAGTGCGATAGGGGTTTAAGATAAAGAATCAGCCAAGACACTGGCTTGCATAAAGGAAAAGCTGACAATCAGGGGGCCTCCTGGGAAGGCAGCTCCCTGTTTAGAGGGCACATGGACTAGACCTAAGGTCAGGGGAGCAGCGGGTCCTTATCAAAAAAATTAAAGCTACTGAATGTGCAGCTGTCAGTGGGGAAATAGCTAAAACTGGAATTCATGCCAGGTGGTTATTCCAGCTAATTACAAAAGATTATTCACCATTATAAGACACAAGTTCTTTACTCTCACCATAAAAGGTATCTCTTATATTATTGCATTATTTGAGATCTAGTATGTATTATCTTGGAGCGGTGATGCCACATGAAGCCTACCACTCATTTTTGTGTTGCCAGGATCATGAATCATTTTTCTGGCTTAAGTGGTTGAGGAAACCTAGGAGGACAGTCAGAGCTGCTGATCCCAGTGGTGGTGGTGGTACAAAGAAGAGATCAGTGGAGATAGGTGGCTTCCAGTGAATCAAAGAGCCAAATCCTACATTGATCCCCAGTTTAGAAGGAAAGGCTTTGCATATGCCTTTTCTGTATTTAATGAGACAGAAAACCTGGGCAAGAATCTTGAAGGGTGTAGGTATTCTGAGGCCTCTGCAGCCACATGAGACTTGCTGTTTCCTCATTCCTGCACACGGACATGTAAGTCACAGGCCCTGGTCCTCCTGAGGTCTATTTCTCAGGCCAAGGACTGTGAGGCAGAAGGGGTGGTGTCAGGTGGAGGAAGACTGGGTATGAATCCATACTGATTAGTATATGTTTTCTGTTTTACGAAGGTACTACGACCAGTATCTTTCTTTTTACTTCCAGGTATCCCTGCTAAGCCTTTTCTGGGAGTTCCTGGCCTCCTGTACTCCAGATGGTCCAGCTCTAGGCTGCCTATTTCCCTTTTGATACATGTTTCACTACATTTCCACCATTGCCCAAATCAGCTGTGTTCTTTTTTAAAAAAAATATATTGACTGAGTACAAGTGCTGTTTTATTACATAGGATATATTGTGGAGTGGTGAAATCTGGGCTTTTACTGTACCCTCACCCAAGTAGTGTACATTGTACACAATAAGTAGTTTTTCATCCCTCAGCCCCTTCCCACCCTCCCACCTTTTGGAGTTTCCACTATTATTCCATTCTGTATGCCCTTGTGAATGTATTATTTAGCTCCCACTTATAGGTGAGAACATGCAGTGTTTGATTTTCTGTTTCTGAGTTGTTTCACTTGAGATAATGGCCTCCAGCTCCACCCATGTTACTACAAAAGACATGATTTCATCCTTGCATTTTTGACCTTCCTAAACACTGTGGGTCAAAGGTGCTGCCAGATCCTCTTGTTATGTGTTGCTACTACGGCAGACTTCAGGCCAACTCTCTTGACTCTTTCTTTCTTTGATTAGAGATTACACACATTCTACTTTGGACTCACCGGAAAGCAATGGTAGACACAGTTACAATTTCACTGTTTTGACTCTATACAGTCTCATGGACCACACACATTCTACCTTGGACACGCCTAAAAAAACAGTGAGAACAGACAATATTTCACTATTTCTTTGTCCCACTTAAGAACGGAGGGAATCCCAGTTTTCGCTTAGTCACCATTCCCAACAGGGCCTCTATCTTTGATGCTATGCTAGCAATTGAGAGGCCTCTGCCCATGAGTATTAGTGTCACTGTTGCTCTTCTCTTTCCTCCAGTGATTAGCTTTTAATCATGCTCTTATTACTGTGCTGAACCCTTCCATGGCACTGCCACTTTCACATGGGCCTCTCTAGTTGTGATAATGCTCACTATTGGTGAAAAATTCCTCAAGAGGTGGTTGCCCACCTTGTATTGCTGCTACCCTCAAAGGAACTTTAAATTGAGTCCTTCTCAATTCTTGTGAATGACCATGAGTCTGTAGCTAAGCGAACCTAGGGCTGATTTTTTCTCCATTTTCCACGGTCAAGGACTGACAAGAGACCTGGATCCACCCCTCCCTCACTTAACAAAAGGACCATTTTCCAGAGACACTGATGTCGTGAAATGGGCTCATTGTTCTACAACCTATTGTGCTCTTATATCTAACTCTTTGTCAGTCCACCAGTATCCTCCAGCACACTGGGCCTTATGACCGTTTGTTTCCTTTATATGGTTAAAATCTTAGCGAACTAGGTGGATGGCTTACTGAGTTGTCAGGTCTTTGTAAGCAGTCTCATCACTGTATATAGAAAAGAACAGATTGGTGGCTCCCTGCATAATGAGTAAAACGCTCATTTGGTAGCTTTACTAAAAGCCACCCATTGCTCACCCTTCATAGTGTGTTGGAACATTTTAATTTTCCAGGATGCCTTATTGGATTTTTGTCTACCACAAGATAGCCCCTCCCTGACCATGCAGCAGCATGAGTAGTATGACTGAGATTCCCCATATGAATGGGTGCCCAAATCTCATTATGGCCACCCTCACAGATATTCAAAAACATGAGTGGTATGTGTAAGACTCAGTCTATGCCTTTGAGGCTGCTATCCGGTTCACAGTGAAGAGGAAGGTAGCAAGATGTAGAGGCTCCTTGATCAATGTGTTTGTGAGGCAATTTTTCCTGCTGCCTCGCTACCTTCAGACTTCTAAGGGATAGTTCACTCTTCATAACCCACCCTCTACAAAGGGATCAGTTCTTCCATTTATATGCCCTGCTAACTCATTGAGATCTGTTTTTTTAACCTGTGACAACACACAATTTTTGCCTTGGAAGCAAAATTGGCAGTGCCTTCCTGATGGATGAGTGCACGTTCTTTCAAATTCCAGAGACTCTCGATATTTCTATATATCCCCCCTAAGGTTACTGCCAGATATGCTTATGAAACAGAACCAGTCCTGGTAACTCACACGAAGAGGTAAGTAACTGATGGAGATTAAAATGAGAAACCTTCAAAGAGTAGAAAACAAAAAGAGCAGCCACCAGATGTAGGAAATGTACAGTCATGTATTCTAGCCATGTCCCAAGGACTCCTGGACTCCTGACAAAATATTTCTTCCCTGTTCTCTCTGGATGGAATTGTGCCCTGGAGCTGATTTACACTGCCTCAGGAGAAATTATTATTTACATCTCTTCCCAACTCCACTTTCAGGAATGGCACATGGTAGCTTAAAATCAACCATGGTGGAAATATTTATACTACAAATGATATAAATTGGGGCACCTCCCTTTCTTTTCCCCAGACTGTTAAAATGTTTACCTGCATAACACTAAGTATAAATGATTGAGCTTAAATATAAAGAACCCCAAAAAATAGGGGAACACAGAAAGCAGTCAGAAAATATAATTATGTCACAGAACCCCAAGCATTTCACAGAAGTGATTCACCTGGCCCATCTCTTGAATACTTTCCTGTGTTTTTTTGTCCAATCTTGGAGAATGGATATGAAAAGCCTCCTGCAATAATGATCAAAATCCTCCTGTTTGAGATCATGGTACACAGGGTCTATGCCCTGCTTCAATAATTTATAACAAATTTCTCATTACCATTCCTTGTGCATAGCTATGGGTTTTATGTTTTTTCTCTTACAAAAAAAAAGAATCAAACCATACCTCAGAGGTCATGACTCAGTTTCTTCCTGTATTTTGCTCTTGATTCTTCACTTGACATGAGGCTGAATGACATTCAGCCCATTCTGCTGAATAAGCATAGCTTATAGTTCCCTGACTTTCTGATACCCTAGCACTGTGCTCATATGCAGTCATGCGCCACATAACGTTTTGGTCAACAATGAACTGCATATATGATGGTGGTCCCGTTGGATTATAATACCATATTTTTACCATACATACTCTATGTTTAGATACAGAAATACTTACCCTTGTGTTACAATTGCCTATAGTATTCAGTACAGTAACATGCTGTACAGGTTTCTAACCTAAGTGCAACTAGGTGGATACATAAAACCTAGGTGTGTAGTAGGCTATACCATCTAGGTTTGTATAAGTACGCTATGATATTCATACAACTATTAAATCACCTAAAGACATATTTCTCAGAATGTATCCCCATCATTCAGCAATGCATGACTGTACTTCAGGAACTCACCCAGGAGTGAGTGGCAAAGGTAAAAGTTATGAAAATTTTTTGCACCTGCTACCCTGATCTCACAGTCTGAAGTCATAGCCAATGGGGTCTCCCTCACTGATACATGCAAAAGCAGCCCATTCTTGTCCTCTCTCTAACTTTAAGATCTCATATACTCCATAAGATCTTTTTTTACTCACAGACCCTGTATGATATTCTGCCAGTTTCTTGGAAACAGCCTGTATCTTAAATCAAAGATGAAACTCACTATGGCTGGATCTGCTAGTGCTTTACCACAATTTTTCCCTCTTCAGAGTTCAACCTTAGCCTATATTTCCTACTCTCCTTGAAAGTAGTGTGAGAATTAATGTGCACTACATCCAGATCTGGCCAACAAATCTTCCCACCTGCTCTTCAATTGATCCCTCCTCCCTTGTTCTTTCTCAGTGGGTTGGAGATGATAATGGCTGTTTGGGAAGCCATAGATAAAAGACAGTTCCTGAGTGACTGCATGGAAAACAGCTACCGTTAGACCTGGAACACAGTGCTTGACTGTTATATGAGTAAGAAGTAAACATGTTTTGTTTGAGCCATTTTCATTTTGGGTGTGTTTGTTGCATTAGTTTAGCTTACCATAATAAATATAAAAGCTCACTTGTGTTCAATGCCATAGATTTCCCAGGCATGCTTCTCAGGTTTCTGGCTCTGCTTTTGACAGCTCTGAAAAAAATATCACCCTCCCAAATCCCTGATGAAAATTTCTATTGTTAGAAAATTTTTCACTGGTGGTGATCATTAGCCTTTTGAGCCCTTGGGCTAGAACAACCCCTCCTTCTACCACAGGCCCAGCATGTTCAGAGACTTGGCTGAGACATCATACATAGATGGTGCCTACCTTTCTTACTCTTGTACTAGCAAATATTCTAAAATTGTCCTCTTGGGCCACAAAGCCCTCTTCCATTCTGGCTTGAACAAAGGCTTGTATGAGATAGTTGGGGAATAACTGGGGAAATTTTAATATTTAGTGTGTATTTAAATGTGTACTGTGTTAGAAATTAAGAATTTTATTAGGCAGGATAATGGTGTTTGTTTTAAGAGGGAGAATTCCTTCAGTTTTAAATATACATACCAAAGTATTTAGGGGAGAAATGTCATAATGTTAATTATTTGCTTTAAAATACTTTAACAAAAATTAGATTAAGCAAATATGAAAAAATGTTTACAATTGTTACATATAAATGAGTATGTACTTGTTCATTACACTATTCTACTTATCAGTACATTTGAAATTTTTAATATTAAAAATGAAATGAAAAACAAAGTCTATATTCCTTGTAAACAGCTCTCAAGTTATGGGCTTCCTTGCACAATCAAGTTTGAAATATTATGGTGCCCATCTTCTGTCTCTGGTCATTTTGTTATTGTGCCTCATCCTGGCATAAGAGGCTCAATGGTTTTGTGAAATGGGTGGGAGGGCACAGTAATAAAAAATCTTCCTTCCCTGGCTGCCCCATGACTCTGACTGTGCCCTTCCTAAACTCATCCAGGCCTACATGGAATATCTAAGACTCATATTGACCTGAACTTTAGCATGAGGGAGAAGGCAGAAGATGGGTGTACTCCCAATGGTGTGTATGCGTAAGTCAACTCTTCTTGCCAACTCACTCACTTGAAAATCCTGAAGAACAGATCTCTAACTATGACCTCCTCTACCCTCCTCACAGGATCAGTTTTGCTGACTGCCCACCACTACCACACCTCTAGCTTGCCATGTTCTTGGAAACCTTTTTTATCTCTATCAGTTGTCCCAGACATTTTATTCTGGGTCCCAAATTAGTGGAGACTTATGACCTGTATGCACACATTCAGAAGCTTTCCAAATGTATCCACACCTTCCTTGCAACCTTCTTAATTCCTCTAGCAGGATAGTACCTTATCATCTCACTGACATGAGGCTGTCAAAAGCCAATTAGGTTTAATATGGGCAACCTTCTAATAAAGGACCGGAAAGAAGACACAAAATATGATAAGGAAGGTCACAGATGTCCCAACTTTATGACTTCTTGCCGCCTTCGGGCACCTGCTCCTGTGTCCAAGTATCTTGACCTCCACTCACTCTAATTTGTCCCACAGACACAGCTCTAGGGCAGGGGATTTTCTCTCTGATGGAGGGCGCAAGACTTTTGTGCAGCACTATGCCTCTGCTTCTTCCTTCCTGCCATAGAGCAGGAATATAAATGTTTAAGGCTAGAACATGCTAAATGTGTTTGGGTACCCTGCTGCCACATTCCCAGCTATTCCAGACCGAGTCTTGTTACTAAGATTTGCTACAGCAACTTCATCTCATATTTGTTGTGTTTAACTAAGTGCTTGGTGGCTTCCTTTTTAAGTAGTCTAAAACAAATGCTTCGAGATATTAGCTCAGATTCTGCCATATTTTGTCATTTTGCATTTGCTTTTCTACCTAAACCAAGATAGCATGCAGTGAAGGCAATCAGTTATGAGATGCAACAGTGCAAATTCTCCCTCCCTGGCTGCCTCCCATTCTTGGCCATAATGATGGCTTTTTGAACACTGGAAAGCCTGAATGCATGCCCGAGCTTTGGTGAGGTGGAAAGTAGAAAATTGTATGGTACTCACTGACTCTTGAGTAGAGATCAGCTCTCTTCATGGATTCTGTCAACTTTTTAGAAATATCTGGCCTTTTGACAGGCAAACACATACATTTTCCTTTGGACATCAGGAGGGTAACTGTACCTTGACCTAGCTATTGTTGTAGACATCAATTTGGGGGACTGCTTGGCACGAATAACTTCCTTGTTCATGGGAAAAGTATCTTTTGTAGGGATTGAGTCACCAGCATTCATATCAGCACTCAGGCCCTTTGGCAGAGCCATTGCTTATTGATCCAAAGGTAAGTATTTGAGCTAAACCTGGTCAATGACTGTGATTACCAAGGAGTCTTTAACTGGTGATGCGGAGTGGGTGACATTTTCTTTATGGTGGGGAGAGCTGGAAGTTTTGGGAGCTCCCAATCACAGTCAGTACCATGTCAAGGAAGCTGGTCTGCAGGAGGAGGCAATGAATCTCACCCTCAGAGAAAAGCAGAGTCACAGAGCACTGTCAGCATTTCTTTCTTCCTCCAGTTTTTACTGTATCCTAGTTTCAGCTCTGGTCTTCCTAAGGTTTTGAGAGATGCCCCACTACTGGTCTACTATGTTTTTCCTTTTAGTCTAAGCTGGTTGGAGTTTAGTTTCTGTGGCTTACAATCAGGGCTTCTTTTCATTCCACATTTACTAATGTCTACCAGAACTACCGTTCCTTTTGGGATATGCTTTCATTAAGAGATTTGCATAAGGAATTTAAAAGCCTACTACTAAGATTGTGTACCATTTATGGTACATTTGGTGCTATGTGTTCTCCTCAAATGTAGCTATCATGCAAATTCCTCTAAGATCAGGAGGGAACCTATAGGTAGTTGTCTTCCTCTGGGTTTTGGTTTTAATTACCAAGGAAATGAGTAAGTTTTAAGACATGAGAACTGAGAAATCAGACTTTAGGTAATGTATTTCTCTGCATCTTGCTCTTTGGTGTCAGGACTTTGAGCAATCTAGAAAACTTGAGTGTGCTCCTCAGTGGTGGTGGGAGGAAGGCTTTTGTTATACAGAGTATATGGTCAGCAGCTAGTGAACAGTGTTTTCAGCCATTTTTGATCAGGCCCTACATTAAGAAATATTTACAATGCAACTCTGTGTGTGTGTGTGTGTGTGTGTGTGTGTGTGTGTGTATTGTTTTGTGAACATTTTTATTATATATACCTATATGGGTATGTATATGTGTATAAATATATATGTATACATAAATATGTAATATGTGTATATATACACATATGTAACCAAAATAAGAATTCACAAAAACCTTAAAATTATGATGTATAGTACACTCTATGTTTTATTCCATTTCTGTAAAAAATGTCGCTTATAATCCACTAAAATCAATTTTAGAATGAACACCAGCTGTACCAGCTGTTCTCAATCTTTCTGGTCTCAGTACTCTTTAACACTCTTAAAATTTTTTGAGCACACGAAAGAGGTTTTGTTCATGTGGATTATATCTATTGATGTTTACTGCATTCAAAATGAAATATGAGAATATTTTTATATACAAGCATGTATAAACTCATATTCTATTACCTGACTGATCAACTATATCATTATGCATTCTTTAGCCTCTGGAAAACTCCACTATACATTTGTGGGGAAATGAGAGTGAAACAGGCAAATGATGTCTTAGTATTGTGATGAAAATGATTTTGACCTTGTGAACCCTCTGAAGTGGTCTCAGGGACACCAGTGTGCCTAGACCACATTTTGAGAATTTTTGTACTAGTAAGTTATGACCAGACTTTGAAAAATACTAATCTAGAAAAAGCCCAAGCTGATTACGGACAAACTGAACAAAGTAAATCCAATTAGCTAAATTTCCTTTCCCTATGTGTTTTCCTTTTGTTCTTCCTGAGTGAGAAGGGTATTATGGTTAATTCCATAATGATTTCATATAAGATAATTAGTCTAAGCCAATCCATGCATGAAATTCCCCTAGCAACTGGGCCAGGGGTAGTCATATCTCCTAAGCTGACTCCATCAGACTGAAAAAAAGGATTTAAATTCCATGGTTGGGGAGAGGTTTTCTCTCTCTGGGTCTTAACTAGAGATGATACTGGCAATACAGGTTTGCAAAGCTATTGCAAATGGAATGTAAAGAAAAAAAAAACCCTAGGTGTTTGAGGACATTTAGCTATACCATGCCTGAGTCTTCTTTTACCTCCAAGAAGGCATTGAAGATTTGTGAGAAAACACATTTCCTTATTGTTAAAATTTGGGGTTTTCTGCTTCTTGTAGTAAAAGGCATCCAATACACTGAGGATTTAGAGAAACCTTATGAAATATCCCATCCTGATTTTTGCTGAGTTTCAGAGTATTTTGAAGGACAAGTTGTATATGACTCTATCTAGCACAGAACCAGCAAGTTGGTAGTTGGTGTAATTAATGAGAGATTTGCAACAGGAAGTTGTACCTCAGAGGATAGGTGCTAGGATTTCAAAGAGAAGCTACCCTTTCCCTACGAGTACTCTCTCATTTCCACCTTTGTGGCCACAGAAACTGTATTTTATTAGGGCAGGCCCTCATTTCTTTATAGCCTTCCACTCATTTTACAAAGACCTATTCCTATGACTCTGCTCAGATGTTGCTTCTTTACACCCATCATAGCCTCAAGCACAATACAGTGTAAGTACCTATCTCCCCAATTAGACTGAGCTCATGATGGCAGGAATTGTTTTATTCATCTTTGTAGCCTTAGGACTTTTCATTGACTGATACGAAATAGGTTCACAATAAATTTATGTTGAAAGAATAAATGAATGGTAATGAAATATGCTTTTGTAATGGGGGGGTCAGCAAACTACAGCCTGTCGACCAAATCTGGTATGGCTCATGAGCTAAGAATGGCCTTCACATTTTTAAATGGTTGAAAGAAGTCAAAAGAATATTGTGTAATACATGAAAATTATATGAAGTTCAAATTCCAGTGTCTATAAAGTTTTATTGAAACACATCCACACTCATTCATTTACATATTGTCTGTGTCTGCCTTCACACTGCAACAGCAAAGTTGAGTAGCTGTGATGAAGACCATATGGCGCACAAAGATTAAAATATTTGCTGGCTCTTTACAGAAAGTTTGCCAAGCCCTGTTGTAATATCCCCTCTTTTTTTCTTTCGATAAATGTATGGCCTTTAGTCTCACTTTTTTAATTCAATCTTTTTTTATCTTAATCACATTGCCAAATAACACATACAAGGTAAAGATGCATTTGACAAAGATTTGATAATACTTGATAACACATGATTAGTAAGGAATGCTAAATGTAAATAGAGATGAAATATCCACTATGAGATATGAATTATGCAAATTAGGTTCATTGATGAAATAAATGTTTTAATTGTCTGGCATCACTATTGCTTAATTATGCAAACATCTGATTTGATCATGTCAATATTCAGTATTTTTTAAACTGACAAATGCCCAACACATTACTTAATTGTTGAACTTCACTTACTACACATTACAAAATTGCATCCTAAATATTGCATTGATGTATTTTGTATCAGAAGTTAATGCATTGGTGTATTAGAATGTATTTTATACCAGAAAATGATGTATTGATGTATCAGAACATACTTTATATAGTATATACAAAAATAATGCTGATTTTTAAATAATTGTGTATAAACAATGTACTCATAATTGGCAATAGTTATCTTGATATGTGGAAGACCATGACTTTTTTCTTCCTTCTTATACTTTTCAATTTTTCTATATTTTGCATTTTTATAAATACCAGAAGTTTTAAACACCGAATTATTTGACCGATTTAAAATAAAACTCCCCATCTCTAAGAACTTGCTTTGCATTTACTTTTCTTCCTGCCTACTCACAAAGCTATTTGATGTGCAAAGGACTAAACCTGTGGTTTTGTGGCTGAAAATGAAAAACACAAGGAAAGGCATAGGAGTTAAGAATAAAATTAGAGCCACAGCCAACTTTCCACACAAGAATGTTTGCTTACTATTCTTGTGGGAGGAAAACATGCAAAGGCCCTTGAAATGAGAAAATAAAAGGTCACATGGTGGAACTAATTAAATAAGACACTACTTAATTGCCCTGTGGTGCACCCTGTCATGGGCTAATATGGAATTATTTTAGCAACTCCCAAAGAAATATTACATAGGTATGTATTTAAGTATGCATGTATATTTTAGTCTCTAAAGTAATTTTAGAAAGGAAAGAGTTTCAGGTCATAATTTCACTTTTCAGGGCAAATACTGATTATCAGATGAATTTTCTAAAAATTATAGAAATAGGCAAATTCTTTCTTCATTTTTCATATTCCAGTAATCTTGACCAAGAAGGAAAATCACAAACCTTTTGAGATTTAGTGAATTCTGTAACTCCTCTTTCAAGTAGGCTAAGAACTTAAGAGCAAATATGAGAAATGTTTATAAAGCCAACTAATAACTGGCAGGTATTTTTTCATAAATAGTTAATTCACTTAAAGCAAAATGTGTAATAACTTTCCAGCTGTTAGAATTGTTTAGTAACAGCACCTACAGTAAAGTGTGAAATAAATTGCTATTCTAAATAACATACATAGGTGCAGAAAAGCTACGTTGTCAAAAAGAAGTGGATATGTATGTTTTGTGTTATTCCCTGTGGCAGACTGCTAGAAGATCACCAGCCCCATTTCTTCTTCTTTCTGGGCACACAGCTTTCTGATATTTTCTAGTTTTCTTTGTGTTTGCATGTAGCCACAGAACTGACTTCTGGCCACTAGAATGTGGGTACAGGTGATGTGGGTAGAGGTAATGTATGCTTCTTTCAAGCCTGACCACTATAGCCCTCCCACCTGCAATCCTCCATTTTTCTTCTTCTGACTGACTGGAGAGGACTCTGAGAACCTAAAAGGGGGAGGCCACAAGATGGAAAGAACCTTTGCTGCTCGGAGAAGAGTCACCTGATCAGGCATGCCCCCATGCCTGATCGTTGTTTCTGAATTATCAATCTGTCTTATATACTCCTTGTATTAGTCCATTTTCACATTCCTATGAAGAAATATCCAAGACTGGGTAGTTTATAAAGAAAAAAGAGGTTTAATGGACTCACAGTTCCACACAGCTGGGGAGGCCTCGCAATCATGGCAGAAGGTGAAGGGGGAGCAAAAGCATGTCTTACATGGTGGCAGGCAAGAGAGCGTGTGCAGAGGAACTGCCCTTTATAAAACCATCAGATCTCATGAGACTTATCCACTATCACGAGAACAGCATAGGAAAAACCCATCCCCCTGATTCAATTACCTCCCACCGGGTCCCTATGAGAGCTACAATTCAAGATGAGATTTGGATGGAGACACAGTCAAACCATATAATGCCTCCATTTTTAGACAGGTGTTAACTATGTGCAAATGCCTGAATTCACTCTGCCTATAAGCAGAGAACTGATAGCATTGACCAGCTGCTCTGACTTAAGAACAATAATGCTCAAGAGGGATTTTCAAATTCATACCAAGCTTTTCCTATTGAGAAAATTGTTTCCTTAATTATTTAACTCAAGATAGACGCAGTGACATCTGCACTGCTAATTACCTAATGGTAAAGAAATTTGGAGTCTCACTAGTTGTATTATCATAGCCCTAAATTTTTGGCTCAGATTTAATCTGATCATCTGCAGATAAAGTAGAGAGGATCACAATATGATGCTAATATAATTCTCAAATAATCTTTCACAAAAACATTTTTCCTTTGGGATCCCAGGTCAAGACAAATCTCTAAGGTAATTTTACACAATCCCTTCTCATCAGGCAAGATGGATCCTCTTGAAGATCAGAGAGACTAAACTCGCAATTGTAACTGCTCTTCTGGTTTAGACACGGCTCGCAGTTCTTCTGTGGTGATGAAAAGCCAGTTAGCATCTTCCATAATCTAATTCCCCAAACACAACCAGCAATGAGTTTTGATGAATAAGTTTAGATTTTGTCAAATTCTTTTTTTCCTTGAATAAAAAGGCATATTCACTCATCCAAGCTGCTCAGAGCTGTAAATTCTGATCACATTTTGCCATGCCAAAAATATAGATATTTAATCAAAGGAAGTCAAATCAGACAATAATGGGATGTCTCAGACCAAAATGACATTAAATGTTTTTATTGAACAAAAAAAGATAAAACATGGAAGTTGAATTTACTGAGCAAAAGCAGCTCTCCAGGTGAAGCTGCTATACTTTGTGCTAAATAACCTTATGAACTGAGTATACAGAATACATATAATATGCAAGTTACCTCAACAGCAAAGGAGGAGTAGAATACAGTTTTTGAAGATAAAATCTGGTCAAGTGACAAATTTTGTTGCTCAAAATTTCTAGCCCTTATCCACCTAAATTCTGTATGGTTCTACATATATGCATTCCGTATGTGCATACTGAATTCCCATTTTAATGGAAGCTGCTTTTTGGAAGAATTCTTTTTAATTTCACATTTCTTTGATGTGCCACTCAATTTTTAAAAAAATTATATTTGACATATGTGTATGTGTGTATGTGTATGTATGTATACACACTTCAAAAACACCAAACCCTTGTTTATAAGTAGAGGGTTCATGCTGCTTTTTAAATTAATATTAGTGAATTTAAGCTACTTCTCCTGTGTGTCTAAGAAACTTTGTGTTCTCAATGCACCCACACAGTCAAGTGGGTTGACAGATATGTCAAAAATACTTTATGAAAAGAGGGAGGTAGCTCATGCGAGTTGGCAACCTTTTGTGTATTGTTTCCTGTTCAAGCAGGCTGCCTCCCTTTGACATCTCACAGTCAAAGATGAAAGGAAAACTTTTTACTTGAAGCCTAGTGAGCACAGTTGTACATTTACTATAATCCACCTTCAACTTGGCTTATTGGGTTTACAAATGTAAGATGACAAATACCTTACACCCAATACACAGCATTTAAAAAGTACTGAAGAAACATTTTATAGACAATACTTTTTTTTTCATATGTTAAACATCAGCTTCTATGGGATACATTTCCAGAATGGTTGTGTTACCACTTTATAAACATTCTAGGCCAAACAAAGAGCACAAATAACATCAATGTTGTCTTTTTTCCAATATCTGTATCAATTACCAAAGGGTAATCCTAACATATATACTACTTAAGGGGGAAAAAGAAGAGAATTTATGACACATTGCAAAGATAGAACTACAGCATCTTAGTTGTAGAGATGATCTTAAGGTGCAGAAAGAGGGGACTCTCTAGAAGGTGATGGTGTGGTTTCTTCTGGTGGAAAAACTGTGAGTGTGCAAGCACGAATGCCACCAAGGGATTCTGGGAGATCAAAAACCTTATGCCATTCATCTTTATCTGGATCATATTTCTGCACTATCTCTACCATACAACGATTATTCCAAGAATACCCCCCAACCACATAGATTTTATTTTCGAAGACAGCGACCCCAACATCACTCTGCCCTCTTAACATGGCAGCAATTGGGGTCCACTGGTCAAGGATAGGTGAATAGTATTCACAGCTTAGGACATCATCATAATCACTTGTTCCTCTGAAGTGATTGCCACCAATGACATAGAGCCTTTCTCCCACTGTACACATGCAATGCAGACCTCTGACAGTGGTCATTGGCGCCTTCTGGATCCATTTGTCAGTATCAGGGTCAAAGCACATGAGCTCCTTTTGGAAAGTATCATGAGTAATTCCTCCTAAAGAATGAAAACAATAGTTTTGAAGTAAATAGATTATTATAGAAATGCAAAAGTAATTAAAGGAGCTCTGTCACAGATAACTTTTAGTCACACATTATGACATATAGCTTATCAATACTGTTCTTAGGACTGTCTTCCCTCTATAAATACATTCTCTGGATTAAAAGTAAAGAAAATAGCATTTTCATCTTCTTAAAGAACAAAACAATTACTTTTTTTGCAATCACTTACATTATTGCAATGACTTTCTCAAATGTAGATCCATGGTATTTAAAAGCTTTGCTGAAGGAAAATATATTTTGATCACTGATAGAGTTGGGTCTGTAGTAAATTCCAACTACAAAGCATCGTTCACTACTTACTGCCTTTTAGTGGGTACCCTCTGGGTGCTGAGCACTGGGCTAGAGCACATTAAATTCCAGGTTCTCATTTCCTCACTTGTCACAAAACAATATCTACTCTAGTTATTGCATCAGGATTGTGACTCTGAAGTGAGATATTTATCAAAATGCTTTGAAAAAGTTGAAAGTCTTGCACATGTGTAAAAGCTTATAAGAATATTCAGAATTGTTTATGTTTATAGAGTTTTCTGTGGGCAGAGTGAGGGTGGATAATGTCATCTGTTATCAGAATGCATATTTAAAAATCTAAAGAATTAGAATGCTGAATATACGTGGAATTTTATACATGCACCAATTTGTTGTTAATCTAATTTAGTCTGTATCATCTACAAAGTGTACTCTTAGATCACATATAAACCAGTCTCTACAATGAAAGTATTAAACGATACCTTCTGTAGACAAGGGAAAGAAGTAAGCTAATCTTTAGTCAAATCATTCAAAGCTTTACTGTCAAATGGCCAGATGCCAATCACTATCACTGTTTCCTTCTGCTTTTAAAAAATATTTTCCTTGTGCTTTACAGAATTCCCAGAAAGCAAAACAGTGTTCATTGTTTTGAAAATCAGCTATAGTTTCTAACCACTCTTGATTGGGAAGGTCATTTCTGCAATATACGCCAGTTATGCCAAAACACCACTAAAACAATTCAGGTGTCATTTTTCTCAGAGGAGTTGGAGCTCTCATTATAATGGTACAGCAGCTGCCCACATAAAATAGATAGATGGTGTAAATCATTGATTAATGGGAGCATATTTATTACCTGGATGGCTCTTCCAATATAAGACATTCTGTAGTTGCTCATGAATTTAACACCAGAAACCTGCCAATCATATACTACAGGCCTTTCATTGATTCTTACTGATTAAAAATTTCACAAGGCAGTGGTCAATCAGGTCACAAATAGTGCCTTTACACCCTTGGTCTCTAGTAATGTAACTGCTGGCCTGGCACTGGCAGGCCTTCATATGGGGAAGAATTGTCCCAGGCAGAGTGTGTCAGGGCCAAATGATAATAACCTGACTAACGAAGTTAAATGTCAATACCAGAGGTGGTCATTACATTAAAGTGAGACTTCTTCCTAAATTCTACAGGAGAATGAAAGCAGAAAATGCATTAAAAAAAGAAAGAAATTCTACAGTAGATTGATTTAAACACCAACAATTTGAGAATGAAAGTTGCTACTGGGACACTGTGAACAAACTATAGCCATTTCAGAATTTTTTAACAGAAAAATATATCTTCATGTGCATAAAATACAGATAATCAGCACAGAAATATTTATGCAATGACACCATAGTAGAATCCCCTTATAATGCTAAGGAAGAAGGAAACCCATATTATGGACTATACTGAAAGAGAGAATGAACATTATTATGTACTATTATGCATATTGGAAGAACGTTTTATGCATAGGAGAACTTATATGTTATATAATGATACACTCCTTCACATAGTTTAGCTAAATCTTAAATAAAATGAATTAATTGTTGCTACAGAAACTATGAATGGTGTTTATCAGAATACAGAGCATAGGGACTGGAAAGCAAAATTTGAATGCTTTCCAATTTTTTCTAAGTTATACCTTACAACAGGATTGGTTTACTAGTACTCTTATAAATTTACAGAATGCCCAAGGCATTCATATGCAAATACACACAAAAATAGTTTCTAAAATCAACATAAATTATATTTTGATTCTCGGTTTTTCTGGATTTTTTTTTTGAGGTGGAGTCTCGCTCTTTCACACAGGCTGGAGTACAGTGGCGCAATCTCAGCTCACTGCCACCTCCGTCTTCCGGGTTCAAGAGATTCTCCTGCCTCAGCCTCCCAAGTAGCTGGGATTACAGACGTGCACCACCACACCCAGTTAATTTTTGTATTTTTAATAGACACAGGATTTCACCATGTTGGCCCGCCTGGTCTCAAACTCCTGACACCTGAATTATTATTATTACTACCACTATATGGAAAGATAACCATATAGTTAAAAGCTTATATATTATATTGTGTTCACATGATACTTGTTTACCTGAAATATACATCACTCCTCCATACACAGTTCCAGCATGGCCATAGTGGGGCTCACTCATTTTGGCAACATAGGTCCATTCATTTGTTCTTGGATTGTAACATTCTACTGTGGCTGTTAAAAAAAAAAAAGAAAAGAAAATTATTTTTAACTTCAAATTTAGCAATTAATTATTTTTCTCTTAAGTGGAACAGTAATAATATCCAAACACTTGAAACATATCTATTATAGCTATGATAGATATGTGTAAGACTTTGGGGGGAGCTCTTACAGTAATTATTGAGACTATATTAATAATATAAACCATTAGTACATGTTACATTAGACTAGATAGTGTAAGAATCTAACAAATTTCTGTCATTGCAGAAATCACTAAGATTTATTCTGTAATCTGCTTACATATTTATAATTTGACATTTCTCCATTTTCTTTGCTCTAAAAACATAGGAAGAAAGGATGAAAAAAATCAAAAGAAATGAAAAACTCCTCAATTCTGGGTCCCCATGTTGATAGAAACAAACGTTAATACATAAGAAGCAAACTTTTACATTGAGAATGAAAATATACACACTTCTTGGTTTATGTTCTGAAGCCCACTGCTTTAATTCATATACAGACTACAAAATGGACACTGATAATAATTTCTCTACATTTATACTTTAAAGCTAATAGTTCGTATATACCCACCATCATTGCAGCCAGTACTACTCTTAACCTGAAGATGGTTGGCGGCATAATATAAAGATCTTTATTAAGAATACTTCCTGTCAGTAATGTATTTATCATCTTTTAACATAATGTATTTTGGAGAAGTGACCTCAACTCACTTAAGTATCTTTCAATCAGTCTGTTATAACCTCAAGAACAGAACAATGTCACCAAGAAAGATGGAAAATGTAATCACTTTTTAAAAGGCAGAAAAGCTATTAAGAGAACTCATCAAAAGCATGAGGTCTAGATTGACTTGAAAAGTTCATATTATTTATTGCAGACACTGCCAACTGCTAATCCAATTTCTTGCGTCCCCCAACCCTACTTTTTTAAACTAACAGAACCACAACACTGCTTAGGGAAGCACTGCACCAAGCTAAAAACAAAATTTAATTTAGCAGGTTCCCTTGAAGCTTTGCTCCACCATATGATATAGTTCTGGGCAGCGACGGGTAAGCAGAAGTTTATTGAGTAGGACAATTTGATCAAGCCACTGGAATTAGGTTTAGCTACTTGCAACCAAATGCAATCCTGATGAATCAACCTTTGAATGAGATTCTCTACTTAAAAAAAAATAACATGGTGACAGGCAAAACACACACACACACAGAGAGAGAGAGAGAGAGAGAAAGACTACTTTTCCGCTCTATTCAATAATTTCATCATCAAATTCACTACGCAAAGTATGCTTTTCTCCTCCAAGCACACCTATATTATGCCACTTCTTGTATCTCTCTACTGACTTCCTTTTCCACTTACTTTAGCTTTGAATTTTCAGTCTTATTTCAAAGGCTTTTACTATTCTCATTTTTACCTACTGCTTTGTTGGCTTTGTTCATTGCTTTAGGCCTGGATCCTTGCCAATTCTATTTCTTTTAAACCCTATTTCTAAAATTAATAACAAGTTAAACTGCCACATGCCCCAGTACTGTTTTTTTTTTAACTATTTCCAGTCACTGAATGCCTTTTCAAATGTTCATTTCCATTTGCCTTTGGCATGACTTTTACCTAACGGACAAGCAAAATCCTACATTATTATTCTCTCTCTCTCTCTCTCCTTCTCTCTCTCTCTCGCCACATAAGAGAAAACCTAGTGCATTGATTGGTACTTGGCATTAGCAAAGCCATTAATGGGAAGGTTTTAGAAGTAATTAAACCACACATCCTATCAGAAACGGGGTCTAAAAAGACTTCCAGATATCATCTCCATCTGCTTGAAGCCAAAGACAGGATTCACTATAGTTTTACACTTTTCTTAATGCGGGACTCTGACTTAAACTTAGAAATTTTTGGATTGTAACTGTCCTTTCTTATGTTTAATTCAAACTGTTCCAATGTGATTTCCATTAGTTTCTTCTTATTCTTTTTATAGTGGAGTTAGAATTTGAATACTTATTCACTTTTTATTATTATTAATATTTTCCTATGTAGAAAGATAATTCCTCTGTCAGTGACTTAATTGCATTTTCCCCTAATAGTGGTTATAAGAATCCATTTGTACTTTCTCACACAGGAGGCCCTCAGTTCAAGATAGCTATTAACCACCAATAACAAAATTACTATATAATAGTCCATCGTTCTTAAGCTTTTTTCCAGCTAAAAATGCATCTCCTTTAGCTGTTCCAGGCATTTAATTTTTATTGACAACTTTTATTGTCATGCAATTCTCCATGCAGAATTGCTATTGTTATCAGTAAAATCAATAGTATTTTATTTTAAAATAAAATACATCTAATTAAAAAGTAGATACACATGCTCTTATTTCCATTTTCCATATTTACACGACACTCAGATATAGGTTAGTACCAACAACTCTGATGGGAAGAGGGAGTAAGGGATGATACAAGGCAAAGAGTTGGAGCCACAAAGCAGTGCTTCAATCGTAGTCTATAAGAGTTGGAAATGGTAAAGAGGCAACTGGAAAAATCTAGAGCAGGTGGCAGCAAACCTCAGTCCATAGGCCAAATCCAGTCTACTTCCTGTTTTGTAGGGCCCAAAAGATAGAAATATGAATGATTTTACATTTTTTACACATTGAAAAAGAATCAAGACTATTTTGTAACTTATGAAAATTCTATAAAATTCAAATTTCATGTTCACAAATAAAGCTTTATTGGAGCACAGCCTCACTCATTTGTTTATGGATTATGTAGGGTTGCTTTTACACTACAACAGCAGAGTTGATTACTTGTGACAGAGATTGAATGGCCCACAAAGCTGGGAATATACTCTTTCTGGCCCTTTACAAAAGTTTGCTGGCCCCTAATCTAGAGAATTAACTTCAGTAGTTTGGTGGCCTAGTGTTTACATTAAAGAATCTCTCCAATTTAAGAATTATACTTAGGTTGGTTATCTCACATATATCAGGAGTTCTTATTTTCTGAGATAATTCCATAGGAATCCAGAATCGGTCCAAGAAGAGGATGTGGAATTTATTTGTTCTTTAAGATTAGGAAAGAGATCAGCCTAAAGAAAATCATTTAAACAATGATGGCTGTCATACAGGGGAGATGGACTCTAGGAACATAGAACGCTGGTGAGTGATCAAGAAACCCCCAAATCCTTTGGGGGGTATAGAGGCATTTAATAAATTTTAGTAGTTTTATTGTGCATGTATTTGAAAAACATCTAACATGTTTTCTATAAGTTATTTCATTATTTGAAACCTTAACTTATTAATATTTAACTGAAGTGAAAGATATTGGAGCTGTCATATTCTTCTTCAATATAGGAAGCCTCAATAGAAGATTGATTTCTTATATGACACAATTTTGAAAGATGCCAGAAATAACTGACTCCTTTTACACTTAAGTGACAGCTACTCTAAGCCTCCCCTAGTTTCCCATTGTAACCAGTGTCAAAGGAAAGCAGCATTTTGAAGGAATTATATTTCAGCACTAAACCAGGTGAGCACATGTGTGCTAGTGTGTGCGCACACACACACACACACACACACACAGTCTTTTTTTGATGAACAATGGGCTTAGGTTTCCTTTGGTCCAAGTACCCCATGGAAAGATTTTAAAAGGCCTAATGCATTAAAGTGATCTAAACTGTCTTGCAAATGTTGCCACTGTTTTTTTTTTAATTTTTAATTTTTGTGGGTACATAGTACGTGTATATTTTTATGGGGTACATGAGATGTTTTGATGCAGGCATGCAATGTATAATAATCACATCATAGAAGATGGAGTATCCATCCTCTCAGGCATTTATCCTCTGTGTTACAAATAATCCAATTATATATACTCATACTTATTGTAAAACATACAATTAAATTATTATTGACTATAGTCACCCTGCTGTGCTATCAAATACTAGGCCTTATTAATTCATTCTAACTATTTTTGTACCCATCAAATTTTTCTTTTTATAATTATATACAGGCAATGGTTACTGTGTGTATGAAGTGATATACTGGTACTAATCAACCTATTAAATTATTAAATGACTTTCCCATCAATCCCCTCTTCCTGCCACCCATTCCCATCACCTCCTTCTATTTACATAGGCATATGAACGTCTCGACTTAATCAGTTACAATGGGAATGTTAATTTATTATAACAGATGTTAATGTGTGCATTGAAGGAAGAATTCTATTTTTAAAAAGTGCTTGTAGGGTAGGGGAAATGTTAAAAACTCAGTTTCTGGCAGGAACATTCAGAAATATAGGCAAGAGTTTCTTTAGAATGAAAATCTCCTATTCTGCAAAAACAATGGGTCCAAGAAAACTGGAAATGCCAACTAACACAAATTCATTTTTTATTTATATAAAGAGAAACACGATCATGGATAGAATTCAGGAAATTTCATTAATATTATTCTTTGGGAGCAACAGTAATCAAGGCAGTTTTCATCAAGTTTGGTTACCTCAGTAATATAGGATGTGATGTGACAAGACAATCTACTTCTTGCTTCTATTTGAGTATAACATAGAAAGAACTCAAAGGGGGTGGAGTGGATCAGAAACAAATGAAGCCTCTTGCTTCTTGGCTTTATCTAATGACTCTTTTTGGCCTTTTTTCTCCTGAAATCAAGACTCTAAATTTGAATGCACTTACTAAGTCCATCACAAAATATTTTTTAAACTTCCAATATATTGTATAATAAAATGTTTAGTACAGAATGCGTTTGATGGGTATGCTGATTTTAAGGGATGCAATCATTTTCTACAAAAGTTTAGCTACTTATAGGTTACAAATCTATAAGGTCATTATAGATTTGTAATCTACAGATCATTTCAAATGGAATAAAATATCAAATAATTGGATGATAACTAGAATTACAATTCTTGGAATAGATGGTTTGTGCCTGTATTATAATGACATGTGCCTTTTTTTAAATGCAGTTTATGAAATAAGATTAAAATGGACCTATATTTACCATTAGAGGGGAAATTTTTTTAAGTCATTATCCTTAGGTTAAGCTTTAGAAATTTTATTGTTAAAGCCTAAATATGAATTTAGGAATACCCTAAGAAAAGCATGATTTCCTTGTTTCTTTTCCCTTTCAAAATGAAACACAGAAGACTGTTTTTAATCAGAGATGGAGGGGTGGTTTCTGAAGGTCAGGAGCAAGGATTCCTGTGTATGAGCCACTTGCCCAACAGGGTGGTCTATTTCTAGTTCCTAGACTGGTATACCATAGGAGCAACTGAAAGAGAGTTGGGATAGGTTCAAAGAAAGAAGCCTCTAGCATCTTGGTTTTATGTAATGACTCTCCTTGGCCTGAAGATTAAAAACTCCCAGAAGAATATGGCTTTTAATTAGTATTAGGAACTATATATTGAAAGCTAAGTAGCCGCATATTAACAGGGGTGATAATATCAACAAGCAAGGACTGACTTTGAAAAACGGAGCTACTTCCTTTGAGAAAAGAAGACTGACCAAGTTAATGACCTATTATTTGTGAAGAAAATATTTAAGAAAACATTATCTTATACAGGGATTTTCTAAGAAACAACCAAGTCACTACTTGCACCTTCTAGATATTTCCAGATACCGCAAATTTAAAATAGTATAATAACGTGAAAATAATGTGTGTAGGTTTACTGAGGAGGCCTAAAGAACAATTGTACACTAAGGACACTTATGCCTTAACTGCTTTTAAAAGTCCAATTATTAAAATATATTGGAAAACCTATGCAGTTCATGATCATGCAACATAGTCCAACAATCTAGAAAATCTGGTCTTAGAAAAAAATATCATTGTAACAACAAAGAAAAAAAAACTTTGGGTAGAAAAGATCAGGAAAAAGACCATGTCACTAACAAGAAAGGGTTTTATAAACAGGAAAGTATAAAAGCTGAGAACAGTTATTCTTTTCTCTGATAAATAGCTTAGTCTCAAATACATTAAACTATCTTTTATTTCTTAGAATATTGAAAAACAAAGATTCTGAGAATTACTCTGAACTTATCCAGAGCCAATGCCAATATTTCGAACTTCCCCAGCTCTATGGAGCCTGGAATTGGTCAACTACAAGGACTTTATTTATTTATTTATTTATTTATTTATTTATTTATTTATTTATTTATTGGGTTCAAGCAATCCTGCTTCAGCCTCCCTAACAGCTAGGACTACAGGCATGAGCCACATCTGGCTTTCTTTCTTTCTTTCTTTCTTTCCTTCTTTCTGTCTTTCTGTCTTTCTGTCTTTCTGTCTTTTTTGTATTTTTTTATTTATTTACTTATTTATTTATATTATTATACTTTAAGTTCTGGGGTACATGTGCAGAACGTGCTGTTTTGTTACATAAGTATACACGTGCCATGGTGGTTTGCTGCACCCATCAACCTGTCACCTACATTAGGTATTTCTCCTAATGCTATCCCTCCCCTAGCCCCCCAGCCCCAGACAGGCCCTGGTGTGTGATGTTCCCCTCCCTGTGACAGACTCTATTTATAACAGAGAATAAAAGAATTGAAAACAAGGCCAAACAATAATGGAAATGACAAATATATGTCACAACATAAAATGTGGACTTCCTGCCTTTATTTTTGGAAAAATTATACTATCCCAATTTCATCTGAAATAATAAAATTTTACCTTTTTGGGTTAATTTACATAGCCAAAGTATTCTATATCAAAGTACATTTATGACCAATTTTATACTGGGAAGACAAAAAGGTGACCATCAAATAAAGCTTACCAGATGGGCTTACGGAAAAGAAAACTATCTGATATTACATCAAGAGAATTATTTTTAAAACAGTCATAGATCATAATATTCACAGAGAACAAACTTTGGATAATGTTGAACTTTGTACATTTAACCTATAAAGAAAATTATCTATGTAGCCACTAATAGGTAACAAATTTTGTAAAAGAAGAAACAATGAAAGTTTTCTGTAATGAAGGATTGTAACCTGTTCAGTAAAATATCATATGGCCTTTTAAAAGCAGAAAATGAGAAAACATGCCAAACTTCTATGCAAGACCTTATTATAATTTAAATGAGCTAAGTATACTCTTTAGATGAACCTTCAAGATGAAGACCATATATACTGCACAGGTGAAATATGCTACAATATACTGATGCATTTGTAACATACAATTTGTTCCCTTGCCAACGATATATGCCCAGATAAGGCATAAAGATGGTCTCCAATATTTTCTCAGAAAAATAGTTTTAAAACAAAACCCTAACTACATTTTTATCTGATTTTACAGGACTGCTTATTTTATGATTTGATAAGAATTTCTGAGTGAAGAAATTTGTCTCTATGCTTAATATAAATGCACTTACGCAGTTCACCTGCTGCATTTCGCCCACCAACTGCATACAGATATCCTTTGAGGGCACTTAGGTGGAAGAAGGTGCGCTTTTCATTTAAAGATGCAACTTGCATCCATTTATTGTATCGAGGATCAAATCTGAAGACTGTATCAACTGCCGTTTTTCCTTTTGTATCATAATTACTCTGTCCGCCAACCACATAGAGAAAATTTCCAATGACGGCGATGCCATGCTGGTACCTTGGGGCATCCATGGGGGCTAACGATTTCCACTCATGGGCCTTTTCATCATACATGCGCAATTCCTTACTGACAACCAGCTGCTGCCTCAGCACTCCTCCTAGTGTAACCAAGTGAGTGGTGTCAGACCTAATGGCAGTCCTGTCTGACTGCATAACTGGCTGCATATATGGCATCATTTGGTAATTGCTGGCTTCCAAAAGCAAATTCACACAAGTATTGTCAGTTCTCATGAAATCCACTGTTTGCACGTAATTAATGAGCTCCTGTGGTGTCATCAGTGGAAATCGTATGTTCTTCATTAATTTTGCAGCAAAGTCCATCCGAGGCTCTTCCAGGCGAAGCCAACGACAGGTAGCCTTAAAGAGCTCAAGTTCAGTACAGTGCTTAAGGCTATTACTGGAAAGCACGAAGGCAAGACGCTCAAAAGGGAGTTTCAAGAACTCCCCTGTGCTCAGCAATGCAGGAAAATTCTTCAAGACGAAACTGTTAACGTATTTATCCACTTCTGTTAGATTGTAGGTGTTGGCAATCCGTCCAACTTCAACACAGTTGTCTAAAGTGACCTATTAAGCCAATTAAAAAAAATTAAAACATGACTATTTTCATGGCAATCACATCTTGATAGCACAAATACCTGTTCTAGAATAAGAGTAAATTATGCTTTTAATGTTCAAATAGATACAAATAGGATTCTTATCTAAATGTATCAATGATCTACAAACAGATAATTTGCAAACCACCTTTACTTAATCCACTAGAAGGCTGACTAAAAGAAAATGATCAAAGTCAGTAAGTTAGAAGCTACTCTAAGAAACAATGTTATAACTAGAATATGGCCAAACTAGTTACTCTTCTCTCCTCAAAAATGTATCCCACCCCCACCCCCAAAATACTGATAAAATTCCTGCCAGATGGAAACTTGGGAAAATAGAAGGTTGTTCTATTATGATTCATCTCAATCCACTTCTTAGTCATTATTCTTAAAAATACCACACAGCTAGCAGATCCATGAACAGAAAAGCTCTAATACCCAATCCCTAGATTTCCCTTTCACGTAAATAGGCATCACTCATTACTATCATTCATTTTGGTTCCTTCAAAGTTATCACTCATAATGAAAATAATTTAATAAGATAATTATTCCTAGGGTAAATTAATTTTCAACATTATTTATCTGGAAATATAAGCAAGGAAATGTCTTTCTTAAGGGCAGACGGGTATATCTACAACAAATCTCTCATGTAAATGAGATTTTGGTATCTGTGATGACTGCTTCCATCTGGGCAACACAGCTTTCCTTAGCCACTCTTACTTTTCAGCACATTCTGTTTCTCTCTGGCGTCAACGTGAGCCCAGAACCATCTCCCCACCATAGAGCAAAATATACCATAAAGTGAAAAGCTGACAAAGAAGAGAAGTGACAGAGAGGCCTTTCCTCAGTAGAACTTCTTTTCAATGCTCTAATAACTGACTTGTCAAAGGAAAAATAGGAAAAATAATATTAGCAAATATAATACAAAGAACAAACCACAAAAACAAGCCTACCATAAAAAATGCCAGTGTGTATGTATACAAACAGACACGGATCACAGGCAAAAGACTTAAATGTTTGGTTGTTTTTAAAATTTTGTCAGGTTATGTGTCCTCAATATCACACAAACTTTATCAATGTATTGTTAACCTCACACCTGTATAGTTGACAGATTTGGCAGATGGTTAAGAGAAAATAAAATAATCCTCCTGTTGACATTTCTTTAAAAACTGAAATAAAGCTAAAAACATGACTCCTCCACATAACATAACAGCCCAGTTAGGATATAATATCACTGAAATCTCTAAGGTTAACACACACACACATTGTTATTTTCATAGATTATTTTAATTAGACTTTAACTTATGGGATATACATGCAGAACGTGCAGGTTTGTTACATAGGTATTACACGTACCATGGTAGTTTGCTGCACCTATCAACCCGTCATCTACATTAGGTATTTCTCCTAATGCTATCCCTCCTCTAGCCTCCCAGCCTCCAACAGACTCTGGTGTGTGATGTTCCCCTCCCTGTGCCCATGAGTTCTCATTGTTCAACTCCCACTTATGAGTGAGAACATGTGGTGTTTGGTTTTCTGTTCCTGTGTTAGTTTGCTGAGAATGATGGTTTCCAGCTTCATTCATGTCCCTACAAAGGATATGAACTCATCCTTTTTTATGGCTGCATAGTATTCCACAGTGTACATGTGCCACATTTTCTTTATCCAGTCTATCATTGATTTATTACTCAAAAAGAATTTGTGCTCTTTTAAGTAGCTGATTTGCTTTACAAAAATGTTTAATTGCTTATTTTACTTAGTAGCTATATATTTTTAAAATACCTAACACATAACTGTAACATAAAAAAATAGAAAAATAAGTTAACAAATTATGAGTCTCTAGAAATAGCATAACACTGTATAAATACCCTGGATTTCTAACGTGGTTAATAAAAAGTCCATTTAATCCAATTTGAGGAGCTGCAGGTTGGTGGTTCAAAAATTTAAGTTTTGTAAATGGAGTTACAGTCAATACCTGTTTTCCCAATTCACCCTGAGTGGAAGGAATTTGAGGTCATGAATTCACTTCCCAAGACAAGTAAGAATTATCTCGTCCCCAGAGTGAAGGTGATTTATACTTTTGAAGATGTTTATTAGTATAGTTAAGCAAAAGTTGATGACAACACAAATATAATTCCCAAGTATGCAAATTCTCATCATTATTGATACGATTACTAAAAAACAACAAAGAATGGGTACTTTAAGAAGACAAAATGATACTACCAGTTGCCAGTCACCAAACTGAAATCTAAATTTATAGCATGTAAAATAGAGCAAGATTAAAGATTAAAAGCCAAACTGTATAATTTAGAAATGGGATCAAGGTATTTAATTCCTTCACCTTTTCCCTCTTCAAATTTATCCAGTGAGAAAATGATTGCTAGAATAACACGAGAAAGAAACTTACATTTTATTTACAGGCATTTGGAAAATACCTTCTATATATCAATACGTTCATATATACAGACACACAAGACTAGAAAAGACTTTGACAGACCATCTAACCAATACAAATAGCTGCCTACTTTTTTCTTTAAAATCACCAGAGAAAGGTATTCCATAACCTTCCGAACTGTTATCTTCTTGATAGAAGAACTAAGTATTTTCTTTTTTTATTTCTTTCAGTTTTTAATTTTTGTAGGCACATAGTTGGTATATATATTTATGGGGTACCCAAGACTAAGTATTTTCTATAGCTCATATACAACAGCTACCATACTGTGAGTATACAACAAAGGCTAAATACTACAAGTATCAAAAATATAAAAAGTAAAGATACGATGATAGATGCAATTAAAAATAGGATACCTGTTGAATTAATGTAGCAAATTACTAAAACCTTATTAATTTCAAAATGAGACACAGACAAGAAAAATATGTAATAGGAAATTAATTCTTAGCAAGTATATGTAATCAAAGCTTAAAAATTAATCATGGAATATAGAAATTAAAGAAGCAAAGTCTACAGTAATAATTAACAATATAAATAGACCAAAACTGATGGAATTATAGTAAACAATATTCAGAGAAATACATAATATTCTATTATGGTTCATTTTAATCCACTTCTCCATCATGATTCTTAAAAGTGACTCAGCTAGAAGATCTCCAAACATTAAGCCTAGACAGTATTTTTAAATGGATACATGTGTTTGTTCATCCACTGGATACATAAAAGGATAAATGGATAATTGGATATCCATAAATGGATAATTGGACTTATAATGCAATCTACATATATATAATAGAATACACATTGAAAATATAAAATATGAAGTTTAAAGCTTATTTTAAAAATTTCTAAGTAGAAATTTCATCTGAGTTCATCTTTTATTTCATCTGAAAACCTGGCCACAATTCCAAAGAAGGTTCACTGAAAAACAGAGTTATAACAGAAGTTAATCCAAATAACTACATTGGCATTTAAAAAGAACAACAAGGCCGGGGGCGGTGGCTCACGCCTGTAATCCCAGCACTTTGAGAGGCCTTGGTGGGTGGATCATGAGGTCAGGAGATCGAGACCATCTTGGCCCACATGGTGAAACCATCTCTACTAAAAATACAAAAATTAGCCGGATGTGGTGGCACACGCCTGTATTCCCAGCTACCTGGGAGGCTGAGGCAGGAGAATCACTTGAACCCGGGAGGCGGAGGTTGCTGTGAGCCAAGACCGCACCACTGCACTCCAGCCTGGTGACAGAGCAAGACTCCATCAAAAAAAAGAAAAAAAAAAAAAGAACAACAAAAAAGGATAAAATTCTTCAAGCACCTGTGGGAACCTATAAAATTGTTCTTAAAATAATCAACTGCTCATTTACATTTCCTTGATATAAATTATTATAAATTATTCTTTTATAACCAAACAACAGTCATAGTCATCCTAAAGGCACTTCCAACATCATAACATTGCAAGTGGTATTCTCAATAACATACTGGTCCTCACTGCTGCTGTACTATTCAAATTATAAATGATGTACCCAAAACACTGTCATTAACATAATTTGCTATTTTAATGGAAGATTTCATCTGAAATCTAGGACTTTTTTTAAAAGATTGGTGTTTTATAGAAAGAAATTCCCATTTGGAAAAAAAAATGGGTATCTGCTTTTTTTTTTTTTTTCTGGCTAGCCGAGTGAAGCAGTGGAAGTGAAGAAGGAACAAAGAAATCTGTAACTGGTTGTGATCAATTAGTTGTAAACACCACTGCACTCGGACCAGCCCGTATCTGCTTTTGTACTCTCAAGGGAAATGCAAAGACTAAGAAATCTGGCAAAAATTTGGGGAACTCCTTAGCCATTCAATGCGCCAAATTCTACTTGGTGCTATCTAGTTTATTAAAATGACAGCCTGATATCTAGTACAATCAATGCAGAGAATGAAACCATGTCCACAGAATAAGACTAGGAAGAAATCAAACAAGCTACTTTAGCAGGCAGAGAATGTACAGGTATCTTTTCTCAAGCCTCCTTCCACAGATGAGACCGTCACAGGACACAAAGAAGAGACACTTTGGTAAGAACAAAGGGATAACTGAATAATAAACACCTCTCTCTCTTTCAGTCTTTGTCTTTCTTCAGTTTCTAAATGCTATTTGAGGTGAATGCCACTGGTGTCTCCAGCCCAAAATATTCAATTCTCTATTTATTTGCACTTTGAATGCAGTTCCTTTATTGAATGCAATGTTAGTTATTACAATGGCTTTTGTGAGGTTGAAGAGGTTTGAGCCCAGGCTAGGCCTCTTCTTCCCAGACAGAGTCCCAGATAGCAGATAGGCAAGAATGGGTGCTCAAGGTTATAGGAGGGATATTTAGAATATTTAAAAACCACACAAGATGGGTATCAACCAATCAGAATGGATGGCCGACCATAAGCAACGGGGATGGCCTTCTATGTACTATTTGCCCAATATCAGCCCTGTCAATAAGGAAGTCAAGACTGGTTTGGTGGGGAGGGAAATAATTTTGATTCATTTTTAATTTTAATTATCTATACAATTTGTCTCTAACTTGCATTAAATTGCCCTCAAAAGTGAAAAAAAAATCTTAAAAAACATGTATGTTAATCTTTACGGGTAAATACAATTTAGATTAAATGAAGAATGTGAAATATATGTACTATGCAGGAAATCCTCAGTAATTTAGTAACAGAGGCAAAGCAAAAGGAACTGTCTTCTCCAATGACTTCTGATTCTTTTTGTTTTTCTTTTGAGAGAAACATATTCTCCCTATTCCTCTCTCTTGTCTCCTTCCCACTTATGTACCTCCTTTATTTTGTCTCCAACTCTTCATCACCTCCAGTCACCTCAATAAACTTTCTCTCTACTTCATTGTAAGCTCTCCACCCCACCACTGATAACAAACGTGCAGGTGGAACCAGTAATCTACCTGCATCAAGGGGGGAAAACACAATTAAAAAATTATTTTAAGAAAGATTATCCCCAAGTCTAAAGCCCAATAACATATCTCATTTTCTTGTTAAAAAATGCTTTTATACAAACATAAAGTGATTTCTTTCTCACCTTTATTCTGTTTTGTTCATTCTATATATTTGTATATTTAAATTGTAATCTTTTGAGTTCAATTACAGATGCCCTATTTCAGCAACCTAACATTAAATTAGGTTGTTTTGTGAACTAGCCTAAAATCCTCCATAACAAAAGTTCCGTGGGGCAAATGCTAGATGCTAAAAATTTCAAATTGCAAACAAAGGATAAACAAAACTTACACAACTTTCTTATAAACTAGCAAATGGGGCTGGGCGCGGTGGCTCACGCCTGTAATCCCAATGCTTTGGGAGGCTGAGGCGGGTGGATCACCTGAGGTCAGGAGTTCGAGACCAGCCTGACCAACATGGAGAAAGCTCGTCTCTACTAAAAATGCAAAATTAGCCAGGCACAGTGGTGCATGCCTGTAATCCCAGCTACTCGGGAGGCTGAGGCAGGATAATCGCTTGAACCTGGGAGGCGGAGGTTGCGATGAGCCAAGATCCTGCCATTGCACTCCAGCCTGGGCAACAACAGCGACACTCCGCCTCAAAAAACAAAACAAAACAAAAAAAAAAACACTAGCTAATGGGCACAGTATTTAACATGTTGTAGTTATACAATGTCATAAGGACAAAACCAATGCAATTTTTAGGTATGACTAAACAAAGGCAATTTTCCATTATCTCCATAGTATATAAAAGTGGTTTTAGTTTTACAGAAATTTTTACCTACTGTGCTTCATATCTATCCTTCATTGTCATCCTTCTGTATTCATTTCATTGTCCTCTTTTCCATAACTCCAAGAAAATAACATAGCAAAAACAAAAATGCCACATCCTATAAACCACTAAGTAACACTGCAAATGATGGCAAAGTTAGAAGGGAGGTTGGCTCTTGTTCTATTAACACTGATGCTCTGTTATAGAAAACTGGTATCTCTATCCCACCAAAGGTGAGTGTGGCTTTACTAATGTATCTAGAGTTATCACTCAAAACTAATACATACATGTTTTCTGGGTTCTTTACTGATTCGCATTTTACGTACCACTGTTACTGATTCACATTTTACGTACCACGGTTCTTCTTCCTCCACACAAATGATTGAGAATAGGATAGAACAGAATTGTATTAGAAGGGAATTTTTCTGTCTAAAAGTTCAAACCCAAATAGTGTTTTGATTATGTGAACTATAATATCACTATATCATTAAAAACATAAAGCCTATTTCCTCTAAAACATCTTATTTCAGCACACAGTTCTTAAACATGAGAACATTATATTAAAATTTATCTATAATAACTTAGCTCATGGAAGAACTTCAAAAAATCCTCCTTTAAAAAATATAGTATCTTGAGATGTTCAGTTTTTATAAGTAGAAAATACACTGGGCTACTATTTTTCCTTTTTCACTTGATTGTTGAGAAGGAAAGGGGAAATAAATAGAGCAAGACGGAACATAGGTTTAACTAAAAAAACAGAATGCATGAAAGAAGGGTAAAGGAAAACTTGGGTTTTGCATGTTCCTGGAACTAATAATCTGCCAGATTTTCTCAAAAATTACAATGGATTCTGAGAGGGAAGAGATTTCTACTCTAAAACCATACAGACATATCCTCTGCAAAAAAGGATGAAGGACAAGTAAGGTAGAATAATGCAAAGAAAAGAGGTAATTCCTAAAAGTTCATAGGCAAGAAAATTCTAAAACTAAGAGGTAGGAGTAAAGTCTATCACAAGTAATCTTTGCTACAGAGAAGCTTCTTCTCCATTAGAAATAGGTTTTAGGATGTCTGCAAAGGATGCAAAAAAAATGAACATGATATTTAAGGCAATATTAAGTGTTTACAAAAATGAAGACATTTCTAAATTGTTAAACAATTATAATAAATGTTTCAACACAGGTTAAGGAACCAACAGTCTAATTACTGGAAATTAGCAATACAAAGTGACTATGGTCTCATCTTTAAATAAAATTGCTTTAAATACAGTTATCTAGAACAAAATTCTTTTCTATTATTGTGACAGTAATATTACTATAACTTTTTGTATTGTGTATTATCCAGTTTGGTCATTTTCTTTCAGGTAAAGGAATTGATCACAATCAATACCTGAAGTTCTA
Organism: Gorilla gorilla gorilla; assembly: GCF_029281585.2. Lineage (NCBI taxonomy): Eukaryota > Metazoa > Chordata > Mammalia > Primates > Hominidae > Gorilla > Gorilla gorilla. Next base: position 129,636,168 of record NC_073247.2, read on the forward strand.
AGTACTAAACTTCTGTATTAGAGGATAGGCCAACAATGTCTCTTGTTAATGATTAGTTCCAAAGAAATCATGGCACTTTCCTTAATTTGGCTCAGGATGACCATGTGTTGCTAAGATCAGTGTAAAGCAATGTTAAGAGTCTATAAGTACAAGCTTTAAGTGTTACTACTAAATTAAATTCTGGACTTGAGGCATTTTGAAAATCACATTCAATATGATTCATTTTTCATTGAAATGAAGTTGTTATATCATGCCAGTGACACAACCAGAGGTGAGATCCTAATAGCTCTTGAGGGGATGGGCCTTGTATGATCAAATTTAAATAAAATTTAGCACCTACATTCAGTAATGGAGGCAAGCAATAGCATGGGAATTAACCAACTTCACTTGGGCTACTTTCGCAATAAAGAAGACAATACAAGTCAACAATATAGCACCATGCTGCCATAAAAACCCTTAAAAGTAGCAATTAGTTCAAATTTTATAAGTAATTGTGAGACAGCAGTCTGAGTTTTCTAAACACACTTTCAATAGGCCAGTTAAATTAGTTATTGGCTGACTTTTAAGATAGTTAAGTACCTTAATAATAAAATAATTAAGGACATGCTCTCTTGAAACTTAGTGTTTTAAAGAAGGTTCCATGTTCAAAAAATGTAAGTTGTAAAGATCTAACAGCAATTATTTACCTATATTAAGATTGATATGAGTTAAAAAATTATAGAAAACATATCCATCAACATAATGAGTTAGAAAATATACCAAAAATTAATATTGCCAGAATTCTTAATCAGAAAAACAAGCTCCAAGACCTCTGGAAGTCTTGGCAATATTTCTGTCCAGTGTAGCCATTTATCTACCCAGAAGTAAAATTTAAAGGTCTCAACTAAAATAAAACACTCTCTTCAGGAACTGGGTGACTATCATTAAGTACTTCATCGATTGGTAGTTGTATGTGTCCTATCTTATCTATTAAAAAATGGCTAAACACTATTCAGTAGGTGATATGTTTCTGTGGAATCAAGACTTACATTCTTACAGGTTTGCCCATAGGTATTAGTTCTTCTTAAGATCTAGCTCCCATATTAAAAGAAGAAATTTTAAAGAGTTCTAGAAGCTCAGATTACTTTTCCATTCAATTACATTTAAGAAGCCTGCTTGTTGTATAGTCATTAAGGTGAATAAAACCAGATTATGGTATATACCATTATCAAACAGTTAAAGTATATATCTTCATCAAACATTATTAGTATCTCATGTCATTTGATTACACAGAGGCTTTTTTTTTCTTCCTGAGATGGAGTCTCACTCTTGTTGCCCAGGCTGGAGTGCAATGGCGCGATCTCAGTTCACCACAACCTCCACCTCCCAGGTTCAAGCGATTCTCCTGCCTCAGCCTCCCAAGTAGCTGGAATTACAGGCATGCACCACCATGCCCAGCTAATTTTTGTATTTTTAGTAGAGACGGGCTTTCTCCATGTTTGTCAGGCTGGTCTTGAACTCCCAACCTTAGACGATCTGCCCACCTCGGCCTCCCAAAGTGCTGGGATTACAGGCGTAAGCCACGATGCCCGGCCAACACAGAGGCTTTTATTAAATGATTCTATTTCATAAAAATGCACCTGTTTCAATCTCACCTTGCTTACAGACCACATACTACAAGACACATCTGTCTAATGGCAAGTTTCACATTCCTGCACAGCAGATTTCATGAGTCCTAATCTAAACAGGCTACATCAGAGTCTACCACAGGAAAAATCAGATTTCAAAATATCTTACCCCAGATATGAGAAATACTTTACAGAAGTCCAAAACTGGCAGAATCTGTAGGAAACTGGCAGCTTCCAGCGTGTCTTGAAGGTTGTCCATATTAAGAGAAAGCTTTGCAGTATAAATGAAATCAATAATTTTCCTTAGACCGACTTTGCTCACACCGTGAAGTTTAATGCACATTAAATCTTGTTCTTTCATTCCACCTTAAATAAAAAGACATTCAATTAAATGAAGGTGGACAATTATGGTCAAACTCACTTCTGCTGCTAATTAGATGCAATAAAATCAAAGGAAAGTCTTATTTTATATAAGCAGTCATATTAGAGTCAGTCTGCTGCACATTTTACCGTTAAAAGAAAGTACTTAAAAAAGATAATCTCTATACTAATGGAGGTCATATATGATGCAAGTGCTTCCAAAATGTTCTCACTTCCTATCTTTTGACATAGAGTAGAGATTGTATTAGGAGGACACAGAGTCTCTGATGGCCCACTAGATATGAGCTTGAAAAAGAAAAGCTGTGAGATAAAGATGGACAGTATGAAAAAAGTGCATCAATTTTCCATGTTAAAACAGCACCACCGAAAACCATACATACTGTTGTGTATTTCTTTTGAAGCTGTTTCCAAAAGAACTAAATTTCATGTTAGAAATAAAAGATTTAAACACGGATTTTTCATATTGTTTTAATGTGGTTTCAGAGTTTTAAAAGGCAAACTACCTGTGAACATAGCCTTGAAGTAATCACTAGCAGATGCCATCATGACTCTATGCACAGGGAAAGCATCATCTGTGTCACCTGGCATCAGGGTCACATCACAAAGCAATCCTTCAAGTCGAAGCTGGTCAAAGCCCTACAACAAGAACATGAGTTGAGTCACTAATCAAGGTAAAATGAGGTTACAAATCTTTGTGTGCTAAAATTGTTTGAATATTAATGTGGTGCAACATATGTGGAACATAAAGCCAACAGAATATTCGGGAGAAGAAAAAATAACTGCACAACTTTCCTGATATGTGACAATGCATGTTTTCTTTCACTGTAGGAATAACACAAAATTAAGACTAATTTAGGTTAAAAACGATTAAGGAAAAAGTATATACTTTTGCTTATTTACACAATTATCAGCTTTTACCTTATTTTAAAAAATAATTACAATGTGCACTTCTACTTTCCCATCTGCAGAATGAGAGTATTAGACTGTCCAACATTCCTTTTCGCGATAATTTAATAGTCCTTTTACAGTGCTTGACTGAAGCATCTTGGTTTGGTTTTGTTTTGTTTTGGGGGAGGTTGAGAAAGAAAAGTAGAGAGCAACTGTATTAAGTACACGATAGTTCTTTCTACTAATTGTATTATTTCATCTCTTTGAGAAGCCTATACTCAGTACATTGCTGCTGCCTGGCCAAATATCTTTCAAGTTTCAAGTTTGAGACTTAATTATCTTTGTTTGAAAAAAACAAAAAACAAAAAAAGCCCAGGAAACCCCAACATGAGACTTAATTGTCTCCAAATGCCTAAAGGTTTAGTGGAGAATTAACAGGCTAGCAGCCACAATTCAGAGGAGTGACAGAGCTCTGGTGAGAAGAATCCTTGTTGATTAGCTTTTTCACTACACCCTGATGGTCTCAACTAACGACAAATAGACAGTTGTTCTATTGATATAAGTTGGAAGAATGACAATCACTTTTAAGATTATAACAGGTTGAATCTACAACATACACATATTTCAAAACATCATGTTTTTCGTTTTTTATCTTTTATTTTTAATTTTTGTGGGTACAGAGATGTATGCTTTAGGGGATGGATACCCCATTTACCATGATGTGATTAAAATATCATGTTTTACATGACAAATTATATATAATGTTTATTTGTCGATTAAGAATAATGAATTTAAAAAGATTGTAACAGGCTAGTAAAGTACACCAAAAGGGAACAATATGCAATTTAACAATGATACAAAAAATGAACATTTTGGCAAGATTGAGTCTGTAGTTTCAAAGATAGAAATGTTTCATTATAAAAAAATCAGGAAGACACATACACAAAATACACAAATTGCTTTCTAATAATATAATACAATAAGAACCAATAGCATTGATTACTCTGTCCCCTTCATATTTTAATGACTTCAAATAAAACTATGTTTTGTTTCACAGATTTAAAGAGCCAAAGGCATAACATATTAAGAATGCAGTTTAAAAAATATTGATCCTACAAATATGTGTAGTAGAAACCCTAGTTAAGCTTCTCATTTTAATTTTAAAGCTTTTTAAAGAAAATGCTTGAATTACAGAACTGGAACTTCAAAGAGATGATCTGATCCAGCCACTCTCCCTCTAGGGAAAGAGATGAATATTTTTATTCCAAAAACATTTATACATTATACATACACTTTAAAACAAGATTATATATCATATTTTTCTTTTTCCAACGATTGACATGTTTATGTTAACAAATATCAAATCTTTCACAAATGCCCCTTTTTCTTTGTAAACCCAAACATTATATATCCTATGCCACTATTTTTATTTTCCATTGCTAATTCGTCTGCTGTCTCTGTTATTTAGAAAAGTAGAAATAAAATAATAATAGCTCATGTTATAAAAAGAGATGCCAATTTTAAGGGAATATTCTCATGCTGAAGGCATGAGAAGAGTCACTTCAGCTCTTTGTTTTGTTTTTTTGAGACAGAGTCTCGCTCCATCGCCCAGGCTGGAGTGCAGTGGCGCGATCTCGGCATTGATATATGGGGTCTAAATTGCAATAAATTTGTGGGAATCACCTTTCAAATGTAGAGTACTGGGAAGTAGTGAATGAGGACACTAGGGTGTGGGAGAGGATAGTCAAGCATCAGCTGAAACAGTTGAGAGACTAGCATCTTTGAATTCCCCAGTGTTTGGCATACTGTTGGTACTTAATATATGTTCCATTAACGCATGAACAAACAAACAAAATTTTACTCAGAAGCTACCACTGGTAACTTTAAAGCCATGTAGTCACATTGGGTAGGATGTAAACTTTTCAACAAGTTAACTGGAAACCAGGAACTTATTTGTGAACCCTCTCCCAATAATAAAGTGAGTTGTGCTTAAAGTGTTCGTTTGTGGTAGTTTGTGGTAGTAGTAAAGGTTAAGGTAAGAGAAAAGGTAGTGAACCAGGAGTTGGGGAGAAAACGTTGGCTCCCAAACTTGTGTTTGTTTTATCCCTCATATAAATTTCAGGTTTAAAAAATTAAATATGTGCTTGTATGTTTTTTGAAGTCAAAATACAGAAGGATATAAGTTAAAAACTTAAAGGCTACCTCTTTCACTTACTAGAAGTAACCACTGTTAACAGTTTAGTAAGCATACTTCAAGACCTCATTCTCTATATATCATAATCTACATTATGCTTGTATTAAAATATATAAAGGCCTCTTTAAAGTGGGTTACTATACATACTGTTGTCCATTTTAAAATTCACTTGAGCAGATAACACAGATAGCCTTCTATCTCATGCACAGGATTTATTTCATTCTTTTAGTGCATGCACAGTAATCTACAGTAGGGGCATGTCATAAGTTATTTATCCATTCCCGCTTAGTTGAACACTCAGGTTTTCCCTCAAATTCTGCAGTTATAAGCAATGCTGCAATTAACTTCCTTGTACATACACTTAGTTGTCTAAGTATATCTGTGGGAGATATTCTCAGGATTGAAGTTGTTGGTTCGAAGGATATTTATTTTTAAAGTTTTGAATAGCTAATGGCAAGTTAAAGGATTTGATTTTTCTTGGGAGAAATAACATACCTTGGGCATTGGCATAAAAAAGAGATGTCGAGATACTAATGAGATGAGTCTAGGTACTGTATGCCCCCTTTATGTTTATCAAATAGTTTTTTATTCTTCTTCTCTAAAGCATACGTAGACAATATCTTTATAAAGCAATTCTGGATTATTTATTCAAAAGCAATGATTGTATCTGATCCATTATTTTCTTCCACTAAAGAACAAAAACAAACAAACAAAAAAAAAAACCTTCTTGGCTTATTTGCTAGCCTCCTGCCTTTAAAATATTCCTGCAAATATTTTACAATTGGAATTGAATAATGTCAGTATGTTCCATTCCTACTACATATTACTTTTTTTTCCCTCTGAAAAGAGGAGTAGCTTGCGCATCATGTATCATCAGCTGTGTAATTTCTTGTTTTGTCCATATTCCATTCAAACTGCTTGTGGAGGTATGTAATCAATGCTCAAGATCTGGACAGCTTTGCTCAGCTAAGACACTGGGAGCTTTTATTCTTTTCACAGATTTTATCATTTTGTGTCCCTTTACACTATCATTTTTAAAAAATCCTTTAACCTTTCTCAGTATAATCTGGTGTCCCAAAAGAAAAGAAGTTAAGGCACCTAGAGCATTTTTAACAAATTCGGAGTGTCTTTTATTCCACGCTTAATGTATCTACCTTTGGCAAGTTATCTGCTTTTGTAAGGTTTTACATTTATTTTCACAACATACAGTGTCCCTTTCTAAACATTTCATAACCTTTATTTTTATATGCATAAATGAATGACCCCACTATCCAATTCCATATTAGTGAATTTTATTCTACGTTATGTCTATCTTTATCCAAATGATATCTGTCAATTCAGATTGTTTTCAAACAAATTCTAAACATCTTGTTTGTATATTATTTTCCAGATATCCCAGTTCTGTCTAAAGAGAAGCTCCTTCTGACTATACACATTGTTGTGTACAAGAAGGCAGTCATTTCTCTAAACACCTTTTATTCTCTAATCTTCTAGTGAAGTATGCATACATTAAAAGAGAAAGAGAGAGGTTCATTATCTTCCAAAATTCTCATCTGCCTTCTATATATCTACTTTTTGCTTTCACTCATAAATCTTTTCCCCTATTTAAGAAGCCTTTCAAACATTCCTGCACACTCGAAATAAGTCCTTTTACTGTAAAATCATTTTCTTTCAGCAAACTTGTACTCACTCTTCTTGAAAGATTTACATGAACATTTTTGTCTGTTTCCATATGCTAGTATACCATATACCTATGCAGCTCTGCTTTAGGCAAATTGTTCAGTTTCTAATTAGTTTTTCAGAATGTCCTTAAAACTGCTTCTGTTGATTTAAACTCATCATCTTTCCAGTCTCTCTATCTCAACACTTATCTTAGTTCTCTACTTTTCTGTCTCTGTGCCTTGGGTTTGATTTAAGAGGGGTTTGTCTGTCCTCAATTTCTTTAATATTTCCCTTTCTTCTTCTATAAATCTCCCCATATCTTCCTTTATTTTCTTCTCCATATCCTGGAAAAATAGCGTCATTTAATGCTATTTTGATGCTGGAAAATAGCATTAAAAACATGTTTTTTCTCTTCACTGTATTAAACTTATGCAATGTATCAAAACTTCAACCTCTATTAAATAGAGAGAGGTACATATCTAATACCAGGAAACAAAGAAAGTCTGAAACATCTAATGAGTTTGATAAATTTTAAAATGATCATATTAAAACAGAATAGAATATGACTTGATATTACAGGATTATAACATAGAAACCAGACAAGCTATGAATAATTTGTATAAAAATTACTTGGATGTCAATAGCTTTCAAGTGAAATATAATGCTATTGTGAAAAAAAGCTACATTGATACTGTCAGGTATTTAAAAGGAATTTGATAAACAAATCATTCAACTAAATTCTACATTAGAACAAACTTACTAGCATATTATATCTAGTTTTGATCATTGTCATTTTAAGTAGAGAAAAAACGAAACACATCCTGAAAAGAGTAGTTAAAATTATAATGGAAAATATGTTCTATGAACAAAGATTAAGGAACTAAAGAAAGTTAAGAAATGGCTTTACTCCAATGTTATGTAAATGTAATGTATTAGATAAAAACAATACCAGCCATGTTTTTATGAGGCTGCTCTTCATTTTATTCAAAGGACAGGAAAAGGAACAGATGCACTTAAGTTAAAAGAAATATATAGGCTGGACATAAATGTTTATATTAATTTTAAACTCTGTGCTCATTATTATATAACACTGCTTAGACTTTTAAAACGTAAAGACTTTCCATCACTGCAATATAGCACAACTTCTGGTTTGCAGAGACTTCTTTGATCTGATCCCAACCTTATCTTTTATTAGTTCCCTATATACTCTGACCCGTCTTATCAGGTTGTTCTCCAAACTATCACATTGGTGATAAAATTTTTTTTTCACCTGGAATATCCTTCCTCCTTCAAAGACTAGCTTAAATTAGACCTCCTTCATTGTTGTTGTTTTGTAGAGAAGGGGTTTCATCATGTTACCCAGGCTGGCCTCAAGGATGCCCCCCAACCGCCACCTGTCTCAGCCTCCCAAAATGCTGGGATTACAGGTGTGAGTCACCACACCTGCCCAAATTCCACCTCCTTTGTAAAGCTATCTCTCACACAATCATCTCTAAAATAATTAGGCATTTTTAGTCTGGATTTCACCATTACTTATTCAATTATATCCTATAAATTTATGTTTCCAGTAAGAGAGATTCGATTTACATTACGTCCTGAAACTCTTTAAAATCAAACAAAAATATATGGAAAAAAAGTTTAAAAACATTGAGGAAAGGGATCTGTGAAAATAAGAAATAAATTGGGTGAGCCCTATGACTGTCTAAATTTACTGCCTATGGATTTCAGACAGAGGTGCAGGGAGTGGGAACCCAGGCAAAACCTAGTATTCTCCTAGAGCTGAGAGTCTGGGGACATCAAGGCAGATAGGACAGAATATAAGAAGAGAGATCAGCACACAGAGAGGATTCCAGAGCTCGAAAAACAGTCACCCTCAAGGATTCCAGCGAGTAATGATAAGCATCTTTGTCTGCAGAAAGAACCGCCAAAAAAGAGCACAAGGAATACTCTCCAAGGTTCACAAAGAGCTGGAAGTCGTTTCTATTCAAACCATGAGTGGAAACCTTACAAGGCTGGGGTTTTAGGCATCTGCCACCCCCACTGTCACCATCGTCAAAAGGATTCTGCCTCAGTACTGGGGGAAAGTTTGCTCTAGAATAAATGCTGGCCTGGTGCAATTTCACAAAGCTTGAAAGTAAATGAAAACCACATGTTAATGAGAGCAGATGAATTAAGAAAGAAAATCAGAATGCAAACTTTCACCAAGCTGATGGTGAGTCCCCACCTCACCCCACCCCCTATCTTATATTTCCCAGTCTACCCCGACCTGGACTTAGGGCATCACGTAAGCTGGAAACAGTCACCTGTCAACAGACAGAAAAAGCCCCAGGAGAAGCCCCCTACTTCTTTTTTTTTTTTTTTTTTTTTTTTGAGATGGAGTCTCGCTCTGTCGCCCAGGCTGGAGTGCAGCGGCGCAATCTCGGCTCACTGCAACCTCCGCCTCCCGGGTTCACGCCCTTCTCCTGCCTCAGCCTCCCGAGTAGCTGGGACTACAGGCGCATGCCGCCACGCCCGGCTAATTTGTAGTTTTAGTAAAGACGGGGTTTCACCATGTTAGCCAGGATGGTCTTGATCTCCTGACCGTGATCCGCCCGCCTCTGCCTCCCAAAGTGCTGGGATTACAGGCCTGAGCTACCGCGCCCGGCCACTTCTTTCTTAAAGAGAAGAAGATTCTCAAAGCTCAGAGAGCTTGGAGAGGACGCCTCGCCTCGCCCCGCCCCGCCCCTCCCGGCCTGGCCTGGATCCCAAGGCAATTTCAAGGCATTGGTAGCAAGAGGAGTGACAATGGTGACAGTGGGGGTGGCAGATGCCTAAAACCCTGAAAAAGAGGAACCTTTCTCCTTGGTCAGAGAAGCAGTGATTGTCTTTCTGTGGTGAATATTCAATTCAGTTCCTCTCTCTGTCTTTGGGCCAAGATGTGGGTGCAGCCATGATAACTGTGTGGCAGAGCAGGGAAAATAAGGTCCCAGCTTTCAGGCCAAAGGGCCAAAATAGAGCCCTAGCAACTGGAAAGAATTCGGAAGATGGTCCAGGTGGAGGAGAATGAAGAAGAGACCTCACAAAGTTCCATACCATGGAATACTGCTCAACAGTAAAAAGGAACAAACTATTGACATACACAACAAAATTAATGAATCTTAAAATATTATATTAAGTAAAAGAAACCAGCCCCAAAAGCTTACAGATCATATAATGTCATTTATGTAACATTTCCAAAAAGACAAAAATAAAGCGACAGAAAACAGATCAGTAGCTTCCAGGGTTTAGGGATGGTGGTGGGTATAACTACCAAGGGGTAACAGGAGGGAGTATGCTGAGGTCATGGAATGGTTCTGTGTCATAATTCTGGAGATTAAATGAAACAATATATATGTTGAAACTCATAAAAGTAAGTACTAATAAAAAATTGACTTTTACTGTATGTTAATTTACAAAAATAAAAGTAAAAGGATGGTAAAAGATATACAAAGCAAACACTAATTAAAATAAACCTAGCATGACTACAATACCAAACAAAATAGATCTCAGAGCATAGTACCAAAAATTAATCAGGTAACTTCATAATAAAGGTCAGTTTACCAAGAGAACATAAATTCCTTAGATGTTTGTATGTTTAATAGCAGAGTTTCAAAATACATGAAGCAAACTGAGAGAACTACAAATAGAAATAAACAAATTTACAATTATAATTGGAGATTTCAATACCATTCTCTCAATAATTGATTTTAAAGGTGACAAAAACCAGTAAATATACAGAAATTAGCAAGGATACTGAAACAACACTATCAACCAACTTGACCTAACTGGCATTTACAGAATACTTCACCGAAGAACAGTAGGATGCAAATTATTTTCAGGTATATGTGAAACATTTACAAGATAGATCATATTCTGGGCCATAAAACTAGTCTTAAAAAATTTAAAAGGATTCAAGTCATACAAATTATTAATATGTTCTCTGGCCCCAGCTTAATTATATTAGAAATCAAAAATAGAAAAATCTCTGGAAAATCCCCAAATGTTTTGAAACTAAAACATACTTCTAAATAACCCATAAAGAAATCAAAAGAAAAACTCGTAAGCATTTTGAACTAAATGAAAATATAACATCAAAAATTGTGGAGTGCAGATGAAGCTCTACTTAGGGGAAATTTATATCAGTCAATGACTATATTAAAAAAGAAGAAACACCTCCTATGAAAGATCTGTTTCCTTCTTAAAAAACTAGAAATAGAAGAGCAAATTTATCCCAAATTAGGCAGGAGAATTGCAATAATAAAGATCATAGTGGAAATCAATGAAATAGAAAACAGAAAAACAGAAAAAGCAATAAGACCAAAAGCTGTTCCTCTGAGAAGATCCATAAATCTGACAAAACTCTAACAAGACGGATTAGGTGAGAAAAAGAGAGAATATACAAATTACCAATGCCAGGATGAATAGAAGTGGCATAAACTAGAGATTCTACAGGTATTAAAAGGATAATAAGGAAATATGAACAACTTCATGCCAATAAATTTGACAACTCAGTTTAAATGGACAAATTCTGTGAAAGACACAAGCTACTAAAGTTTTAGAAGAAACAGATAAGCTAAATAGCTACATGTCTACTATAAAATTAAATTTTAATTTAAAATTGTTTCCCCAAGGAAAACTCTAAGATGAAATGGTTTCACTGGTGAAATCTATCAAACATTTAAGGAAGAAAGAACACCAATACCCCACAAACAAATCCAGAATATTAGGAGGAGAGCATATATCCCAAGTTATTCTACATGGCCAGCATTATTCTAATACTAAAACCAGACAAGACAATCACAGAAAGCCAAGATCAAAATCCATCGGGCACAAAGATGTAAAAATTTTCAACAAAATTTTAACAAGCCAAATTTACTGATATATAAGAATAATAAATACATCATGACCAAGTGAAGAGTTTATACCTCCAGTGCAAGGTTGCTTTCACAATCAAAAGTTAATCAATATAAATCACCATACTAACAGACTGAAAAAGAAAAATGCTAAGATCATTTCTTAATGGCTACAGAAAAAAAAGGCATTTGTCAAAATCCAACATCCATTCCTGTTTTTTAAAAAAGTAAACTCGCCAGATGTGGTGGCTCATGCCTGTAATCCCAGCACTTTGGGAGGTTGAGGCAGGAGGATTGCTTGAGCCCAGCTGTTTGAGACTAGCCTGGGCAATATAGTGAGACATCGTCTCTACAAAAAAAAAAAAAAAAAAAAAAAACAAATTAAATTAGTCGAGTGTGGTGGCACACACATATAGTCCCAGCTACTCTGGAGCCTGAGGTAGGAGGATTGCTTGTGCCTGGGAGGAGGTTGCAGTGAGCCAAAATCATGCAACTGCACTCCAGTCTGGGTGACAGAATGAGACCTTGTCTCAAAAAAAATTAGAAAATTAAAATAAATTTTTAGCAAGCTAAGAATAGGAGAGAACTTCCTCAAACTACAGATAACACCATACTTAATGGTGAAAGACTGATTGCTTTCACCATTTTTCTAGAGGTTTTATCCAGTGCAATAAGGTAAGGAAAAAAAGGCATCAGACTGGAAAGAAAAAAGAAAAGAAGAAAGAAAAAGAAAGGAAGAAAGGGGAAAGAAAAGAAAGGAAGGGAGGGCAAGAAAGGATGAAAAGGAAGAAGGAAGGAAGGAAGGCAGGCAGGCAGGCAGGCAGGCAGGCAGGCAGGCAGGCAGGCAGGCTTATTTATAGGCAAAATGATTGCCTATATAGGAAAACCTATAGAATCTACCAAAAAAGCTGCTAGAACTGATAAGTCATTTACCAAGGTTGCACAATGCCAGATCAATAATTAATAACAAACTGTATTACTATATACTAGCAACAATCAGAAATTCAAATTATGTATTCCAGCATACTTGACTTTCAAGTTGGTATGTGATAGCCCTCTCTATCACTTCGACACTAGCAAATAACCAAAAATACTCAATTGAGAGAGCAGGACAAGAACACACTAAAGTGTCCTAAAAAGGGAAAGAGGCAGACAGTCTTCCAACTTTTATCCTAAAGATGCACAGTCAATTCGAAGAATAAGAATAATTTATTGTACCCCAACCTGAGTGCCCCAAGAGCTATGCCCAAGAAAAACTATAGACTCATTTCCCTATATTCTAGCTGCCATTCAGGAAATGAAAAGAAATTAAAAGTATCATTCTCATAAAAACCACAAGAATCTAGACTATTTGAACTCTTATTTTATAAAATGTAAATTATCTTAATCATTATGCCTGTTTCTTATGTTAACAATGTACTAACATTATATTTTTAAAGTTGTTTATTTTATGATCATAATGTTGAGAAAAAGGATATACTTCATCAACATGACATTATCAGCAACCCAAGCATTTACCTCAGGATAAACATTCAGAGAAATTAACCCAGGGAAAGGCAACACATGTTAATCTGTATAGGCTCTTACAATAACCCATTTCTTTAACATTCTATTAGCTAGAGGATAAGACTATAAAATGATATCCTACATTGACTTTAGAACTAAAAATGAAGAAAGAAAGTAAATAGCTATAAGTGAGGAAAACACAAAAAGAGCAGTCCAATAGGCACCAATCTTAAAATGAGAAAATGTCAACTAGAGGCCCACATAGCCAGAGTAACGAGGCATTTTCCACCTTTATAGGTTTGAGTATCGCCAGTAATCAGGAAATGATTTATTTCCATATACCTAAGTATTCTGTAATTAATATACACTGCCACCAGCTGAAGCATGATACCCTCGTTATGGCCTCCAGGTCTTAAGGATGAAAGGGATGTTTTCAACTGGCAGTTAACATTTTTCTCCCTGATTTTTTTTTTCTTTTCAGTAGGTGAACGGAAGAAAGGCAAGCCAGCAAGAAGACATTCTGTGTAATTCTGCTGTTTCTATCAAGAATAAAATATTTATTATATCATTCATTCCAAACTATCTTTTAGCCTTTGCTAATACATGTTTTTACATTTATAGTTAATGAACACAATATTTATAGACATTGTATTTTAAAAGGTAAGACAATCTAGAGCAAGACTAGTAGAAATAAAAATACAAAACTACACCATCATCAAATCTCAGTATTTATCACTTACTGGCTATGTGAACTTGGGCAAGCCTCCTAATCTCCCTGAGCTTCAGCGTCCTTATCTATAAAATGGAGATAACAATTCTTGCCTTTTGTACCTCATAGCATTTTTTTCAAGTATCAATGATGAAAGTATATATGAAAGTGATTTATAAGCTGCCATCCAAATTAATTTATTTCACAAACAACATCAATAATAGCATTAAAAAGATACTGAGTACTTTCTCTATCCCAGGGCTAAGCTCTTTATATGTATTATTTCTTACTAAAATTTAATTTTTAATTATAATTGACATAATAATTGTACATATTTATGGGGTACAATGTGATGTTTCAATGCATGTATACATAGTATAATGATCAAATCAGGGTAATTATTATATCCATCATCTGAAATGTTTATCATTTCTTTGTGGCTTTGTGGCAATAACATTCAAAATCTTCTCTTGTAGCTTTCTTGAAATATATATTACATTGTTATTTACTATAGTCACCCTACTGTGTAACAGAAAACCAAAATTTATTCTTCCTAACTGTAACTTTGTACTCATTGACCAATCTTTCCCAGTCCTCTCCTCTCCCCTACCCTCCCCAGTCTCTGGTAACCACTATTTTACCCTACTTCTATGAGATTAACGTTTTTAGATTCCAAATATGAGTGAGAACATGCAGTATTTCTCTTTCATTGCCTGATTTATTTCACTTAACATAATGTCTTCCAGGTTCATCCATACTGCCACAAATTACAGGATTTCATTCTACTTTATTCCTTAATGGTATTCCATTGTATCTATCTATCTGTATCACATTTATATATAGATGGAGATATAAAATTTTTTTCTTTATCCATTCATTTGTAGACAAGCATTTAGTTTAATTCTACGTCTTAGCTATTGTGAACACTACTGCAATAAACATGAATGTGCCAATGTCTCTCCAACATGCTGATTTCCTTTGGATATATACCCAGTAATGGGATTGCTGGATCATATGGTAGTTCCATTATTAGTTTTTTGGGAACTTCCATACTATTTTTTATCATTGCTGTACTAATTTACATTTCCACCAACAGTATTTAAGAGTTCCCTTTTCTCCACATCATCACCAGAATTTGTTATATTTTGTCTTTTTTATAATAACCATTCTAACTGGGATGAGATGATTTTGCATTGTGGTTCTGATTTGCATTTCTCTGATAATTAGTGTTGTTGTGTAATTTTCCATATATCTGTTGGCCATTTGTATGTCTTATTTTGAGAAATGAAATGTCTATTCAGGTCTTTTGCTCATTTTTAATTGGATAATTTATGTTGTTTTTTTTTTGCTGTTGAGTTCCTTATACATTTTGGATATTAACTTCTTATCAGATGCATAGTTTGCAAGTACTTTCTCCCATTCTGTAGGTTGTCTCTTCATTTGGAAATGCAAAAGAGCCTGAAGAGCCAAAGCAATCATGAGCAAAAATAAAAAAATTGATGTCATTACACTGTCTGGTTTCAAAATATCCTACAAAGCTATAGTAAACAAAACAGCCTGGTTCTGGCATAAAAACAGACCCACAGGCCAATGGGACAGAACAGAGAACCCAGAAATAAATCCATGTATTCACAGCCAAGTGATTTTTTTAATAAAGGTGCCAAGAACACACATGAGGAAAGGACAGTCTATTCAATAAATGGTGCCAGGAAAACTGGATATCCACATATGGAAGAATGAAACTAGTCTCTCACCACACACAAAAACCAACTATAAATAGGTTAAATACTTAAAAGTAAAATCCAAAACTTTGAAACTACTAGAAGAAAATACAGGATAAATGTTCATGAAATTAGGCTGGGCAAGGATTTTTTTAATAGGTCCTCAAAAGCAGAAGCAACAAAAGCAAACAGACAAATGGGAGTACATCAAACTAAAAAGCTTCTTTATAGCAAAGTAGCATCTCTTTTAATGATAACTAGTATGCTAATAATACAAAAGGTGGACATTTATTAAGCAGCATCATGTACTGATCATAGGCATACAGAAACAACAACTTAGATCCTAGACCTTGAGGAGCTCACTGATAGGTGATATTTATAACAGATAAAATGTATGAATAGAAGAAGCTACTAACTCTGCTTGGGTCAAGAAAAGTTTAACAGAGGAGGTACCATCCATTTAAGATGGATCATATACACCATGGAATACTATACAGCCATAAAAAACAATGAAATCATGTCCTCTGCAGCAACATGGATACTGCTGGGGGCCATTATCCCAAGCAAATTAAGGCAGAAACAGAAACTAAAATATCTATATGTTCTCACTTATAAGTAGGAGCTAAACATTGGGTACACATGGACACAAAAATGGAAATAATAAACACTGGGATTCTAAAAGGAGGAAGGGAGAATGGGAGAAGGGCTGAAAAACTACCTATTGGGTACTATGTTCACTACTTGGGCAATGGAATCATTAGAAGCCCAAACCTCAGCATCACACAGTATACCCATGTAACAAATTTGCACACGTCCCCCTGAATCTAAACTAAAAATAAATAATTTTTAAAAAGAAAGAAAGGTCATTATAAATAAATTGAGGTTTATCAGACAGGAAAAGTGAAGTAAGGGCATTCCAGGGAGAGGTCATGTGTACAAATGCACTGGCATATGAACACACAATATATGTTTAGGGAATAGTGAAAAATCCAAACCCTTCTAGGCATTTTCCTTGACCCTCTCTCCTACTAACTTTGCCAAGATAATACAGAAGCAAAGATTATATGGCTGAATGGATAAAGAATTGGAGATTGGCAAAGCAATTAGCAGAACAAGAAGGGACCATAAAGCTGAAGGTGCTTGGAGAAAATGCTTGTAAATCATGTATCAGATAAGGGATCTGTACCTAGAATACATATATATGTAAAATATATATATACACATATATGTAATATAACATATATATGTGTATGAACCCTTACTACTGAGTAATAAAAAGATAAACAACCCAACTGAAAAATGGGTAAAGGATTTCTTTTTCTGTTTGTTTTGGTTTGTTTTCTTCTTTCCTGGTGACTTGGCACAGAACAAGAATAAGATTTTTTTTTCTTCCAGAATCACATACAAATGGCCATAAGCATAAAAAAAAAGATATTCAACATGATTAGCAATCAGAGAAATGCAAATCAAAACTACTTCACACCTACAGGGATGGCTATAATAATTTTAAAAAGACAGTTAATAAATGCTGGTAAGAATGTGGAGAAATTAAAACCCTCATGCACTGCCAGTGTGAAAATAAAATGGTGCAGATACTTTGGAAAACACTGGCAGTTCTTCAAAAAATTAGACAGAATTACCATAGGATCCAGTAATTCCACTCTAAGGTATATACCAAAAAGAAATGAAAACATGTCCTCACAGACATTTACACATGAATATTCATAGCTTTTATTCATAAAAGCCAAAATGTATGAAAAAAATGCTTATCAATGAATGGATAGATAAACAAAATACCTACACAATGGAATATTATTTGAACACAGAAAGGAAGGAAGCATGTTATATGCCACAATATAGACGAACCTTGAAAACATTATGGTAAGTAATAGAAACTAGTCACAAAAGACCACATATTGTATGATTCCATCTATATGAAATGCTCAGAATAGACAGATCTACAGAAACAGAGAAAAGATAAATGGTTGCTGTATTAATCCATTCTCACACTGCTATAAAGAAATACCTGGAACTGGTCATTTACAAAGAAAAGAAGTTTAATCGGCTCATCATTCCACAGGCTATACAGGAAGCATGGCTGCGGAAGCCTCAGAAAACGTACAACCATGGCGGAAGGTGAAACAGGTGTATCTGACATGGTGAGAACAGGAGGAAGAGAGTGAAGGGGGAGGTGCTACACACTTTCAAACAACTAGATCTCTTGAGAACTCACTCACTATCACGAGAACAGCAAAAGGGAAATCCACCCTCATGATCCAATTGCCTCCCACCAAGCCCCTCCTCCAACACTGGGGATTACAATTTGACACGAGATTTAGGTAGGGACACAGAGCCAAACCAATCAGTTGCCATACTGAGAAAAGAGTTGGGGGCAACTGGGGAGTGACTGCTAACAAATATGGGCTTCTTTTTGAGGTGATTATAATGTTCTACAATTGATTGTGGTGACAGTTGCACAATCCTGTGAATATACTAAAAGCCATTGATTTGCACAATAAATGGGTGAATTATATGGTATGTGAATCATATCTCAATAAAGCTATTATTTTAAAAACTGAACGTGCTAGGAAAGTTATCATTCAGTGAATTACCATATGATAGGACAGTAAGAGAAAGATGCTGACAACCTGGAATAATAGGGAGAAGTGAAAGAATAGAAGGTTTCCATGAGAAATAACCACAGATGTAGTAGTAGCCAAGGAGTGAGGGAAATGAAATAATCCTTGATTTTACCAATCACTACTTAAGCTAACCTTAGTTAATCTTTCTTACTTGAGTAAGTCATTTGCCCTGCTAACTCAGTCATGGATTATCCTGGAACTTGTTCAAGATTCTAGGAATCCAAGCCTGTTAGGTATCAAATGACTTTCTAGGAATTTTCTTTGACAGCCTAGTTTGCTGAAGCCATTTAATGGAGATGAGTAACCTGCTAGACCTGCTCAAGCCAACCGCCTGCTCAAGCCAACCAGATGGATACCTTATTCGGTATACCCATAACTTCTTTTTTTATTATATAATCACATATTAATACATAATCATTTAATTCATTAACTATTTTCTGTTTTCTTCAATAGTCATGGCAGAAAATAAGTGGCCTCATCCATCTGCCCAATCTTATCCAGTGGGGGACACCATGACTCCTACCCTCACTGCTCTGCTCTGTCTAGGTGAGACTTAAAGAGAAAGAGGAAAGACCCTAGTCTGAGAGGAACCACATCCCATAGCCAGAGCCTGGTCCATTAATGACCCAGGGGCTCAGGAGTTCCCTGTGGTATACCCATAACTTCTGATCAGCTCTATTCCCTGTGAGACCTTCTCCATTTACCTCAAGTGGAAGGAAAATAAATGAATATTTATTATGCACCTTATTTCCATAAATTGTGACACTTAATCCTCAAATCTCTTACCCAGATTACAAATAAAAAAAGCTGGGCCAGAGAGTATAAATGACATTCCCAAAGTCACATAACTAGCTAATAAGGGGCACGATTAGAATTCTAGTTTTGGCTGAAACCCATGTCCTTCTCACTACAATTTGGTAGTGGGTAATCCTGCAGAGTGAGGCTTATTACAACAGTTTCTCCCCATGGATCAGTTCCCCTGACAGCTACTTTCAATGCCTTTTGAAGCTGGAGTATGTGTTATTGCTAATTTTAAAACAATGATAACATTTACACATTAAACACTTCTCTAGCTTGTTCTCTTGACAACAACACACCTAAGATTGATACAAAAATGTTCCCTGTTAGTGCTTGGCCTTAAAAATCTCAATTTGTGAAAACATAATTTTTAATAGACTTTTAAATAGAGCATAGAAGGGTTTTAATAGCAACAGAGAGTGGTATCTCTATGCTAC
The DNA here is from genome assembly GCF_029281585.2 of Gorilla gorilla gorilla. Taxonomy (NCBI): domain Eukaryota; kingdom Metazoa; phylum Chordata; class Mammalia; order Primates; family Hominidae; genus Gorilla; species Gorilla gorilla. Next base: position 129,655,584 of record NC_073247.2, read on the forward strand.
CACAAGAAATATTGTAACAACATAAAAAATCAGTTGAAGAAAAATTATCTTCAAGTAACACAAAATTTCAGGTTACTTTCACATCACTGTTCTTTCTCAGCCTGGACCAATGAGCTAAGGCATGGCAGAGCTAAGGGCTCTGAGACCCAGTTACACTTGTTTTGTCAGCTGTTATATATTTTTTTATTACAGAGGTTATGCAGAAAAATATTTCCATTGTAAATAAAAATTAAACATTGTAGGATTTTACAGAGCAAAAGATGACATTATTCCTCAGCTTTCCTAGTGTTTCCATACCATTTGCTATGCACTCACATTCATATGTATACATATTGTATAATGTTTCTACTGATAAAAAGGATTATACAATACATATTGCCTTGTTACATTTTTAATAGCTTTATTGAGATACAATATGAATACCATACAATTTACCCATTTAAAGTGCACAAATCAATGGTTTTAGTATATTCACAGATATATGCAATGATATCCAGAGTCAACTTTAGAATATTTTTATCACTGCAAAAAGAAACCCTGTACCTTTAGCTTTCACTCTCATATCCCCCCAATTTCCCTAGCTGTAAGCAACCAATAGTCTACTTTACATCTCTATAGATTTCTTTATTCTGGACATTTCATACAAATGGAATCACATAAAACATGAAATCACATAAAACACGGACTTTGGTGACTAGCCTCTTTCAATTAGCACAATGTTTTCAAAGTTCATCCATATGATAGCATGTATTAGTACTTCATCTTTTAAAATAGCTGGATCATATTACATTGTATGGATGTATCACATTTTCCCTGTTACTTTTTTTAGTATCTTATATTCTTTCCATTCAATATGTACAGATATTACTCTTTTTGGTGACTGCACAGCATTGCATAGTTTTGGTGCAACATATTTCATGCAACGATTCACCTACTGATAGATATTTAAGTTATCTCTAATGTTTATCCATTGTAACAATAATTTATAACCTCCATAAAATATATAGGGAGAAAAGAAAAGGCCATGACTCGGTGGAAGAAGGTCCCACCTCTAGAACAATGGTCTTAAAACTATGTTCCTTGATCTGCAGCATCATCTAGAAACTTGTTAGAAATGCAAATTCCTGGGCCTTATCCCCAGAGTTTTTTATTAAAAAATTCTGGTTTGGGACCTAGCGTTCAGTGTTTTAACAAGCCCTCCTGATGATTCTGACATGCACTAAAATTTGAGAACCATTGCTTTAAATATCTCTCACTGCACTACAGTGGCAATCATTGTTTGGTTTCTAGTAAATTTTAAAAATTAGCAGGACCACAATAATTGGCTTTAACTCATGACTACTATGGGCATTACATAAGGTAGGAGTATAGTAGTGAGGTATTTCTTATTTTTATTTAGCGAGAGCACTTTAGTATACCAAAAACACTTCTTCCTCACATACTTTTCCTATCTGTTTGACCCCTTATTCTCTCTTCCCATAACTTGAAAAATCAACAAGTAAACCATTTACACGGCTTTTTTTTGAGCACCTTAAAAATCTATCCTCAGATGTATAACAAACAAAAATAGCCAAAGACTCGTTTTCATATATTACAGGATTAGAGGGATTTATTTTTTTTTTATACTTAAAGTTCTGGGATACATGTGCAGAACATGCAGGTTTGTCACATAGGTATACACGTGCCATGGTGGCTTGCTGCACCCATCAACCCATCATCTACATTAGGTATTTCTCCTAATGCTGTGCCTCCCCTAGCCCCCCACCCCCTGAAAGGCCCTGGTGTGTGACGTTCTCCTCCCTGTGTCCATGTGTTCTCATTGTTCACCTCCCACTTATGAGTGAGAACATCTGGTGTTTGGTTTTCTTTTCTTGTGTTACTTTGCTGGCAATGATGGTTTCCAGCTTCATGCATGTCCCTGCAAAGGACATGAACTCATCCTTTTAATGGCTACATAGTATTCCATGGTGTGTATGTGCCACATTTTGTTTATCCAGTCTATCATTGATGGGCATTTGGGTTGGTTACAAGTCTTTGCTATTGTGAACAGTGCTGCAATAAACATACGTGTGCATGTGTCTTAACAGTAGAATGATTTATAAATCCTTTGGGTATATGCCCAGTAATGGGATTGTGGGTCAAATGGTATTTCTGGTTCTAGATCCTTGATGAATCACCACACTGTCTTCCACAGTGGTTGAACTAATTTATACACCCACCAACAGAGTAAACGTGTTTCTATTTCTCCACATCCTCTCCAGCATTTGTTGTTTCCTGGCTTTTTAATGATCACCATTCTAACTGGCATGAGATGGTATCTCCTTGTGGTTTTGATTTGCATTTCTCTAATGACCAGTAATCATGAGCTTTTTTTTCATATATTTGTTGGACGCATAAATGTGTTCTTTTGAGAAGTGTCTGTTCATATCCTTCGCACACTTTTTGATGGGGTGGTTTGTTTTTTCTTGTAAATTTGTTTAAGTTCTTTGTAGATTCTGGATATTAGCCCTTTGTATGATGGACAGATTGCAAAAATTTTCTCCCATTCTGTAGGATTCCTGTACACTCTGATGATAGTTTCTTTTGGTGTGCAGAAGTTCTTTAGTTTAATTAGATCCCATTTGTCAGTTTTGGCTTTTGTTGCCATTGCTTTTGGTGTGTTAGTCATCAACTCTCTGCCGATGCCTGTGTCCTGAATGGTATTGCCTAGGTTTTCTTCCAGGGTTTTTATGGTTTTAGGTCTTATGTTTAAGTCTTGAATCCATCTTGAGTTAATTTTTGTATAAGGTGTAAGGAAGGGGTCCAGTTTCAGTTTTCTGCATATGGCTAGCCAGTTTTCCCAAAAGCATTTATTAAATAAGGAATCCTTTCCCCATTGCTTGTTTTTGTCAGGTTGGGCAAAGACCAGATGGTTGTAGATGTGTGGCATTACTTCTGAGGCCTCTGTTCTGTTCCATTTGTCTATATATCTGTTTTGGTACCAGTACCATGCTGTTTTGGTTACTGTAGCCTTGTAGTATAGTTTGAAGTCAGGTAGTGGGATGCCTCCAGCTTTGTTCTTTTTGCTTAGGATTGTCTTGGCTACACGGGCTCTTTTTTGGTTCCATATGAAATTTAAAGTAGCTTTTTTCTAATTCTGGGAAGAAAGTCAATGGTAGCTTGATGGGGATAGCATTGAATCTATAAATTACGTTGGGCAGTATGTCCATTTTCACAATACTGATTCTTCCTATCCATGAGCATGGAATGTTTTTCCATTTGTTTGTGTCCTCTCTTACTTCCTTGAGCAGTGGTTTGTAGTTCTTGAAGAGGTCCTTCACATCGCTTGTAAGTTGGATTCCTAGGTATTTTATTCTCTTTGTAGCAATTGTGAATGGGAATTCACTCATGATTTGGCTGTTTGTCTATTATTGGTGTATAGGAATGCTTGTGATTTGTGCACATTGATTTTGTATCCTGAGACTTTGCTGAAGTTGCTTATCAGCTTAAGGAGATTTTGGGCTGAGATGATGGGATTTTCTAAATATACAATCATGTCATCTGCAAACAGAGACAATTTAACTTCCTCTCTTCCTATTTGAATAAACTTTATTTCTTTCTCTTGCCTGATTGCCCTGGCCAGAACTTCCAATACTATGATGAATAGGAGTGGTGAGAGATGGCATCCTTGTCTTGTGCCAGTTTTCAAAGAGAATGCTTCCAGTTTTGGCCCATTCAGTATGATATTGGCTGTGGGTTTGTCATAACACTTATTATTTTGAGATACTTTACATCAATACCTAGTTTATTGAGAGTTTTTAGGATGAAGTTGTGTTGAATTTTGTCAAAGGCCTTTTCTGCATCTATTGAGAAAATCATGTGGTTTTTGTCATTTGTTCTGTTTATGTGATGGATTATATTTTATCGAGGATTTTTGCATCTATGTTGATCAGCGATATTGGCCTGAAATTTTCTTTTTTTTGTTGTCTCTGCCAGGTTTTGGTATCAGGATGATGCTGGCCTCATAAAAAGAGTTAAGGAATATTCCATCTTTTTCTATTGTTTGGAATAGTTTCAGAAGGAATGGTATCAGCTCTTCTTTGTACCTCTGGTAGAATTTGGCTGTGAATCCGTCTGGTCCTGGGCCTTTTTTGGTTGGTAGGCTATTAATTACTGCCTCAATTTCAGAACTTGTTATTGGTCTATTCAGCGATTCGACTTCTTTCTAGTTTAGTCTTGGGAGGGTGTATGTGTCTAGGAATTTACCCATTTCTTCTAGATTTTCTAGTTTATTTGCATAGAGGTGTTTGTAGTATTCTCTGATGGTAGTCTCTTTCTGTGGGATCAGTGGTGACATCCCCTTTATCATTTCTTATTGTGTCTATTTGATTCTTCTCTATTTTTTCTTCATTAATCTGGCTAGCAGTCTATCTATTTTGTTGATCTTTTCAAAAAACCAGCTCCTGGATTCACTGAGATATTGAAGTGTTCCTCGTGTCTCTATCTCCTTCAGTTCTACTCTGATCTTAGTTATTTCTTGTCGTCTGCTAGCTTTTGAATTTGTTTGCTCTTGCTTCTCTAGTTCTTTTCATTGTGATGTTAGGGTGTCTATTTTAGCTTTCCTGCTTTCTCCTACCGGGATTTAGTGCTATAAATTTCTCCCTAAACACTGCTTTAGCTGTGTCCCAGAGATTCTGGTATGTTGTGTCTTTGTTCTCATTGGTTTCAAAGAACTTATTTATTTCTGCCTTAATTTCGTTATATACCCGGTAGTCATTCAGGAGCAGGTTGTTCAGTTTCCCTATATTTGTATGGTTTTGAGTGAGTTTCTTAATCCTGAGTTCTAATTTGATTGCACTGTGGTTTCAGAGACTGCTATGATTTCTGTTCTTTTACATTTACTGAGGAGTGTTTTACTTCCAATTATGTGGTCAGTTTTACAATAAGTGTAATGTGGTGCTGAGAAGAATGTATATTCTGTTCATTTGGGATGGAGAGTTCTGTAGCTATCTATTAGGTCTGCTTGGTCTAGAGCTGAGTTCAAGTCCTGAATATCCTTGTTAATTTTCTGTCTCATTAATCTGTCTAATATTGTCAGTGGGGTGACAAAATCTCCAACTCTTATTGTGTGGGAGTCTAAGTCTCTTTGTAGATTTCTACGAACTTGCTTAATGAATCTGGGTGCTCCTGTAGTGGGTGCATATATATTTAGGATAGTTACCTCTTCTTGTTGCATTGATCCCTTTACCATTATGAAATGCCCTTCTTTGTCTTTTTTTATCTTTGTTGGTTTAAAGTCTGTTTTATCAGAAACTAGGATTGCAACCCATGCTTGTTTTTTGTTTTCCATTTGCTTGGTAAATATTCTTCCATCCCTTTATTTTGAGCCTATGTGTGTCTTTGCATGTGAGATGGGTCTCCTGAATACAGCACACCGATGGGCCTTGACTCTATCCAATTTGCCAGTCTGTGTCTTTTAATTGGGGCATTTAGCATATTTACATTTAAGGTTAATATTGTTATGTGTGAATTTGATCCTGTCATTATGATGCTAGCTAGTTATTTTGCCCCTTTATTGATGCAGTTTCTTCATAGTGTCAATGATCTTTACAATTTGGTATGTTTTTGCAGTGGTTGGTACCAGTTTTTTCTTTCCATATTTAGTGCTTCCTTCAGGAGCTCTTATAAGGCAGGCCTGGTAGTGACAAAATCTCTCAGCATCTTCTTGTCTGTAAAGGATTTTATTTATCCTTTGTTTATGAAGCTTAGTTTGGCTGGATATGAAATTCTGGGTTGAAAATTCTTTTGCTTAAGAATGTTGAATATTGGTCCCCACTCTCTTCTGCCTTGTAGGGTTTCTGCAGAGAGATTTGATGTTAGTCTAATGGGCTTCCCTTTGTAGGTAACCCGACCTTTCTCTCCAGCTTCCCTTAACATTTTTTCCTTCATTTCAACCTTGCTGAATCTGACTATTATGTGTTTTGGGGTTGCTCTTCTTGAGGAGTATCTTTGTGGCATTCTCTGTATTTCCTGAATTTGAATGTTGGCCTCTCTTGCTAGGTTGGGGAAGTTCTCCTGGAGAATACCCTGAAGAGTATTTTCCAACTTTGTTCCATTCTCCCCATCACTTTCAGGTACACCAATCTAACTTAGGTTTGGTCTTTTCATATAGTCCCATATTTCTTGGAGGCTTTGTTCGTTTCTTTTCATTCTTTTTTCTTTGATCTTGTCTTCTTGCTTTATTTCATTAAGTTGATCTTCAATCTCTGATATCCTTTCTTCTGCTTGATTGATTTGGCTATTGATACTTTTGTATGCTTCATGAAGTTCTCATGCTGTGTTTTTCAGCTCCATCAGGTCATTTATGTTCTTCTCTAAACTGGTTATTCTAGTTAGCAATTCCTATAATTTTTTTCAAGGTTCTTAGCTTCCTTACATTGGGTTAGAACATGCTCCTTTAGCTCGGAGGAGTTTGCTGTTACCTACCTTCTGAAGCCTACTTCTGTCAGTTTGTCAAACTCATTCTCTGTCCAGTTTTGTTCCTTTGCTGGCGAGGAGTTGTGATCCTTTGGAGAAGAAGAGGTGTTCTGGTGTTTGGAATTTTCAGCCTTTTTGTATTAGTTTTTCCTCATCTTTGTGGATTTATCTACCTTTGGTCTTTAATGTTGGTGACCTTCAGATGCGGTTTCTGTGTGGATGCCATTTTTGTTGTTCTTGATGCTATTCCTTTCTTGTTTGTTAGCTTTCCTTCTAACAGTCAGGCCCCTCTGCTGCAGATCTGCTAGAGGTGCTAGAGGTCCACTCCAGACCCTGTTTGCCTGGGTATCACCAGTGGGGGCTCAGTTGGAAATGCAGAAATCACCCACCTTCTGCGTTGATCTTGCCGGGAGCTGCAGACCAGAGCTGTTCTATTCGGCCATCTTCCCTTTTCCCTACACAGCTTTAAGATGCCAGGAGATGGAAAGATTTTCGTTCCTGACTCACATATCTATTGATGATACCCACAGGACAATGAACCTTAGATAGACCTCAGCTCCAATTAGAAACGGAAATACTGGGGAAATGGGATTTTACTGAATTCAAAGATTGAAACTAGCAGGAAATTTAGAGGTATGCTAGTCAAGAGTCACATTTTGGAGATAAGGAAAATGAAATCCGGTGAAATTACATTTAAACACAGAGGATGCACGGCAAGTATAAACCTTGTCCCTCATTATATTATATTCTATATACAGCTTTACTATAATGGTTCTTGATCAGGGATATGCATGAAATCCATCTGGGGAGATTTCTTTTAAATATGCATTTAGAAAGGCAAATTTTCCTTATCTTATTAAGGGTAGTAAGAGGACCGATATAATTTAACTATCTTTAGAAGACATTAATGGACATCCAGTATCATATTGCTCTCTAATTCAGCAATGCTCACAGAAGTCAGAAAATGTCCACAAAGGTCAGAAGTACTTAGGCTTCTAATCCCTGTGCTAAATAGCTCCAGATTGCTGTGTTTCATGTTCTTTTGGCTTTCTACTGTGTTTCTGTCCCCTGCTTTTATTTTAGTTATTACTTATTACATGTATCAGAGGGTTTGCATCCAGCAGTCCTAACCTCTACTCCCACAGTTACTACTACCAATGCGAGTTGGGACACCAAATGAATATAATCTTTAGAACCATTACAAAGATGATAGTAAAACAGGCTGTGAATGAGGAACTAGGAAAATTCAGTGTAGGGACCTTGTAATACTTACTTTGATTGCTATGGAATGAAATCAGATATGGTATTCTGTAAGAAAGTGGCATACTGGCAAAATGTCCTTTATACAAACCAAACAAAAAATTGATTCTGAGGATTTTTTAACCTCAGGAATGTGTGCATTCCTCCATCAAGATTTCTCTCCTGGTTAGTTTTTGTCTTTTGTTTCTTTACTTAATAAACTTCATTTTTTGGAGCCATTTTGGGTTCACAGCAAAACTGAGCAAAAAATAGTTACCACACATTTCCTATTCACACATACACACCCACAACCTCCTCCACTACTGACATCCTGCATCACAAAATCCATGGTGGGTTTTTTAAAGCTATGTAAACACTACCAAAGAGACAGCTTAAATTACCTGTAACACCACAGAACTGTGGGTATTGCTGGTAAAGATGCGTGTAGGTCCTGCCTTGGAAGACTGCAAATGGGATGAGAGGCCCATTTCGCTGCCTCCAAGGGACAATTTCATGTGTTGGTCTTCCTCTTCCACGAGAGATCTGAAAGTTTTTTTACATAAGAAAGAAGGGGAAATTAAAACTTGTACAATTTACAATGAGATTATTTAGAAAAATAATCAGTCACTATTGCAATCATATGACCATGCAATATGGTGAATATTGTTTCACTATATTATATGCTTGTACCACTCTTTATCTTAGAAGAAATGTATATTTGTAAAATGGTTTCCAAGTACAGAATATACAGATGATAACTGAGAAATCAACTTAAAAGGTGGTTCAAAATTATAGTCACAGAGTTTTTAAAGGCCACTGTAATTACTGTTGATATGTTACTATTTAGATAGCAATGCCATCAAATTATGCTGCATATAGTTAAAATTAATTTGGAACACCTAATTTTGAAAAGATAAAAATGATAGCTACCATTTATTGAATAGTCATTATATAGCAGGTACTTGCCAATAATTTTATACACAGACTAAAGAAGGGTCAGAAACCACTTATTAAAGTGGTTGGCCCAGAGTTTGAATCTAGGTCTAGTCTGATTCCCACTCCAAACCCCCATTAATAAAAGTAAAAGATTAATTGTTATATATTAATGCATTACTTTATCTTCTGTTATTAGTAATAGTTCTAATCAACCCCAACTGAACAAAATTTTTCACATGAAATAATTTCTTTTTCTAGCAGTATCTCTCACTTACCAGTTTGGGATTGTTTAATAGCTACAATCTAGTCACATTTCCATCTTTTCAAAGAAATGAATACTAAAAATATAAATACAGGCAATTCTGTATTTGCATGTATTGCAGCAATAATATTTTCAAGGGGCATAAGTAAGAGTAGGAGAACCTTAGTCAATAGGTCACTTAGTTGCAAAGAGAATATGACAATACATTTGATAGTTTAAAAATCTCAGTTAGGTTATACTAAAAATGTGCCATTATTAATAACCTTTCATCATTCCTTAGAAGAGATCTTGTGTTTCTCCATAGGTATACATTGCTAAAATAATCTCTGGATCACCTGCCTAAGAGTGGGGAGCCCATGGCTCATGAATTTGGTTCTGCATTCATGATACAGACTGCTAAAAAGACTGCTAAAATAGACATTAGGAAAAAAGAAGGAGAGCAGATTTTCAAGTGCTGGAACTCTTCATTTTTTCTGTAATTTCCTCAATTTTGAATTATTTGCTTTTCTAACTAACTGAGCTATCCAATATCAGAAAGGTTTCACCTTTTTTTCCTGTCATACCTAAAACCCCAAGTTGATCAGTTTTAACAAGAAAAAGACTATACTAAAGATTCTGCTTTTTGAATTATGACACCAACCAAGTGGTTTTAAATCTTGCAATAATTAGCAAAAATTCTGGCCTTAAGGATGACATCAATTCTTCTTAATGATATTAGAGCCATAGTATAACCAAAAATGAATTAATAATATATAACCATGTTTAATTCAATTCTGATAGATATTTAATAAAGAAGAGAATAATTTAAGATTTTAAAAAGCATAAAAGAAAATGGATATAGCCTTCCACCAGAGTTTCAGAGATAGCTTTAAAGAGAATTAAGTTATATTTATGATATATAGCACACACACACAATTTTAAACAACTTTTGTGGACAGACGTTTAAAATTACAGAATCAATTGGAAAAGTCAGAAATTGATTGATGGTGACTGTTATCCCTAACCAGAAAATGTCTATTCATCCAGATTATATTAATAGGATATTCAAGCAGACTGTTTTATTAGTTTCTGTATTCCCTGCACAGAGCCTAGCACGAAAGACTTAATATATGTCCTCTCAATGAATACAGAATCTTCTTTCTGTAGATCATTCCAAAGACATTTCTTTATTATGCAGTGCTTAAATGACCATCAATTATCATTCTTATAAAACTGCAGATGTAAAAGGGATAGGAGTAAAGCTGAATTCACATTGCCACAATGACATATCCTGGAAATTGCTTTTTTGAGTAAACTACAAGTAACAACTTGTTTACTTTGTCATTTGTCTCTTGCTCTTAAAAACAGAAAGCAAAAAGTGAAAATGCAGCCCTTTCTTGCCAACATAATATGCTTGCCTTTTTAATTAATTACTTCAAAAGCTGAAGAAGCCTGGACTAAAATTATCTTTTTCATGATGTTTTATCAGTATCTTTTGACTTTTTAACATTCAAAACACTCCCTACTAATTTCTGCTTTGGTAACAGTACATGCCATGTTAACCTTCTTAGCAGATTCAATATTCCCATCTATCTCCCCTTTATTAAGTTTATTGATTGAACGTGAAGAGCACTGTTCTTCAACATTGCAAGGAGGTAACACTTCTCTGCAAACCCCAAGCCACAATTATATCAATCTACGCTTAAAGGAATGATTATCTGAGTAATTCCAAGAAAAAAAATAACAGTTTTTAATCTGATGTTTTTTCAACTCATATAGTTAAATACAACATACATACAAGTCATTCTCAATGTGGGGAGGGGGAGCAGGAGGCATTTTGCCCCTCCTTCCACCCCCATGATTCATAATGTCTGCAGACATTTTTCACTGTCACAACTGGGGATGCTGCTAAACATCCTACAAAACACAGGACAGTTCTCTAGGTCAAAGCTGTTCTTAGGAAAAAAGTCAAGTGCCAAAGGTGAGAAATCCTAATATAGAGGAATTTACTGTCTCATGAAAATTTTTCTCAAGCAATTTCATGATTTAAATAATTTCCCAGTCATAGGGTTGAATCCATGAGCTAATGCTAGCAATATGAAACACAGCAGGATTATTAATTATCACTAATTCTTCCAAGGCTACCTAACAGAATATCTCTGCTCTCCACAGGCCCATCAATTTGAAAACTCAAGTCTAAGAGTAAAAAAGTAGATAATGGCTTTGAAGTTTATAAGAAAATTATGCAGCAAAGCTTTTGTTTTACATAAGCTCATGTAAGAATAATAATTTCCTAAATCTGCATAAAACAGTTGTTATTTGGATCCACTTTTACATGTTAAGTTAGAATCTGGCAAATTCTGTCTAAATAGTCCCATTTCACCAGCCCTACAAGATTATTCATGGGAGAGACTATATTAACGAATTTTGTTTCTAAAAATTAAACCTCTCTTTTCCCTACAATATTATAGTCTGCATATTGCTTGCATGCCACCCCTCGCCTACCCAATCACCACAGCAGACGTCTTATTCTTGAAACAATGACCAACCATAAAGCACAAGAGCAATCTTTCACAAAGTGTACGTGAATCACTCAACTGTGCTTGCTCAAAGAAAACAACTACTTTTTTGATGAGTATTAGCTTAGAGATGGAGGCACTGTCTAATCATTTTACTGAAAGCATTGTAAACGTGGTCAAACCAAACACACACAGACTGTGGCATTTCTCTGCACTGCATTTAAAGACAAAAGGAAAAAAAAGCCTAAGCCATTGTCATATGTTAACAAAGGGCTGCCAACATTGTAATCTTGCCTCGAAATGTCCACATATTTAAAATTACCCGAACGGAAACATGTAAGTGATATGAGCACACAATTCACAAAGATCAAGGTGCAAATGGTTAGCAGATAGAAAAATGTTCAACCTCATCAGTATTCCAGAATATGCACAAAGATTCTATCTTTAAACCTGCAAAATTATCAGAGTACAAGATATACTCTCAAAATTGCTAGTGCAAACATGTCATAAACTCCTACTACTGTCTGCATAGAATTGTTCATCCAAATGGATTTTTTCAAAGGAAATTTAAAACTCACTAAATGGACAAATGTGGTTTTTTTTTAATAGCAAGCAACATGACAATGAAGAATTGTGTCCTGGTATCTATGTCCTGGTAGGTGGGCCAAAGCAAGAGTGCTCTGCTGATCTGATTTAAATGTGTTTTCTTCAATGAATCCCTCTGTAGAGGTTTAATTTGGTAGACGTTCTATAGAGAACCATATACTCTTAGAATTCATTATAGTAAATATGTTTGTTGGAATGCTATATGAGGAAGGAAAAAGCATCTCTTAGTCGCATCATTTGGCTCAAAAGCCACAAATAATCTTCCAATGCTCCTCAATCTCCACACCTAAATAAATCCCACGACAATCCACTGAAACCAGTACCATTGTGTTTAAAAAATAAGATATCATCTTGATCAATTATAAAATGTGTGCCTCAATTTCTTGGTTTCTATCATTGCAAATAGCAGTTCATGTTATACAGAAACCCAGGTGTGGTCAAATTTCATTGTCAAGGAAAAGGGAACATTTTGGTGCTTCTTGAGATTATCATCATGAAAACACAATAAAAACACTTAACTTTTCTTGGTAGAGAGGTTATGTGTGCCAATTCATGCACTGGTACATTAATGTCTAGCTCACATCAAATAAAAAGCAACATCTTGATACTGCTATGAATAAAAGACTGTTCTCTACACTTTCCTGTACTGTTTGTAATTTCTGAAGGGAAAAAAGAAGAAATGAATTAGAGAAAAGCTAGAAAGGTAAAAGTATATGAACAACACTTTTCTATTTAGTTCCCTCATTTGTTTCATAGTGCTTTAACTGCCATCATTTCATTACCAAAAAAGGTTAAATCTAACAATATATGCTAAAAACTCAGTTTCACTGCAACAAAAGAATGAAAGTCCCAGGCTGGGCGTGGTGGCTCACGCCTGTAATCCCAGCACTTTGGGAGGCCAAAGCGGGCGGATCACCTGAGATCAGGAGTTCGAGACCAGCCCAGCCAACATGGTAAAACCCCGTCTCCACTAAAAACACAAAAATCAGCCACGCGCAGTTGCAGGTGCCTGTAATCCTAGCTACTTAGGAGGCTGAGGCAGGGGAATCACTTGAACCTGGGGGGCGGAGGGTACAGTGAGCCGAGACTGTGCCACTTCACTCCAGCGTGGGTGAAAGAGTGAAACTCTGTCTCAAAAAAAGGAAAAGAAAAAAAAGAAAGTCTCTTGCGTTAGTGTCAAAAGTATAATATAGATATTTCAAGTTTCCCAGATTAATAATATTACCTTAACTAAAGTTGGTGTCAGTGGGTTGGTATACAGGAACAACAACAATAACAAAACAAAATGAAAACAAAAACAAGAAAGCTATGAATGGTTTAACAACACAACAAAACAGGTTGGTTAATCAAGGCACTGACTATCCACTACCCAATCCCCAGGAAAATAAAATACATATTACTCACACTCACAATTTAAAAAGAAAATCAAGAAAAAGTCTTTCTTCAAAGTACTTTCCATCCATTTGTTTTTCTGCTCTGAAACAGAGAAGTGTCTGCTAGCAGCAGCATTTGCTAAATGAAACATTTCTTGTGATAAAGTTGCATGGCAGGTGGAGAAGAAATTTCACCACCTGTTCTCATACTCATTTGAATTTCAGGGCTAAATCTGTCAAGGTATTTCCTTCCACCCTTGAGAAATAAATTAAAAACTTAAGATGGTAGAAGCCATTTTCCATTGGCTTTTTAAGACAGAGTCAAAGTATTCATACTGCATTGAATTCAAAAGATATTAATAGCTTTTCTACTCCTCTCTTTCTCCACACTTCCCAAACAAAAGCTGAATGATACCACACACGTTTGAGTGTACATATACTCAACTTTCATTATGAAAAAAAGGAACATGTTTTGAAAAAATCGGGAACAAAATTTCCTACTCATGAAGTAAACTAATGTATATAAAATAAGCCTGGCATTTTTGTTGAAAAAAATTAAAAACTTAAAATTTCAAATATTGAAAGATTTGTCCCCCAACTAAAATGTCATTTATAGTATCATTGCACAAAGAAATTATAAATATCATAGCAATTTCTCTCTCTTTTTTCTTTTTCAAATACCAACAAGAGTGAGCTTGAAAGTAACATCTATTAATAAGGCATAAATTAATTGTTGTTTAAAGAATATATCTTCTTAATGAGGTGTTTGCCTGAAAGGAATCAAGAAAGATAAAGCTTTTGTTAGTTATTTGTAGTTTTTTTAATGACATAAATATATTATTGTCTACCTGAAATCATTTCACTAGTGGAACTCTTTAGTTAAAGATGAGATTTTATAAAATAGCTGCTATCTTTCCAAGGCTATAAGAAGCTATTGCACGGGCTATAAAAAGCTATTGCACAGGCTTCTTATATGCATATGTCTGTAACATTTAAAATAGAACAGTATTAATAAATAGCTTATGTCTGTTTTAACATAGGAATAAGATCATTTACCCAGCACCTGCTGTGTACTAAGCACTGTGCCAGGCACATTCAAGTATCCTACTTAATCCTTGTAATAATCTCATTTAACTTACAAAGGACGTGAAGGACCTCTTCAAGGACAACTACAAACCACTGCTCAAGGAAATAAAAGAGGATACAAACAAATGGAAGAACATTCCATGCTCATGGGTAGGAAGAAACAATATCATGAAAATGGCCATACTGCCCAAGGTAATTTATAGATTCAATGCCATCCCCATCAAGCTACCAATGACTTTCTTCACAGAATTGGAAAAAACTACTTTAAAGTTCATATGGAACCAAAAAAGAGCCCGCATTGCCAAGTCAATCCTAAGCCAAAAGAACAAAGCTGGAGGCATCACGCTACCTGATTTCAAACTGTACTACAAGACTACAGTAATCAAAACAGCATGGTACTGGTACAAAACAGAGATATAGATCAATGGAACAGAACAGAGCCCTCAGAAACAACGCCGCATATCTACAACTATCTGATCTTTGACAAACCGGAGAAAAACAAGCAATGGGGAAAGGATTCCCTATTTAATAAATGGTGCTGGGAAAACTGGCTAGCCATATGTAGAAAGCTGAAACTGGATCCCTTCCTTACACCTTATACAAAAATTAATTCAAGATGGATTAGACTTAAACGTTAGACCTAAAACCATAAAAACCCTAGAAGAAAACCTAGGCATTACCATTCAGGACATAGGCATGGGCAAGGACTTCATGTCTAAAACACCAAAGCAATGGCACCAAAAGCCAAAATTGACAAATGGGATCTAATTAAACTAAAGAGCTTCTGCACAGCAAAAGAAACTACCATCACAGTGAACAGGCAACCTACAACATGGGAGAAAATTTTTGCAACCTACTCATCTGACAAAAGGCTAATATCCAGAATCTACAATGAACTCAAACAAATTTACAAGAAAAAAACAAACAACCCCATCCAAATGTGGGCGAAGGACATGAACAGTCACTTCTCAAAAGAAGACATTTATGCAGCCAAAAAACACATGAAAAAATGCTCATCATCACTGGCCATCAGAGAAATGCAAATCAAAACCACAATGAGATACCATCTCACACCAGTTAGAATGGCAATCATTAAAAAGTCAGGAAACCACAGGTGCTGGAGAGGATGTGGAGAAATAGGAACACTATTACACTGTTGGTGGGACTGTGAACTAGTTCAACCATTGTGGAAGTCAGTGTGGCCATTCCTCGGGGATCTAGAACTAGAAATACCATTTGACCCACCCATCCCATTACTGAGTATATACCCAAAGGACTATAAATCATGCTGCTATAAAGACACATGCACGCGTATGTCTATTGCGGCA
Source organism: Gorilla gorilla gorilla (assembly GCF_029281585.2). NCBI lineage: Eukaryota > Metazoa > Chordata > Mammalia > Primates > Hominidae > Gorilla > Gorilla gorilla. The sequence continues at coordinate 129,671,368 of NC_073247.2, forward strand.
CTGTTCACAACAGCAAAGACTTGGAACCAACCCAAATGTCCAACAATGATAGACTGGATTAAGAAAATGTGGCACATATACACCATGGAATACTATGCAGCCATAAAAAATGATGAGTTCATGTCCTTTGTAGGGACATGGATGAAATTGGAAATCATCATTCTCAGTAAACTATCGCAAGGAAAAAAACCAAACACCGCATGTTCTCACTCATAGATGGGAATTGAACAATGAGAAAACATGGACACAAGAAGGGGAACATCACACTCTGGGGACTGTTGTGGGGTGGGGGAGGGGAGAAGGATAGCATTAGGAGATACACCTAATACTAAATGACGAGTTAATGGGTGCAGTGCACCAGCATGGCACATGTATACATATGTAACTAACCTGCACATTGTGCACATGTACCCTAAAACTTAAAGTATAATAATAATAAAATAAAATAAAATAAAGACAGGGAACTGAAGCTCGGAGACTTTAAGGCCTCACCATGAGTCTAGTAACTATGATTTGAACCCACATCTGAATCCAGAGCCTACATTGTTCCCATTTATACCAAGCCTAAAAAATTAAAAATAGCAGACAGTAGAGGCTATAAGTCACTTAGCATTTCAATGCTTAATTTATAAGCACAAGGAGGATATCAGAGAGATACATTCTGTTATAGGCAAGTAATTTTCTGGTTTAATTAATTCAATCTGAAGATCACTTACTTTTACCATTCTATTTCCATAAAAACAATACCAACACTAAAAATCTTTCATGCTATTCTCCCAACACATATGGGGTAGGGAGGTAGTAAATCCTAGAAAATAACTCAGATGAAATTTGGGGAGAATTTCACATACTGATATCAACATTTAAAAGAACACATTCTGAACTCTAATGCCAACCATCACAATAACAGATATAACACTATGACGTAGATAAGGGAATTGGGCTAGACAAATGATACTCCATTAGATAACTATAACAGGATGAAAGTTAATTATCCAAATCAAAAGGCATTTCCACTGAATATCTCAATCTTGTTCTTAAAGAACTTCAAAATAATATTTGCTCCCTCTGCTTACCATATTTCAAGACTTTAGTGTCCCTTCATCTTTTAAAATTTATATACCAGTTAAACTGCATCATGTTCAATTCACCTTGACCAAAAATGTTTTCTATTTAAAAAGCTTAGTTTATATATTATTTCTCATTCTCCACATTTCTTATATTTGTGTGAAAGCAAGATAAGCAGATGGGTAGATTGGTAGGTAGACGGATGGATGGATGGATGGATGGATAAATGGATACATGGATGGATGAATGGTAGGTAGATAAGGTATGTAAGAATCCATTCTATTTTCTGAATGAGATAATTATTTTATTTCTAATGAAGTAATTTAAAAATAATTAGAAGATGAATGAATTTCTAAATGTTGATTCCATACCTTCTATACAAACAAGTGAATTCAAATCTTCCTTGCTTTTATAAAACCACATAGGTGAAAGAATGCACATGTGGTAATGGTGGTAGGGAGATGGCAATATGTAGAAGTGGGCTAGGAGAAACAGCATGTGCTCCCATCACTGTCAAGAGTCCCCTTCCCAGTGCACAGAGGAAATAGTTACAATCCTCTGGTGAAGCATAGGCCCTCTAGAAGGATGCTTCGCCCTACAGCTAGCACCCAGCCTACCCTTTGAGAAGTCTCTATATCTGCAGCAGTGAGCTTGCCTTCTCTTTCTTTAATCCAAAAATGAAGAAACTGGAATGGGTATTCCAACCCCTTCAATGCCCAGGCCAATTTTCTAGGACATTGCTTCCAGAGGACTTGTTAACCAAGGTGTCATTTTACTCGCATTATCTGTAGCTCATCAACTTTAAAATTTGACTCTTTTGCTAAGGTGCATTAAAATCAAAAAGCATGTTAAGAAAGAACTGTGTTTCACCTTCCTAAGATTTTTATTAAATATTCAAACATCTGAGTTACCCAATTTTAGAGTTTATTATTAAAGCAGATTCCACAAACTCAAAACCAATTAGAAATAACTGAGACAAATCGATTTGGGAACAGGAGACTCATTAATCAACTGCTAAAAGGTGGTGAAAATCCTATCCTTTCCTGAATTTCCCAGTTCTATTCAACTTCACAAAGTCAGTAATTCATGACCAGGTCTTAAGAGAATGTTTATTTATCTTTTAAGGGGAAACATGAAAAAACCTAAGAGTAAGACTCACAAAGTAGTAACCGTTGCATTCCATGTTTTAAGAAATATAGTTGGCAGCCCTAAGAGTCCCAATGACTCTATGTATTCAAAGCCCATAATAAATTTACCAAATCTGAGTCTTGATTTTTGTAATGGCCTGGAGTCATCTCTAATTATTTCAATGAATGTAGGAAAAAATTAGTATCAAATCAGTCATATGTTTTCAATATGACAGCCAGTATTTTTAAGACGGGAGAATAATACAAAAAAAGAAGACAGGCTCTCAACCTAATGAGTCTGGGAATCACTCTTAGGATAGTTCTTTCAAGCTCATCACAGATACGTGGCTCAATGGAAGCAAAGACTCTAAGTATCATTTTTTAACATTAAAGTTATTGTCCCTTTTCTGCATATCTGCCTCACCATTAAGGGTTTTTTCCACAAAATTGTATTATAAGACTTCAGTTTATCCCTTTTGTACTATGCTTCCCATAAAGAAACATATCCATTGCTGGCCATAAGCTCTCAGGTTGTTAGGAGATGCAAAAAGTCTTCACTGTTACTTACAGCCCACTCACCTATCTACATATTCACAGTTACCATACTCCAAGAGTATATATGTGGTCTTTAGCTCTAGAACTGGTTCCTGGTTTTTCATCTAAAATGTTTTAGGATCCACCATTTTACTACACTCCTAGAAAGCCAGTTTAATTAAGATCACCATAATATTCCAGTCCATATCACAGAGCAACTTCAGGATCTAGCCACAGACAACTCTGCTAATGTGAATAACAAAAATTGCTCTACCAAAACCACCATAAGTGTTTATCCATGGTGCAGTAATTCTAAAGAAGGATTCATTTGGGCAAAGTATTTATGTGTCACAACTATACATCATTACCTAAAATATTAAAAATTATTTACAAAATTTATAATGTTTTTCTGGAAGGCAGACTGATGATTTGGGGAGGGGCTATTCCAAATTATAAATCATCAAGGAATTTGTCTCTTTAGGGGTAAGATGTTTATTTGTAGAAACACCATGTTCTCTGGCTAAAAGAAGGCTATGTGTTCTTGGGTAGAACATACCATTGTGATAAAAATGACATAGCAGGCATCAAGCATTCAAATCTCCTGGTCATTTAAATGGGAATTTTAAATTGAAGATAACTGGAGCATTTTCAGATTGTGTGTACATGTGTTTTGCAGAAGCAATCTATGAATTATGAAGTAGTAATGAAGTACTTACCTTAATCTGTGTGAGATAAATGAAAAAAGAGAAGTATTCCTTTCCTTCCTTTTATACAGTCCTTTAAACCAGTGTTTCACACCCCAAACTATAATTTCTGACTCTCAGTGCAGGTGAGAAGCAGACAAAAGGGGAGAAGAGTCACCATGTAGATGAGAGTAGCAGGGAGTCAAGGTGTTAAAAGTTTCCCTAGGTAGTCGGAAAATGCTACTACCCTCACTCACTCCATCTCCATGAGCTACTTGTTGAAGCAATCATCATTTTTACATCTTCAAAATCCAATCTTTTCATATGTCAAAGATATGCTTAATGGTAATGAATTTGACTACATACATATTTCTTAATGACCATTCCTAAAATGTTGGTCAGTCAGAAGAAATTTCAGAAATCTCGGATGTATCCTGATATTATACATTCAAAAGAACTACAGATAAAATATTTGGATTCTAAAAGGCAATTGCTCTCACCAAAATTATTTGACCACCTTTGACCCTTGCTTCTTCCCCATTTCCCATGTCCAATCAACTGCTAAGTTCAACTGAATCTCTCTCTAGAATGCTCCTATCCTTCAACCCCCATCCACTCTCACTGCCTCTACCATAGTTCTTGTCTCTATTACCTCTTACCTGGATTTAATTATAATTTTCACATACATAATGGTCTTTATACATACTGTGATTGTATTTATAGCTCAGAAAAGCACTCCCTTGCTCAAAGGTATTCAGTGAGTCACTGCTTGCCGAACAGAAGCCAAATCCTACACTCTTGAAGTCAAGGCTTCCTGGCCTCACCCTCCTTAACTAATTGCACAGTCCAGCAAATTATTCACAATAAATGTTTGTTTAATGACCACAGAACAAACGAAAATCCAAATTTACTTACAAACTACCAATTGTTTTGCTTTGGAATATATTGCTTTTACATATTCACAGCTATGCATTTTTTGTCTCTTGCTAAACAAGTAATGTGTAAAAGCCATTGTATTTAATCATTTTTAACACAAAGAAAATTCATTTAATTTAAATATAATATCAGCTAAATCTTTATGGTTAGATTGAAGCCCTTTAAGTATAAAAAATTCAGGACATAAATGTAAATACTTTTTTGAGTGTTAATTTTTAATTTATTTCTCCTAAACCCTAGCCAGGTTTTCTTTTTCTCCTAGTCAGTGATTTCTTTTATCAAACTATACACACAAAACACATTATCATTTAAGTAAAAGCATATTAGCTTCAAAACATAAATATCTCAAATAGTTTTCTCCATTATGATGAACAGCATGCAAAAATAAGCCAAATAACTCTTAACTTTGAGAGTAGTTTCTATCGTAGAACAGATTTTTAAAAAAACCTTATTTTCCTTATCAGTTACAATTTGATGAACCATGACTAAAGTATTTTGGTCACTGGTAGATTGCTTCTAGTAAAATTACTTTCAGTCTGTGCCAGTATCATGGTATTTCTCAGCAACAATGAACAGAATCTGGATTTTTGATTAGTTCTTTTCATAGGAAATACAGTCATAACTTATTCTCTAACAAGACCATGATACACAATAGCCCCCATTATTCGGTGGATACATTCCAAGACCCCCAGTGGATGTTTGAAACTATGGATATACCAAATTCCATATACACTACGTTTTATTCCTATACATACATAACTACCTGATGTATAAATTAGGTACAGTAAGATATCAACAATAACTAATAATAAATAGAACAATCCAATATACTTTAATAAAAGTTATGTGAATGTGCTCTTTTTCTCTCTCTCTTTCTCAAAATATCTTATCATACTGTACTCACCTATTTTCATGCCATGGTTAACCATGGGTAACTCATTCCAAGGAGTTGGAAATCATGCATAAGGGACAACTACTATATTCAATTACTGCATATATCAGATGAATAAACTTAACACTTTCATGTGAAGTGATCTGCACAGACGTACAGACCTAAAAACTATTCTCTAAATTCGTTTATAAAATCGACATTTATTGAGCATCTGCTATGTGCCAGGCACCACACTAGATGACAGGAAAACAAAGAGCAGTCAGGATACTTGCTTGCTAAGAGATGATAATAAAAAACAATTACTTTCCAAATAATTAAATGATATAAAATTATAATAAATGCTTACCACTCTTTACTAACAAATATCACGTTGTATAATTCATAGAAACCACAACTAAGTTCAACTGAATCTCTCTCTAGAATGCTCCTATCCTTCAACCCCCATCAAAACAATTGCCAACTTTTTTCTCTAATCCATAAGGGTATCAGTTCATATTTAGCATATAAGCACCAAATAAAAATAAATAAATAAATAAATAAATAATATCAACTTTCCTTACTATTATTTTAAAGGGTTATTTGTTCCAGATCAGGCTATCTGCAGGGCTGGATCAGCAATCACACAATATTCACTATTCAAAAACATGATCTGCAATTTTAATTATATGGAAGAAAGTCAAAACTCTTGATGATGTGATAGTACTGCACATCATTTGAAAAAAAAACACTCTAATTGCATCTATCTATATGCTTCAGCAACATTTCTATGAAAAGTATATTAATGAACCAAGTCTCCAGTCTACTTAAAACCAAACCTTTGTTTCCAGTTTCACGAACTTTGTTTAGCTGTGAATCATTCAGAAATGACTGCATGCACGCACCCTCTGTAGGAAAGTGATCGTAACGAATGAGAAAATCACTTCAATTTGGTGATGCTAAGGGGTTATCTACTGGACAATGATTCACAATTTAGTGTCATCCATATACTTTTCAAAATTGTATTTCAAATATTTTGTAGGTCCACCCAAACTAAAGCTAGATCAGACTATTAATTAAGAACATGTTTCACTGTCAGACAAGAGAAGAGCTCTGATATAATCACATTTAATAAAGAGAAACCTAGTTAAGATTTTGTAGAGCTGGTCTTTAATATTAATTTTAATGCAGTTGAAGAAATGGTATTTTAAAAAGGAAATATAAATTAAGACTGGGTTAAATCATCAAATACAAATGTACACAGATGGAGGAAACGTGATCAAGCATTAATATCACATTCTCTTTCAAGGTAAATGGTATGACCAAAAGAGTGATTTCTAAGGTTCCTATCAGCTTGTGGATTGAAAGAACCCTGATTGAGATAATTATGCACATCATATGATGTCAAGGTCTTATCTCATTGATCAGTGAAAAGCTCTACATTTTTGAAACCAGAAAAAAAAGTGAAAATAAAAGATGTTACAGGGCAACTTGTAAATGATTAAGCAAGTTCATTTAGAACTTTTAGAAACAGCTGTGGTGAGAGACTTAAATGTGGGAAGCAAGAAGGGAGTGCAGTTAGGTACAGAGGGATCGCATAAGCACAAATTAAGCCCAATTGCCCACATACACTCAACTGAGCTTGCCACTCCAATTCATCATTCTCATAATATTTGGTTCTCTAAATTTTAGCGCTCTAAAACACAATATTTTCAATCTAAACCTTTTAAATTTAAAATACCATCAGAAGGCCAAGTGTGGTGGCTCATGTCTGTAATCCCAGCACTTTGCGGGGCACAGGTTGGGGGCAGGGGGATAGCTTGAGGCTAGGAGTTCACAACCAGTCTTGGAAACATAGCAATATCCTGTCTCTACAAAAAAAAAGTAAAAATAATAAATTAAAATACCATCAAGCCCCTGCATCTGCCATAATAGGAGTCAGACAATGTCTAGAAAGTTTGGTAACCAGATCTGAGATCAGAACTTTCCTGGATGCACCTCCAAGTTTAGAAATGCCACTTTTGAGGCCATAACTTGCTGAAGAATCAAACATAATGGTCAATGACTGAGTAGCATAGACAGTCCTCACCTGTTATTTAACTGTTCTTATTTCACTCAGTAGATGTTACCTGACACTCAAAATTTCAATATTTGCCCCCTGCACCTGCCAAAGACCAAACACTAAAGTGCATTAGCAACAACCACATAATCATATGCCACTGATAGCTAATTCAGTACTATGTTTTGAAGATTTTTAAGGTTCTCAACAACCTGTATTATTTGAATTTCCAGAGACATGCAAAGACCTTCTGGTTGTTAACTATTATTTTCTGGTAGCCTTTATGTTCAATCTGATTTTGAACAGTCTTTTGAATAAACTGAAAATGTTTTGGGAAGGTAGAAATGTAGAGCCCTTTGAAATTTTTTTCAATGCAATAAAATGCAATCAGCATCAACCAACTTGTACTATGCACACACTTTAGTACTTTTTAAATGGCTCTGATAACAGTGGAGTTATTCTGAATGATTCTGCTTGTTGCATCAAATTTTATTAAGAAAACTAATTCCATGATTTTATTCAAAAGGTAGCACTATTACTTATTAACTTTTAATAAGAGACTTGGGCTATGTGAACCATCTCAAAATAGACTGAATTTTCAAAAAAAAAGTTTTTAAATAACTAGCATCTTCAATTTCACTCATATCTGTATTTTATATGATTGTATATGCTTGCAAAATCAATGTAATCAAAACAATTGTGCCTATTTTATAAAATGTAGAGCACAATAAAAGCTCTAATAGGAGAAACTTGTTTTCACGATATTTTCAACACAACCCCAGATTATAGTTCTGTTACTGGATAATTCCACTTTTTAATAAGATTTCCAGGAAATCATTGTTGCAAGGGCTGAGAACTGCCTACGTAATGTTTAAACTATTATAATTTTCAAGAACAAAACTACTGATCCAGAGATTAATAAATATGGTTTAGTTACAGGAATGCAAAATTTGTAGAATCACTTGGGTTAATTGGAACACTTTCTACAACGCATGTGTAAGCCCAACATGATTGTGTTCAACTAGAGTATTGCAGATAGAACAAATGACCTCCTAAAGATGTCCACATCTTAACCCCAGGAATCTGTGGATATGTTGTTAGATGGCAAAGGAGACTTTGAAAATGTGATAAAGGTTACGAACTTTGAAATGGGGCATGTCTTGTTTTATCCAGGTAGCCTAATCTAATTACATGAGTCCTGAAAAAATGGAAAAGGAAGGCAGAAGAGTGAGCCAGAAAGCAATGTGAAAAGGATTCAACCTGCTGTCGCTGGCCTTAACGAGGGAGGAATGGGGCTGGAATGCAAGCAATCTCTAGAAGCTGAAATTGTCCTTTAACTTATAGCCAACAAGATGATAGGAACCTTGGTCCTACAGCCACAAAGAACGGAATTTTGTCAATGACAGGAATGAGCAGGAAACAGATTCTCCCCTAGAGCCTCAGCCTTGCTGACACTTTTATTTTAGCCCCGTGAGACCAGTACCAAATTTCTGATCTGAAAAAACTGTAATATGCCAAGCATGGTGGCTCATGCCTGTAATCCCAGTACTTTGGGAGGCTGAGACGGGAGGATAGCTTGAGCCCAGGAGTTTGAGACCAGCCTGGTAACACAGCGAGACCTCATCTCTACAAATAATAATCATAATCATAATAAGCTGGGTGTGGTGATGCGTGCCTGTAGTCCCAGTTACTGAGGAGGCTGAGGCAGGAGGATCACTTGAGTCCGGTGGTCGAGGCTGCAGGGAGCCATGATCATGCCACTGTACTCCAGCCTGGGCGACACAGTGAGATCCCCATCTCAAAAAAAAAAAAAACTGTAGGATAATAAATGTGTGACATTTTAGGCCATTCGTTTGCAGTAATTTGATATGGCAGCAATAGAAAAGAAATACATAGAGGTTTGGGGTTTTTTTTCATTATTTGCATGCAATTAAGCGGTGGGAGGATAATGTCTGCAGGAAAGTACTAAACGTACTGACTGGGGTAGAACCCTTGGAACGTGCTAAAAAGAGTACACCAGCTACAGCACTGTCCGTGGTAGCTAATTACCATGGGTGGGAAATGTGTGTAATCAATGAAGATGGAATAGTGCTTCAAGGAACTATGGAAACATCAAGAGACAATGGAGTTAATCCCGATATCATATGAGCAAGTAAAGATAATTGCCTCAATATTTTCCTTCAACTTCACCACTTGACAGTATGCAAGTAAAGCTTTCTAACCTCTTCCTATACCACCACCCAATTCAAAAAGCTTTTCCCATCTACCATACTTCCCTTTTCTTCTAACCCTAGTAAGGTATTATATAATTAATAGATGGCATGAAAGTAGCAAAAGTCTATAAAAATGAAAAGGCATTGGAGAAATTACAAGCTTTGAAATCACGGGGCCCTAAATCTGAATTTTGGCTCAACTTGTAATTTGATGTGTAACATTAAGCAATTAACCTCTCTGAACTTGTGTCCTTATTCGTAAAATAGGGAGAGGATGTACACTTACAGGGCTTTTTGGGAGGAATGAAATTAAGTGCTTAGCACTTCTATAATAGAGGAAAATAAATTGTATTACATTTAACTATGCTAAACTAGGACATTTTAAAAATTTGGAATATGTCTCATGAAGTTTAGAATATCTGTTATACATGCTAGATTAAAATTTAATCTAAAGTTCTGAAACTTGTTTTTATTTTTTTGTTACTGAAGATAAGTTACTTCATTACTCCATTGAACTATATTATAAGAAATCCTCTCCAATAAATTGGGCATGTTCTTGCCTTAGCATGACATAAATGTGGGGGGAAAATGGGTAAAAACAACAGATACCCTCATCATAGTAAGTTATTCTGGGAAAAATATTTTAGTATAATTGAAAACACAATATAATTTTATTTTAAACTAAGATTCAATCTTAGAGTTTGAGATCAAATTATTACTGCTTGGAAGGTAATATATGTAAACTTGTGTGCTATAAAGCACCTAAACAGTAAATTATTCCCTGTCCAATGTAAAGAATAGTATTCCATTCTTGCTGTTTAAAAAGATACTATGAAGTTTAAACATAAATTGCTTCATTTTCCATCCTGTGCAATATGCACTTTAACATGTGTTATCTACCTCCAGTTCAAGTCTCCTCATTTAGTCCAGACAAATTTTTCTTCTGAGGTGTTTCCATTGCCCTTAAACCCATTATCAATATTGAAAGTACAGTAAGCAAGAATTTATTTAACCTGTTTGTCTTCGTTCCAAATTTTCACAGCAGGAGAATAAATTAAGTTATTTAATTGCTTATGAATGAAGATAGTATGGAAGATAAAAAATAATCACTTTGAATGATCACAAGGACTATGCCCCTAATCCTCAGAAGAGTTATGCCTGGCACATAATAGACAGTTGAGTAACTGCTGAATGTTATAAACTTAATATACAAGGTGATTGAAAAAGAACTGAGCACTTTCTTTTTTTTATTAAAGTTTTAGGGTACATGTGCACCATGTGCAGGTTTGTTACATATGTATACATGTGCCATGTTGGTGTGCTGCACCCATTAACTCGTCATTTAACATTAGGTATATCTCCTAATGCTATCCATCCCCCCTTCCGCCACCCCATAACAGTCCCCAGAGTGCGATGTTCGCCTTCCTGTGTCCAAGTGTTCTCATTGTTCAATTCCCACCTATGAGTGAGAACATGCAGTGTTTGGTTTTTTGTCCTTGTGATAGTTTGCTGAGAGTGATGGTTTCCAGCTTCATCCATGTCCCTACAAAGGACATGAACTCATCATTTTTTATGGCTGCATAGTATTCCATGGTGTATATGTGCCACATTTTCTTAATCCAGTCTATCATTGTTGGACTTTTGGGTTGGTTCCAAGTCTTTGCTATTGTGAATAGTGCTGCAATAAACATACATGTGCATGTGTCTTTATAGCAGCATAAATTATAATCCTTTGGGTATATACCCAGTAATGGGATGGGTGGGTCAAATGGTATTTCTAGTTCTAGATCCCTGAGGAATGGCCACACTGACTTCCACAATGGTTGAACTAGTTTACAGTCCCACCAACAGTGTAAAAGTGTTCCTATTTCTCCACATGCTCTCCAGCACCTGTTGTTTCCTGACTTTTTAATGATCGTCACTCTAACTGGTGTGAGACGGTATCTCATTGTGGTTTTGATTTGCATTTCTCTGATGGCCAGTGATGATGAGCATTTTTTCATGTGTCTTTTGGCTGCATAAATGTCTTCTTTTGAGAAGTGTCTGTTAATATCCTTTGCCCACTTGTTGATGGGGTTGTTTTTTTGTTGTAAATTTGTTTTAAATTCTACCAGAGGTACAAGGAGGAGCTGGTACCATTCTTTCTGAAACTATTCCAATCAATAAACAAAGAGGGAATCCTCCCTAACTTATTTGATGAGGCCAGCATCATCCTGATACCCAAGCCTGGCAGAGACACAACAAAAAAAGAGAATTTTAGACCAATATCCCGGATGAACATCATTGGAAAAATCCTCAATAAAATACTGGCAAACCGAATCCAGCAGCACATCAAAAACTTATCCACCATGATCCAGTGGGCTTCATCCCTGGGATGCAAGGCTGGTTCAACATATGCAAATCAATAAACATAATCCAGCATATAAACAGAACTAACAACAAAAACCACATGATTATCTCAATAGATGCAGAAAAGGCCTTTGACAAAATTCAACAACCCTTCATGCTAAAAACTCTCAATAAATTAGGTATTGATGGGATGTATCTCAAAATAATAAGAGCTATCTATGACAAACCCACAGCCAATATCATACTGAATGGGCAAAAACTGGAAGCATTCCCTTTGAAAACGGGCACAAGACAGGGATGCCCTCTCTCACCACTACTATTCAACATAGTGTTGGAAGTTCAGCCAGGGCAATCAGGCAGGAGAAGGAAATAAAGGGTATTCAATTAGGAAAAGAGGAAGTCAAATTGTCCCTGTTTGCAGATGACATGATTGTTTATCTAGAAAACCCCACTGTCTCAGCCCAAAATCTCCTTAAGCTGATAAGCAACTTCAGCAAAGTCTCAGGATACAAAATCAATGTGCAAAAATCACAAGCATTCTTATACACCAATAACAGACAAACAGAGAGCCAAATCATGAGTGAACTCCAATTTACAATTGCTTCAAAGAGAATAAAATACCTAGGAATCCAACTTACAAGGGATGTGAAGGACCTCATCAAGGAGAACTACAAACCACTGCTCAAGGAAATAAAAGAGGATACAAACAAATGGAAGAACATTCCATGCTCATGGGTAGGAAGAATCAATATCATGAAAATGGCCATACTGCCCAACATAATTTATAGATTCAGTGCCATCCCCATCAAGCTACCAATGACCTTCTTCACAGAATGGGAAAAAACTACTTTAAAGTTCATATGGAACCAAAAAAGAGCCCGCATTGCCAAGTCAATCCTAAGCCAAAAGAACAAAGCTGGAGGCATCACGCTACCTGATTTCAAACTATACTACGAGGCTACAGTAACCAAAACAGCATGGTACTGGTACCAAAACAGAGATATAGACCAATGGAACAGAACAGAGCCCTCAGAAATAATGCCACATATCTACAGCTATCTGATCTTTGACAAACCTGAGAAAAACAAGCAATGGGGAAAGGATTCCCTATTTAATAAATGGTGCTGGGAAAACTGGCTAGCCATATGTAGAAAGCTGAAACTGGATCCCTTCCTTACACCTTATACAAAAATTAATTCAAGATGGATTGAAGACTTAAATGTTAGACCTAAAACCATAAAAACCCTAGAAGAAAACCTAGGCAATACCATTCAGGACATAGGCATGGGCAAAGACTTCATGTCTAAAACACCAAAAGCAATGGCAACAAAAGCCAAAATTGACAAATGGGATCTAATTAAACTCAAGAGCTTCTGCACAGCGAAAGAAACTACCATCAGAGTGAACAGGCTACCTACAGAATGGGAGAAAATTTTTGCAATCTACTCATCTGACAAAGGGCTAATATCCAGAACTGAGCATTTTCTAAAATGAATTACTCAGTAACTTATTTATGTACTGATTCCCCAAGAATCTCATGTTTATACCACCTTTCTCAAAGTCTTGAGGATATAAAGCAATACATCATGGCAGCCATGTCAATCTAAAATTTTATCATGTATGTTGTTGTAATTCTTAACTCTTTAACTGCAAGTTATTAGCACAAATACTTGCCTATCCCATACTTCTTTCTCATTGCTCTGTCTCCCCAAGTTTGGCCATACTTAAGTCCCAACTAAATATTCTAAGTTTCAAGCAGAATGTATGAAATTCTCAGTAACTCCGTACTTCCCATGATGGTATGGAGATATGAAATTCTGCCTCTCTTCCCTCTGTAGAAAGTGGTTTCTTTGCAGTGGGGGAAGCGATTACTTGGAAGATACACTAAGTATAAAAAAAGGAATCTAGATAAATTATTGACCAGCGAATGTCTTTGAAATATCTGAAAGTGACAGGAACACTAGCTCTTTGTCTTGCAAGTGTCTTGTGTGCAATATTTTTCTGTTATATTAAATGATTTCAAGAGGTCTTTTAAAAAAATACACAATAGGCTTTAAAACAAAATGTTAACTTCATTTGCACATGCCAGGCTTCCTCAGACTAAAAGATCTGAAGAAGCTAAAAGAATAAACACAGACAGTGAGGAGCAAGCAATCTAATTGTAAGGCCTTCAAAGAGGCAATTTGCAAACTGTAAATTCACTAGGGGACAGTGTGAATCCTATAATTAAAAAAATAATATAATCTCAGGCCCTTTAAGACAAGCAGAGCTTCTGCTTAAAGGAAGAGAATTGTCTTCTATTTGGGCCCCATGTGGAGCATCACATTCAAATGTTGTGTCTTACATAAAGATTAACATGAAAAAAACCATCCACGTGAGGACAACCAGGAGAGTGAAGGGTCTGAAAACCATGTCACATGAGAAGACTCCTAAGCGTGTATGTAATAGAATTTTTTTTTTCTATATAGCTCTATAAGGCTGCACTGGGAACGGGAGAGAAAAGATACAAGGAACTGATTTTGCTCAATGCAAGGAAAAGCTGTCCATGAATGAAGGGTGCAGCCTTGGTGAGGTAGTGAGCCCTTTGTCACTGACAGTGTTCAAGAAGGACATGCAATGCCATCTTCGAGAGGTGTCATGGAATGAGTTCCTGTGTTAAAAGGGGTTTGGACTTTCTAAATGACTTCTAAGGTCACTTCTATCTCTATGATTTTCCATTAATAAATGACAACCTAGTCCTTCTGCAAGCTCAGACAATGCAAATTCCCAAAGAACATGCCACAAAAGTTGCAGACTAACACAAAATTTATCTTAGGTGTTAGTTGTGTTATTTTTCCACATAATTTTGTTAAATTGTGCATATGTAATAAAAACAAAATTAAGTAGACACAAAGCAAGTAAAAGTTTATGTTCTCAAAGCAACTAAACATTCTTTTCTATTTTGAGATTATCAATTTAATAAGTATTTTGCTAGAAAAGAAAGATTTCTCTAATCACAAATGATTATCAATTTAATAAGTATTTTGCTAGATAAGAAAGATTTCTGTAACCACAAAGTTTTCTTTTATTTACTAAATTATAAAAAAAAGACAATCTTAGGGGATAGAAACATGTCAAATTTAGAAAATTCATATTTTTATTATGTCTGTGCTGTGAATCACCTACAAACAAGGAGCGTTTATACAATATGCACAATATTTTCTCAGGAAATGCCAGGTACTGAATTTTATTGAAGACATTACAGAGGCAATTGCTATAGAATGCTGTGTTTTTTGGCATTTACTATAAAAATATTTTTTACATATCAAAAAAATCATAAATAGGAAGCTAACTGAATGTAAGTGCAGGGACTAAAGGAGAACAAGTCTAGTTCACTAACATTCATCGTCTTTTAGATTGAGAAAGGTAACATTCTAAGGAAAACAACTCACAGGGTCTGTCTTGCTAGAATTCACTGTTATATTTCACTGGTTAATTCTTACCTAATTGCCTTCCTCCTTGCCACACTATTATTGTCAAAACTCGCTGCTGGAAAAGAAAAGATGAAAGGATCACTAGTGCTAATTTTGTTCTATTTCAGTGTGTCCTTAGCATCTAACAAGGCATTAACCCTATAATATTTGCCTGAAGGAACCATTTGCTGTTTTAAAACAATGAATACCTAAACACCATAAAAACACTTAGATGTGATTGCTCTTTCAGCTTTATTAATTTAGGCTAAATGACAAGAGTAATTTATATGGTTTGCACCTGTCAGGGGCAGAGTCTTTACTAATGCAATTTACACTGGCCAGGAGATCCTCCCTCAGGCTAAGGTTGAACTTCAACCTACTGTTGAACAGAGTGCAAAGCAAACACATGTCACCAAGCACTCTATTTCTATCAAGACAATCCCTTCAGAAATCCACATAGATGGCACACCACCCTGCAATGCTAAAATCTAAAGCTGAAAGAATGTGTCTACCCAATAAAGACTATTTGATCATCAATCAATCTAGAGACTGAAGTATTATTTTCGTGAATCTTTCGTATTTAAGATATCCCACTTTTCTAGTATGACATTACAGCAAAATTTTTTAAGTGCTTTATACTATATAAGATGCTATTTCTACTAATATTGCCACAAATACTATAGTCTTCATCATAAAGAAATCTTAAAAATGTTGGGACATTTCAACTGTCATTCAAGTTCTAAACAAACAGAAAGAAAACAAACATGGACTTTAAACCCACAAGGAAAAAAGTAATAGTCTTGCTGCTCAATGTTTGCAGTAAGTAAAGTGTTCTCTGTTGCAGCCTTCACTAGCACAGCAGTACTGCCCTATCTGTAGCATCAATGGAAGAGCTACAGCGAAGCAGCACATACACTGGGTTTAGAAAGAGACCATGGAGCCTTTAGATTTTTCCCACACATGCTCAATCACTATAACACATTTTTACTACTACCTAAAATACTTCATATTGAAATTTCAGTCTTTGACAAAGTACTCAAGTCTTCAATGAAAACCACGTAATGTATATTTGACAAAGCACGGTAAGTAATGATAAAACATTACAAACCAATACTGATGCTACACAAGCATACATACAAAAAGATCTTATATTACCTATGAAGAATTCTATATTCAAAATACTACTTTAAATACTTATACATTATTTTACAGGTAAATTTCCTATATATCACAATTTATTGAGGAGTCAGAATTGAACAATTCCATTTCAGTGCAAAGAGTTTAGACCCAAAAGACACAAGTAACCATTTAAACCTATGTTTGCCAGCCAAACAACTGTGAGAACAAATATAATGTTACTTGACCCAGTAATCTAATTTAGTCTTTATCATTTTTGAAGTGGAATTATGCTATACTTAAGTATCATTTTGTGTGTAAATGTGCTGAGGAATATAGAGAAGTACTGATGAGAAAAACATGTTAAACATGATGTTTTTATTTTTGGCCAAGTGAGGCAATGAACTGTGATCTAAAATGGTCAAAAACTAAACGACATATTTAAAAACCTGATTTAAACTCCCCAAGCTAGTCTTGCTACATTTCACATAAATTTCTATCTGTGCATATTTACTTACTATTAAGTATTAATATACATAAAAAGAAAAATAAGTTAAGACCAATTCAATAATATAGAGTGTTATAATGTCAAAATAGTCTGTTACAATGTCAAAATACTTCAGCCTACCATAAGCTCTTCGAATATATTTTTCCATTCTACCTACGTGTACTACCAACAACCAATAGTCAACATGCAAGATCTATTATATTTTGTAGGTTCTATCTTCTAAATTGATTCACTCATATCATCAGGTCAAAGAGGTAAGCACTTAAAAGGAAGAAAGTGATTAATTTAAAATGTTGTGTTGAGTTGTATCTGAACTTGTGGCTGGCATGAATTTAATAAAACATGGGGATTTATTTCACCATCTCTAAAAATCGACAAATCAGGGGCAATAAGGGCTGCAATTTGGATCTTTTAGACAATCAAATATAGTAGGAATATTAGAAACATTAATAACCATTATAATTGTAACCTGATTTTAGTGAGGTTTTGTTTTGTTTTGTTTTTATAATAAAGTTGCTTTTGGTAAATCTTTAGTCCTTTCTTGCCAGTTAAGATGCATAAAGTCAGGAAGCATCCTATTTTCTCGAATTATTTGAAAGAGCTCCATTAACTTCTCACCTCCATTAACTTGTCACCTCCATTAATTTGTGCTTTTGACAAGCAGTTTTTGAAAAACAAATATAGCTGGTTTATTTTTACAAACTAGCCTATTTTTTTTTTACTTCATAAAGTTTAACACCCAAAGAGATAAAAATATCCTGGAGCATAAACGGAAAGGAGCATTAAAAAATCTGAAAATAAAATGATGACAGGAATTTAACTCTGAAATGGCCTCATTTTTCAACACTTTCCAGGGAATTGCTTCTTTTGGACTGAGAGCATAACCACACTTCCTCAGCATCTAAAAGGGTTTCAAAGAACGAGATAGATATAATTGTGCATCTCTACCTCACATAAAACAAAAACTAAGTTAAAAAATGGCAACTCACCACAGCTCTAAATACACAATTAAACTAAGGCAGGAGAAGTTTTCCACATTTTTCCTACTGATAAATATTTTAAAAATAACACTCAAATTTAAAACATTCTTTTCAAAAGCTTTTCTCGTACTAATATTTTCTTTAAAAAAAGATTCGGTTTTCCTCCACCAAAAAGGATCATGAACAATACTTTAAAAGAATATTTTATTATATCTCCTGGATTTTGCCTTTAAAGCAACACTGCAAATTTAAAAAGATTTTCAAAAATTTTGAAAACTTCTAGAAAGACTTCCCAGTGCACTTCAGTACGTATTTACTTAACATATATTTTTAAAACAGACATTTGTAGAATACTTTTTCAATCCCCATAATATAACTGCTCATAGAGACATAATTTGCACAAATTCAAACTTACACTTCAGAACTTGAATGATAAAACTGAGAAAGATGTACTATCAAACATATTAATATTCATACACAACTAAAGTATAAAAGTCTCAATTAAAAGACTCATTTTCTGATCAATGTTAACTCTGTTTTTAATTCATGAAAAAATAGTAAAGAGGCATTACCATATTTAACACACCACCATCAATCATCAATTTTTTAATGCCATTACACAAAAGAAGTCATCCTAAGTGTTTTAGATATTCAAAAATTCAAACAAATCCAACATGTTAAATATTAAAGTTAATTCTTTTGCAATTCCTTAGGTATGCCTTTGTACTTTCACACTGGTAATTAGATTACCATTAAACACTTTAAATAAACATAAACTTTAGAAAAACAAAACAATGATGAAGTGTGGGCATGCCAACATCTTTAAATGTAAGCAAGCTTGAGGTTTTTAATCCTGTAAGTTTTTGGATGTTGCTGTTTGGGGGCTCCCCCGCCCCCATTTTGCCACAAGGTAGATTCATGAATGAAATCCCACTTTAATATCCTATTTTCTCTCACTTACATGTATGCTGGAGAAAGTGGAGTTGACCTGGATGTTTTAAGCACAGGAACTGGGAATTTCCAGATAGCAGGAGAGCTCGTTTTCCATTTCAATGGCATGTTGTCACCACGGTACTACAATAACAGTAAAGAGCGTTTCCATAACAGACTACCAACTAGGACTTCCATTCCACACTGTACTGACACAGCAGTGGCTGCCGCGGAGAACAAGCAAAGGATTCTGCCAGTGCCCTTAAACCGATGCTTCCAATCTGTAAAATAGGGCTGTAAGGTACCTCCTTAAATTCTTCTGTCCCCTAAAGCAATATGATGATTCTATCATTCCAACTCAACAATAGTGCCAGAAAAGCGTTGACTGCAGTAAATTTTTTTAGGACTGCACTGTGCATACCATACAATGCAGCTTTATTTAATAAAAGCAGCCAGGCTTTTTTTTTTAAGCTTGCAATACCATTGTTCTACCTTAACAGGGATACTGCAGCACTGTACTATATTCTGCACCTATTAACCTGATTTCTGACCAATAGTAGCAAGAAAAAACATAGATGGGTTTCATATGAAAATGAAACAACAACATACCTACTCAGAATACACTTGTCATCCTCTGAACAATCTTCTTTTGAGCTGCAACAATACAAATGGGATATAAACCTCAGCATAGCCTTAGGCCACCGCTAATAGAGATCAGTGACTAAATTCAGCAGCCTGCTTTCCTCCTGTGCAAGCTCTGGCCACACAAATCAAGAATGCCATTATGGGAAAAGCCCGTTTCAAAAATTCCAGTCCCTCTGTTTTCCAGCTAGGAGAAGGCAAAATGTAAGAAGAATATAAACTGCTTCAGAACTCTGCAGGCTCTTCTAGTAGCTTCTGATTCAAGTTGCTCTCCTTTCCCTATTCTTATTTCCAAGCTGAGATGAGCAAAATCTCATACATTTACAACATGCTGTAGTAACACAAATATCACTCTCTCTTCTGCAGCAGCGAAGTACAGAGTAGCATGCTCTTAATAGCAGTCCTCAGAGGGACGCTATCAACAATCTAATTCAATACTGCCCTCCCCTTCTCTCCCCTTTCCCCTCTTGTTCACCACCCCCCCACACTCCTCCCCTCCCTCCCCCGCAGACAGCTCACAAATTGCCTAGAGGAAAGACCAACACTGCCGGCCAAGCAGGTGTCCAGCAGGGACCACTCCAAAGCTCAACAGCGGGTCCGGTAACCTATAGGGATTAGTGATTGTCAAGGAGGTTCAAAAATTGAAGCTGCTGTCAAAGGCAGCTTGAGGTATTTCATGAAAGCAATGGCAAATAAAGGGCTCATCTATATTGTTTCAAAATACTGCCAGAAAATAGCGTTGTAAATGCCCTGAAAGTGACTTTTAAGCTTCTGTTTAAAGCACCAAAACAAACTCACAAATTTTCTACACAATTCTAAAAAGTGAATATAGGTTAAATGAGTATTATGCTGAACTGTTTATTTACAGGCTGAAGAATTTTACTTCTGATATAGGCAATTCACAATCATAGTACCCTTCTGCTTCTACCTAAAAACAGAATTATCCATTTCCATCAACGCAAGCTTAGTAAAGGCAGATCATGATTGACATGAAAGCAACTACCTATTTTTAAAAAATCACTGCAGGGACAAAGAGCTCATATTTACTTTCAAGTCTGTATCCAAACAATAAACTCATGCTTCCAACTTAAATAGTTGGCGTTCGAATACTCTTTCCAAATTATTCCTAGTTTTTAAAGATTGAGATTTAGTCCCCTAAGAGGCTTTTTCATCTGTATTTTAGAAACACACATGAATGTTTCTACAGTAAGGAACTATTTTCAAAAATTCCAAAATACCAAATTTAATATATAAGAAATACAGCATGAAATCAACTAACATAATCACAAATGCCTTCCTTTTAAGATACAGACCAATATCAAGGCAAAAAGACAAACTACTATTTTCCTGTGAAGCACAAAACATATATGTACATGCAGTATGTACATATACACATACATACATATATGGAAAGAGAAAGCTTATTTTGAAAGATTGACAAGTAATATATGAACTTTGTAAATATTAAAATTATGTCAACCATCATTACCTTACATACAATTTTTATTCAACCTATCATACAAAAGAAACAGCCCCCAAAAACCCAGTCAAGCATTTTAAAGGGTTAAATTATATATCCAACTCCTTTTAGTACTTGCACACAAAACAGACTCACAGAAATTGTCAAATGAGTCAGAGAAAGGAATATTTATCAATGCGCTAGTGGCCAAAATATATTTAAAAGTTTTTTTTAACCTGCCATTAATACACATAAATTATAGTCAATATTTTACATTAGAAGGCTTTCTGCAATAATCCTTAATGGTTATATAGCAAAAAGGCCTCAGGTATAATCAGCAGGGGCTACTTGTTTGAAATCCAAAGAAGGAGAAATACATACACACACACACACACACACACACACACACAGCCACACACATGTATGAACACATCAAGTTTGAAATGTCTTATTCCACAGTGAGTTTCAAACAAATTTTCAAAACCCGAAGCATTTGCAAACATTTAAAAATATAAAACATAAAGCAGCTATATATTATGTAGTAAGGAGGTGATGTTTTAGAAAAGAGATTCAATCATTTTCCAGCTTATGAATCTTTTTGTTTGTTTGCTTTTTTGAGACGGAGTCTCCCTCTGTCACCTAGGCTGGAGTGCTGTAGCACAATCCAGGCTCACTGCAACCTCTGCCTTTCAGGTTGCAGCAATTCTCCTGCCTCAGCCTCTTGAGTAGCTGGGATTACATGCACCTGCCACCATGCCTGGCTAATTTTTGTATTTTCAGTAGAGACAAGGTTTCACCATATTGGTCAGGCTGGTCTCGAACTCTTGACCTCAGGTGATCCACCCGACTTGGCCTCCCAAAGTGCTGGGATTAAAGGCGTGAGCCACCGTGCCTGGTCTACTTCACCTTCTGAGAATGAAGATCCAAAAACCTGTGTAAAAACATGGTAGTGAAGTGTTTCCAGGAGTTTATCTGTCTATGAAGACTTCTCAAACATTGGTGAGTGGAAAACAGGCAAGTTAAGGTAGAGTCTTCCAAATTCCCAAAAAGGGAACCACCACAAACAAGTGAAGATCATTTTATTGTAAAGATTATTATTCTTCTATAAGAATATCCTTCTATAAGTTATTATTCTTCTATAAACAATCAACTGATTCAAAAAAAACAACATACTTTTGTCGAATTTCATTGGGCTCCAAAGAAGCTATCTAATACCATGAATCTTCCAGGTCAATTTTTCAGTCTAGATTCCTTGCAGACTTAATATTTAATATTTGTTTTTGTGGTACCCCAATAATTTTAATATTTGTTCAGCGTGAAAAGAAAGTAAGGCTGCCTCCCTACACCCCATCCTCAGCACTCTAAAACACCTAAAACCCTAAAAGCATTATATCTGATGGTGGAGATGTATATATATTCAGTTCTTACTTTTCCTTTAATAAATTATTAAGTCACTTATAATTACCTCTCATGAGCAAACAACTATTATGCCAAAGTCCTTAAAAATAATCCCTTTAATCAGAAATACAGTTCATGAACAACACTTTACACTATTAATTCACTTAGCAACACTATTCCTCACATATTATTTAGAAATAAACTTCAGCCAGGTAAAATCATCCTAATTACAAGTTGGCAGCATCCAAACAAATCAGATGTTACTACCCTGGTGGAGAATCCAGTCATAACTATGGAGTGTAATTATAATTCCCATTACATTCTAGAACTAAAAATATGTTCACCTATGGAATGAACAAAAATGATTCAACATATATTTTAAATATAATTTTATGCAGGCTCAGTGTCCCACTACTTTAATATTTAGAATAGCAAATGTCAAAAAACCCTTGGTCACATCGTAGGAAACACTTATTTTGATTACAGAACACTTGGCTTCTATTATGTACAATTGCATAAAACAGGAGAGAAAGACAACATACATAAAAGCTCTTCAACGCATTTTATGAACATTAACTAATCAGTTAAAAAATACCTGTGAAATGCACAGTTCAGAGACGTAACAAACAAAGGACAATGATGGGTCTTGGCCAAGGCTACAAAAAGAGCCAACTCTTAGAATGTAAAAGGAGAAGATTTGTTGAAATTTTAGGACTCTAAGAATTCATTTTTCTCAGTACCCTCATTGTATAAATGAAAACACTGAAACCCAGAGAAGCTAACTTGCCCAATGTTGTATCACAAGCCAGCAGCAAAAGAGAAACTAGAAACCAAATTTCAATCTCCTAGTATAGGACTCTTGTAGAATCCCTACTGTTCTTCCCAATGAGACCATTCCACGAGATGCATGTTTCTATTTGAAGTGAACCACACTCTATAAATGTCTCAATGTATTCTAAAGAAACAGGATTACAAAGAGATATCAACTCCTCCAATTATATGTTCACTGAAAAATAGAAGTGGGAGAAAAACACCATAAAAGAAAAGCTGTGCATGAAGAACCATTTCCAAAATCTTAATTCCAGAAGATGTTTAAGAATGTTCAGGAAGAAAATATAATTTAAGCAGTCACAGTATAAGAGAAAAGGTAAATATATTGCCGATACTCTGATTTTTTTCTCAATGTATATGTTCCTAAATAATTTTATAGTAAAACTTAATTTGCTAACTGACTAGTACAGTTTGTCACCAGTACCACCTCACCAAATGAACTAATATATCATGTTTCTAATCTCTTGCTCCATTTTTTTCCTGATGTCCCCTAAGAAATTATCTACTTTTTCATGCAAGTTTTGGTTAATCCTGTGGTAGGTACAGCTAAAGACTAATAGCCCTAGCCAGAGTTTGTATGAACAGGCACTGTGTAATCTTTTCAGTTCTGAAATGTCTCTTCAGATTAATCTAAAATATCCATGTTATTCACAATGCTTAGACAAGACTGCAGATCATGCCAAATTGTGTGCTTTGTTTATGTTCCACCAATCAGTAAAAGTACTTGGATAGCAACCAAATAGGACGGTTAAACCCTTTAAAACACACACAAAATTCTGGACAGCAAAGCAAAATTCTTGATACATTAAGGGTTCCTTCTTACAGGAAATAAAACTGTTCACATTCATGGCTATGTACACTTATGCACTTACATGCATGTGTGTTTGTATGTATCTTTTATACACATATATGACTATATATTCGTGCATGTGTGTCTCCTTTATTTGTTTCAGGAAACTATCAGATACATTTAAAATTTCTTACTAGATACTCAGATATGTAGTCCTGCCACAATAAAAATGGAAAATCCCAGATGTTTCTCAAAGACAACTACATTGGAAAGTTTTACATTAGAAATTTCCTTAACAGAACTGTGTGAAACCTAGTAGGCCAACAAAGAATCTACAAAGACATTCCCTTTTGTAGCTATGACTATGCCTTGGATTTATATCAAAGGTATCAAGAAATATAAATTAGTCAAAATCATCAAACAATACAAACAATGTTATGCAGGCACACACTCATGTATATGCGTAGAGAATTCCTCACACCATGATGGCATAAGCAATGTGAAGGGCAGTAATTCTTCCTATCTGTAACATTTCCTTAAGATAAGAAGGGTGCCATGTTGGGCAGAGAAAAAACAGCAATAAGAGATGCTAGTGTGTTGAAAAGGCAGGAACACTAGGTAATGGATCCAAAGGAGAAGACAATAGGGGTGAGGAAGGTAATGGCTGGCTGTAAGGGGAAAGGAAAGCCAGAGTGGTAGTAATTCCTGATATTTACATAATACTTTTTATAGTTGGGTGTCAGATGAAAGAGGTTATGGGGCTAAGATAGGAGCTGGGATGAGTCGGCAAAAATACAGAGAGACTGAGCAGAGAACAAAGATCCAGTTGTTGGGGACCCAATGATCCACAGATTCTGACTAACTTTACTCCTTCACCAAGGCTGTAAAAAGGAGTAACACTGAATGGGAAATTCAGAAGTTCTTGCCCTTCCTTCTTCATTTTGTTTTCTGGCACTATCTATACTCTTTATGGCTTTTCTTTTTTTTTTTTTCTACCCGTGTATGCTTCAAAGTATTCCCATCTGTTTAAAAAAAAAAAAATGCTTTAAACTCCAAACCAGGATGTTTGTGTATGCTTGGGGTTGTGGTAGTGGAAATCAGTGGTTTTTATTTTATTTTATTTTTTTTATTTTTGAGACAGAGTCTCATTCTGTAGCCCAGGCTGGAGTGCAGTGCCACGATCTTGGCTCACGGCAACTTCCGCCTCCCAGGTTCAAGCAATTCTCCTGCCTCAGCCTCCCGAAGAGCTGGGATTACAGGCATGCGCCACCACGCCCGGCTAATTTTTTGTATTTTTAATAGAGATGGGTTTTTACCACGTTGGCCAGGCTGGTCTTGAACTCCTGGCCTCAGGTGATCAGCCTGCCTCGACCTCCCAAATTGCTGGGATTACAGGCGTGAGCCACTGCACCTGGCAAATCAATAGTTTTTAAGTATATATACTATGTACTATTTACATATGTGATTTTAGATTACCATTTTTAAATTGTTTGGTAAGAGCAATACAGAGAGACGATTTATCATCATCAGTAGGGGTAATATATCCAATGCTCCAAAAAGAGGCCATGCTATTACCACACCCTGTGCTACAGCTATTTTACTTCATCTGCCCAAGATGTCTTTCCCAAATTCCTATGTGTCCTTCAAGAAGGAATCCCTAAATCTTTGTATCTTCCTAATCCAGCACCATTCCTGGCCTGTTGGAAAGCACTCAATAAGTATTTGTTGAGTAAATTGAAAGGGAAATTTATAAACAGAGGAGTGAAAATCAGAATTATATATTGAAGCCAGAATATATCCTGAAAGATTTTTAAAACACTGTTGTTAAACCTGCTATTACCAAAAGCAGAGGTCAAGAGGGATATTTATCTGTTAATTTGATAATTTTAGGCTATAATCTCCTTAAAATGAAAAAATATGTAGAAACATACTATCTTATTAAAAATAAGCATATATTGAAGGAAATCATCCAGAATATATATATACTTTCTTAAATAAAATAAATATTCCAATAAAAAAATCTCTATCACCTGAAATAGTGATCACTCACCTGTTTAGTCATCTCTCAGCAACTTCTTAAGTATCTCCTTAAACTACTTTGAGTAAATAAAATAGTCAAGCTATTGTTAGCTTTTCTGATTGAATCTGTGAACTTATCAAAATAAAAAGCCACTTAAAATGTACAGTGCAACTGAACAGTTAAGAATATGGCTCTATTGAATGAAAATACATTCATATGAAGCTTTCCAAATAGTTTCACTTATTTTTTTTAATTTTGGTAGCATCAAATATAGAAGCAAGACTGCCAAAGTGGCATGAAGACAATGTAAGGAATACTGAAATCTTTATATATGTAAATCCTGCACTATTTTGGTAAGAATAAACAACTTCTAATAATGTTTATTTATGATGGTTGAAAAATTTTTCAGTAATAAGCATATCACATACCAAATCTCAAAAGACATGCCAGTTACAGAAATTCAACATTTGCCATATTCTATATTATTTCAGAAATACTTATACTTTTATAAAAGTCTGAATTTCTGAAAGATCTTTAGAAGAGTGTATTTTCTTCAACATCCCAATTTTAAATTAATGAAATAGTACTACTACCTTGAAAAATGTATATTTACATCCAAAAAGTTATTACAACATTCACATGTGCATCATAAATGTTATAACCAAAAATGAGGTTAGAAGATCACCTTGTTATCCAATCTCTTCCTCTTCCTATTTATAAATACTGGTTAAAAATACTTATAGAGTAATCAAAATAACATTTTGCTAACCAGCAGCACTTTCACAGAAAGCTAATCCTAATGACTAATTAAGACTATTTAACACTATTTAAATTTTCTATGAGAAAGAGCCATTTATATTCAATTGCTTTAACTTTTACCATTTCCTAGGTTTAATCATTAAAACTGAATTTCATATACATATGCTCACAGAAACTACTGTCATCTAAAAATAAAAGGTTTTGACCAAATAATGAATGAGAAAATCTTACACTTCAAAAAAGGCTCAATTTCAAACTTGAACCTTGTGACCCATTGCCATAATATGAAACCCAACAGTTTTCTTAAAGATGTCCTTATGGTAATGTTATTTGCCCACTATGCCACTATCCAAGAGACTTAGCAACCTGGTCAATACTTCTATTTTCATGACTATTTCCAGATCCTTTTCGTTTTCCAATTTAGAATTCTTCTCTTTAGCGATTTTAAATTCTACAAACAGCTAAAGAGTACACAGACAGTTATACTGAAAGATGCCAAGTGTATGGTCATAGGTCTAAATTGTAGACTCTAGCTGAAAAGTATGTAATTTAAAATTGCTATGCCTGCAAACAGAAATTCAATTAAAATCCTATGATGTACAACATCATTAGCACATGCCACATCAAGTGTTCATGTGTTGTAAAATAATCACAGCTTGTTTTGGCATTAGGTTTAGCTTTATTATTTGGATGCAATGGCTATCCAATGAAAGGGAAATCATTTCTTTTCCTTTATCTCATGGTCTATTACTAACTAAAGTAATTCCATTTTGAATAAAAACAGAATTCATCTTCTAGGTTGAATCTAGATTTAAGCTAGAGGTAATCTAAATCTGGGTTTCTTGACTTCCTATGTCTGTCTACTTCAACTAATAAGTTCAGAACCACTTCATGTCTTCAAAATCAAATATATGTTTTAAATAATCAGTTACTTCTCATAGAATTCTGAAGCTACATTTTCCCTTTAGCTAGCATATATTTATTCATTCATTCCTTATTCAGCTTGATTTAAGTCAGAGACACTTGAGCATTTTTATGAATCTTCCACTACAGGGTCTAGGCATTTGTTTAAATTTCTATGATACTGTTCAGAAATTAAACAAAAATATTTATGTTTAGGGGTTTCTAGAAATATCAATTTTTCAGATTCAGATTTGTAAAGCACAGAACAACATAACACGTATTCCAAAAAGGGTGAAGAGGCAAGATCGAGCTTGAATGGATACTCTAAACAGGGAAAAAGCACATTTATTAATTAGGACCACACTTTCACATCTGTCAACTAAAATGCAGTTATTTCAACTGAAAACTTCTTAGTATATTAACCATTACTGACAGTGTAAGATTGTCTCCTTTAACTTCACAAATGAAATCAATCAACTTACTCTGCCTAGCCCAAAACCCCTAGAAAGGAGATACATGCTGAGTGAGTTATTTCAGTCATCAGTAAGTATCAATAACTTATGACTTTGCTAGATGTTACAAATACACAAAAGAAAACATGTTCCCTGGCCACAAGACCGTTATAATCTAATCAGGCAGACTAGATATACACATAGGAAACACAAATTAGTGTAAATACATTGTTACAGTAAACCCTTAACTACCAGAACCCTGAATAGCCTAGTTTTCTATACAGATTTTTAAATTACTTTACAGTAAAAACAACTGGGAGATGTTATTAAAATATCAAAACTCACTTATTTTTCACCTTTTGGCAGAAATCTTTCTGCCCCTCATGTCTAAAATAGACACAAACCTTTATAAAATACGTCAAAGTCACCACAATGAACAGTAGCTATTGTGACATGCTTCAGATGTACATCCAGCAATGTGTGCAAATAATATCTGTCATTCATCACTCTTGCTTGCCCCTTGCTCCCCACTGCCCTGGTTAATATGGTTTGACATGGAACACAGAAGTTGCTGAGAGAAAAGTGGCTCTTCTTTATGCTGCAATACATATACCAAAAGAAAAGTTCTTTACCTTTAAGGCAGATGTGCTCAAACATTAGTGTGCATAAGAATCACATGAGGTGATTATTTAAAATGTAGATATCTGGAGATGGGGCCCAGTACTCTGCATTCTCAACAAGTACTACAGCTGATTATCACAGCAGGTCTACTAAACTATTAGAGAAACACTGCTTTAAAGTCAAGGTTGCTAATTCCTGCTGAATATCCCTTAGCTATAGTAAGATTGTCTTCTTTCTCAGTCCCTGGCCTGCCTTAGCTTATGAACACTGGCTGCTCAACACCAGTTGTCATAGCAAACTGTACAGCCATTATCTTGCCCTCCCACACTCCAGATCCTTCTAGGTCTGGGAGAGTCTGAAAGTAAGGTCTCCAGCTGGCAGACAGGCACAGAGGCAGACAGACAGATGCAAAGTGGGAAACTGTGAGGTACAACAATTAGAAAACAAATTATCTTGATTGTGTAATACAGATTAAAAAGTTAAAAACTTGTTTCAAACTTTTTCCATGAGGAAGAAGGCAGAAGAGTACAGAGCTAGGCATCTGTGGTCCAACTGCAGCAGAAAGATTAGCTTTCTGACCTCCAGTGTTATCTTCCCGCATCTGTAAAATAGGGAAAATGCTGCTTTCCTTGCCCGTCTCACAGTGTTGTCATGAAAACCAAAGTAATTTATGTTTGTGAAAGCATGTTGGAAAATACAAGGCACAATACAATGATGCGTGGCATTTTTAACAGCATGATTTACATATTTTTTTCCTAATAAACACAGTGCCCTAGACATTACTGTAACTATACTTGATAACTGTCTTCTAGTATTCTCAGGGTCTTTCATGAAAACCAATTCGCACTGAAAAAAAAAAGGTGAGGAAAAATGTAGACCCCTGGACATACCCTGAAGTTGATTTTTTGAATATATCCTTGAAATCGGCTTGTTTTAATGACAATTGCCTCCGTCTCCTGAAAGTGGAGTGCAAAAAGAAACCTGGTTAATTGTAGTTTTATTATATTTAGTTCAAATTTTGCAAAGCATACCCCAACAGCATTTTAGCTGTAAATTAATAAACCATATTTATAAATCCTGAACAGTTAAAACCACACATAACAACTTTAAACTATGTAAATTAACTTTTAAAAACCCTTAACTAGAAAGCCATAAGATTCTATTTGTTTTTAGAAGCTTTCTTAATGTCTGAGAAAGTCTGGAATAAAGATGGGCATTAAGCATAACAATGATTGGCAGTTGATCTAAAAGACTAAACTAGCCAAATTTGGACACAGGGAGACACTTTTCCAGTAAATATATACTCGCCCCTTGGAATAATTTGCCATTTTGTAGCTTTTTAAGCCTAAAGGTCAATTCTTTGCTGATATACTTCTTTGCCATAAAAACCTGAAAGCAAATGACACATATTACAAGCTTTCAGAGAACAGATGGCTAATGTTCTTCTAGGTTCATTTACTACCAATTCTTTTTATTTTCATACTGCTTGTAATTAATAAAAACACATAAATAGATATACTGTCTCCTAACCAGATGATTTGGTTTTTGTTAAGTTCTGTCATACATCTAGCTCTTTTGGGCTAATACAAAAAGCAACATTGGATAGACATACTTCTGGTACTGCCTCAGGAATCCAGTTTTAAAAATAGAGACTACTACAGAAGCACTACAGTATAGGCTGTTGACAGTCAACTCTCTTAAAAAATTAAAGTATGCTGGCAAATGTTTGATGAGCTCTAATATAAAATTTCATTTATTTCCATTTATTTCATTTATGTTGTTATCAGCATATAGAAAGTAAGCATTAGCCTTATCTCACTTTTTTTCAAAATAAACTGTCTTGGTTTTTTCTGGGTCATCTCACAAGCACTACTGCATTATTAAATCCATAACTATATCAAAGTCATAGTTTAATAATATCTTTAGAAAGACCTTGACAAAGACCTTATCCAAAATGTGATACTAAATCTAATAACTTCCTATGAAAAAAAGTAGGTGGAAAATATTTTATTTCTTTTTTGGAATGATAAATTCAAAACAGCATCTCCTTAATGACAGTACTATTTGAAAGTGTACTTTTAAAATGCTATACACATAAACATTATTGTTGAATGATAAAAAGCTATAATAGGTCAAATTCATATCTGTCATGTTTTACAATTAAGCCCTACCAAAAAATAACAATTATATTATTTCTTTGCTTTAAAATGCATCAAAATGTCTTTAAATACAGCTTATTTTATATCCCTATTAATATTATTCCTTTTCTTTGTGCATTTAAAAAAATCTGGTATGCCACCTTCTGGCAACTGAGTGAAATTATGTATTTCTACATAAGTCACTATTCTTTATTTTAACTTTTTAAATATATGTATATATAGATATTTCTTACCTGCATTACATTTAAGCTATATAAATAAATCTATAACACAGTCTGAAGTAAAATAAAATTCCCTTAGAAATCTTATTCAAAATCAAGCTTTGTACATGCTTCCTATGATTTTTGCATGGTTACCAATATGTCTCCTGAATTCTACAATACATCTAAAATTGATTTTTGTATATCGCTTCACAGCCACATATGGAAATAACAGGCTTGCTATTTTAATGAGTAAGTAACAGCAGTAAATAAAGGAAAAGAAAGGTCTCTTACCAATAAGCCCATTTTTCTCTTAAGGTTTGAACTCTCATCATTTGTCATGTTCTTGTGGATCCCTCTCTCATCAAATTCTCTGGAGTTTTAAAGTTAAGAGCTGTGATGCACAGCTAGGCTCTGCTACATAGTAGCGCACCCCAGTGCATCTGCCTGGTACAACACTTCAGTTGTAGCTCCCAAAAGCAGAAACAGGCTTTATATACTTAAAAAAAAAAAAAACCTATGTACTGCATACCTTCCCTTGATAGGAAACTGTAGTCAGTGTAGTTGAACTATTTATATTTCATATCTAAACTGCTGGCCAGATATGAAAATGAGAAGCACATATATCTTGAAC
Organism: Gorilla gorilla gorilla; assembly: GCF_029281585.2. Lineage (NCBI taxonomy): Eukaryota > Metazoa > Chordata > Mammalia > Primates > Hominidae > Gorilla > Gorilla gorilla. Next base: position 129,703,059 of record NC_073247.2, read on the forward strand.
TTAGTTCTGGTAAACTGAACAGGAACAAAGTGTTCATCTTTGGAGCAAAGGTGGAGTGAGACAAATACTAACACTAGGAAATCCAACTTAGAAAAAAAAACATGCTTACCTGAAAGTAACCTTATTTTTTTAAGGGTCACCATCCTGCTATTTGTTGTATTATCTTTATTTTTTATTATCTTTAATTCTTCCCTCTCTCTTGCCCATAGTTGCCAGTCATTAAGTCCTATCTTTTTTTCTTTATCAATCTCCCAGGAATCTAGCCCCTACTGTTTTTTTTAAACAAATGAGCTACTTCAAAAATACATATAACTCATCTCCCTGCATTGCCCATCTTCAATCTGTCAATCCCATTCCATCTAGATCGCTTTTTAAAAATAAAACTACACATGATGTAAAGTAAATGATCAATGAATATTTTTTCAGTAAGTATGTATTTATTGAATTGGCTACATGTTAGGTACTATGTTGGGTGGTGTGGATGTAAAGGTGAACCAGACACAATCCCTGGCCCTCAGGAAGCTCATAAGCTGAGTGAGGGAAGCAGGCATGTATTCTGACAATACAAAATATGGTGTAGAAGCTTTAGTAATATAAGCCTAGCATTCTACAGCAGCAGAGGAATAACAAAAATTCCGTTGCAACTGAGGCTGAAGAATGAAGCATACATCAAGTGAACTCTAGAAGAAATAGCCTGTGCAAAGAAAGAAACATGTGAAGGAATACAACATGTTGGAGGGATCAGCAAATTCTTCGATATGACGGAAAAGAGTTCAATATTACTGAAAAGTGGGTACATAGTGTTGAGTGGAGTAGATTTTAAGGTATGCAGAAACCACATCACAGAAGACCATGCACACCAGAAAACAGGTTTGGATTTTATCCTGTGGGCTATGAGAAACAATCTGTTGAATGAGTAGATCAATCAAATAATTAATCAAGTAACTAAGCATAGCACTAAGAACTCAGTACATACCGGCCAACCTACTCTTCCAGTTTACTGTAGTAAATCACAACACCAACTTCCAGTTCTCTATGTCAAAAGCTTTCTTTGTTCTTTCTCGCCTTTGCTCCAGAGGTCCCTCTTGCATGAAATCTCTTCCAAACTCCACTTTCCTGAACTCAACCCATTCTTCCAGATCCAGCTCAAATTCCATTTGTTTCTGTGATATCTTACATGGTAATTTGAGTCTATGGTTTTAAAAATATTCTTTCATTACAGGGACCAGAAACCACGCATTCTTGCTAATGTTTAGCACTCAATGTTGAAGAAATCTTTTTGATCCTTTGCCCACAAAATAAAAGAGGATGGTGAGAAAGTCACACTAAGGCAAAGGTCAGAGCCTCAGAGTAAGTAAGCAGGTCCCTGAAAGCCCACCTCCCAGACTTCATAGTGCACGCTAATCTTAGTAACTTCCTTCACCACTCTGAGCCTGAAAAGGAACAAACATGAATTGTGAAGAGAGATGGACCTGTGTTGGGCAGCAACTCTAAAGTACTATGCAACATTGCTGGCTGTATACCTCACAGCCCTGTTCAAAAATTCCAGGGAATCGATGAGAAAGGGATACTGACAGAAGAGCTGAATGATGGAGCTGTGACCTTTGGAAAAATAGAGCTGTAAGTGGAGAGAAATTGTGATTGTACTTTACTACTCATAGTAAACCAAGATAATTCACCCAAAGATCCATATAATAAAAGGAATTCATGAAGATCTCAGAAAGAGATGAGTGTGTGAGTGTAGGTGCTTGGGTATAGAAGGTTTAGAATCTCCAAGGGTGAGCTTTAATAGGAGGAAATCTAAGTGTAAGAAAGAGGTGTTTCAAAAAGGGTTAATAATGTTAGCTAGGAGATTAGGATAAGAAGCTATCAGAGAAACATGTCCTTGGGTGTAAATATTTAGTATTCTCTCTCTGTGGAACCACATTCCATTATGCTCAGTGTCAAATACCCAGTAAGTACGCAAGCTTTCGTTGATTTTGGCACTTAATATTCAGCTTTGTCTCATCCTTTTTATGTATGCACAATCTCTTAGATTTATGCAATGATGCAAAAACCATGGTGATTTCTTTTATGTAAACAATAAAAATCTTTCCATCTTAGTCAACTGTTTTATGTTAAAATGGATTAAAAGATTCTGCCAATAATTTCAAAAAGTAGTTAACACTTAAAAATATTCTCTCAATGACTTAAAGCATTCCCAGATAAAAGCTGTCTACACCTTCCTTCTTTTTTATTGAGTGAAAAAACTGACCAGTTGCCTTTCCACTAACTTATAAGGAAAAAAAGCAAGTACAGAATAAGAGGAGAATGTGAGTTGGTGAATGTGCCACATTTTCCAAATAATCTTCAAAAACAGGCAGTACTTGGGGGACATTAAAATGATTTCATCAACAGCACCTTCAGAAGAATGTTTTTAAACTGGGTATCAATGGCACCATAGATTTTAAAACAAAGAGAAAATAAGCCAGACCATTTCCTCATTTAGTTTTGTGAAAAACAGACAAATTGACAGATTATTTCCTTAGAGCCTGGTAGAAAAATATCAACAACCATTTTATATTATATTTTGATTAGAATAGGTGTTTTATCCAAATTCACATAACTAGTTCATCTCTAAGTTGCAAAGGCAGAAAGGGAGGAGGGGTAACTACCTCTTGGAATTCCACAAGTGTCATATAATAGTGATTATGATGACAGGATCAATACTAGTCTAGTATAAATAATTCAGTTACATTCCATGTAAAATACCATTGCGTTATCTCATCCATAGCAGTACTCTTTCCCTTTCTTCTGATGTATGTAAGATGGTTCAGAGCAGGATGACTTCAGTGGTTTACAGAATTTTCTGTCCTGCTGAAATATCCATAGTGATAGATTTTGAGAACCACTGATCTAAAGAACGGTTAGCAAGGCGTATTTATATTGGAAGCAATTGCTCATGCTCCTATAGTCTAGAAGTTCATGTTTCAAGTGATTTATCAGATTTCAGTAGATTACCACTCAATCTAATGGGGAAGATGAGGGTCAAAGGAAATAAAATGAATAGAAATGTCATTTGCTGCTACTAATAACTGCTGCCTGCATTGTCACTGAATTAGGAAAAATGGCAAAGAAGGCAGAAGGCCAAAGTCTCATAACCTCCCAATCCTAATTGAATGAATCAGGACCCTCTTATACATTTCTAAAATGGAACAAAACTCGTGTCCTACCACCATATGGAACAAGAAATGATAGACAGTATCTCATTAGTAATTCAAACTACTTAATAGGTATGAATTATTCAAGATTGACTATGAAATATACCAACTTATATTTTACTCACCTAAATCTTAAATCAATTGCTATTTAACAGTTACACTGAGAATTTGAAAGGGCCAAGATATACATGCCAGAACATTAGGAAGTTTAAAATTTTTATCATGTTAGTTTGGAAACATAGAAATAAGCTAAATGACATTTCAAAGACTAAAGGGCAGACATAGAGGGTTAATGAGGAAGTAAGAATTATTTTCCAACCTAATTTTTCTATCCAGATACTCCACAAAGTATTTTACTTGCTTTAAATGTCAGTTTAACCTCAGCCAGCAGAATTCCAAGTAAAAGAGTTTATTATACCTCTTTATTTTTAACAGTTTCATTTTCATTTTCAACCTGATCCTGAGGTAGGCAATGCAGGCATTAATATTCCCATTTTACTCGTGAAGAAACAGAGCTGTTAAATGCCTTGGCTCAAGTGACATAGCTGCTGAGAGAAGTGGAAAACAATAAGCCAGGTCTCCTGATACCTAATTTGGTGTTTATTAGTCACCTCTGTATTGTATTAATATTTATATTAATATTCATTTTAAGGGAAAACTACAAATATGACTCCTAAACACCTCCCCTTCAAAAAAAAAAAAAAGTCTTCACATAAATGGCTGGAGGAGAGGAGAAGTAAGGAATAGTTAATGGAAGCTACAGAATAGCTATATGACAAAAGTTACATAAATGATCAACCTATACCTGTACCAGAAATATCTTCCCAATGCCAATTCCACAGAGTTCTCTTTCATCTAGTAATTAGCAATTTCTTGGCATACATTTCAAACATGTCATACTCCTTCATGCCTCAGTGACTTCACATCTGATTTCACTTGGAATTCCCTGCCCTTCTACTCTACCAAGCAAACTTCTAGTCATGCTTAAGTGTTCAAGCAAACCTCCCTCAGTGAAACTTTCCCTCACATCCCTTAGAAGATATAGGTAATGGGTTTGCTATCCTCCTGTGATACTTTGAATATTATAGCTCCTCTCTCTTTGGGTTAAAACTGCTTCTATGTCTCCCTAGACTATAAATTCCTGAGAACTGAGGTTGGGCCTTCCTTATGTTTGTATTATACCTAACTCAGTGCCTGTCACATAGTAACCCAATTATAGGAGGCGATTTTGGTGAAATCAAGCCAGCAGAGGTAGGTTCTTCCCTCCTCCATGCCTAACTACACTTTTCTGATGATAATTAAATAAGAAATCATTAAAGGGCCTTTTCCTCTGAAAACTAAGATTTGAATCATAAGAAAAAATAAAATGTTACAATTGCACATAGCATACCTAAATGGCTCCTTTTGATGTTTGCATGACAGACCCTATGTGTGCCTGGCAGGGTGCCCAGCATAGTAGGTATATAATAACTTTATGATAGATGAATGAGGATGGGGGTGTGAATGGATCAATAGGTGACTGCTGAACTGAACTGAGTAAGGAAAACACTTAACTACCATAAGGAAGGGAAATGTCAGTAATCAATTTTCTAAGTCAAGATAGGATTGGTAAAGCAAATGAATGCATTTTATTAGTTTGTCACCACCTAGGCCAGGGAATATTGAAAAATGAAACAATATCTCCTAAAAGCAGTCATTTTGTGGACTGGTAAATGAAAAGGACAAAAAGTATATTCTTTGGACTGTTAAATCCTATTAAATTACTGTTGCTACAAGTGATGATGAAAGAGTAAACCACAAAATCCAATTTTAACAATCACTGCTCCACTACATAGAGCAAAAAAATGAAATAGCAAATTTAACCAAGCAAGTCACTGCACATCACCAATACCTGGTAATGTAAATGGTATGCTTAGCAGTCAAGAGCAAAATACACAAATGACACACAAGAGGGCCCAATGCGAACAAGCCCTTTTAACGTTCAAAACAGAGAAAAATAAACACATTTCATTAAAGATCTATGAATCCTGTTCCAATGAGAGAATTATAATTTAGGCTTAAGGAAATGTCTCAAATCCCTTTCTCACCCCATATTCTGGCTTCTCCTTTGTGCAGACTGGTGGAGGAGAAATATCAAGAATATTTACATAATGAACAATATAAAGAATAAAAGACAATGGGGTTCCCCAAAGGGAAGAGCTTATCTACAACATGGTTTAACATGCATAGGTTAGGGAGTGGGTGTGGAGGTTCCTGCAGCTCTGAGGGCTAACTGATGCAGATCACTAACCACTATCTCCAGTGTGTTTTTGGGGTATGTTTGGAAAGGCTGGAAATTTTCATTAAAAAGTAAAAAAAAAAAAAAAAAAAAAAAGTCTTATAAATGAGAGTTGTGTTTTGCTAACATTAGACTTGAATTTTGGGACACAGAAACAGAATGTATAAGCCCTTATGTGCTAGTTGGTAATACAAAAGTCATAAAAGTTTCTAGGAGCATTAATCCTGAAGGAAGATTGGCTCAGGAGCCACAGAGAACAGACAGCCAAGGAGAGAGATACTAACAATTAAAGGTGAATGCCCAGAACCATGAAAAATGGTAACCAGAAATATGATTCTGTATAAACCAATCCCAAGCCAAGAGTAAACATAATACTCCATCATTTCTAATTCGAAATTTAGAATTCATTTTGCCACCTTTATTGGTTTCATCATCTTAAGCTTTTATTCAAAAACTTCCCATGACTACTTATTTCTATGGATGTATTTGTAGACTCCACTTTCAAGGTCCCCTCAACCCCCAGCCCCACCTTATCTATTCAACCCTATTTCCCATTACAGGTACTCCCAGATTTGCACACAACTAAAAAACAGTACCACCATACCCAGAACTGCTACAGAAGTTATTCTTAAAAAGTAATAATAATAAACAACTTGCAGCCTATAGTAAACCTGTGAAGAGGAATACACAAGAACAATTTGGGGGAGGGAGGTGGAGAAGAAAGGAAAATTAGGCAAAGCTCTTGGCCAAAGCTTTCCCTGTCTCAAAATATCTTCTCCTACAGTGAAACTCTCTCTCTCTCTCTCTCTCTCTCTCTCTCTGTAACCCTCACCCCCCTCCCACATTGTTTGCTCTGTACCAGTGCCAGAAATTCCAGCAATTACAGGTTCATTTGAGCTAACAAGAAGGCTGTTAAAATTAAAGTAAGTACAGCTGCCAGGATGAGGTGGCTATCAGTTATTCACACATTGGCATGAATGAGTTTAGTCAAGTTTCTTCAAATAGCAAAGAGCTGTTGCCCTGAGGGAATGAGGCAGGCTGGAGGTGACAGAGAGCCTTTTAGAGCCCTAGCAACTTTGGGTGGGGTTCTGTTTCAAGGAAGTTAGCAGCATGGGGTGCCTTGAGGGATAGAGAAACTTTCTCTTAGAGAAACTGAGATGTAAAAAAAAAAAAAAAAAAAAAAAAAAAAAAAAGGTGCAGAAAGGGTCATAGGAGAACAACAAATCTCAATTTCTCTGTCACTCTGTCTTCTAGCCCAGAATCCATCGCACCTTTCCTGACTCTGCTCCCATGCTCTGGAGCACTGTCCCTGGGATAGTTCACTATTAAGCAGGTTAAATACAATATTTTGAGCTGGCTAGAAACCATGTATATTATGTGTCATGTCCAAACAAATGATTTGTAAATAAATCTTTAGAACACACCCTGCTTATAGGTTATGATCTACTTGTACTTTTCAACATATACCTTCCCCCCATCAACACACATACACACACCCTAATTAGACTGGTCTCTTCTCTGTTTTGCTAAGGCTGGGCTTTTTTTTTTCTTTTTTTCTGTCACCACCCATTCAACTCATAAAACATCCCTTTTGCATAGTAGATTGTGGCTGCCTCTCTGTTCACACAAGTTCTGCCCATTCTTAAGTTCTAAATCAAGCTCTACCTTTTTGAAGTATAATTTGATTACCCCCAGCACTCCCCTTTTCTTTCTAAACTCTTTCAGCACTTACTACACAATGTTCATAGTTATTTATTCTTAGGTGTGTTCAACTTAGCTTCCCAAATGAAGACTGTAAACTAGCTTTCTACAGGCAGAGCCCATTCAATAATTCACCCAAGCATTTAATAAGCATCTACTTTGTACCAGGGGCTGTGTTTAGGGTGGAAGTTCAAAACTAAGTAAACCCAGTTTCCCACCTTCAAGGTGGACACAACCCAGGGAACATCAGGTACAGTCACAGTACTATATAAGCTATGCTATAAATGAGATATGTTCCAAAGGATATAAGTGCACATAGAGAGCCCTAAGTGGACTAGCACAGAGAATCAGGGAAAGTTTCACAGAGGTGAAATCTGAGCTGAGTATTTCAGAACAAGCAAGAGTATGTCAGGCAGTCAAGTGAGACAGAGGGGATGGTTAGGAGAGAGGGTGCGGGTGCAAGACTAGTTAAGGCACAATTGCAATTGTGACAACATAAGATCTTAAACTAAGGCAGTGGTAGTGGGTGACATTCAAAAAGACTTTTAGGAGACAAAATTGACAGGATTTACTGACTGGAGATGATGATAATGGCTAACATGTGTTTGATCACTTACCATGTGCCAAGCAGTGTTATAAATGCTTACCACATTTAATCATTTAACTTATTTAATCCTTACCAAAGCCTTATAATGCAGTTACTATTAACATCCCCATTTTACAGAAGATAAAACAAATACATAGAAAAATCAAGTGACATGACTAAGGTTACACGATCTGTAAATATTGGAACTGGAATTTGAACCCAAGCAGTCTAGCTCCAGAGCATATATTCTCAAGCCCTCTACTATGCTACCTTTAAATGTGAGATTTTTAGGGAGAGAGGAAGCCCAGAGGACTGCCAAGTTACTGAGAGAGAAAAAGGTAGAGGCAAAAAGGACCACACAGTATATGAAACTTGATTACATTATCTGTTGCTTTTTTTTTTTTTTTTTAGTTGGAGTTTTGCTCTTGTTGCCCAAGCTGGAGTGCAATGGCATCATCTCGGCTCACTGCAACCTCTGCCTCCTGGGTTCAAGCAATTCTCCTGCCTCAGCCTCCTGAGTAGCTGGGATTACAGGCATGTGCCACCACGCCCGGCTAATTTTGTATTTGTAGTAGAGACGGGGTTTCTCCATGTTGGTCAGGCTGGTCTTGAACTCCCGACATCAGGTGATCCACCCACCTCGGCCTCCCAAAGTGCTGGGATTACAGGCGTGAGCCACCACGCCCGGCCTGCTGCATTTATTAAGTAATTTTTCTCCCTGTTTCTAATTTCAAAAGCAAATTTTGCTCTAAAATGGTTTCCCACGAACTCCCATCTTTCCATCAACCACGAATGCCAATATTAAGTTGGGGTTTTGTTTGCACTTGTACATAGAGTTTAGTTTAATTTCTTCCTATATATCCTAGCATCTTCCTTCCTCCCTCCCCCTCTTCCTTCTTTCCTTCTTCCCTTCCTTCCTTCCCGTTTTTAGTGACAGGGTCTTGTTCTGTCACCCAGGCTGGAGTGCAGTAGTGTGATTATAGGTGACTGCAGCCTCGAACTCCTGGGCTCAAGTGATCCTCCCACCTTAGTCTTCTGAGTAGCTGAGACTACAGGTGCTTGCCACAATGCCCACTAATTTTTTTATTTTTTTAGAGATGGGGTCTCGCTATGTTGCCCAGGCTGGTCTTGAACTCCAGGTCTCAAGCAATCCTCCATCCTCGGTTTCCCAATGTGCTGGGATTACAGGCATGAGCCACTACACCCAGAAGCCTATTCTAGCATTTTCTGAAATGGTACTGGTAATCAAACCAAACAGGTACCTGGTCTTGGCCTCAGTCTGTTTGTCTTCTGTTCCAGTCTCACTGGGCACATTCAGCTACTTCCTTGAATTATTTATAGATTTGGCTTATCACCTTTAGGTTGGAAGTTTTTCCTAAGGCAAAAGTCACATCTCGTTCAACTTTTATAAACAGCAACTAGTGTCCAATATGTTCTCACTAAAAATTGGCCAGGCACAGTGGCTCACGCCTGTAATCCCAACACTTTGGGAAGCTGAAGTGGGAAGAGTTCAAGACTAGCCTGGACAACATAGTGAGACTTCGTCTGTATAAAAAATTAAAAAAAAATAGCAAGGAGTAGTGGTACATGCCTGTGAGAGAGGCTGAGGTGGGAGGATCACTTGAGTCATACAGTTCAAGGCTGCAATGAGCTATGATGGTGCCACTGCACTCCAGCCTGGGAAATAGAGCGAGACTCTGTCTCTAAAACAATAATAATTATAATAATAACATAATAAAAATTAAAATTAGTTGGCTTGAACATAAAACAAAATGTCTCTTTGAAGCTGCCATTTTTCATTCATTTGTGAACTGCCTTCATGTGTCATATCAGTACCATCTTATTTTTTCTTTAAAACTTACATTTATCTTTAAAGGAAAACTTATTACTGCAAATAGGAAACTAATAATTTCTCATAAAAAGAAGGCAATTGTAAAAATACATACTTAACTCCTATAATAAGAAATGCTTATGCACAACCTAACATCATCCTATTCCCCATAAAATGTCACACATACCACACTACTGGGTAAGTCTTATTTTTTCCATACTGAGGTGAAATCCACATAAGATAAAAGTAGTGATTTTTTTAAATTTTTTATTTTACTTTAAGTTCCAGGATACATGTGCAGAATGTGCAGGTTTGTTACATAAGTATACATGTGCCATGGTGGTTTGCTGCACCTATCAAGTAAACAATTCAGTGGCATTCAGTGCATTCAGAATGTTGCGCAACCACCCCCTTCTATCTTGTTGTGAAACATTTTAATCAACTCCAAAATAAAACCCATACCCATTAAGCAGTTGCTCCCCATTCTCTCCTCCCTGCCCCTAGCCCCTTGCATCTGCATTCTGTCACTATGGATTTATCTATTTTAGTATTTCACATAAATTGAATCATATAGTATCTAATCATTTGCGCTTGGCTCCTTTCACTAACATAATATTTTGGAGGCTCATCCACTATTTACTAGTATATTCGAAGTACTGATACTTCTAATATACTATATGGCTGAGTATTCCATTATATGTACATACCACAATTTATTTACCCATCCATCAGTTAATGGGCATTTGAGCTCTTTCCACCTTTGGGTATTGTGAATAGTCCCTCCCTACACATGGCTGTACATTTGTTTGAGTACTAGTTTTTAATTTGGGGGGATATGCACCTAGGAGTTTCTGAATTTCTGGGTCATATGATAACTCTATGTTCAACTTTTTAAGGAACCTCTCAGGTGGACTTTGTATAGCACACTTTGTGTTTCAAAAAAGCACAGGATTGAAAGGTTTCACACCAGAATGTGTGTCTCTACACATCTGACATACAAGCAAAGAGGTTCATTCTCATCATACTTATGAAAATACAAATTTCAAATACTTTCATCAAATTTGTGTGATAGTTGTTTTCTTTGCAGTTGGTCCTTCTGTAACAGTAGCAGATGATTCGGACAGTTTGCTAAATTTGGTCTTCAAGTTTGTCTAAAGCTACATGACTAACTTCATCAAAATCATCCCCTAATAAGATTTCCCTCACAGTCTGCACCTTTACATTTTAAAAATTCAATTTTTATCCATTGATCCATGCTGACCTCAACAACAAAACAAAAAAAGAGCATAGAACCGATTCCAATTTGCGATTATGTATGTTATAAATACTTTGTATATTTAAATATTACTATTTTCTGGTAGTAGAGTGTTGCCGTATCTATGAAAAGAATGCAGCAATACATTCTTGGGCATGCCTGAACACTGCAGCAGTAATTCACTTGGTCTGGGTGAGGTGTTGTTACCTGCATAGTCTTAACTTCAGTAGAATCTAAGAAATGACAAGTGTGATATACCAGGCTTTTTTTCCTAATCAGCATTAAAATAAGTAACAAATATATTCAAATTGTGTTAGTCTGTCTATTTCTACGGGTACGTATACCACCAGTAGCACGCACATAATACTTCAGAAAACACTGATCAAATCATAGCCTATTTAAAAAAAAAAGCTACATGTGCTATGCTCACATATTATTTGCCAAAGAAACAGGACATTTCCATCTCATCTGCAAAAAGATAAAGTATGGATTCATCACAAAATATTCAAAACTAAAGAAGGGTTCCTAATAAATCTGAAGACTCATCCATCTTGACTTTCTAAGATAAAAGATTAAGTGTCTTTGGTGGGCATCTCATAGAATCCAAGCTATAAAGACAAATGCTTTTGGGAAGACTCATACTCACTTGCACTTTGCAACATCTTCCACTGGGAGATGCACTCATCCTGTGATTTGACAGGATACTTTGCATTCAAAGCGTAACCACCTGTAATTTAAATAGTATGCTACATTTTTTCATAAAGTATGCCATCTCCTAGAAGCCTACTGACACACTCTCTTATGGAAAAAAAAAAGAGACTGAGTCATCAATTTTTAAACAAAACGTTTCCCTTTTTCAATATAGAGATTATCATATATTTACTCTAGTTCTCAGGTGAAAAGTGTTTAACCATTTTTTAAAATGTAGGTATCCATGAATAAATATGAAAATAGAAAATACCTGAAAAGCAACATAATGTTCTATCTTGTAGATTTTACTGCCACTGAGTTTTCACACATAACTGGAGGTAAGTTTCAATTAAAAATAAAACAAATGAACAAAAATCTGTCTTCAAGCAAAATATTTTGAAATCAGTCTAAGACATAAAATAATTTAAGAATATAAGGATGAATGTAAAGATTCAATATGAGAATATATGTAAAGTACGTATCGCAAGGCTCATTTGTGCCACAAACATTTAATAAATTGCAGGTAAGGTCCTTCAAGGTCAGATGATTCTCCTTGGAAATAATCCATGAATCCTCAGACCACAATTAAATTCTAATTTTCAGGGCTCCTGTTTCCTCATTTGTTCCCCTATTTTAGCACCCAGCACATTCAGTCTTGTCTAATAATTCTATGTATTGATGTATCTATTTTACTAGTTTGTAAGTACCCCTGAAGGCACCCACAAAGCTCTTAAAATAAAACATAATTGAACATTTGAAAACATAGAAGAGAAAACTATTTAATAAACACAAGTAATATCACCACTTTGTATGGTACTCTACTAATTACAAAGCACTTTCATGTCCTTGATTTCATTAATTTATGATCTTTTATATCGCTGCCTCACCAAGACAGAAATTGAGACGCAGGGAAGCCAAAAGCAATGCTGGGGTTGGAAACTAAGTGTATGAAGGCAAATAGATGGAGAAGGAGAGAAGAGTGAGAACTCACAGTTAAGGTGGTGGGACATGAAGATAGAGAAAGAGAGACAAATACATAGGTACACAGAGACCCCATGGGAAGAACAGCTAAACTTCATTGGATTTTGAGACATTTCCCTAAAAGATATTTGAATTTTTTCAACTACAGATACAACGATATCATCTCTTAAGAACTGGCTTGCCAGTGATACATGGTGGCTCAGAGAGATCTTTAATTGGTTGCAACTGTCTGGGTCTACTCAGGAGAGAGAAACCGCATAGTAATTTGAACAGGGAGAGTTGTACATAAGAAATTATTAACTATGACAGAGGGTTGGAATAACAGGAAATTGGAGTAATGAGAAATTGGCTAGTAATAAGTAAAGAGATTCTAAAAAAAACACAAGAATCAAAGAATCACAGATATCAGGAACAACTACCCCTAGGGCTGAGAAAGAGCACCAAAGAAAGTGACTTCTGCTCAAGGCTGAGATCCAGACATTATTGGAGAGGGCACAGCCACAGCACAATGAAGGGTAGAGAAGCTGCTGTGGTGCTCATTAGCTGGAATCTGTCAGAAACCCACCCTTTGGGACATGCTCAAAATACACCTTCTGGAAAGTGTCCTACCAGAAATACTCTGCTATAAAACTGTCTCTGGGGGCACCAGGAGAAGCTACTGACCACTGGGTAAAGAAGCTGAGCACTGGTGAAGATGCTCAAAAAACAGCCTGCTGAGCAAGCACACAGGGAACCACGAAGCAAAACCATATAAATGCTATGTAAATTATACATATTATATATAACAACTATATAAATATATAAATATGATATAAACAACTATATGAACATATAAATACTATATAAATTTGTACCATATAATTATTCCTCAAAATTATGATTTGATATGTTAAAGTGGTCACCATTGTCAAAGTACTTCCTTCCTGATGTGCCTTTCCAGCACCCTCTACTGACAAAACTTCAGTGTCATGTGGTAAAGGGAGCAACCATTCAAAAGGTTCAAAACAAAAAAAAGATAAAAACAAAAGGTTCCTCAGGGATCTAGAACTAGAAATACCATTTGACCTAGCCATCCCATTACTGGGTATATACCCAAAGGATTATAAATCATGCTGCTATAAAGACACATGCACACGTATGTTTATTGCGGCACTACTCACAATAGCAAAGACTTGGAACCAACCCAAATGTCCAACAATGATAGACTGGATTAAGAAAATGTGGCACATATACACCATGGAATACTATGCAGCCATAAAAAAGGATGAGTTCATGTCCTTTGTAGGGACATGGATGAAGCTAGAAACCATCATTCTCAGCAAACTATCACAAGGACAAAAAACCAAACACCACATGTTCTCACTCATAGGTGGGAATTGAACAATGAGAACACATGGACACAGGAAGGGGAACATCACACACCAGGGCCTGTTGGGGGGTGGGGAGACGGGGGAGGGATAGCATTAGGATAAATACCTAATGTAAATGACGAGTTAATCGGTGCAGCACACCAACATGGCACATGTATACATATGCAACAAACCTGCACGTTGTGCACATGTACCCTAAAACTTAAAGTATAATTTTAAAAATCTATTAAAAATAAATAAATAAATAAATAGAAAACAAAAGGTTCAGGTCCATTTTCACAGAGCAGGCAACACATGGTGAATCTGAAGCTGAGGGCCAATAAATAAATAACTGGCACATAGAACGGAGAAATACTGTTTTTAAGCAAGAGCCAAATTATAGCCCAGTTAGGTCAAATAATTGTTTTACCAAGTCTACTTTCTAGACAAATTTACTAGGACAAGAATTGTGCAGCTGTGTTGTTTTGATTCTATTAGTTCATACTACATAACTTCTTCTTTAAGATTATTATTTTATATGCTAACGTGATCTTCATTGTCAAAGTACTTCCATAGCTCCTAACTCATTTTATACTTGTGAGATGGGAACTGTTAACCCCATCTGATGGATAGAAACCTAAGCAACAAATGCCAAAGATTAATCAGTTAACCTAAGTGCATGTAGGTATTTACCATTGCCCTTACCCAAAACAGACCAATCTCCTCACTAATCTATTTGGCCAAACAAATGCAGCCGGGAGGACTTGTCAAGCTGGAACCCATCCCTATCACAGAATCCTAATCCATCACTGGGAATTGTGGATGGATTCAGGCTGCAACCTTCTCTCCTGCCCCAGCGTCCTAAAATTGCTACAAGATAAACTTAATTTCAATCTACTTTGATTAAAAGTATATTTGGAGATTTTTACAACATCCAAAGATTATAACCAACAACAATGTATTTCCTTGCAAACAAAATAGAGAGGAAAATTATTATTGGCTAGGGATGAGTGTAACAGTAATGTTATACTCACTTCAATAGCTTTCAAGGGCTGTTTCCCACGTTTTGGATTTTGTGGACCAATGAAATTTCAAAAACATTTTGGGTCCTACATAGGATACTCAACTTTATTTTACAAAGTAAGGATGTTTTAAAAGGCAACCCCTTATCCACAATTTCAAAATTCAAACACTTGGAAATCAATTTTTTCTTGCCTGTAACTCATTTGGCAGCAAAATCTGAACTGATATGAACTCATCTGGCAGTCAAGCTTGACCTGAACTGACGTGAGGCTATTCACAGGCTTTTCCTCTCACTTAGTATAAATATTCTTATATTTCACTACAGTAACATTACTGTAACTGATTATGGGGTGTCACCTCAAACCCTGCTGGGGCTGTTATGTAATATAGGATATACAGACTGTTACCTTTCTAAAATCCAAAAAGAATGTAACTTCTGAAACATATCTTGTCTCAAGGGTTTCATATAAAGATACAGATACAGTCCTTGATTACCATCGTAAATTTAATTTCATTAAATTAAGGACAAAAGAGCATTTGAACAAGCAAAAAGTGTAAAGAACAATCTCAGAATAAAGGATGGTCCTTTGTAATCAATAAAGTTAGCTTTCCGGTAGATAATCACTACACTGTTGTTTCTCATACATCACTGCAGACCTGTGACAATATCCATAACAAACCAGCTTCCATGAACTAACTGGCATCTGGGAACCACTGCCATTAGAAAACTTTCTACTCAGATGGCTTCAAACTCAAAAGATGACCTTTGGAACCTTTTCGTAGTCTGGGGCAGGACTATCGTAATAGGACCCCAACGAGTTAAGATATTCTATGGCTCCTGCAGGCCATGGATAGATGATATTTAAGCAGCAAAAGAGCCAATGTGATATCCATCCAACAACAAAATTTTTCATTGTTTTCTCCTTGAACTGCTTTAAGTGAACAAATCAGAAAATACCTACAACTCTAATCCAAATCTAACTGAAAAGATTTTATGATTTTTAAAGAACTAATGCAATTGAATGAACATGAGTATACAAGGCTAAATCCTGATTGTCAGAACACTGGACAAGATGGAAGAAAAAGCCACCAGTAGGGTCGGGTATGGTGGCTCACACCTGTAATCCCAGCATTTTGGGAGGCTGAGGCAGGTGGATTGCTGGAGCTCTGGAGTTCGAGACCAGCCTCAGCAACATGATGAAACCGTGTCTCTACCAAAAATACGAAAAATTAGCTGGGCATGGTGGCACATGCCTGTGGTCTCAGCTACTCAGGAGGCTGAAGTGGGAGGATCACTTGACCCTGGGAGGCAGAGGTTGCAGTGATTGTGCAAGCCAAGATCGTGCCACCGCACTCCAACCTGGGTGAGAGCAAGACCCCGTCAAAAAAAAAAAAAAAAAAAGCCTCCAGTAAATCATCGTGTTGCATATGAATCTTACAGATTTTTCAGATTTCTTATTTCTGAACACTGCCAATTCTCTGAACAGTTTGTTATATTAACAAACTGGACTGCCTGGACATGTCAAATTCTATCCGAACAGATACTAATGAATCAAGTGTGGTAACAGTTAAAGAGACATAATTCAATCTCTGCTATAAAAGCTACCACCTGCATCTATAAACAAGACAATAATTATTCAGTTTAACAACACTTAATGAGTCTCTACTTTGCCTAAATCACCGGGTTAGATGCACGAAATAGATGGCTAGATGGGAAGATGTCATTTTCCTCATAGACTTCATGGTTTGGTCAGGAGAGATGATTTAAAAATTGTTATACAAAGTGCTAAGTGTTATGATAGATGTGCAATAAAATGCTATGGGATGGAGGCCAGGCGCGGTGGCCCACGCCTGTAATCCCAGCACTTTGGGAGGCCAAGGCGGGTGGATCACCTGAGGTCAGGAGTTCGAGACCAGCCTCAACATGGAGAAACCCAGTCTCTACTAAAAATACAAAATTAGCCAGGCGTGGTGCTGCGTGCCTGTAATTCCAGCTACTTGGGAGGCTGAAGCAGGAGAATTGCTTGAACCTGGGAGGGGGAGGTTGCGGTGAGCCGAGATCGCACCATTGCACTCCAGCCTGGGCAACAAGAGCGAAACTCTGTCTCGAAAATAAATAAATAAATAAATAAATAAATAAATAAATAAATAAATAAATAAATAAATGCATGCTATGGGATGGAATATCATGCAATTCTCTCAGAGGCAGGGTTCACAGTGCTAAGATCCAGCAAAAGCAAAGGCACAGAGAAGGGCCTAAAATAACGTACAGGGGCCTTAATTACAGAAAAGGCTATGGTGCTCCCTCACATGTATTTCAAAATATAAATAATTCTAAATTATGAATTAAGTGTAAGGAAGTCCAACAAAGATCTAATTTCCTTGATGATGACATGAAACATCAAATACTCTTTTTCTTCCTCATTGTTTGGTACCTATGTCTGTTTGGTGTTCCAAGCATGTGCTTGATCTACCTTCTGGGTAATCGCACACTACCACAGAAATACAAAAGAATGTGGCACACTTGGCAAAGGGAAAATAATGTGGTACAGTAATAGCACAGAGTACCAAAATGAGAAGCAGCAGAAACTGAGGCTAGAAAGGAAATCTGAGAACCTAATGTGAAGAGCTTTCTATGCCATGCTAAGGAAGTCAGACTTTTTGAACTCATGTTCCTAACCCTAAATAACCAGGAATAGGTTACTGTGCAATAGGTTTTTAAAATACCTCTATTCAAAAATGAAAGGCTTCACTCTGGCCAGGCGTAGTGGCTCACGCCTGTAATCCCAACACTTTGGAGGGCCAAGGTGGGAGGATCACTTGAAGTCAGGAGTTCAAAACCAGCCTGGACAACATAGAGATCCTGTCTCATTTTTTTAAACTCTTTCTTCTAAGCCAGCTTTGCTGATAGTTTATATTTATCACTGCTGTTTGTTTGGTTAGTGAAAAGAAAAAAAATTAAATGAAAAACATAAAAATAACAAAAAGAAGTATTATGAGAAAGCAGTAGTGTTTCTATAAATTATACCATAATTACGTGAAAATCATCTTATTTCCAGTTGCCTCATTTTTAACACCTTGTTAGGCAAAAATCAAACCAGTAATAACAATAAACCAGTAAACAAATTAATATTAATCTGAAGAAAAGGACTCAAATTGACAAGCAAAAATCTCATAAATTATAATTTTAAAATGTGGATGTTGACTACAGGAAAGCAGAATTTATAGGAACTACAACAATAGAAAGTAAATATCCAGTACAAGGGTAGTAATCCTTACCATGGTTGTAAGGAAAAAGGTGGCAACAACTCGTCAAAGTACAGAAAATGTTCCTTCCCTTCCCCTTCCTGAACAGTTCAATCCATTAGTGGGACCAAGCAAAGTAGGCATGCCCTATGAAGAGGGCACCATAGAGACTCTTTGTGGGGCTTGAGAAGATGAGGAAGGTGTCATTGCAGGAAGACTACATCAATGGTGGACTGATGTGGTAAGGTGAAATGCAAACAAAATGAGGGTATTCATGCAGGGAGGTGGCAGCTACAGCCAGGATTTCTGGAAGTCAGAGTCGGGGAGGCAAGGGTGTGTCAACAGGGCATTGGCTATATGTGAAGGAACTGGTCAAATAATAAGAGACATGTTTCTTAATGTTACCAACTGAGAAGTGAAATCATGAAAAGGGAGAAAACTAGAATGAACTCTATGGTATTGGATTAAAATTGAAGGTATTGGTGAGAACTCATGGCTTCAATGGATAAAGATATAAACATATATGTATAAATGTGTATATGTATTTATGTGTGTATATACATGTATACAAATATTTCCTAGCTCTCTCCATCAAAAGGCCCTTGGAACAGCAATACTGGAATAACAATGAGCACTCCTAGCAAACAGATTTTGGTTCGAGATATGATTATCCACTAAAAGGAACCATGATGCCTGATTCCAGAGCTAATGCAGAGAAAGTACAAGATGAAATGGAATGTAATGAAGCACTCAGAAAATACAAGATAAACTCCAAACATAAGGAAGGATTGAGACTTGTGAAAAAGATACATAAACCAGCTTGAAGGGGATCATACAAATATGAGACCATTTGGCATCAAAATAAATCAAGGATTATAACAATAAAATAGGAAACTATGATTCCATATTGATGCAATAAATGAAATATTGAAAGTCTGATAAGGGATAAGTTATTTGTATAGTCTCAAAGTATTCTCAACCTCATCAGAAATACTATTAATTAGAAATAAAAGAAAAAGTAACCTTGCAGTGGAGAGGCCTGACAGATACCACCTTAATCAAGTTATCAAGTTGTATGGGACAAATCAATATTAGGTGCCACCTGATAGGATGCAATGAGAAGATCATGTCTGTGCAATTCCTGCTGAAGAAGCAAAACCTCAATAATATCATGAGGAACAATTAAGACTAATGAAAACTGAGGGACATTCTACAAATTAACTGGCCTGTAATCTTCAAAAGTGTCAAGGTCATGAAAATCAAGAGAAGACTGAGAAAGTGTTCCAGATAGAAAAACACTAAAAAGACATTACAATTAATTGCAATGCATAATTCTGAAGTTGAGCTTTCTGCTGTCAATAATACTTTGGGGATAACTGGAAAAAATTTGAATGGGCTTTGATTACAATGTATTAATGTTATCAGGGACTTGAGCATCTGTGGATTTTTGCAGCCTCAGGGGGTCCTGGAACCAATGCCCCACAGATAACAACAGATGACTGTATATATAAAATATTAAACAATTATTCATAATGGCTGGAAACTATCTTGCATGGAGGGCACTGGGACAAAGATTTGTGATAAATATTTTTGAAAATAATTTTTTAACTTGAAAACAGCCATTATCTTAATACCCTCCAAAAGAAAACTCACGGTATGGTATAGTTGACATAGATATAGGGTGTGGTAGGCAGAATAATGGGTCCCCAAAGATGTCCACATCTTAATTCCTGGGACCTATGCATATGTTGCCTAACATAGCAAGAGATGATGCAGGTGTGATTAAGTTAAAGACTGTGAGATGGGGAGATTATCCTGGATTATTCAGTTGTGCTCCTTAACATTGGAAGAGGAAAGCAGCAGAGGTTCAAGTGAGGAGATGTGAGAAAGATTTGACCCAGCACTGCTGGCTTTGAAGATGGAGGAAGAGAGACACAAGCAAAGGCACATAGGTGGCCTCTGGACGCTGGGAAAGGCAAGGAAACGGACTGTCCCCTACAGCCTCCAGAAAGGAACACAGTCCTTTAATTTTAGGCCAATGACCGGCAGAACTGTAATGTAACAAATCAGTGTTCTTTTAAGGCACTGGAGTTATGGTAATTTGTTACAGCAGCAATAGAAAACTAAGACATGGGCCTATAAATAGCTGGAAAGAAATTGTGTAATGATTTTAGCAGTCTTTTCTAGGGAAAACAGCAACTGAGGCAGGAGAGTGAAGTGTAACTGAATTAACAATGTTGTTAACAGCAAGGGCTGTGCCTGGATGTAGGTGTGTCATTAAATATATGTTTAAGGCCATATAATACATCAGAATTGCACACATAGCAAAGTTTAGAACAGACTGGGTTGAGTTTCCATTCTATTTTTATCCATCTCCCTATCACCCAGTGATTATTAGATCAATACTTACTTTCTATCCAACGCACAGAAAAGAAACTACTGGAACTATTTAGATAAGAGGGAAAGTATTTTACATACAAAAATAGTGGTAAAGGCTATACTAATTTAACTATAAATACTAAGTTCATCACATGGACTGTACAATAG
Source organism: Gorilla gorilla gorilla (assembly GCF_029281585.2). Lineage (NCBI taxonomy): Eukaryota > Metazoa > Chordata > Mammalia > Primates > Hominidae > Gorilla > Gorilla gorilla. Next base: position 129,723,746 of record NC_073247.2, read on the forward strand.
TGAAAGTCTAACAGAATGTATTTTACCAAAGAAGGGTTTTATTTTGCATTAAATATGTGAAATGCAGATTTCTGAGGCAAAAATAACTCTTAATTGTGCCAAAAAAGAAAAAGAAAAACCAAACCTCTGGGTACTCACGTCTTGGCCCTTTACCTTGCTACATGAACTTGGACAAATGATCTCACCTTTGAATATCAGATTCCCTGTCATTTTACATTTGAGAGGGTTAACACTATCTCTACAATCTTTTCCTATCTAAAAAAAGTGTAGTATGTTATTTGTGGAGCCACAGCTATTCTTAGAAAAACAAATAGCCTTAACTCTGCTTTCAGCTCCTTTCAAAAAAATCAGCTTGAATTTATTCAGGGTCCACCTTTCAGGGAGAACACAGTGATTCAAGCATATTATCTCATTAATTTTCAAGACAGGAGAAAGTATTTCTGTTCTAAAAAAAAAAAAGGAAGAAGAAAGAAACTGGTACCACTGTTAAGTTGGCAGAGTCAAGACCAGAAAACAGTGGTTTTCAAACTCCACACTCAGTATCACATTCTGCCTTTACAACAGAAAGGTCAATCAGGTAAATAAACTACCCTTAAAGGGAAATGGGAAGGAGTATAGTAGTATACTTGAAAGCTAGTATTAATATACTTTCCCCTTCATATCACATGAGTAAAGGATAAATGTAACATTAAGGGGCAGGCATTGGGGGCCAGAGATCAAATAATTATCGCTCCCTAGAGGCCTTATTAGACTTAGCACTGCTTCAGGGAATCTAGAGAGAAAAGTGTGTTCTAAGTGACCTCCCACTGATTTGAGTAGCCTCCCAAGTTTGAGAAGTCAAAAGTAGGAGTCAGCCAGGTGAGGTGGCTCATGCCTATAAGCCCAGCACTTTGGGAGGCCCAAGTGGGAGGATCGCTTGTGGGCCAGGAGTTCTAAGCCAGCCTGGTGAACATAGCGAGACCCCATCTCTACAAAATAGAAAAAATTAGCCAGGCATGGTGGTGTGCACCCGTAGTCCCAGCTATTCAGGAGGCTGAGGTGGGAGAATCACTTGAGCCACTGCACTCTAGCCTGGGCAACAGAAGGAGACCCTGTCAGAAAAAAAAAAAAAAAGAGAGAGAGAGACCTGCCAGCCCTGAACAATGGCTGATCTCAGCCAAATTTGGACAAAGTTATATATTAGTATTTTCAATAATGTGCCAGGGAAAAAGAAATGACACTGTCTACATCCAGGCACAGCTCTTCCTGTCAAAAACAACATTAAATTTAATTTGGATTCACTCTGCTGCTTCTGTTATTTGTTTCCCCTAAAACAGACTGCAAAGGTCACTAGAGGATTTTATTCTAGCTATCTATAGCTCATATCTATGTCAGCTATGCCATGCTGTGCTGATATAGGAAAACATCTTTACCTTCAGGATCATGCATTTCATAACACACCATGGATACAGAGGGCCTCAGGAAGGGAGGAGGACACATTGCCCTTCTCTCAATGGTGGATTAAGGACTCTTAGAAGAGAATCATAGTATGCCTATCTGTGGATCACAAAGCCTTTAAATTGCCATAGCTATTAAGAAGTCCCAAAGACAGGCATGGAAACTATAATCCAATGAAAAGGTAGATCTTCCAGGGAAAAAAGGTATTAATCTTTTTCTTTTCATTTGAATCTGAAACAAAGCAATGGTACAAAGAAAACCAAGTGTCGAATGGAGGGAAGGGGTCAAAATATCACACAGCACTGATAACCAGAAAGACAAAGGAAAACTTTGTCCTTTGGCTATATATTTTTAAAAGCATCCACATTAAGGCTCTGAATTATTTCATGGGTCCATATTCCTGGTCACATGTAACCCAAAATAGAACATTACACAACTGTTGTTCAGGAGCCTTTGAAAATTTTACATAATCTTTCTAACGCTCACCTTGTAACTGTGTTTGCTGGGAAGATGAAAAGGGGAAAAAATAAAAGACTGAAAAAGGAGGGAAGTGAACATCTGTTAAAAGAAAAAATTACCTTTATCAACTTCCAGGCTTCCAACTCATTAATAGTACTTAACCTATCAGCGTAAATGTATGCACACCCAAAATAAGCAGAACTAGCTTGGCCTTAGGGTAAACGCCATGGGTGGCTATTACAATGACTCTTGCCAATACAATCAATGTACTACTAGTATTGGAACTTTAATATCTACTACAGACACCACAGAAATAAGATCTATTACTATGGGAGCTGTAAGAAAGGGACACCTAATTCTGCTTGGAAGAGACAGGAGGACACATTCCTCTACATTCACTTCCTGCGCTCTCTAAAAAGATCATCATGAGAAGTATTTATTACTGCCATGAATTAGTTTTAGCTAATGAGACACAGGAGAGGTGATACAGGACAGGCAAAACCCTTGTCCTCAGGGAGTTTGCATTCCAGGGAAGGAAAAAGACTGGCATATGGCTAAATGCAAAGACTCTGGAGCTAGACTTCCTGCATTTGAACCCTGGATCCATGCTTATTTACTGTGTGACCTTAGACAATTTACTTAATCTCTCTGTGCCTCAAAGTCCTTGTCTGTAAAATGGGAATAATAATGATGAGTATCTACTTCATAAGGTTATTATGAGAATAACATAAATTAATATGCATAAAGGTTTTGTACCTAGTACAAAGTAACGCTATTTAAGTGTTAGCTATTATAATGACTCTTGCCAATACAACTACTATGAGTACTGGGATTTCAATCCCCCCTAACAACACCAAAATGTAAGAGTCAATGCTAGGGGAGCCATTAGAAAGGGATACTTGGCCACATGTGGTGGCTCACACCTGTAAGCCCAGTACTTTGGGAGGCTGAGGTGGGTGAATCACTTGAGCCCAGGAGTTGAAGACCAGCCTGGGCAACACGGCAAAACCCCATTTCTAAAAAAAATACAAAAATTAGCCAGGCATGCTGGCACACGCCTGTCGTCCCAGCTACTCAGGAGGCTGAGGTGGGAGAATCACCTGAGCCTGGGAAGTCAAGGCTGCAGTGAGCCATGATTGCACCACTGTACTCCAGCCTGGGTGACAGAGTGAGACGCTGTCTCAAAATAAATAAATAAATAAATAAGAAAAGGACACCTAATTCTGCTTGGAAGAGGCATGGCATATATTTCAGTGAAAGTTTCACAGAGAGGTCCTGAATGATAAACAGGAATGGGTTAGGCCCAACATATGAGAGAAAGCATTCCAGAAAGAAGGGTGGCAATATGAGGGAACGTGTCATCTTCCAATGTTGGGGAAGGCTGCAATGCATGCTCTGTGCAGGAGAAAAGCCTGGTGAGGTAGACAGGAGCCATATAAGAGACCTTGCCACACTGGGAGCCACTGAAGAAATCTAAACAAGAAAACAATATGACCATATTTACATTTCAGAAAGATCATTATGGCTGCAAAGAGAGAGAGAAACTGTCAGGGGAGAAGGGGAGGGCTAAGACTAGAAGCAAAAAAAAAACAGATTAGAAGGATATTTTAATGATCTAGCTGACAAATTATGTGGGCCAAATCTAAGGAAGTGATAATAAGGATAAAACAGCAGGGGGAGTGAATTGGAGAAATAATTGGGAAGGAGAAGTGGACTTAGTGACTAACTGAGTGTGAAGGATGAGAAAGGGTCCAGGATGATGCCCCAGTTTCTGAGTCAGACACCTGAGTGAATGGTGGTGTCATCAAACAATACCAAGAATATAGATGAGAAGGCAGGTACTCAGGGCTAAGATTACATGGGATTGGACATTGGATATGTCATGTTTACAATACTGGGGAATCTTTGTGTTAAATAAACATTTGTATTTATGAGATCCAAAATATTAACAGCGCTTTCAGTGCAGTGGGATTATACTTTCCTATTTTTCCAAATACTTCTCAATGAGCATAAATTATACAATTGGATAAGAAAAATATAGATAAATATTTGAATATTCAATTTTAAATAACAAATAGCTAGTTACTTCTGATCCTACCTTGCCCAACTTACTGTTAAATATCTTGTAGACAGAGTCAGGAAAACCAGTGCCAGCACTGAAACTGAGACCTGGCAATGTTGTTGCTTTTTAAAGCAGCCAGAGTTCTAGTACCTTTTACTGTGTGCCCCTTTCTGACCACCACCACCATCAATTCCTCTTTGTGCTTATATCAAGTCAGAAATTACAGCTCCTGGTATATATTAGGAAGCCTTTGTACCAGACTCTGAAAATGAGGCGTATTAACTTATTTCCACTGTGACAAATGATCACAAATGGTGGCTTTAAACAACCCTAGTTGATGATCTTACAGCTCTGGAGGTCAGAAGTCAAAAATTAAGTATTGGCAAAGCTTCAGGGGAGAGATGGTTTTCTTGTTGTTGTTATTTTTTTTCCCCAGATTCTAGAGGCTACCTGCATTCTTGGCTTGTGGCACCTTCCTATATCTTCAAAGAGCATCACTCCAACCTCTGGATCCATCATCACATCTCCTTTTTCTGACTTGCACCTGTGTCCCTTTTATAAGGATCCTTGTGATTGCAATGGGCCTGCCTGAATGGTCCAGGATAATATCCTCATCTCAAAGACCTTAACTTAATCACATCTGCAAGTCCACTTTGCCATGAACAGTGTCATAGTCACAGGTTCTGGGGATTAAAATGTGGCCATCCTGGGCGGGGGCGGGGGGCAGGGGTATTCTGTTTACTGCTGGTAGTATTTGTCAGATTTCTTCACTATAAAGTTATCATTTTTTTTCCATTCCACATTCTTTTCTTTGTAAGTGAATCATTAAATTAACACCCAGTGGAAGGAGAATAAAGTTCCAGCCTCTAAAGAAGATATATATACAAACAAACATTCACAAATAAAATATGGAATTCTTCTGTAAGGAAGACTTGTCTCTTCTACCCTACTTATTTATTCAATCGTTTATTTCTATTAGTATTGACTCATGGATAAAAATCAGAGAAAAGGGTAGGATTAGTGCACAAGAGCACAGACAGAGGGGAAATGGTTAATTCCTTCATTCATTCAGCAAATATTTATTGAGCAACTTGTCTGTAAGAAATGGTTGTAGGTGCTGCGATTAAAGCAGTAAACAAGTTGAACAAGATGCCTGGCCTCTTGGAGCTTCTATTCCAGTGAAAGGGGATAGAAAATAAATAAAGAAGGAAAATATCTAATAGTTGGAATGATGAGTCTTATGGAGAGAATTAAATTGGGATGGTGTGACAATAGACAGTATACAGGTGGCCACTTTAGATTGGACGGTCAAAGGAAACCTCTCAGAGGAGAGGATATTTAAGTAAAGATCTAGACAACAAGAGTCAGCCACATAAAGACCATGAACAAAAAACATTTTAAACAACAGTACAAAGGCCTTTCAGGGAATCTTTCTTCCTTTGAGAATGAACAGACAAAAACAAAAACAACTAGCATGGAAAGCAGCAATGGAAATATATTGAAAAACACTATTTATTGAATAAGGAAACATGACTTCAATGAGCCAGGAAGAGAAAGCCAAGTAAGATAAGATGAGGAAAGATATAAATTACGTTGGTCGAGGAAACTAAAGGAAACTAAACCAATGTGACAAAAAAATGTACATTAAAGGAAGTAAAGAGAGGATTTGACACAGTATAGAGCAAAAATCAATAAATAGAAGGAAAAAAGATAAATTATAACAGATATGGAAGGCACTACTACAACTAATACCCCCATGTTGCAGGAAGTCAGAGACCCCGAACGGAGAGACCAGCTGGAGCCGAGGCAGAACATAAATTGTGAAGATTTCATGGACATTTATCAGTTCCCAAAATTAATACTTTTATAATTTCTTACGCCTGTCTTTACTGCAATCTCTGAACATAAATTGTGAAGATTTCATGGACATTTGTGACTTCCTCAATCAATACTCTTATAATTTCTTATGCCTGTCTTTACTTTAATCTCTTAATCCCGTTATCTTCGTAAGCGGAGAATGTATGTCACCTGAGGACCACTATTGTACAAATTGATTGTAAAATATGTGTGTTTGAACAATATTAAATCAGTGCACCCTAAGAAAGAACAGAATAACAGTGATTTTCAGGGAACAAGGGAAGATAACCATGAGGCCTGACTGCCTACACGGTTGGGCAGAATAGAGCCATATTTTTCTTCTTGCAGAGAGCCTATAGATGGAAGTGTGAGTAGGAGAAATATCACTGAATTCTTTTCCCAGCAAGGAATATTAATAATTGGGACCCTGGGGAAGAAATGCATTCCTGGGGGTAGGTCTATAGATGGCTGCTCTGGGAGTGTCTGTCTTATGGGTTTGAGATAAGGACTGAAATACACCCTGGTCTCCTGCAGTGCCTTCAGGCTTACTAGGATTGGGAAATTCCAGCCTGGTAAATTCTAGTCAGACCAGTTCTCTGCTCTTGAACCCTGTTTCCTGTTAAGATGTTTATCAAGACAATGCATGCACAGTGGCACACAGACCCTCATCAGTATTCTAATTTTGCCTTTGCCTTGTGATCTTTTATTGCCCTTTGAAGCGTGTGATCTTTTTGACTTACTCCCTTTTCATACACCCCCCTCCCCTTTTAGAATCCCTAATAAAAACTTGCTGGTTTTGCAGCTCAAGTGGATATCACAGAACCTGACGATATGTGACTTCGCCTCCAGTGGCCCAGCTATAAAATTCTTCTCTTTGTACTCTTTCTCTTTATTTCTCAGACCGGCTGACACTTAGGGAAAATAGAAAAGAACCTACATTGAAATACTGGGGGCTGATTCCCCCAATACCCTCAAAATGGAATTGGCCTAAATATCTAATATTAAGACATTGTTTGTACCACAGAATGGCTTATGCCATGCAGCTATTATAACTACAAGTCTTTACTGATGTCAAAATATTCAAAATCTAATAAGAAAAACAGGGAGGTACAGACATGATATACAGCATAATAAAACAGTAAGCACTTCCATTTACTGAGCATTTACCATATGCCAGGAACTTAACCATATTACAAACATTTTATTTAATCCACAGAACAATCCCACACAGTGATATTACTTTATTTATAGATGAGGAAATGGACTCATAGGAGTTAAGACACTTTCCAAATTTCACACAGCTAGTAAGTAGCAGAGTTTGAATGAAACCTATATTTGGCAGACTTCAGAGCCTCACCCTTAACCACACTACTATAACTAGATCATATTCAATAAGTAAAACCTTAGTTACATTTAAAAATGTATCAGAAGACTAGAGTGAAAATACATCGAGGTGTTAACAGAGGCTATCTTATGTGATTATTTACCCTGCATATATATAATTTTCTATTTTTCTAAGTGTTCTGTAATAAATATGTATTACTTGTAGAGTCCAAACAAACAGACAAAAAATTGTGGAGGGAGAAAATAAACAACTTTTAGTCTGGGACTCAGAAAAAATTGAGACTCGAGCTATAAATGAAAGGTCTTCAGTATGTAGGCAAGGACTGAAATAATTGCGGTAGATGAGATTGCACAGGAAGAATGTAAATATGAACAGCAACACTCAAGATAGGTAGGATGACTGAAATTGGAGTAGCAACTATTCTCCCGAAGAACAGATATACTTTCTATGACCTGGAAAATTCCTTCAAATATATAAAACATGCAACATTACTAACAAGTCCATATCCTTTGTATGAAAACATGCAACTCTTCAGTTATAGGAACAAATATGGTGATAAATTTCATGTGCGTCTACCATAAGATCTTATGACAATAATAGTGGATAACCAAAACCTACAGAATTTTTAAACCAAAATAATTCCAATGTATAAAAAGTAACTGGTCTCAGAATTTCATGTGTTACCCTCTTATTATTTTTATTGGCTAGATCTTCTAGCCAAAGATTTGGCTTACAATTATTGCCACGCTTACTTCACCCATGATAAAACCAGACCCTCACAAGTTTTTAATCTTCAAAAAACACAGAAGATACCTTCATTGAAAGTGAGAAAATCAAATTATGATAAATTAATAAAAGGACTTATCTCCAATGGCTGATCACCTTGTTAAATTTGTTTTATATGAAGTTAATCACATATGTGTTTCTTTAGCATGTACTATGTGCTTTGGCTTAAAAATATAATTTTAGACTTTTAAAATGAAAAGAAAGATTTCCATCTTCCAATTCTTACATGTGACAGATGAGGACACCACTTGACAAATAGTAAAGGCTAAATATTTTTAAACATGGAATGACCTGATTCCCAGCCCTGTATTCCCTTGACATTCTACACCATGAAGACATGATTATACATTATGTCAGTACAAAAGTCTGGGCTTATTCCTAGAATCTATACTAAATTCAATTAGCCTACTTTATAGTCTTAAAGACTGTCACTTAATATTAAATTACTTAACTATAAGTAAGAGTTAACTGTGGGAAACAAAAGAAAACTACTCTAAACCATTTTACTGAATAAAATCACCATCCAGTAATTGTTGATAAATGGTACAACTTCTACAGGTATTTACTGAAAGCTTACTACGTGCAAAATCCTGCATTATGTACAATACGGGATATAAAAATACATTAGATACAGCCAGTCACTCTCTGAAAGGGCTCCCTTAGGCATAAGCAAATAAAGGCTCAAATTACTTCAATGCAGAACCAAACATGATAAAATTCATTGCAGTGGTAAAGCAGTTCAGAGGCAAGAAGCTCTCCTGATCATGTGATTGGATTGATCAGATGAGGCTTTATGTAGGGTATGGAATTCAATATGGGTCTTGAGGAACAAGTAGGATTTTAATAGTCATAAACAGGAAAGGACAATCTAGGTGACATTATCAGATTAACAATTTTAAAAGAACCTTCTGACTAGAGTGTGAAGAAACCAGTTGGTTGCCAAACACTGTAAAATTCATCCGTAAGTATTTCACAAATGCATTCCCTTTCATTCATTCCCACTGCCATCACCTTTGTTCAGACTCTTTTCATTTCTTTCTTTGACTGCTACAATAGACTGATCACTGGTCTCCTAATTTTCCTGTCCTCCTTCCCCAAATAATCCACACAGCCACCAAAGTGATCTTTCTAGCAGTATAAGGCAGATCACATCACTCTTCTGTTTGTAAGCTTCAGTAGATCTCTGCAGTCTGTGAAGTATGTAAACTCTTTAGCATAAACATAAAATGCTTCTTAACTTGATCCATACCTCACTCTCCTACCTCATCTCCAGCCTTTTCTTACTTTGCTCCTTATTATTATAATTAATAATCATCTGATTTTGATTATAGCTCTGTGAATGCATCATGCTTTTTCATGCCTTCATGCATAGTAGTGCAATGTGAGATTAACATTGGATGTTATCCTAAAATTAAGATACAGCTATAGAATAATTTGAAAGTGAAAAGGCAACATGGCTAGATTTGAACTCTGAAAAGAGAACTCTAATTAGAACCTAGAGAAAAATGAACTACCAATTGGTTATTGCAGGACGTCAGGCAAAAGATGAGATTAGCTTGAACTAAGATGGTGGTAGTAGAGTGGAAATGGAGAGAAGTAGAAGAAACATGACTTCACTCATAAAGCCTGTCCTGACCCCCCCCAAGACCCGGTGTATATATGTGTTATACACAGTCAGTAGCACCCCATACATCTTTTCAACAGCACTTAAGAAACACAATTACTTGGGTGTATTCCCCACTACACAGAAAACCATGTATTAACATTCACTGCTATATCCCTAGCACCCTACCCAGTAAGTGGTGAATAATATTTGTTAAAATGATAAAAATATGATTGTACAGTGTTTGGCACTCTTTCTCCTGTGTTGGAAATACCAGACGATATTTTATACCGTGTTTCATCTATGAAAGACTACTTTTAGAAGACTGAAACTCTGTCAGAGCATTACAGAAATGCTATTAGCTCCAGGAATGCAATCAGAAAATACCACCACAACAACAAACTGGTGACTCTCACCACAACGTGTCCTCCTAGACATTACCATAATGCATGCATGAGGATGTTCAGATAAGTATACTGTTTACATCAAAGCAAACCACATGTGGCTGACTTCTCCCTATAGCTCATAAAGCACTAGAATAAAACTTCATATAGGGTAAAATATATGATGGATGGTAGATTACAAGACTAAACACATGCAAGGCTAATAAGAAGTTAATGCCCTTCTACACTGACCTCCGCTCACTCTTAACTCTTTATATTTCCACCTGCCTAATTAATTTTTCATAACAATTTTCTCCGTGATATATATTTATGATCTGACCACACCACACCCCCAGAAGAAGGTCAATGAGTAGAAGAACTCATCACTTTTCATCATGCTTTTGCAGGTGACAATGTTTACCAATTACACAATAAATATTTGTTGCATAATAAACAGAACAAATATAGATTTTTTACTACTCCTTTATTTAGTAAATTAATGAGCAATTACTACATAGCAGACAATGTACTAATAATGGAGATACATTTCTTTCAGATATTCATTAACTTATTGAAGATTTGCTTTGCCAAATTTTTAAATATCCTACTAAATTTATGCAGAATGTATAGGACAATTTGGAAATAATGTATCTCTTCTTAGCATTCAGTCTTTTATCAAGAACCATGGTATGTATAACTCTCCATTTTTAAAATGTCTTCTTTCCTGTCTCTGAGCAGAATTTTTAAATATTCATAATATAAATCCTAGACATTTTTGTTACGGCTATTATAAATTGTTTTCCATTATATCTTCTAAATGGCAATTTCTGATACAGACAAAAGGTACTGTTTTTAAAAATTTTTATTTATATCCAACTATTTTTTATAACTCATTAGTTCTAGCACTAAGGGGTTGTTTTTAAGACTTAGCTTTTATAGATATACAAGCCTAACCTTTTTATTTATTTCTATTTTTATTGCATATATTTAAAGTGTACAATACAATGTTTTGGTACACATAGACAGAGTGAAATGATTACTATAGTTAAACAAATTAATATATCTATCACCTTCCAGAGTTGCCTTTTTGTGTGGTAAGAACATCTAAAATCTATTTCCTTGGCAAATTTTCAGAATACAATATATCATTATTAACTATTGTCCTCATGCCATAGATTACATCTCTAGACTTATTCACCCCACCTAACTGCAAATTTTCATGCTTTGACCTTCTTCTTCCCATTTCTTCCCACTCCTGCCCCTGTGTTTCTATTTGACATTTACAAATACAGTATTTTCATGTGTTTTTTGGCTGCATAAATGTCTTCTTTTGAGAAGTGTCTGTTCATGTCCTTCGCCCACTTTTTCATGGGGTTCTCTGTTTTTTTCTTGTAAATTTGTTTGGGCTCATTGTAGATTCTGGATATTAGCCCTTTGTCAGATGAGTAGGTTGTGAAAATTTTCTCCCATTTTGTAGGTTGCCTGTTCACTCTTGTGGTAGTTTCTTTTGCTGTGCAGAAGCTCTTTAGTTGAATTAGATCCCATTTGTCAATTTTGGCTTTTGTTGCCATTGCTTTTGGTGGTTTAGACATGAAGTCCTTGCCCATGCCTATGTCCTGAATGGTAATGCCTAGGTTTTCTTCTAGGGTTTTTATGGTTTTAGGTCTAACGTTTAAGTCTTTAATCCATCTCGAATTGATTTTTGTATAAGGTGTAAGGAAGGGATCCAGTTTCAGCTTTCTACATATGGCTAGCCAGTTTTCCCAGCACCATTTATTAAATAGGGAATCCTTTCCCCATTGCTTGTTTTTCTCAGGTTTGTCAAAGATCAGATAGTTGTAGATATGCGGTGTTATTTCTGAGGGCTCTGTTGTGTTCCATTGATCTATATCTCTGTTTTGGTACCAGTACCATGCTGTTTTGGTGACTGTAGCCTTGTAGTATAGTTTGAAGTCAGGTAGAGTGATGCCTCCAGCTTTGTTCTATTGGCTTAGGATTGACTTGGTGATGCGGGCTGTTTTTTGGTTCCATATGAACTTTAGTTTTTTCCAATTCTGTGAAGAAAGTCATTGGTAGCTTGATGGGGATGGCATTAAATCTGTAAATTACCTTGGGCAGTATGGCCATTTTCACGATATTGATTCTTCCTACCCATGAGCATGGAATGTTCTTCCATTTGTTTGTATCCTCTTTTATTTCCTTGGGCAGTGGTTTGTAGTTCTCCTTGAAGAGGTCCTTCACATCCCTTGTAAGTTGGATTCCTAGGCATTTTATTCTCTTTGAAGCAATTGTGAATGGGAGTTCACTCATGATTTGGCTCTTTCTTTGTCTGTTGCTGGTGTATAAGAATGCTTGTGATTTTTGTACATTGATTTTGTATCCTGAGACTTTGCTGAAGTTGCTTATCAGCTTAAGGAGATTTTGGGCTGAGACAATTTGGCCATCAGAGAAATGCAAATCAAAACCACAATGAGATACCATCTCACACCAGTTAGAATGGCGATCATTAAAAAGTCAGGAAACAACAGGTGCTGGAGAGGATGTGGAGAAATAGGAACATTTTTACACTGTTGGTGGGACTGTAAACTAGTTCAACCATTGTGGAAGTCAGTGTGGCGATTCCTCAGGGATCTAGAACCAGAAATACCATTTGACCCAGCCATCCCATTACTGGGTATATACCCAAAGGATTATAGATCATGCTGCTATAAAGACGCATGCACACATATGTTTATTGCGGCACTACTCACAATAGCAAAGACTTGGAACCAACCCAAATGTCCAACAATGATGGACTGGATTAAGAAAATGTGGCACATATACACCATGGAATACTATGCAGCCATAAAAAATGATGAGTTCATGTCCTTTGTAGGGACATGGATGAAGCTAGAAACCATCATTCTCAGCAAACTATCACAAGGACAAAAAACCAAACACCGCATATTCTCACTCATAGGTGAGAATTGAACAATGAGAACATATGGACACAGGAAGGGGAACATCACACTCTGGGGACTGTTGTGGGGTGGGGGGAGGGGGGAGGGATAGCATTGGGAGATATACCTAATGCTAGATGACGAGTTAGTGGGTGCAGCGCACCAGCATGGCACATGTATACATATGTAACTAACCTGCACATTGTGCACATGTACCCTAAAACTTAAAGTATAATAATAAAAAAAAACAAATACAGTATTTTTTGTTCGATATCTGCCTGATTTCATTTAGCATAATGTCCTCCACGTTCATCCACGTTGTTGTAAATGGCATTATCTCCTTTTTTTTATTATTATACTTTAAGTTCTAGGGTACATGTGCACAATGTGCAGGTTAGTTACATAGGTATACATGTGCCATGTTTGTTTGCTGCACCCATCAACTCGTCATTTACATTAGGTATATCTCCTAATGTTATCCCTCCCCCCTACCCTTACCCCACGACAGGCCCCGGTGTGTGATGTTCCCCTTCCTGTGTCCAAGTGTTCTCATTGTTCAATTCCCACCTATGAGTGAGAACATACGGTGTTTGGTTTTCTGTCCTTGTGATAGTTTGCTCAGAATGATGGTTTCCAGCTTCATCCATGTCCCTACAAAGGACATGAACTCATCATTTTTTATGGCAGCATAGTATTCCATAGTGTATATGTGCCACATTTTCTTAATCCAGTCTATCATTGATGGGCATTTCGGTTGGTTCCAAGTCTTTGCTATTGTGAATAGTGCCGCAATAAACATACGTGTGCATGTGTCTTTATAGCAGCATGATTTATAATCCTTTGGGTATATACCCAGTAATGGGATGGCTGGGTCAAATGGTATTTCTGGTTCTAGATCCTTGAGGAATCGCCACACTGTCTTCCACAAAGGTTGAACTAGTTTACAGTCCCACCAACAGTGTAAAAGTGTTCCTATTTCTCCACATCCTCTCCAGCACCTGTTGCTTCCTGACTTTTTAATGATTGCCATTCTAACTGGTGTGAGATGGTATCTCATTGTGGTTTTGATTTGTATTCCTCTGATGGCCAGTGATGATGAGCATTTTTTCATGTGTCTGTTGGCTGCATAAATGTCTTCTTTTGAGAAGTGTCTGTTCATATCCTTCACCCACTTTTGATAGGGTTGATTTTTTCTTGTAAATTTGTTTAAGTTCTTTGTAGATTCTGGATATTAGCCCTTTGTCAGATGGGTAGATTGTAAAAATTTTCTCTAGGCATTATCTCCTTTTTAAAAGACTGAATAATATCCCATTTGTGTGTGTGTGTGCGTGTGTGTATCACAATTTCTTTATCCAGTCATCCATTGAAAGTTGTTTCCATATCTTAGCTATTGTGTATAATGTTGCAATGAACATGAAAGCACAGATATCTCGAGGAAGTGCTAATTCCATTACTCTTGCATATATACCCAGAAGTGGGATTACTGGGTCATATGGTAGTTCTGTATTCAGGTTTTTGAGGAACTTCTATACTGTTTACCATAATGGCTGCATCATTTTATATTCCCACCAACAGTGTGTAAGGGTTCTCTTCTCTACATCCTCTCCAACACTTGCTATCATTTGTCTTTCTGATAATGGCCATCCTAATAGGTGCAAGGTGATATCTCATCGTGGTTTTCATTTACATTTCCCTGATGATGTGATGTTGAGCACCTTTTTATATGCCTGTTGGCCATTTCTATGTATTATTTTTAAAAATATATCTATTCAGGTCCTTTGCTCATTTTTAAGTTGTGTTATTTGGTGTGTTTCTTTTCTACTGAGTTATGTAAGTTATGTTAAGATATTAACCCTCATCACATATATGGTTTGCAAATATTTTCTCCCGATATGTAGGCTGCCTTTTCGTTGTGTTTATTGTTTTCTTTCCCATGAAGAAGATTTTTATGTAGTCCCAACTTGTTTATTTTTGTTTCTGTTGCCTAAGCTTTTGGGGTGATATCCAAAAAAATCATTGCCAAGGCCAATATCATGGAGTGTTTCCCTTGTGTTTTCTTTTCTTTTTTGTCAAGCTCTTCCTGATATCTCTGATCCCTTGTGTTTACTTTCAGAAGCTTTATGATTTCAGGCCTTACACTTTGGTATTTAATCCATTTTGCGTTTATTTCTGTGTACAATGTACTATAAGGATCCAGTTTCATTCTTTTGCAAGTGGATATACAGTTTTCCCAGCACTATTTATCTTCTAGGAATTGGTAATTTTCTCTTCTTCCTTCCATTAATTATGCCTCTTTACTGACATTGGACAGGATTTATAGATATATATTCAATATTATGTTGATTGTGGGCATTCTTATTTTATTGCTGCTTAAGGAACAACTCTTACATATTACCATTAAGTGTGATGCTGAATTGTTGTTTCAGAGAGATAATTTTTTCTTATTATAAGCGCAAGTTTCTGTCACTAATCTTTTTTTTTATACTTTAAGTTTTAGGGTACATGTCTTTTAAGGGCTCTTTTCTATTCTTAAAATGAGCATGTAATTGTTTTCAAACACCTTTGGATTTTCACTTTTGGTTCTCATTACATCTATGCATTCTATGAATAACTTTCACGATCTTAAACCATTCTCATGCTGGGATAAAACTTTCTTAGTCAAAAAGAGTTTATTCCCTTCATATATTCCATTTTTCTTTTTTGACGGAGTCTTGCTCTGTCACCCAGGCTGGAAGGCAGTGACACGATCTCAGCTCACTGCAACCTCCGCCTCCCAGGTTCAGGTGATTCTCATGCCTCAGCCTCCCAAATAGCTGGAATTACAGGTGTGCACTACCATACCCAGCTAATTTTCTTTGTATTTTTAGTAGAGACAGGATTTCACCATGTTGGCCAGGCTGGTCTTGGACGCTTAACCTCAGATAATCCACCCTCCTCAACCTCCCAAAGTGCTGTGATTCCAGATGTGAGCCTTTTCATATATTTCTGAATGTTTTTGGTTTTATTGTATTTGGAATTTGAAACTGACCCATAATTTGTATATGCATACAACCAACGTTTTTCTCAGGTTTTGACATTTGAACTACGCAACTTCCCATTATTTTCTATGTTCTGGATCACATTACTTAGAATCAGAATTACATTTCTTTCAAAGGGGCTTTATTTATAAGAAACGTTACAACAGAAGACTCAAAAGTCATTGTGTTATAAACTAGGGGCCATAAGACTAGGTCTCTCTGCAATGCCAGATTTAGCTCAAGTTATCATTCAGTTACCTTGCCATTTACAAAGGTATTAGCTTAGAATTAAAAAACCAATAACAGGAGCTGAAATTGTGGCAATAATTAATAGTTTACCAACCAAAAAGAGTCCAGGACCAGATGGATTCACTGCCGAATTCTACCAGAGGTATAAGGAGGAACTGGTACCATTCCTTCTGAAACTATTCCAATCAATAGAAAAAGAGGGAATCCTCCCTAACTCATTTTATGAGGCCAGCATCATTCTGATACCAAAGCCGGGCAGAGACACAACAAAAAAAGAGAATTTTAGACCAATATCCTTGATGAACATTGATGCAAAAATCCTCAATAAAATACTGACAAACCGAATCCAGCAGCACATCAAAAAGCTTATCCACCATGATCAAGTGGGCTTCATCCCTGGGATGCAAGGCTGGTTCAATATACGCAAATCAATAAATGTAATCCAGCATATAAACAGAACCAATGACAAAAACCACATGATTATCTCAATAGATGCAGAAAAAGCCTTTGACAAAATTCAACAACCCTTCATGCTAAAAATTCTCAAGAAATTAGGTATTGATGGGATGTATTTCAAAATAATAAGAGCTATCTGTGACAAACCCACAGCCAATATCATACTGAATGGGCAAAAACTGGAAGCATTCCCTTTGAAAACTGGCACAAGACAGGGATGCCCTCTCTCACCGCTCCTACTCAACATAGTGTTGGAAGTTCTGGCCAGGGCAATCAGGCAGGAAAAGGAAATAAAGGGTATTCAATTAGGAAAAGAGGAAGTCAAATTGTCCCTGTTTGCAGATGACATGATTGTTTATCTAGAAAACCCCATCGTCTCAGCCCAAAATCTCCTTAAGCTGATAAGCAACTTCAGCAAAGTCTCAGGATACAAAATCAATGTACAAAAATCACAAGCATTCTTATACACCAACAACAGACAAACAGAGAGCCAAATCATGAGTGAACTCCCATTCACAATTGCTTCAAAGAGAATAAAATACCTAGGAATCCAACTTACAAGGGATGTGAAGGACCTCTTCAAGGAGAACTACAAACCACTGCTCAAGGAAATAAAAGAGGATACAAACAAATGGAAGAACATTCCATGCTCATGGGTAGGAAGAATCAATATCGTGAAAATGGCCATACTGCCCAAGGTAATTTACAGATTCAATGCCATCCCCATCAAGCTACCAATGACTTTCTTCACAGAATTGGAAAAAACTACTTTAAAGTTCATATGGAACCAAAAAAGAGCCCGCATCGCCAAGTCAAACCTAAGCCAAAAGAACAAAGCTGGAGGCATCACGCTACCTGACTTCAAACTATACTACAAGGCTACAGTCACCAAAACAGCATGGTACTGGTACCAAAACAGAGATATAGATCAATGGAACACAACAGAGCCCTCAGAAATAACACCGCATATCTACAACTATCTGATCTTTGACAAACCTGAGAAAAACAAGCAATGGGGAAAGGATTCCCTATTTAATAAATGGTGCTGGGAAAACTGGCTAGCCATATGTAGAAAGCTGAAACTGGATCCCTTCCTTACACCTTATACAAAAATCAATTCAAGATGGATTAAAGATTTAAACCTTAGACCTAAAACCATAAAAACCCTAGAAGAAAACCTAGGCATTACCATTCAGGACATAGGTGTGGGCAAGGACTTCATGTCCAAAACACCAAAAGCAATGGCAACAAAAGACAAAATTGACAAATGGGATCTAATTAAACTAAAGAGCTTCTGCACAGCAAAAGAAACTACCATCAGAGTGAACAGGCAACCTACAACATGGGAGAAAATTTTCGCAACCTACTCATCTGACAAAGGGCTAATATCCAGAATCTACAATGAACTCAAACAAATTTACAAGAAAAAAACAAACAACCCCATCAAAAAGTGGGCAAAGGACATGAACAGACACTTCTCAAAAGAAGACATTTATGCAGCCAAAAAACACATGAAAAAATGCTCATCATCACTGGCCATCAGAGAAATGCAAATCAAAACCACTATGAGATATCATCTCACACCAGTTAGAATGGCAATCATTAAAAAGTCAGGAAACAACAGGTGCTGGAGAGGATGTGGAGAAATAGGAACACTTTTACACTGTTGGTGGGACTGTAAACTAGTTCAACCATTGTGGAAGTCAGTGTGGCCATTCCTCAGGGATCTAGAACTAGAAATACCATTTGACCCAGCCATCCCATTACTGGGTATATACCCAAAGGACTATAAATCATGCTGCTATAAAGACACATGCACACGTATGTTTATTGCGGCATTATTCACAATAGCAAAGACTTGGAACCAACCCAAATGTCCAACAATGATAGACTGGATTAAGAAAATGTGGCACATATACACCATGGAATACTATGCAGCCATAAAAAATGATGAGTTCATGTCCTTTGTAGGGACATGGATGAAATTGGAAATCATCATTCTCAGTAAACTATCGCAAGAACAAAAAACCAAACACCGCTTATTCTCACTCATAGGTGGGAATTGAACAATGAGATCACATGGACACAGGAAGGGGAATATCACACTCTGGGCACTGTGGTGGGGTGGGGGGAGGGGGGAGGGATAGCATTGGGAGATATACCTAATGCTAGATGACGAGTTAGTGGGTGCAGCGCACCAGCATGGCACATGTATACATATGTAACTAACCTGCACAATGTGCACATGTACCCTAAAACTTAAAGTATAATTAAAAAAAAAAATAAAAGTACAAAGAACTTTTCTTCTGTAAAGTGGTCTTATTAATCACTTAGATCTTATGTGGAATCTAGGCCATACATTCACTTCTCTGGCTTGCGGTCAAGAATGCATTTATAATGTGAGGGCTAAAACTGTAAAACTTTTGGAAGAAAACCTCAAATTTGGAAGGGCAAAGATTTCTTGGGCAAGATACAAAAAGCACCAAGCATAACAGAAGAAAAATGATAAACTGAACTTCATTTTAAAAAGAACTACTGCTCATCAAAAGACACAAATACCAGAATTCGAGGGTAAGCCATGGACTGGAAGGAAATATTCACAGTACAAATACCTATATATCCAGAGTGAACTAAAAACTCCTAATAATCAAAATAAAATAACAACCCATTTTTAAATGGCCAAAACACTTGAACATATGCTTCTAAAATATATCCAAATAGCTAATAAACATAAGAAAACCTATTCATATCATTACACATGAGGAAAATGAAGAGTGAAAACCATAATGAGGAAGTACTACACACCCACAGAATGGCTAAAATTAAAGAAGCTAACAATATCAAGTGTTAGTAAAGATTCTCACTTATTATTGGTGGGAGCATAAAATGGTACAACTATTTTCAAAAAACGTTTGGTAGTTTCTACAAATGTTAAACAACAGTAGCTTACTCTATGTCCCAGCAATTCCACTTCTAGTATACTGTAAATCCAAACAAAATGAGTGCATGTGGCCAAAATAAATTTTATACAAGAATTCTAATAACAGTTTTATGCATTATAGCCAAATGCTGGATGCAACTTAAATGACTATCAACAGGAAAATAGAATAAATTGTTGCATATTTAAACAATGAAATATTACACAGCAACAATAAAGAAGGAACTACTGATACATGCAGCTATAAATTCAACATCCCCTGATCTACTCCTGTTTTCACCCAACATGGCCACATATTATCCCTGCTATGATTCCCCTATTTTCTGTATCTGTGAGCAAGTCTATTTTACAGCCCCTAAGCTGAATATTCCACCCTAGCCCAGATGATAGTACAGTAGTCCCTGCTTATGCATGGTTTCACTTTCCCCTGGTTTCAGTTACCCATGGTCAACCACATTCTAAAGAAAATATCAAATAGAAAACTCCAGGAATAAACAATTTATAAGTTTTCAATTGTGTGTCATTCTGAGTAAGATGATGAAATCTTACACTATCCTACTTCACTCCACCCCACCCACGACGGGAATTATCTCTTTGTCCAGCATCCTTGCTGTAAATGCTACCCACCCATGAGTCACTTAGTAGCCAGTTCAGTTATTAGATCACCTGCTGAGGTATTTAGTGCTTGTGCTCACGTAACCCTTATTTAACTTAATAATGGCCCATAGTGCAAGAATAGTGATACTGGTGACTTGGATATATCAAAGAGAAGCCATAAAGGGTTTCCTTTAAGTGAAGGGGTCAAAGTTCTTGACTTACAAAAGTATGTTTTCCCTCCACCAGAACACACGTTTTAACTACATAAGAAACCTGCACATCCTGCACATGTATCCCAGAACTTAAAACAAAATTAATTTTTAAAAATCACATGCTGAGGTTGCTCAGATCAACAGTAAGAAAGAAATCTGTTGGTGAAATTGTGGAGAAGGAAGAAGCAGCTTGTGCTAGTTCTGCTGTCACACTCAAACTGCAAAAGTTATGACCACAGTGTATGAAAAGTGCTTAGTTAAGATGGAAAATGTTTATATTTGTGAGTAGAAGAGATGAGCAGAAATATGTTCTGATTGATGACAGTTGGATTCGGTACTATCCTCAGTTTCAGGCAACCTTGGAGCCTTGAAATGTATCCTGCATGGATAAAGGGGGACTACTGTATACATTCCAACAAACAGGCACCCATCATATTATTTCTCTAATTGGATTATTATGGAGAATTCCTTCTACGGTATCTGTCAAGTAACAGTAACTTTATATATGTTCCCTTCCTACCTCAACCTTTCCTACGTTTTCTGTTCATTTTACAACATGCCTGTATTTTAAAATACCTCGGAATTGAAAAACAAAAATACTACATTTTCAAAATAATTAAAATCTCACTTTTATATTTGAATAATATGAGGGATCTTCAAAAAGTTCATGCAAAATGTGTATTTTGAAAAAAACTATGCATGGATTTCAATTTTTTTGCATGAAAATAAACTCATAGTAATGTGTTATAACATGCCTGAACAGGACCCAGTTTGAAGCACTAAGAAGTATAAGACATCAGTTTGAAAAAAGCCTCTGTCAAAGCAACATGAATTCTGCTAAAATTGAAGCAAGAACAAACATCAAATTTATCACAAAGTTTGGGTGGAAGAATGATGAAATCGTTGATGCTTTATGAAAAGTTTATGGGGACAATGCCCCCAAAGAAATCAGCAGTTTACAAATGGATAACTCATTTTAGAAAGGGATGAGATGATGTTAAAGATGAAGCCCTCAGCAGCAGATGATCCAAATCAATCTGCAAGGAAAAAATTAATCTTGCTCATGCCCTAATTAAAGAGGACCAGCGAATAACAGCAGACATGATACCCAACACCATAGATACCACAGTTGATTCAGCTTACACAACTCCAACTGAAAAATTCAAGTTGAGCAAACTTTCCACTTGATGGCTACCAAAACAATTACACATAGATCAGCTGCAGACAAGAAAAGAGCTTTCAATGGAAAATTTTAAACAAGTAGGATCAAGATCCTGAAGTATTTCTTCAAAGAATTGTAACATGAAATGAAACATGGCCTTACCAGTATGATTCTGAAGACAAGCACAATCAAAGCAATGCCTAGGAAAAGGTAGAAGTAACCCAGTCAAAACAAAAGCAGACTGGTCACAAGCAAAAGTCACAACAACAGTTATTTTGGGATGATCAAGACGTTTTGCTTGAGGATTTTCAGAAGGGCCAAAGGACTATATCATCTGTTTATTATGAGAGTGTTTTGAGAAAGTTACCAAAATATTACCAGAAAAATGCCTAGGACAGCTTCAGCAGAAAGTCCTTCTTCACCATAACAATGCTTCTGCTCATTTATCAAACAAGGGCAATTTCGTGAGAGTTTTGATGGGAAATCATTAAGCACCCATCTTACAGTACTAATTTGGCTCCTTCTGACTTCTTTTTGTTTCCTAGTCTTAAAAACCCTTTAAAGAGCACCCATTTTTCTTCACTTAATAATGTAAAAGAAACATCATTGATATGGTTAAATTCCCAGGACCCTCAGTTCTTTAAATGGCTGGTATCAACATCTAAAAAAGCATCTTGATTTGGGTGGAGCTTATATTAAGAAACAGTTGTTTTTTATTTTTATCTTTTATTTCCATTTTTTCCATGAACTTTTAAAAGTTCCCTCATACTAGCTCATATATACTGCTTACTATCTGCCCAGCTCACTCACTCACACCCGCTCTCTATTTTTTCTCTCTCTCCACACATACACACACACACACACTTTCATACATTCCCCCACCTTTCACACTTATTTAATCTTCACAACAACCCTGCAATGTAGGTACTATTATTAACACCATTTCATAGGTGAGGAAATTGAGGTATAGAATGACTACGAAACTTGCCCAAGGCTATACCACTAGTAAGCATCAGAGCCAGGATACAGACAACTCAAACATACTATTCCAAATGTTTCATCCAAACTGTACAATCAAGCTACTGGGAATAAGACAGACTCTGTCACACCTGCAAAACAAGGCTATTTTTCTTTAAATAATAAATTTAAAATCCTAATTTGTCAGAAGAAGCTTTAAATATCTCATAGTAACTCCCTGAAAAGGTTTTAACTGGATTTTTGAATAATATAAATATATACAATCACAGGACAATCCTATTTTTAAAAATGTGTTGTTGGCACATCTATTCTTAAGCTATGGATACCTGTATTTATTCAGATATGCCTTTAAAACTAAAAATTCAAATAAATATCTCCACTGATTGTATTCCAGGTGCTCATAATTTATACCAATTATATTTTCTAAATATATTCTCTATTTTTTCATTATCTCAGGACACATTGTCACTAACATCCTCTTTATTCAATTTCTTTGTCACTTAGTCATTCTCTAATTCATTCATACAGTAAATACTTATTTTATACCAAGTATTCAACAAATATTTATTGAATGCCTGCTATGTTAGGTATATAAATAGGAAAGACATTATATAAGTTAAACTATTTCCATAAATATACCGGTTACGAAGTATTGCAGCAACCAATTCCCCTCTATGCAGATGATCCATCACCTCTAAAAGTTGGATAATGACCTGTTCAGGAGGAAAAGAAGCCAATATTTACTATGAAGATTAACACTGGAATTTTCAAATTCTGTTTTTCTAATATATTTATACTTTTCATGGTTGAATTAAAGGAAAAATGTATGCCCCTGTACTTAATGTCCATATTACATCTTAAGAAAATTAAGAAATTGAATCTTATTTAAAAAACTGAAAGTAAAAATATCTATGAAATTTAATAGTGAATCACTAAATACTATCGACTAAATTTCATGTGAAGTCAGTAATTAATGATTATCCATGGAAAAGCAACCAAGTGGAGTAGTCCTCCCTTATCCATGGTTTGGCCTTCTGCAGTTTAAAAAATATTAAACAGAGCATTCTCAAAATGAACAATTCACATGTTTTTAAATTGCACACCATTCTGAGTGGCAGGATAAAATTTCACACTATCCTGCTGCACCTCACCTGGGATGTAAATCATCCCTTTGTGCAGTGTATCCATGCTACATATGCCACTTGTCTCCTAGCCACTTAGTAGCGGTCTCAGTTATCAAAAAAACATAGTATATATAGGGTTCGGTACTCTCCACGGTTTCAGGCATCCACTGGGGGTCTTGGAACATACCACCTGCAGACAAGAGGGACTATTTATACAGGAAATTGGAATAAACTGAGAATCAGAAGACCTAAGGAGTCTGTATGAAGTTGGGTTAGACAAGAGAAGTTAGAAGGGGGGAGTTGAGGCAAATACATGCCACATAGATACACACACATAGAGACAGCACTGATTCCCATGTTACCTCAGGAACTTGGGGTATGAGAAGTCTATAAACAGGGAACACAATTTTAGAATTGGTTGCAAAAAAATATAAGCTAGAAAGGTATAGTACTTTGAAATTCGAAAGACATAAAATAGCGGATAGAAATATTTTCTTGGCCTGCACTGAATTTTTGTTTTGGTGATTATTTTTGTAGGAAAAGAGTAGGTGAGTTTTGGTAAACTCAACTATATCTAAAATATCTACATTTTAGTAATGCCGATGTGTAACACTGGGAAGGTAGAATATATTTTATGTATTTATTCTATTCGTTTCAGATATATTGGGAAGCAAAATGTATATTTTACTTAAATATCTCTTGTTAATAAAATCAATTTATTACATTGGGAAAATAAAAATGCATAATACACAATTTAGTTTATTCATAAAGTTATGTTGGCTGGGTGCAGTGGCTCATGCCTATAATCCCAGCACTTTGGGAGACCAAGGCGAGCAGATTGCTTCAGTCCAGGAGTTTGAGACCAGCCTGGACAATATGACAACACCCCATCTCTATAAAAATATAAAAATTAGCTGGGCATGGTGGTATGTGCCTGTAGTCCCAGCTACTCAGAGGGCTGAGGTGGAAAGATCTCTTGAGCCCAAGAGGCAGAGGTTACAGTGAGCCAAGATCACAGAACTGCACTCCAGCCTGGGTGGTAGAGTGGGACCCTGTCTCAAAAAATAATAATAATAAAAGAAAAGAAAAAGAAAAAAAAAAGTTATGTGAAGATCTAAAATAATTAAGCAAGCAGGAGGAGGGATTCTTCATTGTCGTCAGCCCTCTTCCAGCCCCTGAATTTAAGGAAAAGAAATAGAAGAGGAAAAAAAACTCTATTTATTGGGTTTTCATAATTCTAAAAAGCAAATAAATCAAATGACATCATTTATGTTTACTTGTATAATCATTTTTCTGCTTATAATTCTGTTATTACAAGTAAAGAAACTGAGTAGGTTAAATGAAATTAATATTTTACACACTCTCACGTGAACTGACCTTTGATTTACCTTTTCTAAAACATGTTAAAGTGATGAGAGAATTTGAGATGTTAAAATTTTTTAATTATGTTTAGACTATACAATTATTTAGAAGATGTTGAAAAGGGAAAAATCTATATCTAGATTACTACTAGAAATCTGATGATGTAAAACTAAATAACTCATGCCCTGTTTCACTAATTGCATCTAGGATGAAACATACAGGTCCTGAAATTAGGTATGCAAATTTTCTCTTAATCTCTGCTATGGTTTGAATGTGCCCCCAAAAAAGCATGTGTTGGAAACTTGACCTCAATGCAACAGTGTTGGGAGGTGGGGCCTAACAGGAGGTGTTTAGCCATGGGGGCACCACCCTCATGAAGGATTAATGCCATTACCATGGGAGTGCGTTCCTTATAAAAGGACAAGTTCAAGTTCATCCTCCTCTTGTGTGTTCTCTCTCTCCCTCTGCCTCTTTTTGCCCTTCCAACTTCTGCCATGGGATGACACACCAAGAAGGCCCTTGTCAGATGCCAGCCTCTTTATCTTGAACGTCCTAGCTTCCAGAACTGTGAGAAATAAATTTCTGCTCATTGTAAATTAATCTGTTATATATAAATTATAATGCACTCTGTTATAGCAGCACAAAACAGAATAACACAGTCTTCTTATTTCAACCAATCCTCCTACTGTGCCTGGATTTCTGAGTCTGGGACATTCTCATTCAGATTCTCCAGAAAATAAACTATTTGGTCTCCTGAGGAGCAGGGAGTAGGTGATAGGATATGGAACTGCAGCCACTTATCATAAAGATTTTCAACAAATAACTCAAGTATCCAATCTCATGACACATTCCTGCCTTCCACAGACCAGGTACCTCCAAGTCTTAAAATATTAGGAGTTCTATGGGAAGAATTAGTTGGTTTATCTCAGAAGTTCATGTAGAAGGAGATATTCAAGTTGAAACTTCCATTGCAATAAGTAAAAGTTAGTTTGAACCTTACATCTATCAATGCTCCTACTCCTGTTCTCTTTGTCTTATTGAGTTTTTCCATTACCTTACTCTCTTTTTCATGAAGTTAGGAAGGGAGAAGTAAACACATGTGATCAAGTTTATGTGGGATTTAACTTTAACTAAAATTTTTAGCCAGGGAATATATATAGATATATATATTTAGATATATATATATATATATACACACACACATATATATTTAGTTAAATATATATACATCTAGTTATATATATATTTGGTTATATATATATATATTTAGTTATATATATATATAAAACTAAAATTTTTAGCCAGATCATATATATAGACAAATATATATTTGAAAATCAGCGGAGGGAGCCAAGATGGCCAAATAGGAAGAGCTCCAGTCTACAGCTCCCAGCGTGAGCGACGCAGAAGACAGGTGATTTCTGCATTTCCATCTGAGGTACCGGGTTCATCTCACTAGGGAGTGCCAGTCAGTGGGCGCAGGTCAGTGGGTGCGCGCACCGTGCGTGAGCCGAAGCAGGGCAAGACATTGCCTCACTCAGCAAGCACAAGGGGTCAGGGTGTTCCCTTTCCTAGTCAAAGAAAGGGGTGACAGACGGCACCTGGAAAATTGGATTACTCCCACCCGAATACTGCGCTTTTCTGACGGGCTTAAAAAATGGCGCACCAGGAGATTATATCCAGCACCTGGCTCAGAGGGTCCTATGCCCACGGAGTCTCCTGATTGCTAGCACAGCAGTCTGAGATCAAACTGCAAGGCGGCAGCGAGGCTGGGGGAGGGGCGCCTGCCATTGCCCAGGCTTGCTTAGGTAAACAAAGCAGCCTGGAAGCTAGAACTGGGTGGAGCCCACCACAGCTCAAGGAGGCCGGCCTGCCTCTGCAGGCTCCACCTCTGGGGGGAAGGGCACAGACAAACAAAAAGACAGCAGTAACCTCTGCAGACTTAAATGTCCCTGTCTGACGGCTTTGAAGAGACCAGTGGTTCTCCCAGCACGCAGCTGGAGATCTGAGAACGGGCAGACTGCCTCCTCACGTGGGTCCCTGACCCCTGACCCCCGAGCAGCCTAACTGGGAGGCACCCCCCAGCAGGGGCAGCCTGACACCTCACAGGGCCGGGTACTCCAACAGACCTGCAGCTGAGGGTCCTGTCTGTTAGAAGGAAAACTAACAAACAGAAAGGACATCCACACCACAGACCCATCTGTACATCACCATCATCAAAGACCAAAAGTAGATAAAACCACAAAGATGGGGAAAAAACAGAGCAGAAAAACTGGAAACTCTAAAAAGCGAGCACCTCTCCTCCTCCAAAGGAACGCACTTCCTCACCAGCAACGGAACAAAGCTGGACGGAGAATGACTTTGACGAGCTGAGAGAAGAAGGCTTCAGACGATCAAATTACTCCGAGCTACGGGAGGAAATTCAAACCAAAGGCAAAGAAGTTGAAAACTTTGAAAAAAATTTAGAAGAATGTATAACTAGAATAACCAATACAGAGAAGTACTTAAAGGAGCTGACGGAGCTGAAAACCAAGGCTCGAGAACTACATGAAGAATGCAGAAGCCTCAGGAGCCGACGCGATCAACTGGAAGAAAGGGTATCAGCGATGGAAGATGAAGTGAATGAAATGAAGGCAGAAGGGAAGTTTAGAGAAAAAAGAATAAAAAGAAATGAGCAAAGCCTCCAAGAAATGCAGGACTATGTGAAAAGACCAAATCTGCGTCTGATTGGTGTACCTGAAAGTGACGGGGAGAATGGAACCAAGTTGGAAAACACTCTGCAGGATATTATCCAGGAGAACTTCCCCAATCTAGCAAGGCAGGCCAACATTCAGATTCAGGAAATACAGAGAACGCCACAAAGATACTCCTCAAGAAGAGCAACTCTAAGACACATAATTGTCAGATTCACCAAAGTTGAAATGAAGGAAAAAATGTTAAGGGCAGCCAGAGAGAAAGGTCGGGTTACCCTCAAAGGGAAGCCCATCAGACTAACAGTGGATCTCTCGGCAGAAACTCTACAAGCCAGGAGAGTGCGGGCCAATATTCAACATTCTTAAAGAAAATAATTTTCAACCCAGAATTTCATATCCAGCCAAACTAAGCTTCATAAGTGAAGGAGAAATAAAATACTTTACAGACAATCAAATGCTGAGAGATTTTGTCACCACCAGGACTGCCCTAAAAGAGCTCCTGAAGGAAGCACTAAACATGGAAAGGAACAACCGGTACCAGCTGCTGCAAAATCATGCCAAAATGTAAAGACCATCGAGACTAGGAAGAAACTGCATCAACTAACGAGCAAAATAACCAGCTAACATCATAATGACAGGATCAAATTCACACATAACAATATTAACCTTAAATGTAAATGGGCTAAATGCTCCAATTAAAAGACACAGACTGGCAAATTGGATAAACAGTCAACACCCATCACTGTGCTGTATTCAGGAAACCCATCTCACGTGCAGAGACACACACAGGCTCAAAATAAAAGGATGGAGGAAGATCTACCAAGCAAATGGAAAACAAAAAAAGGCAGGGGTTGCAATCCTAGTCTCTGATAAAACAGACTTTAAACCAACAAAGATCAAAAGACACAAAGAAGGCCATTACATAATGGTAAAGGGATCAATTCAACAAGAAGAGCTAACTATCCTAAATATAAATGCACCCAATACAGGAGCACCCAGATTCATAAAGCAAGTCCTGAATGACCTACAAAGAGACTTAGACTCCCACACATTAATAATGGGAGACTTTAACACCCCACTGTCAACATTAGACAGATCAACGAGACAGAAAGTTAACAAGGATACCCAGGAATTGAACTCAGCTCTGCACCAAGCGGACCTAACAGACATCTACAGAACTCTCCACCCCAAATCAACAGAATATACATTCTTTTCAGCACCACACCACAGCTATTCCAAAATTGACCACATACTTGGAAGTAAAGCTCTCCTCAGCAAATGTAAAAGAACAGAAATTATAACTAACTATCTCTCAGACCACAGTGCAATCAAACTAGAACTCAGGATTAAGAATCTCACTCAAAACCACTCAACTACATGGAAACTGAACAACCTGCTCCTGAATGACTACTGGGTACATAACGAAATGAAGGCAGAAATAAAGATGTTCTTTGAAACCAACGAGAACAAAGACACAACATACCAGAATCTCTGGGACGCATTCAAAGCAGTGTGTAGAGGGAAATTTATAGACTAAATGCCCACAAGAGAAAGCAGGAAAGATCCAAAATTGACACCCTAACATCACAATTAAAAGAACTACAAAAGCAAGAGCAAACACATTCAAAAGCTAGCAGAAGGCAAGAAATAACTAAAATCAGAGCAGAACTGAAGGAAATAGAGACACAAAAAAACCCTTCAAAAAATCAATGAATCCAGGAGCTGGTTTTTTGAAAGGATCAACAAAACTGATAGACCGCTAGCAAGACTATTAAAGAAAAAAAGAGAGAACAATCAAATAGACGCAATAAAAAATGATAAAGGGGATATCACCACCGATCCCACAGAAATACGAACTACCATCAGAGAATACTACAAACACCTCTACGCAAATAAACTAGAAAATCTAGAAGAAATGGATAAATTCCTCGACACATACACTCTCCCAAGACTAAACCAGGAAGAAGTTGAATCTCTGAATAGACCAATAACAGGAGCTGAAATTGTGGCAATAATCAATAGTTTACCAACCAAAAAGAGTCCAGGACCAGATGGATTCACTGCCGAATTCTACCAGAGGTACAAGGAGGAACTGGTACCATTCCTTCTGAAACTATTCCAATCAATAGAAAAAGAGGTAATTCTCCCTAACTCATTTTAGGAGGCCAGCATCATCCTGATACCAAAACCGGGCAGAGACACAACCAAAAAAGAGAATTTTAGACCAATATCCTTGATGAACATTGATGCAAAAATCCTCAATAAAATACTGGCAAACCAAATCCAGCAGCACATCAAAAAGCTTATCCACCATGATCAAGTGGGCTTCATCCCTGGGATGCAAGGCTGGTTCAATATACGCAAATCAATAAATGTAATCCAGCATATAAACAGAACCAATGACAAAAACCACATGATTATCTCAATAGATGCAGAAAAAGCCTTTGACAAAATTCAACAACCCTTCATGCTAAAAACTCTCAAGAAATTAGGTATTGATGGGATGTATCTCAAAATAATAAGAGCTATCTATGACAAACACACAGCCAATATCATACTGAATGGGCAAAAACTGGAAGCATTCCCTTTGAAAACAGGCACAAGACAGGGATGCCCTCTCTCACCACTCCTATTCAACATAGTGTTGGAAGTTCTGGCCAGGGCAATCAGGCAGGAGAAGGAAATAAAGGGTATTCAATTAGGAAAAGAGGAAGTCAAATTGTCCCTGTTTGCAGATGACATGATTGTATATCTAGAAAACCCCATCATCTCAGCCCAAAATCTCCTTAAGCTGATAAGCAACTTCAGCAAAGTCTCAGGATACAAAATCAATGTACAAAAATCACAAGCATTCTTATATACCAACAACAGACAAACAGAGAGCCAAATCATGAGTGAACTCCCATTCACAATTGCTTCAAAGAGAATAAAATACCTAGGAGTCCAACTTACAAGGGATGTGAAGGACCTCTTCAAGGAGAACTACAAACCACTGCTCAAGGAAATAAAAGAGGATACAAACAAATGGAAGAACATTCCATGCTCATGGGTAGGAAGAATCAATATTGTGAAAATGGCCATACTGCCCAAGGTAATTTACAGATTTAATGCCATCGCCATCAAGCTACCAATGACTTTCTTCACAGAATTGGAAAAACTACTTTAAAGTTCATATGGAACTGAAAAAGAGCCCGCATTGCCAAGTGGATCCCAAGACAAAAGAACAAAGCTGGAGGCATCACGCTACCTGATTTCAAACTATACTACGAGGCTACAGTAACCAAAACAGCACGGTACTGGTACCAAAACAGAGATATAGATCAATGGAACACAACAGAGCCCTCAGAAATAACGCCGCATATCTACAACTATCTGATCTTTGACAAACCTGAGAAAAACAAGCAATGGGGAAAGGATTCCCTATTTAATAAATGGTGCTGGGAAAACTGGCTAGCCATATGTAGAAAGCTGAAACTGGATCCCTTCCTTACACCTTATACAAAAATCAATTCAAGATGGAATAAAGACTTAAACGTTAGACCTAAAACCATAAAAACCCTAGAAGAAAACCTAGGCATTACCATTCAGGACATAGGTGTGGGCAAGGACTTCATGTCTAGAACACCAAAAGCAATGGCAACAAAAGCCAAAATTGACAAATGGGATCTAATTCAACTAAAGAGCTTCTGCACAGCAAAAGAAACTACCACCAGAGTGAACAGGCAACCTACAAAATGGGAGAAAATTTTCACAACCTACTCACCTGACAAAGGGCTAATATCCAGAATCTACTATGAACTCAAACAAATTTACAGGAAAAAAACAAACAACCCCATCAAAAAGTGGGCAAAGGACATGAACAGACACTTCTCAAAAGAAGTCATTTATGCAGCCAAAAAACACATGAAAAAATGCTCACCATCACTGGCCATCAGAGAAATGCAAATCAAAACCACAATGAGATACCATCTCCCACCAGTTAGAATGGCAATCATTAAAAAGTCAGAAAACCACAGGTGCTGGAGAGGATGTGGAGAAATAGAAACACTTTTACACTGTTGGTGGGACTGTGAACTAGTTCAACCTTTGTGGAAGTCAGTGTGGCGATTCCTCAGGGATCTAGAACTAGAAATACCATTTGACCCAGCCATCCCATTACTGGGTATATACCCAAAGGACTATAAATCATGTTGCTATAAAGACACACGCACATGTATGTTTATTGCGCCATTATTCACAATAGCAAAGACTTGGAACCAACCCAAATGTCCAACAATGATAGACTGGATTAAGAAAATGTGGCACATATACACCATGGAATACTATGCAGCCATAAAAAATGATGAGTTCATGTCCTTTGCAGGGACATGGATGAAACTGGAAATCATCATTCTCAGTAAACTATCGCAAGAACAAAAAACCAAACACCGCTTATTCTCACTCATAGGTGGGAATTGAACAATGAGATCACATGGACACAGGAAGGGGAACATCACACTCTGGGGACTGTGGTGGGGTGGGGGGAGGGGGGAGGGATAGCATTGGGAGATATACCTAATGCTAGATGACGAGTTAGTGGGTGCAGTGCACCAGCATGGCACATGTATACATATGTAACTAACCTGCACAATGTGCACATGTACCCTAAAACTTAAAGTATAATAATAATTTAAAAAAAAGAAAATTAGCATGGCTCCAGTATGGGGATGGAAGAGAGATAGACTAGATATCTAGAGATCAGTTAAGAAAGTTCTTCTACAGTCAAGAACTGAGATAAGAGCCCAGACAAGGTCTATGAGGATAGCCAGAGTGAACTAGGACTGATTGACTAGAAGATCATGAATAGATATTACAGGGTAAGGAGATCACAAACAAAATCACAAAATCTGTTTAAATAACTGGGATGAGGGTGAAGATATCAAGTGAGGTAGCATGTAGAGAATAAGGAAAAATATTGAAAAAAGGAGAACAATTGTTTGATGTACACACATTTATGTACCGTAGGACACACCAAACAGTGTCTAACAGAAAATTGAAAAGATTACATCTAGATTTAGATTGGAACTAGAAGTGTCAATGTAGGAATATTTAGCCAATTAAGTAACAAGTGAAGTGATGAGATTGGGAAATGTTACTCAAGTGAAGGCAATCAGAGCAAGATGGCTGAATAGAAGCCTCAAGTGATCATCTCTCCTGTAGGAAGATGAAATTGAACAACTATTTACACAAAAAAGAACTTTCATAACAACCAAAAATCAGGTGAATGATCACAATACCTTGTTTTAACATCAAATTAAGGAAAAAGGCCCTGAAGATTGTAGGATATACAGCCCTTAATCGCCTACACCACCACCCCTCCATCCCCTGGCAGTGGCCACATTGTGCAGAGGGAGAATCTGTGCACTAGAGGAGAAAGATTGCAGTAATGGTGGGACTTTCCATGGGAACTCAGTGCTACCCTGTCAGAGTAGAGAGCCACAAGGGGAAAAACTCAGCCAACGACCATGGAGGGAGCATTTAGACCAGGCCTAGGAAGAGATAAATTGCTTATCCCAATGATTAGAACCTGAGTTCCATCAATCCCTGCTACCATGGGCTAAAGCGCTCTGGCATTCTAAATAAACTGAGAAGGCAGTCCAGGCCACTAGGACTGCAATTCCTAGGCAAGTCCTGGTGTTATGCTGGGCTCAAAGCCAGTGGATGTGGGGTGCACATGACCCAGTGAGACACAAGCTGGTGCACCCAAGGGAGTGCTTGCATCAGCCCTCCCATAACCCCAGGCAGCACCGTTCACAGCTACAGGAGAGACTCCTTCCTTCCACTTGAGGACAGAAGGGAAAAAGATGATTTTGTCTTGCAACTTGCATACTAGCTTACCTACAGTAGGTTAGGACAGCAGGCACAGTTCTGAAGCCCCCATTCCAGGCCCTAGTTCCCAGATGACATTTCTACAGACACCCTGAGCAAAAAGGAAACCTGCTGCCTTGAAGGGAAGGACCCAGTCCTAAGCAGGATTAATCATATGCTGATTAAAGGGCCCTTGGGCCCTGAAAAATCAGCAGTGGTAGTGAGGCAATACTCACTGTGGGTTTTGGGAGAGACTCAGAGCCATGCTGGCTTCACATGTGACCCAGAACATCCTAGATGTGTTAGCTATGTGGAGAGACCACAGTGGGGTAAAGAACCAAGCAGGCTCCTACAGTCCCCAGTTCCAGGCCTTGACTCCTGGACGGTATTTCTGGACCTGCCCTGGCCAGAGGGGAGCCCACTGCCCTGAAGAGAAAGACTCAGGACAGGCAGCATTCACCACAAGCTGACTGAGGAGCACTTGAGCCTTGAGTGAACATCACTGGTAGTTAGATAGTACTCATTACAGCCCTGGGGTAAGGATGGCCAAAAGGAGTGGCTCCTCTGCTTCAGGAAAGGAGGGGGAAAAGTGGGGAGGACTTTGTCTTGCAACTTGAGTGCCAGCTCAGTAACAGTAGACTAGAGCACCAGGTAGATTCCTAAGGTTTCCGACTCTAGGCTTTAACTCCCAGACAGGATCTCTGGACACACCCAGGGCCAGGGAGAACTCACCATGCTGAAGGGAAGGACACAAGCCTGGCTGGATTCACCACATGCTGATTGTAGAGCACTTGGGCCTTGAATGAACATAAGCAGTAGCCAGGAAGTGGTTACCATGAGCCTTGGGCAAAACCCAGGGCTGTGCTAGCATCAGGTGGGACCCAGTGCAGTCCCAGTGGTGGTTGCCACAGAGGTGCTGGTGTCACCTCTCCCTCAGCTCTAAACAACTCAGAAAAGAGAGAGAGAGAGACTCCATTTGTTTGGGGGAAATGAGGGGAAGAGAACAAGAGTCTCTGCCTGGTAATCCATAGAATTCTTCTGGATCTTAGCAAAAACAACCAAGGCGGTATCTCCAAGAGTTTGTAAGAGCCACAGCGTTACGAGGTTTGAGATGCCCACTAATGAAAATATAGCCACAGTGACCAAAGACTTAGATCACAACACCCATGTCCCTTTAAATACCTGGAAAGCCTTCCCAGGAAGGACGAGTAAAAACAAGTCCACACTGCAAAGATTAAAATAAATACGTAACTCTTCAATGCCCAGACACCAACGAAAATCTACAAACATTGAGACCACCCAGGAAATATGACCTCACCAAACAAACTAAATGAGGTACCAGAGACCAGTCTTAGAGAGACAGGGATATGTCACATTTCAGATGGAGAATTCAAAATAGCTGTTTTGATGAACCTCAATGAAATTAAAGATAACACTAAGAAAGAATTCAGAATCCTATCAGATGAGAGCTGAAAAATACAAATGACATACTGAAGAATGAGTCAGAGTCTCTCAACAGTAGAACTGATAAAACATGAGAAAGAATTAATGAGCCTGAATATAGGTTATTTGAAAATAGAGAGACAAAAGAAAAAATAAAAAAGAATAAAGTATACCTACAATATCTAGAAAATAGTCTCAAAAGGGCAAATCTAGGAGTTATTGGCATTAAAGAAGTGGTAGATAGAGAAATGAGGATAGAAAGTTTATTCAAAGGGATAATAACAGGGAACTTCCCAAACCTAGAGAAAGATATCAATATTCAAGTATAAGAAGGTTACAGAACATCAAGTAGATTTAGCTCAAAGAAGACCACCTCAAGGCATTTAATTATCAAACTCCCAAAGGTCAAGGACAAAGAAAGGATCCTAAAGCAGCAAGAGAAAAGAAACAAATAACATACAATGGAGCTCCAATACATCTGTCAGCAGGCTTTTCAGTGGAAACCTTATAGGCCAGGAGAGAGTGACATGACATATTTAAAGTGTTGAAGGAAAACAGAAAACTTTTACCCTAGAGTAGTATATCTGGCAAAAATATCTTTCAAACATGAAGGAGAAATAAAGACCTTCCTTGACAAACAAAAGCTGAGGAATTTCATCAACACCAGATCTGACCTAGAAGAAATGCTAAAAGGAGTTCCTCAATCTGAAAGAAAAGGATATTATTCAGCAAGACAAAATCTTCAGAAGGTACAAAACCTACTGGTAATGATAAGCACACTGAAAACCACAGAATATTATAACACAGTGAAATATAATTAAAACTTTTCACAGCATAAACAGTATAACAAGATATAAATAGAAACATCAGGCCAGGCACAACGGCTCATGCCTGTAGCCCCAGTACTTTGGGGGACCAAGGTGGGTGGATCACTTGCACCCAGGAGTTCAAGACCAGTCTGGGCAACATGGCAAAACCCTGTCTCTACAAAAAACACAAAAACTAGCCAGGCATGGTGGTGCATGCCTATAGTCCCAGCTACTAGGGAGGTTGAGGTGGGTGGATCACTTAAGGCCAGGAGGTCTCGAGGCTACAGTGAGCTGAGATCACACCACTGCACTCCAGCCTGGATGACAGAGTGAGACCGTGTCTCAAAAAGAAAAGAAAGAGACAACAAAAAGTTAAAAAGCAAGGGAAGAAGTTAAAGTGTAGAGTTTTATTGGTTTTCTCTGGTTTTCTCTTGCTTATTTGTTTGATTATTTACACATTCAGTATTAAGCCGTCAACAGTTTAAATAATGAGTTATAAGATATTATTTGAAAGTCTCATGGTAACCTCATATCAAAAAACATATATCAGATATATAAAAAATTAACATATACAACCAGAGAAAATTATTTTCACTAAAGGAAGACAGGAGGGAAGGAAAGGAGGAAGAGAAGACCATAAAACAACCAGAAAACAAATAACAAAATGGCTGGAGTAAGTCCTTACAACATTGAATCTACGTGACTAAATCCTACAATCAAAAGACATAGATTGGCTGAATGGTTTTCAAAAACAAGACCCAAAGATCTGTTGCCTACAAAAAGTACACATAACCTGTAGAGACATACTTAGTTCAAAAATAAGGGAATGGAAAAAGATATTCCATGCAAATGGAAACCAAAAAAAGAGCACGGATAGCTATATTTATATCACAAAACATATTTCAAGACAAAAACTATAGAGACAAAATGGCATTTTATACTGATAAAGGGGTCAAGTCGGCCAGAGGATATAAAATTGTAAACATACATGCACCCAACACTGGAGCACCTAGGCATATAGAGTAAATATTGTTAGACCTAAAGAGAGCAATAGACGCCAATACAATCATAGCTGGAGACTTTAATAACCCATTTTCAGCATTGGACACATCACCCAGACTGAAAAATCAACTAAGAAACATTGGACTTAATCTGCACTATAGAACAAATGGAACTAATAGAAATTTACAGAACATTTCATCCACCAGCACAGAATACACATTCTTCTCCTCAGCATATGGATCACTTTCAAGGACAGGCCATATGTTGGGCCACAAAACAAGTATTAAAACATTCAAAAAAATTGAAGTTACATCAAGCATCTTCTCTGACCACAATAGAATATAACTAGAAATCAATAACAAGAGAAATTTTGGAAACTGTGCAAACACATGAAAATTAAAATATACGCTCCTGAATGATCAGTGGGTCAATGAAGAAATTAAGAAGCTGTTCTCTCACAGCAGATTTTATAAAAAGAAATTAAGAAGGAAATTCAAAAAATTCTTGAAACAAATGATAATGTAAACAAAACATACAAAACCTATAAGATACAGTGAAAGCAGTACTAAAAGGAGAATTTATAGTTATAAATGCCTACATCAAAAAGATATAAAATTCTAATAAACAACCTAACAGTGCATCTTAGAGAAACAGAAAAAAAGCAAACCAAACCCAAACTTAGTAGAAGAAAAGAAATCATAAAGATCAGAGCAGAAATAAATGACATTGAAATGAAAAAAAAATACAAAAGATCAACAAAATGAAAAGTTGGTTTTTTGAAAAGAGAAACAAAATTGACAAACCCTGAGCCAGACAGAAAAATGAAGAAAAGACCCAAATAAATAAAATCAGAGAAGAAAAAGGAGACATTACAACTGATACTGCAGAAATTCAAAGGATCATTACTGGCTACTATGAGCAAATACATGACAATAAATTGGAAAATCGAGAATAAATTAATAAATTTCTAGACATATACAACCTAGTGACATTGACCCATGAAAAAATCCAAACCTGAACAGACCAATAACAAGTAATGAGATTGAAACTGTAATAAAGTATCTCCAGCACAGGAAAGTACAGGATCAGATGGCTTCACTGATGAATTTTACCAAACCTTTCCAGAAGAAATAATGCCAATCCTACTCAAACTATTCCAAATAATGGAGGAGGAATGAATACTTCAAAACTCATTCTACCAGGCCAGTATTGCCCTGATACCAAAACCAAACAAAGACACATCACAGAAAGAAAACTATAGGCCAATATATCTGATGAACATTGATGCAAAAATCCTCCACAAAATATTAGCAAACTGAATTCAACAACACATTAAAAAGACCATTCATCAAGACCAAATGGGTTTTGCCCCAGGGATGCAAGGATGGTTCAACATACATAAATCAGTCAATGTGGTATATAATATCAATAGAAGGAAGGACAAAAACCTTATGATCATTTCAATTGATAATGAAAAAGTATTTGATAAAATTCAACATCGCTTCATGATAAAAAGAAAACCCTCAAAAACCTGGGTATAAAAGGAATACACCTCACCACAATAAAGGCTGTTTATGTCAGACCCACAGCTAGTATCATATTGAATGGGAAAAAACTGAAAGCCTTTCTTCTAAGATCTGGAACAAAATATGGATGCCCACTTTCACCATTGTTATTCAACATAGTACAGGAAGTCCTAGATAGAGCAACCAGACAAGAGAAAGAAATAAAGGCTTACAAAATGGAAAGGAAGAAATCAAACTATCCTTGATTGCAGATAACACGATCTTATATTTGGAGAAACCTAAAGGTTCCACCCAAAAACTATTAGAACTGATAAATTCAGTAAAGCTGCAGGATACAAAATCAACATAAAAAATCAGTAGCATTTCTATATGTCAAAAGTGAACAATCTGAAAAAGAAACCAAGAAAGTAATCCCATTTATAATATCCACACATAAAGGAAAATACCTAAGAATTAACCAAAGACGTTAAAGACCTCTACAATGAAAACTATAAAACACTGATGAAAAATTGAAGCGGACACAACAAAATGGAAAGATATTTCATCTTCATGGATTGGAGGAATCAATACTGCTAAAATGTCCATACTACCCAATGCTATTTACAGATTCAATGTAATCCCTATCAAAATACCAATGACATTCTTCACAGAAATAGAAATAATAATCCTAAAATTAATAAGAACCACAAAAGACCAGAATTGCCAAAGTTACTCTGAGGAAAAAAAAAAGGAAAATCAGAAGAATCACATTACCTCACCTCAAATTATACTCTAGAGCTACAGTAACCAAAACAGCATGGTGCTGGAATAAGAAAATACACATAGACCAATGGAACAGAATAGAGAACCCAGAAATAAATCCATACATCTACAATGAACTCATTTTTTACAAAGGTGCCAAGAATATGCATTAGGGAAAGGACAGTCTCTTCAATAAATCATGCTGAGAAAACTGAGTATCCATATGCAGAAGAATGAAACTAGACCCCTATCTCTCACCATATAGAAACATCAAATCAAAATGGATTAAAGACATAAATCTAAGACCTCAAACTATGAAACTTCTAAAAGAAAACATTGGGGAAAGACTCCAGAATATTGGTCTAGGCAAAGATTTCTTGAGCAATACCTGATAAGCACAGACAACCAAAGCAAAAACGGACAAATGGGATCACATCAAGTTAAAAAGTTTCTACACAGCAAAGAAAACAATCAACAAAATGAAGAGACAACGATAGATGGATAATTTGCATCTATTTTTTCCCACATGCAAACCATCCATCTGACAAGTGATTAATAACCAAAATATGTAAGGAGCTCAGCAACTCTATAGAAAAAATTCTAATAATCCAATTAAGAAATGGGCAAAACAGGCTGGGTGTGGTGGCTCATGCCTGTAATCCCAGCACTTTGAGAGGCCAAGGCAGGCAGATCACAAGGTCAGGAGATCGAGACCATCCTGGCTAACACAGTGAAACCCCGTCTCTACTAAAAATACAAAAAAATTAGCCGGGCATGGTGGCAGGCGCCTGTAGTCTCAGTTACTAGGGAGGCTGAGGCAGAAGAATGGCGTGAACCTGGGAGGTGGAGCTTGCAGTGAACCAAGATCGCACCACTGCACTCCAGCCTGGGTGACAGAGCAAGACTCCGTCAAAAAAAAAAAAAAAAAAAAGAAATGGGCAAACTATCCGAATAGACATTTCTCAAAAGAAGACATACATATGGCAAACAGGCCAATAAAAAGGTGGCTGATATCATTGATCATTAGAGAAATGCAAATCAAAACTACACTGAGGGCCAGACATGATGGTTCACACCTGTAATCCCAGCACTTTGGGAGGCTGAGGCTAGTGGATCACTTGAGGTGAGGAGTTTGAGGCCAGCTGGCCAACATGATGAAAACCCATGTCTACTAAAAGTACTCACAAAAAAAGTAGATGGGCGTGGTGGTGCATGCCTGTAATCTCAGCTACTCAGGAAGCTGACAAGAGAATTGCTTGAACCCGGGAGGCAGAGATTGCAGTGAGCTGAGATTGAGCCACTGCACTCCAGCTTGGGAAGCAGAGTGAGACTCTGTCTCCAAAAAATAAAAATAAAAATAAAACTACACTGAGATATCATCTCATCTCAGTTAAAATGGCTTTTATCCAAAAGACAGGCAATAACTAATGTTGGCAAGGATGTGGATAAAAGGAAACCCTTGTCCACTGTTGGTGGAACGTAAATTAGTACCACTACTATGGAGAACAGTTTGGCAATTCCTCAACAAACTAAAAATAGAGCTACCATATGATCCAGCAATCCCACTGCTAATTACAAACCCCAAAGAAAGAAAATCTATGTATCAAAGAGGTATCTGCAATCCCATGTTTATTGCAGCACTATTCAATAGCCAAGATTTGGAAGCAACCTAAGTGTCCATCAACAGATGAATGGATAAAGAAGATGTAGTACATATACACAATGGAGTACTATTTAACTACAAAAAGAATGTGATCTTGTCAATTGCAACAACATGGATGGAACTGGAGGACATTGTGTTAAGTGAAATAAGCCAGGCACAGAAAGATAAACTTCATATGTTCTCACTTACTTGTGGGAGCTAAAAATTAAAATGATTGAACTCATGGAGACAGATGGTAGAATGATGGCTACCAGAGGCTGGGAAGGGTAGTTGGGTAGGGAGAAGTAGGGATGGTTATTGAGTACAAAACTACAGTTAGATAGAATAAATAAGATCTATTATTTGATAGCACAACAGGAGCAACTATAGTTAATAACAACTTAGTTGTACATTTTAAAATAACTTAAAGAGTATAATTAGATTGCTTGTAACTCAAAGGATAAATGCTTGAGGCGATGGACACCCCATTCTCCATGATGTGCTTATTTCCCATTACATGTCTGTATCTAAACAGCTCATGTATCCCATAAATATATACACCTACTATGTGCCCACAGAAATTATAAATAAATAAAAAGCAGAAAAAGAATATATTCCCCATGAGAAGGTGGAATCCCAAAGAAATGGAAGAAGACAAACTAGTAAGGAAAACAGAGAGAACGGTAGGAGGGAAACTATGAGAATTGTGAGATAAAAGCTAAAAAAGAAGAGTAGTTCAACAGCATTCAACAAATTCAAGACCAAGTAAGATACATCTACTTGATTTAACAATTATAATATGAATGGTGACCTTTACCAAGAGCAGTTTCAATATCAGTGGGGAGAACTTTACTGCAGTGGCTTGAAAAACAAAACAGAAATAAATAAATTATTTCAAGATCTTGTGAGGAATGCAAATACAGCAGAGAGTTACTCTGGGGTAAAGATGGCCTTTCAAACAAGTAAGAGAAGGGGGGATGATTGAATAAGTGATTTCAGGACAACTGGGTAGCCATTTGGTTGTGTTTATTTTTTTAAAAAAGCAGAGGTTATCCACTATTTCACTTCTTGCCCTGAAATACATTCCAGAAGGATCAAAATTTAGAGGTAACAAAATGAAGTTGAAAGAGTACCAAAAGAAAACCCAAGTGAAATTATTTATAATCATGCAGTGAAGAAGGCAAGCAGCACCCAAATATCAGA
Organism: Gorilla gorilla gorilla; assembly: GCF_029281585.2. Lineage (NCBI taxonomy): Eukaryota > Metazoa > Chordata > Mammalia > Primates > Hominidae > Gorilla > Gorilla gorilla. The sequence continues at coordinate 129,765,618 of NC_073247.2, forward strand.
AATCATAACAGACTATTCAATCTGATCACAGAAAAAAATTAAAACTCTGTACTTCAAATATGCCAAGGCCCTCAGGCAACTGATAAACTAGGAAAAATAATTCATAACACACATGACAGGCAACAAAGGGCTAATAATTTTAACTTACACAAATTAGTGAAAACAATAACATATAATGGTAAAATAAGGAAATAATATAAGCAAGAAGCACATATAAAACCAATATTAGGTTGGTGTGAAAGCTATTGCAGTTTTTGCCATTAAAACTGCAATTACTTTTAATGACAAAAACCGCAATTACTTTCGCACCAACCATAATAGAAACAAGAAACAAATAAATGCTATTTTAATTGAGGCACTGTTTTCACCTATGAATTCACACACATGTGCATGCACATGCACAACACATAAAGCCTGTTTATAGCCTTTATTTGTGAGAAGGAATATGAGATGGGAGAGATGTTTACTTTTAATCCTGTATTTTTTTGCTCAATTTATTTTGAAATAAAAAGACAAAAAGGATCTGGTAAAAAAGAGTAAGGAGAGGCCGTGGGCTCGAAGGGAAACCAGGAAGGTGTGGTAACCCAGAAGACAAAATAAGGTGTTATATGAAGAAAAGAGTAAGCAAGTGTGTCAGATGCTGCTGAGAGATTAAGGAAGTGAGAAATGACAACTTAGTGTAGTAACAGAGAGGCAACTGGAGACCTTGTTAAGTAAGACTGGGTTGTGTGGAGTGATGGAGATGAGCTGATTAGTATGAGTTTAAGAATTAGAAGGGAGAGAGGAAATAAGTACACAACTCTTACAAGGAGTATTCCTTTAATAGAGAGTAGAGAAATGGGTGGCAGTTGGATGAGACATAATGTACAAGTAGTTAATGTTTTGTTTTATTTTGTTTCCATAATAGGAGATACTAGAGCAGGTAAATCTGAATAGCATTACATTAGACAAAAATGTAAACTGAAGAAGTAAACAAGTACACACATGTACACACATATACATACACACTCATACACACAGATATAGAAAAAGGACAAAAATAATAAGGGAAATGATAAATACCAAATTTTGGACAGTAGTTCCCCCAGGAGAGGATAGTAGGAAAATGCAATTGTGGAAGGATACTCTAGGAGCTTCACCTGTATCTTTTTTTGTTGAGGATCTAAAACAAAAATGGCAAAATTTTGAGGTTTTACACAGCTACATGGTGGCTACATGGGCAACTGTTATATTGTACTTTTCTGCATGTTTGGAATTTTCTAATAAAGAAGAAACAAAAAAAGTAGAAAATATTATTTCTGCCCTGAAGTCGGGACTATGTAGATGTGCAGACAGGATATGACATAGAAAGTCCAACACTTTTTTTAAAGAGCTTTCAAAGAAATAAAACCAGACAGAACAAAAATATAACGAGACAAGTATTGTAATTAAAAATGCACACTTTCCCCTGGCCATGACACCCTCATGAATAAAAGGGAAACTAATCATTACTCAGAGCACATACCTGCCAACGACCTAATTGTAGTTTTGCCCTTAAAATATTCAATATAGCTCACCAGAAACAAAACTGACAAAACTGCTTATGATAGTTGAGATATCTTGCATAAGTTCAAGCAATTTTATTCATAAGTATTTAAGTAATTCACAAATCTAATATTTCTCAAGCACCTATCTTAGATAATATTTCAAATAAAGATTCCAGTTTATGACCTAGCGTTTAATTAAAACCCACTGTATCACTCTTTCCTACTCTGTCCAAAAACTAATAGCTTTAAAATAATCAGATTTGAGATATCCTTAGCCAATTTCACACTACATAAGGTAAGTCTCACTTATGAATTAAACTGATGCTATATAAAAGAAATTTTAGGAGTTTCTCTAGTACTCTGTCTTCAAATAAAATTTTGATAAGTACTGTGGTAAGAAAAGAAAGCTGACAGAAAGGATTAGTGAAAAATGCTAAACACGACAAAATCAAAAAACCGCAAAATCTAGAAAAACTGCACATAATTGCACTCCTCTAAATTAAATTATATATAGCAGCATTACAAAAATTCAAAATCATCTTGAAAATGCAAAATCTGAAGTTTAACAGAATTGTGTTCTTTAAAAAATAGTTTGTTAGACAAAAGTTGATTTTTTTAAATGTCCCAGAGTGTTAGATCATAGAATCATTTAGCTTATTCTCCCCTCCCACCTGTGGCACTAAAGAGGTCTTATCCTAAAATACCTGAGCACTAACTGTTGCATTGAGTGGTGATTTTTCACTACAGTAAATCTAAAAATTGATAGTTCTATCTGGTATGCTCCCACACACGCACCCTAACAAAATAACAGTTGCACTATACTAAAGGTTGCAGCTAAAGCCTATTTCAGAACGCTCATTTTAAGTACATGATCAGCCTGCCTGGTTTCCCCTTGACCAGCATCTTATGCTACAACTAGGAGGTCCAGAGAGGTATGTTCACAGCTACTTTTAGGTCTAAACTCCTACCAAAAAGACTGGATTCCCATGTTTCTTAGGTTTCTCCCTTTTCCTGGCCAAGTGCCAGAGTGGCTGACACACTCTTCTCAACAATTTCAGCTTCCCTTCTATAGTCACTGAAGCAATCTGCCCATGTCACCACCATGCGGTCACTATCATTGTACTTCATGTCGGCTATAGGTATACACCATACACCATGCAGTTCCACTGCTTAATATCATTCCTCCCGTCTTTTCTTTCTTTCTTTTTTTCTTTTTAGACAGGAGAGTCTCACTATATTGCTCAGGCTTGTCTCAAACTCTTGGCCTCAAGCAGTCCTCCTGTCTCGGCCTCCCAAAATGTTGGGATTATGGGCATAAGCCACCACACCTGGCCTCCTTCTTTCCTGACAAGATCCCTTGGTAGTCCCTTCTCATGTTGTCATTCATAATAGGCTTTAGGAATGCCTTTGAGGTATATTGTTGGCTCATGGTATCATCTGACTCATCATTGCAATTGGCTTTTTTGCCAATATTGAAAGTATTATCCTTGTATTAATGCAATTCTATATGATTTTCTAATGGTGGTGACCCTCATATTGCAAAGACTGAACTTCATCTTACAAACATTCATTAAGTATCAAATGCCAGGCTTAGGCTTAGCTGTCTTTATTTCTTGCAATTTCATAATGTTACAATTCTTACTTATCTATAGGAGTGATCTTTGAATCAGACTTCCCTCTGTCAACCACTAAAATCCTCACCCTAAATTGTATACTTAATTTCCTTCTTTCTTTCCTTCTCTCTCTCTCTCTCTGATCTACTTTTTCCTTATTCACCTAATTAAGGAATTAAGAAATTAAGGAATAATTCATGTCTCATCATTCCCCTCCCATCTTACCCATGGATGTTAACGATTTGTCTCAGCCTATTCAGTCAGTGCTCATTCTACGTAATCCACTGAGCCCTGATACACACACATCTTGCAATTTAAAAAATGTGAGAAATGAAAATATGAGCAAGACAGCATAAAATTATTATTTACATCAGTGGTCTCCAAACTTGAGCATACATCAGAGTTTGGAGACATGTGAAGCACAAATTGCTGGACAGAGTTTCTCCTTCAGTTGGTGTGGGATCGGTCTAGAGAATCTGCATTGCTAACAAGTTCCTGAGGAATGTTGCTGCTGCAGGATCATAAATGATTGTCTAAAAATTAATGATTTATAGGTAACATAAGGTTTATGGAAAATGCAAAAGTATCAACTGAAAAATTAGCACGAGAGGCCCATTACAAGAACGTCAGGTCCATGAAAACAAGGATTTCTTATATTCCACCAATATCATATTCTATAAGTACTGGAAAAAAATACCACCTACCTGAGAGCAGCAAACTTTGTAAAAAAAAAAAAACTTACAAATATGCTTTAAAAGATGTATGAAAGACATATGAAAAACAAAATTTATGGCCGGGCACGGTGGCTCACACCTGTAATCCCAGCACTTTGGGAGGCTGAGGTGGGCAGATCACGAGGTCAGGAGATCGAGACCATCCTGGCTAACCTGGTGAAACCCCGTATCTACTGAAAATACAAAAAAATTAGCTGGGCATGGTGGCGGGCACCTGTAGTCCCAGCTACTCAGGAGGCCGAGGCAAGAGAATGGCATGAACCCGGGAGGCAGAGCTTGCAGTGAGCCGAGATTGCACCACTGCACTCCAGCCTGGGTGACAGAGTGAGACTTCATCTCAAAAAAAAAGTAATAAATAAATAAATAAAAAGAAAAATAAAATTTTATGGAAGCACATAAAAGAATAAATGACCCTGAATAAATGGAAACACACACACTCACGCGCACATACACACACACACACCATATCCAGGAACAGACAAACTCAAAATCATAAAGATGCAAACTTCCCTCAAATTGAATACACAAATTCAATACAATTTCAATCAAATTCCCTAAAAGAGTCAAATTTTTTGTGGAGAAGGTGGATATTTTGTACGTTGAATCTATAGTTCATTGGGAGAACTGAACACATAAAAATTGTCCAATAAGCTTAAAAAAGAAAAATAAGCAATAAACATCATGGCTGGTGTTTGGGGAGGGTGGTTGTGGAGGCAGAGGCAAGGAAACTTTTTCCAGTGGATATTAAAATGTAGTAAAAAATATATATAGTAACTATTACAGTGTGGTACTAGTGTGGGAACAGACAGAGGAATGAACAGAATCGAATCTAAAAATAGATCAAAATACATATGGTTATTAACTATATCATGAATGTGGCAATTGAAATCAGTAGGAAGATAAAACTTCTCAAAAAACACTTTAGGGGAAACTGGCTATGCTGGGGAGAGGAGATTAAAATCCTATCTATACCATATGTTTCAGATAGGTTAAATATTGCAATATGAAAAAATAAAATCCTAAAAGTAGTAGAGGGCCGGGTGCGGTGGCTCACGCCTGTAATCCCAGCACTTTGGGAGGCTGAGGCGGGCGGATCACAAAGGTCAGGAGATCGAGACCATCCTGGCTAACACAGTGAAACCCCGTCTCTACTAAAAAAAAAAAAAAAAAAAAAAAATACAAAAAATTAGCCGGGCATGGTGGCGGGCGCCTATAGTCCCAGCTAGGCGGGAGGCTGAGGCAGGAGAATGGCGTGAATCTGGGAGGCGGAGCTTGCAGTGAGCGGAGATGCGCCACTGCACTCCAGCCTGGGCGACAGAGCAAGACTCCGTCTCAAAAAAAAAAAAAAAAGTAGTAGAGGCCGGGCACAGTGGCTCACGCCTGTAATCCCAGCACTTTGGGAGGCCGAGGTGGGCAGATCACGAGGTCAGGAGTTTGAGACCAGCCTGGCCAACATGGTGAAACCCCGTCTCTACTAAGAAAAAAATATATATATACAAAAAATTAGCTGGGCGCACCTGTAATCGCAGCTACTCAGGAGGCTGAGGCAGAAGAATTGCTTGAACCCAAGAGGTGGAGGTTGCAGTGAGCCAAGATCGCACCACTGCACGCCAGTCAGGCCGACAGAGCAAGACGCCATCTCAAGAAAAAAAAAAAAAACTAGAAGACAGATAAAGGAGAATTTTTTAAAACAATTTTTAATGAGTCACAAAATCTTTCTAAGGGCTGACACAAAACTTAGAGCCCATAAAGAAAATAATGTTTAAGTTTGCTGGTTACAAAAAGTTGCAATTGTATCTGGTACAAAACACCATAAACATAATTAAGAAGAGGCAGGGGGGTGTGAGATTGGAAGCCAGGAGATGTGCGACATAGGCAAAGGTTTAATATTCATCATACATAAAATATTCTAAAAACATAATGAAGAAATACCATTTGACCCAGCCATCCCATTACTGGGTATATACCCAAAGGATTATAAAACATGCTGCTATAAAGACGCATCCATACGTATGTTTATTGCAGCACTATTCACAATAGCAAAGACTTGGAACCAACCCAAATGTCCAACAATGATAGACTGGATTAAGAAAATGTGGCACATATACACCATGGAATACTATGCTGCCATAAAAAATGATGAGTTCATGTCCTTTGTAGGAACATGGATGAAACTGGAAATCATCATTCTCAGCAAACTATCGCAAGGACAAAAAACCAAATACCGAATGTTCTCACTCATAGGTGGGAATTGAACAATGAGAACACATGGACACAGGAAGGGGAACATCACACACTGGGACCTGTTGTGGGGTGGGGCGAGGGGGGAGGGATAGCATTAGGAGATATACCTAATGTTAAATGAAGAGTTAATGGGTGCAGCACACCAACATGGCACATGCATACATATGTAATAAACCTGCACGTTGTGCATGTGTACCCTAAAACTTAAAGTATAATAATAAAAAAAAACATAATGAAACAAAGGTGAGCAATCCTGTGAGCAAATATTTCAACAGGCCTTTCACAGAAGAATGGCAATAAAAAGAATAAGCATAAGAAAATATGTCCAATCTCAATTTGTGTGTGTGTGTGTGAGAGAGAGAGAGAGAGAGAGGAGAGAGAGAGAGAGAGAGAAACCAAGAGAAAATCTGAAACCATAGAATATAAAACACCTCTCAGGGTCCTAGTTACCATGGAAAATCCTATTTCTCCCACAATAAATTACAAACAAGAAAAAGACAATGAAGGAGAAAGAAGAAAAACGCTTACAAAAGATTTTAAGTGGAAATCTATAGATAAATTGAGGGAAGATAAAAAACTGCTGAGCTTTTTATAGGGAAAATTAAGTGGCTTCATGTATTAAAGCTTTCAATTTGGGATGAGTTTAAGCAAGCAGGTGCAGGTTGTTTCTTTTTTTCCTCATCTCCATACTAACAAGCTATAATTCAATTTGTCCTCCATGTTCCAAAGGGTAAAATTCTTAAGTGCTTTTATATTACAGTAATCACCTTATCAGAAAGCTGTTTATCCAAGCAAAATGAGATTCACAAACTACCTTAAAACAAAAATGCCTATATCTCTAATATAATAAAATATTATTAAGTTCCAAGTAACTCTTGAAATCTAGATGCAAGCAGCATTTTTATAACATGATATTCTTCTAGTATAGTAAAAGAAAAAAAACATCATTTTGCTTTCTTTGTGCAAGAGGTCTTTAAGCTGAAGGATTCTGGTTTTTAAGTGAATCTATAGCTGAAATCTAAAGTCCGTGCTCAAACACTAAGCAACATCTAAATAACAACAAGAAGACATAAAAGTATTTCTTTATCAATGACAAGTTTATTATCACATTTCTTAAAAAATAAGTATTAATCATTTGCTAAAATGACATAAGCTAATATGAATTAAGAACCCTCTTTAAGGTCCACTCTGATTTATACATCACAATCAGTCTTAGAAATATTGTGAGTACTGTATTAAATTATAAACTGCCTCCTTCGGAGTTTATCATATTCCTCAATATTACATTAAAAAGACAAAGTATTTCCCTCTAAATAGATGAAATACTGTTTAACATCCTATTCAATCAAAAGCCACAAGTCAATTAAATGTAAAACAACTAAAACCTGTTCTGATAAAATTCATATAGTCAATGTACTAGAGTTTTAACTCTTTTTAGTAAGTGATTTTCAAATATGGTAAAAAAAAAAAAAAAAAACCTGGCAAATCACCAATCAGAACTCCTTAGAAAGCAGTATTTCAGATACAAATCTTTCCAGCAGAAATCACCATGTTACTAAATTAGGTCACTCTACTTTTACTGTGCAAGGGATTCAAGGGAGTACAGCATGCAGGTCTGAATAAAGGTAACAGTTTTTCTGTATCTATAACAAATATTTTTAGCAAATTTAAGAAAATGGCAGAAGACATAAAGAGAAGTGTAGGTAGCTCTATCTTTTCTACAATCTTCATAGCCACAGTAGAAACCATCTTATGGAACACATTCAGACCCACAGTTCAACAATAGATCAAAAAAGTTAAAGTAGGATATGGTTTACTTTATCATTTGATATAGAACTAAGGCTGTTGATTTGCACAAATGCCTGTTAATTAAATCTTGGCATGGCATCTTAAAATTAACCTCACTACCATGACGAATGCATGAACTGTCAGTTACAGATTTGGTTTCTTTAAAACAGATATAGAATATAAAGACACTCACAAAAGAATCTGAATTCAGAATCTTTAGGACTTTTTACAATTTCCCCCAAATCTTCTATAACCACAGGGCCAAAACTGATGTAAAGTAAGTGAGGGTCTCACCTCAACCACAGAAATTTAAGGGGTTGCAAAAAAAAATTCAGTAATAAAGATGAATATGCTAGGCATAGTGGCTCATATCTGAAATCCCAGCAACTCAGGAGGCTGAGGCAGGAGGATTACTTGAGCCCAGGAGTTTGAGACCAGCCTGGCCAACACAGCAAGACCCTCAGCTCTAAGAAAGAAAGATGAATAATAATTTAATGTAATATTTTTAAAAGTCTACAACACTATACTTGATGATAAAACATTAGATGCTTGCCCCCTAAAAGCAGGAACAAAACAAGGATGTCTGCTCTCACTGCCTCTATTCAACATTGTGCTAGAAGCTCTATCCAGGGAAATTAACCAAGAAAAGGAAATGAAATTCATCTTGGAAAACTTAGGGAAATAATTTTTAAAAGAAAAAAAGGCACCCATATTGGAAAGGAGGAAGTAAAACTATTTTTACTTTATTTTTTCAGAGCAGATGACATGAGCTTGCATGTAGAAAATCCTACAGAATTGATGGAAGACTATTAGAACTAAAAAAATGAGTCCAGCAAAGTTGCAGGATACAAGATCAATATACAAAAATAGATTTTATTTCTATACATGTGCAATAAACAATCTGAAAATGAAATTTAAAACAATTCCATCAATGTAAACATAAAATATTTGGAAATAAATTTAACAGAAAAAGTACAAAATTTATATTCTGGGAACTATAAAACATTGCTGAAAAACAGAATAAGATCTAAATAAATGGGAAAACAAACCATGTTCATGGATTGGAAGCCTTAATATTGTTAAGATGGTAATACTCCCCAAAGTGACCTGCAGATTTAACACAATCCTCATCAGACTCTCAACTGACTTATTTGTAGAAACTGACTAGCTAATTGTAAAAGTCATAATTAAGTACTCAAAAGCCACATGTAGCTAGTGGCTATTGTATCGGACAGGAAAGCCTTATCTGTCCTGGGTAAAAAAAATACCTTTTTACCCTTTCAATTAATTTACAGTAGATAATATACTTACATAATAATTATTTATATTAAATTCTCTTTGTTCAAATAACTCATGTGATTTCTTTCTCTTGATTAGACCCTGGTTGATACATTTATTCAGGTAGTTTCATTATCAAGGCAGCATGGTAATAGGCCTTTAGAAGCTTAATGACATAGGTTCAGCTGTCACTTTCTAGCTGCACAAGCAAATTACTTCATCTCATTAATTCTCAGAATGTTACTAGGTAAAAATGGGGAGCCAATACCCACTTCCTCAAGTTTGTTGTGAGGATATATGAACAGCTGACATATAACAGGTGTTCAATATATTTTACTTTTTTATTCATTTCTTTATTATCAGCCTCCGAGCACTTAAATCTATCTATCTCAGCTACAGCCTCCCAGAGTATTTCTTCCCCTGTCAAAACCACACTGTACTTTGTCCCTGTTCCTTGGGACTTTTTTTCAGCAAAGATTAATCTTTAGAGGTAATCACAGCAGAACAAAGCTGGAAGACTCACACTTCCCAATTTCAAAACTTACTATAAAGCAGTGGTAATCAAACAGTGTGGTGTTGGCACAAGGATAGATCAATGGAATAGAATTGAGAGTCCAGAAATAAAGCCACGTGTCTATGGTTAACTATTTTCCATAAGTGTTCCAAGACTGTTCATTGAGGAGAGGAAAGTCTCTTCAACATATGGTGCTGGCACAACTGGATAGTCACATGCAAAAGAATGAGGTATACACCATATACATATACATTTGTATATACCATATACAAATATTAACTAAAATGGATCAAAAACCTGTTAGAGCTAAAACTCTTAGATAAAAACAAATTTTTATGACCTCACATTTGGCAAAGGATTTTTAGACATGACACCAAAAGCATGAGCAACAATAGATAATTTGGACTTAATCAAAATGTAAAACTTGTGCATCACTGGACATTATCAAAAATGTGAAAAATCGGCTGGGCGCCGTGGCTCATGCTTGTATTCCCAGCACTTTGGGAGGCCAAGGTGGGTCGATCACGAGGTCAGGAGATCGAGACCATCCTGGCTAACACAGTGAAACCCTCATTTCTACTAAAAATACAAGAAAAAAAAATTAGTCGGGTGTGGTGGCGGGCACCTGTAGTCCCAGCCACTCGGGAGGCTGAGGCAGGAGAATGGTGTGAACCTGGGAGGCAGAGCTTGCAGTGAGCCAAGATTGTGCCACTGCACTCCAGTCTGGGCAACAGAGCGAGACTCCATTTCAAAAAAAAAGTGAAAAATCCTACAGAATAGGAGAAAATATTTGCAAATCATATACCTGACAATAAATTATATGTAAGGATATACAGCAACAACAACAATTTAAAACTGGACAGCTTCCTTTAGGCCCAAACAGTCATCTTCCAGTAATCTGCCAAAATGATGAATACAAAGAGAAAGACAGGCACTGGTACACGTTTTCTAGGCTTTTTAGAAAACATGAAGTTATCCAATGTCAAAATAGCCAGAAGTGATGATGCCAGGAATCTAACCCAGGACTGTCTGATTTTAAAGCCTCTCCATTACATAGTGTTACCACCTTAGCCCTTTAAATTCTGATGTCAGCCCACTGTTTCTCATACTGATATCAATAATTGCAGCTCAAAGTCAACACAGTCTATTAACAGCTTTGATTTGTCTTCTAAATATGAAACTACAGAGTAATATCTCCAGAAATCCCTTCCCCTACTCCCCCCCTCATTTTTATTTCTCTTACACACACTAATTAATTAAAGTATGCCACACTAATTTAGTGCTCTGTCTTTATCAGCTTCCACCTTCCTATTATGCTCTATTTTATTTCATTCTACAGTTCCTCTCAGAGTTCCTAAACACCAAGTGCTTTCATAGTTCTCCACTCTTTTTTTTTTTATTATACTTTAAGTTTTAGGGTACATGTGCACATTGTGCAGGTTAGTTACATATGTATACATGTGCCATGCTGGTGCGCTGCACCCACTAACTCGTCATCTAGCATTCGGTATATCTCCCAATGCTATCCCTCCCCCCTCCCCCCACCCCACCACAGTCCCCAGAGTGTGATATTCCCCTTCCTGTGTCCATGTGATCTCATTGTTCAATTCCCACCTATGAGTGAGATATCATCTCACACCAGTTAGAATGGCAATCATTAAAAAGTCAGGAAACAACAGGTGCTGGAGAGGATGTGGAGAAATAGGAACACTTTTACACTGTTGGTGGGACTGTAAACTAGTTCAACCATTGTGGAAGTCAGTGTGGCCATTCCTCAGGGATCTAGAACTAGAAATACCATTTGACCCAGCCATCCCATTACTGGGTATATGCCCAAAGGACTATAAATCATGCTGCTATAAAGACACATGCACATGTATGTTTATTGCGGCATTATTCACAGTAGCAAAGACTTAGAACCAACCCAAATGTCCAACAATGATAGACTGGATTAAGAAAATGTGGCACATATACACCATGGAATACTATGCAGCCATAAAAATGATGAGTTCATGTCCTTTGTAGGGACATGGATAAAATTGGAAACCATCATTCTCAGTTCTCCACTCTTAAATCCATGGCTAGCGTCTTGATCTTTCAAAACAATTATAATCCTTTGCTATCCTGATGAGGTATTACTTCTTCTGGGTCAATAACTATAGCTCAGTTATGCAACGTGCCCAAATGAATGCTGGTCATGAATTTATCACCCAAAATATTTGTTGACTTTTCCTTTTAAACAGGATAAATTAAAGCACAATTTCTTTCATTAAGGCAGAAAGAATTTTACTTTCCAATAATAATCAATTGCAAAATGTCACTAAAACAATCTACTGGAAAAGTACCTGAACTTCTGACTATTAAGCCAAACTATCCCTTTTAATAGACAGACTGAAAATTGACAGCATTTTATAGTATGTCTAGAATGAACCAATTTTGCAGTAACTTCATCTATTCAAAACACAGTAAAGAAACAAGTAAAAAAGAGGCCTCAGAGACAGAACAGATATCACAAAGCTCAAGCACAAATGCACATTCATGTTAGTAACTGACACACACCTTAGTCCTTCATGTACAATTCTAAATCTGTTTGGCCAACTGGTTTTGAGCATGCAAAAAATCAGAAGAAGGAGATAAGGAGCTGAAGGAAGGCACACTAAGGCATGACATAGAAGAAAATGCAAAAGCTGTTCAAGGAACATAAGAAGAGTACAACAATCCGGGATCATATATTGTAGAAGCAAATAGTTCTACAAGTCTCAACAGATCCTACAGCATCTCTAAAACACTTTACTGTAACAGCTGTAATGACAGCCATGAGTCAGCAAGAAAAAATTTAACCAAAGTATTGAAAATGAAAAATACATTGATGTTAAGGAGATAAAATCAGTTGTAAATAAAAATACAATAAAACAAAATTCTGGAACAGTTCATCTCCTAAGCATTTAAGAAATCTGAAGTTTTAACTGTTACGAGCAGCATCTTCACTTTTCTTCTCACGCTGTTTCCACTACAAATATAGGAAATTCCCTAAAGCTATATCAATCATCTTAACCCTGCTATCAACGTATAAGGGAGCACAGTCAATGATGACATCCATTTTAAGCAATTTGGGGGCTTACTAGGAAATTTCACTCTATATCACTATAGAAATTCATTTTTAATGAAGAAAGTGCATTTCAGAGATACAAATTTTATCTAAACCTTCAATACCAGTAGTACAAATAATATAGCAGACTATGTGCATTAAAATATAACTTCTTTTCCAAGCATCAGGACATGCACACACACCCCCAACTTGCCTTCAGGTAAGGCGTGCTTCAGGTTCTTGGTCCTACCAATTAAATGTTCCAAACTCCCTCTCTGGGCTACACTGACCTACAATATACCAGATGATGACCCTTCCATTCTCAGGGAAGAGACATTATATTATAATGGTTAAGAGCATGGACCCTGCAAATAAGCTATCATGGTGTTCAATTCTAGCTCTACCACTGAACTGTGTTACCGTGAGCACTTAACTACTGTCTGTAAAACAAAGACAGAGACAGCATCTAGCACTTAGCATTACTCATAAATGTTGGTAATATGTAATTTATAGCACATCTACAAAGAATCAGGCACCGTGCAGAACATTAGGAATATAAATATGAACGAGGAACAGTCACTACATTCAAAGAGTTCAGTCTCATGGAGAAAACAGACATAACAGAGCATATAAATGCTACGAATGAAGGTATGTGTGCTACGGCACTATGCAATACGGAGGAAGAATACTTATCTCAGCATATTCCCAGGGGACAGGTATACTGTGTCTTAAAGGAAGTTATGTAAGCAAAACAAACGTTACAATAATATCTCCTGAGGCACAATGAGGGTAATCCTTGTGCATCATGTAGACCTGGATGTGAGGTACTATGACTTTGTAAAGTGTTAAATGCATATTATTGAGTATAAAGGTATTGAAAAAGCCCTACGACCCACAAACCTCGCCCTCATCCACGAATCAGGCAGCCTGAAATCCCCACAATAAATGTCCATCTAACAAGTATGCCATTATATCATTTTTAAAAATGCAAAGTACACCTAAAAATGGAAGCAGATGAAAAAAGAAGTATTACTTATAGAATTCTTCCACGTACCAGACACTTTACATTAGTTACTTTACCAAATCCTCACAACAACCCAGAGAAGAACGTATTATTACCCTCATTTTACAGATTAAAAAAAACAGAGGCTTCTCAGAGTTTATTAATATGCTCAAGGTCACCATTGCTAAGTGGCTGAGTCAGAATTCTAACCTTCAAAATCTGAACTGCAACCACTAAATTATACTGCTATCTTGGTATACTAACATGGAAAAACACATATTAAGAAGTATCAATCAGTCATTGTATTAGTTTGCTGGGGTTGCCATAATAAAGTACCACAAACTGGGCAGCTTAAACAACAGATTCAACATGTCAGCACAGTTGGGTTCTTCTGAGGTCTCTCTCCTTGGCTTCCAGATGGCCATCTTCACATGGTCTTCCCTCTGAACCTGCCTATGTCCTAACCTCTTCTTAAAAGGACACCAGTTACATTGAATTAGAGTCTACCATGAAATACCCTATCTCCACACTTCACCACATTCTGAGATACTGGTGGGGTTAGGACTTCAACATCTGGGTTTCAGGAGGGCACAATTCAATCCACAACAGTCACACTGAAAAAAGACTCCTCTTCCAAGAGAAAATGGGGATTAACCTTAAGTGTTTTTAAATCATAAATAAAATTTGCGGAGGTTGTTTTTTAAGATATGTAAGCATATACATTTAGCTAGGAATAGCCAATGAGTCCAATGCCCCTGAGGAGCATTTTGGAAATGTGTTGGGGTACTTTTACCACTCAAAATTATTGAGAGAAACCACGAGCATTTGGTGGGCAGAGGCAAGAGTTATGGAATACATGGAGCAGTCCCAAACAGTAAAGAATGGCCTCATTTCCCAGAAGAGGGAAATATTCTGCCAGGTGAAACTTAACACAATAAACACCAGGAACTGCGTATACTAATACACAGGTAGTATACGAACTGTGTATACTAATACAGGTAGATTTGACAAGAAGTTAAGAAAAAAGCCCAATAATTTAGGACAAAGTCTTTATGGAGGCAGAAGCTTGAATCAAATAAAGATGTTGTCTCAAAACTAAATTATATATCCACTCTATGCACTACATACTAGAGCATTTCTAATTATATATTTGTTGAAAAGAGTTTAGTACAATAGTGCAGTTACTGCAAAAGCAATGGAACCTCTGCAAAAATGGCAGAGGATATTTGAGTCCATTCTTAAAGATTACAAACAAAGCATTATTAAATTCGTAGAGACATATGAACCACAGGGATCTCAATAAAAATTACTGAAGTTGAATTTTGAAGAGCAAATTTTTTAAAAGAATAAAAATTACTTAAATGTTTCAAATTACGAAATTCTATGTGTTAAAAAAATGTTTTGTAACACTAAGAAACATATCCTGTAAAAACCCATATTGAAAGTATTCATTTGGTGATTGCCTGTTATTTTTCTATCTTTTTGGTATAGAGACATCTACTGCCCCATCTTCTCCATACCTTACTGTTTTATTGTTTCTCTTTCTAATCCATCCTCTCTATTTCTCATCACCTAGAGAAGAATTTGGTCATCAAGGTCTTTTGAGGCACCAGGAATCTAAACCATGTCTTAAAGTGGTAGTATTTCAAAATAGGAAATATGCTTTCTGTGATACCTCATCAGGGTCTTGTTCTCTATCACAATATAGGAAATTACTTTGTCAGTACCCTTATAAATATGGCCCAAGTCCTTTGTGAGAATATCGTACTTCCTCATTTTCTTCATTTTGAGAGTCTGTAATTTGTCCTGACATGTTTTCTCGGCTTCAAGTATTTCCTTCTTTCTCTTATTATATACAAACAAGTCTCATCTGTGGTTATTTATTCTAACATTTTTATTTTATGGTCCACATGTACCACTAATTTTTCATTTTCTGTAGTTTTCTATACAGAATTACCTTGTTACTTCTCATAAACCTGAACTTAATTCTTTAGAAGTAGGTACAAGCTTCATTTCCAAGATTAGGCTACAGACATTAAAAAACTTTTTGCTTTAAAAAAAAAGAAGTAGGTACAAGCATTCACTACTTCACTACATCTTCTAGTACAGTTGGGCCCTCACAGTCATATCCTGAAATACGTACTGTTTCATTATAAATTATATTTATTCTTTATATTATAATCATCGTATTGATTTTGTTATATGTATATAAGTAGGTCACACTATCTATGAATTCTATTTCCCACTAATTAAACAAACTGCTACAAAATGTTTAAAAGGGTAAGGTCAACGTCTGACAGGGTTGAAAGCCACATATGGTGACTTACAGAGACCTGAACCAGGAGAACACAGAAACTGTCCCTGAATCTGGTGAAAAGGAAAAGGAAAATGCTCTTTTCTACTGGTCCTCTGACTAAACAGCAAACAGAACTAAGAAACTGTAGCCAAGAAATTGGAAGCAAAGAATAAGTAAAAGAAAAAAAATAGAGAAGTGGTTTATAAGAAACCAAATAATTAACTGTGAATATGCAAAACTGACTGCCGGTAGTGCTTTCAGATCTAACCTAGCAGCAGCCTAGCATTGGGGTTAAGGGATGATCTAAATAGATATGCAGACAGACTAGTTAGAATTTCAATCGTGAAAGACTGCCAATAAGCTGGATTTCACTAATAAGTCAATTAATTAAATCCATAAACCATGCTCACCACTACAGTAAAATTTGGTTGTACATCGACGAACCTGTATATGTGCTGTACTTTAGAGGAGTGGAAAAAGGGAATCAAGAAGTTAGAGCGAATAAAAGGTCAAAAGATCACAATACCAAGAGTTTAGCTTCAGAAGAAGAAAACTGTGTCACTAATAAGCTCCCATCCTGTCTCAAAGCTTACCAATGAGAAAAACATTAGAGGTACTGAAATGAACTACAGAGGACAATTGGTTCAACCCATTAACTCTAAGTGGGCTTCATTTCCCCTACGCTGGGCCAATATCTGGGCCAGTAACTCAGGGTTACTTTTAATTAGGTACTTTCAGAACAGAAATGCTGAGAGCAGTTTGGTCAAAACTCTTTTATGTTTGATGCTTAAAGTATGTCATGCTATATTAGTTTGTCCCTAGAAAAGATAGCTTGTAAAGGAATAGCCAGACTATTAAAGAACTAAAATAGCATGATTTTGGTTGCTCCTTTTATGCCCCAAAGGGTAGCAGCAACGTGAACTCTGGAGCATCTAGCTCATCCTCATCTCAAATTCCTCTATTTCAAAAAGGTCATTGTGAATTCTTAATAAAGCATTAAGCTAGATTTACTTTACATCAAATTAATTTTAAGTCATGAGCCACATTTGATCAGACTACTTACAAAGAGAGCACAGTCTTATCTTTTGCTAAAGTCTTAATGCATATTCTTCACCATGCAGAGACGAAAATTATTATAGTTATTTTAGCAATTACACCCTAGCAGCTGTTATATATTTTTTTCCGACTAAGTCTGAAGTTACAATAAACCAAATAATTGTTCATTTTAATTGTATTGGACAAGGCCATTTAGGTTGATAAATTAGAAGGTAAACCATCATTAACTCACAGGTAAAATTCACAAATATCTGAAGGATAGTTTTTCCTCTATATCATCAATACCAGACAACTTAAACTTGTTTTATGTAACTATCACATAAAGCATTTATGTTACAAAATTTGTCTTTAACAATAATTTCTAAAGCATATATATTTTCTGATTTTTCACTTAAAAATGTGTTTTTGAAAAACAGGTTTCAAGTGAATAAACATGGAAAGCTTAATATACTGCCTTATACTATTTAGCCAGTCTTTGCTTTCCTCTTCTTGTTTGTTCAGACTAAAAAAGAAAGGTCAGCTTTCCCTTTTTCCCTCCAATTCCCAATTTAGCATGCATTAAGGTTTAGAATATAAGGTTAAAAAACATTTCTCTCCAAACTGAAGAAGCCACTGCTATTTTTAAATATTGATTTATCACTGTAATGACCTCTAAAAAATCCATGTGCTTAAGTGACTAACATTAGATAACTGATATGACTCTCTTTTTGCTCCAGATATGGAGAAATGATTATCATATGTTTGACACTGAGACTGTCTTAAGCACACAGACAAGAAAATGAACTGAATAGCTTCTGTATAGTCCTACTTATAGCCTCTTTTAGAAAAGTTTAATAAATATACTTTCATACCCCAAACAGTAGAGTGAAGAGAGAAGAAACTGTAGAGTCACACAGACTTGAGTTTAAATGCTAGCCTCACTACATATTTGCTAGCTGTTTTCTGTGTGTTTTAATTTCTTCACTGCTTCTAGGATAACAACGCCTACTTCTCAAAGGGTGGCTATAAGGTCTGAATGGAATAAAATATGTTAAGTGACTGACTAGGCAGAAACACAATAAATGTTGGGTCTCATATCTTCCCTTCCCTACAACTTGGAATTTTAATATATCTAAATGAAAACTCTTCAGAGGTAAATTTGTAATGCATGTCTAATATTTTAAATATTAATTTTCTTTAGCCTATAACACCTTCAACTGCTGGATCGACAAGACGTTCAGTATGTGGATGACTACCACCTTTGAAAATAGAGCGTACTCTGTGGTCAATATATTTGACTAAATTTGTTATATAAGCTTAATTATTTTTAACATGAAAGTAATAAAAGAATAGTCATCCTTTGATGTCAGTGTGACTTTTCTAGTTTTGTAATCCTTAACTCAGTCTTTTTTAATATACAATGAACTTTTTATAAACTTCTACATTCTGAAAACCAAATTAATTAAAATTCATTTTAAAAGGTAAATGTATACCAACCAGCATTTTGTGAACTTGCAGTAGACCCAACACCCTTCTCAGTCTCTGAGAACTGCATACCATCTGCCCACAAGGCAAACATGGGTTGTTCTTTCCGATCTAACTACCTTTGGGCCACGCTGATTAGACCAGAAGTGGAACTTGTCCTAAACTAATTATATATACTATCTCTCCTGGGAATTGGAGCAGAGCAATTCTAGTCTGGCCAGAAGTAATCCCAAGGTCTCAGGGCAGTCATATGCACAGAGAATCAAAGAAAGCCAGTCTTCAGAAAGACAGAGGTGTAAAGGACTCACATAAAAAGAAACAGAGCCAACGTAGCCTGGAACACAAATGATACAAGAAGCAAGAATAGCTTCCAAAGTTACTGAGCCCTTCTAGCTTCCTGCCCTTGGCCTCCCTAGGCTCCATTAGGCTAGAGCAAGCTCCAGTGTGTTTCTGCTACATAAAAGTAAAAGAAACTCAACTAAGACAGGAATAGGTAATGAAACACAAATACGGAAGAGTTATAGCTCCTCCAGGGCTGGACATTGCTATTTTAATAGATACTAAAATTCTACAGTATCACAATAAGTTCCTTCTATTACTCCATTTACTGTTTTTTTTCTGACAACATAGCTGATAGTATATTATCTAAAAATTTGTAAAGTCATAACAAAAATTAAACTGTGCTTAGAGAAAAACCAAGTAGAATTGTTACAAAGCAGACAGAAAAGGGTAATGACAGGTAATATTTATTTAGTAGTGGAGGTGGTGAAGATTGTGAGTTCCAATTCAGGAAGATAGTTAAGCCAGTATGCTTTTTAAATTATCTGGAACCAGTCATGAGACATGAAATCTGTTTAGTGGGTCAGGACAAGTGTTTATTTTTAATGAAACTGAACTACAGGGGTAAAATAGTAAAAATAAATATTGGTAAGTATTCTTTCATGAAAAGATTTGCTCCAGATACTACACACTCTTAAGTCACTAAATTATGAAATCAACTATAGTTCTAACTTCTGGCCAGGGTCAAAAGAGCTTAAATGTCACTAACAATCCCATGCTTCCAAAATACCAACTGGAGGCAATAACTCCTAGTAACACATTTTCATAACATATTTATTTTATGAGTTAAACATATAAAAGTATTCCTAGCAAATAAATCTTATTTGCTTTAAGTTAACTCAAAGTGGATCACAGATCTAAATATAAAACCCAAAAATATACAACTTCTGGAAGAAAAGATAGAAGAAAATCTTCAGGATTTTAGGTTAGGCAAAGATCTTGTAGCTATGAAAAACATGATCCACGAAAGAGAAACCTGACAAAATGATCTTTATCAATTTAAAATATTTTGTTCTGAGAAAGACTACCAAGAAAATGAAAGGACAAACCACAAACCAAGAAGAAAAATTGCAACACACACATCTGATGAAAGATTTACATCCAGAATCAATTAAAAAATTACAACTCTACAATGAAAGAAAATCTAGTTTTTTCCTTAATGGGCAAAAATCTGAACACATACTCAAAGATATATGGAATAACAAATAAATATATGGAAAGATGCTCAAAATCATTAGTCATTAAGGTACGTGCCCATGAACACAATGAGACAATTCTTTATTCTTCCCATTGGTATATACATAGAGAGTTTCCAATAGTTTCTCATTATAAGTACAGTCATGCATCACTTAACAATGGGGATAGGTACTCAGAAATGTGTCATTAGGTGATTTCATCATTATGCAAACATCATAGAATACACTTACACAAACCTAGATGATATAGCCTATTATATACCCAGGTTATATGGTATAGCCTATTGCTCACAGGCTACAAACCTGTAATGCATGTGACTGTACTGAATACTGTAGGCAACTGTAACATAATAGTCAGTATTTGTGTATCTAAGCATATCTAAACTTAGAAAAGGTGCAGTAAAAATACAGTATAAAAGATAAAAAATGGTACACCTGTATAGGGCACTTAGCATGAATGGAACCTGCAGGACTGGAAGTTGGTTGCTCTGAGTGAGTCAGTGAGTGAGTGGTAAGTGAATGTGAAGGCCTAGGAAATTACTGTACACTGTTGTAGACTTTATCAACATTGTACACTTAGGTAAACTAAATTTATAAAAAAATTTCTCTTTCTTCAATAATAACCTTAGCTTACTGTAACTTTTTTTATATGCTTTTAAATTTTTTTAACTTTTTGCCTCTTTTGTAATAACTTAGCTTAAAACACATTATACAGCTGTAAAAAATATTGTATTTCTTTATATCCTTATTCTATAATCCTTATTCAATTTTTACTTTTTTTTTTTTACTTTTTAAACTTTTTTTTAACTAAGACACAAGCACATAGGCCTACACAGGGTCAGGATCATAAATACCACTGTCTTCCACCTCCACATCGCATCCCACTGGAAGGTCTTCAGGGGCAATAACGTGCATGGAGCTGTCATCTCCTATGATGATAATGCCTTCTTCTGGAATACCTTCTGAAGGACCTGCCTGAAGCTGTTTACAGTTAGGTTTTTGTATACATAGAAGGAATACACTCTAAAATAACAATAGAAAGTATAGTAAATATATAAACCAGTAACACAGTCATTTATTATCAAGTATTATGTACTATATATATAACAGTATTGCTATACCTTTATACCACTAGAAGCAGCACAGTGGGGTCGTTTACACCAGCATCACCACAAACACGTGAAGAATGCTTTGCACTACAACATTAGGAGGGATCTGACTTCACTAGGCAATAGGAATTTTTCAGCTCCGTTATAATCATATGGGACCACAATTTCGTAGGCAGTTAATCACTGGCCGAAAGGTTATGTGACACATGACTATAATATCGCATTCTTATTTACACATCTCTGCACACACACAATTTCTGTTGGATCCAGCCTTCAGAACAGTATCACTAGAAAAGCACAATGGGTAGAGAGGAAGATGGCCGACTAGAAGCCCCTAGCCCTCCTCCCTTCCATAAAGACAAGCAAAACAACAAATAAACAGCTATATTTTAATGAAAATAACTAATGGAGAACACCAGGGTACGTCAAAGGAGTAACACAAACCTTGGTGAGCACAGTAACTCAGGAGAGTCACATAAAGAATGGAAGGAAATACTAGGACTCCATCACCCCATCCCCCATGTGAGATCACCTGAGAACCAGAAGGAACTTCTCTCTATGGTGCAAAGGTAGGCAAGAGGATCCCAGCAGCCCCCATCAACCCTTTGGATACCTACAATCCTCACTACTGGGGTCCCCTGCAGTCCTCATTAGCATTAAGCTCAGCTGAGGGAGCTGCCTAGAGACCACAAAGCTGTGCTCCCCCAACAGATAAGAAGCCAACACTGTGCCCCACCCCAAGTGGCCCACAGGGCTACTGCACTGAGAGCTAATGCTAGAGTATGTCTTGCCCCAGGATGAGTACGAGTAGTCACAGCACATCTTCTTCCCTGAGACTAAACTGCCCTCAAACCACCCCTGCTTAGTGGCCCTATATCCTCAAGTCCAGCTGTGAACAACTGTCCCTTCCCTGTGGGGCCAAGAAATGGTGGAACTGCTCCACCCACTCCTTCCCCCATCCCCTCAGGCAGAGTTGAGGCTGCGCAGTCCCTCCTGGGGAACCCATACTTTGGCAGAACAGCTCCATCTTCTCTTAGCCATGCCTGCACCCTGCCCCTAGGGACCTGAGCTGAATCTGCACTCTGCTGCTGAGCAAACAGCGCTTTGGTGGAGCCCTGCATCCTGGTGAAAACAGGGCCATCCAAAAGAGTCACACACACACACACACACACACACACACACCCTCACCTGAACTGAAACTGAAAATTGCCCCCTTGGGAGTTGGTGCCTTTGCTGAGCTGAGCAGCTGCACATCCCTTCAGGAGGTATTCCAGAAAAAAAGCATTGTTACCATAGGAAATGACAGGGCACGTTATTGCCCTGAAGACCTTCCAGTGAGATAAGATGTGTAAGTGGAAGGCAGTGAAATTGATTATCCTAACCCTGTGTAGGCCCAGGCTGATGTATATGCTTGTGTCTTCGTTTTTAACAAAAAAAAGTTTAAAATGTAAAAAAAAATAATAATAATAACAATTTTAAAAATAGAAAAAGGCATATATATGGTAAAAGCCAAGACTTCACCATTATACAATATACCCATGTACCAAAATTGAACTTGTACCCCTTACATTTATACAAATAAAAAACAATATTAATTCTTCCAGTTCATGAAAAAAGAAAAATGCTTATATAAAGAAATTATATGTATATATGTATGGATATAAAAAAAGAATTTTTGTATAGCTGTGCAATATGTTTTTGTTTCAAGCTAAGTGTTATTACAAAAGGGGCAAAAAGTTTTAAAAAATTAAAAAGTGTACAAAGTAAAAAGTTACAGTAAGTTAAGGTTAATTTATTATTAAAGAAAAAATACTTTTCATAAATTTAGTAAAGCCTAAATGTATAGTGTTTATAAAGTCTATAGTAGTGTACAATAATATCCTAGGCATTCACATTCTCTTCTCACTGACTGACACCCATAACAACTTTCAGTCCTGCAAGCTCCATTCATGATAAATGCCCTATGCAGGTGTACCATTTTTTATCTTTTATACCATACTTTACCATACCTTTTATATGCTTAGATATATTTAGATACACAAATACAGATCATTATGTTTCAACTACCTATAGTATTCAGTACAGTCACATGCATTACAGGTTTGTAGCCTGTGAGCAACAGGCTATACCATATAGCCTAGGTGTGTAGTAGGCTATACCACATACGTCTGTGTAAGTACACTCTATGATATTCACACAATGACAAAATTGCCCTAAGGATGCATTTCTCAGAATGTATACCTGTCGTTAAGTGATGAAGGCTGTGTAAGCATTTAAGGCTACAAATTTTCCTGTAAGTTTTGCTTACACTGCACCTCACACGTTTTGCTATGCAGTGTTTCTTATTGCTCAGTTTTAAGTAGTTTACATTTCTATTAGGATTTCTTTCACCCCATGTGTTGCTTAAAAATGTTTTTGAATATCCATACATGGCTATTTTTAGTTGCTTCATATTTTTAGCATAATTGCACAGTAACCAGAGAATATACTCTAATTTTCAGTCCTTTCACTAGTTGTTGAGACTTGTTTGATGGCCTAGTATATGGTCAATTTTAATAAATGTTCTGTCCGTACTTGTGATAAGACATTTTCTCCGCTTGCTGAAATATTCTATGTATACTCAATAAATTAAGCTTGATAATTGTATTCAAATTAAGTATAACCATAATAGATTTTTTTGTCTGCTTGTTCTATCAGTTACTGAGAGAGGTGGTTTACAATTTTCCACTCCAATTGGTAGATTTGTCATTTTCTTTTTTTTTAATTTTTAAATATTTTTATTTATTTATTTATTATTATACTTTAAGTTTTAGGGTACATATGCACAATGTGCAGGTTAGTTACATAGGTATACATGTGCCATGCTGGTGCACTGCACCCACTAGCTCGTCATCTAGCATTAGGTATATCTCCCAATGCTATCCCTCCCCCGTTCCCCCACCCCACAACAGTCCCCAGAGTGTGATGTTCCCCTTCCTGTGTCCATGTGTTCTCACTGTTCAATTCCCACCTATGAGTGAGAATATGCGTTGTTTGGTTTTCTGTTCTTGCGATAGTTTACTGAGAATGATGATTTCCAATTTCATCCATGTCCCTACAAAGGACATGAACTCATCATTTTTTATGGCAGCATAGTATTCCATGGTGTATATGTGCCACATTTTCTTAATCCAGTCTATCATTGTTGGACATTTGGGTTGGTTCCAAGTCTTTGCTATTGTGAATAATGGCGCAATAAACATATGTGTGCAGGTGTCTTTATAGCGGCATGATTTATAGTCCTTTGGGTATATACCCAGTAATGGGATGGCTGGGTCAAATGGCATTTCTAGTTCTAGATCCCTGAGGAATCGCCACACTGACTTCCACAATGGTTGAACTAGTTTACAGTCCCACCAACAGTGTAATAGTGTTCCTATTTCTCCACATCCTCTCCAGCACCTGTTGTTTCCTGACTTTTTAATGATTGCCATTCTAACTGGTGTGAGATGGTATCTCATTGTGGTTTTGATTTGCATTTCTCTGATGGCCAGTGATGGTGACCATTTTTTTCATGTGTTTTTTGGCTGCATAAATGTCTTCTTTTGAGAAGTGTCTAGAAAACCCCATTGTCTCAGCCCAAGATCTCCTTAAGCTGATAAGCAACTTCAGCAAAGTCTCAGGATACAAAATCAATGTACAAAAATCACAAGCATTCTTATACACCAACAACAGACAAACAGAGAGCCAAGTCATGAGGGAACTCCCATTCACAACTGCTTCAAAGAGAATAAAATACCTAGGAATCCAACTTACAAGGGATGTGAAGGACCTCTTCAAGGAGAACTACAAACCACTGCTCAAGGAAATAAAAGAGGATACAAACAAATGGAAGAACATTCCATGCTCATGGGTAGGAAGAATCAATATCGTGAAAATGGCCATACTGCCCAAGGTAATTTACAGATTTAATGCCATCCCCATCCAGCTACCAATGACTTTCTTCACAGAATTGGAAAAAACTACTTTAAAGTTTATATGGAACCAAAAAAGAGCCTGCATCGCCAAGTCAATCCTAAGCCAAAAGAACAAAGCTGGAGGCATCACACTACC
Organism: Gorilla gorilla gorilla; assembly: GCF_029281585.2. Classification (NCBI taxonomy): domain Eukaryota; kingdom Metazoa; phylum Chordata; class Mammalia; order Primates; family Hominidae; genus Gorilla; species Gorilla gorilla. The sequence goes on from NC_073247.2 coordinate 129,790,958, forward strand.
TGACTTCAAACTATACTACAAGGCTACAGTGACCAAAACAGCATTTTACTCGTACCAAAACAGAGATATAGATCAATGGAACACAACAGAGCCCTCAGAAATAACACCGCATATCTACAACTATGTGATCTTTGACAAACCTGAGAAAAACAAGCAATGGGGAAAGGATTCCCTATTTAATAAATGGTGCTGGGAAAACTGGCTAGCCATATGTAGAAAGCTGAAACTGGATCCCTTCCTTACACCTTATACAAAAATCAATTCAAGATGGATTAAAAACTTAAATGTTAGACCTAAAACCATAAAAACCCTAGAAGAAAACCTAGGCATTACCATTCAGGACATAGGCATGGGCAAGGACTTCATGTCTAAAACACCAAAAGCAATGGCAACAAAAGACAAAATTGACAAATGGGATCTAATTCAACTAAAGAGCTTCTGCACAGCAAAAGAAACTACCATCAGAGTGAACAGGCAACCTACAGAATGGGAGGAAATTTTCGCAACCTACTCATCTGACAAAGGGCTAATATCCAGAATCTACAATGAACTCAAACAAATTTACAAGAAAAAAACAAACAACCCCATCAAAAAGTGGGCGAAGGACATGAACAGATTTGTCATTTTCTTATTGCTCAGTTTCGCTTTATTTATTCTGAAGCTATAAAATAGATCCACAAAAGTTTAGAATTGTTTTCTCTTCCTGATGAATTGAAGCCTATATCATGATGTCAAATGGAGAAAGAGGCTGGGCATAGCGACACATACCTGTAATCCCAGCACTTTGGGAGGCCGAGGCGGGAAGACACTTGAGCCCAGGAGTTTGAGACCAGCCTGGGAAACACAGTGAGACCCCCATGTCTCCAAACATTTAAAAATTAGCCAGGTGTGGTGGTGTGTGCCTCTATTCCCAGCTACTCAGGAGGCTGAGGTGGGAGAATTGCTTGAGCCCTGGAGGTCAAGGCTTCAGCGAACCAAGACTGCGCCACTGCACTATCACCTGGGTTACAGAGTGAGACACTCTCTCAAAAAAAAAAAATCCACAAATGAAGAAAGAAGTCCTCATTCCCTCTATTTCTCCCTTCTCCCCTATATTAGTCTGTTTTCATGCTGCTGATAAAGACATACCAGAGACTGGGCAATTTACAAAATAAGGAGGTTTAATGTACTTACAGTTCCACATGACTGGGGAAGCCTCACAATCATGGTGGAGGGCAAGGAGGAGGAAGTCACATCGTACATGGATGGCAGCAGGCAAAAAGAGAGCTTGTGCAAGGAAACTCCCCTTTATATAACATCAGATCTTGTGAGACTTATTCACTATCACAAGAACAGCATAGGAAAGACCTGCCCCCATGATTCAATTACCTCCCACTGGGTCCCTCCCACAACACGTGGGATTTAAGATGAGATTTGGGTGGGGACACAGCCAAACCATATCATCCCCCAATATCATCCTCTCTACATATACTTGGCTGTGGATATAAGAGTAGATTGACTGAAATTTCAGCCCTATCTGTACTAGGGGTTGATGTTAACATTATTGTGATACAAATGTAGAATATAACAATAGAAAGTCATAGAAGAGTTAAGGAATAATTTTGAAAGTTGTGGGAAGGGATGTTTGGAAAAGAATGGTTAAACTTTCTAACAATATAAAGTTGGCTACCCAGACTGTATGTCCAGCTTACTTTTATAACTTTTACTCACTTCCACCAGTCATGACTACCCATTTCTCTTCCTTGCCAGTAACTGTCATGTGAGCCTGCCTCTATTTCACCCTCGTATCTGTCAGGGAGGTCACTCTAGATCAAATCCTACTGTTTCAATGCTGGGACAGACCTTAAAAGATTTTATTATCTTCCTACCCTTAACATACTTTATAAATGAGGAAACTGGGGTCCTCATAGCTAACTAATGTAGCAAAGTAGAGATTAGAAAAAATGTCTGTCCTTTCTGACTCCCTTGTCCTATTTTTTCTGCTTTTTTCCATTTTAGTTGCTCATTATAGTCACAGATTTTGCTATCTGCTGATTACTGGAATGTTCTACCTGTATAAACTGTTAAAAAACTGTTTGTTTCTTCTTAGGAGTCTCCTTGGTGTGAAAGAACACTATGACCTTAGCAGAAATGTAGGTTCTACCTAAGGGTTTGTTTGTGAAGTAAAACCCTCAACCATAAATCTGTCAGCCTTTGTAGGTTGAGAAAAAACTGGTTCTCATAAGGGTTCAGAATCTCTTTTAATGCATATTTATGAGTCTGACCTGGCAGCAGACATTCATGTGTATTTCACCTAGTGTAATAAATTTGTTGGCCTCATCCTGCTGTGGGGGTTCCACCTGCATTTTTCTTAGTAAATCGTGTTTTCTTCACTTATCATGCAAACTGCCAGGCCAGGAAATTTTCCATGGATGTCCCTACTCCTTTGGATTATGCTACTGCTTTCTGTATGAGCTGGCTGGAGCAAGATAGGGTAAATACCACACATCTTTCAAGCAGGTCACTGAATTTATGACCATGGCAAACATTTTCCACTGGCGATTTTGTAAGAGCTTATTGTCAAGTTGTAAACTCTATATAAAATCTCTGTGCCCATAATTATTATCTATATTTGAAAACTGGACCTCCAGTAAAGTCATTTTTGATTCAATGCCACCCACCCCCAAACTGTTTCACTATAAAAATTTGATAAGATTTTCTTAGGTTTGTGAGGCTGCTTCTCTTTCTTTTCTTTCTTTTCCTCTGTCCCAACATGTGCACATTGAATTATCCCTCCCGAAGTGTTCCCTTCCCTTCTAGAGATTCACTACTTATACTGAGAGTTACTGATAGAATGCACTACACATATGAATAGTATGGGGGAAATAATACATTGTAAACTACTGGTTCAGCCCCTTTGGATTGGAAATTGTTTAGATGATCTGTGAGGCTTTTTGACTCAGTATCTCAGATCATTGCTCTTTTCCCAAGTTCAATACACGACAGTTAATATTCTTGTGTCTGTAAAGCTTCTGAGAGGTGACAAAGGTTGATTTCAGTCTTTATTAGACAACATATATGGGTTAACTAGGCAAAGTGGGGAACGGAGTGGGCATTCCAGGCAGAGGGAGCCACATAAGGGAGATAAAACATAAACTACAGCAGAGAAGTCAGTTTGTTTGCTGTGTGTGGAAGACGATGAGAATTAGCAAGTGATCAGGTCCATACTGAAGGGTTTATGTGTAACTCAAAAAAAGATTTTTTTATACTGATGATATTGGGGAGCCACTGAAATACTTTCAAGCAAGAGTAACTTCAGAATAGCATTAGCAGTATTTCTCAAAATGCAGTTGAACAAACTGAAGGAAGGCAAGTCCTGAAGTCAGTGGATAAGTTAGAAAACTGATAGAGTAATTCAAACTAAAGAATCTGAATTAAGAAAAAAGAGAGAGGAAGGATGAATTGAAAGCTATTGAACGGTTTCACTACTAGAATGGATGCAGGAGTGAAAAGTGGGGAGGAATAAAGACTAAAGCTCAGGTTTCTGGCTTGCACTACTTGGTGCAAGACCTGCCAGTCCCAGTGCCATGGAATAAAAGAGGAAGGGGGAGAGGAAAAAGAAAATCATGTAGGATAGGATGAGGAGTTAAATTCTGGGCAGGTAAAAATCAAGGCACTGTGTGCCATCCAAGTTATCTACTAGACACAAAAGAATTAATAAATTTCAATGAGATCTTTCTTATTATCAGGAGATATTCTAACTGAAGGTTGGGTATGCTTTACCAAAAGTTCATTATTTGCTCACTAGTGTAATAGTCTGCTAGGTTCTATTTCTGTGTCATAAGATATTTGTGGGAAAAAAACTGTTTTCAAATACTTCATTAAAATAGTTAAGACAGTTTTTTTAAAGTAAAAGCAAGTTTATTAAGAAAGTAAAGGAATAAAGAATCGCTACTCCATAGGCAGAGCAGACCAGTTTCTAATTTTATGTTTATTTGAGCACTAGAAATTTCAGCATTAGTGATTATTAATATTTATAATTTATTTTACAACAGTTTTTGTCCCTTCTATTTCTTCTTCCTTAATAAAGTTAAACTGCAGTTTCAGTTGAGGTCACTGGTACCTTATTTAGAAAGAGTAGCATAAGAAGACAATGTTGTAATGTGTTCCAGGATTGAGGTTTATTTTGAAATTAATTCTTCTGAGAGATTTTTTTTAAATGTGACTGCAATGTAACAAAACTCACCAATCACAAGATAAATTATTATACACAATTGGGATTTATCTGCAACTTTAAAATAACTTGGAATTTTTTTGGTTATGTGATCACTGTAGTTTCTGAAGCACTATCATTTAGTTAGACCTTTCCAGGAATTTGTTTAGCATGCCTTAGATAAAACTGCTTCCTTTTTAAGGAGGTGGCTCCCACTGCAGTCGTTGCATTGGGAGAAGGACTGGGAAGAAGAGACTTGTGGAGCATCTTGTAGAGAAAAAAAGGTCTCATGGTTAATTTATGTGTCAACATGGTTATTTGGTGAACCATTATTCTAGATGTTTCTGAGTAAAGCAGGTTACTTTGCATAAAGTAGGTTATCCTTCCTAATGTTGATGAGTCTCATCCAATCATTTGAAGGCCTTAATAGAAAAATGACTGCTCCTTTTCTGTCCCCCACCCCCAAACAAGAAGACTGCCTTTGGCTGGGGCTTCAATATTAACTCTTCCCTGGGTCTCCAGCCTGTAGGCTTCCACAGTTCCTTAAAATCTTTTTTCTCTTTCTTTTCTTTTCTTTCTTTCTCTCACCTCTCTCCTTTCTTCTCTTCTCCTCTTCTCTTCTTCTTCTCTCTCTCTCTCTCCCTCTCTCCCCTTCTCTCAACCCCCACCCCTTGATAGATAATCTCCTAATGGTTCCGTTTCTCTCTGAACAACCCCGATTAACACAGGGAGAAACATACTTTTGCTTTATTATTGTATTTTGCTTTCCACATCCACCTCTGTGTTTCCTCTTGGCTTGGTGCTTTCTGGAATCATGTGGCACACTTGATTATGCCTGAACTTCAGTGAAAGTGCTAAGACCTTACAGTATAGCAAGGCACACTGCTAGCTGGTGTGGTGGGTCTCCAATGAACTAGGCTAGGTACTTAATGAGTTTACAACTGGAAGCAATCAAACATCTATATGAGGCAATGCCAAATGTGATCAATTCTATAAGAGAAAGTTAAGCAGCATGCAGTGGGAATCTACAAAAAGTAATTACTTCTGCTTGGGTGAATGAGGACGTTTGGGGCTGGTCCTTAAGGATGGATGAGGTTTAAATTACTGCCTTGTGGAGGGTGTGGGAGTATAAAAGTATACTCAAAAACGAGGGAACATGGTGAGAAAAGGCCTGGGACCAGGGACGTAGGGGGTGCATGATGATTAAGGAAAGATGTTACGTATTATGCACCAGTATTTTGTGGGGAGCACTCACCAAGGAGATATGCTCAGAAATAAACAGGCCCTAGAAAGGAAACAGCCTGCTGTTTTCTCTCAGCAGCTATGTAATACAAATGTGCACAAATACATGTTTACATGTATTCTCTGTTTTCTTCCATCAAAGTTGCTTCTGTTTGGGGACACCACAGCCTTACCACATAACTTGGCCTGTTCTACTATTTGAGACTGATTTTTACCTCTGGGTTAAGTGTCACTCAGGGAGAAAATGAACCTTGGGGTCTGACAATCCCTACTTCACAATTGTATTCATAGTCATAGGGGCTTGCAGCTTCATGGGAACATTTATTCTTTGCTAGTGAGGCACTGTTTTGCAATAATTCAAAATGAGATGGCATATATAAAAGTACCTTACAAACTCTAAAGTAATGTACAGATGCAGACATTATTATAAGTTTTTTTCCTAGAAACAGTGGATATTATGTGAATGTCATATTCAAGTTTTTGAGCAAAGTTCTTACTCATTCTGCAATTGAATATTTGTGTAACAACTTTTGTTTTAAAAGTTACTTTTATTTTCAAATTGGCCATTTTTGAACCTCATTCAAAGTATTTAATTAGTAGACGCAGCAGAAGGGGCTCCTTATAGTTTAGCGTCACCTGTAGTAGTTTATTGGCAAGTTCGTATTTCATAATCACAAATGGTGGGCCAATTTATAATGCAAATCACATGGGTTTAATTTTAAAATTTTTAATTAGGTTTATTGAGGTGTAATTTACATATAGAAAAATTCACACTTTTTAGGTGTACAGCTGAGTTTTGACAAACATATAATAGTCATAATTACAACCATAATCAAGATACAGCATAGAACAATTCCATCACTGTCCAAATTTCCTTGATGTGGAATCATCCACTTTTCACCCCCATTCTCCAGCAAGCACTGACTTGTTTTCTGTCCCTATAATTTTGCCTTTTCCAGAATGTCATATAAATGGAATCATAATATATTTAGCCTTAATGAGTCTGACCTCTTTTAGTTGATTAGCATCAACGCCTTTGAGATTCATCCAAATTTTTGTATGTATCAGTACTTTGTTCCTTTTTATTGTTAAGTAGTATATTTTGGTGTACATATACCACTGTTTGTTTATTCTATCACCAGCTGAAAACCACTCAGGCTGTTTTCAGTTTAAGGCAATTATAAATAAAGCTACCATAAACATTTGTATACATATTTTTCTGTGAACATAAGCTTTTACTTGTCTATGGTAAATACCTTTGAATGAGATTGCTGGATCATATGTTAAGTGTATATTTAATTTTGTAAGAAACTGCCAAATTGTTTTCCAGGGTAGCTGTACCATTTTGTACTTCCATCAGCAATGTATGAGAGTTTTACTTGCTCACAATCCTTGCCAGCACCTTCGCATTGTCAGTTAGGGATTCTTTTTTTAATTTTAGACATTCTAGTAGGTTCCTAGGGGTATCTCATATTCTATTGCAGGTAAATTATACCACAGTAAAATTGTCATCTAAAAATAAAAGATAATCAACAAAGAAGGATAAAATAATAGTAACATACAAAAGTGACTAAGAATAAAAATTCAAAGGAGAAAAAGAATTCATAAAATTCAAAAGAAAAGCACAAATAGGACAAATGATTTGAAATTGTAAATTCGCAGAAAAAGAAATGTGAATATCCGAGAAGCGTAAGAAAAGATTCAGCCATCTCTAGCTAAATATCAGGACATACAATAAGGCTTAAAAGATGTATAGGAAGTCTAGCCAGAGCAATCATGAAACAGAATGAAAAAAAGGTATCCAAATAGGAAAAAAAGAAGTTAAACTATCCCTCTTTGCTGATGATATAATTCTATTATTAAAATACCCTAAAAACTCCACCAAAATGCTACTAGAACTGATAAACCATTTTAGCAAGATTTTGGGATACAAAACCAATGTACGAAAATCGGTAACCTTTGTATATACCAATAACACCCAGGCTGAGAGTCAAATCAAGAACACAATCGTATTTACAATAGTCACAAAGAAAATGAAATACCTAGGAACACCAAGAACCAAGGAGGTAAAAGATCTCTACAAGGAGCACTATAAAACACTGCTGAAAGAAATGAAAGACAACACAAATAAATGGAAAAACATTCCATTCTTGTGGATTTGAAGAATCAATGTCATTAAAATGGCCACACTACCCAAAGCAATTTACAGACTCAACGTTATTCTTATGAAACTACCAACATTATTCTTCACAGAATTAGAAAAAAACTATTCTAAAATTCATATGGAACCAAAAAAGAGCACAAATAGCCAAGGCAAAAAGAAAAAAGCCAGAGGCATCACACTACCTGATTTCAAATTATACTATAAGGTTACATAACCAAAATAGCATAGTACTGGTACAAAAACAGACACATAGACCAATGGAACAGAATAGAAAACTCAGAAATAAAGCCACACACCTACAACCATCAGATCTTTGACAAGGCCAACAAATACAAGCAATGGGATAAGGACTCCCTATTCAATAAATGGTGCTGGGATACTTGGCTAGCCATATGCAAAAGAATGAAACTGGATACTTGCCTTTCACCATATACAAAAATAACTCAAAATGGATTAAAAATTTAAGAACTCAAACTATAAAAAGTGTAGAAGAAAACCTATGAATACTCTTTTCAACATCAGCCTGGACAAAGAATTTTTGGATAAGTCCCCAAAAGCAATTGCAACAAAAACAAAATTTGACAAACGAGACCTAATTAAACTAAAGAGCTTCTGCACAGCAAAAGAAACTATCAACAAACAGACAACCTACAGAATGGGAGAAAATACTTGCAAACTATGCATTCAACAAACATCTATTATCCAGAATCTATAAGTAACTTAAACAAATCAACCAGCAAGAAACAACTCCATTAAAAAAACGGGCAAAGGACATGAACAGACACTTCTCAAAAGATATACAAGCAGCCAACAAGCATATGAAAAAATGCTCATCATTAATCATCAGAGAAATTCAAATCAAGACCACAATGAGATACCCTCTTACACCAGTGAGAATGGCTGTTATTAAAAAGTAAAAGAACAACAGATGTCAGTGAGGCTGCAGAGAAAAGGGAACACTTATACACTGTTGGTGGGAATGTAAATTAGCTCAGCCACTGTGGAAAGCAGTTTGGAGATTTCTCAAAGAACTTAAAACAGAGTTACCATTTGATTCAGCAATCCCATTACTGGGTACATACCCAAAGGAAATTAGATCATTATACCAAAAATACACATGCACTTGTATGTTCATCATCATACTATTCATAATAGCAAAGACATGGAATCAACCTAGGTGCCCATCAATGGTGGACTGGATAAAGAAAATGTGGTACACAGACAGCAAGGAATACTATGCAGCCATAAAAAAAGAAAAAAATCATGTCCTTTGCAGCAACATAGATGCAGCTAGACGCCATAATCACAAGCGAATTAACACAGGAACAGAAAACCAAATGCTGCATATTGTTACTTAGAAGTGGGAGCTAAACACTGAGCACATATGGACATAAATATCGAAACAATAGACACTGCGGACTACTAGAGGGGTGAGGGGCAGAGTGGGGCATGGGTTAAAAAGCTACCTATTGGGTATTGTGCACGCTACCTGAGTGCGATATACCCATGTAACAAACCTGCATATGTGTACACCCTGTATCTAAAATAAAAGTTGAAAATATTTTTAAATACTCCCTAACAAGAATAAATTATTTTTCTATCAAATTGTGTGCACACCTGTGCCAAAAAAAAGTACATCAGATATGTCAAGGGGGTGGGCAGATAGTTAAACTCACTCATCATGGGAGCATGGGTTTTGGAACAACTTGTCAATATCTATAAAAAAATAAGAATACAAATACCATTTGTTACAGTGATGTTGATTTTTTGTTTTTTTTTAACTGATACATAATAATTGGACATATTTTTGGGGTGCACATAATATTTTTGATATAAGCATATAATATGCAGTGTTCAAATCTGGGTAACTGAGTTATCTATCACCTCAAACATTTATCATTTCTTTGTGCTGGGAACATTTCAAGTCTTCTAGCTATTTTGAAATATTCAATAAATTATTGTTAACTACAGTCACCCTATTGTGCTATTAAACACTAGAACTTATTCTTCCTATTTAACTGTATGTTGGTACACATTAACCAACCTCTCTTCATTCCTCCTGCTACCCTTCCCAACCTCTAGTAACCATCATTCTTCTCTCTACCTCCATGAAGTCAACTTTTGTATATGAGTGAGAATATGCAATATTTGTCTTTCCATGCCTGGCTTATTTCACTTAACATAATGACCCCCAGTTCTATCCATGATACTACAAATGACAGGATTTAATTCTTTTTAAGGCTGAATAGTATTCCATTGTGTGTGTGTGTGTGTGTGTGTGTGTGTGTGTGTGTGTGTATACATATATCAGCTTTTCTTTATCCAGTCATCCTTTGACATACAGTTAGGTTGATTTCATATCCTGGCTATTGTGAATAGTGTTGTAATAAACATGGGAGTGCAGATATTTCTTCAATATACTGATTTCCCTACTTTTGAATATACAGTCAGCAGTGAGATTGCTGTATCACATGGGAGATCTATTTAGATTTTTTAGGAACCTTCACACTATTTTCCACAGTGGCTATACTAATTCACAACTCCACCAACAATATGTAAGTTCCCTTTTCTCCACATCATCCCCAGCATTTATTTCATGTCTTTTTGATAATAGCCATTCTAACAGGGGTGAGATGATATTGCACTGTGGTTCTGATTTGCATTTCTCTGATGACTAGTGATGTTGAGCATTTTTTTAATATATCTGTCGGCCATTTTTATATCTTATTTTGAGAAACAGCTGTTCCGCTCTTTTGCCAATTTTTTAATCATATTATTTTCTTTTTTGCTATTGAGTTGAGTTCCTTATATATTCTGGATATTATCTCCTTGTCAGATGCACAGTTTGAAAATATTGTCTCACATTCTGTAGGTTGCCACTTCACTCTTGATTGTTTCCTAGCTGTGTAGAAGCTTTCTAGTTTGATGTAATCCCATCTGTCTATTTTTGCTTATGTTGTCTACGCTTTTGAAGCTTAGCCAAAAATTTCTTTCCCCAAAGAATTTCATAAAGCACTTCCCCTATGTTTTCTTGTAGTAGTTTCAGGTCTTAGATTTAATTCTGTAATCCATTTTGATTTGATTTTTTTTGTATATGGTGAGAGATAAGGGTCTACTTTTCATTTTTCTGCACATGGATATCCTATTTCCCCCAGCACCACTTATTGAAGAGACTTTCCTTTCCCTCACTGAATGTTCTTAACACCTCTGTTAAAATCAGTTGGCTGTATATATGTGTATTTGTTTCTAGGTTCTATATTCTGTTCTAGTGGTCTATGTGTCTGTTTTTATGCCAGTACGATGCTGTTTTCCTTACTCAGGCAATGTGATTCCTCCAGTTTTGTTCTTTTTGCTAAGGATAGCTTTGGCTATTCTAGGTCATTTGTTGTTCCATACAAATTGTAAGATTGTTTTTCTCTTGTTTTTATAAAAACTATCATTGGTATTTTGGTAGGATTGCATTGACTCTGTGGATCACCTTGGGTAGCCAATATAGACAACTGTATGGAGGTTCCTCAAAAAACTAAAAATAAAACTACAATATGATCTAGCAATCACAATTCCAAGTATATATATGTATCTATTATCATCATATACCTACGCCCTCGTGTTTACTGCAGCACTATTAACAATAACCAAAATATGGAATCAACCTAAGTGTCCATCAATGGATAAATTAATTTTTAATGTTGTATACATACACAATGGAATACTATTCAGCCATAACAAGGAATGCAACCTGTCATTTGTGACAAAATTGATGAACTTAGAGGACATTATGCTAAGTGAAATAAGACAAGAACAGAAGGACAAATACCGTATGATTCCACTCATAATGAGGAATTTTTTAAGTTTATCTCATAGAAGTAGAGAGTAGAATAGTGGTTATCAGAGGCTGGGCGAGAGTGGGGGGCAGGTAACGAAGAGAGGTTGCTCAACAAAAAGTTACAGTTAGATAGGAGGAATAAGTTCTGGTGTTCTATTGCACAGCGGGGTGACTACAGTTAACAATAATGTATTTTTTAAAATAGAAGAGAGGATTTCAAATGTTCTCACCATGAAGAAATGACATGTATTTGAGATGACTGATATCCTAATTACCCTGATTTGATCATTACATAATGTATATATGTATCAAAACATCACATTGTACCCCATAAATACGAACAATTATCACGTATCAATTTAAAACAAAATAAAACTGTTTTAAAAGGCTAAAAATAGATGCACTATGCATCTAGTTTAATAAGCTAGAAAAACAATGTTATAAAAATCAAAGAAAGTACAAATGGAGAAATAATAAAAAACAAAAATAAATGAAATAGAAAACTAAAACAATAAATGATCAAGAAAATCAAAATGTGGGTTGTTGTAGTGGCTCACGCCTATAATCCCAACACTTTGGGAGGCCAAGGTAGGCGGATTGTTTGAGGCCAGGAGTTTGAGATCAGCCTGAGCAACATAATGAAACTCTGTCTCTACAAAAAAAAAAAAAAATGTTTAAAAACTTAGCTGGAAGTGGTCACATGCACCTGTAGTCCTACCTGCTCTTGGGAAGCTGAGGCAGGAGGATCCCTTGAGCCCAGGAGTGCTATGATTGCACCTTTGCACTCCAGCCTGGATGACAGAGTGAGACCCTGTCTCAAAAAAAAAAGTTGGGTTGCTGAGGATTTTATTAGCTGAATAATAGTGACAAACTTCTTAAAAGACTGATCCAGAAAAAGAGAGATAGCATGAATATATTAGAAATAAAAATGAACATCACAATGCTACAGAGATTCAAAAGATTTTAAGAAAGGTTGTGAGGAAACAGGTACTTAGAGGAATAAACTGATGAAACTTCTCTGAGGGGCAATGAGGATACATTTATAAATGCACATGCCTTTTGCTGCAGAAATTCCAACTCTCAACTTTTATCTCACAATTGTACACAGAAATGTGCAAGGCTGTTTTCAATATCAATCACAAAGTCCATACCTAACCATAATGTCTCTATGTAGGAGACTATTTAGATAAATTATAAAACATCCAAATGACACAGTACTATGGAGTTATTAAAAATAAGGTAATAGGCCAGGCATGGTGGCTCACACCTGTAATCCCAGCACTTTGGAAGGTCGAGGCGGATGGATCACTTGAGACCAGGAGTTTGAGACCAGCCTGGCCAATATGGAGAAACCCCATTCTACAAAAATAGAAAAATTAGCCAGGCGTGGTGGCATGTGGTGCGGTCCCAGCTACTCGGGAGGCTGAGGCAAAGAATCACTTGTACCTGGGAAGCAGAGGTTGCAGTGAGCTGAGATCATGACACTGCACTCCAGACTGGGCAACAGAGCAAGACTCTGTCTAAAAAATAATAATAATAATAATAATGAGGTAACATACCACATACAAAATTATACACAAATGCTAACAGCAGCTTTATTAATAAGTGAAAATAACCCAAATGTCCATCAACCGATAAATGAATAAACATAAGTAGTAGTATATTCATACCTTGTAGAATTATTCATCCATAGAAAGAAGAAAGTACTAATACATGCTATAACTAAGATGAACATTGAAAACGTTATGCTAAGGGAAAGAAGCCAGACACAACAGGCCATTTATTGTATTATTCCATTTATATAACATGTCTAGAATAAGCAAATCCATAGAAACAGAAAGCAGAATCATAATTGCCAGGAACTGGGGAGAGGGGAGATAGACTTTATTATAGAACAAATGGGATGAGTAAAAGGATATATATATATATATATATATATATATATTTCAATAGTTTGGGGGGTACAAGTGGCTTTTGGTTACATGGATGAAGTGTATAGTGGTGAAGTCTAGGCTTTTAGTGTACCTGTCACCCAAATAGTGTACATGGTACCCCACAGACAGTTTTGCATCCCTCATTCTCCTCCCAATCTCCCTCCTTCAGAGATTCCAGTGTCCATGATATCACTCTGTATGCTTTTGAATACCCCTAGCTTAGCTCCCACTTAACAGTGAGAACATACTATATTTGCTTTTCCATTCCTGAGTTACTTCACTCAGGATAATGGCCTCCAGTTCCATCCAATTGCTGCAAAAGACATTATTTCAGTCTTTTTTATGGCAGAGTAATATTCCATGGTGTGTGTGTGTGTGTGTGTGTGTGTGTGTGTGTATCATATATTCTTCATCCACTCATCAGTTGATGGTCACTTAGTTTGATTCCCTATCTTTGCAGTTGTGAATTGTGCTGCAATAAACATATGCATGAAGATGGATTTTTTTTTTTTTTGAGACGGAGTTTTGCTTTGCTGCCCAGGCTGGAGTACAATGGCACAATCTCGGCTCACTGCAACTTCTGCTTCCCGGGTTCAAGCAATTCTCCTGCCTCAGCCTCCCAAGTAGCTGGGACTACAGGAGTGCGCCACCACAGCCGGTTAATTTTGTATTTTTAGTAGAGATGGGATTTCACCACGTTGGTCAGGCTGGCCTTGAACTCCTGCCATCAATTATCTGCCCACCTTGGCCTCCCAAAGTGCTGGGATTACAGGCGTGAGCCACCACGCCCGGATGTCTTTTTTATATAATGGCTTTTTTTTCCCCCTTTGGGTAGATACCCAATAGTGGGACTGATAGACTGAATGGTAGACCTACTTTTAGTTCTTGGAGAAATCTCTAGACTGTTTTTCTTAGAGGTTGTACTAATTTACATTCCCACCAACAGTATATAGGCATTCACTGATGAAAATGTTCTAGAATCAGATCACTGTAATGGCAGCACAACTTTGTGAACATACTAAAAAAAAAACACTGAATTGAATACTTTTAAAAGGTGAATTGTATGGTATGTGAATTATATCTCAATTTTTTTAATTATATGAGAAATAAAAGAATAAGGTAGGTATTTATGTCCTGATATAGAAATATTTATAATATAAAGTTTTGTTAAGTAGCCATAGATCAATGTGTATCACGTACTTCCATTTGTGTTTAAAAGAGGATATACACACATGCTTGTATTTGCATAGAAAACATCTGTAAGCAAAGCAAATAAACAAAATGATAACAATGGCTGCCTCCAGAGAGAGAAGACTTATTTTTCATGGATACTTTGGGTTTCTGTAAATGTTTTGCCATGTGTGTTAGATGCCTTTATAATTTAAAAAAATAGAAAGCATATGAAATATGTAGATTGAAATTCTTCCAGTCTATGAGGCATGTATTAAAATGTGTTAGTCCTATATGTACCTATGATGAAATACAAATTTGGTGAAATCATAAAACATAACCTTAACAAATAAGGATGTTACACTACAAAAAAAACTTTTATTTTTTACTGCTAGACATGACATTTAAATACTCTAAAAATTGGAAAATAAAGGATTTCTCTTATTGAAAATGAGAAAAATACAATATTTAAACTATGCCCAAGCCTCCAAAGTTTAGGCAAAATTTGAAATAATTCAAATCACAAAATCTCAAAGTTCAAAGGGAACTTTACAGATCAAATGGGTCCTGCCACTTACACAATGCTTAATTTCCCTCTAAACTCTCATCCCTGTTAAGAAGTTAATTAGCCTTCCCTTAACCACCTCTAGTAATGTGAACTCCCTATAATTTGAGATGGCCCATTCCGTACTTCAATAGCTTTATCAGAAAAATCTCCTTATACTGAGGTGACATCTAACTCTTTGAAACTTCTATCCACTGAATCTACTCTTTAAAATATATATATATATACATATATATATCTTCTGTGAGTACATTTATTCATTTATCTATTTACTTATATAAATTTATCTTAGGTTAATTAAATTATGAAACACTCTAAACCAGACATAATCATCCACATTTTTATCCCGAGTATACTTTTTCAAAATAAAAATTAATAAATTTGGGGACCTCTTTATCTAAAAGAGTCTGGAAATAAGATTTCTGACTTCTTTCCTTTTATGTATGCATAGTACAAAATTAAAATACAGTTTAAATGCTTAAAGAATTACATTTCAAAAAACTTTATCCAAATCTCTTTTATGGGAAAGGTCACTTTCTACCAAGTATTACAATTACTTTTGCCCTTCCCATCTGCTCCAGTAGACTCTTTGAGGGCAGCTTCTAGGTCTGATTCTTCCCTCACTGTACCAGCTAATGGAAGATATAGTGGCCCCAGGATCAGAGAATCTGAATTCAAGTCCCAGTTCCTTCTAAGTAGCTTGTTACTTTTCCCAGGTCTCTTAACATTGCTGGACTTCAGTTTCCTCATCTATGAACTCAGAGGGCTGATATATAGAGAGCTGTATTCAGCTCTGAATATTTTACACTTTTAGGATAAATTTTATTTATGACCATCAATGGATCTTCTTCCCCTTCATCAGTGGATTTCACCTGCAAGAGCAGGGGAAAGCAATGCCACTGATATTATTTTGAAGCCATATTCTCTAACTCCTTTAAGAGTAATACAACAGACAGGGCAAAGTAAATTCACAGTAAGCTACTGAAGTACCTAGGAAATTTATTGTTAAAGCAGATAGCCTTTTCCTCAATCCAATCTACATTTACTGTTTCAAAGAATGTAAAACAATACCCTGTGCCAATATTTTATGTCTCTAAACAATTTCGATGAGAATTATGTAATTACTAGTTAACCAGTACTGCAATAATGTGTACGTTAATCATTACTTAAGCATTATATATAACACATTACTGAATTCAGTATGATACTCATCCCCATTCTGACTTCAAAATTTTTCTCTCATGAAATCTGTCATCTATATATCACTTCACTTTTATTGCCCTTAACGCAAACAGGATTTTAAATAAGTAAATTCTTACAGATATAACAGACACATATGTGGTACATGTTTCTTAGATTTAGCATTTTGCCTTACAAACTAAGGAACTGTTGCCTACATAATGATAACTTTAAATAACTCTATTGACAAAGCAGCAAAATAGAAGATAAAGCCACTCCAAAATGTCTCCTGAGTTAGGACAACGAATAGTTTCCGGTTTCAAGATATAATCAAACTATAATAACTTACAAAAAATTCAGCAAGGCCAAAATAAGTCAAACTTCCTCTGGAAAGATGAGGTAGATGCATTTTTTTCCTTATTTCTCCTACAAAATATGGCTAACAATCATGGATATTGTAAATAAAAACATAAAATGGTTCTGAAAGGTGGCAGGAAGAAGCAGATGGGCTAGGGACCTCAGTACCCAAGGAATAGCACAGTGGAGATTTTCATGGGCGTTCTTTTTGCCTAACATATTCAAGGTATAAAGCTGAAGAAGTTAGCAACCTAGAAATGACAGTGAGCACAAACCAAAAACACAGAAGAAGAAAAGTCTGCTCTCTCTAGCCAGAGGATCAGAAAAAGGGCAGAATATTAGGACAGAAAATTTTTAGACAATAATTACTCCAGCTAAACACTACAGAAAAAAATATGGCTGCACCCTCATCCACGTCACCAAAGGCTTAGTGGGAATCCTAGACTTCCACCTTCACAATGCTGTAATGAAACACACTCCTTTCTGCCCTGGGATGGGGTCAGAAGAGGCCCAGTGGAGAGCCAGGACTTTCACCACTATCCAGTGGCTGTGAGACCATCCCCCTAATGATGTCAGCGAAGGCTATGTGTAAAGCAGTAACAAGGCACTCTTAGCCCTCTCAGGCAGGGAGATATCACTGGAGGTCTAGTGAGGAGCCAGGACTTCCACCCTCACCCACCAGTAAGGAAAAACCACCCTCTTAGGTATCAAGAGAGGTCAATTAGGAAACCTGGCTGTCTAGACCCACCTGGCAGTAATGAGGCAGTGCCCTCCCTCCCCTGACACAGCAGTATCAGATGAAGCCAGCTAAGACAGAAAGTTTCATTCATAGGGCAAGATTTTAAATAGAAGAAAGAAAAGAAAAGAGAGAGAGAGAGAGAAAGAAAGAAAAAAGAAAGAAAGAAAGAAAGAAAGAAAGAAAGAAAGAAAGAAAGAAAGAAAGTAAGTTTCAATGAGATCCAGAATCTTACGATATAATGCCTAAAATGTCCAGGTTGCCATCAAAAAAATCATTTGCCATACCAAGAACCAGGAAGATTCAGCTGCATTAAAAAAGTATCAATAGGGCTCGGTGTGGTGACTCACACCTGTTATCCCAGCATTTTGGGAGGTCAAGGCAGGTGGATCATTTGAGGTCAGGAGTTCAAGACCAGCCTTGCCAACATGGTGAAACCCTGTCTCTACTAAAAATATACAAATATTAGCCAGGAATGGTGGCGTGCGCCTATAGTCCCAGCTACTCAAGAGGCTGAGGCAGAAGAATCGCTTGAACCGGGGAGGCAGAGGTTGCAGTGACCGAGATCATGCCACTTCACTCCAGCCTGGGCAACAGAGCAAGACTCTGTCTCAAAAAAAAAAAAACTGGATCCCTTCCTTACACCTTATACTAAAATTAATTCAAGATGGATTAAAGATTTAAATGTTAGACCTAAAACCATAAAAACCCTAGAAGAAAACCTAGGCAATACCATTCAGGACACAGGCATGGGCGAGGACTTCATGTCTAAAACACCAAAAGCCAAAATTGACAAATGGGATCTAATTAAACTAAAGAGCTTCTGCACAACAAAAGAAACTACCATCAGAGTGAACAGGCAACCTACAGAATGGGAGAAAAATTTTGCAATCTACTTATCTGACAAAGGGCTAATATTCAGATTCTACAATGAACTCAAACTAATTTCCAAGAAAAAACAAACAAACAACCCCATCAAAAAGTGGGCGAAAGATATGAACAGACACTTCTCAAAAGAAGACATTTATGCAGCCAAAAGACACATGAAAAAATGCTCATCATCACTGGCCATCAGAGAAATGCAAATCAAAACCACAATGAGATACCAACTCACACCAGTTAGAATGGTGATTATTAAAAAGTCAGGAAACAACAGGTGCTGGAGAGGATGTGGAGAAATAAGAACACTTTTACACTGTTGGTGGGACTGTAAACTAGTTCAACCATTGTGGAAGTCAGTGTGGCCATTCCTCAGGGATCTAGAACTAGAAATACCATTTGACCCAGCCATCCCATTACTGGTATATACCCAAAGGATTATAAGTCATGCTGCTATAAAGACACATGCACATGTATGTTTATAGCGGCACTATTCACAATAGCAAAGACTTGGAACCAACCCAAATGTCCAACAATGATAGACTGGATTAAGAAAATGTGGCACATATACACCATGGAATACTATGCAGTCATAAAAAATGATGAGTTCATGTCCTTTGTAGGGACATGGATGAAGCTGGAAACCATCATTCTCAGCAAACTATCACAAGGACAAAAAACCAAACACCGCATGTTCTCACTCATAGGTGGAAATTGAACAATGAGAACACATGGACACAGGAAGGGGAACATCACACTCTGGGGCCTGTTGTGGGGTGGGTGGAGGGGGGAGGGATAGCATTAGGAGATATACCTAATGTTAAATGACGAGTTAATGGGTGCAGCACACCAGCATGGCACATGTATACATATGTAACAAACCTGCACATGGTGCACATGTACCCTAAAACTTAAAGTATAATAAAAAAAAGTATCAATAGATGTTGACAGCAAGATGACAGTGATGTTAGAATTATCTGACAAAGATTTTAAAGTAGCCATCATAAAAATGCTTCAATGAGCAATTATGAAAACATTTGAAACCAAGAGCCTCAGCAAAAAAATAAAGTCTCAGTAAAGAAATAGAAGATATAAAGAAGAACCAAATGGATCTTTTAAAAGCAAAAAACACAATAATTTTAATAAAATACCCAACAGATAGGCTCAACAGCAGAATGGAAAAGACAGAGGAAAAATCAGTGAACTGTAAAACAGAAGAACACTAATTATCCAACCTTAAAAACAAAGATAAAATAAACTGAAAAAAATATGAATACAGAATTAGGGACTTTAGGGACTATAACAAACGATCTAACATTTGCAACATGAGAGATAAGAAGGAGAGAGAAAGAGGGTGGGGCTGAAAAAGTACTCAAAGAGATAAGAAACCTACAGAATTGAGAAGCCATGCAAATCCCAAATTGAATATACCCAAGAAAATCCACTCTAGGATAAAGAAAATGTGGAGATACACACACACACACACACACACACACACACACACACACACACACACCATGGAATACTACTCAGACATAAAATGGAATGAAATAATGGCATTCACAGCAACCTGGATAAAGGTAGCATCATTATATACATATCAGAATATTCTAAGTGAAGTAACTCAGGAATGGAAAACCACCAAACATCATGTATTCTCACTCATATGTGGGAGCTAAGCTATGAGGATGCAAAGGCATAAGAATGATACATTAGACTTTGGAGACTCAGGAGAAAGGGATGGGGGTGGCAAGGGATAAAAGACTTCACACTGGGTACAGTGTACACTGCTTGAGTGATGGGTGCAACAGAATCTCAGAAATCATCACTGAAGAACTTATTCGTGTAATCAAACACTACCTGTTCCTCAAAAACCTATTGAAATTAAAAAATACATAAATAAAATAAGAAAATTGACTCTAAACCACATCATAATCAAACTTTTGAAAGTTGTTAACAAATAAAAAATTTTTAAAGCAGTGAGAGAAACACCTTACCTATCAGGGGAAACAATTCACATGACAGCAGATTTTTCATCAGAAACCATGGAGGCCATAAAGAAGAGACACACAGGATTTTTCAAGTGCTGAAAGATAAGAACTGTCCTATATCAAGCAAAAACAAAATCTTCAGGAATAAAGGGGAGATTAAAGTATTCTCAGATAAAGGAAAACTAAGATTTTGTCACCAGCATACCTACCCTATTAGTTAAGTTATCTAAACCAAAACAAAATGATAAAAGAGGGTATCTTGGAACATCAGGAAGGAAGAAAGAACATGGTAAGCAAAATATGTATCAATACAACACATTTTCTTTCCTTCCCCCTCCTCTTGAGTTCTGTAATTTATGTCTGTTATGGTGAAATGTTTCTGTATCATCATTGTGGAGGTGGTTACATGAATCCATAATGTGATAAAATGTCACAGAACTATATACACACATTGTACCAATATCAATTTCTGGGCTATGAAAATACACTATAGTTACATAAGATGTAGTCATTTGGGGAAACTGGGTGACAGGTACCCAGGACCTCTCTGTACTATCTTTGCAAGTTCATGTGAATCTGTAACTATTTCAAGCAAACTTTTTTTTCTTTTAAAAAAGTTTAGTCAAAACCAGGCTACTTCCTAATACTGAAACAATTTTAAAACAAATTCTATCAGCATCAGTTAAAGGCAAAGTCATTCACAGTCTGGTGGTCTTCTTTTTTCATTTTAATTATTTGCCAAAATAATTGACCATAATAATGAGTAATTTGCCGGCTAAAAGTGCCTCCACTAGTTGATAACAATTAAATTGCTAATTTGTCATTTACCTCATTCTTTATGTATTTCTTCTTGTATAAAGGTCTTAAATAAAATGGCTAGAAAGATAAATTTGAAACTAAAAGCCAAAGTTCCTTTCATAACCAGATAATACTACTTATATAAAATAATAACATTTATTAAATCTTATCATATTCTAGGTACTATGCTTAACACTCACATACACTACTTTATCTAATTTCTATAAAATCTCTTGTTCCTCCATTAGAGATGAGGAAACCATGATGCAATAAAATGAAGTAACACAAGTAGCAAGTGACAGAATCAGATTTTAGGTCAGGTTTAGAGTCCACAGTGTTAATTAAAACTATACCATAACTTTATATTCACAATGTTCGAGTACCATTTTATGTAATGAATACACAGGATGTGTGATGATATATATTGAATGATTCCTATTACATGCTACTCTGTAAATTATTTTAAGTATTTTTAGGATTTCAATCAGATTGGAAACCAAAACAAATGATTTTCAATAGGTTATAGCTAGGAAATCATCTAAATTAATTTTGTAACTTATTAGTACATTCAACAGCATTACTTCCCTGAAATATTATGACAAAGTCTTATAATAATGTATGATGCCAAAAACTGGTTATTACAGATTTTCATGTTGTTATACAAGCATAAGAAGTATGATGGGCTAAAGTTTAGCAGATGTTCCAACAGAGTAGGAAAAGGAATCACAGAAAAATTATACTTTTTCTCTCAGAGGTGGAGACAAGATGGCCGAATAGGAACAGCTCCAGTCTACAGCTCCCAGCGTGAGCGACACAGAAGACGGGTGATTTCTGCATTTCCAACTGAGGAACGCAGCTCCTCACCAGCAACGGAACAAAGCTGGACAGAGAATGACTTTGACGAGTTGAGAGAAGAAGGCTTCAGACGATCAAACTACTCCGAGCTAAAGGAGGAAGTTAGAACCTCCTCCTTTAGTTCAAGGCAAAGAAGTTAAAAACCTTGAAAAAAAATTAGATGAACGGCTGACTAGAATAACCAATGCAGAGAAGTCCTTAAAGGACCTGATGGAGCTGAAAACCACGGCACGAGAAATATGTGACGAATGCACAAGCCTCAGTAGCCGATGCGATCAACTGGAAGAAAGGGTATCAGCGATGGAAGACGAAATGAATGAAATGAAGCGAGAAGAGAAGTTTAGAGAAAAAAGAATAAAAAGAAATGAACAAAGCCTTCAAGAAATATGGGACTCTGTGAAAAGACCAAATCTTCGTCTGATTGGTGTTCCTGAAAGCGACGGGGAGAATGGAACCAAGTTGGAAAACACTCTGTAGGATATTATCCAGGAGAACTTCACCAATCTAGCAAGGCAGGCCAACATTCAGATTCAGGAAATACAGAGAACGCCACAAAGATACTCCCCGAGAAGAGCAACTCCAAGACACATAATTGTCAGATTCACCAAAGTTGAAATGAAGGAAAAAATGTTAAGGGCAGCCAGAGAGAAAGGTCGGGTTACCCACAAAGGGAAGCCCATCAGACTAACAGCTGATCTCTCAGCAGAAACTCTACAAGCCAGAAGAGAGTGGGGGCCAATATTCAACATTCTTAAAGAAAAGAATTTTCAACCCAGAATTTCATATCCAGCCAAACTAAGCTTCATAAGTGAAGGAGAAATAAAATCCGTTACAGACAAACAAATGCTGAGAGATTTTGTCACCACCAGGCCTGCCCTAAAAGAGCTCCTGAAGGAAGCACTAAACATGGAAAGGAACAACTGGTACCAGCCACTGCAAAAACATGCCAAATTGTAAAGACCATCAAGGCTAGGAAGAAACTGCATCAACTAACGAGCAAAATAACCAGCTAACATCATAATGACAGGATCAAATTCACACATAACAATATTAACCTTAAATGTAAATGAGCTAAATGCTCCAATTAAAAGACACAGACTGGCAAATTCGATAAAGAGTCAAGACCCACCAGTGTGCTGTATTCAGGAAACGCATCTCACATACAGAGACACACATAGGCTCAAAATAAAGGGATGGAGGAAGATCTACCAAGCAAATGGAAAACAAAAAAAGGCAGGGGTTGCAATCCTAGTCTCTGATAAAACAGACTTTAAACCAACAAAGATCAAAAGAGACAAAGAAGGCCATTACATAATGGTAAAGGGATCAATTCAACAAGAAGAGCTAACTATCCTAAATATATATGCACCCAATACAGGAGGACCCAGATTCACAAAGCAAGTCCTTAGTGACCTACAAAGAGACTTAGACTCCCACACAATAATAATGGGAGACTTTAACACCCCACTGTCAACATTAGACAGATTAACGAGACAGAAAGTTAACAAGGATATCCAAGAATTGAACTCAGCTCTGCACCAAGCTGACCTAATAGACATCTACAGAACTCTCCACCCCAAATCAACAAAATATACATTTTTTTCAGCACCACACCACACCTATTCCAAAATTGACCAAATACTTGGAAGTAAAGCTCTCCTCAGCAAATGTAAAAGAACAGAAATTATAACAAACTGTCTCTCAGATCACAGTGCAATCAAACTAGAACTCAGGATTAAGAAACTCACTTAAAACCGCTCAACTACATGGAAACTGAACAACCTGCTCCTGAATAACTACTGGGTACATAACGAAATGAAGGCAGAAATAAAGATATCCTTTGAAACCAATGAGAACAAAGACACAACATACCAGAATCTCTGGGACGCATTCAAAGCAGTGTGTAGAGGGAAATTTATAGCACTAAATGCCCACAAGAGAAAGCAGGAAAGATCTAAAATTGACACCCTAACATCACAATTAAAAGAACTAGAAAAGCAAGAGCAAACACATTCAAAAGCTAGCAGAAGGCAAAAAATAACTAAGATCGGAGCAGAACTGAAGGAAATACAGACACAAAAAACCCTTCAAAAAATTAATGAATCCAGGAGCTGGTTTTTTGAAAAGATCATCAAAATTGATAGACTGCTAGCAAGACTAATAAAGAAGAAAAGAGAGAAGAATCAAATAGACACAATACAAAATGACAAAGGGGGTATCACCACCAATCCCACAGAAATACAAACTATCATCAGAGAATACTATAAACACCTCTACGCAAATAAACTAGAAAATCTAGAAGAAAAGGATAAATTCCTCGACACATACACCCTCCCATGATTAAACCAGGAAGAAGTTGAATCTCTGAATAGACCAATAACAGGCTCTGAAATTGAGGCAATAATTAGTAGCTTACCAACCAAAAAAAGTCCAGGATCAGATGGATTCACAGCCAAATTCTACCAGAGGTACAAGCAGGAGCTGGTACCATTCGTTCTGAAACTATTCCAATCAATAGAAAAAGAGGGAATCCTCCCTAACTCATTTGATGAGGACAGCATCATCCTGATACCAAAGCCTGGCAGAGACACAACAAAAAAAGAGAATTTTAGACCAATATGCCTGATGAACATCGATGCAAAAATCCTCAATAAAATACTGGCAAACCGAATCCAGCAACACATCAAAAAGCTTATCCACCATGATCAAGTGGGCTTCATCCCTGGGATGCAAGGCTGGTTCAATACACGCAAATCAAAAAACGTAATCCGGCATATAAACAGAACCAACGACAAAAACCACATGATTATCTCAATAGATGCAGAAAAGGCCTTTGACAAAATTTAGCAACGCTTCATGCTAAAAACTCTCAAGAAATTAGGTATTGATGGGACGTATCTCAAAATAATAAGAGTTATCTATGACAAACCCACAGCCAATATCATACTGAATGGGCAAAAACTGGAAGCATTCCCTTTGAAAACTGGCACAAGACAGGGATGCCCTCTCTCACCACTCCTATTCAACATAGTGTTGGAAGTTCTGGCCAGGGCAATCAGGCAGGAGAAGGAAATAAAGGGCATTCAATTAGGAAAAGAGGAAGTCAAATTGTCCCTGTTTGCAGATGACATGATTATATATCTAGAAAACCCCATTGTCTCAGCCCAAAATCTCCTTAAGCTGATAAGCAACTTCAGCAAAGTCTCAGGATACAAAATCAATGTGCAAAAATCACAAGCATTCTTATACACCAATAACAAACAGAGAGCCAAATCATGAGTGAACTCCCATTCACAATTGCTTCAAAGAGAATAAAATACCTAGGAATCCAACTTACAAGGGATGTGAAAGACCTCTTCAAGGAGAACTACAAACCACTGCTCAAGGAAATAAAAGAGGATACAAACAAATGAAAGAACATTCCACGCTCATGGGTAGGAAGAATCAATATTGTGAAAATGGCCATACTGCCCAAGGTAATTTATAGATTCAATGCCATCCCCATCAAGCTACCAATGACTTTCTTCACAGAATGGGAAAAAACTACTTTAAAGTTCATATGGAACTGAAAAAGAGCCCGCATTGCCAAGTGGATCCCAAGACAAAAGAACAAAGCTGGAGGCATCACACTACCTGACTTCAAACTATACTACGAGGCTACAGTAACCAAAACAGCATGGTACTGGTACCAAAACAGAGATATAGACCAATGGAACAGAACAGAGCCCTCAGAAATAACGCCGCATATCTACAACTATCTGATCTTTGACAAACCGGAGAAAAACAAGCAATGGGGAAAGGATTCCCTATTTAATAAATGGTGCTGGGAAAACTGGCTAGCCATATGTAGAAAGCTGAAACTGGATCCCTTCCTTACACCTTATACAAAAATTAATTCAAGATGGATTAAAGACTTAAACGTTAGACCTAAAATCATAAAAACCCTAGAAGGAAACCTAGGCAATACCATTCAGGACATAGGCATGGGCAAGGACTTCATGTCTAAAACACCAAAAGCAATGGCAACAAAAGACAAAATTGACAAATGGGATCTAATTAAACTCAAGAGCTTCTGCACAGCAAAAGAAACTACCATCAGAGTGAACAGGCAACCTACAGAATGGGAGAAAATTTTTGCAACCTACTCATTGGACAAAGGGCTAATATCCAGAATCTACAATGAACTCAAAAAATTTACAGGAAAAAAATAACCCCATCAAAAAGTGGGCGAAGGCTATGAACAGACACTTCTCAAAAGAAGACATTTATGCAGCCAAAAGACACATGAAAAAATGCTCATCATCACTGGCCATCAGAGAAATGCAAATCAAAACCACAATGAGATACCATCTCACACCAGTTAGAATGGCAATCATTAAAAAGTCAGGAAACAACAGGTGCTGGAGAGGATGTGGAGAAATAGGAACACTTTTACACTGTTGGTGGGACTGTAAACTAGTTCAACCATTGTGGAAGACAGTGTGGGGATTCTTCAGGGATCTAGAACTAGAAATACCATTTGACCCAGCCATCCCATTACTGGTATATACCCAAAGGATTATAAGTCATGCTGCTGTAAAGACACATGCACATGTATGTTTATTGCGGCACTATTCACAATAGCAAAGACTTGGAACCAACCCAAATGTCCATCAATGATAAACTGGATTAAGAAAATGTGGCACATATACACCATGGAATACTATGCAGTCATAAAAAATGATGAGTTCACGTCCTTTGTAGGGACATGGATGAAGCTGGAAACCATCATTCTCAGCAAACTACTGCAAAGACAAAAAACCAAACACCGCATGTTCTCACTCATAGGTGGGAATTGAACAATGAGAACACATGGACACAGGAAGGGGAACATCACACTCTGGGGACTGTTGTGGGGTGGGGGAAGGGGGTGGGGGAAGGGGGGAGGGGGGAGAGGGGAGGGGGAGGGATAGCATTAGGAGACATACCTAATGCTAAATGATGAGTTAATGGGTGCAGCACACCAACATTGCACATGTATACATATGTAACAAACCAGCATGTTGTGCACACGTACTCTAAAACTTAAAGTATAATAATAATAAAATTTTAAAAAATTATACTTTATTAAATGCTTTTAATTTTCAGAAGGATACATAAAGTTAACTTTATATTTTTTTCAAGTACAAAGATATTATGGAAATAGGTATTTATGCATTTCATTTTACACCATCTGAAACAAATACTTTTGAAGGTTTCCCAAAAAAAGTTGTACAAATTTTCTAGACTCAAATTAATACAACTTAAAACTTCATTAAACTGAAAATTTCCTTCCAACTCCTAGGAGAAAGACAAATGATAATATAAACTGTTTTCATTAGTCCTAAAAAGTAAGTGTTAATATGTGTCTGAAGCTATAAACTTAGAGACTTTCAAAAGGCTAAGTTAAAGCCAGCCATGGGTTAAAGCCATGAGTTAAGTCCAAGTGTACACAGCTATTAAATAAATGCACTCGGCTGGACACAGTGGCTCACACCTATAATCTCAGCACTTTGGGAGGCTGAGGCAGCTGGATCAATTGAGGCCAGGAGTTCGAGACCAACCAGCCTGGGCAACACAGCAACACCTCGTCTCTAATAAAAATTTTTAAAAAAATTAGTTGGGCATGGTGGCACACACCTGTAGTCCCAGCAACTTGGTGGGGGATTCCTTAAGCCCTGGAGGCAGAGGTTGCAGTGAGCTGAGATGGTGCCACTGCACTCCAGCCTGGGTGACAGAGCCAGACTCTGTCACAAAGAAAGAAAGAAGGAAAGAAGGAAAGAAGAAAGGAAGGAAGGAAAGAAGAAAGGAAGGAAGGAAGGAAAGAAGAAAGGAAGGAAGGAAGGAAGGAAGGAAGGAAGGAAGGAAGGAAGGAAGGAAGGAAGGAAAGGAAGACACCCTTGACTATACAAATGAGCTATAGTATTTATATAACAAATATTTCTCTGTGTACATACTTTTTGTCTATACAAAGTCAAAATTTCCTCACAGGCACATGAAGTAAAGGTTCTCCCCTCACGCTTTTCATTTTTAGATGATGCTTAATACACCAAAGAGAGCTCTGCTTATTGTTCTTTGTATTTTTGCCAAAATACAGTATAACATTTTCACTTTCTACAAAACAATTTTTGAATAAAATGGCTCCAAAATGCACCGGGAGAGTTCATGCCACTAGTTAATTTACCCAGTCTCCGAATGGCTGGCAAAATAGCATGGGCTGATGCTGCAGCTGCTACCACGTTCTCAGTTACTTCTGGAATTTTTACAGTTTATTGGTGTAACGTGAAAATTTATACAATTATCTATAGTATGTCATGACTAATACATATGCAATACTAATACTATAAGCTTGCTACTTACACTCACTTTCTCCATTAAGAAAAACACTGACGTTGTTATGTTAATTATCATGGGAATTGATAGTATATCATGTTTTTGCTTTTGAGCAAAAAACGAGAACCCATTAAGTTCATATTTTTAAATTGGCACATTAGACAATATGCCAGTTTCATGACCCATTCAGCCTTCAACCCAGCCCACCTATCAGTCAGATACAACATACAAAAACTGTATTACTCGCCTACTTAAAACTGCCAATGGTTTCCCTCAGCAGCCTGGTATTTAAATCCCTCCATTTTCTGGCCCAATTTTTCTGTATTCTCTCTTACTACTAAATATCACTCAACTAAAGAGATCTCAAAATTCTCCCGTATATCCTTGTCTTTCCACTTTTATTTATACATTGCCTATATCTTGAATGTCTTCTCATATCAAAATCCTACCCAGTGACCAAGGCTCACTGCAAAGCCAAGATCCTTGATCAAACCTACCCTGACTATTCCAATCATTTCTACTCCTTTGGCAATTTTTTCTCAATCACCTCTTTCATGTCTATACATATCATCTGTCTTAACGATATTGCAAGATCCTTGAAAGTGGAGGCCCTTGAGCAGGTAATTTAACTTCTCTCTATATATTAGTCGTGTGTCCTTTTAAAATCTTCTAGAAGGGTTGGATTAAATGATCCCTAGGGCTCTTCCTAACTCTTACACATCAATTGTTTGTGCCTTCTATAATTCATATATTAATCATCTGATGTTTATTTCAAATTATTTTATTTTATCAATACCTCTTACAAAATTACCCAGTCGTAGCTACTGGAAAATACTCTAAGTACTGCAGTTTCCAGATGGTAAATAGGAAGAGTTGACATCTTAATCAAGGAGTCATAATTAGTAAACTAAATATTCATTCATTCATTTTCTTACCAACAAACATTAAGTAAACTCAACTCTGGAGCAGGTATCATGCCAGACAATACAGATAACTGAGTTAGCCCCTGTCCTCAAGGAATTCATAATCCAGGGAGAGAGACAGAGAAGGAAAAACACTACTTGTAATACAGGTTGCTAAAGAGAGTCATGAACGATACCATGGAAATACATGAAAGAAACACATAACAGGGGTGTGGGGTACAGGAGGCTCAAGAAAACCTTCCTAGAAGAGGTGCTATCTAAACTGAACCCTGAAGGACAAAAAGTAGGCAGCAGTTTAGGATGAGTAGTGATATCGTTTGGCTCTGTGTCCCCACCCAAATCTCATCTCAATTTATAATCCCCAAGTGTGGAGGGAGGGACCCGTAATCCCCACGTGTCAAGGGAGGGAGGTGATTGGATCACGGGTGCAGTTTTCCCCATACTGTTCTCGTGATAGTTCTAATGAGATCTGATGGTTTTATAAGTGTTTAGAAGTTCCTCCTTCACTCTTCTCTCTCCTGCCACCTTGTGAAGAAGGTGCTTGCTTCCCCTTCACCTTCCACCATGATTGTAAGTTTTCTGAGGGCCTCCCCTCAAAACTATGAGTCAATTAAAACTCTTTCCTTTATAAATTATCCAGTCTTGGGTATTTCTTTATAGTAGTGTGAAAACAAACTAATACAAGTAGCAAGTACAAATGTGTGGTAAGAGAGCATGGCTAGTTTGCGGAAGTCCAAGTAGTCCCCATAAGGCTGCAACTTTGGATGGGGTGAGAGAGGTGCTAGAGGGACAGGCAGGAGTCAAGTCATGATGGACTTGTATACTCTGCTGAGAAGTTTTAATTTTTACCATGAAGCAAATGTGTAGCTGATGTCATAGAGATAATATCTCCAGATAAGTCAAGAAATTGATGAATGATTAAAGGTTTACATTAGGGACAATGTATAGCAGAGACTATTAGTTATTCCCCAATATCTGTTCTTCCCGGCTCATATAGTAATAATTATTTTTGCTTGTCACATATCCATGCAGTGAAGGGCCACATTTTCCAGCTTAGGTATCACCATAGGATTAAGTTCTGGCCAGTGGGATATGTGCGAATGTGATGTGTGCAAATGCTAAACTACATCCTTAAAGGAAAGGAGTGTGTTTTCTCCTGCCGCTTTTCCTATTCCTTTGAATGGAATGTTCTTAGAAAAGAACAAAGAGAGTGCATATAATGCTGTAAGTACCTCATAGAATGAAGATAGAACTTTGTTCACCACTGCATCCCCATCACCTGGTTTAAAGAAGGTAGTCACTAATTTCTGTTGAATTAATTTGTGTAAAATACCTCATTTTCTCTCATTAGAGAAAGTGCTGCCCTACATAGTAAGGCTAATTAAAGCTAGCGAATCTTCTTTATGTGCAGATAAAGCAGATCCCCATATAAAACAGGTAGATGGACCTAACCTACATGCAGAGTCATTCTAAACCATTTAAGACTTTACCATTTTAGGCACTGATTTAAGCAGAAAATCAAACTATTGTGAAGTAATAGTTTATGAGTATAATGTAATGGGTTCATTTTTTAAAATCAATAAATGATATACCAAGTCACAGAAAACTCAATATTCACATTACTCAAAATCCTCTCTCCTAAATTATGTGATACTTTCTCATTCAGCATGACCCTCTTATATCAGACTAATTTGGCTTGCCTTAAATGAACAGGTTTCTAATGTCTTTTAACATAGCCCAATATCACAATGGCTTAATAACCAAAATCTAGTTGTGAGAAAAGGTAGCATCATACATATATGCCAGAATTTCTAAATCGAGCATGCTTTTTGTTTTTAACTCCACGGCACCTGACTCCCTGACTCCAGGTGATGTCAACTGTTGAGCTTAGTGATAAAGAGGAGCTTCCATCTAATTAATATAAAGGTATGCTTAGATTTTTTATTCTAGTGACAGCAGTGCCACCTTAATTGATTTTATCCTACCTACTAGCTGTGAGATCACTACACCTTTTGCCATACATGGCAAAGCAGAAATTCCATCTATGCAAATAAAAAATTTACTTAAGATTCACAGGAAATCATTTTATCAACTCACTTTAACTTCAACTAAAACTACTTTGGCCCCTGAGTAGAAACAACCCAAGTAGATAATAGGCATTTAAAAATACTGAAAAAGTGTAAAACGACATTTCAAGATCATTCTGAAAGAAAAATTTGGTAAAATTAAAAGTAAGAAAAATCGTAAGAAGAAAAAGAGCAACCTAAGATTAACACATTTTAAAAGACACCTATGTTCTTTAAGACATTTAATTATGTCTGAAGGTCATTTTTTAATAATAGAAAGGAAATAGTAATTATTTAGTCTGAAAGATAACACTGACTGTAGCTTATTACTTTAATGAAGACCTGGGAACAGCCTGCCTCCCCCAACACACACACAGATGTTTGGTTTGGTAACTCCCACTGGACAGAAACACAGTCCTTGACTATAAACACTAACTGTATCTTTTTTGAACCCTCAATAGCTGAAAAGTCAGTGGCCGAATTTTTTTTAATTCCAGTTATTTCATACTATCTGTACATAGTATCATGGAATACATTTTATAAGACATTTTTCAGCCACATGCAGTCGCTCACAGCTGTAATCCCAGCACTTTGGGAGGCCAAGGTGGGAGGACCACTCGAGCCCAGAAGTTCAAGAACAGCCTGGGCAACATACCGAGGCCTCATTTCCACTTAAAAAAAAAAAAATGCCAGGCATGGTGATGTGCGCCTGTGTTCCCAGCCACTCAGGAGGTTGAGGTGGAAGAAACATTTGAGCCCCAGAGGTCAAGGCTACAGTAAGCTGTGATCATGCCACTGCATTCTAGCCTGGAAAACAGAATGAAATCCTGTCTCAAAAAAAAGACATTTTCCATAACACACCACCCCAATACTATGCCCCAGGCAAAAAAATGGAGTGGGGGAGTTGCTTTTACCTCAACCATCTGTCCACTAGTAACCTATATCAGGTATAACTTTTAGAAGTAATTAAAAATATCAGTGTATACACATAAAATTTCTCAGAAATCTTTGGCTCTGGCCCACTATAGAGCATACACAGACAAGGAGGTAGCCACTCATACTAGTGGGTTTAGCAGTTTTGTTTTAAATACGAGTCTGGCTTTGCTATTTAGAACTAAGATCAATACCTTTATGACAAATACAAATATACAATCAACTTGAATTGAGAATTCAAAATTAGATCAATACATAATGCCTTGAAAGACTGTCACCGATCAAAATTAAATTCAAAGGAGGAGGAGCTCTACAGCAATTTGGAGCTAGACTGCAGAAAAACAGCATGAGGTCTGTGTTAGACTGAGCATAAATCATGAACATTTTGATAGACAAGCAGTAGTACCAACAGACACACTAGTTCCATCCTCTTTGTGGCCACATTTGTTTCAAAACAAATTTCTCTTTCTGAGGTGATGAAAATGTTCTAAAATTGTGGTGACAGTTGCTCAGCTCTGTGAGTATACTAAACACTACTGAATTATATTACTTTAAACAGGTAAATTGTATGATGAGTGAATTATATCTTAAAGCCGTTAAATATTTTTTTCGACACAGGATTGTGAAGTCAAAATATTGTACACAAAAACAGAGCTCTGATTAGCTGTCAGTAAAAAGATTCTCAATTTGTTTTAACCTCTAAAGATTTTTTTCCAGTTTAAAATAAACACGCCCACACACATATACCGACACACACCTGTGCACACACATGCACATATGTACACATAGCTTTGGGCACTGAAATATTCAGAAATACGTTCCTTGCTTTTCAATAAGACCTCCTTTAAAAGTGCCTTCTTCAAACTATCTTTCCAACTTTAACACCCTCATCTGATCATTTCTCTTTACTTCTCTAGAATCTGTTTTCTAACATGCCTTTTTTAGATATCATGCTCTGTTATATAATGGCCTCTGTCAGAGATAGCATGAAAGGAAGTGTTGTGGTTAAAAGCATAGACTCAAGAATCAGACTACATGGATTTTATTCCTAGCTCTTATACATATTATTAGGTGTGTAACCACAGGCAAGTTATCCAGCATCTATGTGCCTCAGTTTCCTCATCTGTAAAGTGGGGCTAATAATAGTTTCTACCTCATAGTATTGTTATGTGGTTTAAATGTATCAATGCATCAGATGCACTTGGAAGGGTCCCAGGCTCATAATGAGTGCAATAATGATTTATTAGTCACTGGCTGCTTGGTAATAATATTAGTATTGGCCGATATCAAATTGACTCATGTTCTCTGTTGCCCCTGGCAAGACTGTAACCTATTTCAGGGCAGTGAATACATTTTCTCCCTCCTAGTAGAGTGCTTTATGTATAATTGCTTGTTCATAAATGTTCACGTGGATACTGTACCTACATGATACCAAAAGTACTTATAAAATTCTTACTGAATCCAAAACTCATTTTGATAAATACCAAATTGCTATCACAATTACTGACATTTTGCTTTAACCCCATCAATTGAAAGGCTACAGATATTAAAGGATCCTTTGGTCTAAACAGCTTTTTTTTTTTTTTTTTTTTTTGAGATGGAGTCTCGCTCTGTCGCCCAGGCTGGAGTGCAGTAGCGCGATCTCAGCTTACTGCAAGCTCCACCTCCCAGGTTCACGTCATTCTCCTGCCTCAGCCTCCTGAGTAGCTGGGACTACAGGCGCCTGCCACCACGCCCAGCTATTTTTTTTTTTTTTTGTATTTTTAGTAGAACAGGGTTTCACCATGGTCTCGATCTCCTGACCTCGTGATCCACCCGCTTTGGCCTCCCAAAGTGCTGGGATTACAGGCATGAGCCACCACACCTGGCCAAGAGCTTTTTGTATCATTAGTACAAAAGCATTGGATTAGAAACTAAAGGCCTACTCTTAGCTCCACCTCACAGGATGTAACCCTTCTGCAATTTACTTAAACTCACTGTGCATATTCCACAGGAATAAACAGAATAAGGACAGTTAATCATGCTTCAAAAGAAAGATGCTCTAAAAATAAAGGGTATTATTTTTATTTAAGGTTTGAGCTAATGACCTAATGGTAGAGTAAGTCTAATTTTTCTAAAAAATATATAAATTTGAATACTGTCTTTTTATCATCAAATGATACTGAGAATGATCACTATTTATAAATGTAGATATCACTGCTAATAAATATTTCATCAATATAGTGAGCTAAGCTTTTCAAGCACTTTAATATACATTATCTTAATAACGGTCATAAAAACCTGTGAATATACAGTATATGACCAATATGTTACCTGGTCTTTTCCCTTCTGTGCACCTGTGGCATTTCATAACCAAGGATTATCTCTCTCATCATTTGTCTGACATTGGAACTAAAGGGCATCATGTAAGAAAGTAGGAAAGGTAGATTCATGTACTCTCAACTTAAAGGATTAGTCTATCCCTCTAACACCTAAAGCTGTTCTCAATACTCCATTTAGACTTATCCATTCATTTATCAAAGGTACTATCCAACTTTTATCTTCTCTTAGGGTATTATTTGATTTGTTATTACAGTAACCATGATAAAAACTTGAAATAACCATAACAACTCAAAATCCATAGGAAGACATTATTCACAACAGAATGATACCTCTTCCCAATGGCTTAACTATTACAAATGCTTCAGTATTTTCTTCTTTGGGGACTTAAAATCTGGAACAATTAGAGATAAATCAGAAAAATGTGTGACCCCTGTGATTATCAGAAAACCAAATGTTTTCATATTTAAAAGATAACATTGTTCATAGTATACATTATCCTGCATATCCCTTTTCCTTCAAAATGGATATTAAAATTTAAAATCCTATTAAACCAAACAGTATCACATTTAAATATATATTGGGCTAATTGTATTAAAAACTGACATTTTTCTTGGAATCAATGTGATGCCATATTTGAGTAAGTAATAAGACAACATTCACCATAAACTTTCTTGTCTGCCAGAAAACTAGTGTTACTTCTAAACAGTCTACTCACCATTTACGAGATGCACATTCGAAAAATAGCATTCCAGCTAGGATTAAGACAATATAAACAAAGAAGACACACAATTTCCCCTCACATTTCTGCTTCATATGTGATTGGCCAAGGTCCTATAGTATGCTCCAAGTTATCAACTAATTTAGCCACAAATCTATGAAAATAGTCAATAATAAGTATAGTTATATTTCATATGTGGCTTAAGTGTGCTTAGCACTCTATACGCATTATTAATTTAATCCTTAAACTAGATGAGATAGTTTACAAGGGAGATAAACAAGGCTCAGAGAGGTGAAGCAAGTTGCCCAACAAAAGGCAGTCAGGATTTGAACCCAAGCCTATGATTCCAGGGTTCAAGATCATAGCCATTAAGCTCTACTGCCTTTCCACTAAGAAATATCTGAGAGTGAGGCCAGGTGCAGTGGCTCATGTCTGTAATCCCAGTAAACTGGGAGGCTGAGGCAGGAGGATTGCTTGAGCCCAGGACCAGCCTGAGCAACATGGTGAAACCCTGTCTCTACAAAAAATACATAAAATTAGCCAGGCGTGGTGGCATGCACCTGTAGTCCCAACTACTTGGGAGGCTGAGGTGGGAAGATCACTTGAACTTGGGAGGTTGAAGCTGTAGTGAGCCTTGACTTTGCACCACTACACTCCAGCCTGAGTGACAGAATGAGACCCTGTCTTAACAGAAAAAAGAAACATCCAAGAGTGGAACAGAAAACTTTGTTGAAATGAAGTGATCTTTAGAAATGTATCACCATTTTTTTAAAAGTGGGACCAAGAAAGAAAACTCTACAAACTACAAGCAAAACTCTTATCTCCTTTTACTGAATAGACCGTAAAAGCACTTCACCTGTAGACGATAAAGACCATCCACTAATCACAATCCTCTATACCCATGTCCTTACAAGCTTTGAGCAGTAACACAACAATATAACAATGTCAGGCCCTGTGAACTATGTCTGGCATGGAACAACAACAATGAAAGTGGGACTGCAATAATGAATATCAGTTGAAAGATTTAGTGTTTGACTTACTCCATTTACTTTCACCCCCTTTCTTCACTTGCCTTTTCTTCTTCATCTTTCTCATCTGGAGCAAATTAAACCATCACGTTGTAACAGGCATTCCTCCAATGCTCTGCTGGCCTATTTTCAAAACCATCTCAAACTGTAGAAACCTTTTATCAACCTCAAAGCACTTAATCCTTGACAACTTTCTTCTAGTATTAACTATTTCAGTGGCCAGCAATTAACAAACCAATTTGTATACTATGTTGTAAATGAAAGCAGCTTTAAAGTTAGCAAAAGTGAACTTCAAATCAGTGAGACAGGCAAGTGTGCACAGAACAAGGCAAAGCTTTGACACCATGAACTGTGCTGCTTTAAGTTTGTGGTCCCTGTGTTCTAATAACCTCTAGCCTTTTTTAAAAATTTTTTTAGATTTTTTTTTTGAGACAGGGTCTCACTCCGTCACCCAGACTGAAGAGCAGTGGTGTGATTGTAGCCCACGGCAACCTTGAACTCCTGGGCTCAAGGGATCCTCCTGCCTAAACCTCTCGAGTAGCTGAGACTATAGGCGTGTGCCTCCATGCTCAGCTAATTTTTAAATTTTTTTTTGTTCTTATAGAGACAGGGTCTCGCTTTGTTGCCCAGGATGGTCTTGAACTCCTGGGCTCAAGCAATGCTCCCGCCTAGGCGTCCCAAAATGTTGGGATAACAGGAGTGAGCCACTGCGTCGGGCCTAATAACCTCTATTCTGAAGATATCATTCCCTAGGCAGGTCCTTCATAGTCACTCTTAGCCATTACCCACCAACATTAAAAACTCTGTAAGAACTCAACACATGTTTAGATTTAGACCATTAGACCAAGGGTAACCAACATGCACCCTTGAAATTGCGCAACAGAGAAAAACATTTATGTCCATTAACTTTTCCACAGGTCATCATGGGAATTTACGGCTATGAAAATGTTTGGGTGTTTGACTAAAAGAACAGATTCGGGCAGTACAGCACCACCTCAGTGCTTTCCAAAGGGTCATCTCAGGGTTACCACAGCTGCCCTTGCAAGCAGAGACTTTCTCTGAAATATTGGGGTTTGCCTCAGATTTTCTATGAATATTGCGTTCTAAGGCAGAATGTATCTGAATTTGTTTAAAGATTTTTAAATAGCTACCAGTTAATGTTCTCCTAAATCTCTGTGTAAAACAGATGCTTCGAGAAAATACAAGCTGCTTTATTTTGTGGCTCCTGGGCGCACCACCTTGTCACCACCCTGCTCAATCAGTACATGTGCTCCACTTTGAAAGACCCAAAGTAATGGAAAGAGCACTAGACAGAGATTCTATTTGTTTAGACTAGCACAATGCTTGGAATATAATAGGCACTTAATAAGTATTTGTTGAATGAATTGGCAGAATAGTTTCAAGGACTAGTTTTCAACTGCAAGAAAACTGCAGAAAAAATCCTTTGAGACATGTAATTACTGGCAACCCCACAAAACCGAAGGAAAAAAAAAACAGGCCAGGTACAGTGGCTCATGCCTGTAATCCCAATACTTTGGGAGGCCACAGCATGAGGATCACTTGAGGCCAGGGGTTCAACACCAGCCTGGGCAACATAGTGAGACCTCATCTCTACCAAAAACAAAAGAAAATACACCAATTGTATATTGGTAAAGAACAAGAAAATCCATGTTGTTTTAGTTTAGTTGGAAAGGAAAAGGCTGTCAAGATGTTATATAAAGATAATACTGAGGGGGGTTGTGTTAGGATAATTAAAACCCAATTCATATCATGGACGCTAAGAAGAGTTTTCAATTAACTCTTCGGTTTTCCTTTGCATGTTTTTAATCTTAATGATGTCAAGTTTACAGAGGAAAATAAAGAATTGTAATGCACACTCATGTCCCCATGTAACCATGCAGGGTGCTGGGGCTAAGGAAGGTCAGGAATCATGTCTCATTTGTTTTCTACCTTTCTCTTTTCTACTTTTCTATTTCTTTTTTTTTTTTTTTTGAAACTGAGTCTCGCTCTGTCACCAGGCTGGAGTGCAGTGGCACGATCTTGGCTCACTGCAACCTCCAACTCCCTGGCTCAAGCGATTCTCCTGCCTCAGCCTCCCAAGTAGCTGGGATTACAGGCACATGCCACCACGCCCAGCTCATTTTTGTATTTTTAGTAGAGACAGGGTTTCACCATGTTGGTCAGGATGGTCTCGATCTCCTAACCTTATCATCCGCCTGCCTCGGCCTCCCTAAGTGCTGGGATTACAGGCGTGAGCCACCATGCCCGGCCTTCTCTTGCTCTTAATACAGATTTCCATGCACATTAGCAGTTCAATAAATGTTCAACAACTGCAAAAAAATAAGTGTCTAATCACATTAAATAAGTTCTTAACTGAATTTCTTACCCCCACCCCCACAAAAGACTCTCTTGTGCTAAAGAAGCATAGGTTGGTTTAAATAACAACAGAAAAACAAAAACTAAACTGCTCTGAATGGTACCAGATGAGAGTACTAACAGACGAGTCTTGGCTCATTTCAATTACATGACCCTGCCATATCTATTTTCCTATGACATGAGAACCACACAGCCAGTCCTCTATTTACAGTTATTGCATGAGTAAATCAGTATATATTTACATGGTAACTATTATGAGCAAGCTATTGGGAAAGATAAAGTAGTTTATTTACCTCCCTAATCTCCACCACCCACAGCAACAACATACTATGTGCAAGGCCCTGATTTAAGCAGTTTACTGCAAGGTGTACAATCTCATCAAAAAATCTTGGTGCCAGATGTGTTTCTGAATTTAGAAATGTCCAGACCTTCAGACAGGAAATATACTTTATATGCCATATGTTATGTAATACACCATTAGGGTCTATGGTGCAACCCCATAAACATATTAGTAATTCTATAGCAAAACAAAATAAAGATCAACATTAAGTAGAATAAAGACTATAAATACCCTATGTCAGTTTAAGTCAGGTTTTGCCACCACATGAGTTTTGGCATCTAAGTTACCAAATAAAATCTTTTTCAGTTTTCAGAGCTTTAGAAATTTAAAAATTGCAAACAAATTGTGGGCCTAGGCCGGGAGAGGTGGTTCATGCCTGCAATCCCAGCACTTTGGGAGCCCGAGGTGGGTGGATCACCTGAGGTCAAGAGTTTGAAACCAGCCTCGCCAAGATGGTGAAACCCTGTCTCTACTAAAAATAAAAAGTTAGGCCGGGAGCAGTGGCTCACGCCTGTAATCCCAACACGTTGGGAGGCCGAGGCAGGTGGATCACGAGGTCAGAAGATCGAGACCATCCTGGCTAACATGGTGAAACCCTGTCTCTACTAAAAATACAAAAAATTAGCCTGGCGTGGTGGCACACACCTGTAGTCCCAGCTACTCGGGAGGCTGAGGTAGGAGAACCGCTTGAACCCAGGAGGCGGAGGTTGCAGTGAGCCGGGATCATGCCACTGCACTCCAGCCTGAACGATAGAGTGAGAGAGCGAGACTCCGTCTAAAAAAAGAAAAAGTGGGCCTAGCTAATTCATGTAATCTTTGCAAGTACCATAAGAGGCAAGTTCTATTATCCCTTTTTTACATATGAGATAACTGAGGTACAGGGAGGTTTACTGACTCACCCAGTGTCCCACAACTATTAAGTCTCCTAGCTGGAATTGAAACCTAGGTGGCCTAGCTCCAGAGCTTGAGCTCTTAACAAGTATGCTCTACAACCTCTCTCAGAAACCACTTCGGAACACCAAACACGTGAAAAGTAAAACAGTATTAAATGATCTAACATCAAAAAATTAATAGGAGAAACATCACAAGACAGTATTTATTCATTATTCAATAACTATTTATAAAGTGCATACCATGTGCTGGGTGCTCAGAATACAACAATGAGCAAACCAGATGAGGTCTAGGTCGCCTTCATGAAGCCAGAGGCAAGTGGGGAGATGGCCAGGCATCAAATAAGCATAATTATGACACAACAGGGCAAGTGTGTGACTGCTGTTCACCTTCAGAGGGGGAGATCTAGTTCAATGGGGAATAGTGTAATAGGACCTGGGATTTGAAATGACAAAAAAGAAAGGCATGGCATCCATTTGACAAGCACCCACTGTGCACCTACTCTATGCCAGGAATAATGCTAAGCACAAAAGTTCCAAACTGGGGAAAATCAGTTTAAACCAATAGAGATTTGTGAAAGGGAATAATGAGGACATATGGGAAAGTAGGCTGGGATCAAATCAAGTTGACCCTGCAGGCACTGATGAAGGTTATTTTGCAGGTTATTCCCCCACAATATTAGGATTTACTCCTATGGAATGTCAATAATCATCTGCATTCCTATTTGGGACCAACTAGACCTCAAAGCTGGATTGCTTTCAAGGAAGGGCTTAGGGCAATAAATTCATTTAAGCCTCAGGAAACACAGTAACCCTAATCTCTCAAGGAATAAAGGTATGGCCATTTGAAAATGTTGGAGAGGCAACAGGTAAAAGAAAATGATAAGCCCTTCTTAAAATTCCAAAGGCCCTTTCTAAAACCTAAGTTATTCCTTTATACAAAATAAAATTTCCAACCTTCCAAAGGAAACATATTTCCATGAGAAAATAAGATATCATTCTTTGAAAAATAAATTCTTAAGTTGAATAATGATCTGATTTTTAATAAAGTTGGTGACAACTTACCTTGTAGCACAAGTCACAATGTGACAGTGGAAAGTAAACTGCCTTTTAACATACTCACCTCAGGGTTCCCATTCCCCCATCCCCTTACCTAAACAGAGTAGAGGAACCGAATTACATGATTATTTAGCATACTGATCATAGAGTTTTTTTTATTCTCAGGTATTAATATAAATGACTGAACGAGTAGACATTCTACTTATCCTCTGCAAAACATTTTTTTTAAATTTCCCTGGATAATTTTTTAAGCCAATGACCTTCCCCAGGAAAGACTCTTCAGTGGCTTCCTATTGTTCTAAGAATCAAACCCAAATTCTTTCTCAGGACCTCCAAGTCCTATTTATCGGTTATTGAGCTGCTTCTAGGCTCTGTAACATCTTCTTTAATCATTACCAGCTCACTAGGATCCAGCCATGCTGGCTTGCTTTCTGCTCTTCGAAAACGCCAAGTCTCTTTTTCCCCCCTCAAGGCCTTGGCTCTTACTCTTTTCTCTGCAAGAATGTTATCTCGGGAATGTTCTCCCAGATCCTGACAAGGTAGGCCTATTCTCTCTTCTCTTTCAGGTCTCTGCTCAATCATCTTCTCTGAAAGGCCTTTTCTGACTTCCCACACTAAAGTAGGCCCTTCCTATTTATCTGTATCATATTCCCCTACTTATTTTCATTGCTCTTACTACAGTCTATAAGGATCTTCTTCATTTGTTTGCTCGTTTATTGTCTGTATTCTCTGGTAGAATATAAGCACTGTGATACTCCACAAGAGCAAAGATCATGCCTTATAAGGTTTATCATTGTGCCTAACACAGGGCCTTGGCACACAAGTACCCAGTAGATTTTGTAAAATGAATTAGTAAATGAATGAATGATACATAAAAACCTGATGGTTATGAATATCAGTAACTTGAGAAAGCCATTTTTATAATTTTGAGATATTTTCTCTAGGGCTATTCATTTCTCTACAGTCTTTCCACATTTTCTGAAATAATTCCTGGAAATTTGTTGTATTATTTCATAGCAATAAAAATACATCGGTTTCAATCAGTGGATTTAAGAAAAAAATATTTTCAAGAGGTTTTAATGGTTTATCAAACATCAATAAAAATCAAACAATTTGAAAATTGGTCAGTCTCATTTCACTACTGCAAGTCAAATTACATGAAGAAGCATAATTTGAAATGTACATAAAATGAGAAAGAAGATAATCCAATAAGTAAGTGCAGTTACATTTAGTAATATCAGAAATATCCAGTCTGCTAACCTCTAGGTGTACCAGATGGACTATCAAACACATATTGAGTCATATTGAAGATTCAGAGCAAAATGCTTATGGCTAACTCACATCCACCTTTATTCTTTTCCTGGCAAATATAAATAGTCTTACTATGCAATCACATTAGCAGCAATCTTAGCTTAGATTTTATATCAATAATAAGCATGAAATGAAAAAAGTAAGAAAATAGTATAAACTCTTTTCCTTGAAAAAGTTGTAAGTTTTTATGTATTTTGAGAATAGTTTGCTAAGAAAATTACAGACTTAGAAAGGTGGGCCTATTAGAATAAGTACCCTTTCCCTACTACATTCCATTTTTTAATAAACCTCAAGTAAACTCAGGAATTTACCAAATCAATTGGGAAACTACAAATCATCTGCAAGTTATCTAACTAAATTGATACGCAATAGGCTTTACTTTTCTTGTGAAAACTACTTTCTTCAGAACATCAACTGAGCCTTATATAATCACACTACACTTTTTGAAGTGTGCTTATAAAAATGGCAGATTGAAAACCTTGGGCTTTTTAATAATTGAAGCTCTTATTTATCTGTTTTTTAAATACATCATTTGATGTTGCAGCAGAAACTACTCTCATCTCACTGCCATAAGAAGTGCTACCAGGACAGTGAAATTTAGCCATTATTTTCATTCACAACCTGGTTTCTTCTGAGATTGCTGCCAATTAGTGCACACTGTGTCAATGGCAACACTTGGTCATACATCAGGCAAACTCTTTTACCGTTAAGTATGAGGATATTAATAAGAACTTGCAGTTAAGGGAGCTAATATTTTTAGATGTAAAATGATGTCATAAATGCTGAATTATTTCATTTTTCTCAGTTTTTAAATTTGAACACTAGATACAGTCTATTTCCAAAAACACAGCTGCATATGTCAGCACGTGCTTGTTCACTGGTATTTGCCTCCACTTTGTGCTTCTCCATTCAGCTTTCTTCACACACTAATTGCAGTATGAAAGTGAGCAAATGAACCTCAGTATGGGAGCTAACACCACAACTACATGGGGAGAAAGCGATATCGCTAAGAGTGAGTAGTCTTTTTTGTAACTACGTGGTTTTAAAATATGCTGCTTTTAGAGGGTTTATACAAACATGAAATCTACTGTTAAGAAACTGTGGCTTCAAAAAAAAAGCAGGTGCCCTCCAGAGACAGTTTTAAATCCCAGCGTCTCTTAGTCTCCATTCAATGTGCTTAGTTACCAGCCTATGCTAACTTGA
The DNA here is from genome assembly GCF_029281585.2 of Gorilla gorilla gorilla. Lineage (NCBI taxonomy): Eukaryota > Metazoa > Chordata > Mammalia > Primates > Hominidae > Gorilla > Gorilla gorilla. Next base: position 129,834,366 of record NC_073247.2, read on the forward strand.
GCGACTTTATCCCAAACCACTAAAGTCCTCTGACTACATTAAAACGATTAACATCCTAGTTTACAATTAGAGAAATGGAGCCAGGCATCACAATTCCCACCAATCCTCTCTCTCAGGCCTGCTCAGCAGCCAGGGAAGAATCAGATTTAGGACCATGTACGAAGATTGCGTACCAACATACATACATACATTTTAAGTGGCTATTGTTCTTGCACTAAGTTAATGAAACCTAGAAAGAAACTTTAAAGTTCCCTAGTTGATATTTACTAAGGCTATTTAGTGAAGGAATGATCTCATCACTTTCAGTAAACTGTAGCCTAGACTATAAGCCTCCAAGAAAATCATTAGTCAACTGTAATTAAACAAACAAACAAACAAAAAAGTCAAAATATTCAGAGCTGAAGACATTCAGAGCTAAGTTAAAAGCTTCGAGGAAGAAGAGGAGTGTGCTCCTGACTTGGGAGCCAGCAGAGGAGCCTCCTAAGTTAGAAGATTCTGAAGGAGAGATGGATTAGGAGGCACAAAGCAGAAACTGTTAGAGGGCAAGAGACAGTAGGGCCGGGGCGGGCAGCGGGACCCCAGACCGTCAGGGCAGCAACAGCGAGGCCCAGAGGAGAAGATCTTGGAGAGATGACAAAGAAGCACAGGAAAGCCGGGTTCTGGGGTCCTAGAAGAACCCAGGCGTCCGACGGAGCCAGAGGGACCGGCAGAAAGGGATGCGAAGGTGTAAGGATGAGGGCGCGCACCAGCACGCGGGAGAAAAAGAAGGGGCGGCGGGCAAAACGAAGCTGTTTCCCTGCTCCTCTGCCCCTGGTACAGATCGCAACTCCTCGCCGCGCACCGCGCAGCGCCGGGTCCGAAGGCAGGGAAGCGGCTGTTGGAGCCCCTGTGACTTCAGGACCCTGCCTCACCTTGCTCGCCGCGTCCTGGCGTCCCGCCGCTTGTCCGCCGGGTGCTGCGCTCCGAGGGCCAAAGAGGGAGTCGCGCGGCGCAGCCGGGGCTCCCTCCTGCAGCGAGGCACCAGCACCCGCACCCGCACCTTCGCACCCTCTGCTCGCCCCGACCACTTCACCCTGTCCTGGCGCAGGCGGAGAGCACGGACCCTAACCCGAATGCCGCTGCAGTTATTTTCAAAAGTCCCCGTTCCAGGTTTCCCAGGAATAGGAGCTGAGGTACTGCGGCCGCAGCGGCAGAGCCTCCGCCTGACCTCACCAGGGTGTGGGGGGGCTGCTGAGGGAGGGGGGCGGGAACCCAGTTGGGGAGGGAGGGGGCAGTGGTGGGGGGGAGCGCGCGGGCGGGGGAAACATGGCGGCGGGGGTGGCCCCAGCGGCGCCTGCGCGGGAGGCGGGGTGGCGGGGAGCTGGGGCTAGGACAGTGTGTGGGGTCCGAACGGAACTCCCAGGCTGTAGCCAAAGCGTGACAGGGCCGGACCCTGAAGCTGAATGACCGCTAAGTGGCCCTCACGCCTCCGAAACCGGGAGGCTCGGGTGTGAGCCCACATGGATTCTAGTGCCGGGAGGCAGAAAAAGTGAAAAGTGTCAAGTATCCAGGGACAACAGTGCAGCCGCCCCGGGTTAGCCACTCCAAGGAGGTCCACCCGTGCATTCTGCCAGCCGTGGCCTCGGCCTCCTCATAGTCACGGCGGGGCCCGAGCAAAGGGTGTGCCCTGGAAGCGGTGCCACCTCACCTCAGTGGGGCCCACGTCTCAAAATAAGCCTGACCCAGGCTCTCACACAAATATCACTCTTCTAGTGGGATAAGCGCTTCATCCCTCCCCCTCCCTGCTGCAGTACACAACATTAAGAAAGAGGAAGGATAAAAACTACAAATAACAGTTTAACATTTTACTGAGCGTCTGCTATGAACCAAGCACTGAAGCATCAACTTACCTAATTCACAGCTACTCTACAAGTTACACACTATTGTCTCCATTTTACAAGTGACAAAACTGAGGTGTATAGGTTAACCAAGTTGCCAGAGGTTACATAAATAGTAAGTGGCAGAGTGGGACTCAGGATCCCAAGCGGTGTGATTCTGGCACCCAGGCTCTTAAACACTATGCAAACTGCTTCCAAACTCTGGTGGGACTGCTCTTCTAAGTCAGAATCTTGATTCTGCTCTATCAGCCTAGCCCCCAAAAAAACCCCAGTCAAGCCTGTTTTTCCCCTTGCTTGTCTTCTATTCATTCTTTGCCTTGACGGTTACAGCCTGGGGCCACCTTCTTACACCTATTCCTTTGCCCTTTCTACTTATAATTCCAGACTCCTCCTTGGGAAAATAAAGGGAGTTTGCTCTTAAGCAACCAGTTTAATCACTATTGTGATTTTTTTTTCTTTGGCTGTTTTTTTTTTCTTCTTCTTCTTAAGGAAGTGATGCGGTGAGTGTGGAATCTTTATGTTTTCTAGGATTTCTCCGTCTGGGATCTGAGATCTTCAACATGGCTGACTTTGTATTTCAACTTACATACACTGAAATTCTAGTAGTAGGTTTTAGGTAAATTTGAGAATAATCAGCTACTCAAAAACTTGCTAGAACTAAAGATAATACCACATTGTTGGACTTTACCAAATAATCAAAGAACTCCAAATATACATAGAATTTGTATTATTACCTTTTACGTGCAAGTGTATTGAACCCAATTCCCCTTTGTTAACAGGAATGCTTCCACTGGCTTCTCCACTATGCTTATTCAATAATTATTGTATACCTACCTTACACACTAAATGCTTATTGGGTAGAAAGCACCTTGTACAGAAGTTTACAATCTCACTGAGGTGATATATTCCAAACAATCACTTTTAGCATGTATCAAAAACCTGGCACACAGGTTAAAAAAAAAATAAGTACAAACTGAGCTGGTGTACACTCGAGTCACTGCTTTCTCCTGCCATAAAAAGGTTCAAGTGGGGTTACTTTATAATAAGTTTCTCCCACAGAAATGCCAGTAAAAATGGGATAATCCAGTGTGGGCCAAGCAGCCCTTATCTACACAAAGAGAAAACCCTCATAGCAAGGGTGTTGAGATGGGGGCAACTACAGGATCTGCATTTGAACTGCCAGTAGCTTGCACAGATTCTCAGTTTAAAAAAAAAGAAAAAAGAAAAAGAACTGGCAATAAGATATTACAAATATACTTATCCAATAGAAGTCCATTGCTGTTTGGGTTCGGATGCTTTATCTGAATACTTAATCTACTGGACAGAGCACTAGACTCAGAATCAGAAGACAATTTATGTACTATGTGACATTAAGTTAGTGCTCTGAGAGTGTTTTCCCAAATTTCCAGTGGGGAGCAAAATAATACTGGTCTGATATGCCCCACAGCATTGTTTTGGGTTTCAAATAAGATAACACATGGGAGAGTATGTTGCATTTGGAGAAAAGGTCTTTAAAGAGGTAATTCAGTTAAAGTAATGTCTCTAAGACGGGCCCGAATCCAATATGACTGGTGTCCTTTTAAGAAGAGTTTAGGACTTAGACATACATGCACATAGAGGAAGGACCATGTGAGGATGCAGTGAGAAGGCAACCACTTGCAAGACAAGATGGGGCTTCAGAAGAAACCAAACTTACCTACACCTTGATCTTCCAGAATTACAAGAAAATAAATTTCTGTTGTTTAAGTTACCCAGTCTATGGTGTTATACTTTGTTATGGCAGGTCTAGCAAACGAACATAATGGGAAGCATTTCAAATGCCAGCTAGAGTATCCGCTGACTTAGTTATTGTTCATTGCTAAAAACACACATTAATTATCTGTTTCCATGTGTCAGGAGTCCAGGTATGGTTTAGCTCGGTGCACTGCTCAGGGTCTCACAAGGCTGCAATCAAGTTTTTGGCTGGGCTGTGTTCTCATGTGCAACTCAGAATCTTCTTCCAAACTCATTCAGATTGTTGGCCAAATTCAGTTCCTTGCAGTTACAGAATTAAGACCCGTAGCATTTACTGGATCTAGAGGCAGCCCCTCTCCATTAGCAGTTGACAACATGGTTGTTCTACTTAGCCAAGGCCAACAGAAAAACTTCTTTCTCCTCAGGAGGGGTCCAGTGCCTCTTTTAAGGTCTTTTACCAGATTAAGTCAGGCCCACCCAAGATTATCACCCTTTTGATTAACTCAAAAATTAACTGTGTGCCTTGATTACATCTGCAAAATCTCTTCACCTTTGCCACATAATGTAACCTAATCACAAGAGTGATAGCCCAGCATATTCACAGGTCCCAACCATACCTAAGTGGAGAATGTATAACAGAAGACAAGAATCTTAGGACCATCTTAGAATTCTCCCTACCATGCCCCAAAGATTTGACAGCACCAATTAATTATACAATTATAAAAATTAACTAAGAGACCATACAGGCAGATGTGGGCACACACATAACATACATACGTACACACACACACACACACACACACACACACACACACACACACCAAAGTGCACAGAGCTGGTAGCTGATCCCTAATCGGTCTAAAAGCATTTGCAAGCTTCCTGTGTGCCTAATGTGAAACTAAAAGATTTCAACTGCATTAACTCTGACTAAAAAACAAACTGAAAACTATTTAGGATACATTTTGTCTCTCTGGTAAATTTGCATTTCCTCAAAACACTCATCTCATCAATTATTGAATGGAGCCTATTATTGAATGGAATCTATTATAAAAAAAAACCCCTCAGAGGGCTTTGGGTAGCATACACAGACGGGTCTTGCTTTAGAAGTTAGAGATAAATCTGATTAAAGATGTGCAAGACCTGTCCTGAAAACTTTAGGCTTAAATAAATGTAGAAATATACTGTATTCATAGGGCAGAAGAATTGATATCATTAAGATGTCAATTCACTCCTAATTGATTTATAGTTACAGCACAACCCTGATCAAAGTCCTAGCTGGCTTTTTCTGTAGAAATTGACAAGCTGATTCTAAAGTTCATATGGAAATTGACTAAAATAGCCAAAACAACTTTTAAAAAGAGCATTAGGGGGATAATACTACCTGATTTCAATTTTTACTGTAAAGCTACAATATTCAAGACAGTGTGGTATTGATCAATGAAACAGAATAGAGTCCATAAACAGACCCACAACATATATGGGCAAGTTATTTTCAACAAATATTCAAAAGCAATTCAGCTTTTTGAGGAACCTCCATACTTCTTTCCATAGTGAGAGCACCAGTTTATATTGCCACCAACAGTCTCCACATCCACGTCAATACCTGTTATTCATCCTTTTGACAATAGCCATTCTAACAGCTGTGAGGTGATAGTTCACTGTGGTTTTAATTTGCATTTCCCCTGATGATTAGAGATTTTCAACATTTTTAAATATATTTGTTGGCGATTTGTATCTCTTCTTTTGAGAAATGTCTGCTCAGATTCCTTTCCCCCCTCTGGGTATATATTCAAAGGAATTGAAATCAGTATGTTAAAGAGATATCTGCACTCCAGTGTTTATTTCAGCATTATTCATAGTAGTCAAAACGTGGAAGCAATCTAAGAATCCATCAATGAATGAATGGATAAAGAAAATGCAGTACATATACACAATGAAATACTATACAACCTTAAAAAAGAAATTCTGTCATTTGCATCCATGACAACATGGAAAGAACTGGAGGAAATTATGCTAAGTGAAATAAGCCAGACATAGACAATACTGTATGATCTCACTTATATGTGGAATCTAAAAAAGTCAATCTCATAGAAACAGAAAGTAGAAAAATGGTTATCAGAGGCAGGGGAAGGAGGAGGAAGCATGGGGAAAGTGAGGATGTTGATCAAAGGGTCCAAAGTTTCAGTTAGACTGGAGAATAAATTTTAGTGACCTATTGCACAGCATGGTGACCGCAGCTAATAGTGTATATTTCAAAACTGCTAAAATAGATTTTTAAAATTCTCACCACAAAAAAAAAGTTGGTGAGGTGATGGATACGTTATTTATCTTGATTAAATCTTTCTATAATGTATACATAGACGCAAACCTCACATTGTATCCCACAGATATGCACAATTATTATTTGTCCATTTAAAAAATTTAAAGGCAACTCAGTGGAGAAAGGGTAGCTTTTTTCAACAATGGTGCTGGAACAACTGGACATCCATGTGAACTAAGATCCATACCTAATACTATCTACAAAAATTAATTCAAAATGCATCATAGACCTAAATGTAAAATCTGGAGCTATAAAATTTCCAGAACTTTGGCAAAAACCTTTGTGACCTTGGGTTAAGCCAAGATTTTTTAGATATGACACGAAAAGCATGGTCCACAAAAAGACAAATTAATAAGTTGAACTTGATCAAAATTGAAAAGAAACAACTCTTCTATAAAAGACACTGCTGACAGAATGAAAAAAGAAATGACAGACCGGTAGAAAATATGCAAAAATCATATATAATATTTAAAAACTTGCATACAGAATAAAGAACCTTCAAATCTCAATAACGAGAAGATGAACAACAAATTAAAAAAAAAAGGTAAACTATTTGAACAGACACCACCAAAGAAGTTACATCAAAGAAGCATGGCAAACAAGCACATGAAAAGATTCTCAACATCATTAGTCATTAGGGAAATGCAAATCAAAGCCACAATGAGATAACACTACAATGTACTAGAATACCTAGCACTAAAAAGAATAATTATAATAAGTTTTTGCAAGGAACTACAACTCTGATATGCTGCTACTGTGAATGAAAAATGGTACACTCATTTTGGAAAATAATTTGGCAGTCTTTTAAAAAGTTAAACATACACCTACCATATGATCCGGCCATTCCACTCCTAGGTATTTACTCAAGAGAAATGAAAGCATATGTCCATACAAAGACTTGTACATTAATATTCATAGCAGATGTATTAGTTATTAACTAAAAATAGAAACAACCCAAAAGTCCATCAACAAGTGAAGTGATAAACCAGTACATCCATACACTGGAATACTACCCAGCCATAAAAAGGAATGAATGTACTACAATATGATATGCATAACAATATGGATGAATCTCAAAATAACTATATCCAAGCGAAAGATGCCACACAAAAAAGTATGCACTGTATTATTCCATTTATATAAAAGTCTATAAAATGAAAATGAATCTGTAGTGATAGAATGCAGATCAGTGTTTGCCTAGGGATGAGATTGGAGGGAGGGCAGAAAGGACAATTGGGTACAAGAGAACTTTTAGGGATGATAAATATATTCCTTATTGCTTTTATGGTAATGTTTTCACAAAACGTCAATATTTATCAAATTGTACACTTTAAATATGCACAGTTTATTGTATGTCAGTGATACCTCAATAAAGCTGTTAAAATTAGTCATGTGCCTTGACAAACTGCAGTATCTCTAGTTTACTCCCTTTTTGTGAACAAGAATACAAAGACAGGAATACAGTCAAGGCTCAGGAATGGTTTGGAATCAGGGACTAGAGTGCCGGCAGGACTATCTCTGTCTCTTTTCTGCACAGTACCAGGAAATCTACTTCATTATTCTCTTTTATCACAGAAGAGGATTTTATGCTTTCCAGGCTGCATGATAGGACTCAGTTGGTCACATATCCCTGGGTTTTATCTCCTCTATTCAACAGACCAGACAGACTGAGGCTGAAATCTCTGAAACCTAACTCTATATTCCACTGGAGGCTCTCTGACTGGCCATTTTGGTATCAGGTACCCAGTTCTGGATCAATGAACCAATCTCTGGCCTAGATTGAATCTAAACTAGATGGAGAAAGTCTTAGCCTAGCTGTTAAGAATTTGGGAAAACAAGCTGGGCATGGTAGCTCACACCTATAATCCCAGCTAGCAGGGAGGCTGAGGCAGGAGGATCACTTGAGGCTAGGAACTGGAAACCACCCTGAGCAACACAGCAAGACCCTGTCACAATAATAATAATAACACTAATAATAATAATAACTTGAGGATATAGTGGTCATGACTTCAAGTCAGTATTGAGGCTTCAGTTAGCTCCAAGAAGGCTTTTGTTATTTGCAACCAAAAGAGTTCTAACAAAATCACCTAGCATTTGTAATGGAGATATCAGGTAAAAGCTAGAGACATCAAGTAGGCAACCACAATTTCTAAGGTCTCACCAAAAGACCTCCTGAGGCCTCCTCTTGCTATAAAAACGTATTTCATGGTCCTCATTGTAAACTCAAATTCTACCATATTTAGTAGAATACATAACAGGGGCATCCAGAAATTTAAGAAAAAGGAAGCCTCCTATCTTCTGTTGTCACCCTACCACATAGTTTTCCACCCATGCTCTGAAGTTAGGACCATTAAATAGAGAACAATGGGAAAGACTAGCTTTTATTCAAATTGAACAAAGGGCATATCATTCTCACTATAAGTAGCTACACTGTTGTGAGTAGCAAGAAATCTGGGATGCCACTTAATACAAGAGGGGTCATTGCTCCCCTCACACAACACCCTAGGAACACAGAAAATGACATGGACAATGTTAGAGTTCAGGGGGTTATTTTATTATTTTTAGAGAAAGGGTCTCCCTCTGTCACCCAGGCTGGAGTGCTGTGGCATAATAAGAACTCATTGTAGGCTGGGCGCGCTCATCCCAGCACTTTGGGAGGCTGAGGCAGGCAGATCACTTGAGGTCAGAAGTTTGAGACCAGTCTGGCCAACATGGTGAAACCCCTTCTCTACTAACAATATAAAAATTAGCTGGGTGTGGTGGTGCGTGCCTGTAATCCCAGCTACTCCAGAGGCTGAGGCAGGAGAATTGCTTGAACCTGGGAGGTGGAGGTTGCAGTGAGCTGAGATCGTGCCACTGCACTCCAGCCTGGGCAACACAGTGAAACTCTGTCTCAAAAATACATACATACATACATACATACATACATACATACATACATACATAAATAAATAAATAAATCATTGTAACCTAGAACTTCTGGACTCAAGTGAGCCTCCCTCCCCCGCCTCCCGAGTAAAGAAAATGCCATTTTATTGTCCATACATTAGAGATTTTACTAAATACCACTCATAAATTACAGTGACATCATATTATACCAAATGTTAAGAATTCTATAGAAAAAAAATGAAAATTATAAAGGGTTTGCATTGCACATGAAACACCAGCAGTTATATTACTGACCAGTCAGAAGAGAGATAGGCAGCAAGAGCTGCTTACTGAGTATATAAAGTTTAGAACTGAACACTTTTTTTTTTTTTTCGAGATGGAGTCTCGCTCTGTTGCCCAGGCTGGAGTGCAGTGGCGTGATCTCGGCTCACTGCAAGCTCCACCTCTCGGGTTCATGCCATTCTCCTGCCTCAGCCTCCCGAGTGGCTGCGACTACAGGCGCCCACCACCACGCCTGGCTAATTTTTTGTATTTTTAGTAGAGATGGGGTTTCACTGCATTAGCCAGGATGGTCTCGATCTCCTGACCTCGTGATCCGCCCACCTCGGCCTCCCAAAGTGCTGGGATTACAGGCGTGAGCCACCACGCCCGGCCCAGAACTGAACACATTTTTAAAATAAAACAATATTCTGTCTACATTTGTGAAGATTTGGAACCACAGAATGTTTTTAAGAAAAAAAAATTACATTACTTTCAAGTATATAGAGAAATGCAAATTAGGCTAGGAGTTCACAGAAATCCTTAATAGACCTGCTATACTAATCAGAAAGATAATCAGCCAAGTAAGGTATCCAAGTCTTCTCATATATTGTCTCCTGTAAGGACACTATTCCCCAGCCCTATTTGCCTAGATAACTTCTACAAGTCTTCAAGTCTCAGCTTAGTGCTTTTCTCCAGAAGACCTTTCCTGATACCTTAGACTAGAATGAGTATTTCTGTAATATTCACAAAGCACCCTGTACTCCTCAAATCATAATGTCATCCTGTTAATGTAAACCATTATTTATCTTCTTGCTAGAATGTAAGCCCCATGAAGACCAGGTCTGTCTTGTTCCGTTACTGAATCCCAGTGTCTGAAACAAAGCCTGTCACATTGGGACTGCACAAATAAATATTGTTGACTTAATTTATTAACTCAAGTCACTAAAGAATTACGTTGTGTGATGGACTAACTATATTAGCATACCAACTGTACCTAAAAGAGGACATCAACAGTATTTATTCTTCTAAGTTCTTTATACTCTCCCGATACAATCTTGTCTGTAATACTGATGTTCTTGGCAATGCTTTTATTTTTCCAGATAGGGCAAAATCTCAGTTTCTGTCTAAATATTCTCAGATTCTCAACTAGTGAAGTACACATTAATGAAGCTATACTGCATCCTGATTAGATTATTCTTGAAACTTCATAACAACCACTTCATTTCAGGGATTAAAAAGTTTCAGAATGTGATATGTCTACTCAACATGAATGATTTTAACTATGCAGCTCTTTTTGATTCAGGCCCTGTGTACCTTAGCCGCCTAAATACAGAATTTTGGTATAAATCCCACATTCATACATTCAAGATACAGGAAATTACATTTCAATGGCATTTGTAATTTATTGGCACTTTTAGTAAAATTGTTTTTTTTACAACTGTTTCCTTACATTATAAATTATATCCAGCCAGAGCCTGCTCTTTAAGTATCCACACTCATCTTGCCGAACGTCAACACTATGCTAATTAGAAGTGTAGCCTCATTTGAGTGTCAGAAAGGTCCTGAACTCTTCCAGGCCTCCCATCTCACTCCTCACCCCAACCTGCTCACCAATCAGTACTTGTCGTTCTTGGGTTTGACATCTACTGATATTTCCTTGATTATTCTTAATAATGGGAATAATCAGTTGACTTTATTATTTATTAAGTGCTATGATATGACAGATACTGTACTCAGCCCTTTAAAAACATTATCTCATTTAGTCCTTGAAACAATCCAGTGAGGTAGATGCCGTTAATGTTCCCACTTCACAGAGATGAGATCTGAAGCACAGGAAGTTACATAACTTCCTTAAGGTTTCACAAGTATTAAGAGACAGAGATGGGCTTCAATCCTGGGCAGGGAAGCTCCAGAGCCTATGCTACAACATTTTTATGAAAATGTTAGTATATTGGTGTCACTCAGGGGAGGGCTTTCCCTCACCTTCCACCTTGCTCTGGCCTTCTCAGTGAAACAGGAAAAATTAATAAATTATATTACTTTTACTCAAGATAACTGGGTATAAACATAGCCAATGGAACATCTATCTTTTTTCAATGTAAGTTTCATCATCATTCCTCTTCCTAATCTCTACCTATGCTCTATGTATTTGAAAATTACTATGGAAGATTCTCTTTACAACATGAAAATTATATATAGAATATCAATTTATCCCCACATTCCTTGTTATTGACAGCTCTTTTTTCCATGTTCAAACTTAACATTTAAAAACTGAGGCTGGGAACAGTGGCTCATGCCTCTAATCCCAGCATTTTGGGAGGCTTAGGTGGGTGGATCACTGGAGGCCAGGAGTTTGAGACCAGCTTGGCCGACATAGTGAAACCCCATCTCTACTAAAATTACAAAATTTAGCTGGGCATGTGCTGGGTGCCTGTAGTCGCAGGCACTCAGGAGGCTAAGGCAGGGAAGAACTTGAACCCAGGAGGCAGAGGTTGCGGTGAGCCGAGATCGCACCACTACATTCCAGCCTGGGCAATAGAGCGAGACCCTGTCTCAAAAATAAAAATAAAAACTGAGTTATGCCAGGCGTGGTGGCACATGCCTGCAATCCCAGCTACTCAGGAGGCTGAGGCAAGAGGATTGCTTGAGCCCAGGCATTCAAATCCAGCCTGGGCAACAGAGCAAGACCTAGTCTACACTAAAAATAAAAAACAAAAATAGCCTGACATGGTGGTGTGCACCTGTAGCCCCAAGTAGTTGGGAGGCTGAGGTAGGAGGATCATTTGATCATTTTCACTCCAGCCCGGGAAAATGAGTGAGACCCTGTCTCCAGATTGATGGATGGATAGATAGATAGGTAGATAGATAGATATTTAATAGATAGATTTTAATTTTAAAAAAATGTTAATTTTAAAAAATTATATGAATAAAGAGTGTTAAATTTTTGAGTTGGAAAGAACCTTAAAGATGATCCAACCTCTTTATCTTGCAAGTGAAGATCTCTGGATCAACACTCAGTATGCCAGGCATTTAGTTAGTTAGTTAATTCTGCAAATATTTATTGAGTACCAACTATGTATTCGAGATGGTGCAGAAGAGACAAAATTATGACTTTGAAAAGCTTATATTCTAGGAGGGTAAGATAATAATCAAGAAATACTATAGCATGATAATTCCAGGTAATGATATGTGTCATACAAAATAAAACAAGGAAATGGTTTATAGTAAGTGAGTAGTATACATACTGAGTGACCTGGGATGGGAAAAACTAATTCTGAAGAGGTGGTCAGGAAAAACTGCTTTTAAGAAGTAAAATTTACACCGAGCCCTGAATGCTGAAAGGAAGTCATCCAAGCAAAGATCTGAGGGAAAATCATTCCAGAGAAGGAATGGCAAATGAAAAGCCCTGAGGTGGGAATGAATTCCATGCATTGAAAAAATAAAAAACAGCCATTATAGCTGAAGAATGGTAAATTATGGGCAGAGTGGTAGAACATGATGTCATAAAGGTCGATTAAAACAAAATCATTTAGGGTCTGTGCACCATATCAGAAGATTTTGATATTATTCTAATTGCAATAAGAAACCATAGAAAGGCCGGGTGCGGTGTTTCACACCCATAGCCCCAGCACTTTGAGAGGCCGAGGCAGGCAGATCACTTCAGGCCAGTAGTTCGAGACCAGCCTGGCCAACACGGTGAAACCTCGTCTCTACTAAAAACACAAAAATTAGCTGGGCGTGGTGGCCCTCACCTGTAATCCCAGCTACTGGGGAGGCTGAGACAGCAGAATCGCTTGAACCCGGGGGGTGGAGGCTGCAGTGAGTGAAGATTGCACCACTGCACTCCAGCCTGGGCAAAAGAGCAAAGACTCCATCTCAAAAAAAGAAAAGAAAAAATAAAAAGAAACCATAGAAAGCTTTGGAGCAAGGCAATGATATGATCTGTCTTAGTATTTTAAATGACTAAGTGATGCTAAAATCTTAAGTCTGAGTACAACAATAGTTATACTTATCACTAGTTTTCATTTGTGTACAGAATTGACCAGTTATGAGTTCAGTTTATTATCAATATTTTAAGAAAACAATGCTGCCTGTGACATCCCGCCCCGGGGGCTAAAAGTGTCCGCCACCTTCATCCGCAACAGCACGGCCATCCAGGAGCTGTTCAAGCGCATCTCAGAGCTGTTCACCGCCATGTTCCGGCGCAAGGCGTTCCCGTACTGGTATACGGGTGAGGACATGGACGAGATGGAGTTCACTGAGGTCGAGAGCAACATGAACGACCTGGTGTTCAAATACCAGCAGTACCAGGATGCCACGGCCGAGGAGGAGGATGAGTTCAAGGAGGGGGCCGAGGAGGAGATGGCCTAGAGCCTCCAGTCACCCGGGAAAGCAGGGAAGCAGTGTGAACTCTTTATTCACTCCCAGCCTGTCCTGTGGCCTGTCCTGCTGTGTGTGCACTTGCTGTTTTTCCCTGTCCACATCCCATGCTGTACAGACACCACCATTAAAGCATTTACATAGTGAAAAAAAATCAGTTAATCAGTTTCATAGTGAAAAAAAAATCAGTGAAATAAAAATCAGTTATCTAGTTAACTAACTAGTTATCTAGTTAAAATTTTCTGTCCTATCCGCCTAGGATGACCCTCCTACATAACTATTATTATTTATTTATCATGTATTCTTTCAGAATTTATATTTTTTATTTGAGAGCTAAATCAGCAAAACTATATTTTTATGGTTTTTGAAGTAGCGAATGGGGCAAAATGGGGAAGATATGATGGCATTTGTTAAAAGAGAACAATTTCTGCATAGCATGTTTGCTACTGGGTTTTATTAAGTAACTGAAGATGTATTTATTAAGTCCCTTCTCAAGCATGATCCTAGGTGCTGGCTATAAATGTATTCCATATAAGAACATTATCAATATACTATGGTGAAACCAAAAGTAGGTTTTAATGGATAACTTTAATTTCATATGTAATAAAACAATTTTTATAAATGCAATATTCTCTAATCAAGAAATCCAAATTTTCTACTGAATATGTTAAAGGAAAGTGAACATTTAGAAAACAACTGATCAAATACAAACAGCTGGAAAGAGTAAATGAGAAGTTAAAAGAAAAATACAGGAAACTTGGGAAAATAGCTTTAGGAATGTCCATAGTTATTAGCTTTCAGCCACCAGGAAGATGTCCAACCAAAACTAAGATTTAAATGCCTTCAGGGAAAAAGTTTCAATATTTAGCAGTTTAGTTACTAAGAGAGTATCTGGCCTAAATTCACAATAGAGTCATTCATATTTTAGGTTACCTCATACTAATTCATTTCTCAAGCTTTTAACTACATTGGTGATATGATGGACACAAAAACATTTTAAAACAAAGACCACACAGGACTTTTAATATTAATCTGTATTGGGCTAGCAAACTACATACTGTATGTCCTGATAGAAATCATAACGCAAAGCAACTACATAACATCATGCTGCACACAATGCCAGAAGAAAGGTTTGGTCAATCATGAGAGATCACCACTCGCATTTATGTATCCATGTATTCCCCTCCTGGTCGTGTGAAAGAGCTTTCACAACTGAATCAGTTCAAGTAGGTCCACAATGTCTTTAAATATCCTTCAGGGTTCAGCATCTCATTCTCAAGTGAATACTTTTCCACCCATTTTTGTGAGTATACTGAAGTTTTTTTTTCCTTTTTTGATAGAATTGCAAGGAGAAATATGGTCAAATTTTGATATCAAAAGCAAGCAGGTTTTTAAAGTATATTTTTTTAAATGTACTTCATATGAAGTTTCCCAGCTCTGCTACTTTTTTCTATTATCCTTATAGAACCAGATTGTGGGGAGGTAGAGATACTATTAATGGAATAGTTTGGATGGAATACAACATAAGCAAGTGATGCCTTTCAGTGGAGTGAAATTCAGGTAAACTTTATATTACACAATTGTATTAGTCAGGGTTCTCCAGAGAAATACAACCAATAGGGGAAATATATATAGAGACACACACACACACACACACACACACACACACACACACACACACAGAAAGAGAGAGAGGGAGAGAGAAACTTATTTTTAAGGAATTGGCTCACCTGATTGTGGAGGACGGAAGGCTGGAGACCCAAGAAAGGGTTGTTATTGAAGCTCTAGTGGAAGGCAGTCTGTTGGCAGAGTCCTTCCGTCTTGGGAGGGTGGTAATGAGTCTTTGCTTTATTAAGGTCTGTAGGTCAGATCATGTAAGCTGGAGTTCAAGGCAAGGGTTGAACCTCAAATTGAGGAACTGGAGTGAAAATCAAGAACCCAAAGCAGGAGGCTACTTCTTTAGACTGAGCAAACCAAGTCGGGGTTAGAAGGATAACTTGGAGTGAGTATGTTCAGGTTTCACTTCAGGTCTACGGATTGGATGAGGTCCACTCACATTGTGGAAGATATTCTACTTTACTCAAAATCTACTGATTTAAATGTTAATCTCATTTTTTAAAATACCTACACAGCAACATCTAGAATAATGTTTAACTAAATATCTGGGTGCCAAGGCCTAGCCAAGCTGACACATAAAATTAACTATCAGAACAACCAATCACCAACAAATATTTTTTGAGCAATAGAGATATTCCTGGAAAGTGGTACATACATATAATTTTTATAGATAGAAGCCCCATGGGGCTTCATGCACTAACGTCTTTCCACCTGTAGTCCAGTCCTGCTAGTTTTTGAGGAATCCAAACAAAGGCAAACAACCCAATAAATGGTAGATTCAGCTACCCTATGCTTCACGCCTGGGAGATTAATGGTCAGGTAACTGTTGCTCTTCTCAAGCTGGAAGACCTGAAGTGAAGCCTGAGCATACTGCTTTGAACTTTGGACTCTTTATTATTTTCTTTTTAAAGTCAAGGACTTGCTCTATCTCGACTTGCTCTATCTCCAGGCTGGAGTGCAGTGGCATGACCATGGCTCACTGCAGCCTCGCCTTGAACTCCTGGGCTCAGGCGATCCTCCCACCTCAGCTTCTCAAGTAACTGGGACTACAGGCATGCACCAACATGTCTGGCCTTTTTTTTTTTTTTTTTTTTTTTTGGAGAGACAGGGGTCTTGCTACGCTGCCTACACTGGTCTTGAACTCCCGGCCTCAAACATTCCTCCTGCCTTGGCCTCCCAAAGCACTGGGATTACAGGTATGAGCCACCGCACCTGGCCTAGATTATTGATTTTTCACTCCAGTTCCTCAATTTGAGGTTCAATCCCTGCCCTGAAGTCCAGCTTTTACTTGACTGGAGCCCAAATGCTCCCCTTCCCCCATGAATTGGTGCTGTTTCAACTTACCAACAGCAACTATTTACCCAACTCCAAACAACACTACATGGATGTTCCTAAAGGCTAGAATTTACAACAGTTTAGCTGTTTAGAAAGCTTTCTCACCAAACACCACTCCCTTTGTTTCCTTGTCCTTGGCAGACAGTATACAGACCCATTAGTTCTTTTATTTTTTTTTTCCTTTTTCATGTTCTACCCCTTCTCCACGAGCCTGTGCCAGCTTGCACAGATTATGGAAGTATATGAAAAGGGAAAAAGGGAAAAATGAATGATCCAGTTGTGAAATGAACAATCTCACTTATCCATTCTGCAGGATCTGATTCCTGAATATCATATTTTCACAGAACCAAGTACATCCATATTTGAGTGTGGATTCAGCTACACCTTCTAGAACAAAACTGAGAAGTATACACTATAAACAATACAAACGTGATATATTTCATAAGTCTCACTTTAATTCTATCACGAAGGGACTTTCTTTGTATGAGAATCATATATTCTAAAACTATGATCTTAACAGAAAAATGTACTACAAAAAAAGATTTTCAAAGGTGATTAATAAAATCATTTTAAATACATTTCTATACAATATTAAACCAGATTTGTCCAACAGTGCCTAGTTTGTAAATCAGACACCTGTGAAAGACACATTTTTAGCTGATGTATATTTTTTATATACTGGATGACAATTTTTTTTTTAAATGGAGTTTCGCTCTTGTTGCCCAGGCTGGAATGCAATGGTGCGATCTCAGCTCACTGCAACTTCCACCTCCTGGGTTCAAGCAATTCTCCTGCCTCAGCCTCCCGAGTAGCTGGGATTACAGGCATGTGCCACCATGCCCGGCTAATTTTGTATTTTTAGTAGAGACGGGGTTTCCCCACATTAGTCAGGCTGGTCTCGAACTCCCGATCTCAGATGATCCGCCTGCCTCGGCCTCCCAAAGTGTTGGGATTAGAAGCGTGGGCCACCGCGCCCAGCCCTCAAAGCATTTTCATAGCTATTATTTCACCTGGCAGAGATGAGGACTCAGACACATGGAAGAAGGCAAGAAGCCCAGTTGTCAGAAATGGTGAAACGATGTCAAGGCAACAACGATAACCCAATACTGAAACTCAGATGGCTAGGCTGGAACTGCCTGACTTGCCCCTGTCTAAAGTCAGGATTGGTCCAGGGACACAGGTGGGATTGGATCTGTGAGTGGGTGGCAAGCAAGTTAGTTCCTGTCTATGGAGGCAAGCAATGGGGCTATGAAACAGGTAGCACCTGATGGCAATTTCATCCAAAAAGGCAAACAGCTCTAGACATACAAATGAAGGGACATCTTGACTTTGGCACCCTGGAGAATATGACGAATTGGGTTGAACCTTTGAGAATTATTACCCGCAGCAAATGCACCAGAACTTGGAGTAATC
The DNA here is from genome assembly GCF_029281585.2 of Gorilla gorilla gorilla. NCBI lineage: Eukaryota > Metazoa > Chordata > Mammalia > Primates > Hominidae > Gorilla > Gorilla gorilla. Next base: position 129,852,192 of record NC_073247.2, read on the forward strand.
AAGTTGAACAGAAAATCCTTAGCAGCAGTTGACGTTGTTGTTCACCATCACTTCTTGTTGAATCATCCCCCCATCGCTCCCCTAGATTTCCATGATAGAATCTCCTGCTTTGCCTATTGCCTCTCTGGCTACTCCTTCTCTGTCTCTTGCAAGTTCCTTTTATTGTCTTTCAATGTTCCCTAGCTCAAAGAACAGTACCACCAGCCACCTAGTTATGCAAACCAGAAATTCAGACACTTAGAATTTTTCTCTACCCCTGCCCCACGTCCAAATTACCATGAATTACTATAAAGTTTACCTGGTAAATATCTCTTTAATCTATTCACTTCACTCCATCACCACTAACCTGGTCCCAGACACCACCACCTCCGACCTTGAATACTGGAACAGCCTCCTGGGACAGAATCTTGGCTCTCCCACATTCCAGCTGTGTGTTCTTCAGCAAGTCTATTCACTTCTCTGAACTTCAATTTCCTCATAGGTTAAGTGGGGACAATAACAGTAGCTACCTTGCTGGGTTGTTGCAAAGATTCAGTGACAATATATATAAATCCCTTTCAACAGTCCTTAACGCAGTAAGTGCTACATCAATGATAGCTTTTAAAATATTATCTGCATTCTCACTCACCCCCCTTCATTACTCACACTGTAGCCAAAGTGCCATTTTCCAAAATAAATATGATCATATCCTCCGCACCACCACTACACACAAGCACCCACAGAACACTCTGACGGATTCCCAGTGCACTTAAGATAAAGTCAAAACTGCTTAACATAGACTAGAACAAGGCAGTGCATGAATTTCTTCAGCATGAAGCCACAAATGAATTTTCCATTGTACTTTCTTTCACCTTCCTACTAGCCTACTAGCCTTCTCTTACTCCTTTACACCCAATCTGCTTCCTCTCACCCCATAGCCTCCCATAGCCTTGTTCTGCCTGCCTGAAATGCTTTTTTGTTTTTCTTTTTTGAGACGGAGTTTCACTCATGCCACCTAGCCTGGAGTGCAATGGCCCGATCTCAGCCCACCGCAACCTCCGCCTCCTGGGTTCAAGTGATTCTCCTGTCTCAGCCTCCCGAGTAGCTGGAATTACAGGCACCTGCCACCACACCCAGCTAAGTTTTGTATTTTTAGTAGAGATGGGGTTTCACCATGTTGGCCAGGCTGGTCTCAAACCCCTGATCTCAGGCGATCCACCCGCCTTGGCCTCCCAAAGTGCTGGGATTACACGCATGAGCCACTGCGCCCAACCAATGCTTGCATTTTGTAACTGCACCTTTTCCTTTGGTTTTCAGTGCAAGCCTCACTTCCCAAGGAATGCTTTCCTGACCAAAGATGTATAAAATGCTCTGAAGCGGCCACATACCTCTCCCGTATTACATATATCACAGTGGTCGTTTTTTATTTCTTTGTATGATTAGAGGATTAGTTTTTGCTTTCCTGACCTGTTGGTAAGTTTCGTGACAGTAAGGAACTTTTTGTTCACTGCTACCTCACCAGCATGTAGCACGTATCTGGCACATAATAAGTGCTCAACAAATTGACAGACTCAATGAAAGAATGAGTGAACCACACTTGTGCATAAGGATCAAATGGAAGCAAAAAAGAAATTGAAAGTTGTAATCATGTCTGTAGATGAGATTGTAAAATGGTCTGAGCCTTGAAACAGACTGTGGAAGCTAAACTTCTTTTTTCTTTTTTTTTTTTTTCTTTGAGATGCAGTCTTGCTTTGTCACCCAGACTGGAGTGCAGTGACAGAATCTCAGCTCACTGCAACCTCCACCTCCCGGGTTCAAGCAATTCTCTGGCCTCAGCCTGCCGAGTAGCTGGGATTACAGGCACTTGCCACCCTGCCTGGCTAATTTTTGTATTTTTAGTAGAGACAGGGTTTCACCATCTTGGCCAGGCTGATCTTGATCTCCTGACCTCGTGATCCATCCACCTAGGCTTCCCAAAGTGCTGGGATTACAGGCATGAGCCACCACACCTGGCCAAAGCTAAACTTCTTAAACCAAAATTGTGTTTAAAGAAAAACAGGACAGAGAAAGATGGAGTTTAGACTAATAAGAGAATCAGGGTGGAAGAGAGAGGGTTGTTGAATCCACTAAATCACGACAAAACAACTAAGCAGGATTTTAAAGTTGCATGCACACGCGCGTGTGTGTGTGTACACACATGCATATCTGCATTTAACAGTCCTTCACTTTCCAGGTTTTTAATCACTCCTAAGCTATTTTTGATGGGAAAAGAAAAATCTAGGAAAAAAAGGGAGAAAAAAATTAATAAGGATTCTTTTTAAAAATTGAGCAGCTAATGTATTTTTCTGACTCTGAGGCTCACACCATAGCAGCTTATAATAAAGCAAACATTCAAGCTAAGAGCCTAGGATTTGAATCCAAAGTTGCTGATGTCAGAGAGTTTTTATCCTGAGTCTATGCCTACAAAATTCATTTGAAAAAAAAATGGTTTGCACAGAGACCATAACAAAGCCTAACTATGTTTGAAAGATGTTTTTTGTTTTTTGTTTTCATCTTGCGAGAAATGTAAGACCAAATTAAAGTTGCATATAGCACATGGATTGGGGTATTTGGCTTGTTTGTTTTTTATTTTTTGCTTCCTATATGACATTTATAGTTTCAAGATTTGTTATAAATTATTTTTTAGAAGAGCAAAACAACACTGAGACTTAACACCATAAATGTTTTCCTAGGGCACAAACACACACATTTTTCATTATTATGTTGTTCAGAAATCCTAAATCTTTGACAGAGTAGCTATAGGTCATTAAGCAATTTGCCTCCCTATTCTGAGACTCAGTTTAGCATTTACAAAATGAGTGAGTTAAAATAGATAATGTCTAAGGTTCCTTTAATATTTTTAAATGTTAATTGTGGTAAAGAACACATAACATAAAATTTACCATCTTAATCATTTTTAAATGCATCGTTCAGTGGTGTCAAGTATATTCACATTGTTGTCCAACCAATTTCCATAAATTTTTCATCTTGAAAGACTGAAACTTTATACCTATTAAACAACAACTCCCCATTTCCCCCCTTTGCCCAGCTCCTGACAACCATCATTCTGCATTCTGTGTCTAAGAATTTGACTTTAGTTACCTTATATGGGTAGAATCATACAGTATTTGTCTTTCTATGACTGGCTTATTTCCTGCACACTGATAATCAACCATATGAAAAAATAAAATGTGACTGGCTGCTTATTTCACTTAGCATAATGCCCTCAAGTTTCACCCTTGTTGTCACAAATAATAGGTTTCCTCTTTATTAAGGCTGAATAGTATTCTATTATGTATACACACCACTTTTTTTTTTTTTTTTTGAGATGGAGTCTCGCTCTGTGGCCCAGGCTGGAATGCAGTGGTGCAATCTTGGCTCACTGCAACCGGTGCCTCCCAGGTTCAAGCGATTCTCTTGCCTCAGACTCCTGAGTATCTGGAATTACAGGCGTGTGCCACCAAGCCCAGTTAATTTTTGTATTTTTAGTAGAGATGGGATTTCACCATGTTGACCAGGCTGGTCTCAAACTCCTGACTTCAAGCGATCCACCCACCTCGGCCTCCCAAAGTGCTGGGATCACAGGTGTGAGCCACCATGGCTGGCCCACATTTTCTTTTTTAAATAATTTTTTAAGAGATAGGATCTCACTCGGTTGCCCAGGCTGGAGTGCTGTAGCATAATCATATTTCACTGCAACCTTGAACTCCTGGGCTCAAGCTATCCTCCTGGTTCAGCCTCCCAAGTAGCTGGGTAGCTGGGACTACAGGAGCACACCACCACACCTGGCTTTCCCCCCCCCCCCCCCCACACACACAGACTGGGTCTCTATGTTGCACAGGCTGGTCTCAAACTCCTGGGCTCAAGCAATCCTCCTGCCTCAGCCTCCCAAAGCACTGGGATTACAGGGGTGAGCCATCATGCCCAGTCTACACTACATTTTCTTTATCAATTCATTCATTGATGGATATTTACTTTGCTTCCACCTCTTGGCTATCACGAATAGCTTCTATAAACATGGGTGTGCAAATACCTCTTTTGAGACCCTGCTTTTAATTCTTATAGATATATGGTCTGAAGTGGGATTGCCGGATCATACAGTAGTTCTATTTTCAATTTTTTGAGGAAATTTCATACTGTTTTCCATAGCAACCACACCATTTTACATTCTCACCAACGGTGTATAAGGGATCCAGTTTCCCCATATCTTCACCAATACTTTTATTTTCTATTTTTTTTAAGAGTAATCATCATAACAGACGTGAGGAGGTACCTCATTATCATTTTGATTTGCATTTCTCTAGTGATTAGTGATGCTGAACATCTTTTCATGTGCCTGTTGGCCATTTGTCCATCATCTTTGGAGAAATGCCTATTTAAGTCATTTGCCCATTTTATAACTGTGTTGTTTTTGTTGTTGAGTTGTAATTCTTTATATATTCTGGATATTAACCACTTATTGAATATATGACTTGCAAATATTTTCTCCCATTCCATAGGTTGCCTTTTCACTCTAATGATTGTGACCTATAATGCACAAAAGTTTTAAAGTTTGATTTAGTCTATTTTTGCTTTTATTGGCTGTACTTATGTGCCATATCCAATAAACCATTGTCAAATGCAATGTCATGAAGTTTTCCTCTATGTTTTCTTCTAGCAGTTTAGTTTTATAGTTCTAGGTGTTACATTTAGATCTTTAATCATTTTGAATTAATTTTTGTATATAATGTAAGGTAGGGGTCCACCTTTATTCTTTTGCATGCAGATATTATTTTCCCAAAACCTTTTTTTTTTGTACAGACTGTACTTTCTCCATTGAGTGATCTAGCACCCTTGTCAAAAATCATTTGACCATATTCACTAGGGCTTATTTCTGGGCTGTCTATTCTATTCCATTGTTCTACGTGTTTGCCTTTTTGTCAGAACCACACCATTTTGATTACTACAGCTTTGTAATATGTTTTGGCATCAGGAAATGTGAGATGTCCAACTTTTTTCTTTTTCAAGATTATTTTAGCTATTCAGTGTCCCTTGAAATTCCATATGAATTCCAATCCATGAACACAGGGTGTCTTTCCATTTATTGGTGTCTTTTTTAATTTCTTCTGGCAATGTTTGTAGTTTTAGTGTACAAGTCTTTCACCTCCTTGGTTAAATTTATTCCTAAGTATTTTATCTAAGTATAGTATCTTTTTGATGCTATTGTAAATTAAAGTGTTTTCTTTTCACATTGCTCATTACTGGTGTATAGAAATGCCACTGATTTTGGGGTGTTTATTTTCTATTCTGCAACTTTGCTAAATTCATCTAACAGGTTTTTTTGTGGAGTCTTCAACATATATGACTATGTCATGTATGAACAGCGATCATTTTACTTCTTTCTGTCCAATTTGGATGCCTTTTCTTTTTCCAGCGTAACTACTCTTGTTAGACCTTCCAGTACCATATTGAATCCCTCTAAAACTTATCAATTTCTACGTAAACATTCGTATATTTTACAAATTGTTAAGTTGACAGAGTTGACAGCCTCTTCCTCCTCTATCCATTTTCTTAAAATAATTCACTGATGGCTGCCAACTCTTTTCTCCTTTTTGTTCCTCCTCTAGCATTGCTCCCCCAACAACTCAGCTCAGACTCTTTTGTGTGTGTGTGTGTGTGTGTTGTTGTTGTTGTTGTTGTTGTTGTTGTTGTTGCTGTTGCTCAGGCTGGAGTGCAATGGCACAATCTCAGCTCACTGCAACCTCCGCCACCAAGGTTCAAGCGATTCTCCTGGCTAATTTTTTGTATTTAGTAGAGACAGGGTTTCACCATGTTGGCCAGGCTGGTCTCAAACTCCTGACCTCAGGTGATCCACCTGCCTCAGCTTCCCAAAGTGCTGGGATTACAGGCGTGAGCCACCGCACCTAGCCAACTCTTCTTTCAAAGAAAGTCTGAATCTAAACTCAGACTCTTCTTTCTCTTGATTTGAAACATGGTTTCAAGGCTGAGTGTGGCTTATGCCTGTAATCCCAGACCTTTGGGAGGCTGAGGTGGGAGGATCACTTGAGGCCAGGAGTTCAAGACCAGCCTGGTTAACATAGCAAGACGCCATCTCTGCAAAAAAAAAATTTTTTTTCCAAGATGGAGTCTTGCTCTGTCACCCAGGCTGGAGTGCAGTGGTGAGATCCCAGCTCACTGCAACCTCCGCCTCCTTGGTTCAAGCAATTCTCCTGCCTCAGTCTCCCAAGTAGCTGGGATTACAGGCACCCACCACCACACCCGGATAATTTTTGTATTTTTAGTAGAGACAGGGTTTCACCATGTTGGCCAGGCTGGTCTCGAACTCCTGACCTCGTGATCCACCCACCTCAGCCTCCCAAAGTGCTGAGATTACAGGCAAAAAAATTTATCAATTAGCTAGTTGTGGTTGTGTGAGCCTGTAGTCCTAGCTCTCAGAAGGCTGGGGTGGGAGAATCATTTGAGCCCAGGAGATTGAGGCAACAGTGAGTTATGATGACACCACTGCACTAACTCCAGCCTGGGTGACAGACACTGTGTCTCTCAAACCAACCAAATAAATAAATAAATAAATAAATAAATAAATAAATAAATAAAACATGGTTTTGGCTTTTTGTATTCCACTGCTACATGTGATTATAATGGATCTTTGTTATCCAGAAGTACCTCACATAAAGAACACATACTGGGCCAGGCCAGTGGCTCACTCTTATAATCCCAGCATTTTGGGAGGCCAAGGCAGGAAGATCACTTGAGGCTAGGAATTTGAGACCTGCTTGAGCAACATAGTGAGACCCCTGTCTCTCCAAAAAATAAAAGAAAAAATTAGCCAGTCATGGTGGTATGCTCCTATAGTCCCAGCGACTCAGGAAACTGAGGTGGGAGGATCCCTCAAGCCCAGGAGTTCAAGATCAGGCTGGACAACATAGGGAGATCCCCGTCTCACAAAAAAATTTTAAAAATTAGCCAGGAGTGGTGGCGTGTGCATGCAGTTCCAGCTATTTGGGAAGCTGAGGTGGGAGGATCACTTGAGCCTGGCTGTCACTTGAGCCTTGAGCCAAGGCTGCAGCGAGCTATGATGACACCACTGCACTCTAGCCTGGGTGACAGAGCAGGATCCTGTCTCTAGAAAAAACAAGAACAACAGTTTATTCTTCTATTTCTAATAATCCATACTCCTAAGAATACCAATAAAATATTCACAGTAGACTCTTCCTGCTACCAATGCATACATTTAAGTTCAAAGGCCATAGAAAATCCTCAAAAAAAAATCCCCTCTCCACTTGTTAGTTGCTATCTCAGTTCATCTTCCATGAAAAGAAAACTTCTCTTGTCCTCAGCCCCCAATATAAAAAAAAAAGGAGGGAGAGGATTATGTGGTATGTCCTTGGCTGCCTCACAGAGTTGACCAGCTTGTTCTTTATGTCTTTGGGCCCATAAACACAAGCAAACAGATATTAATACTTTTCTCGAAGGTATTCAGCCAATTCCTACATAAATGTTCTTTTACCTCCAGGGAGATGACTGTAAATATGAATGGTGCTTAAGCTGTTAAATGTTAATATGCTTAGCTCATTAAATCTTCTTAGGAATAATCTGCAGTAAGGGAGGGTCTATTAACATTCATATGCCTATCTGTATGTCTGCCAGGGCATATGTGGTACCCAAAGAAGTACGGGGTAAGTCTCAACCAGAGCACAGCCTAAGTATGAATGCTGCTAAGTGGCACACCTGCTGCCAAGGGGAGCCAGCCAGTCCCAGATGTGAGTAACATAGGGGAGCACTAGAGTGCTGAATATGAGAGTCATGGTGGATCGGCCCTTTTGAAAGAAACTGTCTTCAACATGTCAAAAAGAAAGGGGGAAAAGGAGGTATGGGTTACAACTTGGATTACCCTTATAGGATATTCTTATTTTTCAAAATACCTCTAGATCCTTAGAATTTTTAATTATTAAATATTAGATACCTACAATGGAATGTCTGCAATGTGTCTGCAAATTATAAAGTATAGCCATAATACCTGTAAACCCAATGTCCATCAAGGAGATGACGGAGGTCTGCTTTTGGCCTCTGTATTCTGGCCAAGTCTACTATTTGGTTTTGATTTTGGGCTAGGTCTTTGGAAAGCTGAATAGCCAATGCCCACATCAACATCATTTCGGTTTCCCTGAACTTGTGCATGATCAGAGAACAACATTTGGAATTATTATATCAAAATATCAAAATATTCAGTTTCAAATGTAAGCATTCTAGATGATAATTGGACTGAAAATTGGCTCTGTTCTCTAGATGTCAAAATTCTCAATCACTCAGAGCCTAAATACACATCTATTATTGCAGGAGTAAAATGCTGCACTAATAAATAATGATTGAGGAAGCTGTTAAATTTATGTACAAGCACAATGACTACGCACATCAAGTAGTTAAATTAACAGGGAATCCTAGCTACTCAGAGGCTGAGACAGGAGAATCACTTGATGCCAGGAGTTCAAATCTAACCTGGGCAACATAGCAAGATCCTATCTCTTAAAAATGAACAATAGGCAAATAGGTTGAGAGTTAGTATAAATATTTTAAAAGAGTGTGTTTACTTGATAACTATATGAAAAAAGTATATACTTTTCAAGCTAATAAATGTTTATAAAAATTACATAATAATTCCAGAGCAAATAGTATAAATTAGATTGGATAGTAATTCAAATATTTTTTATTAGTTTGACGTACTTGTGTTTCCCACATGAAACAACATCATCTTTAAGGAATGAAGTTAACTTTCAAGTATCTAATTCCATATAGGCCATAAATAAGCCTTTTAAGGAAAAGTCCCATTTGAGGCCTTAGTATTTTGTGAGGATGAATTAAAAATCAGCATTGTCACCTCTAAGTTTCACAAGGAGGAAAACTCCAAAATCATTTATAACTACATCCATGACAAATCATCTTCAACCACATACATAATAGAGAATATGCAGAGTATAACAAAGATGAAAATATTAAAGAAAATTGAAGCACCCTAAAAATAGCTTGGTTCTGTACTGACCTCAGTTGACAGTGAACATCTATTTCGTTTCATAAGTGTGTAGATCAGGAGCAATCTAACAGTTAACAGTGTTAAAAAAACACTGTTCCTATACTGAAGGTAAAACTAAAACAATCTGGATATTAAACGGTTTCATAATGGAAATATAGCAATAATACATTTTTTAAATGAAGTTTCAGACTTGTTCTATCTCACAAGTTCATTCTACAATGATGATATTTGGTTTGGGCTGAATATTACACTAGACCTTTTAGTATTTTGTATTTGTCATTTCTTTATTGCTATTTATTGTTTTACCACATATATTGCTTAGCTTTGCTCATAATCGAACGTTCCATTTTTAATTTTTAAATATATATACAGATATAGATATATACATACATACATACATACATACATACATATAATTTTTTTGAGACAGGGACTTGCTCTGTTGCCCAGGCTGGAATGCAGAGGTGCAACCATGGCTCACTGCAGCTTCGACCTCCCAGCCTCAAGTGATCCTCCCACCTCAGCCTCCTGAGTAGCTGGGACTACAGATGTGTGCCACCACGCCTGGCTAAATTTTTTTTTTTAGAGAGACAAGGTCTCCCAGCCTGAACTTTCTATAGATGATATTATACTACATGAAACATTCTGGATGTTGACACTGGAGGTGAAATTGCTTTTTCACTCAATATTATGTTTATGAGATCTGTTTTCTTTCCTACATCATGTTTCATCTTATGTTTATACATACATTTATTTATCTATTTTCTGTCATTGGATATCAGTGTTGAACATTGAGGCTGTTTATTTCTCTTTTTTTACTATTATTATCAAAGCTGCTCTAAATATTTTTGTACATGCCTCTTTATTTACATGTACAAGAATTTCTCAGGAGTATTCCCTGGAGTTGAACCATTGGGTCGTAGAGGATGTACATCTTCACCAGATAATACCCGTGTTTTTGAAAGTGGTAACACTAATTTATGCTCTAGCCACAGTATCCATACCTATTCTTTCCATGTAACTTCACAGAAATCTTGTGGCAATACTAAGGTTTACAGGGAGAAAGGACATGGGATTGTGAAATAAGAATTATTATAGGTGCCAGAAGACCTGCTTTGGGTTCTGCTACTAACTTGCTGTGGAAATTTAGACAAGCTGCTTCATTTTTCTGGGCCTCAACTTATTCACCTCTCAAATGAAATGTTTGGATAAGGAAATCTTTGTGAACTTTCTTTCAGCTCCAAAATTCTCTTATCTCTAGTTTATAGTTGAGAACACTAAAACACAGAATGATTTGCTCTGCCCAAAGCACAGCATATCAGCAGAGCTCAGGTTCCTCGTATGCGAAGGGAGGCTAGACTATAGGATTTTGGATAGCACTTCCTATTTTATAGTTCTTGTGCAATAGTCCATAATTTCAGAGCCAAGGTTAATCACCATGCATCGCATTAACTGATCTATTACTACAAACATTAATTAAGTACATTGTATATGCAAGTAAAAAATTATAGATACCAAGGAGATAACGGGACATGTCCCTTGCCCTTCAGGAGCTAACAATGTAACAGAGGAGCTAGGTAGGTAAGCCAAGACCTACCCCACTATAGTGAGATAAGTGCTATGATGCAAATGTGCACACACCATGGTAGGAAGGAATACTAGTTGAGGTAAGTAATGATTGAATGGCATTTTGAATGGCAAGTTATCTAGATGATGGAGTGAAGTCTCCAGAATTTATCCCATACTCTGGGTTACTGGCTGTCACCCCCTCTGAAATGTAATTTCTCTGAGGTCTCAAATTGGACTTTGCCTGCCTTGTTCTTTGCATTTTTCCAAGCATCTAGTGCAGTGCTTGGTGCAGCGTAGTCTCTCAATAAATAGTTGTAAAATGAATGAAGAGTAATAGTACCTTATCATCCTAAAACATGTGATCGTTTACAAAAATGCTACTCTATACATTATTGTAATTGATCTTATCAGGTCCTTTTGGTACAATCAAAACACATGGGATTGAAAAATGGTCCCTCAGATGGTAAGCATGAAAAGAGAATTTTAAAACACCTGATAAAGTTGTTGCTGTTAACTATACAATTCCGCTCTTAGCAGAAGATGTTGCTTATATATGAGGAAAAATTAAATCTGAAATGAGGAAAAAAACTCTCTGAAATATAGTATCCTTCATCATTCCTGATTGGCAACACAACGATCTCCTATTAAATGCATGAGGCACTCTCTTCCATATTACTGCCCTGCCTCTTTTGCCTGTATGTGCTCAAGAAATCAGAAAACAGACCTAGGACTAATTGCTATGAAAAATCAATTCCTGTCATTTTCTATTTTTATCATGACAATGAATGTCGGATTGCTGTATCTGAATTCAAGAATGGGTATTATTCATGTAGAAGAAATCGGACATGAAACAAAGAGCAGCTCTGTATAAAGAGTGGGGTTGAACATTTCTGAACTACTTCAGAACTACTGCCTGAGATACCTCTTCAGTGTCTCATTCCTATTAATACCTTATTTTCCTACAAAGCTGAACTGCTGCTTCAGAGCTACATTTTGAGACAATTATTCCAGATCTTGGCAAAGACCCAATCGGGGTCTCTGAGAATCTACAAAGGGGTTGGCAAAGAGTAGAAGCAGTGAGACTTTGCTGTTTCCCCAATCTAAATAGAGTCGTTTGGTTAATTTGTCTCTTAGCACCTGTGTTCCCTCAGGTGCTAAGACCTTTATCACAATGAAGCTCCAGTTTACCCAAAGGTTAAGTTCTAAAATCAGCATATGGGGTAAAAATAGCAGAGTCAAGATTACTATTAATAACCACTTAAATCTCCCATAAAATAGCATATAGTTGGTTTGTGAGTACTACCTTGTATGTAAATGTATTCTGTGAACAGGAATATTCTATATATAATAGGTTATATAGCGAAAATATAACTTTCCATATTTTAACTACATAAAAGGAAGGTTGTTCAGAACAGAAATCACAGAAGTGCACCTATTCTGTTACTCTGTTTATTGGTGTAATTATTTAATGCTGATCACTCCCACTAGTCTTCAATCTCCATAAAGCCAGGAAACATATCTGATTTTGATGTTTTCTGTATCCTAAATGCCTACCTCAGCTGTGCTCAATAAACAGATGTCAACCGACTGACTTAAAGTTGAAATGGGAGGACACAATCAGGATAAAAGATTCATTGCAGAACCAGGCTGCTCTGCCACCATAGTGACCTCAATAACAATGTGCCCTATGAGCTGTTGGGCTCTAAAGATCACCCTGCTGGTTAGCAACACTCCAGCTAGCTTCTGTATCACTCTGCTTCCTTCCTGCCTGCCTGAGAGGTGGACCAGAAGGAGATCTGTGATGGGTGGCATCTGTACACTAAAGGTCAAATGATAATCATTTAAGTACTATTATTTCTAACTTGGATCAATAAAAGTGTGGACTTTTATTATTTTATAAATTTAGCCTGCAATTTTACTTTGAGAATTTCTATGTTTACTGTTTTTAATCACTCCTATATGTGAATTTTATCATTTCAGAAAGGTACCCTTTCAGTTTCCAGCTCAGAGAAGGCCAAGGTGCAACCTTCTTCAGTCATCCTGAATCTGGGTTCATCTAACACCAGCTGCCTCATCATGCCACCTAAGTTCAACCCCAGTGAGATCTAGGTTATATACATGAGGTGCACTAGTAATGAAGTCGGTGACACATCTGCCCTGGCTCCCAAGATCAGCACCCTGGATCTGTCTCCAGAAAAAGGTTGGATATGACATCACCAAGGGAACTGGTGACCGGAAGGGTCTGAGGATTACAGTGAAACTGACCATCAGAAGAGACAGGCCCAGACTGAGGCAGTACCTTCTGTCTCTGCCCTGGTCATCGAAGCCCTCAAGGGACCAGCAAAAGACAGAAAGAAACAAAAAGCATTAGACACAACGGAAATATCACTTTTGATGAGATTATCAACTTCCTAGACAGGTGTGGCACTGATCTTTAGCCAGAGAACTCTCTGGTACCATTAAAGAGATCCTGGGGACTTCCCAATCTGTGGGCTGCAATGTTGATGGCCGCCACCACTGTCATGACATCATAGAGGACATCAACAGTGGTACAGTGGAATGCCCAGCTAGTTAAGAAGTACAAAGGAAAATATTTCAATAAAGAATCATTTGACAACCAAAAAAAAGGAGGGGGGGAGGGCAGATAGTACTCTTGCTCAGACCTTAACAAGATCTAGAAAAATGACAGAATAATCTGCTCCCATCTGTCAGTTAGGTTTCATTGTACTGACAACTTCAGCTAACATCATGGACCATGAAGAAACAAGATGAAAACACACAGGAGGGAAAACCTGAGAATTTTTTTTCTAGGCATGTAATAAATACATACAAATAAAATGCTTCGACGGACCAAAAAACAAGGGAAATGGGATTATGAATGAGCTTTATTTTCCTTCTTAAATTTTCCTGTGTTTTTATAAGTGTTCTATAATGATTATATGTTTTTTAAATCAGAAGAAGGCCAGATGAGGTGGCTCATGCCTCTAATCCCGGTACTTTGAAAGACTGAGGCAGGAGGATCAATCGAACTCAGGAGTTCAAGACCAGCCAGGAGAACATAGCAAAACCCTGTTTCTACAAAACATAAAAATAAAAAAAATTAGCTGGGCATGGTGGCACGTTGCTGTAGTCTCAGCTACTTGGGAGGCTGAGGTGGGAGACTTGCTTGAGCCCAGGAGACTTGTTTGAGCCCAGGCTGCAGTGAGCTATGATGGTGCCACTGCACTCCAGGCGGGGTGACAGTGAGACCATCTCTAAAAATGAAAAAAGAAAAGAAAACAAAAAAGATTGTGAAAAAGAAAAGTTCAGAGACACTGAAAATCTAACTGTGATTATACTATTTTAATTGTGTAAAGATGCTACTTGATTATTTCTAACTTGGGTCAATAAAAGTCAGTCTCTCCCAATTAGTACTCTTTTTGAGACAAAATTGCAAATTGCATTCTGATCACACAACCATCTCTTAAGTTTGTCTTGCATTTCATTCACCACCTTGAAATAAGTACCACTTCTAAGATGTTATAAATGAGAGGCTTAGTAAGGGTTAGTGAAGAAAGAAGGAGACCATGGACAGGTGCGGTGGCTCACTCCTGTAATCCCAGCACTTTGGGAAACTGAGGCAGGTGGATCATCTGAGGTCAGGAGTTCAAGACCAGCCTGACCAACACGGAGAAACCCCATCTCTACTAAAAATACAAAATTAGCTGGGCGTGGTGGCGCATGCCTGTAATCCCAGCTACTCAGGAGGCCGAGGCAGAAGAATCACTTGAACCCGGGAGGCGGAGGTTGCAGTGAGCCAAGATCACACCATTGCGCTCCAGCCTGGACAAGAGCAAAACTCCCAAAAAGAAAGAAAGAAAGAGAGAGAGAGAGACAGAGAGAAGGAAGGAAGGAAGGAAGGAAGGAAGGAAGGAAGGAAGGATAAAAAGGAAAGAAGGAAGGAAGGAAGGAAGAGGTAGTCCAGCCACACTGCTTGTTTCCACACATTTCAAGTGTGACTACCACCTTCTCACCAACCACCCCTTAACTTTTAGCATATTGACATTCTTTTTTTTTTTTTTTTAAACAGGGTCTGCTCTGTGGTCCAGGGTGGAGTGCAGTGGTGCAATCTTGGCTCACTGCAACCTCCGCCTCCCAGGTTCAAGTGATCCTCCCACCTCAGCCTCCCACGTAGCTGGGACTACAGGCGTGCACCGCCACACCGAGATAATTTTTGTATTTTTAGTAGAGACGGGGTTTCACCATGTTGGACAGGCTGGTCTCGAACTCCTGACGTCAAGTGATGTGCCCACCTTGGCCTCCCAAAGTGCTGGGATTACAGGCATGAGCCACCACACCCAGCCAACACAGTTGCATAGATCATTTCCTTGCAAATTTAGCTACCATTTGTATAATCCACATTCTTCAACTGCATTCTATAAATGCAAATACATATGAGGAGAAATAAGGAAGTAATTTAATCACACAGGTAAAAAGTCATGGAACAGTTGTAGCTTCCCCATCTTACTTCAGGTCAAGCACTGCATGATACATATACATCCTTTTAGAGATAAGGTTAATTTCCTTTATATGCCCCAAATCTCATTGAATTAGAGAACTACTGTATTGTAGTTTAAAATTAAAGGAATGGAATTGGATGGAATGCAATATCACGGGAAGCACACTGGGCTGACCTCAGATCTGAGCTCTGCTACCAAGTAAGATTTTGGGTTAAATGTTAAATTAGAAAGTTGAAATAAAAGAACTCCATAGGGCATTTGAGTTCTAAAATTTCATTATTTTTCAGATTCTAAACTGCAAGCATACCACAATATGTTAAGTGACAGCTCTTTGTTAGCAAATAATTCTTTTTCTCTAGCAGCACCGGGATTTTTGCATGACATCTATAATTCACATCATTCTGGCATCTATCTAAATATTCCTACTAGTGAAACATAAACCGCTTGTAGTCTGTGGCAGATTGGGCATGTAGCTGTATTATCTTCATCTGTGATCCACTTAGGCCTACTTAATTCTACCAGGTGAAGCTGAGTCAATGCTCTGACATGGGTATTCCAAGGTCCACCTAGGTCCTGCCTCTAAAATTAAGCTGGAAAAACACTACCCAGTGCAATTCCAACTCACTATCTAGCACAGACTGAGAGCAACTATGTTACTTCATTTAAGATGAAACAAAACTTTGTAAATTGGCATCATGATGCAATTTTACATGAAGAGTATTGGCCAAGGCCAGGCATGGTGGTTCATGTCTGTAATCCTACACTTTGGCAGGCCAAGGCAGGAGAACTGCTGGAGCCCAGGATTTCAAGGTTATGGTAAGCTGTGATCCTGCCCCTGCACTCCAGCCTGGGCAACAGAGTGAGACTTTGTCTCTAAAAAAAAAAAAAGTTTTTAAAAAACAATAATCTCACTATACTTCTATTCATAGTTTGCATTACCAATTTTTGGGCCTTATCTATTCTAAGTGGATCACTCCCAAATCTTCAACTCCATCTCCAGTTCAGAATAATCTCCTGAGGTCTAGACTCATATCTCCCACTGCTGAATGGCATCTCTTCTACTTTTCTGTCCATAGACCCCTGAGACTCAACATACTCCAAAATGAACTCATCATCTCCTGCCTCTGTTCCTTAAATCTACTCTTCTTCCTGTGTCTATGATCTCTGAGGACAGCAATGCTTTCATCTTGGGGACTTGGGTTTTAAACTTCAGCACATCATCTTTGACTCCCCTTTCTCATAAGTAATCAATTGTCATGTTCTGTCAAGTCATGTCAATCTGCCCCTCAGCATCTCTGTCATCCATCTTCTCCCCATATCCACTGCCCTATCCTCTAGTTAGGCACTATTCTCCCTAATTCTAGTCTCCAATTTCTCCCCATCAATCCATCTCTCACATTGCTGCCAAATAAACTTTCCAGAAGCACAGATATAAGATTTATATTCCCCAACCCCAAAACTTTCAGAGGCCCCCAATTCCTATAGAATATTGGCTTTTGGACATTTTTATTTTTCAAAATCAAATGAATGCTATCTTAGACAAAAACCTGTCACAGAACTCCAGTGTATAAAACACACAAAAGTGATATCTTATTGAAACTGCCATTGCAGGTTTGTGGCTGAGACAGTGAAAGAGATCTGACCTAACCAACTCCATCTTGCTTCTGGCCTCCAAGCTGTCCTTGTTCATTCCTGGGTGTAGGCTGAAATAACTTTGGGAGGAACTTAGTTTACAGTACATAGTTTAAAACAAAGACGATAATAGCCCTTTCCCAAAACAAACCTTCTTGCCTGTGGACTAGACTGTCTTTGTAGGACTAACAAATTAGCCACAGAATTACAAGTTATGGTTTAGGAGTCACGCAGCTGAAGGCTACAAGATTCTGACCCTCCCTAAACTGCTCCTAAGATCAGTGCTTGAGATATTTTGCAGACCCTGCACTTGATGGATCAGCTGATACCACCCAGATCAATAAACTGGCTCATCTGATCTTGTGTCCCCCACCCAGCAACCGACTCAGCAAGAGAGGACAGCTTCAACTTCCCATGATTTCATTTTTGACCCAACCAATAAGCACTCTTGACTCACTGGCCTTCCCTCACCCACCAAATTATTCTCTGATCCCTGAATACTCAGGGAGACTGAATTGAATAATGATAAAACTCCAGTCTCAGGCACAGCCAGCTCTGCACGAATTACTCTTTCTCTCTTGCAATTCCCCTGTCTTGAGAAATCGGCTCTGTCTAGGCAGCAGGCAAGGTGAGCCCATTGGGTGATTACATTATTAACATGAATTTCTTTTGTAAGTTAAAAATCATTACATCTATGTATTTTGAAATCAATCTGTGAGAAAAATGGGGCTCTTTTGATAAACACAAAAACCTGAAATCAAGGGCTAGGGAACTACATTCTTATATTAACATCCAATTTGATTCTGTTTTTGCTTTTGTTTTATAATAGAGCTGGGTCTTAGGCTGGAGTGCAATGGCTATTCACAGGCACTATCATAGCGCACTGCAGCCTGGAGCTCCTGGGCTTAAGCAATCCTCAGTCTCCCAAGTGGCTGCAACTACAGGTATGCCCCACCATGCCCCACTTATTTCTGTTTTTTTATTTTGGTGGTATAGTATTGAGAAAATTCTTACCCATAGATAAGTAGCTGCAAATGCTAACAATTTTAGCAGTTCATCTTGTAAGATACTTTATTTGTACAAGACACTTTACTATAAAGTCTACACAAAATGGGTCAAGAGGTAGCATAATTTTAATTGTCTCTACTATGCTAATTTTTATGTATTTTACATAGTTTTAATTTTATTAGAGTTTGAAAATATATATATATACTTTGAGACAGGATCTGGCTCTGTTGCCCAGGCTCGAGTGCAGTGCCATAATCTGGGCTCACTGCAGC
This sequence comes from Gorilla gorilla gorilla, assembly GCF_029281585.2. Lineage (NCBI taxonomy): Eukaryota > Metazoa > Chordata > Mammalia > Primates > Hominidae > Gorilla > Gorilla gorilla. The sequence goes on from NC_073247.2 coordinate 129,870,218, forward strand.
CTCCATCTCCTGGGCTCAAGCAATGCTGCTGCCTCAGCCTCCCGACTAGCTGGGACTACAGGCACACGCCACCACACCCAACTAATTTTTGTATTTTTTGTAGAGACAGGGTTTCGACATGTTGCTCAGGCTGGCCTCGAACTCCTGAGCTCAAACCATCCACCTGCCTCAGCCTCCCAAAGTACTGGGATTACAGGCATGAGCCACCACGCCAGCCTCACCATATATTTTTAAAGGAGAAATTTAAACCAAGTATCTGTAGACCCCAGAAGCACTTATATAGAATCTTAGAGCTCATGAAATGCAATTTGAAACCCTTGCCATAAAAGAATGTGCTTGACGGTCTAGCCTCAATCTATTTTTCTTATCTTATTGTTTTCTATTGCCTTTTACACATATTTTGTAATGAGACAGGGTCTCACTCTGTCACCCAGGCTGGAGTGCAGTGGCTCAATCTCAGCTCACTGCAACCTCCACCTTCCAGGTTCAAGCAACTCTGATGCCTCAGTCTCCAGTGTAGCTGGGACTACAGACATGTCTCACCACGCTTGGCTAATTTTTGTATTTTTTGGTAGAGAAAGCATTTCGCCATGTTGGCCAGGCCAGTCTCAAACTCCTGATCTCAAGTGATTCGCCCGCATTGACCTCCCAAAGTACTGGGATTACAGGCATGAGCCACTGCGCCCGGCCCTTTCACACATGCTTAAAAAGAAAGAAAAGTTGTTTTGCTTTTTCTAATTATTGCTGTGAGAATGTATATGTAAGAAAAGAAAATAATAAAACAGAGAAAAATTCCCCTTAATCCCTAAACCCAAGTATAACTACTATAAATGTTTTAGTGTAATTTCCTTCATAGTATGATTGATAGTTAGGTTATAGAGAACTATGCCAAGCACTTAAATAGAACTGTGCCAAGCACTTAGATATTATCTCATTAAATACTCACAAACACCCTATTATGCAATTAATTTTATTATTTTCATTTTACGTTAAGGAAACAGAGGATAAAATAGGTTGAGTAACTTGCCCAAGGTCACATAGTAAATTGCAGAGCCTGGCTTCACACCAATATGTCTGACTCTAGAGACTATGTATTTAACCACAACACTGTATGGCTTTCCTTTTCATGCCCTCTTTCACTTACTTTAACTCTGCCCACTTTAATTTACTATTCCCTGAAGACATCTCCCTCTGCTCATGCCATTTCCTTTGCTAGGATTTCCCTTTTCTCCATTTCTGCCTAGTCAAATCCTGCTTGTCATTTAAATGCCACCTACTCCTGAAAGTCTTCTCTAACCCATTTTCAGCTCTCCCTTCTAGAACGCCCAATAATACTCTTTCCTGTACTTTTTCATCTACTCCTTTATCCTGTATCAACCTCCTCCCTTCCCCAGCCTCCCACACTCTAACAAAGACAGCAGGAGTTTACTATATTTGTCAGTGCTGAGTGACTAGTGGCCTTTCTCCAGTTCCCACGCTTTGGACCTGGGGTTGAGCAGTTACTCTAGGATGCAGCTACTGGGATAGAGGGAGGTGGCTTGGTGCTCTAATACTAAGTAAAAACTGGAGCTCCTCTGCACACAAGTCAAGAAAACTGTTCCTTCTGCGATCTTGGCAAAGCCAATCTGCCACTCCTCCCCCCACCCCCCAATACTGCACCCCTGCTCCCAGGGCTCCCTGTTGCTTTTTTAACTTCTTTTCCCCTCAAGCCTGCCCTTGACATTCCTTTGAAGAGGATTTCCTCTTGATAAGTCATTCATAATGTGCGATAATGCCAGTTTTGTGATCTGTCCTGGGTTCTGCAAGGACAGCCTTGGTGGCTAAACAAATTTTCTTTGCTTTATTTCAAAGTTTTTGTGGCCCTCTAAGGAGGCCATTACAACTGAAAAGCAATGTTCTGGATCTGAGATCATGAAATGTAGTTCCATTGGAACTGTGTTTCTGAGCTTCACAAGTCATCCCTGGGGATCCTTGAAAGAAAGTGCGGACATGTTTATCCAACTCACTTGTTAAGGATGAAAGCAATGGATTGTCTGTACATATGCCAACTGGAATGCAGCAGCCTCAAGTGACTAGGACTAGAAGCCATGAACCTTCTGGGTGCATGCCATTTGTGGAAAGACAGTTTGCTGATGTATTTCTGATATACCACATTCTTATTACAGGGATGTGGGAAAATGTCAATCTCCAGCCTGAACTTTGCCTTGAATTCAAGATTTATACATCCAACTGCTTACCAGACATCTTTAACTGGATATAGGACAGACATCTCAAATTTAACATGTCTAAATGACTTCCTGATATTCCCTCTGCCCCCATCTACCCCACCGCCTAGACACAAACCCTTCTCTTCCCTCAGTCTTCTTATCTCAGCTAAGGGCAACCTCATTCTTCTGATTGCTCAGATCAAAAACTTTAGTGTCTAATGTGGTAATATATTTGGGGAAAATACAAACCTTAGTGCCATTCTTGTCTCCTCTTTTCCCTTTCACCTCAAGGTTTTGTACTTGCTCTTCCCTCCACCTGGAAGGCTCTTTCACCAGATCTCCACAAAGCTAGCTCACACACAGTAATCACTCAACAAACATCAAGTGAATAAATGTTGAATGAATGAAAGATGCCAGATCTGAATGAAGAATGGTTTCACCCTAGTTTAAAACTTTTTAAACTGCTTTCAGAGATTACATGGGGAAGGGACCCAAAGGAGTAAGGTTCTGGACCTCCAATCCCCTGCCTTTACCAGAAAAGACCCAAATCTTACATATTGGTCTTCCATGCCAGCCTTATTTTAAAGGAAACATTACTTGGATAGTATTTTTTGTTTTGTTTTGTTTTGAGATGGAGTCTCACTCTATCACCCAGGCCAGAGTGCAGTGGTGCAATCTTGGCTCACTGCAACCTCTGCCTCCCGGGTTCAAGTGATTCTCCTGCCTCAGCCTCCCGAGTAGCTGGGAATACAGGTGCGTGTCACCACGCCTGGCTAATTTTCTGTATTTTTAGTAGAGACGGGGTTTCACCATGTTAGCCAGGATGGTCTCAATCTCCTGACCTCGTGATCTGCCCGCCTCAACCTCCCAAAGTGCTGGGATTACAGGCATGAGCCAGCATGCCCAGCCAGTTTTTTTTTTTTTTGAAAACTACTGCTCTAATTCCAAAGAAATTAGATATCATAACCTCCCCAGGCTAAGAACAATGACCTTGCTTCAAGGGGCTGGATCCACCAGATATTTCCTTTTTAAAAAATTATTTTCCTCAAGAGACGGGCTCTCACTATGTTGCTCAAGCTGGACTTGAACTCCTGGCCTCAAGTGATCCTCCCATCTTAGCATATGCCACTGCATCCAGCTATACTAGATACTTTCTAGTTCCATGTTCCTCAAATTGGGATCCTATGATGTGGCTTGGGAGTCCTAGGGAATGTCATGGAATATTAAAATGACACATTTTCCTGAGCAGCAATTTTACCCCAAAATTTGAGAGTAAGTAATAATTTTCTATTCAAACAAAGGATGAAGCAGAATAAAAAGTTCTCATATATTTAGACAGTAAAAGACAAGCTTTAACAGAAATTACGTACTTGCAAGAAGCCACTTTAAACTACTCCTTGACTCGCCAGAGGGTATATACTTTCCCTCACCATTAGAAGAAGTAGAATTATTTGAGAAGCACTATGTCCAGGTAAACTTCTGAACTGTGAGGGGAACAGAGGAGATTAGAAATAAAGAGGTGTCAGGCTAAGTGCAGTGGCTCATACCTATAATCCACGCACTTTGGGAGGCCAAGGCAGGAGGATCACTTGAGCCCAGGAGTTCGAGATCAATGTGGGCAACATAGCAAGACCCTGTCTCTACAAAAATAAAAAATTGATCAGCTGTAGTGGCATGTTCCTGTGGTCCCAGCTACTCGGGAGACTTAGGTGTGAGGATGGCTCAAGCCCAGGAGTTCAAGGATGCTGTGAGCTATGATGGTACCACTGCACTCCAGCCTGGGTGAAAGAGACCTCATTGCTAAAAATAAATAAATAAATAAATAAATAAATAAATAATAAAATAAAAAATAGATTTAAAAAAATGTTTAAAGAAAATATGTTGTAGTTGGAGGCCTTAAGAGAACGTAGGCAGAACTACTTCCCCAAAGAAGCCTGGGCCAGCAGAAAGAACAGCAAAGCCTGAAATTGCAGTGAAGCATTTATTTCATTCAACACATACTTACTGAGTACCTACTCCATATTCAGTACTAAAATGCAAAAAGTATAACATGAAAAGTTTTTTTTTTCTTTTTTTGGTCAACCTACTCACCAAACATGGTTTTTTAAACATGAAAATATTTTTAACAGTTACCACAATTATAGTTATCTAACCAACTAAAAACAGTGCTGGTAGCAATTAGGGACAGTGGAGTTGGCAAATATATGAACATCTTAAGTGTCCCTACTGATTGATAAGTCTGTGAACTCATTGGCTATAATAAGTCTGCATCTAGGAAGCATAATTTTTACTGGCAGCATTTTCCATAGTGGCTCTCATTTATAGTGGGTTCATAATTATTTATTGACTTCTTAAGAAGGAAAGTACCAGAGTCACGGATGAGGGGATGATTGATCTCCACAACTGATCTATGTAGCTCTTCCACAGTCGCAAATAATAAAGATGAAGAGCTCTGGATTGAAAAAAAGAAAGAAACCGCAGCTCTTGTACTAGCTCTGCCACTAAATCACTGTGTCACTTTCCCTCCCTAGGCCTCAGTTTCCTCATCAGTAAAATGAGGACTTTGGTGGATGAGATCTCTCAAATATTCCTTCTAGCTCTGATATTCTATGAGTCTATAAAACCCACATTCATAGCCAAGCCACTCAGTGCATGTACATATCTGAAACAGTTAACAACCACCACCACTGGATAAGCGAATAAGCAGTCAGGGAAAACCCCGTTAAACAAATGGACTTTACTCCATATTCTCATTGTCAACAGAGAGGAGAAAGAGTTCAAATTCCAAGAAACAGCACCACTTCACCCTCCTCCCACCCCATTCCAACACAAGATTATTCTTTAGCACTTCAAAAGTCATATCAGAGATTGTCACAAGTCCAGATCCAATCTACCAAACCCCACTTGGCATGTTGGCAGATGTGGGAAAGCATTGAACAGAATGTGGTCAACTACTATTAAAGATTTAGATATGATCTGGATTTAAATCTACCATGGTCTAAACAAAAAGTTAAGAGAACACAGGCCCACATAGGAAGGTGAGAAAGTCCACATGGGAAAAGAAGTGGATGCCTGCTCAGTCCTTGGCTCCGCTTCAGTTTTCTCTGAGAGCAACAGCATTTCTTTCTAGATGCTGTCTGGCCACACACCCACCTGACCTCATTTCAGGGGTTTAAAGCATTTAGCTTTCAGGTTGGGTTTTTTAAATACTACCAAATAATGAGGGGTCATAGCTAGAGGGCCCTCAGAGAGGAACTAGGCCAGGGCTCCAACTGGTAGCAAGTGGATTGCATTCAGCACGTTTTGTGAGATCAGCATAGATTTAAAGAAATGGTGGATTTTAAAAATATATTTGATAACAGCACAAGCCCTCCTGTTCTTCCAGGTAGTCACCACTCCTGGACTTCCACTGAATAGCCTGGGGCCAAAACACTCTTGAGTTTGAGCTAAGACTCAGAGACCAGACTTTCCCATGACACCATTGCTGCCCTCTAGTCTCCCTCCCTTTGCAGCCACCAGCCTTTTCACCAGCCGCTATCCAAAATCAGCTCAAGCCTTCTCCGAGAAGACTCTTAATTTGGGCCTGACAGTACTTCCCCCTGCACTTCCTTCTATACTTTGGCATTGCAACAAATGTGGGAAAGCACTTTCAAGTGGGCCTATGTACTAACCCATGGGTCTTTCTCTCCATTGCAGACAGGGGACCAGTGCAAGCCATGGTGGGGTCAGCAAGGTGTTTCGGTGCTGCCAACAGCCAGAGCTGAAGGTTCAGACAGTCATGCAAACACAGGAGCCTCTGTGTATTTGCAGTTCACTAGAAGGCAGGTCCATCCAAGGGGTTTTAGTTACCAAGATATTGAAAAAGACAAAAATACAAAAGACCTGGTGACAGAAGGCTGCCGCCTGGAAAGTAAGCAACGTAGTGAGTCCCTAAGGTACTTTATTTGGGTTTCTGTAAGAATGTCTGCCATGTGTCCCAGATTGTCCTGGACATTCCCACATTTCAATACTATGTCCTACTGTCAGATCATGTGTCCCAATTTGTTGTTTCAAAAATGTAAGTACTAGGCCGAGACATATATTAGTTCTCCACGAGGAGAACAAGACAGTCCTGACAATATTTATTTGGTGAGGAGATGAACAAAAGTATCTCAGGTTTTTTTCTTTTTCTTCCCTTCGAATTTATTTTTTTTTTAATAAATAGAGACAGGGTATCACTCTGTTCCAGACTCGAGTGCAGTAGCATGAACACAGCTCACTTCAGCCTCAATCTCCTGGGCTCAAGCGATCCGCTCATCTCAGCCTCCCGAGTAATTGGAACTGTAGGCACACAGCATCATGCCTAGCTAATTTTTTTTTTTTTTGGTGGAGCGGGGAGGAGACAGGGGTCTCATCATCTTGCCTAGGCTGGTTTCAAACTCCTAAACTCAAGTGATCCTCCTGCCTTGGCCTTTCAAAGTGCTGGGAATACAGACACAAGCCACTGCAATGGGCCTCAAACTTCATTTCTTACCTCTAACACAGGCTGGCTTTTATTCCCACTCTCATCTCAAACTAAGACACTAGAATTTGTACTTGGCAGTGATGGAAGCTGGCATAGAAAAGATAAAAATTATAAAATATTATTTAAATCAAATGATGCAAATTGGAGGCCTACAGGCATTGTCTATGTGGTGCACATGGTTTATTGTATCTTTTTTGTAAAAGGTACTAACATTTAAAAAGTGGGAGATTTCACATGAAAATCTATATTTCCATCTTTTCTTGAAAAATCAGAAAGTCAGGCAATACTGAGCCCATATTTTCCTGTGGCAATGATTGGCCAGAGCTGAAAAGAAGCTGCCCCATTAGACCAGACGTGTATTCTCTGTGCATGTGGTGAGGTAGCCACATTCCTTGCCATTCCCTACTGCCTCCTTGACACTGCAGTTGGGTATCAGGAGCCCTTTATCATTGCATTTTGAACTGTTCTTTTCCTTCCAGTAAAGAAGGTGAGATATTTCTCCTATCCATGCCTAACAAAAATAAGAAAACAAAAGATAAATATGGACTCTGTATTTCAAGAAAAAAATGGGGAGAAGAGCATTTTTTACAGAAGTGAAGAATATTACTATATATTCAATATGCAAAACAAATGTGTCTTTCATGAAAATGCAATCTGGCTGGCGTCACTCATTTAAATCACCTATCTGCCCTGACAGGCATCTGAGTTGCCACTTCTGCTTTAAATGAACAAATATCAGTCCTAGTGCCCTTTGCAGCTAAGAGGACAGTGCCTACTTAGATTCCAGAATTTTCTTCTGTTCTATTATTTAAACAGATGCTGACTCAGGAAATTAGGCAATAAAACTCTTTCCTTAGCTGGGCAGGGTAGTGCCCACCTATAGTCTCAGCTACTCAGGAAGCTGAGACAGGAGGAACCCTTGAGCCCAGGAGTTCGAGGCTTCAGTGAGCTATGATCGTTCTACTGCACTCCAGCCTGAGCACTCGAGTGAGACCCTGTCTCTTACAAGAAAAGGAAGGAAGGAGGGAAATAGGAAAGGAAAGGGAAGGGAAGGGAAGGGAAGGAAAGGGAAGGGAAGGGAAGGGAAGGGGACAGAGAAAGAGAAAGGAGGGAGGGATGGAGGGAGGGAGGAAGGAAGGGAGGGAAGGAGGGAGGGAGGGAGGGGGGAGGGAAGGAAGAAGGGAAAGGAAGAAAAAAGGAAAGAAAAGACCTCTTTCCTTTTAATTTTTTTATTTGTTTACCTTTCCTATGGTGCTGATCCTTTTTATTTAAAATGCCCCAGTTGTGTAGGCATATCTAATCCATTTTAGGATTATCTAATGTATCTAATGCCACAAGGAATACACACACACACACACACACACACACACACCCTCTAGTTGATTTTATCTGTATAATAAACTCTCACTCTGAGGGTGGAATTTAAATGATGCTATGCTGCTCTTTGGTATCTTCCACAATAAGAGGGCACGAAATACTGACAAGCACTGATATACTCCTATATGCTTAATATTTTGCCCAGAACTCTTTTATAGTATATATCATTTTTCTATTACATATTAGACAGTTTGTAACTCTCCCATTCAACCTCAAGTTGGCTGAAAATATTATTTGTGTCTAGTTCATTTTTTTGTTCTCATGGCACATAGTACAGAGACTTGCCCTGCGCAGGTACTCAAACTATATTGGATGGATGGATGGATGGATGGATGGATGGATGGATGGATGGATGGATGGATGGAGAATGGATCAATGGATGGATGGATGAGAGAATGAATGACTCTCTCTCATCATCCATCACTGCTTAACCATTTTGTTCTCTTGCTTCATCATTTTTCCTTTGAGGACCTGTAGGTGGAGTTAAAAATCTGGCTACAAAAGCAAGTGAAGGTAGCAAAGAAAAAATGAGTTTTTCACACTTAGATGAGGCATAAATACAGTTCCTTAGTTCAACACAGATATAGATATATAAGACCATTCAGTCAGTCGTGATCAAAGTCATCTGCTACTCTGAGATCTACCTCACCCCAGCAGGCTGTTTCACCAGTAATTTGTCTCTTAGTTCAGCCTCATAATCATCTCCTGTGAACACTAGTTCTAAAAGGCACTGCCTAAAATACTGGGCTCTGTTTCCACCCAACCCTGGCCCAACAACTTACAATACAATTGAGGATATAAATTTTGGAGAGAACATAGTTTGTTGGTATCCAAATTCTGTCCTTTGATTACTTTTAGAGTAGACCATGTTTCAATGTACTATAAAGTTTGCTAACACTAATTATGCTTTTCAATTTTTTATTTATTTTTATTTTTTGAGACAGGGTCTCTCTCTGTTGCCCCAACTGGAGTGCAGTGGCGCGATCACAGCTCACTGCAGCCTCAACCTCCTGAGCTGAAGCCATCCTCCACCTCAGCCTCCCAAGTAGCTGGGACCACAGATGCATTCCACCACTCCTGGCTATTCTTTTATTTTTTTGTAGAGACAGGGTCTCACTATGTTGCTCAGGCTGGTCATAAACTCCTGGGTTCAAGAAATACTCCTGCCTCGGCCTCACAAAGTGTTGGGATTACAGATATGAGCCACCTTCCCAGTCATGCTTATTTTTTAAAGATTACCTCTTCTACAGTCATTTTTATTAGTAGTTAGTTCTGCCAGGTATGGATAAAACCATAAGTGGTTACTAAGACTATACCTGGTTTTCATATCTTATTCCTTTCCATCCATTCAAATGGTCCTTGTTCCTATCCACCGAAACATTTATCCTAGATTTATCCTAGACCATAGACCATTATAGCCAGAAACAATTTTAGAGATTGCCTAGTCCAAATCCCTCATTTTACAATGTGTTAGTTCCTTATTGATGCTCTAACACATTACCACAAACTTAGTGACTTAACACAAATTTATTTTCTTATAGTTCATAAGGCTAGAAGTCCAAAAGCAGTCACACTGGGCTAAAGTCCAAGTGTTGGCAGTGCTGGTTCCTTCTGGAGGCTCTAGGAGAGAACCCTTCTCCTTGACTTTTTCAGCTTCTAGTGATTACCTGTATTCCTTGGCTGGTGGCTCCTTTCTCTATTTTCAAAGCACATCACTCCACCCTCTACTTCCATCATCACACTGCTTCCTCCTCCTCCTCTGAATCCTCTTGCCTCTTTTTATAATGACCATTGTGATTATACTGGTCTCACCCAGATAATCTAGGCTGATCCCACCATATCGAGATGCTTAATTTAATCACATCTACAATGTCCCTTTTACCGTATAAGGTAACAGTCACATCTTCCAACGATTAGGACATGGACATATTGGAAAGGGGCATTATTCAGCCTACCACAATAAATGAAAAGTTTGGGGTCCAGAAAGGGGTAGTGACCTGGCCCAGGTCAAGTACTCAGTTAGTGGCAGGCAGAGCCTACACTCTAGGTCTCCTGATTTTCCAACCACCATTCATGACACAGCAAATCTTTACAGGGTTAAGCACTTTGTGTCTTCCAAGGTAACAATCAGCTAATCTGATAAACCATCTTGAAATGGCTAGAAAATGATAATCAGGATCCACCTCCCTTTTCCAGCGAATATCTTTTTATTCTAGCATGGCCTTCCAGAGTTACTTTATGGTGAGAATGTCAGAGCAGATCAAGAAGTGGGGGTCATTGGGAGTGACCAGAGGAGAGGTGGGCCAGACTAGACTTCTCAGGATGATCAAAAGTGTTGGAGGCTGAGCTGATTAGCAGTAATGTATAACCTTGTTGAGAATTCTGAAAATTACTTTATACAAGTAGAATATAGAATGTATTACAATCAATATATGAACAAATTCATGAATAGTATATACTCTCTCCTATTGGCATCCATTAAAGATCAGAGAAAATAGACATTTTTCAGCAGGTAACAAAAATAAACACATAAGGGAAATTATAAAGTATATTCATGAAGAATGAATCAAATTAGTATAATTAAGCTCTTATCAAAGCAGATGCATTTTTTCTTAATGGTATTAATGAGAGATTTTTTAAAGGATCTTTTCAAATACAGTAGTATGATGAGCACCATATTCCTAAATAATTTCCTTCACACTTAAGCCAAATCTATAAATTTCATATTCATGACAAGTTGAATTCACCACCTCCTAGCCTGACTGTGAATGAGTGGTTGTGACTTTTCAGAGAGCATAGTAGGAATACTGAAAACTTCACTTTTCATTTATTCTGACACTACATAGAAAGCACAAATTCTACTTACAATAAAGAACCATGACAAAGTAGCACTCCATCTTTTGGTTACAGTCAAATTCACACTAAATATAAAATTATTGATTGCTGCCCAGATATAAGCTACAAAGCATGACTCTAAAGATCAATGAATTTAAATGGCACCAAAACTGTAGTGAACATCTAGTCAGACAATAAACTTAGTATAGTGTATCCCTAACGGGGAATTATCATTAGACTCAATACTTCATCTACGTGGGCAAACATGTCTGTACAGAAACAGTACATTCCTCTCTACAGGCAAGCCATAGAAATCCAGTTTATGTATTCCATTACTAACAAAGAATTCACAATGAAAACAAAAAATAGTCTTTTGAAGAAAATGATGGGACCTCCAAGCAAAACAAAGTCAAACAAATTCGATATCTTCACACATAAGTCTGACTCACAACCATTAGATTCTTATTGTTTCTTCTCCAGGTTAATCAGCTAACATTTAACCCAGTCATTGGAGACACAAGCCCTCCCTCGAGGATGCCAGGTCCTATCCTTGTTCAAACACAAGGCATCTTCTCTTCAGTCACCTAAGCCTGATCTACCAAGGTCCCTGGAGCTGTCAGCCCTTCTTTAACAAGCCTCCTTTCTCTTGCTGTGTGGGGAAAGTTTCCATCCTCTCTAAGTCTCAATTTCCTCATCTGAAAAATGGGGATAAGAAAACAATAAATATCTCATAGATTTATCACGAAAATGAAAGATGTAATTTTAATATAGAGAACCTGGCTGGGTGCTTGCCACACAGTAGGTGATTATTAAAAGATAACTAAAAATGATAACAGCAATGACAATTATGAGTTTTCTCCACTTAATTTATCTCCACCTGGACAGATGAGATCCTCACACTTGCTGTGTTTCCATCAACTTAGGTACAATAATTCCAATTTTTTCTGCAAGGTCTTTTACTTGGCCAGCCCTATCCCCCACCCCCGACCCCATATCTGGCCTGAACATAACTTCTGGTCAACTGCCAATCTTTACAAATGATGAAATTAATATATCTAAAGCCCACAGTTAGACTGACACAAAATCATGGAATTCTAGAGCTGGAAAGTACCTGAAATATCAATATCACCTAGTCCAAGGTTTCCCAACTTAGATTGTATTGTGGTCCAGGTTAATATTGAAATTCTTTACCCTGGACAGCAGGAATAAGATAGGGAAGGTGAGGAAGGGCAAGGCAAGAGCCAGGAGTTGATTTAAAATGTTGACTTGCTCTATTATGGACTGGCTGTTTGGAAAGATCAACGAAACCCAAACCTCTTCTTATTACAGAGGGAAAATCTAGGAGCCATGCAGGTTAAGAAATTTGCTCCAAATTATACAAAACATTAGTGGCATAGGTTGAATTAGCATCCAAATTTCCTGGCTCCCAATCCAGTGCTCCTTCTTCTATACCATGTTGCTTCTGGGCACATCTTTATATTTGAATAGACTCTATTGAGCTTGAGGCTGTAAAAAATTATTAACATGTCTGGCCTAACAATTTGAGATGTGTATACACACCGTTAAGGGTCTTTTAAGCAGCCAGGCCCTCCCCAAAAGGATACATTCTCAACTGTTTGCCTTGTCTGCACCAGGGCTCCAGCTCTTTTCACCTCTAAACTATAATGGCTGCTGGCTCTGCTACTCATCATATTCTGTATCCACCTAGCCCTTTACAGCTACATAATGTTATTTTCCTCCTGGTAATAATCTGTGGTATCTGGCCCTCGGTAACTATTCAGTGTGGAATTGCAGACTAATGGATCAAATGAGTAACTACAACTTTGCCTCTCTGTATTGACAATGGAGCCTCATGCATCCTTGGATAACAACCAATTTAGATTGACCCAATTCTCAGGACCTTCCTACACAACAACAACTATAGGGGTTGGGAAGTTGAGACTTAGGGAGCTCATTGCTTAGGAAAGGCAAGACTAGTTCACAAGCTGATGACTGATGATGAGTAATACAGCTCTTAAAAAGGATGAGTTCATGTCCTTTGCAGGGACATGGATGAAGCTGGAAACCATCATTCTCAGCAAACTATCACAAGGACAGAAAACCAAACACTGCATGTTCTCACTCATAAGTGGGAGTTGAACAAGAACACATGGACACATGGAGGGGAACATCACACAATGGGGCCTGTTGGGGGGTGAGGGGCTAGGGGAGGGATAGCATTAGGAGAAATACCTAATGTAGGTGACAGGTTGATGGGTGCAGCAAACCACCATGGCACATGTATACCTATGTAACAAAACTGTACTTTCTGCACATGTACCCCAGAACTTAAAGTATAATAATAATAATTTTTAAAAGACTGGTTTTAAATCCCAGCACTTTGGGAGGCCAAAGTGGGATGATCACTTGAGGCCAAGAATTCAAGATCAGCCTGGGCAATATAGTGAGACTCTGTCTCTACCAAAGAGAGAGAGAGAGAGAGAGAGAGACTGGTTTTGATCCTAACGATCTGGTCACTTTTTACTAGAGTTTTTTACAGGTTTAACTTCTGCCTGATTTCTTCTTCATTTTACCTTTCTTCACTGGACAACCTTAGCAGAGTGCCTGGCAAATAGCTGGCAAGCACTCCGCAAAGGTGTAATTAACTCAACTTCCTCTTGCTACTTGAAATCTGCTTCCCAATCTTCTCTAGGACATGTGACTGGGAGTCATATGGAGTTCAGTTATCCTTAAATTTAAAAGAAAAGGAGGCTGGGTGTGGTGGCTCACTGCTGTAAACCTAGCACTTTGGGAGGCCGAGGCAGGCAGACTGCCTGAGCTCAGGAGTTCGAGACCAGCCTGGTCAACATGGTGAAACTCCGTCTCTACTAAAATCCAAAAAAAAAAAAAAAAATAGCCAGGCATGGTGGCATGGGCCTGTAGTCCCAGTTATTCAGGAGGCTGAGGCAGGAGAATTGCTTGAACCCAGGAGGTGGAGGTTGCAGAGGCGAGATCGTGCCACTGCACTCCAGCCTGGCAACAGAGCAAGACTCCATATCAATAAATAAATAAATAAATAAATAAATAAATAAATAAATAAATGCAAAAGAAAGATGGTCTTCAGCATTATGACCTTTGGTATGCTGGATTTTTAGCAGTGCTGGCTTTGGTTTTTGCTTTGTTGGCTTGGGGTTTGTATTTTCTCCATTTTCTGATACATATGGCCTTGCCTGCCCTAAGTAGTATAAGTGTAGGAAGCTGCCTGAGTTTTGGCAATCCTTCCCTCCAACCTCAGCCATGACATATACAACATAGTACAGGCAAGATGCTAGCTAAGTGGAGGGCTTTGACAGCTACCAGACTTGGGTTCAATTCTTGGCTCTACCACTTACTTCCCAGCTGTGTGACCTTAAGTTATTTCACTTTTTTGTGCCTAAGATTCCTTATCTATAAAATAAGAATAACAACAATACCTACCAGTGGTATAAGAAAAAAATACACTTGACTCTGTCCCCGGTTCCTGGCACAAAGCTCCTAAAACCCCTGGAATTTCCTGAGTGATAGGAGTGTCTTGTTATTCATAACGAATCTTTTTCAAACAGTCCTGGGTTTATTCTATTCAACTGATGCAGGGTAGGACCCCTAGATAGCTTCTGGATGGGAGCTGGTCACAAGAAAGACTAAATGTGACTAGAGTGTTGGAACTTTCAGTCCCACTCCCAGACCTCCAGGGAAGGGAACAGGGCTGGAAATTATGTTCTATAAAAACTCTTGAAAAAGGAGATCTGGAGAGCTTCTGGGTTGGTTAACATGTTGATGTGCTGGGCAGGAGGGCATGGAAGCTCCATGTAGGCCCCACCCCAGGCCCTCATGTCATTTCTTTCATTTGGCTGTTCCCAAGTTGCATAGTAAACCAGTAATCATAAGTAAAATGTTTTCCTGAGTTATTTGAGTTTTTGTTTGTTTGGTTGGTTGGTTGGTTTTTTGTTTTTGTTTTTGTTTTTGTTTTTTTGAGACGGAGTCTCACTCTGTTGCCCAGAGTGCGGGGACACTACATCAGCTCACTGCAACCTCCACCTCCCGGGTTCAAGCGATTCTTGTGTCTCGGCCTCCCGAGTAGCTGGGATTATAGGTACCCGGCACCACGCCTGGCTAATTTTTGTATTTTTAGTAGAGACAGGGTTTTGCCATGTTGACCAGGCTGGTCTCAAACTTATGACCTCAAGTGATCTGCCTGCCTTGGCCTCCCAAAGTGCTGGGATTACAGGAATGAGCCACCGCACCTGGCCTGAGTTCTGTGAATTATGGAATTATTGAACCTGAGAGGGGTTGTGGGAATCCCTGAATTGGTAGTCAGCTGGGCAGAAGTGTAGGTCATCTGAGAATCCCATTTGTGGCTGGTTTCTGAAGTGGGGGCAGTTTTGTGTGATGAAGCCCTTAAACTGTGAGGTTTGGACTAACTTCAGGTAGCTAGTGTCAGAATTTAATTGAATTGTTGGACACCCAGTTGATGCCCACAGTGAATTGGAGACTTTTTTGTGTGTGTTTGAAAAAATACATCCTGTATTTGGTGTATTTGACACCAGATACAGCTCAATCTTGGCCTCCTCTCCATCTCCACTGAATCTCAGCATGCCTCACAGCTGAGTACATATGGGTTTGACTTAAAAGGCAGAACAAGACACACACAAAAAATAGACTACCTCACAGAGTTGTTGTGAGGATTAAATAAAATAACCTGTGATATACAGATTAGTGATTAATAAAGAACAGCTATTACTATTAGTTGCATGGCTGCTTCTTCCATGGTTCCTGAATCATGCCCAATGTCTTCTGTCAGAACCCCAACCAGGTTGGCTATGACCCTCAGTCCCCATCTAACCCTAATCACTGCTTTTCTTCTTGGACTAGACCTGTCTCTCTCTCTCTCTCTCTCTCCCCCCCCCCCCCCCAGCTACTAGCTGAATTCCTGCTGAAATTAGATGGTCATCCATACCCAGCCATCTACCCCAAAGCATGATATTGCCATGTGCCTCAGTCATAGCTCCACCTGTGCTACTAGGCCCAAACCATCAGATGAGACCCTCTGGACATAAATACTTGCCAATTCCAGGTGAAATTTGCCCCATCTCCTCAGATGCTGGGATGTGGATAGCAGGCAACTATCCTTGGATGAGAGCCTTAACTGCTGATTCAGCTCAATCTTGGCCTCCTCCCCATCTCCACTGAATCTCAGCATGCCTCACAGCTGAGTACATATGGGTTTGACTTAAAAGACAGAACAAGACATTAAGGTAATGGTGGTCTCATGACTTTCAGAGTGGCTGACACTAACAAAGATCTTAACGCTAACTTCAAAAAGAATTTAAGACTAAGTACCAATCTTCCTGGGATGTTCAAGGAGGTTACCTTTTGTCTAAAAAACAATCATATTTTTTTCCATGTGATTCACACATTACCAGAGGTCTCTGACTTCCTTTTGAGTGTCTACATATTTCAGCAAAAATTTTTAAATATTACACTTTCTACTAACACCCCCCAGAGAAGAAGTACATAGAAAGGACTATTGAGACCATTATGACTCTCCTGTAACAAGAATCTGCTTGTCTGAGACCACCACAGGAGGCAGAATGAATGGTACTTCTCTGTTGATTTTCTTAAGGATCCTAATCCAATTACCTTCAGTTCTCAAGTCAAAATAAGACTTTCCTGGACAAAGATAGAAGTGAATTCATTCGGACAAGTGAAGTCTGTTGGTTCAAAACCAAACCCCAAACCATCATGCATATGTATCTTTCTTTATATAACAGACTTGTTTCTAAATGTGCTGCACGTGAAAAGGCTTTTTAAAAATAAATTGACCCACATTTTAAGCACGCCAGAGGAGCTTGCTATTTAAAGGAAACTCTGTCAGACATTTTGTACAGCAAATAACCACCCATTAATTTATTTGCAAAATTTGGATTTCCACACATTGCTTTTACTTTAAGGGAAAAATGGTAACATATTTTCTACCAATTCCCAGAAGTACAAAATCATGACCAGATCATGCCAGAACCTTATCATTTCTGCATTACAGCAACAATCAGCTAGAATTGTCTCAGTTCCTGGTTACTGACACATAGTGCCATAGAATCTCAAAAGGCCTTGACAATCAGGATCCCACTCTACAACAGATCTAAAATAAGCTGCCACCCCAGAACCAAGACTACCAAAAAAATGACCAAGCTGGCCACAGAGATATTTTTATGCCTATTCCAAGCACAGATCACAGATCATATACCAGGTAAAGGTACACACTCTAATCAGAGGGATAAATGCTAGAATCATGTGCCAAAAGTGGCACCAAATGTGGCACCCAAGATGGCTGCAGGACACTTACGTTCTAGTGCAATCAACAACGTGTGAATGGGCCAACATACACTGGAGTCACTGGTAAACGGCAGCCAAATTTTCCACAGGGGATGTCTGGAAGCCAGGAGGGAGACAGCAGCAGTCCAAATTTAGAATTACTGAGCTGGGGGATATTTAGAAGGAATGAGATGAAGAAAGAGAAGTTTTCTCACCCTTTCCCAGGCAGCCAGCACCTTGTCCCATTTACTGCCCTAAGTTTTTTCTACTTTTTACAACTTCTTTATACTTTTTGATATTTCAGAAGCCACAGGCATCCAAAAGCCCCACATTTCCTGACAGCTCTCTCTCTCTGCCTGCTTCCAGCTTACCCACCAAACAAACCCTTCAGAGTTTCTCATCTTTGTTAACATGTACAGGACTCAAATGGTAGGATTAATTTTGTCTAATTTAAACAATAATTCACTTTCAATATTTATGTATAGGCTCCTTTCTCCTATCAAGGATTTGGGATAGCTTTCATTTGAAAACAGAAAACAACAGAAGAGAACGATAAACACAACTTTGGGGGTTTTTTGAGACAAGATCTTGCTATATTGCCCAGGCTGGTCTTGAACTCCTGGGCACAAGAGATCCTCCTGCCTCAGCCTCCTGAGTCGCTAGGACTGCAGGCATGTGCCACCACTCCCAGCCAAAACACAATTCTACAATGGCAATTTTAAGGGGATGGGGTGTAATGAGGGTGGAGAACAAAGCAACATAGTTCAGCTGGGTAGCATTTCTGGTGAATGGACTAAATACAGGGATATAACTTAGAGAATCCTGGGGAATAAGTGGTAAATTTATGCCTTTGACTCTCCCTCTCAAATATCAACTGTCTCAGTCAGTCTTTCACTGAGAGAACAGGGGTGTACTTGAACTGGGCTATAATTGGGGAGATTTCCCTTAGGTGGTAAATAATTAAGTGCCAAATTGAGTGGCAGTCAGTGCTCTCAGAGATCAGAGGCAGAGAGATCACTGGGCACTGTAGCAACTGGGAAAGTTTTCCTGGAGAAAGCCAGAGAAGAGGCTGGAATTCTGCATGCCTGAATGACTTATTCTCCACTACTGTTTCTCAATGATCATGCCTACCCTCCCAGAAGCTTGGTAAAAAGGGAGCCTGTTTCCCATACAGCTACTCAGCAAATGAACGAACATCCCATCTCATAAAAATTTCAGGAGATTAAATCTAAATCTTTATACCTGATAAGTGAAAACATTTGGCCATTTGGGGTCCAGAGGAGTCAAATGTTGGCGACTATAATTGCATGGCTTTCACTAGGATGGAAGCAACTGCCCCTGAAATGATCTGTTGTCTGTAGCCCGGGAAACTGTGTCTATAACTTGCTCAGGTGCCTTAACTCTTGGCAGAACTGATGTTCAAGAGTCCTGAGGTATGTATGGGGTCATAGGCTGGGTTCCCTACCAATGTACATATCTGTCTAAAGACCCTGCTTCTCACCCTACCTGATTTGGCCTGCCAGAGACCACACATATTTACACATGTATTCAACACAGCTCTCACCAGAAGGACATCTAATATGTACTAAAAATAATTAAAAATAGGTAACACTTCTATAGCACTTATTGTGTGCCAAGAGCTATTCTAAGCTCATTACATATATTAAATCATTAATCCTCATGAGGTAAATATTGTTATTATTGCCATTTCACAGATGAGAAAACTGAGGCACAGAGAAGTAAAGGGACTCGCCATGAGTTTCACAGTCAATACATGGCAAAGCGGCAATTTCAGCCCAAGCTGTCTGGCTCCAGAGTCTTTGCTTTTAACAATTACATTATGCTTTCTGATCTGTAGAGCAAGAGGCAAAGGACTAACTATCCTGTATTATGCATGTTGGTTCAGATGGCATATAACATATAGCCCAGATAGCAGGGTGATTATCAAAAGAACACATACTAGGCTACCAACTACATGTTATAATTTGAGAAGAGCTGGACAGGATCTCCTGCCCAAAAATCTCTCTCGCCTCCTGCAAAAATACCCCAAATTTCCACCATTAGAAAGTCACTTCTCAGCCAGGCGTGGTGGCTCACGCCTGTAATCCCAGCACTTTGGGAGGCCGAGGTGGGTGGTTCACCTGAGGTCAGGAGTGCGAGACCAGCCTGACCAACATGGTGAAACCCTGTCTCTACTAAAAATACAAAAATTAACCAGGCGTGGTGTTGGGCGCCTGTAATCCCAGCTACTCCAGAGGCTGAGACAGGAGAATTGCTTGAACCCAGGAAGAGGAGGTTGCAGTGAGCCGAGATCGTGCCACTACACTCCAGTCTGGGTGACAGAGCAAGACTCTGTCTCAAAGAAAAAAAAAAAAAAAAAAAAGGAAGTCACTTTTCTATATCTTAGAGTCTTTTCCGTTTTCAAAAATCCCCTATGAAAAGGTGTCACTGAGAAAAGTAATCTCTTAAATAATTATCAGGCATCTACAGTGTGATTTTTAAAACAGTAAATTGGGCTTCCAGTTAGAAGAGGGGTTCTAATTCTGACTCTGTCAATTATTACCTATGTGACCTTGGGCAAAACAAGTGGATCTTGGTTTCTTTATCTGTTAAATGGCAATGCTAACACCTTCTGCAACTCCCTCATGGGATTGTCATTGGAATTTAATGGTTGCAAAAGCATTTTGCAGACTTTAAAAGATTATACAACTATAAGGTATTATTGTGATCAGCTAAACCTCTGGTAAGATTAGATAAGTTAGTTAACAACCAGAGAAACGTATGCAGCCAGTTTAAGGTGGATAGACCAACAAGGCATAGTCCAAAACAGAATTATGTCACAAGCTAGGCATGGTGGTACATGCCTGTAGTTCCAGCTACCCAGGAGGCTGAAGTGGACGAATCACCTGAGCCCAGGAGCTCAAGGTTCAAGACCAGCCTCACAACATAGTGAGACCCCATCACACACACACATACACACACACACGAATTATGTCACAGGCAATTCAAAACTGTCAGCCTGGGCAGAGATGGCCACCACCTGACTGAGTCTCTTCAGGCAGGCTAACACTTTAGCATGAATCTCCTCTGGTTGTCCCTGGCTCTTCTTGCCTTTGGCCTCTATGACCGGATACTCTGGATTGGCATTTCAGGTTCCAGAGCCCCAGGCTTGGTCCTAGGTTCTAGGTCTTAGTGCTCTTTCGTGAACTTTCTCCTCTAGTGTGCTGGTTCTGGCAGCAGCTCCACCTGTGGTCCAATACAGCTTTCCACTGACTTCCTCAACTCACTCAGCCTTCCAGTTACAGCAACGCCCCAGATCCTTGCTTATCTGCCTCAGTCAACAAGTATCTATTAAGTGCCTGTTATGTGACAGGAACAGTGTCCCTCCACCAAGTAAGTGGTTTCTATGTCTGTAACAGAAGGGAACTGGAGGTGACAGGCAGGGCACAGGGGCACCAAGATGCAGGAGAGGAACATGGAAAAGTAAAAGGCAAAAAAGCAGACGGGAGCGGTGGCTCATACTTGTAACCCCAGCACTTTGAGAGGACCGCTTGAGGCCCAGAGGTCAAGACTAGCCTGAGCAACAAAGGGAGACCTAGTGTCTATAAAAAATGTTTTAAAATTAGCCAGTGATAGTGACACGTGCCTGTGGTCCCAGCTACTTGGGAGGCTGAGGTGGGAGGATCGCTTGAGCCCAGGAGTTTGAGGCTGCAGTGAGTTGTGATTGCACCACTGCACTCCAGCCTGGGCGACAAAGTGAGACCCTGTCTCAAATAAATTATACAAAAAGAGTAAAAGGTAAAAAAAAAAAATAGCCTTGACTGCTTCACTCTTTTGCAGAACAGAGTGTAATTGTTACAGAGGGAACTTGATGAAGCATTTACTGTGTGTTGCACACTTGGGACAGGTAGAAAGACATGCTCCCTGAACTAGAAAGACAATATAATGGGGGTAAATAGACAATTACAACTCTCTGCAAGGGCCTAAGCACCTCTAAGGAAATATCATTTTGTAAAGAATCTCTCTTTCTTTGGTCACCAGTTTCTCCCCCTAAAGTTGCTAAAGCCTAAAAGGCCTTAGGTAAAACATAATACAGCAGTTTGAATTGAGGTGCCAATGCTGTGTTTGAAATATAAATTGTGATAGGCTACTTTTTTTCTGCCATATATATTTTCCCCTCATTTCTTTCTTAAGTTTTATTGGGATATAACCTACATACAGTAAAGTGCACAAATCTCAAGTGAATCACTCAATAAAATTTTACTTATGTGTATACCCATGTAACCACTGCCCACATCAAGCTAGAAAATATTATAGCACACCAGAAACCTCTCTTGTACCACAAGATCAATCCCATCTGCACCACAATGAAGTAACCACTATTTTGATCTCACGTAATAGTCTTTTTATGTTTTTTTAGCACTGGGGAGTTAGACTTGTCTGGGGAGCTCCAGCTCCTGAATACTGGACCTTCTTCAATGTACTTGGGCAGCCCAACCCCTAAATATTTTGCCATCTTCAATGTGCTCAGGCTGCTCAGACTATTTTTCTGACTATTCTCCCTCCTCCATAACAACATCCAGCTGTCACTAAAAGGAGGGAAAGCCAGAGGAAACAGACACAAATAAGGTTTATTCCACTGTTGGAACTTACTGACAAAGTGTTATCACTTTGCTAGAGGGCCAAGAAAGGACTCAGCTTTGTTTGAGAGCCCATGGGGTATTTAGGACAACTCCACCTAATCTGTTACCCTATTAACAGCATGCCTCACTTGAAGCAGAATGAAAATGTCACCCTTATTTTCCCTTTGGGTTAGAGAATGTCCCTTTATCTTCTCCACTGGAACTCAGGAGAATGGAGGCTATCATCAAATTTGCTTGTGCTCTCTCCATACACTGTGAATCTGTGTCGTGCTCTAAAGGTCCACCCATCTAACAAGACTGCTCTTTGCTTCACCTGTGCAATGAAGGAATGAGTATATAATCAAACCAACACATAATAGAAGCAACCGTTACACAATATCAACTATAATGAAGGTTGATACATGGTACAATGGGATACAAGAGGAAGGAGAATCTGAGTGCAAAAATCCTTCCCAGAGGAAGCTGTGCTTGGGTTCATTTGAAAGAGGGAACAGCGGCCAGGTGCGGTGACTCATGTCTGTAATCCCAGCACTTTGGGAGGCCAAGGTGGGTGATCACGAGGTCAGGAGTTCAAGACCAGCCTGGCCAAAATGGTGAAACCCCGTCTCTACTAAAACTACAAAACTTAGCTGTGCGTGGTGGCAGGCGCCTGTAATCCCAGCTACTCGGAAGGTGGAGAATTGCTTGAACCCGGGAGGCGGGGGTTTCAGCGAGGCGAGATCGTGCCACTGCCCTCCAGCCTGGGCAACAGAGCGAGCTCCGTCTCAAAAAAAAAAAAAAAGAAAAGAAGGGAGGGAGGGAGGGAGGGAGGGAGGAAGGAAGGAAGGAAGGAAGGAAGGAAGGAGGAAAGAAAGAAAGAGAGAAAGAAAGAAAAAAGGGGGAACAGCATTGGCATAGGTTTGGATATATGAAAGGACATGGAATTATCTGGGGACTCAGCTCAATGTTGCTACAGCATGAAAAGATAGATGTAGAGGATATAACGCTAGAGAAAAAGATAAAGCCCAGATCATGAAGGACTTTATATGACCTACAAAGAAGTTTAGATTTATACCATAGGCAATGGAGAACCACAAAACTAAAGAATTTCGACTTCGAGAATGACCCAAACAGATCTGTATTTTTTAAAAGTTACTCTTCCAGCAGTGTGGAGAACTTAATAAAATAGGGGTGAAACTGAAGACTGCTGCAATGATCCAGTGGGGGCCTGATGAGATGCCTATAGAACATCCAAGTGGAGATATTCTATAGGCAGTCAGACATGCAGGTTTGGAGCTTAGAAAACTGGGCTAAAGTTAAGCTTCAGAGTCACATGTATATAAATGATCGTGTTTAGACTGTTCAGGGAGAAATACAGGACAGAGTACAAGGCCAAGGTTAGAGCTTTGTGAAACAACACTGAAGGTGTCAGCCAAGGAAGAGGAGCCAGAGAATGAGGTAAGAGGTAAGATAAATAAACAAAAACCAAAGATTATCACAGAAGCCAAAGGAGGGAAGATTTTTAAAGAAGGAGTGGTTAATATTTCGTATGCTGTAATGCATTGCAAGATAAGAAAACTGTCCAGTGGTTTGGCAATATGGAGGTCACTGGTGACCTTAGTGAGAACAGTGTCAGTACTAGATCACAACACATTAAAGAGTGAACGGGAGTGAGGAAGCAGAGGCAAGTAGTTAGCTTAGCTAGAGCAGGAAGAAAGGAAACAGAATATCTAGAGGGGAAAACCACAGCTAAAAGGGGCTGTGCATACGATGGTATATAACATTGCCAGAAAATATTATTCCACTGGAGGTGTTGTAAAATGGAGCCAGGTATCTGATTAAATACTGGCCAAAATAACTTTTAAGACAGAGATTTTATGATTCCTGCCGATAAAGGCTGATATGGCTGGAGCTTCCAACATAAAGGTTTTCTCAGGTTCAGAGGAGCTTCCTGAACTGTCAAGGTGGAACAAAAAAAAATTAAATACATTTATTGCTGTAAATATAAAAAATGATTGGAAAGTGAGAATGCAACAGAAGCCATTTTTAGGCCTTTGGTTTTTAAAGGCCTAAAAGGCTAAACAAAAACACAACCTATGCAAAGGTAGGATACAAATCATTTGTCTTTCTAGGATTTTACCGATTTGGTGTATAGATAGAATTTTTAAAATCCTGTGTGGCTGCAATTTACTGACAGAAAAAACAAGTCAAAATGCAGTGGCCCAGTCTGGTATGGTGGTGCATGGCTGTAGGCCCAGCTACTCGGGAGGATCACTTGAGCCCAGGAATTCAGGACCAGCCTAGGCAACATGGCAAGTGACTCTGTCTCTTTAAAAAGGCCTATAATTTATTATTTAACATACTTCTTTTATTGTTTGTTTTAGAGACAGGGTCTCACCATCTTGTCCAGGCTGATATCAAACTCAAGCGATCCTCCTGCTTCAGCCTCCCAAAGTGCTGGGATTACAGGCGGGAGCTACCACACCTGGCCTATTTTTCTTACTAAGTACATGAAAACATCTTTAACATCTTCACAACATGGGCTAGGAAGATATGTAATTAAAACTGAGAGCTAAAACTCATGGATGATTCATATATTCAGTCAACAAATATTTATGGAGCACCTATATGAGCCAGGCATTGCTCTAGTCACTGGATGTTAACAACAACAACAAAAAAAGATGTATTTTTGGCTCTTGGTACAATGAGCAAGAAAAAAAAACGATGTTTATGTAATTCTTTCTGAAACTTGATCAACACAGTTAGAAGAACTGCCATCTTTTCCAACATATTTGGGTTTGTGGTAATTTATATTTAAGGCCATATTTATCTTACTATATTTAAAGCATGGTATATTAGGACAGGGGGACCATAAAGGATCACTGGCCTATCCTATCCCATTTCACAGATGGCAAAATTGAAGTGACAAGAAGTTTAAAATACAACTTTCAACTACTAGAGCCAGGGTTAGAACCCAGAATTCAGCACTCTCTGTACCAATGAAAATCACACAAATAAAACCACATCTCTCCCCAACATCTGCACTCACCTCTACTACCTCTTTTGATCAGTTTTTCAATAATCAGTTCTACATTTTTCTCTAAAATAAATAACAAAGTGTCTATGACTCTATGACCCTTGGGCACTTGGCCCAGATTTAAAACATAGAGCTTAGTAACTGCAAACATCTCTCATCAATGCCTTCGTTATTGGGAGGTGGGAGTGGGGGCAGCTAGCAAAGATTGCCTAGCTTTGGGCATTTAGCTAAAAAGGCCAAAATTCCAGGAAGATATTGGGGATGTTTTATCTTCATTGTCTGGCTTCTAGGGAGGAGAATGTGTTGTTTTAAAATTTCTATTCAGAATTTTAATTAAATTGTGGCCTGTGGCAAAATAGAAAGACATTAAAATCAAATACTAGTGTCTTTTTGTTTATTTTATGGGCTCTCATCTCTGACTAGTTCTTGCTGAAATAATTAAATGTCTTTTCAGCAAATGGACTGTTCAGGCTATTTAGTTTAATGTTTCTTATAACCTGGCAAGTATGTGCTTTATAATTCAGTAATTTCTGTTCTTCTCCCACCCCCATTGCCACATATACACTTTTCTCCTCTCTCCCCACACAGCCTGGCTAGAAGGTTTCTGTCCATCAGAATGGCATGAATGCACCTGAAGGCCAAAGCCTCTTCACACAGACTGGTGGAGATTGTTGGAGGCTAAGCACATTGCATTTGACATTAATGGGTCAGAGGTGCTTCTAGATTGAAATTGGTGAAGGTGGGGAGAATTCACAGTGTAGTTAATGAGGCCTCTTGGTCTGAGACTGATGCCTGAAATCTCATCTTTACTGATCCATTGTATTGCATGAAGGGAAAACTGCTCTTAAAAGTATATAAAATCTAGGTCGGGCATGTGGCTCACACCTGTAATCCCAGCACTTTGGGAGACTGAAGTGGGCGGATCACTTGAGGTCAGGAGTTCAAGACCAGGCTGGCCAACGTGGTGAAACCCCGTCTCTACTAAAAATACAAAAATTAGCCAGGTGTGGTGGCGGGTGCCTATAATCCCAGCTACTTGGGAGGCTGAGACAGGAGAATCGCTTGAACCCAGGAGGCAGAGGTTGCAGTGAGCTGAGATCACGCCACTGCACTCCAGCCAGGGTGACAGAGCAAGACTCGGTCTCAAAAATAAAAAAAAATTTAAAAAATTTTTATATACATATATATTCCACATGGGAAAGGGGGCAGTAGAATTTACCTGGAGGGAGTAGGAGAGATGCTGTTCTTCTGTCTAGTACAACACCATTATACACGCTTTGGTGATAAAGTCAAAGCCTGAGGCACAGTCTGAAATGGGGAGATTTAGTCAAAGGGGTCTAACTGCCTGCATAATAAAGTAGAAAGGAGAACTTTCTCAGGATAAAGAGATTGTTCTTGTGCAAAATTATTTTTGCTTCCCCTGAACAGAGCCCCAGAAATAGGAGCTGGAAAGAGAGTGCAAGAAGAGAGGATGAAGATGGTAAAAAATTAACTGTGTAATTCTAATAGCTAACTTCCAGTGCATGTTTACTATGTTCTTCCAGGCATGGGGCTAAGTGCCTTTCCACATTACTTCATTCAATCTTCCTAACAGTCTTATGAAATAGTGACCATTAGTCTCTTCATTTTGCAGATCTGTAAGTTGCAGTTCAGTGACATTATATGACGTACTGAAGATCTCAACGATACTAAGTAACAGAGTGGGCAGTCATACTTGTCTCCCCCTCTAACTTCTCCAAATGAAAGGGGGAAATAGTGTGAACATTCAAAATCTGGGCCTACAAGCTCTTAGGTTCACTTCACCTGAATAATAACATTGATAACAATGTTCGCAATAGGCTGACAGGTATTGGGTGCTCATTATGTGCTAAACACTGTGCTAAGCGTTGTACACAAGTCAGTTCATTTACTCCTCATAACAACACTGTGGGGAAAATATTTTAATTCACTCTATTTTACAAATGAAAAAAAAATGAAGTCTTCAAGGTTAAGCAACTTGCCCTAGCTAGGAAATGGAAAAGCTGTGGAGTAAGAGCAGCCCCCAACAACATGGTGGGATACTAGGGCCTAACAAGAGAGCGAGCTACCAGTAGGACATTCTTTATAGAGACAGAAGACAGCCAAGGGTCCCCCAGAGAAACTGCACCTTCAAGCCTAAAACAGCCTGAAGGCTGAAAAACTGGACTGCTGGACCCGGATGAAGCCCACCCTTTCCTAACTGATTCTTTCTGAATAAGGCCACCACCTGCGCACTGGGAGCATAGGGTGGCTGGCGCCTAGGGAAGTTCTCACCCCTTGCAGGTGGGAGGAGCCTGGCCTTTCCTGTTCCTGTGTAGTGACCTGGGATTCAATCTGTGAGGCAGGAAACCTGCTAGCAGGACTCTCTCTCGCTTCGCTAAGAGCTATTTTTTATTTTTCCTTTTTGCCTAATAAATTCCATTTTCCTCACCCTTCTATGTGTCGGTGAGCCTAATCTTTCTTGGTCATGTGACAAGAGCCCAGTTTTAGCTGAACTAAGGAGAAAGTACTGCAACAATTCTTTATAATAGGATGTGGCCAGGAATCTTCTGGAACCCTGATATTTTATATCAAATTTTACACTGCTCCTACTCTATACTGTGATTTATCCTGAAAAAGTAAAGCTTGTAACATTTATACCCTATGCAGTGGAGACATAATAGAGAATTAAATATTTCAGTGTTGGGATAAGGACTGCTAAAAATAGAGAAAAGAAAAAAAGAAATATTTGGTGAATGAATGAATGAATGAGTTCTATTTATCATCAGTAGTTTTCCATTTTTAAATTCTGCTGCCCTGTAAGCTCCATCTCTATGATGAGTTGAATCCTTTTATATGAGTTTTGAATGCACCAAAGTTTTGAATAATGAAAGGTAATGAATAAGGGAAAGGACGTATTTGTGCTTAGATAAATAGGACGTGGAAAAATCTAAAAGGAAACAGCTCTCCCAGGGCTCTCATTGTCTTGGTAAGGGGAAATCTGCTGTGAGAGCCAGGCATCCAAGGAGAGAAGAAAAGTAAAGAATGCCAAGAGGAAGGGTGGAAGTGAGCTAAAAGGGAACCAACACTTACTGAGTGCCAATACCAGGCCCTTTTATATACTATAACTCGTGTAATTCTCACAGGTAATTCTCACAGCAATCCCAATATCTCTATTTTATGAATAACAAAATTTAGATTCAAAAATTAAATAACTTGCCCAAAGACTCACATATAGAAAGAGATGGAGCTGGGGTTTCATCTCTGGTCTGACTTTGAGTTTGAACTCTGTCTAGAACACTCACTGCCTCTTCAAGTAGAGAGTTGAAAGCCGAAGGGCATTTAAATTAAGTGAAGAAAAGAAAACATTTCAGGCTTAGAAAGACAAAATATATGGCAAAGAACTTGTGGAAAAGTTCAAACCAAAAAACAAAAAAAGACCTTAGGAAGCTGAAAGGCAGGCTTTGACTAAGATAACCTTTAGGAAAGCAGTAAAGCCTGGAACTCTAAATTCTCTGTTATCAGTATTTCCTCACTCGGTAATTGTAGCAACTCTGCTGGAGCAAAAGAGTAACAGCTGTGGCCAAAAAGGCAGACCAGAGCAAGCAATGCAAGATGGTGGGGGGTAAAGACAGCAGTGTCCCCAAGGCTACCGCTCAGAGACCTTTCCCTAGCCTTTGAATGGCAGAAGGGATGGCAGAGCTTACTGTCAGCCCACAGCATCTACCCCTCACCTCTCTTGACTTTATTCCTGATAATCCGGCCCTGCACATACAGCTATCAACAATTAGTTTTTTTGGAGCCTCACAGTTTTCGGTCTTCTTTTCAGGATTACACCAGGTCATGCAAGTCGTATCTAGCCCTTGGAAATAAACACTGTTCCCTACATCTAAAATACCCACTTCACTTGTGTTTTTCCAGTTCCTCCAAGGAGTATATGTCAAGACCATATTAAACACGGAAAGATGGTATCAGGAGAAATGCCCGTATGAAAGAAAATCAGGAGGGAGCTATGATGAAAGTCTGACCCTGAATGAGGGAGAGGAAGAGGAGGTTGGGTGGAAGCATCCTAGACTATTGTGTAGACTAAAGAAGCTTCTGCAAATTCTTGAGCCAAATTTGCCCAACAAAGGTGTCCACATGTCGCCCAGGAATGAGTCTGTCTTACTATCTCCACAGTACTCAGTTATGGGAGGCGACAGCCCATGGGAAGCACCAGAACACAGCAGCTGAGGCCCTCTGTCAATTACACTTTCTATTTTAGGAGGTCTTCCAGGCACATTCTAATGGCCCCCACATGATCTGTATCTTCTCTATCACTTCTTCTTCCACAAATCTAAGCTCAAGGATCACTTTATAAGAGACACCTTTCCTGACCCCAACGCTCCACCCCAATCAAAGTAAACTTTCCTTCAGAGAAGTCATCTCAGTTTATATTTATATATTCATTAGTGTGATTATTAGATTAATGGCCATTTCCCTTGCTAAGTTTTAAACTCCGCGAGTGCAGGGACCATGACTGTCTTTTTCACTGCTTTGTCCTCAGTGCCAACCACAGTGACTAATAGGTACTCAATGAATGTATGTTGAATGAATGGATGTGCATAAATAAATGTCAATGAACAGATATGGGTTAAATAACCAATTATGCTCCTCAACCTAATGGAAACTATATAAAACCCAGGGCTAGGATGAGGCAGACATAGCTTTAAGAGTTGGGAGTGAATATGTAGGTAGGTTCAGGATAAAATGGCGACCAAGGATTCTCAAGCTGACACGAGCAAATACAAGCTGAGGCTGGCACCTGCTAGGCCGAACTGACTGGGATTCATGCCAGGGAAATTACGGTTAAAAAAAAAAGAAAGAAAGAAAGAAAGAATGACTAAGAAATAAGGCCATGCCAACAAAGTCTGTGGATCTTGGCCTTATTTTTAGCTCAGGTCTTCCCTGGTAGCCCCTCCTAGTCTTAAAGGGACCACATCCTCTGATGAGGAGAGACGGGGTTGGGTGATGGGGTGGTAGTCATTGCTTAACACCCGTCTATTGACAGCCCTACCATCCTCCAAGAGCTACTTGAAATTTCACCTTTCTGAAACTCAGCTTTCTCTTCTCAAAAAGGGACAAAATTTAACCTCATAGAATTCTTAGATTAGGATTAGAGAGAATAATATGATATTATTTCTAATAATATGTCATGGGATCTAACATACTTCCCTGCAAACTCTTCATATGTTTGTGCCAAAAATAAAAGAAAGAACAAAAATTAAAACAAAACAAAATCTTCCCAGTGATTCTCCTGATGAAAACATAGATTTGGACACAAATATACACAAAATCTTCACACATTTCAAGACATTTTGGAAATACCTTGTTAAAATGGACAATCCCTGATTTAGTGGACTCTGAGTATTGGCCTGTAGGTCAGAAGATGTAGAAAATCATAGAATTCTAGGATCTCTGAGCTGAGAGAGTCTTTTAAGATTAGTCCAGTTTGCAGTAGTGAGCTTCAAGGATGCTAGAGAAAATCACTCATTGTCAAGATCCCATGTATCTGTACATCTTCACAGATTGGGACTTTGAAAGACCATTGCTAAAATTCATCCTCTTCTCCATAGCTGGAGCAAAATGTGAATTTAGTCCGCAGCCAAGTGTAATGAGGATAAAGCTAATTTCAGCCTGGGACTAGGGTATAAACTCATGCATATTTCTTAGAAAAGTCATGCTGCATCATTAGGGTAATTATTCAGCCAACACTGTTGCAAATCACATAAACAGTTAATGTGTTCCAATTTCTGATTGTAATTAAGTGATTATGTGGTCCTTAAAGTCCAGAGTCTTGTTCTATTCTTGTCTCTTTTACTGACTCACCCAGTGAGGGGACTAACTCATTTAACCTTTCTGTGTCTCATCATCTGTAAAATCTGGGCTACAAATACTTAAACTGTGTACAAAGCCATTTATACTTCAACAGTTCATTCAGAGCATAACACATCACCTCCTAAGTTAAAACAATAATGCTTTTGTTAAAACACATTAACTCCAAGATGGACTTCTATTGAATTTGTCAATTATTTCTTGGAGCCTACCACAGTGAGAACACAAGTCAGAATAAAATGCAGTTCCCGTCCTAAAATGGTGAGTCCCGAACACCAGTCCACAGACTTCACCTGGTCTGTGACAATGTTTTCACAAGTCCATGGCAAAATTTAAAGACAAACAAAGAAGATAATGAAGGGAATGTTTCATGACTTTAAATTTACATTCAGTATTAAAGACTTTCCTTTATTACAAGTCTATTATGAGTATTTCCTTTCCATTTTTTTTTCTTGGCAATGAAATGTTCTTTATTTTTTTGTGGCAGTTGTCTCTTTTTAACATCCTCACTTAGCATAACAAAAAAATTGGCAACTGCTGGTCAGTCTATTTTTTTTCTTTGAATTTTGTTGGTCTGTTAACTCAAGATGTATGTGAACCACTAACTCACTTACCACCTACTTAAGGAATATGATTAATCCAGTTTATAGTTTAATCTAGAAAATTGCTTACATTTGTTACTTAGAAGTTCTGTTCTGGGAATTGTTTGTATTTATAATTATGAGCTCCAGAAAAAGAAAACAGATTTTAAGCTCAAGACATTGCTTAAAAAACAAAACAACACCAAAAGGAACAAAGCCAATAACAACCAAATGGTGTCAGTCACGTTAAAAGACCCTCAATAAATATTTGTTGAATATGTAAATAAATTATCAACTGAAACAAATATAGATTCAAATAATATCTAGCCAGCAGCTACTAAAAAAACAAGCCTGGGCCGGATGCAGTGGCTCACGCCTGTAATCCCAGCACTTTGGGAGGCCAAGGCGGGCAGATCACTTGAGGTCAGAAATTCGAGACCAGCCTGGCCAATGTGGTGAAACCCCCTCTCTACAGGAATACAAACATTAGCAAGGCATGGTAGCAGGCACCTGTAGTCCCAGCTACTCAGAGACTGAGGCAGGAAAATCGCTTGAACCTGGGAGGCGAAGGTTGCAGTGAGCTGAGATTGGGCCACTGCACAAGAAAGGAAGCAAGGAAAGAAGGAAGGAAGGAAGGGAGGGAGGGATAGAGAAAAGAAAAAGCCTGATGGGCAAAAGCAGAATTTTCACTCTTTGATCAGAATAACGTGGAAAATGGCTTCTTTTCAACTAGAGATAACTACTGAGTATTATACCCTCAGCCTAGGAAAGGCCTGTAGCTCATTTTTCTCTCTTGACAACAGGAAATGAAAGCAGTCAGAGAAAACTGAAAACATTTAGAAAATTATTTCGACTCATAGAAATTAGGGACAGAGACCAGAAATCACCCAACTCATTCCCTTCAATTTAGATAAGGAAATAGGCTCAGAGAAACTTGTCCAGGTTACCTATGCTTTGGGGTTTGGACCATAAGAACAAAACCAAGATACTGCTGTCATCTAGTGGCAGCATACCCTAATTGCAGGGAAAATTATCTAGGCATTGTTTTAAAGATTTATTGAGTATTCAAACTACAAACTTAAAAGTTTTTAAATACTTCCAAAGGTCAGAGGAAACAGAGACATAAAGGTAGGAAACATTCAAATTAGAATTCATGGAGGAGGGAATGTACTCTGAGGGTAGTGAGTTGCAGAAGAGCAAAGGTCCAGAGACAAAAATGAGTATAAAGTATTTAAGGAATGTTGAGGGGCAGTAAATAATAATTGACTTGTGAAAATATCTACTATCTTCAGGATTTCTCCTTTGATAGAATTCATCAACACCAGATTAGCAAAGAGCTTTTACTAGTAACCAGCCACCAGAACATGGAAATAGTCTTGCTCAACTGAAGCTCACATTAAAAATTATACTCATGTTACACAAAGATACACTGAGTAAATACAAAATAGCATATGTGCAAGGCCATTGGAGGCAGTGTTATTTGCAGTAGCAAGGGACTAGAAACAAATGTCCACCAATAAAGAACTAGTTGACAACAAACAGCAGATGTTGGCAAGGATGCGGAGAAAAGGGAAAGTTTATACACTGTAGTGGGAATGTAAATTAATACAACCTCTATGGAAAATAGTATGGAGATTTCTCAAAGAACTAAAAATAGAACTACCATTTGATCGAGCAATTCCACTACTCGGTATCTACCCAAAGGAAAAGAAATCATATCAAAAGATACCTGCACGTGTATGTTTATCACAGCACTATTCACAATAGCCAACTAAGTGTCTCTCGATGGATGATTGGATAAAGAAAATGTGGTTTCAATGAGATACCATCTTACACCAGTCAGAATAGCTATTATCAAAAAGTCAAAAAACAAAAGATGCTGGTGTGGCCACAGAGAAAAGGGACACCGTTGGTGGGAATGTAAATTAGTTCAGCCACTGTGGCAGGCAGTGCGGAGATTTCTCTAAAAACTTAGAAATATCATTCAACCCAGCAATCCCATTACTGGGT
The DNA here is from genome assembly GCF_029281585.2 of Gorilla gorilla gorilla. Classification (NCBI taxonomy): domain Eukaryota; kingdom Metazoa; phylum Chordata; class Mammalia; order Primates; family Hominidae; genus Gorilla; species Gorilla gorilla. The sequence continues at coordinate 129,903,592 of NC_073247.2, forward strand.
ATATACCCAAAGGAAAATAGATCATTATACCAAAAAGACACATGTACTTGTATGTTCATCGTCATGCAATTCACAATAGCAAAGACATGGTATCAACTTACATGCCCATCAATGGCGGACTGGATAAAGAAAATGTGGTACACATGCCGCATGGAATTCTACACAGTCATAAAAAAAAGAACAAAATCACGTCCTTTGCAGAAATACGGATGCAGCCGGAGGCCATTCTCCTAAGTGAACTAACTCAGAAACAGAAAACCAAATGCCACATGTTCTCACTTATAAGTGAGAGCTAAACATTGGATACTCATGGACATAAAGTGGCAACAATAGAAACTGGGGACTACTAGAGGGTGGAAGAAGTGAGGTGAGCAAGGGTTGAAAAACTATTAGGTACCCTGCTTAGTACCTGGGTGACGGGCTCATTCGTATCCCAAACTTCAGCATCATGCAATATACCCAGGTAACAAACCTGCATACGTACTCCCCGAATCTAAAATAAAAGTGGGGAAAAAAAAGAAAACGTGGGGAAAAAAAGAAAATGGAATATTATTCGGCCATTAAAAAAAGAATGAAAACATGTCTTTTGCGATAACATGGATGTAACTGGAGGCCACAATCTTTATTTTATTTTATTTTTTTTGGAGACAGTCTCACTCTGTTTCCCAGGCTGGTGTGCAGTGGTGCAATCTTGGCTCACTGCAACTGGAGGCCCTAATCTTAAGTGAAACAACCCAGAAACAGAAAGTAAAATACTGCATGTTCTCACTTATAAGTGGAAGCTAAACAATGGGTACACAAGGACATAGAGCGTGGAATAATAGGCATTGGAGACTCCGAAGGGTGGGAGGCGGGTGGGGGATGAGAAATTGCTTGATGGTTATAATGTACACTGTTTGAGTGATGGTTACACTAAAAGCCCAGACTTCACCACTATGCAATGTATCCATGTAACAAAACTACACTCGTACCACTTAAATTTATACAAATAATAAATAAACTTACATTTAAAAGGACTAGTTTAATAAACTATGATACATCCACACCTGGCACTACACAGCTGTTAAAAATAAAATAATGAGGAAAATTTCTATATACTGATATATCTCCAGCATCTATTATTAGAGGGAAAAACAAGTGTAAAACCACGCTCGTAGTATGCCACTTTTTGAATAGCCTACTCTAAAGGAAAACACACGCACACACACACACACACACACACACACCCCTACATACACATATTTGCTTATATTTTCAAAAAGAAATGAAGGAAAGGTAATCAAAGACTAATAAAGATGGTTATCCATACTGGGAGGTGACAGGGTGGAGGGGAGGGATGGCCTCGAGACTTCTTTAAATATATCTTGTTATATAGTTTGACTTTGGAACAAAATTAATCAAAAAGAAAAAATCTCTAAAAATAGAAAACAAACTGAAACAAATGAACTTAACTTTACAATAAGTTAGTGACAAATCCACATGGAGAAAAAAAATTTCAACTTCACTTTAAAACACAGAATTTTGACTGTTCATTCCTAATTGGACATATTCTCAGGACACAGAGAACCACAAAGAAATTCTAAACTGCATTTAGTAGTCTTATTGGTTTTTTTTCATAGAGGTAACCATTTGATTTATTTATTTATGTATTTATTTAGAGACAGGGTCTGGCTCTGTGGCCCAGGCCAGAGTGGAGTGGTGCAATCATGGCTTACTGCAGCATCGACCTCCCCCGGGCTCAGATGATCCTCCCATCTCAGCCTCCTGAGTAGCTGGGCTTCAGGCATGCACCATCATGCCCAGCTAATTTTTTCTAGTTTTTGTAGAGACAGGATTTCATCGTGTTGCCCAGGCTGGTATTGAACTCCTGAGCTCAAGCGACCTACCTACCTCAGCCTCCTAAAGTGCTGGGATTACATGAGTGAGCCACCATGCCCAGACAGTTTTCTCGTTAATGGTCATATTGTTGTTTTTATTTTGGAACTAGTATAGGTAATTATGTTGATATTATTAAGAGCCAAGATGTTCAAAATAAGAGAAAGGAGATACTCATATAAATTCAAAGAATTTAAGTAAAAACATTGTAATCTTAAATTTGAATTAGAAATAGCACTATAAACTCATTTGTTTCTTTTTTTCTTTTTAAACAGAAAGGTAATTGCTGTCTCTGACCACTACAAAGACCTAAAAGTAGTAACTACTAATAGCGATGAGCACCACTAGTACAAAAACTGTAATCTCTGAATATCATTCCCCACAAAATAAAACCACCACTCCTTAGAGAAATGGCTGACTGCAGGCCTGGGGCAGGGACTGTACTAGATGAACCAGGAATATCCTCTTGTACTAGAAAGCAAGGAAGTGATCAGCAACTACTATGATCATGTCAAAAAGCCTCAGGAGCCAACTTGAAAGGGCTCCCACTGGCCTAATATGGGTCAATCTGGATATCAAAATTAAAAATCACTGTGATTTATTGAAATGCATCAAATACATAAAAGCCCATAAATTTATAATGATCTAATACAAACACATTAGTCATCATTGGAGCCTGCTAGGACACCAAGTCATCCTGAAATGTTTTAAGTGAAAGGCAAGAATCAAGTAGTTGTCCTGCCTTTCCTATGAGAACTGTACTTTAGGGCTGGGAGCAGTGGCTCATGCCTGTAATCCCAGTGCTTTGGGAAGCTGAGGTAGGAGGATCACTTGAGCCCAGGAGTTCAAGACCAGCCTGGGGAGTATAGTGAGACCCTGTTTCAACAACAACAACAAAATAATAATTAGCTGGGATGGTGGCACCTGTAGTCCTAGCTACTCAGGAGGCTGAGGCAGGAGGATTGTTTAAGCCCAGGAGTTCAAGGCTGCAGTGAGCTACCATCACACCACTGCACTCCAGTCTGAGTGACAGAGTGAGACTCTGTCTCAAAAAAAGAGAGGAAAAAACAGAACTGTATTCTATGATAGCCACATAATTGATGAGGGAAATTTCTTCTTTTTAAATTTATTTTTATTTTTTTCTTGTTTTGGGAACTGCTCCCTTCCAATTTTGTTTTTGGGGGGGGGGGATTCTTCTTGATAGAAGAATTCCCACTAATAAATTCAGAAAAAATAACAGCACTGAAAAATCATTAATTTCCAACCCCTAATGAAATAATGGATCTAGGCAATAATCATCAGTGGATGCTAAAATCATTAAGTTAAAGGTTGATGGGGCAATTTCTACTGCAGGAATCAGGCTGAAACCATCTGAACCCCACCAATCAATCTTAGTATTATAAAAAGTGAGGCATCCAGACTTACATAGGCTTTCAGATGGGATGCAATAAGGAATAAACAACACCACTTATGAGGGATTCTTGCCTTAAACAGTGAACCTGATTTGTTCCAAGGAAGTGCATAAGAAAAAAAAAAGTGAACCTGAATCTAATCAAATCTCTAGTGGGGGGATGACAATCATGGAAACAGAGTTTTATTTGTATTTTATTAAGGAATAAAAGAGCAAAACAATCCCCACAGCTAGGGCAATCTGATTGCCCCCAAATCTATTCCTATACACTCAGTCTGTCCCAAGCTCTGGAATGAATCTTGTTTATTCATTAAACAGAAATTAAGGAGCCTGTTTTCCATAACTCAGATGACTGCATGGGGTCAACCAGGTTATTAACCCTCCTATAACACTGTCTTTACCCCAGATCCAATTATTGGTTGCCTACCTTAATCCTTGTTCCTACATTCCTATCTGGTTAATTTGCCTGCTGCCTCAGTTGCTCTGAAACAGGGGCTTGGCTTTACTCTTACTCAGACTAGGGCCCTGACCTTGAATCCCAGCCCAGCTTCTGGGCCCCCACTCCCTGTTGCTAACCACCTACTTGCACCCTTGTGTCTTGCCCACTCCCTGGCTGCCTGTTTTAAATTTCTTGCCATTTTATTGGGTGTTTCTTGACCTGAAATATTGTGTCAATTTGACCCATACTCTTAAGAGTTGTATAAAATATCAGACCATGTCTTGTTAGTTTATAACATCTTGAGGCAGGTTGGTGACATTATTCTTGTTTTGAAATGAGACTTAAACAGCATGTAAAATATTTGTTTCTGGCCCCACATCACATCTGGGGCAGCACCTCTGCAAGCATCCTCAGTCTCCTTAAATGAGGAGCAGTAGACTCAGCTCTGAATTCTGCTGCAAGCTAGTTGGCAAATGATTCCATTCTGTCCAAGCCATGAATCCCTCCCCTTCCTCTTCTCTGTGTCACTGCTGTGCCTTCCTAGCCATCTGCTCTTTCTCCAGTCCACTCTACCCATGCTCTGATGGGAATGCATTTTCTGCTCCCTATCTTTAACAGCTTCAGCAAACATGTCCGTTTCTCAGTGACTGTTTTGACTCCGTGGGTATGCACTTCTATTTTTAAATGCTTTCTATTGTAAAGTAAAGCAGATAAGGAAAACCACACAGACATATGGCTTAACGAATTTGTATAAAGCAACACTCTTGTAACCATCAGCAGGTCAAGAAATAGATCTTTGTCAGTCACCCCAGAAGCCCCCTCCATGTGTGCTGCCCAGATCATAAGTCCCCTCTTTGCTCATACATAACAATTGTCCAGATTTTTATAGTAATCAACTCATTGCTTTTTTTAAAAAAATCGTTTTATCACATAAATGTGCATCCTTAGATACTATATTTTAGTCTTGCTCATTTTTAAAAACTGAAATTTCTTTTAAGTCTCTTTTAATCTACAGATTCTCCCTCCATTATTTTCTTTTCCTTATAATTCATCTGTTGAAAAACCCAGGCTCTTTGATGAATAGAGTTCCTTGGTCTGAATTTTGCTGATCAGTGTGCCAATTAACTGGTTATTTTACTGAACTGAACTTTGGCTTCCCCTCTTCCCACCCATCTTACTAGGGCAGGACTGCTGCTTATAGGAGCTCTCTGGGAGCTCTCACTCCACTCTCTAGCATGACTGATTGAAAGAAAACAGTTGCCTTGCTCCCAGCTGCTGCCACTGAGGGCTCCACCTGGCTGTTTGAGTAGCTGGCTGGCTGATATCAGGAGCTCATCCACATGCCTCCAGCGTCCACTTCATGCTTTCCCTTCCTCTTGATAAGAGACGCATTGTGATTCCTGAGAACTGGAAAGGTAGAAACTGGAACATCCAGAATGGTATTGCCCCTTGAATTTCTGAGAACCCCAATCTCTCCCATTGCTGGCCAATTTCTAGTGGTGCATTTGGAGGATTAAGCAACATACAAAGCCCCAGTTGAATTCCTATATGTTGGCCTGGTTGATAAAGATTCTGGGGATTTGATGTATTTTAAAGGTATTTTATATGTTTAAGTATACTTTATGCAGCTTAAAAGAAAAAAAGTTGGCCGGAAGCAGTGGCTCACATCCATAATCCCAGCACTTTGGGAGGCTGAGGCAGGCAGATCACCTGAGGTCAGGGTTCAAGACTAGCCTGCCAACATGGCAAAACCTCATCTCTACTAAAAATACAAAAATTAGCTGGACGAGGTGGTGGGCACCTGTAATCCCAGCTACTCGGGAGGCTGAGGCAGGAGAATCGCTTGAACCCAGGAGGCGGAGGTTGCAGTGAGCTGAGATCGCACCACTCTACTCTAGCCTGGGCAACAGAGCGAGACTTCATCTAAAAAAAAAAAAAGAAAGAAGAAAGAAAAGAAAAGAAAGAAGGAAGGAAGGAAGGGAAAGGAAAGAGAGGAAGGAAAAGAAAGAAGTTTAAAATCTAAATACAACAATATTTCAGTCACACTCTGTGTTAAATTGGGTTTTTGTGGGCACACCACAAACTCTAATCAAATATAGCATTGTTTCTATGGGAGACCAAATGCCAAATTCCAAGTATGCCCCTAACAAAATGTGGGAATAGTCCCTTTATATAAGTTTCAGGCCTGCCCATCTGGTCAACTATATCATTTTAGATTCCCGTTTAGGCAAATTGGAACCTGGAATTATTGTCTCTCTCAAGGCCTTTTCCTAATGAAGGCTTACATGTTCTTACCCCTAAGCATCTCCTCAAATGACTTAAAATATAATTTCCTTGTCTATATCCAAATAATGGAAAATAATGATTCTCTGTCTGTGATGTAAAAGGAAGACCAAGAATATTATTGCTTCAGGCAACCAAATATTCAAAATTTGACCACCATAAAGAATGTCATGATACTCACCAACCCACCAAAAACTCTGGAAGCCAATACAGTTATCAGACAAACTGAGCATCTCTCCAGGAAAAACAACCCCTCCCCATAAACCTTTTAAATTTCCAAGCAATATATGGAATTATTTAGGACTTAAATGTGAATCAGTGGCAGCTGGGAAATTTCTAGATTTTGAAATATGATAGTTTCCATTTGCTTGCAACCGGTTAATAATCTGTTCCACTTTAAAAGCATCACATCAAAGATAGAGGCAAAATGTAATAATAACAAAAACAAGATTTATTTCATTCTGGAACTCCATGGTAATGATTCTTCAGTTTCTTAGATTTATGACTAATTAAATTGGGTCCAGAAACACCAAGTTCATTTTTAAGGCATTTCAAATAAGCCAAATAAGTATATTGAGCCAAGACTCATTCATATTCAGATTTCTAGGACACTCTGATTTGATAATATATGTTCCATACAATGCAGTAATGGTTAAATCAGGGCTCTACTGAGGCTTGAGCTTCATGTAACAGAGCTGCAATTTAATGCAGCATGGCCTTTGAGTGCTATAGCAACAGCACCTGCTATCTTATTTTAATAAGACCCAGGAGATATTCTGGAGGTTTCTATTTTACTAAATTTTCACTTCAAGTTCTAGCTCTGTTTAATATTCCTGTAATGTGAAAAGGGAACAAGAGACTTTAGCAAAGCTGGGAAGATTCAAAATTTGCTATGGGAATATTAGACAGTCCAGGAAAAAATGCTAGGATGGCATTTTCATATGTCATGTTCTCCCTATCTAAATGTGTCATTATAACAAATAATACAAAAGTGTAGATACTTGAAAGACTATCCAGTATGCATACTTAACAATTTAAGATTTCTAATACATAAAATCTCATCCATGCCTTAAAAGAAAAACAGCAACCCAAATGAATTACATATTTCATGATCAACAAAAGTGAAATGATGTTTATTATCAAAATATAAAGAAGGCTTCAAAGCTAAAACTTTTGAATCCAGTAATTATATAGAAGAGTTTTTCTGATTAATATTTGTATAATCTTGGACACAAAAATTTTAAAATACGCATTTACTTTTAAGCACATATGGAACATCTACTGTACAAAAATTGACCCTGTAATAGGCAATAAAGAAGTTTCAGATCACACCAAAGAATCAATATCCTACTGACCTCACTAGAAAAGAATAACACAATAATTAAAATAACATTGGAAATGAAGAGTATTTCTAAATGATTCAATAGTCAAAAAGAAGAAATCCTAATGGAAATTAATCAATGCACAAAACTGCAAGTGAAAACACTATGTATCAAAACCTGAGGGACATAGCTAAAGCAGTAATTGTAAGTAAACTTATTTCTCAACACTTGAAAAGAACAGTCTATAAATTAGTTCATAAGTCCTCTTTCTGCTTAATAAAAAATAAGCAAATTAGTGACCATGTTGTCCAACCCAAGAAGTTAGAAAAAGAAAAACATAACAAAGATTACAGAACTTAATAAAATAATTAAAAAAAAAATAGTGACCAGGCCCAGTGGCTCATGACTGTAATCCCAGCACTTGGGGAGGCCAAGGTGGGAGGATCCCTTTTGAGGCCATGAGTTTGAGACCAGCCTGTGGAACAGAGTGAGCCTTCGTCTCTACAAAAAAAATGAACAAAGTTAGCTGGGCATGGTGATGTGTGCCTGTAGGCCCAGTCCTTGGGAGGCTGAGGTGGGAGAATTGCTTGAGTCTGGGAGACAGAGGTTGCAGTGAGCTGAGGTCATGCCACTGCATTCCAACCTGGGCAACAGAGCAAGACCTTGTCTCAAAAAATATATATATATAGTAAAGAGGTATAACAAAACCAAAAGTTTATTTTCTAGATACATAATAAACTTTAGGAAGAGACTTGGCAGAAACTTTGGGCATCTCAAGCACACAGCTGATTTTGCCCTCATTTTGCCTTTTATGATATAGGTCAAGGTTGTGAAAAGTAGTGTAAAGTTCACTATACAAAGATTAGAGTCTGGGACACACCCAGGACATGGGTTCCAAGAATGACTATAAAATAACTCTATTTTATAACTCAATAAAATAGAGGAAAATATGGAAAAATAAACAGATGAAAAGGTGGAGAATTTCACCAGAGAACTGAAACACACACACACACACACACACACACACACTTAAATAAATATTCTAAAACTGAAAAATTAAATATATATAAGATTAAAAGATATAAGGGTAGGAGAAAAGACAGTCATTATATTCAAATCATATGATTAGATTATCTGCATAAAGGGACTAATAAGAGATATTAGCAATACTGTTAGGTAAAAGATTAATATGAAGATATTGGCAGGCACGGTGGCTCACGCCTGTAATTCCAGCACTTTGGGAGGCCAAGGCAGGTAGATCACTTGGGGTAGGGAGTTCAAGACCAGACTTGCCAACATGGTGAAACCCCATCTCTACTAAAAATACAAAAATTAGCCAGGCGTGGTGATGCGTGTGGTGAGGCTGAGGCAGGAGAATTGCTTTAACTGGGAGGTGGAGGTTGCAGTGAGCCGAGATCACACCACTGCACTCCAGCCTGGATGACAGAGCGAGACTCCGTCTCAAAAAAAAAGAAAAGAAAATACCTGTTGCATTCTTATATACCCACAGCAAATAGAATATGCAAATTAAAAAGAAGACAAACTTTAAAAAATAGCAACAAAATTATGAAGTATCAAAAAATAAATAACAAAATATATAAAAGACTTTTGGGGAGAAAATCATAAAACTTTACTGGAAAACAAAAGACCTTAAAAAGAGAGAACTATATCATGTCCTTGAATGGGAAGACTCACTTGGTGCGGTGGCTCACGCCTGTAATCCCAGCACTGTGGGAGGCCAAGGTGGGCAGATCACCTGAGGTTGGGAGTTTGAGACCAGCCTGACCAAAATGGAGAAACCCCATCTCTATTAAAAATACAAAATTAGCCGGTGTGGTGGTGCATGCCTGTAATCCCAGCTACTAGGGAGGCTGAGGCACAAGAATCACTTGAACCCAGAGGTGGAGGTTGCAGTAAGCCAAGACCACACCATTGCACTCCAGCCTGGGCAACAAGAGCGAAACTCCATCTGAAAAAAAAAAAAAAAAAAAAAAAAGACAACTGGCCGGGTGCAGTGGCTCTGTAATCCCAGCACTCTGGGAGGCTGAGGCAGGCAGATCACTTAAGCTCAAGAGATCGAGACCATCCTGGCCAATATGGTGAAACCCTGTCTCTACTAAAAATACAAAAATTAGCTGGGCATGGTGGCACATGCCTGTAGTCCCAGCTACTTGGGAGGCTGAGTCAGGAGAATAGCTGGAACCCAGGAGGTGGAGGTTGCAGTGAGCCGAGATCGCGCCACTGAACTCCAGCCTGGTGACAGAGAGAGACTGTCTCAAAAAAAAAAAAAAGAGAGAGAGAGAAAGAAGGCTCAATGTCATAAAGATGTCAATACTGCCAAATTAATCCTTAAAGTTAAGCAATTCTGATCAAAATCCCATTACGATCCTTTTAGAGATTTTGTACATTGATTCTAAAATTCACAGGAAAGAGCAAAGAGCCAACAAGAATGAGGACACACATGAAGAAAAGCAAAGCAGACGGAACTGGCTTTACAGATTTTATTATAGAACTAGAGTAATCACAACTGTGTGGCAATGGTGCAGGACAGACAGATAGCCCAATAGAGAAACAGAGTCACCAAATAGAGAAACAGACACACACAAACTTGATACACAATAAAAGTAACATTACATATGAATGGGGAAAGAATGAAGTATTCAGTGAATGGTGCTATTTATCATTTAAAACACACACAGAGGCCGGGCACTGTGGTTCACGACTGCAATCCCAGCACTTTGGGAGGCTGAGGTGGGAGGATCACATGAGCCCAGGAGTATAAGACCAGCCTGGACAACATGGTGAGACCCTGTCTCTACAAAAAATAAAAATAATTACATATAATAATTGAAAAATAAACATACACACACACACACACAATTCAATATAAATATGAGAATAAAACCTGAAGATTTAAAGACAGGGTATTTCTCTGTATCCCAGGCTGGAGTACAGTAATGCAATCATAACATACTGCACCCTTGAGCTCCTGGGCTCAAGTGATCCTCCTTCTTCAGCCTCGCAAAATGCTGGGATTATAGGCATGAGCCACCAGGCCCAGCCCCCAAACATTTTTATAAGAAGAGAAACTATCTCTATGACTTCAGGATAAGAATTTAACAGGATACAAAATGTACAAAAGCATATAGGAAAAGAATGATACATTGTCTCACTGAAATCCTAAATGTATGCACACTGTAAAAAATGTAAATACAAACTACAGATCGGGAGGAAATATTTGCTACTCCCACAACAAAGGATTTCTATAAAAATATATAAGAATTCCTGTACATCAATACCAATCCAATAGGAAAATTGGCAAATAATAATAGCTAACATGCATTGTTTACTTTGTATTAGGCACTGTTCTAATTGTTTTATATATATTACCTTATTTAATCCTTACAGGACATGAATAGGTAATTCACAGAAGAAGAAACTCAAATGGTCAATAATTTATGAAAATATACTCAGCCTCATTAATAACTATTAAAATAACAAAAATTTTTTAAAAAGAATAACTAAATTAAAATGACAGGTATTTCCTAGCTACTAGATCGGCAAACATTATAAAATCTGACAATACCAATTGTTGATGAGAATGTGAAACTATATTAACTCACGCACGACTGGTAGATTTACTACACTAGTGCAATTATACTGGTTTAAATTATTACCTTTACTTTGGAGAGTAATCTGTTGATATCTGACAGAGTTGAAGATACAAAATTCCACTCCTGTATATTCCCTAGAAAAACTCTCATACAATGCACAATGTACAAGAATGTTCATTGCAGCAATAGCAAAAGAAAAAAAAATAGAAGTAACCTAAATGTCCATTAACAGAAGATAAGATAAATTGTGGCATAGTCATACAATGGAATTTCATTTTACTATAGTCAAATCAATGAATAAAACTCCATTAATTCATCTGAATTCAACAACACAATGGTGATCATTTTAAAAAAGCAAGTTACAGGCCAGGAGCAGTGGCTCACGCCTGTTATCCTAACAATTTGGGAGGCCGAGGCTGGCGGATCACCTGAGGTCAGGAGCTCGAGACCAGCCTGGCCAACATGGTGAAACCCCGTCTCTACTAAAAATGCAAAAAATTAGCCAGGCATGGTGGCACACGCCTGTAATCCCAGCTACTCAGGAGGCTGAGGCAGGAGAATTGCTTGAACCCAGGAGGTGGAGGTATTGGTGAGCTGAGATCGCACCACTGCACTCTAGCCTGGGCAACAGAGTGAGACTCTGTCCCAAAAAAAAAAAAAAGGAAGTTATGGAAGGTTAAATACCAGGTGGTCCCATTAGTAAAGTTTGAAGACATGTAAAACAATATTTTGAGTGTTTTATTGTTTGTTTGTTTTGTTGAGACAGGGTCTCATTCTGTCACCCAGGCTGGAGTGCAGTGGCATGAACATGGCTCACTGCAGCCTTGACCTCCTGTGCTCAAATGATCCTCTCACCTCAGCCTCCCAAGTAGCTGAGATTGCAGGTGCATGCCACCACATCTGGCTAATTTTTTTCGTTTTTGTTTTTGTAGAGACAGGGTCTCTTTTTGCTGCCCAGGCTGGTCTTCAACTCCTGGCTTCAAGAGATCCTCCCACCTCAGCCTCCCAAAGTGTTGGGATTGCAGATGTGAGCCACCGCTCCTGGCCTGACAGTATTGTTTATGGATACCTTCACAGATGCTAAAACTACTAAACCAAACATGATAATGATAAACACCTAATGCAATACCCTGGGCTGCTGTTCGAAACTCCAGGGAGAGTAATTCACATTGTACAGCATAGAATTGTTTTTCAGGAAGAGCCATTCACAGGCTGGAAGGAAGGAAAGAGGATGGGATTTGAAAGATGCAGCCAGGGGCCTTCAATTGTACCTGTCATGTTTTATCTCTAAAAAAAAATAATAATAAGTAAAAAAGAAGAGAAGAAAACGAGGCAAAAATGTTAGATTTGAAAGAAGTGGGTGGTAAACACCTAGGTGTTCCTGATGTTTTCCTCTATGCTTTTCTGCATTCTTGCAATATGTCATAATAAAAGATAAATGGATGTGGAGGAAGGCACTCATCCAGCAGCACAATTGCTAAACAGAACCAAACTGAGAGAGACAAAGAAAAGAGCAACAGTGAAATGGGGAGTGCTCATCACTGATTTAATTAATCTAAAGAGAGATTTTTCCTTGATGTCCTTCCATAAATTTTGTTAAATTCAGTCTCCTATGCATACTACACTCCTACAGATCTTTCCTTACCCCCACCCACCCCCCGCCCCCACCCGCCAGCACTTCTTAGATGTGTCCAGTCTGGGTATTCCCAAGACCACCCTTTTTCTGAGCTCTTCCTTCCCTTCAATAGTTAGGGGTGGGGGAGTATTTTGAGCCCCCACTCCAAGTACTGAGAGAAGTCCGTTGCTCTTTCCCACAGCTGATATTTATTGTGCACTCAATTATGGGTCTGGAACTATTCCAAACATTGTACCACCATTATCACATTTAATCCTCGCAGCAACTTTATGAAATAGGTTCCATTTTTAGCCCCACTTTCAGGATGAGGAATTGAGGCTCAAGGGGTTGACTTCTTTATGGCCACACTGCTAGTAAGTAGTGGCCCCCTACTTGGTCTAATTTCAGTACTCTGAAATTTCAATTTCTCATTTCCACTAATCTCTTGATCTCAGTAACATCTTGACTTTTATAGCCATTCTTTTCTATGTCTCATACAGACCTAAACATAGAATGCAGCTCTTTTTCCATTAATCACCCCTATCAAAAGGATATTACATGTAGAAGCCTTTTGAAAGAAGATGACATTACTCACAACATAATAAACAACTTAACATGAAATATTATCCCTGTCCAGTCCCATCTCACCGAGTGTCTCATTGTTCAATTTTATTCCTCATGTTTCCTATCTGCCATGTTGCACCTCTTTTTCCCTCCTCTTCCCTTCCCTTTTCCCCCCTCTCTCATTATTCTTACCTCCCTTCCACCTCACATCACCTCCATTAAACTCCTGTTTTTCAAGCCAACCATTTTTATAATGAGAAATTTAATTCTTTCTCCTGTGTTTTATTTTCCCCTTTCAAACAATGCCCAGAGTTGGGGTGGGGGATGTTGGATTCACCATTCAAACTCAAACATGCCATCTAGACATTTCCTTAAACAAATAGGTATCTCCCTGGACAAGAATGATGCCTCTTTTCTTTTTTTTTTTCTTTTTCCTATATCTGTAACAATCCTGACACCATACATGACCCTTTTCTTGATGTAAAAGTGTCTGCAGTTGGTTCTTGTTTTAAATAAAAAGAGTTTCTTTTTCTTCTCACCGCACCAATGCCTATGAGATTTATTATCCTCTTTATTTCACATGATTTGCATCACTTGATTTTATGTATCTCATTTGAAAGTCTGACATTAAACAACAGTTTCCTCAAAATAAAGCAGACTCCATAAAACCGCTGAACCATCTGCCTGACTAGTGTTATATGTCCTCCTTAAAATTCATATGTTGAAGCCCTAACCCCCAGGACCTCTGAATGTGACCTTATTTGGAGACAGGGTCTTTACAGAGATAATAGAGTTAAAATGAGGTCATTAGGGTGGGACTAATCCAATATGACTGCTGTCCTTACAAGAAAAGGAAATGTGGACACGGGCATGAATAGAGGGAAGCTCATGTGAAGATACAGGGGAAGATGACCCTCTACAAGCCAAAGGAGAGAGGCCTGAAACAGATCCTTCTCTCACAGCCCTCAGAAAGAACAAGCCCTGTCAATTTCCGGATTTCTGACTTCTAGGCTCCAGAACTATGAGAATAAATTTCTGTTCTTTAAGCCACCTTGTTTCTGGTACTTTGTTACAGCAGCCTTAACAAAATTAATATAACTACAGAGTACAAGTTATTGGGCTTAAAATTCAGGGACATCCAAAATGTGGTCCCAACCTCCTTCTCCAGTATTCTCTTACCCTATATACTTTCAACCACCCAAAGCTCCAAATGATACCACTTGCTGTTACTGCATTTGGCTCTACCCCCTCCCGCATGCATGCCTTTGCTCAGGCTCTGACCCCTTGCTTGGATGGATCTCTGCCTCTGGCCATCTACCTGTCCTTTAGGGTCCACCTCAAATACGACCTGCTTTAAAGACTGCTCTGAGTTGTCCACCTAGAAACTCCCTGAAGCCAATCAGACAGATCTGGGTTTGTTTTGTTTTGTTTTGTTTTGTTTTGTTTTGTTTTGTTTTTTGAGACGAAGTCTTACTCTGTTGCCCAGGCTGGAGTGCAATGGTGTGATCTCAGCTCACTGCAACCTCTGCCACCCATTCAAGCAATTCTCCTGCCTCAGCCTCTCAAGTAGCTGGGACTACAGGCACGCGCCACCACATCCGACTAATTTTTGTATTTTTAGTAGAGACAGGGTTTTACCATGTTAGCTAGGCTCGTCTCAAACTCCTGACCTCAATTGATCCTCCTGCCTCCACTTCCCAAAATGCTGGGATTACAGAGGTGAGCCACTGCACCCGGCGCAGATCTGGGTTTGAACCTAGCTCCACTACTTACTAGTCGTGTGGCCTTGAACAAGATGCTAAATGTATCAGAGTTATATATGAGCGTGAGAAAAGGTACTCATTTCATAAAGTAAGTGTTGCGAAGCTTGAGTGAGATGATGCCTGTAAGGCGCTTAGCAAAGTGCTTGACACAGAGAAAGCATTGTGGAAATGCAAGCTTTTATTTTTATTTTTTATTATCTGAATCACAACGGCGTTTTATATAAAGCTCCCTTATGCCACTTATCACATCTGTATTGTCTTGTTAATGGGATTGATCATGTAAATCGCTACTGATTTAAGACAATTATGCACAGTCTTCTACAGAATCAAGAGAGCTATCAATCTGTCAGTCCTGACAGTCCTTTCCGTATCCAGGCCAGGTGAAGTTTCCACTCTTGAGTCAAATTCAGCCTCAGGCTCCACACCTCGTGGTGCCCTTCTGTCACATCCTCTGAGTGTCAACTCTGCAACCCTACTCTCTGTCACTCTGCCCCAAGGGACCCACAGGCTTTGGTTTCTTGGAGGCTGCCCAGCAGGTTTTCATGCCAGAGTCATTGTTAATAAGTTTGGTATTATAGTCCTTTGTCAATTAAGTCCTTCAGCACCAGATAAACCTGGGCTTTATTCCCAAGACCATCATCGTAAGCTGTGTGACTGACCTTGGGCAAAGTACTTGACATCTCTAGGACTCACTTTACTTATCTGTAAAATTAAGATAATAATTATTCTACCTAATAGGTGCCTGTGAGGAAGCAGTCTAAGGAAACGGTCTTTGGCACTACTGAGCACTAAGTAAAAAATGCCATTATCACCACATTTCTTATAATTCATAGTAGATTATAAAGTCCTTGAGGATGGAAAATATCTGCACATAGCAGACTCTATAAAAGTTTGTTGAATTAAATTCTGAATTTTGATGTAAACAAACCTGAAATGTTTATATCCACGACATTTATTCTGAAAGAAACAGGCTTGCATCTAAGTGAAATTAGAACAGAGAAGTACATCGTTTGGAAATGATCAAGCTTAAGTTATAATACTATGTAGCTAACGGATAAAGTGGGTTGGAATTTTCCATGTCATTTTTGCTATTCAGGAAGAGGACAAATGAAAAGTGTTGAATGAACAATTCACTGGGTTGTTTTATTTGAGCTTCATTTCCACAGTTAGGAGAAAATATAACCACTTGAAATTTTAATTGTCTTTCCCAGGTGATGACGGCCAGATCTGGTAATGTGAATTAACCTCCATTTTCAACATCCCTTTTTTGGTGGGCTCAGTGGCTCACAGCTGTAGTCCCAGCTACTCAGGAGGCTGAGGTGGGAGGATCGCATGAGCCTGGGAGTTCGAGGTCACAGTGAGTTATCATCATGCCACTGCATTCCAGCCTGGGTGACACAGCAAGGCCCTGTCTCAAAAAAAAGTCCCTTTTTTGATAGTTGACATTGTCAAATCACCTTTCCTCTCACAGAGATTTAAAAGCAAAAACAAAACAAAACTTTTATGGTATAATTGTACAGTTCAGGGGGAAACTGAGCCAGGGAAGTTGATCCTGGGGGTCTACAGGCTGCAGTATGTCAAGGGGGTCCATGTGGAAATCCAAACCCTTGAGATATTTTTTTGAAACCTCAGTAGATAGAAGCTGGGAGAAAAGAAAAGCAACAACAACAAAATGTTATTTCCAAGTGGCAAGCAGTTTCTTTCTAGCAAGTAGTGGAGTTGTCAATGTTCCTTTAAAGGAGACTTTTCCTTTGTTCTGGGAGAAAACACCCAAATGAACCCTTTATGCAGATGTTAAACAAAGACTTTCTTCTGAAGTGAAGATGGGAATTCAATTTCCTCCTTTCAGGGTGATAATGTTAAAGGTACCCTCTTTGGAAGCAGAGCTACATCTCTGTAGACCAGGATACACTGAGAGAAAGTATGTCTCTGGTGGAAGAGAAGTGGCACAGTGTCCATCCCCTGCCTCATTCTCTGGACCCATTTTGGGCCTTGTAGTTAGAGGAGTGGGTCAGAAGTAAATTGCAATTCTTTCCAGAGGAGATTTTATGATATTCTTTATGTAAGATAAACTGCTTTGGGGCCACGATGACAAAATGGAACAGAGTTGGGAAAAGGACCATTATCTTGGCCTCTTCATCTATCTTTTCATTCATATGTTCAACAAATCCTTATCACAAACTACTTTGCACTAGGCACTGCACTAAGTGCTAGAGAGAGTGGTGAACCAGATATTCCAGATGCCTCTCTTCATATCCCTTACATTCTGGTGGTGTATTAGTTATCTATTGCTGCATAACAAATTATCCCAAAACTTCGTGGCTTAAAACAACAAATACTTATTATCTCAGTTTCTGTGGATCAGGAATATTGCTGTGGCTTAGCTGAATGCATCTGGCTAAGGTCTCTCACAAGGCTGCCCTTGAGGTATCAGCCATGGTTGCAGTCACCTCAAGGCTTCATTGAGGGAGGACCTGCTTTTAAGCTCACTCATATGGCTGCTGGGCAGGCCTCAGACTCTTGCTGGCCATTGGGCTGAAACATCAGTTCCTTGCTACATGTACCTCTCCATAGGGTTACTCAAAAGATGGCAGCTGGTTTCCTCCAGAGTGAGGGCTCAAAGAGGGAGAGAGGCAAGAAGGAAGTTACAGGTTTTTTTTTTCAATCTAATCTCAAAAGTTACATTCCATAACGCTTGCAAGGCTCTGTTTTACAGAAGCAAGTCCAAGTCACTAGGTTGAGCCCACACACAAGGGTAGGAAGATACATAAGGGCAGGAATTCCAGGAAGCTGGGAACACTGGGAGCCATCTTAAAGACTATCGACCACAGGTAACAGAGTCAAGCACTACTCTGGCTCCCCCCAAATCACTGGCCATTGTGAATGTATATTTTCCCACTATATTCCAAACTTGTTTTTGCTGGTATAGTAGAGGAAAGCTACCGTTTTGAGGGTACAGGCATCATTCATACTTAGTGCCTAAAAACATGTTAGCTAACAAATTTCCAAAAAGCAGGAGCCCATAATCTATTGCTTATTGGGGGGTTGTTTTTGTTTTTTAGAGACGGGGTCTCACTGTGTCACCCATGCTGGCATGCAGTGGCATAATCATAGCTCACTGCAGCCTTGACCTCCTGGGCTCAAGCAATCCTCCTGCCTCAACCTCTCAAGTAGTTAGGAATATAAGCACATGCCACATCTACAATTTTTTTTTTTTTTTTTTGGGTAGTGATGGGCTGCAAATGTGGCTATGTTGCCCAGTCTGTTCTCAAACTCCTGGGCTCAAGCTATCCTCCCACCTCAACTTCCCAAAGTGCTGAGATTACAGGCATGAGCCACTGCTCCCAGCCGAGTTTATTGTTTCAAATTTTAAAAATGTATTCCCAGCCTATCTAGTAATTCCAATTTCCTCAAATATCACTAAAGCACTCTTAGATACCTGTATAGTCATCAATCAATAATTTCAATATAATGCAAAGCATTTAAAATAGTAATTACCTAATTAATTAACCCTTAATGACTCCATTTGTGGCTATGTTTGCATGCAATATGCAAAGATACGGTACAGCGTCAAATGCAGTAATTTTCCTTCTAAGCTGCAACAATCACATACTTTAATGTAAATAAACAATAAATATGTTAAAGATATATAATTGTTACAAATGACATTTGGCAAAATAAACATAGTGGTAAAATTTTAAATGATGTATGCATATGGGTCCATTATAGCAGGTCTTCAATTCAGATAGTGAAATCTGGGCATAAATTTTTATGTCAGTCTAGGGACTATTTGGAAAGTGAGAGTGAAAGCTACCTGTATTTATTTTTTATTTACCATGTTTCAAAAATCTCTCATTAGTACTAATTGACTTTCAGTTCATTCTCTTTCTTTCTTTCTTTCTTTCTTTCTTTCTTTTTTTTTTTTTTTTTTTGAGACAGAGTCTTGCTCTGTCGCCCAGGCTGGAGTGCAGTGGCACGATCTCGGCTCACTGCAAGCTCTGCCTCTCGGGTTCATGCCATTCTCCTGCCTCAGCCTCCCGAGTAGCTGCGACTACAGGCGCCCACCACCATGCCCGGTTAATTTTTTGTATTTTTGGTAGAGACGGGGTTTCACCGTGTTAGCCAGGATGGTCTCCATCTCCTGACCTCGTGATCCACCTGCCTCGGCCTCCCAAAGTGCTGGGATTACAGGCGTGAGCCACCGCGCCTGGCAGTTCATTCTCTTATAGTTTACAAAAGGAAATCAAAGTGTCACTAAATAATGACCATTCTTGCCTCCACCTTGTTCAATAGCTAGACTTCTTGTTTTTACTCTTGGCTTATAACATTGGCTATAAAGTAAGCCCTGTTAAGGTTAGTTTTATTGAATAAATAAAAACACATACCATGATTTTTCATGGAAAGTTTAACTATAATAAAAATGGTAATTCTTTCAAAATGAATAAGTTTAATGCAATTCCAATTAGAATTCCATCATTTTTGTATTGCATTGTTTTATAACAGTATGTTATCTTCATGCTTAGATAGAAAAATAAATGTCTAAGAATATCTAATAAAATTATAGAAAAGACAAACAGTAAATGATATTTGCCATCCCAGGTTTAAAATATATTACAAAGCCTTCACAGAATAATATAATATTGGCATATGAATAGACAAATAGTTCAGTGGAACAAAAAAGTATAGAAATAGAGACCAGTGTATATGAGACTTTGATATATGACAAAGATGGTAATTCAATTGAGTAGGAAAGGGTTAGTTTATTTAATCAAAAAGTATCTGGCACAATTGACTACCATTGAGTTTCACTATCCACCATACTCCACTTTTAAAAGTAAATTTCAGACATGGTACAAGAATAAGTTTAATAAAATAATGACTGCAAGAACACTTAGGCAAACATATATGTAATGCAGTAGGTTTCGCAACCTTTTAACTGAGATAGAACACCCAGAAACTATAAAGCAAAGCCTAAACATATTGGTTATATAATTTTTTAAACATTTCTATGAAAAATACCATAAGCAAACTGAAAGACAAATGATATGTTGGGAAATAAAACATACATATGCCAGATAAAAGATTAATATCCAAAATACTCAAATAGCTCATTCGAACTCATAAGACAAACAACATGGTAGGAAAATAAACAAAGAATATGAAGTGCAAATCCTAATGTTCATTAAACAATAGCAGTTTGAGAAAAGCAAATTTTAAACACATAAGGAGATATTTCTCACTCCTTTGATTGGCAAATGTTTAAGCGCTAACACCTACTGTTTGGCAGGACAGGAAAGGAGAACTATACTCTCATATACTAATGTGAGTAGTTACACCCTTTTTGGGAA
Source organism: Gorilla gorilla gorilla (assembly GCF_029281585.2). Classification (NCBI taxonomy): domain Eukaryota; kingdom Metazoa; phylum Chordata; class Mammalia; order Primates; family Hominidae; genus Gorilla; species Gorilla gorilla. The sequence continues at coordinate 129,923,826 of NC_073247.2, forward strand.
AGCAATCCGGAAATATCTATAAAAATCAAAACTATCCATACCCTTTGTCTGAGCAATTCCACTCCTGTAAATCTATCCCAAATTAAAAAAAAAACCAGTATGAACAGAGTTACACAAATATATACACAAAGATATTTACAGCCCTATTGTTTCTATAGTGACAGAAAACTAGTAACAAAAGGCAAGCCTTTCCACAGAGAAAGAAATGAATTAATAGTGAATCTATACCAAGGAATATTACAGGCATTAAAAGGAATTAATTAGATCCATACCAGTAAACGTGGAGGAATTTTACTGTTGAGAAAGAAAAGCTAGAGGCAAGGTAAAGTACATAACTTGATACTTTTTTATGAACAACTGTTTTTAAATCCTATATATGTATATGTCTATTTTCTAAAAAAAATTTTTTAGAGACAGGGTCATGCTATGTTGCCTAGGCTGGACTTGAACTCCTGGGCTCAAGCAATCCTCCCACCTCAGCCTCCTGAGTAGCTGGGACTAAAGGCATGCACCACCATGCCTGGCTTTATATCTGCTTATTTTTAACATAGTTATATGACCCTGAAGAAAGAGATGAAGAATATACACACCCAATTGTTAACACTGGGTTAACTAGGGTAACAAGGAAGCAACTAAAAGTTGTAAAACTGCATGTGTGTGTAAATACACACAAGAGGTGAATGAGAGGAGAGCAACCAACATATTAATGGTAGTTATTTCAGGGTGATGAAATTGCGGGTGATTTTTCCCTTTATTCCTTACATTTTTCCCTATTTTATTTTTGTATTTTTAACTGCAAACATGTTAGTTATCTAATCAGAAAAAAAAGAATATCTGTTTTTATGGAATAAAAGACAGGAAGAAGAAAGCAGTATTTAGTTTAGTTTTTTGTGTGTGTGCCAGTGTCACTTGCCAAAATAGTGTTTAGTTTTAAATGGCTGTGCATGGATGGATTTGAACACAGCTAGAAACAAAGAAAATGATTTGGAAGCTATCACAATAGTGTAGGTGTGCCATGATAATGATCTGTCCTAGGGTGACGGCTAATCAAACAGAAAGAAAGAAATATAGTTAAAAATTGCTTTGGAAAAGGGACCAAGAAGGCTTGGCAATTTGGGGGCACCCGCATGTCCATGCACACCACTCCAAAGCATTAAACCAGAGCATGCAGGACAGTTCTTCAGTTGCATGGGTCAATGGCACTGTGGTACTGAGGTTTGTGTCTCCTAATAGTTGGTATTCCCATAAGCAAAACAGGCAGGGTTACAGCATTTTTATTTTCACTGAGAACCTCATCAGTCCTTAGCCAGGCATATTTCCTTTGCTCAAAGGGGAACAGGGAGAAGTTTTTGTTTTTTAAGAGGGATAGGGAGCGACTATAGTAGACTTTGCTGTGGGATCATTTTTATCAGTTAAGCCGCTGTACAAATTCTTATAAGTGAAATACTCATGTATGCATATATAAATGTACATGGGTTTATAGACATAAACACAGTCGTGTCCCACATAAGGACATTTCAGTCAAGGACAGATTACATATATGACGAAGGTCTCATAATAATGGGAAATTACTGAAAAATTCCTGTTGTCTAGTGATATCACAGCCATCCTAACGTCATAGGGTCACACATTACCTTTTTTATGTTTACATATATTTTGAATATTTAGCATTGTGTTATATTTGCTAACAATATTCAGTACAGCAATTTGCTGTACAGGTTTGTAGCCTAGGAATAATAGGCTATACATACGGCCGAGGTGTGTAGTAGGCTATTCCATCTAGGCTTGTGTAAGGACACTCTGTGAGGTTTGTACAACAGAGGAATCATCTGATGACGCATTTTTCAGAATATATCCCCACCATTAAGCAATGCATGACTATATATGTTTTTCTACCACTTTATCTACCTATATGCCTATCTATCTGTGTATTTAAACTTTCTTTTGTTCAGGAAAGGATTTAAAGTGGTTCCTAAATATATAACATTTTGTACTTTGAAGAGAGCTACCTCTTGAAAAATAAGTTCCTTCAGCCTTTACTTTCAGGCCGTGTCTCTCTGTCTGTAAGGTCCAGGAAAGAGCATTATCAATCTGGTGACTTTGGCTAACTGAAATGCTAAAGTAAACTTTCTGAGAATTGTTCCAATCTATCACTGTACAAATGATTTGGAAGATGGTCAAACAGTCTAAATCCCATTTGTTGCAGCCAATTCAGTCAATAAATGCTTGCTGAACTGCATGCTATAGTCAATATAAGCAGGCACTGAACAACTCTAATTTCAAAAGCAGGTCCAAAAAAGGAGATAATCATCTGTAAAGCGCTCCAAAGTCAGGCAGTTATGGTCATAGCTAAAGTGAGACCCTGCTGACACAAACCCTGTTCATCTCCAGCAAAGTTTGCTTTTGCCTAGAATGTCTTTCCATATCCTTACTGCCCCCTGCTTCTTCCCCATGAAGGCAGCTTGATATAGTGGAGACAGGGAAGCCTGAGTTCAAAGCCTAACTCTGACATTGACTAGCTGTGTGACTTTAGATGATTCATTTGGTCTCTCTGAGCCTCAATTTCCCCATCTGCAAAATGGAAATAATCATAGCTAGATCACAAGGTTTCACTGAGGGTTAAGCCTGAAGTTCCTGGCTCTGATTAATATTAATTCATTCTCTTACACCCTTCTCTGCCTTGATAAATTCAACTTATTCTTCTAGGCCCACTAAAAATGTCACCTCCTTTGTGACACCTTCCTTCAACCTCTCTACAGATATAGTTAATTGTGCCTTCCTCTGCACATTCATAGCACTTGGATCAGATCCATACTACTAGACTACTTACTTACCACTAGACTACTTACCACGTTACATGATTTTCATATCTGTCTCAATAGAGTCAAGGCTCTTTGAGGCCATGGCCTATATTGTATTCATTTTTATATGCCACAGTATCTTGTAACTGTGCCAGCGCTCACAAATGATAGATACTCAGTAAATATCTGCCAATGAGTGTTCAGGTATAAGCAAAGAAATAATACCAGTTTGATATTTCACGTAAGTCTGGTAGTATGACCTAGTTAAGTGTCGCACTTTGAGGTTTTGGTTTGCTTTTGCATCATTCATCTATAGAGTTGTCTAAGAGGGTAAAGAGACCTGTTGGCAAGAGAAGAAACAATGTGTCTACTTTATTTAGATTTTTAAAAGGCCTTTGACAACTAGGCATAATTCCAAGGAAAACTTTGCATGTAGGCAGAAAACTGCCTCCACAGCCACTCCATCTCCTCATGCTGAAATCTTACCCTTTCCCATGCTGTCTTTGGTATCACTTTCTCCAGGAAGCCTTTCCTGATTCCCCCTACCTCATGGGGTTCCACACTGCTCTGGATGGCAGGAGCATTTTGCCTGTCCTCTTTTGTGGCATATCGAATAGTTTGTTTTTCATATATAGAGTTCCTTGAATATGTGTCTAATCCCCCTACCAGGCAAAGAACAAGAGAGAAGAAATGGGTCTTACCTCTAGCATCCCTGCAGCATCTAGTATGAGACTGTATACATAGTAGGTATGTAATCTACCATTGTAATCAATGGATTGAATATATAAACGAGTGCCCGCTGAGTGAGAGACACTGCATGTAAAAGCCCTGCTAGAATGGTCAAAGGTGAATCTCCCAGGAATGTTGACATCAGAGAAGGGGAAGAGGAAACAAAGGCAACCAGCTTTTATTGAGTATGTGCTCTTTAAGCTCTTTCATATGCAGGAAGAAAAATCGATTTGGGTGTCTATTACGTGCTAGGCTCTGTGTTAAGCATTTGGTCACACATTGTCTCATCTGGTCTCCTGACAAGAACCCTAAGGGACAGTCTTATTCTCCCCTTCATCACTTTTATCCTTTCCATATATATATATGTGTGCGTGTGTCTGTATATATATATATATGTATATATGTGTATATATATGTATATATGTATATATATGTATATATGTATATATGTGTATATATGTGTATATATGTATATATGTGTATATATGTATATATGTATATATGTGTATATATGTATATGTGTGTATATGTATATATGTGTGTATATATATACACACACATACACACACACACATATATACGTGTGTGTGTGTGTCAAAAGGGTCTCATATAATAGATATATATAATATCAACATATATAGATAGATATCAACATATATATGTGAGTGTGTATATATATGTGTGTGTATCCTTCTATGATATCAACCCCTTTCAAGGGTCTGATTATATAGATGTATAGTTCAACATATATATATATCAACATATATACATATATCAACATGTATATATGTATGTATATCTTTATATTATATCAGACCCACAGCCAAGGAAAAGGCACAGTTCCTGATCATAAGAGGTTCACCAGATGAGTGAGAAAGACATTCATGTAAACAGACAATACAGAACAATAAGAAATCACAATACAGAACAATAAGAAATATTTTGTAAAAGAACTTTGAGAAAGTTTCATACTTAAAGATTTTTTAAGCCTACTATGTTTGTTATCAAGACAACACTTAAACAAGTGCAGTCATGACTTCTGTAATCCAATCTGTTCTCCATTTCCTTTATTCTCAGCTGATGGCTTAGTCTTCTCACTGGAATGATAAAGACCATCCTGTATGAGCAATCTGGCTGCTGCAAGTCACCTTTAAAGTTAGGCCTGAGAAGCCAGGGGCGGTGGCTCAGGCCTGTAATCCCAGCACTTTGGGAGGCCGAGACGGGTGGATCACGAGGTCAGGAGATGGAGACCATCCTGGCTAACATGGTGAAACCCTGTCTCTACTGAAAACACAAAAAAATTAGCCAGGTGTGGTGGCGGGCACCTGTAGTCCCAGCTACTCGGGAGGCTGAGGCAGGAGAATGGCATGAACCCGGGAGGCGGAGCTTGCAGTGAGCTGAGATCGCGCCATTGCACTCCAGCCTGGGCAACAGAGCGAGACTCCGTCTGAAAAAAAAAAAAAAAAAAAAAGCTAGGCCTGAGATAACCTGGGGATTACAAACTCAAAGCCCACCCTGGCTAAGCAGGCAGAGTGTGAGTGCATCTGCATACACGGTGTGAGGGGTGGGTGTGTGGTTGATTAGAGAGCAAATAGTCCATCTAAAGGGTGCAGTAGCTACTCTGCTCCAGCTGACCCACGTGAACTAATGCAGGCCTAGTGCTGCCAGAGCGTCTGGATTTTTCAAGAGAAACCAGAAATGTGAGTTTGTAAATTGTAAAATCTCCTGGTTTTTCATTGTTGACTCAAAATGTTTGGAATGTTGTATAGGCCAAATAAAACACAAACACCATTTTGTGCTCTTTGATACAATAAAAACAACACAAAAAATTAACTATCATGGACTTGACCTCAACATACTGTACCTTGCTGAATCTCTCCTGGACTCTGCATATGAAAGCACTGCCATCATCACTCCCTGCTATCCACATCCTTCACCCTGGAACCAGTGACTTCCTTTAAGACAAATCCAGGGCCTTTTCTCCATTCTTATAAGCCCCGACCGCTGCAGCACTTAGCCAATATTGCTGTAAGACACCAGTTACTACTTGGACCAAGACAACAGGAACAAGTTTGGATCTCCATCCCCACTGCTACTGCCTTATAGCCAATCATCTTGCCATCTCCTGGATAGAAACTGTGGGTTTCTGTCACATTTCCTGACTGTGTTTGATGCATTGTGCTTGAGCATCTTGAGTCCTCTTTTAATACCTTATTCTCAAAAACACAAACCTGATCATGTTGATTCCCTATTTAAAACTCTCCACTAGTTTCCCACTCTCTTCCAGCAGGATGTCCAAGGCTCTTCATGCCCCAGCCCCTTCTTGTTCCTTCAGTCTCATCTCCCATCACTCCACACCTTCCTTAATCCCTACTTTTGACTTAGCCAAGCTATTAAAGCTCCCTGTAAATGCTACGCCCTTCAGTGCCCCAACACCTTGGCAAATAATGCTGCCTTTGCCTAGAAAATCTTTCTCCCAGCCCCCTTCTCCAGGGAAACTCCAACTACTCCTTTGACCTCAACTCAGATTCAGCTTCCCTGGGACCAGCCCCATCAATATACCCAACTATGTTGTACTCTCCTATGGCCCTCTATGAAATGATCAGAGCACTTATCTCACTACTATAATTGTTTGGCTATTCTGCTAAACTATAAAGACCTAAAAGATGAGACCTTTTAAAAAAATCTCTGTATTCCCACTCTCCAGCATAGTGCGTGGCACATGGCCGACACAATAAATGTTTGCTGAATGACTGTGAATTTCCTGTATTAATTAACGAGTGTCTTTATACCAAAAAAAGACCCATCTCAGTGCAGCTTAGCATGAGACAAAAACAGCAGGGAACACACAGAAGAGAACATGTAGGACGTAGACAAAGAGAAAAAGATAGAAATCCAGAATACACCAGAACAGCAACAATTTCCTAATCACAAAAGATAGGGGTCTTCCCCAATTCCTTACTGAAGAGGAAATTGAAAATAACATTAGAACTTGGCAGGGCACAGTGGCTCATGCCTGCAATCCCAACACTTTGGAAAGCCGAAATGGGAGTATCACTTGAGCCCAGGAGCTCAAAAACAGCCTGGGTAATATAGTGAAACCTAGTCTCCACAAAAATTTAAAAAAAAAAAATTTAGCCAAGCATGGTGGCACATGCCTGTAGTCCCAACTACTTGGGAGGCTGAGGTGGGAGGATCACTTGAGCCTGAGAGGCGGAGGTTGCAGTGAACTGAGCTTGCACCACTGCACTCCAGACTGGGCAACAGAGCGAGAACTTGTGTCAAAAAAAAAAAAAAATTAAAACCTGCCAATATAGGATCTGTGGTTTGTTATAGATAATTATGTTATGTTGTGAGTTGGGAGGATCGCTTGCAGCCTAGGAGTTATGTTGCCTGCATTGAGTCATTTTTAGCTAAGTCTTTTTGTTGTGTTAAAGTACTGTTAGCTGAACTGTATGGACTCCACCTGGCAAATGCAGTTAAAGTTCTGATGCCCAGAGGGGGAAGACCAGGAAAGGAGCAGATTTTCCCAGATGGGACCTTGACATGGCTTATGTTTCTGCTTGGGAGTGCTACCAGGACCACATTCGCAGCCGCTCTCACATTTGCTCCTCACAGCTGCACTGAGCACTAAGCCGAGGAGGTATTATCCCCATTTCAGAAATGAGGAAACGAAAACTGCAAGATTAAATAAGTTGATTTTTGTTCCTCCTGCCTGGGGCCCCCAAGATAACAGCAGCAGCTTCAGTAATATTCCTGCACCTGCGTTAGTTAGTCCAGTCCCTCCTATGGTAATCCCCAAATTTTGGAGCTAAGAGGCTTCTGTAATGATCTGCCTCAAGCCTCCGTGTTTCACAGTGAACTCATGTTTTTAGCACTTTCACCAACCTGGGGGAGGAAAAGCAAAGGGGGATTGGCCAGAAACCAGCTCCTTAAATCCCTCGGTTTCCCCAGCAGGGGCCCAGGCTGTATCATGTGCTCTTGCCAGTCACTGAGATTTTCCTCTGCAGTTGCTGGTATCCATATGCTCCACTTGTGGCCTTAGCTCATCTCTGCTGCTGTGGCCCCTAGCCTCAACGTATTCAAATAACAGAAACTCAGCAGCAGAGCCGTGACGTGACTTGCCCTATGAATCCAGGGAAGGGAGGAGCAGATATTGGACTTGACATCAGTTTTTCTGACTGCCAGTGAAGAGCTCTGTTTACCACACCATGCTGTCTTTTAAAAGGCAACAGAAGCTGGGGCATGTCAAACAGTATCGTATCACATGAAGAGCTTTGCTGCTGCTGCTGCTGCTGCTTTGAATATCAAATATTATAGCCACCCCTTATCAAAACGCTAAAATGGAATTTCAACATCTTTTGAGCATGGAGAAATTTTTAATCAAAAAAGACTCTACAAAAAGGAAATTAAAAACACAAACAGACATCCAAAGAGGAAAACTAGAGGCGATGTGCTGCTATAGAAAGAAGGTGTTAGACAAACCACAAAAATGTATCAGCAAAACCACTTCTCTTAATTCTAGCTCCAGGAACCATTTGCAACAGAAACAATGCACATGCTGCTCCCGCAGAGAACCCGGGTGAGCAGTCAGCCCAGCCCACAGAAAGAGTGACCAAAAAGTCACAAGCTATTAACTTGAAAAGAACTGAGGACTACAAGCTATAAGCAGAAAGTGACAGAGCACTCAGTCAATCTGCAGAGATTAACTGCATGCTCATTAATTTCTCTTCATGATAGTCCAATAAGCATGGTCCAGTGTTTTAAAGTAGATCAAGACAGTGGCTCCTCACCCAGCAATGCTGCAGAGACCAGGAGGCAGGTCAGTGTCTCAGGGAGAGAAGGTAGTGCTGTCAGTGAGTTCCCCAAAACACCCCAAGATTGGGTGTGTGTGTGTGTGCGTATTTACACACAATCATCTATGGGCATTATAACTACAAGATATCCATTCCATAGCCCTATAGGGCCTAGCTCACAGGAATCACTAAATTAAATTGACCCAATATTAATAATAGCCAATAATTATTGAGCATTTTAATGTATTATCTCCTTTAATCCTCTCAATAACCTTGTGAAGTATGCACTTTCATTGTACTCGTTTTACTGCTTGCACAGAAAGGTGAAGGGGGCCAGGCGCAGGGCTCACACCTGTAGTTCCAGAACTTTGGGAGGCTGAGTTGGGAGGATCGCTTGGAGCCTAGGAGTTAGAGACCAGCTTGGGCAACATGGAAAAACCCTGTTTCTACCAAAAAAGTATTAAAATATTAGCCAGGTGTGATGGGGTGAGCCTGTAGTCCCAGCTACCCAGGAGGCTGAGATGGAAGATCACCTGAGCCCAAGGCTGCAGTGAGCCATAATAGCACATCTGCACCCCAGCCTGGGCAACAGAGTGAGATCCTGTCTCAAAAAAGAAAGAGAGAGAGAGAGAGAGGGAGGGAGGGAGAGAGAGAGAGAGAGAGATAAAGAAAAGAAAGAAAGAGAGAAAGAAAGAAAGAGAGAAAGAAAGAAAAAGAAAGAAAGGAAGGAAGGAAGGAAGGAAGGAAGGAAGGAAGGAAGGAAGGAAGGAAGGAAGGAAGGAAGGAAAAGTGATTTGCCCAATGTCATATAGCTAGTAAATATTTGAGCTGGAGATTCAGCAACTGGCTCTAAAGCTGAAGCTCTAAACTACTGCAGACCATAAGACCTCTCCATCTCTGGGTTTTATTCCTCAGTAAATACACACCTCTCTGATTCTGAGAGAGACTGAGATGCAAAGAGTTTATTCTTTATTTTTAAAAAATAATATAGCTTCCATTTATTGAGCATATACTACGTGCCAGACACTGTTCCAGGTACTGTATTATTTCATGTAACCCTTACAACAATCCAATGAGGTATGTGCTATTATTATTCTCAAGTTACAAATGAGGATACTGAGGCCCAGCGTTGTGTGGCAACTAATTGTTCAGAGGCACAGATAGAAAATGGTAGACCTGCCTGAATGTAATGTGAAAGACTGCATAAGGAGTCTCCTTGCTTATACCAACACTTGGTACAATCAGCCTGTAGTGTGCTGATAAGTGTTTAACAATTGGATCTCCAAGGAAGAAATAAAGGGCCCTCAGCTCCAGGAAAGATGGAGCAAGCATGCTTCCACCCACCGTTTCCTACTGGACAGAATTCATGCGGCAGCTATTTGAAGATGCTGAAAAGTAGATAGTAGCAGGCCGTTTGGGGAAGAAAATCTGAATTCAAATATTACCAAATCGATGGTGAGTTTACTCCCACCCCCCAATCTACCCACCCCTCCATCTCCAAGATATTCCCCAGCCTAAACACAACACAGCCTGAAGCCTGAAAGTAGGCATCAGCACAGAGAAAGCTCCAAGAAGAACTCTAATTTCTGGCTTAAGGACTAGGAGAAGGATCTCCTAATGGTCAAAGAGGTGTCTCTCTCTCTCTCTCTCTCTCTCTCTCTCTCTCTCTCTCCTCTCTCTCTCTCTCTCTCTCTCTCTCTCTCTCTCTCTCTCTCTCTCTCCATTCCCTAATGACCTAATCCCCTGGCAACTCAGTGGCAGTGGTGGCAGAAGAGCCTGCATGGGCCCAAACTTTCCTTCTTGATTGGTGAACCTATGACGCCAAGAAGGTGGGGTAATGCCACATCCAAACCATGCTCTTTTGTTGTTATTATTGTTCTACTCACAAAAGTGTGTAACAGAGCAGAGGAACTAAAACCCCTGATTCCTGGCTAAAGGACCGAAAAAGGAGCCCCAAGGAACCATAACGTATCAGGGAGATTGCAGAGAGGGAGGAGCTCAGGAAAGTGACCCCATAAAGTAGTGCTTGGGCTCACCCCAGCTGTGCACGTATGGATCTGATCCTAATCACCCTGATCCTAACGACCCTGCCAAAAACTTCAAGAACTGAACCACAAGATGGGTCAATACTCAGGTCTCAAATTAATCACTGCGTGGCAAAAGTGTAGGACGGGTTCAAATAGCAATGCAAAGGTTTGAAAACGGAACTGAACTACAACCACAAGAGGTGGGTTGGAAATTGCAGCTCAAGTCTAGCCAGGTCAATTGTCTGCTAAAATATCAACGTCTTTCATGGGACTTAAACAAGACCCAGAGTCTTAAAACATCATATTCAAAATGTCCAGGATGCAATAAAAAAATACTTGGAATATGAAGAACCAGAAAAATCTCAATTTAAATGAGAATAGACAATCAGGAGATGCTAGTGTCAAAATAACACATATGTAGTAATTATCTGACAATAACTTTAAAATAGTTATTATAAAAATGCTCTTGGCCGGGCGCGGTGACTCATGCCTCTAATCCCAGCACTTTGGGAGGGCGAGGCGGGCGGATCACGAGGTCAGGAGATCCGGACCATCCTGGCTAACACGGTGAAACCCCGTCTCTACTAAAAATACAAAAAAATTAGCCAGGCGTGGTGGCGGGCGCCTGTAGTCCCAGCTACTCGGGAGGCTGAAGCAGGAGAATGGCGTGAACCCGGGAGGCGGAGCTTGCAGTGAGCCGAGATCGCGCCACTGCACTCCAGCCTGGGAGACAGAGTGAGGCTCCGTCTCAAAAAACAAAAAAATGCTCTTGTATGCAATTGTAAACATTCTTGCAATAATTGAAAAAACAGAAAATCTCTAAAAGAAATAGAAGATATAAAAGAGAAGTAAACGTAAAATTTATTTATTGATTTGTTTCTTTTTGAGACAGAGTCTTGCTCTGTTGCCCAGACTGGAGTGCAGTAATGCGATCTCACGGTGGCTCACTGCAACCTTCACTTCCCAGCCTCAAGAAATTCTCCTGCCTCAGCCTCCCGAGGCACACACCACCAGGCCCAGCTAATTTTTTCGTATTTTTAGTAGAGACGGTGTTTCACCATGTTGGCCAGGCTGGTCTCGAACTCCTGACCTCAAGTTATCCGCCTGCCTTGGCCTCCCAAAGTGCCTCACAGGCGTGAGCCACCACACCCAGCCCAAATGTAAAATTTAGAAATGGAAAACACAATAACCAAAATTTGAAACTCACTCTAAGGGATCAATAGCAGATTGGAGATGACAGAGGAAAGAGCCATTGAACTGAAAGATGAATCAATAGAAATTATCCAATTGAACAAGAGAAAGAAAAGAGATTTTTTTAAAACATATCTGATTTGTAGTGTTTGCTGATTTCCATACTGAAAATATTTCCACCATGGCCAATGTCAAGGTACCAACTACACATCAGTGAATGCATAGTCAGGAAGAGGTGCACACAACTGGCTGTTATCCATAAATATTGCTCACTCCTCAGGCAAAACCAGCAGTACTGGGGGCTATTGAGTCTCAACCTTCTGACCACACACACCCTGAGGCTGTTGATATCCTTTTTAGGCATTCTCAACTCCCTCTGAGCTGTCCCTGGTGTTCTCCTCAACCTGATTTCAAATGGATAAAAACGTGCAGAAGGCATACAGTAGGATTGCCAGGGCCATCCCCTCCATCTCTAGAGGAAGTCTGTATGTGTAACACAACATTTCTCCAACAAGGAAATGAGCTAAATGACTTCAGCTAAAACCAACAGTACATTTCTCAAATTAGGAGCCTGATGTCTGACACAGATAAAATGTGGAAAACATAACCTAGATGAGCAAGTACAGGGTGGGCACACACCCTATATATGGAAGGGCAAAGCTGGGCTTATAATTGATCCTCAGGTCTGTCTTGTCATTCTGGAGCTTTGTACCAAAAGCCACTGTAGCATTCCAAATACAACCCCATGTTAAAATTACTCAGCACCCTCAAGAAAGGCTGAAAAACACGGTAGGCTGGAAGTTTCAGGGACAGGGATGCTATTCTGATTAAGAGTCAGTTGTTTGTCAACAAGCAAAGTTTCAGGGTAGGGATGGTTCTGAAATTCTTATACAGGGCTCCATGACATCAAAGATCCAAGATCTAGAGCCCCTGCAATGGCTTATGAGTATTAAATCCTCAAAGCCACAAATATCCCAGAAAGTTCCTCTCCAACCTAACCATCTCACTTGTACACAACACCCAAAGGTCCAGAGTGAACGAACGACTTTCTCAAGGTCATAAAACTAATGAGCCATAACAAAAAATGCAGTCTTCTGATTCCCAGTCCCGTGTTTTTTTCCTGACATCACACTTCCTCTTACACTTCCTTCCCTGAACAAGATTTATCTGGCTAATGGTAATAGAGATGAAAAAGTATTTGTGTGGTTTAGAGGAGAAACAAAAAAAAACTAATGGGCCAGTCACAGTTGACTCTGATAGCATCAAGGAGGAGGTCAAGCTAGTGATATTGTTGTTGTGTAAGGTAGAAAATGGAAACGCATTCTGAATCGAGGAATTTGGATAGTCCCCTCTAAGAAGTTAGCAGGAACACTGTTTTGAGAAGTGCTCAGGGTGCAGCTGCAGTGTTATTACAGAGCTGTTGGGAAAGCCCAGTGCCCAAGGTGGTAAATGTATCCTGGGTGCTCCCTGCTACCACCCCGCCTCTGTAGCATACACTGCCAAGTCTGGTCAATTGTTTGACAAGGCAGCTGTGTGCATGCCCGTTAATTACACTGTGAAGCACCAAAGTGCAGTGTCAGGCAGCTGCCTAGAATATCAAAAGGCTGCTAGTAGGACAGGCCAGCTATAAGGGCTCTCTTCAGAGAAGTCCATACAGCAGCTGACTCTCCCTCCCCATCTCCCCCTGCCCTCGCCTATGCAGCCCCCTTTAAAGTCTCATTATGAAGGTTGGAATTCTATATTTTCACAGAGTTACTTTAGAATCCATAATGGAACAAGTGTTGTTGATCTTTCTGACATGCCTGAACGAGATGAATGTGAATACTATCTTACATTTCTGCCTCTCCTAATGGTAATATTTCCCTTGAAACCAATGTATCCTTTGCAATATGTTTACCCCATCTGATTAGAATTACTTTCAACTAATTCTATGCTTCCAAAATAATGGCAGCTAACACTTACATGGAGCTCCATATGTGCCAGGCACTTTATATAAAGTAATTTATTTACTCCTCACAATAACCCCAGGTAGATGTTATTAGTATCCCCATTTTATAGATGAGGAAACTGAGACTTAGAGGTTAAGTAATTTGTCCATATCACACAGCCAGTACACAGCAGAGCTGGTATTGAAACCTAGGCATGTGCCTCCTCCATCTCCATGTTTTTTTTTTTTTCTTTTTTTTGGAGTCTCGCTCTGTTACCAGGCTGGAGTGCAGTGGCGTGATCTCGGCTCACTGCAACCACCGACTCCCTGGTTCAAGTGATTCTCCTGCCTCAGCCTCCCGAGTAGCTGGGATTACAGGCACATGCCATCGCGCCCACCTAATTTTTATATTTTTAGTAGAGACAGGGTTTCACCATGTTGGCCAGGATGGTCTCAATCTCCTGACCTCATGATCCACCCAACTCAGCCTCCCAAAGTGCTGGGATTACAGGCATGAGCCACAATGCCTGGCCTCCTCCATGCTCTTAACCACTACAATGATACTGCCTCAACCAAAGCTAATGGTGCAGGCCCATGAGCCAACATTAATCTAGCTTCTATAATGTGCATATGTTTGATATTTTGTTCTACTTGCCGCCTTTAGAGTCAAGTCAATTTTCTCCACCTCTTTTTCCACAAATACAAGGAGGGAAAATTCAATGCCCTGGGGTGACACTGGGTGATCAAAGTTGACTGGGGTGATCAAAGAAGGCTTCATGGAAGAGGCAGATTTTGAGTTGGACCTTGAAAGTTTCAAGTCTGCCTATCAGAGGTTAAAGGAGTTAGACAGGAGAGGTTATATCTGGCAAAGGGACCAATGTGAGCAAATTCACACAGGTAGGAATGTACATAGGAAATAAGTTAAGCTGTGAGGCTGAGGTACTGCTGGTGTGCCTGGATCACAAAGAGATTTAGCCCCGATGTGAAAGATGGACTGATAGACTGGTATATGGATAAGGAGAAGGAGGAAGAAAGGAAAAAGTTGAAGTGTATGTATGTGTTTCTGTGTGTTTACATGCGTGTGTACCTGTGTATGTGTGTGTATATGTGTGTACATGTGTGTACGTGTATGTGTTTATATGGGGGTGTGTATGTGCATGTATGTGTGTGTACGTGTGCGTATGTGTGTGCATGTGTCTGTACGTGTGAGCATATGTGTATGTGTGTGTGTCTGTGTGTGCGCATATGTACGTATGTGTGTGCAAATGTGTGTATGTGTGTAAGTGTGGGTATGTATATGTGTGTCTGTGTCTGTGTGTATGTGTGCGCGCGCGTGTGTGTGTGTGTGTGTGTAAAATAAGAAAAAGCTGGAGAAGCTGGCGATCATTCATCCATAATTTGTTTTCTCTCCCCCCTCCTTCCACCAAGACTCTGTCTGTCCATCACATGAGTTATTCACTGGCCAAGCAAAAGCCTGATACTGCTGCATTCATAATTTTCTGAAAGTTAAAATCCAAGTGATTACAATGTTCTATTTCTGCCCCCTAAAAACAGGATTAAACTTTTTATGAAATTCTAATGCCTAACCTAATGTTCCAGCTTACTGAAAGCCCCCTGATATGCAGCCACAGCAGTACATTTTCCACATTCTTAAAGCTTACTTCCTTTCAATACCCTCAACTGTTATTTTTGCCTTTTGTAAAAAAAAAAAAAAAAAAAAAAAAAAAAATTTGATGTATCATTTACATACAGTAAAATTCATCTTTTGTTAAATTAGTTCTATGAGTGTTGACAAACCTCCAACAAAATCAAGATAGAAAACTGTTCCAATTCTCTCATGCTGCCCCTTTGTCTCCACCCTGCAGCTCCTGGCAACCACTGATCTATTTTCACATAAATGGAATTATACAGTACGTAGCTTCTTTCACTTAGCATACAGCATTTGAGTTTCATCCATTTTGTCATGTGAATCAGGTGTTTGTTCATTTTTATTGCTGAGTAGGATTCTACTTTATAGATGTTCTATAACTTTTAACCATTCACCAGTTGTAAGACGTTTGAGTGGCTTCCAGTTTTTAGCAGTTATGAATAAAGCTGCTATAAACATTGGCATACAGGGTTTTGTACAAACATAAGTTTTCATTTCACTTGGGTGGGTAAATACTTATCTGATAAAAGGCTTATACCCAGAATATATAAAGAACTCGGGAAACTCAATAATACGAAAATAAATATTCCAATTTTTTTTTAAAGTCAAAATATTGGCTGGGCGCGGTGGCTCATGCCTGTAATCCCAGCACTTTGGGAGGCCCAGGCAGGTGGATCACGAGGTCAAGGATTGAGACCATTCTGGCCAACATGGTGAAACCCTGTCTCTACTAAAAGTACAAAAATTAGCTGGGCGTGGTGGTGCTCCTCTGTAGTCCCAGCTACTCGGGAGGCTGAGGCAGGAGAATTGCTTGAACCTGGGAGGCAGAGGTTGCAGTGAGCCGAGATCACTCCACTGCACTCCAGCCTGGTGACAGAACAAGACTCCGTCAAAAAAAAAAAAGTTGAAATATTTCAACAGACATTTCATCGAAGAAGATAAACTGATGGCAAATAAGCCCATGAAAAGATGCTCGATATAATTAGTTGTTAAGGAAACGCAAATTAAAACTAAGATGATATACCACTGTGCACCTATTAGAATATAAAAAAAAAATTTTAACTGAAAATACCAAGTGGTGGCAAGAGTACAGAACTACAGGAACTCTCAAATATTGATACTAGAAATTCAAAATGGTACAGCCACTTTGAAAAACAGTTTAGCATTTTCTTATAAAGTTAAACATAAACTTGCCGTACATTCCAGCAATCCCACTACTAGGTGTTTACCCAAGTGTTTTCAATCACATTTCCAGGATGGGTTTTTTTTCCTGCCTTCTTAATCAGAGTAAAGTGAATATAATCTAATTATAGCTTGATGACTTGGGTCTAGCATTATAAGCACTATTGGATTATACTGGGATCCTGTTTTAATGTCTGGCTTCCAGGAAGAAAAAAGCTGTGTCTCCTTTATACCACTTTATGTTCTAAGTACTAAGAATACATATAGGGAGGCAAGAGAGCCCCTATCTAACAGGTGGAGATAATACTCAAGGCTGCTGTGGCCCATATGATTGTTTGTCTTTTGCTCGATAGCCTCTGACTGCTGAGCTTTTCCCAGTTTTTGCATATGTCTTTTAAAATTCTACTCCACCCCTGCATTCAAGATTTTGGCTGTTATTTCTCCTGATTCTCAGTGGACCTGCTGCTAATAGCCTCTCATCTAATTTGATGTGGGCCAGCAAGCCAGATAATGAAGTCTATTAGAATTGTGTACAAAATAAGGTTACTGATTAAAGTTAGGATCTGACTGCCTCTCCTGATGCTTCTCCCACAGGATAAAGTCCATGGTCTTGATGATAGTTATTTTGACCTCTTAAAGGCCTTCTTTGTTTCCTTCCAGGTTCTGGACATCTTCCAGAAAGGCCACCTAAGATTACTGGCAGTCTAAACTACAGATAATGGGGATGTTACCACGGTTCACATCTACCATAATCTAATCTGTTGAAATCTTTGCTCTATCTCCATGCTGTGCAGAAGGACAAGTGAGCTTTATGATCTAGGGGAACTAGGTTTGCATAACCTTAATGTAGTTAACAACAGAACAATAGAGAACAAGCCATTAACCCAAAGAGCAAAGGCAAGGCCTGTTAGGACAGGAAAATGAGTGAAGATAAAATATATGCCAAGTTCTGCCTCCTACGCTCAAAAGCCTCTATTTCTCATTGGGACTACTGTATTTCAAAGAAAGTGCAAGTTTTTTTTTAAGTGTGTATATACCATTTTCTATCCATCTTGAATGGAAAGTCATTCAGCACATACATCAGCCTCTCACTGCAACTTACAATTGTCCTTCTAGATTTGAAAGGCTTTGTGACCTCACAGAGGGACTGAATTACAACTAAAAATTTAGCAGTAGAAACAGCTGTTCCTATGGATGCTTTTTTTCCTCTTCCACCTTGTTAGAGAAGAGTAAATCTTCAGAAATTCAAGTAAAATAAAGAAACTACTTACCTTCTTAAATAATCTCTGCTTTACCAAACAGAATCAGACCTTCTATTGTCTTCCTTTTTAAAAAAAAAAAATCAGTGGGTTTTGGGCAAGGTCTGCTAGAGAAAGGAGTCTAAGATTCATCTTTGCTTTGTGCCAAATACATTGTCTCAAATACATCAGCGATTTCCATTCCAAAGAAGAGTTCAGTCACTTGCTGAATAAAATAATTTTCCACAGCACAGGAAATGAGGAGATTGGATATTCTATCAGATGGGCAACTGAACAAACAGGGCTCCAGGTGGCTAATGTCACAAGGATGAAGGCACCCAGGGGAATAAGGCGGCTTTGGAGTTTCAATGGCCTTCTCTTCATCAACATCCAACAGAACGTAATTGCATTTCCACCACGATAGCAGGATTTTTCCAACCATCCCCCAGATAATAATCTATTCTAATGCAATGCAGTTTCTTTAGAAGGACACAATTTATTGCAATACTGAGCTATTTATTTCCTTCCTTTCCTTTAATTATCTATCTTTGACCTTAGTCTTAAAAAAAAACTCTCTTTTTGTTGGCTAGTTCCAGCTAAAGGTACTCTATTGAAGAAAATGGACCCCTGTTATTTCTATGAAAGATTTTAAAAGGTTGAGAAAATATTTTGTCTGTTTTATTTTAATTAAAATTGACTATGACATTTTTCTTTCCGAGAAACATCATTTCCAAGCTCTGCTTCTGACGTAATTGCATGCTTTCAAAAAAAATCCCTAAATGGCTTTGTGTCAGTGAAGTGACTAATAGCATTCACCACTCATAAAAAAATAGCTCATCTATGTTAGCTACATTTAGATAGTTGTCTATGCAGCATGAAGTTAATTTGATTAACTTAGATGAGCACTGTACTGCTCATGGCACATCTTCTTCAAAACCCTTAAATGATATTAAGGAAATATTGTCAGCTCTTTTGTGTGATCATGGTTTTGTGGTTATGTTTTTGTAAAAAATCTTTATGTTTCAGGGACACATGTATGAAACAATAGGATGCCTAGGATTTGCTTCCACATAATAAGGGGTAAATGGGGCATGAGATTAAATGAGAGTGGTCATAAGATGACAATTGCTGCATCAGGGTGATGGCTGCATGAGGAGTTGTCATATTGTTCTGTTACTTTTGTATATGTTCAACATTTTCCATAGTAAAAAAGTGAAAACCTTTAATCACTCTAATGCCCAAAAATGTATCAACTTCTCAAGACAGAAAAGCTAAAGAGGAAATAAAATTATAAAGAAAAAGAAAAATTTTTTAAAGTATCAACTCCTTAGTCTGTCTTTCAAAGCCTTGGTTAAACTTTGCATTTACAAAGCTAATTTGTAAACCTAGCCTCTCCCTATTCTCACTCATGTAACCTCTGCACCAGCCAAACTGGACTACTGACAATCTACTGAAAATGTCTGGTATATACTCACTTCTGGATTTTAGCACATTTGATCCCCTCTGCCAGAAATGTCTTGCCTTTCCCATATCTATTTCTGTCAAATTCCATCCAGTCCCATATCAAATGTCACTTGTTCCATGAAGGCTTGCATTAATCCCTCATTGGAAATCAAATCTTTTCCCATCATAGTCTGTTTGCATTGTCTGTTTAATTATTACATGATTACCTAATTAAATGAGGTATAAACTTAATGGTAAAATTGTTCACAGAAAATAATGATTTGGTATAGTTCAGTGTAAAGATGGTATTAGATCAAAATTTTATTGAATATTTACCTGACATGCAACACTGTGATTTATTCTTGGAGCATTATATAAAGAATGGAATCTGGTCCCAAATTAAGTATCTCTGTACTTAACTTTTAATCACAGATTAGAATGATGGAAGGGAAAGCATGACATTATCAGTAAGCATTTACTGGGTGCCCACCAAAAAACGGGAATGCCCAAACACCAGTCGTAACCATTTGCACAGACACAGTTTCTATCCCTCCAGAGCTTTCAAACTAAGCCTTAAAATACAGTTGTCCCTTAGTACCCATGAGGGATTGATTCCAGGACACCTACATATACCCAAATCCTTTCATACTCAAGTCCCACAGTTGGCCCTGTGGAACCAACATATAGGAAAAGTTGGTCCTCCTCAAAGGCAGTTTTGCGTCCCAGAAATACTTTTTTTCCTCATTTGATTGAACAAAAAAGCCACATGTAAGTGGACTTTTGCCGTTCAAACCCCTGTTCTTCAAGGATCAACTGCAGATGCAGATGGACAGGCCCAGATAGACAACAAGTGTTTCTATTTCAAGAGTGAGCACATTTGACGTGGGAAATCTTCTCATGCTACAATATTAAGTTGAAAAAAGGACAGAATACTAAACTATATATATAATATGACCCTATATATAAACATGACCCTAGTTTTGTAAGAAAAAAGCAGTTTCTATATATAGAAAAAAAGAAAAAGGAATTACAAAAAAGTTAACAGTAGTTATTTCTAGGTGATAACATGAGAGATAATTTTTCTTTCTTTTAGCTTTTTGGTACCTCTAAAATTTTTATAATGTGCAGCTATATTTACATAATGAGGGAAAGATAATGATTTTTAAAGTATATTTAGAAAATTAAATCTCATGCCATATACCAAATGGATTACATATTTGAATCTGAAGTACTAGAACCATAAAAATACTAGAATAAAACGTGGGCAATTTTTTTATAATTTCAGGGTGGGAAAGATCTAAGATGCCATATAACCCAGAAGACATAAAAGCAAAGATTGATCAATTTGACTATATAATCTTAAAAAATTGTATCACAAAAAATCATTATCAGGAAATCAAAGACAAACTGGAAAAAATAGCAACACACCCTACAGACAAAAGGCCAGTTTCCTTAATATATAAAGGACCCCTACATATCAATAAAACTAAGGCCAAGAACCCAATTACAAATTAGACAATGGATAAATACAGATAATTCACTTAAAAAGGAAATAGCTATTTCTCTTAAACATATGAAATGTGTTCAGTCTCATAAATGTGCAAACTAAATCTAGAATATGTACAACTACAATATGTATCAGATAAAGAAAGATAAAAATAACACATTCTGTTGCAAGAGTGTGGGGAAATGGGCACCCTCATACATTGTTGATGGGATTAATAATTATTTTGATTGCAATCGAGACAATTTGGTAATTTCTATCAAAATTAAAAATATGCCCACCGTTTGACCCAGCAATTTCCATTCAAGGGATTTAACCTACAGATATACTCCCATATATATACAAAAAGACCTTTACAAAAATAGGCATTAGAGCAATGTTTGTAATAGCAAAAACTTTGAAACCATCTAGACGTCCGTCAACAAATTATGGCTCATCCATACATTGAATTGGGCATTTTTACATGTACTGATATGAACTACCTCCAAAATAATGCTAAATGAAAAAAGTTGAGTGTTGATGAGTGTATAAAGTATGTTATTATTTGTATTGTGTAAATGCTTAGAATGTCTTTGGAAAATAAATACAAATTGGTGGTAGTTATTGCCCTGGGGAAGGAAATTGAATGGCTGTGATTAGAATAGAAGGACAACTTTTCACTTTTTGAGTTTTTTAAATGTATTTACTTATTTTTACTGCTTGGGATTTGCACCATATGCATGTATTTGTTATTCAAAACTTATTTAAAAGTGATGAAAGTTTAAAAATCCCTTAAAAAGTAGATATACGGGAGAGTAATAGTTTAAAATATCCATGTTCCAACAAGCTTTGGATCAGTGTATGAAAGCTTAAGCCGGCAGATAGAGGGCAAGGTCACTGATTTTTTGAATATAGAAAGAGAATGTTAAGCTATCAAAGTTAAACAATGATCTGAGAGCATCTGTAAGTTAGGAGAGAAGAAAACCCACATAGCCCTACAAATATAAAATAACATTCAACCAAGATTCATGAATAGAAAAAGAAGAAAACTTAAAAAGTTATACTTTACCTTAAGAAAGAATATAAGTATGTTACCTGAAAAAATCTCCTGACACTAATGACAGAGATATAATAAGAGGAATTAAGGAGGTAACAATAAAAATTCAACTTTCCATTGTATTGGGATATGATCATGTTATTAGAAGCTCTGGTCCAATTTTTTGATAGGGGATTCAAGCTCTGTCTATAACCAAGGGGAAGTCTTGGGCAATTTGTTGTCAGGTATGCCACAGAAGAATCAGTGACTACTTTTCTTCCCTGGGAATCAACCCAGCACACACACACACACACACACACACACACACACACACGCCCCACAGTTCAGCAAGAAGCCCTTTCCTTTTTTTGTTGTTGCTTTTATTTCTCACTGCTTTTCTGCTCTCTTGACCCCAATGCCATGCAGATGAGTCATCTGACAACATCATTGACTTTAACTTTTGTTATTTATGATCTTTATTACAGTCTTACCCTTCACTGCTCCACTAACAGACCCACTCATTTTGCCCCAGGAGCAAACCAAAAGAAATTTGATTTAAAAGGGAAACTGTAGTCAATCAGAGCCATGCTGATCCGTTTAAGAACAGTGAACAGACAGGATCTAGGGAAAATTACATAAACCTTCTAAATAAGTAAATTAAATACCACTCAAGACACAATGGCTTCTCTCAAATGAACACTAAGAAGGCAGCCAGAAACAGGTTTTAGGAAGAGCCACAAAAATGATCTAACTTAACGCAAAACCAGTAAAGCAAATTCCCTTGTGGTGGGTAGACTGCTGAGAAGCTTTCTGGGTAAGGTGTTATTCAAAAGTGCAAAAAGTACAGGGTAAGCCACAGGACACTGGGAAATGCCCAGAATGCCCTCCGTGTGCCACCATAAGCTATTTAAAAGAGCTGGCTATATTTGGTCTCATGAGACCACAGACTAAGTCTAGATTTTTACACATATATTCCAAAACCAAGTCTTATGAAATATTTATTGTACCTTGTCTGCATTTTACGTGTAAATTATCGTATGGTTTCTACAATGGTTTGCTTTTCAGTTTTATCAGGAATGCTACCTGAGTAAAAGGTTGAAGCAGAGTAGGAGCCTTGACATTGTCTCTCCTGACATCTAGTGGATGGATACCAGATACCACAGTAATTATAATATTTTCAAAGGATTAATTTTGAGTATGATGGATATTTCTCTCTCTCTCTGTCTTTCATATGCTTTTCAAAAATGATCAAAGATTTTTTTAATCATGTTTAAAGGTAGAAAGCAAAACTAAACCCCTACTGAATTACACATACATACTGGTCTGTCATATCCACCAAACGGTCATGTTTTTCTTTTTTTCTTCTTCTTTTTATTTCCTTTTCTTTCTTTCTTTCTTGAGACAGGATATCACTCTGTCACCCAGGCTGGAGTGCAATGGTATGATCTCAGCTCACTGCAGCTTCCGCCTTCTGGGTTCAAGTGATTCTCGTGCCTCAACCTCCAGAGTAGCTGGGATTATAGTCGTGCACCACCAAACCCGGCGAATTTTTGTATTTTTAGTAGAGACAGAGTTTTGCCATGTTGGCCAGGCTGGTCTCGAACTCCTGGCCACAAGCAATCCACCTGCCTTGGCCTCCCAAAGTGCTGGGATTACAGGTGTTCACCACCATGCCTGGCCTACAGCCATGTTTTTCTATTTTTCCTTAGGATGACCCCGTAATTCCACAGACTCGCTTTTTGTAGGCATCCAAGACAGCAAGGCCTGGTGATGAAAAGCATGGATTCTGTATTCATTTTCTGTAGTTGATGGAGCAAACTATTACAAACTCAGTGGCTTAAAACAATACACATTTATTACCTTACACTTCTGGAGGTCAGAAGTCCTAAAAAATCAAGGTGTCAGTCCAGCTGCATTCCTTCTGGAAGCTCTAAGAGAAAATACAGTTTCTCACCCTTTCTGGCTTCTAGAGGCTGCCCACATTCCTTGGCTCCTGGCTCCATTTCTCCACCTTCATACTTCAGGATACATATCTTAGTCAGTGACCCAACCTTCAATGACACGACAGTATTTGTTTGTCTCGGATCAATGTCCAGCTTGCAATGATCAATTAAATTATAAGAACATTTCCGGGGGCAGAGGCATTGCTCTGCAAGAGAAAATGATCTTTAGCCCCTAGAAGATGTGTTTGTTACTCAATATTTTTTAGGTATATTGGACATTATATAGGGGTTCAGGAAATCTGGCTCCTAATTCTAGATCTTTTATTTATCTGGGCACTTAGATGGAGTATACAGTGGTATATAAAGACACCCAGAGAATTACCACCTAATTTCCAATCTCCCCTAATTATTTATTTTCCCCAGCTTTACTGAGGTATAATTGACAAATTAAATTGTATATATTTAAGGTGTACAATGTGATGTTTTTCCCTAATTTTTTTTGTAGAGATAATGTCTCGCTTTGTTGCCCAGGCTGGTCTTGAATTCCTGGACTGAAACAATTCTCCTGCTTTGTATTCCCAAAGTGCTGGGATTATAGGAGTGAGCCACCACATCCAGCCAATCTAATTATTTTTCGATACTTGAATTTGAAGGAAAAAAGGCAAGGTGCAAGAAGCCATTTATTCAACAAATGGAGGTAAGATAATATGAAAATAATTCTGGAAAAAGATGACATTGAACCCTAATGCAAATAATGAAATGACCTATGCTGGGTGCAGTGGCTCACACCATAATCCCAGTGCTTTGAGAGGCCAAGGCAGGAGGATCATTTGAAGCCTGGAGTTCCAAACTAGCCTAGGCCAGCATAGCGAGATCCTATTTTTACAAAAAAAATGAAAAACTTAGGTGGGCATGGTGGCAATCACCTGTAGTCCCAGCTACTCAGGAGGCAGAAATGGTAGGATCTCTTGAGTCCGGGAATTTGAGGTTACAATGAGGTATGATTACACCACTGCACTCAAGCCTAGTTGAAAGAGTGAGACTCTGTCTCTAATAAATATATACATAATTTTGAAAAGAAAATGATCTATATAAGATTCTTTCCTGCAAACATATTTTGATAAGTCAGAGGAAGGAGACAGTGTGAATGCCTGAAAGGCTAAGGGCTTGAAGTTTTGATTGGGGAGAGGCCAGGAATACCCACGGCCAACAGTCTCCTTCATGAAAGTACAGACGGCTGGCTCACTGTGAGGAAATTTTTAAGATCTTTAGAAATGTTATGACAAATACGAAAACCTTTTGCTCCTGAGACAGTGACTCTGGAGATGAATGTTGTGCGAGGAGATATTTACTTGCTTCTTGAGGAAGTTCCTTTCACAAGCCCCTTACCCCTCCATTGCACACCTTTTCAGCGAAATAGCACTAGAGATAAAAAAAAAAGAATGCTGTGCCCTTCAACCAAATGGGAAAGAAGCGTGGACTAGATTCATCCAATGGGGACCAGAGTGGCCGCAGAGAGAGACAGCGTTTATGGCAAACTCGAAGAATAACAATCAGGAAGACCAAGTTAAGTTACCAGTCCCATTGTAAGAAAAAGTCAACTTCTGCAGGACAGGAAGCTCTCACTCAATAGAGCTTTTGGCAAGGCCTGACAAAACAAAAGCTGTCATCCCTACTGAAGTGAGATCAACATGGAGATATGAGGAAGGGGCCATTTCACTTTTTCCTTGACATGTTATTCAGTAAGTATGTGTGAAAATGGTCTGAAAAGCAACATTCCTTCCCCAAAGCCTAATGCCTATCAAGACACCTGGGTCACAGCTTCCAAAGCACCAAGATATCTTTAGCCACCCCAAAGGAGAAAACTTCATTTTGTGCACAGTCTAAAAGGTTTGAGACCTGAGTTCTGGGATAACTTAAATGGGAGAAATTATGGTTTCCAGGTATCCAACACTTTTTTTTTTATGGAGTCTCGATCTGTTGCCAGGCTGGAGTGCAGTGGCATGATCTCGGCTCACTGCAACCTCTGCCTCCCGGGTTCAAGCAATTCTCCTGACTCAGCCTCCTGAGTAGCTGGGACTACAGGTGCACCACGCCCAGCTTATTTTTATATTTTTAGTGGAGACTGGGTTTCACCATGTTGGCTAGGATGGTCTCGATCTTTTGACCTTGTGATCCCCCCGCCTCGGCCTCCTAGAGGGCTGGGATTACAGGCGTGAGCCATCATGCCTGGCCCCAGGTATCCAACTCTTTTATAGGCCAATAGTCAGGTCCATTAGTGTGAGAAGCCAATTAACACTGAATAGGCAGAATAGATTCAGTCTGCCCTATTTATTCCTCATCATGGCATTCATTATTTAGCAAACAACTACTTACAACTCTGCAGTCCAGGAATAGAGCTGGGCCTCTAAGCAATAAAGGTGAATAAATTGTTGTCAAGGGACATACATTCTAGGAGAGAAGGACAGACATCTACAAATGCAGTAAAAAAACAGTATGTGCTTTAAAAGCGGTGTGAATTATGTGCTATATCATGTTATGTAAAGCAGAGATGATTTCTGCCTTGGGAAGGAGGGGCTGGGAGAGACACAGGGAAGCTCAACTCGGAAGTTGGTCTTGAGCTGAAACTGAAAGGTGGAAATACTCTGTCTGAACGTGGTTTATTCTCTTCTATTATTTAGCTATTTATTTCAGGGAATGTAGTTCTGGCCTAGCCCCATACCTGGACCACTCTGCCACACACACACATATTTGGTCGGTTCTCCTCCCCTTAGTCTGTTCCACCAACTAACTGTTACTGCCAGCTTCCCTGGCTCTCATCCCCCTCATGCTTCCTCTATCTATTTATTGGTGCTTAAAATCACCTGTTGCAACAGTAATCCTTTGGGAATTAGGGTGACACATGAAGCAAGCTGTTTATGCCAACTCACAACACTCCCCTCTGACAAGATACTGTCTTGCATCAAACAAACTTTCTATGACTGAAGATAAGTTGATAATGACAGAGTCCAAATTTAAAGGAGCAACAACTGCCCCTCCTCCCCCCCTAAAAAAAGAAAAAAATGAGAAGAGAGGAAAATTTCTTGCCCCATTCTAGACACAGAAGCCTGTAAAAACTGAGTAAGGATAAAAAATACCCTTCTACAGTTTGAGATGCCCAAGGGAAGAGTAACAGTTGAGTTGAGTGGCAAGTACATATGATAAATACTTAAGTAAACATCACTTCATGCTACAAAATGTCTGGTTTATTTATCTATTTACTTATTTATTTATTTTTAACTTATTTATACACTGTACTGCACTTGCTTCTGAAAAGATTTCATACAATTTATAGTTCTTAAAGTGCATGGATACATGTACCAAAGATGATGAAAATAAAGCTATAACTTACATACATCAAATCTCTAATAGAGACAGGAAAAGTGAATTTATCGGGAATCAGGGATGAAATAACGACTATTCAGTATTCAATAATCAAGTATTCAGTTTCCCTCTGAACATCCTGAGGGCCAAAAATAGCCAAGCCAAGGCAACCCCTCCCCCTAAAAAATCCATAGCTCTTGCTGTCTCAACAACTCTGATTCTTCCATAGAAATAAACTTTTTCCAGGTACTAAATTCAAGATGGCATTTCTCACAAGAGTTCTTAGTTAAAGACAAGGAATATTGCAATCATTTTCAATAAATCATTCTCTGAAAGATACAGAATTGCTTTATGTGACCATTTATTATACTACCTCTCAATAAAAGTCACAGATATTATGTCCAACTGTATTTAGAGGACCTGAGGGAGTGTCTGCTTAACATCTTAGTGGCTGTCTCTCAAATATCTTCAACTACTCTTTCACAGCAGCTGACCAAAGTCATTTCAAGATGGAGTTCACCGGTGAGTGCCTCAAACACAATGTTTGAGATAGGGGTCAGCATGCCTGTGTAACAGAAATTGGGGAGCCAGGATAGTGAAAATGAAGGAGCATGGTATACAGTTTATCATTCACACAGCTGGTTGGCAGGACCAACTTCTGTGTGTGTGTATTTTTTACTTTTTTAGCAAGAGTGGCCACTCTGCACAAAATGTTAAGAGAAACCGGAACTTCCCAGGGCAAGACCGTGTGTCCCATGCGTACTCTGAACTTTCCCACCTCTCTCTTTCATCAAATTTTGCCTGTCCTATTTCTGTCAGTGCAATTCTGCTTATTAACAGTTATTCCGTAAAAATAATTCTAGTTGTCCAATAAAGATTCAAATGAACAGATAAATATTAGTCAGTATCTCCATAAAGCAGATCCAATGTATTACCACAGAGTAAAACTACAATCAACATCCTAACCCCACAGTAAAATAAACTAGAATTTTAAGGTCATCATCCCCTGCCTTAGCAATATATATTCAGCTTGACCTTGAAAAGTGACTAGTCTGCAGAGCTTCCTGTTGATCAGTGTTTCCTATCAATGGAGGTAGAATCTGGTATAACAAACAGATTGTACAGAGATGGTAGGTCTAATTGTTTCTACTGTGAATGAAATTTAACAATGATTCTGTTGACTCATATCTCCATCAACAATTTGAGGTCTCATTCCTATACCCTATCTTGCCTTTCAGTCTTCCAAATGGCAGAAAAAACTGGATCCATTCCTTACACCACAAACCACAAACCAAGATAAATTCCAAATGAATTAGAGATTTCAATGTAAAAATAGAAATCATTTTTTAAAAATAAACTCTTTCCTACTTGGGAGGCTGATGCAGGAGGATACCTAGAACCCAGGAGTTCAAGGCTGCAGTGAGCCATGATCATGCCACTATACCCCAACCTGGGCACTAGAGTAAGACAGAAGAAGAAGAAAAGAAGAAAGGAAGAAAAGAAGAGAAGAAAAGAAGAGGAAGAAGAAGAAGAAGAAGAAGAAGAAGAAGAAGAAGAAGAAGAAGAAGAAGAAGAAGAAGAAGAAGAAAAAGGAGAAGGAGGAGGAGGAGGAGGGAAGAAGGAGAAGGAGAAGGAGAAGGAGAAGAAGAAGAAGAGGAAGAAGAAGGAGAAGTAGGAGGAGGAGGAGAGGAGGAGGAGGAGAGGGGGAGAGGGAGGGGGAGGAAGAGGAAGGAGGAGGGGGAGGGGAAGGGGGGGAGGAGGAGGAGGAGGCGCTTAACAAAAATGTGTCTTAACTTTTTTTTTTTTTTGACTTTTGAGGCAGGGTCTCACTCTGTCACCCAGGCTGGACTGCAATGGCACGATCTCAGCTCACTGCAGCCTTAACCTCCCAGGCTCAAGTGATTCTCCCACCCCAGCCTCTCAAGTAGCTAGGACTACAGGCACACGCCACCATGCTTGGCTAATTTTTTAAATTTTTGTGGAGATAGAGGTCTCACTATGTTGCCCAGGCTGGTCTCAAACTCCTGAGCTCAAGCGATCCACCTGCCTCTGCCTCTCAAAGTGCTGGGATCACAAGCGTGAGCCACTGTGCCAAGCCAATTAACTTCTTTTTCTAATAAAGGAAACTAATATTAGGTTACCTGCAAGATGGTTAAATATACTTTATTAAAAACTGAAACTCATAATTACAAAGTTAATTTGGGAGAAAGAAACAAGTAAGAATAGGCAAGAAACTCCTGAAAAATAAGAGCCCAGGGGAGGAGCACTAACTCCATCTGATATTAAAATATACCATTAAAAACCTCTATAATTACAATTGAATGATAAGACAGACCAATAATAGAATATAAAATATAGAAATAGATCTAATTACATATGCAAGTTTGGTTTATAATGAAATTAGCACCTCAAATCAGTGAGGAAAACATGGACTTCTTAATAAATGCTATTGAGATAACTAGACAGCCATAAGGACAAAGGATAAAATTGGATCCATTCCTCACACCATAAACAGGATAAATTACAACTGTATCAGAAATTTAAATGAACAAAAACAATATCAGTAGTAGAAAATATGTGTGAACTTCTCTATAACCTAGGAAAAAGAAAATTCTATGACTCAAAATTTAACAGCAAAAGAAGATAAATTTGATTACATGAATTTTTTTCAACTTTTGCATGCCAAAAAACCATAAGCAAAATAAACAGATAAAGACAGAAGATGTTAATATCCAGTCCTGAATTTGAAATGAAAATATTAGTCGAACGTATAATAATTTCCTAGCTTTGTTCACTGAAAAGATCTGGAAACAATATTCAGCTCAGTATTAATGAGCAAACCAAATGCCCTGATTTTGGTATCTAATAATATTTTTCATTAAAAGGAACCATTTCTCCTTGAAGAAGTGGCTGATTTCAGGACTGAGTGGGAAATGTATATGTTGAGACTGGAACATCTTGTTACACCAGACATGAAGGAAGCTATGAAAGGCTTCTAGGACCATGTCAAAAGGAGTCAGAAGCCAGATTGAAAAGTCCCAGTTGCCAGAGATGGGACAATTCCAGTATCAATAAAAATACTAGTTGCAGTGTACTGAAGCCCATCAAATATATTTAAACCTATGAGTTCATAATGAGGCTAAAGGAAATAAAAATTGGTCACTGTTGGAGGAAGCAAGTAAACCAATTCATTATTTTGAAAGATGGCAAATAGGGGGAAGAACTCCAGCACTCGTCCTGCCTTGCCTATATACCCTGTACCTCAAGGTAACCAAATAGAAGATATAGGAAAGTTTTATTTATTATGGAAGTATTCCAGCTGATAAAGAAGGGATGATAGAATTAGAACATCACCATTTTGCAACCTTTAATGAGTTAATGTATGTAGATACTGATCATCAATGGTGGGTGACTAACATTCTAAAAGAGACAACCAGACCTTGTGCGCTTCCTGATAGAAAATCAACAAAACCACACAGTTGGAAACTTCAGGACAAAGGATACAGTTTCATGAACAAATAAATTACAATAAATTAAGAGATAAAGAGACAACGTATAGATTAAAAGAATTAAGATACCTAGAAAATAATCACGAAATCTGGTTCTTTTTTGGGTGCTGAGTTAAACAAACAAGCAATGGAGAAAATGGCATTCATGGGGCAATTTGAAATATGAACACTGACCCAATATTTGATTGTTTAAGAAATTATCAACTTGCAGGTGCAATAGCAGTATTATGGTTATTTTTAAGTGTCCTTATCTTTTAGAGATACATACTAAAACGTTATTGATGAACTTTATTTCATCAAATTTAATTCATCAAAATACGATGTTATTGATGAACTTTATTTCATCAAATTTAATTTATCAAAATACTATTTTGCCTTGAAATAATAAAGGTGGGGAGAAATGGGCGAGGGTAGAGATGAAACAAGACTGACGGTAAGTTGATAATTGTTGAAGCTGTGTGATAATTACATGAGGGCTCATCACACTAGTAGTAGAGTGCTGGATCTCCACCTTCCTGCTCACAAAAGCCCATTTTTTTTAATTTCCAAGAATTTTGTCATCACAGTCATAGTTTGAAATTGACCATGGTGGGAGTATGTACATCATGAAAATCAACACATGCTACAAATCAGCCTCCTCCCCAAAAGCCAGTGGTCAAAACATTTACCAGCACACTACTGCTACTCTGTCTACTTTTGTACATTTCTTACTCAACAAATATTTATTGAGCACCTTCTATGTGCCAGACACTGGGCTGGATGCTAGGAATACAGGAGGGAACGAAATAGACACCATCTCTGCTTGTATTGATTTCCTAGAGCTACCATAACAAAGTACCATAAACTGTGTGGCTTCAAACAAACAAATTTCTTCTCTTGCAGTTGCAGAGGCTACAAGTCCAAAATTGAGGTGTTGTCAGGGTTATGCTGTTCCCTCTGAAACCTGTGGAGGAGTCCTTCCTTGCTTCCTCCTAGTTTCTGGTAGTTTACCAACCATCTGGCCTTCCTCTGCTTGCAGCTACATAACTCCAATCTCTGCTTTTATCATCATACAGCATTTTTCCTATGTGTCTGTGTCTTCACATAGCCATCTTCTTATAAAGACACCAGTCATATCGGACTAGGGGCCCACTCTACTCCAGTATCACCTCATCTTTTTTGTTCTGTTTTTATTTTGTTTTCTTTGAGACAGGGTCTCACTCTGTTGCCTCGGCTGGAGTACAGTGATCTTGGCTCATTGCATCACTGCAACCTCCACTTCCTGGGCTCAAATGATCCTCCCGCCTCAGCCTCCCTAGTAGCTGGGACCACAGGTGTGCTCCACCATGTCTGGCTAATTTTTTTCATTTTTTGTAGAGATGGGGTTTCACCACATCACGCAGGCCAACCTCATTTTTTAAATTAATTTTTAATTTTGTTAGAAAAAAACAGAAAATGTATTGGTGGAAATGTAAATTGGTATGGTCATTAAGGGAAATGGTGTGAAGGTTCCTCAAAAAAATTTAAAATAGAACCATCATATGACACAAATGAAATCAGCACCTCATAAAGTCATCTGTGCTCCCACATTCACTGTAGCATTATTCACAATACCCAAGATATGGAAACAACCAAAGTGTCTGTCCACAGATGAATGGATAGAGAAATTGTGGTATACATATACAGTGGAATATTATTCAGCCTTCAAAAAGGGAGATCCTGACATTTGCAACAACATGGATGAACCTGGAGGACATTATGCTAAGTGAAATAAGCCGGACACAGAAAGACAAATACCACATAATCCCACTTATGTGTAGAATCTTTAAAAAGTGGAATACATAGAAACAGAGAGTATAACAGTGGTTACCAGGGGCAGAGAGCTGGAAGGGAGGGGAAATGGGGGCCTATAGATCAAAGGGTATAAAGTTGTAATTATGTAGGATGAATAAGTCTAGAGATTTAACGTACAGCATAATGACTACAGTTAGTAATATTGTATTGTATACAAGAAATATGCTCAGAGAGTAGCAAGAGTAGAAGGAATAAGGTGCTCTTACCACCAAAAAAGTAGCTATGCAAGACGTATAGGTTAATTTGCTTGACTGTATTAATTACTTCACTTGGTATCATTGTATAGAAAAACATCATGTTTTATGCTTTAAAATATATATAATATAAATAAATAAAACAAATAAAAATAAATGTTCCTTCTTAATCATTTTTAAGCATAATATTTAACAGTGATAAGTATATTTACATTGCTGTGCAACAGATCTCTAGAATTTTTGCACCTTGCAAAACTGAACCTCTATACCCATTTCCCCTAGCCCCTGGCAACCACCATTCTACTTCCTGTTTCTATGAGTTTTACTCCTATAGATACCTCATATGAGTTGAATCATATAGTATTCATCTTTTTCGTTATTGGCTTATTCCATTTAGCATAATGTTCTCAATGTTCACCCGTGTTGCAGCATGTGACAGGATTTCCTTTTTAAAGGCTCAATAATATTCCATTGTATGTATATACCATGTTTTCTTTATCCATTCATCTGTCGATAGACACTTAGCTTGCTTCCACCTCTTGGTTATTGTGAATAATGCTGTATTGAACATGCGAGTGCTAATATCTTTTTGATATCCTGCTTTGAATTTTTTTCTTTTGTACATGTTTTGATATTCCAATAATAAAAGTAAGAAATATGTAAAGAAATAGAAAAAGGACTATAATTCAGGAAATAAAATACATGGAAAGCATAACTAAACTATGATACAAATGGGATTTTTATAAGTATTAAATTCAATTTTTTAAATAAAGAAATAGTCTATCTTTTCAACAGTTAAGTATTGATCTTATCTAGAAATAGAAGCAACTAGAACTAAATAAGATTTCTAAGCGAACATTGCTTTTTGCAAAATAACTGTAATCGATGTACATGTATCAAATAGCAATTCTTCATTCTAGCATACAAATCAATGAAAGTAAAAATGAATTTTCTTATCATATTCATTTTCCAGCACATAATGTTGGTATTCTGTTTTATGTACAGGAACAAACACTTGAATTGGACGCCTAATGATTCCTTTGATTGTGAATACTGAATTGTAATTAAGATGCATAAACTTAGCTCCCATATTTGTGTTGTCTCAGTATTTGTGAGGATGTAAATTCAAACATTTCTAAGTTTCAAAATAATTGTGATTATTAGAGTTGAAGTGGCTCTTTTCGTCTTTGTATTTTGCCTGGTTTTATGTCAGTATAAATTAGCATAAAATAAGTAGTGAATGATAGGGTTGAAATATGGTTATTCTTTTCATCTAATGCATTACAATAGAGGAAAATAAAACAATCATTAGTGAGTGAATGGGAAATCAGATGGAAGAGATTTAGAGTACCAGTGCTCTGTGTTTCAATAGTTTAAGAATCCAATATATGCTTCAGAATTACGAATATTTGTTTCCACAGAAAGTCTTCCAAGGCTGCCCTTTGTTCATATGACTTGGCTCCACATTTGTTAATTTTCTACATTTTTTTTTTTTTGAGACAGAGTCACACTCTGTCACCCAGGCTGGAGTGCAGTGGCGCAATCTCGGCTCACTGCAACCTCCGCCTCCTGGGTTCAGGCTATTCTCTTGCTTCGACCTCCTGAGTAGCTAGAATTACAGGCACACACCACCATGCCTAGCTAATTTTTGTACTTTTAGTAGAGACGTGGGTTCACCATGTTGGCCAGGCTAGTCTTGAACTCCTGACATCAAGTGATCTGCCTGCCTCGTCCTCCCAAAGTGCTGAGATTACAGGCGTGAACCACCATGCCCAGCCCAATTTTCTACAAATTGTAGATAATAATATGATCCTAGAAACTATAATGGTTTTTTATTCTTGATCTTGTATGCCTTCAAGATATATGCATGCCATTCCCATGTAGGCCTAGAGAACTCAAGGAATTGGTATTAAAATTCATGCCTTCAGCAAATTTTATTTTCTTAGATACAAATGCAATTTGGTCCACATTCCAGGGGAAACCTGTGAGGATGTAGAGCTACAAAATGGCTGCAGATATCTAAAAGATTAAAAGCGTGCTTGGGCAAATATCTATTCAGCAGGGGCACATAATGAACAATTATGTTGATACATCCTCTGTCTCAATAACACGGCCAGGGGCACAGGCACAATGCAGAGAGCATGCTGGGGGGACTCAATAGGCCACTGGGAGAACAGAGCAAGCTGATGGGGAAATGTGCCGTGGACCGCTTCAGTCTTTGCCTACTGGCTACCCTAACCTGCTTAGGAGTACTACCCCGCACTCTACAACAATGGCAGAACTAAAATTTAAAAAGTAAGTTTGTAGACAGGCAGCAGCCAGAGGTTAGAAAAGAGAACTAAAGCCCTTGCAAATCTGGCCTGGAGCATGCCAGCCTATAATTTTTCTGCTAGAAACTGGCTATGTAATTCTCCCAGGGTACAGACTTGCCACCTGTGCTCTCCTCTAATTATCTTTGATCAGGTTTATGCAGTAGGAAGTTATGTTTCAGTGGCTGTGATTGGGCCCAGGGCATAGCTAAGTCTATAATTACTAGCTGGTTAAATCAGAGCTCTTCTGGAATTTAGCAGCCATTTGTGTAAACTGCCTCAATATTTTTAGACTGCAAACTTGTCCTTTTATGCCTCTGTAGGAACTCAGAGATGAACAAGTAGTAGTTAAGAAAAAGCAAATTTTTCAGTGAATTAACAAATGTGCAGAACTAAGAGAGCTAGCCACAGACAGGAAAAATGAGTACTCACTGTAGACAGAAGTTACATACTCCCTCAATAACCTTTCATGAGGTAGAAAGACATGCTTTTAAGGGTACTTCCAATTTTGGAATACCAATACTTTAAAATGTGTTCCTCCAATTGGCCACTGAGTATATTAGTTGAAAGACAGCTTTCAGAAAACCCAGATTCAAATCTCAACTCTTCCACTTATTTTCTAGCTGTGTGATGTTAAAGGAAATCATTTCACCTCTCTGATCCTGATTTCTCATTTTAAAAAACTTCCTAACAATACCACAGAGCCGTTGTGAAGATCAAATGAAATAACATAGAACATTCAGCACCATTCTTGGTACAGTAATGGCACTTAATAAATGCTTGGTGATGAAAATAATAATAAATTCTATTATTAAAGTAAACAGGTTTTCTGGGGTCCCTAGGAGAGAAGGGAGATTCCTTTGCCTGTGTCCCCTCTCATCACCCCCACCCCTTGATTGCTAATTAGAATTACATGGCAGAGTTAATAAGGGGAATTCTTTCCAGCTGAAGTGAGCGAGCCATGTTTCTCCTTGAGATTGAGAAAGGCTATTCCCAAATGGTGTGCTCTTTTTTCTCCCTTTATAATGTCCCTGAAATGGTACAGTTGATGAGGTTAAAGAAAATGGTACATAAACAACAAGATAATTATTTCCAAAGGACATGAATACTCATATAATTTAATGCAGGTGGTGCTTAATAAACAATCCTTTCACTGAGTAAACAAAAGAGGGAAATTGTGAGTAATTTAGAGACATCTAAGTGAAATCACTTATGGTTCCTTATGCATGTATATCTTATGACTTATCTATCTATTTTACTGCTCACCTCTCAGATATGTGCCATTGGAAGAATGTGGCAACACAAATACATGCAAATATCCTTAATCAAATGCGTATGTGTAGATCCTGCACTTTGCCTAGAGAGGTGAATAAAAAGAATTGGAGTCACTTGTTTATGCACTTGGGCAGCTGTGCTGTTGGACCAATGCCACACTGATTCCCCACTGAAACAAAGGAAGCAAACTCTGTTTTCAAGAAAATAATGCCTAACACTTTGGCCAAACAGTTGTCTCCAAATGTTAACCTCCTTAAAGAACACCATGGTAATTATGAACATACGATTAAACAACATTTGGAAAGATTACCTGTGTGGGTGAGAGATATTTAACTTTTCTCATCTTAAGCCACCAGTACTGTGGTCATTTACTTGGGCTTTAAAGGGCAATGCCTGACATTTGGCCTTTGGTGGATTTTACAGGCCGCTTGTAAGCTTAAAGGTTTTGCCTGGTTAAATCAAGTTTTATCACAGAGGCTATTTGCAACTTTATGCTCTGTCTCACAGAAATGTCAGTGTTTGCCTTTGCTCTGAACTGGGCATAGAAACTCAAGGAACATCCCAGACTAGCTCTGAAAATAGAACATCCTTGGCTTTAGGTCTATGTTTTTAACGTACCACAAACAACCTGTATGAAGCATTCATCTTCACTAAGAATGCTGTAAGGCTTCTGGATGACCGAGCAACAAGTCTTTTGGGAGAGACTAAATGCTCATAACTCTCCGCCACATTGTAAATTGCCAATGTGTGTTCCTTTATTCTCTTCCTGGTGGAGGAAAAACATCTTTGATAATAAGCTTGAGAAATACATTTTCTATGGATTCTGTGGAAATAACTATCGCATTCAGTATGGGAAGTTGAACCTCAGCTGGGCTTGCACTGCAGCTTGGCAGGCTTCTTGTTGACTCCCTCGGGAATTTCTTAGAACAGTTGTTCTAAATCCAAACTGTTTCCCCTGCTCTCAAGCCCCCAGTCCTACTCCAGCTGTCCCTCTTCTCACATATGACCTCACCACCTACTTCACTGCAAAGACTCTGGCCATTCCCCTTCTTCAAACTGCATAATGCATAACGCTTTTGCCTGAACTCTACAACAACCCTTCTGTTTCAAAAAAAAAAAAAAAAAAGAGCACTGTATCTCAGGTATGTCCTCTACTTGGATACTTGATCCCAAGCCCTCTTCGCTTCTGAGAGAACTTGTTCCATTATCTACTTTTAGTGGCTCCTTCCCCAAGGTCCATGTTCAGAGTTCTCCTTACTTTTGACCCAAGTTACCATCCTATTTCTCACCTTCTTTCCATAAGCCAGATTTCTCACTGACTCCTTTCTCAGCATTGGGTCACTTCCTAACCCTTTGCAACCTAGTTTCTGCCCGCCACTCTATGACACTGTATTCAAACTGCTGCCTTGAAAGTCAGCAATGACATAACCATAGGCAGATTCAATGTTTTGTTGTTGTTGTTTTGTGTGTGTGTTTGTGTGTTTTTTTTTTTTTTTTTTAGAATTCACCCTGCTTGACCTCACTGAGGTTTTTTCCAATGGAGACCACCTCATTCCTTTTAAAACTCTCTCCATGGCTTCCATGGAACTACGCTGATTATTATTATTATTATTGTAGAGACAGTTCTTGCCATATTGCCCAGGCTGATCTCAAATTCCTGGGCTGCAGTAATCTGCCCACCATGGCCTCCCTCAGTGTTGGGACTACAGGGATGAGCCACTGGACCTGGCCCAGGCTAATTTTTCTCCTACCTCTTTGACTGATTCCAGTTTGTTTCCTTTGTTGGCTCCTCTTCCTCTATCTATCCCTGAAATGTAAGCATTCTCCACAGGTCCTGTCCTTAGCCCTCATCCTTTCCACTCTCTTTTAATGCATATATTCACTGTGTCTTTTGAGAGAGGATAAATTTTTGCTGCCGTGAGTTGAATTAGATATTTGGGGCAGCTACTTTAGGTGATCATTTCACATATTCAATTAACTTCTCAACATGGATGACTACCTAATTCCTCTCATTCACTCATGTATACATCCATCAATTATTCACTGAGAGCATACCATATAAGTAGAGTTGACTATACAATTTATTCTTCAGGGCGGTGGAGCCAAGATGGCCAAATAGGAACAGCTCCAGTCTACAGCTCCCAGCGTGAGCGACGCAGAAGACGAATGATTTCTGCATTTCCAACTAAGGTACCGGGTGCATCTCACTGGGGATTGTCGGACAGTGGGTGCAGGACAGTGGGTGCAGCGCACCGAGCATCAGCCAAAGGAGGGCGAGGCATCGCCTCACCCAGGAAGTGCAATGGGTTGGGGAATTCCCTTTCCTAGCCAAGGAAAGGGGTGACAGACGGCACCTGCTAAATCGGGTCACTCCCACCCTAATTCTGCGCTTTTCCGACGGTCTTAGCAAATGGCACACCAGGAGATTATATCCCGTGCATGGCTTGGAGGGTCCTATGCCCACGGAGCCTTGCTCATTGCTAGCACAGCAGTCTGAGATCAAACTGCAAGGTGGCAGTGAGGCTGGGGGAGGGGCGCCCACCATTGCCGAGGCTTGAATAGGTAAACAAAGTGGCCGGGAAGCTCAAACTGGGTGGAACCCATCACAGCTCAAGGAGGCCTGCCTGTCTCTGTAGACGCCACCTCTGGGGGCAGGGCGTAGCCAAACAAAAGGCAGCAGAATCCTCTGCAGACTTAAATGTCCCTGTCTGACAGCTTTGAAGAGAGTAGTGGTTCTCCCAGCACGCAGCTGGAGATCTGAGAACGGACACACTGCCTCTTCAAGTGGGTCCCTGACCCCCGAGTAGCCAAACTGGGAGGCATCCCCAAGTAGGGGCAGACTGACACCTCACATGGCCGGGTACTCCTCTGAGACAAAACTTCCTGAGGAACGATCAGGCAGCAGCATTTGCGGTTCACCAATATCCGCTATTCTGCAGCCACCGCTGCTGATACCCAGGCAAACAGGGTCTGGAGTGGACCTGCAGCAAACTCCAACAGACCTGCAGCTGAGGGTCCTGACTGTTAGAAGGAAAACTAACAAACAGAAAGGACATCCACACCAAAAACCCATCTGTACATCACCATCATCAAAGACCAAAGGTAGATAAAAACACAAAGATGGGGAAAAAAAAGAGCAGAAAAACCGGAAACTCTAAAAATCAGAGTGCCTCTCCTCTACCAACACAGCTCCTCACCAGCAATGGAACAAAGCTGGATAGAGAATGACTTTGACGAGTTGAGAGAAGAAGGCTTCAGACAATCAAATTACTACGAGCTAAAGGAGGAAGTTCGAACCCATGGCAAAGAAGTTAAATACATTGAAAAAAGATTAGATGAATGGCTAACTAGAATAACCAATGCAGAGAAGTCCTTAAAGGACCTGATGGAGCTGAAAACCATGGCACGAGAACTACATGACGAATGCACAAGCCTCAGTAGCCTATTTGATCAACTGGAAGAAAGGGTATCAGTGATGGAAAATCAAACGAATGAAATGAAGCAAGAAGAGAAGTTTAGAGAAAAAAGAATAAAAAGAAACAAACAAAGCCTCCAAGAAATATGGGACTATGTGAAAAGACCTAATCTACATCTGATTGGTGTACCTGAAAGTGACGGGGAGAATGGAACCAAGTTGGAAAACACTCTTCAAGATATTATCCAGGAGAATTTCCCCAATCTAGCAAGGCAGGCCAACATTCAAATGCAGAAAATACAGAGAACGCCACAAAGATACTCCTCAAGAAGAGCAACTCCAAGACACACAATTGTCAGATTCACCAAAGTTGAAATGAAGGAAAAAATGTTGAGGGCATCCAGAGAGAAAGGTCAAGTTACCCACAAAGGGAAGCCCATCAGACTAACAGCTGATCTCTCGGCAGAAACTCTACAAGCCAGAAGAGAGTGGGGGCCAATATTCAACATTCTTAAAGAAAAGAATTTGCAACCCAGAATTTCATATCCAGCCAAACTAAGCTTCATAAGTGAAGGAGAAATAAAATACTTTACAGACAATCAAATGCTGAGAGATTTTGTCACCACCAGGCCTGCCCTAAAAGAGCTCCTGAAGGAAGCACTAAACATGGAAAGGAACAACTGGTACCAGCCACTGCAAAAACATGCCAAATTGTAAAGACCATGGAGGCTAGGAAGAAACTGCATCAACTAACGAGCAAAATAACCAGCTAACATCATAATGACAGGATCAAATTCACACATAACAATATTAACCTTAAATGTAAATGGACTAAATTCTCCAATTAAAAGACACAGACTGGCAAATTCAATAAAGAGTCAAGACCCACCAGTGTGCTGTATTCAGGAAACCCATCTCACATGCAGATACACACATAGGCTCAAAATAAAGGAATGGAGGAAGATCTACCAAGCAAATGGAAAACAAAAAAAGGCAGGGGTTGCAATCCTAGTCTCTGATAAAACAGACTTTTAAACCAACAAAGATCAAAACAGATAAAGAAGACCATTACATAATGGTAAAGGGATCAATTCAACAAGAAGAGCTAACTATCCTAAATATACATGTACCCTATACAGGAGCACCCAGATTCATAAAGCAAGTCCTTTGAGACCTACAAAGAGACTTAGACTCCCACACAATAATAATGAGAGACTTTAACACCCCACTGTCAACATTAGACAGATCAACGAGACAGAAAGTTAACAAGGATATCCAGGAATTGAACTCAGCTCTGCACCAAGCAGACCTAATAGACATCTACAGAACTCTCCACCCCAAATCAACAGAATATACATTCTTTTCAGCACTACACCACACCTATTCCAAAATTGACCACATACTTGGAAGTAAAGCACTCTTCAGCAAATGTAAAAGAACAGAAATTACTCTTCAGCAAATGTAAAAGAACAGAAATTATAACAAACTGTCTCTCAGACCACAATGCAATCAAACTAGAACTCAGGATTAAGAAACTCACTCAAAACCGCTCAACTACATGGAAACTGAGCAACCTGCTCCTGAATGACTACTGAGTACATAACAAAATAAAGGCAGAAATAAAGATGTTCTTTGAAATCAACGAGAACAAAGACACAACATACCAGAATCTCTGGGACACATTCAAAGCAGTGTGTAGAGGGAAATTTATAGCACTAAATGCCCACAAGAGAAAGCAGGAAAGATCTAAAATTGACACCCTAACATCACAATTAAAAGAACTAGAGAAGCAAGAGCAAACACATTCAAAAGCTAGCAGAAGGCAAGAAATAACGAAGATCAGAGCAGAACTGAAGGAAATAGAGACACAAAAAACCCTTCAAAAAATCAGTGAATCCAGGAGCTGGTTTTTTGAAAAGATCAACAAAATTGATAGACTGCTAGCAAGACTAAGAAAGAAGAAAAGAGAGAAGAATCAAATAGATGCAATAAAAATGACAAAGGGGATATCACCACCGATCCGACAGAAATACAAACTACCATCAGAGAATACTATAAACACCTCTATGCAAATAAACTAGAAAATCTGGAAGAAATGTATAAATTCCTCTACACATACACTCTCCCAAGACTAAACCAGGAAGAAGTTGAATCTCTGAATAGACCAATAACAGGCTCTGAAATTGACGCAATAATTAATAGCTTACCAACCAAAAAAAGTCAGGACCAGACGTATTCACAGCCGAATTCTACCAGAGGTACAAGGAGGAGCTGGTACCATTCCTTCTCCAATCAATTTCTATTGATTGGAAACTATTCCAATCAATAGAAAAAGAGGGAATCCTCCCTAACTCATTTTATAAGGCCAGCATCATCCTGATACCAAAGCCTGGCAGAGACACAACAAAAAAAGAGAATTTTAGACCAATATGCCTGATGAACATTGATGCGAAAATCCTCAATAAAATACTGGCAAACAGAATCCAGCAGCACATCAAAAAGCTTATCCACCATGATCAAGTGGGCTTCATCCCTGGGATGCAAGGCTGGTTCAACTTATGCAAATCAATAAATGTAATCCAGCATATAAACAGAACCAATGACAAAAACCACATGATTATCTCAATAGATGCAGAAAAGGCCTTTGACAAAATTCAACAGCCCTTCATGCTAAAAACTCTCAATAAATTAGGTATTGATGGGACGTATCTCAAAATAATAAGAGCAATCTATGACAAACCCACAGCCAATATCATACTGAATG
Source organism: Gorilla gorilla gorilla (assembly GCF_029281585.2). Taxonomy (NCBI): domain Eukaryota; kingdom Metazoa; phylum Chordata; class Mammalia; order Primates; family Hominidae; genus Gorilla; species Gorilla gorilla. The sequence goes on from NC_073247.2 coordinate 129,965,932, forward strand.
AACAAAACTGGAAGCATTCCCTTTGAAAACGGGCACAAGACAGGGATGCCCTCTCTCACCACTCCTATTCAACATGGTGTTGGAAGTTCCGGCCAGGGCAATCAGGCAGGAGAAAGAAATAAAGGGCATTCAATTAGGAAAAGAAGAAGTCAAATTGTCCCTGTTTGCAGCTGATATGATTGTATATCTAGAAAACCCCATCATCTCAGTCCAAAATCTCCTTAAGCTGATAAGCAACTTCAGCAAAGTCTCAGGATACAAAATCAATGTGCAAAAATCACAAGCATTCTTATACACCAATAACAGACAAACAGAGAGCCAAATCATGAGTGAACTACCATTCACAATTGCTTCAAAGAGAATAAAATAACTAGGAATCCAACTTACAAGGGATGTGAAGGACCTCTTCAAGGAGAATTTCAAACCACTGCTCAATGAAATAAAAGAGGATACAATCAAATGGAAGAACATTCTATCCTCATTGCTAGAAGACTCAATATCATGAAAATGGCCATACTGCCCAAGGTAATTTATAGATTCAATGCCATCCCCATCAAGCTACCAATGACTTTCTTCACAGAATTGGAAAAAAACTACTTTAAACTTCATATGGAACCAAAAAAGAGCCCGCATTGCCAAGTCAATCCTAAGCCAAAAGGACAAAGCTGGAGGCATCACGCTACCTGACTTCAAACTATACTACAAGGCTACAGTCACCAAAACAGCATGATACTGGTACCAAAACAGAGATATAAATCAATAGAACAAAACAGAGCCCTCAGAAATAATGCCACATATCTACAACTATCTGATCTTTGACAAACCTGAGAAAAACAAGCAATGGGGAAAGGATTCCCTATTTAATAAATGGTGCTGGGAAAACTGGCTAGCCATATGTAAAAAGCTGAAACTGGATCCCTTCCTTACACCTTATACTAAAATTAATTCAAGATGTATTAAAGATTTAAATGTTAGACCTAAAACCATAAAAACCCTAGAAGAAAACCTAGGCAATACCATCCAGGACATAGGCATGGGCAAGGACTTCATGTCTAAAACACCAAAAGCAAGGGCAACAGAAGCCAAAATTGACAAATGGGATCTAATTAAACTAAAGAGCTTCTGCACAGCAAAAGAAACTACCATCAGAGTGAACAGGAAACCTACAAAATGGGAGAAAAATTTTGCTATCTACTCATCTGACAAAGGGCTAATATCCAGAATCTACAATGAACTCAAACAAATTTACAAGAAAAAACAAACAACCCCATCAACAAGTGGGGGAAGGATATGAACAGACACTTCTCAAAAGAAGACATTTATGCAGCCAAAAGACACATGAAAAAATGCTCATCATCACTGGCTATCAGAGAAATGCAAATCAAAACCACTATGAGATATCATCTCACACCAGTTAGAATGGCAATCATTAAAAAGTCAGGAAACAACAGGTGCTGGAGAGGATGTGGAGAAATAGGAACACTTATACTGTTGGTGGGACTGTAAACTAGTTCAATCATCGTGGAAGTCAGTGTGGCAATTCCTCAGGGATCTAGAACTAGAAATACCATTTGACCCATCCATCCCATTACTGGGTATATACCCAAAGGATTATAAGTCATGCTGCTATAAAGACACATGCACACGTATGTTTATTGCGGCACTATTCACAATAGCAAAGACTTGGAACCAACCCAAATGTCCAACAATGATAGACTGGATTAAGAAAATGTGGCACATATACACCATGGAACACTACGCAGCCATAAAAAATGATGAGTTCACGTCCTTTGTAGGGACATGGATAAAGCTGGAAACCATCATTCTCAGCAAACTATCACAAGGACAAAAAACCAAACACCGCATGTTCTCACTCATAAGTGGGAATTGAACAGTGAGAGAACACACGGAAGCAGGAAGGGGAACATCACACACCAGGGCCTGTTGTGGGGTGGGGGAAGTGGGGAGGGATAGCATTAGGAGATATACCTAATGTTAAATGACGAGTTAATGGGTGCAGCACACCAACATGGCACATGTATATATATGTAACAAACCTGCATGTTGTGCACATGTACCCTAAAACTTAAAGTATAATTAAAAAAAAAAGAACACAAACATTTCCAAGAACTTTCTTCTTTTGAGTGATACTTCTAAGTGCTGCAAGCCACCCACCAGTCATTTCTGAACTCGGCATACTGTTATCTGACTTCAGCAACTGGATGTCATGCTTTTCCCCTGATGGCACAAGTCCTGTTGTGCTTTTTTTGTTTTGGAGGGATGTCTGTGTTTTATTTTGAGCATTTTATGCCTGATTAAATTCCATCTCAGTAACTGAAGAACTTCTTAAAAGAAGCATTTTTGGTAGAAAACCTGGATGCTTCGCTTATTGTTCACTACTAGTGTAAAATTTGGTGAATCCTTGAAACACATTTGTCTCACTTCTAAAATGTATGCCTTGAATGTCATTCTGTATATAAAAAACAAAACAAAGACAAAAAATAAAATGTATGCCAGAAGTTCTGGGACAAACAAAAAAAAGTATTCTTCCAATTGGTACTTCTGAGCATAAAAGGAGGCACTGTTAATACTTCTGTCAGCACAACAGGCATAAATTCAGATTGTTTTGGACAAACTAGACATATGGTAATCCTCGGTATAATAGTCTCCAAATAGTGTGAAGCTACAAAAGTAAATTGTCAATCTATTCTGTTCTCAAAGAGAATTTAGCATAGTAGAGTGATAATACATGCACATAAATAAACAGAATACTATTAGAAAGTGATAAATACCGTGAGAGAGGTGCAGATAACTGTACTGAATTTTCAGGATGAGAAGAGATTGTTTTCATCTTGAAAAATCAAGGAAAGCTTTGTAAAAACAGCACTCAAGCAGTCCCTGGACACATAAAGATGATGAACAGTGTGAGTTTCAGTTGGAGGGAACAGTATGAGCAGGGCTCCACTCATGATTCTTCAGTTTGTGTGCTGCAGAAGAACGCCACACCTAAGGGGACACTGTTCACATTGTGGACATTTTGAAATTTTTTATATTTTATATGTGTATTTGGGGTTTTCTGAGACATGGTCTTTCTCTGTTGCCCAGGCTGGAGTGCAGTGGCATGATCTCAGCTCACTGCAGCCTCAACCTTCTGGGCTCAAGCAATTCTCCCACCTCAACCTCCCAAGTAGCTATGACTACAGGCATGCTCCACCATGCCTGGCCAATTTTGTTTTATATTTTGTAGAGAATGGGTCTCACTATATTGCCCAGGCTGGTCTTGAGCTCCTGGCCTCAAGCAATTCTCCCGCCTCAGCTTCCCAAAATGCCAAGATTACAGGCATGAGCCACCACACCCGGCCAAAATTTTCATGGTAATAACTTTTTTGTTATTTCAAAGATAGATGATTTGTATATTTTTTACAAAAATTTTCTAGTAGGTGGCAGGAGAATGACATTTCCTAACAATCAGTATATTACAACAGTTTTCAGACAGATGGAAGTAAAGAGTTTTGAGGAAGAGACACCTTTTTCTATTTTGTGCCAAGAATCCATATGGGCTGGCAATGATCCTGAGTATGTGCAAAAGCATAAAAGAGAAAATTGTGGAGCATAAATAGAACAGAGAGAGTACATCAGTCTGAGTAAAGCACAGGTGCCTGAGAAAACACAGTGAATAAACAAACTGGGAAAGTAGATTCAAACCAGATTGTGGAAGTCCTTGAGTGTCAGCATAAAAAAGTCAGACTCTAGTCAGTAGTCACAGATCAAACCGGTTTTAAGGAGTTACTTTGAGGACAATGTATAAAGTAGTTTCAAAAAGCAAGGACTGGAAGTGAAGACACCTGTTAGAAGGCTATTGGCCTTCTAATGTAGGCAAACATTTCCCAGAGTAAACTCTGTAGAGGTAACTCTATTTCTTCTGGATTTCAATAACACCAGACAGCATGAGAGCAGAAGCACAGAAAGTTGCGTGGTTTAATTCAGCCCTACCATCTCTCCGTAACTCTAACTCTTCTACATGTCTACCTGAGTGACCTGCCAATACTTCATATTCACATGCCCAAAATCAAACTCATCCTCTTCCTCCTCAAAACTATTGCCTCAAAAAAACCCTATTTCCTCTGTGAGCATAGACACAAAATAAGGGTGGCTTAAATAAGATAGAATCTCAAAAGTAAGCAGTCCAGAGCTAGTATGGCAGTACCATGAAATCTTCAGGGGCCCAGATTCCTTCTCGGTGTGCACTCTGCCATTCCTAAGGTATGTGTCTTCATGGCGCAAGATGAATATTGGTATTCCAGCCATTACATCCATGTTCCTGACAGTGTACTGGAGAAAGAAGAAAGGAAATGTGTGATCTCTACCTTTTAAAGGAGATTCCTCGAAAAGTATCACATAACGTGACCACTTTAATCTCATTAACCAGAACTTAGTCACATGAACACATGCAAAGAAAGCTGAGAAATTGTCTTTTAGCTGAGTGACAATTTGCTCAACTAAAATTCTTTTTGTTTTACCAAAAAAAAAAAAAGAATGGATATTGGGTATTGGGAGGTAACTGGCAATGTCTGCCACAGATAGCAAAATCTTTAAGGCTGAGAGGGAGAGCAAGGCAAAGGAAGAGATGTCAAGGATGACAAGTTTTCTAGCCTGGGTGGCTGGCAGAAGAGTTTTTCTCTTATTTACAACTGTACTTAATCCTGATATACTCTGGAACAAATTAACTTATTTTAAAGAAAAGCTTTAAAATAGTTTCCCTACTTGGAGCAACACAGAAGACACTATACTAATAAAGTCCCACTAGCAGGAGATTTAGTTACAGCTATGCGTATAAATTAGAACTAGAAAAGAGACATTTGGAACCTCAGCTATTATAAACTGCATTAGCAGGAATCACAGTCTATATCACCAGACTTCCAAACAGATGTTATTATGCAATGACCCTGTTTTATTATGATTATGCCTTGAAATTATATTTCCAAGAAGTTCAAATGCATTACTGCTTCGTATAATTTTTAATCTAATATATATGATAGGCATATAAGCTACATAGGAGACAAGTAATTTAATACTCATTTTATGGTAGGGTCAGGAATAAATTAATGCTTATGGTCATAGGATTTCTCAGATAGCTTCAACTACCAAGTCTTCTTCTGGGCTCTCTAGCAAACAAGCTCGTTTCTCCCAAGCAGTTGGTGATCCTAACCTTCCCATCTGTTACCTCTCAAATGGGGCTTGAGTGTACACCGTGAGCCAGGGACAGAAATGAGATTAGGCCTACATCCCTCAACATATCCAGTCTAGATTACATGGGCCAATATGATATTCAAAACAAAATTATTTCTCTTCCCAAACAGAAACTCCCCATTTACACAGGCCCAAGCACCCAAAAGTATATCTTAAAAATGGTGATGGACTGACTATTCAAGTCCCAGACCAAGAGGGATGACAACCATCTTGATAGGGACCTTTTCTACTCCATACTTGATCAGCAGATATGGGAAGAAAGGAGATTAGGGAGTAAGAAACAGACAGGGAGTAGCAAAAAAAAGGGGGCTTATTTTTTGCTTTGCTTTGGATTTTTAAAAAAAATGTACTGACCTAAACAATATCTTAATGAGGCAGGTCAGTATTTACAGTCTTTCGAACCCCATTTAACCTTTCTGTGCCTCATCTGCTAAGCATCTTGGCCAAGATCACATACCAAATCAGTGACATAGTCATCATGAGGCCTCAAGCGCCTAGTTCCCGGTTTCATATTTTAAAGAAGCCAAGTGACAGAAGAAAGGGAAAAACTGGGTCAGAGAAACAAAGTTGGCCTGAAAAATCTGTGTTTCAAAATAAAGCCAATTACATAAAGACATGACATTTCTCATCTAAACAGAAAAATTAGTCGAGGCCCCAACATCTTTCTTTTCCAGTTGATAGATACAGGCACTTTTCAATGGCAAGAAAGCAAAATGATGACTCTAGCATCATTGTCAATTATTTTATCTAATGAAGCTCCATTGCTTGTAAAATTTGAGTAGAGTTATGGAAACAAACAAGCTAAGCAATTGGCTAAAACAACACAGCTATAAAGATCCAACTAAGTAAAAAAGGTGCGTATGCTGAACAAAACATGTCTAACACCAAAGACAGGGTTTAAAAATATTAGTTGGTAGAATCTGTGCTTTAGATTCCTGATCATCTAAATTCTTTGTCACCGTTTTCTTCTCTTGTCTCCTTCAGGAATATTTTTAGATTCCTAAATTTGTACTCCAGCTTTGATAGCTGCCTCTAATCCTATCAATCATGGTGCCTCCTTTATAATTATTTTTTTAACCTTGGATTTCTGGCCCAGATATCAATTCTGCTGGCTCCTTTGACTTTTGTCTCCGCTTGCTCACTCTCTCTCTCTCCCTCTCACTGACAAACACACACACACACACACCAAGGAAGGGGAAACTCAAGCAGGTTTCCAGTGCTTTGCACCTGCGGAATGTGAAAGAGGCCCAATTGGCCGGGCGCGGTGGCTGCTCACGCCTGTAATCCCAGCACTTTGGGAGGCCGAGACGGGCGGATCACGAGGTCAGGAGATCGAGACCATACTGGCTAACACGGTGAAACCCCGTCTCTACTAAAAATACAAAAAAATTAGCTGGGCGTGTTGGTGGGCGCCTGTAGTCCCAGCTACTTGGGAGGCTGAGGCAGGAGAATGGCGTGAACCCGGGAGGCGGAGCTTGCAGTGAGCCGAGATCGCGCCATTGCACTCCAGCCTCGGCGACGGAGCGAGACTCTGCCTCAAAAAGAAAAAGAAAAAGGCCCAATTTTTCTTACTCCTGGGACTGAAGCACTGTGAGGAAACATTGCAGTGATGGAACCAAGCAGTTTTACTCTAGGCAAAACCGATGACAACCAAGCAAAGTTGCTAGTACAACTATGAACGTGCCCACTTACCTGTGCTTCTCTCTAAACATACACACCAATGCCCCCCATCCAAATTCTATTTTTTTCTTTTTTTTAAACTGTCCCTTCCTCTGGAGACCCACCCAAAATCTAGAAGATGACAGCAAACTTCCCAGTTTTCTTCTACAACTATAGCCATTCATAGACACCAGAACTCACAACTGGCCTTGGTTGGGGGAGAGGGGAGAACTGAGCAGATGAATATACCCAGGTCCTCCCTAACCGAAGTGATTCCTCTACATCAACCACCAACCAGAGAACCCCTCTGGAGTACTATGCAGCATTCTTGGCTGTTATATGTCATGAATATAACATTATTGCATGCCAGAATATGGAGAATGCAGGAATGCTACTGATAAACCCATAACCCTGCAATGTCACCTGTTGATAATTTCCCAGTACTGCAGGAAAAGGGAGGGGCCTACCTCTGACCCACCAAGACTCTGCCTGCCACTCCACAGTCCAGACCCAGCCCAACAACCCCAGACCAGAAACTTGAGTGCTGGCCTCCAACCCGCAACTCAGGGGCTGTGGACCAGAAGCAGAGTCCACCTCAAGCACACCACGGAACTTGTCAGGACTTTCACCCAGGCAACTCTGGGAATGCTTAGCCTTGCTCTACCTGAGGGGGTAGATTCCTTTCTTTCTAAGCAATTGTTCAAGATTACCTAGTGCCACTGTTCTCATTGTTCTCCAATCAATCATTTATGCTTGCTCTCATCACCTAGAATCTGGACTCTTGGCTCCATAACCCAATTTCAATACCCATATGTGTCCCCTCCTTCAGTTTTGGTGACACTTTGGGTTCCCCTCGAAGATCAGAGGTTTGGATCTCACCCAGATTTCAGCTGTGCTTATTTTGTTTGTTCTTCCAAAATTGAAGTCCAGTTACTTTATTTTGATTATGTGAGTACTCTATCCTCCGTGAAAAAATTAAAAAAATACAGAGCACCCAATACAGAATGGAATAAAGATGAAAAAATTATCCATGATTCCACCATCCTGATGATGCTTTCTTCTGCCTCAGCTAAGAATTTCCTAATAAGACCTTGAGTAACTCTACCCATTCATGTTGTGCCACCTCTTGCAATTAGATTTGGCTCAGTAGGCACAGAATGAGAGGATCCAGAACTTTGGTCCTGAAAAAGGTGAGAATATTTGGAATTCTCCCTCTCATTGTGTGCTGGCCACAAGGTGTATAAGTGGGTCCATCATCCCCATCACCATTTAAGTCCCATAGCCATGTTAGATACCTGGAACAGACATTGGGGAAATGTAAGTAAATAACTTCAGGCATCTGACCTGGACCTCCCCAATCCTCCACACGGAACAAGCACACTCAGACATCAATTTGAGACCCTTAAGAAATTTTGGGGCTGGGCATGGTGGCTCACACTTGTAATCCCAGCACTTTGGAATGCTGAGGTGTGAAGATCATTTGAGTCCAGGAGTTTGAAGTCAACTTGGGCAACATAACAAGATCTCATCTCTACAAAAAATACAAAATTTAGCAGGGTGTAGTGGCACCCCTGTAGTCCCAGCTACTCAGGAGGCTGAGGTGGGAGGATCACTTGAGCCCAGGAGTTCAAGGCTGCAGTGAGCTGTGATCGCACCACTGCACTCCAGCCTGGGCAGCAGAGAGAGACCCTGTTTCAAAAAGAGAGAGAGAGAAAGAGAGAGAGAGACAAAAGTTTGGGGAAATTGAGATGTGTCTGCTTGTATGTGTGTGTGTGTGTGTGTATGTGTGTGTCTGTATACATACATTCAAACATATTAGATATTCATATGTAATATGGTTTATTACTCAACTCATTTTAGCTTGTGTGATTTTTTTAAAAGAATTTCTCATAATTTTTGTTTGAATCTAAAATCTTCAAATAAATGTTTTGATTTTTCTAGAGGCAATTATTTCTCTATTACAAGATATTTAAAGTTTAAACTTTTACAGTTTCATTCTTTTTTTTAAAAAAAAAGGACGATTTTTGTGTACCAAGACAGCCACCAGTTTTAAACTGCTTTTATTACTCTCCCTCCATCTGCACATCTTAAGTTGAAACTGCTTGTGATTCTAGAGTAAGGAATGAGCTCCACCCGGTGGTGAGATTTTGAAGTGCACCAAAGAAAATACCACTAAGTACACTCTCTGAACCCAATTTTCTGTCTTCCCTTTTTGTCTCTCACTCCACCCACAAGATTTTTAGAATCATCATCCTAGAAACTCACAGAGAAGAGGGGTTAAAAATGTAGATCACATCCTTCAACAAACTGTAAATCCTCTTCCACAATATGCTTAAAATGCCAAAATGGACAAAACTAAGAATTTATGCAGGAGGTTGCAAAATTTTTGTGTGCAAAATCAGACCTTGGCAATGACCTTGAGCAGTAGGATATATATAACTACCACAAGCTTGGTGTTCCAATAATGAAACACTAGGCATAAATGGGTTAAGCAAAACCTTTCATTTGGTTCCTACACTCGATATTGGATAAGAAGCTACATTTAATCCAGTAAAACAACTGGAGCCTTTTTAACTTGATACAAAACATAATAATAGCTAACAATAACTGAGTACTTATGTAACAGGCTGCTCTGTGTGATGTGATGTGTGTATAAATTTAATACACAACCCTATAGGGTAGGTAATATTATCAGAACCAGTTTGCAGATGAAAAAACTGGGGCCTAGAGAAAATAAATTGCTCAAGGCCACAAAGTGGTAGAGCCAGACTTGAAGTCAGCTAGCCCAGGCTCTAAACCACCATGCCATACTGCTTCTCTATAACTCAAATTGGACATAATCTCTCTCAGAATAAACAACTTGAGGCTAGGATCTTGTCCACATTCTTTCTCAAAAATAGCCAAAGGCAAGACAAGACCCCTGTTTCTATTTTTATTCATCTTATGGTCATCACAGATTTGTAACTCTAGCTTACCGCCCTTGTTCTTTCCCTACTGTGACAATGATTCTGTTTGGGAGTTTCAGTAAAGTCTTGTAGCTGAGAGCCTGGGTTTTATGTCTCTTCACCATTTATCTTGTGCCTTCTCCCCCAACTCCCACCCTATCTCAGCCCCAGCTTCCTCAAACATCATTCATTTAAAACCATGTTGAAAATGACACATTCTTTAAAATCCACCAATATTAATACAATCAAAATCAGAATTTTTCCTAAAACATTTGTGTGTACACACACACACACACACACACACACACACATACAGGCAAGCACTAATTCTCATAGAAAACCTTAAATAGTCTTTTACAGTACTTTCAACATTGCTACCAAAGCCATATTCCATTAAGGCAAAAAAGCCTTTTCTCATTCATTCATCCAACAAAAATTTGTTGAGCTTTTACTTCTCCTAAGCTGTGGAGATACAACAATGAAGAAGCCAAATATGGTCCCTGCCCTGATGGAACTTATAGTTCTGAATATTATTCAATATACATAAGAAAGAAGGAGATGACTCTGACCTAAAGATGCCTTCTAGATTTTTTTTAATGCACTTCCTTCAAATTAGAGCTACCAATATGCATACCCTCCAGCTAGGTGACAAAAAAAGGAAATTTACAATCTTTGTAACTCCACTGACAGAAAATAAAACCCATGAATATTCCAATAGGAGGAAAACAGGATTGTATTCTATATTCAAAAATTACCAGATGACAATTTTCTCAGACTGCCAAAAATGGAAATTAGAGAGGCATAGGGCTGCCCTGGAAGCCACCTTGCCATGGCATCTTGCCTTTTGAATTTGGAATTCCTTGCTAAACTAGAGGCAATCTGGAAGTAGCTCAGCATGATCCAAATGAGAACCTTGGGTAAATTCTTCCTTGTCTTTTTGTGCCTGTGATCCTTGGGCACCACCCAGATTGCAAACTCTGGCTGACATCAACCATCCAACAATTTTTCTTGATGCCACTCCTCTTTACTGCCCTTCTCTACCCAATTTCGTGCTGCTCCTCTCTCTCCCAACATTTCCACTACACCATCTGAATCTTGTTCCATTGTAAACAAAGTCCACTTCTAAGTCTGCTACTTCTTCCCTCCATCTCATCCCATCTCACTCCATGCTCATTCCATCTCCTGTTGCTAACTGAAAGCTGGCTCTCTACCTGCAACCCCATGTCCCACACAGCCATATCAAGGTTGGTCTTTCTTGCACAATGTGCATAGTGGGCAAGGATGAGGGTTAGGGAGAGTTGTGTTACCATTCTCCTTAGTCCCCCATTGCATTTTCTAAACAATGAAGAAGCCAAATATGTTTGCCAGGGAACATATTTGGCTTCTTCACTGTTGTGTCTCCAGAGGTTAGGAGTAGTAAAAGCTCGATAAATTTTTATTGGATGAATGAAGAGGTAGGCAAACATTTTCTTTTCTTTCCTTTTTTTTTCTTTTCGAGACAGGGTTTTGCTCTGTCACCCAAAACAGAGTCTTGTTCTGTCACCCAGGCTGGAGTGCAGTGGCATGAGCCTAGCTCACTGCAGTCTCAAAGTCCTGGACTCAAGCAGTCTTCCCACCTCAACCTCCTGAGTAGCTAGGACTACAGACACACAACACCAACATGCCTGGCTAATTTCTTTTTTAGAGATGGAGTCTTGCTGTATTGCCCAGGCTGGTCTCATACTCCTAAGTTTAAGTGATCCTACCACCTTGGCCTCCAAAAGCACTGGGATTACAGGCAGGAGCTACTGTACTCAGCCAAATATTTTCTTAAAGTACCAGAGAGTAAGTATTTTAGACTCTGTGGAACATACCAGCTGTGTTGCAACTACCTGACTCTACGGTCATGGCTTAAAAGCAGCCATAAACAATACATAAACAAATAAGCATGGCTGTGTTCCAATAAAACCTTTGTTTATATTTTTATTTTCAATTTTGTGGGTACATAGTAGGTGTATATATTTATGGGGTAGATGACATGCTTTGATCCAGGCATGCAATACATAATAATCCCAGCATGGAGAATGGGGTATCTATCCCCTCAAGCATTTATCCTTTGTGTTACTAACAATCCAATTACACTCTTTTTGTTATTTTTAAATGTCAATTAAGTTATTGACTATAGTCACCCTATTGTGCTATCAAACAGCAGGTCTTAGTCATTCTTTCTATTTTTTGTACCCACTAACCACCTGTATTAGTCCGTTTTCATCCTGCTAATAAAGACATACCCAAGACTGGGCAATTTACAAAACAAAGAGGTTTAATGGACTCACAATTCCATGTGGCTGAGGAGGCCTCACAATCATAGTGGAACATGAAAGGCACGTCTCACAAGGCAGCAGACAAGAAAAGAGAGCTTGTGCAGGGAATAATATCTAGTTATATGTTAAATGAGATAACGTATGTAAAACAATTAACACAGTACCTGACACCCAGCGGGTGCTCAATAAATGACAGCTAGGAATAAGAGCTCAGATTAGCTGGTGACTATATTTCCTCCTTCACTAAGACCTTTAAATGTTTCTTAGCCTGGATTCCCCAGAAAGCAGAGCAATGGCTATGTGTTACTGTTTGGATGAACCATAAAAAATGCTGAAGTTCAACCATTTTGACATAGGGAAACCATATAGTTCAGCTTAATACGTTATTAGAGAGTGCAATCCCAGGGAAGCAGAAGGGAGGAAAAAGGGAAAGATGAAGGAATGAGAGTCAATATAAAGGTACGTTGGTAATCAAGCTTAAGCCTCTGGGACCATTTTCAGACAGATAGTATAAACATGACTTGAATCTCAGATCAGTGGACAAGCAAGATGGAAAGAGAACTAAATGTCCAGTTCCAATCTTTTTTTTTTTTTTTTTTTTAGACAGTCTCACTGTCATTTACCCAGGCTGGAGTGCAGTGGTGTGATCAGGGCTCACTACAACCTTGAACTCTTGGGGATCAAGCAATCCTCATGCCTCAGCCTCCCAAGTAGGTGAGACTACAGGCATGTACACCATGCCCAACTTTTACTTTTATTTCATTTTGTTAGTAGAGATGAGGGTATTACATTTTTACCCAGGCTGGTCATGAACCTCTGGCTTCAAGGGATCCTCTCACTTCTGTGTTGGGATTACAGGCATGAGCCACCACACCTGGCCCCCATCTTTTATGAATCAAAGGTTTGCACTAAAGGGAGGCAGTGTTAATTCCCCCTGCATCTCTAGGCTGCACTCTGCAACAGCACCCCAGCCAGAGGCAGAGTGGGCATGCAATGCAGAGCTGACTGTGAACCCCCACATAAGTCAGTCAGAGCCCACTCAAAAGCAGAGGCTGAGACTGAAGCAATAGCCAAGGGCCCCTGAGACGATAATGCCACGAGGATCCTGAACTGGTGTGTAAGAAATGGTTGATACACAGAGTGAAAGTCCTTGACTTCCTTTTCACTCCTCAAACTGTCCTGTAACTGTAATCCACTCTTTCTTTCCAAAGGAGGAAGGGACACCTCTCCTCCTGTTTAGGGCTAATGTCTACCCCTCTACCCACTCCCTACTTTTCCCACTCACATCTGTACTCTCAATTTCAATCCTTCCCACCTCCCCCAGGAACTTTTACCTTCAACTTCTCCCACTCTCTTGATCTCTTCCCCTCTACCTACTTATATCTGCTCAGGTCTTTCCTTTCCTTAAAATAGCTTTCCTTTACTTTGTGCAGGCTTCTAGCTACTTCCTTTTCTCTTTCTTTCTCAGTAAAATATCTTAAATGAGTAATCCAGACTTGCCATCTCTACCTCAGAACAATATGAACAGATCTCATTGTTCTACTGAAATACCTTTGCTGAGGCAATCACTGACCTCCCTATGGTCGTATCGAATAGATACATTTCTGTCTATATCTATGTTGGTTTCTCTGCAGCATTTGATCCTGTTGCCTGCTCTATTCTCACTGAAACTCTTTGGCAGTTCAGTTACCATGATACCATTATTAGCTACTTCTCCTAATTCTTTTGCTGGCTTCTTTTCTCTCAGCCTCCATCCAGTCCGTAAGTGTGGAGTTCGCCAGAGTCCTTTCCTCAGTGCCCTTTTTCTCTCACTCTATATATCCTCCCTGGAATTCAGGTATATTTTGTGCTGATTACTTCCAAGTTTGTATCTCTAGCCAAACCTCTTCCTCAGCACTCATCTTCAAACATATGTATCCAGCTGCTTAATGGGCATTTCCAGAAGGCACTTGAAACCATTTTAAAACCCAAACTCATTATCTCCCCAACAACCTCCACCCCAATCTTGCCTTTTTTTTTTTTTTTTTGAGAGGGAGTCACTCTGTTGCCCAGGCTGGAGTGAAGTGGCATGATCTCAGCTCAATGCAACCTCCGCCTCCAGGGTTCAAGCAATTCTCCTGCCTCAGCCTCCCGAGTAGCTGGGATTACAGGTGCCCACCACCAGGCCTGGCGAATTTTTGTATTGTTAATAGAGACGGGAGCCTGCCAACCATGTGGGGCAGGCTGTTCTCAAACTTCTGACCTCAAGCAATCCACCCACCTCAGCCTCCCAAAGTGCTAGGATTACAGGCATAAGCTACCACACCAGGCCACCAATCTTGCCTTTAAACCCTATCTGCAAGGGAGGAGCCAAGATGGCCGAATAGGAACAGCTCCGGTCTACAGCTCCCAGCGTGAGCGACGCAGAAGACGGGTGATTTCTGCATTTCCATCTGAGGTACCGGGTTCATCTCACTAGGGAGTGCCAGACAGTGGGCGCAGGCCAGTGGGTGCGCGCATCATGCGTGAGCCGAAGCAGGGTGAGGCATTGCCTCACCTGGGAAGCGCAAGGGGTCAGGGAGTTCCCTTTCCGAGTCAAAGAAAGGGGTGACGGACGCACCTGGAAAATCGGGTCACTCCCACCCGAATATTGCGCTTTTCAGACCGGCTTAAAAAACGGCACACCACGAGACTATATCCCACACCTGGCTCGGAGGGTCCTACGCCCACGGAATCTCACTGATTGCTAGCGCAGCAGTCTGAGATCAAACTGCAAGGCGGCAGCGAGGCTGGGGGAGGGGCGCCCGCCATTGCCCAGGCTTGCTTAGGTAAACAAAGCAGCCGGGAAGCTCGAACTGGGTGGAGCCCACCACAGCTCAAGGAGGCCTGCCTGCCTCTGTAGGCTCCACCTCTGGGGGCAGGGCACAGACAAACAAAAAGACAGCAGTAACCTCTGCAGACTTAAATGTCCCTGTCTGACAGCTTTGAGGAGAGCAGTGGTTCTCCCAGCACGCAGCTGGAGATCTGAGAACGGGCAGACTGCCTCCTCAAGTGGGTCCCTGACCCCTGACCCCCGAGCAGCCTAACTGGGAGGCACTCCCCAGCAGGGGCACACTGACACCTCACACCACAGGGTATTCCAACAGACCTGCAGCTGAGGGTCCTGTCTGTTAGAAGGAAAACTAACAAACAGAAAGGACATCCACACCGAAAACCCATCTGTACATCACCATCATCAAAGACCAAAAGTAGATAAAACCACAAAGATGGGGAAAAAACAGAACAGAAAAACTGGAAACTCTAAAACGCAGAGCACCTCTCCTCCTCCAAAGGAACGCAGTTCCTCACCAGCAACGGAACAAAGCTGGATGGAGAATGATTTTGACGAGCTGAGAGAAGAAGGCTTCAGACGATCAAATTACGCTGAGCTACGGGAGGACATTCAAACCAAAGGCAAAGAAGTTGAAAACTTTGAAAAAAATTTAGAAGAATGTATAACTAGAATAACCAATACAGAGAAGTGCTTAAAGGAGCTGATGGAGCTGAAAACCAAGGCTCGAGAACTAGGTGAAGAATGCAGAAGCCTCAGGAGCCGATGCGATCAACTGGAAGAAAGGGTATCAGCAATGGAAGATGAAATGAATGAAATGAAGCGAGAAGGGAAGTCTAGAGAAAAAAGAATAAAAAGAAATGAGCAAAGCCTCCAAGAAATATGGGACTATGTGAAAAGACCAAATCTACGTCTGATTGGTGTACCTGAAAGTGATGCGGAGAATGGAACCAAGTTGGAAAACACTCTGCAGGATATTATCCAGGAGAACTTCCCCAATCTAGCAAGGCAGGCCAACATTCAGATTCAGGAAATACAGAGAATACCACGAAGATACTCCTCGAGAAGAGCAACTCCAAGACACATAATTGTCAGATTCACCAAAGTTGAAATGAAGGAAAAAATGTTAAGGGCAGCCAGAGAGAAAGGTCGGGTTACCCTCAAAGGGAAGCCCATCAGACTAACAGCGGATGTCTCGGCAGAAACCCTACAAGCCAGAAGAGAGTGGGGGCCAATATTCAACATTCTTAAAGAAAAGAATTTTCAACCCATAATTTCATATCCAGCCAAACTAAGCTTCATAAGTGAAGGAGGAATAAAATACTTTACAGACAAGCAAATGCTGAGAGATTTTGTCACCACCAGGCCTGCCCTAAAAGAGCTCCTGAACGAAGCGCTAAACATGGAAAGGAACAACCGGTACCAGCCGCTGCAAAATCATGCCAAAATGTAAAGACCATCGAGACTAGGAAGAAATTGCATCAACTAATGAGCAAAATCACCAGCTACCATCATAATGACAGGATCAAATTCACACATAATGATATTAACTTTAAATGTAAATGGACTAAATTCTCCAATTAAAAGACACAGACTGGCAAGTTGGATAAAGAGTCAAGACCCATCAGTGTGCTGTATTCAGGAAACCCATCTCATGTGCAGAGACACACATAGGCTCAAAATAAAAGGATGGAGGAAGATCTACCAAGCAAATGGAAAACAAAAAAAGGCAGGGGTTGCAATCCTAGTCTCTGATAAAACAGACTTTAAACCAACAAAGATCAAAAGAGACAAAGAAGGCCATTACATAATGGTAAAGGGATCAATTCAACAAGAGGAGCTAACTATCCTAAATATATATGCACCCAATACAGGAGCACCCAGATTCATAAAGCAAGTCCTGAGTGACCTACAAAGAGACTTAGACTCCCACACATTAATAATGGGAGACTTTAACACCCCACTGTCAACATTAGACAGATCAATGAGACAGAAAGTCAACAAGGATACCCAAGAATTGAACTCAGCTCTGCACCAAGCGGACCTAATAGACATCTACAGAACTCTCCACCCCAAATCAACAGAATATACATTTTTTTCAGCACCACACCACACCTATTCCAAAATTGACCACATAGTTGGAAGTAAAGCTCTCCTCAGCAAATGTAAAAGAACAGAAATTATAACAAACTGTCTCTCAGACCACAGTGCAATCAAACTAGAACTCAGGATTAAAAATCTCACTCAAAGCCGCTCAACTACATGGAAACTGAACAACCTGCTCCTGAATGACTACTGGGTACATAACGAAATGAAGGCAGAAATAAAGATGTTCTTTGAAACCAACGAGAACAAAGACACAACATACCAGAATCTCTGGGATGCATTCAAAGCAGTGTGTAGAGGGAAATTTATAGCACTAAATGCCCACAAGAGAAAGCAGGAAAGATCCAACATTGACACCCTAACATCACAATTAAAAGAACTAGAAAAGCAAGAGCAAACACATTCAAAAGCTAGCAGAAGGCAAGAAATAACTAAAATCAGAGCAGAACTGAAGGAAATAGAGACACAAAAAACCCTTCAAAAAATCAATGAATCCAGGAGCTGGTTTTTTGAAAGGATCAACAAAATTGATAGACCGCTAGCAAGACTAATAAAGAAAAAAAGAGAGAAGAATCAAATAGACACAATAAAAAATGATAAAGGGGATATCACCACCGATCCCACAGAAATACAAACTACCATCAGAGAATACTACAAACACCTCTACGCAAATAAACTAGAAAATCTAGAAGAAATGGATACATTCCTCGACACATACACTCTCCCAAGACTAAACCAGGAAGAAGTTGAATCTCTGAATAGACCAATAACAGGAGCTGAAATTGTGGCAATAATCAATAGTTTACCAACCAAAAAGAGTCCAGGACCAGATGGATTCACAGCCGAATTCTACCAGAGGTACAAGGAGGAACTGGTACCATTCCTTCTGAAATTATTCCAATCAATAGAAAAAGAGGGAATCCTCCCTAACTCATTTTATGAGGCCAGCATCATTCTGATACCAAAGCCGGGCAGAGACACAACCAAAAAAGAGAATTTTAGACCAATATCCTTGATGAACATTGATGCAAAAATCCTCAATAAAATACTGGCAAACCGAATCCAGCAGCACATCAAAAAGCTTATCCACCATGATCAAGTGGGCTTCATCCCTGGGATGCAAGGCTGGTTCAATAACCACAAATCAATAAATGTAATCCAGCATATAAACAGGGCCAAAGACAAAAACCACATGATTATCTCAATAGATGCAGAAAAAGCCTTTGACAAAATTCAACAACCCTTCATGCTAAAAACTCTCAATAAATTAGGTATTGATGGGACGTATTTCAAAATAATAAGAGCTATCTATGACAAACCCACAGCCAATATCATACTGAATGGGCAAAAACTGGAAGCATTCCCTTTGAAAACTGGCACAAGACAGGGATGCCCTCTCTCACCACTCCTATTCAACATAGTGTTGGAAGTTCCGGCCAGGGCAATCAGGCAGGAGAAGGAAATAAAGGGTATTCAATTAGGAAAAGAGGAAGTCAAATTGTCCCTGTTTGCAGACGACATGATTGTTTATCTAGAAAACCCCATTGTCTCAGCCCAAAATCTCCTTAAGCTGATAAGCAACTTCAGCAAAGTCTCAGGATACAAAATCAATGTACAAAAATCACAAGCATTCTTATACACCAACAACAGACAAACAGAGAGCCAAATCATGAGTGAACTCCCATTCACAATTGCTTCAAAGAGAATAAAATACCTAGGAATCCAACTTACAAGGGATGTGAAGGACCTCTTCAAGGAGAACTACAAACCACTGCTCAAGGAAATAAAAGAGGATACAAACAAATGGAAGAACATTCCATGCTCATGGGTAGGAAGAATCAATATCGTGAAAATGAACATACTGCCCAAGGTAATTTACAGATTCAATGCCATCCCCATCAAGCTACCAATGACTTTCTTCACAGAATTGGAAAAAACTACTTTAAAGTTCATATGGAACCAAAAAAGAGCCCGCATCGCCGAGTCAATCCTAAGCCAAAAGAACAAAGCTGGAGGCATCACACTACCTGACTTCAAACTATACTACAAGGCTACAGTAACCAAAACAGCATGGTACTGGTACCAAAACAGAGATATAGATCAATGGAACAGAACAGAGCCCTCAGAAATAACGCCGCATACCTACAACTATCTGATCTTTGACAAACCTGAGAAAAACAAGCAATGGGGAAAGGATTCCCTATTTAATAAATGGTGCTGGGAAAACTGGCTAGCCATATGTAGAAAGCTGAAACTGGTTCCCTTCCTTACACCTTATACAAAAATCAATTCAAGATGGATTAAAGATTTAAACGTTAGAGCTAAAACCATAAAAACCCTAGAAGAAAACCTAGACATTACCATTCAGGACATAGGCGTGGGCAAGGACTTCATGTCCAAAACACCAAAAGCAATGGCAACAAAAGCCAAAATTGACAAATGGGATCTAATTAAACTAAAGAGCTTCTGCACAGCAAAAGAAACTACCATCAGAGTGAACAGGCAACCTACAACATGGGAGAAAATTTTCGCAACCTACTCATCTGACAAAGGGCTAATATCCAGAATCTACAATGAACTCAAACAAATTTACAAGAAAAAAACAAACAACCCCATCAAAAAGTGGGCAAAGGACATGAACAGACACTTCTCAAAAGAAGACATTTATGCAGCCAAAAAACACATGAAAAAATGCTCATCATCACTGGCCATCAGAGAAATGCAAATCAAAACCACTATGAGATATCATCTCACACCAGTTAGAATGGCAATCATTAAAAAGTCAGGAAACAACAGGTGCTGGAGAGGATGTGGAGAAATAGGAACACTTTTACACTGTTGGTGGGACTGTAAACTAGTTCAACCATTGTGGAAGTCAGTGTGGCGATTCCTCAGGGATCTAGAACTAGAAATACCATTTGACCCAGCCATCCCATTACTGGGTATATACCCAAAGGACTATAAATCATGCTGCTATAAAGACACATGCACACGTATGTTTATTGTGGCATTATTCACAATAGCAAAGACTTGGAACCAACCCAAATGTCCAACAATGATAGACTGGATTAAGAAAATGTGGCACATATACACTATGGAATACTATGCAGCCATAAAAAATGATGAGTTCATGTCCTTTGTAGGGACATGGATGAAATTGGAAACCATCATTCTCAGTAAACTATCGCAAGAACAAAAAACCAAACACCGCATATTCTCACTTATAGGTGGGAATTGAACAATGAGATCACATGGACACGGGAAGGGGAATATCACACTCTGGGGACTGTTGTGGGGTGGGGGGAGGGGGGAGGGATAGCATTGGGAGATATACCTAATGCTAGATGACGAGTTAGTGGGTGCAGTGCACCAGCATGGCACATGTATACATATGTAACTAACCCGCACAATGTGCACATGTACCCTAAAACTTAAGGTATAATAAAAAAAAAAAACCCTATCTGCAGATAATGTCTGTTTTCATCATTACACTTTACATTTTATTCAACAATTAATAGTTAAGCACCTACTCCATGCCATACAGTGTTCTAGATGCTTGCTCTGGTCTCTCTGGTTTTTTGTTGGGTGTTTTGTTTGGCCACACCTCATCTGGAGCTCTGGTTTCTCTGACTTGCCATATCCCAGCACTTGATATTTGGTTCTGGTCCTTTCCATTTTGTCTACACTTTAAACTCCTCCATCAGGGAAGGATTTGGAACCCAGGAACTGGAATTGCTCATACAAAAAATCTTGGACTCCTCCTGGCACCACCAAGGTCAGCTGAAGTGTCTGGGCCAGAGTAGGGCTACAGTCCAAAAGAGCACACCCTTCACAGTGCCCAGCACAGGGCACAAGGGGACGTGTAGTGAGGGATGGAAATGAGGATGAGAAGGAATAGTGATCTGCTCACACTGTAGCTCTAAGAAGCTAGACCTATGCCCACCAACAGGTAATAGGCACTATGTAAAGTGCATAGCCAATAACCATTAGCATACTTAGTTCAAAGACTAAGTCCTGAACTTCTCAGCCTGACACACACCTTCTATCCCATTCTATCTCTTTAGTCTTCCATACACAGACTTCAAATAGTCTTTCTCCACATTATGTCCTGGAACTGGATACAGATTGAATCCAGGTTGAATTTCAGATAATGGTTTTGGCTCTTTCCATTTAAAATTCTGTTACTGGTACCAGCAATGTTCTGACTATCTGCACTGGCCCAATGTTGAGACTTAAGAGCAAGTGAGGGAAATGATTGGTTAGGCAAGATTACAAAGTGCCTTGAATATCAGATTGAGAACCAAGGATTTAAACTTGTAAGAGGTACGGAGTCTATGAGGTTTCTAGGCAGGAAACCAAGATGATAAAAACAAAAGCCATGTTTTAGAACCTGGTAGAGTAGTAGGACTAGTTGTAATGAAGATTGAAAAGAAAGACTGGAAGCAAGGAACGCTATTAGAGACCTATTTCAGCAATCCAGCCTAGCCCAGTCAACTACACTTGCCTCATCTCTTCAGGCTTAATCCCTCGTCAAACAGACCATGAAATCTAAATGGGGAACCTTCAGCCGGCATTGGAGGACAGATGGCCATATTTGGAACAAGTTCAGAACATTACATGACCAGTAAATGAAATTGATATCACTGCAGATCACTCGTTGGATGGCTTCAGTTTTTAAATAGGGGTTCTTTTCCACTGTAACATAAATATCTGAAGTGTCTCCTTTACTTTGAGCACTAACATTTGGGGCTATTTACTAGGGCACCACCAAGAATAGAGGATGACTCTCTCCTAGATTGTCCAAGCCTTATTTTGCAAATTGCCCTTCATTAGGCTTTCATTTTAGAATTGTATTACAGGGTCTAAAAAATAAACTCTCTGATTACTCACACAGCTTTTGCAGGGATAGCCCTTAAAAGGGAATATTAATTAGTTATACCTTTAGAGCTGAAAAACAACTAATGTTACAATATTTATAATGATTTTTGGCCAATCGACTCCAGTTTTATTTACTCATTTAAGGAAATAAATTTTACTTATTTGTTCCTATATATAACTGACTTCTCATTTGAATCTTACCATCAATGGTCTGTGGCTACTGTAATCAAGATCTAGAATGAAGGGGTGATGCTAAGAACAATGTCTCATGCCTGTAATCCCAGCACTTTGGGAGGCCAAGGCAGGAGGATCACTTGAGGCCAGGAGCTCTAAACCACCCTGGGCAACATAGTGAGACTCTGTCTCTACAAAAATAAAAATAAAAAATAAAATGTAGGGGTGGAAGAGAGTAGTAGACAATCTTATAGAGAAAAATTATAAGCTTTTATTTGAATAGTAATTAGGAAGCCAATTTGATAAACTAATAAAACAAAGAAGATAATTAGAATTAGGAATATTATCCATAATTTCCTAAAATCAAATGTCTTATGAGACAAACTTTAATAAAGTTATTGGAACATATTTTTACCTCAGCTGTAATGTGTATAATGTACATGATATCTAAAAGGCTCAGAGATATATTACATAATCTACAATAAATTAGTATGACATACAGTTTAATAACATCATCTAGATATAGTTAGAAATAAGTTCAAGCAAAAGACACATCCGATAAAGAAATATTATTCAAAATATACAAAGAACTCTTAAAAGTGAACAATAAGAAAACAAACAACTCAGCTAAAAAATAAGCAAAAGGGTTGGGAGCGGTGGTTCACACCTATAATCTCACCACTTTGGGAGACTGAGGCAGGAGAATCGCTTGAGCCCAGCAGTTTGAGACCAGCCTGGCAAACAAAGTGAGACCCTGTCTCTTTAAAAAGTAAAATAACATAATTAGCTAGATGCAGTGGTGCACTCTTGTGATCCCAACTACTCAGAAGGCTGAGGCAGGAGGATTGCTTGAGCCTAGGAGGTCAAGGCTGCAGAGAGCCATGTTTGTGCCACTGCACTCCACCCTGGGTTACAGAGGGAGACCCTGTTTTAGAAATAAAATTAAAAATTAAAAAATAGGCAAAAACCTGAACAGACCTCATCAAACAAGATATACAAATGACAAATAAGCATATGAAAAGATATTCAACATCATATGTCATTAGGAAATTGCAAATTAAAACAACAATGAGATACCACTATACGTTTATTAGAATAGCCAAAATTCAAAACAATGACAACACCAAATGCTGATGAGAACATGGAGCAACAGGAACTTTCATTCATTGCTAGTAGGAATGCAGAATGCTACAGCCACTTTGAAAGACAATTTGGCAGTTTCTTACAAAACTAGATATACTCTTACCAAATAATCCAGCAATCATCCTTCTTTGTATTTGCTCAAAGGAGTTGAAAACCCATGTCCACACAAAAACCTGTAAACAGACTGGGTGCAGTGACTCATGCCTCTAATCCCACCACTTTAAGAGGCTGCGGCGAGAGAATCACTTGAGCCCAGGAGTTCGAGAGCAGCCTGGCAACACAATGAGACCCCATCTCTACAAAAAATTTTGGAAATTAGAAGAAGAGGTGGAACAAGATGATGGAATAGAAGGCTCCATCAATAGTCCCCCCAGCAAGGACACCAATTTAACAACTATCTACACACACATACACACACACACAAAACACCTTCATGAGAACCAAAAATCAGGTGAGCCCTCATGGTACCTGGTTTCAACTTCGTATCGCTGAAAGACACCCTCAAGAGGTAGAAAGGAGAGTCTTGAATCACTGAGGCCACTCCTCCCCCACTTCCCAGCAGACAAGGTGGTGTGGTGCAGAGAGGATCTCTGGGTGCTGGGGGAGGAAAAGCATAACAATCATGAGGCATTGAACTCAGTGATGTCCTATTAGAGCAGAAAGGAAAACCCAGACCAAACTCAGCTGACTCCTGCCCACAGAGGGAGCATTTAAACTAGCCCTAGCCAGGAAGGAATCACCAATCCCAACGGTCCGAACTTAAGTTCCCACAAACCTCACCATCGAGGGCTAAGGGGCTCTGGGTCTCTAAGAAAACTTGAAAGGTAGTCTAGGTCACAAGGACTACAACTCTTAGGCAAGTCCTAGTACTGAACTGGACCCAGAGACAGTGGACTGGAGGCCTGGCAACACGACGAGACTCCATCTTGTGTTGCCTCCAGTATATCACAATGTGACATACTGAGACACCAGCTGGTGTAGCTAAGGGAGTGCTGGCATCATCCCTCCTCTAATCCCAGGCTGCACAGCTCGCAGCTCCAAAAGAGACCCTTCATTCTGCTTGAGGAGAGAGAAGAGTGGGGAGGACTTTGTCTTGCATCTTGGATACCAGCTCAGCCACAACAGGATAGGGCATCGGTCAGAGTTGTGAGACCCCCATTTCAGGCCCTACCTCCGGGATGACATTTCTAGACTTTCCTTGGGCCAGAAGCAAACCTGCTGCCTTGAAGGGAAGGACCCAGTCCTGGCAGAGTGCATTATCTGCTAAATGAAGAGCTCCTGGGCCCTCAATAACCAGCAGGGATACCCAGGTACTATGTCAAGGGCATTGGGTGAGCTGCTAAGGCTTGCTCACTTCAGATACCAGCTCAACCACAGAGGGTTAGAGAACTAAGCGGGCTCTTAGGACCCTCAATTCCAGGACCTGATACTTGGATGGCATTTTTGGACCTGCACTGGGCCAGAGGGGAGCCCATTGCCCTGAAGGGTGAGTGACAGGCCAGGCAACATTCACCATAAGCTGACCTAAGAGCCCTTGGGCCTTAAGGGAACATCCATCAGTAGTAGTCTGGTAGTAGTAGTAGACCTATGGCCTGTGGTGGCAGTGGCTACAAGGTGAGGCTCCTCTGCCTTTGGAAAGGGGAGGGAAGAGTGGGAAGGACTGCATCTTGTGGGAAGGATCACATCTTGTGAGCTCTAGTCAGGGACTAGAGTCAGAAACTTCTAAGGGGCCTGGGGGACCTCGTTGCCCTGAAGGGAAGGACAGCAAAGCAGCTGGCTTTGCCACCTGCTGATGGCAGAGCCTCAGGGCCTTCAGCGAACATAGGCAGTAGCCAGGGATTGGTTACAGTAGGCCTTGGGTGAGACCCAGGGCTTTGCTGGCTTCATGTCTGACCCAGCACAGTCACAGTGTTGGTGGCCACAGGGGTGATTGTGTCACTCCACCCCCCAGCTTTAAGTGGCTCAGAACAGACAGAGAGACTACATTTGTTTGGGAGAAAGTAAGGGAAGAGAACAAGAGTCTCTGCCTGGTAATCCAGAGAATTTCCGTGGATCTTGTCCAAGACTATCAAGGCAGTACCTCTATGAGACTGCAAGAATCACAGAGTTACTGGGCTTGGGGTGTCCCCTAAAGCAGTTACAGCTTAGATCACAACACCCAAGACCTTTCAAATATCTGGAAAGCCTTCCCAAGAATAAAGGCTATGAATAAGTACAGACAGTGAAGACTACAATAAATACCTAACTCTCCAATGCCCAGAAACCAAAGAACATCTACTAGCATCAACACCATCCAGGAAAACATGCCCTTACCAAATGAGCTAAATAAGGTGCCAGGGACCAATCCTGGAGAAACAGAGACATGTGACTTTTCAGACAGAGAATTCAAAATAGCTGTGTTGAGAAAACTCAAAGAAATTCAAGAGAATACAGACAAGGAATTGAGAATTCTATCAGATAAATTTAACAAAGAAATCAAAATAATGAAAAAGAATCAAGCAGAAATTCTGAAGCTGAAAAATTCAATTAGTATAATGAAGAATGCATCATAGTCTTTTAATAGCAGAATTGATCAAGCAGAAGAAAGAATTAGTGAGCTTCAAGACAGGCTATTGGAAAATACACAGTCAGAGGAAACAAAAGATAAAAGAATAAAAAAAAATGAAGTACACGTACAGGACCAAGAAAATGGCCTGAAAAAGGCAATCTAAGGGTTATTGGCCTTAAAGATGAGGTAGAGAAAGAGATGGGGGTAGAAAGTTTATTCAGAGGAATAATAACAGATAATTTCCCAAACCTAGAGAAATATATCAATATGAAAGTACAAGAATGTTATAGAATATCAAGCAGATTTAACCCAAAGATGATGATTTCAGGGCATTTAATAATCAAACTCCCAAAGATATGGGATAAAGAAAGGATTCTAAAAGCAGCAAGAGAAAAGAAACAACATACAATGGAGCTCCAATACGTCTGGCAGCAGACTTTTCAGTGGAAACATTACAGAACAGGAGAGTGGCATGACATATTTAAAGTGCTGAAGGAAAAAACTTTTACCCTAGAATAGTGTATCTGGCAAAAATATTCCTCAAACATTAAGGAGAAATAAAGATTTTCCCAGACAAACAAAAGTTGAGGAATTTCATCAACACCAGACCTTCCCTACAAGAAATGCTAAAGGGAGTTCTTCAATCCAAAAGAAAAGGCTGTTAATGAGCAAAAAGAAGGTACAAAACTCACTGGTAATAGCAAATACAGAGAAAAACAGAATTACTATAACACTGTAACTGTGATGTGTAAACTACTCAAGTAGAAAGACTAAATGATGAACCAATCAAAAATAATAACTACAACAACTTTTCAAGACATAGAAAGTACAATAAGATATAAATGGAAACAACAAAACGTTAAAAACTGGGGTGATGAAGTTAAGGCATAGAGTTTTTATTAGTTTTCTTTTTGCTTGTTTGTTTGTTTATGCAAACAGTGGTAGGTTGTTATCAGGTTAAAATAATGGGTTGTAAGATAGAATTTGCAGCTGGGCATGGTGGCTCATGCCTGTAATCCCAGCACTTTGGGAGGCCAAGGCAGGTGGATCACCTGAGGTCAGGAGTTCCAGACCAGCCTGACCAACATGGTGAAACCCCATCTCTACTAAAAATACAAAAAATTAGCCAGGTGTGGTGGCACATGCCTGTAACCCCAGCTACTTGGGAGGCTAAGGCAGGAGAATTGCTTGAACCCGGGAGGCAGAGGTTGCATTGAGCTGAGATTGAGCCATTGCACTCCAGCCTGGGCAACAAAAGCAAAACTCCGTCTCAAAAAAAAAAAAAAAAAGAATTTGCAAGCCTCATGTAACTAATATGGTTTGGCTCTTTGTCCCCACCCAACTTTCATGTTGAATTATAATCCTCAACGTTGGGGGAGGGACTTGGTGGGAGATGATTGGATCATAGGGATGGGTCTCCTCCTTGCTGTTGTGGTGACAGTGAGTGGGTTCTCACTAGATCTGTTTTTTTTTAAAGTGTGTAGCACTTCCCCCTTCTATCTCTCTTCCTCCTGCTCTGGACATGTGCAGACATATTTTGCTTCCCCTTCTGCCATGATTGTAAGTTTCCTGAGGCCTCCTCAGGCTTGTGGAAGTGTGAGTCAATTAAACCTTTTTTCTTTATAAATTACCCAGTCTTAGGTAGTTCTGATAATAGTGCGAGAATGGACTAATACAGTAACCTCAAACCAAAAAACATGCAATGGACACACAAAAAAATAAAAAGCAAGAAACTAAATCACATCACCAGAGAAAATATGTTAAGTGAAAGAAGCCAGGCACAGAAAGACAAACATCGCATGTTCTCATTTATTTGTGGGCTCTAAAAATCAAAACAATTGAACTCATGGACATAGAGAATAGAAGAATGGTTACCAGAGACTGGGAAGGGTAGTGAGGAGCTGAGGGGAGAGGTGGGGATGGTTAATGGGTACAAAAAAAATAGAAAGAATGAATAAGACTATTTGATAGCACAACAGAGTGGTTTTAGTCAATAATAACTTAACTGTGCATTTTAAAATAACTAGGCAGAGCGTGGTGCCTCATGCCTGTAATCCCAGCATTTTGGGAAGCCACGGCGAGAGAATTACTCGAGGTCAGGAGTTCGAGACCAGCCTGGACAACATGGTGAAACCCCATCTCTACTAAAAATACAAAAGTTAGCCAGGCATGGTGGTGTGCACCTGTAATCCCAGCTACTCAGGAGGCTGAGGCAGGAGAATCACTTGAACCTTAGAGGCGGAGGTTGCAGTGAGCTGAGATCATGCCACTGCACTCTAGCCTGGGTGACAGAGAGAAAAACCCTATCTCAAAATAAATAAATAAATAAAATAACTAAAAGAGTGTAATCAGATTGCTTATAACACAAAGGATAAATACTTGAGGGGATAGATGCCCGGTTCTCCATAATGTGATTCTTACACATTGCATGCCTGTACCAAAACATCTCATGTACCCCATAAATATATACACCTATCTACCCACAAATTTTTAAATTTTTAAATTTTTTTAAAAACTAAAAATTAGCTGAGCGTGGTGGCACATGCCTGTAATCCAAGCTACTCAGGGAGGATGAGGCAGGAGAATCACTGGAGCCCAGGAGTTTGAGGCTACAGTGAGAGCTATGATTGTGCCACTGCATTCCAGCCTGGGTGACAAAGTGAGACCCTGTCTCTCAAAAAAAAAAAAGCCAGGAGTCAGGGCAATATAGCAAAACCCTACCTCTACGAAA
Source organism: Gorilla gorilla gorilla (assembly GCF_029281585.2). Taxonomy (NCBI): domain Eukaryota; kingdom Metazoa; phylum Chordata; class Mammalia; order Primates; family Hominidae; genus Gorilla; species Gorilla gorilla. The sequence goes on from NC_073247.2 coordinate 129,994,478, forward strand.
ATAAAAAATTAGCTGGGTGTGATGGCATATACCTGTAGCCCTAGCTACTTGGGGGACTGAGGTGGGAGGATCGCTTGAACTCAGGACTTTGAGGCTGCAGTGAGCTATAATAGCACCACTGCACTCCAGCCTGGGTGACAGAGCAATATCCTGTCCCCACCACCAAAAAAAAAAAAAAAGCCTATAAAGAGATGTTTCTAGCAGCTTTATTCATAATTGCCAAAACTTGAAAGCAACCAAAATGTCCTTCAGTTGGTGAGTGGCTAAATAAACTGGAGTAATCCAGACAATGGAATATTATTCACACTATGAAGAACTGAGCTATCAAAACCTGAGGAAATATGGAAGAACCATAAATGTATATTACTAAGTAAAAGAAGCCAATCTGAAAAGGCTATATACCTTATTATTCCAAACATATGACATTCTGGAAAAAGCAAAACTATGGATACAGCAAAAAGATCAGTGGTTGCCAGGGTAAACAGGGAGGGAGAAATGAATAGACAAAGCACAGAGGATTTTTGGGGCAGTGATACTACTCTGTATGATACTGTAATGGTGGATACATGTCATTATACATTTGTCCAAACCACAGAATGTACAACACCAGGAGCGAACCCTAATGTAATTAATGTACTTTGGGTGATGATGCTGTATCAATGTAGTTTCATCAGTTGTGTAACAGATATGCCACTATGATGCGGGATGTTGACAGTGGGAGAGGCTAGAGTGTGGAGTAAAAACAGTGGAAACGATGACAATATGTAGGCAAAATATTAAATGGGTAGGGTAAACTGTGCTAAGATCCTTGTGTTGGTAAAGAGAAGGACAGAACCATTAAGTAACTTGTTGAATTTATTAGAAAAATTAGTTTACAGTCCCATCAACAGTGTAAAAGTGTTCCTATTTCTCCACATACTCTCCAGCACCTGTTGTTTCCTGCCTTTTTAATGATCGCCATTCTAACTGGTGTGAGATGGTATCTCATTGTGGTTTTGATTTGCATTTCTCTGATGGCCAGTGATGATGAGCATTTTTTCATGTGTCTTTTGGCTGCATAAATGTCTTCTTTTGAGAAGTGTCTGTTCATATCCTTCGCATTCTCAGCAAACTATCGCAAGGACAAAAAACCAAATACCGCATGTTCTCACTCATAGGTAGGAATTGAACAGTGAGAACACATGGACACAGGAAGGGGAACATCACACACCAGGGCCTGTTGCGGGGTGGGGGTAGGGGGGAGGGATAGCATTAGGAGATATACCTAATGTTAAATGATGAGTTAATGGGTGCAGCACACCAACATGGCATGTGTATATATATGTAACAAACCTGCACGTTGTGCACTTGTACCCTAAAACTTAAAGTATAATAAAAATAAAGAAAAAAAGAAAAATTATATTTAAGTATCATAAAATTGTAAATAAATCCTTAAAAGGATAAAAATACATTATATAACTTCTAAACCAACAGAAGAAATTAAAGGAATATGGAAAGCTTTGTTAATCCAATAGAAAGTTTGGGAGGGAAAGGAAGAGGGAGAAAGTTAGGAAAATGTGTGGTGAATAGAACCTGAAGTAGGTGGGAAAAAGCAAGTTTCAGAATGATATGTATATACTGACACAATGTATATGAAGTTTTAAAAGCCCAGAAAACACTTAAAGCCCACCAAAGGATCTGAATAGACATTTCTCAAAAGGAGAAATACAAATGGCCAACAAATATATGAAAAAAATGTTCAACATCACTAATCATCAGGGAAATGCAAATCAAAACAACAATGATATCTTACCTTATTCCAGTTTTAATGACTATTATCAAAAAGACCAAAAAAATGCTAGTGAGGATGTGGAGAAAAGGGAATTCTTATATCTTGTTGGTAGGAATGTAAATTCGTATGGCCATTATGAAAAGCAGTATGGAGATCCTGCAGTAAAACTGAAAGTAGAACTACTGTATTATCCAGCAATTCCATTAATGGATATTTATCCAAAGGAAAGGAAATCAGTATATCAAAGGGATATGTGCTCCCCTGTGTTTACTGTAGTGCTATTCACAATAGCCAAGATATGGAATCAACCTAAGTGTCCATCAATGGACGACTGGATAAAGAAAATGTGGAATGGAATGGAATATTATTCAGCCATTAAAAATGAAATCCTTTCATTCACAGCAGCATGGATGAGCCTGGAGGACATTGTGTCAATGAAATAAGTCAGGCACAGAAAGGTAAATGCCACATATTCTCACTCATATGTGGGAGCTAAAAAAGTTGAGCTCTGAGAAGCAGAAAGAAGAATTATGATTATTAGAAACTGGGAAGCATAGGGAGGAGAGGAGGATAAGAAGTTGGTTAACAGATACAGTTACAGCTAGATGGGAGGAATATGTTCTACTGTTGTATAGCACTATACGGTGACTACAGTTAATAATTATATATTTTTTTAAACTAGGAGAGAGAATTTTGAATGTTTTCAGCACAAATAAATGATACATGTTTGAGGTGACGGATATACTAATTACTCTAACTTGATCATTATACATTGTATGTATCAAAATATTACCCTTATCCCATAAATATGTACAATTATTACATATCAACTGAACAAAAGAAAAATAGCTAGAAGAATTGTAATGTTCCCAAAACAAGGAAATGATAAATGTTTGAGGTGATGGATATTCCAATTACCCTGATTTGGTCATTACACATTGTATACAGATATCAAGATATCTCATGTACCCCCAAAATATGTACAACTATTATACATATTTTTAAATGAATAAAATACATTAGGCAACAATAAGTAAATAAAAATCAAACGAAAAACACAAAGCCCATAATATTACTTATTGTTTATGGATACCTAAATAATAAACACAAAATTTGTGATAAGTTATTTCTGGAAGGAAAGGAGAATGAAACCAAGGAAGGATATACAGAGGATATCAACTCCGTAAATGTTCATTTCTATTTTTAAAATCTAGTTTTTAAAATAATAAAACATTAAGATTTTATAAAGATGGGTGGTGGATACCTAGGCATTTGTTACATTTTGTATTCTTGTCTCTCCATTTGAAATAATTACTGCTTGGAAAAATAAGTTGAAAAAGAGAGGGGAGCAAAGAATGAAAAACCTTATGTATGTATCTATTTTATATGAATAATTAAAATAACATATATATGTTGAGATAAGCATGCAAAAAATGGCTAGAAAATATAGACCCACTCTTAACAGTGATTGTCTTTGAAGGATAAGATTGCAACCTACTTCCACTTTCTGTTCTATATTGCTTTTTATTTTGTTTTGTCTTATAATGAACATGCATTACTATGTGAAGCAGTAAAAGAATCGTTTTTTTTTTTTTCAAGTAGAGACAATGAAAACAAGCGAGTCTGAACACAACTTTAGTCTTCATTAGGAAAACTCAAAGCTACAACAGTTTTTAAAAACAAGGAAAAGAACATATTTGAAATGCCATTTTCAAGCAAGCTCTCTCTGTATTTAGTGTTATGCTCCGTTGTGTCAAAATGCTGAGAGGAGTTATTAACTAACTGATGCAAAATGTAGATATCTTATTGCATTCTTGCTAAGCATTTCCATGGGCAAAAATGAAAGAATGAGATGATGTGGTAATTTTGATTAAATGGATGCCTGTGCTATCTTATGGCAGCTGGTTTTGAAGATTAGGCCATTCTTCAGCTGTAATTGGATACTGCTGGCTTTGTTGATTTGAAGTAGAAGGCTAATCCCAGGAGTTTACAGTGACAACCAAACTGTTAGATCGCTGGCATGGTAACAAGAAAAGAGGAAAACAAGATGCAATGATAGACTGGAACAGTCCTCTTGCCTGTATCTCATACCAGTGGCAGTATGTATTATACACTGGGTTGAGAGTATATTTATATTTAATAGAAATATTACATATTCACAAGTATGAAGATCACAGCATAGATCATGAATAAATACACCATAACATGCATGTTGTAAAGTGGAGGGCTAATTTCAAAACAAAAATCATAGTTCCAAGATGTAACCTTTGTGATAAGTAAACACATTTTGAATAGAACTATATTCACATAATAGAGATATAGGATAATTACATTCTTTCAATATTATGTTGCAATATCATTGTAAACATATTTTATAAAACATATCCATGAGTGAGTTCATTATCTTTAATGGAAAAGGAGAATTGCCTTAATCATGACTCATAATCCTATTGCTGAGATGGAAATGAGTCATATGCAAGCTGTTAGTAGAGAAGACCAAAAAGGAAAACAAAAAAGATTTGCATCAAACAATGTAATGCCAAATGTATAGGGTTTTTTTCAACATCAGTGTATGTTTTTCATTAAATTTTTAAGAAAGCCTAATGGGTAAAGTTTAAAAGATCATTTTAGATCAGCATTTTCCAAAAAAGAATATAAAAATTACCCAGAATGGGCCTCTCTAAAAGACAGGACAGAAGACGGCCCACTATGGCCCTCTAAACAACTTATAGATTCATCTGGAGGAAAAGTAGTCTCTGTGAATATGCTCCACCTTTTGCAGGAACTGTCATCAAGTTAAAAGCTGCTGTGAAATGTGGCAGTATTTATTAAAATTTTAAATGTTCATGACCTCTGATGGAGCTTTTGGCTTGCATACACAAGGATATTCATTGCAGTATTGTTTCTAGTTTTCTGTAATAGCTAAAAGTTGGTAGCAATCCAAATATTCATCAACAGAGAAATATTTAAATAAAGCATGGTATATGCATAGAATGAAATGTTATATATACACATATATATACACACACATACACACACATATATATATATACACACACACAGAGATTCATAAGTACCAACATGGAAAGATGTGCTTATACATTAAGTGGAAAAAGTATGCTGTGCAGTGCCATGTTGAATATGATCCCATTTTCATTGTTGGTATCTGTACAAAAGAAAGAAAAATTAGAGGAATAAGCTGTAAACTGTTAACAATGGGGGCTATGAAACACTTTCACTTTTCAATTTACATGTTTACAAATCTTGTATAAGGTACACATTAATTTTGTAATCAGAAAAAATTTTAAAAATTAGACCTGCTGGACTGACAAGACTGAGATTCTTTACACACATACACAAACACATACACACAGACTAGTTTGACTGACAGGCCAAATTGATCAAAAATATATGTAGAAACAGACTAGGCTATATAGGCTTGATGTTTTTTCTTTAAGGTGGTGTTACGGGCTGAATTGTCTTCTTCCAAAATTGACATGTTGAAGTCCTAAGCCCCAGTAGTTCAGAATGTGATGCTATTTGGAAATAGGACCTCTAAAGAGGCAATTAAGTTAAAATGGGGTCATTAGGATGGCCCTGATCCAATATGACTGGTGTCCTCATTGAAAGAGGAAGGGATTAGGACAAAGACACACAGACAAAGGGAAGATCGTATGCGGACACAGGGAAGCTAAGCAGACAGGCCTCAGATGAAACCAAACCTGCCTCCAGAATTGTGAGAAAACAAATTTCTGTTGTTCAAGCTACCAAGTTTGTGGTATTTTGTAATGGCAGCCCTAGCAAACTAATACAAATAGTAGACTGAAGGCACATTATAAAAACCACTATAAATCTGCATTTTAAAACTGACTTTATAACAACATGGATGAACTTTGAAAACATTATGCTAAGTGAAAGAAATCAGTCACAAAAGACTATGTATTATATGATTCCATTTATATAGAATGTCCAAAATAGGCAAGTCTACAGAGACAGAAAGATATTAGTGGTTGTCTAGGCCTCAGGGCTTTGGAGGGGAATTAAGAATGACCACTAATGGACACAGGATTTCTTTCAGGATGTAGAACATGTCTTAAATTGATTGTGGTAATGGTTGCATTTCTCTGTGAACACTAAAACCATTGAATTTTATTCTTTAAATACATGAATTGTATGATTTGTGAATTATATCTCAATAAAGCTGTTTTAAAAACTTGGTTTCAGGCTAGGCGCAGTGGCTCACGCCTATAATCCCAGCACTTTGGGAGGCTGAGGCAGGATAGCTTGATCCTAGGAGTTCTAGACCACCCTGGGCAACACAGTAAGACTCTGTCTCTACAAAAATTAAAAAAAAAAATAGCCAGGTGTGGGGGCCCATGCTGTGGTCCCAGCTACTGAGGAGGCTGAGGTGGGAGGATCACCTGAGCCAGGGAGGTCGAGGCTGCAGTGAGCCACGATTGTGCCACTGCACTCCAGCCTGGGCAAAAGAGTGCAATCTTTGTCTCAATCAATCAATATTGTCTCAGTCAATCAAACAATAAGCCTTGGTTTCAAGGAATAAAGAGAACAATCACATCACAAAATTCAAAATAGAGGAGTAACCATAGACGGATGAAATCAAAAAAATTATACAAGAATTTGCACGACTCTATACAAATACATTTGCAAACTTGGGTGAAATGGACTATTTCCTATGAAAATTTGAATTATCAAAATTAACTCAATTCATTGGAAAAACATAACAAAAGCTACAAAAAAGGAAAAATGAAAGAAAATATTAACTCAAGAAGTGATTGAAATAAACAACCAATTATTCGAAATTATTTTGAAAAATGGTGTCAAAGAGTATCCTGCAAAATACATGAGGCTCAGAAGTTTCAGATAAGTTCTACCAAATACTCAAGCATTGAATAACTTCAATGTTACCACAACTGTTCCATAGTACAGGGAAGAATACAAATTATTTTCTTCAAAGTTCAATGAAAGCAATAGCTCAATCTCACTCATGAATATCAATGTAAAAATCCTGTACAAAATATAAGCAGAATTAGCCCATGGGAAGAATAACACGCCAATTACCAAGTAGTTCTATTTCTGGAAGTCAAATTTATTTTAATGTTAGGGAATTTGTTAATATAATTTACTACATTAATAGAGCAAGGAAGAAAAAATAATGTGATCATCTTCATAAGTGCTGAAAAGGCATTTGAAAAAATTTAACATCCATTTCTGATTTAAAATACTCTTTATAAACTAAGAATAGATACATACTTACTTACCATTATATTATTTTAAAAAGCTTGATACTGATGCACAAACAAACAGATACACATAGCAACGGAACAGAATACAGTCCAGAAATAAAGCCAAATATATATGGGCCCTTAGTAATAAAAGCCACATTTCAAATCAGTGGGGGAAAAGGATGTATTCAACAAACGACATAGTGACAACTGGCTAGACATAGGTTGGATACCTACAACATTCCTTGCACCAAAACAAATTCCAGATGGGATTAAGGGATTCTTAAGAAACTAAAATGTATTTTAAAATTAGTTGGATATATTTATGACCTTAAGATAAGGAATGTCCGTTTCAACACGACACAAAATGCCAAAAGCCATAAGGACAATTTTGATATATTTGACTAGATTAAAAATTAAAATTTTCTGCAGGGAAAAAAAAAAACTTCTTACCTCAAAATAATTCTAGATGCATGAAAGATTTAAACTTTTTTTAATCATAAAAATAACATGGAAATTTTTTTGAATAACTACAACATGGAGGTCTTTGCAAAGAAGGATATGAAATCCAAAAGCCATAAAGACTGACAAATTTGACTGCATAAAATACTTAAGTGGTTTGCATGGAAAAAACACTATAACCAATGTGTAAAGAAAAGCTAGGCAAATATTGGCAATTCATACCACAGATGCAGCACTAAATTTTTTAATAAAGAGCTCCTACAACCCAAAAAGAAAAAGGCCAATAGCAAAACAGGCAAAAGAAATGGACTGACAGTTCACAGGAAGAAAAAGAAATTGCTTTTATTTATTTATTTATTTTTATTATTTATTTTATTTTTAAATTTTTTTCTTTTTTTTTTTTTTTTTTTTTTTGGAGAGATGGAGTTTCACCATATTACTCAGGTTCGTCTCGGATTCCTGAGCTCAGGCAATCCACCCACTTCTGCCTCCCCAAATTCTGGGATTACAGGTATTTCTATTTTTATTAGAGATAGAATCTCCCTCTGTTGCCCAGGATGGAGTGCAGTGGCATGATCATAGCTCACTGCAGTCTCACTGCAGCCTCCACCTCCCAGGTTCAGGTGATCCAGTAGCTGGTACTACAGGCCCATGCCACATTTCTGGCTAATTTTCATATTTTTTGTAGAGACGGGGTCTTGCTATGTTGGCAAGGCTGATCTCAAACTCCTGGCTTCAAACAATCTTCCCACTTCATCCTCCCAAAGTGCTGGAATCATAGGTGTGAGCCACTACACCCAGCCAGAAATTGCATTTTTTTTTCTTTTTGAGACGGAGTCTCACTTTGTCGCCCAGGCCGGAGTGCAGTGGCGTGATCTCTGCTCACTGCAACCTATGCCTCCCAGGTTCAAGCGATTCTCCTGCCTCAGCCTCCCAAGTAGCTGGGATTACAGGTGCAGGCCACCACACCAGGCTAATTTTTGTAGGAGTTTCACCACGTTGGCCAGGCTGGCCTCGAACTCCTGACCTCAGGTGATCCTCCCACCTCAGCCTCCCAAAGTGCTGGAATTACAGGTGTGAGCCACCATGTCCAGCCAGAAATTGCTTTTAGAATATGAAAATTGCTGAAGTTTACTCATAATGAAACACATGTTTACAAAAAGATGCCATTTTTACCTATCAAATTGCCAAAGATAAAAAAATTTAATAACTATTTTTCTTGAGGGTGTGGGAAAACAGGCACTCTCCCACATTATTTTTCTTCTTCTTCTTCTCCTCCTCCTTTGTTTGTTTATTTATTTATTTTGAGACAAGGTCTCCCTCTGTCGCCAAGGCTAGAATGCCTGGCGTGATCACAGCTCACTACAACCTCCACCTTCCAGGCTCAAGCAATCCTCCCACCTCAGTCTCCTCAGTAACTGGGACTGCAGGCACAAGCCACCATGCCCAGCTAATTTTTTTATTTTTATTTTTTTGTAGAGACAGGGGTCTCCCTATGTTGGCCGGGCTGGTCTTGAACTCCTGGGCTCAAGAGATCTGCCCGCCTCAGCCTCCCAAAGTGCGGGGATTACAGGCGTGAACCACAGTGCCCGGCCCCACATTTCTAATGCGAGTTTAAATTGGTGCAAGCAGCATGGAGATCAATCTGGCAATATCTATCAAAATCTAAAATAATTGACTCAACAATTATATTTCAGGGGTTTTAGCTGACCTCAACATTTGCAAATGACATGTACACAGATATTTATTGCAGCACTGTTTGCAACAGCAAGGGCTGGAAACAACTGAATGCCCATCAAACAGGATATAGTTTAAATAAATAAAAGACCTATATGTTTGTATAAGCAATCTCTAGAAGATATCTGAAAAATTGTAACAGTGGCTACTTCTGAAGAAGGAAACTGAAGGGCTGGGGATCTGCAATTAAAAAGAGATTTCCTTTTCATTGTATACTTTTTCAGTACTGCTTGAACTTTTTACTATGTCTATAGTTTGCCTATTTGTGAGCTGCTATTTTGCTTAATAAACATATAGAAATTAGTTTGCACTAAGTACTATCAGCTTTCCAAATATTAACTCAGATCTTTTTCATAACAACTCTATGAAGTATGCATTTTTATTGTCTCCATTACACAGATGAGGAAACCCAGGTATGCCAGACCACATTATGATTTACACTGGCCCTGGTCACTTAAGCCTTTATGGGATCATTCCTGCATTAAAAAAAATATTAATAGCCATTTGGTGAGGTGGCACATGTCTGTAGTCCCAGCTACTCAGAAGGCTGAGTCAAGCGAATCACTTGAGCCCAGGAGTTTAAGACTGTAGTATATGTTTCCCAAAGCGAGGCCAGAGCGGAAAAGTGGTTATTCACTGAACTTCTCAGAGGGTGATGGCCACCGACGCCAGGTACTGTTGAGGGGCCGAGAAAGCCCAGCAGCAGGGCCTAGGTTCTCAGAAGGACTGTCCCCCTCCAAGTGGCGGTGACTCTCAATGCAGAACTGTGTCCGGAATTGGCGGGTTCTTGGTCTCACTGACTTCAAGAATGAAGCTGCGGACCCTCGTGGTGAGTGTTACAGCTCTTAAAGTGCCGCGTCTGGAGTCTGTCCCTTCTGATGTTCAGATGTGTTCAGAGTTTCTTCCTTCTGGTGGGTTCGTGGTCGCCAAAATGTGACCGGAATTGGTGGGTTCTTGGTCTCACTGGCTTCAAGAATGAAGCCGCGGACCCTCGCGGTGAGTGTTACAGCTCTTAAGGTGGCGCATCTGGAGTCTGTCCCTTCTGATGTTCAGATGTGTTCGGAGTTTCTTGCGTTAGTTTCTTGAGTGTTTCATTTGCCTTCTCAACCTTCCCTGAGGATTGTGGCCTCCAGGAGCAGTGAAGATGATATTGTATCCCTAGCGCCTTGGAGATTCCCTGAGTTATCGTGGCTTTAAAAGCTGGACCATTGTCACTCCGTAAACTTTGGGGAAGCCCAAATCTAAGAATTATTTCATGAATTAGGACTTTAATCACTTCCTGAGCCTTCTCTGTCTTGCAGGGGAAAGCTTCTATCCAATTTGTAAACGTATCAACACAGACCAACAAGTATTGAAATCCCTTTGACTTAGGCATATGGGTGAAGTCTAACTGCCAGTCCTCTCCAGGATAGTGACCTATTCTTTGTTCCCCCAAAGGGGCCTTATGATATACCAAGGGATTATTCTTTTGGCACACTTCACAGGCTTTGACTACCTGTCGGATGGTCTGGAGGAGATTTGGCCCTGTAAATAGGGATTTGGCCATTTGATTAGTGTTTTCAATACCCATATGAAAAGTTTGGTGGAGGGTTTTAAGTATTTTCCACTGGCTGGCTTCGGATGTAAGTACCTTTTCTTCTTCTGTCACCAACCACCCCGAAGGGAGAAAACTATGCCCCCGTGGAAGTCCCCATTCTGTTTCAGTCGGGGAATACTGGGGCTTCATCTCCTGGAGGGGGTTGTTCCATACCAAGGGTCCTTCCATAGGTATTTCTAATGGGGGGTTCCTCCTGGCAGCAGCTTTGGCCTCAGCATCTGCCCAATGGTTTCCTTCTGCCTTTTCTCCTTAGTCCTTCCAGAACACAGGTCAACAGATGTTTACGACTCCGGTCCCCATGATCTGAGTCAAGGTCCCAGTGGGGATCCATACTGGGGATGGCTTGCTGACCAGTAGGGAATTTGTCCTTTTCTTTGGCTGTCATTCTATCATTTACTTGACTAAGATACCAGGTATCTCCAAACTCTCAGGCTGCAGCTAAAGCCGCATTCTTTTCATTAAAGGCCAGGGTTTGATCTAACAGTAGCATGACATCTCTCCAAGTGAGGTCAAAGCTTTGCCCTAGACCCTGTAGGATATCTATGTACCTATCAGGATCATCTGAAAACTTCCCCAGGTCTGCCTTGATCTGCTTTAAATCAGAGAGGGAGAAGGGGACATGTACCCGGGTTGGGCCAAATTCCCCTCCCCCTACAGCTTGAAGGGGACATAACCGATAGCCCAGGGGTTTTTTGTGGTCCTTTGGAGATTTCTTTGCTTATTTCCTTCTGGGCAGGGGAGATTAGAGGAGGAGTATCATCAATAGGAAGGGGAGCTATAGGGAGGCTAGGATATGGGGGTAAGCTGAGGGGTCCTCCTGTGGGATGTAAATTGCAAGCTTTGCATAGTTGTGTATTCTCCCTCAGTGAAAAGAAAGCTTGGACATAAGGTATTCCACTCCATCTGCCTTCCCTCTTACAGAAAAGACCAAGCTGCAGGATAGTATTGTAATTTGTACTTCCCTCAGGTGGCCATTTTTCCCCATCAGAGAGAATATTGGGGCCAAGTTGTAGTGCAGAAAAAAATGAGCCGCCTCTTTTTCAGGGTTTGTGGGTCAAATTGGTCCCAATGGCTTAGGATGCATTTCAAGGGTGAGCCTGTTGATGCCTGAGTGTTTCCCATCCGAAAGACAAAACCGCCCACGGTTTTGGTTTGTTTTGTTTCTCTCCCTGCCCAAGAACCCGCAAGGGTCCCTGGACCCTGCTGATCGGAGTAGTTGCACTCACCGATGCAGCAGCAGAAACAACCCCTGCCCAACAACCCACAACGGTCCCTGGACCCTGCTGATCAGAATAGTTGCGCTCACCGACGCAGCAGCAGAAACACTAGTTTTCCTCCCAGACCACATGGAGGACCAAGGAAGGTCGGATTCAGTGGTCCTTACCGACACATTCTCGAAAACCTGCACCCTTGCCTGTCCTCCTAGACCACAAGGAGGACCGACCGAGAAAAATCTGATTTAGTGGCCCTTACCAACGCATTCTCAAAAACCTGTTAGAGTCCTAAGCATTCTCCTGTTAGTATTGGGACTTTACCCCTGTCCTATAAAGACGTTATGCCCCAAAAATGAAGTGGAGGGCCATACCCTGAGGGAGGGAGGGGAGCTTCAGGGTTAGAAGAGTGACACCTTTTGTCCTCACTTATATGAATAGGAAGGATACAATTTCTGAGGCTCCCCATATCCTAGCTTCAGGAATAACTTTTGTTAGGCCTGTTAGTCTGAGGAGGGATCCTAAAATTCCCGGTAGTCCCCTCTACAGCAGGGCTTTGGGCAAAAACTGTGTCTTTCTGATTGGTGAACCTGGGTTCCTAAAGAAGGTAACAGAGTCCTGGAGTTTATACTAGAAGTCATTCTTATAGGAGAAACAAGAAAAGCACCAGAGGCAGGTAGCAATTTTTAGAAGCGGGTCTAGCCTCAGAGAAGAGACGCGAGAGGAAGTTTGTCTGGCAGGCATTAGGACCCAGAGGGCAAGGGTCAGGATAGATAGGATAGATGGGCGAGTCTCGCTTGGGCAACATGCTTTTGACAGTTCCACTCATGGCCACAGGGTCAACCAACATGTTGTCGGGACCCCGGAGCTGCATGGCTTTCCTCTCTGTCGACCCCTCAGCTCAGCCCAGAAGTACAGGAAAAGTGGAAGCTGGTTCTAGGCAAACCAACGGTCCCAACTCCGAAGAGTCGGGGGTTGTTAGAGAGCCCTTTCCCAGAAAGCCTGACACCCGTGTCTTTAGTCCGGCGGCCGTGCTAGTCACTTTTAACTGGCCGACAGGGGCCCGGTATTTAGCCCCCGAATTCTAAGGAAAGATAGGACAGAATAGCAAGCGAAAGGGGTCCGATGGTACTCACTGCTTGGCGATAGACAAAGGTCTCACTGCTCGGCGATAGGCAATGGTCTCACCGCTCAGCAATTGTCTCACCGCTTGGCGATAGGCAAAAGTCCCTTCGTGGTCGCCAAAATGTGACCAGAATTGGTGGGTTCTTGGTCTCACTGACTTCAAGAATGAAGCTGCGGACCCTTGCGGTGAGTGTTACAGCTCTTAAGGTGGCGCGTCTGGAGTCTGTCCCTTCCGATGTTCAGATGTGTTTGGAGTTTCTTCCTTCTGGTGGGTTCGTGGTCTCGCTGGCTCAGGAGTGAAGCTCCAGACCTTCGCAGTGAGTGTTACAGCTCTTAAGGCAGCGCGTCTGGAGTTGTTCGTTCCTCCCAGTGGGCTCGTGGTCTCACTGGGCTCAGAAGTGAAGCTGCAGATCCACAGTGAGTGTTACAGCTCATAAAAGCAGCGTGGACTCAAACAGTGAGCAGTAGCAAGATTTATTGCAAAGAGCAAAAGAACAAAGCTTCCACAGTGTGGAAGGGGACCCGAGCGGGTTGCTAATGCTAGCTCGGGCAGCCTGCTTTTATTCTCTTATCTGGCCCCACCCACATCCTGCTGATTGGTAGAGCCGAGTGGCCTGTTTTGTCAGGGCACTGATTGGTGCGTTTACAATCCCTGAGCTAGATACAAAGGTTCTCCACGTCCCCATCAGATTAGTTGGATACAGATTTTCAACACACAGGTTCTCCAAGGCCCCACCAGAGCAGCTAGATACAGAGTGTCGATTGGTGCATTCACAAACCTTGAGCTAAACACAGGGTGCTGATTGGTGTGTTTACAAACCTTGAGCTAGATACAGAGTGCCCATTGGTGTATTTACAATCCCGGAGCTAGACATAAAGGTTCTCCAAGGCCCCACCAGAGCAGCTAGATACAGAGTGTCCATTGGTGCACTCACAAACCTTGAGCTAAACACAGGGTGCTGATTGGTGTATTTGCAATCCCTCAGCTAGACATAAAGACTCTCCACGTCCCCACCAGACTCAGGAGCCCAGCTGGCTTCACCTAGTGGATCCCGCACAGGGGCTGCAGGTGGAGCTGCCTGCCAGTCCTGCGCCGTGCGCTCGCATTCCTCAGCCCTTGGGTGGTCGATGGGACTGGGCACCGTGGAGCAGGGTTGGTGCTCGTCGGGGAGGCTGGGGCCGCACAGGAGCCCATGGAGTGGGTGGGAGGCTCAGGCATGGCGGGCTGCAGGTCCCGAGCCCTGCCCCGCGGGAAGGCAGCTAAGGCTCGGAAAGAAATCAAGCACAGCGCCGGTGGGCCGGCACTGCTGGGGGACTCAGTACACCCTCCGCAGCCACTGGCCTGGGTGCTAAGTCCCCCATTGCCCCCCACCAAGCCCACGCCCATCCGGAACTCCAGCTGGCCCGCAAGTGCCGCATGCAGCCCCGGTTCCCGCTCGTGCCTCTCCCTCCACACCTCCCTGCAAGCTGAGGGAGTGGGCTCCAGCCTTGGCCAGCCCAGAAAGGGGCTCCCACAGTGCAGTGGGGGGGCTGAAGGGCTCCTCAAATGCCACCAAAGTGGGAGCCCAGGCAGGGGAGGTGCCGAGAGCAAGCGAGGGCTCTGAGGACTGCCAGCATGCTGTCACCTCTCAGAACCACCACACTGATCTCACATTTTGCGAGATTATCCTGATGGAGATGGGGTCCCATGATGCAGCCTGGCCTTTCCTAGAGCCTGTGAACCCACGTTTGGACCAATCTCATTTTTAATAAGGTTAAAAAGAAAAAAAAATGTCTACAGAAAAAAACTCCTGTTTTTGCCATGTGATTTTCCACAAGTGCAGCTATAGAAAAGTGCTTGTCAGTTGAATAAAAAACCACATTTGATAGAGAAAAAAAGAGTGTAGTATGCTATGATTGCACCTGTGAATAGCCACTGCACTCCAGACTGGGCAACATAGCAAGACCCCGTCTCTTAAAATAAATTAAAAATTGTATTTTACAATTGATTTGGTATATAAAAACAAATATAATCTGAACTGAATTCATTATTATATATTCATTATTTAATATTCATTTTTTCTCCCTGATTTTAAAAGAGAACACTTTCATGAGCTCCTAAAATTAAACATGTTTGTGGGCTCCTAAAAGCATGTAACAGACCCTAGGCACTGTGCCGACCATGCCTAACGTTTTAAGTCAGCCCTGCAGGCACAGAGTAACTTGCCCAGGTCACACAGTCAAGTGGCAGAGCTGAGATTTGAATCCAAATAATGTGGCTTCAGAATCTATGATTTTAACCTCCATGCTAGGCAAACAAAGCAAATCACAGGGGAGAAATCCTGTACATATTACGTGTTTTTTTAGAAGAAAATTTATACACATATATGCCTAGGCCATCTCTGGAAGAATTCAGCAAAAAAAAAATGTCTGGGAAAACAAACTAGGAATTGGAGGCATAGGAGACTTAATTTTCATTGTACGTTCCTTTGCACTGTTAATTCTTTTTTACCATGAGCATATATTTCTAAATGAGGAAAGTGAGTCTTAAACAGGATTAAGTAACTTGCCCAAGGTTACACAGGAGTAAAGAAACCTCAAAGTTTACTCTGGCATGAATGAAATATTTAAGTTTGTTTTCTTGATGGAACATTTGGGCAAGGAGCATATAATTTTGGTTTCTTAAAATTAAACTTTTATTTAAAAATAACTCAAGGTAATAAGGGTTATAATTTTTCCCTATGCTATACTTTTTAGGTTCTCTGGAGGTATTGCTCTCTACCACTTTCTCCACGTCCACAAATCAAAATACCCCCAGAATTCAGCAGCTTCATATTAGAGTCAATTTTCTGGCTGGATCACTTATTAGAGAATTGGAAGTTTATAAATATGCACAATTATTCAGCCAATAAACAATACATCCTCCTTCCCAAATATAGGCCTTTCCTGTATCCGTGTTAAATTGCAACATTTTAGTCCATAGGACCAGTCAGCCAGCCTCTTTTTGTATTATGATTCTGGATACAGTGCATTCATCTTTATGGCAACCTTAAATCTGGCAAGCATGTTTTCCGTGTTTCATCCAAATATTGATTAAAATATTTAACACATGACAGGACTTAAGCAGAGCCCTGATGATGGGACCAGAGCTCTCTCCAGGATCACATCAATCCATTGCTTTGTCTAATAAGCTGCCAATCCAATTGATTGTACCATCTATCATTCCACTCACATCCCCTCTTCCCACTTTCCCCTAGGATATCTGGAGATCCCAGTGTTTTACTGCAAAGTGTCCATAGCATTCCATTTCCCACGGTGCTTCTCAGAGCAGGTATCTGAAACTAACAAAGGATTGGTTTCTTTACTACGTTCTGCAGGCTTCTGAATTTTACGGCCTGGTCAATACCCCAGAACTCAAACACAAACTGTTTAGAAAAACTATAATTCCCCATGGCTCCCAAATCTTTCATAACACATTTGTACAGAACATTTTAAAATGTGAAGATATGCAATCATTTCCCCCTAGGATCAACCCACTGCCACCCAAAATAACCCAGACAACTGAACACAGCAGCTGGCAAAAGAATGGAGGTCTCTAACCGTGGGGGCAGAGAGCTAAATGCATGCCACAAGGAATTACTGAAGAAGCATTCTCTGTTAACAACCCCTTGCTCTATTTCTAGCTGCAACACGCAAGCTACAGTCAAAGTGCTGGGAGGAGAACATATTTTCTGATTTCCCCTGTAATCACACACACAGTCATAGAATATTTACAGTGGTAACCCTAACTTAACACAGTTGCTATGTTTCTAAAAAGTTTACTATAAAGTAGAATTTACTGAACAAGGAATTCATTTTTTTTTCATTGACTTGTCCTACCACCCCACATTGTCCTGGAAAGAATTTTGTTCCTTGGTTATTAAAAAAAAAAATACACTTAACAGACATAGCAGAATTTTCAATACTAGAGGAAAGAACCATGATTAACACTAAAATAATAAATAACATGTTTTACTCAAAATGTCACAGAAAAGAACGACTGAAAGTAAAAAAAAAAAAAATACTAGAATGTCAGCTATTCTGGCAATAGGATTACTTAGCTAATATTGCCTCACATATAATTTCATTAGGAAAACTCAGTTTTGCACCATTTCTAGTATTTCTCCCTGTTTTAGAGTTACCATCTTTTTTTCAGACCCCTTTAACAACCTGGGCATGGTGGCTCACATCTGTAATCCCAGTAACTTGGGAGGCTGAGGGAGGAGGATCACTTGAGGCCAGGAGTTCAAGACCAGCCTGGGCACCATAGAGAGACCCTGGGTCTCTGTCGTGCCACTGCACTCCGTCCTGGCGGACAGAGTGAGACCCCCATCTCAAAAAAAGAAAAAAAAAGGCAGGACAGATATCTTTAACAGCTGAAGTCTGTATGGTTTGTTAAAGGATTTATTTTCATATGAGAAAATAATACAATAAAGTAGGTCTGTTTAGATATGCAGTTGATTAATGCCCAAAAAATGATTAGTAAAATTAAATTGTGTCTCTGCTATTCCTAACGTAAAGTTAAATGGAGGTGCTGCTTTCATTAAGGTATGTTATTGCGTCAGAATAGTGTTTGTTGAGATGACAAAGTGCTGATTATAGTTAGATATTAACTGCTTGCTGTCATTTGTCATTCCAAGATAGGGTTAGTTATAATAATAGCTAACTTTTACTGAGCATTCACCAAATACTAGACTCTGTGTGAAGTGTTTACATATATTAATCACATTTAAAGCTGACAACAACCCTATGAAGCAGAAAACATTATCATCTATATATTACAGAAAAAACAGGCACAGAGAAGCTAAGTAATTTGACCAAGATCACATAGCTAATAACTGGTAGCACATGATATGAAATCACACGAATTTCAGAGCCTGAACTCAACTCAACCACTATGCTGAGAAAGGAATTTGGCATTTCTGCTGATGATGAATGGGGAAGTAGATAACAATAGCAGCAACTCTGTTTTAAAAAAAAAAAAAGAGTTTGTTCTTTGTATCTTAATAAATACATAAATATCTTGATTTCAAAGTTTCCCTAGATCAATCACCATAGAATGAGAGACATCGAAGTACTCAGGCGGGACTCTGTCAAGATTCTCTGCATCTGTAAATGGCTTTTAATTAGATTATAATCGAACCCTTCCCTCAATATAGTAGCTTTGATGACTTTATGGCAAATGACCAAAGAGTGCATTGCTATAGAGAAGGGCTAGGAAGAGAAATGAGAAAGGTTGTTTTCCTGAGGCTTGACTGAGGGATAAGGCAGGAAAGGCCTGGAGGTACACTTACTAGGAGCACATTAGACCAATGCTCTTCAGACTCAACTCTCTTTTGCATATAAATTACTTAAAATTTTCACACAGCTTGTAATAATAATCCTCATTCTATACTATATTCACCAGAACACAATTCTAACTAAGTATGTTAATATACCTAATACTGATATTTAAGATTCTTGTTTCATAGTTGAGAAGCCATATGAGAAATAAAGATTCTAAAACAGCAACCCTGATTTTTTTTCGAGTGATGTACTAATAAAAATATACTAACAAATTGAGCTGGATCCTGACATCCTCTGAATTACACACAGATCCTGTCCTTTTTTTCCCCATTCTCCCCAGTTTTCAAAATGATCTCTCCTCTCTATATGGTCTCTCAGAGTCCCTCTTGAACAACAATAGGCTGATTATCACAAAACCAATCCTACATCTTTTCCCCTAAACTATATGCAAATTACCTATTTTTCACACCCACTCAAACAGAAATAAATCTAGCTTCCATATCCCAGATCAGTTACTGCTTTTGTGCTGTTTCTTCTGATTTAAGGGCAGCAACAATTATTATTTCTAGTATCAGTCATGGTCTTCCAGAGACTAGCAAGGCTATAATTCATGCTTTACTGCTATTGGTAAATCAGGCAAGTGAAAAACAGCAAAAGCCTATAATTTAAGTTCTCTCTGGGTTCTTAATCTAAGACTCTGGCATTTGAATTAGGATCTGTAATGTATGGGTAAAATTAAACCATGAAGCAAGTACA
Source organism: Gorilla gorilla gorilla (assembly GCF_029281585.2). Lineage (NCBI taxonomy): Eukaryota > Metazoa > Chordata > Mammalia > Primates > Hominidae > Gorilla > Gorilla gorilla. The sequence goes on from NC_073247.2 coordinate 130,013,684, forward strand.
TATAAATTACTATCAGATCTAACTATCACTGTGAAACTCATAAATTAAGAATTCAGATGGAAATTCTACTTTTAATCCTTTGTATTAATCTTAATACTACAACATATACTACACTAAATAGATGTATATCTTGTTTTCATTTAAACTGCCTGTTAACATAGATTTGGGCCTTTTGATCCAAAACAAAAGCCAATAGTGTGCAGATAACAAGTTATTCCTCTGAAAACGTATTTTTCCAGTTAAAGAAATTCCAGAAACATTTTTTATGTCATCAAACCTATATGCCATTAATTCTAAGCAATGGGAATGATATCCTATTTTCTCTTAGTTATGATTTAGATCTGGACTCTTCATTCCCATCCTCTCCTTTTTCCCTTTGATTCCTCCTTTCAAAGAACTGTGTATAAACTAAGATTGTAAGAGATTGAAATATTGCTGAAAAAGATTCAGGACATAGGCACGCGCAAGGGCTTCATGTCTAAAACACCAAAAGCAATGGCAACAAAAGCCAAAATTGACAAATGGGATCTAATTAAACTAAAGAACTTCTGCACAGCAAAAGAAACTACCATCAGAGTGAACAGGAAACCTACAAAATGGGAGAAAATTTTCGCAACCTACTCATCTGACAAAGGGCTAATATCCAGAATCTACAATGAACTCAAACAAATTTACAAGAAAAAAACAAACAACCCCATCAAAAAGTGGGCAAAGGACATGAACAGACACGTCTCAAAAGAAGACATTTATGCAGCCAAAAGACACATGAAAAAATGCTCATCATCACTGGCCGTCAGAGAAATGCAAATCAAAACCACAATGAGATACCATCTCACACCTGTTAGAATGGCAATCATTAAAAAGTCAGGAAACAACAGGTGCTGGAGAGGATGGGGAGAAATAGGAACACTTTTACACTGTTGGTGGGACTGTAAACTAGTTCAACCATTGTGGAAGTCAGTGTGGCGATTCCTCAGGGATCTAGAACTAGAAATACCATTTGACCCAGCAATCCCATTACTGGGTATATACCCAAAGGGCTATAAATCATGCTGCTATAAAGACACATGCACACGTATGTCTATTGCTGCACTATTCACAATAGCAAAGACTTGGAACCAACCCAAATGTCCAACAATGATAGACTGGATTAAGAAAATGTGGCACATATACACCATGGAATACTATGCAGCCATAAAAAATGATGAGTTCATGTCCTTTGTAGGGACATGGATGAAATTGGAAATCATCATTCTCAGTAAACTATCACAAGTACAAAAAACCAAACACTGCATGTTCTCACTCATAGATGGGAATTGAACAATGAGAATACATGGACACAGGAAGGGGAACATCACACTCTGGGGACTGCTGTGGGGTGGGGGGAGGGGGGAGGGATAGCATTAGGAGATATACCTAATGCTAAATGACGAGTTAATGGGTGCAGCACACCAGCATGGCACATGTATACATATGTAACTAACCTGCACATTGTGCACATGTACCCTAAAACTTAAAGTATAATAATAATAACAATAAAAAGAAATATTGCTGAAAAACAGAAGAATGGCCAGCCTAATTCAGGTGACACAAAGGAAGGTGGTCTTTGATTACGTGTCCCCAAATTACCTCTGAAAGGTTGCCTCACAGGGATGGAAGTCAACGTTCCTCTTTTCTTTCCTATATTATTGGGGCTCTCCTCGTCTAGATCTTTTTGTCCACCACTACGTTTCCTCCCACTACCTAGTGTCTCTTCCACCCAATCCTAGTTCAATTTTGTCTAAGTGCTGGCTAGCAAATGAAGACAGGAAAAAAAGTGGGGGCGGGGCACGAATGCTACTAAGGGAAAGGGAGGAACTATCATTCCTTCAACATCTTTTTTGAGCTGGGCACTGAACCAAGCATTTTACACATGCCATCTCATTTAATTCTATAACAGCCCTACAAAATTGTGCTATTGTCTTCATTAGACAGATAATGAAACTAAGGTTGAAAGACTTCAAGAAATATGTCCAACACACAGCTAGCAAATGTCAGGAAAGGAATAAGAGAGATTAAAAAACTGAAGAGTAAGCAAACTCTGCTCACTTTACTCCCTACTACCTCTCTCCAGCCCTCGCCCTGGGTTCATCTTCATGGGAACAGGTGCCAGTTGCCACAAGCTTAATATCCTCAATGAGCCTTAAACTGTAACTCTTAATGTTATCTTAAACTTAATTCTCAAATGTTATTTACAATAATGTCATACATACAGTCTCAGAGACAAATGAAAGGATGAGAATACTTTTAGACTTCCATTTCCGGTAATATGGAGCACTAGATCTCCTGAAAAATCTTCTGCTAGAAAATAACTACAAATTCTGTAGATTTATTTTTAATCTTTTTGATGTATAACATAACACAGCCAGCAAGAGAGAAGAGGAAATCTCCAGAGATCAAAAAATGAAAAAGAAGCGGAAAGCATAACTGTAATGGATGCTAATGCTTCAACAGCTCTGGGTGTTTTTGCACTTGGCAGTAATCAATATTCAAAGAGATATTAGCAGAGAATTTTCAGAATTATAAAAGCTATAAATCTCCAAATTCAGAAAACATAAATCCTCTAATAGAATTTTAAAAAGAAAGAAATTCCACATCTAAACACATTGCTGTTAAATAACAAAACAAAATATTTTAAAGCAGCCAGAGAGAAAAGATAGATTATCTAAAAAGGAAAAACAATTAAACTGACAGCAGGCATCTCTACAGCAACAATAAAATACACAAGACAATAAAATAGTATCTTCAAAGTGCTGAGAGAAAGTAATTGTCAACTTGGAATTGTGAAGCACAGCAAAACCATCTATCAAGAACAAGGGCAAAATAAAGACATTTTCAGACAAATGAAAACTAAAAGTTTCATCAATAGACCCTCACCAAAGGAAATTCTAATGAATTACTTCAGAAAGAAGAAAAATGAACTCCAAAGGTAGGACTAAGATTCAAGAAGAAATGGCTTATAAAGAAATTAGAACACATGTGGTTAAAGCCAAACAATTATTGACTGTATGAAACACTAACAATGATGTATAATTTGGATAAGGAGGAGGTACAATATTGGATAGCAACAACAAATAGAATGAGAGGAGATTGAGTGGATTTAATGCATTCTAAAGTTCTCATTTTGTTTTAGAAGAGTAGAGATGTTTATTTCATTAGCAAAGATACTTTATTCAGTCAAATATGCATGTTAAAAACTTAAGAGTAATAGTAAAAGAAAAAATGCTTAAAAATTAAAACAAAACAGCCTCCATCAAGCCAAATATAGACCCAAAGGAAGAAAAAAAGGAAATGGGGAAAATGTAGAACAAATAACATATAACAACATAGTGAAAATATATCCAAATATATCAGTAAATATAATAAATATAAAGTAACTTCAAAATGGAGATTTTCAGGTCAGATTAAAAATAAATTCAGTCAGCTTCCAGGAAGATAGGTAGATATACTTGTTTTATATATATTACATTAAAATATATATAAGGCTATGAAAGGAGGAGAAAATAAGACAGAGGGGTTAGGGACCTTGGGGTCCAAGAAATGATATGATGCTAAGTTCTTGGGTATTATTTTTGCCTTATATATGTCAGACTTCAAGCTGAAGAAGCTGACAACTCAGAAACAACAATGGGCACAGACATAAAAAGCCCTAACAAAACACTGCTCTCTCTATCTAAAGACCTAGGAAAGGGACAGCCTAGTAAGACAGAAAACTTTTAAATAATAACTACTCTACTGCGGGCAAACACCATAGAAAAGACTGTGGCCCTATCCCTACTCCTGATACCAAAGGCCAAGTGAGAAGCCCAGACTTCTATCCTCTCTCCAGGCTGTAACAAGGTGTCCCAATAGCCTCTCCAGGGTGACATCAAAGGAGACATAGTAGGGAACCAAGACTTTCATTTCTGCTGGATGATAATGACAGCTTACCCACCAAAGGTAGAAGTAGAGACTACAATGGGAGCCTGTCAATAACAAGGTGCCCCTCCTCTTCCTGGCTAGGAAGATGTCGGAGGAGGCTTAGAGGAGAGTCAGGACATTTACCACTGCCCGTTGGTAACCAGGTTATCCCCCACCATTATGTCATTGGAGGGCAGACAGGTATGAGTGGAGGCCTAGGGCCTAGGTGGGAACTGGAACTCCCACCTCCACCCAGCATTAGCAAGGAGGAAATCCCCCATGAGTGTCAAGAGAGACCAAGTGGGGAGCCAGGACTCTTACAACCCACCTGACAGTAATGAGGCAGTGCTCCTCTTCCCTTGCCAGAGTGGTGTCAGAGGAAGCCACCTAAAACAGAAAGTTTAAGTAAGATCCAGAGTCTCATAACATAATACCAAAAAGTCCAATTTCAATAAAAAGTTACCCCTTATACCAAGAACCAGGAATATCTCAAGCTGAATTAAAAATAAAATCAATAGATGCCAACACCAAGATGATAGAAATATTAGAATTATCTGACAAGGCTGGGTACAGTGGCCATGCCTGTAATCTCAGCACTCTGGGAGGCCAAGGTGGGCAAATCACTTGAGGCCAGGAGTTCAAGACCAGCCTGGGCAACATGGAGAAGCCCTGTCTCTACTAAAAGTACAAAAATTAGCCAGGCTTGTTGGCAGGTACTGGTCATCCCAGCTACCTGGCAGAATTGCTTGAACCCAGGAGGCAGAGGTTGCAGTGAGCTGAGATCATGCCACTGTCCACCAGCCTGGGTGACAGAGTGATACTCCATCTCATAAATAACATAAAATAATAAATAAATAAATAAAATGGCTCCTGCAAGCAATTATGAACACAGTTGAAACAAATTAAAAAGCAGGAAATTTTAGCAAAGAAACAGAAAATATAAAGAAGAACCAAATAGAAAACTTGTAACTGAAAAATACAACAGCTGAAATTTTAAAATTCGATGGATAAGCTCAACAGCAGAATAGAGGAGATAGAGGAGAAAATATCAGCAACCTCAAAGATAGAACAATGAAAATTACCCAATTTGAACAAGAGAGAGAACACAGATGGGGGAAAAATGAACACAGGTTTATGGGACTATAACAAAAAATATAACATTCATGTCATCAGAGTTCAAGAAGGAAAGGAGAAAGAGGGCAGGTTGAAAACTTCCCAAATTTGGCAAAACATGCAAGCCTACAGATTCAACAAGTCAGTGAGCCTCAAACAGGATAAACTCAAAGAATTTCACACCAAGACACATATTAGTTAAATTTCTGAAAATGGATAGCAAAGAAAAAAATTATTGAAAGCAGCAAGGGAGAAAAGACATCTTATACATATGAGAAATATAATTTGAATGTGTTGGGGTGATCAGACCCAACACCAGGTCATGGGGACGACGAAGTCCGGTGGAGTCAAAGGAATGAGAAAAAGAGTTTGAGAGAGAAAGTGGGACCAGGGGGCCATCGCGAGTGTGGAGGCTGCAAAGGCCCCGAGCTCTGGGAGTCCACGCTATTTATTGGTGCTCAAACAGGTGGTGGGGATGTGGGGGTTGAAAGGAAACAGTGTATCAAGTGAATGAGAAACATATGGCTGCTTGAGATAATGGTAGTGCTAGAAGCAAGGAGCCAGCAAGTCTAGCAGACATGCAAGCTCTGCCTCAGCTTCTCTCCCAACATTCAACTTTTCTCCCAACATGCCCCCCTTCTCTTTATTGTAAAAACCACCACAGCTATCATTATTATTAGCATAAGGTGGCCTCTTTTTTAAATTAATTGAGCAAGGCAATTGCAGGCTGTGCAGCCCTTAACTGCCAGTTGGTGATCCAGCTTCATTTTTCTTAGCCCTTATTCAAAATGGAGTCACTCTGGTTTGAATGCTTCCTACATATCTACCTTTTCCCTTTTACAAGACGACCCTTAATCCTAGGGGTTGCAGAAGGATGGAGGTCCGTCTTCTGTAACTTCTTCATGCTAAATAGGGGCGATGATACTCCTGCCTACCTATTAGGTTCTCTTGTATTCAGGGTAGAGAGGAGTTCAGTCAGAAATTATTCATCCGTTAAGCATCTATAGGTAAAACCCTGGCACTCCAGCAGTTTTGTGTCCGGAATTGGTGGGTTCTCGGTCTCGCTGACTTCAAGAATGAAGCCGTGGACCCTTGCGGTGAGTGTTACAATTCTTAAAGATGGTGTGTCCGGAGTTTGTTCCTTCTGATGTTCAGACGTGTCTGGAGTTTCTTCCTACTGGTGGGTTCGTGGTCTCACTGACTTCAGGAGTGAAGCTGCAGACCTTCGCGGTGAGTGTTACAGCTCTTAAAGGTGGCATGTCTGGAGTTATTCGTTCCTCCCAGTGGGTTCATGGTCTTGCTGGCCTCAGGAGTGAAGCTGCAGACCTTCGTGGTGAGTGTTACAGCTCATAAAGGTGGCATGGACCCAAAGAGTGAGCAGCAGCAAGATTTATTGCGAAGAGCAAAAGAACAAAGCTTCCACAGTATGGAAGGGGACCTGAGCGGGTTGCCACTGCTGGCTTTGGTGGCCTGCTTTTATTTCCTTATCTGCCCCACCCACATCCTGCTGATTGGTCCATTTTACAGACAGCTGATTGGTCCATTTTGACAGAGTGCTGATTGGTGCATTTTCAATCCTTTAGCTAGACAGAAAAGTTCTCCAAGTCCCCACCCATCCCAGAAGCCCAGCTGGCTTCACCTCTCACTGGCACTCACCACGGGACTTTGCGGCACCTAGCCCGGGCACTCCAGCAGCCCAGAGGGAGCTCATCCCAGACAATCAGGAGGAAAAGAAGGGAAGCGAGAAAGAGACGGAGACCTCCTATTGTGGCCAACGATCCCGTGAAGAGGGAATGGTGGTCCATGCACAGGATTCAGCCTCCGATCAAGCCAGGCACCACTCACCTGGAACCCGTGCCAGCCTGCAAGTGCCGTGTGCAGCCTGGCTCCCGCCCACACCTCTCTCTTCACACTTCCCCGTGAGCAGAGGGAGAAGGCTCCAGCCTCGGCCAGCCCCAGAGAGGGGCCCTCATAGCGCAGCGATGGGCTGAAGGGCTCCTTGAGTGCAGCCAGAGCAGACGCCGAGGCCGAGGAGGGACCGAGAGCAAGCGAGGGCTGCTAGCACATTGTCACCTCTCAGTTTCTCACAGCGTGGCTCGTATTGGGGGAACCCGGTCCATGATTGGGATCCATGGGTCCTTCCAGTCTCATGTTCCATGGTCATGCACATCTTGAGGGCACCTACACGGTTTGTTCATCTCCTGCAAAAACACACATACCCTCACCCCCACGTTAGTAAATCTACTGAAACAGAAGCAAAAACTTTTGTGGCTGTAGCCGAGAGGCATGCCATTGCTGAAGCATTTGTAACTCACCTTCTGCCTCTTTGGTTAATTACCGTGGGGTAAAACTTACTGTTGATAACGAGAAGCAGGCCCCTTCTAACAGAAGGCACAGAGAAAGCAAATCGAGGCCTGAAAGCAACCCTTAAACCTTCAATTTGCACTGTAGAGGTGGGTCCACTAGATGCTATGGTTCATGATAGATCTTCAGATGTTTGGTGGGCACCCACACAGGCACCTGATCCTCACCTGGAGAGACACAAGCAAATCCTCTTCCCCATAAAATTATCTGTCCTTTTTCCCAGCTCTTTGTATGTACATCCCTCCACCATGTATCTTGTCCAGCCTTTTTATTTTCCTTTTGTCCCGTCAGGTGTTGTTCAGCTGCAGTCATGGTTTGATCTTTTTGTAAATTTAAAAAAATTAATGTTAATAAAGCTAAATGCAAATGCATATGTGGTTTCTTATATTCCTGGTCCCCTCCGTTTTGCTTTTGTATTTGAGTTTTTAAAGTACAATTAGCCCTTTCCACTATTGCTTGTCCTTGTGAGTTATATGGAATACCCATAGTATGGGTAATATTCCATTGTTGAAAAAATGTAGCCATGGCTTTACTACAGTATCCTGGGCTGTTATCAGTTTTGATTTTTTCTGGGATTCACATAACTGAAAAGCAAGATAAAAGATGTCTTTTAACATGAGCTGTGGCTTCCCATGTTTGACATGTGGCCCAGATAAAATGTAAATAGGTATTTACTGAAACATGAACAAAGGACAATTTTCCAAAAGCAGGAATATGTGTTACATCCATCTGCCAGATGGAATTTGGAGATAAACCTCTAGGGTTAACTCCTGTTCCTTGATGTGGCAGATACAGGGCTTGGCAGGCAGAACAGTGTTACACAATTTCTTTAGCTTGTTTCCATGATAGACCGTATCTTTTTCTAAGGCCTGTGGCATTAAGATGGGTTAAATAATGAAATGTTTGTGCATCAGCAAAGGCTGCAGACATGAATGCATCCACCCTTTAATTAAATTTAAAGGGCCAGGGAGGTTAGTATGTGCTCTCAAATGAGTGATATAGAAAGGTGAATGCCTTTGTTGTACTGCTTGCTGTAAAGAATGAAATAAAAGATTAAGTTGTTCATCAGTCACATTTCAAATTAAGGCACATTCAATATTTTGCATGGCTTGCACAACATAGGCTGAATCAGAAGCAATGTTTACTGGCTGCTTAAAAGTTTTTAACACTGTTATCACAGCAATAAGTTCGGCCCTTTGAGCAGAACCAAAGTCAGTTTGAAAAACTTGCTGTTGAGGTCCTGCAAATGAGGCTTTTCCATTACTAGATCCATCAGTAAAAACAGTAATGGCCCCTTCAATAGGGGCTTTTTGAGTAATAGAAGGCAATATCCAGGATGTTAATTTTAGAAACTGGAAGATTTTAGACTTAGGATAATTATTACCAAGAATGCCAACAAAACCGGCCAAATTAACTTGCCATTCTTGGAATTAATATAGGCTTGTTGAATTTGTTGTTTAGTTAATGGAACTATGATCTGATTTGGATCACGTCCCATTAGCTTTGTTGTACGCAGCCTCGCTTGTCCTACTAGCACAGCAATTTGATCTAAGTATAGAGTGAGCATTTTGGTTGTATTGTAAGGTAGAAAAAGCCACTCAACCAGATCATCCTGTTGAACTATAACTCCTGTAGGCAAATGCTTAGTAGGAAAAACTAAAAACTGTAATGTCTGTATCAGGTTAATCCATTCTACTTGTGCTTGCCGAATTTTTTCCTCAATTGATTGAAGTTCCTCCAATGTTTCTTTGGACAGGGAGTGTTTACTGTTAAGGTTAGAATCACCTCATAAAGTAGAAAAGAGGTGAGACATAGCATAGGTAGGAATGCCTAAAGTTGGATAAATCCAATTAATGTCTCCTAATAATTTTGGGGAATCATTTAAGGTTTCTGAATTATCTCTTCGAATTTGAATGTTTTGAGGCTTAACAGCACTTTGCTCTACCTTCATTCCTAGATATTGAAAGGGAGTAGAAGTTTGGATTTTATCAGAGGCTATAATTAACCCTGCCGCATTTACAGCCTTTTCTAACTGTTTGTAGCACAACATCAATTCTTCCCTAGTTTCAGCTGCACACAGAATATCATCCATGTAATGGATAATATAACATTTTTTGAACTGTTCTCTAACTGGCTTAATAGCTTTCCTGACATAAGTTTGACAAACAGTCGGGCTGTTTAGCATGCCTTGTGGTAGTACTTTCCAATGGTATCTGTCCGCCGATTATTATTTATGGTGGGAACAGTAAAAGCAAATTTTTCATAATCCTGGGCAGCTAAAGGAATGGCAAAAAAGCAATCCTTTAGATCTATCATTATGAGAGGCCAGTATTTTGGGATCATTGCTGGGGAGGGCAGCCCTGGTTGTAGAACACCCATGGGTTGAGTCACAGCATTAACAGCCCTTAAATCTGTTAACATTCTCCATTTCCCTGATTTTTCCTTAATGACAAATACAGGAGAATTCCAAGGGGATAAAGTAGGCTCTATATGTCCCTTTTGCAATTGTTCCTGCACCAGTTCTTTTAAAGCCTCCAGTTTTTCCTGTTTCAGCGGCCATTGCTCCACCCAAACCGGTTTGGCAGTTAGCCAAACAAGAGGAATGGGAGCCAGAGGCTCAACAATGGCCGCTCCCAAAAATGACACCTCAATCCAGTCCAACCTGTTTGCCCTTTTAATTCTAAAGGTTCTGATTGGCCATTTTTATCTTTTCCTAGTCCTTCTCTCAGGCGATATCCCATATTTTTCATCATTTGTCTACTATTATTACTATATTGATCCGTAGGAATAGATATTTCATCATCCCATTGTTGCAATAAGTCTCTACCCCATAAATTGACAGGAATAGGTGTAATGATAGGCTGAATTGTTCCTTCCTGACCATCTGGCCTTGACACGGTAAAATCAAAGAACTTTGAAAAACTTCCGAGGCAGCTCCTACTCCAATAATACCGATGGATGCCCTTTGCTTAGGCCAGTGCTGGGACCATTGATTCATAGCAATAATAGAGACATCAGCTCCAGTATCTACTAGTCCTTCAAAATCTTTTCCCTGAATAGTTACTGTGCAAATAGATCTTTTGTCAGACACTTGATTAACCCAATACACAGCCTTTCCTGCTGGATTAGTATTACCAAAGCCTCCTGTTCTTTTCACTGTGCTGCTTCCTAGTTTTATGTAAGGTAACAGCAACAACTGAGGAATTATTTCTCCTGGGGAGGCAGACCACAGAGTCAAGGAACTAATAACTAATTGATTTTCTCCAGTATAATCAGAGTCAATTATTCCCGTATGTACAGTAACACCTTTTAAATTTAGACTAGACCTTCCAAGTAATAGACCAACTGTTCCTGAGGGTAAGGGTCCCCTAACTCCCATGGGGACCTTCTTTGGTGGCTCCACAGGAAGTAAGGAGATGGGAATTGTGCTGTAGAGGTCTACAGCAGCACTGCCTGCTGAGGCAGGGGACAATTGTTGTGCATTTGTAAGGCCACTGGCTGCGCTGGGTATGCCTCAGTTTGTTGAGGGGCTCGAGGCAGGCCCTTCTTCCCGTTTCCTGAAAGAGGTTGTCCATCTTTGCTAAATTTAGAATGGCACTGACTTGCCCAGTGATTGCCTTTCTTACACTGCGGACATACACCAGGACTTTTCTGTTGATTGATGGTAGTAGTTTTTGCCTTTTGATTTCCTTTTCTACATTCCTTTCTTGTATGTCTAAATTGCCCACAATTAAAGCAAGAGCCTGAGAAATAGGGCATATTATTTCCTACTCTTAATCCAGCCATAGCCTGAGCTAAAAGAATAGCCTTATGTAAGTTACCTCCAATGCCATCGCAAGCCTTAATATATTCAGCTAAATAAGTCTTCCCTCTCAGGGGTCTAATAGCAGTTTGACACTGTACATTAGCATTATCGTATGCAAGAAGCTGTATTACAACATCCTGAGCCGTTTTATCAGTTATGGCTTTATACACAGCCTCTTGGAGCCGAGCAATAAAATCAATATATGGTTCTTTAGGTCCTTGTCAGACAGAACTGAAAGAAGAATATTTTTCCCATGTAACATTTATCCTTTCCCATGCCTGTAAGCACACAAAGCACAGCTGAACAATGGCAACATCCTCCATTACTGCTTGATTCTCTAATCGACCCCAATTAGGGCCAACTCCCATTAACTGTTCAAAGGAAACAGGCACAGGTGGCTGTGCTTGTGTTTTCCCTTGCCTGAGTTTGTGCTTCCTCAGCCCACCAGCTTTTAAACTGCAAGTACTGAGATGGAGTAAGAATGGATTTTGTCAAAGTAACCTAATCATATGGTATTATCTATTATCAAGAGCCATATTTTTTAATAAAGTTTGCACAAAAGGAGAGTTCAGTCCATATTGACTAATGGCTTGCTTAAATTCCTTTAGTAACTTAAAAGGGAAAGTGGCCCAATTAGCTATATTCTGTCCTCCCTGCTGGATTATAATAATGGGAAATTGCCATGCTTCAAGGTCTCCCTTGGCTCTAGCTTTTTGAATAGAATTTTGCATAGCACCATCAATTGCTCCAGGTTTTAATGTTGCAACTACAGGAGCAGTAAGTTTTTCAGCTAATTTCTTTTCTTGCCCATTAAGGAGAGAGAGAGGAGGTGGCCATTCATTTAATTCAGCAGGTGGAGCCAACGGGCTAGTAAAACATACTTTTTTTAGTTTTCCTTTCTTTTCTTTAATCTCTTCCGGTAGCTGTTCCTCACACTCAGAATCTGAAGCTAGTTTTTTACACTCGTCCTCCTCTTTGTCATCTGAATCTGCCTAACTATCTGTTTGAAATGGCTCAAGAGCTGCCTTTATTAGCACCCACATTGACCAAACAGAAACTGGAATTTCTGCTCCCTCTTTATATGCCTTTTTAAAATCTCTTCGAATTCTCTCCCATTCATCCAACTCCATAGTCCCTTGTTCAGGAAACCACGGGCAAAACTGCTTTACTGTACTAAAGAGTGATAGTAAACTCTGAGTACTAACTTTCACTCCCCCTCTTCATAATAAATGCCTCAAGAAATTTAAATAAGCAGAATGTCTGCTTTCACTTTGTCCCATTGTTACCCTATTCTTCCGAGCGCTCAGCTTTCCCGCGGAGCATCTTTTAGATGTCCTCGGGTGTCCTTTGACGATGCATCCTCTGCTTTCACATGCTCTAGCATTCCTTCACCGGGGTCTTTGTCACCCCACGTTGGGCAGCCAGGAATGTTGGGGTGATCAGACCCAACACCAGGTCATGGGGGTGACGAAGTCCAGTGGAGTCAAAGGAATGAGAAAAAGACAGTTTGAGAGAGAAAGTGGGACCAGGGAGCCATCGCGAGTGTGGAGGCTGCAAAGGCCCCAAGCTCTGAAAGCCCACGCTATTTATTGGTGCTCAAACAAAGAAACAGGTGGTGAGGATGTGGGGGTTGAAAGGAAACAGTGTATCAAGTGAATGAGAAACATATGGCTGCTTGAGATAATGGGAGTGCTAGAAGCAAGGAGCCAGCAAGTCTAGCAGACATGCAAGCCCTGCCTCAGCTTCTCTCCCTACACTCAGCTTTTCTTCCAACAGAATAACAATGGTTTCTCATCTGCAACCATGCAGGTCAGAAGGAAGCACCATGCTGAAAGAAAACAATTGTTAATCCACAATTCTATATCCAACAAAAGTATCCTTTAGGAATAAAGGGGAAATCAAGACTTTCTTACATGAAGAAAAGCTAAGAGAATTTATTACTAGTTGCCATACCCAAAAAGAATGGTATAAGGAAGTTCTCTAAATGAAAAGGGACTTTAAAAAAAAAAAAGAATCTTGGACGATAAGAAAGGAAGAAAAAATATAGTAAGCAAAAATATGGGTAAACAGAATTTTCTTCTGCTCTTGAGTCTTCCAAATTATGCTGAACAACTGAAGCAAAAATTACAATGCTGTCTGAATTAGTTCTAAATGTAAGTAGAGGAAATACTTAAGAGAAATATATTGTAATGAAGCAGTGTAAAAGAACATTAAGAGAGGTAAGGTTTCTATACTCCACTCAAACTGATAAAGTAGAGACACCAGTAGCTTGTGATAAGATAGATGATGATGATAGATAGATAGAGAGATGCATATATGTAATGTAATACCTAGAGCAATGACTAAAACAGCTACACAAACGGATACACTCACAAACACTGTATATAAATCAAAATGGAATTCTAAAAATTGTTGAAATAATCTACAGGAAGGCAGGAGAGCAAAAGAAAAACAGAAATAAAAGAGGGGAAGAATAAGCTGGGAGGTTTAAGTTTCAAGTAGCAATAATTATATTAAATTTAAATGGTATAAATGTACCAATTAAAAAACAGAAACTGGCAGAGTTGGTTAAAAAACATGATCTAACTATATGATATCTATAAGAAACTCACTTTAAATATAATGGTATAGTCAGGTTGAAAGTAGAAGGATAGAAAAGTATTATTATGCAAACATCAAGCAAAAGAAAGCAGTAGTGGCTACATTAGTATCCGAGTATATATAGAGATACCACATACACACAAATATATTAGCAATATATATGTAATATGTCATTACATATAATCAGTATATATTTTACCTTAAATTAAATACATATTAACATATAAATAATAGTAAACATATAGACAGAGTATAAAATAAAATTCATTTCAGACCCCAAAGATTTACCCAAGACAAAGAAGGATATTACATAATGATAAAAGTGTCAGTTCATCATGACATGACAATCCTAAAGTATATGCACCAAACAACAGAGCTGCAAAATATGTAAAGCAAAAACTGATTGAGCTAAAAGTAAAAACAGGTCGGGTGCGATGGCTCATGCCTGTAACCCCAGCAACTTGAGACGCTAAGGTGGGCGGATCACTTGAGGTCAGGAGTTCGAGACCAGCCTGGCCAACATGGAGAAACCCCATCTCTACTAAAAATACAAAAATTAGCCAGGTGTGGTGGTGCACACCTGTAATCCCAGCTACTTGGGTGGCTGATGCAGGAGGATCACTTTAGCTCGAGAGGCAGAGGTTGCAGTGAGCCAAGATCTTGCCACTGCACTCTGGCCTGGGTGACAGAGTGACACTCCATCTCTAAAAAAAAAAAAAAAGGATAAATATAGTTAAGATGGTAAATTAATGTTATATGTATCTTACCACAATTGAAAAGTTTTAAACTACATTTATCATATAACTTTAACTTTGTGTGTTATTTCCAACAACTGCAAATAGTGCACTATAAATTTCTATGTTGTACAAACCTAGAGATTATTCTAAATGATAACATTGCACAGTATTATCCATGTTAACAAAAACATTAAATTTATTAAATGTGTACATTTAAAATATACTACAAAATTTAACCCTTGTTTGGTATTTATTTTGTAATATATCCATAAGAATAAAAGTGGCCATTTTTCTCTAGACCTGTGAGAGTCCTTGCTCCTCTCCACACACCCCATTTCAACCACCATTCCCTTTCCCCAAACTTTGTTCTGATTCTTCACCCTTCTATTGCTCCCATACTACTTCTTTCCCCAGATTTCTCACCCCGGAAGTCCTCAACCCAAGAGTTCCTTTAATTTCTGCCTCTCATCCCTACCTGAGCCTGCATTCATCTTACTGAGCTAGAAATGCAAACCAGGGAGGCTGTCACTGGCTGCTTGAATTTGGAGAATTTCCAGTCCTGCTCATTGGGAACTGGCATGTCATGTTGTACAACTAGAGTAAGGAGTGCTATGTCAGAAGGTAGCAAGGCTTTCAGGCTAGTCATGATGGCTCACACCTGTAACCCCAGCACTTTGGGAGCCCAAGGAGGGAGGATCTCTTGAGCCCAAGGGTTCAAGACGAGCCTGGGCAACATAAGGAAACCCTGTCTTTACAAAAAAAAAATTTTAATTAGCCAGGTGAAGTGGCACACACCTGTAGTCCCAGCTGCTCAGGAGATTGAGGTGGGAGCATCATTTGAGCCTGGGAGGTTGAGGCTGCAATGAGCTGCACTCCAGCCTGGGTGACAGAGCAAGACCCTGTCAAAAAAAAAGAAGGAGGAGGAGGAGGAGGAGGAGGAGGAGAAGCTAGCAAGGCTTTCAGAACTGACTTCTGCATGAGGCTGAAGTCAAAGCTTACGAACTCCCTCCAAGGTGAGGAGGAAAAAGTTGATAGAGTTGGCTAAAGCTCTTACTAAACATTGATAGGACAGATTCCTTTATTTAACTAAAACACAACTACAGTTACTAATAGGAAACTACGTAGCCCACAAATAAAGGGATAATTAATTGAATCCATGCTGTACCCCTATCAAACAAAAATAATAATATAATTAGTGGAAGTCCTAATAATTAGTGGAAGTCAGGACAGATAGACACTGATTCCAGATACACATTTAGATAAACTATTAGTTATGTATAGCAGACCCTGGAGGAGAGAGGCCCAATATGAGTCCCCATTAAGCATGTTACTCTACATTGTTCTGCAGCTAGTAGCTTTATTTGTGTCTCTGGATAACAGTATTCAGAGCCAGGCTTCCCCTCTGTGTGTGACCACAGACCCAGCTTCAAGGTAGTGAACCTGTGCAGTCACACAGGTCCCCCACTAAGAAGGACCCTGTCTTGATTTAATTTTGTTATCACCACCTTAAAATTCTTAATATGTTTTCTCTTTGAACTCATATATTGTAAGTGATGTTCAGTGGGACAATGGATTGCATGCATGAACAGAGAAGACATGTAGATGCAGGTTCATGAATGTTCATTGCAGCACAGTTCACAGTAGCAAAGACATGGAATCAACCTAAATACCCATCAATGACAGACTGAATAAAGAAAATGTGGTACATATACACCATGGAATACTATGTGTATTAGTCCGTTTTCATACTGCTGATAAAGACATACCCAAAACTGGGAATTTACAAAAGAAAGATGTTTAATGGACTTACAGTTCCACGTGGCTGGGGACACATCACAATTGTGGTGGGAGGCAAGGAAGAGCAAGTCACATCTTACATGAATGGCAGCAGGCAAAAAGAGAGAGAGGTTGTGCAGGGAAACTCCCATTTTTAAAACCATCAGATATTTTTTAAAACCATCAGATATCGTGAAACTTATTCACTATCATGAGAACACCATGGGAAAGACCCACCCCCATGATTCAATTACCTCCCACCGGGTTCCTCCCATGATAAGTGGGAATTGTGGGAGTTACAATTCATGATGAGATTTGGGTAGGGACACAGCCAATCCATATCATTCTGCCCCTGACCCCTCCCAAATATCATGTGCTCATATTTCAAAACCAATCATGCCTTCCCAACAGTCCCCCAAAGTCTTAACTCATTTCAGCATTAACTTAAAAGCCCACAGTCCAAAGTCTCATCCAAGATAAGTCAAGTCTCTTCCACCAATGAGCCCGTAAAATCAAAAGCAAGTTGGTCACTTCCAGGATACAGTGGGGACACAGGCATTGGATAAATACTGCCATTCCAAATGGGAGAAATTGGCCAAAACACAGGGGCTACAGGCCCCATGTAAGTCTGAAATCCAGTGGGGCAGTCAAATCTTAAAGCTCCAAAATGATCTCCTTTGACTCCAGGTCTCACATCCAGGTTACGCTGATGCAAAAGGTTGGTTCCCACGGTCTTGGGCAGCTCCACCCCTGTGGCTTTGCAGGGTACAGCTTCCCTCCCGACTGCTTTCACAGGCTTGCATTTCGTGTCTGTGGCTTTTCCAGGCACACAGTGCAAGCTGTGAGTGGATATACCATTCTGGGGTCTGGAGGACAGTGGCCCTCTTCTCACACCTCCACTAGGTAGTGCCCCAGTAGGGACTCTGTGTGAGGGTTCTGACCCCACATTTACCTTCTTCACTGCCCTAGCAGAGGTTCTCCATGAGGGCCTTGCCCCTACAGCAAATTTCCTGCCTGGACATCCAGGCATTTCCATACATCCTCTGAAATCTAGGCGGAGGTTCTCTAACCCCAATTATTGACTTCTGTGCACTTGCAGGCTCAACACCACATGGAAGCTGCCAAGGCTTGGGGCTTGCACCCTCTAAAGCCATGGTCTGAGCTTTATATTGGCCCCTTTCAACCATGGTTGGAGTAGCTAGGATGCAGGGCACCAAGTCCCTAGGCTGCACACAGCACGGGGACCCTTGGCCCAGCCCATGAAACCACTTTTTCCTCTTAGGCCTCTGGGCCTGTGATGGGAGGGACTGTCGTGAAGACCTCTGACATGCCCTGGAGACATTTTCCCCATTGTCTTGGGGATTAACATTTGGCTCTTTGTTACTTACGCAAATTTCCACAGCTGGCTTGAATTTCTCCTCAGAAGATGAGATTTTCTTTTCTATCGCATTGTCAGGCTACAAATTTTCTGAACTTTTATGCTCTGCTTCCCTTATAAAACTGAATGCATTTAACAGCACCCAAGTCACCTCTTGAATGCTTTGCTGCTTAGAAATTTCTTCCGCCAGATACCCTAAATCATCTCTCTCAAGTTCAAAGTTCCACAAATCTTTAGGGCAGGCACAAAATGTCACCAGGCTCTTTGCTAAAACATAACAAGAGTCACCTTTACTCCAGTTCCCAACAAGTCCCTCACCTCCATCTGAGACCACCTCAGTCTGGATTTCATTGTCCATATCATTATCAGCATTTTGGTCAAAGCCATTCAACAAGTCTCTAGGAAGTTCCAAACTTTCCCACATTTTCCTGTCTTCTTCTGAGCCCTCCAAACTGTTCTAACCTCTGCCTGTTACCCAGCTCCAAAGTTACATCCACATTTTTGGGTATCTTTTCAGCAGCACCCCACTCCTGGTACCAATTTACTGCGTTAGTTCATTTTCATGCTGCTGATAAAGACATACCTGAGGCTGGGCAATTTACAAAGGAAAGATGTTTAATGGTCTTATAGTTCCACATGACTGGGAGACCTCACAATCATGGTGGAAGGCAAGGAGGAGCAAGTCACGTCTTACTTACATGGACGGCAGCGGGAAAAGAGAGAGCTTGTGCAAGGAAACTCCTGTTTCAGATCTCATGAGACTTAGTCACTAACACCAGAACAGCACTGGAAAGACCCACCCCCATGATTTAATTACCTCCCACTGGGTTCCTCCCATGGCACGTGGGAATTGTGGGAGTTACAACTCATGATAAGATGTGGATGGAGACACAGCCAAACTGTATCACTATGCATCCATTAAAAAGAACACGATCATGTCTTTTGCAGGAACACGGATGGAGCTGAAGGCTGTCATCCTTAACAAACTAACACAGGAATAGAAAACCAAATACTATATGTTTTCACTTCTAAGTAGGAACTAAATGATAAGAACTTATGAACACAAAGAAGGAAGCAACAGACACTGAGGTCTACTTAAGAGGGGAGGGTAGGAGGAGGGAAACGAGCAGAAAAGATAACTATTGGGTACTGAGCTTAATATCTGTGTAGTATAATAATATGTAAAACAAACCCCCATGGCACATGTGTATCTATGCAACAAACCTTCACATGTACCCCCAAACCTAAAATAAAAATTTTAAAGACATGTAGAAGAAAAAGCTTCATATTTTAGCAACTTTAACAGCAATTTCTTCTTGATTTTGAAAAAAAGCATTTTTATTTTGCACAAGGCCCTGCCAATTAAGTAGCCAGTGCTATGTAAACACCACATTTTCCCTACAACTCTATCACTTGGTACCCAACACACCTCAACAACTGCCTCAAATAGGTCAACAGATACTCTAGCTCTGCTTCAAGGAAGCCACTTTGTGCTTTTTCCCCCTTAATTTTGCAAAATACTTTTATCAGAAGGAAATAAGAAAACAAGGTTGATCAAAATATGTATGTATAAACTATTGTTAATTCTGATATCCAGAGATATTAATATTAACATTTTTGTATATATCATGTTTATACGCACATATACTCATTTATGTAAAAACAAATGATATTAAACCATATGTGTTTTAGTGATCTCTTTTAATCTTCTTGTCACTAAATATGTACATTATTTTTATTTTCATAAGAAAATATATCTGTTGACTCGGGTTCAGGGCTTACAGTCCCAGCTACTCAAGAGGCTGAAGCAAGAGGATCACTTGAGCCCAGGAGTTTAAGGCCAGCCTGGGCAGGCCTTAAAGAGATTCCATCTTCAAGAAAAAAAAAAGTCTTAAAAAGAAGAGAAAATAAGTTTGTTGACGTCTCCAGTCATAAAAAAAATAGCTTATTCTGAAAAAACATTAGACAATACAGAAATGTACAAATAAGAAAGTGAAAATTCTACTTAATCTCACCATTCTATCACTCCTAGTAATTTGGAACAGATACTTTGAGACTTTCTTCTATGTATATAAATATATACACACATAAATGAATGATATATTACATATACATATTTAAAAATGGGATCACACTCTATATGATTATATAATCTTTCTATTTTCCTATAGAATAAGGATATGTTTCCATGTCATTAAGTATATATCAATATATACTTTTATATAAATTAATCATTCTACATTTAATATTCTCCATCTTCATATTATCTCCTAACATGTCTTAGATAGCTTTCCCATGCCAATCATATAGATTTCTCTTATCCTTTCTAACAACTAAGTAACATTTCATTGTATGAATTTATTATAATATAACTGTTACAGAAACACCGGGGGTTCAGTCTAGGTCCTACTGCTCACCGCACAGAAAGCCAATCACTGAGACCAGTATTGCCAAGGAAGAAGGCTTTAATCAGGTGGTGCAGCTGAGGAGATGGGAGATCAGTCTCAAATCCACCTCCCTAATTGACTAAAATTAGGGGTTTATATAGCAGGGGAAAAAATGTAACTATGTGTGGGAAAACAGGGACTCCAGAGAAGGAATGAGGGACATGGCATTTCATTGTCTGGATGTGATGATTTGGTGAGTTTCAGTTCTTTGATACTTTTGAGAGGCCTGAGGGTCCCTTCCTGAGGAAAGAACTTAGATAAAACAAATGTATGTTTCAAGCTTTAAAACAAGAAGGGTTGTAATATTCCTTATAAAACGGGTAAAAAAAAAAAAGCAGAAAAGTCAATTTCTATGTTTTGCCAAGAAAAAAATGTCTATGGGACTATTAGATCAGTTTCATAACTATTCCTCAAATGATAAGCATTTAGGTTGTTTCCAGATTTTCAATCTTTAAAAACCTATAATGAACATTTTTTATATGTGTGTGTCCTCGGACACTTGTCCAATTATTACTTTAGAATAAATTGCTAGATGTGTAATGGCTGGATTAATGGCTATGAACATGAAATTGACATTTTATAATTCATGTTGTGCAAATATGTGCAGCTTCTCTATATTTTTCTATCTCAAGTTTCTCACAAACCCCCATCTTTCTGTATGATACAGGAGGCATGCAGATTTAAATTTGCCAATTAAAGATATCTGACTTTACAAGTATAAAAAACCACATTTTCTATTTCAAATCATCTCCTTTGTGTAAATGCTCAGACAGTCAAGTTTTATCTCCCTTCTCCTTCCCAAGATGTCCTCGTGGCAATGGAGGGTGGGATCCTGACAGCTGGCTGTCCTTTGAGTCTCTGCTGGTCATTCATTCTATGTTGTCTCTGGGCAGTTCCTGAAGACTATGGGGGCTAGTGCTGGTGTCTTCACCTAGTCTGGTCTTTGAGGCTGGTGATGTCTACCTTCTTGGTTATATCATATGGCAACCCAGTCACAGCCTATTGGTATAGGAGTGCCTACACATACATGACAACTATCCCTAAGACTCAACTATAGAGATTAGTCACTCACAGCCTCTGCTTGCTGTCCTCTCATCTCACTGTCATTTGAGAAGTAAGCCTATCCCAGGTCCCAGTAACTTTCCAAAGCCTTCTCCAGGACTCAGTTTTGCCAATGGTAGTGCAATGGAAAACTAGGGGATAATTTTTGCCCTCTTCCAACTTATTATGCCATCGTACCATTTTTATTTATTTTATTTTATTTTATTTTTTGAGAGAGGGTCTCACTCTGTCACCCAGGCTGGAGTGCAGTGATGTGATCATGGCTCACTGCAGCCTCAATACTCCCTCCAGGCTCAGGTCATCCTCCCACCTCAGCCTCCCAAGTTCCTGGGACTACAGGCGCATGTCACCATGCCTGGCTAGTTTTGTGTTTTTGTAGAGATGAGGTCTCACTATGTTGCTCAGGTAGTTCTCGAACTCCTGGGCTCAAAAGATCTGCCTGCCTTGGCCTCCCAAAGTACTGGGATTACAGGCATAAGCCACTGTACCTGTCCATTGTACCATTTTTAATCTCTTATCTGGGTGGCATCGTGTTAGACATGATACTTGTCCAGAGGAACTTATCATTTTCCCAGCCTGCACTTGGGGATGCAAGACACTGGTTCTAGTGCTCTAAGAATCTACCAAACTTAATTGGAACCACCCCCTTCTTCTTCCTAGGCACCCTCCTCTAGGAACCAGAAAGGGCTATATATGACTTCCTCTTCTTATATGGATGAGATGAAATGTGCCCTCCTTCTAAAGGCAGCATTCACCTTATCCATTCCCTGGCCCCTTAATAATGGAAAGTTATCAGATTACCAAAACAAACACATTGAAAGGTATTTGAAAAATTATTTATTATGCACATCACATACATTTTAAAGCCTTAATACATATTACCAAATTACCCTGCAAAATATGATACCAATTTAAACTCTCAGTAGCAGTATATGAAATGTTTCCTTCCCATTGTTCTTCAACAGTGAGCACTAAACTTGGCCAATCTGTTGGGCAAAATCTTGTAATCTCAATCTTTTAATTTGCATTTCTATGAGTACAGTGAAGTTGACATTTTTGATACGTTTATTTCTTTTGTAAATTTTCTGTTCATGATCTTTGCTCATTATTCTATTGGTCTTCTTATGTTTTTCTTATTGATTTATTGATTTATGAGAGCTCTATATATAGTAAGACTATTAACCCAAGTTTGCCTTTGTCTTTACATTTTACTTGTGACATTTTGGCTTTTCAATTTTTTATTTTTATGAAGTCAAATCTATCGGACTTTTTTTCTCCTTTTATGTTTTCTGGTCTTGCTTTCATGCTTAGAAGGGTCTTCTACATATAAATATGATATAAATATGTATCTACATATTATTCTGTACTTTAATATTTTAATGTTTTCATTTAAGTGTTTAATATATTTGAAATTTATTTTGGTGAAAGATATGAAGTAAGGTTCTTTCTTCCCAAATGATTAACAAGTTGTCCTAATGTCGTGGTGCCCTTGTTAAGGAAGAAAAATATTATGTTCTTAATTTTCCAGAACACTGTGACCTCAATATAGCAATTCTAAGTGACTAGCATAAACTTCCCTTATTTTCTGATATTATGCCAACTCTGAGGAACCTAGATCTAACCAAACTAATCTACCCTTCTAGGCAGGCACACACTCATCTGGATTTAGGTGAGTGGTAAACAGAAAGGGCTCTTCCAGATTAATCTTAGAGAGGCAGAATATCTCATAATGCCCTCTGCCCTGTGTAACACATCCTAACCAATCAATGGGATTCCTCACAATCTCCTAGCAAGAGTTTTACTAGTCTTGAAGAACATCTTGAGCCTCAGCTGTCACGATACCATCCCTGAGCCAAGCCAAAGATGTTTCTTTTGGCCAGGTGCAGTGTCTCACGCCTGTAATCCTAGCACTTTGGAAGGCCGACGAGGGCAAATCTCTTGAGCCCAGGAATTCAAGACCAGCCTGGGCAACATGGTGAAACCCTGTCTCTACAAAAGAAAAAAAAAAAAAATTAGCCGGGCATGGCGGTGAGCACCTGTGGTAACAGCTACCCAGGAGGCTGAGGTGGGAGGGTCACTCAAGCCTGGGAAGTCAGGTGCCACTGCACTCCAGCCTGGGCAATAGAGCAAGACCTTGTCTCAAAAAAGAAAAAAAAAAAAAGATGTTTCTTTTAGAAAGCATAGAATTGCAAAGGACATTCAATATACCAGACAATGTATCAATTATATTGAAGTGGAAACCTCCCTGAACTATTAAGAACATCAACCAATTACTGGAGTTCCCCCTATATTCCACCCGAATTACTCTTCTAATAGACCTTTTAAAAAGGAAGGAGGGGTTTTTCCGAGGTCCCTGGCTGCAGCCACAGCATGCCGCAACTGAAACCTCTGTTTATCTTTCCCTTTATCCTTGCCTAGCCTACCCCAACATGCTCCTAAGTTATTAAAGCCAAACTCCAATTCCATGGAGAGAGCCATTTAATCCCCCATTTCCTCCAAAGTATATTACCTTACTCTTTCACCTACTTTCTTAAGAAATCTGGCTTTGGTTGAAGTTAAGTACATACTGTCTTCCAGGTAGAGATATACTATTTTAAAGTCCTCAAGTCCTTGTGATTCTAAGGTCAGACACCATTGACTAAGTAACTAGGCAAATCCAAAGACTCAGTTTTTGACAAACAGAGTAGTATTTGTAGAGATGTTTGAGTTTCACGTCTAATATAGGTGGAATCACCAAGCAAATGCCCTGTCACATAAGCCAAATTCAAGCTCCTTGGTTAGCTTGGCAATCAACATCCTTCACAATACGGCCGTAAGCTGTTTTGTTTCAAGGCTCTGTCATTCTTCTCCAGGTCTCCCCAAATGGGCACCACACTAGCCCATGCTGTTCCCCAAAGACACCATGAATGTTTAGGTTCTGTGCCAATCCTACTTCATATTTTAAATTTGCCCATTCAAATCTATCCTCAACATAGCTAACATAGTGGTTGCAAAATGCACATCTGATCATGTAGTTTCCCTCCTTAAGGCCTCTCCATGATTCCCTTCACCTGAAGGATGAAGTTCAAACTTTATAACATGGTATGCAAAGCTGTCCATGATCTAATCTCTTACTTCTCTAATCTACTTCCTCACCATTATCTGCCTTGCATTTCATGATCTGGCAATTCAAACTGCTTGTAGTCCTCCACTTGCACCATACTACTCTTATCTCCCTGCCTTTGCTGGTGTTCTCGCTAAGAATGCTTCAGTCACACCAATTCCCTTCATCAGCCTAATTCCTACATATTCTTTAACACTCAACTCAGATATCACCTTCAGGAAATATTCCCTGGTACCTTCTCTGCAAAGGCTGGCTTCAGTATCTCTCATACATCCTCCAATAATATAAAATGTAAAGTTCCATCCCAGTTTTTAGCTCATTGTATTATGACTATATTTTTGTGTGCCAGTGAACCCATTTGATAGGTAGCTCTCTAAAGGGAGAGATTTTGTCTTATGTCTGTGTATTCCCAAGGTCTAACAATATCTGGCATGCAATAGGCCGTCAGATGCTTGCTGATTAAATTAACAAATAAAAGAACTGCATCCTATCATTGGATAGGTAAACCAATCCCCCTCCCCCAATTCAACAATAAAGTGCCTGCCTTGAGGGAAGAAAAAAGTCTGCTACAAACCCAGTCATAAATATGTTCTGAAAAACTTGTCAAATTTAGCTAAGACTGTTAGTATTGTGCATATATAGCTTCCAACCCAAATACTTGGCCATAAGGCCATAGCTTGAACTTACTTATGTAATGAAGAATAATTTGTATTCTTCATAATTTCTTATTGCGATGACCTGTTTATGTGTCTGCATCTCCCTCAAGAGGTTTGGACCATAATCCCAAAAGACACAATCCTGAACGCCATAATCGTGAATGTTGAAATCCTGAAAGATCAAAATCCCCAAAGTCCAAAATAAACAAACAAAAAAGTAAAAAATAAAAATAACAAAATCCCCAAAGTCTAAAATCCCAAAAGACCAAAATCCTGAAAAATCTAATTCTAGAAAAAAAATTTTTTTTAATTATTTAAAAGACACTTATTTATGTTTTTTAAAGGGATTTTTTTTTGAGACAGGGTCTCGCTCTGTTGCCCAGGCTGGAGTGCAGTGGAGCGATCTCGGCTCACTGCAACCCCCACTTCCTGGGCTCAAGTAATCCTCCCACCTGAGCCTCCCAAGTAGCTGAGACAACAGGCTTGTACCACCATGCCCTGCTAATTTTTGTATTTTCTGTAGGGACAGATTTCACCATGTTGCCCAGGCTGGTCTCGAACTCCTGAGCTCAAGCAATCCGCCCACCTTGGCTTCCCAAAGTGCTGAGATTACAGGCGTGAGCCATCACGCCTGGCCTAAAAGGGGATTTATCTGAGAAACATAAAAACATGACAAAACACTTCATAGGCCAGTTTACACAATAAAATAGGCAATAATAATAATACATAGTTTAGCAAGCATAAACACTCAGGCATACTAACAACAGTTACATGGGTATAAATTTTAAGCAGACAAACTGTATTCATAAAGAAATCGCTTATATAACTTCATTCAACTGAAATATCATGATGGACAACCTGTCTTTTGACGAGATCTATCAAAAACTGCAAGAAGTCACCACTACATATTTAGTCACCCAAAGAGCTGAAATCTAGACGAACTATCTTTCACAAATGCAGATGTATTTAATACAAAAAGGATATCTCTTTATTTACTGAGGAAGCTTCAGTGTTTTTATGTACATGCACAATGTGTACACACAAAATCTATGTTGTGATAATGTACTTTCATGGAGTCAAATTTGCAAAAAAAAAAAAGCATAAAACGAATTAGAACTCTCTAAAAGTCTTTACACAAGTTATAATTCCAGTATTGGAAATGATGTGAAGATAAAATACATTGCATAGGGAACTGTAAAAAATAATGCTGACAATTTAAAACAGTGGGGGGGAAAACTAAACTAAAAAGAAAATTTGACATATGAAAAAGTGTATTACAGGGACAGATTATGGACAATTGCATAGAGGTGGTTCATAAGAGCTGATCAACTTTCACAATCATTAACTGTATTTTGAAATCTTGCTAAATAGCTGTCTTTTTTTTTCTTCTAGGGCATGGCTATCTTCAGAGAAAATGTTAACATTCATTTTCTACATGGCACTGTTCTTTTTGAAATTCTTCTGTAACTCAACATACACCAACATGAGCATTCCCTATTAAATTCTGTGCCCTGCTCATATGTTGTTCTGGGTATGGGGAAATCCACTCCACATGCATTCATTGGTGGAAACAACACCGTTGCGTGTCTTCTTATCCTACCATGCACATAATTATTTTTGAATCAGTCAGTAACTTCACTGCTTCTTCAGGCAAATGTGGCCTTCATTGAAGGCTCCCGGAATTTCATCAGCTGGCAGGAATGCCAACGCAGACAAATTATACATATATATATATATTTTTTTTGAGACAGGGTCTCACTCTGTTGCCCAAGCTGGTGTGCAGTGGCACGATCTTGGCCCACTGCAACCTCTGCCTCCCAGGTTCAAGAAATTCTCCTGCCTCAGCCTCCCGAGTAGCTGGGACTACAGGCACACACCACCACGCCCGGCTAATTTTTGTATTTTTAGTAGAGACGGGGTTTCACCATGTTGGCCAGGCTGGTCTTGAACTCCTGACCTCATGATCCACCCGCCCCAGCCTCCCAAAGTGCTGGGATTACAGGTATGAGCCACCGCACCTGGCCGACAAATTATACATTTTTAAACTGGAGTTTTTGTTGTTGCTGTATTGCATGGCCAATCCACTCATCTTAATTTTCTGCCAAATGCATTGGGCTGAATCGAAAAAATAAACCTTATTGGTAACACCTTAAAATTCACTTTTAGAAGCCTTGACTGAGCCTAATTCCAAATCTGTCGTTGTGGTTTGGGGATTCCATTAGATGTTAGAGATTTAACATTTTGGGAATTTAGACTTTAGGGATTGGGTCTTTCGGATTACTATGGGCAATGCCCACAAGATTAGGAACTTCTTAAAGCCCCACATCCAGTAGAATGCTTGACACATAGTGGGCACTCAATAAATGCTTACCAAATGAATGTGTAAGACATACATTTACACTGTTTTCTCTGCCAGAAATGCCTCTTCTTCCACTCCATTTCTACCCGAAAAAAATTATACTTGTCTTTTAAGCTTCAGCTCAAATGTCAACCTTTCTAACTCAACAGAAACAGAGCTAATTACTTCCTCCTCTGTGCTACCATAGTTCATTATACAAATAATTCTTGTAGCACCTATTACATTGGAGTATAGTTAAATTTAAGAACCATCACCCCACTACTTGTGAACTCCTCAAGAGTGGGAACTTTGATTATTTACATTTGTATCTCTCTATACTGTACCTAACACATAGAAGGCTCTAAATAATAGTTTGTCAAATTAGATTGAAAGAGGTGACAGTAAGAATAGAATGGAGGAGATATGTGTCATAACACTGGGACAGAGACCAAATCAAGAAGAATTTCTGAATGAAGGTAGTATGAGTAAGGAAAGAAGACAGAAAATCAAGGATGACTTAAGGTTTTGAACTTGAATAACTAGAATAATTGAGTCATTTGAGTCTGAATCGCAGAAATAAAGAAATGAGTACTAGGAACAAGTTTGGGCAGGTGTGGGCAATCAGGAATTTACATTCAATCTTGGACATGCTGAGTTCAAGGTTCCAAGAAACATCCAGCCTACATTTAAGTCATCTATGACTGAAGTCATCTATGGGCGGAGCTATCAAGACTAAGAGACAAGAAAAAAAAATACCCACTTTCACCACATTGGTCTAAGTAAAAATAATAAAAAGAAAAAAAATAACTGAGTGCTAAATATTGGAAAGGAAGAGAATATGTATTTGCTGACAATATCATAGTCTAACTGGGAAAGTGAAAAGTATAAAATAAAAACTACTAAAATCACAGGAGTCAAGATGAATACACAAAAATATATTTCTTTTAGTATAATGATAACTAATTAGAAAATGCAATAAAAAACTATTTGTGGGCTGGGTGCGGTGGCTCATGCCTGTAATCCCAGCACTTTGGGAGGCCGAGGCGGGCGGATCAAGAGGTCAGGAGATCGAGACCATCCTGGCTAACACGGTGAAACCCCGTCTGTACTAAAAATACAAAAAAAAAAAAAAAAATTAGCCGGGCGTGGTGGCAGGCGCCTGTAGTCCCAGCTACTCGGGAGGCAGAGCTTGCAGTGAGCTGAGATCTTGCCACTGCACTCCAGCCTGGGCGACAGAGCAAGACTCCGTCTCAAAAAAAAAAAAAACTATTTGTGATAATAAAACTATAAAACACATAGAGAAATGTGTAAAATCTATATTAGGAAAGCCATAGAACTTCACTAAAGCACATAAAAGAACATTTTTAAACATGGAAAAGCATACCAAGTTCCTGGATGGGATGATGCAATAGCCTAAATAAAACAATCCCTCCAAAATTAGCATGTAAATCCAACGTAATTTTCATCAAAAACCTAAAGAACATTTTTGGAAATATGAAAAATTAATTCTAAAATTCGTCCGTAAGAGTATATTCCAGAGTTTTTTTTTTTTGAAAAAAAAAGAATAATGAGAATGGACTTGCTCTGCCAGAAAGCAAAACTTACATAAAGCAACAACAGTGAAAACAATCCAGAACCTATCTATGTTTATCTGGGGGGTTTATATGTGATAATAGTGAAGTTTCATATCTGAGAGAAAAGAATTGGAAAAAATTAAGATATACCATATACAAAAATGAATTCCAGATGGATTGAAGATCTAAATGTAAAAAACGAAATACAGAAAGATAGAATACAGAAGACTCATGTGACAATATTGAGGTAGGAAAAGCTTTCTAAACAACTCATATCACCTCCAGGCTACAAAGTGAAAAAAACGATAGCTCTCACTGCATAGAAATCTAAAGTTGTACAACAAATGACAGCATAAACAAAAATCAAGAATTTTTTAAAAACTAAAAAAAAAATCAGAGCGAAAATATTCTAGCAAATTAAAGGATTTAAGATACATAAAAAATAGAGTTCTTTCAAATCAATAGGAAAAGAGAGTCCAAAGGAAAAAATAAGCAAACAGGCAATTCAAAGATAAGTACAAATTTTTAATAAAACATTTAAAAACATCCGGCCTTGCTATTAATAAAAATGCAAGTAGAAACAATGAGATCATTTCTTTTTACTGTCAAGTTGGCAAAAATAAAAATAATTAAACCCTAATCAATAACCAGTGCTCTTTGTGAGGATATAAAGAAATGGATTGCTTTAAACTCTATCGGTGAGAGTGATTGTAAATTGCTTCAAACTTTACAAAGGCAAATTATTATTGACTATTAAAGCCCTACATTAAAGCTCTACTATTAAGGTCTATTAAAATGTTAATCATTTATTTAAGTAACCGTAACTAACCTTTTTTTTTTTTTTTGGTGGAGGGGACAGAGTCTTGCTCTGTCACCCAGGCTGCAGTGCAGTGGCGCCATCTCGGCTCACTGCAACCTCAGCCTCCCAGGTTCTAGCAATTCTCCTGCCTCACTCTCCTGAGTAGCTGGGACTACAGGCGCATGCCACCATGCCTGGCTAATTTTTTTATTTTTAGTAGAGACAGGGTTTCACTGTGTTGGCCATGCTGGTCTCGAACTCTTGACCTCAGGTGATCCACCCACCTCGGCTTCCCAAAGTGCTGGGATTACAGGCATGAGCCACCATGCCAGGCCAAGTATCTATAACAATTTTAAATGTATAGACCCAATCTTCCCCCAGTTCCATAGTGTGCCATTCATATTGCTATGGACTGAATGTGTTTCCTGCCAAATTCATACATTGAAACCCTAATCTCCAATGTGATGGTATTTGGAAGTGGGGCCTTTGGCAGGTAACTGGGTTTAGATGAGGTCATGAGGGTGGGACCCTCATGATAGGATTCGTGTCCTTA
The DNA here is from genome assembly GCF_029281585.2 of Gorilla gorilla gorilla. Taxonomy (NCBI): domain Eukaryota; kingdom Metazoa; phylum Chordata; class Mammalia; order Primates; family Hominidae; genus Gorilla; species Gorilla gorilla. The sequence continues at coordinate 130,043,929 of NC_073247.2, forward strand.
TAAGGAGCTACATCAGAGAGCTTGCTCTCTCTCTCTCCCCGCATCGTATGAGGATACATCAAGAAAGATGCGGTCTGCGAGTCAGGAAGAGAGCCCTCACTAAGAACTGAATCTGCTAGCACTGTGATCTTGGACTTCCCAGCCTCCAGGACTGTGAGAAATAGGTATCTGTTGTTTAAGCCATCCAGTCAATGTCATTTTCTTATAGCCACCTGAACAGACTAAGACATGTATCATATTTTCTTTAGTCACACCAGACATCTGAACCTCTCATCTATCATAATCTAAATCTTAATTCCCATACCACATTCTTCGTCTTCTATGATACACCAATATCTCCCTTTCTTTACCCTCCTAAATTATGTCTTCTGGAACTCAGTTTGTACCAAATTAAACTTTGCTCTATCCTTAGCCTCTTCCTTAAATGTTCCCTTCACCTTCTTGTTCTAACCAAAATGTCACTTCTCCCTGAGGACACTGTTTTCCCTGAAGCCTTCTCAAGTGGAGGCTGTTCTCTTCCACATAAGTCACACAAACTAGAGTTGGAGGTAAAGTGCCCATTGTCCTCACAGCCATTTCTAATTCATTATTCCTTAAAACTCATCAGCTCCACACCTGGCTGTTGTCATCTAGCCCTCAGTCATCTATGGCTTTGCCAACAGTCCTGCTATCTTGTTCTCTACCACTACTGCTGTCATTATTTTTGGTGACTTTGATATTCACATGGATGATAGATAAAACCCACTAGTCAATTAGTTCCTTGACCTCCTCCCATCCAATGATGTTTTCCTCCAAGCTACCTCAGCTGCTCATTTCCATTGCCATAACCTAAACCATGCAATCACCATAACTTAACTACTTCTCAATGTAACCCTGGAATCTCAAAGACTATAGAGTAAAGCCTTCAAAATTCTGAAGGAAAATTATTTCAAAATTAATATACCTAGTCTAACTACTGATCAAGTGACAGGATATATTAAAGATATTTCAAACAGGCAAGATCTCATATAACCCCTGTTGCCTGGATCAGCTGAGGATTCTAATTTTACCTCACTCAAGTGTTAGGCTTTGAACTATTCTTAAGACCTGGAGGTTGACTATGGTGAGTTTAAAATATGTGGAGCAGCCCATTCCCTCCAGTCATATTTCTGCAGGATGTTCAAAATCTGGTCTACACTGTAGCCTTGCCAAACATCCTGACCATTGTGAACCATGTGTTTCTCAGGCCAAGTGGTGTCTGGTTAGCTGGCTATATAAAAGTATTTTTTAATTAAAAGAAAAAGCCCTGGCAGGGTGCAATGGCTCACACCTGTAATCTCAGCACTTTGGGAGCCTGAGGCAGGAGGATTGTTTGAGCTCAGGAGTTTGAGACCAGCCTGGGCAATATGGTGAAACCCTATGTCCACTAAAAATACAAAACTTAGTCAGGCCTGGTGACACACATCTGCAATCCCAGCTACTTGGGAGGCTGAGGCACGAGAATCACTTGAACTCAGGAGGTGGAAGTTGTGGTGAGCCAAGATCATGCCACTGCACTCCAGCCTGGGTGACAGAATGAGATTGTTTCAATCAATCAATCAATCCATAGAAAAGCAAAGCCCTTTTTCTACAGTTTGTCAATTTTAATGACATAAACATTTCCTTTGTGGGCAATTTTTTAAATTTATTTTTTAATTGACTAAGGTAGTATGTATTTATGATGTACAACATGATGTTTTGAAATATGCACACATCGTGGAGTGACTAAATTTAGCTAATTAACATGCTTATCATTTTTGTGGTGAGAATACTTACAATGTACTTTCTCAGCAATTTTCAAATATACAATACATTGTTATTAACTATAGTCACCATGTTGTACAACAGATCTCTTGAATGTATTCCTCCTGTCTAACTGAAATTTTGTGTCCTTTGACCAACATTTCCCCATCTCCAATCCCACCCTCACCCCATCCCCTGCTAGATGGGCAACTTCAAGCTGCTAATATAGTATCGGTTTTCTGAAACCATCAGCCAGCTCCAGCACTCCACTGTGTGACACGGCAGCTCTCACAACTTTGCCCACTAATGTCCTTAGAAGGAATTCTCATAAACTCTCAGGGAAGCAGAAGACAAGACGTGCCCCAGAGACTCTTCCTCTGGGATCTTTTATTTAATAGTGACAATACTGCCCTTTCCTAACACAGTAAGTTTAGTGCTTGAGACTCATTTTTTTTTCAAAATAAAACAATATAATATACGTATATGGTTAATATATAAAGAAAAAACACAAAGAAATGTTTAAAACAAAAGGCAAGACACTGATTGCCTCTGTTGGTGAGGGAGGGGGAAGTAATTGAGGAGGAGCTCACAGGGGCCTTCTAAGATATTGAAAATGTCCTATTTCTTAAGCTGGATGGTGGATACGTAGGTGTTTATTTTATTATTATGCCTATGTTATTTTTATGTGAGATATAGCTAATAGCTAAAAATAATAAAATAGAAAAAAATAAAAAAACAAACGAAAAATTATGTATTAAAAAACACAGTAGAATTTTTTATATAATCTTCATTTGGGAGGAACTTCCTTAGCAAGACTCCAAATTCACAATCCAAAAATTGACAGATTTGATGACATAAAAATTAAAAACATCTGTAGAACAAAAGATAACCAAAACAAAGTTTGGGGGTTTTAGATACAGGGTCTCACTTTGTCACCCAGGCTGGAGTGCAGTGGCTCTATCATAGCTCACTGAAGCCTCGAATTCCTGGGCTCAAATGATCCATACTCGCACCTCAGTTTCCCAAGTATTATGTGCCACCATGCCCAGCTAATTTTTTTAAACTTTTGTAGAGACAGGGTCTCACTATGTTGCCCAGGCTAGTCTTGAAATCCTGGCTTCAAGCAATCCTTGTACCTCAGCCTCCCAAAGTGCTGGGATTACAGGCATAAGCCACCATACCCAGCCTAAACAAAGTTAAAAGACAAGTAACAGAGTAGGAAGGAAGATTTTCTATTGTGTGAGAAAAGGATTAATACTTTAAATATCTGACAAGATCCTATAAAGCAATGAGAAAAAGACAAAAAAAACATGAGAAAAATAAGTAAAGAATATCAACAGACAATTCACAGAAAAAATATGCAAACAGTAAATATATTTTAAAATGTTCAATCTCACTAATATTAGAGAAAATAAATTAAACAATAATGAAATGCCAATTTTCACCAATCTTGTTGGCAAACATAAAAATGATCAATAAAATCTAGTGTTGGTGAGGGTGTAAAGAAACAGGGTCTCTCACACACTACTGGCAGGAGTGTAATTGGGTACCTTCTTCTTGGAGGACAATCTGGTTTTATATCTAACAAAATCTAGCATTTTCAACCTGCTAGAATTCAGGTTGAAATTTCCCCTGCTAGAATGGTAGCATTCAGACGCACTCAGACAGGTGCACAAAGTATAGGTGAAAAATAAAACTGAATGCCCATCAGCTGGTTAAATGTATTGCAAGATATTCACACAATGGAATTTATGCATTTGTTTAAAAAAGAAGATGGGGTGGGTGTGGTGGCTCATGCCTGTAATCCCATCACTTTGGGAAGCCAAGACCGGAGGATCACTTGAGCCCAGGAGTTTGAGACCAGCCTGGAGAACATAGCGAGACCCAATCTCTACCAAAAAAAATTTCTTAAATTAGCCAGGCATGCATGCCTGTAGTCCAAGCTACTCCAGAGGCTGAGGTGGGAGGATCGTTTGAGTGTGGCAGGTCGAGGCAGCAGTGAGCTATGATAGCACCACTGCACTCCAGCATGGGCGACAAGGTCCCCATCTCGAAACAGAACAGAACAGAACAGAAAAGAAAAGAAAAGAAAAGAAAAGAGGGAGGGAGGGAGGGAGGATGGAAGAGAAGAAAAGAAGATGCACAGACATGGAAAGATGTCTCTGGTTTATTACTACATTTTTAAAAAGCAACATGCAGATTAATACTTATAGTATGCTTTTATGAAAAAATCTCTCTATATGAATATATGCGCATTTGTATGTATACATATATATGTATATAAAAGAAAAGAAAAATATTTTGAAGGAAACTCACTAAACTATTCATTATGGTTATCTCTTGTGGGGGAATGTGACCAGAGGAAGACTATCAATTGTCTTCCGACACCCGACACAGTGGCTCATGCCTGTAATCCCAACACTTTGGGAGGCTGAGACAGGTGGATCTCTTGAGCTCAGGAGTTTGAGACCAGCCTGGGCAACATGGTGAAACCCTCACTCTGCAGAAAATATGACAAATCAGCTGGGCATAGGGTGTGTGCCTGTAGTCTCAGCTACTTGGGAGGCTGAGGTGGGAGGATCACTTCAGCCCAGGAGGTCGAGGCTGCAGGGAGCAGAGATCACACCACTGCACTCCAGCCTGGGTGACAGAGTGAGATCCTGTCTCAAAAAATTAATGAAAATTATAATTAACTTCTATATTGTTTGAATCTTTATCAGCATGTATCTGAATATTTCTTGTGTAATTTTAATATAAAAATGTTCATATTTGCGTAGTTGGGGAGGAATTTTTACCAAAACATGTATTTGACAATGTACAATTTAGTATATACATTGGGACCTCTTTTATGAGTAATCCAGATTACTTTTGTCAAAGTAGCCTATGGATAATACAGGATCACAATCATAATGACAAAATTATATATCTCTGACTCTTCTCTGATCTGCTCTGCAGAAGTTATAAATAACCATTCTTAAGTTTTTCCCAACTATTTATAGAAATAAGTTCTTAGAGCTATCTTACATGTGTTCTATAAATGAGTCAGTATGGCTGCCATGTGGTGCCTGCCATTTTCCTCCAATAATGATGTCTCCTGTTCTTGTCCTCACCAAGAGCAGCTAGTATGTCAACAATGCCCATGAAGGCTTCATGGGCTGATGTCTGAGCTAAAGGCACCAATGCTGTTTGTCAAAGTTATTGAGGATACTATTGCCATCAGAGCTACTTCCCTCAACAATGCCACTACAATACTGCTACCACCATCACTATCATCTTGGTACCTCTTTTCCCTCACCCCCACATCCAATTTATCTAAAAGTCCCATGGATTCGACCTCCAAAATATACCTCAAATATGTCAACTTCTTTCCAAGTCCACTATTACCACCTTGGCTCAAGCCACCACCATATCTTATTTGGGCTACTGCAATTATCCTATTAATTGATCTCCTTGTTTCTGTTCTTGCAGTAATCCAATACATTTTCCACAATAGTAATATGAATGATCCTTTAAAATATAAATTAGGGCCTGGCGCGGTGCCTCACGCCTGTAGTCCCATCACTTTGGGAGACCAAGGTGGGCAGGTTTCTCAAGTTCGGGAGTTCAAGACCACCCTGGGCAACATGGTGAAACCCTGTCTCTACAAAAAATACAAAAATTAGCCGAGCATGGTGGTACATGTCTGTAGTCTCAGCTAATTGGGAGACTGAGGTGGAAGGATTGCTTGAACCTGGGAGGTCAAGGCTGCAGTGAGCCATGGTCGCACCACTGCACTTCAGACCAGGTGACAGAGCGAGACCCTATCTCTCTCTATATATACATATATATCATTTCCCTGCTAAATATATATATCAAGCAGGGAAATTATAAGACCTAGACATATATATAAATATAAATATATATATATACACACACACATGTGTCTAGGTAGCACACACACATATATGTTATATATATAGGCTTTATACATATATATGTGTGTGTTACTTAGACACATATGTGTGTGTGTGTGTGTATATGTCTAGGTCTGATTATATATATATGTTATATATATAGGTTATATATATGTTTTATATATATATATGTACAGTCAACATTTCCCTGCTCAAAACAATTCAGTGACTCTCCATCATACTTATATTAAAATTTAGACTCCTTATCATGATTTCCTTGGTTGTATATGATCTGCCCTGACTACCTCTAGAATCTCATCTTGTGCCATTCTCTCCTCAATCAATTTGGCCCAGCCTCACTGGCCTCCTTTCTATTCCTCCGACACGCCAAGCTTTCTTCTGTCTTGGGGTCGTTGTATTTGATGTTTCTTTGCCTAGAAAGTTCCTCGCCCTATCTTCATATGGTTGACTCCTTCTTGTCATTCATATCTTAACTCAAATGTTACCTCTGCAGAGAGTAACTTTCCCTGACTTACCAATCCACATAGGCACCCACTCATTCTCTACTATATCATTCTATTTCAAGCTCTGCACAGCACTTAGCACTGGCTGACCTTGTTTTTGTTTATTCGTCCATGTCTATCAACAGACCCACTAGAATCTATGATCCAAGAAAGCAAGAATCTTGTTTATCCTGTTTGCCACTGTATCCTCAGCACCTATGTGCCTGGTGGATAGCATAGGTTCTCAATAAAATTTTGCTAAATGAAGGGGTCATCATCACTGTGATGGTTAATACTAACTGTAAACTTGAGTGGATTGAAGGATGCAATGTGTTGTTCCTGGGTGTGTCTGTGAGGGTGTTGCCAAAGGAGATTAACATTTGAGTCAGTGGACTAGGAGAGGCAGACCCACCCTTAATCTTGATGGCCACAATCTAATCAGCTTCCAGCACAGCTACAATAAAAGCAGGCAGAAGAGCGTGGAAGGACTAGACTGGCTGAGTCTTCCAGTGTTCATCTTTCTTCTGTGCTAGATGCTTCCTACTTTGGACTCTCAGACTTACACCAGTAGTTTCCAGAGGCTCTCGGGCCTTCGACCACAGACTGAGGGCTGCTGCACTGTCGGCTTCCCTACTTGTGAGGTTTTGGGACTCGGACTGGCTTCCTTGCTCTTCAGCTTGCAGACAGCGTATCGTGGGACTTCACCTTGTGATCGTGTGAATCAATACTCCTTAATAAACTCCCTTTCATATAAACATCTATCCTATTAGTCCTGTCCCTCTAGAGAACCCTGACTAATACAATCACCAATACTGCCGGTGTTGTCAATGTCAAGCTTGGCTGCACATAGAATTACCTGAGGAAATTTAACAAATATTAATGCCTTACCTGGTCCCAACCTAAGAGGTTCTCATTAATTGCTATGGGCTGCATCCTGGGCGTCAGGATTCTTTAGAGCTCTCCAGGTAATTCTGATGTGTAGCCAAGGTTGACAACCACTGGTTAAGAATAAATTCTTTCACAGGGGACTCTGATTCCTCATATAAATAGATTCCTGGTAGAGCAATGTTAAGTCCTCTTGACTCTTTTTGAATTACAACGAATAATAACTCTAGGCTCAAGCTGGAACTCTTGGTGCATAGATGTGCCACCACTCACTAATACTGAAATTATTAATACATTAATATTTTTACCAAATCCAGGGTCTTGAATATCCATTTCCTGATGACATTAACTGAGATGGGGCACTTTTAAGAAATGTAGTGTGTACTTGTTGTCACTAGAGGGCTGTCAGGTAAGGTAAGCAAAAGTGCAAGAAAAGAAAGTTTTCAAATTTGCTGAGAATTCATTCCCTCCCTCCCCCGCCCTCAGTTCCTATCACTTTGATGAGTATAAATCTAAATTTCCCATATCCAGCTCTGTCCACCACTTATATCTATAGTGCTGTATATTCAAGTGCATCCTAGTGATGTCTCCCTGATTGTCCATCACTTGCATTTAACCAAACACAAAAATCAAACACAAGCGTCCCAAAACTGACTTCCCTTTCTGAGTTCTATTTCAGTCCATGATGTTTTTATTCTTCCGGTCACTTAAATGACAAACTCCACACTCCCGTGCCTCTTTTTCCCATGTGCTTCCTCCCTTCATGCTTCAAGCTGATTTTACTTCCCAAGTATTTCTCACATCCATTTCTTCCCCTTTATCCCTATTGCCATGGCCTAAGTCCAGACCCCCAGCACTTTTCACCTGGATTATTGTAATAACCTCCTGAGTCTGTCTGACCCAGTTTGGGGTCATCTACTCCTTCCTTAATACTGCCACCAGAGTGAGCTTTTAAAACCAAAAACTTGGCCCTGCACAATGGCTCACACCTGTAATCCCAGCACTTTGGGAGGCTGAGGTGGGTGGATCACCCGAGGTCAGGAGTTCAAGACCAGCCTTGCCAACATGATGAAACCCCACCTCTACTAAAAATACAAAAATTAGCCAGGCTTGGTGGTGTGTGCCTGTAATACCAGCTACTCCAGAGGCTGAGGCAGGAGAATCACTTGAACCCGGGAGGCGAAGGTTGCAGTGAGCCGACATAGCGACACTGCACTCCAGCCTTGGCAACAGAGTGAGACTCTGTCTCAAATAAACAAATAAATAAATAAAACCAAAAAGTTGATCATGCCCTGAAACTAAAGATAAAATTTAATTTAATTTAATTTAAAATTTGATCATAATTATGGCAGTTCACTGCTTAAAACCCTTCACTGGCTCCATAAAAAATATAAAAAGGGCCTTTTAAGATCTGGCTCCTGCCTACTTCTCCAAACACATCTTTCACAGCCGCTTCTCTTGCATGCTAAGATCTGACACTTCTGAACTTCCAGTTCCTCCATCTATGCATTTGCAAGTGCTATTTCCTCTGCTTATAATGCCCTTCCTCCTCTTTTTAGACTGGTGAGCTACTCAGCATTCAAGATTCAGCTAAGAGGTTTCCTTCTCTTTCCAGGCAAAAATAGTCACTTTGAAGGCCGGGTGCGGTGGCTCACGCCTGTAATCCCAGCACTTTGGGAGGCCGAGGTGGGCGGATCACAAGGTCAGGAGATCGAGACCATCCTGGCTAACACGGTGAAACCCCATCTCTACTAAAAATACAAAAAATTAGCCGGGCGTGGTGGCGGGCGCCTGTAGTCCCAGCTACTCGGGAGGCTGAGGCAGGAGAATGGCGTGAACCCGGGAGGCAGAGCTTGCAGTGAGCCGAGATCGAGCCACTGCACTCCAGCCTGGGCGACAGAGCAAGGCTCTGTCTCAAAAAAAAAAAAAAAAAAAAAAGAATGCCAGCACTTAGGGAGGCCAATGCAGGTGAATCACCTGAGGTCAGGAGTTCGAGACCAGCCTGGGCAACATGGTGAGTAGTCACTTTGGTGCTGCCTGGGCATCAGGATTTTTAAAACCCTCTGGGTGATTCTGATGTGCATCCCAAGTTGAGAACCACAGTCACCATATATCTTTAACACTATACTGCATTTCAGCTAGTTTTTAGCATATCTGTCCTCCCTTCTAGACTGTAAGATGTTTGAGGGAAGAAACCATGTCATTCAATTTTGCAATCCAAGTTCCTGTTGAGAATACATGAATGAGTGCATAAATTCTACCAGTAATATAAAAGCACAAATTTCCACTAATATTCTTGTTGTATCATAAACATACATGATTCACTTTTGTAAAATATAATGTAGCATTACCTTATAAGAGCATAAGAACTGTCTTGCTGATTTAGACTAAATATTGTTATCAATAGTGTAAAAGAACATGGTTTTTCTCACTGACGTCAACCTCAACCTACTCAGAAATATACCCATAATAATTCTAACTTCTTGTAATAATTTATTATAAAACCATTATAAGTGAATTAATAAATCTATTCAGAAGCTATTTATAATTTCAGTTAGTCCTACTTCCTGGGGATAAATTTACTATTGGCATGCAGCAACATTCCAGGGCCTGGTAACAGACTCAGAGTGCAATCAAGCCGCCTAAAATTTTCTTTTTTAGATAGAACTCAATCCTGGGACCAACGACAATTTATACCAAGAGCAGTTTCCCTAGAAGGCTTCATTACACCATCACATTCTTATCAACAGCTGCTTAGCTAAAAAGTCCTTCGGGACAGTTCAGCCAGCCCAACTCAAAAAACTTGAAGATATTTCTGGAATTACAAGAGAGATAGTTAGTAGGCCATGGAAATAGAGGACACCTGTTGTTGTCATTTCACAACAAAAAAAGACACTAGAAAATTTGAGCCTTTATCCTAGGTAGGAGTGCCTAACCATAGTTTGGAGGTCTTCGACAGTGGGGAAATGTGAAGACCTAACCTGAGTTGGGTCTAGGACATGTATTCTTCAAACCTGCACCCTGCTTTGGCAGGGGTATCCTGTTAAAGGGCCCTCTCAACTCCTTTCAACTCATTCACGTAGACACATATAGTGTATATGTGGGCCAGGACCATTAACTCTTTCCAAAAGAACAGGCACCTGAATATTTTCTAGGGCCATGAGGTGGCAGCAAGAAAGTGCTTTGTTCACCTGTATTCAGTTCAAGAAAGCCAGGGTTCAAAAGTAGGCTGGGTGCAGTGGCTCATGCCTGTAATCCCAGCACTTTGGGTGGCCGAGGCAGGTGGATCACCTGAGGTCAGGAGTTCAAGACCAGCCTAGCCAACATGGTGAAACCCCGTCTCTACTAAAAATACTAAAAAGTAGCCAGGCATGGTGGCACATGTCTGTAGTCCCAGCTACTGAGGAGGCTGAGGCAGGAGAATTGCTTGAGCCTGGGAAGCAGAGGTTGCAGTGAGCCGAAATCGCGCCACTGCACTCCAGCCTGGACAACAGAGGAGACTCCGTCTCAAAAAAAAAAAAAATAGTTGAAATACATATCAACAAACTTTTATGTAGCAACATAGTCTTAAGGTACAGACACAAGGTAGCTAGATGTTGCCTCAACCATAGTCTGAGGAGGACTCTTTGGGATAAAAACGACAAACATTCTTCCTATTTTCAGTACTTAAGGGGTGAACATCTTTGTTCCTAAACTGGAAGCTTGATTAGGGTTGCAGATGCAGTGAAATGGACCTGGACACCCTATAGCTGACTCCGACTGGCTCCCTCAGTCTATTCCAGAACGCAGCTAAACTGAAAGCCATGAAAGGAGAATTTGGGGAAGAGCTACTTGTATTTGTAGTGATGGCAAATTATTGCTTAACTTTGCACAGGTGAGACTACTAACAAAGTCTTTCCATATTCACTGTTAACACTCCCTCTATATAGTCACTAGACCCTGAATTTGAAGTCTTAGTTTTTTGAATTAATCTTCCCTACTTCCAATTTTCAGTTCCAGATTACAATACAGGCTTTTACTTCCTTTTTGGTCTCTCAAGAGGCAAAGTCCTTTGTTATCTGGTCTTCAACAGACACAGTTTTTTTGGCTTCTGATTGAAAGAGCACTAACTTCCTGACTACCTCTCATCACCCACTTGACTAGTTTCCCTCTGGCTGCTCCTAGGATGTCCTGTTTCTCCCTATCTCCTCCTCCCTGCTTGTGATAGAGGCTCTGCTTCCACACTATTCCTGGTCGCTGTCCACAGGGTTATAACATACTGAATAGTCTGCAACTGTCCCTGGATCCTGCACTTTGCAGCCACCATCATGTATTCTGTACCCAACTCTCATAAGCTTCTTCCTGACCCTGACACTGATCATCTCACATGTTTTTTGTCTCTTCTTTTTTTCCCAAAAACACTCTTGAATTTGGGGTTTCATTTTTTTTTTTTTTTCTAGACAGAGTCTCACTTTATCACCCAGGCTGGAGTGCAGTGGTGCGATCTCAGCTCACTGCAACATCTGCCTCCCAGGTACAAGCGATTCTCTTGCCTCAGCCTCCCCAGTAGCTGGGATTACAGGCCTGTGCCACCGCGCCTGGCTATTTTTAGTAGAGATGGGGTTTCGCCATGTTGGCCAGGTTGGTCTCGAACTCCTAACCTCAGGTGATCCACCTGCCACGGCCTCCCAAAGTGCTGGGATTACAGGCATGAGCCATAGTGCCCGGCCTTGGATTTATTTTTTACAAGTCTACACCTATGAATCACTCACCTAGCATGTTGGGCTGCTTGTGCTTACCTTCTTCCAGTTTATACTTTCCTCCCATTAAAAAATTAACAATACACATCTTCAAAAGCATGCCCACCACCACTAATTGCCACAAGCATTTACAGATACTTAAGATTCTTATGTTTATATTTTAACACTCCCATTTTCTGAACACACCTCTCCAAATTTCACAGTCACTTGGAGGAAGGAAGGCATTTGTCCAGATGTCTCCGAGTATTTATGGCTGGAATCTTCAACCTGACAATGAAATGACAAATCTTCACAACACGAAAATATAATGCAATGCTCCCTCAAACAAACTTTGTTTAAAGTGTTACCTAAGGACCACCTGCATCACAGTCATTTTGGGGAAGCTTCTTAAAATGCTGATTTTGGCCGAGCGTGGTGGCTCACACCTGTAATCCCAGCACTTTGGGAGGCTGAGGCAGGCGGATCATGAGGTCAGGAAATTGAGACCATCCTGGCTAACACGGTGAAACCCTGTCTCCTCTAAAAATACCAAAAATTAGCCGGGCGTGGTGGCAGGCGCCTGAAGTCCCAGCTACTTGGGAGGCTGAGGCAGGACAGTGGCGTGAACCCAGGAGGCAGAGCTTGCAGTGAGCAGAGGTCGCACCACTGCACTCCAGCCTGGGTGACAGAGTGAGATTCCCTCTCAAAAAAAAAAAAATGCTGATTTTGGGGATCTCCCAGAGATCAGAATTCAATAGATCTGGAGTGAAGTCGCAGAATCTGTATTCTAACAGGCTCTCCAGTTGAGTGTATAATTTGAAAACCACTGCAATAAGAGATGCTGCTTATGTAGCTTTGTTCACTTTAGGCATCAAGATCTTGACTGTGGTCAGCAGGCAATGCACCCATAACAGTGTGTGATATATGGAAAGTTCTTTAACTTGAGACTTTATGAAGACAGCAGAGATATCTGTTAAGAGTAATTGAAACTGGCTGGGCGTGGTGGTGGGTGCCTGTAGTCCCAGCTACTCGGGAGGCTGAGGCAGGAGAATTGCTTCAACCCAGGAGGCAGAGGTTGCAGTGAGCTGAGATTGTGCCATTGTGCTCCAGCCTGGGCGACAGAGCAAGACTTCACCTCAAAAAAAAAAAAAAAAAAAAAAAATGAGAGAGAGAGTAACAGAAAGTGAACTCTAACAGCAAGGACTATATTCTTGCTCATGCACACACAGATACACACTACTTGTTTACTTACTACATATATTTTAATAAAGCAAACTACAAGGGTCTGTGGTGGGTTTTGATATCAATCTCCAGATCCTCTTTCCTCAGGAACAGACCCTGCCTACATTTTCCTTTCAGATTCTGAGAATCATTCCCTATGTCTCCCAAGTTGTCATACCAATGCTGACTGATGTGGGAGAACCAATTCTTGCTTCAGGGTGCTTATTAGGAATCCCATGCACTTGCTCTAAGTATCAATAATTAATTTATTCCTATGTTAACCTTTATTTCCTTCTGATGTGCTCTGCAAGTGGCTGGCTACCTGCTGTACTAGTTAATAGGAATTGGCAATACTTTCAGGCAATGTCTAACCCAACAGTTCCAAAAGCGGGGGTTGGTTGGAAGGGAAGGGGATATATGAAAATAATCTGAGGAGCTTTTTCAAGTGACATGTGCTTTCTGCCCAGGATACATGAGATTTTGGCAAAACCCAAGTTTGTGGATGGGGGATGGGGGTCGAGAATCCCTGGTCTAACCAGTAATCTGCGTTCTCTAAAGCTGTTGTATTCTCTCATTTTTAAAATCAGCATTCTTCAAGGTGAGACAATGGGAGGTGCATTTTAAATCCCTTCTGCTTTTTTTTTTTTGTTTTTTTTTTTTTTGAAAAGCCACTCCTGGTTTGGAGTCTAAACTGAAAACAAATTCTCCCATTTCCTTCACTACACAGGTCCATAACACAACACTTCCTCAATAAAACCATGAACATTCCTCCTCTACCATCCCAACCCTTACTCCTGGGGGAGCATTGGCTCAGGGTATTACTAGTTAATCACTTCTTGCCTTCAACCCCCTAATTTACAGAATGACTTTTGGATTTACAATGGGCATCCTCAGAGATTGATGGGGTCGAAAGTCTTTCCCAGGGATGGTATGATACATGGCCTAGACTTCAAGTTTCCTACCTATGATATATGACAAGGGGAAACTGGTTTCTGTTACTGGCCTCATTGACTTTCATTCCTCATTGAATGGCTGTCCACTAACAAATGTAGACTCAAAGGGAGAAAACTTAGATTTCAATCAAAGAAATCAATGACCCCTTTTTAAAATTTATTTATTTATTTAAGACAACTTAATTCATAGGTTCAGACTCCTTTTTAGACAAAAGTTATGGATCTTCAATAATAAAGTAGCTCAGTTTCAAATGGATTGAAACTCTATCCTTCCTTGGCAGACTAGATAGCCTCACACTCTCTTGGAAAAAATGAACTCTCACCTTTTACCCAAACAGTGTTTGATCCACTTTCTGCAGTTATCCAGCCCAGAAAGTAACTGGCCTCTTCAAGGACTTGCTGCCTGTAGAAGTAGCTATGGCACACTCTCTGATCCAGGACTTCAAGCACCATTATTTTCAAAGATACTTGATATAGTTTTGATCTGTGTCCCCACTCAAATCTCATGTTGAAATGTTATCCTCAGTGCTGGAAGTGTTGCCTGGTGGGAGGTGATTGGATCACGGGGGTGGTTTCTCATGAATGGTTTAGCACCATCCCCCTAGTGCTATTCTCGTGATAGAGTTCTCAAGAGATCTGGTTATTTAAAAATGTGTAGCACCTCCCCCTTCTCTCGCTCTTCCTCTTGCTCCAGTCACGTGAAGTGCTGGCTCTCCCTTCGCCTTCCATCATTATCGTAAGTTTCCTGAAGCCTCCCCAGAAGCTGATGGCCAGCGTGTTTCCTGCACAGCCCCTGGAATCATGAGCCAATTAAACTTCTTTTCTTTATAAATTACCCAGTCTCAGATATTTCTTTATAGCAGTGTGAGAACGGACTAATACAACATCATAATAACATATCCACTGCAACAACTATGTAATAGCCTAATCAATACAGCCACAAAAGCAGAACTTTCATACAGTTTACTTTCTGCCTAGAAGACTGCTTCCATGACAACTCCATCAGAACTGAATCCAACCTATCCAAATCCCCATCTTTCGGTGGAATAGAATTTAACTGAGGTTATATGGCAGAAGAGATAGCCAAAGAAATACCACCCAGTATAGCACATCTTAAAATGATGATACATTATAGATGGTAGATAGATGGATAGACAGATAGAATATATCCTTTTAAATGCATGACTGATAGTTGAGATGGCGAGAGTAAGAGCCAGTAAGGATATGTTAGCATTAATCCAGAAGGAAAAGGAAGCTATAAATCTGGCATTTCCTTTTGGATAGCTACTGGTTCCTAGCAACCCTAGAAAGTAGGTTTGTTTGTTTGTTTTTGTTTTTGTTTATTTGTTTGTTTGTTTTTGAGATGGAGTCTCAAAAACAGCCAGTCACCCAGGCTGGAGTGCAGTGGCGGGATCTCAGCTCACTGCAACCTCCGCCTCCCGGGTTCAAGCAATTCTCCTGTCTCTGCCTCCCAAGTAGCTGGAATTATAGGCATGCCCCCCACCACGCCTGGCTAATTTTTGTATTTTTAGTAGAGACGGGGTTTCACAATGTTGGTCAGGCTGGTCTCGAACTCCTGACCTCAGGTGATCCACTGGCCTTGGCCTCCCAAAGTGCTGGGATTACAAGCATAAGCCACCATGCCTGGCCCCTAAAAAGTAGTTTTAACGGATCACTCAAGTGCATGGGGCAAAGGAGACAACTCCCAGGGCCCAAGCAAGGTTATAAATTGGATCAGACACACACTATCCCCCTTCTTCTCTGGTTAAAGTCAGACCCCTAAATGGTAATGGATGAACAGGGGGTAAAACTACCACTCAGAGGCAGATGGTAGAGGTATGGGCCTGCCTCGGTTTTAGCTCTGTGAAGTATGGGGAAAAAATGAGGGGGAAAAAAAGAACTCCTTGAAAGCTTCATAACCCCAAACTTGTACTCAGGTAGGTCTAGGTTCAACTTTCACATTATCTGTATGATCAAGACATTTCACACTGGAAATTAGGCCTAAAATCATTCTGGATTGATAGCGTTCCCAAGTTACTAGCAGGGTTAAGTGCAACTCTTCTCTGGAAGAATACACTTTAAACCTAGGCCTCAAAGAATTTCCAAAGAGAAAGTTCCAATGAATATATGTTCACAAATAAAGATCACAGTACACATTTTAAAAATACAAAAGACAGGTTAAAGCATATGGGGGATATAATAAGAAGGACCACTGCGCATCTAATGTGAGTTCTAGAAGAAAATATTAAGCAGAATAGGAGAAAGGCAATATCCAACAGTTAATGGCTGAGAGTTTTCCAAAATTAGTGAAATATACAAATCTTCAGATTCAGGCCACATTTAATTAGCATCTTCACTCTGTCTACTGAATTAATTAGGCTAATGCCAACCCTTCATTAGCCCACATGAGAATCCTGGATTGACCACAGTCAAGGCACCCAGTCATGATGTCAGCCTCTAAAAGAGCAAGGGACAATGAGTTTAGTTGCTTGAATAAGCCTCGTGGGTTGTTTCAGAATACTAGAACCGAAATTATGTATGGTCAATGTAGACTTTTTTTCAGAATCGGAAGCAGCATCCAATAGGTGAGCTCTGTTAATTCTAACTCCTAGCTCAGCCATTCTGCAATTTCCAAAAGAAAAAATAGAGATAAAGGTATGCATTTGGCGTGGTATACCAGGAAAAGCATGCACTTTAAGGCTCAGTACTCACCTAAGTTCAAATTTTGACCGTGCCACTGTGCTTTAGATTCCTACCTACACAATGAAAATAAAAATACAGTGGAGAAAGGTTTGAGAATTAAATGATTGAGATAACTTGTAAAATACAAGCTAGATCATAGGTACAGACTAAATTATTATTCCCTTTTTACCCTCATCCCTCTTCTTAGGTCATGACTTTCAGACTTTTGCCCAAGACTGAGGCCAGATCCATGGTTCATTTCTAAACAAGTTGTCTACTGTTTTGTTTTGTTTTCTTTTGAGATGGAGTCTCACTCTGTTGCCCAGGCTGGAGTACAGTGGTGCGATCTCAGCTCACTGCAACCACTACCTCCCGAGTTCAAGTGATTCTCCTGCCTCGGCCTCCCGAGTAGCTAGAAGCTGGAACTAGAGGTGTGTGCCACCATGCCTGGCTAATTTTTGTATTTTTAGTAGAGACAGGGTTTCATCATATTGGCCAGGCTGGTCTCGAACTCAAGTGATCTGCCTGCCTCAGCCTCCCAAAGTACTGGGATTACAGGCTTGAGTCACTGCACCTGGCCACAACAAGTTGTCTACTCTTCACAAAATGATCATTTTGGGTATAAAACTTTGTCAGAAAATTCGAAAAACTAAAATTATGTCTACTATTTCCCAACTTGAAGAGGTATATGGCAGGTCTAAAGGAATAGATATTCCCAACCATACCAGCCAGCCACTGTGACTTAGATGGGCAGTGTGTAAAGGTGGACAGGATAACAGAAGAAGGCAAAATATCCAGCAGGGCAAGCTATGTTTCAAGTCCAGACTTAGTACTGGCCAGGAAACATAGGAAGACTATAGTCAGGGCAGGCTGATATGCTGAAGATTTGGCTTCAAAGGTGAGGAACATAGGCAAAAAACCATAACTGAAAAGTTAGGGATTTTGTTTTTCAGGGACTGGCCAATGACTAATGGGAGCCCCATCCCCAGATGATATGGATCATGTGTCAGATTCCAGGCTTAGACAATGGAGATGAAAAGCTCAGTCAAGGATCAGGCCATACCACTGCTAACCTGATATGTAGTACCATACCTGGCATATAGTGAGCCCTTAATCTGTTATTAATTCTGTTGAAGAAGCAATGAATGATCATGCAACCACAGTGACACCAGATAATGACACTGGAAGGTCACTATTAAGATAAACATTGAGGAATGCTATTCAACCTTTAAAAAGAGGGAAATACAGTCATTTGTGACAACACAGATGAACCTGGAGTACACTATGCTAAGTTAAATAAGCCAGGCACAGGACAACTACTGCATGATTATCACTTACATGTGAAATCTAAAAATGTCAAACTCATAGAGACAGAGAGTAGAGTGGTGGTTGCCAGGGCCTAGGGGGAGTAAGGGGCCACAGCCAGGAAATGGGAAGATATTGGTCAAAAGATAGGAAGTTTTAGTTAGACAGGAGGAATAAGTTCTGGAGATCTATTGCACAACATGGTGACTATGGTTAATAATAATATATTATATACTTGAAAATTGCTTGCAGCCATAAAAAATTAATGAGATCATGTCCTTTGAAGGGACATGGATGGAGTTGGAGGCCATTATCCTTAGCAAACTAACTCAGGAACAGAGAACCAAATACCACATGTTCTCACTTATAAGTGGGAGCTAAATGATGAGGACACATGGACACAAAGGAGAACAACACACACTGGGGCCTATTGGAGGGAGAAGGTTCGGAGGAGGGAGAGGATCAGGAAAAACAACTAGTGGGTACTAGGCTTAATACCTGGACGATGAAATAATCTGTACAACAAACCCCTATGACACAAGTTTACCTATGTAACAAACCCACACTTGTACCCCTGAGCTTAAAGTTAAAAAAAGAAAAAGTGAAAATAAACATGGAAAATGAGACCAATGGCTAATATAAGTTACAGAAAAGAGAACAGAGAAAAATAGGAAGCAGGAAATTAGCAAACAAATAATGGAGAATTTGCCTGATTTGAAGGGTGTGAGTTTTCAGTCTGAAAGAGTTCTGCAAGTGTTCGGCATAATAACATGCATGCGCGCGCACACACACACACACACACACACACACGCACACACACACACGGGAGTACATCATTTGAAAGTCTAAGGTATGAAAAAAAGAAAATTGCTAAAAGTAGATTTTAAATGTTCTCACCACAAAATAGTGATACATATGTGAGGTAATGGATGTGTTAACTAGCTTGATTTAATCTTTTCACAATGTGTGTATATATATTTAAAACATCACATTGTACACCATAAATATATACAATTTTTATTTGTCAATTATACCTTAAAATCTAAAAGTATTTGGAATGAAAAAAATAAAGATTGACATTGGAACTGAGCACAAGTTCTAAAGGCAAGCAGATTCACCCAATGGGAAAGACCACAGAAGCAGGGATCAGGCAGTCCCTAACATCACATGCGTAGGAGGATTGCTGGGGTTCTGGGGAACATTTTGTAAATGAGGTTGAATTTGGGGCACAGTGTGTCTGTAGTGTATATGATGCTAAACATTTCTTTCATATCTTAAATGCATGTTAGGTTATTTTTTCTGAATTCAGTGTTTTTCTGTTAAGAGAAACACACCATAATGTTCCCTCCAGTGTTATATTTATTCCCAAGGGTGCTCAAGGACTTCACAAAGCAAACAGTCCATGTTGATGTATTACACGTGCTTTTATCATGACCTACCTAGATCTGTGTTTCTTAACCAGGAGAGATGATAAGGATATTTATCCCTGTAGTAGTTTTCTATTGCTTCATAACAAATTACCACAAGGTTAGTGGCTTAAAACAATGCCAGTTTATTAGCTCACAGTTCTGTAAGCCAGAAATCTGAGTACAGTGTGACTAGGCTCTCTGCTCAGGGTCTCACAAGGCTGAAACCAAGATGTCAGCCAGGCTGCATTCACATCTGGATCTTGGGGTCCTCTCCCAAGCTCCTGCTGGCTGTTGGCAGACTTCAGTTCCCTGCAGCCACAGGACTGAGGCTCCCATTTCTTTGCTGACTATCAGCTGGGGGTTCACTCTCAGCTCTTAGAGGCCACCCATAACCCACACCGCATGGCCCTCGTAGGCAGTTCACAGCATAGATGTTTGTTTTCATCTAGGCCAGCCAGAGTGCATTTTTCTGACTTCCTCTTCCCCATCAGCCAGAAAAAAAATCTCTCTGCTTTTAAAGAACTCATGTAATTAGGCCAGATCCACCTATATAATCTACCTAATCTTTTTTTTTTCTTTTTTTGAGACAGAGTCTCACTCTGTCACCCAGGCTGGAGTGCGACCTGGGCTCACTGCAACCTCCGCCTCCCAGGTTCAAGCGATTCTCCTGCCTCAGCCTCCTGAGTAGCTGGGATTACAGGCATGTGCCAGGACGCCCGGCTAATTTTTGTTTTTTGTTTGTTTGTTTGTTTTTTATTATTATACTTTAAGTTATAGGGTACATGTGCACAATGTGCATGTTTGTTACATATGTATACATGTGCCATGTTGGTGTGCTGCACCCATTAACTCGTCATTTACATTAGGTATATCTCTTAATGCTATCCCTCCCCCCTCCCCCTCACCCCACGACAGGCCCCGGGGAATTTTTGTATTTGCAGTAGCGACGGAGGTTTCACCATGTTGGTCAGGCTGGTCTCGAACTCCTGACCTCGTGATCCGCCCACCTCAGCCTCCCAAAGTGCTGGAATTACAGGCATGAGCCACCATGCCCAGCCTAATCTACCTAATCTTAAAGTCAACTGATTTGGAACTTGAATCACATCTGACAAATCTCTTCACAACAGCATCTAGATTAGTTTGGGACTGAATAACTGGGAGATGTGTGTATACCAGGGGCTGGGAATCCTGGGGGCCATCCTAGAATACTGCCTACCACAACCCCCCAATGTTGAGATGTACCCATTTAGATAAAGCATACCATAAAAAATGAAAAAAAAAATCAACCAATTGCTTTTTTACTTGCTGCAATATTATTATTTTAGATATTTCATTCATTAACATGCTTCATTTGTTGCAGGCTAATAAAACTCCAAACTCTGGAGAGGTAATGAAAAAATAAAATAATAAAATCAAATCAAAGTGTAACCTGAGGCATGTCACCACTTTCAACATGTCAGTTTTCACATTTGTAAAGCAAAGGTGATAATATGATCTTTCCTACCCTTAAAGTGCCTAAGAGTTCAGGCTCTGAATTCAGAAGGCCTTGGGCTCAAATCCTGACCACTAAAAACTAGCTGTGAAACATAGGGCAAATTACTTAACTCTTCTAAACCTCAATTTCCCTACCTGTAAAATGGGTATAATAGTAGCATCTTCTTCATATAGTGTATGAATTAAATGAAATAATATATGCAAAGTACTTAATGTGGTGCCTGTTACCTAGTAAGCACTAATTTAATGATAGTGATTATATTATCATTAAATAATAGATGAAATTGTCTTAGAAAGTATGAATAACTATTGTTATGTAACATATTATTGGCCGGGCGTGGTGGCTCACGCCTGTAATCCCAGCACTTTGGGAGGCTGAGGCAGGTGGATCACGAGGTCAGGAGTTCAAGACCAGCCTGGCCAACATGGGGAAACCCCATCTCTACTGATAATACAAAAATTAGCCAGGCGTGGTGGCACATGCCTGTAATCCCAGCTACTCGGGACGCTGAGGCAGGAGAATCGCTTGAACCTGGGAGGCGGAGGTTGTGGTGAGCCAAGATCGCGCCACTGCACTCCAGCCTGGACAACGAGAGCAAAACTCTGTCTCAAAACAACAAAAACAACAACAAAAAAGAAACAAAAAAACATATTATTACTAGGTACACACAGAGAACATACCATTAAACAGGCACTGTACACATATGGTGGACATGTATAGTATCTGCACATATTATTGCATATTTATTTAATGCACCACCTTAATTGTGTAGTCAAAATTCCCATTTATCTGTCTCTGAACACCTTCAGTGTAAACATATCAGTATATATTCCCAAGATAAACATACAACAGAGAATTGATAACCATCTTTGAAAAGATGAAAGGTTTTGTATGGACTTAGTAACCAGAATCATAACCAGTGGATGAAAATTACAGAAATGTAGATTTGGGCCAAATAAAATGAAGAAATCTGCTAACATTAGAGGTTACCAAAAAATTGATTGGATAAATACTAAACTCCATGTCCTTGAATGACCATTTACTGGTGAAGTTTGTAGAAGGAATTCATCTATGAGATATGAGGCTTGGACTGATGACCTTTAAAGTTCCTTCCCACCTCCAGATACCATCACATTGGGGATTAGGTTTCAACATATGAATTTTGAGAGAACACAAACAGTCTATAGCACCAGAAAATTCTAGTTGTTGCTGTTGAGTGTGTGTGTGTATGTGTATATTAGCCTGGTGACTGACATTTCTATATAAATATTTGCCTTTAGATTGAGTTTCAAGCATTTAAAAAAAATAAAGATGCCATGGGTGGTAGACAAAAGACATCTTCTCCAGTTTGTGACCCAGAATAATTTTTTTGAAGGATAAAGTTCATATGCCTTTATTCATTTCTCTTTAGATCATGCCATATATACTCAATGTGTTGAAAAACAAAATTATGCTTAGTCCATATTGTTAGAAGTATACCTCCAACCTTGCTCCAAAAAGCTTCCGATCTGTTTCACAGATTCACCATTTCTAGTTGCTTTAGAAATTACCATTACTTACTCTCTTTATGTGTCAGGCTTGCAGTGCAGAAAATATGACTTTCAACTGGTAGACTAATTGCATTTCAAGATTTGCTTTGTGGGTATTTTTTCAAAGTTCAGCTTCTTGGTGGTATTTATTGAAGTGTTCCAGAAACCATCTTACCTACAATAGGCCCAGGACTCATAGTTATGCACTATGTAGGAAATGAAATTTAGATCTTAATTTTGTATGTAAATCTACCTTGTATATGATAGGTTATATATTTTCTTTTAATAATTCCCCCTTATTTACAAAGTAATACATATTCGCTGTAGAAAATCATTACACAAAGGTACAAATAAGGCACAAACCTCCTATTATTATTATTTTAATCAGCAACAAAAGATGCTCGCCGTAAATCCTTTGTGTTTATTTTTCCAGAATTCTCCATACACAGAGGTATACACATGTGCATAGATAAATGACTGACATGAATGGGATTATTCTATACACAGTATTCTGTAACATCTGTTTTCATTTAACACTTTATGAGCTCTTTTCATGTCAATGTATATAGAGACTTACCCCTTAATAACTTATATAAACATGTTGCTACTGTCTGCTAGTATCTTTTTGTTTGTCTGTTTGTTTGTTTTGCTAGTATCCTTTCCTTGAAAAAACATCCACTGAATATTCTGTGCAGTCCTAGTAAGGAAGATAATCACAGTAGTCTCTCCTGATTTGGCGAGTGGCAAGGAATCAGCTGACCCAGGCCTGAACAAATGAGAGTTCTGTATGCTCCTAGCTAGATGGGCCTCCTAAAACCAATCAACATCCTCTCTGAGATTTAATATATAAACACTGACAGAGAAAGTCTCACTTCCTTTGGGACTGAGAGTTATTAAGACATTATAAGCTAAAGTTCTTTGCAGCCATCTTCACTAACTACAAGAAGGAAGTTGTTTGCAGTAGGAAAATTGAAGCCAAAACACAAAAAGAAGCAGATGGACAGAAAGAGAGAGCGTATTGATATATCTTGGGCCCTGGATCCAGCCATACCTGAAGCTACCACATCTGGACTACAGTCAGTTCTGCTATAAAGGGGCATGAGCATTCCTAAAAATCACTCTGCTATGCAAAATTGTTCCATAAAAACCACAAGGCTTATGGGGAAAATGGGGTAGGGGCACAACATTCAAAAATTTCATCAGTGATATATACACAAAAAGATATGAACCTAATAAAAATGGCAGCACAGTTTTACACATGTAAAATGATTAGGAAATACATAAATGCTACAGTAAAGATGGTACTTTACTTTGAAAAAGACCTGAAATTTGCTTGTGGAAGTAGGTATCAGAAGGGTTGCAGCTTGTAGACCAGGTACAGTGGCTCACGCCTGTAATCCCAACACTTTGGGAGGCCAAGGCAAGAGGATCACTTGAGGCCAGGAGTTCAAGACCAGCCTGGGCAACACAGTGAGTAATATTTAATCTTTTCCTGTCAACATTATGTCTCAAATCACCTAACACTGTACATAAAAAATTATTTTTCCTGAGTTATCACTTTAGCTCTTGCTTGTAACAAAAGGCTACATGCATTAGGATGTACTTGGAACACTGATGTTCTGAGTGACTGGTTACCCTTGGGGTTGAGGCAAAATTAGCCTCAAGGATGTTGCCAGTTTGTATTATTCTCGCCAAGAGGACAGAATGAACATCCCACAGATAAGTTGTTCCATACAGTGGCTGTGACCTCTAGTCTTTGGAGAGTAGAGTATTTGCTACGCAGATAAGGAATTTAGTTAAACATAAAAATGTTCCTTAAACCCACCTTACCCTTAGATCTATGAAATTTTAATAGTCATTGGGAATGAGCCAGGTAGGAAAGGTTTTATTCTTATTTTTATCTACACACATGATTTTGCAGCATCATATGATCTGCTGAAACCATTTAATTTGAGGGTATTTTTAGTTCTAAGGTACCCTAGAAAATAGTATCTTATGGACCAAGGATCTGAAAATTTTTCTGTAAAAAAGGCCTGATAGTAAATATCTTAGGCTTAGGCTTTGTGGGTCACACAGTCTCTGTCCCAGCTACTCAACTCTGCTATGATAGCGGCCATGTGCAATATATAAACAAACAGTCCTAGCTATGTTCCAACAATATGTTATTTACAAAAACAGAGTGGGACAGATTTGTCCAGTGGACCATAATTTGCCAACCTCTGCTTTGGACCAATAGTTTTTCATTTGTTCTTTTTTTTTATCGGGCCTTAGGACAGTCTCCGGAGATTCAAGGAAGGTCAAACAGACAGGGACCTCAACTTTGAAACCCTGTTTCAAATAGAGCAGTTTTTATTTGTATACTATATGGACTTTTGCATAAAATTAAGTTTGATTAAGGTTCCATTTCTAATACAGAGAAAAGCTTCAAAACCACTGCCTTGGATGATACCTAAAATCTGCTGCTTTAAAACTCAAGAACTGATATTTCAGGCAAAATAAACACATCTTTTACATCTTTAAAAGTGATGATGGGGCCGGGCGCGGTGGCTCACGCCTGTAATCCCAGCACTTTGGGAGGCCGAGGTGGACGGATCAAGAGGTCAGGAGATCGAGACCATCCTGGCTAACACGGTGAAACCCCGTCTCTACTAAAAATACAAAAAAATTAGCCGGTCGTGGTGGCTAGCACCTGTAGTCCCAGTTACCCGGGAGGCTGAGGCAGGAGAATGGCGTGAACCCGGGAGGCGGAGCTTGCAGTGAGCAGAGATCGAGCCACTGCACTCCAGCCTGGGCGACAGAGCGAGACTCCATCTCAAAAAAAAAAAAAGTGATGATGGGCAGTATTTATATGTGTTTTAACGTTTCCAGCAATTCATTCTAGCAATTGGCTTTCTCATGCAATTGATAAAAGCATTTAAACGGAAAACTTTAAAAGCTCTAAAAATGTTACCAGTTTATCATTCCTATCCATTTTACCTTTTTCTAAGTATAATGTTTAAGGCAGCTTAAAAGGTCCAAGAGAGCTGATATGGTATACTGAAAAAAACAAAGCACCAAACTAGGACTCCGTATTTGTCTCCACTGCTAGATTATTAGCTTTTTGAAGGCAGAAACTTAAGTTGTCTTTTTCTGTTTTTTGTTTTTGTTGTTGTTGTTGTTGTTGTTTTTGAGACAGAGTCTCCCTCTGTCGCCCAGGCTGGAATGCAGTGGCGGGATCTCAGCTCACTGCAACCTCCGCCTCCCGGGTTCAAGCAATTCTCCTACCTCAGCCTCCCGAGTAGCTGGGACAACAGGCAAGTGCCACCATGCCCCGCTAACTTTTGTATTTTTAGTAGAGACAGGATTTTGCCATGTTGGCCAGACTGGTCTCGAACTCCTGACCTCAAGTGATCCGCGCACCTCGGCCTTCCAAAGTGCTAGGATTACAGGTGTGAGCCACCGCGCCGGATCTAGTTGTCTTTTTAATCTGTCAATTGTCCTCAGCATCTAGAACGCTTCATGACACCAAATTGCATATGTTTACTGAACTGAGTGACTGGTTTCCACACACGGCATGTTTTTTTTTGTTGTTGCTGTTGTTTTGTGTGTGTGTGTGTGTGTGTGTGACAGGGTGTGGCTCTGCTGCCCAGTCTGGAGTGTGGTGGTGCTATCTCAGCTCACTGTAGCCTCAACCTCCTGGGCTCAAGCGATTCTCCCACCTCAGCCTCCACAGTAGTTGAGACCATAGGCACATGCCACCGCACCCAGTTAAATTTTGAATTTTTTGTAGAGACAGGGTTTCACCATGTTGCCCAGGCTGGTCTGAAACTCTTGAGCTCACGAAATCCGCCTGCCTCGGCCTCCCAAAGTGCAGGGATTACCGGCGTGAGCCACCGCGCCTGGAACTAACACCTCTATCATATAGAGAAAACTAACTTTTTTTTCTTTGGAGGCCATAAATTCACTATTAGATATCTAGGAAGAGAATACATTCAGGTAGTTAACATCTTTCCATAAATATATATTTCCCTACCTTATATCTGGTATCTTTCCATAATCCAAAAAGAAAACAAAAAAACCTATCTTAGTGAGCAAAACGTTTTTAAAAGTTAGTACTTTGAGTTACATTTTTATACCTAGGAAGTTAATTAACATGTTTAAGACACATAAAAGCTAATAATTTTTAGGTTTGACAAAAGTCATACCCTCACAAGGATCCAAAAATCCCTTGTCTCCAATTCTGAAACTCCAAAAGCTCTGGAAACCAAGTTTCTGGGTTTTTTTTTTTTTTAGTAATTTATTTGACAGTCAAATAGATCTATCCTAAACTTATTTGGCAGAAGCGTCTGACTCAAACTGAATGAGGCTATTTACTTGTATTTATTTATCCCGTATGAACAATCATATATCTTGCTGCAAAAATATTAATATATTTGATTACGCAGTGTTTTCCCTAAACTCCCTGGGGTATTATAGAATATACAGTATATGACATTTGGTTTTTACCCAAGTCCACTAGACCACAGCAGACCTTGCCCTGATTGCTTGACAAAGTCTAGAGCCCCTTTCCAGTTTCTCTGAGACCATACCCCTGGCTCCAATCCAGCCTTTTCTTGAGTACTAATTGAGGCTGCACGAACAGCTCAAAATGCCTATCATGATGTCAGTTGGAGAAATAAATATGCTGTGTGATCATACTGAAAGTCAATGTTATCACCTTGATGGTCAATGACCCGTGGTTTAAGAAGGAACATCTCGGTTTTTTAAAAAGTACCTTTCTATTTTTATCACCGGACGCTGGGCAGTTGAGGATCAGAATTAAGCCATTAGCTCGTAGGCTTGCAATGATATCTGCTCAATAAATATTTACCATTTAGCTGACGCACATCTTGGGCAGTATGTAAGAACTTCTCTCACACTGTGTTGGCAGCGACAGACATGTGCGGAGAAAAAGTAACCGGAGGCCTTATACTGGCTCAGCTCCAGCAATAAATCCATCATTACTCCATGGAACTGGCACACTCCCCGTGTATATCTCAAGGACCCCACCCTCTGGCCGGCAGGATCATATCTAGGGATCTCAATTAGAGATCTCGTAGTGAGTAAGGGCGAGTTATTCTCGTAACGCCAGAGGTGGTGGACCTGCCGACGCCCTAGGGTGGGACATTCCGGGCTTGGATTGTAAGACATCGTAAATATACGCCAAAATGTCCACACCAACGTTTCCCGAGAGTATTTCTTTACAAGTAAAAGACCGACTCAAAATCATCCCTCTCAAAACGCGTCTCTTTGGAACTGCAGAGTTAGGGAGTAAGACTTTCTGCCTGACCCCACCTACGTCGGGCGCGCGCTCTCAGAGCCAGGGCACCACGCTGCTCCTGCGCAGGTCCTAGACTCCTCCCTTCGGGAGGCTCACCCCCTCCCTTCTCGGCTACTTCCGGCCCTCACCGAACGCCCTCAACGCGCTTGCGCCGTTTTGATAGGCTTCTCGGGCAGAAGTAATCCGAGCGCTGCCTCTCTGGAACCGCCCCCGCCACCTCTTCGCCCCGCCCGCGTATTACCGCCCCTCCGAAATCTCGCGAGGGTAGGTGCGCGTCGGTATTTTGCGGGCAACTAGCTCTTCCAGCTGCTGTAAATTGCTGCTGCGGGAGAAACTGGAGCCGCTGTAGCCGGCGCGCCCTTCTTCCCCTACTGCGAGGAGCCACCGCCTCTTTCGCGCTCCTTATACACCTATCACTGGGAGCGGTGGCAGCAACATTCCCTGGACCAACCGCCGCCTCTTCAGGCGGCCGCTTTGCCGGTCATTCCCGAAGCCCGGCAACTGAGGGCGGCCCCCTTTCCTTAACAGTCTCCTCGCTACAGGTCGTCTGCTCCCTCAGCCTCGCCCGAGACCCACTTCCCCAGTCTCGCCCGGGTGGAGGTCGACGAGGAGGAGACAAGAGTCACCCTTCCTCCAGGCGGCGCCGGCCCCCTCACCCGCGGGTGTGTCCTATAAATGGCGTCGGAAAGCGACACCGAGGAATTCTATGATGCCCCTGAAGATGTGCACCTAGGGGGCGGCTACCCCGTGGGGTAAGTGACTGCAGCTGTGGCAGGAAGCCGGGCATCCCAAGCCCCCCGCATCTCCTGTGTCTTCCCCCTACACCCCTCCCAGGTCCCGCTGTGTCCGCCACCGCTGTTCCTCCCCGTCTCACTGGAGGACTTCAGAACCCAGACCTGGGGCTTCTTAGGGCGGGGTGACTCGGAGAAGGGGGAGTCAGCCACCTCAGGCAGCCTCCCGGCCGTTTCCCTACTGAACGGTCCCAGGGTCGGTCTCGGAGCCCGTTTCTCTTCTGATCCAGCCTTCTGTGAGGGGGAACAGCTTACGTGCCTGAGTCGGAGATTTGTATCTGTGGGGTTCTGAGCTTACCTTTCAAACATCCGTTTTGGCCTCGGGGACCGTAGATTAAAGGAGCAGTAACAGGAGAAATGTAACTTGTAGTTTTTTATTCTCCCGTTTACCGCTAACTTACCTATTCACTTCCGAGGTGGCTGTAACTCTCCCCTATTTGCCGTCCTCTTTTTCTTGCACACAGCGAAAAGGAGCGGGGGGAAGGTTGGGTATTTGCTTAAGAAAGTCCTCTCTCTAGCGAATGTACTCTAGATCAACAGTGTTTTATTAAAATAACACCTTATCGTGAGGTAAAGGAAATCGAATACACGGTCCCTATTAGGAAGAATGCGGTCTAAAAGGAGGGCCAGACAGAAGAAATGTGCACAACTGACTGCAGAGGGACAAACAAGTGCTGAGTAATCTGGTGATTGGAAGGACAGCCCCAGCTTTGTGTTCTTTATCTAATTCTGCAAGATGTTTTAGTGGTGATTAATATGGGTGATTCTGAGTAGGAAGTACAGTAGTTGGAATGCTCGCTTGACTAGGACTTGTATTTACTTACCCACTTCTCCACTTTTCAAAGTTGGGGTAGTGCTTTAAAGCGATTTCGCCGAACTCCCCTACGAATGTACGTGGAGATAGAGGCAGTGAAATATATTTTCATGCTGTAAGAACTTGAGGATTGGTAAAATGTAGATGTTAGTATAAAGGACTAATATGGTTCGAGAAGTTCACTGCCTTCAATTCTCACACTCCGTGGGAGAAATAACCCGCTGTGTTGCAAGTATAGTTAGCCATGCATGCTAGAAGTCATTCTAAAAACTAATGTATGTTTATACACAATATGCACCAAAAAGTTACAGTAATAAAATCAGAAAGCAATGTACGTTGGTAGATTTCAGATGTTTGTCTTTCCACCAACCTTCATGTCACTGTTGTGGGATTTTGGGGTGGCAGTGGCCAATCTTGAGATGGCACCGAATCTCCTTCAAGTTCAATATCTGAGACAAGTTTAGAGCTAGGTGTAGAGCATAGGAAATACATTTGGGTTTTGAAATGTATTGGATTTCCGTGAAACTTAATTTTTGTGTGTGTGGTTTTCCCTTCAAAGTAATGAACTGACAATTCAGATTGAATGAGAGACCAAGACCTTTGGTACTTTTGTGTGTGTGTATTGGGGTAGGGGAGGGAAATCATCAGTTTATGAGCTGATCAGTTTAGAACTACTCTGTGGATATTGTTCTTTCCACTGAATAAGTTTAATTTCAAAGGACGCAAGTTATGTCATGACCTGTGTAAACTGTCTAGTCCAGTACCTGGGCACAGAGAAAGCATTCAAAATGTTCATGCTTTTCTCCTTCCTTTCTTGGCATTGGCAAATTTGTTAACTTTACACAAAGCTTATTTTGGGAGATATATAGAACTTGGACCTATTTTACTTATCTAAACCGGATGAGTCATTGTGATAGAATTGATAGAGTCACTTCTTCCCTCATGAGATAATACAGCTTCTCAAGCACTTTGATCCTCTGATATTAGGTGAAAACTGAAAAAGATTTTTTTGGAACTCAGCTTTCTAATTTTAACTTTAACCTGCCCAATTACTAAGTGTGTTGAGTTCTATGGATAAAACTACAGGGTCAGTTTGTGGATTTCAGGGCTCTTTTCTGTATTAGAGGATTGGAAAGAGAATAGACTAATCTGGAGAATTGCATCTGAAAAGAACTGGCAGCACTGAGGGCAGAAAAAGGTTAGCATCATTTACATTTTCCTCTATCCTTTGTGGAAGGTTGTATCATTTGCATAAGACACCGTGAGGAGATCTGGGTGGGCAACTTATAACCTAGAAATGTAGTGAGAAATCTTGATTTGTGGAAACAGATTGCCTTACTAGATATTGGTCATCAGAAATATGTTCTGTTCCTTGATATGATCTGGAGTGGCAAACTATACAATTTCTAAGGTTAATAGACTGAATTTGGGCACTTCAGAAATGTTCCTTGCTGTTGTGTGTTTGGGAGTACACAGACTATGTCAACAAATTGTAGTAAACTGAATAGGCAGTGGAGACTTATCTCATGTTTTGTTAATTAGCACAATCCTAATACACAGGCTGTTTCCTAAAATTAATTTATTTCTTGCATTTTCCTTCCAATGATGTCTTCGGCTTTGTTAATCTACTCTTTGAAAGCAAATTTAATAAGTTAAAAATCAGCCCAGTTTTTTTAGAGACTTTTAATTCCAGTACAGCCTACTTTTCTACAGTGGCAGATGATCTTCACTTGCCCAGCTTTGCAATATATGCCGTATTTATAATGCTTTTTTATTGATATTTTAGGTCAGGTTTTCTTTATTCTTTTCTTTTTTCTTTTCTTTTCTTTTCTTTTTTTTTTTTTTTCAAGATAGGGCCTCACTCTGTTGCCCAGGCTGGAGAGGTGGTGAGATCATGGCTCACTGCAGCATCAAACTCCTAAGCTCAAGTTATCTTCCCACAGGTGCATACCACCCTGCTCAGCTAAAGGTTTTTTTAGAGATGGGGTCTTGCTATGTTGCCCAGGCTGGTCTCAAACTCCTGGCTTCAAGTGATCCTCCCACCTCAGTCTCCCAGGGCGCTGGGATTACTGTCAGGCATGAGCCATCTCGCCAGGCCCAGGTTTTCTCATTTTTATCTTCATTTTTACATATGAGGAACATTTTTTTTTTTTTGAGATGGAGTCTCGCTCTGTTGCCCAGGCTGGAGTGCAGTGGCACGATCTCTGCTCACTGCAACCTTCGCCTCCCGGGTTCAAGAGAGTCTCCTGCCTCAGCCTCCTGAGTAGCTGGGATTACAGGTGTGTGCCACCACACCCAGCTAATTTTTAGTAGAGACGGGGTTTCACCATGTTCGTCAGGCTGGTCTTGAACTCCTAACCTCATGGTCTGCCCGCCTCGGCCTCCCACAGTGCTGGGATTACAGGCGTGAGCCACTGCGCCTGGCCTAGGAACCTTAGACTCAGACACGGTTAAGTGAATTTGTCCTAGGAGAGAGCTTTTAAGTGGCACAAGTGGGATTTGAAACCAGCTCTTCAGACTCCTAGTCCAGTATTTTTTTTTTTTTTTATGTGGAGGGCGATGAGAGCAGTGACAGAGAGGTGGACAGAGATCCTCCCCTGGTAAATTCTGGAGTAAAATGCTTTAGGACCAAGTTGCTGAATTGAACTGATACATCTCCATTAAAACCAGCAGCCCAAACTTTTTTGTTCTCTTGGCAAGAAATTCCACTTTCTTTCAGCAATGTGTATTTTTGTTTTGTCAGATAGGAATTTTGCAAGATCATAGCCTGTTGCAGCTAGAAGGGACATCTAGTTAAACTCCTTCGTGTAAAATGTTGTGAAAACTGAAACCTAGAGAGAGAAAGCAACTTGTAAAAGCTGCCACAGCAAATTAATGGTGGAGCTAGGTCTAGAACCCGGATCAGTTTGACTGTCTGGCGTTCTTTCTGCTACCGGGCTGTCTTTTGATAGAGCAGGAAAGAGAAGAGGAATTGTGTGGTACACTAGAAAAGAGCCCTGCACTGTGAGTCATTTTATTTCCTCATCTTTAAATTGAGGGGATTACACTGTTGAGAACCCTTCCAACTCTAAATGTCTTTATATTGAGGTTTAATAGTGTGCTTGTATTGATAAGCTTTTGTTCTTGGTAAATCTTTCGTGATTTTTTTTAAATCTTTTAGTTTAACGTAATGGTATTTGGTACATAGTTCAAGACCCATAAATTTGAAATTAAGTATTTACTGGGTAAATTATATATGAGATGAATGCCCCTGCTAACTCATGTGGTTTATACTTACACATACTAAAGGCTGGCACTGAGAACATGTTGTAAAAATAAATGTAACATTTTCAGCACTCTTTTTTAGTGGCAGCCAAAATATTTTTGAGGCCTTGGAAGAAGGATAGAATCATAACATTTTTAGAGTAGGAAGGGACTGGAGATCATTTTAGCCCAGCCTTCCCTTTTAACTGAAAGTGAAATTTAGGGTCTGAGAGGGAAAGTGACACATTGCTAATAAGGGCAGACTTGGAACTAGAGCCCAGGTCTCTTGATTCCTCACTTATACCATGCTACCATGTCTGCGGAAGAAGGGAAAGTATTACCGGCTATTCCTGCCATAGGTTTCTGGCACTTACCCTATTAGCTGGGCTTTTAAGATGGTTTACTTGACTGTTTCTTCATACCTTGCCTATCAGAGGTCTTGAACTATTTTAGAATCCTAAGCTTTGCTTACTAGTTTTTTCCAAGTGAAAGTGAAAAACAATGGCAAAATAGCTTGTCTAAGAACAGTGATTATTTGTATTATTTTATTCTTAGGCATTTAGTTAGTATTAACTGCAATCTACCATATTCAGATAGGAATAATGATAAAATCTTAAGTCATGGGAACTGAGACCAAACTGTCCTAAATAATTGTTAGGTCTGAAAAACAAAAAGGTTTGTAGCTGCCTTTGTTGAAAACTCAGCTTCTCACTTTACTTAGGTG
The DNA here is from genome assembly GCF_029281585.2 of Gorilla gorilla gorilla. Lineage (NCBI taxonomy): Eukaryota > Metazoa > Chordata > Mammalia > Primates > Hominidae > Gorilla > Gorilla gorilla. Next base: position 130,077,154 of record NC_073247.2, read on the forward strand.
TCAGAAACATTTCTCTCTGAATTGAAAATTGATACAAGTTTTAATTTAAAAAATACCTGTGCAATATTTATTACTTTAGGGAAGTTTCCTTAAAAATGGCTGTTTGTTGATGAGTTGACATTTGATCACAAATTTGATTACTGAAGGCTTTGAGGAGTGATAGAAGTATATTTACAAATGCTGTTTTATCATACTCATGTAACATCATATTGAAGTGAGAAAAAACAACCCTCTACATATTAGTTAGTAAATTCAAGTTCTAAATTTAGTGACATCCGGCCGGGCACCATGACTCACGCCTGTAATCTCAGCAGTTTGGGAGGCTGAGGCGGGTGGATCACCTGAGGTCAGGAGTTCGAGACCAGCCTGGCCAAAGTGGTCAAACCCCATCTCTACTAAAAATACGAAAATTAGCCGAGCATGGTAGCACACACCCAGCTACTCGGGAGGCTGAGGCAGGAGGATCGCTTGAACCCGGGAGGCGGAGTTTACGGTGAGCTGTGGTCATGCCACTGCACTCCAGCCTGGGCAACAGAGCAAGACTGCGTCTCAAAAATAAATAAATAAATAAACAAACAAATAATTTATATTTAGTGACATCTAACTGTCAATTGGTAACTCATGGGGATAGGATAGTCCATAGTGGCATGGCAATTTGGGGGCTCAAATTGAATCTGTATAAACTCCTGTAAATTGGAAACTTTATTCTCTTCTTGTGATAATCTACTTCATAAGATAGGACAGATAAAGTTTGTGTTGTTTGTTTTTTGTTTTTTGTTTTTTTTTTTTTTTTTGAGACAGGGTCTCACTCTGTCACCCAGGCTAGAGCGCAATGGTGCAATCTCAGCTCACTGCAGCCTCGACCTCCCCAGGCTCAGGTGATCCTCCCACCTCAGCCTCCCAAGTAGCTGGGACCACATATGTGCACCACCACGCCCAGCTAATTTTTCTATATATATATATATATATATATGTATTTTTTTTTTTTTTTTTTGTAGAGATGGGGTTTCACCATGTTGCCCAGGCTAGTCTCAAACTCCTGGGCTCAACTGATCCACCCAACCTCGACCTCCCAAAGTGCTGAGATTGCAGGTATGCACCACTGCACCTGTCCCTTGGTTTTAAAAAATATTAAAAACCTAAATAGTTTTAGGATGTGAAGTATAGTGGTGGTCTTAAACAGAAAATAATTTCTAATTATTGGTATTTTAGACTTACTGTCTAACCTTTACATTACCCAACACTCCATGTGTTTGTACTCTTAAGTTCATTGTTAAGACTTTGACAGAATCAGGTGAATTTGCCAGGCAAGCACCTTTAAGAGGCTGCTTGTTTCCTCCTCATACTCTGCAATTTTGGTAGTTACTTCCTGGGGTAGTAGTGGAGGTGGAGGAAGGGAGTATAAAGAGATCATGCAGGTTGTGGTGATGGAGGTGGAAGAGGTAAAGGTAGCCCCAGCAGTAGGTATAGAGACCAAGTTACAGTGCTGCTTCCTGGGGCGTGGATAACTGAGATAAGACAAATCCCATCATTTTGATACACATGTTCACAGCATGAATTAAATAACCCCTTCTCTAAGAGATTAATAACCTATAAGAAATACCTCAAATCAAAGTTAAAGTAACAAAAATTGTAGGTACTTTATGATGTCCTACTGATATTTAGCTTGAATTGATAAATAACCTATGTTTCTCATTTCTATCCATAGTTAGGCTAATATCTACAAACTTTCACAAGGTCTGTTCCCCTCTCACTGTTGGATATTATTCAGCTAACCAGCTAAACCTTTAATAGGGTGCTTTCCTTACTCTTCAGAGTGAAACTCTTTCTATTCCCTTATTTCAAACTCAGCAGTCTTTGTGTTAGTCTGTCATCTCATGATTCAAAACCGAGGAAAAAGCACCTACGACATAATGTGGGCCTCATACCTGATGGCAACCCTGATGTTTTTCCTCAGTCAGTATACAAATTTATCTTGGTTACTATAGCAACCAGTCTATCAGTTATTCTTCTAGCTCTTTTGCCTTCTCTCAGATACTAGGATTACCATATAATCAGGTTCTGCCAGAGCGCTTCAGGTCTTAGAGTTCTATTACCAGCTGCAACTGTCTGGCAGTTCACAGTTTGGCATTCCATCAGAGTCAGTTGTTTTTTAAGTCCACAAAACCTTTTTGTCTCCAAACCTTTTTAAACATTTTAAACATATATAATTTAACAAAAACATGTTTAGGCAGCAATTTCCTCATACTAATTTTCTCAATCCAGTGTTAGTCATTGCCCTGAAGATTGAATGCATTGCATCACTGCATCCAATAGCCATCCCTTTATAATAACAAGTAGAATCAATTTCCAGATCGAGGGTGACCATTTAGGAAATATATTTGCAAATGTGATTTTAGACTCAGTATCATCACAAACTAGCTAAAATGACTTAAAAGCATCTTGATCATCAGCAGCTACCAAATAATCCAGCTTTTAACAAAAACGATTTCTATAGGTTGTAGAAAGAATGTTTGGCCTTTAGATTAATTCATTTTAATTTGAGAAAACTGTTTAGAAAACTAATAGGAAGTGTTATCTTTCTTTTGTAGCCCTTGAATAAACAGGAAGAGAACAGTAAAGACTGAATAGTTGTATGGGTCTTTTTTTTTATATTTATTTGACATACTTTTTTAACTCTTAAAAACCTCAGAATTCATGTAACTAAAATAGTTTTAAATTATAAATATGTTTACCTGTTTTGCTCGAAACAAGGATTGGCCAGGTACCAGAAGCTCATGCCTGTAATCCCAGTGCCATGAGAGGCTGAGGTGGAGGGATCACTTGAAGCAAGGAGTTTGAGACCACCAGCCTGGGCAATGTAGCAAGACCTCATCTCTACAAAAAGTTTTTAAAAATTAGTTGGGCATGATGGTGCATGCCTATAGTTCTAGCTATTTGGGAGATTGGGGCAAGAGGATTGCTTGAGCCCAGGAGGTCGAGGGTGCAGTGAGCTATGGTCACGCCACTGTACTCTGGCCTGGGCGATGGAGCCAGACTCTGTCTCTTAAAAAAAAAAAAAACTATAGTTAAATTATGATAATGCTTCAAGGAAATCTTTAATTGTACAAATAGACTTAAGACCGGTTTCACTTTCTCCACAGAGTCCTGATCTTTAAAATTTTTCAAAGGGGGAGTCAGTTTTTTAAAAAATCTGAGGATGAAATATAAGATTTTTTGAAACTTCTGAGGGAAAACTTGAATGGTATTTTTTTTTATTATACTTTAAGTTCTGGGGTACATGTGCAGAACGTGCAGTTTTGTTACATAGGTATACACTGAATGGTATTTTCTAATAGGTATCCTATACAGAACAAGCCATACCTGTAACAAGCTATCTATATCTGTATAAAACCTACTTGGCCACTACTAATTGTAATAGACTATTCCAGTACAAAACTCATTGAACCATGGGCATTCTTATGAACCACAGATCAAACTTTCTAGAGAACCTATAAATAGTATGTAGTGCTGTATGCAAACTCACTGTCGCAGGAGCAAGCATCCTGATTACTAAGCAAGCTCAAGAGAAGAGGTGGGAGTATTCTTTCTGACATTGTTCTTGAACTGGTAAGAATAGCTGTGGATGAACTTAATATCCATAGTCCTCTTTTAATTCTGTGCCTGAAAGTATTTATTGAAATTGGAAGACTAAGGGAATCATCTTTCTGGTTATTAGCAGTACTGTTAACAATTGAATTTTTTTTTAAATCTGTCTTTTAAAATATATTACCTATCCATGCCAAACTAAAATGGCAGGTGGATTGAACATTTCACTCAGCCCCAACTCCACCCCTTTCACTGCCAGCTTTTTCTTTCCTAGCTTAGTCAATGTCATTAGTACAGAGATTTCCTAGTATAACTACTTCTTGTCCCTTAAAACCGAGAAGGGTCAGTGATGGAAGAAATATAAAGGGTGGGAACTTTTGGAAGGAGTAAGGGAAAAATTGGTTGCATTGGATATGGTGGACAAGTTGGTAAAGACTTTAGTGTTACAGGTGGTGCTTAGTCATTGGATTAGTGAAAGATGGGTGAGCAGAATGAACAAGTAGCTTGATAAAACTAGTAGCTTTGTGAGTGAAAGCAAGTAGATTTGTCTGTATTTTGCAGTGGGTATTTTATCTTTATTAGCTTGGCTTAAGGGTTAAGGTTAATGATTGAGATCAGTCCTTTTTCCTTTAAGTGCACCTTACTGTGCCTATTATGTCCCAGATCATAGCCCTTAGCTGTTGACTTTTAACCTTTGCCTTATTTCCCAGCATAGTCCACAGTTATGTCTAGCAGTGCACACAAGGTTTAGTTGGGGAGGCGGGTGGTGAGTAAGCATGCTCTGTGGTATCTACTGCTCTTCACAATTGGTTCTGATTTTGAACTTCCTGGTTCTCTCCAATCTCCAGTCACCCCTAAACACACACAGATACCAGTTCCTATAAGAGGAGGTAGGTAAGGGAGCTGAGGCAAAGAGAGTGCTTTGGATGTATAGGATCTTCATAACTTGGGGACATCCTATACCCAGTAAATATTAAATGTTAACAGTGAAACCTTGGGTGGTGTTGCCAGTTATCCTGCATTCCTATCAGTTCCTTGTTACCAACTTTTTTTTCAGGAATGAATGTGTTCACAGTAAGAAAGAAATATTATAGTGCTACATGTTACATGCAAAGAACGATAACACCATAACACCATAATGCTAACTAACGGTGCGCATTTGTTTTCAAAGTTCTTTTAAAAAGTTACTGTTTCAAACAATGAAAAGCAGTATTTTTATGCCCTTCATTTTAAGCTTTGACATAATTGATTACGGTATGGTAGCCAGGTCAGAAAATGACCTTGCTTCTGAAAAAGCTGGAATCCCAGACACTGTTCACTGCATTTCAGAGGGTTATGGTCTTTGTTCCTAAGGGAAACCCCCTCAGGATATGAGCCATTGCTGATTTGGGTTTCAGTGCCATGTCAAAAAGTCTTAATCCCAGATTTTTTTTTTCCTACAATTGTTTTATAGATTGTTGTCAGTTGCTTAGTTAGGCCACAGTACTGTATTGTGTTTTGTTTTTATTTTAGTATAACTGATTCATTTTTTTGGCCACAAGCCTCTAACTAGAAGCACAATGTTTCTTTTTCTCTTTCCCTTCAAATGTGTTTTGTAGCAGTCACAGAGAGTGACTGCTTTGTCACTCTTTGTGACTGCCTACCTAATCAAACCTCTATTGGCTTTCAAACTAATGGGAAAAATGTATTCCTAATAGCTGGGTAATTACAAAAAAATTAAATGATTAGTAATTACTGTTTAAGATATAAATAAGATTGAACAATTTGTAATAATAAATAGTAAAGGGCTTAAACTTGACCTACATAGTGTGTTCTGTAGGTAAGCATTCTAGATAATTGAAGATTTTTGTAGAATATATATATCAAGTCATTGGTCATTGATATATATTTCTTTCTTTCTTTTTTTTTTTTTTGAGACAGAGTCTTGTTCTGTCACCAGGCTGGAGTGCAGTGGCACACTCTCGGCTTACTGCAACCTCCACCTCCCGGGTTCAAGCGATTCTCTTGCCTCAGCCTCCGGAGTAGCTGGCATGCCACCATGCCCAGCTAATTTTTGTATTTTTAGTAGAGATGGGGTTTCACCATGTTGGCCAGGATGGTCTCAATCTCTTGACCTCGTGATCCTCCCACCTCGGCCTCTCAAAGTGCTGGGATTACAGGCATGAGCCACTGTACCTGGCCTGATATATATTTCATTAGAAAAAGAATATAGAAGTAGAAATTCAAGTACATAAAGCATAGAAATTAAATTTAGAAAATAAAGTACTTAATGGCAAATTTTACTGAAATATATTTGAGTTTTTGTTATTCATGATATTGCAGGAAAACATGAATAATTAAAAGCTGTCAGTTACACGACAATCTCAGTTCAGTCATTAGTTTACCATCAAAACTTTTATCAAAGATAATAACAGTAGGTTTTCTTTAATTTTAAAAAATAAATAGTTTGGTTTGAGTTTTGTTCCTCTGCTCATCTTTGGTGATGAGCAGTGAACTCAAAAGAAGAAAAACAAGAAATCTTGAAGTCTGAGTAGTTCACTAATAGAATTTATCAATTTAAATTTTTAAAAAGGGGGGCTCGCGACAGGTGCTTTAGAATGCTAGTTTTTATTTAGAAGTTACTGGCATTTACTTTTAAAAATTAGTACCCCACCAGGTGTGGTGGCTCATGCCTGTAATCCCAGCTACCCAGGAGGCTGAGGCAGGAAGACCCTTTGAGGCCAGATACTTGAGACCACGCTGGCCAACACAGTGAAACCCTGTCTCTAACATTTTTTTTTTAAACTTAGCCAGGCATGGTGGTACTTGCCCGTAGTCCCAGCTAGGTGGGCATAGAAGGGGATTACTGGAGCCCAAGAATTCAAGGCTATAGTGAGCCATAATCACGCCACTGCATTCCAGCCTGGGCAACAGAGTGAGACCCCGACACTTAAAACACACAAAGCCGGGCGCGGTGGCTCATGCCTGTAATCCCAGCACTTTGGGAGGCCAAGGCGGGCAGATCATGAGGTCAGGAGATCAAGACCATCCTGGCCAACATGGTGAAACCTCATCTCTACTAAAGATACAAAAAATTAGCTGGGCATGGTAGTACACGCCTGTAGTCACAAACTAGCTAAAAATGACTTAAAAGCATCTTGATCATCAGCAGCTACCAAATAACCCAGCTTTTAACAAAAATGATTTCTATAGGTTGTAGAAAGAATGTTTGGCCTTTAGATTAATTCATTTTAATTTGAGAAAACTGTTTAGAAAACTAATAGGAAGTGTTATCTTTCTTTTGTAGCCCTTGAATAAACAGGAAGAGAACAGTAAAGACTGGATAGTTGTATGGGTCTTTATTTTTAAAAAGCCATATGTCTTTCTTTTTTTATATTTATTTGACAAACTTTTTTAACTCTTAAAAACTTCAGAATTCATATAACTAAAATAGTTTTAAATTTTAAATATGTTTACCTGTTTTGCTCAAAGTAAGGATTGGCCAGGTACAGAAGCTCATGCCCAGTGCCATGAGAGGCTGAGGTGGACAGATCACTTGAAGCCAGGAGTTTGAGACCAGCCTGGGCAATGTAGCAAGACCTATCTCTACAAAAAGTTTTTAAAAATTAGCTGGGCATGATGGCGCATGCCTGTAGTCCTAGCTATTTGGGAGGCTGAGGCAGGGGAATCGCTTGAACCCAGGAGGTGGAGATTGCAGTGAGCCGAGATCGCACCACTGCACTCCAGCCTGGCGCCAGAGCGAGACTCCGTCTAAAACAAACAAAAAAGAAAAAACCACCACCACACACAGATTAGTACTCCATTTAATGTTTTAGGTAACTTACAAAACCATATTAATATGGCCAGGCATGGTGTATCACACCGGTAATCCCAGCACTTTGGGAGGCCGAGGCAGGTGGATCACTTGAGGTCAGGAGTTCCAGATCAGCCTGGCCAACATGGTGAAACTCCGTCTCTACTAAAAATACAGAAAGTTAGCCGGGCATGGTGGCACACAGGAGCTCCTCCAGCTACTCAGTAGACTGATGCAGGAGAATCCCTTGAACCTGGGAAACAGAGGCTGCAGTGAGCCAAGATCACACCACTGCACTCCAGCCTGGGCGACAGAGTGAGACTCCATCTCAAAACCAAAAAAAAATCTTAGCACTTTAGCTTGATAAACCTTCTGTAATACGGCCTGTAGCCCAACATCTTGTTTACTTTTTCAAAAGTAACAGTGATCTAGCATGATTGCATTAGATATTGATTTCTCTAGGCAGGCATAAATTTAGTTATCTGTTTCTGTCTTGATTTTACGGGAAGTTACTTTAAGTCATTAATAGATTTGACTTTTATTCTAACCTACTTTAACAAATTGGGACATGGTGATATAGCTGCCTTACCTTGGTGTTATTGTTTTACTGTAGGTATTTATTGAATGGTTGTGAATGTGCAGAATAGAATGTTTTTAGTTTGGAATCCTTGAGTAGGCCCAGGAAAGTGGTTTTCTGTTTATGTCAGTAAATACATTATCAAGCTGTTCTTTTAGGAATATGGCATAAAGCTGCACTACATATATCATTTTTGAAAAATCAGGTTGTCATTTTAGATAAGATATAATTGTGAGAAGGTCCACTTGAAGTTTTGTAATTACCCTGTATGTGAACAGATGTATATTTCACAACAAAGTTTCCTTTGATTTCATTAAAGATCATTTACAAATATTGCCACAAAACCTTTCAAAAAACATAGGGCCATTGTGCCAAATTTTCTAACTATTTCTATTAATATCATTGATAATTATTAGTTAATTTTAGATATAATCTGCTATGCTTTCATAGTATTTAAAATTTAAATGTCCTTTCAAAAGGTAATAAAAGTAATAATTCACATCTTGAAGATTCAGTTAATATCCTATTAGATAATTGTCATAACTATTCTCAGCTTTTTGTGAATGTTGTTAATAAACCAGTATTGCTTTGCATCCAAGGACATTCGAGTGATTTCTATTTTCTGCTGCCTAGTTACCTGACATTTTGGGATGTACTAGGAAAATCAGACTAATTTATGATTGCCTAGCACTTATTTTTTTCCTGCTGTTTTTAGACTTTTCAGGTTTAGTTGGTATTATCACTTTTGGTAGCAGTCAACTTAAAATTATTAGTAGTCAACTTAAAATAGGACTGTGAGAATGAGAGTGGTACTGTTACAAATTATTTAGGTTTGAAAGGCCAGCAGATGATTTTTCTCTTAGATGCCATTTCTTCAGTTTGAGTAGTACTGTCTTTAGGTTGAAGGTGCTTATATACATTTCAACTCCAGTGTACAGTATTACATACCACATTTTAAAAGCTGTGCACTTAGAGCAAGATTTAAGAACAAAGCAGAACAGTCTCTTGTTCTCTAAACTTGAAGTGTTTTTAATTTTTGGTTCAACCTAGGGTTAGTTTTGTTTGTTTTTATTTTTGTTTTTTGCTTCATTTTTTGTTGTCATCATTTTTCTGCCTGGCCTCAGTGGGCCCAAGAAAGAGTTCTTGTTAAGTGTCTCCTGAGCACCAGACACGTGATTCCCTGTTTAGACTTAGCACTTCAGTGTCGGTCTTAGTTTGCTATCAAATCTTACTGTTTCAACTTGCTGGACTTTAGAAATCAAAACTCTTTAATTAGTTGCTTACTTTAATGACTGGCTAAGTCCTTATCTATGCTCATACCCTGTTCACCTCAAGGACCTTAGAATCCTAGCGCCTTCTTTGTACAGGCAAGCTATTCTTTGCTTTGCTTGATTCAGTTCCTTGGTGCACTGCTTAAGCTCATCTTACTTTTATATTTTCCTTATAACAAAGGATAGAGGGGGATAAAAACAAAATCAAGCTGTAGGGTAATTTCCTGGTGAACCTTTTGTAGTCACTTTCATGTAAGAAAAATGTTTCCCAAGCAACCAGCTTTATTCTAGCTGACTCACTTTGTACTCCCTCCTTCCATGTCATTGCTCCTTTTTACCTCTTTAGGAGTCTGTTAGGAATTTTGCAACCTGACAAAAGGCTTCTGCAGAGCCAACCACCTTTTTTTTTCCTCAGGGCCTGAAAAAAAAGTGAGTCTTCTTACTGACAGGAAAATAAAAAGAGACCTTGTTAGTCAATTTTTTTCTGTATGTTCAATTGTTCTGGTATATTCTTTTCATTGAGTATAAAGAAAAGTCTGAAAATAATGGTAAGTGTGAGATTGCTCTGATATTTCCTTTTTGTACTTTAGGAGGTGGTTCTTTGAGTTCCTAGTTGTTTAGTTGAATATGAAGCAGGTGGCAAATGTAAGTTTAGTCTACACACTGATTCCTTCCTGTTCGCAGAAGGGTTCGTCTGTTCGTTTTTAAATAATCTTCGGGTAAGGAATAGAGAAACACCAAGCCCAAGAGACAGAAGGATCTGTCTATAGCTAATGAATGAGAAACTAATTGTGGGGTGGTTTATGGTCTCTGGCTCTTTGAAAGCACAGAAATTTAAAGTTATTTTTAAAAAGCCAACTTGACTGGGCACAATGGCTCATGCCTGTAATCCCGAGGCAGGCAGGGAGGCCAAGGCAGACAGATTTCTTGAGCCCAAGAGTTCAAGAACAGCCTGGGCAATATGGTGAAACCCCATCTCCTCAAAAAAATTAAAAAATTTTTTAAAAATTTGCCATATGTGGTGGTGCATGCCTGTAGTCCCAGCTACTCTGGAGGCTAAGGTGGGAGGATCACTTGAGCCTGAGAGGCGAAGGTTGCAATGACCTGAGATCATGCCACACTGCACTACAGTCTGGGAAACAGAGACCTTGTCTCAAAAAAAAAATAATAACTACACCTAAGCACTTACACCATTATTTTAAGTCCTGATTACTTTAAGGCCATACCACATGAGTGCTGAAGATCTGAGTTTAAAATTGGAAAAGGTGTTCCTGTAATTGCCTGGAGAAAAACCAATAATTGCCCAGAGAAAAACCACTTGCAGAAGCTATGAAAAACCAAGTTAGATTCCTACTAGTCAGCCACGTCAGTAGCTGATTTCAAAATATGAGTTTTGCAGTAAGCCAGGCAAGACAGTACAACTAGCTTCTATTTGGGGAATCTAATCTATATAGGTTCTTAATACATACTTGCATTGATTGCCATTCAAATCTAGGAGCGATTAGTGCTTCAGCTGTGGGAAAATTGTGAGATTATGCATTGATAGAATTGAGAAGCAAATTCTACTTCACGTTGCAGAAGGCTCATCAGATTTTAGATTGATATAGAAATAATATAACAAATATTTCTACTACCCTTTTTGTAAAGTGAGGAGACTGTTCTAAAGTGACTTTGTATATGTAATAACTGAATCCCTTTTTAATGACAAAATAATTTTAATTGATATTTATCTAGAAAGTTGGCTGTTGATGGTTATTTGACCTATACAGGTTAACCTCATTTTGAACATGTTGACTGAGGACAGTTTCAGTGATTATAAGTCAAATCACATATCTAGAGATTTTGTCAATGTATTACAGTAGCCATCTTGGTTTTGTGGGGCAATCTAAGCCAAAAATAATGAAGCTGTTTATATACCTTCCTGCTTTTTGCTGAGCATTTTTGATAAATGTACATAATACCATACATGTAGTATTTGCATTTAAGCCTATTCAGTGCATGCACTGTCTGGAAGAGCTCTGACTAAATGGACACATGTGCAAATTTTTTCCCCATTCAGTGAACACTATTAAAAAATCAGATGAATATTTATACAGTGGCATTGGCCATGCAATTCTTCCTGCTTTGTCCCTTTATCACACACTAACAGAACGTAGGATTAATTATCCACCTAATTAACTTGGGGGTGGGGTAGAGTTGCTGGATAAAGTACAAGACACTCAGTTCAATTCCAATTTCAGATAAACATACTAAAAATGTATTCATTGTTTATCTGAAATTGGAATTGAACTGGGCATCCTTTATTTTTAGTTGCTAAATCTGGCAACCCCAGGTGGGGAAGAGGCAGGAGACTAGTAGATATGGGCACAGTTGTGAGATTGAAATACACCATGCAATGACAAGAGTAACCTTTACTCTCACGGGAATACTAAGTGTTTTTTAGCGCAATGCTGTTTATTTTAGTGTCCAATGCTTTTTTTTTTTTTTTTTGAAAATGCATCAATGCTCAAAGCTCAAAAATAGTAAAACGTGGCTCACACTTATAATCCCACCACTTTGGGAGGCAGAGAGGCAGGCAGATCACCTGACATCAGGAGTTCAAGACCAGTCTGGTCAACATGGTGAAACCCCGTCTCTACTAAAAAAAATACAAAAGTTAGCCGGGCGTGGTGGCAGGCACCTGCAATCCCAGCTACTTCGGAGGCTGAGGCAGGAGAATTGCTTGAACCGGGAGGTGGAGGTTGCAGTGAGCCAAGATTGTGCCGTTGTACTCCAGCCTGGGAGATAAGAGTGAAACTCCGTCTCAAAAAAAAATAAAAGGGAGAAAAAAGAAAAAAATAGAAAAATGTAACAACATATTGTTTAGGGATACATGCACGTATGATGAAACTATTTTTGAAAACAAAAAATTAAGGGAACAATAAGCGAAATCTGGGATAGTGGTTACCTCTAAGGGAGCAGCAAGCAGATGGAATAAAGCACATAGTAGCTGCACTGATATTAATGCTAATTCTCAGTTAATGTGGTAAGTGACAGGATGTATTTTTTTATGCTTCATAATTACGTGTACACATTGCACATATCAAATACAGAATAACATTTTAAAAGTTAAGTTAAAACAGACTTCAATAAGAAAATTAGCCTATGTGCAAAATTTAACTGTATATACTTTCTAAAATAAATCCAAAATCCGAAAAGTAAGGTCAAAAGGCATTCTGAAATTTTACCAGTTTGCTAAAGATCATATTGAGTAATTAATAGATTCTAGAATGATTACTTATCTGCTGTAATACATCTAAAATAATTAAACTCTTTGGTTTGTGAAAACTTCATTTTTATTACTTGATGTCTACAGTGGTGAATCTTCAGTTTTTGTCTTTACTTGGAAAGATTACTGATTGTTCAGATATATTATATGCCAAATTAAAGGAAAGAAAAACAGCAGCTAGAGCATGCATTAAGTGATTAATTCAAATGAGCTAGGCCTAAACTTTAGGATTCCTGGAACAAAAAATCAGAAATCTCTGTTTTCCTTGATTAATTTTTAAAAGTTAGATTTCCAACTCCTCCTTTGTAAAAACTATTATGACAGTCTACAATATCCATCAGTAAGCAGAAAAATTCATCTTTAGCAAGTGCCAGTTTAGAGCATTAAGCTGAAGTTAGTGTTTAGTGTAAATTTATTTAGTGTTTTAAAGCACTTCTAGCTCTCTATAGTCTTATATAATTTTGTCTTGTGGAAATAGCTGGAGGGTCTATTCCAGAAAGCCTATCCAAATATGTCCTCTTCTCCCACTTACATACACACTTAGGTGCCCCTCCTCTGTGCTTCAAGGTTATCATGTGCTTGTGTCTCTCATTGCAATTGTTACCTTATATTGAAATTATGTGTTATATTTTCCTCAGCTTATCAGATTGTGACCTTTCTGTGGGCAAGGGCTGGATCTTTCTCACCCTTTATATTTCAATGCCTGAAAGTGCCTGGCACATGGTAGATAACCAATAAGGATTTGTTGACTGAATGAAGGGGCCTAAAGACTCAACTAATACAGCTCCTTCATTTTACAGGTGTGGAAACTGAGGTTTAAAGAGATTGTGACTTTAGAAATAGAAACAAGACCACAGAGATTGTCTGTTCCAGCCTTCTACAGTATCCCTATTGAGACATCATTGAGTTTCTGTTTTAATACTTTATCAGGGAAGCAGCTCATGGCTTTTTCTAAACTCAAGTTGTTACTGAGATTGTTAGGTTGAACAAAAGCCTATCTCTTTGTAATTTCTACTCTTAGTCCTAGTTCTGCTGCATAATGCTTCAAACATTTGAAAACAACTACTTTTCTTCCTTATCTTCTTCTGATTAGCCATCTTTAGTTCTTTATATCATTCCACTCAGTTTCTAGAACATTCACCAAATTGATTTCTCTCTTCTGAATATGTTCTGTTTCATCAGTGTTCCTTTTAAAATGAATCTCAAAAAGTATATGATGTTCCTAAGTGTGCTTTTATCAGTAAGAAGTAGAGTAGAACTTACCATTCCCCTTGCTCTGGACATGATAGTTCTGATAATTCAGCCTAAAAACACAGTAGTTTTGGCAGCCATATCACAGTCTTTGAGCAATCAACCAAAATACCTAAATGTTTTCACATGATTTGCTGTTAAGCCATGTCTCTCCCATCATGCATTTTACATTTATCCCTACTACATTTCATACTGTTAAGATTTGACCCATTGTTCTAGCCCATTGAAATATTTTGGTGGCCAGTTGCAGTGGCTCACACCTGTAATCCCAGCACTTTGGGAGGCTGAGGCAGAAAGATTGCTTGAGCCTGGGAGGTCGAGGCTGCAGTGAACCATGATCGTGCCACTGCACTCCAGCCTGAGCAGCAGAGCAAGACCCTGTCTCCCAAAAAAAAAAAAAAGAAAGAAATATTCTGGGGTCCTGTCAGCCAGTATATGACCTGTCTCTCTCAACTTTGTGTTATCTGCAAATTTAGTAGATATGCCATCAGTATGCTCATCCAAGATATTAGTAAGAACATCAGGTAGGGTAGAAAATAATTTAGTGCTTAAAACCAGATTTTTGTGTGTGTGCAATATTCTCTTTTATTCTAGGCCAGTAACCCTATCAGAAGAGGAAATTAGGTTAATCTTGCGTGATTGGCTTCTGTGAATGCTTGCTGACTCTTAATGAGTATCTTTTTCCCTTGCATAGGGTTCTTAAACAATTAAACAGTGTTTAAGAAATTTGTTTGGAATTGACATCAAATCAATCTGTCTGTAGTTGGTGGCATCTAGGCATCTACCTGCTTTGCAGAGTTGACTATTAGTGTTTTCTTTACATCATCCCCTTCCATTCGCCTGATTCTTCAAAGGTTTTAGATGGAAATTGAGCTCTGCAAATTCTCAGATACACTGGGACATAATTTGGGAGAGTAGAATGGAAGTCACTTATAATATTAATAGTTAGGTACTTTTATCTCCTTGAATGCCTTGGAATTCAGTTTCCTCACTCTACAATTTGTTTTTCCCTTTCTGGTTTGACTATCAGTAATCTTAATAGAAAAGTTGAGATAGCCTTTTACATTATAATAATGTATACTTATCCATATATAAGTAGACCTGCACTTTATATTTGTTATGCTTGTTCTGAGTATAAATTAAGAAAAATCTTTGTCTCCGGTATTTTTTTTAAATCTTAGCACATTCTGAGTGCCAGCCTTTCTGATAATGTTCTTACAGGTTTTTGCAATTTTTCTTGGATATGTGCCCATTCCATCCCTCCAATC
Organism: Gorilla gorilla gorilla; assembly: GCF_029281585.2. Classification (NCBI taxonomy): domain Eukaryota; kingdom Metazoa; phylum Chordata; class Mammalia; order Primates; family Hominidae; genus Gorilla; species Gorilla gorilla. Next base: position 130,092,170 of record NC_073247.2, read on the forward strand.
TCTCCTGCATGTTTTTAAAAAAATATTTCTTCTGACATGTCACCATGAAGATGCAATCAACAAAATTCAGACATGAGAAATTCTACAGGATGAGCAACCTACTTTCTTCAACACATGAATTGCAAGAAATAAGAGAGATTGAAGGGGAACAACCTGCTGATTTATCGAAAGAGACATATCAACTGATTGTAATATATGGACCTTATTTGATTGACATAAACCAAACGTACAAAAATTTGGGCAGTCTGGGAAGTCTGAATGTTATATAACAGCATGTTATATATAATATATATAATCTATTAATGTATATAATAAGGAATTGTTAAATTTTATAGTAGTGTTGTGGTTATGTTTTAAAGAGAAATCTTTGTCCTTTTTAGATGCATACTGAAATATTTATGGTTAAAAATGAAATGGTTTCGGCCAGGCGCAGTGGCTCACGCCTGTAATCCCAGCACTTTGGGAGACCGAGGCGGGCAGATCACGAGGTCAGGAGATGGAGACCACGGTGAAACCCTGTCTCTACTAAAAATGCAAAAAAATTAGCTGGGCGCAGTGGCGGGCGCCCGTAGTCCCAGCTACTCAGGAGGCTGAGGCAGGAGAATGGCGTGAACCCGGAAGGCAGAGCTTGCAGTGAGCCGAGATCACGCCACTGCACCCCAGCCTGGGCAACAGAGCAAGACTCCGTCTCAAAAAAAAAAAAAAAAAGAAATGGTTTCTGGGATTTGCTTCAAAATAATCTGGCAGAGGGGTGGAAGAGGAGTACTGATATTTTTATCATTGTTGAACATGATCAACATGTTGTATATTTGGGTTTATAATATTATTCTCCCAATTTTGTATATATTTGAAATAGCCGTAAGTAAATGTTGGAAAAACTCCCCCTAAATATTTATTGTCACATAGATTTTTACTGGCAGATTTGGGACTAAAACTCAGGTCTCCTGATTCTGCTCTTTTTTTTTTATTGTGTAGCTAAAATTATAGCTCTTGTACTTTCAGATTGATGTCATGTTGTCCTTTCAGTCTCTGGGACCCCCAAGCTTTCCCTGAGAAATTTGTGGTGCTACTTGTAGATAAATTAAGGCCTTACTAAAGGGTCACAGTTTCACTTGACTGGCTACCTACCTATGTGAAACCATAAGGGACATTAGACTTACTAGTGTAGAGAGGCTGCATGGGTTATTAGAACCAGCAAAGAAACTTGGGTCCTAGTCTTCACTAGGCCTTAGCATAAGTTCTAAGATGGCAGGGACCATGTCTGTTTTGTTCACTACTTTATACTCAATACCTGGGACCATGCCTGGTACATGGAAACAATCAGTAAATGTTGAATTAATGGATTAATTTAACCGATGGCATCATTTCCCTCACATGTAAAATGAGACAGTTGATCTAAATGATTCTTAAGTTTCCTTCAAACACTGAAAAAAAAAGTACTCTTGCCTTCTGACTGATTTTTTTAAAATCCTTTTAGGATTTTGAAAAGGATTACTGTAAATTTCTTTAACACTAGGTAACATCAGTAGGTAATATGCTCACTTTGAATAACTGTTATAGAAAAACCACAGTTGTTATATTGCATCAAAATCTCTTTAAAAATAGACTACTGTTATATATTTTCTGTTAGATTGGTATTTATTTCTATAAAGTACATGCATACTGTTCTCAACATACTAAATGAGAGAGTCAGGTTTAGCAAGTTCCAAAGTGTAGCCATCTAAGAAGGTTACTAAAATGTTCCCTTTGCTTGCATACTTGTGCTTTTTGCTTCAGTTGTATTGAATGCAGTACTATTATGTCAGAGTTTATAAAGGATTTGACATTTTGCTTCCCATGGAAAAATCAGTGGGCAACTTGTGGTTAAGTGGCAGTTATTGTCATCGCATCAGTGACTAGGCTCCTATCATTGGGAATAATGACCTTATTATGAAATTTTGCTTCAGGTATCTGTAGGTTATCACTGAATCAGGTCAGAGTTTATAAAAGAAAACTAATTCCTATACCGTTTTATAAAATCACCAGAACAGTGTTTTGAAGCCACGTACATGTTTTGAAATAGTGACTATATATATATATATATACCTCTTGAGGACCTTTCCACATTCCTCCAGCTCCTTCTGAAGCCTTGTCTTGGCTGATACATGGATGTTGATGACCTCTCTTGTTGCTTCTCCCAGCAGTGTTTACCAAGGGCCTTTGGGAAAGGTTTGCATGACATCACAGGGCAGCTAGAGGGGAGAAGTGTTGGGAGACTGGAAAGGCGTCTGTGTGATGCCCCTAATCATATGAAGTAGCAATCCATATACTCTTCCTTTTTTTTTTTTTTTTTTTTTTTTTTTGAGACAGAATCTTGCTCTGTCACCCAGGCTGGAGTGCAGTGGTGGATCTCGGCTCACTGCAACCTCTGCCTCCCGGGTTCAAGCGACACTCCTGCCTCAACCTCCTGAGTAGCTGGGACTACAGGTGTGCGCCACCATGCCTGGCTAATTTTTTGTTGTTGTTGTATGTTTAGTAGAGTTGGGATTTCGCCACATTGGCCAGGCTGGTCTCAAACTCCTGACCTCAGACGATCCACCCGCCTTGGCCTCCCAAAGTGCTGGGATTACAGGCATGAGCCACCATGCCTGGTCAAAAAAAATTTCTATAATTAAAATGCTAAATGAATAGGGACTGGAGAAAGCATGTAATAAACTATTTTATATTCAGACATGAGCTTTGTTAATATAAACTAAATGTTACCTAGTGTACTAGTGTATGAAAATAACTTTCTTTTTTATTTTTTATTTTATTTTATTTTTTGAGACAGAGTCTCACTCTTTCACCCAGGCGGGAGTGCAGTGGCCCTATCTCGGCTCACTGCAAGCTCCGCCTCCCGGGTTCACGCCATTCTCCTGCCTCAGCCTCCCGAGTAGCTGGGACTATAGGCACCCGCCACCATGCCCGGCTAATTTTTTGTATTTTTGGTAGAGACGGGGTTTCACTGTGTTAGCCAGGGTGGTCTCGATCTCCTGACCTCGTGATCCACCCGCCCCAGCCTCCCAAAGTGCTGGGATTACAGGCATGAGCCACCGAGCCCAGCCTAAACCTCTTTTTTTTTTTTTAATAAATTACTCAGCCTTAGGTATTTCTTTATAGCAATGCAAATGGACTAACACACCATACATCTGATAAGGGATTAATACCCACAGTATGTAAGGAATTCAAACAACTCAGTAGCCAGAAAACAACCCAATTTAAAAATGGGCAGAGGACCTGAACAGACATTTCTGAAAGGAAGACATACAGACAGATGGCCAACACACAGTGGAACACTGTTCAACCTTAAGAATGGAATCATGTCATATGTGGCAATATGGATAAACCTAGAATACATTATGTTAAGTGAAATAAACCAGGCATAGGAAGACTACTACTGTATAATCTCACTTGTATGTGGAATGTAAAAATGATGAACTCGTAGAAGCAGAGAGTAGAATGGTAGTTGCCAGGGGTTGGGGGAGTAGGGAGCAGCTGAGGAATGGGAAAATATTAGTCAGAGGGTACAAAGTTTTAGTTAGGAGGAATAAGTTCTGGAGAACTATTGCACAGCATGATGACTATAATAATAACAATGTATGTTTCAAAATTGCTGAGAGAGTAAATTTTGAATGTTCTCACCACGAAAAAAGATCAGTATGTAAAGTGAAGAATATATTAATTTGCTTGATTTAAAGATTTACCATATTTGTAATTACTATTAATATGTTGGAAGTTTGAGTTTTGTTTTGTTTCTGCTGTTAGGTGAGCAAGGAAGCCTAGCTCTTGAAATTTGTATTTTTGTTCAACTTTGTAAGAAGCATATTTATTATTTAAATAAATATTTATTGATCAGATAGTAAATGCATCAGAAATATTTGATTTAAAGGTGCCCTATGATGAAAGCTTTGGAAAGAAAAAATGAACTTTTGAAGCTCTCATTTTGGTTTGTCGGGTTTTCTTTAAAAACATACCACCAATACTCAAATATGTCTACATGTAACTTCAGAGTTTTCTGAAAAATTTTCCGTGTGTGTGGTTTAATAAAGTTATTTTATGTAGACATTTGAACTTTTTCTGCAAAAAATTACCTTAATATGTAAAAAGGATAAATCCAATTTACCCCATTTAGTATCTATAGAATATTTTGAAGAAATATTTTTCTATTTTTCTTTTTTTATTTCTTTTTTTTTTAGCTCCTACTATCACTGGAGAAAAAAATATTTTTCTAGTTAACTAGATGTAGCAAAGTATTATTGGACATTTCTGGGTATGTACGTGTATGTCTGATTATATCCATGTTTTATATATTTCAAATTTAAGGGAAATTAGAGGATATAATATTTAGATCATTAATCATGGTACAAATTATATCTCCACTCTCAAACTAATGAAGGGTCTTAAGACAAAATTCTCTAAAATTATAGGAACTCTAAAATCCCTTGCTTAAGATATTTCTGCTAGTTAGTGGGAGAGCTAAGAGTAGAACTTAATTTTCTTGACATCTAGTTCGCCATTTCTCCCTCCCATCCCCAAACTTGAACATGAATAGTTGTTTTCTTTAGGCACATAAACACTGAAATAGTCTACTGTTACTATCTCTACTTTGACATTAGAGACTTATTTACAGAGAATTGTTGAGTTGTCTAAGGATACTGAAGATTAATAACACCTCACTTATCTGTTGGCCACCTCTGTGGTAATGAGTTCTCAAGATACAGCTGAAAACAAGAAATAAGCATTTAAAAAGCCTCTGAACAGTTCAATTAAAAAAAAAAAAGTGCCACAAAGTTCAAAATAAGATTATGTACGTAAAGTCTCATGGGGAGACCCTTAGGATCCCTAGATTCTCCCTTCACCATACAATTTCATATTAAGGAAATCTGGTTTCCCAGCTCAATGCAGATTAGAAGCACAAGTGAGAAGGATGGTGGGAAGAAAGCTTTTAAATGCAGGCGCGTGGCTGACTGTAATAAGCCACCGCTTATAGGCTGGGTGCGGTGGCTCACGCCTGTAATCCCAGCACTTTGAGAGGCTGAGGAGGGCGGATCGTCTGAGGTCAAGAGGTCGAGACCAGCCTGGCCAATGTGGCGAAACCCCATCTCTACTAAAAATACAAAAATAAGCCGGGCTTGGGGGCGGGCACCTGTAATCCCAGCTACTTGGGAGGCTGAGGCAGGAGAATAGCTTGAACCTGGGAGGCGGGGGTTGCAGTGAGCCAAGATCATGCCACTGCACTCCAGCCTGGCCAACAAGAGCAAAACTCTGTCTCAAAAAACAAAACAACAACAACAACAACAAAAAAAGAAGTGACCACTTAAAGTGAGGAAGGAAATATAAAACTATAAAACACAGACATTCCAGGCATAGTAACTTAGGGTCCTTGAAGGCAAATAAATCTGCACTTTAGGGTCCCTAAAGTGTATTAAAATATAATGTAATATTTGAGCGTGATAATTAAGAAGGAAAATTGTATATCCTTTGTTTAAGAAGATATTTTCAGGGAAAGAGTACTGAAACTGCAAGGTTTAACCTACTCATGTACTTATTTACAAGCTGCTTTTGAGATTTTTAAATTCAAAAATAGTTAAAATATTATCAAAAATTTGGCACTCAAAAGCTTCATCTCTCTGGAAATTTTACATGTGGAACGTTTCATTATTTCATTCCCTAGCAGTCCAAGGCAATTAGGTGTTAATTGTAGTTGTTAAAGGCAGGTCAGGATTCAGAGCCTTTGACTTAATCAGTTTAGTCCAATTCAAGAAGCAGCGTTAATTGCCTTTACTTTGGTGCTCATACACAGCACCAGTTACAGTGTTTTCATAATTATCTTCTTTTAAGTCCTTACCCAGAGAGGAGGCAGTATTGCGAAGTGGTTGAGAGAATGGGCTCTGGAGTCAGGCTGCCTAGGGTCAAATTCTGGCCCTACTGTTTACTAGCTGTACAATGTAAATGACCTAATCTGACTCAAGCCAGCTTTTGTTCTGTAAAATAGAGCAAGTAATATAACCACCTAATAGGAGGGCTGTGAGGACCAAGGAAGCTAAAACATGTCAAGTGTTATAGTTTTTGGTAAATGCTTAATAAATGATGGCCATTGTTTTATTTTATTTTATTTTTTCATTATACTTTAAGTTCTGGGATACAAGTGCAGAACGTGCAGGTTTGTTACTTAGATATACATGTGTCACGGTGGTTTGCTGCACCCATCAATCCGTCATCTACATTAGGTATTTCTCCTAATGCTATCCCTCCCCTAGCCCCCCACCCCCTGACAGGCCCTGGTGTGTGATGTTCCCCTCCCTGTGCCCATATGTTCTCCTTGTTCAGCTCCCACTTATGAGTGAGAATATGCGGTGCTTTATTATTTTTACAAGGCCCCTATTAGGAAAGTTGTGTGTGATAATACTAAATGATGTTTTTTATTGCTTCTTAGGGTGAAATGAATTGGTTTTTTTTCATCTTGGCACATGATACAAATCATTTTAGCCAACTTTGCAAGTTATAAATATGCCTTCACTTTTTACTAGGCATTAATGTTCTATAAATGGATTTAGAAATTTGTCACAAAGGAATTCTACTCTTACAGATTACCCTGTTAAAGACAGTTTTAGGCTTAATAGACTTGAAATTGTAGTAGTTTGAAATGTTCCTACCTACCAAGGCCTTAACAACTTTGTAACATTTAAAATATACCTCAAACATGAGTGTCTTTTGTTACTAGTTTTTTATTTAGTGATGTCACCCAGTTGCAAGCAGGATCCCATTTTAATCACCAGCTCAATATGATATAGCTTTTTCATGTTCCCTGTCGTTAAATGTGCTGGAACTTGACAGGCTATAGGGGACCTTTGCTGTATTCCAGAAATTGGTCTCAGGCTCCCCACTACTGACAGACTGCCACAGTGCCTTTGAGAAACTTGGAGCATTTCAGAGCTGCTGAAGAGACTACACTATCATGTGTGTCCCATGTACTCACTCACTTCATCCTCATAGAAGTTCTATGAAATAGATGGTTTTACCCCCTTTTGCAGAGGATGAGATCGAGGCTTGGAGAAATGATTTGATCACACATAGGATAAATAGTAGAAACAATATTGAAGCAAGGTTCATCTGCCCAAAAGCCTATATTTTACTGTCTCCTTGTCTCTCAAAAGAAAATAATAAATTACTCTGTATAGTTTGTACACAGTTATATGTAAAGCCCCACCAGAACCAATCTAGAATATTTCCATATATTTCCATGTGTGTCAGTAATTAGCCAATAACTTTGATCCTATGAATCAACAGCCAGAGAGTACTGTTTTTGAAACCGGTGACACACAAGAAATAAATATGGCTTCCTGTTTTTTTTTTTGTTTTTTTTTTTGGTTTGTTTGTTTTGTTTTTTGACAGCTAAAAAACCTGTTCAGATATCTCAAGGTGTGAGGGTTGCTGGAAAGGCCAAGTTTCTTCCCTTCTCTACCTCATATGGGGCTTAATTTTAAAATATCTTACCCTTCTTGCCTTTATGCCTTTGTTGCAGGTGATTGGCATCCTGAATTTGTACCACATGGAAATTTGTGCCCCTTAAAGGTTTTTCAGGCTAGGTGCAGTAGCTCACCCCTGTAATCCCAGCACTTTGGGAGGCTGAGGTGGGAGGATCGCTTGAAGCTAGGAGTTCAAGACCAGCCTGGGCAGCAAAGTGAGACCCCATCTCAAAAAAAAAAAAAAAAAGAAAACAGGTTTTTCATTTTTGCTTTTTAATATTTGTTGTTGTTTTGATTGCACTTGTATTATTTAAGATATCAATTTGTGTGGAATCTTCTTTCTTTTTTTGAGTATGGATTAGCCTCAGTCCTAACTAATCAACTCTAGATAAACAGGATTTTGATACATTGCAGTGTAAGTTTGTCAGGGGACCAAAATAATTAGCAATATATGTTTTCATTTCTGGAAATTGTCCTTTGTTAACACATATTTATATTGACCAGACATTGTAATTAAATGGGTACTATTTTATGACAACTACTTTTTTTGTTTTCTAAACAAATTTAACTCCCTCCCCCAAACTAGAATGATTATCTAATTTATCTTTGTATCTCTAGTCTTGGTACATAGTAGGTAATTCATAAATGTCAGCTTTGGGTGTCTGGTTTTATTTTTTGTTTTGAGACAAGGTCTCGCTCTGTCACCCAGGTTAGAGTGCAGTAGCACAATCATGGCTCATGGCTCCTGGGCTCAAGTGATCCTCCTACATCAGCCTCCCAAGTAGCTAAGACTGCAGGTGTGCAACCCCATGCCTGGCTGGTTTGTTTTTATTTTGTAGAGATGGGGTGTCACTATATTGCCTAGGCTGGTCTCAAACTCCTGAGATCAAGCAATCTTCCCACCTTGGCCTCCCAAAGTGCTGGGATTACAGGTATGAGCCTCTGCACCCAGCCCATAAATGTTTGTTGAGTAAAGGGATTGATTTTCTGTTACTCAAAAGTAATTTTTTTAACAAATTAAGTTTTTATTAGAGGTCAAGGATTCCTCTACCAAAGGAATCATTACCCAGTTTGGCATATAAAAACATGTTAGTAGGACTCATTGCTTCTCTTGGTTGTGCTCCAAAATACGACTTTGAGGAAAAGTCACTTAATCTCTTGGAATCTCAGTTTCTTGATCTGTAAAAAGAGGCTGTGTGATTAGATCATCTTGAAGGTGCCTTTCAATTCAGATTTGCATCATGTAATCATTGGATTTTACAAAAAATATTAGAAATGGCATATTAATTATTTAAAACTTTCCTATTGCATAATCCCAAGGTATAATAACTAAGTAGCCTTATGCTTTGAAGCAGATGTCAGACTGTTCCTATTCAAAAAAAAAATGTGGGGGAAGGGGTGAAATGGTGAAAAGTTACTTTTAAAAATTATTACATCCAGGCTGGGTGCGGTGGCTCCCTCCTGTAATCTCAGCACTTTGGGAAGATGAGGCGTGTGGATTGCTTGAGCCCAGGAGTTCGAGACCACCTTTAGCAATGTGGCAAACCCCGTCTCTATACAAAAGTACAGAAATCAGCTGAGCATGGTGGCACGTGCCTGTAGTCCCAGTACTTGGGAGGCTGAGGTGGGAGGATTGCTTGAGCCCAAGAGGTTGAGGCTGCAGTGAGCCATGATGGTGTCACTGCACTCAAGCCTGAGTAACGGAGTGACACCCTTTCTCAAAAAAATATGTATTACATCCAGAGTAGTCTGTTTAAGAACAGAGTCTTGCTCCAGTAGAAAAATGAGCTGAGAGTGGTACACAGTGGTTCGTTCCTGTAATCTCAGTACTTTGAGAGACTGAAATGGGAGGATTGCTTGAGCCCAAGAGTTCGAGACCAGCCTGGGCAACATAGTGAGACCCTGTCTCTACAAAAAAAATACAAAATATTAGCTGGGTGTGGTGGCGCATGCCTGTAGTCCCAGCTACTCAGAAGACTGAGACTGGAGGATTGCTTGAGACCAGGAGGTCGAGGCTGCAGTGAGCCAAGATCACACCACTGCACTCCAGCCTGGGCAACAGCAAGACTCTGTCTTTAAAAAAAAAAAGAAAAAGTAAAAGCTGAGAACAAAAATGGGTATCTCTCTTCAAAATCGATATAAATGTCTAATACATATGAAAATTTTCATCCACACTGGAAATCAAAGTACAAATTAAAACACCAATGAGATATACTTTTGCCTGTCAACTTGGTAAAAAAAAAAAGTTTAAAATAACACTTATTTTTGGTGAGGGTATTAAGAAACAGGCATTCACAGAGCAGTTAGGAGTGTAAACAGGTACAAGTCGGCAGTTTGAAAGTAGTGTTATGTCATATACAACTATATATGTACATATGAAGACAAAAGATACTCAGATCTCTAGGTGATAAGATTATATATGAATCACTTTAATTTTCTTCTCTCTCTTTTTTTTTTTTTTTTTTTTTTAAGAGATGGGATCTTGCTGTCTCCCCCAAGCTGGAGTGCAGTGGCACAATCATGGCTCACTGCATCCTTGAATTCCTGGGCTAAAGCAATCCTCGTGCCTCAGCCTCGCAGGTAGCTGGGTCTACAGGCAATAGCCACCACACCTGGATAATTTTTAAATTATTTGTAGAGACAGGGTCTCACTCTGTTGACCAGACTGGTCTTCTCCACTTTTTTTTCCTTTTTCTTTTTGAGATGGAGTCTCGCTCTGTCACCAGGGCTGGAGTGCAGTGGCATGATCTCGGCTCACTGAAACCTCCGCCTCCCGGTTCAGGTGATTCTCCTGCCTCAGCCTCCCAAGTAGCTGGGATTATAGGCACGCACCACCACGCCCTGCTAATTTTTGTATTTTCTGTGGAGGTGGGGTTTCGCCATATTCAGGCTGATCTTGAACTCCTGACCTCAGGTGATCCACCTGCCTCAGCCTCCCAAAGTGCTGGGATTACAGGCGTGAGCCACTGCGCCCAGCCTCTCTTCCACTTTTTGTTTTCCACATTTTCTATGTGCACACAAGACTTTTCAGTCACAAAATATATACACATTTTTTAAATGTGGACTTGTCTGTAGTAAGTGTATAGAAGTATTTGTCTTCTCATCTCCTCTATTCAACACCTCCTTACTTTTATTTCTGAACAGGTCTCCAGGAAAAGTTGGGCTTTCAACATTCAAGGTAAGTTGTGCTTTCTGAAAGTTATGTTTTTAGAAATTGTATACTTTTTATTCGTGTTTTTGTGTAATTCTTCATTTTCTTGCTTTTGCTTTTTTTTACTTATTTTTTGCTCAGTAATATAGTCATTATGTCCTACTTGGTATACATAGGTACTCTAGAAATACATAACTAAATGTTATGCTGTAAAGAAGGAACTGTAAGTATTTTTTAGATTTCTACTGATTTTTATTTGTTTATAATATCTAGAATAAAAGAACATTTGTGTGTGTGTGTGTGTGTGTTGAAAAAGTAATACTTGGCCAGGCATGGTGGCTCACACCTGTAATCTCAACACATTATGGGGCTGAGGTGGGCAGATCAGTTGAGGTCAGGAGTTTGACCCCAGCCTGGCCAACATGGTGAAACCCTGTCTCTACTAAAAAAAAACACACAAAAATTATCCAGGTGTGGTGGCGCAGACCTGTATTCCCAGCTACTTGGGAGACTGAGGCAGGAGAATCGCTTGAACCCAGGAAATGGAGGCTGCAGTGAACTGAGGTCGTGCCACTGCACTCCAGCCTGGGTGACAGAGCGAGACTCCACCTCAAAAAAAAAAGCAAAAAATTAATACTTGTGTGTCAAAAATGTACAGTAACTGAAACACATGTATACTTCTTGTGGGCCCATGTACCATCACTATATATAAAAATCAGTCCCAGCTTATATTCAGGCAAAGGAGTTTGGTATTGAGATATTATGCCACTGAGAGCCATTTTAAGTATAAGATATCACCAAACGGAACTATTTATATCAGATAGAGTATATATTGTATATGTATATGTGTATATGTATATTTATATGTATGTGTAATCTCAAACATGCTATATTTTTTTCAGTTCCAGTATGCCGACCTTCTGTTTATACACATTGGATACCAGTCTCTTTGATAAATTATGATATGTTTATATGAAATATTCTACAGTAGTAGAAATGAATGAATTAGTTATGTACAATGACATGGATGAATTTCAGCACTAGAGTGTTGAGTCGGGGGTAACTACTCATAGAAAAACATATACAGTAACATTTCATTTATATTAAGTTCAAAAGCGTGCCAAACTAAAGAATATATTGTTTAGAGAATAGATTGTTTAGAGATACAAGCATGGTAAAACTGTGAAGAATTACCAGGGAATGAGAAATACAAAATTTAGGATATTGGTCATTCTCTGAGGGAGAGACATTGTAATGGAAATGGAGAAGGATACACAAGAGACTTGAAAACTGATGATAATGTTCTTTTTCTTAAATTGAGTACTTAAGAAAAGTTATATCGTAACTCTTACGCTAAATAAAAATTATTTTGTATTTACTTAATATTTAATAAAAACAGTCTTTAAAAGTAATAACATGTGTAGGGTTGAAATTTACTCAGGACAAAATGTATATGGTTGAAAATGTAGCTTTCCTTCCACTTCTCATCCCCCACCTCTCAAACTTCATATCCAGAGGCGATTACTGTTTATGCTTATAGGTCTTAAAAGCCATTTAGTGCTAAGATATTTTTATATTATAACAAATAGATTTGGAGAATTTACTTTACCCCAGTAATTATAGATTGTCCTTAACTTGAGTGAAATTAGATAACAAGTATACATATTTAGTAAATAAATATGAAGTTGGATATTGTTCATTTTTTTAACTTTTTATTTTGAAATAATTATAGATTCACAGGAAGCTTTAAAGATAATGCAGAAAGGTCCTGTATATTCTTCACCATTTCCCCAGTGGTTATATCTTAATTATAGTACAATTTTAAAATGAGGAATTTAACGTTGGTGCAATGCGACTGTATAGTTCTGCGCCGATTTATCATATGTGTATATTTGTATAACCACCACAATGAAAATGCAGAACTATTTCATCATCACAAAGATCTCCGTTGTGCTACCCCTTTATAATCACACCCACCACCTTCCCCATATCATCCCTAAATCTGTTTTCCATCTCTATAATTTTGTCACTTAAGGAATGTTCTATAAATGGAATTATATACTATGTGACCTTATGGGATTGGTTGAAAGGGTCACGATCCATCCAAGTTGTTGTCTGTATCCATGGTTTGTTTCTTTTTACTGCCGAGTAGTATTCTATGATAAACATGTACTGAGGCTATTGAGTGCATATTATGAATAACAGTATATCTATTGATATTGTAATATAAAGGAAGGCTTGATATAGTTCTGATTGTTGGTGATTTTACAGTCTGTTGGAAGAGACATGTATACAAAAGGGCAATTTATGAGGTCTCGATATTTGTAAAATAGAATAGACGTGTTAACTGCCACAAGGGGTTTGGAGGAACGAGAGGAAGATAGAATTGGCATGAGAGCACTGTTACCTGAAATAGCAGAGAAAAGTTTCAGGGAGGAAATAGAACTTTCGCTGAGCTTTGAAAATTGGGAGAGGTTTGCATAGGTAGATAGAGAAAAATTGGGAAAGCATTGTAGTTAGGAAATAGTAGGGACTAATTAATATGCAAAAGCATGGGATTTGCTAGAAGCATTGAAAAACTGTGACCAGTGTAAAAGTTTCAGTGGTAGAGTACTGGAAAATAAATTGAGGCCAGATTGTGATGAGCCTTGAATGTCAGGTTACGTGATTTTATCATAATACTATGTATACATGCATTGAAACATCACATTGTACCCTGTAAATATGTATCATATTATGTGTCAATTAAAAATTAAATTATAATTTAGAAAAGAGATGGGGCGCAGTGGCTCACGCTTGTAATCCCAGCACTTTGGGAGGCTGAGACGGGCAGATCACCTGAGGTCAGGAGTTAGAGACCAGCCTGGCCAACATGGTGAAACTCCGTCTTTACTGAAAATACAAAAATTAGCCAGGCGTGGTGGCACACGCCTGTAATCCCAGCTACTTGGGAGGCTGAGGCAGGAGAGTCACTTGAATCTGAGAGGCTGAGGTTGCAGTGAGTCAAGATTGTGCCACTGTACTCCACCCTGGACGATAGAGTGAGACTCTGTCTCAAGTTAAAAAAAAAATTTAGAAAAGAACTCTGATCTTTAAAATTTTGAAGCAGGATATTTTTGGGTTTCTTTTCCTTGCTTTTCTTTTCTTTTGTTCTTTCTTCCTTTTTTTTTTTTTGATGGAGTCTCACTCTGTCACTCAGGCTGGAGTGCAGTGATGCAATCTTGGCTCACTGCAACCTCCGCCTCCTGGGTTCAAGCAATTCTCCTGCCTCAGCCTCCCAAGTAGCTGGGATTATAGGCGCCCGCCACCACACCCAGCTAATTTTTGTATTTTTAGTAGAGATGGGGTTTCACCATGTTGGCCACACTGGTCTCAAATGACCTCAAGTGATCTGCCCACCTCAACATCCCAAAGTGCTGGGATTATAGGCGTGAGCCACTGGGCCCGACCAGGATATTTTTGTTTTTTGAAGGTCTCACTCTGTCACCCAGGCAAGAATGCAATGGCACAATCACAGCTCACTATAACCTCGAACTCCTGGTCTCAAGGACTCCTCCCACCTGAGACTCCCAAGTAGCTAGGACTACAGACTCAAACCCCACACCCAGCTATTTTATTTTATTTTTATTTTTTAGAGATAGGGTCTTGCTAGGTTGTCCAGACTGGTCTGAAACTCCTGGCCTCAAGCCATACTCCTCCCTTGGCCTCCCAAAGCATTGGGATTACATGAATGAGTCACTGTGCCAGGCCTAAAGAGGGACATTTAAAAAGTCAACTTTTATATGTCTTACAGCTGTGCTGCCCAAGGTGGTTTTTTGTTTCTTTGTTTGTTTGTTTGTTTTTGCTGGGGAATTAAGAAAACTGGTGGAAGGGTGGAAGAAAGTTTGGAGGAGAAAGACTTAGGTGCAAAGAAAGCTGTCAAGAGGCAGTTAAAATGTCAAGACATGAGACTCCAACAAAGGGAACAGCATTGAAAGGAATGGATGTATGGATATGACAGCGATTTAAGAGTTGTTTACTTTTTAAAACAATTTTCTCAGCAAAAAAAGAGTGGAAGTCACATTTCTAAGTTTTTCTCCTTTTTTTTTAAATTTCAGTTTAGTAGCTTCCCTTCCATTACTACTAAAAATTACCAGTTACCTGAATTTTTCTATAATTAATGTTTTTAGCTTAATGTTCTTTAGTAGGTAATAATGAAGATTTCTGTGAGTGTAGATCACTTTCATACAAATACTTTGTTGGGTGTACTTATTAAAATTAAAAAGCTGAAATCTTATAACCAAATACTGCAGGGGGGTTATAGACAGCTCTGTAATATCCAACATAGGTGGAGGTAACTGTTATATGAATTGCTGAAAATTGAATAAGCTACCATACCTTTTAAGGAAGCAAATTTTTGATACTGTGATAGATAGGAGTTAGAGAAATTGCCTAATAGTAGGGAAGCTGGGATTTAGTAAGTACTGCATTTTAATAATGGGTCAGCACATCACCAGAAGTAGGTAATGGACTGTCTCAAGTATAGCTAGGTTGGCATTGGTTGTCTGTGGACACATGCTTGGCTTCCATTCCTTTGTCCCAAAAGCCTGCTCAAGGTGTTAGAAGGACCTGGATCTTATACATCACTGAGAGAGAATCATAATTGACTGTATATCCTAAGTCTGATTTTATTAAGAAGTCTTCTCTGGAGATCAGGCCCTCTGGTAGGTGCCATATCACTCCTTTAAACTTGTGACTTAAAACAGCAGAGTACCTTAGGAGTTACTATCTTTTAAAAGTTCAGACTCCAAGAGAGTTTTGTTAAAGCCAAATAAAATAGAAGTCTGATCACTGCTTGGCAGTTTTGGCTAGTGTAGGAATGTTAATCTTTTATAAGTAAATAATTGAAACAAATTAGGCCGAGTGCAGTGACACATAGGCCGAGTGCAGTGACACATAGGCCAAGTGCAGTGACTCACGCCTGTTATCCCAACACTTTGGGATGCTAAGGTGGGAGAATGGCTGCATTCCAGACTGGGCAACTGCGAGACCCTGCTTCTAAAAATCAGTTAATCAAATTGAGGTCCAAAGATTATTAATGTGTAATTTTATGTAGCTTAATTTAGGGAAAATATCCACAGAATTATGCTGTACAATGCTTCTGATTTTCCTACTGATAAACAGTTATTAGAAAATAATTGGATAAAAATAATTAGTAGGACAGTTGAAGGTGTTTCTCTAATATGCATTAACTGTTATTTATTTATTTATTTTTTCTTTTTTCCTGCGGACCCCGTTCTGCTGAGAGCATCAACTATTCTTAATGGTGATCAGCTTCCAAGTATTCTTTTTTTTTTTTTTTTTTTGGAGACAGAGTCTCGCTCTGTCCCAGGCTGGACCAAGTATCCTCTTAATGGTGATCAACTTCCAAGTATTCTCTCTCCACTTTGTCAAGGTTATCTTATCAATTGGTCTTGGTTAGATTTTTATTTCTTTTTTTTTTTTTCTTTTTTTTTTTTTTTGAGACAGGGTCTTGCTTTCTTCCCCAGGCTGGAATGCAGTGGCATTATCATAGCTCACTACAGCCTCAGGCTCCTAGGCTCAAGTAGTCCTCCCACAACAACCTCCAGAGTAGCTGGGACTGCAGGCACATACCACCATGCTTGGCTAATTATTATTTTTTTTAGAGGCGAGGTCTCACTATGTTGCCCAGGCTGGTCTCAAACTCCAGGTTTCAGCCTGTGCCCGGCCTTCTTTCGTATAAAACCAGGATCCAATTAAAGCCTATGTAAACTTAAGATGTATGTATTAACTGAAGAAAAAACAGAGCATGCATCATTCAACATTCATTCAGCAAATGATTATTTAGTGCTGGACACTGTTTTAGGTACTGAACAAACTGTAGATAGAACAAACAAGGTCCATCTCTCATGGAGCTTACATTCTAGTGGGACAGGGAAGAGACAAAAAATTAGCAATAAATAAGGTCATTTCAAACGATAAGTGCAATGAAGGAAAATAGGATAATGTTTTCCCAGCACCATTTATTGAGTAGGGAAGCCTTTCCCCATTCTTTGTTTTCATCAGGTTTGTTGAAGACCAGATAGTTGTAGGTGTGAGGTCTTATTTCTGTATTCTCTATTCTGTTCTATTGGTCTGTGTGTCTCTTTTTGTACCAGTACCATGCTGTTTGGTAACTGTAGCACTGTAGCATAGTTTGAAGTCGGGTAGCATGATGCCTCCAGCTTTGTTCTTTTTGCTTAGGATTTGCCTTGGCTATTCAGGCTCTTTTTTGGTTCCCTATGAATTTTAAAATAAAATTTTCTAGTTCTGTGAAGAATCTCAGTGGTAGTTTAATAGTAATGGCATTAAGTCTATAAATTGCCTTGGGCAGTGTGGCCATTTTAACGATATTGATTCTTCCTATCCATGAGCGTGGAATGTTTTTCCATTTGTTTGTGTCATCTCTGGTTTCTTTGAGCAGTGGTTTGTAGTTCTCCTTTCACCTCCCTAGTTAGCTGTATTCCTAGGTATTTTCTTTTCGTGGCAATTGCAAATGGTGGGAGTTTATTCCTGATTTGGCTCTCTGCTTGGCTGTTATTAGTGTATAATAATGCTAGTGATTTTTGCACATTTATTTTGTATCCTGAGACTTTGTTGAAGTTTATCAGGTTAAGAATCTTTTGGGCTGAGACTATGGGTTATCTAGATATAAGATCGTGTTGTCTGCAAACAGGGATAGTTTGACATCCTCTCCTCAATCCCATTACTGGGTATATACCCAAAGGAATATAAATCATTCTATTATAAAGACACATGCACACACATGTTCATTGCAGCACTATTCACAATAGCAAAGACATGGAATCAACCTAAATGCCCATCAATGATAGACTGGATAAAGAAAATGTGGTACATATACACCATGGAATACTATGCAGCCATAAAAAAGAACGAGATCATGTCCTTTGCAGGGCCATGGATGGAGCTGGAGGCCATTATCCTTAGCAAATTAATGCAGGAACAGAAAACCAAATACTACATGTTCTCACTTATAGGTGGGAGCTAAATGATGTGGACACATGAACCCATAGAGGGGAACAACACATGTTGGGGCCTATCAGAGGGTGAAGGGTGGGAGGAGGGAGAGGATCAGGAAAAATGACTAGTGTGTACTAGGCTTAATACCTGGGTGATGAAATAATCTTTACAACAAAACCCCATGACACAAGTTTACCAATGTAACAAACCTGCACATGTACCCCTGAACTTAAAGTTAAAAAAAAAAAGAAAAATAGGATAATGTGATAGAAAGTTAAGGAGTCAGATAAGGCTATTTTGAGATGGTCAGGGAAGTATTTTCTGATAAAACAGCACTTGAGCTATGACCCTAATGGCAAGGAATCATCCTATTGGCCAGAATGTAATTGTGGGGGAGTGGTATGAGAGGGAGATGAGGAGTGTAGAAGATATCAAAAATGTAGGCAGAGGCTATGTCATGTTTAGGCCTTCATGGGCCTTGGTACTGTTTGGATTTTATCTAATGCTTAAGAGTCCATGAAACATTTTTTTTTCTAGAAGAATCTGTGTAAGATTGGTAGTATTCTCCAAATTCTGGGGGAGGAATTCAGTGCTCAAAGATATTGCAAGTCCTACAGAAATTTCACTGGCACGTTAAATCTTTAACATTTTAATAATCTCTGGAGTAATTTCATTATTGAGCCTATTGTGATCATATCCTGATACTTGTATAAGTGCCACCTAAATAATTAATGTGCCTTGAGTCCCTTATCTGTCTAAAATGGTTATAATGACCTTCCTCTAACAAACTCTGTGATGTGCACAAAGAATTATGGTTTTTTTTTCTCAGTATCAAGAGTAGCATTCAAATTGCTGTGCTTCTATAAATAGACAACTTAAGATTGAGAAGAGTATTGTATTGAGATTTGCAAATATATGATTGTCTTATTTTACCCTAATTTTTTCCAGCAGAAATGCAGTATCCATTTCTAACCTCCCAAATATATATATATATGTACGTATGTGTATATAAATGTATACGTAGATATATATGTATTTTTGGTGGGTTTAATTTTTTTCATCTTTTTTCATAGTTTTTTTAGGGGCTTCATTTAACTTCTGGTTAAGTCTTGATTTCTTTTATCTAAAGCATGTAGAATTTTAAGAAAACTATTCCCTGAATGTGGTTTTCTGTGTTATATACTTTTGTATTTGTGCATATTTATGGAGCAATGCTTTGGGAAAAATAACAATTTTTATTCAGCCCCTTGCTTAAATCCTTAATCCTTTTTAGCTGTAAAAGTACGTAGAAGTTCTTATCGTCCATTACGGTTTTTTAATGTTAAAAAGTTGAGCAAGTTTTCACATTTAAAGGTAAATATCCTATTGCAGAATAATAGAATATTGCTGATGGGTAACTTTCTTATGCAAATTACATTGTCCCATTTGGCATAAAATTTCTGAGCGTCTATCAGTATTCAGAAATCTAAGCCCTTTAGGCCGGGTACAGTGGCTCACACCTATAATCCCAGCACTTTGGGAGGCTGAGGTGGGTAGATCACTTGAGGTCAGGAGTTCAAGACCAGCCTGGCCAACAAGGTGAAACTCTGTCTCTACTAAAATTACAAAAATTAGCCAGGTGTGGTGGCACGCGCCTATAATCCCAGCTACTCGGGAGGCTGAGGCAGGAGAATCACTTGAACCCGGGAAGCAGAGGTTGCAGTGAGCCAAGATTGTGCCACTGCACTCCAGCCTGGGTGACAGAGTAAAACTCTGTCTCAAAAAAAAAAAAAAGAAGAAGAAGAAGAAATCAAAGCCCTTTAAGGGCCTTTGATTTATTAATGCTGCATTTTCTCATTTGTACCCCTTTAAAGCATATTTTTAAAGAAAAGATGTCATCATTTGGTCTCTATTTCTTTTCTTTTTCAAACAGGAAACAGAGAACACTGCATACAAAGTTGGAAATGAGTCCCCTGTACAAGAATTGAAACAAGATGTGTCTAAAAAGGTTGGAAAGATACAATGTCAATATTAGTTTATAGCAGACATCATATTTATATGGTATATTTCAAACAGCTTTTATATTCTTTTAGTATAGCGCTCTGTACATGGCTGATGTTCAGCAAATGTTTCATGAATCTGTCACATTTGTGGTTGAAGACATTTCAGTCTTTTTAGAAGTCCTTTTCGTATTCTAATTGGTAATTTATCCTTGAGACAATATTTTGTAAACTGCTTTTATTTTTTATTCTTGTATTTTTATCAGAATAAGCCCTAACTCTTCTTGAGGTTACTACCAGGAGTTATGGGTATTGAAAAGCTCAGTGCAGCAACATTCTGATGTCTTTAGGAATCAGAAGTTATAAGAAGTCCTTACTCTGATAGTACCTTGATACCTTTTAAAAAATTGATGCTATGAAGCTTCAAAGGTTGGTTTACTAGAAGAGACTGAGCACAAGATCGGTATTTTGAAAATGGGCAGTTTACAGTATCAGGATAAAACTCAAGGAGAAAGACAGGATGGTGTGTTTTTATTCATTTATACAAGTTTTATGTGTTTTCTGTGCCCTAGGCAATGTTCTAGCCAGTGGGTTTCCAGAGGCTAACAAAATGACACATTCTCCACCCTAGAGTTTCTCCAGTACTGGCGCTCGACATTTTGGGCTAATAGAGGGTAGGGGAAGGCCTGTTGTGTGCATTGTAAGATGTTTTAGCAGTATCCCCAGCCTCTACTTACTAGATGCCAATAGCATCCTCAACTCCCAATTATGACAACCAAATATATCTCCAGATGTCTGGGAAGGGGTATGGAACAAAATAACCCCTAATGGAAAACCACTGTTCTATCCTTATGGAATTTAGAAATTTAATGGACTACATTTTTTTTTTTTTTTTGAGGCAGGGTCTCACTCTGTCGCCCAAGCTAGAGTGCAGTGGCACACTCATGGCTCACTGTAGCCTCCACCTCCTGGACTCAAGTGATCCTCCCACCTCACCCTCCTGAGTAGCTGGGACTACAGGTGTATGCCACCATGCCTGGATAATTTTTGTATATTTTATAGAGACAAGGTTTTGCCATGTTTCCCAGGCTGGTCTTGAAATTCTGAGCTCAGGCAATCCACCCACCTCAGCCTCCCAAAGTGCTGGGATTATAGGTGTGCAACACTGTGCCCAGCCAGACCACATATTTTAATATTGATCATACTTTTTCCTTTAAAGGAAAAATGTTCCCTTTTGGGACGAATGGTGGATTGCATAGCAGTGTACATAACAGGAATTGAACCATTTTTTTAAAAAATAAGAAATTGCCTATAATTCTATACTATAACACACAGGTGTCTTGATTTTTCAGCATTTCCTTCTGGTTCTCATCCATTAGCATACATTTTTCTGCCTAATTGTAGTGTAGGTAGAATTTTATATTCTGTCTTTTACTCTTACCATTTTTAGATTTTCCTCATACTTCTATATGAGTTCTGTACTCAGATGCATCAGTTTCCATCAAGTAAATGGATTAAAATGTTATCTAGCTATTTTTATTGTTGAAACTTAAAATATTCCTGTTTTTTCCACTATAGCTTTTCTTATTTTTTAAAGAATGTTTTTCTTAGGATAAATTACAAATGTATAACTATCTATAGTTAGTGGGGAAAAAAGATGATTTTAAGGAGAGTTTAGAAGTTTAAACAGTAGTGAGAAAACACTGTGGAGCAGAATGAGGTTTAAGATTCTAAATAATCACTTTTTAAGTTCTAGCCTTTTCAGTTGAATTAAGTATGAATCACTAATGATAAAGGCTATGGGGATATACCCTGGATGATGGCATACTCTGCTCTCGAGTAACTTACATTTTAGTAGAAGAAATTGGATAAACACAAAACTAAATGCAGTAAGTATTCAAATAAACTTAGAAACTATTGTAAGAACACAAAGGGAAGGAGACTTCTTGCTTGGGGGTAGGAATGAAGATGACTTCATGGAGGAGGTAGCATCTGAGCTGGTTCTTAATGAATGCGTAAGATTTGGACAGGCTAGGCCGGGCATGGTGGCTCACGCCTATAATCCCAGCACTTTGGGAGCCGAGGCAGGCGGATCACCTGAGGTCGGGAGTTCAAGACCAGCCTGACCAACATGGAGAAACCCCATCTCTACTAAAAATACAAAAATTAGCTGGGCGTGGCGGCGTGTCCCTGTAGTCCTAGCTACTTGGGAGGCTGAGGCAGGAGAATCGCTTGAACCTGGAGGCGGAGGTTGCAGTGAGCTGAGATTGCGCCACTGCACTCCAGCCTGGCGACAGAGCTAGACTCCCTCTCAAAAAAGAAAAAAAAAAAAAGGATTTGGCCAGGCTAAGATGGGAGAGGAAAGGCATTACTGAAGGTATGGAGGTGGGGAATGTGCAGAACATTTGAGGATGAGCCTAGAGAGCAAAGTTAGGGCTGGATTATAGGAATGCCTTATGTCATACTAAACTGTCTGCTTTTTATTTATTTATTTATTTATTTTTTGAAACTTGAGTCTCGCTCTGTTGCCCAGGCTAGAGTGCAGTGGTGTGATCTCAGCTCACTGCAACCTCCACCTCCTGGGTTGAAGCAATTCTTCTGCCTCAGCCTCCCGAGTAGCTGGGGTTACACCAACACACCACCACGCCAGGCTAATTTTTTATATTTATTTATTTATTTATTTATTTATTTTGTATTTTTAGTAGAGATGGGGTTTCACCATGTTGGCCAGGCTGGTTTTGAACTCCTGACCTCAGTTGATCCGCCCACCTCAGCCTCCCAAAGTGCTGGGATTACAAACATAAGTCACCGCGTCCGGTCACAGTGAGCTTTTTGCAGCAAACAATGCTTTAGCATAATCATCTCTATGTGTGTCTTGGTTCTCATTGTTCTCTTAGTCTTTCCCTTTTCACTATTTCCTAAAATCCAGAAAAAAATGACAGGGCTAGGCACCATAAGAAGGTGTCATGAGGCATATCAAGAGGCAAAAAACATGGACCTTTCTCTCCAGGTACTAATTATCTGGTGTAGAGAAAATAAATAGAGCTAGCCTATATACACCTCTGTATTTGTATTATGGTTCATACTATACTGAACAGTAAGAATAATAATAGAAGTGCAGAGGAGGGAGAGATTATTCTCAGATAAGGGATTGGGGAAGATGCGTTTTCAACCTCATTTTGACCCCTCTTGTGGCACAGACATTTCCATTATGTGTAGTGATTATTTCAAACCTTTATACTCACCTCATGCTCACTGTACCCACTCACATCCCCCTCACTTTCAGCCGATAACCTTGTTTCCTACTCCACGTAAATATTAGAGGCTAAAAAGCCTGAATCCATTCCTTTGTATCATCTTTCACTTCCTTTACCTACATATTTATTGTTATTTCTTACCTTTTTTTCATGTCATCCATCACTGAAGATTTAGTATTGTTGTTTTCTGTCCAAAGTAGTGTGGTATAATACAAAGATCACTGGATTTTTAAGTAAGACCTGGATTTCAGTTTTGGCTTTGTAGCTTACTAATTGTGGGACTGGCAAAATTCTTAAAGCCTTTACCTCAGAGTCCTGCTTTTCTAGGAGGGAGGTAATCCAGCTACCTAACCCAAAGGCCTGTATGACAATTAAATGAGAATGTGTATACTAGGTCTAATACACAGTAGGCCTTCTTTCCTTTCTTTTCCAGAACATTGCTCTGTTATCTTCTTTTCCAGTAGTTCCTTCCCTTCAGGTTATAAAAGTGCTGGGTCACTTTATCGAAGTCTTTTTGCATTTGTAGCTAAGCTTTTTGAAAACTCAGACCGTGCTAATGTCTCTGTATCTTCACCTCTTATTCAATCTCAAATCCATTGTAATATGACTTCTGTTATCACTGTTATCATTGAGGTTCTCAGTGCTCAGTAACCACCTAATTGACAAATTGGTTGGACTCTGTTTAGTTCTGGTGAAAGCAAGGTAATTTCTAAGGTTAACAATTTGAAGATTGAGAAAAACTAACATATAGAACATGCTAAGAAATCAGGGATGAATATTACTGAGCAGCAGCAATACCCAGTTCAAGTTAGCATGAAATTGTAGTAAACCAGATTAGGATGGTTCTATGATGCATTCTGTTAACTTTCTGAAGCCAGGGAATTGAGAAAGCAGAAGTTGTTCATGGTTGGGCATGGTGGCAGGATAAGTGATCTGGGAGATTTAATATTAGTAATGACAAGACTGGGGAGAAAATATATTCTAAATGTTGGTAGAAGATAATAGAAAGCCTGTTTATATTTTAAGCTACATATAAGAAAGAAAGGGGGCCAGGCGCAGTGGCTCATGCCTGTAATCCCAGCACTTTGGGAGGCCGAGGCAGGTGGATCACATGAGGTCGGGAGTTAAAGACCAGCCTGGCCAACATGGTGAAACCTTGTCTCTACTAAAAATACAAAAATTAGCCCGGCGTGGGGCACACACCTGTAATCTCAGCTTCTAGGGAGGCTGAGGCAGGAGAATTGCTTGCACCTGGGAGGCGGAGGTTGCAGTGAGCCAAGATCGTGCCACTGCACTCCAGCCTGGGTGACAGAGTGAGACTCCATTTCAAAAAAGAAAAAGAAAGAAAGGGAAAAGACAAGGTGGACTGGGTATTTGAACTCTTTTCATGGTCCTGCCATCAGTCCAAATAGTGGAGTTTAGGTGTAGTCTGTTTAAGAATGTTAATCTCCCTGCATCTGCTGGTTTTTGGGTCATAAGCTTGAGTTCAGAGCCAAACAACTTGAATTCTTCTCCTGGGGATTTGGATTATCGTGGTTTGGTTAAGTAGGCTCAAACCATTAGGCTGGTATTACAACAAGTTTGGCATAAATATGTAAATGAATCAGGATATTGAGTCTTAATGTAAGTTTAGGATTGAACTTGATTTTACAGGGTTATGTGATCTTTTGTACCTAAGTATTAACACAAATTCGCTATTATGAGGGTTAAGAGTATAGATGCTGGAATCAAACTCCCTGGGTTTATACCTGCTTCATCACTTACTAGCTTTGTGACCTTGGACAAATCATTTGATTAGTTCCCTCATTTGTAAAATGGTGACAGTAGGAGTAGAATCTCATAAGGTTGTTGTAAAGATTAAAATATGTAAAGTGTTAAGAACATTGCCTGGCACATACTAAGTACTATGTAAATGATTAGCTGTTACTGTGTTCTTATAAATAGCTTCATTTTTAAAAACTACTTTTAACCCTTTCATCAGATTATTGAAAGTATTATTGAGGAGAGTCAGAAAGTACTACAGCTTGAAGATGACTCTTTGGATTCCAAAGGAAAAGAACTCTCTGATCAAGCTACTGCCAGTCCTGTTGTGGCTAGAACAGATCTGAGCAATATACCCGGACTGTTAGCCATAGATCAAGCACTACCGGAAGAATCCCAAAAGGCAGAGAGTCAGAATACATTTGAAGAGACTGAATTAGAATTAAAAAAATGCTTTCCTTCTGATGAAACCTGTGAGAAACCAGTAGATGAAACCACGAAGTTAACTCAGACAAGTTCAACTGAGCAGCTTAATGTGCTTGAAACTGAAACGGAAGTATTGAACAAGGAAGCAGTGGAAGTCAAAGGAGGTGGTGATGTTCTAGAGCCCGTGTCCTCAGACTCCTTATCTACTAAAGATTTTGCCGCTGTGGAAGAAGTGGCCCCTGCCAAACCCCCAAGACACCTTACTCCAGAGCCTGATATAGTGGCTAGTACAAAGAAGCCTGTTCCAGCACGCCCACCTCCTCCAACTAATTTCCCACCTCCTAGACCCCCACCTCCATCTCGACCTGCTCCACCACCAAGAAAAAGGAAAAGTGAATTGGAATTTGAGACTCTGAAAACTCCTGATATAGATGGCAAGTATTAATTGAGAAATCACTCTGTTGGTTGGGCACAGTGGCTCACGCCTGTAATCCCAGCATTTTGGGAGGCCGAGGCGGGCGGATCGCTTGAGCTCAGTTCAAGACCAGCCTGGGCAACATGGCAAAACCCCATCTGAACAACAACAACAAAAAAAAATACAAAAATTAGCTGGCCATGGTGGCACGCGCCTGGTCCCAGCTACTTGGGAGGCTGAGGCAGGAGAATTGCTTGGGCCTGGGAGGCAGAGACTGCAGTGAGCCAAGGTCGCGCCATTGCACTCCAGCCTGGGTGATCAGAGTGAAATCTTGTCTCAAAAAAAAAAAAAAAGAGAGAAATAACTCTTTGTGGTGAAATTTTGGAGTTGAAACTGTTTACCTTTCTGCTTTTATTTCACTTTATTAAAAAACTCACTGGCAACCAAGTTATTAAAATTATTTCTTTAGTAATAGACAAAATGTAAAAATGTTTACATTGGTGAAAATTACTTTACTATAATTGAACACTTCAGCAGACTTCAAACTTTCAATTCTGTTGCCATCTGAGAGAGAGTGGCATGGTGAAAAAACTTGGGATTTGGAGACCTAAAGTCTGAATTCAAGTCCTGCATCTTTTTTTTGTATAAGCTGTATAGTCTTGAGGAAATTAAATAACTTGTTTGAACCATGGTTTCCCTGTATAGGAAATGAGAGTAATCAAGCCACTTTCCTCACAGGGTTGTTACAAGAATCAAACAAAAAGGGTTGTTATTGTTGTTGTTGTTATTATCATTGCAGTTCCCAAAGAGAATATTACGTCTGATTCTCTCCTAACCGCAAGCATGGCTTCAGAAAGTACGGTCAAGGATTCTCAGCCTTCTCTTGATTTGGCAAGTGCTACCAGTGGAGATAAAATAGTTACTGCCCAGGTTGGTGAATTAGTGTTCTGTTTCATATAGACTTTATCAGCTCCCTGCAACTGGCTGGTTTGTTGATGATTATTCTGTATTCTCCAGGCCAAATTTTTCTTTGTCCTCCAAACCTGACCCCCTTACTTCTCTTGATCAGCTCTGCTACACACTAACTGGGTGAGCCTAGCAAGCTGTTTAGCGTCTGGATCTCAGATGCCCCATCAATAAAATGGAGGAAGAGTCCTTCCTTGAGGGTTTGAAATGAGCTAAAATATGCCAAGTATCTAGCAGGTAATAGGTATTCAAAAAACGACAGATGCTACTATTTGTAATATTGTTGGTACTAATAAACACCAACTATAGTCTATGTTTGTCCTGTATTGGTCAGAATTGAAGACTTTTTTTTTTTATAATTTCCTTTTCCTAATCATAGAAAAACTTTATATGCTAGGAAGCGGGCTACACAAAAGACTTGATAACATTAATTTTACCACAGCCAGATTCTGGGACTCAGAGTTACTTACATGGTAGCTGTGGTGGGCCAGGCTACCATACTAGAATATAGGACACTATAGTCTTGTTACAGCCTTAGAGCAGGGGTCAGTAGTGGCCTGCTTTGGGAGGTTCCCCAAGCTAAGAATGTTCTTTACATTTTTAAAGGTTGTTTAAAATAAGAAGAAGAATATGTAACAGAGACTCTATATGAACAAAAATGCCTTAAATATTTACTGTATGGCTCTTTATAGAGAGAAGTTTTCTGACCCCTAACTTTGAGGTAGCCACATACAGTCCAGATTAATAGCAGTCTTAGTAGAGAAATGCCTTTTGGCCAGGTTCAAATAGAACATTTATTTGTTTTCAAGAATACTAAGACATTATTTCATGAGCAGCAATAGTTTTGGTTCCTAATGTTTTTCAGCATGCTGGGAAAAATGAAGGACTGAAACGTAATGTTCCATTTAGATTTTCAGCAGACTCCATTATCTGAATTATGAAATTCTTTAGAATTATGTGTGGTAATAATTGTAAATTTATAGAAATTGATTCAGTCTAATTTCTGTTTATAAAATTATATTTCCAGGAAAATGGAAAAGCACCTGATGGGCAAACTGTAGCAGGTGAAGTGATGGGCCCTCAGAGACCTAGATCCAACTCTGGGAGAGAGCTTACTGATGAGGTAGAAATAGATTTTTTTGTTCTTGTTCTTAAAACATAAAGTACAAAAACATAATGGGAAGATGAAAACGTTCTGGAGATGGATGGTAATGATGGTTGTATAACAATGTGAATGTACTTAATGACCCAGAACTATACACTTAAAAATGGTTAAAATGGTAAATTTTATGTTATGTGTAGTTTACCACAATTTAATTTTTTTTAAGTTTATTGCTGTGACACACAAAAAAAAATACAGAAGAAAAAATGAAAATTGAAGATTGTCTTTGTTTTGTTGATATGCTGGATGTTGCATCTCTGACTTAAACTTGCCCTTTCACTCTGTTGCATAGTGGAATAAATATATTGAAAGCAAGGTTTATATTTTATAGAAAGTGGGCTTTAAAAGAACTTGATATTGAGGCCAGGTGTGGTGGCTCACTCCTGTAATCCCAGCACTTTGGGAGGCCAAGGTGGGCAGGTCACTTGAGGTCAGGAGTTCGAGACCAGCCTGGCCAACATGGCAAAACCCTGTCTCTACTAAAAATACAAAAATTAGCCAGGCATGGTGGTGTGCATCTGTAATCCCAGTTACCCAGAGGCTGAGGCGGGAGAATCACTTGAACCTGGGAGGTGGAGGTTGCAGTGAGCCGAGATCACACCACTGCACTCCAACCTGGGCGACAGAGCAAGACTCGGTCTCAAGAAAAAAAATTTAAAATAATAATAATAATAATAATAATAATAATAAAAGAACTTGATATTATGAATACATGTTATACCAACATAAATTTTTTTATTATTTTAATGGTTTCTTATCATTAAAACTTAGTATGCACCTATTAGCCAACTTATTCAGAATTAAATTTTACAGCAAAATCTTAGTTTATGTTTCTTTAAAACAATACATTTCTTAAAATATTGCAGTTTGGAAAACAGTTTGGCAGTTCCTCAAAATGTGAAACATAGTGTTACCATGACCCAGCAATTCCGTTCCTTTGTATATACCAATGAGAAATGAAAACATATGTTCACACAAAAAAATGTACACAAATATTCACAGCACCATCATTCATAACAGACAGAAAGTGGAAACAACCCAAATGTTCATCACTGATTGGATGGATAAATAAAATGTGGTATATTCATACCATGTTATATTTTTTAGCAATTAAAAGGAATGAAGGGATAAAGTACTGATACATGCTACAACATGGATAAACCTTGAAAACATCATGTTAAGTTAAAGAAACCAATGTAAAAGGCCATATATTACAGGATTTGATTTATATGAAATGTATGGAATAGGCAAATCTATAGAGACAGAAAGTAGATTGGTATTTGCCAGGGGCTAAGAAGAAAGGGAAATGAGGTGTGACTGCTAATGGGTAGGGAATTTCCTTTTGGGGTGCAGAAAATATTCTGACTTAGTGGCGATAGTTGTACAACTCTGTGAATATACTAAAAACCATTGAATTATATGCTTTAAATGAGTGCATTTTGTGGCATGTGAATTATATCTCAATAAAAATGTTAGAAATTACTGTGTGCAGTATTGAATATATCTAAAAAGCCTTTAGCTTAAATTTTAGGGGATTTTGTAGACTCAAAAAGATAATTAAATTGCAGGTCATCTTGGTGTGATTGTTTTTTTTTTTTTAACCTCAGGAAATTTTAGCCAGTGTAATGATTAAGAACCTGGATACTGGAGAAGAAATACCTTTGAGTCTTGCAGAAGAGAAACTACCAACAGGCATTAATCCTCTCACTCTACACATCATGAGAAGGACAAAAGAATATGTAAGGTATGGCCTAATGCTGTTATTTGTCATTTATAGTATTTCAGAGTTGTTAAGATTTCTCTGTTAATGAACTATGACAACCCCTAATTTGATTTCATGCAGTCTTTTTTCTTCTGGAATTAAAATAGAGTTAGATAATGTATGTATTCTTTAACTTTGCTCTTTATTATGACTGTACAGTTACTTGGGGAAAATAATATAAATATTAAATCCCATAGCACTTAATTTCTCTTTTTTAATGATTTAAATTATACTCGAGACAATATAAAAACAGTGAGGCAGCCAGGCGTGATAGTTCATGCCTGTAATCCCAGCACTTTGGGAGGCTGAGGCAGCACTTGAATTCAGGAGTTAGAGAGGAGCCTGGGCAACATAGTGAGACCTCATCTCCACAAAAATAAATAAATAAATAAAAATAACAGAAAAATGAGGCTAAAAAGCTATGTAGAATGAACACTTAGTCTTCTGAAACCTTGCTTTAAGGATCATAAATTGTTTAAATATTTGTACTGTTTTTGTAGGATCAGAAAATGGCTTTAAAATGAGATGAGTGACTTTACTACGAGATGTATGTAGATCTATTGAATCATTTTGGTAAAAGCAGGAGCTATTTTATTAAATGTAATGCAGGATGTACTTAATGAGTGGGGAGGAAGATACCTACAAGTTACTTTATTATTTCCCTACAGCACATTTTGCCAAGCAAAAAGGTTTGTTTGTAGTAGGTTTTTCATAAATTTCTAAATTGCATTCATCTATATGTTGTACATTGAACCTTGCTTAGAGATTCTTTTCTTCAATTTCTGAAGCCTTTAAGTTGTCAGGTCCATCATTTAAATTAAAATTATATGGGCCGAGCACAGTGGCTCACACCCGTAATTCTAGCACTTTAGGAGGCCAAGGCGGGTGGATTGCCTGAGCTCAGGAGTTCGACACGAGCCTGGGCAACATGGTGAAACCCTGTCTCTACTAAAATACAAAAAATTAGCCAGACATGGTGGTGTGCGCCTATAGTCCCAAGTACTCAGGAGGCTGAGGCAGGAGAATTGCTTGAACCAGGGAGGCGGAGGTTGCAGTGAGCCAAGATTGTGCCACTGCACTCCAGCCTGGGCCACAGAGCAAGACTCCATCTCCTAAATAAATAAATAATTAAAATTATGTAAAGCTTATTAGCGTAGTTTTTCTTATTCTGATTAACTGGTTATATAGTAAGTATAAACAGATTTTTAAGAAGTATAGAAGAAATGGCTTCTTTTAAAACAACTTCCCCTTCTTACAGTAATGACGCGGCACAGTCAGATGATGAAGAGAAGTTACAGTCTCAGCCAACAGATACTGATGGTGGAAGGTTAAAACAGAAAACGTGAGTTACAGTACATCCCTTTTCTTCATTTCAAGTTTTTATTTAAAAAAATATGAGGACTACCATACTATTTTAAATCATGTTCCATGTAGTTTTTATGTCTACCCACCACCATTCCTCCCTGTCCCTCGCTGATGGGTTATGAAGTTGTATTGATTAGTTTTAAAGCATCTGGGCCGGGCGCAATGGCTCACGCCTATAATCCCTGCACTTTGGGAGGCCAAGGCAGGCAGATCTCCTGAGATCAGGGGTTCAAGACCAGCCTGGCCAACATGGTGAAACCCCATCTCTACTAAAAATACAAAAATTAGTTGGGCATGGTGACAGGTGCCTGTAATCCCAGCTACTCGGGAGGCTGAGGCAGGAGAATCACTTGAACCCAGGAGGTGGACTCCACTGCACTCCAGCCTGGGCGACAGAGCAAGACTCCCCCTCAAAAAAAAATTGTAATAATAATAAAGCATCTGACATACAGAAAATGACCAGTAAGTGTTGCACCATACTTGTGTTGTTTTTCTACCAGTAGGTAGTTACGAAAAGTGTTAGTAGAAGAACATGATTGTCCTTGAAGTTGTCTTTTCACTTTCTCTTTATCTCTGCAATCCTATTTGTCTTTCTAAACCCAACTGTAATGAGATTCCTCCTGACTACTACAGTCCGTGGCAGTTTTCTTTCTTTTCTCAATTTTGGGAATACCTGTAGTCTATAACTTACTTTTTCCCTTTACAATATATTATCTTAAACTGTTTTCAGACAAATACACATTAAACAATCAAAGCGTATGTTGCAAAAGGATTCTGATTATGCCATCCTTTGTTTCCCCTACAAACTTCTAGATCAATGGTGGGCCTATACATTTTGTTTGATTATACACAAGTCACTAAATTGATAATAATTAACTCTAAGGTCCAAAGTGAATTATCCACTTGAGTCCTTTTCCTAGTGTGTATCAAAGAAAGCATTGAGAATTTTTAGGAAAGATGTACCTAAAATGCAGGCATATGATAGCACCTTAGATATTTGGAACTTGGCCATCTAGTAGTTGCAATTATTGGGAACCTGAAAATAAGGAATTACTACAATTATTCCGGGACAGATAAACATCCAGAAGAGATGTCACATAGTCCATGCACTAAAGCTCATTATTTTTCTAAGAGAAAAGTTCCTCAGGTTTATTCAAAGCCATTATGCTTATTTCTTACATCATTTTTTTAAAACTCTGTTCAGTGTCTGAGCTTACTGCAAAATAGAAGCAGCAAACTGTGACAACATGTAAGTTGACACATAAGAATGTCAGGTAATCAGAAAAATGATAAAATAACTCATAATATAGGTGGGTGCAGTGGCTCACGCCTGTAATCCCAGCATTTTGGGAGACCAAAGTAGGAGGATCACTTGAGCCCAGGAGTTTGAGAGCAGCCTGAGCAACATAGGTAGACTCACTCTTTACAAAAAAATTTAAAAAATTAGCCAGGCGTGGTGGCACACACATGTGGTCTCAGCTACTCAGGAGGCTGACATGGGAGAATTGCTTGAGCCTGAGGGATCGAGGCTGCAGTGAGCCGTGATCACACCACTGCACTTCAGCCTGGGTGACAGAGCAAGACCTTGTCCCCCACACCCCCCACCAAAAAAAAAAAACTCATAGCACAATCATTGTACCACAGTGCTTTTCAACCTTTTCTTATGCCATTGACACACAGAGAACATAATAGTATTTGCACTGAATGTTGGGGTAAGCTGATAAGGCAGCTGATGGCCAGAGAAGATTGGCCCAGGCTTCCCTGGGCCCTGCCCTGTTGCCTTGAAGGCTGAGTGGGGAACCAATAGTATGACCCACCTGCAATGCATTAGAAAGGCTCTGAATGTATTAAAGAACCAAAATGATGGTAACGATCTTATCCATCAAGGAATGAAATTTAGGGAACATTAAGTGCCATTTAAGAAGGCATAAAAGTAGATATTTTAGAACTATTATCATCTGAAATAATTAAAATGTCTGTTTTCTTGGCTTTTAAAGTGGTAGTAAACTTATAATTATCCAGAAAATACAGCTTCAGAGTTATAGGTAGCAGAGACCTTATAATGGTTTTAAAAATGGTTTATCATCTGTGTTTTCTGGTTATCAAAAGAAATACAGAAATATGTAAAATAGGAAATGAAAGTTTCTCATAATCTCAGCCCCAGAAATCAGTTTTAATAGCATGGTGTATTCGCCATAGAATTTTTTTTTCTTATAAAAGCGGGGCTACTCTATGTCTATAGTTTGTCAACTTGCTGTTTTTTTGTTTTTTTGTTTTTTTTTAGAAAATCAAATATATCATAGACATCTCTTTATATCAGCACTAATAATATATATATTGTAGTCTTTCTGAGAGCCAGATATGAGAGTTAAGTGCTTGGGATATAACAGTTAAGACATTAAGAGGCCGGGCGTGGTGGCTCATGCCTGTAATCCAGCACTTTGGGAGGCCGAGGCAGGTGGATCACCTGAGGTCAGGAGTTCACGACCAGCCCGGCCAACATGGTGAAAGCCCATCTCTACTAAAAATACAAAAAATTAGCTGGGCATGGTGGTGGGCGCCTGTACTCCTAGCTAATCGGGAGGCCGAAGCAGGAGAATTGCTTGAACCCAGGAGGCAGAGATTGCAGTGAGCTGAGATCGTGCCTTTGCACTCCAGCCTGGGCAACAAGAGTGAAACTCTGTCTCAAAAAAAAAAAAAAAAAAAGACATTCAGGATGGGTGCAATGGCTCATGCTTGTAATCCCAGCACTTTGGGAGGCCAAGGCAGGTGGATCACTTGAGTCCAGGAATTCAAGACCAGCCTGGGCAACATGGCAAGACCCCGTCTCTACAAAAAAATACAAAAATTAGCCAGGCATGGTGGTGTGTGCCTGTAATCCCAGCAACTCAGGAGGCAGAGGCAGGTGGGTCTATTGAACCTGGGATGTCAAGGCTGCAGTGAGCCAAAATCATGCCACTGCACTCCAGTCTGGGCAACAGAGCAAGACTCTGTCTCAATTAAAAAAAATTAAAAAAAAAAAAGACATTCGTGGTCTCTGCCTTCATAGAACTTCTGTTAAATGGGAGAAATAGGCATTAAACATATAATTGCACAGATAAGTCTAGCTACATTTGTAGTGATTGCTATAAAAGAAAAGTTCCAGGTGCTGTGGAAGTATTACAGTAGTTCCCTCTTATCCATGGGGTATACGTTCCAAGATCCCCAGTGGATACCTGAAATCACAGGTAGTACCAGACTCTGTATCTACTGTGTTTTTTCTATCTGATAACCAAGAAGGCTACTAAGTAATGAGTGGGTATCGTCTATAGCGTGGAAACACTGGACAGAGGGATGATTCACATCCCAGGTAGGATGGAGCAGGGTGGTGTGAGATTTCATCATGCTACTCAGAATGGCACACATTTAAAACTTACAAATTGTTTTATTTCTGGGATTTTCCATTTAATATTTTTGGACCATGGTTGACTGGGGTAACCGAAACCATGTAAAGTCAAACTTTGGATAAACGGGGACTATGTAACAAAAACTCTGTCTAAAGTTAAAAAGGCCATTTTGAGAGAGCTGTTTGATCTGAGACCTAAAAAGTGAGTGGGAATTAGCCAAGGGAGAGGTGTTCCAGGCAGAAATAACCACACATGCAAAGCCCCTGAGGTTACTATAAGAGCTTGGCACATTTAAAAAGCTGAGGTTTGCCTCATTAATTTTATTGTATTTCATACCAGCACTTATTTATCTGTTCCTCTATTGACAAAAAATTTAGTTTATTTCCACTTTTTGACTATTCTAGACAGTGTTACACTGAACTTCTCTGTATATATAACTTAACAACTTTTAAAAATATTGTCCCTCATGAGCTCCCATGAATCAGTAAAAATTTACTCCTGATTCGTATTTCTTTTGGTTTTAAATATCATCATGTACTGTGCATTGCTTTTTATAATCTTAATATATGAAATCTGAGACTTAGCTAATTGAAAATGCAATAAGTAAGTCCTATTTATGGAAGCTTGAGATGCATACTTACGTTACCTCGTATTTGGGAATACCTACTAGGAAAACTCAGCCTAATTTTATTACATGCACCTACCCAAACTGAAAGAGAAGGGACAAGGGACCATCTTAAGCTACCAAAGCATTCTATTTTGTGAGGAAATATCTCTTTACTCTTTATTGGTAAAATGTGTTTTTAAGAACAGCTCTCTAAAGCAGCCTTCTCAAAGCAGTTCTCACCCCCAGACTCTCTAAATTGGATTATCTGGGGATGGAGCTAAGGTACCTACACTTTAAACACTCCCCTCTCCACACTACCTCTGCCAATCAATTTTTATTCACCATTGAAAACCAAAGCTCTAGAATATATGAATATTGTAAATTGGGGGAAAGGGTGTATGTTTCCTTTGCCATATTGACTTGAATATGTTTATTCCATAGAATAAGGGATTTGGAACTCAAACACCTATTATTTATGTTTTAAAAAGTTATTTCAAAGTAGTGTACTTTATCAGTCACAGCTAATACATTTGTCTGCAAATTATTGGACTTTTACAGTTAACTGAGTTGATACTTTTTTCATTTTTGTTAAGGACTCAACTAAAGAAGTTTCTTGGAAAATCAGTAAAGAGAGCAAAGCATCTTGCTGAGGAATATGGTGAACGTGCTATAAATAAAGTTAAAAGTGTTAGAGATGAAGGTGAGTTAAAACAGAACGTTTCAACTGAACATTCAATTAATTTGTAATCGTCTAAATTTAGCCTGTAGTTTGTAAGAAGCATTCTATTTAAAATAGTAAACCTTTATAGCTGACATCTTAGTACTTCAATAAATAAGGTACTCTATGACTTAATTTTATGAGTGTGAAGAAAAATGGATTTATACATATTTTGTGACTTTTGACAGTCTGAAATGGTTGAGTGTTAAATAATCAGTTATGAATTAGTTTCATTTGTTTGTTTGTTTGTTTGAGATGGAGTCTTACTCTGTCACCCAGGCTGGAGTGCAGTGGCGCGATCTCTGCTCACTGCAAGCTCCGCCTCCCAGGTTCACACCATTCTCCTGCCTCAGCCTCCCGAGTAGCTGGGACTACAGGCGCCCGCCACCACACCTGGCTAATTTTTTGTGTTTTTAGTAGAGACGGGGTTTCACCGTGTTAGCCAGGATGGTCTCGATCTCCTGACCTCATGATCTGCCTGCCTCGGACTCCCAAAGTGCTGGGATTACAGGCGTGAGCCACTGCACCCGGCCATAAATTAGTTTTTTAAGGCTATTTGGTTTTGGGTTTTGTTTTTTTTTTCTTTTTTTTTTGAGAAAGTCTTGCTCTGTCGCCCAGACTGGGGTGGAATGGCCTGATCTTGGCTCACTGCAACCTCCGTCTCCTGGGTTCAAGCCATTCTCCTGCCTCAGCTTACCAAGTAGCTGGGATTATAGGCACACACCACCACACCTGGCTAATTTTTGTATTTTTAGCAGAGACAGGGTTTAGCCATGTTGGCCAGGCTGGTATTGAACTCCTGACCTCAGGTGATCCGCCCACTTCTACCTCCCAAAGTGCTGGAATTACAGGCATGAGCCACCACGTCTGGCCAAGGCTATTTTTTTTTTTTTTTTTTTTTTTTTTGGAGATGGAGTCTCGCTCTGTCACCTAGGCTGGAGTACAGTGGCACGATCTCGGCTCACTTCAACCTCTGCCTCCTGGGTTCAAACAATTCTCCTGCCTCAGCCTCCCGAGTAGCTGGGATTACAGGCACCTGCCACCACACCTGGCTAATTTTTGTATTTTTAGTAGGGACAGGGTTTCATCATGTTGCCCAAGCTGGTCTCGAACTGATGACCTCAGGCGATCTGCCCACCTCAGCCTCTCAAAGCTCTGGGATTACAAGCATGAGCCACCGTGCCTGGCCAGCTATTTGGTTTTTACAAATACAGTCAGTCCTCCATATCCATGGGTTCCACATGGAGGGATTCAAACAACCACAGATAGAAAAATATTTTTTAAAATATATAAAAAATAACAATACAACAATAAAACATAATAGAAAAAATAATATAACAACTATTTATATAACATTTACACTGCAGTAGATATCATAAGTAATCTAGAGATTATTTAAAGTATACAGGGCGAGGCATGGTGGCTCATGCCTATAATTCCAGTACTTTGAGAGGCCAAGACAGGAGAACCGCTTGAGGCCAGGAGTTCGAGACTAGCCTGGTCAAACATAGTGAGACCCTGTCTCTACTAAAAAATAAAAATTAGCTTGGTGTGGTGACGTGTGCCTATAGTCCCAGCTACTCAGAAGGCCGAGGAGCAGGATTGCTTGAGCCCAAGAGTTCAGGGCTGCAATGAGCTATGATTGCACCATTGCACTCCAACCTGAGACCCTGTCTTTAAAAAAGAAAGCAAGTACATGAAAGGATGTGCATAGGTTATATGCAAATACCGTGCCATTTTATGTTAAGGGATGTGAGCATTCGCAGATTTTGGTACCCATAGCAGGTCCTGCCATGGATACTGGGGAATAACTATATTTTCAAAATTAGGTAGGGCTGGGTATGGTGGCTCATATCTGTAATCCCAACACTTTGGAAGGCTAAGGCAGGAGGATCACTTAAGCCCAGGAGTTGGAGACCAGCTTGAGCAACATAGTGAGACCCCTGTCTGTATAAAAATAAATAAATAATTTTTTTTAATTAGGTAAATTTTCTAAATTTGCACATATCTTAACCTCCTATGCTTTTGTCATTATTGTACTCATTTGTTTTATTTAATGAAACTTACATAGTACTTATTCAGTGCCTGGGACTGTACTAAGCACTTTTACCTGTATTAATTCATTTAATCCCATAGAAACCCTATGAGGTTAAGTACCATCATTATCCCCATTTGATAGATGAGAAAACTAAGAGGCGTCAAAAGTTGAGTAACTTGCCTGTGGTCACACAGATAATAAATGACAGAGCTGGATTTGAACCTGGCAGTCTGGCATTAGACTCCATGTTTTTAACCAGTATGTTATATAATAAATAAATTTTGCTCTTCCATTTAATGAATTTTCTTGGTATGCAGGAAATATGAAATTATGATAATAGCAATATCTACATTAGCTAGTAGTGATTTCTGTTGCTTTTCTGTTCAGTGTTTCATACTGATCAAGATGATCCTTCATCAAGTGATGATGAAGGAATGCCATACACAAGACCAGTTAAATTCAAAGCAGCACACGGTTTCAAAGGACCTTATGATTTTGATCAGATCAAAGTGGTGCAAGATCTTAGTGGTGAACATATGGTAAGCAACTTTTTCATTTTTTAGGATTGATACTGTTTTTGTTAAGAGAAATACTTTGGCTTCTACAAAACTATCTCTTTCTATGTATGTAACTTTGCTAGCCTGACTCAAGAACGGTGAATTTATGTTAACATGATTTAATGAATAGGTAATGCAGAGTCTGTCTCTGAATTATTCCAGAAGTGACTTATCGGCCAGGTGCGGTGGCTCACGCCTGTAATCCCAGCACTTTGGGAGGCCAAGACAGGTGGATCACTTGAGGTCAGGAGTTTGAGACCAGCCTGACCAACCTGGTGAAACCCTGTCTCTACAAAAAATATAAAAATTAGCCGAGCATGGTGGCGGGTGCCTGTAATCCCAGCTACTTGGGAGGCTGAGGCAGGAGAATTGCTTGAACCCAGGAGGCAGAGGTTGTGGTGAGTCGAGTTTGTGCCACTGCACTCCAGCCTGGGCTACAGAGTAAAAAACTCCGTCTCAAAAAAAAAGAAAGAAAGGAGTTATTGAATAAGTAAACTCTCAGGCTGTATCACTAAGAAAGCTATGCAAAGGCACCAAACTTTAAAGCAGTTAGATTAGAGGGTGGTCTGTAACTTTGAAAAATGTTTAAAATGTTCCCAACCATATTTTAAATAATTTACAAAATATATCAGAAGCTCAGTATATGTTGTAAAGTGAGATATTCAGCTAAAACAAGGAGAGAGGTAAAAGTTCAAGTTCTTCTTTAGAGTTCAAATGTACCAATGTAGATGCAATTGCACAAACTGTATTGCGGTTAACCCCTGAAAATGCTAGGAACACAAAGAAGGCAGTGATAAAATTTAGATCTGAATAAATAATACTGTGCCCTTGATCAGGGAATCTGTTTACATTTTAAGTCTAAAAGTTGGCTTAACTAGAATGAAGCAACCATAAATATATTGGATGGCAACCAAATTCAAATTTAAATTTTGATGTTTACAATCTACAGATAAATGTTTGAGTTGATTTTAGTATTTTCCTTAAGGAAATTGATGAATTTCCTAGTACTGTATTGACTCGTTATTTCCTGTTTTAAATAAAATCTCATCGTAGTAGGCTCCAAATGACTCATTTTTAATACACTTGAATTTTGTAGAAGTGAATGGTTATTTCAATAAATGGGCTGTGGCATAATCTTTTTGATACATCTGAATGTGTATATAATAGTATTTCTTGTAGTAAGATTTGGTCTTTCCAACTTAAGAGGTTCATGTTCTTTCTCCCTGCTCCTCCACCCCCACCACACACACATACTTTCCTATTGTTCTCAGTATCTAGAGATTCTGGTCATATACTTTGAAACCTTGTTTATAGAGAGAAAAGTAGGATAAGACCACACCATTCCAATACAACTACCTTTTTTTTTTTTTTCTTTTTGTGGCAAAGTCTCGCTCTGTCACCCAGGCTGGAGTGCAGGGGCGGGATCTCAGCTCACTGCAGCCTCTGCCTCCTGGGCTCAAGCAGTCCTCCCTCCTCAGCCTCCTGAGTAGCTGGGACCACAGATACGCACCACCATGCCTGGCTAATTTTTTGTATTTTTTGTAGAGATGGGGTTTCGCCATGTTGCCCAGGCTAGTCTCGAACTCCTGAGCTCAAGTGATCCACCCGCCTGGACGTCCCAAAGTGCTAGGATTACAGGCGCGTGCCACCACACCCAGCCCATTCCAAAACTGTAATACTTCTAAGTGCTCGATGCTATACGGGTCACTGCCAAGGTGGGCTTTAGTCTTCCTCAATCCTGCTCAGTTATTAGTGCTATGCTGAGGGCTCTGCCACCCATCTTTATGTTCAGCTAGGGGACTAAGATCCCCAACTAGGATTTGTGCTTTTCCAATGAAGATTTCTGACCACTTTAGAACTCCCATTTCTGTTAATATGTGGACAGGGTTTGAGTTCTTGAAGTTGTTAGTTTAGATTATGGAACACTACAACTATCTTACCCTACCTTTCTTCTGAAAGTCTACTTTTGTGGTATTATAGCACCATTGAACTTTTGGACTTAAGTAGTGTTAGCAATTTGAGCATTATCTTAGTATATGTAATTTGGCGTACTTTTAAACTTTGGCTTTAACGTAATGTCTCTATTTTATTTTATTTATTATTATTTTTAGATAGAGTTTCGCTTTTGTTGCCCAGGCTGGAGTGCAATGACGCGGTCTTGACTCACTGCACCCTTCACCTCCCAGGTTCAAGTGATCCTCCTGCCTCAGCCTCCTAAGTGGCTGGGATTACAGGCGCCCGCCACCATGCCCAGCTAAATTTTGTATTTTTAGCAGAGATGGGGTTTTACCATGTTGGCCAGGCTGGTCTCGAACTCCTGACCTTAGGTGATCCACCTGCCTCAGCCTCCCAAAGTGCTGAGATTACAGACGTGAGCCACCATGCCAGGCCAAAAGTAAAGTCTCTAAAGGTGTAAAGTGTTAACTTTGAAACTTCTTTTGTTTTCATAGGGGGCTGTTTGGACCATGAAATTTTCTCACTGTGGCCGATTACTTGCCTCAGCTGGACAAGACAATGTAGTGAGAATATGGGCTTTAAAAAATGCTTTTGACTATTTCAACAATATGCGAATGAAATACAATACTGAAGGTATTTTTCATCTATTTAAAAATCTACAGAAACCTGAAGTTTTTACATTTTAGGTATACTGACGCCCTACTTTTCTGGCAGTCATTTGCAGCAACCACTACTTATGATAATAGCCAAAAACTTGAAAGTAAGACAGACGTCAGTGGCAAAAAGTCTCTAAACCCAATGAAAAGAGCTGCCACAAAGCTTTTGATTTATTCCTTTCCAGGTGTAGTGTGTAGTTAATTTCATCAACTATTGAGAACATGATATTTGGTTTCCTCTGGCAACCTTCAGTTCTATCCTAGGTTAAAATAGAATTGCTAATTAAACTGGAAAAAGAATGAAAATCATATATATCCAGTAAGTAAAAATGATTAAGGAGTGAGTCATGGAAAATGAATGTGAATTATCAATATATCAAGGGATATATGAAAAAATGTTGAAAAGAGAAGCTTCAGAACATTATGTACACACTGATTACAACTATGTACAGATATTTATGTATCATGATGTTATCAGGAAAGTATGTAGAACTGATGTAAATTTGGGCTTTAAGTTCATGGGATTCTTTTCTAATAACTATTTAACTGTGTAGTAAGTTTTTTCCACACCCTCCCCGCCATCAAGTAAGGCTGCAAACAAGAAGTAAAGCATAGGAGAAAGGAGAAAAAAGGTGGCCATGGGTGAGAGTATATAGTCAAAGCACCAATTTGAGGAACATAGAAGTCTAGGGAGATTCACTAAACTGGCAAGCTAGGCCTCATATACTTGAGTAAATCCTGTGAGTATTGCTTGCATTATGTTTCAGTACTTAGTTGAAGATGATAATAATTTGACAAGAAGTTAAACTGTGTTTACTATATGGTGAGTTTTTCTAGTCCTAGCTGTGTGTCATTTCTTTTACTGCCCTGCCAAGAGCAAAAAGACTATTTTCAGTGGCCCTTGAGACTAACCCCAGCCCTGAACTTTTCTGCTCCTTTATTGTTCCTCTTGCTACTTGTCATGATTAATAAGAATGTGTTCTATTCGAATACTGAGGATTTAACGGTATTTTGTTTACTAAAGTAGGGAAATGGTTAAGCCATTTTATGAAGTTTTTATGTAAAAATGATTAAAACAAATATTTTGGCTCTTATAGGGTTATGCCTCAATTGTTAGTATTTTTCTAGAATACTGTATTCTCTAACTATTAGACATTGCTGTGTCATTACTTCTGAATGTTATATTTTGGTGGGTCTGTGTGTGTACATACATGCCTTTTTTACAATTATTATGTTGTTTTTAGGACGTGTGTCCCCATCACCCTCTCAGGAAAGTCTAAGTTCATCAAAATCGGATACAGATACAGGGGTATGCTTATTGTTTTATGGTTACTCTGTTTTCAGGTATGATTTAATTTGTTTACCATAAAGTATTTTTGTGTATCAGAAATTACAGTTGCATGAAGACACTTAATATAAAATTAAGATGTATCATTAGAACCAAGAGTTTCTTCAATTAGAAGAAATTAGCAAATGAAAATTTTTGATGTTTAAAGGTTGCCAGACAGTGAATATTATTGCTCAGGGTACTATACCACTAATGTAAACTTAAATAATACAAAAGCCCCTCCCCTCAAATCCATGTTAGACATTTTTAAAATAATGATAATAGATAGCCAAATAAGAGGTAATTAAGGAAAGAAAAAAGATATTTAAGTATTTTAATTTTCTAATCTTCTTGGTTTAATAAACACTTTATCACAGTTTCAGATAAGGTATCTTAATGATTTTCATTTGGTTTTAGAGCTGGAAGGTTAAATATAACCAATTTTAAACCTATAAAGCAGAAT
Source organism: Gorilla gorilla gorilla (assembly GCF_029281585.2). Taxonomy (NCBI): domain Eukaryota; kingdom Metazoa; phylum Chordata; class Mammalia; order Primates; family Hominidae; genus Gorilla; species Gorilla gorilla. The sequence goes on from NC_073247.2 coordinate 130,134,629, forward strand.
ACACGATATTGTACTAAGTTGTCACCTGTGCTTTTTGTGTGTTGCATTAAGTAAGGGTGATATAAACAAGAGAACCTAAAATGTCTACCTGCTCAACAGTATTTTCCTGAGATTTCATTGGCTCCAGTATTTGACACTACGTTTTCTCCTTCTCCTGGCTTTCCATGGTTCTGTTTCCCTTTGTTCTCTTATACTCCCACTGTTTCTTCTTCCATCTCCTTACATTTACTGTTTCTCAGGGTCTGTTCTTGGCCATTTTCAATAGACATATTTATGCTCTTCTTCTAGTCCTGAGCTGGCTTTAGATCTGTAATTCTTTGTTTACTTTCAGTAACTTTATGATTTTTAAACAAGAACATTATTGTGCTTGCTGCCTTTTCACATAATATATAGGATCTCTTTATCTACATGTAATCCAACCACATCAACTAATAGGTCCAAAACTAAACTCCTTCAACAAATGTTTTCTGAGTGCCTGCTATATGTGGCAGACACTGCTACATGCTATAAAATCAAATGAGACATATTCTCTGTCCTCAGGGATCTTGTGGACTAGTGAAATGGGTAAACTCACAATTACAGTATTAGATGGTGATATTCTACAGAAGGTACTACACAAAAATAGGTTAGCCTTATAAATCACAGTGTTAGGAATAGTTTCCTGGAAACTTGTTATTTGAGCTAGGATTTAGCTATATGAGAGAAGAAAGGAAGGAGTGTGTCAGACCCAGGGACTAGCAAGTGCAAAAGCATGGAGGCTAGTATGTTAAAGGTACTACAAGGAATTACACATGGCTGGGAAAGGTGCATTTGTGAGATTGGTGGGAGACGTAGGCAGGAGTGGAATTTTAAATGACTTTTTGTGATGAACCAAGATGGAACTTTATCCTGCAAACTACTGGGAGCAGGGTGGGGCTTTGAAGGATTTCACTCAGAGGCATAATTACCATGTTCAGATTTTTGTTTTAGAAAGAGTATTCTGGTAGTATTGTGAAGGATAGACTAGGTGGGGGCTTCAGGTTTGAGACAGGGAGACCATGTAAGAGGCTATTAACCCAGAGAAATGGTTACTTCTGATTTTGATGATTATGATACCAGTAGAGCTAGAAACTGTAAAGATAAGCTGAATTGAGAGATGTAAAATAAGTCTAATTTGTAGGACTTGGTGACTGACTAGCTGGGGTAGTAAAAGTGAGTAGCCTGGGATGAATCACAGGTGTCTGGCTTGAGTAGTGAGCTACATGGTAATGGTCACTCATAGAAATATTTTTTATATTTTAATTTTTCCATAAGTTATTGGGGTACAGGTGGTATTTGGTTACATAAGTTCTTTAGTGATTTTGGTGCACCCATCACCCAAGCAGTATACACTGCACCTATTTGTAGTCTTTTATTCCTCACCCCCCTCCCACTCTTCCTCCCAAGTCCCCAAAGTCCATTGTATCATTCTTACATCTTTGCGTCCTCATAGTTTAGCTCCCACATATCAGTGAGAACATACAATGTTTGGTTTTCCATTCCTGAGTTACTTCTCTTAGAATAATAGTCTCCAATCTCATCCTGGTTGCCGCAAATGCTGTTAATTCATTCCTTTCTATGGCTGAGTAGTATTCCATCGTGTATACATACCAGTTTCTTTATCCACTCGTTGATTGATGGGCATTTGGGTTGGTTCCACGTTTTTGCGATTTCAAATTGTGCTGCTATAAACGTGCGTGTGCAAGTATCTTTTTCTAATAATGACTTCTTTTCCTCTGGGTAGATACCCAATAGTGGGATTGATGGATCAAATGTTAGTTCTACTTTTAGTTCTTTAAGGAATCTCCACGCTGTTTTCCATAGTGGTTGTATTAGTTTACATTCCCACTAGCAGTGTAGAAGTGTTCCCTGATCACCGCATCCACGCCAACATCTATTTTTTTACTTTTTATTATGGCCATTCTTGCAGGAGTAAGATGGTATCACATTGTGGTTTTGATTTACATTTCCCTGATTATTGTGATGTTGAGCATTTTTTCATACGTGTGTTGGCCATTTGTATATATTTTTTGAGAATTGTCTATTTATGTCCTTAGCCCACTTTTTGATGGACTGTTTTTTTCTTACTGATTTGTTTGAGTTTGTTGTTCATTCTGGATATTAGTTAGTCCTTAGTTGGATGTATAGATTGTGAAGATTTTCTCCCACTCTGTGGGTTGTCTGTTTACTCTGCTGACTGTTCCTTTTGCTGTGCAAAAGCTCTTTAGTGTAATTAAGTCCCAACTATTTATTTTTATTGCATTTGCTTTTGGGTTCCTGGTCATGAAATCCTTGCCTAAGCCAATGTCTAGAAGGGTTTTTCCAATGTTATCTTCTAGAATTTTTATGCTTTCAGGTCTTAGATTTGAGTCCTTAATCCCTCTTGAGTTGATTTTTGTATAAAGTGAGAGATGAGGATCCAGTTTCATTATCCTACACGTGGCTAGCCAGTTATCTCAGCACCATTTGTTGAAAAGGGTGTCCTTTCCCCACTTTTTATGTTTTTGTTTGCTTTGTCAAAGATCAGTTGGCTGTAAATATTTGGGTTTATTTCTGGGTTCTCTATTGTTTTCCATTGGTCTGTGTGCCTATGTTTATACCAGTACCATGCTGTCTTGGTGACTATGGCCTTATAGTATAGTTTGAAATCAGTAAGTGTGACGCCTCCATATTTGTTCTTTTGCTTAGTCTTGCTTTGCCTGTGTGGGCTTTTTTGGTTCCATATGAATTTTAGAACTGTTTTTTCTAATTCTGTGAAGAATGATGGTGGTATTTTGATGGGGATTGCGTTGAACTTGCGATTGCTTTTTTTTTTTTTTTATGTTCCATGGTTTTGTTTTGTTTTTCCATTACTGGGTATATACCCAAAGGACTATAAATCATGCTGCTATAAAGACACATGCACACGTATGTTTATTGCGGCAGTATTCACAATAGCAAAGACTTGGAACCAACCCAAATGTCCAACAATGATAGACTGGATTAAGAAAATGTGGCAGATTGCTTTTTGAAGTATGGCCATTTTCACAATATTGATTCTACCCATCCATGAGCATGGGATGTGTTTCCATTTGTTTGTGTCATCCATGATTTCTTTCAGCAGCGTTTTGTAGTTTTCCTTGTAGATGTCTTTCGCCTCTTTGGTTAGGTATATTCCTAAGTATTTTATTTTTTTGCAGCTATTGTAAAAGTGATTGAGTTATCGATTTGATTCTTCACTTGGTTGCTGTTGGTGTATACAAGAGCTACTGATTTGTTTACATTAATCTTGTATCTGGAAACTGCGCTGAATTCTTTTATCAGTTCTGAGCTTTCTGGAGGAGTCTTTAGGGTTTCCGAGGTAAATGATCATATCGTCAGCAAACAGTGACAGTTTGACTTTCTCTTTACCCATTTGAATGCCCTTTATTTCTTTCTCTTATCTGATTGCTCTGGCTAGGACTTCCAGTACTACGTTGAAGAGGAGTGGTAAGAGTGGGCATCCTTGTCTTGTTCCAGTTCTCAGAGGGAATGCTTTCAATTTTTCCCCATTCAGTATTATGTTGGCTGTGGGTTTGTCATAGATGGCTTTTATTACACTGAGATATGTCCCCTGTATGCTGATTTTGCTGAGAGTTTTAATCATAAAGGATGCTGGATTTTTTCAAATGCTTTTTCTGCATCTATTGAGATGATCATATGATTTTTGTTTTTAATTCTGTTTATGTGGTGTATCACATTTATTGACTTGCGTATGTTAAACCATCCCTGCATCCCTGCTATGAAACCCACTTGAACTGGGTGGATTATCTTTTCGACATGTTGTTGGATTTGGTTAGCTAGTATGTTGTTAAGGATTTTAGCATCTATGTTCATCAGGGATATTGGTCTGTAGTTTTCTTTTTTGGTTGTGTCCTTTCCTGATTTTGGTATTAGTGGGTGATGCTGGCTTCATAGAATGAATTAGGGAGGATTCCCTCTTTTTCTATCTTGTGGAATAGTGTCAAAAGAATTGTTACCAATTCTTCTTTGAATGTCTGGTAGAATTCTGTTGTGAATCCATCTGGTCCTGGACTTTTTTTGAGATGGAGTCTCACTCTGTCGCCCAGGCTGGAGTGCAGTGGCGCAATCTCAGCTCACTGCAGCCTCCGCCTCCTGGGTTCCAGCGATTCTCCTGCCTCAGCCTTCCTGGTAGCTGGGATTACAGGCACACACCACCATGCCCGGCTAGTTTTTGTATTTTTAGTAGAGATGAGGTTTCAACATGTTGGCCAGGCTAGTCTTGAACTCCTGGCCTCAGGTGATCCGCCTGCCTCGGCCTCCCAAAGTGCTGGGATTACAGGCATGAGCCATCGTGCCCAGCCAATCCTGAACTGTTTTTTTTGTTGATAATTTTTAAATTACCATTTCAATCTCGCTGCTTGTTATTGGTCTGTTCAGGGTATCTATTTCTTCCTAATTTAAGCTAGGAGGGTTGTATTTTTCCAGGAATTTATCCATCTCTTCTAGGTTTTCTAGTTTATGTGCATAAAGGTGTTCATAGTAGCCTTGAATGATCTTTTGTATTTCAGTGATGTCAGTTGTAATATCTCCTGTTTCTTTTCTTAATGAGGTTATTTGGATTTTCTCTCTTATTTTCTTGGTTAATCTTGCTAACAGTCTATCAATTTTATTTATCTTTTCAAAGAACCAGCTTTGTGTTTCATTTATCTTTTGTATTTTTTGTTTGTTTCAATTTCGTTTAATTCTGCTCTGATCTTGGTAATTTCCTTTCTTCTGCTGGCTTTGGGTTTGGTTTGTTCTTGTTTCTCTAGTTCCTTGAAGTGTGACCTTAGCATGTCAGTTTGTGCTCTTTGAGTCTTTTTGATGTAGGCATTTATAGGGCTATGAACTTTCCTGTTAGCACCACCTTTGCTGTATCCCAAAGGTTATGATAGATTGTTTCATTATTGTCATTCAGTTCAAAGAATTTTTTAATTTCCATCTTGATTTCATTTTTGACCCAGTGCTCATTCAGGAGCAGGTTATTTTATTTCCATGTATTTGCACGGTTTCGAAGGTTCCTTTTGGAGTTCATTTCCAGTTTTATTCCACTGTAGTCTGAGAGAGTGCTTGATATAATTTCAATTTTCTTAAATTTATTGAGGCTCGTTTTATGGACTATCATATGGTCTATCTTGGAGAAGGTTCCATGTGCTGTTGAATAGAATGTGTATTCTGCAGTTGTTGGATGGAATGTTCTGTATATATATCTGTTAAGTCCATTTGTTCCAAGGTATAGTTTAAATTCATTGTTTCTTTGTTGACTTTCTGCCTTGATGACCTGTCTAGTGCTGTCAGTGGAGTATTGAAGTCCCCAACTATTATCGTGTTGCCATCTATCTCATTTCTTAGGTCTATTAGTAATTGTTTTATAAATTTGGGAGCTCCAGTCTTAGGTGCATAAATGTTTAGGATTGTGATATTTTCCTGTTGGACAAGGCCTTTTACTGTTATATCATGTCCCTCTTTGTCTCTTTTAAATGCTGTTGCTTTAAAGTTTGTTTTGTCTGATATAAGAATAGCTACCCCTCCTCGCTTTTGGTGTCCATTTGCATGAAACGCCTTTTACCACCCCTTTAAGTTTATTTGAGTCCTTATGTCTCCTGAAGACAGCAGATAGTTGGTTGGTGGGTTCTTATCCATTCTGCATCTCTGTATCTTTTAAATGGAGCATTTAGGCCACTTACATTCAATGTTAGTATTGAGATGTGAGATACCTCATAGTGTTATTTGTTGCCTGTATACCTTGGTTTTTTTTGTTTTTGCTTTTTGACTTACATTTTTGTTTTATAGGTTCTGTATGATTTATGCTTTAAAGAGATTCTGTTTTAATGTGTTTCCAGGATTTGTTTCAAGATTTAGAGCTCGTTTTAGCAGTTCTTGTAGTGGTGGCTTAGTAGTGGCACATTCTCTAAGCATTTGTTTGTCTGAAAACGACTGTATCTTTCCTTCACATATGATACTTAGTTTTACTGGATACAAAATCCTTAGTGATAATTGTTTTGTTTGAGGAGGCTGAAGACAGGGCCCCAATCCCTTCTAGCTTGTAGGGTTTCTGCTGAGAAATCCGCTGCTAATCTGTTAGGTTTTCCTTTATACGTTACCTGGTGCTTTTGTCTCACAGCTCTTAAGATTCTTTCCTTTGTCTTAACTTTAGATAACGTGATGACAGTGTGCCTACGCGATGATCATTTTGTGATGAATTTCCCACTTGTTCTTTGTGCTTCTTGTATTTGAATGTCTAGGTCTCGAGCAAGGCCAGGGAAGTTTTCCTTGATTATTCCCCCAAATATGTTTTTCAAACTTTCAGACATCTCTTCTTCCTCAGGAACATCAGTTATTCTTAGGTTTGGTGTTTAACATAATCCCAGACCTCGTCGAGGCTTCGTTCATATTCTCTTATTCTTTTTTCTTTGTCTTTGTTGTATTGGGTTAATTTGGAAGACCTTGTCTTCGAGCTCTGAATTTCTTTCTTCTACTTGTTCAATTCTATTGCTGAGACTTTCCAGAGCATTTTGCATTTCTATAAGTGTGTACAGTGTTTCCTGAAGTTTTTATTGTTTTTTTTCTTTATGCTATCCATTTCCTTGAATATTTCTCCCTTCACTTCTTGTATCGTTTTTTGGATTTCCCTGCATTGGGCTTTGCCTTTCCCTGGCGCCTCCCGGATTAACGTAATAACTAACCTCCTGAATTCTTTTTCAGGTAAATCAGCGATTTCTTATTGGTTTGGATGCATTGCTGATGAACTAGTGTGATTTTTGGAGGGTTGTTAAAGAGCCTTGTTTTGTCAAATTACCAGAGTTGGTTTTCTGGTTCCTTCTCATTTGGGTAGGCTCTGTCAGAGTCTAGGGCTGAAGGCTGTTGTTCAGATTCGTTTGTCCCACTGGGTGTTCCCTTGATGTAGTACTCTTCCCTTTTTCCTATGGATGTGGCTTCCTGTGAGCCGAGCTGCAGGGATTGTTATCTCTCTTCTGGGTCTAGCCACCCAGCAAGTCTACCCAGCTCTGAGCTGGTACTGGAGGTTGTCTGCAGAGAGTCCTGTGATGTGAACTGTCTATGGGTCTCTCAGCTGTGGATACCAGCACCTGTACCAGTGGAAGTGGCAGGGGGGTGAAATGGACTCTGTGAGGGTTCTTAGCTTTGGTGGTTTAATTTTCTATTTTTGTGCTGGTTGGCCTTCTGCTGGGAGGTGGCGCTTTCCAAAGAGCATCAAGCTATGGTAGTATGGATTGGAAATGGTGGTGGGTGGGGCCCTAGAACTCTCAAGAGTATATGCCCTTTGTCTTCAGCTACCAGGGTGGATAAGGAAGGCCCATCAGGTGGGGGCAGGGCTAGGTGTGTCTGAGCTCAGAATCTCCTTCGTTGGGTCTTGCTGAGGCTGCTGTGGGGGTTGGATGTGATGTTCCCAGGTCAATGAAGTTGCGTACCTAGGAAGATTATGGCTGCCTCTGCTGAGTCATGCAGGTTGTCAGGGAAGCGGGGGAAAGCTGGCAGTCACAGGCCTCACCCAGCTCCCACACAAACGGAAGGGCCAGTCTCACTCCCACCATGCCCCCTCAACAGCCCCAAGTCTGTTTCCAGGCAGTAGGGGATCTGGGCCTGAGAACTTTCCCCAGGCTACCCACCTCCCAGCTGTGAAAGAAAAAGGCTTGGTTCTTCCCCCACCTGTGGAGTGTGCACACCGGATTCGTGCCCTCCCCCTTCTGGCCAGGAGGCTTCTCGCCACTTCAAATTGTTACAAAGTTCAGCTGGAGACTTCCTTCTCCCTATAGCGTTTCCCCTCCTATTCCTCTGGCTGCCCTCCCGAAGGATCCCTGTGGTGCCAGGCAGGAATGGCCTGCTTGAAGACCCAGCGAGCTCCCAAGGCTTTCCTGCTGCTTCCTCTACTTCTATATTTCGCTGGGCTCTCTAAATTGACTCAGCTCCAGGTAAGGTCAGAAACTTATCCTGCAAACAGACGTTCAGTTTCCCCAGTGGGGGTGTGTGTTCCGGAGAGGAGGATCTCCCTTTCCCACTTCTGCAGTTTGGGCACTCACAGTATTCGGGGTGTCTCCTGGGTCCTGCAGGAGCATTCTGCTTCCTTCAGAGGGTCTGTGGGTTCTCTTGGGATTCCTAGTTCTTTCTTGCAGTCGATCTGCAGCTAAAATTCATGATGTGAGCCTCCGCATGCTGCTCTGTCCATCTGAGTAGGAGCTGCAATCTAGTCCTGCCTCCTGTCTGCCATGATGGCATCCCATTATGTTTAAAATGTTTCTTATAGATAGCGTATAGTTAGACCATGTTTTTTTACCCACTCTGCCAGTTTCTGTTTTTTAATTGGTACATTTATGCCACTTAAACTTACTGTAATTATTGCTATTTTAAACTTAAATCTGTCCTCTTTATGATCATTCATTGAAATATTTTCATCATTCACCCACAAACCTGCTTCTCCTCACTTCTGAACCTTATTTAGTGGCATCAACATCTACAAGTTACCTTTTTAACTCAATCAAAAATACTCCATTACTTTTTCTTCCTTACCCACATTTCAAATTAGTAACAAATTCCTAGCCACTCTGCCCCCACCCACAAATACCTATGGAACTTACCCCCTCATCCCTAATTGTCACACACATCGTCTAGGTCTTCAACACTCATTTAAATGCTTGCCATAGTCTCCTAATTGTTTTTTCTGCCTCTGGTCTCTACCCAATTCATTTTCTACACTGCCACCAGCCAGCCAGGTTTTTCAAAACAGATTGACTGTGCCATTGTGTGGTTTAAATTTTTTTTTTCTTTTTTTTTGAGACAGAGTCTTGCTCTGTCGCCGAGGCTGGAGTGCAGTGGCATGATCTCGGCTCATTTGCAACCTGCGCCTCCCGGGTTCAAGGGGTTCTCCTGCCTCAGCCTCCCAAATAACTGGGATTACAGGCACTCACCACCATGCCCAGTTAATTTTTGTGTTTTTAGTAGAGATAGGGTTTCACCATGTTGGCCAGGCTGGTCTTAAACTCCTGACCTCAAGTGATCCTCCCACCTCGGCCCCCCAAAGTGCTGGGATTACAGGCGTGAGCCACCACGCCCAGCCTTGCGGTTTAAAATCTTTTGACGGCCCTTTATCTCCTCCACAATAAGATTCTTCCCTGTATTGCCTAATCTTAACTTTTGACTCAGTTCCAATTCCCTAGTGCCTTTGTATCCTACCAGCCGTGCCCGATACAGGTCTGTACACTATAAACACTTTCACTTTCATGTCTCTGTCCCTGCTGTTTGCCTTGCCTTCACAGGGCAAAGCCCTACTTAATAACTTCAAGATTCAGCTCAAATATCTTATTATTTTCCCTGAATCCAGCAGATAAAATTGTTCTTCATTTGTATTCTAATAGTACATCATAGGTACTTTTATACTGATATTACCATGTCTTTCTTGTTAGTCTCCCTGGCTAGGCTCTGGGCTGATTGAAGGCAAAGAACTGTACTTCACAGATTTTAGTATCCTTGGAATCTAATTCCATTCCTGACTGTAGCAGGCCCATAACCGTGTTGAATTCCTGCCTGTGGACCTTATTCCTATTGTTCCCCTTATTTGGATGCCTTGATCATCTTTCTATTCAAAGCATGCCCATTCTTCATGGCCCACTTCCTCCATAAAGCCTCACTGACTAATGTAGCAGTGATAATTTTAACTGCTTTGCTTTAGGGAAAAGACCTTGCTTTTATTAGTTTAATTTACCATACAGTTTCCAGGCATTGATTACTATTAAAAATAGAGACTATCTGTAGTATCTTTTATTGCGCTTATTTCAGCAATCCTACTAATAGATCCTCAGCTACATCCATCTAACCCCAAACAGACCTAAGTAACTCACAATTTTATTGAATACAAAGCCTTTTTACATGAGAAATAACATTTATATCCATTGTTTTCAGGAAGAGATCATTTGGGGTTTGTTTCCCTTCTGTCATTTTATTTGGGGACAGTTAAAAGAGGCTTCTATTTCACATGCCATTAGAGTTTGACACCAGAAATTATCTTTTAACCTAGTGCTAGCCACAGTGAGGCACAGTAAACACAATGGAGTTTATGTTCCTGATGTGTGTATTCTTTTTTTCTTATGATAGTGATATCTTTTTCATCTCTTTTGAAGTACTTTTTCAGTCTTTTGTCTTAGCATCTGTGTGGAATATAATATATAAAAGTATTGTACAGTCGAACATACAGAGTGATGTACCCAAGATCACTCACCTATGCATTGGTAATGCCAAGCCTAGAATTCTGGCTACTTTCTGTTTCTGTTAATTTTCAAAATTAGCTCAATAAATGTAAGAAAGACAGGAAGAGGTGCATGTTTAATATGCTCCATTATCTTAGACACTTATAAAGTAGGGATTTTTTTAATAGTTGGGTTTTGCAGAGACTGTTAGACCTCATGGCTTCTAAGAATTGATAATTGCATCAGATTGCAAATATGAATATACTGTATCCATTTTAATAAGTATAAAATTTCTTTTTGATACTAGAAGCTGTAAGTATGCTATGTACCTAGAAAGTAATGTTTTTCTTGCAAATTTATGTTTAATGTGCATGACTAGGGAACATTAGCATAGGTGTTGTAGCATTTAACTGCTGCTTAAAATTTTTGAGAATAGGCCAGGTGCAGTGGCTCATGCCTATAATCCCAGCACTTTGGGAGGCCCAGGCAGGAGGATTGCTTGAGTCCAGGAGTTTGAGACCAGTCTGGGTAACATAACAAGACTATGTCTCTATTTAAAAAAAAAAAAATAGCCAAGCGTGGTGGCATGTACCTGTAGTCCAGCTACTTGAGAGGCTGAGGCATGAGGATCACCTGAGCTCAGGAGTTTGAGGTTACAATGAGCTGTGATCACCACTGCACTCCAGCCTGGGCAACAGAGCAAGACCCTGTCTCGAATAAATTTTTTTGAGCCAGGCGCGGTGGCTCATGCCTGTAGTCCTAGCACTTTGAAGAGGCCGAGGCAGGCGGATCACCTGAGGTCAAGTGTTCAAGACCAGCTTGGCCAACATGGTGAAACCCGGTCTCTACTAAAAATACAAAAATTAGCTGGGCATGGTGGCATGTGCCTGTAATCCCAGCTACTTGGGAGGCTGGGGCAGGAGAATTGCTTGAACCGGGAGGTGGAGGTTGCAGTGAGCCAAGATCGCACCATTGCACTCCAACCTGGGTGACAAGAGCAAAACTCCGTCTCAAAAAAAAAAAAGAAAAATTTCTGAGAGTATATCATTAGAATCTAGAACTTGGGTAAAGGAAGTTAACTATAAGGGAGTGAGAGAATTTTTGTGAAATGTAGGTATGCAGTATTTGATACAGATTTGTCTTGGTACTATTAATAGCCTCACTTTACAAATGAAGGTTTAGAGCTGTTAAGTAACTCAACAATTTCACACAGTCATAGCATCAGAATTAGAACCCTGCTCTGTCTCTATAGCTTATGTTTTTAACCATTATGCTCCAATAGTTGACGTCTTGAGGTCTGGGACTATGTCTTCATTCACTCTAGAGATATTTATTAAGTGCCTACTATTTTTACTAATCACTGTTCTAGGAGCTAGAGATATAGTAAGTGAACAAAAGAGACAAAAATATCTGTGAACGAGAGACAAAAATAGAATGGAGCATACATTCTAGTGGAAGAAGACAGAAAATAAGTAAATTTTATAATATAAAGTTTTTTTTTTTTTTTGAGATAGAGTTTCACTATTGTTGCCTAGGCTGGAGTGCAGTGTCACAATCTTGGCTCACTGCAACCTCTGCCTCCTGAGTTCAAGCGATTCTCCTGCCTCAGCCTCCCAAGTAGATGGAATTACAGGCACGCACCACCACTCCCGGCTAATTTTTTTGTATTTAGTAGAGACGGAGTTTCACCATGTTGATCAGGCAGGTCTCGAACTCCTGACCTCAGGTGATCCACCCGCCTTGGCCTCCCAAAGTGTTGGGATTACAAGTGTGAGCCACTGTGCCAGGCTATAAGTTAATTTTTTAAACCACTTTATTGAGGTATGATTGGTATTCAAAAAGCTGTATATATTTATTATATAGAACTTAATGAGTTTGGAGATAAGTATACAAGCATGAAACCATCACCACCGTCTGTGCCATAACCCAAGCATCACCTATAAAAGCTTATTCTCATCCTCTTATTTATTAAGTATACGATACAGTATTGTAAACTGTATGCACTGTGCTATATAATAGATCTCTCAAACTTAATCATTTTGAAAGTGAAACTTTGTACCCTTTGACTAATACCACCTGTTTCGCCAGCCCCAAGGCCCTCGCAATCACTGTTCTACTCTGCTTCTATGAGTTTGATGTTTCTAGATTCATCATATAAGTGGCATTATGTAGTATTTGTCCAAAAAGTATCTGGCTTAATTTCACTTAGCATAATGTCTTCCAGTTTCATTCATGTTATCACAAATGCCAGGATTTTCTTTTTATGACTGAATAGTATTCTGTTGTGTGTATATGCCACATTTTCTTTATCCATTCATCTGTCAATGGACATTTAGGTTGTTTCCATGTCTAGGCTATTGTGAATAATGCTGCAGTGAACATGGGAGTTCAGATGCCTCTCTGACATACTGATTTTATTTACTTTAAATATATACCCAGAAATGGAATTGCAGGATCATATGGTAGTTCTATTTTAAGTTTTTTCAGGAACTTTCATACTGGTTTTCATAGTAGGTGCACCAATTTACATTCCCATCGACTGTACAGGGTTCCATTTTATCCACATCTTCACTAATACTTGTTATATATATATATATGTGTGTGTGTGTGTGTGTATATATATATATGTGTGTATATATATATGTGTATATATGTGTGTATATATATATGTGTGTGTATATATATATATGTATATATATATAATGTTCATCCTAACAGGTGTGAGGTGATATATCATTGTGGTTTTGATTTGGAAATCAAATCACCTGATCAATTGGTGATGTTGAGCACCTTTTCATATACTCATTGGCCATTTGTATGTCCTCTTTGGAGAAATGTCTATTTAGGTCCTTTGCCTATTTTAAAAATTGGGTTATTTGTTTGAATTTTGGGGTTTTTGACATTCAGTTGTAGGGGTTTCTAACGTATTTTAGATATCAACCATTCATTAGATATACGGTTTGCAAATATTTTCTCCCATTCTGTAAGTTGCCTTTTCATGTTGTTGGTTGTTTCTTTTGTTGTGCAGAAGCTTTTTAGTTTGATACAGTCCCGTTTGTCTATTTTTGCTTTTGCTGCTGGTGCTTGTGGTGTGGTGTCTTATCCAAGAAATCATTGCCAAGTCCAATGTCAAGAAGTTTTTTTCCTGTTTTCTTCTAGGAGTTTTACAGCTTCAGGCCTTACATTTAAGTATTTAATACATTTTGAGTTTATTTTTGTATATAGTGTAATATAAGAGTCCAATTTCATTTTTTTGCATGTGTATCTCCAAAGGTAATCAGTTTTGTGAAGAAAAGTAAAACAAAGTGGGATGGCAGGGAGTAAATAAGGTGGGTGAGCAAAGCTTCACTGAGAAGTTGTTGTTCGAGCAAAGTACAAAGGAGGTAAGGAAATGATCATATGATAAGACCATTCCACGTAGAGAGAGCAGCAAGTGAAGCTGCTATAAGGCAGGAGTTCTGGTGTGCTCAAAAAACAGCAGCAAGGGCAGCTGGAGCCAGTGAGTGAGAAGGAGAGGAAAATAGAAAAGGAAAACATAGAGATGTCGATGCGGGGATCAGAACATATAGGACATTGCAAGGACTTTGGCTTTTGCTCTGAGTAAGATGGGAATCAGTGGGTTTTCAAACAGAGAATGACATAATCTGATTTATTTTAAAAGGATCATTCTGACTTCTATACTGAGAACAAACTATAAGAAGATAAGGACCAGGCACGGTGGCTTATGCCTGTAATCCCAGCACTTTGGGAGGCCAAGGTGGGCGGATCACCTGAGGTCAGGAGTTCAAGACCAGCCTGGCCAACATGGTGAAACCCCATCTCTACTAAAAATATTAAAAAATTAGCTGGGTGTGGTGGCGTGTGCCTGTAGACCCAGCTACTCAAGAGGCTGAGGCAGGAGAATCACTTGAACCCGGGAGGCGGAGGTTGCAGTGAGCTGAGATGGCGCCACTGCACTCCAGCCTGGGCAACAGAGCAAGACTCCGTCTAAAAAAGAAAATCTTTAGATAATTAGAACATTTGAGTATGGATTAGATATTAGATGATATAAATGGTATTTTTTAGGTATGAGAATGGCACGGTAATCATATTTAAAAGAAGGGTTATCAAAGGTGTATATAGAAGTATCTACTGATAAAATTATTAGTGTCTAGATCTTGCTTTCAATGCTGCAGCAAAAATAAACAAAAATGGGAAGACTGATAAAGCAGGTAAAATTTTGATAATTGTTAAAGCAGGTGATGGATGCATGGGGTTCAATATATTATATGGAGTTCATTATACTCTTCCATCTACTTTTATATATATTTAAAATGCCCATAATAAAAAGACAGTGGCCGGGCATGGTGGCTCATGCTTGTAATCCCAGCACTTTAAGAGGCCAAGGTGGGAGAATCACTTGAGCCCAGGAGTTCAAGACCAGTCCAGGCAACAAAGAGAGACCCTGTCTCTACAAACAAACACAACAAAAATTAGCTGAGTGTGGTGGCACATGCCTGTGGTCCCACCTACTCAGGAGGCTGGGGTGAAAGGATCGCTGGAGCCCAGGAGGCGGAGGTTACAGTGAGCCGAGGCCATGCCACTGCACTCTAGCCTGGGCGACAGAACAAGACCCTATCTCAAAAAAAAAAAAAAGAAAGAAAAATATATGTATATAACATTTTACTTGGTAATTCTACCTTTAATAATTTATCATAAAGGAATAATCAAGAAAAAATAAATACCAAAAAATAGAACAAAAAACAAAAACAAACCAAAAAATTATTAGATATTCTGAAAGATAAGTAAAAAGATTCTCATCTTAATGTTTTCATAATAGCTAAAATTTGAACAACCTAAATTTCTAACAGTTGGAAAATAAAAACTGGTATAACCCATGCAGTAAAATACATGCAGTCCTTAAATTGTTTTCAAAGACTATTTAGTGATGTTAAAAATGGTCACAATAAAACATAAAGTGAAGAAAGAATGTGAAATTGGATACAATATTACCACAATTTTGACTAAAAAGTACCTATAAATACACATATATATTTTAAGGGACAAGAGTCTCCCTCTGTCACCCATGCTGGAGTGCTGTGGTACCATCATAGCACATTGTGACCTCAAACTTCTGGGTTCAAGCAATCCTCCCACCTCAGTCTCTTGTGCTACAGGCAAGCACCACCATGCCTGGCTTTTTTTTTTTTTTTTTTTTTTTTTTTGGAGACGGAGTCTTGCTCTGTCACCCAGGCTGGAGTGCAGTGGCGCGATCTCTGCTCACTGCAAGCTCCGCCTCCCGGGTTCACGCCATTCTCCTGCCTCAGCCTGCTGAGTAGCTGGGACTACAGGCGCCTGCCACCACGCCCAGCTAATTTTTTGTATTTTTAGTAGAGACGGGGTTTCACCATGTTAGCCAGGATAGTCTCCATCTCCTGACCTCTTGATCTGCCCGCCTCAGCCTCCCAAAGTGCTGGGATTACAGGCGTGAGCCACCACACCCGGCAAAATGGGCAGACATCTGTAACTAACTCATTAGTTCATATTATTTGAGAGAAACTGCTCTAGCCATCTCAGTACATCCTCTCCACCATGAAGTAAGCTCCATGAGGGCAGGAATCTTTTTTTTTTTTCTTTTCGCTCTGTCTTCCAGGCTGGAGTGCAGTGGCACGATCTCGGCTCACTGCAAGCTCTGCCTCCTGGGTTCATGCTATTCTCCTGCCTCAGCCTCCCGAGTAGCTGGGACTGCAGGCGCCTGCCACCAAGCCTGGCTAATTTTTTTGTATTTTTAGTAGAGACGGGGTTTCACTGTGTTAGCCAGGATGGTCTTGATCTCCTGACCTCGTGATCTGCCCGCCTCAGCCTCCCAAAGTGCTGAGATTACAGGCGTGAGCCACGGTGCCTGGCCTATTTTTTTAATTAAAAAATAATTTTGGGGCTAGGCACAGTGGCTTATTACACTTGTAATCCTGGCACTTTGGGAGGCCGAGGTGGGTGGATCAGTTGAGATCAGGAGTTCAAGACCAGCCTGGCCAACATGGTAAAATCCCGTCTCTACTAAAAATACAAAAAGTAGCCAGGTATGGTGACAGCCACCTGTAATCTCAGCTACTTGGGAGGCTGAGGCATGAGAATCGCCTGAACCCAGGAGGCAGAGGTTGCAGTGAGCCAAGATTGCACCACTGCACTCCAGCCTGAGTGACAGAGCAAGACTCCATCTCAAAAAATAGTAATAATAATAATAATGATTATTTTTGTAGAGACAGTCTCACTATGTTGTCCAGTCTGGTCTCAAACTCCTGGCCTCAAGCAATCCTCCTGCCTCAGCCTCCCAAAGTACTGGGATTACAGGGATGAACTACCGTGCCTGGCCCTATAAATATGTATAGATAAAAGACTTTAAGGAAATATGCTAAATTATTAATAATATTCTTTATCTCTGAGTGATAGGATTTCACATCTTTTGATTCTTTATACTCTGTTTTTCTAAAGTTTTCTTTTATGCTTACCTACTTTTATTAAAACAAATGGAAGAGGGGAATGTAAATTAGTTCAACCATTATGGAAGACAGTGTGGCAATTCCTCAAAGACCTAGAACCAGAAATACCATTTGACCCAGCAGTCCCATTACTGGGTATATACCCAAAGGAATAGAAATCATTCTGTTATAAAGATACATGCAGGCATATGTTCATTGCAGCACTATTCCGTATAGCAAAGACATTGAATCAACAAAAATGCCTATCAATGATAGACTGGGTAAAGAAAATGTGGTACATATATACCATGGAATACTATGCAGCCATACAAAGGAATGAGAGCATGTCCTTTGCAGGGACACGGCTGGAACTGGAAGCCATTATCCTCAACAAACTAATGCAGGAACAGAAAACCAAACGCCACATGTTATCACTTATAAGTAGGATCTGAACAATGAGAACACATGGACACAGGGAGGGGAACAACACACACTGGGGCCTGTCGGGGGATGGGAGGAGGGAGAGCATCAGGAACAATAGCCAATGCATGTGGGGCTTAATACCTAGGTGATGGGTTGATAAGTGCAGCAAACCACCCTGGCACACGTTTATGTAAGAAACCTGCACATTCTGCACATGTATCTTGGAACTTAAGAAGTATTATTTTTTAATTCAAAACATAAAAAAAAAGAGACTATGAAAGTTTCAGGTTTAAACTTTTTGACCCAGTAATAACCCTAATATAAGGATAAGGAAATAGGCCAGGCACAGTGGCTCATGCCTGTAATCCCAGCACTTTGGGAGGCTGAGGCAGGTGGATCACTTGAGATCAGGAGTTCGAGACCAGCCTGGCCAACATAGTGGAACCCTGTCTCTACTAAAAATACAAAAATTAGATGGGTGTGGTGCTGTGTGCCTATAATCCCAGGTTCTCGGGAGGCTGAGGCAGGAGGATTGCTTGAACCCAGGAGGCAGAGGTTGCAGTGAGCCAAGATCGTGCCACTGCACTCCAGCCTGGGTGACAGAGCAAGACTCAGTCTCAAAAAAAAAAAAGAAAAGATAAGGAAATAGTCAAATATGGATAAAGATTCAAAGATTCATGTTCCAGGGCATTCATTGAATTGCTGGGTTTTATTTATTTGTTTGTTTTTGTTTTTTGTTTGTTTGTTTTTGAGACGGAGTCTCGCTCAGGTTCTAGTGATTCTCCTGCCTCAGCCTCCCGAGTAGCTGGGATTACAGGTGTGCACCACACCGGGCTAATTTTTGTATTTTTAGTAGAGATGGAGTTTCACCATGTTGGCCAGGCTGGTCTCCAACTCCTGACCTCAGGTGATCTGGCTGCCTCAGCCTCCCAAAGTGCTGGGCTTACAGGAGTGAACCACCACGCCTGGCCGAATTACTGTTTTTATTAGCAGAAAAGTTGGAAATGTCTAAGTGACCAACAAAGAAAGAATGATTAATCGTGATGCATCCATATTATGCAGCTACTAAATGTTTTCAAAGCATGAAATACAGAAAATGCTCATGGTATAATAGGAAGATTGGTAAATTTCATGTTTAATATGATTTCAAATACATTTTTTAAAAATGAAAGATTGAAGAGAGACAAAACGTTAGCAGGTTTGGGGTGATGTTAATTTTTCTGTTTTTTTTTGTTGTTGTTGTTCTCCGAATTGTCTACACTGATCATGTATTACTTTATAACTTAAAAAATTTAGGCTGGGTGCGGTGGCTCACGCCTGTAATCCCAGCACTTTGGGAGGCCAAGGCGGGTGGATCATGAGGTCAGGAGTTCAAGACCAGCCTGGCCAAGATGGTGAAACCCCGTCTCTACCAAAAATACAAAAATTAGCCGGGCACGGTGGCAGGCGCCTGTAATCCCAGCTACTCGGGAGGCTAAGGCAGGAGAATAGCTTGAACCCGGAGGGCAGAGGTTGCAGTTAGCCAAGATTGCACCACTGCACTCCAGCCTGAGTGACAGAGTGAGACTCCATCTAAAAAAAAAAAAAAAAAAAATTTAGTCTGGTCATGGTGGCTCACACCTGTAATCCCAGCACTTTGGGAGGCTGAAGCGGGTGGATCACCTGAGGTCAGGAGTTCAAGACCAGCCTGGCCAGCATGGTGAAACCCTGTGTCTACCGAAAATATAAAAAATTAACCAGGCGTGGTGGCATGTGCCTGTAATCTCAGCTACTTGGGAAGCTGAGGCAGTAGAATGGCTTGAACTTGGGAGACAGAGGTTGCAGTGAGCCAAGATCATGCACTCCAGCCTAGGCAACAAGAGTGAAACTCCGAATCTGATTTGTGTGTAATGAGGGAAGCCTGTTTAGCTGTATGTCTCCCAGCAGTGCTCACTAGTCTGGTAGTAAAATTGAGGGGGGCGAGGATGGTTGTCATCTAGCATTAAAAGTGCTTAGCAAAGGTTACAGGAGTCTGTGTTGGTGGTCTACCTCCATGGTTGATGTGAAGATGTTTTTTATAAACTGTAAAGTTCTACACGAATAATAGTGGTAGTTTTTAATCTATCCCCATGCCACTGTCCTCATTCAAGCCCTCATTATTCTTACTTAAACTTATTGACTGCTTTTCCTGCCTCCATGCTCTTTCCAAACCATCTTTTACATTACTGCCCAGAGTTCTTTTTCTGAAGCACCGGTAAGATGGTGGTGGTTTTTTCCTTTCAGAAACCTGTGTTGGCTCTCCATGTCTGAACTTTTAAGCCGCAAATTTGAGGCCTTTTTATTATTTATTTTATTTTATTTTATTTATTTATGTATTTTTGGAGACAGAGTTTCGCTCTTGTGGCCCATGCTGGAGTGCAATGCCGTGATCTCAGCTCACCGCAACCTCCACCTCCTGGGTTCAAGCGATTCTCCTGCCTTAGCCTCCCAAGTAGCTGGGATTACAGGCATGCACCACCATGCCCAGCTAATACTGTGTTTTTAGTAGGGATGGAGTTTCTCCATGTTGGTCAGGCTGATCTTGAACTACCGACCTCAGGTGATCTGCCTGTCTCGGCCTCCCAAAATGCTGGGATTACAGGCATGAGCCACCGTGCCTGGCCAAGGCCTTTTTGAAGTGATCCCAAAGTACCTTTCTACCCTAATTTCTGACTACATCTCCATATACTGTTTTCTCTGTCCTCATCATCCTACCTACCTTTCCCTAAATATGCAAGGCTTAGCTAACCCTCTGTTCTTGCTCATGCTATGTCATGTAAAACCTTTGAAGGACAAACTTTGGACTTACAGTTAGATGACTTGTATTACTGCTTTGGTTCTGCTGTTCACAAGTGGCTGTGTGGCCTTTAATATATTATTTTAACCTCTTTGATCCTCAGGGGTTTTTTGTGTGTTTTGTTTGTTTGTTTGTTTGTTTTTACTAATTTCTTCATCTTTATACTGTTAATACCTACCTCAAAGAATTGTTAGAATTTATTCAGATAATGAATACGAAAGCATGTTGTAACTAGATGCACAGTACACATGTATGGCATTATTTTCTACCTACCTCTGTCAGTATGCTTTTGACTTCAAATAACAGAAATCCAACTGAAAATAGCTTAAACAATGAGGAAGCAACTCTGGAGGTAAGGCGGTTCCAGGGTTGGTTAATTCAGCAGCTCAGTAGCATCATCCTACTATCTCGCTGCTTTGTACTCTTTGTTTTGTTCCTTTCAGCTTTTTACACTATGGTCTTAAGATGGCTGCTACAGTCTTAGTTGTCACATGAAGTCAGCAATGTTCAGATGCAGGAAAGGAGGAGTCCTATTAGTATGACCCTCTTTAAGGGTGAGAAAATCTCTCTAGAAGCCTCCCCTCATCCCCACCCCATAAACTTTGCCCGATGTCTAATTCATGGAAATTGTACCACATGCCTAACCAGTCATCACTGGGAAGGGAAATCAGCTAATCTTCATTAGCTTAGACCAATCATGATTCACTCGCTGGTACTGGCCGTCACCTCTCCTGAAGGAACAGATGCTTAGAAAAAGGACAAAGTGGTGGCTCTATTAGGGAGGGAAAAGATTGTGACAGCACGATGTCTTCAGGGATGACCCTGGTTTGTTAGGGCAAGGAGATGAAAGGAAGAGGTGCTAAGTAGTAAATCAGCATAAAGGGGAGCTTGCTTTTGGTGACTCAAGATTTCAATCAGGCATCATACAAAATGATGAGAGAACAGATGGGGTGGGAAGAATGTGAAACTAGTTTTACATTGCAGTTTCAAAGTTTATCTTTATATCCAAATAGGTATGCAGTGGAACTGATGAAGACCCTGATGATAAAAACGCACCCTTTCGGCAACGGCCATTTTGCAAATATAAAGGACATACTGCTGATCTCCTTGATCTTTCATGGTCTAAAGTAAGAAATTCTTATTTGAATCCTTTAGTAATTCTGTGTATAAGGAGCTGATGCTGTAGTCTTAAAGCAGAATTTCTTCTCCGGGAAACCTCAGTTTTTTGTCTTAAGGCCTTCAACTGATTGGATGAGGCCCACCCACATAGTCAAGGGTGATCTCCTTTACTTAAAATCAACTGATTATAGGTATTAATCACATGTACAGAATACCTTCACAGCAACAACTAGATTGGTGTTTGATTAAATAATTGAGTACTAGCTTAATAATTAAATAATTGAGTATAGCTAAGTTGATACATAAAATTAACTGTTATAACCACCTTCTTACCAGAATTAATACCTTTTCTTTGAACTCATTCTCCTTAACCTTTCTCTAGCATTTGATGATTTGATGCTATTGATCTTTCTTGAACTACTTGATTTGGTAGCACTGTATGTTCTAGATTCCCTTCCTATCTCACTGACTATTCCCTTGTTTCCTTCATGGAGGAAATATGTAATAGTTAAAAAAAAAATTGAGAACCTGTGCAACTATACCTGCTATGTACCAAGTACTTTTCATTCACTCAAAACATATCTGTTGATCATTTTACCACCTGGTTAAGAAATGACCTCTGGAGCCAGACTCCCAAGGTACATATTCTTCCTAGTCTGCCCCTTACATTGTGTGACCTTGGGCAAGTTATTTAACCTCACCATGCCTCATCTGCAAAATAGACATAATAAAAATACCTTCCTCATAGGGTTATAACAGGGAAAGATTAACTGAGCTAGTAAATATAAAGCACTTGCCTAGAACATAATAAATGTTCAATTAATATTAGCAGTGATGATAATGATTAACTGAGCTAGTAAATATAAAACACTTGCCTAGAACATAATAATGCTCAGTTAATATTAGCAATGATAGTCATCATCATCATCACTATCTGCCAAGTAGCATTTTAGCCACTGGGGACACAGACAAAAGTTAAGTACTTTACATGTGCTCTGTTCATACCCTCAAAACAACCTTATGCGATTGTTGATGTTTCCTTATCAAGGATTTAAAAAACCAAGGGTCATACGTGTTAAAGAACATGCTTAAAGGCGTATAGCTAGGGAGATACGGGAGTTTAGGTTCAAACCCTATGACTTCGGAGCATTACTCTGTAGCTCATTCCAGTGTCACAATAGCTAATCACTACAAGGAAACAGGATGACAAAAATAACAAATGTTGGACACGTTGAAAGATTTAAGAAATCATAAATTTTTTATACTTTCCGTTTTATACTTTATTTCCATTCTATCTCTTAGGAGGCAGCAGTAATATGATTTAGTATCTATCCAGCTACCTAATTGTCTCAAGTGAGTAATGTGCATTTTTAAGGACTGGTGCCAGCCTATAAACCACCTGGTCTTCCTGGTCCTTGATGATATGAATATAGAATACCAGTCTGTGAAGAGATAAGTGCAGAAACCAAGAGTAAACTATTTAGAAGTGTTTATGGCAGTTTTCACAATAAGTTTATACCTGTTTAATCTTTTAAAACTTGGGCTTCTATTTTGTATAATAATACAAAATGGGGCTTTTTTTTATATGCCTTTATTTTTATTTCATTTTTCTAGTAAATGTTTTCTGTATTTTAAAATAGTTTCAGTCCACAACTCATTGGAAATTTAAAAAAACGAAAACAATCCTTCACCAGAAATAGTCTGAGAAGCACTAGTTTAGATGAGTTATTTCAATGAGGTGCTGCCCCATGCAGGAATGGTTCCTCAAGGTCTATCCTCATATCCCCAACCCCTCCACCCCACCTCCATCCAGAGGAAAGGAACAAAATTTCTAAGCAACAAGATTCTAAGCCTCTCCAGGGTAGGAACCAGATATTATTTTACTGTTTTTTGCTTTTCAAACACCAACTCAAACCAGATATTGTTTCTCTTTAATGTCTATCACAGTGTTTTTAGTGAGTTTTCTATTTGTTGAAGGTGTATTTTGTGCCAATAACAAGAATTACCGTGTTAATTCTTACAATAACAACCCCGTGAGGTAGACAACCTGATTTTGTCTCGAGGAAGAGATTGAGCCCCTGTGACCTATCTAAAATCACAAAATTAGTTATGGGTAGAACCTAGATTTTAATCTAATTTATCTGACTTCCAAGATCAGTGCTTAGTTTAAGAACGTTATTTAATTTCGTTTATTTAATAAAAAGTATTTATTAAATACTTATAAAAGAACAAGTCTTTCTTAAAGAATACTTACTTGGAACAAGTCTTAACATGTCTTCAGCACCTTCACTTAATATTTTAGGAATGTCTTCATACCTCTTTCATATGCTCAAAGCAATGAGCTATCGCAGGAATTGAATACAGTCAGTTTCTGTTTTTTGTTTTTTTCTTCTGTTTTCTTTTTTTTGAGACGGAGTCTCGCTCTGTCGCCAAGGCTGGAGTGCAGTGGTACGATCTCAGCTCACTGCAACCTCCCATCTCCCAAGTTCAAGCGATTCTCCTGCCTCAGCCTCCCCGAGTAGCTGGAATTACAGGCGTGGGCCACCACACCCAGCTAATTTTTTTTTTTATTTTTAGTAGAGTTGGGGTTTCACCATGGTGGCCAGACTGATCTCGAACTCCTGACCTCAAATGATCCACCTGCCTCAGCCTCCCAAAGTGCTGGGATTACAGGCATGGGCCACTGTGTCCAGCCAAATAAAGTCAGTTTTAATGAACATAGGTTCATGGTGTGCCATAGGTTAAGTTTTTATACAGTTGGTATTAATCAACAGGAAATTATAATGCAAACTGCATATACTCTTCAAAACTTTTCTGGAACTGAGTAGATCTTGAAAATAAAAGTGATTGTTAGATATTTCAAAGATTATTGTAAATTTCCAAATTCTGTTTTTTAATTCTTTACTTTTAATCATAAAGTATACCATCTATTTGAAAACAGGTATACCACAATGTACCTACTTCATAGTGTTGCTATATAATGCGAAGAACAATGCTTAACACATCGTAAGTATGCGATCAATGTCACCATTGCCTTGATTTGTTTAGCACCTTTAGCCACACCAAAGAATACAGAGGTATCATTTGAGTTTTCTCATTCAGTATAACTCATAGTTCTCCGCCTTAAATAGATTATGTTTAGGAATTAATGAGCTTCTGCCAGCTGAAAGCTTTTGACAGATAGATGTTTGGTTCCTGGGCGATGGGGCCATCACAGTGCCTAAGTCAGTTACACTACCATCTTCTAGCCTTGAACATTCTGTGATCTATTCTGAAAGATTTGACAATTTCTATTCTCTAATTTTCTTGCCTAGAGTGTGACAGGTGCACAATAACTTTTTATTTCCATGCTGCATTATAGGGTAATCTTTTTGAAGACATTTTAAATGACAATTAGAGATCTATGTGAGTTAAAATTCACCAGTGTTATCAATGTGAAAATAACTGAAGTGACAATAAAATGAATAGATGCCTTATACTGATAGCTAAGTTCCAATATGTGCAGGTGATAACAACTAAGGCACACCTTAGTTCTCTGCTGGTGCCTGGCAGATTTCTTTAGACATTGATAAGATTCATCTGAATTTCAGAACAGGTAATGTCAAAAAGTTTTAGAATCAGTGAAATATGGTATTTAACTGTTTGGGGGAAAATAGGATCTTCCAAGTGAATTTGATAATCTTTTGTTCTTTCCGATGCTGCATTTAACAATAACAAAACTGTTGGGATACAAAAACCAAAAGTTCACTTTTATTGTATAAATAGGGTTCTTTTTCATATAGTGATAACATAGTCAATGTCATTTTCCCCATAGAACTACTTTCTTCTTTCTTCTTCAATGGATAAAACAGTCAGATTATGGCACATTTCTCGAAGAGAATGCCTTTGCTGTTTTCAACATATAGATTTTGTCACTGCCATAGCTTTTCATCCAAGAGTAAGTAACTGTTTATACATGTTTTTGTTAACCTCTAAGGAAGGTGAGAGAACCTGATTTCTCTAGAGGGCAATTGGACTACAGGAAAAAAATTATTAACAGCTACATAGTTATGAGCAATTTAATTTTGTGTTTCATTTTGCTTTAGAAATGAGAAAGGAAATATTCTGCTGATCTGCATTAGAAAAACTGGGGATGTTATATCCTAAATCTTTATTAAGACATGCAAGGTATAAATAAATGAAATAAAGTATCCTATTAAAGATGAGAGATATTGGAGATGGAGGAAGAAGAGACAGCAGATGGATAAATGAGAAAGGGAAGTACCTAGGCAGAAATAATGAGAAGATTGGGGAGGGAAGAGACAGAGAAAAAGACTGAAAGAGGCAAAGACGAAAATTCGTTACAAGATACACTGAATTCATACTGTTAGTCATGATATCCCTTCTTTATTCCTTTTCAGTATAGAAAATCCTTTCATATCTTTCCCCCAGAAATAAAGTATTTCATATGATTTCAGCCAAGAGAAAAATCTGCTGTCATGGAATTGCAGACCTATTGTATGCCCTTAGAGGATAGAGCCACCAAATGCTTATGGCTAAATTAGTTACAGATTTTTGCAACTGTAAGCAAAAGGGAAATCACATGTTGGTGCTGACTGCACTAGCTCTATTAAGCAGAGGACTGGAGCTGACCCTAGCAACAAGTTTCCCTTACCTAAGTTGGTGTTATGATTACATTTCCAGTGGTGTCCTCATCTTTATATGTTTAACACACATTATCTTTGTAATGTAACATTTTAATCATATTCACATTTCTTCATCTCCCCCAAATTAAGAAGACTGACTTGTTTTCAATATACTTTCCTTCCCTGAGCAGGCTTGTAACATAAGCAGTGATAATTCCGAACCCTTGAAGACTTGGTTAAGGGCCAGGCGCGGTGGCTCACGCCTGTAATCCCAGCACTTTGGGAGGCCAAGGCGGGCAGATCACGAGGTCAAGAGATCAAGACCAACCTGGCCAACATGGTGAAACGTTGTCTCTACTAAAAATACAAACGTTAGTCAGGCGTGGTGGCAGGTGCCTGTAGTCCCAGCTACTTGGGAGGCTGAGGCAAGAGAATCACTTGAACCGAGGAGGCAGAGGCTGCAGTGAGCTGAGATCGCGCCAGCCAGGGCAATAGAGCGAGACTCTGTCTCAAAATAAAAAAAAAAAAAGAGGAAGAAGACTTGGTTAAGAATTTTGGTGGCTCATGCCTATAATCTCAGCACTTTGGGAGGCTGAGGTGGGAGGATGGCTTGAGGCTAGGAGTTCAAGACCAGCCTGGGCAACACAGTGAGACTCCACCTCTATCACACACAAAAAAACTATGTTAATTCTTACCAGTTTTGATGATCAAGTCATTAGAGTCCTGTTTCTGAATAACACCCCCATCCCTGTTCCCTATACACACAACAAAAGGATGGATTTACCCCATCAGCAACTGAGCAAAATCTTTCCATCCATAAATCTTTCCATAACTTTATTTTAGCTATAAAGTATCAGGTTGGAAAGAGATATTTGGTTGTGATCGTTTTCTTTCTCTTTCTTTTCTTTTCTTTTTATTTATTTATTTATTTTTGGAGACAGGGTCTCACTTTGTCACCCAGGCTGTAGTGCAGTGGTGCAGTCTCGGCTTACTGCAGCCTCAACTTCCCTGGCTCGGGTGATCCTCCTGCCTCAGCTCCCCAGGTAGCTGGGACTACAGGAATGCACCACTATGCCTGCACTATGCCTAGCTAATTTTTGTATTTTTAGTAGAGACAGGGTATTGCCATGTTGCCCAGGCTGGTCTCAAACTCCTAGGCTCAAAGCCATCTGCCCACCTCGGCCTCCCAAAGTGCTAGGATTAAAAGCATGAACCACTGCACCCATCCAGTTGTTTTCCATGTGGTATTTTATTATTTATTAAACTTTCTGTTCAGCCATGTTTTTTGTTTGTTTGTTTGTTTGTTTTTTGAGACAGTCTCCAGGCTGGAGTGCAGTGGCACAATCTCGGCTCACTGCAACCTCCACCTCCCGAGTTCAAGCAGTTCTGCCTCAGCCTCCCAAGTAGCTGGGATTACAGACATGTACCACCACATCCAGCTAATTTTCGTATTTTTATTAGAGATAGAGTTTCACCATGTTGGCCAGGCTGGTCTACAACTCCTGACCTCAAGTGATCCGCCTGCCTCGGCCTCACAAAGTTCTGGAGTTACAGATGTGAGCCACTGCGCCTGGCCCAGCCAATGATTTTTTATAGTGCTTTTATTTGGTTTTATTTTGGAAACTATAAAGCCCTATTTCTAAAAATCGTACTGACCTGGAGTGTTTTTAAGAGGGGCTAGGAAAGAATAGGGTAGTGATGCCTTTTTTTGGGGGGGAAATATGACTTTTATTATAATGTTAAAGGAAGAAAGGTAGCAGAGTTAGAAAAGAAATAGCAAAATGGGCCAGGCGTGGTGGCTCATGTCTGTAATCCCAGCACTTTGGGAGGCCAAGGCGGGTGGATCACCTGAGGTCAGGAGTTCAAGACCAGCCTGGCCAACATGGTGGAAACCCGTCTCTAATAAAAATACAAAAATTAGCTGGCCGTCGTGTTGCATGCCTATAATCCCAGCTACTCAGGAGGCTGAGGCAGGAGAATTGCTTGAGCCAAGGAGGCGGAGGTTGCAGTGAGCCAAGATTGTGCCACTGTACCCCAGCCTGAGTGACAGAATGAGACTCCGTCTCAAAAAAAAAAAGGAATAGCAAAATGGAGATACACATACATAGATGTATGTATGTGACAATTCTGAATTAGAAGACTAAGTTAAAGTATTTTTACTTGTTCAGCTCTTCTACTGGTACACATTGAGTGAGCTTACTATACCATAGCCATGAAGATGTCCATTATTTGTAGATTGTCTTTGACAGGTTTCAGAGATGGGTAAGAATAATAATCTTTGGCAAGGAACAGAAACCCTTAGGGCAGGGGGATTTGGGGTGGGGGAAGGAAAAAAAAAGAAGGAGAAGAATCTTGGCTGGGTATGGTGGCTCACTCCTATAATCCCAGCACTTTGGGAGTTTGAGGCAGGAGGATCACTTGAGGCCAGGAGTTTGAGACTAGCCTGGGCAACATAGGGAGACCCCATTTTTATAAAAAAATTTAAAATTAGCCAGGTATGGTGGTGTGCTTCTGTGATCCCAACTACTTGGGAGGCTGAGGTGAGAGGATTACTTGAGCCCAGGAGGTCGAGGCTGCAGTAAGCCGCGATCGAGCCTCTGTACTCCAGCCTGGGCAACAAACTGAGACCCCATCACCAAAAAAAAAGAAAGAGAGAAAAATTCTTATGTTGCCAAAAACAAAACAAGCTTAGTGGTAGGACTGATTTAGTTTAAAGGAGATTTCTCAATCCTAGTACTATTGACATTCTTTGTTACACGGGGGAGAGAAGGCTGTGCATTATAGGATATTTAGCAGCATCCCTGGCCTCTACACACTAAATACTGGTAGCATCCTGATCCTCCCACCAGTTTTGACAACCAAAATGTCTCCAGATAATGCTAGATGTCCCCTGCGGGGTCAGATTGCCGCAGGTTGAGAACCGCTGATTTCAGAGCAGAATGTGAATGATGAAGTAATTCTCTGTTGACATGGTGTTAGAGTTCCAAAAATGACTGGTTTTGGGGGCCACTAACTGATGTTACTCTTTATCCAAGTGTTACATGTATCCCAGAGGAAGGTATGATATAGGTTAGTGTTTCCCATAGCATGTTCCTGAAAGGTCTAGCACCTCCCCTAAACACGCCCCCCCCAAAAAAAGTCTGTGGTTAAATATGTTGAAAAATGCTACCTCTACTTTATCCTCTTTGGAGATTCAAAATGCAGGTTAACTGAGAATCATGTTTAACTTTTTGTAACCCAGAATTTCTCAAACTTATTTGATCACAGAACCTTCTTCCATGCAATACACACTCAAACACTTTATCTATTGACATCCATATCTTGCAAAACAGCAGTTTAAGGATATGATAATTAGAATTTTATTTCTCCAAAGTGAATAGTGAGGTTTCTTATTGTTGTTACTGCTTTCGGTGCATAAAATAATGCTTGCTTAAAGAATAAAAATTTTTAAATGAAATCTTTTTTTTTTTTTTTTTTTTTTGAGAAGGAGTCTCACTCTGTCGCCAGGCTGGAGTACAGTGGTGCGATCTTGGCTCACTGCAACCTCCACCTCCCAGGTTCAAGCGATTCTCCTGCCTCAGCCTCCCAAGTAGCTGGGGCTACAGCCGTGCACCACCATGCCCAGCTAATTTTTATATTCTTACTAGAGACGGGGTTTCACCATATTGGTCAGGATAGTGTCGATCTCTTGACCTTGTGATCCACTGCCTTGGCCTCCCCCAAAGTGCTAGGATTATAGGCGTGAGCCACCGCGCCTGGCCCTGAAATCTACATTTTTAAACTATTCTAATAGACTTACTGATTTGATTTGCTAATGAGTTTTTTCTTGATGTGGTAAAATGAAAACTTTCTCTGTTGCCACCTCTTTAGGATGACAGGTATTTTCTAAGTGGGTCTTTGGATGGAAAGCTCCGCCTTTGGAACATACCTGACAAAAAAGTGGCTTTGTGGAATGAAGTAGATGGTCAGACAAAATTGATCACAGCTGCAAATTTCTGTCAGAATGGCAAATATGCAGTGATTGGGACATATGATGGCAGATGTATTTTCTATGATACAGAGGTAAATGATTGTTTTTTGTAAATTATATAATTGTATACTTAGTAAACACTTTCATGGTTTTGGACAAGTTGCTTATCCCCTCTGGGCTTTAACTGCATTTTCTCTAAATAGGGACAAATAATACCATGTCTGTCTTAAGAGTTGGAACAGATGACTTTTGAGATGTCTTCTAATTTTAATTTTAAAAAAAAATTTTTTTTGAGATGAAGTCTCACTCTGTTGCCCAGGATGGAGTGCAATGGAGTGATCTCGGCTCACTACAACCTCCACCTCCTGGATTCAAGTGATTCTTGTGCCTCAGCCTCCTGAGTAGCTGGGACTATAGGCACGTGCCACCACACTCAGCTAATTTTTGTGTTTTTTGGTAGAGATGGGATTTCAACATGTTGGCCAGGCTGGTCTCGAACTCCTGACTTCAAGTGATTAACCTGCCTCAGCCTACCAAAGTGCTGGGATTATAGGCGTGAGCCACCACGCCCAAGCAAAAAGAATTTTTTTATAGAGACAAAGTCTCATTCTGTCACCCAAGTTAGAGCGTAGTGGTGCAATTGTTGCTCACTACAGCCTCGAACTCTTGGGCTCAAGCAGTCCTCCTGCCTCAGCCTCCTGAGTAGCTAGAGTTACAGATACGAGCCACCACACATGCTCCTAATTCTAATATGTTAAATGTTTGGTTTATTTTTAGCATTTGAAATACCATACACAAATACATGTCCGATCTACTAGAGGGCGCAACAAGGTTGGAAGAAAAATTACTGGCATTGAGCCTTTACCTGGAGAAAATAAGGTACTGCAGTATTCAAAACCATCTCTCTCCATACTATATGTAGATTCTTGAAAGTTCTTAATATCTTGGCAAAAAATGTATTCTCTTTCTTGTGGAATACCGCTTTTCTTCTAGTTTTGAGGTATATTAGTTTGTATGTGTGTAACACCCTTTTTGGGTTGTAGCTTAGCTTGTACTAAAAGATGATATTTTTAACTTTTCATTTGATCTACTTTTAGATATTGGTAACCTCAAATGACTCCAGAATCAGACTATATGATTTGAGAGATTTGTCACTATCCATGAAGTATAAGGGTTACGTCAATAGCAGCAGCCAGATCAAAGCAAGTTTCAGGTAAATTGGCAATGAGAAGTTCCCAAAGGAGATCAAAACATTTCTCCCCTAATTCCATTTTTCCATTGGTCTATGCCTTATGTTTAATGGGGTTCTTTTCACTTTTGCAAGTAGTAGTTTATTATCATGCAATACGTACCTTGTCCACCTATATAGTATATAGAATTATTCGAATTGACCCTGTTCTGCAAATGAAGAAACCAAGACTCAGAAAATTAAGTGATTGGCCTAAAGTCATAGTTGTAGAGCCAAGATTAGAAGACTCTCATCTCTAGAGTTTTTGCTTTTGTACCTTTGTTTACGCTTTTAAGGGGGCTTACGGCTCATCCCGCCACTCCCCTCCCTGCCCCATTGTCTTGAACCTTTTAGGAAAGGAAGGAACCTTTTAGGATTCTAAGAAAGCATTTTAACACCCCACAGCACAGTGTCTTGTATTCAAAACTTTACATATCATTATTATTTAAATTTCTAATTTGGGTTCTGGACACTCTCCTGAAATAGGGTTAGCTACCTTTTCTTCTTTCTAGCCCTCTTCTTTTGCCGTTTTCTTACCAGTTCTTTTTTCTTGAATTATACAGTAATTAATTCAATTGGTAAAGTATTCTGCCCCTGTCTTTCACACCTTAAATCATCATTCCTCCCAACGTGGATTAACTAACATCACAGATACTTAGAGCTTTGATGCAAATACAAGTGCCAGGCCACTACATCACACGTACACATTTAGAACATCTAGAGTGAGACCATGGGTCTACATATTCAACAAGACCCTTCAAGTGTTATTTTAGGTATCACAAAGTACGAAGCACTGATAAAGGAAACCTTTAAACATATACACACACACATTTTATTTGCTTTTCCTTTCTCCCCCAAATTCAGCCATGATTTTACTTACCTCGTTAGTGGTTCAGAAGATAAGTATGTTTATATCTGGAGTACTTACCATGACCTAAGCAAGTTTACTTCAGTCAGGAGAGATCGTAATGACTTCTGGGAAGGTATTAAAGGTAAGTACATACTTGCTTTTGTGTGTCTTATAAGAGAATCAAGTTAAAGTGGATATATACTAGAAGTAAATTCATGACCGGGCACAGTGGCTCACGCCTGTAATCCCAGCACTTTGGGAGGCCGAGACGGGCGTATCACGAGGTCAGGAGATCGAGACCATCCTGGCTAACACGGTGAAACTCTGTCTGTACTAAAAATACAAAAAAAATTAGCCGGGCGTAGTGGCACGCGTCTGTAGTCCCAGCTACTCGGGAGGCTGAGGCAGGAGAATCGCTGGAACCCGGGAGGCGGAGATTGCAGTGAGCCGAGATGGCACCACTGCACTCCAGTCTGGGCAATAGAGTGAGATTCTGTCTAAAAAAAAGAAGAAGTAAATTCATTTAGGCATTATTTTAGAGAGGCAGTTTGACAATGATAAAGTGCCTTGCATTTGGCTTTGCTTGTTTTATCTATACTGAGGAAGAACTTTGGTCTAAAATTTGAGAAGTCAGGGAATTTCAGAACTTATATGTGATTTTTTTTAGAAAAATTTTTGGGTTTTAAATCACTCTTAGTTACTTCTATGTTAGTTTTTAAGGATATTTGGCATATAACATACACTATCGTGTTTGTCTTGGTATCCAATTTGTCAATTATCCTGAAGTAAATTTTTTCCTCAGCCCACAATGCAGTTGTTACATCAGCCATCTTTGCACCAAACCCAAGTTTGATGTTATCTTTGGATGTGCAATCTGAAAAATCAGAAGGGAACGAGAAAAGTGAAGATGCTGAAGTTTTGGATGCCACACCTTCTGGTAAATCTTTACTTGTCCTATATTTTTTTCTAGTCAGCACTTAGTAGCCTCATTTATCTCATTTGAGTATAACAAGGTTTTCACTAGTATAAAGAATATTTCTTTTTTCTTTTTTCTTAAGACAGGGTCTTGCTCTGTCACCCAGGCTGGAGCGCAGTGATGCAGTCACACACAGCTCACTGCAGCCTCAACCACCCTGGACTCAGGTGATCCTTCCACCTCAGCCTCCCGAGTAGCTGGGACTACGGGCCTATGCCACCATGCCCAGCTAATTTTTGTATTTTTTGTAGAGATGGGATTTCACCATGTTGCCCAGGCTGGTCTCAAACTTCTGGGCTCAAGCAATCCACCCACCTCAGCCTCCCAAAGTGCTGGGATTACAGGCATGAGCCACCAAAGAATATTTCTTGTTTGCAACTTAATGGTTGTCAGATATCCATTTCTGAACTTTTCAGTACTATATTTCCTCAAAGTTTTACCTGTTTTCAATTCACCTGAGAATTAAAAATGAGAAATTTGGGCCTGGTGCGGTGGCTCACACCTGTAATCCCAGCACTTTGGGAGGCCGAGGCAGATGGATCACGAGGTCAGGAGATCAAGACCATCCTGGCTAACACGGTGAAACCCCGTCTCTACTAAAAATACAAAAAATTAGCCGGGCATGGTGGCGGGCGCCTGTAATCCTAGCTACTCGAGATGCTGAGGCAAGAGAATGGCGTGAACCCGGGAGGCAGAGCTTGCAGTGAGCTGAGATTGCGCCACTGCACTCCAGCCTGGGCGACAGAGCAAGACTCCGTCTCAAAAAAAAAAAAAGAAATTTGGATGTTCATAACTATGGGTAACCATTCTCTTTAGAGAAGTGCAAACAATATATGCAAATGTAAAACTTCTTTATTACCTGTCTCTCCTACTAGTCTGTAATCTCTAGAAGACAGAGACTTTTCATGTCTTATTTATTGCTGTATTGCCAGTGTCTCTCACAGTGCTTGCCTACACATAGTAGGTGCTTGATGAACATGTGCTGACTAAATGAATTAAACCCAAATGAAGCAGGGCTAATTTTTCTACTTGCCACAAGTTAACAGCTTCTTGAGATAGGTGGCTATTTACAAGTTTGTAATTTCTTGCCATTTGTAGCATATATGCTTTGAGAATGAATATTAATTCCAGTTGTATACAATGCTCATATTAGGAAGGGAGAAGAAACTGTCAACAAGTAATATTGAGTGCCAATCAGTTATATAAAAATCTGGGCCGGGTGCGGTGGCTCACGCCTGTAATCCCAGCACTTTGGGAGACCAAGGCAGGCGGATTATGAGGCTGAGAGTTCGAGACCATCCTGGACAACATGGTGAAACCCCGTCTCTACTAAAAAACTGCAAAAATTAGCTGGGCGTGGTGGTGCACGCCTGTAGTCCCAGCTACTCAGGAGGCTGAGGCTGGAGAATCGCTTGAACCAGGGAGGCGGAGGTTGCAGTGAGCCGAGATCGCGCCGCTGCACTCCAGCCTGGTGACAGAGCGAGACTCCATCTCAAAAAAGAAAAAAAAAAAAAAAAAGACCAAGGTGAGCAGATTGCTTGAGGTCAGGAGTTCAAGACCAGCCTGGCCAACATGTTGAAACCCTGTCTCTACTAAAAATACAAAAAGTGGCCAGGTATGGTTGCACGCCTCTGTAATCCCAGGAGGCTGAGGCAGGAGAAGTGCTTGAACTCGGGAAGGTGGAGTTTTCAGTGGGCTGAGATTGCACCACTGTACTCCAGTCTGGGTGACACAGCAAGACTCTGTCTAAAAATATATATATATGGCAGGCGTTGTGGTGTGTACCTGTAATCCCGGGTACTTGGGAGGCTGAGGCAGGAGGTCTTGAGCCCGGGCAACATAGAAGGACACCCAACTCAAAAAATATATATATGATTCTTTTTTAATTTTTAAATCGATTGCATAATAGTTATTGACTGTATTGTCTCATGCTACAGATTACAAACAGGTCATAAAGCCACAGGAATAGATACAGTGTACAAAGAGTGCTTCTAAAGTATTTGAATGCTAAAAAGTTATCAAGTACTTTAATCTCAAGTAATTTTTTTGTAGTATTATTTGGACTATCTACTCCACTCATGACACTATTCCTTCTGTCTGTGAAGAAAAATTTTGATAACAAAGATGAACTTCAGTCTAGCATTTCTTTCAGTACAAGATACAAAAATAAACCAAGTTAGAATGATTAAACCTTTACTAAATGCCTGTTTAACTGCTTTCTGTTTTCTTTTTCTTTCCTTCTCAGAATCACATCCAGCTTCTGTCTTCTAACTTAAGTCATTTACGTTTTTTCTTTTTTTTTTTTTTAACTTACGAATGAATGAATGAATGAATGACATGGTGTCGCTCTGTTGCCCTGGCTAGAGTGCAGTGGTACAATCATAGCTCACTGCAACGTTGAACTCCTGTGCTCAAGCAATCTTCCTGCTTCAGCGTCCCGAGTAGCTAGGACTACACGTACTACCATGCCTGGCTAATTTTTTTTTTTTCTTTTTCTTTTTGCTAGCAATGAGTTCTCGTTATGTTGCCCAGGCTGGTCTCGAACTTCTAGCCTCAAAAAGGTTAGTCCTACTTTGGCCAAAGTGCTGGGATTACAGGCATGAGACATCACACCTGGCCTTTTTTTTTTTCTTTTCTTTTTTCCCCAGTGCTACCTTTTTACATTCCATATACTTCCCCTGCATATTCCACAGGAAATTCTAGGTTTTAAAACAATTTGAGGAAAAGTAAAAAGTACAGGGTTTTTTTTAACTTCTCAAAAATATACCACATTAACAAGGTTCAGTTAACTAACGGGGTCCTTTTTTAAGAGGCACAAATTTTAGTGGATTGTACTCAGATTTGTGTTTGTCATTTTGTACCCATGTAGGTGTAGTCTAAGAATAAGCTCTCTTAAACCCAAAATGTGGGATCACAAAATATATTCAATTGCCCTCTCTCTTTGTTCCTGACGTGTTTGGCAATTCAAGCCTCAATTTTCCTTATGTGTAAAATAATGATGATAACCTAGTTTATAGAGTTTCAATAAGAATTAGATATGACCTGTATAGGCTGGGCATGGTGGCTCATGCCTGTAACCCCAACATTTTGGGACGCCAAGGCAGGAGGATCACTTGAGACCAGGAGTTTGAGACCAGCCTGGACAACATAGCAAGACCCTGTCTTCACAAAAAATTAAATAATTAGCCGGGCACAGTGGCGCATGCCTGTAGGGAGGCTGAGGTGGAAGGATCCTTTGAGCCCAGGAGTATGAGGTTACAAGCAAGCTATGATGGTGCCACTGCATTCCAGCCTGTGCAACAGAGTGAGACTCTATCTAAAATATATATATATATATACTTGTATGTGTAAAAGTGCCTAGCAAAATGCCTGGCATGTAGTAGGCATTATTGTTATCATTTTCATTATTATTGTGTCTTACAAAGCATTTTATATGTATGGTGAATTATTTTCTTCTCTATCCTTTCTCATATTCCTAAGTCCTTTGCTGCTGCTACTACTGCACAGCACTGCTGTGAGATATGCCAAAAGGGTGGTAAAGGAATGTTCAAAGGCTTAGGATATGTTTTTAGCACATCTAAGTGAAACCATTTTATGTGACTCATCCTGTCCACAACTTTCCAATTAAAGTTTGGATTATTTTCTTCTTTTTTAAATCTCAAAATCTCAGTTTTCACCTATGTATAATAGAGTTAGTTAACACTGAATTTTTTTATTAAGTGCTTTTATGCAACTGGCAAATGTAAGAGGTAAGCATTTATGCCATTCAGCATAGTTATATAGCTTTTCAGTAAGGACCATATGGCAAAAGGTGCTGTCAGCATTCACACAGCAAACGTGTGTACTTCATTTCATGGCAGTTTCAGTATGTCTGCTATACAATAAACCTTACTGGCAACCTCGCTAGACACCCCTGTTAGCAACAGACTTGCCCAGCTGATCCCATTCTGCCAGCACTCCAGTCCTGGGGCTGAATGACACACTAGCTTCTTGCCATGCAATGAAGCATTAGATGACTTAGATGCCTAGGCTGCCTAGGAATAAGTCCAAGCATCCAGGCCCCAAGAGACTGTAATATCCTCAAGCCAGGGAAAGACCAGCTAAGACAAGGTAAGTGAAAGTGAGCCTCAGAGCAGAGGAGAGATTCAGCAGAATGAAAGAATTACAGGAGCCAGCCAGAAAAGGAGACTGAAAAGGTGGGGAGATGATCTTCTCCCCTGAAGGTGGAGGGTCATGGGCATGTGATAATTGTGGCAGCAGGCTTCATATTCCTTTAAAAATCAACTTAAAACTATTTTTTATACTTTTAAGGTATTATGAAGACAGATAACACAGAAGTTCTTCTCTCTGCTGACTTCACTGGAGCAATCAAAGTGTTTGTTAATAAAAGAAAAAATGTATCTTAATTTGAAATGGCATTTAAAATAAACATATCAGTAAGTTTCTATATGTATCAGAACTGAAAAAATAGTGTTCCAGGCTAACATACTTTTTTAATTTTTATTGAAAGTTGTTCAAATATAATATATTTTTTGAGAGGCAGTGTTAATGATCTAGGAAACCCTGGGCCGATAGAGTAGAAAGGAGTATGGCTAGAATAAGATTGCCAAACATTAGGCTTTATGTTTTGTTATGTTTGTGTTTTCGTTGTATAATTATAAACATGCACAAGTTTCTGCATGAAAAGATATTAATATATTAATCACATGTATGTGCCTTTTGGTTACATGCATTAAATCTAACAGAGTTAAATTATTTCAGTGGCTCTTTTGGCCTCTTACTAGGGGGGATAGTCTTGTTTCTAGCTTAAACAATTTTTTTTTGCACAAAATTTCATTTTTAATAAAAGTGGTATCTTTTGACTGAGTTATTGTTTTGAAAATGGTATATAGGTTTCCAGTAGGTCAACAACCATATGTAAATGGTTTTTATAAATTTCTCAATTTGGGGACAAGTTTTTTTGTGGTCTAAATTGTGGGCTTAAGATTCTTTTCTTTATATGTGTACATATAATTTTTTTTTCTTTGCCACACTGGAGCACAATGTTTCTATGTAAAGAATTATTTTCATTCTTTATCCATGAGCACCAGGCTTTGCTCACTTAAAAAAAAATTAAGCCACATTAAGGAGTGAGTCTTCTTTTTTACAATAATGTAAAAATTAAACTGTTTACATTTTTTTAAAGCATTGTAGTTTTTAAAAATTAAGCTGTTTTGTTTTGTGTTGTTGAATTTGAAAGCCTTTGTAAATATCAATATAATGTACCAATGAAATAACATCTGGGGCAATGAAACCCTGATCATGTTGTTGATGGTTAGCATATGTTTCTGAAAATTAAATATGTATTATTAAAAGTTGGTCTCCAACACTTGTTTAAACATGACTTTATTTTTAATTGACTTCAGTAAATCAAGGAATGCAAGAAAAATAAACTCTTGTTTTAATCATTTAAATTTTAGCAACAGAAGACCAGATTTTAGATCCCTAAATTATAATGCATTAGTTACATGCCTTAAAATTTTTTTAATTCTAGCTTTAAATTGAACACTGTTAAGAATTCATCTATATGCTTATATGTTCTTTACTGCATTTGTTTTCAGCATGTAAGTGAGAAGTTGGGGAGCCACGGACATATCCTTGTTGATTAGCACGGTCTTAGAGTGTTCTAGGCTTTCTAGTAAATTACATATTGTTTGTTGCTTTCTTCTTGCCAGTGCTGTGCTTTCTCCCTCTACCCTTCCCCCTCCCCTCTCCTCATCTCTCTAGTTGCTTTGGCTTCCTCACTTTCCTATACTCTCCCTGACTGAATTGTTACGCCATTGGCTTTCTAAAAACCAGGCACAGTTTCTTTAATCTCAAGGTCTGGGTGGCATTGTGATTGATCCAGTGTTTCTTTTTAAAACTTGATGTCTTCAGCTCTTTGAGGCAGCTTGGCTTTCACTAACTTCTGCCTGAGAACTTGTAGTCGGCTGTGGTGTTGATTGTTTTAACTGCAGATAATCAGGGTATTATTATATGACTATCTCCTGATAGATTTTATATGGTTACTTGACCAAAAAGACAAAACGAGTTGGGATGCAAGCTTAAAAGCATAATACTGGCCGGGCATGGTGGCTCATGCCTATAATCCCAGCACTTTGGGAGGCCAAGATCACCTGAGGTCAGGAGTTCAAGACCAGCCTGGCCAACATGGTGAAACCCCATCTCTACTAAGAATACAAAAAGTTAGCTGGGCATGGTGGCGGGCACCTGTAATCCCAGCTACTCGGGAGGCTGAGGCAGGATAATCGCTTGGACCCAGGAGGCGGAGGTTGCGATGAGCCAAGATCGCACCACTGCACTCCAGCCTGGGCAACAAGAGCAAAACTCTGTCTCAAAAAAAAAAAAAAAAAAGCATAATACTGACACTTGTTATTGCTATATGAATACACTGAATTTAAAAGGTAGCATCAAAATATATACAAAAAAATGAACACTATTTCTCTTTAAAATGAGTTTTAGATATTCTCTATAACAAGTGATATGGTATTATAAAAAAAAAAAGATCACAGGTTCTAGAGTCGGGTAAACTTGGATTTGCTTCCTTCCCGTTAGCACATTCCTTGGGCAAGTTATTTATCCTACATTACTACTACTTCCTTATCTGTAATATGGGAATACCTAACTTAAATTGCAAAGATTTGCTAAGAAATCATGTATGTGTAAAGCTTGGTGCCTAACCAGTAGGTATACTCAACAGATGTACATTTCTTGCTGCCTCTCGCAAATCCCTGAGTACTCTCCCAGACCAAAAAAAAAAAAAAAAAAAAAGACGATATATGGAAACGCTTTCTTTTTGAGATGGAGTTTTGCTCTTGTTGCCCAGGCTGGGGTTGAATGGCGCGATCTTGGCTCACCACAACCTCCACCTCCTGGGTTCAAGCGATTCTCCTGCCTCAGCCTCCCAAGTAGCTGGGATTACAGGTATGCGCCACCATGCCCAGCTAATTTTGTATTTTTAGTAGAGATGGGGTTTCTCCATGTTGGTCAGGCTAGTCTCCAACTCCTGACCTCAGGTGATCCACCTGCCTCGGCCTCCGAAAGTGCTGGGATTACAGGCACGAGCCACCACGTCCAGCCAGAAACGCTTTCTAGACATAGGGATTTCATGGACACACGGCATTTTAGGGATTGACATAGGGCACAGACATTTTTTAACACTTTTTTAACAGATACCATCTACTATCCCCACTTCATAAAAGATAAAACATTTTAATGCTAAAAACATAGGCCAAGCACTATCATATAATCTTAGAGCAACCAATAGTCTATTAAAATGAATACACTTGACTTTTGAAATAAGTAATTATATTCCCTTATTTTTCTTACGATACCATGTTATATTTTTCAATTAAGGAACCAATATTGGTATAATTAAACTCCACGCTTTATTCAGATTTCACTAGTTTTTACCCATATTTGGTCATCATGTGTCCTTAGACCCCTCTTAGCCATGACAATTTCTCAGACTTTCCATGCTTTTGATGACCCTGATAGTTTTGAGGAGTACTGGTCAAGTATTTTGTTGAATGTACCTCACATTGGGTTTGTCTAATGTTTTTCTCATGATTCAGCTGGGGTTGTGGACTTTAAGGAAGTGAATTGCTCTTTTCATTACATCACATCGAGGGTACATTCTTATCACCTGGCTGAGGTAGTGTCCATCATATGGGCACAATTTAAGCAATCCGTCAAACATTCAGGTTGTGCCTGTTTTTTATCACTGTGAATAACAATCGGAGATAGAGAAATATATATCTTGTCAGAATTTCCAATTATTGATCGAAGGTGGTAGGTCCTTAAAATGAAAGTACAAAGCATGAACTCTTAAAAGTAAGCACCAGCCTGGGCAACATGGTGAGACTCCGTCTCTATAAAAAAAAAAAAAAAAAAATCCAGACGTGGTGATGCATGCCTGTGGTCCCAGTGAATAGGGAGACTGAAGCAGGAGAATGGCTTGAGCCCAGGGGGTCAAGGCTGCAGTGAGCCATGTTCACGCCACTGTGCTCCATGTGCCCCAGCCTGAGCAACAGAGTGAGACCCTGTCTCAAAAAAAAAAAAAAAAAAAAAAGAATAAGCGATGTATGAATTACAAGAAGTTCCTGCATAGAAATTGGGAACCCCAATTTGTAGTTCTGGTTGTGGTGGCCTTGTGACTTCAGGAAAGATTAGTAGTTCTCTGCAAGTCTATTAAAATGAAGTCTTTGGACTAAGATTTCTAACTCTGATGGTCTATGTGGTCCATGTGCTTGCCGGTAGTCCTTCAGAAACAGTGCAGCTGAGGATTTCCTCACTTTCTCATTCATTTATTCAAATTCCTGCTGACATAACTTGTGATCTTCTGTGGCATCAGAATGGCACAATCAGTGACTGAGTTCTACTCCTAGAACATCTAATTACAAGATCAGTATATTGAGAAGCATTTTCCCTGATTTTTTTTTTCTCAAAATATGTTCATCAACTGGATCAGTATACACTGTCTCCTCTAGGTGGTACCCAACATTTAAAATACTGCAGTGTATATTATTTGGATAAGAAGACCAAAAGCATAATTTAAAATTGCTAGGAGAAAATGCTCAGATTTTCACCATCCCTACTTGGAGAGGGGGAGGAACATTGCAACAGATGTCAGTGCTTTGCTTCTCTTAGGACCAGAACCAAACAGAAAGGGGACCAAGAAGCAAGAAAGAATTGCGCTATTCTATTGAACCTCTGAGCAGATTGCAAATATTAAGTTTTTAGTGAACCATGAAACCTAAGTTGTTTACAAAACAAAGTGAAGCAGTGCAAATTAGAACTGAATCTGTTTTCTAAGCCTAGAACATTAGTAAAAACTCAACTATTGGCTGGGCACGGTGGCTTACACCTATAATCCCAGCACTTTGGGAGGCCGAGGCGGGTGGATCACCTGAGGTCATGAGTTCGAGACCAGCCTGGCCAACATTGGTGAAACCCTGTCTCTACTAAAAATACAAAAATCAACTGGGCATGGTGGCACTCACCTGTAATCCCAGCTTCTCAGGAGGCTGAGGCAGGAGAATTGCTTGAACCCAGGAGGCCTCCGGAGGTTGCAGTGGGTCGAGATGGTGCCACTGCACTCCAGCCTGGGCGACAGAGTGAGACTCTGTCTCGGGGGGGAAAAAAACTCAACTATTTTAAGTATGGCCAAAGTGAACTTAAATTGAACCTACCCTTCTTAAGTCAGAGTCCTTAATTAGGACAGTCTTCTCTAGAGTGAGTTTTGCATGAGGCAAAAAAGAAAGGCACACTTGGTCAGAATGAAGCTCTGTGTGTGGCAAGAGCAGGAGTGATGAAGTGGTATGGCAGCGAGAGGTACAGACAACTGGAGAAGCAGCAGCAGCTGGGACGGACACAGGTGGCAATGGGAGTGGAAGGTGGTGGGAAGCCTCAAAATCTACAGGAGATCAAGTTGAAGCAGATACGGAAGAGAATCATTCCACTTTATTGATTATTATGGAGTGATTTCACCCATAGAATATGTGTGAAAGTCAATCACAGGTCCTTGTAAGTAATGTTCAACAAATATTTGATCTGAATTGAGTCTGCTGCAGTGCATACAACAATATGAAAAAGAGTAATTGAAGAGATTGGAAACTGTCTTGGGTCAGTTTTTGCCTTAACATGGTCATTCACTAATCAGTGGAATAAACCGTTAGATAAACCATTAAGTCAGCCAAGCTTCCATGCACCTTCATTAGGGAAAGGAGTTATTTTAAGCTTATTAGCAATTCTATGAAAGCTTTCACTCTTCTGCACTAACGTCAAGAGCAGGATATTTTGTTTTTCCTTTTTCCAAGTCATCTCCTTTCAACCCCATGGGGACTTCTAAAATTGTGGTCTGCTATGCCTTCTTCAGAAGCACCTGGGAATTAGTTTAACGTGCACTGAATCACAGTCTGTTGGAGAAGGGATGCAGGAATCTGTTTTCAACAACTTTAAGAATCCCTGAGCTAGGAATAGAAGTTTAAGCAGCTAACTCATTCAGGTAAAGGCCAAGAGACAGACAAGTAGGGTCACGAATTGCCCAAGGCCTACAGCCAGTGGTGTACTAGTAAATGTTTCACAGTCCACCCTCCAAAAAAAACCAAAAATAAATTTGTAATATTTGCTAATTTCCATGGTGTAAATACTCCCACGGTGGCCAATTTTAAGCTAACAATGTGACATCACCTAACATGGTGCACTGTAGCACTGTTACATAGTATTTGTACCATAAAGATACAATAAATAATCTCAAGATCATAAATGGTAGTACAACATGGTAAAATAATCAGGAAGTGATGAGTTTTTAGTAATTATTACCTGTGTCTTTATTATAACTTCATTGTAATACTGATTTAAATTATGGCTGTGTTTAACAAATGGCTTGCAAATTTTAATGATCACCTCTCACCACTACCTGAAAACATTCTTGAAAAAGACACA
Organism: Gorilla gorilla gorilla; assembly: GCF_029281585.2. NCBI lineage: Eukaryota > Metazoa > Chordata > Mammalia > Primates > Hominidae > Gorilla > Gorilla gorilla. Next base: position 130,177,816 of record NC_073247.2, read on the forward strand.
CATCCCTCCTTTGGCCCGTGGACTAATCAGAGCACATGAGCAATCTCAGAGAACCTGCCATGTGTCAAGTGAGGAAGGAGAAGTGTTAGGGGAGGCCTTGTTTATGGATGGATTTGGCCAGTAATCAACAATCAGGAAGAGCTATTATTGTGTTCATTCCCTGGGGCCTATGTGGCCACACAGAACCAAGTAGGCAACTTAGCCTCCTCATTCAGAGGCTTGCCCTAGAGCCTGAGCTAAGAAAAAAGACCACGGGGAATGCACTGCAGCCCACAGGCAAACTGCCTTCTGCATCTTATACATACTCTAGCCCAGGATTTCTTCAGCACAGACGACCTGCATGAAGTTGTGCTTAAAATGTAATGTCTTGGCCAGGCGTGGTGGCTCACGCCTGTAATCCCAGCACTTTGGGAGGCTGAGACAGGCGGACCATGAGGTCAGGAGATCAAGACCATCCTGGCTAACAAGGTGAAAGAAACCCCGTCTTTATGGCCAGGCGCAGTGGATCACGCCTGTAATCCCAGCACTTGGGGAGGCCGAGGCGGGCGGATCATGAGGTCAGGAGATCGAGACCATCCTGGCTAACACGGTGAAACCCCATCTCTACTAAAAATACAAAAAATTAGCCGGGCGTGGTGGCGGGCACCTGTAGTCCCAGCTACTTGGGAGGCTGAGGCAGGAGAATGGCATGAACCTGGGAGGCGGACTTTGCAGTGAACCGAGATTGCGCCACTGCACTCCAGCCTGGGTGACAGAGCAAGACTCCATCTCAAAAAAAAAAAAAAAAAAGAAAAAAAAAAACCATCTTTACTAAAAATATAAAAAATTAGCTGGGCGTGGTGGCACGCGCCTGTAGTCCCTGCTACTCAGGAGGCTGAGGCAGGAGAATCGCTTGAACCCTTGGAGTGGAAGTTGCAGTGAGCTGAGGTGGCGCCACTGCACTCCAGTGTGGGCGACAGAGCGAGACTACATCTCAAAAAAAAAAAAAAAAAAAAAGGTCTGGGCCCCACCCCAGACCTCCAGAATCAGAATCTCTGGGAGCCTGGTCTGGAATTTGCATATTTAGAAACACACCAAGCAAGTCTGATAAGCACTAAAATTCAAGAACTCCTGGGTTGAAGCAGCTGTAGTTAAGTATACATACCCCTGAGGGTACTTGAAGATTTTCCAAGGCATATGTAGGCATAGATAGTTTTAAAGTAATCAATTTCCAGATCATTCACTTTCGTATGTACTCAGATTCCCAAAATCCATCTGCCTGAAGAAGTGGCAACCTGCAGAATCTTCTTTCCCACCTCCCCTTTCATGATTGCCAGTCTCTACCTTCAAAAAAAACCATACTTCTCGCCCATCCCAAAAGTTAGTATGGAGCATGGCCACAGGGTGTGAAAACCTCCAGAGATATAAATAGAAGGACAATCCAACATATTGGTGTTGGTGCTGAGAAAATCAGTGATACTCTGATAATGGGGTAGCATATCTTTTTGCCAGTCAAGTGGTTTCTAATTCATTGCTTTCAGTAACATTGAAGGAGGACCTAATTGCCAGCTAATCATTAAAAATAACTTTGATCATAGAATACTTTTTTATATGTAACTTGGAAAGGGTTCAAAGAAATGGGTGGCATTGCTATAAAAAAATTCCATTCTCGTCTATTTAAATTTGTGAATGAGGTTCCTCAATGCTTATATCTATAAAATAAAAGAAAAATAGGAACAAAGTTGATGTTGAACCCTGTCTCCCAGCAGTAAGAGTAATCCACAGAAACATGAACTAAAAATGGCCCCATACATTTTAGAGCTGTGTTTCCAATAAAAATGTACTTCTCATGCTTAATAATTATTGATTAAAATTGTTGTGGCCAGGTGCAGTGGCTCATGCCTGTAATCCCAGCACTTTGGGAGGCCGAGGCAGGCGGATCACTTGAGGTCAGCAGTTCGAGACCAGTCTGGCCAACATGCTGAAACCCTGTCTCTACTAAGAATACAAAAATTAGTCAAGCGTGGTGATATGTGCCTGTAATCCCAGCTCCTCGGGAGGCTAAAGCAGGAGAATTGCTTGAACCTGCGAGGCAGAGGTTGCGGTGAACCGAGATCCCACCCCTGCACTCCAGCCTGGGCAACAGAGCGAGACTCCGTCTCCAAAAAAAAAAAAAAAAAAAAAAAAAAGTTACGTTTATGTTGACTGTCTAGTAATATAAATTGTAAATAAATAATTTGTGAAGTTATTTTAATTCAGAAGAAAAGTGTTAACATTTTAGAGCATTGTGTTGACAGAAAATTAAAAATTATTTCAAGTTTAATGTGTATCTGATTATTTGCTGCAAGGAAGTATGACAGGATGATCTCTATAAATACTTTCAGAATACAAAAGATATCATTAGGATAAAAATCTGTGGAGGAAGAGGAATGGATTTATAAGTTCAAACAGAAAAGGGAATGATGTATAGCCTTCAACTGTTAAGGAGCTTGTCTTTATGTTTTTTAGAGGAATGATGTTGTCAAATTGATATGGTATGAGCCCTATGGTATGATAAACATATCTTAATAAAGTTGTTATTTTTAAAAAGAAAACTGCTAGGGCAGTAAGATTCCAAAAGTAATGTAAGATTTCTTCTAAAATATTTACAAAATGCCAGAATTGCATTCTCTCCAGTATTTTAACTTATGATGTAAAAGTTTAAATGTCAATTTTAAAACATGTCAGGAATTATGTATAACAAATGTTGAAGACCACTGGGGTAGAACATGAAGGATGAGGAGGACTGGCATAAGGTAAGCTGGGTCTGGGTCCTTTTAAGCTTTCACCCATTGTTATCTCTCTCTCTCTCTCTCTTTTTTTTTTTTTTTTTTTTTGAGAAGGAGTCTCGTTCTGTCACCTAGGCTGGAGTGCAGTGGCACAATCTCAGCTCACTGCAACCTCCGCCTCCCGGGTTCAAGCGATTCTCCTGCCTCAGCTTCCCGAGTAGCTGGGATTACAGACTCCCGCCACCACACCCGGCTAATTTTTGTATTTTTAGTAGAGACAGGGTTTCACCACGTTGGCCAGGCTGGTCTCGAACTCCTGATCTCAGGTGATCTGCCCGCCTCGGCCTCCCAAAGTGCAGGGATTATTACAGGCGTGAGCCACCGCGCTCAGCCTTCATGCATTGTTCTGAGAGCAATGGGCTGCTCTCAATGTGAAGAGTGGGGTGGGCAGAGGGTGTCAAGAATGGGTAAGACCAGAGGCTGAGCAAGCAGCTAGGAAAATGTGGCAGTAATCCAGGCAAGAAATGACAGTGGCTTGGACCAGAGTGGTAGCAGTAGGAGGACAATTCCTTCCCAGGATTAGTTTGAGGATAAAGTCTTGAGCATGAAAAGGATTGAGTGGGGCACAACTGGAAACTACTAGTGCTGTTATTAAATACAAACCTCATAAAGCAATACGACAGCTTATATTGCTAAACCAAATTGCAAATCAACAAGAAAAGATAGCTGTCGGATATACTAACAACAATACAGTACATCATTTGGAAGGTCATCATTATTCATTAAAAAGGTACCAAAATCCTCCCAGCTCCATCAGCAGGTAAAAAGACATTTCAGGTCTTTTATTTAAACTGGTGTACACTACTTAGGATAGTTACTTCTGAATTTACACCTAGAGGGTCTGTGTATTGTAGACCTTAAGCTGGGGCTCCCCAGCCGCTGGGCCATGGACTGGTAATGTCCGTGGCCCATTAGGAACCGGACTGCACAGCAGGAGGTGAGCAGCAGGCTGGTGAGCATTTTACCACCTGAGTGCCACCTCCTGTCAGATCAACAGTGGCATTAGGATCTCATAGGGGCATGAACCCTATTGTGAACTGCGCATTATGAGAGGGACCTAGGTTGCAAGCTCCTTGTCAGAATCTAATGCCTGATGATCTCAGGTGGAACAGTTTCATCCCAAAATCATTTCCCACCCCACCCCACCCCACCCTACCATCCATGGAAAAATTGTCTTCCATGAAACTGGTGCCTGGTGCCAAAAAGGTTGGGGACCACTGCATTAAGCAATTATCTCTTATAACCTTGTCCCACGTTCAGAACTGCATAAAAATTCATTTGAAGTCACAGAACCATCACTTGGATCGAGTCCATCCCCCTCAACTTCCATTTCTTTGGATGACAGTTTTTTGTTGATCACTTTTTCTTTCAACAATTTTGAAAATAATTGGGAATGGAGTGATGTGTATGGTATTTTGAAATAACTACTAACTGTCCATCCCCATTCCTGAAAGTGAAGTTCTGAAATATATATATATATTATATATGTAAATATGTTTATATATAAAATATATGTAAGGTGACAAAATATTACAAAAATTAAGTCAATTCTTATGAATTAAAATGGGCTTTTTAATAGAAAAGTTTTTAAAAATTTCTTTAAAATGATGCTGCACATCAGGGAGTAGAGTGTGTTCTGGCTCTGCCATTAGCTTTATGACTTTGGGCAAATAGCTTCCCTCTCCCTGGGCCTCAGTTTCCCCATCTGCAAAATAAGGGATTGGACACAAAGATATTTCAATCCCTCCAGCTCTAACTGTGGTGATTTCACCACCTAATTTACCTATAGCTGTTTCTTTTTCCCTCTAGGCTTGCCGTTTGTAGGCCATTGTATAATTTCATTTCACCTCCACTAGAGGGTGGTCAGGGAAAGGAGATGAGGCTCAAACCAGCTATTTGTATTCTTTGCCGGCAAAAAAACAAAAAATAATGTTGGCAGAAGAAATCAATATTACATGGACAAGAATGAAACTGGGATTTCAGTTGGTTTCGTTTGTCTTAGCTGTTATGCTCCTATGTTATACAAAGGAATTATGAGAGAGGTGTTTTACATAATTTTCTTTTAACTTAATATAAGGAAATCAAGCACAGTTGACCATCTGTATCCTTGGGTTCTGCATCCATGGATTAAACCAACCTCAGATCAAAAATATTCTAAAATAAAATGAAATAAAAAATGACAATACAACAATAAAAAGTAATACAAATGTTTAACAATAGAGTATATCTACATAGCATTTACATTGTATTAGGTATTATAAGTAATCTAGTGATGATTTAAAGTATACGGGAAGGCTGGAAACGGTGGCTCATGCCTGTAATCCCAGCACTTTGGGAGGCCGAGGTGGGCAGATCACTTGAAGCCAGGACTTCGAGACCAGCCTGGCCAACTTGTTGAAACCCTGTCTCTACTAAAAATACAAAAATTAGTCGGGCTTGGTGGTACGCGCCTGTGATCCCAGCTACTCAGAAGGCTGAGGGAGGAGAATCACTTGAACCCGGAAGGTGGAGGTTGCAGTGAGCTGAGATCATTCCACTGCACTCCAGCTTGGGTGATAGAATGAGACTGTGTCTCGGAAAATATATATCTATATTATATATATATAATATATATTATATATATACACACATATATACAGGAAGATGTACGTAGGTTATACAAATACTACACCATTTTATATACGAGACATGAGCATCCATGAATTTTGGTGCCCATGAGGGCCCTGGAAACAATCCCCTTTGGATACCGAGGGACAACTGTATATACTTGCCTCCTCCAGACTGTATGTCCCCAGCTAATAAATACAATCTCTACTAAATCAATCTTCAAGCACACCCCTTTCCCATTCTTTGTACTGGAATTTCCAGTCAAGAATTCTGATCAGGAACCTTCACTGATTCCGATTTGCTTGCCACAGAAAATTCTAGCTCTCTGGCCAACTTTCTGACCAATTTTGTTTCCCATTACTTCCCAGAAAATATCCTGTACTGGAAAGACACAGCTTTTCATTAAGATCCCACAAACGTAGCCTTGGTGTTTTCAGGGCTGACCTACTGTGTTGCGATAAAGCTGCAAGCTGGAGTCAAAAGATTTTAGCGTACCAGAGCTTGTTAGAGAATGGCTGATTCCAGGGCTGGGCAAGGTAAGCACAAGGTGAGCCTGGAGCATATTTTTATGCCAGAAATTAAGGAAGTGCTCAACATAAATGATGGTGGTATGTCACAAGGACAGGTACCACCTTGAAGGGACCATGGGCCAAATCTGGGAAAATTGAGATTCAAAATAATTAAATACAGTAATGAATTAGGACATGTTAAAAAATTAGTAAAGATATAAGTTCATATCAATAATAGATAAATAAATCACTAAATAAGATGAAGAAGGGAGAGAACTTTACAGTAGAATTCAATTGTGAATGTGGAAGAAGTACTAGAGGTGGAAAATCAGTATTTTGCAACCATCATAGTAAATATTGGTTCAGACAAGAGTCATCAATGGATTTAGATGAGGAGTAGGCTATTTGCATGGTCTTAAAGTATTACCCCACTGGCCAGGCGTAGTGTCTCACGCCTGTAATCCCAGCACTTTGGGAGGCCGAGGCGGGTGGATCAACTGAGGTCAGGAGTTCAAGACCAGCCTGGTCAACATGGCGAAACCCCATCTCTACTAAAAAATACAAAAATTAGCCACGCGTGGTGGTGGGCGCCTGTAGTCCCAGCTACTCAGGAGGCTGAGGCAGGAGAATCACTTGAACCGGGTGGGCGGGGATTGCAGTGAGCCGAGATCACGCCATTGCACTCCAGCCTGGGCAACAAGAGCGAAACTCTGTCTCAAAAAAAAAAAAAAAAGTATTACCTCACTGACTGCTTGTTAATTACATAGCAAAAAGAATAACTATACAGTAAAGAAATTGGACATCACCTTGACCAAGTGATCAAAACTAATATCACCAGTGGGACAGATGGATAACGTGTGCCTCTGGTTTGACACCCTGAGAAAGACCCAGCAACACTTGTGTAGTATTCCAGCTGAGAATGCATCACCTGAATCTAATCATGAGGAAACACCAAAGAAACTCCAAATAAGAAATACAATTTTTAAAAAAAGGACTATATTCTCTCTTTTTTTTTTTTTTCGAGATGGAGTCTCACTCTGTCACCTAGGCTGAAGTGCAATGGTGCCATCTTGCAACCTGTGCCTCCTGGGTTCAAGTGATTCTCCTGCCTCAGCCTCCTGAGTAGCTGGGATTACAGGCGCCCGCCACCACGCCCAGCTAATTTTTGTATTTTTGGTAGAGATGGGGCTTTGTCATGTTGACCAGGCTGATCTCGAACTCCTGACCTCAGGTGATCTGCCCACCTCGGCCTCCCAAAGTGCTGGGATTACAGGCGTGAGCCACTGTGCCTGGCCTACATTCTTAAAAAACAGTGATGTTATAAAAGACAAAACTGTCCTGGTGGAGTGCCTTATGCCTGTAATTCTAGCACTTTGGGAGGCTGAAGCGAGAGGATCACTTGAGGCCAGGAGTTCAGGAGCAGGCTGGACAACATGGCGGGGTCCCTACTCTACAAAAATAATAATAACAAAAATAAGAATAAGTTTTTAAAAAGACAAAGTCCGGGCATGATGGCTCATAGCTGTACTCCCAGCACTTTGGAAGGCCAAGGTGGGAGAATTACTTGAGCCCATGAGTTTGAGACCACCCTGGGCAACACAGCGAGACTTCTACAAATAACATAAAAATTAGCCAGGCATGATGGTGCAAACCTGTGTTCCCAGCTACTCACAATGTTGAGGCAGGAGGATCAGTTGAGCCTGGGAGGTCGAAGCTGCAGTGAGCCATGATTGCACCGCTGCACTCCAGCCTGGGCAACAGAGCAAGACCCCATTTCAAAAAAAAAAAAAAGACAAAGACTGTAGAAATGTGTCCAGATTAAAGGAGATTAAAGCAACATGACAAATAATGCATACCAGATCCTAGATTGAATCTTGGAGGGGGGAGATGATGCTATAAAGGACATTATTGGATCAATTGACAAAATGGAAATATGGACAGTAGATAAGAAAAAATTATATCCATATTAAATTGAAGTTAACTGTACTGTGATTATGTAAAAATAATATTCCTAGTCTTCAAAATATACCGGCAGGAGGATCGTCTGAGTTCAGGAGGTCGAAGCTGCAGTGAGCCATGTTCGCACCACTGCACGCCAGCCTGGACGACTGAAGTCTTTAGGGGTCATAAATCATGAAACTTTCTCTCAAATAGATGGATACACAGAGAGAGAGCATGCTCAAATGAGCCATAATGGTAATAATAGCCGAATCTGAGCAAAGAGAGTTTATGGGGTTCTTCATACTGTTGTTTGTTTGTTTGTTTTGTTTGTTTGTTTTTTGAGACGGAGTCTCCCTCTGTTGCCCAGGCTGGAGTGCAGTGGTGCGAACTTGCCTTACTGCAACCTCCGCCTCCCGGGTTCAAGCGATTCTCCTGCCTCAGCCTCCCGAGTAGCTGGGATTACAGGCGCCCTCCACCACGCCCAGCTAATCTTGTGTATTTTTACTAGAGAAGGGGTTTCGTCATGTTGGGCAGGCTGGTCTTGGACTCCTGCCCTCAGGTGATCCACCCGCCTCGGCCTCCCAAAGTGCTGGGATTACAGAGGTGAGCCACCGCATCCGGCCCTCTTCTTTTCTTTTCTTCAATTTTATTTTTTGAGACAGGATCTCACTCTGTGGCCCAGGCTGAAGTGCAGTGGTGCCATCTCAGCTCACTGCAGCCTCGGCCTCCCAAGTGATGCTCCCACCTCAGCTTCCTGAGTAGCTGGAACTAAAGGTGCACACCACCACACCTGGCTAATTTTTTGTATTTTTGTAGAGACAAGATTTCACCATGTTGCCCAGGCTGATCTCAAACTTCTGGGCTCAAGCAATCCACCTGCCTTGGCCTCCCAAAGTGCTGGGATTACAGGCATGAGACACTGTGCCTGGCCAGGCTGGCTTCTTAGGCTCAGGTTCAGGTCCGCTCCATGTATCTCTCATTTCAGGACCCATGCCAAAAAGGAAGTAGTTACCTGTGGCATGCTTGTCTTTTAGCGGATAGCAGAAATACAAGACGCCTCTTAAAGCCTCTGCTCAGAACTGATACACTATCACTTTGGCCCATTGGTCAAAATAGGACACCTGGCCAAGCCCCAAATTCCCGGAATGGGGAAATATACTCCACCAACTCTACTGGGTGAGATGTACTACAAAGTTGCATAACAGAGGGTGCAGATGGATAATTCTCTAGGGAGAAGGAAGAAATGAGAATAATAATCCAATATTCTAGACACTCTTGTCCATACACCAGAGTAGAGTTGAGGTGGCTGTGAAGTCCTGTTTATGTTATTCTGATTATAATTATTCGTGCATTTGTGACTAACTTATTTAAGACCTATCTCTTGTACTGGATATGAGCTCCTTGAGGGCTGGGATAGTGTCAGGTTTGGCTCATCATTGAATCCCCCACATCTAGGACAGTGCCTAGTATGTAGTAGGCACTCAATAAATGTTGTTGAAATCATGGATGAATAAATGGATCCCTGTTTCTGTTAGAGTATTACCTGACTCATCTCTCTTTCGAGAATCTCAGAGCATTTCACAGTTTTGTCAAAAATGTCCTGCAGTCAGGAGAATCGTTTGAACCTGGGAGGCAGAGGTTGTAGTGAACTGAGATCGTGCCACTGCACTCCAGCCTAAAAAAAAAAAAACAAGGAAAAGGAAATGTCCTGCAATCACCTTGGAGAACAGAGGTCACGCTAGAGTTTGGAACAAAATATTACAAAACGACAAAAGCTTGTTTAAGAGATTCGGGAAGAGGAACCTACACGTGTGACTCTAAAATCGTAGACTGTATCTGGAAAGCCTTGATAAGAAAGATCTCCCTGATGACACTTGATTTTTGGCATCATCAAATAAAGTTGAATAGAAATACATCATCCAGTCTTGCACAAAAACTCCAGGACACAAACCAAGTAGGCAAAGGAGAAAAACAGATTACATGAGCTTTGAGAGGAAAAAAGAAATTATTACTGCCCATTTACTTAGTCATGTTGAATAAATCTTGAGTTGTTAAATAAAACGGATCTTATTCTCAGTTAACCCTCCTGGGGCTCCCTGAGCAGTTGGAAAGAGATATTCTATGAAGAACCCAATCGTTCAGATACTGGGAGGAATCAAACACCTACCTAACAAAGAAGCAAAGGGATGCCTTTCTGCACTTCCCACATCTTTCCACTGAAGTATCCCAAAGTACAAATGTATGAATGTGGTAAGCACACAATTTTGTTGAACTCACAGGTAATATTCCAAAAATCCATGCAAAGTTTGCTTCCTGCTCCATAACATATCCAAATGCATTTTAATATAAAAATACCATTTAAAATTGCTCATTGTCGTCCGGGCAAGGTGGCTCATGCCTATAACCCTAGCACTTTGGAAGGCCAAGATGGGTGTATCACTTAAGGTCATGAGTTTGAGACCAGCCTGGCCAGCATAGTGAAACCCCATCTCTACTAAAAATACAAAAATTAGCTGGGTGTGGTGGCACGCGCCTGTAATCCCAGCTACTCGTGAGGCTGAGGTGGGAGAATCACTTAAACCCAGGAGGTGAAGTTTGCAGTGAGCCGAGATCACACCACTGCACTCCAGCCTGGGGAACAGAGCGAGACTCTGTCTCAAAAAAAAATAATAATAATAATAATAACAAAATTACTCATTGTCTAGTAAAATGGAAACTCCCGGAAGATGCACCTTGTTGCTTTACATACGACCCCCTTTCCCAGCCTGTTCTCTTCCCCAGGCTTACATATCTCTGTTTGAGAAACAGACCTTTTTATCATTGCGCTGAAGGTGTTAACCGTATTATAATATTTAAATTAGCCTGGCTAGATGTTGCCACCTTATACGGGAAAGATTTCCAAAGGTGATGTCAGAAGGGAATCGAGGGGCTCTTTTGCAAGTGAAAACCAAAATGGAATCAATGAGAATGAGATTGCCCCAAGGGGATTTCAGTATTTCTCTAAAAACCCTTTTGCTATTCTGCCCCTGTGGCCTAACTTGGGTGATCACTCTAAAACCTTATGCTTCTGGAATCCCCACCCCTACAGAAATCACCCGGCCTGTTTGCACAATAGAAACATTGGCCAGTGGAGTATAGGTCATCCAATAGGATTAGAGAAGAGGCTTCTTTTTCTAACTACAAGAGTAATTTTTATTCATTGTATAACAAATTGAAAAGTATAAAAAGGCAGGAAAAAAAATAAGCTGATGCCCCAAATCGACTTTTGGCATATTTTCTTCCAGCTTTTTTTTCTGCTCTTTTTTTTTTTTTTTTTTTTAGCATAATAGCGATTGTACCACATATATAATTTTTTTTTTTTGGTGGGGACAAGTTCTCACTCTGTCACCCAGGTTGGAGGGCAGTGGCATCATCAGGGCTCACTGCAGCCTCGACCTCCTGGGCTCAAGCAATCCTCTTACCTCAGTCTCCTGAGTAGCTGGGACCACAGGCACTTGTCACCACACCCAGCTTATTTTTGTATTTTTAGTGGAGACTGGGTTTCGCCACGTTGCCCAGGCTGGTCTCAAACTCTTGGCCTCAAGCAATCCTCCCACCTCGGCCTCTGAAAGTGCTGGGGTTACAGGTGTAAGCCACGGTGCCTGGCTGACACAAATAAATTTTTATCTCGGTATTGCCACTTTTAATATTATAGCATTTCCCATATCCTTAAATACTTCTCTAATGATTCTGTTTAAAGACTATTCAGTGTCCTGATATCTAGCTGTACCATAATTTACTCAGCCATTCTCTTAATGTTACAGGTTTAAGTTGTTTCCAGTTTTTCAGTTTTCTATTAAATCAATAACACCGGCCAGGTGAGGTGGCTCATGCCTGTAATCCCAGCACTTTGGGAGGCCAAGGTGGGCGGATCACCTGAGGTCAGCGGTTCAAAACCAGCCTGGCCAACATGACGAAACCCCATCTCTACTAAAAACACAAAAAATAGCTGGGCATGGTGACATACGACTATAATCCCAGCTACTCAGGAGGCTGAGGCAGGAGACTTGCTTGAACCCGGGAGGCGGAGGTTGCAGTGAGCCGAGATTGTGCAACTGCACTCCAGCCTGGGTGACAGGGTGAGACTCCGTCTCAAAAATAAATAAATAAATAAATAACACTTGGGCCGGGTGCAGTGGCTCACACCTATAATCCTATTACTTTGGGAGGCCGAGGTGGGTGAATCACTTGAGGTCAGGAGTTCAAGACCAGCCTGGCCAACATGGTGAAATCCTGTCTCTACTAAAAATACAAAAATTAGCTGGGTGTGGTGGCGTGTGCCTGTAATCTCAGCTACTTGGGAGGCTGGAGCAGGAGAATCATTTGAACCCGGGAGGCGGAGGCTGCACTGAGCCGAGATTGTGCCACTGCACTCCAGCCTGGGTGACAGAGCAAGACTCCATCTCAGAAAATAAATAACACCTGGATGAACATCTTTGTGTACAAAATTTTGCCTGCACTATAGAGTGCACACTTAGGTAAATGTCTAAGAATGAGGATTCAAAGGATTTGCACTTTTTTTTAGAGACAGGGTCTTGCTCTGTCACCCAGACTGGAATGCAGTAGTATGATCTCTGCCCATTACAACCTCTGCCTCCCAGGCTCAAGTGATCCTCCTGCCTCAGCCTCCAGAGTAGCTGGGACTATAGACTCGCACCACCACACCTAGCTAATTGTCTTTTTAAAAAATTTTTTGTAGAGACAGGGTCTCGCTATGTTGCCCAGGCCAATTTCAAACTCCTGGGCTCAAGCAATCCACCAGCCTTGGCCTCCTAAAGTGGGAGCCACCACGACCAGCCGATTTGCACATTTTTAAGAATCTTGATACAACTGTCTATTAGGGTTTTTAGTCACAAGTAACAGAAGCTGACTCTGGGAAATTGAGCAGAGAAGTTGTTTACTAAAGGATATTGAGTCTTTCACAGAGTTGTTGGAGGGACTGGATAATCAAGGCTAAGCTGCCAGAAATGCCCCAAATCAGGCCACAGAATAAGCTGATGGAAAAGATACTATAGCCTGTAATCCCAGCACTTTGTGAGGCTGAAGCTGGCAGATCACCTGAGGTCAAGAGTTCGAGACCAGCCTGGCGAACGTGGTGAAATCCCATCTCTATTAAAAATACAAAAAATTAGCTGGGCATGGTGCCAGGCACCTGTAATCCCAGCTACTCGGGAGACTGAGGCAGGAGAATTGCTTGACCTGGGAGGTGGAGGTTGCAGTGAGCCAAGATCGCGCCACTGCACTCTGGCCTGGGCGACAGATACCATAGTCCATGCAAATGGCACTCCCTAGATTTATACATATGTGGTAGCCCTGAACCCCACTATAAAAAAATCCACTGGCACTGACGCCAGCACCCAAAATAGATGGCTCCCTCCTTTCATCACCTCTGTCAGCACAAAAGGAAGCTCTATGCAGAGCCTGGTTTAATCATCATCCTCACTGCCTAATATAAGTTTCCTGAAAGCAAAGCCGAGACCACATGCTTGCAGGCTAGCTGAAAAGGACACTAAGAATTCGATGCGAGCATTATAAACTTGGAATTTTCACAAATATAGGAAGTAAGTTTGCCAGATAAAATACAGGATGTCTGGTTAAATCTGAATTTCAGATAAACAAATAATAATTTTTAATATAAGTGTATCCCAAACATTTATGGGACGTATAGTAAAATATTATTTCTTGTTTATCTGAAATTCAGACTTAAACAAGCATCCATGTTCTTATTTGCTAAATCTGGCAACCCTAATTGAAATGCTATTCAAAAGATTATGGTCAGCTGTGCGGGAATATTTCAAACATCCACTACGCTATCATATTGCTTTAGTTAAACGAAGCACCAAAAATGAACAGAAGTTTCTAATTCACTAATAGTCTTTAAAAAAATGTTTGCTGCCCGGGTGTGGTGGCTCACGCATGTAATCCCAGCATTTTGGGAGGCTGAGACAGGCAGATCCCTTGAGGCCAGGAGTTTGAGACCAGCCTGGGCAACATGGTGAAACCCCAATACAAAAATTAGCTGGGTGTGGTGGCAGGCACGTATAGTCTTAGCTACTCGGGAGGCTGAGCCAGGAGAATCACTTGAACCTCGGAGGCAAAGGCTGCAGTGAGTTGAGACTGTGCCATTGCACTCAAGCCTGGGTGACAGAGAGAGACTGTCTCAAAAAGAAAAAATATTTGCTAATTTGATAGGCAAAAACTGATATGTAATTTTTGTTTTCATTTACTTTTCTTTGATTTTTAGTGAGGCTGAACAGTTTTTCCAATCCTCATTATTTTTATCTCCCTCTTGGTGAAGAGATGTTTCATGTGATATATATTGGTCTATTGGAGTCTTTCTGTTTTAATTATCAAAGACAGCATTAGCCCCCTTACAATAAATATACTATCCCTTTACCTAGTTTATTGTCTATCTTTTAATTCATGATCCTTTTTTTACAGAAGTTTTATTTTACTTTTAAATATACATATTTATATTGTATATATATATGTGCGTGTGTGTGTGTATGACCTCCTGGCCAGGCTGCTCTTGAACTCCTGAGCTCAGGTGATCCGTTTCCCTCAGCCTCCCAAAGTGTGGGATTACAGACATGAACCACCATGCCCTGCCTATTTTTTAAAAATATTTTGAATAGAGATGGAGCATCTCACTATGTTGCCCAGGCTGGTCTCAAACTCCTGGCCTCAATCAGCCCTCCTGCTTCAGCCTCCCAAAGTGTTGAAATTACAGGCGTGAGCCACCATGCCCAGCCACACAAAGGTTTTCTATGGTCAAGTTTCTTGCTTCCCCCCCATGTTTAGAACAATTTTACCTAGAGATCAGATAAATGTTTATTTATTTCAGTTTTCTACGTATGATTTGATATTTTTATTTTACTTTTTTTTTTTTGAGACGAAGTCTCACTCTGTTGCCCAAGCTGGAGTGCAGTGGAGTGATCTTGGCTCACTGCAACCTCCACCTACTGGGTTCAAGCAATTCTCCTGCCTCAGCCTCCCAAGTTGCTGGGATTACAGCCATGCGCCACCATGCCCGGCTAATTTTTTGTATTTTTAGTAGAGACGGGGTTTCATTATGTTTGCCAGGCTGGTCTTGAACTCCTGGCCTCATGATCCACCCACCTCGGCCTGCTAAAGTGCTGGGATTACAGGAAAGAGCCACTACGCCCAGCCTTTATTTTACTTTTTAATGTGCATGGAGGTTGAGTAATGATTAAATAGGCCTTATCCTAATAGTTAGCTAACAAATTATCCTAGTAGGGTTTGTTGAACAAACCAAGAGATATCTTTTTCAAAACACTTGTCAATGTAGTTTCTCTCTTTCATTACCTAATAGCACTGAGCCCTTACAATTTAGCATATTCCTGTGACCCTACCAATAGTGACAGAAATTTCATTTGAACTCCATGCTATTTACTCACTTTATACATTTAGATTCATAAGCAAAGACATTCAGAAGCTCTCTCTTAGCCAGGCACAGTGGCACATGCCTGTATTCCCAGCTTCTTGAGAGGCTGAGGTGGGAGGGTAGCTTGATCCCAGGAGTTTGAGGCTGTAATAAGGTATGAGCTATTGAGAAGTGAAGCCAGCTGGACTTCCTAGGTCGAGTGGGGACTTGGAGAAATTTTCTGTCTAGTTAGAGGATTGTAAACACACCAACCAGCGCTCTGTAAATATGCACCAATAAGTGCTCTGTGTCTAGCTAAAAGATTGTAAATGCACCAGTCAGCACCCTTTGAAAACACACCAATCAGCACTCTGTGTCTAGCTAGAGGATTGTAAATGCACCAGTCAGCACTCTGTAAAAACACACCAATCAGCACTCTGTGTCTAGCTAAAGGATTGTAAATGCACCAATCAGCACTCTGTAAAAATGCACCAATCAGCACTCTGTGTCTACCTAGAGGACTGTAAATGCACCAATCAGCACTCTGTAAAAACACACCAATCAGCACTCTGTGTCTAGCTAAAGGATTGTAAGTGCACCAATCAGAACTCTGTGTCTAGCTAAAGGATTGTAAATGCACCAGTCAGCACTCTGTAAAAACGCACCAATCAGCACTCTGTGTCTAGCTAAAGGATTGTAAGTGCACCAATCAGAACTCTGTGTCTAGCTAGAGGATTGTAAATGCACCAATCAGCACTCTGTAAAACACACCAATCAGCCCTCTGTGTCTAGCTAAAGGATTGTAAATGCACCAATCAGCACTATGTAAAAATGCATCAATCAGCACTCTGTAAAAACGCACCAATCAGCCCTCTGTGTCTAGCTAAAGGATTGTAAATGCACCAATCAGCACTATGTAAAAATGCATCAATCAGCACTCTGTAAAAACGCACCAATCAGCCCTCTGTGTCTAGCTAAAGGATTGTAAATGCACCAATCAGCACTATGTAAAAACACACCAATCAGCGCTCTGTGTCTAGCTAAAGGATTGTAAATGCACCAATCAGCACTATGTAAAAATGCATCAATCAGCACTCTGTAAAAACGCACCAATCAGCCCTCTGTGTCTAGCTAAAGGATTGTAAATGCACCAATCAGCACTATGTAAAAACACACCAATCAGCGCTCTGTGTCTAGCTAAAGGATTGTAAATGCACCAATCAGCACTCTGTAAAAATACATCAATCAGCACTCTGTGTCTAGCTAGAGGATTGTAAATGCATCAATCAGCACTCTGTGTCTAGCTAGAGGATTGTAAATGCATCAATCAGCACTCTGTGTCTAGCTAAAGGATTGTAAATGCACCAATCAGCACTCTGTAAAAATGCACCAATCAGCGCTCTGTGTCTAGCTAAAGGATTGTAAATGCACCAATCAGCGCTCTGGATCTAGCTAAACGGTTGTAAACGCACCAATCAGCACTCTGTAAAATGGGCCAATCAGCGCTCTGTAAAATGGACCAATCAGCAGGATATGAGTGAGGACAAATAAGGGAATAAAAGCTGGCCACCCGAGCCAGCAGAAGCAACCCGCTCAGGTCCACTTCCATGCTGTGGAACCTTTGTTCTTTCACTCTAAATCTTGCTGCTGCTCACTCTTTGGGTCCATGCCACCTTTAAAAGCTATAACACTCACCGTGAAGGTCCGCAACTTCATTCTTGAAGTCAGCAAGACCAAGATCCCACCAGAAGGAACCAACTCCAGACACACTATGATCCTGTCACTGCACTCCCACCTGGGAAACAGAGTGAGACCCCATCTCTTAAACACACACACACACACACACACACACACACACAGAAATCTCTGTTTACTCCTGAGAACTATACCTAACATTCACGTGACTCGATGATGGGGTTACATTTTTGGGAGCAAGATGACCTACATCTACATAGATGTAGACAACTAGATGAAAAAAAAAGAATAATTTCTCCCATAATTTTGATTTTCTCTAAAATAAACCCTTTATTATAATAAAATATTGTTGTTTTTGTTGATGATTCTTGTTTTTGAGACAGGGTCTCACTCTGCCACCCAGGCTGGAGTGCAGTGGCATGATCATAGCTCACAGCAGCCTTGAATTCCTGGGCTCAAGTAATCTTGCCACCTCAGCCTCCCAAGTAGCTGGGACTACAGGTGTACGCCACCATGCCTTGCTAATTTTTTAATGTTTTATAGAGATGGGGCCTCACCATGTTGCCTAGGCTGGTCTCAAACTCCTGGTCTCAAGTGAACCTCCCACCTTGGCCTCCCAAAGTGCTGGGATTACAGGCATAAGCCACTGTGCCTGGCCTATATATTATTTATGGATAAATGCATATGTAGGAAAAGTATACAACATTGCTTTTGGGGTACACAGACTTTAGGTAGTGATAACTTCTAAGGGAATAGAGGACAGGATTGAGGAAAGGTGCAGAGGGTCTTCAAATGTATTATGTTTTATTTCTTGAAAAACTCTGAAGTCCATATGACAAAATACAAAGATTTGTCAAATCTAAGCAGTGATGAAATCGTTTATTCTCTGTAGTTTTCTGTGTTTTTGAAATATTTCAAAAGTTCAAAACATTAAAAAAAATCAACACAACTAGGTGATGGATAGAACGTGGGTGTGAAGTCAAGAAAGGAGTCAAAGATGACTAAGGTTTTATGTCTGGTGCTGACGTTAGTGACAGAAAAAGAGAAGCTACGGAAACTGGCTTTGTGGAAGATGATGAGTTATATTTCAGACAAGTGAAGCTGAAGGAAACAGCAGAACATCCCTCTGGAAATGTACATGAGGCTGTGTGAAGCTGGTAGTCAGGAGAGAAAACAGGCCTGCCGAGAGAGTGGCAAAGCAGGATATTAGCCCTGAGCCCCACCCTTTCACCTCTTCACAGGGGCCAGCCCTTTCAACATTAGAGTATTTCATTAAGAGATCCAAGAAGGGCTGGGCACAGTGGCTCATGCCTGTAATCCCAGCAATTTGGGAGGCTGAGGTGGGCAGATCACTTGAGGTCAGGAGTTCAAGACCAGCTTGGCCAACATGGGGAACCTCCATACAAAAAAAACAAATTAGCTGGGGATGATGGTGCACACCTGTAATTGGAAGGCTGAGGCAGGAGAATCCCTTGAACCAGGGAGGCCAGGTGAGACTCCATCTCAAAAGAGATCCAAGAAGGAGGGGAGGAGGAACAATGAAGAAGTCAGGTAATGAGGACCAAGGAAAGGTTACTGAGTATGGTGATGACTTTCAGATGAGAAGATTTTTTGTTGTTGTTTAGAGACAGGGTCTCACTCTGTCACCGAGGCTGGAGTGCAGTGCCTCCATTATAGCTCACTGCAGCCTCAATGTCTTGGGCTCAAAGGATCCTTCCACCTCAGCCTCCTGAATAGCTGGGACTACAGGTGCACACTGCCATGCCCAGCTAATTTTTTTTCAATTTTTATAATTTTCTTAAAATTATGTTTTGTAGGCACATGATCTTGCTATGTAGCCAGGGCTGGTCTGTAATTCCTGGGCTCAAGCAATCCTCCAACCTCAGCCTTCCAAAGTGCTAGGATTACAGGCATGACCCAACGCATCTGACTTCAGATGAGAAGATTTTTGTCAAGCAGTTATGAGAGGCCAAGTGGCAGGCAGCGAAGGATCAAGTGAGTAGCAAAAGGAGGGGAAGCAGTGGTAGAATATTCATTTTACAAGACAAATAATGAAAGGGAAGGGAGCTACTATACAGTATTTATTAATAAATATACAGATAGTAAGAGTATAAAAACTAGCAATGGGAAGTACAGACACTGACTTCATATGTGAATGTACATGCATGTATGTGTATACACATACATGCACATTTGCACACATGCATGTATGTATGAAATGTATATTTAGGCTGAGTGCTGTGGTTCACACCTGTAATCCCAACACCTTAGGAGGTTGAGGCAGGCAGATCACTTCAGTCCAGAAGTTCGAGACCAGCCTGCACAACATGTTGAAACCCCATCACTACAAAATTAAGAAAAAAAAATAGCTGGGCATGGTGGCATGCAGCTGTAGTCCCAGCTACTCAGGAGGCTATGGGAGGTTGGCTTGAGCTTGGGAGGTTGAGGTTGCAGTGGGCTGAGATCACCCCACTGCACTCCAGCTTGGGCAACAGAGTGAGACCCTGTCTCAAAAAAAAAATGTATAATGGAACATATTTTATTCATTCACAAACACTAATTAATAAACTTCAAAATCTGTCACAGTGAGCAAATATATATATATATGCACAAATATGATGTATACTTAATGATAGATATGTATATTATGTCTGTGTACACTTTTACCTTGTGTGAAGAGGGTACCAGGAAAGAACTAAGCATTTAGGATGATCTCCACCTCAGAGTTTTTAAATGGACTCCCATTCATGAGTGCGGAAAATGAAAATCTCAGAAAGCTTCTCGCCTGGAGTACTGTGAGGGGGAAAGAAGTCAAAAATATACCCACTCTGGAGACATTTTCAGCCATTTCAAGAGAAAGATGAAACCAAAGTCAATAGCTCTTAAGGATAAGATGCAAAAAAATAAATCCTTTAAGAGGGAAACATTAAAAATTGCTCCCTAACTACTAGCGTAAAAGCAATGCAATGGCAAAGTCCTTGAGGTGGAGATCTTTTTTTTTGCATGCACAAGTCAAGGAAAGAGCAAACGATGGCGTGAAGTCACTAGCTGGAGGAAGTCCAGAAAATGAAGTAAAGAACTGAGAAGATGAAATAGTTTCCACAGAATAATACACTAAGGAGCATTTCCCACATGTATTTGACCGAGGAACACTCTTAAAATTATCGTATGTGACTGGAATTCCACCAGGAACTCAAGATATAATGCTCATTTGAATGAAAGTAGACAACCAGGGCTGGGCGCAGTGGCTCATGCCTGTATCCCCACCACTTTGGGAGGCCAAGGTGGGTGGATTGCTTGAGCCTAGGAGTTCAAGACCAGCCTGGGCAACATAGGGAGGCCCCCCCGCCCCCACCACCACCACCACCACCATAGCTGGGCTTGGTGACTCATACCTATAATCCCAGCACTTTGGGATGCTGAAGCGGGTGAATCACCTGAGGTCAGGAGTTCGAGACCAGCCTGGCCAACATGGTGAAACCCCGTCTCTACTGAAAATACAAAATGTAGATGGGCGTGGTGGCAGGCATCTGTAGTCCCAGCTACTCGGGAGGCTGAGGCAGGAGAATCACTTGAACCCAGGAGGCGGATCTTTTTATGTTTTGTTATAAAATGTGGCATATATGAAGCAATGTTGAAAAATCATTTGTCTTTTCTTTACATACTTTCTTAATATTATGAACAATCGTCCTGAATGAAAATGTTATATAATGTAGCCATTCAACAAATATTTACTGAGTGCCTACTATATGCCAAACACTGTTCTAGGTGCTGTGGATATATAGTGATGAACAAAATACACAAAAAGCTTTGCTCATACAGAGCTTATAATTTATGGGGAGAGACAAATACTAAATATATATAGGTTGGCTGGGCGCAGTGGCTCACACCTGTAATCCCAGCAATTTGGGAGGTCAAGACGGGTGGATCACCTGAGGTCAGGAGTTCAAGACCAGCCTGACCAACATGGAGAAACCCCGTCTCTACTAAAAATACAAAATTAGCGGGGCATGGTGGTGCATGCCTATAATCCCAGCTACTCGGGAGGCTGAGGCAGGAGAATCGCTTGAACCTGGGAGGCGGAGTTTGCGGTGAGCTGAGACGACACCATTGCACTCCAGCCTGGGCAGCAAGAGAGGAACACCATCTCAAAAAAAAAAAAAAAAAAAAAAAGATGTGTGTGTAGTAAATGCTACGGAGAGAAAACAAAACAGGGAAGAGAAAAAAATAGGTAGTCTGGGGAGTGGGTTGCAATGTTAAATAAGGTGTAAAGGGAAGGCCTCACTGAGAAGGTGGCATTTGAGCAAAGGCTGGAAGGAGGGAAGAAAGAGAACCACTCTTCTGTCTGGGGTAACAGCATTCCAGACAGAGGGGACAGCAAGTGCAAATGCCTTGGGGCTGAAGCATGCCTGGCGTGTTTGAGAACGAGCAAGGAAGCTGGTAAGCCTGATGTGAGTGAGCAAGGGGAGAATGGAGAGGAGAGTGGAGAGGTCACCGAAAGTGAGGGCGTGGAACCATTGTAAGGACTTCAGCTTTTGCGAAGTGAAATGATGAGCCAGAGGAAAGTTCAGAGCAGACTGCTGTGATCTGACTTCCATTTTAACAGGATCACTCTGGCTGCTGTGTTTTAAACACTGAAGGGGCCAAGGCTGTAAGCAAGGAGACCATTTAGGAGGCTAGTACATTCTTAGTAAGAGACGATCCATCATCTTAGTAAGAGATGATAGTGCTTTGGACCAGGGTATTAATGGAAGTGGTGAGAAGTGGTCTTATATTTTGAAGGTAGGGACACCAGGATGTGTTGAAGGATTGGATGCAGGGTGTGAGAGAAAGAGGAGTCTGGGATGGCTCCAAGGTTTTGGGCCTGAGCAACCTGAAAAATGGAGTTGTCATTAATTGAGATGTGTAAGCCTCTGAAAGGTTTCTTGGGGGAAGATGAGTAGCTGCGTTTGGGACATACTATATATATATATATCTGTGTGTGTGTGTGTGTGTGTATAAAAATATATATTATATCACACACACACACATATATATAATATATATATAATATATATATTATATATATTTTTTATATATATATATTTGAGACAGTCTCACTTCGTCACCCAGGCTGGAGTGCAGTGGAGTGATCTTAGCTCACTGCAACCTCCGCCTCCCCAGTTCAAGCTATTCTCGTGCCTCAGCCTCTGGAATAGCTGGGATTAGAAGCACGGGCCACCATGCCCGGCTAATTGTTTTTGTATTTTTAGTAGAGACGTGGTTTTGCCATGTTGCCCAGGCTGTTCTCAAACTCCTGCCCTCAAGTGATCTGGCCACCTCAGCCTCCCAAAGTGCTGGGATTACAGGTGTGAGCCACCACGCCTGGCCCTGGACATAAATTTTAGATGCCTATAATAAATGCAGGTGGGGATGTTGAGTAGACAGTTGGATGAATGTCTCCCCTGCAGTTCAGGGGAGAGATCTAGGTTGGAAAAGTAAATCTGGACCTTGTCAGCGTATAGATATCTACTATCTGATACGGTAGCCACCAGCCACATGTGACTATTGATCACCTGAAATGTGGCTAGTCCGAAATGAGATATGCTATGAGTGTAAAATACTCACTGGATGTCAAAGACAATACAGAAAAAAGAAAGTGAAATATTTTATTAATAATTTTAAAATATTGATCACATGTTGAAATGATATTTTTGGCTATATTGGATTAAATAAAATACATTATTAAAATTGATTTCATGTGTTCCTTTTTACATGTTGAACGTGGCTAGTAAAGTATTTAAAGTTATATATGTGGCTCACATTATATTTCCATTGGACCATGCTGGTACAGATGTTATATAAAGCCATAAACACTGGATGAGATCATCAAGGGAGTGAGAAGAGTGGCTAGAGAAGAAGTCCAAAAATTGAGGCCTCATTGACAAGAAATATATTATATATATATAAATATATATACACACCACATACACATATATAAACACATATATACACACATACATATTCAACTTTATTGAGTTTTAATTGTAAAAAATAACGCACCTTCATTTTATATATGTATATATGTGTGTATATATATTCACATGTATATATATGTATATATTCATGTTACCACCCCCCCACCATATTTTGTTTTAATCGCAGCTTAAAATGATTAAACCATTTTGAATAGATTCGTTGGAGCAAAAAGAGGAACACAAATCCCGTTTTACAATATTTAGGCACTCTTTAATTCATCTGTTTCAGAAATCATTATTATTTCATTCTAGACAGCTCACCTCCTGAGTTTTTAGAAATCAAAGGCTCTCATTGTTTACATTTTCTTTAAATTATTCTAACTCTGTCTTTGTTAGATTCAGACACAGTTTGAGCCCCATAATAGTGGTTTTTGTTTATAACTTTTCTTTAAAAATTTTTTTTGGCTGGGCGCGGTGGCTCACGCCTATAATCCCAGCACTTTGGGAGGCCGAGGCGGGTGGATCACGAGGTCAGGAGATCGAGACCATCCTGGCTAACACGGTGAAACCCCGTCTCTACTAAAAATACAAAAATTAGCCGGGCTTGGTGGCGGGCGCCTGTAGTCCTAGCTTCTCGGGAGGCTGAGGCAGGAGAATGGGGTGAACCCGGGAGGTGGAGCTTGCAGTGAGCCGAGATTGTGCCACTGCACTCCAGCCTGGGAGACAGAGTGAGACACTATCTCCAAAAAAATAAATAAATTTATTTATTGGTGCAATATATATGGTGCAATCATAGCTCACTGCAGCCTCCAACTCCTGTGCTCAAGCGTTCCTCCCACCTCAGCCTCACAAGTAACTGGGGCTACAGGTGCACACCACCACTCCTGACTTATAACTATTCTTTCAACCAGACATCTCTGGGGAATGAAAAGAATGAGTTTATATAGCACAGGGCCACTTGTATAGGGTTCAACAGACTGTCTCTACACAATTTTTTTTTTTTTGAGATAGAGTTTCACTCTTGTTGCCCAGGCTGAAGTGCAATGGCATTATCTCAGCTCACCGCAACCTCCGCCTCCTGGGTTCAAGTGATTCTCCTGCCTCAGCCTCTGGAGTAGCTGGGATTACAGGTGCCCGCCACTACACCTGACTAATTTTTGGTATTTTTAATAGAGATGGGTTTTCACCATGTTGGCCAGGCTTGTCTCAAACTCCTGACCTCAGGTGATCCACCCACCTCGGCCTCCCAAAGCGCTGGGATTACAGGCATGAGCCACTGCTCCCGGCCTCTATACATCTTTATACATCTCCAGGGGAGGGCCATTCACATAGTCTATGATGTGATTGGGATCTCCAGAATTGTTCAATGTGGCAACACTTACCAACACAACATCATACTGAGATATATTGTCCTCCCCAGTGATAGCAGTTTCCATGACATTATTCAGAATTATGTACTAAACACATGTACCACCAGGGCTGCATTGATATTCTATTATGTTTTCATTCTCCTGGTGATCTTTTATAGACTTTCAGTAGCCTTTGGCCGTGGTACACCCATGGTACACCATTTTAAAAGGCAGATAATCACATAATAACTATAGGAATATATTCTCAAACTCCTGACCTCAGGTGATCCACCTGCCTCAGCCTCCCAAAGTGCTGGGATTATAGGAGTGAGCCACCGCACCTGGCCTACACCCATCTAATTTTTTTTTTTTTTTTTTTTTTGTAGAGACAGGGGTCTCCCTATGTTGCCCAGGCTGGTCTCGAACTCCTGGGCTCAAGCGATCTTCCCACCTTGGTCACCCAAAGTGCCAGGATTACAGGCTTCAGCCACACCCTGCACAGTCTTTTTTTTTCTTTCTTTCTTTGAGACAGGATCTCACTCTGTCACCCAGGCTGAAGTACAGTGATGCGATCATAGCTCACTGCAGCCTCTACCTCCTGGGCTCAAGTGATCCTCCCACCTCAGCTTCCCAAGTAGCTGGGACTACAGGCACTCACCCCCTTACCTATCTAATTTTTTTTATTTTGATTTTTTGTGCAGAAGGGGGTCTCTGTATGTTGTCCAGGCTGGTATTGTATTTTTTAAATTGAGCTGGAATTTGCACAGCATACAGTTCACCATTTAAAAGTGCACAATTCAATGGCATTTCGTGTATTAAAAATGCAGTGCAACCACTACCTCTCTCTAGTTTCAAATGTTTTCATCACCCCAGAAGAATACCTTGTACCTATTAAGTAATTACTCTTTATTTCCCCGTCTCCCTGACCCCTGGCAACCACTAATATGCTTTCTGTCTCTATAAATTTGCCTATTCTGGGCATTTTACAAGAAAGGAATCATACAATATGTGACTTTTTGTCTCTGGCTCTTTTCATTTAGCATTTTTTAGAGGTTCATTCAAGTTGTAGCATGTATCAGTCATGCATTCCAATTTATGGCTGAATAATATTTCAAAATATAGATGTACCACAATTTATTTATCCACTCATCCATTGGTGAACATTTGGGCTGTTTCCATCTTTTGGCTATTATGAATAATCCTGCTGTAAATATTTACATACAAGTTTCTGTGCAGACATATGTTTTCATTTCTCTTGGAAATATACCTAGGAGTGAAGTTGCTAAATCATATGGTAATTCTATACTTAACTTTCTGAGGAACTGCCAAACTGTATTCCACAGCAGCTGCACCATTTCACATTCCCACCAGCAATATACAAGGGTTCCCATTTCTGTGCATCTGACCAACACTTGTTATTTTCTCTCTGTGTCTGTGTGTGTGTGTATTATAGCCATCCTAGTGGATGTGAAGTGGTATCTCATGGTTTTGATTTCTGTTTACCTAATTACTAATGATACTGTGCATTTTTTCTTTTTTCTTTTTTTTTTTTTTTTTGAGACAGAGTGAAGCTGCCACCCAGGTTGGAGTGCAGTGGCCCCATCTCAGCTCACTGCAACCTCCACCTCCCAGGTTCAAGTGATTCTCCTTCCTCAGGCTCCCAAGTAGCTGGGACTACAGGCGCTCGCCACCACGCCTGGCTAATTTTTGTATTTTTAGTACAGACGGGATTTCGCCATGTTGGTCAGGCTGGTCTCGAGCTCCTGGCCTCAAGTGATCTGTCCGCCTCGACCTCCCAAAGGGCTGGGATTACAGACGTGAGCCACTGCACCCGGCCTAGCATTTTTTCATGTGCCTATTGGTCATTTGTATATCTCCTCTGGAGAAATGCCTGTTCAAGTCCTCTACCCATGTTTTTGTTTTGTTTTGTTTTCTTTGAGATGGAGTCCCGCTCTGTCACCAGGCTGGAGTGCAGTGGCACGATCTCAGCTCACTGCAGTCTCTGCCTCCCAGGTTCAAGCGATTCTTCTGCCTCAGCCTACTGAGTAGCTGGGACTACAGGTGCGCACCACCACGCCCAGCTAAGTTTTGTATTTTTAGTAGAGACAGGGTTTCACCATGTTGGCCAGGATGGTCTCGATCTCTTGACCTCGTGATCTACCTGCCTCGGCCTCCTAAAGTGCTGGGATTACAGGCATGAGTCACCATACCCGGCCTTTCTTTTCTTTTCTTTTTTTGAGAGAGGGTCTCACTCTGTCACCCAGGCTGGAGTACAATGGCGTAATCATAGTTTACTGCAGCCTCGACCTACCAGACTCAAACGATTCTTCCACCTTAGCCTCCTGAATAGCTGCTCTACCCATTTTTAAATTGGATTGTATTGTTGGCCCTTTTCGTATTGAATTGTAAGAGTTCTTTACATATTCTGAATACTAGACCCTTAACAGAATTATGTTTCCCATTCTGCAGGTTGACTTCTCACTTTCTTTATAATGTCCTTTGATGTACAAAAGTTTTAAATTTTGATGAAGTCCAGTTTACCTATTTTTTTTTCTTTTGGTGCTTGTGCTTTTGGTATCAAATTTAATAATTCATTGCCAAATCCGAGGTCATAAAGATATATCTCTATGTTTTCCTCTAAGAGTTTTATCATTTCAAATGATACATTTATTTATTTATTTATTTTTATTTAATTAATTTATTTTTTTTGAGACAGAGTCTTGCTCTGTCACCCAGGCTGGAGTGCAGTGGCGTAATCTCGGCCCACTGAAACCTCTGCCTCCTGGGTTCAATTGATTCTCCTGCCTCAGCATCCTGAGTAGCTGGAAACACAGGCGCCCACCACCACACCTGGATAATTTTTTGTATTTTTGGTAGAGATGGGGTTTCACCTTGTTGGACAGGCTAGTCTCAAACTCCTGACCTCAACCGATCCACCTGCCTTGGCCTCCCAAAGTGCTGGGATTACAGGCATGAGCCACCACACCCAGCCTCAGCTATTATATTTAGATCATTGATCCATTTTCATTTAGTTTTTGTATATGGAGTGAAATAGGGATCCAACTTTATTATTTTGCAGGTGATTTTCCAGTTGTCCCAGCACCATTTGGTGGGGAAGAGATGCTTCTTTCCCCCATTGTATGGTCTTGACACTTTCTGTAGTATTTTAAAGCAAATCCTAGACATCATGTTGTTTCATCTGTAAATACTTCAGTGTTGATCTCAAATCGATAAAGACTTCATTTATTTATTTTGAGACAGGGTCTCACTCTGTCACCCAGGCTGGAGTGCAGTAGCACAATCATGGCTCACTGCAGCCTCAACCTCCCAGGCACAAGCGATCCTCTCACCTCAGCCTCCTGAGTAGCTGAGACCACAGGCATGCACCATCATGCCCGGCTAATTTTTGTATTTTTTGTAGAGACAGAGTCTTGCTATGTTGCCAAGCTGGTCCTGAACTCTTGTCCTCAAGGGATCCTCCTGCTTTGGCCTCTCAGAGTGCTGGGATTACAGGTGTGAGCCACCACACCTGGTCAGTTCCATTTCTTTTTTCTTTTTTTTTTTTTTTTTTTTTTGAGACAGAATCTAGCTCTGACGCCCAGACTGGAGTGCAGTGGCATGACCTCAGCTCACTGTAACCTCCACCTTGCTGGTTCAAGCCATTCTTGTGCCTCAGCCTCCCAAGTAACTGGGATTACAGGCATGTGCCAACAGGCCTGGCTAATTTTTGTATTTTTAGTAGGGATGGGGTTTTGCCATATTGGCCTGTCTGGTCTCGAACTCCTGACCTCAAGTGATCCACCCACCTTGGCCTCCCAAAATAATGGGATTACAGGCGTGAGCCACCGCACACGGGAAGCTCCATCTCTTAAGTGGTTTGCTTTCCTTTGTCTGAATTAATCCTGGTCTTGCCTTCTGTACAAAGAAGCAGTTTGAACTAAAATTTAGTCACTAGGCAATTTCTTTTCTTTTTTCTTTTTCTTTTTTGTTTTTTTTTTTTGAGACAGAGTCTGGCTCTGTCACCCAGGCTGGAGTGCAATGGCATGATCTCGGCTCACTGCAACCTCCGCTTCCTGGGTTCAAGTGATTCTCCTGCCTCAGCCTCCTGAGTAGCTGGGACTACAAGCACGTGCCACCACGCCCAGCTAATTTTTGTATTTTTAGTAGAGACAGGGTTTCACCATTTTGGCCAGGATGGTTTCGATCTCTTGACCTCGTGATCCGCCCGCCTCGACCTCCCAAAGTGCTGGGACTACAGGCGTGAACCACAGCACCCGATCTCACTAGGCAATTTCTAAGGTCTGATCCAACTCCACGTACCTGCCCTCCCTGTCCTTGCTCCTGTTCTGATCCTAGTCCCTGTAATTTTCTGGATACAACTTATCTGTCCCTAAAGGCTCCTGAAAGTCCTTCTTTGCTCTTTTCAATTGTGCCCAGGAATAATTTCCACTAGACTTGTCCAGCACCAAGTCCTCATATCCTTTCCCCAGCCTGGACCATTTGGTGTCTCTCTTTTTTTTTTTTTCATATGAAGGCGACACTAAACCATTTGGTCTCTTTATAAGTAAGTTTCCCAGTCAGCAGTCTGGGCAACAGTGTGAGATCTCATCTCTAAAAAAAACCTTGAAAATTAGCCAGGCATGGCATGTACCTGTAGTCCAAGCTACTCAGGAGGCTGAAGAGGAGGAATTGCTTCAGCCCAGGAGTTCAAGGCAAAAAAAAAGTTTCATATTCAGGAATATACATGTACATAATAGAAAGCAATACCTAATGCTTTCTACAACATTTGAAATACTTAAGAAGCTTACACTGGCATTTTCACAGACATATCATTAGCTTCCTGCAAGGGAAAGGGTCATTTTGAAAACCACAACATTTTATGGATGGAGAGGTTTTCTCTTTTTTTTTTTTTTTTTTTTTTTGAGAGGCAGTCTCCCTCTGTAGCCCAGGCTGGAGTGCAGTGGTGTGATCTCGGCTCACTGCAACCTCCGCCTCCCAGTTCAAGCAATCCTCCTGCCTCAGCCTCCCTAGTAGCTGCGACTACAGGCACCCACCACCACACCCAACTAATTTTTGTATTTTTAGTAGAGACGAGATTTTGCCATGTTGGCCAGGCTTGTCTTGAACTCCTGACCTCAGGTGATCTGCACGCCTCGGCCTGCCAAAGTGCTGGGATTACAGGCGTGAGCCACTGCGCCCAGCTGAGTATTTTTCAATATTTGTTGGTGATTACGTATATTAGGACAACACGCTAAATTTGGACTTATCCCAAACTCCCACTTTCCCAGTCTGACAAGTTTGGGGACTGCCCTCTCCAACCCTTCTGACTTAGTCTCCCAGGCATGCTGGCTATCTGGCTATAGCCTAGAATTGACTCAGCAAACAAGCAAATGTAAATACTCACTGAATCTTTCTGGGGCCATTCCGTGGAAACAGAAATATATTTAAGTTTTTCTGCCTTTGAGAAAACACTGTAGGGCACATCCCTGGGCAGATATATTTGGTGGCTCTTAGACCCCCTGACATACACCCCCAGGCCATCCTCATCTATTTGCTTTCTGGCTTCTGATCTGGGCCCTTCCTGGGAATAGTTTTTCTCTGACCCTAGAGTCTAGACCAAAGCCAATTGGACATTCACTTCCTGGTGTTTTTTCCCATTTGTCTGGCAGTTTCTGTCCTGGCCTTCCCATACTTGGGCTCTCCTATCTTGGATTCATAATTATATTTCTAGCCACTTTTTCTTTCTTACTCCTTTAGCTCTTATTTTCTTTTTTTTTTTTTTACAATTATATTTGTATAATTTTGAGGAGGACAAATGCAGTTTTGTTACGTGGCTACATTGCATAGTGGTGATGTTTAGGCTTTCAGTGTATCCATCACCCAAATAGTGTACATTTTACCCATTAATTTCTTATCCCTCACCCCTCTTCCACCCTTCCACCCTTCTGTGTCTCCAGTGATTATTCCACATTCTATGTCCATGTGAATGCATTATTTAGCTCCCACTTATAAGTGAGAACATGCAGTATTTGACTTTTTGTTTCTGAGTTGTTTCACTTAATGGCCTCCAGGTCCATTCATTTTGCTGCAAAATTTATAATTCCATTCTTTTTATGGCTGAATAATATTCCATTGTGTATATATATCACATTTCCTTTATCCAATCATTCATTGATGGACACTTAGTTTGATTCCGTAACTTTACTATTATGAATAGTGCTGTGATAAACGTGAGTATAGGTGTCTTTTGGCTATAATTATTTCTTTTCCTTTGGGTAGTTTCCCAGTGGGATTGCTGGATCAAATATAGTTTTATTGTTAATTCTTTGAGGCCTTTCATTACGCTGGTTTTTTTGTTCTCCCTTTCCCCTCAAGTAGCCTCTCAACATTACATGCCTAATCATCCTCTCCCTGGCTCAGCTGATGGTCCTAGCATCTCCCACTGATGGGCTTTTTCTTATTCTCCTGAAGAGTTTCATATGGCTTCACAAGATACAACTGCATTTTGATTATGGTTCTCATAGATTTCTGCTTTGCAAAAAAACAAACAGACAAAAACCCCACAACTCAGGAAACCGTGTTGATATATTTTTTAAAAGTCTGGTTCTGACTATTTTTCTATTCTCCATTGGCTTTTACTATTCAAAACCCCTCGCTTGCCAGCAGTAGCATTACACCTATCCCCACCTCTCTTAGCTGTGGGGCTAAAGGATAGAACATTCTATTTGGCTAAAGAGAAAAGGTAATCAGACTGAGCCCAGAGATGTACACATAGGGGCTCATAAACAAAACAACCTCGTTTCACTCTTTTACAGCAGAATTTTAGCTAGGTCACTTCTACTAACAGCCATCTATAGGGGGAAAATTAATGACTATCAATTTACAAAACAGGATTATGGAAAACTTTTAAATGAGAGCTAGATAGAGAAACTCTTGGGTTAACACTCCTCAGTGACCTAGAAGTATATTGAAAAAACAAAATAGTGCATTTCTGATAATGAAACATGACAACCGTACCTAACCTTTTTAAATTAACAGTGGTGCATATATACTGTGATCTTTTCAAGGGCAGCAGGACCACATTTGAATCATTTTCTCCATAGGTTATCTTGAGGAACATGATAGTCAAATGTCCCTAGGCATCTCCACCCATCTGGGCTTTGGGTCATGAATTGATACTTATACAGGAACTGCCATTAGGTGGAGCAATTTGAAGTCTAATAGGCCATCTAGAAGGATATCAGATCAGGAGGTTTAAGAACTCCAGATGTTTTAATTTAGGTGAGTGCAGCCACAAGGCTGCTAGGACATTAACAAAGAACTGATTGATAGAGAAGAAAAAGTAGCTGGTATTAGATAAGATGATGGGAGGGGCCTGACGTCTGGTTGCCAAGGCACCTAACTCTTCACTCAATAGTCCCCCAAGCACAGGATTCATGGCTTCTGTGGCCCCATCCCTTGGGCGTAGAGCATAATCCTTAGCTGACCTTTGAAAAATGCAACCTCAGGCTTGCCCGGCTTCTGGTACTTCCAACTCTTCTTTGCCATTATTATAAACACAATGATCAGTCTTTGAGGGGAGGCTGATCTTTTAGTTCAGATTTCCAGAGTTCAGATTGGCAGGTGTCCTTTGTCATCTCATAAAGGAATTAAAGTGACCTGAGAAAATGTCCTCTGGGTAAGATCAATGCCACCTGTACTCTGTCCTTGCCTGAACTCTCTCATCAGAGCTCTCATGTGCATCAGCCCTTCCCCACTCCCTTCAAGCCTGTACAGCCTGGGCATGACAACAAATTTGGTCCTTTAGGAATAGCATGTACAACTAATGGACAACTCCCAGGTTATCATCTATCCCTTTTGAGAACTCAATAGGATTATTATTATTATTATTATTTTGAGACGGAGTTTCACTCTTGTCACCCAGCTGGAGTGCAATGGCACGACCTCGGCTCACTGAAACCTCTGCCTCCAGGTTCAAGTGATTCTCCTGCCCAGCCTCCCAAGTAGCTGGGATTACAGGCTTCTGCCACCACGCCTGGCTAATTTTTGTATTTTTAGTAAAGAAGGGGTTTCACCATGTTAGCCAGGCTGGTCTTCAACTCCTGACCTCAGGTGATCCACCTGCCTTGGCCTCTCAAAGTGCTGGGAGTATAGGTGTGAGCCACTGTGCCCAGCTGAGTATTACATATATATATATATTTTACTTCTTTTTATTTTTTATTATTATTATTTTTTAGAGGTGGAGTCTCACCCTGTCGCCCAGGCTGGAGTGCAGTGGCGCGATCTCGGCTCACTGCAAGCTCTGCCTCCCAGGTTCACGCCATTCTCCTGCCTCAGCCTCCCGAGTAACTGGGACTACAAGCGCCCGCCACCGCGCCCAGCTAATTTTTTTTTTTTTTTTGTATTTTTAGTAGAGACAGGGTTTCAACGTGTTAGCCAGGATGGTCTCGATCTCCTGACCTCGTGATCCGCCCTCCTCAGCCTCCCAAAGTACTGATATTGCAGGCGTGAGCCACCGCACCCGGCCTAAAAAATATTTTTAAGAAAATTTAAAAATATTTTTAAAATATGTTTTTAATATTATTTTTAAAATATTCCTTTGAAGGATAAAAAAGTGAAAAAGAAGGTGTTAACTTTGGGAAATAAGGAACCTCTCATTATTCCAAGTGGTACCATAGGCGATTAATATATATTCAATAAGTTTTATATTATTTAAAATATCTTATAATTGCGATAGGGCTTTTAACTTTTTCAAATACTCATATATTGCCTATATTATTGTATCCAACAATATACAGTTGTTTGACAGATAAAATATATATGACAATCTCACTATAAATTCATGACTAATGGATCTGCATAGAATTAGAGTAAGACGGAGAGTCTCCCAAGGCCCTTAAGGTTAGTCAGTGCCATGTGGTGTACCTGAAAGAGACCTAAAAGACCTGGCTTCTATTTCTGGCCCTACCAACTACTGTGTGACTTATCTGTAAAATGGGGAAAAATAATCTTGGCTCTGTCTACCTCTCCAGATTGTTCTGAAGATTGAATGAGATAATGGATATAAATATGCTTTGGAGACCATACAGCTCTCCACAATTACAGTTTGGTTGTAATAAATGCCTCAACGACACACAGAAGTGAACATGGTATCATGGTTTCTTTTGTTTTGCTTTATTTATCTCATTGAAGTCATCATGAATATATTCTGATTGGAAAAGCTGCACACAGTTTGTATATAATAATTAATTATTGAGTGACCTTTAAGTGCTGGGCACTGTTCTAGGCCTGCCTTGTGCAACGTTGTGGCCACTAGCCACATAGAGCTATTGAGCACATGAATGTAGTTCATGCGACTGGGGAAATGAATTTGTAATTTTATTTAATTTTAGTTAATTTATACTTAAATACAAAAACTGATATGAAATAATTATTAGAATTGTTTTTCTGACAGGGTCTTGCTCTGTCACCCATACTGGAGTGCAGTGGCACAATCACGGCTCACTGAAGCCTCAAACTCCTGGGCTCATGTAATCCACCTGTCTCAACCTCCTGAGTAGCTGGGACTACAGACGTGTACCACAATGCCCAGCTAATTTTTTAATTTTTAATTTTTTTGTACAGATGGGATCTTCTTATGTTGACCAGGCTGGTTTTATTTATTTATTTATTTATTTAGAGATGGCGTCTCACTCTGTTGCCCAGGTTGGACTGCAGTGGCATGATCATGGCTCACTGCAACCTCTGCCTCCCGGTTTCAAGTGATTCTTCTGCCTCAGCCTCCTGAATAGCTGGGACTACAGGTGCGTGCCACCACGCCCGACTAATTTTTGTATTTTTAGTAGAGATGGGGTTTCACCATATTGGCCAGGCTACTCTCGAACTCCTGACCTCGTGATCCACCCACCTCAGCCTCCCAAAGTGCTGGGATTAGACGCTTGAGCCACCACATCTGGCCATTTTTTTTGTAATTTTGGTGGAGACAAGGTTTCACCATGTTGGTCAGGCTGGTCTCAAACTCCTGACCTCAAATGATCCTCCTGCCTCAGCCTCCCAAAGTGCTGGGATTATAGTCATGAGCCACTGCACCCGGCCATTAGAAAACTTTTTTTTTTTTTTTTTTTTTTGAGATGGAGTTTCGCTCTTGTTGCTCAGGCTGGTGTGCAATGGCGTGATCTCGGCTCACTGTAACCTCCCCCTCCTGGGTTCAAGCAGTTCTCCTGTCTCAGCCTCCTGAGTAGCTGGGATTACAGGCGCCCGCCACTACACCTGGCTAAGTTTTGGCATTTTTAGTAGGGATAGGGTTTCACCATGTTGGCCAGGCTTGTCTCGAACTCCTGACCTAAGGTGATCCGCCCACCTCGGCCTCCCAAAGTGCTGGGATTACAGGTGTGAGCCACCATGCCCAACAAAAATATACTTTTAAAATTAATTTCACCTGCTTCTTTTTACTAATTTTTTAATGTGGCTACAAGTGAATTTATAATTACATATGTACTCATATTTCTGTTGGGCAGTGCTGCTTTAGGCACTGATGATAAAGCAGTGAACAAAGGAGACAAAATATCCTGCTTTCACGGAACGTGCATTTTAGTGCGGAAGACAGATGATAAAATAAATATATAAACATATATAGTATATCAAATGGTGACAAGTGCTTTGGAGAGAAACAAAGGAAGCAAGTTAGATAGGAGATGGTAGGAGGGTTGAACTTTTAAATACGAAGGTCAAGGAACGCCCAAAACCTAGATGTTGAGAGAGTAAGTAATGAAGCTTCTTCCGCTGGGTAGAAGCAACAGTAAGTGAGGAGGCCTTGATGATGGACAAAGCCTTCGCAATTCAGGGACCCTCAAGGAGGCCTGTGTGGTAGATCATGGAGTGCAAAGGAGAGGATCAATAGGAGATGAGATCAGACAGGTATGGGAAAAAAGCTGTAATGCTATAGTGAGACAAGTCAGGTAGATTGTGATGGGCAGCTTCTGACATGGCTCCAGATGATTCTTGCCTCCTAGTATTAATGCCCTGTGTTAATATCTTCCCCTTCAATGTGAGCTGGACCTAGTGAATAAAATACAGTAAAATTGATGGGATGCCACTTCCAAGTTTAGGTTATAAAAGACTGTGGATTCCAATTGCAGGTAGTCTTTCACTCTTTCAACTCTTTCTTGTTTGCTCACTTTTTTTCTTTTTCTTTTCTTTTCTTTCTTTCTTTTTCTTTTTTTTTTTTGACAGAATCTCACTCTGTTGCCCAGGCTGGAATGCAGTGGTGGGATCTTGGCTCACTGCAACCTCCACCTCCTGGGTTCAAGTGATCCTCTCACCTCAGCCTCCTGAGTAGCTGGGATTACAGGTATGTACCACCACACCCTGCCAACTTTAGTATTCTTAGTAGAGACAGGGTTTCACCATGTTGGCCAGGCTGGTCTTGAACTCCTGACGTCAAGTGATCCACCCACATTGGCCTCCCAAAATGCTGGAACTACAGGCGTGAGCCACCGCGCCTGGCCCTGTTTGCTCACTTTGGTAAACTGCCATGTTATTAACTGCCTTATGGAGAAGCTCATGAGGCAAGGAACTGAGGCCAGCCTCTGGCTGACAGCCAGCAAGGAACTAAGGCCCTTACTGCAACAACCTGTGAGGATCTGGATGCTGCCACAACCAGTGAATGGGCTTAAAAAACAAATTCTGCCCCAGTTAAACCTTGAGATGGGTGAGGCCCCTGCTCTGACACCTTGATCATAGCCTATGAGAGATCCTGAACTCATACCTTGATGGCAGCCTAGCGAGAGACTCTGGTCTGGACAACCCAACTAAGCCATGCTTAGATTCCTGAACAACAGAAACTGTGAGATAATACATGTGTATTGTTTTAAGCTGCTAAACTTGGTGGTAATTTGTTACACAGCAAGAGATAACACTAGATACCGTAGGTCACTGTAAGTAGAAACTGAATAGGGGGTTGGTGGGACTCACTGGCTATGTTGCAAATAGACTACAGGAGGGTAAGGGTGAAAGCAGGGAGGTCAGTTGAGAGGCTATTGACATAAGCTTGGTAAGGGTTGCTGGTGGTATTGGTAGAGATATTAAGAAGTGGTTGGATTTCAGACGTATTTTGAAGGCAGAGCCAACAGGCTTTGCTGTTGGTTGGATAAAGGGTGTGTAGGTAATAAGATGACTCTAAGGCTTTTGTTCTGAGGAACTAGAAAGAATGATCATATACTGAGATGGAGAAAACTACAGAAAAACTAGATTCGTGGAGAAAGAATAAGAGTTCGATTTTAGGCATGCTTAATTAGAGATACTTACTAGACATCCCAGTGGGGATGCTGAGTTCGATATACAAGTTTGATGTTTGAGGCTGGAAATAAAAATTTGAGAGTCTTTAGCATTTAGGTGATAAAATGTTAAAGTCTCCTTGCTCCCCACCCATGAGGCCCCCGCTATTAGCTCATGTATAGGGACATACATATACACACACACCACACACACACTTTTTTTTTTTTTTTTTTTGGAGACAGAATCCCGCTGTATCCTCCAGGCTGGAGTGCAGTGGAGCGATCTTTGCTCACTGCAATCTCCACCTCTCGGGTTCAAGCCATTCTCATGCCTCAGCCTCCCAAGTAGCTGAGATTACAGGGTGCACACCATCACGCCTGGGTAATTTTTGTATTTTTAGTAGAGACGGAGTTTCACCATGCCATGTTGGTCAGGTTGGTCTCAAACTCCTGGCCTCAGGTGATCCGCCTGCCTCAGCCTCCCAAAATGTTGGGATTACAGGCGTGAGCCACCACGCCTGGCCCACACATACACATTTTTATAAATAGAGTTGTTCTGCAACTTGCTTTTATCAGTGAATATCCTTTGGAGCTTTTTCAATGTAAGTACATACATATTTACCTCATTCTTTTTTTAATAGCTGAAGAGAGTCCCTTCGTTTGAATAAATCATGTGTATTCATTCATTCGCTGAACAACTATTTTTTGAGCACTCACAATGTGCCAGGCAGTGGTCTAGGGACTGATCATAAAGAAGTCCCTTTTAGATGGACATTCAGGTTCTTTCTAATATTTTGCTATTACAAACATTTGATATAATGACCATCCTTATACAGGCATCTGAGCTCACATATGCGAGTTTTTATTTGGCATTGATTTATACAAGTGGAATTTCTCAGTCAAAGGGCTCAATGGCATTTCTAATACTTGTATCTCTCAATGGCATTTCTAATACTTGCATCTCAGGTTCAATTAGGATAGTGTTAATGCAGCAGCTAAATTTGTGATAAAAACTGAATATATTTAACGAATGTGGAAGAGAAATCACCCAATAAAATGCCCTATTGGAAGTTGTAAGATGGCAACTACGATTTCCCTTTACTATGTGAGTGTAGTTATATCCAAATCCTACCCATTCCGCAAAGTCCAGCTCAAATGCTCAAACACCCCGTTCCAGAAAACCTTTCATAGACCTAAGCAGATATGATCTCTCCTGCCTTTTTTTTTTTCTTTTTTCTTTTTTGAGACGGAGTCTCACTCTTCTTGCCCAGGCTGGAGGGCAATGGTGCAATCTTGGCTCAGTGAAATCTCTGCCTCCCGGGTTCAAGCGATTCTCCTGCCTCAGCCTCCCAAGTAGTTGGGATTGCAGGTGCCTGCCACCATACCCGGCTAATTTTTGTATTTTTAGTAGAGACGGATTTCGTCATGTTGGTTAGGCTGGTCTTGAACTCCTGACCTCAGGTGATCCACCCACCTCGGCCTCCCAAAGTGCTGGGATTACAGGCATGAGCCACCGTGCTCAGCCTCTCCTGCCTCTTTACCTTGAGTATGGGCTGTATCACATACTACTTTGTGCCATAAATACATTCTCTACTAGACTTTCTTTTTTTTTTCCAGAAGGAAATAGTGTCTTTAATTCATACTGCATTCTCCCTCAGTGCGTAGCACCATGCTCAATGTTTATGTATTTAAATAGAAGTCTTAAACCAGAAGAAGTGAAATCTACAATCTCAAGAATGAGCATAAAGCCTGCACAATGGCCAGATGGTGTTTGTGCACCATCAGTGTGACATATGCTTCCCATGGCTCACAATACTCTGCAGAAATTGCTTACTTCTCCTACTCTATCTTGTACCACTCCTCTTCCTTCTACGCTCCAGCCACACTGGCCTTTTTTTGGTCTTTGAACACACTAAGTCTGCCCCCATCTCTAGGCCTTCGTTCCTGGCATTTCTGTCGCCTGGAATGGTCTACCTGCTGATCTCTGCTGACTGCTTCTTTAAGACTCAGCTCAGTGTTTACCTCCTCAAAGAAGCTTTTCTTGATCATCTATGTTAAACTAGGTCCCCAACTCCAGTTACTCTCTATCAACTCACCTTAATTCTCTACATAGCATTTATGTTTCTGAAATTAACATGTTCATTTCTTTGCACTCACATGTGAGCTCCAGGAGAGGAGGGACCTTGCCTGTCTTGTTCAATGCTGTGCACCTTCAGTGGCTACCATAGAGCCTGTGGTACTAAGAATGCTTTTGGCTGAAAGTAACAGAATATTCATCTAAACGTGGCATAAACTGCAGGGGTTTATTTTTCTTACATAAAAAGGAACTAGAGGCAGGCAGTATCAGGCCTGGTTCAACAGTTCAATGCTGTCTGGATTCTGCATTGGCTTCTCTGAGATTGCCTTGGCCTTGCCTCATGGTTGCAATATGGCTGCCAAGGGCCAAAGCATTGCAAGAAAACATCCCTCTCAGGAAGAAAGTGGGGCCTGGGCCTCTCTCCTTTTTTTTTTTTTTTTTTTTTCATCAAGGTAGAAAAACTTTCCCAGGAACCCTCCTCTCACACTTCCCTCTTATATCTTATTGGCCCAAACCGATTGGGAGTCTAGACCATCCCACTAGTCAATAAGAGGGAGCTTATCATGGTTTTTTCATCAGTCATGATTCATCACCTGTAGTTGGGCCTGCCTTCCTTAAACCCTGTGGCTCTGCCCTATATCTGAAGTAAATCTGGGCTCTCTTTGCAAGCAAAAAGTGTTATAGCTATTGTGGCGGTAACCAACAGCATGAGCCACACAGGCATTTATGGAACAGAGGGTATGAATTCTTGGAGATCAGCCTACACGCAACAATTAACAAATTTTACACGTACTGTGCAAAACTAAGATTTGTGACAGAATGTCTTTAGAGGACTTCCAGGTCCCAGGCCCTCTAGGAGCCTCCATATATGCTTTATTGAGACTGATGTGATGGCTGAAATAGGCTTACTGCGAAGAGACTTGGCCTTTTCTGGGTTCAAAGAAACCATCACCACGCATGCCCTTGTTTCCATAATAAAGTCCCCTAAAAGACTGTTTGGTCTTTGAGGGTGGGGAAAGTGCCCGATGGGTGGTGGTAGGACTGCTTTCAGAAGGGCTGCTCGGTCCCCCAGACTGAGGGCCATTTTCAAACTCTCAACAAATGAAATAACCAGATAGAAAACTGCCACCATCAGTGGAGCCTTTCACTCTGCACTTCAGGAGGTCTGACAGGGTCACTAGTACTTCAAGATTCCCGTCCCTATTTCTGTCTTAAGCATGTTCGTTTTATACCCTGTTATGAGATGTTCTTTGATTCTTGGAAAAACAATTTCTTGGAAGCTGAAAAGGGTAAGGAGATGAATAGGAAATGGAGAGGTGAGTGCAGGGCACTTGTAAAAGCTACTATAAGATTGGTAAGTCCACCAAACCCAGGGAGATGGCCTTCCTAATGCCCACCCCCACCCCACTCCTGGTGCAGTCAGTGCTGACCTAGGGATCACCTGCCACAGGCTCAGGCTCCACCACCCAGCTCTCCCCCGTGGGGGACGGAGCGAGGGGTGCCGCCACAATAAGTTCCCACTTCCAGAAGCATGCTCTCTCCCCAGTGTTGCCCCCTGTTAGGTGAGCCAACTGAGTAGGAAAACGGTGTGGGCGAGGAGGGGGACCCAGTCGAGCCGCTCACGCTGGAAAGCAGCTCTCTGTCCTTCGACATTGGTGCGACCCTTCCCCAAGGAGCACACAAAAGGCGGCTGCTTCACGTTGTTTTCCAGCCCCTAGCCGCCTGGGCCCTGGGGGCTTGCGGGGTGGAGGGACGTGAGAGTTCTCCAGCCCTCCTGCGGGCACTGCAGCTCGGAGGCGGGAGAGGAGCACTAGGGCGGGAGAGGAGCACGCCCCACTCTTGGAGACATTTCATCACCCCTCTCTGTTCCCCCACCCCACCCCGCCCTCCCCACTCAAGCGGAAAAAAAGAAGCAGCCCAGATCTCCCCTCCCGGATGCGGCTGCACCAGCAACATCAGCTGCGGGCGGAGCCCGAGCGGTAGCCACTTCCCCCCTCTTCCCTCGTGACCCTCGCCCCCACCTCCAGTTCTCCCTCCCCCTCTACACACCCTTCCCCATCAGACACACCCTCTTGCTTCGGCTGGTGGCGATCGGAGCTCGGGCCCTCTAGGGGAGGGAGCTGCCGCCGCCGACGCCGTGGGGCAGGACAGTGCGAGCGAGAAAAGGAGGGAAGGAGGGAAGGAGGGAGGAGCAGCGGGTGGGAGGTGGGAGGGAGGAGCAGCGTGAGCCGCGCCGCCGCCGAGCTGCGATGTGGCCGGCCGGCCGGCGAGTAAACAGAGGGAGCAGCAGCGGCCGCGGCCGCCGCGGGCCGGGGCAGTGAGTCCACCCGCCCGCCGAGGTCCGCCCGCCCGCCCGCCGAGACCCGCCCGCCGCGACCCGCCCGCCGCCGCTGCCATGGCCGAAGTGCGCAAATTCACCAAACGGCTCAGCAAGCCTGGCACGGCGGCTGAGCTCCGGCAGAGCGTGTCTGAGGCCGTGCGGGGCTCCGTGGTGCTGGTGAGTGGCCGGGGGACGGGGCATCCCGGGAGACGCGCTCCAGGCGGGAGCGACGCGGGAAGGGGCAGGAACGGCGCGGCGCTAGTGCGGCCGCTTGGTGCGCCGCGCGCTGTCTTTCTCCGCTCCAGTAAGTTTTCGCACCGGCAGCCGCCGGCCGGGGTCCGAGTCCCAGGTGCCGGCTGACAGCTCTCCGGCCGCCCGGCACGGCGGAGGCGTGCGCCGGGATGGAAGCAGACGGGCAAAGCCGGGCTCGGACGGCTGCGGAGGAGGAGGAGGCGGAGGCGGAGGCGGAGGCTCCCACCCAGGGTCGGGGCCGGGGGTGTGAGCTAAAGAGCTGACCTCGCGCTGCTCTGGACTCGGCACAAAGAGCCGGGGACAAGGGCACGACGAGATCCTGATCCCCTCCCGCGAGCACCTGAGGCCGCCTAGGCGGAAGGATGCGATGAGCGTTTGGCACACACACTCTCGCGCGCACACATACACACACTGTGTACACAAAAAAGAACCCCACCCAGAAAGCCCCGGGCGCCCAAGCTCGGGCTGGCGGTGAGAACAGAGGAAGCAGAGCGACTTCCTCCTGCAACTGGGGAGAGAGAGGGTGGTGATGGGTGTTGAAGGGGTGCTGCTGCGGAGGAAGGGCATTAGAAACAACGGGGTTCTGCGACATAGTGGGCGCAGGGTCATCCACCGCAGGGAGAGTGTGTCCCTCGGGGACACGCGAGCGCTCCAGAGGCAAGGGGACCAAGGGGACGGTGCCGTGGGGATTTGGGGGAAGACTGGGTGTGTCAGTCCAGGGATGGAGGACCTGGGGTCAGAGCCCCACAGCTCAGGACTGGGGGATGGGGATTCGAAAGCGCGCTGACTCCCTGGGAACCCTCCCAGAGCACCCTCAGCCTTATCCAGATTGTCTGACTCTGGAGAAAGGCTAAAGGGTGCTAACGGGCACTTGCCCCTTCTCTTGTTTTCAAGACACTCGTTGCCAGTTTCCTGGACAAGCGAACAAACCCTGAATAAGCAATCGGACTGATTAATTAGTGTTTGTTTTGTTACTTTGTTTTTTGGTTGTTGTTTTTGTTTTTGTTTTTGTCTCCCTCAGCTCCATTTTACAGCGAGTCGTTTGCTGTGTTTAAATTTCACCGTTTAAGAGAGGGCTCTTTTTGTTAAAACAACTTGTCGTCGGAAGGGAACTTCACAGCTTTTCCTTGTAATTTTTCTGTTGATCTTGTAGAATCAGCAATAAAACCCAGCATTAAAGGGAGGCCAGGGGCTTGATCCCAACAGTGGAGAAAGTTGACATTAGTGGGAGTTCTGGAGGAGGATCAAAGGTAAACTATGTACCTTTGAGATAAAGATCTGATCCCTAATAGCTACAACTGTGCAAACCTAAGTGACTTTAAAGAAATCTCTTTATTGTGGCTAGACCCTTGAAAGTTTAATTCTGCTGTTTAGTGGAGCTAAATCCAGACCTTTAATGTTACTTTAATGGACTTGGCTTGTTGTGTATTTCAGTCTGACTTTGGAGTGAGGACCTGTTGAGGTCAGATTGGAGCCTTGCCTGTCATCACAGCCAGTTAAGAGAGGAAGGCAAGCTGTGTGCAGAGCATTTACACCAGGGCTCTCATCTTGGGTGATTGTTAACAAGTGATTCAATCTACCTAGCAGAGAACGCTTTCCTAAATTCAGAGAAAACAAAAAACCTTCCTTGAGCGGGGTTGGCTGGCCTTCTACCA
Organism: Gorilla gorilla gorilla; assembly: GCF_029281585.2. NCBI lineage: Eukaryota > Metazoa > Chordata > Mammalia > Primates > Hominidae > Gorilla > Gorilla gorilla. The sequence goes on from NC_073247.2 coordinate 130,220,683, forward strand.
CAACACGTGAAGAAAGCTGTAGGTGGACAGATTTCTCGAGAATAAATGGGACTGAGAAAAGTTCCACTGGGATTTGATCAGCACTTGACCTGCCACCCTAGCAGCAAAAAGTTAACATTAGCATTCTTTCCCCAGTTTTTAGGTTTTCAAAAGAATTTTGTGCATTGCAGGTTCAGCGGCTCCTTCCTGACCATTGATTCTATGGCAAAGGAGGAAAAACTGTTACTGGCAGGAGTCTTTTCTAGGAGATGCTGGCAGTGGCCATGGTTCCCTTGTCAGCCCAGCTTACTTGGGACCAAGGTCATTGATTTTTACCGTTTACACCAGGCAATGCAGAGGAATATTTACTCATTACTCTAGTATGTGAACCACATTGAGATTTTGGGAGTGAGGGAGAACAGATTCTAGTAATCCAAATCAATGAATATCTATTGAGCCCTTACAATGTGCCAGACACAATGCTAGATGCTCTATAATTATGAGAATGCAAATGATCTTTTTCTTCATTTGTTTTCATTATTTACAATCTGGGTTGGTTGTGTGTATGGGAATGTCTTTGTCAATAGGACACCCAGATTATGCACACAAATCAAGTTTAGATTCTTCATAGAGCCTTAGCAAATGCTATTTGTAAGCAGTTTAGTCAACGAAAAAATAAGGAAATACTTCTTACATGGAATGTATGCTCCTAAATGACTCTCTCACAAAGAGCTGTTAACCAAAGTTAGTAAAACCACGAGTGGCTGGAGAGTGAGGGGACCATGTTGCAGCTGCTGCCATAACTTCTGATTCTTTTAAGGGACAGCTGAGGTAGGATTTACACTTGTGCTATAAACCCAAGATACTCACATTGGGGCTTCAATAAGAGTTAGAGCCATTACCGCAGCAAGTCAAGCTTTCCTCTGGTGTATCTCTTGTTAGAACATGGAAAACCCACCAAGCTGTACAAATATACAGTATTTCCTGTTTAGGTTTTTTTTTTATTTTATTTTTTAAGGATTTTGGAATTACACCCTTGTTGGCCTGTTGCTAACATCATTCAGTTTTCCTCACTGTTTGAAAAATTCAGATGGCTGGGCCTGGGCTATATATAGCATGTTGTTGCGTATTCAAACTGTTATTCAGTTAGTAGTACTTCCACGAATCTATTAACTAACTACATAATAAAGCAGACAGAGAGACTGTTCCACTGTTACTGCATTTTCCTATAAGTTCAGCATTTTTATGAAGGTCAGTTTTAACCCAGGGAAAGGGATAATTACAGAATCATCATTGACAGATTTCTCAAGAGGGGATTGGGGAGAAACATTATAACCTGAGAGTGTATGTGATTAAGAGAGAAGTGTTTACATATATACTTGTTTAAAATGCAGTTTTAAATTTTTAAATTGATTTTGTTGTAATTCAGGATGTAGCTACTGGTGCCGCAGGGGAACAAAGGCATTTTGCTAAACCTGTTGTATTATGGCCGCCCTTTAGAGAAGCCACTTTATCAGCCTGGAAGAGTCGCCTAGTAGCTGTTTAAATACTGTTTACTGCGGAGCTTACCCTCAATTCCTTGTGCGCCAAAAGATCGGGAAAGAGTTGCTAGATATTAGGGGTTGTAGCCCCTGGACGCGCCGTAATGCACGCAGCGTCCCCTGGCTGGCATCAGCCAGATTTCGTTTAATAGCTCCAGTAGAGAAAAGCTCTCCAGAAGCTGAGAATGGCTGAAAAGCGTCTGCAGCTGTTGACTCCCCCAACCCGCCGCTCACAACTACCTTTGCATGGAATGTTTGTTATGTTTGCATTTAGGGAAGCGCTGAAACAGAACCACTCCTCTGCTCCCTCTTCCCAAGGGAATTTGTGGAAAGTAGGGAATATAGGACAAAACCCACAGCCTCATCTGTAAGGAGGTGAGAACAATACGGAATAAAAGCCAGTTTCAACTTGGGCTTCTTGACCAAGCATTTCCAGTTCAGAGGCTCTCAATGAACTGAGCTGTCAATGAACTGAGGGTCAGGAAAGTTAACCAGAGTGTTAGCACCTAAACATAAAATAGTCTCGCTACTGGAGGTTAGCAGGGCCCAGAGCAAGCCACTCCACCAGGATCTGTACAAAAGACCGGTGCAGGTTGCTGTGAAGCCAGAGAGGCCTCCTTGCTGAACCCTTGTTTAAGCACCAAATAGGAAAATTTGTTTTCTAAGACTAACATGTTAAAAAATTCTCTGGATTGAGTCTTTTTCTATTCTGATCACCAGTGAACCTTTGTTTTTTAAGCTTTCATTGCTTTTTTTTTTTTTTAGACGGAGTCTCCCTCTGTCGCCCAGACTGGAGTGCGGTGGCGGGATCTCGGCTCACTGCAAGCTCCGCCTCCCGGGTTCACGCCATTCTCCCGCCTCAGCCTCCCGAGTAGCTGGGACTACAGGCGCCCGCCACCACGCCCGGCTAATTTTTTGTATTTTTAGTAGAGACGGGGTTTCACCGTGTTAGCCAGGATGGTCTCGATCTCCTGACCTCGTGATCCGCCCGCCTCGGTCTCTCAAAGTGCTGGGATTACAGGCGTGAGCCACCGCGCCCGGCCTTCATTGCTTTATTACATGCCAAATGCTTGTTTATTGTACAACAGCTAGAAAAACAGAAAAGTAAGAATAATTATCACCATCTCATTACCCAGAGGAAGCTCCGTAAATATTTACCTTTCTCTCTTTCTATGTGTATATATACACATCTATAAATACACATATATACTGTATATATAGATGTATACATATCTATACATACATATACATACACACACACATATACGGATGGAAAGAAATATACACAAACTTTTTATTTTTGTTTATGTATTTTTTTTTTTGAGACAAAGTCTTGCTCTTTACCCAGGTTGGAGTGCAGTGGTGTAATCATGGCTCACTGCAGCTTTGACCTTTGGGGCTCAAGGGATCCTCCCACCTCAGCCTCCCAAGTAGCTGGGACTGCAGGCAAACGCCACCATGCCCAGCTAAAGTTTTTTTTGTTTTTGTTTTGTTTTGTTTTTTTAGTAGAGACAGGGTTTCACAGTGTTTCCCCAGGCTGGTCTCAAACTCCTGAGCTCAAGCAGTCCTCCCACCTTGGCCTCTCAAAGTGCTGGGATTACAGGCATGAGCCACTTCGCCTGGCCACACAAACTTTTAAATAATTTTTTTCATTTATCAGTATCTTATGAATATTTTTTGATGTCAATAAATACAAATCTATATAATCATATTTAATGACTGCCTAAATTTTCATTATGGGTGTACCAGAGGTAATTATCATTTATTGTTTGATATTTTGATAGTTTTTCTAATTTTGTGCTGTTATAAACATGAACTATAAAGGTAAATAGCTATATATCTTTCTTTACTTTTAAATTTAAATTAATTAAAAATAATTATATCCAGGCATGGTGGCTCACACCTGTAATCCCAGCACTTTGGGAGGCTGAGGCAGGCATATCACCTGAGGACAGGAGTTTGAGACCAGCCTGGCCAACATGGCAAAACCCCGTCTCTACTTAAAAAAAATACAAAAATTAGCTGAGTGTCATGGCGCATGCCTGTAGTCCCAGGTACTCGGGAGGCTGAGGCAGGAGAATCGCTTGAACCCAGGAGGTGGAGGTTGCAGTGATCTGAGATCCCACCACTGCACTCCAGCCTAGAGCAATACTCCGACTCAAAAAAAGTAATAATAATAATCAGTTTCTAAATTTCACTTGCCACAGTTCAAGTGCTCAATAGCCACATGTGGCTAGTGGCTACTATATTGGACTGCATATACTATATATGCAGATAAAGAGCATTACCATCAGTAACTGAGTGAATGTCTTTGAGAAGGCATCTTCAAAATTGCCAAATCGTCCCCTTAGAATAAATTTCTAGCAGTGAACTTGCTTGCTCAAAGATTACACTGTATGCATTTTTAGTATTAAAAATTCCTCTTAAACATACTGTTAAATTGCTCTACAGAAAGTGGCTTCAGTTTACTCTTTCACCAGGAGAGTGTGAGGGTGTTCATTTCCCCTCTCCCATGCCAACACTTGTTAGTAATATTTTAAAAATTTTTTGCAGTTTGATAGGAAATAAATGGTACATCACCGTTCTAATTTGCATTTCTTTGATTACTCTTAAAGTTGAACAGTTTTTCATGTTGATTGGCCTTTCATAGTTCTTCTGTTGAGGCTTGAATGAATCTGCTTACAGACTTATTTCCTCGTTTGTGATTCTTGCAATACAGTCTCCATCCCCCAAGATTCTGTTTTGCTAAGTCTGGGGTGGGGCCTGCATCTGTATTCTTTAAAAGGACCCCAGATGATTCTCATGTGCACAGAAACACTCATCTAGACCGCTTGTCCACTCAAGGCAGGAATGTCCTTTCCACCCAGCCCTGACAAATGATTATTTAGCTTCTCCTTAAACACCCCTGCCTGTTAGAGGGCTATGTTAGAAAAGGTTCTTGAGCCGAAATTTACTGTGTAAATTTCACCGTGGGCTAGACCTAGCTCTGCTGTTGGAGCCACACGTTTGCTTCCTTCCTCTTTTGCATAACAACCTCTCAAATATTTAGAGACAGCCACCATGTCATTTTAAAATTCACTCTTCACAAAGCCAAAGAGGCTACATTTCTTTCCTTCGTTCCCCACATGACTTGGTTTCAAGATTCTTCATATCATTATCATCCTGTTTGGGCTCTTTTCCAAGTTTTCTATGTCCTACTTAAGATGTGAGAGACAGAGCATAAGCTAGAGGATCAGATCTGGTCTTGAACCCAACGTCTGTCACTTGCCTGAATTGTGAACAGAGGCAAGTAACCTGGTCTCATTTTCCTTATCTGTGAAATGGGGATAAATAGTAGTACCTCCCTTGTGGAGTTCTTGGGAATAACGAAGGTAACATATGGAAAGTTTCTAATGTATAAGTGATTCATAAAGGTTAAAAAAAGAGATCTGGCCAAAACAAAACAAACAAAAACCCAGTATTCCAGAAGGATCTGCCACTGAATACAGTCAGGGAGGGGGCAATGTTTTGTATCATTTCTGGGTGTGAGCCGAGAAGCCCGGGGCTGTGTATTCATTTTTATTCCCAGCCCAGCCCCTCACACAGTGTCTGGAGTGCAGTAGATTCTTAGGTGTTTTGTGAAAATACACTGCCAACCTTGGGTAGGATGGACTCATTGTTGGGAGAAGAGCCTGGAGGCCAGGAAATGACTTAAAATACAGTTAATATAGTTCTGGAGAGAGATAACAAAGGCTTTTTTTTTTTTTTTGAAATGGAGTTTCACTCTTGTCGCCCAGGCTGGTGTGCAATGGCAGGATCTTGGCTCACTGCAACCTCTGCCTCCCGGGTTCAAGCGATTCTCCTGCCTCAGGCTCCTGAGTAGCTGGGATTACAGATGCGTGCCACCACGCCCCATATAATTTTATTATTTTTAGTAGAGATGGGGTTTCACCACGTTGGCCAGGCTGATCTCGAACTCCTGACCTCAGGTGATCCAGCCACCTCTGCCTCCCAAAGTGCTGGGATTACAGGCCTGAGCCACTGCACCAGGCGAACAAAGGCTTTTAACTGAGGCAATGAGAATGGAGATAAGGGAGAAGACATAAGAAACATTGTGCTGAGAAAATCAACAGGATTTGGTGATTCTTAAAAGGGAAGGAGAAGGGGGAGGAAGAAAGAGAGGAAGAGCGGAGGTGGAGTCAAGATAATTTTGAGGTTTCTCAGCTTGTGTGAACTGAAGGAAAAGCAAGTTTGTTGATAGGGGAAGGGAAAAGAAAATGAGCAACTTCTGTTTGAGAGAGTTGTCAGGGCAAAGCCAGGTTTCAGTTAAGCAAGACGGTGGCTGAGCATATAAGGTTGTCTTTTGGCAAAGGACTAGGGTTCTCGAGGGCAGAGGTGGAAAGTGTTCCAAGTGGGTTCAGGAAGGAGAGGAAGAGCCAGGAAAAGGCCAGGGCTGAGTGGACAGAGATGAAATTGTAGGCGAGATTAGCTGATTGAAGAGGTTTGCACCTTTGGGGGTGATTAGGGAAGCGGGAGGCAGGGTGTGGAGAAACGATCTGGAGGCCAGCCCCAGACTTCCAGTTAGAATGGGGTGGGGATGGGAAGTGAGTTCACCCCTTGGGCAGATCCCACTCTGGGGTGGGTCTGAGCAGCAGTTGCCCTGAGGAGCAGGGGGTCAGTGAGGGGTTGACTTCCTGCTCAGGTGCTCAGGAAGAGGCTAATAGGATAGTTCCTGCTTTTAAGGGAGACTAGAGGTACACAAATAACCTAGAGAAGATAGAAGCCAGATAGGAGGCCAGTGGTCATTGGTTTCCCAGTCTTCACCCCATCTCCGACCCCCACCCCAGCCCCCAGTGCTCTCTCTTAAGATCCTTAACGTTTTTCAAGACTTTCGTCCTTTCTGGGTTCGACAAGGTTAAATAGGCCTTTACTAATGAACATTGTTCTGTTTATGGCATTTCCCACATTTATTTGACCACAGACCCTGCCCCACCCCCAACTGGCTTTTTATGGAAAGTGGAGAGTAAATGGTAACATCTAACAGGCTGAGAAATTCCTATATAGTGTGCGTGTGTAACTAACTCATCTTGGCGTTCTCTTACTTGACCTCTGTGGATTGCAAGCAGTGGTTGCTACTTTCCCATGCTCCATGTCAAGAACCACCCTTGCTGTTCAGTTCAGAAGAGTAATTCACCTGTCTGATTGTGCTTTCTCCTGAGCTATAGAATTGTCAGCAAGTCATGTTGAAAGATGATTAGTTTTTAAAAATAATTCGTTTATCATGGAAGGGGAGGCCAAAACTACATGAGGGTACAGCTGGAGCCATTTCTTCTCTTCTGTAAATCCTAAGGGTACTTAGAATACGTTTCTCTTTGAGATTTACACCTCTTGGTTTAATTTTTATCAGGCATGCAGAGGAGTTGGTGGGTAACATTGGCCTGCCGTTTATATCAGCCTACAGCCAGATGCCTTTTTGATTCCTTGCAGGACCCCACCCTGGATGCTTCCAGAGCAGTAGCTTGAATGGAGCAAAGAGACAGCCTCAGTTAGCTGCCATTGCCTTTGTAAGCTTGTGCTTCAGAGCAAAGTGGTTAAGAGCTTGGGCTCTGGAAGCATGCTGCCCAGGTTCAGAGTTCAGCCCTAGATGACCTTGGGCCAATTATTTAACTTTCCTGGGCATTGGTAACCCCCTGAGGGGCTTGTTGAAAGGCTTAAATGAGTTATTTGTTTTGTTTTGTTTTGTTTTGTTTTGTTTTGTTTTTGAGACGGGGTCTCGCTCTGTCACCCAGGCTGGAGTGCAGTGACACGAACTTGGTTCACTGTAACCTCCGCCTCCTGGGTTCAAGTGATCCTTCCATCTCAGCCTCCCTAGTAGCTGGGACTACAGGTGTGCACCACCATTGCCCAGCTAATTTTTGTGTTTTTATTATAGAGACAGGGTTTTGCCATGTTGGCCAGGCTGGTCTCGAACTCCTGACCTCAAATGATCCTCCTGCCTTGGCCTCCCAAAGTACTGGGATTACAGGCGTGAGACACCATGCCCAGCCTTGAGTGAGTTATTATATTCTTAATGTATAATATTGAAAGCACTTCAAGCGGGGTTTGCCAATTGTTAAGTACTGATGACTGTTGGCTCGCATTATCATCCCCAGGCTTTATGGTGGGCAAGAGACGTCTTTTGTATATGTGTTACAAGTCAGCAGACAGAAAAGTTAACTGGAAGAGGGGAAGCAGGTACCCTTGCTTTAATTCCTTGCTCCAGATGATGCCCCAAAGGGGTGAGCCACATGGCTGAGCCAAGAATCTTACCCTTCCTGGAAGAACAAGCTGGCAGACCCCTCTGCATGAGGTTCTTGCCAATACCCGTTCCCAGTCTGACTTAGTCATACTGAAAAGCCTAGTGGATGGTAGCAAGGGTTCTGGGTTTTTGGCATTTTCCACCTTCACACGAGTTTAATGAGTGAGTGGGAAGGCTGGTCCTCAAGTGGGGAGAAGCACTCTGTCCTGTGCCTTGGGCCAGAAGGCTCTCCAGACTGGGGAAACTGTACCTGTGGCCTTTGGCAGAAGCACTTACCTTTATGCCAGCCTGTTCAGTGTGATTTATGCAAAGGGGTGAATAGAAGAGAATTGGGATCTGTGTGGAAAAACAGAGCTTGGACATGCCTACCTTTCCCTTTCAAACCTTCACTGATGCCAGGCACGTTAGCCTATGCCTGTAATCCCAGCCCTTTGGGAGGCTGAGCTGGGAGGATTGCTTGAGCCTGGGAGTTCCAGGACAGCCTGGGAGATACAGGGAGACCCCCATCTTTACAAAATTAAAACAAAAATGAGCCAGGCGTGGTGGCACATGCATGTAGTCCAGCTACTTGAGAGACTGAAGTGGGAGGATTCCTTGAGCCCAGGAGTTCGAGGCTGCAGTGAGCCTTGATTGTGCCACTGCACTCCAGCTTGGGTGACAGACTGAGACCCTGTCTCAAAAAAAAAAAAAAAAAACCAAAACCAAAAAACCTTTATTGATATCCCTTTCACTCTTAATCCTCACATTTAATAGTCAAATAAATATTGAAATGCAAATGCTTTTTTAAAGTTCTATTTTGGGGCTGAGCGGGTGGCTCACACCTATATTCCCAGCACTTTGGGAGGCCGAGGTGGGTGGATCACTTGAGGTCAGGAGTTTGAGATCAGCCTGGCCAACATGGTAAAACCCTGTCTCTACCAAAAATACAAAAATTAGCTGGGCATGGTGGTGCACGCCTGTAATCCCAGCTACTTGGGAGGCTGAGGCATGAGAATCGCTTGAAACCGGGAGGCAGAGGTTGCAGTGAGCTGAGATCACGCCACTGCACCCCAGCCTGGTTGACAAAGTGAGACTGTCTCAAAAAAAAAATTATATTTCGGAAACATACGTTTTAATAGGAAATTTTAAAACTTAAAGCTGTCTCGAGAAATTATTCTTTTATATTTGGCTATTCTGGTTTTGTGGTAGCAGGATAAGTTCTGTTAAGGATAGTGTGTGGCTGGGCATGATGGCTAGTGCCTAAAATGCCAGCACTTTGGCAGGCTGAGGCAGGAGGATTGTTTGAGGCCAGGAGTTCAAGACCAGCCTGGGCAACATAGCGAGACCCCCGTCTTTCCAAAAAAATAAAAAGAATAGTGCACACAGGTTCCTAGCAGAGTCAGTACAGTGGAAAACATGCCGAGTGTTCCAGCTCTACGTGGTTCATCTTTTGTCTGTGTACAGCCTTGCACAATCATGCCTAAATTTGCTATTAATGATTTCCTGCGATTCTTCTCCACTTTTATTGCCTATTGAGTTTATTGTTCATGGGAAGTTATGTGCTTTTGCCTTTTTTGACTTCTGTTGGATTGTGTATATGTTTCAAGCTGCTAAGAAATGTTAGAAGATATTCTGATACTTCAGCTTTCCCATCGCATTGCTTTCCCTAATGACTGGAAATATTTTACTGGGTAAGATTTAACTGAGAAGTCAAGTGTTGCTTCCAAGTCTCTGAGACAGAACATCTTTATTTGAAGTGTTTCAGTGAAGTGTGTCAGAAGGCTGGGGAATTCATTTGTATAAGATTTTTTTTTTTTTCCGGAGACAGAGTCTTGCTCTGTCACCCAGGCTGGAGTGCAGTGGCAACCTCCGCCTCCTGTGTTCAAGCGATTCTCCTGCCTCAGCCGCCCAAGCAGCTGGGATTACAGGCATCTGCCACCACGCCCGGCTAATTTTTGTATTTTTGGTGGAGACGGGGTTTCACCATGTTGGCCATGCTGGTTTTGAACTCCTGACCTCAGGTGATCCATCCACCTGGGCCTCCCAAGGTGCTGGAATTACAGGCATGAGCCACCGTGCCCGGCCCGTTTTTTAAATGGTGACAAGACCTTGAGTTTTTATAGCCAAAATCTTAAGAAGAGTTAAAAATGCTGTTATATCTATCTGTGGCCTCATATGTCTACAGGTCACTACTGAACACATATCACATAGTCATCACCCCTCTTCTGTAAGTGGGGAAACAGAGGCATGGTTTTCAGTGAGGGAGGCCATAGGTTATTTATCTTAATGAAATGACAGAGCAGGTAATGAACTCCAGGTGTCCTGATTCCTTTGGAGTAACCATGTGAAGAAATACTAGAGGGATGCCAGATTCCACAGTCAATCAGGTGGAGAAAGCTCTTTCTGTGTGGTTTTGGTGATGATCTCGCTCTATTGGGAAACAGTGTTTATTTCTAAACAAACTTAGGTCTCTTTAGTGGGAAAGTAGGAGGTGAGGACAAAAAAAAAAAAAAAAGAGCGATGGGGTTGTTATTGAGAAATGTGGGCAAGATCAGTATAGATTTTTCCTTGCCAAAGTAAGCCTAAGGATATTGAGAACTGTTTGCAATTGGCCATTCCTCCTTACTTTGCTATTTGAATAACTATATGGAAAAAAATATCCAGAACACTGGCTCTGCAGAGGTACCTGGGATCATTTTCATGGAACTGTTTTCATGATTTTTTTCAAGTGGGTTAGTGCTGTCCAAAAATAACAACATATATATTTCTTTCCATGCCTTTTATATTAGTAGTTTAGTTTTCCCACTTGAGAAACTGCCAGCTTTATGCCTTGCAGGGCCTGTTGTCACAGTGTTCACGGTGTGAATGGAAGAGTGCTGTTGGCATGGCCAGTTTACTTTCATAGGTGAACACGTTCCTAATGCTTCAGTACATTAAATCGTTTCCTAGAGATCTGAAGGAGGGAATGCTACCTTCCAAGGTACCTACCTTCCCACCAAGAAATAACTTAAGTTCAAGAAGGTTCTAAATCAACTGGTACATACATGGAACTGAATCGTTATTTCAAAGCTCACAGGGGCCAATAGCTCTCGTTGTGTCCAGCCGAGTGTTTACGACATGCTCTATAGTTTGTGGAGCAAAGAAAGCCCTCCCTTGCTAACTTGACCCTGGGGAGACTTGCTCCTCTACTCCTAGTGACCGACATGACCACTTGGAAGGGAACTTGGCCTCCGTCTGTCCCTTCTAAATGGTCTGGCAGAATTCTCCTCAGCAGAGCCAGAAGAAAATTCCATAAGGCTTCTCGCTTCAGTTCTGTAATAACAAACCCAGCTCCCTCTCCCTGCCTGCCCTGCTTCCTTTGCTCAGTACTGCCCCCAGGCTCAGAGACATCTGAGAGTCTCATATTCAGAGCCCAGGTTCTTCAAGTCCATAGGCTGCTGGTTCTGCCCTGCCTTTAAAATCCATTTCCAGTCAACTGGATTTGGATCTTCTTGTCCCCTTGTGTCTTTGTCTCACTCACTGTATGTCTGTCTGGCCCCCTAGCCTGTCCATAGCTAACCCTCTGCCTCAGTTTTCTGGCTAATCGCCCAGTTCCTCTAGGAGTAAGTTCTTGCCTTGTTGCTGGCCTTCCCGAGGAGGGATGCCTTACCCTCACCAGGACCATATGACTGAGCCCAGCACAGTGGAACTGTGGATTGAAGGGGTGAGTTTCTCTCTTTCTTTTTTTTTTTCTGGAAACAGAGTCTTCCCAGGCTGGGGTGCAGTGGTGCAATCTCGGCTCACTGAAACCTCTGCTTCCCGTGTTCAAGTGATTCTCCTGCCTCAGCCTCCTGAGTAGCTGGGACTACAGGTGTACACCACCACTCCTGGCTAATTTTTTGTATGTTTAGTAGAGACGGGGTTTTACCATGTTGGTCAGGCTGGTCTCGAACTCCTGACCTCAAGTGTTCCAACTGCCTCGGCCTCCCAAAGTGCTGGGATTATAGGCGTGAGCCACTGCACCTGGCCTGGAGGGGTGAGTTTCTGCTTAGAGAACTCAGAGGAGGCAAAGTGCCTGGGATAACGCAGTCCAGCAAGTGGCCCTGTTGAGGACTGGACTAGCTTTATGGTCTATTAGTTTCCTATTGCCACTGTAACGAATTGCCACAAACTTAGTGTCTTAACACAGATGTGTTCCAGTTCTAGAGATCAGAAGGCCAAAATTGGTTTCACTGAGATAAAGCCAAGGTGTCCAAAAAGCCTCACTTCCTCCAGAAGCTGTAGGGGAGGATCCATTGCCTGGTCTCTTCCAGCTTCTAGAGGATGCCCACATTCCTTGGCTCATGGCCCCTTCCTCCATCCTCAAACCAGCAATGACTGGTCGAGTCTTTCTCACATCCTATCAGTCTCACACTGCTTCTGTCATTATATCTCCTTCTCTGACACCGGCTCTCTTGCCTCACTCTTTCACTTATAAGGACCTTGGTTCCACCTTGGTAATCTAGGATAATTGCCCCATCTCCAAATCCTTAATTTAATCATGCCTGCAAAGTCTTCTTTGCCATGTAAAGTAACATATTCACAGGTTCCACGGATTAAGATGTGGCCATCATTGAGGAACCATTATTCTGCCTATCACGCAAGATGTCACCCAAGTTTGAGGACTGATGGAATCCTGGGGTCAGTTGGGTTCCCAGCACAGGTCCTGACATTACAGTGGAGGAGGAACAGGGATCTGGCAAACAGCCAGGCACAGAAGTCTTCATAGAATTCAAATGAGGAAGCACAATCCCTTTTGCAAATTTTGGCTGAAAGAAAGCAATACAGGTCTGCAGTCTGCAATTTCAATTCACATGTTTTCTTAAATTCTTCATAACTAAATGTCTTTCCCCACACAGGACTCCCTGAGCCTGGAGTTCTTATAGTGGGCACTGCTTTCAGACTTGAGGTGTTTTAGGATACAAGCTGGGCAGACACTTTGCGGGCATTTAGCCAGCTCAGGCCTATAGAATTTTCCACCTTCAGTTAAAGAAAAGAGCAAAGAGGTAGGGGTGTGTGTGGGTGTGTGGATGTATGTGTGTGGCGGGTGGTCAGCGGGGAGGTGTTTAAAAGAGAAAGTGATGGTTGCACATCACATGAAATAACTATTTGGCGACAAGTTCCAAGATACCTCTCATATGTCCTGTGTAAGAGATGCTTTGCCCAGCCTGAAGGTCAAGTTAGACTGGGCATGGTCCTTCTGCATTTTCAAGGTAATCACAGAATCCCTTCCCAGAAATGGCTTTCTAAAACACATGATTGGAGAAGCAGAAGGAAGGACTGGAAAATCTATCTGAGTTCTTTCTGGCTTCATGATGATTTCAATTAAAAGATAAATGGAAACTTCCCCTCTCTACCACATCTAGTCACTGCCATCTTAGAGACACATAGAACAAAAGTTTCCTGGCTGATAACATTTGCATCAGCCCTCCTCACACTGACGAGTACAATGTCCATGATGTGTCTGATGGCACAGAGCTTTGCTGTCCTGAGGAAGCACTCTATCGTAGATGTGGATTGCATTTCCTATTTTTACCTTGGTTCTAATTGGCCACGGCAATATTTCTCCCAGGCCCAGCCTATCTTTTTTCAAGCCTCTGGCTAGTTGACCTGGCTGTAATGCACTGAAAATCATTATAGAAAAGGTTGGGGATACTCCCAGATTGTGTTTGAAAATCTGTAGAGACAAAATACACATTCACCATCTTCACTTTTCTCCTGTTCTATTTTTTCTTTTTTTCCTCCTCAATAGGAAAACAGTTTCAATTCTCCTTATAAACCATCTCAGGGTAAATATTCAGATGTTTTCAGTGGAATTATGTTAAACCATTTTTTGAAAATGCTTATCTACGATGAATATCTACTAATTATTAAATGTGAAAGGGTATTAACTGTAGTCCTATTTAAGTCTTTTTTAGAAAATGGTGTTCATTTTCTGTAAATTGTGGGTTTATTCTCTTCAACCTGGCTTATTTTATTTCATTTTGCTGATTTACTACTTTCTGCTTTGGAGTTTGTCCTTTTCTCTATTGGCTGTCAGCTGAACTTCACCGAGGCTTCTGGGTACTGTGCATTAGGTCAATGAGCTTCATGACAGAGTTGACGCCTGGGAACCCTGGAACCTCTGGGGCTGTGTTATGCAGCAGAAGGAACTAGAAAGGAGGGCGTTGCTGGAGAGTGAGCTAGAGAGAGAGAAAGTTGTGCTGAGCTGTGGAAGATGGCTCCCCTGGCTGAGGGAGAAGACAGATACCGTCGTTCAGGTCATGCTCAAATCCCAAGGGAAATGCTTGTGAACTGTTGCTTGAATTGAAGAGAAGCAGAGAATCTATTTCCGCTTATTTATTTATTTATTTATTTATTTATTTATTTATTGAGAAGGAGTCTCACTCTGTCGCCCAGGCTGGAGTGCAGTGTCACGATCTTGGCTCACTGCAACCACCGACTCCGGGGTTCAAGCAATTCTCCTGCCTCAGCCTCCCGAGTAGCTGGGACTACAGGCGCACGCCGCCATGCGTGTATTTTAGTAAAGACAGGGTTTCACCGTGTTGCCCAGGCTGGTCGTGAACTCCTGAGCTCAGACAATCTGCCTGCCTTGGCCTCCCAAAATGCTGGGATTACAGCGTGAGCCACCATGCCCTGCTTCGCTGATTTCTTTTTAACAGATCAAACCTACTTATGACAAGGAGGTAGGAGGAATGATGGAAGGCAAGACCAGGGCTTAATCTCTAGAAACTGAGGGATTAAAAAGGGGCAAAAGGAAGGTATTTTTTTTCCATTACAAAGACCAAGAGACCAGAGATTAAAATATTAACAATATTTAATGAGTGCAGCCGTATATTTTTAGATTCAGACAGGAAGAGATCAAGTCCTTTAGAAATTGTGCTTGATAAATGAAACAGTTTTGTCTGGCACCAAAGGGGTGAGTAGATACTTATTCAGGGGCTGGAGACAGTGCATATACTGTCAACTTGCATGATGCAGGACCTCAAATCAGTTAGTTAAGGAATTGAGAAAATACTTGTATGCCATTCAGCATATAGGATAGTTGGAACATAGGGAAACTCATTCTCCAACTTCAATGGAGGTCAGAGACACATGACCATCAGACACCCATAGGGGTAGATTTCTGTTGGGAGCCCAGGGTAGAGGGACTCAGGTGCTAGATCTGCCTGCCCTCCTTTTTTCCATCCTATCCTCTACCAGGGTAGAAGGGGAGCCAACAGCTCATGCCTCTGCCAGACCCGTGTTTCTCAAGGCAGAAAACGCTGCTTGACAGGAATGGTGGCCATAGAGGCTGCCACTCTGAGCCCTTGTGACTTTCTCTGAGAGCGGCCCCCACTGGGACTGGCTTCCTCTTACTGACTACATTCTTTTTCTTGCAAGCTACTATCTTCCCCTTTCCACCTTCTACTATTCCCTAACTGCTTTCCCCTCATTCTGATTTTCCTCAACTGCTGCTCCTGGTGTTTGCCTCTGCACTGCCACCTTCCAGGACTCTTCTGTGGATCTGGCTGCCTGATCCAGCCCCTTGACTTCTCCCTTCTACCATGCCCTGGGAACCATTATTTGACTGTGGGCACACTCCTTCTCTCCCCTTCTCATCTTTTTCTCACCTCTTCTTTCTCTCTCCTCTGTTTGGCTAAAAAGTGTGCTTTGTGGCACAGAGCCATCACTGTGTTTATTTTTTTTAAACCTTTTCTTTAGCCAAGGATGGAAAATTCCAAAGGCCTGAGCTAGTGATGGCTGGATGCCTTTTCTGGAAATCCAGTGGCCTGGGTGCCAAGGGAATGTTGTGGAGCTACACATCTGGCAAGGTTGTCCCCTAAAATGTCCTGGCTTTGGATTTAGTTCCAACTGAAAGAAGGGGAGGTTCTATCTGGAATTATGGAATCAGAATGAAGAGTTAGCTAGGTGTGGTGGCACACGCCTGTGGTTCCAGCTGCTTGGGAGGCTGAAGCAGGAGGATCACTTGAACCCACTTCAAGGCCATGGTGAACTATGATTACACCATTGTACTCCAGCCTGGGTGACAGAGCGAGACCTTGTCTCAAATTTAAAAAAAAAATGAAGAGTTTACGAAATTATGTAATTATAACCCCAGAGCCCAGTTTATGTCACTGTTTTTTTCTGCTGGGTTTAATTGGGAAAGAGTGGCCTTTGACTTAGTAGATCTTTCAAAAGTGAAACCTTTTGCATGAGAGTCAAATAAAGTTCTTGCAGCTCAGTTTAATCGATGATTTTGCTTCGTTGGGGTTACTTGGCAGAGGCCAGGCACACTTCAGAGCACCTGGAGTGGGCCTCATGGGGGAGCAGCAGCATCATTCCAGTTGTTACCAGGTGCAGTTGAGTAGGCCTACTCCACCTTCATGTTTCTTGCCCCCTCTTGGAGAAATAATGATATGGTTTGGCTGTGTACCCACCCAAAAATCTCATCTTGAATTGTAATCCCCATAATCCCCACGTCAAGGGTGTGAACAAGTAGAGGTAATTGGATCATGGGGGCAGTTTCCTGCATGCTGTTCTGGTGATAGTGAATGAGTCTCACGCATATCTGATGGTTTTTTAAACGTCTGACCTTTCCCCTGCCTGCACTCACTCCATCCTGCCACCCTGTGAAGAGGGTGCCTGCTTCTCAACTTTGCCTTCTGCCTTGACTGTAAGTTTCCTGAGGGTCCCCCATCAATGCTGAACTGTGAGTCAATTAAACCTCTTTCCTTTATAAATTACCCACTCTCAGGCAGTTCTTTATTAGGAGCATGAAAATGGACTAATACGAATAATTTGGCCAGAGTTTTGTGCACACGTTCCTGCGGGGTGAAACAAGTCAGAGTTGACCACCTTGATGGTAAGAAAAAAGTTATTGTCTTGAAATATCTAGAAACTGTACCATTCTCCTACCTCTTGAGAGGGTGGGGGAGATTAACAATACCCAAACCCATAAAAATGCCAACTCTGTCTGCACTGGCTTCACATTGCCATAAACACCCAGATTTCCTAGAGGGGACTTCATGGCCCTTCATGTCCACCAGTAAGGCCCATCCCACCTTTGAAGTTTCTTCTCCCACCACACCCTTCCTTTGCCCTGTAGTCTAGCCACACTTTTTCAAACACATTCTATAGTTTCTCACCTACATACCTTTGTGCATGCTGACTTCTCATCCGGGGATGCCCTTACAAGCCCTTCCCTGCTAAAGGGAATCCTATCTGTCCTTCAGGGCTTAGGTCAAATGGCCATCTTCTCCATGGCCACCATATTTGGAGCTAATTGCTCCTTCTGCAGCCTTACAGCCTCTTACTAGTTGCATTGGCTTCCTGTGGCTGCTGTAACAAATTACCACAAATTGGGTGGCCTAAAACAAGTTTGTTCTCTAACAGATCTAGAGGCCAGACGTCTGAAATAAGTATCACTAGGCCTCACTCCTTCAGGAGATTTTAGGAAAGGATCATTTATTGCCTCTTCCAGCTCTGGTAGCTACCAGCATTCCTTGGCTTGTGGTTGCATCACTCCAATCTCTGCCTCTGTGGTCACATTGCCACCTCTTTGGTCTGTTTCAGGTCTCCCGCTGCCTCTTTCTTATCAAAATACTTGTGATGGCATTTAGAGTCCACCCCAATAATCCGGATGCGCTCTTCATCTCAAGATCCTTAATTTATTTCATTTTGTTTTGTTTTTTGAGATGGAGTTTCGCTCTTGTTGCCCAGGCTGGGGTGCAATGGTGCAATCTCGGCTTACCGCAACCTCCGCCTCTCGAGTTCAAGCGATTCTTCTGCCTCAGCCTCCCGAGTAGCTGGGATTACAGGCATGCACCACCATGCCTGGCTAATTTTGTATTTTTAGTAGAGACGGGGTTTCTTCATGTTGGTCAGGTTGGTCTCGAACTCCTGACCTCAGGTGATCCACCCGCCTTGGCCTCCCAAAGTGCTGGGATTATAGACGTGAGCCACTGCGCCCAGCCAATTTATTTCACGTCTGTAAAGACCCTTTGGCCATATATCATTTGCAGGTTCCAGGGATGAGGATGGGGGCATATCTTTTTGTGGGGGAGGCATTTTTTCAGTCTGTGTGTTCTTAGGTTTTAGAGAGGATTGATATCAGTACTTTCATTTTAGAGAGGATTGATTTCATTAGGCCTCCTAAGATAGTTGTTGATAACTTCTCTATTGTATTAGAATGTAAATACCTTAAGGGGCTGGTAGGAGACTAGAAAGCTATTGCTTAGTAGTCAGTGCCAGAGGGCCCAGCAATTCTACTGACAATCTGTGTTACCTTGGGCAGACAGTTTGACTTTTGGGGGATCTCCTTTTGCTTATTTGTAAACATTGGAAGAATAACATGAATATCAATTGGCCTTGCAAATATGTTTATAATAGCAAAAACAAAAACTCAAAAAAGTTCACCTAAATGTTCAAAAGTAAGGATTTGGGCAACTATATATATATATATACATTCTTACACCAGAAAACTGTGCAGTCCTTAAAATGACATTCTTTCTTTCTTTTTTCTTTTCTTTTCTTTTTTTTTTTTTTGTGATGGAGTCTGCGTCTGTTATCCAGGCTGGAGTGCAGTGGCATGATCTCGACTCACTGCAAGCTCCGCCTCCCGGGTTCACGCCATTCTCCTGCCTCAGCCTCCTGAGTAGCTGGGACTACAGGCGCCCACCACCATGCCCGGCTAATTTTGTTTTGTATTTTTAGTAGAGATGGGGTTTCACCATGTTAGCCAGGATGGTTTCAATCTCCTGACCTCGTAATCCGCCCGCCTCGGCCTCCCAAAGTGTTGGGATTACAGGCGTGAGCCACTGCGCCCGGCCTCCTCCTCTCCTCTCTTCCCCTCCCCTCCCCTCCTTTTTCTTCTTTCTTTCTCTCTCCGCCTCTCTCACACTCGCTCTGTTGCCCAGGCTGGAGTGCAGCTGTGTGATCTTGGCTCACTGCACCCTTCTCTCCCTGAGTTCAAGCAATTCTCCTACCTCAGCCTCCCTAGTAGCTGGGAGTGCACTACCATGCCCAAGCTAATTTTTGTATTTTTAGTAGAGATGGGGTTTCGCCACGTTGGCCAGGCTGGTCTCGAACTCCTGACCTCAAATGATCTGCGCACCTCAGCCTCCCAAAGTGCTGGGATTACAGACGTGAGCCACCGCACCCGGCTGACATCTATATTTATTGACAGTGGTAAAAAATTTACATTATGAAATGGCATGCAAAGTATGATCCTATTTTTATAAAATAATGCATATACGATATATGTGAATATACTTACCTAATCACTCTGTGCCTCGTTTTCTTCATCTGTAAAATGTAGATAATGATAGTACTGACCTCAGAGGGTTGTTGCAAGGTTTGAGTAAAATTAGACATTGAAGCACGAGGAACAATGCCTAGCACATAGAGAAGCACTGAATAAACGTAGCTATTAGTAGTATTGTTATATTCAAAACAACATTCCCAAAGGATGTTGTATGTTGATAACATGTGTATATATAATGTGTATATGTGTGTGTAATATTAAGAGTGCTAGATGGGCACACTGGCTCACACCTGTAATCCTACTGACTCAGGAGGCTGAGGTGGGAGGATCATTTGAGCCCAGGAGTTCGAGGCTGGGCAACATAGCCAGACCCCTGTCTCTTAAAAAATAATAATAAAATTAGCTGGGCATGGTGGTGTGTGCCTGTAGTCCTAGCTACTTGTGAGTCTGAGGCAAGAGGATTGCTTAAACCCAGGAGTTTGGGGTTACAGTGAGCTATGATCGCGCCACTGCACTCCAGCGTGGGTGACAGAGTGAGACCCTGTTTTAAAAAAAAGAAAAATAAAATAAATAAAAGAGTGCCTATCTCGGATGGTGGGATTATGTTATGAGGAAATTTTATTTTTGCTTTAAAAACATTAATTCATTTATTTTACTCTGAGCATTATTATTTTTATAAACAGAAAATGTAGAGTTCAAGATAAGAACCATACTTTCAGGATTTCTAGATTTATGTGACACGCATGTGTGTGCACACACAACATATGGTATCTCTGTAATTAGCTATTATTATTATTAAGATAATTTTTCCTATAATCCTGCAGCTCCTTGCCTAGTGCTTTGCGTATCTCAGATTCTCTGTCTGCTAGATCATTAAAATTAGGATGGGCTAGAGATTAGACTTTAATTCCCACTTGCTTTTAATTCCTGTCTTCTTAAGTATTATTCCCTGAACTTTGATTATAATGTGTTTTCTTTAAAGTGAAATTTTGAAGAATATATGTATACATATTGTCTTACACTAGATATTTGCCTGTACATCCACATATATCTATATATTTCATATTATCTTTATAATTTTGGGGAGGCCTAAGTGCCTACTCTGAATTTTCTGAACTGTAAATTAAAATAGCTGCTATGTTGCACGTGAAATGTATCTCAGGTTGTTGATACTGGAGTTCTCTTTTGCTGCCATTAAGAAGATGAATCACTAGAGGGACTTAAATTTCAAGTAAAGCTAATTAATTTGCATTGAAATTGCAAGGATTTGTGGTCATGATTTTTCTGATTTTGAACATGCTGAATCTTTGTTCTTTTATTTAAAATAATCTTTATACTTCTCATGGATTTAAAAACAAATGGATGGGAGAATTACTTATGAATTATGAGCTTTGAAATGGAAGGTCTTCCCTCTGACATTTAAAACAATTAGATTATGATGTGCGTCTTGGTAGGCGGGGGTTCTTTCCCTCTGTACTGTGTGCCTCTTTTTTCTGTCAGCATGCCTGTCCTTGAGTTCATTTCTTTCTTCCTTCTGTTCTTCTGTCTTCTCTCCACTATATGTCTCTTTTTCTTACAAGATATATAAAAATGGTTTGTTAACGTTTGGTGGTCTCTGCCTGTAGTCTCAGCTACTCTAGGGAGACCAAGGCGAGAGGATTCCTTGAGCCCAGGAGTTCAAGTCCAGCCTGGGCAACATAGTGAGACCCCATCTCTTAAAGAAATGGTTTGTTGTATTTAAACTCGCATTTGGATATTTCCTCTTTGTAACTGAAAAAGCAGGGCGAATGAAGGGATGAATAAGTGAAGCAGAGAGGATTTTTAAGGCAGTGAAACTACTCCATATACTACTGCAGTGGTGGATACATGCCATTATATATTTGTCAAACAAAACCCATAGAATGTACAGCACCTAGAGTGAACCCTAATGTATCCTATGGACTTTGGGTGTTATGATGTGTCATTGTAGGGTCATCAGTTGTAACAAATGTACCACTCTGGTGCCTGATGTTGATAGTAGGGGAGGCTGAGCCTGTGTTGGGGCAGGGAGCACATGGGAACTGAACTCTATAATTTCTGCTTAATTTTGCTGGGAACCTAAAACTGCTCTGAAAAATAGTTTATTTAAAAAAGTAAGATCTATGAAATTTTTTTTTGTCAAAAAATATCCTAAGTGTAGTTCTTTTGCATTTCCGTGGACCTTTAATTTTTCTGCCTGTCAGTAGTCCTAATATTTTTTTAAAAAAACTTTTTGTCCCATCTCTGATAATTTGGAAGCTTGCATTCCCAGCTCTCTTGCTGACTTGTTCGGCATAATTATGAAGACTTATAGCAAATGAGAATTGAATACTTCGAAGGCTTTGAATGAAAGGTGCCAGGTAAAAGCAAAGCAATTTTATTGTTAGAGTGGGGGATTATGAGTCAGAAATTTTAAGGTCAGCTGGGCACGGTGGCTCACGCCTGTAATCCCAGCACTTTTGGAGGCCAAGATGGGCAGATCACTTGAGGTCAGGAGTTTGAGACCAGCCTGGCCAACATGGCGAAACCCCATCTCTACTAAAAATACAAAAAAATTAGCCAGGCGTGGTGGCACACACCTGTAATCCCAGCTACTCGGGTGGCGGAGGCAGGAGAAATGCTTGAACCTGGGAGGTGGAGGTTCCAGTGAACCACTGCACTCCAGCCTGTGCAACAGAGCTTGACTCTGTCTCAAAACGGAAAAGAAATTTTAAGGTCTGCTCTTCACTGTGTGACCCTGGAGGCAAGGTGCTGATGAAATGAGTATGTGAACCACCAAAATCATGGTGAAGAGGTACCTGCTAACCAAATTCAGACTTTGGAGCAGCTGTGTTTCCTCAATGTGGCCCATATGTAAATCAAATTTGGGCAAATCACGTCATTTCACATACACTTGGGGAATCTGATTTTTGAATGAACTTTATTGGAATCCTTTGGAAAAGCAAAGCATAATTTTGTAATGCAAGTAACCACCCACTAATTTATATTTTTTTAAGGCAGGGTTTTGTGAGGTGGGATTTCAGTTTTTGTAACACACTGTCACTCCTCTGCCATTTAAAATCAGATTATACCTGGGAGAGAAGGATAAGTCTGGGAAGTTGCATTAACTCCTTCAGACCTGAAGAAGGCATTTAGTCAATTATTGTTTATGGGAACTAAATAATACCCTTGTCACTCAAAAAATTTAAAATAGCCTTTGTAAGTGGCTCCTCAGTCTCTAAGAGAACATGACTCATTCTTTCTTTGTAACTTGAAAGAAATCCAAGTGTCAGAAGACACTGGGAAATGGACTTAAGTTACACTTCTAAACATCAGTACTAGAGGTCTTAAATATTAGGAAACCAATATGATATTGGTTTAAAGTTGATGGTTGGAGCCACTGTATTAGGATGAAAGGGCAAGGGATTGACTGGCAGTGCTTTCTAGAATATTCCTTGGGGAAATTCTTGCTGGCAGCATTAAGGCTCCTGAGCTCTGGCTGTACTCTGTGTACCATAGGCTGTCCTGTTCTTTTGTCCAGAAAGCCCACTCCCTGCTTTTCTAACTGCCTCATGGTTACATATGGCCTCATAATGTTTCTTCTGCCAGCTTAATTTATGGTTGCTTTCCCCTCAAGCAGCCTTTGGATCCATCTTCTGCATATAACCAGTGAAAAGAAACGGAGTGTATTAGAAGATGCCTTGCATTAGTGCTGGGAGATGGATTGCATTCCTGTACTTCTTAAAACCCATGTCCTTGATAATACAAGATGGAGCTGTGGAGGGTGAGGTTCTCCATGTCTGGGTTCGCGTTTGCCTTTCATTGACCTCGGTGGCTGCCAGTCAATGGAAAAATATGATCAGGGTTCACCCTATGGAATCATTGCTTAATATCATAGATGACTCATTGGAATTAGTGTTGTTAGAAAATCACTTCCAGATGTGGAGCAGAAACTTTTCCAAAAGAGAGAAATACACTCTGGAAAACTGGGTTTTATTATTTTTTTAAATGATCTTAGGGCCAGAATTAAATCTGCTTGTGCGTGGTTAGTCAACATATATTTGGAGTTCTAAGTAGTACAATCCTGTTCACTTCCTTTAGACTGACATCCACATAAGTGGGGGCTGCCTTTAGCCTGCTTCCTTATCCTCTGTCAACTTCTGCCCTCTCCACATCTCCCATCTTCTCACAATGATGAATGGCTTGGAAGCCTTATCTACTCCCTCAGGTTCCGGTCTCATTCCTTATCATTACCAGCAAAATTTATTGAGCATTCCTAGATACTGTGAAGGATGGAAGAAACATCTAGTTGGAAAGCAACAGAAGTTTTGGTCATATAGCTAAGTGACTGAGAATGAGCTCTGGTGTCCACTTCTGAGTTGAAATGCCACTTTCTGGCTGTGGAATATTGGGAAACTTACTCAACCTTTTTAAGTCCCAGTTTCTTTGTTTATAAAATAGGAGTGATGGTGATAATCATACCTACCGCATAAGGTAAGCATGAGGCCTAAAGGGATAATCCATGGTCAACCCTTTGCATAGGCTAAGTGTTAGCTATTATTATTCATCAATTCACCTCCGTGTGTAGTTTTTGTATGAAGGGGGAACATGAACCATTAGTTCTAGACTGACACTCTCCAAAAAGCAACCACAGTGTTTGAATTTTGGAATTCTCTTTAGGTTTATTTCACTGCAGTAGAGAATTCACTGGCTTCTCATATTCACTACATTTTTAGTTGAGCCCTGTTAAAAGAGGGAATGTGTTGTCATCTCCTTGGAAGCACCACATGACAGACTTTGTAGTTCACGCAATAGTCAGAAGGAAAGTATTTGTAAGTAGCATACCCTGGAGCTCTTGCAAAAGCCACGTCTATTCTAATAAGGTGTTTTTGGTAAATGAAATCTTATGTTTTCCATCCTACTTATTTTTCACAACGTAACCTATTATCACATTGTATTTGAGCAGTTTTCTATTGAATATGTATTCTCCCCTCCCTCCATCTCAAATGTAACATATCAATAAGTGTGTTTCTATACTAGAATGTGGTAAAAAAAAATTTCTAAAACTTGAAAACTGCACTAGAAGAAAATATCATAACCATTCCTATTACATAGAGATTTACATTAATATCTATACTCTTTAAAGCATTGAAAATGTTTGGGAATTCACGAAACTGCTGGAGAATCTGCTGTAGTGGTTAAGAGCATGCACTTGGCCATGCTCATTCCTGTAATCCCAGCACTTGGGGAGGCTGAGGCAGGCAGATCACTTGAGGCCAGGAGTTTGAGAACAGCCCTGCCAACAAAGCAAAACCCCGTCTCTACTAAAAATACAAAAATTTAGCTGGGTGTGGTGGCGGGCACCTGTAGTCCCAGCTACTCAGGAAGCTGAGGCAGGAGAATTGCTTGAACCCAGGGGGCGGAGGTTGCAATGAGTGATATTGCACCACTGCACTCCAGCCTGGGGTCAGAGTGAGACTTTGTCTAAAAAAAAAAAAAGCATGCACTCCAGAGTTAAATAGAGCCTGGCTTTGAATCCTCACTATACTGGTTTTCTGTTGCTGCATAGCAAATTACCACATACTTAGCAGCTTAAAATAACACACTTATTATTTCACAGTCAGAAGTGTGGGCATGGCTCAGCTGGATTCTCTGCTTAGGGTTTTACAGGTGTTGGCAGGACTGCATTCTTATCCAGAAGCTCAGAGCTTTTCCAAGCTCATTCAAGATAGCACAATTTGGTTCCTTGAAGTAGTTGAAATGGTCCCATTCAGCTGGGGGTTGCTGTCCAGGGCCTAGAGCACATCCTTAGGCCCTGGACAGATAGGCCTCTCATCACATGGCAGTTTACTTCTTTAAATCCAGCAGGTGTATCTCTCTCTTCAGGATGGGCCCAGTTCCTCTTCTAGAGATCACTTGATTAGGTCGGGCCCACCTGGAATCCTCTCTGTTTTGATTAACTCACAGTCAGTTGATTCCTGACCTAATCAGGGTAGGGATATCTCTCAATATTCACAGGTCCCGCTTACATTCAAGAGGAGAATTAAACAGGGTGAGTAGACCAGGAGGCAAGAATTCTAGGGGCATCTTAGAATTTGGCATACTACGCTGACTCTATTTGCTCACTTGGGCAAGTTTCTGACCTCTCTTAATCTGTTTTCCCATTGACAAAATGTGAGTAGTGATAGTATTCTCTACCTCATAGAGTCATTGCTAAAATTAAATGAGGTAATGCATGTAATGCATTTCGCATAGTACCTGGTGCTTAGCAAGCTTTCAATAAATGTTAGAAGCATAATAGAGAAGAGTTACATTTCTTCCTCCTGTCCTACATTTTCTTTCATTTCCCCACCCTCATAATGAAATGGCTTTGAGGGTAGGACATATGGTCACATGCTAAAGAAGTTGAGTTTTTGCCCTTAGGATTTGAATTAAATACAAAAAAGAACTTCCTGAGCATAAAGGTTGTTTAACATTGAAATTTCTAAGCCATTTGTATGTCTAGGTGGAGACCTTTCTAGAAATATCCTTCTCATTGGATTCTTGGTTAAATGAATGCATGTGCAGCAGGCAGTTCATGGGGTTTTAGGTGTGCTTCCTAGGTAAGAAGATTTTAGGTTATTTACTCTGCTTATGAAAAGACAGTTTGGTAGGTTGGTGATCTGTAATTGACAATACCTTTCAATAACAAATCAGTACTTTGTAGAGCGAGAAATTTCAGTTTACAGGACCTGCACTGTGCACTGTGTTTCTCATGTTTAGTAAGGATATTCAACAGTTCAGCCTCACGATAGTCCTGAAATTTGGACTGAGTTTATTCACATAAGCTACTGAGACACAGCCATTTCTAGAGGATTTGAGTATAGTTCTGGGGCTATTCCTAGAAGAAAATGAATATGTATTGCTTTTTCTCATTGCCTGTGTAAATTGATCATACTCAATAATACTTAGAAAACAAACTCCCATGTGACAAATAGTTGGTTCAAAGGCCCATTTTGCAGGTGGGACTGAAGAGAAAGGAAACAAGGGGCAGAGAGACAAGAAGGGGAGTTTGATCCTCCGAGATGGAACTGAACTTGGGTGTCACTTTTCACAATAATTACTCAAGCATTCCTCTCCATTCAGTAGTGACAAATCTGCATGTTTGTCTTCTATGTGAGAAGTTTGGAAGTTTGAGTGTGTAGTTAAGAACCAGCCAGAAACAGAGAGCTGGTAGGGCTGAGGAATCGTATAAGCCTGTAAGATCTATGTCCTCCCCACCCTGCCTGTTTGCCCTTGCTGGGCTCACTACCACACCCAGATGAGTTTCCTTTCTGTGACTGTCATTAGTACACAAGTGCCCCACCGCATTAGCTGCCTAAAAAGGAGCCAAGTTAGGGGATGAGTGATGAGTTTGTGACCTCACTGAGAATACCTCAGTTCTTGTTCCTTCACCCACAGAAGGGTAAAAAGGAGGTATTAGGCGTACCTTCTCCATCCATATTTCAGGCTGTCTGTTTGCTCCCTAAAAATTCAACCCATACCTTCTTTAAAAAATAAAGTTGATTACATTAACTTTATTTGTCGGTGTCCTCTGATTTTTTTCTCAAATCAGAGGACACTAACAGGAGAGTAAAAAGGCAACCCACAGAATGGGCAAAAGTATTTGTAAAGCATATATCTGATAAGAGATTAATGTCCAGAATAGATAAAGAACTCCTATAATGCAACAACAACAACAAACTTGATTTAAGTCAGGCAAAGGACTTAAATAGACATTTCTTTGAAGATGATAAACAAATGGCCAATAAGCATGGGAAAAGATACTCAAAACCATTAGTCATCAGGGAAATACAAATGAAAACCACAACGAGATACCACCTCACACCTGTTCTGATGGTTGTTATTCAAAAAACTGGAAAATAAGTGTTGAGGAACATGGGCGGGGCGGACCTGGAACCCTTGTGCATTGCTGGTGGGGAATGTAAAATGGTACAACCACTATGGAAAACAGTTAAGTGGTTCCTCAGAAAGTTAAATATAGAATTACCATATAATAGACTGGGAGAGGTGGCTCACACCTGTAATGCCAGCATTTTGGGAGAGGCAGGCAGATCACATGAGGTCAGGAGTTTGAGACAAGCCTGGCCAACATGGTAAAACCCCATCTCTACTAAAAAATACGAATATTAGCTGGGCGTGGTGGCGTGTGCCTGTAATCTCAGCTACTCAGGAGGCTGAGGCAGGAGAATCGCTTGAACCCAGGAGGCGGAGGTTGCAGTGAGCCAAAATAGCGCCACTGCACTCCAGTCTGGGTGACAGAGCGAGACTCTGTCTCAAAAAAAAAAAAAAAAAGTATTACCATATAACCCAGCAATTCTACTTTTAGGTGGAATTGGGAAATTCTCCCCAAAAGAATTGAAGGAAGGGACTCAGATACTTGTTGCACACCACTGTTCATAGCAGCATTGTTCACAATTGTCAAAAGGTGGAAACAGCCCAGTGTCCCTCAGCAGATGACCAATGGAATATTATTCAGCCTTAAAAAGGAAGGAAATTATGACACATGCTACAATATGCATGAAGCTTGAGGACATTATACTAAGTGAAAGAAGCCAGTCACAGAAAGACAAATTTTATATGATTCCACATATATGAGGTACCTAGAATAGGCAAGTACATAGAGACAGAAAATAGAATAAAGGTTACCAGGGATGGGCGGGGGCAGTGTGGAGGAAGTGCAGAGTTGAATGCGTACAGAGTTTCTCTTTGGGATGATGAGGAAGTTTGGAAATGGGTAATGATGATGATTTCAGAGTAATGTGAATATAGTTAATGCCAAATGCAGACACTTACATAGTATATACTTAACGAAGTATATACTTTAAAATAGTTAAAATGGTAAATTTTATGTATATTTTTACCACAATAACTAAAAAAACCAAATTAAGTTGATTGTATGTTTTGGATTATACCAGCGGTACTTGTTTGTGCTAGAAAACTCTGGGGGAAAACAGAAAAGGGAAAAAAAAGAAAAAGAACGTAACGCCTCCATTTGGAATACATAAACCTTTAATGTTTTGATTTGACCATGTTTCTTTTTAACTACCCTCCCCTTGTCAGCAAAAATGACAATCACTTTCTACCACTTCCCGTATAGGTGGCAAAATAGTGCCTACTTATTCCCTGTGAAATTTCCGTGTCTTAATTCACAAACAGAAAAGAAAGAAGAAAGACCTGAGCAGTGAAAAACATTGCTTCCCTGCTGGGCATTCTGTTGTAAACCTATCCTTAGCAAGGCGGTAGTTCCCAGGCCATTACATCTTGGGAGCAGCTGCCGAGACAAGCACAAGGACCTGGGGTCAGCAGGTCTGGCTTCCAGCTCCAGTCGTATCAAAGATATGAGCCAGGGCTTTCAAGTAGTCAGTCATTCTCACGTCCCTTACTAAGCCGCAGAGCAGCATCACATTTAGCCATATTGAATCAAGTCCTCCTCATACCGAGCATGGCTCTTGCCTCAGAGATGTGAAGGCTGTTATCTCTTGTTTCCTCTCTCAGCTAGCTGTTCTGTCAACGGACTGTCCCCAGGGCCCTTCAAAAGGAACTCTGGCCAAGGGTCCCTGAGGGAGAGAAAGATGCCGGAGTTTTACAAGGGCTGCCTTTGCCTGTTTGTCCGATGACTACTTGCTTACAGTCTGAAAGTGAGTGCTCTCAGGTTGTGGTGTTTATGAGAAAGCAGGGGCCAGCCCCTGACCTGGCCAGAGACTGTAGTTTCTACAGTAGTGCCAGTACATTCCTGGGTTCTGGGAAACTTTACTGAGCTAGGCCCAGATTGCTCCCTAAGAGAAACCTCCCAAGGGTCAGAGGAAAGAGGAAAAGGCTCATTGATTTAACAGAGGACAGAGTGACTGATAGAGAAAACCATTAAACATTTCAATTGGCTTTTCCTTGAATTTTAGAAAGGGACTTATTTGTTTTCCCACTGGAAAATGGGATATTATTTAAATATGGGATGAAAATTACATTGGAAAGACTGGACTTAAATGGCCAGAAGTCCTTCAGTTGATCCAAGCCAATAATCCTGTTTTGCCAGAATTCTCTCAATAGTGAAATATGTAAGCAGCAGTGAAGTAATTACACCAATCTTCCTCCTTAAACACGATGGGACTCCAAAAACATATAAGTGATGTCCTTTGAATTGTCACCCACCACAGGAGGCCACATAATCACTCCCTAATGTTTTCATTGCTCTAAAACCCAGGAATTTCCATCTGTAAGTTTATGAGTCGTGTGAGATACCCAGGGCCTTTACTATATAGTTGTATTTCATGTACTGTATATACTTTTATCATTAGATGAGTGTCTGCATTTTGGTAGTAAAGGAAAACTACCATTTAAACAAAACAACTTCTACTGGTTTTATTGTGTCTCTCCAAGACTATAATTACATCTGCTTTTTTTTCCAATTGATATAGATCCAGTCATTTTACGTGAAAAGATACTTTCTTAGGCTGGGGCTTCACATAGCCTGTTGAAATCCTTAGAATTTTTAAACACCTTGTGTGAAAACTTAGTTAAGAATTTCCCTCTCTTACTTTTGGAGCAACAAATATTTGTTGGTGGATACATCTTGGAAATCAAAGAGGTTTTTGAACTCTGGTCCGAGGTTCCTTGTAGTCAGAAATTTCTCTTATATTACTGGGAACACCGTAACTGCTAGAAATCAACTTAGTCAGCAGTATGAATCCATTTTGGAAGAAGAAAAAAATGAAAAGAGATGGAGAACATCAAAATGTTAACAGTGGTCATTTATGGATGGTGGTTTTCCAAGTGACTTATATTTTCCTCATTATATTTTTGGATTAAAAATTCTTCAACAAACATGTATTATTTTTATAATTATACAAAACCAATACATCTTATATGATGACAAGGCAACCTGTTTATATGAAGCTAGTAAGGCAGTAGATTGTAACCTTTCTTGGGCCACACACTCCTTTGAGATTCTGGGAAGCTGTGAACCCTCTCCCCAAAAAGATGTACATATAGCACCTTCCATATAATTTTAGTAGTTTCACAGATTCTGTGTAGCCCATCCAAGAATTGACTAAACCCCCAGATTAGGAACTACTTTAGGAAGTGGATAGAGTGGTACCCCAAAAGGTATTGGCTGCCAAATAAATGTAGCAGGATACAGAGTTATACACATGTTGTTGGCATCATTGTGGAGGCATCTGATTCAGGGCACAGCCCTGACATCGGACTATGCAAATTGATTGGGACACCATTGCTATCGTAAGAGAGAGGAATTTTTCCATTCACGAAGCCTCAAGTGTACTGTTCTTCTATAGGCTGAGGCATAGGGAGCTGCCAAGGAGGAAGTCAAAACCTTGAGGGGCAGGCCTGAGAGCCCAGTTGATCCCAGGGCTTGTATCTATGTGAATGAAGCTGCCCCACCCCTGGCACCCAGTTGGGATTGTCTCCAGCAGCTGCAAAGGCTGGAAGCCCCTTGGAGAAGCAGCAGAGAAATAAATCAGAAGGGGATTTGATCCAGGGCTGGGGAGTGGCGGCAGATGTGGTTCAAAATGACAAGGGGTGGTGGGGGAAGAGGTCCCAGTTGAACTGAAAATGAAAGCAAGACAGGAACGCACTGTCACATTGAGAGGATAGCATTTTAGTTGGAGAATGTACAGGAGAAGGTGTAGACATAGTTTTGTCTGTGTCAGACACCTTGATAGCAAACACTATAGGTAGAGGCTTCTGGAGGCAGGATTGCTCTTAGTCTAAGGTCTTATGGTAACATTTGCAGGGGATACGGGTTAGCATTACAAAATGGGGGTGCTTAAGGAAGGGCGTGGGCGAGTGCTTCTTGCTATTACTTCTTGTAACCAAAGCTAGTCTAGGCTTTTGGGTATGTTCAACACTGCATGGCCTTTGGAGCACTTTTATGGGAAGAGGTAAGAAAATGTTCCTGTGGGCACATTTAGCACACAGACTAAATGTGAGCTTCAAGGAAGGGAGGGTGGGTGGGATAGACAGAGAGAGAGAAGTTGTTTAGGAGGAAGTTTGACAAGGGGAAAGCTATTACCAGCGCAAATGGAGTTTTGCTTGAGTCATCGACTTCTTCTCAGGTTTAATTCAAGTGCGCAACCAATACTGTTTACTTTTTCTTTTTTTTTTGAGATGGAGTCTCGCTCTGTCACCCAGACTGGAGTATAGTGGCGCGATCTCGGCTCACTGCAACCTCCGCCTCCTGGGTTCAGGCAATTCCGTCTCAGCCTCCCAAGTAGCTGGGATTACAGGCGCGTGCCACCATGCCTGGCTGATTTTTTTGGTATTTTTAGTAGAGATGGGGTTTCACCATGCTCACCAGGCAGGTCTCAAACTCCTGACCTTGTGATCCGCCTGCCTTGGCCTCCCAAAGTGCTGGGATTACAGGCGTGAGCCACCACGCCCGGCTACCCATACTATTTTCTACCTCCCAGCATTTCTTCGTGGGGTGCCTTGTTCTATGAAAACTTCATATATGGCAGTGTGAATTTACGAAAAGATAAATTAGTGAGTGATGATTCATACTATTAAAAGTGTTCAGTAGCAGAGCTCCTTTGGACAGCTACCCTAATGTTTGCATTTCAGTGTTTTAGAGATTGTGGTCATATAGGAAAGATTGTAAGAGGCAGAAAATCTTAATTCTGAAGGTTAGGAAAATATTGACCATGGATTTGTACTTTGCTCATTTGAAGAGCTAGGGACAGAGCAGTGAGTAAGACAACAACACTACAATCACAGAAC
The DNA here is from genome assembly GCF_029281585.2 of Gorilla gorilla gorilla. Lineage (NCBI taxonomy): Eukaryota > Metazoa > Chordata > Mammalia > Primates > Hominidae > Gorilla > Gorilla gorilla. Next base: position 130,252,490 of record NC_073247.2, read on the forward strand.
TTTCATTCAAGGGGGTAGAGAGACAGAAAAGGAAACATCAGGCACTGCACCTTGGCACCTCTGAAATGGGCTGGGATGGCAAAGGAAGCGTAGGAAATAGAATAGCTCTGGGTTTCAGAAGGTCCCCTGAATAGGAAGGAGTGGTCACCTGTACTTGGGTAGATAAGGCAGCCTCTTAGGGTCTTGAGGTGGGGGGAGTAGACATAACCAGGCAGAGAGGTCAGGATCATCAAATATGAGATAACATGACCCATTAGGAGGTCTACCCACCCTGATTGGAGGACATGGGGCTGGAGGCTGAAGATGGAGACCAGATCACAAGGGATCTAATAAGCCTTGCTGAACAGTTTGAGCTTTATTCTACAGACTCTGGTGAGCCACTGAAGGGATTGAAACAAAGAAATACTGTGATCCAACATATTTCTCATCAAAAGTTGGACCATTTTGGATCAAATTAGCCATAGGAAAGGTGTTGGGAACAAATTAAGTACAGATTGGCAGCTGATCTTTTCCAAATGAAATATTCTGGTTAATCTCTGTCACACAAGGACAATGCAAACATTTTCTCTCTCTTAAAGAAAGTCTTTTCACATAAGCAGAGTCCTCACTTTATTTTCCTCAATAGGTTTGTATGCAACTCTAATGAGTAGTTTTCCATAGTTCAGTGTATTACTCCTGGAAAACATAGACAATAGGACAAATTTTTAGCCTATGCTGTCATTTTATGGATTAATTTCCATTAACGTTGACCTTCTGGCTTTCAGTGGATAAATGTGAGTAAAACATCTGTTCATGTCATTCCCTTGCTTAAAAACCACTTCTGGCTCCCCATCACCTACACTAGGAAACAGTCTAAACTCATTGACTTGGCATATGTGGTCCTCCATAAACGTTCCTTCCCAGCTCATCTTGGCCATTCCTCCCTGTTCTGTACACCCCAGAATCAATGAACACATGGCTTTCTTCTTTTTTGCTAAGACTTATGCTCTCTACCTTGCCTGCCATGGGGATTTTTATTTCATCCTTCGAGTCTCAGCTCAAAAGCTATTTCCTCTCTGAACTGCCTTCACCAGTGATATGAATCACTCCCTTCCCTGTGTCTGCATGGCACTCTCTGTATCCCCTACCCTAGCCCTTACTCCATTGCATCGTAGCTCTTGATTTAGGGATCTCTCTCTCCCTCTAGCCCATGAGTTTGTTAAGGGCAGGGCCCACATCTTGCCTGCTTTTGCCTTCCCAGCTTTGTAGCTCCACTGCCTGACACATGATTAATGCTCAGTGAATCTATAGAACTAAGTTCTATGTTTTCTATTTCTGTTTATAAGCATTCCAGAAGAGCCCTCGGGGAATGACAGAGCAGCAAGCCTCACTTTTGTAGCAGGCTGGTCTGTGAAATATATGGCTATGGTGTAGGAACCTCAAACATTGAAAACTAACCATTGGAATGAAGAGCAACATGATTTCTGTACTGAGAACTCATCTCTTACTAAATATTGGAGATTTTGTTGTTGTTGTTGTTGTTGTTTTGTTTCATTTTATTTTTGGATGTATAAGGAAGTGAGGTTGGGTGAAGTGGCTCATGCTGGTAATCCCAGCACTTTGGGAGTCAGGCAGGAGGGTTGCTTGAGGCCAGGAGTTTGAGACCAGTCTGGGCAACATAGGGAGACCTCGTCTCTACAAAAATAAAAAAGAAATAGCCAGGTATGGTGGTGGATGACTGTGGTCCCAGCTACTCTGGAGACTGAGGTGGGAGGATCCCTTAAGCCCAGGAGGTTCGAGGCTGCAGTGAGCCATACACTCAAACAAAACAAAACAAAACAAAAACAAAAAAACAAAAAAACAGGAAGTGAAGCTGAGTAATTTTATGTTTTACTTTTCTTGACAGCCTTTGAGATATAATCCTCATTCTATACAGCTTAACCATTTGAAGTGTGTATATGTATATATTGTTTTTTTGAAACAAAGTCTTGCTTTGTTGCCCAGGCTGGAGTGCAATGGTGCCATCTTGGCTCACTGCAACCTCCGCCTCCCAGGTTCAAGTGATTCTCCTGCCTCAGCCTCCCGAGTAGCTGGGATTACAGGCGCCCACCACCACATCTGGCTAACTTTTTGTATTTTTAGTAGAGGTGGGGTTTCACCATGATGGCCAGGCAGATCTCGAACTCCTGACCTCAGGTGATCCGCCCGCATCAGCCTCCCAAAGTGCTGTGATTAGAGGTGTTAGCCACCACACCCAGCTGAAGTGTATATTTTCATTTTTAGTATATTCAAAGATATGTGAAGTCATCACCACAATTTTAGAACATTTTCATCACTTCAAGGTTATTTGTTTAAGACAGTCAAAAAACCTTTCATAGAGGACAACTCCTAAGACTTCTTTTAAATGGTATCTCTGGTGATGGGGGTTTGTCATAGGGAAGGGAATTGGCTTAAAGAAGAATATAAAGATTATAGATAGGGGCAGGCTTTTTTGTTTCAGAGGAGGATGTGTAAAAAAAAATAAGCTGAACACCCAAGGGATGGTTTAACGGATGCTGGTCTGACTTAACACCCTTTCTAAGGATAGAGAGAGGCTAAAGCTATAGGAGCTTTCATACAGTGAGACCCTATAAAGTTATAGAACATGGACAGGAAAGTGAGACATGGGTTTCTAGAGAGACAAGAATTGGAAAAATAATTACAACTTATTAATAGGAGAGTATGCTGTAAGCTTAATTGAACTTGACTGAAGCTACATGAGAGCAACTGAGGACCAGGATGTGTTAGGGCCAATAGAACTGTAAAATTCAGGGCATGATCAGGAAGGGCTTTTTGGCAGGCATCTGTAGACACCTGCCTCACCTCACCAAGAAAACCCAGTTGAAGAAGGTGTGCCGGCCGGGCGGGGTGGCTCACACCTGTAATCCCAGCACTTTGGGAGGCCGAGGCGGGTGGATCACGAGGTCAGGAGATCCGGACCATCCTGGCTAACACGGTGAAACCCCGTCTTTACTAAAAAATACAAAAAATTAGCCGGGCGTGGTGGCGGGCGCCTGTAGTCCCAGCTACTCAGGAGGCTGAGGCAGAAGAATGGCGTGAACCCGGGAGGCGGAGCTTGCAGTGAGCCGAGATCGCGCCACTGCACCCCAGCCTGGGCAACAGAGCGAGACTCTGTCTCAAAAAAAAAAAAAAAAGGTGTGCCTGTTTAGTCACGAGTGGGATACAGGATAAACGTAAATCACCTCACCATATCCTGAAATGTTATACCACAAGGTGGAGCATCTCCTGACATTTTAAAGATAAAGAGGTAAACTTAAGTCAAAGGAGCTATCACTTTATTTACTTTACATAGCTTTTATTTATTTATTTATTTGTTTGTTTGTTTGTTGTTATTAATTTTTGAGATGGAGATTCGCTCTTGTTGCCCTGGCTGGAGTGCAATGTCATGGTCTCTGCTCACTGCAACCTCCGCCTCCCGGGTTTAAGCGATTCTCCCGCTTCAGCCTTCTGAGTAGCTGGGATTACAGGCGCCCATCACCACATCTGGCTAATTTTTATATTTTTGGTAGAGACAGGGTTTCACCATGTTGGCCGGGCTGGTCTCTAACTCCTGATCTCAGGTGATCTGCCCACCACGGCCTCCCAAAGTGCTGGGATTACAGGCGTGAGACACCACGCCTGGCCTTACATAGCTTTTAGAATATATTATCTCATGCAGTTGTATAAACTTAAAATATTGATGGGCTCAAAAAAGGTAGAGATAATTTCAATTAATGGATAGATTCAATATGATGGATGGTGGAAAACTAAAATATTTGTAGAAAGGTGTATTTTTGCCCCTATCAAGGTTGATTTTCAAACTAGAGTCTGTCAGTTTTCTTTACTCCATTATCAAGAGCAAGTTAATGAGATGGGTAGACCGATTGCCAGATCCAGTGTGGAAAATGATGTGTGGCTGCTTTATAGATTACTGAGCTTCTCTAATGGAGTAAGTTTATGCTACTGTGTTCAAATGATACAAACAGGACCTCTAGGAGGTTATGTTTTATTGAATGTAAGTGATTTAGATGGCTAAATCTACATACTTATAGAATGCCTGTGCACTTTACAGTTTTTTCTGCTTAAGAATGCAAGTTATGTTAGAGTTTTGTTTATAAAACTCAGGAAAAAGTCAGAGATGTCTTTTTGTTGTTGTTGTTACAAGTTTAAGGTGAGCACTAAGATCTGAGGCAGGTTATAAAATAGTTGATAGGCATAGAATGAGCACAGTCTAATTTCTCCTTGCAGGAATGAATTATTTGCAATAATTTGTGTATGTCTTTGTGAACTCGTTAAATTCTTTGATTTGTTAGAAAGTTATTATGTATCTCCAAGGCACATTTCTTTTTCTTTCTGTCAATAATGGTGTACTAAAGAATAGAAAAAAAATTCTAATTTTAAAAAGGCTCTTTGCCATTCTAGTCTCTCAATTATTCAAGCCCTTCTTTTCATTTCTTAAACCTCTTTTTGTTTTACTTTTGAGTCATTTAAATGCTTATTAGCACAGAGTGAGCACAAAAAGCCAGGAGGAATTGAATTCAAATCAGTTTTCCTACCTGTCAACCAGTTTGTCGAGTAAAGTTTTGGCTAAATTGAGTTTTGGGGTAGAAAGTTCATGAAAATTCTATTTATCCATTTGTAGATAATCAAGGTTATTTGCATAATATTTGAACTGGCTGTAATGAAAAATGTTTGTTAATAGAGTGTGCACTAATCATATAGTGCATAGTCTTGTTTGTTTCTTATTGTTTTTAAAGTAAATTCTTTGTAAGTTTTTAAATGTAGCTCTTGAGTTTTTGTAAATAGTTAAATAGACTTGGAAAGGGGAAATAATTTGGCAGTTAAAACAATTTCTTCCCTATGCTAAAACTCTAAGGGAAAAAATGGGTTTTATTTTTCCTTAATGTTTCTATGTTAGATTTAAAGGCCTTTGAAATCATATTTTGCTGATTCTTAGAACATTAAGTTGTTGTTCCTAAATTAAAGCTGGGAAGTGAAAATTTAATTCTGAAAGCATCAGCAACAACTTGTCCTTCTCTCCTTGTGTGCTGCCATTTTAGCTTGGAAGGCATATGTGTAAGATCAGTCTCTTTGTACTATTTAGCTGGTTATCCCTACACAAAAACTTCTGGCTTTGTAGTTCTCAGGGCTCTCTGCTAGGTTGTGTGGAGGATATTGAGGTGAATTAGACATGGTCCCTTGACAATAGCGTACTGTTGTGTTTTTTTTTGTAATTTGATTCTTAACCACTTGAAATTGAATCTGCCAACTCCTTTCCCCCAAGTAAAAGACCTAAGGTGCTAATCCCTACTCACTGATGACAAATGCTAAATTGGAAGCAACAGCTTAGAAATGCAAAGATCCTTATCCAATTACATTACAAGCTCTCTAAGCCAGTCATGTTCAGCATCATCAGGGCAATAGGAAGGCAAGATCTCACTTTGGTAAGAATGATAGCGTAGTTTGAGTAAGTTTTAGAAAATTCTAAAATGCAAAGTTCGTTCAAGGAAATAAAATGTGGTAGGAGCTGAGAAAATGATTTGCTTTTGTTAAGTTCAACGCATAAAGGTTTATGTGGATCATGGTTAAGAGCACTGGCTCAGGAGTCCATCAGATAAAGATTTGAATCCCAGCTCCACAAATATGTGACACTGGACCCGCCTAAGCCTCAGTTTCCTCATCTGTAAAATGGGCATAATAAAATAACCTCTCACAGGATTTTGGGGAGAATTAGATGAGATCATAGGTATAAAACGCTTAACCAGGTATACAGCAATGCTTAATATAAGTGGTAAGAGAAAGTACAAGGCACTGTTTCCTGACCAAACCGGTGTTTTTGATCCTGCCTAGGAGACTAAGTAAACCACCCAAAAAGCAGTTAAGTATCCAGGGAATGTTATATATGAGTAAATGCCACAATAGATGGGAAAGACAATAAGGGCTGTTGGGGAGCGAGGAGGGCTATGCTATCATAAGAATCAGGTGAGCTAGTGTGGGTTGGTAATAAATATGACCCACTGGTCTCATGGAAAGTATGACTTTTCCCTTAGCTGTTTACTTTAAGAAAGGTCAGTGTCCTGAATGCAGTTTGTATTTAGATTCTTATGCCAAGATTTTCCCCAGAAAATAATCTTTATGAAAAGATGTTCATGTCTATTTTGGCAAGTTGGGTTCCGCTAGTTAAAAAGATGCCCCCCCCCGCACCCCACCCCCACCCCCCCTCCACATCATCATTAGATTGTAGTTATGCAAAGCTCCTTCAGTAATTGGAGTTCCTATTGGGGAAGAGACAAAGAGATGAGCTGCTGAAAGATGGTCACATTTGGAACAAACAGGCCATGGTCATAACAAAGTCAAATACTCTTTATTTGAACCTTATGAAGAAATTTCTTACAGGCTGGACACAGTGGCTCATGCCAGCACTTTGGGAGGCTTGATGGTTGGATCACTTGACCTCAGAAGTTTGAGACCAGCCGGGGCAACACGGCAAAACCCCGTCTCTATAAAAAATACAAAAATTAGCCTGATGTGGTGGCACACACGTGTAGTCCCAGCTACTTGGGAGGCTGAGGTGGGAGGATTGCCTGAGCCCAGGGAGGTTGAGGCTGCAGTGAGCTGTGATCAAACTACTACACTCCATCCTGGGCGACAGAGTAAGACCCTGTCTCAAAAAAAAAAAAAAAAATCCTTACAGTTATGGTTCCATTATTGACATGCTGTATACGGTTCCTCTCTAGAAGTCTCTAATCTACAGTGGTGGCATCTCTCACTTCTGTGAATCATAACACAACTTTTGCTTCTCCTCATATTCACACACCACTCTTGACAGTTACCTAGTCTCTGATCTTACAGGGTTTATGAATAAAACTAGAAGGCAAGATGAAATGATCTGAGACCACATAAATCGATATGGTGAAATTCTTCTGATTGATCTAATGGGAAATAGAGGGACTCACACATTTTAGTGTGCAAACACACTTGTACAGTTCCTTTTTTGGAAGAAGATATGGCTATCAAAGGGCATGATAGATGCACAGAAATTACAACAGTCTGGGATCAGCTCTCACATCTTGGGTTTATCTACCTTCCCCACGAGACTGTGAACTTCTCAAGGGCAAGGTCTGTTTTTTTATTCACCTCTGCATTACCAGGGGCTAGCACAGGGCCAGAACCTCAGTAGGAACTCAATAAATGCATCTTTATGTTGAACTCACTTTGTTTTCTGTGCTGCCGGAAATTGCATGCCCCCAGTGGCCATTTTGAGTGCAAAGTGTTATTTTAAGATGCTCTCTAGAGAAAGCACTCTAGGCTCTGCTTACAAATGTCTGAGAGGAAAGGAGAGCCGAATGACTAGGGGATCTGGAGAAATTCCTAAGTGAAGGTCGTGGAGAAATGATGGGAAGGAGAGACTCACCTCTTTTTGAGTGTGCTACTTCTATCCCAAGACTGTTGTTATTTTTCGTAAGAAAATGCTCAGATGTCATTGAAGCTGTAGTCTGACTGCAATACTGCAAAAAAGCACTTTTGGGCTAATCATTCTCTTTCTGAAACCAGTAGTTGCCATGTTCCTCCTTGTGCTGAAACTCAATTTGGAGGATGGGGTGGTGGTAGTGGTGGTGTGGTGGTGCAGGGATGTTTTTGAATTGGCCCTGTGCCCTACTGCTCAGCTTTCTGCCTGCTTTCTGGTATCCCTCCCAGTGTGATAAAGGAGAGGTTCTATGATGCCAGTGTTCACTTCAGACTTGCAGAAGAGACATTCTTAGAATTCTTAAGGAGAACTAGTTTCTAAAGTAAAAGATTTACCGGTAAACTAATGACCTTTGGTATGATATTTAAGCAGAAGTAACCCAGGCTCATTTTGCATTGCTTACAGATAAATATTATGTGATTATTCTTGTGTCTTACACATTTCTAATGATAACATAAATATGCCTGCTAGTCAAATGTGCTTTTGGATACATGAGTGGTTGGATGGTTGCATATATACATTCATGTACATTTTTATGTATTTTAGTATTACAAGCATGGTTTTATATTTATACACATACAGTTAACGATGATAAAAGATCAGTCATCCTGTACTGTGAATGTACAGGAACCACCACAAAATTGTACAGTCTAAGTGGTGATGCTATTAGTGACCCTCAGTGAGGATCCATTGTTTCCTCTCTTTGGACCAGGAAGTGGACTGCAACTGAATCTATTCTGATGAGTTTCCTTTTTTGCTATCTGTCCTTTCCACTTACATTAGAAATAAAATTATCTCAATTTATGGAGCTGTGCATTTCTTCCCATTTGTAGAATTTGCACATAGAAAGCTCATTGAGATTTGGTCCTTAGTGGCCTGAGTAAGCAATGGAAAAGTGTACTGCATCCCACACCATGGTACCAAAATTGGCATTTTTATTTTACTAGAGATAGAAAAATGCAATTTATTCTCCTTTATGGGATGATATGAAGCTTTCTTTTTCAATAAATGTTTTCAATGAAGAAGATATTTGATTTGAAGAAAAATATGAAGTAAATGATAATACAGATGGTGTGGCAAATATGAGGATTATATGTGAATAAGTTCGGGAAACTAATAGAAACAAGGATTAGGAGTTGGGAGACCTGGGTTTGAATCCTGGTTCAGCTCCTAATGTAGACAGATGAACTTAGGCCTCTGAGCCAGTTTCCTGATGGATAAAGTTGAAATGATGGTATTTTCCTTGTCTACTTGACAAAGCGTTTGGTAGCAAACAGAATGCATATGAAAGTGTTTTCTTAAGACTGCAAAGTGACCTTGAAATGAATTAACAAAAAATACTAATATTATTAGCAAGTTATTCAAGAAAACTTAGGAGTCAGTGAATGAAAACTTTTAAGAACAAATCGTTTTGTTTTGTTTTGTTTTCCCCATGGTGAAAACTGAGTTGGTTCCAAATTTAGGTTGACGGTTTTCCTGTCACTACTTACGGGAAGAAGACTGAAACATATGCTCACTTCTCTCCCGATTGCATAAATGCCTTCGCCTTTTACTTAGCACTGCTCCGGAACTGTATGGAAGTTGCTATTATTTGAATGTTTAAGGTACCATTTATTGTAACGGGTTTTTGGAGTTATGAAAAAGCGCCTTTGCAGGCCAATCAGTGTGCACACTGGCAGAAAGGATAAATTACAAACCTGAAAGAAAGACCCTCTTTGAGTGTATTGGAAGCTTTTATGTATAAGTCTAATAATAGAATGAGAAAGCTGAATGAGAAAGTTAGATAAGGGATATGATGGAGACTGCAGGGCAGAACCACCATTAAATCATGATAATTCTGTAGGTCAAAGGTTTTCTTTGTCTCTGTTGCCTGCAGAGTTATAACTGAATCCTACTGGAAGGGAAATGTAGGGTTCAGTCCCTTCTCATCTTTCTTCTTGGAGAGATGAATCCTGATTCACAGGCCTAAATCTTCTATTAGGGGAAGCTCTGTGGGACCCAGAGTAGCCACCCTAACTTTTCTGCAATTGAGCTACCCCTGACAAAAAAAGTAGGCGTGAAGACCCAGAATGCTTAGTTTAATCAGTTTTAAATGAAAAGTGAAACTTTGTGTTCTATAACATAAATATATGTCCTTCAAAACATGTGGTGAGCTGTGTTTCATTTTTAGAAGGTATATACATTTAAATAAATGAGTAATTCAGGAATTGGAGAACATTACGCTAAGTGAAATATGTCAGGCAAAGAAAGACAAATACTGCATGATCTCGCTTACATGTGAAATCTAAAACAATCAAACTCATACAAGCAGGGTAGAATGGTGGTTACCAGGGGCTGGGGGCAAAGTGGGGGAGATGGTAGTCAATGGTGGGTTACAAAGTCTCAGTTAAACAGGAAGAATAAGTTTGGTTTTTTTGAGATCAATAGTATAGCATGCTGAATATGCCTAATAATTGAGTACTGTACATCTTATCACTAAGAATAAATTTCTCATGTTCTCATCACAAGAAATGTTAAATATTTGAGGTGATAGATATAACTAGCTTAATTTCATCATTCTACATTGTATTAAAAATCATAACACCACTTTGTACCCCATAAGTTAAAAAAATAAGTGATTCATTTTGACATATTCTTTCCATATTAATTTGGAGCTACATTAGAAAGCTGAAGGAGGGCCAGGCATGGTGGCTCATGCCTGTAATTCCAGTACTTTGGGAGGTCAAGGCGGGTGGATCACCTGAGCTCAGGAGTTCGAGACCAGCCTGGCCAACATGGTGAAACCCTGTCTCTACTAAAAATACAAAGATCAGCTGGGTGTGGTGGCAGGCGCCTGTAATCCCACCTACTCGGGAGGCTGAGGCAGGAGAATCGCTTGAACCCAGGAGGTGGAGGTTGCAGTGAGCTGAGATCACACCATTGCACTCCAGCCTGGGCAACAAGAGCAAAACTCCATCTCAAAAAAAAAAAAAAAGAAAAGAAAAGAAAAGAAAAAAGAAAGCTGAAGGAGGATTTTCTTTTTTTTCTTTTTCAAATATACTTGAAGTAGGTACTTGTGAAATTATTGTACAGAGAAGTTGACAGATTCATCAGGTTAAAACATTGAAATTTGAGGACTGTTTTTGCAATCTGTACTAGGAAAATGGTTGGCACCAAAAGCAAGACTTAGATTATTTTTAGTGCCTCAAGCTTGCTTTCTTAGATAGGACTTATTCATTCAACTTCTCTGAGAAATTGATCTCAGACTGTGAGCGTTAGAGCTGGAAGATGCAGTCAGTTTCCTTTTGAGTCCATGGAAACACGGTAGATATGGCCGAAAGGGGTCAGATTTTTCTGTCAGAAAATCTGAATTTCTCAGATAGGATTTTTTCCTTTTATTTCAACTCATTTTGCAGTAGTATTTGCAGACATGAGAGGGATGATCAACTTGCTTTGATCTTTGTAGACATGGGTCTACAAATCCAAATTTAAGACTTGAAATAAAGCATAAAGGTTAGGATCTTTTAGATTTGTTGAACACTGAGCTCATTGGTCAGAGTAGTTTACTTTAATCTTTCTAAATAATCTTCTACAGGAAACTCTGAGATGCCCTTCAGATATGGAAATTGGGTATAGCTGTGACCTGTTGTGAACCATGTATAAAAACTATTCTCAACTTTTCTATGGATGTAGTGATACTAGAGACTACCTCAAATACTATGTACAAAAATACAAGTATAATCCCGATGCTATTATAATATTAAGTCTTAATATAAATTATATTTGGGGTTTTTATACAGTTTTTATTATAAAATTTTAAGGAAATAATTTCATATGAAACATCATCATTAAAAATTACTACTGTCTGCCCAGCTTGATTTAGAATAGAGTGTTGAGATATGGCTCTGGTTGAATCTGAATATCTCAAAGTTCATCAGCAATTAATGACTGGATGTCTACCGTGTGCCAGGTATTCTAAGTGCTGGGATTAAAGAAGTAAACAAATAAAAGAAAATCCCTACCCTCAAATAGTCAGAGAGGTGAAATAGATGGTATATCAGATTGTGGTAAGTTCAATGAAGGAAAAAAAATGATAGGAAGGTAAATAGTGGGATCCCATTCCCAGTTCAGTACCATGCACATGAGAATCTTGGTATATTTCTTTCTTCTTTTTTCCGCCCCCCGCTCCCCCACAGTTGCAGGGGTCAAGGGCTGGTGATGTGCACGCATGACAGCTGTGGGTGCATGTACAGTAGTGATGGCCAGTGGTGGAAGTCAGGGTCACCTCATATGGCTGTGGAGGTTGAGGCTTATGGCATGCACACCTGTGACAATCAAAACTAGTGATGATAGACATTGAAGTCAGTTGCATGTGTACACACAGCTGCAGGGTCAGCCATGGGTGTGCAGAAGTGGGTGCCGTCTTTGTGTATTTCTGAGGGGAAAAAGAAAAGCAGAGCCTTTGCAGTCACAGACCTGGGTTTGAATTCCAGTTCTGAAGGCAGGCAAGTTACTTAACCTCAGTTAGGTCCAGAGTCTCTGCATCTGTAAAATGGGGATAATGATTCAATCTGTTTCATATTGCTATGAGTGTTACATGAAAAAATGTACAGAAAGCGCTTAGCACAGTGCCTGGCATATAGAAAGGGCTCAGTAAATGTGAACTGTTACCACTACTCTTATTATGTTACATCCTGGCTTTCTTAGCATCACTGACCCTGCCTCTTGTTACTTTAGCTTCAGTCTGGGTCCTACTGTCAATGGCCAGCTCGCCTAGAAGTCCAGCAGGGACCCACTGACTTTGTCACCTTGAACCTAACCCTTTCATAACCTGCCCATGGGATCAAGCATCTCTAGTATCTATGCCTGCCCCAGCTATGCTGGAACTTAGTATGCCCATGGGACAGTGTCCCTGGTACAGAGTAGGAACATGAATGTTGATACTTTCTCCTCCAACGTTGCCCAGAGAGTAGTACAGATGCAGTAAATACCAACAGGCACACTTCCAAGTATGCCACTTTTTGTTTTACTTAAAATTCAATAATTTTTAGAAGGCACACAGATTAAGTAGAATAACACAGTTCTATTTCTCCAGAACTTTTTTTTTTTTTTTTTTTTGGAGAGACAGGATCTTGCTCTGTTGCCCAGATATAAAGTGGCACAATCACGGATCACTACAACCTCAACCTCCCAGGCTCAAGTGATCCTCCTGCCTCAGCCTCCCGAGTGGCTGGGACTACAGGCATGGGCTATCACACCCAGCTAATTTTTGTACTTTTTGTTGAGATGGGGTTTTCTCATGTTGCCCAGGCTGATCTCTAATTCCTGGGCTCAAGTCATCCACCTTCCTCAGCCTCCCAAAGTACTGGGATTACAGGCATGAGCCACCATGCCCAGCCAGAACTCTTTATCTTTAGCAAGAGAATGTCTGTGTGTGTGTGTGTGTGTTTATGTGTGTGTGTGTGTGTGTGTGTGTGTATGTGTTTGTGGTATGTGTCTAGCTATGAAGAATATTTCTCTTGTGAAACTGTCTCAATTAAGTACTTAAAAGTATCAGTAATCCCTTCCTTTGAGAAGTAATGTATCTTTAGTACAAAGAAAGTTATTTAACTCTTGTGAGTTTGATCATAATAACTTTACTTTTGTCTCTTATAAAGGAAAAGGCCAAAGTTGTTGAGCCCCTGGACTATGAGAATGTTATTGCCCAAAGAAAAACCCAGATTTACAGCGACCCCCTCCGAGATCTGCTTATGTTCCCAATGGAAGATATATCTGTGAGTTCACAAACACTTCTTTAAAGAAAAAAAACCCTATTTTTCAAGCCAGTTCTTACAGCAAAAATGTTCTTTGTGTTCCAGATCTCGGTGATAGGTCGTCAACGCAGAACGGTGCAGTCTACTGTACCAGAAGATGCTGAAAAGAGGGCCCAGAGTTTATTTGTTAAAGAGGTAAGAGGCTCAAAGGCCACAGAAGAATATTCTTCATATATTTAAAATATATACAGTATTTATATGTCTTTATGTATTTGTAACCTGTTTATAAATAAATAAATGTAAAATATTTAAAGTAGTCTTCCTTTAATGTAAAGGTAAAATAAAATTACTAACATTAACTGTCCTAAATAACAAGTCTATATGATGTTAACAAGTCTATATGATGATAAAGCTTAAACATTTCCACAAGGTGCATATGACCTTAGTGTTTTCCTTTTGGATTTGAATACTCTTTGCACTGAGAGTCAGAGTATTCCAAAGGCATATGAATTGGGATTTATTGCCACCAACTGGGTAAGAGAGACACAGTTAATCCATAAAGGAAGATCCCAGTACCAGTAATTGCCAAATGGTTTTAGAAAGCCTGTCGGCATAGTACCAGAGTTTTAAAAAGTGGATATATATGTACTTTTCCTATATTTCAAATTCAAGATTCCTGTTTTCTTTCAGTGTATTAAAACCTATAGCACAGATTGGCACGTGGTAAACTACAAGTATGAGGACTTCTCTGGGGACTTTCGAATGTTGCCATGGTAAGTTTAGCATTCCAGGGAAACATGCAACAGGAGAATTATTAAGCTTTTTTACCTTGTTAAAACCACTTGTGAGGCCGGGTGCGGTGGCTCACGCCTGTAATCCCAGCACTTTGGGAGGCCGAGGAGGGCAGATCATGAGGTCAGGAGATCGAGACCATCCTGGCTAACACGGTGAAACCCTGTCTCTACTAAAAATACAAAAAATTAGCCGGGCGTGGTGGCAGGCGCCTGTAGTCTCAGCTACTTGGGAGGGTGAGGCAGGACAATGTTGTAAACCCGGGAGGCAGAGGTTGCAGTGAGCGGAGATCATGCCATCGCACTCCAGCCTGGGCGACAGATGGAGACTCCGTCTCAAAACAAACACCACTTGTGAAACCTTTCAGTTATAATTTGTAATAAAGCAAATCTTCAAGTAACCTGCATGTTTGGTTAAGTGCAGTGTTTTGGTTAATTGAATAGGTTTTAACTTTCCTCTTTGAAATTCCAAAATGTATGAGAGCTCACTTTTTGGCTTTAGTGAACCTGTATTGATCATAAACTAAAATATAGCTGATGGTGGATAATGTAGTGAGCATTTTCCAGTAGTGTCAGTGAAAAAGCTTGATGATAATTAGTTCAGTTTGATGAACCTAGCCATCCCTTGGAAAAAGTGCATCTCTTTCAGTTGAATTGAAGGAATGGCATGAGCACACTGGCCCAGGAGCCAGACTGTTGGGGCTCAAATCTTATTTCTACCACTTACTAGCTGGATGACCATGGCTCAGTCACTTAACCTGTTTGAGCTCTCCATTTTCTCATCTCTGCACTAATTCCTCACAGGATGTCATATGGGAAATGTTTTTGGAACAAATAGCAGAGGAATAAGACATTTGTTTAGCCTTTTGTAGTTTTCAGAGCACTTTCCAAAAGAGGAGAAAACTGAGTCCTATATGACAGCCTGGTCCTTGGGGAAAAAAAAAAGAAAAAGAAAAAGAAAACAGAGTCCTAAAATGACCAGTCCAAGGTCATACAACAAACAAATGCAAGAGCCAGAATTACACTGTTGCTTTTTTTTTTTTTTTTTGTCACCCAGGCTGGAGTGCAGTGGCGCGATCTCGGCTCACTGCAACCTCTGCCTCCCGGGTTCAGGCGATTCTTCTGCCTCAGCCTCCTGAGTAGCTGGGCTTACAGGCACCCGCCATCACCCCCAGCTAATTTTTTTTTTTTTTTTAATTTTTGGTGGAGACGGGGTTTCACCCTGTTGGCCAGGCTGGTCTTGAACTCCTGACCTCAGGTGATCCACCCGCCTCTGCCTCCCAAAGTGTTGGGATTACAGGTTTGAGCCACCACGCCTGGCCTGTGTTGTTTTTTGACCCAGGGAAGGAGAAGTTCTGCCACCACTAACAGCTCTGGCACAGGTTCCTTAGCAACTTCTGCCCTCCCTAAGTTTCTGGGCTTAGTTATGTCTTTGCTGCTGGCCACATATGTGGAAGTCCTTACAGAAACAGAAACTTACAGTAAGTTTACTCAAAGGGGATAATCTGAATTTGGAAAGGAGAATAGGATGTCTTGGCATTTTCTCGTTTGTGAAAGAAAGAAATCTGCTCATCTTGCTTTTACTGTTGTTGTCATTATTGTTGTGTTTTTGTGTTGTTTTTCTTTTTTTTTTTTGGTCTGTTTAGTGTCTAAGACAGTTCTCTTATATTTGCAGTAAATCTTTGAGACCAGAAAAGATTCCTAATCATGTATTTGAGATAGATGAAGACTGTGAGAAAGATGAGGTAAGAATGGGGGCAACAGTGGGGGTAACTGTGCTAGTTTCCTCACGGTCACTTTGCTGAAAAAGATTTCAAAGGGAATTTCTTGAGAAAATATGAAGGAAATAATTATTTTGGAATGATCTGTGGCCAGCTTTCAAACCGGGTGCTTTTCAATTTTTTTTTTAATTACTGTATTTCCAAGTAGGGTTTAGGAAAAAAAATCAAGTGAGAGGGGCTATGATTTGTACATAAACATGTTCCACCACCTGTGGGACATGCTTGTGGAGTTGCTTTTCTTGAGTTGGGCATGTGGTGTGGTGATTCATCTGGACTCTCCTGCCTGATAGATTCCTCTTGGGACAGATGGCCCGGATGTCTGTGACATTTCGAGGTGCAGTTCGACTGTTTACATAATGCAGAAGATTTCCCAGAAGAGAGCCCATACCATTCAGTAAATACTGAGTGCCTACTGTGTGCATAGCACAGAGCCTTTCATTCTACAGTCAACTATTTTAAATCCTCACGGGGAAGAGGGGACTTTATGTTTTAATTAGGAAATGGGCAGGGCCTCATTCTGTGCCCCTAAATGTTTCGCTAATTAGATGGCAGGCTGGCTGTTGTTTTACTGATAATTTTTATTCTATTTCAGGACTCATCTTCTTTATGTTCTCAGAAGGGTGGTGTGATAAAACAAGGCTGGTTGCATAAAGCAAATGTAAATAGTACCATCACAGTAACCATGAAGGTAGGAAGTAGTTATTATATTATTCCATCATTTTAACGATATTGGCATAAGTAGCCTATCTGGAAACAATATTTATTTTACAAAGAGCCCTAGCAAAAAAAAAAAAAAAAAAAAAAAAGGAGAGGATTCTCACAGACATATGGAATTTAAAAAATCTAAAACATCAGGATAAATTTAGAAGTGCAACTTTTTAAAGACATATAATGTAATGATTATCTGGTGAATCAGGATGTTTAAAAAGGAGGCTGTCAGTTGAAGGAGGAAAATAGCTTTGAAAAATGGGCATCAAAGTTTCATATGTAGAAATGACCTTAATGAGTGGAAGGACAAGTAATCCATTTCTTTAGCAAATATTAATTAGGTACTTATTACATATTAGTCACTATGGGGAAATATGTAGATATCTAAGATGTGGTCCCTGGTCTCAGCCTCCAGACTAGACAAGAAATATACTATTTTAACTAGTACACAAAGCAGTCCTTTAGTGCAGTCGGAACAGTCTAACTAGAAAGTTTTGTAGTTTGACAGGATAGTGAGTTTGCATAAGGGGTTTAAGTGAGATAAAAGTTGAAACGTTGAAAAGGATAAAATTGGGCTGGGTGCAGTAGCTCACACCTGTAGTCCCTCCTTCTTTGGGAGGCCGAGGTGGGTGGATTGCTTGAGGGCAGGAGTTCGAGACCAGCCTGTGCAACATGATGAAACCCCATCTCTACAAAAACTACAAAAATTAGCCTGGCGTGATAGCACACACCTGTAGTCCCAGCTACTCAGGAGACTGAGGTGGGAGAATCCCTTGAGCCTGGGAGAAGCCCTTGATCCCAGGAGACGGAGGTTGCAGTGAGCCAAGATGGCACCACTGCACTCCAGCCTGGGCAACAGAGGGAGAGTGTATCTCAAAAATAAATAGATAATTTTTTTTTTTTTTTTACAAAAAAGGATAAAATTGTGCAGAGCCTTGAACACCTTGGACATGAGGTTCACTTATTTGGGAGGCTGTAAAGAGCCATTAAAATCCAAAGGGAAAATAAGCTACATGAGGATTCTGAGCAGAAAAACAAATTATGCTCTGATACCAAATATAACTGTTCTTTCAGATATTCAATATAAAATCATGTGGTTTTCTGAGGATGATTCACACTTGCATTAAGTATTGAAGGTCATTCTATCTTTCACACAGGCTGCAAGTAGAAACCATGGGTATCTACCAAGGGAAGACTCAAATTTTATCTTAATTTAATATTTTGCCTGCTGCCTTCCTTTTGGTGATCATGTCCTGTTCTCACTTTCATTTTCAAGCCCTGAAAATAATGAATCCAAGTTGTAGGATACTTCCTGTATATCGCTTGCACCTAAGCATGGGCATCAGCAAGTGGTGATAATAAGAGAAACCATTTATTAAGGACTTAATACGTACCAGGCACCATACTGGGTGTTTTATATTCTGTATCTTGTTTAATTCTCATGGCTGCCCTATGCAATAGGTACTGCTAACTATTCTTAGTTTATAGATTTGGAAAGTGAAGCTCAGAGAAATTCAATAATTAACCCAAGGTCCCACAGCTCCAAGTTTTCAGAGGTAGGATTTGAACCTAGGTAGGCTGATGTCAGAGCCTATGCTCTTAATCAGTATACTATCAGTGCTCACCAGCTGAATGAGACTCAAGGGTTTATTAACAATATTTTTCCTGCCAGAGTTATCAGGTTCAGAAATGTACGTGTGAAGGTTACATTTCTGTGTGGATTATCAGAAAATGGTTGTATCGTTTTTGACTGCAGTCCCTTTCCCACAGATTCTCAAAATATTCAAATAGGGCCAGGCAGGAGGCTCATACCTGTAATCCCAGCACTTTGGGAGGCCAAGGCAGGAGGATCGCTTGAGCCCAGGAGTTCGAGGCTGCAGTGAGCTATGATCACACCACTGCACTCCAGCCTGGGCAACAGAATTAGATGCTGTCTCTAAATTAAATAAATAAATGCATGAAGGAATGGATGGTTTTACCCACATTTAAGCCTTAGCCTCACATAAAGTAAATGTGCAAAAATCTGGATTCATAAAATAAGATGTTAGGAAATTAATATCTTTACAGAATAATTCACCACAGATTCCTTTAGTTTAATACCTTTCAACTTTAATTTGCCTTACAAACAACTTCTAATTTTGTAGGAGTCCATATATTATAAGCCAAAAAGCACATGCTTTACATTTTCTCTCATAATTTGTGAAATACACATTGATTGATTGATGTGATAGGAGGAATTGATGGCCTCTCAAAGATGTCCATGTCTTAATCCCTGGAACCAGTCAATGGTCCCCTACATGGCAAAGAGGAATTAAAATTACTAATCGGCAGGAGGGACGGTATCCACAATTATGCAGGTGGGCCCAGTGCAATTTCAAGAACCCCATAAGTGGAAGAGGGAGGCAGAAAAGGACAGTCAGGGAAAGAGATGTGAGAACAGAAGGAGGGCCAGAGAGAGATGCTGTCTTGCTGGCTTTGAGGGTACAGAAAGGAGTCACAGGCCGAGAAATGCAGGCAGCTTCTAGAAGCCGGAAAAGGTAAGAAAATGGATTCTCCCATGCAGCATCCAGAAAGGAACATAGCTCTGCTGACACCTTGATTTTAGCCCAGTGAGACCCATGTCAGACTTCTAACCTGCGAAACTATAAGATAATAAATTTGTGCTATTTTAAGCCATCAAATTTGTGGTAATTTATTACAACAGCAATAGGAAACTAATACAATTAGTTAGGCAGAGGTTGATTGTTCAGCTTGTGTGTTTCTTATCCTTGAGCTTGGAAACTCTAGCACTAACAGTGACCAGGCAGGAGCCATAAATTCATAGAGTGTGTGGTGGGTCCGAGGCAACCTGGTGACCACATAGCCCACAGCTGAAGGGGACAGCTGCCACTTGTCTCCAGCTAATTGTTGTTTTGCTGCAGCTGAGCTAGGCTCTTTGCTTTGCCTCTTTTTATCCTCAGCTGCTCATATTCTGTGTGTGTGTGTGTATGTGTGTGTGTGTGATCATTAACATATAAAAACTTTTTTTTTTTTTTGAGATGGCTCCTAGCTCTGTTGCACCAGGATGGAGTGCAGAGGTGCAATCTCAGCTCACTGCAACCTCCACCTCCCGGGTTTAAGCCATTCTCCTGCCTCAGCCTCCTGTGTAGCTGGGATTACAGGTGCACGCCACCATGCCTGGCTAATTTTTGTATTTTTATTAGAGACGGGGTCTCACCATGTGGCCAGGCTCGTCTCGAACTCCTGATCTCAAGTGATCCACCTGCCTCAGCCTCCCAAAGTGCTGGGATTACAGGTGTGAGCCACTGTGCTCGGCCTATTTCTTTCTTTTTAAAAAATCTCTACCAAACATCAGGCAAAGGAAGGAAAAGAGGAATAAACCAAGTTAATTGGTCATATGAAGCTACACAACTTTTATCTTTATTTTTATCATTTATTTATTTGTTTTTGAGACAGTCTCACTGTGTCGCCCAGGCTGGAGTGCAGTGGCGCGATCACGGCTCACTGCAGTCTCAAACTCCCAGGCTCAAGCAATCCTCCCACTTCAGCCTCCCAAGTAGCTGGGACCACAGGCACATAGCACCGTGCCCAGCTAATTTTGTTTGTTTGTTTGTTTTTGGTAGAGATGGGGTCTCCCTATGTTGTGCAGGCTGGTCTCAAACTCCTGGACTCAAGTGATCCTCCCACCTTGTCCTCCCAAAATTCTGAGATTACAGGCATCAGCCACCATGACTGGCTACTACACAGCTTAAAAAAAGTTAATAGGAAATACTTTGAAATGCAAAGGCCATATTGAGGTTTGGGAACTGTTTCTGGTTATGAGTTTCATTTATCCCCACTCTTTTCCATTATAAATTATGAATCTCCATGTTGGATTTCAAACTCTTCTGATTTCATCTCCTGAGCCATAGCAGTAGTGTTGTATTTCAGAATTTGTCAC
Source organism: Gorilla gorilla gorilla (assembly GCF_029281585.2). Lineage (NCBI taxonomy): Eukaryota > Metazoa > Chordata > Mammalia > Primates > Hominidae > Gorilla > Gorilla gorilla. The sequence continues at coordinate 130,272,928 of NC_073247.2, forward strand.
AGCTAGAATGGGAATCAGAGGAAGGTTCAGCTAGAACCTTCTGAGGCATTTTGCCAAGATTACTTTTTCCCCTAATAATTGTATTTTGGGCCAGGCGTGGTAGTTCATGCCTATAATCCCAGCACTTTGGGAAGCCAATATGGGAGGATCACTTGAACCCAGGAGTTTAAGACCAGCCTAGGCAACATAGCGAGACCCTGTCTCTACAAAAATGAACAAAATTAGCCATGTGAATTGGTGCTCCCCTGTAGTCCCAGGTACTTGGGACATTGAAGTAGGAGGATCACTTCAGCCTGGGAGGTCGAGGCTGTAGTGAGGCGAGATTGAGCCACTGCACTCCAGCCTGGGTGACAGAGTGACACCTTATCTCAAAAAAAAAAAAAAGTGTTTTAACTGTTATTTAGTTCAACATTATTGAAATTAGTTGGAACTGCAGTGTTGACACATCATTTTTTCATGTTCTCTTTCTGTATCAATACAGGGCAAGTGAGTGTATGGGGCAGAGGATTGAAAAGGGGGAGCAGTTTTATAGTTTCCAGGCTAGAACTTGAAGTGAAGGCCAAAGCACAAGTCCAGGCCTATGAACTAAGGCACACTGGGAGAGTCTGGTTTGTACCTTTCAGTGCTCTGTTACAGGGTGGGGGATCATATAAGTTCTTCCTGCATCACGTCTGGATTGTTTCAGGCATAGGAGGCTAAAGCTAAAGATGAGGTGAGCAGCTGACCCAGCTCTTGGATAATTGGAAAAGGCAGAGGCAGAAGAACTGAGACAAAGGGTTGACAGAGTTTGAGAGGAAAGTTTCTATGTATTTTTTTTCTACTATGGTAATGTTTGAAGTGAAGAATACTAATGAAGCTCATAAGCAAATGGGAAGATGACTCAGGTGTGCTATTATCTGAGTCATTTCCCCAATCCTGGAGGCAGGTTTATCCTTAGAGCATCTGGAGTTCCCTGCCCGCTAGGAACTCCAGCCCACACTGGTAAGAAGCGTTGGTAGATTTAGCAACCAGCACCTCAGGGCCAGAGCTTGCAGAGTTGAGAGCAAAGAATCTTTTCTTTTTGGAGAATCCAAGCTTCGATAGCCCCTGCAAACTCACGGCAAACTAACTAGGAAGCAAGAGCAGATCTGGTTATTAACCATGACTCAGTGGCAAATAACAGCCTCCATAAGCCAAGCTTCTTCCCTGTGTTTTAGCTGAGCTTATTTGATGCCCTGTGGCTTGACACTGGCCTGCAGATCCCTCTGGAATTGCTAGGGAATAAAAGCAAGGCATCTTGGTGCCTTTTAGAGAGAGGTGTACGTTTAAGCGTCTTTATTCATTAAGAAATTTCTAAATTTTAAAAATTATGTGCTGGGCACAGTGGCTCACGCCTGCAATCTTAGCACTTTGGGAGGCCAAGGCAGGAAGATTGCTTGAGTTTGGGAGTTCGAAACTAGCCTGGGCAACATAGCGAGCCCTGTCTCTTCAAAAAATAAAAAAATTAGCTGGGCATGGTGACGCATGCCTGTATTTGCAGCTACTTGAGAAGCTGAGGTGGGAGGATCGCTTGAGCCTGGGAGGTCAAAGCTACAGTGAGCTGTGATTGCATGACTGTACTCCAGTCTGACTGACAGAGCAATACTCGATCTCTTAAAAAAAAATTACAGTCAGTTCTTTGGAAAGTTTGAAATTATGCGCAACTTTAAACTGATTTTAGAAATAGGTCTGAGTTGTTTTGCTGGACATTTTGACTGTTAGAAATAAAGGAATCTGCCCAGGTGTTCATGACCAGCCTGAGCAACATGACGAAACCTTGCCTTTACAAAAAATACAAAGGTAGTTAGCTAGGCGTGGTGGTGCACTCCTATAGTCCCAGCTACTCTGGAGGCTTAAGTGGGAGGATCACCTGAGTTTAAGAGGTGGAGGTTGCAGTGAGCCAAGATTGTGCCACTGCACTCCAGCCTGGGTGACAGAGCAACACTCTGTCTCAAAAAAAAAAGGGAGGGAAGGAGGACTCTAATAGCAAGGAAGGGAGGAATCATATCGTGAGAGAAAGTGCAAAAATAAAACGAAGGAAAGAGTATTAGAAGAGACTCAGCAAAGTGCAGTTGATAAAAGGGAATTAGAAGATTCCAACTTTATAAGATCTTTTGAGAAAGCAACCACATGGCCTTTAATGCAATCTAAATAATATAGCCAAACTAATTTGTATATGGGTTGCTGTAGACAGTTTAACCTTCCTAGCTAGCTTGCCAGCAAGTTTTACAAGAACATTCAAGTCGATAGTTCTTGCAATGACTTGCAGTGCATTCAAGTCGATGGGCTGTAGGGAAAAGAGGGGCTGGTAGAGGAACTAGGCTGAGTTCTTCGTATTGGAAGATTATAAGACCAAATATTTATAGGATAAAAATTTATATTTTCCCCAATATATAGCTTTCCCCCTGCTCTGGTCAGTTGTTAAGATATAATCTGTACCACCTTCTGAAATGGGCATATTTTCCCAGAAGTGCTTGCTGAGTATAACCTCATTGTTGGCTGAGAAACTTGCCCTGAGGAGCCTGGGCTACAGGAAAGCTGCGAATAATGTGCATCACTCCACGAGTCACAGTGCTCTGTGCCCAAGCACTTCCTCTCACTGAAGAGGATGCATCATGCAGTTCTTGCAGAAGCTCTGTTGTGCTGGGTGTGATGGCATGTGCCTGTAATCCCAGCTACTTAAGAGGCTGAGTCAGGAGGATCACTTGAGCCCAGGAGTTTGAATTGAGCCCAGGAGTTTGAAGCTGCAGTGAGCTATGATTGTGCCACTGCACTCCAGCCTGAGCACAAAGTGAGACCTCATCCCCTTTTTTATTTTCAAAAAGAAAACCCCAAAAAACAAAAAACCAACGCTCTGTTGGTTGTTTGGGTGCAGTGAACATTTAGCACTTGTAATTTGCTTTGTTCTTGGTATTCAAGTTAAAACAGGACAAGCCTTATCATAGTGATTAATTTCGTCAATTTGTGGTTTCTAGTTAATGAGGATGTACCTTGCTGCCACTCTTCAATTCCTGGAAAAGTATTAGAGAGAAGTTTTAAGATGTCATAGAGAATACATGATCCTTTAGACAGAAACCACAATCCTAACAGACCCCTATTCATTTACGTTCTCTATTTCCCAAGTAGCTGCTAGAGACATCTGCTTTATTCAACTTCTTTTCATATCAATGAAGGAATTTAATGTGGGTTTAGATAGCTGTGATATTGGACATAGCCTTCCCCTGGTATTTAGAACTATTTCTCCTAAGAGATATAATGATATATGGAGGAATTTAATCTTCAGGGTGGTTTTTCATTTTTTAAAAAATTGCTGCAGATTCTTGGCCAACTCCTGGGACACCCACCTTTATGCATCTTTTTGGCTCAATTTGGTCACATTCCTCTAGCTCTCTCCTCCCCATTCTCAGCGATTAAATGCTGAAATGCCTTGATATGATATCGGGGTTGCAAGTTCAACTGGTTGATGTATGACTCACTTCTAGTGCCCTTTAAAATTTTTTTGGCACAAAAAGAGCCATTTGTTATATATCCAGAGTCCAAAAGTCCTCAAATCCTTAACTCTTCCAGGAGGGATTTTTCCTCCTCTGCAGTGGGAGAACATCAAATCAAATGAGGATTTGACCTAAGAAAGCACATACAATATTAAAATAATTGCTAGGAGGTCAAGGTCACTATGTGTGTTAGAACAAAAGGAAGAGAAAATATTTTATTTTTGATATGTTAGTCCAATTGTATTCTCAAATCTACCAGACTATCTCTTACAGCTAACAAATGGATTGCATTCATTTATTATGCATAAGAGATTTTTTCACTAATTTGTTTTTTATGTTTTGTTTTCTCTCATTCATATTACTTCTCAAAAACCATTTATTAGGTGCTTCATATGTGTCAGACACTATTGGGTATCAACAAATTCATGACCAAATAGATAATTTCTTAATTTAATTTTTTCAGAGACAAGGTCTTACTATATTGCCCTGGCTGGAGTGCAGTGGCACAATCATAACTCATTGCAGCCTCCAACACCTGGGCTGAAGCGATCCTCTTGCCTCAGGCTCCCAAGTACCTGGGACTACAGGTGCATCCCACCACACCTGGCTACCAAATAGATATTGAATGCCTTGTTAATACAAGGTATTAGCATTGTGGAGGGTAGAGAGAAGTGTCAGATGTAGAGCTTAAAACCTTTTTGGGAAGGTGGGCTGGGCACAGTGGCTCACACCTGTAATCCCAGCACTTTGGGAGGCCGAGGTGGGCTGATAACTTGAGGTCAAAAGTTCGAGACCAGCCTGGCCAACATAGTGAAACCCTGTCTCTACTAAAAATACAAAAATTAGCCAGGCGTCATGGCGTGCACCTGTAATATCAGCTACTCGGGAGGCTGAGGCACCAGAATCTCTCAAACCCGAGAGGCAGAGGTTGCAGTGAGCTGAGATCGCACCACTGCACTCCAGCCTGGGCAACAGAGTGAGACTCTGTCTCAAAAAAACAAAACAAAACAAAAAACCACCTTTTTGGGGAGGTGAGACACACAATAAAAATAATTGTTTAAAGATGGTACAGTGACCAAGTGCTACATAAATCTAGATCATTGTGGCCTGGGGTCAGAGAAGTCTTCTTGAAGAAGGCGGGGCCTCGAAGGAAGTGAATCAGAAAGGAGAAAGTGAGTGTGCCAGGCAATATGTATAAGGCAGAATGGTTAGGTGAAGCTCAGTAGTCATGGGAGATGAAGTTGATTTGATCCTTTGGTATCACCTTGTGCCTCCATTTCTCTTCTGTAATATGGAGGGCATAACAGTAATGACCACACAAATTGTTACTAGGATTCAATGAAATAATACAAGGAAAGCACTTAACCAGAGACCATAATGCACAAAGCACCCCACAGATGTTAGCAATTGTTGTTATTTTATATTATTAGGATTGTGGGAGGGCCTTGAATGCAGTATCTGGCATGTGTGCCTTATGTGAGTAATTGAGAGTCATTGATTATTTGAGCAGTGACATGCCGTGCTGAAATACATCTGATAAAATAATTTGTCTGTAATGAGAAGGGTGGATTGTAGACCCCTCCTACTAGACTTGGCTTTAAATCAAATAGTTGAACTCTTCAGTGCCAAGATATGGTAGAATTATTTAAGAAAAGCTATTTGATTTTTACTCAGTTTCTTGGTGGGTAGGAGAGTGTCATATATTAAAACTTGGGGCCAGGTGTGGTGGCTCATGCTTGTAATGCCAGCACTTTGGGAGGCCAAGCCAGAAGGATCACTTGAGGTCAGGAGTTCGAGACCAGCCTGGGCAACATGGTGAAACCCTGTCTCCACTAAAAAGACAAAAAGCTTAGCCGGGTATGGTGACACACACCTATAGTCCCACCCACTTGAGAGGCTGAGGTGGGAGGATCGCTTGAACCCAGGAGGCTGAGGTTGCAGTGAGCTGAGATCGTGCCACTGCACTCCAGCCTGGGCGACAGAGTGAGACTTCATCTTGAAAAGAAAAAAAACAAAATAAACTTGATAGGACTATAAATGACATGATGGAGAGAGGTGAGTGATATATCAGGTTGCCAACGTAGTGGTAGGGGTTCTTTAGCGGGATGAAGTTCCTGGCATTCTGGTGTCATTACTGCAACTCACTTTTCTAAGTCCTGTGGTTTTTTTCCCCATTGTTTCTTTCATTTTTGTGCAGAACAGTTCTACCACCCAGTATGTCTCTGTCTCTCCTGCTTTCTCCTTTTCCTTGCTGGCTCTTCCATTGTGTTCTGTCTGAGACATTAGGCAAGTTCCCCCACATCATTTCTACATTGCTCCTGGCCTACCTACTCTGCCTCTAAACCTTTGAGGTATCCTTTCTAAGGGCTTCTGGTTCATGCAATTTAGCAGTAAATAATTACCCCTCTAGGTAACACACAATAGGTAAACACTCTTGGGATTTGCTGTATAAAATGATAAAAGGTTTTCCTACTTTCTTTTCTTTCTTTCTTTTTTTTTTTTTGACGGAGGATCTCGCTCTGTCTTCCAGGCTGGAGTGCAGTGGTGCAATCTCTGCTCACTGCAACCTCTGCCTCCTGGGTTCAAGCACTTCTCCAGCCTCAGCCTCTCAAGTAGCTGGGATTACAGGTGTGCACCACCACGCCCAGCTAATTTTTGTATTTTTAGCAGAGATGGGGTTTCACCATGTTGGCCAGGTTGGTCTCGAACTCCTGACCTCAGGTGATCCACCCGCCTCGGCATCCCAAAGTGCTGGAATTACAGACGTGAGCCGCCACCCCCAGCCGTTTTCCTACTTTGAGGATACTAAGTGCTCCAACTTTCCTTCCTATGTTTAATCTTTGATGCAGCTGAATGACAAAAGGCCTTTGTTCCTGCTCCAGAAGGGGTTCAAAAAGGTTGTCATCTGGCCGGGCACAGCAGCTCACACCTGTAATCCCAACACTTTGGGAGGCTGAGGTGGGTAGATCACTTGAGGCCAGAAGTTCAAGACCAGCCTGGCCAACATGGTGAAACCCCATCTCTACTAAAAATACAAAAAAATAAAAATTAGCCAGGCGTGGTGGCATGCACCTGTAATCCCAGCTACTCGGGAGGCTGAGGCAGGAGAATTGCTTGAATCCGGGAGGCAGAGGTTGCAGTAAGCCGAGATCACACCACTGCACTACAGCCTGGGCAACAGAGTGTGGCTCTGTCTCCGGAAAAAAAAAAAAAAAAAAAAAGTGTGTCATTCCAACAGCTTGGGGCCTTCAGCACACTTGGCAGGACCTGATCCTATAGAATCAAATCCTTTGGCTTGTTCTCTGTTTTATTGTTGTGGGTGGTCTGAATGGGCCACTCTTCAGGATCTATGTTCCTCACTGAGTAAGGTGGGGCATTTTCAGCTGTGTTCACCATCTAACAAAAATAATAAAGATGAGGAGGAGGAGAAAGAAGAGTGTGGGCATTACAGAGAAACACAATTCTGTTGGATGAAACCACTGGAGAATCTGCTGGAGAATCTTTGCTGGAAATGGGATTATTCATTCATTGTTTATTCATTTTGAAACATTTTATTGAGTCCAGGCATTGTTATAGGTACTGGGGGGATAACAGCAGTAGATGAAACATGAAACTTCATGGGCTAGAAAGAGACGGCAAATAAAACAGATAAATGAATAACATATTTGTATAGGGATCACTCCATGAAAAAGACATAACTGGGTGCTACGATGAGGGCAGGTGGTACAGAAGGCCTCCCAGAGGAGGGGAGATTCAAGCAAAGACGTGAAAGGAGTAAGAAAGTAAACTGTGTGGATAGTGAGGAAAGAGGATTCTAGGCTGAGGAAACAGGAAGTACAGAGACCCAAAGGAGCTTACTTGAGATATTTGAGTAACAGCAGATAAGCCAGTGTAGCTGGAGCAGAAAGATTAGAAACAGAGTCCAAGGAAGGCCGGGCGTGGTGGCTCATGCCTGTAATCCCAACACTTTGGGAGGCTGAGGTGGGTGGATCACGAGGTCAGATCGAGACCATCCTGGCTAACATGGTGAAACCCCGTCTCTACTAAAAATACAAAAAAATTAGCCGGGAGTGGTGGCGGGCGCCTGTAGTCCCAGCTACTCAGGAGGCTGAGGCCGGAGAATGGCGTGAACCCAGGAGGTGGAGCTTGCAGTGAGCTGAGATCGCGCCACTGTACTCCAGCCTGGGAGACAGAATGAGACTCTGTCTCAAAAAAAAAAAACAAAAAAAAAAAAAAAAGAGAAGAAATAGAATCCAAGAAGTAATCTGAGGCCAAATCCTGTGCAGTGTTCTGGGCTATGGTGAGGATTTTAGATCTTACTGTAAAGTAAGATGGGAAGCCATTGGAGGATTTGGGCAAGATTCTGTTTGTAGCCATTATCCTATTCTGATTCCAGTTCTATCAGTGACTTGCCTGTGTGAACCTTTTTTTTTTTTTGAGACGGAGTCTTGCTGTCTCGCCCAGGCTGGAGTGCAGTGGTGTGATCTCGGCTCACTGCAGCCTCCACCTCCCGGGTTCAAGTAATTCTCTCACCTCAGCCTCCCGAGTTGCTGGGATTACAGGGGTGCGCCACCACGCCTGGCTAATTTTTGCATTTTTAATAGAGACACGGTTTCACCATGTTGGCCAGGCTGGTCTCGAACTTCTGACTTCAGATGTTTCACCCACCTCGGCCTCCCAAAGTGTTGGGATTAGAGGCATGAACCACCGCTCCTGGCCGCCTGTGTGAATTTGAATGAGCTCTTGATCCCTCAGTTTGCTGTTAGGTAAAATGTGGATAATGATACTTACCCCAAGAAGCATTAAAAGAATTAGCTATTGGTTACAAAAGGCTTGCAGCCTTCAAATGACAGGTATGATATAGAGTAATTACCATTATTCTGTATAGTCGTTATTTTAACACCTGTCTTCTTTTAGAAATGTAAAAAATATATATAAACTTATACCCTAAGTAGCTGCATTGTGGAAATTTTTTAAATGTCTAGGAAGTTATGTTTCTGATTTCCCTTTGATTTCCATGGGAGAGATTTAGGATATTCCTTTCTTCTTTGCAAAAGATATCTTAAAAGCTTCTCAGAAGTTGAAACCCAACATATATCATAAAATATTAGAATGAGAAGAGACCTTACAATTTGTTGTTGGGCAGAGTCTGATTTCTACATAGAGATGACTTTTAAAAATATTCCTTACTGTCCAAACTGTGTGTTTCTAGTGTATGAGAAATCACATGGGGAGAGTAGCTTCCAGGCTAGGAAGGCTGCTGTGTTATTTGTTCAAGTTGAATGAAATTATTTGTAGATTGTGGAAAAATATGATCTTACAGATCATCTCGTCTGATGTCATCATTTTAAAAGTGAGTAAACTGAGAGAAGCAGAGTCTTGAGGACAATTTCACTGCTGGTTAGTAGGAGATACTGGCTGAGAATCAGTATCATAAGACTTTCAGGCAACTGCTCTTTCTGAGTGCTCTTTCAGGCATCATATTCTCTCCCCAGATTCATAAGCTACCTACCCTAGTGTCACATTTAGATATAATTGCAATGTTACAGGAAGTGATTTGCTGTAATTTCATATCCCTTTCCATGTCCATTGTAATGATGCACTTTGCTAATATTGGAAGTGGTGGCTGCCACAGAATTTCTTTGCTTGGTGAGGCAGCTGTATGTGAAAAAAAAATTTCTCAGACTATAATTTGACTGTATGCCACAAATGTTTTGCTCTGTATTTTCTTTTCTTCTGCCTCTCTCTTTGTTGCTGGCTGTTGACTCTGCAAGTGGATTCTGTAGGCTGTCCCACTGAAGCAGCAGAATTTCAGTTTTAGATTTGAACAATTCAAATATAAATTTTTTCATATTATTTTTTTCATGTTACTTTTGGCCTGAAAGATGTATTCTAGTTTTGTTATAGATAATTATTGTGATAACTTTAAAAAGCAATGTGTTACACAAAGTTAGTGTTCATTACATGTTATTCATTTGAAATGACCTCAGCATGTAATTTTAAGCCTTCTATTCCCATCATTTTAATGAGAGATGTGAACCATTGTCATGAAAATAAGCAAATAGGCCAGGCAGGGTGGCTCACTTTTGGGAGGCTGAGGCAGAAGGATCCCTTGAGCTCAGGAGTTCGAGACCAGCATGGGCAACATAGGGAAACCTTGTGTCTACTAAAAATAAAAATAAAAATAAAGAAAATAAGCAAACATGCATATATAATCACCATTATGATTAACATTTTCCTTTAATATTAATCTAGATTTCTTCCAGCAAACTTAAATGTAGATTAATTGAATATGAGAATATATGTATATATTCTCACATATATGAGATATGTACATATATGAAAGATATAAATATACCCACACATTCTCTTTCTGTTCCTTTGCATACTAATACAATAACATTTAATTGACTGGCATTGCAAAACAAGCTGATGTTTTCTGCTAGGACTCTTTTCTGTTGATAGCACGTAGCCAACATGGCCCCTTCCCGAGATAGAAGCTGTAGCATTTATCAGTCTAACCTGTTAGGGTATTCCTTACACTGATATATATTTTTGTCATTCATTAAAAAAATCAATGATATTTATACAAGTCAAAAATAACTATCAATGTTATTTATTTTTACTGGTTTTTCTAAAAAGAAATGTCCCTTAAGGCTTTTATATATTTTGCTTGGTCATGCTATGGAGAAATAAATTGATGTTTCAGGTACTTTGCCAGACGTTAAGTTATTGGCAAGAACGATCTTGCCAAATAATACTCTTTCCATAATTAAAGTTCTCAAAATGATCAGGGATCATACTGGATAATCAGATGGGTAGTTAAAAATGACCAGCTTAAATTTTAAAGCCAGGTTCTTCGAATAAGACAAGATGCATAGGAATGCATTTCCTCAATGATCACCAGGAGTCTATTTCCTAGCTGCTCTTCCCATCTCACCCTGAAGTGACTTCAGATCTGTCATCCTGGGAAATTGCAACTTGAATAAGCTCTGCCTTTCACTGTGACAATTGCTTGACATAGCCTGCAGTTTGTGACTTACTGAAAGAAGCATCAATTCATCAGAGAGCTCCTAATCCCTTTTCTCACCTCTTTTATCAGACTCTCAAAGTCTGTTTTTAGGGGAGAATAGAGGGACAGCATGAACTCATCAGGCAGTCCCCAACCTTTTCCTGTTCCTGTGGGCTTTGCTGTGAGTTGTAGCAACAGGCTACTCCTTAACTATTGTGAATCCTTAACTCCAAACAAATGGCATAGTTCCATTAGGCCTGTTGATTTAAAGCTCAGCACTTGGGGCACTCGACAACAACTGGCAGGCAACTAATGACTCTGTGCTTCCCTGTGAGTGCCCTGTAAACTGGACTTTCAGAAGCAAAGACAGTGGTACAGTGTAGATGAGTACATGTGTAGGTGAGATGGAAATATGTAATGTGGGTATATGTATATATGTATATATATGCTTTTTATATTTATTCTTGGATTCGTAGTAATAGAAACCAAATTAAAATGATGTAATCATGGTTTGCAATTAAATGGGAAAAGAATGCTATAGTGAAAGGGTCAGGATATTCAGATATCGGAATGCTTTATACATTTCAAAGTGTTAAGTCAATTATTGTTCTCTAGATATTTGATTAACTGAGGGTAAATCATGTGATTTTCATTCACTATCTTAGAAAAATGAGGATAACGATAATTCCTAACATCTTGTCAGGGTTGTCTGAAGATTGTCCAGGCACAATGCCTGGCAAGCTTTTGAGGTTTTTAGTTCAGAGAAACTATTCAAATGCAATGTATATGTAACAAATGTATCATTGCTGGGTTTTCCCCATGTAGGTATTCAAGAGACGATATTTTTACTTGACCCAACTTCCTGACGGTTCATATATTCTCAATTCCTATAAAGATGAGAAAAATTCAAAAGAATCGAAAGGTTGCATCTACTTGGACGCCTGCATTGATGTTGTTCAGGTAAGGCCATTGAGGTAATCCTTCTCTTTTTCTAAGAGGGTTATTGATAAACTTTTAAGAACCCCAGATGGTTGGGTGTGGTGGCTCATGCCTGTAATCCCAGCACTTTGAGAGGCTGAGGCAGGAGGATCGCTTGAGCCTAGGAGTTCATCAGCCTGGGCAACAAAGAGACCCCGTCTCTACAAAAAAATACAAAAATTACCCAGGCATGGTGGCACATTCCTGTGGTCCCAGCTACTCTGGAGGCTGAAGTGGGAGGATCACTTGAGTCTAGGAGGTTGAAGCTGCAGTGAGCCATGATTGCACCACTGCACTCCAGCCTGGGTGACAGAGCAAGACCCTGTCTACAAAAAAGAAAAGGAAAAGTGACTGGTGCGGTGGCTCATGTGTATAATCCATGCGCTTTGTAAGGCTGAGGTGGGCAGGTCACTTGAGGTCAGGAGTTCGAGACTAGCCTAGGCAACATGGCGAAACCCCGTCTCTACTAAAAATACAAAAATTAGCCAGGTGTGGTGGCACGCACCTGTAATCCCAGCTACACAGGAGGCTGAGGCAGGAGAATTGCTTGAACCCGGGAGTCAGAGGTTGCAGTGAGCCAAGATGGTGCCACTACACTGCAGCCTGGGTGATGGAGTGAGACTCCATCACAAAAAAAAAAAAGGAAAGAAAATGAACCTCGGCATTTTTCTATATTGATTGATGGCATCTCCGTCCTCCGAAACATCTACACTAGAAAGCTCAGAATCCTCTTCAGTGCCCTGTTCTTGCTCAGTGCCAATATTTAAATGTTTATCAAGTCTCTTTGAGTCTGGCTCTAAAGTGCCTCTTAACCTCTTACCTCCTACTTTCATTGCCCTTTCTCCGGTTCTCCCTTTTATCATCGCTGGCCCAAAGTTGTGCTTTTATGCCTCCTGATTTCTTGTCTTGCTCCAGTTCAACTTCCTAAGATATAGTTTGGGTCAATCATTTGCCTTCTCCAAATCTTTTGGCTCTTGATTTATTGTCTTACAGAGTGAACTCTAAAGCTTTTGCCCTGACATTGAAGGCCCATAGTGATTTGGCCTCACTGTGCTTTCTAGCCTCATCCCTCCTGAACCCCCTTGTGTATTCTGTGCTCTGGTCACACCAGGCTAAGCATTCTAAGGCGTTTCACACATGTATGGCTTGCCTTACATTTTTTTCCTCTTCTTGCTATATATAATTTCTCCTCCTATTCCCGTTTGAACCTTATATTTTATGACTCAGCTTAAAGGCTACTTCTGCCGTGAAAAGTTTTGTGTTTCCTTCCTCACCCTCGTGACTACCAAGTAGAGTTAAGCTCCACCTCTCCTGTGCTAACCATTTTGCTTTTCCTTCTGTCATACAACTAAGTCACATTCTAATTTTGGTTTATTCTACACATTCCTTTTGGGATTACAGGGACCATCTCTTACTCATTTCTGTTTCTTCTATAATTACCAGGGTTCTGCACACAGTAGGGACTTAATGAATGTTTGTTGATATGAATTACTGAGGGGACACAGACAGAAACAGGGTGGGAAGTAGAGGGCTGAGAGATGATCTGAATGGGAAGTCAATTGACTATGGAACGGAAGTCATTATTACAGAGCCAGGGTGGTGTGGTGGACTAGAAGAACAATGGGCTGATTAGGAGGAAAGTGATGTTGGTTCAGCACCCTCAATTTACCTAAATCTTCATTTTCAGAACTGTGAAATGGGATTAGTAATATCTGTATACTCTATCAAACAAGATTGTTGTGAGGATCAAATGAGAAAATACCTTTAGGGCATGATGTTGTGTGCCTGTAGTGCCAGCTACTCAGGAGCCTGTGGCAGGAGCATTGCTTGGGCCCAGGAGTTTGACGCTGCAGTGAGATATGATCACGCCTGTGGAATTAGCCAGTGCACTCCAGCCTGGGCAGCACAGTGAGATCTCATCTCTAAAAAGATAAATTAAAAAATTCTAACAAATGAGAAAACACTTTTTAAAAAGTACAAAGCTCTATGTGAATAAAATGTGCTTATATGTATGATTATATATTATGTATTCATATATATGATTATATATTCATATATATGAATTCATATATATTCATATATATAAAGAAGAGCTTTCTTACTGGAAGAACGAGGCACACACAATTTCCGGATTGACCTTTCATTGTAGTGCTTCCCTCATCTTTTTATTTTTATTATCATTTAAAAAACTTTTTTCTTTTCTTTTTTTTTTTGAGACAGAGTCTCACTATGTTGCCCAGGCTGGAGTGCAGTGGCGCAATCTCAGCTTGCTGCAACCTCCACCTTCTGGGTTCAGGCGATTCTCCTGCCTAGAGTAGCTGGGATTAGAGCCACCCGCCACCATGCCTGGCTAATTTTTGTATTTTTAGTAGAGATGTTGTATAACTTTCTCCTTAGTTCAGTTAAAACCAGTTCTTGTCACATAACCAGGAAAGATTAGGCTTGTGGACACATAGAAGGGTGAGAAGTGGAATTTACTGGGTGAAAAGGAAAAATAACTCTCACCAAAGTGAGAGGGAGTCCTGCTAGCAGGTTTCCCACCTCACAGATTGAAGGTTTCGCCGGGGATCCTTGGCTGTCCCCTGTCTCTATCAGAGATGGGGTTTCTGCATGTTGGCCAGGCTGGTCTCAAATTCCTGACCTCAAGTGATCCGCTCACCTCAGCCCCCCAAAGTGCTGGGATTACAGGCGTGAGCCGCCATGCTCAGGCACCTCATCTATTTATGATACCGCCTCCCAAATATTTTCAAATGTATAAATCTTTATGACTTGATACAGCAGTTTAATTTCATCCTTTCCTAGACTTCAAAGATTAGAAGGAGGAACTTTCTTGGTTCCTTCTTGAATAATGACCATGCAGTGGAAAATTATTGATTCATGAGCATTTCTTGAAATTAATGCTGAGGGATTTGAAAAGGGTAGTATGTCATTTCTTTTTTCATGACAGAGAAGGTGGTAAAGTAAAAGAATGTATCAGCAAGCTTGAGAAAAGGAGGAGACTTATTTTCCTTGTGTGGTGGTATTCAGCACAGGTTACTTCCATGTATTTTACGGAGAGTCACAATTTAATGTGAACCAACTATGGTTGCATGGTCTTATTTTTTCTTTCTTTTTTACCAAGCCATTCTTATTCTTCTGCTTTGCTTGCTTGCTAGCTTTCTTTCTTTCTTTCTCTTTGTTTCTTTCTCTCTCTCTTTCTCTCTCTCCTTCTCTCTTTCCTTCTTTCCTTCTTTCCCTTCCTTCCTTCCTTCCCTCCTTCTTTCTTTCTTTCTTTCCTTCTTTGGAGTCTTGCTCTGTCTGGAGTGCAGTGGCATGATCATATCTCACTGCAGCCTTGCAGCCTTGAACTCCTTGCTGCAGGCAATCCACCTTAGCCTCCAAAGTGCTGGGATTACATGCATAAACCACCATGCTTGGTCTTCTCTTTTTAATTTTTAATTTTTTTTTTGAGGCAGGATCTCACTGTGTCGCCCCGGCTGGAGTGTAGTAGTACCATCTTGGCTCACTGCACCCTTGAACTCCAAGGCTTAGGTGATCCTCCCACCTCAGCCCTCCGAGTAGCTGGGACTACAGCCATGCGCCATCACGCCTGGCTAATTTTTTTGTATTTTTTTTTGTAGAGATGAGGTTTCACCGCTTTGCTCAGGCTGGTCTCAAACTCCTGAACTTAAGCAATCCGCCCACCTCTGTCTCCCAAAGTGCTAGGACTACAGGTGTGAGCCACTGCCCCCATCTTTACTTTTTCGTTGCTATGGATATGGAATATTTCTACATATTTTGGGGGTACATATGATAGTTTGATACAAGTATACAATGTGCAAATGATCGAATCAGAGTAATTGGGTTATCCGTCACCTCAAGTGTGTATCATTTGATTGTGTTAGGAGCATTCCAAATCCACTCTTCTAGTTATGTTGAAATATACAATAAATTATTGTTCACTATGGTCACCCTATTGTGCTGCCAAACACTGTGGTCTTCTTTTATACTATTGTGATACAGTTGATACTATGCGTGGTAAAATGAGTTAGGATCTATAGTGCCTTTTATGGTGAGATATAAATTTATCAGATTTGTTTCAGGTCATATTTAAATTTTTTAAAGTGCTGACTTTGAAAATCCTTAAATATTCAAGGAAAAGTTTGAACGGAGTGGAAATTGTAAAATGTTTGCTTACTTTTATGGTGGTACTTTGATTTTCTAAATGTGAAGGATGCCAAAAGGCCTTAAATGATAATACTTAACAAGTATTGTTTTCTCCCAACTTTATACATATTCATACTACTGTGCTCAGTCCTGAGGGAGGGGAACAAAAAATATATTTAACATGGTCATTTGTTGTCTTAGAGTGTCTGTTTCTTACTGAAAGAAGCAGTTATTTCATGAAAGTCTTGACGCACATATGCACTAAGCTGAGATAAAAATAAATATAAACTAATGAAATCTAATAGTAAAAGGACAACTAAACTAACTGAACACATACTTTTTCTCCCCTCTAGTGCCCCAAAATGCGCCGTCACGCTTTTGAACTCAAGATGTTAGATAAATATAGCCATTATCTGGCTGCTGAAACTGAGCAGGAAATGGAGGAATGGTTGATAACTTTGAAAAAGATTATTCAGATCAACACCGACAGTTTAGTTCAAGAAAAAAAGGAGACGGTAGAAACAGCACAAGGTCAGAATTTTAAAGTGATTTATTATTGAAGTAAAGCCCTTGTCTTTAATCCGTGGAAATGTCCTCTGTGCAGGGTGAATAGAGAACTCTTAATCTTAAAAGTTGACCTGCTTCTTCATTAATAAGTGACTGTGGAGGTTGATAGGCTTTTTTTAAACAATTGATGCTGCATGGGCTCTGACACATGAAATATAACCAGACTAAAACAGATAGAAAATTCATGGCAGGTTTTCAAAAGTCCATTAAAGTTTTCCCTATGCTTTCATAATAGAAATTCTTTGCAATAAATCTTGTAGGAGAGGATGGGTGGGAGAGATGGTTAGGATACTCCTCTTAGGTTATTAGTAATGGTCTGTATGGTTTAGAACATCTGCTTTTAATGAATTTGCAGATGATGAAACTAGCAGCCAAGGAAAAGCCGAGAACATCATGGCAAGTTTGGAAAGGAGCATGCATCCGGAACTGATGAAGGTACATCTTTCATATGGCAACTTGCCTTCAACTGAGATAATGCAGGATTAGCTATTAAAGTTGTAATGCTGGATTCCATTTGGCAATGTCATTTCCACGTTAAAAACCACAGCAAATTGGTGAAACAGGTAGAGATTGTAAAAGAAAAGTTGCACTCCTGAAGACTAACTTGTAAGTACCAACTGACAGTTTGGAAAAATCTTATTTTTTTCCAGACACCAAGAAATACTTCCAGGCTTTTGTGACTTCATTAATTTTATCTGCTAGTTCTTATTTAATTTAATTACTGTATATCATTCATAAAATATTCTTCTTCCAAAAGGATAATGATGCAGCTCATGCACATGATATTTAATCTATGACCAACATATGTTAATCTCACATGAAAATCGTATTCTCTATATGTAAATATATGTGTATATGAATGATTTAATCTGATAAAGATTTTGGTGAACATGCATCATTTTTGTTATTTACTCTGCTGTTTGAAGTTTGAAATGAACAAGTTTTGAAATTGTAGAGATGATTGTCCTGAGTATCTTACCACGATACTGTATTCTGTAGACTCTATATTATAGTAGATTAGAAGGTTGTGACCCGTTTATTCATTTAAATCATTGCCAAATCTATTTATATTTTTACTTTATTCATCTTCCTGGACAAATTAGTTACACAAATTTGGAAGCTTTTTTTTTTCTATTTTAAATTTACCCCTCATAAACTTCAAAGCTATTTTTCAAAATTTAGGGACACAGTCATGATCCTCTAATCTAGGATTTTTTTTTTTTTTTTTTTTGAGACAGAGTCTCACTCTATCGCCCAGGCTGGAGTGCAGTAGCACGATCTCACCTCACTGCAACCTCCGTTGCCGAGGTTCAAGTGATTCTCCTGCCTCAGCCTCCTGAGTAACTAGGATTACAGGCGCCCACCACCACGCCCAGCTAATCTTTGTATTTTTAGTAGAGACAGGGTTTCACCTTGTTGGCCAGGCTGGTCTTGAACTCCTGGCCTCGAGTGATCCACCCACTTCGGCCTCCCAAAGTGCTGGGATTACCAGCATGAACCACTGTGCCTGGCCTTATCTAGGATTTTATAAAATGATTTTATAGATTTTAGTTGCATTCCCTCTCAATCTTTGTCATCCTGGATTGTGCAGCTCCATTAGGTATTTCCCAAAGTGATGGAATCAGAATTACATATAATATTCTATAGCTAACATAATGGCTATGAAAACTATGGTAATTTCTCTTTTGTTTATTTCTCCTTTGCATCCAGAGTCTCTTGCATTCCTGTTTTGTACTGACTACAGGATGAATGGTATATTTTTGAAGCTGTGACAGATTGATAGTTTCACATAAACTATACATTTAAATAGTATTTAACACTGTTTTGAAGGAAATGAAGTAACATACTTATTTTTTAAAATTTTAGTATGGAAGAGAAACTGAACAACTAAACAAACTCAGTAGAGGAGATGGAAGACAGAATCTCTTTTCTTTTGATTCAGAAGTTCAGGTATTAATGATACATTTCTTTAATAGTCCTAGAATTATTGCTTATTCAGATAAACAACATCTATGAAATGTTGAAATCACTGTTTTTCTTGCACCAGTGGGGAATATAGATTGTTTTATATTTGTCTTGTTTGCTTTGAAGAGGTAACTTAACAAATAACTCTTCACTCAAGGGGACTGTCACATATGCAGATAATTTGGGGCTGAATTATATATATATATATATTTCTCAGTTTCTTGTATTCTTTTCACTTCCTTTTGCTCCTCAAAATAGATAAATTAAAGCACCGTTAAAGATGGTTACAGTGTTCTTTTAGCCCATGAAATACAATTGTGATCTAGTGGCAGAAAATATCTCCAGTATAAAGAACATATGAGTCATATGAGACATTTATTTTTCACATTTGATGTAGGCCTGTAGAACTAGGATAATTGTCATGTCTGGCTTAATCACAATTTAAATGGAGGGTGGTGCAGGAAGGTGCAGGTTTATATGCGGATGTGTATTTTAACCTCTTTCATGAGAGTTAGATGTGTTTTGTAATAAGATATATGCAGTTAATATTTAAGTCTATGACATTTTCTAATTAAGTTTTTAATTTGTTTAAGTGGGAAAGGTCTACAGTATTTAAGTATTACAAATATTTTTCCTAATGGAAAATACTTTTTGAGAAAATGAAATTGAGGAAGACGAAATTTTTTGGCTTTCTTTTCCCTTTTTCTACATGAGATTTCGAATGAAAATTTTTGATTTTGTTTGAAATCGGAAAATGTGCATTACAGTTTTTTCTTCCACGAAAATATGAAATAATTTGGGGAAGTCTGATTTTGTTGTTGTCGTTTTTTCTTCTTTCTTTCTTTCTCTCTCTCTCTTCTTTCTTTCTTTCTTTCCTTTTTTTTTTTTTTTTTTTTTTTGAGATGGAGTTTCGCTCTTGTTGCCCAGGCTGGAGTGCAATGGCACGATCTCGGCTCACTGCAACCTCTGCCTCCTCAAGCAGTTCTCCTGCCTCAGCCTCCCGAGTAGCTGGGATTACAGGCATGCACCACCACGCCCAGCTAATTTTGTATTTTTAGTAGAGATGGGGTTTCTCCACATTGGTCAGGCTGGTCTCGAACTCCCGACCTTAGATGATCCACCCGCCTTGGCCTCTCAAAGTGCTGGGATTGCAGGCGTGAGCCACTGTGCACGGCCTCTTTTTCTTTTTTTAAGTGTAGTCAAGTACAGTAGTGACAAGGGGAGAAAGAGTAGAACAAAAAGTTCAATATGTAATTGACTGAACAATCAATTGAGATAACTCACTACCTTTGGACCAGCCATTGTTGTTTTTTCTTTTTGCTTCATATGGTTTTCTAATTAAAAATTTAGTTTAAAATAGAAAAAGTATATGGGCTATAAGTAATGCAAACATTTTCCTTAATGAAAGTATCACACAAGAAAATGGAATTATTTGGAGAAAATAAATTTTAAAAAATAATTTCATTTCCCTTTCTCCCCCCACGGAGTTAAATATTGCTTTAGTGCAAGTTATGTGATTTTTTTTTTTTTTGTAAAAAAGTAGCAGTATAATGGGCCTTAGGGATGTTTGTTCTAAGATATTCATTCAGAAATTTACTTGTTCCAAGCATGTCTGAGTCTTTGATCCTCCCACCCATGATTGGGCTCTAGTTGGACATGTCAGGCTGTTTCATTGCATACAAAGGAGCCAATTGACTGTGGTTGAAACTAAATCCAGTATCTTTACAAATTTGTGGTGTAGCGTTTTTGTGGTAATAAAACTGAACTGGTTTTATGTCTGAGTTGTTTATCAGTGAGCTATGGTAAGAGAGAAATTCACAGTTGTGATGAAGCTTTAAGGAGAAGAAATTGAATGTAATGTTGGTTATGGAAGGCAGTGCTGCCTCGGAGAAACCCATGTTGTATCTGTCGAGTACCTTTTCTAGGTGAGGTGCCATCCCATAATTTTACCTTTTCTTTTGGCCATAGTTCATTGTTTAGAGACATGACCTTAGAGAATAAAGAAACACTGGCTGATTAAAGGGGATGGCTCAAACTTAGAGCTGAAGAAGGCCATGTGTCCCAACATTTGTACTCACAGGCCTTAGAAGGGAAAGGATTTGAAGGCTGGAGTGGTTTGGTCCAGTTTCTCTTTCCATTCTACTGTCTGAGTAACACAGAAAGGAGAGCAGATAAATGGGTGGAAATTAAAATTGATCTCCATGGCAATGACTTGCCTCCACAGATAGATATGTGTTCAAGAGGGAGCTGTCTAGTCCCACACATTCGCATTCCTTTTGTAGATAAATAGATTCAAAGGTGAAGAAGTCAAGCTTTCAGGCACAAATCTTACACATTGGGCCCTTTTAAGGAGGTTTCAGTCAGTCATACTGGGTAGGTTAGAACAGCTATAATTATCCAGTATTCTTCAGGCATAATACCTGTTTTGGCTTGAATTACTTAGGTAATTGAGAAAAAATTTTGTGTTTCTTGTCTTGAGTTTTCCATACTGACAGTGTTATTCTGCTCAGATCCACCCAATCATTTTCTGCCTACAATGTCTATGGCCTTAATGAAAGTATAGTAAATTGTCCCCACAATCCACACTTTTCTTCCCCTTTGTGAATAGAATATAAGTCTGTTCAGACATTCAGCATGAACAGATGAACTTAGATTGCCTGAGCAATCTTTTTCTTTGAGAGACAGATTCCTCCCCTACTGAAAGGAATTCCTTCACACCCAATATCTTCTTCTTAAACTTGTTTTTATTTCAAAATACCAATAATTTTTAAAAATCGATTTCTGTGGCAGCCCAGGTCCATTGCCCAGCTCTGTTAGCTGAGCTCAGTGTTGCTCAGTTTCCTAAGCGGATGCCTCTTACTCTGTTCATAAGTTAAACGTAGGTAGTCCATGGGGTTCCAGCCTTTTGTGCCTCTCAACCTAAATGCTGCTGACTCCCACGTCCAGATCTCTAAGTCAGGCCTCTCCCATTTTTCCAACTACCTACTACCCTCACCACAAACACAACACATCCCATACTGAACTCACCATTTCTACTCACTGTACCCCAAAATCTGCCATTCATTTGTATTTCATGACTAAGTTCATAACATCATTATCTATTGAATCTCCCAAATTAGAGACCACTGTGTTAATCTTTTTTTTTCTGAGACAGGATCTCACTCTGTCACCCAGGTCGGAGTGCAGTGGCACCATCATAGCTCACTGCAGTCTTGAACTCTTGGGCTCAAGCCATCCTCCCACCTCAGCCTCCCGAATAACCAGGATTACAGACCTGCACCACCATGCCTGGCTAGTTTTTATTTTTTATAGAGACAAGGGTCTCACTGTCTTGCCTAGGCTGGTCTCGAACTCCTGGCCTCAAGCGAAATTCCCTCCTCGGTCTACATATTAGTTTTGATGCTTCCCATACCCATTCCTGTCAATTTTGCATCCTGCACAGCTCAAAAACGAAACCAAATTTCGACTGTCCTGGAACATATATTGTGTGGGGAAGACAAAGAATAAACACGTATAAAAAGTAATATTAGAAAGATAAATGAGAGAAAGGGAGTATAGACTGTCAGGGAGTGTGCAGTTTTCTATAGGGAGTTAGGAAAGGTCTCCCTGCAGAAGTGTCGACTGATCAGAGACTTGGAAATGAGGGAGCAAGCCATACAGCTATCTGAGGGAAGAGGGTTCCTGACACAGTAGCAAGTGCAAAAGCCCCGGCATGGGAGTGTCCTTGGTGTGCTGGCAAAATAACCAAGGAGGCCAGTGTGGCTGCAAGAGGGAAGAGGGCAATTGTGGTAGGAGATGAGGTCAGAGCAGTGAGAAGAGACAGGGAATCATGCCATGTAGGGCTTTGTAGGCCATAGTACAGACTTGTGACTTTTCCATTGCCCTTAGATCCGAGTTTCATCATCTCCCTCTAGGATTTCTCCATCACTGTTTAACCTTAGTGTAAAAAGTCTATAAAAGCTTGTTAGATGAAACCATAAAAAGGGTTCAAATGAAGAATGGACAGAGAACTGTTGGATTTTTGCCATTTTTTGTATATTGATGTAAATCTATATTAATATGAATCCTGTCTTTTTTTGAAAATGATTCATACTATCTCTTTTATAGAGGTTGGACTTTTCAGGAATTGAACCTGATATAAAGCCATTTGAAGAAAAATGCAATAAACGTTTCCTGGTGAATTGCCATGATTTAACTTTCAATATCTTGGGCCAAATTGGAGACAATGCAAAAGGACCACCCACAAATGTATGTATGAGTTTGCCTTCTACCCCCCTTGCATCAGTGCATTAAAGAAATGTCTTTCTCAAAATAATTTGTACACCAAACCTCCGTGACATGCAATTTACCTATATAACAAACCTGCACATGTACCCCTGAACCTAAAATGAAAGTTTTATATATATAAAAAAGAAATCTTATTACAATAAAAAAATGAAGAAACATCATTGTATGACTGAGAACTATTAATAATTGACTGTGTGAAAATTCCAGTGCCACATATTATGATAAATTTGACATGGAAGAATTTTATACATCTCTTTCTTTTGCCAAAATATGACTATGTTCTCATTGTGAGGATTCATGAAAATCTTACCTACTCAGAATAGCAGATAGAGTAGGCTCTTGATGTTCAAGAGAAGCATGTCTCCCAAACTTGCAAAATCCTCAAATGCGTAAATTCTACTAGATAATATGTTTTCTTCTATGAAATTGGTTCGTAGCAATGAGTAAGGATCACCATAGCCATGCTGGGATACAGATGCTGTGCAGTCTGCTAGGCTCGGTCACTATTCTATAGCATTAGATTCATTTTGGTCTACAGAGAAAATTCTAAGTGACAGCTGTCATGGATCATTTGAGTTGCTTACAAATCCTTGAAACTGTAAGTGTAAAATCTTCAGAGAGACTTTTTTGTGTTCATCTTTATTTTTTGGTTCTAGTTTTGTCTATTAAAAATAAAACAGTGATGAGGGATTCTCTTACAAAATAGCTTAAAAGTACAACAGACTTTTCTGTGTGTAAAGGGTTAATCTTTATGCCATCTGGCATGAAATTTCTCTTTGTGACCATCTTTCAAATGCCATCTGTAGAGAGGAATCATGTCTTCCAAAATTGCTGATAGGGCAAAGCTTTTGTCAAGTACTTTGATGTTGACTGTTATTAGCGCTTATGAAATGTATAGTCAAGTAAGTTGGAACATAACAGAAGAGAAGATTTATTTCTATACTGTAATATTGGCATTATTTTTTAGGTAGTTTCAGTAAACGTGTAGAGAATAAAATTTTATTCATAGAACAATTTGTGTTATTTAAATGTAGCTTTTGATTTCCATTTTTTTGGTAAACTTTATAACTTGTGAAATTATCTACACCTGACGGAAGTTAAAATTTGATGAAGTCTGTTGTTTTAGAATGCCCTTTCTTCTGTGCAGATAAGCCATAATATAATTTTAGCTAAGTGTTGAACTCAGAAAGGAATTGTAATCACAGAAACTGGAGGAATACAAAACTTATTTTGCGCTTGTGCCCCTCCCCACCATGCCCCCACTAAAGTCTCAGTTTTAAAATGTAACTGTTTTCATTCCCAGGTTGAGCCCTTTTTTATCAATCTTGCCTTATTTGATGTAAAGAACAATTGTAAGATTTCAGCAGACTTTCATGTAGACCTGAATCCCCCATCTGTCCGTGAAATGCTGTGGGGCTCTTCAACCCAACTGGCCAGTGACGGTAGCCCAAAGGGCTCTTCACCCGAATCTTATGTTCATGGAATTGCCGAATCTCAGTTACGCTACATACAACAGGTAACGAATGACCTTTAGTCTTAGCAGCGTGTTCAGAATAAGAAACAGAAATATTCTTGTATTATTTCATGGTTTCAGGCCAATGTTTTCATGGCATTCTCTCTCTTGTAAGGTCTGTCGATAGAGATTTTTCTGGTTACTGAAGTTTGAGGGCAAAAATGGAAACCAATGAACATGCTAGTAACATGTTATCACAGGAACATTTTTAATGGGACCATGATGTGAGACACAAGGGAATTATTTTGTGAGATAGAAAGCTGAACCAGGCCAGGCGTGGTGACTCACGCCTGTAATCCCAGCACTATGGGAGGCTGAGGCGGGCAGATCACTTGAGGTCAAGAGTTCGAGACCAGCCTGGCCAACATGGTGAAACCCCATCTCTACTAAAGGTACCAAAAAAATTAGCCAGGCGTGGTGATGTGCGCCTGTAATCCTAGCTACTCGGGACACTGAGGCCGGAGAATCACTTGAACCCAGGAGGTGGAGGTTGCAGTGAGCCGAGATCACGCTACACTGCACTCCAGCCTGGGCAACAGAGCAAGACTCCGTCTCAAAAAGAAAGCTGATACAGACACCCATAAACACACCTGCACCCACACTCATACATATACTTCTAAGCAAGGCAATAAGTGCTTGAAAGTTTTGGTTTTTAAGAAAAATTGACCCTACATTAACTCTCCCACCCCTGATTTTCATGTCCATTATGAGTAGGTCATTTGAATGGAGCATATGGGTTCTTTATACAAGGAGTTTTACTTGAAAAGCAATGGGCGGGAACTGCTTGTGTCATAACTGTAATGCTACACTCTTCTATTCTATCTGGAGCAAAGAATCCCTTTCAGAAAGAGCTTAACTGTTCCTTGGAGTTCTGACCTCTGACCAGACTAGAGGCCATAAGAAGTTAGCCGAGTGGATTGATCATTTGCTCGCTAGACTTTTGCAGCTAAAAGGAAATGAGAGCACGGCATAGAATTAAAAGTAGAAAGAGGCATATGAACAAAGCTGTTCATGTTGTAAGGAGATTGATTTTTTTCTAAATAAAAATACTATTCTTTTTTTCCTGATTATAATAAGTACATTCTTATGTAGAAAATTCAAATAATATAAGAAGTATAAAAAAGAAAGTAAAAGTCTCCACCCAAAAGACAATACCTATTAACATTTTGGTAAACATCTTTTCAGACATCTCTGTTGTGTATATAGAAATATATACACATTATATGTACGCTTATAAAAATTATATTCATGTTGTTTTATACCTACTGTATTCTTTTAATATCATATTTATCATCCTATACCAATATCTATAGATCAGTCATATTTATATTAAAGGCTAACATGACATTTCATTGATTTAGCTACTTAAGACATTTCTAATTATTTGCTATCAGAAATAATGCTGCATTGAACCTCTTGTGCACACATCTTAGCTCATTTGTTGAATTATCTCCTTAGAATAAATTCCAAGCATTAGGATTTTTAGGGTCAAAGATTATGCTGATTTATATAGATGATCAAACATTGGGGAAGACTGCTTTACATGGACTGTCACTGTCTTTTTGGGGCTGTGGATTTCTGGTGGCTTGTCCTCAAGATGTCCCTTATCCCCTGATAGCCCCTTAGCTTGTTACTGAGACTATAGTTGTCACCTCTGTGAACATTCCACAATGATGGTGGATGCTTCTGAAAGAGGGATTGAGCAAGTAAAGTGTTGTAAATATTTGAGAACCTGCTATTGAATTTTATGTTTAAAATTTCCTGCACAATATCAAATAAGTCATTTTAAGCCAATGTGTATTTCCCGTATTACTTCAGTGTGTAGCACTCAGCTGTATGTTCAATGCAGGAAGTTTAAATTATGATTTCAGATGTCATCCAGTTTGTAATTTGGAACAGGAAGAAAATCAACATTTAAAAAAGATCTCCTGTGTGCCAACATTATTCCATCAGTGTCTCATGTAATCATACTAGTTTGTGAAATGATATAATCACTACTGTTTGACAGATGACGAAACTGAAGCTCAGGGAGGTTAAGTAAGCTGCTCACCATTACACAGCTAGTAGTGGTGACGGTAGGATTTGAATTTAGGTCTGTTTGAAATAATTTGATCAAGAATATTAGACAAATGTAATTAAGTGCTAAAATATATAACCCTAGCACATGCCCTGCCACATCCTGGGAGCTTTGTAAGTGCTGGTGGCTGGGGTAGAGGACCTGGCCCATTTTCTAGCGGGAGGGGCCAGCAAAGTGGGTAAGAGTCGCCCTGGGGTGGGGAGGCATATTCATGCCCCTTGGTGGGAAACAAGGACTGGGCCATAGACCTTGTCCTAAACGGCCAGACCTCCAGCCCACGTGGGATTTCTGGGTTCTATCTGGCCACCTTTTGCATTCTGGGGACAGGGAGAGGACCAGAAGCTGATGGGACAAAAGGTAAAACAACCCCAATGAGTGTCCCCCATCATTGGAATCCCTGGTCAGTTAGAAAATGGACATCTCTGTGCCTCAGCATCCTTATCTGCAAGTGGAGGTGGTGACAGTACCTGTGTCCAAGGGCTGTGGGGAGGCACAAATAAGGTGCGTGGTTCTAAGAAAACACTCAGCACTGTGATGGGCACACTGGGTTAGCGCAGTGCAACGTAGCAGCCAGGAGTAGTAGCACTAACAGTGATCTCAAACAAGTGAAAACAGCAAGCTTTTATCAATTATCAACTATCTTAAAATTATAGTCCTCATTGCTGGCATCAGTAGGAAATGCTTAGAGTACTGGGAATGGGAAACGATAGGTGCTCAGTAAATGTTAGCTATAGCAATAATGAGTATTACTGTTCTCAAACTCCTGGGCTCAAGCAATCCTCCCGCCTCAGCCTCCCAAAGTGCTGGGATTACAGGCACGAGCCACCACACCCAGCAGTATTACTGTTCTAATCTGACCTCATCATATGAGATGTTGGGTGTATGGGACTCAGGGCTGAGAGAGAATATAGCATGGGCTGTGTAATCTGGAAGCCTGAACTGCAATCTTCTTCACCCACTTACTCACTGCACAAACCTTTCTGAGCCTCCACTTCTTAATCTATAGAATATGTATATAGTAGTGCCTATATTTCAGGGTTTTTATGAAGACTGAATGAGATAAAGCATGAAAACCATCTAGCATGGTTATGTGGCAGTTAGCATAACACTGCACTCAAGGCGCACTGCTCAGCATACCTTCTGCAGGGACAGCCCGGGCAGTCTGCCAACCCGGTCAGCCTCACAGCTCAAACAGCATGTTCCCGGCAGTACCAGAAGCCAGGTTCTGTGACCTTGGGATGCTTTGGTGGGCCACCTGGGTAATAGCAAGGTACCTGATATGCATTACTTCATTTAATCCATACAAGAAGTGTATGAAATCACTACTATCCTGCTATTTCACAGATGAGAAACCTGAGACTTAGAGAGAATGTGACTTGCTTAAACCCATAAATGTTGGAGCCAGAACCCAAGAAATTTGACAAGCAATTTTGAACCACTTTGTTCACTTTCTCAAGCAAATTTGAACCACTTTGTTCCATGCTTGCTGCTTGGGAATTCAAAGCTGAATCAGCCATTACGCAGGATCCTTATAAGCTGTTTGACTTGGGGGAAATTATTAACCTCTTAACACTCAATTTTCTATTCTGCCCTGTCTACCTCCAAGGGTTCTATCTGGTACAAATGAGATAATGTGTCTGAAATGCATTGGAAACTGGAAATCACTATATTAACAAAGTTGGTAATATATCAAGGAAAAAACGAAATTTTGGTAGAGACTCAGTGATAGATTTTTCCACTTGAATTCACTAGTGATGCCCCTTTAAACAACAGGCATAACCAACTAACATGCTATGTAGATGATATTATATTTGGAAGGAGTCAAACTGGACAGGAGGTGTTCCTGTTCCACATGCATTCAAAGAAAAATGTAATTTTGGTTGCATCTACATTAGTACATTTAAGTAAAGTGTATGGGGACAAAATGAGTTTTGGATTCTCTGTCTCCTACCTTTGCATTGGAAGCACCAGAGCTCTTGAACTGCAACAAAGGAATGTCTTTTAGAGGATGATTTAGTTTTTCTATATTAGAGCAGTAAAGTTTCTTTTTCCTTCTTAGTGGAAATAAATATTAGTTAAATATTAATTGCTCTTGAGTTACATGCAGCTGCATTTAAAAATGTATATCTTGTTCCACTCGAGAAATGTACACTATTTTAGCACACATCAATTAAGCCAAACAGTGTACATTGTATTAAATTCGGTCGAAGAACTCACTTCGCATACACAACCAAACCAAAGA
Source organism: Gorilla gorilla gorilla (assembly GCF_029281585.2). Taxonomy (NCBI): domain Eukaryota; kingdom Metazoa; phylum Chordata; class Mammalia; order Primates; family Hominidae; genus Gorilla; species Gorilla gorilla. The sequence goes on from NC_073247.2 coordinate 130,301,224, forward strand.
GGCAAAGCAGCAACGGTGACACCTGCGCTATGGAGACTAACAGATGTGAGGTTGGTGACAAAATATAAAATCCATTTTGAAAGGAACGTTGGAAGCTTTGAAAACTCTATGAAAGGAAATTCTATCTATTTCTAGGGTCCTGGACATGATCCTTTGTTGAATATGAACATTGTTTACTAAAAATTGTTAACCATAAACAACCATATGCACAAGATTATATAAGAAAGTCTAACGGAAGTACTTTTTTCCCAGGGAATTTTCTCAGTGACGAATCCACATCCTGAAATTTTTCTAGTTGCCAGAATTGAAAAGGTACTACAGGGAAACATTACACACTGTGCAGAACCCTATATCAAAAATTCTGATCCAGTAAAGGTAATTTATAAAGATTGTTGATCAACATTTCACCTTAATGTAGAATTTGCCTTTTACTGATACTTTAAATGCCATTGCTTTGAGCATGCTATATATTCTGAAAACATTGTATACTGTGTATGTTTGCTAAAACTTGAACATGGCATATTTTCCTATTGTCATTGATGTTCTGTTAATGTGATAATCTGATTTCTGCTTGATTGTCAAAATAAGAACCAAAAGCTTTTAGGCAACATCTGCTAATTGACACCATATCCTTAACAATAGCCGTTCTTTTCCTTACAGCCCTACATGAAGCCCTAGAATGAATCTCAGAGCTGGGAGATTAAAGATGATCCAGTCCTATAGTTCCCAAATGTCAGTTCATACCCAGATTTACTCCTGTCTGTGATGAAACGAGAAAAGAAAGACAGACAGTGAACATTTCATGAAGCTAAATGTATTTAATTCAAAGGGCTGCCCTTTATTCTGAGATCTTTGCCCTTCCTACTTTTTAAAGGTTATGCGTATCTTCCTTTCATGAAATGTTGGCATATTAAATGGCAGGGATTTAAAAAATTATTGTTGAATGTCCTTAAGTGGCAATATTAAAAGTTGGCAACCCTATATCGTCATCCAGATTTCTAGAAAATTGTGAAATTGTGAAATTCAAATGTTTGGAAATCATCGCTCTAATCTCATCCTCTCCTTTTATAAATGGAAAAACTGAGACCCCAGGAGGGAAAGGTTCATGGTTGAGTTCATTAGTAGCACTCCAGCTACTGTGTATTTATGAAACATCAATCTGTTGTACATGGCATTTTGTTGTATACCCAAATAGTGTTTATTAAGTGGAAGTTGCTGATGTGATGGGACTAATTTGTGGAGGAAAAATGTCTCGACAATATAGATAAAAGCCTCCAGCATTCTGTATCCCTAGGGATAAGCATCCAGCCAGCATTTCGAGTCTGTTTAGACTCTATAGGCAGTTTATCTCCTTGTCATCTCCCTGTGCCTGTGCAAACAGCAGCTCCTGCCCACACTTAGACTAATTGCCTTGACTCCTGGTGACTTGCTCCTTGTCTTGGGAGTAGAAAGGGCAGCTGTATCCAGAAAAAACTTCTCCCAAGAATGATGAGCATTTGCCTGCTATGTGAAGTAAAGTACATGTTAAAACCACTGAACATTTTTCCAGTAGAGGTCTTTGGTTCAAAGTGTGCCCTATATCTGTTTCGTCTGTCTTCTGCTATAAATGACAGAAGCTCTGTTAATGAGAAAATCCAAAGCCTTTATGAAATACTTTGGACTTGAAAAATGGCTGGCTGATGCATGTTATTCTGCTTGTGGCTATTTCTATATATTTTTTTGAGATTTTTGATGTTTTATAATGGTAGGTTGGGGAAATTATTTTTCTGGGTGGGTCCATGGCAGTTTGAACAAATACAAGCCTATCTTCTTGTTTCTGACCTTAGACGGCCCAGAAGGTGCACAGGACAGCTAAACAAGTGTGTAGCCGCCTTGGACAATACAGAATGCCCTTCGCTTGGGCTGCCAGGTTTGTACAAATATAATCCTGACCCGCTCACTCGTGTTCATATGTGAAGTTAAGGGCTGTTATACTTACCAGCATTCAGCACTGTGTTTCTGGCAGGCCAGTTGTATCTTGGGACACTTGGGATGTAATAATTATTATTTTTGTTGTTTTTGAGACGGAGTTTCGCTCTTGTTGCCCAGGCTGGAGTGCAGTGGTGCGATCTCGGCTCACTACAACCTCCGCCTCTTGGGTTCAAGCGATTCTCCTGCCTCAGCCTCCCAAGTAGCTGGGATTACAGGCATGCGCCACCACACCTGGCTAATTTTTGTATTTTCAGTAGAGACGGGGTTTCACCATGTTAGTCAGGCTGGTCTCGAACTCCTGACCTCAGGCAATCCACCCGCCTCGGCCTCCCAAAGTGCTGGGATTACAGGCGTGGGCTACTGTGCCCGGCCAAGAATGCTTTCTCTTAAACTTTGCTGTGCATCAAAGACCCTCTCATTTTTTTTTTCATATGTCTTGCTTTAGGGAAGTTTTCTTTGGCTTTGGTTACTGCTCTGACTGACACCACTTAATTTTACTGCATTTAAAAGCAGAATTTATTTGGTAGTCATGGAATTTTTTCAGAAAAGCAGAAATTATAGTGAGTTATATACAGTATACCCCCTATTTCAGAGTTGGTTGTGTTTATGCTTTGAAAATCTATCATAGAATGTTTCTGGAAAACATACTGAAAATTCAGAGGCAACTAATGAAGTCATTAAATGTGAGTGTGTAATTAATGTATTTTCTTCCTGATGACAAATTCTGCCAGCATGTGTTAACTATATTTCATATCTGATGGTAGGTTACATTGTTTTATCCAAATTTTGTAAATCCATGCCGGGATGACTTAAAACAAGTTTCTTGTTTTTCTCCCTTTTTCAAGTACAGGTTCACTGGCTTGTTTGTGGTACAGCCTGTACAGCTCACTGGGGCTTCTGTGGAAAGGACACCATGTTCTGAATAATTCAATCAATTATGTTCAGTGGGTGCTAGGGAGTAGCATAAGGGTAGGAGATTCTAAGTTAATTAACTCTTTTATTTGTCACTATTTATAATCATTTCATTTTGGGCAAGGTCTCAAAATGTATTGTATGTTGGTAGATGAAAGATCACTATTGTCCTTGTTTTGCAGACTGGTAAAAAAAAATGATAGCTAGGGGTAGGTGAATGGCAAAGAGTAGCAGAGGTTGGTGTATGTAGGCATTATAGAAGGTGAAGTATGGCTTATAAATATCAGCATATTTTTAATGCTCCAGCCTGAAAAGTCCATTGCTGCTGCTGCTATTATTATTGTTAATAGTTATTGGCCGGGCACGGCTGGGCGCAGTGGCTCACACCTGTAATCCCAGCACTTTGGGAGGCTGAGGCGGGCGGATCACGAGGTCAGGAGATCGAGACCATCCTGGCTAACGTGGTGAAACCCTGTCTCTACTAAAAATACGAAAAAATTAGCTGGGCATGGTGGCGTGCACCTGTAGTGCCAGCTACTCTGGAGGCTGAGGCAGGAGAATGGCGTGAACCTGGGAGGTGGAGCTTGCAGTGAGCAGAGATTGCGCCACGACACTCCAGCCTGGGCAACAGAGCGAGACTCCGTCTCCCCCCCAAAAAAAAAAAAAAAAAAAATTGGTTATTGGCCGGCCACAGTGGCTCACGCCTGTAATCCCAGCACTTTGGGAGGCTGAGGCGGGTGGATCATGAGATCAGGAGTTCAAGACCAGCCTGGCCAACGTGGTGAAACCCCGTCTCTGCTAAAAATATAAAAAGTAGCCGGGCGTGATGGCAGGCGCCTGTAATCCCAGCTACTCGGGAGGCTGAGACAGGAGAATTGCTTGAACGTGGGAGGCGGAGGTTGCAGTGAGCCGAGATCACAGCACTGTACTTCAGCCTGGGCAACAGCAAGACTCTGTCTTGGGGAAAAAAAAAGTTATCAAGTGCTAACTCTGTTCAAGGCACTTATCTACGTGCTTCATGTCTATTGTCTTAAAAGGTGGGTACTGTTATCCCTGTCTTTGAAGATGAGGAAATTGAGGCCCAGAAGTGAAGCAGAAAGACAAAAATATAAATTATTTTCCAAGTTCACACAGCATGTGGCAGAACATGGATCAGAACCCAGGGCACCTGCCTTCAAAGCCATCTCTAGACCACTGTGGCATACGGTCCCTCTTTGGGCCATACCAGTAGCTGCTTGATGCCATTTTACCAGTAGAAAAGTTAATTTTGAAGTCTTCAAAGTTAGGAGCTTTGATTTCCAGTTCTAATGAGGAATTAAGGTATTTTTTTCCTCCTGAATTGTTTTGGTTCTCAGCAGTAGTAAAAACTTACTCAAAAGGCTGGGCTGGATGTTTAAAAGATATATGATAAACCTCTGTTTACTAGAAATAAAGGAGGTATGCTTAGCGAAGGATATGAACAGACACTTCTCAAAAGAAGACATTTATGTGGCCAACAAACATATGAATAAAAGCTCATCATCACTGGTCATTAGAGAAATGCAAATCAAAACCGCAACGAGATACCATCTCATGCTAGTTAGAATGGCAGTCATTAAAAAGTCAGGAAACAACAGATGCTGGAGAGGATGTGGAGAAATAGGAACACTTTTACACTGTTGGTGGGAGTGTAAATTAGTTCGACCATTGTGGAAGACAGTGTCACGATCCTCAAGGATCTAGAACCAGAAACACCGTTTGACCCAGCAATCCCATTACTGGGTATATACCCAAAGGATTATAAATCATTCTACTATAAAGACACATGCACATGTATGTTTATTGTGGCACTGTTCATAATAGCAAAGACTTGGGACCAACCCAAATGCCTGTCAATGATGACTGGATAAAGAAAATGTGGCACATATACACCATGGAATACTATGCAGCCATAAAAAAGGATGAGTTCATGTCCTTTGCAGGGACATGGATGAAGCTAGGAACCTTCATTCTCAACAAACTAACACAAAAACAGAAAACCAAACACCGCATGTTCTCACTCATAGGTGGGAGTTGAACAATGAGAATACATGGACATGGGGAAGGGAACATCACACACCGGAGCCTTTCGGTGGGTTGGGGGGCTAGGGGAGGGATAACATTAGGAGAAATACCTAATGTAGATGATGGGTTGATGGGTGCAGCAAACCACCATGGCACATGTATACCTGTGTAACAAACCTGCACATTCTGCACATGTATTCCAGAACTTAAAGTGTATATATACACTTTATATACACACACACATATATATATATGAAGTAGGAACAATGGAGTTAATTAATGCCTATTACCACATCTTCAGAGGTGTGCTAGGGGGGAAATATGTTTCAGGCTATAGCTGCTTCCAGTGTGTTAGGTGCGTGTATATTGTTTTCCATTTTAGCAGCAGAATAGTTGCTTAAAAATGGGAGAAGAGGAGGGGAAGGGAATAATTCAAGTTCATATGGGAAACTATACATATATAGTCATCCCTCAGTATCCATGGGGCATTGGTTCCAGGATCTCCCACAGATACCAAGATCTGCAAATGCTGAAGTCTCTGATATAAAATTACGTAGTATTTGCATGTAACCTATTCACATCCTCCCATGTACTTTAAGTCATCTGTAGATTACTTATAATACCTAATGCAATGTAAATGCTATATAAATAGTTGTTATACTGTATTCTTTAGTGAATAATGACAAGAAAAATCTATTTGTGTTCAGTACAGACACAGTTCTTTTTTCCAAATATTTTTTATCCATGGTTTTTTGAATCCATGGATGCGGAGCCTATGGATACAGAGAACCGACTCTACATTGTAATCTCCCCATATAAATTTATCCTTATGCTTTTTATGAACTTTATGGAAATATACTTCACCTTTGATAAAATGTACATATTTTAAATGTCTAGCTTCATGAATTTTCATGCATGTATACAGTCACGTAACCACCACCCCAACCAGATATGGAACATGTCTATTACCCCAGAAAGTTTCCTCATGTCCCTTGTCCATTCAGCCATCTTATCCCTGTCCCAGGCAACCACTGATCTGATTTTCATTGCAGATGACTTTTAATCTCTTCTGCACCTTCATATAAATGGAATCATGCAGTATGTCCTCTGATGTTTGCTTTCTTGTACTCAGTGTTCTTGAGATTCATCCATATTGTTGTGTGACTATGTAGTTCATTTTGAGCAGTATCCCATTGCGTAAATATACAGCAGTTTGCTTACCCATTCACTTTTTCATAAATATCTGGGTTATTACTAGTTTGGAGCTATAGCAAATAAATTGGCTGTGAACATTTATTTATATAAATTTTTGTTAAATTGCTGCTGCACAAATTAAGAACATTCATGTACCATGTGGAAATATGCCTAGGAGTGGAATTGCAGGATTGTAGAGTGATGGGTGATTAACTTAATGAGAAACCGCCAAACTGTTTCCAAAGTGGTTTCACCATTTTACATCCCGACCATTGCTAATTTTATCTTAATTTATCAACATGGAATTTTTTTTTTAAAAATGCTTCTGTTGCTGTTTTAGACCCATTTTCAAAGATACTCAAGGCTCTCTCGATCTGGATGGGAGATTTTCTCCTCTGTATAAACAAGACAGTAGCAAGCTTTCAAGTGAAGACATTCTCAAGTTGCTCTCAGAATATAAGAAGTAAGTGTTTGGTGTTTCTGCAATAAGTAAATATAATAGATGAATCCTCAGTTTTTTAAAATGATGAATGTGAGTCATATATGGGAAAAACAGAATGATTAAAATTGTAAGTTTGGATAGAGGGTAACCAGTGCATTCAGTAATCATAATTTTAACTCTAAAATATTATTATTTTATACCCAGGCCAGAAAAGACCAAACTGCAGATTATTCCTGGGCAGCTAAACATCACAGTAGAATGTGTTCCTGTGGATTTATCAAGTAAGAACATATTGCAAATAAACCTTAAGCATAATGTTTGAATGTCAGGTTGTTATCCTTTCAATATTTTTCTTGAGGTTTACGTGGCATATTAGTTTCCCAGGGTTGCCATAACACAAAGTACTGTTACAAATTGGGTGGCTTAAGACAACAAACATTTATTCTCTCACAGTTCCAGAGGCTAGAAGTCCAAAATTAAGGTGTTTGCAGGGCCATGCTCTCTCTGAATGCTCTAGGGAAGAGCCATTCCTTGCCTCTTCCTACCTTCCAGTAGCTCCCAGCTAACCTTGGCATCGGTTGGCTTGTGGCTGCATCACTCCAACTTCTCCTCTGTCATCACATGACCTTCTTATAAGGACACCAGTCATTGGATTTAAGGCCCATCTAATCTAGTATGACCTCATCTTAACTAATTGCATCTACAAATATCCCATTTCTAAATAAAGTCACATTCTGAGGTTCCGGGTGGACATGAATTTTGAGTGGGGGTGTGGATGCTTTTCAACCCAGTATGCACGATGAATAGTTACAGATTAGGAAGTGAATTGAGTTGATTTTATCAGATGCTGTTTCATATATACGAAGTTGTGAGTGTGTCCCAGTCAGATTCTGTTGCCTTTTGCCTTTGGTAACTTTTACTTCTGTCATCAACTAAGAGATGAAAAAGGAGAAGGATTTCTTTTCTTGTTTAAGGACAAGAATCCAAGATCCCAGGAGAAAAATAGAAGACACAAAACACAATTTGCAAGAGATAAAATGAAGTAGCTAGTAAATATGTGAAAAATATTCAATCTTAGTAATAATGCCAGTAAGGCAAATTAAACAATATGCTTTTGCTCATCCATCAAATCTATTAAAATGTTTAAAGTGAAACTACCTAATGCTGGCTAGGTTTTGGCCAGGTGGTATCACCTATCATGAGTAGGAGTACAGTTTGGTAATAGATATCCATAGATGTTCATAAGTAGGGCATTCCAATTTTGAGAGTATATGCATTCATTCACTGAATAACTATCTATTGAGTAAACATTTATTGACTACCAACGAGGTGCTTTAAACGTAGGGAGTTTAAAGTCTAGAAGGAGTGACAGTATGCAAGCAAACGAGTTGTATTAGTCCGTTTTTCACACGGCTATAAAGATACTACCCAAGACTGGGTAATTTATAAAGGAGAGAGGTTTAATTGACTCACAGTTCTGTATGGCTGGGGAGGCCTCAGGAAACTTAAAATCGTGGCAGAAGGGGAAGCAGGCACGTCTTTTGTGGTGGCAGGCGAGATAAATAGTGAATGAAAGAGGAACTTCCAAACACTTATAAAACCATCAGATCTCATGAGAACTCACTCACTATCACAAGAACAGCATGGGGGAAACCGCCCCATGATACATTCACCTCCCACCAGGTCTCTCCCTCAACACCTGGGGATTACAATTCATGGTGAGATGTGGGTGGAGACACAAAGCCTAACCATATCACAAGGGCAGCTGTAAAAAGGGTAGCCAGGGAACACCTGTCTTAAGCTCAGGAACTGAAGAGGGAGAAAGAGAGCCAGCATGTGGTGATTGGGACTGAACATTTTCGGACTGAGGGCATCACATACGTTGTAAAGACCATCACATATATATGTAAAGACCTTGAGGTGAGACCAAGCTGGGTTTGCATGAACAGAAGGGAATCCAGTGTAGCTCTAGTGTAGTATGTGATGGGAACAGCGGAGATAGGAGATAAAATAGGAAGCATCAGGTCATGTAAGGAATTGTGTTGACTGTGGTAATGCCTAAAAAAATTGAATTTTATTCTAAATGCAGTGAGAAGTCAATAAAGAATAGTAAATGGAGGTGTGGCATCCACTTTATATTTTAAAACATCTAAGAGTACAATGGATTATTTTTTCCTAAAGAAGCAATTTGAAATCTAGGCAGAAATGGATCCATAAAGATGTTCTTTGCAGTGTTATTTATATTGGAGGAAAATTGGAAACAATCAGAATCCAACACTGTCAGTGTGGTTAAGATAATGATGCTACACTGATACCATACCATGAAACTTTATTGCAGCCATTAACAGCAATGTTTACGAAGAGTTCATGGAATGAGACATCAGATAAATGTCGAAAAATCAGGATAAAGTTCTATACATAGAGTAGGATTTTCATATCACTATATACAATATGCATAGAAGACTAAAAGAAAATATGCCAAAGTCTCAACAGTAGTTATCTCTGGGTGGCGGAGTGAGCAACTGTCCTTGTCTACCTTCACTGTCTACCTCCAGATGCTCTGTTAGAGGCATGTATCACTGTAATAATCAGAAAAGCAAATCCAACAAAAAATACAGCATCCTCAGGTCCAACTCTCCCTGGGTCTTCCTTCATCATTACTGCTCTGCAGCAAGGACCAGCAGTCTTAGAGCCCCTTAAGTATATGAATAACCTTTACTACAGTGACGATTTCAATAACATATGCTGCTAAACTTCTCTGAGGCTTAGTATTTTTTCACTGTCAGGGTATTGAGTTTATCATTGGTAACACATCATAAGATCAAAAGGCGTCCATTATTTCTTAGGTGAAAATTTGCACTTGTACCAAGTTAGCTTTTAAAAAGTGACTTGCCATGAACTAATTGGAAGCATAAATTTACCGTTATTTCCCTGATACCAATAAAAATTTGCAGTGAAAGCTAAATTGCTGCCACAGGAGGGAAAATGAAATGGATTTCTTTGCAGAGTTTAAATTTGTCAAAATTATGATGTGTTATATTTGGCAAATCACTCGACATTGAGAACGAAATAGCACTCCACGTCTGGTATGAAGGGTTCCACTAAAATCAGCATCAGACTACTCAGTCTTGTCTTTTTGGGTTCTTAAAGTTGTCATGTGATTTTTTTGGTCAGTTGCTAAGAATTATGTTTTTTAAATCGCTCTTTGAGAATACAATTCATGTATATTTTTTATACATGGAGGAATGTGTTAATGATTATTAAACTGAATGATCTTTGCCTGTTTTTTTCCCTGCTATAGATTGTATTACTTCTTCATATGTGCCCTTGAAGCCTTTTGAAAAGAATTGCCAAAATATTACTGTGGAGGTTGAAGAGTTTGTTCCAGAAATGACAAAATATTGTTATCCATTTACTATTTACAAAAACCATCTGTATGTATATCCCTTGCAATTAAAATACGATAGTCAGAAAACATTTGCCAAGGTAACCATGTAAACTATACATTTTTGGAGTATAAAATGTTATTTATAATCTGCTAATTGTGTGACTCATTTTGACTGATCAATCATTTTAGGCAAGGAACATTGCAGTCTGTGTGGAATTCCGGGATTCAGATGAAAGTGACACTAGTGCCCTAAAGGTTTGTTTATGATATTGATAGGCATATGTTTTTACTAGAGATGGAGATTTTGGTACTCAGTAGTCTTATGCTCTAGGTTTAATTTGTATCAACATTAAAAAGAAAATGTTCTAAAGTGACAAATGTAATACTTTCTTTTCTACTCTTACATATTAACTATAAGGCTTAGTTTAAATATTAATGCAGTAGGAGCATATATAGCTTTAAAAATATCAGGTTTTGGCTTTTGCTCCTTTTTGATTTTGCAATTGCTTCAATGCCCAATTGCAAGGTCGTTTTCTTATGACCTGATAGTTTATAATGGTACCATCAAGGGACTATAAACTCCTTTCTTCTTGAAACCTGAACAGGCTTTGAGCTGACAGAAGCACAGCATGACTGCTTTGATCTGAGATATGACTTCTACTCCGTGACTGGCCAAATGGTGCCTCCAGTCTTGGATTGTGGTCTATGAAAAGCAGAATCTCAGTCTTATCTGATACAGCAATCCTTAAATACCTGTCACACCACAGTGCCTTTATATTTTTACTCTTTATAACTGGAACCCATCAATCAGGGACCTGAAAGAGAAGTCAGAACATCTAGCCAGCAAGAAGTGTTTATTTGGCTCCCCATTTCTCTTGCATCAGCCTAAATCAGACAGATGGATGCTGGGTCTTACACTCAAGCCACCTAGGGAAACAGGCTGGAATGCCCCTGACTAAGTAATTGAATAATAGCCCCTACCTTTGAAAAGAGATTTTTTTTTTTATGTATACAGAGAAACTTAAATTAAGGATTTGCTGGCTCAAATTCTGTATGTTTTCTCTGGTTCTCTGTTCAGTAGAGATGAGAACAACTGCTCTATTTCCTCCATGCAATATCCTTTTGTAGACCCAATGACTCTTAGGTTACTTCTCAGCAGTTCTTGCAAATTGCCTTCATAACCATATTTAAGAAGAGTTGGATATTCACTTATATGGAGTTTCAATTTCATTTCTTAGCTGGCCTGGATTGCTCGCTCTAAAGTAACGGAGTGAGGCAATTAGTACGTTGGCATGCTGACTCCATATTCATCCTTGAGCCTATTAGGCCTATAGAAGTGAAAAAATCCCACTAGAAATGAAATTGGATCTTTCCTTGGAACCATAGAAAGCCTTACATTTATTTTATTGGTATAACAGAAAGCCAGTGATATTTTAAAATGTGGCTCATAAAGTGCCACATTTAAAAATGTGAGAGAACAGCAAGCTTGTCTGTAGCTTAATACGCATTCAATTTTTTAATTCCTTTAGGCCAGGAATGTGTCTGCTGGAGCTTTTTAAACACGCTTCACCTTGCCCACTGCACAAAGAGCGTTTAACAAATGTTGCCGACTGGTTGAGGGGGAGCCTCTCATATTAAGAAATGCAAATAGCATAAGAGAAGTAAGCTTTACAGGCCTGGTTTGAGACAAGTATTTCCCTTCCAAATGAGTAGGCCTGTTCAGCTCCTTACTGTCAACTAGTTTGAGATCGTGTTTCTTTGATGGCTGGAAATTCAGAAGCATCCATACAGCCAAGTTACATGGTGTCTGATTTGGTGTCTGGAGTGACTGTGTAAATGATTGGGAATTTACAGGCTCACGGTGACTGCCAGGTGGGCTTGGCCATGGCCCTATACTCACAGATGCCTCTAACTATATGTGGTTCCATGGCGTCACATTTACAGACCTGCATTTAGAGCGGTGACTCTGTTTCTTTCTTTTGCAGTGTATTTATGGAAAACCTGCAGGATCTGTTTTTACCACAAATGCTTATGCTGTTGTCTCGCATCACAATCAAAATCCAGAGTTCTATGATGAGGTAAAAATACATTATCCTGACATTTCTAAAACACAGTGGTTGGAATTCTTTTTCTCTTTGAATCATTTTCATCATTTTACCGGCACTTTCAATCCCTGAGTGTTTTGTTCTATGAAAACAGAAAATATTACAACAAAACAGAGTGCTACTGGCCTGCTTGGTGCCTTTTGATGGTAGTAGAAGATTTACCCCCCAATTTAAGGGGCTCTTCGACTTGAGGTAACAATGCAGGAAACAAACACGAGAGTAGAGCTAGGGTTCTAGCCCTCCTAGCTTTGACAGTGCTGGCTCTGTAACATCAAGTCACTTTCCCCTCCAGAGTCTCCATTTCCTCAGCTTTAAAATAAGAAATTCAGAAGAGATTTTCAGAATGCCTTTCTAGCTCTTTCCCATTATGGTTTTACACAGTAGGGTGCAGCCTCTCTGTAACTGAAATACTAGGAAAGACAGTGATACAGCTGGGCCACCAGAATCCCACTGGCTGGCCTGCATGCTTGGGTGCAAAGCACATAAAGGGGTATGGTTGGGTCTCTGAGCCTCTGTGGTTCCCCCTGACTCAGCCTCTCAAATTGTGTCTCTGCCTTTGAAACCCTGTCTCTGCCCCTCTTTCCTTCTTCCTACTTCTCCACCTCTACATCTCTGTGTGCTTCCCAGCATGTCTCTTAGCATCTCTGTCACAGCCACTTCTGGTCTGTATGTATCCAGCATATCCAAATCTGTAGTCTCCTTTTGATTCCTATATGTCTCTATGGAACCTGGATGGGCATCCCAGCCCAGACGTTCTGCTGTCCCTGCTTCTCAGTCCACATGTCTCCATTCTTGGCTTGGTCTGAAACCATCCCCCCTGCTGTGGTGATTTTGCCATGTCCACCTGCTGTTGTATGGAAGCCTTATATCCCAGCCTTAGGACTTGCTCATTTCCTTCTCAATCCAATGTCCCTAGTTTCATGGCGGATGGGGAGGGGAATAGTATTTTTGCCACCCAGGGAGGGAGTATGCCCATATTTATGTGCAGCAGAGCATTACATACCCAGATGGTCTGGATGCTGTGAATAGGCATGTTCTGTAGTGAAATAGACCTAAAACAGACATTAGTTATAACATCAAAACCATGCTTTGTATGAATGATAATTGGACCAGATGTCCATCACCAAGTTGTTTAATATGTGTATCTCTATAACCAACATCAGTCACTACAAAAAACTTGATCATGTAGTAAGTAACCCACATTATTTTTAGGATACCTAAAATGAACATGGTTTTCTTTTTTATAGCTCTGATTTTTTAATATTTCCCTTTTTTCCTCCCTAATCATTCTTTTCTTTTATTATTATTATTATTATACTTTAAGTTTTAGGATACATGTGCACAACATGCAGGTTTGTTACATATGTATACATGTGCCATGTTGGTGTGCTGCACCCATTAACTCGTCATTTAGCATTAGGTATATCTCCTAATGCTATCCCTCCCCCCTCCCCCGACCCCACAACAGTCCCCGGTGTGTGATGTTCCCCTTCCTGTGTCCATGTGTTCTCATTGTTCAGTTCCCACCTATGAGTGAGAACATGCAGTGTTTGGTTTTTTGTCCTTGCGATAGTTTGCTGAGAATGATGGTTTCCAGCTTCATCCATGTCCCTGCAAAGGACATGAGCTCATCATTTTTTATGGCTGCATAGTATTCCATGGTGTATATGAGCCACATTTTCTTAATCCAGTCTATCATTGTTGGACATTTGGGTTGGTTCCAAGTCTTTGCTACTGTGAATAGTGCTGCAATAAACATACATGTGCATGTGTCTTTATAGCAGCATGATTTATAGTCCTTTGGGTATATACCCAGTAATGGGATGGCTGGGTCAAATGGCATTTCTAGTTCTAGATCCCTGAGGAATCGCCTCACTGACTTCCACAATGGTTGAACTAGTTTACAGTCCCACCAACAGTGTAAAACTGTTCCTATTTCTCCACATCCTCTCCAGCACCTGTTGTTTCCTGACTTTTTAATGATTGCCCTTCTAACTGGTGTGAGATGGTATCTCACTGTGGTTTTGATTTGCATTTCTCTGATGGCCAGTGATGATGAGCATTTTTTCATGTGTTTTTGGCTGCATAAATGTCTTCTTTTGAGAAGTGTCGATGAACATGCTTTCAATCATTCACTGTATATTGACTGAGAGAGACAGAGAGAGTATTTGCACGTGTACCTTTGTGGGTACATGCATGTGCATCAAATCATTTAAATCTGTAATTTGTCTCTTACGTACTTCCAGGAGGCATTACAAACATTCGGTTGGGATCTGATTAGAAAATTACTTGTGATACTTTATTACAACCATTAATTTTTAACTAAATTTGTATGTCATGGCTGATAATTTTCATCTTTAAGAGCAAAGTTGTGTTTTTCTTCTAGAGAAATTTCTATAAACTATAATTTGTGGATACCATAAGACCATAGTTACTTTTTGCATATTTATTTGTAATGGCTTAATTTTTTCATGCAAAAGAGAGCAACAACTTAGAAAAAAAGTTGTTTTTCAGATTCAGTGTACATTTTAAATGGGTTGCATTCATTGATGCAGATTGAGTTGCATAGTATCCCTGGGCTGTGATGATGTAGTTTTGACTTAGTGTTTTAGAAAATTCTGCTGCAAAATTGAATCCAGGAGAATCCATTGTACTCTCCAGCAAAAGTAATAAATCAACTCTCACAACTCAGAATATTGCTGTCAAATTGAGACTGACCAGAAAAGCATTTGGAATATATTTAAATGATACCTACTATTTGGCCACTTGGCCAGTCCTTTAGGAAGTATTTTTGGAGCAGTATGATGAAACTGAACTAATATGTCTGACAGTTTCAGCTTGAGAAAACGAAGTTCCATGTGTAATTTTGCTTTCATTTCAGATTAAAATTGAGCTTCCCATTCACCTACATCAAAAACATCATTTGCTTTTCACTTTTTATCATGTAAGTTGTGAAATTAACACAAAGGGAACAACCAAAAAGCAAGACACAGTTGAAACTCCAGGTACGTGTTCTCTTTAAATGTCTCTCTCTACAGTTATTTGAAAGGGAACTGTCCAGGGTATAACCTCTTTTCACCAAGCTATAGACCACTTCTCCCCTTGACCAAAAACCACTGTATTAGTTCATTTTCATGCTGCTGATAAAGACGTACCAGAGACTGGGAAGAAAAAGAGGTTTAATTGAACCTTACACTTCCACATGGCTGAGGAGGCCTCAGAATCATAGCAAGAGGTGAAAGGCACTTCTTGGCAGCGGCAAGAGAAAAATGAGGAAGAAGCAAAAGCAGAAACCCCTGATAAACCCACCAGATCTCGTGAGACTTATTCATTATCACAAGAATAGCACAGGAAAGAGCGGCCCCCATGATTCAATTACCTCCCCCTGGGTCCCTCCTACAACACCTGGGAATTCTGGGAGATACAATTCACATTGAGATTTGGGTTGGGACACAGCCAAACCATATCAAGCACATTTCTGATTTTAAAAGTTCATTGGTAAAATGCATATTATATGTTCATTTTAGTATTTCTACCAAATATCATTGTCCATATGCTTGCCAATGTGCTTAGACTACTATAAGCAACATAAAGTAATATTGCTATTCTCAAAAAGAAACACATATTGCGATACAGTATTTTTGTTATTTCTTTTATGTAGAATTGCCCAGCAACCAGAATTTTCCAGTTCTGCTCACTGAGGAATAGGGAAGTGAGCCCAGAGCCAGGGACATCTGTGAGCCAGAGGGAGGTTGGGGGCTGACTAGTTCTAATGAGAAGATAACTGATTTAACAAACTTGAATAAGCTTCAGCAGTGAAGCTCTCGTCATGGGCCCATTCAGCAAGGCTTTATGTAAACCAATGGGTAGCACCCTTAGCAGAAATAGAAGGCCTTGTGAACACAGCTTGTATCACAAGCACTTTATGAACATCAGCATGTCCTAAGATTCAGATCCCAGCTAGTCTGTATTATTCATTCATTCATTCATTCAGCAAATATTTCTGCATACAGGTTGAGCATCCCAAATCCCCAAGTCCAAAATGCTCCAAAATTGGAAACTTTTTGAGCACTGACAAGATCTTCAAAGGAAATGCTTATTGGAACATTTCATATTTTGGATTTTTGGATTTGAGATATCAACTGGTATTATGCAAATATTCTGAAAAAATCAGAAATTTGAAACACTTCTGTTCCTAAAAATTTCAGATAAGGGATACTCAAACTGTATTATGTACAAGATATTGTAGTAGGCACTTTGGAGAATACAGTGGAGAATCAAACACAGATCTCATCTTCAGTGAGGATATGATCTAGTAAGGGAAATGAGTCCTGCGTAAACAATTATAATACAAGATAGAAAGTGGTGTTTAAGAAAGTAGTGCTACGTGAACTCAGAAGAGCGAGTTATTCAGCTGGTGGAGAGACGAGTGGCTGAGAGTCAGAGAAGGCTTCTAGGAGATGGTGTTTGAGTGAGGCCTTAAAGGGTTGGGTGGGGTTTGATAATGCAACAATGGCAGGAATGTAGAGGATTATGGGGTGAAGGAACAGCTTGTACAGAGGCAGAGTATCAAGAGGCATGGACAGGAACCACAAGTAGTTCACTAAGCCTGGAGCACAGGGTGCTAGGAGGGGGATCATAGGATGTCAGGTTGAACAGGAGGCGTCAGATTTTGGAAAGCCTTGAATACCAGGCTATAGATTTTATTTTATTTTCTATCACCACAGTGGAACTATTGGAGGGTTTTAAACATTAGAGCAGTTTTTCAGGAAAACCAACCAGGCAGCAGTATAATGGGCAAGGCAAGTAGAAGCAGGAAGAGGAAGAAAGGAACACCAGTTAGAGGGTTATTTCAAAAGTCCAGGAAAGGAAGAGGCCACACTATGGCAGTAGCAGGCAGGGCAGAGAGAAAGGGAAGTGCAGAAGAAGAACATACTGGACCTGGAAAGTGATTGGCTATTAGAGAGATGATTTAGTTAGCAATGAAGTTTCAAAACTGGGTGATTGGAAAGAAGGTATTGCCAATAGCAAAACTGTGGGTAGGGATGGCAGGTTTGGGACATCAGTTGAGTTTTAGGTGCTAGTGAGACATTGGAGTGATACCCAGCAGGCAGCAGGACTGAATATGAGGGAATTCCCTTTGCGGGTAGTATGGATATGTTCTTTATCCCCATAGAAACTGCAGTTAGTTCAGGGTAGGGGCTTTGAGGATTGAGAAGAAAACTGGCAGAACGATGAGAACCCATGACCATGTGTACATCCTGAAAGCTAAATTACCGATTCATTATCCAAATCCTAGACAGAAGTGGACAAGATGCTCAGTGGAGCATGAAACAGTTATTCCGTGTGCCACTCATCACTTTGAACTGTGCATTCTTTAAGTGGCTTCCCACCTTTGAGCCAGATGGTGTGCTTGACATTGTACCTTTATAGCTTCCAAGTGCTCTCTATGAGTTTTGAATAGGGGAAACGCTTGGTCGTGCTCTGATTCATTTACAGTACAAAAATGTTGCCTAAGCAATCCCACAGAGACAGAAAGTAGACTATCGGTTGCCAGGGGCTGGGAGGAGAGGGAAATGGGGAGTGACTTCTAAGGGCTATGGGATTTATTTTGGGGGTGATGAAAAGTTCTGGAATTAAGTGGTGGTCATGGAGATACAACTTTGCAAATATACTAAAGACCACTATATGTACACTTTAAATAGATGAATTGTATGGTATATCTGAATGAGGTCTCAATAAAAATTTCTATTTAAAAATGTTGCTTAAGAACAAGAAATAGATTTTCCTTTCATTTTCCTATTTTCTGGGCTGGAAATCTTTTCTCATTTGTCAAATTTTTAGTTTAACTACTTTGACAGAGTCATTTCTAATGGTTCTTCTGCTCAAGTTACTTTCCTCTGCTTTTTATAAAAGAAAAGGTCTGGGTAAAGCATTTCTGTAGTTGAACTAGTAAAGATGCCCGTCAGGCACATTTCGGAGTCTGAGAAAGCCATTTAGTCTACTTAGAGAAGCAATGTTTTAGTCTCCTTTTAAGAATTAAAGCATTTGCCAAATTAAACACATAAATGAAAACATTCTAACCAGATTTGTGTTGACTTCTGTGTTCACAGTATCACACACACACTCACACACAGAGTCACACAAATAATTTTAAAGAATCAGAAAGCAGTAGCTTTAAAAAATGTTCTCCAGCCAATACCCTCTCTCCTATGCCAAAACTCAGTCCAGAGCAAGCTTTTTTACAGCTGAGTTATAAACACTTGAATCCCAGAGTAATTTCTATAATGGAAATACTGACACCACTCAACTTGAGCAACACAGATGGCTCTGGCTTTTTTAGCTAGAACATGATGAGTTTTCTAATTGAAAGCCAAAAGGCTCTTTTGGGGAGAACTGTTAAGAAATGTAGAGATTGGGGAAAATCTCTTGATGGATTCAAGTCATAAACACTGTTTCCTGCCTGCATTCTCCTACCTACACCTACACCTCTTCCTTCTGTAATCAGGACAAGTCTGCCTAACTAAATGATTTATGCCTACTGCCTTGTATAAATATGGAGTGTAGCCATGACTTTGTGACCTTAATTTTCCATAGTTCCTTACCCTAGGGTTGCCATAAGAAATTTTGGAACATGTGATTGTTATCTGAAATAGTCTCAGCCGTGAGACTCTGCACTCTTAGTGTAAGAATGGATGAGAACTATCTGAGCCTTTTGAAAATAAATCTACCAAAAATATTTCCCAAAGCATAAAGATAATGGTATCGATGCGCTTTTAAAGGTTTAAAATGTTTTCATATAATCTCACTCTAGGTTTCTCAATAATTCTTGTAGATGGAAAGGCCATGTTGCTGTTCCCATTTTTATGGTCAAAGAAATAGAGTACATAACTTGTTAGTGGCCAGGCTGGGATTCAGAGTCGATCCAAACCCATTGTTCCTTCCCCAGTACTCAGTTGCCCAGCACCTGAACTCCCACATACAGATCCCTGGCGACATCACCACCCTGCCCTGCCCCCTAGCAGTCAGCCATTTGTGTAGCTGATTGCATTTGATATTTCATTTCTCACGGTTTGTTATTATCTTGGCAGTTGGGTTTGCCTGGGTACCTTTGCTGAAAGATGGTAGAATCATCACATTTGAGCAGCAGCTGCCAGTTTCCGCCAATCTTCCCCCAGGCTACTTGAATCTGAATGATGCAGAATCAAGAAGGGTAGGAAAATACTGCATTTGTTGAAGTAATCATGATTAAATGTGCAAAAAATAGAATTCTGTTGGTCTCGATTGTTTAGTACAATGTTACTCAAAGTGGGGTCTGAGGGCCGGTGCGGGTCCACAACAAAGATAAACATGGAATGTGCATGTTTAGAATTTATAGCAGTTTGACAAAGTAATTTTATGTCTGTTGATTTTAATAATTTTTTTAGTGGGGCTCAGATTTTGTGCATAATTTTAAAAAATTATTTAAGTAATTCATTTTATCATAATTTATAAAAATAGTCTGCAAAGGATTGGAAATGTAAAATGATTTATGATACATTTATTCTAAAGGCAGGGTATTTTCTCCAATAATCTCTTGGTATGAAATTAATACATTCATTTCTGAAAAAAATGTTTAAATGCATAAAGGTATTATGTGTTATTCATCTATCCATTATTATGTTATAGAATCTCAATTTTCTGTTCACAGCAATGTAACGTGGATATTAAATGGGTAGATGGTGCAAAGCCTTTGTTGAAGATTAAAAGCCACTTAGAATCTACCATTTACACTCAAGTAAGTTGCATCGTTTGAATTTTGTCAATTTTTATACTTGAGTTTGTTTGATTAAAATAGACCACATTTGATTCCTACAGCCTTAGAGAATATGTGACCTGCAAGATTTTCTCATTAGTAGTAACATCTGGCCAGGTGCAGTGGCTCATGCCCGTAATCTCAGTACTTTGGGAGGCTAAGGCAGGAGGATTGCTTGAGCTCAGGAGTTCAAAGCTGCAGTGAACTATGATTGCGCCACTGCACTCTTGCCTGGAAGACAGAGTAAGACCCTGTCTCTTAAAAAAAAAAAAAACAGTCATTCTATCTCAAATATTATAGTTCCTCTCAAATTACATGATCTTTTAATTCTCATTAACTGATTTGAGCCTCACAGAACTCTGAAAGGAATGTGGAAGCCATCATCTCCATTTTATAGGTGAGGAAACTGAGGCTCAGGCAGGTTAGGTGACTTACCCAAGGTCACAGAGTAGTAATCAGGGGAATCAGGTCAAAACACACATTTCATTATTCTGGTTCCTGATGTAGTCCATGCTATCTACAGAATCAGTGTATATGGATTCCACATAGGACAGTTGGACTCCCTTGCCAGTGAAGTGCCATGGTAAATTTGGGTACTGAATGCCTGAGACTATTGTTCTGCTAACTTCCTGCTGCTATCTTTTCTTTATCAGTTCACATCTTTGTTATTTATTTATCTGTATCTTTTTCAGTTCATACCTTTATTCCTGCTTATTTCATTAAAATGGAGAAGCAGCCCAACTTCATAGAACACACTAGTCAAAGTCGGAATCAAATGAATCTTTAGCTAGTTGGGCATAAATGGTGGCCTACCCCATGTGCTTATGTACATGCCAGATTTACCTGGTTTTGCTGCTTTGTATAGTGGTCAAGAGCTGCTGAGCCTGGGCATTAGAATACCGGATAAATAGGTCTGCAAGATACAGGAGGAGGGAGAGGTAGAGAGCTTGCATTTGAGGATAATGAATCAAATTTCATATGGCTGTTTCCATCTGTGTTCCAGGATCTGCATGTGCACAAATTCTTCCATCATTGCCAGCTGATTCAGTCAGGCTCCAAAGAAGTTCCAGGGGAGCTCATTAAATATTTAAAGGTAAATGAACAGCAGCTTTCTGCGAAAGGTTTGTTTTTCATGTCTTTCTGTTGCCACATTTTGGTGTGGAAAAAAAAGCAAACAGACAGTTTAAAATATTTTTGGCTGTATTTCCTCAAGAGAATACTTTCTATGATGTATTTTTCCATCATGTGGCTGTTTAGACGCAGACAGCAGAGTGGCGACATTAGGAAGAAAATGTAATAGCCACAATGCAGCATCATATTTTTGAAACTCTCATGAAAATGTTTATTTCAGGTCCATAAATTGATTTTTCAGGGCTTTTCTCTTCCTGCTGACTGCCCAATAAAGGTGGAGGATGCTGTGGGGGAAAGGGCCAGGAGGAATGGAATCACTTTGACTTGGAATGAAATGTGAAATGGTTCTTGTGTCCATGGGTGATAGACTAACAAAGGGGCTAGCTAATGAAAGACACATATTTTATGCATGTTGGCATGTTGTATCTTACCACATGTATAGAGGACCTAACACTTGGTTTTTTCCCTGTGTGCTAGGACTACAGTGCATATCATAATTTGCCTGACAGTGGCTCTCTTCTTTTAATTGTTCCTTTAGTAAGATAGCTATAGCAAGTCTGAGGAAATATTATTTTAAATGAAACATCTTTAGGATTTACCTTTGGACATATGCTATTACTTAATGATATACTCAGGAAACAAAAATGTTCATTTCTTTCAGAGAGGTAGTATGAGATGAGATCAAATATATGGGTTCTGGAATCATAAACTGAGCTTGTATCCCACATGTCACTTACTAGCTCTGTAACTGACCATGACCAAGTTACTTCTCTGAGCCTTTGTTTCTTCATCTGTCATGTGAGGATAACAATAGTGCCCATCTTGTAGGGTGGTTGTGAGACTTAAATGAGATGATGGAGCTGGGCATGGTGCCTCACGCCTGTAATCCCAGCACTTTGGGAGGCCGAGGCAGGAGATTGCTTGAGCTCAGGAGTTCAAGACCAGCCTGACCATCGTGGCGAAACCCCGTCTCTACTAAGAATACAAAAATCAGCCAGACGTGGTGGCACACGCCTGTAATCCCAGCTACTCAGGAGGCTGAGGCAGGAGAATCGCTTGAACCTGGGAGGCGGAGGTTGCAGTGAGCTGAGATTGTGCCAGCCTGGGTGACAGCGAGATTCTGGTTTGTTTTCTTTTTTTTTTTTTAAAAAAAAAAGAAAGAAAAAAGAAAAAGATTAGGGCATCTGCTAGATAGTAATCGTTCATGCCACACTTATTTCTTTAGTGCTTCCTATGGGCCAGGCATCATTCTAAGCATTGGAAATTTAAGTGGAGAAAACAAATAATATCCCTATTGTCAAAGAGCTTACTTGTTGAGACAGACAATAAACACATAAGTTAATAAATATATACGTCATCTCATATGGTAACAACTGTTATAAAGAAAACCAGCACAATGAAGGGGAGCAGGGATTTACAAGGGGTCCCTGTTTTAAAGTGGCCAGAGAAAATCTCTCTAGTAAAGGCACATTTGAACAGAGACCTAAAGGAAATGAGAGTGCCAGCCATGTAGATTTCTCGGGGAGAGCTGGGAACAGCAAGTACGAAGGCCCCGAGGAGCTTGGCTTGGTGTGTTTGGGGAACAGCAAGAATCCCAGTGTGGCTGGGACACAGAGTGATAGGACATTACTTCGGGGAGGTTGCTGGGAGCTTGTCGAGTAAGGCTTCATAAGCCATGGCGAGGAGTTTGAATTTACTCTGAGTGAGATAGGAATATGGAGCTTTGGACAGAAGTGTGACATGATGTGACTTTGGTTTTTAAAGTGTCATTCTGCTTACCATATAGAAAACACACTGTTGGAAGAGTAGAAGGGAGACAGTCAATAACTGGTGGCTATATGGCTATATGTTCTTAACTATCATTAAGACGTATAATAGGCCAGGTGCAATGGCTCATGCCTGTAATCCCAGCACCTTGGGAGGCCCAGGCAGGCAGATTGCTTGAGCCCAGGAGTTCGAGACCAGCCTGATCAACATGGTGAAACCCATCTCTATAAAAAAATACAAAAATTAGCCGGGCATAGTGGCACACACCTGTAATCTCAGCTACTTAGGAGGCTTAGGTGGGAGGATCGTTTGAGCCTGGGAGGTTGAGTCTCCAGTAAACTGTGATCATGCCACTGTACTCCAGCCTGGGCCACAGAGCGGGACCCTGTCTCAAAAAAAAAAAAAAAAAAAGAAAAAAGTATGATAATCATCTAACTTTTAAATCCTTTCCTCAGGTAAATATCTAGGACTTCAATATGTACGAATGCTTTGTTAAGGTTTGTTCTTCACATGGGAAAGTTTTATAAAAGTTTTAATCAAGTGGAATGGAAAAGAACATCATTTTCATATATACGGGTATTCTTAAAATAGAAAAGTGCTCATATTTGTTTTTTTGAAGATGTGGAATTTCTGGTATTTATGTGACCTACGCTCTCCCTCTAGTGGTAGTCAATGAAATACCATGTGATTTCAGAAATAGCCAAGCTCCTCTTTATAACCTTAGTGCTGAAAAGGATTCTTAAGACTTTTTTTTCTTTCTTTCTTTTTTTGAGACAGAGTCTCACTCTGTCGCCCAGGCTGGAGTGCAGTGGCGTAATCTCAGCTCACTGCAACCTCCGCCTCCTGGGTTAAAGTGATTCTCCTGCCTCAGCCTCCCGAGTAGCTGGGACTACAGGCGCCCACCACCATGCCCAGCTAATTTTTTTTTTTTTTTTTTTTGTATTTTTTAGTAGAGATGGGGTTTTGCCATGTTGGCCAGGCTGGTCTTGAACTCCTCACCTCAGGTGATCCACCCACCTGGGCCTCCTAAAGTGCTGGCATTACAGGTGTGAGCCACCATGCCCGGCCAAGACTTTTTTTTTTTTTTTTTTTTTTTTTTAACAGATGAGGAAGCTGGGGCCCAAGTAGAGGTGACTTGCCTGTAGACATTCATCTGGTTAGTAGCAGAACTGGGGTGAGACTATGACAAGTCCCATGTTCTTTCTACCACACCTTGCTATCTCTTGTTCCTATAAATGACATTGTTTCGAGAATTCATTTACCATCCACTTGTTGAGCTCTTGTTATATATTTAGTATTTTCCTAGCTCTTTGAGGCTTACAGAGAAGAATAATTTAGGGTTATCGTCCATAGGGGAACTTACAGTCTAACTGAAGAGACAGGACATACATAAGTTAAATGACAGTCTGTCAATAATACAATTAATAGTTCAAAGCAATATATGATTAAATGTCCAGTATGTGATACAGGGCACAAGTGCTGAGGGTTCGGTGAACTGAGGAACTACTGTAGACTAGAGGGCTCCTGTCTTTTTTTTTTTGGAGACAGAGTCTCACTCTGTTGCCCAGGCTGGAGTGCAATGGTATGAACTCAGCTCACTGCAAACTCTGCCTCCCGGGTTCAAGCTATTCTCCTGCCTCGGCCTCCCAAGTAGCTGGGATTACAGGCATGCACCACCATGCCTGGCTAATTTTTGTATTTTTAGTAGAGACAGGGTTTCACCATGTTGGCCAGGCTAGTCTCGAACTCCTGAGTTCAAGTAATCCGCCTACCTCAGCCTCCCAAAGTGCTGGGATTACAGGTGTGAGCTGCCGCGCCCGGCCTTTCTTATTTTATTCATTTATTCAGTAAGTCACCAAATATTTATTGACCATGTAGTATGGGACAGACATTGTTCTGGATGCTATGAATCAAATGGGGAACAGTTTAGACAGCATACCTTTTCTAGTTGTGGTAGAGAGATTATAAGTGAGTGCCATGAAGAAAAGAGCAGGTTAATGAGCTCCAACATGACCAGGAGTGTATTCTACGTAGAGTTGTCAGGGAAGGCCTATTGGGGGAAATAGCATTTGAAGATGAAAGGATGAGAGGAAGACAACCTTAGAGGGTAAAGTCATGTAAAAGGATAACAGAATATCACAGTAGGTGTAAACACCTTACATCAGCATGTTTGAAGGACAGAAAAATAAAAGACCGTGTAGCTATAGTACAGTGTGCATTGTGAGGGGAGGATGGCAAGTGACAGGTTTGGCGGGACAGGCCGGGTATGTCGTAGGCATGGAAGCTTATGATAGCTCTTTGTTCGTGGTAGTTTGTTTTGTTTTGTTTTGTTTTTTAACAACAGAAAGATGGCAATGTCTAATTTGCATTTCAAAAAGAACACTCTGGCTGTCATGTTGAGAATAAATTACAGAGGACTGCTACTGGTAGCAGGGAATGCCCATCTCTCTTTTCTACCTGGCACTATTCTATTTATCATTTACCCTTTCTCATCTCTGAGGCCTTACCAGACATTCCCTACCCACTTGCACACTCAGTTGCTTCTTTGTGCATTTTGTATATTCCATGATCATACTGTTTACTGTTGATATTGCAATTATTTAGTTCCATGTGTTTATCCTCTGTACACTGTGAACTACTTGATGGTAGAAACCATGGCCTTTATTTGTTTGGGTTTACTTTTGTTTTTGGTGTGCTTGGCTATTGGAAGTTCATTTGTTTGCCCTTTGTCGAATGAGAAAATGAATGGTTTCACTGAAGTGGGGATTTGTACTTGCCTTGAAAGAGTAGCCAGGATTTGGCTAAAAATGATGAACAGACACAAAGGCAGGAAAGTATATGATATATTCAAGAACAGTGAAGAAACCAGAGATACCAGTTTGGCCTTGTAGAGAACAGTGATGATTGTTTAGGCTGAAAATGTCAGTTAGGTCTGAAATAACTTGGTCTTGATACTCTAGGCCAGGATTTCTCAATCTTCGCACTATTGACATTTTGAGGTAGAGTTATTCTTTGTCCGTGAGGGTCTGTGTGTGCGTCGTAGGATATTTAGCAGCATTGCTGGCCTCTGACCACTAGATGTCAGTATCACTCCCTGGCTGTGACCACCAAAACTGTTTCCAGACATTGCCAAATCTGTCGAGAACAAAATGGCCCCTGGTTGAGAACCACTGCCATAGGCTATGGGGAGACATCGAAAAAATCTTGGCAGGAGGTAGTCTAATGTAACGAGTATTTGAGGAAGATTAATTTAGAAATGAGATTGGATGTATTGAGAGTAAAGAGAAATTGTACAGAGACCTGCTAAAAAGAAAATGATTTATACTATTTTGGTTATCGATTAGAGGGTCTTGAAGACAGATTGTGGCAAAAGTCAGGGAATCTGGGAAAGAGAATTTATGAGTTTTTTAAGTACAGAGACTTGATTTATCCACCTATTTCCCCTAGCACTACACATTGAATTGATATAGAAAGATGCTCAGCGAGGTTTGTTTCCTTTTTTTTTGGTTAGCTGGTTGAGTGAGTGAATGTGGAGAGAAGGGAAGAAAGAAGAAAGAAATTGAACAGCTTTCACTGTTTGTATTATTTCTCTGTATATATGATCACGTTTCTTCTTTTTGATGTTTGTAACGCACTTATCATTGGAGACACAGTGTTAGCACTTTGAAGGAAATGTGAGATTCTTAGACTGCAAAAGTGCTTCCGTTTTGTAGTGGTGATGGTGTAGAGCCAATTACATATAGAACCACTCTTTATTGCATTCCACTTAACTTGTCACCAGATTAACTGATGCCTACATTCCCCTGCAGAACATACAGAATGCCTGGGGGTTAGTAGATGCATCTCCAGTATCATCTCCAAACATGTCTGTTCCTCCCCACTGCCCCAGGCAATTGAGTGTTGGTTTACCAGGAGTCAGTTGTCAATTTTCTAAAAACTGTTTATCCAAATTATACTTATTACCTTTAGTAAAGTATTTAATATTAAATAACAAAATCTGAGTGCCAAATAGAGGTGTGGATTAAGTAATTAACAAAAAAGCCCCCTATCCAATGGAAAGCTCACTTTTAATTGAGCTTATACGCTAGTCAATGTATTTCTCATTACTTAATTTTTTTGCTGTTTCACATTTGCAAATTTTATCATATTTCTGTTTGTTTTCATAACTAATAACGACTTAATTTTAGTGTTTGCATGCCATGGAGATCCAAGTCATGATACAGTTTCTACCTGTAATTCTTATGCAACTCTTCCGAGTTCTCACAAATATGACCCATGAAGATGACGTTCCTATCAACTGCACCATGTGAGTTTTGGTGTTATAATACAAAGATGCTATTTATTTGAGATCTTTCTTATTTTTTAATGGAGGTATTCATTACTATAAACTTCCCTCTTAGAACTGCTGTTGCATTCCATAGGTTTTCGTATGTTGTGTTTTCATTGTCATTTGTCTCAAGATATTTTAAATTTTCCCTTTTCTTTTTTGACTCAGGAACATGTTTAATTTCCACCTATTTTGAATTTTCCACGGTTTCTCCTGTGATTGATTTCTAGTTTCATTCCATTGTGGTTGGAAACAACACTTGATATGATTTCAGTCTTCTTATAATTCTTAAGGCTTGTTGTGTGGCCTAACATATATGGTCTATCCTGGAGACTATTCTATGTGCTCATGAAAAGAATGGATATTCTGTTGCTGTTGGACGGAATGTTCTGTATATGTCTGTTAGGTCTATTTGGTCTAAGTGTAGTTCAAGTCCAATGTTTCCTTATTACTTTTCTGTCTGGTTGATCTGTCCATTGTTGAAAGTGGAGTATTGAAGTCCTCTGTTTTTCTATTGCAATATATTTCTCCTTTCATGTTCGTTAATATTTGCTTTATGTATTTAAGAAGATAAATATATAAGTTCCAATTGAACTTTTTCCAGTTATGTAAATGTTCTGCACTTGTGTTGTTCAATATAGCAGCCACCAGCCACATGTGGCTATTGAGACTTCAACTGGGGCTGGTTCCGCTGAGGAACAGAATGTTTTTTTTTTTTTTTTGAGACAGAGTTTCGCTCTTGTTGCCCCTGCTGGAGTGCAATGTCTCACTTCGCCTCCCGGGTTCAAGCGATTCTTCTGCCTCAGCTTCCCGAGTAGCTGGGATTACAGGCGCCCGCCACCATGCCCGGTTAATTTTGTATTTTTAGTAGAGATGGGGTTTCACCATGTTGGTCGGGCTGGTCTCAAACTCCTGATCTCAGGCGATCCATCCGCCTCGGCCTCCCAAAGTGCTGGGATTACAGGCGTGAGCCACCGCGTCCTGCAGGAACTGAATTTTTAATTGTGTTTAATTTTAATTTTAATCAATTTAAATAGACACAGGTGACTAGGGATACATATTTAACAGAATGTGGCCCCAAGCCATCAATTTTTACTTGAAAGAATAAGGAAGTATTATTTTTATGTGAAAACAAACAAGGATATATTGTAGAGTAGAATGCAAAATGCACCTGAATTTTGAAATCAAAACAGGGTACTTAAATTGTGGGCTGAGTGCTGGAAGTTTCTGGCTTTGGCTTTGCTGCCTCTGCTGTTGCCACAACCTCTTCCAGCAGGCCTCACACCACAGCCACACACCATTTGCATGCATCGCTGCTGTTGGGGATAGTGTGGTTGAAAATGGAAGAAACTTTAGGCCAGTGGTTTCCAAAACATGGTTCCCATACCAGTAGCATCAATATCGCCTGGGAACTAGTAAAATTGTTAATCATTGAGCTTCACTCCAGACCTACAAAATCAGAAATTCCGGGAGAGGGGCTGAGCAATCTATTAAAAGGGCCCACCAGGTGCTTCTGATATATACTAAACTTTGAGGACACTGCTAGTCTCTTACCCCCAATTATAGTTCATATCATTACACCTGCCCCGGCTCTCCCTTCCTTTTCCCCCTGTTGACATGCTTTTCATTGCATCTTTATTCCTTTCCTTTCTTTCTCCTTTCCTTTTCCTTTTCCTTTCCTTTCCCTTTCCTTTCCTTTTCCCTTTCCCTTTTCTTTTCCTTTCCTTCTTTTTTTTTTTTTTAGGTGGAGTCTAGCTCTGTTGCCCAGGCTGGAGTGCAGTGGTGCGATCTTGGCTCACTGCAACCTCTGCCTCCTGGGGTTCAAGCGATTCTCCTGCCTCAGCCTCCAGAGTAGCTGGGATTACAGGCGCCCACCACCACACCCAGCTAATTTTTGTATTTTTAGTAGAGACAGGGTTTCACTGTGTTGGCCAGGCTGGTCTCAAACTCCTGACCTCATGATCCACCTGCCTTGGCCACCCAAAGTGCTGGGATTACAAGCATGAGCCACCGTGCCGGGCCTTCTTTTTTTTTTTTTTTTTTTTTTTTTGAGACAGAGTCTCTCTCTGTTGCCCAGGCTGGAGTGCAGTGTTGCGATCTTGGCTCACTGCAAGCTCCGCCTCCTGGGTTCACACCGTTCTCCTGCCTCAGCCTCCCGAGTAGCTGGGACTACAGGCTCCCGCCACCGTGCCTAGCTAATTTTTTGTATTTTTTGGTAGAGACGGGGTTTCACTGTGGTGTCAATCTTGTGCCCTCGTGATCCACCCGCCTTGGCCTCCCAAAGTGCTGGGATTCAGCCTTCATTTTATCTTTCTATTCTCTTCCTTTTATTCTCACTAGAGGAGATCTCAGTATTTACCTAATTTGAAGTCTTTTACTGGATAGTAGCTACCGCCATGCTTCAGACACATACAGAGATTTAGAAACAGATGTAACATCTGGGTTGACAAATTAAATGTCCTTCTTTTGAACTAGGAAATATATTTCATAAGGCCCAAGCATGTTAGATGCTGAAATCTTTGTTATGCCTAAACTATCACCATTATATCTAATGCAATCATCTCACTTTTAATTATTCAGGCAGTGTTAGATGTTTTGGGGGCTAGACATGACGATCTTAAGAATCAAAATATGTTAATTCATTATAGCATGACGTGCTGACTCTTGTGAATGTCGTTTCAGGGTTCTCTTACATATTGTATCAAAGTGCCATGAAGAAGGCTTGGATAGTTATTTAAGATCATTCATAAAGGTTTGTGGAGTAAAGTTTCTTTCTGAGCAATTTGTTTTATGTGACAATTTTGTCTTACAGTTCATTTTTTTTGTTTGTTTATTTGTAGTATAGCTTCCGACCTGAAAAACCGAGTGCTCCTCAGGCCCAGCTGATACATGAAACCCTGGCTACTACGATGATAGCAATATTGAAACAATCTGCAGATTTTTTATCAATAAACAAATTGCTAAAGGTATGAACACAGGACACAACAAGGAACAAAAGCAGCCATAGACACACTTTTTTTGATACCCTCCTGTTTCACTTCTAGTCTTTCATCAGTTTCACATGTGACCCGTCCTCTCTCCACCACTTTGCCCATGCATCCTTTTCCTGAAGTTCTCCACAGAACCTTCTTCACCCCAACTACCCACCCCCTGCCCTCATTTAAATGTGTAAAAGAAAGAATTTTGGATCAGATAGACCTGAGTTAGAATCCTGTATCCATCGCAAAATAGTTTTGTGACCTGGGGCCAGTTATTTAACATTTCTGAGCCTCCAAGTCCTCATTTCTAAAATATAAGTAAAGCATTTAACACATCGTTCCTGGCACATTGTAGGCACTCAAGAAATGATAGCTCTTATTATTGTCATTATTTTTATTACTTCTTTTATTAATGGTAGAATTTCGAGTATCTTGGAGTATATCTGATTGGGGCTTCTCTCTACTCTTCAAATTACATGAGGTAGGCAAACATCTAGGCTACTTAGGCTGCACGAATGTCACATCAAGAGCAGGGTTGGGGTCCAAGCTAAGTGCAGGTGGTAATAAGATTCATTGTCTATAGAGCATTTAAAAGCGGTAACAAGATAAACTAGAAGTTAGTTTGCTCTTATTACCACGTGTGGGCAATCAGAAACAATTTTGGGGATAAAATACTCCCCAGTGGGACAAAGGTTCCCATCCTTCCTTTATATATTACCAGTCAACCCTGAAGTACAATAGTACCTTTTTGCTAAAACCATTTGCAGATATTCTGTGACTTTGATAGTGACTTGGGATCACCTGAAAATGTTAGTAAAATTCAAAGACAGGACCCATATTGATTTGTCAAACTTTGCTAAGCTTCAGAGATTTGGTAACCGTTAAAGATTTTCTTTCTTTTTTTTTTAGTACTCATGGTTTTTCTTTGAAATAGTTGCAAAGTCAATGGCCACATACTTGTTGGAAGAGAATAAGATTAAGGTAAGTAAATTAAGGTAAAGAATAACTTTCAATTGGCAAATGATAATTGTATATATAAGAATAATATTTGATGGAGACAGAAAAAGCTAATCTTACTCTCAGATAGCCATGCCATGCAAATCCCATGTTATATTTAAAGGCTCCTAGTGCTTGGCTTTTTCAATGTTGCTTACAAAACAATGGATCTATTGCATAAATCTGAGGTCTCGCAGTTGATATGTTCTCACCGTCTAATCTGCAGAGACTTTTCCACATAGATTCTTTCCTATAATCATTTGCCATGTACATCTCATTACCTTTGAAGCTTTGCCTTTGTCTTACGGCTTAAAAATGTCTCTCGAGAAGACTCATTTGGTTAAATCAGACATAGCATTTGCCCGTGCACGTGGAGTGTTACGAACACTTTATGCACTAGATATGATCCCGGAATGTGATGTATACATTTTGTTGTAATTTTTAATTGTTTGAAAGGTATAAAAATATTTTCTTATTCATAGGAATCATAAAGCTAAGACTTGTGAAGTACAAAATATTTACCTTATACTTATTTTTTTATCAGAATTTTCACAGAATATGTTTACTGAAATTGAAGTGCATGCATACTTTGTGTGCCAGGAAAAAAGTAGAATGAAAACTGGGTTGTGTCTGTAACTCGGAAGCATGATATTCCAAAGTTGGGGCAGAACAACCCATTCTTGCCGATAACCTCAGTCAGGTAGATTATTAGAGATCCAGATAGTTCCTGTAATTATATAGAGTGAAGTACATCTTGAACTAGTGATGTCATTTTTAAGTTGGGAGAACAATTATACATCAGTTTTAAGATATATTTATTTGTAGAATGTGTTTGAAAGTAAAAATGGCAATTGATTTAGACCTTTTGGAAGTCTGACTTTTTTCTGTGCCTATTTCATTTCAGCTTCCCCGAGGCCAGAGATTTCCCGAGACATATCATCATGTCTTACATTCACTGCTTCTTGCAATAATTCCCCATGTGACTATTCGGTATGCGGAGATTCCCGATGAGTCCAGAAATGTGAACTATAGTTTGGCTAGCTTCCTGAAGGTGAGTTCAAGGCAGCTAGAATGTGGTAAGGAACTCCTCTTCATTGATAGGAAGCCCAAGAAAAAAATTAAGCACTTTCTAGAGACTCAGCTAGGTCTTCATAAGACTGTTGGAAAACTTAGGTTGCTTACAAACGTTGGCTATTGTGAACAGTGCTGCAACAAACATGGGAGTGTAGATATCTCTTTGATGCACTGATTTTCTTCCTTTTGGGTATACATCTAAGAGTAGAATGTTGGATCGTATGGTAGCTCTATTTTCAGTTATTTGAGAAACCTCCATAGAAGACATTGGCATTGGCTTGTGTTCTATATGGCGATTCAAAAATGTGAGAGGCTGGCCAGGCACAGTAGCTCACACCTGTAATCCCAGCACTTTGGGAGGCCGAGGTGGGCGGATCACATGAGGTCAGGAGTTCGAGACCAACCTGGCCAACATGGTGAAACCCCGTCTCTACCAAAAATACAAAAATCAGCTGGGTGTGGTGGCAGGCACCTGTAATCCCAGCTACTTGGGAGGCTGAGGCGGGAGAATCCCTTGAACCTGGGAGGTGGAGGTTGCAGTGAGCCGAAATCACACCACTGCACTCCAGCCTGGGCAATAGAGTGAGACTCCATCTCAAAACAAAACAAGAAAAGATGTGAGAATCTACCTTAGTAGTCAAATTTAACTATATATACAAGATAAAGGTGATAACAGTAATACCAGAAATACAAACAAATCTGTTCTTGATAGTGGTTGTACTAATTTACATTCCCACCAATAGGGAAGGAAGGTTCCCTTTTCTCCACATCCTCACCAACACTTGTTATTGCCTCTTTTGGATAAAAGCTGTATCTTTTAGCTTACCTGATCACAACAAATTTGTCCCCATCCCCCAATGAAATGACAAATAATTAAATCAGAGGACACATACAGGTGGCCTAGTCAGAAGACAAGTGTTGCTTGTTGCATACAGTGTTTTTAAGCATAGTTTGAATACTTATTTAAATGGGAGCACATACTTTCTAGGTTGCCACCATCCCTACCACTCCTTATTACACCCCTGAGCCTCTTCATTCATTTAAATCATTTCTCTGACCCCGTTGGCTTTTGACTTTGCAACTTTTGGACTAAAGCAACCTGTTTGGTGATGTAACCACAGTGTATATGTTGCTAATACGTGTAAATGTAAATTGTTAGTGTTGATCCGTGAGGTTATTTTATTTGGGATATACCAGAAAAAAAACTATATTTATGAAAGACGGCAAACTACCATCGTTAGGTTTTGTTATTGTCAGTATGTAAGGGACAGTGAGAAAATGTAACTGTTTTTTCTTTCTTTTTTCTTGCTTTCTTTCATTTTTTTTAATTTGAGACAGAGTCTCACTCTGTCACCCAGGCTGGAGTGCACTGGTGCGATCTCGGCTCACTGCAACCTCCGCCTTTTGGGTTCAACTGATTCTCATGTCTCAGCCTCCCAAGTAGCTGGGATTACAGGCATGCATCACCATGCCCAGTATTTTTAGTAGAGACAGGGGTTTGCCATGTTGGCCTGGCTGGTCTTGAACTCCTGACTTCAAGTGATCTGCCCCTCTTGGCCTGAATGTAACTGTGATAAAGTGGGTAACAACAATATTTGATGTGTGGCAGAGACAAGCGTGGGTTGCAAATGCACCTAGTTTTTACTTGCCTCTTTCCATTCTCCCTCTCTTCATTTCTCAAAGCTCTTCATTACTCTCAGAACTCTTCATATTAAGAACCTTGTGGGCAGCAATTCATCCAAGGAGTTTTAGTTTCTAACATATCCTCATTGTTAATTAAAAATTCACAACTAGGTTTCACATATCTTGAGTATGATTTTCTGACATAAGACTTCTCTTTGCTAGAATTAAAATAAAGTTTTAACCCTATTACACCAGCCTTTTTTGTGTATTAAAAAAGCCAACATCCACATATCTTTTTAAAATAAACTACGAATTAGATTATCTGAAATGTAGAATATTAGCTTCTTCCATGGAGTTTAAAGTTGAAGTTTACTATGTAAAGGGAATAGAACATTTTTGGTTTAGTAGCAGTATTTACTTAATTCAAGTCAGCAAACATTGGCTTGTCTTCTATGTGGCAATTCAAAGATGTGAGAGGCCATGTTAGTAGTCAAATTTGAATATATATACAAGATAAAGGTGATAACAGTAATACCAGAAATACAGACAAAATACTATAGAAAAACTAGAAAGGGAGAGAGAGATTATGACCAGGCAGCATGAAACAAGTAACATAGTGCAGAGTTCCCCAAGACAAGAGTTGAGCATGTTGCAGTTAGAGGGTCCCTGAGCAAAGATGAAATATGCATGTTCAAAAATTGTTCAGGGACGAGTGAAAAGTCGTGTGATGAGTTTAGGATGTATGGAGAAAGAGCTGGAAAGGCCATCTGGTGCCAATAATGGAAGGCCTTGAATGTCAGGTTAAGGAATTTGGACTTTGATTCATATGCAATGGAGTAACACCAAATACTTCGGAGGATACTTTTCTTGCTTGTATGATAGATGAAGTGAGGAAGAGACTCGAGTCAGGGCAACCGATTAGAAAACCAATCGTCCGCATGGCACAATCCACTTGTCTTTTAGACTCAGCTCTTCCCTGGCCTTTCCATGCAGTGTTGATCACCCCTTCTGTTGTTCACCTGTCTTTTACATAGCTCTGTGGCACTGTTATTGTGCACTATCTTTTCATTATTTGTTTGTCTTCACTATTAGACATGATTATGGACCATGCCTTATTCCACTTTGTATTTCTCTAGAATGTAGTACATTGTCTCAAACATAGTAGATCCTCTAAATGTTTGTTGGATGCTGGAATAAATAAAAATGAGCCTCACTCAGTAATCCAGATGAGAGGTGATGAGGGTCTCACCCTGGGCAGTGGCAGCAGAAGTGTAAAGGAGAGTATGAGATGCAAGATGCAGGTAGCTGGTTAATCAAATATTGAATTCTTCGGATTTCACAGAAATATTCTAGGCACTATGAAGGATATAAAGGAAAAGATCATTCTTATTGTCCAATCTAGGTGAGACGACAGGAAAATAGTAAAATACAAGCTAATACTGAATAAAGTGTTTAAAAGGATCCAGGGACCAATGTAGTTAAGGCAGATGGGATTTCATGAGAACCTTAAAGAATGAACAAGACCAGATAGAAGTAGCGATAGAATTGCTAGGTGTGGCATAAGCCAAAGACTTAGAGGTGGGAATACACAGTGCATCTCGAGGGGATAATAAGTGAATGATGGCTGAGCATGCTGGTGCCCGCCTTAGTTTCAGCTACTTGGGAGACAGGCAGGAGGATTGTTTAAGGCTGTAGTGCGCTATGACTGTGCTACTACACTCCAGCCTGAGTGACAGAGCAAGACTCTGCCTGTCTCTCTCTCTCTTTTTCTGTTTTGAGACAGAGTCAAAGAAAGTCAATGAGATCTATTGGCAAATGAAGCTGGACAAGTAAGTTGGGAAAAGACTGTGAGTGTTCTTGAATGGCAAGCTAAGGAATTTGAAATTGTATTAGAGACAATAGGGAACTATTGGAAGCTTTGGGACAGGAAAATGACACCATTGGGCTAGGACTTGGAGGTTAATCTGGAAGCAGATGGATAGAGACATGAGAGACATGAAGACTGAGGAGGTTAACTGCAGTTTTTCAGTTGCAAGGTAGTGAGAGCCTTAACTAGGAGAATGACAGTGGGCAAATATGAATAACTTGGGGCTGTCACAGAGAAGGGAGGTTTTATACTTTGACTTCACTGAACACAAAAACTCTTTTGGTCTGAATTATTAATATTTACATAGGCAAGCCTCACTTTCATCAGCTGACTGACTACCTTACACTTCCCTTTGGAAGTGGGAGTTGACCAAAATGAGGTCAACTCGCTTGGGCTTTGGGAGTTGACCAAAATGAGGAAGTGTAACTGAATAGATTACAGATATGTATGTGTGTCTGTGTATGTATGTGTGTGTATGTATAGATAAATGTATATTTGTGTGTGTGACTATATATACATCTTGTTCTGAAAACTGTATAATTGAGGCCCTTCAGTCCCAATTCCAGTGATGTCACTTGCCCTTTATCTTTTTCTTTAAGGTCACCTGAAGCTCAGAAAGTTATCTATAAAAATAAAAATGTCTTTCTTTTTGTGTGGAACCAATTTTGAATTTTTAAAACTTTACATTTTTAAAATTTAGACTTTTAGAATTACGTAATTAACCCTTAGTTTTGTTTTGGTTTCTATAGCGCTGTTTGACACTAATGGATAGAGGATTTATTTTCAATTTAATAAATGACTATATATCTGGATTCAGCCCCAAAGATCCTAAGGTAAGTTATAAGGACATGATTGTAGTGGATGTCAGACATCTGAGCATAAGACCAAAAGTGACATTTATTCTCTTCTAGGGGATTAGGAACTGTTGTTTTTATTTAGGTAGTTGGACTATAGACATACGTAAAAGCAAGGAATACTGGACTGTGTTTTGGGGTCCCCAGGACCCCCTATGTGTTCAATAGCTCATTTTAAGGATTCGCAGACTCAACATATAGTTGTATTGATGGCTGAGATTCATGAGCGTGACATAATGAGGATACTCAGCTGAATCGGGAAAGGAAAAGACATCAAATGGGGTGGGTAGCAATCCACATGCAGCCTTTCTGAGCTCTTTCCCTCCTGTGAAGGGTCTCACAGAGCACAGCCTCCTTCTAGCAGTGAAAATGCACTTGTAAGTGTGCAATATTTCTGTTCAAGGAAGCCTGTTTAAAACTCAGAGTTGAGGGTTTTTATTGGGGGCTGATTATGTGTTGGAGGCTGCTCAAAATTCCAGACTCTCAGAAAGGAAAGCAAAGCAGGTGTTCACTATAAATCACAATGTTTGTACAAATAGTCTAAGCAGGCTGACACAGAAGGTGCAACTTAACATGTAGGGAACATTTCAAAATTTCATTTTTTAGATGCCAGCCAACAAGCAGGCCTTTTAAAGGATAGCAGTCTTGGACCTGCTATGTTAACTCTTTCCTGCACAGGTCACATCTCAAGGTATGCTTAGAATACTAAGCACTTCCGTTGTGAAAAATAATGCACTGTATTAAATTCTTAAAATAGCGAATGCCTACTAAATATGAGCTAATGTATCATTTCTTTCCATTTAGGTTCTGGCTGAATACAAGTTTGAATTTCTGCAAACAATTTGCAATCACGAACATTACATTCCTCTGAACTTGCCAATGGCATTTGCAAAACCTAAACTGCAGCGGGTTCAAGGCATGTATTTGCATTTTCCATCATTTGAGTTTGTTTTTTTCCATGTTTTGCTAGCGCTAGTGTAGTATAATGTTTTCTAATTGAACCAGTCAACTTGAAGGTAATTTCAGAATTGTTACTATCGGAAGTCCATTAATGTTTTTCTGCATTTCCTTCATAATATCAGTAATAATGTTCATAGTGTGAAGAAATCAGATGTGTTAATAGATTGCTGCTTAAACACAGATGTCAGATACTAGTGAAATTACTTTCTGTAGTAGTGTTTGGGATCTTGTATGAGACTAAATTAAGAAAAAGACATATAAATGCATTTCTCCTCAAAGCATCAAAAAATGTAAAGGTAGAGTAAAATGGTAACATGTTTGTGCTAAATTTATGAAATGCCTTCAGTTATCTCCATTGCTAGTTTTATTGAATGCTTTGTTGTATAGCACTATTCTTATGTTACTATGTTTTTTATTTGTCCCTTTTCTTTTCATATATTAATTAGATTTTTTTTCATTTGCGGTGGACCGTTTGACTTCAGTAGGTAGGTTTAACTCGGTTCACTCTAAATTAGCTTGCTGTTTTAGAAAACAATTGATTTGATGAATTGCTAAGATGGATGGGGGCTTTGTTTGCTTTTCAAATTCTCCCTAGCCAAAATGAGGCTTTAGTTAAAGTACCCAGAAAATCTAGGAGGCAGTGTGTTTGTTTAGTTTTAAAACAAAACTGAGTGTTGCTAGAGAAATCAACTTTAAAACATTTTCCCTCAAAACACAAGTTCCTGCTGCAAGCCAGCATAGAGGCCATGGATGGGGAACTGGAAGTTACTTGTTTTTTTTTGTTTGTTTTTGTTTTTGTTTGTGTGTGTGTGTGTCTCCTCTCTCAGGCTTGCCTCTCTCAGATGCTGTTTAGTGACACCGTGGCCACAATTTTGCAGGTGTAGATGAAACCACCTGATTGGATTTATTCAAATCACCAAAATAACAAATTGATTACTATTTGTAAAATCTACTCAGATAAAGCCACCTTTGTTAGTCAGTCCTGGCCCTTGTGCGTAGAAGGTGATGGGGATTCACAAAAGAGCAAGACCAATGCAGGAAGAAAATAATCTGCCTTGGTCTGTATAGAAGTAACTGCTGAGTGGTGGTTTTAGTGATGGAATTATAGCCAGTGAAAATGGAGAAAAAAATATTTTTAAACCATAGCACTCCTATTCAACTACCCCCTTATTCGATTCTGAACATGTATAGCTCACATAATTCACCCAATATTTATTTATAACTATGAGGAAGTCAGGAAAAAGAAGAGGTGGACAGATAATCAGGATTTAGGATTAAATTGGACTACTCGCAGCATTTATTAAGTCCCAACTGAATATAAAGCATTGTATTAAGTGCTGAACAGGCCAAAAGAGAAATAGAAAACATATCCTTCGGCTTCATGGCCTATCTAATTAAATAGTACGGGAGAGGAAATAAAGATAGTAGAAATCTACCACAGAAATTACTAAACTTGGCTGGGCGCAGTGGCTAACGTCTGTAATCCCAGCACTTTGGGAGACCGAGGCGGGTGGATTCCAAGATCAGGAGTTAGAGACCAGCGTGGCCAATATGGTGAAATCCCGTCTCTACTAAAAATACAAAAAAATTAGCCGGGCATGGTGGCACATGCCTGTAATCCCAACTACTCAGGAGGCTGAGGCAGCAGAATCGCTTGAACCCGGGAGGCAGAGGTTGCAGTGAGCCGAGATTGCGCCACTGCACT
The DNA here is from genome assembly GCF_029281585.2 of Gorilla gorilla gorilla. NCBI lineage: Eukaryota > Metazoa > Chordata > Mammalia > Primates > Hominidae > Gorilla > Gorilla gorilla. Next base: position 130,340,356 of record NC_073247.2, read on the forward strand.
CCAGCCTGGGTGACAGAGCGAGACTGTCTCAAAAAAAAAAAAAATTACTAAACCTGATCACAATCCCCTATAAGTACTTATAAAGCAAGTCCCAACCATGATATTAACATCTGGGATTTAAAATAGACTGAGGATCTAGCCTGGGCACAGTGGCTTATGCCTGTAATCCCAGCACTTCGGGAGGCCAAGGCAGGCAGATCACCTGAGCTCGGGAGTTCGAGACCATCCTGGCCAACATGGTGAAACCCCGTCCCTACTAAAAATACAAAAAGAATTAGTTGAGTGTGGTGGTGCACGTCTGTAGTCATAGCTACTTCAGAGGCCGAGGCAGGAGAACTGCTTGAACCCTGGAGGCAGAGGTTGCAGTGAGCTGAGATTGTGCCACTGAGCTCCAGCTTGGGCAACAGAGTGAGACTGCATCTCAAATAAATAAATAAATAAATAAAATAGACTGAGGATCTTAAAGGAAGGGAAAGACTTAGTTTGAAGTGGTTATTTTCTGATATAAAATATTTGTTTTTGAGTGATGATGGATTGGAATGAAATGAGACTGTTTTCCTTATCGTTCTTATGTCCCATGTATATTTTCAGCCCAATATATAATATTTACTAAAACAGTCAATACTGTCAGACTATTCAGTTGTTTAGTTTGTCTTTTCCCACTTTATAAGTATAAATGGATAAGTAAATCAAGTATTATTACATAGAATTTTTCAAATTTATAGTTGTGACAAAATCTCTTCAGCTATAAAGAAATCTGTTAAAACGTTGCAAAATATATAATTATTTTATTGTAGTTTCTATCCTAAGATTTCTATGAGTTTAAAAGAATCTAGGGAAAAAAAAGAATCTAGGGACTTTCTTTCTGACTGAAATGATCATTAAAGTTATCGTCTAGCCCAAAATATGAGTGCTCCTGTCTTGTAAATTTTGCATGCTTATTCTAGATGATAAAAGAATTGCTCAGAATCATTAATAATAAAAATTATAGCTCTTGCTAGCATGATCACATATTATTAAATAATACAGTATTTTAATTATAATCATGTTTTGAATATTTTCATAAATGGGTTTTAAATTTCATTGTACTGCAGATTCAAATCTTGAATACAGTTTATCAGATGAGTATTGCAAGCATCACTTCTTGGTTGGTCTACTTCTGAGGGAAACTTCCATTGCTCTTCAGGACAATTATGAGATCAGATATACAGCTATCTCTGTTATAAAGAATCTTTTGATAAAACATGCATTTGACACAAGATACCAGCACAAGGTAAGAATATCCATGCAGTCATCAGTATCACACTGGTAAAGTTCTACTATGATTTTTTATAGAAGATGAAGTTTTTGTAGCAAGGAGCATTATATAAGCATTGAGGAAAATTTATTTTTGCTTCAAATCATAAGTTTTTTTTTTGAGACAGAGTTTCACTCTGCCACCCAGGCTGGAGTGCAGTGGCATGATCTCGGCTCACTGCAACCTCTGCCTCCCAGGTTCAAGCGATTCTTGTGCCTCAGCCTCCCAAGTTGCTGGGACTACAGGCAAGCGCCACCACGCCTGGCTAATTTTTGTATTTTTTAGTAGAGATGGGGTTTCACCATGTTGTCCAGACTGGTCTCGAACTCCTGGCCTCAAGTGATCCACCCACTGTGGTCTCCCAAACTGCCGGAATTACAGGCATGAGCCACTGTGCCTGGCCTCAAAACATTAGGTTTTTAAAAATACCATTTAGGACCGGGAGCAGTGGCTCACGCCTGTAATCCCAGCACTTTGGGAGGCTGAGGTGGGTGGATCGCTTGAGGCCAGGAGTTTGAGACCAGCCTGGGCAACATGGTGAAACCTCATCTCTACTAAAAATACAAAAATTAGCCGGGCGTGGTGGCACACACCTGTAGTCTTAGTTACTTGGGAGGCTGAGGCAGGAGAATCACTTGAACTGGGGAGGCAGGAGGTGGAGGCTGCAGTGAGCTGAGATCATGCCACTGCACTCCAGCCTGGGCGACAGAGTGAAACTCTGTCTCAAAAAAAAAAAAATATATATATATATAGTTTAGTTAACTGTTAAAGAAATACACTGTTCTCTCAACTCAAAGAATAACATAACTGCTTCATGATTAAGAATTTTTAAAAAATTTATTCTGTGAAACATATGCTTTAATATATCTTTAAATATATATCATATGTAAAATATGTAATAAGTTTTTCTTCTTACTGAAAAAAATGTTAATGTGATGGTGTTACTATAAATAGCTGTGGGTGTGGCTATAAATTTTACATACGTTACACTGTTGTCTATGAGTAACAGTCACAGCTACAGTTTCTATTTACTGCACTAATTTTGTTTTCTTTCTTTCTTTTTGAGATGGAGTCTCGCTCTGCCACCCAGGCTGGAGTGCAGTGGTGCAATCTCAGCTCACTGCAACCTCTGCCTCCCGGGTTCAAGCAATTCTCCTGCCTCAGCCTCCCAAGTAGCTGGGACTACAGGCACACGCCGTCATGCCCAGCTAATTTTTGTATTTTTAGTAGAGATGGGGTTTCACTATATTGGCCAGGATGGTCCTCATTTCCTGACCTCATGATCTGCCCCCCTCAGTCTCCCAAAGTGCTGGGATTACAGGCGTGAGCCACCATGCCCGGCCTATTTACTGTACTTTTAACATATGTATTGAAATCTTACTGACATTAAATCCTGTTGGCTTGAAAAAGTAGAGTGCAAACTGTATGGATTTAGAAGACTCTAATTTACTTCCACGGTATCATAAATCACTCTAGGAAACATAATATTGTTTCATAATAAATAATTTATCCTTTTCTTTTTACATTCCAATATAAATAAAATTATGATGTCATTTATCATCAGTCATTTTGGAAGGCTGACTTGGAGCTTTTATTCTTTTTCTACGGTATTCCCATTTGTCCTTTTTAAACAGAAAATGCCTGCCAGTGACATCTGCTCATATTCCTTTAATTACAGTGATTTTCATACATGTAAATCTTGCTAGTTTTCTTCATGTGATTGTATCCTAAAGTAGATTTAACTCCTTTGCTTTAAGATGTAATTTATTGCTTACTGCAGTTTGCTTTGTTTTTGACACATTATAACATACCTCCACTTAGTGTAGTTGGCTCAGTTATGTGCCATTTTCACTTTTTGTGAATGTTGATATTGACTTCACACAAATTAACTGGTATAATATATCCAAATAAAAAGATATCTTAAAAGTCCTCCAGTCCAATCAAGCTTGGCCAAGCCTTTAAAAATGCATTATCGCTGGGTTCTGGCTAACTACTTGCTTATGCCTGTAAGTGGGGAAAAGGATCTTATGCCACGTGGAGGAAAATGTCTTTAGCCATGATTTTAAATGATTCACTGGAAAAGTACAAAATGAACTTCCCTTCTCTGAAGCAAAAAGTTATATATTTCTCCACTGCCTTTTCACATGAAAGTGAAAGAAAATTGGATTTTGCCAGTGGGATTCTCACCACCTAGAGGCAGAATTAAATATTTTATATCACAAATTTGGACACTTTTAACTTACTTTTTAAATTCTTAGAGCAGTGTGTGTACACACGCAGGTATTGTTACCTGTAAATAAGTTAGACACTCTTTGAGTGTTTGAGGTTTTAAACTACGGGAAAGATTGAAATGCCAAGCCTTATTACTCTTTCAATGACTTCTGAAGCTCTTTCCTCTTTGTTCAGAGGCTTCATACAGGCATTAAATGACGATAGAGTTTTCTCCATAAGAAGTTTGTTTACTTCGTGGGCTTGGTTAACCAAAGTTTCAATTCTAGAGTATTGGATGAGGATATAAAAGGTCCTTTGTCTGTTTTGTACAGTTTCCAGGCAGCCTGTGTAAGAGTTCATTTATCAAATGCATCCAAGTAGAGCATGTTTCCTATTAATGATGACACCAAGGTGAGGGATTGGAGGGAGCCTTAAGCCCTCATATTTTCCATCAGTTCTCTAAAGGGACCCCAAAGTAATAAACCAAAAAAAGAAAAGAATGTTTCCTATGAAAAGCCTACCTTGAGACTCAACTCCCTAATCATCCCCACCCTTTCCAGCCAATTGCCACTCCTAAGCCCCTGCTCTTAGGAAATTCTGGAGATATTGCTGGTCCCTGTTATGTGTTACTCATAAACTATTTAGCAATATCTCTCTCTTTTTTTTTGTGACGGAGTCTCGCTGTGTAGCCCAGACTGGAGTACAGTGGCACGATCTCAGCTCGCTGCAGCCTCTGCCTCCCTGGTTCAAGCAGTTCTCCTGCCTCAGCCTCCCGAGTAGCTGGGATTACAGGCACGCACTGCTATGCCTGGCTAATTTTTTGTATTTTTAGCAGAGATGGGATTTCACCATGATGGCCAGGATGGTCTTGATCTCCTGACCTTGTGATCCGCCTGCCTTGGCCTCCCAAAGTGCTGGGATTACAAGTGCGAGACACCGTGTCCAGCCAGCAATGTCTCTTGTTATAATTACCATGAGACATTTTTCCTTTTCAGAATAAGAATGTTCAATATCTAACATTTACCCTGGGTCCTGTATAGTTCTTGTACCCACTACAAGTAATGTTCATACCTAAGAGAACTGCAGATTCTACTTCTAGTTGGGCTGTGGGCAAATCCTTTTTCCTTTTTTGAAAAAGTAATCCACGTGCATGGTGAAAAACAAAAATCAAAATGCCTGTCTCCCATTCCTTACCTCCACTTACCAATTCATCTTTCCAGAAGCAACTACTCTTGTGAGTTTATTTATACTTCTATTTTATATAAGCACAAGCCTATATGACATATTATATATGTATAAAATATAACAGAAACCATTATACATTTTTCTTTTTTCACTTAACAATACAGCCTGAAGGTTAGATCTACCGCATTTTAAAAAGTAGCTGCATAGTATTCTATCATATGGATATACTTTATTTTATTTATCTAACTAGTCTTCTATTAATAGATACTTAGGTTATATTCTATCTGTTGTGCAGGCAAAATTTTTAACATATTTGGCAATGACTGTATGTTTTCCTGTGTTCCTGCTTCCCTGAGAGAATTGTAATTTCTCTTCCCCTAGAGATCACTCATTATCAGAACTAAAATGGACTCCTATTTAGAAGCCATAATATTAATAATAGCAGCTAAAATTTATTGAGGACTGACTATATGCCGAACACTATTTTAAATACCTCACATTAATTGATATCATTATTATTACCCCCATTTTACCAAAGAGAAAACTGTAGTTAAGTGACTTGATTGTAATCAAGTAGCTAGTAATGGGAGAGCTGGGTTTTGCGCATGTCTCTAAGTGCAAAATCTGTTTTGTCAGCCACTAGCTATACTGCCTTTTAAATCTCAACTTGGGACATTGAAAAATTAGAGAACCACCAGAAAAAGGGTAATCACTAAGTGAAAAATCTTGACACCAAAGTCATGGAACAAAGGAAAGTAATGAGAGTTAAAAGGCTGGGCGCGGTGGCTCACGCCTGTAATCCCAGCACTTTGAGAGGCTGAGGAGGGTGGATCACCTAAGGTTGGGAGTTCGAGACCAGCCTGGCCAACATAGTAAAACGCTGTTTCTACTAAAAAGGGACAAAAATTAGCCAGGCGTGGTGGTGGGTACCTATAATCCCAGCTACTTGGGAGACTGAGGCAGGAGAATCTCTCGAACCCAGGAGGCAGAGATTGCAGTGAGCTGAGATCGTGCCTCTGCACTCCAACCTGGGTGACAGAGTAAGACTCAGTCTCAAAAAAAGAAAGAATGAGTTAAGATGATTCATGGTAACTGTATTCACATATTTAAAGGGTTGCCATGCAAAAGTAGAAATAGACTTATTCTTTGTAGCTCCAAAGGGCAGAGCTATACCTAGGAGGTAGAACTTATGAGGAGTGTATTTCAGATAAAGGACCTTCCTAATAGAACCCATGAAACGGCTTGAGTTTTAAAGAAGTTTAAAAAACTATTTGTCAAGGATACATGTAAGGGCCATTCATTCCTGCCTTCAGCAGGAAGTTGGACTAGGTTAGTGGTTCTGAAACATTTATGCACATCAGCATCATCTGGACCAGTCCAGACCTGGTAAATCAGAATCTTCTGGTGGTAGAGACTATTACTGACGGGGTACTATGTTGGAAGAAAGTCTGTTAAGAAGGGAAGGGTTTTTGAAATTCACAAATGAAGTGCAAATGGCCAATTAACACGTGACAAATTGTTCAACCTCAATAGTAAATGCAAACTAAAACAATAGTAAGAGACCAGTAATCTTCTATATTCTATATGTTGACCATTTTGCCCTAGAGGGCCTTATCTAATTCTCCAGAAAAACCTCCTAAAGTCATGAAAGATAGAGGGCAACTCTTGTGCTACCACAGCCACTATTTTCTCTCATTTGAGTGTATATACATATCTGGCGAGGAATGTCTATAAGCTGAGGAAAGAATAAATTTGTATAAGAGGTACCACATTAATTAAGAGTCCTGGTGGCCAGTTTTATTTACATATTTACAAATATATCAATCTCCCAAGTCTTAAAATTGACTTAGGGGACCAAGTTCATATTATTGTAATTGTAGCTTTAATGGAAGCAAAAAATGTTTCTTGAATGAATACAGTAACTTACCATTTTTTCACTTCTTCCACTTACTCATTCATTCCTTCAGCTAATATGTATTGACCATCTGCTATGTGCCCAGGCATTGGGGATGAAGCAGTGAACAAGACAGACACTGTCCCTGCTCTCATGAAGCTCAACGCTCACTGGAGCTGAAAAACAGGACTAATATCATCTGCTTTATAGGCCAACTTCTATTTTTTACAAAAACCTTTTACTTCATGTCATTATGTTTGAGGGATGTAATTTGAGTCTGTATCATGGATAAATCCAAAGGCCAACAAAGTTCTGTGGTAATTAGTTTTCAGACTATAAGTATAAAGAGATTCATGCTTCAGTAATTTGTTATGGATGTTAGCCTACTTTTTAGTCTTTAAATAGATATATGAAGCCAACTCCATTTATTTGTAATATATACATATTATATACGTATTAAGCTTTCAATAATTATTTTTCAGAACCAACAAGCCAAAATAGCACAATTGTACCTCCCCTTTGTTGGACTACTTTTGGAAAATATACAGCGATTAGCAGGTCGAGATACCTTGTATTCTTGTGCAGCCATGCCTAATTCTGTAAGTAGTAATGTGTTTCTGTTGGAGTTTTATCCTATTTTATTGAATGCATTTGGAATTGGGGTCATATGCTATATGATCTCAACCTTAAGAGTTCACTTTTTTTTTTTTTTTTTTTTGAGCCAGAGTCTCGCTCTATCACCCAGGCTGGAGTGTAGTGGCACAATCATAGTTCACTGTAGTCTCAAACTCCTGTGCTCAAGTGATCCTCCTGCTTTGGCCTCCCGAGTGGCTGGGACTACAGGCATACACCACCATGCCCAGCTAATGTTTTTCATTTTTAGCAGAGACAGGGTCTCACTGTGCAGCCCAGGCTGATCTCAAACTCCTGAGCTCAAGGAATCCTCCCCTCTCAGCCCCATGAAGTGCTGGGATTACAGGCATGAGCCACTGTGCCCAGCCAAGAGTTCATTTTTTACTCCATGTACACTGTTTTTCCTAATACAGTGCTTTGCAAACTTTAATCTGCATATGAATCACCTGGGGAATTTGTTAAAACAGATTTTTTTTTTTTTTTGAGACAGAGTCTCGCTCTGTCGCCCAGGCTGGAGTGCAGTGGCGTGATCTCGGCTCACTGCAACCTCCGCCTCCTGGGTTCAAGGGATTCTCCTGCCTCAACCTCCTGAATAGCTGGGACTACAGGTGCCCGCCACCATGCCTGGCTAATTTTTTTGTATATTTAGTAGAGACGGTGTTTCACCATGTTAGCCAGGCTGGTCTGGAACATCTGACCTCAGGTGATCTACCCACCACGGCCCCGCAAAGTGCTAGGATTACAGGCGTGAGGCACCACACCTAGCCAACAGATTTTAATTCAATAGACCTGGGGTGGGACTTGAGAGCATGCATTTCTAACAAGCTTTTGGCTGCTTCTGGTCCAAAGATTGCACTTTGGAAAACAAATTCCAAGAGAACACCACAACTCCTTTGAACGCTGTGTTTTCGTTCTTAACATTTTCTGTTGTTGTATGGCTTCATACATTTATTCAACTTAAACTGAACAAAAGATTCTCTACTTCCAAGATATTAGGCACTGGGGACTAAACTGTATTCCTTTGCTTCTCCTTTCCCTTAGTAGTCTCCTTCAGCACTTCTTGGTGAGACTCTTTTAGTTTATCACAATTGGTCTGTGCTTTTTTTGCTCCACTTAGAATTTTAAGAATTAGAAGGAACTTTGGAGGTGATCAGTCTCCTATTTGGCAAAACAACCTTTTGCCATTGTAATAATTTAAACATTCCTTCTCACATTAGACCTAAAAGGTTTTCTATCCACTGGTCTTACTTTTGTCTTCTAGAGACACATGAAACACATCTGTTCCCACCTCCAAATGTACCCTTTCCACTTGTGCCTTCTAAATTTTTCTCCAAGCCACCAAATATCTCCACTAATCTGTCATTCCAAATCCTTTACTTTTTTTTTTTTTTTTGAGACAGAGTCTAAGTCTGTCACCCAGGCTAAAGTGCAGTGGCATGATCTCAGCTCACTGCAATCTCTGCCTCCTAGGTTCAAGTGATTCTCCTGCCTCAGCCTCCTGAGTAGCTGGGACTACAGGCATGCGCCACCATGCCCGGCTAATTTTTTTTGTACTTTTAGTAGAGACGGGGTTTCACCATGTTGGCCAGGCTGGTCTTGAAATCCTGACCTCAAGTGATCTGCCTGCCTCAGCCTCCCAAAGTGCTGGAATTATAGGCATGAGCCACTGTGCCCAGTCCCCAAAACCCTTTGCTTTTGTGGTCACCCCTTTTCCAAATATGCTCCAGTTTACCAGTAACCCTATTAAAATACAATGTCCAAATTATACACTTTATAGTCTGCCCAGTGGACTGTTAACTTCTGCCCCCATCCATGTTCTGTATGGCCCAAGATCACCTTTGCACTTTGGCTGGCCACGTAATATTGTTGGGTAGCAGGTTAAACTGTGTCATTTACAGCTTCCTCTGCAAATTCCCCCTATGAAATGCTACAGCCAATTTGTCATGCCTGTCCTGTGTTCCTGAGGACGTTGCTTTTAAGCTTTTCTAGTGGCTTGCTTCCCTGTGACTCCCAGTCATGTCAACTGGCTGAATGTGGATACTACACCTACCTGAGTGTCAGGCTGGTCTCACTTTACAAATACAGTATCTCATGCTTATGCTCCCTCCACATATATTTGACAGCATTATTTGGAAATATTTCACTTCTCTGTACTCTTTGCAGCTCAAGTTTCCCTAGGGCTTCTGGTCACACACCTTCTTCTAGCATTGCCCTGGTTCTAAGGAGGAGAACTGAATCATGTTAAGACTTTACCAGGCTGGGCGCCGTGGCACATGCCTGTAATCCCAGCACTTGGGGAGGCCGAGGCAGGAGGATCACTTGAGTCCAGGAGTTTGAGACCAACCTAGGCAACATGGGAAAACCCCATCTCTAAAAAAATGAAAAATTAGCTGGGTGTGGTGGTGTATACCTGTAGTCCTGGCTAATCTGGAGGCTGAAGTGAGAGGGTCACTTGAGCCCAGGAGGTTGAGGCTACAGTGAGCTATGATCATGCCACCACACTCTAGCCTGGACTACACAGCAAGACCCTGTCTCAGAAAACGAAAACAAAAAAGACTGTACCAGTTGCAGCTGTACCAGTTGCAGCTATCTAGAATTATGTCACTTGGCTAGAGGTCATGGTTACAACAGAATGCTGGTAGCTTTTTTTTTTTAAAAAAGAGTCACCTAAATACTAATTACTAGTATCTGATTTAGACTTTCACAGTGAGCTTTGTTTAAAATCAATGTAACATTTTATTCTGTTAATTCAGATTTCTTATCCTATATACGAATTTGTTTAAATGACACAGGTATCATATTCTGTTACAGGCATCCAGAGATGAGTTTCCATGTGGCTTTACTTCACCTGCCAATAGAGGGAGTCTGAGCACTGACAAAGACACCGGTAATTAAACCTTTTGGAGATGATACATTGCGTGGGTGTTTAGACATGTACCCTCTACTTCTCAGTATTTTTTATATATTTCATAATAAAGACCATACATAGCTTGATCTCTACTAAAGTTTAATTAAAATCTGACTCATACTTGCAGTCAAATTTATTTGCCTAGGTTTCCTTGTCTAAGCTTATTTAGAACGTAGCTTGGCATACTGAGAAAATAGAGGATAATGAGAAAAATACTGGTTTCCACTCTTCTTATCTGTCGCCAGTTTTAAGCCAGATACTCCCATCTCTGGGCTCAAGTTTCCTTGTCTATAAAATTGTCTTTTAAATTGTGTGGCTTTATTTTACGGCTTCCAAGGAATTTCTTGTCGTTTTGTACATGCTAAAGTGTTTTGAAAGGTGAAAAGTTGCTTCACTTTTACATGGTTTCTTATGGTGTTTTGATGTAATAAACTTCACATTTTAGATATCCAAGATCTATTCCCTATATTAATGTCTCTACTTAAATTAGTTCCGTACTTTTTAAATATTTCTGACAGTTCCCCCTCTTGCCAACAAGGGCTTGACTTTTTTTTCCCCCCCAGCTTATGGGTCTTTTCAAAATGGACATGGAATTAAGAGAGAAGATTCAAGAGGTTCCCTCATCCCAGAAGGAGCAACAGGATTTCCAGACCAGGGCAACACTGGTGAAAATGTAAGAACTTAAATATTTAGGATGACCCTAGTGACACATTAGCCTGCAACAATTTTTTTATAGTATAAATATGAGCATCTGTACTCTCCTGTAGTCCATCCTGGCTCTGCAAAAAGCATCCCATAATTCTTAGATATTTTAGCAGTATCTTCCTATAGTGGCAGCTGCTACTTCAATGTCTTAAACTATTTATAGAGAATAAGGCATTCATCCTCAAGAGTTCTAACTCTGAATATCTCCTTTAACACTAGCACGCTATTTTAGTGAGGGGAAATTCAAGTTTAAAATATCTAATGTGCCTTGTTATTTAAAATGAAGCACATCCTGGCAGGATTAATGCAGTCTTTCATTCTTTTGTAATAGAGTAATGATATTAATTTGGGAGGAAAAAATATAGGTCCCGAAATTGACAATCTTAGGGTCCCAGCATCACTTAATCAGAATATATCCTCCCAACTCTTCTATCAAGTCGTTTCACGCCTGCCATTAAAGTTTGAGATGTGACTGCCTTAAGGCAGAAAGACCTCATTTTAGACGAGTAAAGTTTTGCCATGTTGTTATGTAAAATCATTGAATCGTATAAAATTATATTAGAAGGGACTATAAGAACAATAAATTCCAACTCTCAATTTACAAATGAAAATTGGGATTATGACTTAGAACAACCAGCTATGGCAGGACCATACTCGAACCCAGATTTTCTAATATGAGCACTTTTTCTCCTATATCATGGTGCTCTTAGTGTACATCAGCATCACCTGGAGGGCTTAAAAAATAGATGTCTGGGCCTCACCCCAGGGTGAGATTCAGTAAGTCTGGAATAGGGCCTGCTAACATGTATTTCTAAGTTCCCAGGTGATGTTGATGCTGCTGGTTGGGTATTGTTACCCTTGAGAACCAGTGGACTGCACTTCCACTGGTTCCTTGACCCTTTGGGTAAACAGTAATTTATTCACAAATGTTTCTCTTTTACACCATTTAGAAATTGTGACAACAGGTACCGTCATAGCTAAGGCAAATAAAGGTCAGAGAGGTTGAATGACTTGCTAGTAGTCACATAGTAGCTAGGCAAGCAATCAGAACCTAGGTCTGTTTGCTCCAAGTAAAAGTTCTTCCTTAGTAAATTCCACCCTAGTCAATGGTGCATCCCCAGTTTAGCTCAACTGAAAGTATTAGTTTTTAAATTTTTTAGAAGATTATTGTTATTCTATTCATATAAATCCCCAAATAAGTCAGATCTTGTCATGCTTAATTTCTGATATTTTTTAAAAAGTCATTAAATAATAGGAACACATCAGTACTTTGTAGAGGTACTAATTTTGAAGTATTACTGGGTACTCCTAAGTGTAATTATCGTAATATAATTAGCCCATTTTTTAATTTATTTATAGTTTTTAGAAATAGGGTCTTGCTCTGTCACCCAGGCTGGAGTGCAGTGACATGATCAGTGCTCACTGCAGCCTTGAACTCCTGGGCTCAAGCAGTCTTCCTGCCTCAACCTCCTGAGTAGCTAGGACTACAGGCATGCACCATCACACCCAGCTAAATTTTTTTTTTTTTTTTTTTTTTTTTTGTAGAGACAGGTTTTGCTATATTGCCCAGGCTGGTATTAAACTCCTGGCCTCAAGTGATCCTCCCACCTGAGCGTCCCAAAACGCTGGGTCTACAGGTGTGGGCTACCGCGCCTGGTTTTATTAGCCCTTAAGATAGATTTTCTAATGTATGATTTGGAGGTTGGATTTTAATAAACTCTAAGGAAAGATTCAAATGAAAAAGTTTAAGATTTTTCTTATGCTTTCACTCCATGTAAAAGCTATCTTTCCTTAAATAGCCATGATTATTTTAAAATTTTACCACTAAAACACATGGCATATGAGAATGAAACACAGTATTCATGGCTATATCTTTGTGAAGACTCCAAGGTAATTTCTAGTGATATTACTAGCTATTACTAGGAAAGAAAGATTCAGCCCATTCACCTTCAAGTTGTGATATAAAATTTAGATTTATGTTTAGAATTTTCCCAAACAGATCTAATGATAAAAAAAGAGTTACTGAGTTAAAGGCTGTGGAAAATTGTACTGATACTATTTCACGAACATCCTGTCCTTATAGACCCGACAGAGTTCTACAAGGAGTAGTGTATCCCAGTATAACCGCCTGGATCAGTATGAAATCAGAAGCCTCCTGATGTGCTACCTGTATATAGTAAAAATGATTTCAGAAGGTGAGTTACCATCACATTAAGCATGGACTGTACTAGACATACACCCTCACAGGTTCACAAATTCATGCAACAATATTTGATCATCATCTGGAGGCAGAGCACATGCACATTATAAACAGTTATTTGGAGACTCTGACCTTAAAATGTTTCTTAAATTGAACCTCAAAATAGGTTCATGTCAGTCACACAAGTTCGAGTCTTTGAAATAATTTTAACATAATTTTGCAAATGAATTTCTAAAATAAGGCAATGGTTTTAGAAGTGCTAAACATTTTGTTTTCATGCAGAGCATTTAATTCATTAAATGACCAATGTAACTGAAAGGAAATAATAACCACCAGAATTCATATTTAATACTTCAGCTTTTATTTAACCCCGGATTTGACAAATAAGAAACAAAAAGACAGGAAGAGTTCTCGAAGGGTAGGGAATGTCATCATTATCTTTGCAGCAACACTGTATGATATTGTCTGGTATCGCGTTCTTTGTCGGGCTCTGTTTTTTCTCCTTGGTATAGAGCCGTATTTACTAGTGTCACCAGTTCCTCTTTACACTATATGATGGAATACAACCGAAGGACTTTCATAAACTGCATGTCCTCGGGAAGTAAAAGCAGGTTATTTCCAAATACCACATTTACTTAGACAGTTCCCTCCCTTCTCTTCCTTTTCGCAATACTTTTGCTTAAAAAAAAAATGCAAGAATGGAAAACATAAAAGCACCTGGGATCATCATAGTGATTGCTATCTTTTACTCATTTTCTATTTTTTTATTTTTAGTAATTATTTCGTTTTAAATATTTTATAATAATGCAGGATGTAAAGACATAAAATAAGTTGATATCTAAGTAGCTATAGAAACATTAAAATAGCTAGATATGAGTAAATTCTAAAGTTCATTAATAAAATAAAAATAACTGGAATATTCAAGTTCTAGGAATGTACGATTTAGCATAAACATCAAACATTATGTTGTGGAATCTGGAAATTGCTAACATTTAGGGAGTTTCTTCTTAAGGCAATGAAAATGTTCTAAAACTGTGGTGAAGGTTTCACTAGTCTTTGAATAAACTATAAACTATTGTAATATTGTGGGCTATTTATGTGGGCATTTTTATGACAAATCAATCTCTCAATAAATTTGTTTTTTTTCAAAAGAGGCCCAATCTTTATCTGTTCTCCACTCCCATTGCCACTTGACTAGCCTTAAAAAAAAATAGGTCCAAGAGATACATTAGAAAAAAAGCAGAAGTGAACAAAAAAGCGGTTGAATACCACCACAGCCCAAAGAATGAGGGAAAGAGAGAGAAGGTAGGAGGGGAAAAGCTGCATTGCTGACTAGTTCTCTCCCCTCCTCCACTGTAGGTCTCACACACACATACACACACACATACATCACATTCTGTACTAACCAGAGACAAGTCTCTGGTTGTTATTTTTAATGTCATGGGTAAAACCATGACTGTTTTTGTTTTGAAGATGGAGTCTCACTCTGTCGCCTAGGCTGGAGTGCAGTGGCAGGATCTCAGCTCACTGCAACCTCCACCTCCCGGGTTCAAGTGATTCTCCTGTTTCAGCCTCCTGAGTAGCTGGGACTACAGGCGCCCGCCACCACGCCCGGCTAATTTTTTTATTTTTAGTAGAGATGGGGTTTCACGGTGTTAGCCAGGATGGTCTCGATCTCCTGACCTCGTGATCCGCCCACCTTGGCCTCCCAAAGTGCTGGGATTACAGGCATGAGCCACCACACCCGGCCCATGACTGTTTTATTTCTTGTGAACTTGATAGTTCCTCTTATTCTTGCAAATGTTGACCATGCTTGCTCAGTGGCAGTACTCTGTGCCGAATATTCAGTCTTTGTTAATTAGGTTTTGTAGTCTTCTGCTCTTGCTTTTTGATTTTGAAAAGCACATTTTCAATAACTAGTATACAGTCTATGTCACATCTGTTTATCTTTTATATGTATAAAGTCATGCTGTATATCTGTAAAGTCATATTCATTTTGTTCTAAGAAATGTCTTCTTCTAGATCCTTCTCAATGGATGTATTCTAACTACTTTGTCTTGTCCGGTAAATATTGTTTTAGTTACTCTATATGCATTTAAATATTTATCTCTTTCAAGTCCACAATCTTGAGGTCCTCTCTTGGCTTTCTTTTTTATTGAGTCATAAACAGTAGCAACTTTAATGTCAATGAAAAGATGTTCTATCTCTACACTTTTATATAGATTCTGGAGAATAAATTTCATTCTCTACTTATAGCTGCATTTTATTAATTGACAAAAATTTGCTATTTCAAAGTCTTAGATTCATTTGCCAAACATTTTCAGGCCTTACTGCTTAGTTTATTATATCGTGAGAAAAGGAATAAGAGTCAGGAGTTACCAGTTATGAAGTCTGAATTGACAAGAAGACTGTTCTGTTGGAAAAGTAAAACACTGTTGCTTCCTTAAGAGAGAAGGTGGTGGGGGGCGGCGGGGGGGGGGTAAGGGGGGGTGGGGGGGATGGGGAAGTTACTTCCTCTTTCTTTGTGACTGTGTCTTCACTTTTCTCTTTAGCCCAGACTCCAAAAAGACACTCTCAGTATCACATTGAGGCTTATCGGCACCATACCCTGCACTTGTAGATTCATTAATATTCTCCGAAGCAGACTGTTCATTGGAAGGTATCTGGTTAGAGCTATCTCTCACTGCAAATTTGGTGTTAGAAGGAATAGCAACCACTGCTCTTCTTTTTGTACTAGATTTTAAAGTAGAGTCTAAAGGCAAGACATTCAAAGGGATTATTTTCTTTTCCTTTGCAAGAGGGTGATATGAGGTTATAGAATAATCCTCTAAAGTTTCCAGTAAAGTTTCAGATACATGAGTTGGGTATTCTCCTGGGGAGATAGCGGAAGGGCTCCATGATGCGCCAATCTGAGTTTCTTTTTGCGGGGAGACCTTTGTTTCAAGTGTCCCTTTTGGCTGGCCAATCTTGTCTTCATGAAGATTGAAAAAATCTTGAAATTCATACCTCTTTTGAGGACTAAGTGAAGTTGTTAAAAGAGAACTTGCCAGTGGCTTCTGGCTGGCAGGGTCTTCTATGTTAGGCTTAGTGTCATTAGAGGAACTCTTCGCAAAAGAGGTCTCTGGCACTTCAAAGAGGTCTTGACTAAAAGATGGAGCTGGAAACTCTGAACTTTGTTGCAGTTCCTTTGTGCTCGTAGGTTTCATCTGCTTACTTTGTGACTGGCTTATCGATTTGATAGGCACACGCCTCTGCCTTCCTTGTGCAGGCTCCCTGACTGAAAAATCTGGCATAGTCATTTGACTACCAGAAACGAAATCATCGCTACCAGAAGTCTGAAATTGTTGTTGCCTCATTATTATTTTAGAAAGCCTTTTATTTTCTTCTCGTAATTTATTTGTTTCTTTAGTGAGTTCCGCAATAAAGAAAAGATTTTGTTGTTGTATTTCATAATAGTCTTTCTCTAGCGCAAGCCTGTATGTTTCTGTCATTGAACAGCAGTCACAGGTTTTTGCCTTTAACTGATCTTTCAAGTCATTAATGGTGCTCTGCAGGACTCTCTGCTGTTTAGTCAACTCTTTAATTTTGGCTGTGGAGCCCGTCCGCCTCCCGTCTGACAATCGCTGTTTCCTCAGACGTGTTAATTTTGCCTGTAGACGCCGCAGCTCTTTATCATGGAGCTCTTTCAGCGCCAGCCATGTTTTTTTAAAATTGTCAGATTCCAAATCACATACACTAAGCTGTGATGATTCTCTTCCTGAAGATTTCTTACAACCTCTCCTCCCTCCTTCACCCTCGTTCCCTGCCTGCATCATGTTTCACAGATTTGGAAATGGGAGGGATGGCCTTCTCGCTCGACAACAGTGCCGTTAAGAAAATGGCGGACTTGCCGTGGATTGGAGCTAGTTCGCTGTGAGGGCGAGCACTTTTACCCCTTTCACAGACCTTCTCCGAAGCTACCTTAGGACAGGGGGCGAGGGAGATGGGTGCTCACCGTTGGACGGAAAGTCCCAGGTTTTCGCTGGAGAGGAGGCACCAACTTTTCGGCTAGAAGAGCTAACCCACAGGAGAGGGAGGCCAGCACCCTCAGGCAGTGGCGCAGCAAGCTGCCCTTTGACCGGAGGCCGGAAACGCAGGGACTTCTGGGGGGGAACCCAAGCTTCTGTGAGTAGACACCCAGTGGCAGATAGGCGAAAGCGGAAGTCACTGCTAGCTTGATATATATTTTTTTAATTTAATTTTTTTTAGATGGAGTCTCACTCTGTTGAGCCCAGGCTGGAGAGCAGTGGCGTGATCTCAGCTCACTGCAACCTCCGCCTCCCGGGTTCAAGCAATTCTCCTGCCTCAGCCTCCTGAGTAACTGGGATTACAGGCGCGCCACCACGCCCAACTAATTTTTGTATTTTTAGTAGAGACAGGGTTTCACAATGTTGATCAGGCTGGTCTCGAATTCCTGACTTCAGATCCACCCGCCTCGGCCTCCGAAAGTGCTGGGATTACAGGCGTGACCCACTGGGCCTGGCCTAATTTTTAAAACAAGTCAAATTTTGAGTCTATTTTCAGTTTTATTCTTGATGATTAGCATTTTGTAATAATTGAAACCTAGCAATATTCGTGGTCTTATAAAACAATTGGAAAATTGGAAGTAACTAAGTCGACCTCCCCTGTTCCCTCATCCTGCTTGCCCCTCCATAAAGCCAACATTGTCTTGTCTTCCATCTTTATCATTGAGAGGTTCTAGCTCAGTTGGGAATTAAGTCATTTGCCTGCTTTTGTGACACCTATGCGATTTTTACAGTTAGAGGAGGGTCTGCTGACACCATTAGCTCCATCAAAGTAGGATAAAAAAGGAGTGGAAAGTCAAGTGGTGGCACTGTTTGTTTTGTTTTGTTTTGTTTTAAATCTCACTAAGTAGGTGTGTTGGGGAAGACATGGGTAAGAAAGAGAAGTATATGTGATAGATTTAAGAGACTTTTGTGTCTGAAATAGTTGTTCCACAGATAGATAGGACATCAGAATTTATAATGCAAAGGCAGAGAGAAAAAGGAAAGTTATCTGTCTCTCCTGAAGTTTAAAATTCTCTTTTTTATTTTTATTATTTTTTTTGAGACGGAGTCTCACTCTGTCGCCCAGGCTGGAGTGCAGTGGCACGATCTCAGCTCACTGCAACCTCCACCTCCCAGGTTCAAGTGATTCTCCTGCCTCAGCCTCCCGAGTAGCTGGGATTATAGGCGCTTGCCACCACGCCCAGCTAAGTTTTATATTTTTAGTAGAGAAGGGGTTTCATCATGTTGTCCAGGTTGGCCTCGAGCTCCTGACCTCAAGTGATACGCCCACCTTGGCCTCCCAAAGTGCTGGATTACAGATGTGAGCTACCGCAACCAGGCTGAAGTTTAAAGTTCTTAAACCTTTTTATTCACAGAGCCCTCTGAGTAGCAGGCAAAGGCATTTGACCTTCTCAGAAAAATGCACATAAACACACCATCTGGCATAAAATTTTAGGGAGTTCATTAAAAACACCTCATCTAAAGTAAAAACACAGCAACTTCCCTTACTCTGTCTTCAGAAATGATACAAAGATTGGGATAAGCGACCCAAAAGGACATACACAAAGCACATAAAAAGGATCATTGATGCTGAACTAATTACCAATTAAATGATATATTTGGAATTAATTCAAAAGAATACAGAGTGTATACTGGGCAGTGGGAGGGGAGAGGAGAATATAGATGAAACAAGATTCACCTTGAGTTGATAGTCCTTGAAGCTACATAGGACTTGGGGATTCACTGTGCTATTTGCTGTAATTATTTCAAGATCTAACACTTTATTTATTCCATTTTCAGATACTCTCTTAACTTACTGGAATAAAGTATCACCTCAGGAGCTCATAAACATTCTTATACTTTTAGAGTAAGTTATATTAATTTATCTTCATATACTTTCCCCTTATTTGGGGAGAATTCAACTGTTACAATTTTTTCTGTTTTTAATAGCTTATTTGCTAATAATGTAGAAAATGTTAAATTATTTTGATAATATAGAGCCTGACATAGAGGTTCTTTACCTGCAGACAGAAGAAAAATGTGAACGTGGAATACTTTGTATACTGCTGAAACTCTAGCTAATAATAAACCATCTTTAAAGCCCAGCAAAAGGCTTTCTGTGATCTGAAAAACTAGAAGTAGTATCAGCTGTCGTGCATCATTCATTTGGAACAGATGCTGGATTAGTGGAGCAGTGTAAATGATTGGAATTTAGAATTTGTACTTTCATGTAGAGCTGAGTAATTCTACCCACTGCAGAAATGTGTCTGTGTATTTGTGTGTACACACACACACACACACACACACACACGTGTATATGTATGTATTCCAAGACTCTTGGGGGGAAACCTAGTCTGGACATGGGAAGTTGTCCTATATTTCATCCTGAGCTATTTTTATATGATTATTGGAAGCTAAAAGAAAAATTAGAGATAGAATGAAATGCAATAAATTTTTAAATAAATAGTACACATATATGATTTGTATGGGCATGTCTACAAAAACAAAGCATATCAATACAAAACCCTTGGATTAAAGTCTTACAAACTTTTACAGAAAATGTCAGAAGAGTAAACAGCAGTTAAGATTTTTTTTTTAACTACTGTAATTGTACTGAAATATTTACTAATGAAAATATCTGATGTTGGGGATTTGCTTTAGAAACACAGGGGTAGGGAGGGTGGAGGGATATCAGGGGACCTATTCAGGGCAGCGGTCAAACAAGAATAGCCATGAGTTCAATCATTGTTGAATCTGGGGGATGATTGGGTATGTGGGAGTTAACTATGGTACCCTCCCTACTTCTGTACGCGTTTGAAATTTTTAATAATATAAAGTATTTTAATGCTATTATTTAAAATGTAGAAATTGCCCCAATTTTTAGTGTGGAAGAACCTTTTAGAGATATTATTGACTATGCTGGCGGGCCAGGCGTGGTGGCTCACGCCTATAATCCCAGCACTTTGGGAAGCTGAGGCAGGAGGATCATTTGAGCCCAGGAGTTTGAGAGCAGCCTGGGCAACATAGTGAGACCTGATCTCTACAAAAAATAAAACATTAGCTGGGCATGGTGATGTGCACCTGTGGTTCTAGGTACTTGGGAGGCAGAGATGAGAGAATAATTTGAGCCTGGGAGGTCGAGGCTGCAGTGAGCCGCGCATGATCATTCCACTGCCTTCCAGCATGGGTGACAGAGCGAGGTCCTGTGTCAAAAATAAAAAATGACTGATGGAGACCTTTGCTATGATAAGTTACAGAGCATAAAGGGTGATTTGCATTGACAGGTTTTTTAAACCTGTCATTAAAATTGTATATGAAAACATGATGTAATTGTAGCAAATAAATGTAGAAAGAGAATATGGCAAGCCCGCAATTAATTATCTATGTATTTCTGTATAGCAAAACACTTATCATTATAATATGATTTAAATAGGCTATTCTTTGTAACTTATGACTTTTAAAATATCACTTGTTAATCTGTAGAGGATGTTAATATATTACTAACATGCTATTGTTTTTCTTTCTAGAGTATGCTTGTTTCACTTTAGATATATGGGGAAAAGAAACATAGCAAGGTAATTCCCATAGCACTGCAATTTCTACTTTTTCCTTCTCTTCCAACAGAGGGCAATCTTAGTCATGCCATGTAAAACCTAGGTTGTATATTCTGAGTTAACATTGGGATACTTGTGATTTAGTTAACATGTCCCAGCTGAAAGTTTAAACGAATGGGAACTTTTACATTTTCAAGCTTCCCAAGGGGTGATGATTAAAGTGATATACAGAGTTTCTACCTTGTGAGATGCTTATCTTTTCTAAAGGAATCCAGAAGAGGCTAGATCCAGGGGAAGGCAGGAAATCATAAAGTGAGGACAACTGTAAGGTCTGTATTTTTGTCTGAAAACTATCAATATTCACCTCAGTTACTAAGGCAAATAGAAATCCCCAACAGCAATTGGGACATAAATGATACATTATCTATTTCCTCTTTTTGCCATGTAAGTCCTAGTGAAATAAATACTTAAGGAAATATTTGAGAGATTCTAAGGTGAAGAAGGTTACTTGCTTATTTCAATGAGATGTATTTTAGGGGTAGAGTTAGTCATTAAAGGAGCTCAAAAACAGTTTTAAAAAATGTTTAATTTTTAAGAGGCTGTGTGGATGGGGATTACTGTTCAGTCTCTGGAATGTCCTAAGGATAGGTAGTTTGGGTGGTGAGGGTTCCAATTTCAACCATGTTTTCCCATAAGTTGGAGCTGGTATGGCCATTGTTACCATGAACCTCAGTCTCTAGGATTCTGTCCACTCTCCCACTACGTGTACTAGAGGATAAACAAACTATTTCTTCCTTAGTCCATGTATGACCCAGTTGTAATTTTTTAAATGGAAACAACATTAAAGTAAAACAAAGAAAAGTTTGTTCATCTTAGCAATGGACATGCTTACAGAGTAAAAATTTCTAATCCAAACTTACCTCAAGTTCAGAAACAGATTAGATTGGCATTCATTCTTGAACATCTGGCTCTAGGACTTTCCCCTCTCATTTCAACTCTTAGTGAACCTCTGGCTGTCTTCTTCCCACTCTTGCCCTTCCTCACCTCCTGTGAAAAGATTAAATCTTATTGGAGTGTTGGCCACTTATCTCTGATGTTTTTGAGAAGAAGGAGGGAAGTGGAAGCTCTTTCTAAATTCCTTAATTATATTCATATATGCTATTTTAAAGATACATTAAAACTTCATCCAGTTTCTGGTGACACTTCATTTAATCCTTGAGTGTACTATTATGTTTATGTGGAAACCTAATTTTTTTTAGTTAAAAAGATGATAACATTGAGATATGTTATTAGAGCACTCCAGTTCCTGACTTTAAAATTTATTTTAGGGTGCATGATGCCTGGCTGTCAAAACACTTCGGAATAGACCGAAAATCGCAAACCATGCCTGCTCTTCGAAACAGATCAGGAGTAATGCAGGCCCGGCTTCAGCATCTTAGTAGCCTAGAAAGTTCATTTACACTTAATCACAGTAAGTGAAAATGTGTGTGTGGTACCCATTTGACCTTAAAGAAGTCCTGGTTTAAATAATAAAAACTGAAGGTGATGGATACCATAAATACCTTGATCATTACACATTATATGCATGTAACAAAATATCACCTGTATCCCTTAAATATGTATGAAGAAAAGAAGTCCTGGTTTAAATTGCCAGTATGATTGGAAATGATTTCCCATACATGTGTTTGCATCTCTCTGCTATGTATATAATCAATTTCATCATACATGACTATAAAATGATAAAATACACATGGATTTTTGAACAATTTTAGGTCATGATGTTTTCTTCTTAGTGTTAAAGAAACTAAATTTTTCCCATGGAATTGCTATTCTCATAATATTTTTATATTGAGTATTCTTCATTCCTACTGTTAAACTTTAATGCAAATATTGACATCTTAATATAATAGTATATGTAATATTTGTTTAGTTACTTTTGGTCATTTAATGATTAGGGAATGAACATGCTGAGTTGACTGCAGAAATCGGTGAACCCTAAATACTAGTTTGGCAAAGGTGTATTTCAGACAGGTTGAAGTATTGACAAGGCAAGTAGGGCAAGGAGAGAAATCTTGCCCAACTGTGGAAGCTAGAGGGTTATATAAATGGAAGCTATCCTATGAAAAGAAAATATTAATAACAACTCGAAGAGTGAGAATGTTTTGTTTCCACACAGTCCTCTGAAGGTTTCAGAAAAGGAAGCCAGCAAAACTGGCTTTGTGGTAAGACCTAGTAATAAAAAATAATGTTTTGCTAGACCCTGAGCTAATAGACTCAGGACCTTTAAATCTGCATGTTTTAAAGCCTTCAGCTTCTTGTAAAAATATGATGAACTACTTCCTTCAGTTGCCTCCAAGATACCTTGTTTTCCTTCTGATTTAGAAACAAATCTCATATAATTGGCATAATTGAAAATGTCTGACCATAGGGCACTACTGTTTATCTGTAGCTGAATTTCTATTTAGTGGTTTCTCATTTTTACCCACATAATTAGTGGCATGACTTAGAAGGCCTCCCACATTATTTCCTAGTTACATCGCCAGAGTTCATCACTGAAACCTTGTCTCCAAAGAGGTGGGCACCTAATTATGTCCTGCAGAGCTGTTGATACAGAACTGTAATGAAAACTAATGAAATTGATTAACCCAGACTATATTTGATGAAGGAGTTAAATACAGTATGACACTGTGAGCCCTCTTTCTTTTTTTTGAGACGGAGTCTCACTCTGTCACCCAGGTTGGAGTGCAGTGACGTGATCTCGGCTCACTGCAACCTCCGCCTCCCAGGTTCAAGTGATTCTCCTGCCTCAGCCTCCTGAGTAGCTGGGATTATAGGTACATGCCACCATGCCCGGCTAATTTTTTGTATTTTTAGTAGAGACGGGTTTCATCATGCTAGCCAGGCTGGTCTTGAACTGACCTCATGATCTGTCCGCCTCAGCCTCCCAAAGTGCTGGGATTACAGGCATGAGCCACCGCACCCAGCCGAGCCCCCTTTCTTGTCTTAAGTCTTTGGGTAGAAAGTCATTCAACACCATTATGTGCATCTTCGTGTTGGGAAAAGTTTAATTTACTTTTTTAATCCTAGGTTCTACAACAACTGAAGCAGACATTTTCCACCAGGCACTTCTTGAAGGCAATACAGCTACTGAAGTTTCCCTAACAGTACTAGACACCATATCATTTTTCACTCAGTGCTTCAAGGTAAAAATGAAGAGTTATAATTCAGTTGGTACCATTGCAAAGTAACATTATGCAGAAATTACCTAGTCAATGTGGGGTAGTACACTGAAAAAGGCTGGCATGAATAGTCAGGAAATGTGGATGGCAGTTCTAGTTTGGTTATCATGTGACTCTGGAAGTCACTGAGACTCACTTGTGTCATCCATAAAGGGAAGGGAGTGGACTAACTTGCCCTTAAGCTCTCTTCTACCTCTTAAATTCTATTAGATTTTCGTATTTAAAAACAAAGTTTCCATACTTTAAGTAGCCAGCAATTTTTAGCCCAAAATATGTTTGGATCTGTTTGCCCAAATACCCATTGTGATGAGATGTCCTGTCAGGGTAGATGATGTCCGGGCAGGCCGGCTGGCTTCCCTAGGCACGCACTTAGTGTTTTTTCTCAGATGTTTGCCTCTCAGTGCAAATCATCATTGCTATGATTTTAAAAAGAAGGTAAAAGCAGTTATCTAGTAGGATTATTGGAGGGGGAAATGGGATAATGGACGTGAGAGTGCTTTGAAAAGTAAAAACGATGTGACCATAATGTAAGAACTCAAAGGTGAAAATCTTGCTTGCTTTCACTTCAGTTGTACAGATTTTTTTTTCCTTTTTCCCCTCTTCTCTAAGTAATTAAGTTAATTGCTTCAGACCTCGAGATTTTCTATGGAAACCTGGCCTGTGCTTTTCAAAGAGGCTTATAAAGGAAAATAGAATTAGATACTAATACAAAATAGGCTGCAGAATACCTTTCATAAATAGGCTACAAATCCTTTATGAAGTATTAGGTTTGTTCTATATTAAAATGCAACACAACTCCATGTTTCATCGTGCCAATAACTAAGAAAGCCATTAGATCTCATGATGTACATTGTATTCCTTCCTCCTATTCTGATACCTCTTATTTATTTAACAAACATTTATATAGTCTCTTGGTAGAGATCAGGCACTGTCCTAAGTGCTTTATAAATATTAACTCACTTTTTCATTGTGAGGCTGGGAATGAGAAAGGGGAGTGATCTTTTTGAAACAATGGAAATATTCTAAAATTGGATTGTGGTGGTCACCCAACTCTGTTGCCGAATTTACTAAATGTAATTTAATTGTATACCTGAAACTGGTGAATTTTATGGTTTGTAAATTATATCTCAATAACTTAAAAATACAAATATGAACTCACTTTTAATCCTCATAATAGCGTTATGATGTAGATACTGTTATTATTCCCTTTTGAAAATGGGGAAACTGGGGCCCACAGGAGGTTAATGTCATATAGCTGGGCAGTGGCAGAATCAGGATTGAGATCTAGGCCAGTTATAAGAGACCATGATTCTAGCCACTAGACCATGCCTCGAAATATACTAAGGAAAGTGCCAGAAAAATCAAACACCATTCAGGGATTCTGGCTGTCAGTATTATCATTAGATTGTTGTTGTTTCGGGTTTTGTTGTTTTTGGCCAAACTGTAACCTGCTGGTTACTTTCTTGAGGGTTAGCAGGATAGGGCTGGAGAAATTAACCATTGCTGATTAAAACAAAGTTGACAAACTAATAGGTATTTCTCTACAATTTGTTGTTTCTTTGCAAGGGGCATTTAAACAATTTACATAGTCTGTTCAATTGTGATACCTGTTAATTATCTGTACTCATAGAGGGCTTATTTTTTCACGAATGGCTAACCATATACTAAACATACTTTTAAAGTAAATTAGATCATAATCTAATAAAATAGAACTGGTATTTTCCTTCATTCATACATTACAATATTTAGTCTCTCAGAAATACAAAGGCTGATTGGCTTGTATTCATTATTAATTTATTGATTTCTTAATTGAGAAGCAATATGGTATAGGTTAATAGAAAATACTCTTCCCATACTAGTCCTGTATATTGCTGTGTTGCATTGAAAAAAAATCTACCTGTTTAAAATGTTGGGATTAAGTATTTTAGATATCATGTATGTAGTAGTTGTTTGAGATTTCCAAGTTGAAAGATGACACAAATATTTTGAAATTATATGTAAGAGCCTTTTATTTTCCTGAAACTTCCAAACAGTGGTTTCATAAATAGGTATTGGTGAAATCAGTTCTGTCATTCTCAGTGGGGCATAAACCATATTTTTTAATGTTTTATAGACCCAACTTTTAAATAATGATGGCCATAACCCATTAATGAAAAAAGTGTTTGATATACATCTTGCTTTTCTTAAAAATGGACAATCTGAAGTGTCGCTGAAACATGTATTTGCCTCACTGAGAGCTTTCATCAGTAAGGTAAGGACAGAAGCTTGGAAGCAGCCGGTGGGCTCTCTTCATTGCAAAAAGGAAAGACGGGACAATGGGGGTCATTGTGGTGACATATACAATGCCAGCTCATGAAGCCATTAAGTACTGCCTTTGTAAATAGAAGTACAGAACAACAAAGCACACACAGAGGGCCTGACCATGAACCCCCTCAAATCAGAAGCTACTTTTTATTTCACCCCATCATACCTTCCCTTTTCCATTAAGCTCCTTTGAAGAATATCATTTTAAAATTACCAAACCTGCCAGTTCTCTATTTTGCTTCTTTTTAAAAATATTGTCATGTTGGAGGTATATAAGCCATGAGTGCACTCATGTATAAACACTTTGAAAGGATCCAACTTTTGTAATCCCAGGGTCTTGTATAATATCTTGGAAATGGTAAGCACTCAGTACATGTTCAAATGGATGAATCCTGCCTTTCAATGCTAGCCATAACTGAGGGCCCTAAATGTGCAGTCCACTTACCTCAGCTAAACAATAACCTCAGACTTGGCTTTTAGGAAGAAATATGACTGAAACAGACAGCAAAGATTTATTTTCTGTGCTCAGGGGCTTTTTAAACTTAAGAATAAACATAATTAACCAAGATAGAGCCAAGGTTATGGAAAGGCACAGTCCAGATCTTCCACTGGTTTATGTAACTACAATAAGACAAAGAAATTCAGTTTCTTTATTTGTGTAATAGGCTAGCTAAGCTTTGAAAACTTTTTGCCATCCTCATTATTTAGATAGCAGCCAATTGTGTTTAATAGATACAGAAATTAGATGAATTTGAAGCTTTTTATTGCCATTCTTTAATATAATTTATGAATTAATCTATGGGAAGCCAAGTTCAACACAAGCATGTTACAAGAAACTAAGGGAAAGAGATTCAGAAATAATTCATTTAACAAAAACTGTGTAGGTACTTACTGGATATAGTACCTAAGGGCTTATTGTCCAGTAGAGGGAGGCACACACACATCAAGATACACATACACAGAAACAAATACCATCAGGATAAAATAAGTCTGTATAGACCTCTGGGGGTGAGCAGGAGAAAAACTCTAATTTAGCAAAAGTTTTTCTGCAGCAACGGAGCTAGGATTTAATATGGATTCACCAAGAGATGAAACTAAAGATGTAAATGGAGTACAGATCATGTGGACTCATCTTAAGAGTTGGATTTCATCTTTCAGGCATCAGGTAGTCATGGAAGGGTTTTAAGCAGGGAAGTAACACAATTATATTTGTATTAAGAGGGAATTGGTAAGGACAGGGGAAAATCTCTTTAAAAGTTGTGTTGAAGAAGGATTGGTGACAATGTCAAAGGCAGTAAAAAGACTAGTTGCAGTAAGCTAGATAAGAAATGAGGACCTGAAGTAAGGCAGTGACAGTGGATATATGAAGGATCAAAGGCAGATGAGACATGTTGAAAAAGGATTTACAGGATTTGATCATCAGTCCACTGACAGTATGGTGGAGTGTGGTGGTTGATGTGAAATACAGGGGAAAGACTACATTTGCAGTAAAAGTTAATGAGTCCTGTTGAATTTGAGTGCCTATGGGACATTAGGATATATGGATCTTTGCTCTGGAGAGGGATCAGATTGGAGAGCCAGACTTGGAGTCATTCTCCATTCATCCATTCTATATTTATTGAGGACCTTCTCTGTGTCAAGTGCTGTACTAGGTCCTGTAGATAGAATGGAGATACAAAATAAATATACTCTTTGCCCTCATGAAGCGTTCAGTCTTAGTGGGGATAGGGGAGACAGAAAATAAATAATAAAAGAATTAGTAATCATGAGCCGGGCACAGTGGCTCACGCCTATAATCCCAGCACTTTGGGAGGCCGAGGCGGGCAGATCACCTGAGGTCAGGAGTTTGACACCAGCCTGACCAACATGGCGAAATCCCATCTCTAATAAAAATACAAAAATTAGCTGGGCGTGGTGGCGGGTGCCTGTAATCCCAGCTACTCAGGAGGCGGAGGTTGCAGTGAGCCAAGATCGCGCCACTGCACTCCAGCCTGGGTGACAGGGCAAGATTTCGTCTCAAAAAAAAGAATTCACAATTATTATATGTTCTAGGAAGGAAACAAACAGGGTACTGAGACAGTAAATGGTTTGTGGGAGATAATCTTATCTTAGATAGGTTTGTCACTTTTAAAATGAGACCTGAATCTGTAATCCCAGCACTTTGGGAGGCTGAGGTGGGCAGATCACAAAGTCAGGAGTTCGAGACCAGCCTGGCCAACATAGTGAAACCCTGTCTCTAGTAAAAAAAAAAAAAAAAAAAAAATTAGCCGGGCATGGTGGCAGGTGCCTGTAGTCCCAGCTACACGGGAGGCTGAGGCAGGAGAATCACTTGAACCCGGGAGGCAGAGGTTGCAGTGAGCCGAGATCGCGCCATTGCACTCCAGCTTGGGCAACAGAGTGAGACTTCGTCAAAAAACAAACAAACAAACAAACAAAAAAAACCACAACAACAACAAGAAAAAACAGAGAGACCTGAATTACTGAAAAGGGGCCAGCTGTAAAAAGAGCTTACAGAAGAACTATCTAGGGAGAATGACATACATGTGCCAAGGCTCTGAGTTGGGAAACAGTTTGGAGTATTCTGAGAACTAAAAGGCTCGTATTTTTGGAGCATAGTGAACTAGCGGGAGCATCAACATACAAGTGGTAGTTGAAGCCATGGGAGTGGTTTGATTTTCCCTGGAGGGTACATTGAAGAAGAAGAAAAACAACAACAACAAAAAAAATCAAGAGCAGAACACTGGAGAGAAACAATGTAGAAGGGAGGTTTAAAGACGAATCTGTGAGGGAGATGAGAGGGAGCAGTCACAGAGGTGGGAAGAAAGGTAAGAAAGAAGGATATCATGGAAGCCAAAGAAGGAAAGAGTTCCAACATTGTCATGACGTATACGGAGTAGTCAAATAAGATAAAGGGGAAAAGAGGTCTGTTAGAATTGGCAATAAGGTCATTGATGATTTTAGCCATTGCCCACTCAGAGAAGTGGGTGATGTGGGTAGAAGACTTAGTGTAGTGATGAGCTACACTATAGCTATGATCTCCCTTAAATGTTTATTTTCATACCAGAGTATCTGCTTCATCCAGAGTTAGTTTAGTCTGGTGAAATTATTAGCGAGATTTCCCAGTTGCCAATCAGAAAACATTTATTAAGCATTCATTATCTGCATAGAATTACACTTGGTATTAAGGTGAAATAAAGGGTAGATTCCTATATGTGGGTCTAAATTCAAGGTTCCTAAGAACTAATTTTTAAAAGATGTCCCTCTAGCTTCACTCTCTGAAAAACATCTATTGTGTATCCTGAAGCAGCTTATTATTTGCTTGCCTAAACCTAAAAGCATGGGAAATTGTAACAAGTCTATGTTACCTGTATACTGTGTCTTCCACAAAGCAGACTGAATACATTCTTAAAGGAACAGGCCACTTGTCTCTTTTGATAATTCGTCACTTTCTTACTCCTTTTCAATGCTAAAACGTATCTTAACTATCAGTGTTTATGTGAAGAGGATATATGTGTGTGTGTGTGTGTGTATCTCCTATATCCCATTTGTTAAAAGATGAACTTCACTTGCTGAGTAGATTTTAGCTATAATTTTCTCAGCACGTTGATGTTCACAATAAAGGAACTGTTGAAATATAAAGCAAAAGAGTAAGTAATGAAAATTGACCTTCCCATTTTTAAGCCCCCATTTGAGACCCATCGTTCATCATTTCAGGCATTCTTTCAAAACATGTTGAGAACCTGCTTACTGTATTATGGCGGTGCAAAAGTAATTGCCACTATATCACTATATAGTGGCAAAAACCGCAATTACTTTTATATAATATTATATAATATTATAATATATTATATATAATATATTATATATAATATATTATATTATTATATATTATATTATATATTATATTATATATTATATAATATGTAATAATATATTATATTATATATTATATAATATGTAATAATATATAATATATATATATATTATATATATATATATTTTATATATATAATTTATTATATAATAAATAATATATAATAATTTATTGTATAATAAATAATATAGAATAATTTATTGTATAAGAAATAATATATTATTATATATTATATGTTATATATTAATATAATATATAATATATAATATATCTTATATATTAATGTATAAACATAAGCTATATTATATATTATTATATATTATATATTATTATATATTAATAATTATATATTATATAATATAATATTATATAATAATATATATTATTATATAATATATAATATAATAATATTATATAATAATATAATATATATATAAAAGTAATTGCGGTTTTTGCCACTATATAGTGATACAGTGGCAATTACTTTTGCACCGCCATAATACAGTAAGCAGGTTCTCCACATGTTTTGAAAGAATGCCTGAAATGATGAACGATGGGTCTCAAATGGGGGCTTAAAAATGGGAAGGTCAATTTTCATTACTTACTCTTTTGCTTTATATTTCAACAGTTCCTTTATTGTGAACATCAACGTGCTGAGAAAATATATTATTATATAATAATATATTATATTGATATGTTAATATATTAATATATAATATATATTATATATAACATAAATTATATATACTATATACACATAATATATAATATATTAATATATAATATATAATACATATATAATATATAATATATATAATATAATAATATAATAAGTTGCAGACTCTCGAGCTCTTCTCAGATCTATAGCATTTATATTCAGTACTTCTATGTCTTTGTAATAACTTATATACTGACTTAAGTTCTATTATTATCACATGCTGGTGTTTATGTTAACTATTTCAGGCTCTCTGGAGAGCAGAGCCTGCCTTATGTTGATTTTGTATCCTCAAAGCCCCCAGCATAGTTTTAGGTGAGGATATAGAGGGCACTTGATATTCTATTGATTTTATGATTGGATTTTAAATACTTATTTCTGTTTTCCCTGTTCTTTAGTTTCCTTCAGCATTTTTCAAAGGAAGAGTAAACATGTGTGCTGCATTTTGCTATGAGGTTTTAAAGTGCTGCACATCGAAGATTAGCTCAACCAGGAATGAAGCATCTGCACTTTTGTATCTTTTGATGAGAAACAACTTTGAGTATACCAAAAGGAAAACCTTTTTGAGGACACATCTACAGGTCAGTGAAAATAAAAGCGCCTCTTCATCTTTCTTCTCTTCAATCTTTAACCTCTAGATGAAGATCCAGAGCCACCCAACCCAGTCCAATACAATGTGGCCATCTAGCACTTGATGTGTGGCTAGTCTAAATTTAGATGTTCTGAAAGTGTAAAATATACTATGGCTTTTGAAGACTAAGTATGAAAAAAATAGAATATCTCAATTGTTTTATATTGATTATATGTTGAAATGATATGTTGCCTGTATTAGGTTAAGTATATTAAAATAAGTCTCTTTTTAGTGTGGCTACTAGGTAATTGATAATTACATATGTGGCATGTGTCATATTTCTACGGAATAGAGCTGCTCCTGAGCAGAGAAGAGCATAGGCTTTATTTCAGATTTTATTTTATTTTATTTTTTGAGATGGAGTCTTGCTCTGTCACCCAGGCTGGAGTGCAGTGGCATGATCTCGGCTCACTGCAACCTCCACCTCCCGGGCTCAAGTGATTCTCCTGCCTCAGCCTCCCAAGTAGGATTACAAGCATGCACCACTATGCCCAGCTAATTTTTGTATTTTTAGTAGAGACGGGGTTTCACCATGTTGGCCAGGCTGGTCTCAAACTCCTGACCTCAGGTGATCCACCCACCTTAACCTCCCAAAGTGCTGCGATTACAAGCATGAGCCACCGTGCCCAGTCTCTAGTTTAAATTTGAGGACTGCCACATACTATGTGACCTGGAGCAAGTTACTTCCTTAGCCTCTCAGTGCCTCAGTTTCTGCAAATGTGGTGGGGTAAATATTGTTACCTAGCTCATAGGATTTTTATGAGGATTAAATGAGATGATTAAATAACAAGCTTGTTAGATTTTACAGAACAGATAACACAGTTTATGTTTTTCATGCTCCAGTATGCCCACTTATTTTAAAAATGAGAGATGTGTCAAGGTTTAGTGGAAAGCATTGACTTTGGAATCAGGCCTACCTGCACTTAAATCATAGCTTAAATCCTTACATGCCCTGTGACCCTAAGCAAGTCACTCAATCTGGCTGAACCTGTTCCCTTATTTGTAAAATGAGACTGAGTATTTCACTTTGCAGAGTTACCCTGAGGATTAAAATAAGGCGTGTATAGTGCCTATAGTGCCTGACACAATGTGTAGCACAAGATAGATACTTCCTACATGATAGTTATTATTCAACATCTCCATACTTTTGGGTTTATTGGATGAAATAGCTCTGAACTAAACCACAATTGGGACTGATTGACTCAGTAGCCTTCATTGTAATATGGGAAATCCTTGGTCCTATTTATATCTTTACTGTCATGGTCTGTCCCATTAGAGTTGTTTACTGGAGATAAGATTATTAGTGGGGAAACAACCATAAGCAGCTTGTTGAAAAATGTCATCAATAATGTGAAAATCTAATAGGAATACTGTGTATGCTTCCTGTAAAAGTCTGCTATATATTTACTTTTGCATGTTAGAGTCAGCCATCATTACACATTAGGTCCTTTACTATTTGCTTTTATATGAGATGGCACTTGGAAACCCACCTTCCCCCAGAACATTGTTCTAATTTGTGTGCCAATATACCTGAATCCCCCATTGGTATTGATTCTTCTGGGTCAAAGCATCAGTTTCCTTTAAGTCTTTTATTCAAATATAGACAAATTAACAAATATGAAGACTTAGAACACTGTCTGGCACATAATAAGTGCTCAATAAAGGATTAACTAGTACTCTAATGGTTATGATCTCTTTCATCCTCTACAAAGTAGGGATTTTTATCATAGGCATTTTACAGATGAGAAACATGAGGCACGGAAAGGTTAAATAGCTTTTCCAAAGCCACACAGTGAATTATTGATAAAGTCAAGATTTGTATCTAAGGCATTCAACTCTAGAGCTTATACACATGGCTATTACTGTATCTTGCTTCCTAGGACCAGTGGTAAAGCATCCAGCCATTAACATCTTAGTATGAATTGTTTTGGCATTCACCCAAGGGAGACTGAGAGATTTAAAAGTCCCATCAAAGACAGTGGTTCATGCCTGTAATCCTAGCACTTTGGGCGGCATAAGTGGGTGGATCACTTGAGCCCAGGAGCTCGAGACCAGCCTAGGCAACATGGCAAAATCCTGTCCCTACAAAAATATAAAAAATTAGTTAGGTGTGGTGGCACACATCTGTACTCCCAGCTACTTGGGAGGCTGAGGTGGGAGGATCACCTGAGCCTGGGAGGTAGAGGCTGCAGTGAACCAGTGAACCAAGACCGTACCACTGCATTCCAGCCTGGGCAATAGAGTGAGACCCTGTCCCAAAAAATAAAAAGTACCATCAAAGTCCATTCCATAAACTTTTGTTAAACTAGGTAAACCCTGGTCAAAAACAAACAAAGTTGCTGAGGCACTGGACTTGGAAGTCCAGCCAACTAAAATAGACTAGTGAAAAGAAATGAGAAATCATCAAAGAAAAACATGATTTATTCTCACCTTTGCCACAGCTACAACCTAGAAAGCATATTTAAAATGGAGACCTGACTACCATTGTATCAGTTCACTATTATGAAAATAGTTTTAGATCTGGCTATCCTATGAGTTTTGAAAAATTGTTTACATCTAACCAAGAAAGATCCTTTAAAATTTGAAATAGGGCCTTTCAAGTTACTATTTCAGCAGAAGAATGTAAACCCCTCATATATGAAGGGTACATTATGATGGTACACTGTAGAATCTTTAAAAGAAGCATTTCATGTGAGTGCTTATATACTTATAAAATGATGAGCATAGGCAGCATTTGTTCAAAAGTTATTTGGAAAATAATATTTACTTCTTCCCACAGATAATAATTGCTGTAAGCCAACTGATAGCTGATGTAGCACTAAGCGGAGGATCAAGATTTCAGGAGTCTTTATTCATTATCAATAATTTTGCAAATAGTGACAGACCTATGAAGGTATGTTCTCATTTCAGATAATAAATTAGAACCACCTTTGCTATCAGGGAAGTTTAAACTCTTAAACTGTCATTGGATTCACAACTTTTGTTAGTATAGAATGTATGGAATGTGAGTTTTATGAGTTAAGGGCTTTGTCTTATACATCACTATATCTCTAGTACCTAGAACACTGCCTGGTACATAGCAGATATTCAATATCAGTTTAGTGGATGGATGAATGAATATACTATGTATTCATAGTTGTTATGGCAAGTCGAATCTGAATTTTTTTTTCTGGGCTTCATTTCCAAACTTGCTCAGAAAATATATAGATCCTTTATTTCTTAACAATTGTCACCACTTTTAATATTGGTTAAATAAGCACTGAATTTGAAATTTCACAAAATTTCACTTAGAATAGCTAACAGTTGCCTGATCCATTGCCAATGGATGAGAAATGGCACAGAAGGGATTCATTATTTGATGGTTTTGTGAGTTTTGAAAATTATCTGTTAACACCAAGGCTGTCACTCTTAAGCACCACTTTGCTGAGGCCAAACTCAAGACTCTGACCACTGTTCCACTTTCTTTCCTATATGCTTAAAACTTATAGCACTGTAAAAATTCATCTGTTGCTTTGTTGCATAGAGTGCAGGTTCTGATCTTCAGTGACACATGTATACAAGGGAAGAAGAATCCTTTGCCAATAGGACTTTTCCTCCCAGAAGAATGAATCATCCCCACTCTTGGGAAAGGCCATCTTCCAGCACAGTTTGACAACATTGTGTAAAATCTGAAAAAGATTAAAAGCTCATAGTCACAGCATATTTGATGTTTGGATGTGTAGAATCTTTGTACCAAAAAATATTCCCATAGGAATGTTGCTTGTACTGAAAAATAACAGTGCGTAGTGCCAGCCGCTCTCAGGCTGGGAAAATTTGCTTTCCAGCCAGTTCTACTAGTTCCGCAGGGGATCAGTATATGCTCCAGCTAATCTTGTGAGCATAGAAACAAGTTACACCACTTATGCTTATACTCTAAGGAATTGTTTTTACCAGTTGTTACCATCCTTAGTACTATGTTATATAGGTAGATTGGTAAGTTTGTCTAGGTAAATGGAGCTTGTGTGCTCTCTCCTTGATAGGAAATCTTTTTCTTTTCCATAACTCATTTATGAAATGACTTAGTTTTATTCTGTTATGGCAGTCATTACCAACAAACCCTATTACGAAAAGATACAGCTTTCCCCTGGTAAATGGGATCTCTATTAATGTATAGAAAGGAACTTTATGTATATAATTATTATTTTTAAAGGGATTCAAAGCCAGGTAGGTATTTTTTATTTCTATTGTATTTATTTATTTATTTAGAGACGGAGTTTCACTCTTGTTGCCCAGGCTGGAGTGCAATGGCCCGATCTTGGCTCACTGCAACCTCCACCTCCCAGGTTCAAGTGATTTTCCTGCCTCAGCCTCCCGAGTAGCTGGGATTACAGGCGCCTGCCACCACGCCTGGGTAATTTTTTATATTTTTAATAGAAATGGGGTTTCACCATGTTGGCCAGGCTGGTCTCGAACTCCTGACCTCAGGTGGTCCACTTGCCTCGGCCTCCCAAAGTGCTGGGATTACAGGCATGAGCCACTGCTCCCGGCCAAGAAGGCAGTGTTTCAGACCATTTCCCCCACATATTGTGTTCATATTGACAAGCTCCCTAACCCCTGTACTTGTCTCTTCCTCATCATCTCTGAATCATATAGATAATTGTGATTACTCCTGTGGGGGTTAAGAGGATGCAATAGGACTTCCTTAGCAGTGGCTAGGGTAAAGAGGAAACTCTGGTATTCTTGGTGCCAAAAACAAACTTTGAATGCTTAATGATCTCTCTAAACTTTCTGGAATGTTCTGTGATTCATGACCTCCCATTTGTGTAAACAGAAATTTCTGCAGTATGGTTTTCACCTTAGTGTATGTGGTAGTTAGTGGATGGAGTAGGTATGCTTATCAGAATGGAAGAGTGGCCAAGAGCACCAGCTCTATGGCCAGACTGCCTGGGTGAAAATCCTGTCTCTAACATTTACCAATTTTGAGACTTTGGTCAAGCATTTAAACACTTTTTTATAATAGTACTTAACTCATAGGGTTGTCGTAAAAATTAAAACATGTAAAGAACCCAGACTAGTGCTTGGCACATAGTAAGCTATTAGTTTTTAGTTACTGTTACAAGAAAACGGCAAACAAAGATCACTCCCATGGCTGTGCAATTCACAATGGAGGATCTGGGATTCAAAGCCAGGTAGTCTGGCTCCAGAGCTAATGCTTTTATGTCCTGTGAATGTACTGCCACCAAGGTTAGAGCCTTTGAAGCCTGGGCTAGTTACATATTTTAAAAATTATTTATTTAAAATTATTTCAGTGTACTATGTGCAATACCAAGAACTGTAACAGGAAGTGAAAATCATATTATGTCCTCAGCATTGGATGACAAACCTTAGAGCACATCGATATTGTTGTTCAACTTGTCTTTTTTGTTTGTTTTGAAATTAGGCAACTGCCTTTCCTGCAGAAGTCAAAGACTTGACCAAGAGAATCCGCACTGTTCTTATGGCCACTGCCCAAATGAAGGAGCATGAGAAAGACCCTGAAATGCTAATTGATCTCCAGTATAGCTTAGCCAAGTCCTATGCAAGCACCCCAGAGCTCAGGAAAACCTGGCTTGATAGCATGGCCAAGATTCATGTAAAAAATGGAGATTTTTCAGAGGTGACTACTTAAAGTCTTGTTCTAAACAGCCCTTCAAAACACCTTGAGCATGTTCTGACAGTTCTTTCTCTGTCATCCTTTTTCAGGCTGCGATGTGTTATGTCCATGTAGCAGCTCTAGTTGCAGAGTTTCTTCATCGAAAAAGTAAGATATTTCTGTTTTTAGAGATGGGGAGATTTTCATTTAGCATAATAGTTTTTTATCTTTGTAGTTTAGCTATGAATATGATATAATAGAACACTGAAAAATATGTTCACCCTTGGCCTTATTCAGTGTTAAAAATAAGCTGTTATAAAAGAAGACTGGATTGTTTGTTGTCCCTTCTGCTTTCATTAGAGATTACAAGAAAAGTTAAATAGTACAGGGTGGCCAGGTGCAGTGGCTCATGCCTGTAATCCCAGTGCTTTGGGAGGCCAAGGCTGGAGGATTGCTTGAGGCCAGGAGTTTGAGACCAGCCTGGGCAACAGAGTGCGATCCTGTACCTATTTTAAAATAAAATATAAAATATAAAAAAAAATAGTACAGGGCCAGGCCTGATGCCCAGTGTTTATTTTCCAAGACTGTCCCTCCCTGGAAGACTGTCACAAATTAAATTCTTCTCAAGGCTCAAGTCGGGATAACACAGATTATTTGTTTCCCCGTCATGTGTCTTGACATCACCAACTGCCCGTAGACTATGTCTCTCCAGCCACTTTAGTGCAGTGATACCTGGGTACTAAAAGGGAGTCATACTCTTGAAGGGCTTTAGGTCCAGCAGCCCTGGATTCCTAATTTAAGATTCCTAATTCAGGAAATCTACTTGGAAGTGTCCCTTTCCATAAACAGTATTGTTGGCTACTGCTCAACAGTATTGTTGAACAAACTGCATCTGCTCAAATAGTAACCCAGTTGAGTTAGGTTTAAACATTGATTGGCAATGGAGCTGGCAACCAAGAAATCTCTATCTCAATGTCCAAGCTACTTCCTTTAAGGCAGTGGAATGAGTAACAATACGGCAAAATGAAACCAACTTATTAAAGAAGTCATATCACTCTGGCTTCAGCTATAGGAACACAACCATGTTTTGTTTTCTTTTTTAATTCCAGAATTCCTACAGTTAACTGTATATCTGTCATTTCACACTGAGGCTCAGTGTTTGATTGCCTCATATAACACCCATGTGGAGAATCTTTTTCTAAAAAGATTCTTGGCCGGGTGTGGTGACTCAGACCTGTAATGTCAACACTTTGGGAGGCATGGGTAGGTGGATCACTTGAGCCCAGGAATTTGAGACCAGCCTTGGCAGGAATGGTGAAACCCCATCTCTACAAAAAATACAAAAATTAGCTGGGCATGGTGTCACATGCCTGTGGTTCCAGCTATGAAGGAGGGTGAGGTAGGATCATAGCTTGAGCCCAGGACACTGCACTCCAACCTGGGTGACAGGACAAGACCCTGTCTCAAAAAATAATAAATAAATAAATAAATGAATAAATAAATTTTTAAAAAAAGATTCTTCTTAAGTAAAATGTAGATTCATTTTACTTATATTTTAAATTAACACTTTCTGTCTGACT
Organism: Gorilla gorilla gorilla; assembly: GCF_029281585.2. Lineage (NCBI taxonomy): Eukaryota > Metazoa > Chordata > Mammalia > Primates > Hominidae > Gorilla > Gorilla gorilla. The sequence continues at coordinate 130,378,943 of NC_073247.2, forward strand.
CTGGAATTCTTTTGAACAATCTATGTGTTTGATATACTTTAGTTTTCTCCTTTTAGTATACATATGTGAGTTTTAAACAGAGAAGGAGATTAATTACCAAAATAAGGCCCCATTTGAGGGTTTTTTTAAAAATCACTGGTATGCATATGAAATCACAGTATAAGTAAATATTGAAATTACACACCTGAAATTCCAAATAAACTGACAGATATGAGAACCTTAAACAGAGTACCGTGATTTCAAGTATGTCTTCAGAGAAATAGATTAATATTATCTCATCTTTTTAATTAGAAATCTGGCAAGGCATGGTGGCTCACGCCTATAATCCCAGCACTTTGGGAGGCCGAGATAGGTGATCACCTGAGGTCAGGAGTTCAAGACCACCCAAGACAACATGGTGAAACCCCGGACGTTGTGGCACACACGTGTAATCCCAACTACTCGGAAGGCTGAGGCAGGAGCGCTTGAACCCAGGAGGCGGAGGTTGCAGTGAGCCAAGATCACGCCACTGCACTCCAGCCTGGGCGACGAGAACAAAACTCCATCTAAATAATAATAATAGTAGTAGAAATCTGAAGATTTTTATGTCCACTAAGTCTAAAACTGTACTTTTTAGACTTTGAAAATAGTTAATTATATTAAAACTATTTCCTGGAATGTTTTTGTTTTTTTCACAAGTGCAGAGACATTAAAGCTAAGCAAAAATCAAGAATTATTTATCTTTATTATCAGTCCTTAAGCTTTAGAAATATAATTTCTTGCTATGGTTTTTCTGGATATTAGCATGAGGCAGCTAGCATAAACACCAAACTGATACGTTTCAGGAAGTGGAAATGATATTTTCAACTAGCCATTTATATATTTCATAATACCCTCAAGGTTTTTTAGAATTTATTCTCCATAGAAATCAAAGCACTCTTCACTAATGAGGAGAAAATGTTGTTTTGAATGTTAAAAAAAAATGATGTTTAAGAGAATTTACATATTTATTTATAGGTGTCATCTATTTTTAAATTTCTTTTAATTAAATTTTATTTTATTTTAAGTTCTGGGATACATGTGCAGGATGTGCAGGTTTGTTACATAGGTAAACATGTGCCATGGTGGTTTGCTGATGCCATCTATTTTTAAACCTGGAAAATTCTATTTGCCTATATTAGAAAACCTTATTCTAAAATAGTGGTAGTAGTAAAAGTCCTCAGCGTTTTCCCCACTTAGCTTCAGTGATCCAAAACACCTTTTTTTTCTTAATTAGCTGATTCAACTATACTAGCTATACCAAGGTCGACTACCAATTTAAAACACAAGTTAAAAACGTAAACTGAGTATTATTCTAAGTGAACTAACTCAGGAATGGAAACCAAATATTGTATGTTCTTGCTTATAAGTGGGAGCTAAGCTATGAGGATTTAAAGGCATAGGAATGATATAATGGACTTTGGGGACTGGGGGTGGGGGCCAGGGAGGAATTAAAGACTACACATTGGGTACTGCTCGGGTGACAGGTACACCAAAATCTCAGAAATTACTGCTTAAAGGACTTATCCATGTAACAAAAAATCACCTGTTCCTCCAAAACTATTTTTTTAAAAAAACCTGTAATCTGTTAACCCCCCATCCATTCTGAGAAAGCATTAGTGAGCTTTTTGAAGTCTAGATAAGACCCGGCAATTGACAGAGTAAATGAAAATACATTTGAGTGCAGAACTGAAAAAAAAATCACTGAATTTACGCTTAAGACCAACGTATTTGACAAAGATAATTGGGCACCTTTAGAACTCTTTGTTTTCTATCATTAAGTGCCCTTTGATAATGAAGCCAAGAGGGAAGGAGCATTAGAGTATATTTTAAATCCCTGATACATATCCATTGCCAAAAATGTTTTGTTTTCTCTAATTCCTAACCAGTTTCTCTTGAAGTACATTATAAAACATTTTTAAATCAAGATGGAATAAAATACTACTCATCAGTTGACACATTGGAAGCAGATGTTCTACTGTGTAGCGTTTTTAAGGGAAAAAAAATACTTTGCCCTATTGGATCATTGCCTAAGCAGGGAAGGGCTTAGGGGCCCTTGCCCCTCAAAGGTGACTACACAGCACCCACAAGGGACCATTTCCAGATCCTTTTCTTCACTGTGTCAGGCACTGAATTGACAGGAAAAGGGAAAGGAGGTATGCAGTACTCCCTGCCCCCACCCTCACCCTACCCTCAAACTTCTTTCAGGCAGCCTGAGCTCTTGCTTGTTCTACCAAAGAGACTTAAGGATCACTATTCTCTTCCCTTTATTGAAGGCACCTCAAAGTGATAATACTGAGTGTCAGCTATTCTCCTCCCTCCCAAAAAATATAAAATAAAAAATGTCAGAATTTGCTTATTTTTATTTTGTTTGAGAACCTCAAAATTTCTAGATCACATTCTCCCTTTTTTCTTTTCCTAAGAGAGGGTACAACTGTTTTCCCCAGGGAAGACAAGAGTCAAGTCTCTGCATTCTTTCACCACCAAATAGCATCCTAGGTTCAGCAAAGCTTCAGGCCTGCAAGGATTCACCCATCAGCCCAGAAAAAGGAATTTCCTTTCCCATAGAATCTGGTTTTTTTCATTCCTTACAGGGTAATGTTGCTCTCTTTCCCAAGACGTGGTATCCAGGATCTGATAGCTTGAGTTTCATGAAGCTTTTTATTCCCTCATTCTTTCCTAGTCATAGCTTTTTCCCTTCTTATCCTCCCCTCAGGACTCTTAGCTCTTATCCTTCTTCTGACTGGCCATCCTTTTAAATCAAGGGTTGCACTGCTATCCCATCTTCCACACCCCTTCCCACTTTTTTTCACGGGATAACTTGGATTCAGGGTTATGGTCTCTATCTGAACAGTTTCCATCTTGCTTTCCCTAGGACAGCAGTCAGGAATACAGAAGTTACAGCTATAAACAGCAAGGTCAAGAGTCCTGGTCAAATACCAGAGAAACTGATAGCGGACTCTCCAGGACCACCTTCTACAGGGCTGCATAGGTCTATATGAGATCCGTCAAACAGATGCATCCTTCTGTTGGGATATGTACATTGGCCAATTCTAGACTCAGCAACTTGTTTCATCTGAAAGTCTTTCTAGAACTAAGAGGAATCAGGATTTTCTCCAAGCATTTTAAAGAATCTAACAAAGGGTCCTGATATAATTGGATATTGATGGGTGTTGATAACTTTAGCAAAAAGGGGGAGGAATATAGTCATCTCTGGGTAGAGATACATTATCAGGCAGATGCATTAAGATAACACACTTAGCAAGAATATTGGACTCTGAAGCTGAAAATTCACAATAGTAGTCTTTGCACTAGATAACCCAGACACGACTTTCAGAAGTGGGTGTTTATGTCTTTGTTCCTGAGATAAAACAGAATTTTCCCTACTTCTACTTAAGATACACCGGAAGACTCTAGCAAGATGCTTTTAGCCTCATCTCATCTCTGGCATAGGAGTGTGCCTTTCTTCATCCTCCCTTAAATCCCAGCATTCTAGAAAAGCCCTACATTTGGAAATGACTTAAAGTAATAATCTCTTTTGAACAGATGGGAATTTTTTTTCTCCCAGTCATGGACCTAGCTGCCTGAGGCCTTCAGGGATTCACTATCTTCTTCAATAAAGGCTATGTTCTTTGTCTCTTCACTCAAGTCTTGGGTCCTCTTCTTTACGGCCTGGCTCTTGACTTGATAGTGCTGATCAAGTGGGATGGTTTCTTCTACCTTTCAAAAAGTTCTCCTAATGCACTACTGCACAAAGAGTATCCCACAGACCAGCTGCTAGTCTGAGAACTGTTTATCACATGTTTACAACAAGATAAGGAGTATTGTCCTGAATGTAAATGAACCATGTCACTAAACACTCTGTTTGTTCAACTGACTTGCTCCTTTTAATAGAAAGACTTTGTTGAAGAAGGAAATGAGGAATTGATTTACATTCTGGTGAAAGTTCCTTATCTTTTTATGGTCCAGTACTTTGAATAGAACTCTCTAGAGGTCTTGTAACAGACCATTTTAGGCATGCTTATCTTCAGCAATGAAGCAGGCTATGTTTTATCTTCAGCGCCTTTTATTTATTATTATTATTTTTTTTTGAGATGGCGTCTCGCTGTGTCACCCAGGCTGGAGTGCAGTGGTGATCTCAGCTCACTGCAAGCTCCACCTCCCGGGTTCACGCCATTCTCCTGCCTCAGCCTCCCGAGTAGCTGGGACTACTACAGGCACCCGCCACCACGCCCAGCTAATTTTTTGTTTTGTTTTTTTTTAGTAGAGATGGGGTTTCACCCTGTTAGCCAGGATGGTCTCAATCTTCTGACCTCGTGATCTGCCTGCCTCGGCCTCCCAAAGTGCTGGGATTACAGGCATGAGCCACCGCACCTGGCCCAGTGCCTTTTATTACCTACTTTATTTGAACAAAAATGGTCCTACAGCTTGGTGGGTCAAAGTAAATATCACTTTCATTCCTGGGGCTCCTTCTTCCTTAATTAAAACTCACTGACTACTCCCATGTATTTCTCCCTTCTTGAAAAAGTATTTCAAAGCCAGGCGTAGTGGCTCACGCCTGTAATCTCAGCACTTTGGTAATCTGAGATGGGTAGGATCACTTGAGCTCAGGAGTTTGAGACCATCCTGGGTAACATGGCAAGACCTGGTCTCTACAAAATATATAAAAATTTGCCAGCCGTGGTGGCTTGCACCAGTAGTCCCAGCTACTTGGGAGGCTGAGGCAGAAGGATGGCTTGAGTCCAGGAAGTCGAGGCTGGAATGAGCTATGATCACGCTACTGCACTGCAGCCTGGGTGACGGGGTAACACTCTGTCTCCAAAAAAAAAAAAAAAGTATTTCAAAATAATCCTATCTTCCCCTAGCAGACTTTCATCTTTCTCTCCAAGAAGTGTGGTTCCTACTTCTGTGTGTGGTTCCTACTTCTGTGTGTGGTTCCTACCCATGTTCTGTCAAGCAGCTTACCCAGAAGATACATGTCTAGTGATTAGGTTTCATTTAGACAAGAAGAGTTGGAAAAATCCAAGCCCTGATATATAACCTCTTTTCCACCAGAATTCTGAGAAATCTCTTCAACATGAGGTCTGATTTTTTTTTTAAACCTTCCTTCTTCCTTCCCCAACCTCTAACAGGAAGATTACCAGATACTTAGTTGTAAGTAAAGGTCATTATTTGTAAGTATCACTGTTAGATTGTAGAACAGTAGATTGCAACAGCCATTTTTCTGTGTATGCGTGACTAGCTCCTATCGGAAGGAAACTTTTTCATTGAAACGTTTTCAATGGTTATGTTATAAAGAGGCAGAATTTTCCTTGAACTCTAAAATTACAGCCCACTTAGATAAAGGTAAAGGCAGACACAGTAGGAATGTTTACACATGTTCCCCTGTCTAGAATCTATAGGGGAACCATGTGGCCTTTACACCTAGACTGTTGCTTGACAGTAACAATTTGGTCCAGAAGCCTACAGCAGGTGTTCTCAGCTTGAGTTCACTTCCTACTTTACCAGGAGTCCAGCTGGCAGCCATTATTTTATTCTACCTTGAGAAGGCTAGTTTGTTTATTGGTAGGCTTATTTGCTAATAATAATTCATTGAGTACTTATTTACTAGGCTCCATTCTAAACACTTTACTTTTCGTTTAATTCTCATAGCATAGTTATTTATTATCCCTTTTTTACAGATGATAAAACTTTTTATAGTCCCAGGGAGATAAACATTAGCACAAAATCACAGTTAGTGATAGAGCTGAGTCTATGTAACTCCAAAAGTGGTGGTTCTTCCAGTGCCCCATCCTGTTTTCTCTAGGATGCTTCATCCCTGCCATCTGTTTTATTTCCTGACTCTCTTAAAAGTCCTAGGCCAGACCTTCTCCAACATCTCACTTCCTCTCCCAAATCTCAGTGAAATTAGGCACTAGACATGGTTACCAAAGATCACTTAGTGGTTACCTGAAAAGTGCCTGCCCTCTTGTTTAGATGATAGAACACAAATGTATACAGGATCAAAGTTTAAATAAAAATGTTTAGATTGCACTAGATGAATATCTATCCTAGCCACTGAAGATGATACATAGTCAAAGAATAAAAGTTATTCATAACTAACTTAAGCTCACTTTGTAGGGGGAGAAACTAATAAAATATGTAGTAAATGGAAACAAATTTTAAAATTTTTTGTAAGTGAAAATTGTACTTAAGACTTTGATTCTTACAAAAATATGTGTTTATTTTAAATAGCCCATCTCTGTAAGGCTCACTGTTATTTACTAAATGCTTTCTCATAAATTCACTCCACTGTTTTTTTTATTCACACAGAATTATTTCCTAATGGATGTTCAGCGTTCAAGAAAATTACTCCCAATATAGATGAAGAAGGAGCAATGAAAGAAGATGCTGGGATGATGGATGTCCATTATAGTGAAGTAAGGATTCCAGGGCCTGCATTGCCAGTTATATAAATTTCACTTCTTAAAATTCATATATATTAAACAATTATTACAGCTAACCTAATTTTGAAGGTAACTAAGGGTTAATGAACTTTAAGTATTAAAACTGTCCAGGGCAAAGATGTTCCTGTTTAGAGGGCCCTGTCTCTTGAACTGGTCCCATTGTCTAGTTTTAGAAATACAGCATTTGCCGTCCTCAAGTCACTATTCCAATAACTAGATAAGAGTCAACACATGTTGGAAATTTTTCCATAAAAAATAGAGTTAACATTGCTCTTTACTTCAACTAAGACAGAGTATGTACAAAAATATTTTTAAATGGAAAATTTCTGCTGTAAATGCCACATGGATAGAAAACAGCTTTGGCTGTCAGTCAACCACCAAAGATTTATTGAACATTGACTTAACAGCAAGGCCTTGGACTTGGTGACCTAGGAGCTTTAAATAATTAAATATGATTAGTCCCTGACCTCCAAGGTCCACCTGAAGAGATAATACATGTACATGAAATGGAAAAAAGACTTTTGAATAATATTTGAATAATGCAGACAATATGTGCCATGCAAAGTCAAAGGTGAAAGATGCCTTAGAGCTCAGGTAAAATAAAGGAGGTATGATCAGAGAGGGATTGGAAGAATGAGGACACCCTGAAGGCATTCTAAGAGACAGGAGAAGGGCAGGGACCACGACTAAGAGGTAGGAAAGTGTAAGACATGTTTGAGGCACAGTGAGTGGATCCTTTTGGCTATAGCAGTAGGTTCCCATAGAGAAGAGTATTAGTTGAGGCCAGATTTTGAGAAACTTTCAATGTTTGGGCTTTATTCAGTAGAATATTAAATTGGTATCAAAGTCTTTTTTTTTTTTTATGGAGTCTCGCTATGTCGCCAGGCTGGAGTGCAGTGGCGCAATCTTGGTTCACTGCATCCTCTGCCTCCCGGGTTCAAGTGATTCTCCTGCCTCAGCCTCCCGAGTACCAGGGACTACAGGCGTGCGCCACTATGCCCAGCTAATTTTTGTATTTTTAGTAGAGACAGGGTTTCACCATGTTGGCCAGGATGGTCTCGATCTCTTGACCTCATGATCCACCTGCCTTGGCCTCCCAAAGTGCTGGGATTACAGGCATGAGCCACCGCACCTGGCCTCAAAGATTTTTGAGCAGGATAATGACTACATGAAAGCAAGGAAGAGGGAAGCCTAATTTGGTGATGATGTGGGAGATGTATTGAAGATGCAGGGATAGGAGCTAGAGGCAGGGGCTAGAGAGAAGGCTGCCCTAATTATCCAGATACGAGTAGTTAAGGCTTAAACCAGGGTAGTGAAAGATTCAGGAAATAGTGTGAGGAAAAGATGCTGATTTGCTGGCTGTGGGAGGGGAAGGGTCAAAGGTAGCTCTAAGATTTCAGGTTTGGAGGTTAAGGAAAAATGATAGATGGATGGTTTTGCAGGAAAAGTGATGATTTTCATTTTATAGGTGAGTTGATTTTGATGTGAAAGCTTATCAAAATGGAAATAACCATCAAGCCGTTAGAAATGTGGAACTGAGGCTGGGCGCAGTGTCTCATGACTGTAATCCCAGTACTTTGGGAGGCCGAGGCAGGTGGATCACCTGAGGTCAGGAGTTCGAGACCAGCCTGGCCAACATGGCTCTACTAAAAATACAAAAATTAGCCAGGCGTGGTGGCACCTGCCTATAATCCCAGCTGCTCGGGAGGCTGAGGCAGGAGAACCACTTGAATTTGGGAGGTGGAGGTTGCAGTGACCCAAGATTGTGCTACTGTACTCCAGCCTGGGTGACAAAGTGAGACTGTGTCTCAAAAAAGAAAAAAAAAAAGAAATATGGAACTGAATCTAAGGAGAGAGATTAGGGTTAGAAATACACATCTGGAAGTCATATCCTTATGAGGACCAAAGCAGACTGAATATTAGACATAATAACGGCAAGTGAAGAGCAGAGAATCAAGGACTGAACCATGGGGGAAAAGTTCACAAAGAGTGTGAACGTAGAAAACAAGAAAGAAACACAGAAAAGAAGAGATTGAAGTTACAGTCCCATAAAATTACATTTCTTAAAAAAATTGTATTAATGAGATGAAAATTACAGTGACACACTTCATAAACACTTTATGAATTGATTTTTTAAAATACACAAATCTCAACTTAGCTCTGGCTTATTTAGTTAAATTAATGATACACCTAGAAGCTTTACCTACTATTTCTACATAGTCTGTCTCCCTATCAGTAAAATAAGGACAATAATACTATCGTGGTCACTTCACAATACATGTGAAAACTTAAAAAGTCATGAAGTGTGAGAATAATGTCAGGTTTTATCATTGACCTACTTGGCAGTGAGATTTCTTAAAAGCAAGTTGGTGTCCTTTTACCCTCAGAACCTACAAGGATAGATACTTAAAATATGTTTGTTGAATTGATTGATCATAACAGAGATGCAAGATACTTGAATTTTTATTCCAGCTTAATTTTTGACTGTATAGCCTTGGACAAGTTAATTCATGTTTCTGGATCTTAGTTAGATGATTTCCCAGAGACCTGCAGGTTTTACAGGCTGACAGCAGGAAGATTCAGAGGATTTCATGGGGCTTAACTGGTTCAGTACAACTGAACTTGTATCCTTGCTTTCTAAACAGCAGCTTCAGTGTATTCATAGAAATGGCTTTGAGCTTGACCCTTTTTTATACTCTTAAGGAGAGCAATAACTTTTCTTAATAATCAAAAACTGTAATTAGTTTTCTGTATAAACACATTTGTTGGAAATCTTTTGGGTTCTACAAGTAATTTATACATACTTCTATTTGATATATACAGGTAGAATCATGTTTTACCAAGTGCCACTTTATTTTTCAGTTTGCATTATAAGGCTTCTTCCTTAAACCCTAGCCAATTAAAAAAACTGACACTGATTTAGAAGTTACATTGAAATGAAAAATACGAACTGTTGTCCATTTAGTGCTTGTATTTAAATATGTGAGTTAAACCGGTAATAACGCAATGTAACTTGTTTCCAAAAATGTATTTCTGACTTGATTTGCAACAGTTTTTTTTTTCCGCATGACACCACCTCAGGAGGTCCTGATGACGTGTGCCCCTGCAATAGATTTTAAACATATAATTAATATATAATTGGGCTGGGCATGGTGGCTCACGCCTGTAATTCCAGCAGTTTGGGAGGCCAAGGCAGGCAGATCACTTGAGGCCAGGAGTTCAAGACCAGCCTGTCCCCATGGTGAAACCCCGTCTCCACTAAAAATATAAAAATTAGCTGAGCGTGGTGGCACAGGCCTGTAATCCCAGCTATTCAGGAGGCTGAGGCACAAGAATCTCTTGAACCCCAGGGGCAGAGGTTGCAGTGAGCCAAGATCGTGCCACTGCACTGCAGCCTGGGCAACAGAATGAGACTGTGTCTCAAAAATAAAAATAAAAATGATATAATTAATATGTAATAAAATCTTAAACAATTTGATGAATTTTGACAGTTGTATACACCCATGTAACCTACCATCAGAAACAAAAAATAGAACATGCCCATTCCTTTGGGAAAGGTTCCCTTGTGCCCATTTCCAGTCAGGCTCCCCACCTCCACCATCTGATTTCTATCACCATGAATTAGTTTTTATGGCATAAAAATGGAATCAATCATTCAATATGTACCTTTTTTTAATCTGGCTTCTCTTGTTTAACCTAATGTTTTTGAGATTCATCCATATTGTTGGGTATATCAAAAGTTTGTTCTTTGTCTTTATATACAAATTTTAAATCCATTCAGTTGATGGATTTTGAATTGTTTCCAGTTTCAGGCTGTTATGAATAAGTCTACTTTAAACATTCCTATCTATGACTTATTGTTGACATATGCTTTTTTTCTCTTGGGTAAATACCTACGAGTGGCATTGCTGAATCCTAGGGAAGATATATATTTAACTTTTAAGAAATTTCCGAAGAGTTTCTCAAAGTGGTTGGACCGTTTTATACTGTTTGCCAGTAGTAGATGAGAGTTCTAGTTGCCCCACATCCTCCCTAGCATCTGATATTGCTGATCTTTTTAAATTTTAGCCATTCTATTAATATTAGGTGTGAATCAACATCTCATTGTGGCTTTTATTTGTATTTCCCTAATAACCGATGATGTCTACCACTTTTTCAGGTGTTCCTTGGCCTCTTTTGTATTTTATTTTGTGAAATGTTTGTCTTTTATCCATTTTAGAAATCACATTGCTTACTTTTTATTGTTGTTTTGTGGGAGTTCTTTCCTGGATATAAATCCTTTGTCAAGATGTATGTGCTGTATATTTCTTTACCAGCTTCTGACTTGACCATTCACTTTCTTAATTGAGTCTGTGGTTGAGCAGAAAATTTTGGTTTTGGTTGTAATTGATGAAATCCAATTTATTATTTTATAATAATTTGTTCTTTTTGTATCTGGTCCCAAAAATCTGTGCCTACCTCAAGATCCTGATAGTGTTGTCCTGTGTTTTCTCCTAGAAACTTGTTTCCGAGCTTTGTTTAGGTCTATAATATATTTAAAGTTCATTTGTGGAATGAAATAGAGGTCAAAGCTCTTTTTTTAAGACAGTTTTTTTTTTTTAAGACGTACCATTTGGGGAAAAACAAGACTTTCCTTTTGTCACGTTGAATTTACTTTGGCACCTTGGTCAAAAGTTCGGTTTTTCATATTTGTGTGGGCTATTTCTGGATTCTCGGTTCTCTTCCACTGATCTATTTGCCCATCTTGATGCCAATATCACACTTGATTACTATAACTTAAGTCTTGAAATCAAGTAGTGTTAGCCCTCCAGCTTTATTCTTTTTCAAAGTTGTTTTGGCTATTCTACGTCCTTTGAATTTCCATATAATCTTTAGAATCATCTTTTCTGTTTCCTCAAAATAGCCTGAGAATGGAGAGTTTAACAATATTGAATTTCTCAATCAATGGGCATTTATCTGGGTTATCTTTAACTGCCAATAATATTTTGTAGTTGTTAGGGTAGAAGTCTTGGGTTAGATTTACTGGTAGATATGTGATGTTTTGATGCTATTGTAAATAATATTGTTTGCTTTTATATTTTTATTTTTTATTATGTTGTTGCTAGTATATAGAAATATAATTGATTTTGTATGTTGATCTTACGTCCTGCAACCTTACTAAATCTGCTTATTAGTTTTCATAGTTTGTATGTTTTTTATGATTTTCTACATATACAATTATGCCATATGCATGGAACAATTTTACTTTTTCTAATCCTGTATGCCTTTTCTCTTTCTCTTGCCTTGTTGTACTGGCTAGAACCTTCAGCATAATGTTGGATAGAAGTGGTGAGAGCAGACATTCTAACTTGTTCTCAATCTTAGGAGAAACATGTCTAGCCTTTAGGTTTTTAGTAAATGCCCTTTATCAGATTGAGGAAGATCTCTTCTATTCTTTGTTTCTTGAGTTCTTTTTAAATATCATGAATGGGTGTTAAGTGTTGTAAATGCTTTTTTCCTGCATCTATTGAAAGAGATATAATTTTTCTCTTTTATTCAGTTTATGAGGTTGTATATTACATTGTTTTTTTTTTTCTAATTGTAACCTAACTTTACATTCCTGGGATAATTCATACTAAGTGTGCACCTTATTTTTAATTCCCCCAATGTTTGTCCCAAAATTGCTGGAAATTTTAATTTGGCTAGCAGATGTTAATATACAGATGTTTTATTCAAGTAGCAACATTTATTTCACATATACTATCCAGTGACACTAAAATAATCACTGGAAAAGCCAATGTAAGTAAAATATTGTCCCTACTCTCAAAGAATCACAGCCTATTGGAAAAGTCAGATATGTAGATAATATGTAAATAATGTACAAATATAGTGATAAATCTTTGCCAAAAAATTAGTGAAATAGAAAAAAAGATGTGTAGTGTCTTGCCTACCTTATATTGATAAGGAGAAGAATCCTGGAAAAGGTGATACCTAAAGTGTTTTAAAGAGATTAACCAAGTAGAAGGGATTAAAGGGAGGAGGGGCGCAGCCTGAACAAAGACATAAAGCTAAGACACACCATTGTGCTTCAGGGAAACTGCTAGTAGTTCGCTGTTGTTATAACATAAAGTACAAAGTTTGGTATGATGAATGATGAGATTATGGAAGTATCAGCCACATCATTGCAAGCTTTATGTGCCACATGAAGGAGCGTGTCCGTTGTTCTGTGAGTGATGCGGAGCCATTGCCAGATTTTAAGAAAGGGAGAGTGGCACGCTCAGGTTTGCATTTTAATCAGAACCCTATGGCAGATGTGTGGAAGATGTATTTGAAAGGGCTAAGACTGGAGGCAGGAAGATAAATTAAGAAAAAAAAATAGTGAAATTTTGCACCTTAGCAATGAGAGAAATGGAGAGAAAGGGTCAGACTTGAGAAATATTTAGGAAATAAGACTGGCAGGACTTGGTGATGAACTCATTAGAGAATGAGTAAAGAAAGAGGGTGTAATAGTTTCGTAGATATCTGAGCCTATTTGGGCTTCTATAACAAAATACCAGAGACTGGGTAGGTTACAAACAACAGAAATGTATTTTTCACTATACTGGAAGCTGAGTAGGTGAAGATAAAGGTGTTAGCCGACTTGGCGTCTGGTGAGGATCGACTTCCTAGTTCATAGATGGTATCTTCTCACTGTGCCCTTACGTGGTGGAAGGGGGTGAGCTAACTCTCTTTTTATTAGGGTACTAATCCCATTGATGAGGGCTCTGCCCTCATGACTTAGTCATCTCCCAAAGTCTCCACCTCCTAATACCGTCCCCTTGGGGGTTAGGATTTTAACATACGCATTCTGAGTACACAGAAACATTCAGGCTGTAGCACTAAGACTGCAATATCAAAGTACCACAAATTGGGTGGCTTAGAACAAGAGAAATTTATTGTCTCACAGTTCTAGAGTCTAGAAATATGCAGTCAAATTGTTTTCAGGGCCATGCTCCCTCTAAGACTCTGGGTAGAAGCCTTCTTTGTCTTCTGGTGGTAAGAGTTGTTCCTTGACTTCCCTTGACTTGTGGCTGCATCACTCCAGTCTCTGCCTCTGTAGTCTCATGGTGTTTTCCCTGTGTGTCTCTGTCTTCATATAAAGATACCAGTCATATTGGATTGGGGCCCACCCTACTCCAGTATTGCTTCATCATAAATGATCATATCTGCAATGACTCTATTTTCAAATAAGGTCACATTCTGAGGTACTTGGGGTTACAACTTCAACTTACCTTTTTAGGGAACACAATTCAACCTATAACAGACGATAAAGTCAAAACTGTGCTTAGTTTGCTACCTAAGGGTCTATAGGATATTGCCACTGGCGAGATAGGAAACACAGGTATAAGAGCTAGAAGATGAATTCGATTTTCCAAAGGACATACAGGAAGAGCTGTTTTAGGAATCAGTTCTACAGGTTTGAAGTGCATCTCTTTAAGATAGAAACAAGCTGTTATGACTTACGGGTAGCATCAGTAATTGGCTTCATGTTTTCATCGTTGAGAACATGAGATGAAGGTTCACAAAAGAGTTTTATAGCAACTGTTATTCTGGCAGCGCTGGTGATCTCTATTTTGAGCTGTTATCCTATCATTCTCAGTAATTTTAGAACCATCAGTCGGGAAGTGTTCTTTATCAAAACTGAGTCATTTTAATACCAACCCACAAAAATAAAAACTAAAAAAATTTAAAAAAACATCGAATCATTATAATAAACACCTAAACCACCAACACAATAGCTTGAAAAAGTTGTCAAATTTTCTTAAGACTAATATGGGTAAATATTGTTTTAATATAAAAAATAATAGATGTTAGACATTCAGACATCCTCAATTTGGAACAAACAATATATTCCCTTTTTAAAAATATTCTTTCTCGATGTGTTAACGTTTACAACTATAGTTAACATCTTCATTATGTGAATAAACAAAATAATCATAGTTTACTATTGTTAACATCAATTTTATATTTTTAAGAATGTTTTTAACTTTAAATATTTTAAATATTTGATTTAGAAAATATTGTCACACAAGTATGTTCCTTTTGTGCATCTCATTGAATTTAGTACCATCTGTTTGTTTTCTACCAACTTGAAATGCTTCAAAATTTATTTGTCCAAAACTCTAAAACTATTTTTAATTCCTAATTGGATTTTTCTCTTAATGCAGGAGGTCTTGCTGGAGTTGCTAGAACAATGTGTGGATGGCTTATGGAAGGCAGAACGTTATGAAATAATTTCTGAGATTTCCAAGTTGATCATTCCAATTTATGAGAAACGTCGTGAGTTTGAGGTAGGCAATTTGAACATTTTTATCATTGACTTATGTATTTTATTTTGGTTTTAGGGAAAACAGTAATATAGTTCTGTTACTATTATTCGACTTGTGTCCTCTGAAGAATATAAGGTTCATTACATTATGACTTTTGCATTTTATCATAGAGTATAGTCTATCATTTTGACACATTTGTCCAATTTCAAAGTGACAATCCCTAAAAATGCTATTAAATCCTGAGATTTTTTTAATGTTTTCACCACAAAGGAATGATAAATGTTTGAGATGATACATTTACTAATTACCCTGTTTTGATCATTACACAATGTTGGCATGTATGGAAACAACATTTCCCCCATAAATTGTACCCCATAAATATGTACAGTTATTATGTGTCAATTAAAAACAACATAAAACTTCCTCTGGTCCTGCTTATGAAAAGAAAATAAAGTAAAACTTAAAACATCCTACCTTATATTCATTTATGTTTTCCAAATGAAATTAAGGGTAAAAGATCCAAAATAGAAATTGAGATTTAAATTAGACCAGTGGTTCTGAAAAAAAATTTTTTTTTTGAGATGGAGTCTCGCTCTGTTGCCCAGGCTGGAGTGCAGTGGCGCAATCTTGGCTCACTGCAACCTCTGCCTCCCGAGTTCAAGCAATTCTCCTGCCTCAGCCTTCCAAGTAGCTGGGATTACAGGCATGCACCACCACGCCCTGCTATCTTTGTATTATTAGTAGAGACGGGGTTTCACCATGTTGACCAGGCTTGTCTCGAACTCTTGACCTCAAGTGATCCTCCCGCCTTAGCTTCTCAAAGTGTTGGGATTATAGGCGTGAGCCACTGTGACCGGCCTGAAAATATTTTCATCTAGCAACCTCCCCTCTTCCTCTCAGAGCATAAAATAATCAGTGTTGTTTTCGCTAAACCTTCACTTCAAAAAGCTGTCAAATTTCCATGTTACCCAGGGAAGAGGCATAGACATGATTCTATTCTTTATAATTTAGCGGAGAGACTAAAGGTGCTGGCAAATGGCAGTGGGGTAGGTAATAATACACTAGTAATAGCCCTATTATGAGAATTTTAAAATTTTGACTTGCCAGATAAACTATTGATAAAGTATAGTTAATAAAGAATAGTAGTATAATGCACAGCAATTGCCACCAGCACTAAACAGGATTTTTTAAATATTCAAGTCTCTTAGTCCATATCATAATTTCTATTGCTACTATGCTGGGAAGGGATGATTTAGGATTCAAGCCATTTTAAAAAAGCAAGGCAATTTATTCTTTTTTTTTATTTTTTATTTTATTTATTTATTTTTTTTGAGACGGAGTCTTGCTCTTTGGCCCAGGCCGGACTGCAGTGGCGCTATCTCGGCTCACTGCAAGCTCCGCCTCCCGGGTTCACGCCATTCTCCTGCTTCAGCCTCCTGAGTAGCTGGGATTACAGGCGCCCGCCACCACGCCTGACTAATATTTTTTTGTATTTTTAGTAGAGACAGGGTTTCACCATGTTAGCCAAGATGATCTCGATCTCCTGACCTTGTGATCCGCCCGCCTTGGCCTCCCAAAGTGCTGGGATTACAGGCGTGAGCCACCGTGCCCGGCCTGGCAATGTATTCTTAAATAAAGCGGTTAGGCCTTTCCTTGTTGACGTAGTTTCTAAGAGTGAACACACATAGATTTAATATAATCTGAGTAGTGTTTTCATCTCTCCTCCAAACTGGCTCTGATCAAACTCACTTTTTCTTCCCAGATTCTAGGTCTTCCTCTCTCTGCCATACTTTTGGTGTATATGGGGCATGCCTGAAAACTCACAGTAGAATTCAAGTGAATATATTAATAAGCTGAAGTATAGGTCATACAGATGGCAAAGGATAGCCTGTGAGACAAAACCAGATTTGCCATTACCCCTCCTATAAAAGCATTACATCTGAAGAACCTTTGTAGTAATTTCAAAATAAAGTCCCCATTTTTTGACTCTTAGGATGAAGGAAGTTCTGGCTGTTAGAAACCCAGGGAGCCTTTTGCTACTTAGCCAACCAACAGGGAAGAAAGAAAAATATATCTTCTCTACACATTAAAGGAAATGATGTTTTCTACAGGGGAACTACTCCTATTTCCTTGGAGGGGTGTAGGGGTCTGTATAAATCCCCTAGCACTCTGTATAGATGAAGTAATTGTGTTTAAGACTGATGTAGCTGGAGCATGGTATACACGCCTGTGATTCCGGCCACTTGGGAGACTGAGGTAGGAGGATTGCTTAAGTCCAGGAGATTGAGGCTGCAGTGAGCTATGATTGAGACACTGCACTCCAGCCTTGGCTACAGAACAAGATCCAATCTCAAAACCAAAAAGTAGAACACTGATGCATACTTTTTCAGTGTATCTCTATGGAATGGGCTGAAAACTATCAGAGATAGCAGCCAAAGTAAGGAAGATTTCCCTCCAATTGAGCTCAATTATAAAAGATAATATGGGAGGAATTTTAGAGAAAGAAGCTTGTGTGTTTTTCCTTTTTTGTTGAGGTGAAATTTATATAACATACAATTAACCATTTTAAAGTATAGAAATCCTGTTATCCTATCATTCTCAGTATGCACCCACCACCTCTTTCTAGTTTTAAAACTTTTTCATCTCCCCAGAAAAACACTCCATACCCATTAAGTAATTACTCCCCACCCCACTCCCATTTTCCAATAACCACTAACCTGCTTTCTGGATTTGCTTATTTTGGATATGTCATATAAAAGGAATACAGATTGAGCCTCTCTAATCTGAAAATTCGAAATCATAAATGCTCCCAAATCTGAAACTGTTTGAGCATGGTCATGGTGCTCAGTGGAAATGCTCATTGGAACATTTTGGATATCAGATTTTCAGATTAGACATGTTCAATTGGTAAGTCCAATGCAAATATTTCAAAATCTCAAACACTTCTGGTCCAAAGCATTTCAGATAAGGGATACTCAGCCTGTGATATTATATGTGACCTTTTATGTCTGGCTTCTTTCAGTTAGCATAATTTTTTTTTAATTGAGACAGAGTCTCACTCTGTCATCCAGGTTGGAGTACAGTGGCATGATCTCAGCTCACCGCAACCTCCGCCTCCTGGGTTCAAGCAATCCTCACACCTCAGCCTCCCCAGTAGCTGGGAGGCGCACACCACCACTCCCGGCTAATTTTTGTATTTTTAATAGAGATGGGGTTTCACCATGTTGTCCAGGCTGGTCTCAAACTCCTGACCTCAAGTGATCCACCTGTCTCAGCCTTCCAAAGTGCTGGGATTACAGGCGTGAGCCACCGCACCTGGCCTGTTAGCATAATATTTAGAGGTTCATGTATCAGTTGTAGCATATATCAGAACTTCATTCTTTTTTATGGCTGAGTAAGATTCCATTGTATGGATATACTGCAGATTGTTTATCCATTCATCCATTGATGGACATTTGGGTTGTTTCACCTTTTGTCTATTATGAATAGTGCTGTTCTAAACATTCATGTGCAAGTTTCTGTGTGGATATATATTTTCAATTCTCTTGAATATATACTAGGGAGTAGAATTGCTGGATCATTTGGTAATTCTATGTTTAACTTTTTGAGGACCCACGAAGCTGTTTTCCACAGTGGCTGTACCATTTTACATTTCGATCATCAGTGTTATAGGATTCCTATTCATATCCTTACCAACATTTTTTATTTTCTGTTTGTTTTATTTTGTTTTATAAAATCCATCCTAGTGCATGTGAAGTGGCACCTCATTGTCTTGGTTTGCATTTCCTTAATGACAGTGAGATTGAGTGTCTTTTCGTGTCCTTCTTGGCTGCTTGTACATCTTTGGAGCAATGTCTATTCAGGTCATTTGCCCATTTTTAAAATTGGTTTGCATATATTTTGTTGTTGAGTGGTAAGAAGTCCTTAAATATTCTGGGTACTAAACCCTTATCAGATCTGTGATTTGCATATATTTTCTTCCATTCTGTAGGTCGTCTTTCACATTTTTGATAATGTTCTTTGCACAACGTGCTCTCTTTTTCTGGAAGTGCGGAAAAACATATCCTTTGGAAATATCTGTGAACTTGCATAAAAGCAGTCCTCACTGCAGCTTACACCATTGCTTATTTTTATATTTGCATTTTATTTTCCTTTTTAAATACATGAATTGTTTATTCTCATAGCTCTCTACCTGAGGGCTCAAGCAAAGCATTTGGCTGCCCTTTCAGTTAAAAATATTCCGATCCTGTAGAAAATAGTAGTTGATAATACAGTATTTCAAAATTTAAAATTTCCATTGAGATGTGAATGAAATGAAGCATGATATTAAGAAATACATTGTTATTGAGGAACAGAAAACCACATACCGCGTGTTCTCACTCAAGTGGGAGTTGAACAATGAGAACCCATGGACACAGAGAGGGGAACAACTCACACAGGGCTTGTTGTAGGGTGGGGGGTGAGGGGAGGGAACTTAGAGGATGGGCCAATAGGTGCAGCAAACCACCATGACACACATCTATCTATGTAACAAACCTGCATATTCTGCACATGTATCCCCCCCTTTTTTTTTTTAGAAGAAATTTCTTTTAAAAAGAAATACAGTGTTATTTTACCATTTTAAGTTCTACCCTTAGACCTAAAGTTGTTGAGGACTTTGTCTGATTGTTACAAAGGGAGATGAGTATGAATGGCCCCACCAAGACCATTTTGAAAAGAATATACTGGTGCTTTTTATTTTTGTACATTCATCTTGAAGACATTTAGTAATTAAACAAAAAACAAAGCTGATTTGTATATTTTTATTTTTCAGAAACTTACTCAAGTTTATAGAACTCTTCATGGAGCTTACACAAAAATTCTGGAAGTTATGCATACAAAAAAGAGACTTTTGGGCACTTTCTTCAGAGTTGCCTTTTATGGCCAAGTAAGTGTACTTGAATTCATAAAGTTTTCCTTTTTAAACATTCACCTTTGAATTACTAGTTTACTATAGCAGCTAGGATTCTATCCAGATAGAGTGCCTATTACAACAGCAGGGAGCCTCTTTTGTATGTATAAAGTTCACTTTGGTTCTCATATCTAAACCCTTCAGGTCAGAATACAACAGAAAAGGTTTTGATTTCTGTCAGTTTCATTTTCTGTTAAGCTTTTTAAAGTACATATTAAATATATAGTAGTTAAAACTTTTAAATAAAAAACAGGTAAGTGTACAGGGAAGGAAAAAACCTAGTTTGGAAATCTTCCTCAGGCCATATGTTTATGTGATTATAAATTTGAAAATTACCAGGAATTTAAAAATTTTTATGTGTTTGAAATTAAAAGGGTAAATACAAGCATGGGACTTTTAGTAATATTATTCAAAATTTATTTCAAATATATTATTACTAGTTATTTAGTAGATTTTCTTTAAATGTTGTGTTTGCTCATATTATTTATAAGTTATTATTTGTTTAACTTTATAATAGTCTTTTTTTGAAGAAGAAGATGGAAAGGAGTACATCTATAAAGAACCAAAGCTCACTGGCCTCTCAGAAATTTCCTTGAGACTTGTTAAACTTTATGGTGAAAAGTTTGGTACGGAGAATGTCAAAATAATTCAGGATTCAGACAAGGTAACACATACCCTACATGTTGAAATCATTATTTGTTAGTTCCAGGCATTGTACATTGCTCCTGACTTTTTCCTTTTTTAACTGGTAGAGAAGCATGAAAACAGAGCTTTCCAGATAATAAAAGAAAGAACAGGGGCTTTGGAGTCAGAGATACCAAGTTTCAAATCTCTACTCTCTGCCACTCACTAGCTGTGTGACCATGGGGAAGGTACTTAACTCTCTGTGCTTCATCGTTCTTAGTAATAAAATGGAGATAATAATAGTAGTATTTTCCTCATGAGGTTGTTGTATGGATTAAATGAGTTAATATATGGAAAGTATAATCACTTTCCTGGTACATAAAAAGCATTCACTAATAATAGCAAGCTAGCATGCTCACTAAAGGTTAGATATTATTGTAAATGCTATTGTACATCATTATTCTCCGTTACATCATGATTAAAATCATCTTGGGGCACACATTTTATTCTAAGATATCCTTAGTTCAGTAATAGTGACTGTAGTTAACATTTGCAATGAAATAGGTTTAGGAGAGATCCTTGAGCCTTGCTCTAAAGGTTATCCATCCCACTAGGCCCTGCCAAGGCATAGTGAGAAGGCTTATATTATAGCAAGAGAGGCCCTTTCCTAGGAAATGCATAGTTCCCTATAGACAGGATTTGGGGGAAGCACTGTAGGAATGCCTGACTGTCCTTAGTTGCCTTGGGTGTGCCCAGACTTAGAGCTGATTTTTAAGGGTAGGAAGGACATATAAAGTTCAAGATTTGTATCCACAGCGATATTTACTGAGTGACTATGATATGCGCAGTGCTATGCAGAACACTTAAAAGCTAGCAGGAAGCATTACCAGAGTGAAAAAGCCCATGGCTATTGTAAAGACACTTCATTGTCTACCACGAAAATAATCTCTTCACTTTGTATACTTACATATATCTCTTGGAGATGACCTTATCTTAAACATATGCCTAAGACATTTAAAAATAGATTTGGTGGTAGTTTCAACGTAATATATGGCAAAGACTCTCTACTTCTTTCCTTATCAGTTTCACTATTTTGTGTTGTTTCATTGAATTGAGACAACAGAAGATTTTCTCCCCTTGCAGCCAGATAGTGTAAGACTTGTTCCCACAATATTGATTACTGTATAAATGGAAAGGTAATGAAAAGTCAGACTTTCTGTGCAACATGCAGTTTTCTACCTTATTCTGCCTCTGAAAACTGGGCCAAAGAATGCTAGCGACAAACCGCTATCAGGTGGCTGGACTCCTGGTGTTTGTTATGTATCATATTTTAGTAGTTCCCCACAGGCAACAGACATAATAAGCAGTTCCAGCCTTTAAAATGTATTTATTGTTTTCTCAATTTGTGAAAATAAAAATTAAAAATATTCTTTTCCCTTGCCAAGGAACAAAATCTGCTTAAGGGCAAAGGCAATTTGAAGAGGAGTTTGGCAATATCTTCCAATATTTTAAATGTATGTGTCCTTGGACCCAACAATTTCACATTTAACATTTTATCCTGTAGATGTACACATATAAATATATATGTTTAAAGTTGTTCACTGCCACAAAATTTATATAGCAAAAACCTGGAAGCAGTCTAAATGTCCATATGGTTAAAGAAATGGTGGTATTACTCATATAATGGATATAACCACCTAGACATTAAAAAGCATGAGAGATTTGTAAGTGTCCATATGAATCTATCAAGATGTATATTTTTTTCTTTTCTTTTTATTTTATTTTATTTTTTTGAGACAGAGTCTTGCTCTGTCACCCAGGCTGGAGTGCATTGGTGCCATCTTGGCTTACTGCAACCTCCACCTCCTGGGTTTAAGCAATTCTCCCACCTCAGCCTCCCTAATAGCTGGGATTACAGTCACTCACCACCACACCTGGCTAATTTTTGTAGTTTTAGTAGAGCTGGGGTTCCACCATGTTGGCCAGGATGGTCTCGAACTCCTAACCTCAAGTGATCCACCCACCTCAGCCTCCCAAAGTGCTGGGATTACAGGCCTGAGCCACCCCACCTGGCCGCTTTTAATTTTTTTCGAGACAGGGTCTGGCTCTGTCGCCCAGGCTGGAGTGCTGTGGCACGATCACAGCTCACGGCAGCCTTGACCTCCTGTGCTCAAGCGATCCTCCCACCTCAGCCTCTTGAGTAGCTGGGACTACAGGTGTGCACCACCACACCTGGCTTATTTTTGTTTCTTGTGGGTTTTTTTTTTGTGTGTGTGTGTGTGGAGACGGGGTCTCACTATGTTGCCCAGGCTGGTCTCAAACTCCTGGGTTCAAGCAATCCTCCTGTCTTAGCCTCCTGAATAGGTGGGACTACAGGTGTGTTACCACCATACCCCAGCTAATTTTTTTATGTTTCTTAGAGATAGGGTCTTGCTATGTTGCCCAAGCTGGTCTCAATCTCCTGTGCTCAAGCAATCCTCCTGTCTTGGCCTCCCAAGCCCTCGGATTACAGGCATGAACCACTGCAACTGGCCCCATGTAAATCTTTTAACTAAGCAATTTATTTTCTAGGAATTTATCCTAAGGAAAAAATCAGAAAAAAATGCACACAGTTTTAAATACAAGGATGTTCATCAGAACATTATTTACAATAGCAAAAAGTTGGAAAACAGCCTGTCTCCACTAATGAGAGAATGGTCCAATAAGTCATGTTTATCCATACAGCCATTAAAAGTAATGTCAGTAACTATAGTATAAACTATTGGCCAGACATGGTGGTTCATGCCTATAATCCCAACACTAGGAGGCTGAGGCAGGAGGATCACTTGTGCCCAGGAGTTCCAAGCTAGCCTCAGCAACACAGGGAGACCTCATTTCTACAAAAAAATTTAAAAATTAGCCAGGTATGGTAGTGCATGTCTATGGTCCCAGCTACATGGGAAGCTGAAGTGGGAGGATCACTTGAGCCCAGGAGGCTGAGGCTGCAGTGAGACATGATCGCACCACTGCACTTGAGCCTGGGCAACAGAGCGAGACTCCATCTCAAAAATAAATAAATAAACTATGATACCTGTGTTTTTATTGAGGTGTAATTCACATAATGCACAATCAAAACTGTTTAGTCTGACCTCAATTTTCTGAATACATATGCATAGAAGAAAGATGAGAAGGAAATATATAAAAATGTGAATAATGATCATTGCTGGGTAGTAGGATTACAGTAATTTTTTTTTTTTTTTTTTTGGAGACAGAGTCTCACTTTGTCGCCCAGACTGGAGTGCAGTGGCGCGATCTCGGCTCACTGCAACCTCCGCCTCCCAAGCTCAAGTGATTGTCCTGCCTCAGCCTCCTGAGTAGCTGGGACTACAGGCTCATGCCACCCCGCCCGGCTAATTTTTGTGTTTTTAGTAGAGACAAGGTTTCACCATGTTGGCCAGGCTGGTCTCAAACCCCTGACCTCAAGTGATCTGCCCGCCTCGGCCTCTTAAAATGCTGGGATTACAGGCATGAGCCACTGTGCCTGGCCAATTACAGTAATTTTTAATTTCTTCGTATGTTTCTGTAGTCTCCAAATAGATTTCTGTAACTTCTTTATAATCAGAAGTAAGTGATTTTTAAAAAGAAGAATGAAGATGCCCTTTATTGGAAACACAATTATAATGGCAGTGTTCCTCACTTGGTCTCAAAGAAGTTAGTAGGTTACCTTATCTCCTTTTCCCTTCCACTGAATAAAATAAAAAATAAAATAAAATAAGTAAATAAAAACTTTCTTATTTTATAGGTAAATGCCAAAGAGCTTGATCCAAAATATGCTCATATACAAGTTACTTATGTGAAGCCTTACTTTGATGACAAAGAACTCACAGAAAGGAAGACCGAGTTTGAAAGAAATCATAATATCAGCAGATTTGTTTTTGAGGCCCCTTACACTTTATCAGGCAAAAAACAGGGCTGTATAGAAGAACAGTGCAAACGCCGTACAATCTTGACAAGTAAGTACAATTTTACATGTTAACTTCTTATTTGTCTTGGTATTTTTCAGCATACACGAGTAGCAGCTGGCCAGCTGGAACATACAACTGAAATTTTAATTATTATTTGTTCTGCTGTTCAGTTACAAGTTTGCACAAGCACGTCCATGTGATAAACCATCATTTTCCCATACGTCATCCATGATTGCCCAGAGGTGTCTCATAAAGAGAATTTCTCTCTGAATCCTGAAGTACTATATGGGACCCTAAGTCATCTTCTAGATAAAGGATGGGGAGAGTTAAGCACAACAGAGTTTTTTCTTTAATTTGGCTGTTTGAACAAATGATTTTCTAAAGTCAGTAAATCAATCTTAACATTTTAATAGCTTCAAACTCGTTTCCTTACGTGAAGAAGAGGATTCCTATTAACTGTGAACAGCAGATTAATTTAAAACCAATTGATGTTGCCACTGATGAAATAAAAGATAAAACTGCAGAGCTGCAAAAGCTTTGCTCCTCTACTGACGTGGACATGATTCAGCTCCAACTTAAATTGCAGGGCTGTGTTTCTGTGCAGGTACGTTGGTCATCCAACATGTATTGAATGTTTCTTGATGTTTCTTTTGGTTTTATAAGGGCACAGAGCAAGCATTAATTGTAATTATGTGTTGGGCACTTACTAAGTGCAAAAACATGTGCATTATTTTTTGTTCATTTAATGAAGATATTACATTGAATTTTTAAAAGTTTTGTATTATGTCAGAGGACTTTAACATAAGTCCGATGACTGTAGCGAAGCCCTGTATGTACATATCAGAAATCACTAACTTACTAGAATATCATCTTTGTAGATTATTTTCTTTAGTTAATGGTTTTTTGAAATAAACTTGTAATAAGCATATATTTCTCAGATATGGATTTCTTGTATATTTTGGGATTTTTAATAAAAAAGAGAAATGCCAAAACTTATTTTGATTATTGCATTCTGGAAACACTCTCATTTTTCTTCTGTTGTAATATAGGTCAATGCTGGTCCATTAGCATATGCAAGAGCTTTCTTAAATGACAGCCAAGCTAGCAAGTATCCACCTAAGAAAGTGAGTGAGTTGAAAGACATGTTTAGGTAAGTGTTTTATAGTTTTCAGGTTAGACCCGTATTCTTTTTCTCTATTTTCTTCTTTTAAAAAACAACAAAGTATTGACCAAATAATGCCCCTCCAAAAAGGGACATTCTCTGTGGTCTTTTACAATATCTAAGTGACCTCCTAATGGCACTTTGAGCAAATGTGTGATCAGTTTCATCCTGCAGGACATTAACAATACCCTAGTGACCCAAGAGATTAAATATGCCAGTTTACTATATTGCTTTGAATATTTTAAGTGACACAAACACAAGCCTATGTTCCTTATGTGCTTTCCTTCTTCACCCAATTGACCTCCTGTTACAGCATTTCAGACCATTTGGGGTAGGAATAGAAGTGGGGCAGGAAAGATTGCATAGGCTCACTCCAGTCCCCTGTCCTTACTTCTACTTGGACTCTGCCAAACTAGGGCATGCAATATCTTGTCTTCGGTGAGCGGCTCTGTAAGCTTAGGCATGTATGAATGCTCCTACATTAGAGAAATATCTTTAATATATAAAAGTCTTCATTCAGAAGAAGAGAGACAGTTGAGTAATATGGACTAAGGAGAAAGATGATAACCTATCCACTCATTTGCTCCCGACTTATTTTGTTTACTTTTCCTGTCTGTGTTTTATCAGCTGTTCCAGAGTGCAGAGTAACCAGTAGTCATTCATTCACCAGTATTAATGCCTGGTACATGCAAAAGACTATTTGTTGCTATGACAGGGATATAAAACAAATGGACAATGAAGTACTTTGTCCCCTAAGACCTACACTCTAATTGTGGACATTAAACATAAACACATGAAATAATGGAAAAAGACTTTTATGATAGGTCATCAACTCTCTGTTCTCCTTCTTAGCAGCCCAGGGAAGATCCTTCATACCTGTACCACCCAGCACTGTACTAGCCGCATAGTAAGCTCAAAATAAATTCTTTTTGAATGAATGACTCATTATCTACAGGTGCAAATTAATGTCAGCACAACTTTAGCTGATAGAATGCCAAGGAAATGATTGAGCAAGTAGGCTTTCCAGAGGGTATGTGTTTTGAGCCAAGTCTTGAAGGAGATAAGAAATGAAACCATAAGGCAAAGGTGGAAAGGAAAGAAGGCATTTCAGACTTAGGAAGAGACATTAAGAAATAAATGCACAGTGAGAAAATAGAGGATTCTGATCTTCTTCCTAGGCAAGCCATGGCTAAACTGAGTTATCAAATGGATTGTCAGTGATACTTCCTAAGAATAAATAACAAGACCTTTATCTTTGATATTCATCCACAGGAAATTTATACAAGCATGCAGCATTGCACTTGAACTAAATGAGCGGCTAATTAAAGAAGATCAAATTGAGTACCATGAAGGGCTAAAGTCAAATTTCAGAGACATGGTAAAAGAATTATCTGACATTATCCATGAGCAGGCAAGTATTAGGGTGACTAAAACTGAAAACATGATCTGCGGGTCCCAAAATTGTTGCTTAGCAAAATATAATGGTTCAAAATGCATAACCTTAAAGTTATTAAGTCTATATTTTAAACTTTTTTCATATTATCTTTAATCATTTAAGTGATACAATACAAATCAAATTTGCAACAATTATCTAAACAATTATCTAAAGTGGTTAGTGATGCAGTTATCTGTAAGAAACCATTTTGTTTTTTGTGCTCCAGTGTCAGAGGCAAGAGGTTGAACTGAGGTATACCGTTATCAAATAGATTACATAGTTTGTTTTTAGAAACTGTCTAGTTGATGAGTTTCTATTCCTCATAATGTATAGAAAAAGCAGCAAAAATTCCTCCTTCACAAAAGATATAAGACAATTGCACATGCTATTTTAAGTGAGTATCTACTATATTACAGTTATTTCATTTGCATGCAGCTGCATGACCTAGTGTTGAACTCTAAATTATTCAAATTGAAAACAAATTATTCAATGTACTGTTATTACTGTAATCAAGATATTCTGAGTGGTCATTTTATAAAATTTTGTTTTCCTTTTGAAGCATGGATTTTTCAAATCTACTGTCGTATTTCCCACTTGTCTGTATCAGTTATTCCCATAAAACATGGCTATTTCTCTTAGATATAGAGACCAATAATTTAGACTCTTAATATTGTACATTGATAGCTAACCAAGAAAACTCTTAGTTTCTATTGGCTTATATTTATGCAAGCCATCCTGTCATTATGAAACATATTTGGGTGTGCCTTACTTTTGGCAAATGTTGACTTTGTAGTGAATTGAGTTTCATATAAAAGAGAGCCACTTTGTAGTCATACACTGTGAGGCATATATTAACACTGAAAAGTAAGACAAGTGTTAATGTGTACTGAAATTTGAAATATTCTCTTGAGCTCCATAAATGATTACTTGACAAAAAGACATGACTGGATATTCCTTGTCCCCTTTCAGTGTAATCTGTTACAGAATACCGAAGTATATAGTCGTTTCAAAAACTTCTTCAAGCTTTTTTTTTCTTTTTTTTTTTTTTTTTTTTTGATACGGAGTCTCACTCTGTCGCCCAGGCTGGAGTGCAGTGGCGCAATGTCAGCTCACTGCAACCTCCGCCTCCCAGATTCAAGTGATTTCTCCTGCCTCAGCCTCCCAAGTAGCTGGGACTACAGGCACGTGCCACCACGCCTGGCTAATTTTTTTGTGTTTTTAGTAGAGATGGGGATTTCACCATGTTAGCCAGGATGGTGTTGATCTTCTGACCTCGTAATCCACCTGCCTCGGCCTCCAAAAGTGGTGGGATTACAGGTGTGAGCCACCACGCCTGGCTGCTTTTGATTTTTAAAAGGATTTATATTATCATAAAGCTATAAATTACAGATTTCTCAGATAGAGTTGGGGGTGGTCATTGTGGCATCTGTTGGGTATGTTTTGTAATTTCTTAGCAATAAGTACCCTCCTTGCCTGTCACATCTGACCAGCATAGATAATCAGTTATTCATCTCTTAACATTCTAGTATGCTTTCAGATTAGTGTCATGAGTTAATATTTTTGTAAGAGGAAATTTCTCTATTATAAATTTTATTTAAGCCTTATGATTTGTAGCAACACAAATGATATGTCTCAATACTGCCACTATAGATCAATCTGTGGGCTTAATACTGAAGTTTCACAACTAACTTGAGAACCAAATATTGAAAGCTTGAGACCTAAGTTAGGACTTTATGGTAAAGAGAGTGGATATAATAATGTATATAGCGTTTTTTACCTCAATCTACTTTAAGCACAAGATTTCTGTTGCTTTTTCTTTGGATTACACAAAATGGATCATTTAAAAAATATTTAAACTAATATGAATATCTATGTTTATATACTTACTGGAATACAATCTTTAAATTTTATATTTATGAAGTTCTTCCTTTCCAAGAAAAATCTTCTGTATCAATTAGCTTATACAATTATAATGTGTCTTTAGAAATATGCACTTAAGACTTTTATCTTCATTTACTATTATTTTCAAGTCTTCAGGGAAGGAACATAGGTATCTGCATGTTTCAAAAGTCCCGTAGATGATTCTGAGAACCACTGTGTTAGATCATTCATAAACTCATATCAGAGTCTACCATTTAGAGCTCTTGTTATGACCATCTGTTAAAAAATATTTTAAAGATTGTGTTACCTCTCGCTTTTTATTGAATTTTGCATTTTACAGTCTTTGTTTTTCTTAATGAGTAACTAGATCTTTTCTGCTTTTTTGATATGCTGCCTTTGTAATACAGCTTTGAAGACTTAAGTCGGTAATGTTATTCTTTGCTCTCTCTGCTTTCTGTCTTTTTAAATAACTGTCAGTGATAAATTGAAATATGCCTGCAATTTCATATACACATTCTTTTTTTGGCAGTGGCTATTTTGCTTCATGATAACCATGCTGATTTCTTCTGTTTTAGATATTACAAGAAGACACAATGCATTCTCCCTGGATGAGCAACACATTGCATGTATTTTGTGCAATTAGTGGTACATCAAGTGACCGAGGTTATGGTTCCCCAAGATACGCTGAAGTTTGAGGAAATGCAGATGTACGTGACAATGAGACTGACCTTTCTCAGGAATATTTGGAGCTGTGCAAATGTTAAAACTTAAAGATTTGATATACATGGAGTGTTTCTTCTCGACACCAAAATTTTCATGTGTTCCAACAGGGTGCTTACATATTTGTAAATAAGCAACTTGAAAGTGCCTGGAAAATTGCACCACTGTGCTTGGTTTGTACTTTTTTAGGTAAATCTATATGCTGAAAAGTAGAGCTCAAAAACAGTAGTTCAATTTGCTTAATTATTGCTTAAAATAATAATGGTACTATGTAAAATTGTATAATGGAATACAATAAAAGGTAAAACTTATTTGTAATTAGAAGTGAAAGAAATAATACTTTGAACTTAGCATTTTTCTTGACAAGAAGCTCAATTCATTATCATACTAATCCTTGGTAGGAGGAGAAGAAAATTGATAACATTTCTGTAATACACGGATATTTAAAATTGGGGAGATCATTTGAATCCTTGCCAATTAGTAGTCAAGGCTGGGCTAAAGGAACCAAAAGCATTATTTAACAGGAAAATTTCAAAAGGAAAGGATATACTTACAAATATACGAAGCTTAGGCTGGACGCGGTGGCTCACGCCTGTAATCCCAACACTTTGTGAGGCTGAGGCAGGCGGATCATGAGGTCAGGAGTTCAAGACCAGCCTGACCAACATGGTGAAACCCCGTCTCTACTAAAAATACAAAAATTAGCTGGTCATGGTGGTGCATGCCCGTAATCCCAGCTACTGAGGAGGTTGAGGCAGGAGAATCGCTTGAACCCAGGAGGTGGAGGTTGCCGTGAGCTGAGATCACGCCACTGCACTCCAGTCTGGGCGACAGAGTGAGACTCTGTATATATAACATATATATAATAGTAAGCTTGAGATACCATATATATATGTTATGATCTGATGACGCTAGGTAATCTAGTAGGTCTCCCTTCTACATACAAGACATCTAAGGGATTTATACAGGGCAAGCAGCATTTGTTGCCAAAGCTTTATCATCTGGGGCCATCTACAAAGCTAAACAAAACATTTCTGAGATTGCAGTCAGTACATCCCACAGAACTTCAAAGCTTTTACAGCAGTCTGAGGTAGGAGTTTTGTAATGATTATTTTCTTCAGTTACAAGATTAATAAACATTTTGATTAGAACTTAATGGTTGCAGCATGTCTTGGGTCAATGTAGAAAACCACCACAGATTTGGCAAACTAGCTTGGGATTATATTTCTGTCTATGAAGAAATCTCAGATTGCCTAAATAATTCAGGAGAAACCAAGATGTGAATG
The DNA here is from genome assembly GCF_029281585.2 of Gorilla gorilla gorilla. Taxonomy (NCBI): domain Eukaryota; kingdom Metazoa; phylum Chordata; class Mammalia; order Primates; family Hominidae; genus Gorilla; species Gorilla gorilla. The sequence goes on from NC_073247.2 coordinate 130,409,698, forward strand.
ACATTTTTTAGCTTGAATTATCCAAATCATTTTGGCTGCCTTCTATGGGAACTCAGGTTCTAGACTTCCTTTTTTTTTTTTTTTTTTTTTTGAGATGGAGTCTCGCTCTGTCGCCCAGGCTGGCGTACAATGGCGCGATCTCGGCTCACTGCAACCTCCGCCTCCCTGGTTCACGCCATTCTCCTGCCTCAGCCTCCCGAGTAGTTGAGACTACAGGCGCCTGCCACCACGCCCGGCTAATTTTTTGTATTTTTTTTTAGTAGAGACGGGGTTTCACTGTGTTAGCCAGGATGGTCTCGATCTCCTGACCTCGTGATCTGCCCGCCTTGGCCTCCCAAAGTGCTGGGATTACAGGCATGAGCCACTTTGCCCAGCCTACACTTATTTTCCTTATGTGGTTTAGCCTATTTTACAGATGAAAAAACAGTCACTGAAATATAAATGGATTGCACGGGGCCTTGGCTTTTTGAGCACTTTGTGATCAAGTAAATCCTAGAGATTATGCTCCTGGCCTGACCATTTTTATTTTTATTTTTTGGGGGGTACCATTTTTTCTTTTTTGAGACAAAGTCTTGCTCTGTCACCCAGGCTGGAGTGCAGTGGCGCCATCTTGGCTCACTGCAACCTCCACCTCCCGGATTCAAATGATTCTCCTGCCTCAACCTCCTGAGTAGCTGGGATTACAGGCAGGTGCCACCACGCCCAGCTAATTTTTGTATTTTTAGTAGAGACGGGGTTTCACCATGCTGCTCAGGCTGGTCTCGAACTCCTGACCTTGTGATCCACCCGCCTCAGCCTCCCAAAGTACTGGGATTACAGGCGTGAGCCACCGCGTCCAGCCCATTTTTTCTTTATATGTCATTTTTAAGCTTTCAGGAGAGCATGAACTTATTTATTAAAAGTTAATTTTGTATTTTAATAGGGGACTTTTACAAGTATTTCCGAGGCAGTTTGTAATTCCTTAATATCTTAGAGTAACCTGTAGAGTTAGTTTTACCTTTAAAGTGATTATATTTGATATGTATGTGTGAGGAATCATCACCTCTAGTAAATGCTGCATTCTGAGAGTTTGGCATCTTGAGGAGACTCCAGCACTCTTCTGTCTGTAACTAGTCCCTGTCACAGCCCCCAGCACAGCAATGTGCACTGTGGGTAGATTTTTTAATGTAATAAATGGCCCCTATTCCCAAGGATCTTGCAGTCTAGTTGAGAAAGCAAGATGCACAAAATTAAATAGTACAAGAATTAACAATGTAAGACAGGAGAAGTCATATGTGAGTATTGCCAAATGAATGACAGCATTCATAACTCAAATCACATTCAAAGAAAGAGAGATCACTGTGAATTGTAAATGTTCAGGGAGGGTTTAGTGAAGAAAAGTTAAGCTTTGAACAGGCTTCCAAAGATGGAGAGGGGTATTCTAGGCAGGAGGAACACCATAAGCAAAGGTGCAAAAAGAATTTGTGGAGGTTCAGGGGATAGTAAGGAGACCAGTTTTGTCCAAGAGGTGGTAGATGATAAATCTAGAAAATACAGGCTGGGCGTGGTGGCTCATGCCTGTAATCCCAGCACTTTGGGAGGCTGAGACAGGCAGATCACTTGAGCCCAGGAGTTCAAGACCAGCTTGGCCAACATGGTAAAACACTGTCTCTACTAAAAATACAAAAAAAAGTTAGCCAGGCATGGTGGTACACACCTGTAATCCCAGCTACTTGGGAGGCTGAGGCACAAGAATCGCTTGAACCCAGGAGGTGGAGGTTGCAGTGAGCCTAGATCATGCCATTGCACTCCAGCCTGGGTGGCAGAGTGAGATTCTGTCAACAACAACAACAACAACAAAAAAAAAAAAAAAAAAAGAAAGAAAGAAAAAAGAAATAAAATACATTTGGACTGAGATTTTGGAAGGCGTTGAATACCAGGCTAATGGTATTTGGAGTTTACTCAATAGGCATGAGAGAGCTAGCCAAGGTTTTTAAACAGATTACTTAATTAAATGTTATTTTTAGAAATTTAATCTTTTATATTGCTGCCAGATGTATTTGAGGTAGAGAGACGTGGAAATTAGGAAACCAGTTACATAGATATTGCAATAAACTAAATTCAATAAACCTCTAGATATGAGTGATATGACAAGAATGGAGAAGAAAGGACGAGTCCCAGAGACATACATGGAAGGACTAGGTAAGACTCATTGGATGGCCAAGGGAAAAAAAAAAAAGAAATGTGAAAGATAATTTTGTGTCCTGTGGCCAGGGAGTTTGCCATGTCATGGCACAAGTTCACTAGATTTATTTTTCCAACTCTCAGACTAAAGGTAGCAAGTTGTAGAGAACAAGGTGGGCTCGAACAGAGAAAGCTAGGTAAATCTGTTTTTTAAACACTACATGTATTAGGCATTAAAGTGTATATAGTTTAATGATTTCTTGAAGTGATTTGTCCTCTACAAATTAATTAACACCAAAGAATACATTTCTCCTATACTGATTGTTTTGCAGTTAAGCTTGAGTCCAATTTCCCCCAGAAGTTGTTGTTTTGAGAGTCTTTGGACATACTGTGAAATGTGATTAAGTCACCCTTGGTAGTGTTAGTTTATCACTACGGTGAAAAACCATAGAGAAAATAGGAAATTCCATGGAAATTTTCCTAGTAACCAGTTGTCACCACTGGCATCATGTGTATAGATGGGATTGTTATTGTTACCGTATTTATATGATTTGGCTGCCTATCAAAATATTATATATTTTCAAAAGTGAAACAGAAAGCAGCAGTGGTAGTAATGTCCTTGGAACCTTGACCAACAACACATCATCCTAGAACTAGAGATGGCTCTAATTAAGAAGCTAGATAAGTCATGATAATAAGAACGCACATTTTAAAAAAACTATTTTGTATCTTTTTTTCTTGTTTTAGGTTCAGGGGATACATGTGCAGGTTTGTTCCATGAGATATTAGCTTTCTCTGAGATGAAGAACCTGAATGATATAATGGATTAATAGGAATTTCCAAACTCTTCAAAACATTGATAATTAGACATATGTCTTGGGCTTCTGATCTCCAAAATGTTGGGCTACCTTTAGTCTCAGTCTTGTTCTAACAGTACACTAGTTCAACTATCAAAAGACAAGGAGAGGAAAAGAGTAAAAGTTGGTTGTGGGTGGGCAGTGGGTTTGTGTAACAAGGCTATACCCCTGTCTTGGGAGTTGGTGAGTAAGAGTGCTTTATTTATCTTTTTTTTTTTCTAAGCACTTAATGGTCACTGTCTAAAAACAGTGTATCTATGTTTGTTCATCTCCTAATTGGAGTTGTGGCTAAGTTCTAAGATTTTGCCTCTCTGCATAGCATTTTAAAACTTTTCCAATGTTCTTTTTTTTGCTTTGTTTTTCCTTTTTATTGAGATATAATTCACATACCATACAATTTACCCATTTAAAGTACACAATTCAGTGTTTTTAAAAATTACATCCACAGAGCTGTGCAAGTATCACTACAATTTAAAACATGTTTATCACCTGAAAGAGACCCCATACTCATTAGCAGTCACTCCTACCGGTCATCATCCTCCAGCCCCTGGCAACCACTAATCTACTTTTTGTCCCTACAAGGTTTACCTGTTCTGGACATTTCATATAAATGCAGTCATACAATATGTGGCCTTTTGTGTCCAGCTTCTTTGACATAGCATATTTCCAAAGTTCATCCATGTTGTAGAATGTATCAGTACTTCATTCCTTTTTATGGCTAAATGATAATCCATTATATAGATACACCATATTTTATCTTCTCATCAGTTGATGGACATTTGGGTTATTTCCACTTTTTGGCTACTGTGAATAATGTTGCTGTGAACACTCACAAGTTTTTGTGTGGACATGTTTTTAGTTCTCTTGGGCATGTACATAGAAGTGGAATGACTGGTTCATATGGTAACTCCATGTTTAACCTTTTGAAGAATTGCCAGACTGATTTCCACGGCAGCTACACCACTTTATATTACCACCAGCAATGTATGAGGGTCCCAGTTTCTCAATATTCTTGACAACACTTGTTATTATCTGCCTCTTTGATTATTACCATCCTAGCAAGTGTGTAGTATCTCTTTGTGGTTTTCATTTGAATTTCCCTGATGTCTAATGATGTTGAGAATTCTTTCATGTGGTTACTGGCCATTTTTGTATCTTCTTCAGAGAAATATCTGTTTTAAGTCCTTAGACCATTTGCTTTTTTGAGACAGGGTCTTGCTTTGTTGCCCAGGCTGGAGTGCAGTGGTGCGATCTCAGCTCACTGCAACCTCCCCATACCGGGCTCAAGCGATCCTCCCTTTTCAGCTTCCCAAGTAGCTGGGACTACAGATGCACACCACCATGCCTGGCTAATTTCTGTAGAATTGGGGTTTCGCCATGTTTCCCAGGCTGGTCCCGAATTCCTGGCCTCAAGCAATCCACCCACCTTGGCCTCCCAAAGTGCTGGGATTACAGGTATAAGTCACCGTTCCCGGCCCCTTAGCCCATTTTTAAATCAGGTTGCTTTATTATTATTACTATTATTGTTGAGTTGCAGGGTTCTTTATTCGAGATGCAAGTATATGATTTAAATATATTTCTCCTGTTCTGTGTGTTGCCTTTTCACTTTCGTGATGGTGTTCTTTGAAGCATTCAAGTTTTTAAAAATTTTGATGCAGTCCAATTTATATCTATATTTTCTTTTGTTGCCTGTGCTTTGGCATTGTATCTAAGAAGACCTTGCATAATCCAATTTCACAGAAATTTACACCTATGTTTTCTCTTAAGAGTTTTATAATCTTAACTCTTACCTTTGGTCTTTGGTCCATTTTGAGCTAATTTTGTATATGGTGTGATGTAGGGATTCAGATTCATTCTTTTGCATGTGGATAACCAGTTTTCCCTGCACCATTTGTTGAAAAGAATATCTTTCCCCCATCCAATTGCCTTGGCACCCTTATAAAAAATCAATTGACCAAAAATATGTGGGTTTATTCTGGACTCTTAGTTCTATTCTATTGACCTCTGTATCTGTCCTTACGCTAGTGCCACAAAGTCTTAATTACTATAGCTTTGTAGTAAGATTTTGAAATTTGGAAGTGTGAGTCCTCCAACTTTATTCTTTTTCAAAATTGTTTTGTATATTCTAGGCCCCTCGCATTTCCATTTTTATTTTATTTTATCTTATTTTTTTGAGACGGAGTCTCACTCTGTCCTCCAGGCTGGAGTATAGTTGCACGATCTCGGGTCACTGCAACCTCCACCTCTTGGGTTCAAGTGATTCTCCTGCCTCAGCCTCCTGAGTAGCTGGGATTAACAGGAACATGCCACCATGCCTGGTTAATTTTTGTATTTTTGGTAGTGGTGGGGTTTCACCATGTTGGCCAGGCTGGTCTCGAACTCTTGACCTCAAGTGATCCACCCTCCTCGGCCTCTCAAAGTACTAGGATTACAGGCATGAGCCACACGCCCAGGCCCATATTAATTTTAGCATCAGCTAGTCAATAGCTGTTAAAAAAAAAAAAAAAAGGCAGGCCGGGCGCAGTGGCTCACGCCTATAATCCCAGCACTTTGGGAGGCTGAGGTGGGTGGATCACGAGGTCAGGAGATGGAGACCATCCTGGCTAACAGGGGGAAACCTCGTCTCTACTAAAAATACAAAAAAAATTAGCCGGGCGTGGTGGCGGGTGCCTGTAGTCCCAGCTACTCGGGAGACTGAGGCAGGAAAACGGCGTGAAGGTGGGAGGTGGAGTTTACAGTGAGCCGAGATTGCACCTGCAATCAGTTATAAATAACACAGATTGCAGCAAGACTCCATCTCAAAAAAAAAAAAAAAAATGGCCGCTGGGATTTTGGCAGGATTTGCTGTGAATCTGTAATTCAATGTGGAGAGTATTGCCATCTCAATAATAATAAGTGTTCCAGCCCCCATGAAATAGGATTTTTTCTATTTATTTAGATCTTTAATTTCTTTCAACAATGTTTTACAGTTTTCAGTATATAAGTCTTACACTTCTTTTGTTTATTCCTTATGCCCACAAGGAAGTTTATTCCTTAGTATTTTATCCTTTTTAATGCTATTGTAAATGGATTTTTCTTTTCTTTTCTATTTATTTATTTATTTATTTATTTATTTATTTATTTATTTATTTATTTAGTGAGATGGAGTTTCGCTGCTGTGGCCCAAGCTGGAGTGCAATGGCGCGATCTTAGCTCACTGCAACCTCTGCCTCCCGGGTTCAAGCGATTCTCCTGCCTCAGCCTCCCAAGTAGCTGGGATTACAGGCCCATGGCACCACGCCTGGCTAATTTTTTTGTATTTTTAGTAGAAACGGGGTTTCACCATGTTGGCCAGGCTGGTCTCAAACTCCTGACCTCACGTGATCCAGCTGCCTCGGCCTCCCAAAGTGCTGGGATTACAGGCATGAGCCACTGCGCCGGCCTGATTTGTTTTCTTAATTTTATTTTTGGATTGTTCATTGCTAGTTTATAGAAATACAAATTGTCTTTGTATATTGATCTGATATCCCAAAATCTTGCTGAATTTCTGTATTAGCTTTAATCGTGTTTTTGGTGGCTTCTTTAGGTTTTTCTATACATAAGATCATATCATCTGCAGATACAGTTTTACTTCTTTTTAAATCTTGATGTCTTTTATTTTATTTTGTTACCTAGAACCTAGCTAGAACTTCCTGTATAATATTGAGTAGCAGAATTGCAGATAGCCTTGTCTTGTTCCTGATCTTTGGGAGAAAGCTTTCAGTCTTTCACCTTTCAGTATGGTGTTACCTGTGGGTTTTTTATGGATGCTTTTTATCTGGTTCAGGAAGTTTCCTCCAACATGTTTTGCATCTATTTTCTGATTCAAATCTCCTTATATATGTCATATAGGAATCAATTCTTCATGTGATCCTGTATCACATATAAGGAAATGGATGCATAAATGGTTAAGAAATGCACTCAAGACACACAGGAAATTAGAGATGAGGTCACGGTATCGTGATTTATAGTCTATTGTTTTCAACTCTACTTTTTCCTTTGGTCTTCTGCTTCAACTTCTTGCAACTTTCTAGAGACGAAAAAGGGTTCATCTTTTCCACTTTTTCATTTAAAAGGTAACCTCCATATGGGTAGAGTCTGGATCTGAACTTTTCCACCTCTGTTTTCCCAGAACCTAGCACAGGATAAGTGCTTGAGCAGTCTCAAGGAAATAAAGCCAGTTTAGATAAACAGCACCCCTGGAGCCTTTATTATGTGCAAGGTATTGTGGGCAGATATCCCAGAACTCGGAGAGACTGTGGTTGAGGGAGATAAATAGTCACATTAAAAAGATATTATGGGCCGGGCACGGTGGCTCATGCCTGTAATCCCAGCACTTTGGGAGGCCGAGGCAGGTAGATCACCTAAGGTCAGGAGTTCGAGACCAACCTGGCCAACATGGTGAAACCCCATCTCTACTAAAAATACAAAAAGTTAGCCAAGCGTGGTGGCACGCCTGTAATTCCAGCTACTGGGGTGGGGGTTGCGGGGGTGGGGGAGGGCTGAGACAGGTGAATCGCTTGAACCTGGGAGGCGGAGGTTGCAGTAAGCCGAGATCGCACAACTGCACTCCACCCTGGGCAACAGAGCAAGACTCGGTCTCAAAGTATTATGAAGAAGTCTGATAATAGCAAATCAGTGGTAGTTACAAGTGCTTGAAAAGGCAGAGTCTTTCTAGATGTAGACTGAAAAAGGCTTCATGGAGGAAATGCCATGAATTTTTCTCATTTTTATTAGAACTGCCACTAGCGTGTCTGTGTTGAGGAAGCACTTTAGGCCAAGTTTTTAACAGGAAGTTTAAAAAATTAACTTCTCATTTTTATCATTATATGAATTCCAACAATTAAAACCATCCGTAGTACACAATATGCAAAGCAAAAATAATAAAGTGCATATAAAATCAGGTAACATTCTTTATATGTTTTTTCTCAGACTCTCTCATCCTATTTTGGTCTTAGACACAAGCCAAGTTAAATCAGCTTTTTCTTTTTGTCCAGAAAACTTATGCTCAATTTTCTTCATCCTCCTGATAGAAAACCTTTACAGCCAACCTCAGTCAATTTCTGATCGACAAGTCTCATTCTTTATATACCATAGTGTTTTGTAATAGTCATTACTTTAGTAGATCTCCTAGAATTGAGTCTTACAGGCTCCAGACTTCTCATCCTGCATGCTTACTGCATGTGCCTTTCATAGAAAATCAGTGAAAACTATCATATGAGCAGGTAAAGGCTGCAGTGTGGAAGTTGTAGACCATTCATTCATCCATCACACATTTATTGACCACCCACTGTGAACCAGGTATATGAATGATCAAGGCAATATTTCACAGGCAGATAATGCAGATGGGATGTTATAATCTAAAAGATAATTCAAAAGTAGTCTTCTGTGAATAACGAATCTTCCAAATTCTGTATTCTTGAAGAGAGACATCTTATGTCTCTGATGAATGTAATAGTTCCTAGTACTGATATATTGGAACAATTAATATGTTGATTGAGAAGCAAAAGCTAAGCCGTTATAGATGTGGAATTATGTTCAATGCAAAGCTGACCAGCTCCTATAGTACTCATGCAGTGGGTTATTTCAGAATTCTTCTGTGGCATAGTCAGGATTTGAGATACCTTCAGAGCCACGATGATATCATGTAATAGTACTATGTCCTCCCTCCCCATCCCAAACTAAATCTAGACACAAATACACATGCAATGAAAGAGGTTTAGAGAGAAAGAAAGGTGGAGTTGACAAAATTATCCCTATCAGAACAAGGAAAATGAAAATGAACCCGGGCATGGTGACTTACTCCTGTAATTCCAGCACTGGGGAGGTCAAGGTGGGAGGATCACATGAGCCCAGGAGTTTGAGACCAACCTGGGCAACATGGCAAAACCTCATCTCTACTAAAAATACAAAAAATCAGCCAGGTGTGGAGGCATGCACCTGTAGTCCCAGCTACTCAGGAGGCTGAAGTGGGAAGGAAACTTGAGCCTGGGAGGCAGAGGTTGCAGTGAGCCAAGATTGTGCCACTGCACTCCAGCCTGGGCGACAGAGTAAGACCCTGTCTAAAAAAGAATAATAATAATAAAGAAAATGAAAGACTTGCAGAAGAAAGCATTGCTGCAGTTTGTTCCACAGCAACTCCCAAGTAGTCACAGAGCCAGCTGAATACAGTTCAGGTCACATGTAAGAGAATTTTAAAAAATGTACCCACATTATTTGTACAAACTTGTAGGGTACATGTGAAATTTTGTTACATGTATGTAATGCATAGTGATCAAGTCAGGGTGTTTAAGGTGTCCATCTCCCAAGTACATTTTTGTTTTAACTGTAGTCACCCTATTCTGCTATCAAACATTGAATTTATTCCGTCTATCTAACTGTACCCTTTAACCCACTTCTCTTCATCCTCCTTTCTGAAGAGAAATTTTCATGGAAATGATTTTGGATATTTACACAGAATGTTTTATTTTTTAAAACAAAGTAACCCCTCTAACCACCACCACCTCTTCTTTGTTGTAGAAACAAAACTCAGAATTGAAGTTTTAGCCCTGGAATATCTTCAGGAGGGGAAATTCCAGCTCTCCCCATTGGTTTAACCATCTTGTGATTTTTCTCATTTTTATTAGAACTGCCACTACTGTGATGGCCTCCAAGTTTATTTCATTATAGCTCTGTGACGCTAGATGAGACTGTTGGGTTGGGGGGATGCTGCCGGGGGAGGGGGGTAGTTAGGGGTACCCATACCTACCTGGGTGTTTTGGCTGCTCTCCCTCTAATGATTATTCTCATCTTGAGAGTTTTGGCATCCCTACTGTACAGCACATTTGTTAAGTATACAAATTCTGAAGCAGGTTGACTCGGTCAGAATCCCAGTTTTGTCATTTACCAAGCTGTGGGACCTTGGTCACATTACTTAACCCCTCTAGGTCTTCATTTCCTCACCTGTAAAATGCAGGTATGAATTGTCCCTACCTCCTAACATTGTGAAGATTCAATGAAGCCAAGTATATAAAGCATAGAGAATGATGCCTGGACTGGGCATGGTGGTGTGTGCCTTTAACCCTAGCACTCTGGAAGGCTGAGGTGGAAGGATCACTCCTGGAAGAGCCCAGGAGTTTGAGGCTGCAGTGAGCTATCGTGCCACTGCACTTCAGCCTGGGTGACAAAAGCGAGACTCTGTCACTAAAAATATAAAAATAATTTTTTTTAAAAAGGAATGCTGCCTGGCACATCTACATAATTGTTACATCTATATATGTGTTATTTATAACTGTAATCTTTCCCCCACAGCATAGGAGAATTTTACCAGCCATGATACCCTCTGTGTCTCTGGGCCCATCCCTCCATCCAGGTAGGGGTAATGGATGGGTCAAGGTCAGGCAATTTTTGCCATTTGATATCTTACAGGTCACCTCTGGCCTCCGTTGATCTCACCATATGGTGAAGATCTGTGCCCCCATGAAGGGACATTGTTTTCTGTGTGGTGGTATAAGTACCAACAAATATACACAGATGCTGGCTGTTAGCAACTAGTACTGCCATACTGGTGCTTCTTGGCTGAATATCAGCCCTGCTCCTGTGTCTGTCTTTTTTTTTCTTTTCTTTTCTTTTCTTTTCTTTTTTTTTTTTTTTTTTTGAGATGGAGTCTCGCTTTGCAGTGGTGAGATCTCGGTTCACTGCAACCTCCGCCTTCTGGGTTCAAGTGATTCTTGTGCCTCAGCCTCCCAAATAGCTGGGACTACAGGTGCATGCCACCACGCCCAGCTAATTTTTGTATTTTTAGTAGAAATGGGGTTTCACCATGTTGGCCAGGCTGGTCTCGAACTCCTGATCTCAAGTGATCCACCCGCCTCAGCCTCCCAAAGTGCTGGGATTACAGGCGTGAGCCACTGCATCCGGCCCTGTGTCTGTCTTCTTGAACAAAGCCAGTGGCTTATCTTTATGGCTTTCTTATGCATCTGAGGATTGATGAAACTTCCCATGTGCCACCTAACTAGGATTTCTCTGCTTACTGGCACTTCCTTTGGCTTTGTTACACTACCAGAACTATACAGAAAGTGGTTTTGGATTTGAAATTCAACTAGTGGGACTTGCTCAGTATTCCCTCCATAGAGAGCCTCTCATACACAGTCTCCTACAGTTAAGTTTAATTTATTCCCCTCATTTGGATTTCCCTGTCACTGGTCACAGATTGCTATGTTATGGCTCTCAAGTAGATCAGAAAGGTTTTCAGAGTTCCCCTTCCCCACCTCCTACCCATTTCTCTGTAACAACAGACACCCTTTAAGGGAAACTTGGCCCAACCAATCTTATTTGAAGATATTTCATTCTCACTTTAGGTAATGGGGCTTGGAGTTGAGGTCTACCTTTTTGTTGCTTTCTAGTAAAGCACTGACCCCTATCTCACAGTACTCTCCTAAGCCCTGTCCTCCCTGACAACTTAGTTGCTTTATCTTTCCAGGAGCACCCTCACATTCCTATATTGTGCACACTCAAGACAATTTCCCAGTGTCCCCTTCCTGGCTGAATCAATTTCCACAACCATGACGTGTAACTCCAGCTCATCTCACCAAAGGGCATTTTAGCAAGTCACTGCAGATGCTGCAACTCGGAAAAACACGTTTAGTTAGGATCTGATGAGTCTTCTCCATTAGATAAATGTTGTGAGGTGGAACTTACTGTAATTTCCTTCTCTCCCCCCAAGATCTAAAATTTTTCTCTGAGTTGGCTCCCTCTCTACCTTCAGTCTCCCTTCCTGGAAGATTTACCCCAGCAAGGATGTCTTCTTTCAGATGGATATGAGTAAGTTAGTTTCTGCCCTCGTTCTGTTTCTTCCTTCTCCTGCTCTGATGTTGGCACATCCTTAGGAAGTCAGCTACTCCACCCCCTCTACCAAGATGTGGCCCAATGAGGGTAGGGTATCTTTCACTTCCCCTTTCTGGGAGGCCGACTGGCCAAGACTGAACTACCTAGACCCCCCCACCCTTACCACTGTCATTCTACTCACTGACCCCACATGCTCATTTTTTGGTTGTTTGCTCCATTGTCCCTGAGATCTTAGAGGAGGGGTTCTTAGCTGGGGGTGATTTTACCCCCTAGGGAACATTTAACAATGCCTGGAGACATTTTTGTTTGTCACAACTGGGGCAAAGAGGTTGCCACTGACACCTAGTGGGTAGAGGCCAGGGATGCTGTTAAACATCCTACTATGCACAGCTAGCCTCCTACAACAAAAACTCACCTGGCTCCTGCTATCAATAGTGCAGATGTTGAAAAACACTGGCTAGAAGGAACGCCTGCCTCACTGGAATGTGTGATGCCTACTCCACCGCTGGTTTGTCCTCAAGGAGCCTTTTGCTGGTCAACTCACCAATAAATCCACTGGGAGAGCTCTCCCACTAATAGCTGTTTGTACCCTCATTTACATCTGTCTGCCCCCTCACATGTTTGCATGCCACAAGTAGTGGTGGTCTGCTCAACCTTCATTCCTAACTCTGCACTTCATCTGCAGGTTGGCCATACTCAAGAACCTGAAGGTGCTCAGGATCTGCTTCATGATCTCTGTGGCTATCCCTTTCACTTTCCGGTGAAGTAAAGGCTTTCTCATTACTAGAAACCATCCAAGTTAACTAGGCCATACAATTACAATGTCATTGCTACTACCACCTATGAAGCAGTATAGTTTATTTAATAAAACAAAACCTAAGACCTCTAAGTTATTAGCCCTGAAGGAGAAGCAGTAAGTCGGGAGGACTTGTCTACTGAAGGACAAAAACATAAACTCCCAAATCAATGGAGAGACATATTTTGTTAGAATTATAAATATGTGACTTCTCTCCTTAATATCTGTCAATTCAATGCCACCCTAGTCAAAATCCCAGAAGGATTATTATTATTATTATTATTATTATTTTATTATTATTTTGAGATGGAGTTTTGCTCTGTTGCCCAGGCTGGAGTGCAGTGGCACGATCTTGGCTCACTGCAACCTCCGACTCCTGGTTTCAAGCGATTCTCCTGCCTCAGCCTCCCCAGTAGCTGGGATTATAGGTGCAACATGCCCGGCTAATTTTTGTATTTTTAGTAGAGACAGTGTTTCACCATGTTGGCCAGGCTGGTCTCGAAATCCTGACCTCGTGATTCGCCTGCCTTGGCCTCCCAAAGTGCTGGGATTACAGGCATGAGCCACTGCACCTGGCCAGGATTTTTTTTTTAACTTGGCAAAATGATTGTAAAATTTATCAGAAGCACCTGAAGTCCCAGCTACTCAGGAGGCCGAGGTGGAAGGACTGCTGGAGGCCAAGAGTTCAAGACTAGCCTGGGCAACATAGCAAGACTCTGTCTCAAAAAAAGGAAAATTGAAATAAAAAATAAAATTTATCAGAAGGAATCAAGATGTAAAAACAGCTAAGAAAATACCAAAGAAGAGGAGTAAGGAGCAGAAGCTTGCCCCGGCAGACATTAAAATGAATAATGTAGCTAATTAAAATTGAACATTTTACCCATAAAAATTAAACCTAAAAATAAATTGGACATTTACTAATAGAGAAATAGGCAGAAGGATATAATAGGACACAGAATCTGTATGTATATAAAAATGTGTATGATGAACGTTGTATTTCTGCCGGGTGCAGTGGCTCACACCCGTAATCCCAGCACTTTGGGAGGCCAAGGTGGGTGGATCACCTGAGGTCAGGAGTTCGAAACCAGCTAACATGGGGAAACCCCATCTCTACTAAAAATACTAAAAATTAGCTGGGCATGGTGACACAAGCCTGTAATCTCAGCTACTCAGGAGGCTGAGGCAGGAGAATCGCTTGAACCCGGTAGGTGGAGGTTGCAGTGAGCCAAGATCGTGCCATTGCACTCCAGCCTGGGCAACAAGAACAAAACTTGGTCTCAAAAAAAAAAAAAAAAGTTGTATTTCAAGAAATAACAGTGTCAAGATCATTCAATAAATGGTGTTGGAATAATTAGGTAAGCATTTGCACCTTTTTTTTTTTTTTTTTGAGACGGAGTCTCGCTCTGTTGCCCAGGCTGGAGTGCAGTGGCACAATCTTGGCTCACTGCAACCTCCACCTCCTAAGTTCAAGCAATTCTCCTGCCTCAGCCTCCTCAGTAGCTGGAATTACAGGTGCATGATACCACACTTGGTTAATTTTTGTATTTTTTAGTAGAGATGGGGTCTCACCATGTTGGCCAAGCTGGTCTGGAACTCCCGACCTCAAATGATACACCCGCCTTGGCCTCCCAAAGTGCTGAGGTTACAGGCATGAGCCATTGCACCCAGCCTTATGCACAAAATTTAAGGGCTCTCTATACACAAATAAATTTCAAATTGATCAGAGATTTAAATGTAAAAGACAAGATCCTTTAAAAACTAAAACTGGGCATAGATTATTATATGTGCAGTAGAGGTGAGGAAAGTCTTTCTAAAGAAGACTTAAAAACCAGAAGTCAAAAGGAAAAGCAATTAATACAGTTGATCATATAAAATTTAAATTTAAAAAGATTATAGGCTGGGCATGGTGGCTCACACCTGTAGTGCCAGCACTTTGGGAGGCTACGGTGGGAGGATCATCTGAGGCTAGTTTGAGACCAGTCTGGCCAACACGGTGAAACCCAGTCTTTACTAAAAATACAAAAATTAGCTGGACATAGTGGCATGTGCCTGTAGTCTCAGCTACTCAGGAGGCTGAGGCAGGAGATTCACTTGAACCCTGGAGGTGGAGCTTGCAGTGAGCCAAGATTGCACCACTTCACTCCAGCCTGGGCGACAGAGCGAGACTCTGTCTAAAAAAAAAAAAAAAAATTATAAAGTCAAAAGGAAAATAATAGTAAAATATTTGTAGTATACATGATAGGGTAAGGATAAATATTCTTACTATAAAAAGAGCTCTTACAAATCAATAAGATGAAATTTCTCAATAAGAAAATGGGTAGGCTGGGTGCAGTGGCTCACACCCGTAATCCCAGCACTTTGGGAGGCTGAGGTGGGTGGATCACCTGAGGTCAGGAGTTCGAAACCAGCTAACATGGGGAAACCCCATCTCTACTAAAAATACTAAAAATTAGCTGGGCATGGTGGCACAAGCCTGTAATCCCAGCTACTTGGGAGACTGAGGCAGGAGAACTGCTTGAACCCAGGAGGCGGAGGTTGCAATGAGCCGAGATTATGCCACTGTACTCCAGCCTGGGCAACAGAAAAAGACTCCTTCTCAAAAAGAGAAAGAAAAGAAAATGGGTAAAGAACGTGAATAGGCAATTTGCAGAAGAAAAAATTCAAGTGGTCAATAAACATAGGAACTAACGTTCAATTTTATTATTAAATAAATATAAATTAATACTAGACAAAGGAGGAGGAAACATCTTTTTTAAACTCTAAGAAGAAACAAAATGATAAACATCTGAGATATCTAGTCTAAAAAAAGGTTGGTACAACTTTAGAGACACTTTATCTGGGTTCCTTGCTTTTTCTCTCTGCTTCTTACTCCCCATAAACCTACTTCTCCCCACAGGAGGTGCCTTCTAGACATCTTGACATCGTGGTGAAGATGGAAAGAGTGTTTTACTAGACATGCCAAGAAAGGCTCTCCCAGTTCAAGTTTGCTTGTTTGGTTGTTTTTTTGTTTTGTTTTTTGTTTGTTTGAGAGACAGACCTTTTTACCAAGGTGGCTAACACAAAGAATTAACTTGTCCAGCTGAGAACTCACCCCTGAGTCACAGAGGTTTATGTTACTCTGGTTAACTCAAACATAGAACCACATCTAAGCAAACCGCAACAACTGCGGCATTCATAAAACAAGAATCATGCTTAGGCAGTCATTTCAGTGGGCTCATCACAGGACAGTAAATAATGACAAAAGAAAGCAGGGTGTGGAAGGGAATTGTGATGTTAATAACTCGTACAATGCTTAAATACGTGCCCGGCACTGTTCTAAATTAAATCCTTCAATGATCACTACAACTTTGTTAGGTAATGACACATATCCCTCATTTTATGAATGGGGAAACTAAGGCACAGCAAAGCTAGATAACTTGTTTGAGATCACACAATCGGTGGCAATGCTAGAATTTGAACCCAGAGAATCTGGTGTAACAGTTCACACTCAAGCCACCACTTTGAGAGGAATCAAGGGAAAAAGAAGAGAGATCTAAGAGAATAAAAAGGGGAGGAAGGAGGAGGAAAAACTCAGCTCACTAACACCTGAAGGCAATTGCTACATGGTACCCAGCCTCCTTTTTCAGGCCCACACCCAGGTCTTTGCAATCCCCAACTCTACCTCTGTTATCAAGCTTCCTAAAATGACATGATTTGGGGATAAGTGTTCAAACTATTTTTTTCACAAATAAATGGTGTCCAGAGGAATTGATGTTGTTTCTTTTTTCTTTTTTTTTTTTGAAATGGAGTCTTGCTCTGTCACCCAGACTGGAGTGCAGTGGCGTGATCTCCACTCGCTACAACCTCTGCCTCCCAGGTTTAAGTGATTCTCCTGCCTCAGCCTCCCAAGTAGCTGGGATTACAGGTGTGTGCCACCACGCCCAGCTAATTTTTGTATTTTTAGTACAGACAGGGTTTTGCCATGTTGACCAGGCTGGTCTCAAACTCCTGTCCTCAAGTGATCTGCCTGCCTCGGCCTCCAAAGTGCTGGGATTACAAGCATGAGCCACTGCGCCTGGCCTGATATTGCTTCTATTGTATCTTAGATTCAGGGGGTACCTGTGCTTGTCTGTTACATGAGTATATTCTGTACTGGGAGTGGGCTTCTAGTATAGCCATTACCCAAATAGTAAACATTGTACCTGATAGGTAATTTTCTAACTCTCTCCCCAATATTATAATAATAATAATAATTATTATTATTATTATTTTTGAGACAGAGTCTCACTCTGTTGCCCAGGCTGGAGTGCAATGGCATAATCTCGGCTCACTGCAAACTCCGCCTCCTGGGTTCAAGCGATTCTACTGCCTCAGCCTCCTGAGTAGCTGGGATTACAGGCACCCGCCACCACTCCCGGCTAAGTTTTGTATTTTTAGTAGAGACAGGGTTTCACTATGTTGGCTAGGCTGGTCTCGAACTCCTGACCTCAAGTGATCTGCCCGCCTCGGCCTCCCAGAGTGTTGGGATTACAGGCGTGAGCCACCGTGCCCGGCCTTATTATTTTTTATATTACAAACAACAATTGTTTTCAGAAGGAATCCATGTGAATTCAGGAATATAAAAATGCTGCCTTGGCCAGGCACCATGGCTCATGCCTGTAATCCCAGCACTTTGGGAGGCCGAGGCAGGTGGATCACGAGGTCAGGAGTTCAAGACCAGCCTGGCCAACATGGTGAAACCCCATCTATACTAAAAATGCAAAAATTAGCCAGGCATGGTGGTGTGTGCCTATAATCCCAGCTACTTGGGAGGCTGAGGGAGGAGAATTGCTTGAACCCAGGAGGCGGAGGTTGCAGTGAGCCAAGACCACGCCACTGCACTCCAGCCTGGCAGCAGAACAAGACTCCGTCTCAAAAAAAAAAAAGAAAAAAAAAAGCTGCCTTTTTGGTTTCAGTTTTCTTCCCTCTGCCTATGTGCAACCTACAGCACCAAAATCAGAAGATCCATTCATGCCTTTTCCGCAGCACTAAGCTATAATTTAAACAGGAAAAGGCAAAGTTGCAGCTTTTGAACAGCCATAAGCCCTTACATCCTAGTAAGATGGCAGACTAAATTGTAGATAACTCCAACTTCTCAAATTCTTAAAAGCCCTGTAGTCTTCATCCACCCTGTGCCATGTCTTTAGGATTCTATAAGACAGTAAGACTTTATTTCTAAACCAACTACTGAGATTGAAGATAAAATTAGAGCTTTAAGCCCCTTACCAAATTAATGGGAAGAGACTCTGAAAATTTGGAAATTCACTTCTGGAGTAGTGGAAGAATGGCGAAATTCACCTACTCAGTTTACAGTGGGGCCTCTCTCCAAGCTCGAGAGCCTGATACCCAGCTGTTTGCTGAGCTTCTCTCCTTAGGTGATCCACAGGCACCTCACAATCACCATGCTCCTCTTTCCTCTCAACCTGCTCCTCCTCCTCTGTTCTCCATCTGTTGAGGACACACCTTCCTATCCAGTGACACTGGCCAGAAATTTACAAGTCACCTAGACTAGTGGTCAGTAAGCTTTTCCTATAAAGGACTATTTATAGAAATGTGTGAAGCTGGCGACAGAGTGAGACTCTGTCTCAGAAAAAAAAAAAAAGAAGAAATATGTGAAGCTTTGCAAGCCATACACTCTCTGCTGCAGCTACTCAACTGCTGCTGCAGGATGAAAACAGCTACTGAACAATATGTAAGAAATGGGCAGGGCTATATTCCAGTCAAATTGTGTGAGTGCTAAAATTTGGATGTCATGTCATTTTCATATGTTACAAGATATTCTTTTGAGTTTTTTCTAACCACTTAAAAATGTAAAAACCACTCTTAGCTTACAGGTCGTACAAAAGTAGGTGGGCTAGATTTGGTATATGAAGAGCTTGCTGCTCTAGAATCCTCACTCTCCTCCCTTCCCCACATCTGATCAGACAAGTCCAACAATCTCACTTTGTTTTCTTTCTTTTTTTTTTTTTTTATCTGAGAAGGGGGCCTTACTATGTTGCTCAGGCTGGTCTCAAACTCCTGGTCTCAAGCGATCCTCCTGCCTCAGCCTCCTGAATAGCTGGGACTACAGGTGTGCACCACCATGCCTGGAGATCTCACTTTTTAAATGGTTATTGAATCTCTTCATCCATCTTTACATCATTTTAGTTCAGGTACTTGTCCATTTTGCTTTTTTTTTTAATTTTTGAGACACAGTCTCGCTCTGTCACCCAGGCTGGAGTGCAGTGGCACAACCTTGGCTCACTGCAACCTCTCCACCTCCTGGGTTCAAGCGATTCTCCTGTCTCAGCCTCCAGAGTGGTTGGGATTGCAGGCACGCACCAAGCCCAGCTAATTTATTATTATTATTTTTTTTGTATTTTAGTAGAGACGTGGTTTTACCCTGTTGGCCAGTCTGGTCTCAAACTCCTGACCTCAAGTGATCTGCCCACCTTGGCCTCCCAAAGTGCTGGGATTACAGGCATGAGCCACCGCGCCAGGCCCATTTTGCTTTCTGACATAGACAGTTAAGCAAAATTGAAAACTACAAGGAAAGATCCTCTACAACTATCGTACATGGAAGTACATGTCCTTCCCATGTTTTTTTAAGTTCCTTATAGTGTATAGCATAAGTTACAGATTAGTTTGCCCCTTCCTTCAGCTGGCACTGGATAAATAATATGTTAATGCATGCCACCATTTTCTGCTGTGGCCTGGGAGGAGAGGGCATATGATGCTCTATCAGCTACCCCCAGTGAAAGGGTCTACAAAGCAGAGAGTGGGAGACAGCATTTGAGAGCATGCTGGCTGTTTCTAACCTCAGGGGCTGGCTGGACTATGTCTGGCCCCTTCTTTCCAGTGGTCTCCACACTGGATATTCAGATCTGCTTTCACTTGAAACCACACATCTGCATGTGGCTAGGACCCAGCTAATCTGCCAAGGACATTTGAGGTGTTTACTCCTCAATTTCTAGTCCTCTGCCCCATCTATACCTTTAATGAGGCATTGGACAGCAATAGCATTCTTGTCTGGAAACATGACCGGCAGGCAAATATCAAGGGAGCTAATGCCACCTACATGATGACAGTCACCACATCATGGTGACAGCGAGCAAGAGACATTAGGTAAACCACTCTTTGATGTCATTCCTTCTGTGTAAAGGGGAAAAAGAGGAAATCCAATCTAGTTCCTGTTTTATTCAATTACTGGAATGTAAGAAACATTTCAGGCCGGGCACCGTGGCTCACACCTGTAATTCCAGCACTGTGGGAGTCCAAGGCAGGTGGATCACTTGAGGTCAGGAGTTCCAGACCAGCCTGGCCAACCTGGTGAAACTCCGTCTCTACTAAAATACATAAAAATTAGCTGGGCGTGGTGGCGGGTGCCTGTAATCCCAGCTACTCGGGAGGCTGAGACAGGAGAATTGCTTGAACCCAGGAGGCAGAGGTTCCAGTGAGCTGAGATTACACTACTGCACTCCAGCCTGGGTGACAGAGTGAGATTCTGTCTCAAAAGAAAAAAAAAAAGAAAAAAGGAACATTTCAAATTTGTGATTGTTTCCTTTTTCTATGGTGTCTAATCAGTTTCTTTTATTTACTTATTGTTCTACTTTTTAAATGTTTTTGTGGGGATGAGAGTCTTGCCATGTTGCCCAGAACTGTTCTCGAACTCCTGGGCTCAGGTGATCCTCCCACCTCGGCCTCCCAAAGTGCTGGGATTTATGGGCATGAGCCACCATGCCCAGCCAGTCAATGTCTTAATAAAGCATCTTCTGCCTGATTTTGGACAGGATGATTGTTATCTACTTATCTTTCAATTTAAAATTACTGGCCGGGTGCAGTGGCTCACACCTGTAATCCCAGCACTTTGGGAGGCCAAGGCAGGCGGATCACTTGAGGTCAGGAGTTCAAGACCAGCCATAGTGAAATCCCATCTCTACAAAAATGCAAAAAAAATTAGCTGGGTGTGGTGGCACATACCTGTAGTCCCAGTTGCTTGGGAGGCTGAGGTGGGAGGATCACCTGAGCATAGGAGGTCGAGGCTTCAGTGAGCCAAGATCGCACCACTGCACTCCAGCCTGTGTGACAGAGGTAGACTCCGTCTCAAAGAAATAATAATAATAAAATAAAATTACCTTTCTCTTCATTACAAAAGTGAGCTATGACAGCAAAACTTGCTCAATGAATAACACAAAAACCCTTTCCACAACAAACACCTAGAAATGTAAAATATAACAACATCACAAATAGCTATTTAATATCATCTCCCCTTTCCTCAAACCTTGTTTCCTCTTCTGCATCTCACTGTCAGCAAATTATCTTCTTTCTGATTGCACTGAAAAAAAAACTGGAATCAGAAGAGAGTATCCTCCTCCCACTGCCAAATCTACCAACCTCCCTGCTGCCTTTCCTGATCTCATCCAATCTCATGGTCATATATATAGGCTTATGGCTCCCAAATTTGAGTTTCCAACCCAGATTTCTCTAATCTCAAAAATATTATGCCTGGCCAGGTGCAGTAACTCTCGTCTGTAATCCCAGTACTTTGGGAGGCTGAGGCGGGTGGATCACTTGAGGTTAAGAGTTCGAGACCAGCCTGGCCACACGGCAAAATCCCGTCTCTACTAGAAACGCAAAAATTAACTGGGCGTGATGGCTCACACCTGTAATTCCAGCTACTTGGGAGGCTGAGGCACGAGAATCACTTGAACCCGTGAGGCAGAAGTTGCAGTGAGCTGAGACTGCACCATTGCACTCCAGCCTGGGTGACAGAGTAATACTCTGTCTCAAAAAAAAAAATATATTATGCCCAGTTGTATTATGATCTTTCCCATTGCATATCTCAAATTTAACCTGGCCAGAACAGTACCCTCAATCTACCCCACAAGCCTGTTCTTTTCCCAGAATTCCCCATCTCGGTAAATGGTGTCACCACTCAATTAATTGCTCAGACCAGAAACCTAGGAGTTGAGTCAGCCTCTCTCTTTCTCTCATACCTTGTATCTAATCCTTCACTAAATATTTGTGTCTCTCCCTTCAAAATATACTTTTTATCTCATGCCTAGCTAACCACAATAGCCTTCTAACTTATCTTCCTGCATCCACTCTTTACTACCTTAGAGTCTATTCTCAACTCAACAGCCAAAGTGATCCTTTTAAAACATAATGCAGGCTGGGCACAGTGGCTCACACCTGTAATCCCAGCACCTTGAGAGGCCAAGCTGGGCAGATTGATTGAGCCCAGCAGTTCCAGACCAGCCTAGACAACATGGTGAGACTCCATCTCTACACACACGTGCACACACACACACAATATATATATATATACACACACATACACTATATATATACACACACTATATATAGTGTATATATATACACTATATATATACACACACTATATAGTGTATATATATACACTATATATACTATATACATACACTATATATACTATATACATACACTATATATACTATATACATACACTATATATACTATATATACACTATATATACTATATATATACACTATATATACTACATATACACACTATATATACTATATATACACACTATATATACTACATATACACACTATATATACTATATATACACACACTATATATATACACTATACTATATATACACACACTATATATGTGTGTATATATATACACTATATATATTATATATACACACACTATATATGTGTGTGTGTATATATATACACTATATATACTATATATATACACTATATATACTATATATATACACACACTATATATATATATATATATATATATATATATATATATATATATATATATATAAAATTAGCCAGGCATGTTGATATGCCTGTAGTCCCAGCTACTTGGGAGGCTGAGGTGGGAGTGCTTGAGGCCAGGAGGCAGAGGTTATAGTAAGCTGAGATCGCATCACTGCACTGCAGCCTGGACCACAGAACTAGACCCTATCTCAAGTTTTAAAAAACCAACAACACATAAGGCAGGTTAAGTCATGCCTTTGTCCAAATCCTCCAATGGCTTCTCTTCTCATTCCAAGTAATCGCAAAAGACTATGAAGCCCTGGCTAATCTGGCACTTTGCTGCCTCTGGAGAAGAGCTGCTATCCGTCTCCCACTCCACTCCAGTCACTCAGGCCTCCTTATTGACCTTTGTACACACCATGTCCACTTCCACCTCGGACCATCTGTACTTGCTCTTATCTCCACTTAGAATGCTCTTGCCCAAAATGATACCATAGCTTTCTTCCTCATTTTAGGTCTCGACTCACGTGTCACCTCATCACAGAGGCCTTCCCTGAAAAAAAAAAATAACCACTCACCCCACTCCCAGGATCCCCCCATCCCCTTAACCTGCTTTATTTTTCTTCATACCAGTTCACACCCTCTGACATCATAGTATTACATTTTCTGGATTATGGTCTGTTTCCCCCAAATAGAATGTAAGCTCAATGAGGGTAGGACTTTCATCTTGTTCACTGCTGTATCTTCAGCTCCTAAAATAGTTTCCAGCACATAGTAGATGCTCAATAAATATTTGTTGAATGAATGGATAAATGAAAGGCACAACTGAGTGCAAGAAAAATAGAGTCCAGAAAGGATGAAGGAAATGAAAACTAGAGGGACATGCAGGTGAACTGTGATCTAGTGATTTGAGATTCAACCCCTGTGGCCAAGACTATTAGTTCTGTTCTTTCTTTTCTTTCCTTTCTTTTTATTTCTCCCTTCCTTTCCTCCTATTTTTTTTTTTTTTTTTTTTTTTTTTTGAGATGGAGTCTCACTCTGTCGCCCAGGCTGGAGTGCAGTGGCGCGATCTCAGCTCACTGCAAGCTCCACCTTCTGGGTTCAGGCCATTCTCCTGCCTCAGCCTTCCGAGTAGCTGGGACTACAAGCGTGTGCCACCACGCCCGGCTAATTTTTTGTATTTTTAGTAGAGACGGGGCTTCACCGCGTTAGCCAGGATGGTCTGGATCTCCTGACCTCGTGATCCGCCCGCCTCAGCCTCCCAAAGTGCTGGGATTACAGGCATGAGCCACTGCGCCTGGCCTGTTTCTCTCTTTCTCTCTTTCTCTCCCTCTCTTCTTTCTTTCTCTCTCTCTTTCTGCTTTCCTTTTCTTTCTTTCTCTCTCTTTCTTTTTGAGACAGAGTCTCACTGTGTCACCCAGTGGCGCGATCTCAGCTCACTGCAAGCTCTGCCTTCTGGGTTCAAGCAATTCTCCTGCCTCAGCCTCCGGAGTAGCTGGGATTACAGGCATACGCCACCATGCCTGGCTCATTTTAGTATTTTTAGTAGAGACAGGGTTTTGCCATGTTGGCCAGGCTGGTCTCAAACTCCTGGCCGCAGGTGATCTGCCTGACTTGTCCTCCCAAAGTGCTGGGATTACAGGTGTGAGCCACTGCACCCAGCCCAAGACTATTAGTTATTTTCTAACACCCATTCTCCTCTACGTCCACAGAAATAGAACTACTAATTTTTAACTGCATACATGGCTACCCAGAGTAATGACCACTGTGACTAACCTCTCACCAAGGGGATGTAAAAGCAAATTTCATGTGGAGGCTACTGGGAATCTCAAAAGATAGCTGCCATGTCCCTTTCTTCTTGGCTCTTTAGTTTTTCCTATTGGCTGGAATGTGAAAGTGAAGCCTAGAGCTGGAGGAACCATCTTGGACCATGAGATGACCTGAGAAATAGAGGTCATATAGAGTAGAGCAACAAGATCAAAGGAGGCTGGAGTGCCTGAGAGCATTACGAGGACAAACAGTCCACACTGGCTTTGGACTGCCTTTCTCTAGACTGTTCCATGAGAGATCAATTTTCCTCTTGTTTATGCCACTATTATTTTGAAGCTCTGTTTCTCTCAGCTGAACCTAATACTAACCAATACGATGAACATACAGAGAGAAAAGCCAAGGCCCTGGAACCAAGAACCCCATATAAAGACTGGATCTTCACTTACCCTTTCCCTCAGTGAAATGGTGAATTAGAAAAAAATCATATCAGACTTGGGGGGTGCGGGTGGCTCACATCTTTAATTCCAGCATTTTGGGAGGCCAAGGTGGGTGGATCACCTGGGGTCAGGAGTTTGAGACCAGCCTGGCCAACATGGTGAAACTCCGTCTCTACCAAAAATACAAAAATTAGCCGGACGTGGTGGCACATGCCTGTAATCCCAGCTACTCAGGAGCCTGAGGCAGGAGAATCACTTGAAACTAAGAAGTGGAGGTTACAGTGAGCTGAGATTGCACCTCTGCACTCCAGCGTGGGCAACAGAGATTCCGTCTCTAAAATAAGGCTGGGCCTCGTGGCTCAGGCCTGTAATCCCAGCACTTTGGGAAGCCGAGGCGGGTGGATCACGAGGTCAGGAGTTCAAGACCAGCCTGGCCAACATGGTGAAACCCCGTCTCTACTAAAAATAAAAAAAATAGCTGGGCATGGTGGTGGGCACCTGTAATCCCAGCTACTTAGGAGGCTGAGGCAGAGAATTGCTTGAACCCAGGAGGCGGAGGTTGCAGGGAGTC
Organism: Gorilla gorilla gorilla; assembly: GCF_029281585.2. Classification (NCBI taxonomy): domain Eukaryota; kingdom Metazoa; phylum Chordata; class Mammalia; order Primates; family Hominidae; genus Gorilla; species Gorilla gorilla. The sequence goes on from NC_073247.2 coordinate 130,434,898, forward strand.
GAGATCGCGCCACTGCACTCCAGCCTGGGCGACAGAGCGAGACTCAGTCTCAAAAAATAAAATAAAATAAAAGGCAGACACCATTTTTTAACATAATATCTTTTTGTAGGCCAGTATTTACCTTCAACAGTATTATTTGCCTAGAGAAGGTTTTCAATAAATACTTGTTAGCGGTGAAACGTATCCATACAGCTCTGCGGCAACCTCAATTCTTGCCTCCTCAGAAGAATTGGACCGACGGGCGTAAGACAAAAGGAGAGACTGAGGCAAGTTTTAGAGCAGGAGTGAAAGTTCGTTAAAAAGCTTTACAGCAGGAATGAAAGGAAGGAAAGTACACTCAGAAGAGGGCCAAGCGGGTGACTTGAGAGACAAGTGCCCAGTTTGACCTTTGACTTAGAGTTTTATAGGTTGGCATACTTCTAGGGTCTTGTGCTACTTCTCCTCACTCGCCCAACTCCTGAGATCTTATCAGGAAGTTGCTCATCACCAGTTTCAGGTGTTTTCTATTAGGAGACTGCCTTTCCCTGGCACCGGCTGTGACCAATTATTACTTTTTTTTTTTTTTTTTTGAGACAGAGTGTCCCTCTGTCTCCCAGGCTGGAGTGCAGTGGCGCAATCTCGACTCATTGCAACCTCCACCTCCCAGATTCAAGCGATTCTCCTGCCTCAGCTTCCTGAGTAGCTGGGATTATAGGTGCACACCATCACGCCTGGCTAATTCTTTTTTTGTATTTTTAGTAGAGGCGGGGTTCCACCATGTTGGCAAGGCTGGTCTCAAACTCCTGACCTCAAGTAATCCGTCCATCTCGGCCTCCCAAAGTGCTGGGATCACAGGTGTAAGCCATCATGCCTGGCCACAATTATTACTTTAGAAAGACAGTTAACCACTCATTGCCTGACCATCACGGGATGGTTGCCTGACACTACTGGTGTGTGTGTCGGGGGAGCCCTCTCCTGCCCTGCTCATACCTGACTAGCTACCTACTGTAACATACTTACTGAATGATTGAAGAGAAACACAAGAAAGCCCACCTACCTTTCCATACAGAGGCAAAAAGTTTAATTTCCTTGGTCAATCAGGAAAGATAGTCCCCGAGAGTCTTTTCTATTGTTTCAGTTTTCATTAACCTTTTCGTTGAGATATAATTCAGTGATTTAAAGTGAATGCAACGGTTTTTAGTATATTCATTGAGTTACATACAGAGCCATCACCACAATTAATTTTAGAACATTTCAATGAAATTTAGGACATTTTCATCAACCCCCCAAAAACACTTGTGCCCATTTGCTAATGTGCCCATTGGCAGTCACTCCTCTTCCCTGCCTGCCCCTCCCCCCCCGGTCTTCCCACCAGTTCCTGGCAACTATTAAATTACTTTCTGTCTCTGTAGACTTGCCCCTTCTGGACATCTTATATAAACAGAATCACAATATATGGTCTTTTGTGACTGGCTTCTTTCACTTAGCATGATGTTTTCAGGGTGATATATTCATACAATGAACTATTATCTGGCAAGAAAAAGGAATGCAGCCAATTTATAATGTATTGCAAGATTTCAGACATATTTATACATTTTATTTTGTACCTTTTTATTGTGGTAAAACACACATCACATACAATTTACCATTTTAACAATTTTGAAGTGTACAATTCCATGATATTAAGTACATTCATATGTTCTGCAACCATCACCACCATCTGTCTCCAGCACTTTTTCATCATCCCAAATTGAAAACTCTGCATGTGGCTGAGTCCAGTGGCTCATGCCTCTCTAATCCCAGCACTTTTTGGGAGGCTGATGCAGGAGGATCACTTGAGCTCAGGAGTTTGAGACCGGCCTGGGCAACATGGTGATACCCGGTCTCTACAAAAAATACAAAAATTAGCCAGGTGTGGCAGCACCCATCTGTAGGAGGCTGACGTGGGAGGATCCATTGAGCCCAGGAGGTCAAGGCTGTAGTGAGCTATGGTTGTGCCACTGCACTCCAGCCTGGGCAACAGAGTGAGACGCTGTCTCCAAAAAAAGAAAAAGAAAACTCTGTATGCATTAAAAAATAACTCATTTCCCCTCTCCCAGCCCCTTGTAACCACTATTCTACTTTCTGTGTCTATGTATCTGACTATTCTAGGTACCTTATTTAAGAGGAATAATATAGTATTTATCCTTTTGCGACTGGCTTATTTCACTTAGCATAATGTCTGCAAAGTTCACGTTGTAGTATGTGTCAGAATTTCTCTCCTTAAGGCTGAATAATACTCTATTGTATGTGGATACCACATTTTGTTTATCCATTCATTCACTGATGGACATTTGGGTTGTTCTCATCATGTGGCTATGGTGAATAGTGCTGCTATGAACATGGGTGTACAATTATCTGTTCAAGTCCCGGCTTTCAATTATTTTGGGTATATATTTAGAAGTGTAGTCATTGGATCTTATGACAATTCTGTTTTATTTTTTGAGGAACCTCCATACTGTTATCCATAGTAGCTGCACTATTTTACATTCCCATCAGCAGTACACAAAGATCTAATATTTCTATATCCTGGATGACTCTTTTTATCTTCTGCTTTTTGATAATAGCCAAACCAACCTAACGGGTGTGATGTATCTCATTGTGGTTTTGGTTTGCATTTCCTTAATGATTATACCTTGTTTTTTGTCTGTTTTACTTTATTTTTAATAAATCATATTATCAGTTAAATACCTTGAGAGAATTCAAGAATCTGTTTATGGCCAGGCGCGGTGGCTCACGCCTGTAATCCCAGCACTTCGGGAGGCCGAGGCGGGTGGATCACAAGGTCAGGAGATTGAGACCATCCTGGCTAACACAGTGAAACCCGGTCTCTACTAAAAATACAAAAAATTAGCCGGACGTGATGGTGGGCACCTGTAGTCCCAGCTACTCAGGAGGCTGAGGCAGGAGAATGGCGTGAACCTGGAAGGCGGAGCTTGCAGTGAGCCGAGATTGTGCCACTGCACTCCAGCCTGGGCGACAGAGCAAGACTCTGAGACTCCGTCTCAAAAAAAAAAAAAAGAAAGAAAGAAACTGTTTACAAAATAAATAACCCTTATGTGTCTAAAAGTTGTTTAATTTAGTTTGTTTAAAGTCAAGTACATTTGCAACTGAAGAAACTAATTGCTGCAGTCATTGAAGCATTAATATGGCAGGCATTGTGCTGGACAGTTGTCACAGGTGAGGTTCCCCAGGAAGTAAACTCTGAGACCGGTGGTTAAGTAAGGAGTGCTCTGGGGATGAATAGCTGTGGGAGAGAGGGAAAGAAAGCAGGAATCAGGTCTTCCATAATTTTTGAAAGTTTAAAGGGGTCTCTAGATCAAAAGTTTCAGAGCCACTGGTCTACAGCATACTAGGAGAGGTAAAACCCCCACAGAGTCACTTCAAATCAAATATTTATCTGGCTACTAATAGTGGAAGACCCTCTCTCCTGTTCATCTCTCTCCCGCTCTCATTCCCTACTTTCTCTCTCTCTGTCTCTCTCATCTCCTTTCCTTTTCCCACTCTTTCCTAAAACTCCATCTCCTATATGGGTTTCACTCTGCATCCCTGTGTGTTGGTCTCCCGTTTATGTTCATTTCACCTTCTACTCCTCAAATCTTTTCTGTGGATTGCAAGATACTGTGTCCGGAATTGGTGGGTTCTTGGTCTCACTGACTTCAAGAATGAAGCCACGGACCCTCGCGGTGAGTGTTACAGCTCTTAAGGTGGAGCGTCTGGAGTCTGTCCCTTCTGATGTTCAGATGTGTTCCGAGTTTCTTCCTTCTGGTGGGTTCGTGGTCTTGCTGGCTCAGGAGTGAAGCTGCAGACCTTTGCGGTGAGTGTTACAGCTCTTAAGGCAGCGTGTCTGGAGTTGTTCATTCCTCCTGGTGAGCTTGTGGTCTCGCTGGCTCCAGGAGAGAAGCTGCAGATCTTCGCGGTGAGTGTTACAGCTCATAAAAGCAGTGTGGACCCAAAGAGTGAGCAGTAGCAAGATTTATTGCAAAGAGTCAAAGAACAAAGCTTCCACAGTGTGGAAGGGGACCAGAGCAAGTTGCCACTACTAGCTTGGACAGCCTGCTTTTATTCTCTTATCTGGCCCCATCCACATCCTGCTGATTGGTAGAGCCGAGTGGCCTGTTTTGACAGGGTGCTGATTGGTGCATTTACAGTCCCTGAGCTAGATACAAAGGTTCTCCAGGTCCCCATCAGATTAGTTAGATACAGAGTATCCACACAAAGGTTCTCCAAGGCCCCACCAGAGCAGCTAGATACAGAGTGTCAATTGGTGCACTCACAAAAACCTTGAGCTAAACACAGGGTGCTGATTGGTGTGTTTACAAAACCTTGAGCTAGATACAGAGTGCCGATTGGTGTATTTACAATCCCTGAGCTAGACATAAAGGTTCTCCAAGGCCCCACCAGAGCAGCTAGATACAGAGTGTCGATTGGTGCACTCACAAACCCTGAGCTAGACACAGGGTGCTGACTGGTGTGTTTACAATCCCTGAGCTAGACACAAAGGTTCTTCAAGGCCCCACCAGAGCAGCTAGATACAGAGTGTCGATTGGTGCACTCACAAACCCTGAGCTAGACACAGGGTGCTGATTGGTGTGTTTACAATCCCTGAGCTAAACATAAAGGTTCTCCAAGGCCCCACTGGAGCAGCTAGATGCATGGTGTCCATTGGTGCACTCACAAACCCTGAGCTAGACACAGGGTGCTGATTGGTGTGTTTACAATCCCTGAGCTAGATATAAAGACTCTCCACGTCCCCACCAGACTCAGGAGCCCAGCTGGCTTCACCAAGTGGATCCCACACTGGGGCTGCAGGTGGAGCTGCCTGCCAGTCCCACGCCATGCGCTGGCACTCCTCAGCCCTTGGGCGGTCGATGGGACTGGGCGCCGTGGAGCAGGGGGCGGCATTCGTCGGGGAGGCTCGAGCTGCACAGCAACCCACGGAGGCGGGGGAAGGCTCAGGCATGGCGGGCTGCAGTCCCGAGGCCTGCCCCATGGGAAGGCAGCTAAGGCCCGGCGAGAAATCGAGCACAGCGCCCATGGGCTGGCACTGCTGGGGGACCCAGTACACCCTCCGCAGCCGCTGGCCTGGGTGCTAAGCCCCTCACTGCCCAGGGCCAGCCGGCCGGCCGCTCGTAGTGCGGGGCCCGCCAAGCCCACGCCCACCCGGAACTCCAGCTGGCCCGCAAGCGCTGTGGGCAGCCCCGGTTCCGGCTCGCGCCTCTCCCTCCACACCTCCCTGCAAGCTGAGGGAGCCGGCTCTGGCCTTGGCCAGCCCAGAAAGGGGCTCCCACAGTGCAGCAGCGGGCCAAAGGGCTCCTCAAGTGCCGCCAAAGTGGGAACCCAGGCAGAGGAGGCGCCGAGAGCAAGCAAGGGCTCTGAGGACTGCCAGCACGCTGTCACCTGTCAATACCAAATTGCTCCTGTTTCTATGCTCGCAGTATCATTGTCTCTGATAAAGATAGATACGATAGATTATATATAGTTTGTTTTTTAGAACTTCTGAATAATATAGAGGCATTTTGTTATTGTAGATGCAGTCAGAAATATATTGCATTTCATCTACATTGTAAGTTGACATTGTAGTTTTGTAATAAAGAAATTTCAAAAATTACCAACAGTGTCTATTTAAAATTTACCGTGAAGAATGATAGCATATGCTGAGTTGTCATCAAAATATTGGACTCTCAAGTTGTCGTGAGACTCGATTGAAATATGGAAGTTCGGCACCTCTGTTTATTTCAATCCAAGTGTGGAAACCACCAGAAAACAGAAAAGCACCCAAAACTCCACCAAGTGCCAATGTTCCTCCAGTGACACAATGAATCTTGAAAGTACGTCATGCTACAAAGGACATGAAAAAGCAAAATCTAAAGCAACTAGAGAAAGGAATCTCTACAGCAATCAAATACCAAATTAGAAGAAGGCTTTTTGTTGTTGTTTTGTTTTGTTTGAAGAGTTTTTGCTTTTTTGGAAACAAAATGTTTTGCTTTCTCCATGCATCATGAAGGAAACAAAAATACACAGCTTGTTAAATTTAGTTGCGGCTCTGTCACAACAATGATGACAAAATTTTCCTCTGACCACAATGTGTTTGAGTACAAATGGTTCCTCTTTCCAGGCTCTGGCCTGTGCATACACAAATTCCTAGTGAGGTGAGACCCACTCCCCCACAGCGGGGCTCCTTCTTTTTTTTTTTTTTGAGACAGAGTTTTGCTCTTGTTGTCCAGGTTGGAGTGCAATGGTGCGATCTCGGCTCACTGCAACCTCCACCTCCTGGGTTCAAGCGATTCTCCTGTCTCAGCCTCCTGAATAGCTGGGATTACAGGCATGCGCCACCACGCCTGGCTAATTTTGTATTTTTAATAGAGGCAGGGTTTCACCATGTTGGCCAGGCTGGTCTCGAACTCTGACCTTAGGTGATCCGCCCGCCTCGGCCTCCCAAAGTGCTGGGATTACAGGCGTGAGCCACCGTGCCTGGCCCTACTTCTTGAGAGTGGAGAGTGAGGATCCAGCTATCCTTCATACATGAAGGTGCTAAGGAATTCAACTGTATCCTAGTTGGTGAACACTATGGCCTTTAAACTCATTCACAAAAACCGGTGATCCCAGCTGATCTAATTTCACCATGGCCAGCCAGGAGTGGTGCCCAGCGTTGGCTATGTGTACCTTTGCCAGCTTGTGGAGTGGGGATCAGTAGACAAGGCACTCCTCCCTGATCCTGTCCCTGCTGTGCCACCAAGCCCCTTTACATTGACTCTCTTCCCCAAAAGGGCTTCATCATTGCAGCTTGTGCATGTAGCTTGCCTGGGGATGAAAGGGTAAGAGGAAACAGGAAATTGAGTGGCAATAAAGGAGAAATGAAAGAAAAAGGACTAAGAACAAATGGGACAATGTCAGCAGAAAGGAGAACAACAGAAGCGGAACCGCAAGAGACAAGGGAACTGTAAAGATGAAAGAGTACTAGAAATTCTAATAATAGTTCCCATTTATTAGTGCTTATTATGTGCTAGGCACTGGATAAGCATTTTATGTCAGTTTCTTCATCTCATTTAATCGTTACAGTAAACCCTGTGGTAGGCACTATTATAGCATTATGCCTAGTTTACAAAAGATAAAACATGCTCTTGTTATTAAAAAAAGGCCAAAAAAAAATGCCCACAACATTTAACAGAATTCTAGAAAGAAGATAAAAAGAAACAGAAAAATGGGACAAATAGAAAGCACAGAATCAGATGGTAGATATAAGTATAAATATATTAGAAGTTTGGCTGGGTGTGGTGGCTTATGCCTGTAATCTCAGCACTTTGGCAGACCAAGGTGGGAGGATCACTTGAGCTCAGGAGTTCAAGACCAGCCTGGGCCATGTAGGGAGACCCCCATCTCTACTAAATTAAGAAAAAAGAAAGAAGTAAATCTAAGTGAACTAAAGTCTACAGTTAAAAGACAACAATTGCCTATTGGATAGAAAAAACCGAATTTGCACTTTATGCTGTTCCCAAGATCAGACCCAAAACATAATTGCACTGAAAGGAAAATAAGGATGTAAGAAAATGTACCAGGTACATACTAAACAAAAGAAAGTTAATGAAGTTATAATAAATTAGTCAAAATACACTTTAAGACAAAGAATAGTACTTCATTAATGAAAGGTACTTCATAGTGATAAGTGGTTTGGTTCACGAGGAAACTGTAACAATTCTAGATTTGCGTATATTTGATGAAATAGCGTCGAAAAAGATATATAAAGCAAAAATTAACAGAATTATAAGAAGAATTTGACAAATGCACCCTCATAATATCATAGTGAGAATCGTAACACCCTCAGTAATTAGCAGGTCCAAAGGAACAAAAAACCAGCAAGTATGTTGATTTGACCAACACAATCCACAAACTTGACTTAATGGAACGTATAGAACACTGGGCCCAGTAATTGGAGAATATGCATTTTCCTCAAACACTCATGGAACGTTTACAAAAACAAACTATATGTTGTGACATAAAGCAAACCTCATCACACTCGCAAAGATTGGTACCATCCTGGAAACTGGGAATAAGAAGTTAAGGAGGGGTCCTTGCTTCTGTGGCTGAGAAGTAGCAAGGCTGGTGCAGCATAGCACCAGGGATGCCAATGAGGTCACACTGCAGTCAACTTGCTGTATGACTGAGGGTCGGAAAAGGCAGTCCAGGTCAACGACTATGGGAAAGATGGGTTTATGCAGGGACTGAACTGGGGTGGGTTTTGCTGCTCCTCCAGAAGCCTGGTATTTTCCAATCCACAAATGAGGCCTCAATTCTGTGCTTGCACAGGGATCTGTCCAATAGCTAGATATGCAGAGTGACCTCTGGGGATGCTATTGGGATATGCAAATGAGAGCATTAATGGGGTGGAGTTACAGATATGCAAAGAGCCCCCTCCTTTGAGAGGTGTTGTGGATTGGGGCAAGAGGGACTAGAGGCTTCTTTGTTTAAATGAAAATACTAATTGCCCTACACTTTCAAAGCAAACAATGGAGACCTTTCAAGGCAAGAAGGTGCAGGTGACTAACACACAAATGGAGCATTTGAATCTTTCTTTCTTTCTTTTTTTTTTTTTTTTTTGAGACAGTCCTGCTCTGTCGCCCAGGTTGGAGTGTAGTGGCGTGATCTCGGCTCACTACAATCACCTCCTGGGCTCAAGCCATCCTCCAGCCTCAGCCTCCAGAGTAGCTGGGACTACAGGCATATGTCACAGTTCCTGACTAATTATTATTATTTTTTTTTTGGTATTTTTTGTAGACATGGAGTCTGGCCATGTTGCCCAGGCTGGTCTGGAACTCCTGTGCTCAAGTGATCTGCCTGCCCCAGCCTCCCAAAGTGTGAATGTTTAAACTGAGGAACCCTAAGGCCGAGGAGAGATCCTAACGCCAGGGAACTGAGTGGCAAAGCACTAACGGGGCTGGTAAAGTGTACAAGGATTGGACCTGTCCTGCCTGGACCAGAACAGGGGACAGGCCCTACATAGAGTTTTAGATCCAGGGTGGGGAAAGTGCAGTGAAAAGGTTGTAGGGGATCCTGGCTAAGATGCCAGGGTAGTGGTAGTGGCAGTGATGATAGCAACGCAGCCAGAAGCCAAAGGAGGGGACCTGGATGCTAAGACACAGAGGCCCTTCCTCTTTCAGAGACTGAAGTGTTGGAAAACAGAGCAAGGCCAATTCCAGAGAGGAAGGGTTGGCAGCCTGGAGGAAGTGAGGCCAGGGAGCTTCTGAAAGGAATAATGAATGCTTTCAAGGGGAGCAAGAGAGCGTAGGGGCTCCAGGCCCCAGAAACATGCTCCTGTGTAGAGCAGCACCCCAAGTCATTTTGCCCAGGGAAGAATCAGCCTCCTGGCACCTGGGCTCTGACTGATGGAGCCAGCAGTTTGCCTGGAGGCTGGCCCTGTCCCTGGCTGCCAACACCTCAAATAGTCTTTCCTGGGCCTTCTTACCTCCAGACAAGAATTAACGAACTCTTGGTAATTCATCTTAGAAAGCAAAACACCACATATTATGTCAGCATCTTGTTTGTAAAAAGCCTGCTGTGACTTCTTATTGCTTATGAGGTCAAGCCATAAACTGACTGCTCTCTCTCTCTCTCTCTCTCCTCCTAACCTCCCTCTCTCATTCTGGTCATCCTTCAAGGTCTAGTTCAACTCCCATCTACTGTACGAAACCTTCAAAAGCAATTTCAGCCACACAGGCCTGTGTCACCTTTCTTTGAACCCGTATCACAGATGAGCATTTGTACCATTTTTGTTTGTTTGCTTTTTACATTTTCTCTAATTGCTCTCTATACCTTTCCACAACTTAGACCAGGAGTTTCCTAAGAGCAGGCCTTTGGTTTGTTGGTTGGTATTCCTCACAGCACCTAGAAAAATGTATAATTTATTCATTCAATTAAAATATATTTATTGAGCATGTATTATGTGCCACATATAGTTTTGAGTGCTGGGGATCCAGCTGGGAACCGATCAGAAAAAACTTCTTGCCCTGATGGAGCTTACATTCTAGTGGAGACAGCAAATGACCCAGGAAGCGGGAGGAGAGAAAGGAAGTGGCCATGGGGCTTGCAGTTTTCAATGGGGTGGCCAGGACAGGCCTCAGTGAGAGATCTGACAGAAGCCAGGGAGTGAGGCATGAGGATATCTTGACGGGGAGAGAGCAAATAGCCAAAGAAAAAGTCAAGGCAAAGGCCCTCGGGCAGGAGTGCACTTAGCTTGTGTGAAGAACAGCCAGGTGGTCAGTGTTGCTGGAGGAGAGTAAGGGAGCCAAGGAGAGCAGTAGGAGAGAAGGTTAGAGAGCTAATGGGGTCAGATAGGGTAAGGCCTTGGAAGCCATCTTGAGGACTTTAGCATTGGAGATTTCTGGGTAAAGGGAGTGCCTTGTTGAATTAAAGAGTCAATTTAATAACTGCTGTAGGCTGGGTGCAGTGGCTCACGCCTGTAATCCCAGCACTTTGGGAGGCCAAGGCGGGCGGATCACCTGAGGTCAGGAGTTCGAGACTAGCCTAGCCAACATGGCGAATCCCATCTCTACTAAAAATACACAAATTAGCCGGGCATGGTGGCATGTGCCTGTAATCCCAGCTACTTGGGAGGCTGAGGCAGGAGAATCTCTTGAACCCAGGAGGTGGAGGTTGCAGCGAGCTGAGATCGCACTGCAGTCCAGTCTGGGCAACAGAGCAAGACTCCATCTTAAAAAAACAACAACAACAACAACAAAAAACCTGCTGTAAAGTTTGGAGGCCCACAGATCTACGGGTTTCAGGACACTGACCCAGTCACCTAGAAGCGTGCCTACTCTCAGGCAAAACCCAAAGGGTCCTGTCAGTGGCCTCTTGTGCAAGCAACACTCCCTTGAGTGAACTCCACTAAAACTGTAGAAGAAAACCACTTGCTGAAGAGCAAGGACCTTTAATTCAATTAAACCCAAACACTGAGAATGAGTTATGAGCCACTAACCATGTTCCATTCATCTTTATATTCTCTGTGGTGCCAGAGGATGCCTTTCTCCAAGCTCCCCCGACTCAATCCACTCAGAATCTAAGTAAGAGTAGAGCTCTTGCTGTACACACATGGCTCCAAGACAAGGCCCCCGGGGGTTTTTCCTTCCAATCAGATTACCACCACTAAGCTCCTCCTAGGTAGAAAACCTGGAGTCACCCTGGACAGTCTGGCCTCCAGGAGCTTGAATCCAGTGGCAGAAATAGACATGCACACAAACCTCTGTGTGATTTGATATGGTAGAGGAACGTGTCTGGTGCTATGAGCACACACACAGGAGGGAGCAAAGAATTTTGCATTTGGGAGTTAGAGAAGCCCCTAAAAAATGTGACACTTGAGAAATGGAAAAGCATTTTAGATAAAGGGAACAGCAAGATAAAAGGTTTGTAGTGAGAAAATATCACAGGTGACAAACAAGAACCAGGCAAGTCATAAGTGAGGAAACGCTGACTAGGCCAGGGAGCAATAGGGAGCCCTAGGGCCTGTGCAGACAGGAAGTACATGCCCTGTTAACAAGGTGGCAGCCCATCTGACATCTGCTGACGGTTTCTACACTGAAACAGGTCCAATATTACCAGGACTTTTGATTTATTAAGAGAAGCTGGAAATCTGGGGCCTTAGGCAAAATCTCCTGACTTAAAAAAAAACACTTTGGCATCTAGATCCCCATGAATTCCAACACGATATAGACCAAACACAATTGCTCACAAGGGAGATTCAGCCTGAAGGTGGCCAGTCAGCCACCTGGAACCTGGAAGCTTGGCTGGAAGTGAAGCTGGTTAGAGTGTGGGGAATCTATCCTGAAGAGGCAGGCCTGCAGGCAGAGGAGTTGAGACTGCCTTTTGTGGCATTTGATGAAGGGAGGGGTGTCACTTAAGCTTAAGCTGAGGAGTGACATGGACAGATTGCTCATTGGGAAGATCTGTCTTGTAAAGGGTAGACCCTCATGGCCAGTTTGAAGACTGTTTCTGGAATGGTAATAAAGTCCTGAAATAGAACCATAGAGGCGAAACTGGGTGGTCGGGGGAGGAATAGATCTGAGAGATGTTTTACCATCTAATAAGTGACTGCAGGACTAGACAGTGGATGGGGAACTGGGGGTACGAGATACAGGAAAGGGAGTTGTCAAGAGTACGTACTTTTAGCATTCATCTCTAATTTTGGCCAGGCATGGGGGACAGTGGGTGGGTGGGGACCAAATACAAAAGACAACAAAGAGTATTCTAGCTTAGGATCTCTCTCACCTTTGGCACTGTTGTCATCTTGAGTAGAGTAAGTCTTTGTTGTGGGGGAGGTCGTGTGCATTGTATTAACAGCAGCATCCCCGGCCTCTACTGACTGCATTCCAGAAGCATGCCTCTGCTTCAGTCATGACAACCAAAAATATCTCTCCATATTGCCGAATGTCCCCTGGGATGTAAAATTGCCCCTGGTTGGGGGCCACTGATGCAGAATCAGGAGGGAAATTCCCTGTTTTCAACTTCTCCTTTTTCTTTGTTTTGCAGTGGTGTGAGGTTTTGCTTAGAGGACTCTTTGTGAGATTTCTGTCTAAGGGACCAGCACTTTTAGCTAAGCCCTTGGAATATGCTGGTGTCTGTGTCCCTTTTGGACTCAGGAAGGTGTCTCTAACTGGATGGAAGGACACCTGACTTTGGAAAGAGGGACATCATTCTTTCCTGCCAGACATTTTCTTGCATATGCCCTTTTCAGCCTCCAGTTACAGAAAAGGACGAAGACTTAGCGAGAAGGGCAAAGGTCAAAACAGTTGAGTGGAGTGGCCTAGGTACACAGGGCAGCGCAGAACTCCAGCCACCCTGGGCCAAAGTGAAAGAAAGACCACTGGTAGTCTCGCACCCAAGTCATCAGGACTCTAAGGGTTAAACTTGATGTTGACTCATCATGATTTTGATTTACACAAAGCCAAACTGAAAGCTCCTTGTCTACTGCAGTTCCTGGAAAGCCTTCTATCTGTCTTCATTCTTCCTGCAGACCAGGGCAGTGGCCTGATTCAATCCAAGACGCTCTTTGAATCACACTACACGGAGATTACAAATACAAGTTTTATGTTGAAGAAACAGCATTCCTGACTCTTTCCACCCCCTTCCAAAAATTTGAAAAATCGTTGCATGATGTTCAGGGTCGGGAAGAAAGGAAAGTAACAATATAGTCTTAAGGCCAGCAGGCCGGAACTATCTTGGTGAAAAGAAATCAGGTCTCTCCCCTCTCCACACTGCCGTTTGTTTTTTTCCTCACGATGTTCAAATTCTCAGGGCTTTTCTGGAAGCTCATGACAAGTTGCAATCCCTATTTTTCTAATCATTTGCTACCATTACTGTTTTATTAAGCGCTTGGTCAATCTATGCCAAGCAGTGCCCATGATGGCACTCAGCCAGTCCCCAGGGGCTCCTGTTCCAACTAAAGACTCCTTAAAAGGCAGATGACATAACCATTTTGGAAACGTTATTATAAACTTATTGTATAATGTTTATAGCAAATGTCAACAAGTGTATATGTCCGTGGTGGTGGAGGAAAGGCCTTGGGATACACAGTGGCTGACCTATTTGTGGGAGGGATTTAGAAATAATGATACTATCTCTCAGTTCTACAGGCCTTGATACTTTACAAACTGTTTTCATAAACATTATTTTGTTCGATAACACATGCAAGCCAGGATTTTTTTTTTTTTTTTTGAGAACGGGGTCTCGCTCTGTTACAGACCCAGGCTGGTTTTGAACTCCTGGGCTCAGGTGATCCTTCCACCTCAGCCTCCAGAATAGCTGGGATTACAGGTGCATGCCACCATGCCTGGATTCTGGAATTTATTCTGAACCATTAGCCAAAAGAATCAACATCCTGAGATTCAGCACAGGCAGGCCCTCCTCCTGGAAGCTTCCCTTGCTCCTTCCCTCCCAAAAGGTACCCTTTTTGTATCCCATAATTCCTTGTTCTTGCCCTTATCATTGCCCCTCAAACTGACTGCAGCTTTCTGTTAGCAGAGCTTGCTTTTGATGAGTGTCTTCAACAGTTCCTGGAACAATTTCATAAATATTTATTGAATTTGAGAGCCTTAATTCCAAGAGTGGAACCTTTGTTGTGAATAGGTTAAACAACCCTGTGCCCTTTGGGTGGGGTCTAGACTAGGTATATTATCAGCATTTTTATTGCTATACTTTTTGTAACTGTTTTCAGGTATATGCATTGGCTTAATTCGGCCAAAATACACCTCATTATGGGTCTCATCATCCACCTAGACATGATTCTTTTTTGGGAGAAGGTGATAGAATAATGTCCCCCTCCCATGATTCCATATCCTGATCCCCAACACCTGTGAGTATGTTAACTTACATAGCAAAAATGACTTTTCAGTTATGATTAAATCAAGGATTTTGAGATGGGGAGATTATTATGAATTATCTGGTGGACCTAATCTAATCACAAGGGTATTTATAAGGGAAAAGGGGAAGTAAGAGGGTCAGAGTCAGATACGACAAGGGAAGCAGAGGTCTGAGTGGTTCCGCAACAAGCCAAGGAATGTGGGTAGCCTCTAGAAGCTGGAAAAGTCAAAGACACAGATTCTCCCCTAGAATATCCAGAAGGAATACATCTCTGCCCACACCTTGATTTAAGCTCAGTGTCACTTCTGACCTCCAGAACTGTAATAAAATAAAACTTTTAAATCACTAAATTTGTGGTCATTTTTGACAGCAGCAACAGGAAACACCTAAGGACTCTTGTTTTCCTTCCTCCCAGCCTCACTGACCCTCATAGGCGCCCAAGTATCAATGTGTATTCTTCCGATTCACCTCCCATCCCTTTGAAAAATATGTAGAAAGTTTGTCGTGTGCTTTAAAAAATGCACGTATGGTACCCTCCCTCATGTTTGGAATGTTTCTTTTAAAATCAACATTATGTATTGCCAGCTTTCAAATATGCCCTTTGTCCTTTTCACAAAGCACAGTACTGCCAGTGTCCCCAACTCCACCCAGTGAAGTAGGGCTGGTATTACTAACCCTGGAGTCAGCGCTAGCAAACAAGGGCTCAGAGGTCAAGGGCTGGAAGCCAGGTCTCCAGACTCCCAGGCCAAGGCTCTTTTCCGCAGATGACTCTGTCCTGGTGTCCAGCAGGGCACAGCCCCTAGCAACTCCGAGGCCCCGCAAGTGTGCTGGCAGCGGCGACGCCGGCTCCGCCACGCGAAGGGAGGAGGCCCAGGCAGCGCCCGGACTGGGCGGCGACGTGGTGGAGGAAGTTTTGTTCGGTCAGAGACCGGACGCGGGAGCTGCGGATGGGCCAGGTGTCCAGCCTTGGGAGCCGTAGGAGCCGCCAGAGCCGCCGGCGCCCCGCCCCGCCTCCTCCGGCCGCTCTCGCCGGCTCAGGTTACCTGAGGCCGGTGGGCGGGGCGGCCCTTCCCGTCTGCGCCGGCCCCCAGCCTCCAGGGCGGCGGAGCCGGGAAGTGGAAGAGGGAGCGAAGGAGGCGGGGACTGCCAAGGCTCCAGCCCGGCCGGGCTCCGAGGCGAGAGGTTGCATGGAGTGGCCGGCGCGGCTCTGCGGGCTGTGGGCGCTGCTGCTCTGCGCCGGCGGCGGGGGCGGGGGCGGGGGCGCCGCGCCTACGGGTGAGTGCGACCCTCGGGGCCTGAGGGGCGGCCGGAGGGCTGAGGGCGGTGAGGGTCACGGCTGAAAGGCCCGGGAGGTCAACGCCGGGAGGAGGGCCGAAGCTGGGGTGGGTGCTGGGGGCTGCCCTCGCGAGGCCCCGCGCTCGGCGGCTGCGGCTTCCCGCGCGGGATCTCTGGGGCCCGGTACTGGGGCCGGTTCGAGGTGGGACCCGGGAGCTGCGGGGTTTTCCCGAACTCCGGGTGCGGCGGAGGTGGCGGCAGCGAAGTAAGAGGGCTGCGACTTGTAGTGGGAAGAGCCGAGGAGGCTGGCGTCCAGGCGTGCGGGGGCGGGGGGCCCGAAACATGCCCACGGCGTCAGATGGCCGTGGGTCAGCGCTCGGAATGTCGCCTGTGAGCCCGGGAGGAAATGAGGCGCCAGAGCCGGCAGGGACCACGACCGAAATCCAGGCGAGCTGAGAACGCGCCGGGGCTCTTTGCCCGAGGCCGCGCTAATCCTCACTAAGGGTGGCTCTTGCGAGTGGAAGTTGAAGGGAACCTCTAAACATCTCAGTCCTTGTTGAAAAAGGACGTGACGCTCATGACCTCCTCTGGCGTCGAAGAAATCCTTTGGGAAATCCAGAATAGCATCCCGGCAGATGCTCCCCCCACTCCACTCTCTTTAATAAACCTTATATTTTAGGGTAATTGTAGATTTATGGAAAAGTTGCAAAGATACTTCAGAGAGTTGTGTATATCCCTCACCCTGTTTGGTAACTTCTAGTTAATCAACCTGGCAGTTGTGAAAAATTGGGAGTTAATGACTTCCTTAGGAGCAGCTCCTGGAAGGAATGGCCTTCTGGACGTTTTTGGTGACAATGAAAGCCCCAAACTGTATAGGTTTTATTATCACATTGACACAAACACTTATATATGCTTATTGCATTTTTACCAATGTGCTTTGAAATCCAAGTTGAAATGTTGATTAGGAAACCTTAATGCCCTCTATGGATTCAGTCAATAAAATACATGCTGCCAGGCAGTGTTTAGGGGCTGAGGATGCAGCAGTGAGCAAAACAGATCAGGTCCCTGCCCTCAGACATATCGGGGGGTGGGGGTAAAATATATGATATGTCTGAGGGTGTTAAGTAGAGAAAAACAGAGCAGCTGGGAAGGGGTTTGCCATTGTAAAAAGGGTGGATCGAGAAGAAAACAAATGTTGCTGAAAGGTGGCATTTGAGTAGAGACCTGAGGGAGACTTGAAGCTTGTCAGTCAATAATTATTCAGGTGTCTGCCTTATTTAGTACTGAGTCAGGCCCTCTAGGTTGACTTAGAACCTGAGAGTGTATAGCAAAATTCTTGCCCCAAAAGGGCCTCTAGTTCAGTTGGGGACACCTGATTTCCATAATCATATGGGGACATTGCAGTCCAGAGAAGGGAAGGAACTTGTCTAAAGTTACCCGTCTCATTAGTCTCCTGATTTTCACAGTGCCACTCCGGCACCCTCCCTCCTACAGACTCACTCCCACACACACCTGAAACAACAGCTGGCCATCTAGAGAATACTGGCAACTCCCAACTTCATCAGTCTTGTCACAATGGTTTGTCGTTAGCTTGCTTATTTAGAAAACAGAAATTTCTTTCCCCATTAAAAGTATTGATAGAATTGCATTGAGGTATGGTGGGAAAAAATTAGATGTTTCCAGTGAGACTTGAGTTTTAGTGGTTCTGATATTTACCACCTGTGGGACTCTGGGCTGGTCATTCCCTCTCTTTTGTGCTGCAGTTAGTTTTCTCATCTGTGAAATGAGGAGGTTGAACTGCATAAATTCTAAGAGCTCCTCCAGCTCTAATCCTCAGAGTGTTTATAAAAGTGATTAGATTACTAGCTTAGTTTAACCTGTCCCACTCAATGGCCCACATTGTGGCATGTCTTAATTATAACTAGCATGTATATAGCATTTATGCCCAGCAG
The DNA here is from genome assembly GCF_029281585.2 of Gorilla gorilla gorilla. NCBI lineage: Eukaryota > Metazoa > Chordata > Mammalia > Primates > Hominidae > Gorilla > Gorilla gorilla. Next base: position 130,452,495 of record NC_073247.2, read on the forward strand.
TTTTCTAACTGCTTTACTTGTACTATTTCATTTAATCTTTACCAATAATATAACTTGTAGGTGCTGTTATTAGTCCCATTTTGTACACGAAAAAGTTGAGGCACAGTGCGACCAAGACCCTTGCCCAAATTTGCATAGCTGGCAAAGTGGAAGAGCTAGGTTTCCAACCCTGGCAGCCTGATTCCAGAGGCCATGCCCTTAACCACTGTACTCATTGCTTCTGCCCAGCAGAAAAGACGAGAGTCCTTAGCTGGACACCTCCCAGGGTAGCAGGGCAGGACGGCTTGGGACTCACGAAAGTATGTGCAAGCCATTTGTTAAGAAGCTAATGATACTATATTAGGCCGGGTACAGTGGCTCATGCCTGTAATCCCAGCACTTTAGGAGACTGAGGCAGATGGATCACTTGAGGCCAGGAGTTTGAGCCTGGCCAACATGGCAAAACCCCGTCTACTAAAAATACAAAAATTAGCCGAGTGTGGGATTACATGCCTGTAATCCCAGCTACTCAGGAAGCTGAGGCATGAGACTCATTTGATCCTGGGAGGCAGAGGTTGCAGTGAGGGAAGATCAGGCCACTGCACTTCAGCCTGGGCGACAGAGCAAGACTGTCTCAAAACAAAAAAAGAAGCGAATGACACTACATTGGAGACTGGCTTTATAGTGGCTGGGCTGTGTGGTCCAAACAACTAGTACTATAGGCATTCAAAAGAGAAAAAGCTGACGGTTGGTAGTTTTATGGAAGAGGTAAAACTTGAGCTAGATCTTCTGGATGACTGGGATTTGAGTAGGTGGAGAATTTATTCCAGGTGGGGGCAATAGCAGGAGCAGAGACCCAGAAATGAGGGCAAGAGTGCTCCTTTGTGGTCCAGAAGGAACCTGGCTTGGCAGGAGAGTGCATTGGTAAAGTCAATCCAGGCAGAATAGCTTGATTTGCCCTTGAAAGCTCTGAGTCCGGCACAGCATGGGAAAAATAACACAGGAGGAGGAAGCAAGCAGGGAGACTTCACTGGGTAGGGGAGCCCCTGGAGTGTGAAGCTACATAAGAATCTATGGTTGCAGGTCTCCACTAGAAAAATGTGCTGCGAACCCTTCCTGTCCAGGACCATGACTTACTGGTATCTTCCCACCTGGTGGGGCACAACAGAGCATATTTGCATGATTGGGGTAACTAAGAAAGATGTTGGAAGAAAAAAACGAACAGGAGTTGATGCCTGAGTGGATGTAAGGGAAGGGGACAGATGACTCATATATGACTCTTGTGATTTCCTTGACTTTTCCCGAATTGTGCATGCCTCTGCTAGCTGCTGTGATTGGACAGGCGAGAGCAAAAGCTATAAGCTAAGCAAAATGCCTTCTTATGAAATAGTAGATTGTGTTAACTCTTAATTTAAATAGGATGTTGTGCTAGATGACTGTACAGACTTGGGATTTGAGGTTTAGATACAGACATACTTGGGTCCCTTCCTACTCCCTTTTCTGAAGTCAGTGGTGCAATCCCCAAGACATGGTTGAAATTAGGTGCCTAAGGGAAGCTTATCAGGTAGAAGGGATACTTGTTCTGTCTCAAAGGCCAGGACACATATCAATTCAACAGAAAACCAAAGCAACCCTGGCCAGGCACAGTAGTTCACACCTGTAATCCCAGTACTTTGGGAGGCCGAGGTGGGTGGATCACTTGAGGTCAGGAGTTCGAGACCAGCCTGGCCAACATGGCGAAACCCAGTCTCTACTAAAAATACAAAAATTAGCCAGGCGTGGCAGTGCACACCTGTAATCCCAACTACTCGGAAGGCTGAGGCAGGAGAATCGCTTGAACCCAGGAGGCAGAGTTTGCAGTGAGCTGAGATCACACCAGCACACTCCAGCCTGGGTGACAGAGCGAGACTCCATCTCCAAAAAAAAAAAAAAAGCAACTCTTTAGAATTGTTTTGTCTTAAAGAAATAAAGCAGATAGCTAACATAGCACTTGCTGCCTGTGGGCACTGTTCTAAGCACATTGCTTGTATTAACTCATTTAATCTTCATAATAACCCTTTGCAAGAGGTTACTATTATTATCCTCATATTAGAGATGAGAAAACTGAGAAATAGAGAGGTTAAGTAACTTGCCTGCTGGCAAGTAGTAGAGGTGGGATATAAACTCAGGCAGTCAGGCTCCAGAGTCTGTGCTCTTAAACACTACACTATGTTGAAGTTATGCACGAAGAGCTGTTAGAGACCTTTACAAGTAGTATAATCATCACTTAATCATGTATATGTCTAGGCATGTTGTATACACACACAGTTCACATGTATTTGTATATATTTAAACATTTGGAGATTAAAGTTTCAGTGCCTGTGTTTTTTTCAATTTTTTATTATAAAATACACATAAAATTTACCATCTTAATTCTTTTTAAGTACACAGTTCAGTGTTACTAAATACATTCATAATGCTGTGCAACCATCATCACCATCCATCCCCATAACTCTTTTTATCTTGTAAAACTGAAACTCTGTACCCATTAAACAATAACTCCCCATTTTCCCCTGCCCCTAGCCCCTGGCAAACACCATTCTACTTTCTATCTCTATGATTTTGACTACTCTAAGTATCTCATATGAATGTAATGATATACTATTTGTCTTTTTTGTGACTGGCTTATTTCTGTTAGCATAGTGCCCTTATGGTTCATGGTGTATCATATGTCAGCATTTTTCCTTTTTAAAATTTATACATATATATTTTTATTATACTTTAAGTTCTAGGGTACATTGCACAACGTGCAGGTTTGTTACATATGTATGCATGTGCCATGTTGGTGTGCTGCACCCATTAACTCGTCATTTACATTAGGTATATCTCCTAATGCTATCCCTCCCCCCGGTGTGTGATGTTCCCCTTCCTCTGTCCAAGTGTTCTCAATGTTCAATTCCCACCTATGAGTGAGAACATGCAGTGTTTGGTTTTTTTGTCCTTGCGATAGTTTCCTGAGAATGATGGTTTCCAGTTTCATCCATGTCCCTACAGAGGAGATGAACTCATCCTTTTTTATGACTGCATAGTATTCCGTGGTGTATATGTGCCACATTTTCTTAATCCAGTCTATCATTGTTGGACATTTGGGTTGGTTCCAAGTCTTTGCTATTGCGAGTAGTGCTGCAATAAACATATATGTGCATGTGTCTTTATAGCAGCGTGATTTATACTATTTGTCTTTTTTGTGACTGACTTATTTCTGTTAGCATAATGCCCTCATGGTTCATGTTGTATCATATGTCAGAATTTTTCCTTTTTAAAAGCTAATATTCCATTGTATGCATATACCATATTTTGCTTATCTGTTTATCTGTCAATGGACACTTAGGTTGCTTCCATGTTTTAGCGATTTCACAATACTGTTATGAACCTGGGTGTAGAATATCTCTTTGAGACCTTGTTTTCACTTCTTTTGGGTATATACCCAGAAATAGAATTATTGGATCATATGATAATTCTATTTGTAATTTTTTTGAGGAACCACCATACTGTTGTCCATAGTGAAATTTTAAATTTCCACCAACTGTGCACCGGGGTTTGAATTTTTCCATATCCTTGCCAACATTTATTTTCTTTTTTTTGATAGTAGCCATTCTAATGGGAGTGAGGTGAAATCTCATTGTGGTTTTGGTTTGCATTTTCCTAAATATTAGTGATGATGAACACCTTCATGTGCTTATTGGCTATTTCCATATCTTTGTTGGTGAAATATCTATTTAAGCCTTTGCCTATTTCTGAATTGAATTTTTTTTTATTGTTGAGTTTTAGGCATTCTCTGTATATTCTGGATATTAATCCCTTATCAGATATATGATTTACACATATTTTCCATTCTGTGAGTCACTTTTTTCTGTGAATATTTTGATGCACACGTTTTAATTTTTTCCGTGAAATCCAATTCGTCAATTTTTTCTTTTGTTACCTACATTGTTGGTGTCATATCCAAGAAATTGTTGCTGAATCCAATGGTATGAAGCTTTTGTCTTATGTTTTCTTCTAAAAATTTTATAGTTTTAGTCTTGCAATTTCAGTCTCTGATCCATTTTGAATTTTTTTTTTTACTCGGTATTGGGTAAGCATCTAATTTCATTCTTTTTCATATGGATATCCAGTTTTCCCAGCACCATTTGTTGAAAAGATTGTCTGCATTGAGTGGTCTTGGCACTGTTGTCAAAATCATTTGACCATACATGTGATGGTTTATTTCTGGACTGTCTGTTCTATTACATTGATCAGTATGTCTGTCTTTATGCCAGTACACACTGTTTTGATTATTGCAGCTTTGTAGTAAGTTCTGAAATCAGGAAGTGTGAGTCCTACAGCTTTGTTTTTCCGTTTCAAGACTGTTTGGCTATTCAGGGTTCCTTGAGATTTCATAAGAATTTTAGGATGGATTTTTCTATTTCTGCAAAACTATGCCATTAAGATTTTGATAAGGATTGAATTGAATCTATATATCACTTTGGATAGTATTGACATCTTAACAATATTAAGTGTTCTAATACATGAACATGGGATGTGTTTCCATATCATCTGCAAACAGAGATAATTTTACATCTTATTTTAACTGGATGTCTTTTATCTCTTTTTCTTGCCTAATTGCTCTGGGTAGAACTTCAAGTATTATGTTGAATAGGAGTGGTGAAAGTGGGCATCTTTGTTTCATTCCTGACCCTAAAGGAAAAGCTTTCAGTCTTTCACCATTAAGGGTGATGTTTACTGTGGGTTTTTCATATATAACTTTTAAGTCAATTTTCTTACACTCCTAGTTTGTTGAGTGTTTTTATCATGAAAAGTAAATTTTGTCTAATGCTTTTTCTGTATCAATTGAGATGATCAGGTAGTTTTTTCCCCTTTATTCTGTTAATGTGGTATATTACATTGATCAAGTTTTGTATGTTAAAACATCTTTGTATTCCAGGAATAAATCCCACTTGGTCATGGTCTATAATCCTTTTGATATGCCCCTGTATTCACTTTACTGCTATTTTGTTGAGAATTTGTACATCAATGTTCATAAGGCATATGGGTCTGTAGTTTTCTTTTCTTGTAGCGTCTTTGTCTGGCTTTGGTATCAGGTAATGCTGGCCTCGTAGAATGAGTTACGAAGTTTGAGAAGGTTTGGTACTAGTTCTTTAGATGTTTGGTAGAATTTTATCTGTGAAGCTATCAGGTCTAGGGCTTTTCTTTGTTGGGAGATGTTTGATTACTGATTCAATCTCCTTACTACTTATAGGTCTGTTTAGATTTCCTATTTCTTTGTGATTTAGTTTTGGTGGTTTTGTGTTTCTGGAAATGTGTCCATTTCATCTAGGCTGTCCAATTTGTTAGTGTACGGTTGTTCATAGTACTCTCTTATAACCCTTTTTATTTCTCTAGAATCAGTAGTGATTCTAGAGAAATACTCATTTTCATTTTTGAAAATGAGTAAAATTCTCATTTTCATTTTTGATTTTAGTAATTTCAGTCTTCTTTCTTATTAGTCCATCTAGCTAAAGGTTTGTCCGTTTTGTTGATCTTTTCAAGAAGCTTTTAGTTTCATTGATTTTCTCTATTTTTCTATTCCCTCTTTCTTTTATCTCTGGTCTAATCTTCATTATTTCCTTCCTTATGATAGCTTAAGATTAGTTTGTTCTTTTTCTAGTTACGCAAGTTGTAAAGTTAAGGTTGCTGAGTTGAGATCTTTCTTGTTTCTTAATATGTGTTTATAGCTATAAATTTTTCCAATAGTACTGCTTTCGCTGCATCGTCTACATTTTAGATGTTTTTATTTATGCCTTTCATCAAATTTGGGAAGTTGTCATCCATTATTTCTCTCTTTTCTTTTTTTGAGACAGAGTCTCACTCTGTCACCCAGGCTGGAGTTCAGTAGCACGATCTCAGCTCACTGCAACCTCTGCCTCCCGGGTTCAAGCGATGCTCCTGCCTCAGCCACCCAAGTAGCTGGGATTACAGATGTGCACCACCACACTCAGCTAATTTTTGTATTTTTAGTAGAACTGGGGTATTGCCATGTTGGCTAGGCTGGTTTCGAACTCCTGGACCCAGGCAATCTGCCTGCCTTGGCCTCCCAAAGTGCTGGGATGAGCCACCACACCCGGCTCATTATTTTTTCAAGTATTCTTTCTTCCCCTTTCTCTCTCTTCTCCTGGAATCCCCATAATGCATACACTGGTCTGCTGATGGTGTACCACAGGTCTCTTAGACTCTGTTCACTTTTCTTCAATCTTTTTTTCTTTCTGTTCCTTGGACTCAATAATTTTTATTGCCCTAATTTCAAGTTTATTGATTCTTTCTTCTGCCTGCTCAAATCTACCTTTGATTCTTTTTAGTGAATTTTTCATTTCAGTTGTGCTTTTTCTGCTCCAGAGTTTCTTTTTGGTCTCTTTTTAGGTTTTCTATCTCTTTATTGGTATTTTCATTTTGCTTACATATCATTTTCTTGACTCTCTCCACATCTTCCTTTAGTTCTGTGAACATCTGAAGATATTTGTTTCAGAATCTTTCTTTAATATATTTGCCATCAGGTCTTTTTCAGGGACAGGTTTGCTGTTGTTTAACTTTTTTTCTTTGAATGGGCCATAGTTTCCTGGTTTTTTTGTTTTGTTTTGTCTGTCTTGTGATTCTTTGTTAAAAACTGGACATTTAAATCTGGTTTCTCTGGAAACCAGATTGCCCCCTTCCCCCAGGATTTGCTGTTTTTTGTTATTGTTTTGTTTATTGTCTTTATTTTTTTGATTATTGTAGGCTGTCTGTGTGTTGAGCATCAGCCTGAAGTGTAAACTTAGTCTTCTCAGGTTTTTTTCTGGGCTTTCCCTGAGCATGTGTGGTCACTTTCTATTTTTCTCTGTATATATAGTTTTGTTTCATTTTGTTTTGTTTTGTTTTTGAGACCTAGTCTCGCTCTGTTGCCCAGGCTAGAGTGCAGTGGTGTGATCACAGCTCACTGTAACCTCGAATCCCTGGGCTGAAGTGATCCTCCCACTTCAGTCTCCTGAGGAGCTGGAACTACAGATTCATGCCACCACACCTAGCTAATTTAAACAAACAAACAAAAAAATTATTTTGGTAGAGATGGGATCTCGCAGTGTTGCCAGGGCTGATCTTTAACTGCTGGCCTCAAGTAATCCTCCTGCCTTGGCCTACCGAAGTGCTGGGATTATAGGTGTGAGTCACCATGCCCAGCCTCTGTAGTTGTTTAAGAATTTCTAATCTTTAATGCCTGGCTCCCAAAAGTGGAAAAGGAGAAAAATGAGGCGACAAGGGAAGAGCGCCATTCTTTTACATCTTCTGGAAATCACTTTAGCTAGATAGGGAGGGCTTGCAACAGTGGGGATAGGTGCAACCACAATGGCTGCCAGCCTCTTTGTCTGTACCTCTGTGATCAGAAGCAGCAATCAGTAATCAGAATACAAATCCCTGATATTTGGAGGACAGAGTACTTCTGCCCACATAGCCCACAAGCTGTGGGCAGAGGGCTCCAGGAACATGTGCACAGCTGCATGCCATGGGGTTGGGGATGAAGGATGGGCAGTTACTACTATGTAAAAGCTGACATTGATTGAAATTTATTGCAATTTGTTGTTCAAGCCTTTCCTGGGAAATTGCAAGCCTTCAATGTAAGTGTTTCCTGATATAACTCTGCAGTCTTCCAAAATTGTTACATCAAACAGACTCTGCCACTACCATTGTTATCTAGGTGAGGAGATAGATGTCTGGTGCTTCCTACTCTTGACTTATTCCCAGAATCCATGTGTGTGTGTGTTTAAAGTGTAGGAAGTAGAAAAATCAAAAGATATGGAGGAAACCAGAAGAGAAAAAGAAAAGGATAGCAGATAGCCCCAAGAAGCCCAAAATGCAAACCAGTTAGAAGATCTGACGAAAGGACACTTCAAAACAGATGGGAAAATATTAATCCCATTTGAAAGGTTGAATATAGGGCAGGCCATTGTTTTATTTCAAAACTGAGGTTAAAGTAGGTTTTAAATTACCTTGAAAATTGGAGTACAATTGAAATGAACCACAAATAGGTATATTTTTATTATCAGGACTTTAATATTTGTGTGGGAGTGGGAGGTAGGTGGGTAGGGAGAGTACTGGAAGTGCTAAACTAGGTATCTTGGATGTGTTTCTGGGAACTGCAGAATAAGGCAGATAATCCTACAGTAAATTGTAGTCTCCAGTAGGAACAATGTTTTTATTGGAGGCTCTCTACCTGACAAATGATTTGTCTTCAAAAATATCATTGATATGGTGTTAGAAAGGCCAAAATGGAATAGCCATACATGCTTTTAATCACTTAAAATCCTAACTTTAGCACTGTTGCCTGAGCCATTGGTGCTCCCTGGTACTAGCTCAGTTTTAATGCAGTGCAATAGGAATTCTTTGTTTCCACAAGGCCTTGTCCTGCTGTGGGCTGCTCCTTCCCACAGTTGGACCTTGGGAAAAGGTAGAGTTAGAAGAGGGAATGATTTTTTTTATTTCAAATTTTATTATAGATTAAAGGGTATATGCACAGATTTGCTACGTGGGTAAACTGCATGACGCTGAGACTTGGGGTCCAACAGTCTGATCACCCAGGCTGTAACCATAGTACCCAACAGGTGGTTCTTCGGCCCCCAAACCCACCTCCCTCCCTCCCTTGTCTAGTGATCCCCAGTGTCTATCATTTCCATCTTTATGATCATGTGTATTCAGTGTTTAACACCCACTTATAAGTGAGAACATGCGGTATTTGGTTTTCTATTCTTGCATTAGATCACTTAGGATAAAGGCCTCCAGCTCCACCCATGTTGCTGCAAAGGGCATGGTTTCATTCTTTTTATGGCTGCATAGTATTCCATGGTATATATGTGCCACATTATCTTTATCCAATCCACTGTTGGTGGGCACTTAGGTTAATTCCGTGTCCTTGCTTTTGTGAATAGTGCTGCAGCGAACATACAGGTGCATGTGTCTTTATGATAGAATGAGTTATTTTCCTTTGGGTATATATCAAGTAATGGAATTGTTGGGTTGAATGGTAGTTCTATTTTAAGTCCTTTTTTTTTTTTTTTTTTTTTTTGGAGACATAGTCTTGCTCTGTTGCCCAGGCTGGGGTGCAGTGGTGCAATCTTGGCTCACTGCAACCTCCACCTCCTGGGTTCAAGTGATTCTTATGCCACAGCCTCCTGAGTTTCTGGTATTACAGTTGTACACCACCATGCCTGGCTAATTTTTGTATTTTTAGTAGAGACGGTGTTTCGTTATGTTGTCCAGGCTGGTCCCGAACTCATGATCTCAAGTGATCCAACCGCCTCAGCCTCCCAAAGTGCTGGGATTATAGGTGTGAACCACTGTGCCTGGCCTATTTTAAGTTCTTTGAGAAATTTCTAAAGTGCTTTCCACGGTGGTGGAACCAGTTTGCATTTCCACCGACAGGGTATAAGCGTTCCCTATTTTCCACAGCCTCATCAACATCTGTTTTCTGACTTAAATAATCACCAGGGAATGAATGTTGAGGGTCAAGGGCCTTTGTAGACTGCTGACCAAGTAGCTGCTATGTATAAAATTGACTGTTAGAGAAACCTCAACTACAGAGTGCCTGTGAGTTTGATGTTTTGATGTTTTGGGACAAATGGAATTTTTTGCTCAGTTAGGGAGGAAGGTAACAGTATAAATATTGCTGATTATGTAACAGGCCCAGTGCACTCCAAAGTATTAGCATAGAGTACAAGATTTAACTCTATCATTTGGTAAATTACTATTACTATAATCCTTAAGTAATTAATAATGGTTCCGTTCATCACTTTAGAAAATTTGGGGGAATTATTTTCAAATAATTTTAATAAACTTCTATGTTGAAATAATTTTTGATTTACAGAAAAGTTGCAAAGGTAGGACAGAGGATTCCTGTATACCCATCACCCAGTTTCTGGGGGATGATTTTGATAGTCTCAGGAGAAGTTCTCAGGAAAGTTTAAAATGATGTTTCACAGTTCCTCCTCTTTCTCTTCCCTCTTCGGATTAGTCAAAGCTCTAGCTCCAGCTGTTTAGTGTCAGACCTCAGGGGAACAAGGGCTGCTAAGTCTCTTTCTCAGTACTTCTTTGGAAAAGCTATAAAAAAACAATTACCAGGTCATGTTAGCAAGCAGAATTAAAGATGAGCTTCTTAAACTTACTTATAGAACTGCTGAGATTTTGAACAATCTGGTTTTTTGTTGTTGTCATTGTTTTTGAGACAGGGTCTTGCTCCGTCACCCAGGCTAGAGTGCAGTGGCATGATCTTGGCTCACTGCAGCCTCAAACTCCCGGGCTCAAGTCATCCTTTTGCTTCAGCCCCACAGTACCTGGGACTATAGGCATGTACCAGCATGTTTGGCTAACTTTTGTAACTTTTTTGTATAGATGGGATTTTGCTATGTTGCCCGGGCTGGTCTCAAACTCCTGGGCTCAAGCCGCTTGGTCTCCCAAGGTGCCAGGATTACAGGTGTGAGCCGCCGTGCCCAGTCTGAAGAGTCTGTATGGAGTGAGGTGTGGATCCCAAGGTTAGGGAACCCCAAATTCCTGGAAGAGAACAACTTGGAAATATTAGTATTTAAGAATATCACTCTTCTCTATGGAAGTGGTTAAGAATGTGACCTTGGAGCCACACTTTTCAAGTGACACTCCCAGCTCTGCCGTTTACTGTAGCCATGGGATATGGAACAAATTACTTCACCTGCTTGTTGCTTCAGTTGTCTCATCTTTAACATGAGGCCAATAGGCCAGGTGTGGTGGCTTACACCTGTAATCCCAGCACTTTGGGAGGCCAAGGTGGGCGGATCACTTGAGCTCAGGAGTTCGAGACCAGCCTGGCCAGTGTGGCAAAAACCCATCTCTACTAAAATTACAAAAATTAGCCAGGCGTGGTGGCGTGTGCCTGTAGTCCCAGTAACAGGCTAGGTGAATCACTTCACCCCAGGAGGCAGAGGCTGCAGTGAGCTGAGATCGTGCCACTGCACTCCAGCCTGGGTTACAAAGTGAGATTCTATCTCAAAAAACAACAACAACAAAAACATGAGGCTAATACTAGTCCCTATCTCCAAGATTGTTGTAAGGATTAAATGGATTAATATGTGTGGAATATTTAGAATAGTCCCTGGCCCAGTAAATGTTAGATGTTGTTAACTCAGTTATTACTGTCTTGCTCTCTAGGACTTGGGAGAATTAAGCAAACCATTAAAAATACTGTTGATAAATTCATTTTTTTTGTCCTTGATTTGAACAGAAACTCAGCCACCTGTGACAAATTTGAGTGTCTCTGTTGAAAACCTCTGCACAGTAATATGGACATGGAATCCACCCGAGGGAGCCAGCTCAAATTGTAGTCTATGGTATTTTAGTCATTTTGGCGACAAACAAGATAAGGTAAGTTTTCTGCAACATGTTACATTGATGAGGTAAAGTGAACACTATGAATTGGAGCCAAGAATAAGCCAAATTCTAATCTTACATCAAAGTGGAAATTGTATTTTAGGGTGTGTTTAAATTTCAGTTGGTGAAATTATAGAAGCAACTATTGACACAAGTGAACACTTAAAAAATTTGCTAATTATTTGACAATTAAATGCAATTGAGATTGCTCTGACAGGAAATACTAGATATCTTTTTCTCTAAGGTACTCAATAAATAATTATGTTATTGTTAAAATTTGTTCCTATGTTCCTGCCTGTAGCTGTATTGCCTTGTATCTATATAACACTTAATTTGGGGGAATTTTTACATTTACCATCTTGCTAATCACATGGACAAATAGATGTACAGGCACTATGTGGTGTAAAAGTAAACGGCCATATGGAAAGTGAAAAAGTAAGTTGTCAGTGGCAGGTGTGTTTGAGTAGAGGGTTCCGTAATGCCCGCGGAAAAAGGAGGAAGACTTTCAAGATTTCTAGTCAACTGATATAAGTGAATTTTTGTTAATAGGTTTGGATAATTTCAGGTTCTTTATGATAATCTTATTCAACTTTTTTTTCAAAATCTTTTTATACCTTCTTCAGGTGTGTATGTGTTTGTTGCAGGGTGGCGGCGGTGAGGGGGTTGGGTGTTTGGGGTTGAATTTGTCTAGGATTTTGAGTAGGCAGAATGAGAAGTTATTAGCAACAGTGCTTTGCATCAGTGAATTGTAGAAGCACCAAGTTCAGGCAGCTTTGGTGGCAGGAAGAGTCAGGAGAACTAGCTTCTGATTGGCACTGTCACTCTTAGCTGACTCTATGGCCTGGAATAAATTGCTTAACCTCTCTGAGCGTTTGTTTCCTTATGTATGAAGTATGGCTTTACTCACTTCTCTGGCTTGCTGGGACACAGAAAATAACGTATATAAAAGTTTAATAGTCAGGATGGAACATGCTCTTCCTCTGGAGGGAAATTTGCTAATCTGCCTTCCTCTCCCTTGTCCTGCTGAGGTGTTACTTATGGTTTAGGCGTTAATTGATAAAGAATTGAGGCTTATCAGAAGTATTTGCATTTTAAAAGAGGTCTTCTAAATGTGGAAGCCAATGATACTACTAGCAGTGAGACTGGAGTTCGCCTTTACATACTGTTGGCTTCCTCTCGTTCCTCCTAAGGAAGGGCCTTAGGCATTTGGAGTCTTAGTGGTGATTTTTGGTAATTGAGCCTTGAAAAATTCACAGAAAGACCCTAAGTGCCTCTGGCTGTAAGCCCTGTAATCACCCAAGTGTCTAACTGAAACCCTGAGGAGAGGTTGCTTTTCAGGTCCCTTTTCCTTAAGTTGTCAAGGATCAATCAGGTAGCCAGGCTGGTGTTCTAGCCTAGAAATGGGGCTATTTCCTCAGAGTATGTGCAGAAATCTAGAGTTAAATGTAACTTTAGGGGGCAGTAGAATCAGACAGAATTGTGCTTGAAATTTTATCTCTTCCCCTTTCAAGCTGTTTGATTTTGGGCAAATCACTTAACCTCTCTGAGCTCCCATTTTCTTGTTTATAAAATATGGGGTTGTTTTGGTGGGGGGCGGGTAATAATAGTACCTACTGAATATGGATGGCGTGTGCATTAAAGGAGATGAGGTTTGTAATGCACCCGACACAGAGTTAGTGCTAGGTAATTGTTAGCTTTTATTATTGTTACTGTTGTTAGGTTGAGCCATGTGAAATTACCACTTTTATGGGTCAAAATGGTTGAATGTTGTCAGTATTATTTGTCAGCCTAATATTATCATTTAATCTTGTTTCCTCCATTTTACCCCTGAAGAAACCAGATAGAGACCAAAAAGGGTGACCTCTGCCTAAGGCCAGCTCATTTATTGTAGCCATTTGACAGCATTGATGGCCATCAGTCCTACAGTTGTGATGAACACGGATTATTCCTTCCAGTCAGTGATAGGAGATATCCTGTCTGGACCTTTTTCAAGTTTATCATTAGGAGACTGAAAATGAATGGCAGAAGTAATTTTCCTCTCCTCTTTCTGTCCTTTGGGTACAGCATTAGCATCATTGGGCCAAACTGAGGTATCCCTGAAGCATATTGAAGCAATGGCATTATGATAGTTTGTACATTAGGGGGCTTAGGAAAATGTTCAAAGGTCCCAAGTTGCTAAATGAGATAAACCCTTGAGGTCATTTTCAATCTTAAGATTGGAGGCTCATCAAGTTGAGAGACAGGGATTTGCAGAGGATTTTTAGAAAAGAAAAGATTAGTGTAAATGGCAGCCCTCCACCATTTTTTAAGCAGTGTCTAATAGTTCCTCAGCTGGCAAGTAGAAGGAGGATCTAGCATCAGATTTTAGATATCTTTCATCACTAAGAGATGGGCAAGTCCCATTAGGCAAACTAATCAAAAGGCCAGGCATCCAAATAGGAAGATGCTGAAGCTAACTCCCTTTCTTTTTGAGAAAGGAATTCTGGAGTTGAGAAAGGCGCAGTCCAGCCAAGTGAACATTGGTCTGGGGAGATCAGTTCAGGACTGTTGCCTTGGTTTTTGATAAATTTTCAAAGGGAACCAGATTCCCTGCAGGGTGGAGCATAACATCATACAGCAGCTACCAGTGGGAATGATTCACCAAAGCCAAAAGTCATGTGGGAGCCATCACACATACCTCATCAAGATCTGATGGGAGGGTTGAGCGTGGTGACTCATGCCTGTAATGCCAGCGCTTTGGGAGGCCGAGGCGGGCTGATCACCTGAGGTCAGGAGTTCAAGACCAGCCTTGCCAACATGGTGAAACCCTGTGTCTACTAAAAGTACAAAAGTTAGCCAGGCGTGGTGATGTGCACCTGTAATCTCAACTACTTGGGAGGCTGAGGCAGGAGAAGCGCTTGAACCCAGGAGGCAGTGGTTGCAGTGAGCCGAGATCATGCCACTGCACTCCAGCCTGGGCAACAGAGCAAGACTGTTTAAAAAAAAAATCTGATGGAAGGAATTTAGGAATTTAGTTTCTTGTGTGATACAGAGAGGTGTACTTGACTTGGCAGTTGTTGATAATCTGGGTTCCTACTTTATTAGTGCCAGTTTAATATTGTTTACCTTGAACTTTGAAAGAAATTTAAAAAAAATATTATTTGAAAAAATTTCCCCTCTACTGTCCCTTTTCTATGTTATTATTCATATGCCTAAAGCATAAGGTTCGGATTTAGATACTAAGGCATTTTTTAATTTTTTATGTTATTTTATTTTGAAATGGAGTCTGCTCTGTCACCCAGGCTGGAGTGTAGTGGTACGATCTCAGCTCACTGCAACCTCTGCCTCCTAAGTTCAAGCAATTCTTGTGCCTTAGCCTCCCAAATAGCTGGAACTACAGGTGCATGCCACCACGACCAGCTAATTTTTTTGTATTTTTAGTGGAGACAGTGTTTTGCCATATTGGCCAGGCTGGTTTCCAACTCCTGACCTTAGGTGATCCTGACCTCAGGTGACCTTGGCCTCCCAAAGTGCTGGGATTACAGGTGTGACCCACCACGCCTGGCCACTAAGGCATTTTTTAAATTAAAAATTCCATTGTGATAATTTTTGTGTACTAAAACTCCGTAACCCTCTAACTGGAACAATGTCCATTATAATATGAAAACTGGGATTATTTTCATGATGATTCTAATTTGACTGTATTTGACTGTACAGTCTAATTTGACATTTGACTATACATTTTCCCCTGATGTCTTCAAAGGGCAAATATAGCTTCCAAACAAGAATTGCCGTGGATCCTTGGATAAGGGTGGCTTCTTCAAAGATATATAGGACTTGTGCTTAGTAAAATTGTGAGGTTGGTAAAATTTGTATTCGAAGCCTTCCTGCCACCATTACCATGATCCTGGAGGCAGGTCTTCAGCTTCACATACTCAGAAACTTCATTTCCTCAGCACACATGTATCTCTCAGGGGCTGATTTTTTACTTTGTTGTGAAAATGGTAATGGTAATGGTGAAGCATTCTAGGAAGATTTCTGTTAGCATAACTGGTGCATTTCATCCCTGTCGGCAGAGCCTATATGGGAAGCCAAATGTTAAGTAGGTTTCTTGGTGAGGAATCAGAAATTAGTTGTAAAAATATACTTGTCTAAGAATAGCTGGAGGCCCTACTGAGGGTAAACAGCTTTGCCAGTGGGACAGAAAAATTCAATGCCCACATTCCTGTATCACCCTCTTTTTCCTCCCTGTCAGGATTTTGCTCACAGACATTTCTTTTTCTGTTCTTCCAGGGCTGACCAACTCCCTTTTCAGAGTGCTGTCTTGACTGGACCTAAGAGCTATTCTGGTTCTATAAAGTGATTTTGTTTTTGTGTCCTTGCTATGATTTATTCATTGTTGACTTGCTAGTTACTTCTCAGAGGCCATCCATATGTCCTGGTTTTGGGGGTATCTCACAGTTGCCCTCATGCTCAGCTGGCAGCAGGCATGTGACATGGCAGAATAGCTCCTTAGGGTAGCAGATAGAACTAACTGTGGCAAATTTTCCTCTTCATGGCTGTCAACATGTAGATGAAAGGAAATACTATCTCTGACTTGAGTCAGAAGCTATTGCAAAACAGGAAGTGCTCTCCTTGGAGCTCTGATTAAAAGCAGCTCCATTCTTAATTATTCCAACTCTGTCAGTTTGGGAAATGTTAATTTCCCAGAGAGCCCATTAATCTTATTATTCTCAGTCATAGTAACCAGATTGGTGATTTATGTCTCTATGATGTCTATAAATTGGCTTCCTATGGTTCCACAAAGCTTATCTACTTTTCAGAATGAGAGTGTATATACTCAGCACATATAGCAATGTTTGAAATTTATACATATATATGAGGTAGTCAAAATAGTCAAACAGTAGAGAAAGAGGTTTAATGAAAAGTCTCTCTTCAGCCCTCAGGCCCTCCTCCTTTACTTCCTTACCCAGAAGTAACCATGATTACTGGATTTTTTTTTTGAGACAGGGTCTCACTGCATTGTCCAGGCTAGAGTGCAATCTTGGCTCACTGCAGCCTCCCCCTCCCGGGCTCAAGTGATCCTCCCACCTCAGCCTCATGAGTAGTTGGGACTACAGGCATGAGCCACCATACCTGGCCAATTTTTTTTTGTACAGATGGGGTTTTGCCATTTTGCCCAGGCTGGTCTCGAACTCCTGGGCTTAAGCGATCTGCCTGCCTCAGCCTCCCAAAGTGCTGGGATTATAGGCATGAGCCACTGAGCCTGGCATGATTCCTGGATTCTTAAAGCATCCCTTTTTAACCTTACTTTTCCTGGTACAGTGCATCTACTTCTAAGTGAATTTTGATAATCATATTGTTTCTTTTAAAATTGCTTTTAGAGAGTTGATATGTTAGCATTGTAGGTTTATAGGTAAATTTCATGTTTATACCTTTAAAATGTGGGAAATTGTTGTATCTACACCAGGGTTTCTCAGTGGTGACACTAGTGACATTTGCTGAAGGGTTTGTTGTAGGAGGAGGGGGGCTGTTGTGTGCATTGTAGGATGTTTAGCAGCGTCCTTGACCTCTACTTACTAGATGCTGGTAACCTCCCCCTCCCAAGTTAGGACAATAAAAAGTGTTCGATATTACCAAATGTCTCTGAGAGTGGCAGGGAGAACAAAATCAGCCCCAGTTGAGAATCGCTGATCTATACCATTTGATAACTTTGTTGATAAAAAAAGCACCACATTTAGACATGCTAATGTTTCATTATATAAGTGTGTGTTAGCTGAAGCAATGCCTTTTTCAATTTTCTAACCTTAGAAAATAGCTCCGGAAACTCATCGTTCAATAGAAGTACCCCTGAATGAGAGGATTTGTCTGCAAGTGGGGTCCCAGTGTAGCACCAATGAGAGTGAGAAGCCTAGCATTTTGGTTGAAAAATGCATCTCACCCCCAGAAGGTAACAACTGAAAGCGCTATCTCTTGGTGTTTAGAGAATAAATCCGAATGCTCCAATGCTTTTGTGCATTGTTCATTAATTCATTCAATTCTCAAACATTTTCTGAGTCTAATAAGTGCCAGGCATTGTACTAGGTGCTAGCAGCTCAATGAAAATATGAGTATGTCTCTGCCTTGAAGAAGCTTACAAACAACTTGAATAACAATGCCTAATAGTTATATACAATTTAATAATTTAAAAAATGATATACACATGCACGTGCGTGCATGTGCACATGAGCGCACGCGCGCGCGCACACACACACACGCACACCCCTCCTTTAGATCGAGAGTCACAAGCTTATCTTGTGAAGTGAGTAAGGCATGTATTATTACCCTGATCCATTTTATGAGGAAGAAAGGAACTGCGTGACTTGCTGTATGTCTTCACATTTCAGGCCCAGTGCTTTAAAAATAAAACACAAAATACTCTCTTACCCATTATGTGTGATACTTAGTTTGATATGCAGGATATATTTGGGAAAAGATGTTGTTTAAAGAGAAAAATATTATGCTGGCCTGGCTCCAATACAAGTCTAGACAAGATAGTACAAGACAACCCTAGGAAAAGCTGTCAAGTAGTGAGGATGATCATTGTTCCCCAATCCCACCTCTCCCAATGTCCTTCTGGCTCTTATGTTACATACAGGGAGTAGCATATACTGATTAAGAGCAGGGCTACCAGAAACCAACTGTCTAACTTTAAATCCCAGCTCTGCCAGCTATTAGCTGTGTAACCTTGGGCAAATTTCTTAGCCCCTCTGCACCTTAGTTTCCTCATCTGTAAACTGGGCATGATGATAGTATCTATCTCCTAGAATTACTGGGATGATTACATAAGTCAGTATATGTGAGGTACTTAGAATAGTGCCTGGCAAAGAGTGAATGTTGTGTGTGTGTGTGTGTGTATATATATACACATATATATATATATATAACACATATATATATATGTATAACATATATATATAACATATATATATAACATATATATACTATATATAATATAGCATATATATTATACATTATATGTAATATACATATTATATAATATATAATTATATATAATATTATGTTGTCCCTTGGTTGGGTAGGGCTGGGCCCCATCTCTTAACCTCCAGTCCTTAGCTCTATGTGCCCTGTGCTCTAAGCCATTCCATTTACCTGCTTTGTACTGATCACAGACACATGAAGTGCTGTTTGTAAAATTATAAAATTCAGGACTGCCAGGAGATTTGAAACAACTTACCTGCCCTATTCTCCTTTCCTTAGGAGTTAACGAAAAAAAAAAACAAAAAAACGGCTAGATGCAGTGGCTTACACCTGTAATCCCAGCACTTTGGGAGGCCAAGGTGGGCGAATCACCTAAGGTCAGGAGTTTGAGACCAGCCTGGTCAACATGGAGATAAATAATAATAATTAGCCAGGTGTGGTGGTGCATGCTTGTAGTCCCAGCTACTCAGGAGGCTGAGGCAGGAGAATCGCTTGTACCTGGGAAGCAGAGGTTGCAGTGAGCCAAGATCACATGACTGCACTCCAGTCTGGGTGACAGAGCAAGACTCTGTCTCAAAAAAATAATAATTACTATACTATGACGTAAAATGGTTGATGATGGCTCAGTGTAGTACCCCTTCAAGGATCATGAGGGATAACAGATTTACATTTTAAACAGAGGTGTTTAATTTAAAGTCATTATACCTTAACTAAAATGGCTTTATAAAGATAGAGATTTTAGGTCAGAAAGATACTAGGGCTCTTAAAGTCATGACACTTAAAAGGCAACTACTAACAGTTAAATTAGGCTTACCTTTCCCCAGAATTGCTTCAGGAGGAATGTTTGTTTATTTATTTATTTATTTAGAGACAGAGTCTTGTTCTGTTGTCCAGGCTGGAGTGAAGTGGCAAGATCTTGGCTCACTGCAACCTCCACCCTCCTGGTTTAAGCAATTCTTGTGCCTCAGCCTTCCGAGTAGCTGGGACTAAAGATATGTGCCACCACACCTGGCTATTTTTTGTATTTTTAGTAGAGACAGGGTTTCGCCGAGTTGGCCAGGCTGTTCTTGAACTCCTGACCTCAAATGATCCACCCTTGTTGGCCTTCCAAAGTGCTGGGAATACAGGCGTGAGCCACCCTGCCTGGCTGAATGTTTATTTTAAAAAAAAAATATGTCAGTTTTGATCAAAAGACAGAAAGTTAAATTGTACCTCAATAATTTTTTTAAGACAGATATATATAAGGGTTGTTTGTATATCCACATTCATTTAGGAGTTGTGTAGATATTGTCTATGATTGAAATAGTTTTTGATCTTTTATCTCTCCCTCCAGTTAGGAATATTAGTTAGGGTCCCTCAGTGATAGGGAAGATGTTTTCTTTGTATCAGGAGGTAAGAGAGAAGGTTGTGAACAAATTAGATTTGAGTTTCCTCCATCCTGGGTGACTTCTGGGTAAAATGGGGTGAGAGATGAAGCATTTGCTTTCTGACAAAGCAGCATGAAGCACTCTCATCATCCCCATGCCAAAGAGTGATTTGCTACTTTGCATTACAAGGAAAGAAGGGTCTTAAACTCTTGGCCTGGATATTCTAGGTGATCCTGAGTCTGCTGTGACTGAGCTTCAATGCATTTGGCACAACCTGAGCTACATGAAGTGTTCTTGGCTCCCTGGAAGGAATACCAGTCCCGACACTAACTATATTCTCTACTATTGGTGAGTATGTACAGTACAATTACTGGAAGACTGATTGTAATTGTGTTGGGAGCCTTTGGATCCAACCTAGTCAAAAAAAAAAGAACCGTTTATTTTTTTCTGCAAACTCAACAAGATGGACAATTTGCTTCAATGAAAAATGCATCTGCCTTTGGTGTCTACTTTTTAAATAAACTTCCTATTTTTAAATGTAGATCCTGTATATTACCTGAAAAAATGTACAGAGAGATCCCATATACCCTTCACTCAGTTTCTCCCAGTGGTAACATCTTGTGTAACTATAGTGCATTATCAAAACCAGAAAATTGGCATTGGTACAATCCAAAAACCTCAGTCCTATTTCAACAGTTTTACATGCACTCGTGTGTGTGTATATGTACAGTTGTATGCAATTTTATCACATGTGAAGATACACAATGGTTGCATCACCATAAGGAGTTGCTCTTTTATAGCCACACTCACCTCCGTCTTAAACCATCTCTCCTTGTACACTCCTCTCCCCCAATCCTCTAACCTCTGGCAACCACTAATCTGTTCTCCAGCTCTTTAATTTTATTATTTCAAGAATGTTACTGAAATGGAATCCTATAGTATATAACCACTTAAGACTGGCTTAAAAAAAAAACTCAGCATAATACCCTGGAGATCTATACAAGTAGTTGTATATCACGAGGCCACTCCTTTTTATAGCTCAGTAGTATTCCATGATATGGATGTACCAGTTTTTTAAACCATTCATTCATTAAAGGATATCTCAGTTTTTTCCAGTTTTTTGCTATTATGAATAAAGCTACTATAAATATTCACATACAGATTTTTATATGAACATAACTTTTCATTTCTCTGGAATAAATGCCCAAGAGTGCAGTTGCTGGGTCATATAGTAATGGCTTATTTAGTTTTTTTTTTAATGCCAAACTGTTTTCTAAAGAAGTTAGTTCACCTTACATTTCCACTAGCAATGTATGAGTTATTGATGTCTACTTTTAAAAAGGAAAATGATATGTCCGGGGTCAAAAAGTTGTTTGTTTGTTTGTTTGTTTGTTTGTTTATGTTTTTGAGATAGAGTCTTGCTCTGTCACCCAGGCTAGAGTGCAGTGGTGAGATCTAGGCTCACTGCAACCTCTGCCTCCTGGGTTCAAGTGATTCTCCTGCCTCAGCTTCCCAAGCAGCTGGAATTACATGCATGCACCACCATGCCTGGCTAATTTTTGTATTTTTGATAGAAACAGGGTTTCAACATGTTGGCCAGGCTGGTCTCGAACTCCTGGCCTCAAGTGATCTGCCCATCTCAGCTTCCCAAAGTGCTGGGATTACAGGTGTGAGCCACCACACCCAGCCTCAAAAAGTAGTTTAGCTTCCTGCAAAACAACTTTGATATGTTGATATTTGATACTTTAGTATTTGATATTTGTGACTATATCTACTACAAAGTTTGTTAAATTTCTAAGTTAGTCTTCCATCATTCCCTTTAGAGCCTAGAATTATTAGCAACAGAACAAGGAAGAAAGACCAGGTTAATCCAGTTTAATTCAGTAAACCTTTATTTAGAACACTTTGTGGATAAACCACTGAATGCACAGCAGAGACAAAAAACATATCTCTTCTCTCCTAAAGCTCAAAATACAGAGGAGAAGATAGTGCCTGATACAGTGACCTGCATTAAATTAAGTAAGACAGTGTACGCTGAAGGCTGTTGCAGAGGGATAGATAGATTCCTGTGGGAAGTTAGGTTGGAGCTTGGGGTGGTGGTCGAGGGGAGGTGGATGGGTGGATGGAGAGGGGACTGAGAGGCTTTGATGAAGGAGGAAGACTGCCTAGATGGGGGAGTTTCTCTGATGCTGGCCTCTGGGGAAGAGCATTTTGAGAAATAGAGGTATTTAATCGTTGTGATGTCAGGGTGGAGAAGGGGAGACCTAGCATAGGCAGTCTGCCTCTACGTGGCCTTGTTCCCTGACTGTCATTTGTTAAGACTTCTTCTGAGAGAATGGGATGTGGAGAGCCATGTCCAAGACTTGTGAAGCTACTGGATAAACATGGCCTTTCATGCTAGAGTGTCTATTTTGCCTGATGACATGATGGAAAGCATTTTTGATACATTGAAACACTCATGGCTATATCATGGAATAGAATGCAAAAAAAAAAAAAGTAACACACATTTTTGGATGAAAACCTCCAAAGTTGCCCCAGGATTCACATCCGCACTCCTCCCTGGTGGAAGGATCCTCCTGGCAAAGTTGGGAAATCCTGCAGGTGGAGCCAGAAGTTCTGTGTGGTTATGTCTGAGGTCTGTTTCTTTCCCCCCCGCCCCCGCGATGTAAATCTCATTTGAGGTTTTGTAGTTTCACCTGCTCACTCTTGGCACCTGTTGTTTCTCCTTTACTTAAAACCCTTCAGTGGCTCCCTGGTGGCTTTAGGTTAAAGTCCAAACTCTCCAGCATGACACACAAATCGCTTTATGACAGACCTGGCCCCTGTCAACCTCTCCAGACTCGGTTGCATCTGCCTCCATGCACCCCCGCCCCTCTTGCAGCCTACCATTTGCCCACAGCAAACTTCTTTCAGTTCCTCAGACTGCTTTCTTCAAATACTCAAACAGAACACTAGATTTCAAACAGAATATTCAAACAGAATAGTGGAAACATTCTGCATCGTCTTGTAGCCTAGGCCTTTCCTTTTCATTTGGATGCCTCTTATTTGTCTTTATCCTTATTTCAGCCCAGACACCATTTCCTCTCCAGAAAGCCTTCCTTGACCTCTCAAGCCTAGACATGTGTCCCTTCCTCTTGTCTCACGGCACCTTGCAATTTCTTGTGTCATACTACCCAGCGCATTGTGTTGTCATTTCCTGTTACTTGGTGGTAGCCTGCTACAGGCTTCAGTTTCTCTTGAGAGCAGGAGCTGTGTCTTGTTTCTCCTGGTGCCTGATATATAGTAGGTATTCCATAAATAAGTTGTGAATGTTTGGTAGGATCCAAAGCTAGAGAATATTCAGGGTTGCAGTGACGACTTATGAGGTATAAGCAACTGAGGAGTATTATGGTTCATGAATAAAAAGAGAGAAGAATTGAGTAGATCCAGCTCCCTAAAGAATTGCTAAGAAGGGGCCAAAGAACTAAGCCTTACTAAGAAGGAGTAGCCTGGCTGTTGATGTTGTAGTAAAGTTTAGGGAGAGCTGTTACACAAGCTTTTAAGATGTCTTGTGAGTTGGTAGCATCCATGTATTATGCTATTAACCCCTCTTGTTTTCCCTGGAGTCGTTATTGGTAAAACCACAGGGAAAACCTTTAAAGAATCTATGTCTATATAAGGGACTGGAAAAGAAGGGAAGAAGTCTTAAAACTGTATCTCATTCCATGGCAGACTGGGTAGAAAATTATCCCTGCTATTAGAATCAGGGTGGCACTGGAGGCAGATGGTAGCCTAGTCCTTGGGGTTCTTCTAAGACAAAAATAGGGAAGTGCCTTGGGGATATACTAGCAAAAACAAAGTCTCAATGCAAATTGTTAAAAGAATGTTTCCTCTGGGTGAATGAATTACAAAAAAACCTGGACTGACCAGTTTGAAAAAGCATTCCTCTTCCTCTGGGCTGAAGCAGGCTCTCACCAAAGCTGAGAGCAGATGGTACTTGGGCTGGCTTTCAGCCCTCAGTTGATGTCTTTTTGCAGGGAACAATCTGCACAGCCACTGGAGGTCGCTCAAGATGCAATTCCAAGATAGTGGTGGGTCACTAGCATCCAAGGGGGCAGGTATCAAGGATCCTACTTTTTTTTGCAATAGAGTCTTGCTCTGTTGCCCAAGCTGAAGTACAGTTGGTGTGATCATTGCCCACTGCGGCTTCAACCATCCAGGCCCAAGCCATCCCCCCATGTCAACCTCCTGAGTTGCTGGGATCACAGGTATGTACCACCATGCCCAGCTAATTTTTGTGTCTTTTGTAGAGATAGGGTTTTGCTATGTTGCCCAGGTTGCTCTCGAACTCCTGGGCTCAAGCCCGTCTCGGCCTCCCAAAGTGCTGGGATTATAGGCATGAGCCACCGCACCTGGCCTACTTCTTGTCATACACAGTCCCAGAGCTGGTCATCAGCAGGGGCTCTTTCTGTAGTGTAGTTCTGTGCCATCCAGTATAGGAGCCACTGGCTACATGTGGCTAGTTACATTTTAATTTAAATCAATTAAAATTGAATCAAATTAAAGCTTCAGTTGCATAGTCTCGCCAACCACTTTCACAAGTGATGAGTGGCTCTTGTATTGGACAGCACAGATAGCGACCATTTCCATAATCCCAGAAAGTTCTGTTGGATGGTGCTGGTATAGATTCTGTATCTTATCCCCTTACCACCCCACAGCTTATTCTTTCTGGAGCCACACTGCTTGGGTTGAAATCCTGGCTCTCTTCCTTACTTTAGTGTGATTTTGGGTAAGTCCCTTCTCTCTCAGCCTTAGTTTCATAATCTGTGAAATGGAGATAGTAATAATAGTGCCTACTTCTTAAGGTTGTTGTGAGGGCTAGTGTTTAGAGCCATGACTAGCTGCTAGCATATGTAGAGTAAGTGCTCAATCCATGATAGCTATTATTACTATTGGCCGGGCGTGGTGGCTCACGCCTGTAATCCCAGCACTTTGGGAGGCCGAGGCGGGTGGATCATGAGGTCAGGAGATCCAGACCATCCTGGCTAACACGGTGAAACCCCGTCTCTACTAAAAATACAAAAAATTAGCCAGGCGTGGTGGCGGGCACCTGTAGTCCCAGCTACTCGGGAGGCTGAGGCAGGAGAATGGTGTGAACCCGGGAGGCGGAGCTTGCAGTGAGCCGAGATCGCACCACTGTACTCCAGTCTGGGCGACAGAGCAAGACTCCATCTCAAAAAAAAAAAATACTATTTATTATTATTATTATTGTTATTCATCCCCACTCCTTTGCAGATGCAGTCAGTACACAGTGCTGGCCTCTTCCCGTCTCACAGAATTAGTACCTAACCCATATCTCCTTCTTTCTTGCTCTCCTCTAGATAGATCCTTTCTAATCAAAACCACAAAAGAAAGGGAGTCAAGACACAGTGCTCATTAGCAAGCACCAGAAATGGTTTAGGTACCAGTATAAATCACATCAAACAAACTGCCAGAGACTGTTTTCCCTAACCCCCAACCATACAATACGGAGTCTTTCTTTCTTTTTTTTTTTTTTTGGAGACAGAGTCTCATTCTGTCGCCAGGCTGGAGTGCAGTGGTGCGATCTTGGCTCACTGCAGCCTCCGCCTCCTGAGTTCCAGTGATTCTCCAGCCTCAACCTCCTGAGTAGCTGGGATTACAGGCACGTGCCACCACACCTGGCTAATTTTTGTATTTTCAGTAGAGACAGGGTTTTACCATGTTGGCCAGGCTGGTCTGGAACTCCTGACCTCAAGTGATTCACCCACCTCGGCCTCCTAAAGTGCTGGGATTACAGGCGTGACCCATGGCGCCTGGCCTGGAGTCATTTTTTGAAATCAAAATAATTCATTGAAGCCCTAGGGCAATGACTTGTGTCCCTGTAGGGACAGTCTGGCATTGAACAGACCCCGGCCTGAAGAGCTGCAGACTAGTCATGCCAACGAATTTTAGGGATTTTT
Source organism: Gorilla gorilla gorilla (assembly GCF_029281585.2). Lineage (NCBI taxonomy): Eukaryota > Metazoa > Chordata > Mammalia > Primates > Hominidae > Gorilla > Gorilla gorilla. The sequence goes on from NC_073247.2 coordinate 130,478,197, forward strand.
TTTTTTTTTTACCACATTAATCATCTTCTGAGTCGGGAGAATAGTCTTTAATTTGTCAATTTCCTTCTCATATCTGCAGTGTGACTCTGCAGATGAATTCAGTATATAAATTTTAACAGGAATCACCTGCTGTTTTAGGTTAATGTTTCACAAGAATTCAAGAAATGTTATCTATTTAGAACCAGTATTTTCCCTTCTATAATTATTTCTAAATTACAACAAAATTGTTTTAAAATTTCATTATCTGAGATCCATGAGCATATGCAGAATACTCAGGGTACAGAAATGAAAAAGGGATCAAGAAGATTGTGCATTCGAGGAGTTCCTTTCATCATTAAAAACAATTTTACACATGGCTTTCTTTAGTTATGTAAGAAAAATGTCATTAAATTTCTTCAGTTTCTGTTTTTGGCCATGGGCAGAAAACATTCCAGGACTGTCTGGTCCAAAAACTAGTCATGACAATAACTTCAATTTTACAACACTGTTTTCTTCATAAACCACAGGGCGCTGCAACGAGGGGGAAAAGCTTATGTACTACCTATTGAAGGAAAAAAGCATTTTCTATATCGAAGCATTCCTTTGTGCAGCCTTTGAAGGAATAAACACATTAGCGCTGAGTTTTTTTTTTTTTAAACTGACTTGCAGCAGAATCTCCTGGAGAATTGCTGTTCAAATGCTGGTTCCTAGGTCCTGGCAAAACCTAAATCAGATTTTCTGGGAGAGGGTTTGAGAAACCTGCATTTTAAAGTAGTACAGAGGATTCTGAGGTAACAGGTTAAGGATTTGGAACTCTTTACTCTTAGTTCATTTTTCTTAAAATTGTCTTTCTTTTCTGCAAAACCTTTGTGCAACTCCCTTTGTGGCTGATGATGTAAGACTTGACTCTGTCTTCTGCCAGTTACTACAAAACAGTTCTCTGATAGCCTAGATTAAAAAAAAAGTGTAATAAACACATTGTCTGCCTGCGCTGGGCTAGGTGCTGATGATCTTTCGGGAAAGGTTTGTGTCGAGGAGAAATGGGAAATAAGGTACCTGCAATACTGCTTATGGAAGACAGTTAAAGCCACACAGTGGAGTGAGACACTTAGAAAGCCATTATGTTTTAGAACATTGACCTGGCAGTGATTGGAGGGCACTAATAATGAAGGTCAGGGAGGTCAATCTGAAGAAGCAATGGAGCCTGTAGTCATTAGGGTATGAATCTCAGGGTGTGGGCAATGGATGTATCATAAAAGACGAGGATCCATGAAGCTTTGCAAAGGAAGAAAGAACAGAATTTGGTGATAGAATACAGGGAACAGAGGTGGGGGAAAAGGTGATTTTAATTTAAATTATCTAATCTAGGAGCCCAAAGAAAATGAGCTCTGGCTGATAATGGGAAGGTTGGAAGAAAAAACAATTTGGTGGAGAAGAGGGTGCATGATGTGTTTTGGACACTGGATTTGAGGCAATGGTAGAACACTCAAATGGAGCAGTTGGAAATCTGGGATTTGTTCTGAGGTGAGATGTCAGGATTAGGAATTACCAGCATAGAAACTGTAGTCGAGGGATGAGGGAGTGATAAACTGGATGTGAGTGGATGAGGGAGTCAGAAAGAGGGAAGAATGTGAGTAGACCTCCTACTCCCCCTCTGCTGGAAGAGGGAGGAGGGAACGGAACAAGCCAAGAAACAAGGAAGGAGCAGGGCCGAGGGACCACAGGAAGAATCGTAGAATTCAGCAGATAGGCATTTTCAAGAAGCATGAAACTTCTAATCCCAGCCTTAGAATGTCTTCTCTTATACAGAAGAAATAGGCCTCCTGTAGTCTCTATAGCTGCTGACAGTACCAGTGTTCATCAAAAAGGAACAATCTAGGCTGGGTGCAGGGGCTCACGCCTGTAATCCCAGCACTTTGGGAGGCCGAGGCGGGTGGATCACTTGTGGTCAGGAGTTTGAGACCAGCCTGGCCAACATGCTGAACCCCTGTCTCCACTAAAAATACAAAAATTAGCTGGGCATAGTAGTGCGTGCCTGTAATCCCAGCTACTCGGGAGGCATGAGATTCACTGGAACTTGGGAGGCGGAGGCTGCAGTCAGCTGAGATCGTGCCACTGTACTCCAGCCTGGGCAGGCAGAGTGAGACTCTGTCTCAAAAAAAAAAAAAAAAAAAAGCAGAAAACAGTCTTTTCTTCCTAGCATATGAAATGAGTCACATCGTAAAATAGGGTTTTTTTAAAAAAAGTTATCTTGCCTATTGCAAATATTGCTTTTCATGGACATCTCAGTCATTAAAAAGAATTCTGCCTTTTTTTTTTTTTTTTTGTGGAAGGGTCTTACTCGGTCACCCAGGCTGGAGTGCAGTGGTGCAATCTCAGTTCACTGCAACCTCTGTCTCCCAGGTTCAAGAGATTCTCCTTCCTCAGCCTCCTGAGTAGCTGGGATTACAAGCACCTGCCACCACACCCGGCTAATTTTTGTATTTTTGGTAGAGACAGGGTTTCACCATGTTGGCAAGGCTGGTTTCCAACTCCTGACCTCAAGTGATCCGCCTGCCTCAGCCTCCAAAAGTGCTGGGATTACAGGTGTGAGCCACCGCGCCCAGCCTGCTCTTATTTCTTGAATACTCTGTTGAATATAATGCAGAAGATTGTCTCATTTTATCTTGTAGGCACAGAAGCCTGGAAAAAATTCGTCAATGTGAAAACATCTATAGAGAAGGCCAATACTTTGGTTGTTCCTTTGATCTGACCAAAGTGAAGGATTCCAGTTTTGAACAACACAGTGTCCAAATAATGGTCAAGGATAATGCAGGAAAAATTAAACCATCCTTCAATATAGTGCCTTTAACTTCCCGTGGTAAGTTTTAGAAGTCCTGTAAAACAGTATGGATAAAAAGTGTGTTATATCTTTTGCACAATCAATACAAATAATAAAAAATGATGATTCTGGGTTTAAGATCTTCTGAAACAAGGGACTATATTGATGTATAACTTTCTTTGATAGATCCTTTTTAAAGAAGTAAACTTGGAAATTCTTTTTATTGAACACATGTGCCAGATGCTTTATCCTTGTTTAGAGTACACTGAGAGTTAGAACAGTTAGTTGTAGAACCAACATTGGAATTGTCTTAGTTCATTTTTTGTTTGGTATTTTCTGGTATTCTGTTGCTTATAACAGAATACCAGAAACTGGGTAATTTATAAAGAAAAGGAATTTATTTCTTAGAGTTCTGGAGGCAGGGAAGTGGAAGGTCAAGGGGCCAAATCTGGTGAGTGCCTTCTTGTTTGTGGGGACTTTCTGCAAAGTCCCAAGACAGCACAGGGCATCACATGGTGAGGGAGTTGAGCATGCTAGCTCAGGTCTCTCTTCCTCTTTGTATACATCCACGAGTCCCACTCCCATGATAATCCATTAATTGGTCAATAGATCAATCAATTCATGAAGGCAGAACCCTCATGACCCAATTATCTCTTTAAAGGTCTAACCTCTCCATACTGCCACATTGGGGATGAAGTTTCAACATGAGTTTGGGAGAAGATAAACATTCAAATCATAGCAGGAACCCAGGCCATCTGACTCTAAGGTCTAGTCTCTTGATACTTAAAGAGGATGATACTCATAATGATCATATATAGTTCCTAAATAATCTGTCTCTTAGAAAAGGCATAGACTTAAGGTAGTGTAATCGGGTGATATTCAAAATATTTAACATTCTGTATGGCATGGGCACTGATCAGTTAGAAAAACCAGTATAGCCTTAACTGTGGGTGCCAGCTGCATGTCAGCCTGTTAGAAAGCACCCTCAACTTGAACACAAAATATCTGATTAGGTTCTAACTCCTCCACTTTGGGCAAGGCATATAAACCCCCTTCAAATATTTCCTTATCTGTGAAATGGAATATATAATCTCCCTCTATCTAAAAAAATTGTCATAAGGTCCAAATGACATAAAGCGTATTAACACATTTTGTAAATTACTAAAGCAAATTCCATAAGCGTAATGGTTTATTTGTTGAAATATCCCAACTGGGAGCTCAGATTCTGGCTTAGATAGTCATAGAAGTGAATTCTAATAGGGTACCAAAGTCAGCTTACTTTGTAGGCCAAGGGAGTGAGGTTGGAGTATTTTGCCTAGTGGGGTAAGCTGAAGCAGAGCCCTTCTCTTTGTTTGGCAGATTATCTTAGATGACCTTTTAAGTCTTATTTTGCTGTTTTTCTCTCTGGATATTAATGGTGACATAAAGGAAGAAGGAAGATCCTTCTCAGATAGAAGATGATATCTTCAAGTTGTTTTCTGTTAATTACCCATTATCTTCTATTGCTTGGTCTTAAGTATAGCTGACTCCTGAAAAAGTAAATTGACCAGGCTAATGCATTTTTAAAAATAAAATTTTTTTCTTTTTCTGAGACAGGGTCTCTGTTGCCCAGGCTGGAATGCAGTGGCGTGATCACAGCTCACTGCAGCCTTGACCTCCCGGGCTCAAGCTATCCTCCCATCTCAGCCTCCCGAATACCTGGGACCACAGGCGTGTGCCACCACGCCAGGCTAATTTTTGTATTTTTTGTAGAGACGGGGTTTTGCCATGTTTCGCAGGCTGGTCTCAATCTCCTGAGCTCAAGCGATCTACCCACCTTGGCTCCCAAAGTATTTTACTCTTATTGTGGTTATAAACACACAACATTAAAATTACCATCATAAACATTTTAAGTGTACAGTTTGGTAGTGTTAAGTATATTCACATTGTTGTGCAGCAGATCTTTAGAACTTTTTCATCTTGCAAAACCGAACTCTGTTCATTAAACATTAATTTCCCCTCCCCTCCGCCCTTAGCAACCACCTTTCTACTTTCTGTTTCTATGAATTTGACAGCTTAAGATACCTCATAGGAGTGGATTCATACAATATTTGTCTTTTGTGACTGGCTTATTTTACCTAGCATAATTTCCTTGAGGTGCATTTATGTTGCAGTGTGTGTCAGAGACTAAGCCAATGTTTTAATGGTGGTCTTTGATTGGCAGTAATAAGTGACAACTAGGGAAGCCCCTTGTATCTGGTGCCTTATTACTCATCAGGTGGAAGTACATCTGGATCCCAGCCTTTCTTTATTCTCTATGTTGCATCTAGATGTCCTGATTATACCCTGGCCGTTTTCTAACCAGATGCAGGTCAGAGTTCATATCATCTGCTAGATACCCCAAATATGTTCCTTAAATCCACTTTACTAGGCAGTTTTAAATAAACTTCTTCTATAATTGTGGCTAATCAGAAATTCTAAAACTATGTATCTGATCATGAAAGGCCACTAAATGCATCAGCTCAGTTTTGATTTAACTTTATGAACCCTGCATATATATGCAGTTGTCTCTCAGTATTTGTGAGGGATTGCTTCCAGGAACTTCCAAGGATACCAAAATCCATGGATGCTCAAGTCCCTGATAAAAAGTAGCATAGTACTTGCATATAAACTATGCATATCTTCTCACATACTTTAAATCATGTCTACATTACTTATAATACCTAATACAATGTAAATGCTATGTAAATAGTTGTTATATTATCTAGGGAATAAATGAGAAGAAAAAACTCTGTACATTCAGCACAGATGCTATTTTTTAAAAAATATTTTCAGTTCATGTTTGGTTGAATTCATGAATGTGGAATCCATGGATATGGAGGGCCGACTGTGTGTTTGTGTGTATAATCAAGCTTTGGAAGCTTACTTGTGTTCTATTTTTGTTTTTCAGTGAAACCTGATCCTCCACATATTAAAAACCTCTCCTTCCACAATGATGACCTATATGTGCAATGGGAGAATCCACAGAATTTTATTAGCAGATGCCTATTTTATGAAGTAGAAGTCAATAACAGCCAAACTGAGACACATAATGTTTTCTACGTAAGGTTTTAAAATTATTGTTTTTATTTGGCTATTTTTCTTTTACTTGAATTTCTTACATTGAAATATCAATGAAACATAGCTCTTACATTTGTCACCTTATGATGATGATGGTAATGAAACTTCTTGTCTAAAATAAGGCATGGTGGAAGATTTGAAGATTTATGGTATGATAGTATCAGCTGCAAGTTTCAAGCCATTTATTCATCTGTAAGCTTCTTAGAAAGGCCTATTAAACGATAATTCATTTGCTCAACACATTCTTATTAAATATCTACCACATGCCAAGCACTCTTTTGTGTGCTAGGGATAAGGCAGTGAACATGACACCTGACAAGTTTTTTTCTTCATGAAACCTACATAATAGAAAACGTAAGTAAATAAGCAAGCTAATTTCAGAGCATGAGTGCTGTGAAGAAAATAAAATGGGCTGATGCAGTAGAGTGACTGGGAGAACGAGAGGGAATATTAGGTAGGGAAATCATCTGAGGTAATAACATTTGAGATGAGACCAGAATGATGAGCAGACGCTAGCCATGTGAAGATCTGGGTGTAGGGGGTCAGCAGATACAGACTCTGAGGCAAGAATGAGCTTAGCATGTGTGAGAGAACAGAAAGGAGGGTGGTGTGGCCAAAATGTAGCAGGAAAAGATGTCTAAGCAGTAGGCAGACATCAGATCATGCGGACACTTTGGAGGCTCTGATAATACCATTCTGTTTTCTTGGAGTTTGTGGCAACTAAAGTAATCAGATTTGAGTAGTCAATATTTGTTGCATTATGTGCCTGTATGCTATTCAGAATCAAATGCAGAACATGCTAATTAGAGGCCCTGTAGGACACTGACCAGAGTGTACTATAATCTCAGGACATCAGTCCAGTTGTTCTGCTTTAGGGTAAAGGTCACAAACTAGGGCCTCACACTTTTTTGTGTGGAACACAAAGTCGTGTTTTGTTTGTTTGTTTGTTTACTAGATTTGAATTTTTTGCCCAGATTTTAAATCATAGTACCTTAAGAGTGTGTGTCCATAAGATGGCGCCTTAAGACCATGAAGACTGCACCACTCACTTGTCTGCTACCTGCCTGGACCCTTTGTGTGTTTGAGTTTTAGAGATTAGAAGTGAAGTGTTTTATATTGGCTTTTAAAGGAGCCTAGCATCTCGCACGTGGGTAAATTCCTTGGTCCAGTTGTTTTAGCTCGTCATGGAACTTTCAAAATGCTTGCTAAAATAAGCCAGTGTTGACAGGCTATAATTCCAACTCCAGAGGGAGTGACCAAGTCTACAGCAGAACAGAACAGCAAATGCTCTTCTGGGCATTTGCATTATGAATCCTTCTGCTGAAATATAATAATCATTACTAGTACCAGAAATTAAGTGCCCCATGAAATGCAGCAAAGGGAAAAATCTAAGGGCTTCCATGTGGAAGGGGGCTGGTACTTGAATTTACAACAAAAGGAGTTATCAGAAAGCTGAAATACACTTGTTTACTCCAGTCTTTACTGTTCTCTCCTGTCTGAAATCCTGAGATGCATGTCTGAAATCCTGAGATAGTATTCATTTTGCCACTCAATTATTTTCTGCTGTTTAACCTATCACATGTATGCATTTTCTCTCCACTGAAAATATAGACTCCTACAGAAAACCAAATGCCACATGTTCTCACTTATAAGTGGGAGCTGGACAGTGAGAACACATGGACACATGGAGGTGAACAACACATACTGGGGCCTGTGGGGGGTGTGGTGGGAGGAGGGAGAGCATCAGGAAGAACAACTAATGGATACTGGGCTTAATACCTGGGTGATGGGTTGATCTGTGCAGCAAACCACTATGGCACACTTTTACCTATGTCACAAACCTACACACCCTGCACATGTACCTCAGAATTTAAAAGTTGATATTTTTTAAAAAAAGAAAATATAGACTAATGTAGGAAGGAGTTTGGTGCTGTCTACTTATTGCAGTTTCTGCTACTAAATAGCAGCTAACCTGTATTGAGTGATTACTGTGTGCTAGGTATCTTAATAAGCACTATATCTGAATTGTTTCATTTAATCTTCACAATAACCCTAAGGATCTAGGTCCTGTTATTTTGTCTCCATTTTACAAGATAAGAAAACTTAGTTAATCCTAAGGTCACATTTTTAGTAAGTGGTAGAATCAACATTTAACCAAAGTTGTAACGCTAAAACTTGGATTCTTAACCGCTAGAGACCACCTCAATACTTCCTCTTAATAGCAATAGCTATCATTCATTAAGTGTTTATGGCGTGCTACAAAGATGCTCTTCTGTGTGCTTCTTAATACAGTAGCTGATAGCAACCCATGAAATAGAAACTATTTTAACCTACATTTTATTGAAAAAACTAAGGCTCAGAGAGGTTAAGTAACTTGCTACAAGCCACACAGCTAATAAGTCAGTAACACTTCAAAGGTTGGTTGGTCTCCGTGTATTTAATTTTGACCAAGAATACTTAGCGTAATGTCATGTGCACAATCATCATTTAATAAATTATTATTGAATTGAGTTACTTTTTTTTTTTTTTTACAAACTTCTGAACTGAAGAGAACACATACACTATGGAAGTTATCTACCTAAATCAGAACTATTTTCTATTTGGAATTAACTCTGTTTGTACACTTGAGTTTAATATTCTTCCTCCTAGCAGATGTAGAATGTCATCAGTTTTTTGTGTGCTCACAGATTTTGAGCTCTGCTGCTTAGATTTTTCTTTTTTTTCCTTTTTGAGGAATTATTTTGCCTGGTGTTACACTTAAGAGGGGGAAGTAAGCGGGAACATGAACTGGTACCATCACATGGGGGCTGTGGTCAGAGGTAGCTCATGACAGAATTATGAAGTAAGGAACAACTTGTCTGTGACCACCCCCCACCCCCCACCCCACCTTCCCAGCAGACTATCTTCTTGGTGCCCTGGCTTTCCTTCTCTTAGTGGTCTCTGAAGAGCCAGTAAACTATGCAGGGGGGTTTACATTTGAACAAGAGCCTAGAGACGTAAATCTACAGGATGATTCGGCGAGTTTGGAATTTTTATATATGGGAGATGGTCCAGGGGAGGAGGGACATCAATTTGCAACTTGATCCCTCACTGGTAGTTGACGCTTCTGATTCCCCAACAGGTCTATGCTTCTAAATGGCCAGTAATAGGGTATACTAGCCCCCTGAGTGGGGTTTTTTTTTTTCTCAACCTCTGTATGAAATATTGAAAGGATGTCCCTTCATCATTTGCTTGGCCTCTCAGCTCTTTACACAGGCTGGTAGGAACTATTTAGTGAATGACATTGAATGTCAAAAATAATATCTATGTGTTCTGGTCTTGGTTCCAAGTTTAAACGTCTCTTTGATAGAAGTTGACTATTTAAGCAACAGATTTTCATGTGTTTTTTACTCCATTTTGGAAATACTTGCATTTAAGGAAATTAGTATTCTCTATACATTAGACAGCAAGTGACTTTTATTGTGTGGAGGAGAATTTTGCATTACACTTTCTTTTCTCCAACCCAGTCAAGTTTTATATCTTATACTCTCAACAAGGGACACTGGTTTCTCGCTCCCTGTCTCTTTTTTAAAAGTTTTTACTGAGTTATAATACATGAACAAAATTACACAAATCATAACCTATAGCTCAATGATTTTTCACAAATGATTTTTCACCTATGTAACCAGCACCACAGAAGCCCCCTTCAGTTGCTATCCTCCCAAAGAGCAGCTACTCTCCTGGCTTCTAATCCCATAGATTGATTTTTTTGCTACTTTAAAACTTTATATAAATGGAATTATACAGAACGTACTTTTTTTTTTTTCGAGACAGAGTCTTGCTCTGTCACCCAGGCTGGAGTGCAGTGCAGTGGCACAATCTCAGCTCACTGCAACCTCCACCTCCCGGGTTCAAGCGATTCTCCTGTCTTAGCGTGCGGAGTAGCTGGGATTACAGGCACACGCCATCAAGCCCAGCTTTTTTTTTTTTTTTTGTATTTTTTAGTAGAGATGAGGTTTCGCCATGTTAGCCAGGCTCCTGGCTCTCGAACTCCTGGCCTCATGTGATCCACCCTTCTCAGCCTCCCAAAGTGCTGGGATTACAGGCGTGAGCCACTGTGCCTGGCCCAGAATGTACTTTTTTGTGTGTTTGCCCTTTTTTTCACTCAACTATGTTTATGAGATTCACCAATGTTGTTTCTTATAGCTGTAGATGGTACGTTCTCACTACATTCATTCCATTGTGTGAATATACCATACTTTATCCATTCTCCCATTGATGGACGTTTGGATAGTTTCCCATTTGGTTTTATGAATGGAGTTCTTATGAATGTTCACATACTTGTCTCTTGGTACACATGTGCGTACATTTGTGTGGGGCATTTATATAGGCATATGTGGGTCATAAGGTTACATATGATTGTCTCCAGTAGATAATAACAGTTTTCCTAGATGGTTGTGCCAGTTTACACTAATAAGCAGAAATTGTGAGTTCTAGATGCTTCATATCCTCACAACACTTGTTGTTGTCAGGTAAGTGTGTGTATTGTTATCTTGTGGATTTAATTTGCATTTTTCTCATGACCAGTGATGTTGAACACTTTTTCAGATGTTTATTCGCAACTTGCTTATCCTCTTATGAAGTGCCTGTTCAAGTCTTTTGCCAGTTTTTTTAAAATTGGGTTTTCTGTTTTTGCCTTATTAGTAGGGTAAGAAAAAATACATATGCAAGTCCTTTGTCAGAAATTGCAAATATGTTCTCACACTCTATGCATTGCCTGTTTATTTCCCTATAAGGTGTCATTTGATCAACAAATGTTTTTAATTTTAATATAGATGACTTTATTAAAAAATTCCCTTTATGGTTAATATGGGAGGTTTTTTTGGTCTTGTTTAAGAAATATTTCCCTTCTTCAAGGTCATTAAGATATTCTATGTTTTTATCTAAAAGCTTGCTATAGTTATGTATTTATTAATTTATTTTATCTTACACATTTAAATCTGCAGTATATCAGGAACTGATTTTGTGAATAGTGTGAGGTAGGGCGTCAAGAATCTTTTTTTTTTTCATATGCATATGTAATTGACCCAGCACCATTTATTAAAAAAGGCCAACCTTTTTTCACTGTACCTGATCATCTTTTAATGGGATAAAAGGAAAGTTTGTTAGAAATGACTAAGTGATAGAAAATGGGTTTTTAAACATTTAGGACTCATTAGTTTATTTACTTATTTTTATTTTCAAGGTCCAAGAGGCTAAATGTGAGAATCCAGAATTTGAGAGAAATGTGGAGGTCAGTAAATTCAACATTAGCTATTTGGGTTTAGACTTAGAGCAGTTGGGGGTGGAGCATAGCCTAAATATGAGCTGCTTTGAGAAAAACAAATTACTTTGTTCCGTGAGTTATTGACAATTTTTTCGAAAAGTCAAAGATAATTTGAATTGCAATCCAAGTCTTAATCATAGACAGAATTTGGCAGATAATTATATTATGATTCAATAACAGTGAAAAAGAATAAACTGGTAATATTCCTTGTGTATTTTTATTTTATGCCTAAGAATACATCTTGTTTCATGGTCCCTGGTGTTCTTCCTGATACTTTGAACACAGTCAGAATAAGAGTCAAAACAAATAAGTTATGCTATGAGGATGACAAACTCTGGAGTAATTGGAGCCAAGAAATGAGTATAGGTAAGAGAAGAGAATTTTTATTAAAATTTAAAACATTGATGTATAAAAACTAAGCTGAAGCAGAAAATAGACTGGGGAAAGGGACTGTCATGCTCTCTTGATGTCAGGAAAAGAGTACTTACAATTGAAATTTATTTTCTTCTTAATCACTTTCAAACCACCCAGGGTTAATTGACAGTATAGAGTTATTTAGAAAACCATAATCCAAATGGTTTTATGTTCTTTTCTATCTCATTTCCATTTTTATTAACAAACTGAACAAAAATATAGAAAGCAGGCATAGGCTGCACACAGTGACTCACGCCTGTGATCCCAGCACTTTGAGAGGCTGAGGCAGGAGGATCGCTTGAGCCCAGGAGTTGGAGACCAGCCTGAGCAACATGGTGAAACCCCATCTCTACAAAAAATACAAAAATTAACCAGATATGGTGGTGCACGCTTGTGGTCTTGGCTACCCAAGAGGCAGAGATGGGAAGATCTCTTGAGCCTGGGAGGTGGAGGTTACAGTGAGCTGAGATTGTGCCACTGCCCTCCAGCCTGGGCGACAGAGTGAGACCGTCTCAAGGAAGAAAAAAAAAAAGGCAGGCATAATCAAATCTGCACATTTTACAATACTAGAGACTGTCCTACATGCTGGTTGGCAGAAACAAGAGTGGAGCCATTTAATAGAGAGAAACCTGTACCTAAGTTTGAAAAAAATCATTTATTAATTGAAAGGCTGAGCAAGCTAGGCTCAAGTACAGGACTGGAAAGACCTGTGCTTTATGGATGTGTGTGTGGTGGGGTGGGATACACGGCTTTATAAGTGCAATGTGACTCAACATTGTAATCTTAAATGTGTCAAAAAGGCATATACAATCTTAGGAGTGATAAGTGCAGCACCCAGAAAGGAATGCTGCAGGTTGGGGCACAGAGCTATGGCCACACCAGAATTGTGCAGTATTCCATTCTGAGCACCACATTAAAGGAGTTGCCTTGGCAGACTGGAATCTATCCTTGAAAGGATAATCAGGATGTTGAAGAATCTCAAAACTTGGCAAGGAACAATTGGTAAAGTAACTTTGAGGAGTCATGATTGCTGATTTCTAATATTTGAGGTATTGTCAGGTACAAGAAGGAATAGGCTTTACTTTTTGTGTCTCCAAGGGGCAACACAGAACCAACTTAAGAACTTTTTAAACAGCTGTATATTGGTCAAACAGGTTGTCGAGGTAGCCAATTCCCTATTAATTGAGAAGCTCAACAAGTTATGTGCCAGGCATGGTTGTATTCGTTTATTTATTGTTGTATAACAAATTACTCCAAAGTTTAATGGCTTAAACCAACATACATTTACCATCTCACAGTTTCGGTGAGTCAGGAGTCTAGCCACAGCTTAGCTGGAGGTCTCATGAGGTTGCAGTCAAGCTGCAATGAGAACTGAAATCTGTCTGAAGGCTTGACTGGGGACAGAGCATCCATTTCCAAGTTCACTCATATAGTTGTTGGAAAGCCTCAGTACCTCACTGGTTGCTGGATGGAGGCTGTTGCAGGTTGAATTGTATCTCCCAAAAAGATATGTTCGTAGATTCCAACCCCGGTACCTGTGAATGTAACCTTATTTGGAAATAGGATTTTTGCAGATATAATCAAGTGAGGATGAGGTCATGCTGGATTAAAGTGGACACTTAATCTAATGACTAGTATCCTTATAAAAAGAGAAGCCACACAGAGACACACAGACACACAGGGAAGAAAGCCATGTGAAGATGGAGGCAGAGATTGCAGAGATGCAGCTACAACCAAGGAACAACAAGGATTCCCAGGAGCTACCAGAAGCTAGGAAGAGGCAAGGAGGGATTCTTCTCTAGAGCCCTCAGAGGGAGCATAGCCCTGCTGACAGCTTCATTTTGGATTTCTAGCCTCCAAAACTGTGAGATATTACATTTCTGTTGTTGTAAGCCATTCAGTTTGTGGTAATTTGCTTCCCTTAGTTCCTTGCCACTTGGACCTCCCCATAGGGCTACTTCCTGACATGGAAACTGGCTTTCCCAAGTGAGTAATCCAAGCAAGAAACAGTGTGAGAGAATACGCAATATGGGAACCATGGTCTTTTATAACCTAACCTTAGAAATGACATCCCATTACTGCTGCTGTTCTGTTTTTAGAAGTGAGTCAATTAGTCTAGCCCATGCTCAAGGAGAGGGGATTACACCAGGGAATGAATATCAGGAGGCAGGAATCATGTGGAGAAATCTTAGTGACTGCCTAAAACAATGGTGCCAGGCCTTGATGATGCTTTCTAGATGTTCATGACCTAGTGGGAAAAATGAATTTGTATATAGACAAATGACAGTCTATATGTTAGATGTAGCAAGGCAGGCTTTGGAATTGGACAGTGGAACTGGAATTTGAGGCCTGATGCCATTATTTACTAAATCCTTCCGGATGACTTACTAAACCTCTCTGAGCCTTATCTTTCTCATCTGCTTAAATGGGAGATAATGCTATCATTATAGCATATATATGAGATAAGCATGCAAAACCACCTAGTATGGTATCAGACATGTAGTAGGTGCTTACTTAAGAATAATAGTAGTTGTTAGGATTATTTTAGGTATTTTAGTAGTGGTAAGTAACCAGTAAAGTATGTAGTCAGTGTTAATAAGATTACATATTTAATATAGCATCTTTGTTAATAGTGTTTAAAACTAGTTAAGATCTTCTGATTTACCTGAGCGGGTGGGGAAACCCATCCCATGAGCATCCCCTGGGCTCACCCAGTGCACAGGGGAAGGCCTCCTGTGGCTGGGCCCCTCTCAGTCAGCCCATGTGGCCGCCATGACCTGGAGCACCACAGCCGGGGGCGCCCACCAGCTCAACACCACCACATTCACGTGGCAGCACCTCCCCGCCTGGCAACCGCTGCTGTTGGCCAGCATTAGGCTGCAGCTCTTCTACGTGGGCCTGGCCTTCATCAGTCTGGACCTCTATTACTCCTCCACCAGCATCAAGGAGCTGGAGTACAACTACACCGGCAACCCGGGCACCAGCAACTGCTCGGTGTGTGCTGTGGCTGGCCAGGGCTGTGTGCCACCGCCCATCTGCTCATGCGCCTGGTACTTCTCACTGCCTGAGCTCTTCCAGGGCCCCGTGTACCCCTGCTACGTGCTGACCAACTTCTACCAAAACAACCAGTGGTATGGAGTGTCCACGACAATGCGCAGCTGAGCGGGCTGCCCAGCACGCTGCACCATCCAGTCAATGAGTGCACCCACTGCGCCGCCTGCCCATCGCGCACCCTGCAACTTCATCACCAACAGCCTCTTCAACGACTCCTCGCTGTGGCACCAGCGCTGGCCCGGCGGGCCCTACGTGGAGGTGCCGCCCTACCGCACTGCACCTGCATCACCCGGTAGACCAACTACCCCATCAAGTTCTGCAACCCACCACTGGTCAACGGCAGCCTGGCACTGGCCTTCCATGGCACAGCACCCCTGCCCAACTGGCGCCGGCTGGTCTACGACAAGCTCAGCCCCATCCCCAACAACAACGGCTTCATCAACCAGGACTTCGTGGTGTGGATGCGCATGGCAGCGCTGCCCACCTTCCGCAAGCTGTTCCGCAAGCTGTACGGGCACATCCGCCAGGGCAACTACTCAGCTGGGCTGCCGCGGTGTGTCTACTGTGTCAACATCACCTACAACTACCTGGTGCGTGCATTTGGCGGCCACAGGCTCCGCATCTTCAGCAGCATCTTGTGGATGGGTGGCAGGAACCCCTTCCTGTGCATCGCCTACGTGGTGGTCAGCTCCCTCTGCATCCTTACTGGCTTTGTCATGCTGGTCATCTACATTCGCTACCAGGACCTACCAGAAAGATGATGACAATGAGGAGGAGGGGTGATTCCAGCTTTCCAACGACCCTTCCTGCTTCTTACCAAAACTCTGCAAGCTTTTTTCAGTCTCTCCCCTTTGCCCCTCATTCTGTTCCAACCTCTCCTCACTTTTCCTCCCTTTGTGAATGAGGGAGCCAGAGAAGGGAATTACCCACTTACTCTTGGGGGCTGCTAAACTCTGTTGCCTGGTGGCGGAGGGTTGACTGCAGAGTGAAACATCCTTGCAAACTCTCCCCACCTCCTTCATGATGCTGAGATGCCATGTTAGGTTCTCCAAGTCCAAGAGTGGAAGGGATCCCTATAGAGACTCATTTTCAACCCCTACCAGAGGAAGAGATTGAGAGACCTAGCAACATCAAATAATCAAGATCAGGCAGCTGGCAAGTGGTTCCTGACGCTAAGGCTAGAGCTTTTGCCACTACAGTACAGTGGTTTTCTTTTCTTTGTGGGGAGGGTGGGTTGGGATGGAGAGTGAGACCCACAGATTATCTGCAGAGGCATGGAGGGGTGTGGGAGAACATATTTGTTAAATATGCAGATAGATGAGGAGGCACCAACCCCAGAGATTCTGACACAGTAATGCTGGGGTGAGACGCTTGAAACTGTGTTTTAACAAACTCCTCTGGAGATTCCCGTATTCTCTCAAATTTGGAAATCACTACCCTGAACCTGGTTGGGCCTGAAGCAGTCACCTGAGTCCAGTTTTTCAGATAGTAATTCATTCTCAGGGACAGTGACACCATAATGTTGCAGGTTTGGTCTGGCACTCTGCCTTAAATATAGTATGCTCTAATGACTTGTGGAATGAATTTTTAAAAAATCACTATCTCTGGGCTGGGCGCCATGGCTCATGCCTGTAATCCCATCACTTTGGGAGGCTGAGGCGGGTGGATCACTTGAGGTCAGGAGTACAAGACCACTCCGGCCAACATGGTGAAACCCTGTCTCTACTGAAATATAAAAATAAGCTGGGCATGGTGGCAGACACCTGTAGTTCTAGCTCCCGGGAGGCGGAGGCAGGAGAATCGCTTGAACCTGGGAGGCGGAGGTTGCAGTGAGTCGAGATCGCGCCACTGCACTCCAGCCTGGGTGACAGAGTGAGACTCTGTCTCAAAAAAATTAAATTAAAAAAAATCACTATCTCTGGAAAACTAGTTGGTGTACAGATTTGTAGGACAGGGTTTGTGTCTATTTATTTGATATTTTAGTATAACAGCAAACAGGCAAACTTTACCAGATACTCTGTAGAAACTTGAAAATGTGAGGCCAGTTTGTACAGTTCAGAGGGAATGCTTTTTAACTGTAGAATCAGATAGCTGGAAGGGATCTTTGAGGGAAAGTAATTTCCCTAGTCACATCTATGTCTCCTGGCTCAGTCTTCTTTGTCATTTAATTTGTGTGTGTGGGTGTGTGCGCGCACACAAGTGCGTACTTACAAAGGGCTTCATTCATACCTTTTCTCTTGGATCTGGAAAAATTTTTATGTTTTCCAGTGAGATACATTTGTAGTAATCATATTTGAATCAATGCTAAGGTATATATAGTCTTATATGTAAACTAGAATCTTAACATTATTTGAATCTTGGAGATAATGTTAAAAGTCTTAGCTAAAATGATTCCATTGATTTTATCGATTGACTAACATCAATCAGTATGTTTAAAGTTATTCTAAGAAGCAATATTTTTATTTAAAAAAACCTTTCTTTCATGGCAAAATAGCTTAAAAGAACTTTTAAAAAAAAAACCCTATGTGATATGTTCCAGTTTATTTGCTAAAAGCAAACAGTTATTTGGTATTTGTCAGACAGAATTCTTCAGTGCCTGCTGTCTATTATAGCTGTTTTCCAGTTACCACTCATTCATTTATACTCCTTCCTTTAAAGCAGCGCAAGATCTTGAAGTTTTTTTTTATCAGTTAAGAAATATTGGATTGTATTGGATAGTATACATAGTTTAGTCTGTTCTAGTTCTCTGAAAGTTACTGAACAATGGACAATGTGCATGTCACTGACATCCGTCTCAGATCTTCTGGGACAACTATGATTTAAGAGATTCTATCCCATTATTACAGATACCAAAAAAATACTTGGGTAATTCCAGTGTGTTGGCTTTCCAACTCCTGAACACTACACAATTTTATTGTCAGTTTTTGTATGGTGATTTTAGGCTATGAAAACATTATTATATGTACATAGAGAAATTTTTATTATGAATGTTTGAGCTCACTAGCCCAGCCCTCCTCTATTTTGAAAAAGAGAGTTACTACGTTTTTTACTATGTAGTTGAAAACAACATGTATTTTGTCATTTTTAGAATGGTCAGTCTATTTCTATAAAATTTTAAATGTGGCTGGGCGCAGTGGCTCATGCCTGTAATCCCAGCAATTTGTGAGGCCGAGGCGGACAGAACACTTGAGGTCAAGAGTTTAAGACCAGCCTGGCCCAAATAGGGAAACCCCGTCTCTACTAAAAATACAAAAATTAACTCGGTGTGGTGATGTGCGCCTGTAGTCCCAGCTACTCAGGAGACTCGCTTGAAACATGGAGCCGGAGGTTGCAGTGAGCCAAGATCGTGCTATTGCACTCCAGCCTGGGTGACAGAGTGAGAGACTCTGTCTCAAAACAAACAAACAAACAAACAAAAGTTTAAATGAGACCATCAAATTTAAGGGATTCTGATTCAGATTAAATTAATGAATATGGTTCCAGGCCCTAGTCTCGCTGAGTTTTTGAAAGAGAATAAAGCTTATGTTTGTCTTTTAAAAAATATCCTAATTTCAGGTAATCTTTTAGGTATTTGCTCGCCTAGGGAAGTTCAGGCACCAGAGGAGGACTTTTTTTTTTTTTTAACTATTAATTTAACAGAAGATAAGATCATTGAAGAGCTTGGGAAAATAGGTTGGGGGAGGGAGCAGAGATATTTCTGATCTTACTAGCTAACAGAATTGCTGCTTGGTTTATTACTAAAAGGGTTTTATTTCTCAAGTCTTTCTGTTTGCTTTTCATTCTCCAGGTAAGAAGCGCAACTCCACACTCTACATAACCATGTTACTCATTGTTCCAGTCATCGTCGCAGGTGCAATCATAGTACTTCTGCTTTACCTAAAAAGGTAAGGTAGCTGCCCAGGTAGGTTTTGCAGTTTCTGATAGCCTGTTTGCTGTGGTGATTACTCTTAGTGCTTGTGTTTTATGTCTGCCCAGTGTATTAGAAGCATGTTGCCTGTAAGTGGCTTTCCGGAGTATGACATGACAAGGAAGTATTACCACGCCCACTTTCTTTTCTTTTCTTTTCTTTCTTTCTTCTTCTTTTTTTTTTTCCTGAGATGGAGTCTCTGTTGCCCAGGCTGGAGCGCAGTGGTGTGATCTCGGCTCACTGCAGCCTCCACCTCCTGGGTTCAAGCAATTCTCCTGCCTCAGCCTCCCGAGTAGCTGCGATTACAGGTGCCCACCACCACGCCCGGCTAATTTTTTGTATTTTTAGTAGACAGGGTTTCACCATGTTGGCCAGGCTGGTCTCAAACTCCTGACCTCAAGTGATCCACCCTCCTCAGCCTCCCAAAGTGCTGGGATTATAGGCATGAGCCACTGCACCCGGCCGCTATGCCCACTTTCTAATGAAAAACATGTTGGATTAGTTTTCCAGGGCTCCCTGCTCAAGCACTGCTCCCTTTGCATGTGTTTGGGATTGTTGAATAGGTCCTATGTTCACATAATACTCTTTCAAATGCCTAATCTATCAAGTTAGTCAGTAGTTCTTAGAATGAAGTTTTAGAAATGGAGACCTTTACTAATAAAATGACTTGTCTGGTATTAATGCAAAGTAGGCTACTACTTAATATTGTGGGAAAGAGAACTTCATCAAGTTGTCATGAATGTATGGTATCCATTCTTTGAGAATATTTTATTTTCTCTATCTCATTATAGGACTGTTATTTGCTCTTGTAGTAAATAACTAAGGTTGGAATAAGGTTATTAAGTTGGATCCAGAACCAATATTTTATCATTATTTCAACATTTATTCAACATATATATATACTCTCTCTATATATGTATATTTTTTGAGTGCCTATTTGTGAACCAGGCAGTTCTAAGTGCTAAAGTTACAGCAGTGAACAGGACAAAGTCCTCATCTACATTCTAGAGGGAAAGATACACACATGCACATACACACACACACACAAAATAAATAATAAATACTATAATTTCACTTAGAAGTATAATTGACAGTAGTGGGGTATGGCTAGGAGGTGATAGGAGGTGCATTTTATGTAGGATGTCACCGAGAAAGTGACATTTGAGGAGAGACTCCCAGTAATGTAAAGGAGTGAGTCATTCAGATATTTGAGGAAAGAGCACTCCAGGCCATGGGAACAGCAAATGCAAAGTCCCCAAGGCTGAAATGCGCTTGGTTTGTTTGGCTGGAGTGGAGAGTGCAGGGTAGAGAGTGGCAGCGAGGGAGGACAGAGGTTGGCCAACCAGATCACGCAGGCCATGGCAAGGAACTGAGATTTTATTCTAAGCATGATGAGGAGCATTGGAGAGTTTTGAGAAGAGTAGGCACATGATCTGAGTTACTGTCATAAAGGATTATTGTAGTTGCTGAGTGAAGAACTGACTTGGGCAAAAGTGGAAGCCGATGGAGTAGTTCGGAGGCATTGCAGTGTTTTGGCAGAAAGATGAGGATAACCTATACTAGGGGGTTAGCAATGGAGATAGCAAGAAGTGGTCAGAAATAGTATATATTTTGGAGTAGAATTGATAAGACTTGCTGTTAGTTGCCTGTCTGTGGAGGTATGAGGGTAATTGAGGATTCAGAGATACCTCTTAGATTTTTGGCTTGAGCAACTGAGTGAATGCTGGTGCCATGTACTGAGACAGAGAAGACTGTGAGGAGAGCTGGGTTTGAGGGAAAGATAGGGACTTCAGTTTTGCATATGTTAAGTTTGAGATGCTTATTAGATATCCAAATAAGGATGTTAAATAAGCGATTTTGTGCATGAATCTGGAGTTGAAGGGAGAGGTCTGGGCTGAAGATCTAATTTTGGGAATCCTCGGCATGTGAATGGATTTAAAGCCTAAAGACTGAAAGGAGTGCTCATAAAGTGAATGAGATAGACAAGAAGACAAAAAACTGAATCCTGGGGCACATCCATGGACACTTACTGGGAGATGGAGGCAAGCTATAAGATTGAAAAATGGAGAGAAGTAGGAAGGAAAAAGAAACAGAGGAATGTATCCTGTTCTCAGAAGATTATTCTTTTCAAAATTATACAGAGCAAGCGCCCATCTGGTCTGTTAAAAGTAGAGCAGCATATTATTTAGATGATAGGGTATAAGTAATTCATTTATTCTGATGGTCCCCGTGCCCCACCTATGGGCAAGAGTAGAACTTAATGCCCTTAGAACATTGATTTTTGTGTACCCTATTTTAGAAATTTCTTCACAACTGCCTTGTCAATAAAGATGACTTGTGTACCATGTCTTTTGTCCATGCCTTCTTTTAATATGGTGGTATTTATGTGGGACACTCCTATGGACTGGAAGGTTTGAATCAAATGTCTCTGTTTTCTTAAAGGCTCAAGATTATTATATTCCCTCCAATTCCTGATCCTGGCAAGATTTTTAAAGAAATGTTTGGAGACCAGAATGATGATACTCTGGTAAGAACAGATTTCATGGGGCTTGAAATGTTTTTTTTTTTTTCTGGAAGCTATGGGATTTTTTAAAAAAAATGTGGTAAGGTATCCATAACATAAAATTTATTATTTTAAGCATTTTTAAGTATACAGTTCAGGCTGGGTATGGCAGCTCACGCCTGTAATCGCAACACTTTGGGAGGCTGAGGCAGGAGGATCACTTGAGCCCAGCAGTTTGAGACCAGCCTGGACAGCATGCCACTGCACCCAGCTAATTTTTATATTTTTTTGCGAGATCTCATTTCCACAAAATATATAAAAATTAGCCGGGTGCAGCGGCATGCACCTGTGGTCCCAGCTACTCAGGAGATTGAGGTGGGAGGATCCCTTGAGCCCGGGAGTTCAAGGTTGCAGTGAGCCATGATCATGCCACTGCATTCCAGCCTGGATGACAGAGCGAGACTCTCTAAAAAATAAAATATGTGTGTGTGTGTATATATATATATATATAGTTTAGTGTCATTAAATACATTTATAAGTTGTGCAACCATCGCCACTATCTCTTTCCAGAAATTTTTCATCATCCCAAATAGAAACTGTGGCTGTTAAACAATAATTCCCCATCCCCTCATTCCTCCCACCCCTGGTAGCCTCTATTCTACTTCTTGTCTCTATGAATTAAATATTCTAGATACCTCCTATATGTGAAATCATGCAATATTTGTCCTTTTGTGTCTGGCTTATTTCATTTACCATAATGTTTTAAAGGTTCATTCATGTTGTAGCATGTGTCAGAATTTCCTTTTGAAATTGATTTTTCTAAAGTACAATTTATTTTTAAAAATTTGAAGGAGAGCTGATTTAAAATATAGTATCTGAGGCCAAGCATACCAGTTAAAAAGTCTTCAGAATACTTTGCTCATCTTATATAACTGGGCTCCATTCTCTCTCTGGTTAGGGGACATATTTTATCAAAACATGCAGGAAGAAGGGCCTCCTTTATGAAGCTAGCCTAATGGGCAGGCCTTCTGACTCTTGGATAATTTAAAAAACTTGATGTGGGGAAATATAAACATAGGGTAAGCAATTGAAATGCATTGTGTTCATGTTGTTTCTTGGAAGGCTAGACTCCAAAGATATAGAAATGGAGCAGCCCTAGCCCAACTGTTATAGTTGGTTTCCTGCAGATTCTCATGCTAGAATTTGTGGCCAGAAAACCTAAGACATTATGGGAACAAAAGGGTTTGAGGCTTCTAACTTTCGTTGGATTTATCATCCACCCTACTGAAATAATAAAGACACTAAATGAAATAAATATTATTATCATTGTGTATATCTTAAAGGAATAATAACAAGCATAGGGCAGTTAATTTAGGGAAGTAGTACTGCATAGTAGATAATAGCCTGATTTCTGGAGTCAGATTGTCTGGATTCATATCCCTGCTGTGTCATTTACCATCTTTTTGACCTTGGATAATTTTCTTAGCTTCTCTGTGACTCAATTTTTTCATTAGTAAAATGGAGGTAACAATAGCACCTGCCTCATAGTGTTGTTATGTGGATTAACTTAATACCCAACAGTTAATTGAATGGAAACTGCTTAGCCTACCTGGTACATTGTAAGTGCTTAATAAGTGTTAGTGATTAGTATTACTATTGTTAATAATTTATTTTTATCTTTAATTCCCAAATAATTATTGTAATAATGGGTGATTCTCAATGGTAGTGATGATATTTGGTTAGGGAAGGAAGGCAGAGAGGCAAATATGCTATCAGAAGAGGATTCATTTGGATCACTTTTTAACCAGGTCATCTTCACAGACAGTAGATAACTCTGCCAGACCCTGGGAGTCAGGGCATGTAGACCCAGAAGTTAGGTACCTGATGAGGAAATTGTATGCCGTATCTGGAGCGAGTATGATAGCTATGGTTCTCCAACTTTAGCTGAGTCACAGTCAACTGGAGTGCTTACAAGAAATACAGATTTCTGGACCCTACTTCCAATTCCCTGACCTGACCTGATTTGGCACTGACCTGAAAATCAGTGATAAAGATATTTACCCCTGTCTCTTACTTCATTTCACCAGCTGTGATAGATGCTGGAGGTTGGGAATTGTACAAGTACTCTAACAACTTTAACCAGCTATTGAAAGTCTACTATGTGTCAGACAATGTATTAAGTGCTTTGCCTATATTACCTTATTGAATCTTCATAACCACCCTATGGAGAAGATGCTGTTGGTATTATTTTACAGATGAGGAAATGGAGCCCCAATGAGGTTAAGCAATTTAGCTGCAGTCACACAGCTAGTTGGTGGTAAGGTAGAATTTGACCCAGGGCTGTCTTATGCTAGACTTCTCTTGGTCTTTCTACTAGGCTGCATTGCCTCTTGTAAGATAGAATGCTTGTCCTGAAGAACCTCACCATCTTCTAAGATGTCTGTATGACAGAAGTAGAGGGTTGGGATAGGGGATTTCTGAGAAAAAGATTTAGGGTTGTATTATGAATAGCTTTAAATGGGAAGATATTGGCATGTCTTGTATATATTAATGGCACTTTTCATGCACTGCTGGTGGGCCTGTAAAATGATAGATATCCTTTCTGGAGGGCAAACTGGTAAAATGTAACAGGAATCTTTGAGCCTATGATTATACTTTTAGGAACCAATTTTGAGGAAATAATCCAACAATGGCACAAGAGTGGTCAATGCGGCATTTGCTTTTAACATGAAAAATTAGAAGCCGATGAAACATAACAATTGAGAATTAGTTTAAAAAAATATAAGTTAGGTTTTCAAAGCATTTAATGTTATAACAAAATACTCAAAATACAGGAGTAAGAAACTTACCATAAACATGTAGTATATTACAATCATAATTTTTATCAAAAATGCATTAATATATACATAGAACGAGGGGAAGGAAATGGGTCCGAATGAATGATCATTTCTAGGCAAAGGGATTGTGGGTAACTGATATTACTCTCTCTCTGCCTTTCTAAAATGTCCAGATTGCCTATAGTGAGCATGTACTACTTTTATAATAAAAGAAACCCTGTACAAGTCATTAAGGGAAAAAGAAAATACTGTAGTCATCCAGGTCTGAGAGATAATAGGAACTTGAACTTAGGTGGTAGCAGAGGAGATTGACGTAAGAGACATTATTAAAGGAAATCAACTCATTATGACCTGGTGAGTCTGTGTGGGTGATGAGAGGTAGGGAGAGTAAAAAATAATTTCAAGTTTTCAAGTCTGAGTAATAGAGTGAATGATGGTAACATTGACAGCAAAATCAGATCAATTATCTTTCTCAGAGATGGGAAAATTGCTTTTTTCAATTTGCTGTCTAGAGGATAATATGTTGTTTTTGTCCCGATGAGTCAGATAATTCTGTAATTTGGTGACGCAAATATACTGACAATATGGACCATTAAAAGCACAAGGTATTTTTGTTTTGTCCATTGCAGACCATTAAACAAAATCAGTTCTTTAAAACTAAAAGTATAATAAAAATTCCAGAGATGGGGAAGGGTAAGAGAACAAATTTTTATGTCGGCTTTTAACCAAATGAAAAAAATCTGCTTTCTTCACATGGCATCAATTCTCACAAATTGAACTGCATATGCTGCATACTCTTTTACTTCTAGCATCATTGAATTATTGAATGAACATAGCCCTAGAGGTCATCTAATGAGGTGGATGTTGACATGTTTAATTATTTCCCTTTAATTATAAATGTTCAAAACTCGAGATTCTCACTCATCTCCCTCTCTTTAGAGATGGGGACATTAGGAGCCACAGAGAAGTTTCTCAAGGACTGTCACTGTGTTAAGCCAATCTTGTGTTGCTATAAAGACATACCTGAAACTGGGTAATTTATAAATAAAAGAGGTTTAATTAGCTCATGGTTCTGCAGGCTTCACAGGAACTGTGGTGCCAGCATCTGCTTCTGGTGAGTATCTCAGGAAGCTTACAATCATGGTGGAAAGTGAAGGGGGAGCAGGCATCTTACGTGGTGAGAGTGGGAACAAGAGGGGGTAGGAGGTGCCATACACTTTTAAACAGCTCTCATGAGAACTCACTGTTGTGATGACAGCATTAAGCCATGAGGGATCCACCCCTATGACCCAAACACTTCCCACCAGGCCACACTTCCAACGTTGGGGATTACAATTCAGTATGAAATTTGGCAGGGACATATATCCAAACTGTCAGTCACATAGAGAGGCAACTGCAAAACCTGGACTAGAACCCATATAGCCCAAAGTTACCAACTTCCAATCCAAATAAATAATCTTGTCCTTTTTTAAACACTGTCTTCTTCCACACTGCACCATTAATAGTTGTTCTTATAAAAACTTATTTAGTTATGGCCATGAATAAGTTAAATCTTCAGTATAGTTTTCCTTAAAGTTACTCGTGTTTTGATGATGTTTTGTTCATTACTGTAGTAATGTTTTGGCCAACAGCATTTCTTTCTGTTGCTTTGCTATTTGCCTTTTCCTTGTGACTAATTGGGCTTCTGGCCATATTGAGGGGAGGTAAGGGGAGTTGCAGAGGGAATTGCTTCTCCTCTCTATCTGCATTCCTTTTATCCATAAAAAAAAATCCATTCTCCCCCTGCTTCTTGGAAACCAATTCTTATTTTCAGCATTGTGCCATTTTTATATTCTTGTTCAGAAAGGAGCTTTTTAAACATAGGGATAACATCCAAATACTGCTGATTGTTATTTTTTACTTCAGTGTGTATCTTTTTTTTTTCCTTTTTGAGATGGAGTCTCACTCTATCACTCAGGCTGGAGTGCAGTGGCATGATCTTGGCTCACTGCAAACTTTGCCTCCCAGGTTCAAGTGATTCTCCTGCCTCAGCCTCCCGAGTAGCTGGGACTACAGGTGGTGCCACCATGCCTGGCTAATTTTTGTAATTTTAGTAGAAATGGGGTTTTGCCATGTTGGCCAGGCTGGTCTCGAACTCCTGACCTCAGGTGATCCGCCCGCCTGGCCTCCCAAAGTGCTGGGATTACAGGCGTGAGCCACCACACCCAGCCTCAGTATTTATCTTTAAAAGCTAAGAATGCTTTCCTACATAGCCAAAATAGCATTACTGTACTTTAAAAATTATTAATTCCTTAATTTCATCTAATACTCAGTCCATATTCAAGTATTTCCAACTGCCCAAATTGTCAGGAGACAGATATTATCCAGTCATCTCACCACTGACCACTAAGACAGTGGTTGAGATTGACCACTATATTTAAGGTGATATAACAGCATGTCCCCTCCTGCCATCTGCACTTATTTCCCCATTGCTTCAACACAGATAATCTGTGTAGTGTTATGCTAGCACCTTGTCAAGTCTTCAGCTAACGCTTTTTACATCAGTTGATATCCTTGCTTGAATCAGTAATTTCCTTAGGGGTTGGGTTGAATATTACAGTTTTTCTCTTTCTATCATTTCTACATTTACTTTTCTTTTTTTTTCTTTTGAGACAGGATCTTGCTCTGTCACCAAGGCTGGAGGGCAGTGATGCAACCTCTGCTCACTGTAGCCTTGACCTCCTGAGCTCAAGCAGTTTTCCTGCCTCAGCCTCCTGAATAGCTGGGACTATAGTCACGTGCCACCACACTCAGCTAATTTTTAAATTTCTTTTGTAGAGACAAGGTCTCACTATGTTGCCCAGGCTGTTCTCGAATTTCTAGGCTCAAGCGATCCTCTTGCCTCAGCCTCCCAAAGTGCTGGGACTACAGGCATGAGTCACCATGCCTGGCCCATTTCTACACTTGTTAGCTGACAG
This sequence comes from Gorilla gorilla gorilla, assembly GCF_029281585.2. NCBI lineage: Eukaryota > Metazoa > Chordata > Mammalia > Primates > Hominidae > Gorilla > Gorilla gorilla. Next base: position 130,505,073 of record NC_073247.2, read on the forward strand.
GTATCTCTATAAAGCGCTGCTTTCAGTCATCAACTGAGCTCTTTAGTTGTTCTGAAATTCAGTTCCTACTAAAAAGGCAAGATGCATATTTAATCATTTCCCTTTATTTATCCATTAAGGTGAGGAGTTGGATTAATAGACACCTCATAGTACCAAGTTGTTCCTCTCCATACCACCACATTCAACTTGGTGTTTTTTTGTTTTTGTTTTTGTTTTTGAGACAGCGTCTCACTGTGTTGCCCAGGCTGGAGTACAGTGGTGCAAACATGGTTCACTGCAGCCTCAACCTCCTGGGCTGAGGCAATCTTCTGACCTCAGCCTCCCAAGTAGCTGGGAATACAGGTGTGCACTACCACGCCCAGCTAATTTTTTTTTTTTTTGGTACAAATGGGGTTTTGCCATGTTGCCCAGGCTAGTCTCAAACTCCTGGGCTCAAATGATCTGCCTGCCTTGGCCTCCCAAAGTGCTGGGATTACAGGCATGAGCTACCGTGCCGAGCCTCAACTTTTTCTTTTTCAAGTTGCAATGATTTTAAGGTGTGGAGATCTACAATTCATTTTGTATAACTTTCTGTTTTGAATGTTAATCTGAAGAGAGACTGGGGCATGAAATAGGTAGACTTGTATACCAAAGGCCAGTGTTTTTGCATGGGGCTAAGGTACATGAAGCTCACTTCACTTCTGTAGACAATCCACTCTGGAAAATATCTTAACCAAATCTTGAAAGTAATCTTAAGTTGAGACTTGATATTTCATTGTACTACCAAATTTATGCCTTTAAATTATAAAAACCTATATAACATGCCATTTTTCTAGGCTCAGATAATTACCAACTAAAAGCCAGTTGTGTAAGCCCCCTAATCACTGATTTTCTTCATCTGTGATGTTTTTCATCTTTGGCCATTACTCTGTTGTTGATTACTTTGTTTTTAAAATTGGCAGTAAGAATTGAATTTTGGGCTGGTAATTGTGTGGATTTGTTTATTTTTTTCTGCAAGTGGTTTTAAAATTAGACAGGCATATAATTCACAGAATTGAATAATAGGAAAGAGCCATTGCATTTATTTCTTTTACCTTACATGGACATATTCATAGAAGCAGTACTCAGGAAAAGGCCACTGTGTTGATAAAGGGTGGAAATGAGAGTAATTCAAATTTTGGGTATGAAAAAAGGCAATCAGAAAGATTAATGTATTCTGAGAAGCCCTTTCTGTTGTAGTGTTCACCTCATTAAAACAAATTGCTTTTTTCTTGTCCAGCACAGCCAAGTGTTGGGTCTAATGACCGGAAACAAAAGTGTAATTTTCAGGGTGCATTTTTAATAGTTATACAGTTTTTATTTGTGAAAAATCCATATTACTTACACACACACACACACACACACACACACACACTTCACCACTATACATTCATGCATTTTTTTAATTAAAACTTTTTTTTTCTGATCACTTGGGAGGCTGAGGCAAGCGGATCACCTGAGGTCAGGAGTTCGAGACCAACCTGGCCAACATGGTGAAACCCCGTCTACTAAAAATACAAAATTAGCCGGGCATGGTGATGCATGCCTGTAATCCCAGCTACTTGGGAGGCTGAGGCAGGAGAATCGCTTAAGCCCGGGAGGCGGAGGTTGTAATGAGCTGAGATTGAGCCACTTCACTCCAGCCTGGGCAACAAAAATGAGACTCTGTCTCAAAAAAAAAAAAAAATATATATATATATATATGTATGTATGTATATATTCTTTTAAAAGCAGGATACATTTAGTATAGACAAATTAGAACTACAGATAGTCAAGAGAGAAAGACAAAATCACTCTTAATCCTGTCACCCAGACATAACTATCTTTAATGGTATGTGAACAACATAGGGAAACTGAAATACCTTTAGTGATAAATGGAGTAATAGCCACCACAATAATAATAGTTCATACTTATGGAACCTTTACTATGTGTCTTAATAACACTGTCATATTGAATTGTATTTGAATGTAACAAATGAGAATTAAAGGAATTTCTGAACTTTTGATATAAAATAATTTTTAATGATGATTGAAAAGATATTTTTCCATATGCTCTCCCCATTTGCTCCCCATTTTTAAAGTTGTTGAGCATCTCCATTGTGTCCTCATATAGAGCCCTCATTTAGTCTTACTTCAGTGTGTGGAGATACACTTGATGCTCACTACCATTTTTTATGTCAACATTGCTCCAGTCATTTGGGTTGTTTGAAGCTCGAAAGTTTTCTCAGGAAGGATTCATGGGACTGGCATTTCCTAAATTATTTACAAATTGATGGAATTCGCTACATTTATCATTGAAAGTCATTTTGGCAAAATATAAAATCCATGGCTCATAGGTCCTGCCTTGCGTATCTTAAATGTGTCATCCATTTTCTTCTGGCGTAATATGTTTTGTCAGAGTCAGCAGACAATATAATTTTCCTCCTGTATTAAAACACTTGGTCTTTTTGGCTGGTTGTCAAAGGATTTTTTTCTTCAAAGTCCAATAATTTTACCAGAATATGTGTTGGTGTTGTGATTTTTTGTGGTGTATGGTGTGCTTTCTCAGTATGTAATTTTAGATCTTTTTTTTTTTTTAATTTTAGTAAAAGTTTCTTCACTTACAGATTTTAGTTATTCTCTTCCCATGTTTTCTTTGACCTTTCACATCTTTTTTGTTTTGGCACAGGGTCTTGCTCTGTTGCCTGGGCTGGAGTATGGTGGCACCATGATAGCTTATTGCAGCCTCCAACATCTGGGCTCAAGTGATCCTCCCAATTCAGCCTCCTGAATAGCTGGGACAGGCATGTGCCACCATGCCTGGCTAATTTTTAAATTTTTTTTAGAGATGCGGTCTTGCTGTGTTGCCCAGTCTGGTCTTGAACTACTGGCTTCAAGTTATTCTCCCACCTGGAACTTCCAGAGTTCAGGAATTATAGGTGTGAGCCACTGCACCCAGCCCTTCCAGCCCTTTCACATCCTCTTGAATAATTTCCATCCACCTTCATTTCATTTTTGTTAAAAAATCCTACTTTTTAATCTATTTAAGATCTTATCTGATGATATGTTGTGTTTATTTGCCCTGTGTTTCTTCTAGCTTAGTCTTCAATTTTGAAATGATTATTTTCTTTTACTTTTATTTTGTTTTATTTTTTGAGATGGAGTCTCACTCCATCGCCCGGGCTGGAGTGCAGTGGTGCGAGCTTGGCTCACTGCAAACTCTGCCTCCCAGGTTCAAGTGATTCTCCTGCCTCAGCCTCCCAAGTAGCTGGGATTACAGGCACATGCCACCATGCCTGGCTAATTTTGTATTTTTATTAGAGATGGGGTTTCACCATGTTGGCCAGGCTGGTCTTGAACCCCTGACCTCAAGTGATCCACCCACCTTGACCTCCCAAAGTGCTGGGATTACAAGCATGAGCCACTGCGCCCGGCCTTCTTTTACTTTTAATTCTTCTGTGAGTTTTGTCATCCAATTTCTGAGTTGTTTATATTGACTTTTAATATATTTTTCTACATTGTTTACTTTTTTTCATATCACGTAACTTTTTAAATATACTTCAGCTAGTTTTGAAATATTAGGTTGTAGTTTTCATCTATTTTGTGGATATATCATTCTGTTATGTTTTAATTCTGTAAGAGTATTATTCTGTGGCTCATTTTTATTTTATTCTTTAATTTTAAACATTTTTTATTTTAAAAATAATTGTCACTTTGGGAGGCTGAGGCAGACAGATCACAAGGTCAGGAGTTCAAGAACAGCTTGGCCAACATAGCAAAACCCCGTCTCTACTAAAAATACAAAAAAATTAGCCAGGCTTGGTGGCGGGCACTTGTAATCCCAGCTACTTGGGTGGCTGAGGCAAGGAGAATCGCTTGAACCTGGAGGCAGAAGTTGCAGTGAGCCAAGATCACACCTCTGCACTCCAGCCCGGGCAACAGTGTGAGACTCCATCTCAAAACAAAAAAGAAATTATTTTTTTTGTAGAGGTGGGGTTTCACCATATTGCCCAGGCTGGTCTCAAATTCCTGGGCTCAAGCAATCCTCCTGCCTTGGCCTCCCAAAGTTCTGGGATTATAGGTGTGAACAACCACACTTGGCTTCTGTTGTTCATTTTTGTATGAAATCAGTTTCCTGAACTTTTAGAAGGAGGCTTGATTGAGACAAGTTGTTTATTCCCTAATTTTATGGCTGTAGAGCTCCATCCTCTAGTGAATTACATTCTGAAATCTCCTGGCCCTTTCTGTCTACCTTTTCTGCTTTGATCTAGGCTTTCTTTTTTGTCGCTCTTGTCCCTGTCCTGACCAATTTGTAATCCAGTTTCACCAGTTTCTCCTCAGAGTGCAGCTTTGCCCTGGAAGGGATTAAGGATTAGTTTTGAGTTTCTGGAGGCCCAGGCTGCTTTCAGTCTAGAGCATGGACTCCTTGCACTCAATCACTGTTTGAAAATGCAAACCCTTCCCTTTATCAGCTGTTCATAAATTTGCTTGCTGAAGTTGAGTTATTTTACAGTTCTCAGATCTATAGGATGCCATGTTGAGTCCGTTTATATACTCTTCCACAGCTGATACCGTTTTGGTCCTGTAACTATCTCTAATTTGTCCACATTCACTCTTACTTTGAGGTTCATGGGGGAAATATTTTCATCTTGTTTTGTTGTAGATTTTATCTTGTGTTGGTAGATTTTGGATTTACTTTCCTATTGGGGGAACCAGCCCCCAATATTTCAACATAAGTTCTTTTCTATTTTCCCTAAGTGTTGGCCGGTCTGATAAATAAAGGGAAAGAGTACAAAAGAGAGAAATTTTAAAGCTGGATGTCCGGGGGAGACATCACATGTCAGCAGGTTCCGTGATGCCCCCTAAGCCGTAAAACCAGCAAGTTTTTATTAGCAATTTTCAAAGGGGAGGGAGTGTACGAATAGGGTGTGGATCACAGAGATCACATGCTTCAAGGGCAACAAAATATCACAAGGCAAATGGGCAGGGCAAGGTCACAAGGCCAGGACAAAACTAGAATTACTAATGAGGTTCCTGGTCCTGCTGTGCATGCATTGTCATTGATAAACATCAGGAAACAGGGTTTGAGAGCAGACAACCATTCTGACTAAAATTTACTAAGCAGGAATTTCCTAATCCTAATAAGCCTGAGGGTGCTGCAGGAGACTAGGGCGTGTTTCATCTCTATCTATGACTGCGTAAGGCAGACACTCCTAGAGCAGCCATTTTAGAGGCCTCCTCCTGGGAATGCATTCTTTTCCCAGGGCTGTTAATTGCTAATATTCCTTACTGGGGAAATAATTCAGCGATATTTCTCTTACCTGTTTTCGGCAATAAGAGAAATATGACTCTGTCCTGCCCGGCTCCAGGCAGTCAGACCTAATGGTTATCTCCCTTGTTCCCTGAACATTGCTGTTATCCTGTTCTTTTTTCAAGGTGCCCAGATTTCATATTGTTCAAACACACATGCTTTATGAACAATTTGTGCAGTTAATGCAATCATCACAGGGGCCTGAGGCGACATACATCCTCAGTTTATGAAGATGACGGGATTAAGAGATTAAAGTAAAGATAGGCATAGGAAATTATAAGAGTATTGATTGGGGAAGTGATAAATGTCTATGAAATCTTCACAATGTATGTTCAGAGATTGCAGTAAAGACAGACGTAAGAAATTATAAAAATATTAATTTGGAGAACTAATAAATGTCCATGAAATCTTCACAATTTATATTCTTCTGTCATGACTTCAGCAGGTCCCTCCATTCGTGGTCCCTGACTTCATGCAACACTTTCCTATTTATATTTCCAACTTGTGTTTTTTTATGTTGATATTTGGGAATATTCAAAAACGATGCTGCTACCACCATCTTCTTCGCAGAATTTTTCTGCAAACTATAGACCAAGGGGCAAATTCTGCCTGCCACTTGTTTTTGTACAGTCTTTAACCTAAGAATGGTTTTTGTGCTTCTAAATAGTTGGGAAAAAAATGTAAGAATACTATTTCATGGCACATGAAATTAAGATTTCAATGTCATACAGTTTTGTTGGCCAGGCCCATTCATTTATGTATTGTCTGTGGCTGCTTTCATGCTACAACAGCAGAGTTGTTTTATAGGCACAGAGACTATATGGCCCCCGAAGCTGAAAATGCTTCTTATCTAGCCATTTTCAGGAAAAGTTAGTCAACCCTGGTCCCCTATAATATAGTTTTTAGTGGCTAAATAATATTCCATTGTGTGTACGTATTATAATGTACTTAACAAAATTTCTATTGGCATTTGGATGAATCCTAAATTTCATTGTATAGGCATCATTTCACAGCTAAGTATAAGCATATGTATTAATATTTTATTACTGTCTTAGGATAAATTGTTACAAGCCAAATTGCATGATCAAGGGGGAGGGTATATATATTTTAAACTCTTTGACTGATACAGGCTGAGTATTCCTAATCTGAAAATCTAAAATCCGAAATGCTCCCAAATCTGAAACTTTCTAACGTGACATTCAAAGGAAATGTTCATTGCAACATTTTGAATTTCAGATTTTTGCGTTAGTGATGCTTAGCTGGTAAGTATATAGTGCAAATATTCCAAAAGCTGAAACCCTTCTGGTCCCAAGCATTTTGCATAAGGGATATTCTACCTGTATTGACAAATTGTCATCCAGAAAGGTTGTACAAATTAAATTCCCATTAAGGAAACTGGCTAAATAAGTTATGGTGCATTCATGCAATGAAATATTATGTAGAGGTTAAAATGAGGTAGATCACTTTTACTGATGTATAAAAATATAACATACACTGTTAGGTGAAACACCCAGGTTACATATGGAGAGTATGATTCCTTTGTGTTAAGGAAACTGGGGCATTAAAATGCACAAACAAATTTTTTCATAAGAAGCATAGATTACAACTAAGTTGTGTCAGTTCATATACCTACCAGCAGTATGTTCGACTGGTTGTTTGACCATACTTTTGCCAATATGATATTACCTAATTTTAAAATTCTTGCCAAGTTAATAGATGAGAAAAGAGCGTCTTAATTTTACAGTCAGGTTTTGTACTTTTTCCCAAGTTTATTGGCTTGAATTAATTCTTTTGTGAAATTCTTGTTCCACGTCCATTTTTCCTTGTTGTATTCATCTTTTGGTGGTTTGTAAAGCTCTTTACATATTAGATATTAACCCTTTGGCTTCTTATCCATGTTTTCCTTTGTATTGTATTTAGGGTGATTAATGATGTACAAAAGGTTTTTCCTTTTTTATGCAGTCAAATCTTCCTGTATTTTTAGGTGTAAAGAGCCCTTTCCACCTTAGATTTATATAGTTGTTCCTCTACATATTTTTCTAGTACTTATTTGATTTTTTTTAACATTGAGATCTTTAATCCATCAGGGATTTATTCATGTAGGCTATGAGGTAGGGTTTAGCATTGTTTTCAAATGCTTATATTACCCAGTTGTCTTAGTGTCATTTATTAAATAAGCCATTTTTTCAAGGTTATATAATTTTTTTCAAATTGTTTTTATTAGAAATCTATACATTTCACATGTTTTAAAATCAAGTTTGAGGTGTAATTTACAATAAAATTTACTCTTTTTTGAGTGTTCAGTTAGAAGAATGTTAGCAAATATATGCAATTTTGTAACCACTGCTCCATTAAAAACATAGAATATTTCCATCATCTCCTAAAAGTTATCTTGTGGTCCTTTGCAGTCAACCCCCTCTGTTAATCGCCTTGCAAACACTGATCAGTTTTCTGTCCCTAAAGTCTTACAAGATGTCCTATAAATGAAATCACACAGTACATAGCTTTTTGAGTTTGGCTTCTTTTACTCAGCATAATGCGTTTAAGAGACATCCACACTGTGGTGTGTGTCAGTAGTTCATTTCCTTTTATTGCTGAGCAGTATTCTATAATATGGTTGTACCACAGTTTATTTAACCATTCACTTGTTCAAGGACATCAGAGTTGTATCTAGTTTTTAATCTATTATTAGTGAAAATGCTATAAACATTCATGTAGAAGTCTTTTTGTGACATGTTTTCATTTCTCTTGGGTAAATACCTGGGAGTGGGATTTCTGGGTCATGTGGTAAGTGTATGTGTTATTTTATAACCAAGTGTCAGACTGTTTTCCATAATGACTGCACTATCTTATTTTTACCAACAATACATAGAGATCTAGTTTCTCTGCGTTCTTATGAGCACTTGGGATTGTCAGTATTTTTAATTTTAGCCATTCTAGTAGGTGTGTCAGGGTTATATAATTTGTTTAGAATAATTTGCATATTTTGAGCAGTGTTTCCCAACTCATCCCCTCATCTCTTAACTTGCCCAGTCCATCTTCAGTTGCACAACCTGAGGCAGCTCTTGTTTGTTTTTCTTCTTTCCATTTCTTTTCTAAGAACATCTGTGCAGAAAACGAGCTTAGACATAACCTAATGCAGGGTTTGGTAGACTTTTTTCTGTAAAGGGCCAGATAATAAATGATTTTGTTTTTGCAAGCCATTCAGTCTCTGTCACAACTCAACTCTGCCATTATAACATGAATGCAGGTGAAGGCAATATGAAACAAAGACCAGCATTCAGCCGGATTTGACCTGTGGACCATAGTTTGCTGACCCCTGGTTTAGTATAACAACTTTATTTTACAGATGAGAGGACCGAGCTCATGTTTCACCCTTTCCTCTGATTTACAAGTAAAAGTAAAAAAAAGGCAAGGACCAGGATATTGGCTTTTACCATAAGAGACATGCTTGAATTGGGTTCAAGATAAGTGTGCTTTATGTGTAATTTCCTGTTCTAGCAAATGATGTTAGATGAAGCTCTTAATATAGGGTCTTTCAGCAATTTCGATTGCAGTAAGACTTTAGGAACATCTTATGTTTTACCATTCATCTCGATGCTGCTTGACTTTTTGAACCTATTATGTCTCTGGAGCAATGAGCATTAAGAAAATAAAGGTAATAAAGGTCTCAGCAAAACAGTTGGAGTAAGAAGGGCATGACATCCTTTTATTCTTCTTAATAGATTTTATTTCCAGTGGTGGAAATGTCCAAATTTGTTTATTTCTGGAGATAGTCATTGTACATCATGTAACTATCTCATGATTCCCACCTCCATTTAATATTAATTCCTGATTGTTCTGTTTCATTAATCATTCAGATAGATAAAGATTCTTAGGTCAAAAAAAAAAAAAACAGGAAATCATACCCCTACGGTTCTATCCACACAAACCTAAAAATAAGCATTGGCACTAAGTACTCAGGGAAAGAACACTGTTTAGAAATGTCATTGTGTATGTGTTTTTTTCCTCCCTTCTAGCACTGGAAGAAGTATGACATCTATGAGAAGCAAACCAAGGAGGAAACCGACTCTGTAGTGCTGATAGAAAACCTGAAGAAAGCCTCTCAGTGATGGAGATAATTTATTTTTACCTTCACTGTGACCTTGAGAAGATTCTTCCCATTCTCCATTTGTTATCTGGGGACTTATTAAATGGAAACTGAACTACTGCACCATTTAAAAACAGGCAGCTCATAAGAGCCACAGGTCTTTATGTTGAGTCGCGCACCGAAAAACTAAAAATAATGGGCGCTTTGGAGAAGAGTGTGGAGTCATTCTCATTGAGTTATAAAAGCCAGCAGGCTTCAAACTAGGGGACAAAGCAAAAAGTGATGATAGCGGTGGATTTAATCTTATCAAGAGTTGTGACAACTTTCTGAGGGATCTATACTTGCTTTGTGTTCTTTGTGTCAACATGAACAAATTTTATTTGTAGGGGAACTCATTTGGGGTGCAAATGCTAATGTCACACTTGAGTCACAGAGAACATGTAGCAAACAAAATGGATAAAATCTGATATGTATTGTTTGGGATCCTATTGAACCATGTTTGTGGCTATTAAAACTCTTTTAACAGTCTGGGCTGGGTCCGGTGGCTCACGCCTGTAATCCCAGCAATTTGGGAGTCCGAGGCGGGTGGATCACTCGAGGTCAGGAGTTCCAGACCAGCCTGGCCAAAATGGTGAAACCTCGTCTCTACTAAAACTACAAAAATTAACCAGGTGTGGTGGCGCGTGCCTGTAATCCCAGCTACTCGGGAAGCTGAGGCAGGTGAATTGTTTGAACCTGGGAGGTGGAGGTTGCAGTGAGCAGAGATCACACCACTGCACTCTAGCCTGGGTGACAGAGCAAGACTCTGTCTAAAAAACAAAACAAAACAAAAAAAACAAAAAAACCTCTTAATATTCTGGAGTCATCATTCCCTTCGACAGCATTTTCCTCTGCTTTGAAAGCCCCAGAAATCAGTGTTGGCCATGATGATGACAATTACAGAAAAACCAGAGGCAGCTTCTTTGCCAAGACCTTTCAAAGCCATTGTAGGCTGTTAGGGGCAGTGGAGGTAGAATGACTCCTTGGGTATTAGAGTTTCAACCATGAAGTCTCTAACAATGTATTTTCTTCACCTCTGCTACTCAAGTAGCATTTACTGTGTCTTTGGTTTGTGCTAGGCCCCCGGGTGTGAAGCACAGACCCCTTCCAGGGGTTTACAGTCTATTTGAGACTCCTCAGTTCTTGCCACTTTTTTTTTTAATCTCCACCAGTCATTTTTCAGACCTTTTAACTCCTCAATTCCAACACTGATTTCCCCTTTTGCATTCTCCCTCCTTCCCTTCCTTGTAGCCTTTTGACTTTCATTGGAAATTAGGATGTAAATCTGCTCAGGAGACCTGGAGGAGCAGAGGATAATTAGCATCTCAGGTTAAGTGTGAGTAATCTGAGAAACAATGACTAATTCTTGCATATTTTGTAACTTCCATGTGAGGGTTTTCAGCATTGATATTTGTGCATTTTCTAAACAGAGATGAGGTGGTATCTTCACGTAGAACATTGGTATTCGCTTGAGAAAAAAAGAATAGTTGAACCTATTTCTCTTTCTTTACAAGATGGGTCCAGGATTCCTCTTTTCTCTGCCATAAATGATTAATTAAATAGCTTTTGTGTCTTACATTGGTAGCCAGCCAGCCAAGGCTCTGTTTATGCTTTTGGGGGGCATATATTGGGTTCCATTCTCACCTATCCACACAACATATCCGTATATATCCCCTCTACTCTTACTTCCCCCAAATTTAAAGAAGTATGGGAAATGAGAGGCATTTCCCCCACCCCATTTCTTTCCTCACACACAGACTCATATTACTGGTAGGAACTTGAGAACTTTATTTCCAAGTTGTTCAAACATTTACCAGTCATATTAATACAATAATGCTACTTGCAATTCCTGCTCCTAGGGGAGGGGAGATAAGAAACCCTCACTCTCTACAGGTTTGGGTACAAGTGGCAACCTGCTTCCATGGCCGTGTAGAAGCATGGTGCCCTGGCTTCTCTGAGGAAGCTGGGGTTCATGACAATGGCAGATGTAAAGTTATTCTTGAAGTCAGATTGAGGCTGGGAGACAGCCATAGTAGATGTTCTACTTTGTTCTGCTGTTCTCTAGAAAGAATATTTGGTTTTCCTTTATAGGAATGAGATTAATTCCTTTCCAGGTATTTTATAATTCTGGGAAGCAAAACCCATGCCTCCCCCTAGCCATTTTTACTGTTATCCTATTTAGATGGCCATGAAGAGGATGCTGTGAAATTCCCAACAAACATTGATGCTGATAGTCAGGCAGTCTGGGAGTGGGGAAGTGATCCTCTTCTTTTAGCAGTAAAATAGCTGAGGGAAAAGGGAGAGAAAAGGAAGTTATGGGAATACCTGTGGTGGTTTTACAGTCACCAAAAAGTGATCCCTAGGTCTTGGGAGCTCTTGGAGGTGTCTGTATCAGTGGATTTCCCATCCCCTGTGGGAAATTAGTAGGCTCATTTACTATTTTAGGTCTAGCCTATGTGGATTGTTTCCTAACATACCTAAGCAAACCCAGTGTCAGGATGGTAATTCTTATTCTTTCGTTCAGTTAAGTTTTTTCCTTCATCTGGGCACTGAAGGGATATGTGAAACAATGTTAACATTTTTGGTAGTCTTCAACCAGGGATTGTTTCTGTTTAACTTCTTATAGGAAAGCTTGAGTAAAATAAATATTGTCTTTTTGTATGTCACCCAAATGTTTTCCTTTGGTCTTATTTTGGGGAAATGGTGGGAGGTAGAGAAAATTGGAGTTAAAAGAAGAAACATTATGAAAAAATTCCAAGCCAGCTATTTTATCTTATAATCATTCATCATGAGCTTCTTTGATGTTCTGGCTGTTCTGGTGTGCCTATGTTTTCTGATAAGGGCATGAATACACTTAGTTTAATATTAATTTAGCCTTTGTAAGCAGCACTTGAAGGGACTTAAGTATTCAATAAATTGTAGTTATGATAATTAATGGAAATGGAGGGTTGGTCCTTTCTAATATTAAGCTAAAGTGGAATGCAATATGATTAATGATATACATGATGTGCAATGTCTAGTCACAAGGGAATATATTAGCAGGTTAGATTAGAGACTAAGAAAGTCAGTTTTTGACTGGACGCAGTGGCTCACGCCTGTAATCCCAGCACTTTGGAAGGCCGAAGCGGGCTGATCACGAGGTCAGGAGATCCAGACCATCCTGGCTAACACGGTGAAACCCCATCTGTACTAAAAATACAAAAAAATTAGCTGGGCGTAGTGGTGGGCGACTGTGGTCCCAGCTACTCGGGAGGCTGAGGCAGGAGAATGGCGTGAACCCGGGAGGTGGAGCTTGCAGCATGCCACTGCACTCCAGCCTGGGCAACAGAGCGAGACTCCGTCTCAAAAAAAAAAAAAAAAAAAAAAAAAAGAAAAAGAAAAAAGAAAAAATCAGTTTTCAATAGCTGTCCTTTTAAAAGCTGGTGATATAGTTTCATATTTTCTATAACTACAGCAAAATGGTTTTAATGTCATGGAGGTTTTCTTCCCCTCATTTGTGTTAAGCTCAAGGAGTGTGTCTTCAGCCAGATCACATTTGCTAATTACCCTGAATCTTTATAGAATCCAAACCCTAGGGTAAGAGTGAGGGTACTGATCTTGGTCAAGTTATTTATCTGGAATTATCCAGGAAGATTCTGAAAATCCGTTTCTAGGTAAGTGTAGCTGTTTTGTTGTTCTTGTTATTTTAAAATAAGAAACCTATTTTCTGATTCTTAACACATCAACAGTGAGTATTACAACAGAAAACATTTAAAATTGAGAACCCCTTTGAGGTCGTAAATTTGTGTGAGATCTATGGAAAACAAATTCCTGTAGCCACAAACATGATCACTTTGTCTCAGGGGTAGAGGAGCCAGAGTGATCTAAGCACATTTGATTTCCAGATGAATTTATCATTTCCTTGTTTCCATGAACTCTTGCTCTTTTAAAGGTGTAACTTATGCTCACATGAATAGCACATTATGCTACTAACTTAGTAGTAGTTTTAAAAGAAAGCAAGAGGACAAGAACATTTATTTCAGAGACTCTGTTTTCTTTTAAACCCTAACGGTTGAGTCAAGCAAAGTCTTTTTTGTAAATACTGTAGCTAAATCTTGGCATGCTTTTACTTTAAGCAAGGGAGGAGTTTTACTGACATTTGGATGTGCTAGGTATTTTTGACATCAATCCCCAAGATGATTTCTTCTTGAAGGTTCTCTGGCTTTTCACTGTCTTTCCTAATGGTCACATTTTTAGTTTACCATTAGCAACAGGAAAATATTTAACTGCTGGTTTTCAGCATTTATTGGGTAGACCATTATAAAAAGATAATTAATAGTTTCTGAGTGGCTCCTATGTGCCAAGTTACATGTGTGATTTCACATAATCTCTATGCTGGTCCCATGAGTTAGGTTGTGTTGTTAACGTCATTTTACAGATGAAGAAACTGAGACATAGAGCGATTGAGCTATGTGTGCAAGATCACATAGCTAGTAAGAGACTAAGACAAAATTGGGAAGCAAGTCAGCCTGACTTTAAAGCCTGTATAATATAGTCAGTGGTATATTTACTTGTCCCCAAAAGGCAGTTACCTAAAGAAAAAAACATCTTATTTCGCATTTTTGCCAAATTGCTTATCAACTGGAAGATTTCTGATTTTAAATCATTAATTGCAAAGTGAGCATTTTATAGCATCTTTTTTGTTTTGTTTTGTTTTTTTGAGACGGGATTTTGCTCGTGTTGCCTAGGCTGGAGTGCAATGGCACAATCTCAGTTCACCACAATCTCTGCCTCCCGGGTTCAAGGGATTCTCCTGCCTCAGCCTCCCAAGTAGCTGAGACTAGGTGACCGCCACCACGCCCGGCTAATGTTTGTATTTTTAGTAGAGATGGGGTTTCTCCATGTTGGTCAGGCTGGTCTCGAACTCCCGGCCTCAGGTGATCTGCCCGCCTCGGCCTCCCAAAGTGCTGGGATTACAGGCGTGAGCCACCGTGCCTGGCCTATAGTGTCTTTTAAGAGATTCATTTGTGCATTCATTTATCTATGAGCTAGGCAATGTGTTACGTAATAGGAATTTAGAAGTCAATAAGATTTGGCCTAGTATCAGGTGGTTAGTTAAGGGAAGGCTACTTTGTATAGGGGAAAGAAACCTGGATTATCATTTAGGAGTTCCAAATGAATGTGGGCAGATAACTTTCTCTGTCTGGGTCTGTTTCCCTATCTGTAAAATGAAGGTGTTAGACAGTGATGTAAAATCCCATCCATGACTCCTAATGGTGACCATAGGTTGTGGAGTTCATTTGGAAGTGAGAATCTTTGCTATAAACACTAGCTCTAGGCATCTCTAGGCATCAGCGTTCTCATCTGTAAAATGAGGAGGTTGGACTAGATTAGCTCTATTAATTTTGACATCCAATAAAGGTTAAGATGATTTTTGTTTTACAAATCAAGAAAATACCTCTTATTCACTACAGGATGTAGCGAAACTGCCAAAAATAACCAGAGGAGCAGGCCCTTTAATGCAGTGGGAAGAACAAAGGAATTAATACATTAGATGAAACCTGTGGTCTACCCAAATCAGGATTTTTACAAGGGCCCAGCCATGATTGCGTCTAACAAATATTTCTTAATATGCATGTATGATACTTTAAAAGCCAAAGAGTATTATAGGGCTTATCATTTAAAAAAAGCAGCCTCCTGTCCCACTCCTCCTTACCCCTGATTCCTGCTCCTAGAAAAGATGTCAACACCCTAATTCTGGGACCTGTGGCTATGTAACTTTACATGGAAAAAGGAACTTTGCAGATGTAATTGTGGTTCAGGCCTTAAGATAGATTTTCCTGGATTATCTGGGTGAGCCCAATATCAAGCCTTTAGAAGCTGAGAAATTGGCTGCTTTGGCTGAAAGCAGAAGAGGGAGAAAGAGCCAAAGCACAAAAAGGGCTCAAAGTGCTGTTGCTGGCTTGAGGATGTAAGGGGCCATGTAGGAAGTGTGAGAAGGAACTGGATACTACCAATAACTTGAGTGGGCCTGGATGCAGATTTTCTCCCAGAGCCTCCATATAGGAACACAAGCTGGCAGACACCATAATCTGGGCTTTGTGAGACCCTGAGCAGAGAGTGCAGCCACACTGTGCTGGACTTCTGACCTACAGAAGTGTGATATAATATGTTTGTGTTATTTTAAACTACATTTAACATGTTTTACCTGTTTCTTTTGGTATATAACCCTTTACTTTTGAATAATACCCTAATATTGCAATTTCTTATCTTTAGATTTAGAAATGATCTTTCTTCTGTGGAAGATGAGGAATTAGCTTGCTTTTATGCCTCAACACACACATGTGCACACATACTCACACTTCTCTTCCAAAAATATAAATATTTTCGTTAAAATAGTCAATATTTGCATTATATTTATGTAAATATTGCTTGTGGTTAACTTATGCACTGTACCATTAATTATATATTTTTTGTTTTTTTTCCCCATATTGTCTCCCTTTCTTTATTTTTTTATGTACCTGTCATGAGTTCAATCCCAAACTTTTCTGAAGAACCGTAACACTTCACTCAATATGATCAAACATGTTAGGTAATCCATGAGTTTCATGAATTTTTGGGGGGAGACAGCCCTCTTTAGAGTTTGCTGCCCTCCTGATCCATCCTGAAATGGTTGTTCTCTAGGCCGAGCACCTAGCTGCCATCCTGGGAATTCCCTCCACTTCCAGCTTCTGTTTCCTGCATTCCCCGTTGTCCCCCTTCTTGGATTATGCCCTGGTTTTGCTGGACCACACCGTTTACTAAGTTCCTTAGAAAGGTTGCATGGGAAGTGATTTTTATTTTTTTCAGACAGGGTCTCATTCTATTGCCCAGGCTAGAGTGCAATGGTGAGAGGTGACAGCGTGCTGGCAGTCCTCACAGCCCTCCCTCCCTCTCGGCGCCTCCTCTGCCTGGGCTCCCACTTTGGCGGCACTTGAGGAGCCCTTCGGCCCGCCACTGCACTGTGGGAGCCCCTTTCTGGGCTGGCCAAGGCTGGAGCCCACTCCCTCAGCTTGCAGGGAGGTGTGGAGGGAGAGGCGCGAGCGGGAACCGGGGCTGCGTGCGGCGCTTGCGGGCCAGCTGGAGTTCCGGGTGGGCGTGGGCTTGGTGGGCCCGCACTCGGAGCAGCCAGCCAGCCCTGCTGGCCCCGGGCAATGGGGGACTTAGCACCCGGGCCAGTGGCTGCGGAGGGTGTACCGAGTCCCCCAGCAGTGCCGGCCCACTGGCGCTGTGCTCGATTTCTCACCGAGCCTTAGCTGCCTTCCCACCGGGCAGGGCTCGGGACCTGCAGCCCGCCGTGCCTGAGCCTCCCACCCACTCCATGGGCTCCTGTGCGGCCCGAGCCTCCCCGACGAGCACCACCCCCTGCTCCACGGTGCCCAGTCCCATCGACCACCCAAGGGCTGAGGAATGCGAGCGCACGGCGCAGGACTGGCAGGCAGCTCCACCTGCAGCCCCTGTGCGGGATCCACTAGGTGAAGCCAGCTGGGCTCCTGAGTCTGGTGGGGACGTGGAGAGTCTTTGTATGTAGCTCAGGGATTGTAAATACACCAATCAGCACCCTGTGTTTAGCTCAAGGTTTGTGAGTGCACCAATCGACACTCTGTATCTAGCTGCTCTGGTGGGGCCTTGGAGAACCTGTGTGTCAAAACTCTATCTAACTAATCTGATGGGGACATGGAGAACCTTTGTATCTAGCTCAGGGATTGTAAACGCACCAATCAGCGCCCTGACAAAACAGGCCACTCGGCTCTACCAATCAGCAGGATGTGGGTGGGGCCAGATAAGAGAATAAAAGCAGGCTGCCGGAGCTAGCAGTGGCAACCGGCTCCGGTCTCCTTCCCCATGGTGGAAGCTTTGTTCTTTTGCTCTTTGTAATAAAACTTGCTACTGCTCACTCTTTGGGTCCACGCTGCTTTTATGAGCTGTAACACTCACCGCGAAGATCTGCAGGTTCACTCCTGAGCCCAGGAAGACCACGAGTCCACCGGGAGGAACGAACAACTCCAGACGAGCTACCTTAAGAGCTGTAACACTCACCGCAAAGGTCTGCAGCTTCACTCCTTAGCCAGTGAGACCACGAACCCACCAGAAGGAAGAAACTCGGAACACAGCTGAACATCGGAAGGGACAGACTCCGGAAGCACCACCTTAAGAGCTGTAACACTCACCGCGAGGGTCCGCGGCTTCATTCTTGAAGTCAGTGAGACCAAGAACCCACCAATTCTGGACACAGTGGCAGGATCACGGCTCACTGCAGCCTCGACCTTCTGGGCTCAAGTGATCCTCTCACCTCAGCCTCCCAATTAGCTCGGACTATGGGCACATAACACCATGCCCAGCTAAGTTTTATTCATTTTATTTTATTTATTTATTTTTTTTGAGACAGGGGCTCACTTTATCATGCAGGCTGGAGTGCAGTAATGCGAGTTCGGCTCACTGCAACCTCAACTTCCCAGGTTCAAGCGATTCTCCTACCCTCAGCCTTCCGAGTAACTGGGACTACAGGCACTTGCCACCATGCTCAGCTGTAATTTTTATTTTTTTTGTAGAGATGGGGGTCTCCCCATGTTGCCCAAGCTGATGTTGAACTCCTGGCCTCAAACAATCCTCCCACTATGGCCTCCCAAGTGCTGAGATTACAGGCATGAGCCATTGCTCCCAGCCAAGGTGATTTTTGTGAAATCATTTTTTGTCTAAATATAATCTTCACACATGATTAAAATTTTTACTAGGTGAAGAATTACTAATTGGAAACAATTTCCTCTGAGAATGTTGAAAGCATTATTCCGATGTGTTGTTGCTTCTAGTGTTGCTTTAGAAATGTCTGATTGATTTCTAATTTTCTACAGGTAACTTTTACCTGCAAGGTTTTCTCTTGGCCTCTTTTCTCTTGGTGTTTTAAATTTTAATGATATGCCTTATTGTGGATCTTCTTCCATTTACTGGGCTGGACTTTGTGAGCCCTTTCAATCTAAAATCTCATGCTTCATTTTTGAGACATTGCTTTCTATTATTTCTCACCCAATAGCTTCCCTTCTGTTTTCTTTATCTCTAGGATTCCTATTAGTTGTACTTTGGACATCCTGGACTGATTCTGTAATTTTCATATCTTTCTTCTCCCATGTTCCCTTTGTCTTTTGGTTCTGCTTTTTGGGAGATTTTCTTAACTTGATCTACCTGAGGCTCAGTTCTCATCTGTAAAAAGTTGATAAAAGGACCTACCACCTAGCGTTGTTGTGAGGTGTCAGTGAAATAGAATGTAAAATGCTTAGCACAGTGAACTTTAATAAATGGTAGTTGTGGTTGCAC
This sequence comes from Gorilla gorilla gorilla, assembly GCF_029281585.2. Taxonomy (NCBI): domain Eukaryota; kingdom Metazoa; phylum Chordata; class Mammalia; order Primates; family Hominidae; genus Gorilla; species Gorilla gorilla. The sequence continues at coordinate 130,523,840 of NC_073247.2, forward strand.
ATACTGTTATTCTGGAACCAATTTCTTGTCCCTTCTCATGTGAAAATGACAATCCTGGTTTACAATATCATACTATAATATTTGCCTTCATTGTAGTGAATTTGTAATGACATGGCATTTTCCAATTATACTGTTTTTAGAAAAAAATTCTATGGTATAAATCCAGTTAGCAACATTAATTCTTATTTATGCTTCTACGAACACTTAAAAGCATTTTTTTCCTTTTTTCTTTTCTTTTTTCCACTCTCCCCTCATCCCTGGGGTAGATGAGAACTGGAAAAATAATGCTGGGTATCCACTCCCTGACAGTAAAATAGGTAGTTTGGAGCCCAAATTACTTACTTTCTGAGGATGAGAGTGCAGATCAAACCTTTAACATGTGAGGGTTGCCGTACACTCTGCCTGCTATGCAGCCCCAAATAAGGCTGGCCAGTACCTGGGGGCACTGAGGAGGCTAAGGGACAATTAACAAACATCGAGTCCAGAGGAAGCCTGGATTCTCTGTAAGCTTCGCAGCCAAAGGTGGCCCTGCCTGCCCACTTAGGGCCCCATGAAGACTAGAACTAGAATTACAGAAAAAGAATGTCTGCAAGTCAAGAACAATCTGGCTTTACTACTTTATTTTCATTCATTCATCTGTTCAATTAGGGGGTGATGTTAAAGCTATGTGACATGGGAACCAACTAGTCAGGTCAGATGCTGGCTATAATTACTTGGTAGGTTATGTATCAACCCTGGATTCAACAGATATTTATTGAGTGTCTACCATGTGCCAGCACTGTGCTAGCTAGGTACTGTGTGATGCAGGGCAAGTTTCTTTCTTTCTCTGAGCTTCAGTTTGCTCACTTGTGAAAAAAAAGGAGCAAGTGATCTACAAGGGCTCCTTTAGGTCTAACATTCGCAATCAATAAAATAGTAACTTTTGATTGTTTTGGGAAAATAATGGAAACAGGTATAGAAAAAAAGCAGCTGACCTAAGACTTGTAGATTTGAAAATGGGGGAAAAAACAGAAAATTATTCTGAGTTATTGTTTGACTTGAGATTTGGATTAAGAACCAGTTCTACATGTCTTATTTTCATGATGTTTCCAAAGGGAGACAAAGATAGCTCTAATCAAAGGGTGAGTTTGTTTTACAGCCTTGAACATTCAAGCTCCACCCCACTACCCCCCACCAACATGCATATACAAGACACCTTCCCCCTAAGGAGTCTACTACTTTCTTTTAGCATCCTCTCTCCAGCTGCTACACTTCAAACCCTTTTGTTCAGTGGTTGGCAATAGCTTGTCCACTCTGGCAAGAGTCCATGTTCCAAGCCTTTCTTAACTTCCTCTTTTCAGACTTGTCCTGCCTCATTTCCTGTTCCTTGTGGCCTCTGCCTCATAAGATGTTTGATCAATTCATCTTTGCTAATGTAGCCAAGGAGGGCTAAGAAGTTTGTGGGTTACCATTTCTGGATAAAATTGATATTACAAGGAGCCTCCCCAAACCATGCTACCACTTTTATGGTGGATTAAACAAATATTTTATTATGGGAGAGTTCAAACATATATAGAAGTAAGAAGACTGTTACAGTGAATGGTCATATACCCATCAACTAGCTTCAACAATTATCAAAATGGTCAATCTTATTTCATTTATACTGCCACCCATTTCCTACTTTCTACACGACGAATTATTTTTAAGCAAGTCCCAGACATCACATCATTTCATCTGTAAATACTTTAGTATATATCTCTACAAACTAAGGACCCTTTTTGTTTTAAAAAACTGCAATACCATTATCACACTTGAAAAATAAACAATAATTGCTTAATATTCTCAATTATCTAGTCAGTGTTTGCATTTCCCCAATTGTCTCATAAGTCTTTTTTTCCTACAATTTGCTTGAATCAGGATCCAATAAGGCTCACGGTGATTTTTTAAATAATGATGCTTTGTAATATACAGGGGTGAGAATTTGGGAACAAATGATTGTTTGGCCTTTAAAATCGTACTACATTGGCATTTAGGAATGAATACAGCCCTGCTGCCACAAAGTAGCTCTTTTTCTCTTCCAGATTGCTTTGACTAAAAATTTGTTTAGCATCCCATTGGATTCTGGAAATTTTTCTTGTTTTCTCTTTTCCTTCCTTCCTTCCTTCCTTCCTTCCTTCCTTCCTTCCTTCCTTCCTCTCTCTCTTTTTTTTCTTTTTTCTTTCTTTCTTTTTTTTTTTTGACAGAGTTTTGCTCTTGTTGCCCAGGCTGGAGTGCAATGGTGCGATCTCGGCTCGCTGCAACCTCTGCCTCCTGGGTTCAAGTGATTCTCCTGCCTCAGCCTCTCAAGTAGCTGGGATTGCAGGCGCCCGCCACCACGCCTGGCTAATTTTTGTATTTTTAGTAGAGACGGGGTTTCACCGCGTTGGCCAGGCTGGTCTCGAACTCCTGACCTCAAGTGATCCACTTGCATCAGCCTCCCAAAGTGCTGGGGTTACAGGCGTCAGCCACGGTGCCCAACAAATTCTGGAAATTCTTTATAAGCGTAGTCAGACATCTGTGAAAGAAGTGAAAACTGATGTTTGGCCTTGAAGCTTAGAATTTCTCACACAACCAAGACATAGTCTTCCTTAAGATAGAAAAAAAACACAGCCATGCACACACACACACACACACACACACACACAAATGCCAACTTCTAATATGTCTACGGAATGTTTTTGCAAATGGTAGTACAGAGCATATCTGTGTTGTGTAATTTTTTCCCACATGATAAGGACCAATATAAACAAATTGGAAATGTGATACTAAAAGAGAGTACTTCAGCATGGATTAATTAAGACCAATATGGGGCAATCCTTTTCTGATATTTTACAATGCACTGAAAATTTTAAAGCAGGGTGGAAAAATAGGCTTATGGGTCTGAATGTTAGGTTGAGAAAAATTATCTGTGGTCAAGTGTGTGCTTTGTAAATCGCTGAGTTTACACTTGATCATGCAGTTTTCCATAAGTTGTTGGCTTGAATACCACCGGGAAATATACAAACCATGTGACTATGAAACCAACCCAATTGTCCCACAGAGCTGATGTTTCTGATCTCTTTGAATAAACATAGAAATTGATCCTTCCAGTCTTAAAACTTGAGAAAGTTACATTTGTCTTATCTGAATTCCTTTCTCAGGAAACAAACCGTCAGGCCTCCCAGAAAGTATCCAGGATCTGAAAATCACCACATCCGGACAGTGAGAAGCCAGATCCCTCACCCTTCTTAATTGGCTGACAAACCAACTGCTTCCTGTTGACCAACTCCTCTTCCTTATCCCTCCCTAATTCCTGTTTTCCCACACATGGTTTCACTTCTTCCCTGCTATACAAACACCTAATTTTAGTTGGTCAGGGAGATGGAATTGAGACTGATCTCTTGTCTCCTTGGCTGCTGCACCTGATTAAAGCCTTCTTCCTTGGCAATACTCGTTGTCTCATTGTTTGCCTTTCTGTGCAGTGAGAAAACAGGACCTAGATGGAACTCCTGATGTTTTGGTAACATTACTACAGACCTCTCAGAATGGCTAAAATAAAAATAATGACAACACCTCAATAATAGTAAGGATGCAAAGAAATCATATCACTCATATATTTCTTGTGGGTACATAAAATGGTACAGCTACTCTGAGAGAGTGGCAGTTTGTTTAAAAACGAAACATGCAACTATCACATGGTCCAGCAATTGTACTTTTGGGCCTCTATCCCAGAAAAATAAAAACATATGTTCACACAACAAACTTTACAGAAATGTTTATAATGGTTTTATTCATAATTTACAAAAACTAGAAAAACTCAGATATCCTTCAATGGGTGGGTGAATGATTGAACAATTTTTGGTACAGTCACATCATGGAATACTACTTAGCAATAAAAGTGAATGAATATCACCTCACGCTCATTAGAATGGCCACTATAAAAAAAACCCATAAAATAGAAAGTGTTGGTGTGGATGTGGGGAAATGAGAATCCTTGTGTGCTATTTGTGGGATTGTGAAATGGTGCAACAGCCATGGAAAACAGAATGGTAGTTCTTCAAAAAGTTAGAAATAGATCTACCTAGGCTGGGTGCAGTGGCTTACGCCTGTAGTCCCAGCACGCTGGGAGGCCGAGGTGGGCAGATCAACTGAGGTTGGGAGCTCCAGACCAGCCTGACCAACATGGAGAAACCCCGTCTCTACTAAAAATACAAAAATTAGCCGGGCGTAGTGGTGGGCACCTGTAATCCCAGCTACTCGGGAGGCTGAGGCAGGAGAATTGCTTGAACCTGGGAGGCGGAGGTTGCGGTGAGCTGAGATCATGCCATTGCACTCCAGCCTGGGCAACAAGAGTGAAACTCCATCTCAAAAAAAAAAAAAAAAAAAGAAAAAGAAAAAGAAATAAATCTACCATATGACTCAGCAATCCCACTTCTGGATATTTATGCAAAAGCATTAAAAGCAGGGTCTTGGGATATTTGCACACCCATATTCATAGCAGCAGTATTGAAACATGGAGTCTGGGAGCAGCATTCCTATGATCAGTGTCTATGCTATTCCACTTTGTGCTTTTATTAATTCATTCAAGAAGGCTTTTGACGAATATAGATCGTGTACGAGATGCTGTAGTAGATTCAAAGAATAGGGCATGCTTTCTTTTCTTTTTTAAAAAATTGAGATGCTGTCTCACTATTTTGCCCAGGCTAGTCTCAAACTCCTGGGCTCAAGTGATCCTCTTGCCTGCCAAGTAGCTGGGACTACAGGTGCAGTGCATACTTTCTGTCCTATTATTGCTGATAGTCCAGTGCAGGAATGGCAAATTTGTTTCATTTTGTGGATCAGTTCTTCTGGAATACTGTTTCCAGAAGGATTTTGAGATTGGGTTTGGGCTCAGTGGGAAGATGGCTAAGATCTATCAGTGATGTCTCTTGTTGGGTACTGGTGGGGGGGTGTTGATGTACTTGTGCCACATGGTTGCCACCTTGGCTAAGGGCTAGAGTGACATATTTATGTATATAAATAATGGATTATCAACAAGACAGAATATTAGCAATTAGAGTTATGAAAGGAGGTCCAAGTAAAGTGCTGTATACAGGCAGTGGAAAAAATGATGGGGGTGTCGGGGCTGGGAGGATACCCAGAAAAGTTTTTTGAGGGCAGTGCTAGTTGGTCTGCACATTAAAGCAAGAGTAGAATCTGAAGAGATTAACAAAAGGGGGCATCCCTGTCCTCAGAAGGAGTTTGAGTAGAGTGGAAGGATGGATTGTGAGAGAAAGATGACAGAGATAAGCAGATGACCTAGGGATTAGGCAAGAGGTGGAGAGGATCCGCTCCATGCCTGGCAAACAGGAGAGGAGGGCACAGATCTGAAGTAGTTTAGAGGTTGACTCACCAGGACTCCATGAATGGGAGGGAGATGCTCAAAATGTTACAGAGAAGCACAGGCTTGGGTGGGGAATGGGGGGTAGATGAGAAATACGAATTTCATTTTGGACATGTTCACTGTAGTATGCTAGAGGAATCATTAGGTTATGATTTCCTACAGGGTTGGGGACACTCACGGATGGCAATGAGAGGAGGGCAGCTTCAAGAGTCAGGGTTATGGGAGCCAGCTGCCAGGGAAAGACCAATGAGGTCATTCCCAAAATAAGACACATTGCAAGCCCTCTCAGCACAGTGTGAGGACAACCCAAATCTAAGCTAGCTCTGGGGGCAGTCATGGCATGGTGGGTTAGATGTCAAAGCAGAGACTTCATCACGAACTTGGCAGCCCAAGAGTAACACACTGCTGCCACCTGGGGGCTGCATGTAGAAATTGTAATGGCAGCTTTGTGAAAGCCACTTAATGAGAGAGGACATTATTTTGGAACCAGCAAGACCCTTCCTCTCAAAAGCCTTTTATAGTTCTTCCTTAAATTCTTTTCTGCCTAGTTCTACTTCTCTGTCCCCAATGAAGGAAACCATGGGTGCACATGTTCTGTAGCATATTTCCAGAAGGACTGAACCCCTGAAAGCAGAATACTTTCAGTCAGCTACAGCATCCTAGCACTGAATTGAGATACTCCATGCTGCTGCTGCTACTGTGCTCTAGCAACTGACCAAAGTTCTTGCCTGAACCACCCTCTGCCGGATCTCCCAAATCCCCTCATTTTGACCTCATCACTGCCTGGTTCTGACCTTTGATACTAGAATACTGAATTTTTGCCTCCAGGGGCACAATTTACTCTTCTATGTTTTCTTTTGCTAGCATCTTTTTCCTAAGTGGAACTGGATTTTCATTTACTCATTTTTCATTCAACAAACATTTATTGAGTGGCCACAGTGTGTCAGGTACTAGGATACATTTGGGAGCAAAAATAGATGAGGCCCCTCAGAAACCTGTATTACAGTCTAACTGTAAAGACAAAACAATCATTTTAAATGTGATAATTGCTATGAAGGAAAGGTCAATGATGCAGTGAGATGTAGTGAGGTGAGATGAAGAAAAGGTCGATGGGGCTGTGAGAACAGGTAACAGGGGATTCTGACCTAGTCTTACAGGGTAGCAAAAACTTTTCTGAGGATGTGACATTTAAGCTGAAATTTTAAGGATTGGTAGGAATTAACCAGAAATTAACTGTTCTGAAAACTATGAAACCTATAAGACTGGGAAAGAAGGGGCCATCCTCCTTGTTCCTCTGTCTTCTACAGTGGTAATACAGCAGGGAGATTCAATTGCTTTACATAGGACAGTCTCTAGGAAAATCTTTCATTCTGAGTTAGCATGTCAACTACAGTGAAAACATGTCTAAAAAATAACAATTACAACAACTAGAAAATCAGGAAATGTAGAAATAAAGAACCCCCCCTAAAACTCCTCCAAATTAGACTGCCCTAATGAAAATAGGAATAGGTATAAACAGACAAAGAAATACTAATGTTCTTGAAGTCTTGAAATACTATCTTTTGGTTTATTTCTTTTCATTTTTATTTTTCATTTAAATAATTGAACGGATTTTTTATTTTTTGAGACAGGGTCTTGCTCTGTTGCTCAGGCTGTGGTGCAGTAATGTGATCACACCTCACTGCAGCCTTCAATTCCTGGGCTCAAGCAATCTTCACACCTCAACCTCCTGAGGAGCTGGGACTACAGGTGTACACCACCACACCAGCTAATTTTTTTTTTTTTGTATTTTTAGTAGATACAGGATTTTGCCATGTTGTCCAGACTGGTCTTGAACTCCTGGGGTCAAGTGATCTGCCTGCCTCAGCCTCCAAAATTGCTAGGATTACAGGCGTGAGCTGCTGTGCCTAGCCGAACTGCTTTTTAAAAATCTCCATATACACTTATTTGAACAACTTGATCATAATTTCTGAAATCTTTTAACACATCAGACCTGAACCAAATCAAGATACCAAAACCCACCTGAGCTTCAGATGCCTCATTGGTAAAATAGGGATTATAGTATAGTAATAGCTACATCTTACGGCTTTTGGAGACTTAATGAGTTGACACTTACAAAGCACACCATTGCCCTGCTCATTGTAAGTGCATAATACATGTTAATATTATTATTCCAGGGCTGACCTGTTTGTAGAAGGTGTCAGGGGAAAATATTTCCAGGTTGATGGAACGTTGAGGTTGCTTCAACCCCATGCCATGGTTGGTTACTTCAGCTACATAAGGACCAGCCCCGACATGAGAAATGATAAGTGAAAAAAAGAGAATCAAGCCCAGTACATAGCATATAATTCACCTGGCCTGCAGAAGTACACACAAAAGCTTATTCTGTAGTTCATATTCATAAGAGATATCCCCTCCCTCGTTCCTAACAGGTAATCTTCTAGTCTTTGCCTAAATCCCTGCAGTAACAGGGAGTGCCCTATTTATGGAGAAAGGCCATTTTATTTATTGATAGTTCTAATTTTCTGGATCTATCTTCAAATTCCAGAGTAAAAAATCATTTTTATCATGTATCTTCCCATTAATCTTCCTTATGCCCTGGAGAACCAAACAGAACAAAAAAAGTCCTCACTCAAAATTGGCAAAATTGAGTAAGGACATAGATTACAATATTGCATCACTATCAAGTGTCCTAATTTTGGTAATGGTCTTCTATAAGAATGGCCGTGTCCCTGGGAAATATGCATTGAAGCATTAGGGAGTAAAGTGGCATGATGCATGTGACCTGCCTGCAAATAGTTCCTTAAAAAAAAGAACATTAATATGTAAGTAATGAGAGAGAGTGATAAAAACAAATTGCCAAAATATTTAAAATTGGTGGGATCTGCATAGATGGTATATGGAAATTATTTGTTCTACTTTTACAACTCTTCTGTAATTTTTAAATTATTTCTAAATAAAAAGTTAATAAAAATCCTGGGCTGGGCATGGTGGCTCACGCCTGTAATCCCAGTACTTTGGGAGGCTGGGGAGGGTGGATCACTTGAGGCCAGGAGTTTGAGACCAGCCTGGCCAACATAGCTAAACCCCATCTCTACTAAAAATACAAAAATTAGCTGGGTGTGGTGGTGCACACCCATAGTCCCAGCTACTCGGGAGGCTGAGGCAGGAGAATCACTTGAACCCTGGAGGTGGAGGTTGCAGTGAGCCAAGGTGGCACCACTGCACTCTAGCCTGGGCGACAGAGCGAGAATCTTTCTCAAAAAAAAAAAAAAAGATAGTAAAAATCCTCTCTATTCCATAGCAAAGCTCTTCAAAGGTTTGAGAGCAATTACCACATTTATTCTGTTCTACATTTCCATCTCACTTATTTGCTTACTCTTCACTCATTCATTTATTCTTTGATAAATATTGATTGAGCACTTGCTTTGTACTATGCCCAGAGCTGGGCACTGTGGAAGTGGTGGAGAAGAAAGTCAATTCTACCTGGCTCTCATGGAATTCAGGGGCACTTGGTGGAGTCCAAAGGTAATCAAATTATTCTACAAGTAATTGTATTATTTCTAACTCTGATAGGGCTATGACACAAGAATCAGGGAGGGTGAGATGGTATGAGAGAGCCTGCCAGAACGTTCTGAACCTGCTAAGTGGACCCAGCATTTAAGGTTGTAGGGGTGCAAAGGGCAGTGTGCCAAAGAGATTAGCATTCCTTTATGAAAAATCTCTTGGCTGAGGGGAAGGATTTGTGAGCCCAGGTGAGCAGCTTTGGACAAGCTGTTCCATTTGTCAAGTTGTTCCATCTGCTTCCTTAAATGTCACAAAGCATTGAAGAGAGATTGCCTGGGCTTGAATGACAGCTGCTGTTTCCTAGCCATGTAGTTGTGAAAGAGGATAGCAGAGCCTTGGTGCCTTCATGCAGATTGAGACCCTTGTCCCCCATCAATCATAGCTATGTCTGATGGCATGGCTATGGCAGTTGGGTCCCTTGCCACACAATTTCAAGCCTGGGCCTGAGTTGAGCCCAGATGAGTCCTGGGAACAGAAACTCCAACAGGAATCATGTCAGTTTCTGTAACAGGATTTGCCTTGCAACCTAGATGAGAAAACTGAGCTTTAGAGTCATCAGCATGTATTTTTTTCCCAAGAAAAATAGCCATTAAATGTGGGGGTGGATTTGAAGATCAAGCTGAGAATGTGCATGTGAAGCTTAGCACTTAGAACATAATACGCCTCCAACAAATGGCAGCTATCATTCTTTTCATCACTGATACCAAGGTGGGCTGAGTGAAGAAAAATGAGGTGGCTGAGGATGCTGGATATTTAATACCTCCAGGGCACTGTCAAGGGACAGGGGACAGGGCTCCAAATGGAATGATGCAAGAACTTGCTTTTTTTTCTTTTTTTTTGAGATGGGGTCTTGCTCTGTCGCCGAGGCTGGAATGCAGTGATATGATCTCGGCTCACTGCAGCCTCCACTTCCTGGGCTCAAATGATCCTCCCACCTCAGCCTCTCGAGTAGCTGGGACCACAGGTCCACATCACCATGGCTGGCTAATTTTTTATTATTTGTAGAAATGGGATCTCCATATGTTTCCCAGGCTGGTCTTGATCTCCTGGACTCAAACAATCCTGGCACCTTGGCCTCCCAAAGTGTTGGGATTACAGGCATGAGCCACTGCACCCAGCCAAGAACTTACTTTCACCCATCTCATAGTTTTGCTTGTAATGATCACCTAGTATTCTAAACAGTCAGTACTCGAACTCTAGTGCAATATTATTCATTCAATGAATGTTTATTGTGTGCTTGCTATATGACAGACACTGTCCAGGTGCTGGGGCTACACAAGTAAACAAAACAAGTGAACACTTAGCTTCATATTTCTATATACCATGAGAGTTTTCACAGTGCTTTCATGTCCATGATTTCATCTGTTCCTCACGACAATACAATGAGATAGGTCCTATTATTATTTTCATTTTATGGGTGGGGGAACTGATATATCCAGAGATTAATTAATTAACTCAAGAGCGATAGAACCCAGGCCCCCAGGTTGTAGTTTAATGCTCCCTTCACCACACACACATTCGGAATGGCCACCATCCTGATCTACCTCTTGCCAGTCTCCCTTTTGCCAGTGGGCCCCCAGGGCTTTCCAGCCTGACTTCTGCCTCTGGACCCCACCCTCCTCCCCCACTTGCTCTAGATCTTGTCTCTGCCACAGCAGTCCAGTTGATCAGTCAGCAAGGATTTCTGAAGCACCCAGCACCATGATTTTACCATGATTTCCCAAAGGGCTACTTGGGTCTCAGTCATTTCAGTCAATCCAGACCAGCAGGCTGGCCTACATTTTCTGAGGTGTTGCAGCTATGCAGAATTGGTTGGACTTTTTGCTGGGCCCCTCTATGGTGGTGCTCTGGGAGGGCACTCTCCTGTGTTCAGATACCTGGGGCAGAATTAGAGGAATTAACAAAATAACAGTTTTGGATGCCAGGTTCCCCATTAGGAGTTCGACTCTGCACTCCCTCAGATTTGGTGGCATGTGCTCTCCTGCTGGTAATACACTTCCTGTGACCTGGAAATCCTACTGCTATATTCCTTAGGTTTGGCCAGACTTTAAAACCTGCCAGATCATTGCAACTTAAGCAACTTCTAAGAACATCTCTTTACCAGGTGTTATTTAGAGAACGCAAGAGATTTACGTCTGCTCTGAAATGTTACATTGGCACTATATAAACTTTCCCAGTACACAAAGCACTCAGGCTTTTGGACGTGTTTTCTCCTATTAAGTCATATAAATAGCTTAATAAAACAGTATTTGGTTAAACATCATTTGAATTTCCCACTGAATGATGGTTATATTCAACTCCAAGAAAACGTGGAAAGTGCAAAGGCTTTGGAATTAGATGGATCTGTTTTCAAAACATTACTCCACCTCTTAAAGCTGTGTGACTCCAGGCTTCTTAACCTCTCCGAGTGTCAGTTTCAATTACACATACCATGCCTGTAATCCCAGCACTTTGGGAGGCCAAGGGAGGTGGATCATTTGAGGTCAGGAGTTTAAGACCAGCCTGGCCAACATGGTGAAACCCCATCTCTACTAAAAATACAAAAATTAGCCAGGCGGTAGTGGTGCACGCCTGTTATCCCAGGTAGTCGGGAGACTGAGGCAGGATAATTGCTTGAGCCTGGGAGACGGAGGTTGTAGTGAGCTGAGATCACGCCACTGCACTCCTGTCTGGGTAACAGAGTGAGACCTTGTCTCAAAAAAAAATGCAATTGTATTATTTTCATGTATGGTATCTACAATAAATGGAAAATAGGACAATAACAGACATACAACAGGGACTCAGAATTAATGTATCTCATAACGAGCTTTAGGAAGAAATAATAACAGATGCCAGTTATAGAGCACTTACATGTCAAAAAACATACTCAGCTGGATGTGGTGGTAGGCACCTATAGTCCCAGCTACTCGGGAAGCTGAGGTGGGAGGATTGCTTGAAGCCAGGAGTTGGAGGCCACAGTGAGCTATGATGAGTACAGTGAATGGCCACTGCACTTCAGCCTGGGCAACAGTGAGGTCCCTTATCTAAAAAAAATATTCACAAGGTATTACAAGGATAATCTTCTTTAATATGCACAGTAACATTTTAGCTAGATGCTATTATAATCTCCACTTACAGATATGGAAACTGAGGCCCAGAAGGATTATGAAACTAAAACTTAAGTGGTAGATGCAGAACCTATTTGGTTTGGCTGTAGAGCCTGCATGCTTTACCACTATTTCCCTATCTTTAGTGCTTTGCACAGGAACCAAAGAAGCACGTCTTTTAGGAAAGTCAAATCTTCTTTTTACTCTATCCAACACTCTCTCCACTCCTATTCCCTCTTTTAATCTTACGGACACTTAATTTAGGAACCCTTTTCTTGAAATATCTGGAATCAATAGCCTGGCTCAGTCCAATATTTTAACAATTCAGTGTAGTCCACATACACTTAGGTGAATGAGTTTAATTTTAACAGTTTATTGAAAATAGAACAGATATACAGAAATGTGCATAAAACATGTATGTAGATTTTTAACAAATCGTTAGAAAAGAAATACCCATGTAACCACCAAGAAAGATCAGAAATCAAACACTAGGATGCCACAGAAGCCCTCTGTGGTTGTCTTTTTAATCAAAGCTCTTCTCTCACCCCCAGGCGGAACCACTAGCCTGACTTTTATAGGAATAGTTCCATGCTTTCTTTTAGTGTTTGATCACATCTGTATCCAAGTCTAAGCAATATAGTTTAGTCTTACCTTTGTTTGAACTTTATATAAATGGATCCACACCGTAAATATTCTTTTTCTAAAAAAATCTTTACTGTGATATAGTGTACATCTTTAAAATTCATCCTTTGAAAGTGTACAATTCAATGGTTTTTAAATATATTCAGTTACATGACCATCATCACAATCAATTTTAGAACATTATCATCACCACAGAAAGAAACCCTGTACCTATTAGCAGTCACTCCCTTTTCCTTCCTACCCCCAACCCCTGGCAACCTCTAATCTACTTTCTATCTATGTGGATTTGTCTCTTCTGAATATTTCATATAAACAGAATCATACAATATGTGGCCTTTTGTGTGGCCATCTTTCACTTAGCATAGTGTTTCCAGGGTTCACCCATGATGTAGCATGTAAAAGCACTTCTTTCCTTTTATCCATTCATTAATTGATGGACATTTGAGTGGTTTCTCCTTTTCGGTTATTAATAATGACACTATGCACATTAGTATACAAGTTTTTGTGGCCGGGCACAGTGGCTCACACCTGTAATCCCAGCACTTTGGGAGGCCAAGGCGGGCAGATCACGAGGTCAGGAGATTGAGACCATCCTGGCTAACACGGTGAAACCCTGTCTCTACTAAAAAATACAAAAAATCAGCCGGGCGTGGTGGCAGGCGCCTGTAGTCCCAGCTACTCAGGAGGCTGAGGCAGGAGAATGGCGTGAATCCGGGAGGCGGAGCTTGCAGTGAGCCGAGATCACGCCACTGTACTCCAGCCTGGGCGGCGGAGCGAGACTCCATCTCAAAAAAAAAAAAAATTTTTTTGTATGGACATACGTTTTCATTTCTTTTGGGTATTCACCTGGGAATAGAATTGCTGGGTCATATAGTAATTCTATATTTAACCTTTTGAGGAAATTTCCAAACTATTTTCCAAAGTGACTGCACCATTTTACATTCCTGTGAGCAATATTTCAGGATTCCAATTTCTCCATATCCTTGCCAACACTTGTTATTATCTGTCTTTTTAATTATAGCCATCCTAGTAGGTATAAAATGGTATCCAATTGTGGTTTTCGTTTGCATTTCCCTGATGACCAAATAATGTTGAGCATCTTTTCATTGGCCATTTGTATATCATATATATTCCCTGGAGAAATGTTTACTCAGATCCTTTGTCCATTTTAAAATTAAGTTGTCTTTTTATTGTTGAGTTGTAAAACTATATATACTAGATAAAGATCCTTCATCAGATATATAATTTCCCTATACTTTCTTTCATTCTGTGGATTGTCTTTTCCCCTTCCTGACAGTGTCTTTTTTTTTTTTTTTTTTTTAAACAAGGTCTGGCTTTGTCGCCCAAGCTGGAGTGCAGTGGCATGATCTCGGCTCACTGCAACCTCTGCCTCTCAGGCTCAAGCCATCCTCCTACCTCAGCCTCCCGAGTAGCAAGCACATGCCACCATGCTGGCTAATTTTTGTATTTTTTGTAGAGACGGGTTTCACCATGTTGGCCAGGCTGGTCTTGAACTCGTGAGCTCAAGCAATCCACACCCTTGGCCTCCCAAATTGCTGGGATTACAAGTGTGAGCCACCATGCCCGGCCCTGACAGTGTCTTTTGATGCACAAAAATTTTAAATTTTGTGAGCCGAGATCGTGCCACTGCACTCCAGCCTGGGCAACAGAGTGAGACTCTGTCTCAAAAAAAAAAAAATTAAATTTTGATGAAGTCTAGTTTTTCTGTTTGTTGTTGTTGTTGTTGTTGTTGTTGTTGTTGCTTATACTTTGGTGTCATATCTAAGAATGCTTTGCCTAACTCAAAGACACAAACATTTACTTCTATGACTTCTTAGAGTTTTTATAATTTTAGCTTTTATACTTAGGTCTATGATTCATTTTGAGTTAATTTTTGTACATGGTGTGAGGTGGTAGTCCAAATTCATTCTTTGCTTGTGACATCCATTTGTCCCTGCACCATTTGTTGAACAGACTTTTGTTTCCCCATTGAATGGTCTTGTCATCCTTGTCAAAAATTAACTGACCATAAATGTATGAGTTTATTTTTGGACTCTCAATTCTATTCCACTGATCTATATATCTATCCTTATTCCAGGACCACACGATTTTGATTACTGCAGCTTTGTAGTAGGTCTTGAAATTGGGAAGTGTCAGTTCTCCAACTCTGTTCTTCTTTTTCAAGATTGTTTTGACTATTCTGGGTTTCCTGCATTTCTTTCTTTCTTTCTTTCTTTTTTTTTTTTTTTTTTGAGACGGGGTCTCACTCTGTCACCCAGGCTGGAGTGCAGTGGTGTGATCTTTGCTCACTACAACCTCTGCCTCTGGGGTTCAAGCCATCCTCCCATCTCAGCCTCCTGTGTAGCTGGGACTACAGGCTCAGGCTTGCAACACCATGCCTGGCTAGTTTTTGTATTTTTAATAGAGACAGGGTTTCACCATGTTACCCAGGCTGGTCTCAAATTCCTGGGCTCAAGTGATCCGCCCACCTCGGCTTCCCAATGTGCTGGGATTAGAGGTGTGAGTCACCACACCCAGCTCCCTGTATTTCTGTATGAATTTTAGGATCAGTTTCTCAGTTTCTACAAAGAAGCCAGCTGAAATTATGCTAGACATAACATTGAATCTACAGATCAATCTGTAGATTGCCATTTTATCAATATTTGGCCCTCCAAACCAGGATGATCAAATGTCTTTCATTTATTTATATCTTTAATTTCCCTCCACAATGTTTTGCAATTTTTAGTGTAAGCTTTACACTTCATTTGTTAATTTATTCATAAGTATTTTTGATGTTATTGTAAATAGAATTGTTTCCTTAATTTCATTTCTAGATTGTTCATTGCTAGTGTATAGAAATACAATTAAATTTTGTATAACAATCTTGTATTTTACAATCTTGTTGAACTCATCTATTAGTTCTCATAGTTTTTCAATGGTGTCCTTAGAATTTTCCACGTACAAAATGATGTCATCATTCAATTCCCACCTATGAGTGAGAACATGCGGTGTCTGGTTTTTTGTCCTTGCGATAGTTTGCTGAGAATGATGGTTTCCAGCTTCACGTAAATGACGAGTTAATGGGTGCAGCACAGCAACATGGCACATGTATACATATGTAACAAACCTGCATGTTGTGCACATGTACCCTAGAACTTAAAGTATAATAAAAAATGATGTCATCTATGAATACAGATGGTTTTATTTCTTCCTTTCCAATCTGGATGTCGTTTATTTCATTTTTATCTTGTCTAATTTCCCAGGCTAGAACCCCTAATACAATGTTGAATGGAAGTGGCAAGAGAGGACATTCTTGACGTGTTATAACATTGCTTTCTATTTCACTAATTTCTATTTATCATATTATCATTTTTAAATTTTATTGGGCTTATTTTGTTTGTTTTCTTACATCTTGAGATGGACAATTCATTAACTCATTACCTCGTGGATTTTCATCATTGCTTACAGATACAAGGGTGGGTTTTTTTGTTTTGTTTTGTTTTGTTTTGTTTTAGAGACAGGGCCCAGCTATGTTGCCCAGGTTCATGTGATCTTCCTGTCTCAGCCTCCTGAGTAGCAGGGACTACAGGTATGCAGCACTGTACCCAGCTCCCACAATTTTTGATATGAGTATTTCCATTATTGTTCAGCAAAAAATATTTTTAATTTCACTATCATTGTTCTTTGACTCATCAGTTATTTTAGAGTATGTGTCTTGGTTTCCAAACATACTGATATTTTCCAGTTATCTTTTTATTATTGGTTTGTAACTTACTTGCATTGCAATCAGATTTTAATTCTTTGAAATTTGTTGAGGCCTGCTTTCTGGCCTAACATATGGTCAAATTTTTTTTTTTTTTTTTTTTTTTTTTTGAGACAGAGTCTTGCTCTGTCACCCAGGCTGGAGTGCAGTGGCATGATCTCGGCTCACTGCAAGCTCCACCTCCCAGGTTCGCGCCATTCTCCTGCCTCAGCCTCCCGAGTAGCTGGGACTACAGGTGACCGCCACCATGCCTGGCTAAATTTTTGTATTTTTAGTAGAGATGGGGTTTCACCGTGTTGGATAGGATGGTCTTGATCTCCTGACCTCATGATCCTCCCGCCTCGGCCTCCCAAAGTGGGTCAAATTTTATAAGGGTGTTGTATGTGTATTCTGTAGTTGTTGGCTGTGGTGTTTTATACATTGGCTATTAGTTCATTATTAATAACATTGTTCAAAAATTCTATATCCTTAGAGACATTTGTTGTCTCCTTGATCAACTACTGAGAGAGGTGTGGTAACACTTTCCATTCTAATTTTATATTTGCTTATTTCTCCTTTAGTAAATTAATTTTCCTTTATATATTTCAAGGCTTTGTTATCAGAATAATCATTCAAATTTGCTAAACTTCCTGGTGAGTTGGAACTTTTATCATAATAAAATAACCTTCTATATCTCTCATAATGCTTTTTGCTTTTAAGTATATTTTGTCTGCTATGAATATAGCTATACAAGTTTTCTATCTGTTATATATTATTTGCATGATTTTTCTGTCTCCGTGTTTTTACTATCAACCTACGTGTACCCTTATATTTTGGATTTGTCTCTTTTCAACAGCATGTAGTTGTGTTTATTAATCCCATTTGATGTTATTTTTTAACTTGAGCCTTTAGCTCTTAAAATCTTTTATGTTTTGTAATTTTAAAAATCCTTTTATTGATACATACTATTTATACATATTTATGGGATACATGTGACCTTTTGATACATGAATACAATATTTAATGATCCAGGGTAATTAGGATACCTATCACCTTGAACATTTGTCATTTCTTTGTGTTGGGAATATTTCAAATCTTCTCTTCTAGCTATTTTGAAATATACAACATATTGTTTTTAACTATGGTCACCCTATTGTGCTATTGAACACTATAACATATTATTTTAATGTAAGTCATTAACTAATCTCTCTTCAACCCTCCCCACAACACACACCCTTCCCAGCCTCTGGTAACAATCATTCTACTCTCTAACTCCATGAGATACACTTTTTTAGCCCCCACAGATGAGTGAGAATGTGCAATTTTTATCTTTCTGTGCCTGGCTTATTTCAGTTAACATAATGACTTCCAGTTCCATACATGTTGCGGCAAATGATAGGATTTTATTCTTTTTTATGGCTGAATAGTATTCCATTGTGTATATATACTCCATTTTCTTTATCCATTCATCCATTGATGGACATTTAGGTTGATTCCATATCTTGGCTATTGTGAATAGTGCTATAATAAACCTGGGGGTGCAGGTATTCATTCAATACACTAATTTCATTTCCTTTGGCTATATATCATATGATTTCTGGATGGTATGATATCTCCATTTTTTGTTTTCTGAGGAACCTCCAAACTGCTCTCCATAGTGGCTGTACTAATTTACATTCTCAGCAACAGTGTATAAGAGTTTTCTTTTCTCTGCATCCTTGCCAGAATTTTTAATTTTTGTGTTTTGATAATAGCCATGCTAACTGGGGTCACTGCGGTTTAGATTTGCATTTCCCTGATGATTAGTTGAGCATTTTTTCATATATTTCTTGGCCATTTGTATGTCTTTGAGAAATGTCTATTCAGATCCTTTGCCCACTTTTAAATGGGATTACTTGGGGTTTTTGATGTTGTGGATCATAAACATTTAATAAAATTATTCATATATTTGGGTTTAAAGCTATAATTTTATTTTGTGCTTTTATTAGTCACATTTATATTTCTTTCTTGATTTAAAAAAATTGAAAATTTTGTGTTGATTATTCAACTTTTTCTCCTCCCTACTATTGATAGCTTGGAAATTTACATCCTGTTGCTATTATTTTAATAGTCACATACTATTAATTACTAGATATATAATTACCTTATCAGAATGTAAATTTAATAAATACCTAAATAACTTCCAGTACAATATCAGGCCCTTAGAAAAGTTGAAATCCATTTAAGCCCCTCCTGACGTTTTTTCTGATTGTATGATACATTGTTTATTTTTTAAAAAGAATAGATGTTTTTCTGATTTCTTCTTCTGCCAATGTTCTCTTACATTGCCCACGTACTACCACTTCCTTTGCTCTTCATTCCTTCCTGTATTTATTTCTTTTAAGGTCATGTTCCTCCTGAAGTACATACTTCAGAATTTCCATTAGCTTGGTTTGCTGGTTACAAACTCTCTGTTTTGTTTGTCTAAAAATAACTATTTTATCCTCTTTTTGAAAACTTTTTTGAGTGATGCTGCCCTTAGAATGCCAGGTTAATATGTGCAGCATCTCCCATAAGCACCCCCATCCAGTCTTTGATATCCCTGAGCCGAAGCCTGAGTTTGAAGTGACCATATGCTCTCAGAAACCTTGGTGAAATAACAATGCCTATCTGAATAGGTTTGATGAGACACTTACATGAGATAAGGATGGAAAATTCCTGGCACAGAAGTTGAAGGCAACTAAAGGGAGTTATTCTTTCAACTGAAGGCATTGGCTCTGAATCTTAAGGATTTTAAGGGTTTTTTTGTGTGTGTTTTTGTTTTGTTTTCTTTTGTTTTGCAATTGGAAAATGAAATGTGGCCTCCTTAGAACCACCAGAGCTAGAATTCTTGTAATTGAAAGCCCCCTTACCCCCAACCCCTCTCCTATAATATGAGGCCAGAGATAAGGTATGCTCTGTATCCAACTGGAGCCAGTTTAGCAAATGCTCCTCCAAGCCCTATATGAAGAGACCTCCGCTTGGTTCTGATGACCCAACCCAGGCAACTTTACACAATCAAAATTTTTTGCACAGCTCCGAGACACAGTCTTTGTCCTTTCTGATGCCACCAGGTCCAACTGCAGAACACCTGGTTTGGCGATGAAGCCAATTTAAATGTAGAACACGATTCTGCTTAGAGGCCAGGGTCAGATGTCATAGTACTGGGGAGCAGAAGCAAGAGTCTGAAGAAAACCCCTAAGCTATTGCCAGCATCACCCCCGACTGTGTGAAGTAAGCAACCTGCCTTCTCTGCACCTCCAAAATCCTCCACCCACCACCACCACCATTCCAGTGTTCCATCCACAAGAGAAAGGTCATGCCCCTGAGATGAAGGTGCTTTGTCTTTAAATGTAGATTGTTTACTCCAAGGAATTCTAGGTATTGGAGTTGGAAATAAGAAGGCAGAAAGAAGCAGGTAAAGTACCTCGGCAGGCTGAAGCTGAAATTAACAGCAGCTGAAAAGCATCAGACTGTTCACTCACTTCCAAACATCAGGAGTCAAGAACAAGCAACTCCTTTGCACTTGGGCAGTCCAAGTGCACTTGGTCTTGACCCCCCAAAGTTCCCACAGGAGTCTCTTAACCACACTTTACATGAGAGAAGGAAGGCTTGCTTTCCCAGAACCAGAAGTAAGGGAAAATAGAGTGCTGCAGGCTGAATTATGTTCCCCCAAATTCATTGTAATCCTAACCCTCAGTACCTTAGAGTGTGACTGTATTTAAAGATAGGGCCTTTAAAGAGGTTATTAAGGTAAAAATGAGGCCCTTAGGGTGGGCCCCAATCTGACTTGTGTCCTTATAAGAAGAGGAAATTTGGACACACTGAGAGAACCCAGAGGCACATATGCACAGAGAGGATGGCCAAGCAAGAGGGCAGCCATGTGCAAGCCAAGGAGAGAAGCCTCAGGAGAAACCAACCTTGCTGGCACCTTGAAGTTGGACTTCCCAACCTTCAGAACTATGAGCAATACATTTCTGTTGTTTATAAACCACCCAGTCTATGGTATTTTGCTATAGCACCCCAAACAGACTAAAACAGCACTGTAAGAAATTATCACAAACTTGGCTTAAAACAAGAGAAGTTTAATTTCTCACAGTTCTAGAAGCCAGAAGCTTAACATCTGTTTCTCTGGGCTGAATTCAAGGTGTCAGTAGGACTGTGCTTTATTCCTTGCCTCTTCCAGTTTCTGGTGGCTGCTAGCATTCCTCTGCTTATGGCCACATCACTAATCTCTGGTCATTGCCTTCTCTTCTTGGTGCACCAACTCTCCCTCTCTTATAAGGGCACTTGTGGTTTAGATTTCAGCCTGCCTGGAAAATTAAGTCAAAAAGCCTTAACTTAATCACACCTGCAAAGACCATTTTACTTTATAAGGTAACATTTACAGGTTTCAGGGATTAGGACTTGATACATTTGGGTGGCCATTATTTAGCTTCATACAGAGTCCAAAATCTTTGCATACAATTTCAGGAAGATCATGGATTCCAGGTAGGCACATCTGCTCTGGAGTTGCATTTCACCACAGATACCTGTGGACAGATATTGGAGACAGGCTCATTTACTTATTCACAAACCTTGCTACAACTCAGAACCAACCGCAGCGCTGGTTAAAAATACTAAATACAAAACCACATCCCAACCGCTAGTCCTCGTAAATCTGAATCCACCAGAGTTGGGGCCCAGAGCCTACATTTCTTTTCTTTTCCTTTTTTTTGAGACGGAGTCTTGCTCCCTCGCCAGGCTGAAGTGCAGCGGTGCGATCTGGGTTCACTGCAACCTCCGCCTCCCAGGTTGGAGAGATTCTCTAGCCTCAGCCTCCCAAGCAGCTGGGATTACAGGCACGCGCCATCATGCCCAGCTGATTTTTTTTTTTTTTTGTCTTTTTAGTAGAGACGGGGTTTCACCATGTTGGCCAGGATGGTCTCGATCTCTTGACCTCGTGATCCGCCCGCCTCGGCCTCCCAAAGTGCTGGGATTACAGGCTTGAGCCACCATTCCCGGCCAGAAGACTGCATTTCTAACAAGCTCCCCCAAATGACTCTGATGTCTTGCCCCCATACTTGAATGGGTATTGGTTGAGAGCCTTGTTCTCCAGCTCTCCTCTCTGTTAAATGGACATACTGCTACTTCTTTCACAATAAAAGAGGAAATGTGTGTGAAAGCCTGTTTCCGCAATGCACGTGCTAATGCTCTTCCCGCCCCTTCCCCTCTTCCCCCTCTTTTCCCTATACCAAGGTGAAGAACTTTTATTATTCACTTGATTTTGGACCCACTTCGTGTTTAATGCACCTGGCTTAAGATGCAGAGTTGAGCCCAGGGAGAAGGGACGGGTTGGGGGAGGAAGAAAGAGTCGCAAATTCCCGGGTAACAGGCAGATTGGCTCCATCGGTCTAATCAAGCTGCACTTGACGCTCCGCGGGCCTGCTGCGCCCCCGCCCCCTCAGGCGAAAACTCGCCTCTGCCCAAGGCTGTGCGGGGCGTCCGCCCCCGCACTTCGCTGATTGGCCGCACTAGCCCGCTCGTCACGCTCTTTTGTCTCAGCTGGCAGAGGATAAAAGCCGCCGCGGCTGCCTTAGGAACCGCGCTGCCTCGTTTCGGCTACCCCTGGTTGGGCGGCCCTGCGAAGCAGCTCCTTCGGGCAGCCCCGGGTCGCTTAGCTGCCAAGGAGGCTTCAGTTCTTTGCCGCCTGCAAGGCGGAGACCAGAAGGCGGAATCCACAGCTGGCGACGCGGGAGCATCTGCTGTCCACCAGCGGAGCACAGGTAAAGAATGGGGGTGTGATTGCCCGGCGGGGAAAGGGGTGGGGGAAGACCCACCAGTACTGGGCGGCTCCCCGCTTGGAGAATCGGTGACTGTGAGGCAGGGGTAGGAGTACTCTCGTGGCCCGGCTGCGCTGAGGGAGGAGGTGGGGTTCACCTGGATACTGCGGGCTAGGTAGGATTTGCCTGGATTTGGGGGTGGGAGGAGAGGCGAGGGGTAGTGGGGGGAGGAATCTCAAGCTGTTTTCTTCGAACATCCTTTGCATCTCCTCATCTCTTTCTGGGAGGAATATGTGGGTGGGTGTGTCCAACTCCTATTCCCTTTCTCCGTGGCAGGCCATCAAAGCCGCATCTGAACTTGAATTCTGTGCAGCTGATTGCAGAGCTGGTAGGCCGACGGCTTCCCGGGGGAAATGTAATGCTGGAGGGTGGGGGGCTGGTCTCTGGCTTATAGTCAGGAGGGGGCAGAGAGAATTTTTCGCCTGGCAACAGCGGAGGTGGTGGGTAGCAGGATGACGGGTGAAGCTGCTTCTAACCCTTCCCTTCTCTGGCCTTCTCCGCTGTGGCGCAATCTTGAAACCTCAAGGACCCGGATCTGCGACCCCCTGTGGACAGAGGTTGACCGTACCCCGGAGAGGAGCTTTCTCACGGAGGGCACTGGTTGCAGAGGCTGGAAGTGAAATAAAGACGCGCTCTTGTTTCAGAGTTCGTGTAAGAATCTGAGAAATAACAAGGGGGACGGGCGTGGGGGGCACTTTGAGAAGGGGGTGTGGTTGAGACCAGAGACCATGAGGTTAATGAGATCTTATTTTATTTCCACAAATCTGCGATCATTGTACTCTATTTGGAGAGCCCAATATCAGCTCCAGACGCTGCTACACCTAGAATTTGAAGCAACAGTTACCGTCCCTCTTGGAGGACTGGTGGGAGGGATGGATGTGGCTGCAAAAAGCACCTTGCTAGCACGCAGGCATCGGGTAGCTCTGGGAGGTTGTAAGTGTCAATCTCCTACAGGATTATTTTTAGGGTAGTGGGCAAATATAAAATGTACTGCAGGATATTCAGGTAGGAAGAGAATGCAGCTGCAGCCCGCTCCCTTATTAACCAGCTCCCCTTTCTTTTTTACAGCCCCTGCTGAGATAGGAAGGCAGAGCCACCTCCTCTCCTCTCCCACCTGCAGATTAAGCTTTTCTAAAAAGCCTAGGCATCTTCTTATATTCAGATATCCTATCGTCGTCAGTCATGGCTAGCATCATTGCACGTGTCGGTAACAGCCGGCGGCTGAATGCACCCTTGCCGCCTTGGGCCCATTCCATGCTGAGGTCCCTGGGGAGAAGTCTCGGTCCTATAATGGCCAGCATGGCAGACAGAAACATGAAGTTGTTCTCGGGGAGGGTGGTGCCAGCCCAAGGGGAAGAAACCTTTGAAAACTGGCTGACCCAAGTCAATGGCGTCCTGCCAGATTGGAATATGTGTGAGGAGGAAAAGCTCAAGCGCTTGATGAAAACCCTTAGGGGCCCTGCCCGCGAGGTCATGCGTGTGCTTCAGGCGACCAACCCTAACCTAAGTGTGGCAGATTTCTTGCGAGCCATGAAATTGGTGTTTGGGGAGTCTGAAAGCAGTGTGACTGCCCATGGTAAATTTTTTAACACCCTACAAGCTCAAGGGGAGAAAGCCTCCCTTTATGTGATCCGTTTAGAGGTGCAGCTCCAGAACGCTATTCAGGCAGGCATTATAGCTGAGAAAGATGCAAACCGGACTCGCTTGCAGCAGCTCCTTTTAGGCGGTGAGCTGAGTAGGGACCTCCGACTCAGACTTAAGGATTTTCTCAGGATGTATGCAAATGAGCAGGAGCGGCTTCCCAATTTTCTGGAGTTAATCAGAATGGTAAGGGAGGAAGAGGATTGGGATGATGCTTTTATTAAACGGAAGCGTCCAAAAAGGTCTGAGTCAATGGTGGAGAGGGCAGTCAGCCCTGTGGCATTTCAGGGCTCCCCACCGATAGTGATCGGCAGTGCTGACTGCAATGTGATAGAGATAGATGATACCCTCGACGACTCCGATGAGGATGTGATCCTGGTGGAGTCTCAGGACCCTCCACTTCCATCCTGGGGTGCCCCTCCCCTCAGAGACAGGGCCAGACCTCAGGATGAAGTGCTGGTCATTGATTCCCCCCACAATTCCAGGGCTCAGTTTCCTTCCACCAGTGGTGGTTCTGGCTATAAGAATAACGGTCCTGGGGAGATGCGTAGAGCCAGGAAGCGAAAACACACAATCCGCTGTTCGTATTGTGGTGAGGAAGGCCACTCAAAAGAAACCTGTGGCAACGAGAGTGACAAGGCCCAGGTTTTTGAGAATTTGATCATCACTCTCCAGGAGCTGACCCATACCGAGATGGAGAGGTCAAGAGTGGCCCCTGGCGAATACAATGACTTCTCTGAGCCACTGTAAGGGACCACCCCCAGGTTTCAGTGAACCCTTACCTATATTCAGCATCCAGTAGTGGGAAAACTGGGGTGGGGGTGGGGCTTCTAACTGCATGAATTAATCCACAAAGCGGCTATCTTTTGGGGTGGAGTAGAAAGGGTCTTGCATACCAGCACATTGGAGGGAGATAGCCTGACCTCTGTCCTTGCTCCTTCTCCCTGCAGCCTACGGGTCTGTTTTCTGTGTGTGCCCATTTCCTTGACAGCTTTTATTCTTTGTGAAAGTGGTATAATTTATTGTTAAATATTTGAACAATAAAAAAGGTACAAAAAGTGAAGTACAAATTACCCAAATCTCTCCACCCTTATATAATCATTGTCAACCCTTTGATGAGTGATATTTCCCTATACCTATGTACCGAGATAGATATATGCATAGATAAAAGTGATGAAATATAAGTTCTGTTCTATCTGTATTTTTTCACCAAACAATATATGTTGTGAGCTTCTATGTCAATAAATATATATATCAGCATCTGCCTTAATGTGTCTGTGCTGTTAGGAAGAATTTTTAAAAAAGAAAATATAGTAAAAAACTGTAAAGGGGGGTTGTACTCTGAGGTGGGGTTTTTAACCGCATTTTGCAAATGAAAAAAAATAAATGGGCTGAGACACTTCCCAAAGGTAAAAGGACAGAGCCCCCTTACCACAACTAACCTATCCCTTCGCTCAGCCAAATTGTGACACCCACTTGTTGACAAAACACCAGTGCTTTCTTCTCTGATATACCCAGGAGTCTGATGGGGGATGGGGGAGTCCGGTGCTGAGGTAATAGCCCAATATGGGGATTCCAGGGGCTCCATTTCTGTTCACTTTGGGGATGGGCAGTTCTTCATCTGGGCAGATTCCTTAGATCGTTGTTGCTGTTGCTGCCTCTGGACAACGTCCTGGTCACAACAAGGAATCTCTCCTGTGGGCTGACACCACCTTCTGCCCCCTCCCCAGTTAAAGAAAAGAGAGAGCAGCCACCCATGGGAGCTCAGCATTAGCAGGCTCAACTCCTGACGGCGCCAGAGCCTCCCCTATAAACTCTGAAGCTATGCGCTGGAGGACACCGGCAGCCCACGGACTCCAAGTTAGCTTGGGAGGCACGAAAAGCAATATATTTGCTGGAGCACGTGAAGGAACATGGGAATCAGAAAGCCAGGAAGCCCCGCACTCTATGTGAGCAGAGCCAAGGGCATTCATAGGAGAGGCAGAGAAAAGAGGGACCACCTCCTCATCTCATCCTGGAGGGCGATAAAAGAGGACTTGCGTGTGACCTCAGGCCCCAAAGGTCCCTATGTTTCTTGTAGGTGCGTAGGTCCCTATTTTTGCGAGCAGGACAAGGCTGGGGAGTGGGGTGGAGGTGGTTGCACTTAAGGCAGAGGTCGAGTGTGAAATGAATATGCAGATTTGGGACCCTCAGGGAGTCTGCCCTGCCGGAAATAGGGGCTCCACGGAGCTGAGAGGATAGAGTATGAAGCAGTGAGTGCTGGTGTGTCGAGGAGAAGCACAGGGCTGGATGGGCGGGAGAGAGGAGAGAGTGCTGTGACCAGTCAATTCACAACTTCATTGACTGGGACAGGGAGCCTCGGAGATATCACAGACCCTAGGGTTTCAAACCCATCTCTGGGCTGTGTTGTACCAGAAATGGCTCTGGTTGAAGGTCCCATGGAGGGGTATTGGGGTTCTGATTATGTTGGCAGTTGATGGTCCACTCCGTGGGGACAAAGGGGGTTCAGTCTGAGGCCCCGAGGAAGGAGTGGTAGCCAGGCACTACAAGAAGTGTTCCCTGGGCTGCCATGCCAGGAATCGGGCATGAAGTGCTTCTCTTTCTAGAAACAGGCTCTCAGCTACTCCCTGGCTTATTGCCCCTGCTCCACTCATGACCCCACCATTTGACCTTATAACCACCAGCCAGCCCACTGCCCTCCTGGAGCCACGTACAGCTGCTGGTGGAGGGTGTGGAGCTCAGCCTCCTGTGCTCTGCGCAGTCTCCCTTCCCTCCTCCCCACAGCATTCAACATTTACCTTAAGCCTCAGCCTCCTTTACCCTCCTGGCCAAAAGGAGACTGGGAGGGCCCTTCTGCCTCTAACTCTTTTTATTTGAGATGGAGTCTTGCTCTGTCTCCCAGGCTGGAGTGCTGTGGCACGATCTCAGCTCATCACAACCTCCACCTCCCGGGTTCCAGCGATTCTTCTGCCTCAGCCTCCCAACTAGCTGGTATTATAGGCAAACGCCACTGTGCCTGGCTAATTTTTGTAGTTTTAGTAGAGACGGGGTTTCGCCGTGTTGGCCAGGCTGGTCTTGAACTCCTAACCTCAGGTGATCCACCCGCCTCAGCCTCCCAAAGTGTTGGGATTACAGGTGTGAGCCACCGTGCCAGGCCTCAGCTTCTGACCTTTTAGCTTAAGAAAAACTGGGTCAGGAGCAAAGACTCAAGAGGGCCACTCCTTGCATCCTTCCGGGGCATCTCTGGGCCCCTGGCAGCAATCTCAGTCTCTCCAGAGCCAAGAGGGACCCCTTGTGCACCCCCAGACAGGTGGCAGCTCCACTCAGGCCCCCAAAGCCAAAGAGGCCCCCAACATTCTCCAGCTTGCATAGAGTTTAACCCTTAATTCCTCCCTAAATCTACTCCTGGGTGATATCTACCCTTCTCATCTAGTACAGATTCGAATATTGTTCCATTTCCTGTTCACGTTTTTTGGTTTTACTCTATAAACACTTGTTGAGTGATTTGTCCAAAGACACAGATTATGCTGCTATTTCTTTCTATTACCAGGGGGAGCAGAAAAATGAAAAGAAAAATGAGTAAATCCTATCCATACCACTACCTTCCCTTTCACTGGAGTGAGCTTGGATGTTCAGTGTAGACGACTGCTTTCACTGCTTTGAAAACCTGTTTTGTGACTCATTCCCTTTCATCCTCGCCCCCTCCCTTTTTTTTAAACTCTGACACTGGCTTTTAGTTTATTCAAGAAATATGCATTCTTCCTAATTGGATACCTGGGCATTCAGATCAGATGAATAGAGTTACCTAAAAGGCTTTTAGAGAATTTTGTGTCGGATAGCCTTCATTTAAAGATATGGGCTTATTTTCTTCCTTTCTGCCTTCATTCTCATTGGTCGCTAAGAGATGAGAAATTGCTATTTCATCTTGTCAGAAGAAATCAGTCTCTGAGTGCCCTTTTACACAATCTCCCCGCTTGCTGGCATCTTGTCCCTCCGTTTCCATGACATCCCCCCTCACAGTTCCCGCTTCCTGACCTTTTGATGCCCACTTCTCGGTCTCCTTTGCTGAATCTTCTTCTTTTTCTTCCTGATCCTTCCATAATAATGATACAATAAACATCATTAAAATTTTTATTTTTTTTGAGACACAGTCTCGCTCTGTTGCCCACGCTGGAGTGCAGTGGTGCAATCACAGCTCACTGCAGCCTTGACCTTCCCGGCTCAAGCAATTCTCCCATCTCCCAAATAACTGGGACCACAGGTGCATGCTACCATGCCCGGCTAATTTTTTAATTTTCAGTAGAGACAGGGTTTTGCCATGTTTCCCAAGCTAGAAAATTGCTATTTTTAAGAGCTTATTGTGTGCCAAACATCCTGTATCAGGCTCTTAGAAGGCGTTGGTTCCTTGAATCCTCATCTTAACCCCATATGGTATTGCCATTTTTACATATTTTAGATGAGGAAATAAGCTGGAACATTAAGCAGCTCACCTAGGGTCAGGCAGCTAGTTAGTGGTAGAGCCAAAGGTCACATTCCTGGGGACTGGCTCCAAAGCATATAATTCTTTTTTTTTCTTTTCTTTTTCTTTTTTTTTTTTTTTTTGAGATGGGGTCTCGCTCTGTCGCCCAGGCTGGAGTGCAGTGGCGCAATCTCGGCTCACTGCAAGCTCCGACTCCCGGGTTCACACCATTCTCCTGCCTCAGCCTCCCGAGCAGCTGGGACTACAGGCACCCGCCACCATGCCTGGCTAATTTTTTTTTTTTTTTTTTGTATTTTTAGTAGAGACAAGTTTTCACCATGTTAGCCAGGATGGTCTCGATCTCCTGACCTCGTGATCCGCTTGCCTCAGCCTCCCAAAGTGCTGGGAATACAGGCGTGAGCCACTGCGCCCGGCCCAAAGCCTATGCTTCTTACATGTCTCCCATGTTCACGGCACCCTATCATGTAGGTGTCATTATCTGCATGTGACATGAAACGAAATTGAGGTTTGTAAAAATTCAGGATAATAAGGCCTGCCTTTCCAGGTGTGCCCTTTATATGAGTGATTAACACAGGGTTGGTCCATTGTAGACTCCCACAGACTCTCAAGAAATGGCAGCTACTGGGCATCTGCTGAAATGCATTACTCTGCTACTGAAGGAAGGGCAGGAAAAGTTAAATTCTGTCCATGCCATGCATACAGTGCTTATTCAGTGTTAATCTGATGATATGACAATCTGGTTTCAGGAGCTACACTGAGCTTGACCCCTGACAGGAGTCCTTTACAATTCAGGTGACCCTGAAATCCTGCCACTGCCAGAGTTCTCAGGGGCAGGATAAAAGGAGGCAGCGAGACTAGCTCTGGGTCTTGAGTTATCATCCTGGCAGGAAATATGTATGGATCCTTAGCTGCAGCAGCTCATTGCAGACCAGAGCTGACAACTTAGGTTGGCCTCACACACATTCTTCTTCCAGATATGTAACATGTTCATCATCTCCATTTTACAGACTAGGACATTGAGGCACACATAGTTATTGTCACTTGCCTAAGATTACATGGATAGTAAGGGTTGGGGCTAGAATTGAACTTCAGATCTGCCTCTCCCCAGAGCCAGAAGTCTTTACAGTTATACTATAAAGTCCTTCCTAATGGGTACAATATATCTGATCATTCTATCGGTTGCATCCTGGGAACCAATTTCTAATTGCCATACTCACGACCAAAAGCCTGCACAGTAACATAGCCTTGGTCTCATTTCTTTTATTAAACAAGACGGAAAAAAAAGATCAGTTTAGGAAAGCTCCTTGTTAGAGCCTGTAACCATCTTCTCTTCATATTTATTTTTATATACAATTTCTGGGATAAGATACTAAAAATAACAAACTGTTGATGAGGATGTGGACAAGCAGTCTCTCTCCCACACTGCTGGTAGGACTGAGGATTGAGGCATTCTTGCTGGAAGGCTGACCAGGAAATGCATCAAAGGTTGAAATATAAAAATCCCTGGATCCAACAGTATGATCTGCTGAAATTGATGCTGAGAACATAGCTGGACAAGTGTAAAAAATTTTTATGAACAAAGATGTTTACCCTAGTTTATTTTGTGTAATAGTGGAAAACTGGAAACAAGTTAAAAGACCATAAGTAAAACTTGGGTGAATAAATTAGGCTTCATACTTGCAAGACAATGCTCTGCATTTCAAGCTCTCGGTGTGCCTTCAGATCATTGAGTCTAATTGGAAAAATTAAATGTGGCCGCTCTAAAAATGGGCTTAAAACCCCAGGCCATCTGTGTTCTCTCTGACCCCCAGTGTGCTGCTCCATCAGTCTGGAACTCTTTTCACCTGGCAAAACCCTTGTCAAACTTGAAGTATCCTCTCATCTGGCACTCCCTCGGGCCAGCTTGCCCTGACCCTGCTAAAGCTCATTCCCCGAATCTTAGGTAGCAGTTATCATTGTGTTGTAATTGCTTGTATAACTAGCTGTCTTCCCCACTAGGCTTTTATCCTCCCAAGCCTAGTACAATGTTGTTGGGGCATCTTGACACAGACTTCAGGCACATTCCCACCTCACCAGTTTGCACTGGTTGTTCTCATTGTTCCTCCAAATAGCCTTGTGCCTTAATCATTCCCCATGTTCCCGTATTTGCTCAAATGCCATCTTCTCATTGAAGCTGACCCTGAACATCCCATTTAAAACAGCACATCTGATCATCAGCACTCCGATTCTCTCTTGCCTGCTCTATTTTTCCATCACATGCCTTTCTTCTAGTATACTACATAATTTACTGAGTTATATTGTACATTGATGTCTCTCCCCACCAGACTCAATGACAGCAGGCATTCTAGTTAACTGCAGCATCACCAGCTCCTGGAACACTCCCTGGAACAGAGCTCATTCTCAGTAAATATTTGTGGCTGGAATGAACAAAGTGCCTGGCACACAGTAGGCCCTCAGTGAATGCCAGCTTTTGTTACTGCCTCCTACCTGGAACAAGTGCTGCCAGAAAGGAGACAGTCAATGAGAGAATAGTGCACATTGCTGAGCCACCACCCACCTAGCCGATGAAATCACAAACCTGGAAGACATTCTATATCCATTGCTTGGTTCTCACTTCCCCAGGGTATCACTTATTAGATGGACCATTCACTCCTAGCATGGCAGAAAGTGGGAAATGGGTTTCTTTGTAGCTTCATCTATGTCACATTATCAAACTTTGGGTTTAAGAGCTTCAAATCCCCAGGCTGGGCATGGTGGCTCACGCCTGTAATCCCAGCACTTTGGGAGGCCCAGGCAGGTGGATCACGAGGTCAGGAGTTCAAGACCAGCCTGGCCAACATGGTGAAACCCCATCTATACTAAAAATGCAAAAATTAGCCAGGCATGGTGGTGTGTGCCTATAATCCCAGCTACTTGGGAGGCTGAGGGAGGAGAATCATTTGAACCTGGGAGGCAGAGGTTGCAGTGAGCTGAGATCGTGCCACTGCACTCCAGCCTGAGTGACAGCCTAAGACTCCGTCTCAATAAAAAAAAAAGATAATAATAAATGATTTTCAATCACTATGTATTGAACATGTCAATAATATAGTAAGAATTCTTAATCCCATTTAAGAGAAGATCAATGAGTCTCAGCAAAAGATAGTAACAGGACTAAGGTCATACAGTCAGTAAGTGAATAGTAAGTTGGGCGGCTCCAAAGCCTGTGAACTTTCCATCACATATTTTAAGTAAAAATATTGACATTGCTTAGAAAAACTGTATCATAATGGAAGATTAGTTCTTGGGGCAGGAGAAATAAGCAGATATGAATATTTGACCAATTTCCTATTCATCAAGACAAAGCTGTTTGAAAAACTATAAGTAAAGGAACTTAAATTTTACTAGTTGGAACATGATAGAGGTTTTTTTTTTCTTTTTTTTGAGACGAAGTCTTGCTGTGTCGCCCAGGCTGGAGTGCAGTGGAGCGGTCTGGGCTCACTGCAAGCTCTGCCTCCCGGGTTCACGCCATTCTCCTGCCTTAGCCTCCAGAGTAGCTGGGACTACAGGCACCTGCCACGACGCCTGGCTAATTTTTTGTATCTTTAGTAGGGACGGGGTTTCACCGTGTTAGCCGGGATGGTCTCGATCTCCTGACCTTGTGATCCGCCCTCCTTGGCCTCCCGAAGTGCTGGGATTACAGGCGTGAGCCACCGCGTCTGACCAGAGGTTGGTTTTAAATATCCTGGATGGACCAAGATCTAATTTTGGCTCGGGAAAATATAATTTAAGGTAGAATCTTGGGGCTGGTTATGGTGGTTCATGCCTATAATCCCAGCATTTTGGGAGGCTGAGGCAGAAGGATTGCTTGAGCCCAGGAGTTCAAGGCCAGCCTGTGAAATATAGTGAGACACATCTCTACAAAAAACTTAAAAATTAGCCCGGCATGGCGATGTATGCCTGTGATCTCAGCTACTTGTAAGGGCTGAAGCGGGAGAATAGCTTGAGCCCAGGAGGTCAAGGCTACAGTGAGCCGTGATCATGCCACTGCACTTTGGTTTGGGCAACAGAGTGGGACCCTGTCTCCAAAAAAAAAAAAAAAAAAAAAAAAAGAATCTTGGCCAAGTGCAGTGGCTTATGATTGTAATCTCAACACTTTGGGAGGCCCAGGCAGGAGAATTACATGAGGCCAGGAGTTCGAGGTTGCAGTGAATTGTGATGGTGTCTGAGCCTGGGCAATGAGACTATCTCTAAAAACAAAACAAAACAAAACAAAAAAACAAAAAACAGAAAAGAAATGTAAATTTTTTCCTTCTCTGTTTGCCAGAATGTTTGTAAAACTATTTCATTTATTAAATTATTTTAGGTTTGTTATAAAAGTTGAATATTTAGAATGTCACAAAATTATGTAAAATACAGTTAATACTTAAATAATCATAAAAGTATACAGTAAAAGAAAAAATAAATCATAGGTAAACACTGAATATTTTGGGATATTTCTTTTATTTCTTTTTTATTTTTTGAAGACAGGGTCTGGCTCTGTCACCCAGGCTGGAGTGTAGTGGCACCGTCTCAGCTCACTGCAACCTCTGCCTCCTGAGCTCAAGCCATCCTCACAACTCAGCCTCCAAAGTAGCTGGGACTATAGGCGTGTGCCACCACACCTGGTTAATTTTTGCATTTTTAGTAGAGATGGGGTTTTACCATGTTGCCCAGGCTGATCTTAAACTCCTGGACTCAAGAGATCCTCCCACCTTGGCCTCCCAAGGTGCTGAAATTAGAGGTGTGAGCCACCATGCCCAACCTGGCATATTTCTTTTAAATCTTTTTTCTAACCCTGTGAATGTAGATACATGTATAATTTACTTTATTGGGACTGTACTCTCTAAAAAGGGAGTTTTACATATGAAGTATTTATAAAATTGTTTTTGTTCTTTTTCTAATGACAAATGTGATAATTTTGAGAGCAAAATTAAAGATTATTTGTCAAAAAAGAGGAGTAAAGGGGTAAAGCCTGAGCAAATATAAAAACATACTAATAAAAAACTATAATAAACACTGTGTTGTTACTGGCTGACAAATATCCATCATAAATTGTAATAAATATGACTCTTTTCCTAGAAAAAGCAAGAGAATTGATGGAAACACAGCTGAAAATAAAACAATGAGGGACAATAACATAAAACTGAATGACTTAGGAGAAGAAAATGATACTACTCTTTTGAGTGCACCTGTTAGAATATTTGAATGAATGGAGAAAACTCAAGCTTAGCTGGAGGGTGGTAGGCCTGGTGGCTGGGGTAAAGAGGAAGATATCACCATAAAATCATCCAGGCCCCAGCCACATCATAGGCCAACCTCACCATTACAATGCAGGGACCCCCTGCTCCAATAGGCTTGCCAGTATGTGAAGTAGTTCACTGGGAATGAAACAAGTGTGAGGCCCGGCTTGGTGGCTCAAGCCTGTAATCCCAGCACTTTGGGAGGCCGAGGCAGGTGGATCACTTGAGGTCACGAGTTCGAGACCAGCCTGGACAACATGGTGAGACCTCGTCTCTACTAAAAAATACAAAAAGTAGCCGGGTGTGGTGGCACGTGTCTGTAATCCCAGGTACTCAGGAGGCTGAGGCAGGAGAATCGCTTGAACATGGGAGGTGGAGGTTGCAGTTAGCCAAGATCATGCCGCTGCACTCCAGCCTGGGTGACAGCGAGAGTCCATTTCAAAAAAAAAAATCGTGCAAATGCTTGGCTAATTATTCCAATACCATTAATTGAATAAGTGGGAGGATCACTTGAGGCCAGTAGTTGGAGAGCAACCTGGGCAACATAGCAAGACCCCATCTCTAAAACAATAAAAATCAAATGCTCGCTCCCCATATATCACCAATGCACCTGATGATATGACGAAGTGCATTTATTGCTTCCCTCACTACGGGAGAACACCACTTCGTGAAGCTTTAGCGGTGCTTCAGACAGGAAAAGAAAGACCAGAATTTATTGAGAAATGAAAAATGGGCTTAAGGCGGTGAGTCTTTCAATGCTGGGATTTGATTGGGATTGGGTAAGAACCACGAGATACCAACATTCTAGGATTGGTGTAAGCAGCAAGAGGAGGATTTCAATGAGAGGCATTCAAAAAATTTTAGAGTGCAAACTATTGGTGCTGTCCATTGACGAGTTGATGGGCCTTTGCAGAAGATCCTGTAATGCAGAAACTATTCGCCTGCAGAGAACGTCCTGGAAAAGTAATGCGAATGAAGACAGTGGATTAGCAAAGTCCTTTTTATGTAGATGCTAAAGTGGGGTTTTTGATTCTCAGTGTCCAGGCCGAGTTTGGGGATAGATGGTTTTAATTCCCATATACATACATTTTTAATGGACAATTCACCTTAGGCACGTGTTTATTTTATAGTGTCAAAATCCTTTCATTTCTCGAAGGTGTTTACTGAGACCTGAGTTAGTTGCTAAACTAGCTAGTTTAAAGCTAAACAAGTAGCTTAAACCTGTCTGCTAAAACCTTCAGGTGGATTATTTCATTTGCTCCTCACAAACACCTGTGAATCCTCACAAACACTTCACCATTATTGTCCCTATTTTATAGAAGAGGAGAATGAGACTCAGAAGTAATAATTAGCTCACAATATCGGGGCTACAAATACATGTTTTCAGGAGCATCAGCAAAACCCTCTTAATCAAACGAACAAACATAAACTCCAAAACCCTGCCTTATTCTTCTGTTTTTGCACAAGGAGCTGGAATCCAGGTTCAAGATAATTATCTGGCCATTCTGTCTTCTTAGAGGTCCTTTTTCCTTTCGGGGGAAGGGAGGAAAGGGTGGAAGCGGCTTCCACCCACTCCAGTTCGGGCTTGGGTCAGCTCCCTGGGCGTCGCGGAGCACGCCCTGGTGCCACCGGCGGGGCCATTTCCGCCGCCGGGGCCCAGACAGCACCGCCGGCTCGCGTAGGATCCTGCGGACCGGCAGGCTCGCGCTCGCGGTGCCAGCTCTGCTCTCTTCTGGTCACCAGGGGGCGCCAGAAGCAATGGTGCATCCCGAAAGGGACGGCGGCCACGTGACAGGGGGGTCACGCGCAGGGTCGTGGGGGACCGCCTGGGGATCCCCGGACGGCTGCGAGGGATGAGCGGTTGGCTCGGGCTGGTTTCCTCCCTCCACCACCTGCTTGTTTCGCCATGCGCGGGCCGGACGGTGGGGCTGCAGCGGCGAAAGCGACTGAAGTCCGGGAGCAGTCGCATGAGCTTCCCGGTCACCAGGAGGCCCCGGGAACAGACACCTCACCTTGACGTTGTGGCAGGTTTGGCCCTTCCCGCAATGCAACAAAGGAGGGACTTTGTCCCAGCCTTTCCCCTAGCCATGAGAGGTGCTGTTAAATCCCTTTGTGCCTCCCACCGGCCTTGGAGAGATGATATTTCCCCTGTAGTACCCCAGGGGACGGGCCGACGGGATGGACTTTGTATCTTTTGGCTGATCTGGCCGGACATCCTTGCCCAATAAGCACTTACCCAGTTGCCCACCCTCCAAAAAAAGGAGAAAATCAAATCAGTAATTTGATCGATCATTTTCATAGATATGCTGTAATAGAACAATTCACCTGGTTGTGAACTGGGCTGGGGAGTTTCAAGACGTGAGTTTGTTAACTGACTAGTTTCTTGCTTGGTGTAGAGGCCTTAGGCACTCTCACACTTAAACCGGCAGAAAGGCCAGGGAGTATCTAGACTACACACTGGACTCAACTGGAAACACATTGTACACCTCAAGACATCGTACAGTTTCTCAGACTGAGATGCTGGCTGTGATGTCTATGCAGCACAGCCCCAAGTCCCAACTGACAGAAATGTCTCAGAAACTTAATTCACCACGGTCTTTTTTTTTTTTTTTTTTTTTTTTTGAGACAGAGTCTTGCTCTGTCGCCCAGGCTGGAGTGCAATGGCGCAATCTCGGCTCACTGCAGCCTCTGTCTCCTGGGTTCAAGCAATTCTCCCGCCTCAGCCTCCTGAGTAGCTGGGATTACAGGCGCCCGCCACGACACCTGGCTAGTTTTTGTATTTTTTAGTAGATACGGGGTTTCACCATGTTCGCCAGGCTAGTCTTGAACTCCTGACCTCAAGTAATCCGCCCACCGTGGCCTCTCAAAGTGCTGGGATTGCAGGCGTGAGCCACACGCATGGCCTCACCACGGTTTTATTTTTGTTTTTTTGTTTTTGTTTTTGTTTTGAGATGGTCTCACTCTGTCGCCCAGGCTGGAGTGCAGTGGCACGATCTCGGCTCACTGCAACCTCTGCCTCCTGGGTTCAATCAGTTCTCCTGTCTCCAACTCCCGAGTAGCTGGAATTACAGGCATGCCACCACCATGCCCAGCTAATTTTTGTATTTTTAGTAGAGACGGGGTTTCACCATGTTGGCTAGGCTGGTCTCGAACTCCTGACCACAGGTGATCTACCCGCCTTGGCCTCCCAAAGTGCTGGGATTACAGGCGTGAACCACTACCAGCAGCCTCACCACAGTTCTTAATAGAAGTAGTCTATTTGAGGAAAAACAGTTAATTTATAAAGAAACTGAATAATGTAATAAATTGAGGAATTTTTTTCCCAGCCTTGTACTTTTTATACCATCAAATCCACTGACTTTAAGTGTACAGTTTAAAAAATAAATTTAGCCAGGAGCGGTAGTGCACACCTGTAGTCCCAGCTACTTGGGGGCTGAGGTGGGAGGATCACTTGAGCCAGGGAGGTCGAGGCTGCAGTGAGCTGTGATTGTGCCACTGCACTCCAGTCTGGGTGACAGAGCAAGACCCTGTCTCAAAACTAAACAAATAAATAAAAATAAATTTATGGAGTTGTGCAACCATCACCACAATACAGTTTTAGAACATTTCCCCTATCCCCCACGAATTCCCAGAAGCAGTTTGCAGTTAATCTCCTCTCTCATGTTTAGCCCTAGGCAACCATTTGTCTGCTTTCTGTCTGTATATAGTTGCTTTTTCTGGACATTTCACATGAATGGACTCATACAATATGTGGCCTTTTGTGTCTGGGTTCTTTCACTTAACATGATGTTTTCAAGGTTCATCCATTTTGTAACATTATCAATACTCCCTTCCTTTTTCTGGCTAAATAATATTACATTGATGGATATACCATATTTTGTTTTTCCACTCATCAGTTGATAAACATTTGAGTTGTTTCCACTTTTTGGTTGTTATGAATAATTCTGTGAATATTCGTATACAAGTTTTTGTGTGGACATGTTTTGGGTTCTCTTGGGTATATACCTAGGAGTGGAATTGCTGGGTTTTATAAAGTAACTGTATGTTTAACTTTTTAGGAACTTCTGGATTGCTTTCCAAAGTG
This sequence comes from Gorilla gorilla gorilla, assembly GCF_029281585.2. Taxonomy (NCBI): domain Eukaryota; kingdom Metazoa; phylum Chordata; class Mammalia; order Primates; family Hominidae; genus Gorilla; species Gorilla gorilla. The sequence goes on from NC_073247.2 coordinate 130,561,560, forward strand.
GCTGCACTGTTTTCTATCCCCACTGGTAAATGTATGAGGATTTCTATTTCTCCACATCCTTACCAATACTTTCTTGTCTGTCTTTTTGATTAGTGTCTCATTGTGATGTTAATTTGCCTAGATTGAGTGACTTTTGGTTGTATTTGGTTTAGCTAGTTTCACTTCATTTAATGAATGCCTTTTTTAGTGTTATAAAAATTAGGAGCTGAAATGAATAATACATAGTCCTTCCTTGCAAGGAGCTCATAGTTCCTTCAGGAAGACAGACAACAAAACAATGACAGTACAGCTTGTTAAGTGCTCTGAAGGGAGTTGAGGACAAGATGCTCTGGGGAGCAGAGAAGAGGAACACTTAACCCTGCTTGAAGGCGGGTGGAGGAAAGTATTAAGGAAACCTTTCCCAGAAGAGGTCTTAATGTGCCTCTGGTTTTCTTTTGTTTATTTTAATCAAAATTGTACAAGTACATACTGTAGGTTTTTTATTTGTTTTGAAACAGCATCTCGCTCTGTCACCCAGGTTGGAGTACAGTGGCGTGTGCAATCACAGCTCACTGCAGCCTCAACCTTCAAGCAATCTTCTCACCTCAGCCTCCCAAATACCTGGGACTACAGGTGCACACCACCATGGCTGGCTAATTTTTAAATGTTGTGTAGAGACAGGGTTTCACAGCCAGGCGCAGTGGCTCACGCCTGTAATCCCAGCACTTTGGGAGGCTGAGGTGGACAGATCACCTGAGGTCAGGAGCTCGAGACCAGCCTGGCAAACATGGCGAAACCTCATCTCTACTAAAAATACAAAAATTAGCTGGGCGTGGTGGTGTGCACCTGTAATCCCAGCTACTCAGGAGGCTGAGGCAGGAGAATCGTTTGAACCCAGGAGGTGGAGGTTGCAGTGAGCTGAGATCGCATCACTGCATTCCAGCCTGGGTGACAGAGCAAGACTCCATCTCAAAAAAAAAAAAAAAAAAAGAAAGAAAAAGAAAAAGAAAAAGACAAAAAAAAAAAAAAAAAAAGACAGGGTTTTGCCATGTTGCCCAGGCTGATCTTGAACTCCTAGGCTCAAGCAATCCTCCCACCTCAGCCTCCCAAAGTGCTGGGATTACAGGTATCATACTGCAGTTTTTAAAAATCAAATAGTTCTACAAGATTTGCTTTTTTTAAAAAATGAATCATTTGCTTTCCTTCCCATTCCATGTTGCCCCCAAAAGCAACCACTTTCTATTCTTTTAAGTCTTTGAATATTTACCTGTATATCTTTAAAGAGCATATTTATATTTGAGAAAAAGAAGCCCCAACATAGGCCAATTAATATCCTCACTTGCACTGATTTTTAAATTGGTCAGCCCTATTAAATATTAACACATGGTTAGTTATGAAAGTGACGGTCACAATGCAGCCTACCTTCTGTCCATCTAAATGAAAGAAGACAGGCATGCTCAACAGTTAGCTACTAGAATAACTGAAGTAACACAATACATACTTTTAAAAAATGTGGGCTGGGCGCGGTGGTTCACGCCTGTAATCCCAGCACTTTGGGAGGCCGAGGTGTGTGGATCACCTGAGGTCAGGAGTTCGAGACGAGCCTGGCCAACATAGGCGAAACACCATCTCTACTAAAAATACAAAAATTAGCCAGGCGTGTGCCTGTAGTCCCAGCTACTTGGGAGGCTGAGGCAGGAGAATCGCTTGAACCTGGGAGGCGGAGGTTGCAATGAGCTGAGATCACACCACTGCACTCCAGCCTGGGCGACAAAAAAAAAAAAAAAAAGTGGCTGAGGAATTGTTTTTCTCATTGGTGCTTTACTATCATATAGCTCCAGTAAGCCAGCACCCAAATGTAACTGTCAATTATGAGGAATGTTATTTTCACTTAAACTTTAAAAGAAAAGCAAACCACAAACAAGCTGCATGATGTAGTATAGGAATCGGCAATCTATGACCTGTGAGCTAAGAATGTGTTTTCAGATGAATAGTGACAACAAATTTGATGATAGGGAACACTAATTTTCAACCCTAATGAAGCAAAATGTTATTATTCTATTCTAATCTTTTCATTAGTAGAACTGTATTATAAAACCTTATAGTCAATTGTTATTACTTTTTAAATTTCATTAATTAAAAATTTGTACAATTTTGTTTTCTCTCATTATGTAAATACTTATGTAATATCCTCGATCTTGCTTCTTGGTTCATAAATTCTAAATTATTAATTCTCTGACCTTCACAGAAAAGCTTGCTAACTCCTGGTTTAATAGAATAAAAAGGGCTGGGCGCGGTGACTCACGCCTGTAATCCTAGCACTTTGGGAGGCTGAGGTGGGCGGATCACGAGGTCAAGAGATTGAGACCATCCTGGCCAACATGGTGAAACCCCGTCTCTGCTAAAAATACAAAAATTAGCTGGGCATGGTGGCGTGCACCTGTAGTCCCAGCTACTTAGGAGACTGAGGCAGGAGAATTGCTTGAACCCGGGAGGCAGAGGTTGCAGTGAGCTGAGATTGTACCACTCTACCCCAGCCTGGCAACAGAACGAGACTCCATCTCAAAAAAAAAAAAAAAAAAAGGTATGGAAAGCAATTGACATGTACTTGCTGTGTGATCTTGGGAAGTCACTTTATGTCTCTGGTCTTTATTTTTATTATCTATAAAATGGAGCTAAAGGGTAATGGGTTGATGAGATAAACTACCATGAATCCCCCAGTTTTTGATTAATTAATTATACAAATATTTATTGAGTTACTGTTATGTACCAAGAACTGTTAAATGCATTGGGAATACAGCATGAAACGAAATTTTTGTCCTGAAAGAAGACACTGTTCTCAATGAAAAGAGACTTAAGATGCAGCGTGTGGTCTGAGATTGGATCATGATTTAAACAAACTTGCTTAATGGGACATTTTTGGGAAAATTAGGGAAATTTGTATATGGATGGTTATTAGATGATGTGAAAACTTTTTAAGATGAAATGGTGGAGGTCATTAACTGAAAAGGGCAGTTGTAAAACATTTTGTACAGTATTTCATTTTTGGAAGAAAATGCGTATATGTATTACATATACTTAGAAAAAATATCTGAAAAGATATATACTAAGCTGTCAACGGTGATTTCTGTGTGATGGGAACACAATGTTCTATTTAGTTATTTTTGCTTTCAAATTTTTCACAATGAATATACACTGCTTTTGTAAAAATAAAAGATTGTTTCTAATTTAAAAAATAATCTCTCTTTTCACAAAGCTTATAGCTAATGCCTCTTGTAAGTATTCATATTGCCAATTTGTCACTTTTTTTTTTCAGGGCAGGAAAACATCTAAGAAAGGAGGCTCCCCCTTCCCTTGCAGGTAACAAAGTATCGGGGTGATCTCTGTGAAATAGCTACTGAATGTAAACTGATGCTACTGGCATTCCTCTGGGACTTTTACTGATAAGTAGAGCTTTCATAGTCTTCCTAATTTCAGATGACCCGAGATTGAATTTCTTTTTCTTTCCTTCCTTCCTTCCTTCCTCACTCTCTCTCTTTCTTTTTTTTTTTTTTTTTGGCAGAGTCTCACTCTGTCGCCCAGGCTGGAGTGCAGTGGCACGATCTCGGCTCACTACAACCTCTGCCTCCCAGGTTCAAACGATTCTCCTGCCTCAGCTTCCCGAGTAGCTAGGATTATAGGCACCCATCATCGTGCCTCGATAATTTTTGTATTTTTAGTAGAGATGAGGTTTCACCATGTTGGCCAGGCTGGTCTTGAACTCCTGACCTCAGGTGATCTGCCCGCCTTGGCCTCCCAAAGTGTTGGGATTACAGGCATGAGCCACTGCACCTGGTCTAGATTGGATTTCTTATCTTGCAAAGCCAAGGTGAAGTCCAGACCATGAAAAAGCAGAAAATGTATCAAGATAAATGCTACCTTGTGAGCCCTATCAATAGTCCTACCAATAGCTTTCTGATATTGGAGGCTTTCAAATGAGATGTTTTTTTTTTTTTAGGGTGACCAGCAATTAAAAAGAAGTACTAGAGAGGCAAATATCGGCAGTATACATCTAAGCGCTGGTCGGAAAAGAAGGAACTCAGCCCAAGAACTTGCCCAATCTGATACTGGAGGTAGGAGTATCTCTGTTGCATCAGGCTACCAAAGCCCGATGTGATTAAGCATTTGAATCGTGTAACCGCTTCTCTTATTGTAGGCCAGGAGTCAGCAAACTTCAGCATGTGGACCAAATCTGGTCTGCCATCTATTTTTGTAAATAAAGTTTTATTGTTTATTTGTTTATGTATTGTCTATTATGCTTTTACTCTGTGATGGCAGAGTTGAGTAGTTGGCGACAGATACTGTATATGACCTACAAAGCCACAAATATTTACTATCCATTTATTTATTTATTTATTTATTTATTTATTTATTCATTCATTCATTCATGAGACAAGGTCTCGCTCTGTCACCCAGGCTGGAGTGCAGTGGAGTGATCACGGCTCACTGCAGCCTTGAACTCCTGGGCTCAAGCAATCTACCCACCTCATCCTCCCAAGTAGCTGGGACTACAGGTGCGCCCCACCATGCTCAGCTAATTTTTAAATATTTTGTAGAGATGGGGTCTTACTGTATTTCCCAGGCTGGTCTCAAACTCCTGGGCTCAAGCGATCCACCCACCTCAGCCTCCCAAAGTGCTGGGATTACAGGTGTGAGCCACCATGCCCAGCCTATATGGCCCTTTAAATAAAAAGTTTGTGGACCCCTCTTCTAGATTCACCAGAAAACTGCCTCAGTACTCATGCCTGTGGAAGAGAATAACCACTTATATTATTTTCTTTTTTTTCCCTATACATTTAAGTAGTGTTCCTTTCATCCAACGGAAAATGAAGAAAGGCACTTTCTTTGGTCCCTGCCTGTGTTCACCTTTGCCGAGGACCTTTCTCTCATGAATCCCTCTCTGCTCTTTTCAAGGAGGGTTTCAGGTTCTGTGTTATCACCCAAATAGTGACCTTTACAAAGCCGCGCTGGTCTGCTTGGAATTTCACATGATGTGCCCTTCTCTAGATTTAGGTCTTTACATGTAGTACTCGCTTATTTAAATTTTATTTGCCTTTCAAGGTGCCACTCAAGAACCACTCCCTCCAAGATGTTTTCCTGGATTTCCTCAGCCTAAAGTAATCCCTCTTTTTCCTGGGTGAGTTATATCTTTTAGTTTATTTCTCTTGTTTGGCTCACATTCACTGATTTACATCCATACTCATTGCTTTGTGCTTATTTGTATTTGTGAGTTACATTCTCTACCAGATTTTAAATTCCTTGAGGGTAGGTACATATGTTGTTCAACTTTTTTTTTTTTTGAGACAGATTCTCGCTCTGTTGCCCAGGCTGGAGTGCAGTGCACGATCTCAGCTCACTGCAACCTCCACTCCCCGGGTTCAAACAATTCTCGTGCCTCAGCCCCCCGAGTAGCTGGGATTATGGGTGCATGTCACCACGCCTGGCTAATTTTTTTTAACAGTTTCTTTATGTTGGCAAGGCTGGTCTCGAACTCCTGACCTCAAGTGATCTGCCCGCCTTGGCCTCCCAAGATGCTGAGATTACAGGTGTGAGCCACTGTGCCCGGCCTTTTGTTCAACTTTAAATAAATTATTTTTTCCCCATCATCAGATGCAAAAGAGGTTCAACAATAAAATAAATTGGTAAGTTCCCCCATATACTTCAGATCTAATCTTTAGTTCTCCAATGTTTCCACTGAGGATTTTTCCTGTGAAATGCTGGAGTCACTTCCTTTGTCCCTAGTGATCCTTGTAATTTCAAGCACCAGGCTATGATTTTCTATTCCATTGCTTTGATGGAGTTACTTCCACTAGGGGGAGCTCCTTACTTTGCTATATAGTCAATTTCCTTCTCTTTAGGAGACAAAAGAAGGGAGACTTCCTCAGACAAAATGTCAAAACAATGGTAGGAAGTAGGAACTAAAAACATCTCCTGGGGCTTGACTAGGTCTCAGCACTAGCTGGCTCCTCAAATGCCATTTCACTTGTCATATTGCGATTTGGTATAATTCTGGCCCATGTGTCAAGATTTCCCCCTACCCAATCTACTTCATTCATTCCATTTACAAATACATATTGAGTACATACTTTGTGTCAGGTATTGCTGTAGATGCTGGGGCTTCATCTGTGAATAAAACAGACCAAGTCCCTGACTTTATGGAGCTTATATTCACATATGGGCAGCGGACAATAAGTGAGATGAATAAAGAAAATATACAGTCTAGTAGATAGGGATAAATATAAAAGAAAAAAGCAATGCAGCATCTTGTAGGCTATTGTGAGAATTTTGAATGTGATGGGAAGCATTGGGGAATTTTGAGTAGGGGAGTGATGTGATCTGACTTACATTTTATAAGGATTGCTGTGGTTGTTTTGTGGAAAGTAATTTTTTTTTTTTTTGAGACGGAGTTTCGCTCTGTTGCCCAGGCTGGAGTGCAGTGGTGCGATCTTGGCTCACTGCAAGTTCCACCTCCCGGGTTCACGCCATTCTCCTGCCTCAGCCTCCTGAGTAGCTGGGACTACAGGCACCCGCCACTACACCCGGCTAATTTTTTATATTTTTAGTAGAGACGGGGTTTCACCGTGTTAGCCAGGATGGTCTCCATCTCCTGACCTCGTGATCTGCCCGCCTCGGCCTCCCAAAGTGCTGGGATTACAGGCGTGAGCCACCGCGCCCAGCCTGTGGAAAGTAAATTTTAAGGGGGCAAGCTTGGGTCAGGGGAGGAACAGTGGACTTGGGGAGAAGTTGTTAGATTTTGGATACATTTTGAAGGTAGAGCCAAGTGGATTTGCTAACAGATCAGATGTAGGATGTAAGAGGAATCAAGGAAAGCAGGGTCACCATATGGCATAACACTAATAGCATTGACAAAAATGTGACTGGTGCCCCCTGGAGTTCTGTAACACAGCATCTCTGTCCAAGATGATGCCAAGGCTTTTGGCCTGAATGGTCGGAAAGATAGAGTTGCCACTAACTGCAATGGTGAAGACTGTCAGATGAACAGGGTTGGGAGTGTGTTGGAAGCTCAATTTTGGATATGTTTAATTTGAGCTGCCAGTTAGACATCTAAGTGGGGATGTTGAATAAGCTGTGGGATGTATGAACCTGGCATTCAGAGGAGTGGCCTGGGCCAAAGATAAACATTTTTGAGTCGTAGGCATCTACATAGTATTTAAGGTATGATATGGACGAAATCACCAAGGAGTGAGAAGAATTAAAGAGAAGGAGACCAAGGACCAAGCCCTGAGACATCTCAACATTTAGAGTTTAGGAACGTAAAGAGGAACAAATAATGGAGGCTAAGAAAGACTGGCCAGAAGGTAGAAGGCAAACCAGAAGAGAATGGTATCCTGGAAGCCAAGTGAAGAAGGTGCTTCAAAGAAGAGAGAATGATCAACTGTGAAAAATACTTATGGTTGGCCAAGTAAGCTGAGGTCTGGGAAGTTTTGGTAGAATTTAACAACTTAGAGGTCACTAGTAGCCTTGATAAAAGCTGTTTCAGTGGACAAAAGCTTGATTAGAATGGTTCAAAAGGGAAAGAGAAGAGAAAAATTGTAGACAGGGAGTATAGACAAATCTTTTGAAGATTTTTGTTTTAAAGGTGAGCAGAGAAATGAGGCAGTAACTCAAATGGTTTGTGGGGTCAAGAGAGGGTGTTTTGAGTGGGAGAAATAATTGCAAGTTTGCTCCAGGAGTACTTAGCGACAGTTGAGTTCACTTGTACTTATTCACCTGCATTTCTTGGGGGTAGTACCCAGTAATCCTCAGGGAAGGTAACTATCACAGGAGGGGATGTTGCCAATAGGTTTGAGTGGAATGAACTCTAAGGGAACCCATGGATGCCCTTTAATAAAACTGAATTCAGAACCTCTGCAGTTAGCAGAGCAGAGAGTATCTTAATGTATGGAAAAAATCGGGGCTGTGAGGTCTAGCTATCCCTCTCATCCACATGGTGATTCCAGCCTCCTTTGCCAACCTTGAAAGATCTGGCCTCAAGTTACACTAAAGAGAGTCTGAGGGTCTCCTTCCAGAAACATTATCTATTGTATGGAAGGGAGAGGAAAGGAAGTTCTTACAGGTGCTGTGAAGCTGACTAAAACCCCAGGGAGTGTTTCAACTAAGTGGGAAACTTGACATAAAGATTCACTGGTCATTTCCCTGTTCCTTGGTGAGAAGTGGCCTCAGCAGTAGAAGACAGTATAGCGCTGGGCTTGTTTCTTAGCTTTGTACTTTAGTAGTGATGGCTTTGAAAACACATACAAGTTTTACTGGTCTCCATGTAGCATTTTGGTTTGAATTTTTTAAAATTATTTTTATGTTTTTGAGACACAGTCTTGCTCTGTCACCCAGGCTGGAGTGCAGTGGTGTGATCTTGGCTCGCTGCAACCTCCACCTCCCGAATTCAAGCAGTTCTCCTGCCTCAGCTTCCCGAGTAGCTGGGACTACAGGCACCTGCTACCACGCCTGGCCGAGTTTTGTATTTTTAGTAGAGATGGGATTTTACCATGTTGGCCAGGCTGGTCTCAAACTCCTGACCTCAAGCAACCTGCCTGCCTCAGCCTCCCAAAGTGCTGGGATTACAGGTGTGAGCCACTGTGCCTGGCCTGAATTTCTTTCCTATTCTCATACCTTCAAGGCCCAGCTCATATGTTACCTGCTCTACAGAGCCTTCTTTGAGCTCCCTCTCTGGCAAAAGTCATCATTTCCTCTCTGCATCTATAGTATTTTTTCTCTTTCTTTCTCTTAGCACATATCACATTGCGTTATGGTTGTGTGGTTGTAAACTGATGAGGCAGTAGAGTGTAATGATGAGAGCATGGGTTCTGGAGCTAGGCTGCTTGTATTCAAATGGTGGCTCTTGCAAGTTGCTTAACCTCCCTGAGCCTCAGTTTCTTATCTGTCTCATCTCAGTTTAATAATAACAATATGACTGGGATCTCATAATAGGGATTTTGTAAAGATTAAAGAGATTAGCAATGTGAAATACTTAGAAGAGTGCCCAGCACATAGTAAGTGCTTAGTGACCTTTCGTTATTTGTTTCTCTTCTTGCTGAGGAATAAGACCATTTTTTTTTTTTTTAAGGGAGTCTCGCTGCTCGCCCAGGCTGGAGTGCAGTGGCGCGATCTGGGCTCACTGCAAGCTCCATCTCCCGGGTTCACACCATTCTTCTGCCTCAGCCTCCCGAGCAGCTGGGACTACAGGCGCCCGCCACCATTCCCAGCTAATTTTTTTTTTTTGTATTTTTAGTAGAGACGGGGTTTCACTGTGTTAGCCAGGATGGTCTCGATCTCCCGACCTCGTGATCCACCCACCTCGGCCTCCCAAAGTGCTGGGATTACAGGTGTGAGCCACCGCGCCCCACCAAATAAGACCATATTTTTATCTTTTATATATATATATATTTATTATACTTTAAGTTCTAGAGTACATGTGCACAACGTGCAGGTTTGTTACATATGTATACATGTGCCATGTTGGTGTGCTGCACCCATTAACTCGTCATTTACATTAGGTATATCTCCTAAAGCTATCCCTCCCCCTCCCCCCACCCCACAAAAGGCCCCGGTGTGTGATGTTCCCCTTCCTGTGTCCAAGTGTTCTCATTGTTCAATATAAACAGAACCAAATACCATATTTTTATCTTTGTACCACTGATGCTTAGCACTGGGCTTGGCAGAGAGTACTGGGTATCTACTTAATCAATTTTTGTGTGAATAAACCAGATTTCTAAATCAACTTCAGTTCTTGTTTAATAGTTTCATAGGTATATAGCCCTTTTATGAGATAACTCATTCATTCCTGTGTACCACTCTGTGTAGTAGTTAAGAATGAACGTTCTGGAGACTGATCACCCAGTTTGTATTGTTGCTTTGCCAGTTATTGGCTGGATGAGATTAGGCATGATATTTAACATCTCAGTGCCTCAGCTCTCTCACCTGAAAAATGAGGAGAAATATAGGACGTTAAACATAGAGTTTCTGAACACTCAAAAGTTAACTATAAGTATTATTAATCTTATCAGCAATTAGGCGACTTAATGAACACCTACAGTGTTCCAGGAATTGCGCTAACAGTGGGGATGCAGAGATGAATAAGGCTTGGTCCCTGCTCTCAGAAATCCTATAAGCTAGTGAAGGAAACAAGTGTGATCAAATCAGTATGTATGGAGCCTAGCAGAAGATGGGATCAATTTAACAGAAGGGAACAGTAACAGGAAAAGGCAGGGTAGTAAGACTTTATAGAGGAGGGAAATCCTGAGCGTTGCATCTATGGGTTGACAGTCCTGGGATATTAATGTCAAGTACATATTGAAATCCCTTTTGCGGTTTATCAGAGATGAGTTTTATAACAGATTTCTCCCATCAGATTTTCTTTTTTGTTTGTTTGTTTTTGTTTCACTGAAAGCATTTACCTGGAAGATTTTCTTAATAAGGCCACTTAACAAGAGGCCTCCAGACGGTGATGATCTCTGTCCTCACTTGGCAGCATGGTGACTGCACTGCCATGCGGCTCCTCCGTCTCACCTTGCCTTTTGAGAGACCTGGCTGGTTTTAGGAGCACTGTTACTGGATTCAACATTGCATCTAGACTTGAGAATTCTTTGTTCACATCTGGTTTGAAAAAGAATGTTTGAATGGCTTCTGTCTGTCCTGTTTGTTTGGAAACAGAAACAGGGCTAATTGTTTTATGGAACCCTCAATCTGCTATTTGAATGAATTTTATGGTAAATGCATATAACCAAGACCAGTATTGATATTGCCTTCTAGTTTGGGGGCCTAAGAAAAATTTTAATCCTTCTCAGAAAATATGGAATTGTCACGTCAATAAATCTTGTCCAATGCCTAAAGAAAAAGCCTCACCCTGGCTGGGTGCGGTGGCTCGTGCCTGTATTCCCAGCACTTTGGGAGGCTGAGGTGGGTGGATCACGAGGTCAGGAGTTCAAGACCAGCCTGGCCAAGATGGTGAAACCCCGTCTCTACTAAAAATACAAAAAAAAAAAAAATTAGCCAAGAGTGGTGGTGGGCACTTGTAATCCCAGCTACTCAGGAGGCTGAGGCAGAGAATTGCTTGAACCCGGGAGGCGGAGGTTGCAGTGAACTGAGATCACGCCATTGCACTCCAGCCTGGGCGACAGAGTGAGACTCCGTCTCAAAAAAAAAAAAAGCCTCACCCTGCCTTTTGAATCCCAGAGAACCTGTTCTGGGCCAACAATGCACCACCAGGCTTTCCCAAGTGCACCAAACATAGTTTTGAATAGTTTTCCTTGGGCAAAGCTCCTCTTTCCTTTTGAACTTCAGCCAGAGGGCCCTCACAGGCAGAAGACTAAATTTCAGATGCTTCTGTCTTGCCCTCTCCCTCCCTCTCAATACATTTTCTGAAAAAGTTGGCATTTGGATTCTTCTTTTCCCACCCTAACAATCAGGCAGGAAGGAAGTAGAGAATAGCATATGTTCTAAGAAAAGGCCGGTGCCCCTTTCTAGCTCACCCTTTTAATAGAGGCCTCTTAGAGATGGTGGGACTGGAGCTACGATTAAATTTTTGAGATCAAAGACAGGGTGCAGATAGATGAAAATCTTTATGTCTTTTGTCTCTCAGAAAACCAATAGAGCCATCGAAGCTTGTCTAGTTCCCCCAAGTAGTTAATGAGAACAATAGAATTTTGAGTTCCTGGTGTTCCTTTGGAGCTGATTTTGGCAGATGACAAGCAGTTTGTAAAAGGGCTTATTATTCGAGTAGAGCTTTGGCTGCCTGACTTTTAAGGTTGATTATTTGTTTTGCATGTTGTATAACAGGAGTGTTGGGCAATGCTCAGAAGAGGTTTTTGGGGTCAGAGATGTAAGGACTTCTCTGACTGTCTTCTCCCAACAGAACCAGATTCCAGCTGCGGAGCAAGAGGCAAGCTTGTACACAGGACCGAAGCCATGGCTTTTGTATAGCCCCTTACCACCAGACAGGCCTTTTCACTGGTTCCTTTAGGGGGAGAATATATCAAAATTTCTATCAAGTCAGTAACCCAAGAAAAATATTTCTCTGTGTATGTAATTTCTCAAACTTTCATTGGTGATGTGACCTGCTTTTTAAAGAAACATTTTTAAAGACATAGTTTGGTCTTTTGCAATAAACAGTTGTATATGGGGTCCCTGTCAGCTCAGTAAGTAGATGCTCTGAAAGGTAGAGCCTTCAACTGGTTATAGTGAAAAACAGCTAAGAGAGGTCTTCCCTCATTGGTCAAGAGTGCCAAGTGGATGTTGTCCCAGCCCTTTTGTTTTCAAGGTTTAAAGTGTTGTGCTTCCTGACCAGGCGCAGTGGCTCACACCTGTAATCCCAGAGCTTTGGGAGAATGAGGCAGGTGGATCACTTGAGGTCAGGAGTTTGAGACCAGCCTGGACAACATGGCAAAACCCTGTCTCCACCAAAAATACAAAAAAGAATTAGCCAGGTGTGGTGGTGCGTGCCTGTAACCCCAGCTACTGGGGAGGCTAAGGCAGGAGAATCTCTTGAACCCGGGGGACGGAGGTTGCAGTGAATGGAGATCGTGCCACTGCACTCCAGTCTGGGTGACAGAGTGAGACTCTGTCTCAAAAAATAAAAATAAAAAAATAAATGAAATGTTGTGCTTCCTATCTTATGCTGGACCTGCTGGCTCACTGAGAGATAGAGAGAGGCAAATATTAGACATTTTGGAGACAGTGAATGAAGGATGTTCCTCTCCCTCCTATTCTAAACTTTAAAAGTACACTGAGCCAGGGCCTACAAGAAATTGAGATTTTTTTTTTTTGAGATGGAATCTTGCTATGTTGCCAAAGCTGGACTTGAATTTCAAACAATCCTCCTGCTTCAGCCTCCCAAGTAGCTGGGACTACAGGTGCTTGCCACTATCAGATGGCTTTGATAAGCAGAAACTTAGTTGTGTCTCCTTTTTTGTTTTTTAATGGGAACCTAATATATGAGGGAGTTCTGTGTATAAAGGCTATAAACTAGCATTTGTGTCCAGTGCCATCAGTAAAATGAGAAGTAGCAGAAGGAGATGATAGGTACCTAGGAAGAGATGTCATGAGCTATTCAATAAATTTTGGATGCTTTTTGATATTTGGAAGATGTGTGTCCTTAGGAGAGATGGCCTCTACACTTGAAGTTACTAATTCATGGCAAACCATTCTCCTTCAAAGACAAAGTTTGGCTGAAGAGAGTCTTGGGAAACATGAAATCTGATCATCCTGGTAGAGTTTGTGTCTCTAAAAGGAACTATACATTGTGGGTGTGAGTAGCTTAATTTCTTGCACTAAAGTCTCTGGCACCCTAAATGAAACACTGCTTTGGTGCCTATATTAATCACGATAGGCTAGACCGATACAGTGACAAATAGCAGAGGTTTATTTGTTGCTCACATAATGTTTGATATAGACTGGTTGGCCCTCTTCTGTCTTGTAGCTATACCATCTGGAACAGATGACTTCCAAGGACACCGTAGCAAAGAAAAAGAGAACTGGAAGCCCATGTGCTGTAATCGCCTCATCCTAGAGGTAACACAGAAATTCTGCATACATTTCATTGGCAGGAACTAATCACCTAACCCCAATTTAGCCACAAGGAAGACTGGGATATGTAGAGGCATAGCTAGTAGATTTCATGTCTATTAACAGTCTCTGCTATACCCCCTCAGTACCAACTGACCACTAACTTCCCACCCCACTCACCAGGAATGTATAGCTGCTGATGATTTTCGAATTTGGTAAGAGACTGGATTGTGAATATCAGACCACCTCTTCAGTCTAACAGACAGTGCTTGTTTTACCTAAGGTGAGGAGACAGCACAGGCAGTACTCACTTGTTTGTCAGTTACAGTCCTTTTCCTTTCCCTCTCTCATTACTCACCATGAAACACACATTGTCCCTTCTACTTCTGTCCCAAGCGTCACACTCATAAGAACATAAGAAGTCCCCCCAGATCAAACAAGAGTGCTTGAATAGAAAGTGAGATATTTCTTCTTTATAAGGTTGACCTTACAAGGCTGAGGCAGGCTGTGCCTAATTATGTAGGGACCCTAATGTCTCATGGTTGTGTCAGCATAAGTTAATTAATGATTAACCCTCTAACAAGGCTAAGTGAACAGAATTCCCCAGTGTCCTGAGAGAAGGAAAGTTAATGTGGTCTTTCTCCCAGGAGGAGGATAACCAGTGGAGCCTTTTCCGGATTTCTCACTAGAAGTAAAGACCAAATTTCCAGAAGGAAACTGAGAGATAAAAAGTGGTTGGCTGCTCCTGACCTGACTCATAGTGTTTAACTGAACCATACCACTAGTGTATACTAGTGTGTGTGTGTGTACATGCATATACGCATGCACACACACATTCACACACAATCCTATGGTATTTGGTGACTTTGGATGCCCAGCTCTTGCAACAATTTCCTGCTGTCATTCTTTTCCCTTTGAATCTCAGGGGTGAGCAAACTAAAGAAATACTATCATCTTACTGCTTTTAGTATCTTCCATAGAAAAGGAGTGGCTGGAGTCAGTGTAGATCAACCCAAGCAGTACAAATCTGCCAGAATTGCAGCTCAGCTTCCTTACCTCCAGCATGTGTACCTTTCTGAAGGGTAGGCCCTTAAGCCAGACATAAGTAAGTTATCCACTCTGTGCATAACTGTCTGACTTGGCTTAGAAGCATGAAAGGGGCAGAAATGTAAGATGGGTAAAGAAGGGCTGCATCTTAAATAGGGCCATGATGATTAGCTCTCTCTTTCCTTCCTTTGGCTTCATTGCTGTATTCCATGTGGGTCTTGATATCTTAAAACTGGATGAGATACCCAAATAGTCAGTCCCTGAATATAAATCATTTCCTTGTACAGAATCACTGCCAAACTCAGTATGGTTAAAAGATTTTTAACACCCAGCTGCAGCATTCACTCTGGTTAGAATTGGCCATTTAAATTTATTTCACATATGTAAGTATCATATCCTTTATAATGCATTCTTAATTGTTGCTCAGTTCTTCCAGATTGAATTCCTTTAAAAAATTCCTTATGTAATCTTTTAATTCTAGTTGGAAAACATCACTTGACAGTTGCTGTTTATACAGGCATGCCTCGTTTTATTGTGCCTGGCTTTATTGTACTTTGCAGATACTGTGTTTTTCACAAATGGAAGGTTTGTGGCAACCCTGCGTTAAGCAAGTCTGTTGGCACCATTTTCTCGACAGCATGTGCTAACTTTGTCTCTGTCTCACATTTTGGTAATTCTCTCAATGTTTCAAACTTTTTCATTATGATTACATCTGTTATGTGGAGCTGTGATCAGTGATCTTTGATGTTACCATTGTAATTGTTTTGGGGTGCCACAACTGTGCCCAGATAAGACAGTGAACTTAATTGGTAAATGTTTTATGTGTTCAGACTGTTCCACTGACTAGCCCTTCTTCAAACTCTCTCCCTCTCCTTGGGCCTCCCTATTCCCTGAAATACAACAATATTGATATTAAGCCAATTAATAACCCTACAATGATTTCCAAGTGTTTAAGTGAAAGGAAAGACACGTATCTTTCACCTTAAATCAAAAGCTAGAAATGGCCAGGCATGGAGGCTCACGCCTGTAATCCCAGCACTTTGGGAGGCCAAGGCAGGCGGATCACAAGGTCAGGAGATCGAGACCATCCTGGCTAACACAGTGAAACCCTGTGTCTACTAAAAAATACAAAAAATTAGCCGGGCGTAGTGGCAGGCGCCTGTAGTCCCAGCTACATGGGACGCTGAGGCAGGAGAATGGCGTGAACCTGGGAGGTGGAGCTTGCAGTGAGCCGAGATCGCGCCACTGCATTCCAGCCTGGGTGACAAAGCGAGACTCCATCTCAAAAAAAAAAAAAAAAAAAAAAAAAAAAAGCTAGAAATGACTAAGCTAAGCTAAGTGAGGAAGGCACGTCAAAAGCCCAGCGAGGCCTCTTGTGCCAGCCAGTTAGCCAAGTTGTGAATGCAAAGGAAAAGTTCTTGAAGGAAATTAAAGTGCCATTCCAATGAGCATGTGAATAAGAAAGCAAACAGCCTTATTGCCGATATGGAGAAAGTTTTAGTGATCTGGATAGAAGATCAAATGTTTTCTTAAGCCACGATATTCCCTTAAACCAAAGCCTGCCTAATCCAGAACTGGACCCTAACTCTCTTCAATTCTATGAAGGCTGAGAGAGATGAGGAAGCTGCAGAAGAAAAGTGTGAAGCTAGCAGAGGTTGGTTCATGAGGTTTAAGGAAAGAAGCTGTCTCCACAACACAAAAGTGCAAAGAGCAGCAAGTGCTGATGGAGAAGCTGCAGCGAGTTATCCAGAAGATTAACTAAGATTATTGATAAGAGTAGCTGCACTAAACAACAGATTTTCCATGTAGACAAAACAGCCTTATATTAGAAGAAGATGGCATCTAGGAATTTTTTTTTTTTTTTGAAACAGAGTCTCACTCTGTTGCCCAGGCTGGAGTACAGTGGGGCGGCCTCAGCTCACTGCAACCTCCGCCTCCTGGGTTCGAGCAATTCTCCCTGCGTCAGCCTCCCGAGTAGCTGGGATTACAGGCGCCCGCCACCACGCCCAGCTAATCTTTGTATTTTTTAGTAGAGATGGGGTTTCGCCATATTGGTCAGGCTGGTCTTGAACTCCTGACCTTAAGTGATCTGCCTGCCTCGGCCTCCCAAAGTGCTGGGATTACAGGCATGAGCTGCCGTGCCCAGCCAGCATCTAGGATTTTAATAGCTGCAGAGGAGAAGTCAGTGCTTGGCTTCAAAGCTTCAAAGGACAGGCTGACTCTCTTGTTAGGAGCTAATGCAGCTGGTGACTTTAAATTGAAGCCAATATTCATTTGTCATTCTGAAAATTCTAGGGTCCTTAAGAATTATGCCAAATTCTGCTTGTGTTCTCTAAATGGAACAACAAAGCCTGGATGACAGCACATCTGTTTACAGCATGGTTTTCTGAACATGTTAAGCCCACTGTTGAGACCTACTGCTCAGAAAAAAAGGTTCCTTTCAAAATATTACTGCTCATTAACAATGCACTTAGTCACCCAAGAGCTCTGATGGCTATGTACAAGGAGATTAATGTTGTTTTCATGTCTGCTAACACAACATCCGTTCTGTAGCAGATGGATTAAGGAGTAATTTAGACCTTCAAGTCCTATTTTTTAAAAAAATACATTTTATAAGGCTGCAATAGAGCTATTCCTTTGATACATCTGGGCAAAGGAAATTGAAAACCTTCTGGAAAGGATTCACCATTCTAAATGACATTAAGAACACTCATGGTTAATAGGAGGAGGTCAAAATACCAACAAGGACTGTAATCCCAGCATTTTGGGAGGCCAAGGCGGGTGGATCACTTGAGGTCAGGAGTTCAAGACCAGCCTGGCCAACATGCTGAAATCCTGTCTCTACTAAAAATATAAAA
Source organism: Gorilla gorilla gorilla (assembly GCF_029281585.2). Lineage (NCBI taxonomy): Eukaryota > Metazoa > Chordata > Mammalia > Primates > Hominidae > Gorilla > Gorilla gorilla. Next base: position 130,579,001 of record NC_073247.2, read on the forward strand.
CATTAGCTGGGTGTGGTGGTGGGCCCTTGTAATCCCAGTTACTTGGGAGGCTGAGGCAGGAGAATCTCTTGAACCCAGAAGGTGGAGGTTGCAGTGAGCCAAGATTGTGCCACTGCACTCCAGCCTGGGCAATGGAGTGAGACTCCATCTCAAAAAACAAAACAAAACAAAACAAACAAACAAACAAAAGACAAAAAAACCCCAACATTAACAGGAGTTGGGAAGAAATTTGATATGGTTCAGATCTGTGTCCCCACCCAAATCTCATGTCGAATTGTAATTCCCAGTGTTGGAACTGGGGCCTGGAGGAAGGTGGTTGGATAACGGGGGTGGTTTCTCATGGCTTAACACCATTCCCCTTAGTTGCCATCATCACATACTTGTGAGATCTGGTTGCTTAAAAATGTGTATCACCTCCTCCCTGCTCTCTTTCTCCTACTCTGGCCATGTGAAATTACTTGCTCTTCCTTCGCCTTCTGCCATGATTGGAAGCTTCCTGAGACCTCCCTGGAGGCTGATGCTGCCATGCTTCCTGTACAGCCTGCAGTACTGTGAGCCAAATAAACCTCTTTTCTTTATATATTATCCAGTCTCAGGCATTTCTTTATAGCAATGCAAGAATGGACTAATACAAAGTTGATTCCAACCTTCATGGATGACTTTGAGGGGTTCAAGACTTCAGCAGAGGAAGTCACTGCAGATGAGGTGGAAATAGCAAGAGAACTAGAATTAGAAGTGAAGCCCGAAGATATGATTGAATTGCTGCAATCTCATGATAAAACTTGAACAGATGAGGTATTGCTTCTTATGGATGAGCAAAGAAAGTGGATTTTTGAGATGGAATTTACTCCTGGTGAAGATGCTGTGAACATTGTTGAAATGACAACAAATGATTTAGAATATGACATAAACTTAGTTGATAAAGCAGTGGCAGAGTTTGAGAGGACTGACTCCAATTTTGAAAGAAGTTTCACTGTGGGTAAAATGCTATCAAATAGCATTGCATGCTATAAAGAAATCTTTTGGGCCGGGTGCGGTGGCTCATGCCTGTAATCCCAACATTTTGGGAGGCCGAGGTGGGTGGATCACGAGGTCAAGAGATTGAGACCATCCCGGCTAACATGGTGAAACCCCATCTCTATTAAAAATACAAAAAAATTAGCTGGGCATGGTGGCACATGCCTGTAGTCCCAGCTGAGGCAGGAGAATCACTTGAACCCCGGAGATGGAGGCTACAGTGAGCCAAGATTGTGCCATTGCACTCTAACTTAGTGACAGAGCAAGACTCTGTCTAAAAATAAATAAATAAATAAATAATCTTTTGGGCCAGTCGTGGTGGCTCACGCCTGTAATCCTAGCACTTTGGGAGGCTGAGACGGGCAGATTGCCTGTGCTCAGGAGTTCCAGACCAGCCTGGGCAACACAGTGAAACCCCATCTCTACTAAAATACAAAAATTGGCTGGGCGTGGTGGCGGGAGCCTGTAATCCCAGCTATTCAGGAGGCTGAGGCATGAGAATTGCATGAACCCTGGAGGCGGAAGTTGCAGAGAGCTGAGATCTTACCACTGTACTCCAGCCTGTGAAACTCTGTCTAAAAAAAAAAAAAAGAAAAAAAGAAAAGAAAGAAAGAAGGAAAGAAGAAAGAAGGAAAGAAGAAAGAAAGAAAGAAAGAAGGAAAGAAAGAAGGAAAGAAGGAAAGAAAGAAGGAAAGAAGGAAAGAAAGAAAGAAAGAAATCTATCTTTTGGAAAGGAAGAGTCAACTGATGTGGCAAACCTCACTGTTGTCTTATTTTAAGAAATTGCCCCAGCCACCCTAACCTTCAGCAACCACCACCCTGATCAGGCAGGAGCCATCAACCTCAAGTCAAGACCTCCCACCAGCAAAAAGATTATGACTTGCTGAAGGCTCAGATGATCATTAGTATTTTTTAGCAATAAAGTATCTTAAATTAAGGCATGTTTATTGTTTTTATAGGCACAATGCTATTGCACAATTAGTACACTATAGTATAGTGTAAACATGACTTTTATATGCACTGGGAAACCAAAAAAATTGTGTGACTCACTTTATTATGATATTCACTTTATTACAGTGGTCTGGAACCCAACCCACAATACCTTCAAGGTATGCCTGTATTTCCCCTTTCTTTCCCAGTAACAAAATTTTAATTCTTCAATTTCACATTTTCCTGCCTTCCTCTTCCTATTTTGATCTCTGCTGTTGGTTGCCACTTTCTTTGCTAAGTTTCCTTTCCTTTCCCAACATCAAATCCTAAGTTTTATTCCCTTTTCTGTATATTTAATTTCAGTTATTTTGTGCGATTTCTAGCACAACTTTTAAGTGACTGAAGATATATAACTCTGAGCCAGTTAGAATCCCTTAGACTTATGTGATCCTTCCAAGGAGTTCAAAGTAATTCACCTTAAAAATTAAACTATTCCACTGTAGTACTTCATTTATCATCTCCAGATATCTGGAGACTAGGTAGGGGCAACTTTTACCCTTCCTGTTTTAAGAATGGACAAATCGAGATTCCGAGATGATAAATAACTTTTCCATCATCATTATCCTGCTGGTTCTTTGATGTCCAGACCAAAGTAATGAAATGATGACCTGTGAATTCTGCATTACTACCTCCTTCCTTGATTAAAAATGACACTGGGACAGGCTGAGGGAGACTGCTGTGCATTGTGTGGGGGTGAATAATCTGGCAGAGGCAGAACTCTGTAGTTAGGCATCCCTAAAAGGCAGGGACCCCAGCATCTAAACAATCCTCCTCTGATATCCTGTGTCTGGCTGGGCCTTTGGCATCTGGCCCAGCGCTCCCAGCAGAACCCTGTGGTAATCCTTGCCTACAGAGTATGGGGATGCAGTGAGCATTTAGCTGCCAAGAATGTTATAGACAATAGAAATAGAGAAGTTTCAAGTGTTCCTTTCTAGAGTAGCAAGTGACAGCTTAGGATGGGAGGGAGAATGGCCTTCTCTATAGCTTACCAAATGAGTTAGTGACTATGAAAGTGGTTTCTAAGTAGTAAAAATATGGAACACACAATGGTTATTGCTGTGACATTATAAATTGCCTGTGTTGTTTTTCCCCCAAGGCTTGTAAGGAAGACCACAGAGATCTCAAATATTGCTACAGTCATGAGCTCAGCCTCCTGAGTAGCTGGGATTACAGGTGCCCGCCACCACATCTAGCTAACTTTTGTACTTTTAGTAGAGACAGGGTTCTGTCATGTTGGCCAGGCTGGTCTCGAACTCCTGACCTCAGGTGATCCACCAGCCTCGGCCTCCCAAAGTGCTGGGAGTACAGGCGTGAGCCACCGCGCCCAACCAAAATCACATTTTCAATTTCCTCAACACTTACAGTTCCCCTAGGCACAATGCAGAGATTCTTCTCTGTGGAGGTTAGAGCAAATTCCCCAGGCTAGTGTTACCCCTGCTTTGTCAGCACTTATTTCATTTTCTGAAAGAAGAATCTGGCGTGGCTTTGTCTTTATTCCTAATTGTTCTTCCCAATTTTCTGTCATTCAAAGCCTTCTGAGCTCTAGGGAGTTGAGTGGAGGACAGGGGAGCTTGAGGCATGGCCTGATCCCAGGCTTATATTCCATAGCACAGCATTTATCCCCAGGTCGGGCCTCTGGCATCCTCTGCTCTCTGAAAATCTGCTCCAAATCTGGATGGAAGAAACAGTTGCAAACTCCCTCAAACACACAGAGGTAGCCTTACAGCATTAAAGGTCTGTTATTCTTCAGACATTTTCTAGTCCCTTGTTTATAACGTAGCTCTAAAGAGTCCTGTAATCTGGTTACCTAGCTGCACAGATTAGAAGCAACAGGCAGATATATTGCAGTGGGGGAGGGAGGGAAGAAGCTCAGACAAACTGATGGAGGAAGTGCCTGCTGAAGGCCTGAAACCCTGGGAGGAGGCAGGAAAACAAAATAGCGTAACGAAATGAAGGACGTGATTGTGATTACCCTGAGTAAGCTGGAAAAAGGTTCAAGTGGGCTGGGGAATCTGGCAAACATGTTATATAAACATGTATATTTCACATGTCATGAAAATACTGTTTAAAATTTTTGGCATTTAAGGGATAAGGTTCCCTTATCTATACAAATCCAATTATTTCTAAGTCTGCCATAACTCACCTAAACCACAATTATGAGTATTTCCTATAGTGACAATATAATGCTTTTTTATAGTAAGGATTTGAAGCCCTGTTTTTGTGAGTGTGATTCAGGCATCGCGTGAGAATGTGATTGGAATGCTGAATTCATTCATTCCCTGATTTGGTACTCATATAGAAGTGTTAGCCAGGTGCGGTGGCTCACGCCTGTAATTCTAGCACTTTGGAAGGCTGAGGTGGGCGGATTGCCTGTGCTCAGGAGTTCGAGACCAGCCTGGGCAACATGGTGAAACTCCGTCTTTACTAAAATACGAAAAATTAGCTGAGTGTGGTGGCGCTCGCCTGTAGTCCCAGCTACTCAGGAGGCTGAGGCACGAGAATTGCTTGACCCTGAGAGGCAGAGAGGTTGCAGTGAGCCGAGATTGCGCCACTGCACTCCAGCCTGGGTGGCACAGCAAAACTCTGAGTCCAAAAAACAAACAAAAAAAACAGTGTCACATTTCAGCCTTCATACAAGGCTCTCTCAACCGCCCTTAGACTTTTCCTCACATTTCTTTCATTGGCCCAGGAGTTACTTTTGATCCTCCATGGAAGCCTGAGCGGTGGAAGACTGCATCTCAGGACTGGAGGTCCCAAACAGGAAGTGACTTCAATCTTCAGGAAAGTCACTGCCTGGTTGTCACCTGGATTCACGTTCAGTGTACCGATGAACTAACTAGCCCAGTGCATTTGTCACTGCTTCTGAGTCAAGCTGGGCAGGGCACAGAGGCTGGTGTACAGATTCTACCTTGTGAACTGTCCTGCTTGCAAGGCCATAAGCTTTCTGACCAGCTGCTGTGAACTGGCAGGCGCTGGGTGGGAGGTGATGCTGGTTGTGCCAGAGCTTTCTGGTGCTGTCATATGCTTCTACAATTACCTCCCTTCTTTTGCTTGCAGATTCATAGTTTGGCCACACATCTTTGCCAGCAGGAAGGTCTGTTTTATTCACTCCTCTCACTGACCCTCCCCCCACCCCCAGTCCATGACAGAGAGTATGATTGACTTGGCTCAAAGCAAAGAAGCAGCAAGGCTGCAGAGCCCATAAAGCAGTCAGAAACATGTCTCACTCAGCCCTTGTAATTGTGATGTCTTGGCTTGGCCTTTTGCCACCCTTCCCTGTTCTGGTCCTTAACATGCTTCACCGAGGGGTAGTTGCTAATTGGGAAATTTAGTGCATCCTTCTTTGAGGATGATTGTTATGGCTATAGAACTGCAAAATAGGATACTAAAATGTGGTGGAGCACTGGACTTAGAATCAGGAAGCCTGGTCCTGATTCTAATCATATTCTGGTCCTGGGTCAGCTGTGGATTGCTGTGTGATCTTGGACAAATCTCTTCCTCATCTGCTGGAGGGGCAAGGGGACGATGGTTATACTAGTCAATCTCTGAGATCTAAGCATTAAATCTTCCATTTTCTTTCCTGTTCATACAGAAAGAAATGTTTTGGTTCATTTCCTAGAATGTCTTATCTTTTTCTCTGTATCCATGTCTCCTTTCACCAGAACCTCTCTTTTGGTGAAGCAGTTATTCATCTATTTCATTTTAAAGCTGCCCTGGGAATATGGAAAGATTGTATAGAGTTGCCTAGGTTCTAGGAGTTTTTATTTTGAAACCGATGTATGGAATTCAAGATTAATAGAGTTATTGTAGTCCCATCTGGAATTTTAATCACTGAATCACAGGGAGAGCAGCCAAGCCAACCATCCATGATGCAGTTAGATTTGGAACTAGACATCTCAGCCTCAGTTCTCTCCTGCAAGTGACTGGGGTGGGAGCAGAAGGAATATGCTATCCCATCACCTCCCATCATTAGCACTGCCCAGAAAAAGCAGGGGAGAGACTGAAAAGGGTGTGGTAGCAAACTTGGACAAGGATACCAGACAAGTGGCAGACTTTATGAAATGCCCACTGTTTGGCAAATGAGCCAGGCATTGTGGAGCAGGGAGACTAAGGACAACTTTCTACAAACAAACCCTGCCTGTTCTTGCTTTTGGGCCTATATCAAGTTTTCTCCAATTGGCATGCCCTCCTTTTCCTCCTAGCTTATTCAAAGTCCTACCCATCCAGCAAACTCCACCTCTTCTATTTAAGTTCAGCAGACCTTTATTGAGGACCACCCAATGACCCAGCCCTCCTTTAAGGATACAAACATGAATAAAAACTTAGTGCCTGGCTTTGGGCTGACAGTAATATATTGTCCTGCTTGGGTCACTGTTGTTTCATGTGTGTTTCTTTTCCCTCTGCAGCTAAACTGTAAGCTCTTGGAGGGCAAATTGTGTTTTGAGGGGTCCCGTAATCACCCCAAGTTGGGTGATTTACTAGAAAGACTCATAAGACCCAATAGCAGGTTTTACTTACAGCTAAGGTTTATTACACCAAAGGATACAGAACAAAAGCTGCAGGAAAAATATACATTGAGTAGGCACAGGTTTTCAAGTCCTTTCTTATCCATGGCTGCACAGGAGCATCTAACAAATTAACAGCAAACTACAGGGACACCTGTGAAATGTCTCTGTCTAGGAAAGCCCACCCAAGTCTCAGAGTCTCTGAGGCTTTTGCGAAATGACACTCAGGATCCCAACATCAAAACCAGGTACATCATGAATCTTGCAAAAACAATCCAGAGAAGTCCTGACAAGTAGATACAGTATACCTCATTGCTCTGGATGTATAAAATGACATCAAGACATCATCAATTGGTGACATAAAGAACATCTGAGGGCTGTATTCCCAGAGGTAGGCCTAGGGGCAATCATAATTCTAGGCTCCCCTGAAGACGTGCAAGGACTGATCAATTAGAGCTTCTGTGTTAACCCTTTCTTCAACGCTGTGTCTTACACATTTCATACATCCCCTCAGAGTGCTTAGCACAGACAGGTCCTCTTCTCTAAGCCCAAGACTCATATATTTCACTATCTCTTCTCATGTTCATTCCCACAGACATCAGCACCTCAACATGTACAGATATGAACTAGATTTCCCCCCTTACCCCACTCTTCTCCATCTCAGTAACTGTCAACATCATTCACTCTGTTGCTCAAGCCCCCAAGTCTTTCTGTTTTCCTTTTGATTCTCCTCTCCCCGTCACTTCCCACAACCAATCAGGAATTTCTTTTGACTCTAACTTTGAAGTATATCCCAAATGTGATCTCTCATCCTCTCAGCCACCCTAGTGTAAACCATCATCATCTTTCATCTGGACCACTTGCCTCCTAAATGTTTCAATTTGTTTCCTCTATAGCCTGTTCTCCACTCACCACCAAGAGTGATCCTTCAAAATGTACATCAGACTATGTCACTTCTGGCTACTCACAACCTCCAATTGTTTGTTAATATGCTTGGAATAAAACTGAAACATTTTACTCTCTTGCTCACTTATTGTGCTGTAGCCTGAGACCCCGTGAATGAGTATGTTTCCTTCTCACATGACATTCCTTTTTCCAGGACTGTTCTTCCTCTAACGCTTTAAATGCCTGGATGCTTTTCCTTTAAGTGTCACCTTCACTATCAGCCCCTCATGGAGACTTTTTCTGATCACCCTATCTAAGGTAGCCCTGCTCCTCTGCTCACCTGAAATCATAATTGTTTATTTGTTTATGTATTTGTTGTCACTCTACACTGATTAGACTATAAACTCATGAGAGAAGACCTTTGTCTCTCATTCATAATGATATCTTCAGCACCTAGCACTATGCCAAATTTAGAGTAGGCTTCCAATAAATATTTGTTAATGAATATAATAGGTTATTAATAAATATATTTGATTACTTAAAAGTGATGAACTGGCCTCTGCCCTTAAAAGGTTTATGTTCTACTGAAGAGTTGAGTAGGAAAGAAACTCAAAATAGATGGAAAACTTTTCTGTGTTGTCTGGGATCCAACATAGGACATATCAGCATTCTGGACAGCAGAAACCAACAAGCAACAGAGGGACCACATCAAACAGCTGGAATCTATCCAGCTCAGCATTCTCTCTGGCAGGGGTTTCTGGGGGCTGTTTGAAGAGAGATACAAGAAGCTTGGAAATTCCATGTGGAAAGCAAGGATCGTGGAGAGCTGATGTCTTCTTTAGGGTAGTGGCAGTGGAGTTTTTGCAAGCGAAGCACCCACAGTATGGCTGCAGCTTGTTTCTGGCCTCTTCAGGGCCTCGCTTTATGGGTCGCCAGAGATCCTGTGGGTGGTCTAATGTTGTTTAATAAATGTCCTTTCTGCTTAAACTAGTCAGAGTGGATTTTGCAGTTTGCAATTAAGAACTCAGACCTATCTAATAGGTTGAAAAACAAGGTTGAACTTCAGAATGGTGACTTGTAACTGACATCTAACTTTGATAGAAAGTGTTAAAATTATACTGATGTTGGAGGCATTACTTCAAAACTGAACCAAAACATATAGCCATATCAAAATGACATGCTAAGTTTGAGACAAAGCAATTTATTTAGTCACATCCATGGGAAAAATTGTATATGTTTTCATGTGTCTATAAAGCACTATTGTCAAAAATGAGCATTTTTAAGCATTTACTTCTTTAAGTTGATTGCTATTATAATCTGGTGTAATTTTTATTACAAGTATATCAGCAACTAAATGAAAAACACTTAAAATATTTTTAAAAGGCAAAACTAAACTATTACGTTTAAGGTTGCAACCTGAGCGATAAAACTATAATGAAATCAAGGAAGAGAGAAAGAGATTTCCATAAAAGTCAGTGTAGTGGTTAATTTTAGGATTGGGATGGGACATGTGCCAGGCTTCTAAGGTAGCTAGCAAAGTTCTATTTCTTGACCTAGAAGTAAATATCTAAAAGTGTATTTACTTTATAATACTCTATTAAGATATGCATTTTTCTATTATTATATCTTGCAGTTAAAATGGTTAAAAATATGTATATCAACTACTCAAATGTGAATTATTTTTATGGAAATGTCCCCTGTATGTTTTCATTTCAGGATCCCTGAGGACTTTCTTACGGATTTTTGTCTGTGGGAACTTGTGAATTACCATATGAGCTTAGCAGGAGAGTTAACTTAAAATGTTTATTGTTCCTTATGACTGGGCACGGTGGCTCATGCCTGTCATCCCAGCACTTTGGGAGGCAGAGGCAGGCCAATCATCTGAGGACAGGAGTTGGAGACAAGCCTGGCCAACATGCTGAAACCCTGTCTCTACTAAAAATACAAAAATTAGCCAGGTGTGGTGGTGCACGCCTGTAATCCCAGCTACTCGGGAGGCTGAGGCAAGAGAATTGCTCGAACCCAGGTGGCAGAGGTTGCAGTGAGCTGAGATCACATCACTGCGCTCCAGCCTGGGCGACAGCGTGAGACTCCGTCTCAAAAAAAAAAAAAATTTATTATCCCTTATAATCAAAGTTATGCAAATGAAAACAAGACACCATTATTCCCCATGGAACTGTCAAAGATGTTTTAAAAAGTGTTATTACTCAGTGTTGGTGAAAGTATGGAGAAATGGATACTTATATATGCCCTGATGGCAGAAATGTAAATGACTATAATCTTTTTTTTTTTTTTTTTGACAGAGGCTTGGCCTGTCACCCAGGCTGGAGTGCAGTGGTGCAATCTTGGATCACTGCAACCTCTGTCTCCCGGGTTCAAATGATTCTCTTGCCTCAGCCTCCCAAGCAGCTGGGATTACAGACGCCTGCCACCATTCCCAGCTAATTTTTGTATTTTTTTTCAGTAGAGATGGGGTTTCACCATGTTGGCCAGACTGGTCTTGAACTCCTGACCTCAGGTGATCCACCCGCCTCAGCCTCCCAAAGTGCTGGGATTACAGGTGTGAGCCGCTGCACCTGACTGACTACAACCTTTTTGTAAAGCCATTTTGAAGTCTGTAACAAGGGCCTAAAAATGCTCCTTTTTTTTTTCTTTTGAGACGGAGTCTTGCTCTGTCACCAGACTGGAGTGCTGTGGCACAATCTCGGCTCACTGCAACCTCTGCCTCCTGGGTTCAAGTGATTCTCCAGCCTCAGCCTCCCAACTAGCTGGGACTACAGGCGTGCACCACCAAGCCCAGCTAATTTTTGTATTTTTAGTAGAGACAGGGTTTCACCATGTTGGCCAGGATGGTCTCGATCTCTTGACCTCGTGATCTGCACACCTCAGCTTCCCAAAGTGCTGGGATTACAAGCGTGAGCCACCACGCCTGGGCCCAAAATGCTCATTTTTAGGAAACTAACCCAGTAAACTCAATCCTAGGAAATTTATGTTAAGGAAATAGTCAGAGGTGTACAAGAAAATATATGTACAGGGATGTTTCTTGCAGTAGTTTTGTAATAGTGAAATTTTGGAAACAACATAAATGTTTAACCCTAGGGAAATGGTATAGTCACAAAACAAAATATTATACAGCCATCAATATGAGTAGTTTTGAATGTATACACATAGAAGATAATAATGATAGTGATGGCCAACATTTATTGATCACTCAATATTTGCCAGGGACTATGAAACCTCTTTACGTGAATTATCTCATCCTTGAGATAATACTGTGAGGTGAGTACTATGATTATTCTCATTTTGTAAATAACAAAACTGAGACTCAGAAAGTTTAAGTAACTTGCCCAAGGTAAGTAAGCAATAGAGTCAAGGTTAAATACTCCAAATTTACATAAAGGCTGTTAACCCTAGTAATCTTTAAGTGATCGGATTATAGTGATTTTTGTTTTCTGCTTTATATTTTATTTATTTATTTATTTGAGACAGTGTTGCTCTGTCGCCCAGGCTGGAGTGCAGTGGCATGATCTTGGCTCACTGCAACCCCCACCTTCCGAGTTCAAGCAACCCTCCCACCTCAACCTCCTGAGTAGCTGGTACTACAGGTGTGCGCCACCACACCTGGCTAATTTTTGTGTTTTTACTAGAGATGGGGTTTCGCCGTGTTGACCAGGCTGGTCTTGAACTCTTGAACTCAAGTGACCCACCCACCTCAGCCTCCCAAAGTGTTGGGATTACAGGTGCGAGCCATGGTGCCTGGCCTCTACTTTATATTTCTCTTTATGCTTATAATTTTTTATTTTTTTAATTGATAAATGATAATTCTATATATTTATGGAGTACAGTGTGATGTTTTGTTTGATGCATGAATATATTGTGAAATGATCAAATCATGGTAATTAGCATGCTCATCACCTCAAACATGTATCATTTTTGGGGGTTGAGAGAGGATTTAGAATCCTCTCTTCTAGTTATTTTGAAAAATCTTAATTTTATAAAATAACCACTTATTACTTTTATAATCAGAAAAAAAAATAGCTCTTCCCAGATATTCTTGCCACACAGAGATGCACTGACTTCTGGGGAAAGTGTTCTGGGATGAGGGTAGGGCCAAGGGTCTTGAGGCAGGAAATAATACAAAATAGTTCTGTCACCCAGGCTAGAGTGCAGTGGTGCGATCTCAGCTCACTGCAACCTCTGCCTCCCAGGTTCAAGCAATTCTCCTGCCTCAGCCTTCCAAGTAGCTGGGATTACAGACATGTGCCACCACACCAGGCTAATTTTTTGTATTTTTTGTAGAGACTGGGTTTCACCGTGTTAGCCAGGATGGTCTCAATTTCCTGACCTCGTGATCCACCTGGCCTCGGCCTCGCAAAGTGTTGGGATTACAGGAGTGAGCCACCACGGCCAGCCTGTTTATTTTTTATTTTTTATTTTTTTGAGACAGAGTCTCACTCTGTCGCCCAGGCTGGAGCGCAGTGACACGATCTCGGCTCACTGCAACCTGTACCTCCTGGTTCAAGCGATCCTCCCACCTCAGCCTCCTGAGTAGCTGGGATTACAGGCATGCGCCATCACACCCGGCTAATTTTTGTAGTTTTAGTAGAGACGGGGTTTCGCCATGTTGGCCAGGATGGTCTTGAACTCCTGACCTCAGGCGATCCGCCCGCCTCCGCCTCCTGAAGTGCTGGGATTATAGGCGTGAGCCACTGTGCCTGACACAAAATAGTTTTCTTGTGCTCAGCTTCCCCTTCTCTGTGAATAGTCCAGTTTTTTCCTAAGAACATTACCTCCCAACTACAGACTAGAAACTTGGCTGCCTCGGTTTGGACCCTTGCTTCTGAGCAAGTAGAATCTTGCTGAAGAAGGGAATGGCATGTGGGGCAGTGACAAAGGGCAGGAACTACCTGCTTTCTGAATTTCCTACTAAATTTCCTACTTAAAGCCCTGCATTTCACACTATCCCCCTCATAGCTGTGGGTTATGCATCAGGAGTTCTGATTTGGTGCCTCTTGTTTACTTCTCTGCCACCTCTGCCTCCAGACCCAGGGTCAGGGAGCCTCCTTTTGGCTCTGGCTGGGCAGCCACCTCGGTTAGCCCAGAAGGACTCGTGGCTCCCAGAGGGTCATCATAGCTTGGTACTGTTCCATCGTATGTCAGCTACTCCACCTTCCACCTGATCACAACCAGTCTTTTCCCAAACTTGGATCTTTTGAGGAAAGATGAGACAAGAAAATGTACCATACTCCACGTGAACCCTTCTCTAGACCTAGGAAAACTTATTCAATACTCCTGCTTACTAAGAGCTGATCAGTATATGAAAGAAAGACACTCAGGAAGTTTGCCTGAAGGTTAACTCAGAGACCTGGGAGTGAAACCTAGCTCTCCTGCTTCCTAGGCCCCTCTGTGCCATCTATTTTTAGCCATGCTGCCCTGAGCCTTGTCCATCTTGTCTGAAAGCCAAAGTAGGCACACAGTTTGCTCATAAACATTCCTGTGCTTGCCAGCTCATGCTAGCCAACCATTTAGATGTTGGTTTTAAAACTGCGAGCCTTCCCTTGTACCTACCTCCTAAGGCCTGCAAAGAATACACACCAAGGGATCAACAGCCTGAGTTTTTCCCGAAGCCAAGTGACCTCAGTCAAATGCCCTCAGTTGAGAGGCGTGTCTATTACCCGTTCATCTTGGCACAGGGTGCAGCAAATGACTCCCTCTCAGAGCCACTGTTCCTGGTCACAGTTCTTTGAGTGTGCTGACCTACTTTCTCCCCTTCACAGGAAAAACAGAAACCAATAAATTTCTCCAGTGAGTAATCTTGCTTTCAGGAGCACTGACTCTGTGTTTTGGCCTCTTGTCCTTTCCCTGCTCCATTATCACTCTGCTATAACCATAAGAAAATGGTTCATGACTGAACTAGAACTCTGTTTGTTGTTTACTGTCCCCATTCTGTAGCTGGGTTTTCAGAGCAACTATGGCCCACATATCACAGGGATGGGGGCAGAGCCCTCCCTACCTTTCCTTTCCCTACTACAATTCATTGCTAAATAGCGTAATGTGGACTAAAGTTGCTTCTGCACAAGAATGTTGGGAATCAACAGAGTATCTCTGGTTTTGGCCACACATGCTATGCGACTGGTAGCATTATGGACTGAGAGGCATTCAGCTTGAGACTCCTGACTTAACTTACTATATACCTTTGGAGTGGGCCTCCAAGAAGAGTCAGGTGGCTCAATTCGGTTGCCTTGACAAGCAGAACCTCTTTACTGAGCGTGTACAGGTGACTCTCAAATACCCACACTGAGATTCTCTGTGGCTAATGGATTATTTTAGGCTGTCCTTACCCTTCACAGTCTTCATGCTATTGCCCACTCCCTCCAGCCATCATCTGGAAGCAACTTGGAAATATATGCTCATTTTAATGTCAGTCTGAGAAAAGTTAACTAGAGGAATAAATCTACTGGGGTTCAGAGGCAAGGTGTTGATAGGACATATAATGTATTCCAGAGTGCCTTTTGGATTATCTACCGGTTTTTAATAACCTGGCATGTCTGTTCTTCATGACCATGGATAACTGAGTTTATCTTATTTTGCTCCCCTATCCCTGGGCACTGTGTCTCCTTTCTTCCTCACTTGTCCTTGTGTGTACAACAGATTATAACCAGCTTGCCTTCTAGAATCCTGTCAAATTTCATTTATATCGAATGTGCTGGCCAGGTGTGGTAGCTCACCCCTGTAATCCCAGCATTTTGGAAGGCCGAGGTAGGAGGATCACTTGAGCCCAGGAGTTAGAGACCAGCCCGGGCAGCATAGCGAGACCTCATCTCTACAAAAAAAAAAAAAAAAAAAAAAAAAAAAATTAAAATAGCCAGGCATGATGGCACATGCCTGTAGTCCCAGCTACTTGGGAAGCTCAGGCGGGAGGACTGCTTGAGCCTGGGAGATTGAGACTGCAGTGAGCCTGAGAGATTGAGACTGCAGTGAGCTGTGATCATGTCACTGCACAACAGCATGGACAACAAAGCAAGACCCTGGCTCAACAAACTGGAAGTGCTAACATGGGCTTTTAAAAAGGTTCCAAGTCCTTTTCACCAGCTCCAAAGTCATATTCGAAGTCTGGGCAACATGGCAAAACTCGTCTCTACAAAAAATACAAAAAAATAGCCGGCCATGGTGGCACACACCTGTAGTCCCAGCTACCTGGGAGTGTAAGGTGGGAGGATCACCTGAGCCTGGGAAAGGGAGGTTGCAGTGAGCTGAGATTGTGCCACTGTGCTCCAGCCTGGGTGACAGAGTGAGGCCCTGTCTCAAAATAAATAAATAAATAAATAAATAAAATCAATATACATTAGGAAGCAATGAGGTTTTTTTTTTTTTTTTTTTTTTTAAAGCAAGTTGTAGACAGATATATACTGGATGATACTGTTTTTCCCAACTTGGATAGAAATTAATACACAAACAAGAGTATCTTTTGTTTGAGGATAGGTATATATGTAGCAAAACACAGACTGAAAGACTAAGCCTAATTCATGATAAGTCATTTCAACCACTTCATATCATTCCATCATGTAAACGTACCCTGATTATTTATATATTATCCTTTTGATGGACATCAGCTTCTTTCCAATTTTTGTATTTTGCAAGCTGTGCTGCAATGTACATCCTTTTATGTGTCTCCCAGTGCATATGTGCAAAAAGTTTCCCTACACCAATGAATACCTAGAATTAGAATTGTTGGGTCCTATAGTATGCTTACTTTCAACTTTACAAAATATTGCTAAATTATTTTCCAAAGTTGTTGTACCAGCTGGGCACAGTGGTTCACAACTGTAATGCCAGCACTTTAGGAGGCCAAGGTGAGAGGATGACTTGAGGCTAGGAGTTTGAGACCTGCCTGGACTACATAGCAAGACCCCATCTCAATTAAAAAGATAATACAAATATAAAATATATATAAAGAAAAAAATCATATTGTAGTCATAGTGGCCACAAGAGGCTGCACTTCAGCAACTAGCTGATCTCAGGCCAGCTGGGCCAGGGTTAGAATGAACCCTTCCTCTGAAGAGCTGGGCAGGTAGCAGGTGGTAAGATAGGACATGGCTGCAGGCAACAGCCAGGAATCTCTACTTCTGGAGTAGCCATTCATACTTGTGGTTGTAAAGCGTGTGTCCCCCACCCAATCATCTGGGTTGGAGGTAGGATGTGGATGAATGACAACAGGACCTCTGCACTCACAGAACTGGAGAGGGGAGGGGGCAACTGGGATGGGGAATGAGGATGAATCGCAAGCAGCAGCAGAAGTGAGGAGAACAGTAGGGAGATAGGAAGGGTGATATTGCTAGTCACCAAAACAATGGGACAAAGATCCCAAAGATATTTCAGAGATCATTGAGTAGGTTGTCCCTCCCATTACAAATTCAGAGCAGGGCCTTGAGGACAGGGTTTCCAGAAAGGTGCCTACCAGACCTCAGCATTCACTGCCCAGGGCCACCTCAGGACTCTGCTTCCCATGTTTTGGTGTAGAGCTCCTTGGCTGCTCCAGCCATGGCTCAAGTGAGCCCATGTGCAGTTCATGCCACTGCTCTGGAGGGTACAAGTGTAAGCCTTGGCAGCATGCACATGGTGCTGACTCTGCAGAAGTGCTGAGCGCATGAGTTATGGGGCCATTGTGGCATCTACCTAGATTTCTAAGGATGTATCGGACAGTCTGGGGGCCCAGGCAGAGACTTGTTGCAGAGGCAGAGCCACTGCAGAGAGCCCCCACTAGGGCAATGCCTAGTGGAGCTGTGGAAAGCAGGATCCTGCAGAGTCTCCACTAGGGCAGTGCCTAGTGGAACCGCGGGAGTGGGACCACCACTGGGACCCCAGAGCCGTAGAGCTACCAGCATACAGTGCCAACCTGGGAAAGCTGCAGGCAGGAGACTCCAACCTGAGACAGCTGAAACATGTGCTGAGCCCAACAAAGCCATAGATAGGGGCAGGGCTGCCTGAGGCCTTGGGGGCTCAGCCCCTGTCTTGGTGTGCCCAAGATGCAGGACATGGAATCAAAGGAGATTATTCTACACCTTTAAGACTTAATGTGGTTTTCTTTGTTGGGTTTTAGACTTACTTGGGACCCCTTTCTTCTTGCCTATTTCTCCCCCTTGGAATGGGAATGTCTATCTTATGTCTGTCCCACTGTATTAGTCCATTCTTACACTGCTATAAAGAAATACCAGGCCGGGCACGGTGGCTCATGCCTGTAATCCCAGCACTTTGGGAGGCCAAGGGGTGCAGATCATGAGGTCAGGAGATCAAGACCATCCTGGCCAACATGGTGAAACCCCATCTCTACTAAAATACAATTAGCCAGGTGTGGTGGTGCATGCCTGTAGTCCCAGCTACTCGGGAGGCTGAGGCAGAGGAATCACTTGAACCTGGGAGACAGAGACTGCCATGAGCAGAGATCACACCACGGCACTCCAGCCTGGCAACAGAGTGAGATTCCGTCTCAAAAAAAAAAGAAAGAAAGAAATACCAGAGACTGGGTAATTTATAAACAAAAGAGGTTAATTGGCTCATGGTTCTGCAGGCTGTATGCAGATTCTGTAGGTTCTGCAGGAAACATGGTGCTGGCATCTGCTCGGCTTCTGTGGAGGCCTCAGGAAACTTTCAATCGTGGCAGAAGGTGAAGGGGAGGCAGGCATGTCTTACATGGCTGGAGCAGGAGGAAGAGAGCGGGGAGGTGCTAAACACTTAAACAACCAGATTTCATGAGAACTCACCATCACAAGAAAAGCACAGAGGGGATGGTGCTAAACCATTCATAAACGATCCACCCCCATGGTCCAATCACCTCCTACCAGGCCCCACCTCTAACACTGGAGTTTACGATTCAACATGAAATTTGGGCAGGGACACATATCCAAACCACATCACCCAGCATTGTATTTTGTAAATAAATAATTTTGTTTAATTTTTAATCTGTTTCGTCACAGCTGGAGGAAAATTTGCCTCAAGGTGAATTATGCCTTGAGTCCCACCCATATCTGCTTTTGATGAGACTGGACTTTGGATCTTTGAGTTGACACTGAAACAAGAATTTTCTGGCTACTGCAATGGAATGAATGTATTTCGCATTGTGAGGACATGAATTTTGGGGACCAGAATAGAATGCCATGGTTTGATTGTGTCCCCTAAAGTTCATGTGTTGGAAACTTAATTCCCAATAGAACAGTGTTGGGAGGTGGGACATAATAAGAAGTGATTAGGTCATGAGGGCTCTACCCTTATTAATAGATTAATGTCATTATCTCAGGAGTGGGTTAGTTATTGTAAGAGTGGCTGCATTATAAAAGCAAGTTTGACTCTTCCTGTTCCCACGCTCTTACCCTCTCTTGTACTTCTGCCTTTCATTATGGCATGACGCAGCGTGAAGGCCCTCATCAGATGCTGGCTCCATGCTCTTGGACTTCCCAGCCTCCAGTACCATGAGCCAAATAAATTTCTGTTTATTATAAATTACATAGTCTGTGATATTCTGTTATAGCAATGTAAAACAGACTAGGACACTCTGCCTGTTTCAGAACCCTCCAGGGGCTTCCAGTTACATTTTGTATAACGTTCAAGCTCTTTACTTTGACCTAATAAGATATAGTAGCCCTTACCAAAATATCTGATCTCATCCCATACTATGTTATTTGTTTACGATGCTTCCAGCTATCATTTGTTCTCTCTTCAGGGCCTATGCACCCTGCATACAATGTTCTCTTACCATCTGTCTCATCATCCATGTCTCAGCTCTAGGGTCAGCTCCTCATAGAGGCTTTCCCTGGTCATCCCAACTAAGGAGCCCCCTACTCTGATCAGTATCTCATCATATCACCCTGGTTTTTTTTTTTCTCTCTCTTTTTGGCGGGGCGGGAGGGGGGTTGACCTGGGCTATGGCTGGGTCAAGTGCCTGCTTTATTCAACAGGAAATGCCCAAGTGGGACTCACTCCCACCTTTCACAGTGTAAAGTGAGCAGGGAGCAAGGCAGGAAGCTAGAAAAATAACACATGGATCTAGACGATCCAGAAAGACCCTGTTAAGTCAGCTCAAGGCCAAGACTGGTCAGCGTGAGAGAATAAAAGAGGTGACGGAAAAGCCTTGGGCAGCCTGAGCCATGATGGGCCTAGCGGAAGTAGTTGGGACATTCATGGGCAACAAAATGCCAGGTTTGATTAAAAGTGTCCATGACAGCTGGCTCCATGGGCCCTTCCTCCATCACTGCCAAGTTCTGCTCCAGCTTCTCCAGGCTGGACGTGCCCAGGATGACCACGTCTCTGTGGGCACCCTGCAGCTGTGAGTGGTGGTACATCCACCGGAGGGTGGGTGGCCAAGGTCATGCTGGGGGCACTGATGCCATACACGGCCTGTGTGGCCTTCTGCATCAGGGCAATGGCCTCAAAGTGGTGCTCCTTCCAGAAGCGATTCCTGTAGGTCTCAGCCCAGCTATTCCCAAAGAAGTGGCCCCCAGACTGTTTCCTGCCCTTGTCCTCATACTTGTACTTGCCGGTCAGCAGACCCCCAGCCAGAGGGTTGTAGGCATAGAACCTCAGTCCAAAGTGCCCAAGGCAGGGGAAGAGCTCCATTTCCACCTGCCGGGTGGTGGCATTGTACATGCCGTGGTACACAGTGGGCAGGATCCAGCCTTTGCTCTTATTTATTTATTTATTTATTATTTTTCTTTTTTTTTGGAGATGGAGTCTCGCTCTGTCACCCAGGCGGGAGTGCAGTGGTGCCATCTCGGCTCACTGCAAGCTCCGCCTCCCGAGTTCACGCCATTCTCCTGCCTTAGCCTCCTGAGTAGCTGGGACTACAGGCGCTTGCCACCACACCCGGCTAATTTTTTTTTTTTTTTTTTTTGTATTTTTAGTCAAGACGGGGTTTCACCGTGTTAGCCAGGATGCTCTCGATCTCCTGAACTCGTGATCCGCCCACCTCGGCCTCCCAAAGTGCTGGGATTACAGGCCTGAGCCACCGCGCCCGGCCCAGCCTTTGCTCTTGCAGAGGGTACAGATCTCGGCCACTTCCCAGCCGGCATAGTTGGAGAGGCCAGGCTCCACGAACTTGCCCTCCTGGTGTCGCTGGTGGCAAGCACACAGCGTCTCTTCCACTGGGGTGCCGTGGTCAGGTGCATGTAGGTAGAAGAGGTCCAATCGGGGACACTGCAGCCTCTTCAATGACGTCTCTAGCTGGGACCAGACAATGTCAGGCTTTAGTGATTTTCCCTCCTAAGGGTTGGCCTTGGTGGCAAATTTCACTCAGCAGTCGCCGCCGCCCAGCTCCAGCCTCAGGCCGCCCAGGATGATTTTGGACTGGCCATCGCTGTACATGAAGGCCATGTCCAGCTCGGTGTGGCCGTGCTCCAGGAAAGCATGCACGGCCGTGGCGCTGGCAGATGCGTCCATGTGGTGCCCCATCTCCATGGTGCCCAGCACCATGGCGGGCCGGGCCAGGATGCCCAAGGCGGCCTGCGTTGGTTGTGGAAGGGACATGGCGAGCATGCGGGCCTCGGGTGGCAGGGAGCGACCTGTGCAGTGGATGGCGGCTTGGGGCATGGTGCGAGACGCGGTGCTCAACAAGACCGTGGTGCCTGCCCCTCACCCTGTTTTATTTTCTCCCTACCACTTAACATTATCTGAAAGTGTCTGTTCATTTATTGGCTTGCTTATTATTATATATCTTCACCGCCACTAGAATGTAAATTTCATGAGCATGGCAATCTTATTTGCCTCAGTCCTGCTGAATGTCTAGCAACTAGCACAGTACTTAGCAGGTGCTCAGTGGATTATTTGTTGAATAAATGAGTCAGGATATGGACTGGCATTGTTGAAACCATGGGAAATATGTGATCATATGATCACGTCAAGGAGAGCCTGAAGAGTTAAATGTGGATTATAAAGGAATGAGCAGAGGAAAGAATGCCTGCAAAGCAATTTGGAGGAACAACCAGGGAGGTAGGAGGAGAGACAGGAAAGTGTGATGTTACAGAAGGCAATCCTACTTCTCTCCCCAAAAGCAACCAATGCTAACAGATGGGTGGGTATCCTTCCAAATCATGTTCTATATATTTACATACATTCACAAATGTTTATATTACATGCATATGTAGTTTTGGTTTTTATATAAATGAGCTCATAGTACATGTATTATTCTATCATTTGCTTTTTTTAAAAAAAATAACAGCTTTATTGAGCTATAATTCACACACTACACAATTCACACATTTAAAGTGTGCAGTTCAATTGTTTTTAGTATATTCATGGATGTGTGCAACCACTGCCATAGTCAATTTTTAGAACATTTTCATCACCTCAGAAGGAAACCCTGTATCCTTTAGCTATCGCCTCTTTATCCTTCAACCCTTACCAACCACTAATCCACTTTCAGTCTCTATAGATTTCCCTATTCTGGACTTTGATATTAATGGAAGAATATGTGATCTTTTGTGACTGGCTTATTTTACTTAGCACAGTGTTTTCAAGGTTCATCTATGTTGTAGCATGAATCGGAACTTCATTCTTTTTATTGCTGAATAAAATTGCTCTTGGAGGCCAAGCATGGTGGTGCACACCTGTAATTTCAACACTTTGGGAGGGTGAGGCAGGTGGATCACTTGAGCTCAGGAGTTCAAGACCAGCCTGGGCAACATGGCAAAACCCTGTCTCTACAAAATACAAAAAATTAGCTGGATGTAGCAGTGTGTTCCTATAGTCACAGCTACCCAGGAGGCTGAGGTGGGAGGACTGCTTGAGCCTTGGAGGCCAAGGCTGCAGTGAGCCATGACTGTGCTACGGCACTCCTGCCTGGGCAACAGAGTGAGACCCTGTCTCAAACAAAACAAAACAAAACAAAAAACTTGCAACTTGCTCTTGGCATATCCATTGTGTGGATATACTACATTTTGTTTATCTATTTGTCATTTGGACATTTGGGTAGTTTCTCCTTTTTATTTTATTTTTTGATGGAGTCTCACTCTGTTGCCAGGCTGGAGTGCAGTGGTGTGATCTCGGCTCACTGCAACCTCCGACTCCCTGGTTCAAGTGATTCTCCTGCCTCAGCCTCCCAAGTAGCTGGGATTAGAGACACGTGCCACCACACCCAGCTAAGTTTTTTTTTTTTTTTTTTTTTAGTAGAGGCAGGGTTTCACCATGTTGGCCAGGATGGTATCCATCTCCTGACCTCGTGATCCACCTGCCTCAGCCTCCCAAAGTTTTGGGATTACAGGCATGAGCCACTGCACCCAGCCAGTTTCTACTTTTTGGCTATTATAAATAACATGGCTAAGAGTATTCATGTTCGTTTTTGTGTGGACATATATTTTCATGTCTTTTGGGTGTGTATCTAGGAGTGGGATTGCTGGGTCATATGGTAACTCCGTGTTTAACATTTTGAGGAACTACTGGATTGTTTTTCAAAGTGGCTGATCCATTTTACATTCCCACCAGCAGTATATGAGACTTCCAGTTTCTCCACATCTTTGCCAACACTTGTTAGTATCTGTCCTTTTGATTATAGCCATACTAGGGACTGTGATATCACTTGCTTTTTTATTTAATGTGTATGGATTTTTTTCTGTATCAGTATATATAGATATCTTTTGTGTGTGTGTGTGTGTGTGTGTGTGTGTGTGTGTGTGAGACAGTCTCACTCTGTAGCCCAGGGTGAAATGCAGTGGCATGATCTCGGCTCACTGCAACCTCCGCCTCCCAGGTTCAAGCGATTCTCCTGCCTCAGCCTCCTGAGTAGCTGGGATTACAGGCTCCTGCCACCACGCCTGGCTGATTTTTGTATTTTTAGTAGAGACGGGGTTTTGCCATGTTGGCCAGGCTGGTCTCAAACTCCTGACCTCAGGTGATCCGCCCACCTGGGCCTCCCAAAGTGCTGGGATTACAGACGTGAGCCACCACGCCCAGCTGATATCTTACATATTTAACTGCTACATAATATTCCACAGAAACCATGCTTTTCAAGATATTCCTGCCTATATCACTGTGTTATTTCTTCCACCAGGGCTTGGCAGTCTGGAAATAGAAACAATGGTGGTGGATCAATTCAATTGATCCAGATTTGGAAGTTGGGTGGCAAGTGAGAAGGATTTGGATGGTAATGGTGAGAAAGGATTTGAAATAATTTATCAAACCTGGTTCAGATCAATCCTGGTGCATAAGTGACTAACAACGAGCTGGAGTGGATGGCATAGCATAGTGGCTAGAACCCTAAAAGAAGGGATTTTACATGAAAGTGGAAAGATAACTGTTTGGTTTTGCATTTACCCATTCCCTCTGTTGAGTTTTTTTTTTTTAAATACTGAGTTATTCACTACTTTGTCTTCTTTTTTTTTGAGACAGAGTCTCATTCTGTTGCTCAGGCTAGAGTACAGTGGCAATCTCACTGCAGTCTCTACCTCCCGGGTTCCAGTGATTCTTGTTCCTCAACCTTCCGAGTAGCTGGGATTACAGATGCCCACCACCATGCCCAGATAATTTTTGTGTTTTTATTAGAGATGGGGTTTCACCATGTTGACCAGGCTGATCTCGAACTCCTGACCTCAAGTAACCC
This sequence comes from Gorilla gorilla gorilla, assembly GCF_029281585.2. Lineage (NCBI taxonomy): Eukaryota > Metazoa > Chordata > Mammalia > Primates > Hominidae > Gorilla > Gorilla gorilla. Next base: position 130,601,981 of record NC_073247.2, read on the forward strand.
ACCCACCTCGGCCTCCCAAAGTGCTGGGATTACAGGCGTAAGCCACTGCGCCTGGCCTGCTTTGCCTTCTTAAACAGATGATTCAGAACATAATATAACCTTGTTTTGTGACTCAGGGTGGCCATTATGATCATCTGCTTTTGCCCTGGACCTCTGAGGCATGTAGCAATATGTCTTTCCTTATGTCTTTTCCCTAAGTGTGTTCTGGATTTTTGTGCTTTTGAAGAAGTTCTGAGATCAACGTATTCTTGGTTCTTCTAATGTGTAGCTGTTTGACTAAGGACTGACTCCATGCATCTCCTATGAAGTGAAGTTCATGGGTTTTATGACAGCAATTTTACATGCTGCTTAGATGCTTTTTTCTCATCTAGGTTTTTAGTTATATTATGGCAGAGATTATAAGAAATCTGATCTCTAGAGAAGTGTTGGTACTTCTTTAATTTGGCATAGACTATTTTTGGCAAGCTAGTTTTCTAGCATTGAACACTTTAATGAATAAGTTCATAGTCACCCTATCCACATTCTTTTTAATGGTAGAAAACTGTCTGTCTAATACAGTAGCCATTAGCTACATGTAGATTTTTAAATTTAAATATAAATTAATTAAGAGTAGGCTGGGCATGGTGGTTCATGCCTGTAATCCCAGCACTTCAGAAGGCCAAGGTGGGTGGATCATTTGAGGTCAGGAGTTCAAGACCAGCCTGGCCAACATGGTGAAACCCCGTTTCCACTAAAAATACAAAAATTAGCTGGGTGTGGTGGTACACACCTGTAATCCCAGCTACTCGGGAGGCTGAGGCAGGAGAATTCCTTGAACCCAGGAGGTGGAGGTTTGCAGTAGCCGAAATCCGCCACTGCACTTCAACCTGGGTGACAGAGCAAGACTCCATCTCAAAAAAAAAAAAGAAAAAAAGAAAAAATTCCCTTATTGTACTAGCCACATTTCAAGTGCTTAGTAGTCACATGTGGCTAGTGGCTACCCTATTGGAAAGTGCAGATGTAGAACACTTTCATCATCAAATAAAGTTCTATAGAGCAGCAATGGTTTAGACATTGAGCCAGTCTCTTCTCAGGCTTCTTGTTTCCAAACTAGAGTCTCATGGTTTAAGTGCATCCTTGTACAAGCAACCATGCTCATACTATTCTCCAACACTCTCTGACTTCCAACCCCTGATCATTGTCATTTGCTCTCTATTAGTATTAATTTCCTATGGCTGCTATAACAAATCACCACAAGTTTAGTGGCTTAAAACAACATAAATTTATTATCACATATGACATAGTTTTGATATTTGTCCCCTTCAAATCTCATGTTGAAATGTGACCCCTAATGTTGGAGGTGGAGCCCACTGGGAGGTGTTTAGGTTATGGGGGTTGATCCCTCTTGAATAGCTTGGTGCTGTCCCCATGATAATGAATGAGTTCTCACTCTATTAGTTTACAGGAGATCCGGTTGTTTACAAGTACATAGCATGCCTCCCCTCTCTCTATCACTCCCCCCTCACCCTGTGACATGCCTGCTCACCCTTTGCCATCTGCCATGATTAGAAGCTTCCTGAGGTTCTCACCAGAAGCAGATGCTGGCATCATGCTGCTTGCTGCTTATACAGCCTGCAGAACTGTGAGGCAAATAAACCTCTTCTATTTATAAATTACCCAGTCTCAGGTGTTCCTTTATAGCCACACAAAACCAACTAAGGCAATACAGTTTTGGAGATTGAAGTTCAAAATCAGCCATTTTCCAGCTTCTAGATGCTGCCTACATTCCTTAGTTCATAGCTCCTTCCTCCGTCTTCAAAGCCTGCAGTGTAGCATCTTCAAGTCTCTCTGTGACTCTCTGACCTCTGCTTCCATAGTCACATGACCTTCTCTGACTCTGACCTTCCTGCCTCTTTTATGAAGAATCCATAATAAAGATTAGGTCGCCTTGGCTAATCCAGAGCAATCATCTCATTTCAAGAATATTAACTTAATCACACCTGCAAAGTCCCTTTCAGCATTTTACCATTATGTTATACCGGTATGTTGTGAGGACCACTATTCAGCCTGCCACAGACAGTTTTCTACAATGGCATTTTGTTTTCCTGTGATGGACAGTGATCCAGTGGTCCTTATTTTCCAGGACCAGAGTATGCTGGTCCAGCACAGAGTATGCTGATATCCCAAGGTTTTATATAAAGGGAGGATAATGTTTTAAAATCTTATTTTCTGTGAGAAAACATTTTAAATGGTCCATTTTCAAGGTATGATAAATCTAAGTACTGGTAGCCAGCCTGCGGACGTGACAAACCGCACAGCTCATGCACCTAGAAAGTCGCAATAAGCAAACAGAATGTAGAGGAGGAGTCAGCCTATAAAAGGGAAGAAAAAGTTTACAGAGTTATTGGAAAATCAAAACTTAAGCAGGGAAGGGGACTGGGTTATAACCTTATAAGGGATAATGAAACTTAGGTGACGTCCAGGAAGATTGTAACCCCACAGTACTTGACCAATGAGGAACTGGGGGAGGGACTTGCGTGCTAGGAGATAAATTACCTGCTGTAGCTGCCCCAGCTGTGCCTGCCTACCAGACACCCATTCTTGCAAGATCACCATTAAAAGTCTCTCTTCCATTGTTCTTTTGTGTCTCTGAGTCCATTCTTTGGGTTTGGACAGATGAATGTGTTTCTCACAAACTTGGGGGCCCATCTGGGATCTCTGTGCCTGCGTGGAGTTGGACTCCGGCCAAGAGGGGAGAGGCGTCCCACCTGATTTAAGTGGCCTGCTCTGTCTGGGAATCCCGGCTCCCTGCAGAGGCCATAGACAAACCTGAGACTGTTATTCAGGAGGCAGTGGAGGTGACACAGGGAGAAAAGCAGGCACCGTGGCAACCAGGCAACCTCATGTACGAGCCAAGGTAGGAAAAGTGGACTGTGAGTATTGTCTTGGTGGTTGGGCATTTTTGGAGGTCGAGTGTGTGTGACTGAGACGTATCCTAGGTATGAAGCAAGTGTGGAGACCCAATTTGCGGTTCTGTTCTCTCGTGAGGGAAACAGCCAGAGATGGATGAAATGATTCTCAGTGTGTGCAAGAAACCTCTAGTGGGGGGCTTGAGTACACAGGGAAAAAATCAGACACAGATTGACGAAAATGGGAAACAGAAATTCTAGGCCTAGGGGACAAAGGAAAGAGGGAGCCAAAGAGACTCCCTCTGACATTCCCCCGGATAGTCCTTTAAGAAGAATGCTGCAGGTTTGGAGGGACAACCCTTGAACCAGGGACAAGGAAAAGGAAAAGATGATAAAGTATTGCTGTTTTACCTGTCCCAAAGACCCCATTCGTAAGCCTTCAGTCTTTTGATTTAAGTTTGGCTCAGATGAGAACTGGGTGTGCCAAGCTTTAATTCTCTATGCGAATGATAAAACCCCATTCTAGGCCGGGTGCGGTGGCTTACACCTGTGGTCCCAGCACTTTGGGAGGCCGAGGTGGGTGGATCACGATGTCAGGAGATCGAGACCATCCTGGCTAACACAGTGAAACCCCATCTCTACTAAAAATACAAAAAAAATTAGCCAGGTGTGGTGGGTGCCTGTAGTCCCAGCTACTTGGGAGGCTGAGGCAGGAGAATGGCGTGAACCCGGGAGGCGGAGCTTGCAGTGAGCTGAGATCGCACCACTGCACTCCAGCCTGGGCGACAGAGCAAGACTCCACTAAAACAAAACAAAACAAAAAACAAAAACCATCCTCACAAGAAGAGATAGGTTATGCTCTCTGCTGGATCAAAGAATTAACCCCCACGTTCCCCATCAAAGAAGAAGAAAGCCTAGTAAAAAGCTCTTGCCCAGTGAAAAGCCCTGGGACCCCCTATCATGCTTGCCCCTCCATACAGCTCACAAAATAGGGGACAGGAAGATCAAGGGGGCAACAGGAGGGTTAGAGGAAGAAAGACCTGGAGACCATGGGGGAACCGAACCAATTGCTCCTTTAAGTCCTCATCCAAATTTAAGAAAAAGAACAGTGTAAGAGGGATATTGAGAACTTCCTTATCCTGTCCACACAGCAGGCATCTAGCATGCTCCCTCTTAGAGAAGTTCCCATGGGACAGGGAGAGACTGGCTTCGTAAATGCTCCTCTTACAAGTTCTGAAGTTAGGAATTTCAAGAAGGAAATGAAACCACTCCTAGAAGATCCCCTCGGTTTAGCAGACCAGCTGGACCAATTCCTAGGAACCAGCTTTTACACCTGGGCTGAAATGATGTCTATCATGAATATTCTGTTCACGGGAGAAGAAAGGGGAATGATTAGGAGAGCAGCCATGACCATCTGGGAGAGGCAACACCCTCCCGGGCAAGGAGTCTTGCCAACCAAACAAAAATTTCCAAATGTTGATCCTAAATGGGATAATAATGATCCCAGGGACTGGGCCCAAATGCAGGACCTCAGGGAACTAATAATTAAAGGGATCAAAGAGTCCACTCCTAGGACACAAAATGTCTCAAAGGCATTCAAGATTCAACAAGAAAACGAGGAAACTCCCTCTGCATTCCTGCAGAGGATCCTGAGAAAATACTCTAGATTAGATCTGGAGGACCCAGTAGGGCAAGGCCTTTTGAAGGTTAACTTTGTAACTAAGAGCTGGCCTGACATTACAAAAAAATTACAAAAGAGTAATGAATGGAATGAGAAACCAATTGAGGAATTACTGAGGGAAGCTCGGAAGGTCTTTGTAAGGAGAGAGGAAGAGAAGCAGAAACAAAAAGCGAGAATCATGGTTTCCACAGTGGAAAAGGTAGTCAGAAGAAGGTTAGACCAAGATCCCTCTTGAAGGAAACAATGGGATAATAGATTTCGACACAGAGAAAGAAGGGAAAAGCTCCTAAGACTATGAGTTGATGTTACAAGTGCGGAAAACCAGGGCATTTTAAGAGAGAATGTCCTGAATGGGAAAAAGAAGAAAAAATGATCCCCTTCATGATGGTTGATGAAGACAAGGGGGGCCAGGGGTTCCTTCTGAGTAGGACCCTCCAGGAACCGCTGATAAATGTGAAGGTGGGACCCGAGGGAGAAGAAGTGACAGTTTTGGTTGATACTGGGGTGGCTTGCTCCTCCCTAATTCACCAACCAAGGGGTACAGAAGTCTCTAAGGAAAAATTGACAGTATCGGGGTAAAAGGGGAGGGATTTCAGGTTCTGATATTCAAGGAAATGTTAATTAGATTGGGACCTGAACAAATTGAGGGGTGACTCTTATATGTTCCTGAAGCAGGAACTAACCTCCTTGGTCAAGACCTGATTGTGAGATTGGGTTTAGGATTAGGAATAGAGGAAGGACAAATAAAAGTAATGATGGGCCTCCTAACAAAGGAAGAGGAAAGAAAAATTAATCCCCTTGTGTGGATTAGGGAAGGCAACAGGGGAGGGTTAAAAATCACACCCTTACAGATTAAACTAAAACAACCAGGAGAAGTAGTTTTCAGAAAACAGGCCAGGCACAGTGGCTCACGCCTGTAATCCCAGCATTTTGGGAGACCGAGGTGGGCATATCATGAGGTCAAGAGATCGAGACCAACCTGACCAACATGGTGAAACCCCGTCTCTACTAAAAATACAAAAATTATCTTGGCATGGTGGCACACACCTGTAGCCCCGGCTTCTCAGGAGGCTGAGGCAGGAGAATCACTTGAACCTAGGAGGCGGAGGTTGCAGTGAGCTGAGATCATGTCACTTCACTTTAGCCTTGCGACAGAGTGAGACTCCATTTCAAAAAAAAAAAAAAAAAGAAAGAAAAAGAAAACAATATCCCATTTCTATTGAAGGGAGAAAAGATCTCCAACTGGTAATAGAGGGATTGATTAAAGATGGACTATTAGAACCCTGCATGTCACCATACAATACTCCAATTTTCCCAGTCAAAAAGCCTGATGGGTTCTATAGATTAGTGCAAGATCTAGGGACTATGAATCAAATTGTCCAGACCCACCATACTGTGGCACCTAACCCCTACACCCTCCTTAATAAGATACTCTATGAACATAAGTGGTTCAGTGTAGTGGGTCTAAAAGATGCATTCTGGGCATGTCCCCTAGATTTTAGGAGTAGGGACCTCTTTGTCTTTGAATAAGAAAATCCTATAACTGGGAGAAAAAAACAGTACTGCTAGACTGTGCTGCCACAAGGTTTCATGGCAGCCCCAAATGTATTTGGTCAAATAATAGAAAAAGCCCGGGAGGAATTCCAACCTTCCAGGGGAACCCAGTCATTACAATATGTAGACAATCTTTTAATTTCTGGGGAGAGGAGGGCCGAGGTATCAGAAACCACCATAAGCTTGCTTAATTTCCTAGGAGAAAGGGGATTGCAAGTCTCTAAGAACAAATTGCAGTTTGTAGAAAAAGAAGTTAAATATTTAGGACACCTGATTAGTGAAGGGAAGTGGAGAATAAACCCAGAGAGAATATCTGGAATAGTGGGCCTGCCTTTGCCTAAGACAGAGAGAACTCCGAAAATTTTTAGGTTGAACTGGCTACTGCAGGTTGTGAATTGACTCGTATGCTCAAAAGACAAAAATTCTGTATCTCAAGTTACTAGAAGAGGAACCCGATCCCATGCAATGATCCCCAGAGGAAATTCAGGTAGTGAAAGAGCTAAAGCAGGCCCTCATTACTGCCCCGGTCCTGGCCCTACCATCTTTAGAGAAACCATTCCATCTGTTTGTAACAGTAGACCAGAGTTTGGCCTTGGAGTGCTCACTCAAACCGGGGGAGGGAAGAGGCAACCTGTTGCTTTTGTCTCCAAGCTTCTTGAGCCTGTCTCTCGGGGGTGGCCTGAATGTGTGCAAGCAGTAGCTGCCACAGCCCTGCTGGTAGAGTCAAAAGCTAACCTTTGGTGGGGCCCTAATAGTAAGCACCCACACCAAGTCAGGAATATATTAAATCAAAAAGCCAGGAGGTGGTTAATGGATTCTTGGATTCTAAAATATGAAGCCATGTCACTAGAAAAAGATAATTTGGCTGTAACAACAGATACTTGCCTGAATCCAGCCAGTTTCCTATGGAAAGGAGAGAAGAACAAAGAGACATCAGACCATAACTGCTTAGATATCATAGAATACCAAATCAAAGTTAGACCAGACCTTAAGGAAGCTCCACTACATGATGGGATAAGGCTGTTTGTGGATGGGTTGTCCCAAGTGACAAATGGCAAGAGACATAATGGTTATGCTGTTACTGATGGAAATAGTTAACCAAGTAATGACCCTAAAAGGGTAGAAATAATTGAGGTAAAGGATTTAAGGCAAACTTTAGAAATTGAGACAGGGTACAGGGATGTGAATGCCTGGGTCAAATTTTCAGTACAAGCCCTCAAGAGTAATTGCTGGCTGGGCGCAGTGGCTCACGCCTGTAATCCCAACACTTTGGGAGGCTGGGGCAGGCAGATCACGAGGTAAGGAGATCGAGACCATCCTGGCTAACACAGTGAAACCCCGTCCCTACTAAAAATACAAAAAATTAGCCAGGCGTGGTGGCACGTGCCTGTAATCGTAGCTACTCGTGAGGATGAGGCTGAGGCTGAGGCAGGAGAATCGCTTGAACCCGGGAGGTGGAGTTTACAGTGAGCCGAGACCATGCCACCACACTCAAGCCTGGGTGACAGAGCGAGAGTCCGTCTCAAAAAAAAAAGTAATTGCTATGTGCATGCTGCAGGACGACTTCAGGCACAGGTGATTCCATTTCCCCTAGGATGGGATACCGATCCTGAAGGCATGCATTGCATGTTGGCTCTATACCAGGACAAAGATGCATGGGGAAATGAGACTTGTAAGAGCCTGTCATTGTTCTTTCCTGCATTATGGTGGTCAGATCCCAGAGCAATCCCCTCATTCTCTATAGGGAATATGAACCACTCCTCTTGTCTCTCTAGGCAGGGGGCAGAGTTCAATAAGCCCGTGGGAGAACTCTCGTACTTGTACCCACATCCTAATTGTCACTGCTGAGTCAGGCAATGGCAATTACTCAGCTCTCCATATACTCTGGGCTGATGTCTGGTGGTATTGTGGGAAAGGGGACCTCCATAACCTGTTAGTTACTGTCCAATTGGACCAGGACTTGTGCTTTAGTCCAATTGGCCATTCCTTTCACCCTGGCATTCCATAAGATACCCGAAAATACACATGGCCACCAAAACCAGACAGATTTGACAAATTCTTTTGATCCCAATATATATATTGACTCGATAGGAGTCCCCAAGGGGGTGCCTAATGAATTTAAGGCCTGAAGCCAAATAGCTGCTGGGTTTGAGTCAGCACTCTTTTGGTGATCAACTATTAATAAGAATGTGGATTGGATTAACTATATCTGTTATAATCAACAGAGATTCATCAATTGTACTCAGGATGCCCTTAAAGAGGTGGCTAGCGAGTTTGATACCACCAGCTGAATGGCCTGGGAAACAGACTTGTGCTAGACATGATACTAGCAGAAAAAGGGGGTGTATGTGTTATGCTAGATGGGAAATGTTGTACTTTCATTCCCAACAATATTGCCCCAGATGGGACCATCACCAAAGTTTTACAAGGACTGACAACTCTAGCCAATAAACTGGCAGAAAATGCTGGAATTGACCCATTTACAGACTGGCTAGAAGGTTGGTTTGGAAAATGGAAAGACATGGTAGCTTCAATCCTTACATCTGTCATAATTGTGGCAGGAGTCTTAACAGCAGTGGGATGTTGTATTATCCCTTGTGTGAAGGGAGTAGCACAGAGATTAATTGAAACAGCTATTAATAAACAAATGCCAATGACTTACCAGCAAAATAACCTGCTACTATTAGAAACCAAATTAAACTCACTCTCCTATAAGGAAGAAAGTAGACAACTTCTAGAGTGATTGGAGGACCAAAAGGGTTTAGATGAAAATGAGACCCAAGGAAGTAAATAAAAAAGAGGAGGGAATTTGTGAGAAAACATTTTACATGGTCAATTTTCAAGGCATGATAAATCTATGTACTGGCAACCAGCCTGTGGACATGACAAACCATATGGCTCATGTACCTAGAAAGTCATGATAAGGAAACAGAATGTAGAGCAGGGGTCAGTCCATAAAAGGGAAGAAAGTTTTGTTATTGGGAAATCGAAATGTAAGTGGGGTAGGGGACTGGGGTATAATCTTATAAAAGATAATGAAACTTAGGTGATGTCTGGGACTATTGTAACCCCATAGTACTTGACCAATGAGGAACTGGGGGAGGGACTTGCATGCAAGAGATAAATTACCTGCTGTAACTGCCCCAGGTGTGCCTGCCTACCAGACACCCGATTTTGTAAGACCGCCATTAAAAGTCTCGCTTCCACTGTTCTTCGTGTCTCTGAGTCTATTCTTTGGGTTTGGACGGGTGAATGTGTTTCTCACATTTTCTGCCTTTCGCCTGTATGGAAATACCAAAATATGATTGTTCTGACCTTCAAAATATGATTCTGTGAGTACAGTGGTATAGGAGTATCTTATCAGCAAGACAAATCCACAGCTAACTCAATATCCTATCAGAGTGTTTGGCTACTGTAATACAGTTATTTCAGGGCTAATCTCTGCCAACTTTTCTTCTCAAACACACACACACACACACACACACACACACACACACACACACACACACACACGGATATGGATGCACCCATAAACAAAAAACTGGGGGCTCAATATATTAACCAAAGCAAAGCCTTCTGAGCTTCTCTTTGCCCCCAAAAAAAGGATGATAAATGAAAGTCTGAATCATTCCTAGGAGAAGAAGCAGCAGACACCAATGCAGGATTGGTCTTCCATTTCCAGTCTGGACAAGATAGCATAGACTCATTTCTCCCTGCTTCTCCCAGGTAAGCCCAACCAGAAATCCTGGAAATAATTCAAGAGGTGGCCACAGGAGGATTCTAAAAGGTGTAAAGGGGAAGGCAGAATGATTAGGAATCCCAGGACTGGAGGAACACCACAGTAGCAGGGTACCTTATGACTCTCAAGCCATAAATGTGACCCAGGCCCAGCATTTCCCAAACCCCAACGTAGCAATAGAAAATGGTTCCTGTAGGTTCCTTTCTCCTCTGCATTGAATGGGAGTCCTACTGACACCAACAGGTAAGCCTGGCAACTCCGGCAAGTGGGATTTAGCAAGGTGCCCCACTGACAATAAGCAGCCAGCAGAAGTGCTGTCCTTTCCCACAAGGTCAGAGACTCCCCTACCCCACTGAAAGATACTCTCCAAGCAAGCACACCATCAAGGGGAAATGTGACCAAGACAAGTAGCCTAGCCCAGGAAGCCTGTTTGTTTTCATGGTCTTGAGGCTTCTCTCTTCCTCTGAGAGATACCAGGAAGGCAGGCAGCAAAGTCAGGGGAGTCCCACCAGAACCAGCAGAGACAAGGAAGATTCTTTGTTTCCACAGACTAGAAGAATCACTTCCCCCACCTAGAGGCACCAGGCAACCCTATCTGAGGAACATTCTGCTTCCTCAGGCAGCACCAGCAGGGAAGAGTGGACCCATTAGCACCACATGAATCAAGCAGACCAAAATAGCACTACAGAGGCTCTGAAACTAAATTGTCATTGGAATCACAGCCTTCAAAAGTAGGCCAGGACCTGCATGCTAAACCTAAACAAACTGACTGCCTGCTAAAATCAAATATTTAAGTAGGAATTAGAGTCTTCTAACATAATAGTCAACATATCCAGAATATGATAAAAATCACCCTAAAACAATCAACTGATACCAACACCAAGATGAATTAGATGTTGAAATTATCTGACAAGGGATTTAATGTAGCCACCACAAAAATGCTTTAATAAGTAATTGCAAAGTCTCTTGAAATAAATGGAAAAAATATAAAATCTTAGCATAGCAATAGAAGTTATACAAAAGTATCAAATATACTCCAGGCCAGTCTGACATGGTACATTCAGTCTCTGATTAGGAACGTGGAGTAGGGCAAGGACAAGTTAAGATGGGAAATACATGTGTGGTTCTGTGATGGAGCTGCAGCTGAATTATTTCATCACAAGGGGCTCTTATGTTATCAAAGGACACAGACCTGAACCTTGACTGAGTAGTTTTCTGAGGGGCATTGAGCACTTCCTGGGGAGTCCAGAATTGGGAAACTTGGCTTTGACCTTCATGTGGCTGTGTGACTATCTCTTATCTGTCTCTTTCTGGGAATAGGAACTACTTCGAATCCAGGAAGGGAGGCTGGTCAAATACAAATAACAATAAACAGCCCAATGGCAACCCTTCCTTGCAGTGAGTACTCACTGTGTGCCAAACACTGAACTAGATCTCTTTGTGATCATCCATTCATGGAATCCTCACAGCAGCCCTCCACTAAGGGCATTTTTGAGATCTCAGGTTTAATTGGGTTAAAGTTCCCTCAGTAGACACCTGGGGTAGCTACCAGCCTACAAGGCCCTGTGCCAGGTACAGGTATAGGTGATACTGTGATGACACCCTTCATAGACACACGTGACTAGAGCTCACAGCAGGTGGGGGCAAGCAAGTTCCTGGGATGGAACAACATGGGGGTCCCAAGGAACAAGTGGCCACATTCTGGCAGTGTTTGGGAAGATTTCCCCTTGGCAGGGTATTTAACTTGGGCCTCCAGATACCGGTGAAAGCATGGGCTTTGGCATCAGGAAGACTTGGATTCAAGTCCTGACTCCTTTGCTTCTTGGCAATGGGACCTTGGTTAAATAACCTAAAAAAAAAAATTTAACCTGACTGAGCCTCAGTTTCCTCATCTGTAAAATGGGTATAAGTATTGCTATAATCATTGTTGGGTTGTTGTGAGGAAGAAATGGGAAGATGCTCAGAGCAGCCCTAGGCAGGGATAGTCTGTGCCTCTTTACTTGAAGGCCCCTTCTGACACCTTCTTCCAGGAATCCTTTGATCTCTTCTTCCTTCAAATTCATACATAATCAGGCATTTTATACATGATTAAAACACCTGTTCACATTTTCTAAAGAACCAAATGAAAATTACAGAACTGAAAAATAGATTTTTAAAAATTGCTGGATAGGATCAATTATAGAGCAGAGATGGCAGAGGACAAAATCAGTAAACTTGTTTATAGATCAATAGAATTTACCCAGCCTGAACAACAGAGAGAAAATAGACTGAAAAAAAAAGATGGATAGGGCCTCAGGGACCTGTTAGAAATAACAAAACATCCAACATTCATATAATCAGATTCCCAGAAGGATACCAAAACCAAAGACAGTACAAAGCAAGAAAACTATAGATGAATGAATATCTTTCATGGACTTAGACACAGAAACTGCCACAAAATAATAGCCAAATGAACCCAACAATGTAGAAAAGAATTATACTCTGGGATTTATTCCCATGTATGCATAGTTCAATATTTTAAAGTTAATCAATGTAATCCACCATATCAGCAGACTAAAATCATTTAACCATATCAACTGGCACAGAAAAAGCATTTGATGATAACATTCAACCTTTTTTTTTTTTTTTTTTTTTTGAGACAGGGTCTCGCTTTGTTACGCAGGCTGGAGTGCAGTGGCACAAACATGGTTCACTGCAGCCTCAACCTCCTGGGCCCAAGTGATCCTCCCTCCTCAGTCCCCCAGTAGCTGGTACTGTAGGTGTGTGCCGTCATGCCTGGCTAATTTTTTGTATTTTTTTGTAGAGACAGGGTTCCACCGTGTTGTCCAGGTTTGTCTCGAACTCCTGAGCTCAGGCAATCTGCCCTTCTCAGCCTCCCAAAATTGCTGGGATTACAGGCATGAGCCACCACACCCAGCTTAAAGTTCAACATTTATTCATGATTAAAAACTCTCAGTACACTAGGCATAGAGGAAAACTTCCTTAATCTCATAAAGAACATCTGCAAAAAACCTACAACTAATATTATACTTAATGGTGAAAGACTGAGTTCTTTCTTAAGTCAGAACAAGGCAAGCATGTTTGTTTTCACTACTTTTTTTTTTTTTCAGGTGGAGTCTCACTATGTTGCCCAGGCTGGAGTGCAGTGGCACGATCTCAGCTCACTGCAACCTCTGCCTCCTGGGTTCGAGTGATTCTTGTGCCTCAGCCTCCCAAGTAGCTGGGACTACAGGGGCCCACCACCACGCCCAGCTAATTTTTGTATTTTTAGTAGAGACGGGGTTTCGCCATGTTGGCCAGGCTGGTCTCGAACTTGTGACCTCAGGTTATCCACCCACCTTGGCCTCCCAGAGTGCTACAGTCGTGAACAACCGTGCCTGGGTGTTCTCACTACTTCTATTCAATATTGTATTGTAAGTTCTATCCAGTACAATGGCAAGAAAGGGGGAAAAATAGCTCTAGCACAACAAAGCAAGAAAAGGAAATAAAAGGTACATGGATTGGAAAGGATCAAGTGAAACTGTCTTGATTCTCAAAAGACTTAATTGTCTACATAGAAAATCACAGGGAATCTTTTTTTAAAAAAAAACAAAAAAAACCTCGTAGAACTATTCACTGAATTCAGTAAGGTCATATGATACCAGATAAACACACAAAAATCAATCACATATATATACTAACAATGTGGAAATCTGAATAAAGAACACAATGCCATTCATCCTTGTGCCAAAAAGCAAGTATAAATTTAACAAAACATGAAAGGATCTGTATGTTGGAAATTATAAAACACTGAGGAAAGAACTCAAAGAAGACCTTAATAATTGCAGAGACATACTGTGTGGGTTAAAAGACAACATAGTAAAGATATCAATTATCCCCAAATTGATCTATAGGCTAATGAAATTCCTATCAAAATCTCAGCAAGGATCTTTATAGACATAGAAAAGCTTCTTCTAAAATTTACATGGAAAGGCAAAGGACCTAGAGTAGCTAAAGTGATTTTCATAAAGAATAAATTGGAGGGAATCACTCTTCCCAATATAAACGGTTACCATATATGGCTATAGTAATCAAGATACTGTGGTACACGGATATAGACAGTGGAAATGATAGATCATTGCAGACTTGGAAGAGTGAGGGGTGGAAGGGAGGAGGATGATGAGAAATTGGCTAATGGGTACAATATATGTTATTCATGTGATGGATACACTCAAAGCCCTAACTAACTTGGCCCCTGTGCAATCTATGCATATGATAAAATTGCACATGTACCCCAATATTGTACAAATAAAAAGAAAAAAAAGAGAGTATGGTAATGGCAGAGAGTAGACACATAGATCAGTGGAACAAAAAACCCAGAAATATAGCAATGCAAACTTGCTCAAACGATTTTTGACAAAGGTATAAAAGCAACTTAAGGAAGGATAGCGTTTTCAACAAACAGTTCAGGAGAATTGACATCCATAGGCCAAAAAGTGAACTTTTACCTAAACATCCCACCTTATACAAAAATAACTCAAAATGGATCACAGACTTAAATGTAAAGCATACAACTATAAAACATTTTAGAGAAAAAAAAACCACAGGAGAAAATCTTCATGATTTAGGGCCTAGCAAAGTGTTCTTAGGTTTGACACTGTCTAGGGGTTATCCATGTAAGAAAAACTACATTAAATTGGGCTTCATAAAAAATTAAAAGCTTTGATCTATGAAAGGTCCTATTAAGAGAATGAAAAGACAAGCTATAGACTGAGAGAAAATATTTGCAAGCTACATACCCAACAAAGAACTCGTATCTAGGATATATAAAGAACTTTTGGGCCAGGCATAGTGGCTCACACCTGTAATCCCAGCACTTTGGGAGGCCAAGGCAGGTGGATCACTGGAACCCAGGGGTTGGTGACCAGCCTGGGCAACATGGCAAGACCACCTCTCTACAAAAAAAAAAAAATATATATATATATAAATTAGCTGGGTGTGGTGGCGCGTGCCTGTAGTCCCAGCTACTCGGGAGACTGAGGCAGGAGAATTGCTTGAGCCCAGGAGGTCGAGGCAGGAGGTACCACCACACTCTAGCCTGGGAGATAGAGCGAAACCCTGCCTCTGGGGTGGGGATAGATTAACACACCGTATTTTGATTTCCTAGTGCTGTCTCTTGGTATGAAGATTTATATAGCAAAGGCTTGGTTTTTTCATTAAAGTGATGTTCAATTAAACTTGGTTACTGAGAATTTCCAGAAGGCAAACAATTCTTCTTTGGATTACCAGAGGCCCTAAGGTGCTACATACTCAGGTTTGGGGAGTCATTCTTCTTTGTAACTATCCAGCTGGGTAGCCAGATGGCCAATGAGTTTCATGCCTGCACAATGAGCCAGAAAATGTTCAAGGCCCCAATTTTTTGTTTTTATCTTTTTTTAAAAAGTTAAACTTTCTATTTTGAGATGACTGTAGGTTCATGTGCAGTTGTCAGAAACGGCACATTGAGATATTATGTACCCTTTATCCAGTTTTTCTCAGTGGTGACATCTTATTTACTGTACTATAGTATCACAACCAGGACGTTGCTACAACCTATTACTCTTGTCCAGATTTCCCAAGTTTTACCTGTAATCATTTGTTTCTGTTTATGTGTTCTATGTATTTCATTATATGCATTTTTTTTTTAAATAACAGATCTTTTTCACTAGAAGTTTTATGCAGTTGTAGCACTTGTAGGTTCATGTATCCACCAACACAGTACAGAAATGTACTTTCACCACAAGGAACCTTTTGTAGCCATGCCTACCTCTTTTTTTTTTTTTTTTTTTTTTTGAGATGGAGTTTCACCCTTGTCATCCAGGCTTGAGTGCAGTGGTGCAATCTTGGCTAACTGCAACCTCTGCCTCCCAGGTTCAAGCAATTCTCCTGCCTCAGCCTCCTGAGTAGCTGGGATTACAGGCACCTGCCACCACGACCAGCTAATTTTTGTATTTTTAGTAGAGACAGGGTTTCACATGTTGGCCAGGCTGGTCTCAAACTCCTGATCTCAGGTGATCCACTCCCTCGGCCTCCCAAAGTGCTGGGATTACAGGCATGAGCCACTGC
Organism: Gorilla gorilla gorilla; assembly: GCF_029281585.2. NCBI lineage: Eukaryota > Metazoa > Chordata > Mammalia > Primates > Hominidae > Gorilla > Gorilla gorilla. The sequence continues at coordinate 130,617,927 of NC_073247.2, forward strand.
GCTGGGCTGCCAAGCCTACCTCCTATATGCTCCATTCCCTAATGCCTGGTACCCACTAATCTGTTCCCCATCTCTATATTTTTGTCAAGAGTGTTATGTAAATAATCATACAGTTTATAACCTTTTACGATTGGCTTTTTTTCACTAAGCAAAATTCCCAGGAGTTCATTCAAGTTATTGCATGAACCAATACCTGATTTCTTTTTTTTTTCTTTTTTTGAGACAGTCTCATTCTGTCACCCAAGCTGGAGTGCAGTGATGTGATCACGGCTCACTGCAGCTTTGAACTCACTCAAGCGATCCTCCTACCTCAGCCTTCTGATTAGCTGGGACTACAAGCATGTGCTACCACACCCAGCTAATTTTTAATTTTTTTGTAGAGACAGGGTCTCACTATGTTGCCCAGGCTGATCTTGAACCCCTGGGCTCAAGCAATCCTCCTTCCTCAGCCTCCCAAAGTGCTTGGATTATAAGCTTGAGCCACTGTGTCTGGCCCCTGATTTCTTGTTATTGCTGCATAGTATTCCATGGCATGGATGAATTATAATTTGTTTAGTCATTAATCTGTTGAAGAATGCCAACAATGTATGAATGATACAGTTTTTCTGCTTATTTGCCAGCATGTGTGTTGTTAACTATTTTTTAATTTTAGCTATTCTGATAGGTGTTTAGTGATATCTCATTGTGATTTTAATTTGCATTTCCCTTATGGCTAATGATGTTGATTGAGCATCTTTGTCGTGTGTTTGCAATCTATATATCCTTTTTGGTGAAATATCTATTCATATATTTTGCTCATTTTCTAATCGGATTGTTTGAGTTTTGAGAGGCTTTTTTTTGGGACGGGGTCAATTTTGTATTGCTATAAAGAAATACCTGAGGCTGGGTAATTTACAAGAAAAGAGATTTAATTGGCTTATGGTTCTGCAGGCTGTACAGGAAGCATAGTGGCATCTACTTCTGGGGAGGCCTCAGGAAGCTTCCAATCATGTTGGAAGGCAAAGCAGGAGCAGGCATATCACATGGTGAGAATGGGGTGGCCAGGGCAGAGAGAGGGAAGTGTGTATGTGTTTGGAGAGACAGAGAGAGACAGAGCGCCACCACACACTTTTAAATGACCAGATCTCATGTGAACTCAGAGTGAGAGCCCACTTATCACCAAGGGGGTGGCCCAAGCCATTCACGAGGGATCTGTCCCCATGATCCAAACACCTCCCACCAGGCCCCACCTCTAACACTGGGGATTAGATTTCAACATGAGATTTGGGTGAGGACAAATATACAAACTCTATCAGTTATACTGCATAGTTGATGAAGTCTGGGCTTTTAGTGTACCCATCACCCGAATTGTATACATTGTATCCAATAGGTACTTTCTCATCCTTCACCCACCTCCCACCCTCCTACCTTTTGGAGTCTTCTCCAATGTGTATTATTCCACCCTCATTATAGAGTTTTGAAACCAGAAATCAGCATCTTGGGCTGCCTGAACTATTCTCAGATCACTTCTCTCACCAATTGGGGAAACTTACAGGACAGAAGAAGCCAGCTGACCTCTGTACACGTATATGGTTCTTGCCCAGGAGCCTCCAAGTGATTCTAGAGCCAGTCCTACACACACACACACACACACACACACACACACACACACACACACACACACACACAATAGGTACAACTGCCTCAGGAAGTCATGTTTTAAGGAATTCTTAAACTGCCCTCCTGAGTACCCCCAAATGTCTCTTGCTAAAGTTTAATCATGTCTGAACTTTCCAGCATCAGAATCATCTGTCTGGACTGAGGGATTCCAGAAGACCTCCCTAAAAATGCAGATGTGTCACTTATGAGGATATTCCATGATGAAGTTCGGCCCTGTGGGATTAGAATGATACCTTTTGATTTGAGATGTGTGAGAGGTCTGAAATGGTGCTCAATGCTAAGAAATAGGAACTCCAGCTTACATTAAGAGGTGGGACAGGGAATGACCCTGCCCAGCCAGGTGTCAGCAGGAGATGCTGGGACTCAGAGAGGTGGGCCAGAAGGGGAGGAAAGAGCCAAAGGAGGAGTGGGGGCATGCTGAGTACAAACTTTGCCTATTTCATAAATATGCCTGGATCATGCCCTGGTGGGCCCCACTATTGAGTTGGGTAGCTAGATGCTTGTTGGCTTCTGCCTTATCTACCTACCAGAAAAACACTAAGTAAAAGCTTTGAAATTCAATTCAATAAAAAAGAGTTTATGAATCCAGTGTACTTAGCCAAAATGAGGGATAAGGACGCCTTCTGGTTGCAGGAGGGCTTTATTCTTTGTTTAGCTTCCTCTTCTTTTGTGTTTCCCCTTTCTCCTCAAAGGCAAGCCATCACGGAGGTCCTAAGGAACTCAATTGTCAAGTATTGAACACTGCCAGTTTCTATAAGGAAGGGAGTCAGTCTGAGGTAGGAGGATTTAACCTGGAGCTGAAGGCAATAGGACAATCTTTGCACACTGCATCCAGAAGTAAGCATCCCTTCTGGCCAGGCACGGTGGCTCATGCCTGTAATCTCAGCATTTTGGGAGGCCGAGGCGGGCGGATCACTTGAGGTCAGGAGTTCAAGACCAGCCTGGCTAACATGGCGAAACCTTGTCTCTAGGAAAAATACAAAAAATTACCCAGGCATGGTGGTGTGCACCTGTAATGAGGCGCTTGAACCCAGGAGGCAGAGGTTGCAGTGAGCTGAGATTGTGCCACTGCACTCCAGCCTGGGCGACAGTGCGAGAATACGTCTTAAAAAAAAAAAAAAAAAAGTAAGCTTCCCTTCTGCCTGGGGTTAACCACGACCGTGGTCTTTTTCACCTTTTTTTTTTTTTTTTTTAAGACAAGTCTTGCTCTTGTCGCCCAGGCTGGAGTGCAGTGGCACAATCTCGGCTCACTGCAACCTCTGCCTCCTGGGTCCAAGCAATTTTCCCGCCTCAGCCTCCTGAGTAGCTGGGATTACAGGTGCCTGCCACCATGCCCAGCTAATTTTTGTATTTTTAGTAGAGACGGGGTTTCACCATGTTGGCCAGGCTGGTCTCAAACTCCTGACCTCAGGTGATCTGCCTGCCTCGGCCTCCCAAAGTGCTGGGATTACAGGTGTGAGCCACCACGCCCATCACCAGTGTTATTTTATAGCTCCCCTCCCAACTACAGACATATACAACTAATGAAGTAAGGGTGTGTATGTCCAGCAACACAGCTAATTTCTGTCAATTGGCCAATGCTCAACAATTGACAAATTAGTAGATTGTGCTTGAGTTGACACTTTTACAATCCAGTGCTTCATAAAACAGATGGCTGCTTGTTTTATTCATATATAAGTGGCTCTTAGTACATCAAAAGGATGTTTAAAACAACAAAAGAATAATCAAAAGCACAATTTGTCACCTTGATTCTTAACAGATTCAAGCCGTATAATGATACGAGCCTTTGGTTAAACAAGCAAAATGACAGATTGCCAGCAGAGGTATTGAGGCAGGCACAGTCCCATTCCTGATGGGTTCTGGCCATGACACCTGTACACCAAGCAGGTGTGTTTAGGTGTGCCCCAGGAAGTGGGAGATCTGAGCATTAGGATATTCCAGACCTCTTCACATTAGTAGTCATAAAGGAAGTGCAATTTGAGGAAGAGCAGAAATAAAATACACTCAGGAAGCTAGTGAGGTATTCTGAGACCCAAATGAGAACGGGAAAGAAATGCATCTTTAGTGCTGATGCAGTCAGGAGCCTTTCATGTTGAGCCTTTCACAAATGAGGTGTGAACGTTTTCAACTGAGGTAACAACCTCTCCTCCATTTTTGTTGATCCAATTTTCCATTTCAGTTGCTCCTTCTCTGTACCCAGCCCCACTGTGGGACTGCACGCTAATTATCTCATGGTGTTTATACCATCTGCTGAAAAAGCTGGCAGCTGGGCAATCCCCGTCTTCCAAAATTGTGGCCTCCCTCTACCTGCCCTGGTACAAAAAACAGAAGGCAGTGTGTTGACCCCTGTACCCTGCTCCAGGGACTGCATCAGCTTCACAGATTGGAACAGAAACCTAGAACTTAACCCGTTCTCCAAGCTGGAGCCTCTGCCTGTGGGGTTCCATACTGAGGTTTTGGGACTCAGCCTATGTCTACACATTGTCTAGGTGGTGGACCCGGTGACACGGTCAATATGGTGAAAGTAATTGATAAGAGTACCAGACATGTGAGGTTTGTGATCCAAGGTCTGAGGTAAAGGAACTAGTTAATTTCTTGGCCACTGCTTTTACCTCTATCAGTAGCCACCTAGGTACACATGATAGCTGTTTGGTCACAAGAGTGTGAGAGAGTATAGATGATTCAGAATAATCTCATCCTCAACGCTAGCAAAAGAACTGAAAGGACATGGCTTATTCATAGATCAGTTGTACCATCTTTTCATAGAAAGGACAGCACAGGCTGAGCATAGTGGTTCATGGCTATAATCCCAGAACTCTGGGAGGCTGAGGCAGGAGGATTGCCTGATGCCAGGAGTTCAAGACCAGCCTTGGCAATATAGCAGTTGCCATTTATTAAAAAATGATTAAAAATAGCGAGGTGTATGACCAGTCACGGTGGCTAACACTTGTAATCCCAGCACTTTGGGAGGCTGAGACGGGCAGATCACCTGAAGTCAGGATTTCAAGACCAGCCTGGCCAAAGTGGCAAAACCCTGTCTCTACTAAAAATACAAAAATTAGCTGGGCGTGGTGGTCCACACCTGTAATCCCAGCTACTCGGGAGGCTGAGGCAGCAGAATCACTTGAATCTGGGAGGTGGAGTTTGCAAATATTTTCTCCCATTCTGTATGTTGCCTTTGCATTTTGATTGTTTCCTTTGCTGTGCAGAAGATTTTTAGTTTGATGAAGCCTCACTTGTCTATTTTTCTTTTGTTGCCTGTGCTTTTGCTGTCATATCAAAAAGTCATTGCCAAGACCAATGTCAAAAAGGCTTTTCTCTGTTTTCTTCTAGAGTTTTGTGGTTTCGGATCTTATGTTTAAGCAATCTATTTTGAGTTGATTTGGTGTATGGTGTGAGCTAGGGGTCTTAGTCTTTTTCTGATGCTGTAACAGAATACCAAAGATTGGATAATTTATAAACAATAGTTTATTTGACTCATGGTCTGGAAGCTGGGAAGTCAAAGAGCATGGCACCTGCATCTGGCAATGGCCCTCGTGCTCTATTATCTCATGGCAGAAGGGCAAGACAGAAAAAAAGGGGACTGAACTCCCACAATAACTACATACTCCATTGATAGCAGCATTAATCAATCCATGAAGGTGAAGCCCTTATGTCCTAATCATCTCTTAAGATCCCACTTCTTAATACTCTGACAATGGCAATTAAATTTCAACATGACTTTTGGAGGGAACATTCAAATTATAGCAGGGTCCAATTTCGTTCTTCTGCATGTGAATATCCAGTTTCCCCAACACCGTTTGTTGAAGAGACTGTCTTTTCCTCATTGTGTATTCTTGGCACCCTTGTTGAAGATCAGTTAACCATAAACGCATGGGTTTATTTCTGGGCCCTCTATTCTGTTCCATTGGTCTATATGTCTGTTTTTCTGTCATTACTATACTGTTTTGATTGCTATAGCTGTGTAATATAATTTGAAGTCAGGAAGTATGATGCTTCTAGCTTCTTGCATGATTGCTTTGGCTATTTGGTGTCCCATACGAATTTTAGGATTCCTTTTCCTATTTCTGTAAAAAATAATTGGGATTTTGGTAGGGATTGCATTTAATCTGTAGATTGCTTTGGCTAGTATGGACATTTTAACAATATTAATTCTGCCAGTCTGTGAACAGGGGATGTCTTTCCATTTGTTTGTGTGTTTTAAAATTTCCTCCATCAATGTTTTATAATTTCTAGTATACAAATTTTTCACCTCTTTGGCTAAGTTAATTCCTAAGGATTTTATTCTTTTTGTTGCTAATATAAATGGGATTTTTTAAAATTTGCATTTCAGATAGTTTGTTGTTAGTTTATGGAAATAACATTAATTTTTTAACTTTTATTTTAGGTCCAGGAGTATATGTGCAGATTTCTTATTTAGGCAAATTGTGTGTGGTGGGCGTTTGGTGTACAGATTATTTTGTCGCCTAGGTAATAAGCATAGTACCTAATAGGTAGTTTTTTGATCCTCACCTTCCTCCCACCCTCCATTTTCTTTTTTTTTTTTTTTATGAACACGGAATATGTCTCCATTTATTTGGTTTTTCTTTTTTTTTTAATTATACTTTAAGTTCTAGGGTACATGTGCACAACGTGCAGGTTTGTTACACATGTATACATGTGCCATGTTACCTAATGTAAATGACAAGTTAATGGGTCCACCCTCCATTTTCAAATAGGCTCTAGTGTCTATTGTTCTCTTCTTTGTGTCCATGTGCACTCCATGTTTAGCTCACACTTATAAGTGAGAACATGCGGTATTTGGTTTTCTCTTCCTGCATTAGTTTGCTTAGGATAATGGCCTTCAGCTCCATTCACGTTGCTGCAAAGGACATGATTTTGGGTTTTTTGTTTTTGTTTTTGTTTTGTTTTGTTTTGTTTTGTTTTTGAGACAGGGTTTCACTCTCGTCACCCAGGCTGGAGTGCAATGGCGCAATCTCAGCTCACTGCAAACTTCACCTCCCGGGTTCAAGTGATTCTCCCACCTCAGCTTCCCGAGTAGCAGGGATTACAGGCGCCCGCCACCACGCCTGGCTAATTTTTGTATTTTTAGTAGAGACAGGGTTTCACCATGTTGGCCAGACTGGTCTTGAACTCCTGACCTCAGGTGATCTGCCCGCCTTGGCCTCCCAAAGTGCTGGGATTAGAGGCATGAACTACCATGCCCAGCTAATCTCTTTTTTTTTTTTTTTTAATGGAGTCTCCCTCTGTTGCCCAGGCTAAAGTGCAGTGGCGTGATCTCAGCTCACTGCAACCTCCGCCTCCTGGGTTCAAGTGATTCTCCTGTCTCAGCCTCCCGAGTAGCTGGGACTACAGGCATGTGCTACCATGCCTGGCTAGGTTTTTTTGTTTTTTTGTTTTTTTTTTTTTGAGACAGAGTCTAGCTCTGTCACCCAGGCTGGAGTGCAGTGGTGCAATCTCGGCTCACTGCAAGCTCCACCTCCCGGGTTCATGCCATTCTCCTGCCTCAGCCTCCAGAGCAGCTAGGACTACAGGCGCCCGCCACCACGCCCGGCTGATTTTTTTGTATTTTTAGTAGAGACAGGGTTTCACCGTTTTAGCCAGGATGGTCTTGATCTCCTGACCTCGTGATCTGCCCACCTCGGCCTCCCAAAGTGCTGGGAATACAGGCGTGAGCCACCGCGCCCGGCCTGCCTGGCTAGTTTTTTGTATTTTTAGTAGAGACGGGGTTTCACCATGTTAGCCAAGATAGTCTTGATCTCCTGACCTCGATCCGCCTGCCTCAGCCTCCCAAAGTGCTGGGATTACAGGCATGTGCCACCACGCCTGACCAGTCTTGTTCTTTTTACGGCTGTACCCCATAGTATATATGTACCACATTTTCCATGGTATATATGTACCATATTTTCTTTATCCATTCTACCACTGATGGGCATTTAGGTTGATTCCTCTTTTCTATTGTGAGTAGCGTTGCAGCGAACATACGTGAGAAATGACACTAATTTTTGCATATTGGTTTTGTATACTGTAACTTTACCAAGTTTATTTATTAGTTCTAGCAGTTATTTTGGTAGCATCTTTAGGGTTTTCTGCATATATGATCATGTCATCAGGATATGTAAATCATTATATTTCTCTTCTTATTTGGATGTCTTTTATTTCTTTCTCTTGCCTAACTGTTCTGGCTAAGATTTCCAGTACTGTGTTGAATAGCAGGACAAGAGTGGGCATTCTTGTCTTGTTCCATATCTTAGAGGAAAAACTTTCAGTTTTTCTCCATTGCTTATGATGCTTGTGATGGTTTTTAATATTTGGGCTTTATTGTGTTAAGGTAAGCTCCTTCTATACCTATTTTGTTGAGGGTTTTTATCATGAAGGGATGTTGAATTTTGTAAAATACTTTCTTTGTGTCTGTTGAAATGATCATATGGTTCTGCTTTCATCTTATTAATGTGGTGTATCACATTGGTTGATTTGATATATTTGTATATTGAACCATCCTTGCGTCCCACTAGGGTTTTTGCATCTACGTTCATTGAGGATATTGGCCTATAGTTTTTTTTACTTGTGATGTCTTGTCTGGCTCATGGTATCAGGGTGATGCTGCCCTTATAAAATGAGTTTGGAAGTGTTCCTTCTTCCATTTTTTGGAAGAGTTTAAGAAATTTTGGTATTAATTATTCTTTGAGTGTTTTGTAGAATTTTCCAGAAGCTTGTCTAGTCCTGGACTTTTCTTTGTTGGAAGCGTCTTGATTGCTGATCCTATCTCTTTGTTTTTTGTTTTTTTTGAGACAGAGTCTCACTCTGTCACCCAGGCTGGAGTGCAGTGGCGTGATCTCTGCTCACTGCAAGCTCCGCCTCCCGGGTTCATGCCATTCTCCTGCCTCAGCCTCCGGAGTAGCTGGGACTACAGGCACCTGCCACCACGCCTGGCTAATTTTTCGTATTTTTAGTAGGGACAGGGTTTCACCGTGTTAGCCAGGATGGTCTTGATCTCCTGACCTCATGATCCGCCCGCCTCGGCCTCCCAAAGTGTTGGGATTACAGGCGTGAGCCACTGCTCCCGGCCTTATCTCTTTGTTTCTTATTGGTCTCTTCAGACTTTCTGTTTCTTCTTGATTCAGTCTTGGTAAGTTGTGTGTTTCTAGCAATGTATTAATTTTTTTTAGGTTATTCAATATGTTGTTCATAATAGTCCCCTATGATCCATTTTCTGCATCATCCATTGTAATGTCTCCACTATCATTTCTGATGTTCTTTTTTCTTTCTCTTTTTTTTCTGTCACTGTCCACCTAGAGATACATTTCTGAGTCTATTAATTTGTGTTTTCTCTTTTTTTTCTTAGCGTAACTTTGTTAATTTTATCTTATTGATTGCCTGTTTCATTCCACTGCTGTCTGAGAAGATACTTGGTATGATTTCAATATTCTTAAATTTGTTAGGACTCATTTTGTGACCTAACATGTGATCTATCCTGCAGAATGTTCCATGTGCACTAAAGAGGAATATGTATTCTGCTGCTCTTGGGTAGAGAATTCTGTATATGTCTGTTGGGTCCATTTAGTCTATAGTGTTGTTCAAGTAAGCTGTTTTTTAATTGATTTTCTGCCTGGATGTTCTATCCATTATTAAAAGTGGGGTATTGAAGTTTCCTACTGTTATTGTAGTGCTGTCAATTCCTCCCTTCAGATCTGTCAATATTTGTTTTAAATATTTAGGTGCTCTGATGCTGGGTGCATATATATTTTTAATTATTATATTTTCCTGCAGAGTTGATCCTTTTATCATTACATAATGACCTTATTTGTCTCTAGTGACAGTTTTTGACTTAAAGCCTATTTTGTCTGTGTAAGTATAGCCACCCCTGTTCTATTTTGGTTATGATTTGTATGGAATATCTTTTTCCTCATTCCTTCACTTTCAGCTTATGTGTGTTTTTATATCTAATGTCAGTGTCTTGTAAATAGCATGTCACTGCATCTTGTTTCTTATTCATTCAGCCACTCTATGCCTTTAGATTGGAGAGTTTAGTCCATTAACATTGAAAATAATTATTGGCACATAAGGACTTACTATTGCTATTTTATTATTTTTTATCTGTTTTGCGGTTCTTTCATTTCTCTCTTGCTGTCATCTTTTGTTATGTAATTGTTTTTGTAGTTTATCATCTACTGATTGAACCACTTGCAGCAGTCTCTGCCTAATTTGTTTCCCTGCCTCCATAATTGCCCTTCTTCAATTCTATTGCTAATTTATTTATTTATTTTTATTTATTTATTTTTTTGACACAGAGTCTCACTCCGTTGCCCAGGCTGGAGTGCAGTGGCATGATGTTGGCTCACTGCAATCTCCGCCTCCTGGGTTCAAGCGATTCTCCTGCCTCAGCCTCCCGAGTAGCTGGGATTACAGGCGCCCACACTACGCCCAGCTAATTTTTTGTATTTTTAGTAGAGACGGGGTTTCGCCACGTTGGCCAGGCTCGTCTCGAACTCCTAACCTTGTGATTCGCCCGCCTCGGCCTCTCAAAGTGCTGGGATTACAGGCGTGAGCCACCGCCCCCAGCCTGCAAATTTATTTAAACCAGTTTAGCCTCTCACATCATCAGGTACTTTTCAGTGATATCAGTAGCTTCTAATGGCTAGAGGTAGCTGGGGAGTTTAGTTCTTCCTCATCCCCCACAATCTCCCAACCAGTTGGTATGTTCTAATGAAAACACAAATTTGGTGCAATCTGTCAATCATGCATTTTTTTTTTAGCACTTAGACGTAGTCTTGAAACCTGTCTTCACAAGCTCCATTAAGCCCCATGTAGGAGCAGTTCACTTGAAGCACATGCAGCAGTTCTCCAGTAGTAGCATTTTAGCTCAATGGGTAGACCAGGCAATAGAATCATCCATTAGGTGTCAGGATGTAGAAACTAGTAGATTCCTAGAACTAAGATGCCACTCTGGGATCCCCAGTTTTTTAGGCTTCATTCATGTGAGGGTAGAGAGAAGTGTCCATCCATGTATCTAGAACACCATTTATTTCATGAATGAATGACTCTTTTATGTGAATGAGCAAACCCTCTAGTGTAGGTTTAGGTAGATTGGTTGCAGTTTTTCAGTAACTGCCTCTGGAGGGTGGACTCACAATTAGTGTCTTTATATGCAAACTAAGTGCTGCTGGAAAGTGTTCGTCACTGGGGGTACTTCAAATATTAACTGCCCCTAGAGTATGTGTATATCTACATGTACATGTGTGTAAGTGTATGTGTATCTCACACTGTCTCTGTGGAGTATTTTTAAGTAAATTGTAGACCATATAACAAATCTACTCTCCCATGTATACCTGTCTACATTGTTCCCCTACATAAAACTCTTTTCTTCTATGATTCCTTGTTACCTACAAAATAAAGTCCAAATTCCTTCATGTGACCAATGGCTAGTGATATTGAACATCTTTTCATGTATATATCTGCCACCAGTATATTGTCTTTGGTGACATGTCTGTTCAAGTCTTCTTTTACCCATTTAAAAACTGGGTGGTTGGTTTATTACAGATGAGTTTTGGGAGTTCTTTATATATTCTGGATATATATTCTTTGTTAGAGATGTGATTTGCAAATATGTTCTCCCTGACTGTAGCTTGTTTTTTGTTTGTTTGTTTGTTTGTTTTGAGACAGGGCCTCACTCTGTTGCCCAGGCTGCAGTGCAGTGGTGTGATCATGGCTAACTGTAGCCTCAATCTCCCTGGCTCAAGTGATCCTCCCACCTCCGCCCCCCGAATAGCTGGGACTACAGGTGCATGCCAGCATGCCCAGATAATTTTTTTTTTTTTTGAGGCAAGGTCTCATCTTGTCACCCAGGATTGAGTGCAGTGGCACAAACTTGGCTCCCTGTAGCCTTGACCTTCTGGGCTCAAGTGATCCTCCCACCTTAGCCACCAAGTAGCTGGGACTACGGGTGCACGCCACCATGCCTGGCTAATTTTTGTATTTTTTGTAGAGACGGGGTTTCGCCATGTTGCCCAGGCTGGTCTCAAACTCCTGAGCTCAAGCGATCAGCCCGCCTTGGCCTTCCAAAGTGCTAGGAATACAGCCATGAGCCACCGCGCCTAGCCCCAGAGCTTGTCTTTTTATCATCTTGACAGATGTCTTTCATAGAGCAGAAGTTCTGTGAGCTTTTCATCAATATATTTATGTTTTTTCCTTCTATGCATTGTGCTTTTGGTGTCATGTCTATGTTCCCTTCACCTAACTCCAAATCATGGTGATTTTCTTTCTACTGTGTTTTCTTCTTCTTCTTTTTTTAAGACGGAGTCTCACTCTTTTGCCCAGGCTGGTGTGCAGTGGCATGATCTCAGCTCACTGCAACCTCTGCCTCCCAGGCTCAAACGATTTTCCTGCCTCAGCCTCCCCAGTAGTTGGGATTACAGGCGTGCACCACCACACCCGGCTAATTTTTGTATTTTTAGTAGAGTCGGGGTTTCACCATGTTGGCCAGGCTGGTCTCGAACTCCTGACCTCAGGTGATCCACCCGCCTTAGCCTCCCAAATTGCTGAGATTACAGGCGTGAGCCACCGTGCCTGGCCTTTTCTTTTTTCTTTGTCTTTCTTCTTCTTCTTTTTCTTTTCTTTTTTTTTTTTTTTAGACAGTGTCTTGCTTTGTTGCCAGGCTGGAGTGCAGTGGCGCAATCTTAGCTCACTGCAACCTCCACCTCCCTGGTTCAAGCGATTCTCCTGCCTTAGCCTCCCGAGTAGCTGGGACTACAGGCGTGCACGACCACGCCCAGCTAATTTTTGTATTTTTAGTAGAGACGGGGCGTTTCACCATGTTGGCCAGGATGGTCTCCATCTCTTGACCTCGTGATCTGCCCACTTTGGCCTCCCAAAGTGCTGGGATTACAGGCATGAGCCACCGCACCCGGCTTTTTTTTTTTTTTTTTTTTTTTCTGAGATGGAGTCTCACTCTATCGCCCAGGCTGGAGTGCAGCAGCACGATCTCAGCTTACTGCAACCTCTACCTCCTAGTTTCAAGTGATTCTCCTGTCTCAGCCTCCTGAGTAGCTGGGATTAGAGGCATGCACCATGACACTCCGCTAATTTTTATATTTTTAGTAGAGACAGGGTTTCACCATTTTGCCCAGGCTGGTCTCAAACTCCTGAACTCAAATGATCGGCTCACCACAGTCTCCCAAAGTGCTGGGATTACAGGTGTGAGCCACCATGCCCAGCCTCCTGTGTTCTCTTCTAAAAGCTTTATAATTTTACATTTAAATCAAAGATCAAATTTGAGTTAATTTTTGTATAAAGTATGAGGCTTAGGTATAAGTTTATTGTTTATTTCTGCCTATGGATGTGCAAATTTTCCAGCACCATTTGTTAAAAAGAAAATTCCCGTGTTTCTGGGGTCCCATGACCACCCCAGGTTTAGTGATTCACTAGAAGGAGTCACAAGAGTCAATATAGCAGGTTTTACTCACTGCTAAAGTTTATTAAGGAAAGGAAACAGAGCAAAAACAACAGGAAAAATGCATGCATTGGACAGAGTCCAGAGAGGTCAGGCATAGACTTCCCCATCTGAAGCCACACAGGATGTGCTTTCTCTCTTGCAGTGAACTACAGGACCATGTGAGGAATAACTCTGCCCAGAGAAATCTGTTCAAATCCCAGGGTCTGCGGCTTTTATGTGTAGAGGAACAGCTCTGTCATGGCAACCTGACAACAGAGACCACACAGACAAAGACTTGACCTGCAGTTTATCTGAATCTTGGCAGAACTCCTTGTGATCTTCTCGGTATACAAGAGGATAAGAGGTCCCTTTTGTTTTGATGTCATCCTTTTTGGTGTGTGAAACAAGGACCACAGGGAGCTGGCACCTTTGGCTACACTTCTTTTCACTCTCCAGGTAAGTAATAAACTGTCTGAATCTTAAAAGCACTCATGGTGTCTTTTTTATTGGCGAAGTCTGTCAGGCCTTAGCCTTTTCTCACACTTCACCAAATTACTTTTGCATCTTCGTCAAAAGTCAGTTGGACATATTTGTGTGGGTCAGTTCTTTCTAACAGCTTTACTGAAGTATGACTGGCATACAATAAACTGCACATATTTTAAGTGTACAATCTCACTTTGACCCTCAAAGGGTCTCACTTTGTTACCCAGGCTGGTGTGCAGTGGCACAAACATGGCTTACTGCAGCCTCGACCTGCTGGGCTTAAATGATCCTCCCACCTCAGCCTCCCAAGTAGCTGGGACTTACAGGCATTCACACCATGGCTGACTAATTTTTTAAAGAAAATTTAGTACAGACGAGGTCTTACTGTGTTGCCCAGGCTGGTCTCAAACTCCTGAACTCAAGCAATCCTCCCATGTTGGCCTCCCAAAGTGCTAGGATTACAGGCGTGAGCCACCTCGCCTGGCCTAGTTTGTGTTTTTTAAGAATTTGTGTTTTGCCTGGGCACAGTGGCTCACGCCTGTAATCCCAGCACTTTGGGAGGCCAAGGCGGATGACTCAAGGAGTTCAAGATCAGCCTGGCCAACGTGGTGAAAACCTGTCTCTACTAAAAACACAAAAAATAGCCAGACGTGGTGGCACACACCTGTAGTCCCAGCTACCTTGGTGAGGTGGAAGAATCCTTTGAACCGCGGAGACGGAGGTTGCAGTGAGCCAAGATCACGCCATTTCACTCCAGCCTGGGCAACAGAGCGAGACCCTATCTCAAAAAAAAAAAAAAAAAAGAAACCCCCCGCAAAAAAAGAATTTATACGTTTTGATTCATTGATTGACTGAATCATACATCAATTTTTTTCTGACTTCTTTCAGTCAGCAGAATTATTTTCAGATTCACCTATGTTAGTTTTTTTTTTGTTGCTGGTTTTTTTTTTTTTTTTTTTTTTTTTTGAGACAAGGTCTTGCTACTGCCCAGGCTGGAATGCAGTAGTACCATCTCGGCTCACTGCAACCTCTGCCTTTCTGGGCTCAAGTGATTCTCCTGCCTCAGCCTCCTGAGTAGCTGGGACTACAGGCGTGCACCACCACACCCAGCTAATTTTTGTATTTTTAGTAGAGACGGGGGTTTACCATGTTGGCCTGTTGGCCAGGATGGTCTCGACCTCTTGACCTCGTGATCTGCCCGCCTCGGTCTTCCAAAGTGCTGGGATTACAGGCGTGAGCCACCGCGCCCGGCCACACCTATGTTATTATATATATCAATAGTCCTTTTCTTTTTTTGCTAAGTAGTATTTTGCTGTATGGCTATACCACAATTTGTTTATCCATTTACCTGTTGATGCACATTTGGGCTCTTTCCAGTTTGTAACTATTGCAAATAAAGCTTCTACGACCATTTGTATATAAAACTGAAGTGCAACGGTGCGATCCACAGGATGGAGTGCTGTGGTGTGATCTCAGCTCACTGCAATCTCCGCCTCCTGGGTTCAAGCGGTTTTCCCACCTCAGCCTCCTGAGTAGCTGGGACTACAGGTGTGTGCCATCACGCCCAACTAATGTTTGTATTTTTAGTAGAGATGGGTTTTGACCATGTGGGTCAGGCTGGTCTTGAACTCCTGACCTCAAGCAATCCACTTGCCTCCACCTCCCAAAGTGCTGGGATTACAGGTGTAAGCCACCGCGCCCGAACTAAGTGGTATTTTAAAATTTCAATTTCAATTGTCAATTACTAATATATATAAATGAAATTTAAAAAAAAAACATTAACGATGTAGCCTGCAACCTTGCTAAACTCACTTTCAGTTCTAGAACTTTTTTTAGATTGTAACTGGTTTTCTGCATATGAGCAATTATCTCCAAGTAAAGAGAATACTTCTTCCTTTATCATTTGTGAGCTTTTATTGCATTTTGTTGCCTAATTTCTCTGTCCAGACCCTCCAGTACAATGTTTGCTGTGGTCTGGATGCATCCCCCAAAATTCATGTGTTGGAAACTTGATCCCTAGTTGCAGCAGTGTTGGGAAGTGGGGCCTTTTGGGAGATGTTTAGGTTTTGAGGGCTCTGCCCTCTAAATGGATTAATGCCATTATAAAAAAAGGACTTGTGGGAGTGGATTTGCACTCTTCTACCACATGAGGACACAGCGTTCCTCTCCTCCAGAGGATGCAGTCATCGAGGCATCATCTTGGCAGCAGAGAGGTCAGGCTCTAACCTGCTGGTGATGATCTTGGACTTCACAGCCTTCAGAATTATCAGTAATTAATTTCTGTTCTTTGTAAATTACCCAGTCTCAGGTATTCTGTTATAATGGCACAAAACAGACTAAGGCAATGCTGAATATAAGAGGTGAGAACAAACATCCCTGACTTGTTACTGATTTTATAAGGAAGGCACCCAGTCTTTCACCATTAAGTTTGTTAGGTATAGGATTTTCATAGATGTGCTTTAATAGGTTGAGGATCTTTACTTCTACTACTGTATTGCTGAGAGTTGTTATCAGCCATAGATATTGGTTTTGTCAAATGATTTTTCTGCATCTATTGAGATGAGCCCATGGCTTTTCTTTGTTAATTTATTAACATGGTCAATTATACTGATTGATTTTCAAATGTAAACCAACCTTGTATTCCTGATATAAACCACACTTACACATGATGTATTATTATTTTTTTAATTTTTAATTTTTGTGGGTATATAGTAGGTGTATGTATTTATGAGGTACATGAGATGTTTTGATATAGTCATGCAATGTGAAATAAGCACACCATGAAGAATGGGGTATCCATCCCCTCAAGCATTTATCCATTGAGTTGCAAACAATTCAATTACACTCTTTAAGTTATTTTAAAATGTACAGTTATTATTGACTATAGTCACCCTGTTGTGCTATCGAATAGTAGGTCTTAGTTATTATTTCTACTGTTTTTTTTGGACCCATTATATTTTTTATATTCTTATATTGCTAGATTCAGTTTACTAATATTTTGTTTAGAGTTTTTTGTTTCTATGTTCACGAGGGGATACTGGTTTGTAGTTTTATCTGTCTTGCTTCAGTATCATGGTAATGCTGTCCTCATAGAATGAGTTAGGAAATATTCCTTCCTTTCAATTTCCTGGAAGAGTTTGGGTAAAATTGATGTTATTTCAAACCTTAAGTTTTTGGTAGTGATAACTAGTGTAAACATCCGGGTCTGGAGTTACTAAACTGGAGTTTACTAGTGAGAAGCTTTTTAACTACAAATTATATTTCTATGATAGCTTTAGGGGTATTCATTTTTGTGTGTTTGTATGTGTGTGTATGTATCTCTATACATACAGATAGATAGATAGGTAGATAGCTAGATAGAGATATAATCTCCTTTAATGAGCTTTAGTAGTTTATATCTTTCAAGCAATTAGCCCATCGCATCTAAGTCCTCAAATTTATTGCTATAAATGTGTTTATAATAGTCCCTTATTAACCTTTTTAATATTTGTAGAATCTGTGTTAATAGTTTTTTTGGTTTTTTTTTTTTTTTTTGAGATGGAGTCTTGCACTGTCGCCCAGGCTGGAGTGCAGTGGCGCAATCTCGGCTCACTACAAGCTCCGCCTCCTGGGTTCACGCCATTCTCCTGCCTCAGCCTCCCGAGTAGCTGGGACTACAGGTGCCCACCACCACGCCCGGCTAATGTTTTGTATTTTTAGTACAGACGGGGTTTCACCGTGTTGGCCAGGATGGTCTCGATCTCCTGACCTCGTGATCCACCCACCTCGGCCTCCCAAAGTGCTGGGATTACAGGCATGAGCCACCGTGCCCAGCCCTGTGTTAATATTTTTATCTCATTTATGACATTGGTAATTTGTGTCTTCTCTTTGTCCTGATCCACATAGCCAGAGTTTTATCAATTTTGCTTATTATCCGAGAGAACCAGCTTTTGGTTTCATTAAATTTCTCTAATGATTTTCTGTTTTCTATTTTATTGATTTCTACTTCTTAGTTTTTGCTTAATTTGATCTACTTTTTCAATTTATTAATGTGGAAATGATGTCAATGATCTGAAATCTTTTTTCTTTTCTTACATATGAATATAGTGCTATAAATTTTCCACTATATAGTGCTTTATGGTATCTCATATTTTGATATATTGTATTTCCATTTTCATTCAGTTAAATATGCCTTCCAATTCCACTTTTGATTTTTTCTTGAATTTATGTTTTACTTATAAGTATGCCATTTAGCTTCCACATATTTGAGTATTTTCCAGCTATCTTTCTGTTTTTAGAATATTATTTAATTCCATTGACATCAGAATACATACTTTGTATGACTTGAATACACGTTTTGCTTTGTGTATTGTGAAGCTTTGTCAAGTACACAAACATTTAGGACAGTTATGTACTATTGATGAATTGACCCCTTTATTATTATCATCCTACCGTGATATTTGCTGCTTTGAAATCTACTTGTTTGTCACTAATATAGCCATCTGTCTTTCCTGCATCTGGTGTTAGCATTAATTAACTAGATCTATTAGTTTCTCATGGCTGCTATAACAAATTACTGAAATGTTGGTGGCTTAAAAAACATTTGTTCTCCCACGGTTCTGGAGGTGAGAAGTCTGAAATCAAGGTATAGGTAAGACCACACTTCCATCATAGAGTCTAAGGGAGAATATATTCTTTGCCTCTTCCAGCTTCCGCTGTCTGTCAGCATTCGCTGGCTTGTGGCTACAGCTCTATCTCTTTCTCTGCTCCGTGTTCATATTGCCTTCTCCTCTGTGTTAGTGTAGCTAAATTAGCTCTCTTTCTCTCCTATAAGGATACATGTGATTGCATTTAGGGCCTACCTGGACAAGCTCCTCGCAAAAGCCTTAAGTTAATCACATATTTTGCCACGTAAGGTAATATTTACAGATTCTGGGGATTAGAACATAGACATATCTTTGGGGCCACCACTGAGTCCACTACACATGGTATATCTTTCTCCATCACTTTATTTTTCACTGGTTTGTGTATTTAAAGTGTGTTTGTTGTGAACAGCATACACTTAGGTCTTGCTTTTTTGCTTTTTTATTACCCAGTCTGATGGTCTTTTTCTTTTTTTTGAGACAGGGTCTTGTTCTGTCCCTCAGGTTGTAGTGCAGTGGCCTGATCATGGCTCACTGTAGCCTCAACCTCCTGGGTTCAAGCTACACACACACACACACACACACACACACACACATATATTATTGTAGTCTCCCTTTGAGTTATATTATATCACTTCACAAATAATATAAGAAGAGCCTTCCAATAGTATACCTACATTTCCTCTCTCCTGTCCTTTATGCTGTTGTTTGCATATATTTTACTTACACATAAATTATAAAGCCCACAATGCGTTGTTACTATTTTTGCTTAGTCAATTATCTTTTAAAGATATTTATGAAATAAGAAAAATATCATATATATTTATTCATGAAGTTTCTGTTTCCAGTGTTCTTTATTGCTTTACTATAGATCCATATTTTCATCTGGGGTCATTTCTTCTGCTGCTCTTCTTCCTGGTCTTTCAGGCCAGGCATGGTGGCTCATGCCTGTAATCCCAGCACTTTGGGAGGCCCACGTGGGTGGATCACCTGAGGTCAGGAGTTCAAGACCAGCCTGGCCTACATGGTGAAACCCCGTCTCTACTAAAAATAAAAAAATTAGCTGGGCGTGGTGGCAGTTGCCTGTAATCCCAGCTACTTGGGAGGCTGAGGCAGGAGAATTGCTTGAACCCAGGAAGCAAAGGTTGCAGCAAGCTGACATTGCACCATTGCATTCCAGCCTGGGCAACAAGAGTGAAACTCCGTCTCAAAAAAAAAAAAAAAAGGATGTCTTTCAGCATTTACTATAATTCAGGTCTGTTGGTGATGACTTTTTAAACCTTTTGTATGCTTAAAAAGTCTTTATTTTGGCCAGGCACAGTGGCTCACGCCTGTAATCCCAGCACTTTGGGAGGCCAAGGCGGGCAGATCACGAGGTCAGGAGATTGAGTCCATCCTGGCTAACGTGGTGAAACCCCGTCTCTACCAAAAATACAAAAAATTAGCCAGGCGTGGTGGCAGGCGCCTGTATCCCAGCTTCTCGGGAGGCTGAGGCAGGAGAATGGCGTGAACCTGGGAGGCGGAGCTTGCAGTGAGCCGAGATGGTGCCACTGCACTCCAGCCTGGGTGACAGAGCAAGACTCCGTCTCAGAAAAAAAAAAAAAGTCTTTATTTTGGGCCGGGCGCAGTGGCTCACGCCTGTAATCCCAACACTTTGTGAGGCCAAGGCGGGTGGATCACGAGGTCAGGAGTTCGAGACCAGCCTGGCCAATATGGTGAAACTCTGTCTCTACTAAAAATACAAAATTAGGCGGGCGTGGTGACATGCACCTGTAGTCCCAGCTACTCGCGAGGCTGAAGCAGAAGAATCACTTGAATCCGGGAGGCGGAGGTTGCAGTGAGCCTAGATCATGCCACTGTACTCCAGCCTAGGCAACAGAGACTCCGTCTCAAAAAAAAAAAGAAAAAGAAAGCAAAAAAATCTTTATTTCACCCTTTAAAAAAATTTACATTGTGGCAAACTACACATAACACAAAATTTATCATCTTAATAATTTTCAAATGTATAGTTCAGTGGCATTAACCACATTCACATTGTTGTGCAGCCATCATTACCAGTTATCTCCAGAACTACTCTTGTTTTGCAAAACTAGAATTCTATATCCATTAAACAGCAGCTCCCCATTATCCTCTACTCCTAGCCCTGACAACTAGCGTTCTATTTTCTTTCTTTCTTTCTTTTTTCTTTCTCTCTCTCTTTCTTTCTTTCTTTCGTTCTTTCTTTCTTTCTCTCTCTCTTTCTTTCTTTCTTTTCTTTCTTTTTTGACAGGGTCTTACTCTGTCACCCAGGCTGGAGTGTAGTGGCATGATATAGAGCTGCTGTGATATGTAGGTTTATAGCTTTCATCAAATTTTGAAAACATGGGCAAATATTTCTTCATATTTGTTTTGTTTCCCTTCCCTTTTCTCCTCTCCTCTGGGGATTACAATTATACATATATTAAGCTGCTTGAAGTTGTTCAATAGCTCACCGAATTTCTTTTCATTTTTTAATAATTATTTTATTATTCTCTCTTTCACTGGATAGTTTCTATTGACATGTTTTCAAGTTCATTTATCTTTCCTTCTGAAATGTCTGATCTATTGTTAATCCTATCGGTGTGTTTTATCTCAGATACTATAATTTTCATATCTAAGTTTCATTTTCATCTTTTTAATATATTACATGGTTCTACATAACTTTTTTACCACTTAAAATACAATTACAATAAATCTTTAAATATCCTGGTCTACTGATTCTAACATCTATGTTAGTTCCTGGTCCATTTTAATTAACTGATTTTTAAAATTACTTGAACATAGTTTTATCCTTTTCAGTCTTTCTTTTAAGATCTGTTAGGTTGGAGCACAGCAGTGTTTTTTTCTAGGGCTAATTATTTCCCACTACAAGGGAAGACCCTTCTGAATAATCTATCAATTTACCATTAATTATGAGGTTTTCCAGTCTGCCTATTTGGGACAGACAGTATTCCAGGTTCTGTGTATATGTTGGGTACTGTTCCTTTTTTTTTTTTTTTTTTTTTTTTGAGATGGAGTCTTGCTCTGTCGCCCAGGCAGGAGTGCAGTGGTGTGATGTTGTCTCACTGCAAGCTCCACCTCCCGGGTTCACGCCATTCTCCTGCCTCAGCCTCCCGAGTAGCTGGGACTACAGGCACCCGCCACCATGCCCAGCTAATTTTTTGTATTTTTAGAAGAGATGGTGTTTCACCATGTTAGCCAGGATGGTCTCGATCTCCTGACCTCGTGATCTGCCTGCCTCGGGCTCCCAAAGTGCTGAGATTACAGGCATGAGCCAGGGCGCCGGGCGGGGTACTGTTCCTTTTAGTCCTCTTGTATAGTCCTTTCCTTGGCTTCTGGTAGTTCCCTCACATGTACACACCTATCAGTACTTGAAGGTGACCCACCAAAACTCTCTAGAGTTCTCCTGTGTACTTCTCTCCTTTCTGGTATTCTTCCCTGCAGTCTAGCTGCTTTGAGCTCCCTGAACTCTCAGTCCTGTCTCTTCAACTCAGGGAGTCCTCCTGGCTCTACCTCACCTTCCCTGTGCCACAGCCAGGAAACTCTCTTCAGTCAGTAATCTGGGACAATCCTAGAGCTCACCTCACTTATTTCTCTTCTCTCAGGGAATCACTGCTCTTCTTGTCTGCTGTCCAGCGTATTGGAAACCATTTCATATATTTGATCCAATATTCAGTAGTTTCAAATGTGAGGGTAAATTCAGTCTCTGTTATTTCATACTGGCTAGAAGTGGAAGTACCAACTAATGGTTTCTAAAGATAAATTTAAATGAATTAAAATTAAATAAAAATTAAAATTCAGTTCATCAGTTGTACTAGCTGTATTTCAAGCACTCAAACGCTGCATGTAGCTATTGTATTGGACAGCACAGTCTTATCTGTGCTGGGTAAAAAGTTATCTTTTTACCCTTGAAGCTACTTAGTTAACAACTATAAACCTAGTTAATAATTATTTATATTAAATTGTCTTTGATCAAATAGCTCATGTGATTTCTTTCTTCTGATTAGAACCTGCTTGATACATTTATTCAGGTAGTTCCATTATCAAGGAAGTATGGTGACAGGCCTTAGAATCTTAATGACATGGGTTCAGTTGTCACTTACTAGCGGTACAAGCAAATTACTTCATCTAGCTAATTCTCAGAATATTACCAGGAAAAATGAGGAGAATATTACCAGGAAAAATGAGGAGAATATTACCAGGAAAAATGAGGAGAATATTACCAGGAAAAATGAGGATAATATTACCTGCTTCCCGGAGTTTGTTGTGAGGATGTATGAAAACATCTGACACATAGTAGATGCTCAATATATAGTATTTCCTTTTATTAATTTCTTCATCATCATCCTCCGAGCACTTAGATCTATCCATCTCAGAAACAGCTTCCAAGAGTATTTCTTCCCATCTTCCTGTCAAAACCACAATGTGCTTTGTCCCTTTTCCTTGGGACTGTTTTTCTGCAAAGGTTTATCTTGAAAAGCAATCATGGGTACTGCAGCACACTGGCTGGAGAAGAGGACTTTGGATGCATGACTCTCCCACTCCCAAAAACAGCCCCACAACCTGCCGCCCCACACCACCTTGGCCCAGCTCAGGTGACATGTATACCTGTCAGAGCGCAATGACGGGTGTTTGGCTCTTGTTT
Organism: Gorilla gorilla gorilla; assembly: GCF_029281585.2. Classification (NCBI taxonomy): domain Eukaryota; kingdom Metazoa; phylum Chordata; class Mammalia; order Primates; family Hominidae; genus Gorilla; species Gorilla gorilla. The sequence continues at coordinate 130,640,785 of NC_073247.2, forward strand.
CTGCTTTGAGTTCTTTTCAAGGGACCAGGACTCTAGCTGCATAGTTGTGCAGGGAACTACACACCAAAAGCAAGTGAACAAGTCTGAATAGTAAGAGTTACGTGGATCGATTGTTTACCAGAGCCAGGCACCACCAAAAGAAATGTGCACACTTTATCCCATGTAATCCTCCCTCTGGGCCTAAAAGAGCAGCTGGTGTGACTGCAGGCACCCACCTCACGTCATGGAGAGCTGAGTGTATGCCGATGGGGGCTCTTGAGACCCCAGGTGTGCCTGGGAGGAGAGGAGGAAGATGAAGGCCCGTGCTCCCCCACCTCCTGGAAAGGCTGCCACTCTGCACGTGCACAGCCACCAGAAGACCCCAATGACGGGGCCCTCAGGTTGCAGCAGAACCTGGTCCTCATGAAGGAGGCGCTGAGGGCCACCATCATGGACCGTCACCATGGTCCTGCCCAGCGAGCTGGAGAAGAGGAACGTGCTCAATGGGAGCCATGCAATGATGGACTTACTAGTTGAACTTTGCCTTCAGAACCACCTGAATCCATCCCACCACGCCCTTGAAATTTGGTCTTCAGAAACCCAACAACCTTTGAGTTTTAAGCCAAATACTTTGATTGGGACCCTGAATGTGCATACTGTGTTTCTGAAAGAAAAATTTCCTGAAGAAAAAATTAAGCCTGTTCCCCCTAAGGTGCCTGAGAAATCTGTGTGTTTGGTCGTGAATTACTTGCAGACACAAAAAGCTGTTGTGCATGTGAGCCCTGAGGTTCCTCTCCAGAATATTCTCCCAGCCATTTGTGCAAAGTGTGAGGTCGGCCCAGAGCACATGGTTCTCCTCAGGGACAACATTGCCAGGGAGGAGCTGGAGCTGTCCAAGTCCCTGAATGAGCTTGGGATAAAGGAGCTCTACTCGTGAGACAACAGAAGAGAAACCTTTAGAAAATCATCGCTTGGCAATGATGAGACAGATAAAGAGAAGAAAAAAATTTCTGGGATTTTTCAAAGTTAATAAAAGAAGCAATAGTAAGGCTGAGCAGCTCGTGCTGTCGGGTGCAGATAGCGATGAGGGTACCTCCCGGCTGCCCCTGGGAAGGGGTTTGAATGGCTGTTTAACAACACCCAACTCTCCATCCATGCACTGACCTTCCATTACACTGGGTCCATCCCTCTTGCTGGGCAGCATCTCAGGGGCGTCTGTGAAGTCAGAGATGAAGAAACGCTGAGCCCCTCCTCCTCCAGGTTCAGGGCCACCTGTGAAAGACAAGGCATTGGAAAGGGCTGGACATAGTGTCTCATGCCTGTAATCCCAGCACTTTGGGAGGCTGAGGCAGGAGGATCACCTGAGATCAGGAGTTCAAGACCAACCATGGCCAACATGGTGAAAACTCATCTCTACTAAAAATACAAAATTAGCCAGGCATGGTGGTGCAAGCCTGTAGTCCCAGCCACTCGGGAGGCTGAGGCAGGAGAATCACTTGAACCTAAGAGGCAGAGGCTGCAGTGAGCCGAGATTGTGCCACTGCACTCCAGCCTGGGCAACAAGAGCAACACTCCGTCTCAAAAAAAAAAAAAAAAAAAAAATATATATATATATATATACACACACACACACACGTAGTGTGTATATATATACATATATATGTGTGTATATATATACGTATATATGTGTGTATATATATACATATATATGTGTGTGTATATATATACGTATATGTGTGTATATATATACGTATATATGTGTGTATATATATGTATATATGTACGTATATATATATTTTCTAATGTGACTGACTTATTTTGAGTACTTCATGATATGATAGCTGCATTTTCATAAAAAGAAATTTAGGCACAAATGGTACCTTTTTCTTGTACGGGTCTATGATAAGATTATGCAAATGGAAAACACGAAGCTGTTTCTTCTGATTAAAAAAAAAGCAATCATGGCAGAACAAAGCTAGAGGACTGGTACTTCCTGATTTCAAAACTTACTACATAGCTACAGTAAAAACTGTGGTACTGCAAAAGACAGACATATTGACCAATGGAATAGAATAGAGAGCCCAGAAAGAAACTGTCACATATATGGTCAAATGATTTTTGACAAGGGTGCCAAGAACTATTCAATGGGGAGAGGACAGTCTTTTCAACGAATGATGCTAAGAAAACTGTATATCCATCTACACATTAAAAGAATGAAGTTGGACCCTTACCTAACACCATATACAAAGATTAACTAAATATGAATTAAATACATAAATAGAAGACCTAAAACTATAAAATTCTTAAAAGAAAACAGAGCAAAAGCTTCATGACATTGGATTTGGCAATGATTTATTGGATATGACACCAAAGGCACAGGCAACAAAAAAAAATGAACACATTGGACTTCATGAATATTTAAAAAATTTTGTACATTGAAAGATAGTATCAGCTAGGTACAGTGGCATGTGTCTCTGATACCACCTACTTGGGACTGAAGCAAGAGGATCAGTCCAGGAGTTTGAGGCCAGCCTGGGCAACATAAGGCAACCCTGTCTCTAAAATGTAATAATAATAAAAGAAATAGTATCAGGCTGGATGTGGTGGCTCATACCTGTCATCCTAGCACTTTGGGAGGCTGAGGCAGAAGGATCACTTGAGCTCAGGAGTTGTTTGTTTGTTTGTTTTGAGACAGAGTCTCGCTCTGTTGCCCAGGCTGGAGCACAGTGTCGTGATCTCAGCTCACTGCAAGCTCTGCCTCCCGGGTTCATGCAATTCTCCTGCCTCAGCCTCCCGAGTAGCTGGGACCACAGGCACCTGCCACCATGCCCGGCTACATTTTTTGTATTTTTAGTAGAGACGGGGTTTTTCCGTGTTAGCCAGGATGGTCTCGATCTCCTGATCTCGTGATCCGCCTGCCTCAGCCTCCCAAAGTGCTGGGATTACAGGCATGAGCCACCGTACCCCACTCAGCTCAGGAGTTTGAGACCAGCCTGGGCAACATAGTGAGACCTCATCGCTACGAAAAAAAAAAATTAAAAATTAACTGGGTGTGTTGCTTCACCCATGTAGCCCCAGGTACTTGGGAGGCTGAGGTGGGAGGATCACTTGAGCCTGGGAGGCTAAGGCTGCTGTGAACCATGATCATGCCACTGCACTCTCACCTGGGCAACAAAGTGAGACCCTGTCTCAAAAAAAGAAGAGGAAGAAGAAGAAGGAGAAGAAGAGGAAGAAGAAGAAGAAGAAGAGGAAGAAGAAGAAGGAGAAGAAGAAGAAGAAGAGGAGGAAGGAGAAGAAGAGGAAGGAGAAGAAGGAGAAGAAGAAGAAGAGGAGGAAGGAGAAGAAGAAAAGAAGAAGAAGAAGAAAAGAAGAAGAAGAAGAGGAAGAGGAGGAGGAGGAAGAGGAAGAGGAAGAAGAAGATGAAGAAGAAGAGGAGGAGGAAGAAGAAGAAGAAGAATAGGAGGAAGAAGAAGAGGAAGAGGAAGAAGAAGAAGGGAGAAGAAAAGAAGAGAAGAAGAGGAAGAAGAAGAAGGAGGAGGAGAAGGAGGAGGAGAAGGAGGAAGAAGAAGAAGAAAGAAAGAGTATCAGCAAAGTAAAAAGCTAACCTACAGAATGGGAGAAAATATTTGCAAATCATATATCTGATAAGAGATTCATATCCAGAATACATGTGGAGAACTCCTAAAACTCAAGCACAACAACAACAAAACGAACAAGCCAATTCAAAAATGGGCGAAGTACTTGAATAGACATTTCTCCAAAGATATACAAATGGCCAAAAAGCACAAGGAAAGATGCTCAACATTACTAATCATTAGAGAAATACAAGTCAAAAACACAATGAGATACCACTTCACATCCATTAGGATGGCTACTATAAAAAAAAACAACAGAAAATACAAGTGTTTGTGAGGATGTGGAGAAATTTGAACCCCTGTGCACTGTTGGTGGGAATGTAAAATGATACAGCTGCTATGGAACACAGTATGATGGTTCCTCAAAAAATTAAAAATAGAAATACCATATGAGGCCAGGCATGGTGGCTCACGCCTGTAATCGCAACACTTTGGGAGGCCGAGGTGGGTGGATCACCTGAGGTCAGGGATTTGAGACTAGCCTGGCCAACATGGTGAAACCCTGTCTCTACTAAAAATACAAAAGTTAGCTGGGCGTGGTGGCATGCACCTGTAGTCCCAGCTACTCGGGAGGCCGAGGCAGGAGAATAGCTTGATCCCGGGAAGTGGAGGTTGCAGTGAGCTGAGATCATGCCACTGCATTCCAACCTGGGCAACAGAGCAAGACTCCATCTCAAAAAAAAAAAAAGGGAAGAAGGAGGAAGGAGGAGGAAGGAGGAGGGGGAGAATGGGGAGAATGGAAGAAGGAGAAGGAGGAAAAGGAGAAGGAGGAGGAGAAGGAGAAGAAAGAAGGAGAAGGAGAAGAAGAAGAGGAAGAAGAAGAGGAAGAGGAAGAAGAAGAAGACATAATACTATATGATCCGAAGAAGAAGAAGAAATAATACTATATGATCCAGCACTTCCACTTCTGGGTATATACTCAAAAGAATTGAAAGCAATGCAGACTGGGTGTGGTGGCTCACATCTGTAATCCTAGCACGTTGGGAGGCTGAGGAGGGTGGATCGCTTGAGCCCTGGGCTTCAAGACCAGCCTGGGCAACATAGTGGGACCCCATCTCTACAAAAAGAAATACAAAAATTAGTGGGGCATGGTGGCACGTGCCTGTAGTCCCAGCTACTTAGGAGGCTGAGGTGGGAGGGTCGCTTGAGCCTGGGAAGTTGAGGCTGCAGTGAGCTGCGATCATGCCACTGCATTCCAGCCTGTGTGACAGAGGAAGACCTTGTCTCAAAACAGAAAAAAGAAAGCAATTCAATTATTTTCTCTAAGAGTCTCAAAAAGAGATTTGTATGCCCGTGTTCATAGCATCATTATTCATAATAGCTAAAATATGGAAGCAACCCAAGATGAATGGATAGCAAAATGTGGTATATACATACAATCGAATATTATTAAGCTTTAAAAAGAAGGAAATTCTGATATATGCTGCAACATGGATTAACCTTGAGGATATTATGCTAAGTGAAATAAACCTGTCACAAAAAGACTATATGATTCCACTTGTATAAGATGCATAGAGTAGTCAAAATAATAGATAGAGAAAGTAGAATGGTGGTTCCCATGGGCCAGAGGAAAGGGGCAATGGGGAGTTAATGTTTAATGGTTTAAATGTTGCAGATACCAGGATAAATTCACTTTTGTCAAACCCAAACGAATTGGAGCCAGGAAAGCAGGAAGGAGGAGAGTTCATGCCTGCATGTATAAGATAGACTGTGTCTCAAGGACCTTCTAAAATAACCCCACAAGATATTCCTTTTATAGGACTGCAGCAATTCAGATAAGATGGTCTGGAAAGAACACTTGGCTAGCACAGCATCTCCATCAATGAACTGATGCCAACTCCGATTTTGAACCTCCTGAACCAATGAACTTCGTTTCCAACAGCTTATGTGAAATTATTTTCGCCAATAAAAGCTTCCCCTTCCCCTTCCTTTTCTTTCTTTTTTTTTTTTTTTGAGACGGAGTCTCACTCTGTCGCCCAGGCTGGAGTGCAGTGGCACGATCTCGGCTCACTGCAAGCTCCGCCTCCCGGGTTCACACCATTTTCCTGCCTCAGCCTCCGGAGCAGCTGGGACTACAGGCGCCCGCCACCGCGCCCGGCTAATTTTTTTGTATTTTTAGTAGAGACGGGGTTTCACCGTGGTCTCGATCTCCTGATCTCATGATCCGCCCGCCTCGGCCTCCCAAAGTGCTGGGATTACAGGCGTGAGCCACTGTGCCCGCCCTTTTTTTTTTTTTTTTTTTTTGAGATGGAGTCTGGCTCTGTCGCCCAGGCTGGAATGCAGTGACGCGATCTCCACTCACTGCAAGCTCCGCCTCCCAGGTTCATGCCATTCTCCTGCCTCAGCCTCCCGAGTAGCTGGGACTACAGGCGCCCGCCACCACACCCAGCTAATTTTTTTGTTTTTTTGTATTTTTAGTAGAGACGGAGTTTCACCGTGTTAGTCAGGATGGTCTCCATTTCCTGACCTCGTGATCCGTCCGCCTCGGCCTCCCAAAGTGCTGGGATTACAGGCATGAGCCACCGTGCCTGACCCGCCTTCCCCTCCCTTCTTCAGATGCATCTGTGGCTTGCCATAGCTGTGCACCCCAGATTGTAATCCTCTCTGCTTACTACTAAATAAATGCCTCAAATTAGGAGATTTTTTTCCTGGTGTCTTTCTTTTATTTTTTATTTATTTTTATTTTTTGAGACGGAGTTTTGCTCTTGTTACCCAGGCTGGAGTGCAATGGCACGATCTCAGCTCTTCAACCTCCACCTCCCGGGTTCAAGCGATTCTCCTGCCTCAGCCTCCCGAGTAGCTGGAACTACAGGCGCCCACCACCATGCCCAGCTAATTTTTTTTGTATTTTAGTAGAGACGGGGTTTCATCATGTTGGCCAGGATGGTCTCAATCTCCTGACCTCGTGATCAGCCTGCCTCGGCCTTCCAAACTGCTGGGATTACATGCGTGAGCCACCACGCCTGGCCTCCTGGTATCTTTCTTTAAGGTTGATAATGGGTGGTCAGATGCGGTGGCTCACGCCTGTAATCCCTGCACTTTGGGAGGCTGAGGCAGGTGAATCACCTGATGTCAGGAATTCGAGACCAGCCTGGCCAGCATGGTGAAACCCCGTCTCTACTAAAAATACAAAAATTAGCTAGGCATGGTGGCGGGCACTTGTAATCCCAGCTACTCAGGAAGCTGAAGCAGGAGAACCGCTTGAACCCCAGAAGCGGAGGTTGTGGTGAGCAGAGATCATGCCACTGCACTCCAACCTGGGCAACGAGAGTGAAACTCTGTCTCAGTAAATAAATAAGTAAATAGATAAAGTTGATAATGGATATAAAATTCCAGTTTTACAAGATGAAAAGAATTCTAGAGATGGAGGGTGGTGATGGTTGCACATTATGAATGTAGCGAACACCACTGACTACACACTTAAAATAGTTAAGATGGTAAATTTTGTTATATGTATTTCACTACAATTTTTAAAAATGGAAAAAAGTAATTATAGTTCATTGTTCACAAATTATGATGGCTTAGAATGTTCCCTTTCCCAGAAAACCAGAGGAAGTAATATATTTTAGGTACCATGGTGGGGTCAATAAAGGAGATATTAGTGGTGGAGGCAAACTTCTGATTGCCCCAGCATAGCTGACAGTGACTTCTGCATGGAACCAAGCTGAAGGATGTTAAAACTGACTTTTTTTTGGTGCCATGAGACCATTATCAGCTCTAACACCTGAGATGGCCAACTTTTTATTATCTGAGTATAAATTATCCTCATCATCATTTAAATGCCCCCTGCATCATATATGCCACCTGCAACAACAGATATGTTTGTGTACACAGTCAGGCACATATTTTTATCAATGGTTCTCAACTAGAGGCAATTTTGCCTTCTAGAGGACATTTGGCAATATCTGGAGACAATTTCAGTTGTCACAATTTGGGGAGGGGGTTGTCACATGTCGTGGGTGGAGGCCAGGGATGCTACCACTAAACATCACTATAACGCATAGGACAGCTTCACACAACAGAGAGTTATCAGGCCTTAAAATGTCAGTAGTGCTTAGGTTGAGAATCACTGGCCTAATCTGAGCTCAAAAGGAAATGTAAATCTGCTCTGCAGCCCCAGAACATAATACCATGCTTTCCAGGGCTCAATACTATTGACTTTTGGATTTCACATGCTATTGCTTCCACTTTTTTTGGATGGAAACTTGAAGGTTGACTATGTGGTATAAATATACTTAAATGTAACCCAGAGCAGCAGAGTTTTGTTTTTTTTTTTTAAGGTTTCCACTTTGTTTTCTGCTAACTTGATAAATCAATGATTTTACACAAAATATTTTACATTGATGCTTTTTGAACTGCATTTTGCAGAATGCTGTTGCAATGGACTGAATGTTCATGTCCTCTAAAAATTCATATGTTGACATTCTAACTCCCAGGATGATGGTATTAGGAGGTGAAACTTTGGGAGGTGATTAGATCATGCAGGCAGAGTCCTCTTGAATGGAATTGGTGCCCTCATAAAAGAGGCCTCAGGGAGCTAGCTCACCCCTTCTACCATGTGAGGACACAGTGACAAGTTGCCATCTGTGAACCAGGAAGCAAGCCCTCACCAGACGCCAATCTGCTATTGCCTTGGTCGTGGACTTGCCAGCTTCCAGAACTGTGAAATATAAAATTCTGTTGTTTATAGGCCACCTAGTTGCAAGTATTTTGTTACAGCCACCCTGACACACTGACAGAGGTATTTCATGGGTCTCATTAGAAAATGGATGAAAAAAGAGCTAAGTCAAAGTTTTTACCCCCACGCTATCTTAGTCAGAATTGCTCTGTTTTCATATTTTACGTGTGGCTATTCTCTGTAAAATTTGTTTGAAAAGAAGTTCAACTGCTAAGAAGAAAAAACATATGTGAACAGCCCTGCTTTATATAATAGGTAAGTGATTGAACATGTGAATATAAATTTAACTTCTTATTTCTCTGTGCACTGGGAACACATAGGGAAATCATTTGAAAGAATATTGCTGCATTCTTTGTAAAATCAATACCTGTGGATTTTCATGAGTCTGAAATAATTAAGAGTGTGTAGGATGAACAGCCTTTAAGGGTAGTGTTGGGGAGCGGGTGGGGCGGATCTGGGGAAGGACATTGTATTATTTCGCTGAGTGTTTTATGTCTTAGCAGCAAGACATAACTTAGTACAGCATCAGAGTCCCTCAGAATTACAAATTACTTGAGGGCAGAAACTCTTTTCTGTAGCTCCTTCTTTTCTGTAGCTCCTTCAGCTCCCTGTCATGATTCTTTAAATATTTCATGTGCAAATGAGTCAATAAATGGTAGGAAGGCCGATAGAGCAGGAAAATTCTTTTCCTTCCTATTAACTCTTGTCCCCTACTCTTTAAACTCACTGGGCTCGGCTCTAGACAATCAGGTCAAGTTTATCTTTGGCACCCTTTGCTTTAGCAGGCATTCCTTTTTCCCAAGTGCCCAGTGTATCCTCTTACCCAGGGTTATTTCACACTCAAATCCCAGAAAGGGCTATCTTCCCATATAGTATCTCATACCTCAGACCTTTCCTAATCCTCTAGGAGAGACTCTAGGACCTCTAGACTTCCTTGTTATGAGTTCTACTTCTTGCTCTCTATAACAATTTTACAGAGTTAGCATCAGGCCACTTAGAGGATGAAGATTACAGAGAAGAGAGACTTCAAACTCTTGTCTCTGCATGCAACTGGAACAGAACACTGCCCACCATCGCTCATTGTATCTAAGCACTTAACCCCACCCATGTTGAACAACACTTACCTACCTCCCGAGACCTTTTTTCCTCGAAGGACAGTTTTGTGTGATCCCAGGGTCATTTATTTTTAAGGGCAGGTAAGTTACAAAAACATAGGGCATCCTTTTCTTGGGTTATCATATCTCCCACTCCTTGTGGCTCAGAGTTACTGTCCTTCAAATCGATATATTGAAAAAAGCATGAGCCACTGCCAGAGCAGTCATTTCTCTCCCAGTGTGTGGTTATCCTGGCCTACTTTGGCTCACAGGAGTGAAGGAAACAAGCTGCTTGTTTAAATTATGGAGAATCAGGCTGGGCGTGGTGGCTCACACCTGTAATCTCAGCACTTTGGGAGGCCGAGGCAGGTGGATCACATGACGTCAGGAGATTGAGACCAGACTGGCCAATGGGGTAAAACCCTGTCTCTACTAAAAATACAAAAATTAGCCGGGTGGTAGCACATGCCTGTAATCCCAGCTACTTGGGAGACTAAGGTAGGAGAATCACTTGAACCCAGGAGGTGGAGGTTGCAGTGAGCCGAGATCGTGCCATTGCACTCCAGCCTGGGCAACAAGAGCAAAACTGCGTCTCAAAAAAAAAAAAAAAAAAAATACGGAGAATCAGTACTAAGGAGTTACTCCTTTAGTTTTTCAAACAAATGGTCATCATGTGCCTGCTATATACTATACCTATTAACCCACTGTGGTAGATTCTGATATAATTAACTTCTTAATGTATCATTTTGTTTTCTGTTTACTCCTTCAGCAAAATTCTTTAGGGAAACTTATGTAACTGGTTCAGTAACAAAAGCAAACAACACTCAAACATACTTAAAACTCATGTAGCTTTTAAACCACTATCTACAAATATTTTCAGTTTTAAGGCAAAAACAACTTGAGTACCAGGTATGACTACAAAATAAAGTGATTATTATCTTTTAACAACAAACATAATAGGGTGTACTCACTCAAAGATATAATCTCCCCTTTAATGTAGCCACCATGAGAGTCCATGCCTTTGTTCTATTGGTGTGGCAACAACTGCTTGTCTTTTGGGACTAAAATTAGACATTACTTCCTTCTTTCAGGAAGCTGGCCCTCACTCCTAAAGCTGGGTTTCATGCCCCTCTTCTGGGCTCCTGTGCTTGCATCAGTCAAAGCACTTGTCATACTGGATTATCTTTCTCCTTCACCTGGCTGAGTGCTCCCTGAAGATAGGGAGGATGTCTTCTGTGGTTTTTGTACCCCTGGGGCCAAGCATGTACAGGAGTAGTTGCTCAGTAAATATTTGTTAGTTGATTGAAAAATATCTCTGCATCACATTTTTGGACCATCTTCAACAACAGAAAATTTTCATTCTTTTAATGGAGAATGATTTTTGGAAAACAAATGTCATTCAGAAACAAGTTGGGCACATAAGGTATTCATCTAGCTTATTTAAAAATGAGTTATGATCATAATATATTGACCACTTTTCTTCTCTGATTCATAGACTGGCTCTGAGAACAACTCCAAAGAAGGAATTACAAAAGGTTCTGAACAATAGAAGCTTCCCAGGGCAACATCTTCGGTTTTTTGCTTTTGTTTTTGTTTTGTTTTGTTTGTTTGTTTTTTGAGATGGAGTCTCGCTCTGTCGCCCAGGCTGGAGTGCAGTGGCGCGATCTCGGCTCACTGCAAGCTCTGCCTCCCGGGTTCACACCATTCTCCTCCCTCAGCCTCCCGAGTAGCTAATTTTTTGTATTTTTAGTAGAGGCGGGGCTTCACCATGTTAGCCAGGATGGTCTCAATCTCCTGACCTCATAATCCGCCCGCCTCCGCCTCCCAAAGTGCTGGGATTACAGGAGTGAGCCACCGCACCCGGCCAGGGCAACATCTTTGAAGGACTACATTCATTTACATGTTTAAGTTACAACATGTGTTTGGAGAATAGTCAAATAAATATTTGCCATGATAATTATTGAATACATACTCTAGGCAGCAGAGCATACCTTTAGAGGTTAAGAGCATTACTCTGGAGCTGGACTGCTTGGGTTCAAGTCCTGGCTGTGCAATTTATTTAGCTGTATAGCCTTGGACAAGTTACTCAACCAGTGGGTACCTCTGTTTTCTCATTTGTAAAATGTAGATTAAACAGTACTTCCCTCCTAAGATCGTTGTGAGATTAATTGAGTCAACCATGTAATATACTTAGAAATAGGGCCTGGTATATAGAAAGTGTTCAGAATAGGTTATTATTGTTATCATCATTACATTTATCATTATTACTATGTTTGAGGTACTGTGTTAGTAATACTAAAGATTTAAAAAAGGGGCTGGGTGCGGTCACACATGCCTTAATCTCAACACTTTGGCAGGTGGAGACAGGCAGATTGCTTGAGCTCAGGAGTTCAAGACCAGACTGAGCAACATAACAAAACCCCTGTCTCTACAAAAAATGCAAAAATTAGTCAGGCATGGTGGCAAACCTTTAATCCCAACTACTTGGGAGGCTGAGGCAGGAGAATCGCTTGAGCCCAAGAGGCAGAGGCTGCAGTGAGCCTTGGTTACACCACTACACTCCAGCCTGGCGACTCTGTCTCAAAAAAAAAAAAAAAAAAAGTTCCTTCCCTCAGTAAGTTCACAGTCTTATGAAAAATATACACATGTGATTTATCTTATAATACAACTTGATGAGTGCCCTTAGAAAAGTCAACAGTCATTGTGGGGAGGGATCTAGTAGTGGTAACATCTCAGTAGAGTTCTGTAAGTACTGAATGCTCTCCACTCAATTCAAAACAGTGTGTCCCAGGAATATGAATGTCAGTATAGCCAGATACCTGACATTCATGATAGTGATAGCAGCAGAAAGACCTGACTAAAATTTTTTTTTTTTTTCTGAGACGGAGTCTCGCTCTGTTGCCAGGCTGGAGTACAGTGGCATCATCTGGGCTCACTGCAACCTGTGCTTCCCCGGTTCAAGCGATTCTCCTGCTTTAGCCTCCCAAGTAGCTGGGACTACAGGTGCCCGCCACCACACCCAGCTAATTTTTGTGTTTGTAGTAGAGACGGGGTTTCACCATGTTGGCCAGGATGGTCTCGATCTCTTGACCTCATGATCTGCCTGCCTTGGTCTCCTAAAGTGCTGGGATTACAGGTGTGAACCACCGCGCCTGGCTCCATTTGTTTTTTAAACAAAGTAATGATATGTGATGTTAATGCCTGTGAAAGTATTTAATGTACCATGCATCACTCTGAATAGAACCCATTCCGGACAGAGAATTCATAGACTCTATCATTAATATGTCTCTATCTTTTTAAAAAAACCAATTCCACTTTCAAGAACAAAGACATAATGCTGCTCTGATCCTTGAAGTGAATAATCTAGAAGGGCTTGCCACTTTACCAAATTACTTACAGCTTTACTATGGATTAAAATTGAATCAAAATTTAAGAAGAGAATTATTTAATAATGACATAATCTACATTTGGGAAGTATATTGTTTCTTTCATTACTGTGTCATTTATTTTACTGTGCAGAAAATATTTTTCCTTTTTTTTTTGAGACGGAGTCTCGCTCTGTCACCCAGGCTGGAGTGCAGTGGTGTGATCTCGGCTCACTGCAAGCTCTGCCTCCCGGGTTCACGCCATTCTCCTGCCTCAGCCTCCTGAGTAGCTGGGACTACAGGTGCCCGCCACCACGCCAGGCTAATTTTTTTGTATTTTTAGTAGAGACAGGGTTTCACCATGTTAGCCAGGATGGTCTCCATCTCCTGATGTGATGGAGATGCAGATGTGATCTGCCCGCCTCAGCCTCCCAAAGTGCTGGGATTACAGGCGTGAGCCACCGCACCTGGCCCAGAAAATATTTTTCAATTAAAATATTGGTTTCCTTTTTTTAACTAGAGTTTTTCTCTCTCAGAAGTAGTTATGAATATGACAATATATATATTGCAATCAGCTATTTTGTATGATTCATGAAGAAACACTTCAAAAATAACTTTGTAATAAAGACAGAAAACTGTTTCTTCACGATTGTGATTCATCATAATTATTTTTGAACATTTGGTAAATCTTATTTCTGTGGACTTTTTTTTCTTGAGACTTGGGTCTCACTCTGTTGCCAAGGCTGGAGTGCAGTAGTGCAATCATGGTTCACTACAGCCTTGACCTCCTGGGCTCAAGGGATTCTCCTGCCTCAGCCTCCTGAGTAGCTTGGACCACAGGCTTGTACCACCATGCCTGGCTATTTTTTAATTTTTTTGTAGAGATGGGGTCTCGCTATGTTGCCCAGGCTGGTCTCCAACTCTTGGCTTTAAGCCATCCTCCCACTTCAGCCTCCCAAAGTGCTGGGATTACAGGCATGAGCCACTGCACCAGACTGTGAACTTTTAAGAACTTTAAAACCCTTTCAGGGCTTATTTCAGGCCCTCCTTTATGAATTCTGCAAAGGCTTCACTTTGTGAAGAAAATGGACTTGAAGTAATAAGTGTAGTATGAAACAATGTGGTTACATATATGTTCCTGCACACTTTTCAGTTTCTCTTCTGAGAAGTTCAAAGAAGTCAAGGGATTATTTGGGGGAATTAAAGTAATTGCAAAGAGAAATAGTGTGGGCCAGCAACCCTTCCAAAATGACATGCTGCGTTCTCTGGGCCCAAGGGGCAAGCAGGAGGTAGGGTGTTTGTTGAAAGAGTTCTCTTTCACAAGAGAAGAAGGTAAGGTTACTATATCAATTCTTTATTTTCTTTTTATGAGACTGAGTTTCGCTTTTGTCGCCCAGGCTGGAGTGCAACGGAGTGATCTCAGCTCACTGCAACCTCCGCCTCCCGGGTTCAAGCAATTCTCCTGCCTCAGCCTCCTGAGTAGCTGGGATTACAGGTGCCCGCCACCACTCCTGGCTAATTTTTTTTTTTTTTGTATTTTTAGTAGAGATGGGGTTTCACCATGTTGGCCATGCTGGTCTTGAACTCCTGACCTCAGGTGATCCGCCCGCCTTGGCCTCCCAAAGTGCTGGGATTGCAGGCATGAGCCACCCTGCCCGGCCAGTTACTATATCAATTCTTAAGAAGAAATCTGTAGTGGAGCCCCAGATGTGTTTTCTTCTGAAAGAGAAACAGAATATGGCAATGGTAATTGGGGCCATGTACTATATTTGGCATTTGTTCCAGGTCTACTTAGTTAAACTGAATTTTCTGCTTAAAGTTTGGAATTACTATTTTGGAAATGGGGAAGATGCCACTCTAAGTTGTACAGAGCAAGTACACAGCTGTCATCTTTATTTCTCCTCAACAGCTATTAACAGTTTATCCTAAAGTGATAGATTTTATTCTGCTACGTGAATCATGAGTAGTGTAATCATAAAGCGTATTAATATTGTGAGGAAACTCTGCATTCTGAGTATGTACATGATTAACACCGTTTCTGGACATGAATAATGATGCCTAGGGTTTCTGATCTCACCCAGAACTTCCTAAAGTTTCAGAAAATGCAATTTTCAGCAACTACAACTACTATAATTTCTGTTGTCCTTCTAATATCAAGACTTAAAAAAAAATCCAAGCATGCACTTTCAGTCATGATTGCTACTTTAGGGGTGCCTGGGTCCTTTTCGTGTTGAAATGCCCCACTTTTAGGCCAGACGTGGTGGCTCATGCCTGTAATCCCAACACTTTGGGAGGCCGAGGCGGGTGGATCACGAGTTGAGGAGATCGAGACCATCCTGGCTAACACGGTGAAACCCCGTCTCTACTAAAAATATATTAAAAAATTAGCCGGGCATGGTGGCAGTTGCCTGTAGTTCCAGCTACTCAGGAGGCTGAGGCAGGTGAATGCCGTGAACCCGGGAGGCAGAGGTTGCAGTGAGCTGAAATCACGGCACTGCACTCCATCCTCGGCGACAGAGCAAGACTCCATCTCAAAAAAAAAAAAGAAAAAAAAAAGAAATGCCACACCTAATTCTCTCTAGGCAATGCTCCCACTTCCCAATCACTATTCCTCCTCTATGGTCCCTCAACTGTAAAATATCCAAGTGTGGGTATTTGTTCCCTGAAGGCCACAACTCAATCTTTTTAAGCAAAAGAAGTTCCTCTAGAAAGTTCATGAATCATCACTTGAAAGTAAAATGTTATGCATTCGGAGTGGAGGTATTCAAAGGATTCTTTCAATTCTCAAAGAGATCAGTATCCTCCCCCCCCAAAAAATTAAGAAGTATGGTACTAAGGTCTAATGCAATGAGGTTGATGTAGTTTCATTTGAAGATTATTTGTAGTTTAGCAGAGAGCTCCTGGAAAGAATGCCTTAACCTAAAGAAAGAATTCTACAATAAAGGAAAAGTAGGCTCCAGTGGTGGGGAACATATTATTTGGGAGAGGATTTTGGAGTACTTCACCACATTATATGGGCAACTAATTATTTTTTCTTGCTCTGTCTCTTTAATACTGATGACAAAGGGATATCTGTCTTTTATTTCGCCCTGTAGTTATGGTCATAACACATACTAGGATATAATACATTTTAAAATGTTAACACAAGTGCCAAAATGGGGTGGGGAAGCATTAAGTCCACTTAACTTTAGCAAGCATTTACTGAGCACCTACTATGTATAAAGCACAGTGCTAGGTGATATAGGATAGAAAGACAAATAAAATTCTATAAGGTCTGAACCTTCCAGAACCGGACAATCCCTAGGAGGGGGATAGATAGACACACACACACACACACACACACATACACAACAGTACACACACACATATATATAAATAATATTAATGTAAGACAGACTATGAGATATGCTATTGCATAATATGGGAGAAGGCATTGATGCTAACTAGAGAGCACCTAGGAAGCTTTAACTAAAAGTAGAAACAAGGCTACCAACCCTCAAATCCCCGGACCCTCCCCCTTCTCTGAACAACTATCTTCAACAGATTCAGAGATTAGGTCCACTGAACTGTAATTTTTTCTCTTTTTTCTTTATTATGAAATATTTCAGACCTGCAAATGGTATATAAAAACCATTATAAATACCCATGTGCATAAATACCCATAACTTAAGCAAGAAAATGTTACAGATATGTTCTCATTGTTCAATTGCCACCTATGAGTGAGAATATGCATTGGGAGATATACCTAATGCTAGATGATGAGTTAGTGGGTGCAGCACACCAGCATGTCACATGTATACATATGTAACTAACCTGCACATTGTGCACATGTACCCTAAAACTTAAAGTATAATAATAAAAAAAAGAAAGAAAATGTTACAGATATAGTTGAAGTACCCACACAACTAGAATTATTTTACTAACATCCTCTGCTTTTATTTAAAAAAATTTTTTTTTATTTTTGAGACGGAGTCTTGCTCTGTCACCCAGGCTGGAGTGCAGTGGCGCGATCTCGGCTCACTGCAACCTCCACCTCCCAGGTTCAAGCAATTCTCCTGCCTCAGCCTCCCAAGTAGCTGGGATTACTGCTTGCCACCACACTCAGCTAATTTTTGTATTTTTAGTAGAGACGGGGTTTCACCATGTTGTCCAGGCTGGTCTCAAACTCCTGATCTCAAGTGACCCCCCTGTCTCGGCCTCCCAAAGTGCTGGGATTACAGGTGTGAGCTGCTGTGCCCCGCCATCCTCTGCTTTTACTAGCAGCTTTGAAAGATGACCCTCAATGAACCCTGTCTTCTGGTATTCATGCCCTTGTGTCATCCCCCTCCCCCGACTGTGGCTGGACTTAGTGACTTGCTTCTAATGAATAAAATATGAGAAAAGTTGTGGGATGTCAGTTCTGTAATTAGGTTGCAAAAGACTTTGACTTCCATCCTGCCAGCACTCTCACTCGTTCATTCTGATGAAGCCTGCTACCACGTTGTGAGATGCTCTATGGGGTGGCCCACATGGCAAGGAATCAAGGGAAGCCTCTAGCCAACACCTTGTGAAGAACTGAGTCCTTCGTCCAACAGCCCACAAAAAGCCAAATCCTGACAACAACCATGTGAGTGAACTTGGAAGCAGATCCTCCCGGTGAAGTCTTCAGGTAAGACTGAACCCCTGGCTGACACCTTGATTGCAGCCTTGGAAGAAACCCTGAAGCAAAAGACTCAGCAAAGCCATGTCTGGATTATGTTTTGAGCTCCTGAATTTTGGGGTAATTTGTTAATTTGTTATGCAATATGAACTAATATACCTTCCAAGAGGTAACCACTGTCCTAAATGTGCTGTTTATCATTCTCATACATGTGTGTGTGTGTGTGTGTGTGTGTGTATATATATATATATATATATATATATATATATATATATATTTGTATGATCATTCCCATGCATGTGTATATATATAAATTGATTAAATGTTTTTATTCCGGTCTGCCATGGAAGAAGCATATATAAGTTGTATTAAATGTTTTAAAAATCCATATAAGTGCCCTTACAATATTTGTATCCCTGTGGAACTAGCTTTTCCCTTATTCATTTTTCTACTGCCACCACTCAATCTTTGCTCTTCCAAGAGGTCTTTCTCTCACAGCCCCTGTGACTTCTAGTCTCCTCCCCAGCCCAGCCTTTGGTGTTCTATTCAGTTTACGTGAAACAGTCCCAAGCCATTGAATTAAGCCTGGTCATGCCTTAAACGAAGCTCAGCTTCTTCCCATATTGCTCTCTAAACCAAAATTTGGGCCTAGGCTCTTTAATATTACATGGGCTTCTAGGCTTATCTGGATCATCACTTTGGTTTTCTTTGATAATGCTGCTTTCCATAGCAGTGTGCATGTTAAAGTTTAAGTGTACAGGAATTACTTATGGATCTTGTTAAAGTGCGATTGTGATTCACTAGGTCTGCAGAGGGCCTGAGACTCTGCATTTCCAAAACACTTTCAGGTGTTGCTGATGCTGCTGATACGTGGACCACATATTTAGTAGCAAGGTTCTAGAAGATAGACATCCATCTCTGTCTTTGCAGAAATTGTTTTAACTTGATATTTTAATTTATATAGTTCAGCAATAAAGGAACTTAACGTAAGCTTACCCAATGATTGAATGTGATAGCTTTCAAAGAAGGGAAGGTTAGGCCAAAACAAAAACAAATAATGTAAGGAAACATTTTACTCAGTGTTATTTACCTAAAGCAAGTGAAAAGAAGAGAATAATTAGAGTGAAAATTAACAGACTAGATAATAGAAAAACAATAGAGAAAAATCACTGAAACTAAAAGCTGCTTCTTGGAAAAAAATTAACAAAATTGTCAAACCTTTAGCTACATTGACCAAGAAGAAAAGAGAGAAGACTCAAATTACTGTTACCAAAACACCCGAGGTTTGGTCTAGATCCTGCTGCTCCTGGCACAGAAAGCCAGTCACTGAGACAATGAGTATTGCCAAGGAAGAAGGCTTTAATGGAGTGGGGGTGAGGGTTGCTGCAGTTGAGGAGTTGGGAGATGAGTCTCAATTCCATCTTCCTGGCTGACTAATATTAGGGGTTTATTTAGTGGGGAAGAAATGTAACTGTGTGGGAAATCAGGAACTAGGGAGGGGTAAGGAAGCAATCACGAGGAATGAGGGGTCTGGCACCTCATTGTCTGGATGTGGTGATCTGTTGAGTTTCAGTTCTTCGATACTTCTTGAGAGGCCTGAGGATCTTTTCCTGAGGAAGGAACGCAAATGAAACAAATGGAAGTTTCAAGCTTTAAGAACAGAAGGGTCAATTTCTATGTTTATCCACAAAAACTGTCTCTGGGACTATTGGGTTGGTTTCATTGATAGAATTAGAAATTAAAGAGGGAACATTACTACTGACTTTACAGAAATAAAATGGATTATAAAGAAATACTATTAACAACTGGACATCAATAATTAGATAAAATGAAAAAATTCCTAGAAAGATGAAAAACTACTGAAACTGACTCAAGAAGAAAAAACTAATATCAATAGACCTATCGCAAGTGAACAGATTGAATTAGTAATTTTAAAAAACTACCCACAAAGAAAACTCTAGGCCCAGATAGTTCAACACTGAGTTCTAACAAACATTTAAAGAAGAGTTAATTTAGCCTGGCGCAGTGGCTCACACCTGTAATCCCAGCACTTTGGGAGGCCAAGGCAGGCGAATCACGAGGTCAGGAGTTCGAGACCAGCCAGGCCAACATGATGAAACCCCGTCTCTACTAAACATACAAAAACCTGGCCAGGCGCAGTGGCTCACGCCAGTAATCCCAGCACTTCTGGAGGCCGAGGCGGGCGGATCATGAAGTCAGGAGATCAATATCATCCTGGCTAACACGGTGAAACCCCATCTCTACTAAAAATATTTTAAAAAATTAGCTGGGTGTGGTGGCGGGCGCCTATAGTCACAGCTACTCAGGAGGCTGAGGCCAGAGAATGGCGTCAACCTGGGAAGTGGAGCTTGCAGTGAGCCGAGATGGCACCACTGCACTCCAGTCTGGGTGACACAGTGAGACTCCATCTCAAAAATATAAATAAATAAAATAAAATAAAATAAAAATTAGCTGGGCATGGTGGCAGGCGCCTGTAAGCCTGTAATCCCAGCTAGTAGGGAGGCTGAGGCAGGAGAATCACTTGAACCCGGGAGGCAGAGGTTGCAGTGAGCCGAGATCCTGCCACTGCACTGCAGCCCGGGAGACAGTGCTAGACTCCCTCTCAAAAAAAAAAAGTTAATTTAACACCAGTTCATCACAAAGTATCCCAAAATAGACGATGATGGAACTCTTCCCAACTCATTCTGTGAGACCAATATTACCTTGATACCAAAATCAGATAAAGATATCACAGGAAAAGAATACTAAAGATCAGTAACTTTTATGAATATGGATGCAAAAATCCAAAACAAAATACTAGAAAGCTGAAACCAACAACGCAAAGAAAACAATGCAGTATGAAAAGTGGGATTTGGCTGGGCACAATGGCTCACGCCTGTAATCCCAGCACTGTGGGCGGCTGAGGTGGGCAGATCACTTGAGGTCAGGAGTTCGAGACCAGCCTGTCCAACATGGTGAAATGTACTAAAAATACAAAATGTACTACAAATACAAAAATTAGCTGGTCGTGTTGGCGCGCACCTGTAGTCCCAGCTACTTGGGAGGCTGAGGCAGGAGAAGCACTTGAACCTGGGAGGCAGAGGTTGCAGTAAGCTGAGATCACATCACTGCCCTCCAGTCTAGGTAGCAGAGTGAGACTCTGTCTCAAAAAAAAAAAAAAAAAGAAGAAAGAAAGAAAAGCGGGATTTATCCTGGGAATATAAAGTTGGTTTAACATCTGAAAATCAATATACCATAGCAATTGAATAAAAACTAAAATTCACATGATCACCTCAATAGATGCAGAAAAAGCATTTGACAGGCTGGGTGCGGTGGCTCACACGTGTAATCCCAGCACTTTGGGAGGCCAAGGCAGGTGGATCACTTGAGGTCAGGAGTTTGAGACCAGCCTGACGAACATAGTGAAACCCTGTCTCTACTAAAAAATACAAAAATTAGCCAGGCGTGGTGGCGGGCGCCTGTAATCCAAGCTACTCAGGAGGCTGAAGCAGGAGAATTGCTTGAACCCGGGAGGCGGAGGCTGCAGTGAGCCGAGATCGTGCCACTGCAGCACTCCAGCCTGGGTGACAGAGTGAAACTCCATAAAAAAAAAATAGCATTTGACAAAATCCAATACCCAATTCTCTTTCATGATAACAATATTCAACAAACTAGCAACAGTAGAGAACTCCCTCAACTTGATAAAGGGCAACTAGGAAAAATGACAGCTGACACTATACTTAATGATGAAAGAATGAATGACTTACTCTTAAGATTAGGAACAAAACAAGGATGTCAGCATCTCAACATTGTATTGGGAGTTCTATCCAGGGCAATTAGGCAAGAAAAAGAAATACAAGCCACCTAGACTGGAAAAGAAAAAAGTAAAAGTATCTGTGTTTGCAGATAACACGATCTTGTATGTAGAAAATCCCAAGTAATCCACAAAAAAAAGGTCAATCAAGGTTGCAGGATATAAGATCAATATATAAAAATCAACTGTTTATACTTGCAATAAACAATAAAAAATGAGATTAAGGAAAACAATTCCATTTACAATATCATCAAAAAGAATAAAATACTTAGGAATAAATTTAAGAAAAGGAGTAAGAAAATTATGCTCTGAAAACTACAAGGCAATGTTGAAAGAAATTAAAGAAGGTATAAATAAATGGAAACACATTCTATGTTCATGGGTCAGGAGACTTAATATTGTTAAAATGGTAATACTTCCCAAAGTAATCAACAGATTAAATGCAATCTTTATAAGATCTCAGCTAGTTTTTCTTTAGAAATTGGCAAGATGGCTGGGTGCAGTGGCTAACACCTGTAATCCCAGAACTTTGGGAGGCTGAGGCGGGTAGATCAGAAGGTCAAGAGATTGAGACCATCCTGGCCAACGTGGTGAAAGCCCGTCTCTACTAAAAATACAAAAATTAGCTGGGCGTGGCGGTGTGCGCCTGTAATCGCAGCTACTTGGGAGGCTGAGGCAGGAGAATCGCTTGAACCTGGGAGGCGGAGGTTGCAGTGAGCCAAGATTGCACCACTGCACTCCAGCCTGGCGACAGAGCGAGACTCCGTCAACAAAAAAAAAAAAAAAAAGAAGAAGAAAGAAAGAATGAATTTGGCAAGCTGATTCCAAAATTCATATGGAATTGCAAGTGACCCAGAATACTTAAAACAATCTGGAAAAAGAAGAACAAAGTAGAAGGACTCACATTTCCTGATTTCAAATTTTACAACAAACGGTAATCAAGACAGTGCAGTAGTGGTATAAGGATATATGGCATAGAATTGAGAGTCCAGAAATAAAACCATGTGTCTATGGTCAACTGATTTTGACAAGAGTGCCAAGACCATTCAATGAGAAAAGAATAGTGTTTTCAACAAATAGTGCTGGGACAACTGCATAGCCACACAGAAAAGAATGACGTTGGATCATGCCCCACACTATATATAAAAATGAACTCAAATGGATCAAAAACCTAAATACGGCCGGGTGCGGTGGCTCATGCCTGTAATCCCAGCACTTTGGGAGGCCAAGAAGAGTGAATCACCTGAGGTCAAGAGTTTGAGACCAGCCTGGCCAACATGGTGAAACCCCGTCTCTACTAAAATTACAAAAATTAGCCGGGTATGGTGGTGGGCGCCTGTAATTCCAGCTACCCAGGAGGCTGAGGCAGGAGAATCGCTTGAACCCGGGAGGTGCAGGTTGCAGTGAGCCGAGACGTTTTCATTGCACTCCAGCCTGGGCAACAAAGAGCGAAACTCCGTAAAAAACAAACAAACAACAACAACAAAAAAAAACCCCATAAGATTAAATGTTCATGACCTCAGCTTTGGCAAGGAATTGTTATTTATGATACCAAAAGGACAAGCAACAAAATAAAAAATAGATAAATTTGATCTCATCAAAATGTAAAACAAGGACACCATCATGAAAGTGAAAAGTCAACCCACAGAATGGGGGAAGTATTTTCAGTTCATTAATATTATAAGGGAGTGGTATCTAGACTATATAAAAACCCAATAATAAAAAGAAAAACCAATTAAAAATGGGCAAAGGATCTGAATAGACATTTCTTTGGGGAAGATGTACAAATGGACAATAAACACATGAAAAGTTGCTCAACATCATCAGGGAGATGCAAGGCAAAATTACAATGAGACACCACTTCATACCCATGAGGATGACTATAATTAAAAAGTCAGATAACAAGTATGGGCAAGGATGTGGAGAAATTAGAATCGTCCTACATTGCTGACAGGAAGGTTAAATGATGCAGCCACTTTGGAAGAGTCTGGCAGTTCGTGAAAAGTTTAAACAGAAAGTTGTCATATGAACCAGCAATTCCCCTTCTAGGTATATACCCAAGAGTAAGGAAAATATATATCCACACAATAACTTATACAGAAATTGTACAGGAGTGTTTATAGCAGCATCCTTCTTAATAACCAAAAGGTGAAAACAACACAAATGTCCATCAACTGATGAATGAATAGACACAATGTGGTATCTCCATACAGTGGTATATTATTTGGCCATAAAAAGAATGAAGTACTTACTGATACATGCTACGACATGGATAAACCTTGAAAACATTACATGGAGTAAAAGAACCCAGATACAAAAACCACATATTGTATGATTCCATTAATTTGAAAGTCCAGAATAGGGAAATCTAAACAGACAGAAAGTAGATTGTTGCTTAGGGCTGAAGGGAATAGGGAATAGAACAGCGATAGCCAAAGGGCATGGGATTTCCTTTTGAGGTGATGAAAATGTTCCAAAACTGGTAATGGTTGCAGTATCTGTGAATATACTAAAACCACTGAATTCTACATTTTAAGTGGGTGAATTGTATGGTATGTGAGTTATAGCACAATAAAGCTGTTAAAAAAATAACCTGGGACATTCATAGGGCTCACCTTGTTTGTTTCCCATCTTCCTGGGATCACCATCCTTAGTCACCTACTATTAATATCTAGTGACTTGAAAACTTGCTTCATGTTGTCTGTCTTTATTTGATTTTATTTGGTTGTTTCATTCAGGAGGGTAACTACAAACCCTGTTGCTCCATCTTAGCCAGAAGTGGAAGTCTCCCTATTTCTCAACTGGAGAAACTGAGGCAGCTAACTGGCTTGCCAAAGTTCGTATCAGTCAGGACTATAACCAAGATTTCCTGATTTCTAACCTGCAGTTGAGACAGAATTGTTTCTTGGCTAACTTCCAGGACAACTTGATAGCAGAAAGTCGATTAATCCGGCATAGAAAAAGGAAATATGTGTGACTTGACAATCCCTGGAAGGTTCAGATCAGTTATCTGCCTTCCCCTCAATCAAGCAAGTATTTGCCACATACCTATGC
Organism: Gorilla gorilla gorilla; assembly: GCF_029281585.2. Lineage (NCBI taxonomy): Eukaryota > Metazoa > Chordata > Mammalia > Primates > Hominidae > Gorilla > Gorilla gorilla. The sequence goes on from NC_073247.2 coordinate 130,665,043, forward strand.
GCAATGTCTTTTGGGAGACATTACCGGGGATAGAGAAGTCAGTGCTAGCATCTCTGGCAACAGGGAGATCACCATCTATTTGGGAGAAAAAGCTACACATGAAACATCTCTATGACTCAAATGACTCAACCATGTTTACCTATAATATAATGACTTACTCAACTATGCAGTCAAGACAGTCAGGAAAGGTCACAGTGTGTGGCCTTTTCTCAAGAAATGCTTCCCAGAGGAGGAGGGACTTGGGCTTCAAAAGATAGGCAGCATACTCCGTCTGGGTAGGGCAGTAAAGGCAGGACATTGTCTCCACAGGACTTATGTCAAAATGCACGAGGCCTCAGAGGGTTCTTGGCTGTAAAAAACAAACAAACAAACAAAAAAAAACTTGAGCCTTGTGGTAAGGAGGAAGGAAGGGGATATTGTCCTGTCCAGAGGACAGACCTAGAGGACAGACCTAGAAGATTTAATGGAAGTTCTATGGTGAGGAGGATGACGAATAAGGCATCTTTATGCCTACCGCAAAATCAAATCCTCCTAGGTAGACAGTTTTCATTGAAAGCAAAAAGTGTCTTCCCAGGTCATGAAGAGCAGGGCTGTCCACTCGAAGCTGCAGGACAAACACTCTAAACTCTACTCATTCAATCATGCAGTGAACATGTATTGAGCATCTACTATACGCCTGAAGTTGTGTTAGGGGCTAGGGACTCACAGTTGCCTAAGACTTGTGGCTTGCCCCAGTTTAGTCTAGATGAGAAGACAGACATTTGGATGATGATGACAATTTTCCTTAGGGAAAGGTGCTCTCTTTCCCCACCGTACTCCCTCTGTCAGTCAACAGCAGTGGCCAAGTCCTTTCCATTTGCAGACCAACATCAGGGTCAGGGTGGGACGGAGGGAGAGACCTAAAGCCACAGCAACCCACAGAGGTTTCCACTTAATGTTGGGATAACAGGCAACACCCCTGGAAGACCAGCCCAAAGATCTACTTTACAGCCTGTCTCAAAACTCAGGTCCTCCAGGCAGCCTACTTTTCTATATCTGCCCCCTACCACCCTCACCAGAGGCCATCCTGAATGACAGTGATATGTGTGGATATGGTTTAGCTCCCCTAAGAAAGGCCCTTTAGGGGGAACGCCCAGGCCTGCCTCAGGTTTGTAACACCCACAGAGCCTGCCACAGGGCTCTGCACCAGGTCAGTGTTTGGTAAATGCTTGCTGAATGACTCAAAGGGCTTTGGAATCACTATCACCATGAATGGTGTTTCTCTTCTACCTGCCTAGGGCTTGACTGTCTACAAAGGGCCTTGTTATACCCTCTTCCTTTTTCTTAGGATCATTTCCCTGGCCTCGCATGAGGTTTCTGCTCTTCCAGCCTAGTGTGATTCTGCTGTGAGGCTGGGGACAATGAGGGATCTCACCCCTCAGGGGAGACCCTGCACCCGCCCCCCACATACAGGGAGTGACTTGGTCCCTTGCTGGCCTCCTAGTCTACTGTGTCACAGCCAAAGCAGGCTGTGGGCGCTCTCCAAAGAGAAACACCAGTGCAGGAGTGCCATCTCCCTCCAGGTGGGGTAGGGCCCCTGGTCCTCAAGCCCAGTGCTTCCTGCTGCTCCTGGAAGCCACGGGAGGGGTGGGGGACAGTGTGGAATGCTGGTCTCTCTTGGGATTTGACCTTCACTCCCACATCCCATGGGGGTCACTGCACAGGCTCTGTGACCTTGAGCTCAGCCCCTGGGAGTGGAGTTGCCTGTCAGGGCTCCATCCTTCCTGTTGAGCAGGAACTGCAGCCCCACTGGGCCCTGATTCTGGGCAAGTCTGCACCACCACAGGCTCCTTTTCACTTACAGGCTAACCTAGCTTGTGGGATTCGAAGAAAGATTATTATCATTAATACCCTCTGTGTGTGCAGGGCCTTGCCATTCACAGCAGCAACACCTCTTCATCATCTTATTGATGTCTCAGGATAGGCATATCAGTTGGGTTTTTCATAAACTGTAATTTCATCTCCTTCCTCAGTCATTTTTTCCCTTCCTACTGGTTTTCTAACTCAGTGAGTGGCCCTCCCCCTCCAAAAGTATATTAGCAGTACAAGTGTCTCAGAAAAAAACAAACATACCCATGTATCTTGGTTGACACTTTGAGTCTGATAACACCATGCTCAGCAATTACAGGGCAGGGACACACTCCCTGGTGAGCAAACAGTAGAGTTCAGGGAAAATCGCTATCAAGTATAAGTGTATTATGAGGTCAGAGACCAATTTACCAAATAGATTGATGAGAGAGTTGCTATTCACAGTTTGAAAGTGCAGTTATTTTAAAAGACATTCATAAAGTTATTGAATTTGAGTGAGTATGCACTTGTTTATTCTATTCCCCTGGGTTTTCTGATACAAGTTTATAAAAAGAAAGTGACTAGTTACATCCCACAGCTAATTAGTGGTCTGGGCTAGGACGCAAGCCCATTTTTCTTTCCTGAGCCTTGGCCTGTTTATATGAGCCTCCCTGGAATGGAAGCGTTTGCTTACAGGCTGCCCATTAAACACTAAAAGTAAAATAGAAGATAAAAGAGTGACTTGAAGCTCGAGTATTCCAAAACATAGTACACTGATGACCAGTTCAACATTTAGATAAAGTACTATAGCTCTGAAATGAATATTTGCTTCATAGCAGTCAATGGGGAAATGGGACTTGAATTCCTTGAAGTGGCTTTACATACAAAGATCTAGCAACCCGTCTAACAGCATCTTCTGAAGAAGTGAACAAAAGATGTCAAGGTGGAAAGCCAGGGTCCTGACCAAATTCTTTAGGCTGTGAGACCTCGTACAAATCACTTAGCCTAGGATCCTCAACTTCCATTGATGCTAATATCTAAGTTACTACCAAAGAGAATCAATTGAGGTCATCCAGTCAGTCTCCACATCTGCTCTGTCTTATCCCTAAATTCCTCTTTTCTCCGTCCTCTGTTCTCTCCTTAGCTGAGTCCTCTTCATTTCGCTCTCTACACTGCAGCCAAAGAGATCTTTTGAAAAGGCAAACCCAGTTACATAGCTCATCTGCTCAAAACCCTTCAATAGGTCTCTGTTATTATCATAATAAAAATCCCAATTCCTTACCCTGGTCTACAAGGCCTTTCATGATCTGGCACCTGCTGGTTTCTCTGGACTCATCCCACACTACTACTCCCTCTTAAATCCTAGGCTCTAGCCATAATTAACAGCTGTTCCTGAGTGAGCCAGCTTCTCTCACCTCCAGCCTTTGCACTAGCTTCTTCTTGTTCCCAGAACACTCAGTGCCTTCTAGCTCCCACTCCCCCTTTTCTTCTTCTAACCCTGTAATATTCTGTATCTATATTACCCACCTGGGAAACCCTCCCCCAGTCTGAACTGCTCTTCCTCTGTGTCTCCCCCGTCACACCCCCGCAGCACCCTATGCTTCTGTCTTCTTAACACTCCTCAGCCTGATTAAACGGCCTTTTTTTCCTTGTTGATTTCTCCCACTCACTTCTGCAGGACTGTGTCTTACTCATCATTATGTCCCCAGTGGAGCTCGTTGAATGAATGATGCATGTTTAAATGCTTTGTAAACTGCAACTTGCTACACAAGCGTTAAGTATTATGTAACGTTATTGTGTTCAGATTGCTTGCTTAGTTATTGTTGGCATACTCACCCATTTGATAATAAAGAATATAATATTTCAAGCACATAATTTTGGCTCCTTCTTAAGCCCAATAGTAATAAAGGCTACCACTTATTGAGCACTTAACCTGGTCTAGGCTCTGCAGTAAGATTTTACATGTACAATCTCATTTACTTATCATTATAGCAATCTTATAAGCAAGGTTCTATTATGAGCGTCATCCCTATTTTTCAGATGAAAACACAGCTTGCCCAATGTTACACAGCCAGATTTTGAATCCAGATTTTTCAAGTTCAAGATCCATGCCCTGCCAAAGTCTTCATATAAGAGAACTATCAACAGAGTGAAAAGACAACTCACAGAATGGGAGAAAATATTTGCAAATCACATAGCCAGTAAGGGATCAATATCCAGAATATATAGAGAACTCCTAAAACTCAGCAGCAATTGTTTTCTTTTTATTTATTTATTTATTTTTTATTTTGAGACGGAGTCTCGCTCTGTAGCCCACGCTGGAGTGCAGTGACGTGATCTTGGCTCACTGCAAGTTCTGCCTCCCGGGTTCACGCCATTCTCCTGCCTCAGCCTCTTGAGTAGCTGGGACTACAGGTGCCCACCACCACGCCCGGCTAATTTTTTGTATTTTTAGTAGAGACGGGGTTTCACCGTGTTAGCCAGGATGGTCTCGATCTCCTGACCTCGTGATCTGCCTGCCTCAGCCTCCCAAAGCACTGGGATTACAGGCGTGAGCCACCGCGCCCGGCCAGCAATTGTTTTCTTAAAAAAACAAACTGATTAAAAAATGGGAAAAGGCTTGAATAGTCCTTTCTCCAAAGAAGATATGAAAATGGCCAAAAAGCACATGAAAAGATGTTTAACATCACTAATCATTAGGGAGATGCAAATCAAAACCACAATGAGATATTACTCACACTCATTATGATGGCTACTATTAAAAAAAAACAAAACAGAAAATAAAAAGAGTTGGCCAGCATATGGAGAAATTGGAACCCTTACGCATTGCTGGTGGGAATGCAGAATAGTGCAGCCTCTGTAGAAAGCAGTGTGTTGGTTCCTCAAAAAATAAAAAGTAAAAAAAATAGAAGGACAGTGTGAACCAGCAATTCCATTGCTGGGTATATACCCAAAAGAATTAAAATCAGGGTCTCAAAGACATACTTGTATACCCATGTTCATAGCAGCAGTATTCACAATAACCAGAAAGCAGAAGTAACCTGTGTCCATCAACAGACGAATTAATAAACAAATGTGAGATTTACGTGCAATGGAATATTATTCAGCCTTAAAAAGGAAGGAGATTCTTGCGGCCGGGTGACATGGTTCATGCCTGTAATCCTAGCACTTTGGGAGGCCGAGGCAGGCAGATTGGCTGAGCTCAGGAGTTCGAGACCAGTCTGGGCAACACGGTGAAACTCTGTCTCTACTAAAAAATACAAAAAATAAGCCCGGCATGGCAGTGTGCACCTGTAATCCCAGCTACTCGGGAGGCTAAGGCAGGAGAATGGCTTAAACCCAGGAAGAGAAAGTTGCAGTGAACTGAGGTTGCGCCATTGCACTCCAGACTGGGCGATAGAGCGAGACTCCGTCTCCAAATAAAAAGGAAGGAAATTCTCATATGCTACAACATAGATGAACCTTGAGGACATTATGCTAAGTGAAATAAGCCAGTTGGAAAAAGACACATATTGTATGAATCTTCTTCTTTGAGCTGCTTAGAGTAGTCCAATTGATAGAGACAGAAAGTAGAATGGTGGCTTACTAGGGGATTGGGGGAAAACAGAATGGGGAATTAATGTTGAACGGGTATAGAATTTTGGTTTTACAAGATGAAAAAAGTTCTGGAGATGGATGAATGATGACGATGGTTGCACAACAATGTGCATGTATTTAATGCCACTGATCATGCACTTAAAAGTGGTTAAATGATAAATTTTATGTTATGTATATTTTACTACAATTTAATAAAAAGATCCAAGCCCTGATTCTAACCATTTCTCAGTCCTGGTTAAATGTGGTTAAATGATAAATTTTATGCTATGTATATTTTACTACAATTTAATAAAAAGATCCAAGCCCTGATTCTAACCGTTTCTCAGTCCTGCCAAAGCCTTCAGATAATTTGCTCCTGATGAATGTTTGCTGCTTTCCCTCCAGATAACCTGCCTTTTGTTTCTTTTTCCTCCCATGACCAGACTGCTCTGTCTGGTCCTCTAGAGCCTCCACATTGGTGAGTGTCTCTGAAGAGGGCAGGGCCCAGGCTCAAGCCTCCTGCCCACTCTCCTCTTGGGAAGAAAATGCTTACTCTGAGAGCAGCCAGCGCAAATTTTACTCATAACAATTAACAGATGGCTGTGCATCCCTTCTGTTCCCAGGAATCACATCTCACATCGGGACTAACTGCACTGTGCATTTTTCATCACTGGTAACTACTTCCAACAGTGACGTTGGGCATTGTTATTCATCGGTGAAGAACAGACATAAAGAGAGAGGGGAAGTGGCTTGGGCTGAGTCACATAGCAAAGTTAGAACTCCAACCTCCCAGCGACTAACCTCGCCCTGGGCTCTGTCCCACACACCTGGCAGCTCAAGACTTGCTCCTTTTTGCACTCTGAGCGACAGACTCCCTGGCTAACCAAGCGGGTCTAACTTGTCTTGCAGAGAAATTAAGCAAAATCTTCCTTGGGATAGTATCTTGCCATCTTTCTTTTTTTAGTGGTTGACAGGCCAGTATCTCCACTACTGCTGAATGACCTTGTGCACATCATTGAAAGTCTCTGGACTCTCAGTTCACCCTTCAGTAAAATGTAGGGAAGAATTATTAATGCCACTACCAGGGGAACTGAGGATGAGGTAGGGAGGGAAGAATCGGGGTAAACTCCTCCAGTGTATTCTGCATCATCCTTTACATGGGTGAACATCAAATTTAACTGAGCATCACAATCACATGGGTAGCCTTTAAGAATACAAATTCCTGGCTGGGCGCGGTGGCTCACGCCTGTAATCCCAGCACTTTGGGAGGCTGAGGCGGATGGATCACCTGAGGTCAGGAGTTTGAGACCAGCCTGGCCAACATGGCAAAACCTCGTCTCTACTAAAAATACAAAAATTAGCCGGGTGTGGTGGTGCATGCCTGTAATCCCAGCTACTCGGGAGGCTGAGGCAGGAGAATCGCTTGAACCTGGGACACAGAGGTTGCAGTGAGCTGAGATCCTGTCCCTGCACTTGACCAGTCCAGCTTACTTGGAATTCTCTTTTTCCTGGGCCACCTATCCCCCAATATAAAGGAAGTCCCCTGGTATTGAGCCGCAGGATGGTCTCACTTCTCTATTTAAATCCTCTCCAACCTAGCTTAAAAGCACCTTTTCCATGAGACTGCATTGCAGTCTGTCCCCTTTGAGGGCTTCCGTGGACACACTATTCCCTTAATTTTGGCACTTCTTACAGACTGCCTGTTATTTTTTAAATCTTTGTATCTTGTTTCCTCAGTTAGCTACTAGAGGATAAGGACTGTGTCATATCCTATTATTGCCCTACAAATGCCAACTCCATTAGCACATAGTATATGCTCGATAAATATTTGTTGAACTGATAAAAATCTTGTAGGTGGGAAATCTGAAATAATTTCTTACAATAAGTAAGAAGAAGGAGATACGGGAGTTCGAAACCAGCCTGACCAACATGGAGAAATCTTGTCTCTACTAAAATAATACAAAATCAGCTGGGCGCGGTGGCACATGCTTGTAATCCCAGCTACTCAGGAGGCTGAGCCAGGAGAATTACTTGAATCCAGGAGGCGCAGGTTGCAGTGAGCCAAGATCACGACATTGCACTCCAGCCTGAGCAACAGGAGCGAAACTCTGTCTCAAAAAAAAAAAAAAAAAAAAAAAAAAAAAAAAAGAAGGAGATGTTCTGTGCTCTTCAGCTTTCTGATCACATGAAAAAAAAATTTTATAAACAAAGAGATATGAGCCCTAGCTTCCAATTTGGCTGTATCAAATTCATTATGACCTGTGGCAAGTCACTTGCCTTCTCTAGTGTTCAGTGGCCTCATTTGTGAAACCAGAGCTGATGTGTAAGCTAACTTTCCTTCTTTCCTTCCTTCCTTTTCTTTCCTTTTTTTTTTTTTTTTTTTTGAGACAGAGTCTTGCTTTGTCACCCAGGCTGGAGTGCAATGGTGCGATCTTGGCTCACTGTAACCTCCACTTCCTGGGTTCAAGCAATTCTCCTGCCAGAGACTCCTCAGTAGCTGGGATTACAGGCATGCGCCACCACTCGCAGCTAATTTTTTTTTTTTAATTCTTAGTAGAGATGGGGGTTCACCATGTTGGTCAGGTTGGTCCTGAACTCCTGGCCTCAAGTGATCCACCCACCTCGGCCTCCCAAAGTTCTGGGATTACAGGCTTGAGCCACCATGCCCGGCTAAACTTTCTTTTAGTTGTGGGTTTTGGCTACTCTGTATAGCAAGGAGCGGTCTTGCTTTCCATATCAATACCATTAATGTCCATGGTTCCTTTTTTTCCCCCTGTAAGGACTGCAGATTTATGGGTCACCCCAGTTTATAAAATGAGAATATCAAATACAGAACAAATGTGTGCTTTGGCCAAGCTTCCAGGCATAGAGTGTGTGCATGTGTATGTGTGTGCGGGGTTGCTTACACCTTACTACAGGTCTCTGGCTTCGAATGGACTCTTTCCTCCCAGAGTTGCTCAGCAGGCCTTTCCAAGTACAGGACTGTCAACCATTTGTTATTTTTGTGCCCAGTCTCTGCTTTGTGAATGACCACAGTGCATGGCATTCCAACTGTTTCCTCTTGTCCCTCTGCACACTCCTAGGGCCAGAATGTCCACTGGCATGTTCAGTAAGATCTGTTCAAGCACTGTCCTGCTTATGTCACTGGAGGAGATATAAGACACCAGTCCTTGCCCTCTGAAGCTTCTAGCCTACATGGGAAGCTAGTACAAGGATGTGTGTATGTGGGGAAAGATGCACTATCATAAGTGAGGGAGAGCCTGGGAGTTATGTGCTACTTTTTTTTTTTTTTTTTTTTTTTTTTTTTTTTGACAGAGTCTCTCACTCTGTCGCCCAGACTGGAGTGCAGTGGCATGATCTTGGCTCACTGCAACCTCTGCTTCCTGGGTTCAAACCGTTCTCCTGCCTCAGACTTCCAAGTAGCTGGGATTACAGGCGTGCACCATGATGCCCTGCTATTTTTTTTTTTTTTTGTATTTTTAGTAGAGACGGGGTTTCGCCGTGATCCACCCGCCTCAGCCTCCCTACGTGCTGGGATTACAGGCATGAGCCATCACACCCGGCTGCTGCTTTGATGTGTCTCCAGTATCTAGAACAGTACTTGGTATGTGGAAGATGCCCAACAAATATATGAAAATGTGTGAGAATTGCTATGGTTTTCAAACTTGATATTGTAAGGGACAACTTTTCTTCAATGAAATCATACCTGGAGGCTCAGTTATGTGAAACAGATGGATACAATACTGCCCTGCTTGAGGGGAGCTAGGGTCAAAGCCTGTCTGCTTGTCTCCTCTGAGCCCCAAAGAGATTCTTGAGAGTCCAGTTGGAAAACTACTAGTTGAAAATGAGGGGCAGCTCAATCCTTGCTCTCTCTTCTTGGTTAACCTTAGCCACAAGGTGATCCTAGCAAAATAAATGGAGGTTTACAGAACCTTACACTCCAAAGGGAATATTTGCACCTGAAAAAGATGGTGTTAATCTCCCCCTTCCCCTCATTCCAGGGCACCAATTAGTAAGAGCAGAGGGAAGGAAGTTCTGAGTAGGAGACTTCTGAATTGGTTCAACAATGTCTATCAATGTAATGGTAATATTTGTTTAACTTAAAGAAAGAAAGAAAGCCACTGTGATAATGTTTTTCAGCATTCAATAGAAACCCACTTGATGTTGTCCTACAGGCAGTCTTGATTACAATGTAAAACTCCCTGTGGAGTCTGGTCAGTGAGTAGCTGGTACTGCCATTTACACCAGAGTACCTCGCATTATCCAGACCACTATTCACATTCCTGACCAAGTTCACGGTCAACCTCCTGCACTGGCAGCCAAGAGGGCCTGCCTGGAGAGAGCTTCTCTTCTCCATGCCTGCAGGACTGTGACTCTCTACCTGACCTGGCCCTCTCTTAGCCTCCCTACCATAACAGGGCAAGGGAGGGGAATCAACCCAGGGGATATTCCCTTGTCAAGGTCGTCCACGGAGCAAAGCACATCCCAAATTTGCATCTAGGAAACAATTTTGGGTAACAGACATATATATATTTTTTAGATATGTCGAAGGGGTAAAGCTCTTGAATTAAGATGGTTTCATCATTATCTATCTCATGAATCTCTACCTTCCCCAACGACTGTCCTTCCTCACAGGTGCCTGAAGGGGCAGGCAGATAATTAGTGCTGGGGACCTCATTTGATAGTAGGGGAAACTGAGAGGTGAAAAGAGCTCCCTTCAGTTAGATAGCAACTCACCAGGAACCCCAGTTTCTCCCCTACTGCTTGGTATGGCCACCTCCTCCACCTCTTAGCCAGTCCTCCGACTTCTACATCTTAAAAATCTAGCTCAGGGGCCAGGAGCGGTGGCTCACACCTGTAATTCCAGCACTTTGGGAGGCTGAGGTGGGCGGATCACCTGAGGTCAGGACCTGAGTTCGAGACCAGCCTGACCAACATGGAGAAACCTCGTCTCTACTAAAAATACAAAAAAATTAGCCAGCTGTGGTGGCACGTGCCTGTAATCCCAGCTACTTGGGAGGCTGAGGCAGGAGAATCACTTGAACCTGGGAGGCGGAGGTTGTGGTGAGCTGAGATCGTTCCATCGCACTCCAGCCTGGGCAACAATAGCCAAACTCCATCTCAAAAAAAAAAAAAAAAAAATCTAGCTCAGGTCTGACCCCGACTAAATGGACAATCTTCCATTGATTTCCCATCCCCTCAACCCCGGTTCAAGCTACCATCCACAGCATTTGGACTAGTCATTTGTACTTAAGTAACTGAGTTGGTATCATGAAATTTGGTCTTAGGATCAAAGCCACTCAAGGTTAGAGCTGGAGGGAACCTTGGAGATTAAGAGAAACTAAGGTTTGGAGAACCTACCTAAGGTTTCATAGCAAATATGTGACAAATCCAAGGCTTCAAGCCAAGTTTTCCAATGTGTCCCTCGTGCTTTCCTGGCTACATCTGGAGTTTCTCTATTTCTTCTTCTCCTTCTCCTTCTTCTTCTTCTTCTTCTTTTTTTTTTTTTTTTTGCGTGTGTGTGTGTCTTTTTTCCCCTATGTGATGCTTCCTTTCTGCCCTGTGACCGTCTCCCTCTGTCCTGTCTTATTAGAAAGAGGCTCTAGAGCTGGCTGCATAGTACCTGTTCTCTGGGACCTTGGTGTTGATCTAAGACTGGTTTAACTACCTAAAGAGAAGCAGAGATCCGAGGGGGCCTGCCATAACCCAGCTCTGAAACATGACTTAATCCCAAGTAAGATCAGCTCTAACATTTGTTCAGAAGCAAAAATGATGGATTCTAAAGTTTGACTTCCCGAAGGTCATCTGGCTAAGAGGTGGCTGCAGCAGGGGGCAACAATAGGTCTTCAGGCCCCTGGGGCGGCACCCTGGCACTGCCCAAGAGCCCGCAGGCTCTGAAGGCCAACTGAGCCAGCGGCAAACCTAGTCCCTGCCTCCCTGCTTGGAGCAGTGCGACTATACCGTTTTCTGTCTGCTCATTTGTGAGCTTGGTTCCCGTCCTAAATGTGGGGGTTCAAGGCAGACAAAGAGTGTGCGGTTGGCCACCCCGCTCGCCTTCAGGAAGTGTGTAGGACACCGTCGAGGCCCCCTAGCCATTGTAAACCAGGCGCTGAGGCTCGTGCCCAGTTGTACCATTCCCGCGCAGCGCTCAGGAGCGCCAAACCTGGAGGCTATTCGGTCGGCCACTGGGCTGTGCCAGGATTCGCGGACTTTCTCCTGAATAGCGCTCTCAGCTCGCGTCTTCCCCCTGCCACTCTCCCACGCCCCCAGAGTACCCACCGACCCCAGCAGGCCGGGTACATCCTTGCCGCGCCCATCCGGCCAGTGGCTCCAGGGGCCGGCCTGGTGTGTCTCCAGCTGGGCGCCTACCGCCTGCCCCAGCGCTAGTTCTGGCGTTGGGGGTAGAGAGGTAAGGAGGGGAGTTAGCGGAGCATCTCCCTCCCAGGGCTGAGCCGGCAAGCGCATCTTCTCCGCGAGTTCCTCACTGTCCAGCGAGCGCTGCCCAACTTCTGCGCCGGTGGGACCCGCTGCTCTGAGTCACTCTTGGCACAGAAGACCAAGCACCCTCAGAAACCGCATTCACCACCTTTGGGAGGCTCCTGGGAGAAGGCAAGGAACCCAGGCGGGGCTCCCAGGGCTCTCGGGTTGGGACTGGGTTGTGAGTGTGGGGGGGGCTTCACGGATACCCCTCCCAACCTGCTTCCTTTCCCTGCCAGCAGCCATCTCCCCCAACAGGGAGAGTCTTAGGCGTCCCAGAAGACCCTGCGGACTGTGCACCTCGAGGTACCAGCCTCTCCTGGGAGGAGTGGGGGGCCGCTGGTCAGCGGCTGGCAGAGGGGACCTGTTTGCTGGCCCATTTGGAGGTGGGATGGAGTGGGGTTTGGAGACTCAGAAGCCCAAGAGAAGACACTGAGTTTCTCCCCACCCCCCAACCCCACTTCCGAAAAAGAACCAGGTGGTGAGGAGGAATAAGGCGAAGTGTAAACACAAACAACCTCAAAAAGAAGCCAAGAAAAGCGAAGCCCAAAGAAGCAAGAGCAACACTGTTACAAAACTGTCTGGTTTTGTAACAATTTCCCCGCCGCCGGCCAATGAACAGCGTGGCGGCACGTCACGTGGTACCGTTTTATATAACACTTTGCTGAGACAAGACAGTTATTAGGCGGCGCGGGGCGGCCGGCATGGAGCTCCCGGAGGCGCGGCAGGGTCAGGAGCTCGGTGGAATGGCGGCGGTGGCTGCCCCGATTTCCTCCAGCTGCCACTCCTTGCTTCGTGTCCCCGGTCCCTAGACGCCTCGTCTCCTCCCGTGTCCCTCTTCCCATGGAGTCAGTACGGACCGAACAGATGCTGAGCTTGCCCGCCGAGGTCAGCAGCGACAACTTGGAGTCGGCGGAGCGAGGGGCATCAGCGGCCCAAGTAGACATGGGCCCCCACCCAAAGGTGGCTGCAGAGGGCCCCGCACCTCTACCGACGCGGGAGCCAGAGCAAGAGCAGTCTCCGGGGACCTCAACGCCGGAGAGCAAAGTCCTGCTCACGCAGGCAGACGCCTTGGCGTCCCGGGGGCGAATCCGTGAAGCCCTCGAGGTGTATAGACAGCTCTCCGAGCGGCAGCAGCTGGTGGCTGAGCAGCTGGAGCAGCTGGTGCGCTGCCTGGCGGAGAAAGTCCCGCAAGGCGAGGCGCTGGCGCCGGCGCCCCCGGACGAGGGTAGCACTGCAAGCGGCACCGTGGCGGCGGAAGAGACGGGGGCCGCCGCGGCTGCGGCGGCCACCGAGGTGTGGGACGGCTTTAAGTGCCGGAAATGTCATGGGTTTCTATCAGACCCCGTGTCCTTGTCGTGTGGCCACACCTTTTGTAAACTGTGCCTGGAACGTGGGCGGGCCGCCGACCGGCGCTGTGCGCTGTGCGGGGTCAAGCTCTCCACCTTGATGGTGGCCACTGGGCGGGCGCGTGGAGCCCGGCGGGCTGGGCAGCAGCCGCCGCCGCCGCTGCGAGTCAACGTGGTGCTCAGCGGCCTCCTCGGCAAGTTGTTTCCAGGCCCAGCGCGAGCGTCGCAACTCCGGCACGAGGGCAACCGACTGTACCGCGAGCGCCAGGTGGAGGCGGCACTGCTCAAGTACAACGAAGCAGTTAAGTTGGGTGAGTCCAACGCGCTGCCGGGCCGGGGCTGGGACTCGGTGGCTACATGAGGGAGCGGGAGAACAAACCCCGCAGCGAGAAGGGATTTGGACCAGGGCAGAAGAGGGGGCGGGGGACCCATGGACTGTGGCGGGGTGGGGGAGGGGTGATTCTGGGGCTGGGTCTCTGAGTTTGTTCTGTTTTCACTGCTTATCTGTCTTTCACTGTCTTTGTGTTGATCTCGGTTGCTTTTTGTCTTTTCCTGCTACTTCTGTTAGCTTTTGTGTTCCTGTCTCTCAGTCCCCGTTCCTGTCTGTGTCTCCTTGCTTCTGGTTCTTTTTCTCCGTCTCTTCGTATCTTTGTCACTGTTTCTTTCTTTTTCGGTGTCACTGTCTCTTCCTCTGACTCTCCTTCTCCCGCTGCACTCCTGGTCTCCTCTTACACCTGCTCGCACCTTCCCAGCGAGGAGAGGAACTTCCCGCGCTCCTCGCACTCGCGCCCGGTCCTCTGGGCTGTAGCCAGCAGGAGATGTCCGGTCGGCGCCTGCGTCCGCCGCTCGCGCCGCCGGGTGTTGCCCCTTCCGGGGCCGCGGCTCCCTGTGGGGTGGGTCCGGCGTGGAATTAGGTCAGGAGAGCACTGGTTGCATAAGGGCCGCGAGCGGCCCGGGTCGGGCGCCCCTCCCCCGCGCGAGCGGGCGGGATTGTGTAACCGCTGAGGTAACTGAAGTGGGCCACCACGCTCGCTTCGGAAACCATCCCACGAGCGTGTGCGGGGGGAGGGGGAGCGCTTGCGCCCCGCTGCCCTGTGACTCATTGTCACCGCTTCCTATCACACGATCCTCGGCTGAAATAGATGCCCCCCCCCCACCCGCCCCGCCAACCCGTAGCCTGTGCCCTGGCCTCCAACCCCTTTAACCTGGCCAGCCCGGCGGGAGGCCGGCGCGGCAACTGCTTGGGGATCCCCGGGGACCGTGGGCTGGCTACGAATGGGTCACGCCTCTGTCCCGCTTTTCAGTGCCGCCTAGGAGGGTTGGGTGGGCTTTGCAGCTTCAAGGGTAACGTGGGCAGTCCCCCATCTCCAGCTAGACTAGGGCACCCGAATTTCCCCAGGGAGCCGCTCTCTGACCCACCACGCCTGGACCCAGGAAGTGGCTGCTGAGCCGCCAGCCGGTGTTGCCCAGCTCTGGCAGTTTGCCAGGAGCTCGGCCGTGGGGCGCGGTGTCTGGCGAAGCATGCCGGGGAGGAGGCAGCAGGGCTGGGCAGGCAGGGCCCTGGGATCCGAGGGTGTCCTGGACCTGACTCTGTGGAGTGGAGGAGGGGTGTGGGCCGGAGTCTCCACGTGTTTAATCTCCACTCAAGCTTGCAACAGGTAATGGGGGGAGGAGGAGGAGGAATGAGGACTGACGGGGCAAGGCTGCCGGCCGGAGAAGGGGACCCTTCTAGCTCCTGTCTGTGCACAAGCAAGGCAGACTGTGAGCTGCCACCAGGCTGGAGTGTGCTGCAAAAGAAAAAAGACAGAAAAGACTAAACAATTTGCTAATCTCTTAAGAGCAAGTACTGGGCACACAAGCAAGCCCTGAGCACACTCCTGGGAAAAAAAAACATCAAAGCCTGTTGCCACAGAGGAAGCTAGAGCCCAGATCTTGGGGAAGAGCAGGGCAATATGAATGAGGCAGGTGGAGGTCACTTAACTCCAGATCTCTAAGGCAGATTCCATACCTTATAGCCATTCCCCAGGGGCCAGGAAAGCCCCTTCCTGCCCTCACCCTCCTCCTCTGTTGCCACCACATTCCCCTGGAGGTTCTTCCTTGCATCTTTGTTAATCCCCTCAGAGAAGTCAGGGTGAAAATGTCAAGGCCAGCTTTACCCTTCTAAGAGGAAAGGAGGCTCTCTGTTCTGGAAGATGGCCATTGTGTCCGTATTATTCCAAGTACTGCACACACCTTCAGAAAAAGGAACCTGCTCCCCACATCCCAGCTTCAAAGCTTCAAAGTCTGACCAGTTATCAGTGACTGCCCAGCTAGCCGTGTGACCTTAAGAAGATGCCTTCCCTTCTCTGGGCTTGATTTTCCCATCTGAAGAATGGATTGATTGAGCCAGATAATCTCTAATAGCCTGTCCAGCTCTGACATCTAGTAATTCAGAGTTTTTGGTGAGAGCCGGCCTCACCTTATTCCCAGAAACCTTGTCCAAGTTCATTTACATTTGGCCATTTGAAATGAGAGGATGGGACCATGTAAATGTATTTCCACTTTCTTCAGGAAATCTTCATATGTGCTGGGCTTTGTAGACAAAGATGTTACTAATGTCATCAGTCATTCCCACCTGGAAAAGTAACTTGGATTTGTCTTCTTGGTGGTTCAGATAGCGGTCACATCTGCCCACCTCTCTCTCCTTCCTACCTCTCTCTCCTTCCTACCTGGCCTGTTTTCTTGTTGGTAATACTGCACTCATAAACCAGGCTGCCAGGCACTAGCCGTGTGTAGCCACATCTCGCCTATGTCAAAGTGTCTAATGCATCACTGACACCATGGGGCCTCTAATGAACCACTTGTGAGCGGGGGCAAAAATGACTTTGCAGTTGGGGAACCTCAGGCCCAGAGTGGCTGGGGCTGTAGAAGGCAGGACAATATTAGGACTAGAAATAGAGCCTAACCCTTTTGATCTCCAGTAGAAAAGTCCTAGAAAACTTATCATTTGCTCAAGATCCATACTCATACAGGACTTAACACCTGCTTGCGCTGGGGGCCATTAATAAAGGTTTTTCTTTCTTATTTTGGCAGCTCCAAATGACCACTTGCTTTATAGCAATCGGTCTCAGATTTATTTCACCTTGGAGTCTCATGAGAACGCACTGCATGATGCAGAAATAGCATGTAAGCTCCGCCCGATGGGTTTTAAGGTGAGTGTGGGATGGAAGAGGTGGGAAGGGGTTGTACTGTAGACAGGAATTGGCAGGAAGGGCTGCCTCCCTGGAGCGTAGGGGCACTAGAGCTCAAGCTGAACAGGAAGAAGACTTTGCAAAGGAGCCAGGGTAAAGATCCCTGGGCAAAGAGTGACTCAGGTCTGCAAGGGAACTGGATTCTTCCCCAATTCAGTCTTCAACTGATGACCTTCAGAGCAGCCTGGGCATAGTGACTCTCTAGAATATGCACTTGGGAGCCAGACTGCCTGGGTTTATGTCCCAACTCTGCTAACTTTTATGACCTTTGTGGCCCTGGGCAAATGACATAACTTCCCAGTACTTCATCTCCTCATCTGTTAAATGGGGGATATTCAAAGCAGCTACTGAAGAGGGCTGTTGTGAGGATTACATAAGCTAATAATGTAAGGTGCTTAGAACAGTGTCTGGCATGTAGCACTATATAAACGTTCTGTTTCTTCCCTTCCTTCCTTCCTTCCTTCCTTTCTCTCTCTCTTTCTGTTTTCTTTCTTTTTTTTTTTTTTTTTGAGACGGAGTTTCCCTCTCACACCCAGGCTGGAGTGTAGTGGCGCAATCTCGGCTCACTGCAACCTCCGCCTCCTGGGTTCACGCCATTCTCCTGCCTCAGCCTCCTGAGTAGCTGGGACTACAGGCGCCCGCCACCACGCCCGGCTAATTTTTTGTATTTTTTTTAGTAGAGACGGGTTTTCACCGTGTTAGCCAGGATGGTCTCGATCTCCTGACCTCATGATCCGCCCGCCTTGGCCTCCCAAAGTGCTGGGATTACAGGCGTGAGCCACCGCGCTGGTTTTTTTTTTTTTTTTTTTTTTTTTTGAGACGGAGTCTCACTCTGCCACTCACACTGGAGTGCGGTGGCGTGATCTCAGCTCACCGCAACCTCCGTCTCCCAGGTTCAAGTGAGTCTCCCACCTTAGCCTCCTGAGTAGCTGGGATCACAGGCGTGTGCCACCATGCCCGGCTAATTTTTTGTATTTTTAGTAGAGACGGTGTTTTGCCATGTTGGCTGGTCTCAAACTCCTGGCCTCAAGCAATCCACTTGCCTCAGTCTCCCAAAATGCTGGGATTACAGGTGTGAGCCACCGTGTCCAGCCTACATAAATGTTTTCTATCGCCATTGTTATCATTTTCCAGGGGCATTAGAAAGAGGAAGGTGAGAGTGGTGTTGCTGGCCTGGTGCTCCTGAACCTCTACTGATAGGCTCCTTGGCAGCTTGGCCAGTTTTCTCTGAAGGGATCCTCACACTCACACAATGGTTGTGCCATTTCAAGTCCTTAATATAGTCAGTCAGCCTGCCAGTATCCCCAAGGATTTAGGTCACATGGGGGGTGAGAAGAAAAACAGCCTGGACACCTCTCAGGATGCCAGGATGCAAAGTGTCACTTTCTGTATCTTTGCCTGGCTTCAGGACTGGCCCTCAGCCACATGTCAGTACTTTGTTTAGAAGATTAGATTTGAGCCTGTGCTCTACTACTTGCAAACCATGGGGAGGTGGCTTCACTCTCTGAACCCCAAGTATCCTTGTTTGCAAAATGAAGCTATTGATATCTGCCCTGATTGCCTCGCAATGATGCAATGAGGGTCAAAAGTGAACGTGGCCAAGAGGACATTCTGCAAGCTATAAAGCTTCCTGGGTGTAGTGCTCTGTCTCTACACAACCCGAGGATGCCTTCCTCAGAAAACCAATGTATCCAAGTTGAAGTCCATGATCCCTTATCTGAATCTTATAAGACCAGAAGTGTTCAGAATCCAGAATGTTTTATATTTTGCAAGGACCATATATTAGGTCTCAGTGAGCTCTGGACAGCTTCCTGTAATCCAACACACTATTCAGCAGATTCCGTGAAAATTCACACTCAGTGGGACAAATATTTTTAAACACTTTATATCAGTTTAGGTCAGGTTTTGCCATCTAATGAATTTTGATGTCAAGCTTATGAAAATAATGGATTATCAGAACTTTTTTGGATCTGGAAACCAGATAAAGCATGTGGACCTGTGTACTCTGCAATGAATGTCAGGTGAATCTTGTATGTTCTTTCTTGAGAAGGTTTTCATGAGTGATGATGGATTCATTTTTTTTTTCTGAGAAGGTTTTCTTGAGTAATGATGGATTAGTATAGTTTTTTTTTCCCCAAGGAATACATTTAGTGTTTAATACAAGTCACCAGTGTCTTAACCCAAAGGAGCTTTAGTGGGGGCACTTTCAGCCTCCCAGTAGTGCAAGTCAGGGAGCTGCCTAGGAGTAAGAGGACTTGCAACTCTTTCCACCTCCACCCTAAGCCTAGATCCTAGGGCTAAGGAACTTGATAGTGTGGTGAGAAGCAGAGCTGAGAAGCAGTGAAGCATTTTGGATGAAATGGGAAAAGTGACTTCTCCAGTGAAGGAAGAGTTGATGAAAGTATTAAATAGGAGTTTCATTTCCCACAGTGATGAAGTGAGAGGTGGGGGCAGTGATGAGATAATTTATTTTCTTGGAGGTTACGAGAAGACGAACTGATGCATATAATTCAAAACCACCTCCCACCCTGATTTGCATATTTCCCAACATTTCTATGTAAAATGCCCCAAGTGTAGGGGTTTATCTGGCAGCCCTATTCTCTATTCCAGCCATCCAACCACAGTGTATGGTACTCAGCACATCCTGCAGGTGATACAGCTCTCAGTGGTGTGAGCTGGTTGCCCTGAGCAGGTAGAGTATATGGGTTGGCCGGGCATGGTGGCTTACTCCTGTAATCCCAGCACTTTGGGAGGCTGAGGCAGGTGGATAACTTGAGGTTAGGAGTTTGAGACCAGCCTGGCCAACATGGTGAAACCCCATCTCTACTAAAAATACAAAAATCAGCCAGGCATGGTGACGCATGCCTGTAGTCCCAGCTACTCAGGAGGCTGAGGCTGGAGAATCGCTTGAACCCAGGAGGCGGAGGTTGTAGTGAGCCGAGATCCACCACTGCACTCCAGCCTGGGTGACAGAGCAAGATTCTATCTCAAAAAAAAAAAAAAAAAGAGTATATGGATTGCTACTTGATATGATTAGTGGGATCACACAGAGGCCTTTCCAGTCTCCCAACACTTCTCCCCTCTAGCTGCCCTGTGATGTCATGCAAGCCTTTCCCAAACACCCTTGGTAAACACTGCTGGGAGAAGCAACAAGGGAGGCCATCAACATCCATGTATCAGCCAAGACAAGGCTTCAGAAGGAGCTGGGGAAATGCGGAAAGGTCTTCAAGAGGTTTGGAGCAGGGGCCACTGCTCAAGAAGGCAGCTTCAGGGCAGCCTCTGCAGCCAGGCCATAGCCTGAGGGCTCTGGGGCCTGCAAAGAGGCATGTTAGAAAGGGGGGCAGGGGAGTATCCAGCAGCCACAACCTGGATCACTTCATTCACTCAGTTAGGCTTAGTACTGCCAATGGAGGAGGCAAGGGAGCAGGCCACTGGGTGGAGGGACGTCCTAGATGACTCAAGTGAAATGCTCTTCAAGCCAAGTTGCTAGTGTCCACCTGTCTGAAGACACACACAGAGGGCAGCCCTCTCCCCCGCTACTCTTTTTTCTTCCTTCCTCCCCAGGATGTTCCTCTGCCCTCCCTAGAGTGTCTTTCCCAGAGCAGTTGGGCTTGGGCCCTGAGGAGCCATAAACTTCTTTATACTTTTTAAAGTATGTGGTGAGGGAGCAGAAGTGATCCAGGCCCCTAGGAGAGTAAGCTCAGCCCCTGGTTAGCCCTCTGAAGGACAGTCTGCTTTGTGGAGAAGAGCATTCTGGGAGTCCTGAGACTGCAGTTCTAGTTCCAGCTTTGCCACTAGCGACCTTTGAGGTCTTGGAGAGGTCAGATCCCTTCTCCTGGGCCTCTTCTGAAAACTGATCAGTTAGTTTAGGTGCTCTTTCAAGCCGCTACTGAGGACTGGTTCTCTGCTTGAGAGACTAGTTCAAACGAACGCATACCTGGGCAGGCCCTGAAAGCTGGTTAGCATGTGGTCAAATGGGGGTTCTTGCTACATTTGATGGTCACTCCATACAATGGTGGGGCAGAGACAAGGTAGTATGGCAGAGTGGTTAAGAATACAGGCTTTGGTATCAGTCAGTCCCAGGTTCAAACCCTGATTCCACAATTTACTAGCTGTGTTACATTGGGCAAGTTAACGTTTTTGGGTTTCAGTTTTGTCTTCTTTATAATGGCATTAGAACAGTTGCCTGCATTTTAGGGCTGTAGATAAGAGAGTCCTTTTAAAATGTTTCACACAACAGTGAGTGCTCTGGGTTAGTTATTGTTAGAGCAGTAGTGTTAATAGGCTGAATAAAATGGGATTGAATGCCAATGTTTCCTTCCAGGCACATTTCAGAAAAGCCCAAGCCTTAGCCACCCTAGGCAAGGTGGAGGAGGCACTAAGGGAGTTTCTCTACTGTGTATCCCTTGATGGAAAGAACAAGAGAGCAAGATGTGAAGCCCAAAGAGTGAGTTGAAATGACATCAGGTCCAGCTGCCTACTGGACCCTCCCCTCTCTGTCTTCTCTAGGAAGGGGAGTGAGGGTGCTGTCCTCCTTGGCATTTGGGGTCCTGAGTGGGTGGTTCCCTGGGTTAAGGGGACAAAAGGGAGATGGGAGTGTTAATTGATTGCCCAGAAACACCGTCCTTCTGGTGTGTACGATCAGTTTGGGCAGTTCCTACATTTTTGTAGGAGCCTGTGAGGAATGTTCTTGCTTCTTTGACTCAGGGTCTGGATTGTCAGTGGGAGAAAAACCAAAATCAAGTACATTAATATGGGGATTGAGGCTCACTGAGGACATTCTGGCTGTTGATGAGAGATCCAGGGCATGGGGCTACCTGCTGTTACATAACTTTTCTTTGGCTGAATCACAGTTTTCACCAGCCACACATGACAGCCAGCCCCTGGGAAGGGATGTTGGTGGTCCCCACCTCCCCTATCACTATACACAGAACTCCAACCTTCAGCTCCTTTGCTAGAAATAAAACACACTGCCTCACAAATGCTAGTCAGAGACCATTACAATATAATGCAAGCAGTCGTTCCAACTCTTGGGTCCCAGCAGAATGTGGTAGTTATAAAAGAAAAATGGTGTGAAATACTGAGAGCATTAGTGAAGGCTCAGCCATCTTCAATTCATGGACTTTGTTGTTTATTGTTCTACAGTTTACTCTGCTGGTGTCTGGGTAATCGGCCTGTAAATTGGATTCTGACAGTTGGCGGTTGTCTCTGCTCTCCTTGTGCCCCACCCACTATTCACCGCGGAGCCTTACGGTTTCTGTCCCAGTGTGGTTTGGCAGAGCAGTGGATAAAGAAAGTGAGCAAGAGACAGAACTGGTTTCTGAAGGCTCTAGAAAGGAATAGTTAGCAAAATAAATGAAATAAGGGAACTGGCCCTGGATTTTCTGTCTCACAAAAGATCTCCTTTCTGGGAAGTTGCTTTGAATTGGTTTGAGTATGTGAAAAAGGTGTGCTTGAGAGGAGCACGGTTCGGGGAGAATTGCTTCAAGCTGTGGACCCTTCTCCAAATCTTAAGTGTAGTCCATGATGTAATGATAATAATAATAGCTAACATTCGTTGAGAATCTCTTCTGCATTAGACACTGTGCTAGGCATTTTATGTGGAGTATATTATTTAAATCCCACTACATTCCTGAGGCTAGGTTTGGTTATTTATCCTCAGGTTACAGGTGAGACAGATGAAGCTCGGGCTTTCTGACTTTCCCAAGGTCATGCAGCTGGTGATTGGTGGGAAAGTATTCAAACCCAAGTCTATCTGCTTCCAAAGCCTGGCCTCTTAGCTGCTCTGCCATCCTGCTTCCCATGAGGACATGGCCACAGCCTTAGCACTCACTGGTGAAGCTGGATCAATAGTAGCAATGGAACTTTCCAGTTCCAGGATGAACAAAGGCAGTTAGAAGAAACTTGTCTTTGGGGAAAGAGCGTGCAAAGGCCAGCAGAGGCAGGTCTCAGACCCAAGGAGGAATGGTTTCTTGACTCCTGTTTGTCCATTTCCCAGCTGGCCTGAGATGTTTTTGGTGTCATCAGTTGGGCTGACCTGTCTCTCCAGTCCGCTTTTATAGAGAAACTGTTGTCATTTCCACAACTGCCTAATGGTTTGAGGCAAGGCATTGTGTGAAGCTCTGGAGACCCAAAGAGGCATAAGTCACAGTTTTAGTCTTCAAGGAACTTACAATCTTGCATTTGTTAACATAAATGCCAGATGATGCAAGCGAGCGTATGCCTGTGATGAGTGTTACAGAGTTCTGAAGTGAGGGCGAGAATTTAGAGGCGAATTTCCACTGAGTGTGATGAGGCCATGGCGGCGATTCAGAACATCAAGAGTCCTCAGTTGTGTTTATTTACTAGATCATTCCAGTTTCAGGGCTAAAGATTTGACAGAGATGATGCAGGTTCAGTTGACATTTATAAGCTGCCTTCGAACTCACAGGCCTGTGTTTCTTTTTAATGTTTGTTTTTACTGCAGATTCTTTTTCCCTCTTCTTGACCTATTTGGGCCTTTCTAAGGCTGAGGCTGAAGTGGAATTGACTTTCATTCATGTGGAATGATCATTCTCACTGAGAATTGACCCCAACTTTTGTTTTCCAATGCCATTGAGAAGGCCTAGAGAGAGATCTCAAGTAGTAAAATGAGGAAGGGAACTGCTGTTATTATTTCTGCTTTGTTTCCTTTGATTTCTCCCTTGGCCTCCTTTTCCTTCCCACCACCCTCTGCCCTTTCATCCTTGCACCTTGTGATGCTGTGTGGCTGCCACTGAAGAGTATTATGCTCTTTTTGGGAGAATTCCAAGGATACTGCCTCCTCAGAACTGGCTTGGTCCTGTTGAGTCACGCATTAGGGCTTCAGAGGACCAACCTTGGCTCCTGTGGAGGAGGGACCTCTGAAAGCTGGCATTTATGGCCCCGGGTGCTGTGAGTACCTCCCCATTTAACTCCTGTGCCAACTCATAACTGGAAAGTGGGTTTCTCAGAGCTGAAAGGAAACATAAGGATCAATCTGAGGACTTTGGGCCTGAATGCTAGGCCTCTCCCTGGGCCCTGGGGTGGTTAAGTGTCTTAATTCAATTCCATCCAGTGTGATGAGTATTTATTGGGTATCTGTTATGTGCCCTCTAGAAGCTGGCCGTCTGGCAGGAGAGAAAGGCTTACATCTGTGACACATTTCTAAGATAACATAACGTGGTGTTGTTCAAGATGCTATATTATGGTGCACTCTCTACTACTGTGTAGAACAGGACTGGAATAGTGAGGGAAGGTAGCACTTGAGCTGAGCTTTGAAGGCTGAGTGGGGTTTGGCTTCATGGCAAGTGCTGGCATCTGAAGGAACATCATGAAGAGATTGCTGGGGGCCAGAGAATAAATCAAACTGGAGTTTGGTGTTCTGTCAAATTTTGTTGATCAATTAATACCCTAACTATGTACCCTCAGCACGGGACTGGAGCTTCCTTTAGTGGATCTCCAAACACTGCAGGAGCTGCTGGGTGGTAAGCACTGGAGCAGGTTTTAGAAGCAAAGTCACCTGCTCTCCTTGTGTTACATGTTTCAGTATATGGAAACACACACACACACACACACACACAATCCTTGCTAGTACGGGGGAAACTTGGGGCAAGAATGTGGACAGTGAATGGTGCAAGCTACATTAGAACGCACATCTACCCTCCCAGCTTATCCAATTGCAAGGGAAACCAGCAAGAGACTGGAACCTCCTTGCGCCTAGTACTTAAACTTAACCTAACATCCTCTGGGAGGCAAAGGCCAGATTAGGGGAGGCGAGGTTGGGAGAAGAGGGAGGAAGCTGGAGTTCTGTTTTTCCTAACAGTTAACTGCTCAGGTTCCCAGCTTTGAAGGGATTAAAGATCCAGGGGTGATGGTGGGGAGAGGAGGAAGCAAAATGGGTAGTGGAGAAAAGAAACAGTGAGAATCCTAGAAGACATTTGTAGACTTCTACCCACTGAGGTATTATGAACTTCAAATTCCCCAAGTGAGGTTTCTCTGCTGACTTTACCTCTCTGTCTCTTTCCTCCTAGATGAGTTTTAAAATCCCACTGCAGATATTTCTGCGGAGTGTTAGCACTAGCATGGTGGCTCTTAACCTTGGCTAGGCAACAGAGGCATCTGTAATGCCTTCTCAAAATCCAGATTCCTGGGCCACACTTCAGACCTGGGGGAGATGGGAGTACAAAGTAGAGACCTAGATTTTTCATAAGTTCCGCAGTTGATTCTGATGCCCGCTGAAGCGAGGACCCCTGCCCTGGTGTGGTGTGTTAGGGACACTGGTCCAAGGCTTCCTCCCTGGAGTTCTGCCCTGCAAGCTGGCTCCCTCCCCCCTTCACCCTCCTCCCCTTCACCTGGGCACCTGTAGAAACTTAAGTAGTGAAGTCTTCTGTTTTATGTCACAGCTTCTCCTTAGTTTCTTTTCACCATCAGTCCCGGGGGATTCTCAGGAACATTCTCCCGATATCCTGAAGCTGTTGGCACCTCACCCTAGATTAAAGGAAAACGTAGAGTCAATGACTACTGAAGTTACCAGCCATAATCTACCAAGGTTGTTACAGGTAAAACTCAACTCACCCAGCTCGCTCGTGACGCTTCGTTTGGCTGTTTTGTGGACAAAAGTGGGGAGTGAGCCCCCCCTCTCCTATTTTGGTTCCTGAGAAAGAAGAAATTGAGTCACTAGTGGTTCTGTTCTTTGCAAAGAACCTCTTAAAGATGCAGCTGTGAATTTCAGGCATGGTCCCAGAGTTTATTCATTACATTGAAAAAAAATTATGAAACAGGGTCTCTTTCTATCACCCAGGCTGGAGGGCAGTGATATGATCATGGCTCACTGCAGCCTCAGACTCCTGGCCTCAAGAGATCCTCCCACCTCAGCCTCCCAAGTAGCTGGGACTATAGGCATGTGCCACCATGCCTGGCTAAGTTTTTTTTTTTTTTTTTTTTTTGTAGAGACGGGGTTTCACCATTTTTGCCTAGGCTGGTCTCGAACTCCTGGCCTCAAGTGATCCTCCCACCTTGGCCTTCCAAAGTGCTAGGATACATTTTTTTCCAGTTCTTGGTTAGATCCAGCCGAGAGAGATTTTACAGAGCTATAAAGGAATTGGCTCACTGCCCCTGGGCCATACCATTTGGGTGGGTTTATAGGCTTTGGGGATGAGTCTGGGAAGAGGGCCTAACAATCCCTCCTTTCGAGCTTTTGTTTGTTCAAGCTGCTGGCCTTTGAGTGCCAGCACTTATCCTGTGCAAAGACAACTCTGATCCTCAAATGGATGTAATTTCATATTCCTGCACTATGCCTTATACATAAGTAAGCTTCCAATACGTATTTGTAACAGAGAAGAGGAAAGAGATGTTGGAAAGAAAGTTGAGTTGAAGGACCTGGGAGGAAGACAGGTATTTGTATCTTTCTTTGAAAACCAGGAAACAGAACACAAGAGAGATGGGTTCCAGGCCCTGGCTTTCCCGGCAGAGGGTAAGTGGTCAGAAGTTGAGGATCAGAAGCGCAGACTCCAAGGCAGAGTTTAGCACTGAATGTCTGGGCATCTTTAGGGGGCAGTTTTCCCTCCATTCATGCCCGGAGTTCTTCTCCTGTGTGTAAGCCCTGGGCTCTCATAAAAGGACTGAAATGCAGGTGCGCCCAACTTTTCTTAAAAAATGGCAGAACTTAGAGGATCTCCTGAAATCACAGAACCCCCCAGTGATTTCAATAATTAAGATCACTATTAAATGATTGAGAATGCTGATACTGAACCCAAATGCCTGGAGTGACTTCTAATTGCAGCTCCATCTGAAAAGAAGAAAAATAGCAACCTTGGCTTTCCAATGTCAACCAGCTGGGGAACAAGGATTGGATTTCCACCCAAACTTTGCTTTGCAAAGCAGTATACTCCCGAGTGGCCAATGCCTTGGGTTCATGGAAAGTCAAGGTTGTAGTATTGCTGTAGTGCTGGAGAAAACCCCAACTCCCAAGTTAGACACAGAGAAAACCCACATTATTTTTCTCCTCACCTCATTGTTTTCTCCCAGCTATATGCTCCCCTTTTTCATCTGTCTGCCAGTTTTTTTTTTGGTAGGGTTAGAGGGAAACAACACAATGAGTATCTTGACCTATGGACTATGGGTTTAGATTAGAGAGGGGTTCTCCATGTAAATCTGCGTAAACATGTTGTTATTGCACCTATTTCTAAATCCTTTTTCAAATATCCATCTCCTGGGAAAATATTCTTGAAAAGTCTAGAGACATTGTTGATTTTTTTGCCAGGTGATTTTGTCTTTTTTTTTTTAATGCTTTTCACCCCAAATCTAGTAAAAGGAATAGTTTGTACCTTGTTCATTTGACCAGTGTAACATACAGCCCTGGAGCATGAGGTAACTTGGCAGGCTTGTGAACAGACCTGTGCCAAAGCCCTACCAAAAGTCCTTTTGGAGCTGGAGTTTGGGGATCGCAGACGGCCGTGAATGGCAGTGAGGGCGAGAGGAACTATTGAGTGACAGGATCTGCCCTCACTGCCTGCCTTGGTTTTGCTAAAGTGGTTACTGGGGAAGGATTTTATAGGAAGGGGAACTGGTGCCTATCCCTGGCATTTCCCCTTTTTGCACCTGCCCAAGGAGGCTCTCCTCCTACATACCTTCCTGTCCTTGCCTAAGGAAGTTCCCTAACTCCATCCAAGCTGGGCATGCCTTGGTTGCAGATACTGTGCAGAAAAGAAGTAGGAAATAATGCCTTATGACGGCCCCCAAGTTGAGCTCTGTGTCCACTATGAGTTCGGGGTGGGGATCAGGACTCTATAGTTTCCCTTTGTTCCTCTGGGTAGGAATATGAGAGGACAATATTGGTCCTAAGAAGATTCTGATATGTGGCCCTTTCTTCATCCAGGACAATCTGGAGCTCCCACATTGTTCTAGTCAGGAGGAAGCAGCAGCCAGGGGAGATGGCAGCAGTCTGATGGACCCAGCTAAAGTGAAGGGGGATGGTCAGCAGCACCACATGAAAGACCAGGAAGAAGAGGAGGAGAAGTGGGATGCTACCTCTCCAAAAGCTGCTTCCAGCAAGACTGGAAAATGCCAGGAAAAGAAAAGGAAACATTGCCAGATTGAATCCCAAGAAGAAACGGGGATGCCTAATAAAGCCTCCAAGCAAGGTACTGGCTCTACTCAGAGAGAAGGTAGCTTGGAGGAGATCCCCGGGCTCACCAATATATACAAGTTACTTACCTCTGTCTGGGGGCTCCTTAGGCTCTGGGTGTGGGGCCCAGCTCTGGCATTTACTAGCTGTGTGACCTCAGAGATTGCTATGAGGCTTCTGTGAGATCATGTACAGTGCCTAGCACACTGTAAAAAGTGTTCAATACTAATTATTAATATAATGGAAAGCCAAGGCATCAGGTCAAGCACAGTATCAACTAATGACATCCCATACCCATGGGGATGCCACTTCCTTCTAGGTCAGCCTCTTGCTACCCCCATCCCCATTCTAGGAATGCAGGATGAGGAAAGTGAGGTCAGGCCTCACCCTGCTCATTCCCAGTTGTGTTCCCATAGGTAGGCATGTGAGAAGCAGCAGCTGTGGCTTGCTATCTTTCCACGAGAGGTTGGCAGTGCCAAGATTCAGTTTTAGCTTTGAAGGCCTGGCTCAGTCCATTGAGTTGCTGTAGCTTCTGCTGTTGACAGAGGTGCATGTTGCATTTGAATGAAGTCCCCAGGGCTCCGGGACATTCTTTGACTTGCATTTCTCTTTCTGTTGGGGCTGCTGGAAACCTCTGAGAGCCTACTTCTGAGTGTCCCATTCTCAACAGCTCAGGTGTCCACTAAATCAACTCTCTGGGAGGTGGTGGTGAGAGTGGCAAACTGAAAAACGCATTGGATTATTTTGCCTCAGAAGTACTATCTATGAAACCGGGGTGGCTCCAGCGCTGACTTCTTGCTTTCTAAATCGCAGATCCTCCCACTGATCAGGGGGACAAACCTGCTCTCAGTTTACCACTTGCATCTTTCGACGCATCTGACCTTGAATGTGCTCTATGTATGAGGTACGTCCTGTGTACTATCATTTACTTCCTGATGTTTCTTCATCTCTGGTGTCTGGACCTTTCTGCTAGTGACCTACTGCTGGGTTGGTTAGCATGTAAAAAGCATAGCTCTAACGGAATGGAAATCGCAACGTTGATTGTCACATGGGTCAGCTTCTGTCCCCTTCCCACAGACTGCATTCCCTGCATTCCTGGCTCCTGACTTGGAAAAACCTGGAGAGTGGGAAGGGAACAGTCTATTCACAGGTCACAAACTGATGGCCCACTGGGCTGAATATGTCTGAATATATCTTTTTTTTTTTTGATGTCTTTTTTTTGGAGACAGAGTCTTGCTCTGTTGCCCAGGCTGGAGTGCAGTGGTGCGATTTCAGCTCACTGCAACCTCTGTCCCCCCAGTTCAAGCGATTCACGTGCCTCAGCCTCTTAAGTAGCTGGGATTACAGGCCTGTGCCACCACGCTTGGCTAAGTTTTGTATTTTTAGTAGAGACAGGGTTTCACAATGTTACCCAGGCTGGTCTCAAACTCCTGAGCTCAAGTGATCTGCCTGCCTGGGCCTCCCAAAGTCCTGGGATTACAGGCCACTGCACCCGGTCTGAATATGTCTTTTGTTTGGCCCTCATGGGGTTTGTTTTTCTTAAACGTGAATGTCTTGAGACAGGACATGTACTCTCCAGTTGACCATGCCCCCCGCCACCCAACTGCCTTATTCCAACCTGTGTGTCACAATTGCATTACATTCTTAGCCCCTAGAGATAATTTAAATTTTGGACCCCAGCACTAATCTCAGTTACATGGTCAAGAGCTCAAAGTTCAAGGACTACTGTCACTGCCACAGATCTATTCTTGGGAAGCCAAGTGGTGGGCCTGACTAGCTTTTGTTTTGTGTTGTGCCATGAATATTAGTGGTGGGCCTGAGATACTTAGCCAAGTATCTCCCCACCAAACAGTGCCACATCATCTCTACTTTCTCAGATCTCTGGAGAGGCAAATTATTCACATGCTCCCCCACCCCAAAAGAAAGAGGCTATGATTATGGTGTGTGTAACCATACACAATTTTTGAAAATTGCTTACATGTCTTTGATTTCACAGCTGTGACTTACTGGCTTAGAGGAGAGGCTCCCTGCTCTGTCATTTACTGGCTGTTGACCTGGATGGAGCAAGTGACATTCTCTGCTACTGTTTTCTTGTCAGTAAAATAGAGAACAGTGTACCTACTCCATAGGGTTGTCATGATTAATTGAGAAAAATCTGTTTAACACCTGGAATAGTGCCTGGCATATAATAGATACTCAGTAAATGTTAACTATTTTTTTTTCTTTCTAGACCAGAGGTCCAGAAGGAAACTTTGGGTCTATGGACCTCTGAGGATGTTCTATATATGGATTCTAATAGATGAATGAATGTCTCGAAGTTGAATGTTAAAGTATGTGGGTTTTCCAGGACAAGGTCCACATCCTTTAGCAGATTCACAAATGTGTCTGTTTTCCAAAAGAGCATTAAAAGGAGGCTGAGATATTTGCACAAAAATTAAGACGGTTGGCAGGCCGCTGTTCGTTGTGCTGGCGGGTCCTGCGGGGAGGGCTGTGGAGCTCCAGATGGACTAAAGAACAAACCAGCAATCCCGAGAGGGCCCACAGTCCCTCTGAAGGAAGCGGGTTGCTTCTGCAGGACCCAGGAGACACCCCAAATACTCTGGGAGGCAAATAGCCTCGGTCGAGTTCTCAAGTCCCTCTCACTCTCCGCCTGGAAACAGACTTGGAGCTGTTGGGGAGGGCACGGTGGAAGTGAGATTGTCCCTTCAGTTTGCATGGGAGCTGGGTGAGGCCTGTGACTGCTGTATTTCCCCAACTTCGCTGGTAACCTGCATGACTCAGCAAAGGCAGCCATAATCCTCCTAGGTACACAACTCCAGTGACCTGGGAATCTCACCCCCATCCCCCACAGCAGCTGCAGCAAGACCTGCCCAAGGAGAGTCTGAGCTCAGACATACCTAGCCCTGCCCCCACCCAATGGTCCTTCCCTACCAACCCTGGTAGTGGAAGACAAAGGGCATATAATCTTGGGAGTTCTAAGGCCCTGCCCACCGCTGGTCCCTCTCCACACTACCACAGCTGTTGTTTTCTGGAAAGCACCACCTCCTGGCAGGAGACCAACCAGCACAAAAATAGAGCATTAAACCACCAAAGCTAAGAACCCTCATGGAGTCCATTGCACCCTCCGCCACCTCCACCAGAACAGGCACTGGTATCTATCTACTGAGAGACCCATAGATGGCTCACATCACAGGACTCTGCAGACAACCCCCAGTACCAGCCTGGAGCCGGGTAGACTGTATGGGTGGCTAGACCCAGAAGAGAGACAACAATCACTGCAGTTCAGCTCACAGGAAGCCACACCCATAGGAAAAGGGGGAGAGTACTACATCAAGGGAACACCCCGTGGGACAAAAGAATCTGAACAACAGCCTTTAGCCCTAGACCTTCCCTCTGACAGAGCCTACCCAAATGAGAAGGAACCAGAAAACCAACCCTGGTAATATGACAAAACAAGGTTCTTCTAACACCCCCCCAAAAACCACACTAGTTCACCAGCAATGGATCCAAACCAAGAAGAAATCCTTGATTTACCTGAAAAAGAATTGAAGAGGTTAGTTATTAAGCTAATCAGGGGGATACCAGAGAAAGGCAAAGCCCAATGCAAGTAAATCCAAAAACTGGCACAAGAAGTGAAGGGAGAAATATTCATGGAAATAGGTAGCTTAAAGAAAAAACAGTAAAAAGTTCAGGAAACTTTGGACACTCTTTTAAAAATGCAATATGCCCTGGAAAGTCTCAGCAATAGAATTGAACAAGTAGAAGAAAGAAATTCAGAGCTTGAGGACAAGGTCTTCAAATTAACCCAATCCAACAAAGACAGAAAAAAAGAATAAGAAAATATGAACAAAGCCTCCAAGAAGTCTGGGATTATGTTAAACCACCAAACCTAATAATAATCGGTGTACCTGTGGAAGAAGAAAATTCTAAAAGTCTGGAAAATGTATTTGGGGGAATAATCGAGGAAAACTTCCCCGGCCTTGTGAGAGAACTAGATAGCCAAACACAAGAAGCACAAAGAACACCTGGGAAATTCATCACAAGCAGATCCTCACCTAGGCACATTGTCCTCAGATTATCCAAAGTTAAGATGAAGGAAAGAGTCTTAAGAACTGAGACAGAGCACCAGCTAACCTATAAAGGAAAACCTGTCAGATTAAAAGCATATTTCTCAGCAGAAACCCTAAAAGCTAGAAGGGACTGGGGACCTATCTTCAGCTTCCTCAAACACAACAATTATCAGCCAAGAATTTTGTATCCAGTGAAACTAAGCATCACTTATGAAGGAAAGATAGTCATTTTCAGACAAACAAATGCTGAGAGAATTTGCCATTAGCAAGCTACCACTACAAGAACTGCTAAAAGGAGCTCTAAATCTTGAAACAAATCCTGGAAACACATCAAAATAGAACCTCTTTAAGGCATAAATCACATAGGACCTATAAAACAAAAATACAAGTTAAAAAGCAAAAACAAAAACCAAAGTACACATGCAACAAAGAGCACGATGAATGCTACGGTACACCACATTTCAATACTAACAATGTAAATGGCCTAAATGCCCCACTTAAAAGATACAGAACCGCAGAATGGATAAGAACTCACCAACCATCTGCTGCCTTCAGGACACTCACCTAACACATAAAGACTCACATAAACTTGAAGTAAAGGGGTGAAAAAAAAGGCGTTTCATGCAAATGGACACCCAAAATGAGCAGCGGTAGCTATTTTTATATCAGACAAAACAATTTTTTTTTTTTTTGAGACAGAGTCTCCCTCTGTCACCCAGGCTGGAGCGCAATGGTGTGATCTCAGCTCACTGCAACATTCGCCACCAGGTTCAAGCGATTCTCCTGCCTCAGCCTCCTGAGTAGCTGAGATTACAGGCACACGCCACCATGCCCGGCTAATTTTTGTATTTTTAGTAGAGATTGGGTTTCACCATGTTGGTCAGGCTGGTCTTGAACTCCTGACATCATGATCCACCCGCCTCGGCCTCCCAAAGTGCTGGGATTACAGGCATGAGTCACTGCACCCGGCCCAAAACAAACTCTAAAGCAACAGCAGTTAAAAGAGACAAAGAGGGACAGTATATAATGGTAAAAGGCCTTGTCCAACAGGAAAATATCACAATCCTAAACATATATGCACCTAACACTGGAAGTCCCAAATTTATAAAACAATTACGAATAGACCTAAGGAATGAGATAGACAGCAACACAATAACAGTGAGGGACTTCAATACTCCACTGACAGCACTAGACAGGTCAAGACAGAAAGTCAACAAAGAAACAATGGATTTAAATTATGCCTTGGAACAAATGGACTTAACAGATACATACAGAACATTTTATCCAACAACTGCAGAATACACATTCTATTCAACAGTGCATGAAACTTTCTCCAAGATAGACCATATGATAGACCATAAAATGAGCCTCACTAAATTTAAGAGAACTGAAATTATATCAAGTACTCTCTGAGACCACAGTGGAATAAAACTGGAAATCAACTGTAAAAGGAACCTTCAAAACCATGCAAATAACATGGAAATTGAACAACCTGCTCCTGAATGAGCGTTGTGTCAAAAACAAGATCAAGATGGAAATTAAAAAATTCTTCAAACTGAATGACAATAATGACACAACCTATCAAAACCTCTGGGATACAGCAAAGGCAGTGCTAAGAGGATAGTTCATATCCCTGAGCACCTACATCAAAAAGTCTGAAAGAGCACAAACAGACAATCTAAGGTCACACCTCAAGGAACTAGAGAAACAAGAACAAACCAAACTCAAACCCAGCAGAATAAAGGAAATAACCAAGATCAGAGCAGAACTAAATTAAATTGAAACAAAAACAACAATACAAAAGATAAATGAAACAAAAAATGTTCTTTGAAAAGATAAGTAAAATTGATAGACCATTACCAAGATTTACCAAGGGAAGAAGAGAGAAAATTCAAAAAACCTCACTAAGAAATAAAACAGGAGATACCACAACTGACACCACTGAAATACAAAAGATTAGTCAAGGCTACTATGAACACCTTTATGCACTTAAACTAGAAAACCTAGAAGAGATGGATATATTCCTAGAAAAATACAATCCTCCTAGCTTAAATCAGGAAGGATGAGATACCCTGAACAGACCAATAACAAGCAGCAAGATTGAAATGATAACTTAAAAATTGCTAACAACAACAAAAAGAAGTCCAGGACCAGACATGAACAGCAGAATTCTACCAGACATTCAAAGAAGAATTGGTGCCAATCATTTTGACACTATTCCACAAGCTAAAGAGGGAACCCTCCCTAATTCATTCTATGAAGCCAGCATCACCCTAATAACAAAACCAGGAAAGGACAATCAAAAGAAAACCACATTAAGGTATGTCCCTTGTATGCTGATTTTGCTGAGAGTTTTAATCATAAAGCGATGCTGGATTTCGTTTAATGATTTTTCTGCATCTATTGAGATGATCATGTGATTTTTGTTTTGATTTCTGTTCAGTATTATGTTGGTTGTGGGTTTGTCATAATACTGAATGGGGAAAAGTTGAAAGCATTCCCTCTGAGAACTGGAACAAGACAAGGATGCCCACTCTTACCACTCCTTTTCAACACAGTACTGGATGTCCTAGCCAGAGCAATCAGACAAGAGAAAGAAATAAAGGGCATCCAAATCAGTAAAGAGGAACTCAGACTGTCACTCTTTGCTGATGATATGATCGTTTACCTTGAAAACCCTAAGGACTCCTCTAGAAAGCTCCCAGAACTGATAAAAGAATTCAGTAAGGTTTCTGGATACAAGATTAATGTACACAAATCAGGAGCTCTTCTATACACCAACAGTGACCAAGCAGAGAGTCAAATCAAGAACCCCTTTTACAATAGCTGCAAAAAAATAAAATATTTAGGAATATATCTAACCAAGGAGTCAAAAGACCTCTACAAGAAAACTACAAAACACAGGCCAGGTGCGGTGGCTCACGCCTGTAATCCCAGCACTTTGGGAGGCCAAGGCAGGCAGATCACGAGGTCAGGAGATCCAGACCATCCTGGCTACCACAATGAAACCCTGTCTACTAAAAATACAAAAAATTAGCTGGGCGTGGTGGCGGGCACCTGTAGTCCCAGCTACTTGGGAGGCTGAGGCAGGAGAATGGTGTGAACCCAGGAGGCGGAGCTTGCAGTGAGCAGAGATCACACCACTGCACTCCAGCCTGGGCGACAGAACTAGACTCCATCTCAAAAAAAAAAAAAAAAGCAAAGAAAAAACTACAAAACACTGCTGAAAGAAATTGGAGACAACACAAACAAATGGAAGCACATCCCATGCTCATGGATGGGTAGAATCAATACTGTGAAAACGACCATACTGCCAAAAGCAATCTACAAATTCAGTGCAATCCCCATCATTCTTCATAGAATTAGAAAAAAAAAATTCTAAAATTCATATGGACCCAAAAAAGAGCCTGCATAGCCAAAGCAAGACTAAGCAAAAAGAACAGATCTGGAGGCATCAAACTATCTGATTTCAAACTATACTATAAGGCCATAGTCACCAAAACAGCATGGTACTCGTATAAAAATAGGCACATAGACCAATGGAACAAAATAGAGAACCCAGAAATAAACCCAAATACTTACAGCCAACTGATCTTCAACAAAGCAAACAAAAACACAAAGTGGGGAAAGGACACCCTTTTCAACAAATGGTGCTGGGATAATTGGCTAGCCACATGTAGGAGAATGAAACTGAATCCTCATCTCTTACTTTGTACAAAAATCAACTCAAGATGGATTAAGGACTTAAGCCTAAGACCTGAAACTATAAAAACTCTAGAAGATAACATTGGAAAAACCCTTCTAGACATTGGCTTAGGCAAGGATTTCATGACCAAGAACCGAAAAGCAAATGCAATAAAAACAAAGATAAATAGCTGGGACAGCTGGGACCTAACTAAACTAAAGAGCTTTTGCATGGCAAAAGGAACAGTCAGCAGAGTAAACAGACAACCCACAGAGTGGGAGAAAATCTTCACTATCTATACATCTGACAAAGGACTAATACCCAGAATCTACAACAAACTTAAATAAATCAGTAAGAAAAAAACAATCCCATCAAAATATGGGCTAAGGACATGAATAGACAATTCTCAAAAGAAGATACACAAATGGCCAACAAACATAAAGAAATGCTCAGCATCACTAATGATCAGGAAAATGCAAATCAAAACCACATTGAGATACCACCTTACTCCTGCAAGAATGGCCATAATAAAAAACTCAAAAAACAGTAGATGCTGGCATGGATGTGGTGAACAGGGAACACTTCTACACTGCTGGTGGGGATGTAAACTAGTACAACCACTATGGAAAACTGTGGAGATTGCTTAAAGAACTAAAAGTAGAACTGCCATTTGATCCAGCAATCCCACTGGGTATCTACCCAGAGGAAAATAAGCCATTATTCAAGAAAGATACTTGCACATGTATGTTTATGGCAACACAATTCACAATTGCAAAATCGTGGAACCAACCCAAATGCCCATCAACGAGTGGATAAAGAAACTCTGGTATATATATACAGTGGAATACTATGCAGCCATAAAAAGGAATAAATTAACAGCATTTGCAGTAACCTGGATGAGATTGGAGGCTATTTTAAGTGATGTAACTCAGGAATGGAAAACTAAATATTGTATGTTCTCACTGATATGTGGGAGCTAAGCTATAAGGATGCAAAGGCATAAGAATGATACAATGGACTTGGGGACTTGGGGGGAAAAGTGGGAAGGGGGTGAAGAATAAAAGACTACAAATATGGTGCAGTGTATACTGCTCAGGTGATGGTGCACCAAAATCTCAGAAATCACTAAAGAACCTACTCATGTAACCAAATACCTCCTGTACCCCAATAACTTATGGAAAAATAAAATAAATTAAAAACACAAATTAAGAAGATTGACCCAAGAGAAAATATAACAAAAGTCTT
This sequence comes from Gorilla gorilla gorilla, assembly GCF_029281585.2. Taxonomy (NCBI): domain Eukaryota; kingdom Metazoa; phylum Chordata; class Mammalia; order Primates; family Hominidae; genus Gorilla; species Gorilla gorilla. Next base: position 130,701,627 of record NC_073247.2, read on the forward strand.
TTTATTTATTTCATTTTTTAAAATAAAGTTAAATTCATTTTGTTTTTGAGACAGAGTCTCACTTTGTCACCCGGGCTGGAGTGCAGTGGTGTGATTTCATCTCACTGCATCCTCTGCCTCCCAGTTCAGGCAATTCAGCCTCCTTCCTGGCAAATTTTTGTATTTTTAGTAGAGATGAGGCTTCACCATGTTGGTCAGGCTGGTCTTGAACTCCTAACCTCAGGTGATCCGCCTTGGCCTTCCAAGGTGCTGGGATTACAGGCGTGAGCCACTATGCCTGGCCCTACAAAAGTATTTTCATACACTACATGGTGGGATCCAGCCAGCAGAAACTGCTCAGATATTTCCTCGCCCTTTATGAGCACATATGCTTCTCATATCGATCATGTGCATTTGTATTCTGAATGATTGTTGTTGGATGACTAAAAACGAGTAACACAGCCGCTACCTGAAATGTGGACCTTCTTTCTCTTAAAAAAAATTTTAGGTGCCAGATTTTCTCATAAGCTTTGGCAGACCTGATAACAAACAGCTCAGCAGGTGGAATGTTGAAGCACTCAAAGCAAGCCTCGCATGCTGTCAGGAGTTGGTGTGGGTGGAGTGGGCTAGGGTGGGAGGGGCTAAATGAGCAGGTTCCTTTCACTTCTTCCCTCACCCCCTCATGATAGAATGGCAGGTGGGTTCTGGCAAAGCCAAGGTAGAAGATAGAGAAATCCTGCTTCCAGGCAGAGCAATGGGCTCCTGCAGGTAACACCGTTGTGGCTCTAAGCCCGTGATGTGCGCTGTGGAGTAGACTTGACTTAGCCTGCTCAGAGACCAGGTCTTTGTTGTGCGTATCCTTCTTAACACTCCCCCCAACATCCAGGGGACAAGAAATCAAACATACAGACTCATCCTGTTTGTGTTTTCTCTGAAAACTGAGAATCCTGAGGTGTAAGTTCTTTTGTTCCTCTGCTTTCTCCCTTTCATCTTGTTTGTCCTTGAACTCAACAGGGGGCTTTGGAGGAGGTCTTGAAATTTGGTCCAAGAAATAAACACCAAGAGGATAAGACCCCCTTCTAGTTGGCTCACTCGAAATTTAAAAGCCATCATTTCCCTTATCCTGCCCCTCCGTTCTAAGTGAGACTTGAAAACAAAACCCTCTGTGCCTGGAGTAGCCATTGCATACACTGCTAAGTTATAGCTGGCCTCTCACTGCTTGATGGTGATAAGAAACCTACTAAATCTAGAAAGAACTTTGGATCTTGAGGTTCTGAAAACTGCAGCCATCGGTCAGAAGCATGTAGTTCCCTTTCCAACAGGGTTTGTCTATAAGTTAGACATCGGATGTTGACAGAGGCTATTTCAAACACATGCTTCAGCTTGAATTATGATAGCCTTGACAAAGCTTTTGATTCCACCTCTCCAGTGTTTTTCTTCTCTTTCTTGTTGTTAGGAATATGATTGGTTCTCTTATTACCCTCATGTGTCCTTGGGGGAGAGTGTCTGAGAGTAAAGAAAGTGTCTGAAACAATCTGTGGAGGTCATGAAATTAGACATTTGTACTACTTGTGCAAGATTTTAGTATGAAATCCAGTTTCATGGTGCTGCATTGGTAGAAAAACAAGTTAGAGTATGAATTTGTATACACGGATTCTAGAGAGAAAATTAGGAGAAGCAGGTTGTAAGTTCCACAGGGAAAAGGGTGGAAAGAGTGAATGGAACAATAATCGGAGGTGTGTAAGTGAGGACCATTCCAATCTCCAGGTCTCCCTTGCTGAACTGGGAGAGCTCTGTTGAGGGAAGTTACCCCCTAACTTCAACCCTTAAGAACTCTGCTCCTCAATCCTTAGTGGTTGCAAATTCTCCTTTGATATTTGCCTCGTGTGGATACCTTAGCCATTGGGGGCCACCTCTGGGGCTGCTGTGGAGCAGAACTTTTGGGGTGACAAAGACATTTTGAGATATGCAGTAAGAATGTTTGATATTTGAACCAGTTATCTAATGGCCCAGTGACCTCTTTGTCAATTCTAACAAGAAGCTTCATATTTAACCTAGTTTTAGCTACTCAAGTAGCTTGGTGTTAAGGATCTTGTCAGTTCACTCTCATTCTCTCTCTCTCTCTCTCTCTCTCTCTCTCTCTCTCTCTCTCTCTCTCTCACTGTCACTCTCTCTTCCTCCCTCCCTCTCTCTCCCTATTTCTCCCTCTCCTTCTCCCCTCCCTCCTCTCCTCCTCCTTTCCTCTTTGCTCTCATTTGATAGCAAAAGAAAACAATACAAGGATGTAACTGGTGGGAAAAGATAGCTATTTCCAGACAAGCCAAACATTTTATCTGGGCTGACATCAAACTGAAAGCATTTATTATTGCTATTGTTTACTCCACCACTGTAACAATGTAAAATGTTTTTTGTGTGAAAATCTGGCCCTGCTCTGATTTATAAATACCTCTTGGATGTGTTTTCTGAAATCGTTACCTAAAGTGGTAAATTAAAAAAATTCTAGTCAAGTTCTCTCTGTCTCTCTCTTTTTCAGAAGGAGGGAGAGAGGAGAGAGGGAGGGAGGAAAATGTGCATATGAGTGTGTGCATCTACATGTAGATGGATGGTGTCTATTTGGATGCAGAAATACATGCACACATTTGTTGCTGCATCATAGAGTGAAGAAGAAAGATGGGCTTGAGAGTCAGATCTGACCTGACATCCCAAAGCCCTGCTACTTACCAGCTAGCTGTGTGATCTTAGGCAAGTTATTTTAACCTGTCTGGGTTTAAATTTTCTCAGTAGTATAATGAAGCTGATCATAATTACTACCTCTTAATATACAAAGTTAAGTATTGACACACCAAGAAATACAGCCAGAAAAATATATTCCATCTGTTCCAGTCACTTTGGCTGTGCAGAGAAGCAGAGTAGCCCTAAATATAGAAGTGAATTGAGTATTGAAAAGTGTAATGTATTCTAAGCATCTGAACCCTGAACTATTTGAAAGGAATAATTATGCAGCATCTGTGGCCGCATTTGTGTTTGCTACCACTCAGTCAGGGGCATTTTAATCACAGCTTTTGCTAAGAGATTGCTGTGTCCTTTTGTGTGTGTTTTATTCATCTGCTCACTAAATGTCAGTATTTATTGCAATTAATTAGCCAGCTATATCTTTGTTATTTTAGATAGATTACATTAGGTTACATTCTTAAATGAACAATAGGCCCAATTGCAAAATTCTCAGGAAAAATGGTTTTGCATTAGTTGTAGATACAGATTCATCAATCATCTTCATCATTAGTACCATCAAATAATATAAGGCATTCAGATTCACAGGACTAAGTTACCAAGGAAATGAGATATTTTGGTTTGGCTGCTCTGATAATTAGATCACAGCAGTGGTTCCAAATCACACTTTTGAAAAACATTTTAAATTGTGAAATACACACAGTGGAAAAGTGCATAAGATATAAATATGTTCTCTTAACAAAATATTGTAGAGAAGATACTTATGTAACCCCTCTCAGTTCAAGAAGTAAAATATTGCCAGGACCCAAGAAGCTGCCCATATGCCTCTTCCCAATCAGGACTATCCTCCCTACCCCAACCACTATCTTGACTTTTATCTTGTTTCTCTTTATAGCTTTACTACCCGAATATGTGTATCTAGGCGATGCAATCTAGTTTTGCCTATGTAAAAGCTTTATATAAACTGAATTATCCAGAATTTATTATTTCAATCTGGCTTGTTTTACTCAGTATTAGGACTTATCCATGTTATTGCATATAGGTGAAGTTTGTTCATTTTCATTATTGTATAATATCCCATTATATGAATCCACCACAGTCTGTTTATCAGTTCTCTTATGGATGGATGTTTGGATTGTATCTAGTTAGGGGGTATCATGGACAACATTGCTATAAACATTGTTTACATCTGCTGGTGCTTATAAGTGTTTGTTCATTTTCTGTTGGCTTCCTTCTCTTTTTCTTACTGACTTCTAGGGTGTCTATGTATGCTCTAGATACAAGTTCTTTGCTAGTCGTATGTGTTGCAGATACTTTCTCCTACTCTGGCTTGCCTTTTTGCCCTCTTAATGACATTTTTTGATGAACTTAAAAGCGCTGCTTCTTGTTTTTTTATTTTTTTTTTTATTTTGAGATGGAGTCTCACTCTGTTGCCCAGGCTGGAGTGCAGTGGTGCAATCTCGGCTCACTGCAACCTCCACCTCCTGGGTTCAAGCGATTCTCCTGTCTCAGCCTCCCCAGTAGCTGGGATTACAGGCACGCACCACCACAGTCTGCTAATTTTTATGGGATTTTGCCATGTTGGCCAGGCTGGTCTTGAACTCCTCACCCCAGATGATCCGCCCGCCTCAGCCTCAGAGTGCTGGGGTTACAGGTGTGAGCCACTGCACCCAGCCAAAAGCTCTTCATTTTAATACAGTCAAAATTATCAATCTTTTCATTTATAGACAGGGTCACAATTCATTTTTTTTACCTTCAGGTCATAAAGATATTCTCCTATTTTGTCTTTATTTTCTTTTATTTGACTAATTAATTTATTTGAGACATGGGGTGTCAAACTCCTGGTCTCAAGCGATCCTCTTGCCTCAGCACCCCCGCCTCAAGTAGCTGGGATTAGAGGTGCCAGCCACTGTGCCTGGCTATTTCATCTTATGAACGTTTTATTGTTTTGCTTTTCACATTTATTTTTACAGCCCACATGGAATTGATTTTTGCGAATGAAATGAGAGATGATCCAATTTCATTTCCCCCTATAGATAGCCAACTCTCCTAATACCATTTATTGAGAATGCTATTTATGTATTGAAAATCTTTCCCCCATCTGCTTTGAAGTGGCACATTTGTCATAAATCAAGAATCCACGTCTGGATCTGTTTCTGGGCTTTCTGTTCTGTTCCCGAGTCTATTTGTCCTTGTGCTAGTCATATACTGTTTTAATCACTGCAGCTTTATATGTTCTGTAATCTGGTAGAGTGAGTCCTCCCACATCGTCACTCTTCAGATGTATCTTGGCTCTTGGCCCTTTGCTTTTCCTTATAAAGTTTAGAAATCAACTTGTCAAGTTCTGCAAAAATAAACAAATGAAATAACCCATTGAGGTTTTTTATTGGGACTTAGTTGTTTAATTTCTTTCAATGAGGTGTTTGTAGCTTTTTCCAATAGAGGTCTCCTACAACTGTTGTTAGATTTCTTCCTGGACACTTGATTTTTAAAAGCGGTTGCAAATGTTATCTTTAAGATGATGACATTTCTAATGTCTATTGCTGGTATATAGAACTATAATTGTGTGTGCACGTGTGTGTGTATTTATCTAGTAACTTTGTTAATTCTATTCTTATTCTAATAATCATTTGTAGATTCTTTTAGATTTTTCTAAGTTCACCATCATATCATTTGTGAATAATGACAGATTTGTTTTTTTCCTTTCCAGTTCTCATTTTTTTTCTTGCCTTAGTACACTGAGACCTCCATAGTAAATAGTTTTTCTTTTTTAAATAACTTTGCTTTTTGGCCAATTTGGTAACTAAAATTTATTAGTTTTATTAATTTGTTAAACAAATTAACTACTTTTTAAACAGAATCATAAAATTCAAAAAGTACCAAAAAGTTGAATACATGAAAAGTCTCTCTCCTCCTCCAGACCTCCATTGGCTTGTTAAAAATATCCCATTTCTGCTGGTCTCCTTGACCTGCTGAATCTGGAACTTTAGCCAGTGGAGCTTCACAATGTATGGTTTTTTTTGCTCCACACGTAACTGATATTTGAAGACCAATACAGTAAGTTTGCCTATGCAGAGATTAATGGGATTGTGTAACACAGTGATCCTCAACCTTGGCTGTACATTAAAACCACTGGGAGGCTTAAAAAAATTTCTGATGCCTGTCCTGTACACTGGGCCTACTGATCTGAATCTCTGTAGGTGCTGTAGTGGGCCTCTAGAGTTTTCATAGGCTCCCCAGGTGATTGGGGGAGGCAGGAAGGAGGGCTTACAAAGGGGCATGAGGAAACATTTGGGAGGGATGGGTATGTTTCCTATCTTGATTGTGGCGATGGTTTCATAAGTGTGTACATATGTCAGAACTTATCAAATTGTACACTTTACGTCTGTTCCATTTATTTTATGTCAATTTTGCATCAGTAAAGCTGTTTAAAGATAAAGCTGTTCAGGTGATTCTGATGCACAGCAATGGTTGAGAATTATTGTTGTAATAGAAGAGGCACATGACTGAAGTGGAAGTCGGATAGACTTTCATCTGTCAACAGTTGGCTGTGCACACTTAGACAAGTAACTTCAACCCCTGTGGACCTCAGGTTCATTCTAGTTAGTGGGTTCAGTTTCTTCTCGAGTACTTTTGGCATGTTGCTTCTTCTACTCAGTCTGCCAGTGCTGGCCAGGCTGCTGGTGCACCTCCTGGCCACACGAGGGAGCCGTGCAGCTGGCAGCCTCGGACTCTCCACTGAACACTCTTGTGAGGTGAAAATAGGCTGGTCAGGCAGGGGTCTTTCCCTTCTTCCTGTGCTGCTCCTCTTGGTGAGTGCAAGCCCCACTCCTCAACGGTCATCTTCAGCTACCCTCACTCACTGATCTCGCTGCAGGTGAGCCTTTTTTTAAGCAAAGCAAATCCATTAATTTCTGAAGGGACAGAACAGCTTTATAAAAGGATTCCCACATTGCTTTGAAAATATCCTGTTCTCCCCAAGCAATTAAAATAGTACCAAATTGAAGTATATGTATGTATATATATGTATGTACACATGTAAATGTATGTATATATGTGTGTATATGCATCAATGTAGATCCATATCTAGTCTATATCAGTAAGCACACTAACAATACTATTCTCCTGCCCCTATGAAAATTATCTATATAAATGGCAGTTATGTTTGTTAGAGGTACAATTTTGATATCCTTCAGGCATTAACATTGCTTAGACGAAAAGAGGAATCAAGGTTAGCAAACAGTTTTTTTCCATGGTAATATGATGTAAAGTGCTTAAATGGGTAAATGTGTAAGAGAGAGAATGTGTGTGCGTGTGTGTGTGTTTGTGTGTGTGTGTGTTTACATATACTCAGGTGAACAGGTTGGCTAAATATTTTCGGAATGGGATTTATCCAAACACTCTGCATTAATCTCTATTTTTCTTGGACCAGACAGGGCAAAAAATCTGAATTCCCCAGAAGAGATAGACTAGAATTGATGTTACAAAATGATCTAGCTATGCCCTAAACTTTAATAAATGTATTTTAATCCAGCTCAAAAATGAAAGGCAAATGTTTATCTGAAGTATAACAATAGCGACTTTTAAAAAAGAACTCCTCCCCCACCCTAAAATATTCTAAATAATGCTTTAAAAACTTAGCTTTGAGTCACTCTTTTATTTTTGGTCTTATTGCAGTTTTCTTCCATTTTGATTCCTAAATTTCAGATTATTCTATGAGCCAGTCACAACACCTTGCGGGCATACTTTTTGCTTAAAATGCCTAGAAAGATGCCTAGATCACAACGCAAAGTGTCCATTGTGCAAAGACGGTCTTTCACAGGTAAATCAATATTTCTTTCTTTGGTTTAAATCAGTATTTCTTTCTTGTTTTGTTTAGTTTATTTGGAATTGGGCACTAAGACAGTGTTCAACTGGACCCCCAGCCACGGCACTGTGGTAGGGCACATTACTCCCTCAAACCATCTATTTCTCCTGTCTTTTTTTTTTTTTTTTTTTTTTGACGGAGTCTCCACTCTCCCACCCAGGCTGGAGTGCAGTGGCATGATCGCGGGTCACTGCAACCTCCGCCTCCTGGGTTCCAGCAATTCTCCTGCCTCAGCCTCCCAAGTAGCTGGGATTACAGGCGCATGCCACCACGCTCGGCTAATTTTTGTTTTGTTTTGTTTTGTTTTGTTGAGACGGAGTCTCGCTCTGTCGCCCAGGCTGGAGTGCAGTGACGTGATCTCCACTCACTGCAAGCTCCGCCTCCCGGGTTCATGCCACTCTGCCTCAGCCTCCCCGAGTAGCTGGGACTACAGGCGCCCGCCACCACGCCTGGCTAATTTTTTGTATTTTTAGTAGAGACGGGGTTTCACTGTGTTAACCAGGATGGTCTGGATCTCCTGACCTCGTGATCCACCTGCCTCGGCCTCCCAAAGTGCTGGGATTACAGGCGTGAGCCACCGCGCCCGGCCTAATTTTTGTATTTTTAGTAGAAATGGGGTTTCACCATATTGGTCAGGCTGGTCTCGAACTCCTGACCTCAGGTGATCCACCCACCTCAGCCTCCCAAAGTGCTGGGATTACAAGCATGAGCCACCACGCCCAGCCTATTTCTCCTGTCTTATAGCCACCGTCCCCCTCTCCATAAAGTCCTTCAGGAAAATGAGGCAACATGCAGCTTTTTATGCAGTGTAAGTAGGGAAATTAATTTGTGTTGGAAACGAAAGTATTAAATAGATAATAAACTTGGATCCTGGTTCTAATGTCATCGTGGCACCTGATACACTGTAATCTTGAGTAAATCTTTTGTCCCCTCTAGGATTGGACTAGGTAAGCCCTGATGTTCCCTTATCATCAGTGTTTATTCTGTGGCTTGAAGATAACAGCTCCAAAGGCCCCAGAAGAACCTCACAGAACTTCAGTGTGATCCTTGTCCAACCCCTCAGGAGCCACTGTACCTGGAAGCCCTAGAGCTTTTGCAGTAAGCCAATTTAGCAGACCGCAGCCCTCTAGGACTTCCGGGTTCTCTAAAACTAATCACACAGACTCCCACCTTTGTTTTTCAAGTGAACCTGAAGGAATTTCCTACAGATAAAGAAGACCTGAGAATCTATCTTGTTTTCCCTCCCTCAGGGACTTATCTCCACATTTTACAATTGGTGTTAATGTTCCTTGACCCCTGTCATTCCTGAGGAGAGGTTGGAGATGCAAGGCTATCTGTAGGTGACTACAGGTCAAGAGAAGTCACATGTTGAGCTTTACCATCACCCCAGTATTTAAATTAAGGGAATGGAGTGAAATCATCATCACTGGTAGCCCTGAGGGTATGCGTTGGGATTGGGAGGAGGGTCAATGTCATACCTTTCCCTGGATAAAGTTGTAGGATTTGCAGGCCTGATTGTAGGTGAGAAGTCCTTGATCCTTATACTGCAATAATACATCTGTGTTGTTGTAGCACTGGAAAATTCAGATTAAGTGGAAAGAAGAAAAATCTACCCATATGCTCAGTACCTAGAGAAAACCACTGTTAGTTAACGTTTTAGTATGTGCCTTTTCTGGCTTTTTGTTTTAGCATCAGCAGAGGAGTCACCTACTTTTTAGACTGACTACCTCCTCAGTCAATGCTTATCCCCCAAAACTGGGACTGGGAAATGCAGTTGATTTTCCCATAGCCAGGCAATGGCAGTGACAGTGGCAGATAAGGCATCCTGGAGACAGATGCTATACAGTTCAGGACTTGGGGTCTAGAAGATATTCTCATCTATCTCTGTTTATTCACATAGGGTCACACTTGCACCATTTTACGTAGAATTAAATATTCCAATCATTTTCACTGCAGAATAGAGACACAGCCCATACTGAGAAAGGAACAAAATTGTTTGAAGCCAACAGTTTTCTACTCAGGCGCTCCCCCTGCTGGGACTGTAGGGGTAGTTTCCATAGCAAGCAATTCTCTGCAGATGTTTTAACATAAGTTGTTTGATTCACACCGTTAAATACCCACTACTTAAACATTCCTGGGTATGCATCGGACAGGGGTGTTTGGGAGGAGAGTAACAGTGACAATTGAGCCTGAGTCCAGTTCTTGAAATCATGACTTTTAATCTCAGTGATACCTAGATGGTATATTAGAAAGGCAAATAGACAAATCAATATTTAGCTGTTTGTGTTTTTTTAAACTAAAATTAAAAGAGAAAAAATAGGTATATTTGGCAATATCCAGAAGCCAAGCATTGGGTTAGGCTGGGAGTGGGACAGGGCAGGAAAGGATCAGTGATTGAAAATTGCTTTTTAGTTCCCTGAACCTTTTGGCCACTAACTTTGAGCATATCCCAGATGGAGACAATTTCTGTGAGCTTGTAAATACAATCATCAGAAAATGGAAAGGGAAGAATTCCCCTCACCCTACTTTTTGGACAAGAACATGATCTTGATTTCAGTGTTTCAGAAAAACTGTGAGGGTTTTAAAACTTCAATGCAGGTTTTACCCCCTTGTTAAAATTTTTTTTCTAATTATAAAGATAATCAATTGCATGTGTGTTTTTTTTAAGTGAAACTAACATCCAGAAAATACATATATTATGATGGTAACAGCTGCTAATTTGTGGGTCCAGGTTACTCCAATATGTGGGTCATTTGACTTGTTCACTGATTACATCAGAAGTGCTTTGCTGATTGCTGCGTATTACCTAATTGCATATTGTCTAATTGCCTCCCCCCATATAGTGCTTGGCATCAAGAAAATACAGCAAAAATGTAATAATGGAGGAGCTCATAGCTAAATTCCTTCCAGAAGAACTGAAGGAACGAAGGAAGCTTTATGAAGAGGAAATGGAAGAACTTTCTAAGTATGTATATGCATATTTCTGTTTTGTTTCACTCATACCAGCTCATGAGAGCTGAATGTGCACATTACTTCCCAGCTTCCGACTTAGTGATGTCATGCTAGCTGCTTGAAATTGGCTATGGTGAGAGTATTTACACCATGGAAATTGGCAAGAGCTACAAACCAGGGTTTCCGCTGCACCCAGAGAGCCAGTTGTTAAACATACCAGCATACCACTGAAGAAGCATAAGCGAAACCAGTGATGAGGGTACGCCCTGCCCCCAGTAACAGGGTATTGTTGGCAAGAGTAAATTGGAGTAGCATAAACAGGGGAACTTAACGAAATGTCCAAAAGATTGTTTTCAGATACATAAGGAGTTGCTATGAAGTTAAGAACTTTGGTGTCAACCAGAACCGGGCTTAAGACCCAGTTCTACCTCAAAGTGAGTCTACTTCACGACCCTAGGCAGGTCATTTAACCTTTCTGGGCCTTAGTTTCCTTATCTGTAGCTTGAGAATAATTTAATAACTTGAGTTCTTACCTCATGGACTTCTTTTTTTGAGATTGAGTCTCACTCTGTCACCCAAGCTGGAGTGCAGTGGTACGATCTTGGCTTACTGCAACCTCCGCCTTCCGGGTTCAAGCGATTCTCCTGCCTCAGCCACCCGAGTAGCTGAGATTACAGGCATGCACCACCATGCCCAGCGAATTTTTGTATTTTTTAGTAGAGACAGGGCTTCACCATGTTTGCCAGGCTGGTCTTGAACTCCTGAACTCAAGTGATCCTCCCACCTGGGCCTCCCAAGGTGCTGGGATTACAGGCGTGAGCCACCATGCCTGGCCACCTCGTGGACTTCTTATGAAAATCAAATGAGTTTGTGCATAGTAAGCACTTAATTAATGGTAATAATACTAATACTTGTCAAGCGCTTTCTCTGCCGTGCACAGGTAATGTGAGAGGTGAAGGGGAGGGGCAGAGGCGTCATTGAGGCTCTCAGCGCTCTGCCTGGCTGTAAGAACAGCTCCCTTAGCAGAAAAAGCAGGAGGCAATCACTAATTTCTGCCTCTCTTGCTTCTGCCCTCTCCTCCCTCCATCCCCAGTAGAATCCTAACAGCATTCCAGAGGCAAAGTTCCTGACAGCAAAAATGGTTCTGGTTTCATGCCCACTGTGTAGAGAACATTCGTAAACTCTGCCAGTGGCTTGTTTGAATGCAGTCCTCACTTAGACTAATGCTTTTCTCAGAAACTAGAAATCGTTTTTTTTTTTCTCATTAATTTACATTGGAACTACTCGGGGGATCTTTATCTTTATTTCTGATCTGTAAATTAGCATTGAGCCTCTCTGAGCCCTCATCTCAAATCTCATTTAAGGTCTTATTAACAAATACTGAGATGTATTAGGGCTTTCTATGTAAATGAATCCTGAACTTGATCCTTTTGAGATTTGGGCAGTTGGTCTTATATTTCTTGATAGGTTTAGGTTCAGATGTTCCTGTGTTGGATTTACTAGACAAATAAGACAAGGATCCCAGAGGAGCTGGCTCTGTTTTGGTTCCCCAAAGGGTTGTGTGTGTGAATCTCTGGGGGTACTTATTGAAAGGCAGGGCCGGGCATGGTAGCTCATGCGTGTAATCCTAGTATTTTGGGAGGCAGAGGCCGGTGGATTGCTTGAGGTCAGGAGTTCAAGACCAGCCTGGCCAACATGGTGAAACCCCATCTCTAATAAAATTACAAAAATTAGCCAGGCATGGTGGCATGCACCTGTAATCCCAGCTACTCAGGAGGCTGAGGCAAGAGAATTGCTTGAACCCGGGAGGCGGGGGTTGCAGTGAGCCAAGATTGCACCACTGCACTCCAGCCTGGGTGACAGAGTGAGACTCCGCTTAAAAAAAAAAAAAGAAAAAGAAAAAGAAAGACCCTTGGGTCCCAATTCCAGAGCTAATGCATCAGTATCTCTGGTAATGTGGTGTCCAAGTCATCTTGATTGAAGAGCCCCTGTTGATTCTGATGCAAAGAAGCATTTGAGCATCACTGGGCTGGATTACTCTTGCCTATCTCTTGGTCCTTCCTCCTTTCAGCTGTGCCTCCTTTGCAGATTCTTTGGGGTCCTTGCAAATTTGAGATGCCCTAGGGACCTTACAGAGAATTTCCCACTACCCTTCTGGAGAGCTGAGTCCACTTCTATCATCAGCAACCTTCCCCATGCAGCCTGAAAAACACCTGAAGAGATTGTTTTGAGTGGACAGCATGAAAGAAAGAAAAAATATGAATTATAGCTATCATCCACAATATTAAGATACTAGAGAACTTCTTCAGCCAAATTAAAATGTGTAGAATGCCAATTTTAATTTCTTAGACCTTAGGCTAACCTCTGCATCAGATCATGGGACTCAGCCCACACTATCAATTGCATTTCAATATTTTTCTATTAGCCATCAAAACTTGATGTATCTTTGGCAAGTGACACTGTCAAAAAACAAACTTGGTGTCTCTGCCTTCCCCCAGGGGTATCACATGCTAACATTTGACCAATATTTTTGTGTTCTGTCCGATTGCTTTGAGATCCCTGTCATTTTCTCTTTCTGACAGCCTTAATAAGAATGTGCCTATTTTCGTGTGTACTATGGCCTATCCCACCGTTCCTTGTCCCCTGCACATCTTTGAGCCTTGTTACCGCCTGATGATTCGTAGATGCATTGAGACAGGCACGAGACAGTTTGGCATGTGCCTTGGAGATCCTGTCAAAGGGTAAGTGAGGAGCCATGCGAGCAAAGGGAGGTTGTGTAATGAGGGATTTCTGTTTTACTTTGGGGTACTCCCAGGAGACAGGGAGGCCTAGCTCATGAGGTTTAGCCAACTGAAGAATATGAGCATTTGTAAGGATCAGTGTCCCTTTGGTGGTTAGTTTACCATGTGAGAGGCTATTTAAAGAACCCTAGACTTAATATTTGGTTAAACAGGTGGTATATGTTATAAAACTTGTAAGAATGTGGGCCTTGGAGTCAAACTGCCTGCGTTCATTATCTAGTTGCAGCCTTGGAGCAAGTTTGAGTTTGAGCAAGCTATTTAACCTTTCTGTATCCCAGTTTCCTTATTTGTAAAGTGGGTACAATAATAGTACCTACCTCATTGGGTTTGCTTGGAAGATTGGTGAGTTAATAATGTACATAAAATGCTGAGCACAGTTCCTGGCTTCCTTAGTCCATTTTGTGCTACTATAACAGAATGCCACAGACTAATAATTTATGAACAACCAAAATTTATTTCTCATGGTTCTGGAGGCTGGGAAGTCCAAGGTCAAGGTGCTGGCATCTGGCAAGGGCCTTCTTCCTTTATCATAACATAGTGGAAGGGCATAGCAGATGGGCAACAGAGAGAGAGAGAGAAAGAAGGGGGTCAAACTTGCCCTTTTATATTAATAACAGCCCTACTCTACTTTCACCATATCAGCATTAATGCATTCATGAGGGTGGAGGCCTAATCACCTCTTAAATGTACCACCTCTTAATAATGTTACAATAGCAATTAAATTTCAAAATGGGTTGTAGAGGAGGCAAACATTCAAACCATAGCACTGGCACAGCACATAGTATGTGCTCAATAAATGGTAGCAGTTACACGAATACATTATGAATTTTTTTTCTTCACACAGGCACTGCCTGTTGTGTAATTGAAGCTGTATCCCAGGGACAGGAAAATAGGCAGAAGTCCCTTGAGCCACAGCATGGGGTTACAGAAATGGCTGGGTGCCAGCCCAGGGAAACAGAACTCATCAAGGATCTGTTCTCTCGACTCCATTCTCAATAAACAGGTTTGCAGAATATGGCTGCATCCTAGAGATCAGAAATGTTCAATTCTTTGCTGATGGCCGCTCAGTGGTTGACAGCATAGGCAAGAGGCGCTTCAGGGTGCTCCATCAGAGCCAGCGGGATGGCTACAACACAGCCGACATTGAATACATTGAAGACCAAAAGGTAAGTGTGGCCAGTGCCAAGAATCCCAAAGCCAGGCTATCCTTGTAACTTGATACACAAAGATAGTTGTGAAAGGATTTCTCAGAACCCTTGAGGGCCTTGGGATTTCACACCAAATTGCTGCAGCAACATTGAATGCTGCTGGATTGCTGTCCAATTGCACTATGGCAGTGAGGGCGCCTACTGTCCTGGCTCTGCTTAGCTGCTGAGTTGCATTCATGCATAAGAAATGCTATCCTAGATCAACCCTGGGGCTCATTCAGCTTGGGAGTTAAGTCTCTGCCAAAGATACCAAGGAATAGATCTGGGGTGGGTCTATACATATATATTTTATCTATCGATTTATGTATATTTTAAACTTTTTTCTTTTGAGACAATTATAGATCCACACATGCATTTGTATTTTAAAGTACATAACCTGGCTAAGAGCCCTTCCCAATAATCCATCATCCCATAAGGCAGAAAGATGACACATCTAGTTAATCCTTGGTTTTCTGAGGTAATGGGTGGAAGAAGAGGTAAATAGTCCTATATTCATTTATATTTACATTTGTTACATAGTAGATTAATAAATATCTGATGACTGAGTAAATGTGTTTGACCAAGATAGTTACATGCTGAGACTGACATACTCCTGTGTCTTTTCCAGCAAGTAATGAGAAAACAGATGTAAAAATGAAAAGGGCAAAGGCATGGACCAGCATAACCTGGTTTAACCACATGCCTCCACTCAGGCCGGTTTGAATCTCTGGTTTTCTGCATGTTTTGCTGTTTCAGCTAATCTACCCAGCTGAACCTTTCTCCTTCCTCCATGGTCAGCAGTATCTACACACTGTCCAGCACTTGACTAAGGGGCATTTCACATCAAGCAAAGGAGAAAGCTGAATGGGTGAGCCTTCCCATAGGAAGGCAGGATGGATGCTCAAAGCGAATCAGGTGTCAAAAGTGACTCTGGGAATGATGGAGAGGGTACAGAATGTTTCACTTCCACTTTGATACTTTCAGGTTCAGGGAGAGGATTGTGCTGAGCTCATGGGATTACATAACTGTGTCTATCAGCAAGCGTCATTGTGGTTTCATTCGCTCAAATCATCCCTAAAGAATCGGATACTCAATCACTTTGGTCCCATGCCGGAGAAAGACGCCGATCCTCAGGTATAGAAAAATGTCTATTTTTAAACGGGTTGTCCCACTAGAAGAGAGTGCCTAGTGTTTGTGATTAGATGGGTATGTGGCTGCCATTCAGCATATCAAATACAGAGAGGAGGATGGATTTAATTTGGTGTTGTTTGACTGCACAGTGAGCGTCATGAGTAAGACCAAAAAGATCCCAAGTTAGAATTGGGGTAACTAAAGTAAAGCAGTAGGAACTTGGATCCAAGGCAGGTTTTGAGAACTAAGTAAGATAAGAGAATGGGAACATAGATATCACCAACAGAAGAACCTTCCATGGGAGTCCAGATTCACACCATGGTAATGTTAGGGTGACAAGTTACATGCAAAGGCCAGGACTTAAGAGAAGGGTATCCTGGGAGCTGAGACCAAAAGCTGCCACTTTCAGGTAACTTCATAACCCTCTCCCTCATTGCTTTGGGAACTAGGGGATAGGGCCAGCTACCCTTATAAGATTACAACTGCAAGACCACAAAAACTTTTCATGCCTCGGTCTATCTATGCTTCGCCCTGCAAGTCTAGACCCTTGCAAGTCTAGCCCTCACCAGGGCTGAACAGCTCCTGAGAAAACTGACCCCATCATTAAATACTGTTAGTTGAGTTATACTAGACAGTAGTTTGTTAGGTTCTACTGATCAGTGTTCTTCCTGGGTGATAGGCCTATTTGCAAGATCAAGCTGCAGATCAGAAGCTCTCTAGGAGAGTGGAGATGGTTAAGTTTCACTAAGCTTTGCTTGCCTGGAGTAAATCAGGGAATACTGTCTTTCTAGGATAAGGCTGGAGATATCCTAACCACATATTTCCTCACCACCATCTCTTCCTATGCTCCAAGCTGGCTCTCCTACATAAACACTCTCAGAACTTCCTTGATTCTTTACTTATGCTTATCCCCAACTCTGTCACAAAAGAAAAATCTCAATATGCATATTCTGACCAAAAGTCTGGTCCTGCTTACCTCACTAGCAGTATGACCTTGGGAAGATTCCTTTCCCTTTTTCAACTTTTGTCCCATCTCTGACATGAGGAGGGTTCTAAAGCCCCCTCTTCCTCTTGCATTCTGAGGTTCTAAGATACCAGTCTGTTCCCTAAATGAAATGTCTTGCTTTCCTCAGACCACAAAGGTGGCTTCTTTCCCCCCATGCAAAGGCATCATGAGTTTTCAAGGGAGAAAGGCCAGTTAGTGCTTCCTGTGACCCAGCTCCTGGCTCTGGGCCACGATGAGTCAGGACTGCAGCATATACCTCTGAGCAAACTCACGATCAAGCTTAATGTTCCCCTTCACCTTCCGGGAAGCGTTCTCCCTTAGGCAAAAGATACAGATCAGCAATGGTAACGGGAAAACACAGATGCTACAGTGTGATTCATAAAGGCTAATGACAGAGAAAGTTGAAATCTTGGGTTTCACTTCTTTTTTTCTTAGTTCTGTTATTATGTTGCTTTGGCAGCAGCAGCACCAGCAAAAAAGAAAAACCCAAACCCATCCCAGTTTGCTCCAGTCAATGCTGCAGCCCCAGTGGTCCCACAAATAAGCATGTTCTGTCAGGAGGATGTCTCTTAGAAACTGCCACAAGTGTTAATACCAGCTTAAATATCTTTGTTGGAGATCCTTGGAAAGAAAGTTCAGAACATCAGTCTAATATTCAGAACTGATCATAGGAGGGAGAGCATATTGCCAGCTTCAGGGAGGGACAAAAAAGAATGCAAATGAAGCTAGAGGCACAAAGAAGCAAAGAAGGCAGTGAGATTTGGTGACGATCAGAGGAACCAATTTGGAGCCAAATAATTTCAGGTGTAGGCACTTTGACCAGAATGATTCTCTATAGTCCTAAAACCAAACTTGTGAAAGTTGTGGGCAGAAAGCTCGTTTTAGGCTTAGAAGGAAATAAGTACCCAATGTCTAAAATATGTGCCAGGGAAGCTGCTTACAAACAGAATTTTGGGGAAGGATTTATGTGGAATGGGAAAGCTCTTTATTAAAAGGAAATCTAGGGGCAGAATATATTTCTTTCTTTCTTTCTTTTTTTTTTTTTTGAGACGGAGTCTTGCTCTGTCGCCCAGGCTGGAGTGCAGTGGCGTATCTCAGCTCACTGCAAGCTCCGCCTCCCAGGTTCACGCCACACTCCTGCCTCAGCCTCCGGAGTAGCTGGGACTACAGAAGCCCGCCACCGTGCCCGGCTAATTTTTTGTATTTTTAGTAGAGATGGGGTTTCATCGTGTTAGCCAGGATGGTCTCGATCTCCTGACCTTGTGATCCACCCGCCGGCCTCCCAAAGTGCTGGGATTACAGGCGTGAGCCACTGTGCCCGGCCCTGGGGCAGAATATATTTCTAATGTGAATGTTTTCTAATTGGAATTTTTGCAAAGTGAGGTTGTGATTCTTTGGGACTGTAAATCATAGCCTTTGGTTTCAGGGGAGAAGAGAGCTATGGCCCTGTATAGTGACATGGTATACATGGACTATTGCCTTCAGCCACATCAAGGAAATGAGGGGACTTAAAAGACATGCAAAGGTCAAGGGGTCATGGGAATCGAAGGCCTGAATGTTAAATGCATCAGTCCAAAGGACCTCAACAGAATATTAGAAGTGGAAGAGACTACGTAGTAGATACCAGCTTGTAAAATCACATTGGCTAGGAGGCATGGTGTATCTGTTAGGATACTGGTTGGTTTGCTTTAACAAGAACCAAAAATGACTGGAGCTTAAACAAGATGGAGGGGCTAAGTCTTGGACAGTTAGGGCAGCTCTATTCCACGAGAGCATTCAGGGACCCAGGCTCCTTCATCACAAAACTCTACCATCCTTAAAATGTCGCCCTCATCCTCTTGATTGAGAAAGGCTGATCCTCACCACATCCATGTTCTAGCTAGGGGAAAGGGAGAGAAAGAGGAAGGCAGAGGGCATATGCTTCTTTCCCAGAGCATGACCAAGAGGTTACACATATCACTTCCCTTTACATCTCATTAGCCAGAACTTTGTCTCATGGCCTCACCTAGCTGCAAGGGAAGCTGAGAAATGCAGTCTTTTTTCTGGGTGGCTATATGCCCTGCTAAAATAAGGGGAAAAATAGATATAGGGTCAATTAGCAATCTGCCACATGGAGTTGTTCTGCCTGGGGTCTTTACCTTGAGCATTTGGAACTCTGCAGACTGATGTTCTTGGATGGGAATAGGATGACTCCATTGTGTTTCTCTGTTGCAGATGAACCCGAATGGCCCAGCCTGGTGCTGGTGGATGTTAGCAGTTCTTCCCTTGGAAAGCCGAGCTCAGCTCCCCTTCCTAGCAATGAGGTCCTTAAAGGACAGACTGAATGGTATTCGACGAGTCCTGGCCTTCATATCCCGAAACCAAAACTAGTGAGTGGATTGCCGAAGAGGAGCTCCCACCTTCCCCACTGCCGTTGGGGGGAGTCTTCTTGTAAATATATCTAATTGCAATAATATCTTAACAGAAGGGGGTGTCAAACAGAGGCATCAGCCTGCTGTTGATGACAGAGAGAAATTGAGTAGAAAGACCAAAAGAATGTGACCTATTTGAAACTTTCTGTCTTAAGATGCTTCTTGACATGCTGCATAACTACATAAACAGCAGAGGTGTTTAAGAGCCCAGAAAAACATAATTTGATTTTAACATTAAAATTTCCAAAAGTTTAAAGTGGTTTTGCTTTAATATTCTTTCTTTCATAGATCAATGACTGTGTGGTTGAAATGTGAAAACAAAGATACTAATAATGTTGCTGTATAATTTCACTGACTTGAGGTCTCATTCCAAATGGTTCAGGTTTTATAGAGCATTGTGAAAAATAATGTTCATACTTCTTTCTGTTTTAATAATTTATTTTTTGCACTACTGTGTCCTTTTTTCTACATGTATGTTTGTAACTATTTAAGCGTACATTGCTGAAAAGTCCATTGCTTTATTTATTGATGTGGTTTACCATGTACCTAGGGGGAAATAACAATACTAGAAGTGTGCAGTTTTTGCTTTTATCTTTTTTTTACTACAGTGACACTAGTTCTTAGACCATTTCTGTATCTATCCAAATGGATGCTTAAAAGAAGTTCAGAATGATGCTAAGATCATCTGTCTTCAGAGTCCACTTTTTTTTTTTCAGTTTGAACTAAACAATATAAAATACTTAAGGGGTTTGGCCTAGATTATGGTATATGCCAAGGTAAAGTAAAACAATTCATTTTCTGTGTGTAATACAGAACAAAGCTGAAAGAATTATTTTTATTATAGGCATTTACTTCAGCAATCTAATTGTACGTGTATCTAATTTTTCCCCAGTGCAGTTAGGAATCGGATTTTAGGCAGGATCATAATTAACTCTTCAGAGGAAATGGTGTTCAGTTTAGCACATCACAGTCATGCCCAACTAGCCTCCATAACCCACCTCTCCCCGGGGTTCTGAGGATCAAGACCTGGACAGAAACACTTGATAAGGACTTTTTATTATTAAAAATGTAAATAAGCCAAATAGAGTAGAACCCTATAAAAATCTTTTTAAAGGAACCAGACGGCCAGGCACGGTGGCTCACGCCTGTAATCCCAGCACTTTGGGAGGCCGAGGCAGGCGGATCACTTGAGGTCAGGAGTTCGAGACCAGCCTAACTAACATGATGAAACCCTGTCTCTACTAAAAATGGATACAAAATTAGCCAGGCTTGGTGGTGTATGCCTGTAATCCCAGCTACTTGGGAGGCTGAGGCAGGAGAATCACATGAACCTGGGAGATGGAGGTTGCAGTGAGCCGAGATTGCACCATTGCACTCCAGCCTGGGCAACGAGCAAACCTGCGTCTCAAAAAAAAAAAAAAAAAAGAACCAGATAATCTATTATTTTACCTAAGTACTGCCTTTGCTTCTAGTTGCATAG
Source organism: Gorilla gorilla gorilla (assembly GCF_029281585.2). Lineage (NCBI taxonomy): Eukaryota > Metazoa > Chordata > Mammalia > Primates > Hominidae > Gorilla > Gorilla gorilla. The sequence continues at coordinate 130,722,171 of NC_073247.2, forward strand.
GTGAAATATTTCAATGTATGGGGAGAATATAGGGTGAGGAGTAAGAGTAAGCCCTGATTTAGCTTGCTTAGTGCTAGTTTGAGTCCTTCAGTGGCAGGACAGCCTGTAAAGTACCACGAGTACGGGAGTGTTATAATGGCAGAGTGAAACGATTAGAGCAGGGAGGAAGTGAATTGTGCCATTAGTACCTTCATGCAAATTATACCATGTGATTTTGGACAGTGAATGATTTTTGCATCATTCATTCACAGCCCATCACTCTGTTAAGGTGAGAGTGTAATTCTTAACTTCTACCGTCACCACCTGTAGCTAGAAACAGGAAAGGGAGAATGAGATGATCCAGACAACATAAAAAAGATGCATGTAAGCAGAAACCAGATGGTCTTTTCTGCACTCACTTAATGGACATTATGTTGTCAGAGCGTTGGGTTTATCAGATTTGATGTTTGGAGCTAGTCTGGGCAGGTGAAGAACAGAAATAGGTGGAAGTATAGGCATTATTTCTGCGCAAGCAAACTCCACAAAGCTCAGGGAGCAGAAAAGACTCCCCCTCCCACCTGGTTCCCAGACCATGTGGTCATAACACAATCCTAATAGTTTCTTGTTATCTAGTGTAAATGCAACAAAGAAAAAGGCCCTAAGCTTCTCTACTTATTAGATATATTACTTTTGGCAATTGATTTAACTTTTGCCAAGCCCCAGTTTTCTAATCTATGAAATGATAGTGATAAGTTCTGCATATAGGGTTGTTACGAAAATTAAATGAGATAACATGTAAATCAATTAGCACAGTGTCTCACACCTAGAATGTATTCAAGAAATAATAGCTACTATTAGATTAGTCATAGTTATAGAATATCATCAAGGGCCTACATTTGTATAAAACACTGCCTTTACACACAATATCCACTTGAAACCCCTTTAAACTTAGTTGGGGGAATACATACCACTGATTTTTGGACCCATAATTTGATGATTTACAGATAATTCTTTTGGGAATTAAATGTGTGTGAAAGTGAAATGACTGGAGAACAAATGAGGGTCAGAGATAGGGATCAATCCTATACCAGAAATTTTTTTCCTGCTTCAATAAGGGCTAGAAGGTAGTGCCCTATGTAGGTCTAGGATTTCTTCCTTCCTTCCTTCCTTCCTTCCTTCCTTCCTTCCTTCCTTCCTTCCTTTTTCTTTCTTTCTTTCCCTCCCTCCCTCTCTCTCTCTTTCCCTCCCTTCCTTCCTTTCTTTCTTTCTTTCTTTCCTTTCCTTTCCTTTCTTTCGTGTGTGTGTGTGTGTGTGTGTGTGTGCGAGTCTGAGTCTCACTCTGTCACCCAGGCTGGAGTGCAGTGGCTCGATCTCAGTTCACTGCAACCTCCGCCTCCCAGGTTCAAGTGATTCCCTTGCCTCAGCCCCCCAAGTAGCTGGGATTACAGGCACGCACCACCACGCCTGGCTAATTTTTGTAGTTTTAGTAGAGATGGGGTTTCACCATGTTGGTCAGGCTAGTCTCGAACTCCTGACCTCAGGTGATCCATCTGCCTGGGCCTCCCAAAGTGCTGGGATTACGGGCGTGGGTGTGAGCCACCACACCCAGCCTAGGATTTCTGATAGAATGGAAGCCTTAAGTTCTAGCTCCATTAGAATAACCAACTTTTCACTCCCTGTTCTCCAAAATGTACTGAGAACCTTACCCATCCCAGATGATGAGAGTTTACAATCTGTGACTTCTGTTCTTAGTTGATAGTATTTCTTCATGTTGCCCAAAGTAACAGATTCAACAAAAAATATACTGAGATCCCCATGTACCAGGTACTGAGCCAAGTGATCTCACATACCTGAGCTCATTACATCATTTATTTCTCATACCAACCCTGCGAGAGCAGTTATTATCCCCATATTATGAATGAGAAAACTGAGCCTCCACTATGTTAAATATTTTGTCTAGTTGCAAGGCAGGATGCAAGGCTAAGCTTTGGCTTTCTTTGGGATGTAACTTAACGAGGTAATCAATTGGTCTTGACCATTTTTACACTGGGAAATTGGTTTTGCTGCACAGCTTGGGAATGAAGGGTATACAGAAGAAAGACATAAAGCTAAATCTAGGCCAGAAAAATAAGACTTCCCCCACAGTAGATAGTGCCACTTATTTAGTTTTTCTGTCTATCATGACTGACCCAGTCTTTGCCTAGTAGGTTATATTTTGTATGTATGTATGTATGTATGTCTTTGTGTGTGTGTGTGTGTGTGTGTATATATATATATATATATATATATACATATATATACTAGGTAGCAAGCAGACATCATATCTTTCTGCTTTGTACTGTACTACTGCTGCTAACAAATAACCAGCAAAATGTAGAAAATGAAAAACCAATTTTCTGTAGACAACTTGGAGAAAAGCGTGCCTGCCCCTGACTTAGCGGGGCAGAGAATGACAATTTTTAAAGTTTGCCTTTTCTGAAGGTTGCTTTTAGCCCAGTGCTGCCTCAGCAGCAAGGGGCAAGCTGAGTCATTGCGCATGTGGCGCTTCCAGCTCTACCTGTGGAGCTGGCCTGGGCTCAGATAATCCCCTGTGACTGGCCATTGGAGCGGTGGAGCTCCTGAGGCTGGTTCACAGCACCCAGAGGTCTCTTACAGTCAACAGATTGCATACTGTTGACAGACTGCAATCCGTCTGTGTTCCCCACACCAACTCCATTTCCAAGATGGGAATTTTATTCAGGAACTCATTTCTTGAGTTCCCAACATGTTGACTTCGCATCCATTTCTGCTCACCAAGGCAGAACCATAGCAGTGGTGTGTGACAAAGATGCAAATGGAGGGCAGCCCAAACAATGGAAAAGAGAAGATTTTCAGCCCATTCTTGGGGCTGAGAAGTGAGGTTTTGATTTATGGTAGAAGACAGTTCTAAAAAGCAGCTGGCAGCATGGGCTTCAATTTGTGGCCCTTCTGAGTTCAAAGAGAAGGAAGGAAAAGGAGCCACATAAAGTGTACACATTCAATTCATCTTAGAATGATAGCTCCCACCTTATTACACTGTACAACTATTTAATAATCTGGGTAACACACATCCAGAGGTGAAATGAAGAAATTTTCACTTACAAATGTGTATTTCCAAACATGCTAAGTTAACCTCCAGAGAGAAGTGCCTGTAATCTCTGTTCGTGGTGTCACTTTAAAGCTTTTGCTTCATGACTGTAGCTGTTGTTTAAAATGTTTTTGCAGCAAACGCGATTTAACAGAAGTTTACAAAGCAACACTGTAGCTAATGCATAATTTTAAAAGTTGACTAACATTTATCTATTGTTAAAGCAACACTAATAATGGAATAAAAGGAAAGCAAATAGGCCAATGTGGCACCATAGGCTTATTTTAGATAAATTAGTTCCATCACCTTACGCAGTTGTAAGTAATGCCAGGATTAAAATATCAAGCAAGCCACGTAAACAGTGGCAAATGTGTGTGTGTTTTCCATTTGTTTGGTAAGCAGCCATTTTACTCTTGCACTGTAACGAACTGAAGGGAAATATAAGATAATGATTTTTCCCCCCATATTGCTATTCAACTACCTCTATATGCTTGATTTCTTTTTAGGATTCCCATCCTCCAAATCTGTACAAAAACGTTTCAGCTCATCTGTGTTGTAATAACAATGTGATACAGACAGTTTGTGTGAAAGTTGTTTGTTCATTAAAAAATGTTTCCTATTGCCTCACTTTGTGTCCAACAAAACTGTATTCCTACCTTAGGAAAAGAATTATCCAACTAGCTTCAGTATCACTTCGGTGGAAGCTGAATAGAAAAGAATGCTTCAGGAACATCTATTTGTTCTTGTTCCTATTGATTGTAATACTAGAAGATCCTTTAAGGAAATATACTTGCATTCAGACAGCAAACTCCCATGTATGTGACAGCGAGGCAGGTGTGAACTGATTAATGTGACTGATGTGTTCTGAAAAACTGGCCATAAAGTGTTTCAAAATGCACCAGAAAAGCTTGTTACATAAAGAATTATGTTGAAGCATTTTGTCAATATCTGCCCCTACTTTATATGTAAATCCAAGCATTCACATATTGGGTTTGCTTAAAGCACAACACACTGCCTACTATTTTCTTTGGCATCATAAAATGTTCAAGAAAACAAATAACACGTTTTTATTTTAAACAAGCAGTTTATTAACAATAGGCTAAAAGCTAAGGCCCCAAACATGAACCTTTTAACAGGAAAATTGGTAACATTTGTGACAATGAGTGATACTGACCAAGCTGACCCCAGCAGAAGAGCTTCAGCAACATCCCATCTTCTCTACAGTACTGATTTTAGTCTTATGCCATTGATAACTTTTAAATGAGTTCTTACCGTTGAGGGAAGAAGGACACAAGAATGGGACAATTAAAAACGAAATGATAGAAAATTCCACTTGAGCTTGATCTTATTCTGTGTAACAGGACCTTGGGGGATATAGAAAAAAATCAGAACTCCTGTCCATCTATGCCCCAGAGGAAAGACTTGGCTCTGTTAGACTTCATCCTTCTGTGCCCAGTCTGCCACTAGCTGGTTCTTAAGAGATAGAGTACACTTAAAGGCACAAGCCTGTCCTTCCAAGACAGTCCTGCCCAGAATCCCTGCATAATTTTTCTCTGGAGAACCAAATTGAGCCATCTTAAAAGAAGCTTTTGTTTGCAGTTGTACCCCAGGCCTTTGTTAGAACCAAAGCCAACACTTACTGCATCCTCTCTTCTGGGATCCACTCTGGCTTTTTTTTTTTTTTTTTTTTTGAGACGGAGTCTTGCTCTGCTGCCCAGGCTGGAGTACAGTGGCGCAATCGGCTCACTGCAAGCTCCGCCTCCCAGGTTCACGCCATTCTCCTGCCTCAGCCTCCCGAGTAGCTGGGGCTACAGGCACCCGCCACCATGCCCGGCTAATTTTTTTGTATTTTTAGTAGAGACGGGGTTTCACCATGTTAGCCAGGATGGTCTCGATCTCCTGACCTCATGATCCACCCACCTCGGCCTCCCAAAGTGCTGGGATTACAGGTGTGAGCCACCACGCCTGGCCCACTCTGGCTCTTTTGAGTTCTCCAGGGCCAAAGATGCCTCCCTAGAAGATAACACCAGTTGAAAAACGAGATATGAACAAGAGAAAGGAAGGAAAAATGCCCTAGACTCCCAGAAGCCTAAACTTTTCCTTGTTCTCTTATGTTTTATGATTTCTTCATTCCCAGGAGGGCCTGAGGTGGGATGGGAAGGGGCTGGTTTCAGTACTCCCCATATTGACTTCTTCAGGTAATGTAGATTTCCTAGCCAGACTTGTCTGTGGTCAGCTCAATGCAGAGGTATGTTCTGGTCAAGGTAGAGAAGTGTAAGTTCTGAGGAGCCCTGCCTCTCTATCTCTGAGGCCCCTTCTCCCACCCTTTCCAGTTTTTGGTTACTGATTTTCCCATTTCAACCTATACTCACATTGACTGGTCATACACGTTTCCTGTCCACTTACACACATATATTATCAAATGTCATCGTTGCATTACAAAGACCTGAAAAAATTCTACTCCATTTATTGAAGTATGGCCTCCCAAATTGCACCCCTTTGCAGAATACTTCCTACCTTCTAGTAAGTCAATATCAACAATTTCTGGACACTACAAATGCTGCAAAGGGCCGAAATAGCCCACTTGCCCTAAATCCAGTTTTGCTACAGAAATCTTGCTTCTCTTGGATTTTAGAAGGGCATTATGGTGATATTCGATACAGTCATGGGAACAGGGGAGATCATTGCACCTTTGGCCTATCAGGATGTCTGTTGCCACTGGTAGAAGACAACTCTACAGTCTCAGGACCGTGTGTTTCTTCTGCGAGCTGAAATGAACACTCTCATAAGAAGACAGTGGTTATTAGGGAAGGGGGAGCATTATGTCCACAAATGGAGTTAAGCCCTTCTGCTTAGGCAGTCTACAGTGATGAGTTCCCATTGGACAGAGAAAAGGATGGGGAGAGGAAAAGAAGGAAAAGAGAGGAATGAAGGCAGAGAAGGGTTATGGAAATGGCTAATTATGAGAGTCGAAGTGGTTACCTTTTCATCTCCTGGCCGGAACATCATGTATCCTCTTCCCATATTAACTATGGACTTGATCTTCCATCCTGATTTGGGAAGTCACTTATGCCCAAACTAAGACTGCAGTCATGTCTTCAGAAAATATGAGCCATGTTCTTGCACCTGTAGGCTGATCCCAGAAAGGACAGACAGTGTATCAGCAGCTCCTCATTGAGCTGGTCACTGATCCAAAGGCCAAGCCAGTGTCCATTCAGTGTTCCTTACATGCCATGTTTGTTTCTAGAATTTTTAACATTCTTCTTAGAAATAATAATCTGTGGCCAGGAGCGGTGACTCACGCCTATAATCCCAGCACTTTGGGAGGCCGAGGCGGGTGGATCACCTGAGGTCAGGAGTTTGAGACCAGCTTGGTCAACGCGGTGAAACCCCTTCTCTACTAAAAAAAAAATAAAAATAAAAAAATAAAAATTGCCGGGCGTAGTAGCACGCACCTGTAATCCCAGCTACTCAGGAGGCTGAGCCAGAAGAATCGTTGGAACCCAGGAGGCAGAGGTTGCAGTGAGCTGAGATTCTGCCACTGTACTCCAGCCTGGGTGACAGAGCGAGACTACGTCTCAAAAAGAAAAAGAAATAATAATCTGTGAAGTAGAGCTCTTCACAATAATCTGAAGTACAGCTCACTATAATATGTGAAGTAGACATCTTGTTATATACTTGTTATAGGCAAGTAAACTATGGCACAGGGTGGTTTTGTTACTTACCAATTGTCATGCTGATTAAGATCTGGGCCAGAGCCCACATGGATTCCAAAGCCCACAATCTTACCCACTGTTACGGGCTGCCCATTGTGTAGTGCCACAGACCCAAGAGAACAACTCAGTTCATAAATGCAAATCAAAACTACGATGAGATACCATCTCACACCGTCAGAATGGCAATTATTAAAAAGTCAAGAAACAACAGATGCTGGTGAGGCTGTGGAGAAATAGGAATACTTTTACACTGTTGGTGGGAATGTAAGTTAGTTCAACCATTGCAGAAAACAGTGTGGTGATATCTCAAAGATCTAGAACCAGAAATACCATTTGGCCCAGCAATCCCATGACTGGGTATATGCCCAAAGCAATATAAATCATTTTATTACAAAGATACATGCACGCATATGTTCACTGCAGCACTATTCACAGTAGCAAAGACACGGAATCAACCCAAATGGACATCAATGATAGACTGGATAAACAAAATGTGGTACATACACATCATGGAATACTATACAGCCATAAAAAGGAACAAGATCATGTCCTTTGCAGGGACATGCATGGAGCTGGAAGCCATTATCCTTGGCAAACTAACACAGGAACACTGCGTCTTCTCACTCTTAAGTGGGAGCTGAACAATGAGAACAACGAGACACAGGGAGGGGAACACCACACACTGGGGTCTGTCAGAGGGGTGGTGGGAGGGAGAGCATCAGGATAAATAGCTAATGCATGTGGGGCTTAATACCTAGGTGTCAGGATAAATAGCTAATGCATATGGGGCTTAATTTCTAGGTGATGGTTTGACAGGTGCAGCAAACCACCATAGCACGTTTACCTATGTAACAAACCTGCACATCCTGCACATGTATCCCAGAACTTAAAATTAAATTTTAAAAAAATGACTGGTGGAGAACGTCCAGTAATGATGACAGCAAAACAACAGCAACCATTTATTGAATGTGAACTATGTGCTGTGCACTGTGCTAAGCATTACCTTATTTAGTTCTGAAGTCGGTGCTATTATTACCCAGCTTTTACACGGCAGCTCAGAAAAATAAAGTGACTCGTTCAAGGTCATGTGGTTAGGAAGCAGGGAGGCTGGGCTTGGGATCCAGGCTGTCTGCCCCACAGCTGTTGTTCTTACTCACTCTGTGAGTTAGGGTGCCTCTCATAAAGCCCACCATTCTCCTCACTTCTCGGGCCTTGATTCCTGGGCCTTATCATATTCTAACTCTAGTCCCTCCAAACCTGCCTCCTCTTCTGTCTTTGGGTCCTCCTCCATGAAGGCCTCTCTCCCTAATGACTACAAGCTCTGGGGCCCCTTGATTATCAACACAGCTTGCCCAACTTGTTCTTCTCCCTACTCACCTCTGTGGCCGATTTGATTTATTTTTGCATCAAAGAAAAAATAGGAGTATAGATTTGGAGATTCAAAAGGCAAAATAAAAGATAAACGTTGAAAGCTACATACATACAGATGTATGTTCTAGAGTCATACATCCCAGTGTGTCCAGAATTGGTGGTCTCACTGACTTCAAGAATGAAGCCATGGATCCTTGCAGTGAGTATTACAGTTCTTAAAGATGGTGTGTCCGGAGTTTGTTCCTTCAGATGTTCAGATGGGTCCGGAGTTTCTTCCTTCTGGTGGGTTCGTGGTCTTGCTGATTTCAAGAGTGAAGCTGCAGACCTTCGTGGTGAGTGTTACAGCTCATAAACGCGGCAGGGACCCAACGAGTGAGCAGCAGGAAGATTTATTGCCAAGTGCAAAAGAACAAAGCTTCCACATCCTGGAAGGGGACCCCAGCGGGTTGCCCCTGCTGGCTCGGGCAGCCTGCTTTTATTCCCTTATCTGACCCCACCCACATCCTGGTCCATTTTACAGAGAGCTGATTGGTCCGTTTTGACAGGGTGCTAACTGGCGTGTTTACAAACCTTGAGGTAGACACAGAGTGCTGACTGGTGGATTTACAATCCTTTAGCTAGACACAAAAGTTCTCCGAGTCCCCACTAGATTAGCTAGACACAGAGCACTGATTGGTGCATTTACAAACCTTGAGCTAGACACAGAGTGCTGACTGGTGCATTTACAAACCTTGAGCTAGACACAAAGTGCTGATTGGTGCATTTACGAACCTTTAGCTAGACAGAGAGTTCCGATTGGTGTGTTTACAATCCTTTAGCTAGACACAAAAGTTCTTCAAGTCCCCACCAGATTAGCTAGACACAGAGTGCTGATTGGTGCGTTTATAAACCTTTAGCTAGACACAGAGTGCTGATTGGTGTGTTTACAAACCTCTAGCTAGACACAAAAGTTCTTCAAGTCCCCACCAGATTAGCTAGACACAGAGTGCTGATTGGTGCGTTTATAAACCTTTAGCTAGACACAGAGTGCTGATTGGTGCGTTTACAAACCTCTAGCTAGACACAGAGTGCTGATTGGTGCATTTACAATCCTTTAGCTAGACAGAAAAGTTCTCCAAGTCCCCACCAGAGGCAGAAGCCCAGCCAGCGTCACATTTCAGTGGCCCTCGCCACGGGACTTTGCAGCACCTAGCCCTGGCACTCCGGCAGCCCAGAGGGAGCTCATCCCCGATCAAGCCCAGCAGGCGCCGGCACCCACCTGGAACCCGCGCCAGCCCATGAGCATGAGCGCTGCGCGTAGCCTGTGCCCCACTACGCCTCTCCCTCCACACCTCCACACAAGCAGAGGGAGCCGGCTCCGGCATCGGCCAGCCCCAGAGAGGGGCCCCCACAGCGCAGTGGAGGGCTGAAGGGCTCCTCAAACGCTGCCGAGGCCGAGGAGGTGCCCGAGAGCGAGTGAGGGCTGCTAGCACTTTGTCACCTCTCACCAGTGCTGAAGGAGGCCTTAAGAAATCATTCAGCCCAGCTAAATCTCCTGCTTTCAGCCACTATTATTTTTCCCATTTTGCAGATAAGAGAACTATGGTTGCACAACAGTGTTCAAGATCACTCCATGAGTTAGTGGCCAAATGAGACAAGAGCCTAAAATGTAATGCACACTCAACACACTAGAAGAAGCTCACAGCTGGCCCTCCTCACCCCATGAGTGTTCTGATGTGTGGCTTCTTGGACATGGAACTTTCATTGGGAAGAACAAAGAATTTTTTAAAGAGCTACAGCCTATTTGGAAAGGCCCCTTTAGGGACTGTTCTCTCTCTGACCCTCCCCAACCCAAACTTCTCTTTAGATTACTTAGGAGAAATCTTCCACTCCATTCACAGAAGTTTGGGTTTCATGAAACTGAGGCAGACTGCTTTTGGCTGAAAAAGAGGAACCTCATGCCTGCCAACTCACACACCCTGTGCCCCCAGTCATTCAGGTGATCATGGAAGGAGTTGGAATGGCTATCACAGTTATGAGAGGTGACAGCGTGCTGGCAGTCCTCAGAGCCTTTGCTTGCTCTTGGCACCTCCCCTGCCTGGGCTCCCACTTTGGCGGCATTTGAGGAGCCCTTCAGCCCACCGCTGCACTGTGGGAGCCCCTTTCTGGGCTGGCCAAGGCTGGAGGCCACTCCCTCAGCTTGCAGGGAGGTGTCGAGGGAGAGGCGCCAGCGGGAACCGGGGCTGCGTGCGGCGCTTTCGGGCCAGCTGGAGTTCCCGGTGGGCGTGGGCTTGGCGGGCCCCACACTCGGAGCAGCCGGCCAGCCCTGCCGGTCCCGGGCAATAAGGGACTTAGCACCCGGGCCAGTAGCTGTGGAGGGTGTACTAGGTCCCCCAGCAGTGCCAGCCCACTGGTGCTGTGCTTGATTTTTCACCGAGCCTTAGCTGGCTTCCCGCAGGGCAGGGCTTGGGACCTGCAGCCCACCATGCCTGAGCCTCCCACCCACTCCATGGGCTCCTGTGTGGCCTGAGCCTCCCCGACGAGCACCACCCCCTGCTCCACGGCACCCAGTCCCATCGACCACCCAAGGGCTGAAGAGTGCAAGTGCACGGCACGGGACTGGCAGGCAGCTCCACCTGCAGCCCCGGTGTAGGATCCAATAGGTGAAACCAGCTGGGCTCCTGAGTCTGGTGGGGACGTGGAGAGTCTTTATGTCTAGCTCAGGGATTGTAAACACACCAATCAGCACCCTGTGTTTAGCTCAAGGTTTGTGAGTGCACCAATCGACACTCTGTATCTAGCTGCACTGGTGAGGCCTTGGAGAACCTTTGTGTCTAGCTCAGGGATTGTAAATACACCAATCGGCACTCCGTATCTAGCTCAAGGTTTGTGGATACACCAATCAGCACCCTGTGTTTAGCTCAAAGTTTGTGAGTGCACCAATCGACACTCTGTATCTAGCTGCTCTGGTGGGGCTTTGGAGAACCTGTGTGTCGAACCTCTGTCTCTAACTAATCTGATGGGGACGTGGAGAACCTTTGTATCTAGCTCAGGGATTGTAAATGCACCAATCAGCGCCCTGTCAAAACAGGCCACTGGGCTCTACCAATCAGCAGGATGTGGGTGGGGCCAGATAAGAGAATAAAAGCAGGCTGCCGGAGCCAGCAGTGGCAACACGCTAGGGTCCTTTCCACACTGTGGAAGCTTTGTTCTTTCATTCTTTGCAATAAATCTTGCTACTGCTCACTGTTTGGGTCCACACTGCTTTTATGAGCTGTAACACTCACCACGAAGATCTGCAGCTTCACTCCTGAGCCCAACAAGACCATGAGCCCACTGGGAGGAATGAACAACTCCAGACGCTCTGCCTCAAGAGCTGTAACACTCACTGCGAAGGTCTGCAGCTTCACTCCTGAGCCAGTGAGACCATGAACCCACCAGAAGGAAGAAACTCCGAACACATCTGAACATGAGAAGGAACAAACTCCAGACGTGCTGCCTTAAGAGCTGTAACACTCACCGTGAGGGTCCGCAGCTTCATTCTTGAAGTCAGTGAGACCAAGAACCCACCAATTCCGGACACAGTTAGGACTAAAATCAGACTTTGGGATCCTGATCCAGCATAGACAGCCCTTCAACCCGCAGTGCTTTCCACTGCATTTATTAATTCATTAATCCATCCATCAAATATTACTACAGTGCAGTGGTTGAGATCACAGACCCTAGAGTTAGACTGTTTACGTTAGAATCTTGCCCCCACCACTTACTATCTATGTGATCAAGGAACTGTCTCTGTTTCCACATCTGCAAAACAACTGTGTCTACTTCATAGGGACAGGTCATCAAAATATTTCCTATAATTTTCCCACCCAAAATAGACATACATTATCTTTTTAAACAGGAAGACAAGAAGCAAGAGATTTCAGGACTGGGGTCACAGGTTCAACAATCCCATCCAAGTGCCTGGTCTATCTTTCCTGAATGTTTTTAAAGCCCCATAGTGAGGTAGATTCACAAAAGCAGCAAGTCAATCCAGTCCTTTCTGCTGGGGACCAGATGCCTTAAAGGGAGGGTTTTTTGTTGGCTAACAGGTCTAAATCCACAGATGAAGGAATTTTTAAAGGGAGAAAGGGGGAATTCTAGTGCTCACGCCTACCTCAAGGTTCAAATGTGAGGATGTTCACCTATAGAAACTGCCAGGAAAATAGAGGCTCAGCTATCATGGTAATTCTTAGTCCAGGCCCTAAAAGGGCATTAACATCTCTAATTTATTCATTTATTAATGGAACAAACATTTGCAGGACACATATCATATGCTAGGCATTGGGCTATAGAGAGGAATACAACACTATCCCTGCCCTTGAGAAGTTTGCAGCCAAAGGAAGAAAACACGGACTTATTCATTACACAGGGCATGGTGGTGGTACCTCACAGGAAAGGCACCTAATCTTGCCTGGGGAGGTGTTCAGGGAGGGCTTTGGGAGGAGGTGATGCAGGAGCTGAACTCAGAAGAATGAGATGCTTTCCACGTAAGAGAGTAGAGAAGGGTCGAAGCAGATGAGAGAGTAGAGAAGAGCTGAAGAGCACTCCAGGCAGACGCAACAACTCATGAAAAACATCTGATGATCCATAGAGAGAGAATTGACCAGTCGTATGGAATGTTATGAGCAGTTCAGCCTGGTAACCAACAGGGCTTAAGGTACGCAAGTTCCTGACAGGGGAGCAGGGCCTGGTTTCTCATGGTTTTGTTTCATTCCAATTAAAATCTGTTCTCCAAGGGGGTCTCCAAGGAGGTCTGTGCAGCAGGCTTTTGAGTGAGGGGGAGAGGATTGGCCTATGAGAGCCCAGCTTGCTGGCCAAGTCGGTTTAATGGGTAGCCACCAAGGGAGTCCCCTTGGCACAGCCTGATGCTGGGTGCTGGGCTCAGGAAGCCCCTTAGGGTTTGCACAAGAGGAAGAGAAGTGGGAGTTGGTGATACAGACAATTTTTGAGGAGCGATTGGAGTGTTCAGAAGTGGGGGCCAGGCACGGTGGCTCACACCTGCAATCCCAGCACTTTGGGAGGCTGAGGCAGGAAGATCACTTGAGGTCAGGAGTTCGAAACCAGCCTGGCCAACATGGCGAAACCCCGTCTCTACTAAAAATACAAAAATTAGCTGGGCATGGTGGCATGCGCCTGTGATCCCAACTACTTGGGAGGCAGAGGCAGGAGAATTGCTTGAACCCAGGAGGCAGAGGTTACAGTGAGCTGAGATTGTGCCATTGCACTCTAGCCTGGGAAACAAGAGCAAAACTCCGTGTCAAAAAAAAAAAAAAAAAAAAAAACCATAGAAGTGGGGAGACTGGCTGGGAAGGGAGGAGGAAAGCAAGCAGTTGGCATGACCAGAATCGAGGATTATGATTTATATGACCTGGAGGCTTTGGGATAACGGACCCAGATGAATCTCTTCACCTTGATCAACCAAAGACAAACCAGGGCTCTGGCATACTAGAACTGGCTCATACTAGCTCGTGAGAGCTGATCATTAAGACTTCAAAAATTTTGAAAGCCAGCTGTTAAACACAGCCATTATTTTTTAAAAAATTATCTAAACTTAGAATTAAGTAACATTAAAAACAAAGTAATAAATACTCAAAACCTATTGCTTCCTAATTATTTTACTACTTTTAATGTTATCCGTGCTCTTGAAGGTATCTAGGTCTACTGCATCTGTGTGGTGGCAATGCTACTATAGAATGGCGTGCCGCTAAGCAGCTCTTCCCAACTCCACGTTCAGTGATGTCAGGGTGGTAGCTGAAATCGGCAAGGTGGGAGTATTTACATCACACTAGAAATGAAGGCACGCCTCACAGAGAACTGGTTGTTACATTTTTCCAGCACACCACTGCCTCTGGGCGTGCTTCCTTTCTCTGTCTTTATGCTTACTTCCAATGCCAATAGGGCTGTTTTCAGGAAAAAGAAACCCCCGCAACTAATTCACATGGATATGTAAAGTGCTAAGAGTCCAGATTTCTGGTCTTGGTTTTTAGGTAATTTATTTGCACTTTAACAGAGATCTGCCAGAGACACCATCCATAATGGTGTGACTGAGAGATATGTTATTGAAATGTGCATAATAAACAACACTCTCCTACATTTTTGCTTACGGCCATCCCTCCAGCTCACCCCCTTCAAACCACAAGATAGAAATTATTTCCCCTGCCTAGGATTTCAGTGGAATAAAGCAGTTGAATCCCTCATCATTCATCCCACTAAGGCCATGACAAGATGGACTGAGAGGTCCCCAGCCCAGGAACTCCCAGCTAGAGAAGTTTCTGTGCACCACCACGACACAGGGGTAAATAACAACAACAACAGCAGCAGCAGCAGCAAATATATATTTACGGCTTCCTATATAACAGGCAAAGTACTTTTTAACACAACAGTCCAATAGGTCAAGTACTACTATCATCTCCATTTTATAGAAGAGGAAACCAAGGCTCAGAGAGGTTAAGGAACTTGTTTGAAGGCACACAGCAATTGAGCAGTGGAGGGGGATCTGAATTGTGGGCAGGCTGCTTCCAGAGCACTCCTTCTTCGTGTTAGAGAACTTTCTCCCATTAAAGTTGTCCTCGTGGCTCTTCCCATGTTGGGAGAAAAGCTGAGTGTTGGGAGAGAAGCTGAGGCAGGGCTTGCATGTCTGCTAGACTTGCTGGCCCCTTGCTTCTAGCACTCCCATTATCTCAAGTAGCCATATATTTCTCATTCACTTGATACACTGTTTCCTTTCAACCCCCACATCCTCACCAACTGTTTCTTTGATCACCAATAAATAGGGTGAGCTCCCAGAGCTCGGGGCCTTTGCAGCCTCCATACTCATGATGGCCACCTGGTCCCACGTTCAATCTCAAACTTTTTCTCATTCCTTTGACTCCATCAGAATTTGTTGCCCCCATGACCTGGTGTTGGGTCTGATCACCCCAATATTCCCGTAGCTCAGCCCAGACTCATTGCTGTTCTCTCTGACCAGCCTATTTCCTCTCCCTGTCCATTGTGGGCCAGCACACCTGGAAACTTTGATGAGTTGCTGAACTTGACTGTTATAAATGAGAAAATTACAGAAGCTGAGAAAGTCCCAGGCCATTTTCATTTTACGATCTTTCTAATGTATTAAAGCAGACAAATGAACAAACAAAAAATGAGGAAATGTCAAAGAAAAAGTTAGAAAATGTGTGGAAATATCATGCCTGTAATCCCAGCACTTTGAGAGGCTGAGGTGGGTGGACCACTTGAGCTCAGGAGTTCGAGACCAGCCTGGGCAACATGGTGAAACCCTGTCTCTGTAAAAAATACAGCAACAAAAAAAAATTGGCCAGGCATTGTGGCACGTGCCTGTGGTCCCAGCTACTCGGGAGGCTGAGGTGGGAGGATAGCTTGAGCCCAGGAAGTGGAGGTTGCTATGAGCTGAGATTGCACCACTGCACTACAGTCTGCATGAGAGAGTGAGATCTTGCCTCAAAAACAAATAATAATAAAGATAACAAAAGAAAATTTGTGAAAATACATTCACACATTTAATACACAGCAACTTAATGCAATATAAATTTGCTATTTATAAGATAAACGGAGAGTTGTTCAATAGGGATATTTTTGGTTTTGCAAGATAAAAAAGTTCTAGAGATCTGTTGCACAACAATGTGAATATAGTTAATGCAACTGAACTGTACATTTAAAGATGGCTAAGATGGCAAATTTAATGTTACATGGTTTTTACCATAATTTAAAAAAATCTTTTTGTGAGTATTAAAAAAAATGAGGAAATGCCAAAGATAAGGCTGCAAATATTGTGGTAACACATTTGTACATTTAATCACAGAGCAGTTTAATACAGTATAACTTTGCTCTTTGCAAGATAAATCTAGGATTTATATAAAAATTAATTTGTCCTGCATTATATGCAGTGTGGTCTGGAAAGGAAACACAAGCTTAAATTTGTTTGTTTTGTTTTGTTTTTTTTAGACAGGACCTCACTCTGTCACCTGGGCTGGGGTGCAGTGGTGTCATCTCGGCTCACTGCAACCTCCTCTGTGCGGGCTCAAGCAATCCTCCAGCTTCAGCCTCCCAAGTAGCTGAGACTACAGGCGTGTGCCACCACACCCAGCTAATTTCTGTATTTTTCATAGAGATAGGGTCTTGCCATGTTGCCTAGCCTGGTCTCAAACTCCTGAACTCAAGCGATCCACCCACCTCAGCCTCCCAAAGTGCTGGAATTATGGGCGTGAGCCACCACGCCTGGCCACAAGGTTAAATTTGTATGATGAATGTTGTCTCTGTTCAGTCCTGTCCATAAATCTCTGAATGTATGAAAGATAGCCTTTTTTTGTGAGATAACCTCATAGAGGCCCTTCAAGAATGTAAGGCCCGCTCGGTGTGGTGGCTCACGCCTGTAATCCCAGAACTTTGGGAGGCTGAGTAGGGCAGATCATGAGGTAAGGAGTTCAAGACCAGCCTGACCAATATGGTGAAACCTTGTCTCTACTAAAAATACCAAAATTAGCCAGGCATGGTGGCGCATGCCTGTAGTCCCAGCTACTCGGGAGGCTGAAGTAGGAGAATGGCTTGAACCTGGGAGGTGGAGGTTGCAGTGGGCCAAGACTGCACCACTGCACTCCAGCCTGGGCGACAGAGGGAGACTCCGTCTCAAAAAAAAAAAAAAAAAAAAAAAAGAATGTAAGGCCTTGATCAAATGGCTTTTCCAGCTGCCCTCTACACATTTCACCCAACACAGGGCTTGTTGCAGCAAAAGGCCTGCCACGAGTACTGTCTGCTCCACTTGGCCTCACAGCGCCAGCTCTCACTGTAGCTCATAGAGGGGCAGCACAAGCATGAAAGTATTGCTGTATCTCAGTGATTACCACCACACACATGTGGAACACTATCTGCTCTCCAGAAAAAGGCGTGCACACGCACACACACACAATTTTTGCATGCACTTTGCATACAGTCTACAGACCTCCCCTGAATCAATGTGTACTCTGGTATAAGGCTTTCTACACACTAAAGTCCACAGTCCTTAATAGGAAGTTCTAAGCCATAACT
Organism: Gorilla gorilla gorilla; assembly: GCF_029281585.2. Classification (NCBI taxonomy): domain Eukaryota; kingdom Metazoa; phylum Chordata; class Mammalia; order Primates; family Hominidae; genus Gorilla; species Gorilla gorilla. The sequence goes on from NC_073247.2 coordinate 130,739,400, forward strand.
GTTTGAGACTACCGAGGTTGCATTAACATGAGAGCCCCATAATATTTCAATATTTGTTGGTGGCTAAGTATATTAGGACAACACGCTAAATTTGGACTTATCCCAAACTCCCACTTTCCCAGTCTGACAAGTTTGGGGACTGCCCTCTCCACCCCTTCTGACTTAGTCTCCCAGGCATGCTGGCTATCTGGCTATAGCCTAGAATTGACTCAGCAAACAAGCAAATGTAAATACTCACTGAATCTTTCTGGGGCCATTCCGTGGAAACAGAAATATATTTAAGTTTTTCTGCCTTTGAGAAAACACTGTAGGGCACATCCCTGGGCAGATATATTTGGTGGCTCTTAGACCCCCTGACATACACCCCCAGGCCATCCTCATCTATTTGCTTTCTGGCTTCTGATCTGGGCCCTTCTTGGGAATAGTTTTTCTCTGACCCTAGAGTCTAGACCAAAGCCAATTGGACATTCACTTCCTGGTGTTTTTTTTTTTTTTCTATTTTTTTTTCGCATTTGTCTGGCAGTTTCTGTCCTGGCTTCCCCACACTTGGGCTCTCCTATCTTGGATTCATAATTATATTTCTAGCCACTTTTTCTTTCTGACTCCTTTAGCTCTTCTTTTCTTTCTTTTTATTTACAATTATATTCGTATAAATTTAAGGAGGACAAATGCAGTTTCATTATGTGGCTACATTGCATAGTGTTGATGTTTAGGCTTTTAGTGTATCCATCACACATATAGTGTACATTCTACCCATTAAGTAATTTTTTTTTTTTTGAGATGGCGTCTTGCTCTGTCGCCCAGACTGGAGTGCAGTGACACCAACTGCGCTCACTGGCAAGCTCCACCTCCCGGGTTCACGGCATTCTCCTGCCTCAGCCTCCTGAGTAGCTGGGACTACAGGCACCCACCACCACACCCGGCTAATTTTTTGTATTTTTAGTAGAGACGGGGCTTTCACCATGTTAGCCAGGATGGTCTCAATCTCCTGACCTCGTGATCCGCCCACCTCACCCTCCCAAAGTACTGGGATTACAGGCCTGAGCCACTGCGCCCAGCCCCCATTAAGTAATTTCTTATCCCTCACCCCTCTTCCACCCTCCCACCCTTCTGCCTCTCCAGTGATTATTACACATTCTATGTCCATGTGAATGCATTATTTAGCTCCCACTTATAAGTGAGAACATGCAGTATTTGACTTTTTGTTTCTGAGTTGTTTCATTTAATGGCCTCCAGGTCCATTCATTTTGCTGCAAAATTCATAATTCCATTCTTTTTATGGCTGAATAATATTCCATTGTGTATATATATGTCACATTTCCTTTATCCAATCATTCATTGATGGACACTTAGTTTGATTCCGTAACTTTACTATTATGAATAGTGCTGTGATAAACGTGAGTATAGGTGTCTTTTGGCTATAATTATTTCTTTTCCTTTGGGTAGTTTCCCAGTGGGATTGCTGGATCAAATATAGTTTTATTGTTAATTCTTTGAGGCCTTTCATTACGCTGGTTTTTTTGTTCTCCCTTTCCCCTCAAGTAGCCTCTCAACATTACATGCCTAATCATCCTCTCCCTGGCTCAGCTGATGGTCCTAGCATCTCCCACTGATGGGCTTTTTCTTATTCTCCTGAAGAGTTTCATATGGCTTCACAAGATACAACTGCATTTTGATTATGGTTCTCATAGATTTCTGCTTTGCAAAAAAACAAACAGACAAAAACCCTACAACTCAGGAAACCGTGTTGATATATTTTTTAAAAGTCTGGTTCTGACTATTTTTCTATTCTCCATTGGCTTTTACTATTCAAAACCCCTTGCTTGCCAGCAGTAGCATTACACCTATCCCCACCTCTCTTAGCTGTGGGGCTAAAGGATAGAATCTTCTATTTGGCTAAAGAGAAAAGGTAATCAGACTGAGCCCAGAGATGTACACATAGGGGCTCATAAACAAAACAACCTCGTTTCACTCTTTTACAGCAGAATTTTAGCTAGGTCACTTCTACTAACAGCCATCTATTGGGGGAAAATTAATGACTATCAATTTACAAAACAGGATTATGGAAAACTTTTAAATGAGAGCTAGATAGAGAAACTCTTGGGTTAACACTCCTCAGTGACCTAGAAGTATATTGAAAAAACAAAATAGTGCATTTCTGATAATGAAACATGACAACCGTACCTAACCTTTTTAAATTAACAGTGGTGCATATATACTGTGATCTTTTCAAGGGCAGCAGGACCACATTTGAATCATTTTCTCCATAGGTTATCTTGAGGAACATGACAGTCAAATGTCCCTAGGCATCTCCACCCATCTGGGCTTTGGGTCATGAATTGATACTTATACAGGAACTAGCTGCCATTAGGTGGAGCAATTTGAAGTCTAATAGGCCATCTAGAAGGATATCAGATCAGGAGGTTTAAGAACTCCAGATGTTTTAATTTAGGTGAGTGCAGCCACAAGGCTGCTAGGACATTAACAAAGAACTGATTGATAGAGAAGAAAAAGTAGCTGGTATTAGATAAGATGATGGGAGGGGCCTGACGTCTGGTTGCCAAGGCACCTAACTCTTCACTCAATAGTCCCCCAAGCACAGGATTCATGGCTTCTGTGGCCCCATCCCTTGGGCGTAGAGCATAATCCTTAGCTGACCTTTGAAAAATGCAACCTCAGGCTTGCCCGGCTTCTGGTACTTCCAACTCTTCTTTGCCATTATTATAAACACAATGATCAGTCTTTGAGGGGAGGCTGATCTTTTAGTTCAGATTTCCAGAGTTCAGATTGGCAGGTGTCCTTTGTCATCTCATAAAGGAATTAAAGTGACCTGAGAAAATGTCCTCTGGGTAAGATCAATGCCACCTGTACTCTGTCCTTGCCCGAACTCTTTAATCAGAGCTCTTATGTGCATCAGCCCTTCCCCACTCCCTTCAAGCCTGTACAGCCTGGGCATGACAACAAATTTGGTCCTTTAGCAATAGCATGTACAACTCCCAGGTTATTGTCTATCCTTTTTGAGAACTCAATAGGATTATTATTATTTGAGACGGAGTGTTACTTTTGTTGTCCAGTGGGAATGCAATGGTGTGATCTCGGCTCACTGCAACCTCTGCCTCCGGGGTTCAAGCGACTCTCCTGCCTCCTGAGTAGCTGGGATTACAGGTGACCATCACCACGCCCAGCTAATTTTTGTATTTTTAGTAGAGATGGGGTTTCACCATGTTGGCCAGGCTTGTCTCGAACTCCTGACCTCAGGTGATCCACCTGCTTTGGCCTCCCAAAGTGCTGGGATTACAGGTGTGAGCCACCATGCCTGGCCAGGATTATTTGATTGGAAATGTGAAAATAAGAAACAAAACAAAAATACCCCAGGAGACAAATTATATTTGTCTAAGGTAGAAGGCTTCGAAGTATTCCCCACTGTAAAAGAAAACATTATACTTAAAATATACCCAATTCTTCATTGAATAGTTGATTTAACTTTTTTTTAATTTAACTTTTTATTGGGGGAAAAAAGGTCAGTAGAGCAAAGGTTTCTATAGCAACCTGGCAGCCACACCTCTGGTAACCTATGAAATCATTAAGTTGAGAGGTGCAACTAGGTCAGAGAAGAGCTTTATGGGAATCGGCTGACCAATGAGTATATAATTGGAATAAGTGAAGGTCACAGCCCACTCACCCAGGAGGAAGCAAGTAGGTCTTTATAAAGGCCCGAGGCTGCATCACTCTTCCCTATTATCAGGAGGGCCTTCACCTGGGGTGAGAGACAAGGCGTGTGCATGTTGTGCCTATATTTTCAGGATGGGAAGTGGTGGGGAAGTGCATTAAAGAATGAAAAAAACAAAACCTAAGAGAACAGAAAGCTTAACAGAAACATGTTGTTCCTATGTTTTCAGGATGGGAGGCGGTGGGGGAATGCATTAAAGAAGGAAAAAAACCCCACAAAACCTGAGAAAACAGAAAGCTTAAGGTTTGAGTTAGAAGTCTGGCACTACCCGGACTAGACGATCCCTGCTGCTCCTGCTAATCTGGTAAGAGTGGGCAGGCCTCTTTTTGATGGGGGAGAAGGGTCAGCGGGGAGGCCTATTGTTATTCCCCTATAACCGGCTGGACTTGGGAGTAAAGCGATATGTGGACAAGAAAACAGGAAGACCAGGATGGGCATGCTGGCAGTTACAAAAAACCTAGGCTTGGGAACCTGAAGGTTTGCCAACATTAGGAAGGCTGAGCTATCCAAGAGACACATTCCTTTCAGTCCTCATTCTTCCCTATCCCGCAACCTATTCCAACCACTGTAAGTTCCCATTATGCCTACAAGTGGCAGATAAAAAACTGGTGCTTAATACAGAGACTGCTGGAAATGAATACCCACCATTAGGCTCTTTTATCTCAGCAACACCTCTGCAAACCGGATGCAAATAGATTAATCAACTCAGTTTCATTTAATGTGGGAATTGCAGAGCATCATACAAGGCAACTGTTTTCTTTTGCATCTGCTGAAGAGAACGAGGGTTGATTTAGAAAAAAATTGTTTCCAGCCTGGGTCACACATTGAAGGAGAGAGAGATGGATTCTCCTTTCTCAGCATCCTGTGGGAGGAAAGCCTGTCACCTGATCCATATCAGTCCTATCATAGGGGTCAGGGTCCCCATTCTCACCAATCATGCAAATGCCAAAAGACCAGTCTGGGATGCTGCCCAACTTCTTGACCCTGAAAATTGCTTTCTTGTCAACATCATTGCTGTCTCAGAACCCACCTCTGACCTCCCCAATCGCCAAACAGCACACCCAGGTGGCTTATTCGTTACCTTTGATCACGTTTGTCTGAGAGAAGGTAGGAGTGCAGGACTGAAGAATGTGTAACTCTGGGGGAGTAGTGGTGAGAGAGGTCAGTTGGGGATAACAACCAGAGCTACAGCACTCATGCGTTGGCTCTAATACTGAAGTCCAGGGTCATTTCCAGCTTGCTGAGTGACCTTCAGTCCTCTATGAGTCACAGCTGCAGCTGAGTCATAGGCAGTGGGAGACAAGCTATGTTTTCCGCTTCTAGGCCTCCTTCCTCATCCCCTCCCATACTCTTCCCAGTTGATTGAGGAAGGAGCTGTGTCTTCTATTATTATTATGACATTTTATGGCTTCGGAGTCATACAGATTTGTCATTTACCACCTGTAGATTACATCCTCTGTCTGAGGTTTAATTTCCTCATCTACAATGAGGAGATAAAATGGTGCTTTATAATATGTCACAGGATTATCGTGAAGTTTAAAGAAGATAAATCATGTAAAAAATGTCTCAAAGTCCCTGTCACACAGTAAGTGCTTGAAGAGTGTGAATCATTATTAAATTACTCCCCCAAATCATTTTGGAAGTTAAATTAGTTGACAAAATCCAATCTTGGAGTCACTGCTGTATAGAGGTAAATAGAAGGTTATCTCCACTGTAAATCACTAAATTGGCCATGTGTGTTTAAAATCCATTTATTATGAGTTTGATTAGTGATAATTATCTCCCCAGAACCTCATCACCCTGGAAGAGGAGGCAGTGATCTAATCTAATTTCTGCATCCTAAAAGCTGAGGATCAACCCTCAGCACATGTTGACCCAATCGAAGGCCACATAACCCAAAAAGCTAGGCATGAAACAACACATGGGCTTCTCTCTGAGCTTCCCTAATGCTTGGTAAGGAGTGTATAAATGCATTAACTACCTTCTACCATGAATGTAGTGACTATCTTCTATTAACTACCTTGTTAGACTTCTGTTAGGGTCTATCCCAGGGTTCTCTGTGTTCATACTAACGGAATGATTTGTCCAGCCCATATAGAAGATGATGTCGTTGTTCATCACTGTTGGTATAACTTGACCTTTGACCACTTGGGTGCTCCCTGGGTTCTTCTGCACACTTGACCTTTTAGGCATCCCTTGGATGCCCTAACATCATACTCAGCTCTCAATGGAACTGACCAGCTCTCAAATTGAAGGCTATTTTGCGAGGTTCGTTCTCTGGAAACAACACATTAATCAATATATTCTTTTTTTAGACAGAGTCTCGCTCTATCGCCAACGGTGGAGTGCAGTGGCACAATCTTGGCTCACTCCAACCTCTGCCTCCCAGGTTGAAGCGATTCTCCTGCCTCAGCCTCTGGAGTAGCTGGGACTACCAGCGCATACCACCATGCCTGGCTAATTTTTGTATTTTTAGTAGAGATGGGGTTTCACCATATTGATCAGACTGGTCTTGAACTCCTGACCTCATGATCCAACCGCCTCGGCCTCCCAAAGTGCTGGGATTACAGGCGTGAGCCACTGTGCCTGGCCTAATCAAGATGTTTTCTAACAAATTTCTTTATGTTTAATTTGTTTTTTTTTGTTTGTTTGTTTTTCCCTCAAAAGAAAGGAAACTCTGGAAGTGAGCTTCTATGAAATGTCACTAAGTCTTTCCATGACAGATACAGAGATCTAATTTCAGGGCAGTGAGTGCTTTTAATATCCCCCCCAAATCAGTGAAGACCAATTCACCACATAACTTTTCAATCTCAGATTGTAGTCATAGGAAATAGAAAGGCTTCCAGCCTCCAGAGGAAACTTTTTTTTCCCCCAGAAACAAAGCTTCGGTAATGGCACACACACACAAAACCAAAGGCAAGATTTGTGCGGATATTTTAATTGTTCTAGACACAGTCATCAAAGAACTATCATGTGGGCACCCCTGAAGCACTCCCATGTGTTCCAAATGCAAAGAGTAGAGTCACTTAAATGTTGACAATAAGGTGTGGCCTTGACAGCCTCATTGGGCATACTAATGACATACAGCTTGTGCCAACCTTCTCCAACAGGTTATTCCAGGGTTCCTGTTGTACTTTACCCCTCACAACAGACTACTGCTATGGGGAGAAATGTGCTGCAGTGCTGGTGAGGAGCCTGTATTTTCCTCTGATAACCTCATGGACATTTAATCCAATAATTTATGGGAAAACATTTCTGTTTCCTGAAGTTTGGAGTAATAGAAGTCAGATAGAGTGGACTTTTCAGCAATAAGGGGGTTATGGAATTGTCGTGGAATGATATTTAACTTTGGAAGGGCTCGTATGTCCACATTTTTAACGATTGAATAAACTAAGTTCTAGAGAGGTTTTGTCATTTACCCAAGGCCATTATGTTTATTTAGTGGCAGAATCAGGACTAGAATCCAGGACCCCTGATACCCAATTCAGTGCCCTTTCCAGGGCAGCATGCAACTTTCCACTGTAATATCATTTGTTTTACCTTAAATAATAACAGCTAATACTTACTGATTACTCCCTATTTGCCAGAATTGCGCTAAGCACAAAACAAATGCTAGGAGGTAGGAACTTTTATTTTCTCCACTTTATAGATGAAGAGATGGAGGTTTAGAGAGGCCAAGTAACTGGACCAAAATTACACATCACACTGCACAACTCTTTTAATGTTTAACTTACTAACCTAACCAATCCAATCCAAGAAGACCACTTAGACTAGAGAAGATACTTACATTGACCAGAATCTATAAGGCAGAATGTCAGAATTCTGTGTACATTTTTAAAAATTTTTATCCTGAAAAGATAACTTCCTGTGTTAACACAAGTCTATTTCTGGGAGATTCTTCCCCCTTGTGAATGCTCTCATTGACATTCACCACTATGTTTAGGATTGGGAACAGGATGAGCCTTTACAAATATGCACAAGTTGGAATTAAGAGTGGGCAGGTAGAGATTTGAGAATTGAAATATACATATTTTTTTTAGACAGTCTTACTCTGTCGCCCAGGTCGGAGTGCAGTGGCATGATCTTGACTCACTGCAACCTCCACTTTCCAGGTTCAAGTGACTCTCATGCCTCAGCATCCTGAGTAACTGGGATTACAGAAGCGTGCCACCACGTCTGAATAATTCTTTTTTGTATTTTTCGTAGAGATGGAGTTTCACCATGTTGGCCAGGCTGGTCTCAAACTCCTGGCCTCAAGCAATCCTCCCATCTTGGCCTCCCAGAGTACTAGGATTACAGGTGTAAGCCACCAAACCTGGCTAAGAATTAAAATATTGATCAAACAGATTGAGTATTCTGAGCTGCTCAGAAAAGATACATTTATTTATTCCATTTGTCATTTCCAACTCTTCATGAATCTTCTTCTGTTGATTTTTGGTAGAATAAAGCCACTTAAATAAAAGCTACTTGAGGTAATAAAGATATCTTCTGTTTTATTCTCTTTTTTCCCCCACAAGATTTCTTCATATGCATTTCCCACTCTGCTCCTCTGCAATTGAGCACCAGGTGTCCTTTATATCACTCAGGTAACCATAAAACAACACTTTGAAGCCACTCATTTATTCCCACAAATGGACAGAAAAACACAAGAGAAACTATGCTAGAATGTACAGGTTATGAGAACCTGTGTGGTTATTTAGCAAATGTCTTCTTCAGTTTTCATTCAAATCACCTGGGTCTCTATGATTTCCACAAGACTATGTCTTGGTCTGTTTTCTGTTGCTGTAACAGAATGCCATAGACTGGGTAATTTATAAAGAAATTTATTTACTCACAGTTCTGAAGGCTGGGAAATCTAAGATGCCAAAGCCTTACTGGCATCTGGTGAGAGCCTTCTTGCTGCATTGTAACATGGTGGAGGGTATCACATGGAGAGAGGTCAAAAGAGTCAGAGAGACTTTGCTTTTATAACAAAGCCACTCCTGAGATAATGAACCCACTTCCATGATAACAACATTAATTCATTCATGAGGCCAGAGCTGACGTTAATCCATTCATGAAGGTAGAGAAATTAAGTTTCCAACACATGAACTTTAGGGGGTAGATTCAAACAATAGCACTGTCCAAACATTCCACTCTTCATTGGAAGTAGAGTTTGAACTAATAGAGTTAGTAATTTGGAGAGTTGGATTATAGTGTCAGCCATCTGCTCAGAAACTCAGTTTCCCCAAGGTTTAATACCCACTTTTTCAACATACACAGTGATTATAAAGACATCATAAGAAAATATGTGAATGTTCTTTGAAAAGTTACAAGTTATACAAATGCAAATTATCATTTGTGATGGCTAATTTTGTGTATCAACCAGACTAGGCCTAGATATTTGGTCAAACATTATTCTGGGTGTGTCTATGAGGGTATTTCTGGATGAGATTAACATTTGAGGAGCTGCGTGGCGGCTCACACCTGTAATCCCAGTGCTTTGGGAGGCTGAGGTGGGAGGACTGCTTGAGCTCAAGAGTTCAAGCCCAGCCTGGGCAAAATAGTGAGACCCCATCTCTACAAATAATAATAATAATAAAATAGCCAGGCATGGTGGTACATTCCTGTAATCTGAAATGAGAGGATCACTTGAGCCCAGGAAGCAGAGGCTTCTGTGAGCCATGATTGTGCCACTGCGCTCCAGCCTGGGTGACAGAGTGAGAACCTGTCTCAAAAAAGAAAGCAACACAAAAGAAAACAAAACTCCATTATAATCAATATACTGAGTAAAGCAGATTGTCCTCTCTAATGTGGGTGGGGATGGGCCTCATGAATTAGTTGAAGGCCTGAATAGAACAAAAAAGGCTGACCCTCCTTCTAGTAACTGGGAACTCCTCCTGCCTGACACTCTTCAAACTGGCTCTTCTTTGAGTCACGAGCCTGCCAGCCTTTGGACTGGAACTACACTGTTGGTTCTTCTGGGTTTCAGTCATTCTGACTCAGACTGGAACTACATTATCATCTCCTCTGGGCCTTCACCTTGCCAACTCATCCTGCAGATCTTGGGATGTTTCTGTCTCCATAATCATGTGGGCCAATTTCTAATAATTTCTCTCTCTCTCTCTCTCTCTCCTCTCTCTCTTCTTCTTTTTTTTTTTTTTTTTTTTTGAGACGGAGTCTTGCTCTGTCGCCCAGGCTGGAGTGCAGTGGCACCATCTCTGCTCACTGCAAGCTCCGCCTCACGGGTTCAAGCGATTCTCCTGCCTCAGCCTCCTGAGTAGCTGGGACTACAGGCACCCACCACCACGCCCGGCTAATTTTTTGTATTTTTAGTAGAGACAGGGTTTCACCGTGTTAGCCAGGATGATCTCGATCTCCTGACCTCATGATCCACTCGCCTCGGCCTCCCAAAGTGCTGGGATTACAGGCGTGAGCCACTGTGCCTGGCCTGTCTCTTTTCTTGCTCTTTAGCTCTAACCTCTCACTTTTGCTCCAAACTTAGAGTTCATTTATGCAATAAATATTTATTGAATGTTTGTTTTAGGTGCTGTAGATGAGGTGCTAAATAAGATAAACAAGGTCTCTGTTCTCATAGAGCTTACATTCTAATGGAGAAGAAAGAGAAAATAAACAAAACAGTAAATACAGAAGAAAATATCCAGCAATGATGAATTATTTGATGAAAATCAAGCAGAGATATGTGATAGTGATTGAATTGAGTAAATAGGCTAATTTAGATTAAGTGATCAGGCCTTCCTGAGGTGATGACTTTTAAAGGAAGAACTGAATGACAGAAAAGAGCCAACCATGGGAAGATATGGGGGGAAAGAGAAAAGAGCTGCAGCAAGACTCTATGGTTGTGTTGAACTTGGTGTGTTCAAGAAATAGAAACAGAAATAGGCTAGAGCATAGTGAATAAGAAATTAGTACAACATGATGTCACAGACATAGGCAGAAACCATATCATATAAAGCATGTAGGGCATGACAGATTTATGTGCCAGAAGAAGCCATTGATGAATTTTAGGTAAAAGAGTACCATGATCTGATTTATGTCTTTAAAAGATCACTTGAGCTGGGCGTGGTGGTGCTCACCTGTAGTCCCAGCTACTCAGCAGCTGAGGTGGGAGGATCACTTGAGTTTAAGACTGGCCTGGACAGCACAGCAAGACCTTTTCTGAAGGAAGGAAGGAAGGAAGGAAGGAAAGAAAGAAAGAAAAAGAAAGAAAGAAAGAGAAAGAAAGAAAGAAAGAAAGAAAGAAAGAAAGAAAGAAAGAGGGAGGGAGGGAGACAGGCAAGCAGGCAGGCCGGGCATGGTGGCTCATGCCTGTAATGCCAGCACTTTGGGAGGCCAAAATGGGCAGGTCACCTGAAGTCAGTAGTTTGAGACCAGCCTGACCAATATGGTGAAACCCCGTCTCTACTAAAAACACAAAAATTAGCTGGGCATGGTGGTGCACACCTATAATTCCAGCTATTTGAGAGGCTGAGGCAGTAGAATCAATTGAACCCAGGAAGTGAAGGTTGCAGTGAGCAGCGATCACACCACTGTGCTCCAGCCTGGGCAACAAAGTGAGACTTTGTCTCAAAAGAAAGGAAGAAAGAGAGAAAGAGAGAAAGAGAAAGAAAGAAAGGAAGGAAGGAAGAAAGGAAGGAAGGAAGGAAGAAAGAAAGAAAGAAAGAAAGAAAGAAAGAAAGAAAGAAAGAAAGAAAGAAAGAAAGAAAGAAAAGAGAAAGAAAGAAAGATCACTCTGGTCACTGTATAGAGAATAAGGTGGGTGTGTGTGTGTGTATGTGTTTGTATTCATCTGGCAAAGAAATAATAGAATACATTTTAATAATAGAATAACCTTAGGCTTGGCCTAAGGTGGTGGTGATTGAGATGGATGGATTTGGGATATGTTTTGGAGCTACAGCAAATACTACTTCTTAAGATATTGCAGGTGAGTGGTAAAAGAATAAAAACAATTAAACATGAACTTTAGGTTTTTGACTTGAGCAACTAAGAACTGAGGTGGGAAACACTGTAACTGGAGGTGGGAAAGAATCAAGAGTACCATTTGGGATATGTTAAATTTAAGATGCCATAGAAGTGGAGAGCTGGATATACGTCTGGAGTTCTTGGAAAAAGTCAGGCCTGGAGATCAAAATAAAGGTGTCAACATCATTGACAATATTTAAAGCCATGGGACGGGATAGGATTGCTAGAGAGAGAGGGGATGAAGAGCAAGAGTCCCCGGGCAGAGCCTTGGTCATTCTAAGACTTAAAGATTAAGCAGAGGGGTAGGATGCAGCAAAGGAAACTTAGAAGAGATTGGTGAAATAGGAAGAAAAATCCATCGAGTGGTTCCCCAGAAGTCTAGAGAGGAAAGTGTTTCATGAAGGAGAGTGTGGTAAAGCATCTTGAATGTTGCTAAAAAGCAAAGGAAACACATAGAGAAATGGACACTAGATTTTGCAACATATCAGATCTATATTCAAAAGATCACTCTAATAACAGCATGGAGAAAGGGTTTGGGTGGGCAGGAGGTGGTGGCAAGAATGGTAACAAGGTGATAACAGTTAAATGATCATTGTTAATGCAACTACAAGAGAAAGATCACAAGGACCTTGACTGAGGCAATGATAGTGATGGTGGAGAGGAGGAGATACACACTGAAAATCTCTAAAAAATAAAACCAAAGTTCTCTCATAAACACGTCTTCCTCTACATTTCAATTGTTCCTATTTCAGGACCTCATCATCTCTAAAAGCACAGAGCTTGGAAAAAAGCTAGAGATTACCCAGACTAAGCTCTAATATAACGATTCCTGAATTAAATATTAAGCAAGTCACGCCCCTAGTGAAAAGCCTTCCATGGCAGAAATAAGATTAATCCACCAAAAGCAGTTGTATTTATCTCTACTAGCAATGAATATTCCAAAAATGAAATTTAGAAAACAATTCTATTTATAATAGCATAACAAATAATAAAATACTTAGGGGTAAATTTAGCCAAGGAAGGTCATGACTTACACACTGAGAATTACAAAAAAAAAAAGCTGAAAGAAATTAAAGAAGACCTAACTAAATGGACAGACATATCATATTTACAGATTAGAAGACTTAATGTTGTTTGATGGCATACTCCTCAAGTTGATCTACAGATTCACCATGATCCCTATCAAAATGCCAGCTGGAATTTTTGAAGAAACAGACAATTTGATCCTAAAATTCATAGGGAAGGACAAGGAAACCTGAATAGCCAAGATAAATTTTTAAAAGAACATAGTTGGAAGACTCAAACTCCCTGATTTTAAAGCTTACTACAAAGCTACCATAATCTTGACAGTGTGGTATTGGGCATAAAGATAGACATATAGGCCAACAGAACAATCTAGGGTCCTGATACAGGCCCATGCATCTATAGTCCATTGATTTTCAACAAGGGTGTCGAGATGATTCAATGGGAAAAGAATATTCTCTTCAAGAAATGATGCTGGGACAACTGTATCCACATGCAAAAGAATTAAGTTGGACTTTTACCTCCCTCACACCATATATAAAAATAAACTCAAAATGAACTCAAGACCTAAATGTTAGAGCTAAAAGTCTAACAGTCTTAAAATAAAATATAGACTTAAATTTTTGTGATTTTAGCTAGGCAATGGTTTCTTAGACATGACCAAATACACAAGCAACCAAAGAAAAATTAGATAAATTGTACATTATCACAATTAAAATACTTTGTGCTTTAATGAACACCATCAAGAAAGTGAAAAGACAATCCACAGAACAGGAGAAAATATTTGAAAATCATATACCTGTTAAGGTACTTGTGTCCAGAACATATGAAGCACAATTAGAACTCAGCAATAAAAAGAGAAATAACCCAATTAAAAATTAGCAAAGGATGTGAGTTGACATTTTTCTAAAAAAGATATGTAAATGATCAATAAGCACACAAAAAATGCTCAACATCATTAGCCATAAGGGAAATGAAAATCAAAACTACCATGAGATATCACTTCACACTCACTAGATGGCTATAATAAAAAAGACAATCATAAGTGTTGACAAGGATGTGGAAAAATTGGAACCCTCATACATTGGTGGTGGAAAGGTAAAATGGTACAGCTGCCTTGGAAAACAGTTTGGTAGTTCTTCAAAAGGTTAAACAAAGGCTGGGCACGGTGTATCACACCCATAATCCCAGCACTTTGGGAGGCTGAATCAGGTGGATCACTTGAGCCCAGGAGTTTGAGACCAGCCTGGGCAACATGGTGAAACATTGTCTCCACAAAATGTACAAAAATTACCTAGGCATGGAGATACACACCTGTAGTCCCAGCTGCTTGGGAAGCTGAGGTGGGGGGATCACTTGAACCCAGGAGATTGAGGCTGCAGTGAACCATGATCACATCACTGCACTCTAGCCTGGGCAACAGAGCAAGACCCTGCCTCAAAAAAAAAATTAAACTTAGAATTACTATATGACCCAGCAGTTCCACTCCTAGGTATATATCCCAAATAAACTGAGAACATATTTCCACACAAAATCTTGTACATAAATATTCATAGCAGCATTATTCATAATGACCAAACACATTTAGGTATTCATAAAACCCAAATGTCCATGAACTGATGAATGAATAAAGTGCAGCATATCCGTACAGTATATCCCAAAAGAAATGAAGTACTGAGACATGTTACAACATGAAGAACCTTGAAAGTATTCTGCTAAAGAAAGAAGCCAGTCACAAAATGCCACATTTTATATGATTCCACTTATATGGAATGTCCAGAATAGGTAAATCCTTAGAAATAGAAAGTAGATTGGCAGGGCGCGGTGGCTCACACCTGTAATCCCAGCACTTTGGGAGGCCGAGGCGGGCAGATCACCAGGTCAGGAGTTTGAGACCAGCCTGGCCAAACTCCGTGAAACCCCGTCTCTACTAAAAATACAAAAAAAAAAATAGCTGGGCGTGGTGGCAGGTGCCTGTAATCCCAGCTACTTGGGAAGCTGAGGCAGTAGAATAGCTTGAACCTGGAAGCAGAGGTTGCAGTGATCCAAATTCGCACCACTGCACTCCAGCCCGGGGGGCAGTGCGAGGCTCTGTCTCAAACAAACAAACAAACAAACAAACAAAAACCAAGAAAGTAGATTAGCATTGGCATGTATGTGTGTGTGTGTGTGTGTGGACCTTAACACTGCTCCCCTGCTGCCACTGGTGTGCACACAGGCCCGCTGTGCTGCTGCCCTGCTGCTGCTAGCATGTGTGTGCAAGTGCAGACCCTGCTGCCACTGCCGCAATGAGGTACTTTTGCTGGCATCCCCCATTGGAGTGTTGTTGCCAGTGGACCAGAGACACTTCAGCCCCTCCAGCACAGCAAGGGCTCAACCTTGAGGGGCCAGAGAACAAAGCTGTGGGCCTAGTCCCAACCCCCAATGTATGACCATGCAGCCCAGGAGTGCTGAGCTGAGCCTTGGCCTCCTGAAATCATCCAGAAGCAAAGCCAGTCAACTAAATTCAACTTATATCACAGTCAAACCTTAGAAGACATCAAATAATATAAAAGCAAAAAGCCTCATGCAAAGGACAGCAACTTCAAAAATTAAAGGAACATTATCCCACACAGATAAGAAAGAACCAGTGCAAGAAATCTGGCAACTCAAAAAGTCAGAGTGTCTTCTTAACTCCAAACAATGCAACAGCTTTCCAGCAATGGTTGTTAACCAGATTGAAATGGCTGGAATGACAGAAATAAAATTCAGAATGTGTATGGCGTTGAAGATCATTGAGATTCAGGAGAAAGTTGAAACCCGGTCCAAGGAAACTAAGGAATTCAGTAAAATGATACAAGAGCTGAAAGGTGAAATCACCTCTTTAAGAAAGAACTAAACCAATCTGATAGAGTTGAAAAACTCACTATAAGAATTTCATAATACAATCAGAAATATTAACAGCAGAATAGACTAAGCTGAAGAAAGAATCTCAGAGCTTGAATACAGGTTCTTCAAATCAACTAGTCAGACAAAAATAAAAAGAATGAAAAAGAATGAATAAAACTTTTGAGAAGTGTGGGATTACGTACAGACCAAACCTATGGCTCATTGGCATCCCTGAAAGAGAGGGAGAGAGAGTAAGCAACTTGGGAAACATATTTGAGGATATTGTTCAACAAAAAATTCCCAACCTCCCTAGAGAGGATTTTTGCCTGAACAAAACTTATACCAAAACCTGGCAGAGACATAATGAAAAAAGAAAACTTCAGGACATTTGCTCATGTAACAAACCTGCACATGTACCCCCTGAACCTAAAATAAAAGCTGAAAAAAAAACCAATGTGGTAACAGAGCAAAGATAGACAAATAGTCCAATGAAACAATAGAGAATCCAAGAAATAACCACACGTATATGAAACTTGATAAATGAAATAAAAGGAATGGCAAATGTTAAAAAAGAAAGAAAGTAGATTCGTAGTTTCCTAGGGCTGGGGGTAGGGGGAGATGGTGGTAGGGCGGGTAAAGGATAATGGGTATTGATGGCTAATGCCTGTAGTTTTCTTTAAGGGGAACAAAAATGAAAAATTAGCCTGGGCGCAGTGGCTCATGCCTGTAATCCCAGCACTTTGGGAGGCCGAGGTGGGCGGATCACTTGAGGTCAGGAGTTCGAGACCACCCTGGCCAACATGGTGAAACCCTGTCTCTACTAAAATACAAAAATTAGCTGGATATGGTGGTGTGCACCTCTAATCCCAGCTACTCAGGAGGCTGAGGCAGGAAAATCCCTTGAACCTGGAAGGCAGAGGTTGTAGTGAGCTGAGATCATGCCACTCCACTCCAGCCTGGGTGACAGAGCGAGACTCCCTCTCAAAAAAAGAAAAAGAAAAATTAGATTTTGCACTTTTTTTTTTTTTTTTTGAGACGGAGTCTTGCTCTGTCACCCAGGATGGAGTGCAGTGGCGCGATCTCGGCTCACTGCAAACTCTGCCTCCCAGGTTCAGGCCATTCTCCTGCCTCAGCCTCCCGAGTAGTTGGGACTACAGGCACCCGCCACCACACCCGGCTAATTTTTTGTATTATTTAGCAGAGACGGGGTTTCACCCTGTTAGCCAGGATGGTCTCGATCTCCTGACCTCGTGATCCACCCGCCTCGGCCTCCCAAAGTGCTGGGATTACAGGCGTGAGCCCCCGTGCCCGGCCAGATTTTATGTTTCTTAAAAAAATGTATTGAGGTCTTTAATTTCTCTCAACAATGTTTTGTAGTTTTCAGTATAAAATTAGATTGTGGTGAAGAATGTACAACTCTGTGACTATACTATAAAACATTGACTTGTCCACTTACAATAGGTGACTTGTATGATATGTGAATTATATGTCAATAAAGATGTCAAAAAATAAAAAAGGCCTCCATACCTCCTCCTGCTTGCCTTGTCTCTCACCTCTGTTCTACCTATATTGTGGCCTTCAGTCATATCTCAGTAAATTCCATTCCCCAATTAGCATCCATACTTTTCTGCCTCTGTGCATTTGTTTGACCTCAACTAATTCCCTCTTATTTCTTCCTGTGGAAATCTCATCCATCCTCCAAGACTCATTTCCATTCCTTTGTCACTGACCAGATATTCTAACTTGTATTGTAGTTATTGGTTGTTGTCTTATGCCCATAATTAAGCTGGAATCCCTTGAGGTCACAGTTCATGTCTGTTTTGCTACATTCCTGCAGAACCTAGTTCAGCAATAATTAGGAACCGAAATGAATTCACCTTGAACTAAGAGTGCTCCACAATAAGATTTTCCTTTAGCTGTTTTAAAACTTTGAAATACTATGATTTTTAGTTATTTAGCCTCAACAGTTTTTATAGCCATCTCTGAATTCCTGCTGAGTTTTTAGCCCTTTGTTAGCCATATGGTCATGGAATGCTGAGACTTCTTATCCTTCACTACTCTTTAATTCGATATATGTATGACATGAAATATATGTATACATGCACATATGGTACATATATACATAAATATATAAAGATAAATATAAACACATACATATTGAGAGAGAGAGAGAATATATTATATGCCAGATACTGGGAAGATATCAAGACATAAAAGTCATAAAGAGTTAAGAGTTCATAGTCTTTGCAGGTGGAAATGAGGGTGGGCATATACAGACATAATAAAACTTCTAGATTTAGAAGTGCACAGAGGAAATAGCACTATCTTGCAGTGAGAGACTACTGAGTGCCAGTGCTGTTCTCCTCAACCTACCTCAACTCTGCAAAGTATCTAAGTCTTTTTAACTGCACGAGTGTCATTTGAGGCCATGTCTAATTTACAGAGTGGCTTGCTTAATTTTCAACCATATTGCTTTTCAAGTGTCTTATTTTTTTTTCTTATTATGTATTAACTTGTCCTTAAACAGATTTTGTTTATTGACCTATTTTAGAATTTTTGTTGTCCCTTTTCTAAAATTTGAAAACTAATATGTTGAAGCCTGTAATTTCTCAATGTAAAAGATATCTAGCCATTTAATCAAGTTTTACCACATTTCATCAATAACTCAAAGAAATAGACAATATCTATTTTATTATCACTGGCTTCATCTAATCAGGCTTAAGAATGCTTTCACCAATGGGTGAATATGGGCCACAGATGCTCTTAGGAGTAAAGTGAACCAAAACACTGATTTCCTAACTCAAGAGTTATCCAACACGTTTAATAGTCACATTTAATTACTTTCTTAAAGCTACGATAAATAAAAATTTTAAAAAATAATAAAATAGTTTGAAGTAACCACAGCTTTCCTTATATTCCTGCAATTCTTCTTCTTCTTCTTTTTTTTTTTTTTTTTTTTTTTTTTTTTTTGGTTTACTTGGTGTCAACATAAGTGTCTGGGAAAGGAACTCAAGTGAAGAACCTCAGTCAAAAGACATACATCCCATCCTTGTGCCAGGTGGAAAGCCAACCACTGAAATGCCAAAGGGATCGGTCTTCTGATTAATGGAGGGTTTGATAGAATGTATAGTTTATTACATTTTTGGCCCTTAAAATTTTTATCCAAAATGGGTGAATCCACTTTCATGCCTGAGTCCTAACACTAATGCTCTGGGAAGAGGAGGTCCTCACGGTCATCATTCTGAACATGGGCCATCTTCATCCGGAACTGAAAATGGCTCCTGAGATTGGATTTACTGTCTCCTGAGTCCAAATAGTCCTAGATTTGATTTCAAAACATCCCATCAGCCTCTTCATATTCTCCCAGCCTGTGGCTTGCCTTTTCATTCACTTAATAGAATCTTTTGAAGAGCAGTTTTTAATAGTAATAAAGTCAAACATATCAATTTTTTCTTTCACGGATTAGCCTTTTGGTGTTATATCTAAAAATACATTGCCAAACTCCAAATCATAAAGTTTTCTCCTACGTTTTCTTCTGGACCTTTTCTAGTTTTGCATTTTCCATTTAGCTCTATGATTCATTTTGGGTTAATTTTGTGTAAGGTGCAAAGCGTGTGTTGAGATTCTCTTTTTGTATATGGATGCCCAATTGTTTCAGCACCATTTATTAAAACACCCAATTAATTTTTGTAGAGTGACTGGATTAATTTTGAAATTGCTGGTCTTGGTTATACATTGTGCTCCTGTTTTCTTTACATGAACGGTAAAAATTTTGAAGTTCTTAATCATTGCAAGATGGCCTCAGCGGGTTTCTTGGGTGACGAGCCAGTACATTGTGATCCATAAAATCTTTTTGGAATATAAATACTGATATTTATATACTATATTATTTTATATTTATATTTGTTGGATATTCAGCTTGCTGAAATAACAAGAGAAAATTATTTATATTTGTTAACAAGAGAAAATTATTTATATTTGTTGGATATTCAGCTTGCTGAAATAACAAGAGAAAATTAGGTGACATTTTAAGAAGAATTTAAGACCTAGTGATTGGAAGACTTGGAAGCTTGTGTCAATCCAGGAAATATCACTTATTTTAAGAAACGTGAGTGTCCCTTACACCTAAATGAATTCCAAATGGGTCAAGGATTTTACAACAAAATCATGAAGAAATAGAAGAAAACACAGGATAATTTTTATATATAATTTTGCAGTTGAGAAGGCCTTTTTAAGTATGACAGAAATCCAGAAGCCATAAAAGGAAACATTGATAAATTTGAACTCATATAAGTAAAACAACTTCTGCATTTCGAAATACACTATAAACAAAGAACAATGTAAAAAATAAAAATGACAGACTGGGAATAATACTTGTTACATGTATCACAGACAAAAGGATAATTTTCTTATTATACATAAAGAACTCCTACAAATTGACACAACAACAACAACAAAAGCCATCAATTCAATTCAAGTTTGCAAAGGAATAAGTAAAAAGTTCATAGGAAATATAAGAGCTGCATCAGCTCATGAAAAGTTGCCCATCAATAGTAGTAACAAAAGAAATGCAAAATAAAACCACACCCAGATACCATTTTTACCTGTTATGTTGGCAAAGACACAAAGTTTAATTACACCTTGTGTGATCCAAGGTGTGGGAAAATAAGTATCCTCATGCATTGCTGGCAAGAGTGTAAACTGACAATACTATCAAGCTGGAGAGTGATTTGGCAATGTCTATTAAAATCAAAAATGCACTTACCCTTGTCGCACACACACATACATCAATATTCACTCATTGCATCATTATCCATAATAGCAAAAAATTGAAAACTATGTCCTTCAATTAAGACTGATTCTACAAAATATGATACATACATACAATAGAATACTATGCAGCCTTTAAAAAATGAGGCAGCTCTCTGTAGTTTGATACTGAAGGATCTCCAAGATGTAGTGTTAAGGGAAAAACAAAGCACACAACAGTGTCTAGTATGCAACATTTCTAAGAAAAACATGTTATAGACTGTGTAAGTGTGGAACGTCTCTTAATGCACACAAGGAAATCAGTAACCTTGTTTGTCTCAGGAGGATGGTTTAAGGGAGAAGCAGGAGGAAGTCTTGCTTTTCACTGATTGTCTTTCTGTGCATGTATTAATATTTTAAAAATAAGATAATTTTTAAAACTCAAGTGATAGTTTTCAATGTCGTTTTAGAAGCCCCTTAGGTTCTTACCCTCAGGATGCCAATGCCAAAGATCTGGCTCCTCAAGTAGTGCCCCACAGGCTGGTTAATAGCTCCACAGAGGGAGATTTTAGAACTTGGTGCTCTTTTCTATATACATATCCAGCCTGTGATGGACTCTTAAATAAGAAAGGTCCAACAGTGCACATTGTTGTTTCTGTGGTTAGCTCATACTTAGCATGACACTGGGAAAACATCCATGGGAATGGGAGTGGAAGCTTCAAATGCACCTTTCAGATCTATGTGAGAAATTTCTGAGTGTGAATACCTTTCTCAAATTAATAGGTTAAGTGTTTCATGTGTTCATATGTTTATATACATATAAAAATAAACCTACAAAAAACACACAAAAGGGTTAACAACAACAACTTCTGGATGATGGGATCATAAGCTATTTTTCTTTTTTTTTTAATTTTTGTAATTTTTTTTGTTTTTTTTTGTTTTTTTTTTTTTTTTTTTTTTGAGACAGGGTCTTACTCTGTCACCCAGGTTGGAGTGCAGCGGCATGATCTTGGCTCACCGCAGTCTCAACCTCCCAGACACAAGTGTTCCTCCCATCTCAGCCTCCCAAGTAGCTGGTGTTACAGGCAGGTGCCACCACATCTGGCTAATTTTTGTATTTTTTTTAGAGATATGGTCTCCCCATGTTGTCCAGGCTGGTCTCAAACTCCTGGGCTGAAGCGATCTGCCCACCTCGGCCTCTCAAAATGCTGGGATTACAGACATGAGCCACAGTGGCCGGCCATACACTAATTTTCTTTGTATTATTTAATCATGTGCAGTTTTAAATTTTCTACATTGAACATGGATTGATTGTGTAATTAAAGAAAATCTCTCTTCCTTTGAGCATTATGGTCCATAAAATATTACCTTGTCTAATTTATGCTCTACGTCATTAAAAATGAGCAATCAAGAAATCCCCATTGTGTTAACGTACTAAGAAAAAGATGAGTGTGACAGAAGAATGGTACAAGACCCCTCTGTTCAGGCATAACTCTTATTCTAAGGTCATCTACTTTCTGTTCATGGAAGAAGGAGCATGGCCTGCTCACTGGTTAAAGGTGACCCTGGAATATTAAGATGAGAAAAACTGGTGAGCAAGCCAGGAAAAGCAAGTGCACATCTCAGAAGAGTCAGGGCCAGGCCTGAGAAAACTACGAAGTAAGCCCACAAGTGACCCCAGCTCTGTATGATTCCATTTTGCTCTTCTATAGCATCCCCATTTCTAGCCCCCTTCAAGAGGGTGGAAGTGAGAAGATGGAAAAAGTGAAGGTGTTACTGGGAAGTGCAGGAATCCTTGGTTCTTGTCTAATTTGGGAGAAATAATTTGGCCAAGGGACAATTAGTAATGCAAGCCAAAGGTTTATTAAAGAGATAAGAGTACAACCCAAGAGAGGAGCCAGTTAACTTGGCTGCAAAACAGCTCTGGGCTGGTCTGGCTGGAAAGCAGCAGCAGCAGCAAGGTTTATTTAAACAGACAGTACACTTTGAAGCACGAGTCGGAGCAGGCTGCTCAAAAGAATGGGCTAGCAGCAGCTGGTGCTGGGAGACTCTAAGAGAATCTTACTTGATTATTCATGAAGGGGCATAACGGGGTGTCACTTGCAATCATGTTTTAGGAGGTACCCTTGGTTACACATGCTGGATGATGGTACATGTTAGCATGCATGACACATGTATCATTAGTATTTAAAATCCCCACTCAAGAGTCTGTTTTTTACTATTATAATGAGCAAAAGGGTACTCTAGGGCAAGCTATTGGAGGAGTGTGCATGCACATCTGCCTGGGAAGTCCCTATCATGGTTATCTCCAACTAGGGCCTGATAAGTCTCCTTCAGGGCTGGAGGAGCCCAACCACAAGGCCAGAAGTAGCCAGTGTAGCCCATCTTTTTTGCTGTCAGTGGGCAGCGTCTCCGTGACTTCTTTTCCCAGGGGCTCCTTTGCCTGTTCGTTCCTGGCTATCTGCCTACTCTAACAAAGGGACTTTGTGGAGGGTTAGGAATGGAGGTAAAGTGACAGAAGACTCTCTTGCCTGGCATGAATAAGGGGTTTGCCGCAGCTTTATCTCTCACATGTAGAAGTGGGTTCTAAGGGTAAGCATGAGACACGGGAGCCAAACAGGGAGGACAATGGAGAGAAATTCCAAATCCATTGCTCAAATAAGCTTTGTTAGAGGCAGGCAGATGGAAATCCTGCGGCTCTGTATTCCATGACATGAATAGTTTATTGTAAAGATTAAAATATTCTAATGACTGAGGCAAAATGCCAGTTGGATTTGTCAAGTTGTGTGACAAGCTTGCTTCTGTTTCTGAAAAAAAAAAAATTGTCACAAAAGCTGACTGAGCTGTGGCCAAAAAGAGATAAAGTGTAATAATTTACCCCTCAGCCATTACTTCTTGTTTTAAAACTTTCTTGGTGGGAAAAAATTCATTATGTCCGCTATGAAGAAGAGAACAATCCTGGAGGGCTTCTATTTTGCAAAAGGCTTGAGAATTCTTCAAATGAAACTGCAGCACCTATAGGTTCATAAACTTCAAGTAGTTTTAACATAACATTGTCTTTGTTATCATGTCAATCTTAGCTCACCAAATCTAGAAGCACTTGCTGTGTAACTTTTCCGTGTTAATGATCCTAACAGGTTTTTCAGTACTTCTAAGGCTATTAGGTCTCTACTGCTCAGCGCTTCACTTGGAAAGAAAGTATGGATTTGATGGAGTAGGAAAGATACACGTTGCCAAGTTACAGTTTCCCATCTAGATTGTGTCACCCAGAGCAACTCATCAAGGGACAAGATTATGGGAGAAAAAGAAAACATGGGAAACAATGTTAAGTAATTGAAAAAGTTCCATAGCCAGAGACTGGAGTCCTTCAGTACTGGTTTCCATTATTAACTCGTTCGATGAGATGAAGATAATGGGACTGAACATTTTACTAAGAACACTGTAAGTATTTCAAAAGCGTCTAAAATCATGGCACACAGACAGTCTCCATATTGTTATTCTCTATGTTAGTGAGTGGGTTGCTCCTGTGCAAGTAGAAATTTAAATTTAAAGTTTCTGAGATAATTGGCACAGGAGTATGAATTTGAGTTTGTTATTGTGGGTCTGTGATTCATTCATAATTAAAGAAATATGATCATCTGTAAAATGTGGCTAAAAAAAGAAAAAAGAAATATTTTATTAAATTTTAGAAAAAATGTTGCCAGCATGTTTTTCATTGAAAAGATAATGTATCGAAAAGCTAAAAACGTTTTCTAAAAGAAAATATGGCCGGGTGGCGTGGCTCAATCCTGTAATCCCAACACTTTGGGAGGTCGAGGTGGGTGGGTCACCTGAGGTCAGGAGTTTAAGACCAGCCTGGCCAGCATGATGAAACCCCATCTCTACTAAAAATACAAAAATTAGCTGGGCGTG
This sequence comes from Gorilla gorilla gorilla, assembly GCF_029281585.2. Taxonomy (NCBI): domain Eukaryota; kingdom Metazoa; phylum Chordata; class Mammalia; order Primates; family Hominidae; genus Gorilla; species Gorilla gorilla. Next base: position 130,763,644 of record NC_073247.2, read on the forward strand.
GTGGCAGTAGCCTGTAATCCCAGCTACTCGGGAGACTGAGGCAAGAGAATTGCTTGAAACCGGGAGGCAGAAGTTGCAGTGAGTTGAGATCATGCCACTGAACTCCAGCCTGGGTGACAGAGCAAGACTCCATCTCAAAAAAAAAAAAAAAAAAAAAGAAACAAAATATGTTTAATAGTTGTAATCAGAGTCAACTAGCTTTAAAATTTTAAAATGTAATACAGTTCAAATTGAGTATTTTTGGTTATTAAACACAGAAATGCCAATTCATATACAGAATTATTCTTTTAGTTTTACTGTTTGTTTATTTACTTATTTATTTTATTTGAATCAGGGTTTCACTCTATTCCCCAGGCTGGAGTACAGTGGCCCGATCGTAGCTCACTGCAACCTTGAACTCCTGGGCTCAGGTGATCCTCCTGCCTCAGCCTCCCGAGTAGCTGGGACTAGAGCCATGCACCACCCTGCCCAGCTAACTTTTTTTTTTTTTTTTTTTTTTTTTTTTTTTTTTGCAGAGATGAGGTCTTGCTATGTTACCCAGGCTGGTTTGGAACTCCTGGCCTCAAGCTATCCTTTCGTGTTGACCTCCCAAATTGTGAGGATTATTAAGTTTGAGCCACCACACCCAGCCTCAGTTTCACAGTTTAATTATTTCTGAAACTGTGGTTCAAATATTTGAAATTATTATTTTTAAAAGATTGGGTAAGAGTTTAGCTTTTGTTTTACAAGGGATATATATGTATATACACATATTTGGTTTGGAGACAGGGTCTCACTCTGTCACCCAGGCTTGAGTAAAGTGGCATGATCACAGCTCACTGCAGCTTTAACCTCCCAGGCTCAGATGACCCTCCTGTCTCAGCCTCCTGAATAACTGGGAACACAGGCATGCGCCACAATGCCTGGTTAATTAAAAATATATATGTATTTGTAGAGACAGGGTCTCACTATGTTGCCCAGGCTGCTCTCAAACTTCTGGCCTCAAGTGATCCTCCAGCCTCAGCCTCCCAAAATGTTGGGATTACAGGGATGAGCTACTGTGCCTGGTCTACAAAGGATATTTTAATAGGTATATTTAAGAAAAAGACTTGGACATTTAGTATGTAAGCATTATCCTTCAATGTAGAGTAGTTATAAAAAATAAAACTAAAATATTTCTATGCAGGAACACCTTGTCAACAGTCATTTCATAACTACTTTTTATTTTCTGCAGCATATATTATTTTGGTGCTAGTAACGTTGATGAGATGTGACTGTGATAAGCATGAAGAAAAAACAAATGGGACAATATTAGAAACTGAAAACCAAACGAAAACACTACTACTGGTATTGTATTGAAAACAAATCACATGAAATAAAATAAATTGAATAGCCAAACTTAAGATCTACATGCATAAAAATAGAAATAAATTAACATTATTTTTATAACAAAAGAAATGAAATCTATAAAATATGCAAATAGCTTTATCTTTTAGGTTCAATAAACACTTATTTATACTTCCTATATGATATGCTTTTCCACATACATTATATTGTGTTTCCTTGATAACATTTTTACTGATTTTAAAAAGTAGACTGGGCACAGTGGCTCGTGCCTGTAATTCCAGCACTTTGGGAGGCTGAGGCAGGAGGATTGCCTGAGGCCAGGAGTTCAAGACCAGCCTGGGAAACATAGTGAGACCCCCATCTCCACAAAAAATTAAAAAATCAGTTAAGTGTAGTGGCGTGCCTCTGTAGTCCTAGCTACTCACGAGGCTGAGGTGGGAGGATCACTTGAGCCTAGGAGGTGGAGGTTGCAGTGATCTGAGATGGTGCCACTTCACTCCAGCCTGGGCAACAGAGCAAGACCCTGTCTTTAAAAAAAGCAATGTATGTGCATGCATGGAGGCAAGATATATATGGGAACTCTCTGTACTTTCTGCTCAATTTTTCAGTGAACCTAAAACTTCTCTAAAAAATAAACTCTATTAAAAAAGGCAATATATACTTATTGTAGAAAATTAAATTTGCAAAGGTATAAAGAAGAAACTTAACATAACCCACAATCTTACCACCCAGAGACCACTATTGCCTTTTCTCTTTTAGTTTTTTCTGTGCATATATATTTATAACCATTTAAAAAATAAAATAATAATCATGCTGCAGATGTAAAGTAATTTAAGCATCCTATACCTACAGGAATAGCAAAATGTTAACACCAGAAATTAATGTGCCTTTCAGCAATTAAAAAATATATATATATTTTGTTAACTGTGTGGTCAAATAAAAATTTATTTTCACAATTGGTGGACACGCAAAGCAGTTGAAATATTCTGAAAAAAAACTTGGACATATATAATTAAAGTGACAAACACATCTCTTTTTTACTCTCTCTCATCAGGATCTAAGCCAAGAAACTAAAAATAAAAACATGAATCAAGAATGATCCCAACAACCATGCTGGAAACTAAATATTTCATTTTTGTTTCACTAAAGATGTGTCATTAGTGTAACTAAAGAAAATTATACTCTAATTGGAAACACAACACGAAAAATTATACTGTATTGAATCCTGCACACAATAAATTGAAAAATGAAATCATGAAAAAATGCACAGAAAAAAGCAAATGCGACATTATACATAAAAATAAGAATATGACACACTGAAAACTATAAAGTATTGATGAAATTGAAGAAGACATAAATAAATAAAAAGATATCCTGTGTTCATAGGTTGGAAGAATTAATATTATTAAAATGTACAGACTACCCAAAGAAATCTACAGTTTTAATGCAATCCTTGTCAAAATTCAAGTGACAAGGGTCACAGAAATGGAAAAAAAAAATCCTAAAATTTGTATGGAACCTCAAAAGACCCCAAATAGCCAAAGCAATCTTGACCAAAAGCAACAAAGCTGGAAGCATCACACTACTTGATTTCAAAATATACTACAAACTACAGTAATCAAAACAGCATAGTACAGGCATAAAAATAGACATTTAGACAAACGGAACAGAATAGATAGCCCCCGGATAAGTCAACACATTTATAGTCAATTGATCTTTGAAAAAGTGCCAAGAGCACACAATGAGGAAAGGACAGTTTCTTCAATAAAGTGCACTGGAAAACTGGATATCCACATGTCTCCTTTGAAAAAGAATGAAATTACACCCTTTTCTCACACCATATACAAAAATAAAAGAGATTAAAGACTGAAATGTAAGACCTGAAATTTAAAACTACTAGAAGAAAACATAGGGGAAATAACTTCTTGACATCAGTCTGGGCAATGATTTTTGGACTATGACTTCCAAATCATAGGCAACAAAAGCAAAAATAGATGATTGGGATTGCATCAAACTAAAAAACTTCTGCACAGCCAAGGAAACAATCAACAGAGTGAAAAGACAACCTACAGAGTGGAAAAAAAAATTTGCAAGCCATGCATCTGATAAGGGGTTAATATCCAAAATATATAAGGAACTCAAACACTCAATGGTAAGAAAACAAATAACTCAATAAAAAATGAGCAAGGGACCTAATAGGCATTTCTGAAAAGAAGACACCAATATGGCCAACAAGTATATTAAAAAATGCTCAACAGGCTTAATCATCAGGGAAATACAAATTAACACTACAATGAGATCACTTCACACTTGTTAGAACGGCTATTATCAGAAATATGAAAGAAAAGTGCTGGCGAGGATCTGAAGAGAAAGGAACCCTTGTATATTGTTTGTGGGAATGTAAATTGGTACAGCCATTGGGGAAGACAGTGTAGAGTTTCCTTAAAAAATTAAAAATAGAACTACCATATGATCTAGCAATCTCACTTTTGGGTATATATTCAAAAGAAATGAAATCAGTATGTCAAAGAGATATCTACAATCCCGTGTTCATCACAGCATTATTCACAATAGCTAAGATGTGAAATTAACCTGTGTCTATTGATGAATGAATGGATAAAGCAAATGTGGTATATATACACTATGGAATACTAGTCAGCCTTAAGAAAGAATGAGATCCTGTCATTCGTGATAATGTGGATGAACCTGGAGGACATTATGCTAAATGAAAGAAGCCAGACAGGTACAAAAAGACCAATACTGCATGGTCTCACTTATATGTGAAACCCAAAAAAGTTGAACTCATAGAGGCAGAGAGTAGAATGATGGTGGCCAGGGCCTGGGAGTGAGGGCAGTGGAAAAATGTTGGTAAAAAGGAACAAAGTTTCAGTTATGTAGGACGAATAAATTCTGGAAATCTACTGTACAGCATGGTGACTACAGTTACAGTATTGTATACTTGAAAATGCTAAGAGACTAAATCTTAAGTATTCTTACCACCACAAAATAATAAGTGAGTTGATGGATATGTTAGTTAGCTTGATTTAATCATTTCACAATATGTATATATATATATTACAACATCATGTTGTATACTGTAAATATATACAATTATTTTATTTGTCAGTTATAACTTAATAAAGCTGGGGAATAAGTGAGTATATAACTATGTACCTATCAGAATGGCTAAAATAAGAAATAATGATAACAATGCATGCTGGTGAGGATGAATATTTGGCACTTGTGAAAGGTGGGGGTTTGCTAATGGTGATAGTTCAGGAATTTTCCCTGGAGACTCTTCAAATCAGAGGTAGCAGGCCTTTATACACATGTAATTCTATGATTTTTCCATATGTGGGAAAATTTATATTTGGCTAAATGTGCAGCCAGCTGCTTGGCAACATTTCCCAGGAGAGCTGGGATTGCAGTAAAAAGTGACCATTTCTGGCACTGTTTTTGGAACACCCTAGATTGGCTTCAATGGTTTCAAAGGAACATTTTTGCACAATTTCCTCAAAATTAATTATCCCAATTCATTTTATACCAAAGATAATTTAAGGCAGGAAATGCCCCCTGAAAATCCTTCTATCTAAATTGTATTTTATCCCCAGTTCTTCCTCCACAAAACCGTCTTAGACTCACTTGGCCCACAGTGAGCTGTTCCTGTGAGAATTCCTCCTGTATTTATGATACAAGTTCAGGTGGCCTTTCAGAGGCCATGTAATTTAGCACATTCTTCTGGGTCTATGTTCTTGCTCTGTTTGTCAGCGATTGGCTCTCTCCCCAATCAGGCTGTCTACTCCTTGAGAATAAGGTTGGTGTCAGATAACCTTAGTCATACTCCTCCCCCAGCCCTCTCAGTGGGTTAGCATAGTTTAGAACCAAACGTGTGTTCAAAAACATGCAATTGAGAATGGGCGTGGGGATGTCATAAAGTCTGTGTCCCTGTAAAGCGCTTAAAAAATGGCTTCAAGAGAGCTCCTTGCACAAACACCAATTGCAATTTTCTCCTGGATGCTAAAACCGTGTGTACATTATGTTGGGCTCTGTATTTAACCAGCCTGAAGTCTAGACTTATCTTCCCTGGGCCCTCAGCCAGAGATTACAGAGAAAAAGCAGCCTTGGGTGAATGTCTTGTTTGGAAGTGGAAAGACCTTGTTCAAGTGTTGGTGTAGGAACAGCAGCAGACAGGAGCTGAGCTACCTCCCCACCACCCCTCACTGGGGAGTGATCAGTAAAAAAGGAAATTTCTATGCACAGTAGATTGTGAGATTGTGCTCTATTGGCAGCTGCTGAGTGGCAGTGCTGAGATAGAAACCAAGGCAGGTTGGATCCACAAGCTGTGCTCTCAACCACTAGGTTACACTGTCTCTGACGATGGTCCCCTGTTAATGAACATACTTGCTGTTTCTGGTTTTCAAACATTTGCAGTACTCTTCCTTCGTTCATTGAGCAGGGACTCTCTCTCTCTCTTCTTATCTGTCCTATCTATCTTTTATCTGTCTGTCTATCTATCTATCTATCTATCTATCTATCTATCTATCTATCTATCTATCATCTGTCTTTTTTTTTTTTTGAGATGTAGTCTTGCTCTGTTGCCGAGGCTGGAGTGCAATGGTGCGATCTCTACTCACTGCAAACTCACCTCCCGAGTTCAAGCAATTCTCCTGCACCAGCCTCTCGAGTAGCTGGTATCACAGGCGTGCATCACCACACCTGGCTAATTTTGTATTTTTCAGTAGAGACAGGGTTTTACCAAGTTGGCCAGGCTGGTCTCGAACTCCTGACCTCGGGTGATCCACCTGCTTCGGCCTCCCAAAGTGCTGGGATTACAGGCATGAATCACTGCTCCCAGCATTTTTCTTTCTTTTATCTGTCTATCGTGTTCCCTGTTGTATCCCCGGTGCCTGACAATGGTTGTTAAGGAAAAGTTGCTGAAAGAAGTCCCTCTTCTATCCCTACAGTGCTCTGTGATTGCCTCTGTCATTTTACTTACCATGCTGTGTTGTATGAGGTGGGGCTGCACTTATTTCAGACACTTCTTTGTTTCATGGAATTTTTTAAATGAACCCTAGTAAGAGGGATGCATCCATACCCCTCAATCATTTTAGTGATATTGTCAATGTCCTTTGGCCAAAGATCACTAGGCACACACATGTTGATCAACCTGGGTTTATTACTTGTTGAAGTGAGGGGGCATGTACACCGTGAAGAACTGTGAGGCATCTCAAGAACAGTATGTTAGAAAAGATTTGTTATAGGATTTGGGCATTGGCTAGATGACTGGGGGAAGGTCAAAAAAAGCTATGGTTTGCCCTATATTGGATGCTGTCAGACAGTAGAACAATTCTGTGATCAAGTATTTCAATAAGTTTTAGCTAGAGGGAGGGTAGAGTAGAGGGAAGCTACAGCTCTAGTTAGTAAAGAGTAGCAGTCATTCATTTTAGCTGGGAGAGGGATGTTTGGTCATTTCTGTGGTTTGGACAGTGTTCACATTTTGTCTGGTTTCAGCCATTACAGAGTTATCTTGCTTCTGCCTTGATCCATCATAGTCACAGAGTTGCCTTGTCTGATATTGGCATTCTGCGGATTTATGTTCAACAGAACAACAAGACCTAGTTTGGTGTTGCTACTAGTGCTAGGCCAGCTCCTAGCAACAGCAAGGCCTAGCTGATGGTACTAGTCCAACTCCTGGATGGTAGGAGATGCTTTTCTCTTTCTCATATGAGTATTTTACCAGAAGGGCATGAGCAGGGAGCTACCTTAAGTGCATTTCAAATAGGCTCCTGAATACCTCCATCCATCCCACAGGTGTTCTACCTCCAAAGCCCTGTTCTCTGACCCCACTGCATTGCTCTGTTTCCATCTATCCAACCCCTGCTCTATTTCTGGGCCAAGTCCTACCTCTTCTACGAAGACATCTCTGACCACTCCACACCAAAATACTTTCTCACTACTCTGATCTCGGTGCCTTTACTGTTTGATCTGTTTCTTTGACATTTTCTGGTTATATCAAGACTCTCCGGCTCACTACCATATCCTAAGGCCTAACACTACATATGGTCTAGTGAAGCGGTAGCATATACTGCTATTTAACCTTTAATGCATAGGGTTTTTCCCCCCAGCTGAACTCTAAGCTACTTGAGGGCAGGAATTATATGCTGAGGACCCATATGTTGCTTATGTGCCAGGCTTTGTTCTAAGATTTTACATATATTAGTTCATTTAACACTCACAACAAGCCTATGTGATAAGTGCTCTTATTATCTACACTTTTCGTATTTTAAAAAACCCACTGAAGTTCAGGGAGGCTAAATAACTACCCAAGATCATGCAGGTATTAAGTGGCAGAGCTTGGGTTAAAATCCAGGCAGTTCAGCCCCCGAGTTTGACAAATTCTTTGTTTTATATTCATAGCAGGGACATCTAGAATTAAAAAGTACCATCCTCTGGAGAAAGGCATCCTTATTCATTTTTTTCCCTGGACCTGAGGTGCCTCTCAAGGAGTTGGAGAAATCAGAATCTCCCTAATAGAGATGAGCTCAAGGGTAAAAAAAAAAATGTGATGGATAAGATCTAAGCTTACTACACAGATAAATGACTGCATATTACCCGCATACCAAAGCACTTTTTCCTTTACAAAACCCTTGCCTGCAAATTCCTTCAAAGAGAAAGCACCCTAATGCATTTCAAATAAGCTCTCTGTCTGCAACATTTCCCTTTTCAGCCCTCCCGCATCTCTCCCCACCTGCTCCAACTGTCAGTGGAGTGGCTTGAGTGGGAACTGCTATAGGTTTTTAGAACTTATGGTAGTGAATGTGTGTCCTTTTAACTTCCAGAAGACTCTGGAGGTCAGTGGGCTGGTGAGGCAACCTGTTGCCAAACAGTGCCAAATGGTCATTTGAAGCTAAACCAGCCCAGAGGATGAGCTGTGGGCTGTACTGCAAAGGGAGTTGTTTGGTTGTTGGCATGGGGCTTCCTGAACTAGGCCTGTCAAACAGCCCATGGAGCTATCTTGAAATGTTCTTTAGTTACAGTCCTTTACAGTAGCTCCTTCAATTGCCCCATCGATAGCCCTGCCATGAGAAACAAGAACCCCTTCTGCAAGCCATTTGGAATACAGAGGAAGAGGAAACCATTATCTATCTATCTATCTATCTATCTATCTATCTATCTATCTATCTATCTATCTATCCATCTATCTATCTATCTGGCCAAGAGTGGCCTGATTTTTGTTCTCATTTCTTTGAACTGAGGTCCACTCGGTTATAACCTTGCTTTGTTCTTTCCCAGTCCTAGACTGCCATAGATAGTGGGCTTGCAGCTTTGTATGGAGGCATTCATTGGGCACCAGTGCACTGACAGTCTCTGAAGAATTATTAGGTCAGCTGGTTCCAAAGCGTTTCAGGCTGATTAAGGCCCTGGAAGAATCTTTTTCCTAGCCCCTTCTGTTACCTCTTCCGTGCCTTCCCCTCCAGTTCACTCAGAGGCTGGTTCATGACCAGTTGCAAAAAGCAGGGTAGTAGCGCATACGAATCTTCTCTCTAAATCCTCTTCGGATGTATTTCACTTTGTATAATACGTGTTCTTGAAAATATGCATTAATAAAATTGTGTTTGCTTGAATAGAGAAGTTACCATCACTGTGTGGATTAGAATGGCATTGGTGTAAAAATCTATGAAGATAATACATGCCAAGTTAGATCAATGCAGTTTGGTAGGTGGTATCTCCTTAGATCCTCACAATGCCACCCTTATCCTCCTGTTACAAGTAAGGAAACTGAGGAAGAGTGATTCCCAGAAAAAGAAGAGGAAGACAAGATAAAGAGGTAAAAGATAAGAGAAGAAAAGTACAGGAAGTTTTGGGCAGAAGGTAAGAGGATATTGGTAGAGCTTTGTGGGGGTGAGTTAGGAGAGGTGAGGGGAAGCTTTTAGGTAAGGACAGATGTCCTTATTGTGAATCTGGAAGGGCACAGAAAAGAAACCAAAACTTAAACATTTCTGGAGGCACTGCCTGAGCCACCCTCCTGGAATGAGAAGATCTGAGGTCAGAGTAGCTAAAAAAAAAAAAAAAAAAAATCCTTCTATAAATTATGCCTTCTCTTGGAGCGAAGTGCGACCTCTACTCTGAAACAGAGTCATACAGCTCCACTCAGTGGCAGTCTCTTGGTAGTGCACCGAGAGTGTCTGCAGCAGCCACCCAGACCCAATGAATCAGAACCTTGAAAGACAGAGGAGAGGCGGTTATGTTATTTTATTTAATCCCCATGAGATTCTGATGTGCTGCCACATTTGAGAATTTCTGGCCACACTTGTGATTTCTCTATGACATGAAGGCTTTTTCTGATGCCAATCAGTGTGGCAGGAGGCACCTGGGCAAAGCAGAACCTAGACCCTCTCTTTGCTCTTTGCATTCTCTTCTCAGGAGTTTCCTTCTTTCTCATCAACTATCACTTCTCAGTGCATGATTATGTATTAGGTGCTGTGGTGATATAGCATGGCATAAGACAAACAAGATGTCTGTTCTCATGGAGCTTACAGGGAGAAAGACAGCAAATCTATACTTACAGATGGTGATAGGTTCTATGAAGGTAGTAGACAGATATGGCAGTGAGACAGAAAATAACTGAGGTCAGAGAAGGCCTCTTTGAGGAGTTGACATTGAAGCCAAGACTTGAAGGTTGAGAAGAAGCCAGCCATGGGAAGAGTAGAAGCAAGGTCTTGCACACCAAGGAGCACAGCTTGGCAAGAGGACTGCAGGCTAGATTTCGGCCCACCCTACACCTCAGCTGGATACCTTTGTGTAGAGAACAATCTGCACGATCTTACATGAGAGTAGGGGGTAAGGGGATTGTTCCAGCAGATGGAATTTCATATGTAGGAAAGAACATGTATTCTAGAAATTATGAGAACAGTGCCAGGAAAAGACTAGATCACAAAGGGTCTTATGGGGTAAGATAAGGAGTTTGTATCTTATTTAATTCACAAGAAGCCAGTGAAGGTTTTTAAACAGGACGACTGAAAGGATATGAATTATATTATTTAAAAAACTCTCTAGTTGTGCAGAGAATCCACTGGAAGGGGAAAAACCAGTTAGGAGGCTATTGAGTAGTCGAATCAGAAATGCTAAAGGTTTGCATTAGAATGAGAGTATTAATAGTTGAAGAGATGAGAAGTGGACAGATTTGAGAGACGTTTAGGAGGTAAGCCGACAGATGGAATGGATGTAGAAAAGAATTAAAGAGGGCAACCAGGTTTCCGATGAAAGCATCTTGGTGGGTAGAAGTGCCATTTCCTAAGAGGAAAGAACAAGCAGAGAGGAGGAGCAAATCCAGAATGACATTTTAGCTACTTCAAGTTGGAGAGATCTGTGAGATACTCAAGTGGAGATGCCAAGTCAAATTTGTTATAAACTTGGAAGAGGGGTTTGAGACACAGATATCAATTTGGAAATTATAATCATTGGGTTATCTTCAAGGCCTTGAAACAAAGATTAGATCACTGAGGGAAGGGAGTATAGAAAGGCAAAGTCCCAGAACAGAGCCCAGAGAAACTCTAGTTTGGGGGAATGAGGTAAAGAGTGGCCAAAGAGGAGAAAACTCAGAAAACTGTGATGCCACAGAAATCCTGAAAGGGGCTGCTTAAGGAAGAGTAATGTGGGTAGCTGCTGCTGAAGGATCAAGAAAACTGAGAATAGAAAGAGACTGATGGCTTTGACCACATGGTGGTCATTGCAGACCATAATCGGAGCAAGGGCACCAAACTGGAAAAATAAGAAGTGGTGGTCAGAGTGTGGAATTCTTAAGACTTTTTAATCTTGAGATTTTGGGAGTGATGTATATTTTCATTAAGAAAGGTCTAGGATCCTTGGCATGGTCCTGAGAGTAAGTGGATGAGGTAGGGTAGATGGCAAATTATTGGAAATGTAGAAGCTAAGAAACAGAAACGTTTGTGTGTTCAATGGCAAAATTGTCAAAGATTTAGGGTGGAGAGAAAGTGTAGTGAAACTGTGGTTGCCAAGCAGTCTTGAGCGTGCTCATGACCACAAATTTTTAGTGAATTTAGTCAACCAATTTTCAATATTTTTATCTGCTTCATTTAGTGGCAAGGAAAAAGTAATATAGTGCAATTCAACTAGAGTTTGGGGTTTTGCCTAGTAGATATGATAGACAGCTAAGAGGAGAAAGGGAATGGAGTGAGTGAGTAGGTATCAGTTTCCTATTGCTGCTGTAACAAATCACCACAAACTTTGTGGCTTAAAATACAGACTTAAAATATTAGAGTTGCAGAGGTCAGAAGTGTCATTGAGCTGAAATCAAGGTGTGGGCAGAGCTGTATTCCTTCTGGAGACTCTAGAGGAGAATCTGTTTCTTTGACTTTTCCAGCTTCTACAGCCTGCCCACTTTCACTGGCTTATAGTTCCCTTCCTCCATCTTTAAAGCCAGCAACATCAGGCCAAGTCTTTCTCATGCTGCCATCTCTTTGGTTCTCTCTTCTAATTCCCTCTCCCACTTTTAAGGATGCTTGTGACTGCATTGGGCCTATCTGACTAATCCAGAATAATCTCCCTATCCTAAAGTCAACTGATTAGCAACACTAACTCCATCTGCAACCTTAATTCCCCTCTGCCAGGTAACCCCACAGGGTTCTGGGGATTAGGACATGGGCATCTTTGGGGAGGCCAGCATTCTGCCTGTGATAATAGCAACACATAGTGGATGGAATTTAAACTGGGTAAGTAGGCAAATGAAGAAGATGGTAGGAAGGTAGAGTGAAAAAGTGGCTAGGTCAGCAGATTGGGGAAATAATCTGATGGGATTGAAACATTGTAGCAGTAGAGAAGAAATTTTCTAAATGGTGCCATTTCTGGTAATGGAAAAGGCTAGTGTAGGACCATGGGGGTAAGTATCTGATGTAAGTTTGTAGAAAAGATCAGATGAGGAGGTCACGGAAGTGGAATTCCAGGTCGTGGGATAAGTCATCCCTGTGGATGTTAAAGTCACGAAGAATGATGAACAAACTTCAGGGTAGGAAAGAAGACTGATGATGCAAGAAAGGCATAAACCCCACAAGCTAGATGAGCCTGTAAGTGAAAAGGAGCCTGTGGTGGTGCAGACTTGCCCAGAATCAGAAGGATGGAGCCCTGACATGCAACTCCACTCCCAGGGGCTGAGCTCAAAGTCACAGAGTCTGTGCAATGACCCCCTTGGGATGTGGAAGTCAAGGTCAAATCCCAAGAGAGACCAGCATTCCAGACTGTCCCTCGCCCCTCCCGTGGCTTCCATGAGGAGCAGGAAGTGCTGGGCTTGAGGACCGTGGGCTCTACCTGGCCTGGAAGGAGATGGCACTCCTGTGCCAGAGTAGGCACAAAGTAGGCACCCGCAGCCTACTCTGGCTGTGACACAGTAGACTAGGAGGCAAGCACTCCCTGTATGTCGAGGGTGGGGGAAGGGTCTCCCATGAGGGGTGAGATCCCTCATTGTCCCCAGCCTCACAGCAGAATCACACTAGGTTGCAAGAGCAGAAATCTCACAAGAGGCCAGGGAGACGATCCCAAGAGAGAAAGGAAGAGGGGATAGCAAGGCCCTTTGTAGACAGTCAAGCCCTAGGCAGATAGAAGAGAAAAACACCATTCATGGTGATAGTGATTCCAAAGCCGTTTGATTCGTTTAGCAAACATTTATCAAACACCGACCTGGTGCAGAGCCCTGTGGCAGGCACCGTGGGTGTTACAAACTTGAGACAGGCCTGGACATTCACCCTAAAGGGCCTGTGCTTTCTTGGAGTAGCTAAACCATGTCCACACATACCACTGTCATTCAGGATAGTGTCTGGTGAGGGTGGTGGGGTATAGATATAGAAAAGTAGGCTGCCTGGAGGCGGTGAGTTTTGAGCCAGGCTGTAAAGGAGATCTTTGGGCTGGTCTTCCAGGGGTGTTCCCTGTCATCCCAACATTAAGTGGAAACCTCTGAGGGTTGTTGTGGCTTTAGGTCTCTCCCACTGGCCCACCTTGACCTTGATGGTGGGTCTGCAAATGGAAAGGACTTGGCCACTTCTGTTGACTGACAGAGGGAGGTGGGGTGGGGAAAGAGAGCACCTTTCCCTAAGAAAATCTGAAATCCTGGGTTGTGCCAACTACCTGGCTTGGCAAAGATCAGATGTCATGGGTGGGATAGCTGGAGATAAAGGAAAGGTAGCAACTACACACCAGAGATAAGGGAATGTGACATCCTGGATGGGTCTACATCTGCAGACAACAGGCTCAGGCAGATAACCAAGGCTATGGAGATTGCTCCACGGACTTCTGGCTCACATACTTGCCATGAAGAGAGCCCCAATGCGGGAGCTAGGAGGACACTCTCCCTCAGTTTCACTTCAGGTAGTTTCACTTCACTCTTTGAAAGCACATCTGCTCAGCTTTTTCCTTTCTCTTCTGTTTGCTGGTGCTAACTAGTTTCCCCTCCCAGGGACTTGAAAACAACTGGTAAGATAGCTTACTGCCACTGCAACAGAACCATCTCCTCCAGGATCTGCCTCACTCCTTGACAACAACTTGCTCCATAACAAGCCCAGTGCCCAGTTCTATCTCCCTGCAGAAAGAAGCAGCTACTGCTGTGTACTTTTTGCCCTAGAGACTACAAGATTGACAGCAGTCATCACATTGTGTTTCACACTCACTGATAAGTGGACAAGGCAACTAAAGAGGAAATGATTTAGTATAAACTGGAGTCTCTGCAAATATATTGGAACGTTGACACTCTATGCAGCTGGGAAAGCTCAGCTTCCAGGGGTCTCAGCTAACCTCCACCCCAAAGAGGGGCACAGGAATGATGGGGGAAGAGGCACCAGGATGTAAACCATGAGCAGTCTGTCATCTTTGGATTTCATCAGTCAAACAAGCAAGAGGTACAAATGACAGTTGTAAGGAGGCATGGCATTGGTACATGTAATGCACTCAATAAATTTGGTAAATGAATAAATAAATGGTTTAATGAATACGGTTGATCATTTTAGGTAGGAGGTGAAGAAGATCAGAGGGCAATGACCAGGCAAATACAGAAAATAATGGTGGTACAGGCTGGGCGCAGTGGCTCACGCCTGTAATCCCAGCACTTTGGGAGGCCGAGGCGGGCGGATCACGAGGTCAGGAGATTGAGACCAACCTGGCTAACACAGTGAAACCCCATCTCTACTAAAAATACAAAAAAATTAGCTGGGCATGGTGGCGGACGCCTGTAGTCCCAGCTACTCGAGAGGCTGAGGCAGGAGAATGGTGTGAACCCGGGAGGTGGAGCTTGCAGTGAGCCGAGATCGCGCCACTGCACTCCAGCCTGGGCAACAAAGTGAGACTCTGTCTCAAAAAAAAAAAAAAACAAAATGGTGGTACAAAGAGGAGTATGTGTTCTATGGAAGGCAGGAAACCTACTTAGTGATAGTAATTACATAATAGTCTTGATATTGCTTCTGGACCTTGCAGAACCTAAAATGTTTCCTCTCTGCCCTTTACAGAAGAAGTTTCCCCAATCCAGGGTGCCTCCACATTGGATCACTATAGTGCTGCTAATAATCGTAAAATTAAAAGGACAGGACTTGTGTGGACCTAAAGGCTAGCCCTGGACACTAAGGTCTCAAAGAAAAGGTAGAGTTCTGGATTCTGAGTTGTCCTAGAGCTTAAGGGCCTTGATCTTCATTGGACGCAGAGCATGTCAATCTGATGTTTTCAGCAAATGAGCTTAGAGCTCGCTGAGAGCCCCTCCTTGACCCTTCCTGTCCCGCCCCCTGTCACTTACCAACCCGAATCTTTCCCGCCTTGTCTAAGTCCTCTCAGGCCAACCTCAGCGAGAGGCTCCTGGGATCGGCTCCCTGCCCTTCCCACCTTAGGGTGTCCTCAGAGACAGACTTTTATTCCCTCAGTAAGGAGACAGACTCTTATTCTCTCAGCAGCCCAGCCCCTCACCTCCCCTCAGCCACAGCCACGTCAGTGGCCACCGTCTTCACCGTCGTCACCTCAGCCTAGTCGCCACTCCAGTTGAGGCACTGACTGGCGTCATGTCTGCCACAGGGGATCAAGACCCGATCCAAGAGAACCAGGAGGCTCCAGTGAGCCAGGAGGGAGCGCAGGCCGAGGCCGGAGGTGACCAGGAGGGCAGTGACTCTGGCCCCGACAGTGGCAACACGGTGGCTGGAGTCGCAGGGCCCATGAGAGGCCTCGGGGAGGAGGAGGGTGAGCAGGCGGCAGGCTTGGCCACAGCCCCCGGGGGTGGGAACGCCGAGGAAGACTCAGAGATCAGGACAGTAGTGGAGATGGTGGAGGAGGAGGAGGAGGAGGAGGATGAGGAGGATGAGGAGGAGGAGGAGGAGGATGAGGAGGAGGAGGAAGAGGAGGAGGAGGAGGAAGAGAGGAACGAGGCGGACAACTTCGACTTGGTCGCGGCCGCCCGTCGCTACCCCATAAGAGGCTTTCATATGGAGTTTCTGGACATGGTCCACACCCTTCTCCTCCGCATCTATCATAACGACCACATCCTGATCCGGATGCGTGGCGGCCGCCTGATGCGGAGGCGCCGCACTGCGGCGCCCAGTGGCTCAGAAGAGCCCCGGCTGTTGCTGGTGCATGAGAGGCTGGGTGTGGGGGCCGCGGGTCCTGAGGGCGAGGGCCTGGGCCTGCTCCAGGAGGCCGCGTTGGTCCCAGAGCCTGAGGTGCCAGCAGACCTGGCCGAGATGGCCAGGGAGCCTGCAGAAGAGCCCGCAGAGGAGGCCTCAGAGAAGCCCGCAGAGGAGCCCTCAGAGAAGCCCACAGAGGAGGCCGCAGAGGAGGAGCTTGCAGAGGAGGCCGCAGAGGAACCGGCCAAAGAGGGACCGGCTGCAGAGGAGGAGTCCGCAGAGGAACCAGCAGCAGAGGAGGAGCCCGCAGAAGAAGCGGCCGCAGAGGAACCGGCCACAGAGGAGGCTGCTGCCCCTGAGGGTGAGGAACGGGCTATCTGCAGTGGTGGGGAGACAGGGACCCGTGCACCCAAGGGTTCCAGGCAGGGCCGCGGTGTGTGCACAGCTGGTGAAGCAGGTGGTGAAGTGGGGGTCGGGCCTCGGGTGGTGAAGTGGGGGTCAGGGCCCTCCTGAAACTTAAGGCCAAACGTGTACCAATGAGTCGAAGCCCAATTCTCTAACGACCTCTATGATTTTTGAGAAAACATGCCGCCCTCTACCAACCTGTGTTTGATAGAAGATCTGAGATCATCAATGCCATCTGGGGGGCCCACAGATGAATGGCCAGGTAGATAGGGGTTCAGGAGGGAGCTCAGCAGGAAACAAGGGACAACGGAAAGAAAAGAACAGGCAAATGGCAGGCATCCTTTTTTGTTCATGGCTTTTCAAAGTGTAAAGATCCTTAGAAAGTTGATCCCCAAATGATGAAGTGATACAGGGGCCCTTGGTAAAAATGAAACATTCAGGGGGGTGAGGAACCAATGAGCTTCACCATAGAATTTGTCTTTTGAGGCAACAAATATTTTTCCAGCAAAGTTCTGATCAAAACACTTAGAATGAGATCAGACACCATGATTCTGATCTCTTCTCCAAAGAACTAGAAATAATCAGCAGCTTTGGGTGGGAGATTTACTGGAAAAAAGGGAAATAGTGTCACTGTGGAAATGATCAAGCAGCAGCAACGTGAGGGCCATGGCACTGTTGTGAAAACCAGTAGGAAGGTGCCCAGCTATTCCTTTCTTAGTTAAGTCTATCCTGCTGCTTCTCCTGAGGGTGGAGTACTGGGTGCCGCTGCTAGTTATAAATTGGGCTATATTTTCTGTGAATGTCTGGTCCCAACATCTGTATTATTCTTCACTAAAGAAGTCACTAAATATCAGCATGAAAAGTGGGATGAAGAGGCCCAAGATGCTGCAGGCGAGGAAGAGAAAGAAGAGAAAGAGAAGGATGCTGAAAACAAGGTGAAGAACTCCAAAGGGACCTAGACGCAGCAGAGGGGAAGCCGAGAAAATCCAGGTATCGGTGTATAGCTTTGAGAATCACTCAACTATTCCGGGCATTTACCTGTTGCTGACAGTTTTATTTTAAAATAAAATTCCCAGTAAATTAATTAAGAAAAAGTTTTAGTTTAAAAATTCAATTTAACTTACTTAAAATGTTACTAGAATATTCATGTACGTAGTAATATGAACTGCAGTGTGTTCTGAAATACACTTCATGGCTACTCATTTGTTCATGTTGAGGTCTTTTGTCCTCTAGCTGCAGGACTACTAACAAGTGCAAATGTATCAGACCTACTACCTAAGATCAATATTTGTGTAGAAAACAGTTGCCAGACACAGCATCTAACTTGCTTGGGCCACACATTGGTTGGGACTTCATTACTTAGCCACAGAAATGCAGGCTCCCATAGTAACTAGGAGACAACTCAATGCCTTTTACAAAGTGACTACTAACAAATAGCAAAAAGCTAAGAATTTCAAGTAGGACCACATTTAATGACTAATACCTAAATATTTGTTTAGCTATATATCTTTGTATTTTATGTGACAAATGAAAAGAATGTGTGTAATTAAGTCTTAAGGCATATCTGTCTTTGAGTATATTTAAATGGTTAACATTTTTTCTTTTTTCTTTTTTTTTTTTTTTTGCATTTTCACAGCTGTATTATTTCATAACAGCTTCTTTCCCATATGGTAGATATGGAAACCAAGGGTCTGGGAGAGTAACGGAGTATCATTTGTGGAACTAGCACAGGCTGTTAAAGCTTGAGAGATGTATTTAAATCCCAGAATTGCCTCTCATGTAAAAACAACAACAACAAGCTTTTCTGGTGCTAGGGAGACAAGGTTGGTGTGGTCATTTGACTGGAACCATCAGTTTCACAAGCACCCTGATATCCAAGCTTGAGAGTTACAAAAGGAAAAGGTGTTCTTCTCTACTTGTTTAAGATATAGCACACAAATGTTGCAGATATACACAGAGCTGGCCATTTTCTTCTATTTAGAAAGTCACTGGTGCTGGTTAACGTACCATTGTTTATTTTTTTCTCATTTCATTCTGTAGTTGGGAAGAATAGAAAGAAGATGAAGAAAGAAGACTCTGTTGTTCATTGTTTTTATTTTATTTTATTCAGATGCCTGTGAGAATTTTAACACATATCATTCCAAAGTTCATTACCTTAAAAGTGATATCTAGTGACATCTAACTTTTATCTTTCACAAATGTATTTGACAGTGTTTGTTCAAGTTAGAAATAAAAGTTTGTTTTAAATGAATAAATTGAAACATGAGGAGATTTTCCAATAAATAATTCTGACTCAAATCTCTCTTTTACCTCTTTGTTTTGGCCCACCATACCTTCACTGAAAGGTATTACTTTCCACCATTTAGTAAGACTGTTTTAAATTCTTTTACTGCAGCCAAAAGTCAATTAAAATGTCAAGTTTAAAACCATTTTTGCAAAGAGAGAGATGGGGCTCAAGTCTTTAGAGCTGTACTGTCTACTACCTTAGTCACTAGTAACGTTGTGGCTGCTGAGCACTTGTAATATGGCTAGTCTGTTTGATATGTGCTGTAAGTGTGAAAATAATATTGCATATCTTACTAATGATTTTCATACTGATTACATGTTGAGATGATAATACTTGAATTAAAATGAAATATTAAAGTTTTTGTTGGTTTCTTTTTATTTTCAAATGTGGCTACTAGAACATTTAGAATTACCCATGTAGATCACGTTGCATGTGATCTACATTACAATACTGCTCTAGAGCATGGTTTTGAAGAAAACTTCATGGATGGCCCAGGTTGCCTGGAAGCCACATGGTATTGCTGAGCTTGGGCCCAGACTTTGATTTGGAGCAGTGGTTCTCAAAGTCTGGTCCCCAAACAGCATCATCAGCATTACCCGGGAATTCTCAGACTCCACCCAAGACCTACGGAATCCGAAAATCTGGGGTGGGGTCAGCAATCTGTGTTTTAACAGGCCCCCCAGGGGCTTCTGATGAACACTAAGGTTTGAGAACCACTGGTTTCAAGCAACAGAGGAAGAAGCTGAGCACCTCCTGTCGAGCCAGGGTTAATTCACTGGCTCGGGGCTGTTTCAGGTAAACTGAAAGGGACAGCAAGGGATGGGCTGGGGAGGAGACTAGAATTCACAGGGGCTGAGGCCTAGAGAGGAAAAATGCATAAAGGAAAAAGTCGGGTCCAAAAGGATACAAACATGATACCATGCATATGACTTCTAAGAAAACATACAAATGATCACCATAAATTGATTATGGGTACATATAGAGAGACTAAAAGATGTGCTTGTAAGAGATGCATACAAGTGTAGCATACAGAAAGGTGTGCATTCGAAAGAAGCACATTTGAGATGGTGGTTACCTCTCAGGGAAAGAAAGGGAGGGGCATTCTAGCAGAGAAGGCTCCACAGCAGGCATCAACTATATTTGTAATGTTACATTTCTTAAGCTGAATAGTAGATATATGGATGTTTACAGTAACATTTTCTACAATTTTGTGTAGGTCTGAAATATTTCTAAAGCAGGAGGAGGAAGGGGAGCAGTTCTTCCCACACCACTGGGGCAGGACTTACAGGAGTCTGAGAATTCTAGAACCCAACCTGGCCTTTGAGGTCATTATGAAGGTATATTTGTCATGGAAGGAGATAAGCCATTAAATAAAACATGCTGTATTCGTTTATTTAAACATTTCAAATATTTAGATATATGGTATGTGGATCCCAAGTTGAACTCTTGTTCTAAACCCTGAAAATGTTACAGGTGAGCCAGGCTCATTATCTGGCCTATAACCCCTTTCCCTTCCTCCCTCCATCACACTTTGTTACCTGAGCACAGTAGGGCCCCTTGCTTCTGAAAAGCGCTTGTTGCAGTAGCCCATCTTGCTATCGGACTTGGACTTTGTCCCTGACCCAGGCTACAGTGCAACCACCAATCACCTTGTCTCTTCTGCTTGCCCCCCAACCACACCCCCTCTTTATTCTCCAGGTGTCCAAACGCAAAACCTCTTCGATGGCCCTTCTCCCCCATACCAAATATCAATGCTCACCTGAAAGCCATCAGCTTGGTCAGGCACACCTGCGTGGACGCCCCTTATTCTCAGCACCACCTTTTAAGAACATTTTACTTTGGCCGGGCGCAGTAGCTCACGCCTGTAATCCCAGCACTTTGGGAGGCCGTTAGACGAGCAGATCACAAGGTCAGGAGATCGAGACCATCCTGGCTAACACGGTGAAACCCCATCTCTACTAAAACTACAAAAAAAATTAACCGGGCATGGTGGCGGGCGCCTGTAGTCCCAGCTACTTGGGAGGCTGAGGCAGGAGAAAGGCGTGAACCTGCGAGTTGGAGCTTGCAGTAAGCCGAGATCGCGCCACTGCACTCCAGCCTGGGCGACAGAGTGAGACTCCGTCTCAAAAAAAAAGAACATTTTACTTCTCTGACAACCTTCAGCTCTGAGTTGTCAATATCCTATTTGATTTCCCGCCCCATGTCACAGACAGAGATGGACTACAGAATAGGCTTTATTGAATTTATTTGCTTTGCATATATCATAAATCAAAAAAGTTAAAGAAGTAGAAAAGTCGTCAGAATATGCCTTTAGCCATTTAAAAAGAGCTTAATCTCTTCATTTAAAAACAGAGCTTTGTTGTTAACTGTGGAAAAGAAATTGTTATTGGAGAGTTCTCAGAGTGAGAATAGCTGAATACAGGTTCACTGTGAAAAAAAGGAAGGGAGGTGTAACAGCTGTGTTGTTAACTGTGGAAAAGAAATTGTTATTGGAGAGTTCTCAGAGTGAGAATAACTGAATACAGGTTCACCTTAAAAAAGGGAAGGGAGGTGTAACAGCTAATCTACCAGGAGTACCCAGATAAAGGGCATCTACCTTAATATATTGTTCACTATGGGAATACAAAGGAAATAAAATTCACTCAATCAAAATGGCATTATCAAAATGGCAAAGGCACAGTATCAGGAAAAATAGATGTTATATAGAGAAAATGCAAAATTTAGCATGTAATTGTACTGTGTCACATTATACCAGCATCAGCAAAACCCAGCACCAAGTGTTTAGCTCTGACACCTCACTACCTCTCTGGATTTTTTTGCATGGGGCAGCACCCCACTCAGAATATAAAGGCACAGTCAGATGTCCAGGCCTGCATTTCTGTTTAAGCAAAGCAGCACAGTGTAACAGAGGCAGACACAGTGATAACTACTCAGAAGTCACTTCTGGGTCTCCTAGAAAAATGAGCTAGGTTTACTGCCCAGACATCCAAAGGGAGCTCTCCCTTAGTGTTTGGTGGGTTTGGGGGATGGAATGAAGAGAAAGACAGAGAAAGGAAGATTTAACTAACTTCTAGTGAACCTAGATGAGATTCTAGGGTGGTCTGCATCTCAGATAGCCAGCCAATTAAGGAACTGGCTCTGGGGGTAAAGGTGCCTACATCTTCATCCTCAGCCAAAGAGTTATTAATGGAGGCTGTGCTACAAAAGAAAAAGACTGTGTGGCAAGATGGGAAGGGAGGCATCAACATTTGCTGGGCCACTTGCCCCCTCCCCTCACAGCTGACCATCCCTCTCATCCTCTTTCCCTTTTTGGTCTTCCCTCTTCTCCGTGGCTGGGGGATGAGTGGGTCACTGGAAGGTAGGTTCTCTCCAGCCTAGTAACTTTTGAGGTGTGTGCCTCTAGGAATGAGAGTGGGGAAAAGCTGATTTACTCACTTAAAGCTTCCAGGTAGCAGAAAGTTCATTTCTCTGTGGCTTTGGGATTGCACTCTTGCTTTGGGCTAAAACCTTGTGAAGCAAAGACAGCTGAGGGGAAAGGACAAGAGGCTACATGGAGTTCTCCACCTTAATGCTGGAACCAGAGAGGAAGGAGCTCCAGTGGCTCCAGACGTGCATCAAGGCAGTAAGCTTGCCATCTGCCTGATGGAAAGTACAGCTTTTGGCATCTGTAGAACTCTAATTTCAATAGGGTCTTCAGTGCTTAACAGGATATACGTGATAGGCAGTGATTTCTGTGCGATCAGAGAGGGTCACAGTAGTATTGGGACAAGAAGCAAAACATTGATGGGCTAACCCTCCAGAGGAGTAAGATAATTCCCAAGAAGGATTCTGCGTCATAGGGAGGTGCTCGCTGCAGCCAGGCCTGTGACAGGTCGACATGGGGCATGTCCAAAGAGGGAGCTTTGTGTAAGTGCTCTGCATGTTACTATCACCCAAGGAGAAAGCATCAGGGGCCCCCAGGGACACAGGGAAGATGTTTCAAGGGGTGATAGGCTGATTGCAGAACTGGCTGTGCAGAAATTTTCTTGGAGACCCAGAATTTTCACTTCCACCACCTCTTTTAGGATCCCTTGCAAAGCTTAGGGCAACAACCAAATAATTGCGGCATCTATCTAGGCTCATAAAACCTAAAGGCCAATCTTTAGGTCAAATCATCTGAATGTTTCCATTAGAATTACTTTATTTGGTTGAGGGAAATGACAATTTTCTAGTTGCTCCAACAAAATGTTTTTGCTTTCTCCCTTCTAAAGCACATTGTCCAAAGTTAAAGATTTTGCAATTTTACAGCAGTGCAAATGTTTTCCATAGTTTTAATAGAGGAAATGCTGGGTTTCTGGGTGCTGGCAGTGACTACATGGAAGGTTAAGCATTCATGGCATTTATTTCATTCAAATAATTATGTTTTAATTTGCATTTCTAAGGCTATTTTGCTTAATAAATTCTTAGTTTGCTTAATACAAGTGGTCACAGTAAAAAGATCACTACATAGAATTAATACAGCTATTAGCAATTATCATTTAAAACGCTGATGCTTGGCCGGGCGCGGTGGCTTACGCCTGTAATCCCAGCACTTTGGGAGGCCGAGGCGGGCGGATCACGAGGTCAGGAGATCAAGACCATCCTGGCCAACATGGTGAAACCCCATCTCTACTAAAAATACGAAAACAAAATTAGCCAGGCGTGATGGCGGGCGCCTGTAGTCCCAGCTAGTCAGGAGACTGAGGCGGGAGAGTGGCGTGAACGCGGGAGAGTGGCGTGAACCCGGGAGGCGGAGCTTGCAGTGAGCGGAGATCGCGCCACTGCACTCCAGTCTGGGTAACAGAGCGAGACTCCGTCTCAAAAAAAAAAAAAAAAAAAAAACAACTAAATAAAATAAATGCTGATGCTCCACACAAGAGCTCTTTATTGCATGATTTCTGCCATGTGGCTCCATGCTTTGGCTTTCTTCCTGGCCAGTGAGAACCAGACAGGCTCAACTGGCTCAACGGGGTTCTGGAACTTGGCTGGGAGAGTTGAAGATCGTTTGGTTTCTTTTTCCATGGCAGGCACTTGCAGTATCTTCTGAGCTTCAAATCCAACTGGAACCACAGCAAATAACACACAAGCAATAAGGAACCCCAGAGATATCGGGGTATGTTGTTTATGGAATGCCATATAATGTTTCCTCCTTTCAGGTTTCCTCTGATCCCCCTGCTCTAGTGCTTTCTAAACCCTTCTCCCTTTGGTGCCAGACTTCTAAAAGTTAGGACCTGTGTGATGCCATGGGTGGTATGTCAAAGGGGTAAAATCAACATGGCTATGGCCACAGGGCCCTGAGCATGGGAAGGCCTGGGAGGTAATACTTATGGCTGTAACTGCCAATCTTCAGGTGGTAATTACTGGATTGTCTTACATCTTTGAACTGAGACCAGAGGGAAACATATTGTATCTACTTAGTTTCTAAAATTTCAAATAAGGTAATGTTATTTGTTTGCCAATCCACGATTTCATGTGAAATGAATTGATTGATGACTTAATAGATGCACCCAGTAAAAGTTGATGATAAATAATATTGTACCAACCCAACTACCCCAGCCAAGGAGACTACCTCCCTATTCCTAATTCCACTCCCTCCCTCATCCTGCTTATGGTCAATTGACTTAGTGACTTAGAATCAACCTGTGGTTCTCAATCCTGGCTACACATTAGAATCACCTAGGACTCTTTTAAAAACACCAAAGCCCATGCCGTTTCCTGAAGCAAATGAATTAGAATCTGTAAGGATGGAGCCAGGACCATCTGTAATTTTTTAAAAAGCTCACCAGGTGATTCTGATGCACAGTGACAGTTGTGATTCACTTGATAGGAGTATAGTGCCCATGAGGCCATTAAAAGCTGTGAGCAAGTCAACTGCTGCTATTTCATGGCCAGAAAATGGGTTCCTAATTTCTTCATGAGCGGGATTAAGGGAGAGGACAAAGATGGTTCAATAAAAATCAGTCATCCACTCCCCTGCTCCTGCTGAAAAAATTCTCTCTAGCACACAATTCTTTCTGGTGAGATCACATTCTATTATATCCCAGCAGAGTATTCCTCTCAGCTGTCAACATTTCCTCACCACTTACACATCCCTGCTCAGAATACAGAGAAGCTTAAACAAGCCTTCTAAATAATTAAAAACAATTGAATACCATTGGGCCTTTAGAGTGAATTATTTTCAACAGTTTCATTGGAGATGTAGAAAGTGAGAAAATACCGCTTTGCTATGAACTGGAAAGTGACTTGGTACTTTCCTCTTGCATACCCAGCCAGAAGAATGTTTCAGTGAGTGACCACAGTTTTGTGCCTAGACAGCTTCTTTGATGAGGCAAAAGACTGGAAGACCCTCTGAAAGTTATACACTGGACTTGTATTAGTCAAAATAATTAGATTTTCCTAAAATAAGCTAATATTTGTATCTAATTAAAGAGCCACGTGAGAAATCATTAAGCTGACTTAAGGTAAGAGACAAGTATTATCTGAGCTTAAAATTGCAAAAGTTTTACAACATTCTGTCGGGGCTGTTTTTTGAGAGGTCAGAATGTATGCTTTTACCTGATTTTGTAGGCTTAGGTGGCTTCATCTGTGCTGTCTTCTCCTGTTTATGGACACTGGAAGTGAACATCTTTTTAGGCTGGTTTTCATTTGCAGAGCCAGCTCCCTTTAATACAAAAATGAAAACAGAAAGCTTGTAAGTTCTGACATTAAAATGGCAGATTGCTTATTCAGAGGACCATAGAGTGCAAGCCCTGTCCTGGGTACTATGAGTTTAACAGTATCCAAAAGGAAAGAGATTAGAGATATAGAGATAGATAAGGAGAGAAATAGCATTGAGCCTTTTGGCTTAAAATTTAGGTTCACAAAACCTAAGCTGGCTCAAGTTTACCACCTTTCAGACCAGAAAGAAAGAGCTGTCTAATTTTACAAATAGTGAAAGCAGGTTAACAAGATAATTATTTAACTTGAGAACAACCTTTTCCTTAGCACTTTACCGCACTTAACAGCAAGCTAACAGAACATGGTAGTTGCAAACAAATCTGATCAATTCACTGAAGTGAGTTCCATAAGATTTCTACTTTTCAAAACTAGCTGACATATGACTTGAAGCATTTCTCACATTAGAAAGTAATATAACTGTAGGTCTTTCCAAAATTCTGCAGTTTATTCTTTTCAAATTAACCTCTTCATAATTGGTCTAAATTAATGAGTTTATATACACTAATGTATCCCTCCTGACAAAAGCTTTAACCAGGCTGAGAGCAGTGGCCTATAATCCCAACACTTTGTGAGGCTCAGGCAGGAGGATCACTTGAGCCCAGGAGTTCAAGACCAGCCTGGGCAACACAGTGAGACCCATCTCTACAAAAAATTTAAAAAATTAGCTGGGCATGGTGGTGCACACCTATAGTGCCTATAGTCGCAGCTACTATGGCGGGGATGAAGGGGAAGGATCGTTTGAGCCTGGGAGGTTGACACTACAGTGAGCTGTGATTGCACCACTGCACTCCAGCCAGGAAGACAGAGTGAGAACCTGTCTCAAAAAAAAAAAAAAAAAAAGCTTTAATAAAGGTGGGCTTTACCCCTCTATGTTCCTGTCCCCGTGTAAATACTAACGATGAAAAAGAAAAGCCCTTTAAAGCAAAGAGTTAAACACCTCCTCGCACAGTCCTTCAACAAATTTAGTAAGCACTTAAAAGTATAGGAGCTTAGACATATCTCTTGATATATGAATTTGGTATGTTTCCTTGAGTCAGTTTTCTGCAGGTTTGATAAGAGGGGAGAAAGGCATCATCCCATCATCTCTTATCCACATGTGGTAGTTAGCCTAGTTTACCACATCACATTTTATAAATTACAGGTAGGTGCCACACCAAACCAAATCAATTTGTAGAAGTCCAAACATCAAACACAGAAAGGGAACTTGTTGTGTACTGATACAGAAAAGTGCCCAGAAATAAAATGTTAAATGAAAAAAACAGTATTTAAGTTTGATTCCATTTATAAAAATATATATACATATTGATAGGTATAAAATATCTGTAAAGATAGTCACTCAACTCTTACCCCAGTGATTACCTTTAGGTATTTTTTTAAGCTATGAGGACGCAAAGGCATAAGAATGATACAATGGACTTTGGGGACTCTGAGGGAAAGGGTGGGAAGGGGATGAGGGGTAAAATACTATGAACTGGGTTACAGTGCACCAAAATCTCACAAATCACCACCAGATAACTTACTCATGTAAACAAATACCACCTGTTCCCCCCAAACCTATGGAAATTAAAAATTAAAAATAAAATAAAATGACTTACTCCTTATTTCTCAACCAATTTCATGGAGCCTTGCTTTAGAATATTGAGGGCAGGATTTGTTTTGTAGATTCTCTCCATGTTCATGACTTTGCACAACACCCCCCCCCCACACACACACTTTTGAGACAGGGTCTCACTCTGTCACCCAGGCTAGAGTGTAGTGGCGTGATCTTGACTCACTACAGCCTCCATGCCTGGGCTCCAAGTGATCCTCCCACCTCAGCTTCCTGAGTAGCTGGGATGTCAGCACATGCCACCACACCCAGCTGTGTTTTTGTATTTTTAGTAAAGATGGAGTTTCAGCATGTTGCCTAAGCTGGTCTTGAACTCCTGAGCTCAAGCAATCCACCTGCCTTGGCCTCCCAGAGTGCTGGGATTATAAACAAGAGCCACCGCACCTGGCCTGCACAAACCCTTTAAGAGCATAAAAGCAGGGCACGTTTGTATAAATACAAAGCAAGTCTTTTTCCCTGAAGAGTCCTCCTGCCTTGATTAATGTTCCCAAAGAGAGGGGGAGCTGCATGTTGGCAAAGTTCCCAATAGAAACCTAATCAGTGATTCCAGCAACCTTTTTGGAGTGTTTTATTGGCTACCCCAGGTCCTACCCCATATTTAGGCTCCTTAGTCTCAGCATCGGCTCCAGCACTGCTCTTAGTTTTCAGCTCTTTCACAGGAATGTGGGCCTTGAAACTCCTCTGCTTCTGCTTTGCCATAGTTATCCAAACTGGCTCTGAGACAGCATAATCTGACTGTTGACCAGCAGGCTTTCCTGAGAAAGAAAAGAAAGGAGTTAGAACTGAAGCAAGGCAGGCAGGGTCTTGAGCCTGGTTGGGGCTTACCCACAATAATATCCCAAATGGGACCCTTGTTAATTGCCAAAGGAAAATAAACAGATATCAACCAGAGAAGGCCCCCCTTTTTTGGGCCCTCCCTATAGCTTGGCAAGGCAGGAGTTCCTTGAGTAGTAAAGAAGCTGTACTTAAACGTGGGCATGCTGTCCCTTCACTGGACCCTTCCCTTGTCCATCCCTCGTGCCATCTGCAAATCAGAGTAGGACAACGCTTGCCAGGTGGGCTGGGAAAATCCCAAGGATGCCAGAGGCTCAGGCCATTGATGCCATTCCTCTAACTCCTAGAAAAATCTTAGAGTATTTGTTACTTCATAGTCCCTCGCACAAGTGTGTGGTTACATAAGTGTGGTTACAGGAATATAAAAGATTTTTCCAAGGATGGAGTGTAAAGGTCCAAAGGTTTTGGGAGACATTCGTGCCCAAAAGATCGCCTAGCTCTAAATTCTTAGATATTTCAGATGAGCGAAGAGACATTTATGGCAAATTAAGATTTCAGGCTGAGAGACTGAACATAGTGCTCTACGAATGAGTTGGCTTTAAAAATCCACATGGTGTTAGGGAGGGGCTTAATACATGTAAAAGTATTTTGAGAAAAGCATAAAATTCCATCCAAATGTAAGGTGTGCAGAGGGTGAGGAAGAGGGAATGGGGAAATGGTCATGTGTCTACTATGGAATGTAGGTGGATGTCCAGAGGGGGATCCCATTGGGAAAGGGAAGGCTCAAAATTAACTACCTCCAAATCTATTAAATCTAGAATGGGGCACTATTTTGCTCCCAAACTCATAAACCAGCCCTATCAAAGCCACAATTCAGTAAAAGACTAGAATAGACTTTAATGCCCATTCAAGGCTTTGCTTTCCAGTTCTTTCCACTTGATATCTGCTTGCCATCTGGAGAGATAAAAGCATTACCTGGGGTCTTGCAAGCAGGTCGCTTCTTGGCCATGCTTTCAGATTTGGGCCTGCTCTGTTGCTTATCTGCAACGTAAGATATTTTGGTGAGGTCCCCTGCAGCATCCAGGAGCCCCTGGGAAGTGCTTCTGATTTTATGCCCCCTGCCTACAGAGGATGAAATTGGGCCCGAGGGCACTGAAGCAAGCTGGGTGAAGTTATCTTGTTTCTCACTCTTATACTTCTGCGAGGGAGGGGCTCTTTTCAGTCGAACTCCAAAAAGCTTTTCAACATCATCCTGATTGGATAGGTTTGCATGCTGGTTATTATTACCATCACCACTCTCAAGATCTTCTTTTTTAGAGTAAATGCCCCCAGAAGTGGATGTTTGCCTGACAGGAGCAATGGTGAACTTCCCAGGTTTGGTAGCAGGGGCTGGAATGCTCTTTATGGGGTTTTTGGAACCTTGGCTGAATTTCTTGGTTTTGATTGCAAAAGCTTCATCTCTTCCTAGGAACCAGTTGTCAGAATTGCTCTCAAAAACAGATCGCCTAGCAGCAGCATTCGCAGAACTTGAATGAACCTGTTGCTGGAAAGGACTACTTGAAGGCAGGTGCTTCTCACCGCTGCTCTGCTTTACAGGTACATTCACTGGGCCCTTTGATGACATCTGTGGCTGGAATTTAGACCTATCTGAGGCTTGGGAAGAATGTTTGGGAGGCAGCTGCTTTTTAGAATTCCTCCACTCTTTAGGAGAACTGGCAGAAACAGAGGAGACTTTTTGCTCATACTCAGGTTTCCTCAAGGCCTGGGAAAGCTGCCTGGGAGACAGCTGCTCTTTAAAACTGCTGCACTTCCCAGGAGCTCTCTCTGAATATGAGAAAACTTTCTGTGGGTCTTCAGGCCTCCCCAAGGACTGTAAAGGGTGCTTCATAGGTAGCATCTTTGAAGAAATGCCTTCCTTAGGATTAGCACTCCCTGAATCTGAGAAAACTTGGTGCTTGACTTCAGGCTTTGATAAAGATTTGGAAGGAAGATTGGGAGGCAGAGGTGCCACATCACTGCCCCTCTTAAGAGCAGAGCTCTCTGAAAAGATTTGCTGTGCCATAAATTTCACGAATGACTGGGTCGGACGCCTGGGAATCCATGATTTGTTAGAAGTGCCTTCAACAGCCATTTTCACTAGTCGTGGGGTCATTTCCTGAACTTTAGACCTCTTTAAGAACTGGGTAGCATACTGGGGAGGCAATGGACTCCCAGAAATGTCTGCCTCAACAGCAGCCCGCTCGAAATATGAGGACAGTTGCTGGACTTTATTTCCCACAGTAAACTGGGAAAGATGTCTGGGAAGCAGCTGCTCCTTAGAAATGTCCTCTTCAACAGTAGCGCTTTCTGGATGTTCAGAGAGTTGATACAGTTCCTCAAATTTAGGGGTCACCCATGGCTGGGAAGTGTATTTGGAAGGTGTTGGTGCCACAGGACTGCTCCATTCTGCAGAAGTACTCATTGAGTCCAGGAACTTAGGCCTCTCCGAGGGCTGGGAAAGGCATCTGGGAGGCAGCGGTTCCACATAAGTGCCTTCCTCAACAGCTGTGCTTTCTGAGATTTGCCGGATTTGAGGATCTGTCAAGGACTGAGGAGAATATCTGGGGAGTAGTGGCTCCACAGAAATGACTCTCTCAACAGCAATGTCCTCTGAACCTGAGAACATGTTTTGTTGAACTTTAGGATTCATCAAGGGCTGGCAAAGAAGTTTAGGAGGCAGAGGCTTCATAGAAATGCTCTCTTCAACAGCCATGCTCTTTGGAGATGAGGAAACTTCTTGCTCCACTTTAGGGTTCACCCATGGCTGGAAAGGGTGTCTTGGAGGGATTGGCTCCACGGAATCGCTCTGTTTTATAGAAGTGCCCACTGAACTGGTGGGGACTTGTTGCTGAACAGTAGGATTCATAATGGGCTGAGAAGGGCATCTGGAAGGCAGCTGCTGCATAAAATCATTCTGCTCTTCAGGAGTATTATTTGAAGCAGAGGAGACTTCTTGTTGGTTTTTGGGCTTTCCCAATGCCTGAGCAGGGTGTCTGAGAGGCAGGTCTTCCTCTGAGCTGCTGCAATCATCAGAAGTGTTGTACTTTTCAACATAACTGCTTGATTCTGTGAAGACTTCTTCATCTTCAGGCTCCTCTAAAGCCTGGGAGGGGCATCTGAGGTCCAGCTCCTCCTCAGAGCTGCTCAAGTCCTCAACAAAACTTTTTGATTCTGAGAAGACTTCTTGTTGATCTTCAAACTTCCCCAAGGACTGGGAAGAGTGACCATGAGCCAGTTCTTCAGAACCATCCCCCTCCTCAGGAATATTCTCTGAATCTGAGGAGACTTCTTCAGCATCAGGCTTCCTTGAGGACTGAAAAAGGCTTCTGGGAGGCAGAGTCTTGGCATAAACATCTCCTTTGGCTGTAGTACTTGTCATACCCAAAACACTTGCTGTAAAGGTCTGGTGAACATTTCCAGAAGGGTTTTCTTTGCAGATAGTTTGAACATCCTGGGCTGACTCCATTTTGGATTGGGCCTTTTGTAAATCAAAGCTGAAAGCTTCTTGATCTTCTAACTGGATATGAGAAGGATTCATAAACACCTGAGCCTCTGCTGCTACTGAGAGAATGGCCTCCTCTTGGGTTGTAGAAAGGCTTTCCACCATCAGTGAGAGAGAAGCTCTGGCTTCTGTCTTCTCAGCTCCAGAAGCTGCATCTTCATGGTATCGTTGTGGATCACTAACCATGGAATTGTCCATGTTTTCAGGTATGGGCTGTGCTGCTGATGCTTTTCTGGACCCGAAATCTATGCCAGCATTTCTCCTTCCCATGTCATCTTTATCTGAAAGCAACCCCTGAGGGGTAGTGGTTTCTGGTTGTGAAGTTGTAGGCTGCTCCATGTTGTCCTTCTCTAAGGACAAGTGCGAGAAAGGGACATTCCTGGCAGTCTTATTGGTAGGTGAAGACCCAGCTCTATTGCCCAGGCCATACACTTCACTGGATTGTTTAAGGCTTCTTCCTTTGAATTCACACCCACTCAATCCTGAAACACTTGCTCCTTTTCTTCTCCATCTTCTTCCATATGCTGCTGACATTGGATAGCCCTGACTCCGAGAAGCATCAGTGTTTGGAGCCTGGTCTGTTGTCTTCTTATCATACATCTCAGTTTTGTTGTTCTGTTTCTGGCTTGAGGAATCTGCACCAAACAGAAATAAGGAAAGGAGAAATACGTGTGACTTTGACTTCCTAAAATAAGAATACTGTGCTCTGGCCCAATGGTACCTATTTGCTACTGAATTTCCCAGTGTGAGGAAGCAGCTATTTGGAAGACAGAGGGCAACATGGTCACTATTAGGTTTCTGCAGTTGGACATTTTTAAGCCAAAGAGAAATCCTAGTTCTAGAAACTGACTCCAGGGTTGGCTTATCACCTTTTTACCAATAGTCTGGTCCACCATTCAGTGTGAGACACATCAGAAGGCAAATTTTGAACCTGTAACAATGACTACCTGTGGGGAAACTGACTGGGGAAGGAGGAATTGAATTTTTTACTTTCTACTTAGCATTTCTATTTTCTACATAATATTTATGTGAACTACCTGAAATTTCATATCATGTGCATGTTTTTTTTTTTTTTTGAGACGGAATCTCGTTCTGTCGCCCAGGATGGAGTGAAATCGAAAATTAAATTGAAAATTAATTATGGTTCTATTTTACACTCTACCCAAAGACAAATTTCACACTTTGAATTCATACATCATACCAGGCTGCAGTGGCGCGATCTCGGCTCACTGCAACCTCTGACTCCTGGGTTCAAGCAATTCTCCTGCCTCAGCCTCCTGAGTAGCTGGGATTACAGACACATGCCACCACGTCCAGATAACTTTTGTATTTTTAGTAGAGATGGGGTTTCCCCATGTTGGTCAGGCTGGTCTGGAACTCCTGACCTTGTGATCCACCTGCCTCGGCCTCCCAAAGTGCTGGGATTACAGGCATGAGCCACCGTGCTTGGCCATGTTGCTTTTTTTTTTTTTTAAGAAGGGGTCAATAGGAGTTATCTGGGAGGCAAGATTATGGCCCGCTTTTCTTTTTTTTTTCTACCCTCTTACATTAAAACAATCCTAGTTGTTTTTATTTCCAAGATGCAGATTGGAGGCATTGTTAGCATGTCTCTCCCACTTGGAAAGACAAATAGTATGTAGATATTCATGCTGTGAGCTTTTTCCAAGAAGCAACACAGGAACTTAACAGAAAGAGTGAAAGAAACCACAGACCCTTTGAAAGAAGTGATGGGCAGCAGCCTACACTGTGAACCAGATGGAAAACTCCCCATAGGAGACAGTGAACCTGCGCACACACCCAGCACATCACTACTGCAATCAGCATCTGAGAAAGCCATCACACAAAGATACTCTGCAACCAAGGAACTCATACAGAGTCTTCAAAACTGAAAGCACCCAGAGCTGAAGCCAGGTGACAATAAACTATAATAATCCATTAAAAAGTGGGCAAAGGACATGAATAAACAATTCTCAAAAGAAGATATACAAATGGACAACAAACATATGAAAAATGCTCAATGTCACTAATCATGAGGGAAATGCAAATTGAAACACAACGCGATATCATCTTACCTCAGCCAGAATGGCCATTATTAAAAAGTCAAAAAACAATAGATGTTGGGATGAATGTGATAAAAAGAGCATACTTATACACCGCTGCTGGGAATGTAAATTAGTGCAACCTCTGTGGAAAACAGTATGGAAATTTCCCAAAGAACTAAAAATAGATCTATGATTCAATCCAGCAATCCCACTACTGAGTATCTACCCAAAGGAAAAGAAGTCATTATATCAAAAAGACACCTGCACACATATGTTTATTGAAGCACAATTCACAATTGCAAGGATATGGAATCAACCTAAGTGCCCATCAACCTATGAGTAGATAAAGAAAATGTCAAGCACATGCTAGTAGTTGTACAGATTACTCCTCTCCTTTCTTCTAGTACTTTTCTAAGGAACTCACTTTGATCCCCAGATGGAAGGGTCCCTCACTGCCTTTCTTCCCTCACTATCTGCTGCATCCCTAGCTCCATCTAGGGGTTTCATACCCAGCATACCGCGCTGAGAATAGCTGACTGTGCTCCAAACCACTTTCATGATATGGAAAATCAACTAAAGAAAATGTGATACTACTCAGGCATAACAAAGAATGAAATAATGTCTTTTGTAGCAACCTGGATGAAACTGGAGGCCAATATTCTAAGTGAAGTAACCCAGGAATCGAAAACCAAATACCACATGTTCTCCCTTATAAATGGGAGCTAAGCTATGGGTATGCAAAGGCATACAGAGTGGTATATTAGACACTGAAGACTCAGAAAGTGGGAAGCGTAGGAGGGGGTGAGGAATGAAAAACTACATAATGGGTACAATGTACATTACTCTAATGACAGGTGCACTAAAATCCTAGACTTCACCACTATACAATTCATCTGTGTAACCAAAAACCACTTGTACCCCTAAAGCTATTGAAATAAAAACATTTTTTAAACCAATCATATGTAATACACATGCAAAGAAATTCTTGGAATGCCTTAAG
Organism: Gorilla gorilla gorilla; assembly: GCF_029281585.2. NCBI lineage: Eukaryota > Metazoa > Chordata > Mammalia > Primates > Hominidae > Gorilla > Gorilla gorilla. Next base: position 130,797,966 of record NC_073247.2, read on the forward strand.
AATTGCATTGGTCCACAGGCTTCAGGTCAAGCACAAGGTAGTAGTTGTACAGATTACTCCTCTCCTTTCTTCTAGTTCTAAGGAACTCACTTTGATCCCCAGATGGAAGGGCCCCTTGTGCCTTTCTTCCCTCACTATCTGCTGCATCCTTAGCTCCATCCAGTAGTTTCATATCCAGCATACAGCGCTGAGAATAGCTGACTATGCTCCAAACCACTTCCATGATACGGAAAATCAACTAAAGTATCTGCCACCATGGATACTGACTCAGTTCTATCCTCTGTGTGTAAAAGAGACAACTATTAAAAAATAAAGCTCAAAGGCTGGGTGCAGTGGCTCACGCCTGCAATCCCAGCACTTTGGGAGGCCAAGGCGGGCAGATCACAAGGTCAGGAGATCGAGATCATCCTGGCTAACACGGTGAAACCCCCTCTCTACTAAAAATACAAAAAATTAGCCAAGCGTGGCGGCGGGCGCCTGTAGTCCCAGCTACTAGGGAGGCTGAGGCAGGAGAATTGCTTGAACCAGGGAGGTGGAGGTTGCAGTGAGCCGAGATCACGCCACTGCACTCCAGCCTGGGTGACAGAGTGAGACTCCGTCTTAAATAAATAAATAAATAAATAAAAATAAAGCTCAAAAAGACAAAAGAGTACTCATTTAATCTTCCTTTTTCTTTTTTTTTTTTTTTTTGGAGGGTTTTGTGGTTTTCTTAGTATTCATGGGAAAACGTGTTTAGGAATATCCTGTCTTTGAACCCACATGTGAAATCCTTTGTGGCAAAAACGTAACATAACTGTTCAACTTAATTTGAGGAACTGGAATTTTTTTTATCAAATATTGCTTGAAATCAGCTTGCCATCAACTGGAGCCAACATCCACATATGCACACACATAAACACACAGAGAGATTTTCACTCTGGTGATATTTGTTGTTTGGGGATTTGATAGGTGTTGGCTGCCAAGGACATCTGTCTGCAGCTGCATAAACCCTCTTTGTCCATGGATGTGGGCAATAGTATCATTATTAACACAGACATTTTCTCTCTACAGGAAGAGAAAGGCAACTTTAAAAAAATGATTTTTTGGCCAATTCTGTTATTCCTTTCTGGTTCTGCTGCTGAGGAAGAATGCTGAAGGGGAAATCAGTGGCTGTCCTCTCATATCTGGGCTCACTGAGGAACTCAGCATGTATGTTAGCCTCGGAGAGGATGAAACAAATTCACAAACAAAACACCTCTCTTGTTGGAAATTCATTTACATAAAATAAGAATCCAGGTATGATCCTTTACCTGAACCCCACACAAGTGGCAATTGTATTACTTTGGCAGTTTAGATGGAGAAGCCTGGACAACATTTTCTGCATATAAAATTGAAAGCTCTCTGAAGACCAAGGGCAGCAGTCCTGGGTAGTTCTTGGGTATAGCTCCTATCAACATAGCACTGTGCAATGAAGTCTGTCATACATGTTTCTGGGCGAGGGTGAAGATATGCTAACCTGCACTGTCCATTCCCAGCTTCTTTTCGTTGATTTCTTTTGGTTTGGTTATGCTCTTTTCTTCTTCAGAAACCAATGGAAGGTTTGGCTCCTCCTCCTTTGGTTCCACCTGAAACAGGAAAAGAAAGAGCTTGAATCCTACTGAAGTGCTTTCCAACCACTCCTGCATGGTTGCCAAAGAAAAAGCATCAGGAAAAAAGTTCTTGATGCTGGGCACGTAACAGTACCTTTAAAGATGGACGTTATTTCAATGGAGATATTTCCAGGGATTTCTTAATGGAATTGTTTCCACCAAGAGATCCTTGGGGATCATTTTACCTACTGGAAGTGGTTCATCCAGGTTTGGAGTTTCTAATGTCTGAGTGACACACTGCAGGGATCTCTCTAAAATACCCTGGAAATGACTGAACCACACTGGAAGGCCACGAATCCGAAAACGGGGTCATTGGGCCTGACAACAATCATGCCCTCGGCCATATTGGGATTCTCTGATTTGCTTCACCAGACCTGTGAGCCAAATTCAAATCCTTTTTGGCTTCTTTTCAAGGAATGTAATGAAAGCATGAATTATCTCTTTCCAGATCAAAAGAAGAAAAAGAATTGGGGTTTTGTTGGGAGGGAAAGGAGAAAAAGCTGAAAGGTTCAGCCCTTACACTGGATGGGCTGAAGTTGGTTTAGTATAAATAAGGTTTTCTGATAATTACAATACAGCTCTGGAAATGTCAGCATAGCACTGCACTGAACAGTGTCCAGAATTTGCTTAGTGTAAGCCTTTATGGCATGCATGTAAAGACAAACATATAAGTCTTTACACTCCCACTCAAAGTGCCTGTGCAAACAGACACAGCTCATAATAATTTATTTTTGAGTAAACGTGGTCAGATTGGCCTGGATTCAAAATCTCTTCATCATTTACTTGCTGCGTGACCTTGGGCAAGTTATTCTCTGAATCACTGTGTCTACATCAATAAATAAGGGACCAGGAGAAACCTCCTGTGGGACTTGTAGATCTAAGAAATTACAGAGCAGGGAGAAAGTGGTAGTAGTCCCTGTGTCATAAATGATCCTGGATCTTCTTTATATTCATCCACATGTCAGGGAGAGAGTCACAGGGAAGAAGTGGATGCTCTGGCCTTCTCAGAGGGTAATGCACAGGCTTTTTCTCAACTAGGCTATACAGAAAGAAGAAAGTTAGAAGGGTCATACTGCTTCCCTCAGCCAACCTTCCCCATCTCCCAGGTTTGTGGTGAGGTATTCAGGGGATAATGCATGTATAGGGTTTGGCACCTAGTAATTGGTCACCCCTTCTTCGACACCAAACTAACAAGGTACTCTCAAGGCCACCAGAGGGCTTCCCTCTGCCGCCCTGCTCCTCCACCTGTTCTTTCAACTCGTATTTTGTCTAAAACCTAAAGTGAAATTGAGATGCCTAAGCTAGAGGCAAGATGGTGGGATGGAAAAAGGGCTGAGCTGGAAGTCAGAAGACTGGATTCTGGCCCTAGCTCTGCTACCACCTGGGTGTTTGACTTTGGGTAAGTATCTGAAATTATTTGTGCTTTAATGCCCTTCTCTGTAAAATGTTTGTACTATACAATCTTTTAGTCACTTCACCTCTGATTTACAGTCTCTTCCTTTCAGCCCAGAATCACTGGCGAATTCAGTTTTTGATCAAAGTGAGTTTTATAGACAACTGACACATCGTTTTAAACACTAAACACTAACATTTTTTAATCCTTAACTTTTTTTTTTTAAACGGAGTTTTGCTCTTGCCAGGCTATAGTGCAATGACACAATCTCGGCTCACCACAACCTCCACCTCCCGGGTTCAAGTGATTCTCCTGCCTCAGCCTCCAGAGTAGCTGGGATTACAGGGATGCGCTACCACACCTGGTTAATTTTGTATTTTTAGTAGAGACGGGGTTTCTCCATGTTGGTCAGGCTGGTCTCACACTCCTGACCTCAGGTGATCCGCCCGCCTCGGCCTCCCAAAGTGCTGGGATTACAGGCATGAACCATTGCACCCAGCCCTAATCCTTAACTTTTACTAAAAGCCTTTTCCAAAAGCATTATTTCTCTATCTTTTTAAACAGGGATCACGGAAAATAATCTACTTTTTCTAGATGACTTGGACAAATAATAAAATTATCTATTACATTGGACTATGATATAGTGTGGCCCTGAAGGACATATTGAGGTGGACAAGGTTCTTGAGCCCCTGTATTAAATGGCCCCAGATTGTTTCTGTCATTCTGTCTGCTACCAGCTGTCACTTCTCTTTGCTGTCAGGTCTGAGTCTAATCTGTGGCCATGTTTTTAACACAGTACGTCTGCTTCCTGGAAAGTCATGTGGCATCTATTTGGAGATCTTTGGATGGGTTAACAACTAAGTTCTGGATGTTTAGGGTTGCTGAAAGCTTGACCTCCAAATAAGTGGAATAGTGCTGCAATTTATGACTCATGGGTCTCATCTGATTAATAACTGAAAGAATCCTGATCTGGGCTAGGGTTGAATATTCTCTACAAATAGGCCTGAGTGAACTCCCAGATGTTAACCCAATAAGCAGTTTATGGGGGTTTAAATCATTCACTGTTTCTGCTTCCTTTTAGTCCCTTCTAATATAAGTTCCACACGGATAGGAAACCACATCCAGTAGATGCAAGCTTGCTCACCCCTCTGGGGGTGTCAAGCTTAGGACAGCACCCTTGACCTTGCCAAGCTTACTTAGGGCATGAGTCTCCTACACCATACTATTTCCCTAGTAGTAGTTTGTAAAGGTTGGAACTCATCTTTTCTTATACAGGAGTTTAGTGCCCTGTCTCTTGAAGGACTTACAATCACTTGAAGGTTCTTCTTTTGTTTGCGGGGATTTAAAGTCATTTTGTGGCGAGCAGCTGAAGAATCCAAACAGCCCTCGGTGGTGGCTGGGGTGCTGAAACCAATGGGCAGCTGGGTGCTGCTGGTAGAGGCAAGCATGGCAAATGCAGTCAAGGACTGTGAGCAATCAGGTCCAGAAGATAACTCGGAGAAGCTCTGGGGAAGGTGGGAGAAAACAGACGAGTCAACCCGTATGCTGTTACTGGTCTCAAAAGTTGGATATTCTTCCGGCTGAAGAATTCCCAAAGAAGAAATCCTTCATGAACTATTGTCCCCTTTCCTACATTTCCTGTCAATGGGCTTATTTGTTAGAGGTAAGCTCCATAATTTTACTGGTTTCCTTGCAGATGAAAACAAGAAACAGGAAGAAGTTTGGGTTACTCCTCTGCTTAGAAAGCTTTCAGGGGCACCCCGTTGTCCTCGGGATGGGAACACAACCACTTAATTGAGTTTGCAAAGTCAGAGAGACTGCATGTTCTCTTGTCCTAGATCCCCTTCTTATCAACAGGACATCTGGCTGGGGTGAGAGGAACAATTGGTATCAGTGAAACCCAGCAGAGCTCTGGGATTTCTATATTGGAGGGTTGGGTGGAGGGAGGAAAATCAGGTTGGAAGAGGGCCTGTCTGCAAGGTGCATTTTCATAGACAGCACACTACCTTTTATTTATATTGACAGTTCATGGGTGCAAGACTGATGGGAGGACCCTCAGGAACTGAATGCTCTAACCTCCAGTGGGATAGTGATGGAGCCTGTAACCCTGTCCTCATTATGGCTGGCCTCCATATCTCCATACTATTTGGTTCTGGGACACCTAGTTGAATTCCTCTGTAGGACCTTCAAAATAGTCTCCTCTGGGCTTCTGGACACAGCATTTTCCATACCTCAAAGAGCCTCCCCAGAGCTCTTTCCATTCCTAAGAAGATTTCGATTTCTGTTAGCAGAAGGCCCTTTGAAGATCAGCTGATAAACTGTCTCTGCTAGATACTAGTAGCAAACCATATATTATAATTTAGCAAGTAGACAGAATCTCCCATTGTGTTTACCCACTAAGTTCTCTTCAGGCTAGTTTTGCACAGCGGGGATCCCCTTGGTACTTGCAGCTTTCACATGCCTTCATGGTTCCCACCACCATTGTATGTTGATGCAGTGATAACCTTAGTTACTATCTTGGTTATGAAGATGGCACTGTCATTCCAGTGCATGGGGACTTAACACAGTGCTAATGGGTCAGGCTGATGACAAATCCTGCAGACCATTCTGTTTTGGATTCAGGGAGAAGACAGAGAAATAGTACAGTTGACTTTTGTGGGATCAATCACACAAAAGTAGGATTGATCCCAAGATTTCCTTTACTTCTTTGTGCAACTTTCATCTATGAATTTATATACTGCCTCTTCCTGATATCATCTAGTTAGATTATGTTATCTACTGGAAATATAAATTTGATATCAGTGTATAGAGTAAAAGCTCTTCTTTTATTGTTCTGAACATCTTTCATACTTCAGAGTGGTGTCATAGTTCTGGTCTTTTGGGGCTGGAGGATAACATCTATGCTCCCATTAACCTCACATGATCTGTCTTCCTTTTATCCCTGACCGCATTACCAGCCATTTCCTGCTCCAGACACACTGCTGGTCTGCTGTTCTTCAAGCACTTCAGGCATGCTCTCCCCTTGGGGCCATTGTGCCTGCTGTTCCCTCTGCTAGGCATGCTCTTCCCCCATGTCCATGTGGCTAGCTCCCCTACTTTTTTCAGGTTTTGATTCAAAAGCCACCTTTTCATGGCCTGGTGTGGTAGGCTCACGCCTGTAATCTCAGCACTTTGGGAGGCTGAGGTACGCAGATCAACTGAGGTCAGGAGTTTGAGGCCAGCATGGCCAACATGATGAAACTCTGTCTCTACAAAAAATACAAAACTTAGCTGGGTGTGGTGGCAGATGCCTGTAATCCCAGCTACTCGGGAGGCTGAGGCAGGAGAATCACTTCAACCTGGGAGGCGGATGTTTCAGTGAGCTGAGATCACCCCACTGCACTCCAGCCTGGGCGACAAAGCGAGAGACTCCATCAAAAAAAAAAAAAAAAAAAAAGGCACCTTTTCAGTGATGTCTTCCCTGGCCAATCTATTTAAAATGTTTGAGCCACTTCATATCCCCTTCCTTACATTGTTTTTCTCCCTGTCACTGTTCTCACTGTCTGACATACAATATGTTTTCCTTATTTAGCTTGCTTATTGTCCATGACCCCCTTTACAATATAAACTCCATGAAGAAGGGTTTTTATCTGTTCTATGTACTACTGTATTGGGGATACAGTACCTCCAACTGTGCTTGTAGTAGTTGCACAAGCACTACATGGTAGTTGCTCAAAACATGTTTTTTGAACTGGTGACTTGATTACGTTAAAGGCTCCCACCAGAAGTTGCCTTTCTGAGATGTCATCAGAGCAAGCTCCTCTGTTCTCTGTATTATTTTAGTTATTCTTTCTGAGGCCTCACTAGCTCCAGCCAAAGGTAGAAGGAGAAAAACAAGGAGATCTATGAATCTGGAATCCCTAAAAGAACACCGTACAACTTGCTTTGCATGAAAGCCAACTTATGATGCCCACATGGCAAGTAAGTACATATTTAATAAATATAAAGACCTTTCAATTCAGTTGGCATCCCAAACCTTGTGGTATAAACACTAAAGATACTTAATTTACTTTAGTGAAACTCATTCTATAGCGTAACAGAAAAATCAGGCTCAGCAAAAATCTGGCAATTTCTAGATTGGGTATGTGCAGGACAGAGTTTATCTGTTTCCAATCACAGCCTAAGCCAAGAGTCCATCAAACTTAATAACAGCCACTGATCTCCCTGTGTTAGCTTGACTCTCACTAAGGAATCTATAGACATCAGTCTAAACACAGACCCACATCCATTCTCAAACCGGGGCTAAAAATTAAAGAGCAAAACGATCAAGCATTCTCCTCATCTGACTATGGAGCTCAAGCTCAGACATGTGATTTAAAACAGTCTTAACAGGATCTCTGTTGTTAGGTTTAGAGTATGTTATGTGGGTATAGATTATATGTATATGTTATGACTTCCCTTAACTCACCAGTGAATTAAATAAACTATACACTCTCTGGAACTCTACACAGTATTTCTCAATGTATGGTCTGGAATCCCCCAGCACCAAAATCACCTGGAGTGAGTGTTGTAAAAGCACATTTCGGGGACATATCAAGACCTAATGAGTAAGAAGATCAGGGGAAAGGCTTTAGAATAGCTTTAACAGGGTTTCCAAATGAGTCTTCCAGGAGCCAAAGTTGAGAACCAATGCCTAGTCCTCTAGCATGAAGAGAACGGCTCCCATTTTCAAATATGAGTACAGCAAGTTCAGGAATAATCCCATCAGTTGCCTTAGAACAGGAGTCACAAATATATGGACTCCTTTTGGGAAGTGTGGCTCCTTCTTAGGCCTTCTTAGGTCCTCTTTCCCTCAGTCCTATTGGTTAGCAGCAACTTAGAAGAGTTACCACAGGCCAGGCATGGCGGCTCACGCCTGTAATCCTAGCAGATCGCGAGGTCAGGAGATCGAGACCATCATGGCTAACACGGTGAAACCCCGTCTCTACTAAAAACACACACACAAAAAAAATAGCCGGGCATGGTGGTGCACACCTGTAGTCCCAGCTACTCGGGGGGCTGAGGCAGGAGAGTTGCTTGAACCGGGGAGGTGGAGGTTGCAGTGAGCCGAAATTGTGCCACTGCACTCCAGCCTGGGCAACAGAGCAAGACTGTCTTTAAAAAAAAAAAAAAAAGCTACCACAGAAGCCAACCACAGGATTTTATGAGTTACCCAAGAAAAGCAAATAGAATCCCTTCCTGGCAGAATTCTGAAAGAAAAACGAGTGGAGAAAGTGGGACACCTTTCTCTACTTTTCCATCCTCACTCCCCTCCAACCCTACTTCTCCTTCCACGCACTCTGACAGCCAACATACCCTGTCTGAACCCAATCTGCATATTATTTTTTCGTTTGTATAAATCTAAGGGGTAGAAGCATAGCTTATTACATGGATATATCGGATATATCACATAGAGGTGAAGTCTGAGCTTTTATTTTTACTGTAACCATCACCCAAATAATATACGTTGTACCCATTAAGTAATTTGTCATCCCTCACCCTCCTCCCTCACTCCCACTCTTCCAAATCTCCAATGTTTATTTTCCACACTCTATGTCCACCGTGTACACATTATTTAGCTCCCACTTATAAGGGAGAACATTTGGTCCATTATGCATATTATTAAGTACAGCTGAGATGTTTTCATTTCTTCTCCTGTGTTTTAGAGAGAGTTTAGCACAGATATCTTCAGATTAATATCTGGAATTAAATGGGCTCCTTGTTCCTCAACATCTGGGAGATGTGCCCGGCCTGGTACCTACTAATCCAGAATCTTCTTAGAGAAGGAACCTGGGTTGGACCTTGGGCCAGGGGAAAGGATTCTTCAGCACTGGTTAGTAGAGAGCTGGACACTCTTTTGCTGTTAGCTGGGATAAGGGCTGCTCTTTGGAAAATAATAACACATTTTCACTTCTTTTTTCCCTTCTGTCAAGTTTCTAGACCCAGTGCAAAGGAGTTTCGTCAACAATGCACATTTTGGTAGTCCTTTTTAATGATTTCTTTTTCTGTTTTATGATGCTAGGGTTTTCCCCTTTTGAGCAGGGATAGAGAGAAGGTTGACTGTCTTCTTGGAACAAAGGAAAGCTCTGATTGTAATGTCTTAAATAAGGGGATTACCAGGTGGCTGTCTAGGCCCAGATTTCATCAAGCATTTGGCCCATAAAGCTGTCACTCTGAGAAAAAATACATTCTGAAACTGACACTGGGATGTTGGAGAGTTGGGTTCTATGTGAGTCAAAAGCTAAAAGCATGTGTCTATCTCCACAAGAAGAAGCTACTCTTGGTGGGAAATGTGGTTCTTGGTGGGAGACTTCTGCACCAAGAGGTACTGGCACAGAGTGTGAGACCCAATAATGGCTGTAGGGATTTTAATTCCCTGGGTGTGGCAAAGTGGCTTCTGTGCCCATTCCTGAGAGTTCCTGCACAGCTGCTGCTTCATTCAAAATCTATGTTACTTAAAAGCTGTTGTGGTCAATATTTTTGCCAACTTGAAAGTTCTTAGAGATGGAATTTCTGGTATTCCCTGCAGCCCCCTTCTATCACAATCTCTTCAATTTCTTAACTAGTATAGAGAATAAGAACATGGACTTTGAAACCAAATAGGCCTGAATATGACATCCTAGCTATACCACTTATTGGCTGTCTGACCTTGAGCAAGTTCCCTAGCCCTTTTGAGCCTCAGTTTTCATGTCTGTAAAATGGGAATAATCATAATACATACTTTGGTTTGTTGTTGTAAAGATTAAATAAAATTATACAAGGAAAGTGTTTAACACAGTGCCCGTTACATAAGAAAGTCTTGATAAATGTTAGCTGTCGTTGCTATTGCTGGGCATTGGTTATAAAAAGAGGACTGCTAGAAGCCACATAGTTCAGTGAAAAGTGCTATGGATTTGGTCAGGAGTCCTGGGATCAAGCCCCAGCTCTATCTTTGATTGGCTCTGTGGCCTTGGCCAAGTCACTTCACCTCTCTGAACCTCAATTTTTTTTATCTATAATGAGAATCTTTCCTATCTGCTTTACAGAGTTATTGAGAGAGTCAAATGTAACTATATAAGGAAAATCACTTTGAAAGTTGTAAATTTGTATACAATCATGGGAGGGAGCATTATGTTCTCCTTTGATGTATTAGCGGATTTTAAAACTAAAATTTTATTTCATTTTAGAGACAGAGTCTCACTACATTGCCCAGGTGGAAGTACAGTGGCTACACACAGGCATGATCATAGTGCACTACAGCCTGGAGTTCCTAACCTCAAGTGATCCTCCTGCCTCAGCCTCCCGAGTATCTGGGACTACAGGCGTATGCAGCAGAAGATTGCTTTAAAAAAAAAAAAAAAAAAGATGGCTCTGGGCTTCGGAGACTTATTTGTATACAATGCTGGGGAATTATGGTGTAAGCCATCCAGGTAAAGCATGAGATATTATAAAAAGAGGCATACTTGTAGCACTCAAAATTAACTCTTTATTAGCCAATTCAGTGGAATAACTTAACCCCCAAATGTTAAATACCAGCATTTATCCTGCAATGTGACTGAGGCCAGGGAATTTAATCAGCCCAAACTTTAAGCTTTAAGAATTTTACCCTGACAATGTATATTGATAGCTTATCTTCACAGGTGTGGGACAAAGGACAAAACTCAAACTCATCCCTCTGCTCACCTGAGACAAATGCATATTTGATTGCTTCTTCTGATGTAAAAATGCAGATTCACTGAGGAAGATGAAGGCATAAGTGACTATTCCTCTACCTCCTCTCACATGTAAATTGTGTATTCAGTGAAAGGCTGATCAAAGACTCAAAAAAATGCAACCATTTGTCTCTTATCTTCCCACACCTTTTAAAAATGTGGTCATCTTTCCCCAATATCCGCCTTTTCCCCCTTTAGACATTGAAGCCCTCAAAATCATCTTTGGAGAAAGGCACAGACCTGCCTCCCAGGTGCACATCCTTAACCATGGCAAAATAAAATTTCCAAATTGTTTCTGACCTGTCTTAGGTACTTTTCTGGTTTACAAACTCGACAACAAAAAGATAAATAACCCAATTAACAAATGGGCAAAGGAGAAATAGATATTTCTCCAAAGAAGATACACAAATGGCTAACAAGCACATGAAAAGATACTTAACATCATTATTTACTAGAGAAATGCAAATCAAAACCACAATGAGATACTATTTCACACCCACTAGCATGACTATAATTTTTTTAAAACAGGAACCTAACAAGTGTTAGCCAGGATGTGGAGAGATTGGAACCCTCATACATTGCTAGTGGGGATGTAATGTAAAGTGGTACTGCTGTTGGGGAAAACAGTTTGCTAGTTCCTCAAAAACTTAAACATAGAGTTACCATATGACCCAGCAATTCCACTCCTAGGTATATACCCAAAAGAATTGAAAACAGGTGTTCAAACAAAAATTTGTACAAGAATGTTCATAATAGCACTATACACAATAACCAAAAGGTAGATAGGACACAAGTGTCTATCAATGGATGAATGGCTAAACAAAATGTGGTACATCCATATAATGAAGTATTATTTAGTCATAAATAGAAATGAAGTACTGATAAATGTCACGACATGGATGAACCTCAAACACATTATGCTAATTGAAAGAAGCCAGCACAAAAGCCACATATTGTATGATTCCATTTACGTGAAATATCCAGAGTAGGCAAGTACAGAGATAGAAAGCAGAATAGTTGTTGTCAGGGGCTGATGGGAGATACGAATGGTGAATGACTGCTTAATAGGAACGGGGTTTCCATTTTGGAGAACCAAACAGGTTCTGGACCTTGATAGTGGTGATGATTGTATAACATTGTGAATGTATGTACTGTCACTGAATTGTATACTTTAAAATGGTTAAAATGGTAAATTTTATGTGATCTGTATTTTACTACAATAAAAAATGTTATCTAATTCAATCCTTCCACTAGTTCAGATTATACATCCCAATTCATCTGATTTAGTGGCATTCTGCAGAAAATACTTGTAGTCATAGCCCAGATCCATAAAACAATAAGCATCCATCCACCTACTACCAGTCTGTGCTTTAACTTTGGTTTTAACCTAATTTCTTTGTTGACATATCTAACTGAGGGCTGCTTCACTTCATAGGATCTTTTAACATCAAAATAGAGTTTTGTTCTGACTGGCCAATTATCTTCCCTATAAATTAGGTTTCTGTTTACTTTTTATTTCCAAAGGTTAATCATTCTAAACTCTACCTCACTCTCAGAGCCTTTTCAAGTTCACCAACAACCAATTCAATTAAACACACATTAGTTTGAGAATGGAAGTGTTGATATGAGCACACACTACTATACGCTGATTGATATTATCTGGTTGACAAACCTAGATATATGAAATAGACACATCGCCCTCTCACGTGTCAACTGATTTTTCACATGGATATGTGTCTATCAAATAATACTATATGTCCTAACCTCTGATATTTTTTGGATTTCTAAGTGTAGAGTCTATGCTTCAGTAAAAGTCTGTATTTTTATCTTCATGAAATAACTCAAAACATCTGCAAACTATTATTTTTTCGAAAATACTATCTTCCCTTGCTTATACATTAAAATGGTGATTATTTGGTTTGTAGAATTGGATGGAAAACCACCATGCAAATCAAAAGCCAAGAATGTCAGCTCCTTCCCCAATCATCCCCCTAGTGTTGAGCTCCAGCGGGAGAATAGATGATACAAGAAGAAGTTATGCCTCTGATCTGTGAGGCCCCTCAACCTGCCCCTTAATATATACTCACCTGAGTCGCTGTCAAACTCTTATGTGGTAAAGCCTTCTTTTGTGGATTCTTAGGTGACTCATCATCGAGAGAGATTTCTACCAAGTTCTTAGAAATTATTTCAGGTTGGATAACAGGTGGGATGATGCTGAGTCGGCGTCGGTGCGATGGTGGGTTCTGTCAAGAGGGAGAATAGAAGGAACAATTTAAAACCTGTGCTCTCTTCCTCAAATTAGTGGTTTTCTCTTATTCTTTAATAAGAGTAAGGAATCCAAAGTTGGTTGAAGGACTAAGAATCCAAAGTGAAAAAAATAAGCCCAGGGAAGAATTTCCTACCTACCCGTCTTCATTCCTAGTACCTACTCAAACCAAAGACTACTAGCCTTGATTTCCTCTCTGAGGTGCTGCACACTTTTGCCAATCCCCAAACAAAGACAGAAACTTCAAATTGCTTGTTCGTGCAAGATCAGAATCCTGATGTTATCTCCTTACTGATGTTAAATACAAATCTCATTTAGTTCTGATCTTTGTTTTAATGTCTGAATTTGACTTTGGAAGTCCAGTTCTCATAGAGGTGAGTCTTTGAGTTATGACCTGGAATTGGCATCCAAACTGCACTCTTTGCTCTTATTATTAAAGGAATTATTTGGATTGAATCTTGACTGTGTTAGTTGCTTATCTTAATCCTGTCAATAATGATTTTCTGGGATTTTAAAGAAAATCTACAGAATTTAAAAATCTATAGATTTTAAAGAAAATCTATGGAATGGTTTCCTAAAGGGACAAAAATTTATCATTTGGGCTTTCCTTCGGATTCAGCAGACAATTTAGTTGATTCCATTTTGAAGAAAATGGTACACTCGACTTTGAGGCACTAGTCCCTGCCATGGTCCTCTTGATGTGGGTCAGAATCCCTGCTTTTTATCTTTAACAAATACTGGCTAAGCATCTACAATGCATTACACCCCATTCCAGGAAATGGGCCTACAACAATAAACAAAACAAATTCTTGCCATCATGAAGCTGACATACTTGCTTCTGTTGTAGACTCTGCTCAGCTCAGGGCAGATAGCCTTCAGACACTGTAGCCAAAGAAGGAACCACAGTGAAGCTTACAAAGGTTATGCTCCTGGGGTGCTCCTGGCCAGTTTCTCCAGTGCTTCCTTATTACTACCAGGCCCCATTGGGAGCTCTTGGGGAGAGGCCATATCAACCAATTCTAAGCCCAGCTTTAATAATAATAATTACAATAATGACAACTAACTTTTACTAAGAGCTTACAATGTGCTAAGCAGGGAGTGCTCTCCATAGATACATCTAACTGAAGCCTCACAACAATTCTTTGAAGCATTTGCTGTTGTGGGCTCCATTTTACGGATGGGGAAAACAAAATTTGAGAGATGATGTAACCTGCCCTAATTCTTTCAGTGGCAGAGCAAGCATTTGAAAGGTCTGTCCAGCTTGATAGCTCTTGTTCTTGATCACTGTGAACTCGTGTCTCCTAATTATAAGAGCCAGAAAAGGGAGAGCCCATACTGAAGCCCAAGTTCAAGACGTTTAAAGGCAACAACCAGAACATATGGTGTGCCTGCTTCTTTAAGAAGGGCTGAGGGACAGTCAAGCCCGTGAGCAGTAAGAAAAACTGTTTTGAAGTCTCAGTTTCTTAAATGACTAAATTCAATTTGATTCAACAACAGCAAAATGCTAATAATCTGCCATTGTATCTTTTTAACTATTTACGCTCAAATAAAGGGAACAGAAAATGTCTTGGAGAGTAATGTAGGCATCCACATTCTTAACACTTCAGATAGGACATCAGGTGAAAATCTGGCAGGAAATAAAATTGGCTCAGTGTCAGTATTTCTGACATAACTGTATACCTGGATTTCTTCTTTCACAATCTCCTCGTTGTTCTGAATGTCACTTAATCCATTAGAATCCTGCCCCTTCAAGGGAATTGACCCCACTGGCCAATTTCATGCTTGCCCCAGCTTTTATGTAGCACTGGGTGTCAGGACCCTTGACTTAATGCTATCAACCATCCTTCCATTGGGGTTGTCATTTTGGTACTTAAGGGAAATTTCCCATGCAAAGGTCAGGTTGGTTGTTGATAACTTAGGTCCTATTAATACCCTATGTTGTCTTCAGCCTTGTTTTCCAGGGTATCAACTAAGGGATCAGGCCAAAAGTGTGAGGTATAGGCCCAAGCCAAACATTTAAGAAAGCTTGCCTTTAGGCTATTGTGGCCTTCCCCAACCACTTCCTTGTGAGAAGTAATGCCCCTAGAATATTTTCCTTTAATTTTCACAAAAAATAATTTTTTTAAAAAAATGGAATATCTCTGCTATATGAGTCTCTCTGTTGCTGGGACTAAGAAAGGAGGGGAAAGAAGGAGTCGTCCAAGAAACCAGTTTCCTCTTTCTGAATGTGAGAACCCTGTGCCACTTGGTCATGGTCATGAGGCTGCAGGGAGTGTAACTATGGAGGTGAGTGAAAGCTAGTGTTGATGTTTAAAACTAAAGATTGAATAGTTCACGGAAGTGACTTTTCCTGCTGTAGTACAAGAGGGAAATAGTCTTCTGACCCTAGGGGCTGCTTAACAACTTTAGCGTCAACACCATTAGCGTCTATCTCAGTGTTTTCTCCTCTGTAGCTAATGGATCCAGAAGAAAGGAAACCAGAGTGAGAGATGTGGGGTCTTAACAGACATGTCAGAAATAAGCCCCACTTACCTTTTGCCAAATGGAAAATAATCATCTCTCCAGTGGAGAAGGGTCTCCTCCTTGTTCTCTTCCCACTTACACAGGGACCTTTGGGCGTAATTCCACCCACAGGCTGAGACGGGGAAGGCAGCTGTTAAGGGTTGTCTCCTTGACAATATCTTCAGCTCCCCCTGAAGCATTTCTGGATCAGAGCTATACTCTGACTGAGAAATGGATCCCTACCATAAGTTTAGGATTAGCTGGAGGCAAGATGCTACATATATGCTACATTATGTAGGTGCTAAGGTGTACCCTTCTTTCTGTCCAGGCAGGTATAAAGAAGTTGAGCATCTTGGGGTAATGGAAAGATCATGGTGTTTGAGTTTAATACACCTGGGTCAGATTTCCAAGTCTACAATTTACTACCAGGGTGGGCTTGAGCAATATCTTTAACTTCTCTGAGTCTTCATTCAATCCTCACAAGCAACCCTTTGAGGTAGATGTTAATATTATACCCACTGTAGATGAGGAAAAGAAGGCTCACAGAAGTTAATCAACTAGCCCAGGGGTCACACAGCCAGTAAGTAGCAGAGTAGGAATTCAAGCATAGATCTGTCTTTCTGACTCAGCTGCCCATGCTCTGAACAATTCCACTTTGTTACCTCAGTGATCTTGGGGCCAGCAACCCAGACTGCACTTGTAGGCACATTTTGAAGCACAGCTCCTGACATGGCTCCAGACACAACTCCAGGCACCTTACTCCTAGGTTTAGCCAGAGTTCTGGAAATATGGGATCTCTGTGTAAGAGAGAGAGAAAAAAACTTGAGGATTGGTATGCCAGCACATAAACAGTGGAATGTCGCTGCCAAAATAATTATTCTTATGGTATCTTAAGAGAAGTGAATATAGGCCAGGCACAGTGGCTCACGCATGTAATCCCAGCACTTTGAGAGGCCAAGGTGGGAGGGTTGCTTGGGCCCAGGAGTTTGAGACCAGCCTGGGCAACATGGTGAAACCCTGTCTCCACAAAAAGTACCAAAAAATCATCCAGGCGTTACAGGCCTGTAGTCCCAGCTACTCGGGAAGCTGAGCTGCGAGGATCACCTGAGCCTGGGAAGTTGAGTCTGCAGTGAGCCACGATCATGCCACTGCACTCCAGCCTAGGTGACAGAGTGAGACCTGTCTCAAAAAAAAAAAAAAAAAAAAAGAAGTGAATATGGCAATACTAATCAACACTGTGTGCCAGGTAACAGGCACATTATATATTTATACATTCTGTCACTCAAGGCCTACAACAGCCCTGTGGCGGTAGGATCAGCTGAGAAGCAGAACCAAGTTCCCACTCCTTTTAATTTTGGCAGGGTTAGAGTAGGGAACAGAAGAGAAGTAGTCCAATTAGACACTGATGCTCGAGTCCACTATTACCTGCTGAGGTCTGCCTCTCTGGGGATCCATAGAAGGAAACATTTTACTTGCTGATCTTTCAGGCTCAGGACCCAACATAAAGATGCTATCATGGGATAGGGCTTTGCTCCCCATGCTGCTCTTGGCCCTGGACAGAAAGGAAAGGTCTTGTAAAAGCAACCCAAGGGCCATGGGAACTGAAGACAAATGTATATTCATAATATGGCCTACCATAGATACCTCAGAAGGAGAGCAGGGATGCATATGTGCTGACATAGAAAGTGGCTCATGAGATAGTAAGTGAAAAAGATAATAGTATGGTCCCATTTAATATATACACACATATATAGTTCATATTCAAAGAAAAAAGTCTAGAAGGATATCCACAAATTGTTAGAGGTGGTTCCCTCTGAGGAATGGCGCACTAGGGACAGGAATGAAATTTTCATTTTCTACTTCATGTCCTTCTGTATAATTTTAATTTTTACATTATGAGCATATATCCTTTTTACATAACAATCTTACTGAGATATAGTTTACATGCCATACATTTTGCCCATTTAAAGTATATAATTCAATAGTGGCAATTCCGGGGAATGGGAGGAAAGGCCATGAGTTTTGTTATTATTACAGTGAGAATTATAAAAGATCTTTCACATCCAAATTTCTCTCGTGTTTTTGTTTTGATTTAAAAAAAATCAAAGATCTTCACAGATACACAAGGCTTTAATTCATCAGATCCTTTCCTCTTTCACACAAGAGCTCTACAATATATCTATCCTATTTTCAAAGTCATCCTATGTACCACCTGCACCTCCCTTCCCCAAGCTTGCTAAATCCAGATGAAAATACCTTCTGATTGGGAATGGTGCCAGGTTGATGATAATTACATGTTAAGAAAAATCAGAAGAAAGATAAAAACAAATGAAAGGCTAAAGACATGAAAGACTCCTTTTTGGAGTGTGGTAATGTATTTTACCTTTAAAAAATTTCAACCAAAGACATCACAGGAAGAGCAAACTACAGACCAATATCTCTTATGAATATAGATGCAAAAATCCTCAATAAAACACTCACGAACTGAATCCAACAGCATATAAAAAGAATTGTATACCATGACAAAGTAGGATTTACAAGGAATGATTGGCTTAATGTATGAAAATCAGTGAATGCCAAACACTGTATCAATAGAATAAAAACAAAAACTATATGACCATTTCAATAGATGCAGAAAAAACATTTGTAAAATTCAACACCCTTCCATGATAAATGCACTCAATCTTGATAGAAGATATCTGTGACAAACCACGGCTAATATCATGGTGAAGGCTGGATGTATTCCCCCTAAGATCAGGAACAAGACAAGGATGACTGCTTTTATCATTTCTATTCGACACTGTATGGGATATTATAGACAGGGAAATTAGGTAAGAAAATGAAATTAATGCCATCCAGAATGGAAAGGAAGAAGTGAAATTATCTCTATTCACAGATGACATAATTTTGTATATAAAACTCTTAATGAATACACTAAAAATGACTAGAATATATGAATTCATCAAAGTTGAAGGATGCAAGTGTATTTCTATACACTTGCAATGAACAATCTGAAAATGAAATTAAGAAAACACTTCCCTTTACAATAGCAACAAAAGAATAAAAACTTAAAAGTCAATTTAACAAAAGATGTGCAAAACTCATAATCTGAAAACTATAAGACACTGATGAGAAAAAATGCCAAAGTCCTGAATAAATGAAAGGAAATCCCATGTTCATTCATTGGAAGACTTAAACTTGTTAAGATGGCAGTACTTCACAAAATGATCTACAGATTCAATGCAATAGCTATTGAATTTCATGCTGGCTTTTTTTTTTCCAGAAAATTGATCTTAAAATTCATAGTGAAATGCAAGGGACCACAAATAGCCAAAATAATCTTGAACAAGAAGAACAAAGTTGGATAACTTATACTTCAATTTCAAAGCTTACTATAAAACTACAGTAATCAAGACAGTGTAGCACTAGCATAAAGATAGACATATAGATCAATGAAATAGAGTTGAGAGTTCAGAAATGAACCTATACATCTATGGTTGATTTTCAGCAAGGGTGCCAAGACTATTCAATGAAAAAAGAATAGTCTCTCCAACATATGGTGCTGGAGCAACTGGGTATCCACATGCAAAAGAATTAAGTTGGACCTTTATCTCACACCATATATAAAAATACTATAAAGACACATGCACATGTATGTTTATTGCAGCACTATTCACAATAGCAAAGACTTGGAACCAACCCAAGTGCCTATCAGTGATAGACTGGATAAAGAAAATGTGGCACATATACACCATGGAATACTATGCAGCCATAAAAAATGATGAGCTCATGCCCTTTGCAGGGACATGGATGAAGCTGGAAACCATCATTCTCAGCAAACTAACACAGGAATAGAAAACCAAACACCGCATGTTGTCACTCATAAGTGGGAGCTGAACAATGAGAACACATCAACATGGGTGGGGGGGTACATCACACACTGGGGCCTGTTGTGGGGTGGGGGGCTAGGGGAGGGATAGCATTAGGAGAAATACCTAATGTAGATGATGGGTTGATATGTACAGCAAACCACCATGGCACATGTATACCTATGTAACAAACCTGCACTTTCTGCACATGTATCCCAGAACTTAAAGTGTAATTTTAAAAATTAACTCAAAATGGATTAAAGGCCTAAATATGAGAGCTAAAACTATAAAATTCTTAGAAAAAACATAGGAGTAAATCTTTGTGATCTTGGATTTGGCAATGGATTTTTAGATATGACACCAGAAGCTCAAGTAACAAAAGAAAAAATAAATAGATAAATAGTGATATGGTTTGGCTCTGTGTCCCCACCCAAATTTCATGTCAAATTGTAATCCCCGCATGTCGAGGGAGGGACTTGGTGGAAGGTGATTGGGTCATGGGGGCAGTTTCCCCCATGCTGTTCTCGTGATAGTGAGTGTGTTCTCATGAGAGCCGATGGCTTAAAAGTGTGTGGCATCCCCGCTTGCACTCTCTCTCTACTGCCACCATGTAAGACGTGCCTTGCTTCCCCTTTATCCTCTGCCATGATTGAACTGTGAGTCAATTAAACCTCTTTTCTTTATAAATTACCCAGCCTCAGGTAGTTCTTTATAGCAGTGAGAATGGACTAATACAAATGGATTTCATAAAAATTAAAAATGTTCGTGCATCAAAGGTTACTAGCAAGAAAATGAAAAGATGACCTACGTAATGGAAAAATATATTTGCAAATTATATATCTGATAAGTCTTGGATCTGAAACATATAAAGAACTCTTTCTTACTAATAGGAATTCTTTTTATTGAATTCTTAAGGAATTCAATAATAAAAATTTAAATAACCCAATTAGAAAATAAAAAAAGATGTGAATAGACATTTCTCCAAACAAGAAAGATATACAAATATATTTTCCAAAGATATACAAATGGCCAACAAGTACATGAAAAGATGCTCAACATCACCAGTTGGCAGGGAAATACAACTCAAAACCATAATAAGATGCCATTTCACACCCACTAGAATGGCTAGAATCAAAAATTCAATTCAGGTAATAACAAGCATTGGCAAGGTTGTGGAGAAATTGGAACACCCATACACTGCTGGTGGTGCCCCCATACATTGCTGGTGTTAAAGTGGTCCAGCCACTTTGGAAAACAGTCTAGCAGTGCCTCAAAAGGTTAAATATATAACGGCCATTTGACCCAACAATTTCACTCCTAGGTATATATCCCAGAGAAATAAAAACATATATCTGCCCCAAAACTTATACACAAATGTTCACAGCAGTATTATTCACAATAGCCAAAAGGTGGAAACAACCCAAATATCCATTAACTGATGAATGGATAAAATGTGGTATAGTCATGCAATGGACAGTCAGTAGCAAAAAGGATGAAATTCTGATACATGCTACAACATGAATGAACCTTGAAAACATTATAATGTGTACAAGAAGTCAACAAGAAAAGACCAGCTTCCACTCATGTGAAATGTCCAGAATAGGTAAATCCACAGAGACAGAAAGCAGATTAATGATTTCTAGGGCCTGGCGGGCGTTGGGGGAAGGTTGAATAAGGAGGACTGGTCAATGGGTACAGGAGTTTATTTTTGAGGTGACGAAAAAGTTCCAAAATTTATTATGATGATGATTGTACAACTCTGTGGATTTACAAAAAACGTTGAATTTTACCATTTAAGTGGTTTAATTGTATAATATATGAATTATATCTCAATAAAACTGCTACCAAAAAAGAAATCAAGTTCTTGATGCATGATTTTAAGTAAATGACCCTTGAAAACATACTAAGTGAAAGGAAGCCAGTCAAAAATAGCCACATATTGTATAATTCATTCATGTGAAATGTTCACAATAGGCAAATCCATAGAGGCAGAAAGCAGATCAGTGGTTTGAAAGAGGAGAGGGGAATGGAGAATGACTGCTACTGGGTGCAGGGTTTCTTTTTAGGGTGACAAAATGTCCTAAAATTGGGTAATAGTGATAGCTGCACATGCTAAAAGGTAGAACTTTGTAGTATGTGAATTATATTTCAAGAAAGCTGTTATATAGAAACATAAAAATTTTAAATGATAAAAGTTATTCCTGTTAGGTAGGAGAAAATGTGTATGTTTATATAAAAGATGAGATTAGACACGAAAAAATAAAGGAAGAAAAGAAGAAAAAAGCAAGTAAGCTGATACATGCTACAACATGAATGACTCTTGAAAACATGCTAAGTGAAAACATACTAAGTGAAACAACCTTTGTATGATTCCACTTACATGAAATATCCAGAATAAGAAAATTTATAGAGGCAGAAAGTAGATTAGTGGTTATTTAGGGGGGAAACTGTTAATTGGTACAGGGTTTCTTTTAGGGAGGGGTAGCAATGTTTAAAAACAGATAAAATAAACTTTAAAATGTTTAAATGCCCTTTTTGTACTTATTATCTTTATTACAAAACAATACATTTATGTTAGCACTTAAAAAAATCTTCAAATGGTAACTAGAGTATCAGCTTGGGCATTGTGGGGCTAGCACCTGCCCTGTCATTATGAGCCTGTGGGGACTTCATTTGGATATATTTGATAATGACACACTATAAGGACAATCTCATGTTATGGGGATTAAAACAGAACCCGCTCTAAGATGGCTTGTGGGCCAACAGGAGAGGAGAGGAGAGAGATGTCTGCTACTTTTTACTAAACTCCTACTTACCTTTTCCCTATAAAACTCTGCTATCCAGGTGGCCCCGGTGTTGGAAGCAACGTAGTCTGCTTTATAAAATAGCAGTCCAGCAGAAAATTACTGTGACTCTCTAGATAAACACTTAATGGACATATATATGATTGATCCAGCATTGAGAATGTAATGTTTCCAGACATCTCTATATACACGCATATGCTCAGTATGCACATATAACACGCTTTCATTCACTGCTGCTCTATGATCTACTGGCTCAAATCAGGTTCAGAACCAGTGTAGCATCTGTGACTACCTTGCCTCCTCTGCTTTTTGCAGAAAAACTGAGAGGAAATCTTGGGCTATGAGTGGGCTTAGAAATGTCTTTCATTTCCATGCTGTGCATTAACCAAAGTGAAATGGTTGAATTGGCTCTATAGTGCCAAGCCCTCCCTGATCAAAAGATTAAATTAGCACCAGTTGTGGCCAAGTCTGTCAGAAATGAAAACTCTTGTCCACTTAACATATCTAGTGCTCATTGATCTGTTCCCTGGAGGCGAAAATAAAAATAAAAATAAAAACTCCCAAACAAAATCTCAGCCTTAATTAAGGGCAGTGAAGTATATTATTACAACAGCACTCATTAAGAAATCAAATGAAGGAACGGGATTTCCATCAGATACGGCTTAATACAGTCTTGGAAATAGATGCTGGTCCTATGGTACAGGCCAGGGGAAGGCTGGTCATAAGTTTCGTTATGACTGATTGCTTCAGTGAATGAAAAAAGCTGATCTCCCTTCTCCGGAGTGACATTTTCCAGGGTTTCTTCCCCTAGCACATTAAGCAGAAGACTGAGATCAGGGGTGATCTTCAGGCCCCCTAAGTTATATTCTTTGAATTTCCTTGCACACAAAAAAATCCCCCCCTTCTCTCTCTCTCTCTCTCTCTCTCTCTCTCTCTCTCTCTCTCTCTCTCAGGTTCACGTGTGCACACACTTCTGGAAAGGAAGGAACAAGTAAAAGGGAGAAATGTAGAACTTTAGCAGAGATAGTAAACCTGAATGCCCCTCCCTGACCTCCCCCTGGGTTTTAGCCGGGCTAGTCTTAGTCTTACTGAACACTGCAAGGCAATGGGCTATAATAGTATTACTTGTGAGGTACTACATAAGCCCCTCTTTCAAAACCGTCTGCCCTACTCCCAGCAAGACTACTTGAAATTCCTTACACTGGATGCACTCATGAAGGTTGTTCTTAAGGAGCCATATATGATAACTATCAGGCCATTATGTTATAGAATGTATTGGGGGAGATATTGGGGACAGTATAACATGTCAGCTAACTGCCTCATTCCCTCAAGGCTTTGCCTGGTTGGAGCGGGCAGCAGGACTGGTGAGCTCTGTGGGGAGTCCAGATAAGTCTGGCATGTAAGGCCAGAAGAACAGGCCTAAGCAGAACTTCATAGAGGGGGATCTGATTGATCCAGAGACAGCTGGGAATCCTAGGTGTCCAGATAGCACAATAGGATGTGGAAATTTGGGCACTGCAGATGAATATCTGAACAGCGGTGGCAGTGGTAGCTGGAAACAGTCTTCCCCATGCCCCCTGTGACTATAGCATTTCCCCTAGTCTCCTGAAATGGAGGGAGAAAGGGATCTGGGTTGTTTGCTTGCATGTGTGTTTTTACAGCAACACAGTGATCTCATGCTTATGACCCACCCCACTCCCAGCTAGATAGCTTTACTATAGGAGGCTTTCATCACTTGTTATGAGATCTTGGCTAGATCGGTAGTCTGAGAGCCAGGCAAGCAAACCAGACCAAGCCTCCTGAATGACGTAGGCCCTTCTTACCAGATCAAACAGGCCTTCAGCTCCTCATTGGCTGCAGGCCCCACATCTCAAGTTATTTTAGTTGCGACAGGCAGGGCTTCCCTGAATATCTGCACCCTCTTATTCAGTGCTCTTGGGAAGTGGGGCATGCATTTGCCATGCTCCAACCCACTGAGATGTGCAGCTCAGACAACAAACATGCATATGCACACAGAGAAAAGCACCACCCCCCTCCCCCGGACATGACTGCATTGGCAATGGCTGCAAGCCTGGCCCCCACAGGTGGGGACTCTTGGTGTCCCTGGTGATTTGGCTGCCGAAAGGTGAACTAGATCCAACTGCCTGCCTCTTCCCCTGTCCCCATCACTCTCCACCGCATCTGAGCTGACCTGGCCTTAGTTGGTTGATTTTCCCGAACGGGCTGCAGAGAAGAGATGTTAATGTTGCTGCTGGACAAGCTCAGTTCTAGCATTTCTTCTTCCTGGGTATCTTCGGCTTCTTTTTTCTTCTTAACAAAAAAGCTCTTAATGGCTTTAAATTTGCATTTCTTCTTTCCTGGAAGTGAAAAATGAAAATGAGGCAGAGTGTGATGGTAGAAGGGAAGACAGGAGAGGGAAAAGAGCCTTCATGAGAGGAACGAGGACCATGATCCCACCCAGGTGGCCTGCAGAGCTTGGACTCAACCCCAATGCTGACAGCACCCTTCAACATTCATTTGATTAGTTGTCCCCTTAATAACTCAATAACAAAGTGTCTGAGTTACTGGTAAAAGCAGAAGCCCAGGCCACAGCTTGTGATCTCTGGGCAGCTGCTATTCAGGCCAAACTCATTAGGAATTTACTTGCCTCTCAATTTCAGCTATTAACATATACACCTCTTTCTTTGTCCTAAGAAGTTCATTCATGTGAAGCAATGACTGAGGCAATGAAAGCACTTAGTACTCCCCTGACTCTACCCCAGTGGCTGGAGTCATTGCAATCCAATAGGAGAGCCAAGCTCCCACATGTGAAAAACACTTCAGAACCCTTAGAAATCCAAGTCTAAGTGGCAGTTGATACTTCCTAGCCTGTGTGTTCAAAGGATGCAGACCCAAAGAGTGAGTGCGGTTGGTTAGTGCAGTCCAGGAACACTTCCTTGAGGAAGGAATTTATGAGCAAGGGAGATGGCTGGGAATCAGAAAGAAGAAAGGGCTGCCCAGGCGAAGAAGCTGCCTGTGTAAAAGGCATGTCAAAATCAGATACCAAAGAGTTTTTCAAGGAGTGTGTGTGTGTGTGTGTGTGTGTGTGTGTGTGTGTGTGTGTGTGTGTGTGATGATCATTGTGTGTGTTCTTCAAGTCTTGCCAATTGGTTTGGATTATCTACAGGGCTGCTGCCCTTTGCACATGCAGATAAATGAGAGTTTGCTCTATCTATAATAATTACCAGGGCAGCAGTGAGGAGTGTGAGCTTTAAATGCCCTTAAGGTGCTGTCTGTTTGGGCTTTACTTTTTTTTTTTTTTTTTTTTGAGATAGAGCCTCACTCTATCACCCAGGCTGGAGTGCGATGGCATGATCATGGCCCACTGCAACTTCCACCTCCTGGGCTCAAGCGATCCTCGCACCTCGCAACTTGCACCTCAGTCCCAACCCAGTAGCTGGGACTATAAGCACGCACCACCACACCTGGCTAATTTTTGGATTTTTTGTAGAGACGACACTCTAGAAACTAGAGTTGAGTTCTAGAACTAGAGTTGAGTTCTAGTCTCAAACGCGAACTCTTGGGCTCAAGTGATCCACCCGCCTTGGCCTCCCAAAGTGCTACAATTACAGGCATGAGCCACCACGCCAGGCCTCTTTAGTTTCTTAATAAGCACATATGTCTTTATTGTGCTTATTAAGAAACTAAAGGAGAGAAGGGTGAGAGGGCTCGTGCTGCATTCTTCAAAGGGAAGGAATTAGCTCTTATTGATTTCACATGCAACAAGTGCCAACTAAGTTGTCTCATTCCAAGTCTCAACTGTCTGGTCTCCAGAAGGTCTCATCAGCACAGCAATTCTGTGCTGGCAATGAAGGGTCCAGACAAGGGAGTTGCCAATGCAGCAGCCATCATGAAAGGCTTAATGGTGTAATGGAAAGCACCATCCAAGAGTCAGAAAATTCTGGAATCCTAGGCTTGAATTCACTATCAATTAGCTCTGTGACCTGGAGTAGGTCACTCAACATCTCTGGGACTCAGCAGGAAAATTAAAGAATTGCACCTGATCAGCATCTCCCAAAGTGGGTTCAGAGGGATGCTCATAAGGTTTGTTGTATGAGAAAGGGATCCGTAGTCCAGTCAATCTGGAAAATTCTGGATTAGACAAAGTTCAGTAGCCTGCTTTTCAACAAAACTTTTCTGAAACTTCAAAATGGTTATGTATATGGTGAAGTTCCAAGAAACCAGGCAACAATATTATCTCCCAATGTATGTAAGCAGAATGTCTGACAAAAAACACTTTGAGAAATGCTGAACTAGAGTTCCTTTAGCTCTGAAATGCTATGACCTATTTGTGCACCGATTACTCCTGAGCCTGCCAGGGTAAAGGTTCCTAAACTTCAAGGCCTGCCTTAAGTCCAGTTTCCCACCAATCAGTGAAACTCGTGCTTCTCTCTATCTTCTGAACACCTAAAACTTGGCTGTTAGCATCAGAAGTTTTGCATCTGAATGTTCTCAGCCTGCTCACTCATTCATTCGTTCATTCATCTATTCAACAAATATTTATTAAGGTCAAGTACTTACCATGTTCTGGGTATCCGTGAGAAAGAAATAAGTTATAGCTCCCTATGTCTTAGCTACCGCCCCTACATCAAGGCTGTAGGCAAGCCCTCCTTAGCATCCCCCTTAGCAACTAGCACAGTGCAAGGCATGCAGTAACAGCTGTGTCCACTGGGGGCCGCAGAATACCAACACAGCTTGTCACTTCCTTTGACTTGAGACCACTGAACAGAGTCATCCTTCAGCATACGATAATTTAAACACTGGCCCTTATAAGGAGTTGATGCAAATTATAGATGACATAGGTAAAGAGCTTAGCATATGATCTGGCATGTAGTAAGTGTTCAATAAATGTGAGCTAGTGTTAGGGACTCAGTAATTACTTGTTTATCAGGGCTGGATTCAATTCTATCTCATTAGAAGCAGCCCCATATCTATAACTGAATAGTGAACTGTAAAATATGCATAATTGGAGGCAGAAGCCAGCATGGAGTAGAGCAACGAAAGATTATAGAACTGTTTGCTTGATAATTGCTGCTTAAGTAATTTCTGTTTTGGATGACTTGGGCAATTTCTTGTCTACTAGAATTTGCCTATATAGGGGCATGGTTGGGAAAACTTGGCAATTCTACCTAAAGAGAGAAAGAATAAAAAATGAAAATGAAATAGGAAACGTATATTTTATGCAAGATCCCTTTTAAAAGTGTTTTCAGAAAAAAATAATTTCTACAATAATAAAATATTTAAGGCTGGGCATGGTGGCTCACACCTGTAATCCCAGCACTTTGGGAGGCCGAGGCGGGCGGATCACGAGGTCAGGAGGTCGAGACCATCCTGGCTAACACGGTGAAACCCCGTCTCTACTGAAAATACAAAAAATTAGCTGGGCGCGGTGGCAGGTGCCTGCAGTCCCAGCTACTCGGGAGGCTGAGGCAGGAGAATGGCGCGAACTCGGGAGGCGGAGCTTGCAGTGAACCCAGATCGAGCCATTACACTCCAGCCTGGGTGACAGAGTGAGACTCCATCTCAAAAAAAAAAAAAAAAAAAAAAGAAAGAAAGAAAAGAAAAGAAAAATTAGCTGGGGGTGGTGGTTAGTGCCTGTACTCCCAGCTACTCAGGAGGCTGAAACAGGGGAATTGCTTGAGCCCAGGAGGTTGAAGCTGCAGTGAGCTATGACAATGCCACTGCACTCTCGCCTGGGCAAGGAAGTGAGATCCTTCTACCTCTGCCTCCCAAGGTGCCAGGATTACAGGTATGAGCTACTGTGCCCAGACGATTTATTGATTCTTGACAGGTGGATCTCATTCTGGCCTTCTGAAAGGGGAACAACTTTATGCTCAGAAGATTTAGAAACACAGCAATTGTTGCCCCTCTTGCTTCAAAATCCCATAGTGGAAGAGAGGAAAGCAAAGCTAGGATTCCCTAGCAATTCCTGAGTTGCAAACCTGCTTCTAATAATCCAGCAAAGACAGGGAGAAGAGAGTCAGCAGCTAATAGCTCCATTTGTGACACAATCTATAAACACTGAATAACTGGATAAAAACATGTCTAATAAACTATTTAGGCTGTAATAATGAATTCAACAAACATAATCATTGTATGAGCAGAAAAATTGTACATTAACACATTTTTATGTTCCTAAATTAACAAAATGACTAGTGACTTTGGAACTGTAACAGGTGCTGAAAGTTAAGTATGCATATAGTCCAATTTCCCCCCAATTTTCCATTCTTTTCTGGGCAGAAACAACTTATTTTCCCACAAAGATTCAAAAATAGCTAAAGCAATGGGTGTCTCTTTTAACCATGGACCCTAGAAGAAAAAGAATGTTTCCATTCCATCCTGTAGTGTGGCTCTGAGTGTGGTGGTGGTATAGCTTTGTTAGCAGGGAGCTGGGGAGACACGGAGAGATGGTAACTGCCAAACATGGTAGGTTGGCTGTTGCTCTAGGTCAGTGGCTTGAAAGCTGGATACGGCCTTTGTGACAACCCACTGCCAGACATACAATGTCAGTAGCAAGGGTCTATGTCTTCAGCCTGCTTTCCATTAGGAGACCACCCTACCCCTAACTGTATCCAACACCCCCCACCCCCGCTATCCCATGAATGAAGATGAGCCCTGGTCTCAGCCCTGGGAGTGAGATACAAAGCTGGGTACTGTCCATGTGCTATGTTGCTTTTGAAACCCTAATGGAATCTGAGACGGTTGCCATATATTCAAGTCTATAAATTTGGCCTTTGAAGCTTTCTTTTTAAAGTGTGGTGGGGGCACCTTTCAATCACCAGCAGCTGAGCCCTCCAGAGGCTGTTTTTCAAAATCTAGGAAAAGCACAAAGGGTAGAGAGATCTAGACAGCAGGTATGGGTAAAAACTCACATTTGTACCCAGCAATGTTTATATGGGTCACCTATACACTGGATAACTTATGCCATCACAGGGTACAGCAGTTGCAGTCAGTGAGCTGACAGCTGAGAGCTGACAGCTGTCTGGGCTTCTATAACAAAGCCACTGATTTCCCTGTCTCAGCCCAAAGACTATGCATTCCCAAGCAGCAAGTAACTTTCAACATACTCATCCAGTCATGGTCTGCAGTGTGTCACATGCCAGAAAACAGCTCATTGAAGGCTGTTTTTTCTCCAGAGAAGAAAACACAGCTAAATCTAATGAGAAATGGTTGCCTCTAAGTTGTATATTTGCTTATCCACAATGCATACAGGCAGCCCATCTGAATTGAAATGAATGAGCTTTTAAAATACATCGCATAATGATGACTTTGTTCTTTTGCATTGCTGCTTGGAAAGAAATTTGTTTTTTTTAGTTTTTATTTATTATTTTTTTTTGAGATGGAGTCTCGCACTGTCACCCAGGCTAGAGCGCAGTGATGCAATCTCAGCTCACTGCAACCTCCACCTCCCGGGTTCACGCCATTCTTCTGCCTCAGCCTCCCAAGAAGCTGGGACTACAGGCATCCGCCACCACGCCCAGCTAATTTTTTGTATTTTTAGTAGAGACGGGGTTTCACCGTGTTAGACAGGATGGTCTCCTGACCTCGTGATCTGCCCGCCTAGGCCTCCCAACGTGCTGGGATTACAGGCGTGAGCCAGCGCGCCCGGCATTTTTTTTTTTTTTTTTTTTTTAGATGGAGTCTTGCTCTGTAGCCCAGGCTGGAGTACAGTGGCGCGATCTCAGCTTGCTGCAACTTCCACCTCCCAGTTTCAAGTGATTCTTTTGCCTCAGCCTCCCAGGTAGCTGGAACTACAGACGCCTGCAACCACACCTGGCTAATTTTTAAAAATATTTTTAGTAGAGACAGGGTTTCACAGTGTTGGCCAGGCTGGTCTTGAACTCCTGACCTCAAGTGATCCACCCACCTCGGCCTCCCAAAGTGCTGAGATTACAGGCGTGAGCCACCACTTCCAGCTGGAAAGAAAACATTTCTAACTAAACTTTCTTCCCTTTAACCTCCCAACAGCCACCTTATTCTCTGGCCAGCCCTGACTAGTTCTAAAACTTCTAAAACTGTACTCAAATATTTGGTCTTACAAAAAACAAACTTGAGAACAGAGAAAAGGCATTTCGTTGCTACCACTCTTCATCAAGATATACTGTGCTGCCACCTTCTTTTATAGGCATCTGTTTAGTTCATATCCAAAAAGTCAATTGGTTTGGTGGTTGGGTTTGCTTTGGTGAGAAGGCCTTTCACTCATTTATTCATTCATTCATTCATTAAATATTTTGGAGTGCCTAATCTCTTTCTCTCTTTTTCTCTCTGTCTCTCTCTCTCGCTGAGACACAATACTAAACAGTGATAACACAGAGATGAAGAAGACCCAAGCACTGCCATTAAGAATCCGTGATCAGGCTCTCAGCATCCCCTGCCCCACATCATATGTGAAGCCAGGCCCCCAGGAAGCCACAAGGAGGTTCCCCTCTGTTCTTCCAGACAAAGTTTTCTGTACCATACACCACTAAAGAAAACTCAGCAAAAGAATGGAAGAACAACCCAAAGAACTGTTCAGTTCAATTCTGTCTTTACACTCAATGTCTCACATTGCATCTTATGATTTCCTTTTTATTGTGTGTGTGTGTGTGTAAAGCTTATCATTGTTTAGTGACATTTGCCTCCCTTTCTAATTATTCCATGCATGATCACCTATCACTCATAGATTGTGCCACAATTTAGGCAATGGATACACGAGTAAGTTTTGCCAAAGAGAATTTTTGTAAATTTAATCCTATTTAACAGAAGCCTGTGGAGGCATCTTTTGTTTCTACCTCCTTTTACTCCTCAACAAATTAATCTCTTGCTTAGATCTGAATTACTATCTACAGCAAAACCTCAGCTGAATTTGTCAGATCATGGTCTGTTCTGATTGGTTTTTTTATGATGAAGCAGAAAAAGCCTTAGTAAGTAAAACCTGGTAACCATTTTCAAAGAAGATTGCAGGACCTCAGGCAAATCTTTGACTATCAGAGTTGGAGGTGCCAAAGAAGAAATTAGAAAACTGAAAAGTAAACGTGACTGAGTCTAATGATCTGAACTTGTTTTCTTGTGCCTTGCTTCTTTGTCCTAGGAGCTAAATAAACACAGTAAACAAATCTAATTCTGGTTATCAAAGTTTTATTGGGTTACTTACCCTCATCACTGGCCTCCAGAACATCCAGACTGTCAGAAATTTCACTTAGTGATTCAGCCATTGTAGGATGACTAAAATAAAATACAAAGCAAAAAAGCAAAATATCATCATTTGATATTCAGGGCATAATGCAATCCTTTCACCCTATCCCTTAACCTTCAGTTATATTCTTAAAATAGCCTAGAAAACATATACAAATGGAATTGCCATTACAGAGAATTATCCTTCCTTTAAAAAAGACAATGATTCCAAATGATTCCATTTACATAAAATGTCCAGAATAGGCAAATACGTAGACACAGAGAATGTCTTGCTCAGGGCTGGGAGGATGTTTTTTGTTTTGTTTTGGTGGGGGGGGGGGGGGTTGGTAAAGTGTACAAGATTTCTTTTTTGTGTTTTTGTTTGTTTGTTTGTTTTTTGGTTTTTGTTTTTTTACAGGATCTTGCTCTGTTACTCAGGCTGGAGTGCAGTGGTGTGATCACAGCTTACTGCAGCCTCAACCTCCCAGGCTCAGGCAAAACTCTCACCTCAGTCTCCCAAGTAGTTGGGACTACAGGCGCATGCCACAACACCCAACTAATTTTTGAATTTTTAGTACGGACGGGGTCTTGCTATGTTGAACTAGAACTCCTGAGCTCAAGCAATTCTCCTGCCTTGGCATCCCAAAGTCCTGGGATTACAGGCATGAGCCACTGTGCCCAGATAAGGTTTCTTTTTGAGATGATGAAAATGTTCTAAAATCGATTGTGGTGATGGTTGCACAAATCTGTGACTGTATTTAAAACCATTGAATTGTATACTTTAAATAGGTGACTTGTATAGTATGTGAATTATAGCTCAATAAAGCTGTTACCAAAAAAAGACAAATGCAAAAAACCTGATCTATTGTTTTGTGGGTTGGGGCCCATTAACTTTGGATGCCTATTACTATTCACAGGTGTGCCCAGGGAGACAAGATTGTTTTGATAAACACACAGAGCCATAAAGAAAAGACTGAAACATCTGACTACATGAAAATTTCAGGCCGGGTACAGTGGCTCAAGCCTGTAATCCCAGCACTTTGGGAGGCAAAGGCAGGAGGATCACTTGAGCCCAGGAGTTTGAGTTGAGGCTGGGCAATATGGCAAAACCTCATCTCTACAAAAATTTTTTTTTAATAGCTGGGCATTGTGGCATGTGCCTGTAGTCCCAGCTACTAGGGAGGCTGAGGCGGGAGGATCACTTGAACCCAGGAGATTGAGGCCGTGGTCAGCCATGATCATGCCACTGCACTCTAGCCTGAGTGACAGAGCAGGACCCTGTCTCAAAAAAAAAAAAAAAGTGGAACTTATGGGGAAGAAATAAGTCAATAAAAGAATGACAAACTAGAAAACAATACTAGCAACAAATATAACAGATACAGGGGCCAAATTTCTTAATTTATAAAGAGCTCATATAAATCAATAAAAGACAAACAACTTGGTCTAAAAGGGACAAAGACTACAAAGCAGTTAGCAGAAAAAGAAATACAAATAATCACATATGAAGAGGCTCCGTCCCACTGACAATTAAAGAGATAGAAATAAACATATCAAATAAGTATTGTCATCTATCAGATTGTCAAAATCCTTAATTTGGATGATATTGCATTGCTGACGAACGTGGGAAAAAATAGGGACTCTCATGCACTCTGGAGTAAGTAGTTCTAACTCTCTAAAGAGCAATTTGGCAATACCTATCAAAATTTAAAATGTACATACCTTTTGATCCAGGAACATCACTTCTCGAACATTACCTTATAGATAAATAGTCACACTTGCACACAATAATATACATACAAGAAAGTGTATCACAGCATTGTTTCCAATAGTTAAAAACGGGAAACAACCAAAGTGATCATGAAAAGGATAATTCTCCCATGACTCACTCCATGTCATGCCTCTAAGGAAGCATGTCGGTTGATAACCAAACTTTTAGAAATCAATGCTGACATTATTTTTAGAGACAGAGCCTTGCTCTGTTGCCCAGGCTGGAGTGCAGTGGTGCAATCATAGCTCACTGCAGCCTCAACCTCCTTGGCTGAAGAGATCCTCCCACCTCAGCCTTCATAGCAGCTGGGAGTACAGGCATGCTCCACCATGCCCAGCTAATATATATATATATACATATATATATATTTTTTTTGGAGAGATGGGGTCTCACTCTGTGCCCAGGCTAGTCTTGAACTCAAGTGATTCCCCTGCCTTGGCCTCCCAAAGTGCTGGGATTACAGGCATGAGCCACTGTGCCTGTCCCAATGCTTTCATTCTTGATGAAAGTTTGTGTGGGGGGGTGGGGGTGGGGTGGGAGGGAGATCTGAGGAGCACCATAACCCAGAGAAAGGGTGCTATAGTCATCTGTGCCAGAAGGCCATAGAAAGGCAAGCAGAGACTTTGCACCTATGATAACTCTCCTTGAGGTCTTGATGTAACTGAATGAACTATTGTAAAGTGGGGTTAAGTAGATTCTAGAATCCCCTTGCCACTCCAGATCTGCTCTTTTCCCAGACATAGCTATGCTGCTATTGCTGTTTCATGGGTGGGCTTCAGGCCCATCCTGTCCTGCTTTCTAGCTGTAAACCCCTGATGCATCTCCAGAGGTGGGGGGCCGGGGGGCGGGGCTGGTGACCACAGGCTCTAAGGCTAAGGAGAATTTGAGAGTTCACATAGCCAGAGTGACTGAAGCCTTGGAGAGCAAAAGGTTCCAAATCACCATGAGAACTGACAGGGCTGTGGTGTCAAGATTGCTTCAGACCCACTTACTGAGATGCCCTGTGGTTCCCCACAATTCCCCCTCACTGCCACAGGTAACAAACCCAATTTGTTCAACGTCAGGTATGTTCCTGGCTGAAAGGTATTGATATTTTAAGTCACTCAACTTTTATGAGTTAATATTACAATTCTGCCTAAAGATGACTTGAGTCCCAGGCCCACACAGTGATCAATAATTACCCCGCTCACACGCCCTCTCCACTCCAATAACCACACCGCCTTTCTTATCATATGCAGACCATCAGGAGAGCCCACATCAATGGATTTACACACCAATGCATTGTCCCAGAATGAATGGCTTTACCCTTGGCATTCCTGTCTCTGCTAGTTTTCCAAGATCTGGAGATCTGGCAGGAGCAAAGAGGAAGGAAAATTCAACATCTCACTGGACACAGTGGCTCACACCTGTAATCCCAACAATTTGGAAGGCCAAGGTGGGTGGATTGCTTGAGCCCAGGGCTTTGAGACCAGCCTGGGCAACATGGCAAAACCCCATCTCTAGAAAAAATACAAAACAAATTAGCTGAATGTGGTGGTGCATGCCTGTAGTCCCAGCTACTCAGGAAGCTGAGGTGAGAGGATCACTTGAGCCTGGGAGGTCGAGGGTACAGTGAGCCAAGATCATGCCACTGCACTCCAGCCAGGGTGACAGGGTGAGAACCTGTCTCAAAAAAAAAATATTCAAAAGCTCTTAGGAAATTCAGAGGGAGAACAGGAGGAGTTTGTGTCATTGGTAAGTTCCTGGCCATCTTAATAAACACAGCAGCACCCCCACCCCTGCCACTTTAGAAGCCTTTTTAGACATTGGGGAAATAAACTATCTTAGAGAAGCCTGTGGGAAAAAAAGCCCGTTAACCAAAATGTGGGGCCATGGTAGGCTAACATTGTCATTGACCTACCACTGTCAAGTGTAGAAGATAGAAAGGGAAAAAAAACACTGAAGAGAAAAATATGAAAGATGAGGGAGAACAAAGAAAGAGGGCATCTTGGCTGCATCTGAACTTTTAGAGCACTAGTAGAATCATTGCATTTAACCCTTGAGCTTAGACTGTCCTGTCTGAAATTCTTTGTAGCATACTTGCCTTATTTCCCTAACCAAATCCTAAAAGCCCTGAGGCTTTTAGCAGGCACTCTGTTGACAACACCACCATCAACCAATCCAACTGGACATGTGGAACTGTCTCCTCTCCTAAACAACCCAGCAACTACAGCAAAACACAAATCTCCCCTTGAGTTCAAATTCTCTTCCTGTTACCATCCCATTCCTCTGAATCTCTTTAAAATAAAATTCTTTAAAGAGTTATCTATACTTACTGCCTTTATGTCCTCACTTTCTATTCTCATGAGCTCTCCAATCAGGCTTCCAAACTGAACTGCTTCCAAGCCAGTCCACCAACACTGCGCTTGCTGAATCCACCAGTTCCTTTAACTTTCAGCAGCATCTGACGTGATTGGCCACGCCCTTCTTTTTGAATAATTTTATCACTTGTCTTCTGGAACACCACACTCCCTTAATTTTCCTCCTACCTTATTGGCTGTTCCTTCTGGGTCGCCTTTGCTGGATCTCTCTCCTCTCCCTGATTTTGAAATGTAGCACTGCAGGGCTTTGTCCTTGGCTCTCTTCTTTGTCTACAATCACTTCCTAGAACCTCACCATTAAATAGAAAAGTTTACCTGAGCAGAATTGCAAGCCACGTATTTTCAATTTTCTAGTAGCTACATTTTTAACAAGAAAAAAGAAACAGGTGAGACTGCTTTTAATAATATATTTTATTTAACCCAATATAACCACCATATTATGATTATTTCAACATATAGTCACTATAAAAATAATATTAATAGCATATTTTACGTTATTTTTGTTCACAGTAAGCTGCCACATCAGCTGCATCAGCTTCCTGCTCCAAACCCCCAGTGGCTTGCCATCAAGCTGAGAGTAAAATCCCAGCCCCTTACCATGGGCCTTATGTGATGCAAGCCCACCCCCATGCTCCACTGATCACCAAACCCGCTACCCCCCTACTTCATCCCTTCACCTAGCCTCACCGGCCCTCCTGGTAATGCCCCCTTTCAATCTCAGGATTTTTGCATTTGCTGCTTTCTCTGCCTGGAGGACTCTTTCCCCACATAGTTGCATGGCTGGCTTTCTTGTATCATTCAAGCATCCAATGTTGCTTCCCCCAGAGAGCACGTCCATGATCATCCTAGTTAAAATGCTCCCACTCTCTCTCCATCCCATTATTCTTTTTTTATTTATTTTTCATTTTTTATTTATTTTTTGAGACGGAGTTTCACTCTTTTTGCCCAGGCTGGAGTGCAATGGCGCAATCTTGGCTCACTGCAACCTCCGCCACCCAGGTTCAAGTAACTCTCCTGCCTCAGCCTCCCAAGTAGCTGGGATTACAGACGTGACACACCACTCCCTGCTAATTGTGTATTTTTAGTAGAGACGGGGTTTCTCCATGTTGGTCAGGCTGGTCTCAAACTCCCGACCTCAGGTGATCTGCCCACCTCGGCCCCCTAAAGTGCTGGGATTACTGGCGTGAGCCACTGTGCCAGGCCAATTATTCTTTATTAACATCTTCATAGCCCTCACTGCTGCCTAAAATTATATTCTATGTTAATTACTAGTTTTTTGTCTATCTCCTCAACTAGAATGTGAATTCCATAAGGTCAGGGGCCTTGTCTATTTTGATCATCATTGAATCTCCCAGGACCCAGAATAGTGCCTAGAATGAAAGAGGCAAAAGATTTACTGTTGGATCAGATGTGGTGTGTCAGGGGAATAGCAGGCACTCAATAAACGTTTGTTGAATGAATGCATAAATTCAATAAAAGAAAAAAAATTCTTCAATTTTTTTATTGAAAAATTCAATAAAATCCACCTTTGTGGATTTCACTCTGAGCTTGATGGCAAGTCACTGGGGGGTTTGGAGCAGGGGGCTGATGCAGCTGATGTGGCAGCTTAGTGTGAACAAAAATAATGTAAAATATATCATTAATATTATTTTTATAGTGATTATATGTTGAAATAGTCATAATATGGTGGTTATATTGGGTTAAGTAAAATATATTATTAAAATAAAAAGTGGTTCCTATCAAAGAACCACCTTTGTGGTCAGAAATTTCTTCAGACACAGAGGCATGCTACACGGGGCAGAGGAAGACTTGTCCTAGCAGAAGAACCCCCTTGTTTTCCTGTTTAGCAAGACCTGTCTTCCCTCCCAGCCCTGGGTTATTCACCTGTACAGAATCAAGCACTCTTGGACCCCTCTTTCCCTTGATACACAGATCCCATTCCTAGATATCCTAGCCACGTGAACCGTGAGTGTGGAGCCCCATTCAGCTGGGCTAGGTCTGGACCCTCATGGAGAAAGAGGTTTCAATAAAAGAAACGCTGCCTCTTCCTACTTTCCAGCCACCACCTTTTCTGTCCTTTTTCCCCCACAAGCTGATCTTATTAAATAATTTCCTTCCCAAGTACCTCCTTTTAGAGGCATCACTGTATATTTCTTTCACATGCCTCATTATGGCTAATATAAATTTAAAATAAATTTGTCCCTTAATCATACCATGACTCATTGGTAGTGACCTTGGGGCTGCCTCCTCTGAGCTATACGTTTATTTATGATATTTAGAAAAAGCTACAGTCACCTCACAATCTCAAAAAAGGTACAGTGTTCTCTCTGAAATATAACCATGAGCCTCCCGCTTAAACTTGTCCACCAGCTTCCTGCTGCCTGCAAGATAAAAGCCAAGTTCTTAACACTCAAGGCCCTCTGCAATCTGGTGTTCTCTGCCCACTGGAGGGGGTCCAGTCTCCCAGCAGCCCACCTCTGACTCACACCCCCATGCTCTGACCTCCCAGAATCACCATGTTCTTTTGTTTTCTCTGTGTTCCACACAGGTTGTGCACTTGGCTTGGAACATCATCCCTCTAATTCCCACATCCTCGAAATTACATGTATGCTTCAAGACCCAGCTCAAAGGTACCGGCCACCCATGCCCTATGCTCTCAGACCTTTGCGCATACCTGTTGTCATAGTTGATATCACCTTGAGAACAGTGACTATGTTTTGATTATCTGAGTATTACCAGCACCTAGCACAATACCAGGCACGCAGGACGTGCTCACTATATATTTTTATGGATGGATGAATGCAGGGGGTGGAGAGGGTCTTGCAGTGGCAAACAGAAATCAGTGGGAAAAGTGGTCTTTTTTAAACATATGGGGACACATTGAGACACACTTTCAGTAAAAGACCCTTCTGCATGAAGTCCCATGAAAAAGCTGGCAAACTGAATGAGGGAAGAGGAACTATATGTTTTTATCCAGTAAATTATGAGAGGCTTTCGGAACCACTTCCAAGGACCAAACATAGTCATGTAATAATGGTTATCAGGAAACCTGGCAGAGCAGAGGTATCGAGTCTCGTTATCAAGTCATTATTAAAGTGCTTTGTTTGCTTCTCTAGGCCGACCCCAGAGACTTAGGCCCCAGAGCTGCCTTTTCCTTCTCAAACTGGCTCATTTGAGGGTTGAACAAGGGTTTTGGGGGAAAAAGAGGGGAAAAAAAGGGGAAAAGGCTCTTCTTCCAAGGTTGTTGAATTTTTTTAAACCACAGCCTGATTTGGCTTCAGGGATTCAGAAGACTTTTCCTGACAGCTCTGTTGCCCTCCCGGAATGGAGAATACTAATGGAAAGCAGCTGGCCTCATGTTGTTGGTTTTCTTTAAACAATGTAATAGGATGAAATGTATTTCACGGAGTCTGCGGTAAACAGAATTCTAAGATGACCCACAAGATTCCCACCCCCTGGTATGCATGTCCTGTAAATCCCCTCTCCTTCAGTGTGGGTGGACCTAACCTAATCAGGTGGGCCTCTGAAAAGGAGGGTTTACAAACACCACATGCTCTCACTTATACGTGGGAGCTAAACATTGCGTGCGCATGGACATAAAGATGGGAACGACAGACACTGGGCACTGGGGACTACTAGAGGGGAGAGGGTGGGAGGCAGCAGCGTTGAAAAACTACCTATAAGGTACTATGCTCACTTCCTGGGTGATGGGATCAATCATACCCAAAACCTCAGTAACATGCAATTTACCCATGTAACAAACCTACCCATGTACCCCCGAACCTAAAATAAAAGTTGAAAAAATAAACAAAACACACATTTGAACATGAGTAAATAAAAGGAGGGTTTAGAGATCAGATAACAGAAGCCAGAGAGAGTCAAAGCTGCAGCAGATGCTGTCCTGTTGGCCTTGGAGTAACCAACTGCCATGTTGTCGAGGGCCACATGGCAGGGCATGGCAGGACATGACATGTGGCCTCTAGTAGCTGAGAGAACCCCTTAGCTAACAGCCATCAAGAAACCAGGGACCTCAGGCAGGGTACAGTGGCTCACGCCTATAATCCCAGCACTTTGGGAGGCCGAGGCAAAGGATCACTTGAGCTCAGGAGTTTGATACCAGCCTGGGCAACACAGGAAGACCCGTCTCTACTAAAAATACAAAACATAGCCAGGCATGGTGGTGCACACCTGTAGTCCCAGTTAAGGCTGAGGTGGGAGGATTGATTGAGCCCACGAGGTCGAGGCTGCAGTGAACTGTGATTGCTCCACTCTAGCCTGGGTGACAGAGTGAGACCCTGCCTCAGAGGGGGAACAAAAGGAAATCAGGAACCTCAGCCCTATAGCCTCAAAAAACTGAATTCTGCCAACAACCATTCAGTTTAAAAGATAACCCTGTACCTCAGAGGAGACCTCAGCCCTGACGGCGATTGAGCCTTGTGAGACCCTGAGCAGAGGACTCAGCTAAGCCCAGTCTGGACTCTTGACTCATAGAAACTGAGAGATGGTATATTTGTGTTGTCATAAGACAGTATTTTTTTTTGTCATTTGTAACATAGCAATAGAAGACTAATAGAGTCCTAGAGGCTCTAGCTCTAATTGCAGATGAAGCCAAAACTGGGGTAGGTTTGGAGCCATGTAAGCTGCAACACAGACCTGGTATAGAAGCACACGAGGGGATTATATGCTCCCTTCCCCCAGCACACCCCACTGCAAACCCTTCTTTACGAAGAACTTAAGTTGCTACTCTCTCAAGCAAATTGTCAGCTGGACTGATTAGACCCTGCCAAAATGTTAGAACATGCAAAATCCCCTTAAAGGCTCAGCTTGTTTGAGATGGCTTTCCCTACCCCCAGGACAATGTCTTTAACCCCTTTCAAAATATTTTATTTGAGACAGGGTTTCACTCTGTTGCCCAGGCTAGAGTGGAATGGCATAATCATAGTTCACTGTAACCTTGAACTCCTGAGCTCAAGCAAGCCTCCTGCCTGAGCCTCTTGAGTAGCTAGGACTTACAGGCATGTGCCACCATACCCTGCTAATTTTTTAAAAAACTTTTCTTGTTGGGGGGTCTTGCTATGTTGCCCAGGCTGGTCTCAAACTACTGGGCTCAAGCAATCCTCCTGCCTCTGCCTCCCAAAGTGCTGGGATTACAGGCATGAGCCACTGCACCCAGCCTTTCAAACTATTGCTGTACTTTGTGCCCTCAACCAAGAGTATGTGCATCCACCAAGCAGTGGCTAAAGAGCCCTGGAGTTGAACATTCTGAGGTATGGTAAGGGGAGAGAGTGATGGTGATTGGATTCTTCTAGAGGGAGCGTCTGATGCCAGGATGCCAACTCATTGAGGAACGAGGAACCACCCAAAATGAAAGTATCAGAAAGGGCCCCTATACCCCTTAATTGCAAAATAAAGTATCCTCCAGGGGAAAGGAGGCTATAATCACCCCACAGCTTCCTCTTTTCTTGCAGGAGGTTGGCAGGAGGGCATCAGAGGTCCAGCCAGCTCCTGAAATGCAGCCCTTGGACACTCCGTAATGAAGATGGCTGCCCTTCAGATCACACAATGAGCTCCAGAAGTCCTACTCCACGAGTCCACCAGTAGTCAGTATGATTCCATTGTGGAAAGTCACCCCACTGATTGGCAGAGTTCATTTGGTGGGGTAGGGGTTTGATACCAAGTTCCACCCAGGATACAACTACATCCATGCACAAATCAGGACTGTGGGATATAGACGGAATGATTGGCATTTGCCCAGCAGGGGCCAAGAGCTGCAGCAATTCTCAGCAAGCCCAGGGCCAGCTAGCTAGCCTTGAACTTCTGTTTGTTTGTGCTCCTAGGAGCAGGTGTGAGCACCCTCACGGGAACCTGGGTAGAGGAGGAGAACAATCTTTTTTTCTTTTTCTTTTCTTTCTTTTTTTTTTTTTTTAATACTGTGTCTCGCTCTGTCGCCAGGCTGGAGTGCAGTGGTGGAGGAGAACAATCTTGATGGCCATTTATGCTGGCTCTGAGAGCCCTGGGTGGCTATCTACCTAAAGCAGAAACTGATGCATGGCTTTGGTGGCACGTTATCATATTTTTTAATTTGGAAATTTTGTATTGATACATTATGTTTGTACATATTTATGGGGTACATGTCATACTTTGTTACATGCATAGAACGTATAATCATCAAGTCAGGGTATTTAGCAGATATTCATCACCTCAAATATTTATCATTTGTGT
Source organism: Gorilla gorilla gorilla (assembly GCF_029281585.2). Lineage (NCBI taxonomy): Eukaryota > Metazoa > Chordata > Mammalia > Primates > Hominidae > Gorilla > Gorilla gorilla. The sequence continues at coordinate 130,839,679 of NC_073247.2, forward strand.
TGGGAACATTTCAAGACCTCTTTTGTGGCTATTTTGAAATATATAATATATTACTAATTATAGTCATTCTACTCTGCTATGGAACATTAGAACTGATTCTTTCTATCTAACTGTATGTTTGTATTAACCAACCTCTCTTCATTCACCCCTGCCACCCATACACCCTTCCCAGTCTCTGGTAACTATCATTCTACTCTCTACCACCACGAGATCAACTTTTTCACCTTCCACATATGAATGAGAACATGTATTATTTGCCTTTCTGTGCCTGCCTTATTTCACTTAACATAACGTCCTCCAGGCTCATTCACATTGCTGTGAATGACAGGATTTAATTCTTTTACATAGCCAAGTAGTACTCCATTGTGTATATATACTGCATTTCCTTTATCCATTCATCTATTGATGGACAGTTAGATTAATTTCACATCTTCACTACCGCGATGGCACACTACTTAAGATGACATCTTCAGCAAATTCTGCAAAGTCAACCCTCCAAATGTCCATGGATGTCAGCAGCAAGACATACCAGGGAGAGAAGATCATCTCTCTACATTCCACACCCTCGCCTGTGGGTATTTGAACATCTGGATCATCAAACAGATGCCCAAATAGGCTCTAGGGGATGCCTGCCTCAGATACTTGCTGCAGGACAATTGTCACTGAGGCCTTTCTTACACACTAGAAGGCCAAAGAATAATGGAATCCACCCTCTCCACCTCGCCATCACGAGGAAGCCCATTTCAGAAATACCTCTGAGCACCCTGATTGTCATCCAGTGAACATGCAAAGAACTTGGCCTAAAAGATCCTTTCTGAGATCTCTCTAGTGGCCTAAAAGCCCAGCAGACAGGGAGTCCTATTCCATCTTACAATCCACAAATCCTATGATCAAAGGCTCTGTTCTTGTGCAGTGAGGGGCAATTAATATTATGCAATTAATCCAACTAATGAAATTGCTGAGTCCTCAGTCTGTGCCAGGCAGACACTGTGAAAAATTATTTTATGTGCATTATCTAATTGAGTCCTCACAAGAGTTCTATGTAGTAAGCATTGTTATTTTGTTTTTATTCTTTTCACACCCACTTCCCAGATAAGGAAACTGAGTCTTGCTGAAATTAGGCAGTCTGTGCAAGGTCATACACGTTGTGAGTAATAGAGTTAGGACTCAAACCCAGTTCTGGATTTTAAAGCCCATGATTCGACCACTACACTCTTCTCCTTCCTCACTTGGCAAAATCTGGTCAATTTGAAATGCCCGCTCACTGCTGCCCTAGAGAATCTTCCTTACTGGTCTATTACATGACCTGAAAATAGAATAGTTCACCAGGCCATTAGCAGCCCCTAACACCTTTGCAGATATTTGCCGACATTTTAACAATGCACAGAGTCCTGCCAAAAATGACCCACTAGATACATATATTGTGATGAGGGATCTTAAGGGAGATAGGTCTGCAGCATGGGGACCCTTGGGTGGTCAGACTGAAGTGCTGTTCCAGCATTGGGGAGGAGGGGCAGGAAAGCATGAGAACACTGCGAGACTCAAGAGAAAAGTCAGAATTGAGGGGCCCTAAGGATGGACTTCACAGCTTTGAGTGTGTGTTGGGTGCCAAGAGCTCTGCCCCCAAATGCTCTGCTAGTTCTCAAGCCCATCCCAGCAGAATGTGTCTAAGGCTTTTGATCTTGTTGTTGAGTTACTGCAGTAGCTGTTATTACTGCTTCCAGTGGTCAATAATACACCAGTTGAGGGAGGAGGTAAAAATCTCCAAAGAGGAAAAAAAAGTAAAAGTAGAAGAAGGCCAGGTGCGGTGGCTCACGCCTGTAATCCCAGCACTTTGGGAGGCCGAGGCGGGCGGATCACCTGAGGTCAAGAGATTGAAACCATCCTGGCCAACATGTTGAAACCCCGTCTCTACTAAAAATACAAAAATTAGCTGGGTATGGTGGCAGGTGCCTGTAATCCCAGCTACTCGGGAGGCTGAGGCAGAGAATAGCTTGAACCTGGGAGGCAGAGGTTGCAATGAGCCGAGATTGCGCCACTGCACTCCAACCTGGTGACAGAGCAAGATTCCATCTAAAACAAACAAACAAAAAAAAGTAGAAGAAAGGGGGTTGCTAGTGGAGGATGTGAATTTTACGTAGCTCATTGGATTCTGTGGGATTTGATATAGATATCTCCTGCTCTTAGAATTCAAAAGCCGTCAAGGAGTGGAGACACCAGGAGTCATTTTCTGGCCAGGGGAGGTAGGGGAGATAAGGGAGAAAGAACAACCAGTCCTCTGGAATGCGTCCCCAGCCCAAGCTGAACTATCTGTGTCCTTTGTGCAGGCACATTGTAACTTTCTGGTTTCATCTTGCAGCCTTTTGGCCCACAGGGTGGAGGTTGGGGAAAGCAATCTCAGCATCACCCCATGGTTATGAGAAATAGCCTTTTGGTCTCCCAGTTCTGGAGGGATATAGAAGTCTCTGAGTGAATTTCATCTTAGCAGGAAGGGAATGGGCATAAGGAGGGGTGATGCTGATGTCTTTGTCCCCAGAGGGCACATACCCACAGAAATAAAAATGCCATGGCCAGGTGCAGTGGCTCATGCCTGCAATCCCAGCACTTTGGGAGGCCGAGGCCAGAGGATCACTTGAGCCCAGGAGTTCAAGAGCAGCCTGGGCAACATGGCAAGACCCCATCTCTACAAAAAAAAATTTCTAAAACTTTAGAAAATTTCTTAAAAATTTTTAGAAAAGAAATAATGCCTCCAAGAATCTGAGATCACTGGACATTCTCAGTCAAGGTGACATCTGAGACTTTAGGACCTCAGATTTCTTTAACCCTGATCCCATGTACAGCCCTGCAGCTCGGCAAAGGCAGCTCCCTACCTGGAGTTGTGGGAAGAGTTATCCGAAGGTTCTCTAGCCCCAAATCTTTCCTTTTACCCCAGCCATGGCATCACCCTCTCTTTCTACCTGGCCTAAAATATCCACCATCAGAATCCTTCCCCTTGAGCCAGACAGCAAAGTCAGAACATTATTTCCCAGAGCCTGTCTCATTAGTAACCCCAAGGTCTTTATGCACAGCTACTATGTGCTTAGACCTGTTTCAGGTGCTATGTAGGCAATGACAAAATAAAATCGTTAACATTTACTTGACAATTAATATGTGCAAATGCTGTTTGAAGCGCTTCGGATACATCATCTCATTTAATCCTCAGAGCAATCCTATGAGGTAGGTACTAGTTATTTTCACTTCTCCCCCATTTTGTAGATGACAAAACAGAAAGGCTAAGTAACTGCCCAGGGGCACATGACAAGTTCGAATTCTGAAGGTAGGATTTGAATCTAGGCAATCTGACTCCAGAACCAATAAGTGCTACAGAAAATGACCAATTCCCTGATGACAAAGAGAAAGAATACACATGAAACAATTGAGAATAGAACTACATTAGGAATCACAAAGCCCGCGTCCTGAAATCTGCTGTTCCAAAAAGTTGTCCTTGCAGCCTTGCCCGAGTCATAGCCCCTCTTTGGACCTCAGTTCTCACATTTGTAAAATAAGATGAGGCAAAATTATCATGTGTTAGGACAAGGATTCGCAGGGTTAAACTCTAGGGCGAGCTTGTCCAACCCACGGCTCCTGTGCCGCATGCGGCCCAGGATGGCTTTGAATGTGGCCCAACACAATTTCGTCAACTTTCTTAAAACATTATGAGATTTTTTTTACAATTTATTTAAGCTCATCAGCTGTAGTTAGTGTATTTTATGTGTGACCCAAGACAATTCTTCTTCCAATGTGGCCCAGGGAAGCCAAAACATGGACCACCCCTGCTCTAGGGCACTGGCTACATGTGGAAGGAGTCTGCAGGCCCCAAGAGTTGTGGAACAAAAAGCTGGAGTGTACTTTGCTTACATGTGTGGTACAGGGGGCTAGATGCCAGAAATGAGGCAGAGGGGTAAGATCAAGTCAGAAAAGGGTGTCCATAACACATGGCAAAGCTGAGAATGGCAAGGAACAGCAAAGCAAGGCTAGTATGCTGAGATTTAGATGTAAATGAGGTCAAAGAACAAGGGAAGGTGAAACTGAAGGGGAACAACATAGGAGGCCGTCAAGCTACAGAAGGGACCAGAAGGTGCTTTTATGGGTCGCTCCATCTACAGCAGAAAGGACTAAAAGGGACCTTTCCATGCAGGCTGAAGTCACCATGAAAGACTATAGAGAAGGCAGAAGTTTGGTTTGGTTTGGTTGTTTTTTTTTTTTTTTTGAGACGGTGTCTCGCTCTGTCACCCAGGCTGGAATGCAATGGTGCAATCTTGGCTCACTGCAAACTCCGCCTCCCGGGTTCAAGCAATTCTCATGCCTCAGCTTCCCGAGTAGCTGGGATTACAGGTGACCACCACCACGCCCAGCTAATTTTTGTATTTTTAGTAGAGACGGGGTTTCACCATGTTGGCCAGGCTGGTCTCGAACTCCTGACCTCAGGTGATCTGTCCGCCTTGGCCTCCAAAAGTGCTAGGATTACAGGCATGAGCCACCACGCCAGGCCGAGAAGGCAGAACTTAAGATACGCCAGGTGCTAGGCAGAAAAGTTTGCTGACAGCTTGAGCACTGAGGCACTGAGAGTCAGCACAGATGAGTTACAGATGAGGACAGAGAGGGCAGGTGACATCCACAAACCCTAGTGACCAGGAAGGAGTAAATGATGTGCCCAGGCTCTTCCTCCTACAGTGTACTACCTGGAAGGAAAAGAAAAGTGGCAGTGAACCCCAGGAGAGCAGAAATCTGTTGGGCTTCTCTAAACTTCAGGCACAAGAATCCCTAGTCAGAATGACCTAGGAAAAAGAAAAAGCCACACTGGAGTAGCATCTGTCCTCACAGTGCCCGGGAGAAGCTCGTAAATGGGGGTGGCAGGTGGCTGGCCCCTGACCCAGCTGGACACTGCCCCGTTGTCCACTTGAGCATGAGAGAAAAGCATACCCCAGCATGTGAGGAATAAATGAGATGCATAGAAAGTAGCACAGTGCCTGGCACAAAGAAAGTGCTCAATAAATAGTGAGGTTTACAAAACTCCCATGACAGATAAAGGCAAACTGTGAGCACAGGGTTCAAGGAGGAAGGCTGTAAGTCAAGAGCATGTGTAACAATCACTGATTCCTTGGCACTCACTCACAGGGATGCTGCTTCTTCAGTGGGAGTGGGGCCCAGGAACCTGCAAGTCCAGAACCTTCCAGGTGACTCCTGGGAGGTGAGGGCTCCAAATACCTAGCTTTAAGGAAACCCTGCTGCAAATCACCTTGGTACAGGGCATGGCTGAAACAGAAAACCTGAATTGGGAAGCCATAAGAAATGGATGGCAGCTAGAGAGTGGATTAATAGACATTGGAGCCTCAGGAAAGTGGGAAGGTGGGAGGGGAGTGGATGGTGAGAAATTACCTACTGGGTACAATGTATACTATTCGGGTGTTGGGTGCACTAGAAGCCTAAACTTCACCAAGTATCCACACTATATCACTCATATAAAGCTCTTGGCAAGAGGCATAACACACAGTAAGCACTCGATACATGTTCACTGTTATTGGTATTACTCTCCCTTCTGCCCAAGAAGGCTGTCCTCCCCGTGGTGGTAATGACCTGTGTTCCCTGCTCTTCATCAGTTTCCCTAAAGTAGGGGATGAGATGTTCTGCAGTTACCCACAATATATCCATGTAACACAACTGCACTTGTACCTCCTACATCTATAAAAATAATAAATAATAAAAAGAAATGGATGGTAGGACAGGGCAAGTGTGGTGAAGAAAAAGCAATTTGAATGATATCTAGAGAGAATCGTGACCACAGATGAAGGTATTTTTCTTCTAATAAACACCTCTAAGATGTGAGCCTCCAATGAGGCCTCTAGCAATTTTTGGACAGTTCAAACCCCAGCTCTGCAATTAACTAGCTGTGAGGCCTGGGGCACATGGAGTCCTTTCTTGGAGCCTCCGTTTACTCCCCTAAGGACTAAGGGGTTGAACTAGACTTGAAGTCTAGGGTTATTTTTAGCTCAGGCATTCTTGGATTCTATTATTTCCTGAGATGATCTTTCAAAATTCCCAGTTCATCCTAGAGTAGCCAGATTTTGCAGAGGCTCACTATAAGCCCTCCCTGAGTTGGCCAATGGTGGCCCAGCTTTCACAGCAAGACTTTCAGAAGCCTGTCAATATTGCAGAAAACTGTCTTACTTTCAGATTGTTTAGAAACCAAAGCTATATTTCCCATTTAAAAAATGCACAGGCCAGGTGTGGTGGCTCACACCTGTAATCCCAGCACCTTGGGAGGCCGAGGCGGGTGGATTAACTGAGGTCAGGAGTTCAAGATCAGCCTGGCCGACATGGTGAAACCCCATCTCTACTAAAAATACAAAACTTAGCTGGGTGTGGTGGCATGCACCTGTAATCCCAGCTATTCAGGAGGCTGAGGCAGGAGAATTGCTTGAACCCAGGAGGCGGAGATTGCAGTGAGCTGAGATTGCGCCACTGCACTCCAGCCTGAGCGACAGAGCAAGACTCTTTCTTAAAAAAAAAAAAAAAAAAAAAAAAAAAAAAGCTCAGGTTGCAGATTTAACTAAAAATTCCCCACTCATTATTTCCTCCACTTCTAAAGAGAACTACCTCATCCCAAAGAGTTTCCTCCTTCCTCTAACTCTGAAGAAGCAAACATACGCCATTTCTGTATAAAATAAGTCTCAGGATCATTGATTTTTTGCTTCTGGGGCCACAAGGACAAAAGAAACAAACATTCTTCACTTGTGAAGTTAAAATTATGTCCTTCAAAAATAGGGCATGGCTGGGCATGGTGGCACATGCCTGTAGTCCCAACTACTGGAGATGCTAAGGCAAGAGGATCACCTGAGCCCAGGAGTTCAAGGCCAGCTTGGACAACACAGCAAGACCCCATTTTAAAAAAGGGTTTTGGAGGTTTAGTGGGGATTTTCCTCCTCCTCTTTCCCTTAACAGGTTTCTGGATACCCCTCCAACTATCACAAATGAACAGTGAACTAATGCAGAAACCTCTGTTAATATGCTTGATGGCAAACTCTAGAGAGGAAGCTTTCCCTGATCTACTGGGTTCTGTTGCAAATCTGAGGAGGCAGATGCGCCCGTGCTCCCAGGACCCTTTCCTTTCTCCCATGGGCTCAGAAGACTCTCCCTTTGACTTACTTTCCTCTCCATTTTCCCAGGACAGTTGGGCTTATGGAAAGGGAAGATCTAAATGCAGTAAGGAAGAAGTATCATGATCCTTAGTTCATAGGATGGGCTAGTTAGTACTTAGCTCATGAAGTTCACAGGCCAGGAAATAAGAAATAAAGACCTTGTTAATGTAAAAATGCAACATGACTTTATCAACTTTCTGTAGCAATATTTTTCTGAAATACACTGCCTCCTGTGCTGTTGCTCTTTTCTTACTCATATCTGGACTTTCCCAGGTCCATATCTCTTCTTTTCGTGTTCTCTTGTTTCTATTTCTCATTTTGAACATCTCCCTTATATGTTATAGTAGATAACTGAATTATATTGTTCTAAGTTTTTGTGTTTGTAGCAAGAAATATGGTTCAAAATGTTCAAATTAGATGGGTAAAATATTTTGTTTCTACTTTTAGAAGTTCAAGCAAGTTGATTTAACAATATGGGGCCCTTTGTTAATTTTTTCCCCTGTGGCCTTGGCCTCATTAGATGAAACTCTCCCTCTTCCTATCAGGCTGGGGAATTTTTGAGGACCAGAACCTCAGACTAATGCAGATCTTGACAAGCTGAGTGGCCTAAGGTAAGTCATATAATCCCTTCATGCCTCAGTTTCCTGATTTATAAAATGAACATGATAATAGAAGGGTCTGGGGACAGAAGTTAGGAGATGAAGGAAGTAGGTGGAATGAAAGAAGTATGAACATCATAAGTCATCTTTGTGTAGTGCTCTTGACTCTCTGATCCAGTAGTTTCTAAGCAGATGTGCTTTTGTCACAGAAAGAGAAATCTGGCACATTGACCTTCTGAGTAGGAAGCATAACATAATTGTGAAAGGGTTAGGCTATGAAGCTGGACAAATCTAGGTTTGAATCCTAGCTCTTGTCAGTTACTAGGTGTGTGATCTTGGGCAAGACACTGAACTGCTGAAAACCTAAATTTCCTTAGCTGATAAGTGGGGCTTAGTACTTTCATCATAGGCTAACTGTGAAGATTCATTCATTTAATAATTGTTCATTGAGCTCCTGATATGTGCTAAGAAGAGCCCAGAGCAGTGCTCAATAAAGAGAAGGGCCCTGCTCTCACAGACAGCTTGGTGAACTAACTCACTGTGTTTGTCCATTTTGAATTGCTATAAGGGAATTGAGGCTGGGTAATTTATAAAGAAAAGACTTTGATTCGGCTTATCATTCTGCAGCCTATACAAGACTACCAGCATCTGCTTCTGGTGAGGGCCTCAGGAAGCTTCTAATCATGGCAGAAGTAGAGCTGGTTTGTGGAGATTACATGGTGAAAGAAAGGAAGGAGGTGGGCACGGTGCCTCATGCCTGTAATCCCAGCACCTTGGGAGGCCGAGGTGGGTGAATCACCTGAGGTCAGGAGTTCAAGACCAGCCTGGCCAACATGGTGAAACCCCATCTCTACTAAAAATACAAAATTAACTGGGCGTGGTGGTACATGCCTGTAATCCCAGCTACAGGAGGCTGAGGCAGGAGAATCACTTGAACCCAGGAGGCAGAGGTTGCAGTGAGCCGAGATCACGCCACTGCACTCCAGCCTGGGCAGCAAAGTGAGACTCCATCTCAAAAAAAAAAAAAAAGAGGAAAGAGAGGGGAGGAGGTGCCAGGCTCTTTTTAACAAACAGATCTCATGTGAAGTAATAGAGTGAGAACTCACTCATTACCACTGGTAGGGCACCAAGCCATTCATGCGGGATCCATTCCCATGACCCACACACCTCCCACTAGGCTTCACCTCCAACATTGGGGATCAGGTTTCGACATGGGACTTGGAGGGGACAAGTATCTAAACTATATCACTCATATAAAGCTCTTGGCATGAGGCATAACACACAGTAAGCACTCAATACATGTTCACTATTATTGGTATTACTCTGTCTTCTCCACCAGAAGGTTTTCCTCCCCATGGTGTTAATGACCTGTGTTCCCTGCTCTTCATCAGTTTCCCAAAAGTAGGGGATGAGACTTTCTGCAGTTACCCATACTCTCTCCATCAGCCTCCCAGTAACCAGCAGGTTTGTCCAATGGTTACCTGCATTGGGGGCTGGGGCCCATGGGTGTGTGAGGGCAAAGCCAACTGGATCCAACCTGTGTCCTTGGCCCATTAGCCACCATTGGATCAATAGGCCACAGATACGGCTTGAGTTTCAATCCCAGACTCCTGGGAAACCAGCTGTCCCCAGAAAGCCTCTCTCTGGGTTCACAGAATGGAGTGACTTCTTTGAGGCAAGTATCAAGCCCAGGCGAGGCTGCTCAGGCTCCTCCTTAACTGTATTTGTGACCACCCAGGCCCTGTGCTTTTTATATTTCACCCGAGGCTATTCTTAAACAGCTCAGACTGCTCTTTTGGACACTGTAGTGGCACAGCAAGGAAAATCCTCCCCCTTTCCTCTTCTCCAGAAAGGACTAAATGGCTTTCCTATACCAACAGCAGAAACTTTCATTTCCTTTGGCTGTCCCAGAAGAACAGAAATGGGATCGTGACTACCTAATTGGTTAATGGTCACTCTTTGTTTGTCAACATAAGGTGACAAGGGAACTCATATTTACTGAGGGCAACCTATGTGTGCCTGCCAGTTACCTAATTTAATCTTTGTGACAACACCATGAGGTAGGAATCATCTCCATTTTACAGATGAGAAAATTAAGGCTCAGAAAGGTTAAGGCATTCACCCATGGCCACATGGCTAGTAAGTAGCATTGTGAGGATTCAAACCCGTATTTGACTCCAAAGCCCCATGCACTTTCTACTATATGGTACCAAAATATTTTCCACGTGTACATATGTATCTGTCAGTCCAGACACTCTGCCTAAGTGGCTGAACCCTTGGGCAGTATGGCCTTTGATGGCACACTATAAGCTGCTCTTCTTTCCCCTTGGACCAGATGACTTGCTCCTTCATTAGGAGCCTGGGAGACAGGTTTGTCCATATAGTGCTCTGGCTTCCCAGCGCCAAATGCCAAGCTTCAATGCATCCTTAAAATGGTGCCTGGGCTGTCCTGCCATACACTGGTCAGGTGACCAACAGAGCAGGGCCTAACATCGTGAGGAACTCCCGGTTTCCTGCTGCTCTCTGGTACAACCTTCCCAATTCAGACACTTACATTCCAAATTTAAGACAGTTTTACCAAGGCAGGACTTTTGTACTGAATCTAGATGAAAGCACAGCTGTGTAATGTGCAAACTTTTGGCACAAAGCTTATGCTTCCAGAGGGACTTGTACTCTTCAGAGCACAACCCAACAATGCTGTAGCATAGACAGCTAGGGGAGAAGCACTACTATGATTACCATTTTATTATTCCCACTTTACGGATGTGGCCAAAGAGGCATGGGGACATGACTAGAGGAATCCTGTGAGGGCTGAGAGTTGGAGCTCTGCCTCTGAAGTGGCCTTTAAATAATATTCCAGGGGAGGTCTTGTTTTTAAGCCCTGCACAAGCCCCACTTACATGATGACAATTACTATACTTATCACAAATCTCTAGCAATAATTGCTAGCATCTCTCAAATTCTTACTGTGCTAGATACTGCTACATGTTTTATTTCTCATGCATAATTTAATTTGATACTCACCATCCTGAAAAGTAGGTACCATTGTTACTTCTTGTTTTACAGATGAGAAAACTGAAGCTCAGAAGGCCTAGATGACATACTCAAGACCATAAAGCTAGAAAGTGGTAGACTGTGGACATGAACCAAGGACTATGCTCCACAAGACCATAGTGCCTCTAACACTGAATCCAATAGGAAAGCCACTAGCCACATGTGGTTGTTTAATTTTAAATTACTTGCAATAAAGTAAAATTAAATACTCAGTTGTTCAGTTATGCTAGCCACCCTGCAAGGGCTCAGTAGCCACACGTGGCTAGTGGCTATCTTATTGGACAGCACAGATAGAGGTCATTTCCATTATCACAGAAACTTCGAGTGAACAGTGCTGGTCTAAACGCTCTTAAGGTGGGTCCTCCTCAGACTTCTACTTTGGGAAACTGTTATTAGTTTAAGGTAGAGTCTCATAATCTCGGCATGATTGACATTTGGGGCTGCAAAATTCTTTGGTAGGAGGTAGGGAGTGGCTCTTCCTGCTCATCCTTGGATGTTTAGCAGCATCCCTGGGCCTCTAACCACTAGATGTCAGTAGCATATCTTGGCCCCGGTTTTGACAACCAAAAATGTCTCCAGACATTGCCAAATGTCCCCTGGGGAGCAAAATTATACCCCACATGCCCCTGCCACCCTCCAGTTGAGGGTCAAGGTAAGTACTATACATGCATTTGAAGTAATAGCATGCAACAGGGACCTGCAACCCCCAAGCCACAGACCACTACCAGTCTGTAGCCTGTTAGGAACCGGGCCACACAGCAGGAGTTGAGTGGCAGGTGAGGTGAGCTCATCCAGCTGTTAAGAGAACAAGTACTTACCTTGACCCAGAAGTACTGTGTCAAGGTAGTACTATATATGCATTTGAAGTAATCAAATGGCAAGCCTTCACTAACTTAACTTGGCCTTCTGAAAGCAAGCCAATTCACTAAAACTAATTTCTTCTAGCGAATTATAAAGTTTATAGCAATTTGAATTGAATGGGCGATTTTAATAGCTATTGAAGATTTCATGAAAGAGTAAAACCGTTTAAAGCAGTAGGAGAGTAAAGATGCCAAGAGGGATTACTATAATACATTGTAGGATTCATTCCTCAAATTTGCTATCCACTGACTATAACTATGGAATTGTGAAGGAAGGATAAGAAGCAGATTGGTTTAAAAAGCTAAAAGAACGCTAAAGTAGAAAATCATTAGGAAATGACAAGGGCAATCACATCGCATTTTACATTTTGGTTACTAATTTCCAGAAATAACACACAACAAAAAATTATGCTATATGAGAAACTGATGAAAGAATTCTAAAAATGCTAAAGTTGACACAACTGAAAATGCACTTTCAAAGGATTCAAAAGAAGCTAGTGCACAAAAAATAAGTATATGAGGTGACGGGTATGTTAGTTACCTTGATTTAATCATTCCACAATGTATACATATATCAAAACATCAGGTTGCACACTATAAATATACACAAATATTCCATTGTCAATCAAGAAAATACATAAATTTCTTTAAAGAAACAAATGTAAGCATTCCCATATAATATGCTGAAATTTTGGCTCCTGATGAAATAATATACTTTTCCAGATTGTTCATATATTCCCAAGGAAACCAAACCTCCCTACAACGAGTGGAACATCCCTTAGAATGCTGCTAAAGACCAAATGAAACCTGTCAACTACATCTTTAGAGACATCTCCAAAAGCTTTAAAACCATTTTCTCCTAAATGAATTTTTGCAAAGACTTAAATACTTTATGTTGTAAATAACTGAAAGAAAAAACTTTAGGTAAACTGGTAAATACGGCAAATAATTTATTCAAGAAATTGCCCAAGAGCCAGTTTCCCCCTAACTCCTTACAGAGGGTGAGGCTGGGGGCCTGGGAGAGTATCTCCTCCCTCTGACCCCTACACTGGTACCTGCCACTCCATTGGCACCCATCAATTCTCCTATCGCTCTCAGGAATGAAAAGTGCAACTGAGTGAATGCAAGTTAGCAAAATGTGACACCCAGACTGAGCCCCTTGCCAGGGAATTAGAGTTAACAATCTTTCTTCTAAAACTAGGGGGAAAGAAAAAAAAAACAGGAAAGAAGGGAGGGAGAGAAGGAAGTGAAGTGCCACAGGGATCTCTAATGACCACATTAAACACGTCTAATTACAGTGAGGAGTGGAAGTTGGGTCTGATCTGGCAGGCTAAGCTGCAGCTACACATTTCTGGTGCTTTCAAATGGCCTAAATTTGCCTTCCCTAACTGGAAAGTGACATAGAGCCAAATTTCATGTTCATCATTGTTCTCTCCGTGCAGCTAGGTATGCCGCAAGGTCTCGGGTTCCGGAGAACTGGTTGCAGATGCTATGGGGAGATGGGCCCAGGTTGGTAGAGGGCACTTCAGGGTTGGCTGTCCTCTAGCATCTGGATTCCAGGGGGCTGCTCAGGGCCAAGAAAGAATGCATGGATCCTCAGAATACCAGCAACTGGACCTCATTACAAGTCAATATTTGTGGCTTCTAATCTCAAATTGTAACCCACACTGCTTCCAGGGTCATCAGGGAAGTTTTGCAGCCAAGGAGAGCAGGCTGACACATAATTTACAATAGCAATTCCCTGGTCAGGTGTCAAGTACCTGTTGCAGAAGCTCTCAGCCTCACTTTCCCGAATCCTGTTATTGGAGTAGGAGAAGCTGACTAGCATGATGTGAGGGGCCCACTATCCTGGCCAGATCCCCAAGATTACCAGCAATCACTGGAGTGACACAAAAGCATCCAGGTCCTGTTGAAATACACATTATCAGGAGTTAATCATTAATGTCTACTAACCTGTCATCACAGGTCAGTTGGCTAAGAGCTAGCCCCTGGGCCACAAGATGGCAATGTGTTAGCCAAGAGGAAGTCCACGGCCTAGAAGGCCAGAGGCCTGGAGAAGACAGGCTTGGAGAGAAGGGCAAAGTTCAGGCCCAGAACACCTGGGGTGGAAGGGGTACTGAAATCGGAAATGGGTTGTAACAGGAGAGACTGGGGTTGCTAAAAACAAAGTTGCCCTGGGCTAGGCACGGTGGTTCATGCCTGTAATCCCAGGCCAAGGTGAGAGGATCACTTGAGCCCAGGAGTTTGAGACCAGTCTGGGCAACATAGCAAGACCCTGTCTCTATAAAAAGATTTTTTTTTAAATTAGCCAGGCCATGGTGGTAGACACCTGTAGTCCCATCTACTTGGGAGGCTGAGGCAGGAGGATCACTTGAGCCCAGGAGTTTGAGACCAGTCTGGGCAACATAGCAAGACCCTGTCTTTATAAAAAGATTTTTTTTAAAGTAGCCAGGCCCTGGTGGTAGACACCTGTAGTCCCATCTACTTGGGAGGCTGAGGCAGGAGGATCACTTGAGCCCAGGAGTTTGAGACCAGTCTGGGCAACATAGCAAGACCCTGTCTTTATAAAAAGATTTTTTTTAAAGTAGCCAGGCCCTGGTGGTAGACACCTGTAGTCCCATCTACTTGGGAGGCTGAGGCAGGAGGATCACTTGAGCCCAGGAGTTCAAGGCTGCAGGGAGCTATGATTGTTCCACTGCACTCCAGCCTGGGTGACAGAGTGAGAGACCCTGTTCAAAAACAACAACAACAAAAAGTTGCCTGAGCTCACCATTTTGCCTTAGGCTGAATTGACCTCTGCAGCAGTCCCAGAGAGAGGCCACAGTATCCCACAATGTATGCTTTTGGTCTACTACTCAGATGACAATCTTTCCTCTATCTGAGCTAGACAGCTCTGTGCTGGGAGTCAGGGTACTCAGGAGTCTAATCTTTGTATTGCCACTGACTGTATGACCCAAAGAGAATAGCTAAAAACCTCTGGGGCCCACTTTGTTTACCCTTAAAGTGAAGACATTGTCACCCACCCACAATTACAGGGTCTTGTCAGATTTAAAAAGTTCTTTTGCTTTGCCTTCATCTCCTTCTATACTTGTGCAATATGGTGTCACATAATTCAAGCCTACTGCTTTTTTCTCCCTTCTTCCAAAAAGTGTATTCACCAATCTCTTGATAATTCTCCTGTAACCTGCTGTGCTTCTATCTCTATGAAAATAGTAACAGAACTTAATAACTAGTTATCTTGAACAAGATCTATATCTGCAGTAACTAGTGGTTTTTAAACTAGAGACTCATTTGATTAGAGCAAAGTGCCAATGAGGCTCTTGGCATGGAGTCAAGGCCCACAAGAATATGGATGGCTGCTCTGAACATACCCATTTCCACCCCTGGCCAGACATTTCAAACATCTCCACGATGAGAAATGTATATATTTATACATAAAATCTAGACTGCAATTGTATGTGGGAGAGGAGACTGTGAATCAATCCTGTGTTTCTGCCCAAATTTGAATTTCAAGGCCTATTGGGCTTCCTTGAGAAAGTGCAACCCTGCTGATTTGGCCAAGTTGTGATCCTAGGAAACCTCCTTGTGTTGGGGGGAGGTGGGGGTGTTAGGGGGATGGAGGGTGCGAGAGTGCCCAAGGTTTACGGGGGAGCAGTGAGTGTTTGAGCCAGCACCATTTCCCTCCCAGTCTTCCTCTCCCACAACACCTGGAGCCTAGGAAAAAGCTCAAAGAAGAGGACCCGACAGTTCCTCCATCTGCTCGCTTCCAAATGCTCCTACTCTCATTTACATTCTCTCCTACTGAGCTTATGTCCCCATCCTCTACCTCTTGCAAACTGCTCTTTACTGGCCTGGTCACCCCCTAAGAAGGCAAGCTCCTTAAGTGCATCTTCGTTCAGTCAACAAGATTCCTTCAACAAATGCTTGTGCCAGACACTGTGCTTGCTTGGCTCCAGGAGGGGAAAGGAAAAGTTTCTCCCAGAGGGAGAAACTAGCTTTGTGCCCAATTGTCAGGGCCAAATGAACCCATGCAACGCTCAATGATTGGAGACTTGCAATGAGTGAGGTGGGTTTCTGGCTGTGATTCCAAGTTGGAATAGTTAAGGGAAAAGAAGAGTGTTCACTCCATGATTGAAAATTGGCAATAATCATGTACACTCACATACCCACTAATTAACCATATGACTAAATCTATTTTGGTTAATATCTTCTTCCTTTTGGAATTGCTTGCAATACGTAAACATATGCACATACAACATCCAAAAACAACACTGTGGACACATAATAAGAATATACTGCTTGAATATAATACCCCATCAAGTAACTGGGAGACTGCATATTGTACAGCTTGGAATAAATTTAGAAAATTAAGACAACTCAGAAAACTTAAGGTGATTCTTCTCTACTCATCCATGTTTCCCTCTCTCTTTCCACCCCTCTCTCGGCCTTCCTCTCGTCTCTCTTCCACTTCTTGGCCCCAGTCCCCCATCTCCCTTATCTCCCTACAAGATCATTTATTGTCAGTCATGCTAGCTGCTTGCTGGCTGCTTACTAGTGCCAAAACATCATGTTCTGATGCAATTGAACCACATTATTTGACGGAATTATTGCTGTCAGTTATTTGAATGGTGTTACTAATCAATGAAATGAGCCTTGTAAAATCCAGGTTTGTGCGTTGCTTTACTTTGAGATGATGTTGGCTAGGTTTCTTGACACATAGAGAAGCTATAGCTTTGTCCAGTCTCTCTCCCTGGTCTGTCTGTTATATAAACATCACCTTTGTGCAGATCTCCCTTCTCAGACTTGAGTCATTTCTTACAAACTCTGGCAAAGTCAAGGCTGTAGGAGTGCCACAAAGTACCCCTGCACCAAGTGGTAGGGAATTGCGGTGTGCAGGGCAGGAAGCCCCGGGAATAACTAGGTATTTCCAGGTCAGTCACTGCAGCTGGGCCAATCTCCCCCTTGGTGCTTCACTCCTTCTTGCCTTTGTAAGTCAACCAAAGACAACTGCAATAGCCTTGGGAATACGCTCGACTTCCAGTCCTGGCCCCTCGGTCCCTGGGGCCCAGGTGAGCCAGGTAGGGGTGCCGGGCAGGAAGGAGAGAAGCGTGAAAGGCAGAGAAGCCTCGAGGCGTCCAGCCGGCCCTCATTTCCCCGCGTAGAGTTGACCTGGCTCTGTGTCCCCCGACCTGCCGAGTCCCAGAAGCTGGGTTGAGGGCTCTCCCGCTGCTGAGCTTTCCCACTCACACGCACACGCACACCTGCGCGAGCTCTCCCAGGAGGGCACCGCCCCCAACCAGCGGGGTGCACAGGGGAATGATGTTGCAAGTTCGAGCCCAGAGGTGTCTCGGTGCTCCCCGACCACCCCTGGGTCATTCCTCGCCGCCCGTTTTTACGGCGAGCGCACCACTTGGGCGGTTAGGAGCCCCTGCAAGGCCGGCTGGGGTTCTGCCACCCTCCACTCTGTGGTGTCTAGGGGGAGTAGGTCGGCTGCGCCCGCCCGCCACTTACTCTGAAATCTTGAGGCAAGCATGAAAGCTAGCCATGGTGCTGCTGAGGGAGCCGCTGGCCGGTTACGTGCCTTGCCTGCTGGGGTGCATGGGAGCCCGCGCTGTGGGCATGCCCTTAGAGGCTGCCACGTGGGGGCAGCTCGGCACTTCAAGCGCCCACCCGCACGCAGCCCCAGACCCACAGGCCGAAGCAATAACCAGCCAGATAAAGTTTCTTCTCCAAGGCCTCTCGCTGTCTTCTGATCTCAGTCCAAAAAGGGCTGGGCTTGTTCCTTACATGGTTAGGAACTGTTAACTCCCCTTTTCCCTCTGTCTCCATCTTCCCGCCACAACAGCATCCTTAGAGCAAAATACCAGATGCTCTTTCTTAGCCTCTCTGTATCCCTGCGGAGCTGAGCGTGAGAAGTAATTTGGAGATGAAACCCTAAGGAAAGAGTAGAGGCTTTTATCCGAGCAGTAAAGGACACTCAAGGGCTTTGGGAAGGCGATGTAAATAAATCGCTTTCTGGCATTTTAGATGGTGTGGGATGGAGGGAGAGGGGAGCAGAGGGGAGAAGAGAGAGGCCAGGGAAGAAAGAAAATTTAAGTAGCAAGGCTGCAAGCATTCCCACCTAGATGTGAACACTGTTTTTGAGGTGTTCTAAGCTGTTCTTGTTCAGTCTTAAGGAAAACTATTTACTCCCTAAGCCAGTCTGGGGCCATGAACCAAAAAAGCAAGAATTTCCTTAAATTTGTGAAATCTTTTCTGCCCTCGAGATGAAAGTCCCTACCAAAGCTTGTGTGTACACGGGGAACCCCAATTATAACATGGCTTACATTACATGGATTCAGAGATGTTGCAGATCAGATTGTGTCCACAGAAAACCAAAAGAACTGGAGACAGAGAGACAACGAGCAAAAGTGTGACCTAATGTTGACTGCCTGGAAGACCCAGTAGGGCACCTTTCCCAATCTCAGTCCCATAAAGAGGTGTGTGTCCCTACCTTGGCCTCTGAGATGCACAGATCTGAAATATTTTGATTTTTTAAAAGTGCCTAGTGGGAGTGCGACACGCAAAACAAATGCAGATGCAGGCTTTTGGCTTTTTAAAATGACTTTTGAGGAATCAAGAGTTTCAAAAGATTGTGATTTCTCCTGTGCATGTATTCATGAGGGGCATTAAACACTATCTAGCTGGGCCTAATCTGACAGGCTTTCCAAATTGGGTTTGTCCAAATAAGAATAAGAAGAAAGAAGAAATTTAGCTGGGGTCCCTTCAGGGGGTCTTCGCAAGTCTGGTAGCAGAGGCCTGTTTTTCCTTTCAGTCTGAAATAGGCAACACCCTGCTTCTGGAATTTCACTGGGTGGGTAGGCTGGGGTCTCTGGACAGGACAGTACATGCGACCCTCTCATTAACTTTGGGGAAAAGGAACATAACTGAGCAAGAACTAGATTTATGTTGCAGATGCTAAAGTCTGACCTGTGGCTAGAATTTCTAGCTAGAATTCCTTTCTAAGTCAAATTTGTGGTTAGTTCTCCATTATTCATATGTGGCTTTGCTTACCCACTTAGTACATTTCCTGTAACTGTGTTTTTAATCAAAGAATAACTTCTGGAATACCTACCCCGGTTGTAATGTCAGCAGGCTGTTAAGAAAGACCAATTTTAATATTGGCCAGAAAAGAAGCTAATTAGAAAGGCAAATCTATATCATTCCCTTCCCACCCAAATAGAACACACTTTGAAAACCATGAGCTTTAGTGTTTGGATAATGCATGCTTTGTGATTCTCTGCCTAACTCCTTCCTTCCATTACTTCAAATAATCAGAAGTAGAGAGTCCACAGAAAATCCATCTTATAACCCCCAAACTGCATTGATGGCTCCTTCTACTGAAATCTCATATCACCTGTGGTCAAGGCTCTCGGGTCAGAGTTGTGTTCAAATTCTGACTCTGTTTAAGTTTCTGAGGTGCGGTAACTGCATTGTGATTGTGTAGGAAAATGTCTTTGTTCTTAGGAGATACATGCTGAAGTATTTAGAAAGGAAGTGTAATGATATCTGCAATTTATGCTCAATTAGGTCAGAAAAAATGCATAGGAGTGTGTTTGTGTGTGTGTGTGTGTAATGAGAGAGAGAGAATGATGAAGCAAATGTGGTAAAATGTTAATAGTTGGTGAATGTAGGTGAGGCATATATGGGTCTTCATTACAGTATTCTTCAACTTACCTGTAATTCTGAAGTGTTTTCAAAATAAAAAGTTGGGAATGAGATGTTAGCTCTGCCTGCCTTTACCAACTGCCTTACAGCAAATTATTTACTCTCTTAAACCTGAGTTCCCCTGGCTCAAAAGTGGAGTTATTAATAGAACCCATCTCAAAGGGTTGTTACGAGGATTAAAATGAGATAATAAGTGTGATGCCTTTAGCATAGTGCCTGTCCCTTAGGAAGGCCTCAATAACTGATAGGAATTGCTATTATCATACCATTCCATTCCACATTTTATTATATACTGTCTTTTGTTGTCCTCGTGGTCTTTCAAATGCATATAACTTTTCTCCTTAACTTAGATTAGAAGTCTCCAGAGGAAAAAAACACATTTCTTACATTTTCTTTTCTTTTCTTTCTTTCTTTCTTTTTTTTTTTTTTTTTTTTTTTTTGAGATGGAGTTTCACTTTGTCACCCAGGTGGAGTGCAGTGGTGTGATCTCCACTCACTGCAACCTCTGGCTCCAGGGTTCAAGTGATTCTTGTGCCTCAGCCTCCCAAGTAACTGGGATTACAGGCATGCACCACCACACCCGGCTAATTTTTGTATGTTTTGTTGGGACGGAGTTTCACCATGTTGGCCGGGCTGGTCTCGAACTCCTGGCCTCAAGTGATCCACCTGCCTTAGCCTCCCAAAGTGCACATTTTTTTCTTATATCTGCCCATGGTACAGTGCTGAGTGAATCATAGGTAGTGAATAAAACACCTTGTTGAGGGACTTTGTGGTTACTGTTCTGTGGGATCTGTGGTCATAGCATTGACTTGAAAATGACCACATGCCCAAAAGCCAGTCATTAGGACAGACCAGTAGAAGAAAATGTTAGAATAACACGGTGGGAGCTGGATAAGGCTGGATAAGAAGATAGGACTACAAAAACAAAAACAACTATTTGGTGAATAGTTTTTTTTTTTTTTAAGCTCTGGGTTTTGGAAAGTGTTCATCCTTTGTAAATCCCAAGAGGGCATACATTCCATTACTTGGCATTCCGGATGCGTATAACCTCTACTAAGAAAGTTGGGCACATTCTTAAGATGCTGGGCCAATAATGTAGATTTCCAGGTGCAGCATAGCTCAGCCACTTGCTTCCAGCAAAAGATAAAGTACAAACACCATGAGTGAATCCCCCCAAACCGCAGTTCCTAGATAAATGCCTCCATTGCTTTGGGGGGAATCTGATCTTCCTAGCTCTAAGAATGATTCCAGTGAGTCTAAAACATGCAGGATAAATTTAACTGAAACCTTCAGGGCTGATTCAGAAACTCTACCAGGCTTTTTAAACATGCGGCTCTGGAAAAATCTCTATAATCGGCCAGGTGCAGCAGCTCATGCCTGTAACCCCAGCACTTTGGGAGGCTGAGGCGGGTGGATCACTTGAGGTCAGGAGTTCGAGACCAGACTGGCCAACATGGTGAAACCCGCTTTCTACTAAAAGTACAAAAAATTAGCCAGGCATGGTGGCTGGCACCTGTAGTCCCAGGTGCTTGGGAGGCTGAGGCATGAGAATCTCTTGAACCTGGGAGGCGGAGGTTGCAGTGAGCAGAGATTGCACTCCTGCACTCCAGCCTGGGTGACAGAGCAAGACTCAGTCTGGAAAAAAAAGAAAAGAAAAGAAAAGAAAAGAAAAAAGAAAAATCTCTATAATCAGTAGATCCAGAAATGGAGAATAGTGAAACGTCCTTACTTCTGAACAGGGGCAAACCATTCCAGAAGGTCGCTCTCAGTCTCTGTCTCTCCTCCCCTTCCTTTGGCTCATGTCTCCCTGCTTTCTCTTTCCCAATCCCCTCAGCCCACCTCCTGAGGCTCACTGAATGAGCTCCCACTAAAGGCTGGCAAAGGTGTGGGTGGGTTTAAGGGTGAGAAATGAGAGAGACAAAGCGGTTTAGTGTCTAAATCCATGTGACCCTGCTGATTAGAGCATCTCAGATGGAGTGACATCTCACGAAGCCCAGGAGGATGAGTTAGAGATCTGAGTTAGGGCTTCTATGGAGCCATTTCACCAGGCTTCTCAGAGTGCCTTGAGAATATCTGCCCTCACAACGCTCTAGGGAGGCTGGGGGCAAGTGGGACCACCAGATCCAGAGTTGTCCTTAAGGGAGCTAGACTGGAGGAAAGTACACTTTGCAGGGCAGGGACCTCCCCCAGCCCTCCCCCAACATTTGTAAACAGGCCAAGTCTGACATAAATTCACATTATGGGCAAAAAAGTAGGGTGGAGGAGAGCCAACAAGATACTATGGTGGGTTAGGGGGAGGAGAGGATGGCTTCTAGGGAGGAATGCTTACATAATGATGCTTATATAGGCATTTGCTAATGGCAGTTATCAGTCCTGACTACTTCTTCCTCCCCCTCTTCCCATTCCTCCTCCTCTCCCATCAGGCAGTATTCAGAGTCATTGGACATCTCTTGGCTGGGGTTGGAGTAGTGGGGGAGGACAACTAGAAAAGTCACCATGACTCACCACACTCCTGGCTCGTTTTTGTAGTGGAGGAGATTTAGAGGAAGTCTGTATAGTATAGAATGTCTACAGTACAGTTTTATTACTTTCGGGCTATATATCCAATAACACAACACAAACTTGGCTCTAGGTGTGGTCCTAGGGGATCTGCCTGACTGAGCAGAGATGA
Source organism: Gorilla gorilla gorilla (assembly GCF_029281585.2). Classification (NCBI taxonomy): domain Eukaryota; kingdom Metazoa; phylum Chordata; class Mammalia; order Primates; family Hominidae; genus Gorilla; species Gorilla gorilla. Next base: position 130,861,748 of record NC_073247.2, read on the forward strand.
ATGGAGTTTGTAACTAGACATTGTGCAATGTTTCTAAACACACACCTGTCCATCCACCTGCCTGCTTGTTTGCCTTTATTTCAGATTGTCCCCTTCAGGAGTGGAAACTGGAACTCAAATGGGGTCAATGATGCTATCAGTAAAGGTGCAAGGATGTGGAAGGCCCTTGCCAGTTTCATGCTGGATGCCTTCATCTCCTTTCTTCTGGCTGCACAAAACTCTAAAATAATTCGCTCCACTCCCTCCAGCTCTCTGGTCCTCAGGAGCCTGAGAATGGAACAGTGCTCAGGAAGGAGGAGGAACCCAATTTTTTTCCCTCACCTCCAGCCATGGCCAAAGTCACAGTCTCCAACCTGAAAATCCCCAGCAGGGAAAAAACACACATATTTATCACTCACACTTCACTTAGCCCAGAGCTTGGAGGGGTGAGGCACTGCCCCCACATGCAGCCTTATCCAAAGCCTGCACGCATCCCCTCCCCTCAACATCAGCCAAGGGAGCAAGGGCCCAGCCAGGTATGCCACCCCCATTGGAGGAGGGACACTTGCTTGGCATAGTAAATGGCATTTTTACCACCTAGCCAGGCAGAGAATTCTTCTGCCTTCCTTGGCCAGGCAGCTGAGAGGAAAGCAACCCCCTGGGTCTGGAATCAGTGATTCACACTGGCCTACCCAAACAGCCTCCTGCTGTCATTTTCTTTCCTTTCTTCCTTCCTTAATATCCTGGAGAAGGAGTTTTCAGTACTTCCTCCTGGGCTGCTGACATCCTGAACTGAGTGACTGGTCAATGGGAAAAGCAGAGGCGTGTAGCCAGGGTAGCTGGCCTCCAAGAACTTCCCCAAGAGACAAAGAAAAAAAGTGACTGGAAAATTCTAATGGTAGACAAGGTATAAAATGATGAAACATGAAAACCCATCTCTACCCTTCACCACCACCATGTCCCTACCTACTTCTTGGTTTCCTTCCAGGAAACAAAAGAGCCGTGTGTGTGTGTGTGTGTGTGTGTGTACCTATATGTACATATATATACACACGCATATGTATATATACATATGTATGTACATACATATGCATATGTGTGCATGTAAATGTATGTATATGTTAAGTGTATGTGTATATATATAAGTTATCACTATACATATATATGTTATCACTATATATATATATATAAGTTATCACTATATATATATATCTTTGCTATCTTAGCAATCTCTTCCTCACAGGCCAAGGTGTTCCTCATACTTTGATAACTGCAGCCTCTTGAATGATCCTTGGGAAGGAAAATTTGAGAACAGATACATTGGCTTCTCTCTTATACTCAGCCCCAAAGTCTCTGTCCTGCTTCCTTAGCATCTCAGAGCCTTGCTGTGTGCCTGGTGACAACAGCTGGTAATAGTAATCAAGCCAAAGAATCGATGCATTACTTGTCTCAAAACACAAAGAGCGTAGGCCTGCGGAGAGGGTACCCAAAAGTGGTGTTAATGGCAGGAGGTTCGAGTATCATGCTGAGTACAGTGCAGAGGCTATTTGAGTTGAAGTGGGGTGGGGGAAAGAAAGGTGTAGATTTTCAGGCCACCTCCTACATGCCACCTACTCAACTACTGAATTGAACTGCCCTGCTGAATTACTGCCATCCTTAAGATGACTTAGCATTTATACTTCAATGTTCACCTACACAAGGGACCCAAGAAAAGGGGATAAACAGAGCAACAGAAAGGGCTTTTCTTTTTAAATTAAACTTTTTATTTTGAGGTAGGTTCACATGCAGTTAGTTCACATGTAAATTGTAAGTTATCACAAGTTGTAAGAGAGATCCCACATACCCTTTACCAAGTTTCCCCCAATGGTAACATATCATTAATATAAAACTTAGTATAATATTAAAACCAGAATATTAACATCAATACAGTCAAGATGCAGAACGTTCCATCACTACAGGGATCCCTCATGTTGCCCTTTTATAGCCACACCTATTTCCCTCCTTCCTTTTCTTTAAGCCCTGGAAGTCACTTATCTTCATTTCTATAATTTTTTCATTTTCATTTGACATGTTATATAATGGAATCATGTAATATGTAAAGTTTTGGGATTGGCTTTTTTTAACTTAACATAATTCTCTGGAGATTAATCCACATCATTCTATGTATCAATACTTCATTCTTATTTTGTCATTGAGTGTCCATGGCATGGATGTATCACAGTGTGCTTAACCTTTCACCAATGAGGCACAGCTGCGTTCTTTACAGCCAGTCTCCATCCAGATGGGAGATATATTTCCTTGAAAATTCATGAAAAGAATGTCAAACCTCCCGGTATCCAAGGTGAACGCAGAGCCCAAGAGCACACATAGCAGCTATGTGCCCACAGACTGCTGAGGCTCAAAACCTGACAGTTCACCCAAAGCTCTGGGCCCTGCTTCTGCCCAGCAGGGCACTGAGGCTAATGGGTGCTTTGATAAAGGGGTATGGGAGGGAGGCAGGCGTCTTATACAGAAACTTGAATCTGGACTTCAAAGCCGCTAAAGAAATGAAATGGCAACCGTATCCCAGGGGAGTGGGGGAGCAGAACTTCTGCCAAATCTGAAATCTCTTGCATATTTTTTTCTGACCTTTTGGGCAAGATGGGGGAGGAGGATTCACTCCTAAATGACTTCCTACAGGGCCTATAGGGAGATATATGGTTTCTCTCAACAGTGGTTACCTCTGGAATGAGAATTAGGGGTGGGCAGGATCTTTCCTTTTTAAATTAATGTAGTTCTGAACCAGATCGTTTTTTCCCACAATGAGTATATATTCTACTTTTGTCATCATAGAAACAACTAATTTTAAAAAGTCATGGTAGGGTGTGGCATGGGGGAATGAAAACAACTGATTGGCTGCAAAGGTGTTCTGAATGGAGGGTCCCAGTTGAAAAATGTCTTGGGCATTCCTTCACTCCTACTTTTATTTAGTTATTTATTTATTTTACTTTTTACTTTTTTGTGATTAAAATAAAACTTTCTAATGAGATATTTTGCATTTTCATTTTCTCACAAGTCTTTAAAATGGTTATTTTACATGTAATTTTTTATTTTTAAGTTTTGGGGGTACTTAGTAGGTGTATATATTCATAGGGTACATGACATATTTTGATACAGGCAGGCAATACCATCACATCATGGAGAATGGGGTATCCATTCCCTCAAGCATTTATCCTTTGGTTACTAAATCCAATTATATTCTTGTTATTTTAAAATGTCAATTAAATTATTATTGACTACAGTTGCCCTGTTGTGCTATCAAATACTAGGTCTTATTCATTCTTTCTATTTTTTTGGTACCCATTAACCACCCCCACCTCTCCCCCAGCTCCTCACTACTCTTCCTAACATCTGGTAACCATCCTTCTACTCTCTATGTCCCTGACTTCGTTTTGATTTTTAGATCATACAAATAAGTGGGAACATGTGATTTATCTGTCTATCTATCTATCTATCTATCTAGTTATTTATTTATTTTAGAAACAAGGTCTTGCTCTGTTTCCCAGGCTACAGTGTAGTGGTGCAACCTTAGCTCACTGCAGCCTCAACCTCCTGGGTTGAAGCAATCCTCCCACCTCAGCCTCCAGAGTAGCCAGGCCTACAGGTGCACGCCACCACATCCAGCTAATTTTCTTTTTTGAAATGTTTTGTAGAGACAAGGTCTTGTGATGGTGCCCAGGCTGGTCTCGAGCTCCTGGCCACAAGCAATCTTCTCGCCTAAGCTTCCCAAATTGCTAGTGTTACAATTTGGACCACCGTGTGTAGCCCCGCCCCATTTAATTTTGGGGGCACCCACTCTTTAATGCCCTCCTCCAACCCCCAGCTTAGTCTTAGTAGACTGAACATAGCTTCAGGACCTCAGACACCGTGCCCCCTGTCCCCTCCAAACACAATGTTTTATCTGGACTCTGCTCCCACATGCAGGAAACTGCTTTCTGATGAATGATGATGAAAAGCATATATGGGTCAATCAGAATCAGTCAGATTATGAAAACCCTGTTGGAGCCAATGTGAAAAATCTCCAGAAACACAGTACCATCAACCCCTTGGGGAAAGACATAAGGACCTCAGGAAATTCTTTCACTTTTTTCTAATGCTGATAATGAATATTTCAGCCACGGCAGTATGTTTCTCAGTTAGGACAGTTTGACTGGACAATGGCCAGGACCATCTATGACAGTAAGATTCTGACCCACAACCTCTACAGCCACCAGCCAGGAAACCAAACCACAGTCTCTCAGCAATCACTCCAGAGCAGTCAGGACATGGTCAACCTCACATCCCAGATTCACTATCTTTGCCACTGTCCCTTCCACTTCCAACTCAGGAATAACCAGAGAAAGTGAAATAGGTCCCGCACACCAATCATGTAGGATGCCTTGTTTCTAGTTAAACTGGTCCAGTTTTCCCTTGCCAAGAGCCTCCAATCAGGGCATATGTTTAGCCTTCCCTTTTTTCACTATAAAGGTTTGCCACCCCCTGCCTGCCTTTGAGTCTCTGCCAATCCAAATTGTGGTGGCTGACCCCTTTGCTATAGCAAGCTCCGGATAAATACCCTGTTTTGTTCTTGTTTGGGTGATCTTTGTTTATTCTACAATGTCCTACCACATAGCTGGGTTCTTGCTCCAGCCTGCTACCTGCCACTGGCCAGGGCTGCCCACAATGTCCACACTGGCACACTTGAACTGTTCCAACCACATTGAAATCAAGCACTTTCATGGTTAAGTACTGTCCCCACAGTTGCTACCGCCTTTTGGCAACTTGGTAGCTTGGTGTAGTGATAAAAAATATTAATATTGAAGCCAGAAACTCCAGCACTTATTAGCTGCATGACTTCAGGTATGTTACTTACCCTCATTACCACATCTGTCAGGTGGAGGGAATAATGTCCTCTGGATCTCTTTTGTAGAACTGTTGCTGCATCTTGGAGGGAGGCAGCCTTGACCTAGAGAGGTATCTAAATGTTTGGGTCCCTGTCCCTCAAAGCAATGGTTTTAGCCAAGCGCTCACTGCTAAGCAGTGGGATAAGAAGGGAAAACTTAACAATCCTCAAAGCCTTCATGTGGGAAGTATGGATCAGCGTTTGGCCCAGGTCACTGAGAGGTTATCATACCTGGCTTTTCCTGCTCTTCTGGCCCACAGCCAGGGAAAAGAGTGCCTGTCTTTCTGATGGGCTTGCAAAAAGATTTATTGAGGAATGAGTGAAAAGGTCCAAGAGTCTTTGTTTTCTTCTTATTTAGCCACACATCGGGGCTTTTGGAAAGCCACTTAATCTTCCTGAGTCTCAGTTTCCCCATCTGTAAAACAGTAAAATAACCTCCACCCTTCCTGAATGACTAGATCATTATGAAGATGTGATGGAATAATGTATGTGAAGGTATGTTTAATATTTTTAAGTGTTACACAGTTGCAAGTAACGATTCTTAGGGGACATATATTTACAATGGAAGTCTTGGCAAAGAGAGGCCAAATGAGGAAGGCGAAGGTTCTTCACGTTTTGGAGCTGGGCTCCAAGTTCAACCCCAAGGGCCCTGCCCCTCGCAAAGGACTCTCCCTGACTCCTCGTGATCCTAGAGTGCCCCAGAAGTGGCTTTTCCACGTCAATGAGCCCTCATTCTTCTCAGAGTATGCTCAGAAATGAAAACCCTCTCTTGCGTCTCTCATACACAGCACTTAACAGTCTACAGGCCTTCCTCCTATCCTGGCTCCTCACAGAAGCCAGGTTTTAAAGCTGGGTTGTTTGGTGACATCTCTGTTCTGGCACATGCTGCCTGTATGGCCTTAGGCAAATCACGTACTCTCTGTAACCCAGTTTCCCCATTTGTAAAATAAACATGAAAATAAAATAGTACCTACTTCACGGTATTGTTGGGAAGATTAAGTGAGCTAATATGTGTAAACACTTAACAGTGCCTGGCACTTAGTAGGTGCTTGATAAAGGTTAGTTACTGTTATTTTCGGGCAGGGCAGGGTATGCTATCCCCATTTTAGTCAACTGTAGAACTAGGATCAAAACTGGGACCCTTATTCTAAGAAAAGTCATTTTTTTTTGTCACTCTATCACCCAGGCTGGAGTGCAGTGGTGCAATCACAGCTCACTGCAGCCTTGACCTCCTGGACTCAAGCAATCCCTCCACCTCAGCCTCCCAAGTAGCTGGGATCACAGACACATGCCACCATGTCAGGCTAATTTTTTGTAGAGACACGGTTTCACCATGTTGTCCAGGCTGGTCTTGAACTCCTAGGCTCAGGCGATCCACCCACCTCGACTTCCCAAAGTGCTGGGATTAGAGGCTTGAGTCACTGTGCCCAGCCTTAAGAAAAGTCATTCTATAAAACTGAGAGCACTCAAGGAATACAAGAAAATATTAATATTTGCAAACCATATATCAGATAAGGGATTCATATTAGAATATATGAAGAAAACATCAACAAAAAAACAACTCAATTAAAAAACAGGCAAAAAACCTGAATAGTCATTTCCCCAAATAATAGACAAATGAAAAGATAACAATCACTAATCATCAGGGAAATGCAAATGAAAACCACAATGAGATATTACTCAGACCCATTAAGATGGATACCTTTTTTTTTTTTTTTTTTGAGACAGAGTCTCCCTCTTTCGCCCAGGCCAGACTGCAGTGGTGTTATCTCGGCTCACTGCAAGCTCCGCCTCCCAGGTTCACACCATTCTCCTGCCTCAGCCTCCCGAGTAGCTGGGACAACAGGCGTCCGCCACCACGCCCGGCTAATTTTTTGTATTTTTAGTAGAGACGGGGTTTCACCGTGTTAGCCAGGATGGTCTCGATCTCCTGACCTCGTGATCCGCCTGCCTCGGCCTCCCAAAGTGCTGGGATTACAGGCATGAGCCACCGTGCCAAGCTCTGGATAACATTTTAAAAATGGAAAATATTAAGTATTGGTGAGGATGTGGAAAAATTGGAACCCTTGTACACTGTTAGTGGGAATGTAAAATGGTGCAACCACTATCAAGAGCAATACAGTGGTTCCTCAAAAAATTAAATATAGAATTACTTCACAATCCAGAATTCTAATTCTGGCCATATACTCTAAAGAATTGAGGCCAGGTGTGGCGGCTCACGCCTGTGGTCCCAGCACTTTGGGAGGCCGAGGTGGGCAGATCACGAGGTCAGGAGATTGAGACCATCCTGGTTAACATGGTGAAACCCCGTCTCTACTAAAAATTAAAAAAAAAATAGCTGGGCGTGGTGGTGGGCACCTGTAGTCCCAGCTACTTGGGAGGCTGAGGCAGGAGAATGGAGTGAACCCAGGAGGCGGAACTTGCAGTAAGCAGAGATTGTGCCACTGCACTCCAGCCTGGGTGACAGAGAGACTCTGTCTCAAAAAAAAAAAAAAAAAGAAAACAAAAACAAAAACAAAACAAAACAAAACAAAAAAAACAGAATGGAAAGCAGGGACTTGAAGAGATATTTGTGTACCCATGTTCACAGCATTATTCACAATAGCAACTGAAATGTTCAATGGATAAACGGATAAACAAATGTGGCATATACACATGATAGAATATTATTCAGTCTTGGGAAGGAAATTCTGACACATACTACAAAATCAATGAACGTTGAAAGCATGCTAAGTGAAATAAGCTAGTCACAAAAAGACAAATATTGTATGAATCCACTTGTTTGAGGTACCTAGAGTGCTCAAATTCATAGACACAGCAAGTAGAATGGTGGTTGCCAGGGGTTGTAGGGGTCAGGGGGAATGTGGAGTTACCATTTAATGTTACAGAGTTTCAGTTTTGTGAGATGAAATGAGTTCCATAGATGGATGGCAATGATGGTAGACCAATAATGTGAATGTAGTTAATGCCACCAAATTGTATACTTTTAAATGGTTCAGATTGTAAACATTATATGTATTTTGCCACAGGCTTAAATTTGTTTAAATTTTAAAATTAGTACAGTGGCTGGAGAGGATATAGAGACATGGTATAAAAGGAAGATCAGAATCGGGAAAATGCTACTAGAGGAAAAGTGCCAGACCCTTTCCCAGCATGCCACAGTTCTCATTAACTTGTTAGGCTCTTTCCAGCCTAATGATTTCTGCTCAATTTCAGAAGGACTTTTCCCTTTGGAATCCAAGAAAGTAGGAAATGAGGTTTACTTATATGTTAATACGCCACATATGTTCAAAGAAGGAAAACAACTCTTTTCTTTCCTAAGTAGCAATTGCTCCTCAAACAGTATGACATTTTCAAAAGGAACTTGATCAAGAACATCACCACTCCTATTCAACATAGTGTTGGAAGTTCTGGCCAGGGCAATTAGGCAGGAGAAGGAAATAAAGGATATTCAATTAGGAAAAGAGGAAGTCAAATTGTCCCTGTTTGCAGATGACATGATTGTATATCTAGAAAACCCCACTGTCTCAGCCCAAAATCTCCTTAAGCTGATAAGCAATTTCAGCAAAGTCTCAGGATACAAAATCAATGTACAAAAATCACAAGCATTCTTATACACCAACAACAGACAAACAGAGAGCCAAATCATGAGTGAACTCCCATTCACAATTGCTTCAAAGAAAATAAAATACCTAGGAATCCAACTTACAAGGGACGTGAAGGACCTTTTCAAGGAGAACTACAAACCACTACTCAATGAAATAAAAGAGGATACAAACAAATGGAAGAACATTCCATGCTCATGGGTAGGAAGAATCAATATCGTGAAAATGGCCATACTGCCTAAGGTAATTTATAGATTCAATGCCATCCCCATCAAGCTACCAATGACTTTCTTCACAGAATTGGAAAAAACTACTTTAAAGTTCATATGGAACCAAAAAAGAGCCCGCATCACCAAGTCAATCCTAAGCCAAAAGAACAAAGCTGGAGGCATCATGCTACCTGACTTCAAACTATACTACAAGGCTACAGTAACCAAAACAGCATGGTACTGGTACCAAAACAGAGATATAGATCAATGGAACAGAACAGAGCCCTCAGAAATAACGCCGCATATCTACAACTATCTGATCTTTGACAAACCTGAGAAAAACAAGCAATGGGGAAAGGATTCCCTATTTAATAAATGGTGCTGGGAAAACTGGCTAGCCATATGTAGAAAGCTGAAACTGGATCCCTTCCTTACACCTTATACAAAAATTCATTCAAGATGGATTAAAGACTTAAATGTTAGACCTAAAACATAAAAACCCTAGAAGAAAACCTAGGCATTACCATTCAGGACATAGGCATGGGCAAGGACTTCATGTCTAAAACACCAAAAGCAATGGCAACAAAAGCCAAAATTGACAAATGGGATCTAATTAAACTAAAGAGCTTCTGCACAGCAAAAGAAACTACCATCAGAGTGAACAGGCAACCTACAAAATGGGAGAAAATTTTCGCAACCTACTCATCTGACAAAGGGCTAATATCCAGAATCTACAATGAACTCAAACAAATTTACAAGAAAAAAACAAACAACCCCATCAAAAAGTGGGCAAAGGACATGAACAGACACTTCTCAAAAGAAGACATTTATGCAGCCAACAGACACATGAAAAAATGCTCACCATCACTGGCCATCAGAGAAATGCAAATCAAAACCACAATGAGATACCATCTCACACCAGTTAGAATGGTGATCATTAAAAAGTCAGGAAACAACAGGTGCTGGAGAGGATGTGGAGAAATAGGAACACTTTTACACTATGGGTGGGACTGTAAACTAGTTCAACCATTGTGGAAGTCAGTGTGGCGATTCCTCAGGGATCTAGAACTAGAAATACCATTTGACCCAGCCATCCCATTACTGGGTATATACCCAAAGGACTATAAATCATGCTGCTATAAAGACACATGCACACGTATGTTTATTGCGGCACTATTCACAATAGCAAGGACTTGGAACCAACCCAAATGTCCAACAATGATAGACTGGATTAAGAAAATGTGGCACATATACACCATGGAATACTATGCAGCCATAAAAAAGGATGAGTTCATGTCCTTTGAAGGGACATGGATGAAATTGGAAATCATCATTCTCAGTAAACTATTGCAAGGACAAAAAACCAAACACCGCATGTTCTCACTCACAGGTGGGAATTGAACAGTGAGAACACATGGACACAGGAAGGGGAACATCACACTCTGGGGACTGTTGTGGGGTGGGGGGAGGGGGGAGGGATAGCATTAGGAGATATACCTAATGCTAAATGACGAGTTAATGGGTGCAGCACACCAGCATGGCACATGTATACACATGTAACTAACCTGCACATTGTGCACATGTACCCTAAAACTTAAAGTATAATAATAATAAAATAAAAAAAGAAAAAAAAAGAATACATATAGGATAATTACAATTTTCTAAAACATCCTGTCTGTGGAAAAAAGATTGGAAGAAAAAAACGTCAAAAATGTTATGTGATTGTCCTTAGGCTGCTGAAAGATGGGTTTCAAATATTTTAATTTTTCATTCTATTTTAAAATTTTCCTATAATGAAATGTATTACTTTTGGAATGGAAAAAATGCTTTAAAACCGCCCCCTCCCCCAAAAAAAGACAAAAAACAGATTTCTCCATGTACCTGATACAAAATGATCAGTAGTCATGTGAAAAACATGACTGAACACTTACTCCGTTACAATGTTCTGGCGCATTTTACATGCAAAATAAAGTATTGTGTTTTGATTAAAAAAAAAAAAAAAAAAAAAAAAAAAAAAAGCTTCCCATAGCTTTTAAGGTTAAGACCAAACTTCTTAGCAGACTCCTTAAAGGTCTGTCATGATCTGGCCTTGGAAGCCTGCTGACTTTGCCAGCCTCAGCTATTACCCTGCTTTTCCTTGATCCTCTGTTCTACCACATTGGTCTTCTTGCAGGCCCTCCATGGAGCCTTTGCACATACAGTTCCTTCTGCCAGAAATACCCTTCCTTCCACCCTTTGCCTTGTTAAAGTCTACTCATCCCTCAGGTCTCAGCAAAATCTTCACTGCCTCGAGGAAACCCTCCCTGATCTCCTGAAAAGTCAGAACATCCCTATTATGTGTTCTCATAGCATTTACCTCTCCTTTCTAGAATTTTTCACAATTGTATTTTAACATTCATTTCTTGATAATGTACTTAATGTCTTACTCGCCAATTAGTCTATACGTTCCATGGGGGCCGGGACCATGTGTGGTTTCGTTCATCACTAGGGCCAGCACAGTGCCTGGCCATAGTAGAGTGCTTAATAAATATTTGTTGAATGAATTAAAGAATTAATGGCAAACAAAAGGAAATAATTTTTAAAATGAAACTGAGAGACAGTCAAGTTTCCAAAGTACAGAGATGTCTGATCTTAAAAATCCCTAATAAAAGTATTGGAGTGTTTCTCTGTGTCTTGAAGCTCCTCAAAGCCCCTTCTCTTGAAATGATTATATTCTGATTAAATGGGACAGGTTCATAGGAACTGTATCTATTTCCCTCCCTCCACATCCCAACTTACCTGCCAGTTTTATAGCTCTTGAGTGCAGCAGCTCCATGCATCAGAGGCACATTCTGCTGATGCCCATCCAGCCCTGTTCGCCACCCCCTTAACCCAGTAGGCATAATGCATGATCCAGAATCAGTGTAGCTACAGCAAGAGGATGGCAGTTCCTCTGAGCTCCCCGCTAAGGGCTAACAAGGCTAGAGGCCAGGGATGGATGGCGAAGTCCTGGGTACCTGGAATGCAAAAAGCTCAGGGTGACGGGCAAAGCCTCAGGGCTGGGGAGGAGGGAAAGAAGCACCCAGTTACCCACTCTGGAGTCGAGTCAAAGAATACATACCTGCTGCTATCCACCTATCCCCTAAGCCCTGTCTAACTGGAGTCAGGAAGGAACTGTCAACAGATTCCAGATGGGAGTCAGAAAGATATTTTTCCTCCAGAACTTGGCACTTCTGTTCATCTGCAGAGATTAATACAGACTAGCAGAAAGGATTGCCTCTTGATTTATGAGGACTCTATGACAAGGTAGTCTGGGAGCCAGGAGAGGTGAGATTCCAACCCCCACGTCCTTATGTCTGGAGAGCCACATTTTTGTGGGAGGAAATGCAAAGTCAATTAATTTTTGACACCATGTAAAAAACTGGTATTTCCTGACCCAACACCAGGGCAGCCAGAAGTTTATAAATGAAGACTCTATGGTTCCTTTGTTCGAAAATATGTAAGTTGTTGTTGGAATAAAGCAGCTTTAGTTCTTTATTGGAAATATTCTGTGTTGGGTAAATAGAAGCCAGAAGCATGTTCCACTGACTGTATGACTTCAGCATGGGCAGGCTAATGAAATGTACACTGTCAGCCTGGGCTGCAGAGGCACATGGCAAGAGCAAGCTGCACATTGTTGCCAGAGTCAAAGGAAGCCCACAGAGTAGGTGGAATCAAAACAAAACTTCCCAAACTTTGCTGAAATGTGCCTTGGACAAGGTGGCTTTGTGACTGTGCCTGGCCTGATTCTTCTCTGTGCTTGACCTCTCAGTCAGCACCTCTAGGACTTTGCTCATGCTGGTCTTCAGCCTCTCCTGCCCCACTAACTGGGATGTCAGGGACCCTAACCTGGGCAGGTCCCCACTTTTCTTTTGCTATGTTTCCTCATCTAGGAAATGAGAAGTTTGGACCAGAATCTAGTAACCAGATGTTCTCTCTGGTGCCTCCAATTCCTCACCCCATCTGTCTCTCTTCCTTCTAGGTGGGTAAACAGCTAACATCTCCTCCAGGAAGCCTTGCCATCTTATAAATTCTACCTGGCCCTACACTGCATAATCACATTCAAGTCATTTCATGGGTGCACAAGCCAGATAGGTCTTTGGATACAGGAACCATGCTTTCTAGTTCTTTTGTCTCACACCCCATCTTCAACATGTAGTGGAGTTTTCTTTGTAAAACTAGTATGCAATCCAGGCTGCTGACTGACTAGCTGAGTAATCAGGTGGTTACTTACCAAAGATAAAAGAAAATTAGAAGAATTTTTGAAAGAAAAGCAATAAAAATGAGCGTTAAATGGCATCAAGTATGGTTAAGAACAGGGATTCTAGAGTCAGTCAGCTGCAGGCTTAAAACCCAGCTTTACTGAGTACTAACTCTGGGTTCTTGAGCAAGTCACTCACACTCCATGTGCCTTAGTTTTCTCATCTATAAAAACAGGGATAATAATAGTCCTACCTTAGGGCTGTTACCAAGTTTCAGTGAGATCATGCATGAAAAGTCTGCAGCATAGTGCCTGACATATAAGAAATGCTCCAAGAAATGTTAACTCTTTTATGTTCATGATGGTGATGTGAACCCATCCCAGGAGGGCCGATCTCAAGGCAGAATGTCCACAGGATTGGCCCAATGTTTCTTCCTCCCCACTCCTAAAAAAGTAGATGTGATTTCCAGAATCTTGAATAAATGCTCGGTTGCCTTTGGAATATCCACACTTGACTTCAAGGAGTCAGGAAGCGGTGATCCGAGGTCCTCTTTTACTTGTCCTCGCAATTTAAGGAAATGTCTTTAGGAATCATGGAAATTCAAGGGTACATATGTGACCTGTTACAAATGGCAGACATAGGAGAATTAGGGAGGGGAAAATATAGATTCGGGGATATCAGCAAACTCTATTCTTAGAAGTGTAATAAAAGCGCAAAAGGACACATAAGGAGGGAATTCACACAGAATCCAGAAATCCCTCCTCAGAAACACCTCAAAGCTGGGCCTCTCTCTTGTTATCAAGCTGCTATTGGACATCTCCACCTGGATGTCCCATGGGCATTTCAAACTCAACTTGTCCAAAGTTGAGCTCCTTCTCTCCCCTTTATTCATAATCTCCTAAGCCTCTCTTTACCATCCAATTTGCCAAATTAAGAAATAGAAGGTCATCCTCATCACTGCCTTCTGTCTCAGCACACGACTGTCAACTAATCCACAAGCTGTGTGGATCTGAATTCCTAAATAGCTCTCTAATGCACTTATGGCTTGTCTTCCGCCACTGCACTGCCCCCAATTTATCAACTCTCCTTGGACTGGAACAATATTCTTCTCAATATCTCCTTTGCTATTACTCAGTTAATTCCATCCCCCTGCCATGTAAAAAACCACCAGAGGGAACACTGTAAAAGTCAAATCTGCCCAGGTCAATTTATTGCTTTCAAAACACCTCCCTGTCTTCCCAGAGCCTTTGCAGTGAAGTGAAAATACTTGGAGAGACACAAGCCCTGGCCCCAGCTAAATTGTCTCCAACACTCTTTCTTCTCATGGGGGCCTCAGATAGTTTACATCAACAAGAGGAGGGACAGATTATAGGTCTATGAGCTGCCCTAATTCATTATTGGTATGCCATGCTATTTTACTCTTGTATGCCACCTCTATCCAAAAAGTGCTCCCCTTCCCCTCCTTTGACCTGGTGACTCTTACTCACTTTTCAAATTTTTCTCAAACCTCACCTCCTCTTTGTATGTCCTCCCTTCACTACAGCCTCTCCTTTGCATGCTAATGTTCCATATAAGGCCTTGAACACGCTCCTCGTACTGTAATTGTGTGCTCAAACTGAGGCCCTTCCTGGGCAGTTGATCTCTATCTTTAGCACTCAACACAAGACTGAGACCAAAGAAGGCATTTGAAAAGGTTTGTGGAATGAATTCATGGCCTCACTAAGTCCCTATTCCCTATAACAACAGGTCAGTGTCTAATGAGAGCTCCCAGACTTTGGCAGGGATGGAATCTGAGAAATTTCAAGGGACTTGAGTTCTGGCCTTGGCTGGTACTCAATGTGAATGACTTTTTGTTCCGGGCCCAACTGTTCCATCTCCACTCCCCAGAGAAGAAGCACAAAGAGAAACAGGGCAGTGGCACTATCATAGTCTTGATCCTCTGGTCACATAATTCCTCTGCCCTTTTCAAATCCTCCCTCCATCCCTCAAGGTCTAGTTTGGACCTTTTCCATGAAGAAAGAACATTCTCACCCGAGCCCAGGAAGGGATTCCTTCTCCTCTGAATTCCTGTAAAGTTCATTGCCTGGGCAAGTCTGAGACATTGAGGCTCAGAAAGAGAAGTGACTTGCCATAGACCCCAAGTCTCCTGGGGAATGTGATCAAAATAGATTCCTGTGCCAGACCCTAGACCTATGAAATCAGAATAAGGATCTGGGGGACATCTTTTGAAAAGCACTAAACTATCTCATGCCAGATCTATGTTGTGTCTCCTCAACTGGCTTACCAGGGGCTGATGGCAGAGGCTCTTTCTTCTTAGTTCTCTGTGTCCTCCATGGCCTCATATTTGTGTCCTCCACAGTTATCTGTGTCCTCCATAGCCCCAAACTACAAAGGTTTTTTCATTGACTAACCCCTGGGCTGCTTCCCCATGAGAAAATTAAAATGAATAAAGAAACCCAACTTAAAGGTAGTCTGAGGGCACCAAGGAAAAGCTGGCCTTGGCAGTGGCAGCCTTCCTCAGATGCTGCTTTCTGTCTGATTTTCTAAGTGCCAAGGTTACCCTTAACCAAAATTATTCCACGTTGGAAGATTCTGTTTCTTAGGATGATAAAGGGTCATTTACTTGGACCCCCTCAGACATTTTTCTCAACTCTCTTTTGGGAAGAAAAATGAACATTCCAAAATAAAACAAACGAATGAACGCACCAATGCATGAATACCTGGACATACACTGAGATCACAGTCTTTTTTTTTTTTTTTTTTGAGACAAGGTCTCGCTGTAACCGTAGGGTGCAGCGGCGCAATCGCGGCTCACTGCAGCCTCAAACTCCCCAGAGCTCAAGCGATTCTCATGCCTCAGCCTCCTGAGTAGCTGGAACTACAGGCATGTGCCAACATGCCTGGCTAATTTTTGTATTTTTTTGTAGAGACCGGATTTTGCCATGTTTCCCAGTTGTGTCTCTAACTTCTAAGCTCACGTGATCCTCCCACCTTGGCCTCTCAAAGTGCTGGAATTACAGGCATGAGCCATGGCGCCCGGCTTGAGGCCACAGTTTTATACTTTGTTGATTTCTATCCCTAGCCTGGGCAATGATTCCAGATAATCAAGAAGATGAACCACCTCACGAAGGTTCGTTACAGTCACTAGGCTGAGCTCATTAAGGCAGGAAGGTAGCCTCAGATATTGTGGTAACTCTTCTGACAAGGAGGGTGACAAAATAGGCTTTCTGTTTGAGCCTCAGTTTCTCAGAAATTCCTACTGAGCCCCTTCCCCAGGATTCTGATCAGTTAAGGTTCTACTTGGCTGAGAAGGCCAGAGTTATCTAGACCTCAGGCCTAGGTCCCCACTGACTCCACTGACCCTACCTCTGGGAAGAAAAGTGGCCTACATCCTTGTCACCCATCAGAAAATAGACACAGGATCAGCCCCAGCCTGACCCCAAAGATTCTTTCTCATACTAAAAAGCCATTGCCCTGTCCCTGGGCCTTTGGGCACAGTTGGATAGGCAGGAACCCTGGTTAGAAGAAGAAAGGGAGCTCACTCATTCACTTTTGTCACTAGTCATCCCATGCACAGAGATGTGGCCCGCAAGTCCTCTCTAGAGTCCATTAACACTCATGTGCATCCAGAGCTTCTCTGGTCACCCCTCTGGGAGTAGAGGGGTGACCAGGCAAGCTCCCCTGAGAAGGATGCCTAGGAGTTGAATATACTCAGGCAAGACAATTACCTCAAGTCTCCAAAGACGTACAAGATGTTTCCTGGGACGCCAGAGGATCAGTGTGGGGAAGGTTATGTTCGGTTGTTAATTTCCAAGGACAAGTGCAGAGTGAGAAACAAGAGATAAGACCTGAAATGTCAGGCACCAGGTAGACACTACAGTGGAGGCAGGATTGAAAAACAAGGGTGTGGGCAAAGTGAGAAAGCCCAATTACATTAGGGATGGCAGAAGTGGGAGTAGGGGTAGGAAATTGAGGCATAACTATAGGTCTCAAGGACATGAACAGATTATTCTGAGTTAAAGCTCCAGGTCCTGGATGGATACTAAGGTTTTCTAGTGGGGCCTCAACAGGACCTTGCCCTCAGGGAGTCTGAAGTGTAGCAGGGCCTTTCTGTACTTAAAGAAGAAACTGCAGTACCTCCCAGCCTTGGGTCGCTAAAGGCCACCAAAATGTTGAAGCTAGAAAAAGTCATTGGCATGATAGTAGGCCCTCCTCTGTGTAGGAAGGTGTCACTAGTCAACACTTCTGCATTGGTTTTGAGTTGTTTTGCTACATGTGAGATGGACTGGCCCTGACTTGGCCACATTCTCTCATGGAGTTTGCAGTGTAGCTAAAGAAATATATTTGCCAAATCAGGCTCGCTTCATTATCAAGGGTTTCCTGACTGATGCACTATGTTCCTAAAAACTGATATAACTTGACTGCCAATCCCTGAAGGCACCTAAGGAAAGAAACATTCCAGTTTCACCCTGGCCTATGTAGCTTGATAAGCACTAAGCTCTACAGTTTTCTGGGCTTTATTCTTGTTAGCTGAAATCAGTGGAGGCCCAAGGGCCCATGAATCATATGAACTTTCTGACTTTCTGATACCTTTTGAATCTCTACAATTCCATGAAAAGGACAATAAACCCTTATAATCCTGGGGGAAGGAAGGGGAGCCATTCCATCGTCTTTCACTCTGGGATATTTTTAACAAGAATAAGAACTACTGAGCTAGGCTTGGTGGCTCACACCTGTAATCCAAGCTACTCAGGAAGCTGAGGGAGGAGGATCGCTTGAGCCAAGGAGTTAAAGGCTGCAGTGAGCTATGATTGCATCACTGTACTCCAGCTCTGGACAGCAGAGCAAGACCCCATCTCCAGAAATAAATACATAAATAAAGAATTTCCATCCAATGGAGCGTTATTCTTCATGCAAGGCAGTATGTAGAAGTGCTTTACCTACATTACCTGAACTAATTCTTACAACAGCCCTAGGGCAGAGGTGCTAGAAGTAGGTCCACTTCACAGAAAGGTTTAATGACTTGCCTAAGGTCACACAGCTAATCTGAGGCAGAACCCAGATTCAAACTCAGGTCTATTGAATCTTAAAGCCCATGCTCTTAATCACTGCACCTGTGTTTCTCAAAGCAGGATTTTGGTAAACATGAGCAGATTCCCAGGCCCCACCCCAGATCTGTTGACTCAGAATCCTGAAAGGTGGGGCCTGGGAATCCACATGTTTAACACCACACCAGGGGCTTTTCTACATTCAGAAGTTTTAGGGCCCTGGTGACACTATATGGCCTCCTGCGTTTGCCATACAGTACAGGCAAAAATGAGTAAAGCTTCCATGCCAGGCCTGACATTTCTCAGCACTTTTCCCAGCAAATCTGCCACCTGGGAATGGTCACTGAAAATCTTTTAGCAGGACCAGGACATCCGAGCCCCTTCATCTAGAACAGGGACTCTTAGCCCTTATGGGATCATATACTTCTTTGGGAATTTGTTGAAAGCTCTGGGTCTCTCCTCTTTCCCACACAGGCACATACACACAGAGGCCCACACTACTTTGGTGGCCTCCGCTGAAAATATACACACATAACCCTTTGCATATATTTTCAGGGAGTATATATATCTTCTGAGGCCCCTTCATGAGCCACTCTGCAGCTCAAGGACCCCACATCACAGAGGCCTCTGACCTAGAAATGTGAACACAGACTAGGTCCAGTGGGCATGTTGTTTTTAAATCCTTTCTATGTTAGAGATGCATACTGGAGTATTATAGATGATGTGATCTGTTGTCTGAGATTTGTTTGCAAATACACCCAGCTATGAGGGGATGACAGGCATGGGGAGCAGCAAGATAGCTCCAGCAAGAATGCCCATAAGTTGCTCATTGTTGAAGCTGGGAGATGGGTACATGGGAATTCATTCCACTGGTCTCTCTACTGTTGTTTGTGTATGCTTAGCAATGTCCATAATCAAAAGTTGTATAAAAAAAATTAGGGTGAGTGACTTGGTGTGTGAAATGTGAATTATATCTCTATCAAAAGACAAAATTGCAACAAATACAGTTTAAAGATATGAATTGGCTTTAATGGTGATTCTGGAATCTAGCAGCACCTCATTCTATAAAATAGAATAAGTGTTCACATGAACTGAGCAGAGGAGTTTGGTTTTATAGACAGAAAAGGGCCGAGGAGAGCAGAAACAGAGAACAAAAAGCAAATTCCAAAGTTACTTTCCTTGTAAAGGTTAAAGCAGAGGGGACTTTTCATGCTGGCTAAAACTGGCTTGTGGTATTTGGCTATTCTCTCTCACTCTTTTGATTTCTCAGAAGATCAGATAAACAACTTAGTTTCAGCTTGGTGAAATGCAACCTTGGCATGAGTGACTGTTTTGGTTTGGTCTGTTGGGTCTAGTGCAGGAGCTCAGTCCAAATCAATGGGCTCCTATAAATTTTATTTAATATCTTCATAAGACTGCTTTTAAACAAAATTAACCTCCTTATCTGATCCACCTAAATCTGCCAGTGGACACATGTACTAAAGGCCAAGAGAGAACTATTTAATTTCCTGCTTGCTGTTCTTTAAAGTCATAACAGTTAATCAAAACCTCTTGATCTTGCTAAGATGGCAGAACCACACCAAGCAGGCCTCATTAGGGAACTGAGAAGACCAGTTGCTGTATATGAAGGACTACATGTACAAGGACTACTCTGCTAATAGCACAATAATGATAATCATCATTTACATTCCAAGGTCAGAGCACTTTATGAAGAGACATGAAACTGAGAGTTACCAATACCCTCTCCAGAAGCAAAAAAAAAAAAAAAAAAATAGCAGAGATCCCATTAACAGGCCTAATTCTCTGCTGTTTAAAGCTTGGAATAAAAAAGATGTTTCCTGAGTGGATTTCAAAGTTCTTAAAGCTAGCAATTTGTGAGGTTTCTTAGCAAGGTCCCATAATAATCAAACAGGTTTTCTATGCAGGAGGATATGGGGGTGGAGGGTGAAGAGTGACATCCCTACCTGTGTGCAAACATTTGCAAAGAGGCTCCCTCCTCTCCCTTCTTGTCCTGAAATGCTGAAGGGACCTTCCCCCTATAAGCTCCCCATCCAAAAAAAAAAAAACTGTGGTTCTTGCTTGGGAGGTAAATAAACCTATAGCCATCTGCAGAGTTGACTTAACCACATCTCCATTTTTTTATAGCATATGTTCCTCTACCACTGCAACTTCTTTATAAAACGGGGACGACAATGGCCCCTGCCTCAGAGGGTTGATGTGAGGTTTAAATGAGATTTTCCGGGTGAATACCTCAGAATGAGGCCTGGGCACACCACAAACTCTCAATAAATGTTAGTTATTCTTATTCATGTTGTTTTCTTTGGCTCACTGCAATACAAGCCAAGCCATTCCTTAGATATAGCAGAGTGATAGCCAATAGCATCCATCTGGCCCCTTCCTCTCTAGTGGACTTACATAGGACCAGGATGCTAAAACTATCCAGGGGGCAGTAGGTAGGGAGGAGGAAGTAGAAGGGAGGTGGAGATAAGAAGACAGTGGAGTCTCCACTGGGCTTAGAAAGACCTAGAAGTCTGCTCTGTCCGGTCGCACACACTGGTGTAGGTTACCCATCCTCTTTCTTTTCTTTAATCTGCGTTAGTGATATCTCCATGCCTTCTTTTTTCCCTTTATGACTGTCCTTGATGTGCATTTCCCCAAATTTCATCTGGATGTGCACTAGGCCAGAAGGAAATGACCACAGAGTGTGATACCTGCCTCTAATCTTCACCCAGGGCTGGCCGTCAATTTGCCAGTCCCACAAGTGTGATGATGTTGCCCCTAATTTGAGTGCACTGAATCAGTGCTTCACCATTCAAATGGTAATTGTTCCCTCTCTCAGATTCTCCAAATGGAAGTCCTACTTTAGCACCATGTTAGCAGCAAATGGAGAAGTGGTAGCCATCCTTCCCAAAACCTACTCCTTCTCTATTCTCTTGTTTCAGTTAGTTTTGTTTACAATAACTTTGGTTATTTCTTTAAACAATTTTTCTATGCAGAAGGCCATGAAGGCATTTTAACCAGCCCAACCCTCTAAAGGATGCTCTCTGAAGTCCAGCCAGTCTACAACACTGTGAGGGGAGCCCTGTAATCTGCTCTTCAGAATATACCCTGATCCTTATTTTGATATTCTGTAAGTGGTACTTAATAAGGATGCCAGCTGAGTAGCACCAAACAAATAAGACCAAAAGAAACCTCCACAACTCCTGGTAAATAAGCAACACAGAACATCTGATTTTACCTAAATCGAATCTTGAGTGTCTCTTGGATGAAATTTTTAAAATAAAAAATAAAAGTGAATCCTTATTTAGTGGATATAACAAAAACCATAAGGAGAGAGTAACCAGCATGCTCAGAACAAGTCCAACTACCCCCACAAAACAGACTCCACTGCCATTGGTCACAGCCACATTCCTCTGGGACCCTGGAGACTACATCTGCAAAGAGTCACAGGTTTTTGGGGCCTGGTGAGCAAGGGTCAACAGATGACAAATTGTGTGGGGCCCAGAGCCCAAAGAGCCAGTTAATATCTCTCCAACAATGGCCCTTCTGGAGGACACTGGCCCCATTTTTCTCTTGGTCCCATTGTTCTGCCCAGGACCCAGGGTTTCAAGGGCAGGCTCCAGCTGCCTTTGATGACAAGCCTCAGTTGTGAGAAACCACAGATGGGAAATGGTGGCATATGCACTCTGGGTCACACTTACAGAGACCATTAGAGCAGGGATATTCAGCACCCAGCCATCTGGCCACTGCAGGAGAAGAACAGGACCCTGCCTTTTGAACAACTCTCCAAGGAGCCCCTCTGTCACCAACTTATCACTGTGCAGTCCTGTGATCCTCCGGATCTCTCTTTTTTTTTTTTTATACTTTAAGTTTTAGGGTACTTGTGCACAACGTGCAGGTTTGTTATATATGTATACATGTGCCATGTTGGTGTGCTGCACCCATTAACTCGTCATTTAACATTAGGTATATCTCCTAATGCTATCCCTCTCCCCTTCCCCCTCCCCCCACCCCACAACAGGCCCCAGTGTGTGATGTTCCCCTTCCTGTGTCCATGTGTTCTCATTGTTCAATTCCCACCTCTTTTTTTTTTTTTTTTTTTTTTTTTGAGACAGAGTCTCGCTCTGTCGCCCAGCACAACAGGCCCCGGTGTGTGATGTTCCCCTTCCTGTGTCCATGTGTTCTCATTGTTCAATTCCCACCTCTTTTTTTTTTTTTTTTTTTTTGAGATGGAGTCTCGCTCTGTCGCCCAGGCTGGAGTGCAGTGGCACGATCTAGTCTCACTGCAAGCTCCGCCTCCCGGGTTCACGCCATTCTTCTGCCTCAGCCTCCCGAGTAGCTGGGACTACAGGCGCCCGCCACCTCGCCCGGCTAATTTTTTGCATTTTTAGTAGAGACGGGGTTTCACCATGTTAGCCAGGATGGTCTCGATCTCCTGACCTCGTGATCCGCCCACCTCGGACTCCCTAAGAACTGGGATTATAGGTGTGAGCCACCGCGCCCGGCCTGAATCTCTTTTTATATCACTGCCTTTCCATCCCCAGCCTGGTGCCAGATGCCAAGGCAATAGCCACGCTTGTGGGGCCAAACCAGGAACCCATGTGTTAACAAAGCAGCTGGTTCTTCCATGCAATCTGGATCCAGCTGTAAATATGGCAGTCATGAGGAAGGGCACAGAGCTGGTGAAGAAATGCAGCAAGTCCACTTTTCCTTAGGCATGTGGAAATCATACGCTTTGCTGATTGCTGTGACAATTTTTTTTCTTTTGAGACAGGGTATCACTCTGTCACCCAGACTGGAGTGCAGATCTCAGCTCACCACAACGTCCGCCTCCCAGGCTCAAGCGATTCTCCTGCCTCAGCCTAAGGAGTAGCCTGGGATTACAGGCGTGTGCCACTATCGCCTGGCCAATTTTTTGTATTTTTAGTAGAGATGGGGTTTCATCATGTTAGCCAGGCTGGTCTTAAACTCCTGACCTCAAATAATCCACCCCCCTTAGCCTCCCAAAATGCTGGGATTACAGGAGTGAGCCACCGCACCTAGCCTGCTGTGATGAATTTTTAAAACAATTTTAGATTGGGTTCACTCTGATTGCCAAATCTCTACTGCTAACTGCTGTGCACACAGGGAGATCACACCGGTTTTTGTTATGAATGTAAGTCAGGAATGGATTGAAAAGTCATAGATGTGCTGTAATAAACTCTCAGACTGGAATACAAAAATATTTTAATTCCCTTGGAGCCAGACCTGAACCTCAATGAACTGGAACCTTCTTGACCAGTGACTTCAAATAACTAGCAACTTTCTTCTGGCTTGCCTCAACCCCTTATAGGAAAATGAGCTATCTCTTTTTATATCACAAGAGAGTGGAAAAAAAATTGAAGTGGGGAATATTTTGAGCACATCACATTCAGCCCAGTCTCTATTTCTCTATCTGTGGCACTTGGTCATTTGTTGTCAAATTTGAGTGGGCACCAGAATCATCTGGAGTGCTTGCTTAACAAAAAGTCTCAAGCTCACCTTCAGTCATTCAACTGGAACATCAACTAATATCCAGAAAATACCTGCTATATGCCAGGCACCATGGTAGGCACCAGGGATCCAACACTGAAGAAGAAAGAGTCCCTGTCCACAAGAAGCTTACAATTTAGTGAAAAAAACAGGCAAGAAAGAAAGAAGGTAATAGCAGGCATCTATGAGTGCTACGAAGTAGATAAAACATGGAGGTGATAAGGAGAGACTAGGGTGGGGTTATGGTTTTAGATAGGGTGATCAGGACAGACTTCTTTGAGGAGGTGACATTCTGCTGAGGCCTGAATGGATAGAAGGAGCCAGCCATGGAAAAGGCATTATATCAGAAGGACGAGCAAGTGCAGAGATCTTGCTGTGATAAAAATGTGTTTGGTCCATTCAAGTGCAGAAGGACAGACAGGGCCAGGTGCAGTGACTCACACCTGTAATCTTAGCACTTTGGGAGGCCAAGGCGGAAGGATCACTTGATCCCAAGAGTTTGAGACCAGCCTGGGCAACAAAGTGAGGACTCGTCTCCAAAAAATATGAGCAAAATTAACCGGGCATGGCGGAGCATGCTTCTAGTCCCTTCTACTTGGTAGACTGAGGTGGGAGGATCACTTGAGCCCAGGGAGGGTTCCAGCCTGGACAACAGAGTGACAGAGGGAGACCCTCTCTAAAAAAGTAAATAAAAAAATAAAAATAAAAAACACAGAAAGAAAGCCAAGAGAGGTCCAAGAAGCTGATTATTGAACAATTGCCCTCCTCCTCCAGGTGATTCTGAGATAGAGGCCCAGTTGAAAATCCCTAGAATAGACAGTCATTCAGAACCCTGACCCTGAGGCTTGAAACATCACCCCAATCAGCAAACCTGTGCAGTGCTATTTACCGAAAAGGAAAAGATTTCCCAGAATTGTGACTGGTACACAGTAGTATCTGATGAATGAATGGCAGCCAGCACCAAAAATCTCCTGATGCTCGATGAGTTCATTTTCAAAGAACCAGAATTTTTCTCAAACAAAGCTTCATAAGAAGTGAGATAAAAAACTTTCTCAAAAGCCAAAATTGACAAATGGGATGTAACTAAACTAAAGAGTTACTGCACAGCAAAAGAAACTACCATTGGAGTGAACAGGCAACCTACAGAATGGGAGAAAATTTTTACAATCTACCCATCTGACAAAGGGCCAATATCCAGAATCCACAAAGAACTTAAACAAATTTACAAGAAAAAATCAAACAACCCCATCAAAAAGTGGGCAAAGGATATGAACAGACACTTCTCAAAAGAAGACATTTATGCAGCCAACAGACACATGAAAAAATGCTCATCATCACTGGCCATCAGAGAAATGCAAATCAAAACCACAATGAGATACCATCTCACACCAGTTAGAATGGTGATCATTAAAAAGTCAGGAAACAACAGGTGCTGGAGAGGATGTGGAGAAATAGGAACACTTTTACACTGTTGGTGGGACTGTAAACTAGTTCAACCATTGTGGAAGACAGTGTGGCGATTCCTCAAGGATCTAGAACTAGAAATACCATTTGACCCAGCCATCCCATTACTGGGTATATACCCAAAGGACTATAAATCATGCTGCTATAAAGACACATGCACACGTATGTTTATTGCGGCACTATTCACAATAGCAAGGACTTGGAACCAACCCAAATGTCCAACAATTATAGACTGGATTAAGAAAATGTGGCATACATACACACGAAATACTATGCAGCCATAAAAAGGGATGAGTTTATGTCCTTTGTAGGGACATGGATGAAGCTGGAAACCATCATTCTGAGCAAACTATCGCAAGGACAGAAAACCAAACACCGCATGTTCTCACTCATAGGTGGGAATTGAACAATGAGAACACTTGGACACAGGGTGGGGAACATCACCCACCGGGGTCTGTTGTGGAGTGGGGGGAGGGGGGAGGGATAGCATTAGGAGATATGCCTAATGTAAATGACGAGTTAATGGGTGCAGCACACCAACACGGCACGTGTATACATATGTAACCAACCTGCACATTGTGCACATGTACCCTAGAACTTAAAGTATAATAAAAAATAAAAAATAAAAAAATAAAAATCTGTTTCTTCTTGTCCACTAGTTACCCAAGAAAGCATTGTGAGAATCTCCCACTTTCTGAGCAGCCATGTCCAGGGTAGTCACTGCGTTCTGAGGTAGGAGCTCAGTCTCACTGTGGAACCCTGTGGGCTTACAAGAATAAGAACTGATTGAATCAGCTGAGCTCACTACTGGGATCAACCAGCTGTGGCCACAGCCAACTGGGTTCCTTGGAAGGCCCACATCAGAATTTGTTGATGCCAGGTGCCACTACAGGCTGCTGGGAGCCTGGCCTATTCACTCAGGAATCCCGGCCAGGGTTGCTATGGGGCCTGCCCAAGCCTCCTGGAACCTCTGCATGATCCCACTGAGTAACGAGGGTCTGGGTCATGTTTTGCGGCCTCTCCCCTGTCCCTTCATGCATCTCTCCCAATACCTCTTACCTCAGGCAGCCAGGACCACGTGGGGCAACTTTAACCTGGACCAGTGGTGGTACCTGGTGCCATACCTAGACAGGTTTATAAAATCTACACTCCAGATCTCTTCCTCTCCCTCTTGCTTCCTTTCCCAAACGAAGCCTTCCTGTGGAGGCTTCTACTTCTGGGAAGATGGAATAAATGTACTACTTTTCCCCATTCCTCCCACTAAGTACAAATAAGAATGCTAGACTGTATATACATTACGTACATTATATACTTTTTAAAAGAGAAAGAAAAAGAAGAAGATTCAAAGGTGGAGACAGGGGCCAGACATGTGGGGTCACACCTGTAATCCTAGCATTTTGGGAGGCCAAGGCAGGAGAACCGCTTGAGCCCATGAGTTCCAGACCAGTCTGAGAAACAAAGGGAGACTCTGTCTCCATACACAAATAAAATAAAATAAAATAATGAAATAAAATAAAATAAAACAGAGACAGAAAGCCCAGAGAGGTCCAAGAAGCTGCATTTTCAACAAGTGCCCTCCTCCTCCAGGTGATTCTGAGATACAGGCCAGGTTGAAAATCCCTAGAATAGACAGTCATTCAGAACCCTGATCCTGAGGCTTGAAACATCACCCCAATCGGCAAACCTGTGCTAAGTGCTATTTGCTGAAAAGGGAAAG
This sequence comes from Gorilla gorilla gorilla, assembly GCF_029281585.2. Lineage (NCBI taxonomy): Eukaryota > Metazoa > Chordata > Mammalia > Primates > Hominidae > Gorilla > Gorilla gorilla. The sequence goes on from NC_073247.2 coordinate 130,888,422, forward strand.
ATTTCCCAGAATTATGACTGGTACACAGTAATATCTGATGAATGAATGGCAGCCAGCACCAAAAATCTCCTGATGCAGAATCCCATCAAGCTTATTCAAAATGTATATGAAGAGCCAGCGGAACTAGAATAGACAAAACAATTTCGATAAAGAACAAACTGGGAGGAATCATTCTATCTGATTTCAGGACTTGCTACATAGCTACAGTAATCAATACAATGTGGTATTAGCAGGGGGGTGGACACATTGATTAATGAATAAAATAGAGAAGCCAGAACTAGACCCACACAAATATGCCCAATCGATTGTTGACAAAGGTGCAAAAGAAATTTAATGTAGAAAAGATGGCCTTTTCAACAAATGGTGTTGGAACAAATGGGCATCAATAGGCCAAAAAAGATAAAATAACGCAAAATGGATGATGGATTTAAATGTAACATGTAAAACTAGAAGACTTTTAGAAAAAAAACAGGAGAAAATTTTCAGGATCCAGGTGTAGGCAAAAGTTCTCAGATGTGACACCAAAAGCACAATCCATGAAAGGAAAAATTGATAAGTTGGACTTTATCAAAATAAAACCCTTTTCTCTGTGAAAGACCCTGTTAAGAGGATGAAAAGACTAGGAGAAAATATCTAATAAAGGACTAGTATCTAGAATATATAAAGAATTCTCAAACTTAACAGTAGAAAAACAATCCAATTAGAAAATGACCAAATGACACGAACATATACACATATACAGATGGCAAACTAGTATATGAAAATGAGTTCAATATTGCTAGACATTAGGGAAATAAAAAATAAAACCACAATGAGATACCTATCAGAAAGATTAAAATGAAAAATAAAATAGTGACAACACAAATGCTGGTGAGGATTTGGAGAAACTGGATCATTCATACATTGCTGGTGGGGGTGACAAATGATACAGCCACTCTGGAAAACATCTTGGCCATTTGTGCTTTCTAGGAGGAGGGGAGAGTTTAAGGGAATTTTTATTATACAAGTAGTTCCTCACAGTGATTTGAAAAAGTATGAGACCATATGAAGAAAGTTTAGTAATTTCAGATTTACTTTGTAAAAGCATGCTGACAAATATTAAATGTTATACTTGCAACATTTATATATATATAAACATCTATATATCTATATCTATATATCTGTAGAGATATGTATATATACATATCTCTACATACATAGAGATATATAGAGATGTTTATATATATATAAACATCTATATATCTGTAGAGATAGGGTCTCGCTATGTTGCCCAGGATGGTTTCAAACCTGTGGCCTCAAGAAATCCTCCTGCCTCGACCTCCCAAAGTGCTGGGATTACAGGTGTGAGTCACCATGCCTGATCAAATGTTATACTTGCATTTTGAACGCTGTAATATGAACATGAAACACAAAACATCCAATGTTAAACACTGATCTCCCCTGCCTGACTTGGATTTAGATATTGAGTATTTTGTATTTTATAGAAAGGAACTTTCAAAGTTTTGTTAATGTATGTACTTATAGTATATATCATTATTCCTCACCAAAATTGTCATGAAATTTAAAAGACTGGTATTAAAAGTTTTTTTTGAATATTTTAAAACCAGTTTGGATTAACCTTCAGATTTTCAGGGCATGATCGATATGCAAATAGAGAACCCAAGAATGGGTTTTAGGACATTTAGGGTAAGTTTGTTTACAGTTGTGACAAAAATACCTTCAACTTTTAGATATGAAAAAAAATACCCTAAGCAAACATAAAAGTATTTGGGTCAAGTTACTTTTTAATACAAATAATACATTGTGTCAATCAATTTTTAAATCAAATTCTCAAAAGCATTTAGAAAACATTTGTATTTTATAATTGTCAAACGATGCATTTATGTAGTGGAAGAAGATACAAGTAAAGCTTATAAAATCAAAAACTCTCAAACTTTTCCAAGTTCCAGGATAAGAAATTTGCAAATTAAGAAATTACTGATTTGTTGGAAAATATGCCTTAGTTTTACTCTCAACTGCTTGACATACAATTAACTGCTTGACATACCATTAACTGCTTTACATACATTAACTGCTTGACATACAATTTAATACTTAAAAAGACTGTATCTAAGCTATTTAATAATATTCATAGAGTATTACTTCTCTGGACAGACGTGTTTCATACAACAGTTTTCAACTGCTAAGAGGAATTCACTTGATAATTTTAATCATAATTTAAGATTGAGTAAGGAATTAATTTATTCAGTAATTTAGATGCAATAAACACCAATAAAAGGAATAATCCAGTAATTGCTCATTGTGCAATTCTGCCCATTAATACTGAGCTGAGAATTTGATAGATACTTCACTCAGTTGAATTACGTGTTTCTATGTGAGAGATTGATCAACAAAAAAAAAATAGGTACACAATGTTAAGCTTTTTCCTTTTTCTTTTTTTGTTTTAACAGCAGGTCAATGATTTAGGGAGCTGGTTAGTACAATCTACGAACATAGCAGAAAAGTACAAAATGTCACATAACACCAATGCCAGTACTTGTCCCATTATGGTTTTAAATAAGGGTATTATTCATTTTTATGTTGTTTTCTTCTTTAAAACGTAAAACAAAGCCATTAACTTGAATTTGAGGTATATACACAATACATACACAATTGTATGCAAAATACTTTTCTTTTTTTTTTCTTTTTTTAAATTATTATACTTTAAGTTCTGGGGTACATGTGCAGAACGTGCAGTTTTGTTACATAGGTATACATGTGCCATGGTGGTTTGCTGCACCCATCAACCCGTCACCTACATTAGGTATTTCTCCTAACGCTGTCCCTCCCCTAGCCCCCCAACCCCCGAGAGGCCCTGGTGTGTGATGTTCCCCTCCCTGTGTCCATGTATTCTCAGTGTTCAACTCCCACTTATGAGTGAGAACATGCGGTGTTTGGTTTTCTGTTCCTGTGTTAGTTTGCTGAGAATGATGGTTTCCAGCTTCATCCATGTCGCTACAAAGGACATGAACTCATCATTTTTTATGGCTGCATAGCATTCCATGGTGTGTATGTGCCACGTTTTCTTTATCCAATCTATCACTGATGGACATTTGGGTTGGTTCCAAGTCTTTGCTATTGTGAATAGTGCCACAATAAACATACATGTGCATATGTCTTTATAGCAGCATGATTTATAATCCTTTGGGTATATACCCAGTAATGGGATGGCTTGATCAAATGGTATTTCTAGTTCTAGATCCTTGAGGAATCGCCACACTGTCTTCCACAATGGTTGAACTAATTTACAGTCCCACCAACAGTGTAAAAGTGTTCCTATTTCTCCACATCCTCTCCAGCATCTGTTGTCCCCTGACTTTTTAATGATAACCATTCTAACTGGCGTGAGATGGTATCTCATTGTAGTTTTGATTTGCATTTCTCTAATGATCAGTGATAATCAGCAAAATACTTTTCATAAGTAGCATTACATTTTAAAATATTGGAAATGCTATCTGTACTGATTTGCATTTTGACTTAATAGAACAAGAAGAGAACAACATTCAACTAAAGAAGGCTATACTGATAATAAAGTTCTTAAAATTCAAAATGTCTTCCTCTCCCTTTGTATTTACCACAGGCTACACAATGTCCTGAGAGGATTCATTATGAGAAAAATGTCAATCACAGCTTTAATAACTTACTTTTGAGGGAACTAATGAGAAGGCAAATTGGAAGGTGAGACTTATCTGCTTTCAAGTAAGTAGTCTTAATTTTTCTTCTTATAGAAAAAGCTTAAATAGGTTTATTATTAAATATATTTAAACTATTAATTTTTGCAGCTTTCATAAAGGTCAGCACTTCGTATATACCAAGTCTATGAGAAGACGTCAGCAAAAATCATTTGATCTTAAACGGTGACATCATCCATTCAAATCCTACCTTTAATAGAAGTTAGCTTCAAAAAACTGGGAGATTTCCGCTACAGTCATGCATTCTTTAACATCTTGTTAATTGGCAAAAATCAGCAATCCAGTTTTTCTTAAGTCCTCATGTGCTAACATTTTACAGTGTTCTTCTCTAGTTACAGAAATCCTGTCTGTACCATCCACACAACTATTACAAACTCCGTGTTAGTATAGTAAACATTCCAGAAAGAAAGAAGAGACTCTTGACCACCAATATTCCACAGTAAGAAACGTATATTATTAATCACTGTCTCCTTTACATTACTTCCTATTGTACGGGAGTTATGTACAACTTCACTCACAGAAAATTTGAAAAGAATGATAGTTTTCCCTGTGTTACCCAGTCCCACGATAATAACTTTGTGCTCCTGGTGACTGAACAGTCTCCATGTTTGGTGAATTCCCACTCTCGGGCAGCAAACCCCCCTCCAATCCCCCTGGACTGCCTGACCGCCCCTGGCTCAAGCTGAGTGGGAGAAGAGAGCCGCGCCAGAGTCTCCGCCTCTGCTGCTGGGGCTCCTGCTCTCCTGGCTCGAGGATATAGCCATCTTGTTGTCAGCCATGAGTCTCGAGGGCCACCATCCTCCCCAAGGTGCTCTGGGCAGCTCCACGTAGGCCATTTCTTTAAAAAGTTCAACATTCTTCCTAAATCATACAACTACTATATGATCCAGCAATTACACTTCTTGGACATCTCTCCCAGAAAAACGAAAACTTATGTTCACGTACAAACCTGCACACTAATGTTCATAGCAGCTTTATTCATAATAGCTCAGAATGAGACAAGAGAAAAAGGTCTGGAGGCAGGGAACCTAAGGCCGTTTCACCCTGAATTCCTATAACAAAATTGAAAGGAAAGCCCTAACTTTCCATACCTAAGTAAAAAAGGACCAGAGGCTACTCCTTTTGCAAACCCCCACCGGCAGATGGGAAATTGAAAGTACCTCTGATTGTCTGCTTTTTGCGGCCAAGTCTTTGTTTGCATAGAAGTGCAACTTCGTAACTTCACTTTAGCCTCTGATTGGTTGCTTTTTGCTGCCAAGTCTTTGTTTGCATAGAAGTGCAACTTTGTAACTTCTCTTTAGCCTCTGATTGGTTGCTTTCCACAACCAATCAGACGTTTGCATAAGAGTGTGACCTTCGTAACTTCACTTCAGCCTCTGATTGGTTGGGGAAAGCTTTCTGCAACCAATCAGACTGATTGTGGGCCACCACTTCATTTACATGAGGTAAACACCAAGTGGCCAATGAGAAACCTCTAGAGGGTATTTGGCCCTGAGAAGATTCTATATCTGGGGCCCTTGAACCGCTGCTCCACAGCTCCCACACTGGAGTGTACTTTCTTTCTTTCTTTTTTTTTGAGACAGAGTTTTGCTCTTGTCACCCAGGCTGGAGTGCAATGGCATGATCTCGGCTCACTGCAACCTCTGCCTCCCAGGTTCAAGCGATTCTCCTGCCTCAGCCTCCCAAGTAGCAGCGATTACAGGCACCTGCCACCATGCCCAGCCAATTTTTGTGTTTTTTGTTTTGTTTTGTTTTTTGTTTTTTATTTTTAGTAGAGATTGAGTTTTACCATGTTGGCCAGGCTGGTCTCGAACTGTTGACCTCAGGTGATCCACCCGCCTCCGCCTCCCAAAGTGCTGGGATTATAGGCGTGAGCCACGGTGTCTGGCCCTGTGGAGTGTACTTTCATTTTCAGTAAATCTCTGCTTTCATTGCTTCATTCTTTCCTTGTTTTGCTGTGTGTTTTGTCCAATTTTTTGTTCAAAATGCCAAAAACCTGGACAACTTGCAGTCAAGACCCTCTACCGGTAACAAAAACTGAAATCAGCCCAGATGGTCTCAAACAGGTGAATGGTTAAGCAAACTGACACATCCATACCATAGACTACCTACTACTCAGCAATTTAAAAATAAAATGAAATGTATGGATACATGCAACAACCTGGATGAATTTCCATGGAGTTATGTTGTGTGGAAAAGGCCAATCCCAAAAGGTTACATACTGTATGGTTCTATTTTTGTAACATTCTTGAAATGACAAAATTACAGAAATTGATATACACCTACTATATACCCACAAAAATTAAAAATTAAAAAGATATACAGAAATGGAGAACAGTAGTTGGCAGACGTTAAGGAGGGGATTGGTGTGGGAGGAAAGTAGGTGTAGTTATAAAAGGGCAACATGAGAGATCCTTGTAGTGATGGGATGTTCTGCATCTTGATTGTATTAACATCAATATCCTACTTATCATAGTGTACTATAGTTTTGCATGATTTTATCATTGGGGAAAACTGAGTAAAGAGTACGTGGAATCTTTCCGTATTATTTCTGACAACTGCATGTGAATCTATCTCAAAATAAAAGTTTAATTTAAAAAGAAATGGCCTTTCTGTTTATCCTCTTCTCTTGGACTCTGCTATGATAATTCTTGCTGAGGTGTCAGTGGGTAGTAAAGGCACTGATATTATCCCACCTCTCACTTACATCTCAACAGGGGCTTTCTGGAAATTGTAGAAGGCCAACATTTTGTAGAAAAAACTACCTTTAAATTAAAATCAAGATACCTTGAGGCCTGGTCTTAACATGCTTTGCGACACTGGGCAAACTGCTTAGCCTCTCTGAGATTCTATTTCATCTGTAAATAAAATAAAATAAAATAAAATAAAATAAAATAAAATAAAATAAAAAAATCTTTGAGGGTTAAGTGAAAACACTTGGTAAATCTTGGTAAATTATAAAACACTACACAAAAGGAAGGTCTTCTTCCCTCTCTTCCTCCTTTCCTGTCCTCATTAATTCAGCTCAAGGAAGCGATCATGTCCTAGGTCTTCTTGTATCCCTACAGCTTAGCTTAAGTCTGTGCTCTAGGAGATGTTTCATAAATGATGGTTAATGCTGATAATGGCAGAATGCTTAAAGCAAGGGTTTGGCTTTAACAGATTAAACGTGGTTCAGCTCCTAGTGGTGAGAATTTGAAGAGCCCTTCATAGCATCCCAAGTAGACAGTGCCCTGCCCTGGGCAAAACTTTACTCACAGACATCAAGGGAAGGAAAGTCAGAGCCCATGGAACTGGCCAACTGCCATTTTGGGGAACCAGAGAGATAATGGCTAGAAGCAAAAAGCTTCTCACTTTGACCAAGAACTTTCCTACCCATTATCTTCTTTGCTCCTCACCATCCTCCTGAGGCAGGAATAGCATAGATCATCCCCATTCTACAATTTGCAAACACTGAAGCTAAACAGGACTGTGACTTGCTCAAGGTTCACACAGCGAATGAATCAGTAACACAGCTGGGGACAGACTCGTGGGCCAGATATTTTCCACAGCACAGATGGTTACCAAATGGAAAAGCTAAGACAAAGAAAATGCAGGCCTTCCCCACCCCAACTCAGAGCCTCTCCCCAGAGAATTGTGGCTAGGCTTTCCAGGCCTCTCCACACAGTCTCCCATCTAAAGAAGCTGCTGTTGCTGCAGGCCTGGCAGTGTTGGGATGCTGCCTGAGACGGCTTCCCTCCTTCCAAGCTCTGAGCTTTCAGTGACCTATTTAAAGGCAGAGAAATCAGTCTGGGGTTAGGGCCTCTCCCGAGCAGGCAGTGCCTCTCACAGATGGTTCTCCAGAGCCTTCCCAGGCACTTCTTCCAACTTCTCCTCGGTGATGACAGCTGGGGGTGGGGTGGGCAGGGAAGCTCACTTCTCATCTGTCCCTGAAAGCCCAGAATGTCCTAAGAGGCTTCCCAGGGTCTAAAGAGAACCAAGTTAGGGCCTCCCTGGAAGGCAGGCTAAGGAAAGGTAACAGCTCCCCTCCCTGTGCCCTGGCCAGGGTCTGGATGCTTTTCCCAGGGGCCCTATCTCTCCACTGCTGCCTCCACCGAAGCTCCAGGATGAAACTGAAAGGGAAATGTGAAAATGCAAATGCTGCTTGGGAGGGGAAGTGTCAGAAGCCATTTGTTTGGATTAGTTCATCCATCTGTAGGTTGCCAACTTGGAAAGCAGAGAGGAGCACTGAGGCCAGGACGAGACGAATGGCCGAGGAGCGGGGTTTGAGGTTGCAGTGAGGGCTCCTGAGCATCCAGCCTTTCAGTCAGCAAGCCATTCAGCAATCCCTTACTGAGTGCCTGCCCTGTGTCTGGCCCTGTGCTGTGTCCCAGGGGCCACTGTTTCTGCCCTTCTATTGCCCTCAGTCTAGAATGAAGGGACAGAACTCCCAGAGGAGACATGAGGCAAGAAGTATGAAGACAAGAGCATATGCTCAGGCCAGTCCGTTTTGGCTTCCAGTCATCTTGTGGGACCTTCAGCAACTGGCCTAACCATTCATTTGTTCGTGCATTCATTCACATTAACCATTCCTTCTCTGAATAAGTACTCATGGAGTGCTTACTATGTGCTGGGCACTGGAGATACAGCAGTGCCTTTCTGGAGCTTACAGCCTAATGGGGGAAAAGACAAAGGAAGGGAGTGGGGAGGAGGTGGCGCTCCTTTAGATAGGGTGTTAAAAGAGACCTGTCATTACCATGAAGTCACACTTTAAGAGTTACCCCTTAAAGATCCACAGATGCTTTCCAGCGAGCTCTGCCAAACCTGAAATCGAACAGCATCCTGAAGAAACTGCCAACATTTTGCAGACATACAAGACTCAAAAATGGGTCCCTAGCACCTCGTAAAAACCTTCCCCCTTACAAGGCCTCTCACCAGCATACAGGGAGGTTTGAGTAGGGAAGGAGAAAGGGCGTTGGAATGATGCTCTTGAACATCCAGCTGTTCGGTCAGTGTGTCATTTAGTACTGGCTTACTCCCTATAGCTCCAAAAATTTCCTCCCTGTCTTAAAGGCACAGTAACTTAGGACCAGTCAGCTTTACTTTCCTTCATTCATGTGTTCAAGAAGAATCTACTAAACATCCACAAAGAGCTGACACTTCTCTGGAGTCTGGAGATTCAGGGGTGAACTAGATAGCCATGGCCTCTCTGGGAGCTTACAGCCTAGTCCATGGGAGAGACAGAGATTAATTAATTGCATGAATAATTAATAACAATTGTGCTAAGTGCTTTAAAAGAGACTATAATAGGGAGAACCTCATTCAATGGAGGAGTCAGCGAAGGTGTACCTGAGGAGGTGACTTCTGCAGCTGAGGCCTGAGGGATAAGCGGGATTAGGCCAGGTGAGGAGGTAGGAGAGGAGGAAGTGTTGTCTTACAGACATGTGGAGGAATGTGGAATCCCAGAAGCCAGATAGTGTGGTACTTTGAAAGAACACACAGGTTGAGGCTGAGTGAGGTAGGAAGAGAGGCTCAAGATGAGTTCTGGGAAATAGGCAAGGAGGGACCAGACAGGCAGAGCCTCACATGCCTTGATAAGGATTTAGGTTTCATCATAAGAAATTTGGGGAGCCACTGAGGGGCTTTGGGCAAGAGGCCAAATCAAGTTTGCACTGAGGGGAGGGGGGGCAGCCATCGTCAAAGTGCAGAGACAGCTGGAAAGCTGCCACAGTCATCCAGGTGGGAGATGATGACAGGAGCTTTGATTCGTGTGGCGTGGTAAAAATGGAGAGCAATGGACAGAGTCCAGACATATTTAGGAAACGGGATCAACAGGACATTGTGATGGATTGCCTATGGAGCTCCAGTGAAGGGAGGCTTCATTCCCATTCTCTAGAGTGGGGCTGAGGACACATAGGAGAAAATCTTCAAAACCAAGGGCTTAGTAAAGACTTGGATGGATGTCACGGGCATTATGCTGAGTGAAAAAAGCTGACCTTCAGGCTGGGCACAGTGGCTCATACCTGTAATCCCAGCACTTTGGGAGGCCGAGGCGGGTGGATCACGAGGTCAGGAGACCAAGACCATCCTGGCTAACACAGTGAAACCCCGTCTCTACTAAAAATACAAAAAGTTAGCTGGGCGTGGTGACATGCACAGTAGTCCCAGCTACTCGGGAGGCTGAGGCAGGATAATCGCTTGAACCTGGGAGGTGGAGGTTGTAGTGAGCTGAGATCATGCCACTGCACTCCAGCCTGGGCGACTGGGCAACAGAGTGAGACTCCATAAAAAAAGAAAAAAAAAAAAAGCTGACCTCCAAGGGTTGCATACGATATGATTCCATTTATATAACATTCTTGAAGTGATAAAATTATAGAGATGGAGAACAGATTAGTGGTTATCAGATAAGTGGTATTCCTACCAGGTGAAGGGAATTAAGTGAATGTGATCACGCCACTGCACTCCAGCCTGGGTGAAAGAGTGAGACCCTGTCTCAAAGAAAAAAAAAAAAAGAGGAAAATAAAAGAAAGCATTCAATAAAATGAAGCTACTATTAAAACCAGGTGCTGCCCCCTGTTTTCAGGAAGCCTCCAATTCAGCCCTGTGGACAGGGAAATAAGGGAACCTGTGCCTAGGGTGACATTCATGAGTCCGGGAGACTCATATTGTATTAAATAGAGGAGGTGGGAAAAGAACGGAGAGGGTAAGGGAAACCATGAGGACATTTTAAAGAGAAAACTAAGAGTACTTAGGCAAATTAGAAGTTGAGGTTACAGAAGGAATACCTTAAAAGTCTTTGAAAGACAAGCCTGCATTTATTAATGTGTTCACAGGTTATTAACCCTTTAACTGAAAGTCTGAGGAGTAAATGTCAGGGAAACTTCAGCATTGGGAGCCCCCTTAATGGCATGTCAGTGGAAATAACTGTGTCCTACTAGGGGCATGTTACTTCTTTAATAATTCCCTCCTGATCAAAACTCATCTTTTTAAAAAATAGGCTATTTTTAGATATATAGAATAGTTTTAGGTATACAGTAATATATAGGAATAATACATATAACTATAGAATAGTTTCCCATAGATTTTCTGTCCTTTAGCTTAAGCCCAGACTCCCTTTACAATCCTAATCTTACCTAAGAGTAGATTTTCATAGGGGGAGACTACGACATCTCTCAGGTGACAGAAGAAGGGAACAGGGAATATGGGTAAGAAGAGGGAGAAGTCTTCTCTTTCCTGTGTAAGTCTGCCAGGCCTGTGTGGACAACTTATCATGTCAGGGTGTATCCTTCACCCTTCTTATTCACTGCTGAGAGCTCAGTTCAGTAGGGCAGAGCAAGCAGGCCCATGATGATGAGGAGGAGGAGGAAGAGAAAGATGACATGAGCTACCATGTTTCAGGTACCTACCATGTGCCAGAAACTATGCATGCATTTTCTCTAATTTTCACAACAAATCTTACAAAGAAGGTAGTACTGTTAGCACCTTTTAAAAGATGTAGAAACAGCTTCAGATAGGTCAAAAAGTTTGGCAGAGCCAGGTTAAGAACCCAGGTCTAGTCTTGTCCCAGATGTCCACTTTGAAGGAGACCATAATAGGGAGGACTTCATCTGATGGAAGAGTCAGGAAAGGCCTTACCGAAGAAGTGTCCAAAGGCCTCTTCTCCAGACACCCTCTCCTTCCTTAAGAGTCAGCCAGCACTTGCTCACACATGGCTGTTAGGCTCCCATTTCCCTGGTGACAGGCAGTAAGATGAAGATCAGATAAAGAGCCAGAGGATGATCAGAACCCCAATTTGGTCACGTGTTTGGATTCAAATCTTCTGTTCCATCAAGTTGGGCACCCCCCACCCCACCCAAAAACCGAGGAGGCCTAAAATCTGCACGGTGTAATTTCAGAGTGCCTACCCCTCCTCTCTTTTGCTGTACCTGAACTTGCAGCCTTCCTTTAGCCCAGCCTTCTTTTCTCCCATGTGGGGTAGGGACCCACTAGGTCCTCTAAGCTGTCAACATGCAAACCTCTCCAGAAGAGGCCATAGTGGCCTCATAGTGAATTCCAAGTGAATCCCAAGTAGGATAGAAGCTTCTGATGGATGTGGAGATAAAGAGAGATGAATGAGTTAGAAGGGAGAAAGACCATAATAGAATGAAGGGAGAACTGAAGAATGATGTTGGGGAAGGAGTGAAATTGAATATACTAACTTTGTGAATGTTTCAGAAGAGAAAACCAGTGTCTCCTAAGGTAGCCAAACAACAGGCTTAAAGTCTTGATGCGAAGAAAACCAATAAATGAAACCTGGCACTGAAAAAATGACAAGAAAGAAGAACATTAAGTTAATTGTAGTTGACTCTGGGTTATGGGAATATGGATATATGTATATGTATATACATATATATGTGTGTGTGTGTACACACATTACTACAATATAGTACAGTAATATGTACATAAAGAAAGAGATGCGTTCCCTGGCATCCAGGAGTTGCCCTGGTACCATCAGCTAGGTCTTGGTGTTGGTGGTAGCTGTCCTTGCACTTACAGCTGGACCATGGTGATCTCCTATTGAGCATGAGCAATCTCACAGAACAGCAACATCAGACAAGGCCACTCTGTGACAACGATCAACCAAGGCAAAAACCAGACCACACCATAATTATGTCTTAACAAAGACTAAACATGAACATTGTCCAAGCCACATAAAGAATCAAATGTCCCCCTCTCCTGGCTAATAAGAGTGATTGCTGCTTCTTCGTTGCTTCTTTGCCAATTGCAGCTTTAGCCTCACTAGCTTGCCCTCTCTCTGGATACTCTCTAAATAAGAATACCTAGTCACAGAATTGGCCCCGCTTCCTGATAGCATCCAATCTAGAGCCAACCCCAGCTTCCTTAAATCCTCCAAAAATCACAGGACACAAGCCCAAGTCCTATAAGTGCTTTCTAACACTCTCTTCTTGAGATGGCCATGGTTTCCCATAGTGTGTATTATTCCTTGCTGCTGGAGAGTATGGAGTATGTGTGCTTGATAGACAGATAGATAGATTAGATAGATAGAGAGATAGACAGATAGGTGAATAGATAGATGTATTTCACACATGCATATTTTTTTTTCTACATGATTTGGTCTCAGCTTTAAACTCTTCATTTAGCATGAAAATGGAGCCTTGGTTTGACTTCTGAAAAACAGAACGAAGTCATTAGCAAAGACAAGGGATCAACCCAGGTTCCCATCAATGGTGGATTGGATAAAGAAAATGTGGTACATATACACTATGGAATACTGTGCAGCCATAAAAATAATGAAATCCTGTCCTTTGCAGCAACATGGATGGAGCTGAAGACCATTATCCTAAGCAAACCAACACAGAAATAGAAAACCAAATACCACATATTCTCACTTACAAGTGGGAGCTAAGCATTGGGTACACATGGATATAAAGATGGGAACAACAGACACTGGGGAATAAAAGGAGCGGGGAAGGGAGGTGGGTAAGGGTTGAAAAACTACATATTGGGTACTATGCTCACTGTCTGGGTGGCAGGTTCAATTGTACTCCAAACCTCAGCATCTTACAATATACCTTTGTAACAAACCTGCGCATGTACCCCTTGAATCTAAAATAAAAGTTGAAAAAAAAAAACAGAGTGAAGTCTCATTAATTGAAAGAGCCATAACTCACAATACTTGATGAGTACTATAACAGGCAGCTGAGGTTTACCTTTGCCCCAACTGTAAAAAATGAACAGCAAGCTATGAAAATTAATCATCTGAATAAAAGTGACTGTGAGACAGTTCAGCTAGTTTAAAAGTAGAATCAATTTGCATGCTAATTATGTGCTAATTACTTTATTCATTAACAAAGGTCAAGGGAACCTCTACTTAGTTACATCCTGTTAGGTGTTAGTTGAGGTTACTGTTTTACTTGAAAACAAAAAGTCTGTAAATCAGACTTCTTATTAAATCAGACCCCCTATTGCAGGGGGCCTTTATCTACTAAATTATGTTGAAACAGCAAGGCCAACTACCCATCACATACCATCAGGGGTCCCCAGTTGATTCATGGAGCAAAGTCACATTGAGTGAATACAGTTATTCCGGCCATTTCAGCAAAGTAATTTGCCATCTTGTCTCAGTCTATTTGTGCTGCTATAACAAAATACTTGAGACCTGGTAATTTATAAAGAACAGAAATGTATTTTCTCACAGTTCTGGAGGCTGGTAAGTCCAAGATCATGACACCAGCATGGTGTCTGGTAAGGGCATCTTCCCATGGTGTCCTCACAATGTGGAAAAGGCAAACGCCGTGTCCTCACATGGCAGAAGGGTAAAAGGGGCAAAAGGCAGCTAGGGCTCTCCCTTAAAGCTTTCTTTTTTCATTTTTAAAGATGGGGTCTCACCTTGTCACCCAGGCTGGAGTGTGGCGTGATCATAGCTCACTGCATCCTGGGCTCAAGCAATCCTCACAACTCAGCCCTCCCAAGTAGCTGGAACTATAGGCATGAGACACCATGTACGGCTAATTTGTTTTATTTTATTTTTTGTAGAAATGGTGTCTCACTATGTTGCCCAGGCTGGTCTTGAATTTCTGGCCTCAAGTGATCCTCCTGCCTCATACTCCCAAAGCACTAGAATTAGAGGTTTGAGCCACCACACCCACCTAGACCCTTCAACATCTTTTATAAGGTCCCTAATCCCATTCACCTCCCAAAGACCCCACCTCATAATATTATCACATTGGGGATTAAGTTTCAATGCATAAATTTTGGGGGACACATTCAGACCATTGCACACATCTCTTCACCTTTCAGGGCATTTCGGGGCCGCATTCTTCACTCCTCCCTAGTCCATGGTTTCTCAACTTCGGCATTATTATTTTGGTGCAGATAATTCTTTGTTGTGGAGGATGGCTTTTCTGCCAATTACAGCTTCAGCCTCACTAGCTTGCCGTCTCTCTAGATAAGATTTATTGAAATACCTAGTCATAGAATTGACCCTGCTTCCTGACAGCATCCAATCTACAGCAAAGCCTAGTTTCCCTAAACCCTCCCAAAATCACAGAACACAAGATGTATATTTTACTGTACTATATTATATTCATATATACACACACATTTACATATACGTTTGTATATATATACATCCATATTCCCATAACCCTGAGTCAATTACAGTTAACTTATGTTCTTCTTTTTCATCTTTTTTTCAGTGCCAGGTTTTCATTTATCTAAAGGTCTGTCCCCACAACATTAATATTCATTATAGGACATTTAGCAGCATCCCTAGCCCTCTACCCATCAGATACTAGTAGCACAACCCTCTCCTAGTCACAATAATTAAAATAGCCCCCAGATTTTGCCAAATGCCCCTCAGGGGCAAAATAACCCAGTTGAGAATCACTGTTAGAATCCCCCAGTTTTACTGAGTGGCTTGCACTTCTAATCTCTTTTGACCATCCCCCAACCAGCAATCCTCTATATGGTTTGTCTGTATCCCCATCCAAATCTCACCTTGAATCAATTGTATTTATGCTCACATGTCAAGGGCGGGTCCAGGTGGAGATAATTGAATCATGGGAGCGGTTTTCCCCATACTGTTCTCATGGTAGTGAATAAGTCTCACAAGATCTGATGGTTTTATAAATGGGAGTTCCCTTGCACAAGCTCTCTCTTGCCTACCACTATGTAAGACGTGACTTTGCTCATCATTCGCCTTCCAACATTATTGTGAGGCCTCCCCAGCCATGTGGAACTGTGAGTCCATTAAAATCTTTTTCCTTTATAAATTACCCAGTCTCAGGTATGTCTTTATTAGCAGCATGAGAACGGACTAATACAACCCACCCCCCACCCTCACACACACATGCACACACACACACACACACACACTTACTTAAAATAGGTAACAGAGAGTCATCTGGAGTCTTGACCCTAGGCTTATTGCTGCCTCCACACAGATGCAAGGGCAGCATACAACCAGGGCACAGTTGGAGAGATGAGGCTCAGATAACCCCCCAATCAGCCTCCTGGAATAAAGGAGGATTTCCAGGTGTCTGTCTGTCTCTGGCCCCTTTGCCTTTGAGGGGACTCCAGTGGTTCCCCTTGTTTAACCACCTTTCCCCTCTACAATTATAGGAGGGACCCCTTGCCTCCCAACTGTTTAAGTGCTCAGTGCTAGAAACCTACTCTGTGTTGGCCCTGGGTTAAAAAGATAGTTAAGGCAAACAAGTGACAGACAATCCCAATACAGTTTGGCCAGGGATCTGAGAGAGAGAAAAGCCCCAGGAGACTGTGGGATCTCCAAGAAGTGGGCCTGGCCTAGCCTGGAAAGTCAGGGAAGGGGACCTGGAGGAGGTGGCATTTAAGCCAAGTTAGGAAAGAAGAATGAGAATGAGCAAGGCAAAGACTGCACTGGGCTGAGCTGGTCTGGGATAGGGCCAGAGAGGGGTTTAGAACAGAGGGGTTTAGAACAGATGGATGTGTGTGGAGGGCAGTGGTAACTCCAAGTTGTTGGGTACTGCCCTAGCTTGAACAGGAGCAATGAGAGATGGAGCAGAGTGATAGGCAGGGGCTTGCTCAAAAAAAGCCTTGTATGCCAAGGTCAGAATGACATTCTTTATCCTGAAGAGTTGTAGGTCTTGAAGAACTCCTAGAAATGTTACTGGATAAACTCCGCTTGGTCATAGTGCATTATTCTTTTTATAAGTTGCTGAATCCCATCTGATAATATATTGTTGAGGATTTCTGAGTCTATATTCGTTAGAGATATTGGTCTGTAGTTTGATTAATTGACCGACTGATTGACTGCTTGATTGATTGATTTTTGGACTAGCTTTGTCTGTTTTTGGTATTAGGGTGATGCTGGCCTCATAAGGTAAGTTCTATTTTCTGAAATAAATTATGTAGAACTGCTGTTATTTTCTATTTAAATATTTGTTAAAATTTACCAATGAAGCCATCTGGGCCTGGGCTTTTCTTTGTGGAATGTCTTAAATAACTAATCCAATTTCTTTAATAATTATAGAGCTATTCAGGCTATTTAATTCATTTTGGGTAGTTTTAGTAGTTTGTGGTTTTCAAGGAATTGATCCATTCCATTTCATCTTTGTTTTTTTTTGTTGTTGTTTGTTTTTTTGTTTTGTTTTTTTTTTTTTGAGACAGTCTGTCTCTGTTGCCCAGGCTGGAGTGCAGCAGCGCGATCTTGGCTCACTGCAAACTCCACCTCCTGGGTTCAACCAATCCTCGTGCCTCAGCCTCTCGAGTAGCTGGGATTGCAGACGTGCACCACCACACCCAGCTAGTTTTTGTGTTTTTTGTAGAGACAGGGTTTCACCATGTTGGCCAGGCTGGTCTCGAACTCCTGGCCTCAAGTGATCCACCTGCCTCAGCCTCCCAAAGTGTTGGGATTACAGGCGAGAGCCACCACGCCAGGCCCCATTTTGTCTTAATTGTCAAATTTATGTGTACAGTTGTTGGAAGTACTTCCTTATTATTCCTTTAAAGTCTTCAGTGCCTGTGTTGGCATCCCCTGTTTCATTCCTGGTACTGATCATTTGTGTCTTTCTTTTTTTCTTTGTCAGTGTTGCTAGAGATTTGTTATTTTCATTGATCTTTTCAAAGAACCTGTTTTTGGTTTCATTGTTTTTTCTGTTGTTTTTCTATTTTCAATTTCATTGATGTCTGCTCCTTATTATTTCCTTCTTTTGGTTTGCTTTGGGTTTATTTTACTCTGTAGGTTTTTCAGGTAGAAGCTTAGATTATTGATTTGAGATCTTTCTTCTTATATAAGCCTTTAATGCCATTGTAGGGGCAGAAAGGGGGTGATTCCTTTTCTCCCCATTTATAAAAGGTCATAGCCAACACCCCTATAACAAAAAACAGGTTAACAAGAGAAAAGCATAACAAATTTATTACTTGCACATGTGTGCATGGAAGTCATACAAAACATGAACTCAAAGAGGGACCAGATGGTTGAGGCTTAAATGCTCTCTTCATAGGGGAATGGGAAATGGATGAACAAATAGGCCCAATGCTCAGACAATGGTTTGTAAATGATTCTCCTTGGAAAGATGAGGGGCAGAACTGCACAGGAACCAAAGTTGTCTTATTATGCAAATAAAGTCTCTCAGATAATCTCTGGGAGCTGTCCTTAGAATCCATGAAGGTTTGTCTGGGCATGGTGATGACTCCCAGTCTCTTCTCTTCTCCAGTGGTTGATCTTTCCTGGTTATTTCATGAGATCCCTAGGGTGGAGGTCTTAAGACAATTGCATTTCTTTTGGAAAAAAATCTTTCTTAGGCAGATAAGGAAATTCCAGAGAAAGAGAGAGAGAGAGTCCTTCCCTGTGCTTGGGGGAAAAGGATCAGAAAAACAAGGAAGTGGGGGATGGCGAGCGGGGGTTGTTCAGAGAGAGACCTTGGCTATGAGGCTTATTTCTGAGGCCTTTCAATTTTCAAAGCAGTCAGCATGCCAAAGAGCTATGTTTTGGGGGATTTTTTCTGCACCCCAACACTACAAATTTCCATCTCAGCTTTGCATTAACCACCACCCACAAAATTGATATGTTGTATTTTCATCTTCATGCAAAATATCTTCTAATTTTACTTGAATCTTTCTCTTTGACCCATGGGTTACTTAGAATTATGTGGTTTACTTTCCAAGTATTTGGAGATTTTCTTTTTATCTCTCTGTTATTGATTTCTAGCTTGATTCCATTGCAGTCAAAGAACATATTCTGTAATTTCAATTCTTTTTAAAAAATTTATTTAAATTTTTTTATTTTTTATTTTATTTTTATGTTGTTGTTGTTGTTGTTGTTGTTGAAATGGAGTCTTGCTCTGTTGCCCAGGTTGGAGTGCATTGGCGCAATCTCGGCTCACTGCAACCTCTGCCTCCTGGGTTCAAGTGATTCTCCTGCCTCAGCCTCCCAAGTAGCTGGGATTACAGGCATGCGCCACCATGCCCAGCTAACTTTTGTATTTTTGGTAGAGACGGAATTTCACCATGTTGGCCAGGCTGGTCTCCAACTCCTGACCTCAGGTGATCTGCCCGCCTTGGCCTCCCAAAGTGCTGGGATTACAGGTGTGAGCCACTGCGCCCGGCCTAAAAAATTTTTTAAAGATGGGATTTCGCTATGTTGCCCAGGGTGGACTCGAATTCCTGGGCTCAAGCGATCCTCCTGCCTCAGCCTCCCAAGTAGCTGGGACAAGTAGCTGGGACTATAGGCATGTGTCATCACACCTGGTTCTTAACTCTTACATTTGCTGAGACTTGTTTTATCACTGCTATGGTTTGGATGTTTGTCCCTTCCAAAATTCATGTTGAAATTTAATTGCCGTTGTAACAATATTAAAAGGTAAAACTTTTAAGAGGTAATGAGATCCCAAGGGCTCTCCCCTCATGATGGAATTAATGCCCTTATGAAAGGGCAGGTTTGGCCTCCTCTTGCCTCCTTCCTCTTTGTTCTTCTGCTATGTAAGTAATAGCATTCCTCCCCTCCAGAGGATGCAGCATTCAAGGCACCATTGCGGGATCAGGTCCTTGCCAGACACCAAACCGCCAGTGCCTTGATCTTGGACTTCCTAGTATCCAGAACTCTGAGAAATAAACTTCTGTTCTTTATAAATTACCCAGTCTCAGATATTCTGTTATAACAGCACAGAACAGCCTACAACGATGACTCAGGCTATGACTTATCTTGGTGAATGTCCCATGTGCACTTGAAAAGAATGTATATTTTGCTGTAGTGAGTAGAGTGTCGTTTCAATGTCAATTAGATCTTACTTGGTTGATGATGTTGAGTTCATCTATAACACTTGCTGACTTTGTCTTAGTCATGTACATTTTTACCAGATTTAGGGAAATAAAGTGCAGCCCTCACTTGATACCCGCTGCTCTGGGGATTGAATGGGGGATGGTGAAATCTGATTTAAGGGGTGCCAGTACAAAAGGTCTCCCTGACTTCAAGTTTCTCTTACACACAGGTGCAAAATTTGATGATGTTCACCAACCTAAAGCTTCTTCTCCAGCAGGAGGCCCCTGAGATTAGATACATTTCTCTGATTAAGTCTTTTCCATCCACACAGCAGCATATTTAGATAGGTTGGCCTGCAAGAGAGTTTTGTTGTTGTTGTTGTTGTTTGTTTTTGAGACAATGTCTCGCTCTGTCGCCCAGGCTGGAACACAGTGGCGCAATCTCGGATCCCTGCAACCTCCGCCTCCCAGGTTCAAGCGATTCTCCTGCCTCAGTCTCCCGAGTAGCTGGGATTACAGGTGCACGCCATCATGCCCGGCTAATTTTTGTATTTTTGTAGAGACGGGGTTTCACCATGTTGGCCAGGCTGGCCTTGAACTCCTGACCTCAGGTGATCCACCCTCCTCGGCCTCCCAAAGTGCTGGGATTACAGGCGTGAGCCACCACACCCGGCCTGCAGGAGAGTTTTGATGGGAGGTGGGACACAAGCAGGGGAAGCACTACATTGGAGTTTCTATTACATTTGTCTCTATCACAGCTTTGCCTTGAGCCAGTCCCTGGCTCTGTGAGCCTGTAGGAGCCTGGCATGAAGGACCTCAGAATGCTGGCAGCTCCCATAGCACACATGAGAGTAAAGGAAACCTTGATGTTCCTTGACTGATGTGGTCCAGGGGCTTGCCCAGGGTTGGTCCTGCCCAGCCCCATGCCCATGCTCATTTGAGCACAGTTCCTGTGGGTTGGGCAGACCAGAAGATAATCCATCTGAAAGATGGCATCTTCCTTTCTTTCTTCTCTGGGGCAGTGCCAGTAAGAGCCACCATTCCCTACTCACATGTATTTGCTCCAGCACCAAGGAGCACACTGTCCTCTCCTCCCACCAGCGCCTACACATGGGCCTTGTACACCCCCAAACATGCACCTCCAGTCACAGTTTTCCCTCTGAGCAGTGGGGTGGGAGTGAAGGCATAAGAAATTGGGTAGGGGGTTGTGTGGAGAACCTCATATTCTCTTAGCTATATTTTCCCACTCTTCTTCTCTCTTCCTTCCTCCCAAATTATGGCTGGAACACAGGTAGGGACTTCCAAGGGGGCTGTGTGGGTGGGGTTAGGTGCAGAAGAAAAAGTAGTCAAAGAGAGTAGTTCTTAATGATCAATGGATCCCAGAGCTTTTGGGAAATTTGATAAAATAGTTTTGGACTTTCTTCCTAGAAAAACAATGCACTTGGGATGGACCCACAGTTATTCCTGCAGTTTTAGGAGTGTTTGTAACCTCCTGAGGAGCAGTCCTTGGGGCCCACTTTAAGAAACTCTGGATTACAGGAAGTGGCAACCTATCTGTCCCTCTTCCCCTTCAGATGGGAGAAAGCCTCCTTTCTCTCTAACTCACAAGGCATCCCCTCTATCTTCTTGAATGACCAAGATTACTTATTTTTATATTCAAAGACAATAGCCAGATAGTAAGGCTGTAGCACTAGCTATTAACCTAGAACTTAATCACCAAAGGATGATTCTCTCAGTTTCACATTTGATCTCATTGATTTGTGCTTCCAGTCCCTAGCCATTTGGGCTGTTTGTGGGGGTTGATTTTTCTGGATATCATTATGTCTACAGAGAGAGTGTGATGACTAGGGTATCTTGGGTGACTGCAGATTTATGCAAAGTGAGATATAGGGAGTAAAGGGTGAAAAGAGTGCCACACGCTTGAACTTGGTTGCAGCACCAAGGGAACTTTAAAAACTTACATGAATATTAGGCTTGGAAGGTTTGGTGGGGTGTCTGAATCCCTGTTAATTTTTATTTACCCCAAAAAGTAAATAAAAATTATTTATATAGTACAGCCCAAGATCAAAACGCATCTTGCATCATTTTATGATGTTACTTACTTTGTACTTTTAAACTGCTCAATCTCAGATTCTCTCAACCAACAAAATTATTTTGATTATTTTATTAGGCAAAAAAAAAATTGACTTGGCCATCCTCCTCTATCTCATCTGTCAGTCTGGTAAGTGTTTTTTCTGGGAGATCCCAAGGACTGTGGCTAAGTCAACTTGATTTGCACTTATTTTTTCCCATTGCCACGTCCAAATCATTCAGCACTGTCGTCCTAGACATGAGGCTGCCGCTCAGGCCCAGACTCCCAAATAGTTGTATGCAAGTAACCCCAGCTCCTGAGGCTGGGAGGTACTTCTGAAGGTAACAGAAGAATCCATCTTCCTGCAGATTTATAGAATACGGTGTCAGCTTCCTTCCCATCTATTTCCAACATATGCAGACTTCTGTGCTCTGGTGACTCTAAAGGATAAACAAAGACTGTGGTCAAGTTGAGGGGAGCAGTTAAATATTGTGATGCCCTGAAATGCTTGAAACATATTTCCTGCATCTTAGGGTACTGACCTCAGATCCTAGAGCTAGATAAAATGCAGTGGGATCTGTTTTATAGAGTAGTACAGTAAATAAAACCATTTCAGGACAAAAGTGAAAACCATACCATCCTATATCTCATTCAGCTATGCAATTTTCCTTTTAAAATTTTTTATTTTTATTTTTTACTTTTTAAATTATTAGGGTATTTCTACATTTCAAAACTCAAAAAGTACAAAAGACATTCAGGGAAAAACCTCCTTCCTATGTCTGTTCCCACCCAAGTTCCCTTACCAGAGGCAAGCACTATTATTAGTTCCTTCTATATCCTTCCATTGATAGTCTATGTATTTTTCTGTTTTATTACCTCCTCTCAAAGTTTGGATTGGGATTTTTGGGCAGCATTTCTAGTTTGTTTCTGCTAGAAGTGTTTGTGCTTCACTTGTAATAATAGGTCACAGGACAGGTCACAGCCTGCTCTGCAAGGCTTACCATCTCATGTACTGCATTTTAAGCATTTTTATTCCATCCCACAAGAACTAATGCTTTGCATCCTTCTCTAATCTCTGTGAGGGACCCCAAGACAAGTAAAGCCTTTATCACTGCCCTAAGGATCTTCTTTGTTAGTTGGGGAGACAAGACTACCCATCTGAAACAAAATGACAGGAGCAGATGGAGTGCATTGGTGATTCATGGGACTGGTTTTTTGAAAACTTTAAATGCCAGGAGGAAGTTTGGCTTTGATACTGTTGGTCTTTTAACCTGGTGGTTAAATGTTTTTGGAGTCAGAGTAAATCTTGGCTCCAATGCCAGCTCTGGTGCTTAATCAATTCTCTTAAGCTCTCTGAGCCCCAGTTTTTTCCTCTGTGATATATAAGAGTATCATTTACTACCATGGATTGGAGGAGATGATGAAGATGCAGCACCTGGCATGAAATGGGTGCTCAATAAGTGGGTTGATTGTGCTTTTTGCCGGAGAAACTACATGAAATTTGGGGCCATTAGGACACCATGCATGCATGTGCATTTGTGTCCATTTGTGTGTGGGCGAGGGGAGGAGGGGTATTGACAATTAAGTCTATGAGCTCTAAGGCACATGAGCAAGACAGAGGCAGGGAGAAGGAACAGACGGAAGCTCTGCTGATGCATGGTAGCTGATGCTGAATCCATGGGGCTGAGCTTCCCAGTTGATTGCTAAGGCAGGAATGGGATGGGGTATCTTTAACAGCTTCTCAGCATGATCATGACATGCCAAAAGTAATGTCTGACAGGATTCATCTGAGAGTGGTGTGGAGGCTGATATGCTAAGAAGCAGAAATAGAGGCAGGGAGTCCAGTAAGGACTGTCATCAAGGTGACAGAGTCTCAAAACTGATGCTTTGTTGGGTATGAAGGAAATGGATGAGTTAAAGGTGACCATAGAGTTTCCAGCCAGAGGAAATGGATCTATGACACTGCCTTTAAGAGAAAGAACAAGAGAGGGGAGCTCAGTTTGGAGGGGAAAGAAAGGGCAGTATGTGTCCTGGGGACAGCAACGCAACTAAATGAAACACAACACTCCACTGGAGCAGGTAGCTTGAGACTGATCCCTGCAAATAGAAGGAATGCAACTGGAAAGGTTTCATATCTTAGGGGGATCCTAAGATTGGCCAGCTCCCCAATTTCCTTATCCCTCTAGCATTCTCAACAGAAGAAATCTGCCTTAAAGGAGAGAGGGAGAAGCAGAATGTGACTATGTTGACTTGAGATTAGGGGCTGTCTAGATTGCCATGGTGACCAGGACAAGAAACGTGATGCTTTTACCATCAAGCATATCTTCCAGCTGTATTCCTTTATACTTCCTGCTAACAAAGGTTCTGAGCAGCTCTGTTTGCCCCATAGTCTGAATTGAGCAAGGAATAGACCTGGGGCTGCACCCTGACAGGCTGTGGAGATAGATTCGAAGGCCTCAGCTACTCCGCACTGCACTAACCCTGAGGTCTGTCCCATGATTGCATCATCTCAGATCTGCCTGGTCACTGAAGCCTAGACTGGGTGACAAAGTGATAACCTTTGTGATACCAACTTTTCAAGTGTTCATTATTCTGGGTACATTCCTAACTCCCCTGTCCTGGTGGCCTCTTCTCTTGTGCTTGTTGCCTAGAAGATGATGTAGACAAAACTGCTCAGAGGACAACATAGAGAGCTCATTACTGGAGCATGACATTCAGATAAAAAAGACTACATATTTTCCAGAATAGGCAAATTCATAGAGATGGAAAGCAGATTAGTGGTTGCCATGGTCTAGGAGAGGAAGAAATGAAGAGTGACAGCTAATAGGTACAGGCTTTTCTTTCGGGGTGATGAAAACATTCTGAAATTGGATAGTGATGGTGGTGGTTGGCCAACTCTGTGAATATACAAAAAATAAATAAATTATGCACTTTAAAGGAGTGAATTTTATGATATGTGAATTATAGCTCAATAAAGCTGTTATATAAAAAAAAATCAGGTAGATTTCTGCATCTGTGTCTCATACAAAACCCTTAAATATGTATACACACTGGAGGTAGCTGCATTTTCACTGTCAAATTGCTCTTAAGAGTTGATATTACTATATTGATATTTAGCAATAGCTTTTAAGTTTTCTAAATCCTCTTTTGCTCAAACTAAGAAAGCCTGAGATGGGGTAAAGGAATGTGGATGGAGGGCTATTTTCTCTAATGAGGAGGCTATAGGGTGAAAAAAAGAAGGTTTCAACCAAATCTACCAAAACAAAACCAAAAGCCCAACAAACTCCATGAAAGTGGTTGGTACACACATTTCAGAGAACCTAGGGTTTTTCGTTGGCCTTGGCAGTACTTCTGAGGAGCATTGACATAAGGATGAACTGTGTTCCCCTTATTTTCCTGAGATTCTAGGCATGAGCATGTCTTTCCTTAACATCTGGCAGACATTTAATTCACCTCCCCATTTTGAATGAGCTATTGTGTCCAAAATTGGTGGGTTCTTGGTCTCACTGACTTCAAGAATGAAGCCGCGGACCCTAGCGGTGAGTGTTACAGCTCTTAAGGTGGTGCGTCTGGAGTCTGTCCCTTCTGATGTTCAGACGTGTTTGGAGTTTCTTCCTTCTGGTGGGTTCCTGGTCTCTCTGGATCAGGAGTGAAGCTGCAGACTTTCGCGGTGAGTGTTACAGCTCTTAAGGTAGCGCGTCTGGAGTTCTTCATTCCTCCTGGTGGGCTTGTGGTCTTGCTGGGCTCAGGAGTGAAGCTGCAGATCTTCGCAGTAAGTGTTACAGCTCATAAAAGCAGCATGGACCCAAAGACTGAGCAGTAGCAAGATTTATTGCAAACAGCGAAAGAACAAAGCTTCCACAGTGTGGAAGGAGACCGGAGCCGGTTGCCACTGCTGGCTAGAGCAGCCTGTTTTTATTCTCTTATCTGGCCCCACCCACATCCTGCTGATTGGTAGAGCCGAGTGGCCTGTTTTGTCAGGGCGCTGATTGGTGTGTTTACAATCCCTGAGCCAGATACAAAGGTTCTCCACGTCCCCATCAGATTAGTTAGATACAAAGTTTCCACACACAGGTTCTCCAAGGCCCCACCAGAGCAGCTAGACACAGTGTCAATTGGTGCAATCACAAACCTTGAGCTAAACACACGGTGCTGATTGGTGTGTTTACAAACCTTGAGCTAGATACAGAGTGCCGATTGGTGTATTTACAATCCCTGAGCTAGACATAAAGGTTCTGCACGTCCCCACCAGAGCAGCTAGATACAGAGTGTTGATTGGTGTACTCACAAACCTTGAGCTAAACACACGGTGCTGATTGGTGTATTTACAATCCCTGAGCTAGACATAAAGGTTCTCCACGTCCCCACCAGAGCAGCTAGATACAGAGTGTGGATTGGTGCACTCACAAACTTTGAGCTAGACACAGGGTGCTGATTGGTGTATTTACAATCCCTGAGCTAGACGTAAAGGTTCTCCAAGGCCCCGCCAGAGCAGCTAGATACAGAGTGTCGATTGGTGCACTCACAAACCTTGAGCTAGACACAGGGTGCTGATTGGTGTGTTTACAATCTCTGAGCTAGATATAAAGACTCTCCACGTCCCCACCAGACTCAGGAGCCCAGCTGGCTTCACCTAGTGGATACCGCACCAGGGCTGCAGGTGGAGCTGCCTGCCAGTCCCGTGCTGTGTGCTCACATTCCTCAGCCCTTGGGTGGTCGATGGGACTGGGCGCCGCGGAGCAGGGGGTGGTGCTCGTTGGGTAAGCTCAGGCCGCACAGGAGCCCATGGAGTGGGTGGGAGGCTGAGGCATGGCGGGCTGCAGGTCCGGAGCCCTGCCCCGCGGGAAGGCAGCTAAGGCTCGGTGAGAAATTGAGCACAGCGCCAGTGGGCTGGCACTGCTGGGGGACCCAGTACACCCTCCGCAGCCACTGGCCCGGGTGCTAAGTCTCTCATTGCCCGCGGCCAGCAGGGCTGGCCGGCTTCTCCGAGTGTGGGGCCCGCCAAGCCCACGCCCACCTGGAACTCCAGCTGGCCCGCAAGCGCCTCACGCAGCCCCGGTTCCTGCTCGCGCCTCTCCCTCCACACCTTCCTGCAAGCTGACGGAGTGGGCTCCAGCCTTGGCCAGCCCAGAAAGGGGCTCCCACAGTGCAGTGGCGGGCCGAAGGGCTCCTCAAGTGCCGCCAAAGTGGGAGCCCAGGCAGAGGAGGCGCCGAGAGCGAGCGAGGGCTGTGAGGACTGCCAGCACGCTGTCACCTCTCACTATCAAGGGTGTTCTCAATGTGCAATCCAGCACACATCTTCATGTACACTGTGGTGAATACGTCCCCTCAGAGCTAAATGAAATTCAGTTCAACAATTGTTTATCTAGTGCCTACCATGCACAAGGCACCATAAAAGAACAAAACAGCTCTTCAGGCTCTCTTCTCCTCCTGGCTGTGTAATTGCTCTCCAGAGTGGGTGCCAAATTACTCCAGGGAAAGAGAAAGGTGTGATGAGCACACACCAAAATCAGGCTTCATTCCTGTCCAAGGTTAGCTCTCCTTCTGGGTCAGGCTGGGAGTCCTGAAACACTTCTGTGGGATAGTCATAGTGGGATAATAGTTCATAGCTGTGTTTGGGCACTCTCATGAATTGATATTAATTTATACCCATGAGATGTGTCTGGCAAATCATTTTGACACTGCTGTCAACACTGAGGGCTGTCTGCCTCATGAACCTAGAGAACTAATGCAGTGCTGTATTTTCAAAGCCTCCAGGCCCTAAACAGGGCTCTGCCACAAACTCAATGTGTGACCTTGGCTAAATCAGCCATCCCCCATTTCTAGTACATTCTCCTTTCTAAAATGAGGGAAAGGAGTGTGACTAATTTTTATCAAGGCTCTTTCCAGTTTGGCCATCTTATAGTTTATGTAACCATAGGTAATGAAGTGTATCAACTTAAAAGAGCAGAGATAGGAGGAGGTTAATGCTGAGACCAGGATTGAGAATCAGTGGGATACTTCCCGAGGCCAAGAAAAAAGAGCCACGAAACAAGAAGGTATGGCCTGTTCAGTTTGAAGTTTATATGGGCTGATTTCCATGGAGAAACAGGCGGGTGATCTCTTGGGTTTTGTGCTAGCCCTTGATAAAGAAGAAAGCCAGTGGAGATGGGAATTGTTTTAGTGACTGGTTAAGAACCTTTCTTAAGTTCATAATGATTACAATAACCCCAATGAGGCTGACCTTAGAAGTTGTCTGCGTTTAGGACTATTAAGAACGAAATGATTCCTTTGTCCCTCATCAAATGCCTATTTTCCCAGCTTACTATTTACAAACCAAACCAAAAAAAAAAAAAAAAAAACAACCCACACTCAACCAACAAATCTCAGTAATTATATTAACATTGATAGGGTATGCTTACTATGGGCCAGGCTCTGTGCTAAGAACTTTATTTCCTTCCAATATCTCATTTAATCCTCCCAACAACTCTGAGATAGGGACGATTACTGCCCTTTTTCTGCAGTTGAGGAAATTGAGGCACCAGTCTGTGCTCAGTGCGTTTGTGAAAACTAAGGGGGATACCAGAAAGTAGAGGCATGGGACAGTACATTCCCTAAAATCTGGAATAGTTCTATTAGCAAAAATCATGTCAGTTACCCAGGATAAAGTCATTGAAAGGATTTGCAGGAGCCAAGGGAGACCACAGATTGCTTGCTAGTGGAAAGTTTTAATTTTCTAGCTTAAGGACAAATTTTCAGTTTTTAGACTGTCCCCTAAAAAACACAGCCATGACTTATCTCACAATTTATGTAGTGTGCCTTTAACAGTTTTATCGTGTTTCCTACGATTACCATCTTTCACTCTCTGGAAAGCAGAGGGGTGGTATGTGACCTTCTGTCTCCGTACCTTCCTCAAATGCCCGGCTTTGCCTTCAACATGAAAAAAATGGACACCTTCCCTGGGGGAAGAGGACATCTATTTCCAAAAATGGAAGGAAGAATCTAACTCTGCACCCCCCGGCCTCCCGCCTCCACTGCCCTAGCCCTAGCCCCAAGCATGGTCACAGCAGATTGCTCATTCTTAAACGTATCATGTTCTTTCCATCTCTGTGCCTTTGGACAGGCTGTTCTCAAAGCCTCTCAATCTCTTCCCTTCTCTGTCAAACAAATACGAATTCAGCCAAGATCCATCTTGTGAACCCCACTGCCCACGCACCCCATCCCCCGACTTCCAGAAGAGTGGATTTCTTTGCCTTTCCTTGGGCACCAAGGAGAGCATTCGGGTATGGCATGATATGGTCAGTACATGCAGGGCAAACCAGCAATTAGGCTACTCTCTTCAACTGTGTATCCTCTCCAACACACACATATACCACATGTACACATCTTACAGAGTACAATAGAGTATTGCAGTTAAGTGAGTGAACTCGAGATCCGGACAACCTAGATTTAAGTCCCAGCTTTGTCACTAACTAAATGAATGACCCTTGGGAAAGTGCCTGAACCACTCTGTGACTCAGTCATCTCAACTGTAAAATGGAGATAATAATAATACTCCTCTCAAAGAGTCATTTTAAGGACTAAATGAAATGAAATATATGAAGTGCACAGCACAGTGTCTGACATATAGCAACTGCTCCATCAGTGGTACCCAGTATTATTATTGCACAGAGCTTGGTGCATAGAGGATGGCAAATACATATTTGAGTGGGTATCTGAACACAGTAAGTCTTTAGGGGATTAACTTAGGGAGAGGTCAGGGACAGTTGGGCTACTCAAGGAAGCTGTTTTCTCCTGACCTCATTACTCTCTCACTGCACCCTGTTTTTTCCTTCACTGCATTTATCACAATGTACAATTATTACATGTGTTTGATTACTTATTTGATGTTGATGTTTCCCAATAAACTAAGTTTCATGACGCCAGGGTCCATGTATGTTTTAACCACCACCATGTCTCCTGTACCTAAAACAGTGCCAGGAAGATGGTAGGTGCTCAATTAAAGAATTAAAAAATAAATGAAACTGAGTTAAAGAAGAAATGAAAGAAGAATTCACGAGTGATGTGGTGGATGTAGGTGTGGTGGATCCTTTTGAAATACCTTGTGTTTTTCAAAATGGCCTGAACTGATGTGGTGGATGTAGGTGGGCCTGAAGGATAAGTAAGAGTTGAGTTGGTAGGCAAGAAAGCTTCTAAATGGAAGGGAATCCTGGGAAACTCCAGCACTTGGTGGTGGAAGACGCAGCGAACAGGGTGCAATAAGTAGATCCCTTGGTCTGGAAGAACAAGAGACTGTTTCTGTAGCGTAGTTTACATAGGGGAGTAGTGAGAAGACTGGTAGGGGGTTGTAGTGAATGGCTTTGAATGCCAGGCTATCAGGGATTCATTCTATTAGCTTAGGCTTTGGCCTCTATTAGCATGCAAATATTCCTGGGAAAAAAGTATATATTTTCAGCCAAGTATAAGTGTGTATAAATTAGTTTACTTGCTCTTTGCCTTAGAAAAAATTTTGCCAGAGGGGAAAGCGATAGCAGGAGGCCACTGGAAAGAGAAAATAGTGCCCCGAGATAATCAAAAGCATATAAAGGGGAAGGGGAAGACAAACCTTACTTATCTCCAGGGCTGTGATGGTCCAGAACCTGAACCTCAAACTTCCTATAGTTTGTTTCATCACAAAATGACTCTTCTTTATTAAAGGTGCAGGCAAGGAATACGGGTGTTAAGGAGGTTTTTAATCACTGAATAAATCTGTTACCTGTTTATAGGTCTGATGAGTGTTTGAAATTTGTTTATCTTGATTATCTAATTTATTATCTATGGTTTCCTGTGTCATTAAAAAAATCTTTGTAAACATCATTTCTGATGGCTGCATGACATACTATCATATGGTTGTCCCATAATGTAACTATTCTCTTAATGGTTCTCCTCTAGTTATTCACAAGGCTGACATGAATAATATCGTTGTACCACAATCTTTATCTGTACTACCACTATTTCCTTAAGAAAAATTGCTAGACATGACATTTTTAGGACAAAAGACCCAAAATTTCTTAAGGTTCTTTCATCTTGCCAAACTGCCACCCAGAAAGGCCAGAGCAATTTTTCCTCCTCACCAGTACATGAAAGAGCTTTATAATGTTGAGGGTCATGATTTTTAAAACATCTTTGCTGCCAGGCACAGAAAGACAAATACCACATGTTCTCACTTATGTGTGGAATCTAAAACAATCTAACTCATAAGAGGCAAGAATAGAATGGTGGTTACCAGAGGCTGGGGGTGGCGGTGGGGGTTGAGAATGGGGAGATGTTTGTCAAAAGATACAAAGTTGCAGTTATGTAACTGACCTAAGGCTTCTTCCTGCCCAGTGCAAAAACAAAATAAATTCAAGACATTACAGTAAAGAAAGAGTTTAATTGACCAGAGGCGGAAGTGTTGGAGGTTAGGGGTTTTTCAAAGATAATTTCGTGGGCAGGGGGCTAGGGATGGGGAGTGCAGTTTAGTTGGATCAGAGATTAAATCATAGGGAGTCGAAGCTGTCTTCTTGCCCCGAGTTGCTTCTGGGTAGGACCACAGGAGTGGTTGACAGGTCCAGGTGGAACTATCGGTGTCAGACATGCAACGAACCTGAAAAGGTATTTCAAAAGGCCAATCTTAAGTTCTGCAATAGGGATGTCATCTGCAGCAGTAATTGGGAAAGTTGCATATCTTGTGACCCCGGGAATAATGGTGGGTAATTGTTTACGTCTGCACCTTAGCAGAATTCAGGCTCCTCTTATCCTCTTAGCCTGGTGGTCTGTCCTTAGCTTTACAAAGGCGGTTGAGTTATGGTGAAAAACTATTATCATTTAAGCTATAAACTAAATGCCTCCCAAAGTTAGCTTGGCTTAAGCCTGGGATTAATTAAAAGCAGCTTGAAGGCTAAAGGCAAAAGGGAGGTTGGCCAGATCAGATCTCCAGTCCCCCACCACGTTGCCATAATTTTCTCACTGATATATTTTTCGCAAAGGAGGTTTCAGTTGGGAGAAATAAATGGTAACTTATTTCAGTAAATGATGTGATTGTTTTTTCCCAGATTGCAAATCATCCCTGTACCACTTATTGAATAATCCTTCCCTTTCCCATTGAATTGTGATCTTTCCTTTACCTTATAAATTCATATATATGTATGTATACACTTGTACATATACACACATATTTTTGCTTTATTTTGTTTGTAGGCTCTCTATCTGACCCATTGATCTGCCTCTTCTTGCAGCACTATCACTGCTTTAAATGTTGCAGTTTTATAATACATTTTGATAGCATTACTCCTCTGCCTCAAACTTTTCTTAGCTATTTAACTTAGTTCACATTTCCAGACAAATATTACAATCATTTTGTTAGGAGGGCCGGTTCCTGCCCAGAGCCTACCTAAGTTACATGTTTTGGGTGCTGCCTAATTCATCTACTTTGATCATGAGACATACTCATCCTCATAATGAGAAATGCAAAAGCCCAAATAAGCCAGGCTCTAATTCTACCTTTGGCTTTCATACCATCTTTGGCTCCTAAAGGGAAATATCAAAAGAGGGAAAATATTTTGTCCACACTGGAGAGCTGAAATGAAAAGGAATCATTTACCATGCCAATCGTATTTTTTTTATTTTATCACAGAACAATTGGAATGTAAATCAATCATTTTCAAAGTATGTCTTTCCCTCTGCCCGAAGTGGAATTACTCTCTAAAGTGACAAACATTAGTATTTTATCTATGTATTTATTTTTGTTTCATTACTAACATCATGGAATTACATTTACAAATGCTCTCAGCTTTGTCTCTGTGTCTATGGAAACATGAATTACTTAGCCTTTTGGAGCCTCAGTTCTCTCATATGGAAAATGACAATAATGACTCCATTGTGCAAAATGCCTGGCTCACTGTTGACCATCAGTAAATGTTGGCTATATTATATAATTATGACAGGTAGTAGAGCATTTTGGTTCAGAGTACAGCCTCTGGAGCCAGGCTTCTTTGGTTCAAATCTTATCTTCATCAGTAAATGATTTTCTGATCTTGGATAAGTTAGCTAAACTGAATGTGCCTTGATTTCTTCTTCTGTAAAATGTGTTAATAAAATTACTTGCTTTATTGGTTGTAAGAAATGAGTTCACTCTGTCAATGAAGAGTCAAACTGTAAAATATTTGAAGAGATGTATTCTGAGCCAAATATGAGTGGCCAATGGCCCATGACACAAGCCCCAGGAGATCCTGACAACATGTGCCTAAGGTGGTTGGGCTACAGCTTGGTTTTATACATTTTAAGGAGACATATCAATTAATACAGGTAAGATGTACATTGGTTCTATCTGGAAAAGTGGAGACATCTGGAAGCAGGGGCAGAGGTGAGGGGGTTGCTTCTAAGTCATAGACGGATTCAAAGATTTTCTGATTGTCAATTGGTTGAAAGAGTTATTATCTAAAGACTTGAACTCAATGGAAAGGAATGTCTAGGTTACTATAAGGGATTGTGGAGACCAAGGTTTTGTCATGTAGATGGAGCCTCCAGGTAGCAGGCTTCAGAGAGAATAGATTGTAAATGTTTCTTATCAAACTTAAAGAGTCTGTTCTATCAGTCTTCTGTTTTTTTTTTTTTTTTTTTTTTTGACAGAGTTTCGCTCTTGTCTCCCAGGCTGGAGTGCAGTGGCACAATCTTTTGGCTCACTGAAACCTCCGCCTCCCGGGTTCAAGTGATTCTCCTGCCTCAGCCTCCCAAGTAGCTGGGATTACAGGCATGCTCCACCATACCCAGCTAATTTTTTGTATTTAGTAGAGATGAGATTTCACCATGTTGGTCAGGCTGGTCTCGAACTCCTGACCTCAGGTGATCCACCTGCCTTGGCCTCCCAAAGTGCTGGGATTACAGGCGTGAGCCACTGCGCCTGGCCTCTATCAGTCTTAATGTCTCTGTATTGATATTAATGCTGGTCAGCTGTGCCTGAATTCCAAAATGGAGAAGGTTATAATGAAGCATGTCTGACATCCACTTCCCATCATGGCCTGAACTAGTTTTTCAAGTTAGCTTTGGAATTCACTTAGCCAAGGGGAGAGTCCATCAGTTCGTTGGGGGGTTAGAATTTTATTTTTGGTTTACAACTCTATCAAACATGTAGAACAGTTTCTGGCATATATGAGGCACTCAATTAATTTTAGCTATTCTTGTTGACAGTATCCTTGGTGATAGTGTTATTGGCGATCTTAATCCTTATTATTTGGGCAACGACACAATCAAGAACATATTACCTCATAGCACCATCTAGTGCTTATTTTGGAAAATGCCAAATCCCTTTCCCTTGAACAACAGTCATTTGGTGAGGAGAATTTTTAAAATTCCAATTTTAGGAATACAAAAGGAGTTTGGAAATATCATGATTTCAAATTTTCTCCAGCCTATCTGGGCTTGTATTTATAAATGTCAGGGATCTTGGTTGCAAAAGACAGAAACTGACTCTGGCTGAATTTAGCAAATTACTGGGCATTTCACAGAATCAACAGAAAGGCAGGTAAACCAGGATAAAGAAATGATCAGGAATCATGGGAGGACCCCAGTCAAGATTTGCCATAGGACCAGCTTGGTTGGTATGTCACTACTGGCAGCAACCACCTTCACTGCCTCTACACACCACCACCACAAAACACTGCTACCTCTGGACTCCACTGATCTGACATTCTGGTCTGCTAGATGCAGTTTCTATGAATGAATTCAAAATGGCCACTTTTTGTATAAACCTCTCAAGATCCAAAGTCTTCAGTAAAAGCCTGGGTCCCCTATGGACTCCCTGACCACTCACGGCTTGTGGAGAGGGAATATGTGCTTCCCTTAGTTTCCACAGTAAGAGGCCTCAGCCTTGTTTTCCAGGCTCACAATGGAGGAATACCTCAAAAAAGAAGAGAGTTTGGACATCCACATCAAGTAGGAGGTTGCTGGATAAAATACAGGAGACACAGTTAAGTTGGAATTTCAGAAAAACAATGAACACATTTTTAGTATGAGCATGCCAATATTACATGCAGCATACTTACAGCAAAAACTTGAAAAGATGAAAATGCCCGGTTTAAGTGTGGAGGGTACAGTGAGACGAGTACTCTTGCATATTACTGGTTGGTATGCCCATTAATATACTCAAGTGGATTAAAAATATTCACAACTGCTGACCCTCAAATACTGTTTTTAGGAATCTTCATAGCCTATGACCCAAGAGATGAATTTTAAGGAGTGTATCCTAAGAAAATGATCAGAAACAGGCAAAATAATTTGTATGCAGAGTGCTCATTGCAGTTACTGTTCATAAAGAAAAATTGGAAATAAATCTAAATATGCAAGATAAGAGAATGGCCAAATAACTTGTGGCAAATACATATGATAGCATCTTATACAGTCATTAAAAATATGTTCATGAAGAATTCTAGATACGTGGAAAACTGACAAAGAAATGTTCAGAGATAAGAGCAGGGCAGATAATAGCATATACAACTCACTAACTGTAATCTTAGGCTACTTAACCTCTCTCTACCTCAGTTTACTCCTCTGTAAAATGGCATAATAATGGTAATAAGAATGGAACTTGGAATAGTGCTTTGCACATACCAAGTGTTATGTGTTGGCTGGAGTGTGTGTGTGTATATGCAAGTTTGAGGAGGGGGCAGAGGAGACAGAGATGGCAGTCAAGGGACTTTTGCAATAATTGCAGCAACCTAAGTCAGTGTTTCCATGTCTCAGTCTCTAGTTTCATGGTTGTTGAGAGTCAGTTTATGGTGGCAGTGGTAGTGGCTCAGCTTCCCTGGGCTGCAGATATGGTGTTCTATTCTTTTGTTTTGTTTTGTTTTAATTCATCATTGTCTTTATTTTATAGTAGGAAAACTAAGGCATTTCATGAAAAATGAAGTCAATTGTACAATGCATAATACAGTCAAATATCTTGACACAGAATTGGTGTCTTAACTATCATTTCTCACCTTTAATCAATAAACATTCCTCTATAAAGACAATGAAAAATTACTTATGTTAAATATAGAAAAAATAAACATCATTAATTAAACACTACATCTGTAACCTCTTTACATTCATTAACACTCAGGAGTAAAATCAATAATCATTTTTGTTATGGCTTCGTGTTTCTTTAAAACATTAACTAAAATAGATTTCTAATTTGGGAAACATAACTAATGCTATTTGGTTTTTAAAAGAATTGTATCTTAATCATCAAGCTAAAGACATAGCAAGAAAACAATGACATGGTCACTTGAAGGGTGTCTCAGTCTAATTTTCACCATCTAATAAGACACCCTTAAAGTAATTCCAACAGAAAGTCTAAGAAATTCATCGATCAACTTCCTAAGCACATCAGGGAAGGTGCTAAAACAGTGGACATCGAGAACAACAGCAGCAGAACATCTTATTTAAACTTTTGAGATAATAAAACAATACAGAAGTGGGAACCCTTGTGAAATTTTTTTTCTTGTTTTGGTTAACAAGATCATTAATACTTTACAAACTTCATACATGTGGCACACTGTAAGGTTTAAAGAATAAAATAAGGGCCTTTCTGCCCATGGACGCCGCCGAAGAAGCATCGTTAAAGTCTCTCTTCTCCCTTCCGTCATGTCTAAGTCAAAGTCTCCTGAAGAGCCTGAACAGCAGAGGAAGCTCTTCATCGGAGGGTTGAGCTTTGAAACAACCGATGAGAGCCTGAGGAGCCATTGTGAGCAATGGGGAATGCTCACGGACTGTGTGGTAATGAGAGATCCAAACTTCAAGCGCTCCAGGGGTTGTGGGTTTGTCACATATGCCACTGTGGAGGAGGTGGATGCAGCCATGAATGCAAGGCCACACAAGGTGGATGGAAGAGTTGTGGAACCAAAGAGAGCTGTCTCAAGAGAAGATCCTCAAAGACCAGGTGCCCACTTAACTGTGAAAAAGATATTTGTTGGTGGCATTAAAGAAGATACTGAAGAACATCACTTAAGAGATTATTTTGAACAGTATGAAAAATAGAAGTGACTGAAATCATGACTGACCGAGGCAGTGGCAAGAAAAGGGGCTTTGCCTTTGTAACCTTTGACGACCATGACTCTGTGGATAAGCTTGTCATTCAGAAATACCATACTGTGAATGGCCACAACTGTGAGGTTAGGAAAGCCCTGTCAAAGCAAGAGATGGCGACTGGCTTCATCCAGCCAAAGAGGACAAAGTGGTTCTGGAAACTTTGGTAGTGGTCTTGGACGTGGTTTCAGTGGGAATGACAACTTTGGTCATAGAAGAAACTTCATTGATCGTGGTGGCTTTGGTGGCAGCTGTGGTGGTGGTGGTGGATATGGTGGCGTGGGGATGGCTATAATGGATTTGGTAATGATGGAAGCAATTTTGCAGGTGGTGGAAGCTACAATGATTTTGGCAATTACAACAATCAGTCTTCAAATTTTGGACCCATGAAGGGAGGAAATTTTGGAGGCAGAAGCTCTGGCCCCTATGATGGTGGAGGCCAATACTTTGCCAAACCATGAAACCAAGGTGGCTATGGCGGTTCCAGTAGCAGCAGTAGCTGTGGCAGTGGCAGAAGATTTAAATTAGGAAACAAAGCTTAGCAGGAGAGGAGAGCCAGAGAAGTGCCAGGGAAGCTACAGGTTACAACAGATTTGTGAACTCAGCCAAGCACAGTGGTGGCAGGGCCTAGCTGCTACAAAGAAGACATGTTTTAGACAAATACTCATGTATATGGGCAAAAAACTCGAGAACGGTATTTGTGACTAATTGTATAACAGGTTATTTTAGTTTCTGTTCTGCGGAAAGTATAAAGCATTCTAACAAAGGGTTTTAAATGTAGATTTTTTTTTTGCACCCATGCTGTTGATTGCTAAATATAACAGTCTGATCGTGATGCTGAATAAAGGTCTTTTTCTAAAAAAATAAAATAAATAAGCAAGAGAGCTCCCTGAAATTAGAAACTCTGCATTATAATAACCCCCCCCCCTTTTTTTTGAGATGGAATCTCACTCTGTCGCCCAGGCTGGAGTGCAGTGGTGCAATTTCGGCTTATTGCAACCTCCCTCTCGCGGATTCAAGCAATTCTCCCGCCTCGGCCTCCCTAGTAGCTGGGATTACAGGCGTGCGCCATGACGCCCGGCTAATTTCTGTATTTTTAGTAGAGACGGGTTTCACCATGTTGGCCAGGGTAGTCTCGAACTCTTGATCTCAAGTGATCCACCCGCCTCGGCCTCCCAAAGTACTAGGATTACAGGCGTGAGCCACCGCACCCAGCCGTATAACTTTTATAGGCACACACTTCCTTAAGTTTCAAGCAAGTTGAAATTCAACCCTTATTATTCACAAGGACTTCAAATAGACCAGTTTACAAACAAGCATGAGCACCCTACAAACGGCTCTTACTACGGAGTTCTTAGGATAAACGTGTTTATACTTTGAACAGTCACGTGAGTATCATAAAGATGGCGATTGTATATCACTTTCCAGTGAAATTGCTTGCCTTCCTTTATGATTTCTTCAGTCTTTTTTTCAGCAGACAAAAGATTTTCTAAAAAGTCTGAATATTCTAAGTATAGCTCATCACCTGGTAAAAGCTAGAGCATCCCATCAGCAGTTAACAAGGTGATCGGTAGCCATCTTTCCAGTCCTTCTAATGCACGATCCAAACAAAATTTGTGCAAATCAGAGAGAGGCAAAATTTTCAAGTCTTCTGATTTCGTAGAACTGTGGGGGTGCCAGCCAAATTTCTTTTGATAAGAAACTTTCAGTTGCCTTTGATGGAGATGACCACTGGCAGCCCACCACCTCCGCCAAGTCGGAGGAGACTGGCGGCGGCTCGCGCAGGCAGCATAGGAAGAAGGCCGCGTCGAAGAGGCGAGTTGCGCGGCGCGAGAAAGGGGTGAGCCAGACGCTCCAGTGGTGCAGCCCCCAGA
This sequence comes from Gorilla gorilla gorilla, assembly GCF_029281585.2. NCBI lineage: Eukaryota > Metazoa > Chordata > Mammalia > Primates > Hominidae > Gorilla > Gorilla gorilla. The sequence continues at coordinate 130,926,878 of NC_073247.2, forward strand.
TATCGGGCGTGCAGTCGAGGTGCGCGCACAGCCGCAGGAAATGGCGCGGGTCCCGGGCGCAACCGGGCGCAGCAGGCGGCCAGGCCCGGCTGCGGCTGGAGGGCGGGGCGGGGCTCTGGCGCGGGGCCGGGCGGGGAGGTCCTGGGCGTTGTTCTATTCTTGAAGCCAATCATCCTAGCGGAGGCTTCCTGATGACCCACTTTTCTGTCTGAGGGCAGAGGTCACAGTACCCCTAATGGGCCTATTTAGTGATAGAGTCCTGGTAGTCATTCCTACAGCCCGAGGCTATAGCCTGTTCTTCCAGCCCTTCCACTGATTTTTGTAAACTCTTAATTCCCTGTGTCCCATCCTTTTCTCCTCTAAATAACTAAGCAGTTTCTGTTTCTCACCACTGAACAGCGACTAATACAAGGATGCAATTAAAAGTTCTGTTTAGGACATGTAAATATTCTGATACCTATTGATGTCAAGTATGCCTAATGTATACAGAATCTGGAGTACAGGGGTAAGACCAGGGTAAAAAGTTTATTTTATGCTTTTTTCTCCTTCCTTTTGTCTTTCATACAAAGTTTAAATATGTGAGTCTTAAGTATATGAAAAACATTAGGACTGAATGAAATCACCTGAGCAGAGAATGAGAACAGATGCTGTCCCAGGACGTATCTGGGGCACACTCCAACATTTAAAAGTTTGGCAAAGGAGGTGAAAATGGTATGGGCAGCTGAGAAGGAGTAGTGAATAAGAAAGGAGAAAAACCATCAAAGGATGTGGGAGGTATCCCAGAAACTAAGTAAGGAAAGTATTTCAGGGTGTAGTGATCAACTCCGTCAAATGTTGTACTGTGTGTACAAAGTGCTCTGAGTGTGCTTTGTACTCTGAGAGACAGAGTCCAAAGACAAAGTTACAAAAGTGTCCATGGAATCAGAACATAAACAAGAATGGCATTGAAGGAGTGATGCAGGCAAAAACCCAGTAGAATGAGTAGAAGAGAGAATGGGAGGCAAGGATGTGGAGATGTTACATATAGACAACCCTTTGTAGAAGTTTGGATACACAGGGAACAGAAAATGCAGGGGAGTAGCTACTAGGAAGATTTGGGGTTAGGGGAAGGTTTTTGGTTTTGGTTTTGGTTTTTTGTTGTTGTTTATTTTGTTTCGTTTTGTTTTGTTTGAGACAGAGTTTCTCTCCCATTGCCCAGGCTGTAGCGCAGTGGCACACTATCGCTTCACCACAACCTCCACCTACCGGGCTCAAGCGATCCTCCTGCCTCAGCCTCCCAAGTAGCTGGGATTACAGGCACGTGCCACCACACCCAGCTAATTTTTATATTTTTAGTTGAGAACAGGCTTTCACCACGTTGGCCAGGCTGGTCTCAAATTCCTGACCTCAAGTGATCTGCCCGCCTTGGCCTCCCAAAGTGCTGGGATTACAGGCGTGAGCCACAGGGCCTGGCCCCAGGGAAGGTGTTTTAAAAGAGAAGAAACACTAAAGCATGTTTATCTGCTCATAAGTACGATCAAGGAGAGAAGAAGATAAACTGTGAGCGCCAGGGTTTTGAGAATTAGGCAAATAAATGCAGAGTTCAAGGGGAAGGCCCTTGATAGGAGTAAAGACATTCTCTGCACAGTACCAAGAAGGAAAACAGAGAATACGGCTGCAGGTAGGGTTTGTTGGGTTTGGTGGCAGGGAGATGATAGTTTACATCTAATTGTTTCTATTTTCTTAAAGAAATGAAATGCAATATCATCAGCTGAAAGTAAGAATAGAGAGGGGACACTGAAGGTTTGTAGACAGTGAAAATGGTGTCATAGAGTCCTCACAGGGAATGACAGTGGGAGAGAAAATCGAGCACAACTGTGTAGTATAATTCTTGTACAGCATAATTCACTTGTAAATTTTAGTGAAATTTTTTCAGGTGAGCTCTTCCTCATTCATTATCCCCAGGTAGCCACTGACCTGCTTTCTGTCACTATATGTTAGATTGCATTTTCTGGACATTTACATAGATGGAATCATATACTTTTTGTCCCAAATTATTTCATGTTTAATATGTTGTTGTGGATGTTTTAATGTTGTTGTGGATGTTATTGTCTCTTTCTTCATTTTGATTTCTGATTGTTCATTGCTATTGAATATTTAGAATACAGAAATAAAATTGATATTTATATATCAATCTTGTATCCTTTAGCCTTGCTAACTTACTCATTAGTTCTAGTAGCTTCTTTGTAGAATTCGTTGGATTTTCTACATAGATGATCACGTCATCTGTGAATAAAACAGTTTTGATTCTTTTCCATAGTTTTTTTTTCAAGTGAGACCAGCAAGTAGAGTACTATGCTTTCTACTACAATATTCAGTTGTTTATGTGCAGCTAGGGAATGGGGGAACAGTTGGGTTTAATCACAGCTGGGCTTTTGAAAAGGTCTAGTGTATGACCAATAGAGAGTGGCTAATGTGGGGTAGAGGAAAAGGTGGTTGGAGGTGAAGAAAGTCAAGGAAGTGGAAGGTCATGGTGTGGGATGGGTCATCCACATTGATGTTAAAGTCACTAAAAATGATGGACCAGCATCAGCTTGGGGAGGACAACTGAGTCTGGAGGGAAAGGCTTCCTCAGTAGAATTTACACACCCTCTGTTATGGGCTTCTGGGGAGTCATGGGTGCGGGTGTGCAGACCAGGACATGGATCCTGGACACTCTGGGACACTGCCTCCCAACCACAATATGTGCCTAGGCTGGGGCATATAGCTGATCCACACTCCCCTCCTCCCCACCCTCAGAGACCTTCACTCTCAGTTCAGCTCAAAGCTCTCAATAACCTAGAGACTTTTTAGAAACAAAGTCCTCTCTACTTTCTTCCTGGCATAAGTAAAGTTCAGATCTCCTTGTCACAAAGCCCTGGCCATCCTCTGTGGCAAGAGTAAGAGAGAGAAAGATAAATTTTGTTTAGCGATGAACTTATAGCAGAAAAAAACAGAAGACAATTCATTTTCAATTAGATTATCTTACCGTACCAAAAAAAGAAAAATCAAGGAAAGGATAATTCCCACATATTAACCCTAGATATTTCTGCTTGGTGGGAAAGTGGGATCGCCCCTGTATACATGCAAAGGGATGGAGAGAGAGAGAGAGTGAGTGTGTGTGTGTGTGTGTGTGTGTGTGTGTGTGTGTGTGTGTGGTGTGTGGTGTGGGGCACATACAAGCACAAGGGAATAGGGGAATATCTTTGACACCTTACTGCCTGCCACTTCTTTGTTGGTCTCTCCTATTTTATTTAAGTCTTCTGTCCCAGGGCTACTCATACCCTCATATTTTCCTCAGGCTAAAGAGGATATCCACTGTGTGTTCTATGGAGCAAAATTCTCTCTACTTCCATCCCTATTCACCAGTTCGCTCTCTTTGAGGTGACAATGGATATGAAAGGGTTAATAAGATTCGAAAGAAAGTACTATTGCTTTAGCAAACCACTGTGTTTCCTAGGCAACACAATGCCTGTATTTCTCCTGTTTCTTCCTGTTTCCAAAAGCCCCTATGGAGGGAATGGTAAAAATATTAGCCTTGGCCAACACTCAAGCCCTTGCTGTTTCCCTCTCTCTCCCCATTCTGCTCCCCTCACAGTTGACCTTGCCTCCTACTTCATGGAAAGCATTGAAGCTGTCAGGTTTGAATTCCCTCTCCCTCTCCTCTTAAAGGAGAAGCTATGATCCTTCCACCTGTTCTTTCTATTTCATCCTGTCTTGTCTCATTCCATGCCACAGGTTTGATTAATATCCACTCTGGGCGGGGTGAGGTGGCTCACGCCTGTAATCCCTGAACTTTGGGAGGCTGAGGTGGGTGGATCGCTTGAGGTCAAGAGTTCAAGACCAGCCTGGCCAACATAGCGAAATTCCATCTCTATTAAAAAATTTGCAAAAATTAGCCAGGCGTGGTGGCGGGTGCCTGTAATCCCAGCTACTCCAGAGGCTGAGGCATGAGAATCGCTTGAACCCGGGAGACGGAGGTTGCAGTGAGCCGAGATCCCACCACTGCACTCCAGCCTGGGCAACAAGAGCAAAACTCCATCTCAAAAAAAAAAAAAAAAAGAAGTACCCACTCTGTCCTGTATTTTCAACCTCTAAGCCTTACTACCTATCTTGCTGCAACTGAAGTCTATGACAGTTTCCAGAAGAACGAAAATCAAACCAGGGAATCCAATTCCCTCTTTTCCCTACCTCCTCTGCCTTAGTCAAGCTTCTCAAACTTCTTTTTTGAGAGATAGATCTCCTCAATCCTCATGTTCCACTCACTCCCTAGGCCACTGGAACCAGACTTCCACCCTTCTCATGCCACAATAAGAGTCTGGCATAGGTAACCCAGGACTTCCTAACTGCCTAGTCCAACTTACACCTTAGTTTTCATCTTTCTTGATCCATTTACAGCCCTTGGCATTGTAAACCTCTCCCTCCTGGAAACCCTCTCTCCTCCCTTTGCTTCTATCGGACCACATTATTCTGCCATTTTCCTACCACTTGTGGTTTTTATTCTCAATCTCCTTGGTGGGTTTCTCTTCCTCTACTTATTCCTACAATGTTAATCTTCCCCAAGACTCTATCTTGGCCCTCTTTTTCTCTCTGCAACCTGCCTATAAATGCCAGGCCAGTCATATGAGTAAGTAATGCGAGTCTGGTTGATGTGTGACAATGTAGTATATGCCAGAAATCACAAAGAAATGTGATCTTGCCCTGTTTTTATTTTGAAATAGTAACCCTGTTCTCTTTCATTTTCCACTTTTGATAGAGTCACAGGTACAAAAAAATTTTGATTATCCACTTAATTCTGCTTTAACAAAAACAGAGCAAATGTGATAAAAGACAGCTGATACTTATTCTCAGCATTGGGGATACAGCAGGGAGAAGTGGGGCTTCTTTAGGTGTACCTGCTAAAGGAGGCAGCTGCTAATCAGAGATATAATGCCAGATCTTCTCTCTCTTTTTTTTTTTTTTTTTTTTTTTTTTGAGACAAAGTCTTGCTCTGTTGGCTAGGCTGGGGTTTAAGTGATTCTCGTGCCACACCCAGCTAATTTTTGTATTTTTAGTAAAGACAGGGTTTCATGATGTTGGCCAGGCTGGTTTCGAACTCCTGGCCTCAAGTGATCTGCCCACCTTGGCCTCCCAAAGTGATCTTCTCATTTTTTAAGAGAACATTTTTATGTCAGAAATACAGGTTTTATGTAAAAATCTGTTGGTTAACTGCTTACATCTAATATTTTAAAAATTAAAATAATGTGAGGGTCAAATAAACATGTGCTTGAGCCAGCTGTAGTCACCAAGGCTAACAATTTTCAACCTTGGCTTAGAACATTGTGCAATGAGCCTTGAAAAGAGAGAGACCTCTGCCCTATATTCTCCTTGGGATCTAATTCAATGCCAGTGGTTTCAGCTACCACCCATAGGCTGTTACCTCCTGTCTTTACCCCTCCAGTCTAGACCTCCATCCTGAGCCACAAACCCAAATATCCAATTGGACATATTACTGGATATCCCCACCAGAATGTTCCTTATGCCCGTGCTTTTCAAACATTAATGTGCATGTGAATCATCTGGAAGACTTGTTAAAATGGAGATTCTGATTCAGTATGTCTGGCATACTGCCCAAGATCGTGCATTTCCAACAAGCTCCCAGCGGATGCCAAAGCTGCTGGTTTATGAACCACACTTTAAAACACAACCCCCATTTGCATACAATGTCCTTTTTGCAAGTTTGCTCCTCCTGCTACTTATCTTCTCTTGATGAATGATACGCCATCCACCCATGCAAAAATTGGGGGCATAAGTCAGATGTAGAAGGAATGGGAGAAATAGAGGAGGAATCCAAAGCCCTGTCCCATCCACCTCCTTAATATTTATCATATCTATCCTTGCATTTATGTCCTCACTATCCCAACATTGATTTAAGCCTTCATTTTCTCCTGCGGTAAGGCTGGTGTCCCTGCTCTAGTCTCCACCCCTCCAATTGCAACCTCCATGCTCCTACGAGCATGACACTTTGAAAAAGCAAAATGATCTCATGTAAAGCATGGGCTCTGGGGCCGGAGTGCTGAGTTTAAATCCCAGCACTGCCTCTTACTAATTGTGTGACTTTGGACAAGTAGCTTAACCTATCTGTGTATTGGTTTTTTTCATCTATGAAAAGAGGATGATAATAGACCCTCACTTGTGAGATAAACAAGATTTGAAAGCAGGAAGGGGAATGACCCATTAGAATATCTGGGGAAGAGCATTCCAGACAAATGGAATCACATGTAAAGTGTTCATAGCACTCAGTAAATACACATTAGCTGTGACACTGGCCACATCATTCCTAGCTTCATTATGGTTGGAGTGTTGAGGGTAAGGAGAAAGTAGAAAGAGATAAAGCTGGACAAGTAATCTGAGGCCAGATCATGGAAGGTTGAGTTGCCTGGGAAAGAGACTCTGTGATGGAGTTTACAATGTAGAAAATTGACTCAATAGTGCTCTTGGGATCTACACCTGAAATGTAAGACAAGGGAGTAGGATCGGGCAGAGGGAGAAGCTGAGCTTCAGTGCAGTCACAATGCAGCTTCCATCAATCCCAAAGGGAGCTCTGAGCCTGGTATGACTCCTCGGAGTTGTCCTTAGATGGGGAAAGGGAGACAGGCCTTTATATCCCTGTATTGGCCATTCATTACCTGCAGGCTGCACTAAGAAGGATCTGTGACTTTGGGCTAGAAAGCTCTCTTTAGCCCAGCGCAATCTCAGGAAGAGGATTTCATTGCAAGCTGTCAGTCACCAACACTTTCAGCAGTTGGGGACCTGGGAGAATGAGTGCGTGGGTCCTGAAGTGGGGGTGGGAAGTGAAATCTGGGTAGGTATCACACCACAGTTGGGTAAATCATGCCAAGGACTCTGGACTTGATTTCACTGACAATGGGGAGTCATTAGAAGGTTTTCCTAGAATGGGACATGCTGTTTTGCACCTCTGTATCTTTGTTCAGAATGCTTTTTTTTTTTTTTTGAGACAGGGTCTCGCTCTGTTGCCCAGGCTGGAGTGCAGTGGCACGATCATGGCTCACTGCAGCTTTGACCTCCTGGGCTCAGGTGATCCTCCCAGGTAGCTGGGACTACAGGCATGTACTACCACACCCGGCTAAATTTTTGCATTTTTTGTAGAGACAGGGTCTCGCAATGTTGCCCAGGCTGGTCTCAAACTCCTGGGCTCAAGCAGTCCACCAACCTCAGCCTCCCAAAGCACTGGGATTACAGGCGTGAGCCACTGCACCCGGCCCCAGATTGCTTCTTCTATCTCAGTGTTTCTGACCTGGATTGGAATCACTTGGGGTGCTTGTTCACATGTTAGAATGCAGGTCAAATAGCTTAATGGTAAACAGCCAAGGTTGGAAGCAGACTGACTATATTTGAATTCTGACATTCCACTTACTAGCTGCGTGACAGTGGACAAGTTCCTTAACTTTTCTGTACCTGTTTCCTCAGCCATGAAATGGGATAATATAACCAACTGCCTCACAGTGTTTTAGGAAGAGTACTCGAGTTAATCCACAAAAGGGCTTAGAACATTGCCTAGCAAGTAATAAGTGCTCAAACAATGTCAGCTATTTCTAAAGATTCTCAGGCTTTCTCTTAGACCTATTGGATTAGAATCTTTGAGGGCTGGTCCTAGGAATGGACATTTCAATAAGTGCCCTCCCCCTCTCCAGATTATTCTGATCCTCACTAAAGTTTGACAACTACTGGTTCCCCAGAAAATTTATCCCCTTCCTTGTCCACTTGGCGAATTTTTTTTCTTTTTCTCTTTTTATTTTTACTGATAGGCTTAACTGGTGCCATGAAAATTTTTAAGACTCAGCTCGATGTCATTTCCTGTATGAAACCCTCCTAGATTACACCTCCCACCATCCCTTGCCAACCTCCCCCTTACCATGTGGAGACCTCAATCGCAGCATCTGTAACCTTTTGACTGTCTGTCTCCCCTTGCTAGACTGTGAGCTCCTTCTTTGAGGGAAAGGACTTTGCATCCGTAGGCTCACCACAGAGTTTAGCATGGAGCTAAAGCTCAATCAAGGTTGGTTGAGTGGATGTAGATGGGCAGGTTCCTTTGGGGTCTCTTTAAAATCTCAGCATGAAGTCTCCAGTCTCTGAAATTGGGAATGTGGATCCATATACTATCACTCAAGACATAGTTGGCAACTGTAGAATTTTGTTTTCTAGTCTTTAAATTTTTAAACTTTTTATTGCTTGTTACAATAATAAAAAGAGTTTATATTCACTGGATAAAGAAGATAGCAAAAATTACCTATAATCTCACAACCCAGAGATAACTCTTAACTTTTAGGTGCATTTCCTTCAGATTTTTTTTTCTGTGCATGGGTATTTAACATAATGGGCTTCCATATTCAAACTCAATTCCACAAATATTTATTGAGCACCTACTACATGCCAGGCACTATTCTAAGCACAAGGAATACAACAGTGAAGAATATAGACAAAAGCCTCTGTTCTTGTGCACCTTATGTTCAAGTTGGAAGAGATAAAAAAAATGAGAAGTGATACTGTATATAAGGAAGCAGTAAATGCAATGGGGGAAAATGAAGCAGGGAAGGAGGATGAGGAGTAGGAAGAAGGTGGTGTGAGATTTGAAAGTAGCGAGGGAATGACCCATGAGAATGTCTGGGGAAGGGCATTCCAGACAAATGGAATGACAAGTACAGAGGCCCTGAATTGGAAATATGGCTGCTTGTTCAAAGGGCAGCAAGGAGGCCACTGTAGCTGTAGTAGAGTGACCAGGGAAGAAAGTGGTGAGATCCTAATGTCTTAAAGGTAAGGGTGGGTAGAGTACCGCAGATCCTGTAGGGCCTTGTAGGTGCTATAAGGACTTGAGCTTTTACTCTGAGTGAGATGGGGAGCATCTTTGGATACTTAGGCTGTTTCCAGTTTTTTGCTATCATGTATCATGCTTTGTGATTCTTCTACACAAATCTCTGTTCACATCTCTGAACACTTCCCTAGGGGAAATTCCTGGAAGTTAAATTTCTTGGCCACAGGCTAGGAATAGTTTGAGGCTTTTATTGCATATTGCCAAAGGACTTTCTAGAAAGCCTAGACCCTTTTACAATATAATTAAGTTCAACAAATATTTATTGCATGCCTACTATGTGCCAGACATGGTCTAGGGGCTTGAAATACATTGGTGAACAAAATGAATCTTGCATTCTAGCAATTTCACTCTTGCCAATTGTGTCAGAGTGCTTGTTTTACTCTGTGCTTGCCAACACCAAGTATTACCATTCTTAAAAAGCTCCAAGAAACAAAAGAGAAAAAAGAACACTCCAGTCATTTGAATGATGAGAAATGGTGCATTGTTTTTATGTTCCTTTGGATTTATTTGCTTCCTTACTAGGCTGAATTATTTCCCAAACATTTTCTAGCTAATCAGTCAATTGTTCTATTTTTCTCTGAAAGCTCTTTAAAACCTTTGAAAATAATTAAAAGGAGACAGAAAGTTTGAAAACACTAAAAGACTTAACATGTATCTTCGGAAATAAGTAGTCCTTGGGTCAAGTACATCGGCTTTAGGAATTGACTTGGAGCCAAAGAGCATATTAAGGCAACTCTCATGTTCTGAAGGGGGCTTTTTATTCAGGAGCACTCTTGCTTATTTCCAGATAACTTGAGAACTGCCACCCTGGAGGAGACCATTCCACTCAGCATTGATTCTCACATGAGCCTGAATGATGGGATGCTTTTCTTCAACAATCTCTACATCCCAGTGTTAGCTAATTGCCCACTTTATTGAACATCAAATCTGGTTTGCAAGCATTTATATTTTTAAACTGTATCACTTCTTGAGGTCTTAAGTTGCACAAGTTTTCTACCCTCCATGTGAAGCAGGACTTCCTTTAATCCATTATCCTCCAAGGGGACACAGAGGTGTAGCAGAAGAGACACTGGACTACGATAAATGAGAATTATTAATCCTCCCCATCCCTCCATGAAAACACTTTTCCCAGATTTAATAGCGGTTACCTTTGAGGAAAGAGAATCAAGAGTGAGGAGAGGGACTTCAGTTGTCTTCTATATCTTCCCATAGTTTGAATTTTCTAACTTTAGACAAATATTACTTTGAAAAAACATTCCAGCAGGGGTTATCTGGGTGGGGAGCTAATGGCTTGGTTTTTGTTTTGTTTTTTTACTCTGTGTCTCTCTTTATTGGAAAAAAATGATAAAACTTCTATTATATAAAATTTCCCCCAATTTTATAAAACAAAATGTGTGTGTGTGTGTGTGTGTGTGTGTGTGTGTGTGTGTGTGTGTATGTTGCATGTCTGCAAGAATATAAGCCAAACTGCTAATGTATGGGCCTGATTTAAGTACTGTTTGGGGAACTTGGAGAGGGAGAAAGGAGTTTCATTTTTTACTTTATACACTCACGTATTGTTTAAGTTTGTTATAGTGAACATGTATTATCATTCTACATTTTTTTTCAGAAAATAAATAATAAACCATTTTCCCCCCTGAGGTTAAAAGTGACACGTGCCCATTGTGGAAAATGTAGAAAGGTATAAAGAAGAAACTAACAATCACAACAGTTAACATTTTAGCATATTTCTTTCCACGCTTTGTTTTATGAATCTTTTGACATAGTTGAGTTCATACTGTATACAGTTTTGTATCCTGTTTTTCCCTCAAGATTAAAACACAAGCGTTTTGCCATGTCATGATTTTTGGTAAAAGAATTTACCAAAACAGTTTTAGTTAAAAGAAGGTAGATTTATTAGATAAAGTAGGAAAATATGTTGCCAGAGAGACAAAGGGCAGCCTGCAAGAGAGAAGCCAACTGCCAGGAGACAAAGGCTTGCTGGAAATTTTATAGGATGGCGTTTATGCTGTCTGTTGAAGAGGTCTTTGTGTAATATTGATAATGCCAAGGTTGCAATGAGCTAACTTACAGGTGTCTGGTGATAGCTGGGCATGGGAAGATTGTGAATTATTTGCGCAGGAAGGCTGCATCTTGGTCATGAAGAAAGGGAGATTTGTAGCTTATTTGCTTTTTCTTTTTGCTATTTCATGCTCCCACCAGCCTGATTCCCTTTCCCTAATTAGGACTCCACAATGATGATATTTGAATGGCCTTTTAATGGTTTTGTCACAATTCAAGTGAATTAATTAGCCATTTTATTTGAAGTCGGACATTTAGGTTGTTTCCAGTTTTTCTGTATTAAAAATGAATCTCTGCTGAGAATCTTAGTAATGAAATATTTGTCTGCGTTTCTGTCTCCTTGGGATGGATTCCTGAAAATGGAATTACTAGGTCAAAGAGCAGATTTCTAGAAGTGGGATTAATGGATAGAAAATATTTTTATGGATAATAAAAGGTTATACCCAACAGCGTATGTGAGTCTCACCACTCTCTCGCCAATAGTGTGCTATCCTTTTTTTTTTCCTTTTATCTTTCCTGTAGAAAAGTAGTAGGTGACAGTGGCATCTCCACGCTTTTCTTTTTGTTACTAATGAGACTGAACATTTTTCATATGCTTATTCACCACTGGCATGCTCTCTTTTGTGAACTACCTGTTCCTATTTTTTCCCATTTATTGACTAGAATCTTATACATTTTCTTATCAATCCAAATGATCTCTCAAATAAATATTAACCCTTTGTCCTATTAGTTGCAAATGAAAATACTTTATAAGTTTATTAGCTTTCTAAATTTTCTTGGCCATACACGTTAAAAGAGATAGATTCTAACTATAGACAAGTGCCCTCAGTTTGAGCCTGTTTCTCCATGATTAAATTGAAGAGTTTTGACAAAAGATTTGGAGGGGCTGTTTCAGCTAATCCCAAATTTAGCTCTGAGAAAAATGCCTGGGCCCGATACAAAGATTGTTTGGCTCATTACACTTTATAATGATTTAAGAAGATGTGGGGGGCAGGGATGGAAGCAGTTTTTGCCAGAAATTTTTAGAATTCTGAGGTAGGAAGCCAATCTTTACTCAAGTCTCTTGCGTGTTGGGAGGAGGAGTAAGTTATGTGCAAGCCAACAGAACACTTGGTGGAAAAGTACTGCTCTGGGCTGCAGATGTGTGCACGGCTTGGTTTTAATTATTTGTTTCCCTCTCTATCCTTTCTTCTCCTCCCCTCCCCCCGCCACCAGAAAAAGGGCCAGATTAGGATGAGGCAACCCCTTCCTCCGTGGAGGCCTGCTTCTGTGCAGCCTGTTAGCACATCAAAGGCCGGATGAAATACCTAGGAAAGGAAGGGACCAGGCCTAGGATCCTTCCAAACTCCCGCCTTTGTCTGGGCTCCAGCTCAGGGTTATTGTGACTGCCAAGGGTAGCCTGACAGACTCCAAATAGAAGAACGCTGCCAAACAAAGAAACTTTCACATTATTCTGAGGGGGGAAAAAAGAGCAACAAGAGAACGTTGCTTGTTAATGCCTGGTGACTGAGCAAACCAGTAATTGCAAAAGGGTTTTTCGGAGAACAAACCCAAAGTTAACTGGGCGATCAGATTCGTTTCCCCAGATAATAGGGAGAGTTGTGCACTGACTTTAGCAATCGCGGGGGTGTCGGTCCCACAGCATCTGGGGGAGAATTGGGGAAGGGCCATCAAGGAGAGCGAATGGGGGTTCCCAAGGTGAAAATGAGTCGTGTAGGGCTCTAACATAGAAAATGGAGTTCGAAGAATGAGTTTCCTGTCTCCTAATACAGCTTGGAGGGCCCGGGAACGGCAGGGGGAAGATGAGGGGCTTCAGAATGGGAGGCAGGGAAAAGCCTGCAGCAAGAGAAAGGGAGTCGGTGTCTGGCGCGCATCAGGTGGCGGAGGGGCGCTCGCACAGAGCCCGGCAATGCCGAGGCCCTCCCAGCGGGTCGGTCTGCGAGGAGCAAAAAAGGGGTTCAGAGGAGGGCAGCGCGTGCGTCGCGCACAGCTATAGGATGGCGCGAGGATGGCGTGAGGCTGGGCTGGGGCCTCCCAGGTAGAACTGAGGGGGGCACCGCGCGGCCGCGGGGGAGCGGCGCCGGACTCTAGAGGCTTTGTAGGGGGCCTGAGGGCTGCGGGGCGGGACCGAGCAGGGCGGGGCGCTTAGGTGGCCTCGGGGGAGGCGGGGCTTGGAGGCTCCGCCCCTCAGGCCCCGCCTCCTCCCCGGCTAGTCTTTGGCCGCCGCCGAACCCCGCGCGCCACTCGCTCGCTCAGAGGGAGGAGAAAGCGGCGAGTTCCGGAGCCCTGCCTAGCGCGGCCCAACCTTTACTCCAGAGATCATGGCTGCCGAGGATGTGGTGGCGACTGGCGCCGACCCGAGCGAGCTGGAGAGCGGCGGGCTGCTGCATGAGATTTTCACGTCGCCGCTCAACCTGCTGCTGCTTGGCCTCTGCATCTTCCTGCTCTACAAGATCGTGCGCGGGGACCAGCCGGCGGCCAGCGGCGACAGCGACGACGACGAGCCGCCCCCTCTGCCCCGCCTCAAGCGGCGCGACTTCACCCCCGCCGAGCTGCGGCGCTTCGACGGCGTCCAGGACCCGCGCATACTCATGGCCATCAACGGCAAGGTGTTCGATGTGACCAAAGGCCGCAAATTCTACGGGCCCGGTACGCGGCCGGCGAGGGGGGCTTGGAGACAAAAGAAGGGGGCCCCGGCACGGGGCTGGGCGGGAGAGAGGCGAGGCGGGAGCGGGGCGCCCCTGAGCGGAGGGAGGAATGGCGGCGAGCTAGGGTAGGCGGGCAGGCGGAGAGCCGGGAGGCTCCCGGGGCGGGCAGGGAACAAGAGGCGCTCTAGAGGGGCTGCGGGCCAGTCAGGGACGCGGATCCCCGGCCCGCGCAGCGCTGGGAGGGGGTTAGAGAAAGAAGGCTGAGGCGCTTAAGCCGGGGGTGGGTGGGACCACGAAGCTCGAAGGCGTTGGGGGGGGGACACATCAAAGCCCAGGCTGTTGGGGTAGTTTTCGAAGGTCCTGGGCTTGGGGATTCCTGGAAGGAGGAGGGGGTAGTGTCGGGTTCTAGGAAGGAAATGAGGGTGTTCCGAGGGAGGCATGGGGGAGGGCGAGAGTGAGAAAAGGTCCAGACCTAGAGAAGACGGGAAGGCCAATGACACCGGGAGTAGGTTTGAAATATGAGGGTGTGGGAGAAAACGCCGAGACAGGATTAGCAGCAGGTAAAAGCTTTGTGCCCGGTGGATAGTGATGTGTGTGTGCACTCGTGGTGTGTGCATGCGCGGTGTGTGCGTGTTTAGTGTATGTGATTTATCGGGTGTGTGTGTGTGGTGTGTGCATGCGCGCTTGAAATGGGTCATGCGTCAGGTATGTGTGTGGCATGTGTTTGGTATGTGTGCGCTTGTGCTGTGTGTGGCAGATGGGGAAAGGCTGGAAGGTGAACAAGGAGGAAGGGGGCTGTTTGAGGGAGGAATAAAGGCTGAATATGGTGGACAATGGTAACGTGGCAAGCTTTTAAGGTAATATGGTATTTAGTCTATAGCAGGAGAGAAAGGATTAGAAGCCAAAAAAAATTAAAATGGAGGGAGGGAGAAGTGGGAGGATACCAAGAAACAAAAGGAGTAGAGCTATGAAGACTGCTGGGTGGGGGGATATCAGGAAAAGCCAACCAGAGGGAAATGAAGAATGGATGACTGCTGCACTGCTGAGCTGTTGGAGAAGGCAGGCCTGATGGGTTCCTTAGAGGCGAGGTTTTTGCAAACCTGGTTGCGTATCAGAATCACCTGATGCATCTGAGGAAAAATACAGATTCCCAGTCTAACCGCCAGAGCTGCAAATGAGTCTCGGGTGGTCCGGGAGTCTGTATTTTAATATGCTTCCCAGGCGAATTTGAAAAGCAGCCAGGCTTGCAAAGTCCTGCTTTATAGAATACTTGGAGATGAGGAAGAAGAGGTTTTGGCTCCTCCAATATGGACTCCTCTAAACACAGGGAGCTTAGAGGATGTCCACATGGACGGTGCTCATTCCACACTGGCCTGAGAGAGGGAAGAGTACAGAAGGCAGTACACAAACTCAGGCATTCATTTTAGTCTCCCAGTCCAACTGATCAAAATCAGATGTGTTAAGGTTAAGGAGCTCAGTTTTTTCTTGCAGACATTTATTTATTAATTTTTTAGAGACAGGGTCTCCCTCCTGTGTTGCCCAGGCTGGTCTCGAACTCCTGGGCTCAAGCAGTCCTTCCACCTCCATTTCCCAAAGTGCTGGGATTACAGGCATGAGCCACTGCACCGGGCCTGTGGATATTTTAGAATACCTGCTTTCTATAGGCATGTAACTGTCAAAATCATTTGAAAACCACACACATTATTTGTCACTTAGAGTAGCACACATAGTTGCTTTATCAATAAACATAATCATGTAAATACCTGTTAATATTGAGCTCAATATTAAAGGAGTGAAAACATGTGCATGAGGCATCATCATGACTGTAGTTTGCAGAGTCATTGAGAGGATGTCAGCCTGTGCACAGAGCACAAAACTGGGAGTCAGGCAACCTGCGTTCTAGTCCTGATTGGGTCATGACTAGCTGTGTGACCTTGTGCAAAGCATTGTTCTCTCAGAGCCTTAGTTTTCCCTCTGAAAAGTGATAAAGATGGCCTATTGTGAGATCTCTGTCTCTATCTTGCACTGTCATTCAGTGAGCCCATGACTACGTGACATCATGGTAGAAAGTGATGCTTCATGTTATAAAGGATTCCTAAAAATTAGTCATTCTAGTGCCTGTTAATTCTGTGCAAGGCACTGTTGTAGATGTGCGAATATAGCAGTGAGCAAAACAGACACAAATCTCTGCCTATGGAGCTTACGTTCTAGTGAATATATGTTGCACTGAATAATATGTATTTTTAAAAGACTTTTAATGTTCCCACTAGAGAACATTTAATTGTTTAAATGTTTAAATATTCTATGAGGTTTAAATATTCTATGTTTAAATATTCTATGAGGTTTGCTTGGTAAAGACTCACTCTACCAAGCCAATGACCATAATTTCTGAAATGGTGAGGTTCAAACCATTGCATTTGCCTATTCTCAAGCACTAGGTGCTGCCATTTCCACTAGGGGTGTACATTTATGAAAAATGTGGGCTTTTTTTTACCTTCTTTAGTGAATGTGGCAGCATGTAATGATGATTAAAAATAAGCATTTTTCTTTGGAATTTTACTTGCATTTAAAAGTTGTAAAATTTGTAAAAAATTTCTGAGTGTATTGAGGTTTCAGGTGACCAGGCCATATTGAAACTTGATCTATTCTCATACTTGGCATAATGGTTCCCTACAAACATTTTAATGTCAGGGCTGCTATTCAATCTGCCTTGGGGGAAACAACACATTGTTTAAAGTACACTGGATTCTCTTCATTTAGTTGTGCAATATTTAAATAAGTCTAAATATCCACTTTGTGTACCCACAGAATGATTCTCTGCTCTCTTAGACAAAAGTTCAGTATAATATCACAAATAATCACATTTTATAGAGTTGTTTTGCAGTATTGATTCAGCCTCTTTTCCATGAAAATTTTAGTATTTTCACAGTCTTCTCAAGCCCACCAAAAAACAGATAATGAAGACTGATCTCTGTGTTATCTCTTATTTATTGACAGTGAAGGTTATGTAATGTGGATAGATTTTTAAACCACCGATACTGTTATAAAATGGTTCTTCTGCAGATGCCATGAGTTAATGTTTAATTGAGCCTTGGAACCAAAGATGTGTATAAGATACCTTTGTTTCATTAAAACATATCAGAATATATTCATAAGGAAATGTGTTTTCATGTACACATCAGTGCTTATTATCTTAAGAAACCATAACTCTCACTGGTGTAGCCCCAAGTGCTTAGAACTGTCAGGCTCCCAGTTCAATGTTCTTGTATGATTCCCTACTACCACTACCCCAAGAGATCACTAACCACGTATGACTTTTTTACTAGCTATTTGGAAACCACAGGAGACTGACGCAAATGTATAGCAGTTTGATTTACTTTTAGTTATTTAAAAGTTAAATGACAACAGGTCTTTCTATGTCTCCTACATAATGTTCAGAATATCAACATTACTATGGTTTCCTAATGGAATTTGATATTCAAAAATGGGGCTATGTTGATGAATAGGGAAGCCATTTTCTGTGTATAAATCACAGAGAAATTGACTGTCTAATAAAGAATTGATCTTTGGTTTTGTTTTTGAAGAGGGGCCGTATGGGGTCTTTGCTGGAAGAGATGCATCCAGGGGCCTTGCCACATTTTGCCTGGATAAGGAAGCACTGAAGGATGAGTACGATGACCTTTCTGACCTCACTGCTGCCCAGCAGGAGACTCTGAGTGACTGGGAGTCTCAGTTCACTTGTAAGCATTTTTAAAATTGTGTCTGGGTCAAATTTCTACCAGTAATGGGGATTCATGGCAGGACAATAGTTATTACTAAGCAGCCTGAAACTTGGGTGCATTTTGATAGGCTCCTTAATCTTGGACGGATCAAGTTCATGGCTTGAAGTAATTGTAGCAGTGCTGAGTCACTTGCTATGATTGCATACCAATTTTTAGCCAGTTCTCTATGGAAACTTGGGTTTCTGGTTTTGATTTTAAAATTTTTGAGAGATTTGCTAGATTCCAAATGAGGATTTGGTGCTTGGTGTGTCAGGGAAAGGACAGTGTCCATCTTGGCTACAGAAAGGGATTTTCATAAGCCCTCTCTTGTAGAGCTTGCCGTTTAAAAGCAGCCCACATCTCTGTTGAAGAATGGGAGACTTGTATTCTGTGAAACAGCTTCTCTTTGAATCTAATTGAGCCTAACTATAGGCCTCATCTACAAATGATGCTTATAATGTGCCCAGCAACAATGGTGTCTGCATTTTTAAAAAGAAAGTAAAAAGGAGATGCTTGTTTCTGGCTTATGCTATGGGCTGAGGTCTTTGGGGAGAAATAGGAATGAGGGGTTAAGTTCAGATTTTGAGAATTCAGGAATTGGTTTCTGTCAAATCTAACTGTTTAATTGTCACTCTAGCAATATTTCACTGCCAAGAATTTGAATAAGAGTCTTTCCCAGCTTTTATGAAACAGTATATAAAGACCATGAGCATTATTTGAAGATTTTTCATTTAAAATATAGTTTTCTATGTGTGTTCTCTATAATCAGTTAAATATTACATGTTGGCTATATCCAACCATTTTCTTTGAAAATAATGCTGACTTCAGAGAGAGTTCTGGATTAATAATTAGCCAGATGTGTCTCTGCCTTTGAGTTTTGGTCTCAAGCAGGCTACATATAACTTCCAAGTCTAGAGGCAAGTTTTTATACTTTGGAAAACATAGCTCAGTTACCTAATAGAGTCCCTAATTTTTGGCATCATAAGGATGCCTTTGTAATTAGTTTTCTATATGAAACCAGTGAATTGTAGTGTCTAACTTACAAAGCTCTATTTTCTAGGGCTTGCCTTCATCAGTGGGAGAAAAAGTGTGATTTTTTTTTTCCACTTTA
Source organism: Gorilla gorilla gorilla (assembly GCF_029281585.2). Taxonomy (NCBI): domain Eukaryota; kingdom Metazoa; phylum Chordata; class Mammalia; order Primates; family Hominidae; genus Gorilla; species Gorilla gorilla. The sequence goes on from NC_073247.2 coordinate 130,945,349, forward strand.
AGGCTAGCCCCAGATGCTGTTGTGACACCTCAGCTACACTTAAAGTTGGTGTGGATTCCCCTTAAGGCAGGTTTCCCAGGCGCCACCTGGCTTTTATTTGTCTCACACAGTTCCAATTGTTCCCAACAGTTATTTCACACAAAAGCAGCTTTAGTTACCTGGTTAGACAGGTTGGTTACTCCTCTAATTCCTACTCATATTCAGCAAGAGGAGACTCTTGGCTTTGGACATTCAGATGATCGACCCTGCATTAGTTTGGCTACAGTGATGAGGTGGTTTGCTGATGCCATCTCTTCTCAAGTCTTTTGCATTCTGGTTTGCACCCTTACATCTGTTTTCTCCAACACCTCCAGTCATCTCCTGGCTCCTTTACCACTTCCTTTAACCACCCATACGTTTTTCTCTGTGCTGGGAAAAATGTTCTGTCTCTTGCTGTCCTCTTCATCTATGAGACTATTATTCCTTCCTTTCACTGTCAAACAAACTTCTTACAAGTTTTTATTCCTAACCACTACTTCATTTCCTCTCTATATACCTTCTTCCTCCCTACAATATGGCTTCTATCCCCACAATTGGATTGAACTCTCTTTCTGAAAGATTTTCAGGGAAACCTTTTTTTTTTTTTCTTGCCAATCCTGACTTCACTTGTCCATGCCATGTTTTAGATCTCCTGTCATGTGAGCCTCCAGAATGGCTCCCTCCACAGAGTTCCCATTTTGGTCCATGGGAGCTCCAATTTTCACTTAATTAATTCATGCTTCCAGTTTTCTTTCAAAGTACTTCTCATCTGTCCCTTTCCATTCCCCTGGACACCACCCTGCTCCTGGCGCTGGTTCCTTTGCATCTGGATCTGCACGCTGGCCTCTGGATCGCCCTGTTCCCAGTCTCTCCTTACTGAAATCTGCCCTATACACCACATTGATAATATCGTTGTTAAAGCACTATTTTACTGTGTCATTCCTTCACTTATAAACCTTCAGTGCCCTTTGCCACCTATAAGTCCAAACTCAGGCTGGCTTTTCAGATCTTTCATAATATTTCCCCACACTACTTAGCCAATCTTATCTCCTACTAACTTCTAAATGTTAACTCTACTCCTGCGAACTTGGTCTCTTCATTGCTTCCCAGATACGTTTTCTCACCTGTATGCATTTGTACATGGCGTTTGCATTTTCTGGAACTCCCTCCCTAAATCCTTCTATACATTTTTCCAAAATATATCCTCCTTCCATGAAGTATTCTGTAACCCTTCTGATGAACTCATCACTTGCCCTTGTTCTTCTAAACATTCCCTACACACAAACAATTCATTTTGACGTTACCTTGCACACTCATTGCCAGACGTTGCCACCTGTTTTATATGTCTGTCTTCTGAACAAAACAAATTCCCTGTTGGCAAGGACGGTGGTATAAACCACCTTTGTATCCTTCAAGAAGCCCAACACATTGCTGAGTATATTGCAGGCCTCTAATAAATGCTTTAAATTGAAACGTGGTAATGATGTTTTAGAAAGAATGAGAATGACCATTTGTGTTTTCTTCTCTACCTCCAGTCAAGTATCATCACGTGGGCAAACTGCTGAAGGAGGGGGAGGAGCCCACTGTGTACTCAGATGAGGAAGAACCAAAAGATGAGAGTGCCCGGAAAAATGATTAAAGCATTCAGTGGAAGTATATCTATTTTTGTATTTTGCAAAATCATTTGTAACAGTCCACTCTGTCTTTAAAAAACATAGTGATTACAATATTTAGAAAGTTTTGAGCACTTGCTATAAGTTTTTTAATTAACATCACTAGTGACACTAATAAAATTAACTTCTGTCTTAGAATGCATGATGTGTTTGTGTGTCACAAATCCAGAAAGTGAACTGCAGTGCTGTAATACACATGTTAATACTGTTTTTCTTCTATCTGTAGTTAGTACAGGATGAATTTAAATGTGTTTTTCCTGAGAGACAAGGAAGACTTGGGTATTTCCCAAAACAGGTAAAAATCTTAAATGTGCACCAAGAGCAAAGGATCAACTTTTAGTCATGATGTTCTGTAAAGACAACAAATCCCTTTTTTTTTCTCAATTGACTTAACTGCATGATTTCTGTTTTATCTACCTCTAAAGCAAATCTGCAGTGTTCCAAAGACTTTGGTATGGATTAAGCGCTGTCCAGTAACAAAATGAAATCTCAAAACAGAGCTCAGCTGCAAAAAAGCATATTTTCTGTGTTTCTGGACTGCATTGTTGTCCTTGCCCTCACATAGACACTCAGACACCCTCACAAACACAGTAGTCTATAGTTAGGATTAAAATAGGATCTGAACATTCAAAAGAAAGCTTTGGAAAAAAAGAGCTGGCTGGCCTAAAAACCTAAATATATGATGAAGATTGTAGGACTGTCTTCCCAAGCCCCATGTTCATGGTGGGGCAATGGTTATTTTGTTATTTTACTCAATTGGTTACTCTCATTTGAAATGAAGGAGGGACATACAGAATAGGAACAGGTGTTTGCTCTCCTAAGAGCCTTCATGCACACCCCTGAACCACGAGGAAACAGTACAGTCACTAGTCAAGTGGCTTTTAAAGTAAAGTATATTCATAAGGTAACAGTTATTCTGTTGTTATAAAACTATACCCACTGCAAAAGTAGTAGTCAAGTGTCTAGGTCTTTGATATTGCTCTTTTGGTTAACACTAAGCTTAAGTAGACTATACAGTTGTATGAATTTGTAAAAGTATTATATGAACACCTAGTGAGATTTCAAACTTGTAATTGTGGTTAAATAGTCATTGTATTTTCTTGTGAACTGTGTTTTATGATTTTACCTCAAATCAGAAAACAAAATGATGTGCTTTGGTCAGTTAATAAAAATGGTTTTACCCACTATAGTGTGGTGACTTATTTAAATTTTTTTAAAAACGTTATTCTAGGGAATCTGATTCAGACATTTTACTTTGGCTTAAAATTCAGTTTCATTTTTGAGTGCAGAGTTTTTGTATTCCAAAAGAAACAAGGGGCAAAATTTCATGGAGACCCCACACCAAAAACCAAATACCAGCTTGTCCTGTTTAAGAAATAGTGAATTGAATTGCTTTTTTTGTGACTTGTCAAAGTTTTGCCTAAATCAGAACTTTCTAAACTGTAAATGGCAGACCTCCACCTTGAAGTCTATAGCAAGGTTCTTAAGAAGTAAGGTTACTGAAGGCATTGTCATTGCCAAGTGCTAAGGAAGGGTTTGGGTTTTTTTGTGTTAATGTATTGTCTGATCAGGAAAGTATCAGGAATCCTTACAGTAGCAAAGTTAATTCACCTCGTGTCAAAAGAAGGATAACAGATTTGCATATGCAGTCAGTTGTATAAACAAAGACAACCTATTAGTGTTTTGTCATTTTAATGTTAACATTGGCAGAGTTTTCTTATAAGAGATATACTTCCTGAACCAAAGAAATTTCCATTTTTCATGTTATCAAACCACATTGCAGGTACTTGTGAGTTTTTTTTAATGTGCTCTTTTTTTTCCCACTTGGTTTCATTCACCAAATGTTTGAGTGCCTGTTTTGTGCCATGTAACCTGTTATGCCTTATGCTTTGGAGAAGGAGTGGGGGAGAGAAGTTGGGCCCACCTTCGCAGCCCGAAATCTCATGTGCATGTGAAGATTAGGCTACTCATCTTGCAACGTTAAACAGGCTTGTCTGCTGCCAAGAGGAAAATATCCAGAGCAAGCTTGTCCAACCCATGGCCCATGGGCTGCATGCGGCCCAGGAAAGCTTTGAATGTAGCCCAACACAAATTTGTAAACTTTCTTAAAACATGAGATTTTTTTTGCAATTTTTTTTTTTTAGCTCATCAGCTCTCGTTAGTGTTAGTGTATTTTATGTGTGGCCTAAGACAGTTCTTCCAATGTGGCCCAGGGAAGCGAAGAGATTAGGCACCCCTGATTTAGAGCCTCATTAAAGTTTCACTCCCAATAACCTGATTCTCTTCCATTCAGAGCTGAATCAACATTGTGTTGGTTACTTGGAAAGGAATATTGCTGTAAGGCAGGACTTTGATCTAAAAACTTCTCAAATCCAGCTAGCATATACATAAGCCATATTCATGTAAAAGGCACCATTCAAGAAGATGGTGGTGTGGGGGGGAGGGGGGGTAGTTGTTACAACCACCACATGTCCAGTGAAGGAGGGAGGTGTTAGGTTAACATCTGGCTTGCTCCCCACCTGCTGTCATCCTACCAGCTGCAGAGACAGTTTGTTCTCAGTACTAGCATCTGTGGTTCATAAGCAGCATTTACTACGTGTTTTCAGTATCTGCATATCTGGCTTCCCTGCATAATGTAACATTCACTTTACTTCAGAGGGCCAAATTTATGCAAATCCTAGATCAAGAACAAGCATCCATACATTTCTTGCTGTTTCAGAAAGAGCTCTTTGAACCTGACAGACGCTTTCAGCTCTAAAGTGCCCAGATTTTACTCCAAGGTAGTCTGCCTTTGTTATGATACTTAGAGGCAGTTTGCTGTATATTTCACATGAAAATACAGTTAACTCTTGAATGGTCAAAGACTGATTATTGAGGCCCCTACCTTCTCTGACTAGACTGTCCATCCCAAACCCATAATTGTTTTTGCACATTGTATAACTTGAACACTTCCACCCAGGGCTGAAGGAATTAGGTGAAATTCCATGGAGTCAATTTTGCTACCTCTTATTAGCACTGATAAAATGTGCTAAAGGGAGGATCATCTTAAATCTAAATATCATTATTTCGGTTTGTCCAAAATGAAAATAAAACTATGGTCTTTAGTCCCATGAACTCTGACAATGTCAGTTTCCACAAAATGGGAAAAGTTGCATAGAAATGATATTAAAATTAGGCATCTATATTCCACAGAAAATGTTATTGTGGATGTGCAACATGCTAGCCAATACATGTGATAAATGAACAAAGAATATTCACTATGATTATTTTTAATATATCTGACAAATATGTATTCTCTAACAATGCAAATGAGAAAAGAGATCAGCAACAATAGTGCAAAGCAGCATACTGTAAGTAGGAACTTTCCCCCAAAGGTGGACTTATCAGCATTTATTTAAAAATGACTGTTTTAAACAATTTTGCAACAAGTAAAAATAAGTTTATTTGATTCTTATTTTCAAAATTACCAGGTTACATGGCTTTCTACCTGAGAAATTTAAACAAATTGAAAACACATTGACATATTTTTAGTTTTTTTGCATAACTACCAACAACTCATAAAAAGAAAAACATGAAAATACCTTAAGACAAAGTTTAAAGCTCAGGCCCTTAATAGGACATAGAAAAAGATATGAGAAAACACTTTTGCACCACTTAGCACAACAAACAATAGCAGTGTTAATTAAGAAGGTGGTTACAATATTTTAGTTGTATTTTACTCCTTACTAAGCCATTCAATTAAAAAGTACAGGATAAGTTATATTCCTCATTTAGGGCCTACCCACCAAAAAGGTTGACTCTTTATAAGACATATACAAGTCTAGGGTTATACAAAATGTAAACATAAAACCAGTATTTTTACTTTCTTCTAAGTCCCAGGATGGTATTTAGCAAAAAAAAAAAAAAAAGACAAAAATGTTATATAGAAATAGCACCGGTTCTATTACACATAAAAATTGCACATGCTGTATTCTGCAATTTATTTTTATGTCTGACTACTGAGCAGCAAACTGTTTTCATGTCTAAAAACTCTGCAAAGAAAAATCAAGTGACAGAACACAGTGAGATTTTTTTTCAAAACAAGCATAGCTGCTTCTCATTACAAACTCATAATATTCTTTGTTTTAATGGCATGACACATGAAAAATTAAGAGGCAGGTTTTCGTCAAAGAAAAATAATACCTGGTTACTGAAAGTTGCCTGACAAAATACAAGCTGTTAGCAGTTCAAAAGGCTACTCTGGACAACAGTACTTTGAACATTAACAGTCAAGGCACTTGCCCCATAAGCAATGTTTTTCAGATTTGACAAGCCAAATCTAGTTTTGATGGAAGAGTCACTGGCTTGAAAGTGGAATTGAACACAAGGGAGCCAACAAATCATCCACTGGTTATTATCTTATTAATAATAAACATCATCTGCTATGATACATTCATTTCTGACTTCTTGCATGTACTAACATAGCTCTATGATTAGAAGAGATCGATGAAACAACTTGTGGCTCTTCCTTCAGATAAATAAGATTTTGTAGCCCTTTCACATACCTGGTTGCTCAAAAGGCTGGTTATATGCACACATTGTGATATTCTGGGCAACCACAATGACTGGCATTCTACCTGGCTCTACCAGCTGGTACTTTTCTACAGAATGTCAAATTAAGAGTGTTTGAATGAATCATGTCACATCAAAGTGTTGCCCTTTACTGCTTCTGTGGATTAAAAATGACTTTTTCCTGTTGCTGACAGTCTCTAATCTCATTAATGTCTTCAATTACCAGGTCAGGCATAGTTTTGTTGGAGAAAAAAAAAAGGTAATCGATTGCCCCTGAGGTCCTAAATGCAAGGTAAGGCAGAATGAATCAGCGGAGCTTTCTATAAAACATGCACTGCACTAAGATGTAAGTCTTCAAGAATCCATAAAATATTTCAATTTAAAAACATTTATGAAGTCAAAAACTAGTAGGTAAAAAGATCAATTGCTTATGTTGAGAGTTTACAAATCCTACACATATACATTTTTCCCTAGCTACAAAACTATAGGCTTTTCTATTTACTCTTTTTGAAAACTTGATGGCATCACTGAGGATTGAGAAGAGAGGCACTTGTTACTGTTTAGTAAAGTTCAGTTTGGGGGATATTCAGTGACTTTTTACAAACTGATGTAATCCGGCCCTGAGTGAAAGGGTTACATAACCTGAAGTGGAATAGTCACAGCATCTTTTTTCAAGTGACATTATTGGTGCCCCACAATTTGTCAATATTTCGTTTTGCAAATTCCACTGGTTATATTACTTCAATCTTGCTGTTTTTCTAAAATGGAAAGACATGGGGTTCTTAAAAAAAAAAAAACAACAACTCTGCTAATGGGTTTAAATACTATCCACTTAAACCTCAAAGGACAATCTGGACCACTCTTAGATTCTTCCAAGACTTTGTCTTGAAAAAGACAACTGTTTGAGTATTTAAACGTAGTAATAAGATTAATTTTCTCCTGGTGGGTGCTCATGCAACTCTTTAATGTCATGAAGAAGTCTATGTTCTAACTGTCGTCTCTTTTATCTACAATTATTTCTGAATAAAAGTCAGGAAAGTTTGTTGCTGCACGTGGTGTTTCTGACCAAATCAAAGAACATGTAAAAGGATCATTATTCATTCACTGCTGTCGTCTTTGGAGATAAATGACACTAAATGATGATGTTATGACACCTAAGGAGCCATAGAGGGCCATCTCAACCCCTCTCAATGTTAATCTGCTCCTTCACTGGCGTAGAAGTAAAGTTTTAGCTGAACCATAGAAATGTCTATCCTTGGATCAAGCAGCATTTAAAAGCTTGAGCAGGGTCAAATACAAATTATTATTTCTCTTGCCAAAGTTGAAAGCACGGGTCAAAATGACTCCAGGTGTATTGACAAGCTTTGGGAAATATAAAACACACAGGTTCTGAAGTTTTTAATGCTGCTGTCTTGCTGTGTAGTTGTTAATTACATGGCTACATTTGGTTTTAAATTTTCTTCTTGTAACATGTTTATTGTGAAAAAGGATACTCCTGATCTAAGTGGTCATCAAAACATTTAAAATTTAAAGAACCAGTGCAGTTATTTCCTGAATAGCTTCCATAGTCAATATACTCCTGACCATTATGTCTATTATAGTAATAATCAGAATTGAACTTCAAATAGTTATAATTACATCCTCTAAATCTTGAATTCTGGTTATATTCTGACTTCCAAGGAGTCCCTCTTCTTCTGTGAAAATTACCAAAATAGAAAGACCTAGCACTTCTTGATGACATTACGGGCACCTGAGAGGGCCCATAGTTCACTTTCTGGTCCAATGTACTATCACTAAACCTCTTTAGATAACTGGAAGTGGGTTCCCGGTAGTAGCCTTCATCAAACAAGTATTTGGGGGCTAGTTGTTCCTTCATTTGGCCATTGTTGTTTTCATGTCTAATGAAATGACTTTCACCCCTACGCCATGAACATATCCATCTCGGTTCATACTCAGACTTCCTACCTGGTGTCCTAAACTTGTAATTAGAGTATTTTTCCTCACCATCACGCTTCCACTTTGAAAAAAAGGTCTGCTGACTCGACCTTGTATTTCGTTTGTGAGTGATCATTTTGTCAGTGTCAGGAGGTTCTTTTTCTGAGAAACTATTAAATGTGGCCACAGATTTCTCTTTCTCCTCTTTGTTTATACCAAGGGTTTCACTGAAGCATTCAGAATCACTACTAATTTCCTCTAAGAAATCTGTCAACTGTAAACCTAAGCCTATTGACTCATGGGGTGGGGACACTTGGCTTTTCCCTGTGGATTTGGAATCTTCGATATGATAACTATGAGTCTTTTCCAACAGACAGCTGTTTCCATCAGTTGGGGACAGCTGACCACCAGCTTTATGGGCTGTCTCCTGGCAATGAGTTTCAAACCCATTAGTACATTCTTTGGCATAATCTACTTTTCCTCGTTTACGCTCAGGATCCTGAGTACAAATCTTTGATGAGTAATTATTTTCTTGAACCTGTTCTTTCCTTTCCAGGTTTTCTACTTGGCTCGAATTGATTGAGTGATGCCTACACTTTCTCAAATTAATCTGAAATCCATCTCCCTTAGCTTGGACATCCCTCTGCCACTGACATGTGCCTGCTACCTGACTTGTTTCTAGGCAGATACGAGTATATTGTGGAGGTTCATAATAATTGAAAAGATAGTCAAAAAATGCATCTGTTTCATGGATCTTAGGTTTCCTGCCTTGGCCTCTCCCAGATAATCTGGAACAGGATTCACTAGAACCGTGGTGGTTTTCATTTTCAAGAGACTGGCCTTCAGTTATCGTAATCTCCAAGGAGTTATGCTTAAAAAACAAACTGTATTCATATTCCTCATCATCTAATAATATTCCAGCTCTCTGTTTTCTAGGGGAATACCTTAAATTTTCTTCCCCAAGGCAGTGGGAAGATTTCTGTAAGTGATCCCTAGTTATTTTCTTCATTTTTTGTTTTTGTTTATTGTCTGACTTGGCAACCTGATATTTTGACATTTCCTCTTGATTTTGAAGGTACAGAGTGTTTAGCTGTTCTTCTTCCAGAGTTTTCAATGTGTTCCCTGGAGAATCATTAGCTTTGGTGCCAATAATGTCGACTTCCTGTGGGTTAAACTGTGTGGATCCCTTCAAAGAAAAAGATTAAAAATCTCTCATGAAAAACTAAACAGATTAAAAAATTCCAAAGAAAAACTGTGCTTATTGTTCTGAAGAGACTTCCACTACCTGGGATAGATCCAAATTAGGAACAATATTGCACTGAGGAAATAGAAGGCAAAATTAAATGTCTTAGTCTAATATGAACTGTTTTGAGTACGTCTATGCCCATGCTTATGTGAGAAGGCACCACACTTTACATAGCCTTCAAAGCACATGACTCTTTTTTCACTTGTTTGAAAATCAATAAGCCTGATGTTCCAGGTATTGTGCTAGGAGCTGGAGATACAAAGAGGAATAAGAAATTATCTATAGCCCTCCCAGAAAAATCCCAGTACAAGAAAAGACTGACAGGTGAATGGTATATCTAAAAGGGTCCACTAGCTTAAAAGATAAACTGTCTTTCTTTTCATACCAGCCTCCTACTGTGGACTGCAGGTAAGGCTGTCTCTGAGTTTCCTCCCCATTCCCCTGTGCTCAGTAAGAAGCAAGGTAGCAAGTAGCAAATGTGGCCGTGATCGTGGTTCTATCTGCAATCATGTCTGCAGTGCTATCTGCTCTCCATAACTGCACAGCAGGTGAAAGGTGCTGCCCACAGGCCCCACCCTGCTGGAGGCTTTGTACTGTGCTCCCACTGACACCTGACACACATCAGAGCACAGTGCCTACACACTACCTGGGATTAGAACCTGGGACTGCATAATGGGTATTAGTATTTACGAGGCCAAGAATCAGACACCACACACATTGAAAAAGATAGATTCTTTAGGAGTCACCCTCAGAGGTCATTAAGGAAAATGAAAAGAGATCCAGCTAGCCTTATTATCAATGAAAATGTTACATTTTTCTGATCCTAATTTCACTAAGTTTGATTGTCCACACTAATGAGAAAGAGGTCAAGATTGCAAATATACATAAAAGTAACTCTATGTAATCCTAATGGCATTTACTATTCATATTTTAAAACACTGAATATGGATTTTTAAATGAACACTTTGGTAGCTTTTCTGGCTTTTAATCCAGGACATCTGCAGAATCTGGCTATCTTTAGGAGGTCAGGAAGGGGGAGAAACACCTTCCAAAAATGAAACTCTCCAAACATAACAATTGCTCTGTGAGGTGAGAAATTTCTTATCAAATAGTTTAAGACTAGACTATCATGAGCTTGTTACAAGGCTCAAGACTCTACCAAACCTACTGCAGATGAGTGGAAAAGTAAAGTTAATAGCACCTGACACCCACCCCCCATCCGTTTCTTCCCTCTGGCATTTTTCTGTTACATCCATTAGGAACTTAGAAAAGTAGACACATTAGCTAAATGCTCTGGGTAATACTGTCCTGAAGTTTAGAGACACAAAGAGAGAGAGAATGAGAGACAGAAAGAGAGAGAGAGAGAGAGTCAAATGGAAGGTTGGGACGCAACTCCTTTAGAGAATGTGGATATCCCTTTTGTAAATCTATCGGATTGTTAGAGGTCAGCCTATTTAAAATAAGCCCCAGTGGATGCAATGAGTCTTCCATGGAGTGAATTTTCAATAGGCCACTGCTCAGATGCAAAGGTAATGTCTCAGAAAGGTGAGTACCTACCAAACTTGAAGAACAATTCGGCAATAGCCTTCCTGAAATTTTCCTCAGGAGTACCCTTAGGAACCGAAGTGCCTCAACTCACCTCTGAGCCACTAGGTACTTCCTCTCCTCCCACTCCTCTGAAGAGTCTGGCTCTTGAGGTGCCTCAGCTTTGGCTTTGGGCTTCTGTTTCCTGTGCTGGTGTCTGTCTCTTTCCTTCAGGGCTTGTCTCCTTACCCTGGCCTTCTTCCTCTTTACTCGGACTTTTTGCTCATCATCTTTTCTTTTTCTGGACAATGATTAAGATTAAACCACTCAGAAGGTATTTATTAGGCATTTGATCTCCTCCCTCCCTCCCACTGCCAAGGAAGAACAGATCATCTCAGCTTCCAGGAATCCACCACTGTTAACCCCAGTGCCTAACATAGACAATTATAATAAAAAAACAAAACAAAACAAAACACTGTTAAGCACCAGTCAAGGGGAAAGACACATCATTTTCTTAGTCAAATAGAAACTGTAAAGGAGGCCTTCTGCAGAGATAGAGTGTCAAATAAAGAAGGCTACAGAATTCAAAGGAGGGGCCTTTAGCCCCCACATTCTCAAACCACAAGCAGGGATCACAGAATCCAGCTTTCATGGAGACTATTTCATTTTTCTTGTGAATAAAACCTATCAGTTGGTTTCAAACAGACAAATAAAGGTGAGTCAAAATACTCAGAAAATCTTCAGGGTAAGAACTGGTCCTTGGTACATGTTACTTAACACAGCACACTATCAGAAAAACATACTGGCTTAGAAGAATATGGGCTTTTTTTCTGCTGTTTTCTGAAAATTAAAACTGTCTTGGTTAGGCCCTTATGGGAGGGAACGTGGGGAAAGGGAAAGAAGGGACAATTACCTAAGTCAGAACTTAGCCAAAACTCAGAGGATTATCTAAATTGGATGTTTAGCCTGGATTTGGGGGGCACTAGTTATAGTTACTAGGCTCAAGCTCTGGCCAAGTTTCACAGACATGACCTCAAGTAATTCCTATCACTCCACTAGCCAAAAAAGTAAGGGACACATGGAAGGGTATTCTTTATCTCCTTTTTTTTGAGACAGAGTCTTGCTCTGTCACCCAGGTTAGAGTGCAGTGGCACGATCACAGCTCACTGTAGCCTCAGACTCCTGGGCTTAAGTGATTCTCCTGCCTCACCCTCTCGAGTAGCTGGGACTACAGGCGTGTGCCACCATGCCTGGCTAATTTTTTTTTTTTTTTAATTTTTGTAGACACAGGGTTTCCCCGTGTTGCCCAGGCTGGTCTTGAACTCCTGGCCTCAAGTGATCCTCCCACCTCAGCCTCCCAAAGTGCTGGGATTACAGGCGTGAACCTGCTTATCTCCTTTTCTGAATGGCTACAATTTATATGAAAGAATAAAAGAATAAACATGCATGAGGAAGGGCCAGGAAGTAAAATTAATTTTCAAAGCTCTGTAGTTTTGGCTCAACTGTACTCGACTGGCAACCTTTGGCAATCCAATAGCCCCTTCTAGACTCAAACTCCTGAACTGGACGTCAACGATAAGCTCAAAGAAATAAATACAAAGAGTCCGGGTGCGGTGGCTCACACCTGTAATCCCAGTATTTTGGGAGGCCACGGTGGGCAGATCACCTGAGGTCAGGAGTTCGAGACCAGCCTGGCCAACATGGCGAAACCCCGTCTCTACTAAAAATACAAAAATTAGCCAGGCATAGTGGCTTGAGCCTGTAGTCCCAACTACTTGGGAGGCTGAGGGAGGAGAATCGCTTGAACCCGGGAGGCAGAGATTGCAGTGAACGGAGATTGCACCACTGCACTCCAGCCTGGGCAACAGAATGAGACTGCAAAAAAAAGATAGAAAGAGAGAGAGAGAAAGAAAGAAAGAGAAAGAAAGAAAGGAAGAAAGAAAGAAAAGAAAGAAGGGAGGGAGGAGGGGAGGGAGGAAGGAAGAAGAAAAATATATGGAGGCTCCTTAAATTCACAGATGGAATTTAGGCCAACGAGAAAAATACTCCCAATCAATCCATGCCTTCTTGCATACAAGTTAGCTTGGTTATTGAACATTTTAAGAAGAAATTCCATCCCAGCACTAAATTCTTAAAAATTTTAAATTAGTAGGCTAGGTAATTTTGATAATATTTGGTAAACTGGTAAAATTCTTAACTTGGCAGGCTAGGATTTTCACTATAAAAGTTTCTTGTCCCTTTTTAAAAAAATCATTTCTTTCCAGACATCTTAATCTAGCTAGTTCCATCATTCCTCATTATTTGTCCTCCCTGACAAACATATTTTTTTTTTTGAAGTCTCTTGTTTTCAACAGTTTTGCCATTTTGGTTTTGTAACAGCACAGTTGAAAGACTGTAGCTTTCAATGGCGTTTTCCAATCTGCTCCAATTCTTGCCCCCCATCTCAATGTTATCTACCAAGTCTGGCTGTTCATCCAAAAGGATTAATCCATAAATCAAAGAAAAAAAATCTTTGTTAAAGTTGGTCCACACACCTTTCAGCTACTTCCTCTTCTCTTTTCTTTTCTTTTTTCCTTTCTTCTTCTAGTTCTTGTAATTTTAGCCTTTCCTGATTTCTCCTCCTTATAGCTCCTTCGCTGAAGTGTTTGGTCGTATCAGACGTAACCTGCTCCAAAACAATTCAAAGTTTCATTAGAAAAGTTTGCCAGCTGGCTGGGTACGTCCCAGGTCAGAGAGATAAAACTAAGATGGTACATGGTAATTCAAAATCAATTGAATTCAAAACGTCCTCACTGCATCCCAGTATTCATATTCCTACTGCTTCTCAGCCACCAGCCAAACAGTACTCGTAGGCTTGAGGATTTTCTTTGGCAGAACCCTTGAATAAGTATATCAAATCATCACCTTAACTTTACACAATTTTACTTGTCAGTCGTACCTCAATAAAGCTGTTTAAAAAAAAAAAACCCTGAGGAGCTTACTTTACATATGGTCATAGACACCATCACAGTGCCATCATAGGCACAGGCTGAGAAATGTCAATATATTACTTCCGGTTCGTTAAAAAGATCAAATGAGCTAATGTATTTTTTTAATCATCAGAAACAAAAATAATCAGAAGTGTGTGTGGTGCAGGGGGAGCAAAGATGCACAAAAACTAAACTGATGAGAGAGAAGATCTATCATGATTAGTAAACAACTTTTCAAATCTTGAAATAAAGTGAAAATTAGATTGAGATACTACAGAATAGTATAAAATAGGTTAAAATTTTTGGTTAACCAAATCACAAGAAAATTATAACCAGACACTGGACAGCGGGAAGTGGTCTCTCATCTTGTGGTAATGTTTTATTTATTTATTTATTTATTTTTGTTTATTTGTTTGTTTTTTGAGATAGGTTCTTGCTCTATCACCCAGGCTGGAGTGTAGTGGCACAATCTTGGCTCACTGCTACCTCTGCTTCCCGGCTCAAGCGATCTTCAGCCTCAGCCTCCCAAGTAGCTGGGACCACAGGCAAGAGCCACCACACCTGGCTCATTTTGTACTTTTTGTAGAGATGAGGTTTTGCTATGTTGTCTCAGAGCTCAAAATGATCCGTCTGCCTCGGCCTCCCAAAGTGCCAGGATTACAGGTGCAAGCTACCACACCCAGCCTAATTTTTTATTTTTTAAGCTGAGCAGTGGTACATGGGTGGTCATGACAGTATTTGCTATATCATTTGCCTGACTGAATAGCTCATAATTTAAAAATATACATTTTAACTTAGCTAGCTACATATACACGCATGCATATACACACATGCACACACACACACACACACACACACACACACTCATACACTGGAAGCAGAAAGTCCAAATTCATGCTAAAGACTGATTTACAGAAAAAGGAGAGTTTAGTTGCATCTTTTCCACTGCTGGGTTAAAACTTCAAGAATGAGATGACGAAAGTATGTAGACATCAATGAGATGACATGATGGAGTAGACAGGCTGATTTTGAAAGTAAAGAACCCAAGTTTGTTAGGATTATGTTTAGCAGTATCTGAGTCTCACTCTTTCATCCAGGCCTGCATGCAGTGGCGTAATCTCGGCTCACTCCAACCTCCAACTCCCAGGCTCAAGCGATTCTCATGCCTCAGGCTCCCAAGTAGCTGTGATTAAAGGTGTGTGCCACCATGCCTGGCTAATTTTTCTACTTTTAGTAGAGACAGCGTTTTGCCGTGTTGGCCAGGCCAGTCTCGAACTCCTGACCTCAAGCAATCCACCCGCCTCAGCCTCCCAAAATGCTGGGATTACAGGCGTGAGCCACCACACCCGGCCTCCATGTGGTTTCAAACTGCATGTATTCCTCTCTTCCTCTCTCTCAGCAACTTGTCAAATATAATAAGCATATGAGATAATTCCATAGGGGCCATGAAGAATTCTTTAATGCCCTCAATTAGTTGAGACAGAACCTCAGATTATAAGAACCATCACTTTAAAGTCATAGCTGGCAGCATGCCTGATAGCACAAGAATGAGTGTTCAAATCAGGATTTTTTTCTTCCTAAACATCCATTTATTAAAAATAATAAAAGTCTTTATATATTAGTTATTGATCAGAGCCTGGTAGGGTCTAAGAAAATTTATTCTAGATGCTTCCTTCCAGCTTTTATTCAGGATCACCTGAACAGTGGAAAATAAAAGAAACTCTGGCTACTTCTTACCTTAATGTTACAAGCCAGAGCTTTCCCATCATTTCCTTTAAGCATCAGTTTCATTCTTCAAAGGGACTCCATGGCTTTTACAAAGTCAGTTGCCTCTTGTTACTGTATGAATGCCTCAAATGTCTGTAAGCCAAAGCTAAAACCCCCAAAGCTTCTGTCAGTCATCACTTCTCTGTAGGGGCCAAGCATAAGGATATCCACATTCTTGATCTTCCCAAAACTTTCAAAGACTACCCAAAGGATCTCTTCACATGGCTTCTCTTTGCTAGAACCTTTAGGTGCAAACCATTTACAGGTCAACTCTTCAAAATATACGGAATCTGGGCTCTTCTCCTGCTCTTCAGCCCCATCACTCAACGAGGGCTCTTTTTCCTTGGGGAAGTGCTCCCATTCTCCCTGGGCATCTGTAGCCACTACTTTTAAGTGTTTTTTCAAACCATTTAGCTTGATAATCTTCCCATGTAACTTTGCCTTCAGGATCTGAACCAAACTTCGGGTTTCAGCCTCACCCTCCAATTGAATGAAGTCCTTTGTACTCTTGGAGAGCCGAACTGTGGTGAACTGGTCAGGGCAAATCAGGCTGTTCAGCTGGTCAAGAACTTCCCAGTTAGAGAAGGGCCTTACAGGTTCTAGACTCCCTGGAAGCAATATGTTGATCAACAATTTTGCTATGGGCTTGAGGTAGAGGTGCTGAGCTGCACAGAGCTCTGTTGCCTCAGAGTTATCATACACTACTGTGACTGTCATGGTGTCCTCAGACCACCTTAGAGAGTGAAAGAGAAAATTTTGATACAGATGGAGTAATACACAGATTTGGATTGTGAAATGGTGCTGGCATTGCTGGACTTAGAACAAATTGATAAGGAAAGCTATACTACAAGCAGAATTAAAATAATATCTTCTGATTCCTGGAACTAATAAGTTATTTCAGCAGGGCTTCAGAATATAAGGTTAATACAAAAAAGTCAATAGCCTTCCTATATAGCAGCAACGAACAAGTAGAACTTGAAATTTAAAACTCAATACCATTTACATTAGCACACAAAACAATGAGATACTTAGTTAGAAATCTAACAAAATATGTACAAGATCTATACAAGGAAAAGAAAAACTAAATATGTGGTCCACGAATAAGAAGACTCAAGATGTCAGTTCTTGCCAACTTGATCGATAGATTCACTGCAATCCCAATCAAAATCCCAGTGAGTTATTTTGTAGATATTGGCAAACTGATTCTAAAGTCTATATGGAGAGGCAAAAGATCCAGAATAGCTAACTCAATATTGAAGAAGAACAAAGTTGGAGAACTGACACTATCCAAAATCAAGACTTACTATAAAGCTATAGTAATCAAGATAATGGTTTGGTAAAAGAAAAGATGTATACATCAATAGAACAGAATAGAAAGCCCAGATAGGCCCACATAAATACAGTCAACTGATCTTTAAAAAAGAGGAGCAAAGACAATTTAACAGAGCAAAGATAGTCTTTTCAAAAAATGGTGCTGGAACATTTAGACATCCACAAGACCTTGCGTATTGCAATGACTTTTTAGATGTAACACCAAAGGCACATTCTAGAAAAGAAATAATTGATAAGCTGGATTTCATTAAAATTTAAAATTTCTGCTCTGCAAAACACACTGTCAAGAGAATAAAAAGATAAGCCACAGACCGGCAGAAAATATTTGCAAAAGATATGTCAGATAAAGAACGGTTATCCAAAATATACAAAGAACTCTTAAAACTCAACAATAAGAGTACAGTCTGATTTAAAAATGGGCCAAAGCCCTAACAGACACCTTCCCCAAAGAAGATATATCAGATAGCAAAAAAGCATATGAAAAGATGCTTCACATCATACGTCATCAGGAAAATGCAAATTAAAACAACAGTGAGATACCACCACACACCTATTAGAATGGCCAAAATCCAGAACCCTGACCACACCAAATGAGGTCTCCTTAAGGAAGAAGCATCACAATGAGCATGTGGTACAACAGAAACTCTCATTCATTGCTGGTGGGAATGCAAAATGGTACAGTCATTACAGAAGACAATTTGGCAGTTTCTCACAAAACTAAACATACTTTTGCCATATGATCTAGCAATGCACACTCCTTGTTATTTCTCCAAAGGAACTGAAAATTTATGTCCAAACAAAAACTTGCATATAATGTTTATAGCAGCTTTATTCATAATTGTCAAAACCTGGAAGGAACCAAGATGTTCTTCAGTAGGTGAATAGATAAATAAACCGTGGTACATCCAGACAATGGATTATTATTCAGCCCCAAAAAGAAATAAGCTATCAAGCCATGAAAATACGTGGAAGAAACTTAAGTGCATATTCCTAAGTGAAAGAAGCCAATCTGAAAAGGTGACATACTATATGATTCCTATTATATAACATTTTGGAAAAGGCAAAACTATGGAAACAGTAAAAAGATCAGTGGCTGCCATGAACTAGAGTGGAGGGAAGGATGAATAGGCTGAGCACAGAGGATTTTTAGGGCAGTTGGAGCTATGCTGCATGATACTGTAATGATGGATACATGTCATCATACATTTGTCCAAAACCACAGAATGTTCAACACCAAGACTGAACCCTAATGTAAACTATGGACTTTGGGTTATGATAATGTGTCAATGTAGGTTCACTGTCACACCTATAACCACTCTGGTGGGAGACGTTAATCATGGGGAAAGCTGGGCATGTGTAGGAGCAGGAGTATATGGGACCTCTCTACCTTCTGCTCAATTTTTTTTTCTTTTTTCTTTTTTTTTTTTTTTTTTCGTTCTGAGAGGGAGTCTCGCTCTGTCACCTAGGCTGGAGTGCAGTGGCGTGATCTTAGCTCACTGCAACCTCCGCCTCCCAGGTTCCAGTGATTCTCCTGCCTCAGCCTCCTGAGTAGCTTGGATTACAGGCGTGCACCACCACGGCCGGCTAATTTTGTGTTTTTAGTAGAGACAGGGTTTCACCATGTTGGCCAGGCTGGTCTCGAACTCCTGACCTCAGGTGATCCACCCACCTCAGCCTCCCAAAGTGCTGGGATTACAGGCGTGAGCCACCATGCCAGGTCCCTTCTGCTCAATTTTCTTGTGAACCTAAAACTTCTCTAAAAAATAAAGCCTATTAAAAATAATAATATCTGTTCTATAAGGGAAAAATAATAATAATATGTAATATTTATTTAATAATATTTAATGTTTTTTAGAGTTTTCAAAGAGTATATATTGTGTCTCAGTTTCCTTAACCATAAAATAGAGATAATAAGATTTGGGGGAGAATTAAATGAATGCGTACAGGTGAAATCCTTAGAATGTGCCTGGCACACAGGAAGTTCTCAATAAACATAAGTTATAATATTATCTATTAGTGGTAGTAGTCTTACTTTATCTCATTTGATTTATGAAGCAACCCGTGAGTAGGTATTTGCCTGCCTGTTTTACAGATGGGGAAATTCAGACAGTTTCAGGAAAATTAAATGACTTGCCCATACATTGAGAAGCCAAGATTTTCTAAATCTCTAATCTATTGTACAATTGATCTTAAATGTAAAGTTCCATTAAAAATCTGCTGGGGATGGTACACAAACAGGGCAAGGGTGGCACATTAATGAACATGCACCGAACATACATAGAACTTATAGTTCTAACCCATGCACCTGACTTAGCATCCCTTGTCCACGTTGGTTTCCAACTCTAAAATGGACATACCTACTCTTGTTCCTCCAGTCTGTTGACTTTAACTAAATTGATCTCTAAGTTAAAGTTAAGAGACAGCCTTTTCTAATGAGTGACAAAGTGAATTTGCCCTCTACTTGGGGACTGGAAAAACCCCAAAACATGAGTGCTTCCTGTTTACTTCATATTAACAAACTCTTTGAAGCAGTACTAAGGTGAACAAGATCACTAATGCTGGGAATTAGAGATTTAAGCTTCTATTTGCTTACTTTAAATAGCACTTCCTAATAAAGGAGTTTTATTCTGAGCAGATATATTCAGACTCTATGTCACCCGAGTTTCTCATTAACGTCAACTTTAGGGAAATTTAGACCCAAACATATATGGCCAGATGACAGAAATTCTAACACAAAATTTACTGCGAAATCTTGGCTAACTTTATAGGTACAGAATTATTTAATAACTACCCTTAAAGGACAATCCAAGTTAACTTCCTTTAGAAGGCAAGGTTTGTAGAGACTGATTTTATAAAAGGTCATCAAAAGCAGTATCTAAGATACTATGTTCTAGAAACCCTTATGACAGCAACACTGAAATGGGATGATATGAGAATAAACATGTTTTCTTTCTCCAAAAGCATTATCTATGTAGCAAAATGGAAAAAATCCAGTTAGTTTGCTGCAATTTGCAATAAGAGTCAACACTAAGCCCCCTCTAGGAGAAAAATTAATGTGATATTCAATTAAGATATACTGAACTCTAAAATTTATTTATAACCATTAGGTATTTATTTATACAACCTAATATAAAGCAATAGTTTTTTTTTAAATTCCAGAAAATATTCACCCAAAACAGAATTACTCTCTTCAAAGTAATCAGGTTTGTCAAGCTCTCCACTTGCTCCAGCAATACTGCCTTTGTTTAAAACACTGTAGAATGCTTCTCTTGGATTGATTTCAAAGCCTGGGTTACATTATTTTAAGTAGCTTCATGGAGGCCAATTTCTAAATTCCTTTATCATGGATTTGATATTTAGAAATTATCACAAATTATGTATAATCAAGAATGTTGGATAAAATGGATGACTATAAGAACAAACTGATTTTCCCAAGAAGACCCAATTGTTTTTGAAAAAAAAAAACAAAAAACTGACCTCCTTTAAAATCCTCACAACTTAAATTCCTGTTTCCCAAGGACAAAAATGACAACAAACTGAGGCATTTGTTCTTCTCATATCTTTCACAGTGGTTCACAGGCTTTAGGTCTTAAAATTGAATGTCAATAAATATTTCATCTTAAATTACTCTCCCAAAATAAAGGGCTAATTCTCTAATCTTACTTTTAAAAAATATTGAGGACCTAGTATGACCAAGAAGTAAGCTTTTTATATACGGCATGGCTTCATTGCTATAGAAGTGTCATTGGCAACTTCTTCTAAGTCATTAAAAATTAACTAGCATAGTGACTGGTACATAGGTGCACAACAACCAACTCCCATTGTGATGCTTCTTCCTTAAGGAGACCTCAAGTCGAAAGCTAATAAAAAATATAGGAGAAGAAGGAGGAGGAAGAGGAGGAGGAGACGGAAGGGAAGAGAGGGAGGGAGTAATTTTATTTTTGGATATTTAGTGAGTACAAGTGCAGATTTCTTACATGCATATATTGTGCAGTGGTGAAATCTGGGCTTTTAGTGCACCCATGACCTGAATAGTGCACATTGTACCCAAAGGGTAATTTTTCAATCCTCACCTCCCTCCCACCCTTCCACCTTTTGGAGGTAGCGAGGGAGGTAGGGAGCCAGACAGTGGATCTGTATTTACCGACAAAAAAGGATGCCTGTGATAGTTTTTAGAGAAAAAAATAAAAAGCAAGTGACAGAATAATAAAGTAACATATGATATTGCTCTTATAAAAGTAATATAAACACACATGGCCATGCACACAGACATAATATATAATGTCTGGAAGAATATACATCAAATTGTTAACAATATTTCCCCTAGAAAATGGATTGGGACTATAGGAGAAGAATAAACTTTCCCTTTTTATTAAATACTTTGTACATTTCCTTTTTAAAAATTTATTTTTATATATTTAGAGAGTACAAGTGCAATTTCTTACATGCATGTATTGTGCAGTGGTGAAATCTGGGCTTTTAGTGCACCCATCACCTGAATAGTGTACATTGTACCCAGTGGGTAATTTTTCAATCCTCACCTCCCTCCCACCCTCCCAGCTTTTGGAGTCTCCAATCTATTATTTTACTCTATATGCCCATGTTGTACATTTCTTAATGCTTCAGTTTTTTAATGTTTACAATAAGAATGTATTAATTTTGTACTTTGTTTAATTAAAAAGAGGAACTTCAGATGATAATAACAAGCTACTAAAAGGAAGCAATTTATAACCGCTGACACCAACTTGTCCAGAAAAGGGTAAAAAAAACAGATTAATACAATAGCAACTCCCTTCACCCACCAAAAGCACCCCTCTGTCTGCCATCTCTGTAAATGCCTATAGGCATTTGAACCCATAGTCAAAGTTTGTGTGAGTCACGATGGAAGCCCGGGAGATCAGAACAGGACTTTGAATATCACAGGCTCACTTGGCAATTGCAATACTAGCTACACAATGGGCTGCAGAACTTATCTTTTAGAACTGCTTTATTGAGGCAAAATTAATATATGATAAACTACAGATTTCATAACATAAACTACACATGTATCAAAACTGTATGTTTTGATAAATTTTGACATATGTATACACACCTATGAAACTATCACTGCAATCAAGGTAGTCAAAATACCCATTGTCCCTCCACATTTCCTCCCTACCCTCATCAATCACTGATCTGGCTGCAAAATATTTTGTTTTGAGACAGGGCTTTGTTCTGTCCCCCAGGCTAGACTGTAGTTGTGCAATCAAGGCTCACTGCAGCCTCGACTTCCTGGGCGTTCAGCCATCCTCCCACCTCAGCCTTCTGAGTAGCTGGAACTACAGGCACGTGCCACCACGCCTAGCTAATTTTTTATTTTTTGTAGAGATGGGTCTCCCTATGTTGCTGAGGCTGGTCTCAAACTCCTGGGTTGAAGCAATCTTCTCACCTCTCTCTCCTCAGCCTCCCAAAGTGCTGGAATTACAGGCGTGAACCACCACTCCTGGCTTAGCTGCAGCGTTTAACTCATAAATGATAATTTATAACACAGCAAAAGCAAACAGATGTTTTTGGAAAATACTCAACTAGTCCAGGCATGGTGGCTCACGCCTGTAATCCTGGCACTTTGGGAGGCTGAGGCAGATGGATCACCTGAGGTCAGGAGTTTGAGATCAGCCTGGCCAACGTGGTGAAACCCCGTCTCTACTAAAAATACAAAAATTAGCTGGGCGTGGTGGCGGGCGCCTGCAATGCCAGCTACTCGGGAGGCTGAGGCAGGAGAATCACTTGAACCTGGGAGGCGGAGGTTTCAGTGAGCCGAGATTGTGCCACTGCACTCCAGCCTGGGAGTCAGAGCGAGACTCTGTCTCAAAAAAAAAAAAAAGGATTGTCATTTTCTCCCCTACACAATCCTTGTTTTTAACCCTGTTTAAGCCAAATACACAAAAACATAATCTATGCTTAGTTATTATACTGTAGATATAGTTATGTATTTTATGCATATTTATATATTCATCAAAATACACATACCAAAATGTGTGGAATCACTAAGATCAAATTATTAGGCTTTGACTTAAAACTGACTCTTTAGAACAACTTAATTTGTCTCTAATTTCCCTTTTAATTAGCCTGTGCTTCAATTGACAGTAATGGTAGAATTCATTAATAACTTTCCCATCATTTTCACCAATCACTATTATATGCATAGATTAATTTATTAAACAAAGTTTTAGGAGCCTAGATAAACCAAGCCTTAATGGCAAGAAATGCCATAATCACATATTATCATATTATCACAAATTATCAAATTATCAAAAAGTCAAATTTTAATAAATATTTCTAGTATTCGCATATTCTATTGTGTTCACCATAACCTCCCCAATCCTCCCCACCCACATGCACATATCTTTCCTTTAGCCTTATGATTAAAAGCAACACTACTGAGATGACTTATTCTTTAATATCTTTGCATAGGAAAATGGGAGCTCCTCTAACCTTAAAAAATTATAGTTATTTAATAATGTTTACACAGTGTGCATTCTAGCAGTATCTTGTGTACGTAGCTTCACTAAAACATTTCACTCAACATGTTCCCAATGCCAAAACATTTCTAGGAGATTCTCAGAGAACACGGTCACCTCATCTTCCTTGCCTCTATATCTCGTAGCAAAGCTGATTGAATAACAGTAGGATAAGGGAATAGAGAAAAGGAAATAGACTGGAGATGTTGTCACAAGCCTAAAATGTTTATTTTAACCAGCAGTGAAACCTCAGTAAATTCTGCACAGTCTGCATCCTAAGACATTCCAATATCTTCTCCCGTTTCAGGAGATACTGGAGAGATTCGCCTAATATATCTCAGGATTTTTAGATCAGAAATATAACTTGAAACTTTAAAAGCACTTGAGTAATCAGCAAAGTAGCCACCTATTCATTCTCTCTTGCTTGTTCTCACTCTCATAAATATTTGCTGTCACAGTGTTAGAAAGGCCATTTGAATGAGGTACTTTAAAAAAAAGTGGAAAAAATAGGACCATCTATGCAATCAATATCCTCTTTCAAAGTAGCTCTTTGCTGCCTTTCTTTTTTCTCCAGGCTTTTGAATTTTATGGTTAGTCATTTTGAAAACATTTAAGATGTATGCAATTATACAACACATTTATGGAAATAGCAGGGAAGCCAGAATTTATTTGGGTCAAATTAACCTAGCCAATTTTCAATTTTCTGCCTACTACAGAATCCCAGTATATCTTGACCAAATAAAAACATTCCATGGTTCTTCAGTCAAGATGCCACGCATGGACGTTCAAGTATTCTGACACGTCATTAGCCCAACAACATTTTAAAACTGAGGCTGACCATATGCTCTGATCTTGAATAATTTAAAAATCACATCATTAAAATGAGTGGCACTCAGTTTTGCAATAATAAGAATATAGCCAATATATGACCTGACAAATGACCGAATTCCAAAATTAAAATGGTCTGGGCTTATGGGGGCACTGGGGGCTTTCTGGGCAGAATGGAAGGGATTTTTGGAGATGCACAGCCATTTGGCAATGATAAATTTGCAACAATGAAATATTAGAGTCCTACTGAGAGAGAATCTCTTCTACCACCATTCAAAGAAAATCAGCTCGAAGGTAGAATTTAGTATGTGGAATTTTGATCCTGAAATGAAGAAAGCTGGATTCACATTAATTTAACTCTGAGCAACTTAATTTCCTGTTTTCTTTTCCTTGTGTTAAAACATCATCCTAAAGTTTCCGTATGTGGTAATGTTTGTGGAAGCAAAGTGTTCTGAGTGTTTCTGAGGCTAATAGAAAATAAATTAGCCTGAAGAAAAGTCTTGTGTTGGCCTTTCTGTGCAAATGCATTCACATAACTAACTCTAAGCTAGTGTGTATAGGAGTCATTCCAAGATAACAAGGGAAGAAGCTATTTTTAAAAACCTGCACAGAGCAGTCAGCAGACCTATCTGACCAGTCCTTTGGTCTTTTGCCCCTTCTTCTGCACCAGGAACATTTTTATTGAAGAACACCTCTCTCCAGACACCTCCAGCCAGGAATGCTGCTTTATACCTTGGATTAATAAACAATGCTACTGAAGAAGACTCACTGCTTTCTCTTCTCATGAAAAAAAAAAAGCTATCGGGGAATTAAAGGAATGTGGCTGAGTATCTTCCATACTTTTGCCTCAATCATTGAATAATCAGAGTATTATTTGTGGGAAATGCGTATCATGAGGTTGCCAGTGTTTTGCTTCTCAGTTGTATTTCCACAATCTGAAAATTACCAGCAAAATTCCTGCCCACCAGTCGCCACCTACAGGTCAAAAGCAACCTTCACACAGGACCCTGCTTTGCACTATTACACAGTTTTTGAGAGTAACAGTACTTCCCAACCTTTTAAAAATCCCAAGGTAAACTTATTTGAATACAAGTCCCACAGAATAGGATATTATCCAATACCTCGTGCTGAAAATGTGATCAAGGGAAGAAAGACTGGAGAAGCCACAATTCACTTGAACTCTTCACAGTGGACCAAAATGAAGTTATGGCATCCTAACCAGGGAATAGTGCCAGAGAGAAAAAGGTACAAAGTCAAAAGCGAATGAAATTATTTTAAAATTAAGACAACTGTATATTAACAATATTCAGCATGAACAGCATGTAAGATTTACACCATTGTATATACCATCATGATCTGATCTTTGCACCTGTTTTATTAGCAATTCCAGATATTGATATGGTCAACACAATTCCTCATTTTTCATGCCTATAGAGAGTTTCTCTCGAAATTCTGTACAATTACAATGTGTCAATAAAAATTAAATGTTGTTAAAAAAGAAATTCTATATAGAGAAAAATTCTATAGAAACTCTATACTTACTATATATTTAGTTGGATATTCTCCCTGGGGATTTGTGTCTTCAATTATTTTTGAAAGAGCATAACTCTTTCCAAAAGAGTACTGCCACTACTCTACACTACTATTATGAGAACGAGTGCTACCATGGAAATCTTTGTGTAAATTTACTTATTTATTTATTTATTTATTTTGTGACAGAGTCTCACTCTGTTTCACAGGCTGGAGTGCAGGGGCACGATCTCAGCTCACTGCAGCCTCTGCCTCCCGGGTTCAGGTGATTCTCATGCCTCAGTCTCCAGAGTAGCTGGGATTACAGGCACATGCCACCACGCTCGGGTAATTTTTGTATTTTTTTTTGTGGAGATAAGGTTTCGCCATGTTGGCCAGGCTTGTCTTGAACTCCTGACTTCAAGTGATTCGCCCGCCTTGGCCTCCCAAAGTGCTGGGGATTACAGGTGTGAACCACCGTTCCAGGTCTTATGTAAATATTTTTAAAAGCCAATTTATTAGGCCATCAGCATTATTAACATACTTGATTCCCCTGCAGTCCTGATCACATTGGATCATTATCATTTTTATTTCTGTTACCTTTATTAGTATAAAATGACAACTTAAAGCAGCTTTAATTTGCATTTAATTTTATGTAGGCTGTAGTTCCAGCCAACTTTTATATTGATATTCAACTGCCTATTCAATGTCTCCAGTTGAATGTATCATTGGCATCTCAACCTAACAAGTGCATCAGAGCCCTTAATTTGCATCTCCTAAACCTGTCCTCCACATCACACTTGCTCCCCTGATTCCCAGTGATTCCCACCTCCCTAAGTAGAGCCACCCTGCACCCAGGCGCTTAGGCTCAAAACCTAGGAGTTAATCCTTCCAAAAGTCTTTTTGACTCCACCTTTACCACAAATCCCAAATTCATCTCCATCTTCGCTGCTACCCCCCAGTCCAGGCCACTGTGATCTCTCACCTGGATTACTGCAACAGCCTCCTAACTGGTCCTTCTTCTTCCATCCTTGCCCCTACAGAGTCTACTCTACACAACAGCCAATGTCATATTTTTAAAAACCTAAATCAGATCATGTCACTCCTCTGTTCAAAACCCTCCAGCAGCATCTCATCATGTTTTGAATGAAATCCAAACTACTTACCTTCAAAACATGGCCCCCGCCCACCTCTTTCAACTCAGCTTTTTACCCTTCTCCCTTATTACCCTTGTTCTCTCCATCTCACCCCACTGGCCTTTTTACTGCCCCTCAAATGCATCAGGTTCACTCCTCAGACCTTTGCTCTTGTGGTTCCCTCTACCTGAAGGGTTCTCCTCCAAGATTTTCTCATGGCTGGCTCCTTCACTTTGTTCTCACTTGACTTGAATGTCACCTCCTCAGAGAAGCCTGCCCTAAACACTCTCTGAAATAGCACTGCTCCCACCCCTGTGACTTGGTAGCCTATCATCCCATTTTATTTTCCCTGTAACACAGAAACCATCTGATCATCCTGTGTCATTGTTAACATTTTATTTTTAATCTGCATCTGTCTGGTTCACCATTATATCTTTTGAGCCTAGAACAGTACCTAACATATAGTAGGAACTTAATAATGCTAAATCTTATGTAAAACAGAGACTTTGCGCAATAACATTTAAAAGATGTTACTTCCGGCTGGGCACAGTGGCTCACACCTGTAATCCCAGCACTTTGGGAGGCCGAGGTGGGTGGATCACAAGGTCAGGAGTTCGAGACCAGCCTGGCCAACATGGTGAAACCCCGTCTCTACTAAAAATACAAAAATTAGCCGGGCGTGGTGGTGCACGCCTGTAATTCCAGCTACTCAGGAGGCTGAGGCAGGAGAATTGCTTGAACCCAGGAGGCAGAGGTTGCAGTGAGCCGAGATCGCACCACTGCACTCCAGCATGGGTGACAGACTGAGACTCTGTCTCAAAAAAAAAAAAAGTATTACTTCCCTACTTAAAATACTAATAACAGCACCTAAAGACCCACAGTGAAATGATAATGCAGACTTGCTTGTTCTTTTGGACTCCTAGACCTATTAACATTAATCAGTGAACATTGAGATTAATTTAAGTGTACCTACCAAGCACCTTTAAGACAGTTTGGGGACCACAGTGAAGAGTCACCCTCAAACAACTGAGTCTAGAAAGGGAAAGAAATTGAGACAACTAACTGGACTCTAAGGAAGAAAATGGTGAATGTCAGGAGAGACATTTGGTACTTTGGGCTACAGACAAGCAATAATGGTTTTAACATTCTGTCACATGAGTGTTAAAATTCCTGAGAATAGGCTACAGTCATGTTTAAGTGTGTCAGTATTGCTCCCTTCAAGAGTGTTGGGACATGCATAAAAATAGTTGTAGCTGTCACAATAACTAGCATAGGGAGGACACCACTGCCATTTGGTAAGCAAGGGGCCAGCGATGCTAACTGCCCTGAAGTTCCTAAACAGACCTGCACAACAAAGAACTCCCCACCTCAAATGCCAACACAGAGTGGCTTATACCTGCCCATCTAAAACATATGGACCACTTTCTGGGACTCCAGATTAATATTTTTAACATGCTATCTTTTAGGTAGTCACTTCGGGGTCTTTTTTCCCCCCCCCCTGATTTTTTTTTAAATCTTTTTGACCCAGATCCTATACACATCAACTATTCAGCAAACAGAAAACCTGAGTGCAAGCAAAGGATGAAGAACAGCAAGGCCCACCAGAATGTCTCTTTGGGGCCCTAGCACAGCGGGCTTTCAGCCTCAGGCCCAAAGAAAGCTACTATCTATCACAATGAGGTCCACAGCATTCCTGTGTGTTAAGATTATTCACCCTTCACAGAAACAGTTTCACTGCATGTCTGACAATTTCCTAATTACACAATAAGACAAGAAGCTAATCCTGAGTGTGAAACTTCCCAAGTGGGGGCTTGTTTCCCTTGAGCAGTGGTCCAGGGCCTACAGGATTAGGCAGGTACTGAGCACGGGGGCTGGGGACTGGGTAGGACCATGGGAAAGCAGAGCACCCGCCCCTTGCTAAAGAAGTCAGTTCTGCACAGCTTTGCCCTCCACAAGTGAAATGCAGACCAGACCTTCCAGCATTTCAAGATAAGCTGGAAATCCTGATCCTTACTGAGTTCTTTTGCTTTTTCAACATTGACCACTAATTCAATTGCTTTTTCAAATCCTGTGCAGGCCGCAGCACACTCATCTAAGGCTGAGTTTGACCCAGGGCCCCTAGCGTGTTCCTTCTGCACACTGGACCCAGGAATCTATTTGGTTGCACATGTCTGCTACTCTGTAGGGGTTCAGGAAATCCAAAAACAATGTCTAAATGTGCTACCATTGGGTAAGGTTCTCAAGAATGAGAAATGAGAATGAGGATGAGAGAGGCACATGCTGGTCACACCAGGTGACTGATACTGCCTTTGCCATGCTCTTCCTTGCCCCAAAATTCTCAACATCCCCCACTTCTTACTGCTTCAGGTAACAGTTTCCCTTCAAAGGTCTCCAAAACATGATCCTACCCACCTTGCCAGCCCTATTTTCACCACACCCGTGTGTCCATCCCCCATTCTAGTTGGGCCAGTCTTCCTTGAGTTCCTTTAAAGATGTTGATCCCCTCAGCCAAATATCCCCTCTCCTCATCTAAAGCCTACTCACCCTTCAAAACCTTGCTCCATTTCACCTCTTTTATGCAACCTTCTCTGTGACAGTAAAAACCAAAATGCTTTTGAGCTCAAGGTCTGGTGTCAAGCAGATCTGGGTTCAAATCCCGCCTCTGCCACTGACCAGCTTGGTGACATCCTTGGGCATGCTACCTAACCTCTTTGAGCTTCAGAAGATGATAATAGTGCCTACCTTACAGGTGGGATTAAATAAAATGATGTGGCCAGGTGCAGTGGCTCATGCCTGTAATCCCAGCACTTTGGGAGGCTGAGGCAGGTGAATCATTTGAGGTCAGGAGTTCGAGACCACCCTGGCCAACATGGTGAAACCCCATCTCTACCAAAAATACAAAAATTAGCAGGGTGTAGTGGCGTGCACCTTTAATCCCAGCTACTCGGGAGGCTGAGGCAGGAGAATCATTTGAACCCAGGAGATGGAGGCTGCAGTAAACCAAGATCATGCACTGCACTCCAGCCTGGGTAACAAGAGTGAAACTCTGTCTCAAAATAAATAAATTAATTAAAATGATCCAAGGAAAGTACTTAACTTCCAGTAAGTGTTCAGTAAATTTTCATTATTATTATGACTACCAAATTTTCACTGACCTTCCTCTTCTTCTGCAAGTGCTCCAGCCCTTGCGCTGTCTCTTCTGAGCAAAGGGCAACTAGATTCCATGATGTCCACATTTGCTCTGTGCCCCAGGCATTAGCCTGCCTCAGCCCACAGCTTGGTTTTATAGCTTCTTAAAGTGCCAGAAGCATGTTGGATACAACATAGAACCCACAGACCCAAGTGTACACTGAATCAGAGTTGGACAACTACCAGCGCCCTGGCTCTGAAATAACTCAGCAAAAGTCTCTCTCTCTCTAGCAAAGGTAGGAATGCATGCTGGGAAGATAAACTGCTTCACTGTTTGGAATAAGTCTCTCTCTCACACACGCATCACCACCACCACCACCACCATCATCATCTCCATGTTCTCTAACCTCTGTACCTCGCCTTTCTTACTGTGGGTAGAGATGACACATAAAGCCAGCAAAGGCCACTCTCTTCACGTAAGTGTATGATGGGAACTTGGACAAACAGGCTGCACTGCAGGTATACTCTTTGGCTGGAACAAAATGGAAAGCCACTACAAAAGCCAAGGTGGACTCTGCAGGCCCTGTCCCCCTCCTGCCCAATGTTACTCCACCTCAAGTCAGCCCCATCCATCCTGATGTGTGTGGCAGCTGGGATCCTCTGGGCACCTTTGCCAGCAGGCCTATTCCACTAGTCACTTTCCTCTGTGCTCCACAAGGGTTGAAGGAAAAATGCCTTCATGGAAGTTACTCCATGCTTCAAGTTACTCCATTCTTTGAAGGCCTCCCCCAGCCTCTCTCCCCTCCCCCCGCCTCTCTCCCCTCCTCCCAAAAAACCAGAGCACAGAAAAATGTAACTGCTGGAATGTCACATGCTTCAAAAGGCAAACAAACAAAAAACCAGAATTTGAGAGGTCCCAACATATTTTTCCAAAAAATGGTTTTCTCAGCATGAAGAACGAGCCCTACCGATTGCACTGCACAAGTTTACACTCTCAACAGCATGAAGTTCCAAGGTTAGATCAGAGATAGGCCGGAAAACAGGGCGCAATGGGCATGATCTTTGAGATCATATTCTCAATCTAGAAAAGACACCAAGAAGAGGCCCAAAGGGTAACCAGTTTCCCATACTGGAACCCAGCGTTCCAATACACGTTTGTTACCCCTCGGAGTTAGCAGCACTAGAAAGTTCTGCCTCCTGTAATGGTCGACTTTAAATGAAAACACAAAAAGCAGGAGACCAAAAGGCGGCACGGGTCCCAAGGACCACGACTATGATTTCCCCTGAGTGCGGGTATGGCATGCATATCCTACAGCATGGGCCTCCCCAGCTTGATTCTTCCCCTCGCCTCTCGGCCCACCAACCCAAGCTCAGGATCTTGCATCCCGAAAGCGTTGTGGGTGAGCAAGCCACAGTCAGATTAAAACGGTCTTAATCCACCCCGCCGGAAACCTCAAGCCGAGATTCAGAATCTCTTGAGAAGTCCCTAAAGCCAAGGACGAGGGTCATCAGGGGGCGGCAGCGGCAGAGCCCTGCTAATGATGGGCACTTGGCGTACCGGTCGAGCAGGAGAGGGCACCTTCAGTTCCCATTAGCGGGATGTCACTGCCAACGTGCCTCAGGGGAATGCCTCGACCTTCGCCCAACACCGGCCTGGGTGAGCCCTCGAGTGGGTTCCGGTGCGCTCCCTGGCTCAGCGGGGTCTCGAGTGAGGGGAGAGTGGACCCGGAAGAGCCTAGGCGTTACTCTGGAAAACGTGACTCTGCTGGGGCAAGCGGGAAACTCGGGTCTCTTGCGCAGCCCCTCCCCAATCCCCACCGAAGGCCCAGCGTGGCTGCCTTCTCTGAGGACAGAGCCGAGGGCATTTACCGGGAGCTTCAGGAACCGTTCGTCTCTACTCCAGGATCCGGTGGGATAACGGGACTGCCGCCGCCGCCGCTGCCGCTGCCGCCAACGTCTATGCCGCCGTCGTCGCCTCCCTCTAACCGCCGCAGTCGCAACCGTCAGCGGTCCCAGTCACCCCGTGCGACTGTCGCTCGCGAGGCCAGCTGTTGAATGGCTCGCGTCGAGCTCACCGCGCGCAGAAGCGTCCTCGCTAAGAGGGCAACGCTGGCGCGCGACCCGGTGCCAACGCCCCGTGACCTCCTCGATCCCCTGAGGCTCTGGCGAGCTCACCGCGGCTGCCTAGTAGCTCGCGACTGCGAGTTCGTCTGCCCGCGCGCGGGCTGCCCTCAGAGCTCTGCCGCCCTGGCGGCTCGCCCTGAACTTGCAGGCAAGACCAGTGGCAATGATGGACTCTTCCCGCCCCCTGATTCCCCCAGGGCCAATCGCCTTCTCCTGAGGAGCCCTTCAAGTAACCCCGCCCCTCTCCTGCTGCAAAGGCCGAGCCAAAGTTTACCCCAAGGCGCCGCTACTCCCGAAGATTTCGAGGCTTTGATCGTGCTACTCCCCCCTCAACCCCCACGAAGTTACAGTGATTTAGAGGCTGAAACTCGCTTGGCCTACCAACCCCCACGCGACCTATTTCCTTTGAAAAAACGAGTATACAACTAACGAGAGAGGTGATGTTGTTCACCTCATCCCTGAAGTGGGACTGCTGAGAAGTGGCCACGTGCTTGGCCAAATTTACACATCAGGGAGTGAGGAAGAACCACAAAGGCCATCGACTGACTATCCTCGCATTGTTTTTTTCTGTTTCTGGGGCCTGCTTTCGGAGGCTGGCCAACTTCCAGCGACCAGGACTCACTGGCTCCGTGTACCACCGTTCGGGTCTCCGACTTCCTGGCTTGAGAGTGAGCGAAACCAGTCCCCTGGTAACTTCTGCACGTTTGAGGACATGCAAAGTCAGTCTTGTTCCTCCTGCCCATGGTGGTCCAACAATTTGAACACAATTCCAGCCACGTTCCTCCAGGCTCTGTTGCTCTAAAGACCTGGGTTCAAGGCTCGTCTCTGAATTTAATTCCTTTATATCTTTTGAAAGTGGAAGGCAGGAACTGAGTCTATCCTTTACACCCCACCCCACCCCAGAGTATAGACCCTTCAGCACAGAGGAGACCAGGATGGCCAAGTCCCTTATATAGACTTCTCTGGTGGAGCTCCCTCAGGTAGCATTCACTTTCTTGACTTCCATATCACAAGGCCCATTCTATAGAATATAGTTTTAATATATAATTAAAACTACAGAATATAGCTTAATATAGTTATAATATTTTGAATATTTTTATGCTTTAAAATAAAATCAAATATAACCATATTTTGTATCATTTAATCTCTTAAGTTATATTCCATCCAATATAAAACAAATCTGTGTACACTGATGCAGTATACATAATCATTTCAGTTAAATAAATTGACCTGAAAATTTAATAGCTATTCCTTATTGTGTTAGGTACCATGAAAAGGGTTTTACATATACAAACTGTATAAAGGTATTTAGTACTAATTAAAAAACTGTGACCGAAATTCCATTTTTTGTCCCCATTTTTTAAATGAAGAAACCGAGGCATAGAAAGTTTAAGCTACAGCCCTACATGAGCGATTAAATAACGAGAGCTGAGATTCTAATCTGAGCAATTTAGTTCTAGATGCTATGCTGCTAATCATTACGTTGATTTGTATTTTAGGTTATCCAATGCTCCAAATGGGATATATTAAAGTAATAACAATGGGAAAATTGCTTCTCTTGTCATCTAAAGCTTTTTGTTGTTGTTGTTGAATCTTAATGATTTTGTGCTTTAATTAGTGAAATATTTTCTTTTCTAATGCATAGACTATTGGAAAAAAGTAAAACAGAATTCAGCTTATCAATAAATGATATTCCTGTTAGTGTATTTCCGGGACTTTTGTTTCAAACAATATACATGAAGAATGCATGTCATTCATTTCATTTTGGGGCATAAGCAACAACAATTAAAAATAAAAACAAAAATAGAAATAATACCAAGAAAACTGACTTGAAAACCTATTACTACCAATGTCTGGGAAAAAAAATCATGGTTCAAAATCTAGTTATTCCCACTTATTAGCTTTATAACACAGCTTGGGCAAGTAACTTAATTTTCTAGGCCACTATTTTTTCATTTGCACAATGAGAATAATTCTTTGCAATGTTATTTTGAACATTGGTATTTGGAACACCTAACCCAGAGACTGGCACATTGTGAGCATTTAATAAATGTCAGTGACATAATGCTTCAATCTCATCTTTTAATGAAAAGGCTTTCCTGGAGTGAGACAAAACCCTTGAATATACCAGTTACAAGAAGAGATTATCAGAAAAATTAGTCTTTTTTTAAAGATTTGCACAAAATATTTAGCAACAGAACTACCCTGTTATGCTATCATTTGATATATATTTTCAAAATATAATGTCACTCTAAGTGACATAATCAGTAAACATAGCACAGATAAACCTAAAAAAATTCCTAATCCTAGTTGTTACTCTTATAATAATCCTTTATTACTTAAATTATAATTAGAAAAGCCTTAACAAAACTAAAATTCTTAAAACATCTACATTTTAATGTAAGTTAAATACATCATAAGTGTAAGACACCATTAAAATTTAGAAAAATAAAACCTAAAGAGCAGTAAGCAATATGGCTTAGAATTCCCTCTACCATTGCAAAATAAAAATAAAAGGGGCTTAAGCAGTTTCTTTTATTTGATGTGGCTTTCTCTTGAAGAATATAAATTTGATAGCAGATACCCAATTATATTATTAAGGTCCATATCCATACACAGGGCAGAAAATTATCATTAATTTTCAACCGAAGTGACAACAGAATCAAAATATTAGAAAGAAAACAAATTTTTAACTTTTGCTGCCATAAATCCTTTATAACCCCCAATCAGTAATGCCTGTTTACTATCGAGTTTTAAGGTGAATAAAAAAAAATCCAAGCAGATTATTCAAGTGTTCAATAATTTGAAATGCTGCCATTCTATTCTAGACCTTTGGAAATCAACATGAGAAATGAATCAGGTTGCAAGGGATTCACCTACTGTAAGCTTCCTTCTGAGTCTGGACAAAATAAGAGTTATGTTATGTAGCATTGGAAAAGTGTCATGTAGCATTGATTTACTATGTGACTGATAGCACTGAAAAAAAAAATCAACTTACCTTACCTGAGAAACAGCAAAAAGTGCAGTCTCCAAATGTTGTACTTTGGTTTTTTGTTTGTTTGTTTGTTTGTTCATTTTTGAGACACAGTATAGCTTAGTCACCCAGGCTGGAGTGTAGTGGTGCGATCTCAGCTCACTGCAACCTCCGCCTCCCAAGTTCAAGCAATTCTCCTGTCTCAGCCTCCTGAGTAGCTGGGATTACAGGCCACCATGCCTAGCTAATTTCTTTTTTTTTTTTTTTTTTTTTTAGTAGAGACAGGGCTTCACCATGTTGGCCAGGCTGGTCTCAAACTCCTGGTCTCAAGTGATTCACCTCCCTTGGCCTCCCAAAGTGCTGGGGTTACAGGAATGAGACACTGTGCCTGGCCTGTTGTCTTTTGGATAAAATCATTAGCCGTGGGTACAACCTGAAAGCACAGAGTTGTATTGAAAGGCAGCCATGAAGCCCACTCAATTCATTTGACTCTCTTGCCTGTTAAAACTATTTGTGGAAATTTCTGCCCAGCGTGGTGGCTCACTCCCAGCACTTTGGGAGACTGAAGTGGGTGGATCGCTTGAGGTCAGGAGTTCGAGACCAGCCTGGCCACCATGGCGAAACCCTGTCTCTACCAAAAAATACAAAAATTAGCCAGGCATTGTGGCACATGCTTGTGGTCCCAGCTACTCGGGTGGTCTCAGCTACTCAGGAGGCTGAGGCAGGAGAATCACTTGAACCCAGGAGGCAGAGGTTGCAGTGAACTGAGATCATGCCCCTGCCTCACTCTGGATGACAGAGTGAGAATCTATCTCATTAAAAAAAAAAAAAAAAAAAAAAAAAAGGCCAGGCGCGGTGGTTCACACCTGTAATACCAGCATTTTGGGAGGCCGAGGGGGGTAGATCACTTGAGGTCAGGAGTTGGACACCAGCCTGGACAACATGGTGAAACTCCGTCTCTACTAAAAAACACAAAAATTAGTCAGGCATGGTGGCACGCGCCTGTAATTCCAGCTACTCGGGAGGCTGAGGCAGGAGAATCACTTGAACCCAGGAGGTGGGGGTTGCAGTGAACCCATATCGCGCAACTGCACTACAGCCTGGGCAACAGAGCAAGATTCCGTCTCAGAAAAAAACAAAACAAAAGAAAAGACTTTTGTGGAAATTTTAGTTTACTTTAATATATTTATGTCACTGTGGAATGTAACTCTGTTACCTTTATATTTAAAAATTGGTTGAATCAATGAATATAGCAGAAACTAGTAGAAAATGTATTATTTTGAAACAAGGCAGCTCATTTATTTGAGCTTTCAATTCTTTTGGATATATACCCACAAGTGAAATTGCTGGATCATATGATAGCTCTGGGGTTTTTTTTGTGTGTGTTTTGTTGTTGTTGTTGTTGTTTGTTTGTTTTTTGGAAACCTCCATACTGTTTTCTATGGCAGTTGTACTATTTTTACATTCCCCTAACAGTACACAAAAGTTCTAATTTCTCCACATCCCTGCCAATGCTTATTTTCTGTTTATTTTTATAGCAGCCATTCTAATCAACGTAAGGTGATTTGTTCCTTATTTTTAGCCCAGGTATATACCCAATTATCTTACATAGTGTTTCATAGTATGAAAAATCCACTATCAATAAACAATTTGTTTGAGCCTGATCTTCAGTTATTTCAAACAATACTGCAGTGAACATCCATGTATGAATATCTTTATATATATGTTGGATACCTTTTGAAAGATAATTGTGAGGACAAAGGATATGTATATTTTTGTAACTTTTTATTGTGATATAATTTCAGACTTACAGAGAAGTTGCAGGAACACATGTATTTCCCCAATTGTTAACAGTTTGTCGGTTTGTTTTATCATATTTTCTCTATATATGCATATTACCTTTTTTCTGAACCATGTGGGAGTAAATTTTAGCTATGAGGTCCATTTAACTTTAAATACTTCAGTATGTATTTCTTAGAACAAAATATTTCTCTTTCTGTCCTAGATGCATTTATGAAAAAAGAAAAAAATCTCTTTTTTTTTTTTTTCCTTTGAGACAGAGTTTCACTCTTGTTGCCCAGGCTGGAGTTCAAGGGCGCAATCTCAGCTCACCACAACCTCTGCCTCCCAGGTTCAAGTGATTCTCTTGCCTCAATCTCCCGAGTAGCTGGGATTACAGGGATGTGCCACCATGACCAGCTAATTTTGTATTTTTAGTACAGACGGGGTTTCTCCATGTTGGTCAGGCTGGTCTCGAACTCCCGACCTCAGGTGATCCTCCCACCTCGGCCTCCCAAAGTGTTGGGATTATAGGCGTGAGCCACCGTGTCCGGCCGAAAAAATCTCCTTACATAAGCACAGTGCAAATATTAACATCAGGAAGTTAATATCATAAAGTTCTATTATCTACCCTACAGGCCTTACTCATAATACTCCAATTGTGCAGATAATGTTCTTTGTAGCAAAAAAATTGGGGGGAGGGGGTCTGAGATGTAATTCAGCGTCATATATTGCATTTTTCATTTATATCTAGCCTTCTTTCATCTTGAAACTGTTCTTCAGACTGTCTTTGACTTTCATGATTATGGCATTCTTGTCATTATTTTTAAATTACTACTACTACTATTATTATCATTTTAAACCAATCCTAAACTTATAGAAAAGTTGGAAGTGTAATACAGGCTGTTCTGGTTTTTTTTTCCTGAACCCTTTGAAAGTGATTTGCCACCCTGATGTCCCATTTCCCCTGAATAATTTAGTGTGTACCTTTTTATTTTTTTAATGACAAGGATACTTTCCTGTCTAACCATGAATGAAACAACCATCAAAAATCAGGAAATTAACATTAATAGATTACTAACATTGAATCCCCAGCTACTATTTAAGTTTCATCAGATGTCTCAAAATGGTCTATTACAGCAAAAGGATCCAGTTCAGAATCGTGCAGTGCTTTTAATTGTCATGTGTCCTTCATCTCCTTCAGTCTGGAAGAGTTCCCTGGTCTTCTGTTGACTTTTAAGACTCAGGCACTTTTGGAGACTACGGGCCAGTTAATTTGGGAAATATCCCTCAATTTGAGTTTATCTGATGTTTCCCAATGATTAAATTTAGGTTACTTATTTTTGGCAGGGCTATCACAGAAGTGACGCTAGGCTCTAATTGCATTCTGTCAAGTGGAGCATAATTTCAACGTGTCCTATTACTACTCATGATGGTCATTTTGATCTCTTGACTAAGGTGGTAAGTGCTAGGCTTCTCCACTGTGAAGTTATTCTTTGTAATTAGTACATACCTTCTGGGGAAGTACGTTGAAACTGTGTAAATATTCCATTCCTCATCAAACTTTCAATTTATTCATTTATTTGTTTATACCAGTATAAACTTACGGTTTCCTATTTTATTCAATGGATTATAGTCCATTATTATCATTGTTTACTTTGATGCTCAAATTGTCCTAGATTTGGCCACTGGGAGCCCCTTTAAGCTGGTTTCCATGTCCCTTTGACATGACCCCATCATTTCTCGAGCACCTCCTTAGTTTCTGGCACAAAATATTCCAGGTTCATCTTGTACTTTGCCTTCTGTAGTCCCAAAATCAGCCTGGAGAAGCCCTGATTCCTTTTAGTGGAAATGGTATCTAGAAGCCAAATCTGAGCAGCAGGTGTATATATTGTTGTTGGTGTGTTGCTGCTCCCTGAGCCTCTCAGAGTCCTCACTTATGTACACTTACACACACACACACACACACACATTTTTATCTATCTATCCATCTGTCATTTATCTAACCATGAGTTTACTCTGATATATCCAACCCAACACCACAGGGTTCATTCTAATTTTCTTTCTTTCTGCATTAGTAATAATTTATGACAATGAGAAGATAGCTTACGTCATTCTTAATATATTTACTCATTTTTATCAATACTCCTCTATGTAACTGTGCCGGGAGGTTTCTAAGATAGCCCTCGGTGATCCCTGCCTCCTGGTATTCAACGACTTGTGGAATCACCTCCCCTGGAGTGTGAGTTGGATTTAGTGAATCACTTCTAATGACAGAATACAGCAAAAGTTATGGGATGTTACTTCCGAGATTAGGTTATAAGATGACTCTGGCTTCTAGTCTCTCTCTTCCTCCCTCCCCTTGCCCTACCCACTCCTCCCTTTCTCTCTCTCTCTCCCCCTCCCATCCTCCCTCTCAGTAGCTGAGGGAAGCTAGATGCCCTTATGGAGAGACCCACATGGCAAGGAGCTGAGAGAGCCTTCTGGCCACAGCCATTGAGCAACTGAGGTCTTCAGTCAACACCCCTTGAAGAAATAAATCCTACCAACAACCACATGAGTGTGCTTGGAAGCAGAGCCTCCCTCAGTTGAAGCTTCAGATTTTAGCTTTGTGAGAGACTCTGAGCCAGAGACACCCAGCTAAGCCATGCCCAGATTCCTGCCACATAAAAACTGAGATAATAGATGTGTATTGTGTTAAGCTGCTGAGTTTTGGGGGTAAATTGTCACACAGAAAAAGATACTAACACTTGGCTGGGCGCGGTGGCTCGTGCCTGTAATCCTAACACTTTGGGAGGCCGAGGCAGGTGGATCACTTGAGCTCAGGAGTTTGAGACCAGCCTGGGTAACATGGTGAAACCCTGTCTCTACCAAAAATACAATAATTAGCCGGGCATGGTGGTGTGTGCCTGTGGTCCCAGCTACTCAGGAGGGTGAGGTGGGAGGATCGCTTGAGTCTGGGAGGCAGAAGATGCACTGAGCCGAGATCATCATACCACTGCACTCTGGCCTGGGTGACAGAGACTCCATCTCAGAAAAAAAAGAAAAAAAAAAGCAAAGAAATAAATACTGAAAAAGTAATCAATCTCCCATGTCCATTGCCACCCCTCCCTGACAGCTCTGTTCTCCCTGCCTGGGTGCCTCTGATTCTCCATAACCAGCCTCCCTGCCTCATGGATTCCCTCTGCAGCCTGCTCAGGCTCTGGCTCCCTACATCACCTCTCCCCCATGTGTATGACCTCCTCGTTCCACTCAGGCTCCAACAGCCCATACCATGCCACTC
The DNA here is from genome assembly GCF_029281585.2 of Gorilla gorilla gorilla. Lineage (NCBI taxonomy): Eukaryota > Metazoa > Chordata > Mammalia > Primates > Hominidae > Gorilla > Gorilla gorilla. The sequence goes on from NC_073247.2 coordinate 130,985,626, forward strand.
CATCATGCGGATGTCCTTGTTAGCCCTCTGAGGCTCTGACTTCCCACACCAGGCTGCCCCTCCACAGGGATGCCTTCACCAACTTGCTTGACTCTGATCCCTCATAGCAGGCTGTCTTCTACACACAAACCCCTTGCCAAATTGCCCTCCAAAAATCTTGTATTAATTTACACTTAGTTTATCTCTGTCTGCCTCTCCTTTTTTTTCTTTTTCTTTTCTTTTTTTTTTTTTTTTTTTTTTTGAGACGGAGTCTTGCTCTGTCTCCCAGGCTGGAGAGTGCAGTGGCACAATCTCGGCTCACTACAACCTCCGCCTCACGGGTTCAAGCAATTCTGCCGCCTCAGCCTCCCAAGTAGGTGGGATTACAGGCATGCACCAGCACGTCTGGCTAATTTTCGTATTTTTAGTAGAGATGGGGTTTCACCATATTGGCCAAGCTGCTTTCGAACTCCTGACCTCAGGTGATCCGCCCGCCTCAGCCTCCCAAAGTGCTGGGATTACAGGCATGAGCCACCGTGCCCGGCCTCCCTCTCCATTTTCTTTCTTCTCTCACAGGGTGCTGGTTGGCTTTTCCTTCACTGTTTCTAGGTTTCCTCCCAATGAAATGTCAAATGGTCCAATTCTTCTTAAAAAAAAATTGGCCCGGGGCAGTGGCTCACGCCTGTAATCTCAGCACTTCGGGAGGCCAAGGTGGGTGGATTACCTGAGGTCAGGAGTTCGAGACCAGCCTGGCCAACGTGGTGAAACCTCATCTCTACTAAAAATACAAAAAAAAAAAAAAACCCGGCTGTGGTGGCGGGCACCTGTAATCCCAGCTCCTCAGGAGGCTGAGGCTGGAGAATTACTTGAAGCCGGGAGGCAGAGGTTGCAGTGAGCTGAGATTGCGCCATTGCACTCCAGCCTAGGTGACAAGAGCAAAACTCCATCTCAAATAAATAAATAAATAAATAAATAAATAAACAAACAAACAAACAAACAAACAAACAAACGGTTGGGTTTATCTGAACTGGCATATCTAAATAGGGAGCATTTCCACCTTTAAAATGCAAATCTTCTCTTTCACTCTCACTGACAGTTAGGGACTTATATCCTTGGTCAGTGAGTTGTAATATAGAGAACTATAAAGAGGAAAAAAAGGAAGTATTTATAGGAATATGCTTTCCAACAGCTTGTGACAAGGATGGGCATTTAAACTGTAGACATACAGGAACTTTTCCAAAAAGGGTTCCTTTGCTCTTTGTTAAGTTCCAGATGCATAAAAATCTAACTGAGAAGGGGTCATTTCTTTCTTAGCCCATTTTTTAGCTTTCAGGTTACAGTATGTGGTCATACGTGTATTTATTCTACCTGGAGCTCAAGCTAGTCTGGCTTTATGTCTCTCTGTCCCTTAGGGTAATATTTATACTTAACGTTTATAAGGTACTTTATGTGACTCTCTTAATTCATCCAGTCCACATAATAGCATTAGGAGTTTGCTATTTCTGCCCCTGTTTAACATATGAGGGAAAACTGAACCCCTAAAAGGGGGTGATTTACCCAAGGTCACATAGCCAGTTAGTAACAAAACTGGGGCTGAAACTCAAGTCTTCTGACTCCAGCCCCAAGAATCTTTTTTTTTTTTTTTTTTTTTTTTTGGAGACAGAATCTCTCTGTCATTTAGGCTGGAGTACAGTGGCACGATCTCAGCTCACTGCAACCTCCACCTCCCAGGTTCAAGAGATTCTCCTGCCTCAGCCTCCAAGTAGCTGGGATTACAGGTGGTACCTGCCACCACGCCCAGCTAATTTTTATATTTTTAGTAGAGACAGGGTTTCACCATCTTGGCCAGGCTGGTCTCGAACTTCTTACCTCAAGTGATCTGCCCGCCTCGGCCTCGCAAAGTGCTGGGATTACAGGTGTGAGCAACCAAACCCAGTCCAGAAATCTTTCCACTTTATTCTACTGCCTCTCTGGGTTCTTCTCTTTCAAAGAAGTATTCTTGAAAGCTTAAGTTCCCCTTCCAAGTTGGAGCCTGAATATATCGAAACCCCTGCCCAAGCTGCCTGGTAGACTATATTTAGCCAGGCCAAATCAGCTCTTTAGAAGTGAATTGTGCTTGAATTTCCCTGCAGCTCTTTATTGCATCATCAAAAAATTTTTTTACAGTCTTGGGGATATTAAGATTATTACTCTTACTGAAAAAATTAACATAGCAATAAACTGATATATTAAGCAAAAAAATCCAACACCTTCATCACTATGTTGAGAACTGGTTTTGCTGTTAAGTGGTTAAGATTAATTTAAGAAGATAAAACAGATGCCACTGAAATAAATTAAATGTCCTCCAAAGAAGACTGGTTAAATAAATAGCAGTACAAGGAAATACTCTATAGGTGTTTGAAAAGAATGAGGCAGATCAGGCCGGGCGCAGTGGCTCACTCCTGTAATCCCAGCACTTTAGGAAGCTGAGGCGGGCAGATCACTTGAGGTCAGGAGTTTGAGACCAGCCTGGCCAACATGGTGAAACCTCATCTCTACCAAAAATATAAAAAATTTGCCGGGTGTAGTGGTGCACACCTGTAATCCCAGCTACTTGGGAGGCTGAGGCAGCAGAATTGCTTGAACCTGGGAGGCGGAGGTTGCAGTGAGCCGAGATCACACCACTGCACTCCAGCCTGGGCGACAGAGAGAGACTCTGTCTCAAAAAAAAAAAAAGAATGAGACAGATCGATATGTGTTGATAAGGAGTGCTCTCCTAGCTACATTGTTAAGTAAATACAAATACAAATAAAAAACAGTGTGAACAGTATCCTGTCATTTGTAAAATACATTCATATATACACATATATATATATACATGAATTTGTATATGGATAGAATAATAGAATTTCTCCAGAGGAATACACACAAAAAATGAAATAGTGGATACTTCTGTAGAAAGTAAATGGGTGACAAAGGTGGGGAAGAAATATACTTTTCACTGTCTCTTTACATCATTTTTTTCGTACCATTTGCATTTTTGCCAAAGGCCTGTATTGCCTATTAAAAATAATTTTAGTTGTATAGTGCTTTACAATTTTAAAATATTGTTTAATATATAATTTTATTGAATATATATGCAATCCAAAGTAGTAAGTATTATGCCTTTCTCATAGACATCTTCAAACTGGTTCCAATCTCCACCCTACTTTTCAGCTTTCCCTCTCTTCACTCGCTGCATGCTCCAGCCACATCTTAGAGAAGATTGATCTCCACTTTCCCTCTCTCCTTGCCAGCATGGCTCCAGCTCCACTCTCTTACTCGCTTCTAATTAATGTAACTAGGCATTGTGTTCTATAATTACAGGGCTTGTCAGTGAAATCAATAGTTACCTCCCATGTGACAATGACATTTTAGCTTCATCAATCTCCTTGGAGCCCAGTAGCTTCTCTGAGCCAACAAAACCCCCAAGATTATTAACATATCCCTTTGCTCTCACTCATCTTCATGCATGTGTATAAATCAGCAGATTCTCAATCCACAATTTCATACACCCTGCCGATGATTATTTGGTGATAAAATGACAATCAGATTTATATTTTAATGGCTTTATTGAGGTGTAATTTACATACCACAAAATCCACCATTGTACATGTACAGTTCTATGATTTTTAGTAAATATAAAGAGTTGTGCAACCTCAAATGCATATTTTTTCATGATAATCTTAAGGATCTAACTTAGAATAACCTAGATTATAATAGGTTTCTGACATAACTCAGTTTCTTTCCTCTGACTTCAACTCTCAAGTGTGTTCCCTGCCTTACTTTTCAATGGAAGACACCTAATTATATTGTTTCCTTAAAACTATAGCATGTGAGACTTGGAAGGGCCCTTAGGAATCAACTACAGATAGGAAACTTAGATCCAGATAGGACATATGATTTGCCCAGAGACGTATAACAGGTTAATGGCAGAGTCAGAACTAAAACCCAGGAATTTTTTTTTTTTTTTTTTTTTTTTTTTTTTTTTTTTTTTGTCGCCCAGGATGGACTGCAGTGGTACAATCTCTGCTCACTGCAACCTCTGCCTCCTGGGTTCAAGCGATTCTCCTGCCTCAGCCTCCAGAGTAGCTGGGATTATAGTCGCGCACCACCACACTCGGCTAATTTTTGTATTTTTAGTAGAGATGGGGTTTCACCATGTTGGCCAGGCTCATCTCAAACTCCTGACCCCAAGCGATCTGCCTGCCCCGGCCTCCCAAAATGCCAGGATTACAGGCATGAGCCACCAAGACCGGCCAAACCCAGGATTCTTATTACAAACCCAATCAACTCCCTATGACAACACCGAGCCTCTTCTCTCAAGCATTGCTAATGTCCTGGAAATCAGTGAATCAACCATCATTAATCAATTTGCCTGACTAAATCTGAAGATTTGATGATGGAAAAGGGCTTGGCTTGAGGGTGGGTCTAGAGAACAGGTAGGAGATATAAACTCTTTTCCTTTACATTCCTTCTGGATGAATTTCTTTCTTAGTACTTAGGACAACTAACGGAGAAGATAGGTTCCTTTCTGTCTAAAGAAGGATCTTCTGATTATCAGTCAATAGTACCTATCATTATTATTACTCTTATTATTATTGTATTTTCTCCAGCGTATGTTAGCAAGATGTGAAGGTGGTATGAAACTGTAGCCAAGAAACCACATAGGAACTGCTTCCTGCTTTTGCCTAAAACTGTGCTAAAATTAGCCCCTAATCCCCATGGATTTGAGCCAGGGAAAGCAATGTAGCTTCTCATCTTGTTTTTCTAGCAATCAGTAAGTTGCTAGACAGTTGTAAGTTAAACAACTGATGATAAAGAGAGAAATAAATTGTATATATTTGTGTGATGAGAACTAAAAATGCTGTCAACAACTATAGTGCTACTTGGTGTCACCATAGTAGGAGGGACCAGGCCAACAATTTTGAGATGCTGAATATGGCATTCTGAACTTAATGAGAAAACTCCAAAATACTCAGATTGACATGGAATCACCATCAACTACTTTTAAATTTTTTATTAGAAACCTTACCTCCCTTTTGAGAACAACACCAGAAAAAAAAAGAGAAAGAAAGAAAGAAATCATATCTCCCCCTTAAAAACCACCTTCCCCCCCCCCCAGTAATTCCTATTCTAAGAATATATCCTCAGAAAAAGCAGAGATTCATGTACAAAGAAATTCATCACTGTTTTTTCCTTTTTTTTTTTTTTTTAAGAGACAAAGTCCCACTCTGTCGCCCAGGCTGTGGTGCAGTAGAGTGATCACTGTGATCTCAAACTCCTGGGCTCAGATCCTCCTGCCTCAGCCTCCTGAGTAGCTGGAACTACAGGCACACGTCACCATGCCTAGCCAGTTAAAAAAAAAATTTGGGTAGCAACAGGGTCTTGCTATGTTACCCACACTGGTCTCAAACTCCAAGCCTTAAGTAATCCTCCCACCTCAGCCTCCCAAAGTGTTGGGATTACAGGCATGAGCCACCACACCTGGCCCCCATCACAATTTTTATAAGAGTAAAACATTGGAAATAATTTAAAACAATTGAGGGTGCTTAAATAAAATACAATAACTCCATAAAAGGGAATTGTATGCAGCCATGAAAAATCACCATCTCAAAAAAATCTTTTCAAAAATTTTTATCATTTGTAACAGTTTTCTGAGATAATAATTTGTATACCATAAAATTCACTAATTTAAAGTGTAAAATTCAAAGGTTTTCAGTACATTTACAGAGTTATTAAACTATCACCACAATCTAATTTCAGAACATTTTTATCGCCCCAAAAGAGTGTTCGTACCCCTTAGCAGTCACTCCTCACACTCTCAACCTATAAATTGATAAGAAAAATGCAAATGATCCAAAAGAAGATTAGACAAAGGAAAGTAAGTCACAGAAGGAGACGTGCAAATGAACATAAATATTAAAATATATTTATATTTACAAATGATAAAGGAAATGGAAATAAACACAGTGAGATACCATTTTTCCATTTACTATTTTCATCAGCAAAAATGAGAAACACTGGTAACATCCACTACTGGTAAGCATCAGGGAAACAGGCGTTATCATACATAGTTGTTCAGAGTATTGGCCGGGTACAGTGGTTCATTCCTGTAATCCCAGCACTTTGGGAGGCCGAGGCGAACAGATCAGTTGAGGCCAGGAGTTTGAGACCAGCCTGGCCAACATGGTGAAACCCCATCTCTACCAACAATACAAAAATTAGCCAGGCATGGTGGCACATGCCCATAATCCCAGCTACTTGGAAGGCTGAGGCAGGAGAATCTCTTGAACCTGGGAGGCGGAGGTTGCAGTGAGCTGAGATCGCACAACTGCACTCCAGCCTGGGCAACAGAGTAAGACCCTGCTACACACACAAAAAAAGACTATGAATTGTTAAAACCTTTTTGGAAAATAATCCAGCACCATTTAACTTTTTTAAAGCACATACCATTGGGGCCAGGAACCCCACTTTGGGAATTTATCCTATAGAAATTAAAATACCAGAATGTAAAGATAGATGTACAAAACCATAGGAATAGCGAGTTACAGAGCCATGTGTGTAGTATGATAGCATCTTTATGTCAGTAACTGTTCTTCACATAAAAAATGCATGCCTGCTTTCAGTCCTCCCAGAAACCCTATGACTGCAGACAATATTCTTACTCTCCAGAGGGGAAACTGGGGCTCAGAGAAATGAAGCAATGTACTTTAGGTCTTACACAGATACCAAATGGCAGAGCTAGCATTCCAATCCAGGTCCATCTGGTCCCCCAAACCAAGATATCTGCCAAGGATGATAACTTTCTGGTTAGAGTACCTGAAACTCCCTCAGTAGAGGTGGGACTAATCTTTCAGAATGTCATTTTTAAGAGTGCAAAGTGAATTCACGTCTCAATGAAAGGGATAGAAGTTTGTAATGCTGGAATTTGGTGAGAGAATAGTTAGTAGTGGAAAAGGGTTGTGGGGAACATGAAAAACTCAATAATTAAAATTCATTTATTCATGTATCTAACAAATATTTATTAGCATTTACTATGTAACAGGTACTGTTTAAAGCATTGAAGGATTTATCAATGAATAAAACAGAAAAATCCCTTCCCTTGGAAATTTACATGGGGGGAGGGGGCTGAAGCAGACAATAAACAAATTACATATGAAAATAACATATGAGATGGCGAATAGTGTTATAAAGGGATATCCTTTCAAGTTCACATAGTTGTTAACGGAATTTGCTTCCTTGCAGCTGTAGAATTCATGAAAATTTGCTTCTTTCAGGCTAACAAGAGAGAGTAGATCTGTGATCTCTAGACTTCGTTTTAAAGAGCTCACCTGATTAGGTCAGGCTTGCCCTGGGTAATTTTCCATTTGATTAACTCAAAGTTAACTTCTAACTAAGGACCTTAATTACATCTACAAAAATTTCTTTACCTTTACCACATAACAATCTAATCACCAGAGTGACATCCATCATATTCACAGGTTTCACCCTCACTCAAAGGAAGGGGATTATTCATGGCATGTACACCAGGGGGCAGGAATCACGGGAGCAGATGTCAATTGGGCAGTTGGATATATGAGTCTGGAGCTCAGGGCTGAGGTCTGAATTGGAGATGTACGTTATGATGTCATCAACACATAGATGGTATTTAAAGCTATGAGATTGTATGAGATTTAAAGCCTCCAAAAAAAGTAATATTGATAGATAAGAGATCTGAGGTATGAGCCCTGGAGAACACGAATGTTTAGAGGTTGGGAAGATGAAAAGGAAACAACAGTGGAGACAGACAAGGAGGAGCTAGTGAGGTAGGAGGCAAACCAGGAGAGTATCTTGTCCTGGAAGCCAGGTGAAGAAGGTGTTTCAAGGAGGAGGGAGTGATCAACTATGTCAAGTGCTCCTGCTTGGTCATGTAAGATGATGACAGGATAGTCCATTGAATTTAGTAACATGACGGTGGTCCTGACAAAAGCAGTTTACGTGGAGTGGTTGGGGTGATAGCCTCATTTGAATTTGTTCAAGAGAGAAAGAGGAGAGAGAAATTGGAGTTGGCAAGTGTAGACAATTCTTTCAAAGAACTTGGCTGTAGACAGGAGTGGAGAAATGGGTGCATTAGCTAGAACAGGAAGTGGGGTCAAGGCCGGGTGTGGTGGCTCACACCTGTAATCCCAGTATTTTGGGAGGCCGAGGTGGGCAGATCACCTGAGGTCGGGAGTTGAAGACCAGCCTGACCAACATGGAGAAACCCCGTCTCTACTAAAAATACAAAATTAATTGGGCATGGTGGTGCACGCCTGTAATCCCAGCTACTTGGGAGGCTGAGGCAGGAGAATCGCTTGAACCCGGGAGGTGGAGGTTGTGGTGAGCCGAGATCGTGCCACTGCACTCCAGCCTGGGCAACAAGAGCAAAACTCCATCTCAAAAAAAAAAAAAGTGGGGTCAAGAGAATTTTTTATTATGAAAGAAAAACATGCCTATATGCCGATGGGAATTGCCCAATAAGAAGGAAAGTTTGATTATGTGTATGGAGGAGAGGGCTTGCTGGAGCAATGACCTTGAAGTAGTAAGAAAGAATGAGATCCAGAGTACAGGTGGAAGGGTTGTACAGATAGGTCATCCACAGAAATGTGATGGAAGGCAGAATATAGGCAAAAATGCAGGCAGATGGGTAGATGTGTTTTGAGGGTCTGTGGCAATTGTCCTCTGATACTCTGATTTTTAGGGCAAACCGAAAGTGTCTCCTGCATTCTCCCATACTGCCTGGAGTGTCAGCATGAGATTACTTTCAGGTGTTCCCGCAAAACAGGCATATTTTATGTACCACTTGTACCACTTAAGAGGGGATTTTAGTAGCTTTGTGTTTAACATTTATTAGAAGAAGGTAACTAGTACACCTAATGCATGATTTTTCAGATATAATTGCAATTTTAAAATGTAAACAAAAGAAAAGTGTTAGCTAAAGTACAGAAGAGGTTGAAGGGATATAACAAAACTTTTAGTCAGTTGTGAATAACTGACCCTTGAGAGAATGTCTTAAGGCACTGGATCTGCTGGAGTCCCTCTTTAAGAGGAGACATCTCTGAGATAACACATTTAGTCAGCTTCATTCCTGAAATTCTACTGTGAATGAAACTGAGACATATCAGGACTGAAAGGAATCCCCCAGGGTCTGCTAGTTTACATTCAAGGATAAAGAACTCTATACCACTGAAGACTGAGACAGTTTCTTTCATCCTGAGGGGCCTCTGACTAAAAGTAAAACAAAAATACAACAAATTGAAAAGCCAAAATTTCTTATATAACCATACAGTGAATATAAACAGAAAGCCTAGAGCCATGCATTATGGGAGATGCCACAGGGAAAGGAGTCTGTAGATGATTGAGAAAAAGGGTTTCTCCAGGTAGAGAGATAGGAAATTGTGGTAGACAGAATAATGAATCCTCGAAGATATCTATGTCTTAATCCCCTGGAAGCTGTGAATATGTTACCTTACATGGCAAAAAAGGACTTTGCAGATGGGATTAGTTAAGGATCCTGAGATGGGAAGATTATCCTGGATTATCCAGATGGGCCCAGCGTAATCACAGGGGTCCCTGTAAGAGGGAGGCAGGAGGATCAAAGTCAGGGAAGATGTGATGACAGAAGCAAAGGTTGCAGTGATGTGCTCTGTAGATGGAGAATACAGTCACAAGCAAGAAATTCAGACGGCCTCTGGAAATGGCAAGAAAACAAATTCTCCCTTAGGGCTTCTAGAAGGAACACAGTCCTGCTGTGATATGGTTTGGCTCTGTGTCTCTACTCAAATCTCATGTTGAATTGTAATCCCCAGTGTTGGGGGAGGGACCTGGTGGGAGGTGATTGGATCATGGGGGTGGATTCCCCCCTTGCTGTTCTCTTGGTAGTGAGTTCTCACGAGATTTGGTTGTTTAAAACTGTGTAGCACCTCCCCCTTCACTCTCTCTCCTGTCACCATGTGAAGGTGTGCTTGCTTCCCCTTCATATTTTGCCATGATTATAAGTTTCCTGAGGCCTACCCAGCCATGGCTCCTGTATAGCCTGCAGAACTGTGAGTCAATTAAATCTCTTTTCTTTATAAAGTCTCAGGTAGTTTTTTTATAGCAATGTGAGAATGGACTAATACATACTGACACCTTGATTGTAAAACTTTTGGCCTCTAGAACTGTCAGATAGTAAGTCTGCATTATTTTAAGCCACTAAATTTGTGTTAGTTTATTAGAGTGGCAATAGGAAATTAATACAGACATGATGGAAACTTAGAATGCGAGGTTTGAAAAGGCTTTCTGGCAAAGCCTCCTGTCTGGCCTGTTGATTCCTGGAAGATGGGAGTGAAACAGATCCGAATTCATAGCATATTTTCTTTATTGTTCTTGTGGCTCTTGGCATATGTTTCTCTGTATTAATATTAGTTATCTTCCCATTAGATGTATGCTACTTGTGGGCAGATTCAGTTAGCATATAGCACAGGACCTTGCCCATCTAACAGGCAAGCAGCAATGATGCTTTGCAATTGCATAATTTTAGTTGGAGTTTCTAAAAGGCTTTCACATATGACCCTACAGGCATCAACATAAACTGAAAATAGAAGGGCAGGAATTATAGAAGGTGTCACAGATTGGAGAGAGGAAGTTCCCAGAAGAGACTGTAAAAGAGACACTTTGAGTGAGAAAGAGAGGAAAGGGGACAAATGCCAAGGAAAGGAAATGAGTTTTCCTTACCCAGGAAAAATTGGTGAAGGCTCACAACCTTTGACTCTTATCTTGAAAGCAAGCCAGGAGGCCTATGCAGGAGTGAGAGAAGCCACAAATCACTACATGGCCCGTGGAAGTAGAGCAGGTTGGATCCCAGCTGAGGGTCCCATCCAGCATCCTGACCCCCACTCCTATCCTAGCCAGTCTGACTGGCAGGAATGCAAAAGGGATGTTTCCTGCCTGCCTCAAGAGTTTGGTAACTCTTGCATTAGGTAGCTGGTTAGATCTGGAGGAGAAAGCTACATAACCCACTTGGGGTTTCAGAGGGAGCCAAAGTCAACTTCTTCAGCACAATGCCAGGCAAGCTAGACAGATGGCAGCAGAGGAGCTATCAGCTCCTGAATTTCAAAGACCAGCCGAGGGGAGAGACAGAGCTTGGCCACCATGGAAATAGAGAAGCCCAAGAAGATAGGGGACCCATAATTTTCAGGCCTAGTAATTCTCAATGTCCATGTATAGTCCACTAATGTGACTTAATGTCTTATGGGCAGTATTTTTCAGTCAATTATGCCTTGTAAAACAACTCTGGGAAGAGGAACTATTCTGTGAAATTGCTGGGTCATATAGTAGTTGCATGTTTAGTTTTTTAAGAAACCACGGTCAGGTGCAGTGGCTCATGCCTGTAATCCCAGCACTTCGGGAGACCGAGGCAGGTGGATCACTTGAGGACAGGAGTTCAAAACCAGCCTGGGCAATATGGCAAAACCCCATCTCTACAAAAAATACAAAACATTAGCCAGCATGGTGGCCCATGCCTGTGGTCCCAGCTACTTGGGAGGCTGAGGTGGGAGAATCGATTGAGCCCAGGAGTTTGAGGCCGCAGTGAGCCATGATCACACCGCTTCACTCCAGCCTGGGTGACAGAGGGAGACCCCAAAAGAAAGAAAGAAGGAAAGAAAGAAAGAAAGAAAGAAAGAAAGAAAGAAAGAGGAAAGAAAGAAACTGCCATACTCCCTTCCAGTATGATTGTATCATTTTACATTCCAAACAACAATGTACATAAGTGATTCCATCTCTCCACACCCTTACTAGCATTTGATGTTGTCTCTAATATTAATTTTATTTATTCTGACAAATACATAGTGATACTTCAATGTGGTTTTAATTTGCATTTCCCTTACAATGAACATCATTAACTATGCTTATTTGCTATCTATATCTCCTCATTCATGGAATGCCTCTTCATGACTTTTGTTCATTTTCTGATTGAATTGATTGGTTTTATTTTTTAACTGTTAAGTTTTTGGGAGTTCTTTAAATATTCTGTATACGGGTCCTTTGTTGGATATGTGGTTTGCAAATATTTTCTCCAAGCTTATAGCTTGCCTTTTCATCCTCTTTCGCAAAGCAGAAGTTTTTCATTTTGATTAAGTCCAATTTATAAATTTTTCCTTTTATGGCTAATGCCTTTGGTGTCAGGTATGAGAACTATTCACATAGCCCTAGATCCCAAAGATTTTCTCCTGTGTTTTTTTTTTCTAAAACCTTTATAGTTTTGTGTTTTACACTTAAGTTCATAATCCATTTTGAGTTAATTTTTGTGTAAGATGTGATATATAGGTCAAGGTGTTTGTTTGTTTGTTTGTTTTTTGCCTGTGGATATCCAATTGTTTTAGCATCATTTGTTGAAAAAGCTATATTTCCTCCATTGACATTCTTTTGTGCATTTGTCAAAAATCAGTTTGCCATATTTGTTTTTAAGAGTCTGTCCTGGATTCTCTCTTCTGTCCCTCCAATCTGTGTTTATCCCTCCACCAATACCACACTATCTTGACTACCGTAGCATCATATTAAGTCATAACACAAGTGATTCCATATACTTTAATCTTATTAACTTATTTTCACTACATTTTAACTATTCTAGGGCCTGTTGCTTTACATATAAATTTTAAAATAAACGTGTCTTTGTCTATAAAAGTTCTTGCTATGATTCTGATAATTATTGCATTAAACTTGTATATCAATTTGGGGAGAATTGATGTCTTTACTGTGTTCAGTTTTCCATCCATGGTATGTCTCTCCATTTATATAGATCTTTGATTTCCTTCATCAGAATTTTGTAGTCTTCAGCATACAAGTGCTTTACATGTTTTGTTAGATTTGCACTGAAGTATTAAATTTTTTAGCTATTGTAAATGTATTATATTTTTCATTTCAGTGTCCACACATTCATTGTTGATCTAGTATCTGACAACCTTGCTGAATGCATTTATTAGTTCTAGAAGGTTTTTTAAAGATTCCTGAGATTTACTGTGTAGACAATTATGTCATTTGCAAATAGAGGCAGTTTTATTTATGCCTTTCTATTTCGAATGCCTTTTATTTCCTTTTCTCATCTTATTGCACTGACTAAAACTTCCAGCACTTTGTTGAATAAGAGTGGCAGCTGGGTGTGGTGGCTCATGCCTGTAATCCCAACACTTTGGGAGGCCAACGCATGAGGATCACTTGAGGCCAGAAGTTGGAGACCATCCTGGGCAACATAGTGAGACCTTGTCTTAAAAATAAAATAAAATAAAAGAGTGGCAAGAGAGGGCATTCTTGTCGTCAGCTATAGGTTTTTGTACTTGCCTTTTATCAAGTTGAGGAAGTTCCCTCTATTCCTAGAAAACTGAGTATTTTTTTATTCTGAATGGGTGTTGTATTTTCTCAAGTCACTTTTCTGCATCAATTTATGTGATCATATAAGTTTTCTTCAGTGGCCTTTTAGTATCACAGATTACACTGATTGATTTTTGAATATTGAACTAGCTTTGCATCTCTGAAATAAGCACTATTTTGTCATTATGCATAATACCTTTTATACATTCTGAATTCTATTTGCTAATATCTTTTTTCAAAAAATTTATTTTTAATTTTGTGGTTATATAATAGGTTTATATATTTATGGGGTACATGAGATATTGTGATACAGGCATGCCATGTGTAATAATCACACCAGGGTAAAAGGAGCATCCATCCCCTCAAGCATTTATCCTTTCTTTGTCTTACAAACAACCCAATTATTCTTTTAGTTATTTTAAAATATACAATTATTGTTGACTGTAGTCACCCTGTTGTGCTATCAAATACTAGATCTCATTCATTCTATCTAATTATCTTTTTGTACCCATTAACCATCCCCTCTTCCCCTCCAACATTACCCTTCCCAGCCTCTGGTGATCATCCTTCTACTCTCTATCTCCATGAGTTCAATTGGTTTAATTTTTAGCTCCCACACATAAGTGAGAACGTGAGGTTTGTCTTTGTGTACCTGGCTTATTGCATTTAACGTAATGTCCTCCAGTTCCATCCATGTTGTTGCAAATGACAGGATCTCATCCTTTCTTATGACTGAATATTACTTCATTGTGTATAAGCACCACATTTTCTGTATCCATTCATCTACTGATGGATACCTAGGTTGTTTCCACATCTTGGCTTATTGTGAATAGTGCTGCAATAAACATGAGAGTGCAGATATCTCTTTGATATACTGATTTCCTTTCTTCTGGGTATATACCTAGTAGTGGGACTGTTAAATCACATAGAAGTTCTATTTTTAGTTTTTTGAGGAACCTCCATAGTGATTGTGCTAATTCACATTCCCACCAACAGTGTACAATGGTTCCCTTTTCTCCACATCATTGCCAATATTTGTTATTGCCTGTCTTTTGAATAAAAGCCATTTTAACTGGAATGGTATATCATCTCACCCCAGTTTTGATTTGCATTTCTCTGATGATCAGTGATGTTCAGCACTGTTTCATGTACCTGCTTGCCATTTGTATGTCTTCTTTTGATGTTTATTCAGATCTTTTGCCCATTTTAAAATCAGATTATTAGATTTTTTTTCCTATAGAGTTGTTTGAGCCCCTTGTACATTCTGGTTATTAATCCCTTTTAGATAAATAGTTTGCAAATATATTCTCATTCTGTGGGTTATTTCTTCACTTTGTTGTTTCCTTTGCCAGGCAGAAGCTTTTAACTTGGTGTGATCCCATTTGTCCATTTTTGCTTTGGTTGCCTGTGCTTGCGGGGTATTACTCAAGAAATCTTTGCCTAGTCCAATGTCCTGGAGAGTTTCCCTGATGTTTTCTTGTAGTAGTTTCATAGTTTGAGGGCTTATATTTAAGCCTTTAATCCCTTTTGTTTTTTCATATGGTGAGAGATAGGACTCTACTTTCATTCTTCTGCATATGGATATCCAGTGTTCTCAGCACAATTTATTGAAGAGACTGCCCTTTCCCTAGCGTATGTTCTTGGCAACTTTGTAAAAAATGAGTTCAGTGTGGATGTGTGGATTTGTTTCTGGGTGAAACAAATTTTCAAGAGAAAAACAACCTCATTGAAAAGTGGGCAAAGGACATGAACAGATGCTTTACAAAAGAAGACATACATGCTGCCAACAAGAATATGAAAAAAATCTCAATATCACTGATCATTAAAGAAATGCAAATCAAAATCACAATGAGATACCATCTCATGCCAGTCAAAATGGCTATTACTAAAAAGTCAAAAAATAACAGGTGCTGGCAAGGTTGTGGAGAAAAGGGAACACTCATACATTTGTTGGTGGGAGTGTAAACTAGTTCAACCATTGTGAAAAGTATCCTGGAGACTTCTCAAAGAACTAAAACAGAACTACCATTAGATCCAGCAATCACATTACTGGTATATACCCAGAGGAATACAAATCATTCTACCATAAAGACACATGCACACAAATGTTCATTGCAGCACTATTCACAATAGCAAAGACATGGAATCAACCTAAAGGCCCATCATTGACAGACTGGATTAAGAAAATGTGGTACATATACACCGTGGAATACTATGCAGCCATAAAAAAAGAACAGTATCATGTCTTTTGTGGGAACATGGATGGAGCTGGAAGCTATTATTCTTAGTGAACTAACGTAGGAACAGAAAACCAAATACTACATGTTCCCACTTATTAGTGGGAGCTAAATGATGAGAACTCATGAAAACAAAGCAGGGAACAACAGACACTGGGGGCTCCTTGAGAGTGGAGGTTGGGAGGATGGAGAGGAACAGAAGAGATAACTGTTGGGTACTGGATTTAATACCTGTGTGATTAAATAATCTCTACAACAAATCCCCATGACACAAGTTTACCTATGTAAAAAACCTTCACATGTACCCCTAAACCTAAAATAAAAGTTAAAAACAGAATATATCCTTATTAACTATAGTCATCACATTGTGCAATAGATCTCTTGAATTTGTTCCTCTTATCTAACTGAAATTTTGTATCCTTTGACCAACATCTTCCTCAACCCCTTCATTGCCCCCAGTCCCTGGTAACCACCATTTTATTCTCTACTTCTATGTGTTCAAATGTTTAAGATTCCACATATAAGTGAGATCACATGGTATTTGTCTTTCTGTGCCTGGCTTATTTCACTTAATATGTTTTCCATTTTTACCCATGTTGTCACAAATGACACGATTTCCTTCCTTTTTAAGGCGGAATAGTATTTCGTTGTGTACGTATACCACATTTTCTTTATCCATTCATCTGTTGTTGAACTCTTAGATTATTTCCATATCTTGGCTATTGTAAATAATGCTGCAATGAACATAGGAGTGCAGATATCTCTTCAACACACTAATTGTATTTTCTTTGGGTATATACCCAGTAGTGGGATGGCTAGATCATATGGTAAAAATTTTACTTTTAATTCTTCGAAAAATCTCCATACTGTTTTCAATAATAGCTGTACTAATTTACATTCCCATTAACAATGTACACGGGTTCCCTTTCTCCACATCCTCACAAACACTTGTTTTTTGTTTTTTGTTTTGTCTTTTTGATAATAGCCATTCTAACAGGTGTGAGGTAATAGCACATTGTGGTTTTAATTTGCATTTCTCTGACAATTAGTGATGCTTAGCATTTTTCATATACCTGTTCATCATTTGCATGTTTTCTTTTGAGAAACATCTATTGAGGTCCTTTGCCCAGGTTTTTTGTATTCCTGTATTTTTGTATTCTTTAATCAGGTTATTTGTATTCTTGCTGCTGAGTTATTTTAGTTTCTCATATATTTTGGCTATTAACCCCTTATAGGACATACGCTTTGCAAAAGTTTTCTCTCATTACATACATTATCTTTTCACTCTGTTTATTGTTTCCTTTGCTGTACAGGAGCTTTTCGGTTTGATGTAATCCCATTTGCCTATCTTCACTTTTATTGCCTATGTTTTTCAGGTCATATGCAAAAATAATTGCCTAGACCAATGTCATGGATATTTCCCCTGTTTTCTTCTAGTAGTTTCATAGTATCAGTTCTTACATTTAACACTTTACTCCATTCTGAGTTGATTTTGTATATAGCGTGAGACAAGGATCTAATTTCATTCTTTTGTACATAAATAATTGTTCAAACACCAATTATTAAAGAGACTCTCCTTTCCTGCTTTCCCCATTATGCTTTTCCCCATTTCCCCCATTGTATGTTCTTAGCACCTTTGTCAAAATCAATTGACCATAAATGGGTGGATTTATTTCGGGGCTCCGTATTCTGTTCTATTGGTCTATGTGTCTGTTTCTATGCCAGTATCACGCTGTTTTGATTACTATCGCTATATAGTAGATTTTGAAGTGAGGTAGTGTGATGCCTCCAGGTTTGTTCTTTTTCAAGATTGTTTTGGCAGTTCGGGGTCTTGTGGTTTCATACAAATTTTAGGATTGCTTTTTCTATTTTAGTGAAAAATGTCTGAAATTTTGATAGACATTTCACTGAATCAATAGATTGCTTTGGATAGTATAGATATTTTAACAATATTAATTTTCCAACCTGTGAACATGGAATATCTTTCCATTTATTTGTGTCTTTTTCCATTTCTTTTATTAAAATTTTATAGTTTTTGGTATACAGGTTTTTCACGTCCTTAGTTAGATTTATTCCTAAGTATTTTTTGTAGCTATTGTAAATGGAATTATTTTCTTGATTTCTTTATTGGATAGTTTGCTGTTAGTATATAGAAATACTACTGAATTTTTGTATGTTGATTTTGCATCCTACAACTTTGCTGAACTTATTTGTTCTAACAGGATTTTTTGGCAGAATCTTTAGGGTTTTCTACACATAAGATCATGTCATCTACAAACAGGGACAATTTCATTTAACTTCTTCCTTTCTAATTTGGATGTCTTTCTTTCTCTTGCCTAATTGCTCTAACTAGGGTGTCCAGTGCTATGCTGAATAGAAGTGATAAAAGTAGTCATTCTTGTCTTGTTTCTAACCTTAGTGGAAGAGCTTTTAACTTGCCACTATTGAGTATGATGTTACCTGTGGGTTTGTCATTCATGGCTTTTATTATGTTGAGGTACATTTCTTCTATATCTAATTTTTCGAGAGTTTTTTTTATCATGAAAGGATGTTTTCAAGCAATTTTGTTAAATGCTTTTCTGAATCTATTGAGATATCATATGGTTTTTGCGCTTCATTCTGTTAATGTACTGTACCGCATTTATAGGTTTGTGTATGTTGAACTGTCCTTGCATCCCTGGAATAAATCCCACTGATCATGGTAATGATCGATTTCTCACCGAGCCTTAGCTACCTTCCCGCGGGGCAGGGCTCGGGACCTGCAGCCCGCCATGCCTGAGCCTCCCACCCCCTCCATGGGCTCCTGTGCGGCCCGAGCCTCCCCGACGAGCACCGCCCCCTGCTCCAGGGCGCCCAGTCCCATCGACTACCCAAGGGCTGAGGAGTGCGAGCACACGGCGTGGGACTGGCAGGCAGCTCCACCTGCAGCCTTGGTGCGGGATCCACTAGGTGAAGCCAGCTGGGCTCCTGAGTCTGGTGGGGACGTGGAGAGTCTTTATATCTAGCTCAGGGATTGTAAATACACCAATCAGCACCCTGTGTTTAGCTCAAGGTTTGTGAGTGCACCAATCGACACTCTGTATCTAGATGCTCTGGTGGGGCCTTGGAGAACCTTTATGTCTAGCTCAGGGATTGTAAATACACCAATGGGCACTCTGTATCTAGCTCAAGGTTTGTAAACACACCAATCAGCACCCTGTGTTTAGCTCAAGGTTTGTGAGTGCACCAATTGACACACTGTAGCTAGCTGCTCTGGTGAGGACGTGGAGAACCTTTATGTCTAGCTCAGGGATTGTAAATACACCAATCGGCACTCTGTATTTAGCTCAAGGTTTGTAAACACACCAATCAGCACCTTGTGTTTAGCTCAAGGTTTGTGAATGCACCAATCGACACTCTGTATCTAGCTGCTCTGGTGGGGCCTTGGAGAACCTGTGTGTCAAAACTCTGTATCTAACTAACGTGATGGGGACGTGGAGAACCTTTGTATCTAGCTCAGGGATTGTAAACGCACCAATCAGCACCCTGACAAAACAGGCCACTGGGCTCTACCAATCAGCAGGATGTGGGTGGGGCCAGATAAGAGAATAAAAGCAGGCTGCCCAGCCAGCATTGGCAACCCGCTCCAGTTCTCTTCCACACTGCGGAAGCTTTGTTGTTTTGCTCTTTGCAATAAATCTTGCTACTGCTCACTTTTTGGGTCCACGCTGCTTTTATGAGCTATAACAGTCACCTGGAAGATCTGCAGCAGCTTCACTCCTGAGCCCAGCAAGATCACGAGCCCACCGGGAGGAACGAACAACTCCAGACGCTCTGCCTTAAGAGTTGTAACACTCACCACAAGGGTGCGCGGCTTCATTCTTGAAGTCAGTGAGACCAAGAACCCACCAATTCTGGACACAGTAGTGAAAATCCAGGTTACACCCTTGGCCTCCTTTCATACCTGAAGGGGGCTGTTGAGTGGGGGTAGAAGTTCCAGCTCCCCACTCAGGGTCCACTGATACCTGGCAGAGAGGTACAGGAAGGCTTCTTAATGTTCTCCATGTGGGTTCTACTGACATAAGTGGAGGAGGCTCTGTTACTCCCAGGAAGTGGCTAAAGTCCTGACTCTCTTCCAAGCCTCCTCTGACAGCACCAGGCAGGAGGGTTAGGAGGCCTTCTTATATAACCTCGTGTGGGTGGAAGTCTAGGCTTCCCACTAGGCCTTTGCTGGCATGGATAAGGGTGTTGCTGCAATGGTCTATTGGGCTAGAGAAAACATTTTCCTTGGGGCCTTTTTTTATCTGTACTCATTGGCAGTTCTGAATTGCCAGCCTCTGCAGTTCTGGGTTGCTGCATTCTTTAGCCCAAGTCTAGGATATATGAGGCAAAAAAATAAAATAAAAATAACCACCCAAGAAACTCACCACCATATCATTTGTTGGGTCCCAAGATCCTTAGGCGGTCTGCCTTCTCTTCACCTTTCAGAGTCTTCTTATGTTTGTTTTATATACAATGACAAGTTTTTAGTTATACTTAGTGAAAAAATAGCAAAAGGTATGTGTACTCCACTTTCCCAAAAGCAGAAGTCCTAGACTTTAAAAAATAATTAATTCAAAGGATAGAGATCAAAGGTAAAAATATTTTCACACTCTTAGTCTCATTCAAATCAAGAAAATGGGTAGCCTCAAGGTATGGGGCTCTGTCTCTAAGGAAATATTACCCTTG
Source organism: Gorilla gorilla gorilla (assembly GCF_029281585.2). NCBI lineage: Eukaryota > Metazoa > Chordata > Mammalia > Primates > Hominidae > Gorilla > Gorilla gorilla. Next base: position 131,005,938 of record NC_073247.2, read on the forward strand.
GCTTTACTATCCTTTAAGCAATAGGGAAACTCTAAATATGCACTTTTAAAAGAGCCCCTTGTATTTTGAGCTGCTTGTGTTCATTCTTATTCATCAAGTGTTTTTTTTGTCAAATTGAGCTCCGCAGAGTACCTTCCTCAGCATTATCTTGAAATAATTTAAGACATAGAATACCATGTCCTGATCTAGACCTGCTGAATTAGAGCCCAGGATTGGAGATTTGGAACCTATATTTTAACAATCATCTCCTGCCCCCAAGGTATGAGAACCTCTGATTTAAGCCATTGATAAAATTTCTGAAGCACATCAGGCCAATAATAAAGACTTGTAACAGGCCTGGAGACTGTCCTTGAGAAGCTATTAATCATTTATCAGGACCCTTGGGGCAGACTTGGTCAACCAGCTACTAAACCCCCTTATTATTCTCACAGCGAGTCCTTATTGTGCTGCTTTGCAAATATCATGAAAATCCTCAGGTAGTATTTTGCCAAATTTCACTTGTTTTATCTGCTGCATTGCCCTGACCAATCATTCTAGTAAACCTATTAAAGATCATGAAACTAGGCCGGGCACAGTGGCTCACGCCTGTAATCCCAGCACTTTGGGAGGCCAAGGAGGGTGGATCACGAGATCAGGAGATCGAGACCATCCTGGCTAACACAGTGAAACTCCGTCTCTACTAAAAATACAAAAAATTAGCCAGGTGTGGTGGCAGGTGCCTGTAGTCCCAGCTACTCAGGAGGCTGAGGCAGGAGAATGGCTTGAACCCGGCAGGCGGAGGTTGCAGTGAGCCGAGATCGAGCCATTGCACTCCAACCTGGGTGATAGAGCGAGACTCCATCTCAAAAAAAAAAAAATTAATTAAAAAATAATAAAAAATAATAATGAAACTAGTCTGACAGGTTTTATTCCCAGTGAAATTACACTGGGTCCAGTGAACATAAACCATCCTTTTAAAATAATCCACTTTAGATTGTCTCCTGGAATCAACAACAAGCTTGTTCTGTCCATTTACACTTCCTCTATTATTTCCTTTTTGAAATCCATGATCACATTTGCCTGTCTTTAGGCTTCTAGCAACCCCCCTGCATATGCTCCAAATTGATGAAAATAAAATTATCCCCAAGGGTGGTTTAGAGGTCTCATTTGCTAGTTCTTCCAATATTCTGAGAGATATAATTTGTCCAGACAACTGAACTTGGTTAAAGCAATGAAATACTCTTTGACAACCATTTTACATACCCTGGACTTTTCTTCTTTTATCAATATTTGGTCTAAACTCTTGTTATTCAAAGTATGGTTCGAGGACCAACAGTAGCATTACCTGGGAGCCTGTTAGAAGTGCAAATTATTGGGCCCCACCCAGACCTACTAAACCACAATCTCATTTTAACAAAATTCCTAAGTGATGTATATGTGTGTTAAAGTTTGAAAAGCATTGGGCTAGACTGTTCAGTATGTAAATTTCTCCTTGACAAAAAATATAGGTGCAAAGTGAGAACAGAGGAGTTCGGCTCTATCTTTATCATCCATCAGTATGTCATTATCAATTGGACCCCTTTCTCAATTGTCTTCTGGCTCTTAACACAACTTTGTAATAATTATTTATGTAACTTTGTAAAAATTCTTTATGTTGCTCTTATCATTTCTTGAAAGCCTCAGGTCTACATCTGGTGTTTAGCCTTCTGGACACTGTTTATGTAGGTCTACACCAGTCTCCTGCATTTATTATTGGTTTTGTGGGGGTCCTTTCCAAATTTAACCCGCTAAGAACTAAAAGCTTATTTTTCTCTTTTTTTTTTTTTTTTTTTTTTTTTTGAGACAGAGTTGCCCAGGCTGGAGTGCAACAGTGTGATCTTGGCCCACTGCAACTTCCACCTCCCGGGTTCAAGCGATTCTCCTGCCTCAGCCTCCTGAGTAGCTGGGATTACGGGCATGAGCCACCACGCCCGACTAATTTTGTATTTTTAGTAGAGACGGAGTTTCACCATGTTGGTCAGGCTGGTCTTGAACTCCTGACCTCAGGTGATCCACCCGCCTCGGCCTCCCAAAGTGCTGGGATTACAGGTGTGGGCCACTGCACCCGGCCCATACCATATTTCTGGGAGTCCCACCATGTTTCTCCTATGCTGTTCCAGTTTCAACTTCTCCATGTCTTCTACCTGCAAGGTTACCTGTAGAAATCTAACTGCTTCGTGTCTGTCATGAAATGCCAATGTACATGCTAACAGTGCTTTCTATCACTTCTCCTAAAGCTTTCAATCTTTGAGATCCCCAAATGGTTTTGGATTAGAAGGGTGTCCTCCCCAGCTCTGTGCCATACTCTGTCACTGAGGCTTTGAAACAACTCAGCTTTTGCTCAGTCTCTTAAAATCTCTCTTAGGCAGGGCCAGCAATTTATTATGTTCATTCATTTAATCATGGAAGTTAAAGGTCCGGAAAGGGAATTGATGCCATATTATCCCCTTGGAGCTCTTCTTATCCTCTTCTAGCCCTTCTCATCACCAAAAGCTCTTGTCTTATCTCATGGTTACAAAGCAAATGACCCCACATATATAAGTGAATGCAAATAGACACTGATGTGTGTTTAGGAAACAGGAGGAAAGAAGAGACTGTATACTTTAGTAGTGACTGGATTCCAGTTCAGTCCATCAAATGTGCACAGTTATCACTGCATTTGATTAATTTTTAAACATTTAGGGAATTTCCCAGATATCTTTCTTTTTTGTTGTGGTTTTTTTGTTTGTTTCATTTTTGTTTTTCCCAGATATCTTTCTAAGTATTGATTTCTACTTTAATTCCTTTATGGTTAGTAAGCATATCTTTTATTATTTTTATCATTTTATATTTTTTGATACTTCCTTTACAGCCCAGCATATGGTTTCTCATGGTGAGTGTTTTTCATGCACTTGAAAAGAATGTCTTCTGTTGTTTTGGGAGAGTGGGGAGGAGTGAACTATAAATGTCAATTAGGACAAGTTGATTGATGGTGTCTTAATGACTGTTAACTTGTTCAACTGATTACTGAGCAAGGAGTGTTAAAGTCTCCAAATATAATTGTGAATTTGTCTATTTCTCCTTTAAATTATACCAGACTTTGCTTCAAAAGTTTTGCAGCTCTGTTACCAGGTACACACACTTAGAATTTTGTCTTCTTATGAATGAACCATTTTATCAGTATGAAATATCCCTCTGTATCTCTGGTAGTCCTCATGTCTTAAAGTCTACTTTATCTCATGATAATATTGTCAGTAGATTTCTTATGATTAGTATGTGCATAGTATATTTTTCCTTCTTTTTACTTTAACCTGTCTTTATATTTACAGTAGGTTTCTTATCAGCAGCCTGAACAACTTTTGCCTTCATTTGGGGTGTTTCCTATGTTTAATGTAATCATTGATATGGCTGTTTCTAAGTCTTCTATCTTGGTATTTTTTTTCCATTTGTCCCATATTTTCTTTGTTCTTTTTTTCCTTCTCTTCTCCCTTCCTTGACATTACTTGAATATCTTTAGTAGTCTATTTTGGCTTTTTAGCCATATTTCTTATTTGATTTTTTAATTTTTAGTAGTAGTATTTTATGAATTAAAGGGTTAATTCATACGAAGACAGAATTCTTAAAGTGTATGTACCTGATAACAAAGCTGCAAAACATTTGAAGCAAAAACTGGTAGCATTTAAAGGAGGAATAGACAAATCCACAATTATATTTGGAGACAGTAACGCTCCTTTCTCAGTAATCAATACAAGTTGATAGTCATTAAGACACCATCAATCAACTTGTCCTAATCTGGGGATTACAATATGCATCCATAACTTACTACAGCGTACTTTTTTTTTTGAGATAGGGTCTCTGTCTGTCACGCAGGCTGGAGTGTAGCAGCGCTATCTCAGCTCACTGCAACCTCTGCCTCCTAGGCTCAAGCAATTCTCCCATCTCAGCCTCCCAAGTAGCTGGGACTTCAGGTTTGAACCACCATGCCAGACTAATTTTTGCATTATTGGTAAATGCGAGGTTTTGCCATGTTCCCCAGGCTGGTCTCTAACTCCTGGCTCAAGCACTCCATGCATCTTGGCCTCCCAAAGTTCTGAGATTACAGGCATGAGCCACTGCACTTGGCCAATAACTTATTACAGTGTACTTTGAATTAATATTGTACCAATTCACACATATAATGTAAAAACCTTATAACAGTATATTTCCTTTTACTCTTCCCTTTTCCAGTGTACTATAGTTTTCATGCATATTTACTTCTATATAGTTTATAGATCCCATAATACATTGTTAGTCTTTTTGCTTTACCTAGTCCATTGTCTTTTCTAGTACATTAAGAAATTCAAAAAACAAGTTCTTAAATATTTACTCAAGTGTTTACCATTTTCATTTCTACATGTAGCTTTGAATTTCCAGCTGGCATAATTTCCCTCAAGCCTGCAGAATTTCCTTTAACGTTTCTCATAGAGCCAGTCAGCTTGGGATGAATTATAATTGATTCTCATTATTTGGGGATCTATAAAGTCATCACACACACTGAGTTAAGAAATACTGAACCACTTATCCTAGGGGAAATACAGTAGGTTCCTACAAGCCTCTGGTCACAACAGTTTCATCAACTGATCAATATGTAGCCGTGTGTTATATGTGTTTCTGTTTGAAGATATCTTCTATATTAGATACTGTTGATTCATTAACGTTTAACTCATGGCCAATGGTATTTTAATTTATGCTTGAACAAAACTTAAATAACACATTTTTTTTTCCATTAGGCATATCACAGCCTTGTTGCACTTAGGAATGCTAAACATCACTTCAGTACTACATTTTGGGACCGTTTAAGATAGTGAAATTACTAATAAAAATGTGGAAGATGTGACACTAAATAGACCATGGAAATGACACTTTCTTACAGTATGAGAACTGAAGCAAGAAGGCAGAACATTGCATTGTTTGGCCTCAGCTGGGAACATGCACTTTAGGCAATTCAAATTTTTTGCTGCTCTCCATGTGTCCCTGAAAGCTGGTGAAAGTACCATGAGAATTGATTTGGGGTTACAAATAAATTGTAGCAAGTAGGTGAATTTGCAAATAAATAATTTGAATAATAACAATTGACTATATCTTATCTTTCTAGAATGTTTTGTCTTCCTTTAAAGAGTGTTGAGCTTTTGGGGGACATTGAATTTTTTTCTGGCAGGCTATTACTTATCTAATGTCTAAACATATTTGTTCTATATATTTTATTTATATTTATTTACAGCAAGAAGGTAAATTTGATGCTCATTTCTCCATCATGGTTAAATCATCCCTGCATTTGGAGGGTGTGATGGTTAATACTGAGCGTCAACTTGATTGGATTGAAGCATACAAAATATTGTTCCTGAGTATGTCTGTGAGGGTGTTGCCAAAGGAGATGAATATTTGAGTCAGTGAACAGGGAGAGGCAGACCCACTCTTAATCTGGGTGGGCGCCTTCTAATCAGCTGCCAGCATGGCTAGAATAAAGCAGGCAGGAAAAGGCAGAAGAGTAGACTTGCTGAGTCTTCCGGACTTCATCTTTCTCCCGTGTTGGATGCTTCCTGCCCTCGAACATCAGACTCAGCTTTTGGGCTCTTGGACTTCAGCTTTTGGGCTCTTGGACTTATACCAGTGATTTGCCAGGGGCTCTTGGGCCTTTGGCCACAGACTGAAGGCTTCACTACTTTTAAGATTTTGAGACTCCGACTGGCTTCCTTGCTCTTCAGCTTGCAGACGGCCTATCGTGGGACTTCACCTCGTGATCGTGCGAGTCAATTCTCCTAATAAACTCCCCTTCATATATACATCTATCCTATTAGTCCTGTCCCTCTAGAGAACCCTGCCTGACTAATACAGAAGGAAAGGCATAAATGAAGTAGTCACTCATCTCCCAATAGCTGTTGTGCGTATGTAGATGAAAAGGAGTACAGAGTTACCTATGCAAAATGTGGTCATTGTATAAAGAACGACTTTTCAACACTGTGCTAGGGGTTATGAGAAATAAAAGAGAAGGCAAAACCCAGCTCTTATTCCTAAGGACTTCAAGTTTCAGTTGGAAGGCAAGTTGTCATATGTGAAATGTCAATGTTTATCTTACTTCAACCCCTACCCCACTGGTCCTAACCCTGTTCCTCTGTGAGTCTTCCCCAGAAAATACTTACGGAGATGTCTTCAGGCTGAGGAGCCAAGGAAAATTTCTTTGGGTATTGTACACCATACCCTCGAATTGTTCTATTGTACTTAGGTCCTACGTTTGCCATTTAGAGCTACCAACTCATTCTGCTTTGAGTGGAACGTTCCAGAAAAAGCCTTGTTTCAGGAACCCCATCAGTCCTGGGAAACCAGAATGGTTGGCTATCTGAGCCCATATCGCTCACAGCATTGCCAGTGCCAGCCTGGGTGACCAAGTGAGACCCTGTCTCAAAAACAAAAACAAAAACAAAAAAAGTTCCTGAGAGTTTCATACATTTTGTGGTCATATCAGCATGAAAATAAGATCCACATATCACAATTGGTTGATAGGTCTTTTAAGTCTCTTTTCATCTATAGGTTCCTCCACTATTTCTTTTTTTTCCCATTAGAATTGATTAGTAAAGATACTAGTTAATTTTTCCTATAGAGTTTCCCACTGTCTATGGATTTTGCTGATTGCATCCTAGTAATATATTTCAAGTAAACTGGTAGTTAGATCTAGGGGCTTGTTCAGATTCAGGTTTGATTTTTTAGCAAGACAACTTCATAAGTGGTGCTGTGTACTTTCATCAGAGGTACATAATATTTGGTTGTCTCTCTTCTTATGATGCTGGCAGCCATTGATGACCATTGCCTAGTCCACTATTTCATTAGGAATTGTCAAATTGTTACCGGGGGGTCCTTGCTCCCAGAGCTCCCAAGATGGTGGCAAGCCTCGCGTTCTCTGACCTGGGGTTCTTGACCTCATGGATTCCAAGGAATGGAATCTTGGGCCATGCGGTGAGTGTTATAGCTCTATTAGAAGCCGTGGGTCATGGAAGAGAACCATGGAACCCAGTGACTAGTGTTCAGCTCGATTAGGATGAAACCCAGGCACTTAGCCGTGCAGGAACAATGGTAAGCCTTTAGCCTGATCCGGAGCGGCAATGGGCACCTTGCTGGATCAGGAGCACAGTGGACACCCTGCTGGATCCGGAGGGATGGAAGTCAGCGGCGGGTCTGCAACGGCGGCAAACACCAGTGGTGGATGGCAAGCGAAAGCTCAGCTGTAGCCATAACAATCATGGACCAAAAGAGAGTGCAGTTGCAAGATTTAATAGAGTGAAGACAGAGCTCCCATACAAAGGGAGGAGACCCAAAGAGGGTAGCCGTTGCCGGCTCAAATGCCTGGGTTTATATCCTGATCCTTGTCCCTCCCGCTGTGCTCTCAGGCAACAGATGATTGGCTATTTCTTTACCTCCTGTTTTTGCCTAATTAGCATTTTAGCGAGCTCTCTTTACTATCTGATTGGTCGAGTGTGAGCTAAGTTGCAAGCCCCGTGTTTAAAGGTGGACGCAGTCACATTCCCAGCTAGGCTTAGGGATTCTTAGTCGGCCTAGGAAATCCAGCTAGTCCTGTCTCTCAAAATGGCAATATTCTATCATTCTTTCTTCACTCATTAACTGGAATACTCCTATGAAAAGAAACTCCCCATCAACAAATTTTTTACTACCCCGTGGTACAATTGTATAGAAAAGACTTCAGTGACAACTTTGCTGATAGATCTCCATATGCACCTGTGAAAGGAAAATAAATCTTGGGACCCCAAAATCACTAAGCTAAAGGAAAAAGTCAAGCTGGGAACTGCTTAGGGCAAATCTGCCTGCCATTCTATTCAAAGTCACCCCTCTGCTCACTGAGAGAGATGCATATCTGATTGTCTCCTTTGGAGAGGCTAATGAGAAACTCACAAGAATGCAACCATTTGTCTCTTATTTACCTATGACCTGGAAGCTCCCTCCCCACTTCAAGTTGTCCCGCCTTTCTGGACCAAACCACAAACTAATGTTCATCTTACGTATGTTGATTGATGTCTCATGTCTCCCTAAATGTATAAAATCAAACTGTGCTCTGACTACCTTGTGCACATGTCATCAGGTCCTCCTGAGGCTGTGTCACGGGCACATGACCCCAACCTTGCCAAAGTAAACTTTATAAATTATCTGAGACCTATCTCAGATATTCAGTGTTCAAATTTCGGTAACCACAAAGGGATTCTGAGTGGAGGTACCCCTGAACTTTGACAAATCTCATATTGGTGCTTGGTACCAGCATGAGCAACTTTGTGGCTCAAACCAATAGGATAATTTGCTGAGGTCTGGGAGCACCCCCTCCAGAGAATCCCTGATATCCCTAAATTTGGTAGAGATCTAAAGTTTATTTTGCTGTACAACTCCCTTTTTTTGGAGTTTTACTTGCTTCTAACACGGAAGGCAAGATTCCCTGCTTCCATGACGATGGAAAGCAAGTACCTCCTTTATGGAGTTTGAGCTCACTCCCAACAAGAAAGACGAGTTTGAGTTTTTTTCCTGCTTCAGGGATAGTAGAAAGCAGTCTTCAACCTGAGACCCATTCCTAGGTAAGTTAACAACCAGCTGGTTTTAATTTCTCCTTACCATTAGAGTGCTCAGTGATCATATTGTTGGGGTTTTTTGTTGTTGTTTGTCCTGGTCTTTCTCCCATCAGATTTGACCAACTCCACCTGACTTGGTCAAATCCGAGTGAGAATTCCAAATTATGGATAACAAAGCCTCTCTAATTTGGCAAAAATTCCTCGCAGCTGCAAAAGAGGAAAAAACAAAAAAAGCCATGCGCTTGGATTTTGTGTTTGCTTCCTGTCTTAAAAAACAAATGTTCTTTCGTTTACTTTTCTTCCACTCTATACCTCCTTCCCCCTATGCCATCTGCAGTACCAAAAAATCTAGAGAAGGCTTCCAATGACTTGAGCCCCTTTCAAGAAATCAGAACAAAGATACCACTCACCCCTTTTGGAGTGTTCTGTTTTCCTTGTGGAGTTCCAAGAGTCACGGACAGATTTTTCTTAGGTCTAAAGCTCTATTTTCCTGTATTGCATGACCTGACCTTTTTGGCTTTGGGAGTACCAGAAATAACCTTGTACTATGAGAGAACTTGACCTCGGCATGTGTAATGGCAGACGAGAGCTACAAAATTAGGGGTGGCTGAGCACAGTTTACAGGAAGTGGTCTTGACTATTGTTGTTGTTTCCCTCCTAGGAAACTGTTATTTAAGGATCTTAATTCTAGTTCAGAGATGTATTCTAAAGGGTCTTCTCTATTGCTTTTTCTCCCAAAATTAATCTCGATTCAGCTTGTCTGTGCGCATTTGCGTGAGGAACTGAACTGTTGTTTTCATAGATAAATGAGGGACTGAGTTTTCTCAGCTCTGAAGAGAAAGGGCATTTTGATCCTCCCAGCCAAAAGGCGCTCCAGGGTGTATTTCCTGGATAAGCCTTTTTTTAAAATTAATTTTTGTTGGGGATTTCCCTGTAGGGCCACTGAACGTTTCGAGGGGTCAATCCCCCAGACATTCCCACATGGCCCCCAGTCAAATCAGCTGTTATTTTTCTATTAAGATAAAAACCACTGTTTGGATCCAACACGGTTTTTTTTGCAAGCTGGTGAATTTGTATTTACCTCATGGCTAAGGTTCTGAAGTAAAAGCTATAGGATCTTTGTGTGTGTGTGTGTGTGTGTGTGTGTGTGTGTGTGTGTGTGTGTGTGTGTGTGTGTGTGTGTGTGTGTGTGTGTGTGTGTGTGTGTGTGTGTATTTTAAAGGCCTTTATAATTTCTATAATTTAATGTTTAATTGGCAATTAAATCCGTTTTAATTTCCCTCTAGCACACCAAAGTATTTATCTCCATACCTTATGATGTATATCTTGCTATTTGATTTTCACCTGACTTGTTTCCTTTAATATGCAAATTTAAGCCTATTTAGCTGACAACTGCCTAGGGTAGTGAAACAGGTTATGAAGAATTTGAAAGCCCAAGATAGGGAAAAATAAAAGGTTTTTATGAATCTATAAGATGTACATTCTATCGGCATGCCTAATACGTCTATGTATTTATGTACCCAATGTTTCACTACTGAAAATATATGCAAGAGCTCTAATTAATTGGCTTAAGAAAATAAAAGCACTTAAATACTTTATCAGGAAAAAACAAAAGACTAGTCAAATGCTTTTTCAAGTTTACATAACAAGTAAAATCTTTAATAAATAAGCTAGCTTTAAAGTTATTGGTAAAGTAATATTAAAAATGTCTTAAGAATTGCCAGCATACATTTTTGTTTGCATTTATTAATCAAGCAATTTCATACTTATCCCTGCCAAATACTACAAGGTGTCAAAATTTGGCATAGGGGTTACAAAACCATAAACCTAGCCCAAAACAGAATGATCTTTGTCGTGTAATCTTTAATAAATAAGACATTGATATTAGTTTAATGAAAATAGCAACATCTTGAATTTAGTAAGATTGCCATAACTTCTAATCTTCTGGCTTTATGCAGTCCAGTCCACAGGCAGTAAGGTTTGTTTTTGGAAGGGACTGTTAACCATCTTTGTCTCAAAGTCAAACTGTAAATTGAGTTCCTCCCAAAGTTAGTTTGGCCTGTGCTCAGGAATGAACAAGGACAGCTTGGAGGTTAGAAGCAAGATGGAGTCAGTTAGGTCAGATCTTTTCAACTGTCTCAGTTATAATTTTGCAATGGCGGTTCCATAACTTTAAATGATGACTACCGCAGTTTTCATAAATAATCCAGGTAAACAATTAAAATGAAATAATTAGGTCAACGTAATGGGATGAATACTTGTAGACAAACTCATCATAATTTAGACTCTAAAGTTATGTTAAATTAAATAATAGATATTTAAAATACTAAAAGTACAAAAATTAGCCAGGTGTGGTCTCATGCACCTGTAATCCCAGCTACTTGGGAGGCCGAGGTGGGAGAATTGCTCGAACCTGGGAGGCAGAGGTTGCACTAAGCCGAGATTGCATCACTGCACTCCAGCCTGGACGACAAAGCAAGACCCTATCTCAAAAAAAAAAAAAGAAAAGAGGATTTATTAAAAAAAAAACTTTCATATGATCAAGTTGTCTATTAATTAAAGGGAAATTATAATGGTCTTTCTAGAGATTGGGCTTGATGTAAAAAAAACCACTTACACACTAAATAATTGGTTAGAATAATGAAATTTTCTCAAGGGATTGATTTACTCTTAATAAATTATGAGAAATTTTAATTTTTTAACCCAAAGTTCAATTTGTATTGCATCTTGCCGTTTTTGGTTTTCTCTCCCCTTTTAAAGGGCAAGAGATAGTAATGCTCTCCAACTCATTTTTCAACTCATGTAAGTTTTTCTCCTTGAGTTTTGTTTGCTGTGGCCTGATGCTAACAATGTTTTCTTAAAAGTCTAAAGGAAATGCTTTCTTCCAACATAATATTCTGTGCAGTGCCGAAGGTCTTTTCTTTTGCCTTTTGGTAACTGGCCTAACAGATTTTATGGTTTATTGAAACAATTCCTATGCTATTATTATTAAGTTTTGGTTTACTTAGGAAAAAAAATGAGATCAAAAAAAATTTTTAATTAAGGTTATTATATTCATGTATCTTTCTGTATGGGCTTGTAAAGTCATTGTGACATAGAGTTACAGGGCTTTGGCTCCTGGATCTAAAAAGGACACCAAGTCCTCCGAAATCTTAAACATTGACAGCAATTAAAGCCTCATCTTCAGGCTCAGTAGAGATGCCAATCAAAATAAACTGCATTCCTGAGACACAGGCCAGAAATTAAAGCTATCTAACTCCTCAAGGCCCAGGAACTATTGCAGAAGAGGTGGGCATGAGATTGTAAGGGCCAATGTTGAGAGATAAAATAAGTTCAGTTTCTCTATAAATTAATCATTAATGTCGAAGGCACACTGATGCAAGACCAGCATATGGGCCCCTGTGTCAGATTAATAAGTTTTTCTTGAAGCATTAACCAACTCCTTAATAAAGGTTATAAAGATTATAAAAGGCTTATTGAAGTTATATCTTATGCTCAAGATTAAAATTTTATAGATTGTTTATAAAATTTTGAAAAATAAATTTAATTGGCGTCATGCTGTTTTTATTAGGGCTTATTGTTTGGAAAATAAAGTCTCCTCTCTCAAAGAATGAAGGTTTTTGTCTTTTTTTGAAATCCTTGAGTTATCAGTTTGGTGAAATGAATGGCTTATTTTACAATGATCTGTGATATCAAGTGTTTTAAACCTTTGATATTTGACACCTTCCAAAATCAAATTATAAATTATGTCTTTTTCTGATCTAATTAATCCTTTAAGATATTAGGTTCCCTAAAGTCCAAAAATGACATAATTTGGCCTATTTCATATAAACATCATACAGGAAACATTGTCAAGTGTGAAATGGTGTTTGGTTTTCTTTGAGCTGTATCTATATAAATATGTTATTGGTATGTGTTCCAAAATTATGGGAAAGTCCTATAATTCTGATATGACTTACTGTACATAATCAGTAATAATTATAATTGTTTTCTTAAATTATTGTGTGCCACAGAGGCAACAAATTTCCTTGTCCATTGTGTCTTTGACTATGGCTGCCCTAAAACTTTTTTCATCCATGGACAATTTTTGTCTTGTTTTCGTCCTCTTTAGAAGGTAGTTTTATAATCAGCTATAAAATTCTAACAGGTGCTCTTGAATACAAGTTTCTGAAAATTTTTGAGATTGTGACATCAGAATAAAAGAAAAATTTTCAGGACTCATGGAGAACTGAAATGTTCGTGAATATCAAGCAGAACAGGAATTAACTACATGGACTGACATGCATAAGTACAATAAGAATCTGTTTTCATTTATAACAGGACACAATTTGAGAAACTGGTTATTTTACCAAAGCTTTGACTGGAATGGTGTGCTTTCCTTTAAGGAATCAAACTTGACTTATGGAGCCAATAAAAGCCCCATGGGAAAACTGGCCTTATACCTTGTCTACACAGTCCCTGTACAGGGTTCCTGACCTGTGGTAAGTAAAGAATGCCACTTTCTGACAGGTGCAGGAGCCCTAAGTTTATCTTGGAACCTGAAGAGGGGAGGAATTCACCCAATTCATAGGGTGGTTTTTTTGTTTGTTTGTTTGTTTTTTGGCATAGTCTCGATCTGTTGCCCAGGCTGGAGTACAGTGGTGTGATCTCAGCTCACTGCAACCTCCGCTTCCCAGATCCAAGTGATTCACCTGTCTCAGCTTCCCAAGTAGCTGGAATTACAGGCATGTGCCACAACACCCTGCTAAATTTTTTTGTATTTTGTAGAGACAGGATTTCACCATGTTGGCCAGGCTGATCTCGAACTCCTGACCTCAAGTGATCCACCTGCATTGGCCCCCCAAATTGCTGGGATTACAGGCATCAGCCACTGTGCCTGGCCCCAACTCATAGATATTTGATGGTACAAATCTATGGCTGAGCTTGGCTTTAAAAAAGTCTTATCTGAGATTCTTTCTATGGAACAAAGTTCCATCAACGCCAATTTAAAAGCCTATGTAAAAAATAATTCTTGCTGCACTGTATACAAATAATCAGGCCAAGTATAATAAAGCAAATCAGTCCTACCATGATTTGTCTTTAGTAAAGATGGAAAACTGGAGAGAGAAAAATTATGTTTCAAAAACTATAGTACACCTGTTGTTAGATTCCAGTCTTGCCTAATGTTTTTCAGTTTTTTTTGTTTTTGTTTTTGTTTTTAGATGGAGTCTTGCTCTGTCGCCCAGGCTGGAGTGCAGTGGTGCGATCTCGGCTCACTGCAAGCTCTGCCTCCTGGATTCACGCCATTCTCCTGCCTTAGCCTCCTGAGTACCTGGGACTACAGGCACCCACCACCACGCCCGGCTAATTTTTTGTATTTTTAGTAGAGACGGGGTTTCACCGTGTTAGCCAGGATGGTCTCGATCTCCTGACCTCGTGATCTGCCCGCCTCGGCTTCCCAAAATGCTGGGATTACAGGCATGAGCCACCGCGCCCGGCCTTTTCAGTTTTTAATATTTTCTACAGTCTGGACCAAATTCTATTTTTTCTTGGTTACAAGTCTTCAAGATAATGTTTTCAATTTTTTTCCTTCTTTTTTCCCCCATTTTTCCTAATTAGGAGTCATTGAAAACTAAGCGTGCTTTCATAAAGCCCTGTGAACTGAAGTCAGACAACTTAAACTTTAGAAGAAAATAACAGCAACCCATTTACATACATAAACCACTTTCAAACCTGCCTACTGATTATGGACTTCAGAGTAATATGGCTTATACCAATTTTCCAGGATTGTTCTTTTGTATGTTGTTGTTGTTTGTTTGTTTTGTTTTTGTTTTTTTGAGACGGAGTTTCACTCTGCCGCCCAGACTGGAGTGCAGTGGCGCGATCTCAGCTCACTGCTGCCTCTGCTCCTGGGTTCAAGCAATTCTCCTGCCTCAGCCTCAGTCCTGAGTAACTAGGACTACTAGTTACTAGTTAGTTGTCCTAACTACTAATGCCCGGCTAATTTTTTGTGTTTTTAATAGAGACAGGGTTTCACCATGTTGTCCAGGCTGGTCTTGAACTCCTGACCTCAGATGATCTGCCCGCCTCGGCCTCCCAAAGTGCTGGTATTACAGGCGTGAGCTACCACACCCAGCCTGTTGTTGTTTTTCTCCCTATTTTCACTTCATAGGATGTGAAACTTCACAACCTGCTAAAAATGAACTTTCCTAATAATTCAGGACCTAACCATCTAGAAATAAACCAACCGAGCCATAAGAGATCAGACGAAACCTGAGACCAGAGACTCATTTTCTTCTGAAATGCTTTCTCCAAAAGATTTTTAAAAAGAAAAGGGGGGGAATGTGAAAGGAAATAAATCTTGGGACCCCAAAATCACTAAGCTAAAGGGAGAAGTCAAGCTGGGAACTGCTTAGGGCAAACCTGCCTCCCATTCTATTCAAAGTCACCCCTCTGCTCACTGAGATGAATGCATATCTGATTGCCTCCTTTGGAGAGGCTCATCAGAAACTCAAAAGAATGCAACCATTTGTCTCTTATCTACCTAGGATCTGGAAGCCCCCTCACCACTTCAAGTTGTCCCACTTTTGCTTCGAGTTGTCGTCCCCCCTTTCTGGACCAAACCAATGTTCATCCTACATATGCTGATTGATGTCTCATGCCTCCCTAAAATGTATAAAACCAAACTGCGCTCTGACCACCTTGGGCACATGTCATCAGGACCTCCTGAGGCTGTGTCATGGGCACATGTCCTCAACCTTGGCAAAATAAAATTTCTAAATTAACCAAGACCTGTCTCAGATATTTGGGGTTCACATAACTCAGGCTTTAGCTTCCAGTGTTTAAAATCACACCTTGAGTCTTCCTTTCCAAAGCATGCCTTCCATGCTAGTGTGTCTGGATCCAGCCTCAATAACAGCAAAATTTGAGAGAAAAGCTTAAAAATATATAAAATATCCATGTAGGAGGCCTAACATCCATTTATATGAAATTCCAGAAAGAAAGCAAAAACAAGAGAGGGAAAGAGGTAATTTTAAAAACAGAAAAAAATGTCTCATAACTGAAGAAAGATCTCAGTTTGAAAGATCACTGAGTGGGAATTAGGATGAAAGAAAAAGCCTCACACCTAAACGCAGCCTCATGAAACTCTAAAATATCAAGAATAAAGGGATGATACTTAAGGCTTCTAGAAAAAGGGAAAAAATTATGTACAAAGAAATGGAAATCTTCATTAGCAGAAATAGATGTAAACGAAGCAAAGCAAAACAAAATAATTTTCACTCGAGTCCGTGTGAAGAGACCACCAAACAGGCTTTGTGTGAGCAACATGGGTGCAGGTAGGCTGAGTCCGAAAAGAGAGTCAGGAAAGGGAGATAGGGGTGGGGCCGTTTTATAGGATTTGGGAAGGTAATGGAAAATTACAGTCAAAGGGGGTTGTTCTCTGGTGGGCAGGGGCGGGGTTCACAAGGTGCTCAGTGGGGGAGCTTCTGAGCCAGGAGAAGGAAATTCACAGGGTTAATCACTCAGTTAAGATGGGGCAGGAACAAATCACAATGGTGGAATGTCATCAGTTAAGGCGGGGCAGGGCCTTTTCACTTCTTTTGTGATTCTTCAGTTACTTCAGGCCATCTGGGCGTATATGTGAAAATCACAGGGGATGCGATGGCTTGGCTTGGGCTCAGAGGCCTGACATGCCTGCCTTCTTATATTAATAAGAAAAATAAAACAAAATAGTGTTTAAGTGTTGGGGCGGCGAAAATTTTTGGGGGGTGGTATGGAGACAGAATGGGCGATGTTTCTCAGGGCTGCTTCAAGCGGGATTAGGGGCGGCGTGGGAACCCAGAGTGGGAAAGATTAAGCTGAAGGGAGGTCTTTTGGTAAGGGATGATATTGTGGGGATGTAAGAAGAAACATTTGTCATATAGAATGATTGGTGATGGCCTGGATACCGTTTTGGATGAATTGAGAAACTAAATGGAATAAGAGAAGGAGAAAAACAGGTATAAAAAGTCTAAGAATTGGGAGGACCTAGGACATCTGATCAGAGAGTGCCTAAGGAGATTCAGCATAGTCCTGCCAGAAAAGATTATTTATTTACTTCAAGAGTTTAGAGTGGCAGTTTGGGGATAGCACCAGGAGATATCAGCTGTGATGGCTTGGAGAAACAGTGTAAACTGGCAGTGTAAACAAGAGCAGGGCATGTATGAGTAGTTGAGAACGGTGAATAGGAGTATGACTAGACAAAAGATAGTAGGGATGACAAGTTTTTTGGGGGCATAGTCTAAGTTGGTCTGGTGTCTGGAATGAGACTGGGGCCTAATAAAAAGGAGCGTCTATACAGGAGCTCAAATGGGCTGTACCTTGTAGCCTGAATTCTGAGAAGGGAAAGTGGTAAAAGTATTGTCCAGTCCTTTTTAAGTTGGTGGCTGAGCTTGGTGAGGTGTGTTTTTAAAAGACCTTTAGTCCGTTCTACTTTTCTTGAAGACGGAGGACCATAAGGGATATAAAGGTTTCACTGAATACTAAGAGCCTGAAAAGCTGCTTGGCTGATTTGACTAATAAAGGCTCAGCTGTTATCAGACTGTATTGAGGTGGGAAGGCTAAACTGAGGAATTATGTCTGACAGAAGGGAAGAAATGACTATGGTGGCCTTCTCAACCCTGTAGGAAAAGCCTTTACTTATTCAGTGAAAGTGTCTATTTAGACTAAGAGGTATTTTAGTTTCCTGACTCGGGACATGTTGAGTAAAGCTAATTTGCCAGTCCTGGGTAGGGGCAAATCCTCGAGCTTGATGTGTAGGGAAGGCAGGGGGCCTGAATAATCCCTGAGGAGTAGTAGAATAGCAGATGGAACACTGAGAAGTTATTTCCTTGAGGATAGATTTCCACGATGGAAAGGAAATGAGAGGTTCTAAGAGGCGGGTTAGTGGCTTGTACTATAGCATAACCTGCCTTTGCTGGTGTGTGGCGATTAGGCCTGGTGGAACCGCCATCAATAAATCAAGCGTGATCAGGGTGAGGAACAGGAAAGAAGGAAATTTGGGGAAATGGGGTGAATGTCAGGTGGATCAGAGAGATACAGTCATGGGGGTCAGCTGTGGTATCAGGAATAATGTGGGAGGCCAGACTGAAGTCCAGGCCAGGAACAATGGTAATTGTGGGACTTAAAGAGTGAGTACAGCTGAAGGAGCCGGGGAGCAGAAAGTATATGCATCAGGTATGAGGAAGAAAATAGATTTTGGAAGTTATGAGAAATGTAGAGAGTGAGTTGAGCATAGTTTGTGATTTTTAGGGCCTCTAACAGTATTAAAGCAGCGGCAGCCGCTGCACGCAGACATGAGGGCTAGGCTAAAACAGTAAGGTCAAGTTGTTTGGACAGAAAGGCTACACGGTGTGGTCCTGGCTCTTGTGTAAGAATTCTGACCGCACTAACCATGCCTAGGAAGGAAAGGAGTTGTTCTTCCGTAAGGGATTGAGGTTTGGGAGATTAATCGGACACGATCAGCAGGGAGAGCACGTGTGTTTTTATGAGAATTATGCTGAGATAGGTAACAGATGAGGATGAAATTTGGGCTTGATTGAAGTAATGGGGGCTGTCTGTGAAGCCTTGCGGCAGTACAGCCCAAGTAATTTGCTGAGCCTAATGGGTGTCAGGGTCAGTCTAAGTGAAGGCAAAGAGAAGCTGGGATGAAGGGTGCAAAGGAATAGTAAAGAAAGCATGTCTGAGATCCAGAACAGAATAATGGGTTGTGGAGGGAGGTATTGAGGATAGGAGAGTATATGGGGTTGGCACCACGGGGTGGGTAGGCAAAACAACTTGGTTGATAAGGTGCAGATTCTGGACTAACTTGTAAGGCTTGTCTGGTTTTAGGAGAGGTAAAATGGGGGAATTGTAAGGAGAGTTTATAGGCTTTAAAAGGCCATGCTGTAGCAGACGAGTGATAACAGGCTTTAATCCTTTCAAAGCATGCTGTGGGATGGGATATTGGCATTGATCAGGGTAAGAGTGATTAGGTTTTAATGAGATGGTAAGGGGTGCATGATCGGTCGCCAAGGAAGGAGTAGAGGTATCTTATACTTGTGGGTTAAGGTGGGGGAATACAAGAGGAGGAAGCAAAGGAGGCTTTGGATTGGGAAGAAGGGCAGCAAGGAGATGTAGCTGTAATCCAGGAATAGTCAGGGAAGCAGATAATTTAAAGTGTCTCGGCCTAATAAGGGAACTGGGCAGGTGGGGATAACTAAAAAGGAGTGCTTAAAAGAGTATTGTCTAAGTTGGCACCAGAGTTGGGGAGTTTTAAGAGGTTTAGAAGCCTGGCGGTGAATACCTACAACAGTTACGGAGGCAAGGGAAACAGGCCCTTGAAAAGAAGGTAATGTGGAGTGGGTAGTATCCATATTGATTAAGGGGACAGACTTACCTTCCACTGTGAGAGTTACTCGAAGCTCGGCGTCTGTGATGGTCTACAGGGCTTTCGAGGTGATCGGGCAGCGTCAGTCTTCAGCTGCTAGGCCGAGAAGGAGTCAGTCAGAGAGCCTTGGGCCAGAGTTCCAGGGGCTCTGGGAGTGGCTGTCAGGTGAGTTGAACAGTCCGATTTCCAGTGGGGTCCCGCACAGATGGGACATGGCTTAGGAGGAATCCTGGGCTGCAGGCATTCCTTGGCCTGGTGGTCAGATTTCTGGCACTTGTAGCAAGCTCCTGGGGGAGGAGTTTCTGGAGGAACGCCTGGCTGCTGCGGTTCAGGCATTTAGAAGTTCTTGTGTGCTGGAGATGTGGCTGGGGTTTGTCTCACAGTGGAGGGAAGGAATTGCAACTTTTTTTTATTATTATACACCTTGAAGGTGAGGTTAATTAAGTCCTCTTGTGGGGTTTGAGGGCCAGATTCCAATTTTTTGAGTTTTATTTAATGTCGGGAGCAGATTGGGTAATAAAATGTATATTGAGAATAAGATGGCCTTTTGACCTTTTAGGGTCTAGGGCTGTAAAGGGTCTCAGGGTTGCTGCCGAACGAGCCATGAACTGGGCTGGGTTTTTATATTTGATGAAAAGGAGCCTAAACGCTTCTGATTTGGGATAAAGAAAAAGGAGCATTAACCTTGACTATGCCTTTGGCTCCAGCCACCTTTTTAAGAGTAAATTGCTGGGCAGGTGGGGGAGGGCTAGTCACAGAACGAAACTGTAAGCCGGACCAGGTGTGAGGAGGGGAGACGATAAAAAGATTATAGGGTGGAGGAGCAGAGGCTGAGGAAGAATTGGGACCTAGCTTGGCCTGGCGAGAAGGGGAGAGGTCAGATGGGTCTGTAGAAAAGGAAGATTAGAGAGACTCAGCGACGCTTGGGGTTGGGACTGAGGGCACAGGCGGGAAGGAAAGAAGGAAGATTTGGGACGAGTTGCACTGGGCACAGAGACTAGGAAGGGACTGATGTGTAAAAGAATGCCTGGAAGTCAGGCACCTCAGACCATTTGCCCATTTTACAATAAGAATTATTTAGATCTTGTAGGATGGAAAAATTGAAAGTGCCATTTTCCGGCTATTTGGAACTACTCGAGTTTGTATTGGGGTCAAGCAACATTGCAGAAGAAAATAAGACAGTTAGATTTTAGGTCAGGTGAGAGTTGAAGAGGTTTTAAGTTCTTAAGAATATAGGCTAAGGGAGAAGAAGGAGGAATGGAAGGTGGAAGGTTGCCCATAGTGAAGGAGGCAAACCCAGAGAAAAGAGAGCATAGAGACACGGAGGGAAGGGGTTCAGGGGTTCTTACCCTCCAGAAAAGCGGGAAGGGTGGTTGGGGCATGGAAATAAGGGATTGGGGCACAGAGATAAGAGGTTGGGGTGCAGAAATAAGGGATTGGGGCACAGAGATAAGAGGTCAGGGTGTGGAAATAAGGGACTGGGGGTTCACGGGACTTGCCGCTAAGGGTGAAGGAGAAGGAGTTGAGGGGTACTTGCCCCTCCCCCAGAAAAGCAGAGAAGGGGTAGAGACACGGAGAGAAGGGGTTGGGGTACTTGCCCCTTCCCCAGAAAAGCAGAGAAGGGGTAGAGACAAGGAGAGAAGGGGTTGGGGTACTTGCCCCTTCCCCAGAAAAGCAGGACTTGCCGCTAAGGGTGAAGCACCAAGGCAGGCGTCCCTGCGTGGTCTGACACCTTTGAAACGTGGGTGTATAATCAGGCGTCCCTGCAATGATTAAACACCTAGGGAAGGCTGCCTTCCCAGTCCGTGACCGGCGCCGGAGTTTTGGGTCCACGGATAAAACGTGTCTCCTTTGTCTCTACCAGAAAATGAAAGGAATTGAAATTAAGAGAAGGGAGAGATTGAAGGGTGGCACCAAGATTGAAAGGAGAAAGAGGTTGAGGGATAGTGAGGGAAGCTGGAGAAGAGAGTAAAAAGAGGCCGCTTACTGGATTTGAAATTGGTGAGATGTTTCTTGGGCTGGTCGGTCTGAGGACCTGAGGTTGTAGGTGGATCTTTCTCACGGAGAAAAGAGCAGGAGAACAGGGGATTGATCTCCCAAGGGAGGTCCCCTGATCCGAGTCACGGCACCAAATTTCACTCGAGTCTGTGTGAAGAGACCACCAAACAGGCTTTGTGTGAGCAACATGGCTGTTTATTTCACCTGGGTGCAGGTGGGCTGAGTCTGAAAAGAGAGTCAGGAAAGGGAGATAGGGGTGGGGCCGTTTTATAGGATTTGGGAAGGTAATAGAAAATTACAGTCAAAGGGGGTTGTTCTCTGGTGGGCAGGGGCGGGGTTCACAAGGTGCTCAGTGGGGGAGCTTCTGAGCCAGGAGAAGGAAATTCACAGGGTTAATCACTCAGTTAAGATGGGGCAGGAGGCCGGGCGCGGTGGCTCACGCCTGTAATCCCAGCACTTTGGGAGGCCGAGGCGGGCGGATCACGAGGTCAGGAGATCGAGACCATCCTGGCTAACACGGTGAAACCCCGTCTCTACTAAAAATACAAAAAATTAGCCAGGCGTGGTAGTGGGCGCCTGTAGTCCCAGCTACTAGGGAGGCTGAGGCAGGAGAATGGCGTGAACCCGGGAGGTGGAGTTTGCAGTGAGCCGAGATCGCGCCACTGCACTCCAGCCTGGGCGACAAAGCAAGACTCCGTCTCAAAAAAAAAAAAAGATGGGGCAGGAACAAATCACAATGGTGGAATGTCATCAGTTAAGGCGGGGCAGGGCCTTTTCACTTCTTTTGTGATTCTTCAGTTACTTCAGGCCATCTGTGCGTATATGTGAAAATCACAGGGGATGCGATGGCTTGGCTTGGGCTCAGAGGCCTGACAATAATACCTGTGAATTTTGAGGGAAAATGACTTTGAACCTAGAATTCTATATTAGTCAAATATAAGAATAAAAATAAAAAGACATGTTTAGGCATGAGAGAACTCAGAAATTTTACCCCCAGCCCTCTTCTCTGAAAAAAATTACTTGAGGATGTATTCTAACAATAAAAAAAAAAAAAGAGATCCAAGAAAGAGAAAAACCTGGGATGTAAGAAACAGAGATGATAACCCAGGAATGCAATGAAAAAAAAAATCCTAAAATGGTAGCTGTGAAGGAGTGAGGCATAGAAAGAGTGGGTATATGTTAGAGCATTTAACAAGTCGTCTATGTGAACAATTGGAAGGTATCAGTAATATGGTGACAAAGGCACCTATATCTTCTGCCAAAAAATAATTAGAAATTTTAAGAAAGGAAAACTTTCCCAAAAAGTCATGATCCATATATCAAACAATCTAAAATGTGGCATAACTCAGCAATTGGAGTGTAAGAAAAGAGAAACCATTTGAACTGGAAATTTGTACTATTTCCCTTCAAGTGGCCTAGGTATAGGGATACAGGATTACATCTCCTCCAGTGATCAAATCACACATTCTGTTTTCTGCAACTAATAACATTTACAAAATTATAATTTTGTAAGTGATGTTTATTGGCTTTCAGAATCAACCTATAGAAAAAGTATGAAAGACAAATATAGTTATAGAATGGAATGTAAATATGAAAATGGTTTAAACTTTAACAATGTTAAAGTACTCAAATAACCAGGAGGAGTGGGGAGTAATTCCTTCATTTGACACAGTAAGCCTCAAGAAGTAAGTGTAAATGGAAGCTTAAGTACATTATGCAAAGTGTTAATGGTAAACAATTGAGGAGCTAACAAAAAAGAGGAAAGTCAATACTGCTTAAAGGAAATAAATCAAGATTTCAAAGTAAAAGCATCTTATTAAGAATTATGGAAATAACCAACAGAAAAAAAAATCCCAGAAATGGTCAAAAGAAGCTCAAAGGTATCAAATGATACTCTGATTAGTAAGACTGAGGGTAAGAGCAGGAAGAATCTTTGTACTTTTAATTTTGTAACCTCCCACATAGCTATTCCATTCAGTCATTCATTCCTTCAGCAAATACTTATAGAACATTACTATTGTACCAGGCATGATTCGAAGCACAGGGATACAGGATAGACAAGGCGGAGAATATTCCTGCCCTCAAGGAACTCATATTCTAGTGGGCAAAGGTATACAATAGACAAGTAAATCGTTTCCCCAAAAAGATAGGTACAAATATTAAGTGCAATGAAAATTCTAAAACAAAATAAAGTGATAATAACTTGAGTGATCAGGGAAGGCCTCTCTGAAGAAGTAAAATTTGAGCTAAAATACTTTTTTATATGAGAAACGTATAGGATTTCTTTTCTTTTTTTTTTTTTTGAGACAGAGTTTCACTCTTGTTACCCAGGCTAGAGTGCAATGGCACGGTCTTGGCTCACCACAACCTCCGCCTCCTGGGTTCAAGCGATTCTCCTGCCTCAGCCTCCCGAGTAGCTGGGATTACAGGCATGCAGAACCACACCTGGCTGATTTTTTTTGTATTTTTAGTAGAGATGGGGTTTCATAATCCCTTTCTTCCAAGGAGGCTCCCTGGCCCCTATGCAAATTTACATACTTCCTCCCCAGCAACCAGCTCAACAAACCAAGGAATTTGCGGAGAGGCAGTCTTTGTCAAACCACAAAAGATCTTGTTACACCCTTAGCCCAAAGCAATAATTACCTACCTGCCTCAGATTTACCCAGAGAGCATTTCCAAGTGATTGTTCCCAGCACAAGGAAGACATGCTGCAAAGTGACTTGTTGGAAAATGTTCAAGTACCACTTTCTTTCCCTGTGATTCCCTAACCTGTGTCCAGCAGCACCAGGAAGAGATCCAAGCTCATCTCAAGGTGGGGTCTCCAGAGAAGCATAGTGAAGGGAGACCCACTACATAGGCAGAACGGCCTGTTCATACCTGACAGCAAAGCCCTATATGTAGGTCCTAAGTCTGTGCTACGATGCTATTGTAGCTCGTTACCAATGCTCTTTTGAAACACACAGCATGAAGCACCTTGACTTACTCAACATCCTGTACTACGCTGAGGCATGTTTTTGGCCACAGGAAAACAAAAAAGGCTAAAGAAGCTCAACAGAGCTACCCCATCCTCCCTCAATCACCAAGCATTCCTAGGAGACATTCCTTACATTCCTCACCAACTCTCTGCCAACTGTGGTCATAGCATAATAATCATTGAAGTCAACACCTTCATGAGAACAACCCACTTTCTCTCTTCAGCTGGACCACTTTCTGCCCCAGTTATCTCTACCTTATTCTTCAGAGACATAATTGTTCCACCTCTAAGACAGCCTACCCTGTAACATCTGACTGGGGAGCCCAATTTGTGCAAAGTTTCTATAGAGCACACTTCTGATCCACCATGTCCAAATCCACTTGTCCATTGCCCACAACAATCAAACTGAACAACAGCCAGATAGATTTTGGAGGAGACTTCTGGTTGTCATTCACCTTCAACAAATAAGATAACTGGGACACACACCTCCCAAATGCTAAATTTGCTTACCATACTCTGCACCCATCTATTAGAGCACCCTTTTTCATAGTCATTGCAGCTTTCTTTCTCATACCAACCAGCTGCATCACCATCTTTTGCTTTCGGTCAACAGATGTCAATTATCTATTATGCACCAGACACTGTACTGGATGTGAGGGTCATGGCTGCCCATAGGCCATGAGGTGACTGCATGCAAATTTGAAAAAGGCTTTCCAGATGCATACCTCTGCACCAGGTTGCATGAATTGGTGAGTACAGCGAAGGCTGGATTTCAATCCTTACTGACCCTCTCAACCACATTCCCTTGTACAGTGAACAATTGTACCCAGCAGGCATATGGGGATTGAACAATAAGAGTCTTGTCGCTAACTGGAAGCATTCTAGATTCCCCCAGGAAGGCCAAAGGGACATCTGCATTTTCCAAATATTTCATCAAGCTCTCCTACTACAGTGTCTGCTCCACCTGCTGCTATTACATACCCAAGGACCACTCCCAGGGCCCAGTTACATATCTGGAGATTATGAACCCTGTTACCTTTGCCTCCAGCTTCCCCTTTTTCATGTATACCCACCTCATCTTTCACCATTCCTCACTAGACTCAGCTGGCCTCAACTCCACCCAGCACCTCACTGTGTACTTTATACCCATAGGATCCAATGTTGCACAATAAGAAACCCAAAAGACACAATACGGGAAATTTTGGAGCAAGACACTACCTCCAGTACTGATCTTACCTCACCCCATTTAGCAGGGAGGAAGTGAAAGGCAGGAGGGGACATGTCCAATCCTGCTCTTTCTTAGGCTGATCAAGTCACCCCCAAATAGATGGCCAACCTCTATTGAGAGGGGCCTTCACATCCCTCTGCCTTGGCCAAACACTGTGTTCTTTGTACCTCATTCCCAGATTGAGCCAGCTGAAGCAAAACCCAGTGAAGACCATCTTTACCGTTTTTTAATAGAATACATAAAACCCCAGTCTACAGCACCTGCCTTCCCCTTTTCCATCACCATCGAGGAACACTGGCAGATAGGTAACTTACTAAGAGGCCTCAATGAAGTGGTCTGTCCCAGAGAAAGGGCAGGTTTGACCCAAGACAAACTCCAGATCCTCTGCTTAGAGCCGCAGGAAGAAATGCTGAAACCAAACCAAGCCAAACAACAGAAACCCCAGCAGTCTTTCATCTGCTCTAAATCTAGATGATTTCAAAAGTGTGTCCATCATGAAAAGATCCCTAGGGGTTTGCTTGTACTAGAGGAGCATAAACATTTACATTGCCTTTTTTCTGCTGACAGAACAGTGAGAGGGAAGGGCCTCATCTGGCAATTTAAAGCAATACCATTCAATCATCCCAAAGCCAGTTCTTTGTGTATGTAAGTAGCTGCCCTTGCAGGAGCCTTAAGGTGCTGGGAGCTCAGGGTCCTGAGTCAAATGATCTGGCTTCAAATCTCACCTCTACCACTTACAGTTTGAACTATAAGGAAGCTGTATGGTGTTACAGAAAGTACACAGGCTCTGGACACTTGGCTGCCAAGTGTAAATCCCTGCTGCCCCACTTACCAGCTGTGTGGCCTTTATGATATACAGTGCCTCAGTTTCCTCATCTTTGAGATGATGGTTATACTCCCTGTAACATCACGGGACTGTTATGAGGCTTAAATGGGACCATCCACAACCTCACCTACAGTAAATGTTTACTAAATCTTAGTGATTATTATTCCATTCTGAGTCTATTTCTCATTCCTTGAAAATGAGAAGAGAAAGGGGCACTGCTCTGCATAATCATGTGAGGCACCATCGCCCCTGTGAGCTGGGAAAGTTGGGAGAAGGTTTCTTTTCTTCCATTTGGATTTAGACGGCATTCTCTCTGAGAATCTGTTGTTTAGCCTGAAGAGATAGACGTGCGTATGTGTTTCATCCAACCATTACCCACGGGATATCAGGAAAAACAAAAAAGCATTTATCTCTCTGTGACCCCTACTGATGGGGACCTTTGGAAAGCGATGACACCTGGAATGCCAGAGCCTACCCTAACCTGTCCATTTGAAAGGCTCAGAGCCATATGCCAGGCTGAATAACTAAGATGTGGGCCAGTGGGCTTCTAGGGAAGATAGAGCTGGGACCTGGGGCAAAACCAAGCCCTGTGAGTAGGGAGTGGGTGGAGCTTCATTTGATGGGTTGAAAGAAGAGGAAAAAAGTGAAGCTGAATTCAAGGAAGAAGGGCATGAGGGTTCTCTCTGTGATGGGCCTCTCTGGTGATTTTCTCTTGGTCTACAGACATGGACATGGGCAGTAGATTATTTTTTAAAAGTCCCCATACTTGAAATTCCTTTCAGTTATTCACAGGCCTTCTGCAAAATCTGTACAACCCTGGTGGTGATGTTGGGAAGTATAAATGAGAGGACAGTATAGGAATGGATGGTGTCCCCTCATTCACTCACCAGTGTATGTTTATCCTTCTTAG
Source organism: Gorilla gorilla gorilla (assembly GCF_029281585.2). Lineage (NCBI taxonomy): Eukaryota > Metazoa > Chordata > Mammalia > Primates > Hominidae > Gorilla > Gorilla gorilla. Next base: position 131,032,861 of record NC_073247.2, read on the forward strand.
AAGGGGACTTGAGTGCTGGATTTCTGGAGGAGATCAGTGGAAAATTGAGTGCTGGTCCATGGAACAGCAGAGAAGAGTAGCCACCAGATGATTGGCTCAGGGAGGGACGTGGGCCTAACCCTCTACTTTGTGATATGTATACTAGAAGAAAATGACTGGTAAAGGAGGAACAGTGAGATGACATTGGAGCTGTTGTGTATCTTTGGGTGTGTTACTTAACATCCTGGTACCTCAGTTTCCTCATCTGAAAAATGAGGATAATGATAGTACCTAGCACATAAGACTGTTATGAGGATAAAATGAGTTAACATTTGCAAAATATTTCAGTGACCAGCACACGTTAACCATATTAGAAGTGTTTGTTAAATAAAATTAAAGTTCAACTGACAGAAGTGTGGAGTGACTCATAAATGATATATTGAAAATGCAGAGCTGGGCAGGAAAAAATTATCTTCCTCTTCAGGGGAAAGACACAAGTATTCTGGCCATGAGAATGTGTACTCGAGTATGGAGCAGGGGGCCAGGGCTCCACTGCTTTCCACGTTACGCTTATTTTCCCACAGAGGACCAGACTCCACCATGGTCTAATGCACATTTGTTTCCCGTCCAGCCAGAATACAAAGCAGAAAGGTGATTCCAACCCCAAGTGAAAAAGAATTTCCTTCTTGAAATACCCTTGCACATATGCACAAACATACAACAACAAGGGTGTTCACTGCAGCATTTCTTGTAATAGTGAAAAACAGGAGCCAATCGAAATTACAACTAACAAGGACTGGCCGACTGATAAAGATTAAACCAAAAAAAAAAGAAAGAAAGAGGTGCATGTATGTGGATGTGCACTGATCAAAATATACTGTTTCATGAAGAAAATACAAGCAGAATAGTATGAATAAATGTCATCTTGTTACCAGTGGAGGGTATCCAGGTTCTTGGCATTTTGAACAAAGAATTGGACAAAACACATAAACAAAGCAAGGAAAGAATGAAGCAACAAAAGCAGAGATTTATTGAAAACGGAAGTACACTCCACAGTGTGGGAGCAGGCTGAGTAGAGGCTCAAGAGCCCTGGATACAGAATCTTCTGGGGTCCAAGTACCCCCTAGAGTTTCCCATTGGCCACTTTGTGCTCACCTCATGTAAATAAAGTGGTGGCCCGCAATCAGTCTGATTCCAATCAGAGGCTGAAGTGAAGTTACAAAGTTACACCCAATTAGTATTGGTTGCAGCAACCAATTAGGGGCTGAAGTGAAGTTGCAAAGTTGCCCTCCTATGCAAAAAGCAACCAATCAGAGGTACTTTCAATTTCCTATCTGTGGTGCAGAAAAGGTGGGGGTTTGCAAAGGCAGTAGCCTCTGGTCCTTTTGTTACTTAGGCGTGGAAAGTTAGGGTTTTCCTTTCAATTTAGTTCTAGGAAGTCAGCGTGAAACAGCCTTAGGTTCCCTGCCTCCAGACGTTATTCTCCTGCCTCAATCTCATCTGTGGGGGGGGGGGGGGGGGGGGGGGGTGTGTGTCTGTGTGTTTTGTGTATCCCTTTCAGACACACACACACACACACACACACACACACACACGGTGTTTATCCACCTAGCAAAAACTCCTGGGTGGATAAACAAGAAAATGGTAACAGTGGTTACCCCTGCGGAATGGAGCTGCAGATGAGGGTAAAGGGAAAGGAGATTTCACTTGAATTTTGGGAGTTTATTTTTATTTTGGCTTATTTTCACAATAAAACTAGTTTTTTGTGTTTTTTTTCTGATTATATAAGCAATATATGTTTATTCTTTTTTTCATATTTTAACTTTTGATTTGGAAATAATTTCAGACTTATAAAAAACTTGCAAAAACAGTACAAAGAATTCAAATATCTGCCCCCTACCAGCTTCCCAAATGTTAACATCTTATATAAATCAAACCCAGGAAATTAACATCAATATGATACTATTGACTAATCTAGAGGCTTTATGCAGAAGTTGTGAATTGGCTCACTGCTGCTCTTTTTCTGGTCTAAGATCCAATCCAGGATCCCACATTGTATTTACTTGTTATATTTCCTCGGTCTCCTGCAGTCTGGTACAGCTTCTCGGTCTGTCTTTGTTTCTCATGACCTGGACACTTTTGAAAAGTAACGGCTAGTTATTCTGCAGAATGTCTCTCAATTTAGGTTTGTCTCATGTTTTCTTATGACTAAGTACAGGTTATGCATTTGGGAAAAGAAAATCACAGAATTAATGCAAGGCCCTTTTCGCTGCATCCTATTAAGAGACACACAACGTATATGTCTAATTACTGGTTATGTTAACTTTGACCGTTTGGTTAAGGGGTGTCTGTTGGGTTGCTCCACTGTAAATTTACTCCTTTTCTTTTCCAAATTAGTTTATAGCTTGTGGAGAGATAGCTTGAGCCTATATGAATATCCTGTTTCTCATCATACTTTGCCCACTAATCCTTTGATGATTCTTGCCTAACACAATTATTACTGTGATATTTGTCAAATGGTGATTTTCTATTTCTGTCATTCCTGCTACATTTATTAATTGGCATTCTACTGTGAGGAAGTGCTTTCTCTTCTCCCTATGTATGAATTCAATTATTTATTTATGTAACTATGGACTTGCCAACAGAATGTATTGCCATACTTTTTAATTTTTGCTGATCTGATAGGAGGAAATGATATCCTGGTGTTGGTTTAATTGCATTTACCTAATTATATGTAAGGTTACAAGGTTAAGGAGCTATTTACTGATGATAGATAATTGTCTGTTCACGTATTTCTCCATTTTCCTATTCAGTTTTGGGGACCTATGCCCATCAATTTTGAAGCATTATTTGTATAGTCACAATTTTAGCCCCTTTATCTGTGATGCATATTGCACATATTTGCTTCCAGTTTCTCAGTTGTTTTTCGATGTTGATTATGATGAGGCTTTTTGCCATGGAATTTTTAAATGTAGTCAAGTTTATCCATTTTTTTCTTTTATTGCTTCTAGCTTTTGAGTCATGATTAACGAGCCTTTCCCTACACCAAGAGTAAAAGGGAATTTGTTCATATTTTCTTTTTTTTTTTTCTTTTTTTGAGACAGGATCTCACTCTGGCTGGAGTGCAGTGGTGTGATCTCAGTTCACTGCAACCTCCACCCGCCAGGCTCAAATTGAGAGGTGACAGCGTGCTGGCAGTGCTCACAGCCCTCGCTCGCTTTCGGCGCCTCCTCTGCCTGGGCTCCCACTTTGGCGGCACTTGAGGAGCCCTTCGGCCCGCCACTGCACTGTGGGAGCCCGTTTCTGGGCTGGCCAAGGCTGGAGCCAACTCCCTCAGCTTGCAGGGGGGTGTGGAGGGGGAGGCGCCAGCAGGAACCAGGGCTGCATGAGGCGCTTGTGGGCCAGCTGGAGTTCCGGGTGGGTGTGGGCTTGGCGGGCCCTGCACTCGGAGCAGCCGGCCAGCCCTGCCGGCCCCGGGCAATGAGGGACTTAGGACCTGGGCCAGTGGCTGCGGAGGGTGTACTGGGTCCCCCAGCAGTGCCGGCCCACCGGCGCTGCGCTCGATTTCTCACCGAGCCTTAGCTGCCTTCCCGCGGGGCAGGGATCGGGACCTGCAGCCCGCCATGCCTGAGCCTCCCACCCACTCCTTGGGCTCCTGTGCGGCCGTAGCCTCCCCGACGAGCACCACCCCCTGCTCCGCGGCGCCCAGTCCCATCGACCACCCAAGGGCTGAGGAATGCGAGCGCAGGGCGCGGGACTGGCAGGCAGCTCCACCTGCAGCCCCGGTGTGGGATGCACTAGGTGAAGCCAGCTGGGCTCCTGAGTCTGGTGGGGACGTGGAGAGTCTTTATATCTAGCTCAGGGATTGTAAACACACCAATCAGCACCCTGTGTCTAGCTCAAGGTTTGTGAGTGCACCAATCGACACTCTGTATCTAGCTGCTGTGGTGGGGCCTTGGAGAACCTTTATGTCTAGCTCAGGGATTGTAAATACACCAATCAGCACCCTGTGTTTAGCTCAAGGTTTGTGAGTGCACCAATCGACACTCTGTATCTAGCTGCTCTGGTGGGGACGTGGAGAACCTTTATGTCTAGCTCAGGGATTGTAAATACACCAATGGGCACTCTGTATTTAACTCAAGGTTTGTAAACACACCAATCAGCACCCTGTGTTTAGCTCAAGCTTTGTGAATGCACCAATCGACACTCTGTATCTAGCTGCTCTGGTGGGGCCTTGGAGAACCTGTGTGTCCAAACTCTGTATCTAACTAATCTGGTGGGGACGTGGAGAACCTTTGTATCTAGCTCAGGGATTGTAAACACACCAATCAGCGCCCTGACAAAACAGGCCACTCGGCTCTACCAATCAGCAGGATGTGGGTGGGGCCAGATAAGAGAATAAAAGCAGGCTGCCCAGCCAGCATTGGCAACCTGCTTGGGTCCCCTTCCAAACTGTGGAAGCTTTGTTCTTTCGCTGTTTGCAATAAACCTTACTACTGCTCCCTCTTTGGGTCCATGCTGGTTTTATGAGCTGTAACACTGATAGCGAAGATCTGCAGCTTCACTCCTGAGCCCAGCAAGACCACGAGCCCACCAGGAGGAAGGAACAACTCCAGACACGCTATTTTGAGAGCTGTAACACTCACCGCAAAGGTCTGCAGCTTCACTCCTGAGCCAGCGAGACCACGAACCACGAACCCACCAGAAGGAAGAAACTCAGAACACATCTGAACATCAGAAGGGTCAGACTCCAGACGCGCCACCTTAAGAACTGTAACACTCACTGTGAGGGTCCGCGGCTTCATTCTTGGAGTCAGTGAGACCAAAAACCCACCCATTCTGGACACAAAATGATCTTCTCACCTCAGCCTCCCAAGTAGCTGGTACCACAGGTGTGTGCCACTGAGAGGTGATAGCGTGCTGGCAGTCCTCCGAGCCCTCGTTCGCTCTTGGTGCCTCCTCGGCCTGGCCTCCCACTTTGGCGGCACTTGAGGAGCCCTTCAGCCCACCACTGCACTGTGGGAACCCCTTTCTGGGCTGACCAAGGCCGGAGCCGGCTCCCTCAGCTTGCAAGGAAGTGTGGAGGGAGAGGCGCCAGTGGGAACCGGGGCTGCACGTGGTGCTGGCAGGCCAGCTGGAGTTCTGGGTGGGTGTGGGCTTGGCGGGCCCCGCACTCAGAGCAGCCTGCCAGCCCTGCTGGTCCTGGGCAATGAGGGACTTAGCACCCGGGCCAGTGGCTGCAGAGGGTGTACTGGGTCCCCCAGCAGTGCCAGCCCACCTGCGCTGCGCTCGATTTCTCACCGAGCCTTAGCTGCCTTCCCGTGGGGCAGGGCTTGGAACCTGCAGCCCACCATCCCTGAGCCTCCCACCCACTCCATGGGCTCCTGTGGGGCCCGAGCCTCCCCGAAGAGCACCACCCCCTGCTCCACGGCACCCAGTCCCATCAACCACCCCAAGGGCTGAGGAATGCGAGCGCACGGCGTGGGACTGGCAGGAAGCTCCACCTGCAGCACCGGTGCGGGACCCACTACGTGAAGCCAGCTGGGCTCCTGAGTCCGGTGGGGACGTGGAGAGTCTTTATATCTAGCTCAGGGATTGTAAACACACCAATCAGCACCCTGTGTCTAGCTCAGGGTTTGTGAATGCACCAATCGAGACACTGTATCTAGCTGCTGTGGTGGGGCCTTGGAGAACCTTTATGTCTAGCTCAGGGATTGTAAACACACCAATCAGCACCCTGTGTCTAGCTCAAGGTTTGTGAGTGCACCAATCGACACTGTATCTAGCTGCTGTGGTGGGGCCTTGGGGAACCTTTATGTCTAGCTCAGGGACTGTAAATACACCAATGAGCACCCTGTGTTTAGCTCAAGGTTTGTGAATGCACCAATCCACACTCTGTATCTAGCTGCTCTGGTGGGGCCTTGGAGAACCTGTGTGTCCAAACTCTGCATCTAACTAATCTGATGGGGACGTGGAGAACCTTTGTATCTAGCTCAGGGGTTGTAAACGCACCAATCAGCGCCCTGACAAAACAGGCCACTCAGCTCTACCAATCAGCAGGATGTGGGTGGGGCCAGATAAGAGAATAAAAGCAGGCTGCCCGAGCCAGCAGTGGCAACCCACTCCGGTCCCCTTCCACACTGTGGAAGTTTTGTTGTTTTGCTCTTTGCAATAAATCTTGCTACTGCTCACTCTTTGGGTCCATGCTCCTTTTATGAGCTGTAACACTGACAGCGAAGATCTGCAGCTTCACTCCTGAGCCCAGCAAGACCACGAGCCCACCGGGAGGAACGAACAACTCCAGACACGCTACCTTAAGAGCTGTAACACTCACCGTGAAGGTCTGCAGCTTCACTCCTGAGCCAGCGAGACCAGGAACCCACCAGAAGGAAGAAACTCCGAACACATCTGAACATCAGAAGGGACAGACTCCAGACGCGCCACCTTAAGAGCTGTAACACTGACTGCGAGGGTCTGCAGCTTCATTCTTGAAGTCAGTGAGACCAAAAACCCACCAATTCCAGACACAAAATGATCTTCCCACCTCAGCCTCCCAAGTAGCTGGGACTACAGGTGTGCGCCACTGAGAGGTGACAACGTGCTGGCAGTCCTCACAGCCCTCGTTCGCTGTCGGCGCCTCCTCTGCTTGGCCTCCCACTTTGGCGGCACTTGAGGAGCCCTTCAGCCCACCACTGCACTGTGGGAGCCCCTTTCTGGGCTGGCCAAGGCCGAAGCCGGCTCCCCAACTTGCAAGGAGGTGTGGAGGGAGAGGCGCCAGTGGCAACTGGGGCTGCACGTGGCACTTGCAGGCCAGCTGGAGTTCCTGGTGGGCGTGGGCTTGGCGGGCCCCACACTCGGAGCAGCCAGCTGGCCCTGCCGGCCCCGGGGAATGAGGGGCTTAGCACCCGGGCCAGTGGCTGCGGAGGGTGTACTGGGTCCCCCAGCAGTGCCAGGCCACTGGCACTGTGCTCAATTTCTCACCAGGCCTTAGCTGCCTTCCCGCGGGGCAGGGCTCAGGACCTGCAGCCCGCCATGCCTGAGCCTCCCACCCCCTCTGTGGGCTCCTGTGCAGCCCGAGCCTTCCCGATGAGTGCTGTCCCCTGCTCCACGGCGCCCAGTCCCATCGACCACCCAAGGGCTGAGGAGTGCGGGCGCATGGCGCAGGACTGGCATGCAGCTCCACCTGCAGTCCCGGTGCGGGATCCACTGGGTGAAGCCAGCTGGGCTTCTGAGTCTGGTGGGGACGTGGAGAACCTTTATGTCTAGCTAAGGAATTGTAAATACACCAATTGGCACTCTGTATCCAGCTTAAGGTTTGTAAACACCAATCAGCTCCCTGTGTCTAGCTCCAGGTTTGTGACTGCACCCATTGACACTCTGTATCTAGCTACTCTGGTGGGGCCTTGGAGAACGTTTATGTCTAGCTCAAGGTTTGTAAACACACCAATCAGCACCCTGTGTCTAGCTCAGGGTTTGTGAATGCACCAATCGACACTCTGTATCTAGCTACTCTGGTGGGGACTTGGAGAGTCTCTGTGTCCACACTTTGTATCTAGCTAATCTGGTGGGGACGTGGAGAACCTTTGTGTCTAGCTCAGGGATTGTAAACGCATCAATCAGCGCCCTGTCAAAACAGACCACTCGGCTCTACCAATCAGCAGGATGTGGGTGGGGCCAGATGAGAGAATAAAAGCAGGCTGCCCGAGCCAGCAGTGGCAACCCGCTTGGGTCCCCTTCCACAATGTGGAAGCTTTGTTCTTTTGCTTTTTGCAATAAATCCTGCTGCTGCTCACTCTTTGGGTCCACACTGCCTTTATGAGCTGTAACACTCGCAGCTTCACTCCTTCCTGAGCTAGTGAGACCAGGAACCCACCAGAAAGCAGGAACCCACCAGAAGGCAGAAACTCCGAACACATCCGAACATCAGAAGGAACAAACTCCAGACGCACCACCTTAAGAGCTGTAACAGTCACCGCGAGGGTCCGCGGCTTCATTCTTGAAGTCAGTGAGACCAAGAACCCACCAATTCTGGACACACCACCACTCCCGACTATTTTTGTGTGTGGGTATTTTTAGTAGAGGCAGGGTTTTGCCATGCTGCCCAGGTTGGTCTTGAACTCCTGGCTCAAGCAATCCACCCATCTCAGCCTCCCAAAGTGTTGGGATTACAGGAGTGAGCCACTGCGCCCAGCCTCTTTTAATATCTATAGTTTCATGTATTACACTTGGATCCTTGATCCATTTAGAGTTGATTCCTGTGTATGGTGTACAGATTGGACCTCATTTTATATTTTTCCAGATAACTAGTCAGTATACCCAGCACCTTTTACAAATCTTTGTCCCAGTAACATATATTTATTCTTTAAAAATTCTGGTGATACAAGTTTAAGGAAGAAAAAAATCACAAACAAATCCTACCCAGAGATAACCGCAAATTATGTTTTGGTAGACTGCTCTGGTTTAAATATTTGACCCCTCTGAAACTCATGTTGAAACGTACTCCCCAATGTAACAGTATTAAGAGGTGAGGCTTTTAAGAGGTGATTGGGTCATGAGGGCTGTGCCCTCATTAATGGATTAATCCATTCATGGATTCATGGGTAATCATGGGACTGGGTCTGTTATAAAAGCCAGTTTGGCAAGTTCTTGTCCTCTCACCATGTGATGCCCTCTGCCATATTATGATGCGGTAAGAAGTCCCTTACCAGAAGTGGTCCCTCAACCTTGGACAACCAGCCTCCAGAACTGTAAGAAATAAATTTATTTTCTTTGTAAATTACCCAGTCTCGGGTACTCAGTTATAGCAACAGGAAACAGATTAAGACAATGACCATACTTCCCTACCTTTCCCTATTCATATGCGCACGTGCACACACACACACACACACACACTTTTACAAAGATGGGATCTCATACATGCTGTTTTTATCACGGGCATGTTTATTCACACTTTTTTTTTTGCCCCATCCCTAAACATAATTAACAGCCTGTTATGTGAACTTTAGCAACTTTAGTCATGTCCAGTTATTCATATACAAACCTATTCATACATGCATAGGCTGTTCTTGTTGTTTGCTTTACAAATAACAAAATGGGTTCATACTGTATATGCTTCTCAGCATTGTATCTTTGCCGCTTAATGAAACTTTGAGGAATTCCTTTAAGTCTGCTGGTATAGACTTAATTCCTCCTTTTTTGTTTTTGTTGTTGTTTTTTAGAGACAGGATCTTGCTCTGTTGAACAGGCTGGAGTGCAGTAGTGCAATCATAGCCTACTGTAGCTTTGAAGTCCTGGGTTCAAGCAATTCTCCTATTTCAGCCTCCTAAGTAGCTGTGACTAAAGGTGTATGCCACCACACCTAGATAATTTTTTTTTACTTTGTATTTGTAGAGATGGGGTCTTACTGTATTGCCCAGACTGGTCTTGAACTCCTGGCCTTAAGAGATCCTCCCACCTTGGCCTCCCAAAGTACTGGGATTATAGGCATGAGCCCACACCCAGCCCTAATTCTTCCTTTTTTAATGGCTAATAGTCAATATTATTGATGTATTATTAAATACTGATGGGCATTAACTGTTTTCCTTTTTTGCCACTGCAAACTGAGCTATCACTAACATCCTTGTACACATATCCTTTTATAGTAGTGCTCTCATTTCTGTGGTACTTTTCAACTTAAACTCATCTATATTGTGAATTTTTACCATGAGCAACTATTAATTTTATTTTAAAAAGCAAAATCTATCACTGTATAGAGCTTGAGTTTACAATCAGATGCATCTGAATTCAAATCCTCTAACACTCAGACACTGCTGGTGGGAGTGTGAAATAATGCATCCACTTTGGAAAACCATTTGGCATGATTTACTAAACTTGAGCATACATATACACTGTGAGCCAGCAAATTTACTTCTAAGCATATCCAACACAAATACACGCACATGTATAACTCAGAGAAGTGTCCAAAGATATTCTCATCACTTCTATTTGTAATAGCTCAAAACAGAATATTCCAAATGTCTGACAATAGTAAAAATCAATAGATTGTAATATATTCTGACAATATAATGCTGCATAGCACCTTTTCTCAAAAATGTGATCTGTGGATCTCTGAGGAGTCCCCAAACCCTTTACAAGGGGTCCTCAAGGTCAAAATCATTTTCATAACACTAAAAGGATATTTGCCTTCTTCACTACATTGACACATTGACATTTGTACTGATGGTGCAAAAGCAAAGATATATATATTGCCAGCACCTCAGCACAAATCAAGGCAGTGGTACCAACTGTACTGGTATTCATGGCATTCTTCACCCTACACACTCAGTAAACAAAGTCCTTGATGAAGAAGTAAAAATCAATTCTATCAAATCTAATCATTGGGTACATTTTCCATATGATGAGCTAGGAAGCATGCATAAGGCACATCTGTTACACACCAATGTATAATGGTTGTCTCGAGGAAAAGTACTTGTTAGAGTTGTGAGCTGAACTAGACAATTTTGTCATGGAACCCTATTTTTACGTGAAAGAATGGCTAACAGACGAACTACAGTTATTCAGATTTAGGCTTTTGGCAGACATTTCCTGGAAAATGAACAAAGTGAGTCTGTCACTTAACTAGCAGTATTTGCTACCAATGATAATATTGGAGCCTTCTCCAGGCACAGTTCCTCACGCCTGTAATCCCAGCACTTCGGGAGGCTGATGTGGGAGGATTGCTTGAGCCCAGGAGTTCAAGACCAGCCCCAGTAATGCGGTGAGAGCCCATCTCTAAAAAATACATAAATGAATAAAATATATGGGAGCTTTCAAGTAAAAAAGAGAATTTTAGAAAATCTGTATGAGCTTGACAGCGTCCCCATGCTTAAAGACTGTCCTGATGAGGTCTGTGGTAATAGTAACAAATGTGATTTTTTAAATAATATATGGCAAAATCTGTTAATATTTGGAAGGTCTGCCTGCATACCTCAGTAAAACAATATTTTCCAAAAGCATGTTGTTACAAAATTAAGCATGGGTAAAAGATTAATTCAAAGTACGAGATAAATTAATAGATTTTTAAAGCAACTATATTAAGGAATAATTGACATACAATAAACTGCACATATTTAAAGCGTATGATTTGATAAGTTTTGATAGATGTGGATACCCGTGAAACCAGCATCATAACAAAGATGATGAGCATATCTAAAAACCCAAAAATTAGTTCATGCTCCTTTGTATTCTCTCACTTGCACACTTCTTTCTCTTCTCCAAACCATCCCCAGGCAAACCCTGATCTGTTTCCTGTCCCAATAGATTATTTGCATTTTCTACAATTTTATAAAAATGGAATCATATAGGCCAGGTGCGGTGGCTCACGCCTGTAATCCCAGCACTTTGGGAGGCCGAGGCGGGCGGATCACGAGGTCAGGAGATTGAGACCATCCTGGCTAGCACAGTGAAACCCTGTCTCTACTAAAAAATACAAAAAATTAGCCAGGCATGGTGGCAGGCGCCTGTGGTCCCAGCTGCTCAGGAGGCTGAGGCAGGAGAATGGCCTGAACCCAGGAGGCAGAGCTTGCAGCGGGCTGACATCACACCACTGCACTCCAGCCTGGGCAACACAGTGAGACTCTGTCTCAAAAAAAAAAAAAAAATGGAATCATATAGTATGTGCTCTTTTTGTCTAGCTTCTTTTACTCAGCATAATCATTTTAAGATTTATCCACATTGTTGCATGTAGTATTTCACTGCATGGATACACCACAATTTATGCATTCACCTACTGATGGGTATTTGGTTTGTTTCTAGTTGCTGGCTATTATAAATAAAGATGCCTTGAACATTCATGTACAAGTCTCTGAATGTACATAGGCTTTCATTTCTCTTCAGTAAATACCTAAGAGTAGAATGGCTGGGTCATATGGCAGGTGTATGTTTAACATTTTTAGAAACTGCCAAAATGATTTCCAAATGGGTTGTGCCATTTTGCAGTCCCACCAGCAGTGAATGAGAGTTCCAGTTGCTCCACATCCTCATCAACACTTGGTATGGTCAGTTAAATTACTTGGAAACAGTTTGATTCTTTTGGGTTTGCTTTTGTGGTTGGTTAGGTGGGTCTGCAACAGCACTTAGTCTTGGCTAGTTATTTCCCATTACTTAGGCAAGACCTCCTGACTACTCAATGTCCCATGAATTATGAGTTTCTCCAGTCTGCCTGGAGGGAAGAAGCACTATTTCTGGCCCTATGTGAGCACAAGGCACAGTTCCCTCTAATCATGTCAGATGGTTATTTGCCACCCTTGAGTAGTTTTCTCACACATACATGCTGATCAGTACTCTGCTGAATACTCTAGGTCTTTCTTAGAGTAGCTCTTTCCTCTCTGGTATTCTGTCCTATGAGCTCTCCTTTCTTGGTCTCCCTGGACCTTCAGTTCTGTCTCCTTAATTCAAGGAGGTCCACCAGGCTCTACTTCAGTACCCTTCCCTATGTCACTTTCTGAAATTTTCTCAAGGAAACAGACTAAGGTTATCATAGGGCTCCCCTTGTTTGTTCCCATCTCTCTGGGATTACTGTCCTTCATTGCCTAATGTTCAATGTCTTAAAACCCATTGTTTCATGTATTTTGTCTGTTTTTATTTATTGTTTCATGCAGGAGGGTATACCTGGGTTCTGTTACTCTATCTTGGCCGTGAAACCTAAGTCTCCCATTCTTTTTTCAGTCCAGGAAACTGAGGCCCAGAACAACAAATTGGCTTGCCCAAGTTTTTACCAGTTAATGAAGAAGCCACAGCTAGAAACCAAGACCTCCTGACCTCTAATCTGAAGTTGAGACAGGGCTGTTTCTTATCTTTCCAGCTTCAGAGATGGCTTGACAACAGAAGGTTAATTAATCAGCCACAGACAAAGTAAATATGCATGACCTATGGTCTCTGAAAGGTACAGACTAGCCTGCCCACCCATCCTTGATCAATCAGCAAATATTTATTGTGCACCAACGTGGAATGCCCCATATGAGACATTGCTGGGGACAGAAAATGATGCGCCACTATCTCTGTGGACAAGGGCTCAAGTCTAGATGGGAGAAAGCCTGCATGTGAAACATGTCCATCTTTACATTCTCATATACTGTGTCACTCAACTCCCCAGCCAAAAGAGTCAAGAGGCATCATAATTTGTGGGCTTTTCTCAGGAAAGGCTTCCCAGAGAAGGGAGGACTTGGAATCAGAATATGTGATATGCCCTTACTGAGGAGGATGGTAAAGGCAGGACATTATCTCCCTATGGCTCTTGTTGAATAACTTCAGAGGGTCTTTGGCTATGTGAAAAGCCTAAGCCTTGGGATAAGGGAAGAAGGTGATATTGTCCTTAACCAGAGGGCAGACTAAGGGATTTGATGGAAATCCTGTGGTGAGGAAGACGCCTTATGGGCCGCCCCCGTCTCCTGCTGCAGTGCTATGACCAGGGCTGCCTCTACGCTTTCTTAGCAAAAACAAATACTCCCAAGTAGATTTTTTAAAATGTGAGAACAGACTATTCCTGCATTCTTTATCTTTTTCCTGTCTCTTTCCATCCATTCTTGCTTCATAACTTTTAACAGGACCATTGCTCTTCACTTTAGAGGAGATAACATGTTACTATGTGTGTGTATATATATATATGCAAGTGTCTTACCAGGTCACGAAGAGCTGAGCTGTCCACCTGAAGCTGCAGGACAAACACTACAAACCTCAGTCATTTTAATAATTCAGTGAGCATGTATTGAGCACCTACTGTATGCCTGGAATTATGTTTGGGGCTGGGTACTCACAGGTGTCTAAGACTCGTGGCTTGCTTTATATAGTTCTTGGTCTAGAGGGGAAGACAGACACTTGGACAATAATGACACGAGTCAAATTCTGAAATAGGAGTAAGCACAAAGTGCTCTGGGAACATAGAAGAGAATGATGAGCTAAGATGCCAAGGCGAGGAAGTAGGTCAGTGTCTGGGCATGTGGGCGGGTGTGTGGGAGCAGGCATTTCGACTGGGTCCTGAAGAATCATCAGGAATTTAACTGACAGTAAAGGAGAGACAAAGAAGGGAGGTCATTGCAGGTAAAGGAAATAGCATGAATAGTGGCAGAAATGTGTGTGTGTGTGTGTGTGTGTGTGTGCCTGCCTATCTGGGGAATGAAATGGCTGGACCATGGGACAGAGTAGCAGACGGGTCTAGAAACAGATTGAAGCCATAAATAACACACTAAAGGGTTTGCCATGCACCATGAAAAGTAGGTCTTCTGCCTCCCAAACAAGCATATTATTTTCTGCCACCACTCCCTTCCCTACTTGCCTTGTCTGTGCCCTCCCATTATCGTCATTTCCTACCCAAAGTGATCAACTTTTTTTTTTATCACATCATGCATTTACACATTTACCAAATTGATTGGGTCCCTTCCATGTACCAATGTCATGTCTCCTTGGAACACTCATTCGGACCTGCTGCTTGTTGAAGTATGAAACCCAGAGACTGTGGAACTATGCATGGTCTCCATCCTAGTGCCTCCTGCTGCCATCATTCCTGTGCTCTTCTGGGGTTTGGCTAAGACCTCTGGAAGTCAGCCACTGCATACACTGTCAGTATTCTAACATATTTGCCAGGACTCTAGTTTATACTCAATGCCATATTTCTCACTAATCTTTTTCTTTTGGAAAATATAATTATATTCACTACAATATGTTATTTATTTATGTTAACATGTAATGGGTTATTTAATTAATAAATATTTTTAAATTTTTCCCAGGCTGGAGTGCAGTGGCGCGATCTCGGCTCACTGCAACCTCCGCCTTCCAGGTTCAAGCGATTCTCCTGCCTCAGCCTCCTGAGTAGCTGGGATTACAGACGCTCACCATGATGCCTGGCTAATTTTTATACTTTTAGTAGAGACGGGGTTTCACCATGTTGGCCAGGCTGGTTTCGAAATCCTGACCTCAGGTGATCCGCCCGCCTCAACCTCCCAAAGTGCTGGGATTATAGGCGTGAGCCACCGTGCCCAGCCTAATTTCTAATACAGTAAATATCAATGGCTATAACCCATATAAGCAAAATCTATTTGGTTCCTCAATAATTTGCATACATTTAAAGGGATCCTGAGACCAAAAAGTTTGAGAACTGCTGTGCAATTCTCAATAAAAGTAAATAAAAATGAGCAACTACTGCTACTCACAACATTTCTAAATTTCACAAACATAGAGCAAAAGAAGCCAGACACAAAAGCATATATACTATTACATCCCACTTATATAAAGTTCAAAACCAGGAAAAACTAATTTATGATGTTATAAATCAGGATGTTGGTTACACTGGGGTAAGAAAGAGGGGTAGTAATTTAGAAAGGAAGCATGACATTTCTGGGATGCTGCCAATGTTCTATTCCTTGGCCTGAGTGCTAATTTAAAAAGTATGCTCAATTTGTGAAAATTCATTGGTGTTAAGTGCACTTTTCTGTACATGTCATTTGCTTTGTTTTTTAAACATTGAAAAAATATGCCTCTGCAAATCTTAGCTCTGCCATTTTCTAGCCATGAGTTGGAAAAATTACTTGACGGTGTATCATTTATTCAACAAATATTTCAACATTTCTTGAAGATCTATCTGTTGCTGGGTACTGTGTTATACATTACAGATAGCCGCAGTATGTAATGCACAGTCCCAGGTTTATCTAGTGCAGTGCAAGAGAGACAATTATCTTAGCCCACTTTGTGTTGCTATAAAGGAATACCTGAGGCTGGGTAATTTATTTTAAAAATTTGGCTCACAGTTCTGCAGACAGTACAAGAAGCATGGCCATAGCATCTACTTAGCTTCTGGTGAGGTCCTCAGGCTGCTTCCACTCATGGTGGAAGGCGAAGGGAAGCTAGAGTGTGCAGATATTCCATGGCAAGAGAGGAAGCAAGAGAGAGTAAGGGGAGGTGTCAGGCTCTTTTTAACAACTAGTTCTCAGGTAACTAAGCAAGAACTCACTCACCCACCCCAGGGAAGGCATTAATCTATTCCTGAGAGACCCACTCCCATGACCTAAATTTCTCCCATTAGGCTGCACCTCCCAACACCATCAAACTGGGGATTGAATTTCAACATGAGCTTTGATGGGGACACATATTCAAACCATAGCAACAACCATTAAAAATATCATCACGGCCGGGTGCAGCGGCTCACTCCTGTAACCCCAGCACTTTGGGAGGCCGAGGCAAGCGGATCACCTGAAGTCGGGAGTTCGAGACCAGCCTGACCAACATGGAGAAACCCCGTCTCTCCTAAAAATACAAAATTAGCCAGGCGTGGTGGAATATGCCTGTAATCCCAGCTACTCGGGAGGCTGAGGCTGGAGAATCGTTTGAATCCAGGAGGCAGAGTTTGCAGTGAGCTGAGATCGCACCATTGCACCCCAGCCTGGGCAACAAGAGCGAAACTCCATCTCAGAAAAAAAAAAATCATCACGGGGGTGTTAATTTTTACAAAAAGAGAGGTACAGCATGTTGTAGAGTGTATAACAATGGACTTAACCTTACCCAGTGAGTCCAAAATGAAGAGATGACACTTAGCTGAACTGTGAAAGACAAGTAGGACTAGTCCACCAATGGAATGGTAAGAGTTACTTGGCATCTCCATTTGGCTGCCTAATAGGCATCTCAACTTATCATGGTCACACTGAACTCTTGATCTTCCCCCTCTCCGCCCTCTCCACTTGGCCCACCTTCTCCTCCTGAGGTGTTCACCATCTCAGGAATAGCAACTTCATCCTATTCATTCCTCAGGCCAAAACCTTCAGAATCATCCTTAATGTCTCCCTTTCTGTCACACCCCATATGCAGTGCCAGCTTTACCCGAAGCTAATGAAGTTTTAGCCTCAGGAACCCTCATATTCCAAGGCCCTGGAAAGGCCCCTAGGAATGTGTTCACATTGTCATATATTTTTGTAAAATTTGCGACAGTAAGATATTCTTACTGCAGTCAGTTAAGACCACTGTATCTTTCCCTTCCAAATTTGCTTCCATCATGTTTCCCCTTGTATTAGGTGCTGTTGGAGTGACCAAGAACATTTTTGGGATCCTGCTTAGGTGAAGTTGAGTTAGGGATACATTTAGCTGGGCTTTGGCAAGATACATTTATGTGGTTTGCAGTCACTTCCTTGCGTACTGCATACTGCTGTCCCAATAAAAGGCTGGCTTCCTGGAACACCCCTTACAGCCCATGTGCTGACTCACCTGGTATAGTGACAGAACAGTAGAGAACCAGAAGTCATAAAGTCATATTGTGATATGAATCTGTCCTATGGTACTTGACACTGGAAGCATAGAGGTAGTAGAGGTGACACAAGGTTTGAAATGTACACAGCCAGAAGCTAGACTGTGGAAAATCCTTCTAAAACATAGACTTGTATGCATAAGATTTGGCTCTTACTGATGCCTAGATTAAAATGGGATTTCTCATGCCGAGGCAGGCGGATCACTTGAGCTCAGGTGTTCGAGACCAGCTTGGGCAACATGGCAAAACCCCGTCTCTACAAAAAAATATAAAAATTAGCCAGGCTTGGTGGTGTGAACCTGTATTGTAGTCCCAACTAGTTGAGAGGCTGAGGTGGGAGGATCGCTTGAGCCTGGGAGGTCGAGGCTGCAGTGAGCTGTGATTGTGCCACTGCACTCCAGCCTGGGCAACAGAGCAAGACCCTGTCTCCAAAAAAGGGATTTATTAACTGTTAAGAATATACTGGACAATGCAGCATACACAATTATAAGTGCAGCATACTCTGTTTTTTTTTTTTTTTTGATGGGAGTATCATTAAATAGAATTGTTCATAGGACACAGACCAGTAGCAGTACTACAAGCAATGAGTATGTGTGTGAAGTCACGGGTTTTATGAATCCCAGCATATCAAATCACGTATTAGATAGAGTATCTGACTCATCTTTTCCTGACAAAGTCTACCTGATTGGCATAATTTTTCTCATTTTATATACAGACTCACATTTGTACTTTATTTTGTATGTTTTTTAAACAAGGCCGCACAAACTAGGTAAGTTTCAGATCCTATGTATAGGATATGGCCCTGCTCACACTTTATATCTAACCAGCAAGTCCAGATGGCTATACTGTCAAAATATGTCCATAATCCAACCCCTTCTCACCACCTCGAATGCTACTACTCTGGCCCAAGCCACCATCATCTCTCACTTGGATCACTGTAATATCCTCCTGAACAGTCTTCCTACTTCCTTTTCCCCCACCCACATCTTCTCTCGAGTCTATTCTCAACATTGCATAGAGGGATGTTGGAATAAATTTAATTAGATTATATGACTATTCTGCTCAAACCCCTCCAATAGCTTCACAATTCACTCGGAGAAAAAAGCCAAACTCCATAAAGTGGCCTCCCAGCCCCTTCACAGTCTAGGCTCCAGCTGTCTCTTCAGTACCGTCTCTTACTGTGCTTGTCCTTGCTTACTCCACTTCAGCCATACCATCTTCTTTGCCATTCCTCCAACACAGCATGCAAGAGTCCCCCTCACAAGTTTGCAATGACGACTTCCTCTCCCTAGAATGTTTTTCCCTTGGATATCCACATGGCTTGTTCTCTCACCTTCTTCAAGTCTTTGCTTAACTATCACCCTCTCAAGGAGGCTTACGTTGACCTTGCCATTGAAAATTTCACCAACCCACCCTCTTCTGTACTGTAGATCCTGCTTACCTTGCTCTCTACCTTTTCTTTTTTCCATAGTACTTATCACCTTCTAAAATACCATGCGGTTTACTTAATTATTGCCTTCATTAATTTTTCTCTCTCTCCTCTGGCTAGAATGCAAGCTCCACAAGCATAAGAATCTTTATTTTGTTCAGTGCTATATCCCCAATACTTAGAACAGTGCCCAGCACCTGGTAGGCACTCAATAAATATTTGTTGAGTGAATAAATATATGAATAAAGAGTTGTCCAGGCAGAGGGAAGAGGATGTGCAAAGATCCAGGGATGAGTGTTTGACTTATTCAAGAAACTTAAAGAATCCTCAAGTAGAAAGATCAAAAATGAGAGTGGCTCAAGCTGAGTCTGGCAAGACAGGCAGAAACAAGAGGATGAAGGGCTCTGTAGACCAGAATAAAGATACTGAACTTTAGAGCAAAGAAAATCCATCAAGGAGTTATAAACAAGGGAGTGGTGTGATCGTAGTTTGGAGAGGTCATTGGCAATTGTGTAGGAAACAGATTGGGGGTGGGCGGACTGGAGGCAAAGAGACCAGTTAGGAGGCTAGAAGAGTAGTCCAGGCAAGAGTATACAGTGTCAGACCAGTTTGGGTGGGGGCAGTGGATATGGAGAGAAATTGAAAAATAATAAAAGTATTAAGGAAGTGAAATAAAAAAGCTCTGAATATGAACCAAAGGAAAAAGGGGTTTTGATAAGAAGGGGATGATAATCTGTGCTAACTGCTGCTGTAAGGTTAAGAGAATAAAGACTGAAAATTGTCTATTGGGATTTAGTGACAGGGAAATAATCGGTGATCTTGTCAAGAGCATTTGCCACAAAATGGAGATGGTGAAAGTCAATCTGGAGTGTAATGCCAAGTGAGTGAGATCTGAGGACATGGAGGCCACTCCTAATATCTGCAAAGCACCTGACACCTAGTAGGCTCTCAGTAGGTGCCACTTTCCCCTCTCCCTTCTCTGTATTATGATGTTGCAGAACTGTGACAGTATTGCTAATTAAACAAACTCCAAATAAAGAAAACATGTTAACATATTAAAATAATACCATATGTAGTTAAATATTTACTATGTCTTTGGCATCAAATTTCTTAAGGTAAAATATTAAATTCAAATATTACTGAGGGAAACAGCTGGTACTGAATATTCAAGCTCCCAGAGGACCACGTTAATGAATCATTTAAAAAACTGGACAGCTTCACATTTAATCTGTTCAAGGAATAGAAACACAGTCTTTTCTCAATTATTGTCTTATGAAATGAATATAAATTTCTGATTAGTCTGTTCCCAAAATGGAAATGGCCTTTTGACATTATAGTAATAAATGTTTATTATAAGAAATTCAGGCACTAACTTAGTATATAAAGAAGAAACAGGGTACAGAGTTTCAATGTTGCAAGACAAGAACTGTTCTGTGGGATGCATGGAGGTGATGGCTATACTACAGTGTGAATATACTCGATGCCAGCAAACTGTACATTTACAAATTGTTAAAATGATAAATTTTATGCTATGTATATTTTACCACACTTTAAAAAAAAAGTACCTTTTTTAAAAAAGAAGAAAAGGGGCCGGGCACGGTGGCTCATGCCTGTAATCCCAGCACTTTGGGAGGCCGAGGTGGGTGGATCATTTGAGGTCAGGAGCTCGAGACCAGCTTGGGTAACAGGGTGAAACCCCATCTCTGCTAAAAATACAAAATTAGCTCGGCGTGGTGGCGCACGCCT
This sequence comes from Gorilla gorilla gorilla, assembly GCF_029281585.2. NCBI lineage: Eukaryota > Metazoa > Chordata > Mammalia > Primates > Hominidae > Gorilla > Gorilla gorilla. The sequence goes on from NC_073247.2 coordinate 131,053,281, forward strand.
GTAATCCCAGCTACTCGTGAGGTATGAGAATTGTTTGAACCTGGGAAGCGGAGGTTGCAGTGAGCCGAGATTGCGCCATTGCACTCCAACCTGGGTGACAAGGGCTAAACTCTGTCAAAAAAAGGAGAAGAAGGAGAAGGAGAAGAAGATCCTCTAAACCCAGTGCTTAAATGGGCATATAGGATTTGTCCTTCCTTCATTCATTCAGCAGATATTTATTGGATGCCTGCTATGTGCCAAGCACATGTCTAGATGCTGTGGATACATTAGTGAACAGAATAATGTCCTCTCCCTTGTGGAACTTACTTTTAATGGGGGACAAAGAAAATATATAAATATACAGGGAAGTATGTATTATATCAGATGTGATAAGTGATATAGAGAAAAATAAGGCAGAGAAGGGAGATAATGAATGATGGGGAGGCTGTAATTTTATATTAGGAAGGTCTCACTGATAAGGTGACATTTGAGCAGAGACCTGAAAGAACTGAGGGGGTAAGTCATGCAGATATCTGAAAGAAGAGCGTTCCAGGTAGGGGGAATAGCCAATGCCAATGCTCCAAGATAGAAGTATGTTTACTCCATTCCAAGGAGACTAGAATGGAGCAGGTTAAGAGAGAGGAGCAGGAAAGGAAGTCAGAGAGATTTATGGGAGCACAGGTCACATAGGTCTCTGAAGGGCACAAAAAAAGGACTTTGGATTTTACTCTGAGTGACGATGGAAACCACTGGAGAGTTTTGAGTAGAGGAGGGACCAGATAGGACTTGGCTTTAAAATAATCGCTCTGGCTATTCTGTTCACATTAGACTACAAGAGGACAAGGGAAGAAGCAAGAAGAAAAATTAGGAGGCTATTGCAATAATCCAGGCAGAAAATGAGGGTGGCTGAGACCAGAGTGGTGGGAGTGAAGATGGCGAGAAGTACTCAGATTCTGTACAGATATTGAAGGTAGAGCCAACAGTATTTGCTAAAAGACTGGATATAAGGAGGATAGATCTAGGCTTGTGTGGCCTAACATACAATTTGGGGGGTTCTCTGTTAAGAAGAACAATACAAAATTAGGTACAAAAGTGAATATTTCTTTAAACTGAGAAAAGAAATCACAATATATTACAAATTTATAAAAGCTTACAAATACTACAAACATCAGAAAATCTAGAAAAATAATTTAATATTAACTTCCTGGCACACTCCCTATAACTTTCTCATATTGTAGGTTGCATACCATTTGTTTCCCTGCCCATATGATGATTTTATAACATTTTCTATAAAAAGAATAGAAAGATAACTTTGTTTTTCCTTTAACATGATTAACCAAAATTTGTATTTTATTGATACTTCTATTTTGTTTTAATAAAGTTTTTAATTGCCATTGTAATAATAATAAGACATGTTTTGACAAGCTAGTCTTCTTTCTTTCAGTTTACATATTTGGCTTTCTTCCTTCCTATCATATTTAAATTTAGGTTCATCAAAAATCTGAAAAACAATACAAAATTCATCTGAAAATAAGGCATTTATAAGAACAATTGCAGTGTATTGAAAAATGGGCACTGCATTGTATTGAGTTATGTAATTATATAATCAAATCACTTTTAATACTGCATACATTGAGTTACTGATTAATATGTTTAGGCTTTTTGTGATTGGAACTCTTGTTTCTTCAGGTTATTTTCCTGTGTTCGTGACAATTGCATATGCCATTTCATCTGAAACTGCCAGTCTTCATCAGAACAAGATGAGTCAGATACACTAAAACATGATCCAATATGTTAAAATGCATAAAACATGCAAATTCATACATAGACAAAAATCATGATTTGTAATACTGCTACAGGCTTATGCTCTGAAAACAAAGCATTTCTGATAAATTCTATTTCACAAGATTTCCTGGAAAACAGTATGGCAGTTCTTCAGAAAATAGAATTACCATGTGATCCAACAATCTTACTTCTGGATATTTATCCAAAAGAATTAAAATTGGGGTCTCAAAGAGATATTACCTCTCCCATTTTGACTGCAGCATTATTCACAATAGCCAAGATGTGGAAACAACCTAAATGTCCATCAGTAGATGAATGGATAAAAAAATGTGATATATACATACAAAGGAATATTAACCAACCTTAAAAAGAAGGAAATCCTGCCATATGTGACAACATGGATGAACCTGTAGGGCATTATGCTAAAGGAAATAAGCCAGGCATAGAAGCAAAACTACTGCGTGATTCCACTTATATCTGGTATCTAAAATTACCAAACTTGGCTGGGCATGGTGGCTCATACCTGTAGCACTTTGGGAGGCTGAGGCAGGAGGATTGCTTCAGCCTAGGAGTTCAAGACCATCATGGGGGACATAGTGAGACCCCATCTCTACAAAAAAAGAAAAAAAAATCTGAGCATGGTGGCATACACCTGTAGTCCCAGCTACTCAGGAGGCTGAGGCAGGAGGATCCCTTAAGCCCGGGAGTTCGAGGCTACAGTAAGCTAGGACTGCACCATTGCACTCTAGCCTGAGTGACAGAGTGAGACCCTGTCTCTAATAAAATAAAATAGTTAAACTCATAGAAGCAGAGTTGAATGGTGGTTGCCAGGGGCTTATGGGAAAGGGAAGTGGGGAGTTGTTCAACAGGTATGAAGTTTCAGTTCTTCAGGATGAAGATTTTCTAGAGCTCTGCTGCAAAACATTGTCCCTCCAGCTAGCAATACTGTATTGTTTAGTTTAAAATATATTAAGAGGGTAGATCTTATGTTAAGTGTTATTACCACAATAAAAACCATATGTTGTGCTTATAGTTACACATGTTGCATTATTGAGTATATTAGTGACAGAAGAAAACTCCCATTCTGACTAGGCGGAACTGAATTCTCCATATATACTTTTACATGTCCAGTGAATAATTTTCCACAGACTAGTTTCTGGCTCTGTACATTCCAAATCTATTTCTCCTCAGCTACACATATTCCCAATGCTGGGTGCTATAGGAGGTGGTAGTATGTGAGATATGATCTTTGGCCCTGCACCACTAGCCAGCATAGTAAGGTAATTGAGGTGAGAGTATTTCTGGAAGCCACTCCTATGCTGAGACGGTTAACAGTGGCATAGAGGTGACTGCCAGCCATGGAAATATATCTGATCAAATCAAAAATAAATGTAAACCCAATTCAATTTCCCCTCTGCATGATCCCAACAATGTTCACAGCCACCCCAATGCCAATCCCGCCATGAAGGAAGAGTGATACAGGGGAAGTCAGAGTGAAGAGACAGCTGTCTTAACTGATTGTAATTAAAATATTTTACTTTTGCAAATTTTACAAAAGCACATGACTGTGTTACCCCACCATAAGGAGCCTTGTGTCTCGTAAGGGGCTCCTGCAAGTGAGCGGCTCTGACGCTTAAGCTTCATTAGCTTCACAGTAAATTTGGTACTAGATGTGGAGTGTGTGAGAGAGAGGAGTCAAGGATGATGCCAAGGTTTTTGGTCTGAGCAACTGGGTGAGTGAAGTTGTCATTTCCTGAGATGTAGAAGACTAACAGAAAATAAGTTATGGGGATGAACATCTGAAGATTCAGTTTGGAACAGGAAAAGTAGTTTAAGATGTCTATAACACAGCTAAGCCATGTCAAGTAGGCAGTTGGATGTATGAATCTGGAGTTCAGGAGAGAGGACTTGCTGAAGAAGTAAATTAGGCAGACAGCAGCACATGGGTTATATTTGAAGCCATGAGATTAGACAGGAGCAAGGAGAGTGAGAGAAAATAGGTGGACCAAGACCAAGCCCTTGGGAAATTCTAATGTTGGAGAAGTTGGGGAAAAGAAGAGGGATTGATAAAAGAGACAAAGAAAGGAACCAATGTGGTCAAAAGAAACCAGGAGAGCGTGAGGTCCTGGAAGCCAACTGAAAAAAAAAGTGTTTCAAAGTCGGAGTGATCAACTATTTCAAGTAATGTTAGGACTGAGAGTTGAACATTAGATTTTGCATCAATGGTAATGGAGAAATTGCCCAGAGGTGGTTGGAGTGAGTCAGAGAGTGGACAGAATAAACAACCTACAGAATGGCAGAAAATATTTGCAAACTATATATCCAACAAAGGACTAATATCCAGAATCCACAAGGAACTCAAATCAGCAAGAAAAAGCAAATAATCCCATTAAAAAGTGAGCAAGTGACATAAACAGACACTTCTCAAAAGAAGATACACAAATGTCCCACAGGTATATCAAAAAATGTTCAACATCACTAATCATCAGGGAGATGCAAATTAAAACCACAGTGAGATACCATCTTACCCCAGCCAGAATGGCCATTATTAAAAAGTCAAAAAACAATAGATGTTGGTAAGGATGCAGTGATAAGGGAACACTTTTACACTGCTGGTGGGAATGTGAATTAGTACAACCTCTATGAAAAATAGTATGGAGATTTCTCAAAGAACTAAATGTAGCTGTACCATTCGATCCAGCAATCCCACTACTTGGTATCTACCCAACAAAAAACAAGTCATTATATTAAAAAGACACTTGCACACATGTGTTTATCACAGCATTATTCACAATTGCAAAAATGTGGAATCAACCTAAGTGCCCATTAATGATAGACTGGATAAAGAAAATGTGGTACATATACACCATGGAATACTATGCGGCCATAAAAAAGGAATAAGATCATGTCCTCTGCAGGGACATGGATGGAACTGGAGGCCATTATCCTAACACAGGAAAAGAAAACCAAATACCACATATTCTCACTTATAAGTGGGAGCTAAACGATGAGAACACATGGACACATAGAGAGGAATGGCATACACAGGGGCCTATTGGAGGATGAAGGGTAGGAGGAAGAAGAGGATCAGGAAAAATAACTAATGGGTACTAGGCTTAATATCTGGGTGATGAAATAATTTGCACAATAAACTCCTATAACACAAGTTTATCTGTGTAACAAATTTGCACATGTACCCCTGAACTTAAAATAATTTTTTTAAATAAATAAAATGTGGCATATATACACCATGGAGTACAAACTACTCAGCCATCAAAAAAGAACAAAATAATGTCTTTTGCAGCAACTTGGATGAAACTGGAGGCCATTATCCTAAGTAACTCAGGAATGGGAAACCAAAAACCACATGTTCTCCCTTATAAGTGGGAGCTAAGGCATACAGGGTGGTATAATGGACACTGGAGACTCAGAAAGGGAGGAGGGTGGGAGAGGGTAAAGGAGGAAAAAAATTACCTATTAGGTATAATGTACACTATTTGGGTGACAGATACACTGAAAAACCAAACTTCACTGCTATACAATTCATCCATACAGCCCAAAACCACTTATACCCCCTGTGTTAGATCATTCTTGCATTGCTATAAAGAAATACCTGAGACTGGGTAATTTATAAAGAAAGGAGGTTTAATTTGGCTCATGGTTCTGCAGGCTGTACAGGCATGGCACCAACATCTGCTCAGCTCCTGGTGAGGGCTTCAGGGAGCTTCCAATCATAGGAAAAGGTGAAGAGGAGCCAGCATATCACATGGTGAGAACAGGAGCAAGAGAGAGAGGGTGGAGAGGTGCTAATGTTGGAGACATTTAAACAACCAGATCTTGCATAAACTCAGAGCAAGAGCTCACTTATCACCTAGAGGATGGCACCAAAGCCATTCATGAGGCATCCACCCCCATGATCCAACACCTCCCACCAGGACCAATCTCCAACACTGGGGATTATAATTCAAAATGAGATTGGGAAGAGACAAATATCTAAACCATATCAACCCCTAAAACTATTGAAATAAAAGAAAGAAAGATAGAAATAATCTAAAGTTAGGTTGTAATTATGGTTGCATAGCTCTATAAATATACTAAAAAGCTTGGAATCATATAGTAAAAACATGAGTTAATTATTTTATATAAAATATACCCCAGGTAAAGCCTTTTTAAAAATAAACGTCAAAAAATACCAGAGATAGTGATCATACTTTGTGGCTTGGAACTTGCTTTTCTCAGTAATAGTTCTTGGGATTTTTTTCCTATCAGTGCATATAGATCTACTTCATTAATTTTAAAAATTGTTTAGTGTAAGCGGTACCATCATTATTTACCCAATTCCCTTTGATGGACATTTTGGTAGTTATCTCCTTGGCAATCATAAATAATGCTGCAATTAATATCTTTGAACATATTTTTATGCATGTGCAAAATACAGATCTCTGATCTCTGGAATTGCTAAATAACAAGTATGCACATTTTGAGTTTTGACACATTACCAAATTGCACTCAATTGACTTTTCTCATCAGTAATATTTCAGAATGCCCTTTTGACACACCATTTTAAGCACTAGATACTAACAATCTTTTAATCTTTGCCACCCCGGTAGGTTTGTAAAAATAGCAATATGATTTTAATTTGCATGACTTTGATCACCAGTGAAGCAGAACACATTTTAATCTTTATTTCCATTTATATTTCTTACTTTGTATCACAACTGGGTCCTTTCCAATTTTTTCTATTTAAGCGTGTATCTTTTTATGTTAATCAATTAGTTAGAATCATCTCATATAGGCTGCAAATATTTTTTTCTAAATATATTGTTTGAATTTCAACATTATTTATGGTATTTTAATAGAGTTTTAAAATGTGGTCTATGCTTTCATTCTTTTCTTTTAATGGTTTCTGCCTCCAGCATCACATCTGATTGTTTTTTTTTAACAAAAGCCAGAGAAATAGGTTTTCAGATTATTAACCCAAAGCTTAAAGAGAGCACGTTCCCTTTTCATAGCTAATCAGGTATCTGCAATGGAAACAAAATTTCCCCTCCCCATTCCCAACTTTAATCAAAATGTTTTTCTCCTTATGTTACTGACAAAAAAAAAGCCACTGCCTAATTGAGACTTCTGTGTATTCAATTAATGCTTCTGTGCATTTGGCCTGACAACGTCCAGGGGCTAATGGGACCATGTGCTATCTTTAACAAAGATGAGAGTACAAACATGAGTAAGACAGCCTATTATGGGCTTTCTGGGGCCTTTTAAAAATATTACATTTTCAGCATGTGAATTACACCAAATGGTGGCAACACAGGTTTCTGGGGTTTAATGCATTTCAGTTCATTCCATTTATAAAGCAAAATTGAAATAAAGTAATTCTATTCCAAAATATGTTTTAATCATGAGTTTTTGAAAGCTCTTTAGGTAAGATGTTTTTGCCTTGCATGATTTAGAAAATTAACTGGGTTTCCACAGTATTTGAATACTGCAAGTTGAACTTACTTTCAATCTAAAAGCAGGCAGAAGAGAATTTTGATGTAAATTGAATTATTCGAGTAATTTTCTTAATGATTAAGAAGTCGACTCAAAAAAACAAATGCTAGCCACTGCCTATAGAATAAAGAGTTATCAATCCTTGTTGTTTTTCCAAAGTAGTCCATATGTTTTAGAGGTAAATTTTGAAGTAAATTTGAAGTAAATGTCCAAAGTAAGAAAAATAAAATCGAACACTCAGACTTCAATTACTGCAAAAAAGATTTACAAAAATCTTTCAGATCACAAGAAATTGTTAAAACAACAGAACTCAAAAACAGAGGAGAAAGGAAAAAGTATGGGTTGTGAGGTTAATTCCAGCAGGTCTAGAATTAGCCCTAGTTGTTTTATTGAAGTTCTAGCATGACACTGACCTCCTATCAAGACACAAAACATACTGGTTAATGGTGTTGTTTTGTAGCCATGAGTCTTGAGATTCATGGTGGTTTGTCCGAGCTTGTCGACATTATGTATTGGTAACAGTGAGACTGATTATTTGTACCTGGTCTCAGTGTGACACCTGTCCCTCCCTCAAAGGGCTCTACTGTTAAGGCTAAAATATGCCTGTGTGACTGTCAAAAAATTGTTTAAAACCCATCTGAGAGTCCATTTTGGACTCCCTGGTTCTGAGGTGTTCTGTGCACATGTCAGTGGTTCCTGGTCCAAGTGATAAAGTGCATCCTGCTGTCACGGCTCTTAGAGAGGAGGACAATAGGATCCTGTACCTGACCACTCCAGACCCTTGGCTGTATCCTTTTCCTGTAGTAAACTATATACTTGAGAGTAATGCCATTTGAGTCCTCTAAGTCTCCTTTAGCAATGGAACCCTGTTCACTTGCCATAGTTAATGCAGCATGAAAAAGTCATCCAGGAGAGTGGAAGAGATTATTAGTGGGGATACACATTGTTCAAAAATGGTGCTGAAAAAAATGGTGCTGGGACAAATAGTGTAGTAGATGTGTCTGCCCAGGTCACAGTGATTCTTCCCAGAGAACTTCTATCTTCTATCTTCTCCTTTCCAATTCATAAGGTTTCAGGAGTGGGTCCACAACAGCCATGTACACATTAAGTGACCCATGTTCCCTAGCCAAAGCTAGTTGGATCAGAGGTGAACGCCTGACCCAAGCTAGACTGATCAGAGTCTCTTCCAGTCTGAAGGGTTGGCATCTTTAAGTGAGGAAACCTAAAAGCTCAGGTGTTGAGCTTTGGTATACACAGCTTCCACCAACAGGACCAAGTAGCCGAGAAAGCCCAGCCACAGAGATGAATGAAGCCAAGGCTCAGAGGGCAGCAGAGCTGAGGAATGGCAACAAGCTACTCTTTGCATTCCTGACACCATTTCCTTCTGATTCCAGCCGTTTGGGAGATTAAGCTCCATCCAAGATCTGGGTTCCAGAGAAATACTCCACACTCTTATAATAAATTCCTTTTTTTTCCCCCATCAAGCTAGCTTGAGTTAGCATCTTTACTAGTACCTAAATATCCTTAACTCACTAGCCATGTAGAAACATATAGAGCTAGATCCCTACCTCACTGCCTGCCCAAAAATACATTCCAGATGGAATTAAGATTTCAATTTCAAAATAAAACAATATAGGGAGTAAAATCAAATGTAGGAGAATTTATTTATTTATTTATTTATTTGAGACCGGGTTATGTGTTGCCTAGGCTGATCTCGAACTCCTGGCCTCAAGCGAGCCACTCAACTCAGCCTCCCAAAATGTTGGGGTTACAGTTGTGAACCACTGTGCCCCAGCCAGGAGAATATTTTTATAATCTTGGAATCTACAATCAAAAATAAAAAAGATTTAATCATTTGCCTGTATGACATTTGAATACTTATAAACAGCCAAAACACAGCATAAACAAAGCCAAGAAGCATAAAAATAGGGAAAGTATTTGTAACAAATATGCAAAGCAAATGACTAGTATTGGTAATACACAAAGGACTGTTATAAATTAATAAGATTGGCCGGGCACAGTGGCTCACGCCTGTAATCCCAGCACTTTAGGAGGCTGAGGCGGGTGGATCACCTGAGGTCAGGAGTTCGAGACCAGCCTGGCCAACATGGTGAAACCCCATCTCTACCAAAAATACAAAAATTAGCCGGGCATGGTGGGCAGGTGCCTGTAATCCCAGCTACTCGCGAGGCTGAGGCAGGAGAATTGCTTGAAGCCGGGAGGTGGAGGTTGCAGTGAGCCGAGATTGCACCATCGCACTCCAGTCTGAGGGACAAGAATGAGACTTCGTCTCAAAAAAAAATAAATAAATAAAATTAATAAGATTAAAAAGGCAGGCAAATCGACAAAGGATGAAAATTGAGAAATCATAGAAGGCAAGTTACAAATTACCAGCAAACATATTATATGAAAAGATGTTCAACCTGACACTTATTTAAGAAATAGAAATGAAAACTACAGATTGGCAGATATTAAAAAGATTAATAGCCCTAGTGATGACAAGGTTTTAGAAAAACATATACTGTCTTTTAACTATTGTTAAAAACTTTTTGGAGTGTGATTTGGCAATATCAATTAAAATTTTAAATACAGAATAACTTTTGACATCAGTAATTCCACTGCTGGGAATTTATCCTACAGAAAATCACATAATGTGCATGACACTATATAATAAGGTTATTATAAAATGGTTTATAATAAATTTGGACATACACAAATGTCTATCACAAGGCATTGCATTTTTTAAAAATCTAGCATAACCACAGAGGGTAATAAACTGCAGCAGTTTAAAAATATTGAGGCAGCATTGTGTGTACTGACATGGAAAGCTACTTGGGAAATATTTTAAGAAAAAAGCAAGTTGCAGATCACAGGAATAGCATGATCTTATTTTTGAAGACATGAGGGAGACCATGACCTGATAACAGTGGTTACCTGTGGGCAACAGGAAACCGGGAGCGGGGGAGGGGGGCACAGAAAGCTGATAATTTTTAATGTATACAGTTCTAAGTGTTCTAAAGCTTCTACAACAGACATTTGTTAATTTTGTAATGATTTTAAAATAAAATATTTTTAGAAACTTCATACAAAAACAGAAAGATAGCTGGGTGCGGTGGCTCATGCCTGTAATCTCAACACTTTGGGAGGCTGAGGCAGGTGGATCGCCTGAGGTCAGGAGTTCGAGACCAGCCTGGCCAATGCAGTGAAACCCCATCTCCACTAAAAATACAAAAATTAGCCGGGCATGGTGGTGCACGCCTGTAATCCCAGCTACTCGGGAGGCTGAGGCAGGAGAATTGCTTGAACCCGGGAGGCAGGTGGAGGTTGCAGTGAGCCGAGATTGCACCATTGCACTCCAGCCTGGGTGACAAAAGCAAGAATCTGTCTCAACAACAAAAACAACAAAATAATACAATTTAATTTAAAAATAAATAAATGAATAATAAGACAACATCAAAATAGGTCAATTCTCTTTAATTTAAATTACAAATCTAACATGATCCCAGTAAAACTGCCTATTCTGGGGACTAGAGAAGCTTGTTTGATGTTCATATGGAAAATAAGAAAGAATAACCAGAAAAATGCTGAAAAGGAAGAATAATGGGGCAGGAGGAACTTGTCTTATTAAAGTATATACAATAAATACGGATAGCAAGGATGTTTATTACACCAGTGTTTATATTAGAGACCAACTGTAGACCACTAAAATACCTACCAATATAAGACTAGTTAAATAAAATATGATATGTCCATGTTGTGCAATATTATGCAATTATTGACAATAATGTAGATGTATTGATGTGGAAAGATGCTCATGACATATTGCAAAATACAATAAAGCAAGTTGCAAAACAATAAATATAATGTAATCCTATTTATGGAAGAAAGGCACATGTATATATGAGCACACATACATTACATGTATGTAAATACATGAAAAGTAGACAGAAATTATGCCCACTGAACTGGTAACAGTGGTTACCTTCAAGGAGAGGACTGGGATTCAGGGTATGAGTGGTGGGAGGGAGAGTAGTAAGGATTTTGTTCTGTATGCTTCTATAATGTTTGAATCTTTTATGATGAGAATGATTCCTGTATCACCTGTATACTTTTTAAAAGACAAAAAATGTCTGTAATCCCAGCACTTTGGGAGGCTTAGGCAGTGGATCACTTAAGGTCAGGAGTTCAAGACCATCCTGACCAACATGGCGAAATCCTGTCTCTACTAAAAATACAAAAATGCATGGTGGTGCAACGCCTGTAATCCCAGCTATTCAGGAGGCTGAGGCACAAGAATCGCTTGAACCTGGGAGGTGGAGGTTGAAGTGAGACGAGATCGCACCATTGCACTCCAGCTTGGGTGACAGAGGGAAACTCTGTCTCAATAAATAAATAAATAAATAAATAAATAAATAAATAAATAAATAAATAAATAACAAAAAGTAAGAGCAGTTACCGCAGTCTGCTTTTCTGTGAATGTTGGGACAAACTGGACCACAAACAAAAGTTTACATTCAATCACATATTTATTTCTTCATTCATTCAACAAATATTTCCTGCTGAGTTCTAGGCACTTGGTACTCACTAGCGATTAACAGACAATGCTCTGATCCAGAGCACCTCATCCAGCTGGGTGATTGCTGAAGCCAGCTGTCAGATGAGGTGACTGGAACACAGGTGCAGGAGATGTGGCTCTTTAGAAGCCACATAGATCAATTACGTATGGTTAATGGCTACTAATAAAATAAGAAGTTAATGCCTGTCGCAGTAATGTCCAAAAGTGACAGACAACGCGACAGAGGCAAAAAATCTAATGATTTTTTAATCCAATGATGCAAAAAGAGAAAAGCAAGCAGCAGTGGAAAAATCCAACATGTCTCTTGTAAGACTTTTACCTAAAGCCTTTCTCGATCTCTGAACCAGCCACGGAATCAACTCTGCCCTCACCTGTACTTTCTTCGTGTGCCAAAGTGGAAACCTACCCATGGAAATTTGCATTTTCCTTCTTGGACCATGGCAGACTCAGGGAGTGGAGGGTGGCAGGGCATTGCCAGGGCAGCTAGTGGGGACCTCAGGAACCGTAGATTTGTGGCTAAATACCTGAACCCTCCCATCCTGGGCAGGACTGGGATTTATGTGGTCAGAGCCAGAGTGTGAAGCTTCTGCCAGAGGCAGCACAGTCTGCCAAGGACCTGAAGGTCAGGTCAAGTCAAAGCCCTCAGGAGAAAGCTGGGGTTTGATCACCAGGATGACCTGGTGCAGGCCTAAATCCAAAGAGTCCGAGACAAGGCTCAGACTGAGCAAAGAATCCAACACTGCTTGCCTGGCCACATCTCCCTGAGCTACTGATTTCCCTCCTCACGTTCCCCTTTCTGTCCTCTGAATTCAAGTCCTGGCACTGGCTTTCCTGCTACAGCCTTGGCCCTTCTCCACGTAAGTATCTGGCTTTCTGCCTCAGGCTGCCTGAGGAAAAGCCCTGAGACAACCTAGACCCTGGGACCCTGCTACCCAGGAGTCAAGCCCATGGCCTGCACTCCCGGCCCATTTGTCCTGTTCCCTTCGGTGGCAGAGAGACCAGCACCCTACTCATGGGCATTAGAATCTCACTATCAGACCCCTGGCAAGGCCCCGTCTCGGCAGCTCTCCCTTTTCAATATTGCTCTCTGGTTGCAACACTTTGCAGGCATCTTTCTCAGTGTAAATCCACAAATTGGTATTCTGGATTCGCAATCAACCAGTTATAAATTTAGGTAGGGCAATCCCATCCCTAGACCTGAACACTTTTGGGAGAGCTGACAAAGTTTCTGAATCCTCAAATTTGCAAAACAGACCCTCCACCCCTGGCAGGACCCGCTCAAACAGCCAACTGGTTTCTTTCTTTACTACCTCATCACTGAAACAGGCAGAGTCCAAGAGACGATTCTGAAATATAGAACCCTGTTTAGGAAGGCAGGCTTAAGGAGGGCCTCCAGGAAGGGACTGTGAGCAAAGCATAAAGTGTATGCAGGTGTATGGTGGTGGGGGGGGCAATGGCAAGAAGGAGGAATAGAAATAAGAGAGTAGTTAAGAACGTGGGTGGGAGAGGGTGGGTGCTGAGAATTACTTAATAGATACAATGCACATTATTTGGGTCATGGATACACTAAAAGCCTGGATTTCAGACTGTGCAATACATCCACAGAACAAAATTGCATTTGTACGTTTTAGATTTATACAATAATTTTTAAGACAAATGTAGGCTCTGCCTGTGTTTGCATCTCAGTCCAGTTTCCTCATTTGTTAAACAGAATCATAATATCTGAAGTCCAGTTTCCTCATTTGTAAAATGGGATCATAATAGTATTTACCACTATATTATGAGAATTAAATGAGATAGTACCACGGAAGACTTAGCACAATGTCCAGCACATAAGAAGCACTCAGTATATGCCACCTGTTCCTAGAGGAGAGAGTGAGGCCAAGGAGGTTCCAACGGGAAGAAAGGAGAAATAAATGAAGGGAGAGGAGAAAGACTCAGATAAGCTGCCTAATTTCCACTTTTTTCTGAGGGCCAGCTTTGACTATTTTAGGTGTTTTACCAGAAATGTATTTGCATCGTTTGTAAATTTCCCTGTCACTACCAATTTCCACTTCCAGCTCTGTCCTTTTTTATCTGTGTGTGACCATGGGTAAATCTCCTAATCACTCCATACCTCAGTTTCTCCAAAAATACAAGTAAGTGGTTATTGTAGAAAACGGTTAAGATCATTCCTATTCTAACATTCTTATTCTATCTTAAATTCTTGTCTTTTTCTTTGTGAAAGGGTTATGGGTTGAATTATGTCCTCAGAAGGATATATTGAAGTCTTAAGCCCCAGTACCTGTGTTACTGGTGGAAGGTGTCCAGGTTCTTGGCATTTTGAACAAAGAATTGGACAAAATGCACAGGTTTGTCAAAGGTCAGATGGCTGTAGGTGTGCAGTTTTATTCCTGGGTTCTCTATTCTGTTCTGTTACCAGTGGAGGGTGTCCAGGTTCTTGGCATTTTGAACAAAGAATTGGACAAAACGCACAAACAAAGCAAGGAAAGAATGAAGCAAGGAAAGCAGAGATTTATTGAAAACGAAATTACACACCACAGGGTGGGAGTGGGCTGAAGCAGCCGCTCAAGGGCCCCGACACAGAATCTTCTTGGGTCCAACACTCCCTAGAGGTTTCCCATTGGCCACTTGGTGTTCCCCTTATGTAAATGAAGTGGTGGCCCACAGTCAGAGGCTAAAGTGAAGTTACAAATTGCACTTCTATGCAAACAAAGACTTGGCCCGCAATCAGAGGCTGAAGTTACAAAGTTACGATCCTATGCAAAAAGCAACCAATCAGAGGTATTTTCAATTTCCCATCTGCCCCACAGAAAGGGTGGGGATTTGCAAAGGGAGTAGCCTCTGGTCCTTTTGTTACTTAGGCGTGGAAAGTTAGGGTTTTCCTTTCCATTTCCTTCTAGGAAGTCAGTGTGAATCAGCCTCAGGTTCCCTACCTCCAGACCCTATTCTCCTACCTCACCTGTAAATGAGAACTTATTTGGAAATAATCAAAGATGTAATCAAATTAAGATAGGTCATTAGGGTGGGCCCTAATCCAATATGGCTGGTGTCTTTCTAAGAGTAGAAGATGCACAAAGACACGGGGGAGAAGACAGCCATGTGATGACAGAGGCAACAATTGGAGCGATACATCTACAAGCCAAGGAACACCCATGATTACCAGAAAACAACAGAAGCTAGAAGGAGACAAGGAAGGATTCTCCCCTCCAGGTTTCAGAGGGGCAGGCCCTGAAAACACCTTGATTTCAGAATTCTAGTGTCCAGAACTGTGAGAAAATAAATTTCTGTTATTTTAAGCCACCCAGTTTGTACTACTTTGTTACAGTAGCCCCAGGAAACTAATCCAGAAAGTGTCCCCAAAACATGTCTATCTTGTGCTATCAAACTGTTGTTTCCAAGAGTCCTACCTTCTTTCATATCTCCATTTCTAATTAAAGAAAGTTTAAACACAGCATTCTAAATTCCTGATTTAGCAATTTCATTAAATGATAAAAATTAATGCATGATATACCAGATATTCGGAAAACATAAATTGCCAGAAGATTGTTATAGCAACATCCATACTAATTAACATGTCTTAAGAAAGGCCATGCATGTTTATCAACTAATTAGAATCATACAATCAAAAGAATAAAGAGTACTTCCTTGGGGGATATAAAATAAATAAATAACTACAATATTTTCATTAAAGTTGGCAATGTTCCTTTGAACCTATTTGAATGCTAGAAATTGATGTATAAATTAAATGGTTTTATAGTTTAGATTTGATATTTAGAAGAGATTTAGACCATTAGTGCAAATTATTTTAAAATGTATTTTGTGTTTGAAAAATACTATGATGCTTACAATGCTATGTGAAGAAAATGAGCTACAACTCATTTAAAATCGTGAATAAAAGGGTGTTTTAGAGACTGATGTCCATATTCCTATGAGACCTGAAAAATTTTCCAAAGTTCAGAGTGTTTGACAAAAAAGTGCACCAATTCCTAGATATGGGGTTTGCCAAATTGTAACCCACAGGCCAAATCCATCCCATCACTGGTTTTTTGTACAGCCTACACGCTAACTACACACACACACACACACACACACACACACACACATATATATATACACACACACATATTAAACAGTTAAAAAATTGAAAGAAGAAAAATGTTTTGTGACTCGTGAAATTTACATGAAATTCAAATTTCAGTGTTAATAAATAAAGTTTTATGGGAACACATCCTCCCTCACTCATTCATTTACATATTGTCTATGGCTGTTTGCATCACTTTCCTATTGCTGTATAACAAATTACCACAACTTTAGTGGCTTACTTAAAACACAAATTTATTATCTTACAGTTTCCACTGGTCAGCAGTCCCGGCAGGACTGGGCTGTTTGTTCAGGGTCTCACCAGGCTGAAATCAAGGTGTTGGCCGGGGTGGTAGTCTCATCTGAGGCTCAAGGTCCTCTTTCAAGCTCACCTAGTTGGCAGAATTTAATTCTTTGCAGTTGTAGAACTGGGACTCCCATTCTTATGCTGGCCACCAGCCAAGGGCTACCTTCAGCTCCTAGAGGCTGGTTACATTCCTTGCCACATGGCCCCTCCATCTTCAAAGTAAGCAATAGAAAGTCTCCCTCACATTAAACCTCTTTAACATTTTGAATCTCTCTTACTAGGAAGAGCCCTATCCCTTTTAAAGGCTCACCTGATTAGGCAAAACCTACCATGCATAATCTCCCTATTTTAAGGTCAACTGATTTGGGACATTAAGTATGTCTCCAAAATCCCTTCATGGCAGCACCTAGATTAGTGTTTGATTAAATAACTGAGATAAAGTTTGTATGCATCAGGGGCCAGGAATCTCAGAAGCCATCTTAGAATTCTGCCTACCACACTGTTGCCATGCTATGATGGGAAACTTCAGTAGTTGCAACAGAGACCACATGGCCAGCAAAGCTTAATATTTGGCCCAGAGACCATACGGCCCCAAATTACTTACTATTTGGCCCAAACAGAACAAGTTTGCTGATCCCTGTCCCAAATTAAGCTGAGTTTCAAACTTGAAAACTGCATGATCTCCGTTCAGCAAATAACCCTAAATCTGGGACAGTGTAAACAGAAGGAAGAGGCCATGAGAGTGAGACAATAGTAGCATTACCAAACTGTTTCAACTTTTCAACTCACATACACACACACACACACACACACACACACACACAAATACAGATGGTACTGAACTGGTGGTACTTTTTTCTTTTCTTTTCTTTTCTTTTTTTTTTTTGGAGATGGAATCTTGCTCTGTCACCCAGGCTGGAGTGCAATGGTGCAATCTCAGCTTGGCTCACTGCGACATCCACCCCCTGGGTTCAAGTGATTCTCCTGCCTCAGCCTCCCAAGTAGCTGGGACTACAGGCGTGCACCACCACGCCCAGCTAATTTTTGTATTTTTAGTAGAGATGGGGTTTCACCATGTTAGCCAAGCTGGTCTCGAACTCCTGACTTCAGGCAATCCGCCTGCCTCGGCCTCCCAAAGTGCTGGGATTACAGACGTGAGCCACAGAGCCTGGCCAATACTTTTTCAAATGAGTCTTTTCAAGCACACACTAGGGGACTAATAAAATGATAACTCGCGTCATAATATTATCACTGCCCATCTTTGTCAAATCTTAACATGTTTGCTTCTTTTTAAAGTAATAAAATTGGCCAGGCTCAGTGGCTCATGCCTGTAATCCCAGCACTCTGGGAGACCAAGGTGGGCGGATTACATGAGTCCAGGAGTTTGAGACCAGCCTGGCCAACATGGTGAAATCCTGTCTCTACTAAAAATACAAAAAAATTAACTGGGTGTGGTGGTGCACGCCTGTAATTCCAGCTAGTCAGGAGGCTGAGGTGGGAGAATCACCTAAGCCTAGGAGGTCGTGGCTGCAGTGAGCGGAGATGGCACCACTGCACTCCAGCCTGGGTGACAGAGTGAGACTTTGTCTCAAATAAAAAAATAAAGTAATAAAAGCCATAACATTGTAGCCTCCTCTGATCTCATGCCACTCCCTCCACCTTCAGAGGTAAACACTATCCCTTCCACCTATTCATCTATCCACAGAAAACATATTGCCATTTGTCATCTTTTGAACTTTACAGAAATCAAACTATATAGCATGTATTCTGCAATTTCCTTCTCTTGCTTAGTGTGTTTATGAAATTTATTCCCATCAATGTGTATAGCTAAAATTTGTTCATTTTTACTGACATACAGCGTCCCATTGTATAAGTATACCATGGTTTATTTTTCTATTCAACTGGTGGTGTACATTTGGGTTACATGTAGTCATTTACTATTACAAACAATGCTGCTATGAACATTCTTGTGTGGTCTCCTGACTCAGATATGAAAAAGTATCCCTGGCTGGGCGTGGTGGCTCACACTTGTAATCCCAACACTTTGGGAGGCCGAGGCAGGCAGATCACCTGAGGTCAGGAGTTCCAGACCAGCCTGACCAACATGGTGAAACCTGTCTCTACTAAAAATACAAAAAATTAGCCAGGCATGGTGGTGCATGCCTGTAATCCCAGCTACTTGGGAGGCTGAGGCAGGAGAATCACTTGAATCCAGGAGGCGGAGGTTGCAGTGAGCCGAGATCATGCCACTGCACTCCAGTGTGGGCGACAGAGAGAGACTCCGTCTCAGGGAAAAAAAAAAAAAAAGAAAGAAAAAACAAAGAAAGAAAGAAAAGAAAAAGAAAAAGTATCTCTAGCATATTATCTGAGAGTAGAATTTCTGGGTCTTAGGGTATGTGTATGTTTATCTTTATTAGATATTATCAAATTCTTGGCCGGGCGCAGTGGCTCACGCCTGTAAACCCAACACTTTGGGAGGCTGAGGCAGGCAGATCACGAGGTCAGGAGATCGAGACCATCCTGGCCAACATGGTGAAACCCTGTCTCTACTAAAAATACAAAAAAAATTAGCCAGGTGTGGTGGCACGTGCCTGTAGTCCCAGCTACTCAGGAGGCTGAGGCAGAAGAATCGCTTGAACCCAGGAGGCGGAGGCTGCAGTGAGCCGAGATCACGCCACTGCACTCCAGCCTGGGCGACAGAGTGAGACTCTGTCTCAAAAAAAAAAAAAAAAAAAGAATTGTTCTCCAAAATCTTTGTGCCAATTTATACTCCAACTAACAGTAAACAGTTCCCTTTTCCCTAAGCCCTTACCAATAATTAATATCATCAAACTTTTAATTTTTACCAGTCTCTTGGGTATGATGTGGTGGTTTCATTATTGTTTAATTTTGTATTTTCCTGATTACAAATTATATAAAATAGCTTTCCGTATTTTTACTGTATCTTCAGATTTCTTCTTCTGTGATCTGCCTATTCATAAACCCTTGACAATTTTCCTATTGGGCCATTTGTTGGTTTTTAACTAATCTGTAGTCTTTACATATTCTAATACTAACCCTTTATCACTTATATTCATTTATTCATTCATTCATCAAGTATTTATTTAGTATATAGTATATGCCACACATTATTTGAGGACAGAAGGATGTGGCAAGTCAGCAAGGTAAAGTCCCTGATCTCAAGGAGTTTGAATTCTAGTGGGGAGACATGCAATAAAGAGCAAATAGATATATAATATCAGGTAGTAATAAGTGCTATGAAGATAAAACAAATGGAGAAGATGAAGTGACGATGGTTTTATTTTCAATACGGTGGTCAAAGAAGGCCTCTTTGAGGAGGTGACATTTGGACAGACACATTCATTAATTGAAGAAGAGAGTCAGATGTATATTTGAATGAAGAGTATTCTTCCAGGCAGAGAAAAATCAATTGCCAAGGGTCTGGGATAAAAGCAAGCATGTTGCAATTGTCTTTTCCTAGACTGAAACTTGTTTTTTCATTTTGTTTATGACTTGTCTTTTTGTACGCAAGTTTTAAATTTTTAATGTAGTATAATTTAGCCAGATTTTACTTTATTTATGGCTTATCTAGCTGTATTTTGTTTATGAAATCCTTCCTTACTACAAGGTCATAAAGATATTTGCCCTGACCAGGCACGGTGGCTCATGCCTGTAATCCTAACACTTTGGGAGGCCAAGGCAGGTGGATCACCTGAGGTCAGGAGTTCGAGACCAGCCTGGCCAACATGGCGAAACCCCGTCTCTACCAAAAATACAAAAATTAGCCAGGCATGGTGGCAGGCGCCTAAAATCCCAGCTACCTGGGAGGCTAAGGCAGGAGAATCGCTTGAACACAGGGGGCGGAGGTTGCAGTGAGCCGAGATCATGCCACTTCACTCCAGCCTGGGTGAAAGAGCCAAACTCCGTCTTAAAAACAAACAAACAAACAAACAAACAAACAAACAAAAAAACAAAGATATTTTCCCATGCTGTCTTCTAAAAGTTTGTAACTACTTATCACATTTAGGTCATAAAACCACTTTGGGCCGGGTGCGGTGGCTCATGCCTGTAATCCCAGCACTTTGGGAGGCTGAGGCAGGTGGATCATGAGGTCAGGAGATCGAGACCATCCTGAGTAACACAGTGAAACCCCATCTCTACTAAAAATACAAAAAATTAGCCGGGTATGGTGGCACGTGCCTGTAGTCCCAGCTAGTCGGGAAGCTGAGGCAGGAGAATCGCTCGAACCCGGGAGGCAGAGGTTGCAGTGAGCCGAGATCACGCCACTGCACTCCAGCCTGGGGGACAGAGAGAGACTCCATCTCAAAAAAATAATAAAATAAAATAAAACCACTTTGAGTTTGTTTTTGTATACAATGTGGGGTTGAGATTTTATTTTTTTCAAAATAATAACCAGTGGTTCCAGCAACATTTATTAAATAAATCATTTCCACACTGATCATGTATTAAGATTTTCTTTACATGGGGTTTCTGGGCTCTTTGTATTCTGTCCCACTGGTCTATTTTTCTCTGTACTGCCTTAATTACTATAGCTTATAAGAAGTGCTGCCATCGGGTAGGGTATATTGTACTGCTTTAATATTGTCTTGCTTATTCTTGGTTCTATTTAGAATTTTAATTGGAATTGCATTCAATCTCTAAATGAATTTAGGGAGACTTTGCATCATTACATTATTAAGTCTTCCTATACATGAACATATTTTATCTATTAACTTAGATTTTCTTTAATGTTATTCAATAAAGATTTACACTTTTTTGCATATAGGTCTTGTACATCTTTTGTTAGATTTATTCCTGGGTGTCTTTTAGTTTTTGTTTCTACTGTAAGCTCTAATTGGTACACTATTTTTTTTATATTGCTCTTATATCCTAAAACCTTGCTTCAATATTTCACATATACTTTTGTATTTTCTATGTGGACAGTCATGTCATCTGCAAATAATAAGCTTTGTTTCTCCTTTTTTGATCCTTACTTTTTATTTATTTTCCTTTTCTTACTACACTAATTGGGACCTACAGTACAAGGTTGAATAGAAGTGCTAGTTTTGCTCTTTTGTATCATTATGGTGACGTAAATTAATAGTTTTCTTAAGTTAGATCACTCTTTTATTACTGAGATAAACCCACCTTGGTCATAGGTATTTCCAATGCATTTTTCATTCTGATTGCTAGTATTTTGTTTTAGATTTTGGCATGTATGTTCATAAGTGAAGTTAGCATGTAATTTTCCTTTCTCATAATATCTTTGCCTGGTTTAGCAGAGAGGTTATGCTAGCCTTATAAAACGAGTTGGGGGAGATTTAATGCAACAGTTTATATAGTATTGAGATTATCTGTTCCTTGTATATCTGATAGAATTCACCTATACAACCAACTATCTAGCAGGTAGGTGGTGGTTGTTTGTTGGTTGATAGATTTTAACCACTGCTTCAATTTAGTTCACAAACATAAGTCTGTTCAGTTGTCCCCATTTTTTCTTGAGTCAGTTTTGGTAAATTTTAGCTTTATATAAAATTATCCATTTAAGTGTTCAAATTTAATGGCATAAAGATGTTCACAAAGTTATCTTATTTTTATTTCAATATCCTATCTACTGTTACTTACTTTACACCCATTTATGGTTTGGTTTTTTTTTTTTTTTTTTTTAGATGGAGTCTCACTCTGTTACCCAAGCTGGTAGTGGCGCGATCTCAGCTCACTGCAACCTCCACCTCGCGGTGCAAGCGATTCTCCTGCCTCAGGCTCCTGAGGAGCTGGGACTACAGGCATGCGCCACCATGCTCAGCTAATTTTTGTATTTTTAGTAGAGATAGGGTTCGCTATGTCAGCCAGGCTGGTCTCGAACTTCTGACCTCAGGTGATTCACTCGCCTTAGCCTCCCAAAGTGTTGGGATTACAGGCATGAGCCACTGCGCCCGGCCCCATTTTCCTTTTTTATTCATTGATGGCACTGAATTTATTGATGAGTAGGTGATTTTTTTATGGCTTATCTCATGATTTATTCAGACCTTTAATGTCTTTCAATGAAGCTTTACAAGTTTGTTCTTAAATGCTTTATTTTTTGTTGCTCTTGAAAATGGCCTTTTTTAAAAAAAATGTATTTTTGTGTATAGTAACCCTATTTATTCTATTTTTAAAATCTTTTATTTTAAGTTCAGGGGTACATGTGTAGGCTTGCTACATAGGTAAATGTGTGTCATGAGGGTTTGCTGTACAGATTATTTCACCACCAGGTATTAAGCCTAGTACCCATTAGTTACTTGTCCTGATGCTCTCCCTCCTCCCACCCTCCACCCTCTGAAAGGCCCCAGTGTGTGAAAGACCCCTCTATGTGTCCATGTGTTCTCATCATTTAGCTCCCACTTATAGGTGAGGACATGCAGTATTTGGTTTTCTGTTCCTGCATTAGTTTGCTAAGGATAATGGCCTCCAGCTCCATCCATGTCCCTGCAAAGGACATGCTCTTGTTATTTTTTATAGCTGCATAGTATTCCATGGTGTATATGTACCACATTTTCTTTATCCAGTCTATCATTGATGGGCATTTAGGTTGATTCCATGTCTTTGCTATTGTGAATAGTGCTGCAATGAACATACATGTGCATGTGTCTTTATAACAGACTGATTTATATTCCTTTGGATATATACCCAGTAATAAGATTGCTGGGTTGAATGGTAGTTCTACTTTTAACTCTTTCAGGAATCACCATACTGCTTTCTGCAATGGGTGAACTAATTTACACTCCCACCAATAGTGTACAAGTGTTCCCTTTTCTCTGCAACCTTGCCAGTGTCTGCTTTTTTTTTTTTTTTCCTTTTTATCATAGCCATACAGACTGGCTTGAGATGGTACCTCATTGTGGTTTTGGTTTGCATTTCTCTAATGATCAGTGATATTGAGCTTTTCTTCATATGCTTGTTGTTCATACGTATATCTTCTTTTGAAAAATGTCTGTTCATGTCCTTTACCCACTTTTTAATAGGGTCGTTTAGTTTTTTCTTGTAAATTTGTTTAAGTTCCTTATAGATGCTGGATATTAGACCTCTGTCAGATGCATAGTTTGCAAAAATGTTCTCCTGTTCTGTAGGTTGTCTGTTTACTCTGTTGATAGTTTCTTTTGCTGTACAGAAGTGCTTTCATTTAATTAGCTCTCCTTTGTCAATTTTTGCTTGTGTTGCAATTGCTTTTGGTGTCTTTGTCATGAAATCTTTCCCTGTGCCTATGTCCTGAGTGGTATTGCCTAGGTTGTCTTCCAGGGATTTTATAGTTTTGGGTTTTACATTCAAGTCTTTGATTCATCTTGAGTTAATTTTTGTATGATATGGTATAAGGAAGCGGTTTAGTTTCAATCTTCTGCATATTGCTAGCCAGTTATTCCAGCAGTATTTATTGAATAGGGAATTCTTTCCTCATTGCTTGTTTTTGTCAGGTTTGTCAAAGATCAGATGGCTGTAGGCATGCAGTTTTATTTCTGGGTTCTCTATTCTGTTCTGTCACGGGTGGAGGGTGTCCAGGTTCTCGGCATTTTGAACAAAGAATTGGACAAAACACACAAATAAAGCAAGGAAAGAATGAAGCAAGGAAAGCAGAGATTCATTGAAAACGAAAGTACACTCCACAGTGTGGGAGTGGGCGGAGCAGTGGCTCAAGGGCCCTGGATACAGAATCTTCTTGGGGGGAGGGAGAGCATCAGGATAAATAGCTAATGCATGGGGGGCTTAATATCTAGCTAATGGGTTGATCTGTGCAGCAAACCACTATGGCACACATTTACCTATGTAACAAACCTGTCCGTCCTGCACATGTATACCGGAACTTAAAATAATTTTTTTTTTGAGATGGAGTCTTGCTCTGTCGCCCAGGCTGGAGTGCAGTGGTATGATATCGGCTCACTGCAACCTCCGCCTCCCGGGTTCAAGCGATTCTTCTGCCTCAGCCTCCCAAGTAGCTGGGACTACAGACACACGCCACCACGCCCAGCTAATTTTTGTATTTTTAGTAGAGATGGGGTTTCACCATATTGGTCAGGCTGGTCTCAAACTCCTGACCTCAGGTGATCCACCCACCTTGGCCTCCCAAAGTGCTGGAGTTACAGGCGTGAGCCACCGCACCTGGCCATACTTTTTTTTTTAATGGAATGTTCGGACAGAGACCGAGACATGGGGAGAAAGCCACGTGAAGAAAGATGAAGGCAGAGATTGAAGCAATGCATCTACAAGCCAAGGAATGCCAAAGATTGGCTGCAAACCTCCAGAAGCGATGAAAGAGGCATAGAAAAGATTCTCTCTCACAGCCTTCATAAGAAACCAACCTTGCTGACCCCTTGATTTCAGACTTCTATTCCCTAGATCTGTGAGACAATACATTTCTGCGCTCAGTTTGTGCCACTATGTTATAACAGCCTTAGGTAATGAATGCAGCATTAGTTAATGAAGCATTGACATTGTCCAGCATAATACTGGACTAGATGTCCTTAAGGGCACTTCTTTACTTCTCTAATACACAATTTTTAAAATGGTTCAATTCAATGACAGAAGACAATAAATTGTTGGAAATATATTTAATTCATTTATTCATTCAACAAATATTCATTGAACACACTACATGGCACAGTAGGGAACAAAACAGACAATCCCCTACCCTGGTGGAGCTTAGATGCTAATGAAGGAGACAGACATTAAAAAAAAAAAAGATAAATACATAGCCACAAACTTGTTAAGTGATATTAAGAAAATACAGGGTGTGGCCGGGTGCAGTGGCTTACACCTGTAACCCCAGCAGTTTGGGAGGCCGAAGCGGGCGGATCACCTGAGATCAGGAGTTTGAGACCAGGCTAGCCAACATGGTAAAATCTTGTCTCTACTAAAAACACAAAAATTAGCCAGGCGTGGTGGTGCACACCTGTGGTCCCAGCTACTCTGGAGGCTGAGGCAGGAGAATCACTTGAACCTGGGAGGCGGAGGTTGCAGTGCACCGAGAAAGTGCCATTGCACTCCAGCCTAGGTGACAAGAGTGAAACTCCATCTCAAAAAAAAAAAGAATGAAAGAAAGAAATAAAAGAAAAGAAAAGAAAAGAAAAGACAGGGTGCTAGGAGAGAGTATAAGAGAGTATTCATAGACGTCCTCTCTGGAGAGACAATATTTAAACTGGAAAGTTGAAGGAAGAGAAGGATCTCTATGTGAAGACAGGGAAGCTCATTTCAGGCAGAAGAAACTGCATGTGCAAGGGTCTTGATGTAGAAATATGTTGGCATGGGTAAAGAACAGAAGGGCTATTAGAACTTGATATGCATGGGAAATAAGAGAGAGAAAAAAAGTCAAAGATGACTGACTGGGAAACTGAGTGAATAGTGGGAGCTATTGACTGAGGTGTGGAAGAATCTAGGAAGAATGAAATGGGTCAGGGTAGGAAGCAAAAGTTCAGTTTTAGACATGTTAAGTTGGGAATCAGTAAATCTTCAAGTGGGAAACAATATATAAGCTTAGAGCTCAGGAGAAAGGCGTGGGCTGGAGATAGAAATTTGGGAGTCATCAATATAGGTGGTATTTATAGCCCTGGAACTGGAAAGGATTATTAGCAAGGGAGTAAGTGGGGCTAGAGAAGGGAGAAGGGCCAAGGACTGAGTCCTGGGGCATCCTGACTCAGAGATTTGGCATTGTCAGATCTGCATTGTCATCTGAGACTCTCCCTTCCCAACCATACTGCCTTTCCCCTTTCTATCCGCAAGTGTCAAGTCTGTGTCATGGTCTGAGGCATTTCCTGCCCAATCTTGCTTCCTCCCCTTTTGTAATTCACAAGCAGACCCCAATAAACTTCTTACACTGCTAATTCTGTCTCAGTATCTGCTTCCCAGAGGACCTGAACTGACACAATTGGTACCAGGATTGGTCTGAGAAAGCAGGAGATGATTGGGGTTTTGGCACTGGATCACTTAATGAAATGAAATGAGGACTTCTTCCCAAGTAGTATGTGGAGCATGGATAGTCCCTGGTACAAGATGGTGGCCCAACTGCTAAAACTGTCACTGGTAGTAACTTGGGAGAGTGTTCTGGTAAAAAGAAAATGCTCTGGCAGGTGCAATGAAGAGTAGAGATGAATAACTTTGCATAGAAGGACAGTGGACTTGGCTGGCTGTCATTAAGGTGCACAGACACCATATGAAGGGACAATTAAGTGGCTGAGGGCAGTTAACTATTGAAAACTAAGCATGAAGGCCAGAGGACCTCTTTGGTAGCTCATAAAGATGTTCTTATCTCGTTCAGTGAGACAGCAGAAAAACCTAGAGATCAAACTCAGAATGACCAAGCTTCAAAGGTGACTGAATACTCATCCAAGCCAGGTCCACGATACTCAAGTCAGCACTCCAGTTAGGCAAACCCAGGATCGTGGCAAACAGCATGGGAATGTCTAAGTGGGTGCTCCCAAAGATTTTGACTCCTCAGACTGCTCTGAACCTTTAGAGCCTGCAGCAGTAACTCATCTCTCCCTGTTAAGGGCTGGCATTCACCCCATCCTTTGTGGAAAGACAGCACAAAGGCCTTTCCCTTATAAGGCACCAAGATCTGCCTCCACCTTTTCTCCTGGCTATAAAACCAGTAAGTAGGGTTAAGTCAGGGTGTAAGCCTGCCAGGGATGTGCTGGGCCTGGTAAGAAAGGAAAAGATCTATACCCCAAAGGAGTTGTAAGATCTAGCCAACATATACTAGGAGTCAGAGAGGTCCCACGGACTGGATTTAGAGTGTTTGAGCAATGGGGCCAGAACATAAGACTAGGTAAGGGAGAGTTTATTGATTTGGGGGCACTGTCCAGGAATACAGGACTTAGCACTGTGGCAAGGACCCTAGGAGTTGGTGTAAACTGGCAGTCAGGGTGGCCCCTAGAACCCTGGGGAAAGTGATAACTCACATTGAGTGAGGGTGAAATGCCTAACTTGCCAGGAAAGATGGTAATGAAAGGAACTAAGTAGCGCAGGAAGGTGAATATGCTGGAGTGGTTATATAACCTGAGGCCAGAAGACCAGCCAGAGAATTATGTTGCACAGGAGGGCTCAGGAGATGCACGATTTACCAATGCCATGTGGAATGCCCTGGTGAAAGGGATGCCAGCATCACCAAGATGTTCCATGGTGTTGCTCCTCTGCAGGCCAAGGTGGACTACAGGAGAGGCAATCACAGAGCTGGGCTTGTTAATGGAAGCCAAAGTTATAAGGGCCGAGTGACTGTGTTTAACTGCCCGAAGTCAGAAGGCTGCACTTAGACCATAATGATTAGCAATCAGAGGAGCAGCCAAAGACACTCCAGGAGTCAAGAGGATTAATAGTGCATGTTGTCCCTAGAGGCAAAATAGGTCGATTGCCAACAAGAATATCGTTTAATTACATAATTTTTTAAGTGGCAATAGATGAGGAGGAGGTTGAAGGTCAACACTCCTATAAAAAGCCATGATCTCCTGCCTAGTTCCTGGATCTGAGTTATCAGACTTAGGACTCATTGACTGAAGAGGTGGCTAGGTCCCCTGGAAGAAGAACCCTACACATCACCATGGCAATTATAAACCACAGTTTGAGTCCTTCTCCCAAAAGGACCTAAGACTTAGATGACTCTACACGAAGGACAGACATTTAGAGACTACTGGAAATTGATGTCTAGAGACCCAAAAAGTTTCTCTAACAAGGAATTCCAGGTAATAAGCAAGGAGACAGAACACAAATTTGGATAGAAGATAGTTTACCAATATAGGAGTACTCTCCTGGTATACACCCGGGGAAGGGCCCTGGAACACAGCAGAAACACAATGCTAGGATAGATCCTAGAAGCATGAAAAACATGTTGTCTGACACTAAGTGCAGTAGAAATGCCTACATTGCCCTGGCAGATAGTGAAGAAAGGAATGAGAAGGCTCAGGGAGGTGGACATGCTGGAGTGCGTATGTCATGTGAGGCCAGAAGACCCACTGGAGGATTCTCTTGTACAGAAGGACTCAGGGAACATCCAGTTCACCCAGGCTCTAAGGAATGTGCTGGAGAGAGGGATGCCAGCATATCACCAGTAAATTCAATGTGGCTCTCCTCTGCAGGCCAGAGTGGATGATAGGAGGGGCAATCACAGAGCTGGGCTCATAACTAGCAATGCGGATGATGGGGCCTCTTCCATCCTGGAAGGTCCAGCAATTCATTCTCACAGGATGGACATTCTTTCTGAATATGGTTTTGCCTTTCCTGCCCACAGAACCTCATCCAGCACCACCATCCAGGGGTTTAAGGAGTGCCTGATCCACACCATGGAATCCAACACAGCACAGCATCCAAACAGGGAATTTATTTCATAGCAAAGGAAGTTTGGGAGTGTGCCTGTGACCATAGGATCCCCTAGGCATGCAACATTCCACACCATTCATAAGTAGCTGGCCTGACAGAGTGATGGAATGGCAAGGAGCAGCTGAAGCACCAGCTCAGAAGCAACACTCTGCAAAGATGTGGTAGCATCCTCCAGGATGCAGTGTAAGCACTAAATTAGAGACCTCTATATGGCACCATCTCGCCAAGAGGAAAAATACATGGGTGCAGGAACCAAGTAGTGAAAGCAGGAGTACCATCATTCTCAATAACCTACTAGTAGCAAGACATTGTGCTTTCAGTCTCCACAACCTGGGGCTCTACAGTGTAAGAGGTGAGCACACTCTTGCCAGGGGCGTAGCAGGAGTCCCATTGAACTATACGCTACAGCTGCCACCAGAGCATTTTGGAGGTCAGAGACATGGGGAGTAAAAATTAGAAATACTCTGTTATAAGATGCCTGCACTACTCATGAAGCAGTATAGTGTTAGTTGAAGGTTGACTTACATTAGTTAAAAATGTACGTTATAGGCTGGGCGTGGTGGCTCATGTCTGTAATCCTGACACTTTGGGAAGCTGAGGCAGGAGGATAGCTTGAGCTCAGGGGTTTGAGACCAGCCTGGACAACATGGTGAAAATTTGTCTCTACAAAAAAATACAAAAATTAGCCAGGCAGCATGGCACGCATCTGTAGTCCCGGCTACTTGCGGGGCTGAGGTAGGAGGACCACTTGAGTCCAGGAGGTCGAGGCTGCAGTGAGCCAAGATTGAGCCACTGCACTCCAGCCTGGGTGGCAAAGTGAGACCCGGTCTCAAAAATAAATAAATTAATTAAAATGTATATTATAAAGTCTAGGGCAACCATTGCAACTGATACATTAGGAGAGGAGATAAAATGGAATCATATGAAAAGCTCAATTTAAACCAGGGAAGGCAGAAAAAGACGATAGGGAAAAAACAAAGAACAAGAGCAATAAATAGAAAACAGTTATAAAAATGGACACAAATACACACTTAGAAGAAATAAGACCTGGTTTTCAATCATCAGTAGAGTGACTAAAGTTAACGTGAATCAATTGTACATTCCAAAATACCTAGAAGAGGCCGGGCGCGGTGGCTCACGCCTGTAATCCCAGCACTTTGGGAGGCCAAGGCAGGTGGATCACCTGAGGTCAGGAGTTCAAGACCAGCCTGACCAATATGGTGAAACCCCATCTCTACTAAAAATACAAAAATTAGCTGGGCGTGGTGGCATGCGCCTGTAGTCCCAGCTGCTCGGGAGGCTGAGACAGGAGAATTGCTTGAACCCGGGAGGCAGAGGTTGCAGTGAGCTGAGATCGTGCCACTGCACTCCAGCTTGGATGACAGAGCAAGACTCCGTCTCAAAAAAGCAAAACAAAACAAAACAAAACAAAATAGCTAGAGGAGAATAATTCAAATGTTCCTAGTTAAAAGAAAAGATTTATGTTTAAGATGATGGATATTCTAATTACCCTGATCCGATTATGTAAATGCATATCGTAAATACAATGCATATGTAAATGCATGTGTAAAATTATCACATGTATCCCAAAAGTATGTACATCTAATATGTATCAATTTAAATAAATAAATATACGAAAGAAAATAGTTATAAAGATGGTAGATATTAGTCTGACTATATCAAAGTCACTTTAAATGTGAATGGTCTAAATGCACCAATTAAAAGACAGAGATTGTCATAGTGGATAAGAAAATAATATCCAATTACACACTGTTTATAAGAAATCCACTTTTAATATAAAGACATAGACATATTAAAAGTCAAAGGTATGGTGGCTCACACCTGTAATCCCAGCACTTTGAGAGCCTGAGGCAGGAGGATTGCTTGAGCCCCGGAGTTTGAGACCAGCCTGGGCAACATAGTGAGACCCCATCTCTACAAAAAAATTAAAAATAAAGTAAAAAGCCACAGATATACTAAAAAAACAAAAAACAAACAAAAACAAAAAAACACTGACCACAAGAAATTTGGGGTATTTATATTTCTATCAGATAAAGCAGGTTTCATAACAAGGAATGTCATCAAGAATAAAATGGGGATCATTCTGCGACCGGCACTCCACGGGTCAGATGGCTGCACAGCAGTGGCGGAGGTGACCATAGCCACATAATGTCCATAGTTCATTTATCTGTTCATGCCAAATGGATTGTGGGGAAGGTGACTGGGACAAAAATGCAAAAGACTGCTAAAGTGAGAGTGATCAGGCTTGTTCTGAATCCCCATTTATTAAAGTATTATAATAAGCGAAAAACGTACTTTGCTCACAATGCCCTTCAGCAGTGCACAATTGGGGATATCGTGCTTCTCAAAGCTTCACCTGTTCCACGAACAAAGCATGTGAAACATGAACTGGCTGAGATTGTTTTCAAAGTTGGAAAACTCGTAGATCCAGTGACAGGAAAACCTTGTGCAGGAACTACCTACCTGGAGAGTCCATTGAGTTCGGAAACCACCCAGGTAAGCAAAAATCTGGAAGAACTCAATATCTCTTCAGCACAGTGAAGGAGGAATGGAAGAAGAAGCCAAAGGGAAAGATTTACATGTTTGTTTATTTTATGGAAAAAGAAATTTTTCTAAGTTTCATCACAAACTGTGTCCAATTTCTCTTGTGGTATTTATGAAATAGCTAAAAGCAAATGAAGTAAAGGGCATATTATGGTTTTTCACAAAGGTTTATGGTCATGCTTCAAATTTTCTTTTCAGTGAACATACTTTCATGTTACACTAAGTGTGTCTAGCGGTCTGTTGCATTTTGTAAGCTCACTGTTTTAAAAGGTTTTGTTTTCGTTTTTTGAGACAGGGTCTCGCTTTGTCGCCCAGGCTGGAGTGCAGTGGTACAATCTTGGCTCACTGCAGCCTCGACTTCCCTGGCTCCAGCAATCTTTCCACCCCAGCCTTCTGAGTAGCTGGGAGCACAGGAGCGTGCCACTACACCTGGCTAATTTTTTGTAAATTTTGTAGAGACAGGGTCTCCCTATGTTGCCCAGGCTGTTCTTGAACTCTTGGGAGTGAAATGCTCACATTGGCCTCCCAAAGTGCTGGGATTACAGGCCTGATCCATTGTGCCCAGCCAGTTTTCTTTTTTTCATTCAAAAGAATCTTGAATTTACCTTAGAACCTTTATTTTGAGGGAAGAAAGCCTTTGAATATAAACAAATAAGGCCACATTAAGTGAATCTTTTGGATGCTATATATTCAAAATAAATATTTTATTTTTCTGACTTCACCAGTTCCAAAGGGAAATAATCAACATGCTTATGGTCAGAATTTTTTTTGATCAAGCTGTATTAATAAGAATGTTGACATATAGAAAATAAAATTTTACAATTCTGAAAAAGAAATAAAATAAAATGGGGCATAATGGGGGTCAAGTCTCAAGAAAACAATACAATCTTAAAACGTGTATGCCCTAACAACAAAGCATCAAAATAAATGAGACAAAAACTGATAGAACTGTATGAATAACTAGACACATCTACTATTATCATTGGAGATTTCAACACCCCTCTGTCAGCAATGGATAGATTAAGCGGGCAGAAAATCAGTACAAATATAGAATGGATTGTGGAGAAGGAAGAAAATGAAACCTAGTGGCAGCCCTGAGACCAACTGCAGCAAGATGAGCTATTGCTCTTCCCACTAACCTCCTCTTCTAAGTCTTCCCTCAGGAAGAGAGGTTCACAGGAACTCTGAACAAGAACTCTGAAGTTAATCCAGGCAACACAAAGGATGGACTGTGGCAAGCATGGAGCTGCATAGCTCATAGCTCCCATCAAGAAAGACTTTGCCATGGAACTATGAGGAGTGAAGTTAGCTTACAGCCTCAGGTTGCAGGACCTTCCAAGACTGGCTGCAGTATTCTTGACAAAACCATGCTTTCCCTGGGCAGCCTCCAGTCAATAACTAAGCAAGGTGGCAGTTCTAGGGCCTGGCCACTTCTGCCCAATGTGAGACTCTTTTAAGAGGCAGTCTTTCCTCCAGAACTCCCCACTGGGTTGAGACCAAGACTTTGTCATATTTGCCTTAAAGTCTAAGGCAACTCTGCCAAATTCTGTTTCCACCACTTATCCTTTCACATGTGTCAGATATGCATTGTAGTTTGAATGCCTTTCCTGCCCAATCTTGCTCTCTGCCCTTTTATCTTTCACAGGTGTTAGCCACAATCAACATCCTGCATTCCTAACTCCGTATTAGCATCTGCTTCCTAGAGGACCCAAATAGACACAATTAGCCACACACCACTGCCATCCACTTTGGGGAAATTCTTCAG
The DNA here is from genome assembly GCF_029281585.2 of Gorilla gorilla gorilla. Classification (NCBI taxonomy): domain Eukaryota; kingdom Metazoa; phylum Chordata; class Mammalia; order Primates; family Hominidae; genus Gorilla; species Gorilla gorilla. Next base: position 131,086,173 of record NC_073247.2, read on the forward strand.
AATACACTTAATCAAGCATTTCAAGAGTCTCTTCATTATGATCAAAATGTTTTCAGCAAGTTCTTCAGTTTAATTCATAACTAGGAAAATCAGATAATGAAAACCATTTAATACCACAGCCTCACAATCTCCATCAAGGCATGTGTGCTGCCAGTTGCAGTGGCTCACACCTGTAATCCCAGCACTTTGGGAGGCCGAGGCGGGCAGATCACGAGGTCAGGAGATCGAGACCATCCTGGCTAACATGGTGAAATCCCGTCTCTACTAAAAACACAAAAAATTAGCCGGGTGTGGTGGCACGCGCCTGTAGTCCCAGCTACTCGGAAGGCTGAGGCAGGAGAATGGCGTGAACCCGGGAGGCAAAGGTTGCAGTGAGCCGAGATCGTGCCACTGCACTCCAGCCTGGGGGACAGAGTGTGACACTCAGTCTCAAAAAAAAAAAAGGCATGTGTGCTGTAGCTACAGTTTTTACAATCATTGCATTCGGTTTATCTGGAAGGATAGAACACTGATGAAGCTTGTCATACAAGCATACATGTGGGCTGCGTAAAGTTAATCTTAATCATGCTTATGATCATTCAGATTAAGGGTTTTTGTTCCAGAAAGATACAAGATTTTTCTTGAAACTCAGTCAAGTGATGAATTTTCCTTAGGGAAGTCAGTGACTTCCTTGAGCAAAAGTAGTTATTTATGGTCATTACCCTAACCTCATAACAAAGCTGGAAAAAAAAAACCTTTAACATAACTGGCAAGCATTAAGTGCTTCTCATAACCTTCATGTGTAGCTCAGGTAGAGAGGGCTTTCTTGTGGTCAACAGTGTGTAGCTGTGTCAGTTAGTGCTATTGTTTGGATGTTTGTTCCCCCAAAACTCATGTGGAAATTTGATCCCCAGTGTTGCAGATGGGGCCTATTAGGAGATGTTTGGGTAATGGGGCAAATCTCTCATGAATAGATTAATGCCCTAGGGAGGGAAGTGGTGAGTGAGTTCTCACTCTATTACTTCTCATGAGAGCTGGTTGTTAAAAAGAGCCTAGTACCTCCCCCTTCTCTCCCTTGCTTCCTCTCTCGCCATATGATCTCTGCATACACTGGCTCCCCTTTGCCTTCTACCATGAGTGAAAGCACCCTGAGGCTTTTACCAAGATGCCCAACATTCCAGCCCGTGGAACCATGAGCCAAACAAACCTCTTTTCTTTATTAGCTCAGATATTTCTTTTTCTTTCTTTCTTTTTTTTTTTTTTTTTTTTTTTTTTTTAGACAGCATCTCACTCTGTGACCCAGGCTGGAGTGCAGTGGCACAATCTCAACTCATTGCAACCACTGCCTCCCAGACTCAAGCAATTCTTGTGCCTCAGTCTCCCGAGTAGCTGAAACTACAGGTGTGCACTACCACATCCAGCCAATTTTTTGTATTTTTAGTAGAGACAGGGTTTCGCCACATTGGCCACGCTGGTCTTTTTGTTTGTTTGTTTTTGTTTTTGTTTTTGTTTTTGAGACAGAGTCTGGCTCCGTCACCCAGGCTGGAGTGCAGTGTCACGATCTTGGCTCACTGCAACCTCTGCCTCCTGGGCTCAGGCGATTCTCGTGCCTCAGACTCCCAAGTAGCTGGGACTACAGGCACACACCACCATACCTGGCTAATTTTTTGTATTTTTAGTAGAGATGGAGTTTCACTATGCTGGCCAGGCTGGTCTCGAACTCCTGGCCTCAAGTGATCTGCCTGCCTTGGCCTCCCAAAGTTCTGGGATTACAGGCATGAGCCACTGCGCCCGGCCAGATATTTCTGCATACCAACACAAACAGACTGAGACAGTCAGGTAGACTAGAATCTGCTGTGGTAACGAAGAAACCCTGAAATTTCAGTGGCTTAACCAAAGGTTGATTTTTCACTCACACCAAGTCCTATGAGATGGTTCCTGTATGAGCAACTCTCCAGGGTGGTTTTCCTCTGAGGGGTAAACCCAAGGATACAGGTTCCTTGCATCGTGTTCCACCATTTCAGAGTCCTTTGCTTCCTGCTGTACAAGAGCAAAGAGATTTATTAATAGCATGAAAAATCATGAAGGGTATTACATGGTTTAGGCCTAGAAGTGGCAGTTATCAATCCTACACATGTTCCCTTGCCAAAACAAAACCACATGGTCCCATTTAGGCAAAAAGAAAGCTTGGAAATGTAAGGGAGCATGTGGATATTGGTGGATAGTCTCTGGCATAATAGACTTTGCTTTTGATATAACAGCTTGAAAACATGAAACAAGCTCTAAAGTTGGATTTACCTAAGCTTTTGCACTCTTTATAGTTTATCCTGACACATCACCTTCAGTCTAAGTTATTCACATAAAGTCATCAATAAGCTTAAATTTCTTCTCTATCTCAATTAATTACATCACCATCCACCCATTTGCTCAAGTGCAAAACTTAAAATTTATCCGTGTTTCTGCTACATAGAAACTGGATAAAAGAGCCGGGCATGGTGGCTCACGCCTGTAATCCCACTACTTTGGGAGGCCGAGGCGGACAGATCACCTGAGGTCAGGAGTTCGAGACTAGTCTGGCCAACATGGTAAAACCCTGTCTCTATGAAAAATACAAAAATTAGCTGGGCATGATGGCGGGTCCCTGTAACCCCAGCTACTCGGGAGGCTGAGACAGGAGAATCGCTTGAACCCAGGAGGCAGAGGTTGCAGTGAGCCAAGATCCCACCAGTACACTCCAGCCTGGGCAACAAGAGCAAAACTCCATCTCAAGAAAAAAAGAAACTGGATAAAAGAAAGCCAAAGAGCCCTGTGCAGGAGTGATCCCAGAGCAGCTTCTATGAATATTACAATTCCACTTGGAAGGAATTCCTAAAGTGAAGATGGATTGGCAGAATTACCTGTGAAGCTATGCTCACAATGTCAGGTTCATTTAAAAAAAGAAAATAAAATAGAACGACCTATGAAGAGTATTTTAATATTTCCCTTTGCTCTAAGGCTGTGTTTTATACTAACTTCTTATTGCAGTGTGATAGCCCATTAAGACTTCCCTAAAGGGAAGAGGGTTCCCTGAATATCCTATGTGAGTATTCAGGTCTGCTTAACAGTTATAGTTCTCACTGTCAATTAATAAACTGACATTTTGGTTCATATATATCTGTAACTTATGAGTAGAATCATTCATTCATTCATATATTTAACAAATATTTATTGAGTGCCTAGTAGGCTACAGTTTTAAATGCCAAAAATATAGAAGTATACCAAACAGATAAAACCTCTGCCCTCACGGAGCTTACATCTTAGTAGGCTAAAGAGGACAGATTTTGGCCCGGAGTGGTGGCTCACACCTGTAATCCCAGCACTTTGGGAGGCTGAGGTGGGCAGATCACCTGAGGTTAGGAGTTTGAGACCAGTCTGGCCAACATGGTGAAACCCCGTCTCTACTAAAAATACAAAAAATTAGCCACATGTGGTGGTGCATGCCTGTAATCCCAGCTACTCAGGAGGCTGAGGCAGGAGAATTGCTTGAACCCAGGAGGCAGAGGTTGCAGTGAGCCAAGATCGAGCCACTGCACTCCAGCCTGGGCAACAGAGCAGGACTCTGTCAAAAAAAAAAAAAAAGAGAGAGGTTTTTTAAAGAAAAATATATAGTGTGCCAGATGGATAGTGGTAAATTCTATAGAGAACAAGAAAGCAGGGAAGGGGGACAGGATGTACCAAGGTGGGGGTTACAATTTTAAACAGAGTATTCAGGCCTCACTGGGAAGAAGACATTTGAGCAAATCTCTGAAGGACGTGAAAAAGCAACCATTCAGATGGCTATGGAAAAGCATTCCAGGCAGAAGAGACACCAAGTGCAGAAGCCTGAGGTGGGGAGTGCCTGGTTTGTTTATGGATCAGCAGAAAGGCCAGTGTGACTGAAGTGGAGTGAACACAGGGGAGAGTAGTGGCGAGGAGTCAGAGAGATAATGTGGGGGCAGTGGGGGGATGAGGGAAAGATTGTGTAGGGCCTTGCAGAGCAGTATTAGGATTTTGGATTTTTCTTTGAGAGGTAGAGTCATTGGAGGGTTCTGAATAGTGAAGTGACACCAGCTGACTTTCATGCTAAAAGGATCAATTGGCCGTATGTGGTGGCTCACGCCTGTAATCCCAGCACTTTGGGCCGAAGTGGGAGGATCACGAGATCAGGAGTTCGAGACCAGCCCGGCCAACATGGTGAAACCCCGTCTCTACTAAAAATACAAAAAGTAGCTGGGCGTGATGGTGGGTGCCTGTAATCCCAGATACTCGGGAGGCTGAGGCAGGAGAATTGCTTTCAGGAGGTGGAGGTTGCAGTGAGCCAAGATCATGCTACTGCACTCCAGCCTGGGCCACAGAGCAAGACTCTGTCTTGATTTAAAAAAAAAAAAAATTAAAAGGATCAATCACTCTAATTGCAGAATTGAGAATACAGTGTAAGAGAGCAATGGTGAAGCAGAAAGACCCATTAAGAGATAATCCCAATAGTGCAGGTGAGGGGTGATAGTTTTTTAAAGAGAAAAAGGGGTATCAAGCATGACTACAAGATTTTTGGCCTGAGTTACCAAAAGAATGAAGTTTCGACCGGCTGCGGTGGCTCATGCCTGTAATCCCAGCACTCTGGGAGGCCGAGGTGGGTGGATCACCTGGGGTCAGGAGTTCGAGACCAGCCTGGTCAACATGGTGAAACCCTGTCTCTACTAATAATACAAAAATTAGCTGGGCGTGGTGGCATGTGTCTGTAATCCCAGCTACTCAGAAGGCTGAGACAAGAGAATCTCTTGAACCCAGGGAGCAGAGGTTGCAGTGAGCTGAGATTGCACCACTGCACTCCAGCCTGGGTGACAGAGCAAGACTCCATCTTAAAAAAATAAAAAATAAAAATAAAGCCATTCTCCTACCTCAGCCTCCCGTGTTGCTGGGACTACAGGCGCCCGCCACCATGCCCGGCTAATTTTTTGTACTTTTAGTAGAGGCGGGGTTTCACCATGTTAGCCAGGATGGTCTCGATCTGACCTCGTGATCCGCCCGCCTCGGCCTCCCAAAGTGCTGGGATTACAGGCATGAGCCACCGCAACCGGCTGAGGAGGTAACATTTAAGTTGAGCTCTGAACGACAAAAAGAAATCAACTCTGCAAACTGGGGAAAGAACATTCCAATCAGAGGAAGCAGCTAGAGCAGTGGTTCTCAACAAGAATAGCACCACCTCCTAGGAAGCATTTTGGAAATTTGCGGGGAAGAGTACCACAGTGATTGGGGTATTCTGCTGGCATTTACTGGAGAAAGGCCAGGGAAGCTGCACATCTGCAATGCGCAAGACAGTCCTGCATCCTTCATGGCTCTCAAAGATCCCATCAGACATTCATGTAGGTGGAAAACCTGTTTACAATTATCTGTGTCAAGAACTTAACTTTGCTTTACTGCTAAAGACAAAACATTTTTTGCACAGTATTTTTGTACATGGCATTTTCCAGGATCGCAAGTACCATGTAAATAGAAGGAAGGTTGTATCTTGTTTGTTTCTTTCAGAACTTCATCAAGAGTTGTTTAACATTAAAAAAAAAAAAAAAAAAGTTGCCAGCCAGGTGCAGCGGCTCATGCCAGCACTTTGGAAGGCCAAGGCGGGCGGATCACCTGAGGTCAGGAGTTCAAGACCAGCCTGGCCAACATGGTGAAAACCCATCTCTACTAAAAATACAAAAATTAGCCATTTGCCGGGTGTGGTGGCGGGCGCCTATAACCCCAGCTACTCAGGAGGCTGAGGCAGGAGAATCGCTGGAACTCAGGAGGCAGAGGTTGCAGTAAACCGAGATCGCGCCACTGCACTCCAGCCTGCACAACAGAGTGAGACTCCATCTAAAAAAAAAAAAAAAAAAAAAAAAGTTGCCAAGGAAATAAAGATGTGTCATTAAAAGGAAAAAAAATCTCACCAATGGCAAAGCAATGTCACAGAAAACACTGCACCTTCAGAGAAAATTGACGGAGAAGAGAATTTTTTAAATTGACGATACATGGCCACGGCAAAACAAAACAAAACAACAAAAAAAAAAAAAAAAAAAAAAACAGGAGAAAAAGGCAAACAGTATAAAAAGGCACACAGGGTTGGGTGCGGTGGCTCACGCCTGTAATCCTGGCACCTTGGGAGGCCAAAGGGGGCAGATCACTTGAGGTCAGTAGTTTGAGACCAGCCTGGCCAACATGGTGAAATTCCATCTGTACTAAAAATACAAAAATTAGGGCCGGGCACGGTGGCTCATGCCTGTAATCCCAGCACTTTGGGAGGCTGAGGCAGGTGGATCACGAGGTCAGGAGATCGAGACCCTCCTGGCTAACACGGTGAAACCCCGTCTCTACTAAAAATGCAAAAAAATTAGCCAGGTGCGGTGGCGGGCGTCTGTAGTCCCAGCTACTCTGGAGGCTGAGGCAGGAGAATGGCGTGAACCCGGGAGGCGGAGCTTGCAGTAAGCCAAGATCGCGCCACTGCACTCCAGCCTGGGTGACAGAGCAAGACTCCGTCTCAAAAAAAAAAAAAAAAAATTAGATTGGTGAGGTGGTGGCTGCTTGTAGTCCCAGCTACTGGGGAGGCATGAGAATTGCTTGAACCTGGGAGGCAGAGGTTGCAGTGAGCTGAGATCGTGCCACTGTACTCCAGCCTGGGCAACAGAGCGAGACTCTGTCTCAAAACTAACTAAATAAATCAATAAATAATAAAAGAAAATAAAAGGGCACACAGTCAAAACTCAATCTCCCTTCCACCTCTGTTCCCAAGTCTCCCGGTTTCCTTCCCCAAAGATAACCTGATTATCAGTTTTTTGGGTATCCTTCCAGAGGAATTATTTCTTTTCTGTTTCAAAGGAAGGAAAGAAGGAAGGTAAGAAGGAGGGAAGAGCGGAAAGGAGGAGAAAGCAACCCCATATAAATATTTATTGGTCTGAGCATGAAAAAAAAATATGAGGAAAAACATTCACACACACACCAAGCTCTTAACCGTGGTTACCTCAGGGCATGGGCAGGGGAACTTAACTTTCTTTAATACACTTCTGGACTATTTGTCTTGTTACAACAGGTATATACTACTTTATAATTTACAAATTTCCCAAAAAGTAAAAAATAAAAGAAAATTAGGAGAGCAGGAATCAATCAACATTAGTATAAATATAACAAGATAAATTATATTCTAAGAAATACTAGCAAGTTAAGCTAAAGTAATGTACTGAGAGATTTCAGTTGGTGAGAAGATAAACTGAAAAATGAAAGCTGGAGAATTTAAAAAACTGTTAGCATCTCCCAAGCCCTGACTGGGGCAACAAGAGGCTGCCTAGGGCTTAACTCTCAGCTGGCCACCTTTCTCCTTATATTGCAACATAACTTCTAAGATTTTTTTTTTAACTCACTGCCTCTTCCTTTTTAGTTATCATACATTTATTTTTAGCATAGCACCCCAATTTCACATCATGTACATTTTCCAAAGTTGGAGCTTGTTAACCTACTATGCTCTCCACAGACTTTTCAACAAGTGTGAAAAAGAGGCAATAAGGTTGGCTTGAGTCTACAAGTCACAATCCAAATACAGGATATCCTCAGAGATTTATTTATGTTTAGGATGAATATACATAAGGTGCCCAATGCTAAGCAGATGAATGAGACTCTGGCTGAGTAAAATATGAACACCTGGTTAGCACATGATCATGAAAAGACAGAAGGCATCCAATATATAGTTTGGTGTTATTCATTTTATGCTTCAGTGTACCTGCAGTGAAAAATATACATTTTACTTTCTTTTTTTTTGAGAGGGAGTCTCGCTGTCACCCAGGCTGGAGTGCAGTGGCGTGATCTCGGCTCACTGCAGGCTCCGCCCTCCAGGGTTCACGCCATTCTCCTGCCTCAGCCTCTCAAGTAGCTGGGACTACAGGCGCCCGCCACCTCGCCCGGCTAATTTTTTGTATTTTTAGTAGAGACGGGGTTTCACCGTGTTACCCAGGATGGTCTCGATCTCCTGACCTCGTGATCCGCCCGCCTCAGCCTCCCAAAGTGCTGGGATTACAGGCGTGAGCCACCGCGCCCGGCCATACATTTTACTTTCAAGGTTAAAATAGGCCAGGCGCGGTGGCTCATGCCTGTAATTTCAGCACTTTGGGAGGCCGAGGCAGGTGGATCATCTGAGGTCAGGAATTCGAGACCAGCCTGGCCAACATGGCGAACCCCATCTCTACTGAAAATATAAAAAAATTAGTTGGGTATGGTGGCACATGCCTGTAGTCCCAGCTACTTAGGAGGCTGAGGCAGGAGAATCACTTGAACCTAGGAGGCAGAGGTTACAGTGAGCCAAGACCACGCCACTGCACTTCACCCTGGGCGACAGCGAGACTCTGTCTCAAAAAAAAAAAAAAAAACATAACTTGGCTGACCCAATCTCCATACAATGGGGTTATCACATGAAATGTTCCAGACCCAGGAACTTACTGAAAGAGCTTTAGAATCTTGTCTCGTTATCCAACAAAGGGCTTTAGGAAGTACCAGTACCCAAAGGTTTCCTTATTGTAATCCCCAAATTCCAATTCAAGCCCTTTTAAAGTCAGGGTCCTCCGGTCTTCAGAATCATACATCTTTCTCAAGCTTCCCCCAGCCATCAAATTAGCTTACAGCAAGACAGAAGAATTCACAAAACATGAAAATAAGCATTCCCCAATTGTTGACAGCAGAGTATGGCTTCTGCAACTAGAACAAGTTCTCACAGTCAAAACCTTGTAATGTCATACTCAAGTGAGATTGACAGTAAAAATAAAAAAGGACAAACCCTGCAATGCCTTTTAGAAAACGTTCCTATAGCATTGTGTGTTAGTAAATGTAAATAACTATACAAGCCTAAAAACAACTATGTACCCAGAACATCTTGCTCACACCAACAGACTGCTGACAGTTCCTTTCCTTGTAATTATTAGTGACATGGTTTTTTTAGAAAAAAAAGAGACAGAAAGAAATTCTGAAATTCTGAAATTTTTGAACTGATTAAAGAATCCTTGGATTCTGGCCAAGCCTCTCTTAGCCATTCTTTGCCTCTATTGTTCTCTTAGCTTACAGAACCACTGAAAATGTCCCTACTGGAGTTAACTCTGCAGTCCTAGTAGAAATATAGTGTAGCCGTTAGTGGAAACTGACATAAACCGACCTAGATTTCAAACCGGTCTCTGCTTTGTAGGTAGCTGTGTGAGCCTGAGCAAGTCCTCTCTGTGTCTTGGTTTCCTCTCCTGTAAAAGAATACCTGATCAGAACTAACACATATAAACTGCTTACCCATACCAGTCATTGTTCATTAATCCTTACAACAACCCCTAGGAGGAAAAAATTATAATCTCTGTTTTATAAAGCAACTGACACACAGAGGTTGAGTGACTTCCCCAAGGTCCCACAGCTGGTAAGCTGCAGAGCCAAGAATCTTACACAGGTTCAAGAGTCCAGATTCAAGTCCCCACACCCATACAGCCTCTGTCAATGAGGACATACGTACTTAGGGCCGTTTTGAGGATTACATGAGAACGTCTGTAAAGCCCAGTACTTGACAAGTGCCTGAGAGATAGCAACTGTGGTTGTTAGAATTTTTTACCTTCTGCACTGGGAAACCATCAAGGCTTTTTGGTTAGGCAGGAAAAAAAAAAGAGGTTGGAGGGAAGAGGAGGAGGAGGGAAGCGCCAGGGGAGGAAGGCAGAGAAGTGGCACGTGAAAGGGAGAAAAGGGGCAAACCAGAGGAGAGGCAGGGAGGGGCGGCGGGGGAGCACTGAACATTTAGGAAGCAAGATGTCTAGCAGGCTGGGCCTTTAGAGAACAGTAACTGTTTCGCAACTGAAAGTCGCTACTCGAGCCTTGCCAACTGGGGAGACTATGCCCATGATATCCGCGGCCTCGGACCCCGGACCCTTCAGGCCCTCGCGCCCTACCCCCGACCAGCCTCGGGCCAGGCTAGGGCGTGGACGGGGCTTCCCGTCCCTCATGCGGGTCCGCCCCATGCCGGGCGGGGCCTGGGGCCCGGGGCCCGCCGCCTCCGCCCGTGGCCGGAGAGCCCCAGGCCCGAGCCACGCGGTCTCCCGGGCCTGGGTCGGGGTTCGATGGCTACGTGGAGGCGGGACGGCCGACTGACAGGCGGCCAAAGGCTGCTGTGCGCTGGGCTGGCGGGGACGCTCAGCCTCAGCCTCACCGCGCCCCTGGAGCTCGCCACCGTGCTGGCCCAGGTTGGCGTCGTGCGAGGCCACGCCCGGGGACCGTGGGCCACAGGGCACCGGGTGTGGCAGGCAGAGGGGCTCCGGGCCCTGTGGAAGGGGAACGCGGTGGCGTGCCTGCGCCTCTTCCCCTGCAGCGCCGTGCAGCTCGCCGCCTACCGCAAGTAAGAGCCGGGCGGGGCCGGGGAACCGGGAGGCCGGACGGGGGTGGGGTGGGGGAGCCGCGGCCCGACGCCGCCCTGCTGCCTGGACTCGGGGTCCTGGAGTAGGGACGGCCCCCTTGTCGATCACCTGGGGACCCCTCGGGGCGGTGGGCCACCTCTATGGCCCCCAGAGTGCAGCCCCAATGCTTTTCACGTTCTCTTGGGGTTACCGCCCTGCAAGATGCAGTTTTGTGGTCCGCAGCCCTGGTCCGAGAGGCTTTCCGGATTGGACCGGGCGAGGAGGTGGAATGCAGCAAAGGATTTGGAGGAAAGGAATGAAAAGCTCTCCAGAGAGATGAGTCCTAACCATTTCCACCGTCCTCCAATTTGGAAACTTTTGCTTAGGCTGGCTTAGGAAGAGAGAGACCCTTTTAAAGGTGTTTTTGTCTGTGTGACCCAAGCCCCGAGAAGAAAGTGCTTGGTGTGGGGAAAGGACCCAATCCATCGATACGAAAAGGCCGCAGATTTTTGCCCACACATCTCCCCAAGTTAAATGAAGCTTGACTTCAGGCTCCGACAGAGGCTGCAGCTTCCCCTCCCCAAGCTGAGAACGGCCCCCTCAGCCTACTGCTTCACCCCACTGGCCTCATTTATTTGGGCCTTTTCCACCTTCTCCCACATCAACAGCTGCTCCTTAGGAAAAGATCTAAAGGTGTAAATGCAGCCTTAAAGCTTCCACCGAGCTCAGAGGTACCTGCATTTGAACTGGAAACCAAGCCTGAAAGAATGAATTGGTAGTGATGGCATTTCAGGAAGCAGAGATGTTTCTGTATTGGGGGGACGGTCATTCCTCATTCAGTGGGCACAGTGGCATCTTTGATATCGCCTTGGCTCTGAATTAGACAAACAGCCCACATTTGGGAGAGTCGGTCTTGACCGCATAGTTTAGTCTTGGTGGCTAATAGTCAAAGGATTTTGCCTTGACACTGTCACTCACCTGGGAGGCCAGAGGTGGAAGCCGAACGGAATCATCCTTATTACCTAGGCCTCTAGGCCAGTACTCATTTTGCCTCTGCCTGGAAATAGAGTTCCCTTCTCTTCCTCTGCAGAGGGACTCGTGGGTGGGACCATGACATTTAGTTAAGGCCCTTTTTCCTCCCCACCTCTGCTTGCCCTCATCAACATCTGGCCTGCAGTCTGTAAACAGTTCTCCTCTGAGTCTTAATGACTCAGTTTCTCCCCCACTTCACCCTCTTCTCTACAAAGTAGTGTGGAAATCTTCCTTTGGATGGGATAAAATATGTCCAGAGGGGTGGGGGGCAGAACTTCAAAGGCTGGTTTAAGTATTGTGGCTCTTCTGCTAAGCACCTAGTATACGCACATTAGATTTTTTAAGCTCCTGCCTCCTGCCCTGTAAGGTCCATAGGACAAGAAGCATTGTGCCTGTTTTACAGATGCAGAATTGGGCTCAGAGTGATCACACCTCTTGTCAGTGACTGAGCTGAGCTCCACTACCTGGCCTTCTGACTCCAAATCTCATAGTCTTTCTGTTACATCATGCTGCCTCCCTGCATCCATTTGACACTAATTTAGTTAGGCTACATTAAGTCCCCACTGTGTGCACGATGCTGAGGACAATGCCAGGATGGAAGGGGCATGGTCCCTCTGCCCCAGGAGCTTACAGAGTAATAGAAGAGTAAGACTAATATGTCCATGACCATAACACACAAGGTAGCATGTGATTGTCATGGATAATGTGCTCTAGAAATGTACCCTTCTGATGAGCGATGAGGAGGAGAAAATGTGAAGACTTCATAGAGTAGAAAAAAATTTGAGTTTGGCATTGGGAGAATGAGTAGGAGTCTGCTGGGCAGAGATGGAGAGAAAGATACTGCAGTTGATGTCAGCAAACGCACAGAGGTGGGAAGGCAAGCAGCACAACAGGAAATCCAACCAGAAAAGCAGGTTGGAATGAGATATTAGAGGGTTGGATTAAGGGATTTGGACTTGACTTGGTATCCAAGGGTAGCTGTGGGAGGTTTTTGTGGGGGGGTGGGGGGAGGTGTGTTGTGATTAAAGCAATTCAATGGAAATGATCGTCACATCATGGCAGAGTAAGATGACTAGAGAGGAGGAAGAGTGGAGACAGCAGGGCCAGTTAGGAACCTGTCGCACTAGTCCACATAGCAGCTGAGGGCACCAGCAATAGGTGACCATGGGAGCAGAGAGGAGGAGATGTGTGGGAGAAGGAGAACAGAGACTTACCTGGGCTAGGTTTGCTAGGAATTTTTTTTCCCCTACAGGATTATTTTCTTTCTGAAAACTAAAAGGAAGTATTTTGGTGAATGGCAAGGCATAGTTGGAAAGCAAAGTGGTTGATTAATCGCGATGCCATCCTTCCTACATCAACATGATACTCTTGATTCATCATTATATTGATTCATTTCTACTCTTTTCTGACCATGAATTTGCAAAACAGTTGGCTGGGGGCCTGTGATCATGGGTTTGAACAAAACATAAACATCCAGAATGTTCAGGGAATGGGGTAGTTAAGTGACTTGTCCACAAATGCAATTAATGGAAGAGCTGGAACTTGAAGCCAAGTCTTCTGGCTCCTTAGTTCAGGTCTCTGTCTACCATTGCACAGCAGAAATATCTGCTTAGTTGGATTGACGATCAAGAGTCCACTCAGTAGTCTATTGGGAGCTAGGTTATTGTAATGGGTGGCTTTCAGATGTATCAAATAGAAGACCCCCCCGCCCCGGAACTTCACAACCGCTTGTCTATCTTATCTAATAAACGTTAGTTTGGGTCCCTGCAGCTCTGAAATTGTTCGTAACCAACACTATTTCTTTATTGAATAAGCACTTCATGAGCTTATGTTTGGCTGCACTGGCTACTAACCTGTTAGGTTGAAGTATTGGCAGTTCTAATTACACATATCCAGGGTGTGTGTTGTATCTGTGCTGGCTGAAAGGAAGGGGTTGCTGCAATTCACCAGTGTATCCAGTCTCACTGGAAAAAGCTTCTGTGCATGTGTGTGTGGGGGTGGGAGGAAGAACAGAAAAGGGAACAGTGCCGCCCTAGCAAATCAAAAGTTTAAGATGCATGGACTGAGGTGACGTCATTGGTGGATTATCAGGGTTGCCTGCCCTGACTCTGAGATTCTAAGGGGAACAATTGATAGGACTTATCTCTGTATCAGATGGGAGAAGTCTGCGAAAAAAGGACTTCCTATGGTTCTTCTTTTTAATTGTGTATATTTGATATTGAGACTCTATAAAAGAAACTGATATAAAATACGGCTCCTCCTCCTAGTTCATCAAGTCATTCAGTGAATTAAGGGCCTGTTTCCTCTCCGCTTGCCCCTACCAGTCATTTCCTTGTCAGAAGTGTTGAACTCCCTTAGGCTCTATGCTGAGGACTAACACAGGGTCTGATACATTGTAGACCTTCAATAAATGAGTAGTGAATTAACTATGCCCTAGAAGTGACCAAGTGGGATGGGGAATAAGAGTGGGACAAGGAGAATAAATGGTATTTCTTTGGGCATTTCAAACTCCACCTTCTAGGTGGTTCCAGCTTACTGCAGACCACCCCTCCAGTCAAAAATTTCTTTTTTTTTTTTTCTTTTGGAAGAAGTATTGCTCTGTCGCCCAAGTTGGAGTGCAGTGACGCAGTCTCGGCTCACTGCAACCTCCACCTCCCAGGTTCAAGCGATTCTCCTGCCTCAGCCTTCCGAGTAGCTGGGATTACAGGTGCACGCCACCATGCCTGGCTAATTTTTGTATTTTCAGTAGAGACGGGGTTTCACTATGTTGACCAGGCTGGTCTCGAACTCCTGACCTCGTGATCCACCTGCCTTGGCCTTCCAAAGTGCTGGGATTACAGGCGTGAGCCACCACGCCCAGCCCCAGTCAAAAATTTCTACTTCCTCTGTTTCCCCTGTCCTTCCTGAGGTCCCCCTCCAACTTGACTGGCCAGGGTATAGAAGAGGGAGGAACGAGGAAGCGGGCAGGCAGGCAGTACAACTGAGGCAGATGGTCTGTTGGTGAATGCCACCTGTTTGAGAAAAACCTCTGTCAAACTTGGTTTTTCCTCTGCTCTCACACCACAACAACAACCCTCAACACAGAAGACTTCTGTGACCAAATGAGTGTGGGGAACCCCACATTCTGATAAATGGACACCAACTAGGTGTCCTCTGATTCAGTTCTGACACTGTCTACCTGGACATAATGTCAGACCAAGCCACAGGTTAAGGGCTTGGTCCCCAAGAATGGCCCCCAACCAGACACTAGTCACAAGTCCAGGCCTCCAGAACTTTTTTTTTTTTTTTAAGACTGAGTCTCGCTCTGTGACCCGGGCTGGAGTGCAGTGCGTGATCTCGGCTCACTGCAACCTCTGCTTCCCGGATTCAAACTATTCTGCTGCCTCAGCCTCCTGAGTAACTGGGATTACAGGCGCCCGCCACCATGCCCGGCTAATTTTTGTAATTTTTTTACTAAAGAGAAGGTTTTGCCATGTTGGCCAGGCTGGTCTCGAACTCCTGACCTCAAGTGATCTGCCCGCCTCGGCCTCCCAAAGTGCTGGGATTACAGGCATGAGCTGCCATGCCTAGCCAGGCCTCCAGAACTTCTGACCAACCAGCTTCAAGTTGGGGTTCCCACGACCCCCTCTTTGGGTTCGATTAATTTGCTAGTGAGGCTCACAGAACTCAGGGAAATAGTTAATGTTTACCAGTTAACTACAGAGGATATCACAAAGGATACAGAGAAGAGATGGGCAGGGTGAGGTAAGGGGCAGGGGGCATGGAGCTTCCATGCCGTCCCTGGGCACGCCACCCTTCAGGAACCTCCACATGTTCAGCCATCCAGAAGGTTCCCAAACCCTGTCCTCTCGGGTTTTTATGGAAGATTTATTACAGAGGCATGATTGACAACCATGTAGAAATGTGATTGGATGAAAAGCACATGATCTAAACCCAGCAAGGCCTGTCTATTCAGACTTTTCTTGGCCTCTATGCAGCGTTCCTTTCTCTAGGGCAGAGGTATCCAATCTTTTGGTTTCCCTGGGTCACACTGGAAGAAGAATTGTCGGGCCACACATAAAATACAATAACACTAACGATAGCTGATGAGCTAAAAAAAAAAAATTGCAAAAAAATTTCATAATGTTTTAAGAAAGTTTGCAAATTGGTGTTGGGCCACATTCAAAGCCATCCCGGGCCACATGCGGCCTGTGGGCTGTGGGTTGGACAAGTTTGCTCTAGGGTATGGGGCAGGACCCTCTCTGGAATGAGGATCTTTTAACCCACAATCAGATTAGAGTCCTACCTTGGGCAGGTAAAAGGAGGGCAGGAGAAGGTCAAAGAGAGAAAGATTCTGTTTCCTGAGACCTAAAGTGCCCCAACATTATAACAAGGACTAGGGAAGTTAGGAGCCAGGAACCATGGGTGAAAACCAATGTATGTATCATAGCACCACATCACCTTTACTTCCCTGTATGTTTAAAAGCAGCTGATTAACTCAAATGACTGTTTCAGTTAATGCGGCTAAGGTAGGTTGACAAAATGAAGTCAAGACTCCTGCAGCTTGAAGATGTTTTTAATCAGTGAGTGTTTACTTGAAAGCAAAAGAGCTAGCCTAGAACCCCTTAAATGGTTTCACCTGAATGCCCACTCTTATTTCTCATGCAGCAGCCCCTGGCCTATGGGCAACTGAAAGAACAGGAAATGCACCTCCTCACTGGAGGTTTGAAGGCTAAGGAACTGGGGATGCTCTCATTTTAAAAAGATAGGCCGGGCACAGTGGCTCACACCTGTAATCCCGGCACTTTGAGAGGCTGAGGCGGGCAGATCACTTGAGCCCAGGAGTTTGAGACCAGGTTAGCCAACATGGCGAAACCCTATCTCTACAAAAAAAAAAAAAAAAAAAAAAAATAGCCAGACATGGTGGCGCACATCTGTAGTTTCAGCTACTCAGGAGGCTGAGGTGGGAGGATCTCTTAATCCTGGGAGGTGGATGTTGCAGTGAGCCCAGATCATGCCACTGTACTTCTGCGTGGGTGATAGAGTGAGACCGTGTCTCAAAAAAAAAAAAATTTTTTTTTTCTACCAGAGAGTGGGGCTAGGGAGAAAGGGAGAAGGATAGGGAGAGTTTGGAATCAAAGGTAAGTGAACAGAGCTGGGCTAGAATAAAAATATTTTATCTCTTTTTTTTTTTTTTTTTTAGACGAGTCTTGCTCTGTTGCCCAGGCTGGAGTGCAGTGGCGCAATCTCGGCTCACTGCAACCTCCACCTCCCTAGTTCAAGCAATTCCCCTGCCTCAGCCCTCCCGAGTAGCTGGGATTACAGGCACAGGCCACCATGCCTGGCTAATTTTTTTTGTATTTTTTAGTAGAGATGGGGTTTCACCATGTTGGCCAGACTGGTCTCAAACTTCTGACCTCAGGCGATCCGCCTGCCTCGGCCTCCCAAAGTGCCCAGTTCTGGGCCGGGTGCGGTGGCTTACACCTGTAATCCCAGCACTTTGGGAGGCCGAGCGGGGCGGATCACCTGAGGTCAGGAGTTCGAGACCAGTCTGGCCAACATGGTGAAACTCCGTCTCTACTAAAACTACAAAAATTAGCTGGGCATGGTGGCGTGCACCTGTTGTCCCGGCTACTTGTGAGGCTGAGGCATGAGAATTGCTTGAACCTGGGGAACGGAAGTTGCAGTGAGCCGAGATTGTGCCACTGCACTCCAGCCTGGCCGACAAAGTGAGACTCTGCCTCAAAAAAAAAAACGTAATTACTGAGATGCTCAAAGTTATCATTTGAAGAAATTTTGTTCCTTTTTAAGTTTCAACAGAACTGAAAGACTGCACTCCAATTGGTATTTACCAGGTACTTCTGTGCATTTACACCCCACAGGCAAGCCAGTGTTGACAATTATGTAGATAAAAGTAGAAAATGCTTTAAGTGGGAAGGACTTGGGATAGATGTAAATTAAGAAAGTTAGGCATCTCTTATAGCCAACTAGCATCATATAAATATAGAAAAATGTAAATGTATTATTCATGAATGCTTATATAGTACTATAGTAACTTTTCACTTTGTAAAGTACTTTGAAATGCTGGAAAATATTTCAAGAACTAGTGGAGAGAACTCTAGCACAATCCATAGCTGATTCCTCTGGCCTTTCCCTCTATTTTCTCCCAGATTTGTTGTGCTGTTCACAGATGACCTGGGCCACATTTCCCAGTGGAGCTCCATCATGGCTGGGAGTCTCGCAGGCATGGTTTCCACCATTGTAACATATCCTACAGACCTCATCAAAACCCGGCTGATCATGCAGAACATACTGGAACCGTCGTACAGGGGGCTCCTCCATGCTTTTTCTACTATTTACCAACAGGAAGGGTTTCTTGCCCTTTATCGAGGGGTTTCCCTCACTGTTGTAGGTAAGATGGACCTTTTCACCTTGTCCAAGAAAAGGCTATGTTCTCTGAAATTACAAATGTATTGTATACCTTTGTGAGCCACTAAATCAGTTTTACTGAGATCAAGGTTATATGGATTCAACCTACATAGAGGCAATTAGCTTCATTCTATTCCATAGCCATACACTCCACTCCTAAACTTTGGCCAGTTACATCCCGGGGAGGGGAGTAGACCAGAAAGTGGAGGTGACTCAGCAAACTGGTAAGAATGCAATTCTAACCACTCTCCATCTGACTGCAGAAGGAGTATTCAGTGTACATACACATTGATATGCCATGAGGGCAACTAGGGTAGCAACTGTGTCTTCTGGGGTCTTTGTAACCTTTGCCAGAGCTACACATTTATGGCCCAATTGCAAAATCCAGTAGACTTTTGCCCTTTATCTGAACTTGGTTGCAGCATTTGATAAGGTTGACCACTCCTTCTTCTGGAAACTTGGTTTCCAGGACCCCTCCAAGTCCTGGGTGTCTTCCCATCTCTCTGGCAGCTCTTTCTTATCTGACTTATCCGGCCCATCTGGGTCGTCTGATACTACCAGCCCCTACATGTTGCTCTTCCCCTGGGCTCCTTCCTTAGCTTTCTTTTTACCCTCCCCTTTAGCTTGCTTCTCATCCTCCAAACCCTCCCTAGGTGGCCTCATCTATGCTAATGGCTTAAACAAGTGTCAGTGTATTCTGTGACCCTCATTCTCTACCTCTTTAGTAACAATGGCCAACTTTTGGGGGGAAGTACTTACCATGTTCTGGGTACTGGGCCAAATTCATTGCATGCGCTTTCTCATGAGGCCTTATTTTACAGATGAGGAGATAGATGCTTCAGGAAGCTAAGTAACTTGCCCAAGTCCACATAGATAGAAAGCAGGAGAAACTAGCAATAGAACTCCAGAGCCCTCTGTTAGCCCCTGACTGACACCAATTCCCAATGGTAGTATGAGTCCCTGCTGTTGGACACCTTCACCTCCGTGCTCCCTAGGCACATCAAATTCAAGATTAACCCTGATGTCCTCGTTGGTCTCAAACTAGCTCTTCCTCCTGTGTTCCCTAATGAATGAGACTACCTTCCTTTCATCCCGTGGCCCAAGCCAGAAAAAAAAGCCTAGGGATCACTTCAACTTCTCCTCTCACTCCACCCCCACTTGAATCACCAAGTCCCGTCGATTTGACTCATCCTCTTTCCCACAGGTCCTTACAACTCAGACTCTCAGGGTCTCCCACAGACTCCGGCTCCTACCTGCTTCCACTCTTGGTATCTCCTGCCCCAGTCTTCCCCGTGCACCGCTGCCTGGCTGAGGTGATCTCTCCACGTGCAGTTTCATCGTTTCACGGCCCTCATTTCACTGCTCTCCTTAAAAGTATTCAGCGACTCCTGAGCTACAGGAGAAAGCCCAAATTCCTTAGGACATTCTGGATCCTTCAGACCTGGCACCTGCCAGTCTGTCCTACCTCATCTCCTGCCACACCTCCACCTGCATTCATGCTCCAGCCCTTCAGAAAAACTTGGATTTCCTGGAAATACCACTCCCTTTATACATGCTATTCCCTTTGCCTTTCCACTCTGTCAAAGTCTGATGAACTTCTATTTATTCCTCAAGACCCAGTTCAAAAGTTCTCTCTTTCATCAAGTCCCTCCTGACTCCCCCAGGCAAAATTAATCCCTTTGATCCTTGTGTACCTAATGCATTTCATATAGCCCCCCTGTTGTGGCACACATCAGGGATGTTATACTGACTTTGCCCTGGCTGTCTGTTCTCCTCGATGATGAGCATCTCCAGAAATTAGCCTGCTCCTCTTTCGATTCCCAGCACCTGGCATAGGGCCTGGCATATAACCTAAGCTTTCCAGACATTTTCTGAATGAAGGTAAATGGAAGGTTGGTGAGCCAATTAAATAAACATTACATTTTTCTAAAGATAAGCAATTTCACTTGTATTATCCCCTATTTTAAATTTCATTTTGAGGGAGAAATTTAGTCCCTCTGTAAACTAAAGATGGCTCCTAAAGGTTCTGGAAATTTGTGAAAGTGCCACCTACTATATTACTTACTCACCATCTCAGTTCTTAGAAAGGTGAGGAAGCCACACGGTGTAGGGTGCCCACTGGGCCATGATATGACCATGTCATTCCCAAAGGTGAGGTCAGGTGACCTCCCTCACCATCGAGAGTCTCTCACTTTCCAGTTTTCATAAAATATTTCCTTCTCAGCTAGAGATCAGTCCCTCCTGTCCTCCAAAACATAATGAGGTGCTGCCCACTGGCTTTTTTTACTTGAGTGATTTTTTCCCCAAACATTAAAAAAAAGTTTCAAACATCTAGAAAAATTAAAAGAAATCTAGAGTATACATCCATGGACCATCTAGATGCTACAATTAACATTTTGCTATTCATCCCTCCAGCCATTCATCAATCCATTTTTATTTTATTTATTTATTTATTTATTTTTTGAGACAGAATCTTGCTCTGTCACCCAGGCTGGAGTGCAGTGGTGCAATCTTGGCTCACTGCAACGTCTGCCTCCCAGGTTCAAGCGATTCTCGTGCCTCAGCCTCCCAAGTAGCTGAGATTACAGGCACGCACCTGCACGCCCAGTTACTTTTTGTATTTTTAGTAGAGATGGAGTTTAGTAGAGACGAGGTCAGGCTGGTCTTGAACCCCTGACTTCAAGTGATCCGCCCACCTCGGCCTCCCAAAGTGCTGGGATTACAGGCGTGAGTTACTGTGCTCAGCCAGCCCACCTTTTTTTTTTTTTTTTTAATGATTTCAGTGTAACTTGCAAATATCAATACACTTCACCCCTAAACCCTTCAACATGTGTGTCATTAACGAGAGTTCAATATTTGTGTATGGTTCTTTTTTTTGAGATGGAGTTTCTCTCTTGTCACCCATGCTGGGGTGCCGTGGTGCGATCTCAGCTCACTGCAACCTCTGCCTCCTGGGTTCAAGTGATTCTTCTGTCTCAGTCTCCCAAGTAGCTGGGATTACAGGTGCCCAACACCACACCCAGTTACTTTTTGTATTTTTAGTAGAGATGGGGTTTCACCATGTTGGCCAGGCTGGTCTCAAACTCCTGACCTCAGGTGATCCTCCCGCCTTGGCCTCCCAAAGTGCTGGGATTACAGGCATGAGCCACCACGCCCAGCCGTATGGTTGTTTTTTAAAGTACAATTTACATCCAGTAAAGTGGACAAACCTTTAGTGAACCATTTGATGCATTTTGACAAATGACACAACCCCTACCAAAATATAGCACATTATCCTCACTCAAGAAAGTTCCCTCATGCTCCTTGGGTTGGAGGGATTTTAGCAACCCCAGAGCCCCTCCTGTTTTCTTTCCCCAGAATCCCCCCAGGAATTTATGTTCTCAAGCCAGTGTTTTCCCAAGACAGCAGCAGCTTCTCCCTGGCCTTGTTTCGCAGGTGCTCTCCCGTTCTCTGCTGGCTCCCTTCTTGTTTACATGAACCTGGAGAAAATCTGGAACGGACCCCGAGATCAGTTCTCTCTCCCACAGAACTTTGCTAATGTCTGTCTGGCTGCTGCAGTGACCCAGACCCTCTCCTTTCCCTTTGAGACCGTGAAGAGAAAGATGCAGGTGAGGAGTTATCAGAGTGGGGTGGGGGGTGGAGTGCTTTGTAGTGTTTGTGGTCGGGTAATAACAGCAAAGAACACTGACCCCAAGTGATGCCAGGTTTCCAAGGAGCTTCTGACTGCTTACAAATACTGTGCAAACCCCCACTCTGTGGCATTTCTGCTGCTAACCTCAGAGCTGTTGGCTTGAGCCCCGGCTGCCTCCTCATTCCCATCCTCTGTTTTTTGGTCTTTTAAGAAGCCTCCAGGCTAGGCGCGGTGATTCACGCCTGTAATCCCAGCACTTTGTGGGGGCGGAGGCGGGTGGATCACTTGAGGTCAGGAGTCCAAGACCAGCCTGGCCAACATGGTGAAACCCCGCCTCTACTAAACAAACAAAAATTAGCTGGGCGTGGTGGCAGGCGCCTGTAATCCCAGCCACTCAGAAGGCTGAGGCAGGAGGATCACTTGAACTTGAGAGGCAGAGGTTGCAGTGAGCTGAGATCGCGCCATTGCACTCCAGCCTGGGCGACACAGAAAGACTCTGTCTCAAAAAAAAGAAAAAAAAAAAAGAAAGAAAGAAAAATAAGAAAGAAAGAAAAAAAAGAAGCCTCCAGATGAGGCTTCTCTTTTCTTTCCTGACTTCCTGATTATATCACTTGTGGCTCTCCTTCCTCCAAGACCAGCAGAGAGTAGAATATGAAATGCAGCCTGCTAATGCAGCCTGTCCTTGCTGCCTCCACAGCAAGGATGCCACTCTTGGTTTCCTCACTGTGCCTTACCTCAGTGAAGCAGACTGGATAGGACCAACATAAGCTAGGAACTGTAGCTAACAAGGGTCCAGCATCCCTGACTCCCTCGCTGAGGAAGGAACTGCATTTAAAATGTGGCAGCATCAGGCCGGGCACGGTGGCTCATGCCTGTAATCCCAGCACTTTGGGAGGCCGAGGTGGGCAGATCACCTGAGGTCGGGAGTTCGAGACCAGCCTGACCAACATGGAGAAACCCTGTCTCTACTAAAAATACAAAATTAGCTGGTTGTGGTGGCACGTGCCTGTAATCCCAGCTACTTGGGAGGCTGAGGTAAGAGAATCCCCTGAACCTGGGAGATGGAGGTTGCAGTGAGCCGAGATTGCATCACTGCACTCCAGCCTGGGTGACAGAGCGAGACTCCATCTCAAAAAAAAAAAAAAAAACTAGTATCCTTTTTTCACTTATTATATAATGGGTATTTCCCTGGGCCATTAAGTATTTAATTATCAAATAATATTCCACCATATGGATGTGCCAAAAATATGTAACAATTTCTCATTTTTTTAATATTTAGGCTTTTTCTAATTCTTGAGTTATACTAACATTGTAACGAAAACCTTTGCATTTTTTCATATCTGTGATGATATCCTTAGGCTATATTCCTAGAAATTGACTTATAGGTCACAAAATATGAACAATTCTAAGACTCTTCGTGAAATGTGCACTCCAGAAAGGTTGTAAGTTTGTAATTCCACCAGCACTAAAGCAGTGGCTCAGCTTCTAAACTCTCAATATTCATTGATATTAATTATCAATATTAATTGTCACTTTTTAAATCATTGTGAACCTAATAGCTGAAAAATAGTATCCCATCATTTTAATTTTAATTTGATTGATTATAAGCAAGGTTGCAATGGCCCTTTGTATTTCCTTGCAAGTTTTGTATTTATGTCCTTGCCCTATTTTTCTAGAATATTCAACTTTTTCTATTCATTGGTAAGAAGTCTTTATATATTAAAGATATTAACCCTTTGTCATACATTTCATATATTTTTCCCAGTTTGACATTTGGCTTCTAATGCTGTTTATGTGTTGGTGGTGGTGGTGGGTTTTTGTTTTGTTTTGTTTTTTTAGACAGGGTCTCGCTATGTCGCCCAGGCTGGAGTGCAGTAGCAGTTCAAGCATTTCTCCTGCCTCAGCCTCCCAAGTAGCTGGGATTACAGGCACCTGCCACCACGCCTGGCTAATTTTTGTATTTTTGATAGAGACACGGTTTCAGCATGTTGGCCAGGCTGGAGTGGTGATGTTTTGTTGTACATATTTTTAGAATTTTATCTAATTATATCTATTAGTATTATCTTTTGTTTCTGACTTTGCTTTTCTGCTTAAAAGGCCTATTCTATCCCATGATCCTATGACTATTCACTTATATGTTATTTAAATACTTTTTTAGTTGTGATTTTTACACTTGGCTTCTTTTTTTTTTTGAGACAGGGTCTCACTACTGCCCAGGCTGGAGTGCAGTGGTGCGATCTCAGCTCACTGCAGCCTCGACTTCCCAGGCTCAGGTGATTCTCTCACCTCAGCCTCCTGAGTAGCTGGGACTACAGGCATGCACAACCACACCCAGCTAATTTTTTTTTTTTTTTTTTTTTTTTTTGAGATGGAGTCAGGCTCTGTTGCCAGGCTGAAGTGCAGTTGCACCATCTCGGCTCACTGCAACCTCCATCTCCCTGGTTCAAGCAATTCTCTTGCCTCAGCCTCCTGAGTAGCTGGGACTACAGGCACGTGCCACCACACCCAGTTAATTTTTTTTTTTTGTATTTTTAGCAGAGACGGGGTTTCACCAAGTTGGCCAGGATGGTCTCAATCTTTTGACCTCGTGATCCGCCTGCCTTGGCCTCCCAAAGTGCTGGGATTACAGGGGTGAGCTGCCGTGCCTGGCCATCATACCCAGCTAATTTTTGTATTTTTTGTAGAGACAGAGACTTGCCATGTTGCCCAGGCTGGTATCAAACTCCTGGACTCAAGCAATCCTACCCATCTCAAACTCCCAAAGTGCTGGGATTACAGGCATGAGCCACTGTGCCCAGCCTTACACTTAACATTTTAATACATTTAGAATTTACCTGGTGTGGCAGGGTGCAGTGGCTTGTACCTGTAATCCCAGCACTTTGGGAGGCCAAGGTGGGCGGATCACCTGAGGTCAGGAGTTCGAGACCAGCCGGGCCAACGTGGTGAAACCCTGTCTCTACTAAAAATGCAAAAATTAGCCGGGTGTGGTGGTGCGTGCCTGTAGTCCCAGCTACTCAGAAGGCTGAGGCAAGAGAATCACTTGAACTCAGGAGATGGAGGTTGCAGTGAGCTGAGATCATCCCATTGCACTCCAGCCTGGGCAACAGAGCAAGACTCAGTCTCAAAAAAAAAAAAAAAAAAAAATTACCTGGTGCACAGGTGCCGTGACTCCTGCCTGTAATCCCAGCACTTTGGGAGTTTGAGATAGGTAGGATCACTTGAGGCTAGGAGTTCGAGACCAGCTGGCCAACATGGTGAGACCCGTCTCCATAAAAAATACAAAAATTAACTGGGCACACCTGTAACTGGTGCACACCTGTAGTCCCAGCTACTTGGGAGACTGAGGAGGGAGGATCACTTGAGCCCTGGAGGTAGAGGCTGCGGTGAGCCATATTTGTGCCACCACACTCCAGCCTGGGTGACAGAGCAAGACCCTATCTCAAAAAAAAAAAAAAAAAAGAATTTTCCTGGTGCATGATGTGAAACAGTCATCTAAGTTTTTTTTTAATAGTTTACCAATTGTTTAAGCACCATTTTTTGAATAATTCTTTTCTCCACTACTTTGTGCTGCAGCTTTCACCACATACTAAATGTTTATATCTATTCTAGGGTCTCTATCTTAATGACCATAACTTTAGAAAAATGTCTTTTTTTTAAAAAATTTTTTTGAAATGGAGTCTCGCTCTGTCGCCCATGCTGGAGTGCAGTAGCGTGATCTCAGCTCACTGTAACCTCCGCCTCCCAGGTTAAAGCGATTCTCCTGCCTCAGCCTTCCGAGTAGCTAGGACTGCAGGCATGTGCCACCACGCCCGGCTAAGTTTTTGTATTTTTAGTAGAGACAAGGTTTCACCATGTTAGCCAGGCTGGTCTCGAACTCCTGGCCTCATGATCTGCCCGCTTTGGCCTCCCAAAGTGCTGGGATTACAGGCGTGAGCCACAGTCCCCGGCCAAAAAACACCTTTTAATGTCTAGTGGAATATAGCCCTCCTCATTGTTTTTCTTTTCAACATTTCCTTGATTATTTTCGGGCATTTGTTCTTCCTGATAACTTTAGAATTACCTTGTGATTATGATTGGAATTATGTAAAACCCATACACTTGGAGTAATTTATGTAAAATATTTCATCTTTTATTCAGAGACACAGTATGTCTCTCCTTTACTTTCAATCTTCTTTCTTTAGCTTGAACCAGATGAAATTACCAATATTCAACTTTGTTGACGTCATTCAAACAGCAATTTCATCTGGTTCAAACCTTAGAAAAGTTGTTTTCTTCAAAGGGAAATTATGCTCTCTCTAAACAAACAAAAAAATAGTTTCTCTTAAAAAATCTGGGGAGAAGTAGGGTAGGAAAGAAGTATGATATACTGTAAGTGTTTTATTCATTTTTTTTAAATCCTGGTCCTAAGAATTTCTCACTGCCAGGGGCATCTCTCCAGCACTTTCTGCCACTTCATGCCTAGTTCAAGGCTTCGCCAGCTTAGCTTCCTCCCCATAGTGGGCCAGTCCAAAACAACCAGGGCCTTGAGCCTCAAGGGGTAGGGCTAGTCCGTGAAAAAGGGTTTCAGGCCAGGTGCGGTGGCTCACATCTGTAATCCCAGCTGGGAAGCCGAGGCGGGTGGATCACCTGAGGTCAGGAGTTCAAGACCAACCTGACCAACATGATGAAACCCCATCTCTACTGAAAATACACACACAAAAAAATTACCCAGGTGTGTTGGCACGTGCCTGTAGTCCCAGCTACTCAGGAGGCTGAGAGAGGAGAATCACTTAAACCTGGGAGGCGGAGGTTGCAGTGAGCTGAGATTGCGCCACCACACTCCAGCCTGGGTGACAGAGCGAGACTCTGTCTCAAAAAAAAGAGAAAAGAAAAGAAAAAGGTTTCAGATGAAGTTCAATGACATCTAAATGGGATGGGGTAAGGGTCCCAGTCTTCCCCATAAACCTTAGTTTTGCTTTCTCTTCCTGAGAGCTAGAACAGTGACCTCATCTGGGAGAATCCAGCCAACACTGCATTCTACACCATCTGCATTCTATACTCCTACCACAACAACCCACTATAAACTGGGGTAAGATACACTAGAAGTGGGTATTTGGGTGTAATCCTGATCATCTTTTTCCTTGTATGGGAGCCTTCCAAATAATGCATATATAGAGCATAAGAAGAAGTTTCAAATAGACGCAAAGTCATGATGGTTGTAAAAAAAAAAAAAAAATCCAAAGAGGTAATTGCACTGTTTTCACAAAATAGGATCAACATGTAATTATGAATAACAATATAAATGTCATCCAAAGATATAGGAGGTGAACTTTTAGGGTTTCAGTGAAAGTGTTATTTTGCAGGGGTTAATAAACATACTAATACTTTGTCCACCCTATGTTAAAAAAAATTCACCCCCAAGACAGAACTGCAGGCTGCTTTTAAATGCAAACATGGCATTGGGCTTCTCTGGCCATTAGATGTCACTGCAGTAAATGGAGAGTAGCTGAGCATCACCTGATTGGAGCCTGAAGTTCGGTGATCTCTGTCCAGTTAACAACTTCATAATCCCTGCTTGAAATCCATCTTTGGTTTGGAGAATAAGAGGCCTAGAAACCACAGGCTAATGCTAAACTTGTTGGTTTTGTTGTTACTGTTACTTGTCCTACAAAGCACACACTCCAAATTCACCAAGAAGAGAGGGCTTTAATAACAGTCTGTCCTCGCTGGAGCAGGCAGGGTTTGCCAGCAGAATAAGTAACGAGGGACCTTTGCAGGGCCACTGGGCTGCTCTGACCTGAGCACACTTAATGGCAACATTTGCATTCCATTGGCTTTCCCCATTGCACGGCCTGTCATGAAGCAAATCAATGGCAGGTGTCTGTTGGATAACGAGCTACACAGGGAATTTTTCTCGATCCCTGCACTGACTGGCCCCTTTGTCTGGATGTTTCTTTCTCTTAATATGCTTTTCTCTAGACACACACAGCCCATTTAATGGCACATCAGGTTGGAACTCTTTTGAACATGATGACAGTAATCAGAAGTCTTGTTTAACCAGCTGAGCCCTTCCTTCACCATGCTTACACTCATTTTATCCCTTTTTCCTTTTCTTGCCTTGGCTCCTGGCTGGCATGCTAGAGAACGGAGAGGTAAATAAATTATGCATGTGCATGTCTTGATAGAATGGCTTCTGGTGGGAAGGGGGGTGGGTCAGGCCTGTGCACACACGGAATGAGGTGCCCCCAACTTGGTGTGCTTTCACGGACCCCAACCACCCTGCCTGAAATCCCCTTCTCCACGCTTCAGTGCATCTTAGCTCAAGCCCTTCCAGGTATAGCCTGGCCTTTTTGTCTATCTCCCATACCTAGCCCAGGGCCTGGGCCAGAAGAGATGGCAGAACTTAGTGTATTGAGAGAACAAGTAGGAAGGGTAAAATATTGACAGAGATGAATTCATCTGATTAATCTGTGCACCCCGAATAAGAACCAGGGAGTCCTGAGAAAATGGCTCTCTGCACAGGTGCATGTGAAGAAGAGAGGGAGATAGGCTGGGGAATACTGCCCTGAAAATCCAGGGAGCAGCTGAGAATGTAGGAGCCTTGGAATCTGGCAGGCCTTCTGAAAGGATCAGGAGGGAGGTACCAGACACATGTTCGGTCCCCCCACAACTCTGCCTGACACCCTCCCCTATTGCCCATATTAGGTGTCTCCATTTCATCAAATATAAAACCAAGTGTGAGCCTGTTGCTTTATACCCCAGTGGACTTTGACCCCATCACAGCTCACAAGGTAAGCAGGATTGGGCCAGGTCAGCATTTGAACTGAAAGCACATAAGATGAAGGACAAAGGTGGTATCCGAGTGGTACAGCTGACTGAGCAGAATATACATGGTCAGTGAATAAACAGAGGCCCCAGCCTACTCAAATAGAGATGCTCGACACCTCGGGTTACCTTTGTTGAATTGGACACAGTCACTTCATTCATTCCCTCTCAGGGTGCTCATCCCCTCTTGTAGTTTTTCATGTTCATATCTACATCTTCAATCCTGACCTCCCTTCTGAGCCATGGTCCCACATTTCCCACAGCCTGCTCGACATCACTATTTGGCTATCATATCCCCACTGTCACCTCTAACTTAATGTGCATCAAGCTGACCTCTTCTTTTCCTAACACTGTTATCCCAGAGTTTTCCATTTCAATTCCATCATTGCCCCAGTGACTCAGGCTGGAAATCCACAACTTGTGTTTGACTCTTCCCCTTCCCCTCACCCGTTTAACCTTGAGCCCAGTTGCTTCTTCATTCCTAACATTCCCATGCTGGTCTTTCTTTTTGTCACTGCCTCTTGCCCTAATCTTGGACCTTATCAGCTCATATCTAGGCTATTACAGTAATCTCCTCATTGGTCTCCAGGATTAATTCTAAAAATGATCTTAAGCATTGAATATTAATATGTACTAGGCACTGTGCTAAGTGCTTTGTGTTCATTATCTCATTTAATCCTTATAACAGCCCTACAAGGTGGGCACTGTTATTATTAAGTCCATTTTACAGATGAGAAAACTGAGGCACCGAAAGGTTTTGTAGCCTGCAAGTTCACCCATCCAGTAATTGAGCTGCGATATAAGCCCAGGGAGCTTGTCTCCAGAGTCAGTGCTCATTTCAGTCCTCTCCAGCCCAGCCCATATGGGATTCTGTCAGATGAATCTTTCTCAGATCTGTCTGCATTAGATCCTTTTTTTTTTTTTTTTTTCTTTTTGTGAGACAGGGTCTTGCTCTCTCTCCCAGGCTGGAGTGCAGTGGCACAATCACAGCTCATTGTAGCCTCAACCTCCCGGGCCCAAGCAATCCTTCCACCTCAGCCTCCCAAGTAGCTGGGACCACAGGCATGCGCCACCTATGCCTGACTAATATTTTAAATGTTTTGTAGAGATGAGGTCTCCTGGTCTCCTTATGTTGCCTAGGCTGGTCTCAAACTCCTGGGCTCAAGCCATCCTCCCGCTTTGACCTCCCAAAGTGGTGGGATTACAGGCATGAGCCACTGTACTCAGCCTGTTGTGTCCTTCTTGATTGTCCCCAGAGAAAAAAGGCTGAGCCCCTTGGCTTGGCATGTTTCCCTTACCAACTGTGCGATCCTTGTTGCACAGAGGCCCTTTATATAAGAAGTTACAAAAACAAATGCCTGCAGAAACTTGGAAGTAACATGAAAAAGAGAATGTAGGGAAATCCAGATAACATACACTCACCCTGTAAAGAATAAGCCTTCAGGCTGGGCCTGGTGGCCCATGTCTGTAATCCCACCACTTTGGGAAGCCAAGGTGGGTGGATCACTTGAGGTCAGGAGTTCAAGACCAGCCTGGTCAACATAATGAAACCCTGTCTCTACTAAAACACACACAAAAAAATTAGGTGGGCATCGTGGCAGGTGCCTGTAGTCCCAGCTACTCAGGAGGCTGAGGCGGGAGGATCGCTTGAACCTAGGAGGTGGAGGTTGCAGTGAGTTGAGATTGTGCCACTGCACTCCAGCCTCGGTGACAGAGCGAAACTTCATCTCAAAAAAAAAAAAAAAAAAGGCTTCAAATGCATTCTGAGCCATCATGGCTTTCAAAAGCATTCTGGAGAGCTAAACTTCACTGTGCTCACAAAATGTGATTTGCATCTAAATATGGATAACAGAAAGGAAGAGAGAGAGCCAGTAGAGGCTGTGGCCAGTTCCTTTTCTCCAAAGGACGGATGCCATTTAGAAATGTAGGCCCAGTTTTCAAAGGAGTCTAAAATCCAGATTTTTATGTAAAATCTCCCAGTTTTTCACTGCTGGCAAATGAAAATTGTTAAGTACTGGCTGGGCTAAACAAAACACACATTTGTATGACCTCTGCTCTATTCAAGCCTCCAAGTTCATCAAACTAATCTTCTTAGCCCCTTCTCCCAAGCCCTGAAGACTAAGTGCATTTCACATTCCAGTCACCAGGCCTTTGTTCATGAGGTTACCTCTGTCTTGGAACATCTGTCCCAATTTTCTTAAAGGCTCAACTGAGGTTTGTCTCAGTGATGGCTGTCTTTTCTGACCTACTGTAGCACATACCTGTTGTTTAAGAAATGAGTTGGCTTTTCCCATCCCCAAAACAGCTGTCCTGTCTTGATGGATCAAGGTAGATGTTTTGCCTTTGTAGAACCACAATGGAGGTGCTCCAGCCCACTTCAGAGGGGATTCTGGGGCAAGAGAAGCTGAGTTAACTAACAGTCTACTCAGTTAATAACTGCAGATGCCGTATTTTCACTGTCCCCCACCCAACCCCCAAGGGCATAGTTATTTTGTTCTAAGAGCTTTGTGGGTGAATACCACCCACCCCCTTTTTATTTTTGAGACAAGAGTCTCGCTTTGTTGCCCAGGCTGGAGTGCAGTGGTGCAATCTCGGCTCACTGCAACCTCCGCCTCCCGGGTTCAAGTGATTCTCCTGCCTCAGCCTCCCGAGTAGCTGGGACTACAGGCATGCACTGCCACGCCCAGCTAATTTTGTATTTTTAGTAGAGATGGGGTTTCACCATGTTGGCCACGCTGGTCTCGAACTCCTGACCTCTGGTGATCCACCTGCTTCAGCCTCCCAAACTGCTGGGATTACAGGCATGAGCCACCGTGCCCGGCCAAATAACCCCTTTTAAATGATGCTTTTAGCCTATACGTGCCCTCTGATCCAGCCAGTTTCTTTTCCATGGCATTTCTCTCCATGCCCTACCTCTTCCCATCTTAACACTATTGCCCTGCTGTTCCCTCACTACCAAAGCCACCTCCTGAAGTCTTCTCCCATCTCCCCAAGCAGTAGTCTCCCGCTCCTGAATGGCTCACTCTTGCTAGAGCTGTCTTATGGCCCATGCCACATGCTTCCTTTTGTTATAATCTTTTGTGTCCCTTATTTCCTCTAGATTGCAAACTCTTTGCCTGTGGGAAGTATGTCTTACACATTTGTATATCCTCACAACACACAGCCTCATGTAGCAGACATCTAATACTTGTTTAAAAATGAAGTTTAGGGACAGCTTAGGAGATCTCACTGTCTGCTGGGTGAGTCCCAAGTCCGTGTGGTTGTACCTACCCAAGATGAAGGTAAGAACACCCAAGCCTGCCTCCTGCTCAACCTGCTGCCCTAAGAAAACCTCTGCATGTCCCCTGTCTAAAACTGTCTATGCACTTTGCTCTGAGAATGCACTGTCTTCCATCTCCTACCCTAGCAATCAGGTTCTATGCATCTCAGTGCAAACAGCCGTTAACGTTTCAGGATAGACAAATATGCTAAAAGGACAGAAGGAAAAATTCTTGACACCATTTTGATTTACACCTCCTCTTCATTCCAGCCTCCTGGCGCTTTGTATGGTGGCTGGAAGTGCTTGACAAATCATAGCACCATCAAATTTATACAGTCATCCCTAGGTGTCTGCAGGCCATTGGTTGCAGAATCCCTCTCTGATACCAAAATCCACTCATTTCTCAGCGCTGAAGTCGGCCCTGTGAAACCTGTGGACACAAAAAGTTGGCCCTCCTTATACACAAGTCCCGCATCCCAAATTTGATTGTGGATGCAGAACCCACAGAAACAGAGGGCCGACTGTATTTATTGAAAAAAATCCACATATAAGTGAACCAGCACAACTCAAATCCATGTTGTTCAAAGGTCAACTGTAGGCCGGGTGCAGTGGCTCACGCCTGTAATCACCACACTTTGGGAGGCTGAGGCAGGCCGATCAACGGAGGTCAGGAGTTTGAGACCAGCCTGGCCAACATGGTGAAACCCCGCCTCTACTAAAAATACAAAATTATCCTGGCATGGTGGCACACGCCTGTAATCCCAGCTACTCAGGAGGCTGAGACAGGAGAATCGCTTGAACCCAGGAGGTGGAGGTTGCAGTGAGCTGAGATTGCACCACTGCACTCCAGACTGGGCAACAGAGCAAGACTCTGTCTCAAAAAAAAAAAAAAAAAGAAAAGAAAAGGAAAAAAAAGAAAAACAAAAGTTGGTTGCTTTCTGTAAATGTGACGAGATTTGAATGAATGCATGTAAATCTATGCTGTACTTTGTTGGGGAGGTTTTTGTCAGGGATAAGGATGGGGGCAAACTATGTTAAGGGAAGTGATGACAAGAAAGCCTTCCCTGCGATTAAGAAATTATAATAACATATACTTACCTGGCAGGGGAGATACCATGATCATGAAGGTGGTTTTCCCAGGGCGAGGCTTATCCATTGCCCTCTGGATGTGCTGACCCCTGCGATTTCCCCAAATGTGGGAAACTCGACTGCACAATTTGTGGTAGTGGGGGACTGCGTTCGCGCTTTCCCCTGAGAAAAAAAAAAAAAGAAAGAAAGAAATTATAGGCCGGGCACAGTGGCTCACGCCTGTAATCCTAGCACTTTCGGAGGCCGAGGCAGGCGGATCACGAGGTCAGGAGATCGAGACCATCCTGGCTAACACGGTGAAACCCCGTCTCTACTAAAACACAAAAAATTAGCCGGGCGTGGTGGTGGGTGCCTGTGGTCCCAGCTACTTGGGAGGCTGAGGCAGGAGAATGCCGCGAACCCGGGAGGCAGAGTTTGCAGTGAGCGGAGATCGCGCTACTGCACTCCAGCCTGGGCGACAGAGCAAGACTCCGTCTCAAAAAAAAAAAAAAGAAAGAAAGAAATTATAATAATATAATAATAACTACCACTTATTGGTCACTTAATGTATACAAGGCAGTTTATTATCCCATTTAACTGTCTTTATTGACCCTATGAAATAAGTACTCTTAGTACTCCTATTTTATAGATGAGGAAACAAGGCACAAGGTGTAAGTCACTTACCCTACCATCACATAGCTAGTAAGTAAGTGGCGAAGCCGGGACTTGAACCTATGTCTCTCCTTCCTCAGGCCCTTTTTTTATTCACCAAGAGTACAGGAGCCTAATCCTGTAGGCAAGGTAACTGGATCATTTTGACTTTAGTTCCCTTGCCCCAGGTGTGGGACTAGAGGATGAGGGAGCGGGAAAGCAAACCTTGATATTGGGAGTCTACAGCCTCAGTGCAAGAGGAGTTGAGAAAATCAATACTTTGCAAGCTCAGAAACCGACAGGCCATAGCCTCGTCTTAATCCGTTCAGGCTGCAATAACAAAATATCATAAACTAGATGGCTTATAAACAACCAAAATGTATTTCTCACCGTTCTGGAGACTGAGAAGTCCAAGGTCAAGGCAGATTTGATACCTGGCGAAGGCCAGCTTCCTAGAGCCTTCTTGCTTTGCCCTCACATGGTGGAAGGGGGAGCTAGCTTTCTTCCATCTCTTTTAAAAGGACCCGAATCCCATTCATGAGAGCTTTGCCTTCATGGCCTAATCACCTCCCAAAGGCCCTGCCTCCTAAAACCATCACCCTAAGAGTCAGGATTTCAACAGATGAATTTTGGGAGGACACAAACACTCAGAGCATAACGAGCCTGGCTTTGGCCAGGGAATGGTTAACTCAAGTTAGAGAGAGGAAAAAAAAATCTTTGGAAAACTGGGCTGTCCTGGGGTCTGCTTTAGTCCCTGGCAGTCTGGCAATGGAAAGCCCTACTTGTTGCTTTGACTTGAGAAGCCGTAATGAGCAATGAGCCACAGGCATAGACCATTCAGTAGCCACAGGTCTTTGGCCAGCCTTGAACGACAACTGCTCAGAGGGACTGGGAAGAAAGCCTGCCTACCACAGGGGGCACGGCAGGGAGCAGAAGCAAAGCCCCAGGATGGGAGAGTAAATTGTTATAACTATCCCTGCGAGGAGGTGCTAACAAAGTTCCAGGTTTTCTGCCTACTTCAATATTTCCCGGTTGGCATAGCATCTACTCTTAGTAGGAACAGAGTTCTATTTGCCTAACAGAGTCAAATTACCTGTCCAGAGGTATAAACACTGCTAGGTTCTAAGCCTTCAGGGTAGTGGGAGAGGAGTGGAGCCTTACCTTTAGTTTGTTGTATTTTCAACTCCCTGCTGTCATCTTACTTTTAAGTCTGGCCCCTTTGTGAACCAAATTCTTCTAACTGAGTAGCATTGCATTAGCAGTCAGAAAAAAAAAAAAAGATGCTTTTCAAATATAGGTAGATGTCTGGACATCCCTTAGGCAAGGTGGCTCTGTATGAGCGTCACTATTAAAGTGAAAGGAAAGGAAAAGTCTCCCCACCCTTGTTTTTTTTTTTCAAAAGGTATAGAGTGCCCGAAATACTTTAGGGATGGCAGCTGTTGAGCATGGAAACAAGACTTGTCCCTAGAGGGAAGGCAAGGAAGGCATGGGGAAGAGCCTTCCTAACTCCACTTAGTGTAAAATCACTCTGTCCTCTTCCCCTGACCTGAGCTGGCTTATTCCTTGGAAGAGATAAAGATCTGGGAGTCAAAATGACCACCCTGTGCTGAGCAGGCTTCTTTGAACTCCAGCTAAACGGTAACAGCACCTAAGATAGGATGTTCCCACCCTCACTCCCCACCTCAAAGTGGAGGTGAAGAGGGAGATAAGGGAAAGGGAGAGAAAGGTCCCAGGAAAGGTCTGCTGTCAAGAGGGAGGACCCGCAGCTGGCTGGGAGCATTCACAGGAAGCACCAATTTTCACCTCCTTTTTTCCACAGAGCTGTCGCTTATTTGCCTACGACGGCTGTGTTCCTCTTGAGGCTATAATGGGCAGACTAGCTCAGTGGGTAACAGTGTGAGCTTTGGATCCCAGCCTTGCCCCTTACTCCCGCGTGAACTTGTGTACACCACATAACCCATCTGAGCCTCATCTTCCTCATCTGTTTTGAGGGTAAGAATGGTGCCTACCTCATCTACTTGCAGCAAAGACTAAATTCGTTTAGTGCAAATGCAAAGCCAGGCCCATAATAAGTACTCTCAATAATGCTAAGATGCCATGTTTATTGTTCTTGAAGCATCATTTCAGAATCTGTGCACAGCATGGAAGGCCTGATTAGAACCATAAAAGCCAGTCCAAGGCCAGGCGCGGCGACTCACGCCTGTAATCCCAGCACTTTGGGAGGCCGAGGTGGGTGGATCACTTGAGGCCAGGAGTTCCAGACCAGCCTGGCCAACACGGCGAAACCCCGTCTCTAATAAAAATTAAAAAATTAGCTGGGCGTGGTGGCGCGCGCCCGTAGTCCCAGCTAGTCAATAGGCTGAGGCATGATAATCACTTGAACCGAGGAGGCAGAGGTTACAGTGAGCCGAGATCGCACCACTCCAGCCTGGGCGACAGAGTGAAACTCTATTTAAAAAAAAAAAAAAAAAAAAAGCCAGTCCAGATGTGTTTCCATGTTTCCTATGATTACTGTAAACACACAAATGAGCTGGGCTCACAGAACCTCAATAGACCTTGGATATGTATAGCTAATGATGAGCAGCGACAGGAATCGAGAGTTCGTACAGAATTTTTTGGTTTGGTTAGCGTAACAACAGGCTTTACAGACAGGCTCCATGTGCAAGCACTACACACCTCTGTAT
Source organism: Gorilla gorilla gorilla (assembly GCF_029281585.2). NCBI lineage: Eukaryota > Metazoa > Chordata > Mammalia > Primates > Hominidae > Gorilla > Gorilla gorilla. The sequence continues at coordinate 131,122,080 of NC_073247.2, forward strand.
GTTCTCAGCCTTCTGAGAACTGTCACTGCCAAATCTTTTCCTTCACCCTCCCCACCCTATCTCACCCCCAGGCAAGGTGACACTTTCAAAGTTGGCACGGCAGGCAGCACATGCCAGGCCTGTGACCCAGGCCTCAGCAGCTCTGCTCACTTGCATGGCAATTGCTTTCTACAGTCGGGCCCAGCTGCACTTTGGGTTTCCCCAACCCCCACCCCCAATCACCACACAGGAACTGGCTGTTTCTCTTTTCTTCGTCCAAGCTGAATACTGACCTACTGTGGTTTGCTTGCTTCCCCCATTGTGATCGCAGGCTTTCTGAGCAGCTAGTCAGCCCTCTAGCCTGCCACTGAATCAGAAGGCATTCACGCTGGAGGGGATCAAGGGGAGCTTGTAGGCTTGCCTTGCTGGCGGGCAGCTGCCTACACCCACTCGTACCAATGTCCCCGCTGCAGAGCCCGGGTGCTTCCCAGCTGTACAAGGACAACTATTTGGGTCCCGGCTATGCCAAGAGAAACATGGGTCATGTGGTTCACAGGACAGAAAGGTTCGTTTACTCCAATATGACTGGCATTTTTTTTTTGTTTGATTATTGGATATTTGCCAAAAGACTGAAGCCTCCTGCCACAACCACCTCCCCCATATATATGTCCTCAGATGGTTTGGGAATTGGACAGCTTAGTCATCAGGTCCTGTCCTCCACATCCACAGAAGATACAAGTTGTTTCCAGATAACATGCAGAAGGTTCTGAGCTCCTTCCTGTGTGCTCCAGCTCGAAGACTCTTTTCTTTTCCCTATGAATTTTTTTTCCTTTTCTTTCTCTGCTCTTTCCTTCTTAATGCCCTTTTAAAATTTAGTATTCTATCTTTTGAGTGGGTAACACATACACATGATACAAAATCCAAAAGGTGCAATGAGTATATGCTGAAAAGTAAACCTCTCTAACCTTTGTCCTTAGCCGTTCAGCTCTCCTGTGAGTCAGTACTGTTGTTAGCAGTTTCTTACCTGTATCTTTCCAAAGATGGTCTATGCAAAGATCCACATAAACTTGTACATTTATGTTCTGTTTTTAGGTCAGCAGCAGCACACTACATACACTCTTCTGTGCCCTGTTTTTTTTTCCACCTGAAAATGTATCTCGGCTGGGCACGGTGGCTCACGCCTGCAATCCCAGCACTTTGGGAGGCCGAGGCAGGTGGATCACTTGAGGTCAGGAGTTCAAGACCAGTCTGGCCAACATGGTGAAACCCTGTCTCTACTAAAAATATGAAAATTATCTGAGCGTGGTGGTGGGCACCTGTAATTCTAGCTACTCAGGAGGCTAAGGCGGAGGAATCACTTGAACCTGGGAGGCAGAGGTTGCAGTGAGCCAAGATCACACCATTGCACTCCAGCCTGGGTGATAAGAGTGAAACTGTCTCAAAAAAAAAAAATGTATCTTGGAAATGATATCACATCAATCCAGATAAAGCTGCCACATATTTTTCATTTATGGCATAGTATTCCACGGTATGATATACTATTTATTTAACTCGTCCCTGATTGGTGGACATTTAGATTATTTCCAGTCTTCTGCTATTACTAACAATGCTGTAACAAATCTCCTTGTTACATACATTTTTCACGCACATGCAAATAGATCTGTAGGATAAAAAGGGGTCCCCAACCCCTGGTCCGTGGCCTGTTAGGAACCTGGCTGGGCCACACAGCGTGAAGTGAGTGGCCAGCGAGTGAGCATTATGGCCTGAGCCCCGCCTCCTGTCAGATCAGCGGCGGCATTAGATTCTCATAGGAGTGCAAACCCTATTGTGAGCTGTGCGTGCAAGGGACCTGGGTTGCACACTCCTTATGAGAATCTAATGCCTGATGATCTGAGATGGAACAGTTTCATCCCAAAACCATTCCCCCCAACCCCTTGTCCGTGGAAAAATGGTCCTCGGCAAAACCAGTCCCTGGTGCCAAAAAGGTTAGGGACTGCTGGGCTAAATTCCTAGAATTTTTGCTTTGGTCAAAGGGCATATGTGTTTTACATCTTTTTTTTTTTTTTTTTTTTTGAGATGGAGTCGCCAGGCTGAAGTGCAGTGGCGCAATCTCAGCTCACTGCAACCTCCACCTCCTGGGTTCAAGCGATTCTCCTGCCTCACCCTCCCGAGTAGCTGGGAGTACAGGCACACGCCACCATACCCAGCTAATTTTTGTATTTTTAGTAGAGACAGGGTTTCACCATGTTGGCCAGGATGGTCTCCATCTCCTGACCTCATGATCCGCCTGCCTCGGCCTCCCAAAGTGCTGGGATTACAGGCGTGAGCTGCCGTGCCCAGCTGTGTTTTACATCTTTATAAATATTGTTCAGTTATTTCAGTACTCATGGAAAGACTGAACAACCAAAACGTTGCCTCTGTTGGAAGACCTCTGAGGAATTTATCACAGGAATAATCAAGTGCTTTGCTTTTAAGTCTTTGTTCTTTATTTGTATCTGCTGCAAGTTTGTTATTTCTTTCCTTCAATATGTATTAAACACCTCTACCATGCACCAGGTAAGCTTTGAGGCCAAAACCATAAACACAACAAATGTGGTTGCTGCCCCCACAGTATTTACAGTCTAGGAGATGGAGCAGTTGGGGGCAGGAGTACACATGAACGAAATAATTATACACTGAGTCATTACAAACTGTGTTAAGTGCCATGAAGGAGAAGCACAGGGTGACTGAAAGTGTTCAATAGGCTCCTGACTTCGTGTGGAGGTCTCAGAAGACTCCCCTGGGGAAATGATGTTTATTCTGATCAATAAGACAGACTTAGTGAGGCCGAGGAAATGGCAGGTTTGAAGTCCTAGAGGAAGGAAGGAGCAAGGATTCTGGCCAGCAGCACGGATTACAGGATCTGGAAAGGGTCTTCAAGGTCATTTTGTTTCAGTCTCCTCATTTGACATGTGAGAAAACTAAAGTTTAGGGAGCTAAATGACTTGACCAGAGTTATACAGATAGTAACAAAGTCAGGCTGCAGAATCCAGTGTGCTCATCCTGGGAGCTGTGGGTCTGAACTAGACAGCTATGGGATAGTTGCCTGGGTTTGTGTAGAAGGACTTAAGTTCAGGTTCTTGTGACAAGCTGCGTGACATGTTTCATTTCTCTTTACTAGTAAGATACAGTTTGGATGAATGGCCATTCCAATCTAGCGGGTTGGTTTGTTCTTCAGCATACTTGTCTTTCTTACAAGTTTAAATAATAATAACAATGGTGGTTAATTCTTTAGCGCTTGCTCTATGTCAAATACAGTTCTAAGCAACTTACATGTATTAAATCATTTCATTTTGACAGCAGTTCTGTAAGGTTGGTGTTATTATTATTACCCCATTTTACAGATGAGGAAATTGAAGCTCCAGAAGGTAAAGGCACTTGCCAACCATCACAGAGCTAGTGAGTGGCAAAGCAGGGGGACCGAGTCCAAACAGTCTGGCTTCAGGGCCCATGTGCTTTGTCTCCCAGGCACTCTCAGTGTCAGCAGCAGGCTGATGGACTCAGGTTTGAGCCCAGAGCTGCCTTGTGCCATGGAAGGTCCACATCAGTGGCTCTCAACCCTGGGGAGAATCAGCTGGGGAGCTTGTAAAAAGTGCTAATGTCCAGGCCTCGCCCCCGTTCAGTTAAATTGCAATCTCTAGGGGTGGATCCCAGTCACTGAGGGTTTTTAAAAGCTTCCATGGTCAGCCTAATGCAGCTAAGGGTTGAGATGTACTGGGATCTAGGCTTGCCATTGCTTTGCCCTTTGGGAGCAACCAGCACCCCATACTTGCCTTTGTGTTCTGGACACCCACTTAGTAGGACACTTGTAGAGGCACTTATTCATACCACAGCACAGGCTCCTGTCTCGGCATAAAGAACTTATTCAGTGTACATGCTTTGGCAGCCACATCCACCAGTGATGTGCGGTAACAAGTCTGTAAAGGGCTAAGAGAGTATTTTCAGTCCTGAGCGTCAGAAGACAGTGGAGCTTAGTGGAGTGGAGCTTGGCTCTGAGTCAAACAGACCCAGATTCAAGTTGATGCTTTGTGTCATGGTCTGTGATTTTAGAGACTGGCGTTTATCCTCTCACCAACTCCATTTTGTCATCCATATAATCAAGCTAATACGATAATACTACCTCTTTCATGAGGCTTTTGTGAGGATTAAATGAGATAGTATATAGAAAGCAATCAGTGGGCCAGGCGCAGTGGCTCATGCCTGTAATCCCAGCACTTTGGGAGGCCGAGGTAGGCAGATCACCTGTGGTCAGGAGTCCAAGACCAGCCTGGCCAACATGGTGAAACCTCATCTCTACTAAGAAAAATTAGCTAGGCTTGGTGGCAGTCACCTGTAATCCCAGCTACTCAGGAGGCTGAGGCAGGAGAATCGCTTGAACCTGGGAGGTGGAGGTTGCAGTGAGCCAAGATTGTGCCACTGCACTTCAGCCCGGAAGACAGTGAGACTGTGTCTCCAACAGAAAAAAAAAAAAAAAAAGAAAAGAAAGAAGAAAAATAAGAAAGAAAGAAGAAAAAGAAAGCACTCAGGGCTAGGCCATGTCTTTATTTCATGACTATCCACGTAGCTTATGTGAGTAAACAGCTATATTTGGGAAAAGCTACTAGTGACACTGATATTGACAGGAATTTGATTTGACATTTAATAAGTGCCTGGTATGTACAATGAAGAGTGAAAGATCCTGAAGAGCTTGGATGACTAGGAAGGCCCGGTGCCTGCTGACTGGCTTGCTGGCTGGGAGGGAGCATAAAGACACCCAGATAACTCATATAAGGTAGAGTGTGCCACAGCAGAGGTCTAAACGAGAAGCTAAGGGAGGCCAGGTGCGGTGGCTCATGCTTGTAATTCCAGCACTTTGGGAGGCTGAGGCAGGTGGATCACTTGAGGTTAGGAGTTCGAGACCAGCCTGGCCAACATGGTGAAATCCCATCTCTACTAAAAATACAAAACAGCTGGACATGGTGGCGGGCACCTATAGTCCCAGCTACTTGGGAGGCTGAGGCAGGAGAATCACTTGAACCCGGGAATGGGGAGGTTGTAGTGAGCCGAGATCGCTCCATTGCACTCCAGCCTGAGTGACAAGAGTGAGACTCGATCTCAAAAAAAAAAAAAAAAAGCTAAGGGAGCACAAGATATGGAGAGAGAAAGCCCCAATTCAAACAGAAGCTGGAAAACAATTATAAAATAACCAAGGAAATATGAATACTAACTGAACTCAATATGTGATGATATTAAGGAATTATAAATTTTTAGGTGTCATAATGGTATTATACATATATTTGTGAGGAGCAATTATAGTTTAGATAAACATAATTCTAATTAATAATATGTAAGTCAGATGAATTGAAATGATGTCTCGTGGGGGTAGAGATGAAAGAAGATTGGCCACGTATAACTAATTGTTGAAGTTGGGTGATGGAACTTTGTGTTCATTTTACTGGCCTCTCTACTTTTATATATGGTTGAGATTTTTCACAATAAAAAGTTTTAAAAAGAGGGCCGGGCACAGTGGCTCATGCCTATAATGCCAGCACTTTGGCAGGCCAAGGCGGGCAGATCACTTGAGGCCAGGATTTTGAGACCAGCCTGGCCAACATCGTGAAACCCTGTCTCTACTAAAAATACAAAAATTAGCTGGGTGTGGTGGCACACACCTGTAATCCCAGCTACTTGGAGGCTGGGGCAGGAGAATCACTTGAACCTGGGAGACAGAGGTTGCAGTGAGCCAAGATTGTGCCACTGCACTCCAGCCTCAGTGACAGAGCGAGATTCCATCAAAAAAAAAAAAAAACTTTTAAAAAGAGGTAAAGTTGTGGCCAGGTGCAGTGGCTCACGCCTGTAATCCCAGCACTTTGGGAGGCCGAGGCAGGTGGATCACAAGGTCAAGAGTTCAAAACCAGCCTGGCCAAGATGGTGAATCCCCATCTCTACCAAAAATACAAAAAAAAAAAAAAAATAGCCGGGTGTCTGTAATCCCAGCTACAAGGGAGGCTTAGGCAGAGAATTGTTTGAACCCGGGAGGCAGAGGTTGCAGTGAGCCGAGATTGCACCACTGCACTCCAGCCTGGGCGACAGAGCGAAACTCTGTCTCAAAAAATAAAAATTAAAATTAAAAAAGAGAGAGAGGTAAAGTTGAAGAAAAGGAAGGAAACAAGCAGTACACAATTGTGGAATCTGGAAAATTTTCAGGATGAGGTGGCATCTGACTTGGGCATGGGTGACTAGGGAGAGTTGATGTCGCAGTTTAAATCTGAAGGGAGTCTGCTGGCAGAATCTCCTCTTCCTTGAGGGGCTTCAGTCTTTTTTCTTTTAAGGCCCTCACTGATTGGATGAGGCCCACTCACATTATGGACAGGAATTTGTTTTACTCAAAGTCTACTGATTTAAATATCAAACTCATCTTAAACATGCCTTTACAGCAACATCTAGACTAGTGTTTTTCCCAAATAGCTGGGTACTGTGACATATTTCATATGTCAAGTTGACATATGAAATTAATCATAGGGTGGCAGTGGGAAATGATACTAGGAAAACCAGTAGGGGCCAAATTGTAAAGGGTTTTGAATTCTGTTAAAATTGTCTTTAGTAAACTTCTTTGGAAAATTTTTCTTCTCAAAATGTTTTCTTTAGAAAATTGGGAATTGTTGAAGGCTTCTGAGCAAAGCAATGGTAACATCCGATGAGTTTGGAAGGGTACTTGGTTGCAATATGGAGGATGAGTTGGAGAGGGCAAAGACTGAAGGTCAAACGATGGGTAAGGAAACTGACCCTTGCTCAAGAGAGATGATGTGAGGTACTGGGAGTAGAGCTGAAAAGTATCCAAAGCATAGAATATAATGCAGGTAGCAGCAAGAGATCAGACTGAGCAGTAGACAGAGGCCAGGTCATGGAGCACCTGGTAAGCCAGATTAAAGAGCCTGGAGTTTATCCTGACGATAATGGGGGACCCACTGAAGAGTTGAAGTCAAAGGAGTAACCTGATTAAGTCACTCTGACTGCTAGATGGGGAATAAGGGCAGGTAGACCAGCTAGTAACAGTTGTAGTAGTGTGGGCAAAAGATGATGGTGGCTTGGACTAGGGTGAGAGTGGAAAGAAAGAAAAGTAAACAAATTTGGGACATGTTTGGAGCCACTGGAACTTGGTTAGTGATGGATTAGATCAGAGAAAGGTGAGAGACAGAGAAAACTTAAAGGTGACTCAGGTTTTGGGCCTGAGCAAGTAGGTTGATGACAGTGCCATTTGCTGACATGAGGAAAACTAGAGGACAGTCAGGATTGGAGTGGAGCAAAATCAAGAGTTCTGATTAGGACATATAAAGTTTCAGATGTTCAGTAGACTTCTGAGTGGCAATGTCAAGTAGCTAGTTGATTACATGATCCTGTGACTCAGAGGAGAGATACAGATAGAAATTTGGAAATCATCAAGCAGAGGAGAACAGAAAGAAGGCCAGTGCAGTTGAAGGGTTTTGTGACCCTTTATCTTGGGTCACAAAAGAGGGACCCAAGATAAAGTTGAAAAGGTGGGAGGGTCAGGCATGGTGGTGCATGCCTGTGGTCCCAGCTACTAGGAAGGCTGAGGAAGGAGGATCACTTGAGCCCAAGAGTTCTGGACTGTAGAGCACTAAGCTAATCAGATGTCCACATTAAGTTCAGCATCACTATGGTGACCTCTCGGGAGCGGGGGACCACCAGGTTGCCAAAGGAGGGGTGAACCGGCCCAGGTTGGAAACAGCAGATCAAAACTCCTGTGCTGATCAGTAGTGGGATTCCACCTGTGAATGGCCTGTGTTGCCCACTCCAGCTTGGGCAACATAGTGACACCACATCTCTGTTAAAAAAAAAAAAAATTTTGAGACAGAGTCCGCTGCGACGTCCAGGTTGGAGTGGAATGGCACAATCTCGGCTCACTGCTTCCTGGGTTCAAGCCATCTCTGCTTCCTGGGTGCAAGCCATTCTCGTGCCTCAGCCTCCCGAGTAGTTGGGACTACAGGCATGCGCCACCACGCCTGGCTAATTTTTGTATTTTTAGTAGAAATGAGGTTTCACCATATTGGCCAGGCTGGTCTCAAACTCCCAACCTCAAGTTATCTGCCCACCTCGGCCTCCCAAAATGCTGGGATTACAGGCGTGAGCCACTGCACCCAACTTAAAAAATATTTTTTTAAAAAAAGAAAAAAAACGGTGGGCAGAGCAGATCATATAGGACCTTGTAGCCTACGAGCATGCTGGAACCACTTCCTACTGGCTCAGGAGAACTGACTGTTAAATTTCAGGAAATTTGGGAGCTGGTTGACTTCGCATTTGGCAGCCTGAAATCAGCCATAGTGGGAGTACTGATGCTGTTGAAATTGGTAAATGCTACAATTCAGCCCTTTTTTATTTTCCCCCAGAGAACCAGTTGTTAAACTTTGCCACCATATTAGTACTATGGCTTGTAGGCTCCAGTAAGGAATTTAGATTTTATTCTAAGTGTGATGTAAAGTCATTAAAATGTTTTAAGCAGGTGAGTAAAAGGATCTGATTTTTAAAAATCACTGTACGTGGCCAGGCGCAGTGGCTCACGCCTGTAATCCCAGCACTTTGGGAGGCCGAGGCAGGTGGATCACATGAAGTCAGGAGTTCAAGACCAGCTGGGCAACATGGTGAAACCCCGTCTGTACTAAAATACAAAAAAATTAGCCAGGCGTGGTGGTGCATACCTGTAATCCCAGCTACTCAGGAAGCTGAGGCAGGAGAATCGCTTGAACCCGGGAGACAGAGGTTGCAATGAGCCGAGATTGCGCCACTGCACTCCAGCCTGGGTGACAGAGCGAGACTCCATCTCAAAAAAAAAATAATAATAATACATCACTGTACAAGAATGGACTCCCAGTGGGAGAAGGCAAGATCGCTAAGGAAACTGCTGCAACAATCCACATGTGCAGTGGTGCCTTGGCAGTGTAGGTAAGAGTTCAGTCAAGAAATTTGGAAGATTGTTAACATCCTAAGACTGGATATAGATGGGCCTTGATTTATCACAAGTTGATTATAATTGACCTGTTATGTAATTCATGTTACTTAGTGTCTTTTTGTTTTAGTTGTGGGGAGCACCAGATTACAGAATGATTACCTTGACTCATGACCCAGGGCTCTTTACAATTACCAGAAACTGGCAGATGATAAATCAGTCATCTTATTTGGTAGCAAAATAAGGAGGTTACTTTCCTGCATGAACATAATTTCCTCTTTTCAATATTACAGTCTTACATTAGCAGGAGGAACTTGAAGTCTTGTGATTAGGCAGATTCTTTGTAAGGGAAAAGGCGGCTTACTATCCCTTTGGTAACAGTTCTTTACTGATAGGGTAAGAAGGAAAGGAGGTTGAGTCCGAACAATGCTAAAGGAAACACTTTAAAGTAAGACATCCACTGAAGACCCCTAGCCATTTTGCCTACTGTAAAATAGAACCATCTACAATGTCTTGTGAAGAGAGAAATGAAATGAATTTTGATATTTGTTTTCTGCAAAGATTCTACATTACATTGTGTAAGTCTTGACCCACCATTTTTATAACTCATGCATAAAATTATGTGAAAATGCTTTAAAAATTCCAGCCCACTCTTATACTGAGCATTTTATGTACTCGTTCAGCAAACCATTCATTGAGCACCAGTCATGTGTCAGCTGCTGCTTAAGGCACTAGAGATACGGAAATTAAAAAGACCCAGTCCTCACAGAGTTCACAGAACACTAGGAAAAACAGACATGTAAATTGGACATGATTACAGTACAATTGTGAAAGAGGTCTCTTTGAAAGAGTTGTCTGTATTTATTTACCATCTCCAGTCTTTCTTTTCCCATTCTCTCTTTTTTTTTTTTTTTTTTTTGAGACAGAATCTCACTCTGTCGCCCAGGCTGGAGTGCAGTGGCACAATCTTGGCTCACTGCAACCTCCACCTCCCAGGTTCAAGCGATTCTCATGCCTCAGCCTCCCGAGTGGCTGGGATTACAGGCATCTGCCACCATGCCCGGCTAATGTTTGCATTTTTAGCAGAGACAGGGTTTTGCCATGTTGGCACGGCTGGTTTCGAACTCCTGACCTCAGGTGATCCACTTGCCTTGGCTTCCCAAAGTGCTAGAATTACAGGTGTGAGCCACCACGCCCAGCCCCCACTCTCTATTCTCTCTCTCTCTCTCTCTCTCTTTTTTTTTTTTTTTTGAGACAGAGTCTTACTCTGTTGCCCAGGCTGGAGTGCAGTGGCACAATCTCAGCTCACTGCAACCTCTGCCTCCCGGGTTCAAGCAATTCTCCTGCCTCAGCCTCCCAAGTAGCTGGGATTACAACCAGGCTGGGAGATTCAGCTTGTCCATTTCATGTTCTGTTTCTCACAATCATCTGTGTTTGCTTGTCACTGCACTTTAAAGAGAAGGCATAACTCAAAAGTTTCACCCTTCAACTTGATGGAGAATTATTTTTTATTTATTTATTTATATATTTATTTATTTTTATTTATTTTTTTGAAACAGGGTTTTTCTCTGTTGCCCAGGCTGGATTGCCGTGGTGCGATCTCAGCTCACTGCACCCTCAACTTCCTGGGCTCGGTCGATCCTCCTGCCTCAGGATCTACTCCCTCCTGAGTAGCTGGGACTACAGGTACATGCCATCATGCCCGGCTAATTTTTTTTTCTTTTGTAGAGATGAAGTTTCGTCATGTTGCCCAGGCTGGTCTTGGACTCCTGGGATCAAGCGATTTGCCAGCCTCAGCCTCCCAAAGTGCTGGACTTACAGGCATGAGCCACCGCGCCCAGCCATTCTATATTTTTAAAGCATAGAATATTGATTCTTTGAGCTGGATTAATGAGGAAAGATATAACAATCATTAATATAAAATAAAGAATTGTGAAACCTCGTTAATTTGCATGCCACTAACCTAAAATTGTAATAACCCAGGGCTTAGTAAGCAAATTAGTCATATAAACAGCATAATTATAGGGATATTTAAACTGTTTACCAAAAGAAGCTGCTTTTAAAGCCTGCTGAAGTACTTATTTATTACTAATAATGGCTAATATTATTGACACTTATAATGTTGCTGGCACTCTTCATTGTCTTATTTAATTTCCATAGCAACTCTAAGAGCTAGGTATTATCACTCCCATTTTTGAAATAAAGAAATTGAGGCCGGGCGCGGTGGCTCACGCCTGTAATCCCAGCACTTTGGGAGGCCGAGGTGGGTGGATCACGAGGTCGAAAGATCGAGATCACCCTGACCAACATGGTGAAACCCCATCTCTACTAAAAATACAAAAAAAGCCAGGCATGGTGGCAGGCACCTGTAATCCCAGCTACTTGGGAGGCTGAGGCAGGAGAATCTCTTGAACCCGGGAGGCGGAGTTGCAGTGAGCCAAGATCGTGGCATTGCACTCCAGCCTGGGCAAAAAGAGTGAAACTGTGTCTCAAAAAAAAAAAGAAAGAAAGAAAGAAAGAAAGAAATTGAAGCTCAGAGAAGTTAAGGAACTCACTGGGTGCAGTGGCTCACGCCTGTAATCCCAGCACTTTGTGAGGCCGAGGTGGGTGGATCACTTGAGGTCAGGAGTTTGAGACCAGCCTGGCCAACATGGCAAAACCCTGTCTCTACTAAAAATACAAAAATTAGCCAGGCGATGTGGCACGTGCCTGTAATCCCAGCTACTCAGGAGGCTGAGGCACAAGAATCGCTTGAAACCGGGAGGCAGAGGTTGCAGTGAGCCAAGATCATGCCACTGCACTCCAGCCTGGGTGACAGAGTAAGACCCTGTCTCCAAAAAAAAAAAAAAAAAAAAAAAAGGAACTTGCTTAAGATCAAAAATAGCTAATGAGTAGAAGAGACAAGGGTTCCAATCCAGGTCTGTGTGATGCTGAAGCCCACAGGCAGAAGATTCGCACTCTACCTAGGCTTCCACAGATCACTCAACCATGCATGAAAGTAAGGCCTGAAAAGTGTCTCTACTAGGTTGCCCTTCATTAATCTAGTTCCAGTCATGTATAATAAAATGGAGTGTCTTTCCAAAATTTCATAATTTAGATTTCACTCATTTAGGCTGACTTCCCCCCATACATACCCACTAGTTGGAATTAGTTGCCTTTTACTATATGCTGTATTGAATGTCCTTATAGTTGGGGGTCATGAGAAAAGCTAAAGTCTAACTTGGACAAGATGACGACTGGCATTGCCAGGGTTGTGCAGCAACAGTAGTGGGGTGGGGTGTCCTGCAAGGACATGAGTTAGGTGGCTGTCAGGGGCAGCATAAGTTGTAGTGTAAAGCCTTGGAGCCTAGAGGCCAAGGTCACAGAGTCACCAGGAGGCAGGATCCTGGAGTACAGATTGCAGTGGCCCAGTAGGCACAGCATCTGGCCTCTAGGTCTGCCTCTGCTATGCACCAGCTGGGGGCTTTGGTTAAGTCGCTCTGCTTCTCCAGGTCATAGGTTTTTGTTTGTGAAACGAATAATTGGAAGGGAAGATCTTAGGGTCCATTTCAGATTGGGGTCTCTGGTTTAGGGATCTGCGTTATCAGAGTCTAAAGTAATCAAGTCCTTGGAGATCTAGTAATCAGAAGGAGAGCAAGAAAGAGCCAGCTTTCATTGTCAGGGGCAACAAAGAGGTGGCTCATGCCCATAATCCCAGCACTTTGGGAGGCCGAGGCAGGAGGATCACCTGAGGTCAAGAGTTTGAGGCCAGCCTGGCCAACATGGTGAAACCCCACCTCTACTAAAAGTACAAAAATTAGCTGGGTGTGGTGGCATACACCTGCAATCTCAGCTACTCGTGAGGCTGAGGCAGGAGAATTGCTTGAATCTGGGAGGCAGAGGTTGCAGTGAGCCGAGATAAACCACTGCACTCTAGCCTGAGTGACAGAGTGGGACTCCATCTCAAAAAAAAAAAAAAAAAAAGTCCAGAAAGCCTGGTTTGAATCAGTAAAATCGAGTTTTCACACTGCTTCACTGATTGTAATTCATTCTTCTACAGATTTTTAAGGAGGGTGGAAGAGAGAAAAGCTAAGTAAAATGTGGTCCTAGCCATTACAGGTCTCATAGTATCCTGAGGGAAAGAGACAGGAAACAACTAACTGGAATATAAAACAGAATAAAATGTGTTCATTACCTGCTGTATGACCTTGGTCAAATCACTTAACCTGTCCCTGAGCCTCAGTTTCCTCAACTGTAACAGACACATAAGCAGTCAATAAATGTCAGCAGCTATGCATCAGTAGTGGCAATAGTAATATGGACTACATGTGTAATATTTTGTACTATGCCATTACATCTTAGTAAAATAGAACCATCTACAATGTCTTGTGAAGAGAGAAATGAAATGAATTTTGATATTTGTTTTCTGCAAAGATTCTACATTACATTGTATAAGTCTTGACCTACTGTTTTTATAACTCATGCATAAAATTATGTGAAAATGCTTTAAAAACTCCAGCCCACTCATACTGAGCATTTTATGTACTCATTCAGCAAACCATTCATTGAGCACCAGTCATGTGTCAGCTGCTGCTTAAGGCACTAGAGATACGGAAATTAAAAAGACCCAGTCCTCAGAGTTCACAGAACACTAGGAAAAACAGACATGTAAATTGGACATGATTACAGTACAATTGTGAAAGAGGCCTCTTTGAAAGAGCTGTCTATATTCACCATCTCCAGTCTTTCTCTTCCCATTCTCTTTTTTTTTTTTTGAGACAGAGTCTCACTCTGTCGCCCAGGCTGGAGTGCAGTGGCGCGATCTCAGCTCACTGCAACCTCCACCTCCCGGGTTCAAGTGATTCTCATGACTCAGCCTCCTGAGTAGCTGGGATTACGGGCACCCACCACCATGCCCAGCTCATTTTTGTATTTTTAGCAGAGACAGGGTTTTGCCATGTTGGCCAGGCTGGTCTTGAACTCCTGACCTCAGGTGATCCACTTGCCTTGGCCTCCCAAAGTGCTAGAATTACAGGCGTGAGCCACCACGCCCAGCCCCATTCTCTCTTGAGTCCATTCCAGTCAGACTTTTGCTCCACCACCCAATAAACTTCTCTTTTATTTTTTGAGACATGGACTCACTCTATCGCCCAGGCTGGAGTACAGTGGCACAATCATGGTTCACTGCAGCCTCAACCTCATGGGCTCAAGCAACCCTCCCACCTCAGCCCCCCCCCCCCCAAGTAACTGGGACTACAGGTGTGCACCACCACACCCAGCTAATTTTTATATTTTTTGCAGAGATAGGGGTCCCACTGTGTTGCCCAGGCTGGTCTTGAACTCCTGGGCTCAAGAAATCCTCCCCCCATGGCCTCCCAAAGTGCTGGGATTGCACATGTGAGCCACTGCACGCAGCCAAAACTTCTCTTGTTATGATAACCAGTGACCTCCATGTGTTTAGATCCAATGGTCACTTCTCAGTCTTCATCTTACTGGGCCCTCAGCAGCTCACCACTCCTCCTTGACATACCACCTTCACTTGGCTTCCTGGACACCACACTTTCCTTTTCCTTCTTCACCGACTGCTCCTTCTCAGTCTTCTTTGCGGGGTCTAATGTGGAAGTATCCCCAGGCTCAAGCCCTAAGTGATCTCATCTGGTCTCCTGGCTTTAAATACCACCCATGTACTGATGACTCCCTAATTATGTCTCCAGCCCTGACCTCTCCCCTGAACTCCAGACTCGTGTAGCCAACTCTCCATCTCCATTTGAATGGCTAAGAAGCATTGCGCAGTTGAACTCCTGATGTTTTCACCCACCCTCAAAAAACAAAAACAAAAAGCCAACCTGCTTCTCCCGTAGCGTCCTCCATCTCAGTTCATGGCACTTCTGTCTATCCCGTCACTTAGGCCAGAAACTTTAGAGCCATCCTTGACTCTCCTCTTACACCCTCATCCAGTCCATCAGCCAATCCTGTTGACTCTACCTTCAGAATATATCGAGTCTGACCACTGCTCACCACTCCACCACTAGCATCCCAGTCCAAGCTACCGTCATCTCTTGCCTAAATTACTCTAGTAATCTCCTAACCAGTCTCCATCCTACTTTTCCCTCCATTCTTGAGTCTTTTTCAACACAGCAGCCAAAGTGATCATGTGAAAATATAAATTAGGTCATGCCATTCTTCTATTCATAACTCCCCCAGTGACCAGTCTTCTCAGTAAAAGCCAAAATTCTTACTGTGTGCCCTACCAGCCTTATACAACCTAGCCACCATTTACTTTTGTGAAGTCATATCCCATTACTCTCTATTTTGTTCATTCCATTACCACCACATTGGCCTCCTCATTGCCTCTGTAACACCCCGGACATGCTCTTGTCCCAGGGCCTTTGAAGATATCTGTACAACTTGCTTCCTCACTTCCTTCAGATCTCCAAAAAGCCATCTTCTTGGTGAGGTCTTCTCTGATTACCCTAATAAAAACTTCAGCATCCTCCAGACACTCCTTATGTTCCCCCTGCTTTTATTTTATCCAGAGCACTCACCTCCTCTTAGTATTTGGCGTAATTTTCTTATTTATTTTCTTTCTTTGTCTTGTCTTCCCCTGCAATTAGAATTTCAGCTTTATAGGAACAGGGACTTTTGTCTGTTTGGTTCACTAATGTATCCTGAGTGTCGGGCATATAGTAAGTATCAATAAATATGCAAATAAATGAATAGTCTTTAGAGGAGATAATGGGAGCTAATGGGAGTATAAAAAAGAGCTAAGGAGTGCAGTCAGTATGATTGGAGTGAATGATGCTTTTCATGTTGGAAAAGTTGTCATGAAGGGCCTTACATGTCATTCTAAGGAGCTTAGATTTTATCCTATAGGTGGTAAAAAGTCAATAAACGAGTCAGTGGTCTGAATTGGAATTTTAGAAATGCGTTCTGGCTGTAGTATAAAGAATGAGGCCGGGCACGGTGGCTCATACCTGTAATCTCAGCACTTTGGGAGGCCGAGGCAGGTGGATCACCTGAGGTCAGGAGTTCAAGACCAGCCTGCCCAACACAGGGAAACCCCATCTCTACTAAAAATACAAAAATTAGGCAGGTGCGATGGCATGCACCTGTAATCCCAGCTACTTGGGAGGCTGAGGCAGGAGAATCGCTTGAACCCAGGAGGCAGAGGTTGCAGTGAGCCGAGGTCGTGTGACTGCACTCCAGCCTGAGCAACAGAGCAAGACTCTGTCTCAAAAAAAAAAAAAAAAAAAAAGAAGAAGAAGAATGAATTGGAGGCTGGGTGTGATGGCTTATACCTGTAATCCTAGCACTATGGGAGGCCAAGGTGGGAGGATCACGTGAGCCCAGAAATTCAAGACCAGCCTGGGCAACATAGGGAAACCCTGTCTCTACAAAAAATACCAAAATTAGCAAGGCATGGTGGCACATGCCAGTAGTCCCAGCTACCAGGGAGGCTAAGGTAGGAGGATCACCTGAGCCCAGGAGGTTGAGGCTGCAGTGAGCCGTGATTGCACCATTGCACTCCAGCCTGGGTAACAGAGCGAGACTCTGTCTCAAAAAAAGAAAGAAAAAAGAAAAGAAAAGAATTGAAAAGGAAAAGAGTGGGCCCAAGAGGCCAGTAACAGACTGCTACAGTAATGCACACATGAGATGGTGGTAGCCTGAATTATGGGAGTGCCAGTGGGGATGGAAAGGAGGAGCTGCATTTGAGAAATGCTCTATTTAGAAGACAAGATTGATAGGACTTGATGATTGCTTGGATAGGGCAGTAAGGGTGGGCGAAATGAAGGAATCCCAGGTTTCTGGCTTGGGGTAGCTTGTTAAAGACTTGGGCCATTCATCACTGAGATAAGAAATACAGAAGAGAGAATAAATCTGACACTGTCAAGAAGAAAGGCAACGATAGATTCTAGGTGTGTTGAGTTTTGAGTACTTGTGTACTATCCAGGTAGAGCTGCCCAGTAGGCAGTTGGGTGCTTGGTTTTGGAGGTCAGTGGGAGGTCAGAGCCAAAGATAAAGATCTGGGAGCCATCTGCCTGTAGGAGGTGTTTAAAGCAAAAGCTATGGTAGAATTTCCTAGAAAAGGTGTATAAATTGAGGAGGACCAAAAGAGTTCCTGGTTATCAGTGCCAAATATTGCCCCCTAAGAAATCCAGTAATAATGTAGCCAAAAAGAGCCACTGGATTTGGAAACCAGGAGGTCGACAATGGAATACATTTCACTTATTCAAATATTTATTAAATATCTACTATGTGTTAAGAATACTAAGGATACAGAAGTCAATAAAACAGATCAAAAAATCCCTCCTTACATGTAGCTGAAATTCTAGTTGCAGAGAAGGAGCAGATAAATAAAGGAAATAAATAAGTAAATTATTCCAAATATTAAAAGGCAGTGAATGCTCTGAAGGTTAGATAAGCTGCCTAGGGTCGCAGGGCCAAGTAAGTGAAGAAACTAGGACTAGAAACGAACCTGCTCAACTCCAGAGTTGTGCTCTTCTTACTGTTGTACCACACCTCCTCTCCCACATCGATAATCTTGGTTCCATTGCCACAGAATGCCATATAGCCCCAACTAAACGTTTCAGAAACAAACCAAAGTATGTGCATAGCTTAATCTAAACTCAACACCATTTCTGAAAGCCAGCTCTGAGGGGACATCCCCTTCACAGTGGACAGGTAGTACCAGTTTTATATGTAGATGGTATATTGAAAAGTCATTTCATCTGATCGTAAAATTATTTTTCTAAGAGGATGGCTGGGTGCAGTGGCTCACACCTGTAATCCTAGCACTTTGGGAGGCCGAGGCAGGTGGATCACTTGAGGCCAGGAGTTTCAGACCAGCCTGGCCAACATCGTGAAACCCCATCTCTACTAAAAATATAAAAATTAGCCAGGTGTGGTGGTGTGCACCTGTAGTCCTAGATACTCAGGAGGCTGTGACAGGAGAATCGCTTGGACCCGGGAGGTGGAGGCTGCAGTGAGCCGAGATCATGCCACTGCACACCAGCCTGGGCAACAGAGTGTGAGACTCTGTCGCAAAAAAATAATATTATTAAAGGAGAAAACGTTCCTTTCAGAGATGGAGCATTTTGGTAATAATAGGGTTCCGTCAGGATGGCTCTGAAGGTGGTGATGATGTCCACGGGGTGGCCAAAATGGTATAAAGGTGAGGATCACTGAAGCCGAAGGCCAGAAACTGGTCATGGGCTGGGTCGTCTTTATAGATGCCAAAGTTACCTAAGATGACAGCGAGGCTAGGAGAGGGTGAGCCACCAGGTATCACAGTCTTCAATGAATGTGGAAGATTGGCCAGATTAGTAGATAATATCAGGCCAAGGAGTATGGTTCAGTGACATCAGCCCCAGCTAAGTGCTTCTGTCATGAGAGTGAAGGAGGAAGCGTTTGGGAACAGCAACAGAGAGCGAGAAGAATGCCACCATCACAATGCTCCCCACCCTGTCACATCTGTGAGGTGGAGAAATGAACAGCCTCCGCTTGGGAGCTTCACAAGGGAAGGACCAGTAAAGACAAGGAAACAGAATACTTTAAAAAGGCTAAGGGCATGGGATTATGTTTATCATGTCCAGAAGGCACAGGTTGGGAGGGAATGTAAGTATGAAATTGAATCTGTCCCAAATGTCTGCTTCCTTCCAGGCAAAATAAATGACAAATATATGGACAGGGTATCATGATTGTATTGCATGTTAATATCCGTTCTAAGCCCACAGAACAAGAAGAACCCCACAGCAGCCATTCTTTGCCATCATCTTGGCCAGGAACCCAGCATCCAGAATGTAGACTTGAGACCCTGGCTTCTTCCACTAGGACATTTATTTCCTAATGTTTCAGTCACCTCATCCCAGCTTCTGTTTCCTGTCAGGCTCAGAGCCCCTACCTCCCACACAGTGGAGGAGTAGATGTCCATTTCTCAGGAGCAGTGGACTGCTTCCGGCAGACAGTGAAGGCCCAGGGGGTCCTGGGGCTCTGGAATGGATTGACAGCCAATTTACTGAAGGTGAGAAGAGCCACCAGCCTCCGCTGCTCCCCTGCCTCTTCCAATTCTACCCTCTTCCTTTGTCACCTCCAACCCCCACTACAGTTTGCTTGGAAAACCCCCTCTAGCATTAATGGGTAGCACAAGGCCCATGAATGCACACTGTCTGTCAGCCCCGTAGAGAGGGGAACCTGTGCAGTGGTGGAGTATCTCATACCCCATTCCAGAGGAGCTGAGCATTTAGTGCAGAGATACTTAATGTGGAGGTTCATGGGCCCCTAAGGGGAACCTAACCCCTCATCCTAAAATTCTATGCAAAAATGTATGTGTATATGCATATGTGCATCATATTCCCAAAGAACTCCATGACAAAAAAAAAAAAAAAACGTTAAGCACTCTGGACTAACCTTGCA
Organism: Gorilla gorilla gorilla; assembly: GCF_029281585.2. Classification (NCBI taxonomy): domain Eukaryota; kingdom Metazoa; phylum Chordata; class Mammalia; order Primates; family Hominidae; genus Gorilla; species Gorilla gorilla. The sequence goes on from NC_073247.2 coordinate 131,141,434, forward strand.
CTAGCTGGCACGTAAATGATTCCAGTCAAGGCCAGCATATAGTGACAGGTAGTATCAGATAGTCTGCATGCATATGACCCAGATCTAGTGCCTCCCAGGCAGGTCATGCCCTTCAATCGCTGTCATTCCTCTCCCAACCCACACTGAGCCAGCTTTCCTTTTGCCATCTTTCCTGATTCCAAAAAGAGTTACCATTTGTATTGCCACCGCCATTATGTCACTTTACAAGATAATTTACCCTGATCCAAGTTGACTGCAGACACATTGATGTTTTCTTTTTAAGGACTTAACTTGATTTTCATTTTTGGTTTTAACAGATAGTTCCATATTTTGGAATTATGTTTAGCACCTTTGAGTTCTGCAAGAGAATCTGTCTTTATCAAAATGGTTACATTCTGTCTCCACTGAGCTATAAATTGACCCCAGGAGTCGATCAGAGTTTGCAGCCCCAGGAATTACGAGAATTAAAGAAGTTCTTCAAAACGAGAAAACTGAAGCCTAAAAAACCAACTCTATAAAATGGAATGGAACTAGAAGTGCACTGACTGACAGCATGTTGCAATCACAGATAAATGTAGCCTCATAACTGTGCACCTGAGGAGGGATGAGAAGCTACTGCTATCTGCTGCTCTAGGAAATGAGATGGTTTGGCCATGCACCACCTCAGATCTCCAAACTGATGTCCCTGTGAACACCTGCACCATGAGGAGGTTTCCCAACAAGAGTGTATCATGATGGCATTCCACGAGATTTTATAACCAGAGTCTGGCAGTGATAAAATGTACAATTTACGCTCTGAATACAAACATGACACCAAAGAAAGGGCATTGCCATGACATCTCAAAGCAACAGGTAATTGAAGTGGCTGAGTGGATACCACGTTGTGAGGTCAGCCACTGGGTCACTTGTAGTCAATGCAAAGCTTGCACAAACCAACGTCAGCCTAGTTTCGCTCAGTTTGACCTGAGACTTTCCAATACAATCTGTTGTTTTGTTTTGTTTTTAGAGACAGGGTCTTGCTCTGTCACCCAGACTGGAGTACAATGACACAATCATAGCTCACTGCAGCCTTGAGCAGGAGGCTCAAGACATCCTCCTGCTTCAGCCTCCGGAGAGTTGGGACCATAGGTGCACACCACCACACCTAGCTAATTTTTGGGGGAGGTCTTGCTATGTTGCCCAGGCTGGTCTTGAACTCCTGGGCTCATGCAATCCTCCTGCCTTGGCCTCCCAAAGCGCTAGGATTAGAGGTGTGAGCCACTGCACCCTGCCCCAGTACAATCTTTCTTGAACTCAAATTTTTGCTGACATCTGAGTGCACACACCACAGTGTAAATTATGCCTTATCAGAATCTAAATGAAAATAGCGAACATTTAAAAGCTATCACCATTGTAGTAGAATCATCCTTCTTTTTTGAAATTTGAAGCATCCCAGGCTTAAAATCTTGTGTTTCAGAAAGACAGTTTATACCACGACTGCTTAATTATCCCCCCAAAGACCTTCTGATTGAAGTCATGTACAGTTCAATGGCCTAAATTCTCTGCCTTTTTAACTTGCTTTGCAAGCCTACTCTGAAAATAAGTTATTTAGTCAAGTTATTCTCAAAGATGTCCCAGTTGCCTAGAAAGGATCAAATGGAACGTTTGACACACATACTCAAAAAAATGTAACTGACTATAAACACTTTAACCTAATCATCTGTATCAAACTTTCTAAAAATCAAATCTCAGGATTGTTCCACTTTAGAGATTCTATGTAAAGTTTATATAACTATACTTGTCAAATAGCACCTATCTATGCATTTAAAAATGCATTAATATCTAACATAAAATTGTTAATTTATACACACACATACACTCATACATAGAGATTTTCAGTATGTTGCAAGTATTTTTTCCGATTAAATTTATTTTCCAAAGAAAAAATGATGTGTTGGTCATTTATTGCTAGTCTGAGTTATAAAACTATGGTTAAATACATATTGGCCAAATCTGTAAACTCTCAAAGCCTTATCCTATTTAAGTATACCAAAATAATTCACTTTTCCAACTGTTGCGGCATTCTGTTTTATGGAGAATGGCAGTTAACACACACACACATGGAAATCTCATCTGTAGCTGAATCTGTTAGAGTTTGGAGGGTGGCAGATTCTTTACCCAGAGTGAATAGTTCATGTTTATTACTCTTTATTTTCCTTGAAACAGACAACTTTTCAAACAGTTCTGAAAGCTGCAAAAATATTTTTTACTTTTTTTAACTATAAAATCCTAACCTCACATTATTTCATGATAATATCTTGTGTATTCTTCCACAAGTAATTTTTTTTTTTTTAAATTGTCACCCAGGCCGGAGTCCAATGGCGCGATCTCAGCTCACTGGAACCTCCTCCCGGGTTCGAGCAGTTCTCCAGCTTCAGCCTCCCGAGTAGCTGGGATTACAGGCGCCTGCCACCATGCCTGGCTAATTTTTGTATTTTTAGTAGAGACAGGGTTTCACCATGTTGGCCAGGCTGGTCTCGAATTCCTGACCTTAGGTGATCTGCCCACCTCTGCCTCCCAAAGTGCTGGGATTACAGGTGTGAGCCACCACACCCTGCCCTTCCACAAGTATTATTAAATAGATAGCTAAACTCTTGCAGTTGTCATGCACAGAAATGTTTTCTGAGCTGCAGTTTTGATTTTTTCTTCATTAAATTAAGTGGGGAAAATAATACACCTGATTTTTCTAATTTCAGAAGAACTCTAAAACTCTTGTTCTATTTCTAAAATAAACTTCCAGCTAATTTCATTTTCTTTGGAGTATGAAGAGAGAGTTCTGCCTTTCTGCTTTATGGCTGACAGTGAGCACCACACTGGACTAAGTACTTGAGAAGGATTATAAAGATGTGTGATGCAATGTTGACTCAGGAGGAATTTATGGTCTTGAGGAACAAATCATACCTACATATATGAAATGACTATGATTACAAAGCAAATACAAGCAAAGGCATGATAATGTAGTATGAACTGTTCATAAGATTGCCAAGAAGCTCTATACAAACTTAGTGAATAAAAAACTAAAGGGATCATCACATGGGAGAGAGACTAGTGATCAACAGGGATTTGGGGAGGTTGTGAGTCTTTTTTTTTTTTTTTGAAACAGAGTCTCGTTCTGTTGCCCAGCCTGGAGTGCAGAGATGTAATCTTGGCTTACTGCAACCTCCACCTCCTGGTTCAAGTGATTCTCATGCCTCAGCCTCCTGAGTGGCTGGGACTACAGGCGCCTGCCACCATGCCCAGCTAATGTTTGTATTTTCTTGGTAGAGACGGGGTTTCACCATGTTGGCCAGGCTGGTCTTGAACTCATGACCTCAGGTGATCCACCTGCCTCAGCCTCCCAAAGTGCTGGGATTACAGGCATGACCCACCGCACCCAGCCATGAGTCTTGAACTAAGTTTTGAAAGAAGTTAAGGGATATGTATTGGTCACGAATAGGAAGGCATTGCAGGTTAAAGGCAGGGCATTGCAGCATCACAGAGATGGAAGCAAGCAAAAGTGGGTCAGAGCAAGAAAAGTGGCTTTGTGCATTTATTCAATAACTGCTAGGCACTACAGACACAGTGGCACAAAAAGCAGATAAGGTCCTTGCCTTCAAGGAGCTTACACTCTAGTGAGAGTGGCAGTCAATAAACAAGTAAGCTAATAAATAATTTAGGTAATCATGGACTGTGATGTTATGAAGGTGCTTATATACAGGGTGCTTTATTAGAGAATTATGTGGAGGTAAGGGGAATATTTTATTTTTGGTTTTTGTTTTGTTTTGAGACAAGGTCTCGCTCTGTCGCCTAGGCTGGAGTGCAGTGGCGCGATTTCAGCTCACTGCAACCTCTGTCTCCCCGGCTGAAGTCACAGGGGAATATTTTAAATCAGGGAGCCAGAGAAGGCCACTCTGACAGGTGACATTTGAGATGAGACCTGAAGGATGAGAATGAGCCAACTATGCAAAGAACCAGGCAGGGCTGGTCAAAGTGCAGTGGTGTTTACAAGTAATTGACCACAATCAGCTACAGATTTCTTTGTTCCTTCCCACTCCCACTGCTTCACTTGACTTGCCCTAAAAAAAAAAAAAGAAAAAAAAAAAGGGCTGGGCGCGGTGGCTCACGCCTGTAATCCCAGCACTTTGGGAGGCCAAGGCAGGTGGATCACTTGGTCAGAAATTTGACACCAGCCTGGCCAACATGGTGAAACCCCGTCTCTACTAAAAACACAAAAATTAGCTGGGCCTGGTAGCACACGCCTGTAATCCCAGCTACTCAGGAGGCTCAGGCAGGAGAATCCCTTGAACCCAGGAGGCGGAGGTTGCAGTGAGCCAAGATCGCACCACTGCACTCCAGCCTGGGCGACAGAGTGAAACCTTATCTCAAAAATAAATATAAATAAATAAATAAAATATTACAATAGGATGATGGAAACGAGGGGGGTGTGTTTGACATACAGCAAAGCACATACAGCTATAGTAGTCATCAGAAGATAAATACCACATATTAGATCCTGAAATAAATATTTTTGCTCACATCTCTAAAAGGAAACTTGAAATAAAATTTCGTGTACTCATTATGTTTACTTTGGAATTAGAAGTTATACATCTTTATCAAAGATGAATCTCTGCTCCATTTTCAATAAGCTCACCTGGGGATCCTGATTGTTATACCAAGCTGCCTGATTTTATATATATCAAATTACATTTAACTATATAGATGCAATATGTAATTTTTCCCATAAAGTTATTTAGTCTTACTCAGACTAAAGTTGGAGATCCATAAAGCAAAATGTATATGTGCAGGGGGTGTTCTGTGTAAATTTAGGGGTATAAGTACAATTTTGTTATATGACTACATTGCTTAGTAGGGAGGTCTTGTCTTCATATAACCATCACTTGAATAATGTACATTTTACCCTGCACAGGTTTAGAAGCTAGTCACAGCTTATAAAATTTATTAAAATATATCAAATATTTCTAAGTTAAATTTTTCTGAGTTAAATTATTTATATGCAATTGGGCCATGTGCAGTGGCTCATGCCTGTAATCCCAGCACTTTGGAAGGCCGAGGCTGGTGGATCACTTGAGGTCAGGAGTTCAAGACCAGCCCAGCCAAGATGGTGAAACCCTGGCTCTACTAAAAATACAAAAATTAGCCAGGCATGGTGGTGCATGCCTGTAATCCCAGCTACTTGGGCAGCTGAGGTAGGAGAATCGCTTGAACCCAGGAGGCAGAGTTCACAGTGAGCCAAGATTGTGCCGTCGCACTCCAGCCTGGGCAACAAGAGCGAAACTCCATCTCAAAAAAAAAAACAAAAAACAAAAAAGTGGCATATCTGTACAATCGAATACTACTTAGCAACAGAAAGTAAATAACTATTGATACACACAACATGAATGAATCTCAAAGAGTAACATGCCAAGTGAGAGAAGCTAGACCCCAGAAAGAAGAGTGCATAATATATGATCTCATTTATACAAAATTCTAGGAAATGCAAAATTCTAGGAAACTAATCTATAGTGACAGAAAGCAGATCAAAGTTTGCTTGGGGATGGAGAGATTACAAAGGGGCACAAGAAAATTTTGTGTGGTAATGGATATGTTCATGATCTTAATTGTGGTGATGGCTTCACATGTGTATACATGTGAAAAAACTTAGCAAATTGTGCACTATAAATATGTACAGTCTTATTGTCTGACAATTACACCTCAATAAGACTGTTGTTTTAAGCAGTTACCCATGGGCTGGAATCCACCAACTGTTGTTCTGTTTTGTTTTGTTTTGTTTGAGACAGAGTCTCACTCTGTCACCCATGCTGTAGTGAAGCGGTGCAATCACAGCTCAATGCAACCTCCACTTCCCTGGCTCAGGTGACCCTTCTGCCTCAGACTCCTGAGTAGCTGTGACTACAGGCATGCACCACCACGCCCAGCTAATTGTTTAATTTTTTCGTAGAGATGGGGTTTCACCCTGTTGCCCTGGCTGGTCTCAAACTCCTGGGCTCACAATATCCTCCTGCTTTAGCCTCCCAAAGTGCTGGGATTATAGGTGTGAGCCACTATGCCCAGCTGTATTTTTCTTAAAATTAATAAAATCTAACACATATTAAATGCTGTTCTACACATATTATCTCATTTGCATGTGCCTACAGTCCTCTGAGGTATAGGTACTACTATCATTCCCATTTTACACCTGAAGAAATTGCAGTTTGGAGAGGTAAAGCAATTTACCCAAGACCTGACAGCTAGCGAGTGGCAGAGCCAGAATTTAAACTTAAGCAACCTGGTTGCAGGGTCCACCCTCTTAACCACTGGGCTAAATTACCTTTCTCTTCCTATTTGCCCCAGATTCCCAGACCCGGATGCTCAGATTCACTCTTATAGATACAAAAGGATAGAGCCATAGAATCTTAGAATTGGAAAGGGTGTAGAACTCTCTTCCAGACCAACCCAGCGATCTCCCCCATAGCATCCCTAACAAGTGGCTATTCTGCCTCAACTTTTAGCCTTCCCAGTAACAAAAAGTTCACCCCATCGTATGGCAACCCATTCTACCTTTAAGTATCGCATATTTTACAAACTAATGTCTTTTGAGCTGAAGTCTACCTTCATGAAACTTCTACCCCCGGGTTTAATTCCATATAGAATGTTTAATTTATGAAGAGTTATGATGTCCTTCTCTCACCCAAAGCTCTTTCCCAGTTAAATATCTCTCATTCATTCAGCCATTTCTCATAATACATGATTTATAGACACTTCACTTTCCTGATTGCCTTGTTTGAATATGTTCCAGTTTGTTAATGTCCTCTTAAATGTAGCATCCAGAATTAAATGTAAAACTCTATGGGGGGGCCAACAGAAACCCAAGTGGAACTGAAAGTCCCTCTAATCTGGTCACTACCATTCTCTTAGTGCAACTCAAGACTCATTAGTATTTTTTGGCATTGTCAACCCACAGTGAACTAGGACCTAGTTCTCTTTTTCACACATGCTACCATTAAGCTCTATCTCCTCATCCTTAAATGTCTTGCACTAAATAGGGCATTAAAACCCTTTATTGCAATGCTTCCCATTTTATAAGCCTGGGTTTATTCTGGACTTTAGCCCTTATGATTCAATTCCTAGAGGTTTGTGATATTCTTTGGGCTTTGTCCTTGGAAGCACAGTCCTCCTTCTGTCATCTATACCTGTACTTTTAAGATCTGAGCTCATCAGAGAATAATCTATAAGGACACTGTAGTTTATTAGAAATCTCTCCCTTTTTAATTTATCATTGGAACTTTTCCAAATTCTACAGTTCTGAATTTTCAACTGGATCCCTCTCCCTTTTAAGCTATCTTTCTCTTTTGGTGTTAGGCCAGATCATACTTATCTTTTCTCTGATCGTTTTGAAGTCTACCTTACACATACACATACATACACCACACACACACACACACACACACACACACACACACGTTAATTAACCTATGTGACCATGCCCAGCAATTTTTTTTTTTTTTTTTTTTTTTTTTTTTTAGTTTTTTTGCTTAACAGATATCCAGATGACAGGATCACTTTCCCCAAGATTCTTGTCACTTTCACTTTGCTAACCAAATCTTCCTTATTTATTATCAGGATTAAGCCCAGCTTAGCAATTTACCTCATTGCTTCTTCATTCTTTTGAGAACTGTAATTACACTGTATCAGCAAGAGAGCCAAGAATCTATCAGATGTTTTCTTAAATTTAAGATGGTCTTAAAAATAAGAAAAAAGAATGTATCAGATATGTTGCTATCAGAATAACTTCCAGCAGATATTCAGATGTTCTATGTCTCTGATCACCCTTTCCTGTTCGTCTATGTGACAGTTTTATGAAATGCCATTCATACTTTTATTTATTTTATTTTTTATTTTTATTTTTATTTTGAGATGGAGTCTCGCTCTCACCCAGGCTGGAGTGCAGTGGCACGATGTGGGTTCACTGCAACCTCTGCCTCCCGGGTTCAAGTGATTCTCCTGCCTCAGCCTCCTGAGTAGCTAGGATTACAGGCCTGAATCACCGCACCTGGCTGATTTTTGTATTTTTAGTAGAGACGGGGTTTTACCATGTTGGCCAGGCTGATCTCAAACTCCTGACCGCAGGTGATCCACCTGCCTCGGCCTCCCAAAGTGCTGGGATTACAGGCGTGAGCCACCACGCCCGGCCCCATTCATACTTTTAATCTGAGAAGTCTCTTGTATACTTCTACAACTATAATCACTTTCATTTCTCCATTTCATTCTCACTGAATGCTTTTCACCCTCCAGCCAATGAATTACTAGTTATACCTTCTTGACATATTACTGCTCTCTTCTTCTGTATGGTATCTCTGAATCAAGTTTTCCAGATGCCAGCCAGAAGTTCCACCCTCCCAAGTCTAAACAATACCTATAAAATTGCATTTTCCTGAGTGTATTAAAATTTTACATTCCCGGCTGGTTGCTGCGGTTCACGCCTGTAATCCCAGCACTTTGGGAGGCCAAAGCAGGCAGATCACCTGAGGTCAGGAGTTTGAGAGCAGCCTGGCCAACATGGTAATAACCTGTCTCTACTAAAAATACAAAAATTAGCCAGGCGTGGTGGTGGCGTGCCTGTAATCCCAGCTACTCAGGAGGCTGAGGCTGGAGAACCGCTTGAACCTAGGAGGTGGAGGTTGCAGTGAGCGGAAATCGCGCCATTGCACTCCAGCCTGGGCGACAAGAGCAAAACTCTGTCTCAAAAAAAAAAAATTACATTCCCTTTATTACCCATATTCTGGGTGTTGGTACATAGATATCTGAGTCGTTAAAAGTGTCATTTCTGACTCTCTTCCTTGTTTTTCCTTGAGAATTACTAGGCATTGCCTTAGCTTTAGTTCCTCTTAATTAGACTTATATTTTACATAGCTCCCAGAAACACAATAATTACTAACACAGCACTATGTCTCAATGGAGGAATTAGTTTTGATTAACTGACCAGCCATATATCATTATCAACATCATCATCATCATCATCATCATAATATTCTTCTCGGCTGGGTGCAGTGGCTCATACCTGTAATCCCAGCAATTTGGAATGCCAAGGTGGGAGGATCACTTGAGCCTAGGAGTTTGAGGCTGCAGTGAGCTATGATCGTGCTGCTGCACTCCAGCCTGGGTGACAGAATGAGACTCTATTTTCTATTTTCCTGGATGCTTGCTCCTTGTTTCTTTTTCCTTCTTTTTTACAAAGTTTTTAAACTTTCAGGCTTTTTTAAATGTTGCAAAAATAGTACAAAAATGTCCTTATATCCTTTATTCAACTTCTCTAAATCTTACATAACCACCATAACCAAGAATAGTATTGGTAATCTACAGATATTCAAACCTCACCAATATAACCAATGTCCTTTTTCTGGTACAGGAGCCGGTTGACTGTCATATATTACATTCAGTTGTCAAGTACCTTTAGTCTCCTTTAATCCATGACAGTTCCTTAGTCTCTTTGTCTTTCATGACCTTAACAGTTTCGAGAATATCTGACTCCTTAAAATACACGCGGTGATAGGTGACTACGGGAGCTCCAGCTCACCGTGGATTTAGCAAAATACCAAGTGATGGCAAGAAGTTGCTTTTAAATGACCCATCTTGTATTTCATCGTCAATAAAATCACACTTAGTTACCCAAAGACTGAGAAGGGAAAAATTCTATGTAATTATTTGATCATCTTTTTTTGTGGAGAGAAAAAAAACTGACAAAACAATGAGCTCTGGAATAGAATACAGTAGAGGCATCATGCTCAAAGACAGTAGCAGATGTGGCCAGGGAAAGGTCACATGTAGAAAAGGGATACACAAGTGATGGCGAGGTGTATCGAGGAATAATTAACAGTTGAATAAAAATGCATTAATCAGAATGTCAAGAGTTCAAACTAGAAAGATTTTGAATTTTAAATGCATTATAAATAAAATCCACCTCTCTCCAAATAAAGCCCTCTGTAGAATTTTGCTTTAGCTCGTTTCTCTCACCAGAATAGAGAAGTGAGTATCGCCTTTGGAGGATATACTCTACCATTCTCTGAAACTGTTTTTTTGCATCCAGCTACCTCGCTATTATAATCAGCTGAGAAACACCATAGCCTTTCACTAACACAGGTCAAAGATTTCTCCCAGGATCAACAAAGCTAGATTCAAAATTGCTCCTTTGAACACCTGCAATTTGTGTGCATCAGTTTCGATCGCTGGGGTTCTTGAGGAGACTAACAAATTGCAAAGTGTACTTTCAGAGGAAGGGCCTAACCATCCTGGGGGGTCCTAGAATTGGGTCCTTTCACAGGCAGATCTGGAGAAGATGGGAGAGGGCAGGAAAGGAAAGTGAAGGATATGAACACTATGTGTTCAGTGTGCAAAGGCCTGCTGGCATTTTGCCTTTGGGAATTCTGAAGTCTGGGCACATAAGGTTCAGCTGCAGTTGCAGTTTTCAACAGTCGTCCTTATTTTTATAAACATTGTTATGATTATTCAGACACGGAATTTGTGATTACACTATTTGCTCCTGTTCTGAACTTGAGGGAGTCCACTTAAGCTAACAAGTAGGTTTTTGAGGATATGTGTGGCAAATGCTTACCCAGTGAAGGGATTAAGGGGCTCAGTAAGCACTTGTCCATTGGCACAATGGCTGCCAATCTAATTCTATTGATTCCTCTAAATGTTTCTGGAGTTCAGAAATCTATTCGATCCAAGGGCACTTTACCTGGGGTCCTGGGAGCCAAATGTCAACGTAGTTCTTAACCTTCCTGAGCCTCTTAACCTTCTGGGTACAACCTCTATATTTGTCTTCTGGCTAAAATCATTTCCCCACCCCCAGCCCAGTCCTTTGGACTCTCCCAGGCCAATTCCCGGCAAGATCTTTGTCGAACTGTATTTGCAAACCAGGGTCTGGGGCACGGTGGCAGTTCCTTCGTCTGCTGTTCCCTTAATTTCGTCTGGTTTCACTGGCTCCAGGACAGTGTACAGTCTAGGGTGGGAAGAGTGAGGCACTCGCCTTGGTGAAAAACAACTCAGTAATTAAGACAAATGATTTTTCATGTACTATTTTAAAAAAATCAGAAGCAATGCAAAAATCCATGATGAACAAATGATCAACATTTGAAATACAGACAGGATCCCAACCTGCACTTGCATGACCTTGTCTCGCTTGCCTCACCCTAAACCCAGCCTTGACACTCCAATTAAACTTTATTTACAAAACAAGGGGGCCGGCCAGTAGGATGTAGTTTGCCCATACGACTTTTTTAAAGTATCGCATTGACTACTGTTTATCTCGATGACTGAAGGGTTCTTTTGGCATCCCTGTAACAAATGCGTCTCACCCTAGTCCTGGTCCTGCTCCAAGGGTTTTTGTCCAGGCACATCGTGACCTCACCCTTCCTCCCCTCTCCGAGGCCTCTCTCAGGGTCCAGCGTTCAAGTCCCGGGTGTTCTCTGGACCCGCCCCTTCCTCCCGCCGGGTCAGGTGCCGAGGGCGAGCACGGGCGGCGCGGAGAGCTGTCCCGGCCAGCCCTCCACGACTCCTCCTCCTGCGCGCTGGGCCACTCAGCGGCTCTGCCGCCCAGCGCGCCGGGGCCCAGACCCCGCCCCGGCCCCGCCTCCGACGCCTGCCGCTCCAGCGCCGGCTCCCCCTATATAAATCGGCCATTTGCTTCGCTCCGCCCCGCAGCGCCGGAGTCAAAGCCGGTTCCCGGCCGAGTCCCGTCCTGCAGCAGCCTGCCTCCTCTTTCCTTTCAACATGACAGATGCCGCTGTGTCCTTCGCCAAGGACTTCCTGGCAGGTGGAGTGGCCGCAGCCATCTCCAAGACGGCGGTAGCGCCCATCGAGCGGGTCAAGCTGCTGCTGCAGGTACGTCCTGGGATCCAGGAGCCCAACCAGGAAGTGGGGGGAAGGGTCGCACAGAAGGCGGGCGCCCGAGGGGTGGCGGGGAGCGAACTCTAAAGACATGGCCAGGGAAGCGACTAGGAGAGGCCAGAGCGGGGCGCAGAGGCAGAACAGAAGTCAAACTGGTGGGAGGCGCCTTTAGTGACCTGAAGTAGTGAGTCTAGGAAGGGGCCGGGGGCAGAGGGCAGGACCAGGCTCTCGCCATCCCCGAAGCGGCGGACTCGGATGGAGCAGTTCCTGAGTGACGGCCTCCCCGGGCCTGGGCGTCAAGGGCGAAGGCCGAAAGCCGGCGTTAGAAAGAGGAACACCAGTTCTTACCGAAGACCTCAAGGTCGCGGCAAGGAGATAACTGCCCGGGGGAGGCCATGCACCCGGGTCCAGCGGCCTCCCAGCCCGCGGACGCGCTCAAACCTCGCCGGGCCGGAAGCCGGCGCCGGGAAGCGCGTGTGCCTTTTACGTCCGCCCCCGCGCAGCCGCGGCCGCTGCCGCCGCGTCTCCGCCTGCCTCCTTGCGCCGCGCGCTCTCCAGTGCCGGCTCTAGAGGGCGCTCCTGGGCTAGCGTGTAGGGCTGGCGGCGGCGGCGCTCGGGTCACCTCTGGGAGCGGAGTGGGGGCGGAGCGAGACGGAAGCAGCTCAGGAGACTTGAGGCGTAGGCTGCGGTCCCCAAGGTGACCGCGCCCTATGTGGGACTCGCCCTAATGCCTCTGAACCTGGGTTTGAGGTAATGACCTTTCTCGTAGGTCTGAAGGTCACGGGTCCGCTGGAGGATGCCCCCTCTCCACTCAGAGGGGTGGAGGCTTAATGCTACTGGTGCAGATCACCTCTTCCCCTGTGACAGCCTCAGAGGGTTGGGAGGGTCCAGCCAGTATGATATACAAAGACTAGATTTGAGAGAGGGGAGCCAACCTTAAAGGGCATTGATCGAGATGGCATAAGCTCTTCTCTTTCCCTTCCCCATGGTTATAACTGTCTCTGTTGGCTTCCTTCCTGTCTGTTAGGTGCAGCATGCCAGCAAGCAGATCACTGCAGATAAGCAATACAAAGGCATTATAGACTGCGTGGTCCGTATTCCCAAGGAGCAGGGAGTTCTGTCCTTCTGGCGCGGTAACCTGGCCAATGTCATCAGATACTTCCCCACCCAGGCTCTTAACTTCGCCTTCAAAGATAAATACAAGCAGATCTTCCTGGGTGGTGTGGACAAGAGAACCCAGTTTTGGCGCTACTTTGCAGGGAATCTGGCATCGGGTGGTGCCGCAGGGGCCACATCCCTGTGTTTTGTGTACCCTCTTGATTTTGCCCGTACCCGTCTAGCAGCTGATGTGGGTAAAGCTGGAGCTGAAAGGGAATTCCGAGGCCTCGGTGACTGCCTGGTTAAGATCTACAAATCTGATGGGATTAAGGGCCTGTACCAAGGCTTTAACGTGTCTGTGCAGGGTATTATCATCTACCGAGCTGCCTACTTCGGTATCTATGACACTGCAAAGGGTAAGTTTGCTGTGGGCTTTAACGTTGTGTTCTTAGGAGACAATTTAAAAGAGCATTGTACCAACCTAACAGTCCAAGAGCTAGAGAATTGTTTTTTTAATTGCTAAAGGAAGCCAAGATCATCCAATGCAACCCTTGTGTACAGATGACGTGTTTAGGGGATGTAGGGAAAGGAAGTCAGTAAAACTCTGCTTTTTGGTAAAAGCATCTCTTTCCTATTCCCAGGAATGCTTCCGGATCCCAAGAACACTCACATCGTCATCAGCTGGATGATCGCACAGACTGTCACTGCTGTTGCTGGGTTGACTTCCTATCCATTTGACACCGTTCGCCGCCGCATGATGATGCAGTCAGGGCGCAAAGGAAGTAGGTTCCACTTGAGCAGAAGATAAAGTTGTAGTCGTGGGGCAATCTGCTGCCACAAACTGGTGATACATACCTTTAAAAATGGCTGTCTGTCCAAGTCAAGGGATGGGGTTGATAGCATCTGTGTCTGTTCCACAACTGCCTTTGAGCTGGCCCTTCAGATGCCTATGAATGAGGGTGCTTAAATGGTGTTAGAGGTTAAGACCAATGGGTAGTCTGTATTCCTGTGGTCATAGCATAAATATTTCAGTGTTGCCCATGCTAATGTGTGAATGTTGGATTTAAAGCTGACGTTCTTAGAGGTGGGGCTCTGCTTTATTTAGCCTAGTGAATCTTAGGATTTTTCATCGGCCTTCAGTCACCAACTCCATGTCTTTATTCTTTGCAGCTGACATCATGTACACAGGCACACTTGACTGCTGGAGGAAGATTGCTCGTGATGAAGGAGGCAAAGCTTTTTTCAAGGGTGCATGGTCCAATGTTCTCAGAGGCATGGGTGGTGCTTTTGTGCTTGTCTTGTATGATGAAATCAAGAAGTACACATAAGTTATTTCCTAGGATTTTTCCCCCTGTGAACAGGCATGTTGTATTATATAACATATCTTGAGCATTCTTGACAGACTCCTGGCTGTCAGTTTCTCAGTGGCAACTATTTACTGGTTGAAAATGGGAAGCAATAATATTCATCTGACCAGTTTTCTCTTAAAGCCATTTCCATGATGATGATGATGGGACTCAATTGTATTTTTTATTTCAGTCACTCCTGATAAATAACAAATTTGGAGAAATAAAAATATCTAAAATAAATTTTGTCTGCAGTATATTTTCATATAAAAATACATATTTGAGTGCTACATTCAAATAAATACTACCTTTTTAGTGAATGCTTCATTTTTAATAAATGCTACAGTATCTCCGGAGATGAAGAACTGTCTTTTTAAAACCAATTGTCAGCAGTCCACTTAACAAAGAATAACTTGGTTGTGCCACCCACAAACATTTCCAACACATTAGCAAAGGAATTCAGGCCCAGTGCATCCAAAAAACATTGTTCCATTGCCTATGGATGATCATAGCTGAATGAGCTTTCTCCAAGAAATACTATGAACCCACCTTTTCTAGTTCTGTGGTTATTAATCATGAGCCATGAGCTGAATTATCCACTTTAAAATGGTTAACGTTTGTTGCATGAATATCACCTCATTTAAACTTTTAGAATCAATACCAATTTCATCCAGTTGCCTTCATTTTCACCTGGCTCAAGCCATTTTTTTTTTTTTTTTTTTTTTGAGACAGAGTCTTGCTCTGTTGCCAGGCTGGAGTGCAATGGTGCAATCTTGGCTCACTGCAGCCTCCGCCTCCTGGGTTCAAGCGATTCTCCTGCCTCAGCCTCCCAAGTAGCTGGGACTACAGGTGCGTACCACCAAGCCTGGCTAATTTTTGTGTTTTTAGTAGAGACAGTTTCACCATGTTGGCCAGGATGGTCTAGATTTCTTGACCTCATGATCCACCCACCTCGGCCTCCCAAAGTGCTAGGATTACAGGCGTGAGCCACTGTGCCTGGCCAGCTCGAGCAATTTTTTTAAATTTATTTATTATCTATCTTTTGAGATGGAGTTTCTCTTTTTTTTTTTTTTTTTTTTTGAGACAGAGTCTTGCTCTGTTGCCCAGGCTGGAGTGCAGTGGCACGATCTCGGCTCACTGCAACCTCCGCCTCCCAGGTTCACGCCATTCTCCTGCCTCAGCCTCCCGAGTAGCTGGGACTACGGGTGCCCGCCACCACGCCCGACTAATATTTTTTGTATTTTTAGTAGAGACGGGGTTTCACCGTGTTAGCCAGGATGGTCTTGATCTCCTGACATTGTGATCTGCCCGCCTTGGCCTCCCAAAGTGGGATTACAGGCGTGAGCCACCGTGCCTGGCTGAGATGGAGTTTCTCTCTTTCGCCCAGGCTGGAGTGCAATGACACAATCTTGGCTCACTGCAACCTCCCCCTTCCAGTTTCAAGTGGTTCTGCCTCAGCCTTTTGAGTAACTGTGATTACAGGTGCCTCTCACCATGCCGGGCTAATTTTTGTATTTTTAGTAGAGACGGGGTTTCACCATATTGGCCAGGCTGGTCTCGAACTCCTAACCTCATGATCTGCCCGTTTTGCCCTCCCAAAGTACTGAGATTACAGATGTGAGTCACCACGCCCGGCCTCAAGCCATTTTTAATTCCATTCAGAGTAGAGGATTAGAGCTGGCACAGTTACATAGTGCTGAGATTGCAGTGCTGTTAAAGATTATGAAGAGGGCCAGACATTGGCCACGACCTCAAAACTAACCTTACAAAGAGGAAATAGCATCTGCCTTTTGCTTCATGCTAATAAGCCCAGTCAATGGAGGGCATTTATGTTTATTTTCAATAAACCCTTATTTGGAATCCATGTGACAGTGTTTGGACTTTCTGTATCTCTTGATTAGGGCTCAAATCCAGTGGATTTTGCCATGAGATTTGTACTAAGAATGCAGCATTATGTCTGTCAAGCCACAACTTTAAAAATGATAGAACGGGTGCTCCATGTGTACATGTAAAGCTTATTCTTGAGGAATATCCCACACACTGGCATGTATAAGAGCTATTCACAGAGAGGTCTGCATGGCATGGATGAATGCCCAAAGATCCCAGAGTTTGTGTTTGTCCTCTGGCCAGGCACCTGAATCGTAGTATAGCTTAGTTATTAAGAATTCTGTTCTGGTATCAAAGAGGCCTGGGCTGAAGTTCTGGACTCTGATGCTCAGTTGTGTTAGGCCAAGTTACTTAATTTTTCTAAACCTTGGTTTTCCTTATCTGTAAAATGAGGCTATTAATAATGCCTGCCTCAGAGGGTTGTTGCAAAGATTAAATAATTTATGCCAAGCATCTACCATAGAACATAATAAGCATTACATAAATGGTGACTGACAATTCTTAGGAGGCAGATTTCAGGGGCTCTAGAATCAATCAGACATACCTGGATTTTAATCCTGGCTCTGCTGATTACTGTGTGACTTTGGGCAAGTCACTTAATCCCCGGGAGCCTCAGTTTCCTGGTCTGTGAAGTGGGGATATAATAGCGCTTATATATTTCTTTCCTTCTTTTTTTTTTTTTGACACGGAGTCTCACTCTGTCGCCCATTCAGAGTAGAGGATTAGAGCTGGTACAGTTACACAGTGCTGAGATTGCAGTGCTGTTAAAGATTATGAAATCTTTAACAGCTGGAATGCAGTGGTGCGAGCTCGGCTCACTGCAACCTCCGCCTCCCAGGTTCAAGCAATTCTCCTGCCTCAGCCTCCCAAGTAGCTGGGATTACAGGCATGCACCACCATACCTGGTTAATTTTTGTATTTTTAGTAGAGATGGGTTTTCGTCATGTTAGCCAGGCTGGTCTCAAACTCCTGACCTCAGGTGATCTGCCTGCCTTGGCCTCCCAAAGTGCTGGGATTACAGGCGTGAGCCACCTCTCCTGGCCTGCTCATATATTTCTTAGGGGTGTTGTGAGTGAGGGTTAAGCATAAGAAAGCATGTAGAGCCAGAAGTATGGTGCCTGGCATTTAGCAAGCACTCCGATGTGAACTTTCTCATAATACGGCACCCAGGTTTGTTGAGTGAAGATTTGCCCAAGTACAGCACTGCTTAAGAATGAATTCAAGCTCACCTTTCTTTTTCTGCAACAGACTAGACACACTATATTGTGTAGCATTTATACAAAATAAACTTCAGGTTAGTTCTTTTTTCATTTGTAGATTTTGTTCTTGAAAGGGGATAAGAGGCTCTCCAGTAAGGGCTGCATACACGATGCAAGAGGACCCAAGCCCCCTTTATGGTTATTACAATAGATGTGAACTCACTGAGCTGGCAGCTATTAAAATAAACCTAGGACCAGGCATTAATGATCAGAAAGCAAGAAGTGGTGCCTCCTGCAATTGGGTAGCTGACATAGATGAGGTGGGGGTTTTTTTTGTTGTTGTTCTTTCTATTCTTGTTCAATGATTTTTGAAATTTAATTTAAAGACAAAGTGGTTTTAATCTCTCCAAGCTGTGCAGGATAGTGCTATAGAATTCATTATGTCCATTATGCTCATGCGAACGTTGATGGTACACAATCTTAGCAACACCCTAATTTATGCCGTTGTTTTGTTACTATTCAATGCATAACAGGATCCGTGAAGCCTGATTCCAGGTGAGAGAGCCAGAACACAGGTCAGCTTGTGCACAGCCGTGCTTCCTATTCCAAGGGCCCTCTGCACTCAGTGACTGGAAGCAGCGCGCTACGGGCGCTCCGGACCGCCGGAGAAAGAAACGAGGGGTGTCTTCCCAGAGGGGCAGTTTTCGTGAATGGTAAGTCATTTAAACCGTCATTTTTTTGTATCAAAAGAGATGCAGAGATGCTAGAGAGTCTATTAATTTGAAGGCATTTTAAAAACATAAACTGCAAAGAGAGTTTTGGTATACAAGGGCCATTTCTGGCACTGCCCCCAGACTCCAATTCAGTCTCCTCTACCATTACAGATACTTTGGGAGAAAAAATTTTTAAAGTACTGCTGTACTGTATCATAGATTTTCAAGCATCCGTGTTACTGGGGTAAATTCTATTTCTCCTTTGAAGTTTGTGAACGTAGTATTTCTAATTTGCTTTTGAGGTTTTTAATAGTTAACATCTGTACATGGTAATAAAAGCCAAATAGTAAAGAAAATATGTAAAACGAAAAGTAAACATCTTCCTGTCCTGCGTTTCTCATCACTAGCCCCCTCCTCAAAAGTCACCGTTATTAGCAATTTCTTGGCTATCCATTCCCCCAAAATTAATGCATATTGCTGTAACGGCTGATGATTTGTTTTATCGGAATCGTATTCTGACCACCTGGATTCAAAATGGCATGATTCTTTTAGAACCAAGTCATACTGTGGAGTACCAGGACTAACAGAAGCTGTCGGAGGCAGGAGGGCAGGGAAAGGGTAGCTTCCGGACTCTGAGCAAGGATTTCTAAGTGTGGCCGTTTATTAAAATCCTAACCTGGGATTTTTTTTTGGGGGGGGGGGTTGGGGGGTTAGTTTTGGTTGCTGAGTGACCTGGAGACAAGTCACTTCTAACATCAGGGTCTTAGTTTCTTATCCTTGAATGGAGAAATTTGGGGAAGAGACAAACTCTAAAGTCCCTTCTAGTTTAGACGTCCTCCAGCTCCATCATTTTTGCAGAAAGCAGAACCAGTGAAAGGACCAGGATTAGGTGATTTAATCCTTTCAGAGAACATTTTAAAATATCTAACACAATCGTAAATGAATAGTCTCTGACTCAGAGCAGTCATTTACAGACTGTGTGGGTGGTTTGGCATTGGCAAGTAAAATTACGAATGTAAAGATTTACATTAATTTCAGGACCAAGAAGCTGAGCAACAAATTACAGCTCGGTGTTTGGGTCAGAGGTGCTCTGATTTACCTCAAAATAATTAACATCTGTCTTCTCAAAGCCTCATCTTATTATGTGTAATGTGCACTTCCGTATGCAGGTTGAGATTTATTTGAACAACAAATATTAGGCGCTGCAATTTCGGACACAAAAATGCCTTGTGTTCCACTCCAAATGTTTGGAGGAGCTTTCCTATCATTTCAGCCATTATTTGCTTTATGTGCAGGTGAACAAGGTCAGATGCATGGTGCTCTTCTTAGCCAAAGGCTTAAGAGAGCCTTTGGTATCCCGGCAACAAATATAAACAGTATTCAAGCGACAGATTGGGCAGTTGCTTTCACTAGACCCTCAGCAGAGACAAAACTGAGTTAAATTAAAGGAGTCTATTAATCCTTGGCTTTTCCGTGACTATCAGGGAAGGGGACAGAGAAAGGAGGGGGTTATTTTTATGGCAAGCATCCATCCTGGGATTTCATTTCCTTGGGCAACTTTCGTAACATGGGGAGGCAATTTAGCACTGTTGAGATTTTAGAGAACATGCCAAATCTGATCACATGACATGTTACACTGTCTCCAATGTTTTCAGTCCCAGAATAGAGATGGTTATGGTTGCAAGGACATAACCAGAATAAAGCATCAGTTAAATAGCTGTTGACTGGTAACTTCCGAGGGCCTCGTGTTTGGGAATGAAAAGGAAAACTCTTCTGTCTAAATGAACTCCAATACCCAGTTTGGCAAGAAGCAGAGATATCTTATGGGCAGAGGCAAAGGCAGATGTACAGTGGAGCTAGGGGTGCTTCCCCTTTGGAGCCACCCCTTGCATGGGCCCCTCCCAAGCCCTAACCATATATTCATTTGGTCATATGGTTTGGCAACATTTTCAAAAGACATATTTTGTGTTTTTAAAAAGAGGGAGCCAAATCATATAAGCTGACACTTCCACAAAACTCAGATCCATTCCTGCCCGTGGAACTAGAGTAGATAAAGGAATTTGGAGGCAGCCCTGTACATCAGGGAGAGGTCTGGGGCTTCCTCACCACCTGACCTTCCTCGGAGCACACCGCTCAGGACTCACTCATGAGAAGCTTTGAGGCTAGAGGTCTCATTTTCAAATACCAAACTTTCTTACTTGACAACATTTCAACTTTTACTTAACTGTTTTGTGCCTTAGTTTCCCCATGTGGAATATGGGGATAACTTTAGTACCTACCTCATAGGAATAGTGTGAAGATTAAAGGAGTTAATATATGTAAAGTGCTTAGAACAATGCTGGGCACCTGCTTTACACAATTTTGCTCTTATTATGACTGTTATTGCTTTGTTTTTGTTTTTGAGATAAAGTCTTGCTCTGTCACCCAGGCTGGAGTTCAGTGGTGCGAACTTGGCTCACTGCAACCTCCACCCCCTGGGTTCAAGCGATTCTCCTGCCTTAGTCTCCCGAGTAGCTGGGACAACAGGTGCAAGCCACCACACCTGGCTAATTTTTGTATTTTTAGTAGAGATGGGGTTTCACCATGTTGGCCAGGTTGGTCTCGAACTCCTGGCCTCAAGTGATCCAACCGCCTCGGCCTCCCAAAGTGCTGGGATTACAGGCAGGAGCCACTGCATCTGGCCCGACTGTTATTGTTTTATTGAAATGCTTTAAATTATTTTCACTTCATTCATGGGAGAATGGTTTAGTGGATTTATCCTTTTCCTGCAGATTTTCTAAAACAGTCTCAAGAAAATGCTATATATACTATAGAAAGTGGATCACACACACACACAGAGAGAGAGAGAGAGAAGGTTGTAAAGAAAGAAAAGGACATTTTTGGAATGGACTGAATGAATAGAAACATGTGCTTATGGTGATAATCCTGAGCTCTAACTCAGAGCACTTATTTTACAATGCTGATTATGAAAGAGACCAAAGGTCAAAGATAAATCCGTCCTGCCTCACAACCAGACTGCACTGCTCACCTGACCCAGGGGCCACTGTGTGGTCACCAGGATTCTTCTCACAGCTTCCTTTGCTCTCGTAGTATTTCAAGGAACCCATGAGGTCCCAGCCTGATTACCCAACCCTATGACTTCACTCCCTAGGGAAAGAAGCTGCAGGGAGGAGAAAATTTACTGAGACCTTTAGAAGCAAAGGATCTCCTTTCACTTTCACAACTAAGTGCAGGGTTCAGGAGTCCACTTATTACAAAAATTGAGCTTCATAATGGCTTTATCCCAGAAGTGAAGATCAGGGGGTAAGGACGCTTGGCCTTCTGGGTAAAAGCGTGCTGTTTTCCAATTAGGGTAGAAAGCTAGGAGTTTGACCACTGAAATTGTAATCCCACTTCGGCTCCATGTTTCTTTGTCTTGGGTCATATCACATCCCGTCACTAGTTAGTGGCTCAGTTTGTCTACCAGGAAACCTGGAAATCAACTTTCCTTTTTAAGCTACAATATAATTCCTCAAATCTACTGTGGGCTGTGGTTCTTTTTGGAGTTTCTAGGGCTAGATAGATTGAATTAAGTTAAGCCTGCGTCTTCAGGTTAAACAATCGATACAACCAGGTAACAGTAATTTCTCTAAAACTACAGAATCAAGATCATAGCTCATTATTTTGACATCTTATACACCAGATATTGTGCTAACCACTTTACATGGATTAACTGTCCCGATTGTCTCAACAGCCCTAAGAGGCAGGTATTATTATTCACTCCATTTCACAGCTATGAAACCGAAGTTTAGAGAGATGAGGTAATGTCCTCTGAGCTATCTGACTCAGCAAAAGGTTTCAAAGAGAACTTCAAGGTGACCCTGTCCAACTATTTATTTTGGGTCATGAACTATATTAAAATATGAAAGCCGGCTAGTTTCAATACCAACTGACAAAATCCATTTGACAAATATTAAATAGAAATTATAATAACCTCAGTTGGATAAAAAAAGATAACAAAAGAAAAAATAAATTATAATAACCAAAGCACTGTTTATAAAGTCCATTTTTAGAGTATGGGTTATTTTCTATTTTCGGCCAATTTAAGAATTATGGTCATTAAAAACTACTTGACCCTAAAGCTCTAGAGTTAAATTTGAATTTATTCACATTTCTTTGGCTTTTCCAAGACAGATCTTCCTTTTAAATGACGGCTCTTCACAAGGAATACTGAGCCTCTCTCTAAGGTTACAAGCCTGAGGCTGGGGTCATTAGGACTTTGGGTAAGGCCCATACCAACTAACACAACCACAGGAGGAGTTGGTGTTGGCCGCACCCTTACCTCTAGCCAGGGTTGGCTCTCAGAAAAATGCAGTGAGGCTGGGCACGGTGGCTCACGCCTGTAATCCCAGCACTTTGGGAAGCCTAGGCGGGCAGATCACCTGAGGTCAGGAGTTCGAGACCAGCCTGGCCAACATGGTGAAACCCCATCTTTGCTAAAAATACAAAAATTAGCTGAGTGTGGTGGCGGGCACCCGTAATCCCAGCTACTCAGGAGGCTGAGGCAGGAGAATCGCTTGAACCCGGGAGGCGGAGGCTGCAGTGAGCTGAGATCGCACCATTGCCCTTCAGCCTGGGTGACAGAGTGAAACTCAGTCTCAAAAAAACTTTGGGAGGCCGAGGCAGGTGGATCACGAGGTCAGGAGATCGAGACCATCCTAGCTAACATGGTGAAACCCCGTCTCTACTAAAAATACAAAAAATTAGCCGGGCGTGGTGGCAGGTGCCTGTAGTCCCAGTTACTTGGGAGGCTGAGGCAGGAGAATGGCGTGAACCCAGGAGGCGGAGCTTGCAGCGAGCTGAGATTGCGCCACTGCACTCCAGCCTGGGCAACAGAGCGAGACTCCGTCTCGAGAAAAAAAAAGAATAAAAGAAAAAGAAAAATGCAATGAGTTGGGCTTTGGGCTATTTTATCTGATTGCACCTTATATTGAGAGACAGTACTGTGCGCCTCATGTTCTGTTCCTCCTCCTGCACGTGATCTGCAGTTCCACTTGCCATTTCCTACCTATGTCATTCACTTTCATATTTCCAAGCTTGGCTGTACTATTGTTTTTCCCAGCATGCCCTTACCTGCCCCTCTGCCAGGGCATGATCCTTCAAGACCCAGCTCAGATTGCACCACCTCTGGGAGCCTTCCCAGACTCCACCTGCCCATACTCATTGCTCTCTCCTCTGCACTTCTAAAGTAATCTATCTCTGTCAGCTTCACAAAGGCAGATATTTTGTCTGTTTCATTCGTGTGTCCCCAGTGTCTAGAACAGTGCCTGGCACATAGTAGATGTTCAAGAAATAGTTGTTAAGTGAATGAATTATAATGTTTATTTCATGGTATCACAACCAAGTGTTTATTTGTCTGTCCTCATTAAGGGCTATGTCTCGTTTCTCTTTACATTCCTAAAACTGAGCATAGAACCTAACACATAGTGAATGTGTGGTAAATGTTTGCTGAAGGAGGAGATAAATGAGAAAATGGGCCAAATGCAGTGGCTCACACCTGTCATCCCACCACTTTGGGAGGCCGAGGCGGGTGGGTCATTTGCGGTCAGGAGTTTGAGACTAGCTTGGCCAACATGGTGAAACACCGTAACTACTAAAAATACAAAAAATTAGCTGGGTGTGGTGGCACATGCCTGTAGTCCCAGCTACTCAGGAGGCTGAGGCCGGAGAATCGCTTGAGCCCGGGAGGTGGAAGTTGCAGTGAGCTGAGATCGCACCACTGCACTCCAGCCAGGGCGACAGAGACTCTATCTCTAAATAAATAAATAAATAAATAAATAAATAAATAAATAAATAAAATAGCCAGGCGCAGTGGCTCATGCCTGTAATCCCAGCACTTTGGGAGGCCGAGGCGGTCGAATCACTTGAGATTGGGAGTTTGAGCCCCAGCCTGGCCAACATAGTGAAACCCAATCTCTACTAAAAATACAAAAATTAGCTAGGTGTGGTGGCGGGCACTGTAGTCCCAGCTACTCGAGAGGCTGAGGCAGGAGAATGGCTTGAACCCGGGAGGTGTAGGTTGCAGTGAGCCGAGATCGAGCCATTGCACTCCAGCCTGGGTGACAGAGAGAGACCCTGTCTCAAAAATAAATAAATAAATATCTATATAACGAAATAAATAGAGAATGAATGAATGGCATGTTGTAGGGTTTGTGCATTGGTTATTGATTGGCATGAATGAATTTTGGCTCGATCCAGCCACTTGATACCTGGGAACAATTCTGTAGCAATAAATGTACAGGGCCTTTCTTTTTCATTTTCTTACATAATAATTCAGCAAATGTCCAGGGCCTTTTGACTTGCAGCTATTGTTTTTCCAGACCCTGGGCTTACAGGGAAGATCTGGATATTGCAGGGGTTGGGAAATCAACTGGTTCCTGTACTGCTGCTATGTTGTCCATGCTAGAGAACCAGAGAGGCAGGACCTTGGCACACACCCCTCCCCTCCTGAAATCTGTATGAAAAACAGCTGACTCCACATCCAGGGCTTCTACCATACTGTGTTCATGGGATGCTGGCCTGTGCCACACATGTGCTGGCCATCTTGTCATGAGCCCCTAACACAGAGCCCTCCACATAGTAATTGCCTGATGGATGTCTGGTTGTGATGATGACAATATTGAACAGTGGCTGTCACACAACATGACTCAGGCCACTCCAAGGGGAGAGGAACAGACATGTTCCTGGGGCACCTGAGGACGCTGCCGATAGAGCTGTGCCAACTGCACGCCCATGTGACTGATTAGGGCTGATTAGGCCAGACCTGCTCCCAGACCTGGGCCTAATGTTCCCAGCTTCTAAGACTATTTCAGCCACTAAAAGCCCATGAGAACACTTGAGTGAATGTGGCCCTCTTTGACGTGCTCAGGAAGCAGGCAGAGTTTGTTCTCTCTCACTTGTGAGTGGGAGGCCTCCAGGAGTGCAGCAGCGGACTTGCTCAGTAGTAACATCCATTGTCATTTCTTGAGCTTTGACTATGGGCCAGGCACTCTTTTAATTGTGGATACTCATTTAATCCTTTCAGTGGCCTTATGATGCAGGTGCTAAGATTACCATTTCCCAGATGAGGAAACCAAGGCACCTGGCAAACCACGTGTAACACCTGCAGCTGAAAACCCTGAAAACAAAGGGAACCCCCCACCCAACTTAGAGAGAGTCAGGAAGTAGCACTTAATGCTGCGGTGCCTGGAAAATAACCACGGAGACCCAGAGGAAGGGAGGGGTTCAAGCTCTTTAGGGACCATCGGCCTGCTTGGGGACCTACCCATGTGAGGAGCCCCTGAAGAGGCGCTTGGTGCAGTGGTTAAGAGCATGGTTCCGCCCCTTTCCAGCTGTGAAATGGTGAGCAAGATTCTAAGTCTCACTGCCTCACCTTGCTCAGCCGGAAAATGGGGTCAAGAACACTACCTGCCTGGCACTGTAGTGAGGATGAAATAAATTAGTATTTGTAAGGCGCTTGGCACAAAGCCTAGCATATAATATGCGCTTAAGTGTTTGTTAAATAACTACGGGCTCTCTCAGAGTCGGCCCCTTCCCTTTAGGCGCCGGTTTTGTAATCTGGGAAACTTTGTAAAGAGCGCTCTCAGCGCGGTGGCTAAAACAGTCCGCTAGGACTATGCCGAGTAGCAGCAGAAGGAAATGGCCCGGCCCGCCAGGCGGGGAGCTGCAGACAACTAGGAGAGAGGAGGGCAGGGCACGCCCTGAGGGAAAAACGCGGCTTTTGCAGGTCTAATGGCGGTTGAAAGTCGCCGAAGTGCAAGGCTGGATTGAGACAGACAGGCTGAAAAAGTCGCAGCGCAGCCGCAGCGGCAGCAGCCGATGGCCGACTCCTTCCT
This sequence comes from Gorilla gorilla gorilla, assembly GCF_029281585.2. Lineage (NCBI taxonomy): Eukaryota > Metazoa > Chordata > Mammalia > Primates > Hominidae > Gorilla > Gorilla gorilla. The sequence continues at coordinate 131,167,455 of NC_073247.2, forward strand.
TTTCCAGTCCACGTGCCCAGGCGGGTCTCCGGCCGCCTCTCGCACCTGCCTGCAGAGGGCGCGCTGCTTCTCGCCTCGGCCTGGGCACAGCGGCCGACTCCGCTGGAAGAGCTGTGTCCTCCACGCAAGCCGCTTTCCACCAAGCTCAGCTAAACCCACCGCCCCCAAGAAGTCTACCCTGGCCGCTCCAGCCAAGCTCTTCCTCCCCTGAACCCCCAAAGCATCATCAGCACTGCATAATTTAGAACTTGGATATGTGCTGGCTGGTCACTGTGTCCTACGTATGGGACAAATCTTGGCTCAACAATATCATACTTTGCATATCTCCCCGAGTCACACACGGCCATTGGCATACCGGCAGCCACATAGCGTGTGCCCAGCAAACACCTGGTGTACCTCTACTAGGTCTCACTGTATTGGCTCCCAAAGGAGACTCTCAGGATCCCTGATGTCGCCAAGCCCTGGGGTGGCAGAAGGGACACCTGGGAGGATGCCTGCATGGCCTCAGTTGCCACTTCGAGCCTTCACTGACCAAATGAGGTCGGTGTAGCCCACCTCAGAAGGCAATGCCTTCGTGCAAAGGAAACCCTCTGCCAGGGAATCCATTGATATGGAAATATTTGCTGAGCCCCAGCTTTGGTGCAGAGCCCTGTGCTGGGCACCAGGGACACAGTGAGGAATAGAAAGGATTCTTGTGGTGATAGGAGGCAGTGTAGAAAAATTAGAATAGCAAGAGATTTAAAGTCAGGCCGGGCGCGGTGGCTCACGCCGGTAATCCCAACACTTTGGGAGGCCAAGGTGGGTGGATTATTTGAGGTCTGGAGTTCGAGACCAGCTTGACCAACAAGGTAAAATCCTGTCTCTACTAAAAAAAAAAAAAAAAATTAGCAGGGCGTGGTGGCGCATGCCTGTAGTCTCAGCTACTTGGGAGGCTGAGGCAGGAGAATTGCTTGAACCCCGGGAAGTGGAGGTTGCAGTGAGCCAAGATTGCACCACTGCACTCCAGCCTGGGCGACTGAGTGAGACTCCGTCTCAAAAAAGAAAAAAAAACAGAGAGAGATTTAGAATCAGAAAATCCCCCACAGGCACTAGCTGTGTGGCCTTGGGCACACCATGTCACTTCTTTGAGTCTCAGTTTCCTCTTCGGTATCTCTGAGGGAGTCTGGAGTAGGGTAGCGGTGGTCAGATCTACAATGATAGCCAGATTTATAATGTTTTAATGTTCATGAGAACATACTTATCCATGAAGTAAGTAATTTAAATTACATTTTTAACAGTACACATTTTTTTTTTTTGAGATAGAATCTTGCTCTGTTGCCCAGGCTGGAGTGCAGTGGTGCCATCTCGGCTCACTGCAACCTCCGCCTTCTGGGTTCAAGTGATTCTCCAGCCTCAGCCTCATGAGTAGCTGGGATTACAGGCGCTCACCACCACACCCAGCTAATTTTGTATTTTTAGTAGAGATGGGGTTTCACCAGGTTGGCCAGGATGGCCTCGAACTCCTGACCTCAAGTGATCCACCTACCTCAGCTTCCCAAAGTGCTGGGATTACAGGCATGAGCCACTGCACCCAGCTTTATTCCTTCGATTTAGCTGTAAGTTTGTAACCAACCTCTCCCTATCCTCCCCTCCCCTCTACCTTTCCCAGTCTCTAATAATCATAATTCTACTCTCTACTTCTATGAGCTCAGGGGTTTTTTATAGCTCCCACATATAAGTGAGAACATGCAGAACATGCCTGACTTTTTTCACTTAACATAATGTCCTCCAGGCTCATCCATCTTGTCATGAATGACAAGATCTCATTCTTTTTTATGGCTGAATAATATTCTGCTGTGTATATGTATGACATTTTCTCTATCCATTCATCCATTGATGGACACTAAGATAGATTTCATATCTTAGCTATTGTAAATAGTGCTGCAATAAACATGGGGAGGCAGGTATCTCAATACACTGATTTCCTTTTTGAGGGTATATATCCAGTAGTGAGTGGAATTGCTGGATCATATGGTAGTCCTATTTGTAGTTTTTTTTTTTTTTTTAAGAAACCTTCATACCATTTTCCATAATGGCTGTACTGATTTACATTCTCATCAACAATGTACAAGTCCCCTTTTCTCTGCATCCTCCCCAGCATTTTTTTTTTTGTCTTTTTGACAATAGCTATTCTAGCTGGGGTATACATTATATTTTTTTAAATTGAAGCATAAAATGGAAGTGATGGCGTTTTGTGAAAACCAAATGATAAAATAGTTATGAAAGCTGTTGTAACTGAAAGAGGCACCACAAAGTTTCATTATGTTTACCACTGCTAAAATATATAGGAGGCACCCAGTTAATGTTTCTTGAGGAGAATGGAAATGTTTCCTGAGTGATAGGATCCATATATAAACATGAGAGTTAAGAGTGCCAGAACATCTGACATGTGCCAAATGCGCTGTCCAGATGATAAGTATTTAACGGATTCTCTTACAGAGCAATCACTGGGCGGGGTGGTCAGGGCTGCATGGTGGAGGTGAGATTTCAGTTGGGCCCTGATGATGGCGTTGATCTTTGGTGAAGAGGCATGAGGAAGACAATCCAGACAGAGGGAAGGGCATGCACTAAGGGCACAAAAGCAGGAAGGTATGAATGATCGAGAATGCCAAATGCAGGAGGGCAGGGCCCTCTGCCTCTGCTCTACCCTCAGTGCCTAGCACAGTCCCTGACACATAGTAGGCTCTCAATATATGTTTGTGGAAGGAAGGGAGGGAGGAAAGAAGGAAGGAAGGAAGGAAGGAAGGAAGGAAAGGAAGGGCGGAAGGGCGGGCCAAGTGTGGTGGCTTACCACTGTAATCCCAGCATTTTGGGAGGCCAAGATGCGAGGATCACTTGAGCATAGGAATTTGAGGCCAGCCTGGCCGACACAGTGAAACCCTGTCTCTACTAAAAATACAAAAATTAGCTGGGTATGGTGGTGGGTGCCTGTAATCTCAGCTACTCGGGAGGCTGAGGCAGGAGAGTCGCTTGAACCCAGGAGGTGGAGGATGCAGTGAGCCGAGATCACACCACTGCACCTCAGCCTGGGCGACAGAGGGAAACTCCATCTCAAAAAAACAAACAACAACAGCAACAACAAAAATTAGCTGGGCGTGGTGGTGCATGCCTGTAGTCCCAGCTACTCAAGAGGCTGAGACAGGAGAATCGCTTGAACCCAGGAGGTGGAAGTTGCAGTGAGCCGAGATCACACCACTGCACTCCAGCCTGGGCGACAGAGCGAGACTCCGTCTCCAAAAACAGAGATTACATGATACAATGTGAGTAAAGTGCCTGCTGCAACCCTCAAGGACAATTGGTGGCCATTGTGATCACACCCCTTAGGCTGAAGCAGATTTCGGAGGAGTGCTTTGTATACAGTAGGTCATCAGCTAATACGGGTTGACTGAGAGGAAGTTTGGGGCCTTGAACCTTTTCTCCCTGTAGGCAATGGGGAGCTTCACACACAAAGTAGGATGGGTGTTGGACGATGAACACAGATATGGACAATGGGTGTTGGACAATCAACACAGATGTGGTGTCAGGTGTGGGTTGAAGTGGAGGAGACACACGTGTCACAGTTGTTGCAACAGCAAAGGGATTAGGAACAGACTAGGGTGATGGCAATGGGGATGAAAGAACACATATGGCAGAGAAAGCAGAATAACAGAACTTGTTTTTTGTTTTTGAGGCGGAGTCCCGCTCTGTTGCCCAGGCTGGAGTGCAATGGCACAGTCTTGGCTCACTGCAACTCTGCCTCCTGGGTTCAAGCTATTTTCCTGCCTCAACCTCCTGATGTGTCCAGAATTGGTGGGTTCTTGGTCTCACTGACTTCAAGAAGGAAGCCACCGACCCTCATGGTGAGTGTTACAGCTCTTAAGGTGGCGCGTCTGGAGTCTGTCGCTTCTGATGTTCAGATGTGTTTGGAGTTTCTTCCTTCTGGGGGGTTCGTGGTCTCACTGGCTCAGGAGTGAAGCCGCAGACCTTCACAGTGACTGCTACAGCTCTTAAGGTAGCGCATCTGGAGTTGTTCATTCCTCCTGGTGGGCTCGTGGGCTCACTTGGCTCAGAAGTTAAGCTACAGATCTTCGCACTGAGTGTTACAGCTCATAAAAGCAGCGTGGACCCAGAGTGAACAATAGCAAGATTTATTGCAAAGAGCAAAAAAACAAAGCTTCCACACTGTGGAAGGGGACCCGAGTGGGTTGCCAATGCTGGCTGGGCAGCCTGCTTTTATTCTCTGATCTGGCCCCACCCACATCCTGCTGATTGGTAGAGCCCAGTGGCCTGTTTTGTCAGGGCGCTGACTGGTGCAGTTACAATCCCTGAGCTAGATACAAAGGTTCTCCAGGTCCCCATCAGATTAGTTAGATACAGAGTTTCCACACACAGGTTCTCCAAGGCCCCACCAGAGCAGCTAGATACAGAGTGTCGATTGGTGCACTCACAAACCTTGAGCTAAACACAGGGTGCTGATTGGTGTGTTTACAAACCTTGAGCTAGATACAGAGTGCCGATTGGTGTATTTACAATCCCTGAGCTAGACATAAAGGTTCTCCAATGCCCCACCAGAGCAGCTAGATACAGAGTGTGGATTGGTGCACTCACAAACCTTGAACTAAACACAGGGTGCTGATTGGTGTATTTACAATCCCTGAGCTAGACATAAAGATTCTCCACGTCCCCACCAGAGCAGCTAGATACAGAGTGTCGATTGGTGCACTCACAAACCTTGAACTAAACACAGGGTGCTGATTGGTGTATTTACAATCCCTGAGCTAGACATAAAGGTTCTCCAAGGCCCCACCAGAGCAGCTAGATACAGAGTGTCGATTGGTGCACTCACAAACCTTGAGCTAAACACAGGGTGCCGATTGGTGTATTTACAATCCCTGAGCGAGACATAAAGACTCTCCACGTCCCCACCAGACTCAGGAGCCCAGCTGGCTTCACCTAGTGGATCCCACACTGGGGCTGCAGGTGGAGCTGCCTGCCAGTCCCGCGCTGTGCGCCTGCACTCCTCAGCCCTTGGGTGGTCGATGGGACTGGGCGCCGTGGAGCAGGGGGTGGTGCTTGTTGGGGAGGCTCGGGCCGCACAGGAGCCCATGGAGTGGGTGGGAGGCTCAGGCATGGAGGGCTGCAGGTCCCGAGCCCTGCCCTACGGGAAGGCAGCTAAGGTTCGGTGAGAAATCGAGTGCAGCGCCGGTGGGCCGGCACTGCTGGGGGACCCAGTACACTCTCCGCAGCCACTGGCCCGGGTGCTAAGTCCCTCATTGCCCGGGGCCGGCAGGGCTGGCCGGCTGCTCCGAGTGCGGGGCCCGCCAAGCCCACGCCCACCCGGAACTCCAGCTGGCCCGCAAGCGCCTCAAGCAGCCCCGGTTCCTGCTCGCGCCTCCCCCTCCACACCTCCCTGCAAGCTGAGGGAGCCGGCTCTGGCCTTGGCCAGCGCAGAAAGGGGCTCCCACAATGCAGTGGTGGGCTGAAGGGCTCCTCAAGTGCCGCCAAAGTGGGAGCCCAGGCAGAGGAGGCGCCGAGAGCGAGCGAGGGCTGTGAGGACTGCCAGCACGCTGTCACCTCTCACCGAGTAGCTGGGATTCGATTACAGGTGCGTGCCACCACACCCGGCTAATTTTTGTATTTTTAGTACAGATGGGGTTTCACCATGTTGGTCAGGCTGGTCTCGTACTGCTGACCTCGTGACCCACCCGCCTCGGCCTCCCAAAGTGCTGGGATTACAGGCGTGAGCCACCGTACCCGGCCAGAACTTGTTATTTCTGAAAGGAAACTGTGGAGAGATGACTGCAAATTAGAAAAGAGAGGTATGAACTCAGAAAGATGCAGAGACCTGCTACGTGTGTTTTACTGCCAAAAAGCACAGAGCTGAGCCTGTCTGCAACCCCCTGTCAAAGTGTAAAATAACCCGGAAGACTCACAGGGGGTTCTGCTGGCCCTGGTCAGTGAAAGTTGGAATGGCCAGTTCCCAGACGCTGCAGATTTTCTGGGCAATAACATTTTCCCAGGAATTTTAGAGACGGCCGGATTTTTTTTTTTTTCCTTCTCTTCCTTCAAATTGTCAGGACAGCACCGTCCACAAGGGGGCAGATTATATCTGGCAAAGTCCAATTACGATGGCAATACTAGTGATATTAAAAGGCAATCTCCTCATGCCTGTCATCCCAGCACTCTGGGAGTCCAAAGTGGGAGGATCACTTGAGATCAGGAGTTCAAGACCCGCCTGGCCAATATGGTGAAACCCCATCTCTACTAAAAATACAAAAATTAGCCGGGTGTGGTGGCAGGCGCCTGTAATCCCAGCTACTCGGGAGGCTGAGGCAGAAGAATGGCTTGAACCCGAGAGAATGGCTTGAACCCGGGAGGCGCAGGTTGCAGTGAGCCGAGATCGTTCCATTGCACTCTAGCCTGGGCGTCGCAGCGAGACTCCATCTCAGAAAAATAAAAAATAAAAAATAAAGGCAATCTCCCCTCAGGTGCTTCAGCTATCTGAACAAGCACAAAGAGGATATCAATGCCATCCATTTCCCCTGCCCTATTAGCAGGAGCTGCAACGTCAGAGGTGTGCGTGTTGCCATATGGCAATGAGGCGAGCTCTGGGAAGCCAAAGAGCCCTTACCCGACTACAGGGGACATTGGTTATTGGCCAAACTTGACACTTCCTCCTGCTTCTAGCTCCTGGACACCTCAGCATTTTCATCTCCCTAACAGGGCCAGGAAACAGCAGAGTGTGAGGCCCAGTGGGCCTGATGGTGCTAGAAAGACCCCTGCAAACTGAGATCAGCTGGGCAAGTGCCCACTGCAAGCTGAGCCCAGGACTGGGTGTGGGGAGGTGGAAATCCAGGAGAAATCAAAGACTCCTTCACCAAACCCAATCTGATGGAAGAGAAAAGGCAAGTCCACATTGGTTCAGAGATCACAGAGACCTGGGTTCAGATCTCGGTCCCATCACTTCTTAGCACTATGTCATAAGTCAGGCTGCTGAACTTCCTGAACCTCAGTTACCTCATCTGTAAAATGGGGAGGGCAAAAACAGTATCCACCTCACAGGGTGGTTGTGGGGTTTCAGTGAGATATTGCATAAATGAGAGCCTGGCTCACAGGTAGTGCTCAGTAAATGGTAGCTGGAATCCATGTTATTGTTCCAGTAACAATAAAGCAATGTGGTACCATTGACTATACTGAGTACAGAAAAACCTTGGAAGACACAAGTGGCAGGTGAGTAGAAAGTGGGTTTTTCCCTGACTGATTGAAGGTGAAGGGGCAGGAGGTGTGAGAACGGAGCAGGGAGGGCATTCCAGAAAGAGGGAAAGACAGGATGTCTTCAGGGCTGGCCCCATGGGTCTGCATCGGCAAGGATGGAGGCTGCTGTGATGGGGCTGAGTGGTTTCAGGTCCAGCCCAGCCAGGTACAGGCAGCTGCTCAGCTCCCCGACTGTGCATTAGAAGTCAGTGAAGAAGTAATATGAGGGGCTGGGTGCGGTGGCTCACACCTGTAATCCCAGCACTTCGGAGGCCAAGGCTGGCGTATCGCCTGAAGTCAGGAGTTCAAGACAAGCCTGGCCAACATGGTGAAACTCCATCTCTACAAAAAATACAAAAATTAGCCGGGCATGGTGGCGGGTGCCTGTAATCCCAGCTACTTGGGAGGCAGAGGCAAGAGAATTGCTTGAACCCGGGAGCTGTAGGTTGCAGTGAGCCAAGATCATGACACTGCACTTCAGCTTGGGTGACAGAGCGAGACTCGGTCTCAAAAACAAAAGTAAAAACAAAGAAGTAATATGAGGGAAAGAGTGTCTCAGATGATTGTTAGAGAAGTCTCTTGGTCTCCAGCCACAGCATTTTAGAAGAGGAAGGCAAATCTATGACAGCAAGCTAAGGAAGATGAGGCCCAATCTCCCTCTGCAGGTGCAAAGAAGCCAATAATATGGGATAAGCAACTCTGGAAGTTTCTTTCTTCTGGGCCTGAACATATATCTAGAATTCCAAGAACATGACCCAGTGCGACCCAGAAGCCAGCCCACAAAACCCTCAGCTATCAACTGCAAAATGCTCATCCCGGGCATTTGTCCCCCCACCACCCCCAAACTCCCCACCCCAGGGACAGTAAACTAGAAGGCTATTCTTGACATTTCTGATCTCAGGGCCCTGTCTAAGGTTTTCATTTCCATGCTGGGTTTTGTTTTTTGTTTTGTTTTGTTTGTTTGTTTGTTTAGACAGAGTCTTGCTCTGTCACCCAGGCCAGAGTGCAGTGGCGCGATCTCAGCTCACTACAACCTCAACCTCCCGGGTTCAAGCGATTCTCCTGCTCCCAAGTAGCTGGGACTACAGGCACACACAACCATGCCCAGCTACATTTTTGTATTTTTAGTAGAGACAGGGTTTTGCCATGTTGGCCAGGCTGATCTCGAACTCCTGACCTCAAGTGATCTGCCCACCTCAGCCTCCCAAAGTGTTGGGATTACAGGTGTGTGCCACCGCACCTGGCCCATCCTGGTTCTATAAGTTTAACTTCCCCCGTGAGTAGATCTTTTTAGGGCGCTGACAGAGCCAGCAAAGCTGGGCTCATTTCCTGTTTTCCCAGATGCTAAGCTGCCATATAACCCTTGGTTACACAGGCCCTTGGAAGGAAGCCTTGGCCTAAATAGCCCCAAACAAGTGATAATAGAAAAGCCTTTTATATTTAGCTTTTGGATATTGTAAGTGATTTTTGGCAGCATATTTCTCTTCCTAAATAGAGCTGGATTGGGCTAATTAAAATTAACTTTATGGGATGCAGAATAGGAGAGTGGTTAAGAGCCTTTATAGACCAGTGGTATGGGCGCTCAGCCACACAGTCTGGTTTTCAGTCCAATCACCACCATTTGCTAGCTGTTTATCTCCCTGAGTTTCTTCATCTGCAAAACACAGATATAGCCAGAATACCTTTCTCATTGGGTATCTGCGAGGATTGCATGAACACTAATACATGTAACACAGCCTGATGTCTGGCCCCTGGAAGCATTCAATAAAGGGTGGCAGTCATAGTTATCATGACATTATTTCCCTAGTAGACCCACTGGGCTTTGGATAAAGGAAGTCTAAAGGTAGCCTGGGGGAGGGGTATATGAGGGAAAATCAGGCCAGGATTAAAAACTGTCAGCATAGGCCCGGCACGGTAGCTCTCATCTGTAATCGTACCACTTTGGGAGGCGGAGGCAGGTGGATCACTTGAGGTCAGGAGTTTGAGACTAGCCTGGCCAACATGGCAAAACCCTATCTCTACTAAAAAATACACAGATTAGCCGAATGTTGTGGCAGGTGCCTGTAGTCCCAGCTACTTGGGAGGCTGAGGCAGAAGAATTGTTTGAACCCGGGAGGCAAAGGTTGCCGTGAGCCAAGATCGTGCCTGGGTGACAGAGTGAGACTCTGTCTCGCAATAAATAAATAAATACATACATAATAATAAAAAATTGTCAGCCTATAATCCAGAAAAAAAACAATCCACCTGTGGATAATCGAGTTATCCACTTCTTATTCTTTTTTTTTTTTTTTTTTTTTTTTTGAAACAGGGTCTCACTGTTGCCCAGGCTAGAGTGCAGTGGTGTGATCAGAGCTCACTGTGGTGTCGAACTCCTGGCCTCAAGTGATCCTCCTGCCTCAGTTTCCCAAAGTGTTGGGATTACAGGAGTGAGCCACCACTCAATGGCCAGAACGTGATTTCTTGACCCTTTTTCTCAGGATTGTGCTAGCTCCTCAGCAGGTTTAGGCTAGAGTGAGCAGGTGGCGTTGCCCCAAGACCAGTTGGGTGCAGAGTCTGTCAGGAATCACTTCTCTATGCAAGGGAGTAGGTCTGGCTAGGCACAGGTATGTGCTTGCAAGGTAAATAGTTGTTACTGACACAGTCACCTTTGTCTGTGGGGGCGGGGAGAAGGCCAATGCCTATGGAAGGACAAAACTCCTTCTGCCTTAGGCAGGTCTTACCTGCCCCTGCATTCTTGTCAGGTTATATATTGCTCTTGTGATGTGTTTGGAAAAAGACAAGAAAACACACTTTTTGTTTTGTTTTGTTTTTCTAGCCAGGACCTCTGGCTAGAGGTAGAGGGACTTCTTAGACGTCATTATCATGGCTGAAGCCTCAATTCTGTCCTAAGCCAGGAAACCAAATTGGTAAATTCGGTCTTTTTTTTTTTTTTTTTTTGACAGGGTCTCACTCCTGTCTCCCAGGCTGGAGTGCAGTGGCACAATCTCAGCTCACTGCAGCCTCGATAGCCCAGGCTCAAGTGATCCTCCCACCTCAGCCCCTCAAGTAGCTGGAATTACAGGCATGAGCTACCATGGCCAGCTAATTTTTGTATTTTTAGTAGAGACAGGGTTTCTCCATGTTGGCCAGGCTGGTCTCGAACTCCTGACCTCAGGCGATCTGCCGGCCTGGGCCTCCAAAGTGCTGGGATTACAGGCGTGAGCCATCATGCCTGGGCTAGTAAATTCAGTCTTTATATCATGGTTCCTCCATTGTTGTCAATAACTCTAGCACTGTAAACATGCTTTTGTGAGCTGATGCTGCTATTTACTTCTCTATTTACACATTTACGTATTTGTGTCTCCCTGATACCACATTTATCTTTTGAATGGGTAATATATTGGTAATATATCCTCGGATACCAAATTGACAAGGTATAAAGGGTTTACAGTAACAAGTTAGTTTCCCTCCCACCCCTGTTCCCTCGCCACCCACAGGTAATCTCCATGACCACATTCTGGTGTTCCCTTCCAGAGATAAGCTATGCCTATCCAGGCATCTATTATTTTAGGTGGTAGCATTCTTACTCATATTTGTATCCCAGTGCGTAGAGGAGTGCCAAACAAAAGTATGCTGTCAAAAAAAGCTTGTTGGTTGCATGTTTGTTGCTCCAGATTTGTTGCCCTCATCCCAGCCATGGGTGCCTGAACTCTCTAGTTGAAATTTTCACGAGCTTATCAAAATTTTACCTGGGGCCAAGCGCGGTGGCTCATGCCTCTAATCCCAGCACTTTGGGAGGCCGAGGCAGGCGGATCACGAGGTCAGGAGTTCGAGACTAGCCTGGCCAACATGGTGAAACCTCGTCTCTACTAAAATTACAAAAAAAATTAGCTGGGCGTCGTGGCGGGTGCCTGTAATCCCAGCTACTTGAGAGGCTGAGGCAAGGAGAATCACTTGAAGCTGGGAGGCAGAGGTTACAGTGAGCTGAGATTGCGCCATTGCACTCCAGCCCAGGCAAGAGTGTGAGACTCCGTCTCAAAAAAAAAATTTTTTTTTTTTTTTTTTTTTTTACCTGTTTGGACTTGCAGCTCTGGCTTTATTTTCTCCAGACTGAAATTTACAAAGAAGCTACTGGGGCCTTGCCTAATATAAACAAGTTATTCTCCTTCACAATAGAACTCTAAAGAGCACCCTGATGCATGAATTTTCTTCCCTGCTCTGTTCAGTGTAAAACAGCTTAGCCCCAGCTCCTCTTTGTTAGGTGACTGTTCCCTGAGGCAAGGGTTAAAGAGACTTTGATGCTGCTCATCTTAGGGGAGTCTCTAAGCATACTCATCTCAGAATTCTGGCTCAGGAAATAAAATGCAGGAGTTTCCACTGCAGTATTCCTCAGTCCTTGACAGAGCTGGGTTTTCCAGAAGCATCCAGACAGCAGTGCCACCTTCATATTCTCTCATATTCTCTCTCTCTCTCTCTCACACACACACACACATTTTTTTTCTCCCTGATGTGGCTAGGGGACAGGCTGGACTCCTGCACTTGATCCATATAAAAGAACCTAAGGAAGAAAGAAAAAGGGAGGAGTAAGAGGGCCACTCCCTGTCCTGTTCTATGATCACGAGGCTTGTAAACTCAAGGAGGCAGCAGGGCAGAGTGCCGAAGCAAACAGAGGCTGCCTGGGCTGGAATCCTGACTCTGCCATTTATCACCTGTGTGACTTTGAAACCACCTTTGCAAAATTATAACTGAGGAAGTTATGATAGTGAAAGAAAACAGACCTAACCGATTCCATCTTGCTTCTAACCTTTAAGCTGTCCTTGTTCATTCCTGGGCATAGGCCGAACTCTCCATTGCAGTTCCCCTGTCTTGATAAATCATCTCTATCTAGGCAGTGAGCAAGGTGAACCCATTGGGTGGTTACAACTTTGGACAAGTTATTTAACCTCTGTCTGCTTCCATTTCTTCCACCGTAAAATGGGGATAACTGTACCTACTTTAAAAGACTTGTTATGAGGATTCAGTGAGTTAACAAATTGCAATGCATTTAGAACGGTGCCTGGGCATGTGGTAAGTGCAATATACATGCTATTTATTTATTTATTGTTTTTATTTTATTTTATTTTTAAGATGGAGTCTCACTCTGTGGCCCAGGGTGGAGTGCAATGGCGCGATCTCGGCTCACTGCAACCTCTACCTCCTGGGTTCAAGCAATTCTCCTGCCTCAGCCCCCCAAGTAGCTGGGACTACAGGTGCCCACCACCATGCCTGGCTAATTTTTGCATTTTTAGTAGGGACAGAGTTTCACCATGTTGGCCAAGCTGACCTCAAACTCCTGACCTCAGGTGATCTACCTGCCTTGGCCTCCTAAAGTGCTGGGATTACAGGCGTGAGCCACTGCACCCCGCCTATACATGCTTTTTAAACAAAAAGAAAAACGTCCATGTCAGTGGTTCCCGTGTTCGATGCATGTCCCTCTATTCCCTGGCTGTAAGTTTCAAGGTTTTCACTTACCGATCTTGGGCCCTTTGGTGCATTTTTTTTCCTATTGGGAAAAAGCTAAATGTTGTGTTGTATGGTGCATTTCTTACACAGAAAGGAAAAACTAAAAAATAGCCTGTATCTAGGCTAAAATTCCTGTATAAAGGCAAGATTGTGTCATCTAAAGTTCTTACTACATTGACTTTTTCCTGGTGCTGTTCTTGGGGCCCCCACTCTGCCTCTAGAGGGCTGGTAAGAGTCCACAGGAGAGCTTCCCAAGCCAGTGCCTTCTAGGAAGAGTTGCTGTGGCTACTGAGCTGATCAAAGGTCTCAGCCTCCACAAAGAAGCATGTGCTGCTGCGGCAATGGGCCTGTGGGTACGGGGGCCCCAGGGTTGCAGGGCAAGACAACAATCCGGAATCCAGCTGTTGTCTCGGCCATCATCTGAGGTCATCCTGCCAGATTGGCAGGCTGTGCCCTAGACCACAGAGGTGGCCCCTGCTCTTCAAAGGGCTGGATTGTCAGCCCAGCCCCTCCTAGTCCTTCTCTTCAGGCTTCTTCTTTCTACATTATCCCAACACAAACAGCTTGACTTCCAAGTGACATTGCACCAGAAAGACTTCCAAAGTCAGCTCACCTATCCTAGGGATCTAGCCCAGCCAGGGGCTCCTATGAGGGATTCCATAGGAGGAGTCAGAGACTGTCATCTAGGAAGGCTTCAGAGCTTCAGGATAGGTCCTGGGCAACCCTTGATCGCCCTCAGAGACTCACTCAGGTTTTGGCGTCCCTCAGTTACAGAAACCCTCATGACCCTAATCACATTGCAACTGCATTTCCTTCCTGTGCCTCGGGCTCAGTCAGGGTTGGGCCCGGGTGTGCCAGAACAGCAGGCGTTCAAAGAGCACATCACCTGCTTCTCAGATCTTGCTCACAAACAGTTTAGTGCAGTTCTATGGAAAGGAAAAAAAAAAAGTGTACCCTTAACAACCAATATACACATACAGACTCATTCAGTAAACATTTGTTGAGTGTCTGTTATGAACAAGATCCTGTACCAAGTACCAAGCAGAGGGGAAGAGGATGCAAAGTTGACTTAAGCATAGTCCTTTCCCGTAAGGACTTTGTCCTCTGCCAGAGAAGCCAGTCACACATATATAAATGGAATTAGTTTATTAGTTTAATAAAGTGGAATTAAAACGAGCTGTAACATAAGACCAAACTATTTATTGACTTGACATTTGCTGAACAGATATTGTGGGCCAGGCACTGTACTAGGAGCAAGGGATACACAGCAGAGAAGAGAGAAAAAATCCCACCCTTATGGAGCTTATATCCCCAGTGAAGGAGGCAGAGAAGTAAGAATTACAATATAGTGTGACAAGAGTGTTAAGAGGGGTCAGCAGACTGAGATTTGGGAGCAAAGAAGGAAGAATGTTTAACTAACTGACATTTGGGGAATCTGGAAACACTTCCGAGAGAAAGCTCCATCTCGGCCGGGTGCGGTGGCTCACACCTGTAATCCTAGCACTTTGGGAAGCCGAAGTGGGCAGATCACTTGAGGCCAGGAGTTCGAGACCAGCCTGGGCAACATGGCAAAACCCTGTCTCTACTAAAAATACAGAAATTAGCTGGGTGTGGTGGCACACACCTGTAATCCCAGCTACTCGGGGAGCTGAGGCAGGAGAATTCCTTGAACCCAGGAAGCAGAGGTGGCAGTGAGTCAAGATCTCAGTACTGCACTCCAGCCTGGTTGACAGAGCAAGATTGTGTCTCAAGAAAAAAAGGAAGTGCCATCTCAACCATAGCTGCCACGTGGCATGGCTACAATGTGAATGTTGTGCATTACCAATTGTAACAGCCCAGGCTGAAGGATAAATAGGAGTTAGCCAATAGTACTTAGCAGGTATGGAGAACCAAAAGTGGTTCAAAATGGCTAGAGTGCAAGGGCCAACTGGCAAATGTGGATGGAGGGAGCATGAGACTTGGAAACACATCATTTTGCAAATATCATTATAAAGATTGGATGGGCCAGATGTGGTGGCTCACGCCTGTAATCCCAACCCTTTAGGAAGCTTAGGTGGGAGGATCACTTGAGGCCAGGGGTTCAAGACCAGCCTGGACAACACAGCGAGACCCTGTCTCTACAAAAAATTAAGAAGATAAGCTGGGCACGGTGGTGCAAGCCTATAGTCTTAGCTACTCAGGAGGCTGAGGTGGGAAGATCACTTGAGACCAGGAGTTTGAGGCTCCGGTGAGCTATGATCGTGCCACTGCACTCCATCCTGGGGGACAGAATGAGACCCTGTCTCAAAAAGAAAAAAATATCGGATGAAACACAACATGCCAAAATCTGTGGGATACAGTAAGAGCAGTACTAAGAGGAAAGTTTATACCAATAAGCAACTATATCAAGAAAATATGATTTCAAATAAACAACCCAACAATGCACCTCAAAAAACTAGAAAAGTGGCTGGGCGCAGTGGCTCACACCTGTAATCCCAGCACTTTGGGAGGCCGAGACAGGCAGATCAGAAGGTCAGGAGATTAAGACCATCCTGGCTAACACGGTGAAACCCCATCTCTACTAAAAAAAATACAAAAAATTAGCCGGACGTGGTGGCGGACGCCTGTAGTCCCAGCTACTTGGGAGGCTGAGGCAGGAGAATGGTGTGAACCCGGGAGGTGGAGATTGCAGTGAGCCGAGATCGCGCCACTGCACTCCAGCCTTGGTGACAGAGCGAGACTCTGTCTCAAAACAAAACAAAACAAAACAAAACAAAAACTAGAAAAGCAAGAGCAAACCAAACCCAAAATTAGTAGAAGGAAAGAAATAATAAAGGCCAGAGCAGAAATAAATACAATTGAGACTTAAAAAAATATACAAGATCAATGAAATGAAAAGTCAGTTTTCCACTAAAGAACTTATCCACGTAACCAAAAAACAACCTGTACCCCAGAAAACTACTGAAGTTTTTTTTAAGTTGGTTTTTGAAAAGATTTAAAGAAACAACAGGCTGGGGCGTGGTGGCTCATGCTTGTAATCCAAGCACTTTGGGAGGCTGAGGTGGGCGGATCACCTGAGGTCAGGAGCTCGAGACCAGCCTGACCCACGTGGTGAAACCCCATCTCTACTAAAAATAAAATAAAAATAAAAATTAGCCGGGCGGTAGTGGCGCGCGCCTGTAATCCCAGCTCCACTTGGGAGGCTGAGGCAGGAGAATCGCTTGAGCCCAGGAGGTGGAGGTTGCAGTGAGCCAAGATCATGCCATCTAAAAAAAATGCTGTGGGAATGTTCTTTAGAACATTTTTTTCCTCTCAAGTACAGGAGCTACTCTAGGGTCAGGTATTGCATTTAGCTTTTTTAAAAATCTGGAACAGGATATCTCTATTCTTAGGAAATATACACTGAGGTGTAGAGGTAAAGGACCACGATATATACAACTTATTCTCAAATGGTTCAGAAAAAGTGTGTGTGTTTATAGTATGCATATAAAATGTATATACATAATGTGTATATATTATGTGTGTATGTGTATATGTGTATATATAGTGTGTATGTATAAAATGTATATACATAATGTGTGTGTATCTGTATGGAGAGAGAAAGAGCGAGAAAGAGAGAGAGAACACAAATGATAAAGGAAATGAGATAAAATGTTAAAAGCAGATGAATCTGGGTAAAGATTATATAAGTGATCCTCGTGCTCTTTTTATTTTTGCACATTTTGTAAATTTGAATTTTTTTTATTTTTATTTTTTTGATAGAGTTTCACTCTGTTGCCCAGGCTGGAGTGCAGAGGTACAATCTTAGCTCACTGCAACCTCCGCCTCTCAGGTTCAAGTGATCCTCCTGCCGGCTCCTTTTTTTTTTTTTTTTTGGCATTTTTGGTAGAGACGGGGTTTCGCCATGTCGGCCAGGCTGGCCTTGAACTACTGAGCTCAGGCAATCCACCCACCTCGGCCTCCCAAAGTGCTGGGATTACAGACGTGAACCACCGCGCCCAGCCTGAAATTACTTCCAAATAAAGAGTTTTTCAAGTATAGGACAGGAGCGGTGGCTCACGCCTGTAGTCCCAGCACTTTGGGAGGCCAAGGCAGGGGGATCACAAGGTCAAGAGATCGAGACCATCCTGGCCAACATGGTGAAACCCCGTCTCTACTAAAAATGCAAAAATTAGCTGAGCATGGTGGCGCACGCCTGTAGTCCCAGCTACTCGGGAGGCTGAGGCAGGAGAATTGCATGAACCTGGGAGGTAGAGGTTGAAGTGAACCGAGATCGTGCCACTGCACTCCATCCTGGCGATAGGGTGAGACTCTGTCCCAAAATAAATAAAAATATAAAATAAAATAAAATAAAATAAAATAAAATAAAAAAGTATGGCAAGACACAGAGTACCAAGGATTGGGGAGAGAGTGGTGAGAAATGAAAGCAGCAGCTAGTTCTTGAAAAGACCTGCTCACCATGGTCAGAATCTGGACTTCGGGGCAGTAAAAGGTATATTCCCAAAGGAGTGAAAGGAGCCAGGCATGGTAGCTCATGCCTGTAATCCCAGCATTTTGGAAGGCCGAGGTAGGAAGATCTCTTGAGGCCAGGAGTTCAAGACCAGCCTGGGCAACATAGAGAGACCCCGTCTCTACAAAAAAATACAAAAATTAGCCAGGTGTGGTGGCACGCACCTGTAGTCCCAGCTACTCTGGAAGCTGAGGTGAGAGGATCGATTGAGCCCAGGAGGTCAAGTTTCAGTGAGCCATGATCACGCCACTGCACTCCAGCCTGGGCAACAGAGCAAGACCCTGTCTCCAAAAAGCAAACACAAGACAAAAAACGAAAAGGGTGTAGGGGAAGGGGTTGACCTTGGAGGAAGTACCAGGATAGAGAAAAGATGGGCATTTTGCAGGCTGAGTAGAAGGATGCATGGTGGTCATCTTCTTAGCTCTGGTTATGTTTGAGCGGCACATCATAGTACAGATACAAAGATGAATGAGGCACGGTGGGCTCTTCTTAAGGAGTCTGGTGGTGTCACATCCTGGAAGACTGGTTGCGGCAGTGTCCTGGAGATGTCAGAGGCGGCCACAGAAGGGCATGGGCTTCAATGTCACGTTGCAGGACTGGAGAGGGGTTGGTGCAAGCTATATCTTATAGGGGGCTGTCTCTCCAGCTGGCCTAGAGGATGGGGGTTAAGAAGAGACTTGAGTTTTGTAAGAGAAAAAGCCTCCCTCAGACTGAAGAGGATCAGGATCTGCCCACCCAGAGGAAGAAATGCGTGGCTCTGTCAACTTCTCAGGTCATAGGTCTTGAGTGGGAGAATGGGAGCCCTTTTTCAACCCCACCCCCAAATTTCCTCTTGCCAGTTTCTTTCTCCCTCCTGGAAGGAAGCCTGGACACCACATTCTGGGAGATCATAACTCTCCCCCTGAGAGCTATTTGCTGGCTCTCCCCACAGAAAGACCTTGGGAGGGAAGCACAGTCACCTGTCGTGGCAGGAGCTGGCAAGCTGAGACCTCTCCCTTCCACTGGCCCTGCCTTCTTCAGGGCCGGGCTTCCTCATGGGCTGTCCCTTCAGAACCCAGCCCACACCTTTTCAGGAAGCCACTCCCCACAAATCCCCTCTGGTCCTATGGACATGCACATTACCCTTCTCTGGGCCTTCCCCTGACTTCCTCATTGGTGTCAATTTTTTTTTTTTTTTTTTTTGAGACGGAGTGTTGCTCTTGTTGCCCAGCCTGGAGTGCAGTGGCGCGATCTCGGCTCACTGCAACCTCCACTTCCCAGGTTCAAGCAATTCTCCTGCCTCAGCCTCCTGAGTAGCTGGGATTACAGGCATGTGCCACAATGCCCAGCTAATTTTGTATTTTTAGTAGAGATGGGGTTTCACCATGTTGGTCAGACTGGTCTCAAACTCCTGACCTCAGGTATTCCGCCCGCTTTGGCCTCCCAAAGTGCTGGGATTACAGGCATGAGCCACCGCGCCCAGCCTCAAAACTTTCTTCTCAGTTCACATTCCTTCCTTTCTGCCAATGCCAGTAGGGTGAATCAGATAACCTAGAGTGGTGAGCTAGCTAATATGGCAGTGCTGTCCCCAGAAACTACTGGAATAAGGGGGAACATCAGGCACCTACAACCTGGAGAGAAAGACTTGTCAGGCAGGTCTGCTTCCTGCTGCCTTGGGCACTTCCTTCGGGACTGGTTTGTTGAGAAGGTTGAGAATGGATTGGAGGGTGGGGTGGGGATAGTGGGGGAACTAGAGGCAGGAAAGCTCATCAGGAGGCGTTGCTGCACTTCCACATAGATGGGGGCCTGACCTGAAGTAGTGACCGTGCATGGAGAGCGAGGTTGTTGAAGTGAAAACGTGAAGGCTAGAACAGGCCTGACTTGATGACTAGGCCTATGGGAGTGTGAGACGAGGGTGTGCCCAGATTTCCTGCTTGGCCAGGTAGGTGAGTGGCAGTGCCACTTATTGAGAAAGGGATCATCAGGCAGGACAAACTGTGAGTTTGAGGGGGAAGGAAAGGATGACAAGTTGTGTTGGGTAGATTCAATTTGAGTTGCCTATAGGACGTGTAAGTGGGGCTGTCCAGGAGGCACTTGGATGGGAGTGTGTGTGTTTCGAGCACAGAAGCAAAGTCTGGTCTGGAAACAAGAGTATTAATTTTCTCTCTCTCACTGTCTCTCTCCACACACACACACACACACACACACACACACACACACACACACACACGTGCACGCGCGCGCACACACACACACGTGCAAACACCAGAACTTTCAAAGCTAGGTGCACTCACAGGGTCATTAAGCCCAGGACATGTTGACAAGGGTGTGGAGGTGTCATCCTCGGGGACATGCAGGGAGGGTTCCTGGACAGTGATTTTTACATCGCCTCCTTAATTGTCCGTAACCATAACCATGATCCATAGCCATAAGGACAATAGGAATTGTGGTCCCCCAGAGATTTTTTTCCTACTGAAACTCCATAGTCACACCTCTTTGCAGACTTTATGGCAGGCCTTCCCTTTTTTCCAAACCCCTGTGAATAGTGTCAGACAGCATCCGCGGGAGGATGTGTGTGAATGCTGGGATGCAGGGGGCATGGCAGGGAGTGGAGCACTTGTAATTCTGTTGAGGTTGGAGCCCTCCCCTTTCAGAGTGCATTGAGTCCTTAGTGTGTGCACCCTCGCCCTGATCAATTCCCAATCCCTGTGTTGCAGGGAGGGCAGCACCACCTTCTCAGCCGCACAGGATGTTCTCAGGCTGATGCCAAGAGCAAATCACTCCCAGCCAGCACACTTCTGCCAGCCTTGGTAGGCACAGCGTGTAGCAGTGCGCATGTGGGTGGGGACAAAGGTGACTTTTCTCATAGACTGGGAGAAAAAAAATGGCATCTGAACTTCCTGGTTACAGAACATCCAGCTAGTAGAAACCTTTGTGTGTTTGTACGTGTCGGGCAGGGGGGGGATTAGTGAGGCTCCCCTCCCCTCAAGTGTTAGCAATAATGAAGGACACTCTTTGTACAAGACGTCAAGATGAGAGCTTCCACACAGGACTCCACACTGTGCTTCTGTTTCACCAGGAAGAAATCTTGAATGTCAGCCAGGCTTGTACTCATCAATTCATTCAGCCAGTCTCTGAGGGCTGGTCCTTCTACTGAGTGCTGGCTAGGGTGGGGCTGAGGACTGTGCCCCTGGAGAGCTGCCAGCCTAGGTGCAAACACAGAACCTTCATTCATGCAATGACATCACAGCAGCCCATCACAACACTGCCCCAACTGCATCAGAGCAGTTGCACCTGATAGGTTTCCCAGGGGTTACCTGAGGAGAAAAGCCAAGTGCGTGTGGCCCAAAGTAGACAGCATATAGGGCCTGCACGCTGAGGACCGCCCAAATGCTGGCCCAGCTTTTTCCACCAGGGAGGGTCAGATTCCAAAGCCAACAGCCACTCAGCATGAGGCCCAGACCCAAATTCCACTGCCAGTCACTTCTGCCGCTGAAAAGGAAATAGGGCCGAAAATGTAGACTTCAAGGGCAAACACTGGATCACCCTTGGGAGTAGCTTCCAGAGCTCTGGGTAACATCCTGGAGGCAGAAGAGAAATGTTTGCCCTGCCCCCCAGCCCACAGTCTCCAGCATTACCAGCCTTTCTGGAAAGCCTTCCGAAGTCAATTTCAGCCCAGCCAGGAGCAGGGCCAAGTTGACAGAGGGCTGAGCCAGAGCTCCCCTGCACTCACACCTTGATCTTTCTCTTCCTCTTAGACTTGAGTGCTTGCCAGGTGTGCATTCCAGAGTCAATGCAAGTGTCCCTGGCTCTCTTCCACCCCTTCCCAGGCAAAAAGAGGCCACCCACCCATGGAAAAGCCACTGTTGTCAATCTGTCGCCAGAACTCTCGCTCAAGGTGGCAGTGAGGCTTTGGTGCCAGCTAGGGTTTGCTTTGGAATCCAGGAGCTCCCATCAAAGGCGGTGGACTATGGGGTCCTGAATGAATGGCAAAGGGGCATGGGAGTAGGGATGAGGGTCATTCAGGACTTGGAAATATAGTTGGCCCTGGGTATGTGCTGGAGCTGGCTCCCTCTGGCCCATGAGAGCCAGATGCTATATTTTCAGAAGTTTTGTGAGTCAGTCATTAAGCATAGCACTTATTTTAAAATATATAAAATTACAATTAAATAAATTATATTAAAAACTAAGGTAATCAATGTCCCAAAATTCATCATCTCCTAATCATTTTACTTTTTTTTTTTTTTTGAGATGGAGTTTCGCTCTTGTTGCCAGGCTGAAGTGCAATGGCACGATCTCAGCTCACCGCAACCTCTGCCTCCCGGGTTCAAGCGATTCTCCTGCCTCAGCTTTCCAAGTAGCTGGGATTACAGGCATGTGCCACCACGCCCGGCTAATTTTTTGTAGTTTTAGTAGAGACGGGGTTTCTCCATGTTGGTCTGGCTGATCTCGAACTCCCAACCTCAGGTGATCCACCCGCCTCGGCCTCCCAAAGTGCTGAGATTACAGGCGTGAGCCACCTCACCCGGCCTTCATTTTACTATTACCTGTGCTCTTCAGATGATTTATGTCTACAGTATCTGTAGAGTTGAAATACTGTATAATAGTGTGCAATTGTGTCTCTTCCCAACATCACATTGAAGTTAACTGCTTGAAATCAGCCACAGTGGGAACACTTACAACTCAGAAATCAGCAAATGCTATAAATCAGGCTTGATCTATTCTTTTGTTGTCTATCTAGAGGAAAGAAAGCAATAGAAACAATGTTAATAATGCAGATAAAACTCAAAGGTGTGCCATATCTATAGCTGTTAGATTGTGAATAATACCAAAAAATGAGAAAATAGTCTTCCAGAGTTTGAAAACCACTAACCTATTCAGCAAGGAAATCAGCCAGGCACGGTGGCTCACACCTGTAATCCCAGCACTTTGGGAGGCTGAGGCTGGCAGATCACTTGAGGCCAGGAGTTCAAGACCAGTCTGGCCAACATGGCCAAACCCTGTCTCTACTAAAAATACAAAAATTAGCCAGGCGTGGTGCTGTGCGCCTGTAATCCCAGCTACTCAGGACGCTGAGGCACGAGAATCACCTGAACCCGGGAGGCGGAGGTTGCAGTGAGTCAAGATCACACTCCTGCACTCCAGCCTGGGCAAACAGAGTGAGACTCCATTTAAAACAAAAAAAAATCACTCACATTGTGGACAAATGAATGCAGTTCTGACATCACTGTTTCTCACTTAAATGAAAATATCAACCAACATGCATGTCAGAACTACATTTGTTCGGCCGGGCGTGGCGGCTCATGCTTGTAATCCCAGCACTTTGGGAGGCCGAGGCGGGTGGATTATTTGAGGTCAGGAGTTTGAGACTGGGCTGGCCAACATGGTGAAACTTTGTCTCTACTAAACATACAAAAAATTAGCCGGGCATGGTGGTGCACCCCTGTAATCCCAGCTACTCGGGAGGCTGAGGCACGAGAATTGCTTGAACCTGGGAGGCAGAGGTTGCAGTGAGCTGAGATCATGCTACTGCACTCCAGCCTGGGCGACAGAGTGAGACTCTGTCTCAAAATAATAGTAAAGTTCTGGGTAACAGTAGATTAAATGTTTATTTAATCCATTCATCCAACTAATATTTATTGAGCATCTACTATGTTTACTGAGTGTTGATTAGGTGCCGACCTGTAATATCAGCTAATTGGGAGGCTGAGGCAGGAGAATTACTTGAACCCAGGAGGCGGAGGTTGCAGTGAGCCGAGATCGTGCCACTGCACTCCAGCCTGGGCAACAAGAGCAAAACTCTGTCTCAAAAAAAAAAAAAAAAAAAAAGAACTACATTTGTTCATCAAGTGCAACCACAGATATAAGAGTTGGGCAACAATCGATGAAAGCATTCTGTGAGAATCACTTGGTTATATTGAATTTACAATAAATAATATTGTATATTTTATTGTTATGGCTAATTCGTGTACTATATATCCTTTACATAAGTAAAATTTATAATTAATTAGCTTATGTACATAAACACACAAAAACATACACATACCTTACCCCACCCCGAGAGCTGGTCGTTAAACATTTACAAACTCACCACTGGTTAAGCCCAAGGTTCACAACTACTTTGGCACCAGAAACACAAGGTTCAAAGGTCCCAGAGGTACTCCAACCCTGACCAGAACATGATGGAGGACAGACAACGTGGCTAGAAAACATCTATGTGTTAAAAAAGCAAAGCAAACAAAAACTTTTTTTTTTGCTCTCACTAGGCCATAAACTCCATGAAGGTAGGAACTTCATCTCTGCCATTCATAGTGGTATCCTTGGCACCTAGTCAGCTCAATCTTTTTTTTTTTTTTTTTTTTGGTGTGTTTTGCTTTGTTTTGTTTGAGATGGAGTCTCCCTCTGTTGCCCAGGCTGGAGTACAGTGGCCTCATCTCAGCTCACCACAACCTCTGCCTCCCGGGGTTGAAGCGATTCTCCTGCCTCAGCCTCCCGAGTAGCTGGGGTTACAGGCATGCGCCACCATGCCCGGCTAATTTTTGTATTTTTTAGTAGAGACAGGGGTTTCACTATGTTGGCCAGGCTGGTCTCGAACTCCTGACCTCGTGATCCACCTGCCTTGGCCTCCCAAAGTGCTGGGATTACAGGCGTGAGACACCGCGCCCAGCCAAAAGCCCATTACTGTTTGTTTGTTTGTTTGTTTTTTTGAAACAGAGTCTCACTCTGTTGCCCAGGCTGGAGTGCAGTGACGCGATCTTGGCTCACTGCAACCTCCGCCTCCCAGGTTCAATCCATTCTCCTGCCCCAGCCTCCTGAGTAACTGGGATTACAGGCGTGCACCACCACGCCAAGCTAATTTTTTTTTGTATTTTTGGTAGAGACGGGGTTTTGCCATGTTGGCCAGGCTGGTCTCCAACTCCTGGGCTCATGTGATCCACCCACCTCGGCCTCCCAAAGTGCTGGGATTACAGGCGTGAGCCACCATGCCGGGACAGTTTTTGTTTTTGTTTTTGTTTTTGAGACAGACTCCCACTCTGTCACCCAGGCTGGAGTGCAGTGGTGCGATCTCAGCTCACTGCAACCTCTGCCTCCCAGGCTCCAACGATCCTCCCGCCTCAGCCTCCTGAGTAGCTGGGACTACAGGTGCTCACCACCACACCTGGCTAATTTTTGTATTTTTGGTAGAGACGGGGTTTCACCATGTTGGCCAGGCTAGTCTCAAACTCCTGACCTCAAGTGATCCACCCACCTCAGCCTCCCGAAGTACTGGGATTACAGGCGTGAGCCACCGCACTCGGCCTCAATCAGTTTTTCTAGAAAAAAATGAATGGCTCTTCTATGTCAGCTAACTTTGGTTTGACTTCTAACATCACCCGGGGATGGCCTTGAGTGGAGAGCCAGGCCTGCATTCCTCAGTCTAGAAATGGCCCTCTCCACGGGTTCCTTGCTTCCCTCTCAGTCCAGCTCGGCAAGGACTCTAGTTCCAGCATGCCTCCTTGATGCCTGCCAGGAAGAGCCACTGCTTTACTTCCTGAACATTGGCATTGAATTAAAACCTAGCTGGTTCCCCAGAAGGTGGCCCAGGCTAGCTAGATGCCTCTGCCCCTTGTTCCTGGATCTGACAAACCAAACCACTTTGGTCTAGCTGCCAACTGTGGCTGTGTGGACAGAATTAAAAGAGGTCATGGGAGGATGTAAGGAGAGTTAAAGCAATGAGGGAAGTCTAGAAAAATAAATCCAAAATGGGAAGTCATTTGCTTTGGGAAAAAAAGCATAGACGTGTCTCCCTGACTAGAAACCTAGGAGGCTTTCCAGTTCTATCAACAACTTAGTAGCTGTAGACCTCGGACAAGTCGTTTTAACTTTCTGATCCTCAATCTGCTTACATAGAAAAAGACATAAAAAAGGCTATTCCAGAAAATCTCAGTTCCCTCACCCTCCAGTTTTGCTGGTCTTGAGGGCAACTGCTAACAGACTCCTGGAAGGAATCCTTTTTTTTTTTTTTTTTTTTTTTTTTCTGAGTCAGAGTCTCACTATGTTCCCCAGGCCAGAGTGCAGTGGCACAATCTCAGCTCACTGCAACCTCCACCTCCCAGGTTCAGGCGATTCTCATGCCTCAGCCTCCAGAGTAGCTGCGACTACAGGCGTGCGCCATCACACCCGGCTAATTCTTGCATTTTTAGTAGAGACGGAGTTTCACCATGTTGGCCAGGCTGGTCTCCAACTCCTGGGCTCACGTGATCCGCCTGCCTCAGCCTTCCAAAGTGTTGGGATTTACAGGCGTGAGCCACCACACCCGGCCGGGAATTCTTACATACCAGAAGGGCATCATTTCTTCTGGTATATATACTTTCTTTGGGAAAGGTGTGCTTTGTGGCAAGTGGGGAAGGGGTTGTTTGTTGATTGGTTTATTTTTTAGAGATGGGGTCTCGCTATGTCACCCAGGTTGACCTCGAACTTCTGGGCTCAAATAATCCTCCGCCCTCAGCCTCCTGAGTATCTAGGACTATAGGCATGCACCACCACACCTAGCTTGGACAGGTGTGTTTTTATTTTCATTTTTTTTCACTTTTTTTATTGTTTTAATTTTTTTTATTTCAATGGCTTTTGGCATACAAGTGGTTTTTGGTTACATGGATGGATTATATAGTGGTGAATTCTGAGATTTTAGTGCACCCATCACCCAAGTAGTGTACATTGTACCCATTTTACAGGTTTTTATCCTTCACCCACTCCCACCCTCCCCTTTCTGAGTCTCTAGTGTCCATCATACCACTCCACATGCCTTTGTGTACTGATAGCTTAGCTCTCACTTCTGAGTGAGAACATACAGTATTTGGTTTTCCATTCCTGAGTTACTTCACTTAGAATAACAGCCTCCAGCTCCATCCAAGTTGCCGCAAAAGACATTATTTCATTCTTTTTCTTTTTCTTTTTTTGTTTGGAGATGGAGTTTTGCTCTTGTCACCCAGGTTGGAGTGCAATGGCTCAATCTCAGCTCACTGCAACCTCCGCCTCCTGGGTTCAAGTGATTCTCCTGCGTCAGCCTCACAAGTAGCTGGGATTACAGGTGCTTGCCACCACGCCTGGCTAATTTTTGTATCATTAGTAGAGATGGGGTTTCACCATGTTGGCCAGGCTGGTCTTGTACTCCTGATCTCAGGTGATCCGCACACCTCAGCCTCAGGAGAATCGCTTGAACCCGGGAGGCAGAGGTTGCAGTGAGCCGAGATCATGCCACTGCACTCCAGCCTGGAGGGCAAGAGCAAAACTCTGTCTCAATAATAATAATGGCCATTCTGGCTGGGGTAAGGTGGTATCTCATTACGGTTTTAATTTGCATTTCCCTGATGATTAGTGATGTTGAGCATTTTTTATGTGTGTGTTGGCCGTTTGTATATCTTCTTTTGAGAAATGTCTCTTCATGTCATTTGCCCCCTTTTTAATGGGATTATTTGTTTGTTTTCTTGCTGATTTGTTTGAGTTCCTTGTAGATTCTGGATATTACTCCTTTGTTGGACGCATAGTTTGCAAATATTTTCTTCCATTCTGTGGGTTCTGTTTACTCTGATGATTTTTTCTTTTGCTGTGCAAGAAGCTTTTTAGTTTAATTAGGTCCCATTTATTTTTGTTTTTGTGGCATTTGCTTTTGGGGTCTTAGTCATAAATTCTTTGCCTGCCTAGGCAAAGAATGTCCAGAAGAGTTTTTCCTAGGTTTTCTTGTAGAATTTTTATGATTTCAGGTCTTAGATTTAAGTCTTTGATCCATCTCAAGTTGATTTTTGCATAAGGTGAGAGATAGGGATACAGTTTCATTCTTCTACATGGGGCTAGCCAGTTTGCCCAGCACCATTTATTGAATAGGGTATCCTTTCCCCAACTTACGTTTTCGTATGCTTTGTCAAATATCAGTTGGTTGCAAGTATTTGGCTTTATTTCTGGGTTCTCTATTCTGTTCCATTGGTCTAATATAACTACTTTTATTTCATTTTATTTTTATTATTTGAGACAGTCTCTCCCTGTCACCCAGGCTGGAGTGCAGTGGCGTGATCTTGACCTACCGCAATCTCTGCCTCCCAGGCTCAAGTGATTCTCCTGCCTCAGCCTCCTGAGTAGCTAGGATTACAGGCACGCACCACCATGCCTGGCTAATTTTCGTATTTTCAGTAGAGATGAGGTTTCACCATGTTGGCCAGCCTAGTCTAGAACTCCTGACCTCAGGTGATCCACAAGCCTCGGCCTCCCAAAGTGCTGGGATTACAAATGTGAGCCACCGCGCCCGGTTAATGTAACTACTTTTATATCAGTACTATTTTGTTTTGGTAACTATAGCCTTGTAGTATAATTTGAAGTCCAGTAATGTGATACCTCCAGATTTGTTCTTTTTGCTTAGGATTGCTTTGGCTATTCTGGTTCTTTTTTAGTTCCATATGAATTTTAGGATTTTTTCTGATTCTGTGAAAAATGATGTTGGTATTTTGATAGGAATTGCATTGAATCTGTAGATTGCTTTGGGCAGTATGGTCATTTTCATGATATTGATTCTACCCATCCATGAGCATAGAATGTGTTTCCATTTGTTTGTGTCATCTATGATTTCTTTCAGCAGTGTTTTGTAGTTCTCCTTGTAGAGCTCTTCCAGAGAGGTATGTTTTTAATAAAATAACTTATCTTTAAATGGAAGCGAAAACGTGTGGAAAACATCCAAATTGGTGAGGCAGGGTGAAAAGAAATACTGCAATTTCTGAAAGCTTTGGATAAACTCACACCTGATAGTTTACCAAAGGACTCAAAGATGACATTTGGGTCTTCATGTTCCATGATGACCTTGTCTGAGTCAGAGGAATCCATGGCTCAGCCACAGGGTGGCATTTTATGTTCTTGTGTTCTCACATCCTTCAAACATCCTCACTACTGCATATGCACGCCCACACCTTCTTCCCACATCCTGAAACCACTGCCTGAAGACAGGCCAGGTGATCGGCAAAATGAAGCCCCTCAGCTTCCAGTGAGCACACAGAAGGCTTCTTCTCAGCCCCTCCTTCCCCTTGCTGCTTCCCAGGGGAGAGGCAGACTGTGGCCCTATGATTTTAGGAGCAGTTCCTGTCCCCAGTTGCAATATGGGTTCAACTCCCGACGATTTATTAGTCTTAGGCCTCTTGCTCTGCCCTATTTTATGATGTTCAGAACAACTCTATGAAAATGATAAGGCTGGCATTTTTCAATCCTGCCTCTACACTGCAGGTAGGGGTGAAGCCTCTTCAACAGTGTTTTCCTGCTGGGCATGGTGGCTCATGCCTGTAATCCCAGCACTTTGGAAGGCTGAGGCAGGAGGACTGCTTGAACCCAAGAGGTCGAAGCTGCAGTGAGCCATGATTGTGCCATTGCACTCAGCCTGGGCAACAGTGAGACCCTGCCTGAGAAAGAAAAAAAAAAGTAGTGTTTTTTTCTTACTACTTCTCTTTTCAGAATGCTTTCAACTGCCTGCTATTTTGAGTCCAAATTCGTGGCATGACCTTCAAAAACAAGTTATCATTAATTCAGCACTTACTATGTGCCAGGCGTTGAATCTCTTGTATCCCCTGAACCTAGTAACAACTGTAGGACAGGCATGCCACTATCTTTCAAATGAGTGAATAAATCCTCAGAACAGCCAGAAAAGCAGGTATTATTATTCCTCATTCTATTAATGAGGAGACTGAGGCCTAGAGAAGTTAAGCCACTTGCCTGAGGTCATAGTTAATAAGAAGAAAAATCAAGATTCAAACCCAGGTCTGTCTGATTCTAAATCTTGGGGATGCCATATATATATATATATATATATAAATATATATATATATCTTATTATTTTATTTTGAGATGGAGTCTTGCTCTGTCACCCAGGCTGGAGTGCAGTGGCATGATCTCTGCTCACTGCA
Source organism: Gorilla gorilla gorilla (assembly GCF_029281585.2). Taxonomy (NCBI): domain Eukaryota; kingdom Metazoa; phylum Chordata; class Mammalia; order Primates; family Hominidae; genus Gorilla; species Gorilla gorilla. The sequence goes on from NC_073247.2 coordinate 131,196,594, forward strand.
ACCTCTGCCTCCCGGGTTCAAGTGATTTTCGTGCCTCAGCCTCCCCAGTAGCTGGAACTACAGGCGTGCATCACCACACACAGCTAATTTTTGTCTTTTTTGGTAGACACGGGGTTCCACCATGTTGCCTAGGCTGGTCTCAAACTCCTGGCCTCAAGTGATCCACCCACTTCGGCCTCCCAAAGTGCTGGGATTACAGGCGTGAGCCACAGTGCCTGGCAATATATGGCTTTTTAAGTCTCCCCCACCCTCAGCCTCCAGAGAGCAGACAGACAGGAACGTTCTGGCCTAGCAGACACAGCCCTGTGATATTTTTGGTTCCAGTTATTACCGTGGAGATGGTTGCAGCTTTCCAGGCAGACGGAAGCATGCCAGCTGCCCCATCTACGGACACCGCCCTCCACAAATAGCTTATCAAACCCTGAGGATTGCAATATAATAAAGCAGCTGCCCCTGGGAACTCCCACAGCCTTCCCAGGATACACACCGTTGGCCAGCCCCAACCGCTGGTACACCCCTGGAAGAAGGACTTCTTGGAAAACCTGGTGTTAGAAGGATTTCCTTCTAGGTAGCTGCTGTGCAGCCAGTAACCAGGGCTGCTCTCAGGGAGGATGGCTCCACCTTTCATTGTGTGGGCCTCCCTGTAGCCAGCTCTGCTCCTGTGGAACCTACTGACCTCTTGTGGGCAGAGTGTAAATGCACTGCAGCTGGACAGCTTCAGAGGGTGCGGGCTTCAGCCAGCTCCTCAGTTTGATTTGTCTCTGACAATGCTGGAGTGTGCTGGTCTCTTGACCTCGCTGTGCCTTGGTTTCCTCACCTATACAATGGGGAATAAACAAAGATCCCTGTCCTACTTGAAAACATGAGAAAATACTTTTTTTTTTTTTTTGAGACAGAGTCTCGCTCTGTTGTCCAGGCTGGAGTGCAGCGGCACGATCTTGGCTCACTGCAACCTCCTTTCCCAGATTCAAGCGATTCTCCTGCCTCAGCCTCCTGAGTAGCTGGGATTACAGGCACGTGCCACCACGCCCGGCTAATTTTTGTATTTTTAGTAGAGATGGGGTTTCACCATGTTGGTCTGGCTGGTTTCAAACTCCTGACTTCGTGATCCGCCCGCCTCGGCCTGCCAAAGTGCTGGGATTACAGGTGTGAGCCAACGCGCCCGGCCGAGAAAAGGCTTTAATTGGGGGGAAATATATGGGTAAATTCAAGATGCCAAGGTCCCAGGTGGGCACTCACAAAATTGCAGTACCTGACCAGAATGATTAGGTATTATCCAACAGTGCTCATTAACCTTTTTAAGTCTGCAGCAGACACAGAAAATGGTATTTGTGTTGCACAAAGAAGGAGGCTTCTTGTGGCCAGAGCTGCCCCAGGCTCAGCCCAGCTACCCCAAAGGCTGAGAGCAGCAACATCTCAGGATTCCTGGAATCTTTTTGCAGCACGTGGGGTTGACAGATGTGACTGTATTATACAAGCAGCTGCAGAAGCAGTGAGCATTGTCAGGATTCTCTTTCTCCTCTTTCCACATAAGTCAGTTAGCAAAACGTTTGGGTGGGTGGCCCTACCTCTTAGACACCCACAGAGTCCATAGACACAGGTAGGAACCATCATTGCACAGTTGGGCAAGGGTCTTATATGCCTGGCCAAGGCACAAGGCAGGGTTCCACAGGCTCTGGATCCTTTGTGCTTCTTTTGTAATGCAGAGAAATTAAGAGATCACAGCAGATTGCATTTTGGGATAATCTGGGTCCGTCAGATACCAAAGAGCCTCCTGTCTCCCGTCAAACCTCGTTTCCTTTTCTCCTGCTGTCTACTTGCACTTCATTGACTCATTCATCCAACAAGCACTTAATGAGTGGCAACCAAGCACCAAACCTTGTGCCAGGTCGTGGGATTACAGGATGAAACTGTTGCCTTCAAGGAACTCAGTCTCATAGAAAGACAGACACAGAAAGAGAGGCACTGGATAGGCTGCAAGAGATCCAGTGGATGTCTGTAAAGAGGAGAGGAAGTGCGAGGGCCTAAGTCAACCTCAGAGAGTCGGGGACACTTGTAAAGACACCTGAAGATTAAATAAGGGGTGGGGGAGGGAAGAGTAACCAGGGAGGAACAAGGCAGCTTTGCAGAGAGAAGAACATATGCAAAGGAGGCCCCAAGACATGACAGAATGAAGCATGTTCAAAGCACTTCAAGTAGCCCAGTTGTGCTAGAATATAAAGTGCTAGATGGGGCGGGGGCGATGGAACCAGACAGGCAAAGGCCACATGAGAGGGGTGCCAATTGAAGGGGTTTTTATTCAATACTTCATCATTTATTAAATAGTTCAGCCACAGGCACGGTGGCTTACGCCTGTAATCCCAGCACTTTGGGAGGCTGAGGTGAGCGGATCGTCTGAGGCCAGGAGTTTGAGAGCAGCCTGGTCAACATGGCGAAACGCCTCTCTACAAATATACAAAAATTAGCCGGGCGTGGTGGTAGGCTCCTGTCGTCCCAGCTACTCAGGTGGCTGAGGCGTGTGAATCGCCTGAACCCGGGAGACAGAGGTTGCAGTGAGCCGAGATCGCACCACTGCACTCCAGCCTGGGCAACAAAGTGAGACTCCGTCTCAAAAATAAATAGATAAATAAATAAATAAAGGCAACAGGGGGCCACTGGCATCTTAAACAGAAGAATGCCATGATCCAAATTACATTTTTTTTTTTGAGATGGAGTCTTGCTATGTTGCTCAGGTCAGCCTTGGCATCCTGGGCTCAAGATATCCTCCTGCCTCAGCCTCCTGAGTAGCTGGAACTACAGGCACGTGCCACCAAATTACTTTGGTTGTTGGGAAGTAAGTAATAAGGGAGAGAGATTGTGCTGAGAGAAATCTGTTTTCTGGCTTGAGTAACCAGATACATAGTAGCATTCACTGAATCCGGGAACACAGGGAGGACCCAGTTTGAAGCAGGGAATGAAGACAAGAGCCATTGTGAATACACTGGGTTTGAGATACCTGTAAGACATGAACGTAGGGGTGTCTAATAGTCAGTTGGATATAAAAGTGTTTCATGGGTAGGCACAGTGGCTCACACCTGTAATCCCAGTGCATTGAGAGGCAGAGCGGGGAGGATTGCTTGAAGCCAGAAATTTGGGGCTGTAGTGGGCAATGATCACACCATTACACTCCAGCCTCTGCGCTCCAAGCTGGGTGACAGAGCAAGACCCTGTCTCAAATAAATAAATAAAGTAAGTAAAATAAAAAAATAAAGTGGGAGAGGGCCAGATGCAGTGGCTCACGCCTGTAATCCCAGCACTTGGGGAGGCCCAGGCGGGTGGATCACTTGAGGTCAGGAGTTCGAGACCAGCCTGGCCAACATGGCGAAACCCGGTCACTACCAAAAAATACAAAAATTAGCCAGGCGTGGTGATGGACACCTGTAGTCACAGCTACTCAGGAGGCTGAGGCAGGAGAAGCACTTGAACCCAGGAGGTGGAGGCTGCAATGAGCCGAGATTGCACCACTGCACTCTAGCGTGGACAATAGAGTGAGGAAACAAGAAAAAAAGAAAGAAAGAGGGGGAGAGAGAGGGAGGGAGGGGGGAGGGAGGGAGGGAGGGAGGAAGGAAGGAAGGAAGGAAGGAAAAGAAAGAAAAGAAAGTGGGAGAGGGCCAAGTGTCCTAGAAATGAAGGGAAGAGGGGATGGCCATCGGAGCCACACTCACAGAGAAGTCAAATAAGACAGGGCTGAAAAAGGAGAACCATTTCAGCAGTGATGGAGACCGAAGCAAGATCACAGTGGGCCTCTTCAAGCAGCTTAGACTGTGAAGGGGAGGAAAGAATGAAAGCTAGAAGTAGGCTCTGTGTCAAAGGAGGTTTTTGTTGAAGGCATTAGTTCAAATGTACATGCTGAGGAGGAGAGATGGAGAAAGAAGGGAAGGTTGAGGCTTCAGGAAAGAGAGGAGGTAAGTAATAGAGCAAAGTCCAAGGGGAAGTCAGGAGGACTGAACTGAATACATGGGGGAGGTGGGTGTCAGCCTGGGGCAGGAGGAGGGAGTTAGGGGAGGGGGAGAGGGTGGTGCAGGTTGGATTTGCTGAGCAGACTCTGAGATGGAGATTAGCATGCAGGAGGTTTCTTAGGGAGTGCTCTTGGGATCATCACGCGTGGAAAGGAAGGAATGGAAGCAGGACTGGAGAAAGGAGACATTGGGCTGCAGTGCAGATTCAACAAAGGCCTCAGCCAGACCTATGGGAAGCTCTGAAGCTAAGAGTGGAGACAAGGGGGCCAGGCCTTTATATCCCCACATCAGTCATTCATTGGACACAGGCTGCCCTGGGAAGGAGGCATGCCCTTGGGCAAAGTGGGTTTCTTCAGCTGAGGCTGTCCCCAAAGGGGTCCACCAGCTGAGGGCTCTCTACTGTTAGGCACTGAGTCTGTTGTGAAGATCAGGGAAGCACATTGCAGTGTCTCCTATAGAGAGGAAGGGGGCGCTATTGCATTTGAGTTGAATCTGCAGCCCAGTTGGTGTGAGGCTGAAGTTCACGCTGCTGGCTTGAATTTTGCTCCGTGAAAATGGAAACCAATCTTTCTGATGAAAAGGGGGCTAGCTGGGGTTGGGCGCTAGAGGAGAGTGAAATGATGATGAAATGGCTGCTTCAGGACACTGAAGATGCGCTGACCAGGGACATACAATAGGATTGCCAAGTGATGTTAGGGTCTTAGTTGAAACTAAAAAAATCATTTTAGCAGGCCCAAACAGTGTCGCGATTTCAAGGCTCTGTCATTCTTGGTCACTTGGATATCTGTCCTTCCTCCTATGGATTTTTGTTAGTTTTTATGAGGAAATGTCTAGATTATTTAGAGGAGAATATTTTGTGAGACCGTGTTCCTAAATTCTGCAACTTTTTACCTAAACTACTTCCTGAACCAGGCCTAAATTCAAGGCCTTCAGTATATAATTATAATTTTCGCTACAACAATCGTTGCTGATGCTAATGATGACAATCTTGCTAGTGGCAAACAAAACTGTGTGGATATTAAAATATTATAAACCAATTAGAAAACGACTTCAGGCCTGACAATAAAGAAGATAAACACTTGTCTACAAGTAGACAAATAAAAATCAGGATTAAATCTAATTAGCAGGCAAATACAAAATGTAGAAAATTACAAAGGAAAACGAAATTTGAAGCTTCAAGGAAAAAAACACTGCTATAATAACGAAATATAGAACAGATGGTTCATCAGGTACTAGAGTGACAATAGACAAGTACACCGTCCAATTAAACAATCGGTTTTAAAAATCCATACAGGAATTATGTGGATGATCATTCAAAAACAATGTCTCACTGTTCTGTGAAGAAAGGGTCCCCCACATGAGGGGGAGCAGTTATAATGAGAATTCACTAGGCCTAAAGTGTAGGCTAGGTAACCAACCGTGCCTTGCTCACGAAACCAGCTTGTTATTCCAGAGTAACTATGAGCAAGCAACAACCATGTTCATAGTAGCAGTAGCAATATGGTTCTTTCGTTTTGTTTTTTTTGAGACGGAGTTTCACGTCTTGCCGCCCAGGCTGGAGTGCAATGGTGCGATCTTGGCTCACTGCAACCTCCGCCTCCTGGGTTCAAGTGATTCTTGTGCCTCAGCCTCCCGAGAAGCCAGGATTACAGGCGCCTGCCACCACGCCCAGCTACTTTTTGTATTTTTAGTAGAGACGGGGTTTCACCGTGTTGGCCGGGCTTGTCTCGAACTCCTGACCTCAGGTGATCCGCCTGCCTCAGCCTCCCAAAGTGCTGGGATTACAGGAATGAGCCACCACGCCCGGCCAGCAATACAGTTCTTAGGGAAAAAAATGAAATGTCCAGTTCAAGAATAAAATCAACATTCATGATGGGGCCTCACTCGGCCTCCCTGCACAGATTTGTCACCGAACATACATTTCAACAAAGGCTTTGGTGCCCAAGTGACTCCAATTGTAGAAATTTTAGGACATAAAGGATGGAAGACCTATAGGGAAACTCTTTAGGAGGAATTAACCAGGTGTACCTTAAAATCACTCTAGGGCCGGGTGCAGTGGCTCACGCCTATAATTCCAGCACTTTGGGAGGCCGACATGGGTGGATCACTTGAGGCCAGGAGTTTGAAACCAGCCTGGCCAACATGGCGAAACTCCATCTCTACTAAAAATACAAAAATTAGCCAGGCGTGGTGGTGCACCCCTGTAATCCCAGCTACTCGGGAGGCTGAGGCGGGAGAATTGCTTGAACCCAGGAGGCAGAGGTTGCAGTGAGTCAAAATCATGCTACTCATTAGGAGATATATCTAATGTAAATGACGAGTTAATGGGTGCAGCACACCAACATGGCACATGTATACATATGTAACAAACCTGCATGCTGTGCACATGTACCCTAGAACTTAAAGTATAATAATAAAAAAAAATCATGCTACTGCACTCCAGCCTGGACTACAGAGTGAGACTCTGTCTCAAAAAAAAAAAAATCACTCTAGATATGAGGGGAGTTGGTACTCTTTCCAGCCCAACTTTAGAGAACAGCTGGAGATACCCACAGCCTCCAACGGTGGAACACTTCCAGCAAGTATAATCTTACAGCTCTTTTCTACCAGCCTGCCTGACCACGAGGCACTAATCCCAGGAGCTCCAACTACTGTTCCCCAGTCCTTTACCCCCTATCTCAGAAAGACACACATGTACTGTCAACTTAAATAACAGAAAGAGACTCTCTAATATAAAATGACATTTATTCGGGAATAGGGCATTGCAATGGGAATAATAACGCCATAGTAAACTATGTGCATATTCAGGGAGGTAAAGGAAGACAAAGGCTTTTAAGGGAAAAATGGGCCAGGCGTGATGGCTCACGCCTGTAATCCCAACACTTTGGGAGGCCGAGGCGGGCGGATCACCTGAGGTCAGGAGTTCGAGACCAGCCTGACCAACATGGAGAAACCCCGTCTCTACTAAAAATACAAAATTAGCTGGTCGTGGTAGTGCATGCCTGTAATCCCAGCTACTCGGGAGGCTGAGGCAGGAGAATCGCTTGAACCCGGGAGGCGGAGGTTGCAGTGAGCCAAGATCACGCCATTGCACTCCAGCCTGGGCAACAAGAGCGAAACTCCATCTCAAAAAAAAAAAAAAAAGGAAAAATGAGGATTATATAATTGTTTTTGAAATGATTATCCTTGGCTACAAAGATCAATAACAAGAGTGATGCCAGTCTGAGGCTGGACAGGCAGTTGCTGGGCAGATGTCCTTGCAGAAGTTTTTTTTGTTATTTTGTGTGTGTGTCTGTGTGTGATTTTTTTTTTTTTTTTTTTTTTTTTTGAGATGGAGTTTTGCTCTTGTTGCCCAAGCTGGAGTGCAATGGCATGATCTTGGCTTGCTGCAACCTCCGCCTCCCGGTTCAAGTGATTCTCCTGCCTCAGCCTCCCAAGTAGCTGGGATTACAGCTGCCCGCCACCACGCCCGGCTAATTTTGTATTTTTAGTAGAGATGGGGTTTCTCCATGTTGGTCAGGCTGCTCTTGAACTCCCGACCTCAGGTGATCCACCTGCCTAGCCCTCCTAAAATGCTGGGATTACAGGCGTGAGCCACTGCGCCCGGCCAGAAGTATTTTTTGTGTAAGGTTGCAATGGCCATTGTGCAAGGTTGTGGTTTTTGTGGAGTTTTTTGTGATAGTCTTGTTATCATACAAGTGTGAGAATCCTCTCTTCATAGCCTTGCCTAGCTCTATGTGTCAGGGCTTTTTAAAAAATATAAAAGTGACTCCATTTTGATTCTGACAACTTTCACAGTACACATGCACAGAAAAGTACTGATGATCTTGGTGATCTTCTGAATCTCCAAGGATACCTACCTTACCATGTTCCAGACAATCTACCAAGGGCTTTGTGCTCATATCACCCCTTTCTTCCTCTCAAGAACTCTATAAAGCAGGTACTTCTATTATCCCCATTTTATAGATGAGGACATGGATGCACAAAAAGGTAACATGACTTACTTAAGATCTCAGCCAGTAAGTGACAGAGCCAGGACACAAACCTAGGCGATCTGATAGTAAGGCTGTACATTTCCCATAATGCTATGATGCCTCCCACATTTTGAGGACTAGACCAGTGATTCCTAACCATTCTTTTTTCATTGGTCCCTCTGAAAATTGGGTGAAATCAACAAATCCTCTTCCCAGAAAAATGCCCATGTGTTCACAAGCACACAGAACATATTTAATTTCAAGGAGCTTGGGGACTCCCTGAAGCTCATCCCTGAAGCCCATGGAGCCCAGGTTAAGAGTTTCTATTGTGTAGGCTAGCACGCTCTCGGGAAGCAATTTGGCCTAGACCCCACCCAACTCATCATACCCCTTGCTTCCCCTGGGAGAGCTCACCCCCTGTGCTTTAGGCTACTCTCATAGCTGAAGTTCAGAATGTTCTAGGGCTTTGTAACCTGGCTTTGTAACCTGACACTTGTGACCTCACATTTGTCCCAACATACTATGTCCATGCCATCTCCTGCTGCACCAGGATGAGGTCTCTACTGGGCTAGCCCGGCCCTGGTCCAGAGAAGATAAGCTCAAAGATTGTTCACAAAGAGAGCAGGGCATAGTGCTTCAACTCCAGAAACAGACAGGGAGGGAAATCAAGTTCCCCGGCAGAGCAAATAAAAACTGGTGATGCCCAAAAGCCAAGACTTGGAAGCAACCTAAGTGTCCATCAACAGGCAAATGGATAAAGAAAATGTGGTACATACACACAATGGAGCACTATTCAGCCATAAAAGAGTGAGATCCTGTCATTTCAATAACATGATGGAACTGGAGGGCATTATGTTAAGTGATATAAGCCAGGCACAGAAAGACAAACTTTACATGTTCTCACTTATTTGTGGGAGCTAGAAATGAATTCATGGAGAGAGAGAGAGTAGTAGGATAGTTACCAGAGGCTGGGAATGGTAGTGGGGAGTTGTGGGGGGGAAGTGTGGATGGTTAATGGGTACAAAAAATAGAATAAGATCTAGTATTTGATAGCACAACAGTGTGACTATAGCCAATCATTTAATTGTACATTTTAAAATAACTAAAAGAGTGTCATTAGATTGTTTGTAATACAAAGGATAAACGCTTGAGGTGACGGATACCCCATTTACCCTGATGTGACTTTTACACATTGTATACCTATATCAAAATATCCCATATGCCCCATAAATATATACACCTACTATGCACCCACAAAAATAAAAAGAAAACCAGTGATGCCAAGGGCTCCCCAAACAATGGCCAGAACTGGAAGTACAGTCAGGAAAGGATACAAGTGGACACAGGTGGAAACCTGCTCTGGGGGCATCTAGGGTGGGTGCTGTGGTTTGGCCTCCCCAACCAGACATTCAGATTTGAGCTGCTCCAGAGCGCTCAGCAGGAAAGACATGTGAGATTCACATTTGAACTCAGAATAGGTCGGGGAAAACCACATTTGCGGTTCATTCATTCTGTCAACAGATGGTATTTAGCATTTGTTTTTTGTTGTTGGTTTTTTGTTTGTTTTGTTTTGTTTTTTGAGACGGAGTCTCGCTCTGTTGCCCAGGCTGGAGTGCAGGGGCATGATCTCGGCTCACCACAACCTCCACCTCCCAGATTCAAGCGATTCTCCTGCCTCAGCCTCCTGAGTAGCTGGGACTACAGATGTGCGCCACCATGCCTGGCTAATTTTTGTATTTTTAGTAGAGATGGGGTTTCACTATGTTGGCCGGGCTGGTCTCGAACTCCTGACCTTGTGATCTGCCCGCCTCGGCCTCCCAAAGTGCTGGGATTACAGCCGTAAGCCACTGCGCCTGGCCTGTTTTTCGTTGTTATTGTTGTTTTTGAGACCAAGTCTCGTTCTGTTGCCCAGGCTGGAGTGCAGAGGTATGATCTTGTCTCACTGCAACCTCTGCCTCCTGGGTTCAAGCGATTCTCGTGCCTCAGCCTTCCGAGTAGCTGGGATTACAGGCACCCGCCACCACACCCGGCTAATTTTTGTATTTTTAGTAGAGACGGGGTTTCACCATGTTGGCCAGGCTGGTCTCCAACTCCTGACCTCAGGTGATCCACCCACCTTGGCCTCCCAAAGTGCTGGGATTTATAGGCGTAAGCCACCGCGCCCAGACGGTATTTAGCATTTGTTTCCTTACCAAGCAGTTATCTGCCAGGCACTGTACTAAGTTAGCACTTTACAAATATCAACTCACTTAATTTTCATAAAACCATAATGAGATGAGTACTACTATTGTCCCCATTTTAGACACAGGGAACCTGAAGCACAAGAGAGATTAAGCGACTTGGCCAGTTACACAGCTAGTAAGTGACAGAGCCAGGACACAAATCTAGGCGATCTGATAGTAAGGATGTACATTTTCCCATAATGCTATGATGCCTCCCACATTTTCAGGACCAGATCTGTGATTCCTAACCATTCTTTTTTCATCAGCAGAGCTGGGACTCAAACTCAGGCAGTCAGGCCTGCAGCACCCATGCTCTGAACCACAGTCTTCTGCAGCTAGTGTGATCCAGAGGCTTGGCTAGTTACTGGCAATAGAGCAGTGAACAGGCCAGATATGATCTCTGCCTTCAAGGTGTTTACATTCTAGAGCGGCCCCTGAGTAGTCAACAGGCAATTCCATCAAGTTATGATGAGTTCCATGATGGGGGTCCGGGAGGCTGTGAGTGGGCTCCATATTGGGCTGCGTTCTGGGCTCCAGAGCAGAAGCCAACAGGTTGTAGGGACACCTTTCTTGGGTTCAGGATCAAAGAGGCCAAACAGGAGTAGGGGAGCCATTTCTGATTGTGGGGCCTGCCTTTCAGCTCCCATTCTGAAGCTGGGAAACCAAACAGCTGTGAGTGAGTCTCACATCAGGAACAGAAGCAGCACAGGAACCAAACAAGCGTGGTCACTCCCGCCAGGGGTATCAGAACAGCAGATCCTACAGACCTGTTTCCTCATCAGTCTCTCCTTGCAGAGACTACAAGCTCCCTGAGGGTAAGACCTAGGCCTGCCTTTCTCCCTCATTCTCTCAGTGCCCAGCACAAGGTTGGCACCTAATCAACACTCAGTAAACACAGTAGATGCTCAATAAATATTAGTTGGATGAATGGATTAAATAAACATTTAATCTACTGTTACCCAGAACTTTACTATTATTATTATTATTTATTTATTTATTTTTTGAGACAGAATCTCGTTCTGTCGCCCAGGCTGGAGTGCAGTAGCATGATCTCGGCTCACTGCAACCTCTGCCTCCCAGGTTCAAGTGATTATCGTGCCTCAGCCTCCTGGGTAGCTGGGACTACAAGCATGTGCCACCACACCTGGCTAATTTTTTGTATGTTTAGTAGAGACGGGGTTTCACCATGTTGGCCAGGCTGGTCTCGAACTGCTGACCTCAAGTGATCCACCCGCCTCGGCCTCCCAAAGTGCTGGGATTACAAGCGTGAGCCACAACGCCCGGCCCGGAACTCTACTAGACTCTGGGGTATAGCAGTGAACAACAACAGAAAAAATCCCTGTCCCCACTAAACTTTTAGCTTATAGTGGGAGCACCAGACAATGAGCAAAATGAGCAAATATTTATATAGGGTTTTAGCGGAAAACTATAGGAGGAGAGGGGGATAGGAAGTATGAGGAGGTGATGAAATTTTAGATACAACGGTCAGCAAAATCCTCTGAGAAAATGACATTTTCTCAGACAAAATCAAGACCTGAAGGAAGTGAGGGAGGGCCGTTTGCAGATACCTGAGGAAAAAATGTCAAGGCAGGAATGTGCCTGGCATGTCTGAGGGCCAGGGAGGAGACCACTGTGGCTGGAGCAGAGTGAGCTGATAGGGACTGGAGTAGGAGTTGAGGTCAGAATGAATGAACAAGTGGAGATTGGGAATGGTACCAAGAAGCAGGGGAACCAAACCAGTTCCACAGCCAGAAGCCCTCCAAGTCCTGACTGGCCCCATGGGGAAAGGGAGAGGAGAGCCCCCACAAGAGTGCCTATTAACTCACACTCCTCCAGCTCCATTCCAAAGGCATGACTTGAGGCCCTACCCCATGCCAAGCCCTGAAACTCCTGGAAAAAAAGCAGGGTATTCCTTGAACCTCCTCTTTCTCCTCAATTGGGAATAAGGGCTGAGCTGGCAGGAACAAGCTGAGATTGAGAATTGACCTGTAGAGCTAACACAGTCCACCCTTCCTCCAGAATATTCCATTTGTCCTTGGAGACAGCATGACGGAGCCATGATGGGCTCTGGCCATCTGTTCCCTCTGGTCCTTCTGAAAGAAAACACTTTCAGACCAGGCACCATGGCTCATGCCTGTAATCCCAGCACTTTGGGAGGCTGAGGAGGGAGGATCATTTGAGGCCTGGAGTTTAAGACCAGCATGGGCAACATGGAGAAACCCTGTCTCTCCAAAAAAAAAAAAAAAAAAAATATATATATATATATATATATGTACTCTCTATATATATACTATATATAGTATATATATAAGGTTGGTGCAAAAGTAATTGCAGTTTTTGTAACGTGATGGCAAAAGCCACAATTACTTTTGCACCAACTTAATATAAATATAGTTATATATATAATGTTTATACTTAAATATATAAAAGCCAGACGTGGTGGCACATGCCTGTTGTCCCAGCTACTTCAGAGGCTGAGGTTGGAAGGATCACGAGCCCAGGAGGTGGAGGCTGCCGTAAGCCAGCATCACGCCACTGTACCCTAGTGTGGGCAACAGAGTGAGACCTTGTCTCAAAAACAAAAACAGAAAACACTTCCAATTAGAGTCTTTAGACAGCACATTTCTTTGAAAGTTCCACTTTTCCACCCTCCTCCCTCACTCTGGCCCCACCACCAGAGGCAAAAAGAGTCACTGGCACTGCCCTCCTTTTGGGATCCCTGTGTCCAAGGAGGTGGGCCTGCACTGTCCCCAAAGAGTTCCAAGGTCAAACCCTCCATTATCTAAAAAATGGTTTGGGCCGAGCACGGTGGCTCATGCCTGTAATCCCAGCACTTTCGGAGGCCGAGGTGGGCAGATTGCCTGAGGTCAGGAATTCAAGACCAGCCTGGCCAACATTGTGAAATTCCATCTCTACTAAAAATACATCATTAGCCAGGCGTGGTGGTGGGCATCTGCAGTCCCAGCTACTTGGGAGGCTGAGGCAGGAGAATCGCTTGAATCTGGGCAGCAGAGGCTGCAGTGAGCTGAGATGGCGCCACTGCGCTCCAGTCTGGGCGACAGAGCGAGACTCCATCTCAATTAAAAAAAAAAAAAAAGGTTAGAAGGAACTCTTTAGACACTTTGGACACAAGCCCTTCACGATTTTTGTCTTACAAGTATCTTCACCTTCTCTGTAGCTTTTCTACCCTCGATAGCATCTTTTGATGAGCAGGTGCTTTTTTTTTTTTTTTTTTTTTTTTGAGAGGGAGTCTCGCTCTGTTGCCCAGGCTGGAGTGCAGTGGCACCATCTCGGCTCACTGCAATCTCCACCTCCTGGGTTCAAGAGATTCTCTGCCTCAGCCTCCCGAGTAGCTGGGACTACAGGCGCCCGCCACCACGCCTGGCTAATTTTTGTTTTTGTTGTTGTTTTTGTTTTTTTTTTTCTTTTAGTACAGATGGTGTTTCACCATCTTGGCCAGGCTGGTCTTGAACTCCTGACCTCACGATCCACCCACCTCAGCCTCCCAAAGTGCTGGGATTACAGACATGAGCCACCGTGCCTAGCCTGAGCTGGTGCTCTTACACTGAATGTGGTATCCATCTCTTCTTTCATGGTTAGCGGTTTTGTCTTAAGAGGTCTTTCATTTCCCAGAGATAATGAAAATGTTTTTATTATTTTCTAGAAGTTTTACCACTTTGCTTTTTACATTTAGATCTCATTTACCTGGAATTGACTTTTGTGGATGATGTGAGGTAGGGGGTCAAGTTTTCTTTTTGCCATGGGAATAGACAATTGTCTTAGCAAAATTTATTACAAAAAAATTCTTTCCGGCCGGGCGTGGTGGCTCACACCTGTAATCCCAGCACTTTGAAGGCTGAAGCGGGTGGATCACCTGAGGTCAGGAGTTCGAGACCAGCCTGACCAACATGGTGAAACCCTGTCTCTACTAAAAATACAAAAATTAGCCAGGTGTGGTAGTGCGCGCCTGTAATCCCAGCTACTCAGGAGACTGAGGCACGAGAATCGCTTGAACCTGGGAGGCAAAGGTTGCAGTGAGCCGAGACCGCGCCATTGCACTCCAGCCTGAATGACAAGAGCAAAACTCCATCTCGAAAAAAAAGAAAAAAGAAAAGAAAAAAATTATTTCCTCACTGAATAGCAGGGGCGCCTTTGCTGTACATCTAGTGACTGCACATGTGAGCCTGTTTCTGGACTCTCTATTGTTTCATTGATCTGTTGTCCATCACTGGGCCAATACCATACTGTTTAAATTACTTTCAATATATAATAAAACAATATCTAGTAGAACAAGTCCTATCACCTTGTTCCTCAAGAGTGATATTGGACCTTTTCATTCTGTATAAATTTCACTCCTATTCTTGGACCTTCTCCTTGCTTTATAAATTTAAATTAGCTTGTCAAGTCTCCCCTGCCCCCTGCCCAGCACCACGTGGACACATGCACACGTGGACACACACACACAATTGTTGAGATTTTTATTGTGGTCTCACTGAATCTATAAATCAGTTTGTGGAGAACTGACACTTTAAAGCTATTGAGTCTTCCACATGAACACAGTGTATCATTCCATTTACTCAGGTTTTAATTTTTCTCAACGATATTTTATAGTCTTCTATGTAAAGGCCTGCATAATACTTTCTTAGATTTATCCTTAGGTATCTTTATGCTATTTTAATCATTTAATATGTCTAATTTTAAATGTTACGTTTCCAACTGCTGGTTACTTAGATACAGAATACAATTGGTTTTCTATATTAACCGCATGTCCAGCAACTTCTTTTCTTTTTGAGATGGAGTCTTGCTCTGTCACCCAGGCTGGAGTGCAGTGGCGCAATCTCGGCTCACTGCCACCTCCGCCTCCTGGGTTCAAGCGATTCTCCTGCCTCAGCCTTCCGAGTAGCTGGGACTACAGATGCACACTACCACGCCCAGCTAATTTCTGTATTTTTAGTAGAGATGAGGTTTAGTAGTGGCCAGGCTGGTCTCGAACTCCTGACCTCGTGATCCACCCACCTCGGCTTCCCAACTGCTGGGATTACAGGCGTGAGCCACAGCAACTGGCCAACTTTTCTAAATTCATTTATCAATTCAAATATTTATTCTTCAGTTATTTTGGATATTCTATATACACAATCATGTTTTCTACAAATAATGACGTTGTTATTTCTTCCAAGTCTTTAAACGTTTTGTTTCCTTTTCTTCTCGTTGCACTGGCTAGGATTCCCAGTACCACGGTAATAAAGGGAATCTTTGTCTCATTTCCAACTTCAGGAGGCAAGCTTTTAAGTATGCTTGCTGTAGGATTTTTTAATAGATGCCATTAATCATAATTTAAAAGTTTTCTTCTATTCCTAGTTCATTTCCATGTGTATCCTTACAATTAATCCCTCTCATTTTCTAACATTCAAAAGAGCCTAATTAAAACAATGATAAATGTGTCACTTTCTTTTAAATATTAATACCTCATATATTTTTCTTAAAAAAAAAACTTTTTAAAAATAGAGACAGGGTCTCACCATGTTGCCTAGGCTGCTCTCGAACTCCTGGGCTCAAGTGATCCTCCTGCCTTGGCCTCCCAAAGTGCTAGGATTACAGGTATGAACCTCCCTGCCTGGCTCCCACATTTTTCTTAATTTTTAATTGACACATAATAACTGTACATATTATGGGATACAATGTGATGTTCTGATACACGTATACAATGTGTAATGATCAAATCAGGGTAATTAACATATCCAGCACCTCAAATATTTATCATTTGTATGTGATAACACTCAAAATCCTTTCTTGTATTTTGAAATATACATTATTGTTAACAATAATCATCCTACTGTGTAACAGAACATCAGAACTTATTCCTCCTAATTGTAACTTTGTACCTATTGACCAATCTCTGCCATCCCTCCTTCCCCCTCCCCAGGCTGTAGTAACCACTGTTCTATCCTCTACTTCTATAAAATCAACTTTTTTTTACATTCAATATGAGTGAGATTATGGGGTATTTCCCTTTCTGCGTCTGGCTAATTTCACTTAACATAATGTCCTCTAGGTTCATCCATGTTGTTACAAATGATGGGATTTCATTTCTTTTTATGGCTGAATAATATTCCATCGTGTATATGTATATATATGTGCGTGTGTGTGTATGTATGTGTATATATACACACATA
Organism: Gorilla gorilla gorilla; assembly: GCF_029281585.2. Classification (NCBI taxonomy): domain Eukaryota; kingdom Metazoa; phylum Chordata; class Mammalia; order Primates; family Hominidae; genus Gorilla; species Gorilla gorilla. The sequence goes on from NC_073247.2 coordinate 131,212,961, forward strand.
CACACATACATATATATGAACTGGGATTGCTGTATCATATGGTAGTTCTATTTTTAATTTTCTGAGGAACATCCCATACTGTGTTCCATAATGGCTGTAGTAATTTACATTTCCACCAGCAGTGTGTAAGGGTTCCCTTTTCTCCACATCCTCGCCAACCCTTACCTTTTGTCTTTTTGATAATAGCCATTCTAACTAAAGTGAGGTGATATCTCCCTCACATCACCTCACTTTGATTTGCATTTTCCTGATTAGTGATGTTCAGCATTTTTTCATATACTTGTTGGCCATTCTGTATGCCTTCTTTTCAGAAATGTCTATAAAGGTATTTTGCCCGTTTAAAAATCAGATTGAGGCCAGGTGCGGTGGCTCACGCCTATAATCCCAGCATTTTGGGAGGCTGAGGCAGATGGATCATTTGAGGTCAGGAGTTCGAGACCATCCTGGCCAACATACCCCATCTCTACTAAAAATACAAAAAATAGCCGGGCAGTGGTGGTGCGCGCCTGTAATCCCAGCTACTTGGGAGGCTGAGGCCTGAGAATCACTTGAGCCTGGACGGTGCAGGTTGTGGTGAGCTGAGATCGCACCACTGCACTCCAGTTTGGGTGACAGAGTGAGACCCTGTCTCAAAAAAAAAAAAAAAAAAATCAGATTAAGGCCGGGCACGGTGGCTCACACCTGTAATCCCAGCACTTTAGAAGGCCAAGGCAGGTGGATCACCTGAGCTCAGGAGTTCAAGACCAGCCTGGCCAACACGGTGAAACTCCGTCTCTACTAAAAATACAAAAATTAGCTAGGCATGGTGGCGGGCGCCTGTAATCCCAGCTACTTGGGAGGCTGAGGCAGGAGAATCACTTGAACCTGGGAGGGTGAGGTTGCAGTGAGCCGGAACCATGCCATTGCACTCCAGCCTGGGCAACAAGTGCAAAACTCCATCTCAAAAAAAAAAAAAATCGGATTGAGTTTTTGCTATTGAGTTTGAATTCCTTATACAGTCTGGATATTAACCCCTTGTCAGATGTAGAATTTGCAAATATGTTCTCCCATTATGTAGGTTATATCTTCACTCTGTGGACTGTTTCCTTTGGTGGACAGCTTTTGTTTGATGTAATCCTACTTGTCTATTTTTGCTTTTGAGTTCATATGAAAAAAAAAAAAAAATCTTGCCCAGCCCAATGTCATAAAGCATTTCCCTTTTCTTCTAGCTGTTTCAGTTTCAGATCCTACATTTAAGCCTTTAATCCACTCGGTTAGTTTTTGTATATGGTGAGAGAGAGGGGTCTGGTTTTATTCTTCTGCATATAGATATGCAGTTTTCCCAGCAACATTTATTGAAGAGACTGTCCTTTCCCTAATGTGTGTTATTGGCGCTTTTGTTGAAAATCTGTTGGCTATAGATGCGTGGATTTATTTCTGGGCTCACTATTCTGTTTCATTGATCGATGCATCCCAGCAACTCGGGAGGCTGAAACATAAGAGTTTCTTCAGCCTGGGAGGCAGAGGTTACAGTGAGCTGAGATCGTGCCAATGCACTCCAGTGTGGGAGACAGAGTGCACTCCAGCGTGGGAGACAGAGTGAAACTGTCTCAAAAAAAAAAAAGCACCGATTCCATCTGGTTGTTTTCAAAAGGAAAAATTAATTGTATTTCTCTGAAAATGAAAATGACTGTTTTGGGAAACTCTAAGTTTACCATCCCTGGAGACTTTAAAGCAAAGGCTGGACCAGTATGTGTCTAGGAGGCTACACAGGAAATTCCTGCACACAAGAGGTTAGAGGGTATGACATCTAAGGTCTTTTCTAAACTTCAGTGATGAAGATCCTGTGACTCTGAGTTTCTATAAATCCTATCATTGGGCCAGGCGCAGTGGCTCATGCCTGTAATCCCAGCACTTTGGGAGGCCGAGGCAGACAAATCACCCGAGGTCAGGAGTTTGAGACCAGCCAGGCCAACGTGGTAAAACTCCATCTCTACTAAAAATACAAAAATTAGCCAGGGGTGGTGGCACGCACCTGTAATCCCAGTTACTTGGGAGGGTGAGGCAGGAAAATCACTTGTACTCAGGAGGTGGAGGTTGTGGTGAGCCGAGATCGTGCTACCGCACTCCAGCCTGGGTGACAGAGTGAGACTCCATCTCAAAAAAATAAATAAATAAAAAATAAATTAATAAATCCTATTATTGTACTGCTTCTGCACCAGATCCCATTCCCTCCTGCCTACTCAAGTATATTGCTTCAGTTATTTTCTCTCTCCTGCATTATCAGTTTTTACTTCTCTTGGATTTTTCCTTATCAGCATTCAAATATGCTGTTATTTCTCCCATCTTGAAAATACTGTTAATCTTACTTCCCCCTCCAAATACCACCCCCTTTCTCTTCTTCCCTTTCATAGCAAAACTCCAGAAAAAAGTACCTATATTCACTACCTCCAAATCCTCTTCTTTCATTGTCTCTTGAACTCAGTCCTGCTAGGCTTTCGCTTATGCCACTCCATTCAAACAGCTTGTAAAAGTCACCAATGACCTCCCCATTGCTAAATGCAGTGGTTATTTCCAAGTCCTCATCTTGTCTGTGGCATTTGGCAGATGATCATTTCCTCCTCCTTTAAACACAGGCTGGTCATTTGTCTATTTGCTCTCAGACTCATTCCCCGCTTCTCAAACTCCTGACCTCAAGTGATCCACTTGCCTCAGCCTCCCAAAGTTGCTGGGATTACAGGCGTGAGCCACCGTGCCTGGCCCCATTCCACTCTTCCCCTGCTCTGCTATGTGCAGCAGACAACATTTCCCAGGCTCCTTTCCCTCCTGACTTCCTGAGAGGTTTGGCCTGTGAATGGGAATCTTTGGCAGAAGACTGGAAAGCAAGAGAAGGGAAGAAGCCAGGGTATTTCCTCCCTTTCTCTCTGTTTTGAGTGTCATCTCCAGCACAGACTATCTCTTCTGTGGCTCCCACTAGATAGTCACTCCCTCCATGGACCAAGCTCCTGCTGGGCTGGTGTTCCTGCTTCTGCTGGGTGGTCCTTGATCCCGGACTTGGGTAATACCACCTTCTGCTTTTGTCCCTCCAGCCCTAGAGGTGAAGTAGCTTCCTGCTGTTGCTAAATCTCTGGATCAATTCATCATCCCTTCCTGGGATTCTAAGGTCTTCTATCCCCTGAGTACCAGTTCCTCATGTTAAATTCTGTTTACAATTCTGAATACGTTTTGTTTTCTTTTTTTCTTTTTTAAAACGGTTGTTCGCTCTTGTTGCCCAGGCTGGAGTGCAATGGTGTGATCTCGGCTCACCACAACCTCCACCTCCGGGGTTCAAGCAATTCTCCTGCCTCATCCTCCCGAGTAGCTGGGATCACAGGCATGCACCACCACGCCCGGCTAATTTTGTATTTTTAGTAGAGACGGGGTTTCTCCATGTTGGTCAGGCTGGTCTCGAACTCCTGACCTCAGGTGATCCACCTGCCTCGGCCTCCCAAAGTTGTTTTCTGTTTTCTTAACTGGACCTTGAGTCATGTAAAACACTTGCTTCTCTTCACTCTCAGTTTTACTCTGTCTTCATCCAGCCTTAGTAGCCATTCCTTTGCAGTCTTTTTTGCTGATTTCTCCTCCTCTCTTGACCATTAAATGATGCCCCAGGACTCAATCCTTGGACTTATTCCCTTTGCTATCTGTATTTAGATCTTTGGCAATTTCATCCTGTCTCATGGCTTTAAGTAACATCTATATACTGACAACTCCCAAATTTATATTTCTAGCTAGACCTTCCCAGTTGAGCTGACTACATATCCAACTGCCTACCTGACAACTCCACTTAGTCAACAGACATTTCAAACATAACATGTTCAAAATGGTGCTTGGCTTTCCCTTGAAAGCTGTTCTTCCCCATCTCAGTAAATGACACTTCAATTTGCCCAGTTTTTCTAGCCACAATTGAGGAGTTATCCTTGATTCCCCTCTTCCCCTCACTTCTCACACCAAATCTATCACCCAGTCCTGATAGGAAAACCTCCAAAACACATCTCAAATCCATTCACTTTCTCCAATTCTTCTTTTACTACCCTGGTCCAACCATTCTCACCTCTCACCTGGACTACTGCCATGGTCTCCTAATTGGTCTCTCTGCTTCCACTCTGCCTCCCAAAAAGCCACTCTCCATGTAGCAGCTAGAATGGCTTTTTTTTTTTTTTTGAGACAGAGCCTTGCTCTGTTGCCCAGGCTGGAGTGCAGTGGCACAATGTCGGCTCACTGCAGCCTCTGCCTCCCAGGTTCAAGCGATTCTCACCCCTCAGCCCCAGAGTAGGTGGGACTACATACAGGTGTGTGCCACCACACCTGGCTAATTTTTTTATTTTTAGTAGAGGTGGGGTTTCACCATGTTGCCCAGGCTGGTCTTGAACTCCTGACCTCAAGTGATCTGCCTGCCTCAACCTCCCAAAGTGCTGGGATTATAAGCGTGAGCCACCGCACCCACCCTAGAATGACTTTAAAACATAAATTGGCTGGGCAAGGTGGCATATGTCTGTAATCCAGCACTTTGAGAGGCCAAGGCAGGAGGATCACTTGAGCCCAGGAGTTCAAGACCAGCCAGGGCAACCAAGTGAGAAAAAAAGGACAGGACAGGACAGGACACGACAGGAAAAAGGGAAGGACAGGAAAAAGAAAAAGGAAAGGAAAGGAGGAATTTCTTTCTACAAAAAATAGAAAAAATTAGCCAGGCGTGGAAGCACGTGCCTGTAGTCCCAGCTACTACTTGGGAGGCTGAGGTAGGAGGATTGCTTGAGCCCAGGAAGTTGGGGCTACAGTGAGCTATGATGGTGCCACTGCACTCCAGCCTGGGCAACAGAGACCCTATCTCAAATAAAAGAAAAAAAAAAAACCTATAAATCATATCATGTTACTCCTCTGCTTAAAAGCCTTCAATCAATAACTTCTCACTGTATTTTTAAGAACCAAAATCCTTATTCAGGCCTGCAAGGCCCTACATGGCCTGGTTTCTGCTCACTCCTCTGACCTCGCCTCCTTCCACTTGCTTGCTTTCTCTTACTCACTACAACCTAGTCACACTGGCCTTATTTCTGTTCCTCCAACATGTAAACTTATTCCCTTTGTAGGGCCTTTGTCCTTTCTAATGCCATCATCACCTGGAACGCTTTCCCCTGATCCTTATATGGCTGGCTCATTCAGATCCTTCAGGTCTTATGTGGCTCATGTGTCCCCTCCTCAGAGCCCATCCTTGATTACTCATCACTCGCTATCATATCACACTATTTTCATAGATAATTTTCTTGTTCACTTGTTCATCTGTCACCCCTGCCCTCAGAATGTGAGCTGCTTTGTTCTCTACTATGCCCCCAAGCTCCTAGTGCAATATCTGGCATATAATAGATACTCAATGTATACTAGTTGAATGACTAAAAGTAGATTAGCCTTAAGTAGGAAGAGGGGGATCTCTTCCTCTGAGATTTGAAAGAGAAAAAGATGGAGGCAGACACAACTAAGTGTGCCCTTAAGTTGCTGGTGCTTTGGAGATCCCTCTCTGGTCATCTACCAAGAGAGAGAGCTTGCAGGGAGAGGCTTGAAGAAAGCAGCTGTAAACTGTTCCTTAGGGAAACAGGAGAGTTGCTGACCCAAAACATACATTAGGATTGACTAGCTGTGGTAAGAACCCATCTGACATTGGAACCATAAATTCACAGTGCCAAATATCCACTCATTGACAAGACATGAACACTCAACTATTTGGGTAAGAGATCAGACAAAACATATTGTAGGACTGATTCTAAATTGAGAGTTTGTAGGACAGATGTTATAGTTTTAAAAGAAGGTAAGATTTACAATAGCACTGGAAAAATGAAGTACTTAGGTATAAATTTAAACAAAATATCTGCAGGACCTATACACGAAAAAAATAACAAAACACTGATGAAAGAAATCAAAGATCTAAACAAATGGAAAGTGGAAAGATACACTTTGCTCATGGGTTGGAAGATGTAATATTATTAAGATGTCAATTCTCCCCAACGTGATTTTTCGATTTTACACAATCCCAATCAAAATCCCAGAAAGAATACTGGAGATACCAACAAGCCAATTCTAAAATGTATACTGGAGGCCGGGAGCAGTGGCTCACACCTGTAATCCCAGCACTTTGGAAGGCTGAGGTGGGTGGATCACTTGAGGTCAATTCGAGACCAGCCTGGCCAACATGGTGAAACTCCGTCTCTACTAAAAATACAAAAATTGGCCAGGCATGGTAGCATACACCTGTAGTCGCAGCTACTCAGGAGGCTGAGGCAGGAGAATCTCTTGAACCTGGCAGGTGGAGGTTGCAGTGAGCCGAGATTATGCCACTGCACTCCAGCCTGGACGACAGAGCGAAACTCTGTCTCAAAAAAAAAAAAAAAAAAAAAAATTAACAACCACACAAAAAAATCAAATAATCCAATTTTAAAATGATCAAAAGAACTTGAATAGACATTTCTCTAAAGATGATATACAAATGGCCAACAAGCATATGAAAAGATGCTCAACAGCACTAATCATTAGAGAAATGAAAAAAAAAAAAGAACCTACAATGAGATACTACCTCACATCCATTAGGATGATTACTATTAAAAAAATAAAAATAAAAAAATAACAAGTGTTGGTGAGGATGTGGAGAAATTAGAGCCTTGGTGTATTGTTGATAACATTGTAAAATGTGGCCGGGCGCAGTGACTCACGCCTGTAATCCCAGCATTCTGGGAGGCTGAGGTGGGCAGATCACTTGAGGTCAGGAGTTTGAGACCAGCCTGGCCAACATGGTGAAACTCCATCTCTACTAAAAATACAAAAATGAGCTGGGCATGGTGGCACACACCTGTAATCCCAGCTACTTGGGAGGCTGAGGTGAGAGAATCACTTGAACCCAGGAGGCAGAGGTTGCAGTGAGCTGAGATTGCACCACTGCACTCCAGCTTGGGTGACAGAGTGAGACTCTGTCTCAAAAACAAACAAAAAAAGATTGTAAAATGGTACAAGTGCTGTGGAAAACAGTATGTATGGAGGTGCCTCAAAAAATTAAAAATAGAACTACCAGCAATTTCACTTTTGGGTATATATCAGAATTGAAAGCAGGGTCTCAGAGATATTTGCACACTCATGTTCATTGTGCTACTATTCCACAATAGCAAGGGGTGGAAGCAACCCAAATGTCCATTGACGGATGAATGGATAAACAAAATGTGGTATACACATACAAGGGAACATTACTCAGCCTTAGAAAGGAAGGTGTTCTTCCTTTCTAATGATTTAACATTGAGGACATTATGCTAAGTGAAATAAGCCAGTCACAAAAAGTTAAATGTTGTATCATTCCACTTATATGAGATATCTAAAGTAGTCAAATTCATAAAAACACAAAGTAGAATGGTGGTTACCAGGGGTTGTGGGGAGAGAGAAAGGGGGAGTTGTTACTTAATAGGTATAGAGTTTCAGATTTACAACATGAAAAAGTTCTGGAAATCTGTATCACAACAATTCAAATATACTTAACACTACTGAACTACACAATTAAAAATGGTTAAGATGGGCCAGGCACGGTGGCTCACACCTGTAATCCTAGCACTTTGGGAGGCCAAGGCAGGCAGATCACAAGGTCAGGAGTTCGAGACCAGCCTGGCCAACATGGAGAAACCTCATCTCTACTAAAAATACAAAAACTAGCCGGGCATAGTGGCAGGCGCCTGTAATCCCAGCTACTTGGGAAGCTGAGGCAGGAGAATCGCTTGAACCTGGGAGGCAGAGGTTGCAGTGAGCCGAGATCGCGCCATTGCACTCCGGCCTGGACTATGACAACAAAACTCCGTCTCAAAAAAAAAAAAAGAAAAAGAAAAAAAAGAAAGGTTAAGATGGTAAACTTTATGTGTTTTTTACCACAGTTTAAAAAAAAAAAAAAAGGAAAACAATATGTTCCACACCATCTGCCATTAGGGAAATGCAAATTAAAATTACAAGATACCATGAAGAAACTGTTGCAAATTAGAGACCAAGGAGACATGGGCACAGTGACATGGAACCTAAAATGGCTCAGGCAACCTAGTTTTTTAAAAAGCTTTTCAATTTATCTTAAAAAATAAAGTGACATTTCCAAATGTCACTAATTAATAGAGAACATTTTGCAACATTTTAATGTTTTGTCATACTTGATAATTTGCAAAAACAAAAACAAAAATATGATAAGACTCTCCAAAATGTCAACATGGCTCTTCATACCAACAGTAAAACGCTGTATTTCCTGTTAAAATACAAGTTAATAAAGAAAATAGAGAAACTAAATACTAACATATCATGTTATTTTAATAACTATTTAAATATGAGGCGCAGTGGCTCACGTCTGTAATCCCAGCACTTTGGGAGGCCAAGGCGGGCGGATCACGAGGTCAGGAGATCGAGACCATCCTGGCTAACGCGGTGAAACCCCGTCTCTACTAAAAAAAAAATACAAAAATTAGCCGGGCGTGGTGGCAGGCGCCTGCAGTCCCAGCTACTCGGGAGGCTGAGGCAGGAGAATGGCGTAAACCCGGGAGGCGGAGCTTGCAGTGAGCCAAGATCGTGCCACTGCACTCCAGTCTGGGCAACAGAGCGAGACTCCATCTCTAAAAAAAAAAAAAAAAAAAAAAAAAAGAGTAAAACATAATGAAAAGCATATGCTTGCTTGGTGCTAATGACGTTTTACAGTCTTACAGATGAAGCAACATGCGTAATTTCAACCAGATGTTGAAATGGTTTAGGATTAGTATCTAAAGACAAGTATTTCAGAAAATATGTAGAAAGGTAACCACACACTTGCTACAGGGGGTCCTCTATACAACTGTCTTGACTTTGCACTTTATTTTTCAAAATGAAATTATGATCTGTTCTGAATAATACATATGTTTTAAGTTCATAGAGGGAGTTCAGCATAGTTAAGAACTCAGGTTTTAGAGTCAGATTTTTGGCTTTATTGCTTACCGGCTATAGGATCTTGAGAAACTTAAAACTCTCTGAGCCTCAGAGTACTCATTTCTAAAACAAGGATGGTAACAGTTAATCCTGTCCCGTAGGATGTCGTGTTGTTTAGATTAAGATAATACCTGTAAAGTGCTTTCCATGGCATCCAACACATAGTAAGTGCTCAATAAAAGGTAGCTAGTATTATTGTTGCTATTCTTACTACTATTTTTTCATTATTACTGTTAATAATCACCCTTCAAATCTAAAAACAAAATAAAATAGGTTTAGAGGAAGTGAGCACATGAGAGTAGCAAGGATAGGTTGTGGTCAGAGAGCAGAGTACTGGATTTCAGAGGCGGAGTGGATGACATCCAGGCTGTGGTATGGGAGTTTGTGGCTAAAGTGCAGGAAAGGTAAAGGTCACTGTCTGGAGTTGAGGTTAAGGAACCGTAAGGAGGTTATGGTTTGTCATCCACATGACGGTTAATTATCTCTCAGAATGAGGACGGGAAACAAGGTGGAGAGGAAGAATTGGTTGCAAAGACTTCACTGGATACAGGAAAATAACCGGGAAGAAGGTAACACAGCCCCATCCTGGGCCTTCCTGGGATCCCCACCCCTCTTTTTCCCAGTTCTTGCTAGCTCACATCTAACCTACTTTGCCTTGCAAATAAGGAGATCAGAAAAAATGCAAAACAAACAAACAAACCAAACAAAAACAAAAACATACAAACAAAAAAAAACCTGCCCTACTATCCTACTATCATCTCCCGGTAGCACTTCACGAACCTGCCTTGGGCACCTACTAAGTGCAACTTTTTGTAGATAATACAAGAAGGTTAACACAACTCCTGTCCCAACACCTTTTAATACAGTTGAATGGATAAAAACATGGATACAAACACATGGATATAGGTATCACTGAAGCAGTGTGACATAAAATAACATCTATATATACAACACTCCTCTGCAAATAGCAAATGTAAAGTAAAAGATACCCAACAAATCATTTTGTTTATCTTGCTATCATTTCTTAATCTATAACGTCTCCCTCCCATGTATCCATGCAAGGAAGCAGTATCAGCTGCCTGACTAGAAGGTAGCTCCCTCCCTTGGGTTACTTTTTTTTTTTTTTCGTAGAGACAGAGTCTCACTCTGTCGCCCAGGCTGGAGTGCTGGAGTACAGTGGTGCAATCTCAGCTCACTGCAACCTCCACCTCCCGAGTTCAAGCAATTCTCCTGACTCAGCCTCCCAAGTAGCCGCGACTACAGGGGTATGCCGCCACACCTGGCTAATTTCTTTTGTATTTTAGTAGAGACAGGGTTTCACCATGTTGCCCAGGCTGGTCTCAAACTCCTGAGCTCAGGCAATCTGCCCGCCTCTGCCTCCCAAAGTGCTAGGATTACAGGCGTGAGCCACCGTACCCGGCCACCCTTGGGTTACTTGAGACCCTACTTTCATTTGGATCTGAGCTGTCCTACCCCCTCACTGCAATCTGGCTTTTCCTTCTTTGAGTATAAAGTTGATACGGGATGGCTCGCCTACAGCTTCAGTGTTTGAAGTAAAGAAAGCTTTATGCAGATTCTGGCTTTTAATGGGTCTCCTCTGACAGTAGAAAGATTCAAACCACAGCCAATTCCAAGAACCCTTCTAAGAACAGAGACAGAGTCACTTCAAAGGATCTGACTTGCTATACCTAAATATAATTCATGGTGCTTTTCCTATGACACACCATAATATTTTGTCCAAAAATCTTGCAACATGTTATTAACTTTGAAGAAAGAATAAAAGCAGCCACTTTAGAGACTGGAGACACTCAAGCACTCATCTATTCATAAAGTTTCTACACAGCTGAAGAAGTTTGCATCAAGTGGACAAAAAATAGTACAGAAAACCTAAATACAGAAAAATTCAGAAAACTCCATCTCCTAGAAAGCAGGGCAAGGCTGGGCACGGTGGCTCACTCCTGTAATCCCAGCACTTTGGGAGGCCAAGGTGGGTGGATCATTTGAGGTCAGGAGTTCGAGACCAGCCTGGCCAACATGGTGGAACCTGTCTCTACTAAAAATACAAAAATTAGCCAGGCGTGGTGGCACATGCCTGTAATCCCAGCTACTCAGGAGGCTGAGGCAGGAGAACTGCTTGAACCCAGGAGGCGGAGGCTGCAGTGAACTGAGATCACACCACTGCACTCCATCCTGGGCGAAAGAGCAAGACTTTGTCTCAAAAAAAAAAGAAAGCAAGTTAAATGGACTCAGTTAAAGACCTCACTGAATGTAGGAGAATCAATGGGAAACAACGTAAAGCCTTCTGCTAGGGCATAAATAGGAATCCGTCTATGTAATCAAGAAATTACTTTGCCTCCTGATCTAAATGCTTGCCTCTAGTCTAGGGCTCAGAAAAAGGCCTGGTTATTTGAACTGGTTGTCAATCAAGGTCCCCTTCATTTTCGCTTTCTTGGCTTCCAATTCAGCCTAGAAAGAAAAAAAAAGCATATGTCTTGATACATGACACGAAATTATTTTCCTTCCTTATTCTAACCAACCCACTCTCCCTTAATGTTCATTTAGTGTACAAACTAGAATCATGGTTCCCAAATCATTATATACCTCTAACATCTACTTTCCAACCTTTCTGATGTTATAGCACATACACAAAAAATGCTATTTGTAGGCAAAATGGGCAAAAAGACAAGGCTGTGGCCACAGGAAATCAGCGCAGGGATTCCAGCAGCCCCAGTGCCCCCCACGGGCTGAGGGAACCAATACTGTGGCATACCAGTATGCTGTTCTTGGCAGAACAGGAAGAACATCATTCTAGAACAGTGCTACTTAAAGTTATATGGTCTATGAACTATTTGCTATTGGTCCACATAAAATATGTACAAAAATGGATAGTAAGCATTTAGAAGCTTTTATAGCAATTTGACACAATAGTAATTTTAAAAATCTGATAAAAATTGAGACAATTCATTTTTATTGTATTTTATAAATTACAAATCTGTTCATGGAAATTTGAAAAAAGGAAAGCACTGGTCTTTCTGCCTTTGAAAGGTTGAGAAGCACTGTTCTAAACGACTATGGCAAGGTAAAGCAGCTCCCAGGACCCACCACTTCTGTCACCAAAAACTCACTACAGACACAAAGAGACTGGTATACCTTTGGATGAGACACCAACATAGTGATATCTGATTTTGATGAAATATTTTAAGTAATTGTCAAAAAAAAATATATAGGCACCATCATACACAGATCCATATGCTCTAAGATGAGCCCATGAATAGTGCAGAAAACCACCAGTGCTTTAAGAAGCAATGACCAGCCCCAATCCTGGTACTACCAAGGTAGCCCTATCATGTGCCATTACATCCTGGGACAACGTCCAGAAACCCTGACCTTTAACTCCTGATCTTGGACCACAAGAAGCAGATTAAAATATCATCCTGGCCTGGCGTGGTGGCTCACGCCTGAAATCCCAGCACTTTGGGAGCCCGAGGCGGGCGGATCACCTGAGGTCAGGAGTTCGAGACCAGCCTGGCCAACATGGTGAAACCCCATCTCTACTAAAAATACAAAAATTAGCCAGGCGTGGTGGCACATGCCTGTAGTCCCAGCTACTCGGGAGGCTGAGGCAGGAGAATCCCTTGAACCCGGGAGGCAGAGGTTGCAGTGAGCTGAGACCACGCCACGGCACTCCAGCCTGGGCGACAAAGTCAGATTCCATCTCCAAAATAAATAAATAAATAAATAAAATAAAAATAAAATACAGAAAATAAAATATCATCCTAGTTAGGGCTATAACAAGTATCATCATTTAATGCCTAGATCCTGGGGTCACTACTACAGAGTAGGGTATACTGACAGTCACAGACCAGGGTTATAAAACTGGCAGCCAACTACTCTAAAACCTCCCAACAGATTTCCTACAAGATTTCCCTGCCTGCTGAAAGGTCTTTCAGACCAAGACATCCAAATGATAGGGCCCCAGCACCTTGCTACCCCTTGCTACTCACCAGCTCTTGCAGTCGCCTCTTGCTCATGCCTTTGCGCTCCAGCTGTTTTTCAATCACTTTGGCATTCTGTGCATATGAGTCAGCAACTTCCCTCTGAAGGAAAAAAGGAGCATCCTTAAACCGGAAGTCTCACCAAGGAATAACAACAAAGACGTTAAGTCATAGTGTATACTACTCAAATCACGAAATCATGACTAAAATGGCAGGACTCTGTTCCTTTTCCATTCTCCATCTTTTCAGTAATCCAGGAGCATTTAGGGTATTTTGTTTGTTTGTTTGTTTTGAGACAGAGACTGACTCTGTTGCCCAGGCTGGAGTGCAGTAGCACAATCTTGGCTCACTGCAACCTCCACCTCCCGGGTTCAAGTGATTCTTCAGTAGCATTTACGTTTTAACCAAAACATATGTAAAACAGCAGATGACATCTTGCCATCAATATCGTTATACTGAAGAACCATAAAGGTAATTGCTACTACTACTGAGGACAGACTCACAAACCACGAGTTGGGCTGGAAGGAAACTGAAATCTTTCAGTCCAGTAGTTTCTCAAATTAAGAGGGATGAGGACTTTGCCCTCTAAGGCATCTCTAAAAATAGCATGGGGGGAAAAATCACTGATCTCATCCAACTCCTTCGTTTTCATTTTACAGATGTCCCTGAGATTCAAGGAAACAGGAACTGGCTCACTGTCAGAGTTTCTTTTCTTTTCTTTTTTTTTTTTTTTGAGACAGAGACCCGCTGTCCCCAGGCTGGAGTGCAGTGGCACAATCTCGGCTCACTGAAGCCTCCACCTCCCGGGTTCAAGCGATTCTTATGCCTCAGCCTCCCGAGTAGCTGGGATTACAGGCGTGCACCAACACGCCCAGCTAATTTTTTGTATTTTTAGTCAGAGTTTCTTTTCTTTTCTTTTTTTTTTTTTTTTGAGACAGAGACCCGCTCTGTCCCCAGGCTGGAGTGCAGTGGCACAATCTCGGCTCACTGAAGCCTCCACCTCCCGGGTTCAAGCGATTCTCATGCCTCAGCCTCCCGAGTAGCTGGGATTACAGGCGTGCACCAACACGCCCAGCTAATTTTTTGTATTTTTAGTAGAAACGGGGTTTCACCATGTTGGCCAGGCTGGTCTTGATCTCCTGACCTTATGATCCGCCCGTCTCGGTCTCCCAAACTGCTGGGATTACAGGCGTGAGCCACCACGCCCAGCCCATAGTTTCTTATCAGCAGAGCAGGGTCTAAAAGTGAAGTCTCTAATATTTCCACTACTCCAAGTCTCCCGCTCTAGAGTCCCCTTTCCTCGTACCCTTCTCCCCAAATTCCAGTTTCCTTAAGACCAGAGACACTTACAGCCTCAATCTCCTCTTCCTCTTCATCAATGGTAGACACGGTGACAGAACTGAACTTGCCCATGTCTTTGGTCCGTTTGGTCATCATCACCTGGAGTGGCAGGCAAGAAGAATTCAGTCCGGTTCACCAAAACAGGATCCATGAGCCGTGAGTGTGTGTGCACACGCCTGTGTGAGGGGCTGTGGGTACTGGGGGAAACACTACCTCTTTGGGACAGGATGACCTATTTAAAAGTGCCAATGTTTTTATTTACATATTTTTCTAACATTTGCCATCAAAGGCTCTTATTTTTTTTTAATTTACTTTATTTTTTTGAAATAGCATCTCACTCTGCTGCCCAGGCTGGAATACAGTGGCACAATCATAGCTCACTGCAACCTCAAACTCCTGGGCTCAAGTGATCTTCCTGCCTCAACCTCCCACGTAGCTAGGATTACAGGCATATGCCCCCACGCCTGACTAATTTTACATTTTTGTAGAGACTGGGTCTCGCAAAAAAAAAAAAAAAAAAAAGAAGGACAGAAGGTATAAAAAAGCATCCTTAACGCTTAATGTCTCAGGCTTGTATCCAACTCCTGGCCTCAGGCAATCCTCCTGCCTCGGCCTCCCAAAGTGCTAGGATTACAGGCGAGAGACACTATGCATGGTCCATCATGGGTTCTTAAAATTTATTTTTAATTACTTTTTTTTTTTTGAGATGGAGTCTCACTCTTGTTGCCCAGCCTGAAGTGCAATGGTGCGATCTCGGCTCCGTAACCTCCGCCTCCTGGGTTCAAGCGATTCTCCTGCCTCAGCCTCCTGAGTAGCTGGGATTACAGGCATGCACCACCATGCCCAGCTAATTTTGTATTTTTAGTAGAGACGGGGTTTCTCCATGTTTGTCAGGCCGGTCTCAAACTCCTGACCTCAGGTGATCCGCCCGCCTCGGCCTCCCAAAGTGCTAGGATTACAGAAGTGAGCCACTGCACCCGGCCAATTAATTTTTTTTAAGAGACAGGGTCTTACTGTCACCCAGGCTGGAGTGCAGTGGCACAATCATAGCTGACTGTAACCTCAAACTCCTGGGCTACAGTGATCCTCCCACCTCAGTCTCCTGAATAGCTAGAACTATAGGTGAATACCATCACACCCAGCCAATTTACTTTTTTTTGTAGAGATAGGGTCTCGCCATGCTGCCCAGGCTGGTCTCAAACTCCTGGCCTCAAGTGATCCTCCCACTTCTGCCTCCCAAAGTGCTGGGATTACAGGCATGAGCCACCATGCCCAGGTTGGAATATATTTTTTAATTAGCCTAATTCATTGTTTTTAATTGTTCAAAAAAAATTTGTAAAATAACACATGATATCTCTCCATAAAAAGAAGAAAATTTGAAGGAAATTAATGTGAGTAAAAACCATACAATTTCTAACCTTACTCATGAGGCAACTGTAGGAAAGAGAGAACACATAATAGGCGTTACAATTACGTAGCATCTGTTTATACACAAAAATGGCACCCGATTAATAAAGAATGCATCCATATACATGCTTGAGGGGATGAATACCCCATTTTCCATGATGTGATTACACATTGCATACCTGTATCAAAATATCTCATGTACCTCATAAATATGTGCATCTATATACCCCCCAAATTGTTTTTAACTTTTAAAAAATAAAAATAAAGTATAAGAATATATCCATAAAGAAAAAAGAAAAAGAAATAAAATAAGAAAAAGACAAAAAAAGAAAAAGAAATAAAAAGAATACATCCATAAAGAGCAGTTTCTCATCACTATAATCTTATTTCAAAACATGAGCTAAATCTAGAGCTATATTAAGCAGTCTCTCCTTCAATGGTAATTACCTTCTTAGGAGGCTCTTGTTTCTGAGTATATATGTTCGTTTTCCCAAAGCCCTGGCCAAACTTGACTACTGCTCCATCCACAATGAAGGTAACAGGAGCATTCTTTGGCTGGGATTGGTAGAAGAGCGGCAGTCCACACCTGCAATGACACAGTGAATTTCTGCGAGGTCTCATAATCCAAATTCCCAAAACAGCAATTTGCAAAGTGTGCTTAGACTCTGGGAATATTTCTGTTTGTGGCATAAACTAATGACTGGCTCTTCTCAGTGTTTCCCAAAACTACCTCTACCTGATAAGAATCACTTAGGCCGGGCGTGGTGGCTCACGCCTGTAATCTCAGCACTTTGGGAGGCCGAGGCAGGTGGATCACCTGAGATCAGGAGTTTGAGACCAGCCCGGCCAACATGGCAAAACCCCATCTCTACTCAAAATACAAAAATTAGCCAGGCATGGTGGCAGGTGCCTGTAATCCCAGCTACTCGGGAGGTTGACACAGGAGAATTGCTTGAACCCGGGAGGTGGAGGTTGCAGTGAGTGGAGATCACGCCACTGCACTCCAGCCTGGGCAATAAGAGCAAGACTCTGTCTCAAAAAAAAAATTCATTTTTCTGGCCAGCTGGTCAAAGATACAACTTTGACTAGCCTCTTTGGGGAACATATTGGTATTTGTGCATAGTTGAAGTCTGAAGGCAGTTGAGATTATAAGGATAAAGACATAATGGGGGTCGGACGAGGTGGCTCAGGCCTGTAATCCCAGCAGTTTTGGAGGCTGAGGTGGGCGGATGAACTCAGGTCAGGAGTTCGAGACCAGCCTGACCAACATGTCGAAACCCTGTCTCTACTAAAAATACAAAAATTAGCCAGGCATGGTGGCATGTGCCTGTAATCCCAGCTACTAGAGAGGCTGAGGCAGGAGAATCGCTTAAACCCAGGAGGCAGAGGTTGCGGTGACCTGAGGTTGCACCACTGCACTCCAGCCTGGGCGACAGAGCAAGACTCTGTCTCAAAAAAAAAAAAAAGACATAATGGAGAGTTGTATCCAAATAATTATTTTCCTAACACATTATGCCTCTACTTGCCTATGCCTGGAGAAACCCACATTGTTAATACTTACTTTGCACATTTCTTCCTGTACTGTCGTTCAATGCCTTCAGGTCTGCACAGAAAATGGAAGTTAAAAAATAAAAAGATATGAACAAATCTCATTATGTATCAACCTTACTATCCCATTTCTTCAAACGCTAAGAGGCCCTTTCAAAAGTTTTCATTTGGGGGCAGGGCACGGTGGCTCACGCCTGTAATCCCAGCACTCTGGGAGGCTGAGGCGGGCGGATCACCTGAGGTCAGGAGTTCGAGACCAGCCTCAACATGGGGAAACCCCGTCTCTACTAAAAATACAAAATTAGCCGGGCGCAGTGGTGCATGCCTATAATCTCAGCTACTCGGGAGGCTGAGGCAGGAGAATTGCTTGAAGCTGGGAGGCGGAGGTTGCAGTGAGCCAAGAGCGAGCCATTGCACTCCAGCCTGGGCAACAAGAGCGAAACTCCATCTCAAAAAAAAAAAAAGTTTTCATTTCATAGGTCAACTCATTGGTTCAACATTCCTCCCTTCCTGCAACAAACATTTATGGAGCCCCTGATACAGGTCAGGTATCTCCCTGACAAAGGAAGAGGAAGAGGAGGAGCAGTGTAGTCATAATCATAGGTAGCAATAGTAGTTGCAGTAATAACAACAACAATAATAGCGGCAACCACTTATAAACCCTTTACTATGTGCCAAGAGCTATTCTAAAGTATACATGTATTAACTCGGCTGGGCACAGTGGCTCACGCCTGCAATCCTAGCACTTTGGGAGGCCCAGGTGGGTGGATCATTTGAGGTAAGGAGTTCGAGACTATCCTGGCCAACATGGGGAAACCCCGTCTCTACTAAAAATATAAAAATTAGCTGGGCGTGGTGGCAGATGCCTGTAATCCCAGCTACTCAGGAGGCTGAGGCAGGAGAATCACCTGAACCTGGAAGGCAGAGGCTGCAGTGAGCTGAGTTCACGCCACTGCACTCCAGCCTGGGTGACGGAACGAGACTCCATCTCAAAAAAAAAAAAAAAAAAAAAAGTATACATGTATTAACTCATTTAATCCTTACAACAACTCTGTGAGGTATGTCATATTATTATTCCCACTTTACGAATGAAGAACCTAGGCCCACAGAGTATTACATGGCTTGCCCAAAGTCGTGGAGCTAGGAAGCAGAGGTTGAATTTGAGCCCAGGCAGTCAAGCTCAAGAGCCCACACAATACCACCTTAGACACCAAGTCATATACACAAGGACTCAATTCCACCCACACGGCTGTTTAACGGAAACCTGGGACTCATCCTTGATTCTTCTCTTCCCCTCATCTCCCACACTTACTTCATCACCAAATTCTATGGATTTTTATCTCCAAGAAAAGACCTTGAATCTGTCTGCTTGTCTCCACCCTGCCACTATCTTAGCCTACACCACCATTATCAACTCCCTGGACGACTGTAACAGCCAGTCCTGACTGGTCTCCTCACTTCCCCTCCCCTTGTTTCAACTTTGTAATAGGCAATATATGCATATGGTATACATAAGAGCATAAAACAAAAAATATCTTCCCTACTCATCCTCCACCCACCCAGTTCCCTTCCCCAGAGGCAAATACTGTTTCTAGTTTCTTCTGTTCATCCTAGAGATAGCTGATGCATATATAAGCAAAGAACTCTGACTGGTACATAAAGAAAATATTTTTTTCCTTTTTTAGACAAATGTATGCTGTTCTCTACTTTTGTTCACTTAAAAATATAACTTGGTTAAATATATATATATATTCCATATCAATAGATAAAGAGTTACTTCATTCTTTACAAGGACCGCATTGTATTCCTTTGTATAGATGAACCAAAATGTCTTTTACGTGTTGGACAAATTCCTAGAAGTGTGTACATTTTAAATTCTGGTAGATGCTGCCAAATTTCTCTCTATAGAAGTTGAACCAATTTAGACTCACACTACCAATATACTGAGAGTTCCTGTTTCCCTACAGTCTCACCAACACTGGATGCCGTTAAATTGCATCACTGCCATTCTCACATGTGAAAAATGGAATCTTTTAATTTGTATTTCTTTTTTTAGGAGTAAAGTTACACATCTTTTCATATATTTAATAGTCATTTGCATTTTCTTTGTTTTGAACTGTTAGTTCATGTCCTTTGTTTATTCAGTTACCTTTTAATTTTATATTAAGGAAACTTGCAATGATTAAGGGGCCTTGTTTATTCTCTAGTTTGTCATTTGTCTTTGACTTTTTCCACCATGTGGAAATTTTAGGTTTTTCTGTGGTCAAACCAATCTTCTTTTCTCACATAATAATTCATACAATTCAATAGCAAATAAATAAATAACCTGATTTTTTAAATGGGCAATGGACCTGAACAGACATTTCTCCAAGACATACAAATGGCCAACAGGTATATGAAAAGACTAATCATCAGGGAAATGCAAATCAATACCATAATGAGGGCCGGACGTGGTAGCTCACACCTGTAATGCCAGCACTTTGGGAGGCCAAGGCAGGCAGATCACTTGAGGCCAGCAGTTCAAGACCAGCCTGGCCAACATGGTAAAACCCCGTCTCTACTAAAAATACAAAAATTAGCTGGGTGTTGTGACACATGCCTGTAATCCCAGCTACTTGGGAGGCTGACGCAGGAGAATCGCTTGAACCTGGGAGGCAGAGGTTGCAGTGAGCCAAGATTGCATCACTGCACTCCGGCCTGGACAACAGAGCAAGACCCTGTCTCAAACAAACAAACAAACAAACAAACAAAAAAACCATAATGAGATATCCTCTCATTCCAGTTAGAATGGCTATTATCAAAAAGACAAGGCTAGGTGCAGTGGCTCACGCCTATAATCCCAGCACTGTGGGAGGCCGAGGCAGGCGGATCACAAGGTCAGGAGATCGAGACCATCCTGGCCAACATGGTGAAACCCCATCTCTACTAAGATACAAAAAATTAGCCAGGCATGGTGGCATGCGCCTGCAGTCCCAGCTACTAGGGAGGATGAGGCAGGGAAATCACTTGAACCCGGGAGGTAGAGGTTGCAGTGAACCGAGATTGCACCACTGCACTCCAGCCTGGTGACAGAGTAAGACTCTGTCTCAAAAAAAAAAAAAAAAAAAAAGACAAAAATTAAATGTTAGGGAGGATGTGGAGAAAAGGGAACGCTTATACACTGCTAGTGAAAATGTAAATTAGTACAGCCATTATGGAACACAGTATGGGAGATTCCTCAGAAAATTATAGAACTACCCTATGATCCAGCAATCCCACTTCTTGGTATATATCCAAAGGAAATGAGTTCAGTATCTCAAAGAGATATGTGCACTCTCATGCTCATTGCAGCATTATTCACAACAGCCAAGATACGGCAGCAACCTAAATGTCTATCAATGGCTAAATGGATAAAGAAAAGGTGGCACGCACGCACACATGCACACACAACAGAACATTATTCAGCCTTATGAAAAGAAGGAAATCCTGCCATTTGTGATAATATGGATGGACTTGGAGGACATTATGCTAAATGAAATAAGCCAAACACAGAAAGACAAATACTACATGATCTCACTTGTTTGTGGAATCCAAAATAGTCAAACTCATAGAAGCAGAGAGTAGAATGGTGATTGCCAGGGGCTGAAGGTGGAGGAAATGGGAGGTTGTTGTCCAATGGATATAAAGTTTCTGTTACGCAAGATGAGTAAGTTTTGGAGATCTACTGTACAGCATCATAACTATAGTTAACAATACTGTATTGTACATTCTAAATTTTTTAAGTATCCTCACTACCTACACACACAAAGAAAATGGTAACTGTGAGGTGATAGATACATTAATGAGCTTAATTGTGGTGATCATTTCACAGTGTATATGTATATCAAAATATCAAGCTGTATCCCTTAAACATATACAATTTTTGTCAATTATACCTCAATAAAGCTAAAAAAATTAACACATCATATTGATAGAAGGAAAGAGAAAAACATAATCATTTCAATAGACACATAGAAAAAGCACTTGACAAAAGTCAAAACCCCTTCAATATACTAAGAATAGAAGGGAACTTCCTCTACCTAATAAAGGGCATCTCTGAAAAACCCCCATCTGTTTACCCATGTCTTAGTGCATTTTCTGTTACTGTAACATAATACCACAGACTGGATAATTTATAAATAAAAGAGATTGATTTCTCACAGTTCTGAAAGCTGGGAAGCATAAGAGCATGGCTCCGGCATTGGGCAAAAGCCTTCGTGCTGCATCATAACATGGCAGAAGGGCAAGTAAGTATGAGAAAGCTCGGTTTTAAAACAAAGCTGCTCCTGCAATAACAGACCTACTCACATGACAGCAACGTTAATCCATGCATAAGAGCAGAGCCTCAGTAATCCATTCATAGGGCAGACAGATTGTTTCCAACACATGAACTTTTGGGGAACACATTCAAATCATAGCACCACATAAACTAACATCATACTTAATAGTGAAAGACTGAAAGCTTTCCCCCTAAAATCAGGAACAAGATAAAGATGCCACTCTCACTACTTCTATTCAACACCTAGAATAAATTTAACAAAAGAAGTGCAAGAAATGTCCACTGAAAACTAAAAAGTATTACCAAAAGAAATTAAAGAAGACCTAAATAAATGTAAACACATTTTGATGTTCACGGATTGGAAGACTTAATATTGTTAAGGTGGCAATATTCCTCGAATGAATTTCCAGATTCAACACAATCCCTTTCAAAATCCCAGCTGGCTTTTTCACAGAAATTTAAGCTGATCCTAAAATTAATATGCAATTGGAAGAAATCCAGTACAGCCAAAGCAATCTTGAAAAAACAAGAACAAAGTTGGAGAACTCACACTTCCCAATTTCAAAATTGACTAAAAAGCTATAGTAATAAAGACAGGGTGATACTGGTATAAGGACAGACATACAGGTCAATGGAATAGAACTGAGAGTCTAAAATAAACCCATACATATATGGTTAACTGATTTTCAACAAGGGTGCCAAGACCATTAAGGGGGAAAAACTCAGTCTTTTTAACAAAAGGTCCTGGGAAAACTAGATAGCCACATGCAAAAGGATGAATTTAGCCCCCTACCTCATGCTATATACAAAAATTAACTCAAGATGAATGAAAGACCTAAATGTAAGAAGTAAAATTATAAAACTCTTGGAAGAAAACATAGCTGCAAATCTTCATATGCTTGGATTAGGCAAACATTTCTTATTTTTGAAACAGATTCGGGCTGTGTCACCCAGTCTGGAGTACAGTAGCACGATCTTGGCTGGCTCACTACAACCTCCACCTACCAGGTTCAAGCGATTCTCTCCTACCTCAGCCCCGAGCAGCTGAGACTACAGGTGTGCACCACCACATATGGTTAATTTTTGTGTTTTTAGTACACATGGGGTTTCGCCATGTTGGCCAGGCTAGTTTCAAACTCCTGGCCTCAAATGATTCACCCACCTCGGCCTCCCAAAGTGCTAGGATTACAAGCATGAGCCACCACGCCTGGCCATTTCTTAGATATGATGCCTAAAGCACAAGCAATGGAAGAAAAAAATCAGATATATGGGATAATAAAAATTTAAAACTTGTGTGCTTCAAAGAATATCATCAAAAAAGTGAGAAAACAATTCACAGGATGAAAGAAAATATTTGCAAATCATATATATGATAAGGGACTAGTATGCATAACATAGAATTCTTACAACTCAACAACAGAAAGACAAATACACCAATTTAAAAATGGGGGCCAGGCGCGGCGGCTCACACCTGTAATCCCAGCACTCTGGGAGGCCAAGGCAGGTGGATCACCTGAGGTCAGGAGCTCAAGACCAGCCTGACCAACATGGTGAAACCCCATCTCTACTAAATACAAAAAATTAGCCAGGCATGGTGGTACGTGCCTGTAATCCCAGCTACTTGGGAGGCTGAGGCAGGAGAATCGCTTGAACCCGGGAGGTGGAGATTGTAGTGAACCGAGATTGCAACACTGCATTCCAGCCTGGGCAACAAGAGCAAAACTCCGTCTCAAAAAAAAAAAAAGAATTTCTACTTCCTCTGTTTCCCCTGTCCTTCCTAAGGTTCCCCTCCAACTTGACTGGCCAGGGCAGAGATGAGGGAGGAACGAGGAAGCGGGCAGGCAGGCAGTACAACTGAGGCAGATGGTCTATTGGTGAATGCCAGCTGTTTGGGAAAAACTCTGTCAACCTGGGTTTTTCCTCTGATCTCACACCACAACAACAACCTTCAACACAGAAGAAGACTTCTGTGGCCAAATGTGTGTGGGGTTTTCCCCACACTCCAATAAATGGATGCCAGCTAGGTGTCCTCCAATTCAGTTCTGACACTGTCTACTCGGACACAGCGTCAGATACCACAGGTTGACGGCTTGGTCCCCAAGACCGGCCACCAACCAGATACCAGTCGCAAGTCCAGGCTTCCAAAACTTTTTTTTTTTTTTTTAAGACTGAGTCTCACTCTGTGACCCAGATTGGAGTGCAGTGGCACATCTCGGCTCATTGCAACCTCCGCCTCCCAGGTTCAAGCGATTCTCCTGCCTCAGCCTCCTGAGGACTACAGGTGCGCACCACCACGCCCAGCTAATTTTTTGTATTTTTAGTAGAGATGGGGTTTCACTGTGTTGGTCAGGATGGTCTCGATCTCCAGACCTCATGATCCACCTGCCTCAGGCTCCCAAAGTGCTGGGATTACAGGCATAAGCCACTGCACCTGGCTGCCCGGCTAATTTTTGCAACTTTTTTGTAGAGACAGGGTTTCGCCATGTTGGTCAGGCTGGTCTCGAACCCCTAACCTCAAGTGATCTGCCCGCTTCAGCCTCCCAAAGTGCTAGGATTACAGGCGTGAGCCGCCATGCCTAGCCAGGCCTCCAGAACTTCTGACCAACTAGCTTCAAGTTGGGGTTCCCACGACCCCCTCTTTGGGTTCGATTACTTTGCTAGTGCAGCTCACAGAACTCAGGGAAATAGTTAATGTTTACCAGTTGACTACAGAGGATATCACAAAGGATACAGAGAAGAGATGCGCAGGGTGAGGTAAGGGGCAAGGGGCGTGGAGCTTCCATGCCCTCCCTGGACACGCCACCCTTCAGGAACCTCCACATATTCAGCCATCCAGAAGCTTCCCAAACCCTGTCCTCCTGGGTTTTTATGGAAGCTTTGTTACAGAGGCATGATTGACAACCATGTAGAAATGTGATTGGACAAAAAGCACATGATCTAAACCCAGCAAGGCCTCTCTGTTCAGACTTTTCTTGGCCTCTGTGCAGCATTCCTTTCTCTAGGGCAGAGGTGTCCAATCTTTTGCACAATCTTGCAAACATACTAAAACCACTGAATCATACACTTTAAAATGGTGACTTTTATGGTATGTAGACTATAACTCAATTTAAAAGAAACTAAATCTCGGCTGGGTGTGGTGGCTCACGCCTGTAATCCCAGCACTTTGGGAGGCTGAGGTGGGCAGATCACCTGAGGTCAGGAGTTCAAGACCAGCCTGGCCAACATGGTGAAACCCTGTCTCTACAAAAATTACCCAGGTATGATGGCGGGTGCCTGTAATCCCAGCTACTCAGGAGGCTGAGGTGGAAGAATTGCTTGAACCTGGGAGGCGGAGGTTACAGTGAATGGAGATCGCACCGCTGCACTCCAGCCTATATAACAAAGTGAGACTCTGTCTCAAAAAAAAAAAAAAAAAAATGAAAAACAGAAACGAAATCTCTGAGGGTAAAGCTGAGGCATTCGCATTAAAACAAACAAAAAAAAACTCCTCCAGATGATTCCGGCACACAGCAAAGGTTAAGAATCACTTTGCTAAGGTGTACATGAAAAGCAGAATTTCTAAGGCACACATTATATGCATCTTCAGCTATAATGGATCTTGCCAAAGTACTTTCCAAAGTCATTATAACTATTTGTGGTCTTTCTGGTACTGTAGGAGACTTCCAGTTGCTCTTTGACAACACATGGGTATTATTTTCCCAATTGAAGGATAAGGAAATTGGGGGCCTAAAAGATTACTTGCCCAAAGTCACAAAGTGGTACTGCTTGGGATATAACTATACAGACTGTGCTGACCATCATCTTTAATGTTCTGCCTCTCCATTTACAAGTATTACTTATGTCAAACGTGCTCCAATTCATTGACATCACTGGACCAGGGCACTAATAATATTTTTGGTTCTATATACCCTCTCTGGTCCCACTGGGACTAAATTCAACCCCATACTGAAGGGAGAGATTCACCATACAGAGAATGAACTTCCCCTAGAATCCTGAAGTCGGCCAATCCCGTTAAGTTCAAGCTTTCAAAACACATAGAAATATCAAATAAATGGGGCTGCATATTTCTCAATGAGTTAATCTTCAAGTACCAATGACAAACTGGATTTTGTCAAGTTTATAAAAATGTATCTATTTCTAACTATGTGCCAAGAAGCAGGCAAGATGTCTGTCCTAAGGGTTTCAGAAAAATAAGGCAGGGTTCCTGCTCTCAAAAAGTTCATCTTATTGAAATAGTGAGACTTTAATGTAAATGAGGTAAGAATTTCAAGTGGTATGACTATAAAGAAGTGATTAATATGAGCTAGATGTTTGGGATAATTGACCTTGATTTTCTTTCCTATCCTGAATCTCAAGGAATATATGAGATAGGGAAGACTCTGTGACCAAAAACAAAACAAAACATTCTCGGCCGGGCACGGTGGCTCACGCCTGTAATCCCAGCACTTTGGGAGGCCAAGGCGGGTGGATCATTTGAGGTCAGGAGTTCGAGACCAGCCTGGCCAACATGGTGAAACACCGTCTCTACTAAAAATACGAAAATTAGCCAGGCATGGTGGTGCATGCCTGTAATCCCAGCTACTCGGGAAGCTGAGGCAGGAGAATCACTTGAACCCAGGAGGTGGAGGTTGCAGTGAGCCGAGATTGCACCACTGCACTCCAGCCTGGGCAATAGAGTGAGACTTCATCTCAAGAAAAAAAAATTCTCCATTCTGGCTGTGGTAGCTAGCCTCTAAGGTGGCCCCCAATGATCCTTGTCCCTGGTACTAACACCCTTGTATAGTCACCTCCCACAATGAATAGCGCTGACTTGTGACACCAAAAGGACATCACAGAAACAACTGTGTGTGCCTTCTGAGTCATAGCCATAAAACACATTGCGGCTTTTGCCTTGCTCTCCTGAATTACTTACATTGTGGGAAGCCAGCTGCCATGTCATGAGGATACTCAAGCAGCCTTATGGAAAGATCCCTGTGTTGAGAAACTGAGGCTTCTTGCCAACAGTTAGCACTCAACTGCCTACCATATGAGACACCTTGGAAGATGACTCTCCAGCCCTAATCAAGATTTCAGGCCAGGCATGGTGGCTCACACCTGTAATCCCAGCATTTTGGGAGGACAAGGCAGGGGGATTGCTTGAGCCTAGGAGTTCAAGAACCGCCTGGGCAACATAGGAAGACCCTGTCTTTACAAAAAAAATTAAAAATTAGCCAGGCATGGTGGCACATGCCTATGGTCCCAGCTACTCAGGAGGCTGAGGTGGGAGGATCACTTGAGCCCAGGAGATCGAGACTGCAGTGAGCTGTGATTGTGCCACCGCACTCTAGCCTGCGTGACAGAGTGAGACCCTGCCTCAAAAAAAAAAAAGACTTCAGATGACTGTTTACATAGTCATCTTCTTAATCGCAGCTTCATGAGACCAGAATCACCTAGCTAAGCTTGCTCTTGAATTCCTGACCCACAGAAAATACACAAAATGATAAATGTTTGTTCTTTAAAAAAAAAAAAAAAATCAAGAGAGTACCAGAAGATGAAGATGGACAGATCATAGAGCGCATTCAGGCTTATATTTTTATCCAGCCAACTAGGAGTGTTTTCCTTGTACTCCACAATGATCCCTAAATGAAATCAGATGGGGAGGAGGGAGGAGTCCTTAATGGATTGGGCTAGACTCCTCCCCACTCAGAGCAGCTTTCTGCTTATCAGTCTTATTTATTTATACTTCTGGGTAAGAATTTAATTAAAGAAAGGATTTTTCATCTAAAAATGTTTGAAAGGCATTGCTATAAGTGATGAAGGGTCACTAACAGATTTGAACCAGGTGACTGACATAATGTGTATTTCAGATAATTCAAGCAGTAGAGGATAGACTGGAAGAGAGCAAAACTAGAGACCAAAAGACCAATTAAGAGGCCACTTCAGTAGTCTAAGTAAGTGATTTTGGGTACTGAAATAACGGCAGTGCAGCAGGGCTGAACACGAGGCAGCAGCCACAAAAGAGATTAGAAGGCAGAATCGACAGTACATGGTGAGTGACTAGATGTATGCAGGGGATGGTGGGATGGTGGGGACAGATGAGACAAATAGAGACTGACTCCTAGATTTCTGGCTGGGGCCACTGCATGAATCCTGGTGTCATCATAGGAAGAAGGAAAAGAAGGACTAGTATTTGGCTAATAGTAATAGAGACCTGACTGCAATGGCTTTAACAAAAGAGCTTGTTCTCTCATGTAACATCAGGAGGAAGGCAGTTCTGAGCACTGGTTGAGACCCAAGGATAGCAGGGCAAAGGCTCTGCAATTCTTGTGGCCTCTCCTTCCCAGTGCCAGGCTGGCTGCTAGTGCTCCAATTATCATGTCCATTTCCCAAGAAGCAGGATGGAATAAGGATAAAGGGTAAAAAAGGCTTGAAGTCACCCATCAGCTGACATCTACTTCCATCTCTTTTGCTTGGCCAAAGCTAAGTCATATTCAGAATCTTAGTTGTTGGGGGGAAGGGGACTGGAATATGCACCCTAACTTTACAGACACTCGTGTATAGGAGGGTGTAGCAGAAGAGTGTCAGAGTACGCCTGTAATCCCAGCACTTTGGGAGGCCGAAGTAGGCGGATCACGAGGTCAGGAGATCGAGACCGTCCCGGCTAACACAGTGAAACCCCGTCTCTACTAAAAATACAAAAAATTAGCCGGGCGTGGTTGCAGGCACCTGTAGTCCCAGCTACTCAGGAGGCTGAGGCAGGAGAATGGCCTGAACCCGGGAGGCAGAGCTTGCAGTGAGCTGAGATCGCGCCACTGCACTCCAGCCTGGGTGACAGAGTGAGACTCCGTCTCAAAAAAAAAAAAAAAAAGAAGAGTGTCGGAGTGGTGCTGAGTGAATCGATCTGTGGTACTGTCCACAGTAGAGAAATGATAAGTTTGGCCTTCATCATGTTGGATCTGAAAAGTAGGCCATCAGGTGAAGAGGTAGAGTAGGCAACTGGCTATCCAGTTCTGGGACACAGGAAGGCACAGTAGGCAGATTTAGATTTTACCATCAGCATAAAAGTGTAACTAATGCCATGTAAGGTGACAAGAATGCCCAAGGAAGGCATAAAGAGAGTGGGGACAAAAGCAAGGTCAGAACCGCATGGAATACCAATACTTGAGGGGCAGGCAGAAGAAAAAGAATCCAAAGGATTGAGAAGGCCAAAGAAGGAGAAGGAGGCTCACAAGAGCAGCTTCACGTGGTGAAACCCTGTCTCTACTAAAAATACAAAAATTAGCCAGGCATAGTGGTGCACAACCGTAATCCCAGCTACATGGGAGGCTGAGGCAGGAGGATCACTCGAACCCAGGAGGCAGAGGTTGCAGTGAGTTGAGATCGCATCACTGCACTCCAGCTTGGGTGACAGAGCGAGACTCTATCTCAAAAAAAAAAAAAAAAAGAAAAGAAAGAAAGAAAACATGTAGCTAGATGTCAGCCTATAGCTTTTTCTGGTTCAACACTAAAGTTTCATCAGGGCAGGATTCTTTGCTGTTTACTGGTTGTACTGGGTTAGATAGTGGCCCTTAAAAATTCACATTCTGGCTGGGCACAGTGGCTCATGCCTGTGATCCCAGCACTTTGGGAGGCCGAGGTGGGAGGATCACTTGAGTCCAAGAGTTTGAGACCAGCCTGGCCAACCAACATGGTGAAACCCCATCTCTACTAAAAACACAAAAACTAGCCAGGCATGATAGCACACACCATCTCAAAAAAAAAAAAAAAAAAAAAAAAAAGAAAAGAAAAAAAAATCCACATCCATCCAGGAACCTCAGAATGTGACCTTATTTGGAAATAGTGATGTTGCAGACATAATTAGTTAAGTTAAAATGATGTCATACTGGAGGAGGATGGGCCCTTAATCCAATATGATTGGTGCCCTTATAAGAAAAGAAAAGGCAAAGGGAGAATGCCAGGGAAAGGGAGAATGCCATGTGACGATACAAGCACTGACTGGAGTGATGCATTTACAATACAAGCCAAGGAATGCCAAGGATTGCTGGTAAACGCCAAAAAGCAGGAATGAGGCAAGGAAGGATTCTCCCCTACAATCTTGAGAGAGAGCATGGACTTACCAACACCTTGATTTCAGACTTCTAGCCTCCACAACTATTAAACAATTTCTCTTGTTTTAGGCCACCCAGTTTGTAGTACTTTATTTTTTTTTTATTTTTTGAGACAGAGTCTCACTCTGTCGCCCAGGCTGGAGTACAGTGGCACAATCTCAGCTCACTGCAACCTCTGCCTCCCCATACAAGCAATTCTCCTATCCCAGCCTCCCGAATAGCTGGGATTACAGGCACATGCGCCACCATGCCCAACTAATTTTTGTATTTTTAGTAGAGATGGGGTTTCACTACGTTGGCCAGCCTGGTCTCGAACTCCTGGTCTCAAGTGATCCACCCACCTCAGCCTCTCAAAGTGTTGGGATTACAGGCGTGAGCCACCACACCCAGGCTGTAGTACTTAACTATGGCAGCTCTAGAAAACTAATACACTGGCGGCCGGGCACGATGGCTCACGTCTGTAATCCCAGCACTTTGGGAGGCCGAGGCAGGCAGACCACGAGGTCAGGAGATCGAGGCCATCCTGGCTAACACGGTGAAACCCCGTCTCTACTAAAAATACAAAAAAAAAATTAGCCGGGCATGGTGGCAGGTGCCTGTAGTCCCAGCTACTCAGGAGGCTGAGGCAGGAGAATGGCGTGAACCTGGGAGGCAGAGCTTGCAGTGAGCCGAGATCGCGCCACTGTACTCCAGCCTGGATGACAGAGCGAGACTCCGTCTCCAAAAAAAAGAAAACTAATACACTGGTATATATTCCAGACTTCTAGGATAGTACCTGGAACATAGTAGGAGCTCGGTAAATGAAATATTTGTTGCATTAATGGATGGATTTTTTAATTCCCTAGGATTGACCTTTCCATGACTTCTAGCACCTGCTGCTGACCGTCCTCTAGCCACACCCCCACACACTTCTTGATACTCTCTCCTGTTTTCTGCATCACCAGGTTCTGGTTCTGTTCCAATTCCTTTGTCTGTCTTTTAAATATTCAGTCCTATCTGCTTGCTCCACACTCTGTAATTTTATCCCTTCCCAGGGTTCAATTTCCCATATATACCAAACTCCCATATCTAAAACAGAGCTAACCACATCACACCCCTGCTTAAAAAACAGAGATAGGCCAGGCGCAGTGGCTCACCCCTCTAATCCCAGCATTTTGGGAGGCAGAGGCAGGTGGATCGCCTGAGGCCAGAAGTTCAAGACCAGCCTGGCCAACATAGTGAAATCCCATCTCTACTAAAAATACAAAAAATTAGCCAGGCGTGGTGGCAGGTGCCTGAAATCCCAGCTACTCAGGACGCTGAGGCAGGAGAATCGCTTGAACCTGGGAGGCGGAGGTTGCAGTGAGCCAAGATCACACCATTGCACTCCAGCCTGGGCAACAAGAGCAAAACTCCGTCAAAAAAAAAAAACAAACAAAAAAAAACGGAGATGGCTCTTCATTGCCTACAGATTAAGGCCAAACTTGTCCACTTCAGCACTTTACTCTGTCCTCACCCTAGTATGCATGATACCGTTCCTGTAAAGTAACCTGTGCTCCAGTCACAAACGACAATTCAGGTTTCTAAAGCACACCATGTTTGATGCTTTTAATGTTTCCATATTCCTTCCACCTGGAATGCTCTTCATTCCCTTCATCTACTTGGTGAAATCCTAGTTCAGGCTAAACACAAATGCCATCATCTTTTGAAGCCTTTCCTGGCCACCATTCAGGACAAATGACCCACTCCCACCTGTTTTTCCTTTCGTTCAGAAGACCAGTATTTTTTCCTATCACAATAGGAGTCATTCCCTCAAAGTCATGAGCTCTTTAATGGTAAAAATCATACCTTATTCATCTTCACAGATCCAGTACCTAGCTCAGTGCCTGGCACACGGTATGCTCCACAAGATTACAGGTTGAATGAACTCATTCAAACCTGTAAATTGTAAACAAACTACAGCTATCAAATGGCAATGGAGGGGCCGGGCACAGTGGCTTATGCCTGTAATCCCAGCACTTTGGGAGGCTAAGGAGGGAGGATCACTTGAGGCCAGGAGTTCAAGACCAGCCTGGCTGACATGGTGAAACCGCGTCTCTACTAAAAATACAAAAATTAGCTGGGCGTGGTGGCGCACGCCTGTCATCCCAGCTACTGGGGAGGCTGAGGCAAGAGAGTTGCTTGAATCTGGGAGGTGGAGGTTGCAGTAAGCCGAGGTCACGCCACTGCACTCCAGCCTGAGCAACAGAGTGAGTGAGACTCCATCTCAATTAAAAAAAAAAAGCAATGGAATCACATGTGAGCACCATTTCAACAAAGCACAATAAAGATATTACTACATTAACAGAAGTTAGAAAACCACCACAAATGTCAAAGTATTGGGACCGACTGACCTGTTCAACAATAGATGTGATATTTATATTATTCAGAAACAGACTCCAACACAATAGGGAAATCCTAAACAGGGAGCATCAACCTCTTACCTCCGCAGATACATAGTCTCCTCATCTTCTGTGTTACAAAACTTATGGGCATGTTTGGCAGCATCAATCACACGGGACCGGTCCCGGGGCCTCATGGGCAATTTCTCTAACTGGCAGTCTGAAGGAATGGAGAGATTTGGTCACCAGAGTCATGGCAAAATATAGCAAATGAGTCACTGCAAAATATCCTGAGAAGTTTTGAGTGGGATCCCTAGCACTAGAATTTTCTACTACAATTACTATGCTTATTGAAACCTATTATTGAATGTTCCACCTAAAAATGACTTGCTATCAGGAGACCTTGGTATTTGGTTCCAGCTCTCTTACTACCCTGGTGATCTTTGGCAAATCACTTCCTCCTTTGGAGACTTTTGCCTCATTTGAAAGATGAGTTAGATGATATTATCTCAAAAGTCCTTCCCAGTACTGCAATTCAGGTTTCTGTAAGTATTTCTGTGATCATAGTACACTTGGTTTGTGTTATAATGCATTAGAATCAGGAGACACAATCAAGCATACTGGAATGCCTACGAGGAAGCACTGGGAAAAGTGGGTATGTGCTAAGAAAAGGAGAGAGGCTGGGCGTGGTGGCATGCACCTATAGTCTCAGCTACTCAGAAGAATGAGGCAGGGCGATTGCTTGAGAACAGGAGTGCAATGCTGTAGTGTTCCATGACTGTGCCTGTGAATAGCCACTGTACTCCTGCCTGGGCAACACAGCAAGACCCTGTCTCTGTTTTACAAAAAAAAAAAAAAAAGGCCAGGCGAGGTGGCTCATGCCTGTAATCCCAGCACTTTGGGAGGTCAAGACGGGCAGATCACCTGAGGTCAGTAGTTCAAGACCAGCCTCGCCTCAGCCTCCCAAGTAGCTGGGCCAGGTGGAGGTTGCAGTGAGCCAATATCACGCCATTGCACTCCAGCCTGGGCAACAGAGTGAGACTCCATCAAAAAAAAAAAAAAAAAAAAAAAGGAAGGGAGAGGGTGATTATATAGTATACAAATGATCCATCCTAGTTGGAGGAATTTTAATCTGAAAACAATGAAAACACAGTAAACAAATTAGGTACAGTTGTAAAGCAGATTGAAAATTGATATAATGGGCCGTGTGCGGTGGCTCACGCTTGTAATCCAGCACTTTGGGAGGCTGAGGTGGCAGGTGGATCACCTGAGGTCAGAAGTTCAAGACCAGCCTGGCCAACATATAGCGAAACCGTCTCTACTAAAACATACAAAAATTAGCAGGGCATGATGGCACACACCTGTAGTCCCAGCTAGTTGGGAAGCTGAGGCAGGAGAATCGCTTGAACCCAGGAGGCAGAGGGTTGCAGTGAGCTGGGATCACACCACTGCACTCCTGCCTGAGCAACAGAGGAAAACTCCGTCTCTCAAAAGAAAAAAAAGAAAAAAAAAGAAAATTTATATAATGCAAATTAAGCACCTAAAGGATCACAGAGAAAGTCAAGTGGTCAGAGTAATTCAAGATGAATAGAGGAGGTGAAGAGAGGAGTTAGAGAACACTAGGCAGTTTACATGTCAGCTCATTTACTCTTCACAATGAATGGTTAAAGTAGAGATTTGTTGTTCCTGTTTTAAAGATGAAGGAACTGAGGTTAAAAAGGGTAAGAGATATACCATGCATCTAATAAGAAGCAGAACAAGAATTCAGACCCAACTCTAAGCGATTCAAAAGCACATGCTGTTTCCACCACACCTCCTTACCAAGAATTAATTTCTTCGATAAATATGTGAGGGCCCTCTAGGTAGCAGGCACTGTTCTAACACTGTGCTGAAGATTCAGCAAACAACAAAGCAGATAAAGTCTCCGCCCTGGCCGGGCACGGTGGCTCACGCCTGTAATCCCAGCACTTTGGGAAGCCAAGACAGGTGGATCACCTGAGGTCAGGAGTTCGAGACCAGCCTGGCCAACATGGTGAAACCCCGTCTCTCCTAAAAATACAAAAATTAGCCGGGTGCGGTTGCTCACGTCTGTAATCCCAGCACTTTGGGAGGCCGAGGCTGGCGGATCACCTGAGGTCGGGAGTTTGAGACCGGCCTGACCAACATGGAGAAACCCTGTCTCTACTAAAAAAATACAAAATTAGCTGAGCATGGTGGTGCACGCCTGTAATCCCAGCTACTCGGGAGGCTGAGGCAGGAGAATCGCTTGAACCCAGGAGACGGAGGGTGCAGTGAGCCGAGATGGTGCCATTGCACTCCAGCCTGGGCAACAAGAGCGAAACTCCGTCTCAAAAAAAAAAAAAAAAAATTAGCCAGACATGGTGGCAGGTGCCTGTAATCCCAGCTACTCGGGAGGCTGACGCAGGAGAATCACTTGAACCTGGGAGGCAGAGGTTGCAGTGAGGTGAGATCGCACCATTGCACTCCAGCCTGGGCTACAAGAGCTAGACACTGTTTCAAAAAAAAAAAAAAAAAAAAAAAAGTCCCGGCCCTGATGAAGCTTACATTCTAGTGGAAGAGGCAACATATTTTAAAATAATTATAATATGATTTCGGGTAATGATAAGTGCTAAATATTAAGCAGGGTAAGAGGACAAAGTGACAGGGATGCTGTTTTAGATAAGGTAATCAGGGAAGGGTTCTCTAAGGAAATT
Organism: Gorilla gorilla gorilla; assembly: GCF_029281585.2. Lineage (NCBI taxonomy): Eukaryota > Metazoa > Chordata > Mammalia > Primates > Hominidae > Gorilla > Gorilla gorilla. Next base: position 131,247,686 of record NC_073247.2, read on the forward strand.
ACATTTTAGCAGAGACCTGAATCAAGTAAGGGAGGGATTGAGGGAAAAGTTTTTGGGGCAGAAGAAATACCAATTAAAAAGGCACTGGGGGGCAGGAACACTTTTGACATGATGGAGAAAAAGCAAAAAGGCCACTGTGGCTGAAGTGCGATGAGCAAGAGGAAGACTGTTAGGGGATGAAGCCTGAGAGGTAGCCACAGGCCTGATCAAGGGTCTTGGTATGGATGGACTTTGGTTTTATTCTCAGTGTTATATGAAACCATTGGTTTTGAACAGGACTCTGGCTACTATGTGGAAAAGAGCGGAAGCAACGAGAGCAAGAGACTATTGTGCCAATCCAGGTGAAAGATGGTAGTAGCTTGGACTACAGTGTTAGAAGTGGAGATGGTAGGCCGGCCGTGGCGGCTCATGCCTGTAATCCCAGCACTTTGGGAGGCCTAGGTGGGTGGATCACTTGAGGTCAGGAGTTCAAGACCAGCCTGGCCAACATGGTGAAACCCCGTCTCTACTAAAAATACAAAATTAGCCGGGCGTGGTGGCACATGCCTGTAATCCCAGCTACTAGGGAGGTTGAGGCAGGAGAATCGCTTCAACCTGGGAGATGGAAGTTGCAGTGAGCCAAGATCGCACCACTGCACTCCAGCCTGGGCAAGAAGAGCAAAACTCCATCTCAAAAAAAAAAAAAAAAAAAACTAGCCGGGCCTGGTGGCGCACACTACTTGGGAGGCTGAGGCAGGAGAATCGCTTGAACCTGGGAGGCGGAAGTTGCAGTGAGCTGAGACCGCGCCGCAGCACTCCAGCCTGGGTGACAGAGTGAGATTCCCTCTGTCTCAAAAAGAAAAAGGAATGGAGGTGGTAAGAAGCAGTCAGATCCTGCATACATTTTCACGAAAGCACCTGCAGGATTTCCTGATGGACTGGACAGATGTAAGGTACGTGACAGACAGAAGTCAAGACTGATTCCAGGTTTTGGTCTGAGATACTGGATGAATAGTTGTACTACTGACTGCAATAGGGATGACTATAAGAGGAGCAATTGGAGAGCGGGTGTAGAGGTCATGAACTCAATTTTCAGCACGATATATTTGAGAGGCCCACTAGACATTCAAGTGGAGATGTTGAATAGGGAATTGGAGTCTCAGGAGAGGTGCAGGTTAAAGATGAACATCTGGGAGTTACCAGCATGTCAGTTGTATTTAAAGCTTGGGAATGAATGAGATCACCTAGGGGGTGGGTACAGAGTGAGAATAGGTGAGAGTACTGAGCTATAGGGCCTTGGAATGCCTAAAAGTCTGAGAGAGAAAAGGGAGCCAGACAAGAAGGGGAAAAATCTAAGGCTGGGCGCGGTGGCTCACGCCTGTAATCCCAGCACCTTGGGAGGCCGAGGCGGGTGGATCACGAGGTCAGGAGTTCGAGACCAGCCTGGCCAACGTAGTGAAACCCCCGTCTCTACTAAAAACACAAAAATCAACCGGGCGTGGTGGCAGGCGCCTGTAATCCCAGCTACTCGGGAGGCTGAGGCAGGAGAATCACTTGAATCCGGGAGGCAGAGCTTGCAGTGAGCCGAGATTGCACCATTGCACTCCAGCCTGGGCAGCAGAGTGAGACTCCATCTCAAAAAAAAAAGGGGGGGGGGGAATATGAGGTAGGAGGAAAATCAAGTGAGTATGGAGTCTTGGAAGCAAATAAAAAACATGTTGCAAAAGGAATGAAATGATTACCTCTGTCAAATGCCACTGAGAGAAGAATTAAAATGAACATTGATAACTGACCACTAGAACTGTTAACATGGAGCCAAATATGGTTAAGATGATGAGGTGGGAAGGAAAGCCTACCTGAAGTGAGGTCAGGAGAGAATGAGAAGTCAGGATGCAAAGACAGCCAATATAGGCAACTCTTTTGAGAAGCTTTGCTATAAAAGAAGCAACGAAATGGGGTTACAGCTGGAGGGGAATACAGGATCAAGGGAGGGTTTTATTTTCGTTTGCTGTGAGGTAAGAGCAACTGCAGCATCTTGGTATCCAGCAGAAACGTTATAAAGCTTCTAGAGGCAGTAGTTTTTGAAGACAGTGGATTAAGAGGGAAATACAATATGTTTGTTTCTATTTTTGTTCTCCTGAAGGAGTTTAGTTTTGAGGAAGGTCTGGATACAGAGTCACAAGGCTAAACAAAAAGCAGGAAAAAAAAATGCCCTGGAGTGGGGCGGGGATGCGTAGGGAGGATTTAGTCGGAGAGAGAAAACCCACCAATCTTCGTTGAGAAGTGGCTCCCAGATCACAGCCAGAGGAAATTCGCCTTCAAGAACCCGAAGTCTGGCTCCTTGCAGACGCCCCCGCAGTTCCCGGCTACTCACCCAGCACTAGGACCATCTGGCCGCACAAACAGTAGTAAACATGGAGGGGCTTCTCGCCGTCGTCATATTCCTCCCGGTCCCGAGTGTCAGAGCAGACTACTGACCGAGACACTACTTTCGGCATGGTTCACAACAGCAATCTGAAAACTCTACGCCAAGAAGAGGGTCGCGCCGAAATGACGTCACGAGTGCGCCTTGCACCTTTTCCTTGTGGCTACGCTGGTCACGTGTTAGCAGAAGTCTTATAAACTTCCGGGCTGTCCTATCAGGCTAAGATATACGGGGGTGCGCCTGGAGCCTCCCAGAACCTACTTTGTCTTGGCCAAGTTAGCTGGGACTCCTGTGATCTGGGAGTCACTTCTCAATGAAGATTGGTGGGCTTTCTCACAACACCCTTAATATTATATAAATTCTTTACATTTCTATAACGCATGCATTTATATGTATATATACACATATGTATATATAAGACCAGCTAAATAAAGGACTATGCATTATATAGTTTATATTTTATATATATATATGAGATACTGATTTGGGTGTGTTTCTAAATATGATTTTGATTTTAATGACTATTCCAGATGAGTACCTAATTTTTTAGGTATCTTATTTTTTAGTTGATATAATTCACGTAACATAAAATTCACCCTTTTAAAATGTGTAATTGGGTGGTTTTTAGTGTATTCACAAAGTTGTGTAACCATCACCACTAATTCCAGAACATTTCCATCATCTCAAAAAGAAATCTTATACCCATTAGTAGTCACCACGACCCGCACACCCCCCACCTTCCCAGCCCACAGCAACCACTAATCTACTTTTTATCTCTGTGGATTTGCCTATTCTGGACATTTCATATAAATGGAATCCTACAATATGTGGCCATTTGTCTGGCTTCTTTCATTTACCATACTGTTTTCAAGGTTCATCCATGTTACAGTACTTCTTTCCTTTTTATGGCTGAATAATATTTCATCATATGGATATATCACATTTTGTTCATTCATCAATTGGCAGACAACGGGGATGTTTTCACTTTTTGGTTATTATATAGATAATGCTGCTATGAACATTCATGTACAAGAATACTTCCACCGCAAATTTGTGTGGGAATATAAATCTGGATTTTTAACTTTTGACAGCACGAGAAGTGATTAAAGCACCTTGACATTGTTTGTGATTCAAACAATGTGGGATGTCATTGAATGACTTTACTGCAGTACAGGTTTCAGGTATAAACACTGTTTTGCCTTATAATTTTAGGTTAAATTCATTAAGGAACATTACTAAGTCTATGGCAAAAGCCATTTTTTAAAACTATTCATGTTCAATAATAGTGGTCAAGGGTGGGGTTCTTCTCATTTAGAAAATTTTCTAAAATTTTGAATTCAAATTCAAATTCAAATTCAAATTTTCTAAAATCTTGAACTCCTGACCTCATGATCCACCCACCTTGGTCTCCCAAAGTGCTGGGATTACAGGTGTGAGCCACCGCGCCCAGCTGAACTTCACTGTTGACACTACTGTCAAGAATAACACAAGACAGATTCAAGTTTGTTTGTTTGTTTGTTTTTTGCAAAGTACCTGCTGTTTAATAATACAATTAATAACTACAGGATTTTAAACAACTTACATTTTGACAAGTATTGTACATTTGTCTAAACCTTTTCTGCTCCATACATATTTGTAATACATCTTAGCAAATTATGCTTTAGACTGAATTGAATTAGTGTTTTCTTGACTTCTTTGAAAATACTCTCATCTGCAGTTGTTCCACACAGACCATACTCCCAGGCCATTTTTTTTTTTTTTTTTTTTGAGACAGAGTCTGGCTCTGTCACCCAGGCTGGAGTGCAGTGGCACAATCTTGGCTCATTGCAACCTCCACCTCCCAGGTTCAATCAACTCTCCTGCCTCAGCCTCCTGAGTAGCTGGGATTACAGGCACATGCCACCATGCCTGGCTAATTTTTTTTTTTTTTTGTATTTTTAGTAGAGGCAGGGTTTCACCATGTTGGCCAGGCTGATCTCAAACTCCTCACCTCAAGTGATCTGCCCACGTCGGCCTCCCAAAGTGCTGAGATTACAGGAGTGAGCCACCATGCCCGGTCCAATTCTTCAGTCACTTTAAACTCAACATTGACTCCTTGAGTAAAAAACAACAACTGAGCAATATTGGTAAACATTCATCAGGAGCCAAGGAAAACCACTTGAAATCATTTGCTTTGTTTTTGTTTTTGTTTTTGTTTTTGAGACAGGGTCTTGCTCTGTCACCCAGGCTGGAGTGCAGTGGCATGATCACAGCTCACTGCAGCCTCAAATTCCTGGGCTCAAGTGATCCTCCCACCTTAGCCTCCCTAGTAGCTGGGACCACAGATGCACACCACCACATCGGCTACTTTTTTTTAAAATTTTTTTGTAGAGACAAGGTCTTGCTATGTTGCCCAGGCTAGTCTTGAACTGTTGGGCTCAAGCAATCCTTCTGCTGCAGGCTTTCAAAGTGCTGAGATTACAGGTGTGAGCCACCGTGCCTTGCCCTTTTTTGTTTGTTTGTTTTTGTTTTGATGTTGCTTTCAATGTCCTCAACTCTTAGAGCCACTGTTCTTGCTGAAAGGTGAATAGTCTTCACAAGTTTTATTTTTCTTGAGCCTATTTCTTTGACTTCTGCAGCCAAACACAATTTAGCTCAGTATCAGTAAATGACTTTCCTTGGTTGGCTAACAAAGGAGCCACTCAGAAACTTACTTTGACTATAGGCTTATTTTTATTTTTTCCTTTTTTTTGACGGGGGGGGATGGAGTCTCGCTCTGTCGCCCAGGCTGGAGGGCGATGGCATGATCTCGGCTCACTGCAACCTCCACCTCCCAGGTTCAAGCAATTCTCCTGCCTCAGCCTCCTGAGTAGCTGGGATTACAGGCATGCGCCACCACACTCGGCTACTTTTTGTATTTTTGGTAGAGATGGGGTTTTCTTTTTTTTTTTTTCTTTTTTTTTTTTTTTTTTGAGACGGAGTCTCGCTCTGTCGCCCAGGCTGGAGTGCAGTGGTGCCATCTCGGCTCACTGCAAGCTCCACCTCCCGGGTTCACGCCATTCTCCTGCCTCAGCCTCCCAAGTAGCTGGGACTACAGGCGCCCGCCACCACGCCCGGCAAATTTTTTGTATTTTTAGTAGAGATGAAGTTTCACTGTGTTAGACAGGATGGTCTCGATCTCCTGACCTCATGATCCGCCCACCTCGGCCTCCCAAAGTGCTGGGATTACAGGCGTGATCTCCCGCGCCCTGCCGAGATGGGGTTTTCCCATGTTGGCCAAGCTGGTCTCGATCTCCTGACCTCGTGATCTGCCCACCTCGGCCTCCCAAAGTGCTGGGATTACAGGCGTGATCCCCCGCGCCCGGCCGAGATGGGGTTTTCCCATGTTGGCCAAGCTGGCCTCGAACTCCTGACCTCGTGATTCGCACACCTCAGCCTCCCAAAGTGCTGGGATTACAGGCATGAGCCAATGCGCCTGGCCTATTTTTTAGTTTTATTATGAATTTTGCCATAATAAGATATTCTACTTAAAATTTTAAATTTTACTAGCCATTGCTCTCCTCTGAGTTGGGAATATTGTGATGAATGCTTAGTCTGGTGACATTGATGTACCTTGTATCTTGTAGCAATGTGATGGTGTCATTGTGTAACAAACACAATGCTCCCACATCTAATTTGGTAACTAAGTAATCCACACTCCATTGTACCTTAAAAGCAAGACCTTCAAAGTCCACTTTCTTTACTTTTGATACAATAGGTATGCACTTATAACTTTTTTTAATGCCATGGTAGATACATGTGGTATTCAATACACTGTGAAGTTATGCTGCATACCTGCAATTTGTAGTACTTGGAGCAGCAGTATGAGGTGATGAGAGCACCACACACAGTCTCTGTCACTCAACTCTGCCATTGTAGCACAGATGCAGCCACGGCCAATACAGCAGGCCCTCCACATCTGTGGATGCAAGACCCACAGATATGGAGGGCCGAATGAGGGACTTTAGCATCTGTGGATTTTGGTATCTGAGAGGGACCCTGGAACCAATCCCCTGTGCATACCAAGGGATGACTGTGCATAAATGAAAGAGCATGGCTGTGTCCCAGTGAAACTTTATTTATGGGCATTGAAATTTGAATTTCATGTAATTTTCATGTGTTACAAAATATTATTAAATCTTTTGACTTTTTTCAACCGTTTAAGAATATAGAAAGCCATTCTTAGTTTGTAGGCCATAGACAAATAATGGCAGGTTAGATTTGGCTGCAGTTTGCTGAGCCCTGGTCTGATGGATGTGGCTGGTTTGATTGAATTCCCATGTACAACATGGTAGACATGTGTATTAGTTTCATATTACTGCTGTAACAAGTTACCACAAACTTGGTGGCTTAAGACAACACAAATGTATTATCTTAGAGTTTTGGACATCAGAAGTCCAAAACCAATATCAGTGGTCTAAAGTCAAGGTGTCAGCAGGTCTGATTGCTTCTGGGGGCTTCAGGCTTCCATCTTTTGCCTCTTCCAACTCCTACTGCAGACATACTTTGGCTCCTTCCCTGGTGGCCACATCACTCCAATCTCTGCTTCAGTCATCACATGGCCTCCTCTTTGACTCCTACTTCATCCCTCGTATAAGGACTGGTGTGATTGCGTCAGGCCCACCCCTTTAATCCAGGATAATAGCCCCATGTCAAGATTCTTAATTTAATCACATCTGCAAAGTCCCTTTTGCCATGTAAGGTAACATATTCACCAGTTACAGAGATAAGGAAATGGAGATCTGGGTTGGGGGGCGGAGGGGGCAGGGTTGTGCATTATTCAGCATACCACACCATGCCTTTGTTTTCTTTGATTGAGTAATTTAGCAGGTAGTGAAATCCTTTTTTTTTTTTGAGACGGAGTCTGGCTCTGTCACCCAGGCTGGAGTGTAGTGGCGTGATCTCGGCTCACTGCAGCCTCTGCCTCCCAGGTTCCAGCGATTCTCCTGCCTCAGCCTTCCAGGTAGCTGGGATTACAGGCACGCACCACCACGCTTAGCTAATTTTTTTGTATTTTTAATAGAGACGGGGTTTTACCATGCTGGCCAGGCTGGTCTCAAACTCCTGACCTCAGGTGATCCACCTGCCTCGGCCTCCCAAAGTGCTCGGATTACAGGCGTGAGCCACTGTGCCTGGCCTGAAATCCCATTTTCAAGGCCTTAATTTCCCCATTTCCCTCAGCTTTGATATTCCCCTCCCTCCATCCCAACCTCTTTGTCTCTCTCTCTTCCCCCCACCACTTATGTCCTAGAGGCTGAAGGTGAACAACATACTACAAGTTGTCAAGAGCAAGAGCACACACTTTGCTAACTGTTGCTTCCTAAAAGTGATTCTCTTGAAATAATTTCTGAGATTATTTGAATCAAGAAAGACCTTTCGATTTTATTTTCTGTTGGTGCTTTGTTGCTGTTTGTACTAAATTTTATCAACAAAGGTGAAAACCGTAGGAAAGTAAAAGTCCTTTGCCTTCACTGGATAACAGAAATACAAACTTACAGCCTGATAAGGCAAGAAATGATCTTTAATTTCGTCTCTTCTCCTAACCCAAAATACTTCAGGAAAATAAAAATCTATTTTTCATGTTGAAATCTTCATGAATGAAATTTCACAATTTTTTTGTTTTTTTTGAGACAAGTCTTGCATTTTTGCCCAGACTGATCTCAAACTCCTCACTTCAAGCGATCCTCCCACCTCCACCTCCCAAAATGCTGGGATTACAGGCATGAGCCACTGTGCCCAGCCCACTTTTCTTTAAATTGAGGAGACTTGTCCTTTCTGGACCCCTGCTCTTGGGTAGGGGTGGTGCTTGGCTGTGAAGAGGGTATTTCTTCAAGATGTCAAGGTGAAAAAAGGGTAGAAGAATGCTTGGCCAAACTGTGCTATAGTTAGTATGTTCTAGCCTGATAATCATCATGCTGGAAAACAATCTTCTGTATTGCTGCTTGCTATGACAACCCTGCTTCTGCTGAGGAATGTGGGGGCACGGTGTTCCTGCAATGCAGTTTCATTCCTTAGTCAGAGAATGCTACTCCCATGCAGGTGCCAGGGGGCTTCCAACCATTTGGGTCATGCTCCTGAGTTTTTTTGTTTGTTTGTGTTTTGTTTTCTGAGACGGAGTTTCGCTCTTGTTGCCCAGGCTGGAGTGCAATGGTGCGATCTCAGCTCCCTGTAACCTCCGCCTCCCAGGTTCAAGCAATTCTCCTGCCTCAGCCTCCGGAATAGCTGGGATTATAGGCATGCACCACCATGCCCGGTTAATTTTGTATTTTTAGTAGAGACGGGGTTTCTCCATGTTGGTCAGGCTGGTCTCAAACTCCTGACCTCAGGTGATCCACTTGGTCTCTCCAAGTGCTGCGATTGCAGGCTTGAGCCACTGAGCCCAGCCCTTAGTTTTCTTGATTATGTAGTCCAAGAAAGGAAGAGAAAGGGGGTTTCAAAAAACAGACAAGCTCACAACAAACTTACATACATCTATATCCTTCAGTAAATTTCAGACATGTATATCCAGTAGCAGGAGCTTCTCAGTCCCTTTCATACTTTTTAGTACAGTACATGCCACTTCTTAATAGGGTATTTTCTTTTTCTTTCTCTTTTTTTTTTTGTCTGGTCGTGTCGCCCAGGCTGGAGTGTAGTGGCATGATCTCTGCTCACTGCAACCTCTACCTCCTGGGTTCCAGCGATTCTTCTGTCTCAGCCTCCCGAGTAGCTCGAACTACAGGTCCTCACCACCACGCCCAGCTAATTTTTTTGTATTTTTAGTAGAGATGGGGTTACCCCATGTTGGCCAGGTTAGTCTTGAACTCCTGACCTCAGGTGATCTACCTGCCTCGGCCTCCCAAGTGCTGGGATTATAGGCGTGAGCCACCATGCCTGGCCTCAAAAGGATTTTTTTTTTTTTTTTTTTTTTTTGAGACGGAGTCTTGCTCTGTCGCCCAGGCTGGAGTGCAGTGGCGCGATCTCCACTCACTGCAAGCTCCGCCTCTCGGGCTCACGCCATTCTCCTGCTTCAGCCTCCGGAGTAGCTGGGACTACAGGCGCCCACCACCACGCCCGGATAATTTTTTGTATTTTTAGTGGAGACGGGGTTTCACCATGTTAGCCAGGATGGTCTCGATCTGCTGACCTCGTGATCCACCTGCCTCGGCCTCCCAAAGTGCTGGGATTACAGGTGTGAGACACCGCGCCCGGCCAGGATATTTTCAATACATCTCTCTCATGCTCAAACACCTATAAAAGCTGCCTAAATTCCCCATTCTCGCATTTGAGGGCATTTAATCAACTTCTGTCGCCCTCACTTTTCCTAGCTGAGGTCTCATCATTCCCCAGCCAAGAACCTGTCCATTAGCCAAGCTCATCTGCCCACGGGTTTAGCTCCATGCCCTCGTCTGTGCCATTGCCCCCATATAAACTGCTTAAGTTCTTCTCTCTCAAGCTCCGCTTTCATCTCTGTTGAAACAAAATTGAAATACACCCATTTCAGGAAGCTTGTCCTGATCCCACCAGAATGACGATTCCTCTGCTGTGCAATCTCTCAGCATCTGTGGTTTCACACACTTCTACAAGTTGAGGATCTCAAATCTGAAAATCTAAAATCCCAAATGCTCCAAAACCTGAAACTTTTATAATGCAAATAATTCCAAAATCTGAAAAAAAAAAAAAAAATCTGAAACCGTTCTGGTTCTGCTGTTGCTGTCGTAGGCAGACTTCTAAGATGCTACCCTCCCCTGAGATTCTTGGTCCTTGGTATATACACACACTTTCTCCCGGTTATTAAATGAAATACTAATCTAGGTTCTGCAGTGACAAAATCTAGCAGATGTAATAAAGGTCCCAAATTAGATGTTTTTAACATAGGGAAATTATCCATGGGGTGGGTCTGACATAATCTGATAAGCCTTTAAAGTAGACTGTGCTCTTCCTGAAAACAAGATTCAAAGAGTGAGAGGGATGTGGTGGAAGAGACATTCTCTGTTGATGACTTTGAAGATGGAGTAGGCCACTTGGCAAGGAATGCAGGCGGCCTCTAGGAGCTGAGAGTAGTTCCCAGGTGGCAGCTAGTAAGGAAATAGGGACCAAAGTCCTACAACTGCAATGAATTGGGCTTGGCCAACAACTTGTGATTTGTTAAGCAGTGATGAAAACGAATATACTTGCTTTTGTAGATCTTGCTTTTGTTGATTTCATATGTGTGTATGTATGTGTTAGTAGACTGCAAGTTCTTAGATGAGAGGAAAAAAAGTTTTTTTTTTTTAATTTTTGTACCCCCTTCCTACTACAGCCATAATGTGATGCTATTAGGGAGACTTGCCTTAACTGATATGTTGGAGTTAATGGGAGATAGAAATCCTTGACCATGAAAGTACCTGTTGTTAAGCAGCAGCTAGAATCACTACCATTGTCAAGTGCCTCCTGCTTCTCATGTTAGAAACAAATTCCTGCACATCCGATATCTTCTGGACATCTTCACGGGGATGTCTCACCAGTCCCATGAACTCAGTAAGTCCCACCCAAAATTTCCTTTCGCAAACTTGTCCCTCCCTCTCTATTCTGTAATTCTGTTAATGGCACCTTCAAATCCCGTTATCTCGGGGCTTAGACTTTCAGCCACTGTTGACTCCTTCCTCTCTCTTGCCCCATATTCAGCCTGTTGCCAAGTCCTCCCCATTCATTCATATCCTCGCCTTTATTGTCACTGCCTGCTTCAGTATCTCGCACCTAGATACTGCAAGAGTCTCCTGCCTGCTCTCTTGAGACCAATCTCTGATAAGCACAGCTCTAATGATGTCACTTCCCTGCTCAATGGACTTCCAAGGAATCCATTAGCTTGGCATTCAAAACTCTTGATGACTTAACCCAAATCTACCTTTCTCCTATTTTCAATAATTTTTAAATGTGTATTATGCCTATCTTCTAAGTTATTTTGGGTTGACCTTTAAAAATTATCCTTTAAAACTGTTATTGCTTTTGCAGGTCCACGGACTGTGACTCTTCCTGCAACCTGCAGCTTTTCCACGTTCCTTTTACTTCAGACCCACTGTCCTTGCAACTCCCTGCAGTCGGATAGTCTCATATCTTGGACTCTTCTGAACATAAATAGCCGCTTGGCTTGTTGAACTACCAAGGGGAAATGTGGTTCCAGAGCCAAATTGTGAGTGCCCAAAACAAAACAAAACAAAAACAAAACAAAACAAAACCCTACTCTGCCTGCCTTAAGCTCCCATTCCCTCCCACAGGACTTACAACACTATTTCATTCTGCCCTGGGGTGATCATTGGCCTAAACATTGAGCGCCCAATCCTGCATTCAATCCCACAGCCCCGCCCCGCCCCCCCGTCATAGTCAAGGCCGATTTATTCTTTTGATTTTCCGTGATTTCAACCAATCACTCCTCTCCCCACCCCTCCGACCCCAGTCTCCGGTGTCCGCAGGGGTTGTGCACCCTAGAGTTGCCGCTTTTTGAGAACCGGTTTTACCTCCGCCCACTCCTTCGTCCTCTAGTTTGGGACTTCCAAACTTCTCCCCTCTCCTCCCCGGGCATAGTGCGCGCTTTCATGAATGATCTGGTCACAAAACAAACAAAAACGAATAGAAAAAGAAAAAAAGAGAAAAAGAAAAAAAGCCGAAAACTTCCCAGGGTTTGCCTTAGAATTAGCAGGTGGGGATGGACCCCGTTCCACCACGAGCTCCTCCAGCGCCCGGGGCTCCGGCGTACCCTAAGCCTCTGCGCTCGCGGCCCCGCCCCGGGCCTCCCGTGGGGCTTTAATGACATAAGCAACTTTCCTCGCGCACCCCCCGCCCCGTCTTGGTACGGCCTGTCCGGCGCTCGACGTTCCACCCCCCTCTCTCTGCTCTCAGGTTGGTTCAGCCCCCGTCTACACTGGGGTGGTGCTTAGCCGGCGCCAGACCGACCCTCGACTTCGGAGAGGCAGCGCGGTTCCTCTGGGTGCTTCCGCCTCCCCTTCTCCGGCTTCTCCAGCCTCTTCGGCCTCGTCGCCCGCCGCGGGAACCCGAGACCCCAGTGTATGCCCCACCCCTGACCCCGCTCGCGACATGTCCACTCCGGCTCGGCGGCGCCTCATGCGGGACTTCAAGAGGTAAACCGAGGGGACGGCCGAGGCCGGGGGTTGCGAGTTGGGGCACAGGGCGGGTCCCGAGGCGCGCCGGGCGGGGAGGGCTGGGGAGCGGCCGGGAGCGGGCGCCAGTGCCGGCCTAGGGGGACCCCTGTCTGTCTTCCCGAAGGTTGCAGGAGGATCCTCCAGCCGGAGTCAGCGGGGCTCCGTCCGAGAACAACATAATGGTGTGGAACGCAGTCATTTTCGGGTGAGTCTGCGTTCGTGGCGGTGGCGAGAAAACTGGGGACGCGAGCCGCTTCGGTCTGCGCTCCGGGGCGGGCCCCCCGCGGAGGCCGAGGGGGTAGGGGAAAATGTTTGGGTCTGGCTGGGCCTAGGCGCCTCCCCGGAGCCTGTGCCTCGATTAGCTCAGTTCCCGCTGCCAGGGGGAACCGCTTGGGGTTCTAGGGGGCGGGGCGGGGAGTGGTGGCGGTTAGGCGCGGCGGCTTGCCCTGTGTCTCTGAGCCCGGGACATCCATTTGTAGTGGCTTCCGACCCCGGCAGCGGTGCTGGAGATGGCAGAGCTCGGGATAGCCATCTCAGATGAAGCAGGGAGAAGGGGGCCCCTTAAGTGGGAACTGACCATTTTTCTCTGTGTTGCAGGCCTGAAGGGACCCCGTTTGAGGATGGTAAGAGAGAGTTTCTTTACCCACTTTTCAGGAGACTGGTCATCTGGCGAAAGGGTTCCCAGTCATCCTGGAAGTGTCTCCTGCTTAGGAACCTGCCTCTGCCTAGCCTCTGTCTGCTAAAGGCTTGAGTGGAATGCAGTGTGTGGCTGGTTGTTCTGGATATTGTATGCTTGACTAGAACTGCACCTTTCTTCTTGCTTTCTTAAAAAAAATCTGGGTAAGGCAGTCACTTTTTAAAAGGAGCAATCATAGCACTGGTATTAAGGATTTTTGAGGCTTGGGCTGTGATTCTGCTAAATTCAGCCCTCCATCACTGAATTAGTATAAACCCAACCAGTTGCTGATAGTCAGCAGAGACCCCAGAGACCATCTGGTTCAGAATTCTACCCCAAGGGCAGGAATTGTGTTCAGCAGGTGCTTGGTAGATGTGTGTTGGATGTTGAGTGGATGCGAGAATCCCTTGCATACAACTGTCTGGTTTCTACAATCTGACATTGAATGCCTGTCAGCCTCACTGCTCTAAGATGGTCTTAAATGCCTCATTTGAGTACAGTATTCTTTCTTATTTTTAAGTGAATTTGCAGTGTGTGCTTTCATCAAGACGTTATGATGAGTAATTTCAAAGCAGCTTGACAATTGAAGTTAGCCTTAATGTACCCTTTTGATCAGTGTCCTGCCTATCTGAAAGTACTACATGTACCAGTAGGTACATAATTTTTAATTGATTTAGGTTTAACTTTTAAAAACACGTGTAAATTGCTTTTTAAAAACTTTCTGATTTTAGATAATTATAGATTCATATGCAGTTGCAAGAAATAATAGAGACACCCTTTATACCCTTAACCCAGTCCTCTACCCAAACCCTCCCGTTTGGTAACATCTTGAATGACTAGACCCTATCACAACCAGAAAAATGATACTGATAGTTCTACACTCAGTTTGTGTGTGGTTGTTTTTTGAAAGTTTAATACATTTAAAGGATGATTAAAGTATTTGACCTCATGAAATTCTTTAATATTTGAGGTTTTAAAAAAAAGGAAAAGGATCTTTCTGTTATTTTTTTCCTCAGTGATTTCCTTCGGTCACATAGCATTTATACACACACACACACACACACTTCAGTTTGAAGGTGGGAACAAAAACATTTCTGCAAACTGCTTAATACATACTTATGTTGCTGAGCCGGATTGCTTTTTGATGCTACCAGTCCACAAAATGTTGTGAGGTAAGTCAATTTCAACTAAGTCTGTAATTAATCTCAAGTACTTAGATTTCCCCAGGAAACTGTGGACAGTCACCTGAATATTTTTAGCTTCCTCTTTACCTTTACCTCCTGGGTAAATATCATTACTCTTCAGGGCTGCAAAGAAAAGAAATGACAGCAGGAAACAGTGATTGTAAGGGCATACTACTTTGGCGCGGTTAATCATTTGAACTGATTTGTAGCAAGAAACTATAGCTAGACTTAATTTTCTTCTACCAGATTGGCACTAGTTTTTTTGTTTGTTTGTTTTTTGTTTTTGTTTTTTTGAGACGGAGTTGCGCCCTGTCACCCAGACTGGAGTGCGATGGTGTGATCTCGGCTCACTGCAACCTCCGCCTCCCAGGTTCAAGCGATTCTCCTGCCTCAGCCTCCTGAGTAGCTGGGATTACAGGTGCGCGACACCGCGCCCGGCTAATTTTTTGTATCTTTAGTAGAGACGGGGTTTCACCATGTTGGCCAGGCTGGTCTCAAACTCCTGACCTTGGGATCCACCCGCCTTGGCCTCCCAAAGTGCTGGGACTACAGGCTTGAGCCACCGCACCCGGCCAGCACTAGTTCTTTATACCTGAGCTTTAAATGTACAGATTAACTGTGTATTTGCTTTAGCTGTAGTAGGCTTTGTTTTCATTGGCTTCTTTTTTCCTCGTTTTACTCTGTTTTATGCTGGGCACAGCTTTATTAATAGTACATCACTTTGCTGGGGATTGGCTACCTAAATATTTCAAGGGTGCTTCTCTTAAGTGGTATGAATTGAAAAGGTACTTATGGAGTCCATTATCTACCAGGACTGTCACCTTTGACATTACTGGTTCTATTTTTGATGATGTGTATCTCCATCCTAGCATTACTGAAAGGAATTACTCAGGCTGATTTGTTCTGTTGAACAGTCTGCTACCGATGGATGCTTCCTCAGGTGTCTGGAACACTGTGGCCTGTGGTTCCCCCACAAAAAAAATTTTAGCTTTTTTTTTTTTTTTTTTTGAGATGGAGTTTTGCTCTTGTCGCCCAGGCTGGAGTGCAGTGGCACGAGCTCAGCTCACTGCAGCCTCTGCCTCCCAGGTTCAAGCAATTCTTCTGCCTCAGCCTCCCAAGTAGCTGGGATTGCAGGCACCTACCACCATGCCCAGCTAATTTTTGTATTTTTTAGTAAAGAGGGGGTTTCACTATGTTGGGCAGGCTGGTCTCGAACTCCTGACCTGAGGTGATCCACCCACCTCGGCCTCCCAAAGTGCTATGATTACAGGCATGAGCAGCCGTGCCCAGCCTTAACCATTTTTTGAATACCCTTTATTTATAGTTGGGGAATTTACAGTTAGAGAAAAGACTGATTAGGGATAAGTGGCATAGTTGATTTTGCTGTTTCCAATGTATTATGTTATTAATTAAGAACCCCAAAACTACTTTTGCTTCTTTGTTGTAAACTGTTCGTTATGGAAGTTTCTGGAACAACCAGGTCCTAGTTAGAGTGATGAAATCTTAAGAAAAGCAACACTTAAGGGTATTTTGGTTTAACTTCACACACTCGAAGTAAGAGGAATATATTCTCAAGAGCTTACACCACCAAAACATTGGGGAGAAATGCTTCCTCATCAGAATATCTTGGTATACATGCTAAATACAAAGGTTATGGAATATAATCTTCATCACATAATCTAAAAATTGTTAATAGACATGGTAAGGTACTGGTATTTGCTTTTCATAATAGATGTGTTCTTTAGAATTGGGGTATATATCTTTTTTATTTTTTTTAATTTTTGGAAATGTTTCTGAGTCATAAAATCTTTTTCAAAATGAATCTCTAAAGTCCACTAAGAGTGTTTTAAAGATAAATAAATCCTATGATGAAGAGTTTTGGATATTACTTGAAAAATCGATTTTCAGTCATCAAAAATAATTTTGGAGTTATATGTATTTTGCTTTCTTCTCAGGGGTCACAAACTGGTGGCCAAATGGCAGAAAACACCTGCAGGTGTGTTTTCTTTGGCCAACACAGTATTTTCCAAAACTTGACTTTGTGAGTGTCTTTAGGCAGAACATATACCCCCTCTAGTTCAACCATATCACTCCTTATTGCCATACATCAGTCACTTAACACGTTTATGTAATTTTGGTGGTCTCCCTGTATAGATTGATTAATTGATACTTTCCTTACGATGTCTTAGCCTCCTCGGGAAGATGAACAAAATTAGTATACATTATGTACAACAATGGTGAGGCTTAAATTTTCAGTTATTTTAAAGCCTAGCCTTCTAAATATTCAGAGGGTAAGCTGTAGTCTCAGACTGCATAATACTAATTCTGGGATTTTAAATTCCCTTAACATTTGTTTTAGAGCTTAGAAATTACATTGAAGGTTATACTAAACAGGTTCTGATTAGTGTGACTAAAAGTGTGAAGTTTTTACCCTCTTTTTAATGTGTACCTTGAATAAGATTTGGGTTAAGTCTTAATTTATATTCAAGTAGACATAAATAGGTTGCTTCACTTCTCAAGATATTAAGTGAACTGTTTTAAAAGACTTGCGATTAACTTCTTTGGTAGCTAGGTAAATCACTTAGTTGAACTTCTGGGCAAGTGTATGCAGAAAGCTCAAGTCAAGGAACTTGTGAGCCACCAATATAGGTACTCAACTTGCTTTGAACTGTGAGTGTTTGATGTAGACCTAAAAGTACTGTTTAATATCTGAATGCCTTAATTGTATATTTCTTACTGATAGTTCTGATTTTTGGGTTTTGCCTCCTTCAGCTGAGTCTAGAGATGTGAAACTTTAGAATTATTATAGCAAAAATAGTTGCTCATGGTTTTGGAGCACTTAACTTTGTGGAACTATGCATATTTCTCTCATTTAAACTTCACAACAATGCTGTATGGTGGGTACTATTATTAATCTCATTTTACAAATGAGGAACTTAAGGTTTAGTCAAGGAGAACACCTTCCCCAAAGTCTCACAGCTAGTAAGTACCAAAGCAAGGACTTGGGCCCAGACCTGTCTGACTGCAGAGCTCATGCTCTTAGCAGTGTGTTTTACTGTTTTTGCTTACGGCTTCCCTATGTCTTGCTTTACTACCTTTAGATACCATATTTAGTGATGGTTTTAAAGTAGCTGGGATCTCCATGTGCTATTACATCTGCCCAGTTTTAGAGCAGTGTCTCTTACCCATAATTTAGTCAGATTGCAACATTGATCCAAATGTGTTTACACTTGAGATCATAATACATGAGGAAACTCAAAGTTTTGAACTCTAACACATTCCCGCTTTTTCTTGCATATTATAGTGTCAATAAATACTGAAAAGGAAGAACTGTGCTTTCTTCCTCAGAAAGAGGAAGATTTATGACCAGGTGGTGATTAAGGTGAAGTATGTTCTGATGGACATACTTCCATACTTCTAATGGGCATATGTTTGTCCATTCCATAAGATTTTACTTTCTTTCCTTAGTTATAATACATAGTATCTTCAGGTCTGGCTTTGAAAAGAAAATAGGGAGTAACAATAATTTGAGGAATATAATGTCTCTATATGTTGTATTTTATATTATTTTGAAGCTTTGAGACACTTGTTCATAGTAAGGGCAGCTTTGTTAGCAAATTGTTTCCAATGAGCTTGCTAAAAACAAACTTTTTGATACTGTTTTGTCACAGATCTAGTCCTAGAATGATTATAGTCTTCTCTCTTTTTCTTAAGCAGTGATAAACCTTTTAATGAGAACAAAAAGGAAATAAATTGCTAACTCTGAAGGAACCAGTAAGAAATACACTGAAGTATGGTCTGTTGTTTTAGAATAATTTGTTAAATGGACCAGAGTAATATAGTGGAACATGCATCACTTTATACCATATAGTAACTGATTCGTTTAAGTTTACTTGAACAGATTTCAGTCAGGAAAAAACATTGCTCAATTGTTTTCTTCAATTTATTTAACAAACAATTGAAAATAATATTTTAAAGGACATAATCTCTTCAGATCACATCTTAACAATTCTTGAATGAGATCCAGTTTGTCCATGCCTTGTAAGTAAGTTTATAACCTACTATGCTTTAGGGCCTCCTGCTACCTTAGGTTGACATATATTTAAGAAAAATAATTTCATTTCAATAGTAGCATAAACATTAGAAAAATAAATTTGCTGGAAACATGAATGCAATCTAAACCAAATGTGATTTTAAAATTATTTCTGCCATTAATTCCCTCCATATGTGTGAATAATTGAGTTGATTTTATAGTGAAGTACCTTATGAGCCATACTTAAGGGTTTCTGAGAGGGACTATGAAGTTTTTCCTGGCTTAAATTCAATTAAGTTTTCATTATAGGGTCACTATGACATGAAAAGGAACCAGTATGAACACTTTTATACTTATTCCCTTCTATTTTAAAAATAACTTGATTATGGATTTGTATTCTGGCATTGGTTTTTGAACCTTTGTGCTTTCATTCTTTCTAGTCTGTCTAAAAATCACTGGCGAGTTTAAGATGGCAGCTGACTAGGCCTTTGAGGTCTTTTGGTCTTCTAAAGGAATAACGCCAAATTTTGGGCCCAGTTTCTTATTTTAAGGATGTTTTCAAAATGTACAGTGGCTAAAATCTTGTAAGCAGTAATTTTGTGTTTATGATGGCTGTCTTCAAGTTTGGGGGAAACTAATGGCAAAACAAAAAATCACATTTGAGTAGTTCTTAGAGCAATTCCTAGAGATGTATTTCTTACCTGGCCTTTCCTCTCTACCCTGTATCTTTGCATTATTTAATACTTGGAAAAACCCACATAGCATTAAAAACAAAGTACTACTGAACAAAGTGATAAATACATTTTCTTAAATCTTTCTTTTCTAACCACAGGAACATTTAAACTTACAATAGAATTCACTGAAGAATATCCAAATAAACCACCTACAGTTAGATTTGTCTCTAAGATGTTCCATCCAAATGGCAAGTATCACTTTTAGTACAGTGTTTTAAACTACTATAGTGTTTATTATGGAGTATTCCACATTTCCTGTGTATTTTGTGGTGCCTGAGTATTTATTTAGGCAGCTTGCTGCTTCCTGAAAGCTGAACTTGTTCTTGGTTGTCTGTGGCTGTCTTGTCCTAGAACTGAAGCAGTGGAGGTATTTTCCCTTTGCTTGGAGTCTGGGAGCCTCCTGATTTTGATGGCCTTTGTCATTTACTTATTAAACAAAATGAAGGATGCTCTTGAGGTTTCCTTTTAATGCTAGGCCAGATTGGGATAGTCTTGTGTTGTAATTATTTTCACTAGCGTTTAGAAAAGTAGTTTTCATTGGACGCATATCAGAATTACTGTGGAACATTTTAAAAATACAGATGCCTTCGCCCCACTCCAAACCTACTGAATAGGATTCTGTTGTTGAAGGCCAGGCATACGGTATGTCAGAAAAGCACCACAGGTGATTCTAACTTACCACTTTGCACTTTTTAAAATAGTAGTAAGCCTAGAACAGCTTGCCTTTTATTTAGGTTAATGAAGTATTTTTCAGGGTATCAGATATGTTTATCTTTATGCCAAAATGAAATCTTGTGAACTCTGAGTGATCTTTTGTTATTTCAGATAGGGGATACAGCCTACAAATTTGGTGGAATGAATTTCCCACATGTCTGTGGATAGCTAGGGACCCTGTTCAAAAATGTTTCTGATTTCCTGGATAATAGGGCAGCCTTTTCCAAAGGATGAACACTAAATATCTTCCAGTTTTATACTGATCACATCTGACATTCTCTGATCATCCTGATTATTTCACTAGTGGTGGTTATGACCTATCTTTTTAGGCAGTTAACTGGGAAGCAACATAGGAATCTTTAAACTTCAAAAGCGAAGTATTCTTGACTATTTTTGTTTTGTCTATAATGTTAAAACCTTAGTGGTCTTGTTACGTTTAATGTACCTACTTCTTTGTTCTTAGTCTATGCAGATGGTAGTATATGTCTGGACATACTTCAGAACCGTTGGAGTCCAACCTATGATGTGTCTTCCATTCTAACATCCATACAGGTGAATTTTTCCTTAATGTGACGAACTATAATTTTAATATGTTTATATTAGCAATTGAATTGTTTTTGAAAGTCATAATGTAATAGATCTTTTTATTTTTGGTCAAAGCTTGTTTGTTTTATAGATGAAAAGTAGACCATTAAGGCCCAAGTCAGCTGGGTGCAGTCGCTCACACCTGTAACCTCAGCACTTTGGCAGGCCAAGGTGGGAGGATTGCTTGAGTTCAGGAGTTTGAGACCAGCCTGGGCAACATAGTGAGACTCTTCTCCCTTAAAAAAAAAAAAAGCCGCATATATTTTCCTAGCTACTAGCAGATTCACATAACTCTGGGTTTGTATGCTAAAGACAAGAAATGTAGCTGTACTTAGGACAATTCAATTGAGTGTCACTACCTTATAAAATAGTTGTTTTGCATTAAGGAACTGACATTTTTAAAAATTGTCTCTTTAGTCTCTGTTGGATGAACCCAATCCCAACAGTCCAGCAAACAGCCAGGCTGCTCAGCTGTACCAGGAGAACAAACGGGAATATGAAAAGCGTGTTTCTGCAATAGTAGAACAAAGCTGGCGCGATTGTTGACCCCGGGTACAGTTTAAAGAAGCTGGCCATAAGAAAAATATATATTGATGTGTTTGTCACCTCCCTACTCCTGTCATTACATTTACTTTATTAAAAGCAAAATAACTGTTGTGCTGTTTCCATCTTCCTTGCCAAGTTTTCCTACCCCTTCTACCCTCTCCTTAAACATCAGAAAACACCCTCTATGAAATCAAATGTACTGTACCTGGGTTACTTGCAAAAATTACTAATGCTTCAGTTTTTCTGTTGTATTTCATTTCCAGTTTTCAGGCAGTTATTTTTATTATTGTACTTTAAGCTTTTAAGACGAATTGTTATACAAGAGGTGCTTATGCTTAGCTTGATGACCAGGATGTTATTTTTAACAAAATGATTGCTGAAGTGTTTCATCCTGGCTGGTCCTTCACTTGTGTTGGATTTAGAAGTGAATGTGTTTGGAATATGGCCTACAGAGAATAGAAACAAATCCATGTAAACAATTTTGAAGGAGGAATGGGAGCTAAAAATCCTGTGATACTAAGATCTCAGTCATATGAATTACAACGTAGTATTTACTGGCAAGAAGGAGAAAGTTGAAGGACTCAGCTAAAGGAGTACAGCAACTGTAGTAACTGACACATCCTCTCTTTGCAAGCTGCTGACTGGGCACACTCATGCTGTTTCAGAATTATTGGTCTTCTGGGTTTTTGCTTTTTAAAAGAGGTGTGGGAGCAGAGGAATGGAAACAATCATAAGTTTTTGAGCTAGGGAAAGTTGGAGCTCCTTTAATCTTTTTAAAGGATCAGTGCTGCCCTAAGTGAATAAACTCAATTGTCCATCTTTATTTTAGAGTTTTAATGAATTCAAGGAAGGGAGCATAGCATATCTGTGGCAAACTATTTTCCACTCAAATCCTGAGTTATTGCTGCATGCTTTAATTTCTTCCCTTTCAGCATCTGAGAACCTTAAAGCCAATGTCTGCGATCTTTTTTTGGATATTTATACTTTTAGATATATAGTACCTTTAAGTAGCAGTATGGGACAAGGCTTGTAAATGTTTTGTCTAATGTTCTATTGTCACCTTTTATGCATTTATCATCACTTCCAAATCTAACTTTGCACAAGTAACCCATGTAAAAAAAAATGTACATTTTTCAAAAGTTGTAAATAAAAATAACCTTAAAATTTCATAGTCAAGGTATCTTTTTTTTTTTTTTTAGCTCAGTATAAACTTTTTGTATTGGTTTCTTATTGGGATCTCATATCTATTCATTTCCCCCCTCAAACATTAAGGTAAAAGCAAAAATACTCATTCTGGGAGGGGAAAAGACAAGACAGATACTTCTGGAGAGAACTTTTTTTTTCTTTCCAGTCATAAGTGGTAATGCTTTTTAAATATATTAACAGAATATGTTGCCGGGCACAGTGGTTCACGCCTGTAATCCCAGCACTTTGGGAGGCCGAGGCGGGCAGATCACGAGGTCAGAAGATCAACCATCCTGGCTAACACAGTGAAACCCTGTCTCTGCTAAAAATACAAAAAGAAATTAGCCAGGCGTGGTGGCATGCCCCTGTAGTCCCAGCTGCTTGGGAGGCTGAGGCAGGAGAATCGCTTGAACCCAGGAGGCGGAGGTTGCAGTGAGCCAAGATCGCGCTACTGCACTCCAGCCTGGTGACAGAGTGAGACTTCCTCTCAAAAAAAAAAAAAAAAAAAATTTAACAGAATGTAAAATTATTAAATAAAGTTACCTCAGTATACATTATAATCAATCAAGGGAATGAAGTTATGGGGGGTGGGGGGGGGGCAGGGATAAACCAACCTAGGTATTTATCAGCACCCTCAGAGACCAAAATCTAACTTGTTGATCCTGACATACCACCTCTTTAAAAGCCCTAGCTCAAAAACAAACAGTACCAAACTATTTTTTTTTTTTTTTTTTGAGACGGAGTCTAGCTCTGTCGCCCAGACTGGAGTGCAGTGGTGCAATTTTGGCTCACTGCCACCTCTGCCTCCTGGGTTCAAACGATTCTCCTGCCTCAGCCTCCTGGGTAGCTGGGATTACAGGCGCTCGCCACCATGCCCAGCTAATTTTTGTATTTTTAGTAGAGACGGGGTTTCACTGTGTTGGCTAGGCTGGTCTTAAACTCCTGACCTCATGATCCACCTGCCTCGGCCTCCCAAAGTGCTGGGATTACAAGCCTGAGCCACCGCGCCCGGCCTAGATGGTATTTTAAATCCTATGTAAAGTTTGGGAGTACAGATATCCTCAATCACTTTGATTAAACAAAACTACTTTCTTCTGAGGAGCAACCCATCTCATTTGAAAGAGGCAAGGACAATGACTTTGTAAAAACTACCACCTCTTGGTACTTGTTTGGTTGGGTGGATGGGGCTAAATGAAGTTAAGTCCTTATGACACATGTATCTCACTCATCTTTTAAGACATGGTACTTGAAGCCTCAGTATGGAGTACAATCTGCACTAATTACCACATTACTTGGATTGTTTCACCTAGGAGCAATGTCCTTCAATTTGCTTAATAGTTTCCCTCAAATCCATTTCTGCTTCAAAGTAGAACCACATTAAATTTTTCTATTTGGTGGGTTAGTTTTACATTAACTTTTTCATCCTGCTATGTGGCTGAGTGCTTTAAATATTGACACTGTTAATCATACCTGAAACAATGTAAGGCGAGACTCAGAATGGTCAGGTTTAATAACTTTTTTCTTTTGTACACCTCCTGAGAAACACTATACCCAATCTCTTTCATAGGATAATCCGTTTAAAACCTTACAACAGAGCCAACAAGCTGACCTCCCAAAACAACATATGCATGGTCAAAGGCACCACAAACCATTCATTTGAACATTTCATGCTAATTGCCTCTTTCTCCCTTTAAAATTTTTAACACCACAGGCTACATGTATTGATAACAAAGTTAATGAAAACAAATTTGCAATGTCCCTTTTTCAAATGGCAGTCAGGTTTGAACTTTTCAATTCTGCACGTGCTGATGTGGGGAAGGAGGTATGATGAAGAACCAAAGCTGCAATTAGAATCCTTTATTTAGGACCCATCTCCAGCTTCAGGGGTTACTCATAGCAAAGAGAATGCATTGTATACTACTAAAAAAGAATCCCAACAAAGTGCATGATATTGCCATTCATTTTGCAATCAAAGGGGAGGAAAAACATCCAAAAAGTAGATCTGTGAGACTAAAAGCTAGATATAAAATGGAAAGAACAGTTAGTTCCTCAGTATAAAAAACACTTAATCCAAATAAAATTTGAAATTGCTCATGTACCTGTACAGATTTTATAGGAAGGTTACTGGGTTAAGAATGACTACATTTCAAAGAAAGGGAAAATACAGTAACCAACTGAAAGGGGACAAAATGGAACAAAATGGAACAACAGCAAGCTTGTCAGCAGCTCATTCATGCCAACGCCATTCTCAACATTATTTTATCCTCAAGCAAGGTAAGTGATTTTGCTCTAATTCTATATCAGTATCACAGATCCTAAGAAGTTAGGCAATCTGGCCCCTCAAATCCAGTAACCAAATTTGTATCTACTTGGCGCAATTATTTGGGAGCCTTCCTAACTGTAACTACCTTAATATTCTGTTCTGTTGGACTCACCTAGACAAACCAGATTATATTTAACAATCCCCTACCTTTCCCCGCCTCAAAATCATTTGGGGGAAGAAAGAAACGTAAAGAGAGTAATCAGTGAAGTTTTCATATCCCTTAATCCCAAAGCCACTCTTACTCAGAGAATTGAAGACAGGTTTTTTCTAACTCACAAATGCAACCATAGCTTCTGAAGGTTGGCATGAACCTTGTAAATTAAAAACAAAACAAACAAAATTGTAGCCTGGGTGTAGTGGCTCATGCCTGTAATCCCAGCACTTTGGGAGGCTGAGAAGGGTGGACTGCGTAACTCCAGGAGCTTGAGACCAAGCTGGTCTCTTTGGCAGAGACCAGAATCCCATCTCTACTAAAAATACAAAAAATTAGCCAGGCCAGGCGGTGCGCACCTGAAGTCCCAGCTACTCGGAAGGTGGAGGTTGCAGTGAGCCAAGACTGCGCCACTGCACTCCAGACTGGGTAACCGGAGTGGGACCCTGTCTGAAAAAACAAATTGTAATCCTATAAAATCTATAAATATTTTGCTTAATTTTTTTTGCCAATGTTAATATGAAGTGGCAAAATAAAATGTACACCTCATTTCTCTTCCTACCAACATTAAGAAAGGCTATGCACTGTAGGAAGACGGTTAATGGAAAACAATTATCACACTGTTTAGTTACCGTAGATGATTACCAGTTACAGAAATCCAGGTGTAAAGGCTAATCCCTTTATATTTTTTAAGCATTAATTTAACTACAGTGGGCAGCTGCTTAATGTAAAATATAAAAAACAGGGCCAGGCACGGTGGCTCAAGCCTGTAATCCCAGCACTTTGGGAGGCCAAGGTAGGGAGATCACCTGAGGTCAGAACTTCAAGACCAGCCTGGCCAACATGGTGAAATCCCGTCTCTACTAAAAATACAAAAATCAGCCGGGCGTGGTGGCGGGTGCCTGTAATCCCAGCTACTTGGGAAGATGACACAGGAGAATCGTTTGAACCCAGGAGGTGAAGGTTGCAGTGAGTCGAGACTGCGCCATTGCACTCCAGCCTGGGCAAGAAGAGCGAAACTGCATCTCAAAAACAAACAAACAAAAAACAGGGGAAAGGAAATTACGATTTCTTGTTGGCCAATTACATGTCAAGCACGGTGCTAAATGTTTTCAAGCACTGTGAACCACCTAATTGTCCTGAACATCATTTCATTAGAGGTGTCTAGTGATCAATGGTAAATTCACCTGTGCTGTTATGAGGTTATACTTGATTTATCTGAGATACAAAAATAAAATCACATAAAAGGGGGCAGCCTAAGATTTGGCTGAAGCCAGCATGTTGGTCCATAGGAAAAAAGTGATAGTTGACTGATTCCTATCTGTTAAATCCGGACATTCATCCACATGTGCTCTGGGTGCTGAACTATTCTGTGCAAACACCACTTCCCTTCTCCAAAGACCCAGTGTTGCTACAAGGCTGCTGCCCGGAAATGAGCACGCCACCATTCTGATCAACTTTGGCTCCTTTTTATTCAGGAAGCATACACTAATTCTTTTTATACATTTTTTTTTTACATTCCAGAAATAAGCGAAAATAGCAGTTTTAAATATGTTACAAAGTTGGCTTTTCAGGCTTAATAAGCTTTTTGAGAGAGGGACCAGCCAACTGACCTTTTCATCAAAGCACCAATGTATCTTCAGTCTTTTACCAAGCTCTACCACAGCTGTGGTTGCCTTGGATGTGCTGCACATCCAAACCATGTGAAAGCTATAATGGAGAGTTGCTGTGAGTCTCTCTGCAAGGCACCAAGAACAAACAGTTCAAGCTTCCTTTCTTCAGATTGAACCAAAGTTTTTGAAACTTTCAACTGCTCTCTCAAGTAGTGCTCTCTCAGCGTGAAGACTAGAATTTGTTAAAACCCATATATCACAAGATACAGTAAATCACTTCCAATAGTCTGGAAATCACATGGTAGAAGTTATAAATAAATGAACACTAAAATTACTTTAAGAAAAGTTTTACATCATTTAGTTGGTAAGGACATTTACGTGTACAGCACAATTTATTGTCAAACATTCTATAACTGGCTTCACACAAAGATGAAAATAGATTAATACAAAATGATCTGACATTTTCAGTAAATCTGTAATTAAGACTGGATTTTTATTGTAGTCAATATCAACTTTACATATTGTTGCAGATTGCTGTGCTATGCCCTTTAAAATGATAATTTCTCAGGGTAAAATTCCATTTGGATATGTGTTCTTGCTTGTCAAACTACTAAAATCTGAGGGACACAGCAATATCAAAGACACAAACAGTAACTGCACAATATCATCTGCTGGATTAAGCTAATACAAGTGGACAGAATTCTTTAGGTTCCAATATCTAATAAACCACTATGTGAAATGAACAAGGTGAGACATCTTATGAATATACTCTGCAACCGGAACATGTAGCATTTCTTTAATTCAAAAATCTGCCTCATTAGGCATTTACAAAATAAATTAGTAAGATCTCAATTTGCTTGAGGCATAACAAGCTCGTAATGGCCCACTTGGCCTTCCTGTTTGAGCTGATCTAGTAGGTCTTCCTTCCGTCTTTTTCTACCTACCACTAGGTACCTATCATGGCCCACCCCATGAGACTTACTCTTAAGACCATACTTCTGGGCAATCTGATGTATTTGCTTCCGTTCGTCATTAGTCAGCTCTCTAGAGAAAGTCAAATCTGTGTGGCTCTCGGAGCGGGCGTAGTTTCTGATGATCTGTTCAATATCTCTCTTGGCAATTTTATTCACCCTCTCTACATCCAGACCAAGCCCTTCCCGCTTATGCTGCTCTTTGACTGAGATAGGCTCCCGTATGCCCTCACCAGATTTACCTAAACCACCACCAGTCCAACCCATCTTTCTCAGCAGCTGATTTCCAATATTATCTTCTTTGATTTGCTGTTTGTAAGCCTCCTCTGCTGAGCGGCCCTGAATTTCATTTCTTGAAATCACATCTTCAACAGCTCCTTTCTTCAAGTTGTTAATGACAGTTGGCTGGGTCTTTTTGAGGGTTTTCACAGCTTCCCCAGCAGCTTCATATTTGACAGTTTTCTTCACCCCAACTGCTTCTGCAATTACTTCACTCTCTAGAATCACTTTGCATTTCCAGCGGAGGCCTGTCATCCTTTCATAGACATACTCAACTGTCATTCGGTTAAACTGAGCTGTGTCGTTCAGCGTGCACACGGGATTTGAAGAATTCTCATAAACTACAAGATCCTTTATATCTTTCTTCTTTCCAGATCCTCTGGGTGAAGAGCCTGTATGGCACTGTGAACTTTTGACAGATGGATAAGTGGGCTGTGTTTTTTGAAGAATTTTCAAAGCCTCGTCGGCAGCTGCATGTTTACTTGTTTTCTTGGTTCCATAACCTTCAGCTAAGCAGTGATCTTGTAAAAACACTCGACAACGCCATGTGCGATTTGGCATCATCTCATATTTGTATTCAATTGACATCTTGTTGAATGAGGCAGAATTGTTAAGGATACCAATTGCATCATTTGCATTTTCTGTAATGACAAAATTGGTCCAGTGTTTGGCAGAAGCATTAAAAATTGGCTGCCCGGAAGCATCTTTACCCAGCACCACCAGGTCTTCTGGTGGCTTCAGAGCTGGAGGAAATTCATAGGAGGACATGCCAATCTGACACACCACGAGGTCCTCTCCAAATGTATGCTTGAATTTCCGCCGGACAACTCTAACTTCAATACGTTTCTGCAAGAGTTTTACAGCTAGCTCTGTAGCTCGATCCCTGGACCCATTCTTGCTGCCAGCATAACCTGTAGTTAAGTAGATATTTTGGCATCTAACTTCACAAGCATAGCCATCAGTTAGAAGTTTTTTATTTTTGGGGATGTCGGCAGGAGGAATTTCCTTTAAAGGAGCATATATATACTCAGGATTTGTCTTACACGCCTGAATACAACGAGTTAACATATATGTATAATTAATTTTATCAGATCCAGAAGTCATTTCTGGATTAGAAAGGTTCTTCCAGATTGTTGCCGTTAATTTTTCAATAAAATACTGCTTCTCGGCTACCACAGACTCGGGAAATGTCTGTGATGGTGAAGGCTCAGGAGTTGACTGAGAGTTTGCCTGCTGTGATGTGGTGCTTGGGGCAGGGTTCCCACTGTCAAAATACATGTTGGCTGTTACAGGCTGGTCTTTTGTGAGAATGAATCCTGATGAATCACAATACTGAGAATTCCCATCTTGTATACTGAAAGAGTCTTGAGTATAATCTTGGTAGATGTCTCTTGGCATGCTGGGAAAATGTGTTTGTTCATTTACCTCTTTTGTTTGAGGGCCATAAGGATCTTCCTGTCTTTCATCTTTTGAACTACTAGCTACAAAATGTACAGGCTCAAAACGAGGTCTCGCATGGAATTTGGAACCGGCTTGCTTTTTAGGAGGATTTTGACCTATAGAATGAGTGAAATTTACAATTCATTAAAATGGGAATATTTCAAAAGAACCAAGCAGGAAAATAGTACCAACCATATTATTTGCAAGCTGCATTGTTGGTACGAGACACTTCCATCACAAAAACTTCACGCCATTTGGGTGAAGAGACTCAATTATCAATGTAAGATTCCAGCATAAGGAGGGATGCTCCCTGTCTTTCCACATGTAAGGGAAGACCCTTGATAGAAAATATACCATTAAGTCAAGTATGCAGGTCACCACCACACAAGACTGGTAGCTGCTTTTGCATCAAATGAGCTAAAGCACAGGTGAAGTATACTCTTCACTTGTGCTGGAAGGTGAAGTGGACTGGAAGATTGTTCCAGTACAATCTCATACCACCCATGCTGAAAAGCTCACTTAAGGATTGAAAATGGAACAGATGGCTCTAACGCAAGACAGATGATGAGCAGAGGCAGTTACAAAGCCTTTCTCTTTTGTATCAGAGGTGAGTGACTCTGTGATGGTGCTTTACATAGTTGTGACTAAAAATCAAAGAAAAAGAATTATCAAAAGATTCCGAAAGTTTTCAACTTCAAAACCTCAGCTCTGACCCATTCATCACAAAAGGGTGTTTGCTCTATTTTCTTTCTAGAACAAACAACAGCTGGAAACTAATGATTTATGTGAGATGCCAAATTTAAAGCTATGGAAGAACTCTGATGAAGCTATACTAGACACTAGAGCTTCCTCCCTGTAACACTGCTCAGTAGAAAGCTCGTCCATCCTGGACCCATCCAAAAGGATTTAGTGACTTAGATGCTCAAGTGATCACAGTATAAGATTTTATTTAGAGGGCGGTTCCATGACATAAATTTCAAGGACTGCATAATAACATGATTTCAATATTCTTAGTTTTCAATTCTATTTAGCATCCTCAAAAAATTGTATATAATTAAAAGCTAAAACTCTTTTACCCGTAAGAACTAATGTTACCAATGTTATTTGAAATCATATACCACACTCATATCATTTTTTTTAAAGCCATGTTGTTTCTTCAAATCCCACCTTTCAGAAACAAGTATACTCACCATCACATGTTGAGAGGTGGCGTTTTTGACCTTTGGAAGGCTTGGACAGCACCAGATCATATGAAGGCATCTCCCCAATATCAATACCTTCAGCCATTTGGAGAATTTTTTCCATCAAGCGTGGGCTGTACCTATTTAAGTTAATATAATCTACAGTTAAAACAGGTAAGGATGTCTTTTTTAAAAAGCTTCAAAATAAGCCAGTCTTATAATTGCTCCCACAAGACTTTATCAACAGGGTATCTTGGCTATAAAAGCAAAGAATCGGCCCTAAAATATTTACCCATCAAATGAATAATTATGTTACTAATTAGGAATCAAGATTTTTCAGCATAAGACATACAAATATAAACTCAAAAAATTTTAGCAAAAACCTTATCTTTAATTTGAATTGAAAATATCAGTATAAATTCATGACTTGTTTTGACTGTGGTCTCTATCATTTCTCATGAAATGGAATCAGGGTCCTTAGAGAAATGGCTGATTCTAAGTCTGTGGCAGGAAATGTCTAAGGTGAGCCTGAGAAATCTTCTAGCACCTAAAACCAAGGAAACTGTCAAAGATCAAAGGTGTTGTGTCAAATGGACTCAGAAGCCAATTTGAATAGACTCTTATTGGCAAAGTGAGCCAACTCAAATATCGATAAGAACAATGATGGCAATGGATTGAAATATATCAAATATGTTGAAAATTCATTAGTTCATAATGATACTTACAAACTATTATTGGTCACCTTTGGAGGATGGAAGGAACCATGTCATTATTCTGCAAATAGGTAAATATGAAAGGAAGAAAGCAAACATTTATCCTGTATTTTCCTGTATAAATTGTACTTAGAGCAACCAAAGAGATGATGAGGAAAATGTCTTTTAGAGAAGCATTCCAGCTAATAAATGAAGGAATGGACTACTACCATTTTGTAACCTATAATAAAAAATGATCATCAGGCGGGCATGGTGGCTCACACCTGTAATCTCAGCACTTTGGAAGGCCTAAGCGGGTGGATCACTTGAGGTCAGGAGTTCGAGAACAGCCTGGCCAACATGGTGAAACTCCATCTCTACTAAAAATACAAAAATTACCCGGGCATGGTGGTGGACACCTGTAATACCAGCTACTTAGGAGGCGGAGGCAGGAAAACTGCTTGAACCTGGGAGGCAGAGGCTGCAGCGAGCCGAGATCACGCCACTGCACTCCAGCCTGGGCGACAGAGCTAGACTCCATCTCAAAAAAAAAAAAAAAAAAAAAAAAAAAAAGAAAAAAGAAAAGAAATTATCAACGGCTGCTAAACCTATTAGGTGAAAAGCTAATGGGGGAAGAACTCACAGTCAGACCCAAGCAAAAAAGCTAATGGGGGAAGAACTCACAGTCAGACCCAAGCAAATATTCTCAACTGATTATTGACAAAGGTGCCAAGGCAATTCAATGGAGGAAGGATAGCCTTCTCAACAAATGGCGCCGGAACTAGTAGGCATCCATAGGAAAAAAAAAAAAAAAAAAAAAAACAACTCTACAACCTAAACTTCACACCTTACACAAAACTAACTCAAAATACATCATAAACCTAAATATAAAATTATGAAACTTTTATTGAAAAAAAAAAACACAGGAGAAAATCTGTGGGATCTAGGGTTAGGCAAACAGTTCTTAGGCTTGATACCAAACATGATCCATAAAGAAACTGGTGATAAAATGGACGTCATTGAAATTAAAAAGTTTTGGCTGGGTGTGGTGGCTCACTCCTGTAATCCCAGCACTTTGGGAAGCCGAGGTGGGCGGATCACTTGAGGTCAGGAATTCAAGACCACTCTGGCCAACATGGCAAACCCCCAGCTCTACAAAAATAGAAAAAAAAAAATTGCTGGACATGGTGGTACACACCTGTAGTCCAAGCTACTTGTAAGACTGAGGCAGGAGAATCACTCAAACCCGGGAGGTGGAGGTTGCAGTGAGCCGAGATTGTGCCACTACACTCCAGTCTAGGTCTGGGTGACAGAGCGAGACTCTGTCTCAAAAAAAAAAAAAAAAAGAGTAAAAAGTTTTGCTCTTGAAAGACTGTGAAGAGGATGAAAGGTCAAGATGCAGACTGGGAGAAAATATCTGTAAACCACACACTTGACAGAAGACTAGTAGTACCTAAAACTCAATAGAAAAAAAATCAAATTAAAAAATGAACAAAAGACATAAACGAAATACTTCACCAAAGAGGATAGACAGATTGCAAATAAGCACATGAAAAGATGTTCATCACAAGCCACCAGGGAAATGCAATTTAAAATCACAATGAGGTATCACTATACACTTATTAGAATGGCTAAAATAAGTGACAATGGCTGGGCACAGTAGCTCACGCCTGTAATCCCCGCACTTTGGGAGGCCGAGGGGGGTAGATCATGAGGTCAGGAGTTCGAGATCAGCCTGACCAACATGGTGAAACCCCGTCTCTACTAAAAATACAAAGATTAGCCTGGCATGGTGGCGTGTGCCTGTAATCCCAGCTTCTCAGGAGGCTGAGGCAGGAGAATCGCTTGAACCTGGGAGACAGAGGTTGCAGTGAGCCGAGATTGTGCCACTGCACTTCAGCCTGAGTGACAGAGCAAGACTCCATCTCAAAAAAAAAAAAAAAAAGTGACAATACCAAATGCTGGCAAAAATGAGGAGAAACTGGATCACTCAGACATTGCTGCTGGGAATGTAAAATGATACAGTCACTCTGGAAAACAGTTTGGTAGTTTCTTATAAAACCAAACATCAGGCCGGGTGCGGTGGCTCACGCTTGTAATACCAGCACTTTGGGAGGCCAAGGTGGGCGGATCACCTGAGGTCGGGAGTTCGAGACCAGCCTGACCAACATGGAGAAACCTCGTCTCTACTAAAAAGACAAAATTAGCCGGGCGTGGTGGTGCATGCCTGTAATCCCAGCTACTCTGGAGGCTGAGGCAGGAGAATCGCTTGAACCCAGGAGGTGGACGTTGCAGTGAGCCAAGATCGCATGATTGCACTCCAGCCTGGGCAACAAGAATGAAACACCACCTCCAAAATAAAAAAAATCAGTTACCACTTGATCCAGTGATTGCAATTATACT
The DNA here is from genome assembly GCF_029281585.2 of Gorilla gorilla gorilla. Classification (NCBI taxonomy): domain Eukaryota; kingdom Metazoa; phylum Chordata; class Mammalia; order Primates; family Hominidae; genus Gorilla; species Gorilla gorilla. Next base: position 131,280,933 of record NC_073247.2, read on the forward strand.
CTTGGACATTTATTCCAGAGAAATGAGAACTTATGTTCACACAAAAACCTGTACATGAATGTTCATAGCAGCTTTATTTGTAACAGCCCAAAACTACAATCAGCCCAGATGTCCTTCACCAGGTGAATAGTTAGATTCTGGTACACACACACTATGGAACACTACTTGGGACAAAAAGGAACTTTTTTTTTTTTTTGAAACAGAGTCTCACTCTGTCACCCATGCTGGAATGCAATGGCGCGATCTCAGCTCACCGCAACCTCCGCCTCCTGGATTCAAGTGATTCTCCTGCCTCAGTCTCCCAAGTAGCTGGGACTATAAGCATGCACCACCAGGCGGGGCTAATTTCTGTATTTTTAGTAAGACAAGGTCATCACGTTGACCAGGCTGGTGTCAAACTCCTGACCTCTCCGCAGGCCTCAGCCTTCCAAAGTGCTGGGATTACAGGCATGAGCCACCGCACCCGGCCATCTCTTTGTATTATTTCTTACAGTTGCATGTCAATCTATAATTATCTCAAGAAAAATTTCAGTTTAAAAAGCTGATCGGGGACTTTATCATCTTAATATCACTAAAAGTGGGACAACCGAACATGTACCCCACGATGTGATACAATAGGATATCACGGCACTATCTAGAAAGCATTATGGCTCTCCAGAGAATTGAACCTGAAACTAATCAAGTTCCTGACTCCCAGAAACATGTGAAACACCACAAGAATGGAACTATCCAACTCCAGAATGAGGGAACAGTATGTGACAGCCCAGTTTCCTCATCAAATAAATACTGTAGAATGAAAATAAAAGGAAGAGGGAGTGGTTATAGGTTAAAGGAGATGGATCAATCAAATACATTGTATAGACTTTGTATCATGAATGAATCAAACGAGCTGTAAAAAGACATTTGAGACAAATGAAGAAAACTGAACATGCAATAGGCATTGGGTGATTTTTAAGAAATTACTGTAAATTTTGTTGAATATGAATAATGGTATGGTGACTATTTTTAAAAATTCTTATCTGATACAGATGTGTACTGAAGAATGTACAGGTGAAATGATGTCAGGATTTTAAAAAATATACTCCGGACTATATTGCCCACAAAAACCTAGGGCAGAATAGATGAAGAAGGTTAGCATGGCAGACTGCTGATGATTGCTGAGTGATGGGTACATGGGATTCATTAAACTCTTTTCTACTTTTGTGTGTTTGAAATTTTAAGACAAAGCTTTAAAATATACAATTTAAAAAATGGCTCCTGGCTGAGCACAGTGGTTCATGCCTATAATCCCAGCACGTTGAGAGGTGGAGGTGGGCAGATCACTTGAAGCCAGGAATTCAAGACCAGCCTGGGCAACATGGCGAAACACCATCTTTACAAAAAATAAAAATAACAAACAAACAGAAAACGTAGCCAGGCATGGTGACCCATGCCTGTAGTCCCAGCTACTTGGGAGGCTGAGGTGGGAGGATCACTTGAGCTGGGAAGGTCAAGGCTGCAGTGAGCTGTGATCACACCTGTAATCCTAACACTCTGGGAGACCAAGGCAAGAGGATCACTCAAGCCCAGGAATTCAAGATCAGCCTGGGCAACATGGCAAGACCCTGTCTCTACAAAGAAAAAAAAAAAAAAAAAGCTGGGCATGGTGGCATACACCTGTAATCCCAGCTACTCAAATCACTTGAGCCTAGGAAGTTGAGGCTACAGTGAGCTGTGATCACACCACTGCACTCCAGCCTGGGTGACAGAGGAACCTGTCTCAAAAATAGTTATAATAACCCCAACCACTGATAACTTCATCAACATGTTGGGGTTGTTTTTTTTAATTAATTTTTTTTTTTGAGACTGAGTCTCACTCTATTGCCCAGGCTGGAGTGCAATGGCATGATCTCGGCTCACTGCAGCCTCTGCCTCCTCAGTTCAAGTGATTCTCCTGTCTCAGCCTCCCGAGTAGCTGGGATTACAGGAGCGCACCATCATGTCCGGCTAATTTTTGTATTTTTAGTACAGACAGGGTTTCACCATGTTGGCCATGTTGATCTCGAACTCCTGACCTCGTGATCTGCTTGCCTCAGCCCCCCAAAGTGCTGGGATTACAGGCGTGAGCCACCGTGTCTGGCCATGTCGGGGTTTATTTTTTAATGCTTTTTCTGTGTTTTCCATAACTCCCCATCACTATCAAGTCATCTATGTTGATTTGAAATCTGGTGGGGTTTTTTGTTTTTAATTTACTGTATCATAAGCCTTTTCTCCACATCATTACCACATGAGTTTTAATGGCTATACAGTATTTATATTATTGAATAAAATGTAAGATATCATTAAGGCAAGTCTAATATAGTAATTTTTTAAGATGCACGCATACTATATTTTTAAGTCTGCTAAGTTACCCTTTAGATTATAAATGCTTAAAAAAGAAAACCAGGCCAGGCGTGGTGGCTCATGCCTGTAATCCCAGCACTTTGGGAGGCCGAGGCAGGCGGATCACTTGAGGCTAGGAGTTCAAGACCAGCCTGGACAACATGGTGAAACCCTGTCTCTATTAAAAACACAAAAATTAGCCAGTCATGGTGGTGTGCACCTGTAGACCCAGCTATTCGGGAGACTGAGGCAGGAGAATCGCTTGAACCCGGGAGGCGGAGGTTGCAGTGAGCGGAGATCACAGGCTGCACTCCAGCCTTGGCGACAGAGCAAGACTGTCTCAAAAGAGAAAGAAAAAAAAGAACCCCAAAATTCTGAAGTCTTATGGTTCTCAAAAGTAGCTGATATTATACCAAGCTTTTGGAAACCAGGATGTGACTCAACTATCCCACCATACCTAGCACATAAAAAGATGATTTCTAATGAACAAAAACATCTGTCTTCATAAGTTTTACATCTCTGGACACAAGACAGGTGCATATATATGCATACTTATGAATAACGTAAACCACTATAATATACAATGGCAGCTGAAATTTAATAAATATTCAGTAATAGATGCTTACAAAACTTTTTTTTTTTTTTGAGATGGACTCTCACTCTGGCACCCAAGCTGAAGCGCAATGACGCGATCTCGGCTCACTGCAACCCCTGCTTCCCAGGTTCAAGCAATTCTCCCGCCTCAGCCTCCCGAGTAGCTGGGACTACAAGCACCCATCACCACGCCTGAGTTTTACCATGTTGGCCACGCTGGTCTCAAACTCCTGACCTCACGTGATCTGCCCGCCTCGGGCTCCCAAAGTGCTGGGATTACAGGCATGGGCCACTGGCCACGGCCTTTTTACAAAACTTTAAAAAAGTATATTAAACTGTTCTACTAAGTTCAAATAAAAAAGCTGAGATTTGAAAATTAAGCAAAGATTAAGGTTTCCAAGTATAAAATTGTTTATTCAAAACTATTCATAAGGAAAACTAATTTAAAAAAAAAAAAACTTTTCATAAGACGGGCCGGAGCCTGGCAAAATGGCTGATGCCTGTAATCCCAGCACTTCGGGAGGCCCAGGTGGACGGCTCACCTGAGGTCAGGACCAGCATGGCCAACGTGGTGAAACCCCGTCTCTACTGAAAATACAAACAAAATTAGCTGGGCGTGGTGGTTCACGCCTGTAATCCCAGCTACTCGGAAGGTGGAGGCAGGAGAATCACTTGCACTCGGGAGGTGGAGGCTGCACTGAGCTGAGATCGCACCATTGCACTTCAGCCTGGGTGACAGAGCAAGGTTCTCTCAAAAAAAAAAGAAGAAGAAGAAGAAGAAAAAGCTGGGAGCAGTGGCTCATGCCTGTAATCTCAGCACTTTGGGAGGCCGAGGCGGGCGGATCATCTGAGGTCAGGAGTTCGAGACCAGCCTGACCAACATGGAGAAACCCTGCCTCCACTAAAAATACAAAATTAGTCGGGCATGGTGGTTGCACGCCTATAATCCCAGCTACTAGGGAGGTTGAGGCAGGAGAATCGCTTGAACCCGGGAGGCGGAGGTTGCAGTGAGCCGAGATCGCACCATTGCACTCCAGCCTGGGAAACAAGAGCGAAACATTGTCACACAAAAAAAAAAAGAAAAAAGAAAAAGAAAAAAGGACTCGGGCCAGGCGCGGTGGCTCACCCTTGTAATCCCAGCACTTTGGGAGGCCAAGGCGAGTGGATCACTTGAGCTCAGGAGTTCAAGATCAGCCTGAGCCACAGAGGGAAACCCCATCTCTATTAAAACAACAACAACAATTGATAAGACTCCTGATATCATAAGTTAATAACATACACCCAGATTATTGATAATCTTTCAAAAGCTCTCACACCCATTTCATTAGCTAGTGATTTATGCACTCTCCCTACTATGTGCACAGTTTTGCAACACGAGCCCAGCCAACATCTACTTTCCAAACACCAGTCTTGTATCAACCAGGAAACGACAAATAAGGGAGCAAAGCTGGTTTCATTTTAAGGTATATTTTATCTATTAATTAATGTCTCATCAAAGGTAAATAGTAGGCCAGGATTCTCCTTCTAATCTTATTGATCAACAATGACTGGAAAACTAAATGCCCCAGTTAATCAAACTGCTTTATTAAATATAAAGACACTATCTACAATTTTAAGTAAAAATCACACAGTTCTCTAGGCATTCATATGTACAATTATTTAAGTGCTGTAGATGTAGTTGGTCAGAAAACTGAACATATTTTTCACTAGCCACAAGACATATCTCAGAAATTGCCTGCAGAAAAAAATTCTTGGTTAAGTTGTTTACTTGGACGAAACAGACAGATGAAAAAATGAAGTGAAACAATTTTAGCCATTTGAGCTTTCTGGTTGCCTGGACAATGAGGGAGAAAATGATTAAAAAACAGAATAGAAACATTTTTATTTTATCCTACAAAGCAGTGGTTCTGAGAGTGCTGATCTCTGGATCAGCAACATCGGCATCACCTGGAAACTTATCAAAAATACAAATTCTGAGGCCCCACCTCAGACCTACCGAGTCAGACACCCTGGGGCTGGGACCCAGCAATCTGTTTTAACAAGCCTAACAGGTGATTTTGATGTGTACTTAAGTTTGAACTCCCCAGTTACAGAGTCAAGAAGATATTCAAATTTGTTCTGTGGAAATTGCCACCATCACCAAAAGGAATGAAATATGGTCTGTTTCCCTGCACATTTGAGTTCCTCCTGGCTTGGTCTTATGATGAAGGAATTTTCAAAGATTTCTTTGACCTAGAAGTTTATTTCAGCTCCAAGTAAAATGGAATACAAAACATTTTGCCAGAGGGAAAAAAGAGCAAGGAAATTCCTTTGTGCTATTCTTCACAGCCTGTTCCAAAAGTCAAGTGATAAACCTTGAGCAACAAATCAACAATTTAAGGCCAGGTGCAGTGACTCACTCCTGTAATCCTAGCACTTTGGGAAGCCGACGCTGGCGGATCACTTGAGCCCCAGGGTTCGAGACCAGCCTGGCCAAAATGGCGAAACCCCGTCTCTACCAAAAATACAAAAATGAGCCGGGTGTGGTGGTGCATGCCTGCAATCCCAGCTACTCGGGAGGCTGAGACATGAGAATTGCTTGAACCCAGGAGGTGGAGGTTGCAGTGAGCCAAAATCGTGCCACCGCACTCCTGCCTGGGTGACAGAGCAGACTCTGTCTCAAAAAAAAAAAAAAAAATTAACAATTTAAGTTTAGAAAGAGCTATTTCACCATGTATTCTGCAATTCACTTGAGAGAAGAGTATTCTGCTACAGAAAACAAGAACTCTGCCAAAATCTACATTAACATCAACAAGTATTGGAACACAAGTTTTACCCACCTGAAGATGAGAGGTAACATAAAGCCCATCTAAAGACTGCACTTGGTCCCTAGCTTCCAAGAGTCTTCATTGGCCCTTCCCTTTCTTCTATATGGAAGCTATCAGATATAATGCAAACATTACTTTTCAGTTAAGCTATTTGATAATGTAATGGCAGTTCTTGTATTAACTAAACTGACTTAGCTACAATGTAACATGGTGTACATACATAGTATGTACAATGTAGCATACATAGTATCCACAGATGCACCTGTGTGCACACACAACAGCCTGCAATTCTTGAGCCTTTAACACCAACTACCATTGGCCTACTTTGTGTTTTTAATGCCCTGGTTATGTACAAGGGTGTTGTTCTTGGAATTAAATCCTGAGATATAATGATGTGGCTTATGTTCAGTTACTTGCTTTCACTCATGATCCATCCTTCCCAAATATGACAGCTGTGGCTCAGTGGAAAGAGCATCAGTCTGGGTATCAGAAGACCTAGGTCCTAGCCCCAGCTGCAAGACCTTGGAAACGTCACTTAACTTCTTGGCCTCCACTGATTTAGCAGTAAAAATGAGACACCACCTAATCCCCAAGGTTGTTGTAGGAAATGAAATAATAAATATTTAAAATGTGTTGTACATCATAAAGCTGTATACATCCACTCACTCCACACACATTTATTGAGCAGCTATTATTTAGCAGGCAATCTTCTAGGCACTGAGGATAAAGGTGTAAACAAGAAAGCAAAATCCCTATCCCTAAGGGAGCTTCCATTCTAGTGGGAAGGTAAGATTTATTATTAACACAAAGGATGGTTATCCTCATTTAAGTTTTTGTTTTTATTTTAAGGATTCAGATTTCCGACAGCCTTCTGTGATATTATGGAGACTTACGATTATAGGATAAAGGTAACTTTTGAACTCAAGAACAACACTGTTAGGCAAAGGTCAAGTAGATTTATCTGACTTGTTCAATAACTAAGGCTTCTTCAGTTGTAACCAGTTCCTCCTAATCATTATCTCTGGAGGTAGAAATTATGCTAACCTTGAGAAGACAGAAAAATAATGTCTGTGATGAGAGCAAAGTATATCACACTGAATGCCATGTTCAATAATTAAGGGCAGGAGGAGACAATCTTATTTTTCTGCATCTGTTACAGTCACTCCTGGAACTGAACTGGCCAAAATTGACATGATCATATTCCAGAATCTCTCACCCTTCCTGATTTAAAAAAAACAAAAACAAAAAAACACTATGATTGCAGGAATGTCAAAAGAAGTCGTCTCCCAGTCTATCAAAGAATGACTAGTCTAGTATAGGGCCGATTTAGGGGTTCTGAAGGACAGAGGTCCAAGTAGCCTCTTCAAAAAAAAAACAAAAAAACAAAACACGCTGTGTTGGAACCATACTGCAGTCTCCATTGAATGCAAAGAGCTTTCAAAGAGGCCTGTTCAAAACGTCACCAGGTTCTAGGAAAGGGGGGAAAAACAAACACACACACACCCCCACCCCCACCCCCACCACAGACACACACACCTAAAACCTCACTCAGAGCCAAATGTTAATCCTTCTGATCCCATTTAGGGTAAAAAGAGGGCAATCCATTTTTACAGTAGATATATCCATTTCTTTGTCTGAGTCCAGACACATTATGCGCAAATCTACAAGCAAGGCTGACGCTGCTGCGGCTCAGAGAGCTGATACGTACCGCCTCCCCAGGAGAAGACAGTAAGACCCTGCTAGGGGGCTGCAAGTAGAGGGGGGTATTTAAGAGGAATGGAAAAAGAGAGTGGTCAGGAGGAGACTAGAACAGTGGGGTCCCCTCGCCCTTCCCCCACAACCCCAACTGTCGAATATATTCTCTGCGGATACTGCATCCTTGGAAGGCCCTACGCAGGTCCGAGATGCTGCTATTCATCATTTCCCACGTCCTCTAATACCGCCACCAACTACAATGACCACCTCTCAATAATCCTCTTCTAGGCGCTGCTTCATCTCCATCCCTGGTCCTGGAGAGGCCGCTTCCGCGATCTCTGCACCCTCCTAGCTGTTATGTCATGCCCAGCCACCACAGTCGGCCACCCCACCCCCAGGCCAATAGTGATCCCTCTAGTGCCCTCCAGCACCTCCAAATCTCCAGCCTCCAACCTATCCTCCGCATCCCGCCCCCGTCCCTATCCCAACCACCATCATCGATCCCTCCAGCGCCGTCCCTAACCCGATCCCCCATCACCGATCTCTCACCCCCGTCCCTAACCCGACACCCACACCTTCCTCACCTGCAGCCCAGGAAGACGTGGTTGGTCCAGGCGGCGGAGAGCGCGAGGAGCTGGTCGAGGGCAGCCCCGGGATAGCTGTGCAGGTGCCGACAGATGAAGCTGCGCCGCAGAGCCCACTGCCAGTCACTTTCGTGGCTATAGCGCCACTGCTCCAGCACTGGCTCGGGCGGGGGCGGCGGGAGGGGCGGCAGCGGCGGCGGCGGGAGGGGGGGCAGCGGCGGCGGCGACAGGAAGTCGCCCCCCAACAGCAGACGTCCTCCAGCCATCTTCTCCGCCCCCAAGCAGGGACCCCAGGGACGAAGCCGACTACGGACCGCGAGCTAGGCAGCTAGCAAGCGGGCGGAAACGGGGGGCCGGTGGGAGGGGCCGGGTAAGGAGGGGCGCGCTGAGGGGAGAAGATCAACTCTCGGGGGGACTGGAGTGTGTGCGTGGGGGCCACCGTTAGGAGGAAAAGAGGAGCACGAGCTCGCGTCCCGACACTGGGATGCACGTCCCCTGCACTCCTCTAACTCGTGGAGGAACAGAAGGGCTTCCGCCGCACTCACGCGCGAGCCGGGGAGGCCGAGTCAGGCTCCGCACCTCCACGGATCCGCAGACCCACGCACTGCGCGGAGAGCGATAAAAGACCCCAGCACGCTCTGCTCCCCTCCTCTAGGTTCTAGCCTACCTACCCGCGTGCCGTCCGGGGTTGTGAGGCCAGTGCGCTTGCGCCGCGGCTGTTCCCTAACTTCCAAATCCCGTCGCAGAATCTCGCGCGACGTACTTTTTTCCCTCCAGTGACGACTACGGGCCTTTGACGCACTACGGTGACAAGCGGAGGGCGGGGACTCCAGAAAGGGAATTTAGGAAGGTTCTCTGAGGTTCGAGAATATGGTTAGAAGGTGCCCTCAGATGAATGTTGGTAGCCCACGGTTCGTCTGACGCTTTTCCCTGGATTTTTAAGCGGCGCGACAGTGAGACCATGTTCCTTGTAAGGGATTTAGGTCTGCACTGGACTTTACATTAAAACAAAACAAAACAGTCAGCTCCCCGAGGTGCCTTTTCTTCAGAGAGTAGCTTGAAATGCTCTGTGCATCGTGCATCATTAGCTTTGTGTAATAGCTTACTGCGGAAACGTAGTAAAAATGAAACACTTGCCAAGAAAATCATCCACAGCGCCGCTTCTCAAGTTAGCCAGTTTCAAGTCCATACTGTATCCCAATTACGAACACAGATACTGTTTACACAGTTCTGATCACGATTGCAAGTCTGTATTTCAGGTATCAACTTAAGTGCAAAAGATTACAAGATACAAAAGGGGCCCAGAGAAGAGGGTACTGCAAGGTAGCAAGCCGCTCAATCACTGTAGCCAAATGTATCACTCCACCCGGAGTCAGCTTCACTCAATAACTTCAGTCCCTATCTGCCAACCTGTGTCACGAAAGCAGTTAATCAATGAGTGTCTGTCGGCGGGATTTACACAGCACCTACTGTGTGCTCAATACAGCAAGAGTACAAAAAAGAAGGAAAGAAAGTGGGTTTTCTCTGTTGTCCTGGAATTGACTACAATCTTGGTGGGGATAAATAGCCCTGCATAAAACTAAATGTTCCACCAGGAGCCGGACCATTGGATGAGGTGGCTTTAACACACTACCATCTTTAACTCTTTAATGACGTATTTCTAATTATATGACACTTTATGTTAGCGGTGTATTAGACTGAGGGGAGCAGAAGATAACAGCACTTTACACACTTTCATAATTTATTTCCACGTCTGTCTTTCTCTGTGGTGGGCATTCATGTTTATTGGGGTAACAATCGAAATGTTTTTTAAAAGTTCACAAGGTGATACATGCTGTGAAGAAAATAAAACAGGCTGGGTGCGGTGGCTCACGCCTGTAATCCCAGCACTTTGGGAGGCCGAGGCAGGAGGATTACTTGAGGTCAGGAATTCGAGACCAGCCTGGCCAACATGGTGAAACCCCTGTCTCCACTAAAAATACAAAAATTAGCCGGGCGTGGTGGCAGGCGCCTGTAATCCCAGCTACTCCGGAGGCTGAGGCAGGAGAATCGCTTGAACCCGGGAGGCAGAGGTTGCAGTGAGCCAATATCGCGCCACTACACTCCAGCCTGGGCAATAGAGTGAGACTCCGTTTCAAAAAAAAAAAGAAAGAAAGAAAACAGAGCAGTGCAAAGGCAAATGACTGGGGGAACACTAGATGAGGAGTCAGGTGACCTAAATTCTCATCTCATCATTGCCAACAACTATCTCTACAGCCTTCGGAAAGACACTTCACCTCTGTGCCCTTATTTTTCTCACTCGTACAATCATTACTTGAATGTATTATCTCTAACCTTCCTTCGTAGTACTATATTCTTTGATTTGATGGTTTAGAGACTAACATTACCTCAATAAACATGAATGCCCACCATAGAGAAAGACAGACATGGAAATACAGAATTCTCAAATTGAAAAGTGCTGTTATCTTCTGCTCTTCTCAGTCCAATACACCCCAACGCATAAGGTGTCATATAGTTAGAAATATGTCTTAAGAGAGTTAAAGAGGGCACTGAGTCAAAGCCACCTCATCCAGTGGTCCTACTGCTGGTGGCACATTTAGTTTTACATAGGGCTATTTCTCCCCACCCAGCTTGTAATCAATTTCAGGACAACAGAGAAAAACCACTTTCTTTCCTTTTTGTATTCTTGCTGTATTCCACTGGAATGTCAGTTACATGAAAGCATGGAACTCATCTGTTTTGTTCTTAGCACCTACACCTTGATCCTGCAGGCACTCCAGAGATATTTGTTGAATTAAATGCATAAATGAATGAAGCTCTTCCTTTTGTCTCAACCCAGTGAAAATCATTTCCTTGGAGCCTACATTTTAAGCTGATTTGTTATTTTATAATTAGATTAATTTCAGCCTGCTATTGCTTGAGTGTGTCCCCTTCAAAATTTAAGTGTTGAAACTTAATGGCTAATGTGATGGTATTAAAAGGTGGGGCCTTTAAGAGGTCATTAAGCCATGAGAGCTCCTCCCTCAGGAATGGGATTAAGGCCCTAATGAAAGAGGCTTTAATCGGTGTTTGGTCACTTGCCCTTTGCCTTCTGCCATGTGAGGATATAACACTCCTCTCCCCTTGTTGCTGGAGGATGCAGCAACAAGGCACCATCTTGGAAGCAGAGAGCAGAGAGCTGCCCCAACCAGACAACTGAACCTTCTGGTGCCTTAATCTTGGATTTCCCAGGCTCTGGAACTCTGAGAAATAAATATATATTCTTTATAAGTCTCAGGTCTCAGTATCTTGTTATAGCAGCATAAATGGACTAAGACATAGCCTAAGTTGCCAACTTTCACCAAAATCAGCATTGTAATAAATATACATCTTTCCTAGAAAACAATCTGTGAAAAGATAAACTACTTCCTCTCAGCCTGGATTAAAACTTTTCCGTTGTATAGAAACAAATAATTGTAATCTGACTTTTGAAATTGGATTACAAAATAAAAGGTGTTGGAACTGATGTAAGAGGCCATCTGCTCTGGAACAGCCATAACAGGATTCCATTTGTAAATCTCACTAAGGAATAAGCAGTTTCATCCATAGAACACAAATTTCCAGGATTCTCCATGTCCTTCTCTCCCTGGTATCCTTCTGATTACAAAAAAATCCATCAGCCAATCTATTTTAGCCCATTCCTTTCTCACAGCCACAGATGGTTTCTCAGTGAGCAGGAGTTAAAACCCCTGAGAAGAAATACATTAGTTGAAGAGAGGTGTAGGCATAGATAATAAAGGTCGCCATTACAATCCTGAACAATCCAGAAGGCTGGGCGCGGTGGCTCATACCTGTAATCCCAGCACTTTGGGAGGCCGAGGCGGGCGGGTCACCTGAGGTCAGGAGTTTGAGACCAGCCTGGCCAACATGGTGAAACCCCATCTCTACTAAAAATACAAAAATTAGCCGTGCATGGTGGCATACGCCTGTATTCTCAGCTACTCAGGAGGCTGAGGCAGGAGAATTGCTCGAACCTGGGAGGTGGAGGTTGCAGTGAGCTGAGATCGCGCCACTGCACTCCAGCCTGGGCAACAGAGCAAGACTCCGTCTCAAAAAAGAAAAAAAAAACAAAAATTAAAACAATCCGGACACCACCTGTAATCATCCATCCTCCTCCCCTCTATTGCAGGGGTCTGTCACTGTCTTTTTTTTTTTTTTTTTTTTGAGACGGAGTCTCGCTCTAATCCACTGTTGCCCAGGCTGGAGTGCAGTGGCACGATCTCAGCTCACTGCAACCTCCGCCTCCCTGGTTCAACCAATTCTCTGCCTCAGCCTCCTAAGTAGCTGGGATTACAGGCGCCGGTCACCACGCCCTGCTAATTTTTGTATTTTTAGTAGAGACGGGGTTTCACCATCTTGGCCAGGTTGGTCTTGAACTCCTGACTTCGTGATCCACTCACCTCAGCCTCCCAAAGTACTGGGATTACAGGCGTGAACCACCGTGCCCGGCCGTGTCACTGTCTTAAGACACATAAACCCCCGTTTTGACTGCTTTGAGCTTCCTTTCCTGCTTTTGCCTATAGGGGGAGTCAGTACGTAATGAAAAGACAGAAACTTGGAACCTGTCTTTTAACTATCCCATAAACTATCCCAAAAATCAGATCACTAAAAGTTCTTGACCCGAAAATTCTGCACCACCATGTGCTCTTGAGGAATGTTTAGTAACGGATTGAAAGCATAACTAGGAGTTCTCACTGGCCAATTCTGAGTAATGTGAGCACCAATATTATTAAAGACAGTAATGAATTATAAACCACTGAAAACTTGGGAGCCATAAGTCCACAGTGATACCAAATAGATAAATAAATGAGAGAGAAGGGAGGGCCTTTGCAGGGAGGGGCTTTGCTTTCAGTCGAATACCATGTGCTGACTGGTAAATATGGAGGGAGTGCTGGAGTTGGAAAATCATCATCTTATATAGATTGGTCCAGGCAAACATTATCAACAGATGCTCAATCCAAGGAGAAATTTTTGATGAGTAAGATATTTCCAGGAACTTAACAGTTTCTCTCCACAGATTGTTTATTAGTAGCAATAAAAAAAAAACAGTAATTATATCCTGGAGAAATTGGGCAACACCTTGACCCAAAATGAGAACGTCCTATTTTTAAAATAGGACTTCAAAAATATCAATGTCATGAAAGACAAAGAAGGGCTATTCCAAACGAAAGGAGAGTAAAAAGACAGGGCACAATGCATAAACTTAGACTAGATCCTGTACTGTGAGAAAAAAATGCTATAAAGGATATTATTTGATAGATTAGTGTTAGAATGTGAAATTTACCAAAGTTGATAACTGTCTGCAGTTATGTAAGAAAATATTATCTGTATATATGGGGCACATACATATATATGGGGCACAAAAATGATAAAGCAATAGGGCAAAATGTTATCAACTGGTGAATTTGGGTCAAGAGTATGTGAGTGTATGTTGTACCATTCTTTTTTTTTTTTTTTTTGAGACGGAGTTTCACTCTTGGTGTCCAGGCTAGAGTGCAATGGCGTGATCTCAACTCACCACAACCTCTGCCTCCTGGGTTCAAGCGATTCTTCTGCCTCAGCCTCCTGAGTAGCTGAGATTATAGGCATGTGCCTGGCTGATTTTGTATTTTCAGTAGAGACGGGGTTTCTCCATGTTGGTCAGGCTGATCTCGAACTCCTGACCTCAGGTGATCTGCCTGCCTCAGCCTCCCAAAGTGCTGGGATTACAGGCGTGAGCCACCGCGCCCAGCCGCATTGTACTATTCTTGTAACTTAATTTCAAAATGTAGTTTGAAAAGTGCAATAGTGGGCCAGGCGCAGTGGTTCATGCTTGTAATCCCAGCATTTTGGGAGGCCAAGGTGGGCAGATCACGAGGTCAAGAGACCAAGACCATCCTGGTCAACAAGGTGAAACCCGTCTCTACTAAAAATACAAAAATTAGCTGGGCGTGTTGGCGCTTGCCTGTAGTCCCGGCTACTTGGGAGGCTGAGGCAGAAGAATCACTTGAACCTGAGAGGCGGAGGCTGCAGTGAGAGATCGTGCCACTGCACTCCATCCTGGGCGACACACCGTGACTCCATCTCAAAAAAAAAAAAAAGTGCAATAGCTCCTGACATTGGTGAAGAATATAAATCTAGTGCAGTGGCACAATCTCTACTCACTTGCAGCCTCCGCCTCCCGGGTTCAAGCGATTCTCCTACCTCAGCCTCCCAAGTAGCCGGGACTACAGGCATATGCCACCACACCCGGCTGATTTTTTTGTGTTTTTAGTAGAGACAGGTTTTCACCGTGTTGGCCAGGCTGGTCTTGAACTTGTGACCTCAAGTGATCCGCCCCAAAGTGCTGGGATTACAGGTGTGAGCCACCACGCCCAGACTCTAGCTACCTCTCTTAATCACTTATCTTGAGGTTGCACTTTACTGGGACCTCTGGAGAGCTTATAAATGATGCCCCTACTCTTATGAAGCTTAACATCTCTTGAGGAGGGAAGTCCCCCAAATAAGAAGCAGAGAAGATTACATAAGTTCAAGTAGGGGCCGGACTCAGTGGCTCACGCCTATAATCTCAGCACTTTGGGAGGCCAAGGTGGGCGGATCTCTTGAGCTCAGGAGTTGGAGACCAGCCTGGCAATATGGTGAAGTCTCGTCTCTACAAAAAAATACAAAATGTAGCTGAGTGTGGTGGTGCATGCCTGTAGTCTCAGCTACTCAGGAGGCTGAGGTGGGAGGATCGCTTGAGCCCAGGAGGTAGCAGTTGCAGTGAGCCGTGATCATGCCACTGCATTCCAGCCTGGGCGATGGAGTCAGACAGTGTTAAAAAAAAAAAAAAGTTCAACTAGGGAGTTTGAAAATGGAGAAGAGATCAGGAATCAGGATAGGTGGATGAGATCAAGAAAGTCTTTAAAGTAGGACCTGAGCCTTGAAGGTAGGATTTAAATCAGTAGATGATATTTCAGACAGAGTCAACGAACAGTTTGTGTAACTCAGGGAGAGGTTTGTGCAGAGACAGAATAGACTGGACAGAGAACAAATATTGGGAAGTGTTGAAAAACGTGGTTGAGTAGATACAAGGGGCCAGTCTGCAAGTTCCCCAAGGGCAGCATCTAACTAGATCTCATGCAAAAGATTTAATTAAGCCCGGGAGCAGTGGCTCACCCCTGTAATCCCAGCACTTTGGGAGGCCGAGGCGGGAGGATCACTTGAGGTCAGGGGTTAGAGAGTAGCCTGGCCAAGATGGCAAAATCCGTCTCTACTAATAATACAAAAATTAGCCGGGCGTGGTGGCGGGCCAGGGACTACAGGCCCATGACACCAGGCTAGTTTTGGTTACGTTTCTTAATGGCTGGGAAAAAATTGCTGGGCACAGTGGCTCATGACTGTAATCCCAGCACTTTGGGAGGCCAAGGTGGGTGGATCACTCGAGCTCAAAAGTTCGAGACCAGCCTGGGCAACATGAGGAAACCTGTGTCTACAAAAGATACAAGAATCAGCGGGGCGTCAGGGCGCGCTCCTGTAGTCCCAGCTACTTGGGAGGCTGAGGCAAGAGAATTGCTTGGGCCCAGGAGCTCGAGGCTGCAGTGAGCTATGACTACGCCACTGCACTCCAGCCTGGACGAAGAGTGAGACCCTGTTTCAAAAAAAAAAAAAAAAATCAAAAGAATAATTCAGGATATGTGAAATTCAAATCACATGTCCATAAGTGAAGTTTTATTGAGCACAGCCATGCTCAACCTCTTACATATTATCTACGGCTGCTTCTGTGCTATAGTAACAGTTGAATAGTTGCAGAGATCATATGGCCTGCAAAGCCTAAAATATTTATCAGCTGGCGCTTTACAGAAAAAGTTTGCAGCTGGGTGCGGTGGCTCACGCCTATAATCCCAGCTCTTTGGGAGGCCGAAGTGGAAGGATCGCTTGAGCCCAGGAGTTGAAGACCACACTGAGCAACAGCCAGACCCCAGTCTCTACCCTCCTCCAAAAAAAATTAAAAACAATCTGGGCATGGTGGCACGAACCTATAGTCCCAGATACTCAGGAGGCTGAGGTGGGAGGATCACCTGAGCCCAGGATTTTGAGGCTGCAGTGAGCTGTGATCGCACCACTGCACTCAAGCCTGAGCAACACAGTGAGATCCAGTCTCAAGAAAAAAAAAAAAAAAAAGTTTGCTCACTCCTGACCTAAAGCAATGGTTGTCCACATGGGACGATTGTGCACAGGGAACATTTTGGCAATGCCTGGAAACATTTCTGGTGGTCACAACTGTGGAGGGTAGGGAGGGCATCCTACTGATATCTAGTTAGTAGAGGCCAGGGATAGTGCTAAATATTCTTTAACACACATGACAGCCCTCCAGATGTCTGGTCCCAAATGTCCATAGTACTGTGGTTGAGAAACTCTGGATTATAGGACTCTAAGGTGAGTACTTTCTTTTTTTTTCTTTTTGAGACAGAGTTTTGCTCTGTCTCCCAGGTTGGAGTGCAATGGCGCGATCTCAGCTCGCCGCAACCTCTGCCTTCCAGGTTCAAGCAATTCTCCTGCCTCAGCTTCCCCAGTAGCTGGGATTACAGGTACGTGCCACCATGCCTGGCTAATTTTTGTATTTTTAGTAGAGACGGGGTTCCACCATGTTGGCCAGGCTGGTCTTGAATTCCTGGCCTCAAGTGATCCATCCACCTCGGCCTTCCAAAGTGCTGGGATTACAGGCGTGAGCCATTGCACCTGGCCAGGTGAGTACTTTCTAGTACAGGGAAAACTCAGTCCTTAACAAGGGAGCCCACTGACTGAACGCCCAGGTCTTTAACTTACATTAGCTCAGGTAGCCTTCACAATGACCATGGCAAGGCAATCACTGATGTCCTCCTTTTCTGGAGACGTTTTATTAAATTTTTATTTTACTTATTTATTTTTGAGATGGAGTCTCACTCTGTCGCCCAGGCTGGAGTGCAATGGCGCGATCTCGGCTCATGGCAACCTCCGCCTCCCAAGTTCAAGCAATTCTCCTGCCTCAGCCTCCCAAGTAGCTGAGATTACAGGCATACACCACCACGCCCGGCTAATTTTGTATTTTTAGTGGAGACGGGGTTTCTCCATGTTGGTCAGGCTGGTCTCAAACTCCCGACCCCAGGTGATCTGCCCACCTTGCTTACAGCTCACAAGTCTGTAGGGCTCCAGGGCTTGTAATTTTCCATAACACCTCAGTGCCTGCCTCTGCTCAGTGACGTCACAAACGTCACAGACGTATTGTCTCACTCGGCTGTCTCCTAGTGTGTGAGCTGCGCAGAGCCAGGCCTATATACGTGGATATTTTCTGAAGCCTCCAGGCCTCTGTAAGGAAAGGATGCATGCCCTGATGTCTGCACCCTGGCCCTTAGGAAAACAAAGTCGAAGAAAATTCGTTTTCCTAAGGGCCACCAGAGTTCTTTAAAGTGACGACTCTCTCTCTTGCCTACTTTAATGCTTGGGAGGATGGGAGGCTCCGCTCTCTAGTAGACCCAGGACACAAAATACTCCTTAGTATCTATAGAATGCTTTTTGAGTCATAAAGAATAGTCATATCCATGAATTTTGGGGGATGCTCACATCACAGGATTAAATGAGAGAAGACACGTGGCATAGAGTTCTTTTCCTGCCAGAATTAAAACTCACCTGAATCTTGTTCCGTAGGCTCTGGCGCTCCACGTTCTCCATCTAATATACTAAATGATAATCAGCTCAACTTAGTTGAATCCATGCTAATAAAGAAAAAGTGGAGGACTTCCTGCCCACCTCCACCCCAGATGTTGGGAATTTCAGGCCCAGCTGGAATAAAGTTGGAGGGGGCGGGCACGGGGGATGGCAACCCATCTAGGGAGATTTCATAGGCTGGTGGTGCCTCCCTGAGCCTTTCAAATCACCCACTCAGAAGGCAGCCACCCACTCTTCAGGCAAACCGTGGTGGGCCGCATCACCCAGTGACTTAAGATCAGATCACACAGCCATTTAGCATTTCTTTGAATTTTATTGAAAATTGACATGGACATTAGAAAGGTATCAGGCTAAACAGTGCTGGTTCTGGGATGTTTCTCCTGGAGAATGAAAGCCCCAGAGGGGCAATGACTGGTCACACCTTTGAGTAAAAAGAACAAAGGAGAAGAAAGGAAAAACACACAGATTCTGGAAAACATGCAAAGAGGCTCTCTCAAGAGACATTGAACAGCAGAATGGTGGTGATGGTGGTAGGGGATATATGAGAATGAGCACACTCACATGGTATTTTGATGCAAGTTAAACCAATGAATTCAAGGCAGATTTACCAACATCAAAGCTCTCCCTCCAGATCCCAGGTTGAGCAGAAACCTCTCTCAAAACCCTAACTGGTCTCGGAAGGTGGAATGGAGTAATTTTGCCCTCACTAAGCTTAAACCCCCTCCCTTCTCTACCTAAGTGTTAGATAGTGGATACATTTTCCCCCTTTGCTGGAATCTATAGAAGGTCTGCGAATGCTGAAGAAGATACAAATGTCACTTGACTTTCTCTTGCATATTCAGAAATGTTTAACAGTGGCTGTAGACAGTCAACCCATCGAACCAGAGAAATGTTTAAAAGAAAAACATAAAACTCAAACAAAACCTTGTGAACAGAACAGTACTTCCATACCCACAGCTGAGGTGTCCTGCCCCAGTCACTTACACTTGGGTGAGTGGTCCTGTAGTTGTTTCTCTGAGGTTACATTTCGTCCATTTTCCAGCTCTGATGGTTCTTTTCCTGCCTTGTTAGTTAGGACAAGACACTTCCATTTAAAATACCATGTGAGTCAGGAAGAGAGCTTCTTGCCTGGACACAGGGACACATGAACACTTGTTGAGTGGTGTGGTGTATGTGTGTGTGCTTGCAGTTTGAAGGGAGAGGAAATTGGTTGATTTCTGATTTGAGACAATATGGAACCCTAACTCTTCTATAATGGCAGTCTTCTCCTTTAGACTTAGTGCAGCTGCTGAAGACAAGATTAAAAAAAGCTGGAAAGGGAGAGAGAAAGAGAAAGAAAACATGAAATTAGCCAAAGAAAGAGGACATTCAAAGTAAGACAGGGGGAGGGGAATGGGCAATATTGAGGTAGCACAGATTGTAGTTTGAGAAGACAGGTTAGAAATGGGGGTCATTGCTGGGCCATCACCACGGGGAAATCTGCTGAGAAGGTTTTAAGAACACCACACACCAGTTTAAAGCTTCTTGTTTTAATTAAAAACAAGCACATATTAACAGCCACATGTGAATGCCAAATGATTAAAACAAAAAAACAAAAACAAGAGCCATCTACACTGCAGCTAGGGAAAGCAAACTTCTTGGCTTAAGAGAAGTGAGGGATGTGTGTACGTGTGTGTGTGTGTGTGTGTGTGTGTGTGTGTGTGTGTGTGTTTCAGAAAAGCCACTCCAGTCTGGGAAAATAAAAGCACAGACCATTTCTAATGACTGGTTTTGTTTCACCAGAAGTAAACAGAGTACTTCGGGTATTTTTTTTTTAAATAGTAACAGTTGTACTAATTTAAAAGCCTTTTCATTGAAGAAGGAAAAAATCTGTCTACAGTGAGAAAAGCTATCCAATGAAATACACATTTTAATAGGTTGATCAACTTTTTAATTTATGTTCACTCATGGGTTCGATTTTTGTTCACCAAACTTCCCTGATTATAAGGGTCACCTAGGACACCTGTTACACACAGTCTCCTGGACCCCGTTCCAGCCTTGCAGCATCACTGGGTCATTGGGTTAAGGAGCTGGCCCGGCATGCCTTCGTTTTGCCAGCCCTCACCCAATCCATCTTCAGATGTTTTTCTGTGGAAAAAAACCTCGAGGGTCTTCTAATACTAACTAGTCAGTTACTCCGAACATCAAAAGACCTCGTATCCAGGAATGTAACGTATATAAACAGATTGAATCCCTTTGTGAAACTGATTGGGAGTCAGGAGGCATGAAAATTAGTCTGGCTTCTGCCTCGAAACAGAAGTGGGACCTCGGTCAAGTCCCTTCCCTTCTCTGGGCCTTCATTTCCCCTTACGGAGTAAGTAGGTTATATCGTCTTACTGACTAAAATGTCTCCCTTAATATAAAACTCCTCCCTAGTTTCTGAAGGTCTCTCAAAGGCTGTGTGGGTCTAATACTTTTGAATTATTCAGAGCTTCTCAAGCCTTAAGTAGTTAATCTGTACACAAATGCAAATGAGGGCGCCTCCGGTTTGTAATGCAAATAATTACCAGGCGGCGGTGTGGGGAGGTGGTAGTTACCGGTTGGTTGTTTAAGTGTGAATTTCTGGGAAAGCAGCTCTGAAGCTGGACATAGAATCATCAAAGTTGCAAATATGAAGCCTTTCCCAAGGAGACCTGACAGGCCTAACTCAGCATCTCTCTGAGCTACTGGCTAAGTATCTGAGCAGATTTTTTTTTTTTTTTTTTTTGGTCGTTGGTTTGTTTCTACCTCCAAGCATATGGTCTTCAAAAAAAATACTCCACTGTAACTTGAATTTTCCCAAGAAACTGGCTTGTGCTTTGGCAGCATCACCTTCATACTTGCTCTGGTCACTCACCAATCAATAGAGCACCAAACCTACACAGCAAACCTACACTCTTGCTTTGTCAACAAGAAAAGTACGTGCATATGTTTGCTTTTCATTTTTTTCCTTTTGCTTCCTATTATGATCTATAATTGAAGTGAGAAATCCCCTTCCCCTTCTCAATACTTCAAAAAGGCCTGAAAATTTGGCATAACCTTGTTTGACTGTGTGCTTTGAAAGTAAGTGATCAAAAAAAGAAACTCTAAAAAAAAAATAGAAGTAGGTGGTCCTGGTCAGTGCCAGTGGGGCTGGGAGGCAGGAGCAAGTTGCGGAACTCAAAAAGAAGAAGTGAGCTTGAAGTACATGGCAGGATAGGGGTGGGGGGCCTGGCTGCCTGGCACCCCAAAGGAAAGCTGTCAGTTAAAATAGGAACCTCGGCTTAAAAGGCTAAATGGAGTCCAGTCCAGCTGTAGCGGGGAATACTATTCAGTACACAGCCATGGATTACTGCAAAGGAAGGGCAGAGAGACGGCATGTTAGCCACAGATCATTGCCAGGTCAACTCCATCTCTCACACTGTCACTGGCCAAACACCAAAGGCCACTGTGCCTCATAACCCTGACAAGGGAGGGCTCTCTACTTCACAGAGGTTCCCAAAGCCACTATCAGATGGGACCCGTGATAAAAACTTAGGGCTGGAATATTTTTAAACTCTCAACTCCTTAAATTGGAAAGAAAGTTAAGGGCCTTCCAAGGTGTAACACCTCTTTTCCTCTCTCCAGCCGAGTCTCATCTCTTCTTATTGGGGAATGCATGCAAAATGCATGTTAAAAATCATCATGACATTCACCAAATGAACTAGAAGACTCATCAGAGCAAACCCCCAAACACTTGATTCTTTGACAGCTCAGTTTTCCAGCCTACAGAGTGGGATTTATTATTCCTGCTACTGGCCTCACCTTATTGGGACAGTATGGAGCCCTTCCGGAAATTACCCCCCGAGATGCTGAAATACCTCACAAGAAGAATTCGGTAAGGCTATCATTCAAGACTCTAGGCTGGTAATAATATTCAGGTTTATTCTCCCTTTTGCATCTGTGGGATACCCAGAGTTAGAGAGAGGGGAAACGTCTGCTATTTTCTTCAGCAGTTGTGTTTTATGGGAAGGGCTTGGTGTAAATAAATGCGTTGCAGATTTTGAGCACAGCTTGAGTGCAGTTACTTCGAGTGAATGAAAACTGGAAAGGGCTGGACTCAAAGGTTAGAAGGAAAAGGTGCCAAAGGCTGTCCTTTTGAAACCCTCTAAGAAATGGCTATGGCTCCTGAGGATGAGGGTGGGGTGGACCAGGGAAGACTAGTGACTGGGATACAGGAGACCAAGGGGACAGCTGTGCTGATCGGTGGTTACCCAGCCATGGTGGTTGCAAATACCTCAGGGAAACTAACAGCAACCAGAACTGGAACAGGGGAGCTGGTGGGGAAGAGTAGCAGATGGGCCCCCTGACCATGTCACACCTCTGGCAAAGATGTGGGGGAAGACAGGGGGGATGGCTGGGGGTGCTGGGAGGGGGACTGGGATGCAGGATGCATCTGCGAGCCACATGACTGTTGGCTTCTTGACCAGCGGCCAGACATCACCCTCAGACTCTCAGGTTTCTATAAACCTTGGCAGGAAGAGAGGAGAGGGCGCGGGTTGGATTGTATGCCCCCCAGGCATGTTAAGGGGGAAATTAGAGAAAGGGAGGCCCAGCTCTGTTGCGCAGGAAAAGGGTGTCTACAGGAAGCCCAAACTGAAAATGAAAAGAGAAGCTGAGTTAATCAATGGATAGATTAATGTACCAAAAAAAAAAAAAAAGAAGAAAATTAAGTAATGAGGACTAATGGCTAAATTAGAATATAGCTATGTTAGACGGTCTTAAGGTCTTATTGCATTGGCTCCGGGGAACATGCTTTCTTTCTCATACACTCCACACACACTCCCACATGATGGCAGCAGTGGCATTAGCCAGCAAAATAATGATCAACAACCACAAAAATACATCTTATCTTTCTTTCTTTTTTTTTTTTTTTTTTGAGACAGAGTCTTGCTCTGTCACCCAGGCTGGAGTGCAGTGGTGCGATCTCGGCTCGCTGCAAGCTCTGCCTCCCGGGTTCACGCCATTCTCCTGCCTCAGCCTCCCCAGCAGCTGGGACTACAGGAGCCTGCCGCCAAGCCCGGCTATTTTTTTTGTATTTTTAGTAGAGACGGGGTTTCACCGTGTTAGCCAGGATGGTCTCGATCTCCTGACCTCATGATCCGCCCGCCTTGGCCTCCCAAAGAGCTGGGATTACAGGCGTGAGCCACCGCGCCCGGCTCTTTTTTGTTGTTGTTGTTGAGATGGAGTTTTGGTCTTTTGCCCAGGCTGGAGGGCAGTGGCCGTGATCTTGGCTCACTGCAACCTCCACCTTCCAATTTCAAGCGATTCTCCTGCCTCAGCCTCCTGAGTATCTGGGATTACAGGCGCCTGCCACCACACTCGGCTAATTTTTGTATTTTTAGTAGAGACGGGGGTTTCATCATGTTGGCCAGGCTGGTCTCGAACTCCTGACCTCAAGTAATCCACCCGCCTCAGCCTCCCAGAGTGCTGGGATTACTGGCGTGAGGCACTGAGCCTGGCCTATCTCTTCTTAATGACTAGGTCCTGACTAGTGTCCCCCCCGACCCGCCCCCAGCACCACCACCCAATACCTTGTACAGGAATACCTTCCACAAATCTCTAAGTGGCCTCAGGCCACTGGATAGAGCCCCAGGCTCTAGCCACTGCATTTCCTGTCCCATTGGGAAAGTAGAGGAGGCTGAGGTTTCACCCCAGGAGATCCTTAGAGCTGTCCTAGTCAGCTAACTGGTACTCTGGGGCAAAACCTGTTTGCAGAGCATATGGGGATGGTTGCAGAACTCTGTTCTAGGGTCCAGACCACAGTTACCTGAAAACGTGAACTATGGAAACCCATCATTGGTTTGTGCTTAAATAATACTTTGACCTCTCTTCCACGTAAATTTCATTCCTGTGATATAAATACAGCAAGTAGAACTGATCCCCATTTCATATGAGTAGACCAAGAAACACAGAGAAGTCAACAGACTTGCCTGTGGCCGCAAAGAGTCACAGCTGGGCCCAGAGCTGGTGTGTGTGTGTGTGTGTGTGTGTGTGTGTGTGTGTATTTTTATTTCTTTTGAGATGGAGTCTTGCTCTGTCACCCAGGCTGGAGTGCAATGGTGCAATCTCGGCTCACTGCAACCGCCGCTTCTGGGGTTCAAGCAATTCTCCTGCCTCAGCCTCCCAAGTAGCTGGGATTATAGGCACCCGCCACCATGCCCAGCTAATTTTTGTATTTTTAGTAGAGACAGGGTTTCACCATGTTGGCCAGGCTGGTCTTGAACTCCTGACCTCGGGTGATCCGCCTGCCTCGGCCGCCTGCCTCGGCCTTCCAAAGTGCTGGGATTACAGGCGTGAGCCACCATGCCCAGCCAACTCTCTTAAAAAAAAAAAAAAAAAATAGAGAGATAGGGTTTCACCATGCTGCCCAGGCTGGTCTCCAACCCCTGGGCTCAAGTGATCCTCCCACCTCAGCCTCCCAAAGTGCTAGGATTACCTAAGTGAGCCACCTCGCCCAGCTTCCAGTTACTCATCTTGCAAACTGGGGATTATTCCTTCTCTACCTCACAGACCTGTTGTAAGTATAAAATGAGATACTATACAAAAAACAAAAACAAAAACAAAACCAAAAACAACAACAACAAAAAACACTTTGGAAAGTAATAAAAGCTATACAAATGCTCACATCTTATTTTTATTCTTTGTCTACTTCCTAGGGTTAGAGTAATCTAAAAAACACTGCAATGGCCTATGTTCTAGGTTTCATGGGAAGGGTGACGTATTTTTGATGTGTGTATACTATCCATATACTGTGCACTCCTAAAGACCAATAATGATTGAGGTAGAGTGTCTGCAACGATGTAGGGGGTCACAAAGGAATTGCTTTTACAAATGCAGAGAGCTATAAGTAGTGCCTCAAGCAATTTCAAAATGTGGAGGCACAGTAAGCCTCACTCTGCCTGCATTCTAGGTGGCCTTCGTGATCCACCCCTTGAATGAGGGCTTTGAGGAGGGGGCGGGTTGCCTTTGCTGCTTTCAGATCCAGGGGAGCCAAAGCCTCCCCTGACTCGTTGGTCTGAAATTGCTTTCGTGGTCTGCCAGGGAGAAGCCTTCCAGGAAGAGCCAACCTACTTGGGGTTGGGGTTGGCTGTTCCAGCTGTTTACCAATTGCCTCTCAGTTGTAAAGTATAGCTTTAATTATAGTTTTGCCAGCATTCATTTTAGGAATGGCCACTAACAATTATTTACTTGGGGAAATCTGTAAGCAACTGTGTCAAGCCACGTGCAGTGAAACCTGAATTAACTGAAATCTCATTAACTAGAATACATATTTCCTGCTCACCTCATTAAAAATGGGGGAACAAAGAACATAACACATGAACTGAGTTCCTATTATATGTCAGACACTTCGCTAGGCACTGGAACTACACACAGTGCAAAGAACGGACAGGCATTCTAGGAACTGACTGTCTTCCTAAATGGAAATCTGCTGTTTAATTCCAGTCAACTAGCAGGGGCTCCAAGACTTGCTGTTAAGCCAGACAGTAAATCAAGTCATTGTTCTTTTAAGATTTTTTCCTTTGGCCCGGTTTCACGGGCCTTATGTTGCAGAAACCTCTATGGACTTCCTCTTCAGGATTTGCTTCCAAGCAGGATGTTTTGCCAGCTGCCCCGAGTCCCCAGTGCAATAGCTGCGGCAATCAGTTTGGTGACTAACAGCAGGCTCTCCATTTAAATCATAAACTACATGGGTGAGTGGGGAAAAGTCTTCTCTATATTTTATATTCCCCGATCCAAACAAACCAAATGTAAAAGGGCATTTATGAGACAACCGGGATGTTTCAAACACTGACTAGACATTTCATGTTAATGAATTATTGTTCATTTTGTAGGTGTGATAATGGTGGGGTTGTGGTTATGTTTTTTTAAAGAATCGTTATCTCTTGGAAATATATACCAAAGTATTTACAGATAAAATGATATAGTTTTGCTTTATAATAATTCAGCAGGTCTGTAGTAATTGATGAAACAAGATTAGGCATATGTTGTTTATGGTTGCCTGGGGGCTGGGCTGTGGGCTGAACTGTATTATCCTCTTATTTTGCTCATGTTTGAAAGTTTCCACGGTAAAGTTAAAAAAAAAAAAAAATAACCCTTCATCGGGCGCGGTGGCTCACGCCTGTAATCTCAGCACTTTGGGAGTCCAAGGTAGGCAGATCACCTGAGGTCAGGAGTTTGAGACCAGCCTGGCCAACGTGGTGAAACCCGGTCTCTGCTAAAAATACAAAAATTAGCCAGGAATGGTGGCACATGCCTATAATCCCAGCTACTTGGGAGGCTGAGGCATGAGAATTGCTTGAACCCAGGAGGCGGAGGTTGCAGGGAGCTGAGGTTGTGCCACTGCACTCCAGCCTCGGTGACAGAGTGAGACTCCGTCTCAAAAAAAGAAACAAACAAACAAAAAAAAAACCCTAATTATAATACAAACATTTAAATTAAAAATGTTTGTATTTCCTTTCCATCCACTACCTGAGTCTAGTAGAGGAGATAGAAGGTCCTTAATCCCTGCTTTCAGTCTCCCTATAAACTATGTGAAACTTTATAAACTTCTATTAACACAACATCTAGCACTCAGGAATCCTTACCTGCTGATCTCCTTATAAGAGGTTTTCATGAAGCCAGTACTTGTAGGATTAAATGTAAGGAATTCTCTATAATTTCTAAGATCTCTTCATTTTCCTCCACTTTTATTATGGGTTTTTTGTTTGTTTGTTTGTTTTTTTGAGACGGAGTTTCGCTCTTATTGCCCAGGCTGGAGTGCAAAGGTGCGATCTCGGCTCACTGCAACCTCCGCCTCCCAGGTTCAAGCAATTCTCCTGCCTCAGCCTCCCGAGTAGCTGGGATTACAGGCATGCACCACCACGCCTGGCTAATTTTGTATTTTTAGTAGAGACAGGATTTCTCCATGTTGGTCAGGCTGGTCTCGAACTCCCGACCTCAGGTGATCCGCCTGCCTCGGCCTCCCAAAGTGCTAGGATTACAGGCGTGAGCCACTGCTCTCAGCCTTATTATGGTTTTGAGGGGTACAGTCAAAGGAAATTTGAGAACTTGAACCCCTCAGATATGAAACTGCCACCAGCGGGAAAATAGAGAAGTGAGTTTCCATTGACTCTGGACATTCTCAAACCTGATGCAGGGGGATGGGAGAGGGTTGATGCTGACTGTGACATTGCAGGACGGAGCTTGTGAAACCCAGTTTCTCTCATCACCACGGTTTCATTAATTTTGAAAATAATGGTTATAGCTCCTTTTGTTTTTGAGATGGAGTTTCGCTCTTGTTGCCCAGGCTAGAGTACAATGGTGCAATCTCGGCTCACTGCAACCTCCGCCTCCCAGGTTCAAGCGATTCTCCTGTGTCAGCCTCCAGAGTAGCTGGGATTACAGGCTTGTGCCACCATGTCCGGCTAATTTTTTGTATTTTTAGTAGAGATGGAGCTTCACCGTGTTAGCCAGGATGGTCTCAATCTTCTGACCTCAGATGATCTGCCCTCCTCGGCCTACCAAAGTGCTAGGATTACAGGTCTGTGAGCCACTGCGTCCGGCCCGATTATGGCTCTTTAAGAAAAAAACTTCCCACACTGAGACCTCAAATACTGATCACAGGATCCACCTGTGTTACCCAGCTGTTCTAGCAGCAAGTCTGAAAACGACCCCTCACTTTAATCAGGCAGGCAGGCAGGCATTCCACATGTACACTTGAAACCACACCAGACTATTTCTGCATATTATAAGTCACGAGAGAAAACCAGCT
Organism: Gorilla gorilla gorilla; assembly: GCF_029281585.2. Lineage (NCBI taxonomy): Eukaryota > Metazoa > Chordata > Mammalia > Primates > Hominidae > Gorilla > Gorilla gorilla. The sequence goes on from NC_073247.2 coordinate 131,308,469, forward strand.
AGACCAATGAAGCAGCTTCTTCTACAATTAGATGCTTGTGTTGGGGGTGCGGGATTGGGGGAGATATGTTCTAGAAGCCACTGCCAGTTCTATTTAGAGTTAATCAAGCTTACCAGGACCCTGGGTCTCATGCAGCATGCAGCAAACAGCAGAGTTAACTGTAAAACAGTAAGAGCTGATGAAGATGGAGTGAGCATGAGGGGAAATCAAATATTATGACTTGACACAAACAATGAAGGGTTAGAGGTCAAAGGTGATTAGGAGTAGCAGGAAGGGGAAGTGGGAAGGGTGGACTGGTAGGAACCCCTGAAACACTGATACTCTTTTTTTTTTTTTTTTTTTTTTGAGTCAGGGTCTCTCTCTGTTGCCCAGACTGGAGTGCAGTGGCGCAATCATGGCTCACTGCAGCCTCAACCTCCCGGGTTCAAGCAGTTCTCCCACCTCAGTCTCCTGAGTAGCTGGGATTATAGGCAAGCGCCACCAGGCCCAGCTAATGTTTATTTATTTATTTTTTTTGTAGAGACAAAGGTCTCACTATGTTGCCCAGGCTGATCTCAAACTCCTGGACTCAAGCAATCCTTCGCCTTGGCCTCCCAAAGTATTGGGATTACAAGCGTGAGCCACCACGGCTGGCCAGTACTTTCTTAATCTCTTTAGGGGCAGCTAAAGGAAATTCTGAATATGTGACTCTTAGATCCAACCACCATCTCTCAAGAAGAAATACTACTACCACCATTTCTGCCCTCAAAACTCACTACCGTGACTATGGGAAGAGGGTAGCACAGGTCTAATGGTGGCTCTTCCAGAAGTTAACCAATTGCTCATGAAATTACATAAGAAGCCAAGACTCAGGGCCACTTCTGCATCTGGAAGTACAGAAGAAGACAGGTCATTCTGTTAGGCCCTTATTGCTAATATAAGGTGCCATATGCCAGCAGGGTTTTCACCCGTTTCAGAATTGGAAAGGGGCACTGTCACCAACCCCAAATATTCCTGGAGAGTAGAGAGGGGTATCTCCCTGTTGGGGTCTCCTGCATGGGGTGGGAGAAGTCAGTCAGTATGAGGCAACAAGGGGAAAGCTTGATGTAAGAAGAACTTTTACTGAACATCTGAATAGGGAATATTTATAGTTTCATTGTAGCCCGAACAAACCAATTCCTAACTCCCACAAGCAGGCTATGAAACTGCCCCAGGTACTGAGTTAACAAATACCACAGGACTATGAAGGCAGCAGGTTACAGCTGGATGACAAATTTAGATTTTTCTGATCTTAAAAATAGGAATTCATTCCTGCTGGTGCAACTAATACACCATGACAGATAAATTAATACAGTACAGGGTGTGTCCAAAGAGACTTTTTTCTGGCTAGTTGAACTTTATCATCAGGTAATACCAAAAAATTTCATTCATCAGTGAATTTGACATATAGTATTAAGATTCAGTAAGAAAAATTTCTGGACTAATTGGTGAAGATGTTCTTTTTTTTTTTTTTTTTAGACAAAGTCTCACTCTGTCACCCAGGCTGAAGTGCAGTGGCATGATCTTAGCTCTGCAACCTCCACCTCCCAGGCTCAAGTGATTCTCCTGCCTTAGCCTCCTGAGTAGCTGGGACTACAGGTGTGGGCCACCATGCCCAGCTAATTTTTGTATTTTTAGTAGAGACGGGGTTTCGCCATGTTGCCCAGGCTGGTCTCGAACTCCTGACCTCAGGTGATCTGCCTGCGTCAGCTTCCCAAAGTGCTGGGATTACAGGCGTCAGCCACCGTACCCAGCCAAGATGTTTAAATTACACATTTGCATAAAGAGTAATTGGATTGCAAAGCTGAATGCCTTCAAATATAACATATTTTACTGTTATGCCAAAGTTACCATGTTATTCCTAAGTGATAAGCCAGAGGAAAGGAAGCTGTTTCTTTCTTCTGGCAAAAATATCCCATAGTTAAGTCCAGGAACAAATGGCTGAAAACAGAAGGCAATGACCATGGACACCTTTTGAATCCCCAGTACCCTTTAGTAAAGACACAGCTAAACAGTCCACCTGGGAACTCCTCAAGCCACACTGCACAAACAACTGCAGGGCAGAAGGGCACCACAGGAGTTTTTCTAGATCCCGTTGAAATATTTTTCTCTGGTTCTGGGATGAGGAATGGGTAACTTCAGCAAGCAGAGACTGGGGTTGGGTGAGGATTATTGACCCACATGGTATCCAGGAGCCACTGTTCTAATACCAGGGGAGATCAGAAGGTCTTACAGTCATTCCACAGATTGAGGATGGGGCACATGCAGCATACACTGGCATCTGAGGGCTCCCCCGTAAGTTCTCAGCACCCCAGGCTAGGCAGAACTAAGCCAGCAGGGAGGGATCACAAAGGGGTGGGAAATCAGGGCTGAGCTGCAGCCTTCAGTGGCAGCAGTTAAATTCTGTTGGCTGCAGAGAGTAATAACTGAGGCAGGGTGAGGGTGGGACTACGGCCATGGAGAGGTGAGCAACCTCAGATATAGGGCAAGGGTGGGGAGAGGGTGCACCGAGTTTCTGCTAAAGGCTCTCTCTTTCTTCCACTACCCTGTATCTGCACTTCTTTTTTTTTTTTTTTTTTTTTTTTTTTGAGACAGAGTCTCAATCTGTCGCCCAGGCTGGAGTGCAATGGTGCTATCTTAGCTCACTGCAACCTCTGCCTCCTCAGTTCAGGCAATGCTCCTGCTCAGCCTCCCAAGTAGCTGGGATTACAGGCGCACGCCACCACGCCTGGCTAATTTTTTGTATTGTTAGTGGAGACAAGGTTTCATCATGTAGGCCAGGCTGGTCTCGAACTCCTGAACTCAAGTGATCCACCGCCTTGGCCTCCCAAAGTGCTGGGATTACACCACGCCCGGCCCGTAGCTGCAGTTCTTTTTGTTCCTCTCTTTCTTTTCTATTTTTTTTTTTTTCAGATGGACTCTCACTCCGTTGCCCAGGCTGGAGTGCAGTGGTGTGATCTCGGCTTACTGTAACCTACACCTCCCGGGTTCAAGTGATTCTCCTGCCTCAGCCTCCTGAGTAGTTGGGACTACAGGCAGCTAATTTCTGTATTTTTTTTTTTTTTTTAGATGGAGTCTCGCTCTGTCGCCCAAGCTGGAGGGCAGTGGTGCAATCTCAACTCACTGCAACCTCTGCCTCCCGGGTTCAAGCAATTCTCCTGCCTCAGCCTCCTGAGTAGCTGGGATTATAAGTGCGCGCCACCGTGCCTGGCTAATTTTTGTATTTTTAGTAGAGACAGGGTTTCACCATGTTGTTCAGGCTGGTCTCGAACTCTTTTTTTTTTTTTTTTTTTTTTGAGATGGAGTCTTGCTCTGTCGCCCAGGCTGGAGTGCAGTGGCACGATCTCTGCTCACTGCAAGCTCCGCCTCCCAGGTTCACGCCATTCTCCTGCCTCAGCATCCCGAGTAGCTGGGACTACAGGCACCCACCACCACACCCAGCTAATTTTTTTGTATTTTTAGTAGAGATGGGGTTTCACTGTGTTAACCAGGATGGTCTCGATCTCCTGACCTTGTGATCTGCCTGCCTCGGCCTCCCAAAGTGCTGGGATTACAGGTGTGAGCCACCGCGCCCGGCCTATTTTTTTTTTCTTTTTTTTTAAGTAGAGACGGGGTTTCGCCATATAGGCCAGGCTGGTCTTGGACTCCTGACCTCAAGTGTTCCTCCTGCCTTGGCTTCCCAAAGTGCTGGGATTATAGGTGTGAGCCACCATGCCCGGCCTTGTTCCTCTCTTATATTGCTGCACCTCTAATTTTTTTCTTCCCTTCTGCTCTCTCACTCTCCTTTGCTTTTCCTCTTTTCCCTTCCTTTCCTATGGATCTTGAGTTTGCAGGGCTTTCCTGAGCAAGCTGGACAGATGGGCTGGGCCTCTGGGACCACACCTCTCTGCTACTCTCAACTCCCCAAGCTCAGGGAATCCAAAGGTGCCACAGGGATGGTGGGACCAGTTATAGGTACCTCAACCAGTCTGACAGCCCACAGCTCACCTCTGGTCACCAGTCCTCAGCCCCTTCAGGTGCCACGTCCTGCCCTGGGAGGATGAGCAGGAGGAAAGAGAAGGCACCACCCCAGAGCAGCCTGCTACTTACTTTTTCTTCTCTTTGTCTCTCTTCAGAGTCTGTGAGCCTCCAGCCTGGGAGCCCTGGGACTGGAGCAGCTCAGCCGCCGTCTTTCTTTGCTTGAAAGCATTCACTTCATCATCCAGGGATTTCTTCTTATCCTCCAGTTTCTTCTTCTCGTCCTGGTGCAGTTTCTTCAGACGGTCAAACTTCTCGTGCAGCTGGCAGGGAAGCACAGGGAGATTGGAGAGAATCCCCTGTGAGCAGTCCCCAGCCTGGCCAAGCCCAGGTGGGTGGGGACCAGTAGGGCTGCGACCCTGCAGGACCCTGGAACCTCAGGGGGCATTTCTGTCAGGGATTGCTATGATGGCACCAAATGCACCATGCTCTGGATCGTTCTCTCTTCCTGCCATTTTATCTCCAAGTCTCTGCTCCTGAATATGGTAAAGGAACACTGCATTGTGTTTAGTCAGACATTTTGTTAAAAAGAGTCACCATAGTTACCACACATGGTCAATAATAACATCAATTATAATAATATAACATTTACTGAGTGCTGGCCGGGCTCAGGCCTGTAATCCTAGCACTCTGGGAGGCCGAGGTGGGCAGATTACTTGAGGTCAGGTGTTCGATACCAGCCTGGCCAACATGGTGAAACCCCGTCTCTACTAAAAATACAAAAATTAGCCAGGCATTGTGGCATGTGCCTGTAGTCCCAGCTACTCAGCAGGCTGAGGCAGAAGAATCACCTGAACCCAGGAGGCGGAGGTTGCAGTGAGCCGAGATTGTGCCACTGGACTCCAGCCTGGGCAACAGAGGAAGACTCCGTCTCAAAAAATAAAAAAAAAAATTACCAAGTAATTACAGGCTAAGCACTGACTTTTATAAGTCCTTTATGTATATTAATTTATTTAATTGTTACCACATTCCTATGAGGTAGGTTCCGTTATTATCTCCATTTTATGAGGAAACAGAAGGTCTGAGAAGTAAGGAATTTGACTATGGTCAACCCAGTATTTAGAACATTATCTAATGGGACCTCTTATGTGTAAGGAACCCCTGTCTTTTCTTAACTCCTGCAATCAGGAAGGATCACCATGGATCTCAGAGAAAACTTCAGTATGGGAAAGCCAGTCAATGGAAATACTTGGCTTTGGACATGGAAGGAAATAAAAAGGATTTTATGACATGGAATGAGTACAGACACCTCAGCCTTAACTAAACGGAGGCTTAATTAGTCCTGAATAGAACCAGAAACCCAAAGAAGAAGAAGAAGAAGATTCTGGGCCAGGCACAGTGGCTCACGCCTGTAATACCAGCACTTTGGGAGTGCTGTAATCCCAGTAGTCGGCTCAATCCCAGCACTTTGGGAGGCCAAGGTGGGTGGCATAAGGTCAGGAGTTCTAGACCAGCGTGGCCAACATGGTGAAACCTCGTCTCTACTAAAAATACAAAAATCAGCTGGGCGTGGTGACGCTTGCCTATAATCCCAGCTACTTGGGAGGCTGAGACAGGAGAATCACTTGAACCCGGGAGGCGGAGCTTTCAGTGAGCCGAGATCGCACCACTGCACTCCAGCCTGGGCAAGAGTGAGACTCTGTCTCGGAAAAAAAAAAAAAAAGAATATTCTGGCATGCCATTGTGGTAAGTGGATCAGAGAACAAGAGGCACAGACAGTCACAAACTAGAATGCAATAAACTACCCTGAATAGTAAGAGCAGAGCAAGCCGAATTTCACTTTCTTTCATGGATTCAGGAGAGAGTTTAGGATTCTGTAGCACTTGCAGCATACCATGAAGAAGGTTAGTTCTCCGGGTCCTGGGGGTATTTGGCACTGTCACTTAGGTAGGTGAGTGACAGACTTGCTGTATAAACCAGATCTTTTCTTTTTTCTTTTTTCTTTTTTTTTTTTGAGACAGAGTCTCGCTCTGTCGCCCAAGCTGGAGTGCAGTGGCACAATCTCGGCTCACTGCAACCTCCGCCTCCCAGGTTCAAGTGATTCTCCTGCCTCGGCCTCCCAAGTAGCTGGGACTACAGGCACGTGCTACCACTCCTGGCTAATTTTTTGTATTTTTAGTAGAGACGGGGTTTCACTGAGTTAGCCAGGATGGTCTCGATCTCCTGACCTTGTCATCCGCCCACCTTGGCCTCCCAAAGTGTTGGGATTACAGGTGTGAGCCACCACGCCTGGCCTAAAGCAGCTCTCACTAGTCACTAGGGCTGCCTATCAGTTGCCTTAACCTGGTTTTTGTTTGTTGTACTTTTATTCATTTGTCTTTGAGATCCCCTCACTTCTCCTCCTAAAAGTGCTGGGTGACGTTTTTGTTTTTTTTATTGAGACAGAGTCTCACTCTGTCATGCAGGCTGGAATGCAGTGGCCTCGATCTCTCGGCTCAAGCATTCCTCCCACCTCAGCCTCCTGGGTAGCTGGGACTACAGGCACGTGCCACCATGCCTGGCTAATTTTTTGTATTTGTAATTTTTTTTTTTTTTTGAGATGGAGTCTCGCTCTGTTGCCCAGGCTGGAGTCCAGTGGGACAATCTCGGCTCACTGCAACCTCCGCCTCCTGGGTTCAAGCAATTCTTCTGCCTCAGTCTCCCAAGTAGCTGGGACTACAGGTGCGTACCACCACGCCTGGCTAATTTTTGTATTTTTAGCAGAGACGGGGTTTCACCATATTAGCCAGGCTGGCCTCAAACTCCTGAACTTGTGATCCACCCACCTCGACCTCCCAAAGTGCTGGGATTACAGGTGTGAGCAACTGCGCCCAGCCAATTTTTTGTATTTTTAATAGAAATGGGGTCTCAGTATGTTGCCCAGGCTGGTCTTAAACTCCTGGGCTCAAGCAATCCCCTCGCTTTAAGCCTCCCGAAGTGCTGGGATTACAGACCTGAGCCAAGGCACCTGTCTGACATTTTTTTTTTTTGAGGCGGAGTCTTGCTCTGTCGCCCAGGCTGGAGTACAGTGGCGCGATCTCGGCTCACTGCAAGCTCCGCCTCCCGGGTTCACGCCATTCTCCTGCCTCAGCCTCCCGAGTAGCTGGGACTACAGGCGCCCGCCACCACGCCCGGCTAATTTTTTTGTATTTTTAGTAGAGACGGGGTTTCACCGTGTTAGGCAGGATGCTCTCGAACTCTTGACCTTGTGATCCGCCCGCCTCGGCCTCTCAAAGTGCTGGGATTACAGGCGTGAGCCACCGCGCCCAGCCGACATTTTTTTTTTAAGTGAAACTGAAAAAAAGAATCAATACCCTTGTCATGGGCTTTGGTGAGAACCCTTGAGAGTGCGACAGGTTAAATGTGGAAGAGAATCGTGAAGTAATTGTTTCCTTTCTTTTTTTTCTTTTTGAGATGGAGTCTTGCTCTGTCACCCAGGCTGGAGTGCAGTGGCATGATCTCAGCTCACTGTAACCTCCACTTCCCAGATTCAAGCGATTCCCCTGCCTCAGCCTCCCAAGTAGCTGGGACTATAGGCATGTGCCACCACACTCCACTAATTGTTGTATTTTTAGTAGAGACAGGGTTTCACCATGTTAGCCAGGCTGGTCTCGAACTCCTGACTTCAGGTGATCCAACTACCTCGGCCTCCCAAAGTGTTGGGATTATAGGCATGAGCCACAGTCCCCGGCCCAATGTTTGGATTTCTGTTCCTGTGTTAGTTTGCTGAAGATAATGGCTCCCAGCTCCACTCATGTCCTTCTAAAGAACATCCTCTGATTCCTTTTTATGGCTGCATAGTATTCCATGGTGTATATGTACCACATTTTCTTTATCCAATCTATCATTGATGGACATTTGGGTTGATTCTATGTCTTTCCTATTGTGAATAGTGTTGCAGTGAACATATGTGTGTGTGTATCTTTATAATAAAATGATCTATAGGATTGCTGGGTCGAATGGCATTTCTGATTCTAGGTCTTTGAGGAATCACCACACTGTCTTCCACAGTGGTTGAAGTAATTTACATTCACACCAACAGTGTAAAAGCGTTCCTATTTTTCCACAGTCTCACCAGCAGCTGTTGTTTCTTGACATTTTAATAATCACCAGGCTCACATTTACCTCTTTCTCTGCCTCTTTGAGCTCCGCTTCTTTCTCTTTGACTCGCTGGACGAACATCTGTCTCATCTCCTCTTCTTTTTTCTGGAGTTCCCCTAGGAACTCGTTCCTTTTGGCCTCATATGTCTCCTGTAAACTGCGAACATGGTCAGGTTAATTCTTCTTCCTTTGGAATGACTCCTATTTGATAAAACTGGCCCCAAAGATCCTCACTGGGTTCCTCTGTCCTCCCTTCCCCAGTTGTGAGCCAGGTACAAAAATAGAACCACAAAGCTGTGGGCAGCTGGCTTGGCCCATGACAGCATGCCCACAGGGATTCTGGAGGGGGATGGGGCAGCCCTAGTGAACTGGAGAGACTTAGAATATCTGGTTCTATACTCTTGTTCTACGGATGAGAAAACTGAGGCCCAGAGAGGTGAGGTGTCTTACTCAAGGCCCCACGGCTAGTTAGAGGGAGAACTTTGACCAGAAGCTGAGTCTCCTGTCTCTTCATCTGGGTTTTCCCACTGCACAATGCTGCCAGGCCCTGGCTCTGAAACTGACCACATTAATGAACTATTTCAACAAATGCTTGAGGAGACTCCATATGTGCTAGACTCAGTACTAATTGACATGATGCTAGTCACTCAGCCTCTAGAGCCAACAGCCATCATACCTGCCATCAAGGAACTCATGGTCTAGTGGGAGATGCCCCTGGCCTAAGCTTATTTTTAAAGAAATAGGAGATAGGTTGGGTGCGGTGGCTCACGCCTGTAATTCCAGCACTCTGGGAGGCCAAGATGGGTGGATCACCTGAGGTCAGGAGTTCGAGACCAGCCTGGCCAACATGGTGAAACCCCATCTCTACTAAAAAATACAAAAAATTAGCCAGGCGTCGTGGTGGGCGCCTGTAATCCCAGCTACTCGGGAGGCTGAGGCAGGAGAATCACTTGAACCTGCTAGGCGAAGGTTGAAGTGAGCCGAGATTGCGCCACTGCACTCCAGCCTGTGTGACAGAGTGAGACTCCATCTCAAAAAAAAAAAAAAAAAAAAAAAAAAAAAGCAATAGCCTGGTGAAGAAGAGGTGGAACTGTGATCCAAAGAGGGCAGCATGTAAGAAAGCAGGTGTGCAGAGAGAATGACATTCTTGGGGAGCCAGGTATGGTTCAACATGGCCAGAGAGCACCATGGCAGTGGTGGAGTAGAGGCAGACGAAGTTCCTGAGCCTGGAGGAAGAGAACAGGCTTTGAATGCCATATTTAAAAATTGGACATGTACACACTGCATGGTTTTAAAGCAGGAAGTAGTACTAGATCCAATTTGAAAATGAGAAGGACCATTCTGGCTGTGCTGTGGGAAGGATAGACTGTCCATCAATCCAAGTAAGAAGTGACAGGATCTTGGCCAGGTGTGGTGGCTCATGCCTGTAATCTCAGCACTTTGGGAGGCCAAGGTGGGTAGATCACTTGAGGTCAGGAGTTCAAGACCAGCCTGGCCAATATGGTGAAACCCCGTCTCTAATAAAAATACAAAAATTAGCTGGGTGAGGTGGTGGGCGCCTGTAATCCCAGCTACTGGGGAGGCTGAGGCAGGAGAATCGCTTGGACCCGGGAAGCCAAGATTGTAGTGAGCCGAGATTGTGCCATTGTACTCCAGCCTGGGCGATAGAGCAAGACTCTGTCTCAAAAAAAAAAAAAAAAAGAAAAGAAAAGAAGAAGTGATAGGATCTTAATGTTAAGGGCTGGGAGGGAATGGAGGGAGCATAAGGGAAGCAGAACTCCCAGGACTTGGGAGGAGCCAAAGGTAATTCTGATTATCCTTGGGCAACCAGGTGGATGGTGGTATCATGAATGGCAACAGGGAATGTTGGAGACACATGCTTAAGAGGGAAGAAGATGAATTTGTACAGAGCTTGATTTTCGGGGAGGTCCTCTATGGGATGTCTGAGTGGACATCCAGTATGCAGTTGGATTAATGGGTTTAGACCTCAGAAGTAAGACTAGCTTGGGAACCATCTACTTCTAGGTGGTAATTAGGGCTGTGAGAGTAGAAAGAACCATCTGCAAGGAGAACAGAAAGTGAAAGGAGCAGAGGCTCTAGGAAAGAATCCCAGGGGGTATATCAACATTTAAAGGAGTAAGGTGAAGAAAATGAGCCTGCAAAGGAGGCTGAGAAGAAATAGTAGGAGAGATAGGAATAGAATCAGCCAGGCCAGTGCTAGAAAAGCCAAAGGCAGAGAGCATTTCAAGGAGGCAGTGGGGAATGGCATAAAGTGCTGCGTTGATATCAAATAAGATGGAAACCAAAGGCCACATTGAACTTGGCCACAAGTCTGCAATTCCTGGCCTTGGAGAGAGGCATTTGAGTGGTTATGCTGGGGACAGAAGCCAGACTGCAGTGGATTGAGGAATGAATGAGAGATGGGGAAGAGGAACCAGTAAATACAGAACAACTCTTTCTCCTCATCCTGTCAAGGACTTCTTGACAGGGCAGAGGCTGGTAAGAAAGAGCAGGGTTAAGGGAGAGTTTCTTCAGCACAAGAATGCTTACATGCAGCATGGGAAGGAGCTGGCAGAGAAGGAGTGAAGAAGGCGAAGACACAGGAAACAGAGGTATTCAGGATGGAGTGAAGGAGGAGGGAAGGAGACAAAATGACCAGGTGGAGGCACACCTACTCCTCTACAAATGCAGATGAAAGCTGCAGGTGGGGAAGACAGCCAGGGAGCTCCCACCAGAAAGAGACAAGCATGGCTTCCCCCAGCCCCACCTGTCAGTATATAGGGCATGAGCCTGGCCCTCCTGAAGCAAATATCCCCAAGGGACTGGTTAGGCTCTGACTCCAGGCCAGCTTTAGGCTGTGCACAGGTACAGTAAGATCTCAGAGGCTCTTTGAAAGCCTTTTTAACTGGTAGACATCTCCCTCACTTGCTTATTAATGCCTGACCACCATAAAGGGCACCACGTGGTAATTTCAACTGTGGGGCTTATTTCACACATCACACATATAGATCAGACACTTCTACTTGGCGCATCACTCCTCTCTGCATAATAACCTGCTTTCAAAAACATTCCCCTTCTCTAAAAGCATTCTGATTTAAGAAATATGGCAGTGATGATCAACATCCTGCGGTCAAAACAGAACTTACACTTGAATGCAGACACTAAGGACAGCAATTGAAGAGCCTGCAGTTCATCGATGCATGGCAAGGGCATGCTACCTGGTCCTATCTGGGTTTGAGAATGGGGAAATGGGTAAAGAACAGACTAGAAACCTGTCTGAGCGCCAGGAGCCTGATGAAGAAAGAGGGGCAGAGGACAGTTACCAACTGCCACCTCGTGGAACAGGGCCCCAGCTTGGGGATCCCCTCCAGCGCAGCTGCTTGGATGCGTGCATGTGTGTGTGGTGATCAGCCTTGCTGGTCCTCTGGGCATCCTCCCTTCCCTTGCCCTTAAAAGCAAGGCGGCAGTACTTCCCAAGCCTGCTCCCCACAGCTCTCCTGGCAGGTGTGCAGAGGCAAAGGGTGAACAGGCAAGCAGAACTGGCAAGTGAGTCGCCCCGCTCCTTGAGGTCTTAGCACCCGTGTCTCGCCTCCCCTGTGAATTCTCCAGGGGAAGGCTTCCACACCACCTGAGTGGGCTGAGCTGAGCTGGGCTGGGCTGGGCTGGCAGGAGCGGTACCTGAAGGGTTTGCTGTCAGGGTCGGTGTCCTTGAAGCCCATCTCCTCCAGCTTACAGCGGCGATACAGCTCATAGTGCCGGGTGTGGGTCTGCTCCCGCAGATCCTCCATGTTGACCCGAATCAGCATCTCCCGCAGCTTCACAAAGTCGCAGTGGGCCTCGTTTTCAACTGCATAGCAGGGTTTGGGGTATTGAAAGTATGTTGAAAGGAAGGCCAGCAGAAGCAGAAATGGATGAAACGAGAGGCAAAATGTCTAACAGTGACGTTGCCTTGCAATCTGTGTACTTAGATCCTGCAAATTTACCTCCTCTCTTTTCTACTGAAAATGTAAATGAAAGGTTACAAAAATGCCAGTAATGAAAAACTGTGATATCATAAAAATACTTATTAAGACAGTCAGTAGCACCACAATCTAAATTCAGCAGTCAGAACCCTCAAAAGAATGTTTGGTCTGCACCACTTGTAGGACAACAGCATATATGCATCTGTCCATCCATCCATCCATCCATCCACTCATCCATCCATCCATCTATCCATCCATCCATCTATCCATCCATCCATCCATCCATCCATCCATCCATCCATCCATCTACTCATCCATCCATCCATCCATCCATCTATCCATCCATCCATCCACTCATCCACCCGTCCATCCATCTATCCATCCATCCATCCATCCATCCATCCATCCATCCATCCATCCAATCAATATTTGTGGAATCTCTGTTCCCAGTATTGTGTGAGGCACTGGGAATTCAGAAACGAAGTGATGGAATCTTGCTCTCAGGAGCTTATAGTTTAGAGGAAGAATAGATGCAAATAGACAAATACAATTCAGTGCAAAACTACAAAAATAGAGGGATAGCCAAGTTGCAATAAAGCTCAGAAGAGGGGAACCTAAGAACTCCTGGGAAAGTGAAGACTTCACCGAAGAGAAAATCTCTAAGATGACTCTGGAAGGAAGAATAGCAATTTATCAGCCAGAGAAGGGAATGGTGTTTGCAAAGTGTCAATGAGGCTAGGCAAGGTTATGTAGCTAGTAAGTTGCAGAGTTAGGGTTCAAACCCAGGCAATGTAGGGGAGGTGACAAAGTCTCCAAAGAATAAGGGGAAAGAACTAGGATATTGATAGATGACAGTGACAAGGAGGGGTGTGGACCGCAGGCATGGCCCACCTGGATGGTAGAAGCTTCCAAGGAGGTGGTTTCTTTAGAAGGTAGATAATGGCCTGATAGTAGCAGTGGTGACTAGGAGCAAGGGGACCCCACTTTCTGGCCTGTGTGAACAAGTCCCCTCCTCAAAAGAGTGCAAGCAAAGGTCTGCAATTTGGGGCAGTGGTCAAGAATGACAGATGTGGACCAAGTCATAGCAAAATCGATTTCTGGCTGGACCAGGTCACGAGGAGCACTTTGTCAAGGTGGCTATAGGTATGGCTTCACTGTGTCGGATGGTGGTATTTGCCCTCAACAAGTAGGAAAAATGGTGTCTGAAGTGATGAACAGGCAATCACCCCAGATTCTGTCTTGCAGGGTCTGGAAGAGGGTAGTGAGGGCAGAGAAGGGTCTGGGATAAGTGGGTTAGCCATAGTTGAAGTAGACTGCCTTGTGGTCATTAATTTTTCCAAAGCCCTAATCAGCTCACATAATCCCTCTGCTTAAGACCCACTGAATTAGGAATAAAGCCCCCTGCTGTCATAGAACACAGGCTAATATTAAAGATGACATCAGTAAGACAACTTATCAGGACTATGCTATATGCCATCTCCTCCTCCATCTCTGGACAGTGATCTCTAATGGTGAGTCAGAAGGAGTGCCTCCGAGGGCCCTGCAGGCTGCCTGAGCAATATACAACTTCTTCCTCATTCAAGAAGAACAGTCTACTTAGACTTACAAGAAAAACTTTCAAAACCCCCTTTTTTGTTTAGGTTCAGAGTAGTCCACGTCAGATGAAATAAGTCATTGGAACCATGTCTACTGGCTTCTCCTCATCTCACTTCAGGTTCCTGTTTCTCAGACCACAAGTCCATTCCCAGGGTGGGACTGTGGGTCCAGAAACCATTTGCAAACGTTCCTAGTGGAGCATCCCCAGCTCCGAACAGCAGAGAAGACCAGAACTTAGCACAGCTCTGATAACCAGTCTTGTCCTACCTATGGAAAATCCAGCTATTGCCAGTGGGTGTGTGGGGTGTCCTAAAACATGCCAGCCTTCGTATGTGATGTGGACAACTCGACACCCCCTTTCAGGTGTTTCCCCAGTGGTAGGGATGAGTTTACAGAGAACCAGCCACTCTTTCACACGATGCCCCTATCAGCCACGGCCCAGTTTCTAGCTGTAGACTCTGAGGACCAGAGACCTCTTCTACCCATAGCGCTGTCCTTGGCCTTGTCTTGTGCACTGAACTGACTAGCCCTGAGGGTAAGTTAACATATGTCAGGCAGATCACAGAAGGAACTTTCCTGAGTGTAATACAATATGTCTAATTGCTTTTCAATTGTGAAATAATCATACATACAAAAGAGAGCATGAAATGTGTATGTACAATTTAAAGAACTTTTGAAAAATTAACACCAATGTCTCCACAACTCAGGTTAAACATTACCAGTACCTTGGAAGCCCCTGAGTGCCCTTTCCCAATCTCATCCCCCTCTATCCCCCCACTCCCCTGGCAGAGACTTAATCCTTCTCCTGACTTTGGGGATTATCATTCCTTTGTTTTTCTTTATAGTTTTACCTCTTATGTATGCATTCCTAAGAATATATATCTTGTTTAGTTTTGCCTCCTTTTGGAATTCATACAAAAGGAATCCAATGGTATGTTTCTTTCTTTCTTTCTTTCTTTCTTTTTTTTTTTGAATCTCACTCTGTCGCCCAGGCTGGAATGCAGTGGCGAAATCTCAGCTCACTGCAATCTCTACCTCCCGGGTTCAAGCGATTCTCCTGCCTCAGCCTCCTGAGTAGCTGGGACTACAGGCACATGCCACCATACCTAATTTTTTTTTTTTTTTTGTATTTTTAGTAGAAACGGGGTTTCACCATGTTGGCCAGGCTGGTCTCGAGCTCCTGACCTCAGGTGATCCACCTTCTTCGGCCTCCCAGAGTGCTAGAATTACAGGAGTGAGCCACCGCGCCCAGCCCCAACATGCAGTTTTTTTAAATCCCTTATCCCCCTCCCACCCTCCCACTATCCAGTCTTTTTTTTTTTTTTTTTTCGTATTTTTAGTAGAGATGGGGTTTCACCATGTTGGCCAGGATGGTCTCAATCTCCTGACCTCGTGATCCGCCCACCTCGGCCTCCCAAAGTGCTGGGATTACAGGCGTGAGCCACTGTGCCCGGCCTATCCAGTCTATTTTAAAGAATATCTGGATTGTTTGTAATTATTTGTCATTACAAACAACACTACTGTGAACATTCTTCAGGTGCACTTGGGCAAGAACACATGCTTTCTCGCACACTCCTTCCTACCTTGCAAGTCCTTGTGTTTTAGGAATACTTTTCCCATTAGAAACAGAGGGAGCTTGCTCCCATCAGAGCATCCCAGTATGGAGCCAGAGTTAGCTTGCTAGTGACCCCTATGGCTATTTGGGACCCATGCCGAATGAGCAGAGACTTGGGACAATTTAGAAACTTGTCATATAGTGGCTGGGGACAAACAAAGAGACAGACAAAAGGGGCTTCCTGTGTGTAGCCCCTCCCGGAGACTCACTCACCCTGCACAGTGCCCCAAGGATACTGCCGCGCCCTCATCATCTTGTTGCCTATCTTCAGTTCTTCTGTGCTGCCAATGACAGCAAACGGCAGGTGGGCCTGAAACCGAAGGCAAACGAAAGCTGAGAACTGCAGAAGAAAGGCACTGAGTGTTACACAACCCAACTGCTGTTCGTCTCTGGGGCCCCAGGCCCTCACCCTGCAATGTCCCTCACTGTCATCATCACCAACAAGCATTTATTAAGTTCCCAAACTATGTGAGGATAAGAGGCCTAGTCCAAGCCTCTGCTGTTCAGAAATTCACAATAGAGGGTAACAATGACATGGCTGAATGCATAGGGAACAAAGAGAGAAAATAAGCAGAATAATAAGCAGACACACAGATTACCAAACTATTTGCTATTCTTAGTTACTGCTGAGGGGAAGAGCCTTTGGAAGAAGGGGAAGTGGAATGAGGGGGGTTCTGTGTGGATAGAGAGGATAAAGGAGTACCAAAGGGTCTGGGATCACTGGCCCTTCTCCCTCCCTGGCATGCAAGAGCCCCAAGACTAGGTCCATACTGAGACCACACAGCCAACTGAGCTGTACTCTCCTTGTTCTCATCCTTCCCCGGAGAAAGAGCTCACATTGAAATTGTGAGCCTAGAAGACAAGTCACCAAGGATTTACTCACATGACCGTGCTGGGTTCTTCTGTAGGTGCTATAAGGCAGACAGGAGCAGCAGAAGACATGCTCCCTCACCCTCTAGGAGCTTACAGTCTTGTTGAGGAAGCCCAAATTACATAACTCAAGTCATATAAGATAGTATGTGATCAGGGGCTCAAGTATATGGTCTGGTACCCTGTACATAGTAGGTGCTTAATAAATACTTCCTGAATGGCAGTGATAGGGCTAGGGAAAGAGGAAAGAAAGGCAAAAGACAAATAGGTTTATGAGCTTGGTGCTCACAGGGAAAATGAGGAGCTTGGCCTGGCTTTATGGATGAGAGAAGAGAGAGCTGCCCCGACTTGGCAGTATGGGGCCTAGGAAACACTCATAGAGCCGTAATCCACAAGGAGCTGGCCAGCTTGTAAGTGCTAAGTCACCACAGCCAAATGGAACCACGGAATCAATGTTTACTGACCAGGTGAGCCCAGGTGGGGCTTTGCCCAAAAGGGCTTTACACCAACAGGTAAAGAGCCTATGGGGAAAGTTTCTTAGCCTGCCTGCAGAAATAGGCCATGATCTCAGATATTTTGACCCATTTGCCCACTCATCCATTCTACAAATATTTACTGAGCTCCTATGATATATGCTAGGCATTAAGAATGACGTAATAGCAAAAAAGCACAGACCCTGGCCCCGGAGAGTGCACAGTGTGCCAAGGGAGAAAGCCATCTCAACAACGATCGTACAGCAAGATCAGGGTTGTACCAGAAGTGGAGGTTGCAGTGAGCCGAGATCGCACCACTGCACCCCAGCCTGGGTGACAGAGCAAGACCCGGTCTCAAAAAAAAAAAAAACATCAAGGTTGTAAACAGAGGCTAAAGGGCTGGAGTAACACAGAGGAGGGAGCAATTCTTGGGAAGTCAAATAAGTTGTTTCAGAGTAGGTAGTGGCAATCATACTAACAGCATTAGCATTAGCAATAATTTGTTAAGCCCTATGCACTGGGTACCAGCTGCTTTACATGGCATTGTCTCACTGAATCTCTACAACACTATATGGTAAGTTGCCTTATTAGTCTCCTCTTTAGATGGGGAAACTGAGGTCCGGAAGGGCTAAGAGACTTGTCAGCAGGCACACAATAGTAAGGAACAGAATGACTTCAAACCCCACCCCTTGCTGGTCTGCTACCTCCATTTAGGGGGTTCAAGCAGTAGATGAGGTGCGTACTCTAAACCTTGGGGGGAACTAGTTGTGCAAGACCAGATTATCAGAGGCAATTCAATTCAGGGAAACCCACAGCAAATCTGTCGCTTGTTTGTTTAATCCACAGGCTGATCTCACAACCAATTCTTCTTCTCCATTCTCCTCTAGCTCTGGACCCCAAAAATGTCCTTCAGAGCAGAAGAACACAGGATTTCATCAGGAGCTCAGCTCCAGGACCTCCACCAGTCCCTCAAATTGCTTGGCCGCCAGCTGAAGCTGCTCTTCTTTCACCCTCTCCACTCTCAGCTGCTATCAGACGATCGTCTCAGACACCCTCTGACCCCTCCCCACTCCACTGACTGTCCCTTAAATCTGGACATGGGAAAGAGGAGGTTATGGATTATGGAAGGTGGGTGTGGGGTGGAGGTGGGAAATGTTTCATCAGTCCTGGGAGGGGAATGACCAAAAGAGTAACTGGGCAAGTGACACACAGGGCATTTGGGAAGCACTGAATTCCTGAAAATGCTGCCCAAGGGCCTAAGCATGTCCAATCTTTGCCAGGAGGGTTGATCTGGGCACAATACATTCCTACTCAGGGACCTAAGACATATCGGGAGCCTCGAATCCATCCCTAAACACTTTCTGGGAGAACATTTCCCCTGGAGAGACCCCACAGCTTCAGCCACATGACACAGAAGAGCCAAGGGGTGGCGAATGCAGAGAGCTAGACTGAGGGAGGAGGTGATAAAGAAAAACCACGTTGTAGCACTCCCTCCTCCTGGGCTCTCAGCTGTAAGTGATGGAGGAGGAAGGCATGTGAATTGGGAGGTGCTTCTCTGAGCTCGAGGAAAAAAAAAACCAAGAAGAAAACAAAGGCATACAAAAATGTCAGTATTCCCTCGGGCCTGTTGCATTTTTTACCATCAAGAGACACCGTCAGAATGATAGGGTGACTTGCTTCCCCCTCCTTCTCAAACTGCTGTCATTTTATTCTTCTAGCTCAAAAACATAGCCCCAGCCCTCCCACAGCACGCTCCTTTGCAGCTGGCCTCATTCTGCTTTGATAAGTATATGCAAGGTAGGCATTTCCCAGCGCTCTCCTTTGGTTTGATTTTCACAACATCCTTCTATGGCAATGATTAAAAGATCCATTCGTGAGCTGAGGGAACTGGGATACAGGGAGGTTAAACGAGTTGCCTAGGTCCCTAACCCCCATGCCCAGATCCTCTGAAGCAGCAGCGAGGCCACCGAGCTTTGGCTGCCAACCTCTCCCAGCCACCTAGGGTGGTCCGCACTCTGCCTCCTGGCTACATGGCATCTGCTAGAAGGAAGCAAACCATGACAAGCAGGAAATCATGGGGACCAGGCTCTGGCCCTCTGTTCCACTGCTTTTGAGAGACAGATGGCTTTGACAACCAGAATGGAGTCGAGCAGAGCAGAGAGCAGATACCCACCCTCCCCCCGCACCACCACGGACCATACTTCTAGGTCCTACCAATGGGATCCAAATCTGAGGCCAGGCTTTCTGCTATTTTTCCCAGGTCTCTGCAGGAAACTGACAGACAGTGGTGACATTTTCTATGTGTGGACCCAGGGAAGAGACTCTGATAGATGCAGGGCAGTGTTGCTGCTGAAACACAAACAGGCCTCTCAGGAGAGTCTGTGTGACTCTCTCACTCAGACTTCCAACGAGGCGCCCTCGGATATCAGATTTCCCAGTGTCAGAAAACTCCAACAAGAGATAGTCTCAAGCCTTCCTTGGGAGTCCATTCCTAGATTCACCATCTGTCTTAGTGCATTTTGTCTTGCTATAATAAACTACCTGAGACTGAGTAATTTATCAACAATAGAAATTTATTCAAAAAAAAAAAAAAGAAATTTATTCCTCATAGTTCTGGAGGCTGGGAGGTCCAAGATCAAGGCACCAGCATTCTGGTCTGGTGAGGACCTTCTTGCCGCATCCTCACACAGCAGAAGGACAAGCTAGCCCAACACTGCATGATGTCTCTTTAAAAAGGGTCTTCGGCCAGGTGTGGTGGCTCATGCCTGTAATCCCAGCACTCTGGGAGGCCAAGGCAGGTGGATCACGAGGTCAGGAGTTCAAGACCAGCCTGGCCAAGATGGTGAAACCTCATCTCTACTAAAAATACAAAAATTAGCCGGGCGTGGTGGCGGGCGCCTGTAATCCCAGCTACTCGGGAGGCTGAGGCAGAGAACTGCTTGAACCTGGGAGGCGGAGGTTGTGGTGAGCCAAGCCAAGATCACGCCACTGCACTGCAGCCTGGCCGACAGAGCGAGACTCCATCTCAAAAAAAAAGGGCCTTCATCCCATTAACAAGAGAGAAGCCCTCATGGCCCAATCACTTTTTTTTTTTTTTTAAGATGGAATTTCGCTCTTGTTGCCCAGGCTGGAGTGCAATGGCACGATCTCGGCTCACTGCAACCTCCGCCTCCCGGGTTCAAGCGATTATCTTGCCTCAGCCTCCTGAGTAGCTGGGATTACAGGTGCCTGCCACCACGCCCAGCTAATGTTTGTATTTTTAGTAGAGACAGGATGTCGCCATGTTGGCCAGGCTGGTCTTGAACTCCTGACCTTGGGTGATCCACCCGCCTTGGTCTCTCAAAGTGCTGGGATTACAGGTGTGAGCCACCATGCCTGGCCAGGCCCGATCAATTCCTAAAGGCCCTACCTTTTTTTTTTTTTTTTTTTTGAGACGGAGTCTCACTCTGTCGCCAGGCTGGAGTGCAGTGACGTGATCTCAGCTCACTGCAACCTCTGCGTCCCGGGTTCAAGTGATCCTCCTGCCTCAGCCTCCCAAGTAGCTGAGACTACAGGTGTGTGGCACCATGCCCAGCTATTTTTTTTTTTGAGATGGAGTTTTGCTCTTGGTGCCCAGGCTGGAGTGCAATGGCGTGATCTCAGCTCACCACAACCTCCGTCTCCTGGGTTCAAGCGATTCTCCTGCCTCAGCCTCCTGAGTAGCTGGGATTATAGGCATGTGCCACCATGCCCAGCTAATTTTGCATTTTTAGTAGAGACGGGGTTTCTCCATGTTGGTTAGGCTGGTCCCGAACTCCCGACCTCAGGTGATCCACCCGCCTCGGCCTCCCAAGTAGCTGGGATTACAGGTATGAGCCACTGCGCCTGGTAATTTTTTGTATTTTTAGTAGAGACGGGGTTTCACCATGTTGGCCAGGATGGTCTCGATCTCTTGACCTTGTGATTCGCCCACCTTGGCCTCCCAAAGTGCTGGGATTACACGTGTGAGCCACTGCGCCCAGCCCCGACCTCTTAATACTATCATACTGGCCACACCTGAATTTTGGAGGGGACACAATCAAACCACAGCACCACCTTTACTGACTTGTGTCTAACTTAAATTCTTCTTGTACATTGTAAAGTACTTAATAATCCAATTGGCGTGAGTTACTTTATTCTTATTTCACCGCATCCATTATACTTGGGAGGCTAGGTGACTGCTTAGCCCAGTGAAATAGACACTGTCAGAACTCTTTATTCCTCATCTAATGATAATATTCTGATTGGGCTTGGTTTCCTCCCAGGGTGGACAGTGTTTCCCAGTTATGTTAGTCCCCATTTCAGGCCCCTGCTGGTGACTGAACAAGACCATTGGCTGATTTGCTCTCAAGTCAACCACTGGTGATTCCTGTAAAAGTACATGGCAACAATGGAAATACCATTGCTGTCTCAGAGGAAGGGATGGACTTGTGCCTGTGGGTCTTCCTATGACCCTACTGTTCAGCCATGTGTTCTCACTGGGCCCAAATGTCAATTGCCTTTGTGGGAACCAAACCCCAGACCTCACAAACGGACAACTAATGGAGCTTAGTCAATTAAGTAACTGGGCCTTTTTGCTGGTCCTGGCCATGCTTTCAGCCATTCAAAGAACATCATTAAATTTAAAATAACATAGCAATTCTTAGTATTAAAGTCTACAACCTTGAGAGATATCAGAGCATGGGTTGAAAATAGCATGCAACAAGACCTCGCTCTCCCTTCTCTTCCCCCTCAATCTAAAATAAGGTTTTCTGGAGCCACCCATAATTCAAGGTGGTGGCAGGGACCTCATTACTCTCATTTCCTGCCACAAAAATCCCCCATGGTGAGAGACAGGACATTGTACAGTCTTCTCCACTCAGGCAACAGATTTCTTCCGCTTCTTCCAATCCAGCTCCTATGACAATTGGCTGGGGTGGCTGAGGCTGTGGGGCTGGAGTCAAATCCAAAATGAAAGACCAGCACCAATTCCTCCTACCACCCAAGCCCAGGTCCTGAGGATGCAGCTTCATACACCACGGCTTGTGTGAAGACTCTGGGGACTTTTGACATAGTTGTTCGGTGGCAGGCAGGCTAAGCAATCCTCTGTGTATATTTGATAGCACCCTCTTTCCCATCACAGCGCATGTAACACAAAACACTCACATGCAAGCTCCTCTCACAGGCATGCCAATTCAGGCACACTAGCTGTGAGGCCACTCTTCTCTTTCCCACTCAAAAAAACCCATAGTGGATTAGCCGGGCATGGTGGTGCATGCCTGTGGTCCCAGCTACTCGGGAGGCTGAGGCAGGAGGATTAGTTGAACCCAGGAGGTGGAGGCTACAGTGAGCTGAAATTGATTGCATCACTGTACTCCAGCCTGGGTGACAGAGTGAGAGCCTGTCTCAAAAAAACAAAAAAAACAAAAAAAACAAAGCACAGTGGGATGCAAGGGAGTAAGTGGTGAGTGATTTATGATAGGGATAATCCTGAATCCACTGGAATTCCCTGCTCCTCTCCTCTCCTCCCCTCCCCTCCCTTCCTCCATTCCTTCCTTCCTTCCTTCCACTGGAATTCCCTCCCTCCCTCCTCCCTTCCTTCCTTTTTATTTCTTTCTCTCTTTCTCTCTATTTACTTTCTTTTTCTTTCCTTTCCTTTCTCTCTCTCTCTTTCTTTTTTCTTTTTTTCTTTTGTGAGACAGGGTGTTGCTCTGTCACCCAGCCTGCAGTAGCGCAGTGGCTCGATCAGGGTTCACCGCAGCCTCAACTTCCCAGGCTCAAGTAATCCTCCCACTTTAGGCCACCCACCGACCAAGTAGCTGAGACTACAGGTGTGCGCCACAGCACCAGTTAATTTTTTCTTTTTTGAGATGGAGTTTTGCTCTTGTTGCCCAGGCTGGAGTGCAAAGGCGCGATCTCAGCTCACTGCAACCTCTGCCTCCTGGGTTCAAGCGATTCTCCTGCCTCAGCCTCCTGAGTAGCTGGGATTACAGGCATGCGCCACCATGCCTGGCTAATTTTGTCTTTTTACTAGAGACAGGGTTTCTCCATGTTGGTCAGGCTGGTCTCGAACTCTTGATCTGAGGTGATCCACCCGCCTCGGCCCCCTGAAGTGCTGGAATTACAGGCGTTAGCCACGGCGCCCGGCCACTAGTTAATTTTTTTTTAATTTCAGTAGAGATGAGGTCTTGCTATGTTGTTCAGCCTCGAATTTTGTTTCTCAAAGTGAAACACAATTATGAGTAATAAAGGACCCAGAATCCCTTCATAGCCATAACACCATGCTTGACAACTGCTGCTGCCTAGCTTGGGGGTTTCCAGCCTTGAGGTTGAGCCTACCCCAGGCTCAGCAGGAGGCCAGAGCTGAGCTGAGAACAGAGCCCAGGATGATTATCACTCTTCGTCCATGAGGTACCAAGATGTGGTTCTGTGTGACACCTTGAGATGGCTGAGTACTCTCAGTCCCTATTTATTCTTAGCAAAGCAAACCACAAGCCTGCAAGCTGCTTGATGACTTAGGGCATCAGTGTTCAGAAGGTCTCTATGGGGACTGATGTCCTGAGGTGACTAGACGCTTCCAGACATCAGTGCCCATGGCACCCAGACGACACTTCTCGTGAGGCTCCCGTTTTTCTGCAGACTAGGCTGTCTCTTCATAACAGAGTCTAGTTTCCATCAAAATGCCCTGACTTCTTGAGAGGACAAGCGCTAATCTTTTTTATTTTTTCCATGCCCACGGCCGGTCAGAGAAGACCTATCTCTACCTACCATGCTCCAGATAGCCTTACCCTTGAGCCAGATTTGTCTAAGATGGTGATGGTGATAACAAACACATCTCGGGTGTACTGATGGACAGGAAATCAGGCGAGACAATGACTTGCTGCCCTGCTATGCTAATTTGTTGGCCAATTCATAGGAGGTGGCAGCTGAAGTTGTAATGATAACTTAGAGGGCAGTGGCAGCAGGAAAGTTTTCTAAAAATGGCTTTTATTACAAGGCTTTCCTGAGTTTGGCTATACCCAGGCATTATGTCATTAGGAAAAACTGATGACACTCAATAGAGAAAAAGAAATCTGTTCCTAAAGCGGAGGCTTTCTGAAAGCTATTAGCTGTCTCCTTGAAATCACAACATTGAAGATTTCACAGCAACAGCAACACATTGTAAGGAAGCATTAGGAGATGTTTGCCTCTCTGCCTTCTTTATTACTCATTTCTCTAGTAGGGGAAAGTGGGGGAGGAGAGGAAAGATGGCAAGGTTTTTTATTATTATTATTCATTCACACTTAATAAAGCAAAGCATAACGCTGATTTTTTTTTTTTTTTTTTTTTTTTTTTGAGATGGAGTCTCACTCTGTCGCCCAGGCTGGAGTGCAATGGCATAATCTTGGCTCACCGCAACCTCTGCCTTAGCCTCCAGAGTAGCTGGGATTATAGGTGCACACCACCACGCCTGGCTAATTTTTGTATTTTTTAGTAGAGATGGGGTTTTGCCATGTTGGCCAGGTTGGTCTCAAACTCCTGACCTCAGGTGATCTACTCGCCTCGGCCTCCAAAAGTGCTGGGATTACAGGCGTGAGACAGCATGCCCAGCCAACCCTGATATTTAAAAATAACATATCTCGGTTGCAGTGAGCCAAGATTGTGCCACTGTACTCTAGCCAGGGCAATGGAATGAGATCCTGTCTTAAAAAAAAAAAAAAGTAAAAGAAAAAAAGAGTTGACTACACTAAGATGGATGGTGAAGATATTTTGCTGCTATTTGGTAAAATAATAATAATAATAAAGGGGTCAGCGTGGTGGCTCACACTAGTAATCCCAGTACTTTGGGAGGCTGAGGCAGGAGGATCGCTTGAGCCCAGGGGTTCAAGACCAGCCTGAGCAACATAGCAAGACCCCGTCTCTACAAAACATTAAAACATTAGCCAGGTGTGGTGAGTGCACCTGTAATCCCAGCTACTTGGGAGGCTAAGGCGGGAGGATCCCTTGAGCCCAGGAGTTCAAGGCTGCAGTGAGTTGTGATCACACCACTGCACTCCAGCCTGGGCAACAGAGCAAGACCCTGTCTCTAAAGCACATTAAAATAATGATAATCATCATAAAAAGCAAATGGTCAGGAAATTGCTCCCACTCACATTCATGGTTCCATTGATCTCTGCCACTGACTCATCATCTGTAGGAAACTGATAGATCTGGACTCCGTTGCTGACAAGCTCGCTGGTGATTTTGATTTTGAACTTTGTTAGCTCACTCTTCGAAATGGCATCTGCTTTGGCAATGATGGGGATGATGTTCACCTAGGGAGAGGAGGGGCAAAGTGGGGTCATTGTTGGTAACCTGCAACTGATAGCAGCATGACCTAGGACTTCCACCAGCTGCCAGAGGGAGTCGCTCAGCCCAGTGGTCAAAGACTGGCCGCTTCTGTAGCCAAATGACAATATAATAAACAACAAGTACTAACTATGTGCTGGGCACTGAACTAAGTGCTTTACATGAATTAGCACAATTAATCCTGACAATAACCCTTCCAGGAGGTATTATTACTACTATTTTGCCAATGAGAAATTAAGGCATAGGGAGGTTAAGTAACTTGTCCAAGGACATGGAGCAGGTAAGTAGGAGAACTGGGATTCAAATCCAAACTCAGCCTTATTCCTAAGTCCATAGTCTTAAGCATGAGCTGTCTACCAGTTCAGATCCAGGTTGATGAGTTGTATGATATCTTGGTATCAAGGTTACTGCTTGGGAGATTTGAAGCAGAAAGGTGATAGCTGGGAATCTGTGGCTGACAGGGGAGAGGTGGCCTCTTCTTGCTAAGAGTAAATTGTTCCAACCCATCGGGTCCAGGCTAGCCCAAGCCGGGTGTGATATGGACCCACATGAGAGATGGCAGGGAAAGGAGGCAGAGACAGTGCTCAGTGAGGATGCACACCTGGCTCTCTTTCTGGCAGGAGACACTGAATAATCAACTCAGTTAGGTGAGGAAGAACCTATAGTTACAATTTGATCTGAGACTTATGCAAAAAGAATTATACTGCCTGAGTCTCATGATTAATTTCTGAGTAAGAAAAGCAAGTATAAATGCCCAATTTCAGGCATCAGGAGAAAGGCCTAATCCCAACCAAAAGTTCAATCCACCTGAACCCTAATCCTTGAAATTCCTCCAAGAAGGGACAAGGCTTTTACTGTCAGAAGGTAAAGAAACTTGAAATGCACATGTGTTTGTGAGACAGAGCACACTAAGTTCAGGTTGACATGGAGAGCATAATCATTCCTGCCAGTAGACTCCAACGGGGGGTTGGGGAGGGGCATAGGTGGCACTCAGGCCCCGGACTCTAAAAGGGGAGTCTGGGAGCTCCAGACGTGGAAGAAAAATCCTGCTTCCTCTGCGCTTTGGCTTAGGAGTGCCTCTGAAGGCTGATATCACACAGCCGCTGGGTCAAGGAAAGACTGAACCGTGGAGGCACCTCCCTTGAAGTCTTTCGGGGGCAGAGGGGTCAAAGCCCTTGCCAAGATGAAACAGCAGGCAGAGCCTATTCTCCTTGGCACTTTCGCCAAGTCCCCATTGACACACTATAAACATATATCAGGCCAGGGGCAGTGGCTCATGCTGGTAATCCAAGCACTTTGGGAGGCCAAGGTGGGCAGATCACCTGAGGTTGCGAGTTCGAGACCAGCTTGGCCAACATGGTGAAACCCCATCTCTACTAAAAATAAAAAGTATCCAGGCATGGTAGCGCATGCCTATAATCCCAGCTACTCGGGAGGCTGAGGCAGGAGAACTGCTTGAACCCAGGAGGCGGAGGTTGTGGTGAGCCAAGATCGTGCCATTGCACTCCAGTCTGGGCAACAAGAGCGAAAGTCTGTCTCAAAAACAAACAAACAAACAAAAAAAAATATATATATATATATCTCAAAGGCTTAACTCAGCCCATCCACCAGGCCTGCAGCCATGTGGCTCACCAATGCCCCTATACAGGACATGCAGGGCATGGCCACATTTCAAGAGCAGCCTTTTATTCATGGGCCATGAGCCCATTGCTGCAAAAAATGAAAAACTGCTCCTATTCTGATGAGAGCTGAAATTCAGTCTTAGAGTGGATGTGCTACTAAATGGCTGCATGTGAATTCGATTATGTTTTTGATACGGAGTCTGGCTGTGTCGCCCAGGCTGGAGTGCAGTGGCATGATTCCAGCTCACTGCAACCTCCGCTTCCAGGTTCAAGCGATTCTCTTGCTTGAACCTCCCCAATAGCTGGGATTATAAGTGCGCACCACCATGGCCAGCTAATTTTTGTATTTTTAGTAGAGACGGGATTTCGCCATGTTGGCCAGGCTGGTCTCGAACTCCTGACCTCAGATGACCCGCCTATCTTGGCCTCCCAAAGTGCTGGGATTACAGGTGTGAGCCACCGCACCCAGCCAAGTTTTTCTTAAAGCCTGATTCCCACAGCCATCTTTCTCGGGCATGGAAGCATTATAACATGGGGTCACAGATCTGAGTGTCACAGAATCTGCACTCTACCAGTAGCTAGCAATATGACAATGAGCAAGTCACTTAACCTCTCAGAGCCTCAGTTTTCTCTTCTGTAAAATGAAGATAAAATAATGTGTACTTCACGGGGCTGGCATATAATGAGGGTTTTAATGTTAACTGCAATCATAAAAGTAATTATTGATAGCAAGAATAACTTTCAAAGTCAAGTTTGCATGTTTGATTCTAGCCAGTTAACATTCGGACAAAGAAAAAAACAGCTTTCCATTGCCAAAGCCTTTGCCCCTAGACCCAGGGAGCCATCTTGCTAGTCCCCAAGAGGGATCAGGGCGGAAAGACAGCTCAGGGCAAGCCCATCCCTAGTGCTGGGAAAACAGATCACAAAGCTTACGATGCTGGTGCTGGATCCATAACACCATCTTTATGGAGGGACAGGGAATGAGGGAGAGGATGAGGATGCCACAAATCTCTCCCGGAATCCCACATCTACTTTGCACAAGAGATCAGTAAGAGTGAGCCCCCAGCGCCCCCGCCCCTGCCTCCTATACCTTACTGTCCAGCTTCTTCATAGTCACTAGGTCCAGAGACTTCAGGGAATGACCCGTGGGGGCAATGAAATACAAGCAGACATGGATTCGGGAGTCATGGTAGGTGTGTAGCACTCTTCGGATCTTCAGCTCTTCCTGCAGGTAGGCCTCGAATTGCGCATCGATGAATTCCACGATGGGCTTGTAGCTAAAAGGGAGAGCAGGGACAGAGGTGGACCCCGTCAAAAACTTGGATTTTGACACCGTCCTTTTTGGAAGTTTCAAATGCCCTCCGTAATCCTGACTCTCTCCCATCCAACTGCATTTCTCCATCTCCCTTCAGTGGGCCTCCGATCTTGTCAGCCTGGCCACCTTCTTGGTCCCTACATGAGCCAAACTTATGCCCATCTGTGCACCTTCACTAGAATGCCCCTTTCTCTCTCCTCATCCCAATTCTGCCCTCCCAGACCTCAGGGCTCAGCTTAATGTCCTCCTCCTTCCTACGGCCTTCCCCACTTATGCCAGAAATCCCTTCTGCGAGTCAGGGGCATAACAAGAAATGGCATTCAATTACTTATTGTTGCTTCACAAGGATTCTCTCAAATAGATTGTGTCTTCCTAAAGAGCAGGGCCTGTGAAGGGCACTTGTCTGTCCCTCAGGGGGCCCCAACACAGCATGGAGCCCACTGGCTGTATCTGTAGAGGGACTGATTTTCCTCCAAGCTGGGCTCATGTCTTTGCTTCCTTTATCTCGCCCTACAGCGCCTAGATGAGAGCTGGGTACACAGTGGGTAACAAGACCTCTCTTTGGCCCACTGCTGGGCAATCTTGTGAGAACATTCAGGGCTTTTGCTCATTCTCGCTAGGTTTAGCGGAGCTCCACACTTGGCTCCCCCAAGGTCAAGATATTTTTCTGATTCTCATTTCTGCCAAGGTGGTGACTTTAAGTATTCAGGCCAGGCACAGTGGATCATGGCTTGTAATCCCAGCACTTTGGGAGGCTGAGACGGGCGGATCTTCTGAGCTCAGGATTCGAGACCAGCCTGGGCAACATGGCAAAACTTCGTCTCTACTAAAAATACAAAAATTAGCCAGGTGTGGTAGCTCATGCCTGTAATCCCAGCTACTCAGGAGGCTAAGGCAGGAGAATCGCTTGAACCCGGAAGGCAGGGGTTGCAGTGAGTGGAGATCATGCCACTGCACTCCAGCCTGGGCAACAGAGTGAGACCCCATCTCCAAAAACAAACAAACAAACAAAGTATTCAGGCAAAATCTGGTAAAGCTACTCCCCTCCGCACACCCTGCACACATGGACACAGGCCCGCCAGCTCACTGAATCTCCACACTTGGCTCCTCTAGGTGGCCCCCAAGTCTTGCCAAGGCTTCTTAAACAACAGTCAGCCCTCTATGTCTCTCTTTCCTGGGCCTCCCTGGGAAACTTCCCTCTCCCTCTGTCCCAGTCCCCTCCCACGTCATCCCCGTCACCCCTACAGCCTCTTTCTGCTCTAACTAGGTCAGCTTAGCTCAGCTCTGCCTCTTGTTCTCATCTCCCCTGTCTGTCTGCTGCCTCTCTGGCTGAGGGGGTGCCTCCCTTCAGGCTAGAAGAGGCTTGTCATGTGGGCCCAGGGCAGGGAGTTTTCAGATACCGCTGCCAGAAGGGAACATGATGATCAAAGTAGGAGCTGAGCCCAGCCAATGCCTCCCACCTGCAGCAGCTCCCAGGCTGAGCCTTTCTGAAAGATCCCCCTAGTAGAGAAGGGGAAAATAGCCTTTTAAAAAAGAATCACAGGATCCTAGATTCTGAGAGCTGCAGCCAGAGCTGAGATCCAGGTGCAGGCTATCTCTGGAGCCCCAGAGAAAAATCTTTTTTTTTAAGATGGAGTTTCGCTCTGTTGCCGCAGGCAGGAGTGCAGTGGTGCGATCTCCACTCACTGCAACCTCTACCTCCCAAGCCCCAGAGAAAACTCTAAAAACATAGTCCTTTCTTTATTCCTTTGATCCCTCTGAGCCACTGTTCCGAAGGGTAATCGGCATCAAAGAATCTCTTGGTTGCAAAGATCCTTAGAAGGTTCCTGACGAATTTGGAGTGAGGGTGGGGAATGTATCCCCTAGGCTTATTTAATTAATTTTTGGATGTTTTGCTGATTTGAAATAGTTGATGATGGCACTGCTTCATTTTTTTTCTCAATTACATAATTTTTTTTACTTCATTTTTTGCTTTGCAGAAGGAATCAAAGGAGGAAAGAAAATAAAGCTAAAAAGTACATTTTTTAGCTCCCCCACACACCCCGAAATCTGTAGTGATACCCTGTGCCTGTCTTACTGCAATTGCCTCTGGCTCTCGGAAGCTCTCAAGATGTACATGGATCAGACCAGCCAAACCAGCCAATCAGCCACCAGGATTTGGTGTAGACGAATCCTAAATGGGTGGCTTATCTTCGTCTTATTCATCTCTGTATCCTCCACGTCTAGCCTGCTGTCTGGAACATAGTAAAGTTTCCGCTACTGCTCTGCATTCCCTCCACCCCCGGGCCCCAGTGACTCATCTTCCCACGGTGGCCACCTCTCTCCCACACTCTGTTGTGCTGCTCACTGGACTCCAGTGGGTGGTAAACAAAATCCTTTACTCTTATAGGCTACCTCCTCCCAAACTGCTTCCTTCCTCTAAGTGACACCTGACTATCCTTCAGAGATGCTGCTTTTCTCATATCCTTCTCAACTGGAAATTTCTTCATCTCCACACCCAAGTCCCATGGAAGGGCAGAGAGGGCAGCTTTCTTCTAGCTCTTGATTCCCTCGCTCACTGTGATCTCCTCATCTCCTCCATTTTCGACCAAAACCAGCTCCAACAGACTCCATCCCTCCCCATCACTACTGATAATCTTTGACATTTCAAGACAGCCGTTCTTAACACAGGGTTCATGGACCTCCTAGGTTCTGTGAATAGAATTCAGAGGATCTGTGAACTTAGATAGGAAAAAAATACATCTTTTTCACTAATCTCTAACTGAAGTTTAGCAGTTTCTTCAGCTGCAGACATAGGTAACAATCTACAGTAATGTTAGCAGTACCTGTGATTTTCATAACCAATAGAAATCACTGATATCGTCATTTCCCATTCCAGTTGTTGTAAATAGCTCAAAATAGCATTTATACTCATTACAACATTCAAATTCTGGTAATTATTAAGCCTGCATATAGATATTATTACTTCTGGAATTGATAGAGAAGCACATGGATTGCTAAGTCACGATTTTTAAATATTTTAGTAACTGTATTTTTAGTATACTTGGTATATTTTAGGCATTTAGAAACATTATTTTGAGAATGAGCCCATAGGCCTCACTAGATTGCTAACGGGGCCAATGGCACAAAATAACCCCTGGTCTAGACAATAATACTTATTCATTTCGGATAATGATATGTACTGTGAAGATACTCCAATAGGATAATGGGATATACATGTGATTGAGGGTTCAACTACTTTAAATACAGTGATCAGGGAAGGCTTCTCTAAGGGTGTGACATTTGAGCCGCAAGGATGAGGATGACAGAGGCATGGAGAGATCTGGGTGAAGAGCATTCCAGGCAGTGGGAATAATAAATGTGAGGATGGTCCTGAGGCAGAAACCAGTCTGACAGGTTTGAGCAATGGGAAGACGGCCAGGGAGGTGGGACTTGGTGGACCCAGCTTGAGTAAATTATTCACATTAGCCCAAAGGTGGAAACAACCCAAATGTCCATCAACTGATGACCGGATAAAGAAAATGTGGAGGCCAGGCGCAGTGGCTCACGCCTGTAATCCCAGCACTTTGGGAGACCAAGGTGGGCGGATCACGAGGTCAGGAGTTCGAGACCAGCCTGATCAACAGGGTGAAACCCCGTCTCTACTAAAAATATAATAATTAGCTGGGCATGGTGGCGCGCGCCTGTAGTCCCAGCTACTCAGAAGGCTGAGGCAGGAGAACTGCTTGAACCGAGGAGGCGGAGGTTGCGGTGAGCCAAGATTGAGGCACTGCACTCCAGCCTGGGCGACAGAGTGAGACTCCATCTCAAAAAATAATTAAATAAAGAAAATAAAATAAAATAAAGAAAATGTGAAAATGTGGAGGCCGGGTGCGGTGGCTCACACCCATAATCTCAGCACTTTGGGAGGCCGAGGCAGGCGGATTACCTGAGGTCAGGAGTTCGAGACCAGCCCTGCCAACACAGTGAAACCCCGTCTCTACTAAAAATACAAAAATTAGCCAGGCATGGTGGTAGGCACCTGTAGTCCCAGCTACTCGGGAGGCTGAGGCAGGAGAATTGCTTGAACCTGGGAGGCGGAGGTTGCAGTGAGCTGAGATCGCACCACTGCACTCCAGCCTGGGCAACGGAGTGAGATTCCGTCTCAAAAAAAAAAAGACTGTGCCTTATTTCTTAGTATCTCTGACACTTCACACTGTACTTGTCACATAGTAGACATTTAAGTTTATAAAGTGGACTAGGTTTCCACGGCAACTTGGTTCTCAGTCTTGTCAATTCTCTCAAATCTGCCCCTCCTCTCTATCCTCAAAGCTTCTCTTCCTGTTCAAGCCCTCATCATCTCTCCCATCCTCAAGAGTTGCCCCTGACCTCCTTGTCCCCCTCTAGACATGGCCTTGTGTATTTCTCCCAGCTCAGACAAGCTTTCTTTTTTATCTATTTTTTAGAGACGAGGCCTCGCTCTATTGCCCATGCTGGAGAACAATGGCATGATCATAGCTCACTGTGACCTCGAACTCATGAGCTCAAGCGATTCTCCTGCCTCAGCCTTCTGAGTATCTGGGACTACAGGCACACACCACCACACCTGGCTAATTTTTTATTTTTTTGTAGAGACGGGGTCTCTTTATGTTATCCAGGCTGGTCCTGAACTTTTGGGCTCAAGTGATCCTTCTACCTTGGCCCCACAAAGTGTTGGGATTAGAGGTAAGAGTCACCGCGCTTAACCTAAATTTATTTATGCAAGAACACCTATTCTCGGCCGGGTGCGGTGGCTCACGCCTGTAATCCCAGCACTTTGGGAGGCCGAGGCAGGCGGATCATGAGGTCAGGAGATCGAGACCATCCTGGCTAACACGGTGAAACCCCGTCTCTACTAAAAATACAAAAAAAATTAGCCGGGCGTGGTGGTGGGTGCCTGTAGTCCCAGCTACTCGGGAGGCTGAGGCAGGAGAATGGCGTGAACCCGGGAGGCGGAGCTTGCAGTGAGCCGAGATCGCGCCACTGCACTCCCGTCTGGGCAACAGTGCGAAAGTCCGTCTCAAAAAAATAAAAAAGAATACCGATTCTTCCTTCCTCACAGATAACCTCTATTTTCAGTTTGCTGATTATCTTTCCAGACCTTTTTTTATGCATCTACGCACATAAATAGAGAGAAATATTTGTGGTTTTATTGGAGGGAGGAGGGCAGATTTACACACACCGCATCGTGATCATTCTGCAACTTCTTTTTTTCACTTAACAACATATCCTGAGATCTAGCCATGTGAGTATATATAGATCTACCTCATTCTATTAAACTGCCAAACACAATTCCATGTTATGGTAATTCCACAGTTTATTTAATTGCTCTGTTGGTAGAAACTTAGACTGTTTAAATTGTTTTTCATTCAATAACCAAAGCTACAGTGAACATGCTTTCTCTATGCTTCTCAGGAGCATGTGCAACTGTTTCTCTAGGCTGTATACTTAAAGGTGGAACTGCTGGGTCATAAATTATTCACATTTAAAATTTTAATAGATACTGCCAAATTTGCCCTCCAAGAAGTCTATATCAATTTACAGTCCCATCAACGTGAATGAAATTACCTCGTGTTAGTGGATATTATACCATCTTTTTGTTTTTGCAGATCTGATGGATAAAAAATATTTGTTTCATTTTGCATTTCTTTAATTACTGGGGAAGTTGAATGACCATCATTTCATATGTTGATTGTACATAAGTATTTCCCCTTCTGTAAATTATTTGTTTATTTCTCATTGAATTGTAGAAGCTCTTTTTCCATTTTAGAAGAATCCTTTGTCTGTTATTTAGGCTGCAAATATCTTCTCCCCATCTGTAGCTTGTTTGTACTTTTGTTTATGGTATCTTTCAATACAAAAGCGTTTTTTATTTTAATGAATTTAAATCCATCAGTCTTTTCTTCTATGACTTTTGAATTTTGTGTCATGATTGGAAAAGCCTTCTCTACCCCCAAAGTTATAAAAATATTCTCTGATGTTTTCTCCTTATATTTTTAGAAATCTGTTTTTAGTCCAATGGGAATCTATTTTTGTGAATGGTGTTTGTGTGAGAGGGTCTCGTTTTATTTTTTTCCTAAATAGATGGCCTATTTTCCCAGCATCATCTCCTGAATAGTCCATTCTTCCCCTGCTGACTTACATATGCTAAATTTCCATATGAGCAGGAATCTGGTCTTAGACTGACTTTTCTGTTCCATTGCTCTTTTTGCTCTTCCGATGCCTTTACATCCTTACTTTCCATTCACTCAGCAATCACGGTAATCTGGCTTCTACCCACAGTTCCCCTCGAATTATTATTCTGAAATGTATTACTGACCTTCATATCACCAAACCCAAAGAATATTTTGCAGTTCTCGTCTTCCTGGATACCATGTATCATTCCTTCCCATATACTACATGATTTAGCTGTTCCTTGACTCTTCTATCAATAAAAATCATGATCATAATATCTTCAGTTTATGAGGCAGTTACTCTGCGCCAGGTGTTTAAGCATTTCATATTCCACACATGTCAAATGTGCTTCACCACAACTCTCTAAGATAAGTATTATTATTATTATCCATCATTATCATCCCCATTTTACAGATGAGAAAACTGAGGCATAGAAAATTTAAGTACCTTGTTCAAGATCCCTGGGCTAAAAAGACAGCAAGATGAAATTTGAACCCAGGTCTGAGACCAAAGCCTAGGTTCCTAAGCACTCTCCTCTCCAGCCTGTCCTTCTCAGTCTCTCCCTTAAATCCCCTTTTCTCCAGCATCCTTTTTTATTTTTATTTTTTGAGATGGAGTCTCACTCTGTTGTCTAGGCTGGAGTGCCATGGCGCGATCTCAGCTCACTGCAACCGCCACCTTCCGGGTTCAAGCAATTCTTGTGCCTCAGCCTCCCGAGTAGCTGGGATTACAGGCACACACCACCATGCCCAGCTAATTTTTTGTATTTTTAGTAGAGACGGGGGTTTCACCATGTTGGCCAGGCTGGTCTTGAACTCCTGGCCTCAAGTGATCCACCCACCTTGGCCTTCCAAAGTGCTGGAATTACAGGCTTCAGCCACTGTGCCCTGCCTCCAGCATCCTTTAAATGGTAGCTTTCCGCAGTATCCGGCCTTAGTCATTCCTCTTCCTAGTTTATGCATGAGCCCTTGTAAAGCGGGATATTCTAATGCCTTGTTTCAATGATGCTTCACTGACATATCTATGCTAACATGGCCCTAACAGCATGAAGAAAACACTGCTTTTTATTACAGATCCCTGGAGCTTACTCCACCCCTGCTCCTCAGTGCAATTTCAAGGAGGCTTTTCATTTCTACTTATTTGATTTATTATAAGTATGTATCACATTTATAATCAGGAAGAAACAATAGGGATATCTTAAAACTATAACGGAAGTAGATTTGCCTCTGAGGCGCAGTATCTGTTCAGTCCTCCCAAGCCATTATTATCAAGGCATTGTCCAATGTTAGATATGTTGAATGTATGTAACTGAAAGAACTGTAAGAAATGTAACTGAAGTTTCTGAGCAATCTGCAGCTGAGATTAAGCACTCATATTGTGGCCCAAATATCCTTTCTCCAAAGTTTAATTTATTCTCAACCAAACAAGATTAGCACAATAAGCATGCCTATAAAAAGCAGAGGTGGCCAGGCACAGTGGCTCATGCCTGTAATCCCAGCAATTTAGGAAGCCAAGGCGGGGGTGCGGGGGGGGGATCACTTGAGGTCAGGAGTTCGAGACCAGCCTGGCCAACATGGTGAAACCCCATCTCTACTAAAAATACAGAAAAATTAGCAGGGTGTGGTGGTGCGCGACTAATTCCACCTACTCTCAGGAGGCTGAGGCAGGAGAATCACTTGAACCCAGGAGGCGGAGGTTGTAGTGAGCTGAGATTGTGCCACTGCACTTCAGCCTGGGTGACAGAGTGTGACTCCATCTCAAAAAAAAAAAAAAAAAAAAGCAGAGATGTCTTTTTTCTAGAATTTCAAATGCAAAACAGAACTCAGTTCCATTATTAAGAAGCTATATATATTTGGCTGGGCACGGTGGCTCACACCTGTAATCCTAGCACTTTGGGAGGTCAAGGAGGGTGGATTATGAGGTCAGGAGATTGAGACCAACATGGCTAATACAGTGAAACCCCGTCTCTACTAAAAATACAAAAAAAAAATTAGCTGGGTGTGGTGGCACGAGCCTGTAGTCCCAGCTACTCGGGAGGCTGAGGCAGGAGAATGGCGTGAACCCAGGAGGCGGAGCTTGCAGTGAGCTGAGATCACACCACTGTGCTCCAGCCTGGGCTACAGAGCGAGACTCCGTCTCAAAAAAAAAAATAAAAATAAAAAGAAGCTACATATATTTATTCATTATAAGGAAGTGAGTGTGGCTGTTGTAGCTTTAAGGGGGAAATAAAAGAATTTGACATAAAGTTCACCTAAGAAGCAAGAGAATCCTGAAAGGATGAGAAGACCCTCTGCTTAAAATGATGAATGGCCCTTTCTGAAATGAGCACATGTGATAACCATGTGACTTCTGGTTAAATGCAGATGGTACCTGACCCCACCCCTCATCACGTTCCCATCTCTGAGCCTCACCTAGTCTTCACTCACACACATTCTCAACCCCCTACATCTTTCTGTTTTGTTTTGAGACAGAGTCTTGCTCTGCCGCCCAGGCTGGAGTACAGTGGTGCAATCTCAGCTCACTGCAACCCTGCCTCCCGGGTTCAAGTGATTCTCCCGCCTCAGCCACCTGACTAGCTGGAATTACAGGCACCCGCCATCACACCCGGCTAATTTTTGTATTTTTAGTAGAGACGGGGTTTCATGATGTTGGCCAGGCTGGTCTTGAACTCCTGACTTCAAGGGATCTGCCTGCCTCGGCCTCCCAAAGTGCTGGGATTACAGGCGTGAGCCACCTCGCCTGGCCCCCCAACATCTTTCCTGTCCCCCCTCCTACCTGTCTGCTTATTCCTGTTCAGTCCCTTTTCAGGATGTCTTTTCCTCCATCTATTGACTTAGCATCCTGAGGTTTTTGTCTTTAGCCCAGTGTTCTTCTTACTCTACTCTGATCCCTGGGTGATTTTACATGTGTCCATGGTTGGAACATATCACCTCTACCTTGATAACCCAATCTATTTCTAGCCTCTTCTCATCTCCAATTCTGTATGTTCAACTGCCTACTGCTGAAGGTCATCGCGTATCTCAGTATTCCTCAGACAGATCAAACTTGACATGTCCAAAACAGAGCTGATTATTTTGAACCCTGGTTCTCTTACGGAATGCCATCACCATGTGTCCACTCTCCAAAGCTGGAAATTTGGGCCTCATTCTAGATTTTTCTTTTGCCTTCACAATCCCACACCAAGTGTCTACCAAGTCCTGTTGATATTTACCTACTCAGTATTTAGCAAATCTGTCTCCTCTTCCCTATCTCAGCACCTATTTTACCTCTTGCCTTGATCATAAATCCTTCTGTGATCTGGCACCTGCTTACCTCTTCAGCCTCATCTCCCCTTCAGCCTCATCTCCCCATTTTTTCCCCAAGCTTACTCCAAGTGCTAGCCCAGGGGCAGAACCAGGTTTTTCCAGCCCTTAGGCTTATGCAATCTGAAAGACTCTCTGAGGAAAATAATACGACATTGTGATTGAACATTAGTTACAGAGCTTTGGAAGGGGCCTGTGCAATCTTCATTAGCTTCACAGTGACTCTGCCTCTGTCTAGCCAAAGAGAGCAAGCTACATTTCCCTAGAACATACCAGAATCCTACACATCACTTTGCCTTTATACAGGCAGTTACTTCTGCCTGAGATGCCCCTCTCTCCATTCCCTTGTCTGTCTGGCAAAACAGTTCGTCCTTCAAGAGTCAGCTCAGGAGGCACATCCTTTGTGAAGGCTTCCCTGACCTCCCTACGTGGAATTGATGGTTCTCGCCTTTGTGTTCTCATTGTAACTTGTCCTTTATCTCTTTGTACCCTGTCCTTTACAGAACATCTTATACTCTATGGAAATTATTTGCTTAAAACCGGTTTTGCCTATGAGTCCCTCAAGGGCAGAGACTAAGCCATTCCTTTTTAGATGGTCAGAGCTCGACAGTACTTGGCGCAAGGTAGGAGCTCAATAAATGTTTGCTGCATGGAATTGAGACCTGACCCATGTATACTAGAAAGACACCCTTCTTTTGGCAAAGTGAGTGGAGTGGAACAGTTGCTGTAGACAGGGACACCAGACAGGGCCTATGCTTGGGAGGTACCTGCTGCTGCCCACACCATTCTGGGAGGACAGGCTTGGGCCCGGTATCTGTGCTGTCTTCAAGATCTCTGCGGTGAGCTCCTCTCTGCGGCCCTCTACCAACCTCCCCACCCTACCCCACCCCACCGCCTTCCTTACCTGTCCTCTTTGTTGATCTGGTCCCCAAAGCCAACTGTGCTAACGATCGTGAGCTTTAGCCTCACGTTGCTCTCTTGGAGGTCATAGGTATTAGACTGGAGCTGGACACCCGGCTGTGTGTGGGTGGCTGGCTCCCCTTCGAACTTGGTGTTGAACAGGGTGTCCATGAGGGTGGACTTGCCCAAACCTGTCTCTCCTGAAAAGCAAAAGGATAAATTATGGTCTGTTCACATAGTGACTATTCAGCCCTTACACATCATGTTTCATATACACATTTGTTGACATGGGAAAATGAACATGATAAAACATAAAGCAAAAAGCAGAAGCAGATGAACTGTATGATTTCAGTTAAATGAAAGAGACTGAAAGGAACTATACAGACAGATCAGTAGTAGTCATCTCAGATAGTAGAATTGAGGTAATTTTCATTTTATTCTTCCAACTTTTTTCTGTCATTTGGAAATTTCACCTTGAGTATACATTGTTTTTTTTGGGGGGTTTTTTTTTTTTTTTTGAGACAGAGTCTTGCTCTGTCACCCAGGTTAGAGTGCAGTGGCATGATCTCGGCTCACTGCAACCTCCATCTCCCGGGTTCAAGCGATTCTCCTACCTCAGCCTCCTGAGTAGCTGGGATTACAGGCACCCGCCACCGTGCCCAGCTAATTTTTGTATTTTTAGTAGAGATGGGGTTTCACCATCTTGGCCAGGCTGGTCTCAAACTCCTGACGTCGTGATCCACCTGCCTCGGCCTCCCAAAGTGCTGGGATTATAGGCGTTAGCCACCGCACCTGGCCAAGTATACGTTGCTTTTATAGTCAGAAAAAGAAATTATGTTATAGGCAGCAATGGAGAGATATAGCTATGCCTAGAAAAAAAAGACTGGGAGGAAATACAATATACTCTTACCAATGGCTATCTCTGAGTGGTGATCTTATGTGTGGTTTTCATCCCTTTCTTTATACTTTTCTATATTTCCCAAGTTTTCTAAGTGGAATATGTATAGTTTTGTCATAAAAATTAGAGGACTATTTTAAATTTTTAAAAAAATGACAGTGGTGGCCAGGCGTGGTGGCTCACACCTGTAATCCTAGCACTTTGGGAGGCTGAAGCAGGCAGATCACTTGAGGTCAGGCATTCAAGACCAGCCTGGCCAACATTGTGAAACCCTGTCTCTACCAAAAAATATATATATACATACACAATTTAGCCAGGCATGGTGGCAGGCGCCTGTAATCCCAGCTACGGAAAGGCTGAGGCAGGAGAATTACTTGAACCAGGGGAGGCAGAGGTTGCAGTGAGCTGAGATCGTGCCACTGCACTCCACCCTGGGCAAGAGAGTGAGACTCCATCTCAAAAAAAAAAAAAAAAAAAAAAAAGACAGTGGTCCCTTGTCAAACAAATATCCTTTCATCCCAGTCCCCACCTCTCCTCCCTGCCAGGCCTAAACAGCCCTCTGGGGATGCCCCAGATGTGCCTCCCCACAGTGAAAACCGTGCAGGCTCCTGGCTTATCCTCCCAGCCTGGTTGAACGGTTGAACTTTCAGTGAGACCGTTTTTAACTAAGAGGGGCGGGGTGGGGAGACCCAGCAGGCCACAAAAATTCTTCTTCTTTTTTTTTTTTTTTTTTTGATACAGCGTCTCGCTCTGTCGCCCAGGCTGGAGAGCAGTGGCGCAATCTCGGCTCACTACAGCCTCTGCCTCCCGGGTTCAAGTGATTCTCCTGCCTCAGTCTCCCAAGTAGCTGGGATTACAGGTGCCTGCCACCATGCCCGGCTAATTTTTGTATTTTCAGTAGAGATGGGGTTTCACCATGTTGGCTAGGCTGGCCTCAAACTCCTGACCTCTGGTGATCCACCTGCCTTGGCCTCCCGAAGTACTGGGATTATAGGCATGAGCCACCGTGCCCGGCCCTTATCCTTAAATTTTAAACAAACTAGCCATTTATTTGTTTAACTACTAGGCTGCGAGATACTAAGTCAAACCGTTGGAATTTTAAAAGTCTTGAACTTCACACTAGGGAAACCAGTAGGGGAAAGGCTGTGGCAGACTGGTGAAGGTTTTGGAAGCTTATTCCTGGGAGATCAAGGGATACCAAGCCACTGTCAGGAGCCAACAAGACTTCAGGGAATGGGACATCACAAGAAGTCAGGAGTTGGTGACAAGGGGGCTAAACAGGAATCTGATATGAGGCCACAAACTGGGCTGGGCACTGCTTATAATCTCTACAGATCCAGGCTGTATTTGACCCCTCAGCCCACCCCAAGTGACTCAGGAATACCAGGAATTAAAGAGTCAGTAGAGAGGGCCAGGCGCGGTGGCTCACGCCTGTAATCCCAGCACTTTGGGAGGCCGAGGTGGGTGGATCACGAGGTCAGGAGATCGAGACCATCCTGGCTAACATGGTGAAACCCCGTCTCTACTAAAAAAATACAAAAATTAGTCAGGCGTGGTGGTGGGTGCCTGTAGTCCCAGCTACTTGGGAGGCTGAGGCGGGAGAATGGCGTGAACCCAGGAGGCGGAGCTTGCAGTGAGCTGAGATCGCGCCACTGCACTCCAGCCTGGGCGACAGAGTGAGACTCCATCTCAAAAAAAAAAAAAAAAAAAAAGAGTCAGTAGAGAGGCAGGCACTTCGAAGAGAGGATATCATTAATTACTCTGGCCTGCCCTTTGAAGACAGACTACCCTCCCATTTATTCCGCTATCATCATCCCTGTTTTTCTCTCTCCTCTCCCCAACCCAGGGGGAATGTGAGCCTCGACTTCTCTTCACAGTCGGGACTGGGTTTGCATTGGGCAAATTGTGGCCTGCCAAACCCCGCCTTGCGACCAAAAGCACACATCTGCAGGGTGGTTCAGGGCTACGGTTAGAGCTACATGATGCAGAACTGAAAATGCTCCATCTCCCCTCCCCACTCTGGGTGTGTCTAGCCTGCTTCTTTTATCCCAAATAATGAGCTATGAATGCAGGAGGTGCCTTTTAAAATATCTGTGTATGATGAGAGTTTTCTGTGTGTGGACAGAGAGAAGGGAGAGAGAGAGAAGAGATAAGAGAGAGGAAGGAGACAGGGAGAGGGAGGGAGAACAAGGAGAACATTCAATTCAGTCTGGCTACCCGGCCCCCCAGCCCAATTTCATAGCCAGGTCTGACTAACTTGGTAAATTGCCAGAGTGTGGGGAAATGGTTCCTCACACAGATCATGTTTCAAGCCAGGGTCTGCTATATCCATTAGCAGCAAAGACTCTTGAAGAAGAGGCCCCCTTTTTCCTCCCCTAAAGGAACAGGAAGTATTTGGGTCCCAAGAAGAATTTTATGAGGTGGGGCCTTTGCCATGGGAGGTGGCAGACTTGGCCAAGCAGTGGAATGTATCACACCCCGCCTCACCCAAAGTTGGGGTGCACCTTAACTGCAAACGGGGCCAGCACCTTGGAGGTGGGAACACAGTGTGGCTCCCACATCCTAACTCACCTCCCCTCTCGAGGGCACTGAGGTTTGAGCTACAGTTTAGCTCATCTTCCTATGTGCCTGATGAATTTTCCATGTACATCCTTACCCCCAACTCCCTCCCATGGAACAGAAGGGAGCTCATGGAACAGAACCATCCTTACCCCCAACTCCCAAAACCCTTCTGTTGCATGAGCTCCCTGCCGAATGCCCTGTAGCTCCTAGGGAGTGGGGGTCCTGTTTCCCCAGCACCCAGAGTGGGCACCCTGGCTCCCCGGTTTCTAAGAATTCGCAGAGAGCAGGAGATGGGCCATCTTCCAGTACCCCCGAGAGTGCCTAACCCAAGGTTCACACAGAAGGCCTCAGGGGCAGCACCGCAGCGTGAGGGACCCACCCTGTTTGCACAGCTGGAGGAATGGGGGCAGGGCAGGACAGGGAGCTGGGAGGAACAGCAGGACAAATGACCACCCAAATGCCTGCTGGCACAAAAGCGCTGTGGAAATTAGATGCCAAATAATGAACGTCTGGAAGAAAAGAACACCCGGATGTCTAGGGAATTGAGATAAATGCAATAGTAGAGAGGGCAGAAAATCAAGCGAGCTCATCCTATGGCTATCGAGAGCTCCTGTTCCAGTTTTCCATCAGTGTGGAGCCTGGGGATCCGGGAGGCTTTCTGTCAATGACTGGCACAGACCCAGCCTGATCCTAGGATGCTGCCCCTCCCACGGC
The DNA here is from genome assembly GCF_029281585.2 of Gorilla gorilla gorilla. Classification (NCBI taxonomy): domain Eukaryota; kingdom Metazoa; phylum Chordata; class Mammalia; order Primates; family Hominidae; genus Gorilla; species Gorilla gorilla. The sequence continues at coordinate 131,350,930 of NC_073247.2, forward strand.
TGCCCTGGGCCCAGTACTAAGTGTGAGTGTGTTGTGAGGGGGAGGCACACGTGACCTAACTGGGATCAGGTCAGCAGATTCCACACCCCTGCAGGAAGGTGGAGACTTGGCAATTCGATTCCAGCAGGAAACCTGAGGAGTCCCGAGGGGTCAATTTCTCACTCCTCCTCCCCCAGCCCTCCCAGGGCTCCTCCAAGTGGATAGTAAGGTTTTTAACGCATGCTCCACAAGCCAAGAGGATTTCATCTCACTTTGCTTAATGTAGATAGTATTCTGGAAACAATAGTTTAAAAAAAATTTAAAACATATATGAGTACTATGAAATATGTTTTTTTCAAACTATGCTCTTGCGGGACGGTGGCTCAGGCCTGTAATCCCAGCACTTTGGGAGGTCGAGGCGGGTAGATCACCTGAGGTCAGGAGTTGGAGACCAGCCTGGCTAACATGGTGAAATCCCGTCTCTACTAAAAATACAAAAATTAGCCGTGCATGGTGGCAGGCTCCTGTAATCCCAGCTACTCAGGAGGCTGAGGGTGGAGAATCGTTTGAACCCGGGAGGCGGAGGTTGCAGTGAGCAGAGATCTCACCACCACACTCCAGCCTGGGCGACAGAGCGAGATCCTGTCTAAGAAAGAAAGGAAAGACAGAGAGAGAGAGAGAAAGAGAGACAGAGAAAGAAAAAGAAAAGACTTCTAGCCAGGTTATCACTAAGTTACTTTGTGACATGAACTGAGCTCTTTCCCCTCTCTGGGTCCCAGTCTCTTTTTCTATAAAATGAGAGCGTTGGTAATAACAGCTATTGTTTACAGACACTGCTCTAAGTTTTTTACATATATTTTCTTATTTATTCCTCACAGCAAGCCCATGAGGAAGATGTTACTATTTGTCCTCAATTTATAGATGGGTTAACCAAGCCACTAGCTGTGTAAATTTGCACCAGTTCCTCAGCATCTCTGCACCTTACTTTCCTCATCTATAAAACGTGGAGGGGCCAGGCTCAGTAGCTCATGCCTGTAATCCCAGCACTTTGGGAGGTTGAAGCAGGAGCATCAGTTGAGGCCAGGAATTCGAGACCAGCCTGACCAACATAGACCCTGTCTCTGTTTTATTTTTTATTTCCATAGGTTTTTGGGGACAGGTGGTATTTGGTTACATGAGTAAGTTCTTTAGTGGTGATTTGTGACATTTTGATGCACCCATCTCCTGAGCAGTATACACTGAACCCAATTTGTAGTCTTTTATTCCTCACCCCCTTCCCACGCTTTCCCCCTGAGTCCCCAAAGTCCATTGTGTTATTCTTATGCCTTTGCATCCTTATAGCTTGGCTCCCACTTATGAGTGAGAACATACAATGTTTGGTTTTCCATTCCTGTGTTACTTCACTTAGCATAATAGGTCTATTTTGAAAACTAGTAATAATAAAATAAAATGTGGAAGAAGTAACTAGTCCAAGGTCACAGACTAGTAAGTGGCAGAGCCAGCATTTGAATCCAGGCAGGCCGACGCTGGAGTCCATGCTTTTAACCAATGTGCTCTAGCGAGACGCATAGGTGTGATATGTTTGGTCATTCAGTCATTCAACGACTATTTACAAAGACTCTAATAGGAGCCAGGCACAGTTATAGGAGCTGCAGATACAGCAATGAACAAGATAGCCACAATCCCTGTTCTTGTGGACCTAAAGTCTCTTCCAGTTCTGAATGTGGAACCCAGAGAAACGTCTCTGAGTTCAACAGGGAGGTGCCCAAAAGGAAACACTCCAGGAACTCCGGTTGGCTAAGGAAGCCTATGGAAAGGGACAAGGTTATGCCTGGCTCTGTGACCTTGTCCTTTCTCCTTCCTGATCTTGCAGAGGCCTGGCAGGCAGTGGTGTGCTGGAGCCTGCTCGTCCGCTTCCTGCATCTCTTCCCAAGCCCACGTGCAGTGATGTCATGTTGGTAGCTTAACAGCAGCCATGGCAGGAGTAATGACACCAACAAAATCAACAGATGCTTCAAACCACAACAGTTTTTCTCCTGAGATGGGCTGTGACGTTGACCAGCACACCACTGCTGGCAGCCTGTTTTAGACAAATGAGCAGCTGCCTTTCCCAGATATGAAGGGATGAAACAATTGATCCTTGGCCTTGATAGAATGCTAGCTGCCCTTTCCCTCCTCCTGCAGCAAGCCTCAATCCTGCTTCTCTTGTGTGACTGTTTTTTTCCATGTTCAACAGAGCCCAATTGAGCCCGGAATCCTGAGCAGCTTCAAAGTAAATATTATCATTATGACCCTTTGTGCTCTTCACAGCCATGACTGCTACTGTAGCATTTAGATGGATGAGTCTCTTTGGGGCTTGTTCCCAGGAGTGCAAAGCAACGGGCCCCAGAATATCTGTACTGTTGGCTCTGGTGGTTCCTCTGAGGCATTCTGTACTGTATCTAGGATCAGGGGATCCTTGAAATTTCCAAAGCTAAGGGACTAGTATATGTGTTTTTATGGGGAGAAAGAGGAACCTCACCTCTTCGGTAATTATGGTCAACCCTAGAGAATATATTGGAGAGGAGTCATAATATGTTCACACTCATGTGCCTAGTCCTCTAAAAAGAATAATAGGCCAGGTGTGGTGGCTCATGCCTATAATCCCAGCACTTTGGGAGGTCAAGGTGGGCGGATCACTTGAGGTCAAGAGTTCGAGACCAGCCTGGCCAACATGGTGAGACCCTGTCTCTACTAAAAATACAAAATAAATTAGCTGGGCATGGTGGTGTGCACCTGTGATCCCAAGTACTAGGGAGGCTGAAGCATGAGAATCACTTGAACCTGGGAGATGGAGGTTGCAGTTAGCAGAGATAGTGCCACTCCACTGCAGCCTGGGTGACAGAGTAAGACTCTGTCTCAAAAAAAAAAAAAAAAAAAAAGAAGAAGAAGAAGAAGAATTGCAGGTGCCGTTTATTGGTATCCTTACTATAAATTAGGTTCTGGATAATCAAAAATTCTCGGCCGGACGCAGTGGCTCACACCTATAATCCCAGCATTTTGGGAGGCCGAGGCAGGCAGATCACCTGAGGTTGGGAGTTTGAGACCAGCCTGACCAACATGGAGAAACCCCATCTCTACTAAAAATACAAAATTAGCTGGGTGTGGTGGTGCACGCCCATAATCTCAGCTACTCAGGAGGCTGAGGCAGGAGAATTGCTTGAACCCGGGAGGTGGAGGTTGTGGTACGCCAAGATCGTGCCATTGCACTCCAGCCTGGGTGACAAGAGCGAAACTCCATCTCAAAAAAAAAAAAAAATTCTCTCTCTTAGTTGCAACACACATATGTGCACAGATGTACACACATGCACACATGCATGTAGGATACTTTGCTGGATGTAGGCCTATGATCGGCAGCCCAGCACCAAGATAAACAATAGTGTGAAAAAATATCCTAGGTCTCTGTTAATAATTGAAGCTAGTGCTACCATAATTTTACACCAAAAATGCCCTATCAAGAAAAAGAAACGTTTGGGTATGGTGGCTCATGCCCATAATTCCAGGATTTTGAGAGGCCAAGTAGGGAGGACTGCTTGAGCCCAGGAGTTAGGGACCAGCCTGGGAAACATAGTGAGACCTCATCTCTACACAATAAGTTTTTTTTTTTTTTTTGAGACAGAGTCTCACTCTGTCACCCAGGCTGGAGTGCAATGGCGTGACCTCTGCTCACTGTAAGCTCTGCCTCCTGGGTTCACGCCATTCTCCTGCCTCAGCCTCCTGAGTAGCTGGGACTACAGGCGCCCGCCACCACACCTGGCTAATTTTTTTGTATTTTTAGTAGAGACGAGGTTTCACCGTGTTAGCCAGGATGGTCTCGATCTCCTGACCTCATGATCCGCCCACCTCGGCCTCCCAAAGTGCTGGGATTCCAGGCGTGAGCCACCGCGCCTGACCCTCTACACAATAATTTTAATTAAAAAAAAATTAGCCAGGCATGGTGGCATGTGCCTGTAGTCCCAGCTACTCAGGAGGCTGAGGTGGGAGGATTGCTTGAGCCTGGGAGGTTGAGGCTGCAGTAAGCTGTGATCACGCCACAGCACTCCAGCCTGGGCAATAGAACAAGACTGTGTCTCAAAAGAAAAGAAAAGAAAATACTTTGGGGAAATATATTCTATGCCCAAACAGCATCTTGTTATAACAGTCATTAAGGGAGTAAATGTACACAGGCAGTAGGCATGAACTATCATCACAAAAAGCTCTGCAAGATAAAAGATCACCTTCAGCAGCTAAGCTATGGACCCTTTGCGAAGTCAGTGACTGGATCCATCCTCATGGCTGGGCTGACATTGCAGCTTCAGAGCTACTCTAAGCTACTTATGACCTTGGCCCAAATTGTGGGTTCTCTGAGCAAGGACAGGGTGGTGAGCACAGCAAGAGGGCAGGATGCGTGCATTGCAGGGTTTTTTGGAACAGGGATGAAATTAACCCAGTCGGGGCTGACCTATCCAATGGTTGCACCTGAGTCTAAGACAGGAGCTACAGAGGCAGCCATTTCCTGAAACTTGACAAGTGGGGAGCAAAAGAGAGTCTGTGACTCTTGAGGATGAGAGCATCTCCTTCCTACTCCTCCCCTCTTGGAGGGTCTGTGCTGGGTACTTGAGCAATTCCATCCCAGAAGGTGCAAGTGGAAGCATTTATAGCTGTACAATGTCTAGGTGGAAACTAGAGGATGGGGGATTACTATTTCTCCCACCCACTTTGCCTTGAGCTTGGCTGCCTCTGGGCCCTAGGGGAGCCTGTGCTCCACATATCAAATTACCCTGCACTTCCACCCTCAGAGATCCATTTCAATTCACATGGTCTCCCTCCTAAAGCTTTACTAGCCCACCCAATCGCACTGGTTGAAAGGTTGCTTAAGGTGGATCTGTCATTTCTCTTCTCATCTCAACTTCAGTACAGGTCATATGGAGTTCTGGGAAGAATGCCAAAGGACTCTGATATGTTTGTGCTTAAATATTGTGGTAATCAAATATTATGTGAAATAAGTTGGCCATCAGCCAAAAATTGGAGCTCTTGTTAGTTAAACAGAGATTTGGCAGTGCTAACACTGGATGTGATAGTCTTTGCACTTGATGTCGATTACTGTGACTTCTAGTTATTTTACATTTTTCTCCAAATAGAACCTAATCATAACCATTAGTTAGACTTTCAGCATTTGAAGAATTAACAGCCTAGATCTGGACTCTAAGGCCCTCGATGTGTAATTCTGTGAAGCACATATTTTCTTTTTTTTTTAATGTACTGTTTTATTCACTAATGCCTCCAGGTATATTTCTCTCCCTATGAACAAGGACATGCATAGTAGAAGTCACATCTTAAAAATAAGTTTGAGTATAAATCTGTGGATTGAAACTGAAGCACATATTTTCATCTGATAGGTTCCAAAGTTGATGTGGGCCAGGCATAGTGGCTAACACCTGTAATCTCAGCACTTTGGTAGGCTGAGGCAAGTGGATCGCTTGAGCTTAGGAGTTCAAGAACAGCCTGGACGACACAGTGAGGCCTCACCTCATCTCTATGAAAAAAATGAGCCCGGTCGCATGCCTGTAATCCCAGCTACTTTGGAGGCTGAGATGGGAGGAATGCTTGAGCCTGGGAGGTTGAGGCTGCAGTAAGCCTCTGCACTCCAGCCTGGGTGACACAGGGACACTTTGTCTCAAACAACAACGACAACAAAACCAAAGTTGGTGTGTGGGAGTGAGCCATTTAGCTAGGGAGTGAGCCTAGCTTGTGGGAACAACTGCCCGTCATCTGTTGTTCTCTACTTGTCCTTGAATGTGTAGCAATTCTCTTGCAAAAAGTGACCTGGAAAAGAATGCTGGGGATAGAGGGAAAAAAAATGATAAAGAGCCCAAGAAAATGAATGACCTTCGTGAGAAAACAGAATTTCTAGGCTGGGCGCGGTGGCTCATGCCTGTAATCCCAGAAGTTTGGGAGGCCGAGGTGGGCGGATCACTTGAGGTCAGGAATTGAAACTCCGTCTCTACTAAAAATACAGAAATTAGCTGGGTGTGGTGGCGTGCACCTATAGTCCCAGCTACTCAGGAGGCTGAGGCAGGAGAATCGCTTGAACCTGGAAGGTGGAGGTTGCAGTGAGCTGATATCACGCCACTGCACTCCAGTCTGGGTGACAGCACAAGACTCTGTCTCAAAAAAAAAAAAAAAAAAAAAGAAAGAAAGAAAAGAAAAGAAAGAAAAAACAGAATTTCTGAATACATTAAAGTGTAAAATATCCAATTTAGTAGTAGTTCAGATCTACTACATGAACAAGTTCCCCATACACTCTATACAAAAATAAAAGGCAATTAGCAAAAGTGTTTGAGTGTTTCAGCCAGTACAAAAACAGACTTTATTCTGGTATTTATATAATCATTAAGGTTCAGAAGGTCACTGAAAATATGCAGGTATGCTTTCCCATGCTACAGGGTGAAAATTATATGCTATGATCATGTTTGCAAATTTGAGATATTTAAGATCTAAGAAGATTTTTTTTTTTTTTTGAGACAGAGTCTTACTCTGTCGTCCAGGCTGGAGTGCAGTGGCGCGATCTCAGCTCACTGGAAGCTCCGCCTCCCAGGTTCACGCCATTCTCCTGCCTCAGCCTCCCAAGTAGCTGGGACTACAGGCGCCCGCCACCGTGCCCGGCTAATTTTGTTTTTTGTATTTTTAGTAGAGACGGCGTTTCACCGTGTTAGCCAGGATGGTCTCGATCTTCTGACCTCGTGATCCACCGGCCTCGGCCTCCCAAAGTGCTGGGATTACAGGCGTGAGCCACCGTGCCCGGCCGAAGATATTCTTGAAGAAGGAACCATTATCCCTCATATTTGTTTGATTGGTGCTCAGTGGTTTCCAAAGTGCTTTCATGTGCTCAAGAGATATTGCTGGTAGCAGTTAGAGAAGCAGGGGGAGGAACAAGGGGTCAACCAGGCCTGAGTCCTCATTATGGTGCCACTTCTTCTGTGTTGCCTCAGGTAAGTCCCTTATCCTCCCCAAGACTCTGTGTCTCCACCTGTTCATGAGGATACAAATGCTACTTGCTCTGCTCACTTCGCAGAGTCCTGGTAATGTCCAAAAGAGCTAATGTGAGAAAGTGAAAAGTATAATGAATGGTTCCTGTGGCATTCACCCATTCATTCATTTCACAGATATTACCGCACTCTACTTGTGCTGTGATTAGCAAATAGAGGGGGCTAAGATGCAGCTCCCACTGTTGAGATTAAATGTCTAGGTAGAGGCCGGGCACAGTGGCTCACACCTGTAATCCTAGCACTTTGGGAGGCCAAGACGGGTGGATTGCTTGAGCTCAGGAGTTCAAGACCAGCCTGGGCAACATAGTGAGACCCCATCTCAAAAAAAAAAAAAGAAAAAAGTCTAGGTAGAGAGATAGGTAAAGGGAATAAAAGAATGTTGCATACAGCTGTGTGGTGCCTGCACTTGAGCTCAAACTAAACCAAGCACAGCAAAACTACAGAGGAAACAGACCCAACCCACTGCCCACAGCTGGTGGGCAGGCATTTTTTGTCAGCTATCCCCTCCCTCCCAATTCTGCCCTGGATCCTGTCTTCTGTAGTCAAAATGAACTCTACAGCCATACTGAGTCAGCGAGCTCCCTTACAGAATTTCCACTGGGTCTCACATAGCTCAGTTTCCCCCCAAGATATGGCCCTATACTCTGATCTGGCCAGGGGAAAAAAGTAATTACAGCTAGCTGCTTACAAAAAACAGGCAGAGAGATAAAAGAAGAGGGGAGAGACACTCTCGCAACTAAATCAGAATGACACACTATTTAACCTAATTACCTGCAAAGCCGTATCCAGCCATTAAGGATCCATATTCTGTAATAGAATTTCCTGCTATGGAAATACTCACCCACGCACAGGATGTTGAAGCAGAAGCCCTGGCTGACGGACTTATTCACCAGCTGGTCAGGCAAGCTGTCAAACCCCACATGTCCAGCCAGGGGGACAGTTCGGCAACCTTCACCCTAATTTGGAAGGAGTGAGGGAGAAAATGAAAATGTGCTTAAAAGCAGTCTGGGTCTCACTTCTCCATCCAAATGTTCGCTGTGCAAGGAAGTCACACCCGCCCAGTCCCAGTGTGTCATCTCTTCCCTCAGCTACTCCCTGCTCCAAAGCAAAATGGCCCGTCAGCTTGGAAATCACAGATTCTTGGAGACGGGCATCCTCTAGGCTCAATAGTGAATGTCGCCACAGCTCCAGAGAAAATTACAGAGGAGCTTATTAGGGGCAGGAGAGTGGAGTCAGGGGAGGAGAATGCTGGCACCGAGGTTCACAGACTCGGGTTAAATCTCCACTCAGTCATTTACAAGCTGAGTAACTTGCTGAGACTGTTTCCTTCCACATCTGCCATCTGAGATAATATGGCATATCTTAGAGGTGACTGGGAGCCTCAGAAGCGCTAATACATATAACGAGCTTAGTATATGCAGAAGTATTCAGTAAGTATTACGAAAAGGGTTTAAAAAGCAATTATTGGGCCGGGTTCAGTGGCTCACACCTGTAATCCCAGCACTTTGGGAGGCCAAGGCAGGGGGGATCACTTGAGGTCAGGAGTTCAACACCAGCCTGGCCAACATGGCGAAACCCTGTCTCTACCAAAAAAACAAAAATTAGCCAGGCATGGTGGTGGGTGCCTATAATCCCAGCTACTTGGGAGACTGAGGCAGGAGAATTGCTTGAACCCGGGAGGTGTAGGCTGCAGTGAGCCGAGATCACGCCACTGCACTCCAGCCTGGGCCAGCCTGGGCAATAAGAGCGAAACTCTGTCTCAAAAAAAAAAAAAATCAATTATTGGCTGGCGAAATGTCTCACACCTGTAATCCCAACACTTTGGGAGGCCAAGGTGGGTGGATCACTTGAGGCCAAGAGTTTGAGACCAGTCTGGGCAACACAGTGAGACAACATCTCTACAAAAAATCAAAAATTAGCTGGGCATGGTGGCATGTGCCTGTGTAGTCCCAGCTACTTGGGAGGCTGAGGCGGGAGGATTGCTTGTGTCCAGGAGGTAGAGGCTGCAGTGCGCTATGATGGCACCACTGCACTCCCACCCAGGTGAGAGAGCAAGATCCTGTCTTAAAAAAAAGCAATTGTTCCTCTCTCTCTAGGGCATTTTGAGGATCTACAAAGGCAGTGTAGTGTAGAGGTTAAGAGCAGAGGCTTTGAAATCTGGCAGGTGTTAGTTACAGCCCCATCTCCACCATCTCCTGGCTGTGTCACCCTCAGACAAGTTACATAAACTTCTTAAGTTTTCCCCATCCATAAAATCGGAAACTATTGAGTAGGAGTGTGAGGATTATACAGGATCATGCTCCTCAAGCCCTTAGCGTAGTGCCTAGCATGTGGTGAGCATTCAATCAGCAGTAGCTGCTGTTGTTATTCACTGTGGGGTTATCCTTACACTCCCAGCCTGAAGGGTACTGCATGGAACACTGTGGCTCCCTATGGCTACAAGAAGCTGCCTCCGTGCTTCCTCTGGGTCCCTTGACTCCCTAAGGGTCAGCCAAGCCACTCCCAGCCCTGGAAAGCAGAGGGCCTTTGCTTCGCCTGCAAGGCCCAAAGCTGCTTATAGTTAATGATTTTACAAAACAGGAGGAGACTCAAACTGGAACAGGATTCCAAGGAGCCAGGGGGAAGCATAAAAGGGGACTGCGTGGAGCGTGGACTCAAGAAATGTGCCAACTACCAACCAACGGCCACATGGGAGGGGAGGGGACAGGGGAGAAGGGAGCTTGAGACAGCTGAGCTAGACAAGAAGGGAGTACTATGCAAGGAGTCAGTTTCTGTTGGGTGGGGCTGCACCAAGCTTTCCATAACTAGAAAGATGCCAAGAGCAGTCCAAGAAGGGCACGGTTAGTGCCAGGAGGCCCAGCCCAGCATCACAGGCTGCACTAAGCAGGCAGCTCCTCTGTTGGGCTGGACCAGCTTTTAGACTAGGTCCATAATAAGGGCACATTTTCACACTGAAAGGGGTGGGCTGTGAGGGTGGTGGAGCCTCTCAGCAGCCAACTTTGTCAGAACCGGCTCCCAGATAGCCCCTTCACACAGCTTTGGATCTCACTCCCATCGGTGTCACTAGATCCTGTGAGGGCAAGCGACAGGGCTAGTGCCGGTGAATGCCATGTGGCAAGTTCATTACCCTCACACATCTCACCCCACACACTCCCAGTGGAGAACTCTTAACAGACAACCATATGCCATCATTCAGTGAGAGTTGGCGTATTCTCTGCCCCAGGGGGTCCCCTGAAACACCTGAGGCTGGGTGCAGTGGCTCGCACCTGCAATCGCAGCACTTGGAGAGGCCGAAGTGGGCGGATCTCTTGAGCCCAGGAGTCTGAGACCACACTGAGCAACATGGCAAAACCCCATCTCAACAACAAGAAAAATACAAAAATGAGCCGGGCATGGTGTCGTGAGCCTGTGGTCTCAGCTACTCAGCAGGCTGAGGTGGGAGGATCACCTGAGCCCAGGAGGTCGAGGCTGCAGTGAGCCATGATCTCGCCATTGCACTCCAGCCTGGGTAACAGAGCAAGACACTGTCTCGGCCGGGCGCGGTGGCTCATGCCTGTAATCTCAGCACTTTGGGAGGCCGAGGCGGGCGGATCACGAGGTCAGGAGATGGAGACCATCCTGGCTAACACGGTGAAACCCCGTCTCTACTAAAAATACAAAAAATTAGCCGGGCCTAGTGGCGGGCGCCTGTAGTCCCAGCTACTCCGGAGGCTGAGGCAGGAGAATGGCGTGAACCTGGGAAGCTGAGCTTGCAGTGAGCCGAGATCGCGCCACTGCACCCAGCCTGGGCGACAGAGCGAGACTCCGTCTCAAAAAAAATAAATAAATAAAGACAGCTGAGCCTCATGAGTGGTTCACATCACTCAAGGCTTTGTTCTACGTTCACCCCTTTCTGCTTCTCCTTCTCATTTCCCCTTCTCTTTATTAAAGCAAACAAAGTAAGATGCAAGATTCCCACTGCTAGTTCTTGGTCCGCAACGCTGCAGGGAAGTCAGGGACATGAGAACTGATATGCTTTCTTTACGGAGCCTCCGATGTAGCAGGCATCGGAAATTGAGGTGGACTCAGAGTTGAGGTTTCCTGAGCCATTTGTTATCACCCCTGGCTGCCTCTTCCGGCCTCCAACAAATTCAGCACCATGAAGCTTCAAGTGCTCCAAAGTCAAAAGGAGAGGAAATGAATTTTCAAACTGAAGACGGTGCTGTAAAGAGCCCTAAACGGCAGAAGAAAAAATTTTCTTTTCTTTCCTTTTTTTTTTTTTTTTTTTTGATAAGGAGTCTCTCCCTGTCTCCCAGGCTAGAGTGCAGTGGCGCGATCTCAGCTTACTGCAACTTCCGCCTCCCAGGTTCAAGCGATTCTCCTACCTCAGCCTCCCGAGTAGCTGGGTGCCCACCACCGCACCCGGCTAATTTTTTGTATATTTTAGTAGAGATGGGGTTTTGCCATGTTGGCCAGGCTGGTCTTGAACTACTGACCTCAGGTGATCCACCCGCCTTGGCCTCCCAAAGTGCTGGGATTACAGGCATGAGCCACCATGCCTGGCCCAAAAGAAATAATTTTCTAAGCCCTAAGAAGCAGAAGCATGGACTTCATTTCCTAAGCAATGGGATTTGGGGGATTTTGAGTGATTTGAGCAGGGAGGGCCATGATACAGGCAGTGTTTTTAAAAGATCACTCCAGCTGCAGGGTGTTTGCTTGATTGGATGGACAGAGAGACTAGGAGCAGGAAGACATAGGAGGAGATGACTCCAATAATGTTGAGCCAGCAGAGTGACATCCAGGCACTGTGACAATAAATGCTGGTTGGTGTGAACTGACCTGACTTGGGACTCAAAGAGAAGGAACAAATTTGAGAGATGTCTTAAGAAGGGATGAGCCTCTGCCGGGAGCAGTGGCTCACGCCTGTAATCCCAGCACTTTGGGAGGCTGAGGCAGGCGGATCACGAGCTCAGGAGTTCAAAACCAGCCTGGCCAACATGGTGAAACCCCATCTCTACTAAAAATACAAAAATTAGCCGGGCGTGGTGGCGGGAGCCTGTAATCCCAGCCCCTCAGGAGGCTGAGAGGCAAGAGAATCACTTGAACCCAGGAGGTGGAGTTTGCAGTGAGCCGAGATTGCGCCACTGCACTCCAGCCAGCCTGGGGGACAGAGAGAGACTCCGTCTCAAAAATAAATACATTAATTAATTAAAAAAGAAGGGATGAGCCTCAAGGAGTTATTGGGCAGAGGGAACAATCGCAAGGGTCTAAGCCCAGGAGCTTGGATTGACAGCACCATGGAGACACATAGGAAAGCCAGGAAAAGATGCCTGTTTAATGGGGACGATGAGGAGACTGATTTTAAATTAGCTGTTACTAAAAAAATTACATTTATCAGATTTTTTATTTTGTGGAAGTAATCAATGTTCACTGTAGAAATTTTAGAACATACAGATAATAATAAAGAAGAAAATCAAAATCAACCATAATATCACTCTCCAGAGATAAACACTGTTAATTTTATTTATTTATTTATTTATTTATTTATTTATTTATTTATTTATTAGAGATGGAGTTTCTCTCTTGTTGTCCAGGCTGGAGTGCAGTGGCACAATCTCGGCCCATGGGTTCAAGCGATTCTCCTGCCTCAGCCTCCGGAGTAGCTGGGACTACAGGTGTGCACCACCACGCCCAGGTAATTTTTGTATTTTTAGTAGAGACGGGGTTTCACCTTGTTGGCCAGGCTGGTCTTGAACTCCTGACCTCAAATGATCCGGCCACCTCGGCCTCCCAAAGTGCTGGGATTACAGGAGTGAGCCACCATGCCCAGCCACTGGTGACTTTTAGAATCCTTATTTCTTTTGTATCTGTTACCCAGTGTCCAATACACCTAAATTAACTGAGGAGTTTGGGAAAGAAGGGACATAGAACCTGGTCAATGTGTTTTTCTTGCTAACTGGGATTTAAGCAGCAAATTTTTTGTCTCAATCCCTGTAGCTAAGAAAGCTTCAAAAATGTATTTGTGGCCAGGCACGATGGCTCACGCCTGTAATCCCAGCACTTTGGGAGGCCGAGGCGGGTGGATCATGAGGTCAGGAGTTTAAGACCAGCCTTGCCAACATGGTGAAACCCCGTCTCTACTAAAAATACAAAAATTGGCTGGGCGCGGTGGCAGATGCCTGTAGTCCCAGCCACTCGGGAGGCTGAGTTAGGAGAATCACCTGAACCCGGGAGGCAGAGGTTGCATTGAGCCGAGATCACGCCACTGCACTCCAGGCTGGGCGACAGAGTAAGACTCTGTCTCAAAAAAAAAAAAAAAATGTATTTGTATAGTTCCTACTTTAGGAAATCCTGTCTGGCAAACACTATGCACCCTTGCTTTGATGAATCTTATAAGATGTCAAGGTCATCATTATGAGTATCAGTCCGCATTGTTCAGAGTTAAATACGCAAAGGTAGGAAGGACAGAAGGACACGACATTGAACTGAATGTACACTGACCCCAGCACAGCCCCTGGAAGTTTCTCCCCTCCTCTCTCACAAAATCTCTGATATCTTATCTCTTTCCTCTTTCTCCTTAAGGTGGCCTGATTAATTGAGGGCCTGATTACTTTGATTGCAGTTAATTGAATGTTCCTTGACTACAATGTGCACGAGAGGAGATGGAACCGGCAACTTGGCCCAGCATGTCTGACACTAAATCTCAAGTTTTCATCTTTAGTAGCAGGTGGTGCCATATTACCATACTGAAGGCCTGACCTGAGATGCTCGAATGGCCAAAGTCACCATTTTAAATTGCACTTCTCTCATAACCCTGCAACCTCCTCTCAGAATCTGTACAAAGATCTATTACAAGGAAATTTATTACAGCACAGTTTATAATGCTGAAAAAAAAAACCCAACCTAAATGTCCAACAATAGGAAAATATTTAACCAAATTATGGTACACGCATATTCTGGAATATTCTACATCCATTAAGAAGCATGTGGGTAGTTCTGTATGTACTGATGTGAGTATCTCCAAGACATATTATAAAACAGAAAACAGAAGTTATAGGGCGACTGTAATAAAATAGAAGAAAATGGAAGTTATTACATGACTGTAATCCCAGCATTTTGGGAGGTCGAGGCAGGTGGCTCGCTTGAGCCCAGGAGTTTGAGACCAGCCTGGGCAACACAGCAGAATCCCGTCTCTACAAAAAATACAAAAATTAGCCAAGTGTGTTAGCATACACCTGTAGTCCCAGCTACCCAGGAGGCTGATGTGGGAGGATTGCTTGAGCCCGGTAGGTTGAGGATGTAGTGGGCCAAGATTGTGCCACTGCACTCCAGCCTGGGCAACAGTGAGACCCTGTCTCAAAAAAAAGAAAGAAAAAAAAAAAGAAAATAGAAGTTGTAAACTATAAGCACAATATGAGCCCATATATGCCCCAGAAGCCCTGTAGATGTGTATTTGCACGTAAATATATGTGGATGCATAGAAAGAAGACTGAAAATACAGCCACCAAACCCACAATCGTGGCTACCTCAGGGGAGGGGGATGGAAATAGGGGCTCAGTCAAGGGAGTAGTCGGTATGCTTCCCTATTGTTTGACTCTTTTATAGCACGAATGTATTCGCATGTTACCCATGTAATTTTAAAACATTTTTAATATAAGAAAGAAGAGTTCTCACTCAGCTTTGCAGCAGGGGTAATTAGGATGCAGAGAGTCTGAGAGGAGCTAAAAGGAAGGCAAAATGAAAGAGTGCTCCTGAGAACTGGGAGAGCGCCCCACTCCCCTCCCCAATTACATTTCCTGTTTTCTCCTCATCTGCAGTCACCTGTGGTTTTTAAATACGTTATACCACATTTCATATCACAGGCAGAAACACCGCTCTCTTTCTCTTCCGCCTCCTCTCCTGAGGACACACCAATTTCGTTTTTTAATTGAATATTCGTAAGGTTCATATTATCAAGAACAAGTTATGGTGGTTCCAGCTGCGCATCTTTCTCTCATTGCTGTTACTGAAAATAAAGAGTCCCTTAAGCACCCGAGTAGGCCACCTCTGTCCCCCACTCCCCTTGGCCCCTCTTCCAACCTCTGTGATAGTAAGCAAGCCGTATTTGAGGCCTCTGGGAACTGAGGGTGCATCTGTGTCAATGGAGAATTTCCCGCCTCTGTTTCAAACCAGGGTGGCTAAATTAGTAGCTGTCATTCTAAAGAATAAAAGCAAAAAGTTTGAAACTCATTGCTGATGACTAGGCTGTCCCTAAACTTTCTCCTCTGGCCATTCCCATCCAAATACTAGGAAAGTGGCCAGGTGCGGTGGCTCATGCCTGTAATCCCAGCACTTTGGGAGGCCAAGGCGGGCAGATTACTTGGGGCCAGGAGTTCGAAACCAGCCTGGCCAACACTGGGAAAACCCGTCTCTACTGAAAATACAAAAATTAGCCAGGCTTGGTGGCTCATGCCTGTAGTCCCAGCCAGTTGGGAGGCTGAGGCAGAAGAATCGCTTGAACGCGGGAGGCGGAGGTTGCAATGAGCTGAGATCGCACAACTGCACTCCAGTCTGGGCAACAGAGGGAGACTCTGTCTCAAAACAAACAAACAAACAACAACAACAAAAATGCTAGGAAAGAAAAGAAACACTGAAACCGGACTCTCTTCAGTCACCTACTGGTGGGCCCAAGCTCTCACACCTCCCTTTTCTCCATTTCCACTCTCAGCCCTGAACACTGATCTCTGAAAGACCGTGCAAATCTCCAAGACTATGAATCATCGGTTCAGTGATACATGATGGAATATTAAGCAGCTGAGAAAAATGTTTTCTAAGAATATTTAATGACAAAAGGAAATGCTCACCAAAGGCAAACAACAACAGGAAAACCAACCTGTATACACAGGGTCATCCCAATGATGGGGGAAAATACACATTTTTTAAAAGATTAGAAGAACACATGCCAAAATAATGTCAGTGATTTCTTTTGGGTAGAGAGGTTGTAGGTGATGTTGCTTTTCTGGGTTTTCCAAATGTTCTACAATAGGCATATTTTACTTTTATAAACAGGGAAAATGTTACTTTTTTAAAAAAGATTCTATGATGATACTTTCCTGGGTAGGAAAGTGGCCTCAGGTATTTTAGAAAAATATTGAACTACAACCAAAAAGGTGCTTGACAATTTGGGTCATCAGAGCATTTAGCTTTCAGGCAGTTTTATTGTATATAAAACATTTATTTTACCAGCAATACAATAAAACCCTATTAGTCTCCTTATTATAACTTCTTCTTTTTTTTTTTTTTTTTTTTGAGACAGTGTCTCACTGTCAACCAGGCTGGTGTGCAGTGGCGCGATCTCGGCTCACTGCAACCTCTCCCTCCTGGTTTCAAGCGATTATCCTGCCTCAGCTTCCTGAGTAGCTGGGATTACAGGTGTGCACCACCACACCCAGCTAATTTTTGTATTTTTAGTTTAGTAGAGATGGGGTTTCACCATGTTGGCCAGGCTGGTCTAGAACTCCTGACTTCAGGTGATCCACCTGCCTCGGCCTCCCAAAGTTCTGGGATTATAGGCGTGAGCCACTGTGCCCAGCCCCCTTATTATAACTTATTATTACATATTATATATATAACTTATTGTCATACAGTATAATTTCTTATTATAATGATTCATGTGAACCAGAAGTCAAATCATATATCCTGAAACATGTAGCAAAAAGTCTTGATGAAACAATCAGGTAGCTGATAGCTTCCTCTGCTGCCTCCAATGCTGCCAAGGATGCCGCTGTATTATGTCATAAGAACCACAAAAGCACTGATAAGTTCCCAGAGGTTTTTTTTTTTTTTTTCCTGAGATGGAGTCTCACTCTGTCTCTCTCAGGCTGGAGTGCAGTGGCACGATCTCAGCTCATTGCAACCTCCGTCTCCAGGGTTCAAGTGATTCTCCTACCTCAGCCTCCTGAGTAGCTGGGATTACAGGCGTCCACCACCACATCCAGCTAATGTTTGTATTTTTAGAAGAGACTGGGTTTTGCCATATTGGCCAGGCTGGTCTCGAACTCCTAACCTCAGGTGATCCGCCCGCCTCAGCCTCCTAAAGTGCTGGAATTACAGGTGTGAGCCCCCGCACACAGCCAAGTTCCCACAGGTTTTAAAAACAATTCTCAAATGCATCCAACACATCAAATATCAGAATGTCCCTCATGCTAATTAAGCCAGGCTAAGAGGAAACTGAGTAGTAGCAATGCCCTATCCTGGGAAAGAGAAATGTGGGGGCTGTTCTAAGGAGAAATAAGGCCTGCAAAAGCTGGCAGCACCCCCAAGGGGCCTCAGAAATGCCCTTCAGTTGGGGAGCAGTTGTGCTGAAGAAGCACAAGACAGACTATCCTTACCAGACAGAGGAGGAGGCCCATTTTTGGCAAATCCAATAGATGAAACTGATTTTAATACACAAGATAAATTCCAGAGTGGCTTTTCATTCTATAAAAGGATTCACAGCAGGATTCCATTAAGTAGCCAGCTCTTCTACTGCATTGAAAGCAGGATTCAATAGACAAACATTCAGCTGTCATGTACCTTTATAAGGAAGACAATAGCTATCTACACCTACATGGACAGGCAATATCTGAAGGGTTGTTTCTGTTCCACTTACTGAGAGCCTGCTGAGCTAAAAGCATAGATCGACCTTCCCTACAACTCTCTCCCCACCCAGCTCAAGGGGTCAAAGCAGGGAAGGGGTGGGGTTCAATTCTGCCACCTCATTCGGAAGCAGACGCAGGCAAGGACCTAAAAGAAATGAGGCTGAAGAAAAAGGAAACATAAGCACCATACAATGTTAGAGCTGGAAACGCCCTTAAAGATCACCTAATCCAGCCCTTTCGTTTCACAAAAGGGGAAACAGAGACTCACAGAGAGGAAGTGACTTGGCTCACGTCACAGACTGATTTAGTGACAGAGAATAGTGCTAGGATCCAGGCCCCTGTCGAGCCAACGGCCACTCTCAAATGGAAAAGCTGACTCAAGTGGCACATGTGTTTCTTTATACTGGTAAAATTCCGGGACACTGAGCTTCTGGCTTGATGCTGGTCAGGGGCAGAAGGGTCAAGGAACCAAATCTGGAAACCCGTGAGCTCCCCAAGGTGGTTCTGGCCCACAGAAGGCAACTGAAGCAGTCAATGCGGTGGAAAGCACTCATTGTGTGTTCCTGCTCTCTACTCACTTCCCCACTTTTTCCTCCTGTTTCCCTCTCTTTTGACTGCGGCCTAAGTCTCAGCCTGGCCAGCTGCCCAGTTCTGCTGAAGAACCCCAAGACTAACACAAGCCTAAGTCTAGGTCAAATATCCCCACCTCAGGCCAGGGGTGACCCCTGCTCAGGGTGAGTGAAACTTTCCCACAAAAGCCAGCCAGATTCCCTGGAAGCCAGACAATTGAAAGAGAGTTTTCTAGGTGTTCTGGCTATTGTTACCTCCAATCTGCTAAAAAAGAAAAGGTTTACCCACAGGCCTCTGGGTGAATGCCCAACTGCCCTCTGGGGAGCCTGAATTTGCCTCTGCCTCCATCTGGTCTTGTTTAATGGGGATCTGAAAAAACCCAGTTCCTGCCTCAGCGCCAGTGTTCAGAGCTGGGGGCCTCCAATGTGAAAGGAAACCGAACACAACCTCACACCTCATCAGGGCCAGGAAAACAGAGTTCTGCCCCTGTTACCCCAGGGCCTTCATTCCGGGTCAGAGAGGGCCATGGCAGGGGAAACCTGAGCCCTGAGGCCTCTCGCTGAGAAGGCCTGCAGATCTTTTTCCTGGTCACCTTTAAGTGAGTGGAAGGGCCGGCTGAGAGCGCGCTGCATAATTCAGCAGATGGCTGCCTCTAATGAGAAGACACCGAAGAAGAGGATAACATTATTTCTCACCCTCCTGAGCATGTGGCCTCCTTCCTCTGTGCAGGCAGCAGAGAAACCCACGGTTTCAAATCCCAGCAGCAGAAGCCTCCTCCTGCCAAACTGAGGAGGAAGGGTCTGTGTTTCTAATTTATTCTGCGCCCCCCCCCCAGTTGTTACTTAAAATAATCCATCATTACATGGCTGGTGGCTCCAAGATTTTTATTTAAAGCAATATGGAGAAGAAAAAATAAAAAAGAAAACCCACACAACCCGTGACTGTGCTATATTGGATTTAAGCTGAGAATCTTTTTAATATCAGAGAGTCTCCGAATCACCCTAGTATACTCTTCCCTGGGCCCTATGGGGGTGCTGAGGGAGTGTAGTGAAAAGAGGGGGAAGAGAGGTCATGGCAGGATTTTGATGTCTTAGAAACATCATGAAAAGACAAGTGTTTTTAAACAAGGAATCTGTGTCATCTGGTGGGTGTTTAATCGTATCACCCACTGACTAGCAATAGCACTTCGGACTAAGTAACTTGGTCTCCCTACACCCATTAAATAAAGAGAACAGTAATACTTGTCCAGGAAGCCATTGGGGAAAATGAAATCATAAAGATGGAAGCATTTCGAGATCGTTGAAAGAAACATGTTACATATATCCATGGCTTTCCTTCTTTCCTTCTTTTTCCTTCTTTCCTTCTTTCCTTCTTTCATCTGTCTTTTTTTTCTTTTCTTTTTTGAGACGGAGTCTTCCTCTGTCGCCCAGGCTGGAGTGCAGTGGCACAATCTCGGCTCACTGCAAGCTCCGCCTCCCGGGTTCACGCCATTCTCCTGCCTCAGCCTCCAGAGTAGCTGGGACTACAGGCACCCGCCACCACGCCCGGCTAATTTTTTGATTTTTAGTAGAGATGGGGTTTCACCGTGTTAGCCAGAATGGTCTGGATCTCCTAACCTCATGATCTGCCCGCCTCGGCCTCCCAAAGTGCTGGGATTACAGACGTGAGCCACCGCACCTGGCCTCATCTGTCTTGAATGTAGTTTTAATGTACATGCAACTAAAAGCCCTTCTCAATTGTTCATGCTAATATTAAACCATGGCTCTGATCATCCAAAAACCCAGGCAAGTCCAGAAATCAGCCCTACTTAGTTTGGGAATACCTTTTTCCAGAGGACTTATCTTCCTAATTGGCTTTGCTCAGGCTAATGCAATAGGTTTGCTCCCTTATAGCACACAAAGGCAGTGGCCATGCTTGGTAACAAAGCCAGCAATTAATAGAAAATTTACAGCAGAGACTCCACAAAGTAAATGCTATGCACATGACTGCAGATCAAAATCTCATTAGATGATACAGACAAATCACTCTGCTGTAATGTAGTTTTGTATTAAGAACACCGCTAACACTCACATTTCCAGGATTTCGGATGTAAAAAGGAAACAGGGCTTATTCCTGCCTTTCATCTGGAAGCTCTGAGAGGGCAGAGTTCCTGCGTGCCTTGGCCACCACTATATCCTCAGCACCTGGCACGGGGCCTGGCCGACCAGTGCCCAGTGAATATGTGCTGAAGGAATGAATGAAAATAAAAGTGGGTGAATTGGCAAATGAAATGTTCCCAACCCAGTAGCAGATGTGAGATCTCACCCACCTTCACACCTACCCATTTCCTATTTGAAGCCCTCAGGAAGCCCTTCCTGTCATCCTCTGCCTCCATTCATTGCTGAGTTAGGTTCCCCTAGTAATGAAATCTCATGGCAGGCAGTCACTCTCCTGTGTAGCACTTATCACAAAGATAATTAGATAGTGATTTGTGTCTGCCTCCACCAGTTCCTTGAAAGAAGGGACCATGTGCATTTGGGGGACACTGTCATTCTGCCCGCTTTTTATTTTGAAAAATCCTAGGCCGGGCGCTGTGGCTCACATCTGTAATCCCAGGACTTTGAGAGGCCAAGGCGGGCAGATCACGAGGTCAGGAGTTCGAGACCAGCCTGGCCAACATGGTGAAACCCTGTTTCTACTAAAAATACAAAAATTAGCCGGGCACGGTGGTGCACACCTGTAATCCCAGCTACTCGGGAGGCTGAGGCAGGATAATTGCTTGAACCCAGGAGGCGGAGGTTGCAGTGAGCTGAGATCACGCCACTGCATTCCAGCCTGGGCGACAGAACAAGACTCCATCTCGGGGAAAAAAAAAAAAAGGAAAAGAAGAAAAGAAACATCCCAAACACACAGAGAAGTTAGAAAATAATGTAATGACTGTCCAAAAACCCCTCAAATTTAGAATCAACATTTTTAAATATTTAGGGCCATGTAAATTTTCTTCCGTGTTGTATCACCAATAGAGCTAGGTAATAGGGTTTTGTTTTCTATGTTTGAGGTACGATACTACCTTTAGTGGGTGGTGGTAGGAACGCCTGAAGCAGAGACCTCAAAGGGAATCAAAGGGTAACTGCCACGTGATGATAGCAAAACCAGAGTGCAGCAGCAATCTTTTCCCCACCTGAAGACAGTTGCTCTGAGACAGTTGACCCAGACCAACCCCAGCTAACTTTGTAGGGCAAAGTTAGCCCCTGAAAGTTCACTTGGGAGAATGACCACTACCTAGATTGCCACTAGAGAAAGCTTCATTGTTCACATTGTGGGACTAGTTCAAGCCAGAATCATCCAGATGCTCTTGGTATGGGCCGGCATTTACGGTCTGGATCCCAGAATGCAACATTGAAAGGAACAGCTCATTAAAAGAGCCAGCACATGCAGCTTTTGGGGCTTGCCCTGTGCCTTGGTTACCTTGGACAAGTCATGGAACCTCTTGAAATATATATTAATAGCAGCCCAAGCCACCTCATAGTCAGGGGGTGAGGTGGGGCATCACAAGGATCTTCTATAGTTCTTTAATTATTTCACAGTGTCCACAATTTGTCATTCCAACTAGACTATAAGTTTAAAAGCCACGAACTTTTTTTGTTTTGTTTTTTGAGACGGATTCCCGCTCTGTCGCCCAGGCTGGAGTGTAGTGGCACGATCTCGGCTCACTGCAAGTGCCGCCTCCCAGGTTCACACCCTCAGCCTCCACAGTAGCTGGGACTACAGGTGCCCGCCACCACGCCCGGCTAATTTTTTGTATTTTTAGTAGAGATGAGATTTAACCATGTTAGCCAGGCTGGTCTCGATCTCCTGACTTTGTGATCCACCCACCTCGGCCTCTTTTTTTTCTTTTTTGAGATGGAGTCTCGCTCTGTTGCCCAGGCTGGAGTGCAGTGGTGCGATCTTGGCTCACTGCAACCTCTGCCTCCAGGGTTCAAGCGATTCTTCTGCCTCAGCCTCCTGAGTAGCTGTGATTACAGGCACGCACCACCACGCCTGGCTAATTTTTGTATTTTTAGTAGATACGGGGTTTCACCACGTTGGCCAGGCTGGTCTCGAACTCCTGACCTCATGATCTGCCCACCTCAGCCTCCCAAAGTGCTGGGATTACAGGCATGAACCACCAAGCCCAGTCCGATCACGAACGTTTTTTAAAGCCTGCTACCTTTTTTTGTCCAGTTGACAAGGGCTAACCATAGTGCTGGCCACATATCAGTCAATCAAATAAATATGGACACAGTGGAGAAATGGTGTTGTCACACCAAACCGTTTGTGGTGTTCATTCAAATGGGACGGACTTGTATTATGTGCACCAGAATTGAACTTCCAAGTTGGCTGCGTGCAATATAAGCCCTACCCAACAACTTGAAGGCTTGTTTTAGTCACTAAGGATGTTTACCCACAGTGACTCTCAACTGATTCTAGAAAGAACACCCCCCCCCCCACACACACACACACACACACTAGGGCACTTACTCGCATGGTACCACGTCTCAGAGCTCATTAAAAAGAATTCCTGGCCGGGAGCAGTGGCTCATGCCTGTAATCCCAACACTTTGGGAGGCTGAGGCGGGTGGATCACAAGGTCAGGAGTTCGAGACCAGCCTGGCCAACATGGTGAAAACCCCCCTCTACTAAAAATATCAAAACTAGCCAGGTGTGGTGGCGGGTGCCTGTAATCCCAGCTACTCGGGAGGCTGAGGCAGGAGAATCGCTTGAACCTGGGAGGCTGAGGTTGCAGTGAGCCGAGATCATGCCACTCGCACTCCAGCCTGGGCAACAGAGCAAGACTCCGTCTCAAAAAAAAAAAAAAAAAGAATTCCTAAGCTAGCCACACTTAGGTTTATTCTCTAGTCTTCTGTTCCCAAACCCTGAATACATGTTCCTTGGAGGAAACAAGCAGCAACCAGATGTCCAAGGTCTCCTGAGTTAACTCCGTCTTCCCTGGTGAATTACAACTTATTGCAGACACAAAGGAGAACAGAGAGACAAATGACACATAAACAGGAGCTTCACTAGCTGGGGGAGGGGGGCATGGAGAGTGACGTCAGTTTTCCCAGAAACCCATTTATCACGATAACAAGGTCTCGAGTGCTTAGGCTGCTCTTTCAGCTTCAGAATCTGGCGTACAATTATGTTCTTCATCATACAGTATGGCAAGGCCAGCCAGAGCAAACTGGAGCCATGCAAAGCAAACCAAGTGGCCCTAAAGCACCCCCTCACCCCCATCTGCAGAACAAAGGGCATCTCTAGGTTGCCTGAGTTGTGCCTGAGGTGAAACACACACAACCTTCTGGAATGTTCCCCATTGCAACATCTGCCCTGCAATCCTAATCCAGGCAAGAGAAACTGGTGAGAGTATGGAGGACAGGTCGATGCAAATTCATTAGCTGACATGAAAAATCATTAGCGTCATTTTTGGATGGAGCTAGTGTAATCCCAGAGATTAATTCCTCTACTTCAGCTATACCATCTCTGAAATGCAGGTAACCAGGAGCAGAAAAGCCACAGCAGAAAAGAGGGAACCCTCAAAACACTAAAGCAATAAACAACGAGAGTGCCAATCTTGGGGGAAGAAAATTCTCTCAAATTGCATCATCACAGAGAATGTCTCCTGTCTACTCCTGGTCCTTCCACAACATGACTGCATAAAGTGCTCTGTGCTAGGGTGTGCAGGGGGTGGAGGAGGTTCCGAAGAAATGATCCAGCCCTTCCAAACAGGGACAAAAGAGACATTAATACATATTCTGTAGAGAAAATACTATCAGATTCTGGCTTCAGATTTTGTAAAATCAATTTCAATTACACCAAATACCTAGAGGCTTTTTTTTTGTACTGTAGTTGCATTGCATGAACTATTTTCCTAAATAAGTAAGCTACAAGGTTGAAAAACATTTTTATGTGGTTCAGAGATTTTCGTCAAGTAGTATGTGGTGTCATGGGATTTGACCTACCTCTGTCTCCCACTCCTTCCTCACCTCGGGGTGCTGGTGGGCTTATTAAAGTCCCAGATACCCATGGATGAATAGAATGGCTAGGGTGTCCCTCCCAAATGGAATTCATCGCCCTTTGCAACCAAACTTCTGGTTTAAAAAACAAACATGGAGCCTCAGGTCACTTCAACATGGTTTCTCTGCACATCCCAGGCTGGAAAACTTCAGTTCTTTAAATGAAGATTTTTTTTTTTTCCCAGAGTCGGTCGCCAACAAAAAAAGAGACGGCACCGCTTTTGCGAGTCTCACACTTATTTTCCTGAGTCTCCATAGAAAGAAGCCAGCTCCACAGGTTTTGGCACACAAGCCCAGTTACACTGAACATGCACCCGAGACAGATCCTCAGAGGCCCGCTCCAAAACATGCCAAAATACGCAGCCAGCCACCTACAGGCCAGCCAACTGCACCCCACACTGACGCACAAATGAAACCCAGAGGCACACAGCACAAGCAGACAGAGAGGCGTTCGGACACACACCACAGAGGTGAGCACACTCAGAGAAACAGGCGGACTTCTTTGGGTCACAGACAGAACCCCGGCGCCGCCGCCGCCCGCCCGGGAAGACACGAGCGCGCGCGCGTGCACACATACGCGCACACCGATACACACACAGACGCAGTCACATATGTAATGCATATAGAGAAACCCTATCCCAGCCAGTCACCTCCCCGCCCCCCTCGCCACTCACCGCCTTCTGCCCCAGGCTAACCCCAGCCCCGCGCCTCTTTGCCTGTGCGGTCCCGGGTCACAACGGGCAGCCGTGCGCAGGGGCGCGGCAAGGCCAGGGTGCCAGGGACCCGGAGGGCTCGGCGGCTCCTACGGCCATTCATTCGGCAACGCCCCAGCCGTGGGGCCGCAGCTGCAGCGAGGGAGGCGGCGGCGCTCACTGCGGCTCTTGGGCAATGCAAGTTCAGCCGCCGGCCCGCAGGTTTTGCCTGCCCCCCTGCCGCCCCCCGCCCCCCGCGCGCCACCACCGTTTTCCGGGACAGGCTGAGGGACTGAGCTGCTGACCCCGGGAGCAGAAGTCCCACCGTGCCCTTGGCTCCTGGATGCTGCCCACTGCCCTCCTCGCGATGTGGCGGCGGCGGCCAGGTCTCCTTGACCCTCCCCAGGCCCTCGGCCCTGGCCCTGGCACCCAAGCTCTGCACTTACCACCTGGCGAGCTATATCGGTCGCTGCCATCGCTCCTGCGTCCGCCAGGGCTGCCACGGGTGCCGCCGCAACGGGAGCTACTGCACAGGAAACAGAGGAGCTCCTCCGACAAAGAGAAAGTGTTACACTTCGGGCGCGACCAAGTCCGGTGGGGGGAGGTGCAAGGGAGGGGCCCCCTCGCCGCTGCTCCAACCCCAACCTCCCCTCTACCGCCCACCCCTTGAAAGTAGGGTATGGAGAGGGGGCGGATTTAACGCGCCGCTTCCCCCTATGGCCAGCCCAGTTCCAGTTCTTCCTGCAACCCCAGCCATAGGCTTCTGCGAAGGGGGGCGGGGGCTCCCCTCGGTGACCACGTCCTCTGCCCCCCCCCCGCCACTTGGCTCCGTGGTACGTCCCGACCTCTGCTGAATTGTCACACCCCCCTGCTCTCCTTTACATCCCTAAGTCCCCAGACCCCGAAGGCTGGAAGGGAGCCCCCGCCCCTCCCCCCTCCCATACTCTGCTCAGCGGCCGAGTTCTGCAGTTCTCCTCCCGGCCCCCGTTACCCCCCTTCCTTTCCACCGAGATCCCAAGGTGCTTAGATGGGTGCGCCTTGGCCGCTGGAGTCTCGATGCCCCACTGTCGTGTCTCCCTCCCCCCATGGCCCGGGAGCGCAGCTGCGGCCGAGGTACTGGGGAGGCCTGCGGCACCTGCCGCTCCACAGTAGAGCTTAGAAAGGGGGCCCGTGGGGGGAGCCGCACTGCAGCCCGGCAACTGAGCTGAGCTGTGGCATGTGGGGTCCGAGGCTAGAGGTCTTGAGACGCTGCTTCTACCCTGGGGTTTCCAAGCCTTGGGTGCTGTGGGCTGTAATTTCGTGGAGCCAAGCTCACCACCTTTGGGTACCTAGTACAGACGGAACCCACGCCTCCTCTCTCCGACCCAGCCCTAGACGCTCAGCAAGACCAGAGACTCAGACCACCCACCCCTTCTAGTACCAGAGGAGGGGCTGGAGATGAAGGTTCTCAGCTCTGTGGAGCGAAATGGAGGGGCGGGTGACGGGGAGCGGCCTCCAGTCCCTCTGTCCCGCCCCCTGATTTCTCCTTGACCCTCATTCAGCCCGGGACAAGGCGGCCAATAGGGCGCAGAGGAGAGAACTTCCGAAGGCAGGGGTGCGCCCGCCCGCCCTCCTTATCCCCGTGGCCCACCTCCGCGGGTCCTCTCTCGTGGGCACCTCTCCACTTCTCCGGCCTTGGCGCCCTCCCCTCTCTCCTGGGACTGGCCTCTTGCTAGCTCCCTGTCACTGGAGCACGCTGGCAGATTTGGCATGCCCGAGGCCCCAGCGGGAGGGACAGTACATTCCACTCCTCAAAAGGGCAGGTTCCCTGGTGTGGGAGAGAGACCTGGGCCCGCCAGAGGGACCCCAGATGGGGGAGGGGATGACAAGCCTATGGAGGAAACCCGGGCACAAGAGGGGGCCCCAATGGAGCATGGAAGATGACCCCGTAGAGGCCCAAGGCTGGAGCAGCTGAGGAGGAGGCAGGAGAGAGGGAAAAAGAAAAGAAGGAACCAGGGAGAGAGAGGAAGAAGGGACTCGATCCAGAGGCCCTGGTCTCCGAGAAGTCAGGGAAGACAAGAAAATGGAGTAGCCAAAGAAGAGCATGCCTGGCACTTGGTTCCACCTGCTGGATGGAGCTTCTCACACTCTCTCGGGAAGCCCTTTATGTATGTACCCTGTGCGCCTGGAGAACAAGGACTCAGCAAACGCATCCCAGGGCCGAGTGCAGGGCCTCGCAGCCAGGAGGCACTCTATTAAGCTGAGGGCAGAGAACTTGGATGCGTGCGAGGGGGGCGGGGAGAAGAAAGAAGAGACACAGTGAGGGAATAGCAGTAAGGACAGTCATGAAGAGCCAAGTATTCAGGGAGCGCCACTGTGCGCCTTCATTGTGCTGGAGACCCAGGAGCGGCCTAAAGAGAAGAGCCTGGCACAATCAGGGATCAGCGCAGAGGAGCTCCGCGAGACAGAAGGCGCAGGCCATAGGGCGGGTGGCGGTGGCAAGGAAGAGGGGCAGCTGGAGTCTTTCAGACTCTCTGGAGCTTTGGGGCAGGGCCTGAGCCCTGGACTGGGTTGGCAGTGACACGGGGGACCAGTGCTATATCTGAGGAACCACGGTGAGGCTTGGGCCCCAACCGCATGGGGGCGGGGAGTCAGAGGTGACTGGCGGCTTCCAGGCTGGGTGTCTGGGACAGGGCTCTTCCCTGGCAAAGGCTAGGGCGAGGTGGACTGAAAGGCCCCGAGGTCACTAGCCCCGATCTGGACTTGGGGTTTGGGTGGTGGTGGGACAAAAGGGGAGAATTTGGAAGCCAGAACAGAAAGCTGCTGCCAGAACGGGAGGGGACTGGAGGGCTGCGGGTCTCCGGGGAGAATCCCCCACGCACTGCCCCGCCCGCCTTAGCACTCCTCGCGGACTGAAGCTCCGTACTTACCGGCCCAGCGCTGGGGGCACCTGAGCACGGAATCCTTGGTGTCTCATCCATATGCCCCATTCGGCCCTCCTGTCCCTAGAGACTATCAGAACCTCACTGCGGCCTCCTCTTCCAAAACGCTGAACCTCGAAGACCTGAACTAAGTGCTTAATTCAAGTCTCCTGGGACCCTTTGGTTCCTCCAATACCTGCCCCCCTGCGGCTACAAGTCCCTCCTGGGGCCTGGGCCTCCAGCCTCCTTTGGTGGGGTGTGGGTCAGTGTGTGTGTTGGTCTTGATGTGTGAGTAGATGTGTCGGTGTGTTCGTGTGTATTGTCAGTGTGTGCTAGCTGTGTGTCTGTACATCTGTGTGTCAATGTGTGTGTTGGCATGGGTTTACTTGTGTTTGTATTTGTGATTGTGTCTGCCGGTGTGTGTCAGTATGTGTCCATGTGTGCAAGTTGGTGTGTTCTGCATTGTGTGTTTCAGTGTGTCAGTGTGTGTTTTGGCATGTGTTGGTGTGTCAGTGTATTTCAATGCACGGTGAGTGTATGTGTGTCAATATGGAAAGAGGTGTTAGCTCACTAGCTTTACATACCTTATCTCACTCAGTGCAGTGGGCCAACGACTGAGACGTGTGAATCAGAGCATTCATTTCAATAAAGAGGTTTGGAAACTCTCTGGGATCATGCCTTTCTTTTTTTTTTCCTTTTTTATTTTTTTTTGAGACGGAGTCTTGCTCTGTCATCCAGGCTGCAGTGCAGTGGCGTGATCTCTACTCACTGCAACCTCTGCCTCTTGGGTTCAAGCAATTCTCTGCTGCAGCTGGGACTATAGGTGCCCACCACCACGCCCAGCTATTTTTTTTTTTTTTTTTGTATTTGCAGTAGAGACAGGGTTTCACCATCTTGGCTAGGCTGGTCTTGAACTCCTGACCTCGTGATCCACCTGCCTCGGCCTTGCAAAGTGCTGGGATTATAGGTGTGAGCCACCGCACCCGGCCTGAAATCATGCCTTTCAGTCTTTGTCCCGGGTCACCTTCCCAGGAACAGGGGAGATGGAAGGGCTGAGGAGGCAAGAGGGCTCATGAGTGGTCAGTTTGTGAGTTTTGTTCCTTGAATGTCTGTCCTCGTTGATGAGTGAGGCCAAAAGATTCCCCTTTATGAAGAGTCATTTGGGACTCCCGGGCGCTCCCATGAACATGTATGTGCTCATGTTTGATGTTTCCTTGTGGGGTCCCTTGGGCCCAGCATGGTGTCTGGCAGGTGTTCAATCAATGTTTGTTGAGTAAAGGAATGAACAGAAGCATGTAAATGAGGTGGCTTCAGTATTTCCATGTCCTTAAAGAAGCTGCAACAAACAGAGACTTCCCAGGGGCAAGCAGGTGGCTGTCATTAGCATGCCAATGTTTGTGGAGCCAGACTCTACTGCCTGGGAGCAGAAATGGCTACCCCTCTGCTAGATAAGAGTGGGCCCTAATTGGAGCCCAGCTTTCCACAGGTCACTGCTGGAGTTGGGGGTGCTAATACTGGATAGAGGAGCAGCAAGCAACTCAGGGGCAGGGAGGGAGAAGAGGGCACTGAAATGGAGCTAAGAGGTCAGGAAAGGGCTTTGTCCTGAAACTGTGGCTTTGTGATAGGAGAACGAGAAAGATGGTAGAGTCAGTCTCAAGTGGAGAAGCCCTGAGAACCATCTGAAAAATAAGATCAGAAAGTTGGAGGAGGGGCCGGGCGCGGCGGCTCATGCCTGTAATCCCAACATTTTGGGAGGCTGAGGCAGGTGGATCACTTGAGGTCAGGAGTTCGAGACCAGCCTAGCCAACATGGTGAAACCCCCGTCTCTACTAAAAATACAAAAATTAGCCAGGTGTGGTGGCGCATGCCTGTAGTCCCACCTACTTGAGGCAGGAGAATTGCTTGAACCTGGGAGGTGAAGGTTGCAGTGAGCCGAGATTGTGCCACTGTACTCCAGCCTGGGTGACAGTGTAAGACTCCATCAAAAAAAAGAAAGGAGGGGGGGGAGAGAGAGAGAGAGAAAAGAAAAGAAAAGAAAAGAAAAGAAAAGAAAGAGAAGAAAGTTGGAGGAGGAAGACAAGGTGAAGCAGGGAAGATGATCCGGGATTCACCAAATCCAGACAGTGCCAATTAAATCAGAAACTCTGTGAAGGGGCTGAGTCAAAATGAACTAAGGATCCCTTTCCTCAATTCAGCATTATCACCTGCTGCCCCTGGTTTTGCTTTAGTTTCTTTCCAGTGTTTCTTAAAATGTGGCCTTTGAAGCATCAGCAGCATATGGGAAGTTATAAAAAATGCAAATTATTGGGCCCCACCCTAGACCTACTGAATCAGAACTTCTAGGATGGGACCCAGGAATCTGTGTTTTAACAAGTGCTCCAGTGGATTCTGATTTATGCTGAAGTTTGAAGACCACTGGTTTATCTTGAAAATCTAGGCCTGATGGGTTGGGATACAGGACTGGTAAGGTTTGGTAGGATATTGAAGGAGAAGTTTGAAGGCTGGGCCATTGCCAATAATTGTAGATCTGTTGGATTTCTATGGTGGGAGGAGTGAGGGTATGGGAAAGGGGGTGCCAAAAAAGTAATAGAAGGGAACCCAGCAGGAGCTAGCTCACTAGAAGAGTTAGAAAGATAAACTTTGCCTCCTGATATGGTTAGGCTTTGTGTCCCCACCCAAATCTCATCTTGAATTGTAATCCGCATAATCCCTTTGTGTCAATGGAGAGACCAGGTGGAGGTAGGGAAAGACCAGGTGGAGATAATTGAATCACGAGGTGGTTTCCCCCATGCTGTTATCATGATAGTGAGTGAGTTCTCACAAGATCTGATGGGTTTTTTTTTTTTTTTTTTGAGATGGAGTCTCAACCTGTCACCCAGGGTGGAGTGCAGTGGCACAATCTTGGCTCACTGCAACCTCTGTCTCCCGGGTTCAAGCGATTCTCATGCTTCAGCCTCCCGAGTAGCTGGGATTACAGACGAGCGTCACCACGCCGAGCTAATTTTTGTATTTTTAGTAGAAAGAGTGTTTCACCATGTTGACCAGCCTGGTCTCGAACTCCTGACCTCAAGTGATCCGCCTAGCTCAGCTTCCCAAAGTGCTGGGATTATAGGTGTAAGCCACTGTGCTTAGCCAGACCTCATGGTTTTATAAGGGACTCTTCCCCCTTCGCCTGGCCCTTCTCCTTCCTGATGCCTTGTAAAGAATGTGCCTTGCTTCCCATTCACTTTTGGCCATGACTGTAAGTTTCCTGAGGCTTCCCCGGCCATGCTGAACTGCATTAAACCTCTTTAAATTACCCAGTCTCAGGCAGTTCTTTATAGCAGTATGAAAATGACTAATACACCTTCTTTGCAATTTTCATTCATTCCACAAATACTCACTGAATCTCAACTGCCAATTGCTAAGTGCCAGAGGACTCAAGAAAGAATAGGTGACAAGAACTCCTACCTTCACCTTAAGGCACTCCCAGGACAGTTGCCAGATAGCTCTACAAACAACCAGTAATGTGATAAGTGATATAATTGGTCAGGAGCAACACCCTGGGGAGGAAGACACCCAGAGAGGTGAGGGAAGGTATCTCAAAGAAGAGCCATTTGGATTGAATCTTTAAGAATGAGTGGTGGTTTATCTGGCAGTCAAGAGGGGGCAGCAGAGAGAATAGCATGAGTAAAACCAGAAAGAAAGGGCAGAGAGCATTTCAGGAATTTTAACTCTTGGCCAGAGGGAGTGGTAGGAGGAGGGGACAGTGGCTATAAATGAGACTGGAAGATAAGATGGGGCTGGATCTGGAAGGATCAGGTTGGTCATACCAAGTTGCTTACACTTTTTGCTCCAGAATAGGGGTTCTCAAGCTCTGCTCTCCAGACAACGCCTGGAACTACGCCCAATGTAAATAGGATGCTCACAGTGCAAAAAAAAAAAAAAAAAAATCAGTTAATGGGTAGAAATTTCTCTATTTGAACTTTTTTTAACCATAAATTTTCCTAAATCTTTGACAGATGCTCCTGCTTATCTGCTAGCAAGTAACAAAAATGAATGAACAACTTGCCAACGAATATAAAACAAACGCAGTACTAATCATGCTTAATTCAACAGTTTATTTTTTCACGGACATCTGTACTTGTGGCTATGATTTTATATTGCACACACATAATGTGGACATATTTTTAGCTAGCAGAAGTGTTCTTTTGAAAAGTGTTTTATTTCATATGGCATGATTTAATATATCAATTATTTCATTACATCCTGGAAAGAGCACCACCACATCCAGATGCTGTGCCACCTGAACCAGTTGGAGAAACTATCCCTTAAATAGTGAGGAGTCGCTGAAGAGTTTTGAGCAGGAGAGTGACTTGAACATATTTGCAATTTTTTTTTTTCTTGAGATGGAGTCTCGCTCTCTCACCCAGGCTGCAGTGCAGTTGCACGATCTCTACTCATTGCAACTTCTGCCTCCTGGGTTCAAGCAATTCTCCTGCCTCAGCCTCCCGAGTAGCTGGGACTACAGGCTTGTGCCATCAGGTCCAGCTAATTTTTGTATTTTTAGTACAGATGGGGTTTCACCAAGTTGGTCAGGCTGGTCTCGAACTTCTGACCTCAGGTGATCCACCCACCTTGGCCTCCCAAAGTGCTGGGATTACAGGTGTGAGCCACCATGCCTAGCCCATATTTGCAATTTTGAAAGGTCACTCTGGCTCCAGCTTGGGAAAAAGATTGGAACAGAAGGCGATTAAAGCAGTTAGGGGCCAGGTGCAGTGGCTCATGCCTATAATCCCAGCACTTTGGGAGGCTGAGGCAGGCGGATCACTTGAGCTCAGATGTTCAAGGCTGCAGTGAGCTATGATTGCACCACTGCACTGCCTAGGTAACAGAGTGAGACCTCAACTCCAAAAAAGAAAAATATGCAAGACTTGGGAGTAAGGACACTGCTGTAGCAGTTCAAACAAGAAATGCTGGTGACAGCGACATGAGAGTGGAGTGTCATGGAAGGAATAGACTCAGCATTACAAGGGGCCACCCATTAAAGGTCTTGTGTGCCATTCTATGGATGCTGAAGTTTCAATGTGTAGGGAATAAAAGAGCCTTTGAATCCCTGTTTCTTAATGGGTGGTACCCAACCAGCTGCATCAGAATCACCTATAGTGTTCCTAACAGATGCAGGGCCCTAGAGCCCGCCTCAGATCTGCTGAATCAGAATCTCTGTATGAGAGAAAGAATGTGGATTTGTACCAAGCACTCCAGGCGGCTCTGAGGCACATAAAAGTTGGAGAACTACTGCGTGAATGGTTATTGAGCAGTGGCATGACAGAGTGAGATCTATGTTTATGCAGATCACTTGAGTCACCACATGAAGAACTGAATGAATGAAGGTAAGACTAGAGGCAGGAAGCCGGGCGCAGTGGCTCACACCTGTAATCCCAGCACTTTGGGAGGCCGAGGCAGGTGGATCACGAGGTCAGGAGATCGAGACCATCCTGGCCAACACAGTGAAACCCCGTCTCTATTAAAAATACAAAAAAATTAGCCAGGCATGGTGGCACGCCCTGGTAATCCCAGCTACTTGGGAGGCTGAGGCAGGAGAATCGCTTGAACCTGGGAGTCGGAGGTTGCAGTGAGCCAAAAAAAAAAAAAAGACTAGAGGGAGACTAGTTAGCAGGGTACTGCAATAGTCCTCAGCTAGGCAAGACCTGGAACTCAAGAGAAGGCTGGGCTTCCCACCCACATCATGACATACTAGTTATCCTTATACCCTGCTTTATACACACTGATTTAGACAAACGATATAATTTTGTATTCCCCCAAACAACTGTTGTTTGCTCAGCAGTATTCCCAGAGCCATAGAGTACGATCTTGTAGAAAGTATTGAGCGCCTGCCATATCTAGGACCCTCCACTAGGCACTGTAGTATGTATAAAGAAATATAAAGTCTAGGCCAGTGCGGTGGTTCACGCCTGTAATCCCAGCACTTTGGGAGGCTGAGGCGGGCGGATCACATGAGGTCAGGAGTTTGAGACCAGCCTGGCCAACATGGTGAAACCCCGTCTCTACTAAAAATACAAAAATTTCCTGGGCGTGGTGGTGCATGCCTATAATCTCAGCTACTCGGGAGGCTGAGGCAGGAGAATCACTTGAACCCGGCAGGGACAGAGGTTGCAGTGAGCCGAGATGGTGCCACTGCACTCCAGCCTGGGAGACAGAGGAGACTCCATCTCAAGAAAAAAAAAAAAAAAAGAAAAGAAATATAAAGTCTAGTTTCTCATGCAACACTCCCATGTAACAAACCTACACATGTACCCCCGAACCTAAAAAAGGAATGGTGGGGTATATCCAGAAAAAATATAGTTTTGTTCTGAAAGAGCTTGGTGTCTAACTGGGGAGACTACACACACACACACACACACACACACACACACACACAAAGTCAAATAGCAAATACGAAATACGTCATAAGGCAGTATCCAAGGTGTAGTACAGACAATAAATACCAATGTTCTACTTCCCGGTGGTCTTTACATGGGTGTTTGCTTTATCAATATTGATTCTGCTGTATCTTTATGCTTTAGGAACTCTTCTGGATGTATGTTATATTTCACAAGAAAAAAAAGTTTACAAAGACACCGAGTTCTGCAAGTTGAGTGATACTGATCAACAACCCATAGATATGGTAGAGAATTGAGAGAAACAAGGTCTCTACCCAGTGGCCTCACAGTTCTCCACAGACAAGTCACAAAGACTGTGAGAGGATTGAAATAAGACACAGAAAAATAAGAGACAGATAGAAAAAGATGGTAATGAGCCAGGCGTGATGGCTCATGCCTGTAATCCCAGCACTTTGGGAGGCCAAAGCGGGTGGATCATGAGGTCAGGAGATTGAGATCATCCTGGCTAACATGGTGAAACCCCGTCTCTACTAAAAATACAAAAAATTAGCCGGGCATGGTGGCACACGCCTGTAGTCCCAGCTACTCGGGAAGCTGAGGCAGGAGCATCGCTTGAACCCAGGAGGCGGAGGTTGCAGTGAGCCGAGATCGCACCATTGCACTCCAGCCTGGGCAACAGAGCAAGAGTCTGTCAGAAAAAAAAAAAAAAAGGCCAGGCACAGTGGCTCACGCCTGTAATTCCAGCACTTTGTGAGGCCAAGGCGGGCGGATCACTAGGTCAAGAGATCAAGACCATTCTGGCCAACATGGTGAAACCCTGTCTCTACTAAAAGTACAAAAATTAGCTGGGCGTGGTGGTGCTCGCCTGTAGTCCCAGCTACTCGGGAGGCTGAGGCAGGAGAATTGCTTGAACCTGGGAGGTGGAGGTTGCAGTGAGTCGAGATCACGTAACTGCACTCCAGCCTGGTGACAGAGCAAGACTCCGTCTCAAAAAAAAAAAAAAAAAAAAAAAGAAAGAAAGAAAGAAAAAGATGATAATGACACCTTGGTGAGATATTGGCTTCACCATCACCACCATTACTCATTGATCAAGATGAGATATCCGTTTTATATCAAGCTCTCAATACTTTGCGTTTATGTACTGATTTCTCTTTGTACCCATACACTGTGTACACATAGATACATGTGCACACCCATGCACACACACACGCACATCTCATTCCAAAACAGATTTTATGGGTACGTCAGGATCAAAACAGAGAATTCAAATATGCTATTTCTAGTGGGTTGATATAATTGCTATGATTCAGCTTTGTATTACACTGGAGTCTCCAGAGAAACAGAATATATGTATATTAATTGTATATACTTATTATATTAACATATATGATATTTATTATAAAGAATTGGCCCACATGATTATGGAGTCTGAGAAGCCCGACAATTTACCATCTGCAATCTGGAGACCAGGAAAGTCAGGGGCACAAAATTCCAGTTCGAATCCAAAGGCCTGAGAACCAGAAGATCTGATGGTGTAAGTGCCAGCCCAAGAGTCCAAGGAGGCCGGGCATGGTGGCTCACGCCTGTAATCCCAGCACTTTGGGAGTCCGAGGCGGGTGGATCACATGAGGCCAGGAGTTCGAGACCAGCCTGGCCAACATGGTGAAACCCCATCTCTACTAAAAATACAAAAATTAGCCGGGAGTGATGGCAGGTGCCTGTAATCCCAGCTACCCGGGAGGCTGAGGCAGGAGAATCACTTGAACCCAGGAGGCGGAGGTTGTAGTGGGCTGAGATCATGCCACTGCACTCCAGCCTGGGCCACAGAGTGAGATTCTGTCTTTAAAAAAACAAAAAAGATCCAAGGACAGGAGAAGAGAAATGCCTCAGATCAACAGTTAGGGAAAGAAAGGCAACTCAATCTTCCACTGCATTTTTTTAAGAGATGGGATCTTACTCTGTCCCCAAGGCTGGAGTGCAGTGGCACAATTATAGCTCACTGACTGCAGCCTCAAAATCCTGGGCTCATAAGCTCAAGAACTCCTTCTGCCTCGGGCTCCCAAGTAGCTGGAACTGCAGGCACTTGCCACAATGCCCAGCTAATTTTTTTTATTTTTAGTAGCGACAGGGTCTCACTTTGTTGTGCAGGCTGATCTTGAACCCCTGGTCTGAAACAATCCTCCTGCCTCAGCCTCCCAAAGCACTGGGATTGCAGGCATAAGTCACTGGGCCCAGCTTCATCTGTTTTTTCCTTCTATTCAGGCCCTCAACAGATTAGATGATGCCCACATTGGGGAAGGCCATCTGCTTTACTCAATCTACCAGTTTAAATGCTAATCTCTTCCAGAAACATGTTCACAGACACATCCTATTTCTGGGAATCCCTTGGCCCAGTCAAGTTGACATATAAAATTAACCATCACAAGCTTTAAATATGATTTTTAGCTTTCTGGAAGGCATAGCAAAAGGAAAAATACTAGCTTGCATAGTTTTATGTGTTTCCTATACACAAAGGTCACTATGTGATTCATTAATCCCACGAATATTTATTGAGTACCTACCGTGTGTCAAGTCCTAGACTAAGTGCTGGAGATTAACAGTGAGCAAAAGCAGACTTGGTCCCTGACTTCATGGAGCTTACAGTCTGATAGGGAAGACAGATAGCAAACAATATCACACACATGAATGAAAAAATAAAACTGCAATAAGAGCACCTAGGAGATACTCATGGTGCCCTGAGAGCCTATAATGGTGGTGGGGTGGGATGGGGACAGATTTGACTTAGTCTAGCAGTCTAGTATGTCCATCTATGAGGCTTCATGGAGGAAGTGATGTTTGAATTCAGATCAGAAGATTAAATGGGTGTGAGCAAGGTAAAGGGAGGATGGGAGTAGGAAGAGCATTCCAAGCAAAGGAAAGAGCATGTATGAAAACTCTATGCAAGAAACAGAGGGTGGGAGTGGTGACACACACCTGTAATCCTAGCACTTTGGGAGGCCAAGGCAGGAGGATTGCTTGGGGCCAGGAGTTTGAGACCAGCCTGAGCAACATAATGAGACCTCATCTCTAAAAAAAAAAAAAAAAAAAAAAGGTTAAAAAATTAGCCAGGCATAGTAGCACATACCTGTAGTCCCAGCTACTTGGGAGGCTGAAGTGGAAGGATTGCCTGAGTCTGGAGGTGGAGGCTGCAGTGAGCTGTGATTGCACCATTGCACTCTGGCCTGGGCGACAGAGCGAAACCCTATCTCAAAAAAAAAAAAAGAAAGAAAGAAAGAGAGAAAGAAACAAAAAGAAAAGAAAGCTGATGTGGCTGAAGTGCACAGGGACCAGAGCAGGATGAAATGAGACTGAAGAGGTGAGCATAGAGCAAGATCACACAGGGCCCTAGACCAACATTAAGGGGGATATTTTTATCCAACAATATAAAAAGCAAACAGGAAGCAACAGGAAGCCACTGAGAGTCTTAAGACAGGAGAGTGACATAATCAGATCCATGTTCTGAAAAGTTCCCTTGTCTTCAGTGTGGACAGTGTATTGAAAGGCAAAAAGAGTGGAGGCAGGAAGGTCAGTTAGGAGGCTATTGCAGTGGTCCAGCTGAGAGATCATGCGGGCTTGTACTAGGGTGTTGGAAGTGGAAATGGAGAGAAGAGAACTTCTTTGAGAGATATTTAGGAGGGAAAGACAACCCAGACTTGGTGATGGGAGGTGGAGGATGAGGAAGACAGAGATGCCAAGGACAACTTTGAGGTTTCTGGCTTATGTGGTGGTACATTTTGTTGAGATGGGGAGCACTGGAGAACCTCTGATTTGAGGAGGAAGGAGAAAGTCTTTGGCACCAGTTTGGGACATGTTGAGTTTGAGAAGCTTTTGAGGCATTGAAGGGGAAGATGTCGAGTAGGCAATTGCAGCTCAGAGGAGAGATAAAAGTGTAGGAGTCATTGGTTTGCAGGTGGCATTTAAACCCATGGGAATAGATGAAATGACCTAGAGGACTCAAGACTAATCCCTGGAAAACCTCAACATTAAGAGATGGAAAATAGGAGGAAGAACCTGAAAAGGAGAAGCCAGAGAGGTTGGAGGAAAATGCAGACCACCACGTACCACTGAAACCCAAGGACAAGAGGATTTCAAGAAGGTAATGGTCAACAGAACTGAATCCTGGCTGGGCGCATTGGCTCATGCCTGTGATCCCAGCACTTTGGGAGGCCAAGGCAGGAGGATCACTTGAGCCCAGGAGTTTGAAACCAGCCTGGGCAACATAGAAAGACCCCATCTCTTTAAAAAAAAAAAAAAAGAGCTGAATATTGCCAACTGCCAAGAGGTCAAGGGAGATAAGGGAACACTGTCCATAGAATTTAGGGTTCATGGAGCTCATTGAGCTAATCAAGAGCTGTTTTGGGAGTGTGATGGTGGCAAAAAAAAAAAAGGCTCAAGTATGCTGAAGAATGAATGGGAAATGAGCAAATGGATTCAGCAAGTACTATATAGCCAATTTGAAAAAACAACATGGCTGCAAAGGAAAACAGAGATGGTATGGTAGCTGGAGAAGGATGTAGAGGTCAGAGTTTCTTTAAAGATGGCAGGCTGGGCGTGGTGGCTTACGCCTGTAATCCCGGCACATTGAGAGGCCAAGGCAGGCAGATCACTTGAGGTCAGAAGTTCGAGACCAGCCTAGCCAACCTGGTGAAACCCCATCTCTACTAAAACCACAAAAAGTAGCCAGGCATGGTTGTGGGCACCTGTAATTCCAGCTACTTGGGAGGCTGAGGCAGGAGAATTGCTTGAAACCAGGAGGCAGAGTTTGCAGTGATCCAAGATCATGCCATAGCACTCCAGCCTGAGTGACAGAGTGAGACTCTGTTTCAAAAAATAGACAATAATAATAATAAAAGAAAGATGGCAGAAAAGACATGAGAATGTTAAATGTTGTTGGAAAGGATTCCGGTGAAAGGTAGTGATTGAATACACAGAGTACTGGGCTGGTAGATGTTTAGTAACTGGCTTTCCAAGAAAAAAACAAACAACAACCCTGCTGTGCATAATTTGCCAATTTCCATGGTGTAAATACTCTCACTATGACTGATTTCAGGCTATCTATGTGATGTTTCAAGCCCCGCAAGCAGGCTGTAGCACACTGCTGACAGGAGAAAGAAGAATTGAAATTCGTAGTTATCAGCCAATTGTATCTTCTCTTTTATAAATTTCCTGTACATGTCCTTAGCCCACTTTTATATTGAAACACTTATCTTTCTCTTGGGAATTCACAGAGGTCTTTGTGTACATATGAATATTAATCCTTTCTCATTTATTTATGGTGGATTTTTGTATAAGAGTTTTAAAATATTTATGCAGTCAAATCTATCAATACTTCCCTTTATGATATTTGCCCTTAGTGTTCTTCATTTTATTGTAAATTACTAAATTGTCACTCTGCTTTGATGAATGTGAATTTGGCTAGCATGAATTATCTTTCGGGAGCTGAGGTGTTTTAAATTGCAAAGATGAGGAACAAACTGTAGATCTTAGTATATTAACCAAGGTATTAGCATCCTGTGTGGTCTTTTGGTGGCCAGGTAACACTCCTAATTTCATCTTTTTTTTGAGATGGAATCTAGCTCTGTCTCCCAGGCTGGAGTGCAGTAGCACGATCTTGGCTCA
This sequence comes from Gorilla gorilla gorilla, assembly GCF_029281585.2. NCBI lineage: Eukaryota > Metazoa > Chordata > Mammalia > Primates > Hominidae > Gorilla > Gorilla gorilla. The sequence continues at coordinate 131,390,809 of NC_073247.2, forward strand.
GTGCAACCTCTGCCTCACAGGTTCAAGTGATTCTCCTGCCTCAGCCTCCTGATCAGCTGGAATTACAGGCGAGTGCCACCATGCCCGGCTAATTTTTGTATTTTTAGTAGAGACAGGGTTTCATCATGTTGAACAGGCTGGTCTCGAACTCCTGACCTCGTGATCTGACTGCCTTGGCCTCCCAAAGTGCTGGGATTACAGGCGTGAGCCACCGCGCCCAGCCAATTTCATCTTTACAACTAAGTATTTAAAACATCATAATAGGACAGAAAACACTTGCAAAGGGCCTGCTCCCTTCGTTTTACATTTCTTTTCTTTTCTTTTCTTTTGGAGACGGGCTGAAGTGCAGTGGCTCAATCATGGCTGACTGCAGCCTCAACCTCCTGGGCTCAGCTGGTCCTCCCACCTCAGCCTCCCAAGTAGCGGGGACCACAGGCATACGCCACCGGGCCTGGCTACGTTTTTTTGTTTATTTTTTGTAAAGACAGTCTCTCTATGTTGCCCAGGCTGGTCTCGAACTCCTGGCCTCAAGTGATCCACCCACCTCCACCTCCCAAAGTGCTGGGATTACAGGTGTGAGACACTGCACCCAGCCCCTCCCTTTTTTTTTTTTTTTTTTTTTGAGACAGGGTCTCACTCTGTCACCCAGGCTGTATGCAGTGGAGCAATGATCACAGCTCACTGTAGCCTTGACCTCCTGGGTTCAAATGATCCTCCCACTTCAGCCTCTCCAGTATCTGAGACTACAGGCTCACGCCACTATGCCCAGCTAGTTTTTTGTATAGACAGGGGTCTCTCTATGTTGCTCAGGCTGGTGTCTAACTCCTGGCCTCAAGCAATCCTCTCACCTTGGCCTCCCAAAGTGCTGGGATTTCAGGTATGAGCCACCACTCCCCGCCCTTCTTTTTAAATTTCTACTCCAGTGATTTGAATGTGTGTTTCAATCACCTGGACAGATATTTTCCCTGCCATGGCAAATACACATTCAGGGACTTTTAGGAAGCTGGTGACAAGGTTTTATCATTACCTGCCAAGAGAGACCTCAAAAGATAATCAGTCATGGTATTTTACTCCTGTTAGAAGTAATCAAGATAAAATTGTAACCCCTGACTTTGGCATATATTTTCTGTAACTCAATTGGTCAATATTAAATAACTTTATAAAATAGATTCAGTCACCTGAGGGCATATTGACTGGCAGCTAATTCAACGAAGCAGACTCATGGAGAAGTCATGTTACTTAAAATCAGACATTCCACAGTGTCAGCCTTCAGCTGAGAGACCAAGTCAAGGATACAGTCAGGGTTTAAAGGGGTGAATAAACTGGTGGAATACATTCATTCATTCATTTATTCAATAGAGATTTATAGAACATTTTGTGTGTGCTGAGACCTGTACATGACATTGGGAAACAGTGGTGAACAAGTGCATTATGGAATTTACAGTCTGGGTGGGAGTTGGGGGATGAAAAGGCACATAGGTTATTATAATACACAGTGGTGAAGAAAAGAATGGGGTCCTCAGGATGGGTACCTAATTGAGACTCAGGTAATTAAGGAAGGCTTTACCAATGCGTTGATACCTAAGTTGATGCCTGAATGGCAGTAGGAAGTGGCTGGGTAAAATAGGCAAAGGAAATTATCAAATTATCAGAATGAGGTCTAAGAATAAAACACTGGTAACCAGAAATGGGTTGGGAAATGCCAGATGTCAACAAAAGCACAGGGGTGGATTCCAATAGTGTGAATCTATTATCTTGAACTGGAGTCAAAACTGAGGGTGAGTAGGGATGTGTATGTGGGGGAGGAAGGGGTAGTTCTTTCTGCGGAGACATGGGGCATGGGGGTTTTGAAGACATCTCTAAAGCAAGGCAGAAATTTCTTGGCTTAAGTGTGGATAAGATCTTGTCAGAAAGGATAAAACATCCCTCATCTAAGCTCGCTTTTTTTTTTTTTTTTTTTTTGAAACAAAATCTTGCTTTGTCGCCCAGGCTGGAGTGCAATGGTGTGAACTCAGCTCACTGCAACCTCTGTCTCCCGCGTTCAAGTGATTCTCCTGTCTCAGCCTCCTGAGTAGCTGGGATTACAGGTGCACACCACCATGCCTGGCTAACTTTTCTATTTTTAGTAGAGACGGGGGTTTCACCATGTTGGTCAGGCTGGTTTTGAACTCCTGACCTCGTGATCCACCAGCCTCAGTCTCCCAAAGTGCTGGGATTACAGGCGTGAGCCACCATGCCTGGCCTAAGCTTGCTTTTGAATGATAAGCACCACCCCAACTTCTCAAAGGGGTCCTTCATGTGGCCTTTTCAGTGCTGCAATAGTATTGAGGTTTTTCTATGACCATGGAAAGTGACTGATTAATGCTCTGCTCTGTATTATGGAACATGGGGACTCAATGAAGCATTTTTTGACATGTTGGCAAAGGGCCAAAACTATTTCCTGAGAAAGATCTGGGCTTCACTGCAAGTAGCTTCATGGCCCACCTCCATGAGAGCTCCTACGACCTCCCATTCAGGCAAGACCAGAGGTCAAGCTTCTCAATTTTTGTAATAGAATATCTACAAAGCACCTCTGCTATTGGTTTCCAAAATATATGCATTAGCCTTCATTAAACATTTTTAATTTAGAGATAAAATACTAGCTCTCTAAGTCCTTGTCAGAGATTACAGTTTTAAATAACCTACCATGGAGTTCTGATCACAAATCTAGCCATGAGACCTGAAATTTTAGAGAAGTTTGTTTAAGGCAATGTTTCTCCATTGTAGGTTACATAATAAAAGGTGTAGATATGTACGGGCCACATAAATCAATAATAATGGTGAAATATGGCTTGTTGTTTATTTAACAATATGTATTGTGGAGACAGTAATACAAAAGCACCCCCAAAAGTTGTATCAATTGTATTCACTCAAAAGTGCATATTTATAGGCCTACTGTTGGTCATTGGTCAAGTCTGACTGATCCGATAATAAGAATAGAACATTGGTATTTAACAAAATAAACTGGAACAGCGGGAGCTATTCAGCCTGGGCCTGTCTCATGCTGGCTCTGGAGACAGACTCCTGATGGAAGCTTCATTCTGGAAGTTGTCAGAAAGAGAATGTGCTTTCAGCTGCATCACGAAGACCCTAATCTCGTCTAGAGTTTGGCCATCTAGCCTGAGCAATTGGGATAAACGTCACCTGCAAAATCTGGGGGATGGTGGCTGGGCGCGGTGGCTCACGCCTGTAATCCCAGCACTTTGGGAGGCTGAGGCGGGCAGATCACGAGGTCAGGAGATAGAGACTATTCTGGCTGACATGGTGAAACCCCGTCCCTACTAAAAATGCAAAAAATTAGCTGGGCGTGGCGGCACATGCCTGTAGTCCCAGCTACTCGGGAGGCTGAGGCAGGAGAATCACTTGAACCCGGGAGGCAGAGCTTGCAGTGAGCGGAGATCGAGCCACTGCACTCCAGCCTGGGCGACACAGCGAGAGTCCATCTCAAAAAAGAAAAAAAAACCCTGGGGAATGGTGTACTTCTTGGTTGCTCCAGTTCACTGAGCTGAATGTTGACACACTCTAGTAGTAGGTTTCATAATTTAGTTGCAGGCAGGGTATAAATAAGTAAAAGGGCCAGGCACAGTGGCTCACACCTGTAATCCCAGCACTTTGGGAGGCCGAGGCGGGCAGATCACAAGACCAAGTACAAAAATTAGCTGGGCATGGTGGCACACACCTGTGATCCCAGCTACTCAGGAGGCTGAGGCAGGAGAATCGCTTGAACCTGGGAGGCGGAGGTTGCAGTGAGCAGAGATTGTACCACTGCACTCCAGCCTTGGCAACAGAGCAAGACTCCCTCTGAAAACAAACAAACAAACATACAAACAAAGGTCTGTACTTCCAAGTCAATCATAAAAATGTCTTTAAAATTACATTCTTTTGTTTATGAAAATAAAACATTGTTTATACTCATCAAAACCTATGAATGAGGTGAATTTAGTGTTATGTGGATTATAACTCAATAAGGTGTTATATAAAAAGAAAAAACCCGTCTGGGTGCGGTGGCTCACACCTGTAATCCTAGCATTTTGGGAGGCTGAGGAGGGCATATCACAAGGTCAGGAGTTCAACACCAGCCTGGCCAACATAATGAAACCCTGTCTCTACTAAAAATACAAAAATTATCTGGGCGTGGTGGTACACGCCTGTAATCCCAGCTACTCGGGAGGCTGAGGCAGGAGAATTGCTTGAACCTGGCAGGCAGAGGTTGCAATGAGCTGAGACCGCGCTATTGCACTCTAGCCAGGGCAACAGAGCAAGACTCCATCTCAAAAAGAAAGAGAGAGAGAGAGAAAGAAAAAGAAAGAAAGAAAGAAAGAGAAAAAAAAGAAAGAAAGAAAGAAAGAAAGAAAGAAAGAAAGAAAGAAAAGAAAGAAAGAAAAGAAAGATAAGAAAGAAAGGAAGGAAGAAAGGAAAAGGAAAAAAACCTATGAGTCTCTTCTGACCATCCCATCACTGTGCCTTAAACTCACCTGGGCCTTCTGCACCATACCAAGGCTGCTACAGGAAACGCAAGGCAATCAACCATGCTTGGCATCTACCGAGCCTGGCCCAAGCCTGAGGACTGGCTCTGACCTCCTGTTACTGCTTTGGTCTTTTTGGCTTGCAAGTTCTTGGCTCTGCATATTTCGCCTAAGTGAGAGAGGCTCCTTCCTCACTTCCTGGGCTCTCAGGGCCCTGTGGTTGAAACTCTCTTCTGCACCCCTCCTCCTGTATCCAGGGAAAAGAATCCTCATGCAATTGTGACTTATTTCCTACCAAATATAGTGCAGCATTCTTCAAAATCTATGAGTGCATTGAACTCAAGACAGTTTGGCAATGGAAAATGAGAGGTTTCCAGTCATCATCTGCCCAATCCGCATGTCCAGCTGGGGGTCTGCATTTCCATGAACAAATCAACAGAGCTTTTATTTGTCTCTTGCAGTTTCAAGTTCAATGTGTTCAGATGTCTTGTCACATCCATAAGAAAATACAATCTTGTGAATCACGGAAGGCCTAACAAATTAGATTTGGTGGCTCCTTTATTGCAAAAAGTCCTTGATTGGAGGTGACAGCTCGATAAATCTACATACTTGTGATCAGTCTCTTCTAAATAGCTCATAAACTGGTCATGGTTAAAGGCATGAACACAGAGAAAATAAATAATTTTCATTGCTTTCTCCATCAACAGTATGTGGTAAACTGGACTTGCAAAGTCCATGAGATGAAGCATGAGGCAATGACAACTGGGTCCACCAAATTTCTCTTGACTTGAATACATGTTTTTTGTTTTTGTTTTTGTTTTTTGAGACGGAGTCTAGCTCTCTTGCCCAGCTGGAGTGCAGTGGTGCGATCTTGGCTCACTGCAAGCTCCGCCTCCTGGGTTCATGCCATTCTCCTGCCTCAGCCTCCCGAGTAGCTGGGACTACAGGCGCCCACCACCACACCCGGCTAATTTTTTTGTGTGTATTTTTAGTAGAGACGGGGTTTCACCATGTTAGCCAGGATGGTCTCGATCTCCTGACCTCATGATCTGCCCGCCTCGGCCTCCCAAAGTGCTGGGATTACAGGTGTGAGCCACTGTGCTAGGTCTTTTTTTTTTTTTTCTTTTTGAGACAAAGTCTTGCTCTGTTGCCAGGCTGGAGTGCAGCGGCCTGATCTCGGCTCACTGCAACCTCTGCCTCCTGGGTTCAAGCAATTCCCCTGTCTCAACCTCCCGAGTATCTGGGACTATAGGCGTGCACCACCACGCCCAGCTAATTTTTTGTATTTTAGTAGAGACGAGGTTTCACCATGTTGGCCAGAATGGTCTTGATCTCCTGACCTCGTGATCCGCCTGCCTCGGCCTCCCAAAGTGCTGGGATTACAAGCATGAGCCACCACGCCCGGCTGACAGATATCTTTTTTTTTCTTTTTTCTTTTTCTTTTTTTTTTTTTTTTTGAGACAGAGTCTCCCGCTGTCGCCTGGGCTAGAGTGCAATGGCGCAATCTCGGCTCACTGCAACCTCCGCCTCCCAGGTTCAAGCAATTCCCCTGCCTCAGCCTCCCAAGTAGCTGGGATTACAGGTGCCCGCCACCGCCACCACGCCCGGCTAATTTTTTTGTATTTTTAGTAGAGATGGGGTTTCACCAGATTGGCCAGGCTGGTCTCGAACTTCTGATCTTGTGATCCGCCTGCCTCAACAGATACATTTTCTTTTCTTTTTTTTTTTTGAGACAGAGTCTCACTCTGTCACCCAGGCCAGACAGATCTGCACTGGTGCTATCTTGGCTTACTGCAACCTCTGCCTCCCTGGTACAAGCAATTCTCTGCCTCAGCCTCCTGAGTAGCTGGGATTACAGGCGCCCACCACCACGCCCAGCTAATTTTTGTATTTTTAGTAAAGGTGGGGTTTCACCATTTTGTCCAGGCTGGTCTTGAACTCCTGACCTCGTGATCCGCCCGCCTCAGCCTCCCAAAGTGCTGTGATTACAGGCTTGAGCCACCGTGCCCGGCCGACAGATACATTTTCAATTCCTTTTTTTTAAGGCAGGGTTTCATTCTTTCACCCAGACTGGAGTGTAGCTGCACAATCACAGCTCACTGCAGCCTGGACCTCCCAGGCTTAAGTGATCCTCCTGCCTCAGGCTCCAGAGTAGCTGGGACCACAGGGGCATGCTGCCATTCCCGGCTTTTTTTTTTTTTTTTTGTAGAGATAGGCGTCTCACTATGTTGCCCAGGCTGGTCTTGAACTCCTGGCCTCAAGTGATCCTTCCACCTCAACCTCCCAAAGTGCTGGGATTACAGGTGTGAGCCACCATGCCCTACTCCAGTTCCTTTTAAGGGGAGAAGTGCTATGCAGTAAGCACAGGGTACTGAGAGACCACAGAACAGCAAGTTAACCAGATGTGGGTTTGGAAAGACTTCCTAGGCCTTGAAGGATGAGTAAGAGTTAGCTGGGGAAGGGGGAGTCGAGATTAGATACAGTCTAGGCAAAAGGAATAGTATGTACAAAGACAAGAAGGAAGAAAGAATATGGTATGTTCAAGGAACTCTAAGATATTATGTGACTGGAAGTCAGAGTTTGAAGATACTGGAAATTACCAGTAGCCATACCATTGCCTTGGGTGCCATATTGAGGAGCTTTCTCCATATTGTGGTGAATGAGAATTCAAAATATTCAAACAGAGGATAAACACAGTCAGATGTGAATGTTAAAAGGATATCTGTGTATACCTAACAGAAAACCCCCAAGGGTTAGAATGAAAAGGAAAAAGACATTTAAAAGGAAATATAAAATTTGAACAGCATTATAAACTAACTAGGCCTAAAGACATCTATAAAACACTCTACCCAACAGTAACAGAATGCATATTCTTCTCAAGTGCCCATGGATCATTCTGCAGGATAGGCCACATGCCAGACCGTAAAAGAAGCCTTAATAAATTTAAAAGTATTGAAATCATACGTAGTATGTTCTCCAACCACAATGGAGTGAAATTAGAGATAAGTTAGGCAAAATTTTGGGAATTTTGCAAATATATAGAAATTAGACATGGAGTTGGCTATCCTGTAGGGGAAAAAAAAGAAGTTAAACATACTCATATATAACCAATGAGTCAAAGAAGAAATCATAAGTTAGAAAACGCTTTGAGATGAATGCAAATTATGACACAATATACCAAAATATGCCAATATACTAATATACCCTAGTTTATGGGATGAAACTAGGCTGGGTGCGGTGCCTCACACCTGTAATCTCAGCAATTTGGGAGGCTGAGGCAGGAGGATTGATTGAGCCCAGGAGTCTGAGACCAGCCTGGGCAGCATAGTGAGACCCTGTCTTTAAAAAAAATTTTTAAGTAAATAAAAATATAATAGAAACTAAAGCAGTGCTTTGAAGGAAACATATAGCTGTAGACCCCTAAAAAAAAAAGAAAAGAAAATTAAACCCAAAGCCATCAAAGGAAGGATTAACAAAGATTAGAGCAAAAATTAATGAAGTGGGGAACAGAAAAACATGGAGAAAATCAACGAAACCAAAAGTTGGTTCTCTGAAAAAAAAAATCAACAAAATTGATGAACATTTACCTAAATGGACTAAGAAAAAAGAGAACACACTCAAATTACTAAAATCAAAAATGAAAGAAGGGAAATAAGGACCGACTTTACAGAAATAAAAAGGATTATAAGAGAATACAATGAAAAACTGCATATCAACAAATTAGATAATTTGAATGAAATGGAAAAAAAATTTTTTTTTTTTTTTGAGACAGAATCGCATTCTGTCACCCAGGCTGGACTGCAGTGGTGTGATCTCAGCTCACTGCAACCTCTGCCTCCTGGATTCAAGCAATTCTTCTGCCTCAGCCTCCCAAGTAGCTGGGATTACAGGCATGTGCCACCATGCCCGGCTAATTTTTTTGTACTTTTAGTAGAGACGAGGTTTCACCATATTGGCCAGGCTGGTCTCAAACTCCTGACCTTGTGATCCACCCACCTCGACCTCCCAAAGTGCTGGGATTACAGACGTGAGCCACTGCGCCCGGCCAGAAAAATTCTTAGAAAGGCACAAGCTACAGGAATTGACTCAAGAAGAAATAGGAACTCTGAAGAGACATGTACCAAATAGTTTGTGCCAGTAGTCAATAACTTCCAACTAAGAAAAGCCCAGGACTAGATGGTATCACTGGTGAATTATACCAACATTTAAAGAGGAATTAACACCAATCCTTCTCAAATTCTTCCATAAAATAGAAGAGGATATAACACTTCCAAACTCATTCTGTGAGGCGAGGATTACCCTAATACTAAAGCCAGACAAAGATACTACAAGGAAAGAAAAGTACAGCCCAATATTCCTTATGCATATTGATGCAAAAATCTTCAACAAAATACCAGCAGCTGAATTCAACGGCATATTAAAAGGATTATACACCATGACCAAGTGATTTATTCCTGGAATGCAAGGATGATTCAACACATGAAAATCAATCAATTTAATGCATCACGTTAACAAAGTATTTGATAATAAAACCAGATGAAGATATAAAAAAGAAAACCGGCCGGGCGCAGTGGCTCATGCCTGTAATCCTAGCACTTTGGGAGGCAGAGGCGGGAGAACTGTTTCAACCTGAAAGTTCGTGACCAGCCTGGGCAACATAGCAAGACCTCGCCTCTACAAAAAGAAAAAGAAAAAGAAAATCATATCTCTTATGAACATAAGCATAAAAATCCTCAACAAAATACTAGCAAACTGAATCTGGCAGTATATAAAAAGATTATTCTCCATTACAAAGTGGAATTTACCAAGGGATGCAAGGTTGGCTTAACGTCTGAAAAATCAATAATGCGATACACTATATCAATAGAGTAAAAAATAAAAACAAAACAATCATTTCAACAGATGCAGAAAAAAGCATTTGACAAAATTCAACACCTCTTCATGATAAAATAAATAAATAAACTTAGAAATAGAAGGAAACATTCTCATCCTGACAAGGAGTGTCTATGAAAAAATCCACAGCTAACATCATACTTAATAGTGAAAAACTGAATGCTTTTCTCTTAAGTTCAGGAAAAAGGCAAAAATGTCCACTCTCAACACTTCTCTTCAACATTGTACTGGAAGTTCTAGCCAGGGCAAGTAAGCAAGGAAATGAAATAAAACACATACAGATTGGAAAAGAAAAAGAAAAACTATATTTGCAGGTGACATAATTTCATACACAGAAAATCCTAAGGAATTTACTAAAAACTATTAGAACTAATAAATGAGGCTGGGCACAGTGGCCCACGCCTGTAATCTCAGCACTTTGGGAGGCCAAGGTGTGTGGATCACTTGAGGTCAGCAGTTCGAGACCAGCCTGGCCAACGTGGTGAAATCCCATCTCTACTGAAAATGCAAAAATTAGCTGGGTGTGGTGGCACAAACCTGTAATATCAGCTACTCAGGAGGCTGAGGCAGGAGAATTGTTTGAAACCGGGAGGCGACGGTTGCAGTGAGCCAAGATCGCGCCACTGCAATCTGGCCTGAGCAACAGAGCAAGACACTGTCTCAAAAAAAAAAAAAAAAAAAAGAACAACATATTTAGAAATAAACTTAACAAAAGGAGTGCAAGATTTATACACTAAAAACAAAACATTATTGAAAGAACCACGGGAAAGACATTCTGTGTTCATGAATTGGAAGACTAATACTGTTAAAATGACAATAATCTCCAAACTAGCTAAGATAGATGCAATCTCTATCAAAATCCAAGGTACCTTTTCTTTCCGGAAATTTACAGGCTGATCCTAAAATTAATATGGAAATTCAAATGACCCAGAATAGTCTTGAAAAACAAAGTTGGAGGACTCACAGTTCCCCATTTCAAAACTTACTACAAAGCTACAGTAATCAAGACAGTGTGGTCCTAGCATAAGGATAGACATAGATCAATGGAATCGATTTAACAGTCCAGAAATAAACCTTGTAGTTTACAGTCAATCGATTTTCAACAAGAGTGTTGTCTTACTCCATTCAGGCTGCTATAACAAAATGCCATAAACTGGGTAGCTTATAAACAACAGAAGTTTATTTCTCACAATTCTAAAGGCTAGGAAGTCCACAGTGAAGGTGCTGGTAGATTTGTCAGAACCCACTTTCTGGTTCACAAATGGTGCTTTCTCACTATGTTCTCATGTGGAAGGGTCTAGCTACCTCTCTGGGGTCTCTTTTATAAGAGCACTAAACTCCCAAAGGTTCTACCTCCTAATACTATCACTTCATTAGGATTTCAACATATGGCTTGGGGACGAAGGAGACACGAATATTCAGACCATAGCAGGTATCAAGACAATTCAATGGGGAAAGAATAGTCTTTTCAACAAATGATGCTGGGACAACTGGATATTCACATGCAAAAGAATGAAACTGGACCCCTACTACATACCATATATAAAAATGAAAATGGGCCAGGCACGGTGGGTGACTCATGCCTGTAATCCCAGTGCTTTGAGAGGCCAAGGTAGAAGGATCGCTTGGGCCCAGGAGTTCAAGACCAGCCTGCACAACATAGCTAGACCCCATCTCTACAAAAAATGATAATAAAAATTAGCCAGGTATGGTGGCACACACTTGTAGTCCTAGTCTCAGCTACTCAGGAGGGTGAGGTGGGAGGATTGCTTGAGCCCAGGAGTTAGAGGCTGCAGTGAGCTTTCATCATGCCACTATGCTCTAGCCTGGGCAGCAGAGTGAGAGAACTCATCCCCCCAACCCCCAAAATAAAAATTAATAAAAATTTCAATGGACGGGCTTGATGGTTCATGCCTGTACTCCCAGAACTTTGGGAGGCCAAGGCAGGAGGATCGCTTGAGCTCAGGAGTTCAAGACCAGCCTAGGCAACATATTGAAACCTTGTCTCTACAAAAAATTGTACAAATTAGCCAGGTATGGTGGTGCACACCTGTAGTCCCAGTTACTTGGGAGGGTGAGGTGAGAGGATCACTTGAGCCCAGGAGGTTGAGGCTGCTGTAAGCCGTGAACACACCACTGCACTCCAGCCTAGGTGACAGAGTGAGACCCTGTCTCTCAAAGAAAAAAAAATTTAAAATGAATCAAAGACCTTAATGTAAGAACTAAAATTTGAAAACAGAAGAAAACAAGAGTAAACCTTCATGACCATGTATTAAGCAATGAATTATTAGATGTGACACCAAAGGCACAAGCAAGAAAAGAAAAAACAGATAAATTGGACTTCGTTAGAATTTTTGTTCCTTATAGGATACCAGCAATAAAGTGAGAAGACATCCCACAGAGTCGGGGAGAAATATTTACAAATCATATATCTAATAAGAGATTTATAAATGAAAATATATGAAAAACTCTTACAACTCAAAAATAAAAAGCAAAATAACTCAATTTTTAAAAAGGGGAAAAGATCTGAATAGACATTTCTCCAAGGAAGATAGACAAGTGGCCAATGAGCTTATGAAAAGATGCTCAATACCATTGGGCCATCAGGGAAATGCAAATCAAAACTACAGTGAGATACCACTTTATACCCACTAGAATGGCTATAATAAAAAAAAGAAATATAATAACAAGAGTTGGCAAGAATGTAGAGGCATTAGAACACTCATTCACAACTGCTGGTAATGTAAAATGGTGCAACCATTTAGGAAAATAGTTTGGCAGTTCCCCAAATGTTCAAAATAGTTACCATATGACCCAGCAATTCCACACCTCTCAAACTAGGTATCTACCCAAGAGAAATGAAAGTATATATCCACAGAAAACCTTGTACATGAATGCTCACAGCAGCACTAATCATAATAGTCAAAGAGTGGAAATACCCAAATATCCATCAATGGATAAATGAATAAATAAAATGTAGTATATCCATACAAGGGAATATTATTCTGCAATATAAAGGATTTAAGGGCTGGGCGCAGTGGCTCACACCTGTAATCTTAGCACTTTGGGAGGCTGAGGTAGGTGGATCACCTGAGGTCAGGAGTTCGAGACCAGCCTGGACAACATGTTGAATCCCTGTCTCTACTAAAAATACAAAAATTAGCTGGGCGTGGTGGCATGTGTCTGTAATCCCAGCTACTCAGAAGGCTGAGACAAGAGAATCTCTTGAACCCAGGAAGCAGAGGTTGCAGTGAGCTGAGATTGCACCACTGCACTCCAGCCTGGGTGACAGAGCAAGACTCCGTCTTAAAAAAATAAAAAATAAAAATAAAGGAATGAAGTTCTGATACATGCTACAACACGGATTAACCTTGAAAACATGATACTAAGTGAAGGAAGCCAGTCACAAAAAAAAACATATATCTTATGATTCTAATTTTATGAAATGTTCAGAATAGAGAAATCTATAGAGACAGAAAGTAGATTTAGTACTGTCCTGGGGCTGGAAGAATTAGGAAGGAAATGAAAAGTAATCACTAATGGGTATGGAGTTTCTTTCTGAGGCAGTGAAAATGTTCTAAAATTAGATAGTTGTGATAGTTGCACGTATGTGAAATACTGAAAGCCATTGAAATGTACATTTTAAAAATGTCAATTGTGGCCTGGCGCAGTGGCTCACACCTGTAATCCCAGCATTTTGGGAGGCCGAGGTGGGAGGATCACCTGAGGTTAGGAGTTTGAGACCAGCCTGACCAACATGGAGAAATCCCATCTCTACTAAAAATACAAAATTAGCCGGGCGTGGTGGTGTACTCCTGTAATCCCAGCTACTTGGGAGCCTGAGGCAGGAGAATCGCTTGAACCCGGGAGGCGGAGGTTGCAGTGAGCAAGATCGCACCATTGCACGCGAGCCTGGGCAACAAGAGTGAAACTCCGTCTCAAAAAAAAAAAAAAAAAGTCAATTGAAAGATATGTGAATTGTATGTCAGTAAAGCTGTTTTTTAAATAAATCTTTGTGGTGGCTGGTATGGAAAAGAAACTGGAGGAGGTGAAACTGGAGGTCACAGAAGTGACTGGTGCATGGTCCAAGCAGGAGAAGATGAGGCCTGAGCTGGAATAGGGTTTGTGGACTGGATTCAAGAGAGATTCAGGATAGAGGTAGGCCAAGACTTGGTGTCAATTCATTTTTGGCATGATTCCTGGTTCCATAGTGTCTTGATCCATTTTGTGTTGCTATCAAGAAATACCTGGCTGGGCGCAGTGGCTCATACCTGTAATCCCAGCACTTCGGGAGGCCAGGCATTCGAGACCAACCTGACTAACATGGCAAAACTCCACCTCTACTAAAAAAAAAAATACAAAAAATTAGCTGGGCGTGGTGGCATGCACTTGTAATCCCAGCTAAACGGGAGGCTGAGGCAGGAGAATCGCTTGAACCCCAGAGGTGGAGGTTGCAGTGGGCCGAGATCGCGCCACTGCACTCCAGCCTGGGCGACAGAGCAAGACTCTGTCTCAAAAAAAAAAAAAATACCTGAGCCTGGGTAATTTATAAAGAAATGATGTTTATTTAGCTCATGGCTCTGCAGGCTGGGAAGTATGAGAAGCGTGGTGTCAGCATCTGCTTGGTTTCTGGTGAGGGCCTTGTGCTAGGTCAAAACGTGGCAGAGAAGGTCAAAGGGGAAGCAGACGTGGGGAAAAAGAGAAACCTGAGGGGCATCCTGGCTTTATAACAAGCCACTTGTGTGGAAACTAATCCTGTCCTGCCAGAGTGAGAACTCACTATCCCGAAAACGGCACCAAGCCATTCATGAGCAATCTGCCCCCGTGACTCAAACTCCTCCCACGAGGCCCCACCTCCCAACACCACCACTTTGGGAATCAAATTTCAATGTGAGTTTTGGTGGGGACAAACAAACCATAAAAACCATAGCACATAGTGGCTGTCCTGACACTACCAGAGTCTGTATCCATGCACTGCTCTCCATCTCCACAACTATTGCACTAATCCAAGCCATTGTCATCACTCATGTCAACTACTGCCCTTTTGGATGATCTACCTGCATCGACTCATGTTCCCTGCCAATCTATTCTCTACACTGGAGCCACAGTGGTCTTCCCACACTGTAAGTCTGATCATGTCCTTCCTGTGCTTTAAACTCTTCAATGATTTCCCTTTGCACCTAGAATAAAGACCAAAATTCTTGACCCACTTAACTGTCCCTGTATGTCCTGGCCCCTGCCTACCTCTCTTACCTCTCCCTTACTCTCTGTACTCTAAGTACACTGCACTGCTTTCAAATGCCTCACCTACCACAGGATCTTTGCACATGCTGTCCTCGCTATGGAATGCTTCCATCTCTGCTTCACCTGTTGACTCCAACTCTTCTTTCAGTCATCACCTCAATCATCATTTCTTCCTGGAAGCCTTCCCGGATGGCTCCAGTTCCCCTACTTTTTTTTTTTTTTTTGGTACAGACTCTCGCTGTGTTGTCCAGGCCGGAGTGCAGTGACGCAATCTCAGCTCACTGCAATCTCTGCTTCCTGAGTTCAAGCGATTCTCCTGCCTTAGCCTCCCAAGTAGCTGGGATTACAAGCGCCCACCATCACACCCTGCTAATTTTTGTATTTTTAGTAGAGATGGGGTTTCATCATGTTGGCCAGGTTGGTCTTGAACTCCTGACCTCAGGTGATCCACCTGCCTCAGCCTCCCAAAGTGCTGGGATTACAGGCGTGAGCCACCACACCCGACGGCCCCTATTTTATGCTCTCAGAGCTCTTTCTACTTTTCCTTCACGGCCCTTATCACAGTTGCAGTTTCACCTTTATTTATCGTATCGTTTGATTATTGTCTGTCTCTCTCCTTAGGTCATAAGCCCCATAAGAACAATATCTGTGGCCATTTTGTTGAATGTTGTCTATCTCTGATGCCTAAGACACCATTTGGCACATAGCAGATCCTGAATTATATTTGTTAAAGAAATGAATTAACCTCAGGGACGATTTTAAATGCTAATTAAAGCAACAATGATCTATCCTATTGTGCTCATAGATTGGCAAAGATTAAAAAGATTGAAAATACCTAGCGTGGGCAAGCGTTGAAGAAAATGAGCATTCCCATACGCCGGGTGGTGGGTGTGTAGGCCAATTGGACTTTCATATGTTCACATTGTTTGACCCTGCAATTCCACCTATGAGACTTTGTTCCAAGAAAATGATCACTCGTGCATAATGATATACACAGGAAGATGTTTAGTGAAGCACCATTTGTAATAAGAGAAAGTTGGAAACAACCTAAATCTTCAACAACAGGATATGGCATGGCATAGTGGCTCACACTTGTAATCCCAGCAGTTTGGGAGGCTGAGGTAGGAGGATCCCATGAGGCCAGGAGTTTGAGACCAGCCTGGCCAACACAGTGAGACTCCATCTCTACAAAATAATTTTTTTTTGAGATAGAGTCTCCTCTGTCTCCTCCCAGGCTGGAGTGCAGTGGTGCAATCTTGGCTCACTGCAACCTCTGCCTCCCAAGTTCAAGCGATTCTGTTGCCTCAGCCTCCAGAGTAGCTGGGACTACAGGCATGTGCCACTATGCCCGGGTAAGTTTTATATTTTTAGTAGAGAAGAGGTTTCACCACTGTGGTCAGGCTGCTCTCGAACTCCTGACCTTGTGATCTGCCTGCCTCGGCCTTCCAAAGTGCTGAGATTACAGGCGTGAGCCACTGTGCCTGGCCAAAAGAATTTATTTTTATTTACTTATTTATTTATTTATTTATTTTTGTGGAGATGAGGCCTACTATGTTGCCCAGGCTGGTCTCAAACTCTCTTAAGCTCAAGTGATCCTCATGCCTCAGCCTTCCAAAGTGCTGGGATTACAGGTGTGAGCCACTGTGCCTGGCCTACACATTTTTTTTTTTTAATTAGCTGGGGCTGAGCTCGGTGGCTCAGGACTGTAATCCCAGCACTTTGGGAGGCCAAGGAGAGTGGATCATCTAAAGTCAGAAGTTCGAGACCAGCCTGGCCAACATGGTGAAACCCTGTCTCTACTAAAACTACAAAAATTAGCCGGACATGCTGGTGGGTGCCTGTAATCCCAGCTACTCAGGATGCTGAGGCAGGAGAATCACTTGAATTCGGGAGGCAGAGGTTGCAGTGAGCTGAGATGAGGCCACTGCACTTCAGCCTAGGAGACAGATCAAAACACTGTGTCAAAAAAAAAAAAAATTAGCTGGGCATGGTGGCATGTGCCTGTAGTTGTAGCTCCTCAGGAGGCTGAAGCAGGAGGATCTCTTGAGCCCAGGAGTTCAAGGCTGCAGTGAGTGCCACTGCACTCCAGCCTGAGTGGCAGAAAAAGACCTTGTCTCAAAAAATAAAAATAAAAAAAAAATAGGATATTAGTTGTATTAGGCCATTCTTGTGTTGCTATAAAGAAATACCTGAAACTGGGTAATTTATATTAAAAAAAGAGGTCTTATTGGCTCACAGTTCTGCAGGCTGTACAGGAAGTGTGGCACTGGCATCTGCTAGGCTTTGGGAAAGCTTTAGGGAGCATTTTAACTCATGGAAAAAGGCAAAGTGGGAGCAGGTGTCTCACATGGCGGGAGCAGGAGTGAGGAAATAGAAAGGGTAGGGGGAGGTGCCACACTTTACAACAACCAGATCTTGTGAGAACTCGCTATCGCGAGGACAGCACCAAGCCATGAAGGGATCCACCCCATAACCCAAACACCCCACCAGGCCCCACCTCCAACACTGGGGATTAAAATTCAACATAAGATATGGGTGGGGACAAATTTCCAAACTATTTCATTAATTAAATAAATCAGGGTAGGGCGTGGTGGCTCACGCCTGTAATCCCAGCACTTTGGGAGGCCGAGGCAGGCGGATCATGAGGTCTGGAGTTCAAGACCATCCTGGCCAACATGGTGAAACCCTGTCTCTACTAAAAATACAAAAAATGAGCTGGACGTGGTGGCATGCACCTGTAGTCCCAGCTGCTCGGGAGGCTAAGGCAGGAGAATCGCTTGAACCTTGGAGGCGGAGGTTGTTGCAGTGAGCCGAGATCACACCACTGCACTCCAGCCTGGTGACAGCGTGAGACTGCATCTCAATAAATAAATAAATAAATAAATAAATTGTGGTGCATTCATACAATAGAATACTGTGTGGCCTTTAAAAATGATAATGTAAATTGTATTTATTGATGTGATTAGATGTTCATGATAGAATCTTTAGTAAAAATAGGCAGTTACTAAAAAGTATGATGGGGCCAGGCGCAGTGTCTCACGCCACTAATCCCAGCATTTTCGGAGGCCAAGGCGGGCAGATCACCTGAGGTCAAGAGTTCGAAACCAGAGCTGGCCAACATGGTGAAACCCTGTCTCTAATAAAAATACAAAAATTAGCCAGGTGTGATGGTGGGTGCCTGTAATCCCAGTTACTCAGGAGGCTGAGGCAGGAGAATCGCTTGAACCCAGGAAGGGGAGGTTGCAGTGAGCCAAGATCGCACCACTACACTCCAGCCTGGCAACAGAGCGAGACTCCATCTCAAAAAAAAAAAAAAATTTTTTTTTAAAGTATGATAGTAAGATACTAGGTCTTCTATTTTAATAGTATGTAATATTGATATATAAATGCATAAAAAAACTGCAAGGATAAATACAAAGCTATTTACTATGAGTTGTTTTGGAGGTCCTTAATATTTTACTCTACATGATTCTATATCATCTTAAAATTTTGCCAGGCCATGGTGATACACACCTGTAATCCCAGCTGCTTGGGAAGCTATGGTGGGAGGATTGCTTGAGCCCAGGAGTTCGAAACCAGTCTGGGCAACAATAGCAAGACCCACCCCCCTCTTAATTAAAATATTTTTAAAAGTATTTTATGAAAATGTACTCATAAGCTGGGCACAGTGGCTCACTCCTGGAATCCCAGTAGTTTGGGAGGCTGAGGCAGGCAGATCACCTGAGGTCAGAAGTTCGAGACGAGCCTGACCAACATGGAGAAACCCTACCTCTACTAAAAATACAAAAAATTAGCCTGGTGTGGTGGAGCATGCCTGTAATCCTAGCTACTCAGGAGGCTGAGGCAGGAGAATCCCTTGAACCCAGGAGGCAGGGGTTGTGGTGAGCCGAGATCGCGCCATTGCACTCCAGCCTGGGCAACAAGAGCAAAACTCCATCTCAAAAAAAAAAAGAAAGAAAGAAAATGTACTCAGGTATCATTGCATAACTGAAGAAGTTTTAAATCAAAAAAAGGAAAAGATAGAATACCAATAGTAAATATATATGTGTATATGATCATACGTATATGTGCTGTAGGTAAATATACATATAAGAAGGATCAGCCAGGCACGGTGGCTCACACCTGTAATCCCAGCACTTTGGGAGGCCGAGGCAGGTGGATCATCTGAGGTCAGGAGTTCGAGACCAGCCTGGCCAACATGGTGAAACCCCATCTCTACTAAAAATACAAAAAATAGCCAGGTGTGGTGACACATGCCTGTAATCCCAGCTACTAGGGGGTGCTGAGGCAGGAGAATTGCTTGAACCCAGGAGGCGGAGGTTGCAGTGAGCTGAGATCGCGCCACTGCACTCCAGCCTGGGCAACAGAGGGAGACTTGTATCAAAAAAAAAAAAAAAAAAAAAAAAGCATCTGGCCAGGAGCAGTGGCTCACGCCTGTAATCCCAGCACTTTGAGAGGCCGAGGCAGGCGGATCACTTGAGGCCAGGAGTTGAAGACCAGCCTGGCCAACATGGTGAGACTTCGTGTCTACTAAAAATACAAAAGAAATTAGCCAAGCATGGTGGTACGTGCCTGTAGTCCCAGCTACTCTGGAGGCTGAGGCAGGAGAATCACTTGAACCTGGGAAGCAGAGGTTGCAGTTACCTGAGATCACGCCACTGCATGCCAGCCTGGGTGACAGCAAGATCCTGTGTCAAAACAAAACAAAACAAAAACAAAAACAAAAAACAACCAATATGAAGCTCTTAACAGTAGTTGCTCTGGATTGGAGGATTATGGATGATCTTTATGCTCCCTTTTTGCCTGTCTATATTTTCTATAATTAGCATATATTACTTTTGTAATAAGAGAATGTAATCAAGTATATTTCATTTTGAGAAAACATTACAGTGAGAAATAAAGGCCAGGAGAGAAGGACTACTCATGCTGGCTAGCCAGTCCATTATCTCTTGGTAAAGCACATCTACGTGGGAGGCCACATTTTAATCAAGAAGTTGCTTAGTGACCATAGAACCAGAGCAAAGTGTCTAGCTGGATGGCTCTAATGTCGAAAGACAGCAAGCAATGATAGCCTGATGTATCATCTCCACTGCAGTGCTAAACTGCCTGCCCTGAATGCAGACTTTAAAACACCCCAACACACCTAAAGCCCCAAGAACCTGCCCTAAGATTGTTTGATCACATTGCCCTGGATCGTCCTTGCTTGTGTATGACTTACATTCGCCTGACTGTGTCTCTGGCTGACAATAAACTCTCAGCTTCATAGCCTAGCTTTGCATCCGTTTGTGGTCTGGTGTCTGACTCTTTGTTTTAGCATTTGCCCTTGGTCTCCTTGAGGCTTAATTTGCAGCTTCTCTCTAATGAATTTCAGTTTGGACTTGCTCCTTGACTCATCCTGCTAAGCTCCTCTAATTGCAGGAGCCCAGGTAGGGGCCCTGCCTCTCCTTGTTCCACTGCTGGGCAGGGGTAGGACGTGGGGATTCAGACTTACACCTGACAAGGCTAACTTCAGACACATTTTTTCTTTAGCTTATAACTTTCAGATAACTTACGATCAATTCTTTTTTTTTTTTTTTTTTAAGACGGAGTCTCGCTCTGTCACCCAGGCTGCAGTGCAGTGGCGCAATCTCGGCTCACTGCAAGCTCCGCCTCCTGGGTTCACGCCATTCCCAGTAGCTGGGACTACAGGCGCCCGCCACCGCGCCCAGCTAATTTTTTTTTTTTTTTTTTTTTTTGTATTTTTAGTAGAGACGGGGTTTCACCGTGGTCTCGATCTCCTGACCTCGTGATCTGCCCGCCTCAGCCTCCCAAAGTGCTGGGATTACAAGCATGAGCCACCGCGCCTGGCCTTTTTTTTTTTTTTTTTTTGAGACAGAGTCTTGCTCTGTTGCCCAGGCTGGAGTGCAGTGGCGCGATCTTGGCTCACTGCAACCTCCGCCTCCCGGGTTCAAGCAATTCTCCTGCCTCAGTCTCCCAACTAAGCTGGGACTACAGGTGCACGCCACAACACCCAGCTAATTTTTGTATTTTTAGTAGAGACGAGGTTTCACCATATTGGCCAGGCTGGTCGCGAACTCCTGACCTCGTGATCCGCCCACCTCGGCCTCCCAAAGTGCTGGGATTACAGGCGTGAGCCACCGTGCCTGGCCTTACAATCAATTTCTTATTCTTGGCCCGGCACAGTGGCCCACATCTGTAATCCCAGCACTTTGGGAAGCCGAGGAGAGCAGATCACCTGAGGTCAGGAGTTCGAGACCAGCCTGGCCAACATGGCAAAAATCCGTCTCTACTAAAAATACAAAAATTAGCTGGGCGTGGTGGCACTCGCCTGTAATCCCAGCTACTTGGGAGGCTGAGACACGAGAATCGCTTGAACCCAGGAGGCGGAGATTGCAGTGAGCCACGAAGAAAGTGCAGTTATGATGGGGAAGAGGGAGAAACCAGTGGCTGAAGAGGGGCGTAATGGGGTTGAGGTGGGGGAGTGTTGGTTTTGTTTTTCAATAGTCTGGAGCAGGCTTTGAGGCAAGCTAGTTTCAAAGCAGCCTAGGGTGGTGGAAAGGGCTTGAGTTTTTCCTCATCTTGACCGCGACAAGCTTTTCCTCAGCTTGATCTCACCTCCGCCAGGTGGCAGGGCAGCGAGAGCCCTGGCTCAGGAGCCAGACTGCCTCCGCTCTTAGCCCAGCTCCACACTCCACAGTGTGACTTTAGCCCAGTTACTTGTGCCTCAGTCTTCTTTCAAATGGGCATAATAAGGGTACCTACTCCATAGGATTGTCGACCTAAAAAGAAGCAGCTTGGGCAAAATTAATGTAAGTAGAGAGTTTATGTGGGCCAAGCTTGAAGATTGCAACCTGAGAGCAGAAAGTCAAGTTTCCCTGAATGTACACTTCAATTACTAGCAGTTACAGGTGGAGTTTTGTAGGCAAAAGTAGGGGACAAGGAGTGGACTGATGCAAAGTTGTTTGTCAGGAATTCTCATTGATTTACAGAAATAACATTGTTAAGCTACAGACTGTGGGTTGTAGTGTCTGGTGTGGCATTATTGGGTTAATTTATAGCTATTTATGGCAATAGCAAGCAATTTCAAGAGATGAATACACAGTTCAAAGTGGGGAGTAGGGCCTGATTTCAGTCTCATTTTAATGTCTCTCCCGGCCTGACTTGCATTCCTCAGATAAAAATTCTTTTCTCGGGATCATTGTAAGAAGGGAGATAGCTCCCAGCCTGGGCAACATGGCGAAATGCCGTCTCTACAAAAAATACTAAAAAATGAGCCAGGCATAGTGGCAAGTGTCTGTGGTCCCAGCTACTCGGGAGGCTGAGGTGGGAGGATTACTTGAGTCCAGGAGGCAGAGGTTGCAGTGATCTGAGATCGCACCCCTGCACACCAGCGTGGGAGACAGGGTGAGACTCTGTCTCAAAAAAAAAAAAAAAAATTGCTCATGCAAAGATGCAAAGTACTTAGAACTGTGATTGCCTGGCATGGCACTTAGTAAGTACCTGCTAGGTGTGAACCGCTATTGTTGTTGCTAGCTATGTGGCCTTGGGCATGTCACTTAACCTCTCACTTTGTCATTCAACCTCTCATTTAACTTCTCATCATTCATCACTTGGTTAAGGATTCAAAGTGCCTTTGCCCGTACTAGGTATTCAGCAACACTCAGTTCCCTTGGTTCTTTATATGGTAATAATAGTATTTTACATATGAACACTTACTACACTCCAGGCAGCTCATCTATTACCTTCATCATCCTAGTTAATTATCAAGACAACCATATGAGGAAGTGACATTCGGAAGCAGGTATCCCTAGTTTACAGATGAGGAAACCAGGGTCAAATAGATTGCGATTGGCCCAAGGGCATATACGAAATGGCTGAGCTGAGATTTTATAATCCTATTTCTTTTTCAAATACTGACACTGGAGTGGGTGATGACCAGTTGTTACTAAATCCAGTGGCTAATCCTTTATTGCTATGTGGTTTAAACCAATTGTTGCTGCTAGCTGATGATGAAAGGCTTTGTAGCCTTCCTCCGAGTGGGAACACTTTGCTGCCCCCTTGTGACTCACCAAGTTTCTGCCTCCAGGTTCCACGTTATTTGAAAAAATAAACAAATAAATAAAAGGCCCGGTGCTGCGACACACACCTGTAATCTCAGCACTTTGGGAGGCCGAGGCGGGCGGATCATGAGATCAGGAGTTCGAGACCAGCCTGGCCAACACAGTGAAACCCTGCCTCTAATAAAAATACAAAAATTAGCTGGGCATGGTGGCACGCACCTGTAGTCCCAGCTACTTGAGAGGCTGAGGCAGGAGAATCGCTTGAACCCGGGAGGTGGAGGGTGCAGTGAGCTGAGATTGCACCACTGCACTCCAGCCTAGCGACACAGCGAGACTCTGTCTCAAAAAAAAACTTTTTTTTTTAATTAACTATCTTTTCTGGTACAGTAATTTCCCTCCAGAAAAGGTGTTGAGGTGTTGCCTGGGAGAGGCAAGGGAAACATGATTGGAGTTGAATTTTGTTTTGTTTTGTTTTGTTTTGTTTTAATATAGAGGAGAAAATATAGGTGTCTCTCTTTTTTATTCTTTCTTTCTTTTTTTTTTTTTGAGATGGAGTTTTGCTCTTGTTGCCCAGGCTGGAGTGCAATGGTGCGATCTTGGCTCACTGCAACCTCCACCTCCTGGGTTCAAGCGATTCTCCTGCCTCAGCCTCCTGAGTAGCTGGGATTACAGGCATGCGCCACCATGCCCAGGTAATTTTGTACTTTTAGTAGAGATGGGGTTTTTCCATGTTCGTCAGGCTGGTCTCAAACTCCCGACCTCAGGTGATCCACCCACCTCAGCCTCCCAAAGTGCTGCGATTACAGACATGAGCCACCGTGCCCGGCCTAAATATAGGTGTCTCTTACAGCAACTAGGGGCTTCACAAAGGTGGCGACAGTGGGCTCTGGTCTTGAGGGATGACTAAAAGTTTTCCAGGCAGGCTAGGAAGGGGAAGGACATTCTGAGCAGAGGGAACAGCATGGGCAAAAGCACGGAGATGTGATGGAGCATCTCAGGATTTTAAGCGAGGAGAGCAACATGCTTAGATTCATTCATTCTCTGATTCAACACATATGTGTCACATACTGTGCTGGGTGGTGACAATGACGGTAGTGAAAAACACCAAGTCCCTAAAATTATGGAGCTTACTTTCTAGGGAGGTAGATTTGAAGCAAATGCAACTACGAGATGCCTCTGGATAAAAACAAAGCAGGGGATGGGAACAGAGAGGGACCAGAGGGTGTTATTTTCAACAGGGTGGTCAGGGAGGCCTTCCCTGAGCAGGTGACATTGGAGCAGGACTGAATGAAGTGGGGGAGCCTGCTTCATGAGTGAATTGGGAAAGATCACACGAGGCAGAGGGAACTACAGGTGCAAAGGCCCTGAGGTGGGAGAGTGTTTGGTGTGATCAAGGAGCCAGAGGCGGGGTGGTGGAGGACTGGAGCATACTCAGTGCAGGTCGGGGTGGGGATGAAGTTGGTAGGAGATGGAGGAGGTGAGGTTGCAGAAGACTCAGTCATATTTTCATGGAGGACCTTGTGAGCCATGGCAAGGAGTGGGGATCTCATTCTAAGAAGGGCAGGAAGTGTTTGCTGAGACTGTGTTGAGATGTGAGAGGAAAGAGAGGCATTTAGATGGCTGGCAGATTTTCACCCAAGCAACTAGGAAGACTTCACTATGGATGGGCTAAGTTTGAGAAGCTTATTAGAGCTCCAAGGGGAGCTGTCAGCAGGCTGCTGGACAGCAGCTGGATCTGTGTGTCTGGAATTCGGAGGAGGGATTGGAGCAGCAGGCGTCTGTGCAGAGGGGTCATTGAAAGACCTGGATGAGATGAGATTCTCAAGGGAGCGAGTACATAGAGACAAGTGGACGAGGTCCGAGCCCCATGGCTCCCCAGTCTCCAGACTCTAGAGGATGGAGCCAGCAGGACCAGCAGAAGGAAGGCACTGAGGAATGACTGACTGGCTAGGGAGCTCAAAGGAAAACCAGGAGAGCTGGGTGTCCCAGAAGCCAAGGGAAGCAGGAGTTGCAAGGAGGATGGGGTGATCGACGATGTCCAATGCTGCTGAGAGGGTCCAGTAAGGTGAGGACTCAGACCCAACTGCTGGATTTGACAGCATAAAGGGAGAGCATGGATGACCTTGGTACACTCTAGCTTCATGGGCATGTGACCTGTGTAGTGGGACAGGGCCCCACTCTTAGCAGGGTCCTGCAATTGGTCTAATGCACTTCTGAGACCCTGTTGAATTTTTTTTTTTTTTTTAAGACAGAGTCTCACTCTGTCACCCAGGCCAGAGTGCAGTGGAGCAATCTCAGCTCACTGCAACCTCCGCCTCCCAGGTTCAAGCGATTCTCCCGCCTCAGCCTCCTGAGTAGCTGGGATTACAGGCATGTGCCACCAGACCCAGCTAATTTTTGTATTTTTCGTAGAGACAGGGTTTCACCATCTTGGCCAGACTGATCTTGAACTCTTGACCTCGTGATCCACCTGCCTCAGCCTCCCAAAGTGCTGGGATTACAGGAGTGAGCCACCGCACCCAGCCCTGTTGAAATTCTTAATACCTTTCTGCAGTGAGTTGAATATGGAACCTCTCTCAAAACATATATCCATCCAGAATGTGACCTTATTTGGAAAAGGGGTCTTTGCAGATGTAATTAAGGTAAAAATGTTATGACGAGATTGTATTGCATTAGGGCAAGCCCTAAATCCAATGACAGGTGTCCTAATAAGGGAAAAGAAAGGGAAAAGACAGAGAGGTGACATAAAGACATAGGCAGAGGCCAGGCACCGTGGCTCACACCTGTATTCCCACCACTTTGGGAGACTGAGGTGGGCGGATCATCTGAGGTCAGGAGTTCGAAAACAGCTGGGCCAACATGGTGAAACCCCGTCTCTACTAAAAATACAAAAACTTAGCCAGGCATGGTGGTGGGTGCCTGTAGTCCCCGCTACTCAGGAGGCTGAGGCAGGAGAATGCAGTGAACCCGGGAGGCGGAGCTTGCAGTGAGCCGAGATCGTGCCACTACACTACAGCCTGGGTGACTCCATCTCAAAAACAAAAACAAAAACAAAAAACAAAAAACAAAAACAAAACAAACAAAAAAAAATTAGCTGGACGTGGTGGCACATGCCTGTAATCACAGCTACTCAGGGGGCTGAGACAGGAGAATCACTTGAACCCTGGAGGCGAAGGTTGCAGTGAACTGAGATCGCGCCACTGCACTCCAGTCTGGGCGACAGAGTGAGACTTTGTCTTGAAAAAAAAAAAAAAAAAAAAAGCAAAGGCAGAGATTGGAGTGATGCATCTACAAGCCAAGGAGCATGAAGGATTGCTTGCAGCCATCAGAAGCTTGAAAGGAGGCCGGGCGTGGTGGCTCACGCCTGTAATCCCAGCACTTTGAGAGGCCAAGGCGGGTGGATCACTTGAGGTCAAGAGTTCGAGGCCAGTCTGGCCAATATGGTGAAACCCTGTCTTTACTAAAAATACAAAAATTAGCTGGGCGTGACAGTGCATGCCTGTAATCCCAGCTATTCAGGACGCTGAGGCAGGAGAATCGCTTGAAGCTGGGAGGCGGAGGTTGCAGTGAGCCGAGATCCTGCCATTGCACCCCAGCCTGCGTGAGAGAGGGAGACTCTGTCGCAAAAAAGGAAAAAAAAAAAAAAGAGGCCGGACGCAGTGGCTCACGCCTGTAATCCCAGCCCTTTGGGAGGCCAAGGTGGGCAGATCACGAAATCGGGAGATCAAGAGCATCCTGGCTAACATGGTGAAACCCCGTCTCTACTAAAAATACAAAAAAAATTAGCCGGGCGTAGTGGCGGGCGCCTGTAGTCCCAGCTACTCGGGAGGCTGAGGCAGGAGAATGGCATGAACTGGGGAGGTGGATCTTGCAGTGAGCCGAGATCGCACCCGTGCCACTGCACTCCAGCCTGGGTGACAGAGCGAGACTACGTCTTAAAAAAAAAAAAAAGGCCGGGCGCAGTGGTAATCCCAGCACTTTGGGAGGCCTAGACAGGCAGATCACGAGGTCAGGAGATCCAGACCATCCTGGCTAACACAGTGAAACCCCGTCTCTACTGAAAGTACAAAACAATTAGCCGGGCATGGTAGCGGGCGCCTGTAGTCCCAGCTACTCGTTAAGGCTGAAGCAGGAGAATGGCGTGAACCCGGGAGGCACAGCTTGCAGTGAGCCAAGATCGCGCCACTGCACTCTAGCCTGGGTGACAGAGCGAGACTCCGTTTCAAAAAAAAAAGTGTTCACATCCAAGATCTCATTTGATCCTTCCAAAAGGCCTATGAGGTAATAAAGTAATTCCTTTCATGTCCATTTTTCAGATGACAAAATGGAGGTTCAGAGAGGTTAAGTAATCACTCAAGGTCACACAGCCAGTGACCAGCAGACCTAGAACTCTGATCACAATAAGATCTTTACCCCTCTTCGTGGCTGCCCATTTTAGCCAGCTTTCTTTTTTTTTTTTTTAAGACAGAGTCTCACTCTAGCCCAGGCAGGAGTGCAGTGCACTCAGCTCACTGCAACCTCCACCTCCCGGGTTCAAGCAATTCTCGTTCCTCATCCTCCCTAGTAGCTGGGATTACAGGCACACACCATCACGCCCAGCTAATTGTTGTAGTTTTAGTAGAGATGGGGTTTCGTTATGTTGGCCAGGCTGGAACTTTTGGCCTCAAGTGATCTGCTTGCCTTCGCCTCCAAAAGTGCTGGGATCACAGGTGTGAACCACCTCACCCAGCCTTTAGCCAGCTTTTGATGCACAACGAGTGGGGGTAGCAAATTCTTGGGCATGTCCGCTTACGAATGTGGAACCCAATGTTTCTATGTGGGGTGGTGGTGGGGAGGTGGCTGCTCCTCTAGCAACAGTGATCCAGGCCAGCCCTTGGCAGGACTCCCTCACCAGAGTCGGCTGCAAAGCCAGCCAGCTGGCAGCCGGCCAGGCTCGTAGAGTGAACCCACTTGGAGCCGAGAGCCCCACAGAGGGCACAGCAGGGGCATGAGGTCCAACAAACTCAGGCTATGTGTGCTTCTGCCCCAGAGAAGACAACGGTGCTGGGAGAGACAGCAGCCACAGCTTCCCAAGAAGCACTGGAATCCTAGGAGCGGCTGCCGGGCAGGGGCAGGCAAGGCAGACAGATAGAAGATGCCCAGGCTGCATCAGGGTAGCAGTTTGAGGTTCTGTTGAAGGAGGGAAGTGACAAGCTGGGCTGAGTGACAGGCATGGATGAGAGGGCAGACCAGGCTCTGGAGAAAACAGCACATGAACCCATTTTTAGTGACAGTGAACTGAGCAGAGAAATGTCACTTGCAGACCTGGAAATGGCCAGGGAGGCATAATAGTGACTCCTGCAGGGGGCTTCTCCTCAACCGGGAGCTGGGCGTCCAGGGCAAGGTGGCTAGGCTTGTGCCATCTCAACTACTTGGGAACAAATAGATTTGGCACTCGATGTTTAGCCACCAAAGTCAAGACCAGGAGCCCCGAAGTCCCATCCCCCAAGGAGCTGAGGAGCCCAGATGCTAGAAAGGGGGCCACAGGATGAGCAGGGCCAGCAGCTGCCTGGCAGGACATCTGTCACAGCCCATTGGGCAGCAACCAAGAGGAGTGCGGAGGCTATGCGGCCCCATTTGCCGAAGGGGAGGGCTGCAGACTGCTCATCTGGGAGAGGGACAGATGAACCCAGAGCCAGCCAAGGAGGTCACAGCCCAGTCAGATCACAAAACAAAACAAACCAAACCCAGCTCTCATTAACTGAAGCTTGGCACATGCTGGGCATTGTGTGATGTGCTGTCTTTGGAAGAGCTGCCTTAATTCGTAGGATAGCTAAAGTGTAATTATTATGTGATTACACCTTATTATGTAATTATTAGACAGAACCCACTTGGAGCTGAGAGCCCCACAGAGGGCACAGCAGGGGCGTGAGGTCCAACAAGCTCAGGCTGTGTGTGCTTCTGGCCCAGAGAAGACAACAGCGCTGGGAGAGACAGCAGCCACAGCTTCTCTAGAAACACTAGAATCCCAGGAGCAGCTGCTGGGCAGGGGCAGATGAGGGGGCAGGTGTCATTATCATGACCTCCACTTTATAGATGGGGAAGCTCAGGTACAAAGAAGTAAAGTGCCTTATATAAGTCACGTAGTTAAGTCTTCAGGCGAGATTCAAACCAGGTCTGTCTAACTTTAAAGCCTGTTTTGTTCACTCTCCCTGGCAGGGCTATTATAACCATTACATGAAATAAAATATGATATTAGTAATAGTGAAGGCAGCCGGGCATGGTGGCTCACACCTGTAATCCCAGCACTTTGGGAGGCCGAGATGGGCGGATCACGAGGTCAGGAGATCCAGACCATCCTGGCCAACATGGTGAAACCCCATCCCTACTAACTTACAAGAAAAAAAAAAAATTAGCCAGGCATGGTGGCGCAATCCTGTAGTCCCAGCCACTCAGGAGGCTGAGTGAGGCAGGGGAATCGCTTGAACCTGGGAGGCAAAGGTTGCAGTGAGCCAATATTGCACCATTGCATTCCAGCCTGGCGACAGAGCAAGACTCTGTGTCAAATAAATAAATAATAGTGAAGGCCAGGTGCGGTGCCTCACGAGTATAATCCCAGCACTTTTGGAGGCTGAGGCAGGCGGATCATTTGAGGTCAGGAGTTCAAGAGCAGCCTGGCCAACATGGCGAAACCCCATCTCTACTAAAAATACATAACTTAGCCGGACCCCAGGAGGTGGAGGTTGCAGTGGGCTGAGATCGCACCACCGCACTCCAGCCTGAGTGACAGAGCAAGACTCCGTCTCAAAAAAATAAAAAAAAAAAAGAAAGAAATGGGCCAGGTGCAGTGGCTCACGTCTGTAATCCCAGCACTTTGGGAGGCTGAGGCGGGCAGATCACTTGAGGCCAGGAGTTCAAGATCAGCCTGGGCAACATGGTGAAACCCCATCTCTACTAAAAATATAAAAATTCGCTGGGTGTGGTCGCGGGTGCCTGTAATCTCAGCTACTCGGGGGGCTGAGGCAGGAGAATCCCTTGAACCTGGTTGGTGGAGGCTGTAGTGAGCCGAGATTGTGCCACTCCACTGCACTCCAGCCTGGGTGACAGAGTGATACTCCACCTTAAAAAAAAAATGGCAGGGCGCGGTGGCTCATGCTTGTAATCCCAGCACTCTGGGAGGCCGAGGCGGGCAAATTACCTGAGGTCGGGAGTTCAAGACAAGCCTGACCAACATGGAGAAACCCTGTCTCTACTAAAATACAAAAATTAGCCAGGCGTGGTGGCACGCGCCTGTAATCCCAGCTACTAGGCTACTTGGGAGGCTGAGGGAGGAGAATCGCTTGAATCCGGGAGGTGGAGGTTGCGGTGAGCCGAGATCGCACCATTACACTCCAGCCTGAGCAACAAGATCGACACTCCGTCTCAAAAAAAAAAAAAGAATCTTCTAACCTAAAAGTTGGAAAAGCCCCTAGAAGTGATGTACTCCAACCCTCTTTTGTATGCAGGAATTCCTCCATGCAGCCTCCAAGAAAATACTGATCCAGTCTCTGCTTAAGTATCTCCAGTGATGAGGAACTTACTATTTCCCAAAGCAGTCATTTACATTTTAAGACTCCTATCATGGTTAGATAGCTCTTAATGGAACTGCGCCAAAATCTGCTTCTTTGTCAATTTCACCCAGGGGACCAGGCTCTGTGTTGTGGGACCACAGAGACTCACAGTAATATCAACTGTCAGGTGCTTTGAAGATTTCAAGCACTCTCCTTTTTTTTTTTTTTTTTTTTTTTTTTTGAGACGGAGTCTCTCTCTGTCGCCCCGGCTGGAGTGCAGTGGCGTGATCTCAGCTCACTGCAAGCTCCGCCTCCCGGGTTCACGCCATTCTCCGGCCTCAGCCTCCCAAGTAGCTAGGACTACAGGCGCCCGCCATCGTGCCCGGCTAATTTTTTTTGTATTTTTAGTAGAGATGGGGTTTCACCGTGGTCTCGATCTCCCGACCTTGTGATCTGCCCGCCTCAGCCTCCCAAAGTGCTGGGATTACAGGCGTGAGCCACCAGGCCCGGCCTCAAGCACTCTTTTACAGACCACCCCCCACCACCACTGACTTCACAACACACAGTGAGGAAGGTATTGTCCTCCCCATTGCACCAATGAAGAAATTGAGGCTCAGGGAGATGAGATGACTTACCAAAGGGAGCAGGCCTAGTAAGGTGCAGAACTGTGAATTCAGCTGAGGGTTCCTGAGTCCAAAGCCCACACTCTTTCTACACCTCCTCTCTTCCTTGAGTCCCCTCCCTCTCTCCCATGGGCCAGCTTTTCCGTTTTTTAAAGGCAGCTCTCATGTTCCTCATGAGTCTTCTCCTCCTCAGCTAAACATTCCCAGGGCTTTCAACCATTTCTTATCAGGAGTCCCATCACTCCAAAAGCTGGATGGGCTCCAGAAACTGAGCACAATATTCCAGGTGGAGTCTGGCCGGTCCCGTGCAGAGCAGACCTCTTGTGCCCTCTCCCCTTTGCTCTGGACACTGTACTGCCATTCCTGCAGCCTGTGTTGGTAGGAATCAAATTCCTGTATTGGTAACAAAGTCTCATCAATCTGTCGACTTACTTATTTTTCACTCATAAATATGAATAATTTGCATGTAAGTTTGGTCTCTTGTTCCTTTGCAAAATCTTCAGTCCCCAGGAACCCTGAGAAACAAGTGTTATATGAGCACAGAAGGAGATGCATGAGGCAGCCCGGACACTTAATTATACTTTGAAATGTGTGGAGAAGTGTGAAACCTACCCAGCTTGCTAGATCAGGCATGTGGGCCCTATCTGTCTTTGGAAGGAGTGCATCTTCCCTCTGGATCTCGATGAATGAAACCAAGTTGAGTTATCGCATCCGCATGGATTTCCAGCAGCTCTGAGCGTCTGGCAGACAGGAAACAAATCAAGTGACTATTCTTCCCAGACCGCTCTTGCCAAACTGGCTGTCAGGGGCCATAGGAACAGAACTCCTCATGATGCCAGCTGGCCAAGTGAAACAGTGGCCAGGGGTAGATTCTTCCCTGCACCTTAAGGGAGACGCCAAACTTCCAAAAAAATGGGAACTACCTTGTGATAGGCACTGCTGAACGGCAGGTTTCAGGGTCTTAGTATACCCAGTAGGCAGCTCAACTGTCCTGGCGAGGCCAGGCAGGGCTCTCATGCAGAGATGGTGTGTAAATCCGTTAACAATGGCACCAGGACCAGCTGCAATGCTCTCTCTCCTTGCTGTTTGTGGGCACCATTGGCCACCCACTGAATGAGCTGACCCATGGATAGTGTCTTCTTTTTTTTTTTTTTTTTTTTTTGAGATGGAGTTTCAATCTTGTTTCCCAGGTTGGAGTGCAATGGCGCGATCTTGGCTCACTGCAACCTCTGCCTCCCAGGTTCAAGCGATTCTCCTGTCTCAGCCTCCCGAGTAGCCGGGATTACAGGCGCATGCCACCATGCCCGGCTAATTTTTGTATTTTTGGTAGAGATGGAGTTTCATCATATTGGTCAGGCTGGTCTCGAAATCCTGACCTCAGGTGATCCACCTGCCTCGGCCTCCCAAAGTGCTGGGATTACAGGCATGAGCCACTGCACCTGGCCTGGATAGTGTCTTCTCTTGAGAGCCCGTGCTCAGCTTGAGATCCCCCTTGTGCCCTCTACCAACCTGCACAAAACCCCCAGCACATCAAAGGGACCACACTGTTAGCAAACTAATTGTGAGAGACTGCCCACACCTGCCTTGATAAGTGGAAACAGAAACAGGGTTTGGCCACAGAATGCACAGGTGACAATGAAAGACTCAGTGCCAGAAAAGGCACAGGTCCTTTTTCTTGATTTCCAGATGACAACAAAGTACAATACAAAAATACAACCGACGGCCAGGCACAGTGGCTCACGCCTGTAATCCCAGCACTTTGGGAGGCCGAGGCAGGCAGATCACGAGGTCAGGAGATCGAGACCATCCTGGCTAACATGGTGAAACCCTGTCTCTACCAAAAATACAAAAAATTAGCCTGGCGTGGTGGCGGGCGCCTGTAGTCCCAGCTACTCGGGAGGCTGTGGCAGGAGAATGGTGTGAACCCGGGAGGCAGAGCTTGCAGTGAGCTGAGATAGCACCACTCCACTCCAGCCTGGGCGACAGAGCAAGACTCTGCCTCAAAAAAAAAAAAAAAAAAAAAAAGCAACTGACAATGTTTCATATTGAAATCTCTCCAGACTCTGCCCATTTTAAGTGTGAACAATGTTCACATGAACCCAGCCCATATAAGAGTCGCTCAAATATGGAGGCTGACAATTTGACAATTGACAAATAGCACCAACCTGGAGGTTTCAGGTAATTTAGAGAGATGCCACAAGCCCAGTTAGAAGGCTATTTTCCTGGCCGGGTGCAGTGGCTCACACCTGTAATCCCAGCACTTTGGGAGGCCGAGGCAGGTGGATCACCTGAGGTCATGAGTTTGAGACCAGCCTGGTCAACATGGTGAAATCCCATCTCTATTAGAAAAACAATTAAAAAAAACAAAAAATTAGCCCGGCGTGGTGGCAGGTGCCTGTAGTCACAGCTACTTGGGAGGCTGAGGCAGGAGAATCACTTGAACCCAGGAGGTGGAGGTTGCAGCGAGCCGAGATCGCACCACTGCACTCCAGCCTGGGCAGCAGAGTGAACCACCATCTCAAAACAAACAAACAAACAAACAAAAAAGGCCTGGTGTAGTGGCTCACACCTGTAATCTCAGCACTTTGAGAGGTCAAGGTGGGCAGATCATGAGGTGAGGAGTTCGAGACCAGCCTGGCCGACATAGTGTAACCCCGTCTCTACTAAAAAGTATAAAAATTAGCCTGGCACGGTGGTGCATACCTGTAGTCCCAGCTACTAGGGAGGCTGAGGCAGGAGAATCGCTTGAACCTGGGAGGCGGAGGTTGTGGTGAGCTGAGATCACGTCACTGCACTCCAGCCTGGGCAACAGAGCGAGACTCCATCTCAAAAAAAAAAAAAAAAAGACTATTTTCCCTTGTTTATTTCACACAAGAGGGGCCACCATGAAACATAAGGCTCAGATGGCAGAGTTGAGTGTGCCACCAGGAAAAGTCTCCAAGATAAGAATCCTCACTACTATCAGGCTCCCTCATGTCTGAGATCCCTACCATTAGAACCACTCCTTTGGGTTAAGGCATTGAAGGCCCCAATCACAAGACAAATATTTCAGTGTATGAGCTATTGACTCAACATGTGACTCTTGAGCCACACTGCCTGGGGTTGAATCCCAACTCTACCAGATACTAGTTGTGCAATCTTGAGCAAGTCACTTAACCTCTCAAATTCTTTGAGCCTTAATTTTCTCATCTGTAAAATAGAGGTAATAAGGGAACCTACCCATAAGGCTATTTTGAGGAGTGATATGATTTGGCTGTGTCCCCGCCCAAATCTCATCTTGAATTGTACCTCCCACAATTCCCACGTGTCGTGGGGAGAACCTGGTGGGAGGTAATTGAATCATAGGGGCAGGTGTTTCCCGTGCTGTTCTCATGATAGTGAATAAGTCTCGTGAGCTCTGATGGTTTTAAAAATGGGAGTTTCCCTGCACAAGCTCTCGTCTCCTGTCTGCTGCCATGTGAGACATGCCTTTCACCTTCCACCATGATTGTGAGGCCTCCCCAGCCATGTGGAACTGTAGGTCCATTAAACCTCTTTTTTCTTTTTCTTTCTTTTTTTTTTTTTAGATGGAGTCTCATTCTGTCACCCAGGCTGGAGTGCAGTGGCGTGATCCTGGCTCACTACAACCTCCACCTCCCAGGTTCAAGCAATTCTCCTGCCTCAGCCTCCCAAGGAGCTGAGATCACAGGCATGTACCACCATGCCCTACTAATTTTTGTATTTTTAGTAGAGATGGGGTTTTGCCATGTTGGCCAGGGTGGTCTCAAACTCCTGATCTCAGGTAATCCTTCCACCTCGGCCTCCCAAAGTGCTGGGATTACAGGTGTGAGCTACCACACCTGGCCTAAACATCTTTTTCTTCTCAGTCTCAAGTATGTCTTTATTAGCAGGGTGAAAATGGACTAATAAAAGGAATTAATAATACATATAAATACAAATGAGTTAATGAATTAATACATATAATACATATAAACTTGGAGCAGTAGCTGGCACATAGAAAGCTGTTATCAGGCCGGGCACAGTGGCTCACGCCTGTAATCTCAGCACTTTGGGAGGCCGAGGCGGGCAGATCACGAGGTCAAGAGATGGAGACCATCTTGGCCAACATGGGGAAACCTCCTCTTTACTAAAAATACAAAAATTAGCTGGGCGTAGTGGCACACGCCTGTAATCCCAGTTACTCAGGAGACTGAGGCATGATAATTGCTTGAACCTGGGAAGTGGAGGTTGCAGTGAGCCAAGACAGTGCCAGTGCACTACAGCCTGGGTGACAGAGGGAAACCCCGTCTCAAAAAAAATAAAAAAGAAAAAGGCCAGGCGCGGTGGCTCATGCTTGTAATCCCAGCACTTTGGGAGGCCGAGGCAGGCGGATCACAAGGTCAGGAGATCGAGACCATCCTGGCTAACACGGTGAAACCCCGTCTCTACTAAAAATACAAAAATTTAGCTGGGTGTGGTGGCGGGCACCTGTAGTCCCAGCTACTCCGGAGGCTGAGGCAGGAGAATGGCGTGAACCCGGGAGGTGGACCTTGCAGTGAGCCAAGATTGTGCCACTGCACTCCAGCCTGGGCGACAGAGCGAGACTCCGTCTCAAAAAAAAAAAAAAAAGAAAGAAAGAAAAAAGAAAAAGAAATCAGGAATCAGGCCGGGTGCAGTGGCTCATGCCTGTAATTCTAGCACTTTGGGAGGCCAAGGCAGGAGGATCCCTTGAACCCAGGAGTTTAAGACAACCCTGGGTGACATAGTGAGACCCTCGTCGCTACAAAACAATTTAAAAATTAGCTGGGCCTGGTAGCTCAAGCCTGTAGACCCAGCTACTCGGGAGGCTGAGATTTGAGGATTGCTTGAGCCCAGGAGGTTGAGGCTGCAGTGAGCCATGATGTGTCACTGCACTCCAGCCCGGGTGACAGAGAAAGACCCTGTCTCAAAAAAAGAAAAAAGAAATCAGCACCCCCCAACCAAAAATAAATAAATAAATAAATAAAGCAAATACCACAAAGGCCTACTTAAAGTATGATTCCCATTCACTATTTTATTTATTTGTTTGTTTGTTGTTTTTTGGTTTTTTTTGGTTTTTTTTTTTGAGACAGAGTCTCGCTCTGTCGCCCAGGCTGGAGTGCAGTGGCCCGATCTTGGCTCACTGCAGGCTCTGCCTCCCGGGTTCACGCCATTCTCCTGCCTCAGACTCCTGAGTAGCTGGGACTACAGGCGCCCGCCACCACGCCTGGCTTTTTTGTTTGTTTGTTTGTTTTGTATTTTTAGTAGAGACAGGGTTTCACTGTGTTAGCCAGGATGGTCTCATTCTCCTGACCTCATGATCCACCCACCTCGGCCTCCCAAAGTGCTGGGATTATAGGTGTGAGCCACCGCGCCTGGCCCCATTCACTATTGTTAATAATAAATGCACTTTAAGTGGATAATTTGCCTTGAGAGATTAGCTAATAATAGTACGAAGCCATTAGGATTAATGAGAGCTTTAAAATCTAAGCCTCCACAAGGTGGATGCATCACTAATCTACAGTGGGAGACGTCCAGATGATGGCTGCTTTTCGTGGCAGTTTGGAAGCATATCCACAAATTATTTGACACTCCTTTTGAGAGGAGGAATCTATGTGCCATTCCCTCAAATCTGAGCAGCCAACAGAGTATGGTAGAGGAGATGCTGCCTAACTTCCAAAGCTATGTCATAAACCGCGGGCAGTGGCTGCCTCAAGTGTCCTGGCCAGCAGCCCTCAGCTGAGGTCCCAGCCAGCAGCCAGCAGCAAATGACAGACATGTGAGGAAATACATCTCCAGAGGATCCCACCCCAACCAGTGTCAAGTCACCCCCAGCTCTCACATCTTCCCAGTCAATGTGTCAGACATCATGGAGCGGATGCTAGTCATCCCCTTGTGCCCTGTCTAAATTCTTGACCTCCAGAATTCATGAGCATAAGAAAATAGTTATTTTTCACCACTAAGTTTTGGGATGAGGCTGGGCACAGTGGCTCATGGCTATAATCCTATAATCCCAGCACTTTGGGAGGCCGAGGCATGTGCATCACCTGAAGTCAAGAGTTCAACACCAGCTTTTGCAACATGGTGAAATCTCGTCTCGACTAAAAATACAAAAATTAGCTGAGTGTGGTGGCATGCACCTGTAGTCCCAGTTACTTGCAGGGCTGAGGTGGGGAGGATCACTTGAGCCCGGGAAGTGGAGGTTGCAGTGAGCCGAGATTTTGCCACTGCACTCCATCCTGGGCAACAGAGCAAGATTCTGTCTCAAAAAAAAAAAAAAAAAAAAAAAGTTTTAGGATGATTTGTTACACAGCAGTAGGAACTAGAAGGGTAGTGGCAGAGAGGGGCCACAGAAGAGGCTTCTGGGTGCTGTGATATTCTATGTCTTGATCTGGGTGCTAGTTACACAAGTGTGTTCAATTTGTAACGACCAGCCTGGCCAACATGGTAAAACCTCGTCTCTACTAAAAATACAAAAATTAGCTGGGCATGGTAGCGGGTGCCTGTGATCCCAGCTACTCGGAAGGCTGAGGCAGGAGAATCGCTTGAACCCAGGAGGCAAAGGTTGCAGTAAGCCGAGACTGCACCATTGCACTCCAGCCTGGATGACAAGAGCAAAAACTCTGTCTCAAAACAAAGCAAAACAAAAAATCGTGTCAAGCTATACACTTGTTTGTGCATTTTTTTTATGCACGTCACCATATTTTAAAACTTTACATTAACAAACCCTGGATATACAGAACATAAAGACACGTCTCTGCTATTTTTTCAGCAATGCCAAAAGTCATGTGATTTTCAAAACAGTACTTTATTAGGTCTCACTGAACGGAAAGACACATGTTTAGAAGCTTCATTCGAAGTTTGTTACTTAATAACAAAAAACAAAAGTTCATAGATCCCCTTGAGGAAGCAGTTGTTTTTACTATCTTAGTAAACATGGTCAAAATAGTTCATTTGAAACAAAGTGGTAACAAACTATAACATATTTGTTTGTCAGTAAATACCATTGGAAGGCATCTAGGTAACATTGCCGAAGATATGAACGAACAGTATGAGTAAATGATACAGTGTAGGAAGTTTTCTGTACAGTTGGACAAAACTTTTTCAGCATTTTCAGCTTTGTATTTGCTAGATACTGTTTCAATAATAAAATCCACAAAGAATTTATTTATTTATTTTGAGATAAGAGTCTCCCTCTGTCACCCAGGCTGGAGTATAGTGGCAGCATTGTAGCTCACTGCAGCCTTTAACTCCTGGGCTCAGGCGATCCTCCCACTTGAGCCTTCTGAGTAGCTGGGACCACAGGCGCATGCCACCACTCCAGGCTATTTTTATTTTTTAATTTTTTGTAGTGACAGGGTCTCATTTTGTTGCCCAGGCTTATCTCAAACTCCTGGCCACAAGTGATACTCCCACCCCAGCCTCCCAAAGTATTCGGATTACAGGTGTGAGTCACCATGCCCAGCCAAAAAACTACTTTTTTGTGTGTGGTCTACCAAAGGAAAAATGTAAAGGAGAAGATATATTACGAACACAAGTGACTTGTTTACTTTTGTAACATCTTATAGGAAAACTGGAAATAAAGATTTTTACACTGATGAAGTGCTACTCTGACAGGAAACTTTCCAAAAGTGGGGGTGGATTTCAAGGTAACTTTACTGAGAAAGTTGGCGAGCTATCACAGCAAAGATATTGAAGCCTGAAATGCACAAAGTGCTACAGGATTCATTAATCTGGTTAACGGTATAAAAATAAGACTTTTTTTTTTTGGAAACAGGGTCTCACTCTGTTGCCAAGTCTGGAGTACAGTAGCACAATGTCGGGTCACTGCAACCTCTGCCTCTGGGTTCAAGTGATTCTCCTGCCTCAGCCTACCAAATAGCTGAAATTACAGGCACGTGCCACCACGCCCAGCTAATTTTTGTATTTTTAGTTGAGACAGGGTTTCTCCTTGTTGGCCAGGCTGGTCTCAAACTCCCGACCTCAAATGATCTACCCTCATCGGCCTCCCAAAGTGCTGGGGTTACAGGCATGAGCCACCGTGCCTGGCAAAATAAGACTTGATATACAGTAATTTTTTTTTTTTTTTTTAGACAGTCTCACTCTTTCGCCCAGGCTAGAGTTCAGTGGTGTGATCTCAGCTCACTGCAACCTCCACCTCCCAGGCTCATGTGATTCTCCTGCCTCAGTCTCCCAAGTAGCTGGGACCACAGGTGCGTGTCACCAGGCCCGGCTTTTTTTTTTTTTTTTTTTTTTTTTGTATTTTTAGTAGAGATGGGGTTTCACCATGTTGGCCAGGCTGGTCTCGAACTCCTGACCTCAGGTGATCCTCCCTCCTTGGCCTCCCAAAGTGCTGGGATTACAGATGTGAGCCACTGTGCCCAGCCAATATACCAGTAAAATCTTTAAAGAATTCTATTATGTAAGTCCTTAAAAGAGTTTTCAAACTAAAAGATGCACTTTTTTTCCACATACAGATACGCATTTCAAATTTACTGACATTTTCAGGGGTGTCTTAGAGTAGTCAGAAGACTTTTTTTTTTTTTTTTTTTTGCGGTGAGGTTTTGCTCTTGTTGTCCAGGCTGGAGTGCAATGGTGCAATCTCGGCTCATTGAAACTTCCGCCTCCCAGGTTCAAGCGATTCTCCTGCCTCAGCCTCCTGAGTAGCTGGGATTACAGGCGCCTGCCACCATGCCCGGCTAATTTTTTTGTATTTTTAGTAGAGACAGAGTTTTGCCATGTTGGCCAGCCTGGTCTCAAACTCCTGGTCTCAGGTGATCCGCCAGTCTCGGCATCCCAAAGTGCTGGGATTACAGGTGTGAGCCACTGCGCCCAGCCAGGAGACTTTTAAAAAAAAAAATCATAATAAACACAGCCCATCCAGTTCTTCAAGATAAAGTTGATATTTTAACAATGAGTGAGAAAG
Source organism: Gorilla gorilla gorilla (assembly GCF_029281585.2). NCBI lineage: Eukaryota > Metazoa > Chordata > Mammalia > Primates > Hominidae > Gorilla > Gorilla gorilla. Next base: position 131,430,586 of record NC_073247.2, read on the forward strand.
TAACTGCTTTGGAAGGAAATGCAGAACAGGCAGAGAACATTTGGAAAATGGATGTTTGTGTTTTCATTGTTATGTAATTTTGTGGCCAAAAATGATGTAAGTAGCATACCTAGAAAACCTATCATATCTGCACATTTTAAAACTTCAGAATAAAAATTCCTAACCTGCTTTTTAAACATATTTCAAATGTAGAGTTTTTTGTGGGTTTTCGGCACATTTGTTAAAAACACAAAGGTGCAACAAGTACTTACCGTTTTGCAAGAACAAATGATTGCCATCAGCAAAAATGACCGTTTACCAACTGAATTTCATCAGAAACCTTTGCATAATTGGTGGGTGGAATTGAAAAACAAGAATTATGATGTACTAAGCCCAGCCAATTAAATTTTTCTTCCATTTGGAGCTGTGTATCTTTGTGAGACATCTTGCTTATGTGTGACATCCACTAAAACTGAGTGCTGCAATAAAGTAAGATCTGCACCTTCAAAGAGCTGCATTATAGTGTTAACCTAAGAATGGTCATAGTAGCCTAGCACTTTTTTTTTTTTTTTTTTGAGACGGAGTCTTGCTCTGTTGCCCAGGCTAGAGTGCAGTGGCGAAGTCTCGGCTCACTACACCTCCACCTCCTGAGTTCAAGTGATTCTCCTGCCTCAGCCTCCCGAGTAGCTGGGACAACAGGCGTGTGCCACCACACCCAGCTAATTTTTTATTTTTAGTAGAGACGGTTTTTCAACATGTTGGCCAGGCTGGTCTCGAACTTCTGACATCAGGTGATTCACCTGCCTTGGCCTCCCAAAGTGCTGGGATTACAGGTGTGAGCCACCGCACCCAGCCAGCACTTTCTAATAACAATGATGTTAGATTTTTAAAAAATGGCTAAGTAAAGTGGCTCACCCCTGTAATTCCAGTACTTTGGGAGGCCAAGGCGAGTAGATTGCTTGAGCCCAGGAGTTCGAGACCAGCCTGGGCAACATGGTGAAACTCATCTCTACAAAAAATACAAAAATTAGCCTGGCATGGTGGCACACGCCTGTAGTCCCAGATACCTGGGGGGCTGGGGGCGAGGATCACTTGAGCCCAGGAGGTTGAGGTTGCAGTGAGCTGTATTCTTAACACTGCACTCCAGCCTGGGCAACAGAGTGAGACCCTGTCTCAAAAAAAGAAAAAAAAAAAGATGTTTTAAAAACGAAGCATATGCAATCACATTCTTTTGTGAAAAAATTAGTAATAAAATTTTAATGAATATCCAAATAGTTTTGTACTACAAGCATTATAAAATTGTAAATTATTTTAAACTATATTTTATTTTATCTTTGTTTCATCCTTTTAAAATTTCCTTTTTGTGTATGCTTTATAATATACATATTTAGTAGAGTAATACACACACATCATTTTGAAATTACAAAATATTCACGAATGTTGAGAATATCTGCTCAAAATATTTTTATTATAGGGGCATGCAATTTAAAACGTTGGGACACCAGCCTTGGCAACATGGTGAGATCCCATCTCTAAAACAATTTTTTAAAAATTAGCTGGGACTGGGTGCAGTGGCTCACGCCTGTAATCCCAGCACTTTGGGAGGCCAAGGCAGGCGAATCTCCTGAGGTCAGGAGTTTGAGACAACATGGCGAAACCCTGTCTCTAATAAAAATCAAAAAAATTAGCTGGGTGTGGTCGTGGGCACCTGTAATCCCAGCTACTCGGGAGGCTGAGGCAGGAGAATCGCTTGAACCCGGAAGGTGGAGGTTGCAGTGAGCCAAGATGGCATCATGGCACTCCAGCCTGGGCGACAAGAGCGAAACTCTGTCTCAAAAAACAAACAAACAATTAGCTGGGCATGGTGGCACATACCTGTACTCCCAGCTACTCAGGAGGCTGAGGTGGGAGGATGGTTTGAGCCCAGGAGTTAGAAGCTGCAGTGAGCTATGATGGTGCCACTGCACTCCAGCCTGGGTGACACAGCCAGATTCCCATCTCAAAAAAAAAAAAAAAAAAAAAAAATGGAGATTATTGCTTTAATAATATCTACCCCATAATGTTAAGCATCATGAATGTGATGTGATTAGCATAGTGTTTGGCACATATTAAGCCCTCAATGAGTGTTGGCTTTTACAACATCCTCTATGTAAATGAGGGATGCATTAGACCCAGTGTAACATGATGGTTAAAAGTATGAGCCTTGGAATCAGTTGAAGCTGGATGGGTTTCCTGCCAATTACTAGCTGTGTGAACATGGTCAATTAACTTCATTGGGCCTCAGTTTCTCATTAGTCTGTTAGAGTTGTTGTAAAGATTAAGGGAGATAATGCACTTTACGGCAACAGCTTTACTGAGCTATAATTCACATACCATATAATTCACTTTTTTTTTTACACGAAGTTTCGCTTTCCTTGGGCAGGCTGGAGAGCAATGGTGTGATCTCAGCTCACTGCAACTTCCACCTCCCAGATTCAAGCGATTCTCCGGCCTCAGCCTCCCGCGTAGCTGGGATTACAGGCATGCACCACCAAGCCGGGCTAATTTTGTATTTTTAGTAGAGATGGGGTTTTATCACGTTGGCCAGGCTGGTCTTGAACTCCTGACCTCAGGTGATCTGCCCCCCTCGGCCTCCCCACGTGCTTGGATTACAGTGATGAGCCACCACGCCTGGCAAGTCACCACTTTAAAGTGTACGTTTCAGTGGTTTTTAATATATTCACAAGGCTGTGCAACCATCACCGTGTCCGGAATTGGTGGGTTTTTGGTCTCACTGACTTCGAGAACGAAGCCACGGACCCTCGGGGTGTTACAGCTCTTAAGGTGGCGCAGCTGGAGTCTGTCCCTTCTGATGTTCAGATGTGTTTGGAGTATCTTTCTTCTGGTGGGTTCGTGGTCTCGCTAACTCAGGAGTGAAGCTGCAGACCTTCGCGGTGAATGTTACAGCTCTTAAGGCAGTGCGTGGGGAGTTGTTCGTTCCTCCTGGTGGGCTCGTATTCTCGCTGGGCTTAGGCGTGAAGCTGCGGATTTTCACGGTGAGTGTTACAGCTCATAAAAGCAGCGTAGACCTAAAGAGTGAGCATTAGCAAAATTTATTGCAAAGAGTAAAAGAACAAAGCTTCCACAGTGTGAAAGGGGACCAGAGCGGGTTGCCAATGCTGGTTCGGGCAGCCTGCTTTTATTCTCTTATCTGGCCCCACCCACATCCTGCTGATCGGTAGAGCCCAGTGGCCTGTTTTGTCAGGGCGCTGATTGGTGCATTTACAATCCCTGAGCTAGATACAAAGGTTCTCCACGTCCCCATCAGATTAGTTAGATACAGAGTTTCCACACACAGGTTCTCCAAGGCCCCACCAGAGCAGCTAGATACAGAGTGTCGATTGGTGCAATCACAAACCTTGAGCTAAACACAGGGTGCTGATTGGTGTGTTTACAAACCTTGAGCTAGATACAGAGTGCCCATTGGTGTACTTACAATCCCTGAGCTAGACATAAAGGTTCTCCAAGGCCCCACCAGAGCAGCTAGATACAGAGTGTGGATTGGTGCACTCACAAACCTTGAGCTAAACACAGGGTGCTGATTGGTGTGTTTACAAACCTTGAGCTAGACATAAAGACTCTCCACGTCCCCACCAGACTCAGGAGCCCAGCTGGCTTCACCTAGTGGATCCCTCACTGGGGCTGCAGGTGGAGCTGCCTGCCAGTCCCGCGCCCTGCGCTTGCACTCCTCAGCCCTTGGGTGGTCGATGGGACTGGGCGCCGTGGAGCAGGTGGTGGTGCTCGTCGGGGAGGCTGGGGCTGCACAGGAGCCCATGGAGTGGGTGGGAGGCTCAGGCATGGCGTGCTGCAGGTCCCGAGCCCTGCCCCGTGGGAAGGCAGCTAAGGCCCAGCGAGAAATCGAGCACAGCGCCGGTGGGCCGGTACTGCTGGGGGACCCAGTACGCCCCCCGCAGCCACTGGCCCAGGTGCTAAGTCCCTCATTGCCCGGGGCCGGCAGGGCCGGCCGGCTGCTCCGAGTGCGGGGCCCGCCAAGCCCACGCCCACCCAGAACTCCAGCTGGCCCGCAAGCGCTGCGCGCAGCCCCGGTTCCTGCTCACGCCTCTCCCTGCACACCTCCCTGCAAGCTGAGGGAGCTGGTTCTGGTCCTGGCCAGTCCAGAAAGGGGCTCCCTCAGTGCAGCGGCGGGCCGAAGGGCTCTTCAAGTGCCGCCAAAGTGGGAACCCAAGCAGAGGAGGCGCCGAGAGCAAGCGAGGGCTCTGAGGACTGCCAGCACGCTGTCACCTCTTATCACCACTATCTAATACCAGAATATTTTCAACACCCCCAAAGAAACCCATACCCATTAGCAATCATTCTCTATTCTCCCTCTCCCCTCATGCCTGCCTTGACAACCACTGACCTACTTTCTGTTTGTATGGATTTGCCTCGTCTGGACATCTCCTGTAGGAATCAGAAGAGTCTTTTGTGTCTGGTTCTTTCACTTAGCATAGTATTTTTCACATTCCTCCATGTTGTAGCATATGTCAGTTATTTCATTCCTTATTTTTTATTTATTTATTTATTTTTGAGACGGAGTCTTGCTCTGTCGCCCAGGCTGGCATGCAGTGGCGCGATCTCGGCTCACTGCAAGCTCCGCCTCCCCAGTTCACGCCATTCTCCTGCCTCAGCCTCCGGAGTAGCTGGGACTACAGGTGCCCGCCACTACGCCCAGCTAATTTTTTGTATTTTTAGTAGAGACGGGGTTTCACCATGTTAGCCAGGATGGTCTTGATCTCCTGACCTCGTGATCCGCCCGCCTTGGCCTCCCAAAGTGCTGGGATTACAGGCGTGAGCCACCGCGCCCGGCATTTTTTTTTTTTTTTCCCGAGACTGAGTCTCGCTTTATCGCCCAGGCTGGAGGGCAGTGGCGCAATCTTGGCTTACTGCAACCTCCGCCTCCAGGGTTCAAGCGATTCTGATGACTCAGCCTCCCAAGTAAGTGGGATTACAGGCACCCACCACCACGCCCAGCTAATTTTTGGGGTTTGTTGTTGTTGTTGTTTTTGAGATGGAGTCTCGTTCTGTCGCCCAGGCTGGAGTGCAGTGGCACAATCTCGGCTCACTGCAACCTTCACCTCCCAGGTTCAAGCAATTCTCCTGTCTCAGCCTTCGGAGTAGCTGGGACTGCAGGCGCACACCACCATGCCCGGATAATTTTTGTAGTTTTAGTAGAGACGGTGTTTTACCATATTGGTCAGGCTGGTCTTGAACTCCTGACCTCAGGTGATCCACCCACCTCGGCATCCCAAAGTGCTGGGATTACCGGTGTGAGCCACCGCATCTGGCAATTTTTGTATTTTTTTTTTTTTTTTTTTTAGTAAAGACAGGGTTTTACCATGTTGGCCAGGCTGGTCTCGAACTCCTGATTTTAGGTGATCTGCCCGACTCAGCCTCCCAAAGTGCTGGGATTACAGGCGTGAGCCACTGTGCCTGGCCTATTTCATTCCTTTGTATGGCCAAATAACATTCCGTGGTATGGATATACTATGGATGTCGGGATTGTTTCCACCTTTTGGCTATTGTAAATAGTTCTGCTGTGACCATTCATGTATGAAAATGCATATTTAATGCTTGGCACAGGACCTAAGTCACCAGCCACCTAAGTGCTTAATGAACAGTAGGCAGCTGTAATCACTGTTATTACAGAGTGCTACGTTAGGTGATCTGGGGTACAGGATGCCTGGATGTCAGAAATGGATGGCTGAAGGCACCAAGGACAACATTTACCCACTGCACAATTTTATTAAGAGCTGTTCCTGTCCGCCGTACGCAAATGTACAGTATGGCAGCATCAAACAGAGGCATGAGCACGGACCCTGCTCTACCACTTTCGAGACGCGTGACCCTGGGCAGGCCACTTAACCTCCCTCAGCCTTGTGTGTGAATTGCATATAAATACTGTCTTCTCTACATATCTCACAAGCTTGCTGTCTGGGTCAAATAGATAATTAAAAATATGAAAGCACTCTGAAAACTAAGAGTTTATTATTCCAAGCCTTGCATATGACAGAAGCCAACTGATAAAGTAAGGAAGGAACCACTTTGTACTGCTCACTGGCCTCCCCCTCTCTCCTGATGGTTCACATTCCTTTCAAGATGAGGCCAGCCCCCTCACCCCTAGGGCTAGTACCTTCTTGCCAGCAACTACTTAAGGGCCAAGGGCCTGCTCCAGGGTAGAAGCCTGAATTCATATAAACAAAGGGCTTATTGCTGGGCGCAGTAGCTCATGCCTGTAACCCTAGCACTTTGGGAGGCAGAGGTGGGTGGATCACTTGAGGCCAGGAGTTCAAGACCAGCCTGGCCAACACAGAGGAATGCCATCTCTACTAAAAATACAAAAATTAGCTGGGTGTGGTGGTACACACCTGTAATCCCAGCTACTCGGGAGTCTGAGGCAAGAGAATCGCTTGAACCTGGGAGGCAGAGGTTGCAGTGAGCCGAGATCGTGCCACTGCATTCCAGCCTGGGTGACAGAGTGAGATTGTCTCAAAACAAAACAAAACAAAACAAAACAAAAGGGCCTGTTGCTGGGCGCGGTAGCTCATGCCTGTAATCCCAGCACTTTGGGAGGCTGAGGTGGGAGGATCGCTTGACCCTAGGAGTTCAAGACCAGCCTGGGCAACATAGCGAGACCCTGTCCTAAAAAAAAAAAAAAATTAAACAAAGGGCCTGCCATGCCTCTTTCGTTGCCTACAGGTTGAAACAGACACAGCCTTTCTACTTTTCTCAGTTGCTAGTTGGTCAGAGCGCCCTCATGTGTCTCCATATGGTAATACCTTAAGTCTTTTACAGGATGTGGCATTCTTTTAATGTCAGTATCAATAAAATGTGTAATGGAAATTTTTTTCTCGTCACACTTCAAAGCCCATGCTCGACTCTCAGGCTCCAATTAAGCCATTCCAGCTTGAGTTTAGGCAGGTTTCCTGCTTCCACTCAGGCCTACAGATTTCTTCCTGCTCCCTGCCCACACCCTTTCTCCTTAGTCATTTTTAGAAGCCCTGGTGTCAACTTGGTTCTACCACTTTCTACTCTTCCAAGCTCAGTAAGCTCTCAAAATAAGATTGTAAGTTCTTTTTTTAACTGGATACATCAGGTCTTACTGCAGGATTGGCGGGGGAGGGGGGTGGGAAGGTGGGGGTAATTCCAAAGTACTAGGAAGTAATTTTTAAAGTGTTTACCAAATATGACTTGTTCCATAGTCTAAGGAAAAGGGATCCAAAATGAGATCTCGTGTAAAGGTCTGACATTTGGGAAGGGGAAAGTGATGTTTGGCAGAGTACATACACACAGACACATACATGTTATACACACAACCAGACAGTGATGTCTGGTACACATACATACCACTCAAACATCCATTCTTGCACACACATTCACATGCAAACAGAGAGAAAGGAGCTCTCTCTCTTTCATGGGTTTCTCATTGAGAATCATGATGATATCAGCACAGGTCTTTGGAGGAAAGGAAATTTACATTCTATATCTGGAACCTCAAGAATGTTCCAGCCGTGTGTGGTGGCTCACACCACCGGGTGTGGTGGGAGGCCAAGGTGGGTGGATCACTTGGGGCCAGGAGTTCGAGACCAGCCTGGCCAACATGGTAAAACCCCGTCTCTACTAAAAATACAAAATTTAGCTGAGAATGGTGGTGCACGTCTGTAATCCCAGCTACTCAGGAGGCTGAGGCATGAGAATCACTTGAACCAGAGAGGCGGAGGTTGCAGTGAGCCGAGATCATACCACACTGCACTCCAGCCTAGGCAACAGATAGGACTCCGTCTCAAAAAAAAAGAAAGAAAGAAAGAAAAAAAGAATGTTCCCCATTCCCTCCATGACCAAGGGTTATGGACGCCTGAGGGACTTTACTTCCCATATTCCACACATCTGCTTCTCAACTGTTTTGCACTCATGGATTTTTCTGAATCCATAAGCCCCCGGGGCAAACTCCATTGAGAGCCCAAGGATACACCAGCCTTTGGCTTCGCCCAAGGGGCATGTTTCTGAGAAGTTTCATGTAAATTAAATTTTTGCAGATCAACTATGATTTCCTACTGACATCCACTAAGATTTCTGAGCTGCTCTCTTCATCAGATTTTCAATGTACGCCTAACACATCAGCTTCTCTGTTCCTCTGCCTTCTGCCATGCTCCCTGAGTTAGTTAAACCTCATCTGGAAAATAAAGGCCAATGAAACATTAAGATCTCTTCTAGTTCTTTTTTTTTTTTTTTTGAGACGGAGTCTCGCTCTGTCACCCACACTGGAGTGCAGTGGCGCGATCTCAGCTCACTGCAAGCTCCACCTACCGGGTTCACGCCATTCTCCTGTCTCAGCCTCCCGAGTAGCTGGGACTACCCACCACCACGGCTGGCTAAGTTTTCGTATTTTTTAGTAGAGACGGGGTTTCACCGTGTTAGCCAGGATGGTCTCGATCTCCTGAACTCATGATCCGCCTGCCTCGGCCTCCCAAAGTATTGGGATTACAGGCATGAGCCACCGCACCCAGCCGATCTCTTCTGGTTCTAATAGTCCAAGATCTAGTAAATAAACCCACAAATATATTAGAGAGGCTGCTATTTGGAAAAGACATCAGTATTACAATTTGCGATGCAAATATCTACTCTACCTCCAGCTTTTTGGGAAGTCATTTCCCAGGGCTTGAGGGGTTTTTGCCCTACTCCCTTGGAGGGGTAGCAGATGTTTCAGATAACTGGCATGTTAATTTTAGGTGGGTGGGTACTATCCCTTCTGTTTTCCACTCCCTCTGCCCTACTCCCTGCTATCAAATTCCTGAGACCCTCTCTACTAAAATAGAGATGGGTGTTGCGGTTCTGGGGAGTGGTGTGTGCAGCTGGTGACCTAGGGTAGAAAGCACTTGCTAATTAAAGATGAAACAAGTTGCTAGGGAGGCACCGTGGCTTTGGTCTCTAGCAGCAGAGTTAAGCAAGGGCACATGTATCATGGGTCTGTGGCACTGGTCAGGCGGCTGCCTTTGCAATCTTTGAACTGGAAACAGATATTATTCATGCTGATAGGGAAGAGAGTCGCCTGCTTAGTGGTGACGAAAATTAATAGTCCAAGCATTCTTCCATCCTGCATTTTCCATGCTGGCATTTTGACTTAAAAAAAATATTGCTGCAGCTGTTTGCATATTCTGGAAGTGTGTGTGCATGTGTGCGGTTTGGTGTTTACAGATCTGGGGTTGCGGAGAGGAGTCTCCAGAGCAACGGAAGTAGCTGCTTGTCAGTCAGGATTCATTTTGAAAATGAAAGCCTGAAAGCTTGGGGCCCATTCTGGGCCTAGGCCTGGTCTCTGAGAAGTCAGCGAAGGCCAGGAGGTGGCTTTGGCCAGTCAACTCAGTGAATAAACCACTGAATCTCTTTTAAAGAAAAATGAATTGACCAAATCTATGAGTTGCTTTTGATGTCCTGCAGATTGGAGTCTGGAGCAGGGATGTGGGAGCAGGCATTGAGGTGCTGGTTGTGGATACATGTCCCCCGCCCCCAACATACACACACACAATCACATTTTCCCAGCCTGCCAAACCAGAACAAGGTAACAAATATTTCTTGGATAACTACTAGGTGCACAAGGATAGTATGACATAGCTGTCCAAGAGTTTATAGTTTAATTGGCATATGAGAGCAAGGGGAGAGAGATGTAACACAAGGCAGTCTTGGGGCCAAAGAAGTAGCAGAAACACAGGGCTGGGGAAAGAGAGGGATCACTTTGGGCTGGGATAATCAGAGGAGGCTTGCTAGAGGTGGAAACTAAGCGCAACCTTGAAAGAAAAGAACTTCACTACATAGAAGCTCTTCCAGGCAGAGGAGTGTAAGTTATAGATACGCTCACGTTACAAGTCTATCCTTTTGGCTGGAATTTGGGGCTTGTATGTGATTTGCAGTTGATAAGCCAGGCTTGAATGCCAGTTCCTGTGTACCAGAACAAAGGCTATGGTGTCGCACAGACCTGCTCTGCCACTTCCTGCTGGGTGACCTTGAGCAAGTAGCCTAACCTCTCTGCAAACTGGGGACAGTAATGATTCCCAGCACTTGAGGTCACTGGGAGGATTAAAAGAGTTAACATATATAACGCAACAAGCACAGTGCCTGGCACATAGTAAATGTTCAAAACCAAATTACAAATGCATAAGCTGTTCTGAAGGAAAGCTCTAGATATTTAGGACTTGTTCCAAATACGTGAGGGCCAAGGAAGAAAAGCTTCCGATACCTTCTATCACTGCTGCCACAGGTGGCCCCGAGGGAGTGGGCTGATTTGGCCTGAGCCTCCATCCCCCTTGGCCTAGACTGCTGGAACAGTCTTCCGACTTCCTGCCTCTGCACCTCCCAAATCACCTTTTTAACACAACCTCCATCATGGCTGTGTCTCTCCCCGGCTCAACAATCTTCTATGGCTCCCCGTTGCTCACTGACTGAGCTCCTTAAGATGGTGGGGGTGTGGAGGCAAGAACCATCATTTACTAAGGGAAGGGAAGAGCAAAGAGTACGCTGGTATTAGGAGTGAAAAAGAAAAAATATCCTTTTTTAAAAAGCCCCTAAGCTTTGAATTTGTAGAAAGCGGGGCCCTGGGGAGAGAGCAGGGATGCATCTCTAAAGAGAACAGGGCGCTCCTGCGGCGCCGGCTCAGATTCACCTGTAGCTGCTTCTCCAAGCCAACCTGGGAAAATTGACGGGACAGAAGAGGGTGGAGAGCAGGACAGAGAGGGCGGTGCAGAAGGGGAATATCCCTCCTGAGTTCCCTGGAAGAACGTCAGCCTGAACCCTGGTCTTGGGCTTCTCTGCTGGAATCCTGGGCAGCCCCGGGTGCTGCGGCGAGGGTCAAGGCCACACAAAGGGCAAGGCAGGCAGACGAGCCAGTCACATGGGGCAGTCGAGCTGCCTGCGTGAATGCTAGGCGCGGGACAATGGCAACTCCGGGACAAAGTGCAGGGAGACTCCTGAAGAGATAAGAGGGAAGGGCGAAGGAAGGGGGCGGGGAGCCAGAGCCTCGGAGCTCCAGGACCGCGCTTTGGGAGACCGTGGCTGGAAGCCGAGCTCGGCCCGCTGCGGAAGGGGCGCCCTCGCGCCTCTACACTCTAGCAGCGGCTGGGATGCTGAGAACCGCGGCTTCCAGGGCCGCAGGCGAGCTCCCAGCCAGTCCCCGCGCCCGCCCTTCGGTGCTGGAGGCGGGGCTGCCGAGCTCACCTGGCCGTTTGGGGTGGGACCGCCCGCGACCCGGGGGAGCTGCAGAGGCGGCGGTACCCAGGGAAGTGGAGCTGGGCTTGCCCTGGGGACTTGGCTGGAGCTCACACCCCTCCACGCCCCCCAAGGCCTGCGCGGGGGCCCTCCCCTAGCTCCCTCCCTCCTCCTCCTCCTCCTCCTCCTCCTCTCCTTTGCTCCCTCCCTCCGAACCCAATTGCTCAAGCAGCTTCCTTCCCCAACGCCAGCGCCAGTTCCTCTCCCGTTGGGGCCCGGGAAGGGCAGCTAACGCTGGACACTGGGACGGCCGCGGCGGCAGCTTCAAGACCATGGCCCAGCTCGGAGGGGCCGCGAACCGGGCACCCACGGCCTCTCTCGCGCCGACCTCGCAGAGCCTGCGGTGCGCCCCGCAGCCCCGCCCCTCGAGAGCGGACACTGGTAGCCTGGGCAGGTACTGGGGCAAAGCCGCAGCCGCCGCCTCCCGGGAGCCCCCCTTCCCAGGCACGCTGATGCACTCTGCAGCGGGCTCGGGACGCCGGCGGGGAGCGCTGCGGGAACTGCTGGGGCTGCAGCGGGCGGCTCCTGCCGGGTGGCTGTCGGAGGAGCGCGCCGAGGAGCTGGGCGGGCCCAGTGGGCCGGGCAGCAGCAGGCTGTGCCTGGAACCGCGGGAGCACGCGTGGATTCTGGCAGCCGCCGAGGGCCGCTATGAGGTGCTGCGGGAGCTGCTGGAGGCTGAGCCGGAGCTGCTGCTGCGGGGCGACCCGATCACCGGCTACTCGGTTCTGCACTGGCTGGCCAAGCACGGGCGCCACGAGGAGCTCATTCTGGTACACGACTTCGCCCTACGCCGGGGGCTGCGGCTCGACGTGAGCGCCCCAGGCAGCGGCGGCCTCACGCCCCTCCACCTGGCGGCCCTTCAGGGCCACGACATGGTCATCAAGGTGCTGGTGGGCGCCCTGGGTGCTGACGCTACGCGCCGCGACCACAGCGGCCACCGGGCCTGCCACTACCTGCGGCCCGACGCGCCTTGGAGGTTGCGGGAGCTGTCGGGAGCCGAGGAATGGGAGATGGAGAGCGGCAGCGGGTGCACCAACCTGAACAACAACAGCAGCGGCACCACTGCGTGGAGGGCCGCGAGCGCAGTGGGCGCGACGGCTGTGGAGACAAGCAGGAGAGTGGCAGCGTCGCGGACCAAGGCGAAGGACACCGCGGGCAGCCGGGTGGCGCAAATGCATAGCCTTTTCCGCCATCTGTTCCCCTCATTCCAGGACCGTTGACAGGGACAGAGACTGGAGAGCTAGGAGGGGCCGTGACACTGTGGCGATGGCTAGGTCCTGGGTTGTCCCGGGTTCCACCGAAGGAGAGGCGTCTTGGACGCTGCTTGGGCTTGCAAGCAACAGAACACCTCGGGGTCTGACTCAGGTACTTGTCTCAGGTCTCCTGTAACCACCGGCCTGGAGGACGCGGGGACTCGGGCACCACCTCACCAAGAGAGAGTGAAGGACCAAGCTGGCCTGGCTCCGAGTTCCAAAGCTACAGGACTAAGGAGTTGGGAGCAGGGAGCGTGGTCCTGCTTGGGAGAGGGCAAGTTAAGCTTCCAGGGGCCATTTCTGGGCAGGCCGACGCGCTGGGTTTATTAGGAAACATTCGCTAGAAGAATGAGTTAAGACTGTAAACCACCAATGCAGAGAAAACGCCTAACTCTGCCGGCCTCGCTTGGCCATTAATGGGTCTTGGGGTGCGGGTAGAGTCAGCCTCTGACAACCTCCTCCTAAGACGACCCAGCCTTAGTGGTACTTTTTCTCATGTATCACAGGTTACTTCTTATGTATATTAAAGTGGAATATGTGTTCTTTTCACATGACAAGGCTGTCCTTTCAGTGTTTTCCCCCACCTCCCTTACTAACCACAAAGGAAGAAGCTGCATATGTTTGCAGGGTAGAGGTCACCCAACCATGGCGGTGATGTTGTGCCCCCCGGGGCAGGCTCTGGGCCTCCTTCTCAGAACAAATGGCCAGAGCTGTGCACGGAAGAAGCTACTTCCACTTGGATCTGAGGAGAAACATACAGTTCACCTCTGTCCTGAGCTCTTTGATGGTCTGGCCTCAGGCACCAGCCTCATCCTAGAAGAGTTGTCATATAGGGGCCTTGGGTTGGGGGGTAAAAGGCAAAAGTTTCCAAATTTATATTTCTGATATTTCCACGGTCAGTCATGTAATTTACCTTGATTTGTGGCCTCTAATGAGACACACCCACGGGCACTTTTTTTTTTCCAAGATGGGGCTTTCCTCAGCAGCATTTATTTATTTATTTATTTATTTTTGAAATGGAGTCTCACTCTGTCACCCAGACTGGAGTGCAGTGGCGCAATCTTGACTCATCGCAACCTCTGCCTCCCGGGTTCAAGCAATTCTCCTGCCTCAGCCTCCCAAATAGCTACAGGCGCCCGCCACCACGCCCAGCTGATTTTTTTTTTTTTTTTTTTTTTTTTTGGTATTTTTAGTAGAGACGGGGTTTCACTATGTTGGCTGGGCTGGTCTCGAACTCCTGACCTAGTGATCCGCCTGCCTCAGCCTCCCAAAGTGCTGGGATTACAGGCATGAGCCACCACGCCCAGCCAGCAGCATTTATTTATTATTACTGTTTTTTGAGACAGAGTCTCACTCTGTCGCCCAGGCTGGAGTGCAATGGCGTGATCTAGGCTCACTGCAACCTCTGCCTCCTGGGTTCAAGCGATTCTCCTACCTCAGCCTCCCAAGTAGCTGGGATTACAGACATGCACCACCACGCCTGGCTAATTTTTGTATTTGTAGTAATGATGGGGTTTCGCCATGTTGGTCAGGCTGGTCTCGAACTCCTAACCTCAAGTGTTCCCCTGCCTCAGCCTCCCAAAGTGCTGGGATTACAGACACGAGCCACCACACCTGCTCAGCAGCATTTAAAAAATTAAGTTTAGGGCTGGGTGTGGTGGCTCACACCTGTAATCCCAGCACTTTGGGAGGTCGAGGCAGGAGGATCCCTTGGGCCCAGGAGTTCTAGACCAGCCTGGGCAATATAGGGAGACCCTGTCTCTACAAAAATATACAAAAATTAGCCAGGTGTAGTGGTGCAGGCCTGTAGTCCCAGCTACTAGAGAAGCTGAGGTGGGAGGATTGCTTGAGGTGGGAGGATTGCTTGAGCCTGGGAGGTGGAGGCTGCAGTGAGTAAAGCATTCCACTGCACTCCAGCCTGGGTGACAGAGTGGGACCCTATCTCAATAAATATGTATATTTCACTTACGTAAAATTCTTTTTAAAAAATTAAGTTGAATGCATAAATTGTAGGTTGCAAAATTGCTCCCATTCAGAAATGGCATGAATTAAATAGACTACAGGAGGGTTGACTCAGCCTGAAAGGCCAGGAAAGCAGTTGCTGGCTACAGACCCATGCTGCCTTGGAGAACAGTGCATTTTAAAAATAGCACTGTATCCCTGAAGGCTTGGGTAGCCCTTGCAATGGACTGTCGCGTTCCCCAGCCCTCTCATCCCAGTCCGTGAACACCAGGCAGAAACAGTCACCACTAACAAACAGCCCAGAAACGCCACCCTGAGCCCATCCATCCAGGTTTCCATCTCTGCCTGGTGGGCCTGTTTGCTTCTGTGCTCAAAACTTTCCTACTTTCCTTTATTTTTTATTTTTGAGATGGCGTCTCACTCTTACCCAGTCTGGAGTACAGTGGCAACGATCATAGCTCATTGCAGCCTCAAACACCTGGGCTCCGGTGAACCTCCTGCCTCAGCCTCCCAAGTAGCTGGGACTACAGGCACATGTTGCCATGCTCAGCTATTTTTTTGTGTGTGTGTCTGTACAGACAAGGTCTTGCTATGTTGCTTAAGCTGGTCTCGAACTCCTGGGTTCAAGTCATCCTCCCACCTCAGCCTCCCAAAGTGCTGGAATTACAGATATAAGACTCTGTGCCTGGCCCACACTGCCTTCCTTTAGTAACCCATGAGGGTCTTCTCAATCATGAAATGATCCAAACCCCCTTGCTGTTTTCAGCCTGTCCCATGTCTCCAGGAGCTACACCTTAAACACACTTACACAGTGTAATAGAGCATTTCCTTTGTCTTTTCTTTCTTTCTTTCTTTCTTTTTTTTTTTTTTTAGATGGAGTCTTGCTCTGTTGCCCAGGCTGGAGTGCAACGGTGTGATCTCAGCTCACCGCAACCTCCGCTTCCAGGGTTCAAGTGATTCTCCCTGCCTCAGCCTCCTGAGTAGCTGGGATTACAGGCACCCACCACCACGCCCAGCTAATTTTTGTATTTTTAGTAGAGATGGGGTTTCACCATGTTGGCCAGGCTGGTCTCGAACTCCTGACCTCAGGTGATCGGCCCACCTTGGCCTCCTAAAGTGCTGGGATTACAGGCATGAGCCACCGTGCCTGGCCTTCCTTTGTCTTTTCTAAATGAACTTCTTTTCTTTAGTAATTGAAGGAGGGAGGGCTAACAGTTCCTAGATTCTGGCAGTTGGCATTGGCATCTGGCATTAACTCCCTCCACCCCGTGCCCATTTTATAGATGCGAACAGGCCAACTGATGCAGGACTGTGGTTTCTGTTCCACAACCTCCCCCTTGACAGCTGCCAAGGTGGGTTGGGCTTGGTGAAGGCTGTCAGGGCAGGGCCTCCCTGCCACTTGGCTGAGTCTGCAGGCTCCTGGCTTGCAGGGAAGATTGGCGTGTGCTGAGCATTCAAAGGACACTTATAACAGTAGTCCCCTCTTTATAGGAAAAGTTTGAACCTAAGCATCTTAACTGTTAGCAGATCTGGGGGCCTGAGACAAGCGTTCACCCTACTCTTTCCAAAATGAAAACCAAATTACCTGGAAGATTTGAAAACGGTTTTCTGTAGTTTTCCTGTAGTCAGCTACTCTTCCCCACAGATTTTTCTCGTCATGTGATACTGCCTAGCCTATCTCCTCCATGTAAAATTGAGGTTTGGCTGCAGGGGACAAACTCCCATGCTGAAAACTCTCTGTGCCTCACATCAAGCCGTTGGCATTTCTGGTATGCTTTTTGAGGCAAGACTGGTATGCTTACCCCAAGAGAAAGAGCAAATTCCCCGAGAAACCTCTTTCCAGGGGAGCAAAGTGGAGTTAAGCAGATGATGCAAGACTTCATTCTAGCAGGGGAGCCGAGCAAGAAGAGGAGACAGAAGCAGGGCTGTGATGGATCAGGGGGAGGGGGTGCTGAGGGAGCACAGGAGGCAGGGCCGGATCCAGGTCGAGAGGAATAGAAAAGGTTTTTGGGGAGGAAGGTGGTGCCTGATCTGAGGCTCGAGGGGTGAGTGGGAGTTGACCGTTGAGTGTGGCAAGTACCACGCACTATAAAGGCAGAGGGTTTGGCAGGAGGGTGGAAGCTGGGGAGTGGTCAATGGCAAGGCTGGAGAAGTGGAAGGGGGTCCAGATCACCTAAAAGAGGTTCATGAAGTTTAGCCAAAAGGTAGTTGGGAGTCATGGAGGGTTTCTAAGCAGAGGAGTAGCATGATGAGATTTTGGAAGATCACTCTAGCAGTCACCTGGAGGACGAATGTGCCAGGGGAGAAAACTGGCGGCAAATGCATCGCAAAAGCAAAACACTTCTAGAGCAATGCTTTCAGAAAAGTCATACTAACAAGGCTGTATGCCTGTAGTTGCTGTTTGCCTGTAGTCCCAGCTACTTGGGAGGCTGAGGTGGGAGGGTCACCTGATTCCAGGAAGTAGAGGCTGCAGTGAACATGATCATGCCATGGCACTCCAGCCTGGGCAACAGAGCAAGACCCTGTTTCTAAAAAAATTAGTCATTCTTCACCCCAGGAAGTTCAAAGACCCCTGTGAGGGCAGTGCCTTTCAAACTTCTCTTTTTTTCTCCTCCAAAGTCTTTGTTCTAATGAAGCTTACCTAGAATCCCCGTGTGTAAATCTCCCCACCCCCGCCTCTATTCTAGACAGACAGTCCTACACGGTGGCCCCTGGAGTAAAATTCAAAACCACTGGTGTGGTGGAAAGCTCTCAGCCTTGCCTGGGTTCAAATCCTAGCTCCCGATTCATGACCTTGAGCTACTTGCTGGCCTGAGTGGCAATTTCCTCATCTGTGAAATGGGACCAATAGAATATTTTTTGCAGGTTTGTTCTGAGCATTCAAGATAATGTATGTGCAACATCTGGCACACTGCGTGACACATAGGGAATAGGAAATAACAGCTGTTTGAAAGAATCCTAAGGGGCTCAGCAGGTTCTTGTGGCGAAGCTACATTATCTACTAGGGTAGTCCAGGAGGGATCTTGTGGTTTACCTGCATTATGTCAGCTTTAAAATGAGTTTGCATTTATTGCAAGTTATTTTCCATCTGTGCCAGAGGAGTGACTGTTCCTCAAAGGAGATGTTGGCTCCTCTGCTGATGTTCTTCATAAGCTATATATTTTTACTTTTGACATAACAACCACTTGCTGAAGTGCTTAGTATGGCTAAAAAGGATCCAGATGCTAATAGTCAACAAGATGGGAAAAGGCCCTGAAGGCATTTTAGAATTCACTAAGGGCAGGCTGGCACAGTGGCTCACGCCTGTAATCCCTTCACTCTGGGAGGCTGAGGTGAGGGGTTCAAGACCAGCCTGGCCAACATGGCGAAACCCCGTCGCTACTAAAAATGCAAATAGTAGTTGTGCATGGTGACGGGTGCCTATAATCTCAGCTACTCAGGAGGCTTAGGCAGGAGAATCTCTTGAACCCAGGAGGCAGAGGTTGCAGTGAGCTGAGATTGCACCACTGCACTCCAGCCTGGGTGACAGAGCAAGACTCTGTCTCAAAAGGTGGATCACCTGAGGTCAGGAGTTTGAGACCAGCCTGGCCAACATGGTGAAACCCCGTCTCTACTAAAAATATGAAAAAAATCAGGCGTGGTGGTGTGTGCCTGTAGTCTCAGCTACTTGGGAGGCTCTGAGGCACGAGAATCGCTTAAACCTGGGAGGCAGAGGTTGCAGTGAGCCAAGATAGTATCACTGCACTCCAGCCTGGGTGACAGAGCAAGACTCCAGCTCAAAAAAAAAAAAAAAAAAATTCACTAAGGCCACAGGCCTAGGAGGAAAGAATGGGTTTTTTTGGGGGGTGGAAGGGAAGGAAAGAGGGTGCCAGGCCTGGGGTACCACTGACCTGCATCCCTACTGCTCTAGCTCCAGCCCAGTCTCAAAGGGCCTCAGGTACTGCTCTGGCTGCTGCTCCCAAAGCCATAAGCCTTGGGGCTTTCACATGGTGCTAAGTCTGCAGACTTGCAAAATTGAAGAGTGACTGAAGGCTTGGCAACTTCCACCTAGATTTCAGAGGAAGTATGGGAAAGCCTAGATGCCCAGGCAGAAGTCTGCTGCAGGGGTGGTGCCCTGCAAGAATTCCTACCAGGGGCTAGTTGAGCTGTGGAAGCAGGGCCACCACCCTCGAGACCACAGAATAGTGCAGCCACCAGCAGCACGCATCCTCAGCCTCAAAAAGCCTGTGGCAATGGACTCTAATCCATGAGAGCAGCCACATGGGCTGCTCCCAGCATAGCCATGGGGATGGGGCTGCTCGAGGCCTTGGCGGCTCACCCCTTGCACCAGTGTGCCCAGGATGATGGGACATGGAGTCAAGGGAGATCATTTTGGAACTTTAAGATTTAATGGCTGGCCAAGGCAGGACGGTTGCTGGAGCCCAGGACTTTGAGAGCAGCCTGGGCAACATAGTGAGACCTTGTCTCTACACAAAATTAGAAAATTAGCCTGGCATGGTGGTGCAAGCCTGTAGTTTCATCTACTCAGGAGGTGAGGCGGGAGGATTGCTTGAGCCCAGGAGGTCGAGACTGCAGTGAGCCATGATTGCACCACTGCACTCCAGCCTGGGTGACAGAGCGACAGAGCAAGACCCTGTCTCAAAAAAAAAAAAAAAAAAGAGATTTAATGTCTGTCCTACTGTGTTTTGAACTTGTGTGGGGCCTGTTACCCCTTGCTTTTGGGGATATTTCTCTTTTGGAATGGGAGTGTTTACCCAATGTCTGTTCTACCACTGTGTCTCAGAAGTAAATACCTTGATTTTGATTTTTTTTTTTTTTTGAGATGGAGTCTCGCTCTGTGGCCCAGGCTGGAGTGCAGTGGCGCGATCTCGGCTCACTGCAAGCTCCGCCTCCCGGGTTCACGCCATTCTCCTGCCTCAGCCTCCCCAGCAGCTGGGACTACAGGCGTCCACACCACGCCCGGCTAATTTTTTGTATTTTTAGTAGAGACGGGGTTTCACCGTGTTAGCCAGGATGGTCTTGATCTCCTGACCTCGTGATCCGCCCACCTCGGCCTCCCACAGTGCTGGGATTACAGGCGTGAGCCACCGCGCCCGGCTTGATTTTTTTTTTATTTTTTGAGATGGAGTCTCACTCTGTCGCCCAGGCTGGAGTGCAGTGGCGCGATCTCAGCTCACTGCAACCTCTATCTCCCGGGTTCAAGCGATTCTCCCGGCTCTGCGTCCTCAGTGGCTGGGATGACAGGCATGTGCCGTCACGCCCAGCTCATTTTTGTATTTTTAGTAGAGACAGAGTTTCACCATGTTGGCCAGGCTGGTCTCAAACTCCCGACCTCAGGTGATCCACCCGCCTCGGACTCCCAAAGTGCTGAGATTACAGGCATGAGCCACCGTGCCCAGCCTGATTTTGATTTTACAGGCTCACAGCAGGAAGGAACTTGTCCTGAGTCTCAGATGAGACTTTGGACTTTTGGAGTTAATGCTGGACAAGTTAAGACTTGGGGACTATTTGGGGGGATGATTGTATTTTGCATGAGAGAAGGACATAAGATTTGGGGGGCCAGGAGCAGAATGATATGGTTTGAATATTTGTCCCCTCTAAACCTCATGTTGAAATTTGACTCACGGGCCGGGCGCGGTGGCTCACGCCTGTAATCCCAGTACTTTGGGAGGCCGAGGTGGGCGGATCACGAGGTCAGGAGATCAAGACCATCCTGGCCAACGTGGTGAAACCCCGTCTCTACTAAAAATACAAAAAAATTAGCCGGGCGCGGCAGCACGCACCTGTAGTCCCAGCTACTTGGGAGGCTGAGGCAGGAGAATGGCGTGAACCCGGGAGGCAGAGGTTGCAGTGAGCCGAGCCCGTGCCACTGCACTCCAGCCTGGGTGACTCAGCGAGACTCCGTCTCAAAAAAAAAAAAAAAGAAATTTGACACACAATGTTGGAGGTGGGGCCTAAAAGAAGGTGTTTGGGTCATAGGGGTGGACCCCTCACCAAGGGTTTGGTGCCATCTTTACAGTAAAGGGTGAGTTCTCACTCTATTAGTCCCTGTGATAACTGATTTTTTTTTCTTTTTTTTTTTTTTTTTGAGACGGAGTCTCACTCTGTCAGCCAGGCTGGAGGGCAGTGGCACAATCTCGGCTCACTGCAACCTCCGCCTCCCGGATTCAAGCGATTCTCCTGCCTCAGCCCCCTGAGTAGCTGGAATTACAGGCGCGCATCACCACGCCTGGCTAATTTTTGTATTTTCAGTAGAGACAGGGTTTCACCATGTTGGCCAGGCTGGTCTCGAACTCCTGACCTCAGGTGATCCACCCACCTCAGCCTCCTTACGTGCTGGGATTACAAGCGTGAGCCACTGTGGCCGGCTGAGAACTGATTGTTGAAAAAAACCTGACACTTCCCTCCTTTCTGTCTTCCTTCCTCTATCACCATGTGATGCCTGCTCCCCTTTGCCTTCCACCATGACTGGTGCAGCCTGAGGCCTTCACCAGAAGCAGATGCTGGTGCCAAGCTTCTTGTACAGCCTGCAGAACAGTGAGCTAAATAAGCCTCTTTCCTTTGTAAGTTATCCAGCCTCACCTATTTCTTTCCTTCCCCACCAAGTATTTCCTTCTTTCTTTTTTTTTTAATGTGGCCCAAGATGAGATATTTCTTTTTTTAAAAAAATTTTTTTTATACAAACAATGTCTCCCTATATTGCCCAGCCTGGTCACAAACTCCTGGGCTCAAGCAATTCTCTTCCCTTGGCCTCCCAAAGTGTTGGGATTGCAGGCATGAGCCACTGTGCCTGGCCCCCAAAGTATTTATTTATTTATTTATTTATTTTTGAGACAGAGTCTTGCTCTGTTGCCCGGGCTAGAGTGCAGTGGCGTGATCTCAGCTCACCGCAACCTCTGCCTCCCGGGTTCAAGGGATTCTCCTGCCTCAGCCTCCCGAACAGCTGGGATTTCAGGCTTGCACCACCATGCCCGGCTAATTTTTGTATTTTCAGTAGAGACGGGGTTTCCCCATGTTGGCCAGGCTGGTCTCCAATTCCTGACCTCAAGTGATCCACCCGCCTCAGCCTCCCAAAGTGCTGGGATTACAGGCGTGAGTCACCGCGCCTGGCCTACAAGTATTTCTTTATAGCAACACAAAAATGGACTAAGACAGACATAATTGCAACCAGCGAACTTACCTTGTTCTTCACACACGGAAGTAAAAGCAGCAACTTAGTAAGTGCCCACCAAATATTAAATATGTTAGATATTGTTTTCAGATAAAGTCATAAACTGGAGTCAGAGTTAAACCTGAAATCCTCTGAAGAGAATCAAATTATACAAGTCCTTCATCTCCTGGCCCTATTCATCTGTGGGAATGCCCCCTAACCCCAGCTAACATAACAGATATTCCACACCAAGACTCCCCATCTTCCCTCCTTCCCTTCATTCTGACAAAGGAGCATGCCTGTCCTCTTTCAAGATACCGCTCATGCTCTCAACCGCCTCTCCTCTCAGGGTTTACTGACATCAATTGTCTTCTCCTGTATCTTCAAACTTACCCACAGTTTAGTTCAGTACAACAGACATTTTATTTTTAACTTTTTTTTTTTTTTTGAGACGGAGTCTCACTCTGTTGCCAGGCTGGAGTGTAGTGGCGTGATCTTGGCTTGGCTCCCAGCAACCTCCACCTCCTGGGTTCAAGCGATTCTCCTGCCTCAGCCTCCCCAGTAGCTGGTAACAGGTGAAGACAGCAGGACTTCCTGGGTCGAGTGGGGACTTGGAGAACTTTTCTGTGGAGCTAAAGGTTTGTAAAAGCACCAATCAGCACTCTGTAAAAACGCATCAATCAGCGCTCTGTGTCTAGCTAAAGGTTTGTAAATGCACCAATCAGCACTCTGTAAAAATGCACCAATCAGCGCTCTGTGTCTAGCTAAAGGTTTGTAAATGCACCAATCAGCACTCTGTAAAAACGCACCAATCAGTGCTCTGTGTCTAGCTAAAGGTTGTAAACGCACCAATCAGTGCTCTGTGTCTAGCTAAAGGTTTGTAAATGCACCAATCAGCACTCTGTAAAAATGCACCAATCAACACTGTGTAAAATGGACCAATCAGCGCTCTGTAAAATGGCCCAAACAGCAGGATGTGGGTTGGGCCCAATAAGGGAATAAAAACTGGCCACCCAAGCCACCAGCAGCAACCTGCTTGGGTCCCTTTCCATGCTGTGGGAGCTTTGTTCTTTTGCTCTTCACAATAAATCTTGCTGCTGCTCTACCTTTATGAGCTGTAACACTCACCGCGAGCGTCTGCGGCTTCATTCCTGAAGTCAGTGAGACCACGAACCCACTGGAAGGAAGAAACTCTGGACACATCTGAACATCTGAAGGAACAAACTCCGAGACACACCATCTTCAAGAGCTGTAACACTCACCGCAAGGGTCTGCAGCTTCATTCTTGAAGTCAGCGAGACCAATAACCCACTGGAAGGAATACATTCTGGACACATGGGATTACAGGCGTGCTGCATCACGCCTAGCTAATTTTTGTATTTTTAGTAGAGATGGGTTTCACCATGTTGGCCAAGATGTTCTCGATCTCTTGACCTCATGATCCACCCGCCTCGGCCTCTGAAAGTGCTGGATTACAGGCGTGAGCCACCGCGCCTGGCCTATTTTAAGTTCAGGTGTACATGTGTGGGTTTGTTACATAGGTAAACATGTGTCATGGGGGTTTGTTGTACAGATTATTTCATCACCCAGGTATTAAGCCCAGTACCCATTATTTATTTATTTAGAGATGGAGTCTTGCTCTGTCGCCCAGGCAGGAGTGCAGTGGCACTATTTCAGCTCACCTGCAACCTCCGCCTCCCAGGTTCAAGTGATTCTCCTGCCTCAGCCTCCCGAGTAGCTGGAACTATGCCCTGCCCGGCTAATTTTTGTATTTTTAGTGGAGACGGGGTTTCACCATGTTGGTCAGGCTGGTCTCGAACTGCTGACCTCTGGTGATCTCCGTGTCTCAGCCTCCCAAAGTGCTGGGATTACAGGCATGAACCACCGCACCTGGCCCCCATTATTAATTTTTCTTGATCCTCTCCCTCCTCCCACCCTCCACTCTCTGATAGGCCCCAGTGTGTGTTATTCCCCTCTATGTGTCCACGTACAACAGACATTTAGTAAGTCATTAATAGGAGTGTCACTTTGGGTGACAAAAATGCTCAAGTCTTCCCTAGCCTTCTGGCTCAAACTTGTCTCTCTCTTCTCTTCATAGTAAAGCCTGTCTGCTGAGAGGTCTCCTCACCTCATCATCTCCATTTCCTTACCTCTTCCTCAGTCCTTAACTTTCTGCATTCTGGCTTCTGCCTCCATCATCCCAGAGTAATTGCTTCCAGAAAGGGCGTGGTGGCTCACACCTGTAATTCTAGGACTTTGGGAGGTCAAGACAGGGGGATCACCTGAGGTCAGCAGTTTGAGACCAGCCTGGCCAGCATGGCGAAACCCCGTCTCTACTAATAACCAGGTGTGGTGGTACATACCTGTGATCCCAGCTACTCAGGAGGCTGAGGCATGAGAATTGCTTGAACCCGGGAGGTGTAGGTTGCAGTGAGCCAAAAGAAAAAAAAAAAAACAAACGGTCCCCCATGATGATCTCCTGTCTTAGTACATTCTTGTTACTATAACAAAATACCTTAGACTGGAGGCTGAGGCAGGAGAATGGTATGAACTCAGGAGGCGGAGCTTGCAGTGAACTGAGATCGTGCCACTGCGCTCCAGCCTGGGTGACAGAGTGAGACTCCGTCTCAAAAAAAAAAAAAAATTACCTTAGACTGGGTAATTTATAAAGAGCAGAAATTTGTTGCTCACTGTTCTGTAGGCAGGGAAGTCCCAAATCAAGGCAGGTTTGGTGTCTGGTGAGAGGTGGTTCCTCATTTATGGCACCTTTGTGTCCTCACATGGTGGAAGAGATGGAAGGGCCAGGCAGTTCTCTGAAGCCTTATTTATTTATTTATTTATTTATTTTTGAGACGAAGTCTGTCACTGTTGCCCAGGCTGGAGTGCAGTGGTGTGATGATCTTGGCTCACTGCAACCTCTGCCTCCTGGGTTCAAGCAATTCTCCTGTCTCAGCCTCCCGAGTAGCTAGCATTACAGGCCCCCGCCACCATGCCCAGTTAATTTTTTGTATTTTTAGTAGAGACGTTGGCCTTGTTGGCAAGGCCGGTCTCGACCTCCTGACCTCATGATTCGCCCACCTCGGCCTCCCAAAGTGCTGGGATTACAGGCGTGAGCCACCGAGCCCGGCCGCCTCTTTTATAAGGGCATTAATCCCATTCATGAGGGCAGAGCCTCATGACTTAATCACTTCCCCAAAGATCCCTCCTCTTAATATTGTCACCTTGGGGATTAAGTTCCAACATACACATTTTTTTTTTTTTGAGATAGAATCTCACTGTGTCAGCCAGGGTGGAGTGCAGTGGCACGATCTCAGCTCACTGCAACCTCTGCCTCCCAGGTTCAAGCAATTCTCCTGCCTCAGCCTCCCAAGTAGCTGGGATTACAGATGCCTGCCACTAATTTTTGTATTTTTAGTAGAGATGGGGTTCCACCATGTTGGCCAGGCTGGTCTCCAACTCCTGGGCTCAAGTGATCTGCCCACCTCAGCCTCCCAAAATTCTTGGATTAGAGGTGTGAGCCACCGTGCCCAGCCTACAACATACACATTTCGGAGGGACACATATATTCATGCCTTTGCACCTCCCATCTGCCAAATCCAAGTCCTTATCTTAGTTCACTTCTTGGCAGCACTGAACAATGCTGGCTACTTCCTCCTGTTTGAAACTCTTGTCTAGTCTTCCATAACCTCCTATGGCTTTAATTGCTGGGGTTTACCAGGATGAAGTTCTGGAAGCTTTTATCTTCACTCTACATTCTCTCCCAAAGTCCTTTTTTTGTTGTTGTTTGTTTTGTTTTGTTTTTTTGTTTTTTCTTTTTTTTTTGAGACAGATGCTTACTCTGTCACCCAGGCTGGAGTGCAGTGGTGTGATTACAGCTCACTGCAGCCTCGACCTCCCGGGTTCAAGCGATCCTCCCACCTCAGCCTCCCGAGTAGCTGGGACTATAGGTGCATGCCACCACACCAGGCTAGCTTTTTGTATTGTTTGTAGAGACAGGGTTTCACCCTGTTGCCCAGGCTGGTCTCCAACTCCTGAGCTCAAGTGGCCCACCCTCCTCAACTTCCCAAAGTGTTAGGATTACAGGCATGAGCCACTGCACCCTGCCTCTCCCAAAGTTGTTTTTACCCTTCCCCACTTACCCTCCCTCACTCTGCTCCAGCCACTCAGTCCTCCTTGCTGATCCTTCGAACAGCCATGTTCTTCTCAACCCTGGGGTTCCTGCATGCTGTTCACTCTCCAGAAACACTTTCCCCTCTCCCTTGCTCCTGACTTCACCTGACCCACTCATCCTTCATTCACCCACTCATCCTTCATTTCAGGTGTCAGATTAAATGTTACCTCCTTGGGGATGTCTTCCCTGCTGCTCAGGCTATGTTAACACTCTACCCATTACACTCACACATGAGGCCCCGGGCATCTTTTTTTTTTTCCTTGAGATGGAGTCTCGCTCTGTCGCTCAGGCTGGAGTGCAATGGCGCAATCTCGGCTCACCGCAACTTCCGCCTCCCGGGTTCAAGCAGTTCTCCTGCCTCAGCCTCCCGAGTAGCTGGGATTAAAGGCGCCTGCCACCCCGCCTGGCTAATTTCTTTGTATTTTTAGTAGAGACGGGGTTTCACCATGCTGGCCAGGCTGGTCTCGAACTCCCAACCTCAGGTGATCTGTCTGTCTCAGCCTCCCAAAGTACTAGGATTCTGTAATCCAACAGATTACAGAATCGAGGCGGGTGGATCACTTGAGCCCAGGAGTTCTCAATCAGCATGGGCAACATGGCAAAACCCCATCTCTACAAAATAGAAAACAATTAGCTGGGCATGGTGGCACATGCCTATAGTCCCAGCCACTTGGGAGGCTGAGGTGGGAGGATCACCCGAGCCTGGGAAGTCGAGGCTGCAGTGAGCCATGATCGCGCCACTGCACTACAGCCTGGGTGACAGAGTGAGACTCTGTCTCAAAAAAAAAAAAAAAAAGCATCAACGTTAGCATGTGGACTGCTGCTGAGAACCCACTGATTCGGGATGGAGAGGAGTAGGCTAGGATTAGAGGGACTGGTAAGAGGCTATGGTCTGTAGAGTCAGATGGACAGATAAGAGAGATTTCATGGAATCAACAAGACTTGTGATTGACTGAATGTAGGGGAGGAGGAAGACAGAGGTGGCAAGGGTGATGCTCAGGTTTCTGACTTGAGCAACAGGGTGGATGGTGGTGTCATTTACTGAGAGGAAGGGCCATGAGAAGAATAGGTTTTTTTGGTGGGTGGGGGAAGGGGATCAAAACTTGTTTTGGATACATTAAGTTTGAGATTGGCTATATGACATCGAGGTGAAGAGATCCAATAGACAGTTGGATACGTGGATAAGCAAATCAAGAGAGAACTGGAGGTAGCTGTGGGGTTATGGGAGGGTTTTTTTCTTTACTTTTTTTTTTTTTTTTTTTTGAGACAGAGTCTCGCACTGTCACCCAGGCTGGAGTGCAGTGGCGTGATCTCGGCTCACTGCAACCTCCCCCTCTCGGGTTCAAGCGATTCTCCTGCCTCAGCCTCCCGAGTAGCTGGGATTACAGGCGCCTACCACCATGCCCAGCTAATTTTTGTATTTTTAGTAGAGACGGGGTTTCACCATGTTGGCCAGGCTGGTCTCAAACTCCTGACCTCGTGATTTGCCTGCCTCGGCCTCCCAAAGTGCTGGGATTATAGGCATGAGTCACGGTGCCCGGCCAGGAGAGGGGTTTTATTTTGGCTTGGGAGGCACAGCTTGTTTGTGTAATGACACAAAGGACTCAAAAGAAAAGGAGAAGTAGGAAGACAGAGGAGTCAATGCGAATAGTCAATGGATCAAAGCTCCCAAGAGGTGGGAAGGGATAAGGCAGAGCATAGGACTAGGAATTTGTCTCACAGAGGAGGAGACTCTGGAGTCAGACAGTCTGATTAGAGCTTAGTTCTACCACCTTCTAGCTGTGAGACCCTGGGTAAGTCACTCACTCTCCCTGAGTCTTACTTTCCTTGATTATAAAACAATGGAATTGGCCAGGACTGGTGGCTCATGCCTGTAATCCCAGCACTTTGGGAAGCCAAGGCGGGTGGATCACAAGGTCAGGAGTTCAAGACCAGCCTGGCCAAGATGGTGAAACCCCGTCTCCACTAAAAATACAAAAATTAGCCAGGCATGGTGGCAGGTGCCTGTAATCCCAGCTACTCGGGAGGCTGAGGCAGAGAATCGCTTGAACCCAGGAGGCAGAGGTTACAGTGAGCCGAGATCGCACCACTGCACTCCAGCCTGGGTGACAGAGCGAGACTCCGTCTCAAGGGGAAAAAAAAAAAGGAATTATGAGTACTTGCCTCATAAATTTGGGCTGATGATTAAAGGAGATAATGCATGTAATATGCTTACCATTGTGCCTTGCACATAGGAACATTGCATAAATGGTAGCTGTTATTATTATAATAGGAGTGCAGGAGGAAAAAGAGGGCGCACATACAGGTGAGTTCACAGGTTTGGTTGCAGGAAGTTGAACACACTCTGTTTTTTCTTTTCTTTTTCTTTCTTTCCTTCTTTTTTTTTTTTTTTTTTTTTTTTTTTTGAGACAGAGTATTGCTCTGTCACCCAGGCTGCAGTGCAGTGGCATGATCTTGGCTCACTGCAACCTCCGCTTCCTAGGTTCAAGTGATTCTCTTGCCTCAGCCTCCTGAATAGCTGGGATTACGGGCATGTGCCACCAAGCCCAGCTAATTTTTGTGTTTTTAGTAGAGACGGGGTTTCACCATATTGGCCAGGCTGGTCTTGAACTCCTGACCTCAGGTGATCTGCCTGCCTCAGCCTCCCAAAGTGCTGGGATTACTGGCATGATCCACCACGCCCAGCCTACTAACCTCGATGATTTCTTAAACCCAAACCTGATAGGCCACTGTCTACTTTTGAACTCTTTAATGTTTCTCTTGGCCTCAGGATAGAATTGAAGCTCTCACTTAAGACTTAGAGGCTCCTCGTGATCTGGCGTCTGCTTACCTCTCCAGCCTCATCACTACTTCCTGTTCGCATCCTCTTTCTTCACCCATGAATACATCCCCTTTCTACACTCCTGCCATGCAGTAACTTTCAGTTCCCGATCTCCCAGCTTTCTCTTGACTGGGCCTTTTCACAGTCTGTTTCCTCTGCATAGGACATGAACGTTCCACCCGGCAGCCTCAGCCGCAAAACCTAACTCCTCGTGGGCCTCCAGGGCTCAGTTTGCTCTTCCTCAGTCCCTCCCGTGTTCGGTACAGGTTCCCAAGACCCTAGTGCCTTCCTTGCCGTGGCACTCTGCACTAGGAGCTGTGTCGGCACTGTCATCTGCCTCCATGTAGGCTGGGAGTCCAAGAAGATGTGGGCCTGTGGTTGTGGTTCACTACTGCAGCTCAGCACCCAGCACAGATACAACACTATGTATCTGCCTCATAGTCTGAAACGGGTGTTTGAGAATGAACAAGTGGGAGTTGGAGGCAGCTGACCTTGAATTTAGATCCGCAGGCTTTCTGATTTAACTAATAGTTGTGTTTTTTGTATTCATTTGCCTTCAGTTCCCATGCCCTTCTTCCTTTGGAGAGCCCTGTGGAAACAATTTTTCTTTTTTCTTTCCTTTTATTTTTTGAAACAGAGTTTCACTTTGTCACCAGGCTGGAGTGCGGTGGCACGATCTCAGCTCACTGCAACCTCTATTTCCTGGGTTGAAGTGATTCTCCTGCCTCAGCCTCCCAAGTAGCTGGGATTACAGGTGCCTGCCACCATGCCTGGCTAAGTTTTATAATTTTAGTAGAGATGGGGTTTCACCATGTTGACCAGGCTGGTCTCCAACTCCTGACCTCAAGCGATCCACCCGCCTCAGTCTCCCAAAGTGCTGGGATTACAGGCCTGAGCCACCGTGCCCGGCCTGGAAACAGTTTTTCTAATGAACACCATGTTAGATGTACATTAGACAGTTACAAATGTGGCATTATAGGTTCATGATTTTAGAGGTTAGCGATCAAGTCCAATTTCCTCATTTCAAATGGAAGAAAACAGGTCCCCAAAGCTGCGGTGGCTTGTTAGTGGCAAGCTAGTTGTAGCTGTAAAACTGGGACTAAGCCTCAGATTTCTTGATACCAGTGCTCTTTCTCCTATCCCATACCATGCTGTGATGGATTAAAGATGACCATAAGTCCTTTGATACTCTTCCCATTGAGAGGTGGCCTCTATCACACTTTCCCTTGAATCTGGATGGGTTCTGGAACTGCTTAGACCAAAAAAATACAGGAAAAGGGATAACCCAGTCTGGGTGGGACCAGCTACGTAATTTGTGGAGCCCAAACTGAAAATGTGAGACCCCTTTTAAGAAATTAAGAATTTCAAGAAAGACTGGGCGTGGTGGCTCACGCTTGTAATCCCAGCACTTTGGGAGGCCGAGGCCGGTGGATCACTTGAGGTCAGGAGTTTGAGACCAGTCTGGCCAACATGGTGAAACCCTGTCTCTACTAAAAGTACACAAAATTAGCCGGACATGGTGGTATGCATCTGTAATCCCGGCTACTCGGGAGGCTGAGGCAGGAGAGTCGCTTGAACCCAGGAGGTGGAGGTTGCAGTGAGCCGAGATCACGCCATAGCTCTCCAGCCTGGGCAACACAACAAGGCTCCATCTCAAAAAAAAAAAAAAAAGGAATTTCAAGACAGCAAAATCAGAGCATCAGGATAAGCACAGAGCCCTGTGCAACTGCACGACCACCCCCAGGAAGCTGGTCCCGGTGCCAGTTTTAGGGCCCAGGTCTTAAGAGACTGGCAGCTTCCAGTTCCTGTCTCTTGGAACACATGATCAGGCCAGTCATCTACCCAAGACCATCATGCCGTGAGAAGGCCAAGCCACATAAAGCGGTCCTGTAGGATGAGATGCCATATAAAGAGAGGGAGAGGAAGGCCAAGCAGCACTAAGGCACCCAGCAGGTGAGTGGAAAAGGCATCTTGGAAATGAATCCTCCAGCCCCAGCTACCCCCACTAGATCAGAAAAAAAGCAACCAGCCAAGGTCTTCCCAACTTCCTGACCCAGGAATGGAAACAAAATGCTCGTTTTAGGCCACTAGGTTTTGGGATAGTTTGTTACACAGCAATAGATAACAGGAACACATACTATCTCTAGCATTCTTCAAAATGCCAGTGAAATGCTGTCTTTTGAAGCACAAAGTTCTGTTTGTATAAAGTGTCATCATTCTGTGATTCCCAAATTACATACTAAATATATGTGTATGCATATTGCAAGCATATGAATGTCACTTTGGTGATAAAAATATATAAATGTGGCCGGGCGCAGTGGCTCATGCCTGTAATCCCAGCATTTTGGGAGGCCGAGGTGGGTGGATCACTTGAGGTTAGGAGTTCGAGACCAGCCTGGACAACATGGTAAAACCCCGTCTCTACTAAAAATACAAAATTAGCCAGGTATGGTGGCGCATGCCTGTAATCCCAGCTACTCATGAGGCTGAGGCAGGAGAATCGCTTGAACCCGGGAGGCGGAGGTTGTGGGGTGAGCTGAGATTGTGCCATTGCACTCCAGCCTGGCCAATAAGAGTGAAACTCCGTCTCAAAATAAATAAATAAATAAATGAAAATAAAGTCGCACAACTACTAAGTGAGAGGTACGTATTTGATGTGAACTCAGGCCCGGCCAGCTCCATAGCTTTGTGAGCGCTCCATGTCACTCTGCTGCCCCCATGCAGTTAACCAAAGCACCTACACGAAGTGTTTTGCTAAGACAAGACATCCTATGAATAGGACATTTTCTCTATCAATCTATGCGGAACTGACCTATGTAGACACAACTTAAGGTGTTTATGATGCAGACATCATCAGTGGAGTTCATCAACTTTTGGTGATTTGTAAATAAACCAGGAACTCACTCTACCATCAGCATGCCTTCTTGAGTGCCACACTTTAAAATGCATATTTCATCAATTTCACTTCAGGTGTAGGTGTTTGCTCGGTTATTTTCATAAATGAATACTCATTTCATTTATTTTGAGACAGGGTCTCACTCTGTCACCCAGGCTGGAGTGCAGTGGCACAAACCTAGCTCATTGCAGCTTCAAACTCCTGGGCTCAGGCGATCCTCCCACCTCAGCCTCCCAAGTAGAAGGACTACAGGTGTGTGACACCACACCTGGCTCATTAAAAGGATTTTTTTTTGTAGAGATGGGGTCTCACTATGTTTCCCAGGCTGGTCTCAAGCTCCTGGTGGGCTCAAGTGATCCTCCTGCCTCAGTCTTCCAAAGTGCTGGAATTACATGTGTAAGTCCCTCTACCTGGCCTTATTTTATTTTAAAATAAAGTCATAAAGTTATATTTTAGAATAGTTTTATATTTACAGAAAAGTTGCAAGAATATTAGAGAGTTCCTGTATAGCCTGCACCCAGTTTTCCTATGGTTACTTTATTTTTAAATATTTAATTTAATTTAATTTATTTATTTTGAGACGGAGTCTTGCTCTGTTGGCAGGCTGGAGTGCAGTGGCACGGACCTCGGCTCACTGCAACCTCTGCCTCCCGGATTCAAGCAATTCTCCTGCCTCAGCCTCCCGAGTAGCTGGGACTACAGGTGTGTGCCCCATGCCCGGCTAATTTTTGTATTTTTAGTATAGACAGGGTTTTGCCATGTTGGCCAGAATAGTCTTGATCTCCTGACCTCGTGATCTGCCTGCCTTGGCCTCCCAAAGTGTTGGGATTACAGACATGAGCCACTGCGCCCAGCCAACAAATGCATTTATTGTACCTCCTTCATGCCAGATGCAGTTTGTTGAAAGCAAAGTGTAGCGAGCAAGACATACCCTTCTGGATCTATCCTTGTGGAGCTCACAATCTAGCAAAGGAGGCAGACATCAATTAATTGACCACACATGTAACCTTATAGTTACAATTGTGAAGGAAAACTACAGGGTAATTTAAGAGGTAGTAAGCAGAAGAACCTAACTGGACTGGAAGAAGAGAGGGGGAAGTCAGGGAAGGTCTCCCTGTGGAAGTGACAAGCAGGTTGAGACCTGAAGAATGAATGGATGTTAACCAAATGAAGAGGGAGAACATTCCAGGACAAGGGAATGGGAGGTGGTACTTTCTTTGTTTTGTTTTTGAGACAGGGTCTCACTCTGTCATCCAGGCTGGAGTGCAGTGGTGCAAGCTGGGCTCACTGCAACCTCTACCTCGTGGGTTCAAGCGATCCTCCCCACCTCAGCCCCCCAAGTAGCTGGGACCACAGGTGTGCACCATCACGCCCAGCTAAGTTTATGTATTTGAGGTAGAGACGGGGTTTCACCATGTTGCCCAGGCTGGTCTCGAACTTTTGAGCTCAAGCAATCCACCCGCCTCGGCCACCCAAAGTGCTGGGATTACAGGCATGAGCCACCGCGTCCAGCTTACCTTTTTCTTACCTGTAAAATGGAAGAATATCTAGTGGAATTGATCCTTTTCTCTTTTTAAAAACTTTTTACGGCCAGGCATGGTGGCTCATGGCGAAACCATGTCTCTACTAAAAATACAATTAGCTGGGCATGGTAGTGCAGGTCTGTAATCCCAGCTACTTGGGAGGCTGAGGCAGGAGAATCGCTTGAATCTGCGAGGTGGAGGTTGCAGTAAGCCGAGATTGCGCCATTGCACTCCAAGAGCAAAACTCTGTCTCAAAAAAAAAAAAAAACCAAAAAACAAAACAAAAAACAAAACAAACAAGGCTCTGCACAGTGGCTCATGCCTGTAATCCCGGCACTTTGGGAGGCTGAGACAGGCAGATCGCGAGGTCAGGAGTCCAAGACCATCCTGGCCAACATGGTGAAACCCCGTCTCTACTAAAATACAAAAAAATTAGCCAGGCGTGGTGGTGCGTGCCTATAGTCTCAGCTACTCGGGAGGCTGAGGCAGAGGAATCACTCGAACTCGGGAGGAGGAGATTGCAGTGAGCCGACATCGCGCCACTGCACTCCAGCCTGGCGACACAGCGAGACTCCTTCCCCCCAAAAAAAAAAAACCTTTTTACCTGGGAGCATAGACTGAAGTTACCTTGAAAATACACTCCTGGAACTAATCCTTTACAGACATCATTCAATCCTTACAAACCTGAGGTAGTCAGGTATGACTCTGCATATAAAAGTCTTCTAAGAGAGCAAGGTCCCACAGTTGGTTCAGTGATGAAG
Source organism: Gorilla gorilla gorilla (assembly GCF_029281585.2). Lineage (NCBI taxonomy): Eukaryota > Metazoa > Chordata > Mammalia > Primates > Hominidae > Gorilla > Gorilla gorilla. The sequence continues at coordinate 131,464,394 of NC_073247.2, forward strand.
CTGGGATTCAACTTTAGGCTTGCCTGCAAGACCTTGAGGGGTTACTCTGTCCCTCCAAATTAAAACCCTGGAGTTGGAAGAGAACTGGCATCAATTTAGCAGCTTATGTTGAGCACCAACTCCATGGCAGCTCAGCCTGATTTTATCTCAGCCTCCCATCACAACGTCCCTCTCCCTGTGCCAACATATGGTGCATCTGTGCTGGGGACTGACACCAAAACGTTCTTCCTGCTCACTCCCTACTCCTCATCTCCTTTTCCTAGTCAGGCAACTGAACCAAGTGCTTTGGTGCATTATTAAATTTCATCCTCACAACCTTCTGAGGGAGACCCCATTTTGCAGATGAGGACGCTGAGGGCTTACAACTGGTGAGTGGTGGAGAGCAGGGTTTTGTTTTGTTTAGTTTTGAGATGGGGTCTTACTCTGTGGCCCAGGCTGGAGTGCAATGGCACGATCTCGGCTCACTGCAGCCTCCATCTCTCGGGATCATGCGATTCTCCTGCCTCAGCGTCCCGAGTAGCTGGGACCACAGAAATGTGCCACCACGCCCGGCAAATTTTTGTATTTTTAGTAGAGACAGGGTTTCACCATGTTGGTCAGGTTGGTCTCGAACTCCTGACCTCAAATGATCCACCTGCCTCGGCCTCCCAAACTGCTGGGATTACAGGCATGAGCCACCATGCCCGGCCCGGGAGCAGTGTTTAATGAATCCAGACTATAGTCTGGTGATACACAGACAGCAGCAAACTCAACCAGTCTGCTGCCTGCCTCTCAGTAGGTCAAGGGATGGGCAGTGTCACCACAAGGGTGACTTCCTGTCTTTCAAAACCTGTCATCTAATACTTCCCTTCTTTACTATTTCAGTACCATTTTGAAATCTTAAAATACATCGCAAGTTCCCACTCCTTCCTTCAAGATGCACTGATCTAACCCAACTCCCTTCATAGATGGGGAAACAGGTACTGGCAATTGTACAAGATAGCGAGGGGCCACTGGATCCAGACCCCACAGCTTTCAACTCCCAGGCTCCAAATAAACCCCTCACACACGGCTAACCCCGTGTCCATGTCATTTTCCCTTTCTCCAAATCCTAATCCTACCTTCCGAGTAGTTGGGATTACAGATGCAATACTTGGGTGCCTGTAATCCCAACTATTCGAGGTCTGTAGAGAAAGCTGGCTATGCCATTAATTAGATCTTGGCCTTGTCACTTAACCTCCTTGGGCTCTGCTAGCAAACACCCAACCTACTCTGAAGCAGAAGACTGCTTTCTAATGCTCTGAAATGGTTAGAAATGTCCCCGTCTTGTGACTGCCAGTTAATTTTATCAAGTCCCTCTCCTTTGGACTTGAGTATCATTTTTTGAGACAGGGTCTCACTCTTGTCACCCAGGCTGGAGTGCAGTGGCATGATCACAGCTCACTGTAGCCTCGACCTTCCAGGCTCAGGTGATCCTCCCACTTCAGCCTCCCAGGTAGCTAGGACTACAGGTGCACTCCACCCTGGCCAATTTTTTGTTTTGCCATATTGTGCAGGCTGGTTTCAAACACCTGGGCTCAAGTGAGCCACCTGCTTAGGCCCCTCAAAGTGCTGGGATTACAGGCGAGCCACTGCGCTCAGCCTTGAGTAACATTTTTAAGTATGTTAATATTTACCAACTGCTGTTCACAGTGGCAGCTTTCTTTGAATATGAAGGCATCACTGATGCAATAAGAAAAAATATTTGCAGTCAGGCCAGGGACAGTGGCTCACACTTGTAATCCCAGCACTTTGGGAGGCCAAGGCAGGCGGATTACCTGAGGTCAGGAGTTCGAGACCAGCCTGACCAGCATGGTGAAACCCCATCTCTACTAAAAAAAAAATACAAAAATTAGCCAGGCATGGTGGTAGGCACCTGTAATCCCAACTACTGGGAGGCTGAAGCAGGAGAATTGCTTGAACCTGGGAGGCAGAGGTTGCAGTGAGCCCAGATCACGCCACTGCACTCCAGCCTGGGTGACAGAGCAAGACTCCGTCTCAAAAAAAAAAAAAAAAAAAAAAAAAGAAAGAAAGAAAAGAAAAAGAAAAAAGAAAAAAAATTTGCAGTCTAGGGGTTCAGGAGATAGGTCCCAAAGATCCCTTTAAAGCTCCTAAGTTCCTCGGTATTCTGGAGCTCACTCTTCACACTTCTGGTGAGCGCCATGCTCTTAGGAATTGCTTTTTTTTTTTTTTTTGAGACAAGTCTTGCCGTTGCCCAGGCTAGAGTGCAGTGGGGTGATCTCAGCTCACTGCAACCTCTGCCTCCCGGGTCTGAGCAATTCTCCTGCCTCAGCCTCCTGAGTAGCTGGGACTGCAGGCACGCACCACCATGCCCGGCTAATTTTTGTACTTTTAGTAGAGACGAGGCTTCACCACGTTGGCGAGGCTGGTCTTGAACTCCTGACCTCAGGTGATCCATCTGCCTCGGCCTCCCAAAGTGCTGGGATCACAGGTGTGAGCCACTGTGCCCGGCCGGAATTGCTTTCATCTGAACCTCCTAGTGTGGTTGTAAGGCAGGGACCCCTTTGCTGTGCAATCCCACCATTACCACTTGCACACTTTATGCAGCAGCCCACATCTTCTGCCACCTGCCTTCTCAGCTATGTCCAGGCAGCACAGGCCCCCTATCGACTGGGCAGGGAGTTACAGCCAAACCCTGTTCTTTCCCTTGTTGCTGCAGTTTCAATCCTAATTCCACTGGTATTTGGGGGAGCTTTGTTCCCTCTCACGTTTTCTACAGAAAAGATCTGCTAAGGTTTGTATATTGGCCTATTCATTGTTACCACTTAACATGCCACATAATTTGTCTATCAACCAATGAATCCCAAGTACCTACAACAGTGTCTGACACAAAGGTGGCCAATAATTTATTAATGCATCTCTAAATATGAAGTTGCTACTGGTTCTTTGAGATGTTAAACATAATTCCCTGATGATTCGTCAGCCAGGGAAACTGCAAGGGGTACCGAAGAAGCTGCACTAACCCGGTAAAAGCTCAAATCCACAAGATTTCCACCGTGTACATTCACTCAGCTGTAGCTCTTCAGTAAGTCAGGCAATGGCATTACCTGTTACAATGTCAACAATTAACCTAGATTTTTTTTAAACAAGTGAACTCGCTTGAATCCAGGAACAGGGGTTGGCAATCTTTTTCCATAAAGGGCAAAGTAGTAAATATTTTAGGCTTCGCAGGCCACATTATCTCTGTGCACAAGGGTGCATTTATATACATAATACGTAAGTTATGCATATGGCTGTGAAACAAGAACATTTTATATGGACAGAAATTTGTATTTCAATTTTCAGATGGCATAAAATACTCTTTCAACTATTTAAAAATGTAGGAACCATATAGTTCACAGACTGTACAAAAACAGGCAGCAGATGGCTGGACGCGGTGGCTCAGGCCTGTAATCCCAGCACTTTGGGAGGCAGAGGTGGTGGATCACCTGAGGTCAGGAGGTCCAGACCAGCCTGGCCAACATGGTGAAACCCCGTCTCTACTAAAAATAAAATTCTGGGATTGCTGTTTCCCTGCACTAGACGTGAATGGGGGAGTTGATTGATTGTAAAACTCATGTGAGGCCGGGCGTGGTGGCTCATGCCTGTAATCCCAACACTCTGGGGAGGCCGAGGTGGGTGGATCTCAAGGTCAGGAGTTCAAGACCAGCCTGACCAACATGGTGAAACCCCGTCTCTACTAAAAATACAAAAATTAGCTGGATGTGGTGGGGGGCGCCTGTAATCCCAGCTACTCAGGAGGCTGAGGCAAGAGAATTGCTTGAACCCGGGAGGTGGAGGTTGCAGTGAGCCAAGATCGCACCACTGCACTCCAGCCTGGGCAACAGAGCCAGACTCTGTCTCAAAATAAATAAATACATAAAAAAAAAAAAAAATTTACAGAATCAGTCCTTTACACTAAACACACTTCAAGCACATGGTAGCCAGAGAACATTTCTATCATTGCAGAAAGTTCTACTGGATAGTGTTGTTATTAGGTTTGGCAGGGAAGGGAGAATTCAGTAATTCACAAACCACAATACAACAGCAATTAAAACGAAAGGCCTCACATATTTATTACTGAATCCAGCCAACCAACGTGTTCATAACAGATTCAGAGAGGAAAACACGTCGAAATCTCCAGATAGTGGTGACATTTTCAGCTTGATATGGTAACATGATCGTGACCTTCAGACAGCATAAATATGTGTGCCATCTCATGTGCAATTCCTTATAGACCCAGCTTGGTTCTTCTCCAATGTCTCCTTTTGGAGTTGTACCTACACAGAAAAAAATGTCAAGTTACAAAGGCAGTCTGACAGCAATGTAGCTGTTCCCATTCACATAACCTTTTAGGTACCACAAAATATAAAGGGTACTGCTTTTCTCTCCTTTAACAAGTTTGGAGTTCTTTCTGGAGAGTAAAAAAAATAATTCCCTATGTATTTAAAAACTAGCCAAGTCAAGTTTTATCCTCTCAAAATAATTTCAAGGCTAGGCTCTTAACTGGGATCAGAGTAGTGGTGAAGCCCACTCTCTCCAAGTGTACTTGTACCCAGTTTTGATTCAATGGACCTGGAGGTACACAGACATACTCTGAACCCCCTCATAATGGGTCACAAACATATAAAAGCTCCCGCATGATATTTTTTTTGAGACAGAGTCGCCCGCCCCCGCAACACCACCCAGCTAATTTTTGTATTTTTGTATTTTTAGTAGAGGCGGGGTTTCACCATGTTGGCCAGGCTGGTCTCGAACTGGCTGGACTTCGAGATCCACCCGCCTCGTCCTCCCAAAGAGTTGAGATTACAGGCATGAGCCACTGCACCTGGCCTCGCATGATCTTTACAATCGATAAACTCCTCCATTCACGTCTAGTGCAGGGAAACAGCAATCCCAGAATTGTCCATGTCAATCTGTCATGATTTTACCCTCATAAAGGCAAAATCAAAAATGATTAACACGGCTTTTCTTTCAGCAGGATAATGGCAGTACTTCCACAAAATGAAGCACTGTAATTGCAACCTGCTTTCAAAAACATTTTTAACGCTGGAAGATAGCTAAGACAATGAAAATCATTCCATTGGGTCAATTAATTATCTGGGTCAAGGGTATATAATCTTACGTACAAAATACCTTCCCAATTCTAGGAGACCACAGAGTTTAATAGCAGGTTATTTACTGAACTAGGCGTTGAGTTTTACATACATTTTTCTTTTTTTGAGACAGGGTCACACTGTTGCCCAGGCTGCAATGCAGTGGCCGGATCATAGCTCACTGCAGCCTGTGAACTCCTAGGCTCAAGTGATCCTCCCACTTCAGCCTCCTAAATAGTTAGGACTACAAGCACGTGCCACCAAGTCCAGCTAATTTATATTTTTGGTAGAGATGGATGGGGGTGGTCTCCCTATGTTGCCCAGGCTGGTCTCAAATTCCTGGCCTCAAGCAATCCTCCTGCGTTGGCCTTTCCCAAAGTGCTGGGATTATAAGTATGAAGCACTGTGCCTGGTTTATATATACTTCTTTCACTCTTCACTCTTCACAAGCAGGTCCCACCATCAGGCAGGACACAGAGAAACCCACGTTCAAGTAGATGTATCAAATAATAAAGGACAGTGTCTAGTATCCAGTAAACAAATGGTAAGCAATTAACTAGCCCATAACATTACAATGGGTGGCAATTTTCACATCTAACTAGCTAAATGAACCAAGGAAATAGGCCCTCAACTTTAGCCCTAAGAAGCCACCCTTTTAAGTCTTCTTAGCAAACCAATCCCACTAGCTTTGCCATACAAGTCGAATCAAGTTCTGGCTGGGCACAGTGGCTCATGCCTGTAATCCCAGCATGTTGGGAGGCAGAGGCGGGTGAATCACGAGGTCAGGAGTTCAAGACCAGCCTGGCCCAGATGCTGAAACCCCATCTCTACTAAAAATACAAAAATTAGCCGGGTGTGGTGGCAGGCACCTGTAATCCCAGCTACTTGGGAGGCTGAGGCAAGAGAATCGCTTGAACTTGGGAGGCAGAGGTTGCGGTGAGCCAAGATCACACCACTGCACTCCAGCCTGGGCAATGAGAGCAAAACTCCATCTCAAAAAAAAAAAAAAGAGAAAGTGCTTTGACTAGCCTGGGCAACATGGCGAAACCCCATCTCTACAACAGGTACACAAATTAGCCAGGCATGGTGGTGAACGCCTGTAGTCTCAGCTACTCAGGAGGAGGCTGAGGTGGGAGGGTTGCACCACTGCACTCAGCCTGGGTGAGAGAGCGACTGCTGAACCTTGGGCAACTCTCGCTGATTCTTGATGCTCCCTTCAAAACCTGTCTCAAGGCCCATCAGGTCCAAAGAGCGATGGGCTGAAAAAGCCATGCAGGAGACTGAGTTTCAGGCCTAGCTTTCCCTGGAGTTAGTCTAGATGACCTTGGAGGTCCTTCATAGCAATTCTAGTAATGTTTTTCCTTTGAGATCAACTACTTCTGCAGTAGAGGACAGTTTTCCAATCTTTTCTAGTCTCTTTTTAGAAAAGAGAAACATCTAAAAGACTGGGCTAGGTGTGATGGCTCACGCCTGTAATCTCTGCACTTTGGTAGGGTGAGACAGGAGGATTGCTTGAGCTCAGGAGTTCAAGACCAGCTTGGGCAACACAGAGAGACCCCATCTCTACAAAAAATTTAAAAATTAGCCAGGTGTGGTGGCGTGTGCCTGTAGTCCCAGCTACTCAGAGAGATGAGGTGGGAGGGTCACTTGAGTCTGGTAGGTAGGGAGAGGCTGCAGGGAGATAGTGTCAACGCAGCATGTAAAACAGAACAAGATCCTGTCTCAAAAAACAAAAACAAAGGCTGGGCACAATGGCTTATGCCTGTAATCCCAGCACTTTGGGAAGCCGAGAGGGGCAGATCACTTGAGCTCAGGAGTTTGAGACCAGCCTGGCCAATATAGTGAAATACCATCTCTACTAAAAATATAAAACTTAGCTGGGCGTGGTGACGCACACCTGTAGTCCCAGCTACTCTGAAGGCGGAGGCAAAAGAATCACTTGAACCTGGGAGGCAGAGGTTGCAGTGAGCCGAGATTGTGCCACTGCACTCCAGCCTGGACAACAGAGCGAGACTCCGTCTCAAAAAAAAAAAAAAAAAATACAAAAACAAAAAGCCTAAAAATACTGACTGGGTCTTCCCCACCAGGATGTGTATAAGACAGCCTTCCACCTTATGACCTAGCTCAGACTGAAGATGACCAGGAAATTAACAAGTATTGGAGAAGTATCTGCCCATAAGCCCAGATGTGGGCTGGATGCAGTGCAGAAACAAAGGAAGTACGTTTTTAAAAAGGAATTTGAGAATGCTGTCAGAGGGTGGACTGGATTGCATGCAATTTTAATCATGTATTTATACTCAAAAAGTAACCCTGTCCAGACACAGTGGCTCTTACATTTAGCAAAATACAAGCAGTATGATGGAGGTCTTACCTGATTTTATTTCCAGTTTTCATCCGAATCCACTGGGGAATGGGACGATTTTGCTTTTGTTTCTTGGCCAGGAATCGCTTAATCCTGAAAGTCTTGTGAGAAGACTGGGAAGAAAATGCAATCAATTTAGACAATGATATTAGAGCCTGCCCGAATGATTCAAAGTCAAGAACTCCTTCAAACCAACATTTGAGTGCTTAACACATACCCCAGCCCCAAAATCTTCTCAATGCTAAGCCATCAAGCCAAGCAAGTCTCTGACCCTCACAACTTCTCTGGGGGCAGATACCACAGTTTCCATCGTTCAAATAAAATAAGTGGAATCAGGTTAAGAAACATGCACAAAATCAGAGCATCAATGTGCAGAACCAGGATTCAAACCCAGGTCCTTTCTGCTCCACAGCCAGAGACTACCTTTCAATTTACCCTGCGGTCCCCTAAGGACTCAGACGACCACACTGGGAATGGCTAGGGAATCTGGCTTCCTGGGAAGAACACAGCTTTGAGTCAAACAGAACCACCTACCTACCATTTGCAAGTCAACGAATCTCAGTGCTCTACTTTGTAAAATAGGGGTACGTACTTTTCAAGTGTCATTGGGAGGGTAATTAAGACTTAGGGAAAGTCCCTGACATTCAGAAGATCTAACCTACTCACCATTTCGGTATTAATCCTAACTCTATCTCTACTGCTAAATTTCACTGGCTAAAAAAATAAACTTTTAAATTTAAAAATAAATGCAATGTCACTTTTCCAAGGATGACTGTCTCAATTTCTAGTTGCATCTTTTGGCTTTCATCTAAGGCCAACCCCAATACTCCCCCAAATCTACAGAATAATCTTGCAATATTGGCACGGATGCAGGTTTAATGCCTGGCCAACCTGGACGAACATACCCTTGCATAATAATGGGAGCCAATACAAAGAAGGCAAAGATTACACCCCGTCCCCCATCCACAGTAGCAGTTGTAAATTTTGTCAAGTAATAAACTATTACTTGACAAGTAATAAAATACCAGTACTTATCGCCTCCATATCTAGAAATCAACATTTTACATTTCCCAGTAAAGAGTGACTGGTTCCATTTACTAAGTGCCATTTACTAAGAAGGCCAGAATGACACACAGGTTCACAAAACACCCCTTGTTCTAGGCGCTTCCACGGGGTGACGCTCAAGTCTCTGAATAAACGTCCTCTAAACAAAAGTCCTGGGATCTAAAAATGTGGTTCGCTTCTCCACGCCAAGCTAAACCCTTTTCGAAAACCAGTAGCCCACAATACCCTCCTGATTACCCTCCACGTTGCGCATGCCACGGGCAGCCCACAGTCAGGCCACGATTTCGGGGGTGGCTGCCACCTCCCACCCCCCGCCTCCAGAACGAGTTCGCTACAAGCGAAGGGAAACCGGAATCCCTGCCCGACTCGGCAGCGGCCGGGCAAAGAAAGAGCCCCCTTGAATCCGCGGCCGCAGCGCAGCCCGTCCCTCTCCAGGTTGCTCGCTGGCTCACTAGCTTCCCTCCAGGCCACGAAAGACAACAGTGGCCGAACTGGATCTTTTCTTGAAAAAGCCTTTAAAAGGCTCCCGCCCTTCGAAGCTCCGCGCGGCCCAGGCATTTCGTGGCAGCGGCCTCGGGTTTTGGGAAGCCACCCCGGGGCCGATGGGGGCCGATGGACTTACCATGGCGAGCAGCGGAGTCAAGAACACACCACGATGGCGGAGAAAGGAAGAGGCAGGAAGCTGGCGGAAGAACGAGCTTAGAAGGCGCTGCCGATGGGCGGAGCTTAGGAGGTGACGCTATGCACCGACCGCCTCTTCTAGTGCCTTTTCTGCCTAGCGGTGCGCTCCCATGGCGCCGTGGGAAAGCGCGCTGGTTCCTGCCAAATGCAGTTAGCTTTGCTTCGCTTCCCTAAGTGCGTTCCCCCAGGGGCCCGGCAGTGTGCTAGGGGCACCCTGCTTCGTAAGTGAGGCAGACAGCCCGTGATAAATGCCAAAGTAGAAGCCCCTCCGAAAACCTAAGGAGCCCATTGGGCGGGACTAACCCTAAGGGAGGGCAGGGGAAGCGACCGTCACCTCCGGGCGCCGGGGACTCGGAACGCCGGGTCGGAGCTCGGCAGGCGGAGAGTAAGTGCCATTTTCCCAGAGGGTTACGAGTCATTTCGGCCTGGCTGGGAGGTGTGGGAAGGGACAGTCGTGTCGGAAGAAGCAGAAGTTGGAGGGGGTTGGACCACGTGGACGCTTATGTAAGCCTAGGGGTTTTCGACTAGGCGGAAGGTTGCCAATCAAAGTTTTCAACTCAGAAAGTTAGGGACAGAACTTCTTCCTTGGCTGCTAGAAGTCCAGCCTGACATTGTAGCCCGCCTTTGGCAAGATGTACAATAATTAATAACATGCGTTTGGGATGCTAGTGTTCCCCATTTTCATCCTTTTCCCCATTTAAAAGCAAAAACCTTTCCTTTTTGATGAGTAAATAAAATAAACATAAAAATAAGCTGGGCGTGGTGGCTCACGCTTGTAATCCCAGCACTTTGGGAGGCCTAGGCGGGCGGATTACTTGAAGCCAGGAGTTCGAGACCAGCCTGGCCAACATGGTGAAACCCCGTCCCTACTAAGAATACAAAAAAACTAACCAGGCGTGGTAGCGGGCGCCTGTAATCTTGGCTACTGGGGGCGGGGGCTGAGACAAGAGAATCTCTTGAACCCAGAAGGCGGAGGTTGCAGTGAGCCGAGATTGCGCCACTGCACTCCAGCCTGGGCAACAAGAGCAAAACTCCACCTCAAAAAAGAAGAAGTAAATAAATAAACGCAAAAACCTCCATGTATATTTGCAGTCACCTCAAGCATTTTTACACCAACGGATTACAGCAAGGGTTTTTAACCTGGAGTCCACAAGAGTCCATGTATAGAATTCAGAGGATCCCATGAACTTGAATGGGAAAATACAACTTTATTTTCACCAAATTTAATGAAATGTAATGCTTTCTTTATTTACGAATGTAGGCAACAGACCACAGTGGCATTAGCAGTACTCGTGACTTGGTCACTAATAGAAATCATAGATGGCTTCATATTACATTACAGTTGATGCAGATGTCTCCATATATTATTTACACACTCCCTTTAAATTACATTAGTTATAAGTTCACAAATAGAACTATGTTAAGAAGCCCATGTATTACTATAGCACATATTTCTTTTTTTTTTTTTTCAAGACTGAGTCTCCCTTTATTGCCAGGCTAGAGTGCAATGGCACAATCTTGGCTCACTGCAACCTCCGCCTCCCGGGTTCAAGTGATTCTCATGCCTCAGCCTCCCAAGTAGCTGGGACTACAGGCACGCACTACCACACCCAGCTAATTTTTGTATTTTTAGTAGAGACGGAGTTTCGCCATGTTGGCTAAGCCGGTCTCGAACTCCTGACCTCAAGTGATCCGCCCGCCTCGGCCTCCCAAAGTGCTGGGATTACTGGAGTTCGCTACCGTGCCCGGCCTAAAGTCACATTCTGAGGTTCTGGGGATTACGGCTTCAACACATGAATTTTGGGGGAACATAATTTAGCTCATGACACCACCAGTCACCTTCTAAGGCCGAATTCAAATGCTGTCTCTTCCCCTTAGCTGGAAATCATCACCCCTTCAACACTGTTGTAATAGTTTATTTGTACCTTTCTTATGGCTCCTAGCACTATCTGTTCTGTTGCAATGCAAAAGGATGAAAGTAACAGTGGCTGCTGCTTATGGGGCTTGATAGTTACTATGTAGCTGCATGTATTAATTCAAGCCTCACTGTGAGCTTACCATGTTTTACCAGTGACCTTTTGAATCTTCACCAGAACACTACAAGGTAAGTATGGTTAATTATCCTCATTTTACAGAAGAGGGAACAGCAACAGGGACAGATTAAGTTGTATACCCAAGGTCACACAGCTACTATGTTGCACAGCTGGTACTCAGACTCAGGTAGTCCAGGCTTCAGAGTCTGTGCTGTCACCACTACCCTCTACTGCCTTTTCAACACAGATTTTGGGAACCTACTCTGTCTGGTTCGGGTCTTCGTGTTGGGGGTACAGGAGCAAACAAATCTGACCAAAAATCCCTGCCCTCTTGGAGTCTTGTGGCGATGGTATGGTTCTGGATTTTTTTGTGGTGGGAATTACACAAAGCTACACGTGTGATAGAATTTGCCAAGTGTGGTGACTCACGTCTGTAATCCCAGCACTTTGGGAGGCTGAGGCGGGCGGATCACCTGAGCTCAGGAGTTCGAGATCAGCCTGACCAACATGGTGAAACCCCGTCCCTACTAAAAATACAAAAATTAGCCAAGTGTGGTGGCGTGCGCCTGTAATCCCAGCTACTCAGGAGGCTGAGGCAGGAGAATGGCTTGAACCCGGGAGGTGGAGGCTGCAGTGAGCCGAGATCGCGCCACTGCACTCCAGCCTGGGTGACAGAGCGAGACTCTGTCTCAAAACAAACAAAAAAAATTAGCCGGGCATGGTGGTGCGTGCCTGTAGTCCAAGCTACTCAGGAGGCTGAGACAGAATTGCTTGAACCCAGGAGGTGGAGGTTGCAGTGAGCCGAGATCACGACACTGCACCCCAGCCTGGGTGACAGAGTGAGACTTTGTCTCAAAAAACAAAAACAAAAAAACAAAAAAAAACAATTCTATACAACTCCCCCCTGCCCACCCCTGCCCCAAGGGGTATATGTATAGCTGGTGAAATCTGAATAAGCTCTGTGGACTGTGCCAACGTGAATTTCCTGGTTGTGATATTGTACTATAGTTACGCAAGATGCTAACACTGGGGAAAACTAGATAAAGGGTACACAGGGCCTCTCAGTCCCTTTCTTTGCAACTTCTTGTGAATCTATTGTTATTTCAAAATACAAGTCTAAAAAAAACTCTGCCTTCATTGAGTTTAATTATAGTGGCGAGTTAGACAACAAATATGTAAATTACATGGCACATCAGAAGGAGGTGTCATCAAGAAAAGCAAAGCAGGGGCCAGGTGCAGTGGCTAACACCTGTAATCCCAGCATTTTGGAAGGCTGGGGAAGGAGGAATAGTTGAGGCCAGGAGTTTTAGATCAGCCTGAACAACATAGTGAGACTCTCTACAAAAAATACAAAATTTAGCCACTGGATGTGGTGGCACGTGCCCGTAGCTCCAGCTACTTGGAAGGTGAGAAGGGAGGATCGCTTGAGCCCAGGAGTTCGAGGCTGCAGTGAGCCATGATTGTACCACTGCACTCCAGCCTGAGCAACAGAGTGAGACCCTGTCTCAAAACAAACAAACAAAAAATTGAGGGCTGGGCGCGGTGGCTCACGCCTATAATCGCAGCACTTTGGGAGGCCGAGGCTGGTGGATCACGAGGTCAGGAGTTCGAGACCAGCCTGACCAACATGGTGAAATCTCGTCTCTACTAAAAATACAAAAAATTAGCTGGGTGTGGTGGTGGCGCCTGTAATCCCAGCTACTCGGGAGGCTGAGGCAGGAGAATCGCTTGAACCCGGGAGGCGGAGGTTGCAGTGAGTGGATATCATGCCACTGTACTTCAGCCTGGTGACAGAGGGAGACTCCGTCTCAAAAAAAAAAAAAAAAAAATTGAGAAGGGGTGGCATGAAAGGTAGAAGGAAAACCAGCAAGAAGTGCTCTTTCTAAAAGCAGTAAGAATTAAAAGGATAATTGACATAAGCACTTAAAAGCTTATTTGCTGCTGCTTCTGGTCACCAGAAAGAAAATGCTTGCTCTTAAATAAATGAGCAATAAAAATCCAAAAAATCCAAGTTAAAAAATGTATATTTGGAAAAATGGCTGGGCGTGGTGGCTCCCACCTGTAATCCCAGCACTTTGGGAGGCCGAGGCGGGTGGATTAACTTAGATCAAGAGTTCGAGACCAGCCTGGCCAACATGGCAGAACCCTGTCTCTACTAAAAATACAAAAATTAGCCGGGAATGGTGGCACACACCTGTAATCACAGCTATTCAGGAGGCTGAGGCAGGAGAATTGCTTGAACCTAGGAGGTGGAGGTTGCAGTGAGCCGAGATCGCACCACTGCACTTCAGCCTGGGCAACAGAGTGAGACCCTGTCTCAAAAAAAAAAAAAAGTTGGAAAAAAATAATGCAGCAATAAAAAATAATACAAATATAGACAGGTGTGGCAGCATGCACCTGTAGTCCTAGCTACTTGGGAGACTGCGGCAGGCAGATTGCTTGATCCCAGGAGTTCAAGTCCAGCCTGGGCAATGTAGTGAGACCCTATCTCTAAAAATAAATACAAATGAAAAACAATACAGTGTAATAATTATTTACATAGCATTTACACTACATTAGGTATTATAAGTAAACAAGAGATGATTTAAAGTATACAGGAGGATGTGTGTAGGTTATATGCAAATATTACATAATTTTATATAAAGGACTTGGACATCAGTGGATTTTGGTAGTAAAGAGATCCTGGAACCAATCCTTCATGGATGCTGAGAGATGATTATATTTGCAAAGGTGTAGATGCTAAGAACAGGTATCCAGGGCCTCCCAGAGCCAGCCTAGGAGTCTGAGCTTTATCCTGGGGACCAACAGTTTGCAGACTTCTTTTTTTTCTTTCTTTTATTTTTATTTTTTCGAGATGGAGTCTCGCTCTGTCGCCTAGGCTGGAGTGCAATGGTATTATCTCCACTCACTGCAACCTCCACCTCCCGGGTTCAAGCGATTCTCCTGCCTCAGCCTCCCAAGTGGCTGGGATTACAGGCACATGCTACCATCCCCAGCTAATTTTTGTATTTTTAGTAGAGATGGGTTTCACCATGTTGGCCGGTCTGGTCTCAAACTCCTGACCTCAAGTGATCCACCCGCCTCAGCCTCCCAAAGTGCTGGGATTACAGGCGTGAGCCACCACGCCCGATGTAATTTGCAGACTTCTTTAACAGAATGGCTCTTTGTTTTAAAAGCCATTTTATATAGAAACTCACCATTGACTCTTCTCTGTTACACCCTTAATCCAATCTCAGCAAATCCTGTCAGCTGTCTCAAAAATGTTTCTCGAATTCAGTGCTCATTTCCCCCACCGTCGTTCATCTCTCACTTGGATTATTGCAAAATCCTTCAAACTCTTCCCCCTTCTTCTGGCCCTGCCCCTCTACAGTTTCTTCTCACCACAGCAGTCAATGACCCTGCTAAAACCTAAGCCTGATCATGTCACTGTATTTAGTGGCTCCTTTTTATTTTTTATTTTTTTGAGACTAAGTCTTGCTCTGTCACCCAGGCTGGAGCGCAGTGGCATGATCTCAGGTCACTGCAACCTCCACCTCCTGAGTTCAAGTGATTCCTGTGCCTCAGCCTCTCAAATGGCTGGGACTACAGGCGCATGCCACCACACCAGGCTAATTTTTGTGTTTTTAATAGAGATGGGGGTGTATGTTGGCCATGTTGGTCTTGAACTCCTGAGCTCAAGGGATCTGCCCCCTTCTGCCTCCCAAAGTGCTGGGATTGCAGGCATGAGCCACTGTGCCTGGCCTATTTAGTGGTTCTTAATGGCTCATTTCACTCCAGTAAATATCTAAGTGCCCCAGCCTGGGCGACATAGGGAGACCCTGTCACTACGAAAAGTTAAAAAATTAGCCGGATGTCGGGGCACACACCTGTGGTCTCAGCTATTCAGGAGGCTGAGGTGGGAGGATTGCTTGAGCCCGGAAGGTCAAGGCTGCAGTAAGGTGAGATCACACCACTGTACTCCAGCCTGAGTAACAGAGCAAGACTCTATCTCCAAAAAAATATAAAAAGAAAAAAATTAAAGATCCAAGTTCTCACAACAGGCATACGCTTCCACATCAGCCCCTTCCACCTCACCTCTGTGACCTCATCTCCCACTGCTCTCACCATCAGTTCACTGGGCTTTGGCCATACTGGGCAGTTCTCAGCTCAGGGCCTTTGCACTTGCTCTTCTCTCTACCTGGAAGCTCTTCCCCTAGATGTCCCCACGCCTTCATGGCTTCCTTCATCAGTCTCCTTAGGTCTTTTTTCCAATGTCACCTCAGTGAGGCTTTCCCTAACCACTCTATCTATCTAAAATTGCAGCTCAGCCGGGCGCGATGGCTCACGCCTGTAATCCCAGCACCTTGGGAGGCTGAGGCGGGCAGATCATGAGGTCAGGAGTTCAAGACCAGCCTGGCCAACATGGTGAAACCCCATCTCTACTAAAAATACAAAAAATTAGCTGGGCATGGTGGTGCGTGCCTGTAATCCCAGCTACTCAGGAGGCTTAGACAGGAGAATTGCTTGAACCGGGACTCAGGAGGTGGAGGTTACAGTGAGCTGAGATCGTGCCACTCCACTCCAGCCTGGGAGACAGAGGGACACTCTGTCTCAAAAATAAAATAAAGTAAAATAAAATAAAATAAAGTAAAATTGCAACCCCCAGGTCGGGCGCAGTGGCTCACACCTATAATCCCAGCATTTTGGGAGGCCAAGGCCCAGCATTCTGGGCTTGAGCCCAGAAGTTTGAGACCATCCTGGGCAACATGGTGAGACCTCCACCTCTACAAGAAAAATGCAAAGATTAGCTGGGTGTGGTGGCACATGCCTGTAGTCCCAGCTACTCAGGAAGCTGAGGTGGGAGGCTCACCTGAGCCTGGGGAGTTCGAGGCTACAGTCAGCAGTGATTGAGCCATTGCACTCCAGCCTGGGTGACAGAGTGAGACTCTCTCTGAAAAAAATTTGCAACCCCTGGCCCCCACTCAGCACTCCCTACCCCTACTACTGCTTTATTTTTCTCCATATTACTTACCTGAGATAACATATATTTTATTTATTGTTTGACTCCCTGCCTAGAATGTAAGCTCCATGAGGTCATGGATTGTGTATTTTGTTCACTGCTGTATTCCCTGAGCCTGGAACAGTGCCTGACACATAGTAGATGCGCAGTAAATATTTGGTGAATGAATGAACAAACGCTAATACATCAAAGAGACAACATCAAAGAACAGACTCCACAGGGCAGTTTACATCTTCATTGTTTGGCCCGACCCTTCTTGTTTGAGGGTGGATTTTCAAAATTACTGCTGAAGGCAATTGGGAGCCTTGAAAGCTTTTAAAGGGTAAGAGTAAGTGGCAATTATATATTTGTTGTTGTTGTTGTTGTTGTTGTTTTTGGAGGCAGGGTCTTGCTCTGTCACCCCGGCTGGAGTGCAGTGGTATATTCTCAGCTCCCTGCAACCCCCACTTCCCCGGCTCAAGCCATCGTCCAACCTCAGGCCCCCAAGTAGCTGGGACTACAGGCGCATGCTGCCAACCCAATTTTTTGTATTTTGGTAGAGACAGGGTCTCACCACATTGTCCAGGCTGATCTCGAACTCCTGACTTCAAGCGATCTCACCTCGGCCTCCCAAAGTGCTGGGATTACAGGCATAAGCCACCGTGCCTGGCCAATTATGTAAGTATTTTAAAAAGATCCTTTGGCCAGCTGGAGAGTAGATGGGGATGGGGACAATAGTGGAAACAAGAAGGCTCGTGGGGGTGGTTGTTAAAATTATGCTTTTTTTTTTTTTTTGAAACAGAGTCTCGCTCTTGTCGCCTAGGCTGGAGTGCAATGGCACGATCTCGGCTCACTGTAACCTCCGCCTCCCAGGTTCAAGCAGTTCTCCTGCCTCAGCCTCTGGAGTAGCTGGGATTACAGACACCTACCACCATGCCCGCTAATTTTTGTATTTTTAGTAGAAACGGGGTTTCGCCATGTTGGCCAGGCTGGTCTCCAACTCCTGACCTCAGGTGATCTGCCCGCCTCAGCCTCCCAAAGTGCTGGGATTACAGGCATGAGCCACCACGCCTGGTCAGCAAACTTTTTCTGATAGTAAATATTTTAGGCTTTGCAGATGACATACAGTGTCTGTTGCGACTACTCAACTCTGCTGTTGCAGGATGAAAGCTGCAGGACAATATGTAAATGAACGGTGTGGCTGGGTTCCAAGAAAACTTTAGTTACAGATACTAAAATTTAAATTCAATAGAACTGTCATGTGTCCCAAAATATTCTTTTGATTTTTTTCAACCATTCAAAAATACAGAAACCATTCTTAGCTCTCAGGCTGTACAAAAACACGCAGTGGCCAGGTTTGGTCCATAGGCTGTAATTTGCTGAGCCTAGGCCTAGATAATTATGTGAAGACTCTCCTCTCCCTCCTCAAACCTGCAACCCTTCTTCCTCCATTCTCACACTCAGTTGAGGACCTGGCTTCCTAGTCACTGAGAAAATTTAAGCAATCACAAGAGAACTCCCACAACCCATCCACACATGCTATCTGCCAACACCTCCACGTGACTATTCCCCCATCCCTCTGTTACTGTGAATGAAATGTTTGAACTATGTCCAGCCTGTCTGCTCGCTTGTGCCCTAGATCCAAACCTCTCTCACCCATTCAACAACCCTGCTCTGACTAGTCTTCCCTTTCTGTCCTTGCTGTTCACTGCATTATTCCCATCAACATACAAATAAATATGCCGTCATCTTAAAAAAGCTGCTTTTTACTCCAACTCCCTTGCCAGCTACTTCTTCTTCTCCTTCCCTTTACAACAAAACCCTGGTAAAGATTTGTCTTCATTCACTGTTTCCAACTTCTCTCCCATTCTTTAAGTGAGATACAATTCACGTAATATGAAAATCACCGTTTTTTTTTTATTTTATTGTATTTTTGAGACAGAGTCTTTCTCTGTCAGGCTGGAGTGCAATGGCGTGATCTCAGCTCACTGCAAGCTCGGCCTCCCGAGTTCAAGCGATTCTCCTGCCCCAACCTCCCAAGTAGCTGAGATTACGGGCATGCACCACCACACCCAGCTAATTTTTGTATTTTTAGTAGAGGCAGGGTTTCACCATGTTGGCCAGGCTGGTCTTGAACTCCTGACCTCAGGTGATCCGCCCACCTCGGCCTCCCAGAGTGCTGGGATTACAGGTGTCAGCCACCGCACCGGCCACTATTTTATTTTATTTTATTTATTTTTGAGATGGAGTCTCTGTCGCCCAGGCTGGAGTGCAGTGGCATGATCTCAGCTCACTGCAACCTCCGCCTCCTGGGTTCTAGTGATTCTCCTACCTCAGCCTCCCAAGTAGCTGGGATTACAGGCATGTGCCACCACGCCTGGCTAATTTTGTATTTTTAGTGGAGATGGGGTTTTGCCATGTTGGCCCAGCTGGTCTCGAACTCTTGACCTCAGGTGATCCACCCGCCTCAGCCTCCCAAAGTGCTAGGATTACAGATGTGAGCCACCGTGCCTGGCCTAGCAGTCACTCTTTCATCCCCACTCTTCTCTCAGCCCTAGGAAACCACTAATCTATTTTCCGTCTCTGTGGATTTGCCTATTCTGGATATTTTATATAAATGGAGACACAATATGTAGCCTTTTGTGTCTGCTTTCTTTCACTTAGCATAATGTTTTCAAGGTTCATCCATGTTGTAGCATGAATCAGTATTTCATTTTTTTTAGAAGTGGGGTCTCACTGTATTGCCCAGGCTGGTCTTGAACTCCTGAACTCAAGCAATCATCCCACCTTGGCCTCCCAAAGTGCTAGAATTACAGGCGTGAGGCACTGTGCCAGGCCAACATTTTTTATTTTTTTTAATAGAGACAGGGTCTCACTATGTTGCCCAGGCTAGTCTCGAACTCCTAAGTTCAAGTGATGCTCCCACCTCAGCCTCCCAAATGCTAGGATTACCTGGAAGAGCTCTCATGCCTGGCTCATTTTTCTTTCTCTTTCTTTCTCTTTCTTTTCTTTTCTTTCTTTCTTTCCTTTCTTTCTCTTCTTTCTCTCCTTTCTTTTCTTTCTCTTCTTTCTTTCCTTTCTCCTTTTCTTTCTTTCTTTCCTTCCTTCCTTTCCTTCCTTCTTTCCTTCCTTCCTCCCTCCCTTCTCTCTCCCTCCTTCTTTCCTTCCTCCTTTTTTCCTTCCTTCCTTCTTTCATTCCTCCCTCCCTCTCTCCTTCCCTCTTTCCTTCCTCCTTCCCTCCCTCTCACTCTCTTTTCCTTGCTTCCTTTTCTTTCTCCTTTTCTCTTTCTCTCTCTTTCCCTCCCTCCCTCCTTCTCTTTTTCTTTCTCCTTCCTTCTTTCCTTATTTCCTTTTCTTTTCCTTCCTTCCTTCTTCTCTTTCCCTTCCTTTCTCCCTCCCTCCCTTTTCTTTCTCTTTTCTTTCCTTCCTTTCTCTTTCTCCTTCCTTCCTCCTCCTTTTTCTCTTTCTCCCTTTCTCTCCTTCCTTCCTTCTTTCCTTTTTTCCTTCCTTCCTTTCTTCCCTCCCTCCCTCCCTTTTCTTTCTTTCCCTCCCTCCCTCCCTCCCTTTCTTTCCTTTTTTCTTTCTTTCTTTTTCCTTCCTTCCTTTCCATTTTTTTCCTCCTTCCTTTCTTTCTTCTTGACAGAGTCTTGCTCTCTTGCCCAGGCTGGAGTGCACTGGTGTGATCTTGGCTCACTGCAACCTCCGCCTCCTGGGTTCAAGCAATTCTCCTGACACAGCCTCCTGAGTAGCTGGGACCACAGGCTTGTGCCAACACGCCTGGTTAACTTTTGTATTTTTAATATTTTTTCTTTTTTTTTTTTGCTGTTTATTTTTTTGAGACAGAGTCTCAGTTTGTCAACCAGGCAGCAGTGCAGTGGCGCGATCTCGGCTCACTGCAACCTCCATCTCTCAGGTTCAAGCAATTCTCCTGCCTCAGCCTCCCAAGTAGCTTGGATTGCAGATGTGCACTACCACACCCGGCTAATTTTTGTATTTTTAGTAGGGGTGGGGTTTCACCATGTTGGCCAGGCTGGTCTTGAACTCCTGACCTCAAGTGATCCACCCGCCTCGGCCTCCCGAAGTGCTGGCATTTCAAGCATGAGCCACCACGCCCAGCCGTATTTTTAGTGGCCAACCTTGCTGGCCACTCCTCCTCCTTGAAACACTTTTCTCTTGGATTAAGTAACACCGGAGTCTTCTGGTATTTCTCCTACTCTGGCTATTCTTTCTGTCTTTGTAGATACATTTCCTTACCTCTGTGTAATGTTAAGAGTTCTTTAAGGCTGGGCCCTAGGTCTCCTTCTGTTCCTACTTCACTCTCTCCCCATAAAGTGACAGAATCCATGGTCATGACTTCAATGGACCCCTAAAAATGGATGAATTCCAAATCCACACATCCATTTCCCACCTGCCATTCACCCCTCACTGTAACATGGTTTCTGTCTCTTTTAGGTCATCAGTTTCATTAGTTCACTAATGAAATCACGACTGCCAAATCCAATGAACACTTCCATTTCTTGTCTTCCTTAATCTCTCTGTGGCATGGGACATTGTCAGCCAATCTCCTTCTTGAAATTTTCCCTTCCCTTAATCCTCTCGCCCATCTGACAGTCATTCACTTTCAATCATTTTTGGTGGCTCTTGTACCTCCCTCTTGGGCTACTTGTTTCTAAAAGCTGAGGAAACATAAAGTTATTTAGAAAGTAAAGGCAAAGTGATGCCATGTTAGGAAGGGCTGGCAGGATGAATGAAAATCAGGCAAAAGCTCAAGGATGTTGTCTAAACATTTTGTTCTTATGGGACCAGAATAGTTGATGTGGTTTGGATATTTGTCCCCACCCAAATCTCATGGAAATATAATCCCCAGTGTTGTAGGTGGGGCCTGGTGGGGTGTTGGGGTTATGGGGCAGATCCCTCATGGCTTGGTGCTATCCGCTCCATAGTGAGTTTTACAGAGCTGATTGTTGTAAAGTGTGGCACCTCCTCCCCGCACTCACTCTCTTGCTCACTCTGTGATGTGGGATGTCTTCTGCTTCACTTTCCGCCATGAGTAAAAGCTCCCTGAGGCTTTCCCAAAACTCGAGCAGATACCAGTGCCACACTTCCTGTACAGCCTGCAGAACTGGGAGCCAATTAAATCTCTTTTCTTATAAATTATCCAGTCTCAGGTATTCATTTATTTATTTATTTATTTTTCTGAGGCAGAGTCTCATTCTGTTGCCCAGGCTGGAGTGCAGTGGTGTGATCTCGGCTCATTGCAGCCTCCACCTTCCTGGGTTCAAGTGATTCTCCTGCCTCAGCCTCCTGAGCAGCTGGGATTACAGGCACCTGCCACCATGCCTGGCTAATTTTTGTATTTTTAGTAGAGATGGGGTTTCATCATTTTGGCCAGGCTGGTCTCAAACTCCTGACCTTAAGTGATCCGCCCATCTCAGCCTTCCAAAGTGTTGGGATTACAGGCGGGAGCCACTGCACCTGGCCAGGTATTTCTTTTTTTTTTTTCTTTTTTTGAGATGGAGTCTCACTCTGTCACCCAGACTGGAGTACAGTGGCACAATCTCGGCTCACTGCAACCTCCACCTCCCTGGTTCAAGTGATTCTTCTGCCTCCGCCTTCTGAGTAGCTGGGGACTACAGGCGTGTGCCACCACGCCCAGCTAATTTTTTGTATTTTTAGTAGAGACGTGGTTTCACCATGTTGGCCAGGCTGGTCTCAAACTCCTAACCTCGTGATCCACCCACCTCAGCCTCCCAAAATGCTGGGATTACAGGCATATGCCACTGCCCCCAGCCCCGGCCAGGTATTTCTTTATAATAATGTAAGAACAGCCCGTATTAGTTCGTTTTCACACTGCTGATAAAGACATACCCGAGGCCAGGAGTGGTGGCTCATGCCTGTAATCCCAGCACTTTGGGAGGCCGAGGCAGTGGATCACCTGAGGTCGGGAGTTCAAGACCAGCCTGTCCAACATGGTGAATTCCCATCTCTACTAAAAATACAAAATTTAGCCAGGCACGGTGGCGGATGGCTGTAATCTCAGCTACTAGGGAGGCTGAGGCAGGAGAATTGCTTGAATCTGGGAGATGGAGGTTTCAGTGAGTTGAGATCATGCCACTGCACTCCAGCCTGGGCGACAGAGTAAGACTTTGTCTCAAAAAAAAAAAAGACATACCCGAAACTGGGATGAAAAAGAGGCTTTAATGGACTCACAGTTCCACATGGGTAGGGAGGCCCCACAATTATGGCAGAAGGCAAGGAGGAGCAAGTCATGTCTTACATGGATGGCAGCAGGACAAAAAGAGCTTGTGCCGGGGAACTCCTCTTTATGAAACCATCAGATCTTGTGAGACTTCTTCACTATCATGGGAACAGCACAGGAAAGACCTGCCCCATTATTCAATTACCTCTCACTGGGTCCCTCACACAACATGTAGGAATTCAAGATGAGATGTGGGTGGGGGCACAGCCAAAAAACATCAGGCCTAATATAGGAGTGAACCATGAACTGATTTTTCCCTGGTAGACAAAACAAAGGCATGCCAGTGAAAGCAGAAACTAATATCATTCATGCACTTTTGAAATTCTCCAGAGGTTAATTCAGTATCAAAAATTTAATTTCTCAAATATAACAGCTATTTAGTGAAGTTAATAAACACACTTAGCTTCATACTTGAATGCTGTTACTATTTATTGACATCAAAACAAAACAAGCTGAGACTAAAAGTTGCTATTTAACAGGAACAGACATTGATGCAGTTTCCTTCCTGGAGAGGGTACACACTCAGATCATGAGACCTAAGATAAAACACACACTGGATTGTCAAGAATCAAACAAGGACTACCTTTTTCCTCTTAATAGAAAAAAAGCTGAAGATAAAAGCAGATGTTTGAAAATATTCTTCATGCTAAGCTCATGTAAGCAAACAAAAAACTAAAACTAATCCTTAAACTTTAGGACATTAGATGCAGAAGTAACATGACTATTTAAATTTTGGCACCAACAAAAGTTTGTTCTATCCTTCACTGTACTTATACTACAAGGACATGCTTGTTGCTTCTACACTTCCCAAAGTCAACAGTTATCATCAACAATGCAATAAAACTAGATTGGAATGGACGGGCACGGTGGCTCATACCTGTAATCCCAGCACTTTGGAAGGCCGAAGCAGGGGGAATCACCTGAGGTCAGGAGTTCAAGACCAGCATGGCCAACGTGGTGAAACCCCATGTCTACTAAAAATACAAAAATTAGCCAGGCACGGTGGCGGGCACCTGTAATCCCAGCTACTCGGGAGGCTGAGGCAGGAGAATCGGTTGAACCCAGGAGGTGGAGGTTGCAGTGAACCGACATTGAGCCACTGTACTCCAGGCTGGGCAACAGAGTGAGACCCTGTCTTAAAAAAAAAAAAAAAAAAAAAGAAAAGAAAATTCAATTTGGGATGAACAACAGCTTTTGATTTTAGAACCAGCTCTTACTTTTCTCTCGTGTCATACGTAATGAAGTCCTCACTTGACATTTCCCTGCAAATTGCAATGCATGTCCTCACCATCAGCTTTTTCTGACACTAAAATTAATTTGTATAAATTGCAAAAGCAATGAAATTGTACTTCCAATTCTGAACCTCTGATCAGATTCCTGCTTTGACACAAGACTTACTCCTCTGCAGTGTACCCCACCAGCACAACGACCCCCTTTCTCTCTATTCTTTGCCCTGAAGGCACTTCTGGATTGCTTAACGTGTGCTCTTTGGCTGCCTAGACAGTCAGGACACCTAAGGCCATCTGGACTTAACACTCCCTTCCTCCTTCTTTTCTATGGTTAATATCACTTTCCTGCTTTCTTTCTACTGCTGAATCTCCAGATTGGTGCTGCCATCTTGGCACCAGAATCGACCTCGGCTTCGAGCTCCTGGATGGTAAAGCTTCATCCCTGGATGATCCTGAAGTATAATGAAATATGTTACTGTTACAACAATGCTAATATGCTTTAAATGGGATTATCAGGTCATATCTTATACATATTAATATATACTAAAGCTCAGTAATTTAAGACCAAAAATGTGAGGGCATGGTAAATGACAACTTGCCCATTTCCTCTCTCCATCTCCAAAGAAAAGCAACCATTTTATAATTATTATTTTATAAGCCTGGTTCAATTTCTTTTTTTTCAGAGATATCATCTCACTGTGTCACCCAGGCTGAAGTGCAAGTGGCACAATTGCAGCTCACTGCAGCCTCGACATTCCAGACTCAAGCGATCCTCCCACCTCAGCTCCCTAGTAGCTGGGGTTGCAGGCAGGTGCAACCACACTGGGCTAAGTTTTTAAATTTTTAGTAGAGAGGGGGGGTCTCCCTATGTTATCCAGGCGGGTCTTGAACTCCTGAAGTTAAGTGATCCTCCCGCCTTGGCCTCCGAAATGCTAGGAGACGGGGTTTCGCCATGTAGGCCCAGCTCGTCTCCAATTGCTGACCTCCAGTTATCTGCCTGCCTCAGCCTCCCAAAGTGCTGGGTTTATAGGGATGAGCCACCGTGCCTGGCCTATAGTTATTAAGGACATGAAATTATGCTTTATGAGGAAGTGGTCCTCACCCCCCTTGCCTGCAACACAAGAAAGGAGAGGAAGGGAGCAAACTAGAAGAAGAAAGGTGGTATTGGGGAAAGGATATCAATTAAAGATGGATTTTAAAAATTGCTTAGCAGGAGGGAGGGCCCTCCTGTGGTTTCACTAGTTGATCTGGCTGAGGGATTTTCTCCAGTGACACTTGCAGCTTAGGGGCAAGAGGCTCCCATGACACCCTGTGCTACCGCGACCCTTCTGACATTGTGCATTATGATCTGATTATTGCTATTTGCCTCTTGCCAATACTGAACCATGAGTTCAACACAGACAAGGACTTATTTTGATCCTTGACCCCAGGGCCGGGCACACAGTCAGTGATTGGTACATGTTTGCTAAATGAATGAGCAAGTGGAAGAAATTGAAGAGGGTGGGGTGGGGATGGGTGGTTTATCCAGAGCTGGACAGGCAAGGCAAGTAGAACAGAAGAGGGAGGTGCTGACATGAAAACGGCCTTGAGATGGCTGGCAACAGGCTGGACAAAGAGGCAAGGGATGTCAGCTCATGCCTGGTGGTTCAGGAGAATGGCTTCTCTTAAGGCCAACTCCTCTAACCTCTATCTTGGCTTCCATTTTCACCTGCCTTTGCAGGAAGCCTACAGTATTAGTAGTCTCTTTCTCTTGGGTATTCATTCTTTTAGAGCTTTCCTTTTGGCTTCTAAACTTACTTACTTTCTCATATTTAAAATAATGCTTCATTAACACCAGTAACCTATGTATCTCAATTTCTTTCACAGCTGTGTTAGTCTGTTTTCACAGTGGTAGAAAGAAATACCCGAGACTGGGTAGTATATAAAGAGAAGAGGTTTAATTGACTCGCAGTTTCGAATGGCTCGGGAGGCCTCAGGAAATTTAAAATTATGGCAGAAGGTGAAGCAGGCATGCCTTACATGACAGCAGGCGAGAGGTGAATTGCGAGGACAGGAAAAACTGCCACTTTTAAGATCATCAGATCTGGTGTGACTCACTCACTATCAGGAGAACAGCATGAGGGAAACCAGCCTCCTAATCCAATCACCTCCCACCAACTTCCTCCCTTGACACATAAGGATTACAATTCAAGATAAGATTTGAGTGGGGACACAGAGCCCAAGCATATCAACAGCCATATGAGAAGTCTTCAAAAAGTCCATGGAAAACGTGTATTATCAAGAAACTGTGCATGGATTGCAAAATCTTTTTGAGGGCTGGGCATGGTGACTCACCCCTGTAATCCCAGCACTTTGGGAAGCTGAGACTGGTGGATCACTTGAGGTCAGGAGTTTGATACCAGCCTGGCCAACATGGTGAAACCTCGTCTCTACTAAAAAACAGAAAAATTAGCCAGGTGTGGTGGTTCACACTTGTATTCTCAGCTACTCAGGAGGCTGAGGGAGGAGAATAGCTTGAACTGGGGAGGTGAGATTGCAATGAGCTGAGATCGCGCCACAGCACTCCAGCCTGGGCGACAGAGTGAGACTCCATCTCAAAAACAAAATCTTTTTGCACCAAAACAAACTGGTACTAACGCATTATAAAATGTCTCAACAGGATCTAGTTTGAGTCATTAAAAAGGAGAAGTCATCAGTTTGAAAAGAGCTACAATCAGAGCAAAATGAATTCTGCTAAAATTGAAGGAACAACAAACGTCAAATTTAGGGTGACGTTAGGGTGGAAGAATGGTAAAATCACTGACGCTTTACCAAAAGTTTATGGGGACAATGCACCTAAATAAATCAGCAGTTTATAAATAGTTAATTTGTAAGAAAGGACAAGACGATGCTGAAGATGAAGCCTGCAGCAGCAGGTCATCCACATCAATTTGTGAGAAAAAAAATTTATCTTCTTTGTGCCCTAATTTGGAAGGACCAACGATTAACAGCAGAAACAACAGCAACACCATAGACATCACAATTGGTTCAGCTTACAGAATTCTGACTGAAAAATCAAAAGTTGAGCAAACTTTCCACTTGATGGGTGCCAAAACCAGATCAGCTGCAAAGAACAGAGCTTTCAATGGAAATTTTAAACAAGTAGGATCTATTGGTTGCTACAAAATTAATTGCAGTTTTTGCCATTGAAAGACATGTCAAAAACCGCAATTACTTTTGCCCCAACCAATAGATCATGAAGCATCTATTGGGAAAGTGTAACAGGAGGTGAAATGTGGCTTTCCAACTATGGAGACAAAGTACAATCGAAGTAATGGCTCCGAAGATGTGGAAGTGGTCCAGTCAAAGCAAAAGTGGTCTGGTCAAGAGGAAAGGTCATGGCAATAGTTTTTTGAGCTGCTTGAGAAATTTTGCTTGTTGACTTTCTGGAGGGCCAAAGAAAAATAACATCTGCTTATCATGAGAGTGTTTTGAGAAAGCCAAAGCTTTAGCAGAAAAATGCCCAGGAAAACTTCACCAGAGAGTCCTTTTCTACCACAGCAAAGGTTCTGCTCATGCCTCTCATCAAACGGGAAATTTTGAGAGAGTTTCAATGGGAAACCAGTAGGCATTCACCCTACAGTTGGTATTTAGCTCCTTCCAACTTCTTTTGGTTTCCTAATGATAAAAAATCTGTAAAGGGTACCATTTTTTTTCCAGTTAATAATGTAAAAAAGATTGCATTGATGTAAATTCCCAGGAACTCCAATTCTTTGGGGATGGATAAAATGGCTAGTATCTAAGTGCTGTGAGCAAGAGACAAAAATAAATAAATAAATGGCTAATATCATTGCTTACAAAAGTGTCAAAGTGTCTTGACCTTGGTGGATCTTATAAGTTTATATTTTTTATCTTTTATGTCTATTTTCCACAAACTTTTTTTTTTTTTTTTGAGACAGAGTCTGGCTCTGTCACCCAGGCTGGAGTGCAGTGACGTGATCTCCGCTCATTGCAACCTCCGCCTCCCGGGTTCAAGCGATTCTCCTGCCTGAGCCTCCTGAGTAGTTTGTACTACAGGTACGCGCCACAACACACAGCAATTTTTTTTTTCTATTTTTTTAGTAGAGGTGGGGTTTTGCCATGTTGGCCAGGCTGGTCTTGAACTCCTGACCTCAGGTGCTCCACCTGCTTCGGCCTCCCAAAATGCTGGGATTACAGGTGTGAGTCACTGCACCCATCGTCTGTTCTTTTAAAAATCCATGGCCGGGTGCGGTGGCTCACACCTGTAATCCCAGCACTTTGGGAGGCCGAGGTGGATGAATCACAAGGTCAAGAGATCATAGACCATCCTCGCCAACATGGTGAAACCCCGTCTCTACTAAAAATACAAAAATTAGCTGGGCTTGGTGGCACGTGCTTGAAGTTCCAGCTACTCGGGAGGCTGAGGCAGGAGAATCACTTGAACCCCGGAGGCAGAGGTTGCAGTGGGCAAAGATCGCGCTGCTGCACTCCAGTCTGGTGACAGAGCGAGACTCAGTCTCAAAAAAAAAAAAAAAAAAAAATCCCTCAGGCTGGACACAGTGGCTCATACCTGTAATCCCAGCACTTTGCGAGGCTAAGGTGGGCGGATTGCTTGAGCCCAAGAGTTTGAGATCAGCCTGGGCAACATGGGAAAACCCTGTCTTGACAAAAAATACAAAAGTTAGCTGGGCATGGTGGCCTATGCCTATATTCCCAGCTACTCAGGAGGCTGATGTGGGAGGATCAACTGAACCCAGAAGGTCAAGGCTGCAGTGAGCCGTGATTGTGCCATGGCACTCCAGTGGTGGTGACAGACGGAAACCTTACCTCAAAAGAAAAAAAAATATCCAGGCTGGGCCCAGTGGCTCATGCCTGTAATCTCAGCCCATTGGGAGGTTTAGGTGTGCACATCACTTGAGGTCAGGAATTGGAGACCAGCCTGGCCAACATGGTGAAACCCTGTCTCTACAAAAAATACAAAAATTAGCCATGTGTGGTGCCAGGCATCTGCAATCCAGCTACTTGGGAGGCAGAGGAAGGAGAATTTCTTCATCTCAGGAGGTGGAGGTTGCAGTGAGCCAAGATGGCACCACTGCACTACAGCCTGGGTGACAGAGCAAGACTCTGTCTTAAAAAAAAAGAAAAAAAATCCACCTAGGAACTAATTGCAAGCCATGATTCTTTCTGATAATTACACATTTATATGTTCAGGAGAATGTGAAGGAGGCCTCAGAGTAGAACTAAGGGTCCAGAAACTTTTGAAGATCCCTCGTACTTCTCTAAAAAGTTGTATATATCTTTTCCATTCTCAACCCAATCTGGCTTCCCTGCCCCATAATTCTAGGGCATTAGTGATTTGCAAGTCACTGAATGCCATGGCTTTTGTCAGGCATCATAATTGACCATTCAGCGGCATCCAACCCTGCTGGCCACTCCTCTTCCTTGAAACACTTTTCTCTTAGATTAAGTAACCCAGAGTCTTCTGGTTTTTCTCCTACTCTGTGGCTAGTCCTTCTCTGTTTTTGTAGATACATTTCTTTACCTCTATGTAATGTTAGTTTTTCGAGGTTGGGCCCTAGGTCTGCTTCTGTTCTTACTTCACTCTCCCTCTTAAGTAACAGAATCAATGGCCATGACTTCAACGACCACCTAAAAAGAGATGAGTTCCAAACATACATCCATTTCCCACCTGCCATTCACCCCTCACTGTAACATGGTTTCTGTCTCTTTTAGGTCATCAGTTTCATTAGTTCACTAATGAAATCACAACTGCCAAATCCAGTGAACACTTCCATTTCTTGTCTTCCTTAACCTCTCTGTGGCACGGGACATTGTCAGCCAATCTCCTTCTTGAAATTTTCCCTTCCTTTAGTACTCTTGCCCAGTTGACAATCATTTACTTTCAGTCAATACTGGTGGCTCTTGTACCTGCCTCTTTGGCTATTTGTTTCTAAAAGCTGGGAAAACATAAAGTGGTGATTAAGAAAGTAAAGGCGAACTGATGCCACGTCAGGAAGGGCTGGCAGAATGAATGAAAATCAGGCAAAAGCTCAAGGATGTTGTCTAACATTTTGTTCTTATGGGACAAGAATAGTGGATGTAGTTTGGATATTTGTCCCCACCCAAATCTCATGGAAATATAATCCCCAGTGTTGTAGGTGGGTCCTGGTGGGGTGTTGGGGTTATGGGGCGGATCCCTCATGGCTTGGTGCTGTCCTCTCCATAGTGAGTTCTTACAGAGCTGGTTGTTGTAAAGTGTGGCACCTCCTCCCCGCACTCACTCTCTTGCTCACTCTGTGATGTGAGATGGCTGCTCCTGCTTTACCTTCCGCTATGAGTAAAAGCTCCCTGAGGCCTCCCAGAAGCTGAGCAATGTGAGATTCCCCACTTGTACAACCTGCAGAACTGTAAGCCAATTAAACCTCTTTTATTTTTTTCTTTTCTTTTTTTTTTTTTTTTTTTTTTGAGATGGAGTCTCGCTCTATCACCCAGGCTGGAGTGCAGTGGTGCTATCTTGGCTCACTGCAACTTCTGCCTCCTGGGTTCAAGCGATTCTCCTGCCTCGGCCTCCCGAGTAGCTTGGATTACAGGAGCGTGCCACCATGCCCAGTTAATTTTTTTGTATTTTTAGTAGAGACAGGGTTTCACCATGTTGGCCAGGCTGGTCTCAAACTCCTGACATCAAGTGGTCATCCCACCTCAGCCTCACAAAGTGCTGGGATTACAGGCATGAGCCACCGTGCCCGGCCAAACTTCTTATCAATTACCCAGTCTCAGGTGTTTCTTTTTAGCAGTGCAAGAATGGTCTAATACAGGAGTGAACCATGAACTTATCGTTCCCTGGTGGACAAAACAAAGGCATGCTAGCGAAGGCAGAAACTAATATCATTCATCTGCTTTCCAAACTCCAAAGAGGTTAATTCAGTATCAAAAAATTAATTTCTCAAAATTCACAGCTGTTTGCTAAAGTTACTCACTATACTTAACTTCATACTTGAATGCTGTTACTATTTATTGACATCAAAACAAAACAAGCTGAGACTAAAAGTTGCTATTTAACAGGAATAGACATCGGTGCAGTTTCCTTCCTGGAGAGGGTAGGCACTCAGATCATGAGACCTAAGATCAAACTAGATTGTCAAGAATCCAACAAGGACTACATTTTACCTCTTAATAGAAAAAATGCTGGAGACAAAACAAGATGTTTAAAAATATTCTTCATGCCAAGCTTAGATAAGCAAATAAAAAACTAAAACTAATCCTAAAACTTGAGGATATTGGATACGGAAGTAACATGACTATTTAAATGTTTGCATCAATGAAAGTTTGTTCTATTCTTCCCTGTACTTGTACTACAAGGACATGCTTGTTGCTTCTATACTACCCAAAGTCAACAGTTATCATCAACAATTCAGTAGAAATAGATCAGAACAAGACTTCAAAGCGACTCTGCTCCACCAAAATTTAGAAACTCAATTTGGGATGAACAACAGCTTTTGATTTTAGAACCAGCTCTTACTTTTCTCTCACGTCATATGTGATAAAGTCCTCACTTGACATTTCCCCCTGCAAATTGCAATGCATGTCCTTGCCATCATCTTTTTCTGACTTTAATTTATAGAAATTGCAAAAGCAATGAAATTGTACTTCCAATTCTGAACCTCTGATCAGATTCCTGCTTTGAGGCAAAACTTACTCCTCTGCTGCACACTCCTCTACTCTTTTCTTTCTTTCTTTTTTTTTTTTTTTTTTGAGATGGAGTCTCACTCTGTTGCCCAGGCTGGAGTGCAGCGGCAAGATCACGGCTTACTGCAACCTCCGCCTCCTGAGTTCAAGCGATTCTCCTGCCTCAGCCTCCCGAGTACCTGGGACTACAGGCACCTGGCACCACGCCTGGCTAGTTCTTGTATTTTCAGTAGAGATGGGGTTTCACCATGTTGACCAGGCTGGTCTCAAACTCCTGACCTCAGGTAATCCGCCCGCCTTGGCCTCCCAAGGTGCTGGGATTACAGGTGTGAACCATCACACCCAGCCTCTCCTCTTCTTTTGTATGGCTAATACAACTTTCCTGCTTTCCTTCTACT
This sequence comes from Gorilla gorilla gorilla, assembly GCF_029281585.2. NCBI lineage: Eukaryota > Metazoa > Chordata > Mammalia > Primates > Hominidae > Gorilla > Gorilla gorilla. The sequence goes on from NC_073247.2 coordinate 131,496,199, forward strand.
GCTGAATCTCCAGACTTGGTTATGTCATCAGGGTGCGAGAGTCGACCTTGGCTTCGAGCTCCTGGATGGTAACACTGCATCCCTGGATGATTCTGAAGTACAATGAAATATGTTACTGTTACAACAATGCTGCTAAGCTTTTACGTGGGATTTTCAAGTCATAACTTATATATTAATATATACTAAAGTCCAGTCATTTAAGACCAAAAATGTGAAGGCATGGTAAATGACAACTTGCCCACTTCCTCTCTCCATTTCCAAAGAAAAGCGACCATTTCCTAATTATTATTTTATAAGCCTGGTACAACTTATTTTTCTTAGAGACATGGTCTCATTTTGTCACTCAGGCTGAAGTGCAAATGGCAAGATCGCAGCTCACAGCAGCCTTGACATTCCAGACTCCAGCGATCCTCCCACCTTAGCTCCCTAGTAGCTGGAATTGCAGGCACGCTCTACCACACTGGGCTAAGTTTTAAAATTTTTAATAGAGATGGGGTCTCCCTATGTTATCCAGGCTGGCTTTGAACTCCTGAAGTTAAATGATTCTGCCACCTTGGCCTCCCAAATGCTAGGATTGCCTGCATAGACGAAGTTTCGCTCTGGTTGTCCAGGTTGGAGTGCAGTAGTGCAATCTCGGCTCACTGTAACCTCTGCCTCCCGGGTTCAAGCGATTCTCCTGCCTTAGTCTGCTGAGTAGCTGGGACTACAGGTGCACACCACCAAGCCCGGCTAATTTTTGTATTTTTAGTAGAGACGGGGTTTCACCACGTAGGCCAGGTTCATCTCCAACTGCTGACCTCAAGTGATCCACCCGCCTCGGCCTCCCAAAGTGCTGGGATTACAGGCATGAGCCACCATGCCTGGCCTATAGTTATTAAGGACATGAAATTATGCTTTATGAGGAAGTGGTCCTCACCCTCCTTGCCTGCAAAACAAGAAAGGAGAGCAAGGGAGCAAAGTAGAAGAAAGGTGGCACTGGGGAAAGGATATCAATTCAAGACTGATGGTAAAAATTGCTTACCAGGAGGGAAGGCCCTCCTGTGGTTTCACCAATTGATCTGGTTGAGGGATTTTCTCCAGCGACACTTGCAGCTTAGGGGCAAGAGGCTCCCACGACACCCTGTGCTACCGCGACCCTTCTGACGTTGTGCATCATGATCTGATTATTGCTATTTGCCTCTTGCCAACACTGAAACATGAGTTCCACGTGCACAAGGATTTATTTGAATCCCTGACCCCAGGGCCGGGCACACAGTCAGTGATTGGTACATGTTTGCTAAATGAATGAGCAAATGGAAGAAATTGAAGAGGGTGGGGTGGGGATGGGTGGTCCAGAGCTGGACAGGCCAGGCAAGTAGAACAGAAGAGGGAGGTGCTGACATGAAAACAGGCTAGACAAAGAGGCAAGGATGTCAACTCATGCCTGGGGGTTCAGGAGTGTTGCTTCTCCTAAGGCCAACTCCTCTAACCTCTACCTTGGCTTCCATTTTCACCTGCCTTTGCAGGAAGCCTACAGTATTCGTTGTCTCTTTCTCTTGAGTATTCATCCTTGTAGAGCTTACCTTTTGGCTTCTAAACTTACTTACTTTCTCATTTAAAATAATGCTTCATTAACACCATTAACCTATGTATTGCCATTTCTTTCACAGCTATATTAATCGGTTTTCACACTAGTAGAAAAAATACCCAAGGCTGGGTAATATATAAAGAGAAGAGGTTTAATTATTTTATTTTATTTTTATTTATTTATAAAATAAATAAAATATGTGATGTAGTCTCGCTCTTGTCGCCCAGGCTGGAGTGCAATGGTGCCATCTCGGCTGACCACACTTCTGCCCTTCAGGTTTAAGCGCTTCTCCTGCCTCAGCCTCCTAAGTAGCTAGAATTACAGGCGGGCATAAGCACACCCAGCTAATTTTTGTATTTTTAGTAGAGATGGGTTTCGCCATGTTTGCCTGGCTGGTCTGGAACTCCTGACCTCAGGTGATCCACCGGCCTTGGTCTCCCAAAGCTGGGATTACAGGGGTGAGCCACCAAGCCCAGTCGAAGAGGTTTAATTGACTCACAGTTCCACATGGCTGGGGGAGCCTCAGGAAACTTACAATCATGGCAGAAGGGGAAGTGGACACATGCTACATGGCAGCAGACTAGAGGTGAAGTGCGAGCATAGGAAAAACTGCCTTGTTTAAAACCATCAGATCTTGTGAGACTTACTCACTATCACAAGATCAGCATGTGCGAGACTGCCCCAATAATCCAATCACCTCCTACCAAGCTCCTCCCTTGACACATGAGGATTACAGTTTAAGATGAGATTTGGGTGCGGGAACAGAGCTCAATCATATCAACAGTCATATGAGAAGTCTTCAGAAAGTCCATGGAAAATGTGTATTATCAAGAAACTATGCATGGATTGCAAAATCTTTTGGCACCAAAATAAACTGGTACTAACTCGTTAAAAAATATCTCGACAGGATCTAGTTTGAGGCATTAAAAAGGAGAAGGCATCAGTGTGAAAAGAGCTCCTATCAGCGAAAAATGAATTCTGCTAAAATTGAAGGAAGAACAAACATAAAATTTAAGATGAAGCTTGGGTGGAAGAATGGTAAAATCACTGATGCTTTACCAAAAGTTTATGGGGACAATGCCCCTAAAGAGATCAGCAGTTTACAAATGGATAACTTGTAAGAAAGGACAAAATGATGTTGAAGATGAAGCCTGCAGCAGCAGGTCATCCACATCAATATGCAAGGGAAAAAATTAGGCCAGGCGCGGTGGCTCACACGTGTAATCCCAGCACTTTGGGAGGCCGAGGCAGGTGGATCACAAGGTCAGGAGTTCACAGCCTGGCCAACATAGTGAAACCCCATCTCTACTAAAAATACAAAAATTAGTTGGGCATGGTGGCATGAGCCTGTAGTCCCAGCTACTCAGGAGGCCGAGGCAGGAGAATCGCTTGAACCCAGGAGGCGGAGGTTGTGGTGAGCTGAGATCATGCCACTGCACTCCAACCTGGGCAACAGAATGAGACTCCGTCTTAAAAAACAACAACAACAACAAAAATCCTCTTTGTGCTTTAACTGAAAAGCATCGGCCGGGTGTGGTGGCTCACCCCTGTAATTCCAGCACTCTGGGAGGCCAAGGCGGGCGGGTCACCTGACCAACCCGGCCCACATGGTGAAACCCTGTCTCTAATAAAAATACAAAAATTAACTGGGTGCGGTGGCGGGTGTCTGTAATCCCAACTACTCGGGAGGCTGAGGCACGAGAATCATTGAACCCGGGAGGCAGAGGTTGCAGTGAGCCAAGACTGTGCCACTGGCCTCCAGCCTTCGTGAGAGACTAAGACCAACTATTAATGGCAGAAACAACAGCCATCACCATAGACATCACAATTGGTTCAGCTTACACAATTCTGACTGAAAAATTAAAAGCTGAGCAAACTTTCCACTTGATGGGTGCCAAAACCAGATCAGCTGCAGACAAGAACAGAGATTTCAATGGAAATTTTAAACAAGTGAGATCTATTAGGTTGCTGCATATTAATTGTGGTTTATGCCATGGAATGTCAAAAGCCGCAATTACGTTGGCACCGACCAATAGATCATGAAGCATCTATTGGGAAAGTGTAACGGGAGGTGATACGTGGCTTTCCCAGTATGACTCTGAAGACAAAGCAATATCAAAGCAATGACTCCGAAGAGGTGGAAGAGATCCAGTCAAAGCAAAACTGGACTGGCCAAGAGCAAAGGTCATGGCAATAGTTTTTTGAGCTGCTTGAGCAACTCTCCTTATTGACTTTCTGGAGGGCCAAAGAATAGTAACACCAGCTTTTTTTTTTTTTTTTTTTTTTTTTTTTTTTTTTTTGAGACCAAATCTCACTCTGTCACCCAGGCTGGACTGCAGTGGTGCAATCTCGGCTCACTGCAACCTCTGCCTCCCAGGTTCAAGCTGTTCTCCTGCCTCAGCCTCCTGAGTAGCTGGGATTACAGGCACGCACCACCATGCCTGGCTAATTTTTGTATTTTTAGTAGAAACGAGGTTTCACCATGTTGGTCAGGCTTGTCTCGAACTGCTGACCTCGTGATCCTCCCATCTCGGCCTCCCAGAGTGCTGGGATTACAGGCATGAGCCACCGTGCCTGGCCAACACCTGCTTATTATGAGAGTGTTTTGAGAAGGCCAAAGCTTTAGCAGCAAAATGCCCAGGAAAGCTTCACCAGAGAGTCCTTGTCTACCACGGTAATGCTTCTGCTCGTGCCTCTCATCAAACAAGGGCAATTTTGAGAGTTTCAATGGGAAACCATTAGGCATCCACCTTACAGTTGGGATTTGGCTTCTTCTGTCACTTTTTTGTTTCCTAATTTTAAAAAGCCTGTAAAGGGCAACCATTTCTCTTCAGTTAATAATGTAAAAAAGATTTCATTGATGTGGTTAAATTCCAAGGACCTCCACTTCTTAGGGGATGGATGAAATGACTAGTATGTAATTGTTGTGAGCAAGAGACATACATACATACATAAATGGCTAGTTATCATTGCTTACGAAAGTGTCTTGACCTTGGTGGATCTTACGATGAGAAATTTATATTTTTTTCTTTTATTTCTATTTTCCACAAACTTTTCTATTTTTCCTTTTTTTTTTTTTTTTTTTGAGATGGAGTCTGGCTCTGTTGCCCAGCAGGAGTGCAGTGGCACGACCTTGGCTCACTGCAATCTCCGCCTCTTGGGTTCAAACGATTCTCCAGCCTCAGCCTCCCGACTAACTGGGATTACAGGAGCCCGCCACTGTGCCTGGCTAATTTTTGTATTTTTAGTAGAGACTGGGTTTCACCATGTTGGCCAGGTTTGTCTTGAATCCCTGACCTCAGGTGAAGTGCCCGCCTTGGCCTCCCAAAGTGCTGGGACTACAGGCATGTGCCACCATCCCTTGCCTTTTTGTTGTGGGGGGGATGGAGTCTCCCTCTGTCGCTCAGGCAGGAGTGCAGTGGTGAGATCTAGGCTCACTACAACCTCTGCCTCCCGAGTTGAAGTGATTCTCCTGTCTGAGCCTCCTGAGAAGTTTGGACTACAGGTGTGCTCCACCAAGCCCGGCCAAATTTTTTTTTTTGTATTTTTTGGTAGAGATGGGGTTTTACCATGTTGGCCAGGCTGGTCTCAAACTCCTGACCTCAGGTGATCCACCTACCTCAGCCTCCCAAAGTGCTGGGATTACAGGCATGTGCCACCATGCCCGGCCTTTTTTTGGGTGTGGTGGTGAGGGGGGCAGATGGAGTCTAACTCTGTTGCTCAGGCAGGAGTGCAGGGTTGAGATCTCTGCTCACTGGAACCTCCGCCACTCGAGTTCAAGTGATTCTCCTGCCTGAGCCTCCTGAGGAGTTTGGACTACAGGTGTGCTCCACCAAGCGTGGCCAATTTTTTTTTTTTTTTTTTTTTTTTGTATTTTTTGGTAGAGATGGAGTTTCACCATGTTGGCCAGGCTGGTCTCGAACTCCTGACCTCAGGTGATCCAACCGCCTCAGCCTCCCAAAGTGCTGGGATTACAGGCATGAGCCACTGCCCCTGGCTTCTGTTCTTTTAAAAATCCATATAAAGCTGGACACAGTGGCTCATGCGTATAATCCCAGCACTTTTCGAGGCCACAGTGGACAGATTGTTTGAGCCCAGGCATCTGGCAAACACATGCCATGTTAGGAAGGGCTGGCAGGATGAATGAAAATCAGGCAAAAGCTCAAGGATGTTGTCTAAACATTTTGTTCTTATGGGACCAGAACAGTTGATGTAGTTTCGAAATTTGTCCCCACCCAAATCTCATGGAAATATAATCCCCAGTGTTGTACGTGGGGCCTGGTGGGGTGTTGGGGTTATGGGGCGGATCCCTCATGGCTTGGTGCTGTCCTCTCCATAGTGAGTTCTTACAGATCAGGTTGTTGTAAAGTGTGGCACCTCCTTCCCGCACTCACTCTCTTGCTCACTCTGTGATGTGACATGCCTGCTCCTGCTTCACTTTCCGCCATGAGTAAAAGGTCCCTGAGGCCTCCCAGAAGCTGAGCAATGTCAGATGCCATGCTTGTACAGCCTGCAGAACTGTGAACCAGTTAAACCTCTTTTCTTATAAACTACCCAGTCTCAGGCATTTATTTATAGCAATGCAAGAACGGCCTAATACAGGAGTGAACCATGAACTGATCTTTCTCTGGTGGACAAAACAAAGGCAATGCCTGTGAAGGCAGAAACTAACATTATTCATCTGCTTTTGATACTTCCAAGAGGCTAATACACTATAAAAAATTTAATTTCTCAAAACTCACAGCTGGCTGGGCGTGGTGGCTCACGCCTGTAATCCCAGCACTTTGGGAGGCCGAGGCCGGTGGATCACGAGGTCAGGAGTTCAAGACCAGCCTGGCCAAGACGGTGAAACCCCATCTCTACTAAAAATACAAAAAATTAACCGGGCGCGGTGGCAGGTGCCTGTAGTCCCAGCTACTCAGGAGGCTGAGGAAGGAGAATCATTTGAACCCGGAGGGTGGAGGTTGCAGTGAGCCGAGATTGTGCCACTGCACTCCAGCCTGGGTGACAGAGTGAAACTCCGTCTCAAAAAAAAAAACAAAAAACAAACAAACAAAAAAAAACAACAAAAAAAACTCACAGCTGTTTACTAAAGTTACTCACTACACTTAGCTTCATACTTGACTGCTGTTACTATGTATTGACATCAAAACAAAACAAACTGAAACTAAAAGTTGATATGTAACAACAACAGACATTGGTGCAGTTTCCTTCCTGGAGAGGGTAGGCACCAGATCATGAGACCTGAGATAAAACAAACTAGATTGTCAAGAATCCAACAAGGACTACATTTTACCTCTTAATAGAAAAAATGCTGGAGACGAAACGAGATGTTTAAAAATATTCTTCATGCTAAGCTTATGTAAGCAAATAAAAAAACAAAAGTAACCCTAAAACGTTAGGACATTGGATACAGAAGTAACATGACTATTTAAATGTTTGCATCAATGAAAGTTTGTTCTATCTTTCCCTGTACTTATAGACAAGGACATGCTTGTTGCTTCTACACTACCCAAAGTCAACAGTTATCATTAGCAATGCAATAGAAATAGATGGGAATAAAGCTTCAAAGCAACTCTGCTCCACCAAAATTTAGAAATTCAATTCAGGATGAACAACAGCTTTTGATTTTAAAACCAGCTCTTACTTTTCTTTCGTGTCACACGTGATGAAGTCCTCACTTGACATTTCCCCTGCAAATTGCAATGCATGTCCTCGCCATCAGCATTTTCTGACACTTTAATTTATAGGAATTGCAAAAACAATAAAATTGTACTTCCAATTCTGAACCTCCAATCAGATTCCTGCTTTGAGACAAAACTTACTATTCTGCTGCGTACTCCTCTCCTCTTCTTTTCTTTCATTTTTTTTTTTTTTTTTTTTTGGAGATAGAGCCTCCCTAGTGTCACCCAGGCTAGAGTGCAGTGGCACGATCATGGCTTACTGCAACCTCCACCTCCTGAGTTTAATCAATTCTCCTGCCTCAGCCTCTCGAGTACCTGGGACTACAGGCACCTGCCACCAAGCCCGGCTAATTTTTGTAGTTTTAGTAGAGACTGGGTTTCACCATGTTGGCCAGGCTGGTCTCAAAGTCCTGACCTCAGGTGATCCACCCATATCGGCCTCCCAAAATGCTGGGATTACAGCCATGAGCCACCACGCCCGGCCTCTCCTCTTCTTTTCTATGGCTAATACCACTTTCCTGCTTTCTTTCTACTGCTGAATCTCCAGACTTGCCATCAGGGTGCCAGAGTTGACCTCTGCTTCGAGCTCCTGGATGGTAACGCTGTATCCATGGATCATCCTGAAGTACAATGAAATATGTTACTGTTACAACAATGCTACTAAGCTTTTACATGGGATTTTCAGGTTATACCTTATATATTAATATATACTAAAGCCCAGCCATTTAAGACCAAAAATGTGAGGGCATGGTAAATGACAACTTGCCCACTTCCTCTCTCCATCTCCAAAGAAAAGCAATCATTTCCTAATTATTATTTTATAAGGCTGGTATCACTTTTTTTTGGGGCGACATGGTCTCGTGTCACCCAGGCTGAAGCACCAGTGGCAAGATTGGGGCTCACTGCAGTCTCGACATTCCAGACTCAAGCAATCCTCCCACCTCGGCTCCCTAGTAGTTGGAATTGCAGGCACGCTCTACCACACTGGGCTAAGTTTTAAAATTTTTAATAGAGATGGGGTCTCCCTATGTTATCCAGGCTAGTCTCAAACTCCTGAAGTTAAATGATCCTCCCGCCTTGGCCTCCCAAAAGCTAGGACTACCTGCATGAGCCATCATCCCTGGCCTATTTCTTTCTTTTTTTTTTTTTTAGATGAAGTTTTGCTCTTGTTGCCCAGCTAGAGTGCAGTGGTGCCATCTTGGCTTACTGCAACCTCTGCCTCCTGGGTTCAAGCGATTCTTCTGCCTTAGTCTCCCTAGCAGCTAGGACTACAGGTGCACGCCACCATGCTGGGCTAATTTTTGTATTTTTAGTAGAGACAGGGTTTCACCATTTAGGCCAGGTTCGTCTCCAACTGTTGACCTCAAGTGATACACCCGCCTCGGCCTCCCAAAGTGCTGGGATTACAGGCATGAGCCACCATGCCTGGCCTATAGTTATTAAGGACATGAAATTATGCTTTATGAGGAAGTGGTCCTCACCTCCTTTGCCTGCAACACAAGAAAGGAGAACAAGGCAGCAAATTAGAAGAAGAAAGGTGGCACTGGGGAAAGGATATCAACTCAAGATGGATTTTAAAAATTGCTTAGTAGGAGGGAGGGCCCTCCTGTGGTTTCACCAGTTGATCTGATTGAGGGATTTTCTCCAGCGACACTTGCAGCTTAGGGGCAAGAGGCTCCCACACCAACCTGTGCTACCGCAACCCTTCTGACATTGTGCATCATGATCTGATTATTGCTATTTGCCTCTTGCCAACACTGAAACATGAGTTTCACAAGTACAAGGATTTATTTGAATCCTTGACCTCCAGGGCCTGGCACACAGTCAGTGATTGGTACATGTTTGCTAAATGAATGGGTGAGTGGAAGAAATTTAAGACGGTGGGGTGGGGATGGGTGGTTTACCCAGAGCTGGACAGGCAAGGCAAGTAGAACAGAAGAGGGAGGTGCTGACATGAAAACGGCCTTGAGATGGCTGGCAACAGGCTGGACAAAGAGGCAAGGGATGTCAACTCATGCCTGGTGGTTCAGGAAACATTGTTTCTCCTCTAACCTCTACCTTGGCTACCATTTTCACCTGCCTTTGAAGGAAGCCAACAGTATTCGTTGTCTCTTTCTCTTGGCTATTCATCCTTCTAGAGCTTTCCTTTTGGCTTCTAAACTTACTTTCTCATACTTAAAATGATGCTTCATTAAAACCATTAACCTATGTATCTCCATTTCTTTCATAGCTGTATTAGTTGGTTTCCCCACTGGTAGAAAGAAATGCCTGAGACTGGGTAATATATAAAGAGAAGAGGTTTAATTGACTCACCATTTTGCATGGCTGGGGGAGCCTCAGAAAATTTACAATCATGGCAGAAGGGGAAGCGGGCACGTCTTATATGGCAGCAGACTAGAGATGAAGTGCGAGCATAGGAAAAACTGCCTTGTATAAAACCATCAGATTTCGTGAGACTTACTATCACGAGATAAGCATGTGGGAAACTGTCCCCCACCACAAATCCAATCACCTCCCACCAAGCTCCTCCCTTGACACATGAGGATTACAATTTAAGATGAGATTTGGGTATAGGCACAGAGCCCAATCTTATCAACAGCCATATGAGAAGTCTTCAAAAAGTCCATGGAAAATGTGTATTATCAAGAAACTGTGCACGGATTGCAAAATCTTTCGGCACCAAAATAAACTGGTACTAACTCGTTAAAAAATATCTCGACAGGATCTACCTTGCGGCATTAAAAAGGAGAAGTCATCCATTTGAAAAGAGCCCCTATCAGAGCAAAATGGATTCTGCTAAAATTGAAGAAAGAACAAACATAAAATTTAAGATGAAGCTTGAGTAGAAGAACGGTAAAATCACTGATGCTTTACCCAAAGTTTATGAGGACAATGCCCCTAAAGAAATCAGCAGTTTACAAATGGATAACTTGTAAGAAGGGACAAGACGATGTTGAAGATGAAGCCTGCAGCAGCAGGTCATCCACATCAATTGGCAAGAAAAAAAATTAATCCTGTTTGTGCTCTAACTGGAAAGCTTTGGCCAGATGTGGTGGCACCCCTGTAATCCCAGCACTCTGGGAGGCCAAGGCGGGCAGATCACTTGTGGTCAGGAGTTCGAGACCAGCCTGGCCAACATGATGAAACCCCGTACCTAAGAAAAATACAAAAATTAGTTGGGCGCAGTGCAGGGTGCCTGTAATCCCAGCTACTCGGGAGGCTGAGGCAGAAGAGTCATTGGACCTGCAGGCGGAGGTTGCAGTGAGCCAAGATCATGCCACTGGCCTCCAGCCTGGGTGACAGAGTCAGATTCTGTCTCAAAAAAAAAGAAAAAAAGAAAAAGAAAAGGACCAACAATTAATGGCAGAAACAACAGCCAACACCACACACATTTCAATTGGTTCAGCTTACACAATTCTGACTGAAAAATTAAAAGCTGAGCAAACTTTCCACTTGATGGGTGCCAAAACCAGATCAGCTGCAGACAAGAACAGAGATTTCAATGGAAATTTTAAACAAGTGAGATCTATTAGGTTGCTGCATATTAATTGTGGTTTACGCCATGGAATGTCAAAAGCCGCAATTACGTTGGCACCGACCAATAGATCATGAAGCATCTATTGGGAAAGTGTAACGGGAGGTGATACGTGGCTTTCCCAGTATGACTCTGAAGACAAAGCAATATCAAAGCAATGACTCCGAAGAGGTGGAAGAGATCCAGTCAAAGCAAAACTGGACTGGCCAAGAGCAAAGGTCATGGCAATAGTTTTTTGAGCTGCTTGAGCAACTCTCCTTATTGACTTTCTGGAGGGCCAAAGAATAGTAACACCAGCTTTTTTTTTTTTTTTTTTTTTTTTTTTTTTTGAGACCAAATCTCACTCTGTCACCCAGGCTGGACTGCAGTGGTGCAATCTCGGCTCACTGCAACCTCTGCCTCCCAGGTTCAAGCTGTTCTCCTGCCTCAGCCTCCTGAGTAGCTGGGATTACAGGCACGCACCACCATGCCTGGCTAATTTTTGTATTTTTAGTAGAAACGAGGTTTCACCATGTTGGTCAGGCTTGTCTCGAACTGCTGACCTCGTGATCCTCCCATCTCGGCCTCCCAGAGTGCTGGGATTACAGGCATGAGCCACCGTGCCTGGCCAACACCTGCTTATTATGAGAGTGTTTTGAGAAGGCCAAAGCTTTAGCAGCAAAATGCCCAGGAAAGCTTCACCAGAGAGTCCTTGTCTACCACGGTAATGCTTCTGCTCGTGCCTCTCATCAAACAAGGGCAATTTTGAGAGTTTCAATGGGAAACCATTAGGCATCCACCTTACAGTTGGGATTTGGCTTCTTCTGTCACTTTTTTGTTTCCTAATTTTAAAAAGTCTGTAAAGGGCAACCATTTCTCTTCAGTTAATAATGTAAAAAAGATTTCATTGATGTGGTTAAATTCCAAGGACCTCCACTTCTTAGGGGATGGATGAAATGACTAGTATGTAATTGTTGTGAGCAAGAGACATACATACATACATAAATGGCTAGTTATCATTGCTTACGAAAGTGTCTTGACCTTGGTGGATCTTACGATGAGAAATTTATATTTTTTTCTTTTATTTCTATTTTCCACAAACTTTTCTATTTTTCCTTTTTTTTTTTTTTTTTTGAGATGGAGTCTGGCTCTGTTGCCCAGCAGGAGTGCAGTGGCACGACCTTGGCTCACTGCAATCTCTGCCTCTTGGGTTCAAACGATTCTCCAGCCTCAGCCTCCCGACTAACTGGGATTACAGGAGCCCGCCACTGTGCCTGGCTAATTTTTGTATTTTTAGTAGAGACTGGGTTTCACCATGTTGGCCAGGTTTGTCTTGAATCCCTGACCTCAGGTGAAGTGCCCGCCTTGGCCTCCCAAAGTGCTGGGACTACAGGCATGTGCCACCATCCCCTGCCTTTTTGTTGTGGGGGGGATGGAGTCTCCCTCTGTCGCTCAGGCAGGAGTGCAGTGGTGAGATCTAGGCTCACTACAACCTCTGCCTCCCGAGTTGAAGTGATTCTCCTGTCTGAGCCTCCTGAGAAGTTTGGACTACAGGTGTGCTCCACCAAGCCCGGCCAAATTTTTTTTTTTGTATTTTTTGGTAGAGATGGGGTTTTACCATGTTGGCCAGGCTGGTCTCAAACTCCTGACCTCAGGTGATCCACCTACCTCAGCCTCCCAAAGTGCTGGGATTACAGGCATGTGCCACCATGCCCGGCCTTTTTTTGGGTGTGGTGGTGAGGGGGGCAGATGGAGTCTAACTCTGTTGCTCAGGCAGGAGTGCAGGGTTGAGATCTCTGCTCACTGGAACCTCCGCCACTCGAGTTCAAGTGATTCTCCTGCCTGAGCCTCCTGAGGAGTTTGGACTACAGGTGCGCTCCACCAAGCGTGGCCAATTTTTTTTTTTTTTTTTTTTTTTTGTATTTTTTGGTAGAGATGGAGTTTCACCATGTTGGCCAGGCTGGTCTCGAACTCCTGACCTCAGGTGATCCAACCGCCTCAGCCTCCCAAAGTGCTGGGATTACAGGCATGAGCCACTGCCCCTGGCTTCTGTTCTTTTAAAAATCCATATAAAGCTGGACACAGTGGCTCATGCGTATAATCCCAGCACTTTTCGAGGCCACAGTGGACAGATTGTTTGAGCCCAGGCATCTGGCAAACACATGCCATGTTAGGAAGGGCTGGCAGGATGAATGAAAATCAGGCAAAAGCTCAAGGATGTTGTCTAAACATTTTGTTCTTATGGGACCAGAACAGTTGATGTAGTTTCGAAATTTGTCCCCACCCAAATCTCATGGAAATATAATCCCCAGTGTTGTACGTGGGGCCTGGTGGGGTGTTGGGGTTATGGGGCGGATCCCTCATGGCTTGGTGCTGTCCTCTCCATAGTGAGTTCTTACAGATCAGGTTGTTGTAAAGTGTGGCACCTCCTTCCCGCACTCACTCTCTTGCTCACTCTGTGATGTGACATGCCTGCTCCTGCTTCACTTTCCGCCATGAGTAAAAGGTCCCTGAGGCCTCCCAGAAGCTGAGCAATGTCAGATGCCATGCTTGTACAGCCTGCAGAACTGTGAACCAGTTAAACCTCTTTTCTTATAAACTACCCAGTCTCAGGCATTTATTTATAGCAATGCAAGAACGGCCTAATACAGGAGTGAACCATGAACTGATCTTTCTCTGGTGGACAAAACAAAGGCAATGCCTGTGAAGGCAGAAACTAACATTATTCATCTGCTTTTGATACTTCCAAGAGGCTAATACACTATAAAAAATTTAATTTCTCAAAACTCACAGCTGGCTGGGCGTGGTGGCTCACGCCTGTAATCCCAGCACTTTGGGAGGCCGAGGCCGGTGGATCACGAGGTCAGGAGTTCAAGACCAGCCTGGCCAAGACGGTGAAACCCCATCTCTACTAAAAATACAAAAAATTAACCGGGCGCGGTGGCAGGTGCCTGTAGTCCCAGCTACTCAGGAGGCTGAGGAAGGAGAATCATTTGAACCCGGAGGGTGGAGGTTGCAGTGAGCCGAGATTGTGCCACTGCACTCCAGCCTGGGTGACAGAGTGAAACTCCGTCTCAAAAAAAAAAACAAAAAACAAACAAACAAACAAAAAAAAACAACAAAAAAAACTCACAGCTGTTTACTAAAGTTACTCACTACACTTAGCTTCATACTTGACTGCTGTTACTATGTATTGACATCAAAACAAAACAAACTGAAACTAAAAGTTGATATGTAACAACAACAGACATTGGTGCAGTTTCCTTCCTGGAGAGGGTAGGCACCAGATCATGAGACCTGAGATAAAACAAACTAGATTGTCAAGAATCCAACAAGGACTACATTTTACCTCTTAATAGAAAAAATGCTGGAGACGAAACGAGATGTTTAAAAATATTCTTCATGCTAAGCTTATGTAAGCAAATAAAAAAACAAAAGTAACCCTAAAACGTTAGGACATTGGATACAGAAGTAACATGACTATTTAAATGTTTGCATCAATGAAAGTTTGTTCTATCTTTCCCTGTACTTATAGACAAGGACATGCTTGTTGCTTCTACACTACCCAAAGTCAACAGTTATCATTAGCAATGCAATAGAAATAGATGGGAATAAAGCTTCAAAGCAACTCTGCTCCACCAAAATTTAGAAATTCAATTCAGGATGAACAACAGCTTTTGATTTTAAAACCAGCTCTTACTTTTCTTTCGTGTCACACGTGATGAAGTCCTCACTTGACATTTCCCCTGCAAATTGCAATGCATGTCCTCGCCATCAGCATTTTCTGACACTTTAATTTATAGGAATTGCAAAAACAATAAAATTGTACTTCCAATTCTGAACCTCCAATCAGATTCCTGCTTTGAGACAAAACTTACTATTCTGCTGCGTACTCCTCTCCTCTTCTTTTCTTTCATTTTTTTTTTTTTTTTTTTTTTGGAGATAGAGCCTCCCTAGTGTCACCCAGGCTAGAGTGCAGTGGCACGATCATGGCTTACTGCAACCTCCACCTCCTGAGTTTAATCAATTCTCCTGCCTCAGCCTCTCGAGTACCTGGGACTACAGGCACCTGCCACCAAGCCCGGCTAATTTTTGTAGTTTTAGTAGAGACTGGGTTTCACCATGTTGGCCAGGCTGGTCTCAAAGTCCTGACCTCAGGTGATCCACCCATATCGGCCTCCCAAAATGCTGGGATTACAGCCATGAGCCACCACGCCCGGCCTCTCCTCTTCTTTTCTATGGCTAATACCACTTTCCTGCTTTCTTTCTACTGCTGAATCTCCAGACTTGCCATCAGGGTGCCAGAGTTGACCTCTGCTTCGAGCTCCTGGATGGTAACGCTGTATCCATGGATCATCCTGAAGTACAATGAAATATGTTACTGTTACAACAATGCTACTAAGCTTTTACATGGGATTTTCAGGTTATACCTTATATATTAATATATACTAAAGCCCAGTCATTTAAGACCAAAAATGTGAGGGCATGGTAAATGACAACTTGCCCACTTCCTCTCTCCATCTCCAAAGAAAAGCAATCATTTCCTAATTATTATTTTATAAGGCTGGTATCACTTTTTTTTGGGGCGACATGGTCTCGTGTCACCCAGGCTGAAGCGCCAGTGGCAAGATTGGGGCTCACTGCAGTCTCGACATTCCAGACTCAAGCAATCCTCCCACCTCGGCTCCCTAGTAGTTGGAATTGCAGGCACGCTCTACCACACTGGGCTAAGTTTTAAAATTTTTAATAGAGATGGGGTCTCCCTATGTTATCCAGGCTAGTCTCAAACTCCTGAAGTTAAATGATCCTCCCGCCTTGGCCTCCCAAAAGCTAGGACTACCTGCATGAGCCATCATCCCTGGCCTATTTCTTTCTTTTTTTTTTTTTTAGATGAAGTTTTGCTCTTGTTGCCCAGCTAGAGTGCAGTGGTGCCATCTTGGCTTACTGCAACCTCTGCCTCCTGGGTTCAAGCGATTCTTCTGCCTTAGTCTCCCTAGCAGCTAGGACTACAGGTGCACGCCACCATGCTGGGCTAATTTTTGTATTTTTAGTAGAGACAGGGTTTCACCATTTAGGCCAGGTTCGTCTCCAACTGTTGACCTCAAGTGATACACCCGCCTCGGCCTCCCAAAGTGCTGGGATTACAGGCATGAGCCACCATGCCTGGCCTATAGTTATTAAGGACATGAAATTATGCTTTATGAGGAAGTGGTCCTCACCTCCTTTGCCTGCAACACAAGAAAGGAGAACAAGGCAGCAAATTAGAAGAAGAAAGGTGGCACTGGGGAAAGGATATCAACTCAAGATGGATTTTAAAAATTGCTTAGTAGGAGGGAGGGCCCTCCTGTGGTTTCACCAGTTGATCTGATTGAGGGATTTTCTCCAGCGACACTTGCAGCTTAGGGGCAAGAGGCTCCCACACCAACCTGTGCTACCGCAACCCTTCTGACATTGTGCATCATGATCTGATTATTGCTATTTGCCTCTTGCCAACACTGAAACATGAGTTTCACAAGTACAAGGATTTATTTGAATCCTTGACCTCCAGGGCCTGGCACACAGTCAGTGATTGGTACATGTTTGCTAAATGAATGGGTGAGTGGAAGAAATTTAAGACGGTGGGGTGGGGATGGGTGGTTTACCCAGAGCTGGACAGGCAAGGCAAGTAGAACAGAAGAGGGAGGTGCTGACATGAAAACGGCCTTGAGATGGCTGGCAACAGGCTGGACAAAGAGGCAAGGGATGTCAACTCATGCCTGGTGGTTCAGGAAACATTGTTTCTCCTCTAACCTCTACCTTGGCTACCATTTTCACCTGCCTTTGAAGGAAGCCAACAGTATTCGTTGTCTCTTTCTCTTGGCTATTCATCCTTCTAGAGCTTTCCTTTTGGCTTCTAAACTTACTTTCTCATACTTAAAATGATGCTTCATTAAAACCATTAACCTATGTATCTCCATTTCTTTCATAGCTGTATTAGTTGGTTTCCCCACTGGTAGAAAGAAATGCCTGAGACTGGGTAATATATAAAGAGAAGAGGTTTAATTGACTCACCATTTTGCATGGCTGGGGGAGCCTCAGAAAATTTACAATCATGGCAGAAGGGGAAGCGGGCACGTCTTATATGGCAGCAGACTAGAGATGAAGTGCGAGCATAGGAAAAACTGCCTTGTATAAAACCATCAGATTTCGTGAGACTTACTATCACGAGATAAGCATGTGGGAAACTGTCCCCCACCACAAATCCAATCACCTCCCACCAAGCTCCTCCCTTGACACATGAGGATTACAATTTAAGATGAGATTTGGGTATAGGCACAGAGCCCAATCTTATCAACAGCCATATGAGAAGTCTTCAAAAAGTCCATGGAAAATGTGTATTATCAAGAAACTGTGCACGGATTGCAAAATCTTTCGGCACCAAAATAAACTGGTACTAACTCGTTAAAAAATATCTCGACAGGATCTACCTTGCGGCATTAAAAAGGAGAAGTCATCCATTTGAAAAGAGCCCCTATCAGAGCAAAATGGATTCTGCTAAAATTGAAGAAAGAACAAACATAAAATTTAAGATGAAGCTTGAGTAGAAGAACGGTAAAATCACTGATGCTTTACCCAAAGTTTATGAGGACAATGCCCCTAAAGAAATCAGCAGTTTACAAATGGATAACTTGTAAGAAGGGACAAGACGATGTTGAAGATGAAGCCTGCAGCAGCAGGTCATCCACATCAATTGGCAAGAAAAAAAATTAATCCTGTTTGTGCTCTAACTGGAAAGCTTTGGCCAGATGTGGTGGCACCCCTGTAATCCCAGCACTCTGGGAGGCCAAGGCGGGCAGATCACTTGTGGTCAGGAGTTCGAGACCAGCCTGGCCAACATGATGAAACCCCGTACCTAAGAAAAATACAAAAATTAGTTGGGCGCAGTGCAGGGTGCCTGTAATCCCAGCTACTCGGGAGGCTGAGGCAGAAGAGTCATTGGACCTGCAGGCGGAGGTTGCAGTGAGCCAAGATCATGCCACTGGCCTCCAGCCTGGGTGACAGAGTCAGATTCTGTCTCAAAAAAAAAAAAAAAAAGAAAAAGAAAAGGACCAACAATTAATGGCAGAAACAACAGCCAACACCACACACATTTCAATTGGTTCAGCTTACACAATTCTGACTGAAAAATTAAAAGCTGAGCAAACTTTCCACTTGATGGGTGCCAAAACCAGATCAGCTGCAGACAAGAACAGAGATTTCAATGGAAATTTTAAACAAGTGAGATCTATTAGGTTGCTGCATATTAATTGTGGTTTACGCCATGGAATGTCAAAAGCCGCAATTACGTTGGCACCGACCAATAGATCATGAAGCATCTATTGGGAAAGTGTAACGGGAGGTGATACGTGGCTTTCCCAGTATGACTCTGAAGACAAAGCAATATCAAAGCAATGACTCCGAAGAGGTGGAAGAGATCCAGTCAAAGCAAAACTGGACTGGCCAAGAGCAAAGGTCATGGCAATAGTTTTTTGAGCTGCTTGAGCAACTCTCCTTATTGACTTTCTGGAGGGCCAAAGAATAGTAACACCAGCTTTTTTTTTTTTTTTTTTTTTTTTTTTTGAGACCAAATCTCACTCTGTCACCCAGGCTGGACTGCAGTGGTGCAATCTCGGCTCACTGCAACCTCTGCCTCCCAGGTTCAAGCTGTTCTCCTGCCTCAGCCTCCTGAGTAGCTGGGATTACAGGCACGCACCACCATGCCTGGCTAATTTTTGTATTTTTAGTAGAAACGAGGTTTCACCATGTTGGTCAGGCTTGTCTCGAACTGCTGACCTCGTGATCCTCCCATCTCGGCCTCCCAGAGTGCTGGGATTACAGGCATGAGCCACCGTGCCTGGCCAACACCTGCTTATTATGAGAGTGTTTTGAGAAGGCCAAAGCTTTAGCAGCAAAATGCCCAGGAAAGCTTCACCAGAGAGTCCTTGTCTACCACGGTAATGCTTCTGCTCGTGCCTCTCATCAAACAAGGGCAATTTTGAGAGTTTCAATGGGAAACCATTAGGCATCCACCTTACAGTTGGGATTTGGCTTCTTCTGTCACTTTTTTGTTTCCTAATTTTAAAAAGTCTGTAAAGGGCAACCATTTCTCTTCAGTTAATAATGTAAAAAAGATTTCATTGATGTGGTTAAATTCCAAGGACCTCCACTTCTTAGGGGATGGATGAAATGACTAGTATGTAATTGTTGTGAGCAAGAGACATACATACATACATAAATGGCTAGTTATCATTGCTTACGAAAGTGTCTTGACCTTGGTGGATCTTACGATGAGAAATTTATATTTTTTTCTTTTATTTCTATTTTCCACAAACTTTTCTATTTTTCCTTTTTTTTTTTTTTTTTTGAGATGGAGTCTGGCTCTGTTGCCCAGCAGGAGTGCAGTGGCACGACCTTGGCTCACTGCAATCTCCGCCTCTTGGGTTCAAACGATTCTCCAGCCTCAGCCTCCCGACTAACTGGGATTACAGGAGCCCGCCACTGTGCCTGGCTAATTTTTGTATTTTTAGTAGAGACTGGGTTTCACCATGTTGGCCAGGTTTGTCTTGAATCCCTGACCTCAGGTGAAGTGCCCGCCTTGGCCTCCCAAAGTGCTGGGACTACAGGCATGTGCCACCATCCCCTGCCTTTTTGTTGTGGGGGGGATGGAGTCTCCCTCTGTCGCTCAGGCAGGAGTGCAGTGGTGAGATCTAGGCTCACTACAACCTCTGCCTCCCGAGTTGAAGTGATTCTCCTGTCTGAGCCTCCTGAGAAGTTTGGACTACAGGTGTGCTCCACCAAGCCCGGCCAAATTTTTTTTTTTGTATTTTTTGGTAGAGATGGGGTTTTACCATGTTGGCCAGGCTGGTCTCAAACTCCTGACCTCAGGTGATCCACCTACCTCAGCCTCCCAAAGTGCTGGGATTACAGGCATGTGCCACCATGCCCGGCCTTTTTTTGGGTGTGGTGGTGAGGGGGGCAGATGGAGTCTAACTCTGTTGCTCAGGCAGGAGTGCAGGGTTGAGATCTCTGCTCACTGGAACCTCCGCCACTCGAGTTCAAGTGATTCTCCTGCCTGAGCCTCCTGAGGAGTTTGGACTACAGGTGCGCTCCACCAAGCGTGGCCAATTTTTTTTTTTTTTTGTATTTTTTGGTAGAGATGGAGTTTCACCATGTTGGCCAGGCTGGTCTCGAACTCCTGACCTCAGGTGATCCAACCGCCTCAGCCTCCCAAAGTGCTGGGATTACAGGCATGAGCCACTGCCCCTGGCTTCTGTTCTTTTAAAAATCCATATAAAGCTGGACACAGTGGCTCATGCGTATAATCCCAGCACTTTTCGAGGCCACAGTGGACAGATTGTTTGAGCCCAGGCATCTGGCAAACACATGCCATGTTAGGAAGGGCTGGCAGGATGAATGAAAATCAGGCAAAAGCTCAAGGATGTTGTCTAAACATTTTGTTCTTATGGGACCAGAACAGTTGATGTAGTTTCGAAATTTGTCCCCACCCAAATCTCATGGAAATATAATCCCCAGTGTTGTACGTGGGGCCTGGTGGGGTGTTGGGGTTATGGGGCGGATCCCTCATGGCTTGGTGCTGTCCTCTCCATAGTGAGTTCTTACAGATCAGGTTGTTGTAAAGTGTGGCACCTCCTTCCCGCACTCACTCTCTTGCTCACTCTGTGATGTGACATGCCTGCTCCTGCTTCACTTTCCGCCATGAGTAAAAGGTCCCTGAGGCCTCCCAGAAGCTGAGCAATGTCAGATGCCATGCTTGTACAGCCTGCAGAACTGTGAACCAGTTAAACCTCTTTTCTTATAAACTACCCAGTCTCAGGCATTTATTTATAGCAATGCAAGAACGGCCTAATACAGGAGTGAACCATGAACTGATCTTTCTCTGGTGGACAAAACAAAGGCAATGCCTGTGAAGGCAGAAACTAACATTATTCATCTGCTTTTGATACTTCCAAGAGGCTAATACACTATAAAAAATTTAATTTCTCAAAACTCACAGCTGGCTGGGCGTGGTGGCTCACGCCTGTAATCCCAGCACTTTGGGAGGCCGAGGCCAGTGGATCACGAGGTCAGGAGTTCAAGACCAGCCTGGCCAAGATGGTGAAACCCCATATCTACTAAAAATACAAAAAATTAACCGGGCGCGGTGGCAGGTGCCTGTAGTCCCAGCTACTCAGGAGGCTGAGGAAGGAGAATCATTTGAACCCGGAGGGTGGAGGTTGCAGTGAGCCGAGATTGTGCCACTGCACTCCAGCCTGGGTGACAGAGTGAAACTCCGTCTCAAAAAAAAAAAAACAAAAAAAAAAAAACAAAAAAAAGAACAACAAAAAAACAAACTCACAGCTGTTTACTAAAGTTACTCACTACACTTAGCTTCATACTTGACTGCTGTTACTATGTATTGACATCAAAACAAAACAAACTGAAACTAAAAGTTGATATGTAACAACAACAGACATTGGTGCAGTTTCCTTCCTGGAGAGGGTAGGCACCAGATCATGAGACCTGAGATAAAACAAACTAGATTGTCAAGAATCCAACAAGGACTACATTTTACCTCTTAATAGAAAAAATGCTGGAGACGAAACGAGATGTTTAAAAATATTCTTCATGCTAAGCTTATGTAAGCAAATAAAAAAAAAAAGTAACCCTAAAACGTTAGGACATTGGATACAGAAGTAACATGACTATTTAAATGTTTGCATCAATGAAAGTTTGTTCTATCCTTCCCTGTACTTATAGACAAGGACATGCTTGTTGCTTCTACACTACCCAAAGTCAACAGTTATCATTAGCAATGCAATAGAAATAGATGGGAATAAAGCTTCAAAGCAACTCTGCTCCACCAAAATTTAGAAATTCAATTCAGGATGAACAACAGCTTTTGATTTTAAAACCAGCTCTTACTTTTCTTTCGTGTCACACGTGATGAAGTCCTCACTTGACATTTCCCCTGCAAATTGCAATGCATGTCCTCGCCATCAGCATTTTCTGACACTTTAATTTATAGGAATTGCAAAAACAATAAAATTGTACTTCCAATTCTGAACCTCCAATCAGATTCCTGCTTTGAGACAAAACTTACTATTCTGCTGCGTACTCCTCTCCTCTTCTTTTCTTTCATTTTTTTTTTTTTTTTTTTTTGGAGATAGAGCCTCCCTAGTGTCACCCAGGCTAGAGTGCAGTGGCACGATCATGGCTTACTGCAACCTCCACCTCCTGAGTTTAATCAATTCTCCTGCCTCAGCCTCTCGAGTACCTGGGACTACAGGCACCTGCCACCAAGCCCGGCTAATTTTTGTAGTTTTAGTAGAGACTGGGTTTCACCATGTTGGCCAGGCTGGTCTCAAAGTCCTGACCTCAGGTGATCCACCCATATCGGCCTCCCAAAATGCTGGGATTACAGCCATGAGCCACCACGCCCGGCCTCTCCTCTTCTTTTCTATGGCTAATACCACTTTCCTGCTTTCTTTCTACTGCTGAATCTCCAGACTTGTCATCAGGGTGCCAGAGTTGACCTCTGCTTCGAGCTCCTGGATGGTAACGCTGTATCCATGGATCATCCTGAAGTACAATGAAATATGTTACTGTTACAACAATGCTACTAAGCTTTTACATGGGATTTTCAGGTTATACCTTATATATTAATATATACTAAAGCCCAGTCATTTAAGACCAAAAATGTGAGGGCATGGTAAATGACAACTTGCCCACTTCCTCTCTCCATCTCCAAAGAAAAGCAATCATTTCCTAATTATTATTTTATAAGGCTGGTATCACTTTTTTTTGGGGCGACATGGTCTCATTGTGTCACCCAGGCTGAAGCGCCAGTGGCAAGATTGGGGCTCACTGCAGTCTCGACATTCCAGACTCAAGCAATCCTCCCACCTCGGCTCCCTAGTAGTTGGGATTGCAGGCACGCTCTACCACACTGGGCTAAGTTTTAAAATTTTTAATAGAGATGGGGTCTCCCTATGTTATCCAGGCTAGTCTCAAACTCCTGAAGTTAAATGATCCTCCCGCCTTGGCCTCCCAAAAGGTAGGACTACCTGCATGAGCCATCATCCCTGGCCTATTTCTTTCTTTTTTTTTTTTTTAGATGAAGTTTTGCTCTTGTTGCCCAGCTAGAGTGCAGTGGTGCCATCTTGGCTTACTGCAACCTCTGCCTCCTGGGTTCAAGCGATTCTTCTGCCTTAGTCTCCCTAGCAGCTAGGACTACAGGTGCACGCCACCATGCTGGGCTAATTTTTGTATTTTTAGTAGAGACAGGGTTTCACCATTTAGGCCAGGTTCGTCTCCAACTGTTGACCTCAAGTGATACACCCGCCTCGGCCTCCCAAAGTGCTGGGATTACAGGCATGAGCCGCCATGCCTGGCCTATAGTTATTAAGGACATGAAATTATGCTTTATGAGGAAGTGGTCCTCACCTCCTTTGCCTGCAACACAAGAAAGGAGAACAAGGCAGCAAATTAGAAGAAGAAAGGTGGCACTGGGGAAAGGATATCAACTCAAGATGGATTTTAAAAATTGCTTAGTAGGAGGGAGGGCCCTCCTGTGGTTTCACCAGTTGATCTGATTGAGGGATTTTCTCCAGCGACACTTGCAGCTTAGGGGCAAGAGGCTCCCACACCAACCTGTGCTACCGCAACCCTTCTGACATTGTGCATCATGATCTGATTATTGCTATTTGCCTCTTGCCAACACTGAAACATGAGTTTCACAAGTACAAGGATTTATTTGAATCCTTGACCTCCAGGGCCTGGCACACAGTCAGTGATTGGTACATGTTTGCTAAATGAATGGGTGAGTGGAAGAAATTTAAGACGGTGGGGTGGGGATGGGTGGTTTACCCAGAGCTGGACAGGCAAGGCAAGTAGAACAGAAGAGGGAGGTGCTGACACGAAAACGGCCTTGAGATGGCTGGCAACAGGCTGGACAAAGAGGCAAGGGATGTCAACTCATGCCTGGTGGTTCAGGAAACATTGTTTCTCCTCTAACCTCTACCTTGGCTACCATTTTCACCTGCCTTTGAAGGAAGCCAACAGTATTCGTTGTCTCTTTCTCTTGGCTATTCATCCTTCTAGAGCTTTCCTTTTGGCTTCTAAACTTACTTTCTCATACTTAAAATGATGCTTCATTAAAACCATTAACCTATGTATCTCCATTTCTTTCATAGCTGTATTAGTTGGTTTCCCCACTGGTAGAAAGAAATGCCTGAGACTGGGTAATATATAAAGAGAAGAGGTTTAATTGACTCACCATTTTGCATGGCTGGGGGAGCCTCAGAAAATTTACAATCATGGCAGAAGGGGAAGCGGGCACGTCTTATATGGCAGCAGACTAGAGATGAAGTGCGAGCATAGGAAAAACTGCCTTGTATAAAACCATCAGATTTCGTGAGACTTACTATCACGAGATAAGCATGTGGGAAACTGTCCCCCACCACAAATCCAATCACCTCCCACCAAGCTCCTCCCTTGACACATGAGGATTACAATTTAAGATGAGATTTGGGTATAGGCACAGAGCCCAATCTTATCAACAGCCATATGAGAAGTCTTCAAAAAGTCCATGGAAAATGTGTATTATCAAGAAACTGTGCACGGATTGCAAAATCTTTCGGCACCAAAATAAACTGGTACTAACTCGTTAAAAAATATCTCGACAGGATCTACCTTGCGGCATTAAAAAGGAGAAGTCATCCATTTGAAAAGAGCCCCTATCAGAGCAAAATGGATTCTGCTAAAATTGAAGAAAGAACAAACATAAAATTTAAGATGAAGCTTGAGTAGAAGAACGGTAAAATCACTGATGCTTTACCCAAAGTTTATGAGGACAATGCCCCTAAAGAAATCAGCAGTTTACAAATGGATAACTTGTAAGAAGGGACAAGACGATGTTGAAGATGAAGCCTGCAGCAGCAGGTCATCCACATCAATTGGCAAGAAAAAAAATTAATCCTGTTTGTGCTCTAACTGGAAAGCTTTGGCCAGATGTGGTGGCACCCCTGTAATCCCAGCACTCTGGGAGGCCAAGGCGGGCAGATCACTTGTGGTCAGGAGTTCGAGACCAGCCTGGCCAACATGATGAAACCCCGTACCTAAGAAAAATACAAAAATTAGTTGGGCGCAGTGCAGGGTGCCTGTAATCCCAGCTACTCGGGAGGCTGAGGCAGAAGAGTCATTGGACCTGCAGGCGGAGGTTGCAGTGAGCCAAGATCATGCCACTGGCCTCCAGCCTGGGTGACAGAGTCAGATTCTGTCTCAAAAAAAAAAAAAAGAAAAAAAAGAAAAAGAAAAGGACCAACAATTAATGGCAGAAACAACAGCCAACACCACACACATTTCAATTGGTTCAGCTTACACAATTCTGACTGAAAAATTAAAAGCTGAGCAAACTTTCCACTTGATGGGTGCCAAAACCAGATCAGCTGCAGACAAGAACAGAGATTTCAATGGAAATTTTAAACAAGTGAGATCTATTAGGTTGCTGCATATTAATTGTGGTTTATGCCATGGAATGTCAAAAGCCGCAATTACATTGGCACCGACCAATAGATCATGAAGCATCTATTTGGAAAGTGTAATAGGAGGTAAAACATGGCTTTCCCAGTATGACTCTGAAGACAAAGCACAATCAAAATAATAGCTCCAAAGAGGTGGAAGTGGTCCAGTCAAAGTAAAGGTCATGGCAATAGTTTTGTGAGCTGCTTGAGGAACTTTCCTTGTTGACTTTCTGGAGGGCCGAAGAAAAATAACACCTGCTTATTATGAGAGTGTTCTGAGAAAGCCAAAGCTTTAGTAGCAAAATGCCCAGGAAAGCTTCACCAGAGAGTCCTTTTCCACCACGGCAATGCTTCTGCTCATGCCTCTCATCAAACAAGGGCAATTTTGAGAGTTTCAATGGGAAACCATTAGGCATCCACCTTACATTCACGATTTCGCTCCCTCTGACTCCTTTTTGTTTCCTAATCTTAAAAAGTCTGTAAAGGGCAACCATTTCTCTTCAGCTAATAATGTAAAAAAGATTTCATTGATGTGGTTAAATTCCCAGGACCTCCACTTCTTAGGAGATGGATGAAATGTCTAGTATGTAATTGTTGTGAGCAAGAGACAAAAGTAAATAAATAAATAAATAAATAAATAAATAAATAAATAAATGGGAAGTCTCATTGCTTACAGAAGTGTCTTGACCTTGGTGGATCTTATGAGAAGTTTACATTTTTTTCTTTTATTTCTATTTTCCAGAAACTTTTCTTTTGTTTTACTTTTTTTTTTTTTGAGATGGAGTCTTGCTCTATTGCCTAGGCAGGAGTGCAGTGGCGCGATTGCGGCTCACTCAATCTTCGCCTGCCAGGTTCAAGTGATTCTTCTGCCTCAGTCTCCCGAGTCGCTCGGATTACAGGCCCTTGCCACCGTGCCTGGCTAATTTTTGTATTTTTAGTAGAGACTGGGTTTTGCCATGTTAGCGAGGCTGGTCTCAAACCCCTGACCTCAAGTGAAGTGTCCACCTTGGCCTCCCAAAGTGCTGGGACTACAGTTGTGTGCCACCATGCTCGGCCTTTTTTTTTTTTTTTTTTGCCGGGCGGGGCGGGGGTGGTGGTGAGTCTTGCTCTGTCGCCTAGGCAGGAGTGCAGTGGTGTGATCTCTGCTCACTGCAACCTCCGCCTCCTGGGTTCATGCCATTCTGCTGCCTGAGCCTCCTGAGAAATTTGGACTACAGGTGCATGCCACCACGCCTGGCTAAATTTTGTTTTGTTTTGGTTTTTGGTAGAGATGGGGTGTCGCCATATTGGCCAGGCTGGTCTCGAACTCCTGACCTCAGGTGATCCATCTGCCTCAGCCTCCGAAAGTGTTGGGATTACAGGTGGAAGCCACCTTGCTTGGCCTCTGTTCTTTTAAAAATCCATATAAAGCTGGACATGGTGGCTCAGGAAGGGCTGGCAGGATGAATGAAAATCAAGCAAAAGCTCGAGGATGTTGTCTAAACATTTTGTTCTTATGGGACAAGAATAGTTGATGTGGTTTGGATATTTGCCCCCACCCAAATCTCATGGAAATATAATCCCCAGTGTTGTAGGTGGGGCCTGGTGGGGTGCTTGGGTTATGGGGCGGATCCCTCATGGCTTGGTGCTGTCCTCTCCATAGTGAGTTCTTACAGATCAGGTTGTTGTAAAGTGTGGTACCTTCTCCCCGCACTCACTCCCTTTCTCACTCTGTGATGTGGGATGCCTGCTCCTGCTTCACCTTCTGCCATGAGTAAAAGCTCCTTGAGGTCTCAAAAGATGAGCAATGTCAGACGTTTTGCTTGTATAGCCTGCAGAACTGTGAGCCAATTAAACCTCTTTTCTCATATATTACCCAGTCTCAGGTATTTCATAATAGCAATGCAAGAACGACCTAATATAGGAGGGAACCATGAACTGATCATTCCCCGATGGACAAAACAAAGGCATGCTAGTGAAGGCAGAAACTAATACCATTCATCTGCTTTCCAAACTACAAAGGGGTTAATTCAGTATCAAAAATTTCTCAAAACTCACAGCTATTTATTACTCACTACACTTAGCCTTATACTTGAATGCTGTTACTATTTTTTTTTTTTTGAGATGGAGTCTTCCTCTGTTGCCCAGGATGGAGTGCAGTGGCACAATTTTGGCTCACTGCAACCTCTGCCTCCTGGGTTCAAGCAATTCTCCTGCCTAAGCCTCCTGAGTAGCTGGGACTACAGGCACGCACCAACACGCCTGGCTGTTTTTTTGTATTTTTGTAGAGACGGGGTTTCACCATATTGGCCAGGCTGGTTTCGAACTCCTGACCTTGTGATCCACCCGCCTTGGCCTCCCAAAGTGTTGGGATAACAGGCGTGAGCCACTGTGCACGGCCAAATGTTGTTACTATTTATTGACATTAAAACAAAACAAGCTGAGACTAAAAGTTGCCATTTAACAGCAACAGACATTGGTGCAGTTTCCTTCCTGGAGAGGGTATGCACTCAGATCATGAGCCCTGAGATAAAACAAACTGGATTGTCAACAGTCAAACAAGGACTATATTTCACCTCTTAATAGAAAAAATGCTGAAGATAAAATGAGATATTTCACAATATTTTTATCCTAAGCTCATGTAAGCAAACAAAAAACTAAAACGAATCCTGAAACTTTAGGACATTGGATACAGAAGTACCATGACTATTTAAATGTTTGTATTAGGCAGGCATGGTGGCTCACGCCTGTAATCCCAGAACTTTGGGAGGCTGAGGCGGGCGGATCACCTAAGGTCAGGAGTTTGAGACCAGACTGGCCAACATGGTGAAACCCCATCTCTACTAAAAATACAAAAATTATCTGGGCATGGTGGCAGGTGCCTGTAATCCCAGTTACTCGGGATACCGAGACAGGAGAATCGCTTGAACCCAGGAGGCGGAGGTTGCAGTGAGCCGAGATTGCGCCACTGCACTCCAGCCTGGGTGACAACAGTGAAACTCCGTCTCAATATATAAATGAATGAATGAATGTTTGCATCAACAAAAATTTGTTCTATCCTTCACCGTACTTGTACTACAACGACATGCTTGTTGCTTCTACACTAAACAAAGTCAACAGTTACCATTAACAGTGCAATAGAACAAGATCGGAACAAGGCTTCAAAGCGACTCTACTCCACCCAAATTTAGAAAATTCAATTCAGGATGAACAACAGCTTTTGATTTTAGAACCAGCTCTTACTTTTCTCTCGTGTCATATGTGATGAAGTCCTCACTTGACATTTCCGTCCTGTAAATTGCAACGCATGTCCTCGCCATCACCTTTTTCTGACACTTTAAAACTAAATTGTAGACCGGCCGGGCTCAGTGGCTCATGCCTGTAATCCCAGCACTTTGGGAGGCCGAGGCGGGCAGATCACCTGAGGTTGGGTGTCCGAGACCAGCCTGACCGACATGGAGAAACCCCGTCTCTACTAAAAATACAAAATTAGCCAGTGTGGTGGCGCATGCCTGTAATCCCAGCTACTCGGGAGGCTGAGGCAGGAGAATTGCTTGAACCCAGGAGGCAGAGGTTGCAGTGAGCTGAGATCGTGCCATTGCACTCCAGCCTGGGCAACAAGAGCGAAACTCTGTCTCAAATAAATACATAAATAAATAAATATTAAATTAAATTGTAAAATTGCAAAAACAATGAAATAGTACTTCCAATTCTGAACCTCTGATCAGATTCCTGCTTTGACACAAAATTTACTTCTCTGCAGTGTACCCCACCAGCACAGCGGCCCCCTTTATCTCTATTCCTTTGCCCTCTGGATTGCCTAACGTGCTCTTTGGCTGCCTAGACAGTCAGGACACCTAAGGCCATCTGGACTTATCACTCTTCTTCTTTTCTAAGATTAATACCACTTTCCTGGTTTCTTTCTACTGCTGAATCTCTAGACTTGTCAACAGGGTGCCAGAGTCGACCTCGGCCTCGAGCTCCTCGATGGTAACACTGCATCCATGGACAATCCTGAAGTACAATGAAATATGTTACTGTTACAACAATGCTACTAAGCTTTTACATGAGATTTTTAGGTTATACCTTATATATTAATATATACTAAAGCCCAGTCATTTAAGACCAAATATATGAGGGCATGGTAAATGACAACTTGCCCACTTCCTCTCTCCATCTCCAAAGAAAAGCAACCATTTCCTAATTATTATTTTATATGCCTGGTTAAATTTATTTTCTTTGGAGACAGGGTCTCACTGTGTCAGCCAGGCTGCAGTGCAAGTGGCATGATCCAGCCTCGACATTCCAGACTGAAGGAATCCTACCACCTCAGCTCCCTAGTAGCTGGGATCGCAGGCCCGTGCTACCACATTGGGTTTTTAAATTTTAGCAGAGACGGGGTTGCCCTATGTTGCCCAGGCTGTTCTAGAACTCCTGAAGTTAAATGATCCTCCTACCTTGGCCTCCCAAATGCTAGGGTTACCTGCAGGAGCCATCACGCCTGGCCCATTTCTTTTCTTTTTTCCTTTTTTTTTTTTTTTTGTCTGAGACAGAGTCTTGCTCTGTTGCCCAGACTGGAGTACAGTGGTGTGATCTCGGCTCACTGCAACTTCTGCCTCCCCAGTTCAAGCGATTCTCCTGCCTCAGTCTCCCAAGTAGCTGGGACTACAGGCATGCGCCACCATGCCTGGCTAATTTTTGTATTTTTAGTTGGGACAGGGTTTTACCATGTTTTTCAGGCTGATCTCACACTCCTGACCTCAAGTGATCTGCTCGCATTGACCTCCCAAAGTGCTGGGATTATAGGCGTGAGCCACCAACACTGGCCCCAGGCTTGTCTTGAACTCCTGGCCTCAAAGTGATCCTCTCGCCTTGGCTTCCCAAAGTGCTAGGATTACAAGCATGAGCTACGGTGCCTGGCCTATAGTTATTAAGGACGTGAAATTATGCTTTATGAGGAAGTGGTCCTCACCCCCACTGCCTACAACACAAGAAAGGAGAGGAAGGGAGCAAACTAGAAGAAGAAAGGTGGTATTGGGGGAAAGGATATCAATTAAAGATGGATTTTAAAAATTGCTTAGCAGGAGGGAGGGCCCTCCTGTGGTTTCACTGGTTGATCTGGCTGAGGGATTTTCTCCAGCGACACTTGCAGCTTAGGGGCAAGAGGCTCCCACAACACCCTGTGCTACCGCAACCCTTCTGACATTGTGCATCATGATCTGATTATTGCTATTTGCCTCTTGCCAATATTGAACCACGAGTTCAACACAGACAAGGACTTATTTTGATCCTTGACCCCAGGGCCGGGCACACAGTCAGTGATTGGTACATGTTTGCTAAATGAATGAGCAAATGGAAGAAATTGAAGAGGGTGGGGTGGGGATGGGTGGTTTATCCAGAGCTGGACAGGCAAGGCAAGTAGAACAGAAGAGGGAGGTGCTGACATGAAAACGACCTTGAGATGGCTGGCAACAGGCTAGACAAAGAGGCAAGAGATGTCAACTCATGCCTGGTGGTTCAGGAGAATTGCTTCTCTTAAGGCCAACTCCTCTAACCTCTACCTTGGCTTCCATTTACACCTGCCTTTGCAAGAAGCCTACAGTATTTGTTGTCTCTTTCTCTTGGGTGTTCATCCTTCTAGAGCTTTCCTTTTGGCTTCTAAACATACTTTCTCATATTTAAAATAATGCTTCATTAACACATTAACCTATGTATCTCCATTTCTTTCTTTCTTTTCTTTTTTTTTTGAGATGGAGTCTTGCTCTGTCGCCCAGGCTGAAGTGCAATAGCATGATCTCTGCTCACTGCAACCGCAGCCTCCTGGGTTCCAGCGATTCTCCTGCCTCAGCCTCTCGAGTAGCTGGGACTACAGGTGTGCACCACCACGCCCGGCTAATTTTTCTATTTTTGGTAGAGACGGGGTTTCACCATGTTGGCCGTTCTGGTCTCAAACTCCTGACCTCAGGTGATCCACCGGCCTTGGCTTCCCAAAGTGCTAGGATTACAGGTGTGAGTCACTGCGCCCAGCTGTAGCTCCATTTCTTTCACAGCTGTATTAGTCCGTTTTCACACTGGTAGAAAGAAATACCCGAGTATGGGTAATTTATAAAGAAAAGAGGTTTAATTGACTCACAGTTCCACATGGCTGGGGGATCCTCAGGAAAGTTACAATCATAGCAGAAGGGAAAGCAGGCATGTCTTACATGGCAGCAGACTAGAGGTGAAGTGCGAACATAGGAAAAACTGCCTTGTATAAAACCATCAGATCTTGTGAGACTTACTATCGCAAGATCAGCATGTGGGAGACTGCCCCCATAATCCAAGTTCCTCCCTAGACACATGAGGATTACAATTCAAGATGAGATTTGGGTGGGTATACACAGCCAAACTATATCAACAGCCATATCAGAAGTCTTAAAAAGTCCATGGAAATTGTGCATTATGAAAAACTATGCATGGATTTCAAAATCTTTTTGCACCAAAATAAACTGGTACTAATTCATTATAAAATATCTCAACAGGGTCTAGTTTGAGGCATTAAAAAAGGAGAAGTCATCAGTTTGAAAAGAGCCCCTATCAGAGCAAAATGAATTCTGCTAAAATTGAAGCAAGAACAAACATCAAATTTAGGGTGAAGCTTGGGTGGAAGAATGGTAAAATCACTGATGCTTTACCAAAAGTTTATGGGGACAATGCACCTAAAAAAATCAGCAGTTTACAAATGGATAACTTGTAACAAGGGAAAAGATGACGTTAAAGATGAAGGCTGCAGCAGCAGGACATCCACATCAATTTGCAAGGAAAGAAATTAATCCTCTTTGTGCCCTAACTGAAGAGTCAGTCAGGTGTGGTGGCTTATGCCTGTAATACCAGCACTCTGGGAGGTCAAGGCAAGTGGATCACTTGAGGTCCAGAGTTTGAGACCAGCCTGGCCAACCTGGTGAAATCCTTTCTCTACTAAAAAAATACAAAAATTAGCCATTCATGGTGGTGCACGCCTATAGTCCCAGCTACTCGGGAGGCTGAGGCAGAAGAATCGCTTGTGCCCGGGAGGCGGAGCTTGCAGTGAGCCGAGATCGTGCCACTGCACTCCAGCCTGGGTAACAGAGTGAGACTCTGTCTCAAAAAAAGAAAAGGACCAACGATTAACAGCAGAAACACGGCCAGATGTGGTGGCTCACGCCTGTATTCCCAGCACTTTGGGAGGCCGAGGTGGGTGGAACAACTGAGGTCAGGAGTTTGAGACCAGCCTCGCCAACATGGTGAAACCCTGTCTCTACTGAAAATACAAAAACTAGCCGGGCCTGGTGGTGCGTGCCTATAATCCCAGGTACTAGGGGAGGCTGAGGCAGGAGAATAGCTTGAACCCGGGAGGCAGAGGTTGCAGTGAGTCGAGATTGCCCCACTGCACTCCAGCCTGGGCGACAGGGCGAGACCACGTCTCAAAAAGAAAAAAAAACAAACAGCAGAAACAACAGCCAACACTGACATCTCTATTGGTTCAGCTTACACAATTCTGACTGAAAAATTAAAAGTTGAGCAAACTTTCCACTTGATGGGTGCCAAAACCAGATCAGCTGCAGACAAGAACAGAGATTTCAATGGAAATTGTAAACAAGTGGGATCTGTTACGTTGCTGCAAAATTAATTATTGTTTTTGCCATTGAAAGGAATGTCAAAAACAGCAATGACTTTTGCTCCAACCAATAGATCATGAAGCATCTACTGGGAAAGTGTAACAGGAAGTGATACGTGGCTTTCCCAGTATGACTCTGAAGACAAAGCACTATCAAAACAATGACTCTGAAGAGGTGAAAGTGATCCAGTCAAAGCGAAATGGACTGGCCAAGAGCAAAGATCATGGCAATAGCTTTTTGAGCTGCTTGAGGAATTTTACTTGTTGACTTTCTGGAGGACCAGAAAATAATAACATCTGCTTATTATGAGAGTGTCTTGAGAAAGTTAGCTAACTCTTTAGCAGAAAAATGCGCAGGAAACTTTCACCAGAGTCCTTTTCTACCACGGCAATGCTCCTGCTTATGCCTCTCATCAAACAAGAGCAATTTTGAGAGTTTCCATGGAAAACCATTAGGCATCTACCTCACAGTCAGGATTTAGTACCCTCTGACTTCTTTTTGCTTCCTAATCTTAAAAAATCTGTAAAGGGCAACCATTTCTCTTCAGTAAATAATGTAAAAAAGATCTCATTGATGTGGTTAAATTACCACGATCTCCAATTCCTTGGGGATGGATGAAATGGCTAGTATCTAGGTGCTGCGAGCAAGAGACAAAAATAAATAAATATATAAATAAATGGCTAGTATCACTGCTTACAAAGTGTCTTGACCTTGGTGGAGCTTATGAAAAATATATATATATATACACACAAACACGCACCCATATATATATATTTTCGAGACGGACTCTCACTCTGTCGCCTAGGCTGGAGTGCAGTGGCTGGGTTCAAGCGATTCTCCTGCCTCAGCCTCCTGAGCAGCTGGGACTACAGGTGCACCACCACGCCCAGCTAATTTTTGTATTTTTAATAGAGACAGGGTTTCACCATGTTGGCCAGGATAGTCTCGGTCTTTTGACCTTGTGATCCGCATGCCTCGGCCTCCCAAAGTGCTGGGATTGTAGGCGCAAGCTACCGCGCCCAGCCTTTTATTTCTACTTTCCACACACTCTTGGGTTTTTTTTCCTCTTTTTTTATTTTTTTGAGATGGAGTCTCACAGTGTCACCCAGGCTGGAGTGCAGCAGTGCGATCTGAGCTCACTGCAACCTTTGCCTCCCGGGTTCAAGCAATTCTCCCACCTCAGCCTCCCGAGTAGCTGGGATTACAGGCACCCACCATCATGCTCGGCTAATTTTATTTTTTTATATTTGTAGAGATGAGGTTTCACCATGTTGGCCAAGTTGGTCTGGAACCCCTGACCTCAGATGATCTGCCTGCCTCGGCCTCCCAAAGTTCTGGTGTTACAGGCGTGACGCCGTGCCCGACCTTTTTTTTTTTTCTTTTTTCAGGTTTTCTTCTTTTTTCGAGCCGGAGTCTCGCTCTGTTGCCCAGACTAGAGTGCAGTGGCTCAATATTGGCTCACTGCAACTTCTGCCTCACAGGTTCAAGCGATTCTCCTGACTCAGCCTTCCATGTAATTGGAGCTGGAAGGAAAGGCACACGCCACCATGCCTCGCTAAATTTTTTTTGTATTGTTTAGTAGAGACCAGGTTTCACCACGTTGGCCAGGCTGGTCTTGAACTCCTGACCTCAGGTGATCCACCTGCCTTGGCCTCCCAAAGTGCTGTGATTACAGGCGTGAGCCATCGCACCTGGCCTCTGTTCTTTTGAAAATCCATGAGGCTGGGCACAGTGGCTCATGCCTGTAATCTCAGCACTTTGGGAGGCTAAGGTGGGCAGATTGCTTGATCCCAGGAGTTTGAGAGCAGCCTGGGCAACATGGGAAAACCGTATCTCTACAAAAAATACAAAAAGTAGCTGAGTGTGGTGTCACATGCCTATAATCTCAGCTACTCAAGAAGCTGTGGTGGGAGAATCAACTGAGCCCAGAATATCAAGGCTGCAGTGAGCCGTGACTGTGCCACTGCACTCCAGCTTGGGTGACAGAGGGAGTCTTTACTTAAAAAAAAAAAAAAAATCTCCTTATAGGAACTTACTGCATATCATGATTCATTCTTTCTTTTTTTGAGACAGAGTTTTGCTCTTGTCACCTGGGCTAGAGTGCAGTGGTGCCATCTCGGCTCACTGCAACCTCTGCCTCCTGGGTTCAAGCGATTCTCCTGCCTCAGCCTCCCGAGTAGCTGGGATTACAGGCGCCAACCACCACACCCAGCTAATTTTTGTATTTTTAGTAGAGACGGGGTTTCACCATGTTGGCCATGCTGGTTTTGCACTCCTGACTTCAGGTGATACATCCACCTCTGCTTCCAAAAGTGCTGGGATTACAGGCGTGAGCCACCATGCCTAGCCAATTCTTTTTTTTTTCTGAGATGGAGTCTCACTCTGTCTCCCAGGCTGGAGTGCAGTGGCACAATCTCAGCTTACTGCAATGTCCGCCTCCCCGGTTCAAGCAATTCTTCTGCCTCAGCCTCCTGAGTAGCTGGGACTACAGGCGTGCGCCATCATGCCTGGCTAATTTTTGTATTTTTAGTAGAGATGGGCTTTCACCATATTGGCCAGGCTGGTCTCAAACTCCTGACCTCGTGATCTGCCCGCCTTGGCCTCCCAAAGTGCTGAATTACAGGCGTCGGCCACCCTGCCTGGTGATTCTTTCTTATAATTATACTTTGATATGTTAAGGAGAATGTGAAGGAGGCCTCAAAGTAGAACTAAGGGTCCACAGACTTTTGAAGTTCCCTTGTACCTCTCTAAAAAGTTGTATATATTGTTTCCTTCCTCAACCCAATCTGGCTTCCCTGTCCCATAATTGTAGGTCATCAATGATTTGCAAGTCACTGAATGCCATGGCCTTTGTCAGGCATCATACTTGACCATTCAGCAGCATCCAACCCTGCTGGCCACTCCTCTTCCTTGAAACTTTTCTCTTGGATTAAGTAACCCAGAGTCTTCTGGTTTTTCTCCTATTCTCTGGCTAGTCCTTCTCTGTCTTTGTAGATACATTTCCTTACCTCTATGTAATGTTAGTGTTATTCAAGGCTGGGCCCTAGGTCTGCTTCTGTTCTTTTCTCTCTCTCCCTAAAGTGACAGAATCCATGGTCATGACTTCAATGGACTCCTAAAAATGGATGAATTCCAAATCCATACATCCATTTCCCACCTGCCATTCACCCCTCACTGTAACATGGTTTCTGTCTCTTTTAGGTCATCAGTTTCATTAGTTCACTAATGAAATCACGACTGCCAAATCCAATGAACACTTCCATTTCTTGTCTTCCTTAATCTCTCTGTGGCATGGGACAATGTCAGCCAATCTCCTTGAAATTTTCCCTTCCTTTAATCCTGTCGCCCAGCTGACAATCATTCACTTTCAATCATTATTGGTGGCTCTTCTACATGCCTCTTGGGCTACTTGTTTCTAAAAGCTGAGGAAACATAAAGTTATTTAGAAAGTAAAGGCAAAGTGATGCCATGTTAGGAAGGGCTGGCAGAATGAATGAAAATCAGGCAAAAGCTCAAGGATGTTGTCTAAACATTTTGTTCTTATGGGACCAGAATAGTTGATGTGGTTTGGATATTTGTCCCCACCCAAATCTCATGGAAATATAATCCCCAGTGTTGTAGGTGGGGCCTGGTGGGGTGTTGGGGTTATGGGGCGGATCCCTCATGGCTTGGTGCTGTCCTCTCCATAGTGAGTTCTTACAGAGCTGGTTGTTGTAAAGTGTGGCACCTCCTCCCTGCACTCACTCTCTTGCTCACTCTGTGATGTGGGACGCCTGCTCCTGCTTCACCTTCCACCATGAGTAAAAGCTCCCTGAGGCCTCCTAGAAGTTGAGCGATGTCAGATGCCATGCTTGTACAGCCTGCAGAACTGTGACCCAATTAAACCTCTTTTCTTATAAACTAACAACTCTTAGGCATTTCTTTATAGCAATGCAAGAATGGCCTAACACAGTAGTGAACCATGAATTGATCTTTCCCTGGTGGAAAAAACCAAGGTAAGCTAGTGAAGGCAGAAACTAATATCATTCATCAGCTTTCAATACTTCCAAGAGATGAATTCAGTACTCTGTCTCAAAAAAAATAAATAAATAAAAAATAAATGTTTGCATCAATGAAAGTTTGTTCTGTCCTTCCCTGTACTTGTACTATGAGGACATGCTTGTTGCTTCTACACTACACAAAGTCAACAGCTACCAACAACAATGCAATAGAAAAAGATCGGAACAAGACCTCAAAGACACTCTACTCCACCCAAATTAAGAAAATTCAATTCAGGATGAACAACAGCTTTTGATTTTAGAACCAGCTTTTACTTTTCTCTCATGTCATATGTGATGAAGTCCTCATTTGACATTTCCCTCCTGCAAACTGCAATGCATGTCCTCACCATCAGCTTTTTCTGACACTAAAATTAATTTGTAGAAATTGCAAAAATGATGAAATTGTACTTCCAATTCGGAACCTCTGATCAGATTCCTGCTTTGACATAAAACTTACTCCTCTGCCGTGTACCCCACGAGCAGAGCGACCCCCTTTCTATTCTTTTGCCCTGAAGGCACTTTTGGATGGCTTACCATGTGCCCTTTGGCTGCCTAGACAGTCAGGACACCTAAGGCCATCAGGACTTATCACACACCTCTCCTCCTTTTTTGTTTTTTTTTTTTTGAGATTGAGTCTCACTTTGTTGCTCAGGCTGGAGTGCAATGGCACAATCTCTGCTCACTGCAACCTTCGCCTCCTAGGTTCAAGCAATTCTGCTGCAGCCTCCCAAGTAGCTGGGACTACAGGCACCTGCCCCGACACCCGACAGATTTTTGTATTTTTAGTAGAGACTGGGTTTCACCATGTTGGCCAGGCTGGTCTCGAAGTCCTGACCTCATGCGATCTGCCCGCCTCAGCCTCCCAAAGTGCTGGGATTACAGGTGTGCGCCACTGCGCCTGGCCTCCTCCTTCTTTTCTACAGCTAATACTACTTTCCTGCTTTTCTTCTACTGGTGAGTATCTATAGTTGGTGCTGTCATCAGGAAAATAGTGTTGATAGTGGCTTTGAACTCCTGGATGGTAAGACTGCATCCCTGGACGACCCTGAAGTACAATGAAATATGTTACTGTTACAACAATGCTACTAAGCTTTTACATGGGATTTTCTGAATCATAAGTTATATATTAATATATCCTAAAGCCCAGTCATTTAAGACCATAAATATGAGGGCACAGTAAATGACAACTTCTCTACTTCCTCTCTCCATCTCCAACGAAAAGCAACCATTTTGTAATTATTATTTTATAAGCCTGGGTAAATTTCTTTTACAGGGTCTCACTGTCACCCAGGCTGAAGTGCAAGTAGCACAATTGCGGCTCACTGCAGCCTTGACATTCCAGATACAGGCGATCCTCCCATCTCAGCTCCCTAGCAGCTGGGATTGCAGGCACACTCTCCCACACTGGGCTAAGTTTTTAAATTTTTAGTAGAGATGGGGTCTCCCTATGTTGCCCAGGCTGGTCTCAAATTCCTGAAGTTAAGTGATCCTCTTGCCTTGGCCTTCTAAATGCTAGGATTACCTGTATGAGCCATCACACCTGGCCCATTTCATTCCTTTTTTTGAGACGGAGTCTCACTCTGTTGCCCAGGCTGGATTGCAGTGGCATGATCTTGGCTCACTGCAATCTCTGCCTCCCAGGTTCAAGCAATTCTCCTGCCTCAGCCTCCAGAGTAGCTGGGATTACAGGTGCCCACCACCACACTCGGATAATTTTTGTATTTTCAGTAGAGACGGGTTTTTGCCATGTTGGCCAGGCTGGTCTTAAACTCCTGACCCCATGTGATCCACCCACCGTGGCTTTCCTAAGTGCTGGGATTACAGGCATGAGCCACCATGCCCGACCTTTTGTGAGATTTCTAAGGATGACTAATCCTATGTATATAGCTGTCAGCATACACTTTCCAAGAATTTACCAAGTGTAATCTTGGCTACCTTGAATAATGATACAATTGGTATAATAAATTTTTATAGTATAAAGGACAGCCCAGAGACAGTAAAGAAAAATCTAGGCAGCCTGCCCCCACCCTGCCATCAAAAACATGTAACATACAGGACTCTTTATACCAACAAAAGGTTACAAAACCTCCTTAACCTTTCCTCTATGGAATTAAAGATAACATCTGTGAATACCATAGAAAGTTACATCTTAATTTTATAATCAAAGCTTAATTACTGTCTCCGGACTACCTTACGTATGCATGCTGTGGAGGGTGGTCCAGTTCCAGTTCCTCCAGATTTTGAAGGCATTAAAGCTTCATGAATGCCCAAGTCATCCTTTTTCACTTCCCTGGAACTAGCTACCCCCATTGCCCTCACCCTTTCAATTTTTCCTGCCTCCTTCCCCTAGCATCACTTCTCTCCACCAGAGCAGCTAACTCCCCATGGCTGTAAGCATCATGAGAAAGCAACCACGTTGTGTTCACTACCATAGTGTCAGTGCCAACACATACTAGGAGGTGCTCAATTATTGTTTAGACAGCCAGGGTCTGAGTTGTCTCCATACTACCTTTATTTCCAAAGAAATCAAACATGTATCTGAGCAAAAGGAGGCAGAAATTGATCAAACACTTGCTTTCCTATTGTTTCTAACAGTTTATATTTATTTTTAAATTATTATTTTTTTAAATTTTTTGAGGCAGGGTCTCACTTTGTAACCAAGGCTGGAGTGCAGTGGTGTGATCATGGCTCACTGTAGCCTTGACTTCCCAGACTGAATTGATCCTCCAGTCTCAGCCTCCTGAGTAGCTGGGGCTACAGGTGCACACCACTATGCCCAGCTAATTTTTAAAAATTATTTTAGAGATGGGGTCTTGCTCTGTTGCCCTGGCTGGAGTGCAGAGGCACAATCTTGACTCACTGCAACCTCCACCTCCCAGGCTCAAGCAATTCTCGTGCCTCAGCCTCCCGAGTAGCTGGGATTACAGGTGCCCACCACCACGCCCAGATAATTTTGTATTTTTAGTAGAGATGGGGTTTCACCATGTTGGCCAGGGTGGTCTTGAACTCCTGACCTCAAGTGATCCGCCCACCTTGGCCTCCCAAAATGCTGTGATTACAGGCGTGAGCCACTGCATCCAGCCTATTTTATGTTTAAATTAATAGACTTTTATTTGTTTTATTTAGAACCAGCTCTTACTTTTGTTTACAGTTTTGGGTGAGATGCCTGCTTCTACTTCACCTTCTGCCATGAGTTAAAGCTCCCTTAGGCTTCACCAGAAGGTGAGTGATGTCAGATGTCAAAAATTTAATTTCTCAAAACTCATAGCTATTTAGTAAAGTTAATAAACACACTTAGCTTCACACTTGAATGCTGTTACTATTTATTGACATCAAAACAAAACAAGCTGAGACTAAAAGTTGCTATTTAACAGGAATAGACATTGGTGCAGTTTCCTTCCTGGAGAGGGTATGCACTCAGATCATGAGACCTAAGATCAAACACACTGGATTGTCAAGAGTCAAACAAGGACTACATTTTACCTCTTAATAGAAAAGATGCTGACGACAAAACACAAAGTTTAAAAATATTCTTTACGCTAAGCTCATATAAGCAAACAAAAAACTAAAACTAATCCTAAAACTTTAGGACACTGGATACAGAAGTAACATAACTATTTAAATTTTTGTATCAACGAAAGTGTGTTCTATCCTTCACTGTACCTGTACTACAAGGACATGCTTGTTGCTTCTACACTACCCAATGTCAACACTTATCATCAACAATACAATAGAATTAGATCGGAACAAGGCTTCAAAGCGACTCTGCTCCACCCAAATTCAGAAAATTCAATTCGGGATGAACAACAGCTTTTGATTTTAGAACCAGCTCTTACTTTTCTCTCATGTCATATGTGATGAAGTCCTCACTTGACAATTCCCCCTGCAAATTGCAATGCATGTCCTTGCCGTCACCTTTTTCTGACACTTTAAAATTAATTTGTAGAAATTGCAAAAGCAATGAAATTGTACTTCCAATTCTGAACCTCTGATCAGATTCCTACTTTGACACAAGACTTACTCCTCTGCAGTGTACCCCACCAGCACAGCGACTCCCTTTCTCTCTATTCTTTGCCCTGAAGGCACCTCTGGATTGCTTAACGTGTGCTCTTTGGC
Source organism: Gorilla gorilla gorilla (assembly GCF_029281585.2). Classification (NCBI taxonomy): domain Eukaryota; kingdom Metazoa; phylum Chordata; class Mammalia; order Primates; family Hominidae; genus Gorilla; species Gorilla gorilla. The sequence goes on from NC_073247.2 coordinate 131,537,276, forward strand.
TGCCTAGACAGTCAGGACACCTAAGGCCATCTGGACTTATCACTCCTCTCCTCCTTCTTTTCTATGGCTAATACCACTTTCCTGCTTCCTTTCTGCCGCTGAATCTCCAGACTTGGTGCTGTCATCAGGGGGACAGAGTCGATTTCGGCTTCGAGCTCCTGGTTGGTAAAGCTGCATCGCTGGACGATCCTGAAGTACAATAAAATATGTTACTGTTACAACAATGCTACTAAGCTTTTATATGGGATTTTTAAGAGTCATAGTTATGTATGAATATATACTCAAGTGAAGTCATTTAAGACCAAAAATGTGAGGGCATTGGTAAATGACAACTTGCCTACTTCCTCTCTCCATCTCCAAAGAAAAGCAACCATTTGGTAATTACTATTTTATATGCTTGGGTAAATTTTTTTTTGGAGATAGGGCCTCACCCTGTCACCCAGGATGAAGAGCAAGTGGGATGATCAAGGCTTATTGCAGCCTCGACATTCCAGACTCAAACGATCCTCCCACCTCAGGTACCTAGTAACTGGGATTATAGGCACGCGCTACCACACTGGGCTGTTTTTACATTGTTAGTACAAACAAGCTCTCCCTATGTTGCCCAGGCTGCTTTCCAACTCTTGGGCTTAAGTGATCCTCCTGACTTGGCCTCCCAAATTGTTGGGATTACAGGCATGAGCCATCATGCCAGGCCCTAAGTGCCAGTTTTAAAGGAAGCACAGAAGATAGAGGAACACGTTAAATAACAGCATGGGGATGTAATCTGCCAATTCAGAACAGGAAAAGCCCTACAAGACAAATTGGTTTCTGCAACAAATGGTAGGAAAACAAGAGAAGGGGAAATTGTTTAGATTAAAAGAAAACTTGGCTGGGTGCAGTGGCTCATACCTTTATTCCCAATACTTTGAGGGGATTGGCTGAGCTCAAAAGTTTGAGACCAGCCTGAGCAACATAGGGAGACCTCATCTCTACAAAAAAACTTAAAAATTAGCTGGGCATGGTGATGCATGCCTGTAGTCCCAGCTACTCTGGAGGCTGAGGTAGGGGGATGGCTTAAGCCCAGGAGGTCGAGGCTATAGTGAGCTGAGATTGTACCACTGCACTCCAGCCTGGGTGACACAGCAAGACTCTGTCTCAAAAAATAAACTAAAAACAAAAGAGAACTGAAGAAGACATTTCAAGGAAGCATAATTTGTGGAATCTGTTTAGGTCCTATTTAAAAAAAGACATTAGGCTGGGCGCGGTGGCTCATGCCTGTAATCCCGGCACTTTGGGAGGCTGAGGCGGGAGGATCACCTGAGGTCAGGAGTTCGAGACCAGCCTGGCCAACATGGTGAAACCCTGTCTCTACTAAAAATACAAAAATTAGCCGGGCATGGTGGCTTGAGCCTGTAGTCTCAGCTATTCGGGAGGCTGAGGCAGGAGAATCACTTGAACCCGGGAGGTGGAGGTTGTGGTGAGCCAAGATCATGCCACTGCACTCCAGCCTAGATGACAGAGCGAGACTCCATCTCAAAAAATATATAAATAATTAATTTAAAAAAGACACTAATGAAGCAATTGGGAACATATGAACACTGAATAGACAGGACATTAAGGAATTATTGTTAGTTTTTTTTGGTGTGAAAATGCTACTAGGGTAATATTAATAGAGTATTTATCTCATATACTGAAGTATTTAAGGAAGAAATTATGTGCAGGGTTCGTTTGAAAATAATCTAGTAGGGGTAAGGATGAAGTAGAATAGAGAGAAGGTTGGCTATGAACTGCTGGGTGATGGGTACAGTACATGGAGTTCATCATACTATTCGGTTTTTTTTTTTTTTTTTTTGAGACAGAGTCTCGCTCTGTTGCCCATGCTGGAGTGCAGTGACGCGATCTCGGCTCACTGCAAGCTCCGCCTCCGAGGTTCACGCCATTTTCCTGCCTCAGCCTCCTGAGTAGCTGGGACTACAGGCGCCCACCACCACACCTGGCTAATTTTTTGTATTTTTAGTAGAGATGGGGTTTCACCATGTTAGCCAGGATGGTCTTGATCTCCTGACCTCGTGATCCACCCGTCTTGGCCTCCCAAAGTGCTGGGATTACAGGCATGAGCCACCGCGCCCGGCCAGTTTTTTTTTTGAGACTGAATCTCGCTCTGTTGCCCAGGCTAGAATACAATGGCGTGATCTCGGCTCACCTCAACCTCCACCTCCCAGGTTCAAGCGATTCTTCTGCCTCAGCCTCCCGAGTAGCTGAGATTACGGGTGTGCGCCACCACATCCAGCTGATTTTTTGTATTTTTAGTAGAGATGGGGTTTCACCATGTTGGCCAGGCTGGTCTAGAACTCCTAGGCTCTAGCAATCCACCCACCTCAGCCTCCCAAAGTGCTGGGATTACAGGTGTGAGCCACTGCACCTGGCCCATCATACGATTCTCTATTCTACTTTTGTGTATGTTTACAATTTCTATAGTAAGTTAATAAAAGCCCAGCCAAGACTGAAATAAAAGTTGGTTGGGCGTGGTGGCTCACGCCTGTAATCCCAGCACTTTGGGAGGCTGAGGCAGGTGGATCACGAGGTCAGGAGATCAAGACCATCCTGGCTAACATGGTGAAACCCTGTCTCTACTAAAAATACAAAAAAATAAGTCAGGTGTGGTGGTGGGCGCCTGTAGTCCCAGCTACTTGGGAGGCTGAAGCAGAAGAATGGCGTGAACCCAGGAGGCGGAGCTTGCAGTGAGCTGACATTGTGCCACTGCACTCCAGCCTGGGCGACATAGTCAGACTCTGTCTCAAAAAAAAAAAAAAAAAAAAGTTGCAGATGATTAAAGTTCCCCTTTAAAAATTCTATAATAACAGTGCCCTTTACACTTTCTTTACACTTGCAGGAAAAGGGAAAAAACCCCTCATAAACAAGTTTAATGACAAGCAGCACCTTGTTTCTTATTCGATCTCTTTTGACCACTTCTTCTTTCTTTTCAGTTTTTTCTGAGCTGCCTATTGATTCTGTACTTTCAGCCTTCTTTCCTTTATCCCGAAGTGTGTCTTTCTCTTTTTTCATTTCTTCTTCTTTTCTCTTAAAAGTCTTCTCTTTCTCATAGCGCTCCTTCTGCCTACGGCGCTCTTCTTCTTGCCGCTTCAGCCTCTCTCTTTCTCGAAGTATGCGCTCCTGATCTCGTTCATATTCCCGTTCCCTCTCCCTGTAGTCTCTGCCGCTCTCATCTTCAGGTCTGCATGAAAAACGAATCTGAGACAGAACCCTGAAAGATCTTGTAATCACAAATGCAGGAACACTGTGATTCTGATTTGGCCCCTGCAATGAGGTTGCACTTTTAGAGCAGAGTGAAAAATACTAGTGTTTTAAGAAGGAACAAAACCCCAAAACCATTCACCCAGATTAAGATACAAGAATATTCTGAAACCGTTCCTCCTCATCCCCCTGCCCTGCATAAAACAGCTTATCTTAATTCAGGTACATGTCCAGGACATAGCAGCAAAACTAGCATGTATAAATCAAACATAACAAAGAGTCCTTGACTACTGACCTCTTTGGTTTTTCATCTTTAAGTTCACTATCAGAACGCTTGGGCAATGTACAACTTTGCCCACTGGCTCTTTCATCACTGAGATTCTCTTTGTCCAATTTCTTGGCTTTTTCTCTTTTGTCCAATTCTTTTTCATCTCCTTTTTCTGGCTTCTTGAGCAGCTTTAAAGATAAAATGTTTATTTTTATTTTGAAGGCTGGGACACTATCTTCTATTAAAAACCCAGTATACCAAATATTTAAAATTTAGACTAGACAAGTCCCCTATCTCTGCAGGTACACTTAATCTTTCAGGTGAACAACTAGTGCACAAGAGTAGTAATTTACTAAAAGGATGCTATTAATGTTAAAGTGTTATCCACTTGAACGAAGTGGTTTAATCACTTTGTGGCAATAGGATCAAGACTCCTTTGGCTTTTATTCTGAGGCAGGGTCTCACTACTCTGTTGCCCATGCTGGAGTGCAGTGGCATGAACATGGCTCACCGCAACCTTGACCTCCTGGGCTTAAGTGGTCCTCCTGCCTCAGCCTCTTGAGTAGCTGGGACAACAGATGCACACCACCACATACGGCTAATTTTTTAATTTTTTTGTAGAGACAAGGTCTCATCATGTCGCCCAGGCTGGTCTCAAACTTCTGGGCTCACACCATCCTTCTGCCTCGGCCTCCCACAGTGCTGGGATTACAGGTGTGAGCCACTGTGCCCGGCTTCCTTTGGCTTTAAATGGGTCAACCTTTAAGTGAACCAATGCATACTTCAAAGTATGCTTCTGTAGCAAACCAGCATGTTGATATAACTTAATGGGAAACAGCCCACAAATTTTAAGTGATAGGCAGATCGTTTCTGTTGGGACTGTTTTTATGTAGTACTTGGAATGACAAATACCTTGGTCACCAAAGGAGAGATCCATTGCAGGAATAATTTTGCCTTGAGCCTGAGAATAACATACTTATGATGGTACAATTATCTTGCCATTAGAGATTAATAACAAGAATTATTTGGCATTTGATTTAAAAATCTAAAGGCCTTATACAACGAAATAGTGAAGTTCCATCTCTACAGAGTAGGAACTCTGTATTTAATGCCATATTTACGCATGTTCAAAAATGCCATTGTTTTTTACATTGCTGCTATGAATCTCTCGAGCATACCTCCAAGTGTTGGATAATCAGAGAGATTCTTAGGCAAAATAGAAGAATTTCAAGTCTCAGAGTGAAGGTATCACACAAGGTTCATCTCAGGGTGAAGGCATCATGTAAATTACTAAGCAAAAGGCAAAGCACCACAAGACATAAGCACAAAGCATTTTGGCACACAGACAGCCACTGCAAATGGTGAGTCCAAAATGGACACTGAGAAGGCACCAGTGTAAAATGAGGATACCATGTGCAGGTTTCATTGGAAGTGCTCTTATTTCTCCAATGAACATCCTTATTAGAAACCAAGGTGTTCATTACTCTAATAAGAACATTAATGAATGTCTCTAGCATGGCTGGCTCTACCTTCTGCCTTGCTGATTGTTAGGAATAGCAAGTCAAGTCACTTGTGGCATAGCAGACAGAGAGATTGCTGGAAAGAATTAAGATGAGAAACTCCATCCTCCCCCAAGCCTCTCATCACCAGTAATGAGCCCCGTAGAGACTTAGGGAACCCTTGCTACATAAACTGCTGAGTTTTCAGGAAATAAAATAAGGAGACCCTGTCACCCTCTCTGTGAGATTTTCTTTGACTTTATCTGAAGTACTAGGTACTAGTACTTCCCCAGGAAATATGTTGAAACAAAGGCTGCCCAAGCCATGCCCTTAGAAGGGAAGTGGCAAGGTTGGGATCTCTCTGCAGGTTTTCTTCTTCCCAAATGCAATGCATGAATCTGAATCTGCTGCTCACAGATTCCCAGATATATGCAGGAAGATACTACGGGAGTCATGTGAGAGGGAAAGGCACATATTGCAGGGTATTTATCCCTAGTCCTCCCACAAGGCAGCCAGTTATGAGAAGCATATAAGAAGATGAGAAAGAACTATATAGGCATGGTTGTCCTCTGGCTGTAGGTCAATGAAGCTTCTGGGCACACAGCAGAGCATCAGGAAGTCACCTGGGCTTCCTTTTAAAGTAGAAATTTATAATAAAATAGCTCAGCTTTTAAGAAGACTCAAGTCAACCTGAAGGGGTTTTCAACAAGTAACACTACCACCACCACCACCAAAAGGACTTATTAGCTAAGACCTGTGTGTGTGACATGATACTAGATGCTCTGTATCATGTACTTGGTCCTTACATTTTTCTGATTCACAGCTTGTAACAGAAACCTGTGTACCTGAAGACAGTGGAAAACAAACAGATGAGGTAACTTCATGTATCAATTATGAAGAAAAAGCTGAAAAAAACCCATAAATCATGCCAGCCAGCCCTAAGCCCTCATTTAATATGAATTTAGAGGACAATAGTCTAAAAATCAAACATTTTCAATGACAAAAACAGCACAGATCTGCACTGAAGAAATAACATACTACTTTATCCTTTTAAATGATCTTAAATTTAAAAACGAATACTATTACAGGAAAGATTTTTATTGGATCACTTCCCCCCAAAAGAGAACAAAAACAAAACAAAAAATTCATTTACACCAACACAAGACGCATGCATATTTAAAGAAGTAGATACGTGCAATTTTTAGCAACATGCAGTCAGTTTCAACATTCTCATACCTTAATCTTTGGTTCATCCTTTAATTTGTCCCTTTCTGGAATTCTGTCTATCTTCTTTAGCTTTTCTATATCTTTCCTTTTTCGTTTCTCTTCTTCTTTCCATTTCCTCCTCTCTTCTTCTCTTTGTCTTTTTCTTTCTATTTCTCTCCTCCTTCTTTCTTCTCTCTTTTCTTCTCTCATTCTCTAGAAAGAAACATCAACACAAGCCTTCAAATAAAATAATCATCACCAAAACCCTAATAAATCCTGAAGTCATGGTAGGCCCCAACTGAATAATCTTTCCTTCCTACTTTCTACAAAGTGGCATTCTACCACCGTTATCCCCACTCCACCCAGAAAACGAAAGACAATGAAGACCAGGACCTGCTAATATTAGTCTTCCACTGCTGCCTTACTATCTCTTCAGAGGCTTTCAGAATATCAAATGAGTGTCTCTGGGACAACCTAAGAACATTCCAGGTTTGTAGAGTGAACTCCTGGTCCAACAACCAGAGTGAAGGAGCGGGCCAGAGAGTGAGACCAAGAAGGCAAATCCTTAAAGAGTAATGGTGGAAAAAGCAGCTATTTCTCCTCTAGAAACCCAATGCTCTTAAAATGTTTATAGAATGCAAAGCAATGAAATTAAAGTATAGAGAGAACTATAAAGACAAAAGATTTACCTGCTTGTTTTTCAGGAAGCTCAAAAGTGGGGTTGTCTTTTTAGCTACATAAATGTAAACAGATTATTAATCATACTTATCAACCCCTAGAAACGATTCCATTTTCTGACATTCCCTGCCAACCACCCAAGGTGGGAAAACGTGCACACCCCTTATGCAGAAAGATCACAATTGTAATATCAGAAAGAAGTTTTACAGCATTCGATTTCAACAATACGGGATTAAAATACCTTTTAAGAAGTGAAGAAATTCAAATTAAAACAATAAAATAATTTATTAAAAGAGTCATTCCCAACTGATGAGAATTAAGTACTTAGGACATTCTCTTGTTTTACTGATAGGAGTGTAAACTTGTTCAACTGGAAGAAGTTGGGGGGAAGGGGCTAAAAATATCTAATCCTTTTGACCCCATAATTCCACTTCTGGGAATTTATTCTAAGAAAGTTACCAGAAATAGGCTTGTACTATCCATCTATTAATAAAAGTCAAGTTTTGGAAGAATATTTTTCATTTTCAACATTCTGAATAAGCTATTAGCCTTACATCCATCTTAAAACACATATTCCTGGCCGGGCACAGTGGCTCATGCCTGTAATCCCAGCACTTTCAGAGGCCAAGGCAGGCGGATCACTTGAGGTCAGGAGTTCGAGATCAGCCTGGCCAACATGGTGAAACCCCGGCTCTACCAAAAATACAAAATTGGCCGGGCGTGGTGGCGGACACCTGTACTTCCAGCTACTCGGGAGACTGCGGCAGAATCGCCTGAACCCAGGAGGCGGAAGTTGCAGTGAGCCGAGATTGCGACACTGCACTCCAGCCTGGGCGACAGAGCAAGACTCCATCACACACACACACACACACACACACACACACACACACACACACACACACACACACAAACACACACACACACACAGACACACACACACACAGAGAGAGAGAGGGGGAGAGGGGGGGAGAGAGAGAGAGAGAGAGAGAGAGAGAGACAGAGAGAGAGAGAGGGAGTGAGCAAGCAAAACAAACAAACAAACAAACAAAACCCCACATATTCCTTAGGATAAATTCCTGAGTAGAAATCCTGGGTCAAAAATTATGCTCATGTTTAGAGCTACTGATACAGTAGTGACAGCCTATTACTGAGAACCAAGATCCAAGCTAGAATTCCTCAAGTAGTTTTCAATTTTGCAGTAACTAATTTCATTTTTTGGTATTTTCAAGTCAAAATTTTTTTAGGAATATGAACTTATTACTAGGAAATACCAATTGACCTTCAAAGGCTTACCACTGTCTAAACATTCCTTATCAGTCATTGAACTTTTTGTATTTATATTACATTTGTGTGACACTAAATAGGTCAAAGAATTTTTCCCACATTAATGGATTCTCATAATGCTGTGAGGCGGGTATTACCATCTGCATTTTACAGTAACAGTCTCAGAGAAGCTAGTAACTTCCCCGAAGTCACACAGCTAGCAACTGAAGGAGGTAGGAGACTTAGGTACTGTGATGAAAAGGCTGTTGCCCTGATTCTTTTTGCCCACTTACCTATTAATTCTCTATTTTTTGCTTCTATTTCCTCTAGCAGTGTCTCTGGAGTAGATGTCATTTTCTCATTATCTGTGGCATAACTTTCCAAAAACTTTCTATATTCTGGATCTAAATAATCATTTAAGGAAACAGAAAATATAATAGACTTTAAACAAAAAAAGAAGACATTATCTAGGATACTGATTTATCAAAGAAGATAATTTTTTACTTCATGGAAGATAAAAAAAAACCAAACCATACCCACAAGGTAGACTATTTAGAGCTTAATTGGTCACTTGCTCTCAGGACTCCTATCACTGATACTCACTATAGGAATCTGGTATAACATGGGGTCAGGAAAAATGAGATGCCATGCATTATAACAGAACCACTAGGGGTATTACATAGTTTGCTTTTAAAAGTCACTGTCCTACTAAACTAAGTTAGGTGTTCCAAAAAGATAAATTAGAGAGAAGTCCTAGATGTGGCACTTGAGGTGATGGGAATTCCTGGAGTTCTCTCCTAGACCTCTAACATCAGAAAGGGTGACACATCTAAGCCATTATATTGCTTGTTTCTATGTGTCACTTGATCAAGTCTTCCAGATCTAAATCTGTAATAAAACCAGTATCACAGCTATGTGTTATTGAGTCTTTACTGTGTTTTCTTTATAAAATACCTGTAATAGTAACAAATGATGGAAATTAAACTAGATGATTCTAAAGTAACAATCTGATATAAAATATGGTCCTAGTCCTTATCCAACATAAAGAGTTGTGTAACAGCTATCTAACATAACATTACAGAGGTCTCAAAATCTGGAGCCAGTGTACCTTAAATGGCAATTATTTTGGTTTTTCAGTTCTTGTATTTCTTTCTTTTTTTTTTTTTTTTGAGACGGAGTTTTGCTTTTGTTGCCCAGGCTGGAGTGCAATGGTGCGGTCTCAGCTCACTGCAACCTCCGCCTCCCGGGTTCAAGTGATTCTTCTGCCTCAGCTTCCCAAGCAGCTGGGATTACAGGTGCCCGCCACCATGCCTAGCTAATTTTTGTGTTTTTAGTAGAGATGGGGTGTCACCATGTTGGCCAGGCTGGTCTCGAACTCCTGACCTCAGCAACTCTGCCCGCCTTGGCCTCCCAAAGTGCTGGGGTTATAGGAGTGAGCCACCGCGCCTGGCCTCAGTTCTTCTATTCCTGTTCAACGTAATACTATGTGTGTAGCTAATTGTATATCCAAAGACCAGAAAATAGGAGTGACAACTTCAGCTACTTTATACAAAGTTACCTGGGTATGGAAATTTTCCCATGACAGTTCAAACCTTCTCCTTTATAAATATAATGGAAACCAAAAGTCAAATAAATAATCATAAAAATGGTGAGGCCTCAAGAAGCACCTGTTAAACTTTGAAACCTGATTTTTTTCCACTATTTTCTTTTTCTTTTTTTTTGAGATGGAGTTTTGCTCTTGTTGCCCAGGCTGGAGTGCAATGGTGTGATCTCAGCTCACTGCAACCTCCGCCTCCTGGGTTCAAGCGATTCTCCTGCCTCAGCCTCCCGAATAGCTGGGATTACAGGCATGCACCACCATACCCGGCTAATTTTATATTTTTAGTAGAGACAGGGTTTCTCCATGTTGGTCAGGCTGGTATCAAACTCCTGACCTCAGATGATCCGCCCACCTTGGCCTCCCAAAGTACTGGGATTATAGGCGTGAGCCACCACGCCTGGCCTTTCCACTATCTTCTAATCAATAAACCTATGGTGATTTGTTACTCAATAGTCAACATTATATTGTTCAATGGTTGAAGAATGAAATGCCCTAGCCAAAGAGAGCAGAGATTCTGTGCAAGAAACTCTCTCTAGTCTAACAATTAAGCAAAGCTTCCATCGGCAAATAACATTTCTCACTTACTTTATTTTGTATATTTTCTAATTTAAAATTTTGGGGTCGAATTAACTCTCACAAAGATATTATTTTTAAAAACCCCACAGCAATAGCATTATATAATTAGAGCTATACTGTACCATCATCGATAGTCCCGACTTTAGTATCTCTTTTCTTAGTCTTCTTTTTTGCAGCTTTTTGAAAAGGTGCAAATTCTACTATAGCGGGATATTCCTGACCTGTTTAGAAAAAAAATACCACACTTGCTATAACAAAGAAAATGTCAAAAGTGGATATAAGGGAATCAACCCATTGCTTTCTATGACTCTTTTGATGGCAGTCATCTGAAGAGGGTCTCCCTAAGGCATAAAGCACACTGGCACAACCATAATCAACATACTACAAAAGGAGCCACAAATTCACACTGATAACATAGTGAAACAACACGGCATGGAAGTAAAATATTCATATAAATTCAACTTATAAAATGTGATATTTTAATGTGAAAAAGACCCTACAAACTATTTTTCATTTAAAAATGTTAGAAATCTCCAAAATAGGCAAATCTATAGAGACAGAACGTAGAGTAGTAGCTGCCTGGAGTTTGGGGTAGAAGTGGTGAGAAGAATGAGGAGTGACAACTAATGAGTGGGGTTTCTCTTAGGGGTGATGAACATGTTCTAAATTTAGATTGTGGTGATAGGCTCATAAGCCTATGAATATACTAAAATTCACTGAACTGTATACTTTAAAAGGGTGACTATTTCAGGCATGTGAATTATATCTCAATAAAGCTGTTATTTTTTAAAAGTGTAACTATTTGAGGTGATGTGTTATGTGAGGTGATGAATGTGTTAACTTGATTGTATACATTTCATAATGTATATATGTATACATTATGTATACATTTCATAATGTATATATGTATACATTATGTATACATTTCATAATGTATATATGTATACATTATGTATACATTTCATAATGTATATATGTATACATTATGTATACATTTCATAATGTATATATGTATACATTATGTATACATTTCATAATGTATATATGTATACATTATGTATACATTTCATAATGTATATATGTATACATTATGTATACATTTCATAATGTATACATTTCATAATTATACATTTCATAATGTATACATATATAAAATTATCACATTGGGCTGGGCACGGTGGCTTATGCCTATAATCCCAGCATTTTGGGAGGCCGAGATGAGAGGATCACTTGAGGTCAGAAGTTTGAGACCTGCCTGGCCAACATGGTGAAACACTGTCTCTACTAAAAATACAAAAATTAGCTGGGCGTGGTGGCACGTGCCTGCAATCCCAGCTACTCTGGAGGCTGAGGCATGAGAATCACTTGAACCCGGGAGGCAGAGATTGCAGTGAGCTGAGATCATGCCACTGCACTCCAGCCTGGGCGACAGAGTAAGACTCTGTCTCAAAAAAATAAATACATAAAAATAAAAATAAATAAAAATACAAAAATTAGCCAGGCGTGGTAGTGCACGCCTGTAATCCCAGCTACTTGGGAGACTGAGGCAGGAGAATCACTTGAACCTGGGAGGCGGAGGTTGCAGTAAGCTGAGATTGTGCCACTGCACTCCAGCCTGGTAAAAAAAAAAAAAAAAAAAAAAAAAAAAAAGAAAAAAGAAAAAACAATTATTACATAGTAAAATTTAAATATATATTATTTTATTTGTCAATTATAGCTCAATAAAGCTGGGGAAAAATCTGTTAACACTTAAAAAAAATACACCAGGACACCAAAAGCACAGGCAACAAAAGTAAAAATACAGAGGGTAGACCTCATGTTAAGTGTTCTTACCACAATAAAACAAAAATATAAAGTATATCTCTTATTTTAAAAAAGTAAAAAATACATAAATTGGACTACATCAAAATTAGAAACTTCTATGCATCAAAAGACACAATCAACAGAGTGAAAAGGCAACCCATGGAATGGGAGAAATATTTGCAAATTATATTATCTGATAAGGGGTAATATCTAGAATATATAAAGAACTCCTATAACTCAACAACAAAAAACCAAATAACCCAATTTAAAAAATGGTCAAAAGACTTGAATAGACATTTCTTCAAAGATAATATACAAATGGCTAACAAGCATATGGAAATATGTTCCACATTACTAGTCATTAGGGAAATGCAAATCAAAACCACAATGAGGTATCATCTCACGCCTATTAGGAGGACTACTATCAAAAAGCAGAAAATAACAAGTGTTGGCAAAGATGTGGAGAAACTGGAACACTCATGTATTGGTGGGAATGTAAAATGATGCAGCCGCATGGAAAACAGTATGGCAGTTCCATAAAATATTAAAAATAGAATTATTGGGCCAGCCTGACCAACATGGTAAAACCCCATCTCTACTAAAAATACAAAAATTAGCTGGGTGTGGTGGTGGGCACCTGTAATCCCAGCTACTCAGGAGGCTGAGGCAGGAGAATTGCTTGAACCCAGGAGGTGGAGGTTGCAATGAGGGAAGATCGCGCCATTGTACTTACTCCAGCCTGGGCAATGAGGGCGAAATTCCATCTCAAAAAAACAAAACAAAACAAAAAAGAACTACCGGCGGGGCGCAGTGGCTCACACCTGTAACCTCAGCACTTTGAGAGGCCGAGGTGGGCGGATCACTTGAGGTCAGGAGTTTGAGACCAGCCTGGCCAACATGGTGAAACTCCGTCTCTACCACAAACATAAAAAATTAGCAGGGTGTGGTGGCAGGTGTCTGTAATCCCAGATACTTGGGAGGCTGAGGCAGGAGAATTGCTTGCACCTGGGAGGTGGAGGTTGCAGTGAGCCAAGATCTTGCCACTGCACTCCAGCCTGTGTGACAGAGACTCTGTCTCAAAATAAATAAATAATAAAATAAAAATAGAATTACCAAATGACTCCAGAAATTCCATTTCTCGGTATATATCCAAAAGAAGTGAGAACAAGGACTCGAATATTTGCAAATCTGTGTTCATAACAATATTGTTCACAATAGCCAAGAGTGGAAGCAACTCGAATACCCCTTGACAGATGAATGGATACACAAAATGTGGTATATACATATACTGGAATATTAGTCTTAAAAATGAGGCTGGGGGCAGTGGCTCATGCCTGTAATTCCTAGCATTTTGGGAGGCTGAGGCAGGCACATCACTTCAGGTCAGGAGTTTGAAACTAGCCTGGCCAACACAGTGAAACCCCATCTTTACCAAAAATACAAAAAAATTAGCCAGGTGTGGTGGTGGGTACCTGTAATCCCAGCTACTTGGGAGGCTGAGGCTGGAGAATTGCTTGAACCCAGGAAGCGGAGGTTGCAGTGAGCTGAGATCGTGCCACTGCATTCCAGCCTGGGCAACAAAGTGAGACCCCATCTCAAAAAAAAAAAAAAAAAAAAAAAGATGAAAATTCTGACACATGCTACGACATGGATACACCTTGAAGATATTATGCTAAATGAAATAAGCCAGACAGACACTGTATGTTTCCACCTATATGTGGTACCTACAGTAGTGAAACTCATACAGACACAAGGTATAATGGTGGTTGCCAGGGGCTGGAGGAAGGGAAATAAGGAGTTGTTTAATGGGTAAAGAGTTTCAGTTTTTCAAGATGAAAAAGTTCCCAAGATTGTTGCACAACAGTGTGAATATACCTTAATGCTACTGAACTGTACACTTAAAATGGTTAAGATGGTAAATTTTATGTTACGTGTATTTTTACAATTTTTAAAAATGCAAAAGGAATGAGGTAATGATATATGTTACAACATGGATGGACCTTGAAAACATTGTGCTAGGTAAAAGAAGCCAGTCAGAAAAGACCACATATTGTATGATTACATTTATATGAAATGGAGGGAAATCATAGATACATAAAGTAGATTAGTGGTTGCCAGGGGCTGGAGGGAGAGAATGGGAGGTAACTACTAATAGATATGGGTTTCTTTTTGGAGGGATGAAAACATTCTGGAATTAGTACTGATGGTTGTACTACCTTGTGAATATACCAGAAACCACTGAATTGTATGCTTTAAGACAATGAATTTTATTATAGGTGAGTTATATTTCAATACAAAAACCCCAAGTGACTAATGGGAAAAAAATTCACAAGCACCCTGTTACAGAATGTCAAAAACAAGGTATCCTATCCTTAAATCATTGGCATGTAGACATAAGCAAAAAAATAAAAATAAACAGAATTGACCAGAAGGCATTGCAAAGCAGTCATGGAGGAAAAATTATGTTGGGAATCCCAGTGAGTAGAGAATCAGATTAGCTTCAAAACTGTGATATATTAGGCCAGGCATGGTGGCTCATGCCTGTAATCCCAGCACTTTGGGAGGCTGAGGCGGGTGGATTGCTTGAGGCCAGGAGTTTGAGACCAGCCTGGCCAACATGGTGAAACCCCATCTCCTAAAATTACAAAAATTAGCTGGGCGTGGTGGCACACACCTGTAATCCCAGCTAAGTCGGCAGGCTGAGGAACGAGAATTGCTTGAACCCAGGAGGCGGAGGTTGTAATGAGCCAAGATTGTGCCACTGTACTCCAGCCTGGGCGACAGAGTTAAGACTCTGTCTCAAAAAAAAAAAAAAAAAAAAAGAGAGAGAGAGAGAAGAAAAAGAAAAAAAGAAAAAAAAAACCAAAAAACAAAACTGTGATATATTTGAGAAGGAATAGATAAACCAGACTGAAACAGAGGGAAATTGTGGAAGACAGGCTGAAGAAACAGAAGTGAGGCCAGAATATGGAGGACCCTGACTACCAGGCTAAGGAGTTTGGACTTTTTCCCCCAACTGCTAATTTAAATCATTATTTTCAAAAAGATTAATTTCATGGCAATATAATAGACTGAATTATACAAGAATGAAAAAAATGGAAAATCCTGTAAGTTTAGAGACGGTGGTTGTCTAGGCATTAAGTGATGAGGACATAAAGTGTGACTGTTTAAGGCTAAGTGAACAAGATATTAAAAAAAAACAATAAAATCCAGCCTGGGCAACATAAGCAGACCTTGTCTCTAAGATTTAAAAACAAAACAAAACAAACAAACAAACAAAAAACACAATGAGGAAAGGATAGTCTCTTTAATAAGTGGTGTTGAGCTGGGTATGGTGGCTCGCACCTGTAATCCCAGCACTTTGGGAGGCTGAGGTGGGGGGGGATCACTTGAGCCCAGGAGTTCAAGACCAGCCTGGGCAACGTAGCGAGACCCCATCTCTATAAAAAATTTAAAGAAAATTAGCCAGGCATGGTGACATACATCTGTAGTCCCAGCTACTCAGGAGGCCGAGGTGGGAGGATTGCTTGAGTCCAGGAATTCCAGGCTGCAGTGAGCTGTGATTGCGCCACAGCACTCCAGCCTGGGTGGAGACCCTATCTCAAAAGATAAACAATAAATTGACAAGATTCATAACTCACATGTAAGAGATTTTTAAAAAAGGAAAAAATTAAACACAACTCGGATTTCCAGGCTAAGTAACTAGAATCTAGTTAAATATCTACTGGAATAAAATAGTTGGAGTGGAAAAATAGCTGGCTTGGGGAGATTAATAAAAGTTGGACAAACAGTGGCAATCCTTCAATTTTTACTGGCACAGTCCCTGACAAAAATTTAATTTTTACCAACTTTGAAGTAATATTGAAAAAAACAAAACAAAACAAGAAGACACACTATTTACCTATAATTGCAAACCAAAAAGAAAAGTGGCAAATGGCAGCTTAGATATTCTCTGGCTAAATGTAGGTAGCAGATAATAGAGTGTTAAAGTAGAAATGTGTCTTCCCTATAGACTGGACCTTTCTGGATATAAAGTAAGAGATGTATCAAGTTTCTTTTTTTTGATTTTGAGACAGAGTCTCGCTCTGTCGCCAGGCTGGAGTGCAGTGGCGTGATCTCAGCTCACTGCAACCTCTGCCTCCCAGGTTCAAGCGATTCTTCTGCCTCAGCCTCCCAAGTAGCTGGGATTACGCCTGGCTAATTTTTTTAGTATTTTTAGTAGAGATGGGGTTTCACCACGTTGGTCAGGCTGGTCTCGATCTCCTGACCTCGTGATCCACCTGCCTCGGCATCCCAAAGTGCTGGGATAACAGGCCTGAGCCACCACACCAGGCCGAGATGTATCAAGTTTCATGTTTTAATTATATACAACTTTGTGAGAATGTTAAACAGTATCCCAATTGGGAACTGTTGGCTTAATGGATTTGAATTAAATAAATGTTTGTCCTTGAAGCAAAATAAGAACTAAATATTTAAAACTTATCAAACAAGTTTAAGAGTCACTTATCAGTACTGCAGCTGAAATTCTACAGTCAAAACAGTAGGTTTAAGTCAGGGCAAAAAATGTGTCACACGAGGAGAAAACAGTTGCAATTTCACTCAGTTGATCAAACTAAAAAAATAGTAGGTTAATAAAAATAACCAAGGACTGTGAAAAGTCACGTCTATTTATAAGACTGCAATAAGCTTATTAAATGTGTAAAACTCTAGGAAGCAACGCAATGCACAAGTTGTCTTAAACATACAAATGACAAAGAAATTCCCTTTTTACTTCAGTTACCAGGACTCACCTTTATTGTCAAGGAACACATAACCATCAAAGCGATCCCTGAACAAAATAATGTCCTCTTGGTTTTTAAAGTTGATGTATGCTCTGGCATACATATGAGGATACAAACTGCAGAGAGGAAAGCAATTATGTAAATGTACTTGCAGGTGTCTGGCCCAATTACAAGTATGCATATATTAAAGACAAGCTCAAAAATCAAATGGAAAACAGTAGGATAAAAAGAATGAAAAAAACCTTTTTCATTTACCCCTTTCCTTTTTTTTTTTTTTTACCTCGTATCATTAGAAAAAAACTCAAAATAATCATGCTCAGGCATAGGTTGAAGATGTTCCTGAAGCTGCTCCTTGGTCAAAGTGGGAGGTAATCTTCGAATTACCACCTTAAGAAATGCATAAGGAAAATAAAATTAGTACAAATCAATTTTCTGTCATACCTGAAAGAATCACAGTTCCTGAAGAAGGCTGGGCTTTAAAATATGAGATCACTTGTAAAAACCCAGGAGAAAATATTCTTCTGCAGCCCAATGCTCAGAATTAGTCAAACAGAATAGTAACGCGGTTTAAAAAAACCCTTGGAAATGAGAACCACCTGGAGCAAGGAAAAATCGCAGGTTTTGCTCTTTACAGCAGCCCTGCAGTTTACCAGGTTTGTGCATCATTTTCGATCACCCATTTTTTAACAGATCTAGTGGCAAGAAATTAGTAAGCCAACGCTGGTCTTTGTGGGTGCCACGAAATCTTGATTTAGTAACAAGTTTCTCCCACGTCCAACACATCTTAAAACAAAATCCTTGCCCATTGAACTTAAGAATTCAAAACTCTAACGAATACAAAAAATCCACCCATTGCTCTCAAAATAGGATGCTCTCGATCTACCCTCCTGTACCATTAATCACCCTGCACTCTCCCCCAACTCGCCTCCATGAATAATATTCCCATCCCTCATGTCTCCTTCACTATTTAATATTTCTCCCCAGTTACACCTTTAGTTCCTCATTCTTTATACCGTCGCTCTCCCCTCCCATTATCATCTCACAGCTCTGACCTAAACCCTTCCCGTTTGGGGAGTCCCCCCTTTTCCTCACCCCCACCCAGGATTTGGCCGGGAGGGGCTCTCCCCATTTCGGGTGAATGGATGAACCAGGATGATGCGACTTCCATTCAGGCGAAGAGATAGAAGGGGAACCTGAGAGAGAAAGGGGGCAGCCCCATTCCCAGCCATCCTCCCCGCGCTGCGGACTCGTCCCGCCCTCTCCCCGGCCAGCGGCCGACCGGGCACCTTGCTCAGCGCTTCTTTCTTCTCCTTGTTGCGATCCTGCTTATCTTCCCCCTTGGAGCTGTCCCCCGAGGTCCCACCACCGCTGCCTGTGGCCCCGGCGGGGGTTAACAGGGTTACTCGCTTCTCCTTAGGCCTGTGCTCCTTCTCTTCCTTCATGGCTACGTCCCCCGCTGAAGCGGCTTGGCCGGAACGGGGCTACCCCGGGCACAAACGGATCCCGGGAAGCTCCCGTCCAAGCTCCGCCCCCAACAAATGCCCCTTGTGATAAGTCGGGCCCCACGTTCCATTGGGTCCTGCCAAGCTCTCGCGAGACTTGGGCCTTTCCCAGTGCAAAGGTTTTAACACCTGGTTTTTACTTCCCGCCCGCCAAGTTCCTGCGCCACCCAATCCCCTCGCGGCCCAGACTCCCTCGGGGCCCGCCCCTTCGCGCGTCATTAGCAACTCCGCCATCTTGAAGTGACTCTGTCGGGGACTACAAATCCCGGCATACAAAGCAGCTACCCGCTTTTGTTGGGCGTTCAGGAGCCAGAGCTATCTCAGGGTCCCTGTTTGTGAGTAAATCGAATCCTTTCATCTTCAGAGTTTTCCAGGTCGAAAGATAGGTTCTGCACGCTTAGTTTCCATCAGATAAACTCAATGCCGTCCAAATTTTGCCTCACTAGGGGAGCGACTTGTATTTTTTATCATTGAATTCAGAGGCTTTAGCATTTATTTTCCTACAACCAAAAGAAAAAGCCTAACATTTAAAAAACTTTATTTTCCTTATATTGATTAGGATTTACAGATACTTAGTAAATACTACAATATTAGCCGAGTTCAGTGGCGCACGCCTGTAGTCCCAGCTGCTCGGGAAGGTTGAGAAGAGAGGATCTTGAGCCCAGGAATTCGAGGCTGCAGTGAGCCATGATCGCGCCGCTGCACTCCAGCTTGGGCGACAGGGCGAGACCCTGTATATAAAAAAGAAGGATAATAATAAGTAAACACAAGATACTGATATTTAAAGGAGTAATATGACTAAAATATACAAGATTTGTTTTCATCACCTTATTTTAGCAAAAGGATGCTTCTCCCCAGGTACTGATGTCCCACAGGGAGGGGAATAAAAATAAAACCCAACTTGATTTAGTTGCGATCACCATCTTCACTTAAAAAGGGCCAATTTTACATTATTTATAATAACTCCAAACTGGAAACAATCCAAATGTGAATCTAACAGTGATTATGTTGAGTGACAGAATCCAGACACAGAGTACATGTTGTACAATTCCATTTATATGAAATTTTAGAAAAATAAAACCACAGTGATAGAAAGCAGATCAGTCGGCCAGGCGTGGTGGCTCACGCCTGTAATCCCAGCACTTTAGGAGGCCAAGGTGGGTGAATCACCTGAGGTCAGGAGTTCGAGACCAGCCTGGCTAACTTGGCGAAACCCCGTCTCTACTAAAAACAAAAAAAATTAGCAGGGCGTGGTGGCGCATTCCTGTAATCCCAGCACTTTGAGAGGCCGAGGCAGGCGGATCACCTGAGATCAGGAGTTCGACACCAGCCTGGCCAACTTGGTGAAACCCTGTCTCTACTAAAATACAAAAATTATCTGGGCATGGTGGCAGGCGCCTGTAGTCCCAGCTATTTGGGAGGCTGAGGCAGGAGAGTCACTTGAACCTGGGAGGCGGAGGTTGCAGTGAGCCGAGGTTGTGCCACCGCACTCCAACCTGGGTGACAGAGTGAGACTCCATCTCAAAAAGAGAGAGAGACACAGACACCCATAGAGGACAGAAACCAAATTAAAGATGCAATAGGAGCCCAAGGCAGAAAGCTGCCTAAGGGCCAACTCCCATTTTTGCCGACCTCTAGAGTATATTCCCCTGACTCTGCACTTAAATTTTCTCACTCCAATTGTCCAGCCTATTCTTGGATTCCTATTCCTGTGGCTAAAACGGTTTCCCTGTATTTGACATCTGTTACTCTTGCTTTCAGTACCTGGCCGTTCTTATGAGCCTTGTTTATGCATCTGCCTCTGACCTACTGCTTAGCTCTGCACTTGCATGTTGGTAGTGTATGCCTCTGTTTTGGTGTCCTCACTAGCTTTAAACCACCAGCTGTTTGTCAGTTGCCAGAATAAAGTGTCCCAGGGCTCAGTCCTTAGACCTCTTTTCTATGTACACTCACTCCTTTATTAATCTCATTCATTCTTTTGGCTTTTCTGTCTTTGCTGACAACTCTACTCTAGAATTTACATGTCCAGGCCGGGCGTGGTGGCTCACAGCTGTAATCTCAGCACTTTGGGAGGCCGAGGCGGGTGGATCACCTGAGGTCGGGAGTTCGAGACCAGCCTGGCCAACATGTGACATCCCGTCTCTACTAAAAATACAACAAAATTAGCCGGGCGTGCTGGCAGGCGGCTATAATCCCAGCTACTCAGGAGGCTGAGGCAGGTGATTCGCTTGAACCGAGGAGGTAGAGGTTGCAGTGAGCCGAGATTGTGCCAGTGCACTCCAGTCTGGGCGACAGAGCGAGACTCCGTCTCAAAACCAAAACAAAACAAAAAAAGAATTTACATCTCCAGCCCATACCTCCCTGATGATTTCCAGAGTCATGTATCCAACTGCCTATTGAACATCTCCACTTAAGACGTCTAACGTGTTCAGCCACTGAATGCATCCAAAACTGAACACTTGATCTTCCCCCACACCGACTGTATTAGCCTCCTATTCCTGCTGTAACATTACTACAAATTTAGTGGGTTTAAATAATGCAAGTGTATTATCTTACAGTTCTGTAGGTTAAAAGTCCAACAAGGTTTTAGCTTTGTCCTGTGAGGAGGCAAAAAAATATAGTAATAATAAATAAATAAACAAACAAACAGTCCAATATGGGTCTCACTGGGCTAAAATCAAGGTGTTGGCAGGACTGAGTTCCTTCCTGGAGGCTCTAGGAGATAATAGATTTCCTTGTCTTTTTCAGATTCTTGAGGCGGCCCATATTCCTTGGCTTATGAACCCTTCGTCTTCAAGCATCTCTCTCTGACCCTGCCCCTACTTCTGTCTATTGTCTATATCTCTTTTATTCTCTGCCTTGCCATTCCAAGTTTTTTTTTCAGGGTCACAGCTCACTGAAGGCTTAAACTCCTGAGCTGAAGTGATCCTCCTGCCTTAGCCTCCCAAATAGCTGGGACTACAGGTGCATGCCACCATGCCCAGCTAATTTATTTTTATTTTTGTAGAGAAGGGGTCTCACTGTGTTGCCCAGGCTGGTCTCCAACTCCTGGCCTCTGCACTTTCCCCTTTCACTTTGAAGGACTCGTGTGTTTACATTGTGTCCGCCTGTAAAATCCGGGATAATCTCCCTATTTTAAGGACAGCTGATTAGCAACCTTAATTTCCTTTTGCTATATAACCTAACACAGTCATGGGTTCTGGGGATTAGGATGTGTACAACTTTGGGGGAGATATTATTCTACCTAACACATACTGTAGACTTCCTTTTTGATGAAACTTTTAATTGCAGTATAACAGATGTACAGACAAGTGCACTAAAAGTAAGCATCCAGCTTGCTGAATTTTCACAAAGTGAACACACTTATGTAACCAGCATGTAGATCAAGAAACAAAACATTGCCAGCACTCCAAATGCTCTCTTCCTACTTGTTCCCAGTCATTTTCACCACCAAGAATACCACTATCCTTTTTGCTTTTTCTTTTTTAGCAGCTACATCCTTTTATGAATGACTTCTAATACTATTGAGTTTGTCTGTTTTGAACTTTATGTAAATTGAATCATACAGCATGTATTCTTTTATGTTAGGCTCCTTTCTCTCAACATTTATGACTGAGATTTATTTATTTATTTATTTAGAGACGGAATCTCGCTCTGTCGCCCAGGCTGAGGTGCAGTGGCGCCATCTTGGCTTACATCTTGGCTCACTGCAACCTCCACCTCCCGGGTTCAAGCGATTCTTCTGCCTCAGCCTCCCGAGTAGCTGGGAGTACAGGCGTGTGCCACCATGCCCGGCTAATTTTTGTATTTTTAGTAGAGATGGGGTTTCACCATATTGGCTGTTGGATACAGTGAGTTCTAGATCTCTCTTCAAAGAATCAGTATGTCAGTATGTTCAGTTCTTTGTCCTCCATTGTGAAGTTTAACTTCCTCGTAGTTTCAGTAAACAACATTTTCCACTAGTTTTCATCAGTAGTTCACATCTGTTCCCCTGGTTACCTGCTCCGTCCTGACTCACCCCGGTCATCCGCTTTGACCTGAGTCACCCCTGGTCCCTGCTCTGACCTAAGTCACCTTTAGTTACCTGTTCCTAACCGTTCTTCCCACCAAACTATTCACCCCGCCACTCTGGCTCATACCCCTGGTCTCTTTAAAGTAGCCAATCAGAATTAGCTTAGACTGTGCAGTCCAACCCTAGCCAATAGGGGAGCGACACAGCAGTAGGGGCTACCTGTGTCAGGAATAGGAACCCCTTCCCCTCCCTTGTTCAGGTGTGCTCTCGCCATTACTCCATTCATGAGTCGCACCCTTCCATAGAAGTAAAAATTGTCTTGCTGAGAAAATTAAATTTATGTTCGAGTGCTATTTCTTTGTGGCACCGAGGAACAAGCATTTTGTTTCTAACATTGGCCAAGCTGGTCTTGAACTCCTGACCTCGTGATCCGCCCGCCTCGGCCTCCCAAAGTGCTGGGATTACAGGCTTGAGCCACCACGCCCAGCTCATTTATGTTATATGTAGCTGTGGATTATTCCTTTTCACTGTTACATAATATTCCATTGTATGAGTCTGCTACAATTTATCCCACTCTTAGGGGCTAATACAAATAGTGCTGCTGGGATTTTAGTACATATTGTTTGATGATTCATGTCAGATACATACCTAGGAGTGGAATTGCTGGATCACAGAGTAAGCATATGCTCAACTTTAGTAGGTACTACCATAGAGTTTTTCAACAGGGTTGTACCAATTTACACTTATCAGCAGTGTGTGAGAGTCCTGAGTGCTTCATACCCTTCCCAACATCTGGTATTGTCTCGTGGGTGTGTAGGGGTGGCTTATTGTAGTTTCACTTTGCATTTCTCTAATGATTAAGTTAAGCACCTTTTCATACATTTTTCACTGTGTGCCTTTCCATCCTTTTGGTTATTGCACCAGGTTATTATATTATTTATGCCAGAGCAAAAGAAACAAAACAAAACAGGGATGGTGATATGGCTCCTTTCCACCAAGTAAGGGGGAGAACAAGAATAAGTGTGTGCGTGTGTGTGAGAGAGAGGGAGAAAGAGAGCTGTCCCTAAAGTTCCTCACACCACTGATTCTCACAGTTTCACTGTATGCTCCAAGGTTCCTCTTCCCACTTCTGATGATGAGCAGTATCATGTTTGGGACCCCACTTTAGAAAAGCAGAAGGAGGCTCTGCCTGTAATCCCAACACTTTGAGAGGCTGAGGTGGGAGGATTACTTGAGCCCAGGAGTTCGAAATCAGCCTGGGCAACATGGCAAAACCCGTCTCCACAAAAAATTAAAAAATTAGCCGAGTGTGGTGGCACATGCCTGTGGTCTCAGCTACTCAGGAGGCTGAGGCGGGAGGATAGCTTGAGCCCGGGAGTTAAGGCTGCAGTGAGCTGTGATCGCGCCACTGCACTCCAACCTGGGTGACTGAACAATACCCTGTCTCAAAACAAACAAACAAACAAACAAACAAAAACCCAGAAAGAAAATATCCATACACAAATGGAAGAATCTTACTTTAAAACATCTTCCCTGCCCTCCATTGAACAGGCTACTTTTAATAAATTGTCTTGCCCGTCTTTTATTAATTCCTTTCACAAATAAAACTCCTTGTGGAAATCTTGTGGAACTGCCTGGTGTTCAGCTCCACCTAGCTTAAAGGTGGTTTAATATCCAATTTTAAGATCAAATTGACTTTTATTTAAATGTTATATTCAATGTTGTTTTTAATTAATTCTTGACCCAGATCAGCTCTGAAATTATCCAAATTCTAAACAGACAATTAGGAAAGGAGTTGGATAATTTGTACAGTACAAAAAATTATTTCACATGAGCACCTGCTGATCCTAATATTACCTATGAAAGAAAGGGTAATATTTTATGAATTAGCCAAGTTAAAAATATGTATGAGAATGTTGGACTCCTTCCCAGTCAGTGCATAAAGGAGGCTTACATAGTATAATTATTTGAAGTACCTTCCCACAGTTTAAGGATTATAACAAAAGATGTTAACCAGCTATTCCTGATGTCTACTGATGACATAAAACAGGAGGAGGTGGCCGGGCGCAGTGGCTTAGTAATCCCAGCACTTTAGGAGGCCGAGGTGGGCAGATCACTTGAGGTCAGGAGTTCGAGACCAGCCTGGCCAACATGGTGAAACCCCATCTCTACTAAAAATACAAAAATTAGCTGGAAGTGGTGGCGAGCACCTGTTATCCCAGCTACTTGGGAGGCTGAGGCAGGAGAATCACTTGAACCTGGGAGGTGGAGGTTGTGGTGAGCAAGATCGCGCTACTGCACTCCAGCCTGGGCAACAGAATGAGACTCTGTCTCAAAAAAAACAGGAGGAGCTAACGAACAATATAAGGAATTCAGTCACATGGGAAACAGAGATGAATTTCTCAATTAAGAAACGTTTTTAGTTTAAAATTGGTAGCTGAGCCTTGGAGGAGTGACATTAGATTCTGAGGGAGAATACAAGTTGAGTATGCCTTATCTGAAATGCTTCAGGCCAGAAGTGTTTTGGATTTCAGAAGTGTTTCGAATTTTGGAATATTTGCATATATGTAATGAGATAACTTGGGGATAGGACCCGAGTCTCAACATGAAATTCATTTATGTTTCATATGCCCCTTGTACACAGAGCCTGAAGGTAATTTTAATTTTTTCCTTGGAGACACTGAATAAACTGTGTGTCGTATGCCTGTGTTTTGTCTGTGGCCTGTCCCACGAGGTCAGGTGTGGAATTTTCCACTTGTGATATCATGTCAGTGCTCAAAAAGTTTCAGATTTTGGGGCATTTCAGATTTCGGATGCTCAAACTGTACCACACATGTAAACTTTATTTATTTATTTATTTATTTTTGAGATGGAGTCTCGCTCTGTTGCACAGGCTGGAGTGCAGTGGCATAATCTTGGCTCACTGCAGCCTCCACCTCCCAGGTTCAAGCTATTCTCCTGCCTCCGCCTCCCAAGTAGCTGGGATTACAGGCGCCAGGCATGGGGCTAATTTTTGTATTTTTAGTAGAGACGGGATTTCACCATGTTGGCCAGGCTGTTCTCAAACTCCTAAGCTCAAGTGATTCTCCCACTTCGGCCTCCCAAAGTGCTGGGATTACAGGCATGAGCCACCGCACCCAGCCGTGCTCATGTAAACTTGTAAGTAAATCCAGTAAGCTTTAAAAATCCTGAAGTTGTGTAATTTTCTCAGGGGAATAATTTTACAGGTATTAGCATAGAAAATTATCAGTTAATTCTATTTCTATAATGTAGACTTAGAAAGATCCTGTGTACTGAGAGTGAGATGAAATTTGGACAAAAGGAGACTTATGGACTTTCACTACAACAAAACAATCATGATCAAAGCTTATTTTTGCCCTGTGCTGGGCACTTTGTGTGCGTTAACTTGGTTAGTCCTCACACCAGCCCTATGAATTGGGTACTGTTGTTTTCCCTATTTTGCAATGAGTGAAATTAAGACACGTGGTCACTCAAACCCAAAATTGCATGGCTAGAAAGTAATACAGCTGATTCATAAATCTAAATTACATCTCCAAGGCTGGTAGTTAAAAAAACAAAACAAAACGAAAACCCTAAATCCTGTGAGTTTGTGTAGGGGCTATTAAAAAAAAACTAGAAAAAATTATAGAGTTATCTTAAAAATACTGGTAAATTCTCAAATGTAAAAGTAATGTTAATAAAATTAATAAAATGTTTGTTACATTACAAAAATATGAAGAGATTATTTATGTCAAATGTTAAATGCAGTAACACATTATATGGATATGAAAGTAAGGAGGCCGGGCGTGGTGGCTCACGCCTGTAATCCCAGCATTTTGGGAGGCCGAGGCAGGTGGATCACCAGGTTAGGAGTTCAGGACCAGCCTGGCCAACAGAGTGAAACACCATCTCTACTAAAAATACAAAAATTAGCCAGGTGTGGTGGCACGCACCTGTAATCCCAGCTACTTGGGAGGCTGAGGCAGGAGAATTGCTTAAACCTAGGAGGCGGAGGTTGCAGTGAACCAAGACCATGCCATTGCACTCCAGCCTGGGCAACAGATTTGAGACTCCATCTCAAAAAAAAAAAAAAAAAAGGCTGGGCACGGTGGCTCACACCTGTAATCCCAGCACTTTGGGAGGCCGAGGTGGGCGGATCACAAGGTCAGGAGATCGAGACCATCCTGGCTAATACGGTGAAACCCTGTCTCTACTAAAAATACACAAAAAATTAGCTGGGCATGGTGGCGCACGCCTGTAGTCCCAGCTACTCGGGAGGTTGAGGCAGGAGAATCACTTGAACCTGGGAGGTGGAGGTTGCAGTAAGCTGAGATCGCACCACTGCACTCCAGCCTGGGCAACACAGCAAGACTCCGTCTAAAAAAAAAAATAGCTAGGCGTGGTGGTACACGCCTGTAATCCCAGCTACTTGGGAGGCTGAGACAGGAGAATTGCTTGAACCCAGGAGGCGTAGGTTGCAGTGAGCCGAGATCTTGCCATTGCACTTCAGCCTGGGTGACAGAGTGAGACTTCATCTCAAAAAAAAAAAAAAATTAAAACAAAAGAAACAAATTAGATTAAAGAAAGCTCTGATATATAGAGCTCTTAAATCCCTCAGAATTTCCTGGGTCATAGTAGCATCTTTTGTTTTAATGAGGTGACTCTTGGTGGGATCCTGGATAGCCTCAGGATGGAGGCTGGTTGCCAGGGGAACCAATCATGTAATTAGAGGGTTGGAACTTTCAACCCCACATCACCCCACAAACCTAGACCTCTGGGGAGGGGAGAAGGGCTGAAGGTTGAGTTGATCACCAATGGCCAGTGATGTAATCAATCATGCCTATGTAATGAAGCCTCCATAAAAGTCCCAAAGGACTGAGTTCTGAGAGCTTCTGGCTAGCTGGACATGAGTTACCTTGAGGGTGGTTCTCTGAGAGAGAGAGCATGGAAGCTCTGGGCCCCTTCTCACATGCCTTGCCCTACACAGCTTTTCTATCTGACTATTTGTCTATATGCTTTGTAATATCCTTTATAATAAATGAGTAAATTTAAGTAAAGTGTTTCCCTGAATTCTGTGAGCTACTCTAGCAAATTAATGGAGCCTGAGGAGAGGGTAGTAGAAACTCCTGATTTATAGCTGGTGGGTCAGAAGTGTAGATGACAACCTACTACTTACTATTGGCATTTGAGGTGGGGGGGCAGTCTCATAGGACTGAGCCCCAAATCTCTGTATAGGATCTATGGGATCTGATGCTATCTCCAGGTAGGCAGTGTTGGAAATGAATTGATTTAGAGGAGATCCAGCTGATGTCAGCTGGAGAATTGCTTGGTTGGTGTATGTGTGTATTTCCCCACACATTTTGGTGACCACAGGTGGAGTGTTCTGTGTTTCCTTGAGTGTGAGAGTAGGAAAAACACTTTGTTTTGTTTTCCTATCTTTAAAACATCCAAAAATCAATTACTGTAATAGACCATATCGTAGAATAAAAAGCAAAAACCACATAATCATCTCAATAGATGCAGAAAAAACATTTGCCCCAAATCCAACTCCTTTTCATGATAACAACACTCAACAAACTAGGAATACAGGGGAACTTTTCTCAACTCAGAAAAGAGCATCTACAAAAAACTCGCAGCTAATAACATACTTAGTGGTGATAGACTGGATGTTTTCCTCCTAAGATCGGGAACAAGAGAAGAATGTCTAATCTCACCACCTCTATTCAACATTGTCCTGGAAGCTCCATCATTGGCAACTGGGCAAGACAATGAAATAAAATGTATTCAGATTGGAAAGGAAGAACTAAAACTTTATTGGCAGATGACATAGTCTTGGTTCATGTACATAGAATATCGTGGTCATGTATATAGAAAATCCTAAGGAATCCACTAAAAAACAACCTGCTAGGACCAATAAATGAGTTCAGCATGGTTCCAGTATATAAGATCAATATTGGAAAAAAATAAATTTTATTTCTATATACTGTTGATGAATAATCTAAAAATGAAATTAAGAAAATTATTCTATTTGCAATAGCATCAAGAACAAAATATTAGGAATAAATTTAACAAAGGAAGTGCAATACTGATTCTCTAAATACTATAAAACATTGTCAAAAGAAGTAAAAGATTTAGCTGGGTGCAGTGGCTCATGCCTGTAATCCCAGCACTTTGGGGGGCTGAGGTGGGTGGATCACATGAGGCCAGGAGTTCGAGACCAGACTAGCCAAGAACATGAAACCCCGTCTCTACTAAAAATACAAAAATTAGCCGGGCATGGTGGCAGGTGTCTGTAATCCCGGCTACTTGGGAGGCTGACAGAGAATCGCTTGAATCTGGGAGGCAGAGGTTGCAGTGAGCCGAGATCGTACCACTGTACTCCAGCCTGGGCGACAGAGCCAGACTCCGTCTCAACAAAAAAAAAAAAAAAAGAAAAAAAAAATTAGCCAGGCATGGCGTTGTGCACCTGTAGTTCTAGCTCCTCAGGAGGCTGAGGTAGGAGGATCATTTGAGCCCAAGAGTGTGAGGCTTCAGTGAACTATAATCTGGCCACTGCACTCTAGCCTGAGTGACAGAGTGAGACCCTGTCTCTCTCTCTCTATATATATTATACATATATAAAAAGTTAAACATAGACTTAACCATATGACCCAGCAACTACACTCCTAAGTATATACCCAAAGGAATTGAAAACAGACACTCAAACAAATACATGTACACCCATAGTCAGAGCTAAAAGGTAAATGAACAAATATCCATCAACAGATGATTGGATAATAAGCAAATTGTGTTCTATGCATACAATGGAATACTGTTTAGCCATATAAAGGAAGTACTGATACATACTACAATGTGGATGAACCTTGAAAACTAAATGAAAGAAGCCAGACATGAAAGATTACATATTGCAATTCCATTTATATGAAATATCTAACATAGGCTGGGCGAGGTGGCTTACGCCTGTAATCCCAGCACTTTGAGAGGCCGAGACGGGCAGATCACGAGGTCAGGAGTTTGAGACTAGCCTGGTCAACATGGTGAAACCCCATCTTTACTAAAAATACAAAAATTAGCAGGGCGTGGTGGCACGCACCTGTAATCCCAGATACTTGGGAGGCTGAGGCAGGAGAATTGCTTGAACCTGGGAGGTGGAGGTTGCAGTGAGCCGAGATCACTCCACCGAACTCCAGCCTGGGTGACAGAGCAAGACTCTGTCTCGGGGAAAAAAAAAAAAAAAAAAGAAAAGAAATATATAACATAATTAAATCCGCAGAGAATGCAGATTGGTGGTTGCCAGGGATTGGGGGGGTTGGTGGAGGGGAGGAGGAAATGAGGAGCATTTGCTTAATGGGTGTGGGGTTTTCTTCTGGGGTGATGAAAACAATGTTTTGGAACTATATAGAGGTGGTAGTTGCACAACATTGCAAATGTATTAAATACCACTAAATTGTTTGCTTTAAACTGGTTAATTTTATGTTATGTAAATTTCACCTCAGCAAATAAAAAAGTGTTTACAGAAAGGTTCAACAGCCAGGCGTGGTAGCTCACATCTGTAATCCCAGCGCTTTGGGAGGCTGAGGGATGAGGATTGCTTGAGCCCAGGAGTTCCAGAGCAGCCTAGGCAACATAGGGAGACCCCTGTCTCTACCGGAAAAAAAAAAAAAGCCGGGTATCATGGCCCACACCTGTAGTTCCAGCTACTTAGGAGGCTGAGGTGGGAGGATCACTTGAACCCGGGAGGCGGAGGGTGCAGTGAGCTGAGATCACGCCACTGCACTCCTGCCTAGGTGACAGAGTGAGACTGCATCTCAAAAAAAAAAAAAAAAAACAATATAGTGATTACCTGAGGGTGTGATCCTGAGATCCTGAGATCCTGAGGGTGTGATCCTGAGATCCTGAGGGTGTGATCCTGAGGGTGTGATCTGGAGGGGATCCTTGAGGGGCTTCTTCAGTGTTTTCAGTCTTGTAGTTCTTGACCCAGGTGGTGGTTATGCAGGTGTTCTTCTATAATTATTGGTTCTATTACAAAGTTGTGTTTTATGCACTTTCCTGCCTCAGGCCTTTGTACTAGGTGTTCTCTGTCTGGAATGCTCTTCTCCCCGATATCTGTTTCATGTAGGTCTCTGCCCAAATGTCACCTTATCAGAAGAGGCCCCTCCCTGACTACCATATATAAAATAGCATTCCCCTACACCCCTGCACTCTTAGCCCATTACCTTGCTTTATTGTTTTTCATAGCACTCATCACAATCTGATATATATATATCTGTCACTGTCTCTCATGTACTTTTTTTTTTTTTCCCAAGGCAGAAGAATTTTTCTTAGTACAGAACAAAATGAAGTCTCCCATGTCTACCTCTCTCCACACAGACACGGCAACCATCCGATTTCCCAATCTTTTCCCCACCTTTCTCCCCCCTCTATTCCACAAAACCGCCATTGTCCTCATGGCCCGTTCTCAATGAGCTGTTGGGTACACCTCCCAGACGGGGTGGTGGCCGGGCAGAGGGGCTCCTCACTTCCCAGCAGGGGCGGCCGGGCAGAGGCGCCCCTCACCTCCCGGACAGGGTGGCTGGCCGGGCGGGGGGCTGACCTCCCCCACCTCCCTCCTGGACGGGGTGGCTGGCCGGACGGGGGGCTGACCCCCCCACCTCCCTCCCGGACGGGGCGGCTGGCCGGGCGGGAGGGCTGACACCCCCCACCTCCCTCCCAGACGAGGCGGCTGGCCTGGCGGTGGGCTGACCCCCCCACCTCCCTCCCGGACGGGGCGGCTGGCCGGGCAGACGGGCTCCTCACTTCCCAGTAGGGGCAGCCGGGCAGAGGCGCCCCTCACCTCCCGGACGGGGCGGCTGGCCAGGCGGGGGCTAACCCCCCCACCTCCCTCCCGGTCGGGGCGGCTGGCCAGGTGGGGGGCTGACCCCCCCACCTCCCTCCCGGACCAGGCGGCTGGCCGGGCAGGGGGCTGACACCCCCACCTCCCTCCCGGATGGGGCGGCTGGCCGGGCGGGGGGCTGACCCCCCCCACCTCCCTCCCGGATGGAGCGGCTGGCCGGGCAGAGGGGCTCCTCACTTCCCAGTAGGGGCGGCCGGGCAGAGGCGCCCCTCACCTCCCGGACAGGGCGGCTGGCCGGGCGGGGGGCTGACCCCCCCCACCTCCCTCCCGGACGAGATGGCTGCCGGGCGGAGACGCTCCTCACTTCCCAGACGGGGTGGCTGCTGGGCGGAGGGGCTGCTCACTTCTCCGACGGGGCGGCTGCCGGGCGGAGGGACTCCTCACTTCTCAGACGGGGCGGTTGCGAGGCAGAGGGTCTCCTCACTTCTCAGACGGGGCGGCCAGGCAGAGACGCTCCTCACATCCCGGACGGGGCGGCAGGGCAGAGGTGCTCCCCACATCTCAGACGATGGGCGGCCAGGCAGAGACGCTCCTCGCTTCCCAGATGTGATGGCGGCCGGGAAGAGGCGCTCCTCACTTCCTAGATGGGATGGCGGCCGGGCAGAGACGCTCCTCACTTTCCAGACTGGGCAGCCAGGCAGAGGGGCTCCTCACATCCCAGACGATGGGCGGCCAGGCGGAGACACTCCTCGCTTCCCAGACGGGGGGGGGCGGCCGGGCAGAGACTGCAATCTCGGCTCTTTGGGAGGCCAAGGCAGGCGGCTGGGAGGTGGTTGTAGCCAGCCGAGATCGCGCCACTGCACTCCAGCCTGGGCGCCATTGAGCACTGAGTTAACGAGACTCCGTCTGGAATCCCGGCACCTCGGGAGGCCGAGGCTGGCAGATCACTCGCGGTTAGGAGCTGGAGACCAGCCCGGCCGACACAGCAAAACCCCGTCTCCACCAAAAAAATACGAAAACCAGTCAGGCGTGGCGGCACGCGCCTGCAATCGCAGGCACTCGGCAGGCTGAGGCAGGAGAATCAGGCAGGGAGGTTGCAGTGAGCTGAGATGGCAGCAGTACCGTCCAGCTTCGGCTCGGCATCAGAGGGAGACCGTGGAAAGAGAGGGAGAGGGAGACCGTGCGGGGAGGGAGAGGGAGAGGCAGAGGCAGAGGCAGAGGCAGAGGCAGAGGGAGACTTTTCTTTTTTTAGATGGGTTCTCTGTCACCCAGGCTGGAGTGCAGTGGCATGATCACATCTCACTGCAACCTCAAACTCTCAGGCTGAAGGGATCTTCCTGCCTAAGCCTCCTGATTAGCTGGGACTACAGGCACATGCCACCATCCCTTGCTAAATTTTTTATTTTTTATTTTTTGTAGAGATGGGGTCTCACTTTGTTTCCCAGGCTGGTCTCCAACTCCTGGCCTCAAGTGATCCTCCTGCCTCAGCCTCCTAAAGTGCTGGGATTACAAGTGTGAGCCACTGTGCTCACTTCATGTAAGTTCTATGAAAGCAGGGACTTGTGTGCTTTTGTCATGACTGTATCTCCAGTGCTTAATGCCTGTCATGTAGTGGGTGATCAATACAAATTTATTAAATGAATGTTCACAGCCACCAGTCTAGTCCAGTCTACCATCATCTGACTTGGACCAGTGCACCACCCCCATAACTGATCTCCCTGTTTCATGTCTGGCTGCCTTCAATCCATTCCCCACTCTTCAGAATTATCTTTTTGAAATTCAGATCTGATCATTTCATTTTCTTTTTTAAACCCTTTAAAAAAAATTTTTTTTGGGACGGAGTCTCGCTCTGTCACCCAGGCTGCAGTGTAGTGGTGCAATCTCGGCTCACTGCAACCTCTGTGCACCCCCGACCCCGGGTTCAAGCACTTCTCCTGCCTCAGCCTCCTGAGTAGCTGGAATTACAGGTGCGTGCCACCACCCCTGGCTAATTTTTGTATCTTTAGTAGAGACGGGGTTTCACCATGTTGGTCAGGCTGGTCTCGAATTCCTGAGCTCGTGATCCGTCCACCTCGGCCTCTCAAAGTGCTGGGATTACAGGTGTGAGCCACCGTGCCCAGCTCCCCCCACTTTTTTTTTTTTTTTTTTGAAACAGAGTTTTGCTCTGTCTCCCAGGCTGGAGTGCAGTGGCGCAACCTCGGCTCACTGCAACCTCCACCTTCCAGGTTCAAGGGATTCTCCTGCCTCAGCCTCCCAAGTAGCTGGGATTAAAGGTGCCCGCCACCACACCCAGCTAATTTTTTGTATTTTTACTAGATACGGGGGTTTCACCATGTTGGCCAGGCAGGTCTCGAACTCCTGACCTCAAGTGATCCGCCCACCTCGGCCTCCCAAAGTGCTGGGATTACAGGCGTGAGCCACTGCGCCTGGCCCTTAAAATGCTTTCATAGCGCATTTTTGCCCTTCAGATAAAGTCCAAAGTCCTTAACATGACTTGCAAGGTGTCTGCTCTTTGGCCCTGACTACCTTGTCTCTTTTCCCCAGCCACCTTAGACTGCCTTGAGTTTTTAGCTGGAGGCAGTCTCTCACATCAGGGCCTTAGTATATACACTTGTCCCTCTACCTGAGATACTCTTTCTCCAACTCACCTCTCGGGTCTCAGTTTGAGGCTCATTTCCTAGGGGAGACATAGGTGCCCTGACCTTTCAAACTAGGTAAGCTCCTTTAGGGTCCAGCTGCAACCTCATCTCTTCTGGAGTGCTTGCTTCCCTCTACATATTTAGTTTCTTTTAAATTGTAAGAATAACTATTTAGTTCCCACCTATGAAATGAAGTTGTACCATTTAATTAAAGGTGATGAAAATATTCCTGAACTGTAGAAAATGTAATCATAAGCTTGTAAACATGAAAAGTACTTTGAGTACACTATTGATTTAGGTGCTTTTATGGAGTTACGGTCCCTTTTAAGAATCTGCTGAATGCTACGGACTCCAGAATAATGCTCATTTGCAAGTACATTGTATACTTTTTCAAAATTCACAGAAAAGGCTGGGTACGGTGGCTCACGTCTGTAATCCCAGCACTTTGGGAGGCCGAGGCAGGCAGATCACTTGAGGCCAGGAGTTCCAGACCAGCCTGGCCAACACAGTGAAACCCCATCCCTACTAAAAATACAAAAAACTAGCTGGACGTGGTAGTGCATGCCTGTAATTCCAGCTACTTGGGAGGCTGAGGCAGGAGGATTGCTTGAACTTGGGAGGCAGAGGTAGCAGTGAGCCGAGATTGCGCTACTGCACTCCAGCCTGGGCGACAGAGTGAGACCCTGTCTCAAGACCAAAAAAAAAGAAAGAAGAAAAAAAGATTCACAGACAAGTATTAAAAAACGTCATGTGGAGAGTAGTGCACAAACGTCATCTTTCTCTTGCCCTCTCAACTCTTTAAGACTGATTTATGCTCTTAATTCTGTCGCTTCTCTGTTCTACCTCCTAGAATTTAGTCATCAGCAGCATTCTTTCACCTTTTATCATCTGTGTTTTCTCCTGGACCTTTTTTCTCAGCTTATATAATAGATAACAATTCAAAGTATATCTTTTTCCATAACACTTTATTCTACTTTTGAATAACTTTTTTTATTTTTATTTTTTAGAGATGGGAGTCTTGCTATGTTGCCCATGCTGTTCTCAAACTCCTGAGCTCAAGTGATCCTCTAATCTTGGCCTTATGAAGTCCTGGGATTATAGGCATGAGCCACTGTGCCCAACCCTGAATAACTTTTTTAGTATAAATTATCAGAAATAGTTAAAAAAAAGAACATTTTTTTCTGGTTCTTTTGCTACTCATTGCCATATTTCTCTCTCTTTTTTTTTTTTTTTTTTGAGACAGGGTCTCACTCCTGTCACCCAGGTTGGAGTGTAGTAGCGCAATCATGGCTCACTGCAGCCTTGATCTTCTGGGTTCAAGGGATTCTCCCACCTCAGCCTCCTGAGTAGCTGGGACTACAGGTGCACATCACCACACCCGGCTAAAATTTTTGCTTGTTTTTTGTAGAGACGGGGGTCTCCCTGTTGCCCAGGCTGGTCTCCAACTCCTGGCCTCAAGTGATCCTCCCATCTCAGCCTCTAAATGTGCTGAGATTACAGGCGTGAGCCACTGCACCTTGCCTCCATGACACTTTTCATTTATTTCCTTTTCGTCCGAAGCTTTGTGTAGGACATGACACTTTTCAAAATGCTTTCCTAGACCAGGTATGGTGGCTTATGCCTGTAATCCCTGCATGTTGGGAAGCTGAGGCGGGAGGATTGCTTGAAGCCAGGAGTTTGAGATGGGCTTGGGCAACATAGGAGATCCTATTTGAAATTAAAAGAAACGAAACAGGCAGGGCACAGTGGCTCACACCTGTAATCTCAGCACTTTAGGAAGCCCAGGCGGGTGGATCACATGAGGTCAGGAGTTCGAGACCAGCTCAGGAGGCTGAGGCAGGAGAATTGCTTGAACCTGGGAGGTGGAGGTTGCAGTGAGCTGAGATTATGCCACTGCATTCCAGCCTGGGTGGCACAGCGAGACTCTGTCTAAAAAACAAACAAACAAACAGTCATTATTCAATGTCCAGCTCCATGAGGGCAGGGGCTGTGTCCATCTTGTTCACTGCTAATATCCCCCATGCCAAGCACAGTGCCTGATAGAGAGTAGCTACTCAAAGAATATCTTTAGGCCGGGCACAGTGGCTCATGCATGTAATCCCAGCATTTTGGGAGGCAGAGGCGGGCGGATCACGAGGTCAGAAGTTCAAGACCAGCCTGACCAATATGGTGAAACCCTGTCTCTACTAAAAATACAAAAATTAGCTGGGTGTGGTGGTGCACGTCTGTAGTCCCAGCTACTCGGGAGGCTGAGGCAGGAGAATTGCTTGAACCTGGGAGGCGGAGGTTGCAATGAGCCAAGATCGCGCCACTGCACTCCAGCCTGGACAACAGAGCAAGACTCTGTCTCAAAAAAAAAAAAAAAAAGGAATATCTTTAAACGGATTAATGAATGTGAATAAAAACCACTAACCCAGAATTTATTCTTGCATCTGTTTCGTGGGATTAGCCCAAATTCTAGCCATGTCAATAAAAATTTACTAATCATTTGGCCTAACTGGCCTCCCGGCCTCGTGTTCCATCTCCCTTGTGAGCCATCCTATAGCCGCAACCACAGTAACACTAAAACAAACAAACAAACAAAAAAACCCAAGTCTGATTGTGTTCTCTTCCCAAACCTCTGCTATCTCCCCCGCTGCCTACAAAATACAGTCAACGCTCCTCAGCTTGGATTCAAGGCTTTGGCCCCAATCTCCCTTTTTAAACCTCTCTAGGCTTATTTATTAAGTGCTTATTATATGCCAAGCACTAGGCTAGTCACTGAGTTCATAAACCAGTTGGAGAGACAGGTACATTGACTAATTTTAATAAGGTGTGATCAGCACTATTACAGAGACTGTGAGAACACAGATAGTTTCAGGTAATGGATGATAAAATATTGTTTTTGCCCTCTGCAGGTTCACGAGTTCTGTCTACAATAGCAATGTCCAATACAGTGGTCAGACACATTTTAAGTGCTCAATAGCCACCTGAGGCTAGTCCTGTCACACTGGATAGCTGAGCACAGATACTTTTATCACCCATGGACGTGGGGGTTAACTATAGCTGCTTCCAAGGCAGCAAGGGAGCCGGGTTCGGTGGCTCACACCTGTAATCCCAGCACTTTGGGAGGCCGAGGCAGGTGGATCACGAGGCCAGGCGATCGAGACCATCCTGGCTAGTATGGTGAAACCCCGTCTCTACTAAAAATAAAAAAAAATAAAATAAAAAAAAAAATTAGCCGGGTGTGGTGGCATGCGCCTGTAGTCTCAGCTACGCGGGAGGCTGAGGCAGGGGAATCGCTTGAACCGGGGAGGCGGAGGTTGCAGTGAGCTGAGATCGCGCCACTGCACTCTAGCCTGGGCAAAAGAGCGAGACTCCGTCTCAAAAACAAATAAATAAATAAATAACCAAGACAGCAAGGAACATTTCCCATATGTGAAGCCTGTGGTGCTAGCTACCAATTCCCCAAACACAACCCCTCCCCCCCCACACCTTGGCTCGGGTATATTTTGTAGTACAGGCTCCCAAGAGAAAGAATGCATGAAAGTACTTTGTAAACTATTAAGTGATACAGAAATGTGATATAATAAACAGGCTCAGAGGTCTTGCTTTCATCATGGCTTTGGTTACTTCGAGCAAATTATAGCTCTTTTCTCAAACTACTCCCACCCGTATAATTTATGCCAAAGTGTTCTGTAAAGAAACACAGGCAAAATGGTTATCCTAGGGCTAAAAATCCTGACTATACCTACCTTGAAGCTTTTAGTCCAGGACCCTACTTCACCACCCGCCTTCTCTGTCACTTTCTCTACAAAGGAAGGACACGAAGACTTCCAAAAGAACAAAACGTTTATTTTTTAAATTTAAGAATTATGGGAAACCTAGGTAATGGGAATTGCATCCTCATCGGGGTCTTCTGGCAAGTCGGAAGCACCACCCTCTCCTGTAGCTCGATGCTTCTCTAGTTTAGCAATCAATTCTTTCGCTGGATTGAAGACGCCATTGGTCTGCTGGTCACAGACATAGCAGCGCGGGGTGGTGCGGAAATGCTGCAGTGCACAGCTCTCGCAGAAATAATGCCTGCACTTGGTGACAACTGGGTTTTGGAAGCTCTGGCGACAGATGAAACACTTGAATGGTATTTCCTCATCATCGCTTCCCACTTCATAGTTTTCATCCTCATAGACACCATAGCGACCCTCATCAAGCTCACGTTCGATCTGCCACCCATGCTTGTAATCTGAACGGTCATGGAGGAATTTGCAGCTGTCTCCGAAGCCGCAGAAGCCAGTCTCTTTGTAGTCCTTACAGATGTCGGGCTGGTAATCCCAGCGCACGGTGGCACGTAGATGCTCGGGCGCTCGGATGGGGCCCTTCCTCACCATCCCGGAAGAGGCATTGCCCATAGACGTATCCTTGGGCTTCATGTATTTCTGATAATTGTTGATTCCCCGATAGATCTTGTCATCCTCCTTGCCCCTCAGCTCCTCCTGGATCTTCTGGCTGCGCTCAAAGATGGCTTGTGCATCGCGCTCTTTCTCTGTGTCCAGCTCATAGACAGCTGTCGCTCCCATATCCTCTGGTCCCACGGGTTTCGCCGAACGGGTGGATTTATAAACCACGCCGAGACTCTCGGGCTCATTTTCCTCTTCCTCTTCGCTGCTCAAGTCGCCGTAAGCCGCCTTCTGTTTACCACTGTCACGGGTCTTCTGTATCATTGGATTGTGGGTCACCCGCTTCTTTTCCGGTCGAACCACAGTGCAGCCTTCGTCGCTACTGCTGCCGCTTTCTCCGGGCTCTGGGTCGCAGGCCGGGCGCTTTCTGCGTCCAGCAGCCCCTTTCCGCCCAGGCTTTTTGAAAAGGAAGGTGCACACCTGATCCACCGCCTTTCCTGGAGAAAGCTGCTCTGCCATTTTAGAGTCCCGAGCTCCGAAACAGCCGTGGCTGCCTGGGTTGCACTTGGCCCCTGCACGTCACTCCACGTTGCGCGCTCCGCCAGGAGTCGAAGCAAAAGACACTGACGGAAGAGGACTGCGAGAGCGCGAGCGCCCGTCTCTCTTGTGCCGTAGCAGATTCCGTCGCTTCTTCCGGAGCCGTACGTGGCACCGCCCCGCTCGCGGGCGGCCGCGGGGCTTGCTGGGAAGAGAGGCGAAGCCAGGTCACTTTTCAAGGACCCAGAAGTAGGGTTTTGGCCTAGGTAACGGGGCAGAGATGTGGTTCGAGATTCTCCCCGGACTCTCCGTCATGGGCGTGTGCTTGTTGATTCCAGGACTGGCTACTGCGTACATCCACAGGTTCACTAACGGGGGCAAGGTAAGCCGGCTTCGGCCCGGGGGCCGACTCCACGGGCTGATTTCCGAAAAGGGTGGTGGGCAGGGAGACCGTCAGCCTGCGAACCCTCTCTCCGAGGTCGGCCCTCTACTTGCTTCCGGTTGCCTAGAAGCCGAGGCTTGCGAAACGAAGCCCGATAGAAACCACATCCTGCTCTAGTGAAAAACAGCGTTTCTGGGTGTATCAGAGTGGGCCTTAGGGCAGAGTAGCGACGCGGGGGCCGGGAAGGTAGATTAGAAGAGGTGGCTCAAGCCTGAGAATCGCTCACTGCAACCTCCGCCTTCTGGGTTCAAGAGATTCTCCTGGTTGGGCGCGGTGGCTCACGCCTGTAATCCCAGCACTTTGGGAGACCGAGGCGAGCGGATCACCTGAGGTCGGGAGTTCGATACCAGCCTGACCAACATGGAGAAACCCCGTCTCTACTAAAAATACAAAATTAGCTGGGCGTGGTGGCGCATGCCTGTAATCCCAGCTACTCGGGAGGCTGAGGCAGGAGAATCACTTGAACCCAGGAGGCGGAGGTTGCGATGAGCCGAGATCGCGCCACTGCACTCCAGCCTGGGCAACAGGAGCGAAACTCCGTCTCAAAAAAAAAAAAAAAATAGATTTTCCTGCTTCAGCCTCCCGAGTAGCCGGGACCACGCCTGGCTTTTTTTTTTTTTTTTTTTTTTTTTGTAGAGACGGGGTTTCATCATGTTGGCGAGGCTGGTCTCGAACTTCTGACCTCGGGTGATCCACCCGCCTTGACCTCCCAAAGTGCTGGGATTACAGGCGTGAGCCGCCGCGACCGGCCACCCTTGACTTTTTTATTCCCCACTTTCTCTTGCAAGCCTTTAGGAATTTACTGCGAGATCTAGTTTTTTTACATCAGGATTCATTTTCCCCTCTTCCTAGCTCTTCACATCATCTCTAGAGTACAGAGTATAAATTTATTTACTTTTTGATTTTGTTATTGTTCTTCACGTGTGATCTACAGCTGTTGTTTCTTAGTGTCCCAAAAGGCAACAACTAGATATTTCTTTTCTTTTTTTTTAAAAAAAAAAAAAAAAGGAAAAAAAATTCATGTTGGTTAAAATAGTGTAAAAAGTCACAGGTACCAACTTAATCCTAAAGTTTAGTGGTCTGATTTTATTTAGGAGATTCTGTTCTTGTACTACTAATTTGCATTTTTATTTAAACGATGATTCCATTTCTCTGGAATGTCCCTTTTAAAAATTGTAATATCTATCAATTGGGTCACTCACTTTTATAAACTGCAACAATAATTGTCTCTTATTTGAAGGAAAAAAGGGTTGCTCATTTTGGGTATCACTGGAATCTGATGGAAAGAGATAGGCGCATCTCTGGAGTTGATCGTTACTATGTGTCAAAGGTAAGATGCCACTTTGATGCCAGCCTTTTGCCAGGGTTGAGGTGGGTTCTGGTAATGCCTTGCCAAGGGTCATACAGTGCTAATATATAACTAGCATTTTCTTATCTACTAGTGAGGTTGGCATCTTTTTACATATTTAATCTTTTATATTTCTTTTTTCTTTTTTAGTTTTTTTTCTGTCATATATTTCTTATTCTGTGGATTGTTGCCTGTATCCTTTGCCTGTTCCATTGTCTTTTTCTTTTTGAGCTATGGTTCTTTATATATTCTAGACTTTAATTTTTTTGTCTATTTTATATATGACATTTTTCCCAGTCTGCTGTTTGTCTTTTTCACTTTATGATGTTTTTCATCAGGTAGTTCTAAATTTTGATATTCAATGTATCATGTTTTGTTGTTCTGGATTCTAGGTTTTATGTCTCCCGTACAAAGGCCTTTTCTATCTAAGATTATAAAAATACGTTCAAAAAATAAAATAGAGACAGTCTTGCTGTGTTGCCCAGGCTGGCCCTCAAACTCATAGGCTCAAGTGATCTTCTTGCCTCAGCCTTCGGAGGAGCTGGGACTGCAGGTGTGCCACTATACCTGGCTCATAAAAATACTTTTAAAAAATAATTTCTCCTAATATTGTTAGTTTCTTTAAAAAATTAGTTATTTGGTTACATCTACAGGTCATTTTGGAGTATAATGTGAAGGGAGGATTAACTTTACTTTTTTCCAACAGGTAGCTAGTTATCGCAATTACCCATTTATAGAAGAGTTTAGTAGTCCTAGCTACTCAGAAGGCTGAGGCAGGAGGATAGCTTGAGCCCAGGGGTTCGAGGCTGCAGTGAACTAGGATCGTACCACTGCACTCCAGCCCGGGCGAGAGAATGAGAGCCTGTCTCAAAAAAAAAAAAAAAAAACCACCAAGCACCCAATTCATTTTTATTTGTAATACCACTCTGGTAAACTAAATTTCCATGTACACATGGGCCTGTTTCACAGATGTGCTTTTCTATACTCTAGGTCTGCCTATTCCTGCAACAATACTTCATTTAAAGAATTACTATAATTTTATATTTTGATTCAATTATGACATTGCCATTTTTGTAGGTCAAAAACGACCAAGCAGTAGCATTTCATAAGGCTCAACTTAATAGTATATTTTTTGTTTTTCTGTGTTTTTTTTTTTTGTTTTTTGAGACAAGGTCTCACTCTGTCACTCAGTCTGGAGTGCAGTGGTGCAATCTTGGCTCACTGCAACCCCCGCCTCCCGGGTTCAAGCGATTCTTGTGCCTCAGCCTCCTGAGTAGCTGGGATTACAGGCACCTGCCACCATGCCCAGCTAAATTTTTTTTTGTACTTTTTGGTAGAGATGGAGTTTCACCATGTTGGCCAGGCTGGTTTCCTAACTCCTGACCTCAAGTGATCCGCCCACCTCAACCTTCCAAAGTGTTAGGATTACAGGCGTGAGCCCCTACTCCTGGCCCTAATAGTATGTTTTTATATTTTGTAGGAGTAGTTCATTCTCATACTTCTTTTAAAAATGTTTACTTTTTAATATTTTCTCCTTCCTCATTTATTCCTCACAACAAACCTAAGTAAATAGTATTTCCATTTTATAGACAAGGGTCAGAGTGATTAAGTAATATTATAAGGACTCAACCTGGGTGATACACCTCTCAGTAGAGAGGTAGTTGAGAATCTAATCCAATGAACATGATAATAGATATCTACTTATCTGGAGCCATATTTCTCAAAGTATGGTCCAAGAATAACCATCAGAATCACCTAGCATGTGAGACAGAATTAGGATTTCTAAGAGATGGCTCCAAGAAGATACAGTTTTAACTTCTCTTAAGGCAGTTCTTCCTGTAATAGTAAACCAAATACCTGGACTATGTTATTTAATACCTAGAAGAAGTGTCATCACTGATGAGTCTTTTTTTTTTTTTTTTTTGAGACGGAGTCTTGCTCTGTCGCCTAGGCCGGAGTGCAGTGGAATGATCTTGGCTCACTGCAAGCTCCACCCACCAGGTTCAAGCGATTCTCCT
This sequence comes from Gorilla gorilla gorilla, assembly GCF_029281585.2. NCBI lineage: Eukaryota > Metazoa > Chordata > Mammalia > Primates > Hominidae > Gorilla > Gorilla gorilla. The sequence goes on from NC_073247.2 coordinate 131,579,894, forward strand.
GCCTCAGCCTCACGAATAGCTGGGATTACAGGTGCGCTGTAATTTTTGTACTTTTAGTAGAGACAGGGTTTCGCCATCTTGGCCAGGCTGATCTTGAACTCCTGACCTCATGATCCACCCACCTCGGCCTCCCAAAGTGCTGGGATTACAGGCGTGAGCCACCACGCCAGGTGTAATCTTTTAATTTATAGCTTCTGAAGTATTTGGTTGTCAACTTAGTAAGATCCAGTAGGTATTTTGAATAGATAGTGTAGTGCTTGTCAGAGAAGGGTTCGGGAGTTGGGGTCCCTGAATTCTGGCTCTGCTAATTCCTTATGGACTTAAGCAGGTGACTTTTAACCTCTCTGAGCCTCCATTTCCTCATTTGTAAAAAAAATGGAATGAGAATAATAGTATCTACCTCTTGTTGGCTGTTATTTTTTAAAACAGATTTTACCTTCTTGTCCTCTGACTCACTGAGGTGCTTTGTAAAAGGATCCAGGTGGAGGCCAGGCACAGTGGCTCACACCTGTAATCCTAGCACTTTGGGAGGCCGAGGCAGGTGGATCCCCTGAGGTCAGGAGTTCTAGACCAGCCTGGCCAACATGGCGAAACCCCTTCTCTACTAAAAATACAAAAATCAGCTGGGCATGGTGGCGCACGCCTTCAATCCTAGCTACTTGGGAGGCTGAGGAAGGAGAATTGCTTGAACCTGGGAGATGCAGGTTGCATCTCGCCTCACTGCACTCCAGCCTGCATGACGGGAGTGAGACTCCATCTCAAAAAAAAAAAAAAAAGGATCCAGGTGGTAAAGAGTTGCTTGACTTTAGTTCTGATTGGGGGTCGGGGAAGGTTTGTTTCATATAAAGCAATATGCTGCTGTCAGAAAATGAAAACTAGAAATCATTACAGGTTATTCTTCAGTGATTATAAAATTTAATCCAATGTATTGTTGCAGTTAGAGAAATGTGGGATGTGGAAGCACTCTTTTTAATAACAGAATGCCATTTAATGACACTGGAAATAAAAGTACATGGCATATCTTTGATGGGAACAGACTTGTCACATTCTCCTTTTTAAACTGTTTTTCAGGGTTTGGAGAACATTGATTAAGGAAGCATTTTCCTGATTGATGAAAAAAATAACTCAGTTATGGCCATCTACCCCTGCTAGAAGGTTACAGTGTATTATGTAGCATGCAATGTGTTATGTAGTGCTTAATAAAAATAAAATGAAAAAAATGCATTTCTTTTTTTTAAATATGTTACACAAAATCAAGCAATCTACCCAATGTAGTCTTTATCACTTAAAAAAAACTAGAAGGCAACTGCGAGGCTTGTATAGACATAATGTACATCCATAATGTACATCAAGCACCTGTCTCTGTGCCTAGCAGCTAATACTTCATAAATTGTAGTTGCTACTATTGTAATAGACACTAGTATATTTTATTTAACTTTATTTATTTATTTTTTTAGACAGAGTCTTGCTCTGTTGCCCAGGCTGGAGTTCAGTGGCTCAATCTCGGCTCATTGCAACCTCCGACTCCCAAGTGCAAGTGATTCTCCTGCCTCAGCCTCCTGAGTAGCTGGGATTACAGGCGCCTGCCACTGCACCTGGCTAATTTTTATATTTTTAATAGAGACGGGGTTTTACCATCTTGGTCAGGCTGGTCTTGAACTCCTGACCCCGTGATCCACCTGCCTCGGCCTCCCAAAGTGCTGGGATTACAGGTGTGAGCCACCACGGCTGGCCAGTTTTTATATTTTTAGTAGAGACAGGGTTTCACCATGTTGGCCAGGCTGGTCTCGAATTCCTGACCTCAAGTGATCCACCCACCTTGGCATCCCAAAGTGCTGGGATTACAGGTGTGAGCCATTTTGCCCGGCTGACATTAGTAAATTTTACAAACATAGTTTCTTCAGAGATGACCAGGGGAATACAGAAAAAGTATTTTTTTTCTAGTTCCTTTTCTGAGTGGATCCTACAATGTTTAAAATTCCAGTTGGTTAGGTTTGAGCTGAGAGGGGTGTAAGTAGATAATTCCAGGCCGGGCGCAGTGGTGGTGTGAGACAGGAGAATGGTTTGAAATCGGGAGGTGGAGGTTGCCGTGAGCTGAGATTGTGCCACTGCACTCCAGCCTGGGTGACAGTGACAGAGTGAGACTCCGTCTCCAAAAAAAAAAAAAAAAATTCCAGTTGGGATATGTTTAAAACAGATTGCACCTTCAACCTTCATACATCCTGTATAGTATCTAACAAATAGTATATGCTTAAGTTAATTTTTGTTTTAGTATACAGCAACAGCAATCATTTGGTTTATTAAAATGAGAGTGTACTGAGCACTTGAAATAGAGATGCGTGTTCAACGTTAAAGGTAACCAAAGATGAAGATCTGAAAAGATAAAACTAAAGATGGTGATAACTCCATGTGTATAAAGCAACACCACAGATGACACTTCCAGGTGAGAATACTAAGTTGCTTTTCATTGCTTATCCAGTTTAACATTTGATCTGGTTACCTTGAACATGCCTGCACTGTGTGATTGCCATTGATCTAATTTTATAGGGCGGGGCTTATAGAAGGAAGTGGTGTTTAAACTTACAGTGGTGGCTGGATTGTGCCATCCCTTGATCGGCAATGACCTTTTACTTTTTACTCTATAAGAAAAGCCTGGTCATGATTACAAACTTAATAGAACCTGTATTATCATTTAATGCTTCACAGGCCTTGTGTAATTGACTGTTAGGAGAACTATCGCTGGCCGGGCGGTGGCTCACACCTGTAATTCCAGCACTTTGGGAGGCCGGTGGATCACCTGACATCGGGAGTTCAAGACCTGACTGATCAACATAGAGAAACCCCGTCCCTACTAAAAATAACAAAACTAGCTGGGTATGGTGGCACATGCCTGTAATCCCAGCTACTCTGGAGGCTGAGGCAGGAGAATTGCTTGAACCCAGGAGGCAGAGGTTGCAGTGAGCTGAGATTGCGCCACCGCACTCCATCCTGGGCAACAAGAGTGAAATTCTGTCTCAAAAAAAACAAAAAACAAACAAAAAAAAACTATCCCTGGAAAGGAAGGAAGAGGGCAAGTAGTACACCTAGGGAGTTGTGGATACAGAAGATGTGTTGAAAACATGACTGATCTATTACTACTTTTATTGATTTTTAGGTCTGTTATTTCTCCATTTTGCCTGTAGGCAGGGATCATCCCCTAAATTTTTATGTCCTTAGACGACTGTCACAGCTACACAGCTGTATAGTGAGGGGCTACAAAATGACAGGTAGAGTTGGTTAGGTTCACGGTTAAGAGTCCAAATTCTTCACTGCCCTATTTTGTAGCATCTGCTGTGAAATTGAGCTTTATTTTTGTACTCTACTGCTAGGGGGTGAGCCAGATTAAAGCACTTTGAAGATAGAAGATTTAACGGTGGATTTCTTTTCTTTTTTCTTTTCTTTTTTTTTCTGCAAGTGCAATTAGAAGGGTTTTCTTAAGCAGCTCTAACTGATGTGGTAAAGCTACTGATGTCAGATCCATCTGTCACCAGCTCTTAAGGCCTGTTAAAATGCTGCTTAGGAAACAATCCCATTTGCTCGGTTTTATTTACTATCATTAAGTTTTTAAAAAATAGATGTTATAGTCACCTAGCTCAAAATCCAACAATATGAGGTATGCAGTGAAAATAGTTGCTCTAATCCCCTGCCCAACACCTGTCAATTGTCACACCACCCCAAAGGGTTTCTTTTTCTTTTTATTTTTTTGAGATGGTGTTTTCGCTCTTGTCACCCAGGCTGGAGTGCAATGGCGTGATCTCAGCTCACTGCAACCTCCGCCTCCTGGGTTCAAGCAATTTTCCTGCCTCAGCCTCCCAAGTAGCTGGGATTACAGGCGCCCGCCACCACACTCAGCTAGTTTCTGTATTTTTAGTAGATAAGGGGTTTCACCATGTTGGCCAGGCTGGCCTTGAACTCCTGACCTCAGGTGATCCACCTGCCTTGGCCTCCCAAAGTGCTGGGATTACAGGTGTGAGCCACTGCGCCTGGCGTGGGTTTCTTTTTACTTTAAAAATAATCCTTTTTGGCTGGGCGCGGTGGCTCAAAAAAAAATCCTTTTTTATTAAACCCAAACCAAAAATGGTCAATAGTGTTTCTTTTTCTTTTTTTCTTTTTTTCGAGACAGGGTCTCACTCTGTCACCCAGGCTGGAGTGCAGTAGCGAGATCTTAGCTCACTGCAACCACTGCTTCCTGGGCTCAAGTGATCCTCCCACCTCAGCCTCCTGAGTAGCTGGGACCACAGGCACTTACCACCACGCCTGGCTAATTGTATTTTTTGTAGAGACAGGGTTTTGCCATATTGCCCAGGCTGGTTTCGAACTCCTGGGCTCAAGAGATCTGCCAGCCTCGGCCTCCCAAAGTGTTGGGATTACAGGTATGAGCCACCGTACCTGGCCAATAGGGTTTCTTTTTGCACATACAAATACAAACGGGTTCTTCTGTCTTGTATGCAATTGTAGTATCTGACACATACTGTTCACTTCTTTGGAAGTTTGGAAGAATGGTTCTTGTTTGAAATTACATCTACCAGGTTGTTACTTGTAGGGTCAAATAAAGTAGTCAATAGGAAAAGACTGAAAAAAGATAGAGGAAGCCACACGTATTCAGAAGGAAGAGGAAGACAATGGCGTTGCCTTTTGTTTGGGAACCAAATGATCACTTAGCCAGTGGCAGAGCTGGGACTAGAATCCTGATGTTTTGACTCCCAACCTAGTGTATTGTTCTTTGTGGTTTACTTCACTAAACACTGATTGAGTAAATGCTACACGCCAGGTGCTGTACCTCAGATTTGAATATGACACCACAGGCCGGGTGCGGTACACCCCTGTAATCCCAACACTTTGGGAGGCTGAGGCGGGCAGATCACTTGAGGCCAGGAGTTCGAGACCAGCCTGGCCAACATAGCGAAACCCCCATCTCTACCAAAAAATAAAATGACCTAAAATGAATGTGACACAGAACTGCTCTGCAGGAACTCAGTCAGTGGGAGTGACAGACAACTATGTGAAGGATAAGTGCTGTGACAGAAGTTTGCAGAAGGTGCTGTGGGAGCGCAGAAGTAGGGCAACCCAGCCTTGGGTTGAGGGGAAAGGAAAGAGCTTAGGGATACGTTTCCAGAGGATGTCTACACTAAGCTGTCTGGAAGGCTGGATAGGATTTACGAGACAAACAACTGAGGGGAGGACATTCCAAGCAGAGGGAACAGCATAAGGGTGGGGACACAAATAGCATGGCTATGTGGGAAACTCTACAAGCAGTTCTGCAGAGCGAAGAGTGTGAGGCAGAAGAGAGGGACCAGAGAGGTTGGCAGGGCCCAGAACGTGAATGTCTCCCCCTGGGTGTCGGAATTCCTCCTGAGGGCGACTGGGAAGTCTAGCAGGAGGTAGGAGAGTGATGCGACTTGCGCACATCTGCCTGGCTGCTCTGCACAGTGGTTCTCAGCTGGATGAGTTTGCCTCCCAGGGCATATTGCAACGTCTGCAGACATTTTTCCTTGAGGCAACAGGAGGTATGGGTGGGGAGGTGTTGCTGACATCTAGTGGTTAGAAGCCAGTGATGCTTCTAAACATCCTAAGATGTACAGGACAGTCCCACGTTGACAGTTTCCAGTAGCCTTAAGTGTCAATAGTGCCAAGGTTGAGAAACTCTGAAAACAGTAGCAGGGTCTCCATTAAGGAACACAGTGGGAAGTGTTTTTTAAAAAAATTCTGCCTGGGCACAGTGGTTCACACTTGTAATCCTAGCACTTTGGGTGGTTGAGACAGGAGAACTGCTTGAGCCCAGGAGTTCAAGACCAGCCTGGGCAACACAGCAAAACTCCTTATCTATTTTGAAAAATAATATTAAAGAGTCCGGGCGCAGTGGTTCACACCTGTAATCCCAGCACTTTGGGAGGCCAGAGCGGGCCAATCACTTGAGGCCAGGAGTTTGAGACTAGCCTGGCCAACATGGTGAAACCTCATCTCTACTAAAAATACAAAAATTAGGCCAGGCGTGGTGGCTGACACCTGTAATCCCAGCACTTTGAGAGGCCGAGGCAGGCGGGTCACCTGAGGTCAGGAGTTCGAGACCAGCCTGGCCAACATGGTGAAACCCCATCTGTACCAAAAGTTACAAAAATTAGCCGGGCGTGGTGGTGTGCATCTGTAATCCCGGCTACTTGGGAGGCTGAGGCAGGAGAATCACTTGAAGCCGGGAGGTGAAGGTTGCAGTGAGCCGAGATCAAGCCACTGAACTCCATCCTGGGTGACAGAGGGAGACTCTGTCTCAAAAACAAACAAATAAATAAAAATACAAAAATTGCTGGGTGTTGTGGTGGGCACCTATAATCCCAGCTACTAGAGAAGCTGCAGCACAAGAATCACTTGAACCCAGGAGGCAGAGGTTGCAGTGAACCGAGATGGCGCCACTGCACTCCAGCCTGGGTGACAGAGTGAGACTCCCTCTCAAAAAAAAAAAAAAAAAAAAAGCGTTAAAGAGAGAAAAAAGTTTTAAAAAGTCCTAATTATTCAGAAATGTATGGGAGCAATTTCCCTTCTCCCTCCCTCTCCTGGTTCTTTTTTTCATTCAGATCTCTGTTGGCTCATCTGTAAACTTGAAGCATATCCCTTCCCTGGAGGTGTTTGTTTTTCCAAGGAAGTATCCTAATGTACTCTTCTTTTTTTTTTGTTTTGAGGCGGAGTTTTGCTCTTGTTGCTCAGGCTGGAGTGCAGTGGCGCAATCTCAGCTCACTGCAACCTCCACCCCCGGGGTTCAGCCAGTTCTCCTGCCTCAGCCTCCCGAATAGCTGGAATTACAGGCATGTGCACTACACCCAGTTAATTTTTTGTATTTTTAGTAGAGACGGTGTGTCACCATGTTGGCCAGGCTGGTCTCGAACTCCTGACTTCAGGTGATCCACCTGCCTTGGCCTCTCAAAGTGCTGGGATTACAGGCGTAAGCCACCATGCCCAGCCTCCCAATGTACTCTCAGTGATGTGCCTCAGCTTGAGAAGGCACAGAACAACATGTTTCTTTTCCAAATAGATGATGTAAGATGTGGAGACACAGAAAGTTGGGAGTAACTTCACATCAGGAAGCTGCACCACCTGTGGGTTGTGTGGCCTTTGGTAGGTCACATCACTAATCTTAGCTTCAGTTCTCCCATCTCTCAAGTGAGGACAGTATGTGCCCTGCATACGTCCTTGGGTAGCTGAGAAGATCTCACGAAATCATGTATGTGAAGTAGTTTGTAAGTGTACAGCCTCGTGCATGTGGAATGGACCATTGCTGCATTTTGAGCACCCCTTTAACAGCTCTCCAGCCAACCCCCAAATCCCTCAGGCACTTACACAAAAGTGATGTTGGGAGGACCCTCAGGCCAGGTCTTTGGTCCCCTGTTAGAGTGGTCACAGCTAGGGAATCTCAGAGCACTGCAAGGACAACAGACGGTAGGAACTTTGATGAAGACACTAATTGTTTGGAAGCTGTTTTCTGAAAGCAGAGCTAAAAACGCAGTTTCATGCCACTGTGAGAACCGAGTGCCTGGTTACCCCTCTCAGCTCTTGCTGCTTGCTCTGCTCTAAGGGAAGGTGCTGAATGGATAGGACTGAAGCTGGCCATTCTCACCAAGAAGCTTCTGGTTGAGGGTAAGGGATGGAGGATGAGAGTTAAACATCAGTTGGTTTTCAAGATTCCATATCACTCTGATACTTCTGTGAACTGAGAAATTATTCTCCTGTACTTCTGTGGGAAACAAGGCACATGGTACAATTTTAGGTTTTTTTTTTTCTATACCAAGTGTATAGATTTGGATTTTAGATATCAAAAGAGACTGTCATTCAGCTTACTGGTTTGGGTCTGTCTGTGCTTGTGTAATGCTCCCTCTGTCACCTCATCCATACCCTCCTGACCAAATATTTTATCTTTGAGGTTTGAATACTATAGAATTTTTTTTTTTTTTGAGATGGAATCTCACTCTGTCACCCAGGCTGGAGTGCAATGGCATGAGTGGTGGAGTGCTCGGCTCACTGCAACTTCTGCCTCCTGGGTTCAAGTGGTTCTCCTGCCTCAGCCTCCGAGTAGTTGGGATTACAGGCGCCCCCCACCATGCCTGGCTAATTTTGTATTTTTAGTAGAGACGGGGTTTCACCATGTTGGCCAGGCTGATCTTGAACTCCTGACCTCAAGTGATCAACCCATCTCGGCCTCCCAAAGTGCTAGGGTTACAGATGTGAGCCACCACACATGGCCAATTGTCACATTTTGATGCAGTTTTGATAAAAGGCAGAGAGAAAGAAATTCCTATAAAGAATAAATCCTGTGTTATGTTTACATAATCTTTAATTGTTAAGTTTTTTTGGCATATTTCTGTACCCTATATGTCTTATGCTATTGTCTGTAATACTCCTTCCTCCAACCCCAAAGACTCTTCTGCAACAGAAATCCAAATAATTGCTTTTAGGATTTCCACAAATCTTGATTCACCATTAGACACATAATTGTTCTTTACAGGGCACCACTGAGAAAATGACCCAGCAGATATTACTTGTATAAACTCAAGCAACTGTTGCTTTATTCGTTTGAACACATTTGGTATCATCCATTGTTTTGGTTCTTCGTAGGTGCCTTCCTCAGTTCGAGCAAACATGGAGAGACCAATTATTATATTTGGGCTGGAGAGTGATCAGGCAATAAAACTTATAAGCAACCATGCAATTTTAATTATGACGCCAAAAAACTATAATCCCAAAGGCAACAGAAAGAAGGTAGGGAAAACACTGGGAACACTGAGCATTACTGCCCCAAGAAAACAAAGATATTTTCCACATGGTTAAGAGTTTCTTTGGTGGCTGGGCATGGCAGCTCATGCCTGTAATCCCAGCACTTTGGGAGGCCGAGGCAGGCAGATCACCTGAGGTCAGGAGTTTGAGACCAGCCTGACTAACATGGAGAAACCCCGTCTCTACTAAAAATACAAAATTAGCCGGGCGTGGTGGTGCATGCCTGTAATCCCAGCTACTCGGGAGGCTGAGGCAGGAGAATTGCTTGAACCTGGGAGGGGGAGGTTGCGGTGAGCTGAGATCGTGCCATTGCACTCCAGCCTGGGCAACAAGAGTGAGACTCCGTCTCAAAAAACAAAACAAAACAACAACACCAAAAAAACCCCAACCAAACAAAAAAACACAGTTTCTTTAGTATACTGTGCCTATCTGCTCTGTACCACCTGCCATGTTGCTGGGGAGTGTTTCATTCAGCAGACAGATTTTCCCTCTAAGCCTAATACGCTTCATTTCTAGAGGCCAGAAGTCACCCCGGCTACTAGAAGCTTGTTCTTCTCTCTTACCTCTAAGAACTTAGTATTTGGGGTGGGGTTGGTCTGGTCTCTAGGGAAACCCTGGAGTTTTCATACAGTGCCTACAAGAGCAGCCCACTCTAGTTATGACCGTGGATCTGAACATCAAGACATCACTATCAAAAATCCAGCCATTGGATTATAAATCATGCTGCTATAAAGACACATGCACACGTATGTTTATTGCGGCACTATTCACAATAGCAAAGACTTGGAACCAACCCAAATGTCCATCAATGATAGACTGGATTAAGAAAATGTGGCACATATACACCATGGAATGCTATGCAGCCATAAAAAAGGATGAGTTCATATCCTTTGTAGGGACATGGATGAAGCTGGAAACCATCATTCTCAGCAAACTATCGCAAGGACAGAAAACCAAACATCGCATGTTCTCACTCATAGGTGGGAATTGGACAATGAGATCACTTGGACACAGGGTAGGGAACATCACACACTGGGGCCTCTCGTGGGGTGGGGGGAGGGGGGAGGGATAGCATTAGGAGATATACCTAATGTAAATGACAAGTTAATGGGTGCAGCACACCAACATGGCACATGTACACATACGTAACAAACCTGCACGTTGTGCACATGTACCCTAGAACTTAAAGTATATATATATATTTAAAAATCCAGCCATCAGGAACAGCTTTGCCATAGTACTTTTGTTCTGAGGAAGGCACTATTCAATGAGGCACTCATGCTCAAGGATGGCCAGGATATTCTGAGAGGTTTTCGTGACATTCATGACTCTCAAGGACCTACCCACCTGGGCCTGACTACCACAGTACTCAGGTCTGTGGCCTTTACTGTTAGAGGATGGGCTTCTGCTTGGGAAAGGCCCTGGGTTCCTACCACCTCCTCCCTCTTTCTTCCTAGGGCAGTCTGGTGGCCTTTGAGACATGAAGCAAAGTCACTTGCTTAGAACTGAGGCAGGAGAATAGAGTCTGGAAGCAGGGAACCTAAGGCCATCTCATGCTGACTTCCTAGAACTAAATTGAAAGGAAAGCCCTACCTTTCCACGCCTACGTAACAAAAGAACCAGAGGTTGCTCCCCTTGCAAATCCCCACCTTTCTGTGTGGCAGATGGGAAATTGAAAGTACCTCTGATTGGTTGGGAAAAAAGCAGATGGCAAATTGAAAGTACCTCTGATTGGTTGCTTTTTGCAACCAATCAGACGTTTGCATAGGAGTGTAACTTTGTAACTTCACTTCAACCTCTGATTGGTTGCTATCCTAACCAATCATATGGATTGGGGGCCAAGTCTTCGTTTGTATAGAAGGGCAACTTTCACTCTAGCCTCTGATTGGCTGCTTTCCACAACCAATAAGATGTTTGCATAGGAGTGTGACCTTTGTAACTTCATTTCAGCCTCTGATTGTGGGCTGCAACTTCATGAACATGGGGTGAACACCAAGTGGCCAATGGTAAACCTCTAGCGGGTATTTGGACCCCAGAAGATTGTGTATCAGGGCCCTTGAGCCACTGCTCCGCCCGTTCTCACACTGTGGAGTATACTTTCACTTTCAATAAATCTGTGCATCCTTGCTTCTTTCTTTCCTGTCTTTGCTGTGCGTTTTGTCCAATTCTTTGTTCAAAACGCCAAGAACCTGGACAACTTGCAGTAAAGACCCTCTACTGGTAACAGAACCTGCCCAAATCCAACATGCCTCATGTTTTGGGTAAGAAAGCATTTCATTGTCCCCTGCTTTGACTTACTTGCTAGTTATTTTTTCATGTGAACACACTTTGTCTTCCCAACTATATTGTAAGTGCATCGAGGGTGGGAACCTTGTCTTAAGCCAGTTTTACCTCTCACAATTCCTGCCACCTGTGCACTTTACAGTCACTTAAAAGATACGTGGTGGCCGACTGGGTTCATTCGACAAGCAGAGAATGTCAGCTTTAAGCCTAGGCTTGTGGCTAAGAGGCATCAGCCTTGCTAGGGATTGGTAGGATAAGAGAAAGAAGGGGAAAAAATAAGTAAGGGAAGGGGTGAAAGGGTGAGCATGAGAGTATAAGGGGAGGAGAGGGAAGAAACTGAGAGGGAATGAAAATGAGGCATAGGTGGAAAAGAGTATAATTCAAGGCCCAGGGTGTGGAGTCCCAAGAGAGGGCTCTGTCCTCTCTTCCTTGTGCTGTGATGTAGACTACCCCTATCTAGGGCATCTCCCTGGATTTTCTTCAGTTCAGGAAGAACCTAGGCCAGGCGCGGTGGCTCACGCCTGTAATCCCAGTACTTTGGGAAGTTAAGGTGGGCAGAACATTTGAGGACAGGAGTTCGAGACCAGCCTGACCAACATGGTGAAACCCTGTGTCTACTAAAAATACAAAAATTAGCAGGGTGTGGTGGTGCATGCCTGTAATCCCAGCTACTCAGGAGGCTGAAGCAGGAGAATCGCTTGAATCCGGGAGGGGGAGGTTGCAGTGAGCCAGGATCGTGCCATTGCACTCCAGCCTAGGCGACAAGAGCAAGACTCTTGTCTCAAAAGAAAAAAAAAAAAAAAGCAGCAGCAGCAGCTAAGAGAGTGTAGGCCAGGCGCGATGGCTCATGCCTGTAATCCCAGCAGTTTGGGAGGCTGGGGCGGGCGGATCACTTGTGGTCAGGAGTTCGAGACCAATCTGGCCAACATGGTGAAATCCCGTATCTACTGAAAATACAAAAATTAGCTGGGTGCGGTTGCACACACCTGTAATCCCAGCTACTTGGGAGGCTGAGACAAGAGAATCGCTTGAACCCGGGAGGCAGAGGTTGCAGTGAGCTGAGATCGCACCACTGCACTCCAGCCTGGGCGACACAGTGAGACTCCGACTAAAAAAAAAAAAGTGTGTGGATCTGCAAGACTCTCCAAAGCAGTTCTCTCTAGTGAGCACAACATCCTTGATACAAATTTCCCCCTCCCCTCCACTCTCCACATTCAGGACAAGTGAGGCGCTGGCCCTCTCGCCCCCTGGCGGTCTGTCTAGCTCCCGGCAGCCTCGGAAAGCCCAGGACAGTAGGGCAGTGTACTTGCGACCGACCCCGCCCATCGGCTCCTGGGGAGCAGACAGGACGCACTCCACTTGGCCAGGCCTGCATCAGGCTCTGGCTCTGTCTCCCAGGCTGTAATGCAGTGGTGCGATCATGGCTACTGCAGCCTCGACCTCCCGGGCTCAAGTGATCTTCCATCTCAGCCTCCCAAGTAGCTGAGACCACAGGAGCGCGCTGCCACGCCCGGCTAATTTTTGTTACTGGGGCGGCGCGTATTGGTGCAGTCTCCACGTTCTTTCAGAAGAACGCGGGCGCATCGCTGGACCACGCGCCAGCGGGCAGCCGGCGCAGCCTCCCTGCCCCCCATAGTCCCGATGCTTCCAGAGGCCCATGGCGGGGGTGCGGCGCGGGGGGTGGGGAGTCGGGTGTGAGTTACGGCTTCCCAAGCAGCCAAGTCTATTTTCTTCCCGAAGAGGGAGGGGCTGAGCTTGGCAAGGCTCTAGCCAGCTCCTCCCGCTCTGCCCCACCTGCTCCTCCCAGCTCTCCCCTCCATCTCTGCTTCCAAGCCATTTTTCTCCACTCATACCTGCACTAGCATCCGAGCAGGGAGTAGTTTGGAAGAACTTGTCCTCGGCGCTGCATGAGGATTCAAAAGGCCTCTCAACCTAGAGAGCCCTGGAAGCCAAAATTTCTGCGTTTCAGTAAGGGGCTTGGCTGGGGGTAAGAAGTAAAGTTCTGGCCACAGAATTTAAGCTTCTGCTTCAAAGAAGGAGCCTTTCTAATCTGCTGGGAAATCTCTCCAGGTTCCCTCCACGAAAGTATTTTGCCTGCATTTGTCTCCTCTGGGCAGGCAATAAGGAATCCTACTCCCAGCCCGTTGGGGTGGCTTACGCCTGTAATCCTAGCACTTTGGGAGGCTGAGGCAGGAGGATCGCTTGAGGTCAGGAGTTTGAGACCAGCCTGGGTAACATAGTGAGACCTAGTCTCTACAAAAAATTAGCTGACCTTGGTGGTGTGTGCTTGTGGTCTCTTGCTACTTGGGAGGCTGAGGCGGGAGGATCACTTGAGTCCAGGAGGTCGAAGCTGCAGTGAACCGTAATCGCACCACTGCACTCCAGCCTGGGTGACAGAGTGAGACCCTATCTCTCCCCTCCCCCCATCAAAAGAAAAATGAAAACGAAACAAAGGGGAAAAAAACAAATCCTGGCCCTGCGTGGTAGCTCGCACCTGTAATCCCGGCACTTTGGAATGCTGAGGCTGGCGGATCCCTTGAACTCAGGAGTTCAAGACCAGCCTGGGAAACATAGCAAAACCCGTCCCTACAAAAAAATACAAAAATTAGCTGGGCATGGTGGCGGGCGCCTATAATCCCAGCTACTCAAGAGGCTGAGGCAACAAGATTGAAATTCCATCTCAAAATAAAATTAAAATAAGGCCGGGCGTGGTGGCTCACACCTGTAATCCCAGCACTTTGGAAGGCCGAGGCGGGAGGATCACCTGAGGTCAGGAGTTTGAGACCAGCCTGGCCAACATGGTGAAACCCCGTCTCTACTAAAAATACAAAAAATTAGCTGAGCTTGGTGGCGTGTACCTGTGATCTTAGCTATTAGGGAGGCTGAGGCAGGAGAATTGCTTGAACCCGGGAGGAGGAGGTTGCAGTGAGCCGAGATGGCGCCACTGCACTCCAGCCTGGATGACAGAGTGAAACTCCATCTCAAACAAAACAAAACAAAACAAAACAAAAAAACGAAAAAAGAAAAAAGAAAGAATCCCACTCCCCTTCCCACATCAGGTCCTCACCACCATGTTCTTCTCACCAGTGGCCTCTGGGCTGCCTAGGAGAGGTCTTGCTGTCCTTGCCCACCTAAGCTCGACACGAAGGAAACGGGAGCTCTGCTTTACACAATGCAGCTACTGTGGGGCCTGTTTCTAACCCCCATCCCAGAAGCAGCACAACTCCCCCACCCTGAACCCAGGAGGAGGGCAGGGCTGTGGTTCCTGGCCTGTTGTGGCACCAGAGGGTTAAAGACAGTTGGTGTGATGGGCTTTCTGGGAATCAGACCGGTGAGCAGAACCGAGGGCAGTCACCATCGTCGATCACAGCTCCAGAGCTTATGTGCTCAACAACAACAACATCCACACAAATCCTCTTATTTATTTATTTATTGAGATGGAGTTTTGCTCTTGCCGCCCAGGCTGGAGTGCAATGGCGCGATCCGGCTCACTGCAACCTTTGCCTCCTGGGTTAAAACGATTCTCCTGTCTCCGCCTCCTGAGTAGCTGGGATTACAGGTGCCCGCCACCATGCCCGGCTAATTTTTGTATTTTCAGTAGAGACGGGGTTTCGCCAAGTTGGCCAGGCTGGTCTGGAACTCCTGACCTCAGGTAATCCGCCCGCCTCGGCCTCCCAAAGTGCTGGGATTAGAGGCATTAGCGACCATGCACGGCCCATACAAATCCTCTTTCAGGCTTGGCTTCCGGGCATTGACCCTACCAAATGAGAGCTCAGGACACACCGGTCCCTGGAGTACTGGGCTAATTCTCCCAGCTCAGCAGAGTGGTGGGCTCTTCCCTGTTCCTCTGCTTTTGGAGTCTGTGCTGGTCATTGAGAGGTGACAGCGTGCTGGCAGTCCTCACAGCCCTCGCTCGCTCTCCGCGCCTCCTCTGCCTGGGCTCCCACTTTGGCGGCACTTGAGGAGGCCTTCAGCCCACCACTGCACTGTGGGAGCCCCTTTCTGGGCTGGCCAAGGCAGGAGCCGGCTCCAGGGAGGTGTGGAGGGAGAGGCGCCAGCGGGAACCCGGGCTGCGCGCAGCGCTTGCGGGCCAGCTGGAGTTCCGGGTGGGCGTGGGCTTGGCGGGCCCAGCACTCGGAGCAGCCGGCCGGCCCTGCCGGCCCCGGGCAATGAGGGGCTTAGCACCCGGGCCAGCGGCTGCGGAGGGTGTACTGGGTCCCCCAGCAGTGCCGGCCCACCGGCGCTGCGCTCGATTTCTCACTTGGCCTTAGCTGCCTTGCTGCGGAGCAGGGCTCGCGACCTGCAGCTCGCCATGCCTGAGCCTCCCACCCCCTCCGTGGGCTCCTGTGCGGCCCGAGCCTCTACCGACGAGCACCGCCCCCTGCTCCACGGCGCCCAGTCCGATCAACCACCCAAGGGCTGAGGAGTGCGGGCGCACGCGCAGGACTGGCAGGCAGCTCCACCTGCAGCCCCGGTGTGGGATCCACTGGGTGAAGCCAGCTGGGCTCCTGTGTCTGGTGGGGAGGTGGAGAACCTTTATGTCTAGCTCAGGGATTGTAAATACACCAATCGGCACTCTGTATCTAGCTCAAGGTTTGTAAACACACCAATCAGCACCCTGTGTCTAGCTCAGGGTTTGTGAATGCACCAATGGACACTCTGTATCTAGCTACTCTGGTGGGGACTTGGAGAACCTTTGTGTGGACACTCTGTATCTAGCTAATCTGGTAGGGACTTGGAGAACCTTTGTGTCTAGCTCAGGGATTGTAAACGCACCAATCAGTGCCCTAACAAAACAGACCACTCGGCCCTACCAATCAGCAGGATGTGGGTGGGGCCAGATAAGAGAATAAAAGCAGGCTGCCAGCGCTAGTAGCAGCAACCCGCTGAGGTTCTTTTCCACAATGTGGTAGGCGTTGTTCTTTTTGGTCTTTGCAATAAATCCTGCTACTGGCCACTCTGGATCCGTACTGCCTTAATGAGCTGTAACACTCACTGTGAAGGTCTGCAGCTTCACTCCTGAAGCTTAGCAAGACCACGATTCCACGGGCAGGAATGAACAACTCCAGACTCGCTGCCTTAAAAGCTGCAACACTAACTGCGAAGGTCCGTAGCTTCACTCCTGAGCCAGCGAGAACACGAACCCACTAGACGGAAGAAACTCCGAACACATCCGAACATCGGAAGGAACAAACTCCAGACGCGCCACCTTAAAAGCTTGTAACACTCACCAAGAGGGTCCGTGGCTTCATTCTTGAAGTCAGACCAAGAACCCACTAATTCCAGACCCAGTCAGTCTTACTATCATCATGATACGTTAACTAATGTTTATTGAGCACGTACAATGTACCTGTCCTTGTTTTGAGGTCTCTGTCTGAATCACCTAAATTCATCTTTTTACCAACCCTATAAAAAGACTATTAAGGTCCCCATTGTGCACATGAGGCTCAGAGAGGTAAAACTATGGAATGAGACCACTGCTTCTCTTGTCCTTCTTAACTTCTTCCCCCACCTCCCCTTTGCCCTAGTTTATGAGACAGGAGAAAAGGGAGAAAGCAAAAAGTTGGAAAGAAACAGAAGTAAGATAAACAGCTAGATGATCCTGGCGCCAGCACCTGGCCGTGGTGGTTAAAATAATAACACCAGTAGTTTTGGTCAGGGGTTATCTGTGAATTCCAGACATTGTATGAGAAAGCACTCCTTTTGTTCTGTTACCTGATGTATGTAGCCCCCAGTCACGTTCCTCACGCTTACTTGATCTATTATGACCCTTTCACGTGGACCCCTTAGAGTTGTAAGCCCTTAAAAGAGCTAGGAATTTCTTTTTCAGGGAGCTCGGCTCTTAAGACGCGAGTCTGCTGACTCTCCCGGCCGAATAAAAACCTCTTCCTTCTTTAATCCAGTGTCTGAGGAGTTTTGTCTGTGACTCATCCTGCTACAAAACAACCTGCCTGAAGTCACAGTTACAACGCCAGTATGTGGCAGAGCTCGGATTTGAAACCCTGTACTGTATCTGCATTCAGAGTCTGTGTTTCTTTTTTTTCTTTTGTGACAGAGTTTCGCTCTTGCTGCCTGGGCTGGAGTACAATAGCACAATCTTGGCTCACTGCAACCTCTGCTTCCCAGGTTCAAGCGATTCTCCCGCCTCAGCCTCCCAAGTAGCTGGGATTACAGGCCAGCACCACCATGCCTGGCTAATTTTTGTATTTTTAGAAGAAATGGGTTTTCACCATGTTGGCCAGGTTGGCCTTGAACTCCTGACCTCAGGTGATCCACCCGCCTCAGCCTCCCAAAGTGCTGGGATTACAGGCGTGAGCCACTGTGCCTGGCCCAGAGTCTGTGTTTCTTCTACTAAACCACACTGTCTCCAAAACTCCTCCCTTCCCACCCTCCATTCCCCTGCCTCACCACTCCACCTCCATAGCATGATCTCTGGGTGTGGGACCTCAAAACATGTGATGTCTTCCAGGCAGTGAGCTCAGCATTTCTTCCTGGATAAAGACACTTAACATTGCAGTTTTCTTCCTTTGTTGGGTTTGAAATCCACTGTCTTTTTTTTTTCTTTGAGCCGGAGTTTCGCTCTTTTCGCCCAGGCTGGAGTGCAGTGGCGAGATCTGGGTTCACTGCAACCTCCACATCTCCAGTTCAGGTGATTCTCCTGCCTCTGCCTCCCAAGTAGCTGGGATTACAGGCGCCCGCCACCATGCCCAGCTACTTTTTAGTAGAGACGGGGTTTCACTGTGTTGGCCAGGCTGAACCTGAACCCCTGACTTCAGGTGATCTACCCACCTCAGCCTCCCAAAGTGCTGGGATTACAGGCGTGAGCTACCATGCCTGGCCAATACCACTACTATAAATAATACTATTAATAGAAATGATATCTAGGCTGGGCATGGTGGGTCATGCCTGTAATCCCAGCACTTTGAGAGGTGGAGGTGGGAGCCTAGGAGTTCAAGACCAGCCCAGGCAACAAATAGAGACCTTGTCTCAACAAAAACAAACAAACAAACAAAAAAAAACTGGGTGTAGTGGCACATGCCCGTGGGCCCAGCTACCCAGGAGGTTGAGTTAGGAGGATCACTTGAGCCTGGGAGGTTGAGGCTGCAGTGAGCCTTGATCACACCATTGCACTCCAGGCTGGGAAACATTTTGAGATCCTGTCTCCAAAAAAAAAGAAAGAAAGAAAGAAAGAAAAAGAAAGGCTGGGCACAGTGGCTCACACCTGTAATCCCAGCACTTTGGGAGGCCAAGGTGGGCGGATCACCTGAGGTCAGGAGTTTGAGACCAAAAATTAGCTGGGCGTGGTGGCAGGTGCCTGTAATCCCAGCTACTCGGGAGGCTGAGGCAGGAGAATCGCTTGAACCTGGGAGGCGGAGGTTGCGGTGAGCCGAGATGGTGCCACTGCACTCCAGCCTGGGCAACAAGAGCAAAACTCTGTCTCAAAAAAAAAAAAAAAAAAAGAGAGAGAGAAAAAGAAAGGCTATCTAATCATTATAGGGAGAGATTATGATGTACCAGGCATTGTTCTTGGTCTTCACATGAATTGCCTGGTTTGATCCCCATAAAATCCCTATTCTGTAGGCATTGTTATTAACCCCATTTTATAGACAAGGGAACTGAGAAAGAAAAATGTTAAATTGTTCCTGAGTGTAAGCTGATAAGCACTATATCTCTTTCATCTTTGATTCATAAAAGACATCTTTGAAAGCTGTAAAAGGAAAATAAAAACTTGGGACCCCAATTCACTCTGCCAAAAGGAAAAAAAATTAAACTGAAAGCTGAGTCATGCAAGAAGCTGCCTTTCCTTTTGTTCCTAAGCAGACAGCTACAAATAACAGGTTAAATATCTCCACCTGTAGCTACTCTATGTTTACCTTATCTTATGTAAAGTGCTGATTTACTGAGCAGGAGACGGATACATAATTGATTCTTCCTCTACCTGCTCTTTTTCTCTTGCAACATGTGGATTCAATCATGTGACCATACCTTCCCTCTCTTCCCTCAAGCTCGCATTTCCCCTTTATTATTATTATTTTTTATTATTGTTATTGTTATTATTTGAGACGGAGTCTAGCTCTTGTTGCCCAGGTTGGAGTGCAGTGGCGCAATCTTGGCTCACTGCAACCTCCACTTCCCGGGTTCAAGCGATTCTCCTGCCTCAGCCTCCCAAGTAGCTGGGATTACAGGTGCCCACCACCATGCCCAGCTAATTTTTGTATTTTTGGTAGAGACAGGGTTTCACCATATTGGCCAGGCTGGTCTCCAACTCCTGATCTCAGGTGATCTGCCTGCCTTGGTCTCCCAAAGTGCTGGGATTACAAGCGTGAGCCACTGCACCTGCCCTTGCATTTCTCCTTTAAATACTGAAGCCTAGGCCGGGCGTGATGGCTCAGGCCTGTAATCCCAGCACCATGAGAGGCCGAGGTGCATGGATCGCCTAAGGTCAAGAGTTCGAGACCAGCCTGACCAACATGGTGAAATCCCGTCTCTATTAAAAATACAAACACTAGCTGGGTGTGGTGGCAGGAGCCTGTAATCCCAGCTACTTGGGAGGCTGAGGCAGCAGAATCGCTTGAACCCGGGAGGCAGAGGTGGCAGTGAGCCAAGATCGTGCCATTGCACTCCAGCCTGGGCAACAAGAGTGAAACTCCATCTCAAACAAACAAACAAACAAAAACCTGAAGCCTGGCCAGGTGCGGTGGCTCATGGCTGTAATCCCAGCACTTTGGGAGGCTGGGGCAGGAGGATAGCTTGAGCTCAGGAGTTCGAGACCAGCCTTGGCAACAGAGCGAGACCTTGTCTGTACAAATAATTTAAAAATTGGCCAAGTGTGGTGGTGGCACACCTATAGTCCCAGCTACCTGGGAGGCTGAGGTGGGAGAATCACTTCAGCCCAGGCAGTGGAGGCTGGGGTGAGCCATGACTGTGCCACTGCATTTCAGCCTGGGTGACAGTGAGACCCTGTCTTTAAATAAATAAATAAATACTGAAGCCCTCAAAGTCATCTTTGGAGAAAGGCACAGACCTGTCTCCCAGACACATCCTTAACCTTGGCAAAATAAACTGGTGAATTGAGACCTGTTTCAGATACTTTTTGGTTTGCAAAGCAATGAAGTACACATGGGAAGTCCTAACCTCAGAATTTGGAAATGAAAAAGTAAAAGCTCAGCCAAAGAAGTCAGCTTTGGGTGTGAGTTTGGGACAGTACTTGCTGTGCCTCAGTCTGTTCAACTGCAATATGCAAATACTAATACCTCATAATGCTATTGTGAGGAGTAAATGACTTCAGACACTGAAGGCTTAACACAGTGACTGGCATAACATAGGGATGCCCAATACATACCAGCTGTGAGGCTTATCACCACTGTTCTTCCTGGCATGGCCCTGTAAGCTCATCTTCGGCTGAAGAGAAGCTAGGTATAGCTACTACAGTTTGGTCCTATTATTGCGGTCAGACAGTTGCTGTGATTGGCTCTCCCCTCCTTCCCTCACCCCCTCCCATCTTACCCTCTGTTATTAACATAAGCAGTCAGAAACATGTAGGCTATGCTTCCCATTGGTTGAAATTGTTGTTTCCTTGGCAGCACTTGCAAACATTCCATCTGGCAATCTGAGAGAAGCTACTGAGAGAATCCTGAGACATCCCCAGCCACCTACCACTGCTCCTGTTCCAAGCAAAGAAGATCTGCTCACTCCGGTACTGGGGATTCTCCGGGGTGGGGGAGTCCACAGAAAGGACTTGCAGTGGTTCTCCCTATTCATCACCCAGACCCCAAACGTTACCATTCCCCCCATCTCTTCCCACCCACCCTGCCTATCTGGCCTCTGAGAAGGGGAGGGGAGGGGAGGGGAGGGGAGGGGAGGACAAGGGAGAGGGAGGGGGAGGGGAGGGGAGCGGAGGGGAGGGGAGAGGAGGGGAGGGAAGGGAAGAAAAATAACTAGGAGATGCCAGTGGGAGGGAGGCTTAAGAATGGTGTGGGCCCACAGACGTGTGAGGGTAAAAATTGAGCTTCTTCCTGGGCACTGCTCCCCATCTTCCCTCTCCTGTTGGAGCACAGGCTCCCCAGGGAAAGTCTTAAGGAGGTCCTTCCATGCATAAAGCACACACCCCATGTGCTTCGTGTTGGAGGTCACAGATTTGACTTCTCATCGATTTATCAATAGGAAATTTGCTGAAAGCAAAGTTACTGAATGTCCAGGTTACCAAATGGGCAATTTTCTTTTCTTTTCTTTCTTTTTTTTTTTTTGAGACAGAGTCTCGCTCTGTCGCCCAGGCTGGAGAGGAGCAGCGTGATCAAGGCTCACTGCAACCTCTGCCTCTGGTTTCAAGTGATTCTCCTGCCTCAGCCTCCCAAGTAGCTGGGACGACAGGCATGCACCACCATGCCTGGCTAATTTTTGTATTTTTAGTAGAGACGGGGTTTTGCCATGTTGGCCAGGCTGGTTTCGAACTCCTGACCTCAGGTAATCCTCCCACACTGGCCTTCCAAAGTGCTGGGATTACAGGTGTGAGCCACCGCGCCCGGCCCCAAATGGACAATTTTCTTTCTTTCTTTTCTTCTTTCCTTCTTTCTCTCTTTCTTTCTTTTCTTTTTTGAGGTGGAGTTGCACTCTGTTGCCCAGGCTGGAGTGAAGTGGTAAGATCTTGGCTCACTGCAAACTCTGCCTCCCGGATTCATGCCATTCTTCTGCCTCAGACCCCCAAGTAGCTAGGACTATAGGCACCCACCACCACGGCTGGCTAATTTTTTGTATTTTTAGTAGAGACGGGGTTTCACTGTGTTAGCCAGGATGGTCTCGATCTCCTGACCTCGTGATCCGCCCGCCTTGGCCTCCCAAAGTGCTGGGATTATAGGTGTGAGCCACTGCGCCCGGCCCAAATGGACAATTTTCTAAAGGATCAAGTTGATATATGGCTACCTCACCAAAGTCTACTGAAGTTACCAATTTACCCAAAAACCTTTGTACAGTTGTCTTTAACTACAGAGTTTATAGCAGGTTGCTCTGGCCAAATTGTCATGGCCTAAGGGCTAGGGAGAGCCAGTTCTCTAGTGTTAAGGACCTTTAGGCTCCTCACTGACCACCCTTTAGCCTCTGGCTGCTCTGGAGTGGGCAACCTGGAAATGCTCTGTGTGCTCTGGCAGATGATCCTGTCTACCTCCAGCTGCAGCAACAAGGAACTGGGGCAGAGGCAAACTGAGCTTAAAAATGCCAACATCAGTCTGGGCAACATACTGAGACCTATAAAATAAATAGCCTGGTGTAGGCAGGACACGGTGGCTCATGCCTGTAATCCCAGCATTTTGGGAGGCCGAGGTGGGCAGATCACCCGAGGTCAGGGATTGAAGACCAGCCTGGCCAACATGGTAAAACCCTGTCTCTATTAAAAATACAAAAATTAGCTGGGCATATTTTTGTATTTACAATACTTTTGTATTTTGTATTTACAATACTTTTGTATTTTGTATTTACACACCTGTAATCCCAGCTACTCAGGAGGCTGAGGCAGGAGAATTGCTTGAACCCAGGAGGCGGACGTTGCAGTGAGCCGAGATTGCGCCATCGCACTCCAGCCTGGGTGACAGAGTGAGACTCTGTCTCAAAAGAAAAAAATAATAGCCAGCTGTGGTGGTATAGGCCTTTAGGCCCAACTACTCAGGAGGCTGAGGTGGGAGGATCACTTGAGCCCAGGAAGTTGAGGCTGCAGCTAGCTGTGATTGCACCACTGTACTCCAGCCCGGGTAACAGAGCAAGACCCTATCTCAAGAGAAAAAAAAAGGAAAACAAAAAGCTAAAATGAACAATAGCCAACATTATTTCAGGGATGTTCAAAGGCTGTCCCAGTGGTTCTTGAACTGATGGCCGTTGGAGCCAGGTTGCCTTTTGCAGTATCTACTACCCCCTGGGATCAATGATGATGTCAAGAAAGGAAACAGAGAGTTGCCCTTTGTCTGGGCGTGGTGGCTCACACCTGTAATCCCAGCACTTTGGAGATTACACCGAGGCAGGTGTATCACCTGAGGTCAGGAGTTCAAGACCAGCCTGGCCAACATGGTGAAACCCCGTCTCTACTAAAAATAACGAAAACTAGCTGGGCATGGTGGCGGACACCTGTAATCCCAGCTACTTGGGAGGCTGAGGCAGGAGAATCACTTGAACCCGGGAGGCAGAGGTTGCAGTGAGCCGAGATTTCGCCATTGCACTCCGGCCTGGGCAACAAGAGTGAAAACTCTGTCTCGAAAAAAAAAAAAAAAGAGTTGCCTTTTGTGAAAGAGGCTCCCAGAGAGAGAGTGGGTCACTGGACTCTAGATGAAAATGTGAGAATAAGGCCAGGCGCGATGGCTCACGCCTGTAATCCCAGCACTTTGGGAGACTGAGGTGGGTGGATCAGGAGGTCAGGAGTTCAAGACCAGCCTGGCCAAGATGGTGAAACCCCGTCTCTACTAAAAATACAAAAATTAGCTGGGCGTGGTGGCAGGTGCCTGTAATCCCAGCTACTCGCGAGGCTGAGGCAGCAGAATTGCTTGAACCCAGGAGGCGGAGGTTGCAGTGAGCGGAGATCGTGCCACTGCCCTCCAGCCTGGGTGACAGAACAAGACTCTGTCTCAAAAAAAAAAAAAAAAAAAAAAAAAAAAGGAAGAAAGAAAATGTGAGAATAGGGCCCTACTGCTCTTTCTGAATCTTGGAGGGAGAAGAGCAGCACAGTTGAGAGCATGGGCTGTGAAGCCAGACACTGTGGGTGTACAGCTCAGTTTCCTCATTTTCACATGGCAGCAACAGGCCCTCTGTTTGTGACTCAGGGCTCCTGTAGGAAACTGTTGGCATATTAAAATGAGGATAGCTGTAGAAGGGTTAAGTAAGGGAATATTTACAAAGGTGTGGCCAGAGTGCAGGGCAACAGAGGAAGGTGCAGCTCCCCAGGGCTAGTAACTGTGGGCCTAAAACGTTGAGGGGAGAGAATGCTTACCCTTACCACACTGGGAAGCTGGGAGAGCGCCGCCCTGAAAGACGCTGGGGACTTCATGCAGCCAGCCATCAGCCAACTCGCAGGGAGAAAACCACCAGGGACATACATTTTGACTTCCTGATCTCCTTATTGTGTGGAACCCCCTAGAAGCCAGAGGGCACCATTTATGGGTGCAGTCAGGTTAGTTTTCCAGGGCAGGAAGCAGGAGGAGATGCAAGGACAGTGGATTTGGAAAGGCAAATGGAAGGTGCCCAGCGCACTCTTTCATAGGGCTGTGATGACAGTTAAATGAAACATAGCACATTAAACACCCCCAAATTGGGAGCTGTTATTTATAGAAAAATAGCTCCATTTGGAGAGAGATACCCACTTTCATGTAGCCCTTCCACTCAATGGAAGGATTGCTTGCAACATACTTATTTTTTATTTTTTGAGACAGCCTTGCTCTGTCACCAGGCTGGAGTGCAGTGACACAATCTCGGCTCACTGCAACCTCTGCCTCCCGAGTTCAAGCAATTCTCCTGCCTCAGCCTCACAAGTAGCTGGGATTACAGGTGCTGGCCACCATGCCAGTCCAACTTTTTTTTTTTTTTTTGAGATGGAGTCTCACTCTCATTGCCCAGGCTGGAGTGCAATGGCGTGATCTGGGCTCACCACAACCTCCGCCTCCCAGATTCAAGCGATTCTCCTGCCTCAGCCTCCCGAGTAGCTGGGATTACAGGCACGTGCCACCACACCTGGCTAATTTTTGTATTTTTAGTAGAGACGGGGTTTTGCCTTGTTGGCCAGGCTGGTCTTGAACTCCTGACCTCAGGTGATCCACCCGCCTCGGCCTCCCAAAGAGCTGGGATTACAGGCATGAGCCACCAAACCTGGCCCAGGCCAATTTTTGTATTTTTAGTAGAGATGGGGTTTCTCCATGTTGGCCAGGCTAGTCTCAAACTCCTCACCTCAGGTGATCTACCCCCCTTGGCCTCCCAAATTGCTGGGATTACAGGCGTGTGCCACTGTGCCCGGCCATGTTTTTTATTTTCTCTGAGACAGGGTCTCGCTCTGTCACTCAGACTGGAGTACAGTGGTGAGATCACGGCTCCCTGCAGCCTCGACCTCCCAGGCTCAAGTGATCCTCCTACATCAGCCTTGTGAGTAGAAAGCTGGGATTACAGGCACACATCACCATGCCTGGCTAATTTTTTAAACTTTTGTAGAGATGGGGCCTTGCTATGTTGTCCAGGCTGATCTCAATCTCCTGCACTTAAGCGATCCTCCCACTTTGGCCTCCCGAAGTGCTGGGATTACAGGCCTGAGCCACTGCACCCGGCCGCCTGTAAGGAATTTAAAGGTGTGCTGGAAGTAAGCAATTTTTCATAAGCAAAGAGACTTAAACAGTAGCAAGAAAAGAAAGGATTTAAGACTCAAGGGAAAAGATGTAAAAAACATTGAAAATGAGCAAAGACTTCTAGCTCTGTGATGGAGCCATCTTTACAGCCCTAGTAACACAAATTTTCACATTGTCAATACATGTTAGAGGCATCTGGAAGATTATAGCTATCATTTATGATAAAAATCTTACTAGAACAGGAACAGACGAATGTTTTCTTGATGTGATACATCTCAAACCACAAACCAGCATCATACTAATGGTGTAACACCAGAAAGCAAGGCCATTAAAGTCAGACACAATAGGAGGATGCTCATTATTTCCACTTTCATTTTACATTTTTCTGGAAGTATTAACCAAAGCTAATACTCATAAGAGATATATACTCCTGGAAAAAAGATGATAAAAGTGATGGTTTATTGGAGATGATATAATTGTATACTGTACTGGAAAAACCCAAGAGAGAGAACTATGAAACCAATATTCCTCTGCTGTAATGCCTCTACTCATTTTAACACTATCTTTATAGGCCAGGTGTGGTGGCTCACACCTGTAATCCCAGCACTTTGGGAGTCCAAAGTGGGTGGATCACTTGAGGTCAGGAGTTCAAGACCAGCCTGGCCAATATGGTGAACCCCCGTCTCTACTAAAACTACAAAAAATTAGCCAGGCATGGTGGCACACGCCTGTAGTCCCAGCTACTCGGGAGGCTGAGACAGGAGAATCACTTGAATCCGGGAGGCGGAGGTTGCAGTGAGCCAAGATTGTGCCATTGCACTCCAGCCTGGGTGACAGAACGAAACTTTGTCTCAAAAAAAAAAACCACTATCTTAGCCGGCGCGCTGGCTCACGCCTGTAATCCCAGCACTTTGGGAGGCCGAGGCGGGTGGATCACCTGAGGTCAAGAGTTCGAGACCAGCCTGGCCAACATGGAGAAACCCCATCTCTACTGAAAATACAAAATTAGCCGGGTGTGGTGGCGCATGCCTCCAATCCCAGCTACTCGGGAGGCTGAGGCAGGAGAATCACTTGAACCCGGATTCTCCCGGGAGGCGGAGGTTGCGGTGAGCCGAGATAGCGCCATTGCTCTCCAGCCTGGGCAACAAGAACAAAACTCTGACTCAAACAAACAAACAAACAAACAAAAAACAAAACACTGTCTTTATACATTTTTTTTTTTTTTTTGAGATGTAGTCTCCCTCTGTAGCGCAGGCTGGAAGGCTGGAGTGCAGTGGTGCGATCTCGGCTCACAGCAACCTCTGCCTCCTGGGTCCCGGTTCAAGCAATTCTCCTGCCTCAGCCTCCTGTGTAGCTGGGATTACAGGCATGAGCCACCATGCCCAGCTAATTTTTGTATTTTTAGTAGAGACGAGGTTTCACCATGTTGGCCAGAGTGGTCTTCAACTCCTGACCTCGTGATCTGCCTGCCTCAGGCTCCCAAAGTGCTGGGATTACAGGCGTGAGCCACCGCGCCGGGCCTTTATATTTCTTTTTAAAAGTTAAGACAGGTTGGGGAGTGGGGAGATCTCACTATGTTGCCCAGGCTGGTTTCAAATTCATAGCCTCAAACTATCCCCCTGCTTCAGCCTCCTGAATAGCTGAGATTACAGGCACATGCCACCACACCCACTTCATTTTAACATCATTTTAAAAGAGCCAGGTGCCCTCAGTTGCTCCTAGCAGGGATTGGGTTTCTTATCAAAGATTCAACTTGGAATCAATATTGCTAGGCACTCCAAAGAAGTGCTACTTTTTTTCTACTACATTTTGATTTAAGTCATTATGGTGTTTTTTTGTTTTTTGTTTTGTTTTTGAGATGGAGTTTTGCTCTTGTTGCCCAGGCTGGAGTGCAATGGCGCGATCTTGGCTCACTGCAACCTCCACCTCCCAGGTTCAAGCAATTGTCCTGCCTCAGCCTCCCGAGTAGCTGGGATTACAGGCGCCCGCCACCACACCCAGCAAATTTTGCATTTTTAGTAGAGACAGGGTTTCACCATGTTGGTCAGGCTGGTCTTGAACTCCTGACCTCAGGTGATCCGCCCGCCTCAGGCTCTCAAGGGCTGGGATTACAGGCGTGAGCCACCGCGCTGGGCCTCATTATGGTTTTGAGAATGTGAGAATCCTTGGTTTTCAGGAAAAGTAGATATCAGCAGCCAGGCACAGGTCTGATTCCTACCCTTAAACCCCTAATCCCCTCCCTAGAGGCAATAACTGCTTCCTGTCTCTTGTGATTCTTCAAGAGATGATCTGTACTTATATGAGTGCGTTCACATGTATGTACACACACAGGCACACAGTAACTTCTTTTTTTCCCCAGGAAAAAGAAAATGAGTGAGACTCAAAATTCAACAAGCCAGAAAGCAATGGATGAGGATAACAAAGCCGCAAGCCAAACAATGCCGAATACACAAGACAAGAACTACGAGGATGAATTGACTCAAGTAGCTCTAGCTCTGGTTGAGGATGTCATCAATTATGCTGTTAAGATTGTGGAAGGTAGTGATCCTGTTTGTTTGGATGCCTAAATAATTGTCTATATAGTCTAAATATAGCACCACACTACCTGGCAACTAACGAATTCACACCTTTTTTTTGCAGAGGAGCGAAACCCTTTGAAAAACATCAAGTGGATGACTCACGGTGAATTCACTGTGGAAAAGGGTCTTAAACAAATTGACGAATATTTTTCGGTAAGTTAGGCCGACCACTCCAGCATGGTACACCAGTGTGAAGAACAATAAAGAGACTCTCAGCAGATCAAAAGTTTGAAGTCTGGAAAATCTAGGAGATGGTATCAAAGGGGGCTGACTAGAATAAGTAAACATCGTCTCCATCTCAGTTCCAAAATCAAGGTGGGATAGTCTTTGAAGGTGAAATGCACAATCACAATCATTTTCCCTATGTCTGTATCATTCTAACCTTACATTTCCCTGGGAAAATTTGCTCTTCCTACTTAAGCAATTTGTCCATGCTGGTGCATTAAATGGGGGCCTAGTGGCCTAAGGAGGGAGATGCTCCTCCAAAATAGGAGTTCTCCACCACCATGATTTTGTTTATTTTTTTTAGAGACAGGGTCCCACTCTGTCACCGAGGCTGCAGTGCAGGGGCTCGATCCTAGCTCCCTGCAGCTTTGAACTCCTGGGCTCAAGCGATCTTCCCACCTCAGCCTTCCAAGTAGACAGGCATGTGTCACCACACCTGGCTAATTTTTATTTTTTTTTTTGTAGAGACAGGGTCTTGCTATGTTGCTCAGGTTGGCCTCGAACTCCTGGCCTCAAGGGATCCTCCTGCCCTGGCCTCCCAAAGTGCTGGGATTACAGGTGTGAGCCATTGCACCCAGCCTCCACCACCAACTTTAGAATGCTCCTGTTAACAGAGGGGATGCAGATGGATCAAAAGACTTTTTGATTTGGCTTTGGAATATATTGCCTGCATAGTAAGATGTACAATCCCATGAATTCCTTTGTTTTTCTGCCCGTGTCTGACTCTGACTTCTTCGTGTGGCAGCTTTGCTGAGAAGGCCCTGGATTACTTTGCGTAACTGGTGAGTGAATAAAGGAGAATGGCTTGGGCTAGGCGCAGTGGTTCACATCTGTAATCCCAGCACTTTGAAATACCAAGACGGGAGAATCAATCATTTGAGCCTAAGAGTTTGAGACAGCCTGGGCAACATAGTGGGACCCCATCTCTATAAAACTAAAAAATTAGGCCAGGCATAGTGGCTCACGCCTGTAAGCCCAGCACTCTGGGAGGCCGAAGTGGGCAGATTACAAGGTCAGGAGTTCAAGTCCAGCCTGGCCAATATGGTGAAACCCCATCTCTATTAAAAATACAAAAATTAGCCAGGCGTGGTGCTGGGCGCCTGTAATCCCAGCTACTCGGGAGGCTGAGGCAGAAGAATCGCTTGAACCCAGGAGGCAGAGGTTGCAGTGAGCTGAGATTACACCACTGCATTCTCAATCCTGGGCGACAGAGCAAGACTCCGTCTCAAAAAAAAAAAATAATAATTAGCCGGGCGTGGTGGTATGCACGTATAGTTCCAGCTACTCAGGAGGCTGAGGTGGGAGGATCACTTGAGCCCAGGAGGTCGAGGCTGCAGTAAGCTGTGATTGCGCCACTGCACTCAGCCTGGGTGACAGACTGAGACCCTGTCTCAAAAAAAAAAAAAAAATGGCTTGAAATCCTTCTCATTGTGCTTCTATGGAACAGAGACCAGTTGAAATTGGTGGAGGCGAACTCCCCTACCCCTGGGAAAAGTTCCAGCTGTCTCTGTTCCCCAGGCCAGCCCCTCAAAGCCTACAGCCCTCAGGGCAGTTTCCCAGGCCTTAGGAAGGCCTGGTCAGGTGTGAAGGAGGAAAAGTCAGGGATTTCTGGCTCCACGCCTTCTATGCTCCAGCGGACACCACTCACCGTTCTCATTAGGAGGGGTATCTTGAGCATAGTGAAGATGAATGGTGCAAGTTATTCTTGAGCCTTCCTGCTGTGGAGCACTTCTCCATTTGGGGTTGGGCAAAGGCCCCTGCCTACTGCACTCAGGGTTCCTGAATCAAACTAGAATGGAACACATAGCAAGTAGGAAAAATTTCCCTTGCAAATCCCACTGATCATTCTGAGTAAAAGGCAAAAGTAAGTCCTGACAATGGTCTACAAGGCCCAATATGATCTGAGTTCCCTTTCCCCTCCCAACTTATGGTTCAGCTGCCATCACTCCTTCCCCCCTCTCACCTTCTTCCCTCGGCCACACTTGCCTCCTTGCCGTTCCTCGACTGCCAGGCATGTTCCCCTGTCAGGACCCTTGCTCTTGCTGTTCCATCTGCCTGGAACCCTCTCCCCGGAACCCTCTTCCCTAAGATGTATACCCATGGCTCACTGCTTTACCTCCCTTCAGATCTTTGTTGAAAACTATCACCTGCTCATTGAGGCTTTTCTTGGACACTTCATCTAAAATCACAACCCTCTCCACTTCTCTGATTCATTTTTCCCTTCGCACTTCTTTCTGCCTACTAGAGTCTATTTACTTGTCCTACTGCCTGTCTTCCACCACCAGACCATATGGTCCATGAAGGCAGATTTCTCTTGACTGCTCTCTTCCCAGCCCCTAGCAATGTCAGGTACACAGATGCTCAATAACTCTATGTTGAATACATGAGCAGATTTATTATTGCATTACCATATTTCTTCACAGATGAAGAGCCAGGTCAAAGGATTTGTCTTACCTATTTCGTAGGGCTGTTGTGAGGATAGAGACAATTAAAAAGTAAATGACTGAAAAGCTAAACATGTTATATTAACTCATGATGTAAAATCGCCCTGTTCCCAGCCCCACTAATGCAGCATGCCTGGCATTTCTTTTTTTTTTTTTTTTTTTTGAGACGGAGTCTCACTCTGTCGCCCAGGCTGGAGTGCAGTGGCGTGATCTTGGCTCACTGCACCCTCCGCCTCCTAGGTTCAAGTGATCCTCCTATCTCAGCCTCCCGAGTAGCTGGGACTACAGGCGTGTGCCACCGTGCTGGCTAATATTTTGTATTTTTAGTAGAGACAGGGTTTCACCATGTTAGCCAGGATGGTCTCGATCTTCTGACCTTGTGATCCGCCTGCCTTGGCCTCCCAAAGTGCTGGGATTACAGGCGTGAGCCACCGCGCCCGGCCCTTCTTTTTTTTTTTTTTTTTGAGACAGAGTTTCACTCTTGTTACCCAGGCTGGAGTGCAATGGTGCGATCTCGGCCTACTGCAACCTCCACCTCCTGGGTTCAAGTGATTCTCTTGCCTCAGCCTCCCGAGTAGCTGGAATTACAGGCACCTGCCACCATGCCAGGCCAATTTATTTTTAATTTTTAATTTTTAGTAGAGATAGGGTTTCACCATTTTGGCCAGGCTGGTCTCGAACTTCTGACCTCAGGTGATCCACCCACATTGGCCTCCCAAAGTGTTGGGATTACAGGTGTGAGCCACTGCACCCGGCCAAAGTGTGAGGCATTTCTGATGGAGAGCTTTTTCAAGCTTATTGCCAGTTTCCCAGGGTCCACTACACATCAGGGGATGGTAAATTAGGAGTTGCCATTTACTGAGCACTGCTATGTGTTAAGCACTGCAGTGCACATCATCATGCATTATCTCGTTTAATCCTCACAACAAAACTGTGTGTGGGTATATCAGTGTACCCATTTAAAAGATGAGAACTTTGCACAAATTGCCCAACCTCTCTCTGATTGAGCAGCAAAACGAAGTTATGATCATATGTCTGTCTGATTTTTTTTTTTTTGTGAGACAGGGCATTGCTCTGTCACCCAGGGCTGCAGTGCAGTGGCACCATCTTGGCTCACTGCAACCTCTGCCTCCTGGGTTCAAGGGATTCTCCTGCCTCAGGCTCCCGAGTAGATGGGACTACAGGTGCATGCTACCATGCCTGTCTAATTTTTGCATTTTTAGTAGAGATGGGGTTTCACCATGTTGGCCAGTCTGGTCTCAAACTCCTGACCTCAAGTGATCTGCCCACCTCAGCCTCCCAAAGTGCTGGGATTACAAGCGTGAGCCACTGTGCCTGGCCTGCTACATTCTTTTTAAAAAATATTTATTTATTTATTTATTTATTGAGACAGAGTCTTGCTCTGTCGCCCAAGCTGGAGTGCAGTGGCGCAATCTCGGCTCACTGCAGCCTCAAACTCCTGGGCTCAAGTGATCCTCCTGCCTCAGCCTCCTGAGTAGCTAGGACTATGGGTACACAGCACCATGGCCGAGTAAATTTTTTATTTTTTTGTAGAGATGAGGTCTCACTTTGTTGCTCAGGCTGGTCTTGAACTCCTGGCCTCAAGTGGTCCTCCTGCCTCGGCCTCCTAAAGTGCTGGGATTACTGCCAGCCACTGGCAGTGGCCACTGCACCCGGTGTGAGCCACTGCACCCAGTCAGTTCTATCTGATATATTCTTTCCACCACAGTAGGAAAAGTATTTTTTTTTCTTATTTGTTTTTTCTCATCAGCTTCTACTGACCCAGGAAAAGTACTTTTGGATGACAAAAATAATGCAGACTTTTATTATCATTTAAAAATACAAATTCAAATGATTTTAAGGTACTACAATGTGAATACGAATAATTAAACCTGGTATCAGAAGGCTGGTACAGGCTGGGCGCGGTGGTTCACGCCTGTAATCCCAGCACTTTGGGAGGGCGAGGCGGGCGGATCACTTGAGGTCTGGAGTTTGAGAACAGCCTGGTCAACATGGTGAAACCCTGTCTCTACAAAAATACAAAAAAATTAACTGGGTGTGGTAGTGTGTGCCTGTAATCCCAGCTGCTTGGGAGGCTGAGGCAGGAGAATCACTTGAACCTGGGAGGCGGAGGTTGCAGTGAGCTGAGATCGCGCCACTGCACTCCAGCCTGGGCAACAGAGTGAGACTCTGTCAAAAAAAAAAAAAAAAAAAAAGAAGAAGGATGGTATAGGATGGTATAGTTGTGGGGAGGGAACACTTACACATTGCCAATGGCAAAGTTGGTTCATTCTCTTCAGGAACACAGTCTGGCAACAGGAATATACAAATGGGTTCCTTATAAAAGAAAAATCAGAGAATGCCCATCACCTCAGAGAGTTAAAATTACTTTTATAATAAAAAAAAGACATCACTATAAAAAATGCCCAGTGAGCAAAAAGATACAAATTAGAAAATGAAATTACCCAAAATACCCATTTCTATTACCCCAAAGGTCACTTACCATGGATAACAGTTTTGTGCATATACTTTTTTTTTCATTGTTTTTTGCCTTGTGCATATACTTCTATGTGTCTGTTGATTGTGAGTGTCCAGTAGTATGTAGCTGGCTAAGCCATCCATGATCAAGTAGTACAGTGAGATACTGTTTCCTGGAACTGAGTATATGAAGCAGTATCATGTAAAAATCACAAAACACACTCACTGCTGATACATAAAAGTCTGCTGCCTGCACACGGATAAAAATGGGAGGAGATTCGCCTGATGAAAATAGTTAAATTTAATGTCATGTGTAAGGCTGCCTTCATTCACAAAAGGGGGGAAAAATCCACTAAGAGCCAAGCTGAGAAGAAGAAACTCTTAGAACTGAGGCTTCTAGTGGGGTGGAGAAAGCACTGAGTGGGCTGCTCAGGAGTCCTGGGTACCAGTCCCAGTTTATTGTGTTAGACTGTCCCTACCTACTTCTAGGCCCTGGTATCCTCATCTGCAAAGTGAAGGGCTGCATTAGATTATCTCTAGCGACCTATTCAATGTTATAAAGTCTGTGATTGTGTGACAGATTAAACATTAGGGCTAGAAAAGTATATTGAGTAATATAGAACAGTTGAAAAAAAAGGCATGCTCTGGCTGGGTGCGGTGGCTCATGCCTGTAATCCCAATACTTTGGAAGGCCGAGGCAGGTGGATCACCTGTGGTCAGGAGTTTGAGACCAGCCTGGCCAACATGGTGAAACTCCGTCTCTACTATATGTGCTGCCGAAGCGAGCACAGAAACTCCGTCTCTACTAAAGATACAAAAATTAGCCAGATGTGGTGGTGCACACCTGTAATCCCAGCTACTCAGGAGGCTGAGGCAGAAGAATCACTTGAACTCGGGAGACGGAGGTTGCAGTGAGCCGAGATAACGCCACTGTACTCAAGCCTGGGTGACAGAGCAAGACTTCATCTCAAAAACATAAAAAAAAAAAAGAGGCATGCTCCAATGAGCCATAAGGGGTTGACTGTTGGGCCCCTTCATTAAAAGGAGTAATGATTTTGGGGCCAGGCGCGGTGGCTCTTGCCTATAATCCCAGCACTTTGGGAGGCCGAGGCATGCGGATTACCTGAGGTCAGGAGTTCAAGACCAGCCTGGATCTCTACTAAAAATACAAAAATTAGCTGGGCGTGGTGGTGAGCACCTGTAATCCCAGCTACTCAGGAGGCTGAGGAAGGAGAATCGCTTGAACCCAGGAGGCGGAGGTTGCAGTGTGCCGAGATCACGTCACTGCACTCCAGCCTGGAAGACAGAGAGGGACTCCGTCTCAAAAAAAAAAAAGGAAGGAATAATGACTTTGGGAGGCCGAGGCCAGTGGATCAGTTGAGCCTAGGAGTTTGAGACCAGCCTGGGCAATATAGGGAGACTGTCATCTCTACAAAAAATATAAAAATTAGCCAGGTGTGGTGGTGCATGCCTGTATGTAGTCTCAGCTACTTGGGAGGCTGAGGCGGGAGGGTCACTTAAGCCCGGGAAGGTTGAGGCTACAATGAGCCATGATCGTGCCACTGCACTCCAGCCTAGGTGACAGAGTAAGACCCTGTCTCAGAAAAAAGGAATAATGATACATGAAAGAATACACAGCTCCTGATCTCAAGGAATCTCGAGTCCAGTGCTCTTCTCTGGACTGAAACAGCCAATTGGGTACAAGTCTGAAATAAGCCGAGGCAAAAGGCCAGCCTACATTTTTTTTAAAGGAGGGCCTGAAATCTTTTTGATGTCTCCTGTACTCCCTCTCCACATTACTGGGACTTGTTAGACTCTCACAATTCCTTCCTTCTGTGAACCTTCATCTTAATTCAGGCTCTTCTTTGATTCAGAAGCTTCTGGTGCCCCGAGAGCCAGCCCAAGGAAGTTCAGTTGAATTGAATTTGTTGAATACCTGTGAAATCTAAGGCCCTGTGCCAGGAATCAGGGATGCATTTTGACTTCTGTGGGCCCTAGGCACTCTTCCCTTTGTAGGCCCCTTTCTCCTTCAAAATATGAAAAAATTAAAGACAGCACTGGTATAAAGATGAATATAATCATGACCCTAAAATTCATATATTCTTCTTCTTTTTTTTGAGACAGAGTTTTGCTTTTGTTGCCCAGGCTGGTGTGCAATGGTGCAATCTCGTCTCACCACAATCTCCGCCTCCCGGGTTCAAACGATTCTCCCGCCTCAGCCTCCCAAGTAGCTGGGATTACAGGCATGCGCCACCACGCTGGGCTAATTTTGTATTTTTAGTAGAGACTGGATTACTCCACGTTGGTCAGGCTGGTCTCGAACTCCCGACCTCAGGTGATCCGCCCTCCTCGGCCTCCCAAAGTGCTGGGATTACAGGCGTGAGCCACTGTGCCCGGCCTTTTTCTTCTAATTTTAAAAGAAATGAACACATTTTTTTTTGTGGGCCCTAGGTATTGAGCTTACTATGCCTTACAGATAAGTCAGCCCTGTTAGAAATGTTTTAATATTGGCCGGGCATGGTGGCTCATGCCTGTAATCCCAACAGTTTGGGAGGCCGAGGTGGGCAGATCACTTGAGGTCAGGAGTTCAAGATCAGCCTGACCAACATGGTGAAACCCTGTCTCTACTAAAAATACAAAAATTAGCTGGGTGTGGTGGTGGGCGCCTGTAATCCCAGCTACTCAGGGAAGCTGAGGTGGGAGAATTGTTTGAACTTGGAAGGCGAAGGTTGCAGCGAGCCGAGATGGTGCCATTGCAGTCCAGCCTGGGTGACAGAGCGAGACTCTGTTTCAAAAAAAAAAAGAAAAGAAAAGAAATTTTTTAATATGGAGACTACAATGCAGACAGTTCCTTATGGCTGTACTATGCGGGGATGTCTCAAGTGCCATAAGACAGGCAGAAAACAAGTTCCACCAGTGTTCAAAGGGAAAGGGTGTGAAGTCACATCTGGTTGGAAGAGGGATCAGAAAGACTTCTTGGAGGTGCTAGTTTTAAGGAAAACAGAATTTATCAAGTAGATGATAGAGAGAAGCTTCTCAAGAAATGACAACAGCTGGATCAAAAGCATGGTGTAAACATGGGGAATAGTGCTAGTTATAGTTTGATGGGAATATGAGCATTTTGTTGAGAAAAGTGTGACATGAAACTTGTTTTTTTTTTTTCTGAGACAAGGAGTTGCCCAGCCTGGAGTGCAGTGGCACGATCATAGCTCACTGCAGTCTTAAATTCCTGGGCTCAAGCGATCCTCCTGCCTCAGCCTCCCAAAGTGCTGGGATTACACCACGCCTGGCCATTGTGGGAAGTCTTAAATGACACAGTGAAACATTTTCATTTTGTTTGGCAGGCAATGGGGGAGCTGCTGGAGGTTGCTTTTTTTCTTTTTTTTTTTCTGAGATGGAGTTTCGCTCTTGTCGCCCAGGCTGAAGTGCAATGGCGTGATCTCAGCTCACTGCAACCTCCGCCTCCTGGGTTCGAAGGATTCTCATGCCTCAGCCTCTCAAGAAGCTGGGATTACAGGCGCCCACCACCATGCCCGGCTCATTTTTGCATTTTCAGTAGAGACGGGGTTTCACCATGTTGGCCGAGCTGGTCTCGAACTCCTGACCTTAAGTGATCTGCCTGCCTCAGCCTCCCAAAGTGCTGGGATTACAGGCGTGAGCCACTAAGCTTGCGCCTGGCCCACGGGAGGTTTTTGAGCTGATCAGCTATGACTGAAGCTGTGCTTAAGGAAAATAACTCTGGCTTCATTGTGGGTGGGGGATTGGAGAAGTGAGGTTGAGGACAATGGAGTCTGGATAGGTTATTGCCTAAGTCCAGGTGAGAAACACTAAGAGCTGAAGTAGACCAGTGGCAGTGGGACTGGAGAAGAATGGATAGATTTGAGACACATTTCAGGTAGAATAGATATGATCGAAGGTTAATAAAAAATGGATTAAGGAAGGAAGGAAAGAAGGAAAGAAGAACTGAATGAATGCTACTTTTTTTTTTTTTGAGATGGAATTTCACTCTTGTAGCCCAGGCTGGAGTGCAATGGCATGATCTTGGCTCACTGCAACCTCCTGACTTCAAGTGATCCGCTCACCTCGGCCTCCCAAAGTGCTGGCATTACAGGCGTGAGCCACTGTGCCCAGCCTAAATGCTACTTTCAATAATGTAGTTAACCTTAGTTGTGTACAGTTGGCTCTCCATATCTGCAGGGGAATACGTTTTCAGACCCTCCATGCATATCAAAATCCACGTGCGCTCAAGTCCCTTAGTCGTCCCCCCATCCATGGATGTAACCAACTGTGGATTGAAAAGGTTGGCCCTATGTATTAGAATCCGCAGCGGTGGGACTGTATTCCCATCTCAACTCCAAGAATAGGCCCAGACAAAGGAGACATTCCAAGGAAGATTTTGTTTCTCAACTCTCATCACTACGAAGATTTGTGCCTTGAAAGGGGGAAGCGCCTGGGAGTGGTGGCTCATGCCTGTAATCCCAGCACTTTGGCAGGCTGAGGCGGGTGGATTGCTCGAGCCCAGGAGTTCAAGGCCAGCCTGGACAACATAGCAAGACCTGGTCTCTAAAATAAATAAATAAATAAATAAATAAATAAATAAAATAAAATAAAATAAAATTTTAAAAAGAAAGGGGGAAGCTTCTCCAAGGGTGCAAACAAGGAATCCCTCCTTTCTGTAGGATGTGGATTATTCTATTGCCTCCCTGAACTTATTTTATATACCACCTATGGCTACAATTAAGTGAGTTGGATTTTCACAAATGGCTAAAGCCAGCCTCATTACTTTCCAGTCACACATTTAGGTCTCCTGGGATGAGCAGAACAAGTGTTCTAATCACTTTCTAATTATTTTCCAATTAATTGAACCTGCCTCCTGTGAGGGGGTCTGAAGCAACATCTGTGTGTATGTACACGTAGACATTGAAGGGTGTGCCTTGCTGGGCATGGTGGCTCACACCTGTAATCCCAGCACTTTGGGAGGCCAAGGCAGGTGGAACACTTGAGCTCAGGAGTTTGAGATCAGCCTGGGCAACATGGCGAAACCCCATCTCTACCAAAAATACAAAAATTAGCTGGGCGTGGTGGCTCATGCCTGTAATCCCAGCTACTCGGGAGGCTGAGGCAGGAGAATCGCTTGAACCCAGGAGGCAGAGGTTGCAATGAGCCAAGATCACGCCACTGCACTCCAGCCTGGGTGAAGAAGTGAGGCTCTGTCTCAATCAATCAATCAATCAATCAGTCAATCAATGTGTGTCCCTACAGTCCAAGGCTCAATCTCAACTGATGTTTGCATTCTTCACTTGTTTCATTTCAGCTTAACCTTTTCTCTCCTCCACCCATGGTGATAATTGGGAGCTGACCCTAGTTTGACCCCAATAAAAAATATTAGGAGTGGCCAGGTGCGGTGGCTCACACCTGTATTCCCAGCACTTTGGGAGGCCAAGGTGGGTAAATCGCTTGAGGTCAGGAGTTTGAAACCAGCCTGACCAACATGGTGAAACCCCGTCTCTACTAAAAATACAAAAAGAATTAGCCGGGCTTGGTGGCATACGCCTGTAATCCCAGCTACTTGGGAGGCTGAGGCAGGAGAATCGGTTGAATCTGGGAGGCACAGGTTGCAATGAGCCGAGATCATGCCACTGCACTCCAGCCTGGGCAACAGAGAGAGACTCCATCTCAAAAAAAAAAAAAAAAAAAAAAATAGGAGCGGACTCCAGAACAGAGCTCTAACCCTGACTGTTACATGCCACACTTGTCCTTTATTTTTATTTATTCGTTTTTTTAGGGATAGGGTCTTGCTCTGTCACCCAGGCTGGAGTGTAGTGGTGCGATCACAGCTCACTGCAGCCTCAAACTCCTGGACTCGGGCAATCCTATTGCCTCAGCCTCACCAGTAGCTGGGATTATAGGTGCGTGCCACCATGTCTGGCTAATTTTTAAATTTGTTTTGTAGAGATAGGGTCTTGCTACATTGCCCAGGCTGGTCTGGAACTCCTGGGCTCAAGCAATCCTCCTGCCTCGGCCTCCCAAAGTGCTGGGATTACAGGCATGAGCCACTGCACCCAGCCATGCTGCATTTATCTACAGGACTTGAACAGAAGGCTTTTCTTTTTCTGTGTGCTTTTTCTTTTTTCTATGAAACAGAAGTGTGTTTCTAAAAAATGCTGGGCACATGGCGTAGAGTTTGTAGAGAGGAAAGACTTAATTCACAGCTTCCTCTACATCTACTATGTACACTGGAGTATCTCAACTGCTGACCTACCCGTAGCACGAATCTCTGCTGGTACCTACTTCACCATGAAGGTCTCCAAAACCAAACCGCCGGTAAGTTCTTCTTTTTCTCCCTTCAGTGAGGCTTCAGTGAGAATGGAGACTTCTCTTGTCAAGGTCATCAATAACCCCATTTTTACAAAATTTAATAGTCATACTTCTGTCCTCATCTTACTGGCCTATGCACGGCACTTGCCAAAACTGATCACTCCCCGCTCCATGAAACTTTCCATTTGGCTTCTAGAACAACATACTTTCCTGATTTTCCTCCTGCCTCACTGACCATTCCTTCACAGTCCGTCTCTACTGGTAGTTTCCCTGCCTCATACCAACCTCTTCATGTTGGAATGTCCTGAAACTCAGGCCTTGGACCTCTTCTCTAATACTCAGTTCTGTGGTTATCTCTTCCAGTCTCATAGCTTTAAATGCCACCTAGAGCTTATGATCCCCAAATTTGTATCTCTAGCACAGACCCGTCCCACGTGGATGTTTAATAAACATCTAATTTATTGTATGTAAAACTGAACTTCTGATTTTCCCTTCCAAGCCTATCTACTTGCAGTCTTCATCTTAGTTAATAGCCAAAATCCTTGGTGTCATCCTTGACTCTTCTCTCATATCCCTCATCTAATCCATTAGGAAATCCTATTGGCTCTACTTTCAAAAATATATCCAGAATCCAACAATTTTTTTTTTTTGAGACAGAGTTTCACTCGTATTGCCCAGGCTGGAGTGCAGTGGCACGATCTTGGCTCACTGTAACCTCCACCTCCTGGGTTCAAGTGATTCTCCTGTCTCAACCTCCCAAGTAGCTGGGATTACAGTCGTGCGCCACCATGCCTGGCTGGTTTTTGTATTTTTAGTAGAGATGGGGTTTCACCATGTTGGCCAGGCTGCTCTCGAACTCCTGATCTCAAGTGATCCACCCACCTTGGCCTCCCAAAGTGCTGGGATTACAGGCGTGAGCCACCGCGCCCGGCCCCCACAAACAATTTCTGACTACTTCACTTCTATCATCCTGGTCCAAGACACCATCTTCTCTCACCAAGATTATGTCAATAGCCTCCTAATCAGTCTCTCTGCTTCCACCCTTGCCCTCATCATGTCTGTTTTCAATGTTGCAGGCAGCCTGAATGAGTCTTGTAAAACAAATTTTTCTTTTTCTTTCTTTTTTTTAAGAGATGGTGTCTTGCTTTGTTACCCAGGCTGGTCTTGAACTCCTGGCCTCAGGCTATCCTCCTGCCTCAGCCTCTCAAAGTGCTGGACTTACAGGTGTGAACCACCACGCCCAGCTGTAAAACAAATTTGTCACTTTTGTGTTTAAAATTTTCCAAAAGTGCTTCTCAAACTTCTCTTTTTTTTTTTAAGACAGAGTCGCTCTGTCATCCAGGTTGGGGCAGAGTGGTACAATCAGAGCTCACTGAGGCCTTGACATCCCAGGCTCAAGTGATCCTCCCACATCAGCCTTCCTTGTAGCTGGGACTACAGGTGCACACCACCATGCCCAGCAAACTTTGTGCTGGGATTACAGGCGTGAGCCACCACACCCAGCTGTAAAACAAATTTCCGTCACTCCTCTGTTTTATCTATATCTGTCTGCCTATCTATCTATCTATCTATCTATCTATCTATCTATCTATCTATCTAATCTATCTATCTACTTATTGAGACAGGGTCTCACTTTGTCACCCTGGCTGGCGGGCAGTGGCATGATCAGGGCTCACTGCAGCCTCTACTTCTTGGGCTCAAGCCATCCTCCTGCCTCAGCCCCCCAAGTATGGGACTACAGGCATGCACCACCACGCCTGACTTTTTTTTTTTTTTTTTTTTGAGTTTTTGTAGAGACAAGGTCTTGCTATGTTGCATAGGCTGGTCTTGAACTCCTGAGCTCAAGTGATCCACCCAGCTTAGCCTCCCA
Organism: Gorilla gorilla gorilla; assembly: GCF_029281585.2. Classification (NCBI taxonomy): domain Eukaryota; kingdom Metazoa; phylum Chordata; class Mammalia; order Primates; family Hominidae; genus Gorilla; species Gorilla gorilla. Next base: position 131,621,196 of record NC_073247.2, read on the forward strand.
AAGTGCTGGGATTACAGGCGTGAGCCACCGCACCTGGCCCATTCTTCTGTTTAAAACTTTCCAAGGGCAGGCGCGGTGGCTCACGCTTGTAATCCCAGCACTTTGGGAGGCTTACGCAGGCAGATCATGAGGTCAGGAGTTCAAGACCAGCCCGACCAACATGGTGAAACCCCATCTCTACTAAAAATACAAAAATTAGCCGGGCATGGTGGCACATGCCTGTAATCCCAGCTACTCAGGAGGCTGAGGCAGCAGAATTGCTTGAACCCAAAAGGCGGAGGTCACAGTGAGCCGAGATTGCGCCACTGCACTCTAGCCTGGGTGACAGAGCGAGACTCCGTCTCCAAAAAAAAAAATTAAAAAAAAATAATAAAAATAAAAATTAAAAAAAATAGATAAACTTTCCAAAAGTGCTTCTCAAAATTTAAAGTGCTGGCAGGGCATGGTAGCTCATGCCTGTAATCCCAGCACTTTGGGAGGCCGAGGTGGACAGATCACCTGAGGTCAGGAGTTCAAGACCAGCCTGGCTAACATGGTGAAACCCCGTTTCTACTAAAAATACAAAAATTAGGCCGGGCACGGTGGCTCATGCCTGTAATCCCAGCACTTTGGGAGGCCAAGGCGGGCGGATCACCTGAGGTCGGGAGTTCCAGACCAGCCTGACCAACACCCTGTCACTACTAAAAGTACAAAATTAGCCAGGCGTGGTGGCTCGTGCCTATAATCCCAGTAACTCGGGAGGCTGAGGCAGGAGAATTGCTTGAACCCAGGAGGTGGAGGTTGCGGTGAGCCGAGATCATGCCATTGCACTCCAGCCTGGGTACCAAGAGCGAAACACCATTTCAAAAAAAAAAGAAAAACACAAAAATATAGCCGGGTCTGGTGGCTCATGCCTGTAGTCCCAGCTACTTGGGAGGTTGAGGCAGGAGAATGGCTTGAACCCAGGAGGTGGAGGTTGCAGTGACCAAGATGATGCCATTGTACTCCAGCCTGGGTGACAGAGTGAGATTCCATCTCAAAAAAAAAAAGAAAGAAAGAAAGAAAGAAATTTAAAGTTTGTACAAATTACTTAGGGATCTTGTTAAAATGAAGAATCTGATTCAGCAGGTGTGGGGTAGGGATTCAGATTCTGCATGACTAACAAGCTCGCAGACCATGCTGAGGCTGCAGGCCTAGAGACCAGCTTTCAGTAGTAAGGGCCTACAAGGCCCTGTGTGATCTGGTCCCTTGTTACTTGTGCTTTCCCACTACTCCTTCCCTCTCACTGTGCTCTGGCCATTCTGATCTTGCTTCTCCTCAAATAAGTCAGGTATAGTCCTGCCTCAGGGCCTTTGCACTTGCTTTTTCTTTTGACTAGAACACTCTCCCCTAGGCATGTGAATTGCCTGCTCCCTCACCTCCTCTTTCACTCACTTTCCTATGCTTTTTCTCCATAGCACTTACCACCTTTTCATATTCTATATAATTGTTTTTGTTTTGTTTTGTTTTGTTTTTTTAGATGGAGTCTCGTTCCGTCTTCTAGGCTGGAGTACAGTGGCACAATCTCGGCTCACTGCAACCTCTGCTTCCTGGGTTTGAGTGATTCTCCTGCCTCAGCCTCCTGGGTAGCTGGGATTACAGGCACATGCCACCACACCCAGCTAATTTGTGTACTTTTAGTAGAGATGGGCTATCACCATGTCGGCCAGGCTGGTCTGGAACTCCTGACCTGAGGTGATCCATCTGCCTTGGCCTCCCAAAGTGCTGGGATTACAGGCATGAGCCACCACACCCAGCCCTGTAATTGTTTTATTATTGTCTATTCCCTCCATCAGAATGTAAACTCCATAAAGGCTGGGATTTTTGTCTTCCTGTAAAACAAGGCCTGGCAAATAGTAGGCACTCAATAAATACTTGAAGGAATGATTGCTGGTATCCACGAGGTAGACCATGAATAAGAAATATGTTAACTTGATAGCTGGTGTGAAAAGAGCCAAAATAACATCCATGAATCTAGGGGAAGGGTCGTCAGAGGAGCAGGGCTGGTACCAAGCATAGTGCCTGAAACATAACAGACATAAACATTTTATTTCCTCTTTGCCTTCCCATCCTTTCCCAAAAGTTATTTGCACCTTGGCCTGATGTTAAGATTTTGTATATGACCACACAGTCAGTGAGCCAACTATGTCCTATATTCATCCTATCCTAGTACAAATGTGCCTATTCAGAGCGTTTGGAACCTGCAGTAATCTAAAGAGGTGCAATATGCGGAGATCTTACTTCTGGTCATATATCCCTCTACCAGCTGTCTTGCTAATTGGCCAGGTCAGAGGTCAGGAAATGAGACTGGTGGAGGGGAACAAGACTACACCAGAGACCACACAGAGAGAGGTCTTGGGAGAATGGCTCTTGCTCAAAATTCCAAGTATAATTTTGGAGGCGAGGATGGGAGGGACTACGGAGACAATATTACAACCTACATGTTTATGCTGCTTTAAAAATGTTTCACACCTTTTCATCTATATTAATTCATTCTCATGCCATTCCTAAGAGGTAGAGATTGTCAGTTGAGTAAAGTGGAGCATGTAAAGAAGGTTAATGACTTACACTCCTATTAATGAGGAGCACAAGCCTGTCCCAAGTTATTTCCAATATTGTAAAGATTCTTAAGGTATTTGTTGTCAAAAAGATATTTTGGGGAACACAGGTTTAAAATGACAAAAAACTATCACCTATAGATTCCCAATTCATAAGCAAGATGAATTCTAGAACTTCAAAAGTATGCATATGGGCAAGTGTAGGGAAGTAAGGAATTAAGTTTGTACGATTGGGCTGGGCGTGGTGGCTCACGCCTGTAATCCCAGCACTTTGGGAGGCCGAGGTGGGTGGATCACCTGAGGTCAGGAATTCGAGACCAGCCTGAGCAACAAGGTAAAACTCCGTCTCTACTAAAAATAAAAAAAATAGCTGGGTGTGGTGGCGGGCGTCTATGATCCCAGCTACTCAGGAGGCTGAGGCAGGAGAATCACTTGAACCCAGGGGGCGGAGGTTGCAGTGAGCTGAGATTGCGCCACTGCACTTACACCTGGGAGACAGAGCAAGACTCCATGTTGAAAAAAACAAAAAGAGTTGGTATGACTGGTCTGGGCTAACAGTTGTGCTTCTCTTTTTTAGGATGCACCCATTGTTGTTTCTTATGTAGGTGACCACCAAGCATTAGTTCACAGGTAATGAACATTTGGAGGTTTGTTTTAAAAGGGTGGGAGAAAGGTCATCACACTCCAGGAATCCAGCAGTTGCGCAACAACAGATAGTTCATGTAATGGTCACTTTTCTTCTTTGGACCACCAAGCCCCTTAGAATGGGCTGAAACTGTTCTAGAAAATTATTTTTCTTAGTGTCTGGTTTTTCATTCATTATAAGCTTGAGGATTAGTTGCTGGAGTGGGGTAGAGGCAAAGTGGGTCATGTCTATTGTTTCTAAGGAAAACTTCAATATCACATAAAATTAACTCATGTATAATAATCCCTTTTATAGCAGCTCTCTTAAAGTATCTTTACATATAAGCTCATGAATCCTTTCATTGACTGGGCTTAAGAAACAGTAAAGGATAGACATAGAGAACCTTAGCTACCTCCCCTCCCCCGCCAATAAAAGAGGCTTCTTGCTTACTAGGAATATAAAAGAGTAAATAGGGAATCCCCTTTGTTTGATTTTAAAAGCTTTTGATTTAAAAATACTTTAAAAGTGTTTGTTTTTCTTCCTTTGTAGACCAGGAATGGTTCGCTTTCGAGAAAACTGGCAGAAGAATCTTACTGATGCCAAATATAGTTTCATGGAGTCATTCCCCTTCTTATTCAATCGTGTCTGATACTTACAGGATGTCTTAGGATTGTTTTTCTCATCAGGATACATTAAAAATACAATACAGCACGTCAAACCACAGAATATTTATTAATAAACTTGTGGCACACAATCCAGCTGTATTTTTTTGCATTCATTCATTTTCCATTCTGCAACCTCCATCACATTAGCAGAGTAACCAGTAAGTTGTTTTCTATTTTCTAAAGTATTTTTTTCTATCACTATATGTATCACTTCTGAGTCTTACAGGTATAGAGCTGAGTTTAGAGAGTTGCTAAAATTCACCTATTGGACCAAACTAAGGTTGGTACTTGGCTGTTTGTTCCCCATCTGAGCCTAAGTCTCCAGCTCAGACACATCTCTTTATGGGCACAACTGGGAACAACAAAATGGCAACAGTTCTACAGCTCATAATATAACCAGTCTGAAGGGTTCCCCTACTCACAGACCCCTTCATTTACTGGGAGTTAAGCCTCACTGCTAAATAATATATTTTGAAACTGGAAAACTGGGCATGCTGCCTTCCACAATACACCACTATACTCATGATTGCAGGAGGGTGGCTTGGGGACTAGGGGCAATGACACGGGAAGGATACAATCATTGCCCTTACTTATCTTTGATCTTCTTCCCATCCTCACACTGAATAATCACTTGTTCCTACCTTCCCTGTGAACCTCTCTTGCCTGGCTGCAAAATTTTAAGACACCAAAGACAAAATTACATTATGCTCTGAGTGATTACTTACAAGTACATCAGAATATTTACTTACATAGAAAAGCACTGGAAAGGAGGAACACAAAATATGAAAGACAATTGATATGGTACTGAAATTTTTCTTTTTTAACTGTTAGATATTTGTGCAATAAATAAAAAAGGAGGGAAAACCATATCAGAGCAATAGGCAAGGAGGTGGCAAACTAGATAAGTCTCCTTGGAGAACAAAAAATATATTTAAAATACAATAGCCCTACTACAACTGATTTATGGCTCAGGTGACTAAACACAATTTGAAGCAGTAACAACACTCATAAGCTGAAAATAAAATACTTTTAGCCCATTTATTCTTCTTGCCTCTTTCCCAAAGAATATGCCAATGAAGCTGTTCTTGATGTCACAATATTCATATATCGCAGAATTTCTGCATTTAAACTACCTTGCCTACTGAAAATAAGATAATCATTTCATCTCTAGGAACCAGTAACCAAAAAAAAAATGTCCTTAGAGAATACATTTTTATTTGTTTGTTTATTTAGAGACGGAGTCTCACTCTGTCTCCCAGGCCGGAGTGCAGTGGCTTGATTTCGGCTCACTGCAACCTCCACCTCCCAGGTTCAAGCAATTCTCCTGCCTCAGCCTTCCGAGTAGCTGGGACTACAGGCGCGTGCCACCACGCCCGGCTAAATTTTTTGTATTTTTAGTAGAGATGGGGTTTCACCATGTTAGCCAGGATGGTCTTGATCTCCTGACCTCATGATCCGCCCACCTCGGCCTCCCAAAGTGCTGGGATTGTAGGCGTGAGCCACCACACCCAGCTGAGAATAAAATTTTTAAGTGGGTATTACAAAATTCAGATTTTATTATTCAGGGAAGTAGATGGATTGAGACTCAAAACTTTGGGAACTAGTTTCTTTTTAACTTTTGAAAACTACAGATTTATTAGGCTAGGCAGCAACTACAATTAGGTATAAATAAACAGAAATCATTTCAAATTCAGGGGTCATTAATGCTGCTACATGCTTACTCTTTATTTCAGTAGCTGCCGGTTAAAAGTAGACATTTCCTGGAACATATATTTAATAGTATTTAAGACTGTTAATACTGTTTAATTATAAAACTTTTGGCCGGGTGTGGTGGCTCACGCCTATAATCCTAGCACTTTGGGAGGCCGAGGCGGGCGGATTGCTTGAGGTCTGGAGTTTGAGACCAGCCTGGGCAACAAGGTGAAACCTCGTCTCTACTAAATATACAAAAATTAGCTGGGCATGGTGGTGCACACTGGTAGTCCCAGCTGCTCGGGAGGCTGAGGTGGAGGATTGCTTGAGCCCAGGAGGTGGAGGTTGCAGTGAGCCGAGATTGCACCACTGAACTCTAGCCTGGGTGACACAGGGAGACCCTGTCTCAAAAATAATAATAATAAAACTTTTGCTCTATACTTTGAAATATGACTGCCTTATTTAAACACTTTTGAAAAACAACCACTTAAAAATATAAGGCAAGCGGGCATTTTACAATAGTATAATCAGAATGTCCTTATCACTCAGGTAATTTAAATTTATCATAGGCATGTAATAATAATGCAGATCAAATAACCTTAACAAAAACGGCCAGGCATGGTTGCTCACACCTGTAATCCCAGCATTTCAGGAGGCTGAGGCGGGCAGATCACTTGAAGTCAGGAGTTCGAGACCAGCCTGGCCAAGATGGCGAAACCCCATCTCTATTGAAAATACAAAAATTAGCCAGTTGTGGTGGTGAGTGCCTGTAATCCCAGCTACTTGGGAGGCTGAGGTGGGAGGATCACTTGAACCCAGGAGGCAGAGGTTACAGTGAGCTGAGATCACACCACTGGGCTCCAGCCTGAGTGACAGAGTGAGACTCTATCTCAAAAAACAAAGAACAGAAAACCAACCTTAATGAAAACAGCCAAAACTTCCTGGGTTCCCTCCCCCATTCACTCTTCTGACCTAATTAAAATTGAACGAAATAAACAAAGGAACAAGATCATGATATCATAGTCCCACAATTTTCCATTTCTCCCCAACTTAAAAACAAACAGAAAGGTTTAAGTGTTTAAAATGAAATCTACTTAGTATATGAAAGACAGTTAAAAATATTTAATATCATTTTAGTTTCTCTTATGAAACAATTAAGCTAAAATACTGACTCATTATATTTTTCCTTATCAGAACTCTTGACCATAGTTGACTCCTATTCTTTTCGATGTTATCCTATCCTCAAGCTCATATCAGCTCAGATTGAAATAAAGTACTTACATGGGGATAAGAGTAGACTTCTTAAGACTTTATATTTCAAATAACTATTTTTAAGAAACTTATTAAGAATTTAGGCTGGACGCAGTGGCTCACGCCTGTAATCCCAGCACTTTGGGAGGCCAAGGCGGGCGGATCACCTGGGGTTGGGAGTTCGAGACCAGCCTGACCAACATGGAGAAACCCCATCTCTACTAAAAATACAAAATTAGCCAGGCATGGTGGCACATGCCTGTAATCCCAGCTACTCAGGAGGCTGAGGCAGGAGAATTGCTTGAACTTAGGAGGTGGAGGTTGTGGTGAGCCGAGATCACCCCATTGTACTCCAGCCTGGGCAACAAGAGCGAGATTCCATCTCAAAAAAAACAATTTAAAATATCTAATGTTCACATTTTCAATTCAACAAATCTGTGGGTTAGTTTGCTTTTTGGTTTGTTTGTTGGTTTTAGAGTGGAGGTAGGGACTTAAATCCAAACCCATTATTTCCAGGGTAGATCATATATTATAGTACACAAGTCAGTTTTCAAATTCCAGATTTGCTTTTCGCAGCAATGCCTTCATTTTGTTAACAAAAGTGGCCTCCTATATGTTCCTATCAAGTCCATTTATAACACACTCAACACAGAGGAGTGATAATTTCCCAAAAGTTCAGCTGGGGTAGAGGTGGGGGTGGGGCAGGCATCGCATAGAGCTAATAGTAGCACTGTCTCATGGTGTGAGATTGAAGTTTCTCATCTCACTAACACTTTTTGTTCAAGCCACCTCCTCCAATACAGTAGCATTTTATTCATAATTTGGATTTTTTTTTTTTTTGAGACAGAGTTTCACTCTTCTTGCCCAGGCTGGAGTGCAATGTCACAATCTCGGCTCACTGCAACCTCCGCCTCCTGGATTCAAGCAATTCTCCTGCCTCAGCCTCCCGAGTAGTTGGGATTACAGGCGCCCACCACCACGCCCGGCTAATTTTTGTATTTTTTGGTAGAGACAGGGTTTCACCATGTTGGCCAGGCTGGTCTCGACTCCTGACCTCAGGTGATCCACCCGCCTTGGCCTCCCAAAGTGCTGGGATTACAGGCATGAGCCACCGTGCCTGGCCTTTTATTTTTTTCTGAGACACAGTCTTGCTTTGTCGCCCAGGCTGGAGTGCAGTGGCACAATCTCGGCTCACTGCAACCTCCACCTCCTAGGTTCAAGCAATTCTCCTGCCTCTTCCTCTCGAGTAGCTGGGACTACAGGTGTGTGCCATCACTCCTGGCTGATTTTGTATTTTCAGTAGGGACAGGGTTTCACCATGTTGGCCAGGCTGGTCTCGAACTCCTGGCCTCAAGTGATCCACCCGCCTCAGCCTCCCAAAGTGCTGGGATTACAGACGTGAGCAACCGTGCCCAGCCCATAATTTGGATTTTTAAACCAGAAAGTTATTATGGTCAATCCAAAATAACCCAAAGAACTTGCTAAAGTTATATCAATAAGCAGCTTTTTATTGAAGGACTGAAAGAATTAAATAGAAGGCACAGTAGCACTGTAAAGCTTTCTCAGAACATAATAATCTTTTTCTATGTATGTGTGGAACCCAGACTTTCTTTTTTGTTGTTAAAAATGTCTTCTAGAGAATCATAAAATCTTTATTTGTCATCCTTCCCTTTGGTCTTTCTGTAAACCATTTCTCGAAAACTGGCCAGAATCTTGTTCTCTCTCTTTCGTCTCTCTTCTTGGTTAAAGGATGCAAGGGCTCTCTTCTCATCAGCACTGTAGATCTGGTTCTCTTTTCGCAGTCGCACAGCCTCCATTCGGCGATGCCTGGAGAGAATTTTATTTTTGGCTTAATTTCTCAGTAATTATTTTCATAGTACATCATCATTAATCCTTTCTTACCCAGAGTGGTCTATTTAACAGCTGACAAAAATTGAAATGGGTTAAATTTCCAAAAGATCATTTATTAATATTTTAGCTGCCTGACACGTCCTTTTTTTTTGTTTTGTTTTGAGATGGAGTCTTGCTCTGTTGCCTAGGCTGGAATGCAGTGGCGCGATCTCGGCTCACTGCAACTTCCACCTCCCTGGCTCAAGCAATTCCCCCATCTCAGCCTCCTGAGTAGCTGGGATAACAGGTCTGGCTAATTTTTGCATTTTTAGTAGAGATGGGGTTTCACCATGTTGGCTAGGCTGATCTCGAACTCCTGACCTCAAGTAATCCGCCTGTCTCAGCCTCCCAAAGTGCTGAGATTACAGGCGTGAGCCACCGTGCCCGGCCCTGATATGTCTTTGATTCATTTCCACTATTCAAATAATGATCTCTGATTTCCTGTCAACATAGTAAATGTTATCCTTTTTTCTTTTCTCCTTTTTGTGAGTCTTGTAGTCTGGCTCTGTCACCCAGGCTGGAGTGCAGTGGCGCAATCTTGGCTCACTGCGACCTCTGCCTCCTGGGCTCAAGTGATTCCCCTGCCTCAGCCTCCCGAGTAGCCGGGAGTACAGGTGTGTGCCACCACGCCCGACTAATTTTTGTATTTTTAGTAGAGATGGGGTTTCACCATGTTGGCCACGCTGGTTTCGAACTCCTGACCTCAGGTGATCCACCTGCCTCGGCCTCCCAAAGTGCTGGGATTACAGGTGTGAGCCACCATGCCTGGCCGCTATCATTAATTTCAAATACTAAGGGTATACGTCTAATTTGTTTCCAGTAAAACAATCAGAAATGGGCAAATTATTAAACTTCCTAGGTGATATATCCATTTGCCTTTGTGGAAATGGAAGTAGGATAGATAAAACATTTAACTAGTCATTAATCAGATGGAACTTCCTTCAAGGTTCTACTTTACCATAAAACCAAAAGAACCAAGTCTAGGCTGGGCATGGTGGCTCACGCCTGTAATCTCAGCACTTTGGGAGGCTGAGGCAGGCAGGTCACCTGAGGTCAGGAGTTTAAGACCAGCCTGGCCAACGTGGTGAAACCTCGTCTCTACTAAAAATACAAAAATTAGCTGGGTGTGGTGGTGGGCACCTGTAATCCCAGCTACTTGGGAGGCTGAGGCAGGAGAATCATTTGAACCCAGGAGGTGAGGGTTGCAGTGAGCTGAGATCACGCCACTGTACTCCAGCCTAGGAGACAAGAGCAAAACTAGGTCTCAAAAAAAAAAAAAAAAAAAAAAAAAAGAACCAAGTCTAAATCTGTAATTGAACAGCAGTTTTTATCAGTGGATTTAACTTCCAAGTCTCCCTCTGTCACCCAGGCTGGAGTGCAGTGGCATAATCTCGGCTTATTGCAACCTCCGCCTCCCAGGTTCAACCGATTCTCCTGCCTCAGCCTCCTATTTCATGTACTGAATAGTTCTTTCTTTCCCCATTGATCTGACATGCTATCTCTTTCATACACTGAAGTTCCATACGTGTATGGTTATCTTTGGGCTCTGAATTTTATTTTATTTTATTTTGAGATAGTGTTTTGCTCTTGTTGCCCAGACTAGAGTACAATGGCGAGGTCTCAGCTCACTACAACCTCCGCCTCATGGGTTCAAGCGATTCTCCTGCCTCAGCCTCCCAAGTAGCTGGGACTACAGGCACTAGCCACCATGCCCAGCTAATTTTTGTATTTTTGGTAGAGATGGGGTTTCACCATGTTGGCCAGGCTGGTCTTGAACTCCTGACCTCAGGTGATTCACCCGCCTCAGCCTCCCAAAGTGCTGGGATTACAGGCGTGAGCCACCACGCCCGGCCTGAATTTTATTCCACTGAACAATTCAGTTGTTCTCCTATGCTTTCTAAAGTGCTGTAAGCTTCATAATAAGTCCTCCTATTTGTAGGGGAAATCTTACCTTCCTGCTCTTCTTTTTCAGGAGTGACTTGGCTATTCTTGTCCTTTTAGTCTAGTATATAAATTTTAGAACTGGCTTATTAAGTTTCATGAAAAACTGTGTTGTGATTTTGATTGGGACTGTATTGAATATAAAGATCAATTTGGGAAGAAATGACAACTTTACAATATTGCCTTCCTATCCGTGAACCTGGTATCTCTCCAGCTATTTAAGTTTTCTTTAATCTTACCTTCTTGCTCTTCTTCTTCAGAAGTGACCTGGCTATTCTTGTCCTTTTAGTATAATATATAAATTTTAGAACCAGCTTAATAAGTCTCATAAACAACTGTGTTGTGATTTTGATTGGAACTATATTGAAGATACGGACTCTTAATGTCTTACATTTTTCCCCATAGAACCTTGGGCATCTTTTGTTAAGATTTATTCTTAAGTCTCTCATATTCTGACACTCTTATAAACGTTCAAGGTTCTAGGTTTCTGTTGTTAGTAAATAGAAATGCAGTTCATTTTTATTGGAACTGTATTGAATACACAATCTCTTAATAATGTTTTATAGTTTTCCTCACAGAGCCCTGGGCATCTTTTGTTAAGATTTATTCTGAAGTCCTTCATATTCTCTGATACTATTACAAATGTTTTCTTCTTATTTAGTTACATTTTCTAGTTGTCTGTTGCTGGTAAATAGAAATGCAATGGATTTTTGTGTACTAACCTTATATCCAACCAGTTGTTAAACCCTCCTCTCATTTATAATTTATCTGGAGATTCTTTGGGATTTTCTATGTAAACAATCAAATCATTCACCATGTCATTCACAAAAAAATGACATTTTTTTTTTAAGACGGAGTTTCACTCTTGTCACCCAGGCTGGAGTGCAATGGCACGATCTTGGCTCACTGCAACCTCCTCCTGGATTCAAGTGATTCTCCTGCCTCAGCCTCCTGAGGAGCTGGGACTACAGGTGTCCGCCACCATGCCCAGCTAATTTTTGTATTTTTGGTAAAGACAGGGTTTCACCATGTTGGCCAGGCTGGTCTTGAACTCCTGACCTCAGGTGATCCACCCAACTATGCCTCCCAAAGTGCTGGGATTACAGGCGTGAGCCACCACGCCTGGCTAAAAAATGACATTGTTATATCGCCCTTTCCAATCCTTATTATTATTATTATTGTTTTTTCAGGCTGAGTTTTGCTCTCCAGGCTGGCATGCAGTGGTGTGATCTTGGCTCATTGCAACCTCCGCCTCCTGGGTTCTTGCGATTCTCCTGCTTCAGCCTCCTGAGTAGCTGGGATTACAGGTGTGTACCACCACATCTGGCTAATTTTTGTGTTTTTAGTAGAGACGGGTTTCGCCATGTTGCCCAGGCTAGTCTTGAACTCCTGGACTCAAGTGATCTGCCTGCCTTGGCCTCCCAAAGTGCTGGGATTACAGGCACGAGCCACCGTGCCCAGCCTTCCTTTCCAATCCTTGTGTCTCTAATTTCTTTTTCTTGCCTTACTGTGTGGGTCCTCCAATGCAATGCTTCAAATATTGGTCCTCAGTATTACAAGATTCCGGAGGTGCTTCAGGGTTTCTGCAAATATTTGCCTTCAGTGTCATTTAAAAATAGTTATCTACTTAAAAAAAAAGTTTATCAAGTTTTAAAGAATCCAAAATTCAATTTGATCTAAGTACTGCTGCCCTATTTGCTCATTCTCCTGGTTCTTCCTGGAACTTTTCTCTTTCCTAATTTTATATTCATTTCCCATGCTGAATCCAGTGTCTTTTTAAAATTTATTTATTTATTCATTTATTTATTAGCCAGGATATATTCTCAGCTGACCAATGTCTTTTATCATCTTTTTCTGTTATTCAGTCTCAGAAATCTGGGTCCATAAAGAACTGAAGACAAACTTGTAACCAGGAAACACTGTCTTGTGAAAATATTTTCCTAACTGCCACATTCCTCATGGGGCAGTGATAAATAGCTGAATTTAACTATATCCTCCAGTGGATAAAATATCTGTAAGCAAATACCAACTAGGAAAGGACATTAGGAAGATTGATTCTTTGAAGTCAGAGATATAGCTGAGTTTGAGGCTGAGTTGCATATATACTTGGAATTGCAGAAAACCATGTTATACTAACAACACTAATATCAAACCAATATTTATACTCTACTTTTCATAAGAAACAGTCACTTAATGAAAATCAATTACCAAAATATAATTCTGGTAGTAAAAAAGAAGAAAAAGATCTAATCATGGAAACTGAGCTTAATGCCAACAACATACCTGCTACCACTCATTACATAACCTGAGCATTCAAATGATGCAATTTCTTCACTTGTCAAGCCAATTTCACCTCTTCGTGGGATACGTTTTCCAGCTTTTACATATTCAGCCATAGCTGCACCTTCACCAGGTAACAGAGCATGGCCATAGCTACAAAGTAATTCAGAATTCAGAAAAGGTCCATTAAATCATCTTAATATTAAAAGCTTATAATCTAAAGAGAGCACCAAAAACCCCCACATTTTCTCTCAAACAAGAGTAGGAATAACAGTGCTCAGCAGTAGTGTGCTGGGAAGCTCAATGTGAATTGCTTTATCCTAATTAGTGTATTAAACATTGCATTGCACTATGACCTATACAACTAACCCAGAAATGCAGAAATATTTTGAAAGAAAAGAACTGCTGTGAGTATAGATTCACAGTTTACAATTATGGATTAATTTATCCCTACAGGTATTATCATTATTGGTTCTGGCTCCAGCTGATTCCCTTTCCCTTTTTCCCTTAAAAAATCCAAAGTATGCCAGGCACAGCGGCTCACGCCTACAATCCGAACACTTTGGGAGGCTGAGGCGGGAGGATCACCTGAGGTCAGGAGCTTGAGACCAGCCTGGCCAACATAGCGAAACCCCGTCTCTACTAAAAATACAAAATTAGCCGGGCATGGTGGTGCATGCTTGTAGTCCCAGCTACTCAGGAGGCTGAGGCAGGAGAATCACTTGAACCTGGGAGGCAGAGGTTGCAGTGAGCCGAGATCATGTCACTGCACTCCAGCCTGGGCGACAGAGCAAGGCTTTGTCTCAAAAAAAAAAAAAAAAAAAAAAAAATACAAAGTAGGCTGGGTGCAGTGGCTGACACCTGTAATCTCAGCATTTTGGGAGGTTGAGGCGGGCAGATCACTTGAGATCAGGAGTTCGAGACCATACTGGCCAACATGGTGAAACCCCAGCTCTACTAAAAATACAAAAATTAGCCCGGGCGTGGCAGCAGGCGCCTGTAATCCTGCTACTTGGGAGGCTGAGGCAGGAGAATCACTTGAATCTGGGAGGTGGAGGTTGCAGTGAGCCAAGATCATGCCACTGCACTCCAGCCTGGGCGACAGAGTGAAACTCAATCACACCACTGTGCTTCAGCCTGGGAGACAGAGTGAGACTCTATCTCAAAAAAACAAAACAAAACAAACAAACAAAAAATTCTAGGCCAGGTGCGGTGGCTCATGCCTGTAATCCCAGCACTTTGGGAGGCTGAGGCAGGTGAATCATGAGGTCAGGAATTTGAGACCAGCCTGACCAACATGGTAAAACCCTGTCTCTACTGAAAATACAAAAAAAAATTAGCTGAGTGTGGTGGCGCGTGCCTGTAATCCCAGTTACTCAGGAGGCTGAGGCAGGAGAATCGCTTGAACCTGGGAGGCAGAGGTTGCAGTGAGCCAAGATCACGCCACTAAACTCCAGCCTGGGCAACAGAGCGAGACTCCGTCTCACAAAAAGAAAAAAAAATTCTGCTGGTAAAAAAAGAAAAAAGAGAAAAAAAGGAATAAAAAATTCTGTGAGGATCAAAGAGAAATAGAAATCACACCTACTTGTGGAGGGGAAGTATTGGGAATCAGCATATGCATCTCCTTTTGAAAAGGGCTTCGAAGGATAGTAAGGATTTTAACAGGAAGAAACTGGTGATAGGGAAGAAAACAGAGGGCAGGGAAAAGAAGGGAAGGCATACTGGATGAAGAAATAAGCTGAACATGGCATAAAAGTTGCAAAGTGTACATTAAGCCCAGGGAATATTTAGTAGTCCAGCTCAGCTGGAACTCCAGCTCAGCTGGAGTAGAAATAAGGGAATAGAGTCAGATAAGCTTGGCAAGCTAAGTTAGAACCAGACTTTTTGGTAGGTACTTTAGATATTATAAACACACTGCTACTTACTTCAAAGGTTTATCATCTTGAGAGGTAAGTGTTTTTGGAGCCTCTGGGCCAATTAAATCTGATGGTTCTTCAGCCTCTGCATGAAAGATATTAAGAAACACATTCACATTCTGACTAATTGGTTACTTTAATGTTTCATCTGTTCTGAGTTAGTCTGTCAGAAGAACCTACTTGTTCGATCCTTCCAGGGATTTTCCAGAAACTCTTCTTGGGATTCTTTAGAGCTTGAATCACTGGACTCTTTTCTACTCTTCTTAGACCTCTTTTTCTTATATTTCTTCCTATAGGGATTTTAATTTGATACAAATTCACTTAATCTTCCTATGTTAGAGGGCATCTTAATTTTTCTTTTCTTTTTAAATTTTGAACTGGTGACTATACATCTTAATTTTTCAAGGCAAAGAAAGGTGACAATAAAATGATCTGAATTCCCAGCTTATTCAAACTTACAAGATAATTTTACTTAAAAAAATCTGCTTCTAACTGAACCTGGGAAACAGAGCAAGACCCCGTCTCTATTAAAAAAAAAAAAAAAGTAGCTGGGTGTGATGGCACACATCTGTAGTCTAAGCTATTCAGGAGGCTGAGGTGGGAGGATCACTTGAGCCCAGGAGTTCGAGGCTGCAATGAGCTATGATTAGCCCACTGCACTCCAGTCTGGGCAACAGAGCGAGACACTGCCTCTTAACAATTTTTTAAAAAAGTATTCTAACTTATTTAACCAAATCATCTTTTGCTATAAAAATTATCACTAAAGGAGGCTGGGTGTAGTGTTTCACCCCTGTAATCCCAGCACATTGGAAGACTGAGGCGGGTGGGTCACTTGAGCCCAGGGGTTAGAAACTAGCCCTGGGCAACATGACGAAACCGTGTCTCTACAAAAAATACAAAAATTAGCCAGGTGTGGTGGCACACGCCTGTAGTCCCAGGTATGGGGAAAGTGGGGGCAGAGGTGGGAGGATGGCTTGATCCTGGAAGGTTGAGGTTGTAGTGAGCTGTGATCGTGCCACTGCATTCCAGCCTGGGTGACAGGGTGAGACACGGTCTCAAAAAAAAAAAAAATTCACTAAAGGGAACAATGAAATACAGTTCTGATGTTGTAGAAAGACAACAGAAATAAAACAGCCTAAAAAGTCCCAACAATTTGAACATTATGAATAATTTTCTGTGTAATGGATTAAAATATGTCAAATATGTTTAACTCCTTGGGTTAATAATACTTTTTAAAAATCCAATTCATTATTTGAAAAGTCATTAAAACAAAAAAAATCAAGCAATTATCCTGCTCTTACAATATAAACTATATTTCAGGGTATCTAAATAGTTGATGAGGGTTTCTCTTATAGAATCATTCTGCCTAATAAATGAAGGATAAAGCCAGGATTAGACTATGACCATTTTACAACCCCTAATGAAATAATGGATCGAGATAATGACCATCAATGGCTGTTAATATGACAAAAAGTGACAACCAGACATTATTTGCCTCCTGACAGTAAACAGCACCACTTATGAAGTATTCTTGCCCCAAACTCAAATCTGAGCCTTCTCAGGCCTCTAGACCTATTAATCTATTGGAAATACAGAGGACAGAACATGCCAAAGAATACCATAAGAATATGGTCATTGCAATTTAGGGACATTATTTGGATTCTGATTGGAATAAACTACAGAAAAAACTGCTGAGAATAGAGGAATTATTATTAAATGTTTTAGGCACAATAATAGCATTCTGGTTATGGGTTTGTTTTTTTTTTTAAATATAGAGACAGGATCTCGCTATGTTGCCCAGGCTGGTATTGAACTCCTGGGCTCAAGCGATCCTCCTGCCTGGCCTCCCAAAGTGCTGGGATTACAGATATGTGCCACTGTGCCTGGCCAGTTTTTTGTTTTGTTTTGTTTTAAAGAATGCCTATCTTTGTGAACCCGGGAGGCGGAGCTTGCAGTGAGCCGAGATCGCGCCACTGCACTCCAGCCTGGGCGACAGAGCGAGACTTCATCTCAAAAAAAACAAAACAAAACAAAAAGAATGCCTATCTTTTAGAGAAAGGTACTGAATTGCTTATGGATGGAATGATATCTGAGATTGGGTCCAAAATAAATGATGGATGGCAGATACTGCCCATGAGTTGATAATTATTTAGACTGCATGACAGGTGCAGGAAGGATCATTATACTATTTTATGTAATTTTATATGCATTTGAAATTTTCTGGCCGGATGCGGTGGCTCACTCCTGTAATCCCAGCACTTTGGGAGGCCAAGGTGGGAGGATCACTTGAGGTCAGGAGTTCGAAACCAGCCTGGCCAACATGGTGAAGCCCCATCTCTACTAAAAACACAAAAATTAGCCGGGCATGGTGGTGGGTGCCTATAATCCCAGCTACTCGGGAGGTTGAGACATGAGAATCGCTTGAACCTGGGAGGCGGAGGTTGTAGTTAGCTGACATCGAACCACTGCACTCTGTTGCCTGACAGAGTGAGACTGTCTCAAAAAAAAAAAAAAAGAAATTTTCCATAATAAAACTTAAAAAACTGACGATCTGTGTTTCTTCTTCTTTTCCTTTTTCTTGGCTTTCTTTGCTCTCCTTTTGTTATCTTCATCTGCAAATTAAAGCACATTACAATTAAGAAAAAAATTTTTTAACTCTAAAACCATAGTACTTTTGAGTAGGTAACTATCCTATTGCTGTCCCACTTATTGTTACAAAGAAATTACCTCATTGAAACATTTATTGCTATTTGTCACGAACTGTAGGAGGTACTATGAACATAGAAATTAAAGTCACTAGGTATTTGATGATATAGGGTATTATTATTAATTTTATTGTGTGAGATAGTGTGGTGGCTAACTAGGAAAATGCCTCTTTTTACGGGATGCATACAGAAATATTTAGGGTGGAAGTGTGATGATATTTGTAATTAACTTTGACTATCTCAGTGAAAAGCCCATATTTGAAGCAAATATGTAAAAATACCAACAACTGCCAAATCTAGGTGATTAAGTATATGGTATTAATTATACTATTCTCTTCGCTTTTCTGAATATTTAAATATTTTCGTGATAAAAAGGGAAAGAAAACTATGTGTGTGTTGGAGTGGGGAGAGAGAATCCTTTCCTGGAGCTCAGTCTAATGGAGGAGACAGATAGGTAAAGAGATCAATACAATCTGGAATGACAGAGGGAAGCTTGGGGAACCTGGACACACAGAGGAGTCTCAAAATCAGACTGATTTGAGGAGGGTGGCTGAGGAATGGTTGATCAGGAAAGGTGACTCTTAAAGTAGTTGATTACAGAAGTAATGCATGCCCATTGGTGCAATGAGTAAACCAAGCTGGATGGAGGGAGAGACTGGCATTGTAGGCAGAGGGCCTCTCTACCAAGTAACAATTAAGAGAAAGAACATGGAATACTGAGGAGACAGAAAGTAGTTTTCAGATTACAGAGGATGTTGCAAGAGAGTGTAACAGGGTATATGTGATTAGAGAGAAACGAGTCAGGGTCTGAACTTTACCCTGAAGGCTATGGAGTGCTATTGAAGGATTTTAAGTAGGTATTTGGTGTTATAGGGTATTATGACTAATTTTATTGTATGAGATAGTGTTGTAGTTAAGTATAAAAATGCCTCTTTTTAAGTGTTGCATACAGAAATATTTGAAAGTTCTGTCTTCTAGCACTGAGGAAGAGAAGTGACAGGGAGGGCCAGGAAACTTGGGCGATATCAGAGGAAGGTGAATCTTTGTGTAATGTGTTAACCTCAGAGGAGGCACCTTCTGGTCAATCATCAGCCAGGAGAGAGTACAAAAAGGAGACTCTTTGTGATGCACTACCCCAGATAGGGTGCCTTCCACAAATAGGCAGCCATCATGAAGTAGGCACTTTATGGCATACCTTTTTGAAAACTGTAGAGGTGCTCATTGGGCATGAGAATTAAACAAAAGAGCCCTTCCACTGGGCCGATGCAGCCCTGTAAGGCTTACTTTGGTACAGCCCAACCCCCTGACTTGGTCTGGTGCCATGTGCCTTGTACACTTTGCACAACCAATCCCAATCTGGAGTCAGATTGCTTAGGTTTGAATCCAAACTGTGTGACCTTAGGGATAGTACTTATAACCTGCTCTGTCTCCATTTCCTCATCTATAAGATGTACCCTACAGTTATTGTATGGATTAAATGGCAATAATAAATATAAAGCACTTATTGGGGTACCTGGCACAAGGTTAGCAAGTGTTCAAAAACTCTTCAGTATTATTATTGTTTTCAGGAACCTTCTTCTAAAATAAGTTTTAAGAAGTAAAACTAGTTTTGAAGCAAGGCTTGCAGAATGCTGTTGGCGTTCTTACCACTGGAGTCTGTTTCAGAATCAGAGTCACTGTCGCTATCTTCAGAATACTTCTTATGTTTTCTTTTCGATGATTTTTTCTTTCTCCTTTTCTTGGACCTTTCTTTTGAACGGCTAGACTTCTTCTTCTTTTTTTCTTCTAAGAAAGTACAAATAAAAAAATTATATTCTAAAAAACTATTTCTGAACATCAAAAGAAACAGACGATGGGCAATTTGAGTAAAAGCAAAGTCTAATGTTCAACTATTTACAAACTGATTTTTTTAAATCTCTCAATAAAATAGCTTGTATTTTAAAAATACCCTTTTTTAAAAAATACCTTCTGAAGTAGAAGCTGAAGTAGTGCTTTTCTTTGGCTCTTCATCCTCCACTGGTGTATGTTCATCAGAACTGAATTTAAATAAAATGGTTATAAGAATTAGGAAAGTGATGAGATATGGACCATGGAGTATAAAGATATGAACTCCAAATTTTTCAGTAACAGCATCGATTGTCCAAGAACCATTAAAAGCAAGCATTGGAGATCCTAAGGCAGAACTTGGGAATCAAAAAAACCAAAACAACAACAAAGCAAGCACTGAACTACTTTCATAAACGTGCAATTCGAGGGTCTACCATCTTCGTAATAATAAAATAACTTATCATTTGCATAACACTTTAGAGTTTACATAGTGCTATTTAAACAAAGCAGCATGGAGGATTTATATTTTCACAAGAAACCACAGGGAAAAAGTAGAGAAACAGGAACCATAGGAAAGATTAAAGAAACTGGGTGTAAGAAGGCTGAAGAAAGACTTTATAATTTTATTTTAAGCACGTAAAAGACAAATGGTAAAGCAGCAACTGTTCTGTCTCCTCAGAGCAAAAACCTAACAAACTACAGTCTAAAGAGATGTTGTTCTGTTGCAGAGAATTCTGAAAATGAGTATTACTCAAATTCTACAATAGTTTAGAAAAGGAGTTTCCACATCATATAATCTTTTCCTCTGAAGATCATACTTGGAGTAATTTAAATATTATCTAGAAAATTATTTTGGCTGGGCGCAGTGGCTCACGCCTGTAATCCCAGCACTTTGGGAGGCTGAGGCAAGCGGATCACGAGGTCAGGAGCTCGAGACCAGCCTGGCCAACATGGTGAAACCGCCGTCTCTACTAAAAATACAAAAATTAGCCGGGTGTGGTGGCAGGCACCTGTAATCCCAGCTACTCGGGAAGCTGAGGCAGGAGAATCGCTTGAACCCAGGAGGCGGAGGTTGCAGTGAGCTGAGACCGCACCATAGCACTCCAGCCTGGGCGACAGAGCAAGACTCCATCTCAAAAAAAAAAATCTCTTTGTAATGCTAATATCTGACATGCAATCTGCCACTGAGTTTAGTTGAGAAAAAATAATTCAAAATAATGTGTATTATTTAACAATCAACCCTTCTATTAATAGGAAAATTATACTCCATGAATTATTTTAGATTATGCTAAAATCTACTAGCAACATGTTTTAATCTTTAGATATGTTCTATGTTTTTAAAACTTAAGGGGTAGAAGAACATAAATCACAAGAAAGAAAAATGTGAAATATATTTAAAGTTCTTCACTTAAACATTTTCACAATAGATTCAGGATTTAAACACATATTATAACATTTAAAAAATATATTTTTTAACCACTTACTCTGGTTCAGGATTCTTTGGAGAAAGTCCCCATACTTCAGGAGCTCCCAATTCTCCAATTCTCTCTCTCTCACTTAATCTCCTAGCAGATAAAGACATGTAAATTATAACTCAATGGCTGAGTTGTTTCCTAAATATATAATCAAATTCAATAGGAGTCTAGTTAAGCCTTTTTTCCCTTTATATTTTAAACATGGATAAAAACTTGGTTTAAATGTAAACTCATCACTTAAGGTCTGATGTTCTGATGATACTATCAAATGGTACAGACTATAGAAATGATGGCCTGGGAGACTGTCAAGTGCATCCATTCTGCTGAATGCATGACACAGCTCTTAACTGCTCATTTCATCATCTGTAATATGTGACAGAAACAGCTTCACATTTGTAAGTAACTTCATTTGTTTACAGATTTATGAAAGGTGAAGAGAAGTCTCTTTTGATATGGTCAAACCTTCAGTTTTCAGAAACCGAGGAATTAATGAAGAAAATAAAAATGATGCATTAGACGTAGAAAACAACTGAAGTTCTGAAAATGAAAGAAAAGTTTTTATTTTATTTTATTATTTATTTATTTTTTTAGATGGAGTCTCGCTCTGTCGCCCAGGCTGGAGTGCAGTAGCACGATCTTGGCTCACTGCAACCTCCACCTCCTGGGTTCAAGTAATTCTCCTGCCTCAGCCTCCTTAGTAGCCGGGATTACAGGCATGCGCCATCATGCCTGGCTAATTTTTGTATTCTTAGTAGAGATGGGGTTTCATCATGTTGGCCAGGCTGGTCTCAAACTCCTGACCTCAGGAGATCCACCTCAGATGCTGGGATTACAGGCGTGAGCCACTGCACCCGGCCCGAAATAAAAGTTTTTTATTTTTTTGTAGAGATGAGGTCTTGCCGCCAGGCGCGGTGGCACATGCCTGTAATCCCAGCACTTTGGGAGGCTGAGGCGGGCGGATTGCTTGAGATCAGGAGGTCAAGACCAGCCTGGCCAACATGGTGAAACCCCGTCTCTAGTAAAAATACAAAAATTAGCCAGGCGTGGTGGCGCATGCCTGTAATCCTGGCTACTAGGGAGGCTGAGGCAGGAGAATCGCTTAAACCCAGGAGGTGGAAGTTTCAGTGAGCCAAGATCGCACCACTGCACTCTAACCTGGGAGACAGAGCGAGACTCCGTCTCAAAAAAAAAAAAGAGGTCTTGCTTTGTTGTCCAGGCTGATCTTGAACTCCTGGCCTCGAGCAATCCTCTTGCCTCAGCCTCCCAAAGCGTTGGGATCACAGGCATGAGCCACTGCACCTAGTCAAAAAGTTTCATTTAACAAAAAATATACTTGGGGCTGGGCGTGGTGGCTCACGCCTGTAATCCCAACACTTTGGGAGGCCGAGGCAGGTGGACCACCTGAGGTCAGGAGTTCAAGATCAGTCTGGCCAACATGGTAAAACCCTGTCTCTACTAAAAAAAATACAAAAATTAGCTGGACACGGTGGCATGTGCCTGTAGTCCCAGCTATTCAGAAGGCTGAGGCTGGAGAATCCCTTGAACCCTGGAGGTGGAGGTTGCAGTGAGCCAAGGTCACGCCACTGCACATGACAGCCTGGGTGATAGAGTGAGACTCTTATCTCAAAATAAAAAACCAAAAAAAAAAAAAAAACTATACTCAATGAGATACAAGGTTTGTTCCCTCTCTGTTTTCCTTTTAGTTCCTTTTTGGAAAAGGAGTGCATTTTGTATCTATTCTTTGAAGGACACTAAAATTTGTTTCTTCTTTTGTTTTATGCCTATGGTTTCTTCTGTTTTAATTTTTGTTATTCCTCATAAACTAAAAAACAAAACAAAACAAAGACTAAGGCTCATTCTCTCAAAGTTTAGCTGCTTGTGACTCCATTTGTTTTTAAAAATCCTTCCAAAATAAATATAATTGCAATGAGTTTTTGTATAAATTGTTTTTGCTTCCTTAATCAGGGGAAAAGGTATTATAACTATGCAGAGTCAGACTGAGAGGGTTTCCCACCTGAAGTAACAGACAATTTAAAAGGTAACATATTTATAGCTGTACTTGGAATATATGGATATCGGGGGAAGAACGCCTACCAGACTGTAAACAGCAGGAAGTCCTGTTGTCACCTGGTTTCATCTGTAATGTTAAGATAAATTATTGGCCGGGCCCAGCACTTTGGGAGGCTGAGGCGGGTGGATCACCTGAGGTCAGGAGTTCGAGACCAGCCTGGCCAACATGGCGAAACCCCGTCTCTACTAAAAACACAAAAATTAGCTGGGTGTGGTGGTGCATACCTGTAATCCCAGCTATTCAGGAGATTGAGGCAGAAGAACCACTTGAACCCAGGAGGTGGAGGCTGCAGTGAGCCGAGACTGCACCACTGCATTCCAGCCTGGGAGACAGAGCGAGACTCCATCTCCAAAAAAAAAAAAAAAAAGATACATTATTTATTTTCTAAATGTACATATGCAAGTTTCATCCAAGCACTTCTGACATCTTTTGGTGAGGATTCCCCAAGAAGAAACTATTTACTTTTTGACTGACATAGCCTGTGGGTATGTTTCTGAAAAATGTAACTTGGAGAGATGGGTCTCCAACCTAACTCAGGACTGTTTTTACTGTTTTTGCTCCCATGCATGAAACATTAATAGCTAACACTTATGGAATAGTTATGTTCCAGCCACTTAATTATTACAATCCCCAAATCCCTAGTACTTATTTTATCCTTTTTAATCCATAGTACTTATTTTATGCCCCTTTTAATGATGAAGAAATGGAGCCCAGAGAGGTTAAGTAACTTGACCAAGGTCACACAGCTATTAAGTGGCAAATAAAGGCTTCATACTCAGTCTGATTCTGGAGTTTGTCCTTTTCCTTTCTTTCTTCCTGTTCTTCTCTTTGTTTTTTTTTTTTGTTTGTTTGTTTTTCAGACAGCATCTCCCTCTGTCACCCAAGCTGGAGTGCAGTGGTGAGATCATGGCTCACGGCAGCCTTGACCTCTCCAGCTCAAGTGATCCTCCCACTTCAGCATCCCCAGTACCTGAAATTACAAGCACATGCCACCACACCCAGCTGATTTTTAAAACACTTTTTGTAGAGAAAGGGTATCCCTATATTGCCTAGGCTGGTCTTGAACTCCTGGATTCAAGTGATCCTCCTGCCTTGGCCTCCTAAAGTGTTGGGATTACAGGCATGAGCCTCTGCGCCCAGCCAAAAAATGCATAGTTTTAAGGAGAAAGGAAAAGGCTCATAATTATTGCTGTGTAAGTCTTAATATCTTGTTTATTGTTAAATTATGTGTCAGGCACTGTACTAAGTTATTTACGTGCACTTATATGTTTAAAAAAATGAGAAACTTAGAAATATTACAGGCATTGAGAGGTAGGTTAAAGTTCCAACAGTTGGGAGATGTCTTGACTCTTTTTCTTCCGGCAGTGGGAGGTAATAAAGTATAGTGATGAAAAGGACAGGTTCGGCAGGGCATGTGGGGTCATACCTGTAATCTCAGCACTTCCGGAGGCCAACGTGGGAGGATCACTTGAGCCCAGAAATTCGATACCAGCCTGGGCAACATGGTGAAACGCTGTCTCTACCAAAAAATACGAAAATAAGCCGGGTGTGGTGGTGCGCACCTATAGTCCCAGCTATGAGGGAGGCTGAGGTGGGAGGATCACTTGAGCCCAAGAAGGTGGAGGCTGCAGTGAGCCAAGATTGCACCACTGCACTCCAGCCTGGGCGACAGAGCTAGACCCTGTCTCAAAAACAAAACAAAACAATCCCCAAGCTATGCATTCTTCCACTCCAATACTCACTTTGATTAGAGATCTAGTCTCATCCTGGCGTCATTTTTCGAGATCAAGACTGAGACCACTTAACAAGACCTTCCTCAAAGTGGGGTCATCTATAGCTTATCAGATCACTTTTCCTACATGCATCTAATCGTCTTGTCTGAGGGGAAGGTTTATTTCCTCTCCAACTTAATCCCTTGATTTCATCCCTTCCTAATTCCCCACAAAAGTTTTCTACATAAATATCCTGTTATCTCAGACCTGTAAGTTCCTTCATTCAACAAGCAATGGTTGAGCGCCTATAAAGTACCAGGCACTTAGAATTCTGTGATCAGAATTCTCCTCCGTTCACTGGCTCCTCCTTTCCATGAGCTCAGTCTAGTGGGGAATACAAATATATTCACGAATGATAATGACACAACCAGGTAAATGCTACAGTTCTGGTAGGTCTGAACTCTCGGCAATATTCGCTAACAAGACAGGAGGCGGAAGGGGGTAGCGGGAGACCAGGGCACTATATGAAGGGGCCTGAGGGTAAGGGAAAATGAAAAGGACGAATAAGGGGTTGTCGTGGGTGGATTAAAGAAAGGGATGAAAATGGGCGCAAGGCAAGCAGAGTGAGCGAAATGCGAATAGTCAGAAGCGGAATGAATGATAGATCGGACTCCAAAGGCACGTAGGCTCGTGCAAGAGAAAGTGCGGCCGTCTCACTCACTTCTGCCGCAGGCTCTCCTCCCTCTCCTTGTCGAGGAGGCTAGGCCAAGGCTTGTCGCTCCCGTAGGGGCGCGAGTAGCTGCCGTAATAGACTGACGAGGAGGCAGAAGCGAAGGGGATGCCCCGGGGCGCAGAGGGCCGCTCTCTAGAACGCGACCGCGAGCGTGAGCGGTAGGACTGGTTTCGGGAGCCTTGGCTGAGGCCACCCAGCTGATGGGTGAGTCCATTCCGGTCCCCGGACCGAGAGCAAGAGTGCGAGCGAGAGCGGCGGCCCCGCGGGAAGCGGGCAGATTTGCTGGGCTTCGGACTCTTCGACGAACTGCGACGTCTTCCCCCCGAGCCCGAGGCCTCCCTATCCGGGCTGCGCGAGCCGGACACCGGAGCCATGGCTACTGGGGGGCCCCAGCAGCCGTGGGACAAGGGGGCGCTCTCGCGAGCCTAGGAAGATGTCTGTTGCCTTGGTTCCCGGGACCTGCCGCTGCGGAACAGCCCAAATCTGAGGAAACCTTGGACACAGTTCTGGGTCCTTCTGCAAAACCCTTCCCCGGATCTAGGCGGTCGTCATCGACAGGAAGCGATGTGTGCATCAATATAAATAAGCCGGTGGGGCAACTAGATTGCGTGCATCCTTCCAGTTCCGAGTGAGGCTCCTCAAGTCTAAGCAAGAGACCAAGTTCTTTCTCAGCCTTGAACTTGAAACACTTGAAGGGAAGTATATATTTCAAACACAATATACAGTATACATTTCACTGAGTGGCCGTATGAACAAGACAGTTAATTCTGCTTGTGTTTCATGTGCTTTCTGTGTGTATTTATATATAAATGTGTGTGTGTGTGTGTGTATGTCATGTATGAAAGTATGAATGTATATTTTCTTTTTCTTTCCAATCCCAAGCAAATCGGGAGGGTTTTTCGCGACTGGGGATGAGCTATGGTGTCTAAGCCCCATATTGCCGTGTTAGCTTAGAGGGCGCAAATTTTGTTAATGACTCGCGCCTGATAAACTTCAATTAAGTTTCCCGCCTAGAGAAAAACTGCATACTTATCCCCTAGCCACCGTCTCCACCAATATGCCCCAGCAAAAGGAGGTTTTTTTTTTTTGGTTTTTTTTTTTTTTTTTTTTTTGAGACTGGAACTCACTCTGCTCACTCTGTCGCCCAGGATGGAGTACAGTGGCAAGATCTCAGCTCCCTGCAAACCTCCGCCTCCCGGGCTCAAGCTATCCTCCCACCTCGGCCTCCTGAATAGCTGGGATTACAGGCGCATGCGACACCAAGCCTGGGTAATTTTCTTTTTGAGGGGGGTCGGGGGAAACAGGGTTTCACCTTGTTGCCCAGGTGGTCTTGAACTCCTGGGCTCAAGCGATCCGCCAGCCTCGGCCTCCCAAAGTGCTGGGATTATAGGTGTGAGCCACTGCGTCTGGCTTGTATTTTTTTCCCCAAAAAGTGTCATTTTATTTTTTATTTTTTTATTTTTGAGACAAGGGCTCACTCTGTCATCCAGGCTGGAGTGCAGTGGCTATCCTGGCTCACTGCAACCTCCGCCTCCCAGGTTCAAGTGATTCTCCTGCCTCAGCCTCCTGAGTAGCTGGGATTACAGACATGTGCCATCATGCACAGCTAATTTTTTATTATTTTTTAAATTTGTACAAATCTATGGGATACATGTGAAATTTTGTTACATGTATATAATGTGTAGTGATGACGTCAGGGTATTTAAGGTGTCCATTATCTGAGCACAATACATTTTTGTTAAGTGTACTCTTGGCCTGGTATGGTGGCTCACGTCTGTAATCCCAGCACTTTGGGAGGCAGAGGCGGGTGGATCGCTTGAGGTCAGGAGTTTGAGACCAGCCTGGCCAACATGGCGAAACCCTGTCTCCACTAAAAATACAAAAATTAGCTGGGCCTGGTGGCACGTGCCTGTGATCTCAGCTACTAGGGTGGCTGAGGCACGAGAATCGCTTGAACCCGGGAGGCTGAGGTTGCAGCGAGCCGAGAGTGAGATTGCACCACTGCACTCCAGCCTGGGCAACAGAGTGAGACTGTGTTTCAAAAAAAAAAAAAAAAAATAGTGTACTCTCACTCTACCATGCTGTCACTATCAAACATTGAATTTGGGGCTGGGCATGGTGACTTACACCTGTAACTCCAGAAATTTGGGAGGCCGAGGCGGGCCAATCACTTGAGCCCAGGAGTTGGAGACCAGCCTGGGAAACATAGGGAGACCCTGTCTCTACAAAAAATTTAAAAATTTGGCGAGTGTGGTGGTGCATGCCAGCTACTCAGGAGACTGAGGTGGGAGGAACACTTACTTGAGCCCAGGAAATCGAAGTTGCAGTGAGCCGTGATTGATCCACTGCACTCCATGGGCGACAGAGTGAGACACTATCTTAAAACAACAACAAAAACCATTGAATTTATTTCTTCTATCTTACTGTATGTTTGCACCCTTTAACCTATTTCTCTTCATCCTTCTGCTTCCTCCCACATACCCTACCCAGCCTCTATTATCTATCCAGCAAAAGGAATTTGTAATCCCCTCTTTGTCCAGCTCCTTAAACTAGTCTCATTGTATGCCAGCCCAGCAATATAGAGTTAAGGATCAGTATTCCTATTGTTTTTTTTTTTTTTTTTTTTAGATGGAGTCTCGCTCTGTAACCAGGCTGGAGTGCAGTGGCGCGATCTTGGCTCACTGCAATCTCTGCCTCTAGGGTTCAAGCTATTTTCCTGCCTCAGCCTCCTGAGCAGCTGGGATTACAGGGGCGTGCCACCACGCCCAGCTAATTTTTGTAGTTTTAGTAGAGACAGAGTTTCACCATGTTGGCCAGGATGGTCTTGATCTCTTGACCTTGTGATCCGCCCGCCTCAGCCTCTCAAAGTGCTGGGATTACAGGCGTGAGCCACCACGCCCAGCATTTCTATTCATTTTATACTGTTTTTCTTTTCTTTTTTCTTTTGTGAAACAGTGTCTGGCTCCCTCACCCAGACTGGAGTGCAGTGGTGTGATCTTGGCTCACTGCAACCTCCACCTCCTGAGTTCAAGGGATCCTCCCACCTCAGCCTCCTGAGTAGCTGGCATGTGCCACGGTTCACTAATTTTTAAATTTTTTTGTAGACATGGGGTTTTGCCATGTTGCCCAAGCTGGTCTTGAACTCATGGACTCAAGTGATCCTCACACCTCGGCATCTCAATGTGCTGTCATTACAGGCTTGAACCACTGCACCTAGGCCTCTACTGTTTTTAAATCAAAGGGCATTCCAACATTAATTCTACTGATTTCGACTTTTTTTCTGGAGACAGAGTCTTGCTCTGTTGCCCAGGCTGGAGTGCAGTGGCAGGATCTTGGCTCACTGCAACCTCTGCTTCCTGGGTTCAAGCAGTCCTCATGCCTCAGCCTCCCAAGTAGCTGGGATTACAGGTGCCCACCACCATGCCCAGGTAATTTTTGTATTTTTGGTAGAGACTGGGTTTCACCCTGTAAGCCAGGCTGGTCTCAAACTCCTGACCTCCAATGATCTGCCGGCCTCCGCTTCCTAAAGTACTGGGATCACAGGCATGAGCCTCCATGCACAGCCCTCAATTTGGATTTTTGAAGGTACATAGGTTTGCTGAAGAAATTCCAAGTCCAGTCTGCCAGTAGCATGATGGCCTCTGGGATTTTCCTAAGAAGTAATTTATCAGATCATGAAAATTAATGCCAATTGATTATCAGAAATCTCCTTTTTTTGGAATTTAAGGGAAAGACATATGAAATAATGTTAAATGGAAAGAGTGGACCACACTATTGAATATCTTCTATGTATAACTAATTTGTCATGGGGCCAGGTCCAAAAACTTAATCGAGTAAGAGAAATTCTGTGATTTGGGATGGAGATTGGGGAGAATTTCTAATAAGAAAGTTTTCAATGGAAAACCTACTGCCTAACTTTTGCGACAACAGGCTGTACACCTTCACATCAGTTGCCTATAAAACCAACTCTGCAACAGTGATTGGTCTACCTGCCCCATGGCTGGTGGACATGTACTTTAGTTGGGAAGAGAAAACCCCTACTCCTGCACATCTGAATGGCATGGTGCTCTTCTTGCCAGGTATCCTGGGAGCAGCCTATGTTTCATGAGTTGGCAGTGAGGGGGAGCTAGAGCACACAGGGAGGTGCAGACAGCCAGTGGGATCAGGCTTGCAGAGTTTGGGTCCTGCCACTGCACTCCAGCCTGGGCAACCTCTGCCTCCCAGGTTCAAGTGATTCTCCTGCCTCAGCCTCCCAAGTAGCTGGGACTGCAGGCATGCGCCACCATGCCCAGCTAATTTTTGTATTTTTAGTAGAGACGGGATTTCACTGTGTTGGCCAGGCTGGTCTTGAACTCCTGACCTCATGATCCGCCTGCCTCACCCTCCCAAAGTGCTGGGATTACAGGCATGAGCCACCGCGCCTGGCCTATTCTTCTTTAAATTTTTTTTTTTTGAGATGGGGGTCTCACTCTGTCACCCAGGCTAAAGTGCAGTGGCACTATCTTGGCTCACTGCAACCTCCGCCTCCTGGGTTCAAGCGATCTTCCCACCTCAGCCTCCCGAGTAGCGGGGACAACAGGCGCATACCACCATGCCTGGCTAAGTTTTGACATTTTTGGTAGAGACAAGGTTTTGCCATGTTGCCCAGGTGGGTCTGGAACCCCTGAGCTCAAGTGATCCGCCCGCCTCGGCCTCCCAAAGTGCTGGGATCACAGGCGTGAGCCACCTCACCTGACCTGATCCATTCTCTACAGGAATTAAACCATTTGTGTGTTATGGGATATGGAGGTATTCAGTTTCCATTCACTACTCCTCTTCAAAGTCTGAGACTCTGCAGCTGTCTGGACAGGTGCATGGCTAACACCCAGAGGACTGAGGCAGGGATCTGGGTTGTGGAAATGGAATTTAAGGAGTGGGTGTTAGGGGGACTCTTGTAGTTTGTGTCCATTTGAATTTGAGGATGCTTTCCAATTATGCCAACAATTGTTTTAGAGACTGTGAGATTAAAACAATGTTTTTAATCACTAACCTCTTTTGAAAGAATTTGCAGGATCAAAACCCGAACTACATAATTTCTAAAAAGAATTTTCTTTTAGAATACTTCTTAGTCAATACAGACCTGTGATCCCTGATAACTTAACTGGCGTGCTGGCTTTGTCAGTTCCTCTAACACCTCACTTATCTGCATTTCTTCTCTGATAATGAATTGCTACTACTTCTACAGGAAGAAATTGGATGATATTAGGCCCCTAAATATGGAAAATTTCGCACTCTTGGGTTAGCCTATTTGAATCTCACACTGGAAAGACTGTCATAAATGGAGAACTGTTTCTAATTTGACTCCACTAGGAGGAGCTGTATCTACAAACAGGTAGAAATATGGCTGGAACTTGCAGGTGTGTTCTGAGGACCAAAAGCACAGGATAAAATAAGTGATGTGACCATTCTAGGATATATTCGAGCTAAAGATCGTGTGTGCTCATGCACACACAAAAGATAGAGAGAGGAACACTGAATGAAGCAGAGCTCAGTGCTAGACATGGATGGAGAATTTGAGTGCTCTGCTGTCCCTAGGGGACTAGGATGTTAGCCAGGGGGCGAGGCCGCCCCAAAACTTGGCCAAACAACTGATATCCTAAAGCACAGCCAATAATCACAATAGACACAATAGTTGTGTCACAGATTCCAAATACAATTGAACAGCTTCCAGTTTGCGTCTATGTGAGAAGGGGCAAAAAAGGGAAAGAGGGTTGATTACAGAGAGAAGTAAGATATAACTCTCTGTTCCTGTGTTGCTTAACTCCAATTAACTGACATTCCTTATTTGCAGTATCTAGAGTACAAAACTTTGGTGCTGATAGTGAGAAATCAACGTGCCGCACATTTGCTATTCCTGTAAGGGCAAATGTTAAATATGGGACTGTGTCATTTGATTCCCTCATGCTCCCCCCTTCTTTTCCTCCTCCTTCCCTTCTGTCCCTTCCCCCTCTCTTCCTGTAGCTTTAAAAATGAAAGAACAGGACTTCCTCAGAATGCAGTTTTGCAAAATTTAACTAAACACTACATGAAGTACTCGTATCTATTATCGGATAAGCCATGCCAATAAACTGAAAACCCAAAATAGGCACGCCCTGAAAACATTGGACTCAGTGAGCAGAGATGCTAGCTGTAGTCATGCTTTGATCTTGCCTTGTTTTTTTTTTTTTAATTAATAGACTTTATTTTTAAGAGCAATTTTAGGTTTACAGAAAAATGGAGCAGAAAGTACAGAGCTCCCATATACTCCCCCTGCCCTGCCCCACTCCACCTCCACAGTTTCCTCTATTATGAACATTTTGTTTTGGTATGGCACATTTGTTTTTTTGTTTATTTGTTTGTTTTTTAGGCGGAGTTTTGCTCTTGTCGCCCAGGCTGGAGTGCAATGGCGCGATCTTGGCTCACTGCAACCTCTGCCTCCTGGGTTCAAGCGATTCTTCTGCCTCAGCCTCCCAAGTAGCTGAGACCACAGGCATGTGGCACCATGTCCAGCTAATTTTTGTATTATTAATAGAGACGGGGTTTTACCATGTTGGCCAGGCTGGTCTCGAACTCCTGACCTCAGGCCTCCCAAAGTGCTGGGATTACACCTGCCTTGGCCTCCCAAAGTGCTGGGATTACAGGCGTGAGCCACTGCACCTGGTGGTGTGGCACATTTGTTAATTGATGAATGAATTTCGATATATGATAATTAACTAAAGTCTGTAGTTTACGTTAGGGTTCATTTTTTGTGTTCTACTTTCTATGGATTTTGCCAAATGCATAATGTCATGTACCTACCATTACAGCATCATACAGAGCAGTTTCACTACCTTTAAAATCTCTCTGTGCTCTACCTATTCATCCTTCCTTCCCTACCCTCTCCCTTCTTCCCTGCCAAACTTCTGGAAACTGCTGATCTTTTTACTGTCTCTACAGTTGTACTTTTTCTAGAATGCCATAGTATTAGGGTTCTCTAGAGGGACAGAACTAATTATATATATACATATATATGTGTGTGTATATATGTATACATATATTGTATACTGTATGTATATATATACACAATATATGTATACATATATTGTATATATACACACATATACAATATATGTGTATGTATACTATATGTATATATAGTATATATGTATATATGCTGTATATGTATATATATACTATATATGTATATACATATATATTAGCAGTAGAACTAATAGTAGTATATATATGCTATTAGTAGAACTAATAGCATTAGTAGAACTAATAGCATATATATATGTGTATATATATACATATATATGTATATATATATACATATATATATATATATGGAGTTTATTAAGGAGTATTGACTCACATCATCACAAGGTGAGGTCCCACAGTAGGCTGTCTATAAGCTGACGAGCAAGGAGCCTACTCCAAGTCCCAAAGCTGAAGAACTTGGAGTCTGATGTTCAAGGGTAGGAAGCATCCAGCACGGGAGAAAGATGTAAGCCAGAAGATTAAACCAGTCTAGTCTGTTCTTCTGCCTGCTTTTATTCTGGCCCCCCGGCAGCTGATTAGATGGAGCCCACCCTGATTGAGGGTGGGTCTGCTTCTCCCAGTCCACTGACTCAAATGTTAATCTCCTTTGGCAACACCCTTATGGACACACCTAGGAACAATACTTTGGAACATTCTTCAGTGCGATCAATTTGACACTCAGTATTAACCATCACAGCCATATATTTGCAATCAGACTGGCTTCTTCCACTTGGCAATGTGCATTTCACATTCCTCCATGTCTTCTTGTGACTTGACAGTTCATTTCTTTTTAGTGCTGAATAATATTCTATTGTATGGATACACCACAATTTGTATATCTATTCACCTATTGCAGGACATCGTGATTGTTTCAAAGTTTTGGCAATTATGCATAAATCTGCTATAAACATTTATGCGCAGGTTTTTGTGCAGATATATGTTTTAACCTTACTTGGGTACATACCTAGAGGTATGATTACTGGATCATATGGTAAGACTATGTTTAGCCTTGTAAGAAACTACCAAACTGTCTTTGAATGTGGCTGAACCATTTGGCATTCCCACCAGCAATGAATGAAAATTCTTGTTGGTCTACATTCTTGTCAGCATTTGGTGCTGTCAGTGTTGTGGATTTTGGCCATTCTAATAGCTGTGTAGTGGTATCTCATTTTAATTTTCAATTTGCAAACTACATATGATGTTGAACATCTTTTCATGTGCTTGTTTGCCATGTGTATGTCTTCTTTTGGTTCACATCTTTTTAATTGGGTTATTTTCTTATTGTTGAGTTGAAGAGTTCCTTGTGTATTGTGGATACAAGCCTTTTATATGTATTTTGAAAATACTTCCTTTCAGTCAGTGGCTTGTATTTTCATTCTCTCTCTCTCTCTTTTTTTTTTTTGAGACAGAGTCTTGCTTTGTCTCCCAGGCTGGTGTGCAGTGGCACAATCTTGGCACACTGCAACCTCTGCCTCCTGGGTTCAAGCGATTCTCCTGCCTCAGCCTCCTGAGTAGCTGGGACTTCAGGTGCCCGCCACCAGGCCCGGGCTAATTTTTGTATTTTTAGTAGAGACAGGGTTTCACCATATTGGCCAGGCTGGTCTTGAACTTCTGACCTTGTGATCCGCCTGCCCTGGCCTCCCGAAGTGCTGGGATTACAGTCATGAGCCACTGCGCTCAGCCCCATTCTCTTAATGATGTTTTTTGTAGGACAGATGTTTTTAATCCTAATGAAGTCCAAGTTATCAATTTTTTTTCATGGACTATTCTGTTTGCTTTTTACCTAAAAACTTATTGACAAACCCCAAGTCACCCAGATTTTTTCGTATGTTATCTTCTTGAAGTTTTATAGCTTTACATTAATTTTTTTTTTTTTTTTGAGACGAAGTCTCGCTGTGTTGCCAAGGCTGGAGCGCAGTGGCGAGATCAGGGCTCACTGCAATCTCCACCTCCTGGGCTCAAGCAATCCTCCACCTCCGCCTTCTGAGTAGCTGGGACTACAGGCAGGCGCCACCATGCCTGGCTAATTTTTTTTTTTTTTTTTTGGTAGAGACAGGGTTTTGCCATGTTACCTAGGCTGGTCTCAAACTCCTGAACTCACGAGATCCAGCCGCCTCAGCCTCTGAAATTGCTGGGATTTCAGGTGTGAGACACTGCACCTGGCCTAGTTTTACATTTTATATTTAAATCTGTGATCCATTTTGAGTTACTCTTTGTGAAAGGTGTAAGATTCATTTTTTTGCATGTAGCTGTCCAGTTTTTCCAGCACCATTTGTTGAGAAGACTATCTTTTCTCCATTGGATTGCCTTTGTTCCTTTATCAAAGATCAGTTAACTATATTTGTGTGGGCCTATTTCTGAGCTGTCTGTTATGTCTCATCAATCTATTCTTTCACCAATACCCCACTGTCTAGATTACTGTAGCTTTATAATAGTAATATCTTGTTGTTGGGAAATGTCAGTCCTCTCACTTTATTCTTATTCTTGAGAATTAATTTGGCAATTTCTGGGTCATTTGATTTTTTATATAAACTTTGAAATCAGTTAGTTGACTTCCACAAAATGATTTGCAGGGATTTTGATGGGAATTGCATTCAATCTGTAGGTCAAGTTGGGAAGAAGTGACATCTAAACAATATTGAGTCTTCCTATTCATGAACATAGAATCTCTCTTCATGTATTTATTTATTTTTATTAAATTTTTTACCTTGCAGCTCAAAGGATCTCCATTTAGATCTTTGATTTATTTCATCAGAGTTTTGTAGTTCTCTGCATATAGATATTGAGATATAACACATATTTTGTTATGTTATACCTAAGTATTTAATTTTTTGGTGCTAATATAAATGGTATTGTGTTTTTAATTTCAAATTCCAGTTGCTCATTGCTGACATATAGGAAGATGATTGACTTTTGTATATTAACCTTGTGTCCTACAATCTTGCTATAATTGCTCATTAGTTTCAGGAGTGTTATTTTTTATTGTTGTTAATTCCTTGGGATTTTCTACACATATAATCATGTCATCTGTGAATAAGGACAATTTTATTTTTTTCCTCTCAGTTCATATACTGTTTATTTTATTTTATTTTATTACTGCATTAGGCAGGACTTCCAGGACAATTGTGAATTGGAGTGGTGAGAGGTGATGCCTTTGCCTTGTTCCTGATCTTAAGGGGAAAACATCTAGTTTCTCACCATTAAGTGTAATGTAGGCATTTTTAGATGTCCTTATCATGGTGAGGAACTTACTCTCTCTTCCTGGGTTTCTGAGAGTTCTTAACATGAATGGGTGTTGGATTTTGTCAAATGCTTTTTTCTGCATCTGTTGATATGATCATGTTATTTTTCTTCTTTAGCTTGTTAATGTGATGGGTTACATTAAGTGGTTTTCAAATGTTGAACCACCTTTGCATGCATGAAATAAATTCCACTTAGTTGTGGTGTATAATTTTTTTGTATACATTGCTGAATTTGATCTAACATTTTGTTGAAGATTTTACATCTATGTTCATGAGAGATGTTCATTTGTGGTTTTCCTTGCTTGTAATGCATTTGTCTGATTTTGATATTTGGGTAATGCTAACCTCAGAGGATGAGTTAGGACATATTTCCTATGCTTCTATTTTTTAGAACAGATTGTAGAGAATTAGTATAATTTCTTCCTTAAATGTTTGGTAGAATTCCCCAGTGAAACTATCTTGGCCAGGTGCTTTCTGTTCTGGAAGATTATTGATTCAATTAAAAATACATATAGATGTTGAGATTGTCTGTTTCTCCTTGTGTGAGTTTTAGTAGATTGTATCTGTTGGGAGAAAAGCTGAGTGTAGGGAGAAAAGCTGAGTGTAGGGAGAGAAGCTGAGGCAGGGCTTGCATGTCTGCTAGACTTGCTGGCTCCTTGCTTCTAGCACTCCCATTATCCCAAGTAGCCATATGTTTTTCATTCACTTGATACACTGTTTCCTTTCAACCCCCACATCCTCACCACCTGTTTCTTTGAGCACTAATAAATAGCGTGGGCTCCCAGAGCTCAGGGCCTTTGCAGCCTCCACACTTGCGATGGCCCCCTGGTCCCACTTTCTCTCAAACTGTCTTTTTCTCAATCCTTTGACTCCACTGGACTTCATCGTCCCCACAACCTGGTGTTGGGTCTGATCATCCCAACAGTATCTTTCAAGGAATTGGTCCATTGCATCTAAGTTATTAAATTTGTGGCCATAAAGTTTTGCAAAATATTCCTTTCTCATCATTTTAATGTCCATGAGATCGGTAGTAATGACCTCTCTTTCATTTCTGATATTAGAAATTTGTTTCTGGGCATGGTGTCTCATGTCTGTAATCCCAGCACTTTGGGAGGCTGAGGCAGAAGATCCCTTGAGCACAGGAGTACAAGTTTACAGTCAGCCTATGATTGCATCACTGCACTCTAGCCTGGGTGACAGAGCAAGACTTTTGTCTCCCGCCAAAAGAGGAAAAAATTTATGTTTTGTCTCTTTTTTCCCTTGGTTACCCTGACTTGATATTTACCGATTTTGTGATCTTTTCAAAGAGCCAACTTTTGGTTTTGTTGCTTTTCTTGTTTTCTGTTTTAAATTTCCTTGATTTTTGCTCTGAGTTTTTATTCCATCTTTTCTTCTGCTTTCTTTTCATTCAATTTACTCTTCTTTCTCTAGTTTCTTAAGGTTGAAGTTTAGATTATGAATTTTAGTTCCTCTTTTCTTTTTTTTTTTTTTTTTGGCAGAGTCTTGCTCTGTTTCCCAGGATGGAGTGCAGTGGCACGATCTCGGCTCACTGCAACCTCTGCCTCCTGGGTTCAAGCAAATCTCCAGCCTCAGCCTCCCGAGTAGCTGGGACTACAGGCATGTGCCACTATGCCCGGCTAATTTTTTGTATTTTTAGTGGAGATGGGGTTTCACCATGTTAGCCAGGATGGTCTCGATCTCCTGACCTCATGATCCGCCTGCCTCAGCCTCCTAAAGTGCTGGGATTACAGGCGTGCGCCCGGCCCTGTTTTTCTAATACATGCACTAAGTGCTAATGAATTTTCCTCTATGCATTGCTTTCATTGATTACCACACATTTTGAAAAGTTGTATTTTCATTTTCACATAGTTCAAAATATTTTTCAAATTCCCCTGAAATGTCTTCTTTGATCCATGTGTTCTTTAGAAGTGTGTCTTATGGCAAAGAAGTGGTCTACCTTGCTGAATGTCCCATGCGAGTTTGAGAAGAATGTGTATTCTATTGTAGGATAAAATGCTCTATAAATGTCAACTAGATCCAGTTTATTGATGGTTCAACCATATCCTTACTGATTTTCTGCCTGCTGGATTTGTCAATTACTGATGTTGACGTGTTGATGTCTCCAAGTATAATAGCGGGTTTAGCTCATTCTCCTTGCAGTTATGTCAGTTTTTGCCGCACATATTTGGATACTCTCTCATTAGACACATACACATTAAGGATTGTTCTGTTTTCTGGAGAATTGACTCCTTTATCCTTATGAAGGGCCCCTCTTTATCCCTAATAATTTTCCTTACTCTAAGGTTTGCTTTGTCTGAAATTAA
This sequence comes from Gorilla gorilla gorilla, assembly GCF_029281585.2. NCBI lineage: Eukaryota > Metazoa > Chordata > Mammalia > Primates > Hominidae > Gorilla > Gorilla gorilla. Next base: position 131,659,159 of record NC_073247.2, read on the forward strand.
TATAGCTACTCCGGCTTTCTTTTTCTTTTTTGTTTTTTGAGACAAGAGTCTTACTCTGTCACCCAGATTGGAGTGCAGTGGCATGACCTTGGCTCACTGCAATCTCCGCATTCCAGGTTTAAGCGATTCTCGTGCCTCAGCCTCCCAAGTATCTGGGACTACAGGTGCATGCAACCGCGCCCGGCTAATTTTTGTATTTTTAGTAGAGATGGGAGGTTTCACTATGTTGGTTTTCACTATGTTGGCCAGGCTGGTCTCAAACTCCTGGCCTCAAGTGATCTAGCCGCCTCGGCCTCCCAAAGTGCTGGTGTGTCTGGAATTTGTTCCTTCCAGTGGGTTCTTGGTCTCGCTGACTTCAAGAATGAAGCCGCAGACCCTCGTGGTGAGTGTTACAGTTCTTAAAGATGGTGTGTCTGGAGTTTGTTCCTTCAGATGTTCAGATGCGTCCAGAGTGTCTTCCTTCTGGTGGGTTCGTGGTCTCACTGACTTCAGGAGTGAAGCCGCAGACCTTCGCAATGAGTGTTACAGCTCTTAAAGGTGGCACGTCCGGAGTTGTTTGCTCCTCCTGGTGGGTTTGTGGTCTTGCTGACTTCAGGAACAAAGCCACAGACCCCGGCAGTGAGTGTTATAGCTCTTAAAGGTGGCGCACGTCCAGAGTTGTTTGTTCCTCCCAGTGGGTTTGTGGTCTCGCTGACTTAAGGAGTGAAGCTGCAGACCCTCGCAGTGAGTGTTACAGCTCATAAAGGTAGTGCATACCCAAAGAGTGAGCAGCAGCAAGATTTATTGTGAAGAGCAAAAGAACAAAGCTTCCACAGCGTGGAAGGGGACCTGAGTGGGTTGCCACTGCTGGCTCGGGTGGCCAGCTTTTATTCCCTTATTTGGCCCCACTCACATCCTGCTGATTGATCCATTCTACAGAGTGCTGATTGGTCCATTTTATAGAGTGCTGATTGGTCCATTTTACAGAGTGCTAATTGGTGCGTTTTCAATCTTTTAGCTAGACACAGAGTGCTGATTGGTGCGTTTTTACAGAATGCTGATTGGTGCATTTACAATCCTTTAGCTAGACACAGAGCGCTGATTGGTGCATTTTTACAGAGTGCTGATTGGTGCATTTACACTCCTCTAGCTAGACACAGAGCGTGGATTGGTACGTTTTTACAGAGTGCTGATTGGTGCATTTACAATCCTTTAGCAAGACAGAAAAGTTCTCCAAGTCCCCACCTGACCCAGAAGTCCAGCTGGCTTCACCTCTCACTGGGATTACAAGTGTGAGCCACCGAACCTGGCACAGCTTTCTTTTGATTAGTGCTACTATAGCATAATCTTTCTCCATCCTTTTTCAGAAAAAAACTCCTGTCTCCAAATCAAAACCATTCTTTTACTTTTGATCCATGTCTTTATATTTTATTTATTTATTTATTTATTTATGAGACAAGGTCTCACTCTGTTGCCCAGGCAGGAGTGCAGTGGCGTGATTATGGCTCATTACAACCTCAGCCTCCCTGGGCTCAGGTGATCCTCCCACCTCAGCCTTCTGAGTAGCTGGGACTACAGGCACAGGCCATCCTGCTTGGCTAATTTTTATATTAGCAGGGGTTTTGCCATGTTGCTCAGGCTGGTCTTGAACTCTTGAGCTCAGGTAATCTGCCTGCCTCAGCCTCCCAAAGTGCTGAAATTACAGGTGTTAACTACCACACCTGGCCTGTTTTTGTATTTAAAGTGAGTTTTTTGTAGCCAATATAGAGTTGGGTCTTGTATTTTTATCCATTCTGAGTGTTTCTGTCTTTTTTTTCCTCTTCATGCTCATATCATGAAGTTTCTGTCTGTCTTTTAATTTGTGTATTTAGATCATTCACATTTAAAGTGATTATTGATATATTTGGATTAGTGTCTACCATATTTGTAACTATTTTCAATTTGTTGCCTTTGTTCTTGGTTTCTATTTTGTCTTTTACTCTTTTTCTGCCTTCTTTGGTTGTAATTGAGCTTCTAATTATGATTCCGTTTTCTCTCCTCTCTTAGTATATCAGTTATACTTCTTTTTTAAAATTTTATTTAATGGTTTGTGTGTGTGTTTTCTTTTTCTTTTTCTTTTTTTTAGGGTAAGGTCTCACTCTGTCACTCAGGCTGGAGTGCAGTGGCACGATCATAGCTCACTGCAGCCTTGACCTGCTGAGCTTAAGCAGTCATCCTGTCTCTGCCTCCTGAGTAGCTGGCAGTACAGGTACACGCCACCACGCGTGGCTAATTATACTTCTTAAAAATATTTTTAGTGTTGCCCTAGTGTTTGCAATATGCATTTACTACTAATCTAAGTTCACTTTCAAATAACACTATATCATTGCATGGGTAGTACAACTATTTTATAACACAGTATTCCCAATTCCTCCCTTATAACATTGCTGTCCTTTATAACATTGCTGTCATTCATTTCACTTATCTCTAAACTATAATCACTGAACCCATTGTTTCTATAATTAATTTGAACACTGTTATCAGTTAGATCAAATAAGAAAAATGAGATATTTATTTTATTTTACCTTTATCGATGATTTCTCTAATGTTTTTCCTTTCTTTATGTAAATTGGAGTTTTTTGTTTTTGTTTTTTTTTTTTTGAGTCTCGCTCTTGTCTCCCAGGCTGGAGTGCAATGGCATGATCTTGGCTCACTGCAACTTCCTGGCTTCAAGTGATTCGCCTGCCTCAGCCTCCCAAGTAGCTGGCACTACAGGCATCTGCCACCACGCCCAGCTAATTTTTGTATTTTTAGGAGAGATGGGGTTTCACCATGTTGGCCAGGCTGGTCTCAAACTCCTGACCCCAGGTGATCTGCCTGCCTCGGCCTTCCAAAGTGCTGGAATTACAGGCCTGGGCCACTGTGCCCAGCCGATCATTTTTCTATTCTTTGAAAAACTTTTGGCCGGGCGCAGTGGCTCACGCCTGTAATCTCAGCACTTTGGGAGGCAAGGTGGGCGGATCATGAGGTCAGGAATTCGAGACCAGCCTGGCCAACATGGTGAAACCCTGTCTCTACTAAAAATACAAAAATTAGCTGGGTGTGGTGGAAGGGGGGTGCCTGTAATACCAACTACTCAGGAGACTGAGGTAGGAGAATCACTTGAACCCGGGAGGTGGAGGTTGCAGTGAGCCGAGATCGTGTCACTGCACTCCAGCCTGAGTGACAGAGCAATACTCTGTCTAAAAAAAAAAAGAAAAAAAAAACTTTTAACATCTATTGCAAAGCGGTTATACTGGTGACAATTTCTCCCAGTTTTGTTTGTCTGAGAAAGTCTTTATTTCTCCTCTTGAAGGGTAATATCACTGGGTGCAGAATTCTAGGTAGTTGGTGCTTTTCTTTGAATACCTCTTCTTGCTCCTCTATAGGTAGGGTATTGTTTTCATCCATCTTCTTTTAAGAGTTTCTCTTTGTCTTTGATTTTCTATAGTTTGAATATGATATGCTTAAATATAGATTATTTTGGTATTTATTCTACTAGATGTTCCTTGACTATATTGGATCTGTGGTTTGCTCTCTGTATTAACTTTGAAAAATTTTCTGCCATTATTATGTTAATTATTTCTTCCATTCCTTTCTCTCTTCTCTCATTATGCATATGTTACACCTTTGTAATGGTCCACAGTTCTTTGATATTCTGTTTGTTTTTTGTTTCATTATTTTTTCTCTTTGCTTTTCAGTTTGGGAAATTCCTATTGTCATATTAAGAGCTTTTCTTTTCTTTTCTTATTTTACTTTATTTTTGAGACAGCGTCTCAGTCTGTCATCCAGGCTGGAGCACAGTGGATTGATCATAGCTCACTGCAGCCCCCAACACCAGGGCTCATGCAATCCTCCCGTCTCAGCCACCACACCTGGATAATTTTGTTTAAGAGATGGGGTCTTGCTATGTTGCCCCCGCTGGTCTCAAACTTGCCTGCAGCAATCCTCCCACTTTAGCCCCATGAAGTGCTGGGCTTACAGGTGTGAGCCACCATGTCCAACCCACATATGGAAGTCTATTGTCATATCTTCTAGTGTACTGTTTCTTTCCTGCCTTCTCTAGTCTAACGATGAGCCCATCAGAACATTCTTCAATTCTGTTACTATGTTTGTGATTTGTAGCATTTCTTTTTTAATTTTTTTCTTAGAGTTTTTATCACTCTATACATTACTCATCTTTCTTGCATGTTATCTGCTCTTTCCAATAGAGCACTTAGCATAATAATCATAGTTATTTTAAATTCCCAACCTAATCATTCTAAAATCTGTGCTGTATTTTAGTTGGGTTCTGATGCTTGCTTCGTCTCTTCAGAACATGATTTTTTTGAGACAAGGTCTCACTCTGTTGCCCAGGGTGAACTGCAGTGGCATGATCATGGCTCATTGCAACCTCCTGGGCTCAAGCGATCTTCCCACCTCAGTTTCCCAAGTAGCTAGGGTCTACAGGCATGTGCCACCATGCCTGGCTAATTTTTCTTATTTTTTGTAGAGACAAGGTCTCACTATGTTGTCCAGGCTGGTCTAGAACTTCTGGGCTCAAGTGTTTCACTTGCCTTGACCTCCTGAAGTGCTGATATTAAAGGTGTAGGCCACTGCACCTGGTTCTAGAATATGTTTTTTGACTTTTAGCAGTCTTATACATTTTTGTTGAAAACCATACATGATGTACTGGGTAGAAAGAACTGAGGTAGGCTGGGCATGGTGGCTGTGCCTCTCTATTCCCAGCACTTCGTGAGGCCAAGTCAGGAGGCTCACTTGAGGCCAGGAATTCGAGACCAGCCTGGGCAATAATATAGTGAGACCCTGTCACTACAAAAAAAGGAAAAATAAAAAAGCACTGAGGTAGGTAGTTCTTTTGTGTGAGGTTTTATGGTTCTCTGGCTAAGAATTATGCTGTTTACTGTTGGCCGTAGCTTTAAGTGTCAGAAGCTAAAATTTCTTGTAGGGCCCTTATCTTTGTCTCCTTTGTTGTCTTTGAGTTTTTCCAGAGGCTCCTTCTTAAATAGGATCTGAGGCTTGCAGTCTTTTCCGCTGTAATTCACTTATAATCTGTGGTTATTACGCAGGATTCTTACTGATGTGGTGGTAAGGTTGGGAGGAGCACAAGCATTCTATCATCCCATGATTAGATCTCAGTCTTTCACTGAGCCTGTGTCCCTGGGCTGTGACCTTTACAAGTCCTTCTCAGTGTCCCCACCCATCCCTTTAGCCTAGATGGGGAAGGCTAGACAGGGCTGGAGTTTAGTACTTCCTTTCCCTGTGTTTGGTCAGGCTTTGGGGAAACAGAACTTGGTTAGGCTCTGGTAAAATAGTTTCCTCTCAGGGTAGTCCTTGGCTAGGGAAAACAGAGATCTCTGGGCATATTTCAAAATGATTGCTTTTCTTGTCCACCTGCTGGAAGCAGGAAGGGATTTCCATGCCCTCCCTTCCCAGTGACGACTTGGTGGGGCTTCTGGAGATAAAACTCATGAAAGTGTGCAGTCCCCTTAAGGCTGCCCCCACCCTTGGAGTTTTAACTCTCTAGATAGGCCATACTGAGCTTCTAGAAGTTCATCAGAACAGTTGTTCCTACAGAGTGTTCCTACTCGTACTGGCTCCAACTGTGGGTTTCTGCTGATGGCCTTCTACTCTTGGTAAATGGTAATTCTCTGTATCTGCCTGTCTGTCTCTAGTTTTCATGCCTTCCACTGTAATTCTCTGATATATCTAGGAAGAGTTATTTTTAGTTTGTTCAGCTTTTTGTTGTGAGGACAGGAATGATGACTTCCAAGCTCTTTACGTGTTGGACTGCAAACGCGCAAGTCCTTGTCTTGCTGTTTAAAGTGTGAGAATTTGAGGTTTCCAAGATGGCCGAATAGGAACAGTTCCAGTCTACAGCTCCCAGTGTGAGTGACGCAGAAGATGGGTGATTTCTGCATTTCCAACTAAGGTACCAGATTCATCTCAATGGGGCTTGTCAGACAGTGGGTGCAGCCCACGGAGCGTGAGCCGAAGCAGGGCAGGGCATCGCCTCACTTGGGAAGTGCAAGGGGTTGGGAAATTCCCTTTCCTAGCCAAGGGAAGCTGTGATAGACGGTACCTGGAAAATCGGGACACTCCCACCCTAATACTGCACTTTTCCAATGGTCTTAGCAAACAGCACACCAGGAGATTTTATACTGCACCTGGCTCGGAGGGTCCCACGCCCACGGAGCCTTGCTCACTGCTAGCACAGCAGTCTGAGATCAAATTGCAAGGTGGCAGTGAGGCTGGGGGAGGGGCGCCTGCCATTGCTGAGGCTTGAGTAGGTAAACAAGGTGGCCGGGAAGCTCGAACTGGGTTGAGCCCACCGCAGCTCAAGGAGGCCTGCCTCCCTCTGTAGACTCCACCTCTTGGGGCAGGGCATAGCTGAACAAAAGGCAGCAGAAACTTCTGCACACTTAAACGTCCCTGTCTGACAGCTTTGAAGAGAGTAGTGGTTCTCCCAGCATGCAGTTTGAGATCTGAGAATGGACAGACTGCCTCCTCAAGAGGGTCCCTGACCCCCGAGTAGCCTAACTGGGAGGCATCTCCCAGTAGGGGCTGACTGACACCTCATACAGCTGGGTGCCCCTCTGAGACGAAGCTTCCAGAGGAAGGATCAGGCAGCAACATTTGCCATCCTGCAATATTTGCTGTTCTGCAGCCTGTGCTGGTGATACCCAGGCAAACAGGGTCTGGAGTGGACCTCCAGCAAACTCCAACAGATCTGAAGCTGAGGGTCCTGACTGTTAGAAGGAAAACTAACAAACAGAAAGGACATCCACACCAAAACCCCATCTGTACGTCACCATCATCAAAGACCAAAGATAGATAAAACCACAAAGATGGGGAGAAACCAGAGCAGAAAAGCTGAAAATTCTAAAAATCAGAGTGCCTCTTCTCCTCTAAAGGAACACAGCTCCTCACCAGCAACGGAACAAAGCTGGATGGAGAATGACTTTGACGAGTTGAGAGAAGAAGGCTTCAGACGATCATTAATAACAAACTTCTCCAAGCTAAAGGAGGATGTTTGAACCCATCACAAAGAAGCTAAAAACCTTGAAAAAAGATTGGACGAATGGCTAACTAGAATAAACAGCATAGAGAAGACCTTAAATGAATTGATGGAGCTGAAAACCATGGCACGAGAACTACGTGACGCATGCACAAGCTTCAGTAGCCAATTCGATCAAGTGGAAGAAAGGGTATCAGCGATTGAAGATCAAATGAATGAAATGAAATGAGAAGAGAAGTTTAGAGAAAAAAGAGTAAAAAGAAACAAACAAAGCCTGCAAGAAATATGGGACTATGTGAAAAGACCAAATCTATGTCTGATTGGGGTACCTGAAAGTGATGGGGAGAATGGAACCAAGTTGGAAAACACTCTTCAGGATATGATCCAGGAGAACTTCCCCAACCTAGCAAGGCAGGCCAACATTAAAATTCAGGAAATACAGAGAATGCCACAAAGATACTCCTTGAGAAGAGCAACTCCAAGACACATAATTGTCAGATCCACCAAAGTTGAAATGAAGGAAAAAATGTCAAGGGCAGCCAGAGAGAAAGGTTAGGTTACCCACAAAGGGAAGCCCATCAGAATAACAGCTGATCTCTCAGCAGAAACTCTACAAGCCAGAAGAGAGTGGGGGCCAATATTCAACATTCTTAAAGAAAAGAATTTTCAACCCAGAATTTCATATCCAGCCAAACTAAGCTTCATAAGTGAAGGAGAAATAAAATCCTTTACAGACAAGCAAATGCTGAGAGATTTTGTCACCACCAGGCCTGCCCTAAAAGAGCTCCTGAAGGAAGCACTAAACATGGAAAGGAACAACCGGTACCAGTCACTGCAAAAACATGCCAAATTGTGATGACCATCGATGCTAGGAAGAAACTGCATCAAATAACAAGCAAAATAACCAGCTAACATCATAATGACAGGATCAAATTCACACATTACCATTTTTTTTTTTTTTTGAGACGGAGTCTCACTCTGTCACCCAGGCTAGAGTGCAGTGGCGCGGTCACGGCTCACTGCAAGATCCACCTCCTGGGATCATGCCATTCTCCTGCCTCAGCCTTCCGAGTAGCTGGAACTACAGGCGCCTGCCACCACGCCCGGCTAATTTTTTGTATTTTTAGTAGAGACGGGGTTTCACCGTGTTAGCCAGGATGGTCTTGATCTCCTGACCTCGTGATCCACCCACCTTGGCCTCCCAAAGTGCTGGGATTACAGGCGTGAGCCACTGCGCCCTGCCCCATACATCACAATATTAACCTTAAATGTAAATGGGCTAAATGCTCCAATTAAAAGACACAGACTGGCAAATTGGATAAAGAGTCAAGACCCATCAGTATGCTGTATTCAGGAGACCCATCTCATGTGCAGAGACACACATAGGCTCAAAATAAAGTGGTGGAGGAAAATCTACCAAGCAAATGGAAAACATAAAAAAGCAGTGGTTGCAATCCTAGTCTCTGATAAAACAGACTTTAAACCAACAAAGATCAAAAGAGACAAAGAAGGCCATTACATAATGGTAAAGGGATCAATTCAACAAGAAGAGCTAACTATCATAAATATATATGCACTCAATACAGGAGCAGCCAGATTCATAAAGCAAGTCCTTAGAGGCCTACAAAGAGACAGAGTCCCACACAATAGTAATAGGAGACTTTAACACCCCACTGTCAACATTAGACAGATCAACGAGACAGAATGTTAACAAGGATATCTAGGAATTGAACTCAGCTCTGCAGGAGCTGGTTTTTTTGAAAAGATCAACAAAATTGACAGACCATTAGCAAGTCTAATAAAGAAGAAAAGAGAGAAGAATCAAATAGACACAATAAAAAATGATAAAAGGGATATCACCACCGATCCCACAGAAATACAGACTACCATCAGAGAATACTATAAACACCTCTACGCAAACAAACTAGAAAAATCTAGAAGAAATGGATAAATTCCTGGACACATACACCTCCCAAGACTAAACCAGGAAGAAGTTGAATCCCTGACTAGATCAATAACAGGCTCTGAAATAGAGGCAATAATTAATAGCCTACCAACCAAAAAAAGTCTGGGACCAGACAGATTCACAGTCAAATTGTACCAGAGGTACAAAGAGGACCTGGTACCATTCCTTCTGAAACTATTCCAATCAATAGAAAAAGAGGGAATCCTCCCTAACTCATTTTAAGAGGCCAGCATCATCCTGATACCAAAGCCTGGCAGAGACATAACAAAAAAAGAGAATTTTAGACCAATATCCCTGATGAACATCGATGCAAAAATTCTCAATAAAATACTGGCAAACTGAATCCAGCAGCACATCAAAAAGCTTATCCATGATGATCAAGTTGGCTTCATCCCTGGGATACAAGTCTGGTTCAACCTATGCAAACCAATAAACGTAATCCATCATATAAACAGAACCAAAGACAAAAACCACATGATTATCTCAATAGATGCAGAAAAGGCCTTTGACAAAATTCAACAGCCCTTCATGCTAAAAACTCTCAATAAACTGGGTATTGATGGGACGTCTCCAAAAATAATAAGAGGTATTTATGACAAACCCACGGCCAATATCAGACTGAATGGGCAAAAACTGGAAGCATTCCCTTTGAAAACTGGCACAAGACAGGGATGCCCTCTCACCACTCCTATTCAACGTAGTGTTGGAAGTTCTGGCCAGGGCAATCAGGCAGGAGAAGGAAATAAAGGGTATTCAATTAGGAAAAGAGGAAGTCAAATTGTCCCTGTTTGCAGATGACATGATTGTATGTTTAGAAAACCCCATCATCTCAGCCCAAAATCTCCTTAAGCTGATAAGCAACTTCAGCAGTCTCAGGATAAAAAATCAGTGTGCAAAATTCACAAGCATTCCTATACACCAATAACAGACAAACAGAGAGCCAAATCATGAGTGAACTCCCATGCAGAATTGCTTCAAAGAGAATAAAATACCTAGGAATCCAACTTACAAGGGATGTGAAGGACCTCTTCAAGGAGAACTACAAACCACTGCTCAACGAAATAAAAGAGGACACAAATGGAAGAACATTCTATGCTCATGGATAGGAAGAATCAATATTGTGAAAATGGCCATACTGCCCAAGGTAATTTATAGATTCAATGTCATCCCCATCAAGCTACCAATGACTTTCTTCACAGAATTGGAAAAAACTACTTTAAAGTTCGTATGGAACCAAAAAAGGGCCCACATTGCTAAGACAATCCTAAGCCAAAAGAACAAAGCTGGAGGCATCACGCTATGTGACCTCAAACTATACTACAAGGCTACAGTAACCAAAACAGCATGGTACTGGTACCAAAACAGAGATATAGACCAATGGAACAGAACAGAGCCCCCAGAAATAATACCACACATCTACAACCATCTGATCTTTGACAAACCTGACAAAAAAAGAAATGGGGAAAGGATTCCCTATTTAATAAATGGTGCTGGGAAAACTGGCTAGCCATATGTAGAAAGCTGAAACTGGATCCCTTCCTTACACCTTATACAAAAATTCATTCAAGATGGATTAAAGACTTAAATGTTAGACCTAAAACCATAAAAACCCTAGAAGAAAACCTAAGCAATACCATTCAGGACATAGGCATGGGCAAGGCCTTCATGACTAAAACACCAAAAGCAATGGCAACCAAAGCCAAAATTACAAATGGGATCTAATTAAACTAAAGAGCTTCTGCACAGCAAAAGAAACTACCATCAGAGTGAACAGGCAACCTACAGAATGGGAGAAAATTTTTACAATCTACCCATCTGACAAATGGCTAATATCCAGAATCTACAAAGAACTTAAATTTACAAGAAAAAATCAAACAACCCCATCAAAAAGTGGGAGAAGGATATGAACAGACACTTCTCAAAAGAAGACATTTATGCAGTCAACAGACACATGAAAAAATGCTCATCATCACTGGCCATCAGAGAAATGCAAATTAAAACCACAATGAGATACCATCTCATACCAGTTAGAATGGCAATCATTAAAAAGTCAGGAAACAACAGGTACTGGAGAGGATGTGGAGACATGGGAACACTTTTACACTGTTGGTGGGACTGTAAACTAGTTCAACCATTGGGGAAGACAGTGTGGCGATTCCTCAAGGATCTAGAACTAGAAATACCATTTGACCCAGCCATCCCATTACTGGGTATATACCCAAAGGATTATAAATCATGATACTGTAAAGACACATGCACACGTATGTTTACTGCAGCACTATTCACAGTAGCAAAAACTTGGAACCAACCCAAATGTCCATCAATGATAGACTGGATTAAGAAAATGTGGCACATATACACCATGGAATACTATGCAGCCATAAAAAAGGATGAGTTCATGTCCTTTGTAGGGACATGGATGAAACTGGAAACCATCATTCTGAGCAAACTATCGCAAGGACAGAAAACCAAACACTGCATGTTCTCACTCATAGGTGGGAATTGGAGAATGAGAACACTTGGACACAGGATGGGGAATATCATACACTGGAGCCTGTCGTGGGGTGGGGGGAGGGGAGGAGATAGCATTAGGAGATATACCTAATGTAAATGACAAGTTAATGGGTGCAGCACACCAACATGGCACATGTATACATATGTAACAAACCTGCATGTTGTGCACATGTACCCTAGAACTTAAAGTATAATAAAAAAATAATAATAAAGTGTGAGAATTTGGCCAGGCACAGTGGCTCAGCCATGTAATCCCACCACTGTGGGAGGCTGAGGCGGACGGATAACTTGAGGTCAGGAGTTTCAGACAAGCCTGGTTAACATGGTGAAACCAAGTCTCCACTAAAAATACAGAAATTAGCAGGGCATGGTGGCACTTGCCTGTAATCCCAGCTACTTGGGAGGCTGAGGGAAGAGAATGGCTTGGGCCAGGCGCAGTGGCTCATGCTTGTAATCCCGGCACTTTGGGATGCTGGGGCAGGTGGATCGCTTGAGGCCAGGAGTTTGAGACCAGCCTGGCCAACATGGCGAAACCCCGTCTCTACTAAAAATACAAAAATTAGCCGGGTGTTCTGGCGGGTGCCTGTAATCCCAGCTACTTGGGTGACTGAGGCAGGAGAATCACTTGAACCCGGGAGGCAGAGGTTGCAGTGAGCGGAGATCACACCATTGCACTCCAGCCTCTGCGACGAGAGTGAAACTCCATCTCAGAAAAAAAAAAAAAAAAAGAATCGCTTGACCTTGGAGATGGAGGTTCTAGTTAGCTGAGATCATGCCACTGCACCCCAGCCTGGGTGACAGAGTGAGACTCTGTCTCAAAAAAATAAATAAAATAAAGTGTGAGGAACCAGTTAGAATGGCAATCATTAAGAAGTCAGGAAACAACAGGTGCTGGAGAGGATGTGGAGAAATAGGAACACTTTTACACTGTTGGTGGGACTATAAACTAGTTCAACCATTGTGGAAGTCAGTGTGGCGATTCCTCAGGGATCTAGAACTAGAAATACCATTTGACCCAGCCATCCCATTACTGGGTATATACCCAAAGGTCTATAAATCATGCTGCTATGAAGACACATGCACACGTATGTTTACTGCGGCATTATTCACAATAGCAAAGACTTGGAACCAACCCAAATGTCCAACAATGATAGACTGGATTTAGAAAATGTGGCACATATACACCATGGAATACTATGCAGCCATAAAAAATGATGAGTTCATGTCCTTTGTAGGGACATGGATGAAATTGGAAATCATCATTCTCAGTAAAATATCGCAAGAACAAAAAACCAAACACCGCATATTCTCACTCATAGGTGGGAATTGAACAATGAGATCACATGGACACAGGAAGGGGAACATCACACTCTGGGGACTGTTGTGGGGTGGGGGGAGGGGGGAGGGACAGCATTAGGAGATATACCTAATGCTAGATGACGAGTCAGTGGGTGCAGCACACCAGCATGGCACATGTATACATATGTAACTGACCTGCACAATGTGCACATGTACCCTAAAACTTAAAGTATAATAAAATAAAAAATAAAAAAATAAAAAAAATAAAAAAAAATAAAAATAAATAAATAAAGGGTGAGGATTTTAGACTTCCATGATGTTGTACACTCATCATACACTGCTTCACACAGGGAAAAGGACGTTGTGTTTTCTTTGATAAATAGCAGCTTAATCCACTGTTAATTGTTTTAAAGAATCACTTTTCATTTTTATTTTCTTATTGTATTATATGCATCTTATGTTATATATTGCCTTAATTTTTAAGATGACAGAATAAATGGATGAATAAATGAATATCAAAAAAGGCAGTTTAAAGCAATGAAATGGAATCTATTTAATTGGTCTGGGTATAAGAACAAATGAGAAATATTTGGTCCATATCCAATGGTTTAATCTCCTTAATTTTTATCCAGAACTAACCCCGTATCTTTGGCATTTTGCCGAAATAAGGATTCACTTTAATATCACTATGCAATATTTCTGGATCATAATCCACCTCAGGGAAGGACAGATTTGGTTATGGAGACCTCGGAAGTCCAAGTCTCTATGCTAAATAGACAGCAGAAGAACCAATTTAACAGCTTTCAATATTTCTGTCTGACTCCCTGTTGGAATTGCAGTTTTGATGTGGTGAGTAGGCGCATAGAATTAATTGGACATTCTTGGAAATATTTTGTGATTCAAATGAAGAAATAGGAGAATCCTGGATGTTTCCTGGGGTGTTGGGCTTGGGGACCTGGACTGGGGCCAATCACATTGTGAGATGCCCCTCCCAGTCTTGACTTTCCCTCCTTCTTAATCAACATTTCAATCCTTTTAAGCCGCAAGATGACCAACTGAGTTAAAAGGCAGGTAGGTGAGTGAGAAAAAGAGAAAAGACAGCCCCACTGCTTGACCTTGTGATGGGCCTGTAGAATGAGATCTTAGAAATTCATTTGCATATGAACCCTAATTCTGTGTTTCCTTTCTCCTACAAAGCCCAGTTGACCACAGCCATTTTTTTGTGCCTCACTGGCTAACACTCAGAGGATGCCTTACTCTAGCTCCACCTTACTACAAAGCTCCCTAAAAGTGAACATCAGCTCTGGACTCACTCATTGCCATGGATTTCTTTCTACCCTAGGTTTCCGCAGCCTCCTTTTCCACTTCGGATTTGAAAACATCTTTTGTTTCGTCTTTTTTTCTCCTTGTTCAAAAAAGAAATGGATAGAGATTCTTCCTTTCTTTCTACCTTGCCTCCATTTTTTTTTTCTTAATCCAGAATTCTTGGGCCTAGCATAGGAAAAAGTAATGCTCGAAATCTGCACGTCTCATAGTGGCCCTAATTTTATCTGGGTGCTGTGCTTGGGATGAGTCTAGGCACATCAGTTATGGTGCCTATGCCTAAATGTCACCACTTCAATCTCCTGTGTCCCTTGATTGTGAAAGTAAGAGCGTGTGTACAAGGCACTTTTTGTAAGAGCCTGTGTAGGAGGCACCTTTTGTATTCCTAGAATCTAAAATACTGGCATGTAAATGTTAGGAATTCACACATTGACTTTAAGATCTACCCTTTGGTTGGATGTGGTGGCTCATGCCTGTAATTCCAGCACTTTGGAAGGCTGAAGTAGGAGGACTGCTTGAGGCCAGGAGTTTGAAATCAGCCTAGGTAACAAAGCGAGACCTGGTCTCTACAAAAAAATAATTTTAAAAAGATCTACCCTTTGTATGGCCGGGGGGCGGGGGGCGGGGGGCGGGGGGCGGTGGATCCAGCCCATTGGTGTGTAGTTGATAATTAAATTTTGTTTATACCATAGTGTTACCGGACGAGGGTGTCCAGGTTCCTGGCGTTTTGAACAAAGAATTGGACAAAACACAGAAACAAAGCAATGAAGCAATGAAGCCACAAAAGCAGAGATGTATTGAAAACGAAAAGTACACTCCACAGGGTGGGAGCAGACCCGAGCAGCCATGAAGGGCCCAGTTACAGAATCTTCGCGGGTCCAAGTACCCCCTAGAGGTTTTCCATTGGCCACTTGGTGTTCACCTTATGTAAATGAAGTGGTGGCTTGCAATCAGTCTGATTGCAGAAAGCAACCAGTCAGAGGCTGAGTGAAGTTACAAAGTTACACTCCCATGCAAACGTCTGATTGGTTGCAAAAAGCAACCAATCAGAGATACTTTTAATTTCCCATCTGCCAATGCAGAAAAATGGGAGTTTGCAAAGGGAGTAGCCACTCGTCCTTTTGTCCTTTTGTTACTTAGGCATGGAAAGTTAGGGTTTTCCTTTCGATTTCGTTTTAGGAAGTCAGCGTGAAATGGCCTTGGGTTCCCTCCCTCCAGACCTTATTATTCTGCCTCAGTTGCACTCAGGGCCCCTGTCCCATAGTTCTGTGCTGATATCTGAGATATCGAGTGTGATATTGACTGAGGCAAACGACAAATTACCAATTCCAAAACGAATACTAATTGCATAATAACAGTTTCCAAGCTGTTAGTCTGCTTTCCTAAAAAAGCTAATTTAACACAAGCACAGAACTGGCTTTTGCCCATGGGTTGTATTTTCGGTTGGCAGATTTTGCTTTGCAAAAAGATTGGGGGAAATGAGGACTGTTGCAGAAGAAGCATACTTGGCCTTTTGTGAAGAGGGTACAAATTGCATCAACCTCTCAAGGCCTGAACGTGTGAACACAAGGACACTTAATACCTTCAAGAGAGGTCGATTACCTTTCCCAGAGGTAAAATGACCTAGTGCTTTGGCTTGAGTGGGATCCTTGAATTTTCAGCCCTTCGAAGGAGAGTTTTGTGCAGGATGGAGGTGCTTGAGTGCTGAGGAACTGAACCTGGGTTGGTACGCATTGTCCATAGGATTCAGGGCCCAGGGGAGGGCATGGTCACTAAATGGCTGATCCTCTCTGGAATGAAACTTTAGAAAGCAAAACGCAAAATTTTTTGATTACTATAGAATGCTGAAGTTACTGGACTCCTCCTGAGATTATGTTCATAACTTTTTAGCTGAAACTAACATCTACAAAGACCATCTATCTTGGATCAACCTATTTTCTGGTAACCAGTGTTAAATATTTTTTAATCAAAAATGTAAAACTTGCATTAGAATAATTTCTGATTTTCACCTTTTTAAATAGAATTTTTTAAAATATATTTTTTAAAGATGAGGTCTCACTACATTGCCCTGGCTGGTCCGGAACTTGTGCACTCAAGCAGTCCTCCCACCTCAGCCTCCCAAAGTGCTGGGATTACATGTGTGAGCCACTGTGCCCAGTTTGATTTTTGCCTCTGAAATATTTGAAGTATATTTTAAAATACATGCTTTTTGTGGGATTACATTTAGAAGACTTCTCTTTTTTGAAACTTAGAAAGAGTGGAAATTATTATCCGCAGCAGTGTTTTTGAATATTTCCTTTGCCTCATGCCTTAATTCTTGTGGAACCTGGAAGAAGTAGAGGTGCATTAAAAATAGTATATGTATCAACCAGGCGCCGTGGCTCATTCCTGTAATCCTGGCAGTTTGGGACGCCGAAGTGGGTGGATCGCTTGAGCCCAGGAAGTCGAGACCAGCTTGGGCAACATGGTGAAACCCCATCTCCACTGAAAATACAAAAATCAGCCAGGCATGGTAACGCATGCCTGTGATCCCAGCTACTTGGGAGGCTGAGGTGGGAGGATCCCTTGAGCCTGGGAGGTGCAGGTTGCAGTGAGCTGAGATCACACCACTGCACTCCAGCTAGGGTGACTGAGTGAGAACAGGTCTCAAAAAAAAAAAAAAAAGTATATATATGTGTCTCTTGAAGACCCCATCAGTTATGGGAAAGGGTATTCACTATTCTTTCCCAGACAGCCTGAGCATGAAAAAAAAAAAGTTCTGTTAGTGTGTGTCAAATTGAATGTTGGTGTTAATTGCAGGATTTGTGGGGAGTAGTTGTCCAGCTTTCAATCTCAATATGGCAAAGCCATGTGCTCAACTGTGAACACAGGTTAGAAGAGGTCAGAACTCAGTCTGATGGTGTCCTGTGGCTTTTATCTTTATAGATCCTGTAGTTCTGTTTTGAGGGTACTTATAACATTGAGGAAGCTGATGTTTAAAAAGAACAGGTGCCAACATTGGGAAATAAGAAATGTTGGTTTCAAAATTTTCTGGTGAGGATGGCAGTGGGCATGCGCAGGTGCATTCCTAGATGTTCCCCACTCCCGCCAGGCGCTGGGGGCTCTGGGTAGCAATAACCTCCTCTCTGTGCAGAAGTCCCACATTACATGCAACTGCTTTGTTGACGTTTCGTATCCACAACTGTGAAGGTCGCAGAGTGAGATAGTGGGCAACACAGCAAAAAAAAAATGCATGCTTTCCTAAGAAAACAGAGCCTCACTTTACACTGGGAACACACAAGTGCTGTGAAACTGGACTTTGATTTTTCCCCTGTGAGAGGAAATTCTGATGAAACTATGGCACTTATCTTAGCAATCACTTCATAATGCAACCTTGGTGCTCACAATTAACCACTTTTTTTTTTTTTTTGAGACAGAGTCTCGCTCCATTGCCCAGGCTGGAGTGCAGTGACGCGATCTCGGCTCACTGCAAGCTCCACCTCCTGGGTTCACGCCATTCTCCTGCCTCAGCCTCCTGAGTAGCTGGGACTACAGGCGCCCGCCAACACGCCTGGCTAATTTTTTTGTATTTTTTTAGTAGAGACGGGGTTTCATCATGTTAGCCAGGATGGTCTCGATCTCCTGACCTCGTGATCCACCCGCCTCGGCCTCCCAAAGTACTGGGATTATAGGCGTGAGCCACCCCGCCCGGCCCACAATTAAGCACTTTTAATAGCAAATGAAAAGCCTTGCATTTCTAGAGATTGCTCAAAAGCAAAGGCTGTATTGAGAAGAACTTAATGCTTTTTAAAAAGTGGGCCTGGCCTCCTTCAGCTCTCCCATTTTTCTTTTTCTTGTTTTCTATTCTGGCAGTTGCACAGGAAGAAGACAGCACGAACAATTTACTGCCTGTTCCAGTGAATGATGAGTCTGGATCACTGTTCAGGGGACTATCTCTTTGCTTTGAGTCCCAATAACCCCAAATATTCCCTTTCTATTTTTAATTAGCAGGAATTCAAGATCTCTTAAGGATGAAGAGAGCAACAAAATACATTGGACGTTGTGATTGTCCGTTTTGAGTTGGGGAAGATGTAATAATATGCCTTCTGGGCTGGGGATGGGGGAGAAAAGGGAGAACAGCCTCATTCTGGCTTTGGTGGAGTTTCCTCTCATGATTCTTCTGAAGCAGCAGGACCTTTGGGCCAGAATGGCTCCTATTCTCCTGTGTCCCCCACAAAAAGGGAGGGCAGTGGACAGAATTTGGAGCGTGTCGAATCAATGCTTAGCTGTTGCCTTCGCATAAATACTGAGTAGCCACTTAGGAAGCTTCCCCTAGAGTCCGGAGTTGGGCATGAATGTTCCTATTAGCACGGATGGGGCTCTACTCTGTCTGAAAACACAGTTCTCTCACTAGGAACTCACCCACCCCATCATGCATATGTATGTGGTCCCAAAGGGTAAGAGTGAGGATGGGGTGATGGAGAGCAGAGGAGAAAAAGTATGGGTCAGTAAACACAGCACGGGTACCTGGAGAACTTCTGTGAAGTGCAGGGCGTATTCATGCTGACGCAGAAAGGTCACCTCATGAAAAGAGGCCTCCTCACCATTCTGTTTCAATGTCATTCCCTTATAAATACCAATCCATACATTATTAACCCCATTTGATACACACACAGACACACACAAATGGGGCACTGACTTTGTTTATTCGGCATTTGGTGAACTGCTCTTGATGTTGTGCTCCGCACAATTAAAATCTGCCAGAAAAACACTTTGGAAACTGTCATGAAGACAGTACCTTAGAGAAGGGGGACTACAAAATGACGGCTGATGACGGGGGCTCATTCCAGGCCAACTGGGGCCAGGCCAAAGGAAGGCAAGGGCAGAAGAGGCATAGGTGGCATCGGCAGCCTGAGCAGTGGTGGCTCCAGAAGAGCCCATCTCCAACAGGGCTCTGGAACACGGATGACATGATAGGGCCCATCCAAGATTATGCCTACCCAGTGGCCCAGGGCGACAGGGCCACTGTCATGTTATTTCTGAACATTAATTAATGTCTCCTGATATCTCTTCTACTTGACTCACCTATTTTTATTTTTGTTTTATTTTATTTTTTTGATATATTTAATTTTGTTAACTAAATCTTAAGTTTAAATATTGACAATGTCACACTTGAATTATTGAATATATTTAACTTTATGAAATATGTTGCTCTAAATATGCATATTTAGTTTAATGTGTATTGTTTTATGTAGATAACTTAGAGATAATTTTGTATTTGTCTGTAATCCTAACCACAGAATGTTACAGTTTTCAGTGGCACTAACACTTTCTTCTCTAAGAACATTAAAATAAATGAGCCAACTGGAATAATGCCAACACTTCTAATTATTGGGCCTTAGGAGTAAATAGATCAATTAAGAACTATGTCTTCTAAAATAGCAAGCTTAGAGATGTGCTCGGACGTGACAGGTGCTTGTTCCTGATGACAAGGGTGAATGGCCTTGTAGGACTCTTTAAGGAGATTGCATGTTAGCCTAGGTTTTGTAATAGCCAGTCTCCAAGATGGCCCTCAGTGATCCTTGCCTGTTGGTATTCATGCCCTTGTGTAGTTTCCTCCCATATTGAATTAGGGTTGGCCCTCTGTGACCAATAGAATACAGCAGAAGTGATGGTGGGCCTTCCAACGCTGTCATAAAATCCACTGATGCTTCTGCTTTGGTGTCTTGGATCACTCACTCTGGGAAAAGCCAGCTACAATCCTATGAGGATCCTGAATAACCACTGTAGGAAGGCCCATATGGAGAAGAAGGAAGGTGTGCAACCAACAGCCAGCACCACTTTGCCAGTCACGTGAATTAGTCAGCTTGGAAGTGAATCCTTCAGCCCCACTCAAGCCTTGAGATGACTGCAGCCCTGGCCAAAATCTGATTGCATCCTTCTCAGAGCAAGAACTTCCAGGCCAAACTCTTCCAAATTTCCTGACTCATAGAAACCATGAGAAATAATAAATGATTATTGTTTTTCTAACCCACTAAGTTTTAGAATAACATGTTACTGATACAGAAGGTATGGAAGTGATGTGACTCATTCAAGGAATTTTTGTTTTGTTTTGTTTTTGGGTTTTTTATTTTTTATTTTATTCATTTATTTATTTTTTTTGACAGGGTCTCACTCCTGTCATCCAGGCTGTAGTGCAGTGGTGCAACTATGGCTCACTGCAACCTTGACTCCCTGGGCCCAGGTAATTCTGCCACTTCTGCCTCTCAGGTAGCTGGGACCACAGGTGCACACAACCACCGTTGGCTAATTTTAAAATTTTTTGTAGAGATGGAGTCTTGCTATGTTGCCAGGGCTGGTCTTGACCTCCTGGGCTCCAGTGAGCCTCCTGCCATGGCCTCCCAAAGTGCTGGGATTACAGACATGAGACACTGCAGCCAGCCATAGGCCTGGATTTAGAAACAACTCTGCCTGAGGCCAGGCATGATGGCTCACGCCTGTAATCCCAGCACTTTGGGAGGATGAGGCAAGAGGATCACTTGAGGTCAGGAGTTCAAGACTAGCCTGGCCAGCATGGTAAAACGCTGTTTCTACTGAAAACACAAAAATTAGCTAGGCATGGTGGTTTGTACCTATAGTCTCAGCTACTCAGGAGGCCAAGGCGGGAGAATCGCTTGAACCCAGGAGGCAGAGGTTGCAGTGAGCCAAGATCGAACCACTGCACTCCAGCCTGAGCGACAGAGCAAGACTCCCGTCTCAAAAAAAAAGTATATATATATATACACTTATATATACATACTGTTATATATATACACTTATATACTTTTATATATATACTTATATATATACTTTTATATATACTTACATATACTTTTATATATATACTTATATATACTTTTATATGTATATACTTATACTTTTGTATGTATATTTATATATACTTTTATATATATTTATATATACTTTTATATATATACTTATATATGTATTGTATACTTATATATATATATTTTTAAAGACATCAGCAACATTGTCTGATTTTACTTATTTATTTGTTATTATATATTTTTTCATACAGAGACAGGATCTTGCTGTGTTGCCCAGCCTGATCTTGATCCTGGCCTAAAGTTATCCTCCTGCCTTGGCCTCCCAAAGTGCTAGGGCCTCCCAAAGTGCTAGGGCCTCCTGCTAGGCCTCCCAAAGTGCTAGTGGCAGTGTGAGCCACTTCCCAGCTCA
Organism: Gorilla gorilla gorilla; assembly: GCF_029281585.2. Lineage (NCBI taxonomy): Eukaryota > Metazoa > Chordata > Mammalia > Primates > Hominidae > Gorilla > Gorilla gorilla. The sequence continues at coordinate 131,680,491 of NC_073247.2, forward strand.
TAATCTGATTCTAAAGAGACAATTGATTTACTAAACTGAAATTTATTTTTTAATTTATTTTATTTTATTTTTTTATTATACTTTAAGTTCTAGGGTACATGTGCACAACGTGCAGGTTTGTTACATATATATACATGTGCCATGTTGGTGTGCTGCACCCATTAACTCGTCATTTACCTTAGGTATATCTCCTAATGCTATCCCTCTCCCCTCCCCCAACCCCACGACAGGTCCCGGTGTGTGATGTTCCCCACCCTGTGTCCAAGTGTTCTCATTGTTCAATTCCCACCTATGAGTGAGAACATGCGGTGTTTGGTTTTCTGTCCTTGTGATAGTTTGCTCAGAATGATGGTTTCTAGCTTCATCCATGTCCCTACAAAGGACATGAACTCATCCTTTTTTATGGCTGCCTAGTATTCCATGGCGTATATGTGCCATATTTTCTTAATCCAGTCTATCATTGATGGACATTTGGGTTGGTTCCAAGTCTTTGCTATTGTGAATAGTGATGCAATAAACATACGTGTGCATGTGTCTTTATAGCAGCATGATTTATAATCCTTTGGGTATATACCCAGTAATGGGATGGTTGGGTCAAATGGTATTTCTAGTTCTAGATCCTTGAGGAATTGCCACACTCTCTTCCACATTGATTGAACTAGTTTACAGTCCCACCAACAGTGTAAAAGTGTTCCTATGTCTCCACATCCTCTCCAGCACCTGTTGTTTCCTGACTTTTTAATGATCGCCATTCTAACTGGTGTGAGATGATATCTCATTGTGGTTTTGATTTGCATTTCTCTGATGGCCAGTGATGATGAGCATTTTTTCATGTGTCTTTTGGCTGCATAAATGTCTTCTTTTGAGAAGTGTCTGTTCATATCCTTCTCCCACTTTTTGATGGAGTTGTTTGATTTTTTTCTTGTAAATTTGTTTAAGTTCTTTGTAGATTCTGGATATCGGCCCTTTGTCAGATGGGTAGATTGTAAAAATTTTCTCCCATTCTGTAGGTTGCCTGTTCATTCTGATGGTAGTTTCTTTTGCTGTGCAGAAGCTCTTTAGTTTAATTAGATCTTATTTGTCAATTTTGTCTTTTGTTGCCATTGCTTTTGGTGTTTTAGTCATGAAGTCCTTGCCCATGCCTATGTCCTGAATGGTATTGCCTAGGTTTTCTTCTAGGGTTTTTATGGTTTTAGGTCTAACATTTAATTCTTTAATCCATCTTGAATTAATTTTTGTATAAGGTGTAAGGAAGGGATCCAGTTTCAGCTTTCTACATATGGCTAGCCAGTTTTCCCAGCACCATTTATTAAATAGGGAATCCTTTCCCCATTTCTTGTTTTTGTCAGGTTTGTCAAAGATCAGATGGTTGTAGATGTGTGGTATTATTTCTGATGGCTCTGTTCTGTTCCATTGGTCTATATGTCTGTTTTGGTACCAGTACCATGCTGTTTTGGTTACTGTAGCCTTGTGGTATAGCTTGAAGTCAGGTAACGTGATGCCTCCAGCTTTGTTCTTTTGGCTTAGGATTGTCTTGGCAATGTGGGCCCTTTTTTGGTTCCATATGAACTTTAAAGTAGTTTTTTCCAATTCTGTGAAGAAAGTCATTGGTAGCTTGATGGGGATGGCATTGAATCTATAAATTACCTTGGGCAGTATGGCCATTTTCACGATATTGATTCTTCCTATCCATGAGCATGGAATGTTCTTCCATTTGTTTGTGTCCTCTTTTATTTTGTTGAGCAGTGGTTTACAGTTCTCCTTGAAGCGTTGACCCACCTATTTTTAAAGCAAACCTTCAGTCAGAGGTTTTATAAGGTATTGGTTTAGTATATCGAACAATTAATATCATAAGAAAAAAAACCCCACAACATGTAACTCTATGCCATTGACATTTTAAACTACACTAGGAGAAGCTATTTCCTTATTGGAAAAATATTTTAGGAAAGTTAATGCTGTACCCCTTTCCCTTCAGTTCTGTTTTGGACTATGCTTATTGCTTTGTCTTTCTCCTCCCATTATTAATATTCTTTAAGGGTTTTTACCCAGCTCCTGGATGTAAGTCTAGTGGACACATTGCAATCAGTACCTGCTGTTAACGCTATGCTTGGTAACAGGATGAAGAAATTTCAGTATCCTGACAGTGGACCATTGGGTTGTCCTTGAGCAGCTGCCTCTGGTGCCTCACTTCATAGTGTCACCCTGGTTGTGGGGATAGTTGAGCGAGGTATAAGGTGGGCCCCATTTGCAGTTATATGGAGGGGAATGGTCCCTCCATTTGGGAAGCTAATTTTCTCACATTGTTCTCACAATAACTTCTTATTGCTTATTGGAAAAATGAGTTAATACTAGAGATACCTACTGATAACTTGGTAACTACTTAAATGCAGGCATAAAGCAATCATGGCTTGAAGCCAGATAATGCAAAACCAATCTTTTCTCACATCTGAATTCCTGTATATTAATTAATGAGTTTGCCCAATAGGTAATTAGTCACACGTTGTTAACTAGATATAACTAGATATACTGATTTAATTTAGAATTTTAATTAACCCACCCTTCTCACATTTAAATATTTATATCTTTTGTAATATGGAAGTAGTGCTATAAACGGAGTTATCTATGTAAGATGTATGTAAAGATAACTAGATATTACTAGAACTAGACTGAGTATGTGAAGGCAGGATGCTGTCAAACAAGTTTTCCTCAAATTTAACTTCATAATTCTTATTTTAGAAAACTTGCTATAATATAGATAATATGTGGTTCCTAGTTAAGTACTTACTTAGAGATATTGGAAATAACTAGAAAAATACCTGAATCTAGGATGTTGAAAAACACATTCTTTTTACATCCGAATTTAATTTCTTTTAACATAAGGTATTGGAAATATAGATAACTAGTGGTAGCTATGTAATTTTAAATTAGAGATACCTAGAATTAGCTAGAAAGCTACTTAAAGCCATAAAGCTGAAAAATACATGCTTTTCATCTCTAAAATATTCCTTTTTAAATATTTCTTTTTGGAATGTGCATTTAGTACTCAAAATACCTAGCATACTAAGGTAAGCTTTATTTTCATTTTTTTGAGACAGGTTCTCACTCTGTTACCCAGGCTGGAGTGAAATGGCACCATCATGATTCACTGTAACATCAAACTCCCTGGCTCAAGTGATCCTTCTGCTTCAGGCTCCCAAGGAGCTAGGACTACAGGCATATGCCACCATGCCTGGCTAATTTATTTTTTATTTTTTATTTTTTTAGGTAGAGATGAGGTCTCACTACGTTTCTCAGGCTGATCTGGAACTCCTGGTCTCAAGCCATCCTCCCACCTTGGCCTCCCAAAGCACTTGGGTTGACAGGTATGAGCCACTGCACCCAGCCTCTAAGGTAAGCTTTATATAAAGATAACTAGATATAACCTAGCCTGGGCAACATAGGGAGAACCTATTTCTACCAAAGATTTAAAAATTAGCCACGTGTGGTGGTGTGAGCCTGTAGTCCCAGCTACTCAGGAGGCTGAGGCGGGAAGGTCAATAGAGCCTGGGAATTAGAGGCTGCAGTGAGCTTGATGGGCTCAGTGTACTCCAGCCTGGGCGACCGAGTGAGGCCATCTCAAAGGTAAATAAATAATAAAAAATAGATACAACCTGAATGACTAGTTGAAGGCAGAAAGCTAAATAACACATTTTTTTCAATCTAACTTCTCATCATTGAAGGAATATGTTAGTAATATAGATGACTAATGTTACTTATATAACTACTTATAGAGAAATAACTGGAAATAGCTAGAAAATTAATTGAAGCCAGGATGTTGGAAAACATTTTTCTCAAGTGCAACTTATTATTTCTTCTTGAAGTAAAGTACTGGAAAGGTAGATAATTAGTGATACACAGATATATCGAAATAACTGGAAAACTACTAGCTGTCCAAAAAAGAACAACAACAGCAAAAAACTATACTTATCTGTTCTATATTTTTTGAATGCTATTACTATAAATAAGTAGTAATCAAGAGGCATTTGGTTTACTCTGGATAACTAAACATGACTGGAATAAGTAGTTAAAGCTGGAGAGCTAAAAAACACAACACAAAATTGTCAATTGTAAATTCTCCTTATCATTGGAATAATTAGTTAATACTGTAAATGTTCAGTTGGTACCTTTGTAATTATTTACCTAGAAATAACCAGAAATAGCAAGAATAGCTAGTTGAAGGCAGGAAGTTGCCAGTCACGTTCTTTTCAACACTAAATTCTCTGCTGAAGAAAAGTTGATCAATCCAGGAAGTTGAAACAATATTCTTCTCAACACTATAGTCGTATCTATTGTGGATATAATGAGTTAGTGCTGTAGATAACTATTTGTACCCAGGACACTAACTACTTGGATATAACTATTAATATGGAAATGAAGATGAGGTAGGAGGCCAGAGAAGTTGTTTTCCAGTCACAGGGTCACGACCCCACTGATGGAAACAGGATCAGGTCAAAACAGGATGCAGTCGTCCCAGCCTGTTGGCTCGAGCCTGTAATTCCTGCACTTTGGGAGGCCGAGGTGGGCGGATCACTTGAGGCCAGGAGTTCGAGACCAGCCTGGCCAACATGGTGAAAACCCATCTATACTGAAAATATAAAAATTAGCTGGGCGTGGTGACGGGTGCCTGTAATCCCAGCTACTTGGGAGGCTGAGGCAGAAGAATAGCTTGAACCCGGGAGGTGGAGGTTGCAGTGAGCCGAGATCGCGCCATTGCACTCCAGCCTGGGGACACAGTGAGACTCCCTTAAAAAAAAAAAAAAAGAAAAAGTAAAACAACAACAAAAACCCAAAAAACCAGGATGCAGGGAAGAAGCCAGCGAAATCCAGCAGATGGCGACAAAAGCTACCTCTAGTTGGCTTCACTGCCCATTAGCATCAAGACACTCCCAGTGTAAAGATAATTTACAACTGCCATAGCCAGGGGCCATGGCAATAGCCAGGAAGTTACCTTGTATTTTCTGGATACTCCTCACTCGTTTTCTTGAAAGTTCTCAATAACCTGCCTGTTGATTAGCACATAATTAAAAGTGGTATAAATACAGCTGCCAACAGCCCATCAGCTGCTGGCTCTGGGTGCACTGCCTATGGGTTAGTGCTGTTCTGCAAGAAGCAATACCAGTTCAATAAAAGTTGCTCTATCTCACTACCTGCTCATCCTCCATCCGGGCAAAATCCCAATTTGGCAGCTTGCCTGTCCTACGTCAAAGATAAGGAGGTGAGAAAATATTCTCATAAATACCTTCTTTCTTTTCTTTCTTTTTCTTCTTTTTTCCTTCCTTCTTTCTCTTCTTTTTATTTTCCTTCCTTTTTCTTTCCTTCTTCCTTCTTTTCTGTCCTTTCTTTCTTTCCTTTCTTCCCTTTCTTCCTTCCTTTCCTTCTTTTTCTTTCTTTTTTTGAGACAGCACCTCGCTGTGTTGCCTACACTGGAGTGCAGTGATGTTTGAAAGCACAGTCTTCACAGACTCAAATTCTTATTTTTTTGTGAAATAATGAGTTTATACTACAGATATCTGGTGGTACCTATGTCAGTAGTGAAATAGATTTAACTAGAAATAACCAGAAAAAAAATACGAAGTCATGAAGTTGAAAAAATCATGATTTACCACTGCAACTTCTTATTTCTTATTATTATAACGAGTTAGTATTATAGATATCTGGTGATGTCTACTTCATTACTTACCTCAAAATAACTGGAGATGATTAAAATAAGTATTGTAATCCTGGAAGGTGATAAAGAAAGTCATGCAGTACTATGTTCTCGTTCCTTGTTGGAATTTTGCCTTAGAACTATAGCTAAGTATTGGTACCTGAGAAACTAGATATGTGGAGACATCTGCAGATAACTAAAGTATCTAGTGTAAGAAGAAAAATATTCTTCTTGATTCTAAAATGTTATTTCATGTTGGCATGATGTGTTAGTACTGCAAATAACTGGTGGTACCTAGGGAATGAGTAAACTGGAGATCACTTGTGATATGTAGAATAATTAGTGGAATCCAGAGAATTACCTCATTTCTTGTTGGAATGATGGGTTAATATTAGAAATAACTAGGTGTCCCTTGTGAAATATATAATTAGAAATAAGTAGAGAGAAGCAGAAAAACTTGTAGAAGCCCAGACCCTGGAAACACATTTTTTCAAATCTAAATTCTTTTTACTTGTGGAATAATGAGTGAATGGTATGGTTATGCAGTGGTACCTAGGTAATTGGACACAACCAGAGTAAACGTTTGACAGCAGGAATGTAACAAAGAATTAAAAAAGATTATTTATGAAAATTAATATTATTAACATAAAAATAAATAAATAATAATGAGCAATACCATAAAACAAGAAGTAAGTATCACAAACAAGAATACAAACATTATTTGGAAATCTGACTTTTATTTTTTGTAATAGAGTGTTAGTATTATTGATAAGTAGTGGTATCTATTTATTTAGAGGTAACTAGACTTAACTCAGTCAAGTAGACACATAAAATTAACCACCACAGTATGTAACTAGTTTAGTAGGGATAGTTAGAGATAACCTGGAAATCTATTTGAATTCAGAAGTTGAAAAACCATTCGTCACACCCCTAATTCTTATCTCATATAAGAATACATATTTAGTACTATGGTTAACTACTGGTCACAAGATTACTAGTTAACTACAGAGAACTGGTTGGAGCCAGAAGGTGGAAACCACAATCCTCACAACTGGGAATTCTTGATTAGAGTTCCCTCTAATTAACTATACTACTGATACATTATTTCAACCAGAATTAAGAATTTCATGCTGAGTAGATTATGGTTCCACTTTTTAGCTTCAGCCAGTTATCTGTAGTTAACTAGCTAAGCTGTTACTACTAATTATCCATAGTAACAAATCCTTATTCAAACAGGAGATTAAGATTTAGGGTGGTAATCCCAGCACTTATGGAGGCCAAGGCGGGTGAATTGCTTGAGCCCAGGAGTTCGAGACCAGCATTGGGCAAACAGTGAGACCTCGTCTCTATAAAAAATTTTTTTTTAATTCGCCGGGCATAGTGGCTCCTGCCTGTCATCCCAGCTCCTCAAGAGACTGAGGTAGGAGGATGGCTTGAGCATGGGGAGTGGAGGTGGCAGTGAGCCAAGATGTTGCCAGTACACTCCAGCCTGGGCAACAGAGTGAGACTCTGTTTCAAAACAAACAAGCAAACCAAGATTTAGGGTGGTATGAAACAGTTTTTCAACTTCCAGATTCAAGCAGATTTTCTGGTTATTTCTGGCTATCCCTAGTAAAGTAGTTACCTCGCTACCAGTATTTGTCTATAGCACTAATACATGTTGCAAATATTAAATTTAGTGTTGAGAAAAAATGTTTTTTCATTTTCTTGCCTTCAAATTATCGTTCTAGGTATATCTAATTATCTCTAATTAAATAAATAAATAGATATTGTTCCCGGAACCGAGCCGGGTTTGGCTGCGTTTTCTTGTGGCCCAATAAGGACAAACAGACAAATTAGGAAAGAAGGGAATTTATTGCTGTAACCGGATACAGGGAGAAGGTCAGAGATATTCCACCAGACCAACTCAAAGCGTTACAATTTTCTTAGTGCTTACATAGGTTGGGGTTATGTGCCTATTTGCAGTATAGCATTCGCCTAAGTCTGTAGGTAACTAATTTTGTTTCAACTAGGTCAGAGGCAAAAAAATGCTTGCTAAGTCCGAGTATGCTGTGAGGGGCCCAGTGCCTTCAAGGCATGTCTATTGTGGTACCGGAGTGATTATTTCTGTCTTATCTCCTTTATAACTTGGCCCGGAGAACTGTCTTAGACTCTCCAATAAATCTGTTTGAACAGCTGCCTCTGTTACCTTGACTCGTCTCAGATTTCATCGACCCAAGACAGATCCTGGCACTAGGAATGTAAGGCTGTCTGCATTATTCTGACTTGCTCCAGGTTAGGGACAAGCTTATGCAAGGCTCCTACTGACCATGTGTTTCATTTCTAGCTTTGATGTCTGGACACCGATTTCCCTAGATTTAACTATTTGCTCAATGTTAAGGCAGCTCTGTGGAAATTTATGTAACTGAAGTGTTATGCAGGCCTGTGTGTGATGGTCAGGGAGAATTGGCCTGCCACAATAGCACTATGTATCAATAATATTACCTCATTGTTATTTTAAAATAAATGAAAGAATTAAAAACAAGTCTTTACTAACTTCCTGGTGTCGTATATTCATTCTGGTTATTTCTCTTCACCTTTATTTAACTGATTACCTATGTAACACTAGATAACTGCACTACTCACTCATTATTCCACTATAGTAAGAAATTAGCTTTGACAAAAATGTGTTTTTTCAATTTTGGGCTACTATGTACTTCTCTATTTAACTGTACTTATGTCTAGGTACTCCCAGATATCTGTAGTATTAACTCCTTATTCCAACAAGAAATTAGAAAGTAGACTTGAGAAAATGTTTCTCATCTTCCTGCATTCAAATAATTATTCCACTTTTCACAAGCTATCAGTTTGCTTTTTCCCTAGCTACCATGACTTACATGTAGTATTAACACATTATGCCAACAAGAAACGTGATGTCAGAATTGGGAAGAATGCTTTTTAGCTTCCTGGCTCATACTAGTCATTCTAGTTACCTCCAGTTATCCCTAGATACCTACTTTTTTAGGTATCACTACTTTTCTATAATTCTAAAGCAACAGTCCACCAAAGAATAAGGATCTAGTATATAAGACTGTGCGTTTCAGGCAAACTAAAATACACAAATGGGACTTCATTAAACTAAAAAGCTTCTGCACAGCAAAAGAAATAATCAATGGACTGAAGAGACAACCTGTTGAATGAGAGAAAATATGTGCAAACTGTTCATCTGACAGGGGACTAATATGCAGAATATACAGGGAACTCAAACAACTCAAGTGGAAAAACCCACAAATAATCTCATTTAAAGGTGGGCCAAAAACATGAATAGACATTTCTCAAAAGAAGACATACAAAAGGTATACGAAAAACTGCTCGAATTCGTTAATCATCAGAGAAATGCAAATGAAAACAACAATGAGATATTATCTTATGCCACTCAGAATAGCTATCATTAAAATGACAATAAATAACAGATGTTACTGAGTATGCAGAAAAAAGGTAAGTCTTATACAGTGTTGGTGGGCATGTAAACTAGTATAGCCACTATGAATGACAGTGTAGTGATTTCTCAAAAAACTAAAAATAGAATTACCATTCGATCCAGCAATCCCAACACTGGGTCTACCCAAAGGGAAAGAAATCAATATATCAAAGGGATACCTTCATTCGCATGTTTATTGCAGCACTATTCACAATAGCAAAGATACGGAAGCAACTTGTGCTCATCAACAGCTGAATGGATAAAGAAAATGTGGTACATATATTCCACAGTGGAATAGTATTCAACCACAAAAAAGAATGAAATCATGCCATTTGCAGCAACATGGATGGAACTGCAGGTCATTACCTTAAGGGAAATAAACCAGGCACAAAAACACAAGTATCACATGATCTCACTTATATGTGGGAGCTAAAAAATGTGGACACATGGAGGTAGAGAGTGGAAAAATAGATAACATAGAATGGAAAGAGTGGAGGGAGGGGGGATGATGAAGAGAAGTCGGTGGAAGGGTGCAAACATACAGTAAGATACAAGGAATAAATTCAATGTCTGATAGCAGAGTAGGGTGGATATACTTAACAAAAGTATACTTGGGTGAGGGATACCCTAATACCCTGACTTGACACTATGCATTAAATACATGCAACCAAATTTATTCTGTATCCCCTAAACTGGTACAAGTACACATGTCTCACGCCTGTAATCCAAGGTATTCAGGAGGCTGAGGCAGGAGGATTGGTTGGGTCCAGGAGTTCAAGACCAATTTGGGCAACACTGTCTCTAGAAAAGAAAAAAAAAAAACTGTGCATTTCAATTTCGACCACAAACGCATGTTCTAACTATCTTTAGTTACCTCTAGTAACCTCGTTGAATAAGTATCACCAGCTATCCATAGTATTAGCTGATTATTATAACAAGAAACCAGAGGTTAGAGTGGTAAATCATGATTTTTCAGATTTGTGCCTTCAAATATTTTTTCTTTTTTTTTTTTTTTGAGACAGAGTCTCGCTGTGTGGCCCAGGCTGGAGTGCAGTGGCACGATCTGGGCTCACTGCAAGCTCCGCCTCCCGGGTTCACGCCATTCTCCTGCCTCAGCCTAGCGAGTAGCTGGGACTACAGGTGCCCGCCACCACGCCCGGCTAATTTTTTGTATTTTTTTTTAGTAGAGACGGGGTTTCACCATGTTAGCCAGGATGGTCTCAATCTCCTGACCTCGTGATCTGCCCGCCTCGGCCTCCCAAAGTGCTGGGATTATAGGCATGAGCCACCGCGCCCGGTCGCCTTCAAATATTTTTTCTAATTACTTCTACTTAATTCAAATTTACTAGCGACCTACATACCACCAGATATCTGTAGTACAAACTCATTTTATCAAGGAAAGATAAGAATTTTGTCTTGTCGAGGATTGCTTTCCAGGTTCCAGGCTTCTCTGAGGTTTTCTAGTTATTTCTAGTTATCTCCAGTTCAGTAGTTACCATGTACTCCTGCTTATATAGAACTAACTCATTATGCTAACAAGAAATAAGAAGTTGGTTATAGGAAGACGTTGTTCTCCACTCTCTGGCTTTATCTGTTATTGACATTTTACAGGTGTGACATTATTGAGTCACAGAGACGTTAAGTAACCTGGTCAAAGTCACCCACTTGGGAAATGTCCAGCGCTGGGATTTGAACCTATCTTGAGTACTATCCATGATACAGAGGATGTTTGTTATCATGCTATATGCTATAATTTTCTTTGTAATTAGTAGCTGTAATTATCGCTATTTAACTAGTTTCCTGTGTTCAAGCAGTTATCTCTAGGACTAACTGATTCCAACAACAGACAAAAATGTAGTGTTGAGGAGAATGGTTAACTTCCTGAATTCAACCACTTTTCTTCAGCATCCTGGTTTAAACTTCTTATTCTAGATAATCTCATTTATCCCTCGGTTACTAATGAGAGAGGTACCACTAGATATCTATGGCACTAATTCGATATTCAAACAAGTGAAGGAAATTTTGAGCTGAATGATACTTTATTTCTGTTTATCTCTAGTTAACTAATTACAAAAGAACAATAATTATAGCATAATAGCAAATGTTATTGAGCACATCCTCTGTGTCAGGGATGGTACTGAGGATGGGTTCAAATCTCAGCTTTGGACATTTTCCAAGTAAGTGACTTTGAGCAGGGTACTTAACATCCAGGTGACTCAATAACACTACCTATAAAATGACAATAATAGCACATCAATATGTACCAGTTTGTTAAGAGGATTACATGTGTTAATATAAACAAATCACTTAGATCATTGCCTAGAACACAGTAAGAACCAGGTAAGTGTGAGCTACCATTAGTATCATCTCAATTAATCTCCACAACAGCTCCATGAGGTAGGTATTATTATAACAGGTTTTACAGATGAGAAAAATGAAGCACAGGGAGAAAAAACCACTCCCCAGGTTAGCTAGCTAGCAAATGTCAAGCAAAGCCATGATGCAGATGCCAGCAGTCTAACTCCAGGGTCCCTGCCCTCATAAATCTAGGACATCAAACTCATCATTTGGGCCTATTTTTGCTTGGATGATGCTCAATTACGTACAAAACATTTGCAAGAAGTGACTCAATTTAACTAAAATTTTTAAGTGAATACTAATTGATTGGTGGCCCGGTAGGTAACACTCACCGAAGGGGCACAGAAATGACTACTGAAGCTTAGAAAGCACTGAAGCAAGTCATGGAAATCTCTCAGACACCACACAACTCCAATTCTGACAGATGTCCTAGCTGGGCTAAGGCACACCATGATTAAAATCATTGTAGGTCTCTCACATAGTAACTGATCCCAGGCCAAATTTCATCTCAGAGTGTCTGGCCACGAGAAGGGTGAGGTCTACAGAACCCTGCAAGCGGCAGCCTGAGGAGGAGACATCTTGGTTAATGTCAGGGAGAGTCTGTGGGGGTGAAATTCCTTGACAGCATTTTCAGAGTGAATTGTTCAACCAACCATCTTGTAGCTGGTTTCCTCTCTATCCTCCTGGAACAGGAGAAAGGAGAGACTTACCTGTCTAGCACAGTGGGCGAAGTGAGTGGGTGTACCTTTATGGGCCTATGAAAATGGTTTATTTTATTAAATGGGTCTGATGGCAATGGTGTTTATCATGGCAAAAAAAAAAGGATAAATAATCCCAATATTCAGGAAACCAACTCATTCCAAGGAACAATTCTTATTTTTAATTAATTAATTAATTAATTTTTATTTATTTTTTTAGAGCCAGGGTTTCATTGAGTCGCCCACGCTGGAGTGCAGTGGTGTGATCATAGCTCACTGCAGCCTCCAATGCCTGGGGTTAAGCGATCCCCCCACCTCAGCCTCCTGACTAGCTTGGACGACAGCGCATGACACCATTCCCAACTATTTTGTTTTTTATTTTTTTAGAGATGGGTTTTTTTCTATTTTGCTCAGGTTGGTCTCAAACTCCTGGTCTCAAGAGATTCTCCCGCCGAAGCCACAGGAGTAGCTAGTATTTACAGGCGCGCACAACCGGGCCCAGAATCGTACGGGGGCACGATTTTTAAATTTTTTGGTTTTGAAATACAGGGTCTCGCTCTGTCGCCCAGGCTGGAGTGCAGTGGCTGGAGTGCAGTGGCGTTATCATAGTTCACTATAACCCACACCCTGCATCGTCCTGAGGTACACTTCTTAAGGGAAAAACATAGAGGTCCCAGTCGGCCCTGGCTCTTTTTTATTTGACATTTATCAGTAGGGAGCAAAAGGTCAGAATGATAGTTCTAGACAAAGAGTAGGAAAGGAGAAGCAGGAGGAGGAGGATGGGTAACAGAAGGGGGTGAGGATGGAGGGAAGACGGGAGCTAACCCAAGTCCCCAGCGCCTGCCCAGCACAGTGAACACTGGCACTTCTGCAGAGGGCTTGCAACCTAAGGCGCCAGAGCCCAGCATAGCTTAGCAGACATTGCATGCTCCACAGTCGCGTCTAGCGCCAAAGGAAGGGCCACTTGCAGTGTAAGCCTTCTGGGATGCACTAAACACCAGGCAGGGTTCTATGTGTACTCTGACGTGGAGTACCTGGAGCTTTTGCAAGGGGCGTGTTAGGTTTCTTGCAACTTGCACCTGAGCATCCAGAGTGCTCTGCAAATCCCAGCCCCAAACTTCCGCTTCCACAGATCTCCTGGAGAGCGTGGCGCACTCAACTTTCTGGACATTGCTGCAAAAACCTAGCATGCAGCCTCTGACTTCATCATTTCATCTTAATTACGGTCCGATTCGCGGACTTTGGGTGGGAACAGACCAGAACTAGAGAGACTCATCCATTAGTTACTAACTACCCAGAAGGGAGAGCGGTGCTGGCAGTCCAAATTGCAAGGTGCGCTGCCTTCAGCGTGCGGCGTCTTCGCCCTGGAGAAGCATCACGCCGGCCCGCCTGCCTCCAGGGCCACACGGAAACGTGTTCTGCAAACTTTCTCCAAGGGCTCGGGGGCTAGATTGGGTCTCGCTCCGCTGCCTCTCCCCCTGCCTCAATTTCGACTCGTGCCAGACAGCTCAGCCCCTCCCTCTGGCAGTCACCCCGCCCGGAGTGGGAGTGGTCAACGAAGCTGCAAAATGGATCGCAGGTCCCCACACACGTCCGACCCCTCCCCGCGCCCTGACCACGAACGCATCCCTGACTTAACCGCCACACTCGGGCCGTGAGCGCCTGCCAGCAGGGCCTTCCGCCACACACACACAGACACCGCAAGCAGCGGCGACCAGGGCAGGAGCCCATTCCCCGCCACCTGCAGGCGTCGGACCCGAAGTCCACGAGCCGGAACTCAGAGCAGGAGCCGAAGGACCCCAGCGCAGAATCCGTGGAGGCGCACGGCTTCATCCACCGCGCTCCCAGATGGGGTCCCAGCCCAGATCCAGCCACGAAGACACAGGCGACCCCGGCCTGGGTTTCCTGTTCCATGAGCTCCAGGAAGGCGACAGTCAGTGCTTGTCTGGGGACCCGGACCGGTGCTTTGGGGAACTCCCCCGGAGGGAGAGAGTTTGGGGAACTCTCCCGAGAAGGGAACTTTCCCGGAGAGCGGGGCGTGGACCGGACGCTGCTGCGCCTCCTCTCTCAGGCCGCGGTTCTATGCTGCCCTGTGCCCGCGCCAAACGCCCTGATCTCTCTCTGTCTCTCTCCTCTCTCAATCTCTCTTTGCCTTTCCTCCTTTCCAGATGCGAAGGCTGTAGGGACTTTGGTGATTGAAGCTGGAGGAGACGAGGAGAAGAAAATACGGTCCAAACCCGAGCAGGGAGCTGGAGCAGAAGAAGAAAGTCACTTCTGTGCGGGAGCTGCCGACCCCACGATCAAGGATAACCAGAAGCGCGGCGGTGGCGACCAGGAGCCCTCGCAGCAGCAGCCTGAGGCTTCCAGCCCAGGACTCCTCCGCGGAGGAGCCACAACCCCAATATTAGCGGCGTCTCTTCAGCCCCAGTGCGTTCAGCAGGTTGCACCTGAAGGAGCTAGACAGCATTTTCCCACGCTCTGAATATCCCGACGTGTTCGCTCGGTAAGCGGCTTGCTCTGGAGCTTCCCAGTTCCCAGGACTCTGGGGCTCTTCCCTGGACGCCTTTGGCTCTACCCATGTCTCTTTACCAGGCTCCAGTGCCAAGAGCTATTTAGGGGGCTCAAGGCCACTGGCTCAGGGCCGCTCTTGAGCTGTGGGATGCGGGCGATAGCAACTGGGCATCAAGGTATTTTTCAAGCAGTATAGATACGAATCAAGTTAAATATTTGCATTAAAATTATTAATCTTCGGGCTGGTGCTGTGGCTCATGCCTGTAATTCCAGCGCTCTGGGAGGGCAAGTCAGGAGGATCACTTGAGTCCAGGCGTTCAGGGCCAGGCTGACCAATATAGTGAGACTTCATCTCTACAAAAAATTTTGTAACATTAGCTGGGCATATTAGCAGCACGCACCCGTAATCCAAGGTGCTCTGGAGGATCGCTTGAGCCCAGAGTTCAAGGCTTCAGTGAACTGTGATCTGGCCACTGCCCTCCAGCCTGTGCTACAGAGCTAGACCCTGTCTCTAAAATTAGATACATAGATAAATTACATGAATAGATGACAGATAGATAGAGATAGAAAAATCTTGAATCCTAAGTGTTTTAGCTCTCTCTGAAATTCTGCACACAAAGGAAAACCATCCCCTACCTAATGCAAACCTGGGGCTATTTTTAGGTATCACAGAAAAATGTGCAAGAGCAGTTGGGAGGCTAGACATTTTCAAACTGGTATGAAATGTTCATAGGTGTATTTCGTTTCATCCACAATTCCAAATACTGAATTTTTGTAGTTTTCTTTCCCAGAAAGCAGCTTGCAATCTGCATGGATGTGAGTGAAGCCGAAGTGGAAGCCATTAAGCCTGATGAAAGCAATTGGTCAGAGTAGCCACTCTCTGAAACCTGCCTCAGTCCTTGAATACCTTTGTCCTACACATTCTCCAATTGGCCTGTTTTTGTTGCCTTTTCTATGTTTGCCAAGTGAGTTTTGAACTTTAGTGGGGGAATAATGGGATACGTAAACCTTAGCCTATGGAAATTTCCCATTACCAGAGGGAATATGCTTTCTAATGCGAAACAGAACTAAACTGTTACTTCTATTTCCTGTACAAGGTTAAGTGTAAATAAAGTTCCATTCCTTCTAACAATGGTATCCTTTAGAGAACACTTCTGTGTGGAGTTATGTTGGGACTGAGTCTGACTTGAGGAGTTTGCAAATTAATGCACCAAGGACCCATATTGTGAGAAGGTTCAACTGTATTTAAAATATTTAAACCAGGCTATGTTCTTAGCTAAATGACCAAATTTATAAATATTCAGGCATTGGGGTAAGGGAATAAGTTACATACAGAAAGAACACATTATATGAGTAATTAATGTATGTTTAGTTTCACTGAGACTTATGGGGAGGACATAGCTTAAAAGTCCAAGTGCCTGGTAGTCCTGCTGTTGTTTTTAAGGGTCTGATGAAGCCATGTAGAAAGTGGCAGCCTGCAATTTTGATTTTCTCCAATACTTTTATTTGTAAGCCGGAATACACTGCTAATATACTTGCATTACACTGGGGGTGTGGGGGGGCAGGTTTGCAAACAGGAAATTTGTTTAAAAATTGGAATAAAAAAGAACAATTTTGAAAAAGTTTTCACTTAACTAAGAAGGGTGAAAAGGTTAAAGAAAAACTGCATACACTCAAATATATACCTTGAAGATATGGCACAAATGGAGCTCTATGAGGGAATATTCTCTTTAGGAATTTCTGACAACTAAGGATTTTTTTTTATGTTACTGTTTTAAACTGGTGGGTTTTATGTAATTTGTTTGGTGGTGGGGTGGGGCACGCTCAATTTAGACCAGGTTCTTACCTGTGCTAATTTGAAATGGTTTTTCATTTTCCCAGGCAGTGGTGATTAATTTGTAGGTCATGAGATCAAGAAATTACTAAGATTACTTCAGTATTATTGACTGAGTATATTTTCAAAACAAAAAGAAAATCCAGGATTAGGTTATGAGCAGTGCTGTGCAGTTCATGTGAGTGCAGTGATGGGCCCCCCATGACTAAGCCTTTTTTTTCAGACCATCTTTTTCACTCTCAAGAGTTTTCAGAGTATGAAGTCTGGCCCAGTGGCTCACGCCTGTAATCCCAGCAATTTGGGAGGCCAAGGCAGGCAGATCACGCGAGGTCAGGAGTTCGAGACCAGCCTGGCCAACATGGTGAAACCCCATGGTGAAAATACAAAAATTACCTGGACTTGGTAGCGCACCACTGTAGTCCCACCTACTAGGTGTAGCATGAGGCAGGTGGATCGCTTGAACCTGACAGGCAGAGGTTGCAGTGAGCCAAGATCGTGCCACTGCACTCTAAATCTGGGTGACAGAGCAAGACCCTGTCTCAAAAAAAAAAATTTTTTTTTCAGAGGATGAATGGCCCCTTAGGCATCCTTTATGAAACCTGATTAAAGATCCAGCCTGCTCCTATTGATGTAGTTACTTCAGACTGAAGATGGGCTTTTCAAACGGGGTTGCAGTGTGTGAAGATCTGGCCATTGCACTCCAGCCTGGGTGACAGAGTGAGACTCCGTCTCAAAAACCACAACAAAAAAGAAACTTTAGAAAGCAAAACCCCCAATTTTTTTGATTACTATAGAATGCAGAAGCTCCTGGACTTTTCCCGAGATTGTGTTCATAACTTTTCAGCTGAAACTAACATCTGCGAAGACCATCTATCTTGGGTGAACCTATTTTCTGGTAAACAGTGTTAAATATTTTTTAATAAATAAAAATTTTAAACTTGTATTAGAACAGTTAATTTCTCGTCTTTGCCTTTTTTCCTTTTTTAATATGTTTTTTAAATCCCTTTTGAGAGATGAGATCTGACTATGTTGCCCAGACTGGTTTTGAACTCCTGAGCTCAAACAATCCTCTCACCTCGGTTTCCAGAAGTGCCGGGATTACTGGCCTGGGCGATCACACCTGGCCTGGTTGTTGCCTTTGCAATATTTGAAGTACATTTTAAAATACATGCGTTTTGTGGGATTACTTTTAAAAGAACTCTCTGTTTTGAAATTTAGATTGAGTGGAAACTATTATCTAAAGCATTATTTTTTACTATTTCCTCTGCCCCACGCCTTAGTTCTTCTGGAACTTCGAAGAACTAGAGAGACATTAAAAATAGTACATATGTCGGTGAGTTGCCGTGGCTCCGTTCAAGCGATGCCGGGGGGTGGATCGCATGAGCCCAGGAGTTTGAGACAAGCCTGGGCAACATGGTGAAACCACAGCTCCACTAAAAGTACAAAAATCAGCTGGGCATGGTGGTGCATGCCTGTAGTCCCAGCTACAGGGGAGGCTGAGGTGGGAGGATCCCTTGAGCCTAGGAGGTGGAAGTTGCAGTGAGGTGAGACCGGGCCACTGCACTCCAGCCTGGACGACGGAGTGAGACCCTGAGTCAAAAACAAAAACAAAACAGACAAACAAGTAAATACATGTCTCTTGAAGACTCCATCACTTATGGGAAATGGTATTCACTATTCTTTTCCTGAGCATGAAAAAAATGTTCTGTTAGTGTGTGTCAAATTGAATGTTAGTGTTTACTGCATGCTTTGTGTGGAGTATTTCTTTGGCTTTCAATTGCAATATGGCAAAACCATGTGCTCAACTGGGACAAAGGTTAGAAGAGGTCAGAACTCGGTCTGATGGTGTCCTGTGGCTTTTATTTCTATAGATTCTGTAGTTCTGTTTAGAGGGTACCTACAGCATTGAGGAAGCTGATGTTTAAAAAGAACAGGTGCCACATTGGGAAATAAGAAATGTTGGTTTCTGGCCGCGTGTGGTGGCTCACGCCTGTAATCCCAGCACTTTGGGAGGCTGAGGCAGGCGGATCACGAGGTCAGGAGATCGAGACCATCCTGGCTAACAAGGTGAAATCCCGTCTCTACTAAAAATACACAAAAAATAGCCGGGCTTGGTGGCGGGCGCCTGTAGTCCCAGCTACACGGGAGGCTGAGGCAGGAGAATGGTGTGAACCCGGGAGGCGGAGCCTGCAGTGAGCCCAGATCGCACCACTGCACTCCCGCCTGGGTGACAGAGTGAGACTCCGACTCAAAAAAAAAAAAAAAAAAAAAAGGAAATGTTGGTTTCAAAATTATCTGGTGAGGATGGCAGTGGGCATACACAGGCGCATTCCTAGATGTTCCCCAATTCAGTCAGGCGCTGGGGGCTCTGGGTATCAATAATCTCCTCTCTGTGCAGAAGTCCCACATTACATGCAATTGCTTTGCTGACATTTCATATCCACAACTGTGAAGTTCGCAGAGTGAGATAGTGGACAACACAGCAACAAATGCATGCTTTCCTAAGAAAACAGAGCCTCGCTTTACACTGGGAACACATACGTGCTGTGAAACTGGACTTTGATTTAACCCCTGCGAGAGGAAATTCTGATGGAACTGTGGCACTTATCTTAGTAATCACTTCATAGTGCAGCCTTGGTGCTCACAATTAACCACTTTTAATAGCCAACGAGAAGTCTTGCATTGCTAGAGGTTGCTCATAAGCAAAGGCTGTATTGAGAAGAACTTAATGTTTCTTAAAAAATGGGCCTGGCTTCCTTCACCCTCCCATTTTTGTTTTTGTTGTTTTCTACTCTGGTAGTTGCACAGGAAGAAGACACCATGATCAAATGACTGCCTATTCCAGTGAATGATGAGTCTAGATTACTGCTCAGGGGACCATCTCCTTGATTCCAGTGCCAATAACCCCAAAGATGCCCTTTCTATTTTTAATTAGCAGGAATTCGAGATCTCTTAAGGATGAAGAGAGCAACAAAATACATTGGACAGTGTGATTGTCCGTTTTGAATTGGGGAAGGTGCAATAATATGCCTTCTGGGCTGGGGATGGGGGAGAAAAGGGAGAACAGCTTCATTCTGGCTTTGGTGGAGTCTCATCTCATGATTCTTCTGAAGCAGCAGGACCTTTGGGCCAGAATGACTCCTATTCCCCTGTGTCCCCCACAAAAAGGGAGGGCGGTGGACAGAATTTGGAGCATGTCGAATCAATGCTTAGCTGTTGCCTTCCCATAAATACTGAGTAGCCGCTTAGGAAGCTTCCCCTAGAGTCCGGAGTTGGGCATGGATGTTCCTATTAACATTGATGGGTCCCTATTCTGTCTGAAAAAAAGGGCCAAACTAGTTCTAAATTCACTAAAAGTCACCCGCACCAGCTCTGCAGCTCCTTTCCATCACTGCCCTCACACAAACTGCAGAGCGAGGCTCATAACCTCATCCTGGATTTTGTTTTCGTTTTGGAAAATTCTCTCTTAATAAAACTTAAGTAATCTTAGAAATCTTTTGATCCCGTGACCTACAAATTAATCATCACTGCCTGGGAAAATGAAAACGTATTTCAAATAAGCACAGGTAAGAATCTGGTTTAAATTGAGCGTGCTCCCCATCACCAAACAAATTTCATAAAACCCACCTCTTTAGACAGTCCCATCAAAATAATTCCTCAAGAGAATATTCACTCATAAAGTTCAATTTGTGCCATTTCTTCAAGGTATATATGTAAGTGTATGCCATTCTTCTTTAACCTTTTCACCCTTCTTAGGTGACTGGAACCTTATTCAAAATTGTTCTTGTTTGTTCCAATTTTTAGGCAAATTTGCAGTTTGCAAACCTGTCTCCCCCCGACCCCCACTGTAATGTGCGTATTTTAGCAGTGTTTTCAGGTTGACACATCGAAGCATTCCAGAAAATTACAATTTCAGGTAGCCACTTTCTACATGTCTTCATCAGACACTTCGAAAAAATAGCAGGACCACCAGGCACTTGGACTTTTAAGCTATCTCCTCCCCATCAGTCTCAGTGAAACTAAACGTACTTAATTACTCATATAGTGTGTTGTCTGTGTGTGTGACTTAGTCCCTTAACCCAATGCCCGAATATTTATAAACTCACTCACTGAGCTAAGAACATAACTTGGTTTAAATATTTTAAATACAGTTGAAGCTTCTCACATCGTAGCTCTTTGGTGCATTAATTTGCATACTTCTAAGTCAGACTCAGTCCCAAGATACCTCCACACAGAAGTAGTCTCTAAAGGATACTATTGTTAGAAGGAACCGAACTTTGTTTATTCTTAATTTTGTACAGGAAATAGAAGTAGCAGTTTGGTATGTATAGTTTTATTTTTCCATTAGAAAGCATATTCCCTCTGGTAATGTGTAATTTCCATAAGCTGGGGTTTCCTTATCCCATTTTTCACCCTCTAAAGTTCAGAACTCACTTTGCAAACACAGAAAAGGCAACAAAAATAGGCCAACTTGAGAATGTGTAGGACAAAGGCATCAAAGGACTGAAGCAGGTTTCAGAGTGGCTACTCTGACCAGTTGCTTTCATCAGGCTTACTGGCTTCCACTTCGACTTCACTTACACCCATGCATATTGTAAGCTCCTTTCTGGGGCAGAAAACCACAAACGTTCAGTATTTAAACTTTTTCAGAATTGTGGATGAAATGAAATACACTGATGAACGTTTCATACCGGTTTGAAAATGTCTATCCTCTCAACCGCTCCAGCATATTTTTCTGTGATACCTAGCCCCAGGCTTGCATTAGGGATGGCTGTCCTTGGTGTGCAGAATTTAAAAGAGCACTAAAACACTCAGGATTCAAGATATCTCTTTCTATTTAACTGTCCACCTATCTATTTAATTTTAGAGGTAGGGTCTAGCTCTGTTGACCAGGCTGGAGGAGGGGTGACACAATCATGGTTCACTGAACCCACGAACACCTGGGGTCAAGCGATCCTACGGAGTAGCTGAGACTACAGGTGTGTGCCACCATGCCGGTCTAATTTTTTAATTTTTAATTAATTAATTAATTAATTAATTAATTTTTTGAGACGGAGTCTTGCTCTGTCGCCCAGGCTGGAGTGCAGTGGCGCTATCTCAGCTCACTGTAAGCTCCGCCTCCCAGGTTCACGCCATTCTCCTGCCTCAGCCTCCCGAGCGGCTGGGACTACAGGCGCCTGCCACCACGCCCGGCTAATTTTTAAAAATATTTTTAGTAGAGACGGGGTTTCACCGTGTTAGCCAGGATGGTCTCGATCTCCTGACCTTGTGATCCGCCCGCCTCGGCCTCCCAAAGTGCTGGGATTACAGGCTTGAGCCACCGCACCCGCCCTAATTTTTTAAATTTTTACGTAGCGACAGAGTATCATTATACTGCTCAGGCTGGTCTTGAACGCCTGGACTCAAATGATCCTCCTGCCTCGGCCTCCCAGAGTGCTAGGATTACAGGCATGAGCCACCGAACCAGCCCGAAGATTAACAAATGTTAAGGCATTATTTTAAAAATCAAGACCAATGAAAAAAATCCACAGTAACCAAATTGTTAAAATGTTCAATAAAGGCAAGATCCAACCGTGTAGGACTCACTCTCCTCACCCTGATGTCAATCGCAATTCCAACAAAACATTTCCAAAACAGGAGTCTGGCCAAAGTTTCCCGGCTTGATTCGTTTCTATAATGCGTGAAAAAATACCTTAATGCCCAGTAGGCATCGCCCTCACCCCACAGCTCAAGAGTGACCTATTCCAGTGGCCTTGAGCCCCATATGTAGCTTTTGACTCTGAAGGGGAGGGAGCGAGACTGGGGCAGGGCCAAAGGCGTCCCGGGAAGAGCCCTAGCGTCCTGGATAATTGCGCACCTCTAGAGCAAGCCGCTTACCTAGCAAACACGTCGGGATACTGAGAGCATCGGAAAATGCTGTCTAGCTCCTTCAGGCGCAACCCACTGAATGCACTGGGGGAGAAGAGATGCTGCTGATCTTCTGGCTGCAGCTCCGAGGAGGAAGAGTCCTGGGCGGACTCCTCAGGCTGCTGCTGCCAGGGCTCCTGGTATCCACCGCCGCCCTTCTGGTTGTCGTCGAACATGGGGTCCGCAGCTCCCGCGCAGACGTGACTTTCTTCTGCTTCTGCTCCCTGCTCGGGTTCGGACTCTTCTTCTTATCCTCTCCTCCCACTTCAATCACCGAAGGCCCTATAGCCCTATAGCCTTCGCATCTGGAAAGGAGGAGAGGGAAAGGAAGGGAGGAAGGGAGGGAGGGAAGGAGGCGGGGGGGGGGGGGGGGAGAGAGAGAAAGAGAGAGAGAGAGAGAGAGAGAGAGAGAGAGAGGCGCACAGGGCAGCCTAGACTCGCGGCCTGAGAAAGGTGGCACAGCAGCTTCCCGCCCACGCGCCTCTCTCCAGGAAAGTTCCTTTCCTAGAGTTGAACAAATCACCGGTCCGGGTCCCCAGCCAGGCACTGACCGTCGCCTTCCTGGAGCTCATGGAACACGAAGCCCAGGCAGAGGTAGCCGGTGTCTTCGTGGCTGGATCTGGGCTGGGACGCGATCTGAGAGCGCGGTGGATGAAGCCCTGCGCCTCCGCGGATTCTGCGCTGGGGTCCTCTAGCTCCTGGTTCGAGTTCCGGCGCGTGGACTTCGGGTCCAACGCCTGCACGTGGCGGGGAGCCGGCTGCTGCCCTAGTCGCCTCCGCTGGCAGGGTGTGTGTGTGTGTGTGTGTGTGTGTGTGTGTGTGTGTGTGTGTGTGTGTGTGTGTGTGTGTGTGTCGGACGGAAGGTCCTGCTGGCACGCGCTCACGGCAGGAAGGTGGCGGTAAAGTCAGGGGCGAGCTCCTGGTCAGGGCGCGGGGAGGGGGTCGGGCGTGCAGGGAACCGCGCTCCAGTTTGCGGCTTGGTTGACCACTCCCAACCCGGGTGGGGTGACTGCCAGGAGGAAGGGGCCAAGCTGCCTGGCGCCAACAGATTGGGGCAGGGGAAGGGGCGGAGGAGCTAGACCCAATAGAGAAAGTTAACAGAACATGTCTCTGTCCAGCCCTCCAGGCACGCGGGCTTGCAGAATGCTTCTCCAGGGCGAAGGCGCTGCAAGCTGAAGGCAGTGCACCTTGCGGCGTGGGTTCCTGGCACCACGCTGCCCTCTGACTAGTTGGTGACTGACTAATGCATGTGACTCTCTGGTTGTGTTCCGTTCGCACTCAAAGTCCTCGAATCGGACCGTAATTAAGATGAAATGATGAGGTCGGAGGCTGCATGCTAGGTTTTTGCAGCAACGTCCAGAAAATTGAGCACGCAACGCTCTCCAAGGGGGTCTGGGGAACCCTGAGTTTGGGCCTGGGTTTGGCAGAGCGCTCCGGATGCTCAAATGCAAGCTGCAAGAAACCTAACACGCCCCTTGCTAACTAATTACTCCACCTCAGAGTACAAGCGTAGAACTCTGTTCGGTGTTTAGTGCATCTAAGAAGGGTTACACTGCAAGTGGATCTTCCTTTGGCTCTAGACGCGACTGCGGAGCATGAAATGTCTGCTAAGCTATATTCTGCTCCAGAGCCTCAGGTTGCAGGCCCTCTGCGGAAGCGGGAGTGTTTCTCGTGTGCTGGGCGGGCGCTGTGGACTTGGCTTAGTTCCCGCCTTCCCTTGCTCGTCATCACCTTCTCTTACCCACCCTCCTCGTCCTCCTCCTGCTTTCCCTTTCCTACTCTTTGTCTAGAATTATCTTTCAGACCTCTTGCTCCCTACTGATAAATGTCAAATAAAAAAGAGGCAGGGTAGATTGGGAGCTCTGTTTCTCCCTTCAAGAAGTGTGCCTCAGAACGATGAAGGCTGTGGGTTACAGTGATCTATGGTCGCCCCACTGCAATCCTGCCACTGCACTCCAGCCTGGGAGAAAAAGAGAGACCCTGTACCTTAAAAAAGAAAATGGTTCCTCGGGATGATGCTGGGCCCGGTGGTGCGTGCCTGTAATCCTAGCTACTCCAGGAGGCTGAGGCGGGAGGATCGCTTTAGCCCAGGAGTTTGAGACCAGCCTGAGTAACACAGCAAGACCCCCATCTCTAAAAAAATAAAAAACAAAAATAGCGGGACGTGGTGGCACGCACCTGAAGTCTAAGCTACTCACCTAGCTGAAGCGGGAAAATCGCTTGAACCTAAGCGTTGGAGACTGTAGTGAGCTATTTTTTACCAGCGGAGGCTGTTCAGTTTGTTGGCGTTTTGAACAAAGAATTGGACAAAACTCGCAAGGAAACAATGAAGCAACAAAAGCAGAGATTTATGGAAAACGAAAGTTCACTCCACAGGGTGGGAGCAGGCCTGAGCAGCCACTCAAGTGCCCCGATACAGAATCTTCTCGGGTCCAAATACCCCCTAGAAGTTTCCCATTGACTACTAGGTGTTCACCTTAGGTAAATGAAGTGATGACTGGCAATCAGTCTAAATGGTTGTGGAAAGCAACCAATCAGAGGCTGAAGTGAAGTCACAAAGTTCCATTCCTCTGCAAAGGTCTGATTGGTTCCAAAAAGCAACCAATCAGAGGTACTTTTAATTTCCCGTCTGCCCAGCAGATAAGGTGGGGGTTTGCAAAGGGAGTAGCCACAGGTGCTTTTGTTACTTAGGCGTGGGAAGTTAGGGCTTTCCTTTCAATTTAGTTTTAGGATGTCAGCCTGAAACGGCATTAGGTTCACTGCTTCCAGACCCTATTCTCCTGCCTCACTATGATCACACCACTGCACTCCATCCTGAACTACAGACTGAGACCCTAGCTGTAAAACATAAAACAAAATAAAAAATAAGAATCAGGCCTTAGGAATGAGTTGGTTTCCTGAATATTGGGATTATTTAGCCAATTTTGGCCTTCAGAACCACCACTGTCATCAGGCCTATTTAATAAATTAAACAATTTTCATAGGCCCCTAAAAAGAACTGGGACCCCCACTCACTTTGCCCACTCTGCCTGACAGATAAATCTCTCCTGTCTCCCATTCCTGGATGGTAGATAGGAAGCCAGCTACAGAATGGTTGGTTGACCAACTCACTCTGAAAAAGCTGTCAAGGAATTTCACCCACAGACTGTCCCTGACATTAACCAAGACGTCTCCTCCTCAGGCTGGATCTTGCAGGGTCCGGCAGACCTCACCCTTCTCATGGCCAGACACACTTTGATGAATTTTCGCCTGGGATCAGTTACTATGTGAGAGACCTACAATGGTTTTAATCATGGCGTGTATTAGCCCAACTCGGACATCTGTCAGAATTGGAGTTGTGTGGTGTCTCACAGCTGAGATTTCCATGACTTGCTTCAGTGCTTTCTAAATTTCAGTAGTCATTTCTGTGTCCCTTTGGCGAGTGTTACCTACCGGAGCACCAATCAAAGTAGTATTTACTTTAAAATTTTTAGTTAAATTGATTCACTTCTTGTAAATGCTACGTACTGAATTGAGCCTCATCCCAATAAACATAGGCACAAATGATGGGTTTGATGTCCTAGATTTATGAGGGCAGGGACCCTGGAGCCAGACTGCTGGCATCTGCATGATGGCATTGCTTGACATTTGCTAGCTAGCTCACCTGATGAGTTGCCTTTTCTCTCTGTGCTTCAATTTTCTCATCTGTAAAATGAGGTGATAATAATATCTACCTCATGGAGCTATTGTGGAGATTAATTGAGATGATACTAATGGTAGCTCACACTTACCTGGTTCTTACTGTGTTCTAGGCAATGATCTAAATGATTTGTTTATATGAACACATGTAATCCTCTTAACAAACCTATATACACATTGATGTGCTATTATATGTCATTTTACAGGTGGTGTTATTGAGTCACCAAGGTGTTAAGTATCCTGCTCAAATTCACTCACTTGGGAAATGTCCAAAGCTGAGATTTGAACCCATCCTCTGAGTATTATTCCTAACAGAGAGGATGTGCCCAATTACATTTGCAATTATGCTATAATTATTATTCTTTTGTAATTAGTTAACTAGAAATAAGCAGAAATAAAAGTATCATTCATCTCAAAATTTCTTTCACTTGTTTGAATATCGAATTAGTGCCATAGATATCTACTGGTACCTCCCTCATTAGTAACCGAGGGATAAGTGAGGATATCTAGAATAACAAGTTTAAACCAGGATGCTGAAGAAAAGTGGCTGAACTCAGAAAGTTAACCGTTCTCCTCAACACTGCATTTTTGTTTATCGCTGGAATCAGTTAGTCCTGCAGATAAGTGGTTGCACACATGAAAACAGTTAAACAAATCCCAGCTCTGGACATTTCCCCAGTGGGTGACTTTGAGCAGGTTACATAACATCTGTGTGACTCAATAACATCACACCTGTAACATGTCAATAACAGATAAAGCCAGAGAGTGGAGAACATCTTCTTCCTATAACCAACTTCTTATTTCTTGTTAGCATAATGAGTTAGTTCTATATGACAAGGGGCACATAGGTAACTACTGAACTGGAGATAATGAGAGATAACTGGAAAACAGAGAAGCCTGGAACCTAGAAAGCAATTTTCAATAAGACGAAATTCTTATATTTCATTGATAAAATCAATTTGTACTATAGACATCAAGTGGTATGTAGGTCAATAGCAAATTTAAGTAAAGTAGAAATAATTAGAAAATAACTTGAAGGTATGAATCTGAAAAATCAGGATTTACCACTCTAACTTCTGATTTCTTGTTATAATAATGAGCTAATACTATAGATAACTGGTGATACGTATTGATGTGGTTTGGCTCTGTGTCCCCACCCAAATCTCATCTTGAATTGTACTCCCATAATACCCACATGTTGTGGGAGGTACCCGGTGGGAGATAATTTGAATCATGGGGGCGGTTTCCCCCATACTGTTCTCATGGTAGTGAATAAGTCTCATGAGATCTGGTGGTTTTATCAGGGGATTCTGCTTTTGCATCTTCCTCATTTTCTCTTGGGGCTGCCATGTAAGAAGTGCCTTTTGCCTCCCACCATGATTCTGAGGCCTCCCCAAACACGTGGAACTGTAAGTCCAATTAAATCTCTTTTTCTTCCCAGTCTCAGGTATGTCTTCACCTGCAGCATGAAAATGGACTAATACACCTCTTTAATGAGGTTACAAGAGGTAACTAAGATAATTAGGACATGCATTTGACGTCGAAATTGAAATGCACAGTCTTAAAAAATTGTTTTTCTGGCTGGGCACGGCAACTTATGCCTGTAATCCCAGCACTTTAGGAGGCCGAGGTGGGCGGGTCACCTGAGGTTAGGAGTTTGAGACTAGCCTGGCCAACATGGTGAAACCCTGTCTCTACTAAAAATATAAAAATTAGTTGGGCATGGTATTGGGTGCCTGTAATCCCAGTTACTCGGGAGGCTGAGACAGGAGAATTGCTCGAACCTGGGAGGTGGAGGTTGCAGTGAGCCATGATTGTGCCATTGCCCTCCAGCCTGGGCAACGGAGCGAGACTCTGTCTCAAAAACAAAGAAAAAAATTGTGTTTCTTTTCTAGAGACAGGGTTTCACTGTGTTACCCAAGCTGGTCTTGAATTCCTGGGCCCAAGCAATCCTCCTGCCTCAGCCTCCTGAGTAACTTGGATTACAGGTGTGAGACATTTGTATTTGTACAAACTTATGGGATACATGAGGAATTTAGTCGCATGAATTTAATGCATAGTGTCAAGTCAGGGTATTAGGGTATTCATCATCCAAGTACATTTTTGTTAAGTGTACTCATCCTACTCTGCTATCAAACATTGAATTTATTCCTTCTAGCTTACTGTATGTTTGCACCCTTCCACCCACTTCTCTTCATCATCCCCCCTCCCTCTGCTCTTTCTATTCTATGTTATCTATTTTTGCCCTCTCTGCCTCCATGTGTCCACATTTTTAAGCTCCCACATACAAGTGAGAACATGTGATACTTCTCTTTTTGTGCCTGGTTTACTTCCCTTAAGGTAATGACCTGCAGTTCCATCCATGTTGCTGCAAATGGCATTATTTCATTCTTTTTTATGGCTGAATATTATCTCTTCCTGAGAGGCCGTAGACTGAGCCAATATTTAATGCTGGCTACAAGAAAATAGGTTCACCCAAGATAGATGGTCTTTGTAGATGTTAGTTTCAGCTGAAAAATTATGAACCAGTCTCGGGAGGAGTCCAGTAGCTTCAGCATTCAAGGCCCCAGATACAGAATCTTCTCAGGTCCAAGTACCCCCTAGAGGTTTCCCACTGGCCACTTGGTGTCCACCTCATGTAAAGGAAGTGGTAGCCTGCAATCATTCTGATTGGTTGCTTGTCACAACCAATCAGAGGCTGAAATAAAGTTACAAGGTTCACAGCCAATCAGAGGTGAATATGAAGTTACAAAGTTGCACTTCTATGCAAAGTAAGACTTGGCCCACAATCAGTTTGATTGGTTGCAGACAGCAATCAATCAGAGGCTGAGGTGAAGTTACAAAGTTACACTCCTACGCAAAGGTCCAAACGGTTGCAAAAAGTACCAGTCACAGGTACTTTCAATTTCCCATCGGCCCTGCAGAAAAAGTGGGTTTTGCAAAGGGTGTAGCCTCTGGTCCTTTTGTTATTTAGGCATGGAAAGTTAGGGCTTTTGTTTCAATTTAGTTCTAGGAAGTAAGCGTGGAACGGCCTTAGGTTTTCTGCCTCCAGACCTTATTTTCCTGCTTCAGAAGGGCTGAAAACTCAAGGATCCCACCCAAGCAGAAGCACTGGGTCATTTTACCTTTAGGAAAATTAATCAACCTCCCTTGAAGGTATTCGGTATCCTTGTGTCCACGCTTTCTGGCCTTGAGAGGTTGATGCAGTTTGTACCCTCTTCACAAATGGCCAAGTATGCTTCCTCTGCAACAGCCCTCATTTCCCCCAATATTTTTGCAAAGCCAAGTCAGCCAACCAACAGTACAACCCGTGAGCAAAAGCCAGTTCTGTGCTCGTGTTAAATTAACGTTTTTAGGAAAGCAGGCTAACAGCTTGGAAACTGTCATGATGCAATGCAATTAGTATTTGTTTTGAAATATGTAACTTATGGTTTGCCTCAATAAATATCACACTTGCTCCTTCTCAGATATCAGCACAGAACTATGGGACAGGGACCCTCACTTCAGTGGTATAAACAAAATTTAATTTTCAACTACACACCAATGGGCTGGATCCCCCCATACAAAGGGTAGATCTTTTTTTTTTTTTTTTTTGAGACGGAGTCTCGCTCTGTGGCCCAGGCTGGAGTGCAGTGGCATGATCTCGGCTCACTGCAAGCTCCGCCTCCCGGGTTCACGCCATTCTCCTGCCTCAGCCTCTCGAGTAGCTGGGACTACAGGCGCCCGCCACCTCGCCCAGCTAATTTTTTGTATTTTCAGTGAGACCGAGGTTTCACCGTGTTAGCCAGGATGGTCTCGATCTCCTGACCTCGTGATCTGCCCACCTCGGCCTCCCAAAGTGCTGGGATTACAGGCATGAGCCACCGCACCCGGCAGGTAGATCTTTTTAAAATGATTTTTTTTGTAGAGCATGGGTTTCGCTTTGTTACCCAGGCTGGTCTCTAACTCCTGGCCTCGAACAATACTCGTACCTCAGCCTCCCAAAGTGCTGGAATTACAGGCATGAGCCACCACTTCCAGATGAAGGGTAGATCTTAAGGTGAATGTGTGAATTCCTAACATTTACATGCCAGTGTTTTAGATTCTGGGAATACAAAAGATACCTCGTACACACATTCTTGATTTTACAATCAAGGGACACGAGAGATTGAAGTGGTGACATTCAGGCATAGACACCATAACTGATTTACCTAGACTCATCCCAAGCACAGCACCCAGACTAAATTAGAGCCACTATGAGAAGTGCAGGTTTGGAGCGTGACTTTTTCCTCTGATAGGCCCAAGAATTTTGGTTTAAGAAAAAAAAAAAAATAGAGGCAGGGCAGAAGGCAAGGAAGAATCTCTGTCCGTTTCATTTTTGAACGACGGGCAAAAAGATGAAACAAAAGATGTTTTAAAATCAGAAGTGGAGAAGAAGGCTGTGGAAACCTAGTGGAGAGAGGAATCCATGGGAATGACAGAGCCCAGAGCTGTTGTTCACTTTTAGGGAGCTGTGTGGTAACAGGGAGCTGTGTGGTAACGGGGAGCTGGGAGTAGGGCATCCACTGAGTGTTAGCCAGTGGGGCACAAAAAGATGGTTGTGGTCAACTGGGTTTTATAGGAGAAAGGAAAACAGAACTCAGGTTCATATACAAATGGATTTCTAATGTCTCCTTCCACAGCCCCCATCATAAGGTCAAGCAGTAGGGCCTGTCTTTTCTTTTTCTCTCTCACCTACCTGCCTTTTAACTCAGTTGGTCATCTTAAGGGGCTTACCAGGATTGAAACATTGATTAAGAAGGAGTGAAAGTCAGGACTGGGAGGGGCATCTCACAATGTGACTGGCCCTGGCGCAGGTCCCTAAGCCCAACACCCCAGGAAACATCCAGGATTGTCCTATTTCTTCATTTGATCAGAAGATATTTCCAAGAATGTCCAATTAATTCTATGCACCTACTCACCACATCAAAACTGCAATTCCAACAGGGAGTCAGAAAAATTTTGAAAGGTGTTAACTTGGTTCTTCCGCTGTTTGTTTAACATAGAGACTTGGACTTCCGAGGTATCCATAACCAAATCTGTCCTTCCCCGAGGTGGATTATGATCCAGAGATATTGCACAGTGATATATTAAACTGAATCTTTAATTCAGCAAACCAAGATAGGGGGTTAGTTCTGGATAAAAATTAAGCAGATTAAACCATTGGGTATGGACCAAATATTTCTCGTTTGTTCTTTTACCTGGACCAATTAGATGGATTCCTTTTTCATTGCTACAAACTGTCATTTTTGCTATTCATTTATTCATCCGTTTATTCCCTGTTGTCTTAGAATAGACAGGCAGATACAGAGAATTACAGTTTACCAGGAGTAGAAGCCCACCAGCAGAAACCCACAGTTGGAGCCAATATGAGTAGGAAAACTTTCAACTGTCATTGTTGAATTTCTAGAAGCTCAGCATGGACTATCTAGAGAGTTAAAACTCCAAGGGTGGGGGCAGCCTTAAGGGGACTGCACACTTTCATGAGTTTCATCTCCAGAAGCCCCACCAAGTCGTCACTGGGAAGGGAGGGCGTGGGAATCCCTTCCTGCTTCCAGCAGGTGGACAAGAAGAGCAATCATTTTGAAATATGCCCAGAGCTCTCTGTTTTCCTTAACCAAGGACTACTCTGGGAAGAAACTATTTTATCAGAGCCTAACCAACTTGGGTTTCCCCAGACTGACCAACCACGGGGAAAGGAAGCACTCAACTCCAGCCCCGTCTAGTCTGCCATCTAACCCAAAAGGATGGGTGGGGACGCTGAGAAGCACTTGTAAAGGTCACAGCCCAGGGACACAGGCTCAGTGAACAACTGAGATCTAATCATGGGATGATAGAATGCTTGCCCTCCTCCCAACCTTACCACCACATCAGTAAGAATCCTGTACAATAACTGCAGATTATAGGTGAATTACAGCTGAAAAGACTGCAAGCCTCACATTATATGTAAGAAGGAGCCTCTAGAAAAACTCAAAGACAACAAAGGACCCTACCAAGACAAGGACCCTTCAAGAAACTTTAACTTCTGACACCTAAAGTTACAGCCAACAGTAAACAGCCTAATCTTCCTAGCCAGAGAACCATAAAACCTCACACAAAAGTACTATCTACCTGAGTTTTTTTTTTTCCTTTTTCCTTTTTTTGTAGTGACAGGGTCTCACTGTATTATTGCCCAGGCTGGTCTCGAATTCCTGGCCTCCAGTGATCCTCTGACTCAGCCTTCCAAAGTGCTGGGATTACAGGCATGAGCCACCACACCCAGCCTACCTCAGTTCAGTTCTTTCTACCCAGTACATCAGGTATGATTTTCAACAAAAACGTATAAGACTGCTAAAAGTCAAAAAACACATTCTGGGACCAAGTGCAGTGGCCCATACCTGTAATCCCAGCACTTCAGAGGCCAAGGTGAGGGGATCACTTGAGCCCAGAAGTTCTAGATCAGCCTGGGCAACATAGAGAGACCCCGTCTCTACAAAAAATAAGAAAAAGTAGCCAGCATGGTGGCGTGTGCCTGTAGTCCTACTTACTAGGGGACTGAGGTGGGAGGATTGCTTGAGTACTGAAGGTTGAGGCTGCAATGAGCCATGATTGTGCCGCTGCACTCCAGCTTGGGCAACAGAGTGAGACCCTATCTGAAAAAAAATCACATTATGAAGAGACAAAGCAAGCATCAGAACCCAACTAAAATACAGCAGAGATTTTAGAATGATTAGATTGGGAATTTACAATAACTATGATAATTATGCTAAGGGCTCTATTGGAAAAAGTAGACAACATGCAAATCAGATGAGTAATGTATAGAAAGATAAAAACTCTAAGAAAAACATAAAAAAAATGCTAGGTATCACAAACATAGTAATAGAAATGAAGAATGTCTTGAAGGGCTCATCAACAGACTAGAGAAGACAGCAAAGAATCAGTAAACTAGAA
Source organism: Gorilla gorilla gorilla (assembly GCF_029281585.2). Classification (NCBI taxonomy): domain Eukaryota; kingdom Metazoa; phylum Chordata; class Mammalia; order Primates; family Hominidae; genus Gorilla; species Gorilla gorilla. Next base: position 131,713,571 of record NC_073247.2, read on the forward strand.
GATATGACAATAGAAACTTCCCAATATGGGCTGGACATGGTGGCTCACACCTGTAAGTCCAGCACTTTAGGGGGCCAAAATGGGAGAATTGCTTGAGGCAAGTGTGAGACCAGCCTGGGCAACATAGCAAGACCTCATCTCTGAAAAAAAATTATCCAGACGTGGTGCCTGAGGCAGGAGGATTGCATGAGCCCCAGGGTTGGAGGCTTCAGTGAGCTATGATCATGCCACTGCACTCCAGCCTGGGTGACAGACTGAGACCCTGTCTTAAAAAATAAATAAATAAATAAATAAATAAATAAATAAATAAATAAATGAAAGAAAGAAAAGAGGAGAGATGAGAAGAGATGAAAATACAACTTCCCAATAGGACAATAGAAATTTTCTAAACTGAAAAGCAAAGAGAAAAAAATAATGAAACAAAAACCAAACAGAATATCAAGGAACTGTGGACAATTACAAAGGTGTAACCTACGCATAATGGGAGAAGAGAGAAAAAATTGAAGGAATAATTGATGGAATAATGGCAGAGAATTTTCCAAAGTTAATGGCAGAGACCAAACCACAGATCCCAGAAGGTCAAAGAACATCAAACGGGATAAATACCAAGAAATCTACATTTAAACTTATTATATTCAAACTATAGAAAATCAAACACAAAGAGAAACTCTTGAAAGGCGGTGAAAACAATGGCTTACCTATCGAAGAGCAAGAAGAGGTGTTCAAAGAAAAACACCAACAACCTAGATTTCTTCATCCGGTGAAGTTACCCTTCGAGAAAAGGAGAAATAAAGACTTTTTCAGAGAAACAAAATTGAGAGAAATTGTCACCAGTATAACTGCCTTGCAATAAATGTTAAATGTTTTTCAAAGAAAAGAAAAATGATAGAGGTCAGAAACTCTAATTTACATTGGAGGCCAGTTCTTATTGGTAAAATATTTTAGGAAACTTAATGCTGTACCCCCTTGCCTTCCGTTCTGTTTTGGACTGTGCTTATTGCTTTGTTTCTCTCTCCTCCCATTTTTAATGTTCTTTAAGGGTTTTTCCAGCTCCTGGATATGAGTCTAGTGAACAAACTGCACTAAGTATCTGCTGTTAACGCTATGCTTGGTAATAGGATGAAGAAATGTCAGTATCCTGACAGTGGACCATTGGGGTGTCTAGCTGCCTCTACTCCCTCTTCATTAGGAATAGTGTCACCCTGGTAGTGGTGATAGTTGAGCAAGGTATATGGTGGGCCCCATTTAGAGTTATAGGGTGGGAAGGCCCCCCATTTGAAAAGGCCATCTTCAGTCTGAGGTGACTACATCAATAGGAGCAGGTTGGATTTTTAATCAGGTTTCCTCAAGGATGTCTAAGGGGTCATTCATTCTCTGAAAACTTTTTTTTTTTTTTGAGACAGGGTCTTGCTCTGTTACCCAGACTGGAATGCAGTGGCACAATCTCGGCTCACCTCTCGGGTCCAGGCGATCCTCCTGCCTCAGCCTTTGTAGTAGCTGGGGCTACAGTGGTATCCCAGCACGTCTGGCTAATTTTTGTATTTTTACCATGAGGTTTCCCCATGTTGGCCAGGCTGGTCTCGAATTCCTGGCCTTAAGTGATCCACCCGCCTCTGCCTCCCAAAGTGTTGGAATTACAGGCGTGAGCCACTGGGCCCAGACTTCATCCTCTGAAAAATCTTGAAACTGAAAAGGATGGTCTGAAAAAAAAAGCTTGGTCATGGGGGGCCCAGAGAGTTTGTGGCTTGTCTAGCTGGGACAGAATAGTCCTGATGCCCTGGATATTGCCTTCATATTTTAGCCTGCAGAGTTAAGGAAAATTTGGCCAAACTACATCTAAATTCACTAAAAGTCACCAGCACTAGTTCTGCAGCTCCTTTCCATCACTGCACTCACACAAACTGCAGAGCGAGGCTCATAACCTCATCCTGGGTTTTCTTCTTGTTTTGAAAAAATACTCTTAATAAAACTTAAGTTATCTTAGTGACTTTTTGATCCCATGACCTACAAATTCATCATCACTGCCTGGGAAAATGAAAAACTATTTCAAATTAGCATAGGTTACATTCGGGTCTAAATTGAGCGTGCCCTACCCCACCAAAAAATTTCATAAAACCTACCAGTTTAAAACAGTGACAGGCCGGGCATGGTGGCTCACACCTGTAATCCCAGCACTTTGGGAGGACGAGGCGGGTGGATCATGATGTCAGGAGATCGAGACCATCCTGGATAACACGGTGAAACCCCATCTCTACTAAAAATACAAAAAATTAGCTAGGCGTGGTGGTGGGCGCCTGTAGTCCCAGCTACTCGGGAGGCTGAGGCAGGAGAATGGCAGGAACCCGGAAGGTAGAGCTTGCAGTGAGCCCAGATTGCGCCACTGCACTACAGCCTCAGCGACAGAGCGAGACTCTATCTCAAAAACAAAAACAAAACAAAACAAAGCAAAAAAACCAGTAATACCAAAAACTCCTTAGTTGTTAGAAATTCCTCAAGAGAATATTCCCTCACAAAGCTCAATTTGTGCCGTATCTTCCAGGTATATATTTGAGTGTGTGCAATTCTTTTTTAACCTTTTCAGCTTTCTAAGGTGAGCGGAACCTTATTCAAAATTTTTCTTGTTTATTCCAATTTTTAGGCAAATTTCTAGTTTGAAAACCTGCCCCCCCACACCCCCACTGTACTGCAAGTATATTAGCAGTACATTCACGCTTACAAATCAAAGTATTCCAGAAAATTTAAATTAAGTGCTGCCACGTTCTGCATGGCCTCATCAGGCACTTCAAAACAACAGCAGGACCACCAGCCAAGAGTACTTTTAAGTTATGTCCTCCCCATCAATCTCAGTGAAACTAAACATACATTAATTACTCATTTAGTGTCTTCTCTCTCTGTGTAACTTACTCCCTTACCCCAATGCCTGAATATTTATAAATTCAGTCATTTAGCTAAGAAGGTAGCCTGGTTTAAATATTTTAAATACAATTGAAACTTCTCACATCCTGGCTCCTTGGTGCATTAATTTGCACAGTTCTTAAGTCACACTCAGTCACAACATAACTCCATACAGAAGTGTTCTCCAAAGGTTACCATTGTTAGAAGGAATTGAACTTTATCTTAATTTTGTATAGGAAATAGCAGTAGCAGTTCAGTTCTGTTTAATTTTATTTTTCCATTAGAAAGCATATTCCCTCTGTTAATGGGAAATTTCCACAAGCTAATGTTTACATACCCTACTTTTCACCCCCTAAAATTCAAAACTCACTTCGCAAACATAAAAAGGCAACACATACAGGCCAATTGGAGAATGTGTAGGACAAAGTATCCAAGGTCTGAGGCAGATTTCAGAGTGGCTACTCTGACCAATTGCTTTCATCAGGCTTACTGGCTTCCACTTCGGCTTCACTCACATCCATGCATATTGCCAGTTGCTTTCTGGGAAAAAAAACCACAAAAGTTCATTATTTGGAATTGTGGATGAAATGAAATACACCTATGAACATTTCATACCGGTTTGAAATTATCTATCCTCGCAACCGCTCCAGCACATTTTTCTGTGATACCTAGCCCCAGGATTGCATTAGGTAGGAATGGTTGTCCTTTGTGTGCAGACTTTTTTTTTTTTTTTTTTTTTTTTGGACAGAGTCTGGCACTGTCACCCTGGCTGGAGTGCAGTGGCACAATCTCGGCTCACTGCAACTTCCGCCTCCCGGGTTAAAGTGATTCTCCTGCCACAGCCTCCTGAGTAGCTGGGATTATAGGTACCCGCCACCACGCCCAGCTAATTTTTTTTGTATTTTTAGTAGAGATGGGGTTTCATTATATTGGCCAGGCTGGTCTTGAACTCCTGACCTCATGATCCGCCTGCCTCGGCCTCCCTAAGTGTCGGGATTACAGGCATGAGCCATCATGCCCCACCTGTGTGCAGAATTTAAGAGAGCACTAAAACACTCACGATTCAAGATATCTCTGTCTATGTATCTATCTATGTGTCTATCATCTATCTAATCTATCTATGTATCTAATTTTAGAGATAGGGTCTAGCTCCGTGGCACATAGTGGAGGGCAGTGGCATGATCACAGTTCACTGAAACCTCGAACTCCTGGGCTGAAGCGATGCTTCAGAGTAGCTTGGACTACAGGTGCCTGCTAATACGCACCACTAATTTTACAAAATATTTTGTGGAGATGGAGTCTCACTATATTGCTCAGGCTGGTTTTGAACGCCTGGACTCAAGTGATCCTCCTGACTTGGAGTCCCAGAGCACTGAGATTACAGGCGTGAGCCACCCACCAGCCCGAAGATTAATAATTTTTAATGCAAATATTTTAAAAATCACGACCGATGGAAAAAAAAATCCACAATAACCAAATTGTCAAAATTTTCAATAAAGGCAAGATCCAATCCTGTAGGACTCACTTTCCTCACGCTGATGTCAATCGCGATTCCAATAAAACATTTACAAAAACAGGAGTCTGGCCAAAGTTTCCCAGTTTGATTCGTTGATACACTGTGTGAAAAATACCTTAATGCCCAGTAGGCATCGCCCCCGCCCCACAGCTCAAGAGCGGCCTTGAGCCCCATACTTAGCCTTGTGGCCTTGAGCCTTGTGTCCTTGGGACCCCTACATAGCCAGGGGCCTTGAGCCCCCTACATAACTTTTGACTTTGGAGGAGAGGGAAGGCGACTGGGGCAGAGCCAAAGGCGGCCCTAGAAGAGCCCTAGCGTCCTGGGAACTGGGCACCTCCAGAGCAAGCTGCTTACCAAGCGAACATGTCCGGATATTGAGAAGGTCAGAAAATGCTGTCTAGCTCCTTCAGGTGCAACCCGCCGAACGCGCTGGGGCTGAATAGACGCTCCTGATCTTGGGGTTGCGGATCCTCAGGGGAGGAGTCCTGGGCCAACTCCTCAGGCTGCTGCTGCCAGGGCTCCTGGTGGCCACCACCGCCCTTCTGGTTCTCGTGGATCATGGGGTCCGCAGCTCCCGCGTACACGTGACTTTCTTTTCCTGCTCCTGCTCCCTGCTCGGGTTTGGTCCGTATTTTCTTCTCATCGTCTCCTCCAGCTTCAATCACTGAAGTCTCTATATCCTTCGCATCTGGAAAGGAGGAAAGGGAAAGAGAGGTCGGAGGAGAGAGCTGGAGAGAGAGAGAGAGATCAGGGCGTTTGGCCCAGACACAGGGCAGCCTAGACCCGTGGCTGAGAGACAGCGCAGTAGCTTCGGGTTCACGCTCCTCTCTCCGGGAAAGTTGCTTTCCAAGAGTTCACCAAATCACCGGTTCGGGTCCCCAGACAGGCACTGACCGTCTTCTTTCTGGAGCTCATCGAACAGGAAACCCAGGCCGAGGTCGCCGGTGTCTTCGTGGCCGGATCTGGGCTGGAACGCCACCTGGGAGCGCGGTCGACGAAGCCGTGCGTCTCCGCGGATTCTGCGCTGGGGTCCTCTGGCTCCTGGTCCGAGTTCCGGCGCGTGGACTTCGGGTCGGACGCCTGCAGGGGACAGGGAGTGGGCTGCTGCTCAGGTCGCCTCCGGTGGCTGTGTGTGTGTGTGTGTGACAGAGAAAGAGAGAGAGAGAGAGAGAGAGAGAAAGAGAGAGGAGAGGGAGAGAGAGAGAGAGAGAAAGAGAGAGGAGAGAGAGAGGAGGAGAGAGAGAGGCAGAGAGAGAGAGAGAGAGAGACAGAGAGAGAGAGAGAGAGAGAGAGAGAGAGAGAGAGAGAGAGAGAGAGAGAGAGAGAGCGCGAGAGCCTTGCTGGCACGCGCTCTCGGCCGGGGCGTGGCCGTAAAGTCAGGGGCGCGCTCCTGGTCAGGCGCGGGGAGGTGGCGGGCAGGTGTGGGGAACCGCGCTATATTTTGCGGTTTCCTTGACCACTTCCACCCTGGGCGGGGTGACTGCCAGCAGGAAAAGGCTGAGCGGTCTGGTGGGAGCCTATTTGGGGCAGGGGGAGGGGCGGAGGAGCGAGACCCAATCTAGCTCCGGAGCCCTTGGAGAAAGTTTGCGCAACACGTCTCTGTCCAGCCATCCAGGCAGGCAGGCAGGCCAGAATAATGCTTCCCCAGGAGAGAGCCGAGGCAAGCTGAAGTCAGTGCACCTAGCGGTGTGGGCTCCCGGCACCACTCTCCCCACTGGGTAGTTGGTGACTAATGGATGAGCCTCTCCAGTTCTGTTCTGTTCCCACCCAAAGTCCGCTAATAGGACCGTAATTAAGATGAAATGAAGAAGTCGAAGACTGCATGCTAGGTTTCTGCAGCAACATCCAGAAAGTTGAGGGCGCCACACTCTCCAAGGGGTCTGCGGAAGCGGGAGTTTGGGGCTGCGATTTTCAGGGCACTATGGATGCTCAGATGCAAGCTGTAAGAAGCCTAACACGCCCCTTGCAAAAGCTCCAGGTACTCCACGTCACTGTACAGGTATAGAACCCTGCCTGGTGTTTAGTGCATCTAAGAAGGCTTACGCTGCAAGTGTCCCTTCCATAGGCTCTAGATGAGACTGCGGAGCGTGCAATGTCTGCTAACTATGCTCCGCTCCCACGCCTTAGGTTTCAGGCTCTCTGCAGAAGCGCGAGTGCTCCATGTGCTGGGTGGGCACTGTGGACTTGGGTTAGTTCCCACCTTCCCTTGCTCCTCATCCCCTTCTGTTACCCACCCTCCTCGTCCTCCTCCTGCTTCTCCTTTCCTACTCTTTGCCTAGAACGATCATTCTGACCTTTTGCTCCTTAATGATAAAATGTCAAATAAAAAAGAGCCAGGGCAGATTGGGAGCTCCACGTTTTTCCCTTCAAGAAATGTGCCTCAAAACGATGAATCTGTGTTCAGTGAGCTATGATAGCGCCACTTCACTCAAGCCACTGCACTCCAGCCTGGGCGACAGAGTGAGAACCTGTACCTCAAAAAAAAAAAAAAAATTGTGCCCCCAGACGATTCTGGGCCCGGTGGTGCGGACCTGTAATCCTAGTTACTCCTGACGCTTTTGAGGAGGATCCTTTGAGCCCAGGAGTTCGAGAGCAACCTGAGCAACATAGAAAGACCCCCATCTCTAAAAAAATAAAAAATAAAAATAGCTGAATGTGGCGGCATGCGTCTGTCATCCAAGCTACTCAGGATGCTGAGGCTGGGGGATCGCTTGATGCCAGGCATTGGAGGCTACAGTGAGCTATGATCACACCACTGCACTCCAGCCTGGGCGACTCAGTGAAACCCTGCTTAAAAAAAAAAAAAAGGAAAAGAAAAGAAATAAAAGTAAATTTAAAAAAATTAAATTGTTCCTTGAAATGAGTTGGTTTCCTGAATATTGGGATAATTTATCCAATTTTTGCATAACCACCATTGTCATCAGACCCATTTAATAAAATAAATTAAACCATTTTCATAGGCCCTTGAAAGTACGCCCACTCACTTTGCCCGCTGTGCCAGAAAGATAATTCTCTCCTTTCTCCTGTTCCTGAGAGGGCAGATAGGAAACCAGCTACAGGATGATTGGTTGACCAATTGACTCTGAAAAAACTGTCAAGGAATTTCACCCCCACAGACTCTCCCTGACATTAACCAAGATGTCTCCTCCTCAAGCTGCCTCTTGCAGGGTTCTGCAGACCTCACCCTTCTCGTGGCCAGACACCCTGTGATGAATTTTGGCCTGGGATCCGTTATTATGTGAGAGACTTACAATGATTTTAATCATGGTATGTATTAGCCCAGCTATGACATCTGTTAGAATTGGAGTCCTGTGGTGTCTCACATCTGAGATTTCCATGACTTGCTTCAGCGCTTTCTCAGCTTCAGTAGTCATTTCTGTGCTCCTTTGGTGAGTGTTACCTACCGGAGCACCAACCAAGGTAGTATTTACTTTAAAATTTTAGTTACATTGATTCACTTCTTGCAAATGTTATGTTCCTTATTGAGCGTCAGCCAGGTAAAAATAGGCACAAATGATGGGTCTGATGTCCTAAATTTATGAAGGCAGGGACCCTGGAGCCAGACTGCTGGCATCTGCATTACGGCATTGCTTGTCATTTGCTAGCTAGCTAACCTGGTGAGTTTGTTCTCTTGTGCTTCAATTTTCTCATCTGTAAAATGGAGTAATAATAATACCTACCTCATGGAGCTGTTGTGGAGATTAACTGAGATGATACTAATGGTAGCTCACACTTACCTGGTTCTTACTCTGTTCTAGGCAATGATCTAAGTGATTTGTTTATGTTAACATATTTAATCCTCTTAACAACCCTATACACACGTTGATGTGCTATTACTGTCATTTTACAGGTGGTGTTATTAAGTCACGGAGATGTTAAATACCCTGCTCAAAGTCACTCACTTGGGAAATGTCCAGAGCTGGGATTTAAACCCATCCTCTGAGTACTGTCCCTGACACAGACGACGTGCTCAATAACCTTTACTATTATGCTATAATTAGTGTTTTTTTGTAATTAGTAAACTAGAGATAAACAGAAATATATGTATCATTTAGCTCAAAATTTCCTTCACTTGTTTGAATATCGAATTAGTGCCATACATATCTAGTGGTACCTCTACTCTGTTAATTACTTCTTTTACTGTGCAGAAGCTTTTTAGTTTAATAAATGCCTTTTGCATATTTTTTTGCCTGAAATGCACAGTCTTATTTACTATATCCTTATTCTTTGTTGGAATGTTGCCTTAGAACTATAGAAAAGTAGTGATACATTAAAGAAAAAAACATAACTAAGTGTCTAGGGATAAGTGGAGATAACTGGAATGACTAGCATAAGCCAGAAAGCCAAAAAGCATTCTTTCCAACTCTGACATCATATTTCTTGTTGGCCTAATGTGTTAATGCTATACATAAGTCATGATACCTAGGGAAAAAGTAAACTACAGACAGCTTGCGATAAGTGGTATAATTAGTTGAATCCAATAAGATGAAAAACATATTCTCAAGTCTACCTTCTAATTTCTTCTGGAAATAAGGAGTTAATAATACAGATATCTGGGAGTACCTAAAGAACTAGTTAAGTAGACACAAGTAAAGTTAAATAGAGAACTACATAGTAGCTCATTATATAAAACCCATTTTCCCCAAATCTAAACCCTAACCACTCCTAACCCCTTAGTATTTGCAGAGTATATTAAAAAACACAGATATATTGAAAAACACAGCAGGCAAGGGTCTCTGCCTTTGCTTCAGGCTCTCAGAGAGATGAGAGTTATTATTTCTGGCAGATTGTAGCAACAACCATCCAGGTGTATGTAAAGAACATTCTTGCAAATGTGTGTAATCTCCTCTGATCTAATATCCTATGGGTAGGTGGAGATGAGGCAAGAGGAAAAGACTACAGTAGCAAATCATTTCACTTGGATACTTAATAAATTAAGTAAACTACTAAATTATTTGACCAGCTTGCATTTGTAATTATATACCAAAAAGTATACTTTTTTATTTTATATTGAAATCATATTTTTTGCTTTGGAGAAGAATGGAATTGGTGGTGAAGTGTCACAAAGTCTGAAATTTACCTGTGAACGTTTCAGCAAAAAGCAAAGAAGCAAAAGCACATGCACACGTAGCTATAGAAAGAAAATATAACAAAATGTTAACAAAGTTTGAACCTACTTGGTGAGTATACCAGTTTTACTGTTCATTCTTTAAAGTTTTCTGTATGTTTGAAAATTTTCATTAACAATTTTTAAAAAATAAATGGAAGGTTTCAACAAAGTACATAAACCCAAAAGCCTTACACTTAACATCTAAGGCTCAAATAGCAACGAAGTTTGACTTCTACAATAAACAATAAAGACCCTTGGCTTTTATTTCACTAAATACACTTAAGTATTGCCACATTATGAGCATTGCCTTAAAACGTCTGCTCTCAAAAAGACATTTGGGGTTATATGGCAAAAGTGTCAAAGCAAGGCACTGAAAGACCAAAGAACTCCATGTAAAGATTATCCTAAACCGAATTGCCTTGGGATTTCTAAAAGTACTGCAAACACTACCCAAGGCTGATTTTGTCCACGTCTAGCAATTTCCCCACCTCCGTCCTTGGATGCCGGCATTCCAAGTGGCTCACAATATCTCCCAGCCAAACACACTGAAATTCTTAGACTTAAGACAAGTATGCCACAGAGCAGCCTTCTGACACTGCAACTGGGGACAATCAGTGCACCCTCACTTCTCTCTCCACCACTCCTCAACATCTTCCCCAAGATCCTTTATTTTAATTTTTTTAGAGACAAGATCTCACTCTGTTGTCCAGGCTGCAGTGCAGTGGCCTGATCATGGCTCACTGCAACCTCCACCTCCTGGGCTCAAGCTATCCTCCCGTCTCAGCCTCCAGAGTAGCTGGGATTACAGGCATGCACCACCACGCCTGGCGATTGAAATTTTATTTTATTTCTTTTCTTCAAGACAGGGTTTTGCTGTGTTGCTCAGGCTGGTCTCCAGCTCCTGGGCTCAAGAGAGCCTCCCGCTTCAGCTTCCCCAATAGCTGGGACTGCAGGTGAACACCATCATGCCTGGCATCCCCCAGGATCCTTGAGCCTTAAGTATTGCACGCACCTCTCAGGCAGCCACACCCACCATCAGAGTGTGGTCAAGCCCATGAAACCTCAGGCAGCCCCACTGAGCTTGCTGACGATTTCACTTTGCACAGGCTAGGGTGGAGTATGGCAGCCCCACTGAGCTTGCTGACGATTTCACTTTGCACAGGGCTAGGGTGGAGTATGGCACCCCCTTCTCCATTCCCTGCAGATCTTCCTTAAAAAAAAAGTTTTCCTTTTATTTTATTTATTCATTTTAGTTCTCCATGTATGTATGTATGTATGTATGTATGTATGTATGTATATATGTATTTATCTTGTTGCCCAGGCTGGAGTGCAGTGGTGTGATCCAGGCTCACTGCAACCTCCGCCTCCCAGGTCAAGTGATTCTCCTGCCTCAGCCTCCTGAGTAGCAGGGATTACGGGCACGTGCCACCCATGCCTGGCTAATTTTTGTATATTCAGTAGAGACGGGGTTTCACCATGTTAGCCAGGCTTGTCTTGAACTCTTGACCTCAGGTGATCCGCCTGCCTCAGCCTCCCAAAGTGCTGGGATTACAGGCATGAGCTACTGCGCCCGGCCTTATTTATTTATTTTGAGAGGGTACATGTGCAGGTTTGTTACATGGATATATTATGTGATGCAGAGGTTTGGGCTTCTATTGAACCCATCATCCAAATAGTGAACATAGTACCCAATGGATAGTTTTTCTTTTTAAAATTTTTATTTATTTATATATTTTTAAAATGCAACGTAGTTGTTATTGTAAGTGCTCATCCATTTAAAAATAAATCTAGACTGGGCATGCAATAGCTCATATTTGTAATCCCAGCTACTCGGGAGGTCAAAGCTGGAGGATCACTTGGTCCAGGAGTTCAAGGTTACAGCGAGCTATGATCATGCCATTGCACTACAGTCCGGGTGGCAGCGTGAGACCCTGTCTCTAAAAACAAAACAAAACAAAACAAAACAAAACAAAATAAAATAAAATAAATCTATACTGCCTTACATTTTTGGATTTTGTTTTCCATTGACAAAAACATTAGAATCGATTTTTCCAAAGCACTTTCTTTTCTCCTATAAACTTTAAAGTAGGTTTAAGATGTGCATACTCAAAAATCATATGCTTATGATTCTTTAAATTCTTTAAAAAACAAAATTCTGAAATAATTTTTACACCTTACAGTTCAGCTTAAAAGTACATCTGTTGCAGTAACAAAGCATTCAACCAGCACTTTCCTGACAAGTGTTACCATAAGCTACATAGGCTACAACTGTGTTTAGGCACTTTTATTATTTCACAGGAGTTATTATGAGCTGCCAGTTCTCCTATTTGCACAGTTCATTCACACTTTTTAAAGTAGTTTCATATTCACCATTTTATTTGCCCCTCTCAATTGCCCCCTAAAGGTGAGGCACCCAGGAGACTTCTCATTCCTATTTTAAAGTTGTGGAAACCAAAGTAGGACGTAAGCTAGTTACCACACTGGGCCCACAATTCAAGTCTCATGAGCCTGCAATTCATGCCCACCAACTGCCGCTTCATCCCCTTAAGCTATATTTCAGGGCAAGGAGAACTCTAACTAAAAGGATACAATAGCATGATTGCCAAACCTGCAGCGACGACTTCTGTCAAAATATTTACCCCTTGTGGCCCTTGGAAGATAATGTGCTAAGTGAACTGTAGAGTTAAGATAGCAAGGTGTGGGGCAATACTGACACCCACTTGCAGATAGGTCAGAAAATTTCTGTTGTGCAACATTCACTCCAACACATAGTTCACTTGAGCATTCTCATGATCCAGTTATCTGGCTTGTTTGTGCACCCTGGTTGATGCAAAGGAGAACTCCTACACAGTTCTCTAAGTATAATTATAGCAAATGTACAACATCTGATTAACATGGCAATTGATTCTATTCATGACCCTCAGTCACTGCTGGCTGCTGGGAAAAGACTGAGATACAGAATGATTTTAAAGATCAATAAAATTCTTCTCTTAAAAAAAAACTCATTAAAAAAGTAAGCAAAGTCTTCCATTTCCTAAATTAGAGGCAAAAAGACTTAACTATGGTTCACCTTGTTCTCTCAAGCTTTTACTATTAAGCTCAGTTTAACTTCCTCCAAACGGCAATCACTTGTGTCATACCCCGCAGTTAATCCACAATGTCCAGTTTCTTCCATCATCATAACTGGGACTTCATGTCCTGGGAGACAGGACTTAACCAGTTCAAAGACTTTGATGTCAGTGTAGTGGTCCAAAGGCATTCAGATTATAATAATGTATTGCAATAATTATCGAGCAGTTACTAAATATCAGACTTCCCTGTATTATTTCATATATATCCTAAATTAATCCTCAAAAATCCATCAGGCAGGCACTGTTATATCCACTACTTGACAAGAACTGAGGCACAAAGGGTAAGAAAACTGCTGAAGTTCACATAGCAACAAATGGCCAATGAAGGACTTGAGCCAGGGCCTTAACGTCAGCCACTACACCAAAACTGCCTAGCCCTCAACTATAATCCCAGATCAATCATTAAACGAATCACATGACCTTGGGCCAGTCATTTCATACCTCTAGGCCTCCACTGTAAAAAGAGACGCACTAGGTGAGCTTTCACGTGCTTTCCTGCTTTTAACGTTCTGCCAATCTCTGCCTGGATTGCTCCCCTCCAGAATAAGTGCTGTAACTGCTAAGACTAAAATTTCTCAGTCACTGTGAGTTCCTCTTCTAGTACATTCCTCTCACTCTTCAGGGTGCTAGGGTCCAGTCTTCACTTTGGGTTTTATTTTCAAATACTCAACTGTAATGCTAATCCTAAATATTCTCTCTCGGTCTAAGATCACCTTTCTCTACTACTAGGGGTAAGCAGGACCGACCCCACTCCACACTTTTACCCCATTACTCCAGCCCACATGGCAGCTGCCCAGGCAGCCCAGAAGGAGGCCTAAGAAAGCCCTAGAAGCAAAGCCATAAGAATAAGTCAGTTTTCCTAGAGGTCAAACAAGGCTGTAGGGCACCTGCCAAGCCTCCCGACCTCGTTGGCAGTATTCCATAGTGTATATGTACCACATTTTCTTTGTCCAATCCACCGTTGCCAGGCACCTAGGTTGATTCCATGACTTAACTATTGTGAATAGTGCTGTGATAAACAAATAAGTGCAGGTGTCTTTTTGGTAGAATGATTTCTTTCGGATATATGCCCAGTAATGGGGCTGCTGGGTCAAATGGCAGTTCTTTTATTCATTATTTTATTGTAAACTTGTCTTTCTCTGTTCTATGTTGTCAGTTTTTGCTTCATATATTTATGGCTCTGTTTTTGGATGAATATGTTTATAATTGTTATATATCCTTTACTCAATTTTTTGTTTTTGAGACAGAGTCCCACTCTGTCACCCATGCTGGAGTGCAGTGGTGTGATCATAGCTCACTGCAGGCCTGAACTCCTGGGCTCAAGTGATCCTCCTGCCTCAGCCTCCCCAGTAGCTGGGACTACAGGCATGTGCCACCAAGCCAGGCTAATTTTTTTTTTTTTTTTGGAGAGACAGGGTTTTGCTGTGTTGTCCAGGCTGTGGTAGTTCTATTTTTAGCTCTTTGAGGACTCTCCAAACTGCTTTCCACAGGGGATGATCAAATTTACTTTCCTACCAACAGCATATAATCATTCCCTTTTCTCTGCATCTTTGCCAACATGTGTGATCTTTTGCCTTTTTTATAATAGCCATTATGACTAGTGTGAGAATGGCGCTCTGAAAACTGGCTAGCCATACGCAGAAAAATGAAACTGGACTCCTACTCTTCACCACGTAAAAAATTAACTCAAGATGAATTAAAGACTTAAATGTATTTTCTTTATTTTTTTTTAGAGATGAGGTCTCTGTCACCTAAGCTGGAGTGCAGTGGCATGATCCTGGCTCACTGCAGCCTCAACCTCCCAGGCTCAAGTGATCTTCCCACCTCAGCCTCTCAAGTAGCTGGGACTACAAGCATGTGCCCCCTCACCCAGCTAATATTTTAACTTTCTGTAGAGACAGGGTTTCACCATCTTGCCCAAGCTGGTTGAAGACTCCTGGGCTCAAGTGATCCTTTGGCCTTGGCCTCCCAATGTGCTAGGATTACAGGCATGAGCCACTGCACCAGATTATTAAAGACTTAACTGTAAGATGTCAAACTATAAAAATCCTATAAGAAAACCTAGGGAAAACTCTTCTGAACATTGTCCTAGGCAAACAATTTAAAACCTCAAAAGCAAGCGCAACAAAATAAAAAATTGACAACTGGGGCCTGATTAAATGAAAAAGCTTCTGTACAGCAAAACTAATGATAAACAGAGTAAATAGTCCACAGAATGTGAGAAATATTTGCAAACTATGCATTCAACAAAAAACTAATACCCAGACTCTAACAAGAACTTACAAATCAATGATAAAAAAAAAAACCCCATCAAAAATTGGGCAAAGGACACATACACTTCCCTAAAGACATACAAGTGGGAAACAAATGTGAAAAAAATATTCAACCTCCCTATCACCCTTTTGACAGCCCTTACTTCCTACTATGGTCGGAATTGGTGGGTTCTTGGTCTCACTGACTTCCAGAATGAAGCCGCAGACCCTCGCAGTGAGTGTTACAGTTCTCAAAGGTGCTGTGTCCTCTTAAAGGTGATGTGTCTGGAGTTTGCTCCTTTTGATGTTCGGACATGTTCGGAGCTTCTTCTGGTGGGTTCATGGTCTCACTGGCTTCAGGACTGAAACCGCAGACCTTCAAGGTTGAGTGTTATGACTCCTAAGCCAGCGCATCTGGAGTTGTTCTTTCCTCCCAGGAGGTTCATGGTCTCGCTGGCCTCAAGAGCGAAGCTGCAGACCTTCGCGGTGAGTGCTACAGCTCATATAGGCGGTGCATATCCAAACAGTAAGCAGCAACAAAGTTTATTGCAAAGAGGAAAAGCACAACGCTTCCACACTCTGAAATATAACCACACCAGGTTGCCACTGCTGGCTCAGGCACCTCAGGCACCTCAGGCAGGTGTATTTACAATTCCCTTATCTGGCCCCACCCACATCCTGCTGATTGGTTCATTTTACGGAGAGCTGATTGGTCTGTTTTACAGAGAGCTGATTGGTCTGTTTTGACAGGGTGCTGATTGGTGCGTTTACAACCCCTGCGCTAGACGCAAAAGTTCTCCAAGTCCCCACTAGATTAGCTAGACACAGAGCACTGATTGGTGCATTCACAAACCTTGAGCTAGACACAGGGTGCTGATTGGTGTATTTACAATCCCTTAGCTAGACATAAAGGTTCTCCAAGTCCCCACTAGACTCAGGGCCCAGCTGGCTTCACCCAGTGGATCCCGCACCTGGGCGGCAGGTGGAACTGCCCACCAGTCCGGCGCCGTGTGCCTGCACTCCTCAGCCCTTGGGCGGTGGATGGGACTGGGTGCCATGGAGCAGGAGGCGGCACTCGTCGGGGAGGCTCGGGCCACGCAGGAGCCCACTGTGGAGGGGGGCTCAGGCATGGCAGGCTGCAGGTCCTGAGCCCTGCCCCGCGGGGAGGCAGCTGAGGTCCTGTGAAAATTCGAGCGCAGCGCTGGCGGGCCGGCGCTGCTAGGGGACCCGGCGCACCCTCCACAGCTGCTGGCCTGGGTGCTAAGCCCCTCACTGCCCGGGGCCAGTGGCGCTGGCCGGCCGCTCTGAGTGCGGGGCCCGCTGAGCCCACGCCCACCCGGAACTCGCGCTGGCCCGCAAGCGCCTCACGCAGCCCCGGTTCCCGCCCGCGCATCTCTCTCCACACCTCCAGGCAAGCTGAGGGAGCCGGCTCCAGCCTCGGCCAGCCCAGAAAGGGGCTCCCACAGTGCAGTGGCGGGCTGAAGGGCTCCTGAAGCGCGGCCAGAGTGGGCGCCGAGGCCGAGGAGGCGCCGAGAGGGAGCGAGGGCTGCAGGGGCTGCCAGTACGCTGTCACCTCTCACTACCTTGCATGGATGGTGGAGCCATAGTGATTGGGTGACCATCCTGGCCTCACTGCCAGATGTGTGACCTTGGCTTTTCTAATAATGTTCTTTGAGTATTTCAGATTTATCTCTGAGGTGAAATGTGCTTAATGAGGGCCCTGGAATCATTCTAAGACCCTTGTCCTTAGAAAGAAGCTAATGATCCTCTCAGTGTGTGGCTCGGAGGAAGTGACAAAATCATGACTTCCTGACATGATAAATGGTCCGCTGTTCTGTGGTCCAGCTTTCCTTTCAATGCTCAGTTGCTGGGCTGAAAAGACAACCATATTGACTCTAGAATGTCAGTTACAATGTCTGTCCTCACAAGGGAAGTCATGATCAAACTGAAACAAGCAAGGTGTTCCCATGCTAGATGCCAGAGACAGGTTTACCCGTGGGTGAATGATGCAGTTCTTGTCCATGGTATAGGATGGGATGGTGTGGTGTCAGGGGAGGGGGCAAGAGGGGCACTGGAGGTAAGAGAGTGGGAGAAGAGGAGGGGTCCCTGTCAAATTTCCCTCAATCCTGAGAGAGACACTTAGGAACAGAGTGTCTCTGCTCCCTCTGGATATTCCCGTGTATATTTTGAAGCCTGGGAGGCAGGATGGAGGACATCCTGCTGATGCCTGAAGGATGGCAAAGCAGAATAGAAGGATGCTCCCTTAACCCCATGACCGAGCCTCTGAATTAACCAGCTCCAGTGTTTAACCTATCTCTGGACTTATTTATTTTTTTATTTTAATTTCAACTTTATTAAAATACAGTGTCCCTTTTCATTTCATTTATTTTTTTCAGATGGAATTTCACTCTTGTTGCCCAGGCTGGAGTGCAATGGTGTGATTTTGGCTCACCGCAACCTCTGCCTCCCAGGTTCAAGCGATTCTCCTGCCTCAGTCTCCCAAGTAGCTGGGATTACAGGCATGCACCACCACGCCCGGATAATTTTGTATTTTTAGTAGAGAGGGGGTTTCTCCATGTTGGTCAGGCTGGTCTCAAACTCTCGACCTCAGGTGATCCGCCTTTCTCAGCCTCCCAAAGTGCTGGGATTACAGGTGTGAGCCACTGCCCCCAGCCTACAGTGTCCCTTTTCTTGTGACAGTCTTTATCTAAAACACTGCAGCTGATTGCACACAAGAAAGCCCATCTGGGGAAAGTATTGGCCTCCCTGATTGGTGAACCATTTTTGCCAACAGCAGCAGGACAGAAAACATGAGAGTTGTCACAGAGACACAAATATGCTGAAATAAATAAAAAGATATCCCATGTTCATGTATTAAAAGACTTGATAGTGTTAAGATGGCAATACTGTTTAATTTGATCTACTCCCCAGATGGATTCAGTGAAATCTCTCAAAATCCCAGCTAACGTCATTTGGAAATTGACAAGCTGATCCTAAAATGTACTTGAACACTGAAGTGACCAAGAATTGCCAAAATAATCTTGAAAAAGTTAAACATTTAGAAGACTCACACTTCCTGATCTTAAAACACACTACAGAGCTACAGTAATCAAAACAATGGGATACTACCATAAGGATAAGCATATAGACCAATGGAATAGAATTTAGAGTCCAGGAATACACTTATATATGTATGGGTAATTGATTTTCAACATGGGCATTAAAGCCATTCAATGGGGAAAAATAATCTTTTTAAGAAATGGTTCTGGGAAAACTGGATATCCACATGCCAAAGAATGAAGTTGGACCCTGTATAACACCATATGCAAAAATTAATTCAAAAGGAATAAAAACTTTAAGAGCTAAAACTATAAAACTCTTAGAAGAAAATATAGATGCAAAATTCATGACCTTTCTATAGTCAATGGATTCTTAGATATGACACCAAAAGCACAAGCACAGAAGAAAGATAGATAAACTGGACATCATCAAAATTTAAAACTTGTGTGCCTCGATGGACACTATTGGCAAAAAGTGAGGAGGCAAACCACAGAGTTGGAGAACAATTTTGCAAATCACACATCTGATAAAATACATCTAGAATATGTAAAGAATGCTTAAACTTGATAATAAAAAGACAAATAATCCAGTTAAAAAGGGGGCAAAGGATCTGAATAGACAGTTCTCTAAAGAAAGTATACAGATGCACAATAAGCACAAGAAAACATGTTCAGTATCATTAGCCATAAGGGAAATACAAGTTAAAAGCACAATGAAGTGCCATTTCATATCCACTAGATGGCTATAATAAGAAAGACAGATAATACCCAGTGTTGGTAAGGATGTGGAAAAATTGGGACCTTCATACACTACCGTGTATGTGATGTTGAAAAGCAATTTGGTGGTACCTATCAACATTTATACATTTAAAGATTTTTAAAGCACTTTGCAAAAATAAGTAAAAGAACTTTGCTTTCCCTTAGCCATTCCACTCCTGAGTAGTATCCTGCAGAACTACTCACATATATGCCTAAACAAGGCATGTACTATATTTATTGCAGCAGAATTGGAAAATTTCAGTTAGACAGGAAGAATGTTTTAGAAATTTGTCACACAGCATGATGACCACAGCTAATAATAATGTGTTGTATGTTTCAGAATTGGTAAGAGTATATTTTAAACATTCTCATCACAAAAAATAAGTAGGTGAAGTAATGGATATATTCATTAGATTGATTTATTCTTTCTACAATATATACATGTATCAAAACATCACATTTTACCCCATAAATATATACAACTGTTATGTGTCAATTAAAAAATTTCAACACAAATTAATATTAATATTAAAAATAAAATAAATTGTAACTTAAAAAAGGAATCCTAGGGCGGCCCTCCTGCCCACCCTCTTTCTCCCGTCCATCTGTCTGTTTGATTCTCTTAGACTTCGTGTTCTTTTTTCTGTCTTAATCTCAACTTGTTTTTAAACTAGATTGCTTTGAGAAGATGACTAAATAAAGTTTCCTTTTGATTAAAAAAAAAAGGAAACATCCCAAGTGTTCACTAATAGAATGACCTATGGAGAATAAACTAATAGGAGAATAAACTAATTCATAGTTCTTTCCTTATGAAACAACTATGGAATACCATACTACAGTAAAATAATGATATAGACTAGGGTTTGTGCTACTGATATTTTAGATTGTATAGTTCTTAGTTGTGGGTGGCTGACTTGTGTGTTGTAAAATGTTTAGCCCTATCGCAGGTCTCTATCAGTAGGTGTCAGTAGCACTCTCTCACCGCAGCTGTCTCAACCAAAATGCCACTAGATTGCCAAATGCTGAGGGGGTAGCAAACTAGTCCTTAGTTGAGAACCACTGGTGGTAGCCTTATATTTACTGATGTGAAAAGAACTCCAAGATGTTTTGTTAAATAATAATTTAGAAATAACCAGGTATCTCTTTGAGGTACCAATTTCATTTCCTTTGAATAAATACCCAGAAATGGAATTGCTGGATCATATGGTAAGCTTCTTATTTAAAATTTTTGAGAAACCTCCAAGCTGTTTTCCATAATAGCTGTACTTACTTACATTCCTATTGAAAATGTACAAGAATTCCCATTTCTCCACACCTTCACCAACACTTGTTATCATTTGATTTTTTAAATAATAGCCATTCGAATGGGGGTGAGATGATGTTGCACTGTGGTTTTGATTTGCATATCCCTGAAGATTAGTGATGTTGAGCACCTTTTCGTATACCTGTTGGCCATCTGTATGTCTTTGGAAAAATGTCTACTCAGGTCCTCTGCCCATTTAAATTTTTTTAATTATTATTTTTGCTATTGAGTTGCATGAGTTCTTTATATATTTTAGATACTGGCTCCCTTTTGAATATATAACTTACAAATATTTTCTCCCATTCTGCAGGTTGCCTTTTGATTTTGTTGATGATTTTACTGACTGTGCAGAAACTTTTTCTTGTCGTGTAATGGTGATAATCATTTCACAACTGATATGTATATCAAAACATTATGTTTAACATCTTAAATATATGCAATTTTTGTTTGTAGATTATACCTTAATAAAGCTGGGGAAAAAGAATGAAAATGATATGTGCAGGATAATTCAAATTCTGTTTTTAAAAAACTATATATTTGTATTGGTAATATGATTATGTATGAGGATACAAAGGAAAAATGTCAAGGATACATACTAAATCGAAAACAATGGTTACCTCAGGAGAGAGGGCTAGGATTGCATGAGTGTTCATGCATGTTGAAGGTGTGGGGTAAGGAGAAGAGGGGCCTTTGGTTTTACTGCTTGAATTGTCAAAGTTTACCAAAAATGTGCATTCATAGATTACTTATATAATTTAAAATGTAGTTAAATAAACTTATGGAAAGCATTTTGTAGAGAGTAGGTCACCAAAGAAGCCTACACTCTTACTATATCAGCTGCCAAAAGAGATTTGGATGAGTGCTTAATTGTACTCAGCTCATGATTTAATCCTCAAATGCCTATAATGTGCAATTTCTGTTAGGGACTGAAATGATTATGTCATTTCTTTTACTAATCAGTTATAATCTATATTTAATATAATGTCAGATGATTCTATGGAATTTAGAAATAAAAAAACTGGCATTTAAAATTATAGACATAATGTACATCAAAAACCTATCACTGTGACTAGCACTTAATACTTCATAAATGGTACTTGCTAATATTGTTATACATGTTAGTATGTTCGAAAACATTGTTCCTTCAGCATTCACTAGAATACAACAAAAGTTTTATTTTTTTCTAGTTTTTTATCTGAATCCTATAGTGTTTATAATTCCAGTTAGGACACTTTTAAAACTGAGATCACACCTTCAACATTCATTCATCCTGTATGGTATTTAACAATAGAGTAAAAAAGTAAAAGCTCAAATTATTACAAGTTAATTGATGTTTCCTATAGTCAAATGCCACGAAAAGGGAGGTGAAGAATTTGGACCCTAATGCTGATTCTGACCAACTCTCATTCTTTCTGGTCATTTTGTCAATCTGTAAGTCAACAGAGCAGAAACAGCTACCATTATTTATTTATTAAAAGAGTGTAGTTGTCACTTGGAATAAAGAGTTGCATGTTCAGTGCTAAAGGTAACCAGATAATATGAAGATCTGTAACCAGATAATATGAAGATCTGAAAATGTATAACTACTGTAAAGATAGTGATATTCCATGTATATACAGCAATTCCACAGATGACATCAGGGTCTAGTAAGGAAGAAAAAATCGTTTTTGATATTGATATTTTATCCAGTTTAACATTTGTTCTGATGATGACTTTAAACACACCTGCACTGTGTGATTTATGTTGTCCTCATCATACAAGGCAAGGTTTACAGAAGGAGGGAGGTGGCTTTCATGCTGAGAGTGATACTCTTTTATTGTACTACTCCATGTTAATTAGGCAATGACTTGTTACATGACAAACTTCATGTAATACAGCCTCTAGTCTTTATTTTGTGCTTCACAGATCTCATTTCTCTGGAAAGGAAGAAAGAGAACGAGTAGTTGTATTTCTATTACAGACAGTCAGGGATATAGAAGACTATTAACAACATTACTAAGTCTATTACTAAATCTGTCAGTGTGTAGTTCTGATATCTTTCCACTTTGCCTTCGGAGGAGAAATTACACACTAAGTTTATGTCCTTAGATGAATTTCACAGCTGAATAGTGAGGGACTACAAAATAACCGGTGAAAATGAGAGTTGGTCAGAATCAGCATTAGGGTCTGAATTTTTCACCTTTCTTCATGGTATATACTATGGAAAATATCAATTAACTTGTAACTTGAGCTTTACCTTTTTACTCTATTGCTAGGAGTGAATCATATTACAACTATTTGAAGCTAGAAGACTGTAGTGGTGCTGTGTATCTTGGATTTCTCTTGATTTTTTGCAAGTGCAGTTAGCCAGAAGGTTTTTTTATTTTTTATTTTATTTTATTTTATTTTATAGCAGTTCTGACTGATGTGGTCCAGCTACCCTCAGAGCCACTGACCTTGGGCCAATATGTTGCCTACTCTTAAGTATTTTGAAATACTGCATGGAAAAAAATGTCATTTATTTGGTTGTATTACTATATTTAATTATTTGAATAGATATGGTTAGTTTAATTTGTTAACTTGGCTAGGTGATGGTACCCAGTTATTCAAACACTAATCTAGATGCTGCTGTGAGGGTATTATATAGATGTGGTTAACATCTATAATCAGTTGCTTTAAGTAAAGGAGACTGTCTTGGATAATCTTGGTGGGCCTCATCCAATCAGTTGAAATGCCTTAAGAGCAAAACTGATATTCTCAGAGGAGGAAGAAATTCTGCCTGCTGACTGCAGCCTCAGTTTCCACCTGAGAGTTTCTAGGCTTCCCAAGTTCCCTACAGATTTTGGACTTACCTAGCTGGACCCCACAATCATCTAAGGCAATTCCTTGAAACAAATCAAATACATATACACCCTGTTGGTTTTTCTTTTTTTTTTTTCTGAAAGAACCCTGACTAATACAGATTTTGAAACTAGAAGTGGGATGTTGCTGTACTAAAGACCTAAAATGTGGAATTGGCTTTGGAATTAGGCCATGGATAGAGACTAGAAAAATTTTTGAGAAGCGTGATAGAAAAAAACCTAAATTGCCCTGAAGAGACTGTTGTTAGAAATAGGAATATTAAAGTTGATTGTATAGAGGTCTTAGAAAGAAATGAAGAAAATGTTACTGAAAATGGGAGGAAAGGCAATGCTTGTTATACAGTGACAGAAAACTTGGCTGAACTATGTTCTTCAGTCATATGGAAAGCAGAACTTGAAAGTGATGAACTTGGATATTGGCAGAAATTTACAGGCAAAATCCTTAAGGTTTTTCTTTGTGAACCCCAAGATCTTTACCCTAAAATGGTTCTGCTGAATTTTACCCTGACAATGTAAATTGATAGCTTATCTTCATAACCTGGTTTCTCCTTGCTGCTTATAGTAAAATGTAATATTGATACAGACAGGAGACAGGGAAATACTGGGTAGAAGAGGGTGGTTTCCCAGCAAAGGCCCCACCCTCAAGTCTGGAAACCCATGGCCCTAAATGGGAACAAGCGTTCCTGTTTTTGTGCCCAAATGCTGCCTTTTGGCCTGCCACGCCCCAATATCCTGTACCTGTATAAACTCCAAACCCCAGGATCCACGAGCAGATGAGCAGACAAGCAGAAGAGCAGAGGAACAGAAGTGTGGTGTGGCAGAGAAGGAGAGAAGAGAAGGAGCTTCTGAACGTCAAGAGGAGTTAGGCTGGGGACGGTAGGAGAGGAGATCAGCCAAGGGACGACTGAACTCCAGGGGAAGACTATCTTCCCACTCCATTCCCTTTCCAGCTCCCCATCCATCCTGCAGAGAGCCACCTCCATCCAGCAATAAAATACCCCACATTTACCATCCTTCAATTTATCTGTGTGACCTGATTCTTCCTGGATGCTGGACAGGAACCCAGTACCAAGAGGGCACTGAGCTGTTTAACACTTAAGCTGTCCCTGGATGGCAGGGCTAAAGGAGCATTGTAACATCCCTGGATATCGCTGTAGGCCCAGAGCCCAAAAGTGCTTGCCCTAGCTCAAATGCGTGCTCCCCCTCCCATAAGGGGTTTGAGCATGCAGTGGCCAAACAGACGAGCCACACCCCTGTTGCAGGCCCTGCAAGGGGGGGTCAGTGAACTCTCCCATTTCAATGTGAAAGATATAAATTGAGGAAAGAACTATTAGGCAAAAAGTAACTAGCACTTGATTTTGGAGGTTCTCAGCCTATCGTGATTCCAAAGGATGCCAAAATTAGAAAATTTATTGTTGCAAAAGCATACTCTGAAGAGAAGGCCAACAGTATGGCTGGACAATCTTGCTAAAGAGATTATATATGTGATTCATGGATCCAATCAACCATATCAGCTGAAGGCAGGAATAGAGATGGGTTTATCCAGGAAGGATCTTGTCTAATGACATGGACTCCCATAACACACACATGAGACTGATAAGGATTTTGAGAATGTTATATCAACAGAAATACTGGCATCTTGGAGTAAAGGAGATAGATATGGGATGAAATGAAGGAAGACTGTTGGACTTCTGGAATTCTATAGGCAGGATATGAGCTGACAGGGCTACTAGACTGCAAAGACACATTAGCCTTCAAGAAAAAGGAAGAGTAAATTATGAGGGTGGCACAGAAGCTGGTGGATCACTGCAAGACCAGATGGCAGAGCATTGAGCTAAACAGGATTGTTCCTAGGCCTTGAAATCTAATGGAATTAGCCATGCTAATTATTTATTTATTTACTTCTTTGAGATGAAATCTCATTCTGTCATGCAGGCTGGAGTGCAGTGGTATAATCTCAGCTCACTGCAACCTCCACCTGCCAGGTTCAAGCAATTCTCCTGCCTCAGCTTCCTGAGTAGCTGGGATGACAGGAACTCACCACAATGCCCCTCTAATTTTTGTATTTTAGTAGAGACGAGGAGGGGGGGTTTCACCATGTTACCCAGGCTGGTCTCGAACTCCTGACCTCAAGTGATCCACTCACCTCAGCATCACAAAGTGCTGGGATTACAGGCGTGAGCCACCACACCTGGCCCTGCCATGCTAAATTTTGAACTTACTTGGGACAAGAAACCACTTTATGCCTCCCATATTCATTCTTTTGGAATGGTAATGTCTTGTAAAAGGAAAATAAATCTCAGGACTCCAAAATCATTAAGCCAAAGGGAAAAGTCAAGCTGGGAACTGCATCAGGCAAACCTACCTCCCATTTTATTCTTAAATAAGATAGCTACAAACAAACAAAAAAAGCTACATACATGCCTCACAATTTGTCCACTGGGACATTCCTTTTGAGCCCCAAGATGTTTACCTTAAAATGGTTCTCTTGAATTTTACCCTGACAATGTAAATTGATAGCTTATCTTCACAGGTTCTAGACAAAGAACAGAACTCAAAGTCATCCTTCTGTTCATCTGAGACAGATGCATATCTGATTGCTTTCCTAATGTAAAAATGCAGATTCACTGAGCTGACAAAGTCATAAGTAACTATTCCTCTACCCTTCTCTCACATGTAAATTGTGTATTCAGTGAAAGGTTTATCAAACGCTCAAAATAATGCAACCGTTTGTCTGTTATCTACCCACACCTTTAATTTTTTTTCCTTTTCCCCCAATATCTGCCCTTTTGCCTTTAAATACTGAAGTCCACAAAATGTTCTTTGGAAAAAGGCATAGACCTGCCTTCCAGATGCATGTTCTTCACCTTGGTAAAATAAAATTTCCAAGTTAATTGAGACCTAGCTCAGATACTTTTTGGTTTACAAATTGGTAACCACCAAGGGATTCTGAGTGGAGGTGCCCCTGACCTTTGACAAATCTTCTATTACTGCGTGGTACCAGCTTGAGATATCTTTATTGCTCAAATCAATAGGCAGATTTGCTGAGGCCTGGGAACTTCCCCCCTCCAGACAATCCCTTGTAGCAGGACGAGCTGCAGACAAAATCTTTCAGACACTGAGTTGTAGAAGGAAGGGCTTTATTCAGCTGGGAGCATCGGCAAGCTACTGTCTTAAAATCCGAGCTCCTCGAGTGCACAGTTTCTGTCCTTTTTAAGGGCTCATAACACTAAAGATTTCACATGAAAGGGTTGTGATTGATTGAGCAATCTAGGGGGTATGTGACAGGGGCTTCATGCACCGGTAGTCAGAGTGAAACAGAACAGAGCAAGGAGTTTCACAGCGTTCTTCCATACAATGTCTGGAATCTATGGATAACATCGGTTGCTAAGTCATGAGTTGATTTTTAACTACTAGGTTTAGGCCAGGCAGGCCCAGGCCTGGTTTCAGCTCTGGTTTTGGGTCTGGTGCCTGGCTGCCTGCCCTTGGTTTCACTTCCTTGTTTTTTTCTTAAAACAGGTACTGAGTATAAAACAATATAAAACAATATGAGAGGGTCCGTCTCTTCCCTCACCCTGATCTCCCCAAATTTCATCGATATCTGAGGTTTTTTTTTTTGCTGTACAACTCCTTTTCTGGAGTTTTACTCACTTTCAACAAGGAAGGTGAGTTTTCCTGCTTCCATGATGATGGAGGGCAGGCAACTCCTTTCTGGAGTTTCAGCTCAATTCCAACAGGGAAGGCGAGTTGGAGTTTTTTTCCTGCTTATAGGCTGGTAGAGAGCAGTGTTGAGCCTGGACTCCATTCCTAGGTAAGTAGCTGAATTGGGGTTTTATCTTGAAAATTCTCCTTAATGACCTAAAGTTAAGATTAACAACCAGCAGCTCTTAATTTCTCCTTACCATTAGAGTGCTCAGGAATTGTATACATAGTATGATCATTTGTTTGTTTTGCTAAACTGTTTTTTCATTTATTTGTTTGTTTTGTTGTTTTGGTCTTTTTCCCATTGGATTTGACTAACTCTACCCAACTATATCAAATGTGAAGGAAAGTTACAAATTGTGAGGAACAACGCCTCTGCATTGGGTAAATTCCTGCAGCTGGGGGGAAAAAGGGAAAAGGATAAACAGCCATCAACAGGAAAAGAGAAAGATTTTGACTACCTGAGGGGCTTTATTTACATAACAAGGCCACCTTTTGCTAGCCAAGCCAAACTGTGCTCCACACTGCAGCTCTGTAGCTAAGGTTTTGCCCTTTTTTCCACCACAACAGCCTGGGTTTGGTTCCTAAATCAAGTTCTTTCTGGTTTGATATTTGTGTTATTTTTGAAATATCAGCAATTTGTTCCAGCTAAAATAGGGTAGTGAGATTTAGAAGGATTTTTAAAGAGCTTAGTGGCTAAAAGTCAGTTTAATTAAAAGCTAATATCCACGATGTGTGTGTGTGTGTATATTTAAAATGCCTTTATGGTTTTTTGTTTTGTTTTGTTTGTTTGAGAAGGAGTTTCACTCTTGTTGCCCAGGCTGGAGTGCAATGGTGCGATCTTGGCTCACTGCAACCTCCACCTCCCGGGTTCAAGCAATTCTCCTGCCTCGGCCTCCCAAATAGCTGGGATTACAGGCATATGACACCACACCCAGTTATTTTTGTATTTTTAGTAGAGATGGGATTTCTCCATGTTGGTCAGGCTGGTCTCAAACTCCCGACAACCTCAGGTAATCTGCCTTCCTCAGCCTCCCAAAATGCTGGGATTACAGGCGTAAGCCACCGTGCCTGGCCTGTTTTTTTTTTGTTGTTGTTGTTTGTTTTTTTTTCTCTCCTAGTACCTTGTTTTTTGAGAAAAAGGTTTTTTCCTTCTCAGTCAAATGAATTCTGTTTTCTCCATTTACTTCTGCCTATCTCTCCTTTCTCTTGTTCCCCTCTGCTGCATGAGGGACCCAAAATAGTTTCTAACAGCCTGTAATTCCTTAAATAAAACAGAGAAGGCACTAGAGTCCTTTTTGAGGAGAAACATCTGTTTTTCCTTATGGAACCCCAAGAGTCTAAACAGACAAGTTCCTCTCAGATCTTAAACTGCTTGCTTTTGTACTGTGTTACCTGATTTTTGGACTAAGTTATTACAACAGAGGCTACTCTTCGGGTGTTTAAGATAAGAAAAGGTATACTTTAGACACTTAGAGGAAAGTCTTTGTAACAAAGTGCAGTGCAAATGCATCACATGGTCTAGAATCATGATAATTCTATCTTTTGGAGATCCAGGATTCAGCGTAGGCTCTGCCCAGAGCTGAGATCCAGTTAAAAGCTAGAGACTAGGCTGGGCACAGTGGCTCATGCCTGTAATCCCAGCACTTTGGGAGGCCAAGGTGGGCAGATCACAAGGTCAGGAGTTCAAGACCAACCTGGCCAACATGGTAAAACCCCATCTCTACTAAAAATACAAAAATTAGCGGGGCACGGTGGCAAGTGCCTGTAATCCCAGACACTTGGGAGGCTGAGGGCATGCCCAGCCGATGCTACACTTTTAAACAGCCAGATGTCATGATTACTCACTATCATTAGAACAAAACTAGAGGGGAAATCTGCCCCTATGATCTAATCGCCTCTCACCAGGCCCCATCTCCAACATTGGGGACTACAATTTGATATGCATTCGCAATATCAATTGCTGCATACCAAGTTCTCTCTGTTTTGGGCCTCTGTAATAGTCACAATGTCAGGTACTGCTGGTGCCAAAGGTGGTATTACGCATTGAGCTGCCTAAAATCAGTGGTAAGTCTCCAAGAAACCAAGGTCTTGTGCACAGGCCAGATGGGGCTATTGAATGGAGAAACAGTCTCATGAAACATTTTGGCTTCCTTAAGCTCAGCAATGATGGCAATTATTCTTTTTCTCCCCTAGGCAGCTGACATTGTTTTTTGGGAAACAACAGTACTAGGTGTTGGTCATCAGATGGGTCCATGGTCTTCTATATTTCTCACTAAGATGGCCATAACTATTGCAATTCCTGTCAGGGCTTGGAGGCAAAGGCAAGTGGGGCTGCACATGGAAAACACATCACTACCAATATTTCATTCAGTAGTGGGGGCCGTGACAACGGAGGTTAGTAGGAGCCCAAAGTCAGAGAACGTGATCTGTTTTCTCCTCATCTTGATGCAAGGGTTTGTGGGGATCACAGTCACCTGTGTACTGGTATCTAAAAGGCCTAAGAAGTGCAATTCCTCTCCACTGTTCAGTTGAACTCTAACCTTGGCATAGGGCCTCTGGGTCCCCTGAGTACAGAAGGATCTTGTTTATAACCCCTAAAATCTTTGGATTTTTGTTTGTAACCCCTAATCTTGTTTATATTTGAAAGCTGAGTGTCAGAGCAAAAGTTGCTCAGGATCTCTGATTTGTCTCCAAATCCACCAGGAGAGGTGGAAGGCCATCACTGTGCAGACTCTAGCGGGACCACTTATCAAATCCCCATGGCCTGGTACTTGGCCCTGAATTTTTTAGTGGGGAGCCCATCAATCTGCTTTCGTGGTTCCATTATTGAGTAATCAGACTCAGAGATCTCTTTGGGAAGGCCCTTGCCCAGATAGTCCAGAAGAGGGCGCTCAAGTACTATTTTTATGCTCCTTTTTTGGAGGGGAGGGGTCAGATTTTGCTATTTTATCAGAAGCCACTTCTTCTGTGCCTGAGAATTTCTCAGTTAAGATCTGGATCACATTGCAGATTGATGGACTTGACCTCAGGAGGTGGCTTAATTGGGCTTGACAACAAGCAGGAGCAGCATGAACAAACCCATAAATCTAAGTCTGGTTAATCTTCTCATCTACTGTTCCCACTCCCTCGTAGTAGACCCAAGAGACCACCAGGAGGGCTGCAGGACCTCCATAGTCTCTGCGAAGGTGGTCGAGACATGTTTTTCAGTGACTAGGTACTCATTATGTGTGGACCAAACCTGTCAGAGACCAAATAGTACCCAGCTGAGGAAAGAGATGGTCGTTGGTATACATACACTCTCATCTCCCCACCTTGCTCCTCCTCCTCAGAGAAAGTGGCCACTATCAAGGCACTATGGAGGAGGGGGTCTGTAGTGATGTACCCCTCAAGGAGCCACTTTCCTTTATGAAGTTTATTTAACAAGATTACCTTTTACGTAATGGAAGCAAACTAGCCAAGTCTCTGTGGTTTCTTCCCCTAAGCAAGTCTTCCTTCTGGCTTGGCTGCTGGGCATTGACCCTATCTAGTGAGATCACTGGACAAAGTGATTCTAAAGAGCTCTACATTATTTTTATTAGAAGCATGAGTCTCAGTAACATGCTGCATGGCATGTTGTCCATCAGCCCCAGGGAACTGCTTGGATCTAGGAATAGTTTTGGGGTACAAGTCAGTTTACAGGGTCTCCAACGACTTCTGGCCCCATCATCAGAGAACAGTGTCCAGGGAATTGTTCCTGTGGCTTCTTAGAGCCCCTCTGCTGGATCTCTTATTTGATCCACTAGGTTATCTCAGCCGAGGTGATGGGGATAAACAGGAGGACCGATGGTTACCTTGGAACCAAAAGCTTTTATAAACAATTTTCTATCATCCTCCAAGTATACCCTGTGACTTACAATAGCAATTCCTGAGACCTGCTGGCATGGCTGGTAAAGTGCCACGTGAGGTCTGCTAGCACTTCCCAGGACTCACTGGCAGAGTGCCCGGTCAGATCCTCTGACTCTGGCAAATAATCCATTAGCATCCTCCAGGAGTGCCCTGCAAGGTCTGCTTACACCCATCATTAGTGAATTGCCCCACGAGATTTTCGGGCTCTTTGCTCTTCAAAAACGACATTGTGCATAATCAACTACCCAGCTTGCCATTCCAATTTTTCAAGAGCTCAGTTGAGCTAGAGAGAGCTGAGCTGCTGGGTGTCAGAGTAGTTGATTAAGACGAGTCAAAATAAAAGTAACAGTCAGACTTTAATAACTGCCTTTGATAGTATAAGCAAGGGACTGAACCAGAAAAAGTACCGACTCCTCCATTATTCCATTTTTCCACATGGAGTGGCTCCAACAGGGGTCTGATGGATTAGCACAGATGCAGGCCATCATCATCTCACTGTTAAGGGAGCCCTGAACAAGAGGCTCCTGCCATTTTATGGACCCAGGGGCAGGAGGAGGTGACAGGGAAGGGCTAGGAGTAGAAAAGTACTGAGTCAGCTTGAAGAAAAAAATATTTTTAGGCATCCCCCACTCCCACCATGGCAAAAAGAGGTCTCAGCTCAGGTGCTTGAGAAAGGCCTCTGCCAAAGGCTCCTGACAAGGCGGACTCCAAATGGAGGCATCTGGTCTAGGAATGCCGACATGTGTGAGAGCATGATCAGTTAGGGACGTCTGAGTCCTTGACTGCAACTCCATTCACAGACTGCAATGCACGGCTGTGCATCAAGTCTGATGTGGGGAGGGCATGTCCCCCCACGATCCCTGCCAGGTAAAGCTTTTGTAATTGCCTATGGCGAGGCCTGAAAGATCACCCATAGGTTTTTGGCCAAGAGTTGAATTCACTCTCTCCAGTGGTCCTAGCACTTCCTGTGAGAGGTCTTGCTGTCATTGTCTCTAAAAGCATGAAACAAAGGAAGTCAGATCTCTGCCCCTTTGGAATGCAGCTACTGTGGGGCTAGGTGTTTCTAGTTTCCATTACAGAAATACTGAATCCACCCGTGCCCCTACCACACCCACACAGGGAACTCAGGAGAAGGGGAGGCAGGGCTGTGGTTTCTGGCCTGCTGTGGCACTAGAAGGTTCATAGCAGTGAGTCTGAGAGGCTTTCTGGGTGTCAGACCAGACAGAAGAACCAAAGCCAGTCACCATCATCAGTAGTATTCTAGCTCTGGAGCTTACGTGTTCACCAATGACAGTGTCTGCCCAAATCTTCCTTCTGGCTTGGCTGCTGGGCATTGACCCTACCTAGTGGAAGCTTAGGACACACCTATCCCTGGAATTCTGGGCAAATTCTCCCAGCTCAGGAGAGTGGTGGGCTGTTTTTGGTTCCTCTGCTTTTTAAATTCTATCTGTTATGGTTAGTATCAGGCCTCTGAGCCGAAGCTAAGCCATGGTAACCCCTGTGACCTGCACGTATACATCCAGATGACCTGAAGCAAGTGAAGAATCACAAAAGAAGTGAAAATGGCCGGTTCCTGCCTTAACTGATGACATTCCACCATTGTGATTTGTTCCTACCCCACCTTAACTGAGCAATTAACCTTGTGAAATTCCTTCACCTGGCTCACAACCTCCCCCACTGAGCACCTTGTGGCCCCTGCCCCTGCCCATAAGAGAAAAACCCACTTTGATTGTAATTTTTCACTACCTACCCAAATCCTATAAAACAGCCCCACCCACCCCTATCTCCCTTCACTGACTCTCTTTTTGGACTCAGCCCGCCTGCACCCAGGTAAAATAAACAGCCCTGTTGCTCACACAAAGCCTGTTTGGTGGTCTCTTCACATGGACCTGCATGAAATTTAGTCCCTTAATCATCATCACTGTGGAAGATAATGTTTATTAAACACCTACAGCATGGCAGGCCTTGTTCTGAGTGTTCTACTTGAATCTCTTCATTTCATCTTCTTTTCAGCCCTATGAACTAATTACTGTGAAAATTCCATTGTACAGATGAGGCTCAGAAAGCTAAAACAACCTGCCTAAAGTCACAAATCCAGTAAGTGGCAGATCTGTGACTTGAAACCCTCTGTCTGCATTGAGAGTCTCTGTTCCTCCTATTTAGCCACACTGACTCCCATACTTCTGAAACCGCCTTTGCAAAATTATGGCTAAGACAGTGAAAGAGATTTAACTTAACCAACTCCATTTTGCTTCTAACCTCCAAGCTGTCCTTGTTCATTCCTGGGCGTAGGCCCAACTAACCTTGGAAAAAACTTAGTTTATAGTTTAAACAAAGATGGTAATAGCCTTTCCCAAAGCAGACTTCCTTCTTGCCTGGGAACTAGATTGCCTTTGTAGGACCAACATTGGCCACAAGATTAGAAATTATAGTTTAGGAGTCATGCAGCTGGAGGCTACAAGATTCTAACCCTTCCTAAACTGCTCCTAAGATCAGTGGTTGAGATATTTTGTAAACCCTGCACTTGATGGATCAGCTGGCACCACCCAAATGGATAAACTGGCTCATCTGATCTTGTGGCCGCCACCCAGGAACTGACTCAGCACAAGAAGACAGCTTCGACTCGCTATGATTTCATCTCTGACCAATCAGCACTCCTGGCTCACCGGCTTCCCCCCACCCACCAAGTTATCCTTAAAAACTCTGCTCCCTGAATGCTCGAGAAGACTGATTTAAGTAATAATAAAACTCCAGTCTCCCACACAGCCGGTTCTGCATGAACTACTCTTTCTCTATTGCAATTCCCCTGTCTTTATAAATCGGCTCTGCCTAGCAGTGGGCAAGGTAAACCCCTTGGGCAGTTACACTTCTTCCTCCCACCCCAGTGCCCTTACCCCTCCATGCCATCTCAGCAGCATGATGTTTACATATGGGTCCTAGATTTGTGTAGTGTTTTCCAGGCAGCAAGCTTAGTATTTCTTCCTGGATACAGAGGACATTTAATGAAGCACTTCCCTTTCTGTATTGCAATTAAGACCAATTGTCTTAAGGTGGGAAACTACTCCACATACAAAGCATAGTGGTTAAAGGCAGGGGTTCTGATACTTGGAGATGTCAGGGACTAATAAAGTTAATAAAATTGGGTCCTGACATAGGTTATTATCTTTTTATTTCACTAATTAAGGACATGTAAAACAACACCATTTACACTACTATTAAAATAATAGTAGACTGAACATGGTTGCTCACACCTGTAATCCCAGCACTTTGGGAGGCCGAGGCAGGAGGATCACTTGAGGTCAGGAGTTTGAGACCAGCCTGGGCAACATGGGAAGAACTAGTCTCCACACATAATAAAAAAGTTAGCTGGGTGTGGTGGTGTGTGCCTGTGGTCCCAGCTACTTGGGAGGCTAAGGCAGGAGGAGTACTTGAGCCTGGGAGGTTGAGGCTGCAGTGAGCTGTGATTGCACCACTGCACTCCAGCCTGGGTGACAGAGTGAGGCTGAAACGGCTTTTGCAAAAATTACAACACTGAGAAAATTATAGCAGTGAAAGAGATCTGATCATGCCAAAGTCCCATCTTGCCTTTGGCCTTCAAGGTGCCCCTAATTATTCCTGGGTTAGGCCAAGCTAACTTCGAGAGACATTTAGTTTATACTTTCAATGATAATAGCCCTTTCCCAAAATTCAACTGCCTTTGTAAAGCTAATGAGAGACCACCAGGCTAGGGGGATAGAGGAGCCTAAATTCTGCTAAGGTGTACACATAAACGATTGCCAGCTATTGTTCTGGAGGTCACAAGATATGCTACTTCCCCAATTACTCCTCCAGATAACATTACTATTGTAGAACCTAAGACTGGCCTTTTGGGATATCTTTTCAGATTTGTTTGCCTGTCTGACACCAATGGCTTCACCTGGACCTGCCAGCCACTCCTGTGGCCCCACCCAGAAGATATTCATTGAGCAGAAGGACCATTCCTGCACCCTTATGACTGCACCCCCAACCAATCAGCAGCAAGCACCCATTGCTTAGCCACCCTAACTCCCTCCCTAAAACTATCTTTGGAAAACCCTACCCCTAAATGCTCAAGAAGATTGATCTGAGTAACAATTCTATCTCCCATGTGGCGTGGCCAGCCTTGCATCAATTAAATTCTTTTATTTACTACCATGCCGTGGTCTTCATTTGTGCAGCAGGCAGGAAGAACCCATCAGGTGGTTACAATCCTGTCTCAAAATATTTAATAACAGAAATAATATCTAAACCTTGTAAAGAAAGATTACAATGTGGCAGGTTCTGCTCTCAGTCTTTCAATGAAATATCTGATTCAATCCTCATAAAAATCCTGTTCAGTAAGCTTGTTATCCCCATTTTATAGGCAAGGAAATTGAAGAAAAAGAAACAATATGTAAATTGCTTCTGCCTCTGCTGATAACCATTATAGTTAGCATACTATAATATACTGTCTCTCTCTTTCATAAAAGACAAGAGTAACCTTTAGGCCCACAAGGGAGGCCCTGATCTCAGAATTTAGGAATAGCCAAGTAAAACACAGACACCTCTGAGTTTGAGTCTTGGGAAAATGAGCATTGTGTCTGTTTCCTGAAATTTAAGATGAAAACACTAATATCTGTTGTGAGGAGTAAATGACAACATATACCGAGTATTTACACAGTAACTGGCACATAAGAACCTCCGAATACGTACCAGCTGTAAGGCTTATTGTCACTCTTCCTCCTTGCACAGCCCTATGAGTTCATCTCTTGCTGGGAAGAAGCTGAGTATGGATACTACAGACTGGTCCTGTTATTGAGGTCAGATAAATTTGATGTTCCTCCTTCCCCCACTCTCTCCCATTTCCTCCTCCTTGACCGAACTGAAACGGGCAGAAATATTTGGGCTTTACTTCCCATTGGTTGAAATTGTTGCTATAACAGCATTCATAAGCATTCTTTCTGGGAACCCTGGGTAAGAGCTGCTTAAAGACTTCTGAGGCTTCTTCAGCTACTGCTGCTGGTACTCCAAACAAGGATCTGATCATTCATGTATCAGAGTTTGTCAGGAATGGGGACTGTCTACAAAAAAAAGTACCTACAGTGGTTCTCCCCATTCATCACCAAGACCCCACACTTGACCATGCTCCCAGCTCTTTCTGCCCATTCTGCCTACCTAGCATCTTATTAGGAAGGTACAGATAAAAAAAGAGCTAGAAAAGGTCATTGGGAGGATCAAGAATGATTTGTCCCCACAGATATGTAAGGATAAAATCCTAGTATTTTCCTTCTCCCGTTGGAACACAGGGCTCCATGGAGAAAGTTCTAAAGAGGGTCTTCCCATGGACAGAGACTTCACCTTAATTGCTTGGTGTTGGCAGTCATGATTTTGACTCCTGGTTAATTCATCAAGAGCCATTTTGCCAAAATCCAAGTCACAGAATGACCAAGTGAACAAGTGAGCCATTCTTGGAGCAATCAAGTTACCAATGACTAGTTCATGCAAGCTTAAGAAATTAACTGATTTACAAAACACTTTGTTGTTTTTGCAGAGTTTACTACAATTTACTTTGAGTGAATGGGCATGGCATAAGGGCTATGGAGAGCCAGTTCTATAATGTTCTGTGCCTTCAGACATATCCTCTCCCATCGGTCGGTCTTTCCCCAGTCTGGAATGGGCAGTTTCAGGAGACTGTTTTCCCCCAGTAGATGACCCTCTCTCCCATCCCCAACCCACAGCTACAGCAACAGGAACTTAGCTGAAGCCATCCAGCTGATGCCCAAGACCATTCCAGTCAATGAACTAAGGACAAGCGTATGAGTGTCCCCCCACCCCCATCCCAACCCCATGCTCCAGACCTACCCTCATGGCCACTGAGTGGGACACTGGAAACTTTGCCTTCCTGAGAGAATGGGGCTCTCTCTGAGAGTGGGAACATCTCTGTTGTCTTGGCTCCCAGACTGCTGCCACCACAGTGCAACCACCCAAAGCAAAGGGTATCATGGAAGCTATTTCACGTATGCTGACAAAGCCCTGCCCCAGTCCTAGGGGACCTCCCACCAATGTGAAGAGGTGTGTGTGTGTGTGATACAATTGTGGGGTTTTTTTTCTTTTTTTTTTATTGTACTTTAAGTTCTAGGGTACATGTGTACAATGTGCAGGTTTGTTACATATGTATACATGTGCCATGTTGGTGTGCTGCACCCATTAACTCGTCATTTCACATTCGGTATATCTCCTAATGCTATCCCTCCCCCCTCCCCCCACCCCACAACAGGTCCCGGTGTGTGATGTTCCCCTTCCTGTGTCCATGTGTTCTCATTGTTCAATTCCCACCTATGAGTGAGAATATGCGGTGTTTGGTTTTTGGCCTTGCGATAGTTTGCTGAGAATGATGGTTTCCAGCTTCATCCATGTCCCTACAAAGGACATGAACTCATCATTTTTTATGGCTGCATAGTAGTCCATGGTGTATATGTGCCACATTTTCTTAATCCAGTCTATCATTGTTGGACGTTTGGGTTGGTTCCAGGTCTTTGCTATTGCGAATAGTGCTGCAATAAACATACATGTGCATGTGTCTTTATAGCAGCATGACTTATAATCCTTTGGGTATATACCCAGTAATGGGATGGCTGGGTCAAATGGTATTTCTAGTTCTAGATCCCTGAGGAATCGCCACACTGTCTTCCACAATGGTTGAACTAGTTTACAGTCCCACCAACAGTGTAAAACTGTTCCTATTTCTCCACATCCTCTCCAGCACCTGTTGTTTCCTGACTTTTTAATGATCGCCATTCTAACTGGTGTGAGATGGTATCTCGTTGTGGTTTTAATTTGCATTTCTCTGATGGCCAGCGATGATGAGCATTTTTTCATGTGTCTTTTGGCTGCATAAATGTCTTCTTTCAAGAAGTGTCTGTTCACATCCTTTGCCCACGTTTTGATGGGTTGTTTTTTTCTTGTAAATTTGTTTGAGTTCATTGTAGATTCTGGATATTAGCCCTTTGTCAGATGAGTAGATTGCAAAATTTTCTCCCATTCTGTAGGTTGCCTGTTCACTCTGATGGTAGTTTCTTTTGCTGTGCAGAAGCTCTTTAGTTTAATTAGATCCCATTTGTCAATTTTGGCTTTTGTTGCCATTGCTTTTGGTGTTTTAGACATGAAGTCCTTGACCATGCCTATGTCCTGAATGGTATTGCCTGGTTTTCTTCTAGGGTTTTTATGGTTTTAGGTCTAACATTTAAGTCTTTAATCCATCTTGAATTAATTTTTATATAAGGTGTAAGGAAGGGATCCAGTTTCAGCTTTCTACATGTGGCAAGCCAGTTTTCCCAGCACCATTTATTAAATAGGGAATCCTTTCCCCATTTCTTGTTTTTGTCAGGTTTGTCAAAGATCAGATAGTTGTAGATAAGTGGCATTATTTCTGAGGACTCTGTTCTGTTCCATTGGTCTATATCTCTGTTTTGGTACCAGTACCATGCTGTTTTGATTACTGTAGCCTTGTTAAGTATAGTTTGAAGTCAGGTAGCGTGATGCCTCCAGCTTTGTTCTTTTGGCTTAGGATTGACTTGGCAATGCAAGCTCTTTTTTGGTTCCATATGAACTTTAAAGTAGATTTTCCAATTCTGTGAAGAAAGTCATTAGTAGCTTGATGGGGATGGCATTGAATCTATAAATTACCTTGGGCAGTATGGCCATTTTCACGATATTGATTCTTCCTACCCATGAGCATGGAATGTTCTTCCATTTGTTTGTATCCTCTTTTATTTCATTGAGCAGTGCTTTGTAGTTCTGCTTGAAGAGGTCCTTCACATCCCTTGTAAGTTGGATTCCTAGGGATTTTATTCTCTTTGTAGCAATTGTGAATGGGAGTTCACTCATGATTTGGCTCTCTGTTTGTCTGTTATTGGTGTATAAGAATGACTGTGATTTTTGCACATTGATTTTGTATCCTGAGTCTTTGCTGAAGTTGCCTATCAGCTTAAGGAGATTTGGGGCTGAGATGATGGGGTTTTCTAAATATACAATCATGTCATCTGCAAACAGGGACAATTTGACTTCCTCTTTTCCTAATTGAATACCCTTTATTTCCTTCTCCTGCCTGATTGCCCTGGCCAGAACTTCCAACACTATATTGAATAGGAGTGGTGAGAGAGGGCATTCCTGTCTTGTGCCAGTTTTCAAAGGGAATGCTTCCAGTTTTTGCCCATTCAGTATGATATTGGCTGTGGGTCTGTCATAGATAGCTCTTATTATTTTGAGATACATCCCATCAATACCTAATTTATTGAGAGTTTTTAGCATGAAGGGCTGTTGAATTCTGTCAAAGGCCTTTTCTGCATCTATTGAGATAATCATGTGGTTTTTGTCATTGGTTCTGTTTATACGCTGGATTACATTTATTGATTTGCGTATGTTGAACCAGCCTTGCATCCCAGGGATGAAGCCCACTTGATCATGGTGGATAAGCTTTTTGATGTGCTGCTGGATTCGGTTTGCCAGTATTTTATTGAGGATTTTTGCATCGATGTTCATCAGGGATATTGGTCTAAAATTCTCTTTTTTTGTTGTGTCTCTGCCAGGCTTTGGTATCAGCATGATGCTGGCCTCATAAAATGAGTTAGGGAGGATTCCCTCTTTTTCTATTGATTGGAACAGTTTCAGAAGGAATGGTATCAGCTCCTCCTTGTCCCTCTGGTAGAATTCGGCCGTGAATCCATCTGGTCCTGGACTTTTTTTGGTTGGTAAGCTATTAATTATTGCCTCAATTTCAGAGCCTGTTATTGGTCTATTCAGAGATTCAACTTCTTCCTGGTTTAGTCTTGGGAGGGTGTAGGTGTCGTGGAATTTATCCATTTCTTCTAGATTTTCTAGTTTATTTGTGTAGAGGTGTTTATAGTATTCTCTGATGGCGGTTTGTATTTCTGTGGGATCAGTGGTGATATCCCCTTTATCATTTTTTATTGTGTCTATTTGATTCTCCTCTCTTTTATTCTTTATTAGTCTTGCTAGTGGTCTATCAATTTTGTTGATCTTTTCAAAAAACCATCTCCTGGATTCGTTGATTTTTTGAAGGGTTTTTTGTGTCTCTATTTCCTTCAGTTCTGCTCTGATCTTAGTTATTTCTTGCCTTCGGCTAGCTTTTGAATGTGTTTGCTCTTGCTTCTCTAGTTCTTTTAATTGTGATGTTAGGGTGTCAATTTTAGATCTTTCCTGCTTTCTCTTGTGGGCATTTAGTGCTATAAATTTCCCTCTACACACTGTTTTGAATGTGTCCCAGAGATTCTGGTATGTTGTGTCTTTGTTCTCGTTGGTTTCAAAGAACATCTTTATTTCTGCCTTCATTTCATTATGTACCCAGTAGTCATTCAGGAGCAGGTTGTTCAGTTTCCATGTAGTTGAGTGGTTTCGAGTGAGATTCTTAATCGTGAGTTGTAGTTTGATTGCGCTGTGATCTGAGAGACAGTTTGTTATAATTTCTGTTCTTTCACGTTTGCTGAGGAGTGCTTTACTTCCAGCTATGTGGTCAATTTTGGAATAGGTGTGGTGTGGTGCTGAAAAGAATGTGTATTCTGTTGATTTGGGGTGGAGAGTTCTGTAGATGTCTATTAGGTCCGCTTCGTGCAGAGCTGAGTTCAATTCCTGGATATCCTTGTTAATTTTCTGTCTCATTGATCTGTCTAATGTTGACAGTAGGGTGTTAAAGTCTTGGAGTGTGAGTCTCTTTGTCGGTCTCTAAGGACTTGCTTTATGAATCTGGGTGCTCCTGTATTGGGTGCATATATATCTAGGATAGTTAGCTCTCTTGTTGAATTGATCCCTTTACCATTATGTAATGGCCCTCTTTGTCTCTTTTGATCTTTGTTGGTTTAAAGTCTGTTTTATCAGAGAATAGGGTTGCAACCCCTGCCTTTTTTTGTTTTCCATTTGCTTGGTAGATCTTCCTCCATCCCTTTATTTTGAGCCTATGTGTGTCTCTGCACGTGAGATGGGTTTCCTGAATACAGCACACTGATGGGTCTTGACTCTTTATCCAATTTGCCAGTCTGTGTCTTTTAATTGGAGCATTTAGCCCATTTACATTTAAGGTTAATATTGTTATGTGTGAATTTGATCCTGTCATTATGATGTTAGCTGGTTATTTTGCTCATTAGTTGATGCAGTTTCTTCCTAGCCTCGATGGTCTTTACAATTTGGCATGTTTTTGCAGTGGCTGGTACTGGTTGTTCCTTTCCATGTTTAGTGCTTCCTTCAGGAGCTCTTTTAGGGCAGGCCTGGTGGTGACAAAATCTCTCAGCATTTTGCTTGTCTGTAAAGGATTTTATTTCTCCTTCACTTATGAAGCTTAGTTTGGCTGGATATGAAATTCTGGGTTGAAAATTCTTTTCTTTAAGAATGTTGAATATTGGCCCCCACTCTCTTCTGGCTTGCAGAGTTTCTGCCGAGAGATCAGCTGTTAGTCTGATGGGCTTCCCTTTGTGGGTAACCCGGCCTTTCTCTCTGGCTGCCCTTAACATTTTTTCCTTCATTTCAACTTTGGTGAATCTGACAATTATGTGTCTTGGAGTTGCTCTTCTCGAGCAGTATCTTTGTGGCGTTCTCTGTATTTCCTGAATTTGAATGTTGGCCTGCCTTACTAGATTGGGGAAGTTCTCTTGGATAATATCCTGCAGAGTGTTTTGCAACTTGGTTCCATTCTCCCCGTCACTTTCAGGTACACCAATCAGACGTAGATTTGGTCTTTTCACATAGTCCCATATTTCTTGGAGGCTTTGTTCATTTCTTTTTATTCTTTTTTTCTCTAAACTTCTCTTCTCACTTCATTTCATTCATTTGATCTTCCATCACTGATACCCTTTCTTCCAGTTGATCGAATCAGCTACTGAGGCTTGTGCATTCATCACATAGTTCTCGGGCTGTGGTTTTCAGCTCCATCAGGTCCTTTAAGGACTTCTCTGCATTGGTTATTCTAGTTAGCCATCCGTCTAATTTTTTTTCAAGGTTTTTAACTTCTTTGCCATGGGTTCGAACTTCCTCCTTTAGCTCAGAGTAGTTTGATTGTCTGAAGCCTTCTTCTCTCAAGTCGTCAAAGTCATTCTCCATCCAGCTTTGTTCCATTGCTGGTGAGGAGCTGCGTTCCTTTGGAGGAGGAGAGGCGCTCTGATTTTTAGAGTTTCCAGTTTTTCTGCTCTGTTTTTTTCCCATCTTTGTGGTTTTATCTACCTTTGGTCTTTGATGATGGTGACGTACAGATGGGGTTTTGGTGTGGATGTCCTTTCTGTTTGTTGGTTTTCCTTCTAACAGTCAGGACCCTCAGCTGCAGGTCTTTTGGAGTTTGCTGGATGTCCACTCCAGACCCTGTTTGCCTGGGTATCAGCAGCAGAGGCTCCAGAACAGCGGATATTGGTGAACAGAAAATGTTGCTGCCTGATCATTCCTCTGGAAGTTTCATCTCAGAGGAGTACCCAGCCGTGTGAGGTGTCAGTCTGCCCCTACTGGGGGGTGCCTCCCAGTTAGGCTACTCGGGGGTCAGGGACCCACTTGAGGAGGCAGTCTGTCTGTTCTCCAATCTCAAGCTGCGTGCTGGGAGAACCACTACTCTCTTCAAAGCTGTCAGACAGCGACATTTAAGTCTGCAGAGGTTTCTGCTGCCTTTTGTTTGGCTATGCCCTGCCCCCAGAGGTGGAGTCTACAGAGGCAGGTGGGCCTCCTTGAGCTGCGGTGGGATCCACCCAGTTGGAGCTTCCCGGCCGCTTTGTTTACCTACTCGAGCCTCAGCAATGGCAGGCGCCCCTCCCCCAGCCTCGCTGCCACCTTGCAGTTTGATCTCAGACTGCTGTGCTAGCAATGAGCGAGGCTCCGTGGGCGTAGGACCCTCCGAGTCAGGCGCGGGACATAATCTCCTGGTGTGCTGTTTGCTAAGACCATTGGAAAAGCGCAGTATTAGGGTGGGAGTGACCTGATTTTCCAGGTGCCATCTGTCACCCCTTTCTTTGACTAGGAAAGGGAGTTCCCCGACCCCTTGCGCTTCCCGGGTGAGGCGATGCCTCGCCCTGCTTCGGCTCATAGTCGGTGCGCTGCACCCACT
The DNA here is from genome assembly GCF_029281585.2 of Gorilla gorilla gorilla. Lineage (NCBI taxonomy): Eukaryota > Metazoa > Chordata > Mammalia > Primates > Hominidae > Gorilla > Gorilla gorilla. The sequence continues at coordinate 131,756,117 of NC_073247.2, forward strand.
GTCCTGTACCCACTGTCTGACACTCTCCAGTGAGATGAAACCAGTACCTCAGTTGGGAATGCAGAAATCACCCATCTTCTGCGTCGCTCACGCTGGGAGCTGTAGACTGGAGCTGTTCCTATTCGGCCATCTTGGCTCCACCAATTGTGGGGTTTTTTTTTCTTCAGTGCCATCTTGACCCAATTTTGAGGCCCTGGCTAGAGGCTAGTCAGTTCCTCTTCTTGAGCAGCTGATTAAATCCACATCTCAACCACTTCCCTTATGGGGCTCTCACATTCCTGGCAACTATGTACCTGCCCTAATCACCACAGGGATAGGTACCAGACAACTAGGGACAGCCCTTTTGCCTAAGTTTCAAATGAACAAATCCACAGGGAGCCCATGAAACCTCCCTTGCCATACTTGGGCTGCCTCCTACAGGTATAGCTCTATCCTGGGTTACAACTTCAGGTGTGGCTCTACCTGGCAGCCTTCTCTCATTTGGAGCTGTAAGTAACAAAGAGTTCTGCCTTTCATCTATCTGAATATATTTATGTGGTATCCTTCCATCCAAGGAACCTATGTTCCTGTCTAACATTTTATAATTATGAAACAATATGGGCATAAAGAGGACAATAAGGGAATCTAGTCCCCTGCTTGTTTCTGATTTTACATGAGGCTCTCCAAATTTAAGGTGGGTAGGGGACCATAAGTGGATATAAATACAATTGCCAACAGCCCACAAATGTGGCTCTGGGCACTATGTCAATGAGTTAGCCCTGCTTCACAAGGAACAGCTCCAGTTAAGTAAAAGATTGCTGTTTAATACCACCAAGTCACCCTTGAATTCTTTCCTGGGCAAAGCCAAGAACTCTCCCAGGCTAAGCCCCAGTTTGGGGGCTTGCCTGCCCCACGTCATCTGAACATATACTCCAAGTAATTTTCTAGGTTTAACAGAATTTCAATTAACACAGAAAGATAAGCAAGAAAACACATGGTCGATCTAAAAGTAAGTATGGAATTCATTTAACTACATATTTATTAGAAAGACAAAACATTAATCTTTAAGACTGACGATGACTGAAAAATGAAATACTAGTCAATCAAAAAGAGATGTCTGAAGTAGCTGTTGGCATATATGACATTAACAGGTGCCAAATATATATGTAGAATGATGGAAGAAATATTGTTTTCCTTGTTTTGGAAAAAGAAGAATGGCTTCTGATTGCTTCTGAATGCGAGTACATGAAATTGCAGGAAATACTCCACAAAGTAGTTGTATATATGCTGTTACATAAACCATATCAATATACTGAAACACTAAACAAAATATGCATATCTTGGAATGATGGGATTCAAACAAGCAGACCTATGGCTGTATTAAAGCTTTGATCATGTCTTACTTTTTAACACGTGAGACTTCCAAATCCCAGTGATACTGTGAGTTCACAAACTGCTTAGCATTCACCCAGGCAAAGGAAAATGGCTTTATCTTTTGAAAAAGATGTCTTAATCCACAGTTAACATTTTTTTTTAAGAGAGAGGATCTCACTCTGTTGCCCATGCTGGAGTGCAGTAGCGCGATCATAGCTTATTACAGCCTCGAACTTCTGGGTTCAAGTGACACTATTAACATTATTTTCTAAAACAACTTTTTTTCATTTTTCCTTTCTTATTATATTCATTGTATATATGTTGCCTTACTTCCTAACAGACAATAAATGGATGGGTTAATGATTATAAAGAAAAAATGGCAGCACAGAAAAGGGAATCTAATGAGCAAATAGAAGAATGAAAGAAAAATATCTAGTACATACCCAGCAGTCTATTCTGTTTAATTTGTATCCAGAAATATTGTGTACTTATATATTACAATGAATCCTTAATTCAGCGTAATACCCAAGGGTTAGATTTAGTCTGGTTAATGGACTGTTTTAAAGAAATGAGATTGAACAAGAATCCCATGTCATTGTTTATTTCCTCATTTTCTTTTTATTTTAATTAACTAATTTAGAGATGGGGTCCTGCTGTTACCCAGGCTGGAGTGCAGTGGTCTGATCATAGCTCACTGCAGCTTTGAACTCCTGGGCTCAAGCAATCCTCCTATCTCAGCCTCCCAAATAGCTGGGACTACATACAGGTGCATGCCACCACACCCAGCTATTTTTTTCCTAGAGATGGGGTCTCACTATGTTGCCCAGGCTGGTCTCAAACTCTTGGCCTCAAGCAATCCCCCCACCTCAGCCTCCCAAAGTGCTGGGATTACAGGCATGAGCCACTGTGCACAGCTTATTTCCTTATTTTCTGTTGAAAAAAATGTGAGATTATGTATGTCTATTTTCCCCTCACATTTGAGTCTACTGAACAGAATGGGATGTTTGGTGAATGAATTCCATTATAGCCACTTGTCAGCTGTGATTTGGACAGATTATTTAATCTCTCTCTGTCTTTATTTCTTCATTTGTGAAATAGCAATAAGCTTAATTCACACACAGTACTTGTCACACATTAAGCCTTCCAAAAATTTTAGCTGTTACGACAATCACTGCCCTTTTAAACATTACACATAAAGCGCCACTCCTAGCTTCCGTGAAGGAAACAAGAAGAGTAGGAGACCCAGTCTGAAAATGCAAGTGCTTACCATGCAGGTAGGGAACATAAGAATTACACCCACAAAACAGTTATGTTTCAGTGAGAGGCCATAAGTCATGACTGTTGGCTCTTAATTAGTGATTGATACTTCAGGTCTACAGGGGGTCTGGAAGGGGAGACAATTGGGCAGGTGAGGTTGAGAAACAGAAGGAAAAAGAAGAAGATGGGTGAAAGGAGGCAGAAAATGTGAGAGGAAAACAGACATGAATGATTTGGCTAGATGAGGAAAGGAGTATAGGAACAGCACAAGCAAAGATAGTCAGAAATGAGCATGGTATATTCCAGAGATTCACTGTGAGTTTGTAGTGTCTAATATGGTTTGGCTGTGTCCCCATCCAAAATCTTATCTTGAATTGTAATCCCCATAATCCCAATGTGTCAAGGGCAGGACCAGGTGGAGGTAACTGGATCATGGGGGTGGTTTCCCCCATTCTGTCCTCATGATTGTGAATGAGTCTCGCAAGATCTGATGGTTTTATAAACATCTGGCATTTCCCCTGCGTGCACTTCCTCCATCTTGCTGCCCTGTGAAGAAAGTGCCTGCTTCTCCTTTGCCTTCTGCCACGATTGTAAGTTTCCTGAGGCCTCCCCAGCCATGCAGAACAGTGAGTCAATTAAACCTCCTTCCTTTATAAATTACCCGGGCTTGGGCATTTCTTCGTAGCAGTGTGAGAACAGACTAATACAGTGTCTAAGAGCCATCACTCCAAAGAGCAAACTTTATTGCCATGGCATTAGCTGAAAAACACTTAGGCTATTAGGTTGAATGTGTGCTGATCCCTGAGACTTTCTCTAAATAGTTATATAAAGCAACACATATGGAAAAAACAGCTAAGCAAAGAAAAAGATTCAGCAGAGGAAAAGTGGCTGTCTTGGTTATTTATCTTTTGCTGCAATAAGTATGCAATCATGATTAATTAAAGTTCCCTCCTAGTGTTATTCTATTTAACTGAGATATTGATGTACAATATTAGAATGCTACCAATTGTGAGAGGGAACAAGACAGTTTGGGCATGGTGCCTAAATATCAGGAGGGTGTTAAAAGAGTTATTCAGAGTATCATTTTTATTTTGCCTGTGGATTGAGTCTTTCCTATGGTTCATAGGGGAAAGAATGGTGAGAAGGAGCAGAGTGAGATGAATGAAATTTGATCTCTGTCGTTGGCTGTGGTTGCTACTCTTGGACAGTAACTCGATGACCATGAAGAAGACTTCCTCATTTCATCACATCCTGCATGTTGACTAGGATCACAGCTGGCAGCTAGTCTCCTTCCTTCCAGTTCAGAATGAATGGACTAAACATTTACTTAGTGGAGAGTTATGCAAAATTTTGATACTATAGAATGTGTTCACCTGACGGGTTGAGCCAAGAAGAGGCTCCTAAATCTAAGTCTGTATGTTAAATAAATAGAAGAGACGATTTAGCATCTTACAATATTTCTGTCGGACTCACTTTTGGAGTTGACCTTTTTGATGTGGTGGGTAGGCCTGTGGAATTTGTGAGAAATCCTTGGAAATTCTTTGTGCTTAAAATGAATACAATCATATTTTGTGCTTCTTGAGGTGCTGGGGTTGGGGACCTGGGCCAGGGAAAATCAGATTGTGAAACCTCCACTCAGTCTTTACTTTCCTTTCTTCCTTATAAATAATTTCAATCCCACTGAAACCCCTTAATGTGACCAGACGAGTTAAAGGGAGGATAGGGATCAGAGGTAAAGAGAAATTGGTCTTACTGCTTGGCCTCGTGATGAGGGCTATGGAAGGCGATGTTAGGGACTGATTTATATAGGAACCAGAGTTCTATTTTTCCTTTTTTTTTTTTTTTATGGTAAAGCCCAGCTGGCCAGAGCTACCTCCTTGTGCCCCACTGGCTACCTTCCAGAGGTAGTACCTAGCTGCTAGCCGCTGTTTATCATCAAGCTCCCCACACCTCAACAACAGCTCCAGGCTCAGCCATTGCCATGGATTTCTTTCCTCCTATGTCTCCACAGACTCTTTCACCTTTTGATTTGAAAACATCCGTTGTTTAATTTTTTTGTTTCTCTCGTTCAAAGGGAATGGACAGAGACCCTTCCTTGTTCTCTGCCTTCCCTCCATTATTTTGCCTAAACCAAGATTCTTCGGCTTGAAATAAAAAATCATAATCCAACTCTGCAGTTCTCATAGAGGCCCTAGTTTTGTTTGCGGCCTGTGCTTTAGAGGGGTCCAAATGTATCAATTATGATGCTCACACCTGAATGCTACCTCTGAAATCACCTTTGTCCCCTTGCTTGTGTAACACAACAGAACGTGCTTTTAGAAGGGGTCTTTTGTATTACTAGATTCTAAAATATTGACAGAACAATTTCCAACCTGTTAGCCTGCTTTCTTAAAAAAGTTAATTCAACACCAAGCACCAAGCTAGTTATTGTTCATGTGTTGTGCTTCCAGCTTCAGGCACAGATTTGCAAGAAGACTGGGAGAAATGAGAGTTGTGAGGAGGGTACAAGTTGTATCACTCCCTCAAGGGCCTGTAAGAATGGACACCAAGATACTGAATGCCTTTAGGGGAGGTTGTTTACTATTCCTAGAGGTAAAATGGCCCAGTGCCATGACTGGGGAAGGGACTTGAATCTTCAACCCTTTAAGTGAAATAGTTCTGGGCTAGATAATGTGGTAGGTGCTGAAGAGCTGAACTTGGGCTGGTGTGTGTTTCTCTTAATTGAATGATCTCTGGCCCAGGGGATGGCATCGCCATTCAGCGGCTGGCCTCTTCTAAGCTGAGCTGTGTGTGTTCTCTTATGTAGGCCACTCCATTGCTCTGGGCCTGCAGAAAGCCCTCTACAGTGCTGTATAAAGGATATAGTCAAAAGCAGGTCAGTATAACAGAGTTCATTTTAGAGGAATTCAAATGTACCATTGGCCAAATCTCTACAACAGGATAACTGTGTTTTGGGTCCATATTCCCAATACTGTTTTCATAAAATAGTTTTAGTATATTTGCAAAAGGGAGGAGAGCATCTGCTAAAAGTTTCTTGGGGAAATTCATGCTATAGTTTGGAAATAGATAAAAACATACTTTGTTTTCACTTTAAAAAAAATCTTCGGCTGGGTGCAGTAGCACACACCTGTAATCCCAGCACTCTGGGAGGCAGAGGCAAGAGGATCACTTGAGCCCAGGAGTTTGAGATCAACCTGGGCAACATGGCAAAATCCTATCTCTACAAAGAATACAGAAACTAGGTGAGTGTGGTGCTGCATGCCCGTAGTCCGAGCTACTCTGGAGGCTGAGGTGGAAGGATCACCTGAGCCTGTGAGGTCAAGGCTACAGTGAGCCAAGATTGTGCCACTGCACTCCAGCCTAAGAGATAGAGTGAGACCCTGTCTCAAACAAAATATTTTGTTTGGTCCATTTTCCCTCCAGAACTCCATAGAGGACTGTATAAATTCACATAAGGAGAAAAAGCAACTCACCAAACCTTAAGATGGTTTCTCAAAATTCCCAGACCCTGGTATACACACATATTCTCCCATACCAGGACACTGAATGCCTTTGGAGGAGGTTGATTACCTTCTTTAGAGGTAAAAAGGCTCAGGCTTAAGACAGAGCCTTGAGCCTGCAGGCCTTTGAAGGAAAGCATTCTGGGCAGGATGGAGTTGGTAAGTGCTGAGGAGCTGAATCTGATGTAGTGAGCACTTCCTGTATCTGGGTGACTGGGGAGCTAAGGAAGGGCGTGGCCACTTAGAAGCTGGCCTTCTCCAGGGTGCAGTCTATATGTTCTCTTTTGCAGACCACTCCCTTGCTGTGCGCCTGTGTTCCTTCATCTGTAAAGTAAAAAGAGTAGGCTCGATGTTCCCTAAATTCTGTCCATTGTTTACGCAACACATCCTCCAGGAAGGACTCCCTAGCCAACACAGGTAGGACTGGGGACGAAGTGTGGGCTTGTCCCTTCAGATATCCCACCCTCAACAGACAGATTGTACCATAAGAGCAGAAAACATGCCTGGTTCATCTCTGTGACCCCATCGTCTAGCCAGGAGCTGGGAACAGAGCAGGTATCTCCAACAGTCTGTGTAATATATACATGAGAAACTGTTCAGGCAAGTAATCTTGACAACCCCTCCAGCAAAGTTCTGCTGTTCTTTTCAAACCTCTCCATTCACGAAATCAAGTGATGGCTAAGACATGGTCATCAGATAACACTGAGCTCAAATCCTGGCCCTTTCAGGATCTTTGGCAGGTCATCTATAGCAGATGTCGTCTGTGTCCTACTAGATCTCAGCCATATGTACTTGGCCCAATTTCCAACAGCTTGATGCTTCCTCTGGGGTCTGAAGCCCCTCTGCCTGAACAGGGAAGGCTGGGGAATAAATGCCCCCAGGAGCAACCCTCAACCAATGATTATTGGGAGTTGGTGGATAAATGCCCAAGCTTCCTTGCCCCTTAGACAGGATAATTACGAAGTGATTGTTCTACACTGTGAGAAGGTGATAAGCAGTCTGTACTAGTCCGTTCTCATACTATAAAGAACTACCTGAGACTGGGTAATTTATAAAGAAAAAGAGGTTTAATTCACTCACAGTTCCACAGGCTTAACAGGAAGCATGACTGGGAGGCTTCAGGAAACTTACAATCATGGCAAAAGGTGAAGGGGAAGCAAGGCATATCTCTTCATGGTGACAGGAGAGCAAGAGAGTGAGGGGGGAAAGCGCCACACACTTTTAAACCATCAGATATTATGAGAACTCACTCACTATCGTGAGAACAGCAATGGGGAAATCCTCCCCCATGATATAATCACCTCCCATCAGGCCCCTCCTCCAATTCGACATCAGATTTGGGTAGGGACACAAATCCAAACCATATCGCAGTCCCTGACAGCCAGCACTGGCCTGGTACTCACAACTAGGTCTTGATGTTTTCCTGTTGAACATAAACAGTCTCACAGAGCACTACTGCCAGACAAAATCACTCTGTGATCTTGAAGTGAGAAAAAAAATACCACTTCATAACCTTGTCTAGGCATAGAAAAAACAAGATCACTGTGCAAATGAAAAAAGTACCAAACACGGAGTTCAACTTCCCGCATGACAGCTTGAGGAACTCTGCTGATGCACTCCCAAGTGAAAGTGGTAAATATTATTTTTAAAACAACAACTTAAAGCCCCTGGAAATGGTCCTAAGGGAAAACAGCAAATGAAGAAACATCTTTCTAAGAGAACCTACAAAAATTCAATACGAAAAGCAAGTCTGTGGTATTTGAATCACTACAGCTTGCTTCTTCCTTTCCCCCTCCCAGATCAGTAAGGCAGAGATTCTACTTCAGACTGCTGCAGACAAGAGCATAGGGCTCCCTCTCCCCTCTGGCTCCCAGCCAGAGGACTTTCTTCCCAAGAGGAGCAGCGCTTCAGCATCATTCATACTGACACCAGCTACTTGTTTCTGAGGCTAAGTATCAGGTGAGTACAGCTGAGTGATGGTGGCTCATTTAATCTGCCTACTCTGTCCCCCAGTTATTTAATGGAGGCTCTACCTTAGATGCAACACACTGAGGAAACTGCGGCTCCAGTTTTCCTTGCCTCGCTCATGAGGTGGTGGTTACATGCTGAAGAGGCAAGCCGAGAGCACCTTAGGCTGCTGCACCCCACTCTGCCAAGGCTTCAGCCCATAGAAAGGGGTTGCCACTCAGGCAGAAGCTTGCCACCGTCCCTACCCTGTCTCTAGAGCTCTTGCTCAAAGATTTTGCCTTGGAGGAGGAACAGGCTACAAAACAGGTAGCTCCTAATCTCTTCCCAAAGGGACTGACTTCATTTGCAACAGAGTGTAAAGTTCAAACCTAAGAGTGCTCTCAAGAACAGTGGACGTTGTCACACAAGGCAGTTGAGATTTGTGGATCTCATGAAGATAAAGCATGGCCTGTAAGCTGGATCGTTTTCAGGAGAAAACCAGGAAATAAGATGGCTGGTAAGAGCACTCCTGATATCAGAACAAATATCAGACGTGGACCTCAAAAACTATTCCTTCAAATCAACCACAATTTAATTGAATTAGTTTGTAGAACAATTTATGTCCTAGAGCATTGCTGAAAACAATAGAATGATCAGCAGGCAATTAGTGGAGTTTAATAGTTGGGCATGGTAAGGGAAAGATAGAGAGCCCTACTAACACCACTGCCATCCTAGAGTGACGGTGTACACACCCAAAGTCATGTCTTCCTGAAGAGCAACATCAGAGGCTTAAGACTATGAGGAGAAGGAATAAGCTTCATTAAAATAATCCAGCCAGTCACTAAAAAAATATACCAGCAAATAACAAGTCCCAGAGGCCAGGGTTGGGGGCAGTTGCTACAACCTATTATCAAAAATTTTGTGGCCAAGCATAATGCTTCACACCTGTAATCCTAGCACTTTGAGAGGCCAAGGTGGAAGAATCACTTGAGCCCAGGAGATCAAGACCAGCCTGGGCAATACAGAGAGACCCCCCCATCTCTACAAAAGTAATAAAAAAAATTAGCCAGATGTAATGGTGCATGCTGATAGTCCCAGCTACTCAGGAGGATGAGGTGGAAGGATCACTTGAACCTAGGAGGTCGAGGCTGCAGTGAGCCATGATTGCACCACTGCACTCCAGCCTGGGTGACAGAGTGGGACCATGTCTCAAAAATGATTTCAATTTCCAGCAAAAGATTTATGAGGCATGTGATATGGTTTGTCTATGTCTCCACCCAAAATCTCATCTTGAATTGTAATCCCCTTAATCCCCATAATCCCCATGTGTCAAGGATGGGACCAGGTGGAGGTAATTGGATCATGGGGGCGGTTTCCCCCATGCTGTCCTCGTGATAGTGAGTGAGTGCCACATGATCTGATGGTTTTATAAGCGTCTAGCATTTCTCCTGCTTGCACTTCTCCTTCCTGCTGCCTTGTGAAGAAGGCGCCTTGCTTCCCCTTCACCTTCTGCCATGATTGTATGTTTCCTGAGGCCTCCCCAGCCATGCTGAACTGTGAGTCAATTAAACCTCTTTCCTTTATAAATTACCTGCTCTCGGCTATTTCCTTATAACAATGTGAGAACAGACAAATACAGACCTGCAAAGAAACAGGAAAGTATGCCCCATACAGCAGAAAAAAGCAGACAACACCAACTGCCTGTGAGAGCAACCACATGATGGATTTAACAGAAAAAGACTTCAAAATACCCATTATAAATATGTTTGCAGGCCAGGTGTGGTGGCTCATACCTGTAATCCCAGCACTTTGGAAAGCTGAAGCGGGAGGATTGCCTGAGGCCAGGAGTTTGAGACCAGCCTGGTCAGCATAGCAAGACCTCCATCTCTACAGAGAAAAAAAATAATATGTTTACTGAACTAAAAGAAAGCATGATTCAGAAAATAAAGGTATGATAACAATGTTGCATCCAGTAGAAAATATCATTAAAGAGATAGAAATTATTTTAAAAGAACCAAATGGAAATTCTGAATCTGAAAAGTACAAGAACTGACATGAAAAAAATCACTAGCAGGTTCAATAGCACATTTAAACTGGCAGAAGAAAGAATTAGCAGATTTGAAACAGGATTGATAGCGATTATGCAAGATGAAGACTAGAGAGAAGAAAGAGTGAAGAAAAATAAATAGAGCTTCAGACAAATGTAGGACACCATCAGCCACACAAACCTAAGTGGGATCTACTAGAAGAAAGGAAGAGATAGAGAGGAGATGAAAGGAAGAGATAGAGAGGAGCAGAAAAAATAGTCAAAGAAATAATGGCAGAAAATTTCCCAAATTTATTTTAAAAACAATAACCTACACACTCAGGAAGCTCAGTGAATTATAAGAAGGATATATGTAAAGAATCCACAAACAGATTACATCATAGTAAAACCAGCTAAGATCAAGGAGAAAATCTTGAAAGTGGCAAGAGAAAAATGTCTCATCACTTACCCCGGTAAGATTGGTAGTTGACTTCTCAGCAGAAACAATGAAGGCCGGGAGGCAGTAAGATTAAATACTCAAAGTGCTTAAAGAAAAAACTATCAACCAAGAATCCTACATCCAGCAAAGCTACCTTTCAGAAATGAAGGCAAAGACATTCCCAGTTAAATAAAAATGGGAGGATTTGTTGTTAGTAGATCCACCTCACAAGAAATAATGAAGTTCTTCAGGTTGAAAGCAAGTGCTTCAGATGTTAATCGCAACCTATGAGAACGAGCCAAGGCCCACTTTATCCACTGCCTCTTTCCCTTCCAGCCTCACGAGTGTCAGAATGTCTCAGCCACAAGTCTGACATACCAGGATAAAAACCCCACTTTATCAATTACAGACTGAATATTTTTGGGAAGTAACAGCCACTCTGGGTATGACAGTTAATACTGAGTGTCAACTTGATTAGATAGAAGGATACAAAATATTGATCCTAGGTGTTCACTGAGGGTGTTGCCAAAAGAGATTAACATTTGAGTCAGTGGGCTGCACAGGGCAAATCCACCCTTAATCTGGTGGGCACAATCTAATCAGCTGCCAGTGAATATGAAGCAGGCAGAAAAACGTGAAAAGGAGAGACTGGCCTAGCCTCCCAGCCTACCTCTTTCTCCCATGCTGGACACTTCCTGCCCTTGAACATCGGACTCCCAAGTTCTTCAGTTTTGAGACTCAGACCGGATCTCTTTGCTCCTCAAGCTTGCAGACAGCCTACTATAGGACCTCGTGATCATGTAAGTTAATGCTTAATTAACTCCATATATATATACATGGAGGATATATATATATATATATATGGAGGATATATATATATATGGAGGATATATATATATGGAGGATATATATATATGGAGGATATATATATATGGAGGATATATATATATGGAGGATATATATATATGGAGGATATATATATATGGAGGATATATATATATCCTATTAGTTCTGTATATATATATATTCTGTATATATATATAAGTTCTGTATATATATACATATATATATCCTACATATACATATGTATATATCCTACATATACATATATATATATATATATATATATATATATATATATATATATGCTATTAGTTCTGTCCCTCTAGGGAACCCTAATGCACTGGATCTCAAAGTTTCTATGGTGAGACCAAATGTTTAAAGATGTCTGATGTCCCCTAGACCAGGAGAACAAGGGAGTAAGGAAGGAGAGTGCTGGAACTTTATGACTTCAGGCAGTCACTGTCTCTCTCTGGGCCTCAACTTCCCCTTTGAAAAATGAGAATGTTTGCCCTCTCTAAGAATACCAGACCCAAAGTGCTCAGGAGCATTTCTCAAGATTATTGGAAGTGTCAAAATTAGAATCAGATCAAGTTAGGAAACATTTTAAAGTTTATTGTTATACAGTAAGAGAAAGTACAGCTCATGATCCAGGAGACTTCAAACAAAGTGGTAGAAAGCTCACCTTATGGCAGTCATAGCACACTTTATAAAGCATAAAGGAGAATATTTTGATTTTTTTTGTGGTTGGCTGTTTTACGTTATCATTCTTTTTAAGGTAAACAGAGCTGTTTAAACTGATTTGCCTATAGCTGATTGGTTTAATTTCACTGAATCATGCTGACAACGATGTAAAGGTTATGTTTGATATTTATGATTAGAGACAGTGTTTTGGGGAAATTGGGAAGAATTAAATTTTGGTTACATGGTTATGAGTGGTTGGCCTTCGGGTACACGTAAAGTGCGGCTTCATTTTTATCTTTAACAGAAGATAACTGAGCTCTCATTATGTGCTAGGACACTGTTTAAATTCTGAATCCTGCCCTCTGGTAGGAAGACAGACATTAAACAAGAGAGCCAATAACCAAACAAAAAAGTAGAGAGACTGTGGGGTTAGGCATTTTAGCTCAGGTGCTTAGAGAGGGCATTTGAGCAGAATCATGAATGCAATAAAGGAGGCAGCCATGCAAAAACCTGTAGGAAGAGCATTCCAGGCAGAGAGAACAGCCAGTGCAAAGGCCCCAAGGTGGGAACGAGCTTGGTGTGTTCTCAAGACCCATGTGCTCAGGACCCAGGGGGCAGAGGAGGAAGCAGGGGAAAATGAGGCTAGGAAAGGAGGCAGACGAAGATGGCAGAATAGAAAGCTCCGCTGATCGTCCTCCTGCCACTCTGTGCAAGGACACCAAGTTAACAACTACCTACACAGAAAAGAACATCTTCTTAAAAACCAAAAATCAGGTGAGCACTTACAGTACCTGGTTTTAATTTCATATCACTGAAAGAGGCACTGAAGAGACATAGAAAACAATCCTGAATCACCAATGCTACCCCTTCCCCACCCTGGCAGCCATGGCATGGTGTGGAGAGTGTTTCTGGGCACTGGGGAAGAGAGAACACAGTTCTTTTGCTTCACAATTCAATTGTGAAGCATTGCACTCAGCAATGTCCTGTTACAGCAGAAAGGAAAACCAGATCAAACTCAGTTGATGCCCACTCACAGAGGGAGCATTTAAACCAGCCCTAGCCAGAGGGGAATCACTGATCCCAGCAGTCTGAACTTGAGTACCTGCAAACCTCACCATGAAGGGCCAAAGTGCTCTCAGTCTCTAAGTAAACTTGAAAGGCAGCCTAGGCCATAAGGACTGCAACTTTTAGGTAAGTCCTAGGGCTGAACTAGGCCCAGACACAGTGGATTGGGGGTGGGGGGGCGGGGAACACAACATGCTGAGACGCTAGCTAGGACAGCCAAGGGAATGCTGGCATCACTTTTCCCCTAACCCCAGGATGCACAGCTTGTGGTTCTAAAAGAGAGCCCCTCCTTCTGCTTGAGGAGAGGAGAGGGAAGAGTTGGGAGGACTTTGTCTTGCGTCTTGGATACCAACTCAGCCACAGCAAGATACGGCTCCAGTCAGAGTCAACAGGCCCCTGTTCCAGCCCTAGTTCCCAAATGACATTTCTAGACAAACTGTGGGCCAGAAGGGAACCCACTGCCTTGAAGGAAAGGACCCCATCCTGCCAGCATTCATCACCTGCTAACTGAAGAGCCCTTGGGCCCTGAATAACCAACAGCAATACACAGGCACTACGTTGAGGGCCATCACGAGCCTCTGAGACTTGCTGGCTTCAGGTACCAACACCACCACGGGGGCTAGAGCACCAAGCAGGTTCTTGAGGTTCCAGATTCCAGGACTTGACAGCATTTCTGGACCTGCCCCAGGCCAGAGGGGAGCCCAGTGCCCTGAAGGATGAGTCCCAGACCAGGCAGCATTCACCACAAGCTAACTTAAGAGACCTTGGGCCTTAACGGAACATTGATGGTAGTCTGTCAGTACTCCTTGTGGCCAGGGGTGGCAGTGGCTATGGAGTGAGGCTCCTTTGCCTTTGGAAAGGAGAGGGAAAAGCAGGAAGGACTAGGTCTTATGGTTTCAGTGCCAGCTCAGCTGCAATACAATAGAACACCAGGTAGACTTAGAAGGTTTTTGACTCTAGTCCCTGACTCCTGGATGATACTTCTAGACCCACCTGGGGCCTGGGGGAACTCACTGACCTGGAGGGAAGGACACAGGCCTGGCTGGCTTTGCCACCTGCTCATTGTAGAGCCCAGGGTCTTAAGCAAACATAGAGACAGTAGCCAGGGAGTGGTTACAGCAGGCCTTGGGTGAGACCCAGTGCTGCGCTGGCTTCAGGTCTGACCCAGCACAGTCGTAGTGGTGGTGGCCACAGGGGTGTTAATACCTATGTCACTCCACCCCCAGCTTTAGTTGGCTCAGAACAGAGAGAGCGATTCTGTATGTTTGGGAGAAAATAAGAGAACAAGAGGCCAGGTGCGGTGGCTCAAGCCTGTAATCCCAGTACTTTGGGAGGTCGAGGCAGGTGAATCACAAGGTCAGGAGACCCAGACCATCCTGGCTAAACACAGTGAAACCCCATCTCTACTAAAAATACAAAAAATTAGCTGGGCGTGGTGGCATGCACCTGTAGTCCCAGCTACTCGGGAGGCTGAGGCAGTAGAATCGCTTGTACTTACAGTGGAACGTTCCAAATGAACAACAACACATTGAAATACATTTAAAAATGAGGGCTCTTGGTAAAATCCCTTTTGGCTAAGGACGGGTTTGGCACTATGGAATGTTAAGTGCTATTCTCTTTGGATTAATCGGTCTTACACTTTTTGCTGATGGCTATGGGTGACGGGATTAGGCATGTGCAGGACCATGGGAGATGGGGAGCTTTTTCCTCCCCAGAAGGGGAATCCTGACAGCTGATGGAACTGCTGGAAAAGATCCCTTCACTACTGGCAAGTGGTCCCCTGAACTTTTCATTTTCAGTGTCACTGCAATGAATGGGTGGGTCCTTCTCTGGCCTCTGTGAGCTCTTCACCTTCCCCACCCTGCCACAGGCAATGCTTTTCTCTCTCTCCTTTCCCTTTCTTATCTTTTCTATTACTCAGGGTGACCATCTTGCCCAGGGACCACGTGTTGAAATTCCTAGTCAGAAGTTGGATTAAAGATGACGGGACCCATCTAAGGACAAATTTAAGCCTTGCCAGTTTAATATTGGGTGCTAAGCAGAGTAGCTAATGTCTATGTTTCGTCACACATATTTTACTCTGGCCCAAACAGAAAAACATAATTTTCCTTTGTGTTGCGGCTTGGCCCCCCAGGGCTATGGTGCAGCGAGCTGGGTCACTAGGGCCACTTAGGGAAACGGAACACAGAAGCCTGGCATGCTGGCAAACAGGTAAGAATTTCTTACCAGTCAGACTTCTGGCCTCTCTCTCTCTCTGTGCAAACAGGTTGAATAAATGGTAACAATCACTGTTACTCTCCTGTAAAGTTTAAATTAATCAGAAAAAGCACTTGTAAGGCTAGTCTTAAGCTGTAGCAAATTTGGTATGCTTTGTGTGTCTTTCCATATTTTCTGTCATTAATGAGGGGTACCTTAGGATAGAATACAGGCTTAGGACACCTGTAAGCCCGCTGTTCAAGACAGCCAAGCAAACTGATCACTTATAAGCTTTGCTGCAGGTCCCTGAAAAAAAAAAAAAAAAAAACTGGATAAGGTTTCCCTCTTGTCCTGTATGTCCCTGGGAGCTTGACCTTGTAACCATGTGGCCATGCTTTCTCTTCACAATGGCAGCCTGGGTTCAGGGTTCAATTCCTGGCTTGGAAAATGAGTCCTTTAACTTCTGTCTATGGATTTATATGTATTATGTGTTTGATGTTTATATATAAAAGAGCTTTCACTAATTGGTTTAAAAATAATAAAAGCTTAAATAACATATTTTGTCAGAAAAGTAAAAAGTGTAATGCCTTTTAGTTCATGTGTCTTAAGTAATTTTTGGGAAATAAAGACAGTTTTAAAAATTATTGGTAAAATGAAAATGTCAAATAAGGCAAACGTCGAGCTGTAACCAATCCAGCCATTCTCTATCTCACTTCTGATTTCTGTATGTAGTTTCCCTTTTTTGTCTATAACTCTCCCACCACATGGCTGCACTGGAGTCTCTGTGAATCTGCTGTCATTCTGGGGGCTGCCCGATTTGCAAATCGTCCATTGCTCAATTAAACTCCTTTAAATGTAATTTGGCTGAAGTTTTTCTTTTATCACATGAGAACAGGACTTATAATGAGAAAAGAATAAGGTGGAATGATGGCATCCTAGGATTGCTGGCTTTAGAGTTGCTTTCAATCATATTCTATTGCTCCACGGTTTTGAATTTGCCTAAAGTTACCTTCTCAAGTACAGGTTGCAAATTGGAAGCTGCATCCTATATCTGGTCTGCAGATCTGTTTCGGATGACCAGTGTAATTTTAAATAAAACGTATTTGAATTGATTGCTCAGATCTAAGGATCAGAAGGTTTCATGTAAACACTTATTTCTGGCCAATCTTTACAAACTGGAAAATCTGCCAGATCTGGACCCCAAAGTCCTGACCAGAAAAATTAGGCTGAAGCAGAGTAGTGGCCATTCCCTTTGGGGGAGACATATCCTTTCCCAGTTTACCAGTCCCCACTCTGCTTGTTTTCTTCATTTATGTTACCTTCCTGGCCCTGTTAGCAGCTAGGTTTTCGACCCTTACTATTTTTTAAAAAATTATAGGAAATGTCCAAAATATATAAAAGAAACATAAGATGAACACTCATATAGCCACCACCCACATTCAACAATTATTAATATCCAGTCTTGTTTCATCAATAGCCTTGCTGATTTCTCCAACATCCCTGCACCCAACCTGGGATTATTTGGAAGCACATCGAGACATCACAAAATTTCATCATTAACTATTTCAGGGCATGTTTAAATGATACACCCTTTTTATACAGACAGCCACAGTATCACTACCATAGCGAAAACATGGAAAAGCCTTTACAAATATCCACTCTGCTCACTTTAAAAAATTCCTCTCCGTATTATTCACTTCATTTGATTCCTTTTCTCTGTCAAGAAAGGACGAACAGTAATTGTTGATCTGGGAAAATGGGTTCGAGCATGCATATAAACATGAATGGTACTCCCCACACTCTAGAAAACAATGCGTGAAATGATTTTTTCCATAAGGCATTCATTCCTATTTTTTCTGATTTTTTGAAATATGCCTGATAAACTTTTACCACTAAACCTACTCCGAATACATGAGTCATGCTATTACTGTCATGATTCCATAGGTGAGATGATATGGTTGGGATATTTGTCTCTGCCCAAATCTCATGTTGAAATGTAATCCTTATTTTCCCCAATGTTGGAGGTGAGGCCTGTTGGGACGTGTTTGGGTCATGGGGGTGGAAACCTCATGGCTTGATGCTGTCCTTGCAATAGTGAGCGAGTTATCACAAGATCTGGTTGTTTAAAAGTGTGTGGCACCTCCCACACCCACTCTCTCGCTCCTGCTCTCACCATGTGAGATGCCTGCTCCCAGTCTGTCTTCCACCATGACTGTAAGCTTCTTGAGGTCCTCACCAGAAGCAGATGCCAGCGTCACACTTCCTGTTAAGCCTGCAGAACTGTGAGCCAACTAAACCTCTTTTCTTTATAAATTACTCAGCGTCAGGCATTTCCTTATAGCAAAACAAGAATGGCCTAACACATGAGACAACAGAGATATAGTAGGTTAAGTGACTCATTCAAGGTAACAAAGACAGCGTAGAGCTGCAGCAAGAACCCAGACCACCTTATT
Organism: Gorilla gorilla gorilla; assembly: GCF_029281585.2. Classification (NCBI taxonomy): domain Eukaryota; kingdom Metazoa; phylum Chordata; class Mammalia; order Primates; family Hominidae; genus Gorilla; species Gorilla gorilla. The sequence continues at coordinate 131,773,877 of NC_073247.2, forward strand.
TTTAATCAGATCTCTTTCTGTTATACCACACAGGAAAGGTGGAACAACAGGTTATAATAATATGATGATAGAAGATAATACAGAATAATAGTAGAAAACATTTCTGCGTGCTTACTCTGGCTGGGCATTGTGGAAGGCCACTTACATATGTTATTTATTCCTCTCATCAATTCTGTGATATAATATTATCATCTTATAGAGAATAATAATGATACTACAGAGCTTAAGTAAAATGCCCAGGGGGAAACAGCTGGGAAGTGGTGCATCTGGGATTGGAAGCCAGATTGCCCTAACTGTGGCATCCCAGTGCACCACCGCTGAATTAAACTTGACAAAGCATGGGCTCTGGAGGCAGACAAACTTGGCTTCAGAGCCTCTTCCTCTGATTAGCTCTGCACCATGGATAAGTTTCCTCTTCTTTCAATGAAGATGCTAGAACCTCACTATTAGGATTCATTTGAGCATCAAACAAAATCATCCAAGGAAATTATTTTATTGCTTGTCACATAGTAAAGGCATACAAGACGTTAGCTGCTAATAAAAAGGGAATGAAAGTTTTAAAGGGTACTGTCTCCAGTAATGTTCTCCATCAGAAAAAATTGTAACTTGTTCTCCACCCAGCCCCTTGAACTAGTCCCATTGTATGCTACCTAAACAATGTGTTGTTCAAGGTCAGTAAATGACATCCTAACTATAATTCTATGAATTTGAATTTCTTAAGGTACAAGAACTCTGCTTTGAAGTTCAGAATCTAGGTTACCAGAGCTAGACAACATCTTGACCTATAATTCTAACAGGTACTTATCAGATACATGAAAACAAATGCCAACTGAGTATAGGAGATCTCATTTTCTACATAAAGGAAACATATATGGCTAAAAATGTCTTTTGATGGTGTAAAAATTTTATGAATCTGATAACCACGGGGAGGGATAATGGAAGTATGACTTCAATCTCCCCTCCTCCCCTTTTACCTTTCTTTGCCTATTTCTGAGTATCTCTAGGCTACCAAATGTTTCAGTCTGAATGTAGAAAAAACAAAATAATGAGCAGGAATAGACCGACTGGCACAAAATGTACTAAATGGAAACAATTTCCAGACGGAATGTACCCTGACATGCGCGACTTACTGTAAATAATTATACAAAGCACAATACAATGAGAACAAGAGCAAAAAAACAAAAAAAAAAAAAAAAGGAAAATCTCAGTCGGAGAAGAAAAAAGAATCCACTTGGCCAAGAGGCATGCATTAATGCATAGTGAATTCGTGGACTTTCCTTATTCCCACCAAGGCTTGTGGCTTCAGGGGTATGAATAAACCTCCTTGTCCTTGCAGAACCCTCACACCAAATGCAATTGCGTGGCTGAAGCTTGACACCCACAACTGTGAAGAGAGAAGTGGGGAATGAAAAGCAGCACACAGCCTGACAGAAAGTTCATGCTCACCCAAGAAAATGGAATTTTCCTTCAGGCTGAAAACATAATCATTATGAAACTGGCCATCAAATAATTTTCAGAGAAAATATTGTTGTAACCATGACTCCTTATCTGCAGGCATTGCAATCACTTCACAGGATGACCACAATGTTCATGATCACTTTTTAAAAACTTTTTGGTATATTTTTTCTTTTCTTTTGTTGTGGTAAACCATATAAAAATTTGCCATTTTAGCCATTAAATAAGTGTATAATTTCATGGCATTATTTACATTTACACTTTTAAAAGAAAATTACTTTAAAGAAGTCTTCCATAGCAAGAAAAAACTGAATGAATGTTTAAGAGTGGGCATGGCTTCCTTCCCGATACCATTTTGGTTTTGCTGTTTTCCACCCTGGCAGTAACTTGAAACACACTATTCTCTCATTAGGGACTCACACCACCCCATCCTGCACATGTACCTGGTATCAATGGGGGCAGAGGGGAGATGAGTATGGGGTGTTGGGGGTGGGGGTGGAAGAGAATGTGTGGGTCGGTGTAAGCCTGCCATGGGCACATGGGAAAATTCTGTGACATGCACAGCCCCCAGATGGTGACTCAAGATTACTGCATGAGACGAGAGTCCGTGACACTCGGTTTGAATGGCATTTCTTAACAATTTTTATTCAGAACTTACTGACCCCATGTGACACACAAAACAAATGTACATACCCTTCACATATTTATAGAAACATTTTTAAAAGTGCCCTAAAAATGGGTCAATGATGTACTTTTCTTTAAAACATTTAATAGACATTTGAGGAACTACTTTTGATGGGGTGCTATGCAAAATATGAATCTGGCTCAAAGACACTCTGGCAAAAAGTGGCACAGAGGCTATCCCTTAGACATTGGGGAATGTGAGAGAAGGCACGATAACAAAAGGGAATGGGCCAAATTCAGCCTGGCCAGCGGGTGGCATAGGTGGAAGAAGCATGAGTGGAAGGGGCAAGGACGGAGGAGGAAAGGGTGGCATGGGGAAACACAGGCTGCTGGAATGGCTGTGGCCCCAGAAGTAACCATCTCTCATCCTGCTGATGAACAAGGGTGCCATGATGGCCTCAGCTGCGGTTACCACGACAGGCTGGCCCACTACCATGAAGGGCAGCATGTTTCTTGCCATTAACGCCCTCTGATGTCTCCTCCATTTGTCTCTTCTATTCTCAAACCAAATCTTCAATCAGAGGAAAAAAGAAACAGGTTTAGTATACTGAGCATTTAATTTCATCATGGAAAAAAACACAACAAGCAACTCTCTATGTCCTTAACCTTCTCAGGTGTATCAAGACAAGCTACTTCCTTACTACTGAAATATCTTAGAAAGGTGAACACCACACCTTTCCCCTAGTGAGCTCCAAGTATGTGCTACGTACGCTCTGGCTTGGCTTATTTCTTTGTCTCTCTCCTTTTATCTGTAATATTACTTTTTCCACTCTTGGGTGCAGGTGTAGCTGATGAGTGGGACTCGATCCCTGCTGGTATTGCTATGTGTGGCATGTCTGCTTGCAGATACTTGACCATCAGCTACCCAGCTGCCCACCAACTCCTACTTACTAGGCCACTGTCACCCTGGTCGTGGGGGAAGCTGAGCTTGGAAAGAAAGGCGGGGGTGCCTTTTAAAGTCATACCAAGAAGATGAGGCCCCCGTTTTGAAAAGCCCATCTTCAGTGTAAAGTAAAAAATCGATAAGAGTACATTGTATTTTAAAACAGGTTTTCTTTCCTTCAAGAAATTCTAAGGGGTCATTCATCTTCTGAAACTCCTTGAGAATTAAAAAGATGGTATATTGCAAGGCAAGTCTCGTTACAGGGGGCCCAGGGAGTTTGTGGATTTCCAGTCTTGCTGGGAAATGAGGGTATCTGAAGCCCTGGACACTCTTCACACTTCAGCTTGACGCTTTGTGGAAGGAGGACACAAATGTTGTCCAAATTCACAAAAATTCTCAAAAAGCTTTGCCCAGTTGAGAGTTTGAGAGAAAGGAAGCATTGCTAATTCTGCATGCTCCAACTCATCCCTCCCTCCAAATCTTCCTGGGCTAAGGACAAGGTCAGCTCACTTTGTTCTCCCTATAGTCCTGGGATATGGGACAAAGACTTGGTTGCCCAGTTCCATGGGACGCCTTCAGCCATCTACCCTCACTACTCAAGCAGAAGATCCCAATCTCATCAGCATTCCCAAAGCGGGAGTGTCCAAATAGGCAACTCTGAACATGTTCACTAGTAATGTGGAGGAGGTATCAAAAAACACTACTCCCTAAACACCTGCCAATTGTTAAAAGACCAAAAAATAAAACCTGTCAATTAAACAACCCTATCCCCCAAGCTTCTAGTTAATGACATTTCCATTGTATTTTGATCCTTCTGGAAGTTCCCAAACTGCAAATTTTATGGGACAAAGGGACTCTTCTCCCTGTTTGATGCCCCCTTTCCTTCTCCCATCTTACTATTTGGAGTCCTTCTCCCTCATGAATACATAGTCTAAATTTTAAGCCTACTGTAATAGTGCTTGTTTAGAGACAATTCCAATGTACCTGTGGTCAAAGGTTCATAAACATAAGCAATGCCAAAAGTGGGCCAAATGTGCTATGGGACAACATTAGGTCCCTATTCTCAGTATTGGTTTCATAAACCAGCCCTTACTATCTTTACAAAACAGAGGGGGGAAACATCTATTAAAAATTTTTGGAGATATTCATGCTGAAATGTTTGGCAATAGATGAGAACATCATGCCTTTTTCCTTATTTGCCGAGTGAGAGTGGTCCTCTTGCCTTCAGAACTGCATTGAGTGAATGCTATGTAAACCCAGGGAGGGGAAAGGCAATTCACCAAAACGTCAATATTTCATCTCCCCCAAATTGGCATTGCCTGCCTGAGAAAATGGAGGGCAACAGGATGCCAACACTCAGTGCCCCATTTTGTCAGGCTGCTTTTCTACATGCCACCATTGACAGAACCGCAGCATAGTTCCCTCACTGCACTCACACACATGAGCTCTGCAGAAAAGCTATTAAGGTCATCCCGATTTTTCTTTCTTTTCTTCCTTTTTTTGCAAATACTCCTTTGGATCCACTGACCTACAAATTTATTATCACAGCCTGAGCAAATAAATAAAAAGGTATTTCAAATTACCACAGGTAAGAGTCTAGCCTGACCTGACAGCCATCCCCCACTATCAACACATTCCACAAAACACATCTCTTCCTATTAGTACAACAAACTGGAAGAAACAAAAAAATCTCTTAAACGCTAGAAATTGATCAAGAAAATATTCACTGATGCATGTGGTAGTTTCAAAAGTTGAATGGGGGCAGCTTCCCCAAGCCATGAGTGTGACTGTATACAATTCTTGCCTAACACTTCCATCCTTAGGTTGGTGGAAATTTATGAAAAATTGATCTTGTAGTTTGTTTTGGTTTCTAGATAAACTTGCAAAGGTTGCAAGCCTTTTCGCTATCTCTACCATAATGCAAAACCAACTATGTCAGCAATGTTTTCAGCCTGCTATATCAAAGTATTCCAGAAAATTAAAATTTAGAGCTGCCACTCTCTACAAGGCTTCACCAAATACTTAAAAACAATAGTAGGAGGGCCAGGCACTTGAACTTTATGCTATCCCCCGCCATCAGTCTCAGCTTAAGGAAACATACGTTCTGGTTGGGAATTATTCCTTTACCCCAATGCCTAAACATTTATAAATTCTTAACCAAAGAGTTTATGCTTGGTTTTAAATATATTAAATAATTTAGTTTAATGGAGCTCTTTGGAGCATTAGTTCGAATAATCCCCATGTCAGAAGACCCCAGGATGCCTCCACATGGAAGTGCTACCTAAAGGATACCAGGGCTGGGAATTGAATCTTATATATTATGCTATATTTAATTTATACTGTTATATATTATATATATTTGTAATTTGGAATACATATATTTATATGTTTGTAATTTATTCAAGTGTATAATATATTTTATACACAAGGAATAAAGGAAACAGTTCAGTACTAATTTTTTTTCCGTGGATTGTCATGTTCCCTCTGGTAATGGGAAATTTCCACAAGCTGAGCTTTCCTTACCGCATTTTCCAGCCACAAAGATCCCAAAGTTCAGACCTCACTGCCTATACATGAAAAAGGCCACAAAAACACCAAGATGGCAATGTCTGGGTCAAAGTGTGTCCAAGCCCTGAAGCAGGTTTTAGAATGGCTCCCCTGCCCGATTGCTTTTTCGGTTTACTGACCTGCACTGCGAGTTCAGTCACATTCATTCTTCTTGCCAGCCTCCTTCTATGGAAGAAACCACACGTGTTCAGCATTTGGAGTTGTGGGTGTCGTTTCATTCTCGTGTTTAATTTTTTATTCTACCAACTCCCCACACCCAGTAGGCTGTTCTGTAACACCCAGCTGAGCCTCACATTAGGAACATTTCTCTCATGCCACAAATAAAGGAGATGCCAAAAAAAAAAAAAATCAGGGCGGTGGCTCACGCCTGTAATGCCAGCACTTTGGGAGGCCGAGGCGGGAGGATCACTTGAGGTCAGGAGTTCGAGACCAGCCTGGCCAATATGGTGAAACCCCGTCTCTACTAAAAATTCAATAATTAGCCGGGCGTGGTGGCTGGCGCCTGTAATCCCAGCTACTTGGGAGGCTGAGGTAGGATAATCTCTTGAACCTGGGAGGCAGAGGTTGCAGTGAGCCGAGATGGCACCATTGCACTCCAGCCTGGGTGTCCCAGCGAGACTCTTTCTCCAAAAAATAAAAAAATAGCCCCCCCCATAACAAAAAAAAATCGTTAATCAATATAAATGACATTCTAACTTACTATTTGAAACTTAGAAAAATTAACACCAAAGGAAACCCAGACGAACGACGGACTTCTCAGAATTTTAAATAAGGTCAGAATGCGACCCTGCACTTGCTGTACAGAACCTTAATCTCCTCATCTTTATTTCTGCCTCGCCTGGGATAGGAGTTATTTATCATAACTGACCTCAGCCCAAAGTTGCCCAACTTGGTTCATTTAAATTCTGCATGATGCCTAATAGGCATAGCCCCACTACGGAACCCACTAGGTGCCAGGGGTCTGCGGGGAGGGGACGGCAGCAACACCAGGCCCCAGATGGGTTTTGGTTCAGGAGGGGAGAGGGTAGGAGAGGGACTGCGGGAAAGCCAAACGCCGCCCTGGAGCAGCATGTGCTCCCTGCAAACCGCGCGCCAACCAGAGCAATGGGCTTACCGCAGGAACTCACTGGGGAACTGCTTGCGTTGGAAAATGCGCTCCAGCTCCTGCAGCTGCAATGGGGTGAAGGCGTGGACGTTGGGCTGCTGCGCGTTGCCAGGCTCCAGCCCCCCGACGGCGCCCCGTGGGCGCGAATCCTGCTGCCCAGGTTCCTTCTCGCTCTGGTCACTGTCCTCAACGTTGCCATCGCTGCCGCTGGTGCCCTCGAGGTTTCCTTCCCATAGGTGGCCAGGAGCTCCTGCGCCGCCGCCATCTTTTTCTTCTCCGCCCTGGGCTCCTGCCGACTTTAACTTTTCTCCTGCTGCTGTGCCTTGCTCAGGCTCAGGCTGTGCATCCTCTTCCTCCTCTTTGACCTCTTCAGTAAGCGACAGCACCACAGCATTCATATCTGGAAAAGTAGAAACCCCAAGAGAAAGATCAAGGCATTGGTCCTGAGGGTGTTGGAAGGAGGCGGTGAGGGGCTACACTCTGAGAGCAGTGGTAGTGCAGGGGCATCATCCAGTCGACTCGCCTCTCCCAGAGAACCCTGGTTTCCTGAGTTCGCAAAAGCATGTGTCCCACCAAGGTACTGACCCTGTAGTTCTTTCTCGTCGTCGACTCCAGGGCTGAGCAAGCTGGTGATATACTGGCTACACTGGTCCGGAGGCTCCATACCCTGAGTGGTGTGGATGGAGCTGTGCACTTCTGCAGATTCTGAGCTGGGGCCACCACGATCTCCTAGGCAGTGCTAGAACTGTGAGTCGCCGCCTGGAAGGTTCTTCTGGTGTCTAGACTCAGCAACAGTGTATCCACTTAGAGACCTCCTCTCTTGCTTTTCTGCTTCCCGCTATTTGCTGTGGGTTGGGCCTGCTGAGGTGCGCATGCCTCAGGGGCTTGGCCTTGCCCCGGATGAGGGAGAGCACGCGTTGGTGGTGTGGGGGGGGGGAGGGGTAAGTGGTGTAGTAGGGTGTGGGGGAGGGGGGAGTAGGGCGTGGCGCGGGGGAGTAGGATGGGGTGGGTGCTTGCATGCGTTGTCCTGTAGACAGGCATGCGTGAGTGTGGAACTTGGGGAAGCTGCTGCGCTGAATTGTGCAAGCCCATTTTATGGCGATAAGGGAGATTTTGCACTAGCTCCATGCTTCCTAGGTCTCCAGGAACAGGAGCTTGGGCCTGGATTTGCAAAGCTTGTGGGCTGCGCAAATGCACTATGTAAAAATGCAGCACACTCCTTGAGAAAGTCCACTATTAATTCTTAGTAATGAATCCACATCAAAGTGCAAGGGTGGAAACATGCACAATGCTTAGAGCATCCGAGATTGCTTTTCTTTTCTTTCTTTTTTTTTTTTTTTTTTTTTTTTTTGAGACAGCCTTGCTCTGTCTCTGGAATGCAGTGGCACTATCTGGGCTCACTACAACCTCCATCTTCTGGGTACCTAGATTCAGTAACAGTGTATCCACTTAGAGACCTCCTCTCTTGCCTTTCCTCTTCCCACTATTTGCTGTGGGTTGGGCCTGCTGAGGTGCGCATGCCTCAGGGGCTTGGCCTTGCCTTGGGCACGGGAGAGCACGTGTTGGAGTGGGGGCAGTAGGACGGGTGTGGGGGGGAGTAGGGCGGGGGAGGGAGTAGGGCGGGGGGGCATAGGGTGGAGTGGGGGAGTAGGGCGGGGGGGCCGGGGAGTAGGTTGGGGTGGGTGTTTGCATGTATTGTGCAGGTACTCAGGAGTGCCTCAGCCTCCCGAGTACCTGGAACTACAGGTGCGCACCAGCACACCTGGGTAATTATTGTGTTTTTAGTAGAGACAGGGTTTCACCATGTTTGCCGGGCTGGTCTGGAACTGCTGGCCCCAAGTGATCCACCCACCTCGGCCTCCCAAAGTGCCGGGATTACAGGCGTGAGCCACCGTTCCCAGCTGCAGCCAAGATTTCTAAAATTGCAGGGCATCCTTCCTTTGCCTTTGGTTGTGACTGTGGATAGCGCAGCTTCTGCTATGTCTCTGGCTACAGACCCATTACAAATGCGCGCTTACCTTCTGTGCTGAGCTGGTGCTGTGGACCTGCAGTGATTTCCCTTGTTTCCTGCTGCTGCATAGCCCTCTTTTCCTCTACTCCTGCCCTTTTCTACAGATATCTTTCTGAGCTCTTGTTTAGGAATAAATACATTTTATTTATTGTCAAATAAACACAGCCAGGACAGATTGAGTGCTCTAAGATTCTTCCTTTAAGAAGTGTTTTGTAGATACTGCAGGACTTGTTAATGTCCTGAATATAGAGAGTAGGTTTTAACCGTAGAACCTATCCTCCATCGTTTGAGTGACTCATTCTATTTTTGCTTGCACAATGACCCTTTTCATCAACCTTATTTTATATAAGAAATTAAACTATTTTGTGGGCCCCTACATGTACTGTGGGTTCCGGTCACCCCAACGACTGATCCTAATGGATGAGTGCACGCATCATACCTCATGTTCCCAGAGGATGGGTAAGAAAACGGCTGGAAAATATTTGACCAATTCACGTTCAAAGAGATGGGAAGGGATGACGATCTAACAGCCTCTTTCTGATTTTAACTAAGATGTCTCCTCCTCAGGCTGGCTCTTCCTGGAGCTAAACTGCTGGAATCTGAAATTTTGCTTTGCTTCCTGTTGCTAGCTGGCTAATCTCACTTGATCACTCTCCGTTTGTGTTAGTTTTCTCACCTGTAAAATGGGAATAACAATGATAACTATCTCATGGGGTTTTCGAATAGATGGAGATGATTAAACATGCTGCCTCACATTTCCTGCTTCTGTCAGTCTGTATGTGTTTATTTACAAGGGTCCTTGAAAGAAGAGAGATGATGGTTATTCTCTGGCAGTGGGCAACAGGGGCAAGACGTTTTATTGTGAAAATAATGGTTCTATAAGTCTTTTTGTACCTATATGTACTTCACTCAGTAAACCTTTGTTGGCTGCTGTGTTGACAGGGCCCTGTGGCAAGAAATGTGGGGATTGCCACAATGTCTGATCAATGCCTGACCATTGAGATGTAGGTTCTCATAGTGTAGTGGGATTGATAAGGAATCAGAGAGACTGATGGGGTTCAGGAGGATATTTATTATTTAGGTGCACCGGCCCAGTAAGATTAACATCCGAAGAACTGAGCCCTGAACAAAGAGTTAAGTTACTTTTTAAGCATTTCGTGGGGCAGGGGGAAGCATATTTGCAGAAGTGAGAAACAGAGACAGTTATTCAATTAATTGAGACATGCATTACAGCATTTCTTACTTTTCGAGGAAAAACATGTTTTATGACTTGAGTTTATCTGTCTAGTGAACTTGCAGCTGCACAGCTAGGGAAACAGGGTCTTCACAATGCCTGGGAAAGGAGGAGAGATAAGGCTCACTAGCCACAGAAAAACAGGCAGTTAATTTTTAAAGGACTCCAACTCTTTCTCTTTCTCAGGGGAATTGGGTTTTCTTACATACAACTGAGTTTCTGCTTACATATTCTTTAATTTCTTTTAATTCCTATTCCATTCCCCCCTTTGGTGCTTTTTATAACAAAGGTGTTAATAGAAAGCACCACTACTTGCCACCTCTTTGCGGAGCTGAGCTGCTTCTACTGGCAGTGGCTGATATTCGGTTAATGCCATCAACTGTGCGGTAGTGTGTCCGGTTACTATTGCCTCTAGAGTTGACTGAATACTCCTAGTAAGCAGGGGGAAAAGGCAAGGGAGGATGAGGCAGTTGCCAAGAATAAGCAAGAACCTACCAATGAGGGTTTTGAATCCTCCAAAGGCTGAGAACCATCCTCCAAACAAGGAATCCAGGGACCACCCGGATCAAGTCTGAACTAGAACGTGGGCCAACTCGCGCATTCTAGCTGTGATTTCCATAATAGCTTGGCCATTATCGTCAATTTCTAGGCAACATTTGGTTAAATTAAATTTTCTACATACTCCTCCTTCTGAGGCTAAGAGGTAATCCAAAGCTAATCTATTTTGATGTATAGCATTTCTTATTTGTGTTGCTTGTATTGCCAATAAACCTAGTGCCCTTGATGTTTCATTGGTTATAATTTCAAGGACTACCTACAACCTTATGATGCAGTTGAGCATATAGATTGGGGTGCAATATCCCCATGAACCGTCTTGCACCCAGATAGCTGGCTTATAATATTTAATGATTCTTTCAGGAGACCATTCATTATCTTTTCAGTCTCCTATGTCCACATCTTTTTGACATTTGTGTCTATTTTTGTGATTATGCTTCTTCTAGTTCTTCTTTTATTTTCATCATAAACTGGATATCCTAAGAGTTCCTCTTGCTTTAGAGGAATTAGAAAGAAGGATGGCTTGATTGTTCCTAACACACATGCCCCTGTCCATTTAGCCGGCAGTTGCCGATATACCCATGCTCCACAGATCCATTATAGGCCAGAGGATGCCTTCCAAGCATTTGGAGCCTCTAGCCGATTCCAAGTGTGGCTTAGAGTAGAGAATCAGGAGAAAGGGTTTGGACCTGGTAAGTAGGAGTCATTCTGGGCATTTCTCCATAGAGTTTTGTTTTTAGTCTCATCATAATGCTGTTGCCCTAGGCAGGTTGTTTCTCCTACTGCCTCTGTGAAAGCCTTTCCCCATCGGGTGATACAGTACTTTTTAATTATGGAGGTTTTTAACAACCAAACACTGGCTGAGGCTGTTGGTTCACTGGCAGGGTTAGGCAAAGTGAAGTTACCTTGTGGCATTAATTCCTTTGCCTCCCATGGCCACTGGTCACCCATATTAGTTCCTCCACATACATAGCATGAGGAAATTCCTAAGCTGCCAGTTATGTTTTCAGCTAGTTGAGCAAATATGTTTTTGGGTGATGGGGGAAGCTCAGGCACTGGCTGATCAAAATGCTTATAGAATGACTTATGGACCCAGAATTGGGGGATTGGACACATTTGAGTCCTTCTAGTCTTTTTGACAATCAGTAGTGGAACTCCAAGGCCTGCTTCTTGTCTATCAACTCATAATAGTGCTGCCTGCCCTGTAGACCAAAAAGGTAGCTCTGGCTTTAAGATAGTAAAATTTAAAGAATTGCATGTCCTTGTCTTACGATTTAGTTTGACTGACATACTACTTAGCAGAGCAGTCCATCCTGAATATAAGTGTTGGAGCTGTGTTAGCCTAGACCACTGAATGTTACAGTCCGGGCATCCGATTTGTGGTTCTCCATACAGATGTTTAGGGCTGTTCCTGCTCAGCCTCTCTTGTGTTAAACCATTGCAGGCTGCTTCTGTTTTTTTTAAGATTATGAACATATGCGGCATGGCAGGCATCAAAGTACAAGGAACTACGCCTTTTATAGGAGGGAGGGGCTTCTTTGGTTCGAGCTATAAGCTCTCCTTCTTTTTCTCCCTCTGATTTAATATGTACCTCAAACCAGAATTCATAAGGTAAGAGTTTAGGGTCATAACCTACATATAGCTGATTATTTCCTGGGTCACAGAATGAATAGGTGGTCTGGTTGTATGTGCAGGTTCCTAACTTGGTTCCTGTACATTCATAGTAGGTATGGTACAGTAGAGTTTTAACTATGGTATTTCTTACCCAGGTAGTGTGTACACAGTATGGGCATCTTTCTAGAGATTTCTCCTTTTTTAGTATAGGCAGAAATGGTAAGAACATTAGTGTATATAATAGAAACATGCTTACACTACACATGGGCATGGCAGACCTTCCTCTGGGCATAGACATTTGCAGCATTTGCAGTAATAACATAACATAATAACCAGTATTGACAGAATTATAGCTAGGCTTATAAATTGTATCCACATTTGCTTATCCGGAGATGGTCCTTTTAGCTTCGGCTGTGCATAGACTAGTCAGCTTCCGGGCTGTGACTAGAGCAGAGCTTGCAGGATTCTCAAGCTTCACCTGTGCGTAGACTGACCAGCCTCCGGTGTGGTCAGAGCAGGGCAGTTGTCCTTCTTACCGGTAGTTGGGTTTTGCCATAGGACTGTTCGGGTGGGGCAATCTGGGTCTTGTTGGCTAGTCCACTGGTCGTCATGGGGAGTCACTGCTGCCGCTGGTTTTAGCCAGCTATGGTGAATCCAAGGTGTGACACCTGCAACTTTAACAGCAGTGGGAGTAGACATGATCACAATATGGAGCCCATCCTATAAGGGCCCCAGGGTTGTTGGATTCCACCTTTTTTTTTTTTTTTTTTTTGAGATGGAGTCTCGCTCTGTTGCCCAGGCTGGAGTGCAGTGGCGCAATCTCGGCTCACTGCAAGCTGTGCCTCCCGGGTTCATGCCATTCTCCTGCCTCAGCCTCCCAAGTAGCTGGGACTACAGGTACCCACCACCATGCCTGGCTAATTTTTTGTTTTCGTATTTTTAGTAGAGACGGGGTTTCACCGTGTTAGCCAGGATGGTCTCATTCTCCTGATCTCGTGATCTCCCCCCCGCCGGCCTCCCAGAGTGCTGGGACTACAGGTGTGAGCCACCACGCCCAGCCTGGATTCCACATTTTAACCCAGACAGAATCCCCAGTTTATGTGGATGCACTGGGTCTGTTAGACTTAAAGGTATCCTTTCACTTACCCAGCCTTGCACCTCCTGCATTGCCACTCCTGAAGCCTGCATCTGTCTTCTAAGGGTTAGCTCTCCTAACTCCTTTAACTACCCTCTGATTTGATTAATGATTGGGGGTGGCCTTCCAAATAATATTTCATAGGGGGAATACCCAATTTGTTCTGTAAGTGCACACCTGACCTGGAGGAGGACCATGGGCAAGACCGGATCCCATCGTAAGTGAGTTTCCTGGCAAAACTTTTTTAGTAGCTGTTTGAGTGTCTGGTTCATCCATTCCGCCTTCCCTGAACGCTGTGGTCAGTAGGCTGTGTGCAGTTTCCATTTGATCTTTAAAAGCTGAGTCAGCTGTAGTACTACTTCTGCCACAAATGCAGGACCATTGTCTGATCCTAGGGTTAAAGGCAATCCAAACCTTGGTATGATGTCTTTTAGTAGCACCTTTGTCACCTCTCGTGCCTTTTCAGTCCTGGTGGGGAAGGCCTCAACCCACCCTGAGAAGGTGCAAAGAAACACTAGCATATACCGGTAACCTCCTGCTCAAGGCAACTCGGTAAAGTCTACAAGCAGGTTCTCACAAGGCACAGCTCCCATTTCCTGAATTCCTGGGGGTCAAATAGGTCCTGGTTTTGGCTTATTCCAGACACAGGATAGACATTATTCGCAAACAGCGTGGGTGATGGCAGAGAGCCGTGGCACATAGAAGTGTTGACCTATCAAAGTCTCTAGTTTCCAGTGTGTGTTCCTTGATGGATCTGCTTCACAAACCTTGAGGCTATTGTCTCTGGGACGTCTAGTCTCCCATCAGAGAACAGCCACCATCCACCTTTAATATATTTCCCTGTTTCCAGAACAAAACAAGCTTTTTCACTCGAAGAGTAAGGGGGTACCTCCAGCAAAGGGGGCTCTATAAGGAGAGGCATTGCTAGAGTTCTTTCTTCAGGTGAAGCCTTGCTCATTGCTGCCTGCCGAGCCTCTTGGTCTGCCTTTCTGTTGCCCTGCACCTCATAGCTTTTCCTGATTTGGTGTCCTTTGCAATGAATGACAGCCACCTTCTCCGGAGCCCATATGGCTTCTAATAATTGCAAAATTTCCTCTTTATTTTTTATTTCTTTTCCTTCAGTAGTCAAAAGTCCTCTCTCTTTGTGTATTCCCCCATGGGCGTGCAGGGTTGCAAAAGCATATTTTGAGTCAGTATATACGTTTACTTTCTTCCCCTTGGCCAATAACAGTGCTCTGGTTAATGCTATTAATTCAGCCTTCTTAGCGGAAGTCCCAGAAGGTAAGGCTTGAGCCTCAGCCACTGAGTGTTGGGTCACTACTGCATGTCCTGCATATCTCACCCCATCTGTTATGAAACTGCTACCATCAGTGAAGTATTTAACATCTGGGCTCTCCAAGGGGGAATCTCTGAGGTCTTCCTGGCTCGAGAACACTTTGTCCACCATATTTATGCAACAGTGGGGAAGGTCCTGCCAGGAGTGAGGCAACCCAGCATCCTTCCAATCGGGTTCCTCCACAGGCAGCAGGGTAGCTGGGTTCAAGGTATTTACATTCTCTAGTGTTATCTGGGGATTTTCACATAGAAGCCCTTGATACTTTAGCATTCTAGAGTTGGACAGCCAACCATGTCCTCTTTGCTCCATTAAGGTGACTACGGCGTGTGGCACTGAACTATTAACTTCTGACCTAGGGCTAGCTTGTTGGCATCTTCTATAAGGATTGCGGTAGCTGCCAATGCCCTGAGGCGGTGGGGCCAACCTAAAGCCACCAAGTCCAGTCTTTTGGATAAGTATGCTACCGGCCGATGCCAAGAGCCCAAGAACTGAGTTAAGACTCCAACTGCCATTCCTTGACATTCATCCACATACAAAAGAAGGGCTTTTTTACATTTGGCAACCCTAGTGCCGGGGCCTGGATGAGAGCTTCCTTTATATCCTTGAAGGCCTTTTCCTGTTTCTTTTGCCATAGGAGGGGCTCTCTTTCCTTTCCTTTTATAGCCTCACACAAGGGCCTTGCTGTAAGGGAGAAGTTTGGAATACAGATTCGGCAGAATCCTGCCACGCCTAGAAATTCCCTGGCCTTGTAACTGGGGTGGGCAGTGCACATACAGCCTCCTTGCGTGCACTTAAGCCTGCGCTGGCCTTGGGATACCATGAATCCTAGATATCCAGCCTCCTGAAAACAGACTTTTGCCTTGTCCTTGGACACTTTATAACCAGCTTCACACAGCACGTGAAGAAGCCTCTCTGTTCCTTGGAGTCATTCCTCCCTCGTGGGGGCAGCAAATAGGAAATCATCAATGTGTTGTAATAGCACATAATTGTCACTAGGTGGCGCAAAAGCCTCAAGATCGGTAGCCAAAGCCTCCTGGAAGATAGTGGGAGAATTCTTCTTCTTCTTCTTTTTTTTTTTTTAGGGCTAATAATTTTATTTATTTATTTATTTTTTAAATTATTCTTGAGACAGAGTCTCGCTCTGTCGCCCAGGCTAGAGTGCAGTGGTGTGATCTCAGCTCACTGCAACTTCCACCTCCCAGGTTCAAGTGATTCTCCCACCTCAGCCTCCTGAGTAGCTGGGATTACAGGTGTGCACCACCACACCCAGCTAATTCTTGCATTTTTAATAGAGACGGGGTTTCACCATGTTGGCCAGGATGGTCTCAATTTCTTGACCTTGTGATCTGCCCTCCTTGGCCTCCCAAAGTGTTGGGATTACAGGCGTGAGCCACCACGCCTGGCCTGTATTTTTTTTTTAGTAGAGACAGGGTTTCACCTTGTTGGCCAGGCTGGTTTTTTTTTTTTTTTTTTTTACAAGAGATACAGAAATTTTTGTTATTAATAAAGATATATGTAACAGGGTGTCACTTTTTTTTTTTTTTTAGTATTTATTGATCATTCTTGGGTGTTTCTCGGAGAGGGGGATTTGGCAGGGTCATAGGACAATAGTGGAGGGAAGGTCAGCAGATAAACATGTGAACAAGGGTCTCTGGTTTTCCTAGGCAGAGGACCCTGCGGCCTTCCACAGTGTTTGTTGTCCCTGGGTACTTGAGATTAGGGAGTGGTGATGACTCTTAACGAGCATGCTGCCTTCAAGCATCTGTTTAACAAAGCACACCTTGCACCGCCCTTAATCCATTTAACCCTGAGTGGACACAGCACATGTTTCAGAGAGCACGGGGTTGGGGGTAAGGTTATAGATCAACAGCATCCCAAGGCAGAAGAATTTTTCTTAGTACAGAACAAAATGGAATCTCCTATGTCTACTTCTTTCTACACAGACACAGCAACAATCTGATCTCTCTTTCTTTTCCCCACATTTCCCCCTTTTCTATTCGACAAAACCGCCATCGTCATCATGGCCCGTTCCCAATGAGCTGTCGGGTACACCTCCCAGACGGGGTGGCGGCCGGGCAGAGGGACTCCTCACTTCCCAGACGGGGCAGCTGGGCAGAGGCGCCCCCCACCTCCCTCCCGGACGGGGCGGCCGGCCGGGCGGGGGCTGCCCCCCACCTCCCTCCCGGACGGGGCAGCTGGCCGGGCAGGGGCTGCCCCCCACCTCCCGGATGGGGCGGCTGCCGGGCGGAGACGCTCCTCACTTCCCAGACGGGGCGGCTGCCGGGTGGAGGGGCTCCTCACTTCTCAGATGGGGTGGCCGGGCAGAGACGCTCCTCACCTCCCAGACTGGGTGGTGGTCGGGCAGAGACACTCCTCAGTTCCCAGACGGGGTCGCAGCTGGGCAGAGGCACTCCTCACATCCCAGACGGGGCAGCGGGGCAGAGGCGCTCCCCACATCTCAGACGATGGGCGGCTGGGCAGAGATGCTCCTCACTTCCTAGACGGGGTGGCAGCCGGGAAGAGGCGCTCCTCACTTCCCAGACTGGGCCGCCGGGCAGAGGGGCTCCTCACATCCCAGACGATGGGCGGCCAGGCAGAGACGCTCCTCACTTCCCAGATGGGGTGGCGGCCGGGCAGAGGCTGCAATCTCGGCACTTTGGGAGGCCAAGGCAGGCGGCTGGGAGGTGGAGGTTGTAGCGAGCCAAGATCACGCCACTGCACTGCAGCCTGGGCAACATTGAGCACTGAGTGAGAGAGACTCCGTCTGCAATCCCGGCACCTCGGGAGGCCGAGGCAGGCAGATCACTCGCGGTCAGGAGCTGGAGACCAGCCCGGCCAACACGGCGAAACCCCATCTCCACCAAAAAATGCAAAAACCAGTCAGGCGTGGTGGCACGCGCCTGCAATCCCAGGCACTCTGCAGGCTCAGGCCAGAGAATCAGGCAGGGAGGTTGCAGTGAGCCGAGATGGCAGCAGTACAGTCCAGCCTCGGCTTTCACAACTTTGGTGGCATCAGAGGGAGACCGAGGAGAGGGGGAGGGGGAGGGCGATAGTGGGAGAATTCTTCAACCCTTGTGGCAGACTTGTCCAGGTATACTGCGATTGCCCCCACTGCAGGGCAAATATAGGCCGACTTTGGGGAGCAAGCCTCAAGCAAAAGAAAGCGTCCTTTAAGTCCAGACACGTGAACCACGTGGCCTCAGCAGGAATCTGTCCCAACATTGTGTATGGGTTGGCTACTATGGTATGGATAGTGACAGTGGCCTTGTTTACCACCCGGAGATCCTGCACTGGCCTATATTCACCATTTGGTTTGCGCATGGGCAGCAGAGGAGTATTCCAGGAGGACTTGCATTTCACTATAATATGTTTATAGAGCCAATTTAAATGTTTTGTTATACCTTCAATTGCCTCTCTGGGTAGTGGGTATTGATGGACCCATACCAGGGCAGCATGAGAGTTAAGCTCTACTACCACCGGGGATCTGTTTGCAGCAAGTCTAGGGGTGTTGTCCTCAGCCTATACACCCGGTATCTTGAAAAGCATTCCCCACATATTGTGTAGGTCCGGCTCTGGCAGCCTCCTGGTACACAGTTCATAGAGCCGCCATTCCTCAGTTCTTGGGACAGTTAGAGTCAATACCATTGCCTCTGGCTTCCCTATCTCCAGGGTCATATTCCTTTTAGGTGTAAAGGAAATTTGTGCCTGCAGTTTCTGGAGTAAGTCTCCCCCCAACAAGGGCACTGGACAATTTGGCATATACAGAAACTCATGCTGCACTTCTTGTCCCCCATTAACACACCTCCTGGATTTACAAAAAGGTCTCTTTTCTTTGGCCCCAGTAGCCCCTACAATAGTAGCACAGTTCTTTGTGGTGGTGCTAATTGGGTGAGTTACCACAGAGAAATCAGCACCAGTATCGACCAAAAAAATCCATTAATTGACCCCCTATTTCCATAGAGACCATAGGCTCCCTGGGGCCTAAAAAGATGGAGCCTGGTCTGTCTCAGTCCTCAAAATTCTCGGCCCCCTCTAGACCGATCAGATCAGGATCTGCCTTTGAAGCACCACGACTAGCAACTGAATGCCACACTTGGGTGTTACATCATTGACCATCATCTCCATCCTTTTCCTTTTCGGGGTACTCATCTTTCCAATGGCCCATTTGCCTGCACCTTGCACATTGGTTCCTGTCCAGCTGGGACTGGCTTTCATCTCCCGGTCTTGTCTGTCTCCTTCCTCGGCCTCTGCCTCGGCCACTCCCTCTAGCAAATCCAGGGTTACTTTCTGCTAGTGCAGCAGCTATAAATTGAGCTGTCTCTTTGTTTCTATTTCTGGTTTTTCTTGCTTTCTCTCTGCCTCTTCTTCCTGGCTTATGTATATTTTGTTTGTTATTTCCAGGAGTTCACTAATATTTTTCCCTGCAAAGCCTTCCAGCTTCTGAAGCTTTTGTCTTATGTCTCCCTGAGCTTGCCCGACAAACATCATATTTATCATATTTTGGTTTTCAGGAGCCTCTGGAATAATTGGTACGTACAGCCTATAGGCCTCAGAAAGCCTTTCATTAAATGCACTTGGGCTTTTGTCAGGCTTTTGGCACAGTTCTGATATTTTGCTTATATTCATTGTCTTCCTTACTCCTTCTTTTTTCTCATTCAGGAGTGCCTTTCTATATAGCTGCAGGCCTTCCATGTCCCTTGCCTCATTTGGATCCCAGTTAGGGTCCTCATTTGGGTATTGCTGAACTGGCGTGGGTTAGGGGTGGTCTCTGGGGCTTCCCCTTCTAACCAGCTGAGAGCTGCCTGATTAACTCTCCTATGCTCCTCTGTATTAAATAATGTTAGCAAAAGTTGTTGACAATCCGGCCAGGTTGGATTATGTGTCATAATAATAGAATTCACCAAATCAATGAGAGCCTGAGGTTTTTCTATATAGGAGGGGGTGTGCTGTTTCCAATTTAAGAGATCAGTAGTGGAGAAAGGCTGATAAACATAAAGCCTAGGGCCACCTTGTATCTGCCCCTGGTCATCATAAACTTGTGTCCTGGTCTCTCAAAGTGGCATCTGCAAAGCCTGTGGTCGGCCTGAGCAGAGGCACCCAGCTGCCTCACCCTGTCCATCTTCCTTGTTTTTTTATAATGGGGGCTTCTGGTCCTCTGTGGGGGGAGACTGAGCCTCACTTTCCTCCAAGCCCAACTCTCTGGACACTCCTGACTCTGCCTCCTGCCTTATTCTGGTCAAAGATGGGTAGACTGGCACATATGGGGGCGGACATTCCCTTTCCTTGGGTGGGGCCTGAAGAACTGGTTTCAGCTGAGGCTTCAGGGATTCCTTTTCCTGGGAGATGCTAGGGGCTTTAGGTTCCTCTGCTTCCTTTGGTTGGGCCACATGAGACACTAATGATTTGCAATATCCCTCTAGGCAGGGCTGTAGCTACTTGAGGTGACTTCGTGCCACATTGAGCCAAGAGTCTATATAGGGAAACTGGTCTGGGTATCCTGGTTGTCCTCCAACTCCAGTGACCACCTTAAACACATGGCCAGTTAATTCCCTGTCTATTATACCTTCGGAGGGCCTCCCCACATTGAAAGCAGGCCAATCTATTTCACAGTTATGTCCTTAGCTTTTGAGCACCCAGTTTCATCCCATAATCACCTCTAAATCTTTTTTTAAAATTCTATATCATGCACTCCAAAGGAGTTGATTTCAATGCTTTCCCTCCCATTTCCTCCCTTGTGGCGCACTTTCCCTTTCACTTTCACCCTTGGGTCCACCAGACCGGGTCCTATTATGGGAGTTTTGGACACTGCTTAGCCAGGAATGTGCCTTCCCCTGTCACAGCCTGCTGTGGCTGTGAAGCTGGTCCTATCAGCCGTATGCAGCGTCCTAGGTCTGATTTCCCCCACACTTGCCTCAGAGCACACAGCCCACACTGAGGGATCTGTGCCTCCCCACATCACTCCCCACATTGGCCTCTCCTGAGACCGTCTCTTTCTCACACTTTCACACACCTCCCCTGCACCAGGACTCCTCATTGGATGAAACAAGCCTCTCTCGTGTCCCAGGTGAGCCTAGTTAGGCTCCCACATTCACACACATACACAGACCACTCCTACCCCAGGACTCCTCATCGGACAAAATGAGCCTCTCTCATGTCCCAGGTAGGTTCACATGCACCCACACACTCCCAGTTGGGATGGCAAGCCACTCTTGCCACCCTGCCAGCAAGCTGTACCTTGCTGCACTTGCCACTCTATTGGCCCATTTTCTCCCTTTTCCCAGTTCCACTGTTAGGGGGACACGAGGTTCATCCAAATTGGCAAGCCACTCCTGCCGCCCCCAGCCACTCTAGGTTGGATTACTGGTTGGTCCCTGGGAGGTGACCAAGCTCCCCTTCATCCTTATGGGATGGGCTTTCATGCCTTGGGCCCTTGCTCCTTACAGTGGTTCCTGAAGTGCTGGTATCTTCCTGCAGCCCCATCCCCGGTTCCATTGCACTGCTGGGCAGGCCACTGGGATGCAGGGAGAGCCTATCTCTGTCTGGGTGAAGCTCCCCTGTGATGCACCTTGGATGTCGGGTCTCCCCCGGTCCTTGGGCTCTAGTCCCCACAGGCAAAGGAGACAGTAAATCTGTTGTCTCCAATCCCAGGCGAGTCCCCAGAAATGTTGCAGGATTTTTTAAGGAATCAGAGAGACCAATGGGGTTCAGGAAGATATTTATTATTTAGGTGCAACGGCCCAGTACTCAGCCCAAAGGACTGAGCCCAGAACAAAGAGTTAAGTTACCTTTTAAGCATTTTGTAGGGTGGGTGGAGATCTGTGCAGGGGGAAGCATATTACAGAAGTGAGAAACAAAGACAGTTATTTAATTAATTGAAATATGCATTACAGCATTTCTTACTTTTCAAGGAAAAACATGTTTTACAACTTGAGTTTATCTGTCTAGTGACCTTGCATCTGCCCAGCTAGAGAAACAGGGTCTTCACAATGCCTGGGAAAGGAGGAGAGATAAGGCTCACTAGCCACAGAAAAACAGGCAGTTAATTTTTAAAGGACTCCAACTCTTTCTCTTTCTCAGGGGGAATTGGGTTTTCTTACATACAAATGAGTTTCTCCTTACACATTCTTTAATTTCTTTTAATTCCTATTCCAATACCATAAAAGCGATTAAGGACAGGTCTAGAGTTAGTTAAGGTGGAGGTGGTGATAGAGAGGACAGGGTTACACTGGTAAGGGTGACAGTTAGAAGGGGCAGTCCTTTTAGTGAAATAGATGAGAGGTTTTAGATCTGCACAAACCTTTTTCATGGAAGTCCAACTTTGCTTCTGGGTAGTTTAAAGGACGTAGTCCCATGTACTACAAGGTTGCCAGGCTATAGGAGCAGAAAATCAGCGTCTTGGCTGCAGGTGATCACAACGATGAGTGCTAGGGGTAACTGTGTCAATTAGAGGGCCGAGGCATAAATAATTGTGTGAAAAGGCTAGCTGTCATTGATCTTTTACATTTCCACAAGGTATGACAGAGCAAGCATAAAAGGCAATGGTCTGAGGTGACTCAGACTTAGTTACATTAATAACAAAGGAGCTAGTAACAGAATAAGGAAAGGAAAGGAAGCAATATAGAAGGTATATGAAAATTAAGCTTTCTTTAACTTTAAGTTAGTAAGGCTTAATCCTAGTACAGTAACCCATGATTCTGACGAGGAAGATGTTTTCTTGACTTCAGTATGATAGGTGGGTCCATCCTTTCTCAGCTGTGAGGATGGCAGTCTCAGTGGTTAACAGCATAAAATAGGGTCCTTCCCAGGCTGGCTCGAGTTTTTTTCTTTCTGTCTTTTGATGAGGATGTGGTTTCCAGGCTGCTGCTGGTGTACTGGAAATTCTAGGGCTGGTACCTGTGCTAAAAGACTTTTAGTTCTGAGGGAAGGGAAAGTGGAAGATAAAAAGTATATAATTTTTGCTGCATATTCTGGGGCTTGAGGCCCCATGGTGATGCCTCCCACTCCATTCCTGCTCAGCACCACTCAGGGGATGCTGCGGCCCTGCCCCCTCTTAAGGTCTTGGCCTTCTAGTGGCCTTCATCTCCCCTGCACATTGTATCCTTGGGGATGAGGAGCTTGTGACTTACCCAGCCGCCCTCGGACCTTAAGAAAGCTAAACACCATTTTATATTTGACAATGCTTTTTGTATGATTTTGTACCAGGTAAGTTAAATTTTACCTTTATATTAATGTGCTATTAATGTTAAACTTAATTTTAATAAAATCTTGTAGACATTATCCAATTTTAATGTCAGACTATAAGGTAAGATTTTTATAGACTCTTTTTAACATGTTAAATTTTTTGTTAAAGAGCAGGTTAGTGCTTTAAGAAAAAACTATTGTGGTTTTATTTTAATGTTCAGTTCACAGCAAAACTGGATGATAAACCCTTTACCTTTAGCCAAAATGTTTACACACAGAATTTCCTTTACAATTAACATGTTAAAACTTGCTTAAACCTTTAAAACAAAATTTTTTAAACCTTTTAATGTAGGTAAAAATCCATATTCTTATGCCTCCTTATAATCCTTTTATTAAAAGTATATTTTATTTTTCTTACATACTTTGTACATAAACTGTTTTTTTAATAGTTTTACATTCAGGAGGCCTAATTACTTTTAAATTATACAATATTTCTTGCATAAATTCCCTTTATAACCTTTCTTACGACTTTCATAGACAATCTTCAACATGTCTTAACTTTCTGCCTTCCTTTTACACTATTTCTTTTCCTAGTTTCACCCTCTGTCTTTCTTTGATTTCTGTCTCTTCCAGTTTCTCTCTTACTTATTCTTTCCCCCTATTTCTCTCTCTCATTTGCACTCTCTTTTTTTCTCTCTCTCTCCGTCATCCCTTGTTTCCTTTTTCCTGCGGGGCCGGCAAGGCCGGGCAATGGCATGGGTCCCGCCCCCACACACACACTGCCGTCTGTTTCATCTGCTTTTTTTTCTTTTCCCAATTTCCCTTTTTACTTTTTTCCTTTCTTCTTACACTCAGTTTCTTGGGCTGGGTGGGATTTGTGGGGCTGCAGTCCAGACCCCGGGCCATCACTGGCCCAGAGGCTTGGCAGATGCCTGCTGCAAGTTGCAATAATTATGCCCTTTCACCTCCTCTGCTCTCCTCCTGGTGCCGTTCCCCACACTCTTTTTCACATAGAGCTGGGCTGGGGAGAGGGACTTAACCCTTGGTGCGCCTGTCTGGTGTCACACTTGCTGTTTTTGCTCTCTTTCTCTCTGACTTCCTTTCCTGGTTTCTTTTTCCTCCCTGCTGGACTTTGCCTCTGCCAGCCACCTATGCTGCTGTTTTCCCCCCCTCCTTCCCCTTCCCCTAGGGGAGCAACCGGTGGGAGTGGAGCTTAGCCTTTTTCTTTTCCTGAGAAGAGAGGAAAGGGGAGTTTTGAATATATATTTACTACCGGAGGTTTCTGTGAGATTCAACCCCCACAATGGGGATTTCTCACCTCTTTGAGGTTCAATCCCCCAATGGGGATTTCTCACCTCTTTTTGAGGTTCAACCCCCACAATAGAGATTTCTTACCTCTTTTTAAGGTTTAACCCCCCCAGTGGGGATTTCTCACCTCTTTTTAACCTCCAAGACATCCTGACTAAGGAATACTTTACCACCCCCTGTGGCTTTCTTTCCCTAGTCCTGACTAAGGAATGCTTTACTGCCCCTGCGGTTTCTCTCTCCTCCGTATGTCTTAACCAAGGAATGCTTTACCACCCTGCTGCTTTTTCCTTAGTCCCCACCACCAAGGAAATACTTTACCGGCTCTCCCAGTGTTTTTTTTTCGTCGGTTTGGGCATAGAGTTTCCTGGTTCACATGGATGTGAGGATCCTTTACTCCAGATCGCCAGCCAGTTTTTGTTTTTTTTTTTTCCTGTGTTGCTGAGAGTCTGGGTTTATTCATCACACCAGGTGGATCTTAATTCCATATCCCTGAGGCCACTGCAATGAGGCAGAGGAGTGTGCTCCCTCATGAGAAAGGACTGGAGACCGCCCCCAGAAGAGAACGTATCCATGTACGGATTTCCACCAAAATTGTTAGAAATGCTTGTTTCCCAGTGCCATAAAGAAATTTACTTGAACGTAAATTTAATTTCCTCAGCAAGGGCATTTTTACTTTCTGCAGAAAGGGTACACTCGTCAGCTGTTCTGCCATGAGAGTACACTGAACAAGGGAGACAGGGTCATTTATAACCTGACATGTCCACCCTACTGCTATGTCCGGTCTCCATTGGCTGGAATGGAACCTCACATTCTGTATTAGTCCTGATTGGCTAGCAACTTAGAACTTTTTAAAAGAGGCAAAGGCAGAGAAGAACAAAGGAAGGAGGAAGTAATTTATGGAATGCTGAGAAAGGTAAAAACACCTTCAAATAAGGAAAAGGAACAGGCTATCCTAATGCTTGCTTGGACCAGTATAAGCATGCCAGGGCAAATATTTAGGCTAAATCGTGGAAGCTAAGAACATAAAGTACATTGATTTCTTTATTACAGCTCACAGATATTTAAGAATGTTAGCCCAGGTCTTTGAATAAATTTTGCTTCTAAGAGAAGTTACTATTTGTTCCTAATTAGATGGGGAGGAAAGTCTTTGAGGAGGAACCTCTACTTTACTTTTCACAATCATGAAATGAAATTAGAAACCAATAGCAGAAGGGAAACTGGGAAATTCACAAATATGCGGAAATAAATAATATGCTGTTAAACAACAAATGGATTGAAGAAGATATCACCAGGGAAACTAGAAAATACTTAGAGATGCATTAAAATGAAGACACAAACTCCCAAAACCTATGAAATGCAGCAAAAACAATGCTCAGAGGAAAATCTATACCTAAAAACACCTACATTAAAAAAGAAGAAATGTGCAAAATCAATAATCGAACTTACACATTTAGAAACTAGCAAATGAGAGGAAACTAGACCAAAGCTAGCAGAAGGAAGGAAATAATAAAGAATGGAGACAAACAAAATAGAGAATAGGAAAGCAATATAAACTATCAGCAGAACCAAAATGTGGTTCTCTGAAAGATCAACAAAGTTGACAAACTTTTAGCCAGACTAACAAAAAGAGAGAATATCAAAAACTAAAATAAGAAATGAAAGAGGGGATAATACTGGTTAAAAAAAAAAAACAAAAAACAAAAAAAACCAGACACATAGACCAATGGAAAAGAATAGAGAGCCCAGAAATAAAGCTGCACACCTATGGCCATTTGATCTCTTACAAACTTGACAAAAATAAGCAATGGGGAAAGGACTCCCTATTCAGTAAATGGTGCTGAGATAGCTAACTAGCTATATGCAGAAGAATGAAACTGGGCCCCTACATATCATATACAAAAATTATCTGAAGATGGGTTATCATATACAAACATTTTATCATATACAAAAATTAACTGAAGATGGGTTAAAGATTTAAATGTAAGATATCAAACTATAAGAACCCTAGAAAATTTAGGAAACACCATTCTGGACATCAGCCTCAACAAAGAGTTTGTGAGTAAGTCCTCAAAAGCAATTGCAACAAAAACAAAAATTGACATTTGGGACCCAAGTAAACTAAAGCACTTTTGCATAGCAAAAGAAGCTATAAACAGAGTAAATAGACAACCCACAGAATGGGAGAAAATATTCACAAACCATGCATCCAACAAAGGCCTACTATCCAGAATCTATAAGGAAACAATTCAAGAAATAAAAAACAAATAACTCCATTAAAAAGCAGGCAAAAAACACATGAACAGACACTTTTCAAAAGGAGACATACAAGTGGCCAACAAACATTTGAAAAAATGTTCAATATCATAATCATCAGAGAAATGCAAATCAAAACCACAATGAGATACCATCTCACACCCATCAGAATAGCTATTATTAATAAGTCAAAACACAACAGATGCTGGTGAGGCTGCAGAAGAAAGGACACTTACACACTGTTGGTGGAAATGTCAATTAGTTCAGCCACTTTGGAGAGCAATTTGGAGAATTCTCAAAGAACTTAAAACAGAATTATCATTTGACCCAGCAATCCCATTACTGGCATACATCCAAAAGAAAATAAACTGTTCTACCAAAAAGACACATTCACTCATATATTCATCACAGCAATATTCACTGTAGTGAAGACATGGAATCAACCTAGGTGCCTATCAATGGTGGACTGGATAAAGAAAATGTGGCACACATACACCGTGGCATACCGTGCAGACATAAAAAGAATGAAATCATGTCCTTTGCAGCAACAAGGATGTAGCTGGAGGCCATTATCCTAAGTTAATTAACATAGGAACAGAACACCAAATACTGCATGTACTCACTTACAGTGGTAGCTAAACATTGGGTACTCATGGACATAAAGATGGCAATAATAGGCACTAGGGACTGATGGGGGGAGGTAGGGAAGGGGGCAAGGGTTGAAAAACTAACTGTTGGGTACTATGTTCACTAGTATCCCATCCGGATGACAGGACCATTCAGATCTCAAACCTCAACATCATGCAATATACTCATGTAACAAACCTGCACATGTATCCCCTGAATCAAAAATAAAAGCTGAAATTATTTTTTTAGAAAAAGAAGAGGGGATGTCACCACTGATTTGACAGAAATAAAAAGGATTATAAGAAAATACTATGAACATTGCATTTCAACAAATTAGATGCCCTAATACATTGAAAAACAATTCCTACAAACACACAAACTACCAAAACTGACTCAAGAATAAATAGAAAATCTGCAGACTTATAACAAGTATGAAATTTGACAATAGTGCCAAACCATTCAAAGTGAAACCACTTCGTCTAGGGAAATACCTGTAGTTAGTTGTCTGGCGCCGATGATTAACAACATGGACACACACGTGGAGTGGGTTAAGGAGCAGAAAGTTTAACAGACAAAAAGGAAGAGAGATAGAATAAGCTTCCTCATGCTGAGAAAGCGGGTCACCTGAGAGAGGGTTTCTAGGTTAGGTGCAGAACGTGATCAATTTTGTACAAAGGCTTGAGGAGGCGGTGATTGATTTACATAGAGCCCAGGGGATTGGTTTGACCAGGTGCTCTATTTACACAGTCCATGAAAAGACTGGCCCTCCAACCCTAATCTTTTATTATGCAATTATGGCTTCTATCTGACTGTCGCCATGACACCTGCACATGTGACTTTACCTGGCTAGTGCCATGACACCCGCACACGTGGCCACAAAGAAAAGGGAGCGAGAATCGCCATATTGAATGTACCTGGCTTCCAGGTACAGCTGATGGCATTTACATATGAAAGCTAGCTTGCATAGCTATGCTTGCAGCTTGAAGTTTCAGGCTGCTTTCTGTTAGAAAAGAAATGGTTTGGGGGCTGCTTTCTGTTAGAAAAGAAATGGTTTGGGGGCTGCTTTTTATTAATGGAAAATTCCACCAAGAACTCTTTACCCTTTCTAATTGCCTAAGATAATTTTTAATAACTGCTGTATTAAAAGGATATGTGTACCGAAACTAAGCCAAAACACAACTTTAATAGGCTTAAGATCTCTGTGTGTTTGCTCCTAGACAAAACAAATGGGGTACAGAACAAACAAAAACATGTTGATAGGAGAGAGAATGGATCATGGTCTTTCATAGAGCATTCTGTGCTTCTGGACTCAGAAAAGCTGTCAGACACCTGTTTATGGTTTATTACAGCTACAGAAAACACATTAAAAACAGCAAAGGAAAAAGGTATCACTTGAAGAGAACAGATATTCATATTTCAAATTAAATACTTCAGGAAATCCAGTTTAAATAATTGAAAGCAAAACTCAAATGCCAAAAGTGGGTAAATATTTAGTCATATTTTCTTGTAAGTTTCTTTAGATTAATTGTTGATATTATTGTTGCTGCTGTTGAATATCCATTGTCTTCCTATCCTTAACACTACAAGAACACAAATACGTCATTGTAGATATATTAGCGTAAGCCATTCCCTACTCTTCTAACCAATTCTGAACTCTTAACCATGTGATTTCAAATAAAAAATTTTCCCACGATATGCTCTGTAGTAAAGATATAAATAGGTTTGTAACAGTGACATTTGGGGAAATTTATCAGGGCTTTACATGTATTTACATAATAGAAACAGGCAGAGAATGCTTAAGGACACTAATCCCATTTGTGAAGACTCTACCCTCATGACCTAATAACCTACCAAAGGCCCCACCTTCTAATACAATCACATTAGGGGTTAGGATTTCAACGTATGAATTTGGTGGGGACACAAACATTGAGTCTATAGCACTGTCATATACTAGTGTTCTGTAGCAGATTAGCAAATTTATGAACACACAGTTTCACAATTTCTAGAGGAATATGCTTCCTCATTGTATAATTTTTCATGTTCATTAACAGAACCAGATGTATTTAGCTTCACTATATCATATAAAAATAAAACACCAGGCCGGGCACGGTGGCTCATGCCTGTAATCCCAACACTTTGGGAGGCCAAGGCAGGTAGATCATGAGGTCAGGAGACTGAGACCATCCTGGCTAACACAGTGAAACCCCATCTCTACTAAAAATACAAAAAATTAGCCAGGCATGGTGGCACGCACCTGTAGTCCCAGCTACTCGGGAGGCTGAGGCAGGAGAATCGCATAAAACCAGGAGGTGGAGGCTGCAGTGAGCCGAGATCGCGCCACTGCACTCCAGCCTGGGCGACAGAGGGAGACTCCATCTAAAAAAAATAAAATAAAATAAAATAAAACACCAAAAGCATATAAACTTAAAACTTAGGTTCAGTAATTAGTGTTTAAGTGGTTACTTAGAAAAGATCTAGGTTCTTATTTTAGGCAAACATAACATTAAACAAAGCTAGCCATCATTTGAAGTTATTTCCCTATTAACTATTTTTACAGGATGTCCATGTTTGACTGGCATCACAAAAGCAAAAACCTAAAAAGTTAAATGCATGAGTTTGTTGTTTTACTGCTGTGCTTGACACACATGACGTAATGGAATCAGACAATTCATTTTTACCTGCATCTTTACTTGTACATTTGTTGTTAGTTTGGATTATATTTATTATTATTATTATTATTATTATTATTATTTCAGACACAGTCCCACTCTGTCCCCCAGGCTGGAGTGCAGTGGCACCTTCTCAGCTCACTGCAACCTCCGCCTCCTGGATTCAAGCAATTCTCATGTCTCAACCTCCTGAGTAGTTGGGATTACAGGCGTATGCCACCATGCCTGGCTATTTTTTATTTTATTTTATTTTTAGTAGAGATGGGTTTTCACCATGTTGGCCAGATGGTATCAAACTCCTGACCTCACATAATCCACCCACCTTGGCCTCTTAAAGTGGTGGAATTACAGGTGTGAAACACCGCACCCAGCCATTAGCTTGAATTTATAATGTTTATAACCTTAAACATCTGCCAGACATAATATTAGTTTATTAAATGAGTAAACCCAAATAGAATAAAAATATATGCCCATATTATACTTGAAACTGACAACTCAGAAGACAGCTGTTTTTATTAAACCAAAAATATTAAACTAACTTTATTTACCAAAGATTTAACCAAGTCATGTGAACTTGAAAGGCATTTGGGTTTCTTTCTATATCACTGGGAGTTTTAGGAATATTCCATTGAGATAAGTGTTCATTTATCTTTAGGCCAATTTGAATAGAGCTCCTTTAAGAGATTTTATAAATTCATTAGTTAATACCATCCAGAGGTGGAAAAAAATCACATATACATAACATACATTCATACATAAACATAGACACAGGCATAAATGGAGATCTTGGTTTCATTCTAAACTTTTAGCCATGAATCAATACAAAACTCATTGATTCATATCTTCTTTATATTTTTATCCGAATTATATTTCTGACAAAAATGGGACAAGGTTACCTACTGAATAAAGGCTAAAGCCTTTTTTAAATCAATATTTGTATAGAAGACTTTTAAGATTTTCTTTTACCCTGATATGTAATCTTATGAAGTCCGTGGATACTATTTTAGGCAAGAGACTAAGGAGACATCTAGCGGCTGTTTGAATATCTCCAAAACACATCTGAGTGGATAAAATATTCAGTCTATTTCTAATTATCCTTTTTCCTTTTGAGCTTCAGGTAGTTGCCTTTGGGGTCACTAAGTCCCTTGAGAGCCCCTAATAGGGTCAAGCAACCTAAAGGTAAAGAGACTGGGAAGTTGAGGGGTCAAAATGGGAAGGGAAGTCTGGCAGGAGTGGACAGAGGAATGGAAGAGGTAGGAGTTTGCCAGGGACATATTAAAGCATTCAAGGCAGCTGAAGAGAAGATTGAAGGTAGCAATGAAACCAAGTGCCCCGTTTTCTTAAAAGGAATTATTTTTACCTTTTTTTCTTTTTCCCTCGCCTCTTACTTAGCTCTTTAGGAATACAATTAAAATCTTTACCTTCTTTTTAACAGGCACTCCCTGCACTGCAAGCTTATCTAACTATGTTTTTGCTTAGAAGTTCCAGGGACCAAATCTCAAAACAAACAAAGCACCCTCTGGAATTCTCCCCCACCGGGAGACTGCCTCAAAACAGCAATTAATTAACAACCCACTTCTGTCCACGAAGGCACTGACCAGGCCATCAGACCACAGCATCACTTAAGGTAAGCATTGGAGCGAGTCACATAGATCCCACACCTAGTCACCCCTCTTGCATGCCATTCACTCCAAGTTCCCCTTTTTAAACCCTTGTTTTCTATCCCAAAGTTTAAAGTGGATCCCTTAAGGCAGGAGCCTCTTCTGCTTCTCCACTGCTAAGCTCTGGAATAAGTCAGTTTCTTTTCTTTTTCTTTCTCTTTCTTTCTTTCTCCCTTTCCTTTCTTTTTTTCTCTCTTTCCTTTCCTTTTTTCACTCTTTCTTTCTTTTTTCTTTTTTTTAAGATGGAGTCTCACTCTGTCACCCAGGCTGGAGGGCAGTGGTGCAATCTCAGCTCACGGCAACCTCCGCATCCCAGGCTCAAGCAATTCTGCCTCAGCCTCCCGAGTACCTGGGACTACAGGCATGCACCACCACGCCTGGATAATTTTTTGTATTTTTAGCAGAGACAGGGTTTTGTCATGTTGGCCAGGCTGGTCTTGAACTCCTGGCCTCAAGTGACCTGCCTGCTTCAACCTCCTGAAGTGCTGGGAATACAGGCGTGAGCCACCATGCCAGGCCTAGAATAAATCACTTTCTTTTTACCACCCTCGTCCTTGCTATTTGATTTTGCAAGCGCTGAGCGGCCAAATCTGTGTTTGGTTAAACATTTGGTGGCCCATACAGGGAGCACTGTGCATTTCTGGCTGTCCGAGCCTACTGGCCCAGTTTACACTACTGGGCAGGGCACAGGGCCACCTGTGAACACCAGCTGCTTGTTGGTAAGCAAGTTCTTACAACTGCTTGTTGTAAGAACATTAGGGTATTTCCCAGAAGCTGCCAAAATGCTTTCTTTTCAAGTAACCTCCCTTTCTCTTTCCTGCATGATGTCTGCTGCCTTCAATGCCTTGCTGGTATAAAGAATGTGACCTCTGAAGAAATTTGGCAACCTTTGAAACTGGGTGAGTGACTTGGAGTGGACTCGACTTTCCTCTGTGTCTTCTACAGTGTTGCTGGGGATCTGCTCTGTTTAGACTTGGCTGCCAGTGGCACCATTTTGGCGTTTAACACATTTGTATATGTGGCACCATTGGGGCTTTGGCACCATTTGGACTTAGCTGCCTGTGGAGCTGTTTGGAACTGAGGTAAGGCATTCAGGATTTTACCTAGCCCCTTAACCAGGGTTTTGTTCAGAAGTGCACCATTTGTTTGTAAGTATGAGTGTTTGACCTTTGTGTGTGGATCCTGATTTCATCCTTTCCTTTTCACTTCCAACTTCATCTTCCTGATTTATCTTGCAAAGCCACCTACATCGTTACTTCTCTCAGGCAAATGTATCTTTAGCTCCCTCCAGCTGGAAACAGTTCACTTCAACCAGTGACTTGTGGAGTGGGGAGGGATTCATCCTACATTGTGCAGGTCTAGGGTACTTGGGCTCTCCCTGACAGGAGGTAAATGAGAGTGGTGGGGGTACCAACCCCACACCATGCAGGGGCTGGAAGGGTCACAAACCTCCTTCTCTTTCCTTCTCTTTCTCTTTCTCTCCTTTAAAACCCAGCTCCTTCACAGAAGCCTGCCAGGAACTTCATATTTTAATTCTCTTTGGAATTACAGCTGGTTACATATTATGACGTATTTTTGTGCACATTTTTAAATGATGAGAAAATTACAGCAAGAAAAATTCAGAGCTCGAGTGGTAACCTGCAACTAGAAAGTTAAGCAGAGTGTTTTAAAGCTCTCTATCTTCCTCTAATTTCTATTCTGCCTGCTTGAAATCTATTACTAACCTTCGGGTGCTGAGATGAGACTCGTTATTTGTGGTCCAACTAGAATATAAACATTGGAAACTCATCTGAAACTGAAAAAAAAAAGATAGAAGAGGTTATATATATATATATATATATATATATATATATATATGTATTTTTTTTTTTTTCAAACTGCCACAGAGACTGCTTTACCCAAATTTTGGTTCACAGCTTTCATTGGATTATATATTGGGGGCAATCAAAATTTAGCCATATAAACAGCTTCCAATGTAATCAAAGAATAATGTGGATCCAGCTATCTTTCATAAAGTTGTGAGTTTGTATTGTTATCTGATGGCTAGAATTCTGAGGTAAAAGCTATTGGGACCTTTGTTTGTGTGCGTATACATGTTTAGATCTGTTCATGTGTATGTACATGTATTATATATTGTATCTAGCATGCTACCAAAAGGATTATAAGTAAATGAGTACAATCTGCCAAGATGGGCAGATTACTTGAGGCCAGGAGTTCAAGACCAGCCTAGCCAACATGACAAACACCCACCTCTACAAAAAATGCTTTTTAAGTTCACATGAATTTAGTAATCTTTGATAAATAAAACTGATCTTAAGATTATTGGTGAAATAAAAATAGAAATACCTTCAGAACTGTCAGCACACATTTTTGTCTGAGTTTATTGACCAAATGGTTTATATTTGTCACTGTCTATAAATAAAAGTATTAGGCTTTAACATAAATGTCATAAGCCTATAAATCCACCAAAAAAAATCTTTGTGTGATTTTTTAAATAAATAAGACTAATATAATATTGTTAGTTTAGTAAAAAATTAAATCTTCTAAATTATCAACAAAATGCCCATATGTTTAACTTTAAGGTTCTTACTTAAATAAACACCTAATGTGTACAGACTTTAAAAATGGTTAACAGGGAACTAACTCTAAATAATGATTACCTTTGTGTAATATCTCAGTTTTCATAAGTAATCTAGATAAACTGTCAAATGTTTAAAAATTTAAACATGTAAATAAAATAAATGCTTGCAGGCCAGGTGCAGTGGCTCACACCTGTAATCCCAGCACTTTGGGAGGCCAAGGTAGGCTGATCACTTGAGACCAGGTGTTTGAGACCAGCCTGACCAACATGGTGAAACCCCATCTCTACTAAAAATACAAAAAAAATTAGCCAGGCATGGTGGTGCATGCCTGTAGTCCCAGCTACTTGGGAGGCTGAGGCAGGAGAATCACTGGAACCTGGAAGATGGAGGTTGCAGTGAGCTGAGATCACTCCACTGCACTCCAGCCTGGGTGACAGAGTAAGACTCCATCTCAAATAAATAAAAAATAAATGCTTGTAAATAGAGTTTTCATGTATTTTTAAATCTTGAAATTTTTAAATTAAGTAATAATTGCTTGTTGGATGTCTGGGCCATTTCTAATTAAGAAAAAATTAAGTAAAGAAAAACGTGTTTCTAAAATCATGGAGGCCGGGCACAGTGGCTTACACCTGTAATCCTAGCACTCTGGGAGGCCAAGATGGGCAGATTACTTGAGGCCAGGAGTTCAGGACCAGCCTAGCCAACATGACAAACACCCACCTCTACAGAAAATACAAAAATTAGCCAGGCATGGTAGTACATGACTGTAATCCCAACTACCTGGGAGGCTGAGGCACGAGAATTGCTTGAGCCTGGGAAATGGAGGTTGCAGTGAACCAAGATCACACCACTGCCCTCTAGCCTGGGCAACAGAGTGAATCCATGTCTCAAAAAATTAATTAATTAGTTAGTTAATTAATTAAAATAAAATTATGGAATGGTTTCCTCTATAAAATACTATTATCTGTTAAATTGTTCATAATTTCTTGCTTCCTAGGTTTTCACTAAAATTTACGGTCGCTAAGAATAAGAATTCTAGTTAATAAGTATTATATAAGTTATATTCCTAGTTTAAAAATAATTTTATATAATGCAGAGGGTTTTTTTAGTTTTTTTTAAAAAGGAAAAAGGCAATAAATAGGAGACAGGTATGAAAAAGTTATGGATATAAAAATATATCTTTAATTTTAAAATGGTATAAAGAAAATAAAATAATTTTTATATATATTCAACCTAAAATAAAGTGACTGGTTATTTAGAAAAGAGAAAAATTTAGGACAAGTCAAATAGTCCAAGCATGTTATAGATGATCTATGTAAGTCATGATAAAGTTTGTGAAGAGGAATTTATGAAAGAAATTTTATATATAATTAAGTTGGGCTATAATTAAAAAGGAATTATTTATAATAGTCTTTCTAAAGATTGGTCACCTATGGTAAAACAAAGTTTTCTTAAGGTATTGATTTACTCTTAATAAAATTACAAAAGGTAGAAAAGGGAAAAGGACTCAGAATTTAAAAAAAAAATTGCAAAAGATTATTAATTTTAATTCTATAACCTATTTCTTTTAAAAACTTCTTGGAATCATATCTCAGAAGTTCAACTTTTGATGTGTCTCACTGCATTCAGCTTTTTTTCCCCTTGAGAGGGCCCAAGGTAACAACTCTCTCCTTTAGCTTTTTTATCAACTCCTATAACATTTTTCTTCCAGTTCTAACTGCTGTTGTGGCCTAATGCTAAAATGTTTTCTCTTAAAGGTCTAGAAAAGTAATGTTTTCCTCTAGGATAACTTGACTCTGCACTCTTGTCTTTCCTTAATATGTCCAAATTTTCAATGTAATCTGAAAATTTCTCATGCATTTAGTCAGAGTCATGTATTCCCTGGCTATACTCATTACCTTAAACACAGTCTTCCCGTGTACGATTAAAGTTAAGTACTTTTTTCATCTAGTTTGACTTTCAGGTTATCTAAATGGGCTTTCTAATTTAAAAATGCAGTCACACTAAAGAAGGGGTGGGATTTTTTTGCCTTTTTGATAACTGGCTTAAGAAACAAGATTTTACATTTTATCAAGATAGTTCCTATGTTGTCTTAATAAGGTTTATTAAGTTTTTGATTAATTAAAAAACTGAGATTTAAAAGGATTTAAGTTTTTATATACATGTAACCTTCCACCTTGCCTTTAAAATCTCTTAGTTATCATCTTGGATACATTAGCAACTTTTGTTTTACAAGGACCTATGGTTCTGTTTTGATCAATTTTAAGCCTTTTAGCCTCTTTGACAGATGTCCTCAAAATCAAATCCTAAATTAAGTCTCAAACTTATTGCTGAGGTTTATCAAAGGTATAAAAATTAATGACTATAAGGTTATAAAATCTTTTTACAGCTTCCAATCAGGTCATAAACTCCAGTATTACCACCTCCAACCCCTTAAAAGTCCTCATCAGGTGCTATTGATAGCGACAGGAGGCAGAGAAATTCTAGGCAGATGGGAGGGGTCCATGGTAAAACCCCACCTTTGAGCCAAAAAGCCTGAAACACATAGCCCAAAGTGAGAACTTCTATTCCTGTGTGCCCACTCTCTCCCAATTGGTTCTTCCTGAATAATGTATTTTTCCCAATCGAATATTGCCTTTTCCAAAACTACCTAGGCCCATTCTGCCTCCCATCCTGTGTCTATAAAGACCCCAGATTCAGCCAATAGAGAGGAGAAGCGGCTGAATGTCAGGGAGAGATGACTTGACTTCAGAGACAGTGGGTGGACATCGGAAAGAGGCAACTTGACTTTGGAAGAGAGAGGCAGAGAGGCAGCTTGATTTCAGGGTAGAGCGACCTGCCCTTACTGTCCCCTTTCCAGCTCCCCTCTCCACTGAAAGCCACTTTCATCAGTCAATAAAATTCTCTACATTCACCATCTTTCAATTCATCTGCATGACCTCATTCCTCTTTGGCACTGGACAAGAATTTGGGACTCACCAAGTGCAGGTAGCCAGAAAGGTTGTCACACTGGCCCTTTACCCTCACTGGCAGAGGGAAGCTGCCCCATGTGATGAGGCAAAAGGCCCACTGAACTAATAACACACTGCTGTCTGAGGATGGTGGAGCTAAGAGAGCATCATAACATGCCTTCTGGGGCCTTGGGGTTGGAGGCACCCCCACCTGGACAATGCCACAGGGCCTGCACAGAGTTTGCTCCTGCTGGCACCAAAGCAGCCAGCCAGTTCCTGCACTTGCTTATTCCGGCTCCTGCACTGCACTCATTCACTCACACATTCCCTCCTACGAGGGGTTGAGTGGGGTGGGCTGAGTAAATGGGGCACCCCTGTTGCAAATCCAATGAAGGGGTCAAGAAAATATCTTGCATATCTATTAACTAATCTTTGTGTTGTTAAGTTATAGGGCTTTGACTCCTGGATACACATATCTTATCTAAAGAAGACACTGACTCCTGCCAGTATCTGACACCAGACTCAAGTTAACCAAAGTCTTCTCTTTAGACTCAGGCAAAGGCAACAATCAAAATAAACTGCTTTCATGAGACACAGGGAAAGGTCTGTCCTCAAAAACATTAAGATTCATTTAATAATTTTGCCTCTATCTGGAATAATATAAGTTATTCTATGCCTTAATACTAAATGATTTAAATGTTTAGCTACCTATAAACTTACCTTTCTCAAAACTAGACAGGGCTTTTAACTTTTTTGTTTGTAACACTGCTAATTCTTTATCTTTGTTTTGCCTCCAGAGCGTAAAACTATTCAGTCGTTCCAAACCCAGGGACTATTGTGCAAGCGGTGGGCATATGAGATTATAAGGGCTAGTTTTGAGGGATAAAACCAATTCAGACCCTCCAAATTGAGGATGGGCACACAGAGGCCTAAGCCACTAAACAAAATGCTTGTGTTTTATATACCTAATTGCTACAAGCCAAAATTAGAATAGCTCAATGCATAAAATGTACGCTCTTATGTTACTTGAAAGGGATTTTAAAGGTTAATGGGTGCCTGCTTACCTCCATTCCCATCGGGCCTAGAATGTTTAATTGCCTATAAATCTTTTGGCTCTAATCCCTTGGCAATAGGGGTCGTCCCTTGGCCATAGGGGTCCTACCAAGGGACATAATGGACACACACCACCCTGGCAACAACACGGGACAAAATTAAAGTTTAGCCATCAATGCTGCCTCTGGTATGTCTTAACCAAAAGCAGTGGGGAATATAAACTAAAAAAAATAAAATCCTAAACCCCAACCAACTAAATGGATTCCCTTCTTGCCCGAAGGGAATCCCAAAGAAACCTAAAAGAAAAAGTTTCAGGCCATGACAGACAGCAGGGCATCAGGCATGCCTCACTACACCATCCCCACCCTTTCTGGAATTTAGGCAAAACTGACAAGCATTAACATTAAAATGGAGATCATAAGACTGATAAGACAGATTCTTTGTAACAATAAGATACCAAACTATAAACAAGACCACTGACCATAGGCTAATTCTGGCTAGTTTACAAAAAGTACACATTTGCATGCCTTTATGTCCTATAAAGACCTTTTGATGTCTAGGGCCTAATTATAATACATTATACGTTAAGTCCCCACACAAAAATAAACATGAGTCATATGTTACATACATATTTGTTCCATACACGTGTCAAGACTGCCTTCATAAACATTTATGACCTCTCCTGTATGTCTTAACCAAAAGATGTGGGAAATATAAACTAAAAAAAAACTGTTAAATTTGTGTATTGAGTCCACCTGTCATCATATCCCCACAAGAACTCTGGACACAATTGATAGTGGGGACTGTGCATGATAATTAAGTAATTAAGACTGAATGCTAAATATTATGCCAGATAATTCAGAAAATGTCTTGTTAGCCCTGCAAGACATGAACCAACAAATCAAAACTATGTCTGACCCCACATTGTCGCTAGCTCAGTGGTTAGCAACCTGGTTCAGGTCAGGACCGTCCTGGTGGCAAAAGCTGCTTATAACTTTGGCCCTGGTTGCAGGGATAGGCATATTTCTTTGCTGTGGATTTTACTGCTGTTGCAACTTCTGTATGGAAATGCAAGACAGGCTTTCCCAAGAGACTTTCCTGGCCTCGCACCATAATGCTCCAGCAAACATTGTCTGTGAACCCCAGTACTTGTGAATATTTCCAACTCCAATGGATCAGTTCCATTCTGGTACCCTATAACTCCTCCCACTTTCAGCAGTAAGTAGCCAGAATAAAAACAATGCCCAAATCCCATGAAAATGGAATGGAATTTGACAGTGGGGAGTCGTAACCAAGTACCTCATTTTCTTAAAAAGAATTATTTTTACCTTTTTTTCTTTTTCCCTCACCTCTTACTTTACTCTTTAGGAATACAATTATAAACTTTACCTTCTTTCCAACAGACACTCCCTGTGAAGCAGGAGAATAGGGTCTGGAGGCAGGGAACCTAAAGCTGTTTCACACTAACTTCCTAGAACTAAATTGAAAGGAAAGCCCTAACTTTCCACACCTAAGTAACAAAAGGACCAGAGGCTACTCCCTTTGCAAACCCCCACCTTTCCTTTGCTGCAGATGGGAAATTGAAAGTACCTCTCTGATTGGTTGATTTTGGCAACCAATCAGACCTTTATATAGGAGTGTAACTTTATAACTTTAGTTCAGCTCAATCTGATTGATTGCCAGCCAGGTCTCCATTTGCATAGAAGTACAACTTTTTGACTTCACTTTAGCCTCTGATTGGTTGCTTTCTGCAACCACCAGATGTTTGCATGGGAATGTGACCTTTGTAAGTTCACTTCAGCCTCTGGTTGCTTTCTGCAACCACCAGATGTTTGCATGGGAATGTGACCTTTGTAAGTTCACTTCAGCCTCTGGTTGCTTTCTGCAACCACCAGATGTTTGCATAGGAATGTGACCTTTGTAAGTTCACTTCAGCCTCTGATTGGTTGCTTTCCGCAACCATTCAGACTGATTGCGGGCCACCACTTCATTTACGTGAGGTAAGCACCAAGTGGCCAATGGGAAACCTCTAGGGGGTATTTGGACCCAAGAAGATTCTGTATCTGGGCCCTTGAGCCGCTGCTCAGGCCTGCTGCCACCCTGTGGAGTGTACTTTCGATTTCAGTAAATCTCTGCTTTTGTTGCTTCACTCTTTACTTGCTTTTTTTGTGCATTTTGTCCAATTCTTTATTCAAAACGCCAAGAACCTGGACACCCTCCACCAGTAACACCTAGACTGAAAGCTTATTTAAATATATGTTTGCTTAGAAGTATCAGGGACCAAATCTCAAAACGAAACAGGCACTCTCTGGAATTCCCCACCAGGAGATTGTCTCAAGACAACAATTAATTCACAATCCAATTCTATCCATGATGGTGCAGACCAGACCATCAGATGGCATCACTCAATGTAAGTCATCCAAGCGAGTCACGTAGACCCCGCACCTCCTTGCCCCTCCTACATGCCATTCACACCAACTTTCCCTTTTTAAGCCCTTGCTTTCTTCCCTGAAAGTTAAATCAGTTCCCTTAAGGCAGGAGCCTGTTCTGTTTCCCCACTGCTAAGCTCTGGAATAAAAGTCACTTTCTTTTTACCACCCTCGTCCTTGTTATTCAATTTTGCAAGCAATGAGCAGCTTAGCCTGCGTTTGGTTACAGTAAGAGGAGGAAGGAGGAGAGAAACCAGTGGGAAGAGAGAAGTCTTAGAGACACCAGTTTGGGGAGATGATAAGTTTCCCAAAAAGACCAGTGAAGTTCCAAATTATCCTCAGCAAAACCATGTCAACAAGAAGGAGTTGGACAGTGTAGGTGGAGCATATAGTCAGTAGGAATTCAAGAATGGTGTTTCAGTTGACTCAGAAGTTCCTGTGGGAAAAACAGGATCAAATAGAACAGAGAGGCCTCACAAAGTAACAAGGAAAAAAATTTCCAGCCTGGGCAACATAGTGAGACTCTGTCTCTACAAAAAAAAAAAAAAAAATTAAAATTAGCCGGGCACAGTGGCGTGTGCCTGTACTCCCAGCTACTCAGGGGTGCTGAGGTGGGAGGATTGCTTGAGCCTGGGAGGTTGAGGCTGCAGTGAGCCATGATCACACCACTGCGCTCCAGCCTGGGCAACAAAGGAAGACCCTGTCTCAAAAAAAAAATTTTCCAGCCCAAAGAATCAATGAATAATTCCCACTCAAAATAGAAAGCCAGAAAGAAAAGCTTTCAGCCCAGGGAGCCAGAGAATAATCCCCACTCAAGACAGAGATCCAGGAAGGAAACCATCCAGCCTAGGAGATACCTTTCAAAACAAGCCTGGGACTCTAACCTGCTTCAGAGAGTATACTCAGAATCTTAAGAATCAAATCAGTCCTTACCAGCTTTAACAGAAGTTTGCCTGGAACAATGGTTCAAAAGTCTGACTTAGCAGTGGATCCCAAATCAATCAGTCAGGAGTGAAGGAAAGGGCTTAAAAGGTGCACATTTGAGGTCCGCAGTGATAGGTCCAGGAGTCCAATGATGAATCTGATCCTATAAAAGTCACAGCATCATTACTGTTCAATTTTTTTAAATGACACTTGTTAAAGATGGTGAGAAAGACTGTGTTCAAGGGGGAAATATCAAGATAAGTATAGGAATCACTGCAATGGCATCTTTCAATGGGGGAGATAGATTGAGATCAGCTAAAATACAATGTGGGCAAGTGGGAATTTAGAGCCAAGGAACAAGGTGGGAGTCAATGGATGGAAATTAACTAAGAGGAAACATCAGGCATAATGGAAGATTTGGGCCAAACCGACCTAACGTTATTTTTGCTGAAGGCACCAGGGCGATCAAACATCACCTGGGAGATGGTGGAGGATGAGGAACCAGATTAGATATTGAGAGTGCTTGGATATAGGGGATGACTAAATAGACTTAGCAGGACTTAGCAATTTCCTTGCTGAAATCGGACAATGCAGAGACAAACTCAGAAATCCAAAAATCCAGGCCTAGTTGAAAAAGAGCTCAAGGGAACCTGAGTAAAATTCGGTCAATAAGAGAATCTTTGTCAGCACTAGAATTCTGGGATGAATAAAACAGAGCTCCTTCCTTCCAGGAGCTCAGTGTAGTGGGGAATAAAAACATGCTCTCTAATCCCAGCTACTTGGGAGGCTGAGGTGAGAAGATCGCTTGAGGGCAGGAGTTCCAGACCAGCTTGGGCAAGGTAGCGAGACTTCATCACTAAAAAATACAATTTTTATTACATAATATATATATTATATACAATATATGTTATATATTAACATATATAATATATAACATATATATTATATATAATTTTCTTTAATGATAACACAAGACAAGGAAATTCCAGTGAGTATGAGGTGTTTGGCTATGTGTGCTCCAGCAGAAGGTGAAAGGGAGAAGAAGGAGACCAGGGCAACTTATGAAGGGACATGATGAAGAGTAAGAACGTAAGGGAGTAGGTAGGATGCATAAGGGATCCATCAGCTGTATGGATTGAAAGGGTGAAAACACAAGGCAGGCAGAGAGGAAATGTGAATAGACAGAAGTAAGATGTCAGGGACTCTGCAGGCAGGTGAGCTCACTCACTTCTGCCACAGGCTCTCCTCCCTCTCCTTATTGAGGAGGCTAGGCCACAGCTTGTCATACCCATAGGGGTGTGGGTAGCTGCCATAATTGGCGGACCAGAAGACAGAAGCTAAGGGGATGCCATGCTGGGCAGAGGGCCACCCTAGAAAGCACGACCACTAGTGTGAGCGGTAGGACTGGTTTCAAGAGCTTTGGCAGAGGCCACCCAGCTGATGGCTGAGGCCATTCCAGTCCCTAGGCCATGGGCAAGAGTGAAAGTGAAAGCAGCAGTCCTGCAGGGAGTGGGCAGATTTGCTGGGCTTGGGGCTTTTCCAACAACTTTGACATTTCGTCCAGAGCCCAAGGACTCCCAGATACCTCACTGCTGCTGTGGGATAAGGGGATAAAGAAAAAAGCCAGTAGGGCAACTGGGTCCCTGTCTCCTTCCAGTTCCACATGACATTCAAGTCTAAGCTAAACAGGAGACCTTGTCCTTTCTCTGCCTCATTCCTAAATGACTGAAGAAAGTGTTACCAAAACACCAAGGCTACCGTCTAAGTCCTGCTGCTCACTGCACAGAAAGCCAATCACAGAGACAGTGAGTATTGCCAAGGAAAAAGGCTATAATCGGATGCTGCAGCTGAGATGGAAGCTCAGTCTCAAATCCATCCCCCGAACCCACTAAAACTAGGGGTTTATATAGCAGGGAAGAAATTTAACAATGTATAAGAAAACAGGAACTAGGGAGGGGCAAGGAAGCAATCAAGATGAAAGAGGGGTCTAGTGTCTCACTGTCTGGATGTGGTGATCTGGTGAGTTTCAGTTCTTTGATCCCTTTTTTTTGAGAGGCCTGAAGGTTGCTTCCTGAGGAAGGAACTCAGATAAAACAAATGTAAGGTTCAAACTTTAACACCAGAAGGGTCCATTTCTATTTTTATCAAAATGAACAGTCCATGGCAGGGGTCCCCAACCCCTGGGCCACAGAGCAGTACTGGTCTGTTGCCTGTTAGTAAATGGGCTGCACAGCAGGAGGTGAGTGGTAGGTGAACGAGCACTACCGCCTGAGCTCTGCCTCCTGTTGGATCAGCGGTGGCGTTTTATTGTCATAGGAGAGCGAACCCTACTGTAAACTGCACATGCGAGGGATCTAGGTTGCGTGCTCCTTATGAGAATCTAACTAATGCCTGACGATCTGAGGTGGAACAGTTTCATCCCAAAACCATTGCCCCGCCCGCCAAGTCCATGGAAAAATTGTCTTCCACGAAACCAGTCCCTGGTGCTGATAAGGCTGGGGACCACTGGTCTATAGAACTGTTGGGTCGGTTTCAGAAGGACCACAGGTCACAAGACGTATTTCACTGAGCAGCTGTTTCAACAATACAGTCAGTTCAGTTTGTGTTTCGCGTGTGTTTACATCAGGTATTATATAGAGCACACTGTCACGTATATCTGTATATAGATAATATATATATGAGTGTATATAACATATGCATGTGTATAATTATAGGGATGGCTCAAATCAAAGTACCTAATGTTTTCCTTAATCTCTCCTAAATTAAAAGAAAAATATAAATGGGATGAATGGATGAGAAAAAAAGGACAAAGTATTTAAAGCATTTCCTATGAAAATGACAACATGTTTATATGAGAGTTGCAATAAAAATACGGAGTGCTGAGTCAAACTACTGATAAACAACAAATATTTTTAGATAACTGTGTCTCATGCAATATTTGGGACATACTTTATACAAAAATATTTGTTGTTTATTTGAAATTCAAATACAAGTGAGTGTCCTGCAGTTTACCTGACAACGCAGAAGGGGAACATCACACACCGGGGCCTGTTGTGGGGTGGGGAGAGGGGGGAGGGATAGCATTAGGAGGTATACCTAAGTTAAATGACGAGTTTATGGGTG
This sequence comes from Gorilla gorilla gorilla, assembly GCF_029281585.2. Lineage (NCBI taxonomy): Eukaryota > Metazoa > Chordata > Mammalia > Primates > Hominidae > Gorilla > Gorilla gorilla. The sequence continues at coordinate 131,818,218 of NC_073247.2, forward strand.
CAGCACACCAACATGGCACATGTATACATATGTAACAAACCTGCACATTGTGCACATGTACCCTACAACTTAAAGTATAATAAAAAAGATTATTTCCTATACTTCAAAATCAACAAGATTTGATTGCATTTAAATTTTTCTGTCAATTTGTTCTTCTATGTAATACTTTAAAAATAATTGGCATAAAAATTCAATCAATTCATAAAAGTCCAAAGCAAAAAAAAAACAAATCTACTGACATCTCTTGAGGAAGAAATGATCAGGATTGGCATTAATGAACCCTCTCACAGAGACCACTACACACACACACAAAAAGAAGGATGGGTGAATGGATGCAGAGAGAATTTAATAAGACTGAAATGATGCCATACATGCTTTTAAAAAATAAAAAGTATTAAATTTTAAATTTTACTTCAATATAAGAGAAGAAAAAGAAAAAAGGGAGATTGAAAGAACTGCTGAACTTCAGGAAGTTCTACTTGATCACAAATTGATACTAGTTTTATAAAATTCCCTTTTTCTTCTCAAGGGTGCCCTGCCCTTCCAGCCTGGTGCCTTGCCCCCTTGAGGCATAATATTTCTGAAAACTGTCCAAAGGACCTGCATATTGTTAAGAACAGCTGCACAATGTACCAGAGAGAAAGATCAGGTGAGCTGGTGCCTAATTCATTACTGTGAGGTCTCCTCTCTTGGACACTTGCGAAGTCTTGGTCATCAGTGCTCTGAACCTTAAGATCAGAACCAAGTAAAGAGAATGAAAGATAAAGTTAGAGAAACTTCAGGTAGGGATGGAAGGCAGAGAGCAAAGCATATACGGGCACGGGACTTATAATAAGGAACAGCAGGACAGCACAATGGCATTCTTGGATTGTTGGCTTTAGAAACGCTGTCAATTATATTCTACTGCTCCAGAGAATGAAAATTGCTTAAAATTGGCTTCTTAGGCAGAGTTTACAAACTAGCAGCTCCAGCCTGAGTCTGTTCTGCAGACCTGATTTAGATGGCCAGCATACTTTTCAATAAAACATATTTCAGTTAGTTACCAACATTTAAAGAACTGAAGGTTTCATATCAACGTTATAATTTGTGGCCAATCTTGAAAAACTGAAAAATCTGGCAGTCCTGGCCCAACATTGCCAGCCAGCAACACTAAGCTGGAGCTGAATACTGGCTGCCCCTTTGGAAGAGACATATTCTTTCCCAGTTTGCCACAGTCCCTACCCTGCTTGCTTCTCTCTTTTATGTTACCTGTCTGGCCTTGTCAACATTTGAATTTACAACTCTGATTATTACAATTTTTCTATTATGCAAACTGTCAGACATATACAAAAGCAGAGAGAATGGTAAAGATGAACCCTCCTATTTGTACCCATTACCCAGTTTCAACAATGATCATAGACAACCTTGTTTCATGAATACCCTAACCAATTCTCAAACACACTTGGATCTCCCCCTGGATTTTTGTGATGCACATCTAGACGTCACATCATTTCATCAGTAAATATTTCAGTGTGTATCTCCAAAAGAACCAAATGTGTGACTCCTAACCAGGCTTCTTCTGTTATGTCACACATGCCATGGGTTATACTGTGGTGAGAGGATATATTACAGAGTAATAGTAACAAATATTTCTGAGGTCTTACTCTGTGACTAGGTATTGTGCTAGGTACTTACATATATTGTCATTTATTCCTCTTCTCAATTCTATGGCATAGACAATGCTTTTATTCCCATCTTATCGATAATCTTCACATAGATGTCCTCCCTAATATATATACACATATGTATTTGTGTGTATATATATACACACATACAAACACATATACTGCATATTATTTATTTATATTTATATACAATATAACATATTTAGATACTTCATACTGATATTATTCACATACATATTTAATTGTATTAATATATAGGAACTAGAAAAGTAGTTTGGTTCTACTTTCTTTGGCCTTTTTTGAAATCGTGTATGCTCTGATAATGGGAAATTTCCATAAGCTGAGGTTTTCTTATCCCATTTTCTATTCGCAAAAACTCACAGTTTGAACTTATTTCCCAAACCTGGAAAAGGCAACAAAAACACACCAACTTCAGAATATCTAGGGCAATGGTATCTACCTCTTGAAGCAGGTTGTAGAATGGCTGCCCTGCCAAATAAGTTTTTTCAGGTATAGTGACCTGCACACTGGTTTCAGTCATGCTCATGCATCTTACAAGTCCCTTTCTGGTGAGAGAAAACCACAAAGATTCAGTATTTAGAGTTGTGGATGAAACAAAATTTATGTTGTTCATTTCAAGCTTGCTTTTAAATACTTATCTCCCAACACCTCTCCCCGAGTACACTATTTTGTAATATCCAGATTGAGGCTTTCTTTAGGAATGATTTTCCCCCATAGTGAATGTAAGGGGGCACAAAAAACTCAGGATTCCAGAAAAATAACACTTTTTGCACTACTCTGAAAAATCAAAAATATTATGAGCAAATTATCAAATATTTACATAAAACCAGAGTTTGCCCATCCACTTGCACGACCATGGCTTACTCTCCTCACCCTGATCATGGTTCTTGTTCCAATCAAATTCTACTTATACAAACCTAGTTATCAGGCCAAAGTTTCCCCACTTGATTCATTTAAATGTTGCTTGAAAATATTTACCTTGGTGTCCAAGAGGCATTGCCTCCACCCTGAAGCCCAAGGGCAAACAGGCCCCAGCAGCCTTGAAACCCCTAGGTAGCTTTTGGCTCAGAAAGGTTTAGAAGGGGCCTGGGGAAAGAGAATAAGCCCTGAGCCCAGCCCCTGCTCCGTGAAAAGTCGGTGCCGCCTGAGCATGCCACTTACCTAACACGTCCGGGTATGGAACAAGTTGAAAAATATTCTTCAGCTCCTGTAGTTGCACCAGTGTGAAAGTGAAGAGCCAGAGGAGCTGCTGACTGTCCTCAGGCTTTCTGAGTTCGTGGCCACTGCCACTGACGAGTTTCTCTTTGTCCATGGGGCCAGGGCCTGCCGCACTACCGCGGCATTCTGCTGGTGCTGCTGGTGCGGCTGCTCCTTGTTTACATTTGGACGGTATTTTGCCCTCCTCGTTTTCGCCTGATACAATCACTGAGATCACGGGAGGAATCGCATCTGGAAAGGCGGAAAGGCAAAGAGAAAGATCAGAACACTGGAGGCCTGAGTTTATGGGCTGGAGGAGGTTAGGGGCCGCAAACTGAAAGCTGCACAAAGATAATCGGCTGTCGCAGGAAAAGGTAGTTTGCCTGAGTTCACTGGAGCACCTGTCACCATCCAGGCACTGACCATTAAGTTCTTCCGGGTCCTCGATTCCCAGGGTGCGATAACGGTGCCATCTTGGCTTCTCCTGGGCTGAAGTTTCAGTCCCTGCTGTTGATGAAACGGTGCGCCTCCGCAAACTCTGGACTGCGATCTGCGGTAATCCCCGGTCCGGACAAGAAGTGCAACGCTTCTTGAGAAAAGTCCAAGTACTCCAAAATTTTAGCCATGACTCCACCACCTCAGAATGCAAGTGTAGACCGCAGCCCAGTGCTTAGTGCATCCAAGAATGTTAATGTTTACACTGCATGGGCTCTGGCCGCGACAGTGGCACATTGCATCCTCTGCTGTGCTCCACCTCCGGGCTTCTGGTTACAAGTACTCTACACAAGCTTAAGTGTTCCCTGTGTTGGGCTCCTGCTATGGGCCTGGGCAAGTTTCCACTTTTCCCTGCCTCCTCCTCCTTCCACCTTTTCTCCCTTTTTCTAGAAATAAAATCCCAATCTTATGCTCAGAAATAAATAAAACTTTATTGTCAAATAAAAGAGGCAGGCCAAATTGAGGACTATGGTTCTCCCTTCAAGATGTGTTTTGCAGACGCTCCAGGAGATGTTAATATCCTGAGCACTGGAAATAGCTTCCAATAATAGGCCCTATGCTTGGTATCATACTATGATATTGGTCTACCGTATTTTTCCCTTTGCAACTATCATTATCTTCAGCACCATTTTATGAAAGAAACTAAACCATTTTCATGGGCTGCTAAGGGTGTCATTGGGCTTAGGTACCTTACCTACTGTACCTAATGGATAAGTGCCCCTGCCTCATATTTCTGCAAGATGGCTAAGAAATCAGCTTAAAAAAAAGGTGATCAAACAATTCACTTTTAAAAAGATGTCAAGGGATGGCAATCTCACAACCTCTCTCTGACTTCAACCAAAATCTGACTTTTGTTGGAGTCTGGCCCCCTCTCCTTCTCTTAACTAATCAGTTCATGATCAATTTTTAGCCTTGGATCAAATGCTGCATGAGAGACATGTAAGAGTTTTAATCATGGAGTGCAGCAGACTAGCTGGGACGTCTGTGACAGCTTGATGTTCTTCCACATCTCAGATTTCCACAGTGTACCCCGGTGTTTTCTCACCTTCAGTCACTCATAGGCATCTTAGGTGAGTGTTGTTGCCCTATGTGGGCACCAGAAAAGCTAGTACTTACTTAAATGTTTTACTTTAAATATAATTTAATTTTTAATTTTTGATTCACTCTTGAAAACCTTAAGTACCTAATGGAACCCTCATCCTAAGCAAAAATAGCCACAAATCACGGCCTGATGTAACAGATTTATGTGAGCAGTTACCCTAGAACCAGACTAGGTATCTGAATCATGGCTTCACTCACTACTTGCTAGCTGGCTAATCTGGTGAGCAGTTTATTCTCATTTTGCCTTGGTTTAATAATTTTTTAAATGGAGATAACAATCATACCTAATTCATAGAGGTGTTTTGAGGATTAATTGAGGTGCTTAATTATACAATTTCACAAATGACCATGCAGCCTCACATTTCCTACTTGACTCACTTTCATATTTTTTTATTCACAAGGGAAAGAGAGAGAGTGATTGTTCTCCTCTGGCAGCATGTAATAAAGATAGAGCATCTTCTTGTGAAAACAATACATGTACCATGTTTCTATGTACCTATATGTGCTTCCATCAATAAGCCTATGTTGGTTGCTGCATGTATGAGCCCTGGGCCAGGAAATGTGCCAGGAGAGTGTGTCTTTCACTCAGCAGATAGATTTTCTTCCTTGGCCTAATATGTCTTATTCCTAGATACCAGAGCAAATAATAATGTAATAAGCATTACCACGTATTAAGTACCTACTCTGGACCCAACCCAAGAACAAGCAGTATGAAGGTGATAAGCAGGGGCACCATGGTGTAATTCACATTTTCATCATCAGATCACTCTGGCTGCTGGGTGGAGAATGTTTATAGGAGAAAAAAGGTGAAAGCAGGGAGACAGGACACTAATGCAATATCCCAGGTTTAAGATGATAGTGATTATCTTAAGCATGTCAGAGAAAAAAAATTAAAGGTTTGGGAATGTGTTTCTGAGGCGGAGTCAACAGGATTTGCTGATAAATTGACTATTTGGAGTTGAAGAAAAAGAATAAAACAGTCTATATGTAACCAAGTACCTCTTTTTTAAAGAATCAAATGAATTATTTTTTCCTTTTTCTTTTCCTCACACCTCCTACTTAGCTCTTTGGGAATGCAATTATAAACTTTACCTTCTCTCCACCAGACACTCCCTACACAGCAAGCTTATCTAACTACATGTTTACTTAGAAGTTACAGAGACCGAACCTTAAAGCAAACCAGGAACCTCCAGAACTCTCTCCTACCAGGAGACAAATTGAGATTGCCTCAACTTACAACCTAGCTCTGCCCGTGAGGGTGCCAGCCACACCACCTGATAGATAAGACATCCGAAGCAAGTCACATAGACTCTACACTTCATCGCCCTCTCCCCTGCATGCCATTCACGCCAAGCCCCACTTTCAAAGCTCCTGCCTTCTGCCCCAAAGGCTTTAGTGGCTTCCTCAAGGCAGCCTGTACTACTTCCCCTCAACTAGCTCTGGAATAAAGCCACTTTCTTTCTACCAGACGTCGTTCTTGTTCACTGGACTTTGCAACTGGTGAGCAGTCGGAGCTGTGTTCAGTTACATGTATGCCTTGCCTCATTGAACTCTCATGAAAACCCTATGATCGAGACACTGTTGTTATCTCCATTTTATAGGTGAGGAAGCTGAGAACCAGATAGATTCATCCAGTGTCCCAGGACACACAGTGAGTCATGCTTCGGATCTGTGCTCCTAGCTGATGCCTCCCATTACTGGTAGTCCTTTCCTGCTCCCCACAATGTACATTTATTCATTTCTTTTTCTATTTTCTTATTATCTTTCTATTTTTCTTCTTCTTCCTCTCTCTTCTCTCACTAGGGATAGAACGCAAGGATCTCACTTAGCCCAGTGGATGGCAGTCAATTAATGGAGCGAGTGGCTTAGTCCTTGTCATGCTGCCAAGTGCAAGGGCCTTTCCATGCTCAGAATCACCATGAAGACGAGAGCTATCTCTCTTGGTAGGCTACAGACTCAAAGGGTCTGCATATTTATATATGCTGCCAAAAAACCTCAAATAACCAATAGATATAAATAGATACAGAAAGTTTTTAAAAGAACATTTAAAAATACAATTTTTAAAAATATTTTTAAAAAACAAAATAAAGTATATAACATCACTTAAGAGCACACACACAAACTCTAGAAAAATTAAGGATTCATGAGTTGTCCACCCTCAGAAGACATCTCCATGCCCTTCCTCATGACAGACTCTCTTAGCGCTTTCCTTTCTTTCTTTTTCATTTTATTTCTTATTTTATTATTTATTTTAAAGAAAAGGGGCCTCTGTCTGTTGCCCAGGCTGGAGTGCTGCCATGTGATTCTAGCTCACCACAGCCTCAAACTCCTGGGTTCAAGTGATCCTCCCATCTCAGCCTCCCGAGTAGCTGGGACTAGTGCAGAAGCCACTGCACCAGGCTCTTCAGGGTTTTTCTTCGTAATTGGGCTTATTGGGGTCAGTGGTAGGAAGGCTGTGTAGTTACAAGGCTCTGTGGAGCAGAAGTGGCCCCACATCCAGTAAGCTGCATATCCATAGATCCCAAATCTCCATCCCAAGATTGGAGATTTTTGGCAGGTATGCCCTTACTGGTACTCTTCCTATACCATCCCCGATTTTATTTATTTATTTATTTTTTGCTTGTCCTTATAGCACTCCATTTTGCCATGAGTACAGGTTTCTCTTGCATAGCCAAAGATATTCAGTCTCAGGCTAACAGATTCAGCCTCGTGTTTATTCTGTGTTGACTTTCTCAAAGGGTGCGTTAGATTTCTTGCAGAGTACATCTTACCACCCAGAATGCTCTGCATGCCCATCTCCAAGATCCCGATCCCAGCACTGAAGAGAGCATGGCAGCTCTGCTTTCAGTGCCTTTGCTGGAACTCTGAACAAGCAGCCTCCAGTCAATCATTTCAGCTTAATTAATAGCCCGCGCCCTGTGCATGCTGCCAAATATGGAGGGTCAGGCCATGAGATATTCTCCAAACTTTTACTCAAGGCGTCCTATGGTCACCGTGAGATCTCACCTCCCCTCTGAGCTCCCAAATCAGCTTTCCTTAGGGTAATAACTAGGCCCGAGTAGGGTGTAGTCAGCAAAGCTGCAAGCTGGGGCCCCATGTTGCATACATATATGCCTCCTATTGGTCCTTTTCTTCTCCACACTGCCCCTATGTTTTGGCCACCCCACTCCACCCTCAACTGCCACCCCCACCCACGACCCATACCACACCCCTCACCCCCACCCACAACCCCTACCCCCACCATGCACCCCCCACCCACACCTCCCATCTCCACCCGCTACCCCCACCCCCACCATGTACCCCCACCCGCAACCCCCACCCCAACCCACAACCCCTACCCTCACCCGCAACCCCCACCCTCACTGTGCACCCCCCACCCTCCACCCACACCCCCATCCCCACCTGCACCCCACCCCACACTCACAACCCCCCACTCCCACCTGCAACACCCCCACTCCCCACCCCCACCCGCACCCCCCAACTTCCCATCCCCCCACTCCTCTCCATTCCCTCTCTTGCTTGTGCGCATAAGCAAGTCCCACTCATTGCAACTGTAACCAATACCAAGCATGAGAACAGGAACTAGCTCCACCCTCTAACCCCCACTCCAGCTGCAGACGCCACGGAGTTTGTGCAGGGGCGCAGCGCTCCAGCCATGGCGCGTTCGCTCGTCCATGACACCGTGTTCTACTGCCTGAGTGTATACCAGGTAAAAATAAGCCCCACACCTCAGCTGGGGGCAGCATCAAGCGCCGAAGGCCATGTTGGCCAAGGAGCTCCAGGCCTCATGGGTAATATGAACCCTGAGGGCGGTGTGAACCACGAGAACGGCATGAACCGCAATGGCGGCGTGATCCCCGAGGGCGGCAGTGGAAACCAGGAGCCTAGGCAGCAGCCGCAGCCCCCGCCGGAGGAGCCGGCCCAGGCGGCCATGGAGGTTCCACAGCCCGAGAACATGCAGCCACGAATTCGGCGCACGAAGTTCACGCTGTTGCAGGTGGAGGAGCTGGAAAGTGTTTTCCGACACACTCAATACCCTGATGTGCCCACAAGGTAAGTGGCCTGCTCCAGGAGCCACGAGATCTCCAAGTTCGTTTCGAGGCATCTTTTTCTCTCCCTTGCCCCACCCAATCATGAGGAAAAAGCCACTGGGGGTCCTTGCCTGCCTTTGTGCTGGTGTGGAGGGGGATATTTACCTCCTGGGCATCAAGGTAAATGTTTTATTGCAATGTTTATGTGAATGAAACCTGGAAACTAGTCCGTGCCTCCCTTTTATAAAGATGTGGTAAAATACACGGAAATATGAAATTTACCGTCCAAACCACTTTTTAAGTATAGAGTTCAGTTGTGTTAAGTATGTTCACATTGTTGTGCAATAGATCTCTAGAATTCTTCTCATCTTGCCAAGCTAAGTCTCTATACCAGTTAAGCAACTCCCCTTTTCCCCCTTTCCCCAGCCCTTGGCAACCACCATTCTACTATTTTATGTCTCTATGATTTTGACTACTCTAGGTATCTCATGTAAGTAGAATCATACAGTATTTGCATTTTTGTCACTGACTTATTTCACTTAGCATAATGTCTTCAAGGTTCATCCATATCGCAGCATATATTAGAATTTCCTTCCTTTTTAAGGCTAAATAATATTCCATTTTATAGATACAGGTGCATACACACCAACAGTACATGGGGGTTCCAGTTTCTCCACATCCTCACCAACACTTGTTATTTTCTGGGGTTTTGTACATAACCATCCTAATGGGTGTGAGGTGATACTTCATTGTAGTTTCGATTTGCTTTTCCCTAATGATTAGTGATGTTGTGCATCCTTTCATGTGCTTAGTGGCCATTCGTATATCTTCTTTGGAGAAATGTCTCTTTAAGTCCTTTATCCATTTTAAAATCTGAGTGGTTTTTTCTTTCTTTCTTTTTTTTTTTTTTTTTTTTTTGGTTATTGGGTTGTAGGAGTTCTTTATATACTCTGGATATTAACCCCTTATCAGATGTGATTTGCAAATATTTCCTTCCATTCTATGAGTTGTCTTTTTACTCTGTTCATTGTATCTTTTGATATACAGAAGTTTTAAATTTTGATATAGTCCAAGTTATGTATTTTTTCTTTTATTACCTGTGATGATGGCCTGCTTTTGTTGTTGTTGTTGTTTTTGTTGAGTGGGGGATCTGTCACCCAAGCAATCCTCCCATCTCAGCCTCCTGAGTTGCTGGGATTATAGGAGTGAGCCACCACACCCAGCTGTGGTCTGTTTTTATAAATAAAATTTTATTGAAATTGGGGTAAGGAGAATGAGGTACTGTCAGGCAACTACAGTGCTAGATCCTTCCTTTATTTAAAATGTTGATAATTTGTTCATCATAGTTTTTTTTTTTGTTTGATTGGTTGGTTTTTTGTTTTTCTGGTTTTTTTGTTTTGTCTTGAGGCAGAGTCTCTCTCTGTGGCCCAGGTTGGAGTGCAGCAGTGCGATTTCAGCTCTCTGCAACCTTTGCTTCCTGGGTTCAAGCCATCCTCCCGTGTCAGCCCCCTGAGTAGCTGGGACTGCAGGCACAGGCCACCACACCTGGCTAATTTTTGTATTTTTTTTGTGTGTAGAGATAAGGTTTCGCCATGTTGCCCAGGCTAGTCTCAAACTCCTGGGCTCAAGCAATCTGCCTGCCTCGGCCTCCCAAACTGCTGGGATTACAGGCCTGAGCCACAGTGCCTGGTCCTCATCACAGATTTTTGCATTAATTGTTATTTATTAAAATAGTGCATTAGGGCCAGGCACGGTGGCTCAGGCCTGTAATTCCAGCACTTTTAGGAGGCCAAGGTGGGAAGATTGCTTGAGTCCAGGAGTTCAAGAACAGCCTGGGCAACATGGCAAAACCCCGTCTCTAAATATAACTTAAAAAATTAGCCAGATGGGTGTGGTGCTGTGTGCCTGTACTCCCAGCCACTTGGAAGGCTGAGGCAGGAGGATCGCTCGAGCCCAGGACATGGAGGCTGCAGTGAGCAGTGATCCTGCCACTGCACTCCAACATAGACGACAGTGAGACCCTGTCTCAAATAATAATAATAAAAATAATAATAATGCATTAAATTATTCATCTTGGCCGGGTGCAGTGGTTCATGCCCCAAATCCCAGCACTTTGGGAGGCTGAGACGGGCAGGAGTTCGAGACCAGCCTGGCCAACATGGCAAAACCCCATCTCTACTAAAAATACAAAAATCAACTGGGCATGGTGGTATGTGCCTGTAATCGCAGCTACTCGGGAGGCTGAGGCACGAGAATCGTCTGAACCCTGGAGGCAGAGGTTGCAGTGAGCTGAAATCACGCCACTGCACTCCAGCCTAGGAGACAGAGTGAGACCTTGTCTCAATTTAAAAATAAAAGTATTTCTCTTGATTACTGAGTTGTTAACATCACCTTAAATTTCATGATGAGGGTAAACCATTTCTAAAGCAACCATGGAGCTGGGAATTAGAGAAAAGTATATACTTGGGGGAGGTGTGAGGGGAGATTATAAACTGTAAAACAAACATGAAGTAAATAGTAGATACTATATATTTCATTTCGTCCACAACTTTGAATACTAACCATGTGTGATCTTCTCTCCACAGAAGGGAACTTGCCGAAAACTTGGGTGTGGCTGAAGACAAAGTGCGGGTCAGTACACTTGAAAAAGCAATTTGAGAGGACAGCCATTCTAAAACCTGCTTCAGGGCATTGAAGGCTTTGAAGGCTTTGTCCTGAACATTCTAAAGTTGTTGTTTTTATTATTGTCTTTTTTATGTTGACAAATAAGTTTTGAAGTTTGGGTTCCTTGTCGGTAGAAAAGGAAGTAAGCTCCAGCTTATGGTTCTTTCCTCTTTCCCATTCCAATTAGGGAATATGATTTCCTAAAGGAAAAACAAAACAAAAACTGCTTCTCCTAATCTGTATACAAAATTAAACAAATACATACATATGAAACACATATATATTATACATATATGTATGTATCCAATAAATAAAATTCAACTCCTTCTAACGCTGGTATCTTTTAGGAACAATTTCTGTGTAGAGTCATGGTGGGGTTCAGTCTTACCTTAGAAGTATTCAAGTTAATGCAGGGAGGAGCAGGGTTATAAGAGGGTTCAAGTGTACTAAATTATTTAAGGCCAGGCATAAACACTTAGCTAAATGAGTGAATTTATAAATATTGGAATGAGGGAGTAATTCACCCACAGAACACATTACATGACTAAATAATGTATACTTAAGCTGAGACTGATGGGAAGATAGCTTATATGTCCAAGCCCCTGGTCCTTCTTCGTTTGTTTTTAAGTTATTGGTAAAGCAGTATAGAGAGTAGCAGCCCTAAGTTTTAATTTTCTAAAATACTTTGATGTGTCAACCTGAAAATATTGCTAAAATAGTCACATTATTTTGAAATTGAGGAAGGTTTGTAAGGTTTGTATGCTTTGGAAAATTGTCTAAAGAATGAAGCAAACAAAATGAGTAATATTGAATTCATTTCGGTTGACCAAGAAGGGTGAAAAGGTTAGAGAGAAATATGGTCAAAATAGGCTTTGCACATACTATGCATGTACTATACAAATTCAACATTATGGAACTACTAAATGTTTAAGTGACTGTTCTCTTGAGGAATTTCTATCCATCTAAGGATTTATATTTCTTTTTGGTGGTACTTTTTTGAAGAGGTGGGTTTTCTGGAATTTGTTTGGAGAGGTGGCCCTCATTTTAGGGTAGATTCACACCCATGTTAATTTCAAATACTTTTCATTCCTTTAAGCAGTGTTAACTAATTTGTAGGTCATAGGATTCAAGTGATGACCACTTAAGACCAAAGAAAACCATACATAGTATCAAAGTGATGTTTTCCCAAAAAAGAAAAAACAACAATCAGGATGACCTTATTATTAGTTTTTATGCAGAGTGCATGTGTGAGTGTAGTGAGGGAAATGCACTGCCGATCTGGTAGTGGGTTGTCCAAAAAAGCAAACTAACAAAGCGGGTTACTGAGTGCTGGCATCCTAATGGCAAAGGGTGGACTCACAATCACACCTGGTTCGGGTTGGAGAAGTTGAAAAGAGGTTGGGATCACTTTTCTCCAGCTGGTAAGGCAAACTCAGAGGAAAAGAAAAACAAGGCTTGGTGAGTTGTTTTTCTCCTCCCTGGGTCGACATAATGTTCTCTCCTTAGTGCTCTGAAAAGAATATGAGCCACAAGATACAAATAAGGGAAGAGACAGAATGCTCTCATGTATCTCCAAACTATACAGCATAAATTTCCCCCAAGAAAGTAATACATAGTTTCCCCATAGCTTTTGCAGATGTAATGCAACTGGTTTATGAAACCAGTACTGGGAATGCAGACCTAATATCAGAACATACCAGTTAACCCACTGTACACTTTGGTTATGTTTATAGAGATTTGACCAGTGGTACACTTGAAAGCTCCCAAAATGAGCTCTTTTAGACTTTTAGAGACTGGCCTCATGCAGCAGAAATACTGCAAATCCTTACATGGGAAAGTGAAAAAGACGTGTCAGGTAGAGAAAGAAGGCCCTTTGTGCCACTTACAATTTGCAGTTTGAGAACTTTTGAAAGTAATAAATACAATATAAACTCCGTTAACTAGGTTGCTGAGAGGATAGTGACATCTAACTGACAGGTTTTTTTTGTCTGTTTGCTTTTTAATTGTTGGCAGATATTTAGGGAGGAGCCATATTTGTGACCCTTCCCCCACATTGATGTTAACCATCTTCCTAAAATGCTGGTTCCACCTTTCTGCCTTAGGAATAGGGGGTGGGATTCAGATCTCCTGGTTGAGTAGCAGGGCCTAGGGGGCCCTGCCTTACTGGGCTACAGCACCTCCAGTCCAGGATCCTGGCGCTGTAGGTAAAACAGAGTGAGCTGACCTTGTCCTGAGCCCAGGAAGGTTTGGAGAGTGCAGCAGATTGGAGAACGAAGATTTGGCATTGGTGACAATGGTATGCCTCTTTCCCCTAAACTATTGGGTGAGCAAAGATTTTTGAGAGTTTCAGTTAATTTGGGTCGAGTTGGTTTCAACTTTCCTTAATGCTACAGGCTAAAATATCAAGGCAGTGTCCAGGCCTCTCTTGCCAGAGGACGAATGATCCCTTAGACATCCTGGAAGGAAACCTGTCTAAAATTCCAGTGTGCTCTTTCCTATTATTTACTACATACTAAAGATGGATTTTTTAAACAATCCCCTGAAAATGATTTGAAATTAGGCCCACTTTTTACCATGCCGAACTTCTCCCACAAACAAGATGAAACTCTCCCTAGTGAGGAGGGAGCAGGAGGCAGCTGGATAGTTGATGGTCACTTGTCAGATGCACACCTTTTGTTACCCTGTTGCCAGGCATTGAATTAACAGCAAGGACCTGGAACAACTCATAAGCCAGAACTGCATCCAATATCTGGAAGTAACCATTAAAGAATATTAAAATTGGGGCTGGGCACAGTGGCTCACGCTTGTAATCCCAACACTTTGGGACACCAAGGTGGGAAGATCACTTGAGGCCAGGAGCTCAAGACCAGCCTGGGCAACATAGCGAGACCCTGTCTCTACAGAAAAATTAAAACAGCTGGGCATAGTGGCATGTACCTCTAGTACCAGCTACTTGGGAGGGTGAGGTGGGAGGATCTCTTGAGCCCAGAAGTTCAATGTCACAGTGAGCTATGGTTGCACCACTGGATCCCAGCCCAGGCAAAACAGCAAGACCCTGTCTCAAAAAATAAATAAATAAATAAATAAATAAATAAAATGGAGAAGAGAAATACAAAGTAATAAGCTTATTCCAGGACTTGGCACAAAGCTGGTCCTCACTAAGGGTGAGCTGAAGGGCCACGGGCTATGTTGTTAACTTTCCTAAGGTATTTTAGCAATGAGGAAATAGCTTTTCCTGATGCAGTTTAAAATCTCAATAGCATATAAAGTTGCATCCTGTGTTTTTCTATTACGACATTAACTGTTCAATATACTAAACCAATCCCCTTTTCCCTCTGATTGTAGGTTTGGTTTAAGAATAAAAGGGCCAGATGTAGGCGACATCAGAGGGAATTAATGCTCGCCAATGAACTACGTGCTGACCCAGACGACTGTGTCTACATCGTCGTGGACTAGCCCTAGAATGCCGTCCTTCTTCAGGAGCTAGTTTGGAGATGGGTTTTTCTGGTGCCACTGACACCTGGGCTGCCCATGCCGCTCAGGCTACCCTTATCTCCTCTGAACTTATGTTATCAATAAAGAGGCAAATTCTCAATATATTTGTTTTTGTGTGCCAATTGTGGTTAGTAGGGTATCGGTGCAAATTGTTTTTAAAAAGCCATTTAAGGCCGGGTGCAGTGGCTCACACCTGTAATCTTAACACTTTGGGAGGCCGAGGCGGGTGGATCAGGAGGTCAGGAGTTCAAGACCAGCCTAGCCAAGATGGTGAAACCCTGTCTCTATCAAAAATACAAAAAAATTAGCTGGATGTGGTGGCAGGCACCAGTAATCCCAGCTATGCGGGAGGCCTGAACCCAGGAGGCAGAGGTTGCAGTGAGCCAAGATCGCACCACTGCACTTCAGCCTGAGCAACAGAGTGAGACTCCATATCAAAAAAAAAAAGAAAGCCATTTAAACAAAATGACAAGGAGATCTTTCATGAAATGACATCCCTGAGTTGCCATCAACAATAGGCCCTGCACATCACAGAAGTTTACCAAGCATCATTGTGAGTTTGCACTGACCCATACATCCTTTTCCACTCCCCCTCCCTACCCCTGCCATTATGCCATCCTCACCACCTTGCCCCTTTAGGGACCACAAATATGTGCAAGAAGGGGTGAAGCAGATTCCTGGTGAGACAACAGTGTATTCCCAGATAAAGCTGAGTTCCAGTTATGCTGACTAGTTCAGTCCAAATTCTGGACTCTAAAGAGAAACTTCCTAGGTGGCTACTCATAGGATTTATGGGAAGGTGGCAGCTGAACGTTGATCCACTCCACTATGCTCCAAATTCTGTTCACTGCCCTCCCTTTATGTGGGGGACACAGGGGAATAGGAGCTATTCTGCCCCAAGGATCCTGCTGCTTCAAAAGAAACACAAGCAAAAATTTCATTAAGCCCAAAAAGAGGCTCTTCTCCATTTTCTCCCCTCCCCCCAGCCCAGAAAGCATACTGTTATACCTTCCCTAGCTCAAAAGCAGATGAACAATCCTTTAAGTTTATTTTGTCATCTTCAACATCTTCGAGAGAATCCCACTTCCTGCTGATTACAAGGTGAAAGGGGACCTTTTCATTTAGTGCTGCTCAAAGAAGAGTAAGAAGATGGTACCCTGAGCAAAGTTCCAGAATAACCACTCACTGGAACAAAGCTGTCAGACCTCTGCTTTGTTCATGCTATTGTAAACCAAAAATAAAATTCGAAGCCCCACGACTATCTGAATGGATCCCTCCTCTCAGCCAAGGGCATTCCAAAGTTAACCTGAAAAACTTATTCAGGTCATGACAGGAAGTAGGCGTCAGACATGCCTTATTATTCCCTACTCCTTTTTGGAATTCGTGTACAGCTGACCAGTCTTAACGTTAGAACAGAACTTAAGACTAACATACTCTGTGGCAATAAGACACCAATTTCCAGCCTAACTCTAGTATAGCATCACATGACAGATAGCAAGGCTTGAAAGAAATCAAAAGTATTTTACCCTATGTGTTTCTTTGCCATATTTTGAAATAGTCCTGCAAAGCTGTCTCTTGTGGGGGGAAATGTACATTCTCAAGAGAATCCCCTTTCTTGTGCAGGCCTTTTTCTTGATCCAGGAGAGAATCAACTCAAGTAAGAAACATTTACAATCTACTCTCTCTGAAGCCAGCTACCTGGAGGCTTCCTCTGCATAATGGGAACCTTGGTCTCCACAACCCCTTATCTTAACACAGACATTCTCTTGTATTGATTCTTGGTCTTTAGACAATAATGTAACTTTTCAACCAATTGCCAATCAGAAAATCTTTGAATCTACGTATGACCTAGAAGCTCCCACTTCAAGTTTACCCACCTTTCTGGACAGAACCAATGTTGTATATCTTACATGTATTGATTGATGTCTTATGTCTTCTTAAAATGTGTAAAACCAAGCTGTAACCCAACCACCTGGGGCACACATTCTCAGGATCTCCTGAGAGTTTTCATGGGCCATTGGTCACTCATATTTGGCTCAGAATAAATCTTTTCAAATATTTTACAGAGTTTTACTCTCTTCATCAACACGATCTTCTTTGTGCAAAACTTCCAGGATAGAAAGAAAACAAAAACAAAAATAAATTAGGAAGATGAAGAGGCCCAGCCCATTTTTTAAAGCATAAAGTTCTTCTCAGTTTAACCTTTGTTTTTGAGTAACCTTTAGCAATATGAGTCTCCTTCAGTGGAGTTTTATGTTAAAACTGATTAATTGTGGACCCCACAGTCATACTATAAAGTGATTGCAGTGACTATAGATAAGGTATCAGAGTTACCCCACAATTTCCTCTCATGGGTCTTAGTCAAAGACCAGCTTAATAGTGCATATATGTTCCCAGTGTAGAGGAAGGCTCTGTTTCCTTGGAAAAGCATGCCATGGTGCCTGCTAATTTTAATTCCTTACTTCTTCCTTTTTTCCACTTGTGATTGTCAAATTTCAGCGAAGTAGTATGCATAATGTGTGGCTTCCACACAGAGAGGGTTGTTATTGCTACACAGAAGCCCCAGGCCCTGTTGGGAGTGTGGAAAATCCAAGAAGAATGTACCTCACCACTCTCACAGGATGATTTTCAAACCAAAAATTATTTCCCAGTGTTAATCACTTTCCATCTAAAACAGTAAATTTCTCAATGCTTTAAGCAGCCTCAGAATTAATGGGTCTGTACAAAAAAGCCCCAAGACACCATCAGACCCAGGCCTGACACCTTCTCTGCACTGGCTACAGCTGAAACTGAAGGCCAGAGAGTGCTCAGCAGAAATCCTCAGTCAATCCTCACATCCGGTCTGGCACACACTAGCAGAGAATATTCTTTTTTCATGTTCAGATTTCCTGGAAGAAGCAAAATAAAAGTGAATACATTTTCCAGAAGTGGGTAGCATCTTCAAGAGTCATATACACTGTTTTTTAACATGTCTCTACTTCCAGGTGCCAGAAATTAAGGCAGGATTCAGGCAGGACGGTGGTATGAGGCAGAAAAGATAAGCAAAACATTGTGGTACATGATAATTTACCTGCAGTCTAGGTTTTCAAAGAGAGAGATCCTCTAAAATTAATGCCACAAAGAACACTTCTCTTTCTTTTATTTTTTTAGTTAACTTTCATTTTAAGTTCAGGGGCACAAATGCAGGTTTGTTACATGGGTGAACTTGTGTCATGGGGGGTTGTTGTACAGATTATTTCATCACCCAGGTATTAAGCCTAGTACACATTAGTTATTTTTCATTATCCTCTCCCTCCTCCTACTCTTCAGTAGGCCCTAGTGAGTGTGTTCCCCTCCATGTGTCCATGTGTTCTCATCATTTAGCTCCCATTTATAAGTGAGAACATGCAGTATTTAGTTTTCTGTTCCTGCATTAGTTTGCTCAGGATAATGTTCCTTTTTATGGCTGCGTAGTACTCCATGGTGTATATGTACTACATTTTCTTTATCCAGACTATCGTTGATGGGCATTTGGGTTGATTCCATGTCTTTGCTATTGTGAATAGTGCTGAAATGAAATACATGTGCATGTATCTTTATGATAAAATGATTTATACTCCTCTGGGTATATACCCAGTAATGGGATTGCTGGGTCAAATGTTATTTCTGGTTCTAGGTCTTAGAGGAATCACCACATTGTCTTTCACAATGGTTAAACTAATTTACATTCCCACCAACAGTGGAAAAGGGTTCCTATTTCTCTGCAGCCTCGACAGCATCTGTTGTTTCTTGATTTTTTTAATAATTGCTCTTCTGACCAGTGTGAGATGGCATCTCACTGTGGTTTTGATTTGTATTTCTCTAATGATCAGTGATGTTGAGCTTTTTTTATATGCTCATTGGCCACACAAATGTCTTCTTTTGAGAAGCGTCTGTTCATTTCATTTGCCCAATTTTTATTATACTTTAAGTTCTAGGATACATGTGCAGAACGTGCAGGTTTGTTACATAGGTACACACGTGCCACGGTGGTGTGCTGCACCCATCAACCCATCATCTACATTAGGTATTTCTCCTAATGCTATCCCTCCCCTAGCTCTCCACCCCCGACAAGCCCTGGTGTGTGATGTTACCTCCCTGTGTCCATGTGTTCTCAATGTTCAACTCCCATCTATAAGTGAGAACATGCAGTGTTTGGTTTTCTGTTCCTGTGTTAGTTTGCTGAGAATGATGGTTTCCAGCTTCATCCGTGTCCCTGCAAAGGAAATGAACTCATTCTTTTTTATGGCTGCATAGTATTCCATACTGTATATGTGCCACATTTTCTTTATCCAGTCTATCATCGGGGGGCATTTGGGTTGGTTCCAAGTCTTTACTATTGTGAGTAGTGCTGAAATAAACACTGTGCATGTGTCTTTATAGTAGAATGATTTATAATCCTTTGGGTATATACCCAGTATTGGGATTGCTAGGTCAAATGGTATTTCCGGTTCTAGATCCTTAAGGAATCACCACACTGTCTTCCACTATGGTTGAACTAATTTACACTCCCACCAACAGTGTAAAAGCATTCCTATTTCTCCACATCCTCTCCAGCATCTGTTGTTTCCTGACTTTTTAATGATTGCCATTCTAACTGGCATGAGAAGGTATCTCATTGTGGCTTTGATTTGCATTTCTCTAATGGCAAGTGATGATGAGCTTTTTGTCATATGTTTGTTGGCTGCATAAATGTCTTCTTTTGAGAAGTGTCTGCTCATATCCTTCAACCACTTTTTGATGGGGGTTTTTTTTTTTCTTGTAAATTTATTTAAGTTCCTTGTAGATTCTGGATATTAGCCCTTTGTCAGATGGGTAGATTGCAAAAATTTTCTCCCATTCTGTAGGTTGCCTGTTCACTCTGATGATAGTTTCTTTTGCTGTGCAGAAGCTCTTTAGTTTAATTAGATCCCATTTGTCAATTTTGGCTTTTGTTGCCATTACTTTTGGTGTTTTAGACATGAAGTCTTTGCCCATGCCTATGTCCTGAATGGTATTTCCTAGGTTTTCTTCTAGGGTTTTTATGGTTTTCGGTCTTACATTTAAGTCTTTGATCCATCTTGAGTTAATTTTTGTATAAAGTGTAAGGAAGCAGTTTCAGTTTTCTGCATATGGCTAGCCAGTTTTCCCAACAAAATACCTAGGAATACAGCTAACAAGGGATGTGAAGGACCTCTTCAACGAGAACTACAAACCACTGCTCAAGGAAATAAGAGAAGACACAAACAAATGGAAAAAAACATTCCATGCTCATGGATAGGAAGAATCAATATTGTGAAAATGGCCATACTGCCCAAAGTAAAGAGAAAAAGAGTCTGGTATTCTAGGGGGAGATTAAAAACCGATGCCAAATCAAACATAAAATTATAAAAATCTATCATAGGATTGTATAAGGGGACCAATTTTATCAATATAGGTAGTTTTAAATTTAGTCTCTTACTATTTAACTGGATCTCTGAGGTCTGAGGCAGAGCCCACACTGAATTCTGAATCTCCAAAAGAGAAATTTTCATGAGCCTAGAACATGTGATGCTTTTATAATGCACTTTCTTTGTGAAGACATTTCTCTTAGTGTCTAAACTATACTCTTTCTGATTTTAAACACCCAAGAATAGCCACTGTTGTAATAACTACTTTAGTCAAAACAGAATCAGGTAACGATACAAAAGCAAGCTATTTAAGATCTGAGAAGAACTTGTCTGTTTATACTCTTAAGGTTCCATAAGGAAAAACAGAGGTTTCTCCCCAAAATGGAGTCTGGCACCTTCTCTGTTTTCTTTAAGGAATCTCAGGCTGTTAAAAACCATTTTAGGTCCTTCATGCAGCAGAGAGGGGCAAAAGGAAGGAGAGACAGGAAGAAAAATGGAGAAAACAGAATTCAGTCAACTGAGAAAAACGAAACTTTTTCTACAAAAAAAATGAAGTTCTAGGGAAAAAAAACATAAAGGCCTTTTAAGTGGACACACACACACACATACACACACACACACACACACACACCCAAAATCTTCAATATTAGCTTTTTAATTAAGCAGATTCATAGCCATTGAGCTCTTCTAAAAAAAAAAATCCTTTTAAGCTGGGTGTGGTGCCTCACACCTGTAATCCCAGCACTGGGAGGCCAAGGTGGGTGGGTCACTTGAGGTCAGGAGTTTGAGACCAGCCTGGCCAACATGGTGAAACCCTGTCTCTACTAAAAATACAAAAATTAGCCTGGTGTGGTGGCACATGCCTGTAATCCCAGCTACTCAGGAGGCTAAGGCAGGAGAATTGCATGAACCCAGCAGGCAGATTGCAGTGAGCCGAGAATGTGCCACTGTACTCCAGCCTGGGCAACAGAGAAAGACTCCATCTCAAAAAAAAAATCCTTTTAAATCTCATTGCCATATTTTAGCTGAGACAAATTGCTCATATTTCAACAGTAACATAAATATGAAACCTGAAAGGACTTGATTTAGGAACCAAACCCAGGGTGTTGTGGTGGGAAAAAAGGGCAGAACCATAGCTACTGAACTGCACCATGGGACAACAGCTGTTGCTCTTTCAGTTTGGCTTGGCTAGCAAAAAGTGGCCTTGTTATGTAAGTAAAACCCCTCAGTAGTTAAAATCTTTCCTCTTTTTCCCCTTTGCTGGTCATTTTTTCTTTTTCCTTTTTTTCCCCAGCTGTGGGAATTTAGCTAATTCAGTGGCATTGTTCCCCATAATTTGGAAATTTCCTTCAGATTTGACTAAGTCTGATAGAGTTTATCAAATCCAATGGAAAAAAGACCAAAAGAAGAACAAAAATAGAAACAAACAAAAATAGTTAAGCAAAACAAACAAAAAATTGCACAACTTATACAATTACTGAGCACTCTAAAGGTAAGGAGAAATTAAGAGCGGCTGGTTGTTAATTTTAACTTTAGTCATTAAGGAGAATTTCCAAGACAAAATCCCAATTCAGTTACTTACCTAGGAATGGAGCCCAGTCTGAAGATGGCTCTCTACCATCCTAGAAGCAGGAAACAACTTCAACTCACCTTCCCTGTTGGAAGTGAGCTCACACTCCAGAAAGGAGTTGCCTGCTCTCCATCAACATGAAGCAGGACAATTCACCTTCCTTGTGTAAAACTCCAGAAAAGGAGTTGTACAACAAAATAAACCTTAGATCTCAGCCAAATTTGAGGAGATCATGGATTCTCTGAAGGGGGAGCTCCCAGGACTTCACAAATTGTCCTATTGGTTTGAACAATAAAGATAGCTCAAACTGGTACCAAGCACCAATAGGAGATTTGTCAAGGGTTAGGGGAACCTCCACTCAGAAGCCATTCCTGGTTACCAACTTGTGAACCAAAAGTATCTGAGACAGGTTCCAATCAATTTAGAAAGTTTATTTTACCAAAGTTAAGGATGCACCCATGACACAGTCTCAGAAGGTCCTAATGACATGAAATGTAGCAGGACGATCCACAGACAAAACTCCTCAGGCACCAGGTTAAAGACGGAAGGAGCTTTATTCGGCCAGCAGTGTCGGCAGATTCATGTCTCAAAAACCGAACTCCCTGAGTGAGCAATTCCTGTCCCTTTTAAGGGCTTACAACTCTAAGGGGGTCCACATGAGAGGGTCGTGTTCGATTGAGCAAGCAGGGGGTACATGACTGGGGGCTGCATGCACCAGTAATCAGAACAGAACAGAACAGGACAGGGATTTTCACAATGCTTTTCCATACAATGTCTGGAATCTATAGACAACATAACCAATTAGGTCAGGGGTCGATCTTTAACTACCAGTCCTGGAATGCAGTGCTGGGCTGTCTGACTACTGATTTCACTTCTGTCTTTTAACTCCTACTTTTTCTTTGAGGCAGAAATTGGGCATATGACAATATGAGGGGTGGTCTCCTCCCTTATTCCCCCCTTTGAGAACCTCACTAATTAGTGGGAGTTCTCACTTTCATCCTCACTACCCATGTCTTCTTGCAAGACAGATCAATAGTGATTTATATAGTACACCTGTGCTGAAGCATTTTGGTGAACTAAGGTAGCGGTGAAGCTTTTTATTACTTGTAGGAGTACAGGTAGCAAACAAGGGAGTAGTAAGCAGGTTCTTATTACTATTATAATTTTTATTATAAGAGTTTTAAATGCTCTTAACCCTAGAAGCCATTTTCCAAACATGGCTCCAGGATGAAGTCCATGCCGTACTTGCATGGGCACATGTGCCAGTTTTGTCATATCTTTTTGTCTTCAACTACTTGCCCTTGATCATTTATGTGCAAACAGCAATTGGTTAGGTTAAATTTTCCACAGACTCCTCCTTCAGCTGCTAGCAAGTAGTCTAGGGCTAGTCTATTTTGATAGATAGCATTTCTCATCTGGGTTTTTGCTGGGCTAAAACAGTTAAAGCTCTGCCAGTTTTATTAGTGATTACTTCTCAGACAGCTTGTAACCATATGATTCGGTTGATAGTATAAATGGGGGTTGGGTATCCCCATGAGCCGTCTTGTGCCTAAGTGGTAGGCCCATAGTACTGTATGATTGTTTCAGGGGGCCACTTGTCATCTTTCCAGTCGCCTACAGCTATGCTTCTCTTTTCTTGGGAAGCATAGACTGGGAAGCCTAGAAGTTCACCTGTTTTTATGGGCAGTAGGAAAAAGGATGGGTTATAGCACACATCAGGCTGGTCACTTCCTGGTCTACATACCTTGTATAGAACAGCATTATACAAACAAGTTCCCTTTAGAGTCCCAGTAGACTTATAATAACCATAAAATAATAGGACTGTAGCAATCTTTTGTCCTACCTCAGTGACTTGATATATATACTGGGAACAGTCCTCAGTCTGAGGAAGGTCAGTTGAAGTCCTTACTGTACAAGTCCAAATTTTAAGGGAAATGAGTCCTGCGATGAGTTTCCTCATGCTTTGGCCATGCAAGGACCAGTCAGCTTCCAGGTGTGACTGGGGCAGGGCTTGTCATCTTCTTCAGAGTCACTTTGCAGGGGTTGGCGAAGCTGCTCCCATGCACGTACAGCTCCCAGTCTACTGATGTTTAAGGATGGTCTTGGAAGTTGGGCCTGCTAGAATAAAGTGAGTCCAACACCTCTACATAGTTATGTTTAACTGGGCTCTCTGATACCAGAAGCAAGGTGGCGGGGTTTAGGGTGTTGCAAACTTCAATGGTTATGTGGGGATTTTTCACAGAGCAAGCTTTGGTATCTAGTTAGTCTAGTATTTGTTAGCTAATGACGTCCTTTGGTATTTATTAAAGTCACCACAGCATGGGGGGCCTTTATGTTTAGGTTTTGCCCAAGAGTTAGCTTATCCATTTCTTGTGCTAGTAGCGCTGTTCCTGCCAAGGCCCTCAAACATGGGGGCCAACCCTTAGAAACCCCATCTAGTTATTTAGAGAGGTAGGCCACCGGCCTCAGCCAGGGCCCCACAGTCTGGGTTAAATCTCTAACTGCCATTCAGTGTAAAAGGTTTGGTCAGGTCAGGTAGCCCCAGGGCTGCGGCCAACATGAGGTTTTTCTTTTAACTCATGAAAAGCTAGTTGCTGTTGGTTGTAATAGGTGTAGTTTATTTACTTTACATTTTTATTAACTGTCACCTACCAAAATATTGACTTAAATCCTGCAGCTATTTGATTTTGGGCTTTAAATTGATCTGGTATTTCCCGTGGGACTCCAATTGCATCTAAATAGACATGAGAGTTGAAAGACCCATAAGAGGCTTCTCTCGCTTTACGATGTCTTATTTTTCCTCCCTCTGGTTGATGAAATACCAGGGTGAAAGGGATAGCCAATTGGACTAAAGTACAAATGCCACTCCAGTTATTTGGCAGAGTGCCCAGTAAAGGTCTACCACAATATCACACACATCCGCTCGGGGATGAACAAGGGCTGATTGATTGATAAGCTCTTGAAAATTCTTAAGCTCACTGCATCCCTTCAGGTCTCCAAGGAATGCTAAGTTTTCTCCCTGTTGTGAGAGACATGAAGTGAACTTAGTGCTGGGAGATGGAAGCTGGATGGCCCTCAGGGGCTGACTCGCAGGGTGCCGGACTTCAGGATATAGCGGAGAGAGCTTGGCACTGACTTATTACTCCAGGCTGTAGAATCCTGAAAAAGAGCTATCATGCAGCCCACACCTGGTCAACTGGATGACTACCTTAGTGAAAAGGGGACAGTCTGGGCCTCTGGCCTGCCACGTGCACAAGCATAACAATTGCTTTTGTTTAACGTGCGGAAAGAATATTTGATCCATTCCAACCAGGCATTTGCATCTTGGTATACTGCCTTAATTGCCAAAGTTTGTTTTAAGTCTTTAACTTCTATGATTCTTTAGTAAAATGAATGTATGGTTTTAGGAAATTACAAACACTGGTTGGGGTAGTTCATTCTTGCTTTTTAGTGGTCCACAGAACTTTGGACCAACTACGGCATAAAAGCTCCACATCGGGGGGCAAGACTCCCGGTTGACACTGGGGTCTTTATTGAAATCTCCCTGGATTAGATGGTCCTAATTTACTAATGCCCAGTCTGAGGAGAGTCAGGAGGGACAGAGGTACTTTTTTGAAGTAGAGAGCTGTTTTTGGCTTAGCAAGTCCCTGCAGGGTATAACAAAGCAAGCATTAAATGCAATAGTTTGAGGCGAAATTGACTTGGTTATGTTAATAACTACATGGTCAGCAATAGAGCGAGGAAAGAAGAAAGAGTAATAGAATAGATGAAAGAATTAAATTTTTCTTAGCTTTAGTTTGGTAGGGTTTTCCCCTGGGACTATGGCCCATGACTCTGGAGGGGGTGGTGCTTTGACTCGGGTGTGATGAGTCCATCCCTTTTCTGCTGTAAGAACAGCAGTCTCGGTGGTTAGCGGCACAAGGAAGGGTCCTTCCTAGGCTGGCTCGAGTTTCCCTTCTTTTTACCCTTTGATGAGAACATGATCCTCAGGCTAGTGCTGGTTTACCAGAAATTCTAGGGGTGGTACATGTGCTAAAAGACTTTTAGTTTTAAGGGAAAGGAAAGTGGAAGATAAACCAAGTATGCAATTTTTAAGAAATTGACCTTTTGTTTTAAATGTGGGATCATCAGCAGTCCTTGGTGCCTTTCTACTGAAAAATTTCCTTTAGCACCTACTTTTATTAGTTTTTAGACCAAAGAAAGCCAAACACCATTTTATATTTAATAATGCTTCCTGTATGATAATACAGGAATAATAATGCTTCTTGTCTTTCATGCATGGATGTGAATTGACAGTTCAATTGCATTTAAAATCTGGCACAATGAGCCATTGGCTGTGCTGAGAGATCTGGGTTGTTGACCAAATTCTGAGGCTTCCTTGTTCTCAATCCCTCTCACAACCTGTTTCCCTAGGAACTTGGTGGTCAGCAGAGCACTTGAATTCTCCTTCCAAACCATGAGCTTATATTTTTGGCTGTTCCTTCTCTCTTTTGCAGACACACGTGCATGTAGGCATGCATGCACACACACAGGATCTTTAGCTGGAAAGCACCCTGGAATGGTCACATCACTCCATTTCACCCTGTGCTTTTTGGTCATCAGAATACCCCCACCCCCCACAAGCTGCAACCACATTTCTACCTGTTAGAAGACACAACTGTCAAGTTGTTCCCAGTGAGATAAAACAAGAAACAATCGTCTATTTATGAGAGCATTTTCCAATTTAAAATTCCAATTGACTAATCCAGGAGTTTGGGAAATTTTCCATATGTACAGTGGCCTAATATCAAACTCCTTCCTATAAAAATAGGAACAATTCATCATCATAAAGCTTGTCAAGCCAGTTGTTAGTGGGACCCACAAAGCCAATTCCTCAGTTGGGTATCAAATCCGTACAAATCTGTATTAACTAAAAATAATAACTAGTTTATTCACGAGAAAAATTAATTTTAAAAGTACATAATTCAGGTCCTTCCAAAAACACATTAGTGATTAAAAGCTTTTTTTAGTGTTGAAATCTCTTAAAAAGTTATTGATATAATTGGGAAGGGCCTTCACGTAGAGTCGAATGAACACAGACCATAATACATTCCTGCACAACCCCTACTCCCTATTGGCTCCCCCCCGGAGTCCTGCATGGGTGCTCTAAGTGGCAGTCATGTGCCAGTCCATGCTGCAGGGTCACAGATTGGGAAGACCGGTAATGAATGGAAGCTGGATGTCCCTGAAGCTATAACACAGGCCAAGTGCAGTAGCTCACACCTGTAATCCCAGCACTTTGGGAGGCTGAGGTGTGCAGATCACCTGAGATCGGGAGTTGGAGACTAGCCTGGCCAACATGGTGAAACCCTGTCTCCACTAAATATATGCCTGTAATCCCAGATACTGGGGAGTCTGAGGCACGAGAATCACTAGAACCCGGGAGGTAGAGGTTGCAGTGAGCCAAGATCACACCACTACACTCCAGCCTGGGTGACAGAGTGAGACTCCATCTCAAAAAAAAAAAAAAAAAAAGGAAAAAAAAAAAAACAAGCTGTAACAGAAAAACAACTTAATTATTGCAAAGAAGAGATCAGTATAGTGACATGTGACTCCAATCCCACTGCAGTGTCTAGGGTAGGCATGTGTTACCGTGTGCTCTTTCAGTTTAGCCATCCGTAGGCAGCTTGTGTTTATCAACTCAATTAGACCCCCTGCCTTATCGCAAGGGCAGAGGGCTTTCTGTATCGCAGGTTCTTGCCTTGGTGTACCAGAAAAATCAGATGACATGTGGGCTTGGAGGATGGGTGCAAGGTTTTTTATTGAGTGGTGGTAGCTCTCAGCGAGGTGGATGGAGAGGCCAGAAGGGGGATGGAATGGGAAGGTGATGTTCCCCTGGAGTCAGGCCACCCAGCAGCCAGGCTCTCCTCTGACCACCACAGCCAAACTCAGTGTTGTTCAGCTGGTCGGCCTGCTGGCATCTGCTGGTGTCTGCTGGTGTCTGCCGGTGTGCTCTTCCACCAGTGTGCTCCTCTCGAGGGCCAGCCACTTCTGTCTGCCCATGGCCACTTGTGTCTCTGCCCAATATGGTCTCGGGGTTTTTATAGGCACAGGATGGGGGCGTGGTGGGCCAGGGTGGTCTTGGGAAATGCAACATTTGGGCATGAAAACAGAAATGCCTGTCCTCACTTTGGTCCATGGGCACAGGACCGGGGTGGAGCCCTTGCTAGGGACCCCGCCTTCTCCTCCCAGCGTTTCCCTGCCTCCCTCCCCTGTCACTGGTGTGCTCTGGCCTCCCCTCACTTCCCATTCAAGAAACACAGGCTGCTCTCCGGAAATGGCAAGAACATCGTGCGCCATTTGGAGGTGGGAGAGTTGGGAATAGGAGAGGTGGGGTTGTTCTCTGAGGACCTAAAGTCCCACCAATCAGGAGTCTGGCAAATGAACCACAATTGCAAAATTGGCTTTTATGCGAAAGTATACATTCTGGTGCCACAAAAGTCGGGCAATTAAGATTTCCATTGAAAAGTTTCTTACTAGAAATTTCCCCAAATCACGTAACTTCTCTGACTCAATTCAGCTCTTGGACCTAACTCAGTGAACGATTACTTTCAGTATCCAATAGTGTGGTCCAGTTTTTCCATTTAACACTATTTCAGAAATGCTTTTCAACATTTTATCATTTTCTTCATAGTTTTCATTTTAATGTCTGCATTCGTATCTTGTAATTTGCTTAAGGTTGTTTCCTGACACATAATGAGTGATCAACAGATATCAATTGAATGAATGCACATCTTTGTACATACGGCTACTTTTAAACTTTCTTTTGCTTCCTTTTTTGTTTTCTGTTTGTTTGAGACGGAGTCACCCTGTCACCCAGGCTGGAGTGCAGTGGCACAATCTAGGCTCACTGCAGCCACTGCCTCCCCGGTTCAAGCAATTCTCCTGTCTCGGCCTCCGAAGTAGCTGGGTTTACAGGCGTGTGCCACCATGCCTGGCTATTTTTTTGTATTTTTTAGTAGAGATGGGGTTTCACCATGTTGGCCAGGCTGGTCTCGAACTTCTGACCTCAAGTGATCTGCCCATCTCGGCCTCCCAAAATGCTGAGATTACAGGTGTGAGCTACCATGCCTGGCCTTGTTTTGTTTTTGAGGCAGTGTTTCACTCTGTCACCCAGGCTGGAGTGCAGTGGCTCAATCATGGCTCACTGCAGCCTCGACCTCCTGGGCTCAAGTGATCCTCCCACCTCAGCCTGCTGTGTAGCTTGGGCTATAGGCACGTACCACCATGCCCAGCTAATTTTTCAAATTTTTTTGTAGAGCCAGGGTTTTGCCATATTGCCCAGGCTGGTCTTGAACTCCTGGACTCAAGCAATCTTCCTGCCTCAGCTTCCCAAATTGCTGGGATTTCAGGCATGAGCCACCGCACTCAGCCTAAATTAGCATTTTTGGGCTAACATGCCAGAACTGAAATACATAAGTAAAAGAGTTTGAACCTTTTCTTTTTTTCTTGCATATTGCCATGAGAAGCAGTATCCAGTTTTGGTTAAAAACATGGTTTTTAGGCCAGGTGTGGTGACACGTGCCTGTAGTCCTAGCTACTCAGGAGGCTGAGGCAGGAGGATCCCTTGAGCCAAGGAGTTTGAGGCTGTAGTGAGCTAGAGTTGTGCCACTGTGCTCCAGCCTGGGCCACAGAGCAAGACTCTGCCTCTAAAAAATAATCAGCAAGGCACCGTGGCTTACACCTGTAATCTCAGAGATTTGGGAGGTGAGGTAGGAGGATCACTTCAGGCCAGGAATTTGAGAACACCCTGGGCAACATAGTGAGACATCATCGCTATTAAAAAAAAAAAAAAATGCTTCCAAATGGTTTTATGTAAAATTAAAAAAAAGGAACATAGCGTTTTTAACTTCAACAAAGCTCTATTAGGCTAGTTTGGATATTTGTCCCCTGCAAATCTCATGTCAAAATTTAATCCCCAGTGTTGGAGGTGAGACTTGGCAGGAAATGTTTGGATCATGGGGTTGAGTCCCTCATGAATGGCATGGTGCTGACCTGGTATAATGAGTGAGTTCACACTCTATTATTTCCCCTGAGATCTGCTTGTTAAAAAAGCCTGAAACCTCCTCCCCTATCTTTTGTTCCTTCCTGTCACCATGTGATTGACATACACTTGCTCCCCTTCCTCCACGAGTGGAAGCTTCCTGAAGCCCTCACCAGAAGTAGATGCTGGTGTCATCCTTCTTGTACAGCCTACAGAACCATGAACCAAATAAACCTCTTTTCTTTATAAATTACCCAGCCTCAGGTGTTCCTTTACAGTAACACAAAAATGGACTAAAACACCATACTAACTGTGTGATGGGGGACCACTTACCCCTCCCTTCTGAGTCACAGTCATCTGATCTACAAAATGGGGTAAACAGTAGTTCCTCTGCACAGAGATGTGGGCACAAGAGGAAAGTGGACACAATATTGGTTATTGTTATTATCATTGCCATTTGCAATACATGTTTTTCCCCACAGCCACAGGAACGTTGTATTTTATCATTTTCAGCTTGTCTTTATTTATTAATTAGGTATGAAATGACACTGTTATATTTATACTAACTAGGCCAGGCTTGGTGGCTCATGCCTGTAATCCCAGCACTTTAGGAGGCTGAGGCGGGCAGATCACCTGAGGCCAAGAGTTTGAGACCAGCCTGACCAACATGGTGAAACCCCATCTCTACTAAAAATACAAAAATTAGCTGGGCGTGGTGGCAGGTGCCTGTAGTCCCAGCTCCTCTGGAGGCTGAGGCACAAGAATTGCTTGAACCCAGGAGACAGAGGTTGCAGCAAGCCGAGATCACACCACTTCACTCCAGCCTGGGTGACAGAGTGAGATTCTGTCTCAAAAATATAATAAAATAAAATATAAATTTAATTTAAAAATATATTTATAGTTCCTTGTTGCATAGTGAAGTTAACACCTTTTTTAAGGATCTTCTATGTACTTTTTGTTCTGTGATTTGTTTTATTCTTCACTGAACATTTGGACATTTGGTGGCATTCTTCCAACGTTTAATAACTTAAAAAATACATTTAAAATAACTAATGCTTATGTTTTTCACTACAAATATTTCCCCATTCTGTTGTTTTCCTCTTTTTCTTAGTTTTGTGGTCCATATTTTTCTTTCTGATTTTTTTATTGCTTCATAACTTTAAAAGTTATCCTCCTTCCAGAGTTGACATTATGCTTTATCAAATAATTGCACTGATGATTTTTAAATTCTATACTTCTACTTGATTTGATGTTACCTAAATTTAACTCCTTAAATCAGCTGAGATACACTGTGCTGCCTTAGTAGGAGATAGGTAGAAAGGTGAGGATAGGAATAACATCTACCTTACACCATTGCTGTGACAAGTGAAAGACGCAATGCATGCATGTCTCACACTGCACCTGGCAGGTAAAGAGCAGGGACTCAGTAAGTGACGAAAGCTATTAATTTAATTCTTATTATCAGTATCTAAAGTTGGATATCTGTAGAAGGAACACTGAGAGGTTTGTCACATACCAATTCTAGGAGTAACATAGAACTGTAAAAATTTTAGAAATTAATTGAAAATGACAACTCTAAATTCATATGTACAACTGCACATGAAATACATATAATCATAGATATAACTAAACATACACAGCAATACATTTACTTCTTTTTGATACTGCGAGTGATGTCAAGGGAAAAGACATTCACATTTCAAAGTTTAGTTTTATAAAATTAAATATTTCAAGAATATCAGTTAAAATAAAACAAAAGCATAACTCAGAAGCTAAAAATGGGTAAAACCTTTGGCCAGGTTTTCATTTAAGTTTCTTTAGATTTGTGAGTTTTGTTATTATTTTTAGAATTTATTTATTAAGTTGGTTTTTTATTTCCATAGGTATTTGGGGAACAGGTGGTATTTGGTTACACGAGTAAGTTGTTTAGTGGTGATCTGTGGGATTTTAGGACATCCATCAATCAAGCAGTATACACCGAACCCAATTTGTAGTCTTTTGTCCCCCACCCCACTCCCACCCTTTCCTCTGAGTCCCCAAACTCCAATGTATCATTCTTATGCCTTTGCATCCTCATAGCTTAGCTCCCACTTATGAGTAAGAACATACAATATTTGTTTTTTGTTATTGTTTAAACAGTGAGTTTCAAAAGTGTTTCACTTTATAAAAGTACACTCAGAAATATGAATATCTATTGCCTTCTTGTTCCTCACACTACCTCAGGAAAGCAAATATGTCATTGCAAATATACTAATGTAAGTTATGCTCTACCCTTCTAACCAATGACATAATTCTTAATTCTGTGATTTGAAATAAAAAAATTGTCTCAGCACATGGTCTCAAGAAAAGCCTTGCATGGGCTTTAGGGAAATTGATCAGGGTTTTACATATAATTACGGAATAGCAACTAAGCCAGGGAACCTTTTGTGGCTCCTTACAGCTGCACTCTGAAAATTCAAGTGAATAAAATTAGAGTTGAAGTTATGAATAACAAGTTTTAGCCCTGGAACAATGCCTACTGTAACATTCTAGCATTTCAATTATGATCCTACCTGAGGCTGCCAACTAGGCTGGATCTTCCATGGAAATATTTTCTGCACACTTCTTACAATCTCTCCAATTTCTGTGTCTAATCTTCGTGACACATGTTGCCAATATTATCAAAGGAGACCAATTTAGCTGACAAGTGTACAGATTTTAGGTTCCATCCAAACTTTAAGGGGGCATAGTCTTTCCTAATATGCCCTATGTTTAAGGACACTTGCTCTGAAGTCATACAACTCAATTTCTCCCATCTCTTCTCTGCCCTCCCTATTACACCATCCCTTAGTTATCTTCTTCCCTCATTCCCTCCTCCCCCTTGCCCATTCTCTTCATGCTTTCTCCTCTTCATGTCTACGTCTAGCAAGCTGATGGCTCCCAGCAATGAAGTGCAGGTGAAATTCTGACATTGTATTTTTCTCAAATAAGCCACTCAGCCAGCAGATAGCTTGTCAACACCTTTAAAGTACCTAGGTGTCTGGCACTATGGGGAAGAAAAGCTGAATGAACTAATGTTTCCATCCTCACAACATAGTTGGAAAGATAAAGCATGTTCATGTGAAAAGATAACTAGAAAGGCCAAGCAGGGGACAGCAAAACACTTTCTAACTTAAAATATGATTCAAAGTTAGATTTAGTAAGTTCTAAGCAACTATAGCCGAAGTTAAATCCTTTCAAGATAAAGGGCACCACACTGACCTCAGAAATAAGAGTGTAACCAAGTACCCCCATTTTTCTAAGTGGTAGTTTAATTATTTTTTTCTGTTCTTTTCTCCTTTCTCCTTTCCCCCTGCTTCCTATTTAGCCCTTTTTGAAATGCAAAATAACCTCTCTCCTCCCAGTCACCAGACTTTCCCTACAGCGCAAGTTCATCTGTGTGCCCCAAGATGGAGCTCTCCTCTAGAGTTGATAGTTGAAGTGCAGATCAAAGCATGTCCCCACAGAATCCCACCTCCAGAGGGTCACCTCAGGAGGGCATGCTTTCCATTTAGCCACTTTTACAACTTATTTCTGCCCAGAAAGGCACCAACTCAACTGTCTGGTAGATAAGAAACCAGGGTAGCAGGGAGACCCCCTGCCCTTGCTCACTTCTCTGGTCAACTTAGAAAAGATTTCACTTTTGCTACA
This sequence comes from Gorilla gorilla gorilla, assembly GCF_029281585.2. Taxonomy (NCBI): domain Eukaryota; kingdom Metazoa; phylum Chordata; class Mammalia; order Primates; family Hominidae; genus Gorilla; species Gorilla gorilla. The sequence continues at coordinate 131,851,535 of NC_073247.2, forward strand.
AAGGTGAAGCATCACATTTAAAACAAGACACTTTATGCCCCTTCCCCTAGCTAGCTTCGGAAATAAATTCACTTTTCTTGTACAAGGCCTTGCTCTTGTTAATTGGACCCTAAGTCCAATTAACCTGCTTTTTGGTTACAAGAGGAGGTGGTTATAGCCCAGGATTTTACCAAGCTGAGGTCCATCCTCCAACATTGAAGTCCATAGACCCTGAGTACTGTGCTGGTCAGTTCCAGGTGGGCAGATCCTTGAGAGTCATGAAATCTTAAGACCTCTCAGAACAATCCAGCCTCACTTGAACAGGTGTGTTTGCCACACAGTGGACTGCCTCATTGAATAGTGCCTTGTGCAGAACTAAAATACTGTGGCAAAGCTGTTCCTCTAATGGCTGAATATCTGATGGTGATGTTGATGTTTTTCTCTTTTCCAGTCAGGTCCAAGGTCATATCTACGATGGACCACTCTTACAGGCTTAGCCTGAAAACTCTATGATTACCCTATAGACCTGATTAAGCCCACCCCAAACACCAAGGTCTGTAAGGTAAAAGAAAAGAGTGGGCTCCCTGGACCTTGACCGCTTTTTAGCCTCTAAAAACAAAATACATTAGCACTAGAAGGAAAATGTATATGCTAAACAAAACACTCCTCCATGTAACCATGTGGTAAGTGGCACAAAAGAAGATGCACCTAATGTATCAATGAAACTCTTTTTTGTGTGTGTGTGTGATGGAGTCTCACTCTGTCGCCCAGGCTGGAGTGCAGTGGCGTGATCTCGGCTCACTGTAAACTCCGCCTCCCAGGTTCACGCCATTCTCCCGCCTCAGCCTCCTGAGTAGCTGGGACTACAGGCACCCGCCACCACACCCGGCTAATTTTTTGTACCATTAGTAGAGACGGGGTTTCACCGTGTTAGCCAGGATGGTCTCAATCTCCTGACCTCGTGATCCGCCCCCTCGGCCTCCCAAAGTGCTAGGACCACAGGCGTGAGCCACCGCGCCCGGCCCAATGAAACTCTTAAACACATGGGAAATCATATTGTTTTCTTGTATAAGTAATACTGGATGTTCTCATTGTTTTCCCTACCTTTTATCTACTGCCTTTGTGAATATAATTCTTTGGGATCATAGTAGAAATCACATACTTACTTTATTATATTATCTGAGCACTCTGTAGATCAAGTATAATCATTGATCTCTCTGTGTTTTCTGAAAGTAAAGATAGTATCTGCCAACATACAAAACAACTGATAAGATTATGCAAACATAGCTTTGGGTTTATTCTACACAGAACTTAACTTTTCTTTTGCCCTTTGTCAAAAGTGCAATAAAATGTGAAAGTTATAACAAAGTTCTCAACCAGCTCAGTTCAGTTCAGTAATTCTCAACAGGACAGTCAGCTATAGGCCACAAATTTCTGTGCCTGTATCCCTTAGAAAGAAAAGGAAGAACACATTCCAAAAGAATATTCCAGTGTATGTATGGAACAGGAATTAAAAGAAATTAAAGAGTGTGTAAGCAGAAACTCGGTTGTATGTAAGAAAACCCAATTCCCCCTAAGAAAGAGAAAGAGCTGAAGTCCTTTAAAAATTAACTGCCTGTTTTTCTGTGGCTAGTGAGCCTTATCTCTCCCACTTTCCCAGGCATTGTGAAGACCCTGTGTCCTTAGCTGTGCAGCTGCAAGCTCACTAGGCAGAAAAACTCAAGTTGCAAAACATGTTTTTCCTTGAAAAGTAAAAAATGATGTAATGCATGTCTCAATTGAATAACTGCCTTTGTTTCTCACTTCTGCAGTATACTTTCCTCTGCACAGATCTCCCCCCACCCACGAAATGCTTAAAAGGTAACTTAACTCTTTGTTCAGGGCTCAGTCCTTTGGATGTTAATCCGACTGAACCAGTGCACCTAAATAATTAATAAATATCCTCCTGAGCCCCATTGGTCTCTCTGATTCCTTAAAAATCTCGTAACATTTCTGGGAACTCGCCTGGGATTGGAGACAACAGATTTACTGTCTCATTTGCCTGGGGGACTAGAGCCCCAGGGCTGGGGAGACCCAGCATCCAAGGCGCGCCACAGGGGAGCTTCACCCAGACAGAGACTGGCTCTCCCCACATCCCAGCAGACTGCCCGGCAGTGCAACAGAACCAGGAACAGGGCTGCAGGACGATGCCAGCACTTCAGGAACTGTAGTAAGGAGCAAGTGCCTAAGGCAGGGAAGCCTGTCCCATAAGGATGATCACCTCCCAGGGAATGACCACTAATCCAACCCAGAGCAGCTGGGGGTGGCAGGAGAGGCTTGCTAATTTGGATGAACCTCGTGTCCCCATTAACAAAGTGAAAGTGGTTTACTGGATCTGGAGACAGGAACTGGGAGTGTGTGGGTGTGTGTGAACCCACCCAGGACATGAGAGAGGCTCGTTTCGTCTGATGAGGAGTCCTGGGCAGGGGAGGTGTGTGAAAGTGTATGAAAGAGATGGTCTTGGGAGAGGCCAATGCGGGGAGTAACGTGAGGAGGCACAGATCCCTTAGGGCAGGCTGTGTACTCCAAGGTGAGCGTGGAAGAAATCAGACCTAGGATGCCACATACGGCCAACGGGACCAGTTTCACAGCCACAGCAGGCTGTGACAGGGGAAGGCACATTCCTGGCTAAGCAGTGTCTGAAACTCCCATAAAAGGACCTGGTCTGGTGGATCTGAGAGTGAAAGTGAGAGGGAAAGTGCACTGCAAGGGAGGAAATGGGAGGAAAAGTGTCGAAGCCAACTCCTTTGGAGTGCGTGATAAAGAATTTTAAAAAAGGATTTAGAGGTGATTATGGGATGAAACCGGATGCTCAAAAGTTAAGGACATACTGTGAAATAGATTGGCCTGCTTTCAATGTGGGGTGGCCCTCTGAAGGTACAATAGACAGAAAATTAATTGACCGTGTGTTTAACGTGGTCACCGGAGTTGGAAGACAACCAGGATACCCAGACCAGTTTCCCTGTATAGACTCTTGGCTCAATGTAGCACAAACTCACCCCAAGTGTCTACAGCCCTGTCTAAAGAGATATTATAAGGCATTAGTGGCTCAGGCAGCCCAACCAAAGGAAGAAAGAAAAACCAGATATAGGAACAGAGATGGCTCAATTTATAGCTGCTGCACTAGCAGAAAGTAACCCTGAATTTGCTAGAGGGCGTGGCCAAGGCAGAGGTCGGGGAAGGGGGCAGACAAGACCAGGAGAGGAAAGCCAGTCTTGGTTGGACAGGAACCAATGTGCAAAGTGCAGGAAAATGGGCCACTGGAAAGATGAGTGACCCAAAAAGGAAAAGGATGGAAATGATGGTCAATGGTCTAACACCCAAGTGCGTTATTCGGTTGCTAGTCATGGTGCATCAAGGGCAGATCCTGATCTGATTGGCTTAGCAGGGGCCAAGAATTTTGAGGACTGAGACAGACCGGGCTCCATCTTTTTAGGCCCTGCGTAGCCTATAATCTCTATGGAAGTAGGGGGCCAATTAATTAATTTTTTGGTCGATACTGGTACTGATTTCTCTGTGGTAACTCACCCAATTAGCCTCCCCACAAAGAACTGTGTTACTATTGTAGGGGCTACTGGGGCCAAAAAAAAAGAGACCTTTTTGCAAATCCAGGAGATGTGTTATTGGGGGACAAGAAGTGCAGCATGAGTTTCCATATATACCAAATTGTCCAGTGCCCTTGTTGGGGAGAGACTTACTCCAGAAACTGCAGGCAGAAATTTTCTTTACACCTAAAGGGAATATGACACTGGAGTTTGGAAAGTCCAAGGCAATGGTATGAACTCCAGCTGTCCCAAGGGCTGAGGAATGGTGGCTGTATGAACCGTGTGCCAGAAGGTCACCAGAACCGACCTACACAATATATGGGGGATGCTTTTCAAGGTACCAGGTGTATGGGCCGAGGATAATACCCTGGACTTGCTGCAAACAGACCCCCAGTGGTAGCAGAGCTTAACCCTCATGCTGCCCCGGTATGAGTCCGTCAATACCCACTAACCAGGGAGGCAATTGATGGAATAACAAAAGCATCTGAATCGGCTTTATACGCATGGGATTATAGTAAAATGCAAGTCCTCATGGAATACTCCTCTGTTACCCATGCACAAATCAAATGGGGAATGCAGGCCAGTGCAGGATCTCCGGGTGGTAAACAAGGCCACTGTCGCTATCCATGCAACAGTACCCAACCCATACACAATGTTGGGACAGATTCCTGCTGATGCCACTTGGTTCACATGTCTGGACTTAAAGGATGCCTTCTTCTGTTTGAAGCTTGCTCCCCAAAGTCAGTGGGGGCAATCGCAATATACCTGGACAAGGCTGCCATAAGGGTTTAAGAATTCTACCATTTTTGAGGAGGCCTTGGCTACAGATCTTGAGGCTTTTCCGCCACCTAGTGACAATTATGTGCTATTACAACACATTGATGATTTCCTATTTGCTGCCCCCACGAGGGAGGAATGACTCCAAGGAACAGAGAGGCTTCTTCACGTGCTGTGTGAAGCTGGTTATAAAGTGTCCAAGGACAAGGCAAAAGTCTGTTTTCAGGAGGCTGGATATCTAGGATTCATGGTATCCCAAGGCCAGCGCAGGCTTAAGTGCACGCAAGGAGGCTGTATGTGCACTGCCCACCCCAGTTACAAGGCCAGGGAATTTCTAGGCGTGGCAGGATTCTGCCGAATCTGTATTCCAAACTTCTCCCTTACAGCAAGGCCCTTGTGTGAGGCTATAAAAGGAAAGGAAAGAGAGCCCCTCCTATGGCAAAAGAAACAGGAAAAGGCCTTCAAGGATATAAAGGAAGCTCTCATCCAGGCCCCGGCACTAGGGTTGCCAAATGTAAAAAAGCCCTTCTTTTGTATGTGGATGAATGTCAAGGAATGGCAGTTGGAGTCTTAACTCAGTTCTTGGGCTCTTGGCATCGGCCGGTAGCATACTTATCCAAAAGACTGGACTTGGTGGCTTTAGGTTGGCCCCACCGCCTCAGGGCATTGGCAGCTACCGCAATCCTTATAGAAGATGCCAACAAGCTAGCCCTAGGTCAGAAGTTAATAGTTCAGTGCCACACGCCGTAGTCACCTTAATGGAGCAAAGAGGACATGGTTGGCTGTCCAACTCTAGAATGCTAAAGTATCAAGGGCTTCTATGTGAAAATCCCCAGATAACACTAGAGAATGTAAATACCTTGAACCCAGCTACCCTGCTGCCTGTGGAGGAACCCGATTGGAAGGATGCTGGGTTGCCTCACTCCTGGCAGGACCTTCCCCACTGTTGCATAAATATGGTGGACAAAGTGTTCTCGAGCCAGGAAGACCTCAGAGATTCCCCCTTGGAGAGCCCAGATGTTAAATACTTCACTGATGGTAGCAGTTTCATAACAGATGGGGTGAGATATGCAGGACATGCAGTAGTGACCCAACACTCAGTGGCTGAGGCTCAAGCCTTACCTTCTGGGACTTCCGCTAAGAAGGCTGAATTAATAGCATTAACCAGAGCACTGTTATTGGCCAAGGGGAAGAAAGTAAACGTATATACTGACTCAAAATATGCTTTTGCAACCCTGCACGCCCATGGGGGAATACACAAAGAGAGAGGACTTTTGACTACTGAAGGAAAAGAAATAAAAAATAAAGAGGAAATTTTGCAATTATTAGAAGCCATATGGGCTCCGGAGAAGGTGGCTGTCATTCATTGCAAAGGACACCAAATCAGGAAAAGCTATGAGGTGCAGGGCAACAGAAAGGCAGACCAAGAGGCTCGGCAGGCAGCAATGAGCAAGGCTTCACCTGAAGAAAGAACTCTAGCAATGCCTCTCCTTATAGAGCCCCCTTTGCTGGAGGTACCCCCTTACTCTTCGAGTGAAAAAGCTTGTTTTGTTCTGGAAACAGGGAAATATATTAAAGGTGGATGGTGGCTGTTCTCTGATGGGAGACTAGACGTCCCAGAGACAATAGCCTCAAGGTTTGTGAAGCAGATCCATCAAGGAACACACACTGGAAACTAGAGACTTTGATAGGTCAACACTTCTATGTGCCACGGCTCTCTGCCATCACCCACGCTGTTTGCGAATAATGTCTATCCTGTGTCTGGAATAAGCCAAAACCAGGACCTATTTGACCCCCAGGAATTCAGGAAATGGGAGCTGTGCCTTGTGAGAACCTGCTTGTAGACTTTACCGAGTTGCCTTGAGCAGGAGGTTACCGGTATATGCTAGTGTTTCTTTGCACCTTCTCAGGGTGGGTTGAGGCCTTCCCCACCAGGACTGAAAAGGCACGAGAGGTGACAAAGGTGCTACTAAAAGACATCATACCAAGGTTTGGATTGCCTTTAACCCTAGGATCAGACAATGGTCCTGCATTTGTGGCAGAAGTAGTACTACAGCTGACTCAGCTTTTAAAGATCAAATGGAAACTGCACACAGCCTACTGACCACAGCGTTCAGGGAAGGCGGAATGGATGAACCAGACACTCAAACAGCTACTAAAAAAGTTTTGCCAGGAAACTCACTTACGATGGGATCCGGTCTTGCCCATGGTCCTCCTCCAGGTCAGGTGTGCACTTACAGAACAAATTGGGTATTCCCCCTATGAAATATTATTTGGAAGGCCACCCCCAATCATTAATCAAATCAGAGGGTAGTTAAAGGAGTTAGGAGAGCTAACCCTTAGAAGACAGATGCAGGCTTCAGGAGTGGCAATGCAGGAGGTGCAAGGCTGGGTAAGTGAAAGGATACCTTTAAGTCTAACAGACCCAGTGCATCCACATAAACCGGGGATTCTGTCTGGGTTAAAATGTGGAATCCAGGCTGGGCGTGGTGGCTCACACCTGTAGTCCCAGCACTCTGGGAGGCCGGCGGGGGGGAGATCACGAGATCAGGAGAATGAGACCATCCTGGCTAACACGGTGAAACCCCGTCTCTACTAAAAATACGAAAACAAAAAATTAGCCAGGCATGGTGGTGGGTACCTGTAGTCCCAGCTACTTGGGAGGCTGAGGCAGGAGAATGGCATGAACCCGGGAGGCACAGCTTGCAGTGAGCCGAGATTGCGCCACTGCACTCCAGCCTGGGCAACAGAGCGAGACTCCATCTCAAAAAAAAAAAAAAAAAAAAGGTGGAATCCAACAACCCTGGGGCCCTTATAGGATGGGCTCCATATTGTGATCATGTCTACTCCCACTGCTGTTAAAGTTGCAGGTGTCACACCTTGGATTCACCATAGCTGGCTAAAACCAGCGGCAGCAGTGACTCCCCATGACGACCAGTGGACTAGCCAACAAGACCCAGATTGCCCCACCCGAACAGTCCTATGGCAAAACCCAACTACCGGTAAGAAGGACAACTGCCCTGCTCTGACCACACCGGAGGCTGGTCAGTCTACGCACAGGTGAAGCTTGAGAATCCTGCAAGCTCTGCTCTAGTCACAGCCCGGAAGCTGACTAGTCTATGCACAGCCGAAGCTAAAAGGACCATCTCCGGATAAGCAAATGTGGATACAATTTATAAGCCTAGCTATAATTCTGTCAATACTGGTTATTATGTTATGTTATTACTGCAAATGCTGCAAATGTCTATGCCCAGAGGAAGGTCTGCCATGCCCATGTGTAGTGTAAGCATGTTTCTATTATATACACTAATGTTCTTACCATTTCTGCCTATACTAAAAAAGGAGAAATCTCTAGAAAGATGCCCATACTGTGTACACACTACCTGGGTAAGAAATACCATAGTTAAAACTCTACTGTACCATACCTACTATGAATGTACAGGAACCAAGTTAGGAACCTGCACATACAACCAGACCACCTATTCATTCTGTGACCCAGGAAATAATCAGCTATATGTAGGTTATGACCCTAAACTCTTACCTTATGAATTCTGGTTTGAGGTACATATTAAATCAGAGGGAGAAAAAGAAGGAGAGCTTATAGCTCGAACCAAAGAAGCCCCTCCCTCCTATAAAAGGCGTAGTTCCTTGTACTTTGATGCCTGCCATGCCGCATATGTTCATAATCTTAAAAAAAACAGAAGCAGCCTGCAATGGTTTAACACAAGAGAGGCTGAGCAGGAACAGCCCTAAACATCTGTATGGAGAACCACAAATCGGATGCCCGGACTGTAACATTCAGTGGTCTAGGCTAACACAGCTCCAACACTTATATTCAGGATGGACTGCTCTGCTAAGTAGTATGTCAGTCAAACTAAATCGTAAGACAAGGACATGCAATTCTTTAAATTTTACTATCTTAAAGCCAGAGCTACTTTTTTGGTCTACAGGGCAGGCAGCACTATTATGAGTTGATAGACAAGAAGCAGGCCTTGGAGTTCCACTACTGATTGTCAAAAAGACTAGAAGGACTCAAATGTGTCCAATCCCCCAATTCTGGGTCCATAAGTCATTCTATAAGCATTTTGATCAGCCAGTGCCTGAGCTTCCCCCATCACCCAAAAACATATTTGCTCAACTAGCTGAAAACATAACTGGCAGCTTAGGAATTTCCTCATGCTATGTATGTGGAGGAACTAATATGGGTGACCAGTGGCCATGGGAGGCAAAGGAATTAATGCCACAAGGTAACTTCACTTTGCCTAACCCTGCCAGTGAACCAACAGCCTCAGCCAGTGTTTGGTTGTTAAAAACCTCCATAATTAAAAAGTACTGTATCACCCGATGGGGAAAGGCTTTCACAGAGGCAGTAGGAGAAACAACCTGCCTAGGGCAACAGCATTATGATGAGACTAAAAACAAAACTCTATGGAGAAATGCCCAGAATGACTCCTACTTACCAGGTCCAAACCCTTTCTCCTGATTCTCTACTCTAAGCCACACTTGGAATCGGCTAGAGGCTCCAAATGCTTGGAAGGCATCCTCTGGCCTATAATGGATCTGTGGAGCATGGGTATATCGGCAACTGCCGGCTAAATGGACAGGGGCATGTGTGTTAGGAACAATCAAGCCATCCTTCTTTCTAATTCCTCTAAAGCAAGAGGAACTCTTAGGATATCCAGTTTATGATGAAAATAAAAGAAGAACTAGAAGAAGCATAATCACAAAAATAGACACAAATGTCAAAAAGATGTGGACATAGGAGACTGAAAAGATAATGAATGGTCTCCTGAAAGAATCATTAAATATTATAAGCCAGCTATCTGGGTGCAAGACGGTTCATGGGGATATTGCACCCCAATCTATATGCTCAACTGCATCATAAGGTTGTAGGTAGTCCTTGAAATTATAACCAATGAAACATCAAGGGCACTAGGTTTATTGGCAATACAAGCAACACAAATAAGAAATGCTATACATCAAAATAGATTAGCTTTGGATTACCTCTTAGCCTCAGAAGGAGGAGTATGTAGAAAATTTAATTTAACCAAATGTTGCCTAGAAATTGACGATAATGGCCAAGCTATTATGGAAATCACAGCTAGAATGCGCGAGTTGGCCCACGTTCTAGTTCAGACTTGATCCGGGTGGTCCCTGGATTCCTTGTTTGGAGGATGGTTCTCAGCCTTTGGAGGATTCAAAACCCTCATTGGTAGGTTCTTGCTTATTCTTGGCAACTGCCTCATCCTCCCTTGCCTTTTCCCCCTGCTTACTAGGAGTATTCAGTCAACTCTAGAGGCAATAGTAACCGGACACACTACCGCACAGTTGATGGCATTAACCGAATATCAGCCACTGCCAGTAGAAGCAGCTCAGCTCCGCAAAGAGGTGGCAAGTAGTGGTGCTTTCTATTAACACCTTTGTTATAAAAAGCACCAAAGGGGGGAATGGAATAGGAATTAAAAGAAATTAAAGAATATGTAAGCAGAAACTCAGTTGTATGTAAGAAAACCCAATTCCCCTGAGAAAGAGAAAGAGTTGGAGTCCTTTAAAAATTAACTGCCTGTTTTTCTGTGGCTAGTGAGCCTTATCTCTCCTCCTTTCCCAGGCATTGTGAAGACCCTGTTTCCCTAGCTGTGCAGCTGCAAGTTCACTAGACAGATAAACTCAAGTCATAAAACATGTTTTTCCTCGAAAAGTAAGAAATGCTGTAATGCATGTCTCAATTAATTGAATAACTGTCTCTGTTTCTCACTTCTGCAAATATGCTTCCCCCTGCCCCACGAAATGCTTAAAAAGTAACTTAACTCTTTGTTCAGGGCTCAGTTCTTCGGATGTTAATCTTACTGGGCCGGTGCACCTAAATAATAAATATCCTCCTGAACCCCATCAGTCTCTCTGATTCCTTATCAATCCCACTACACTATGAGAACCTACATCTCAATGGTCAGGCATTGATCAGACATTGTGGCAATCCCCACATTTCTTGCCACAGGGCCCTGTCAACACAGCAGCCAACAAAGGTTTACTGAGTGAAGTACATATAGGTACAAAAAGACTTATAGAACCATTATTTTCACAATAAAACGTCTTGCCCCTGTTGCCCACTGCCAGAGAATAACCATCATCTCTCTTCTTTCAAGGACCCTTGTAAATAAACACATACAGACTGACAGAAGCAGGAAATGTGAGGCAGCATGTTTAATCATCTCCATCTATTCGAAAACCCCATGAGATAGTTATCATTGTTATTCCCATTTTACAGGTGAGAAAACTAACACAAACGGAGAGTGATCAAGTGAGATTAGCCAGCTAGCAACAGGAAGCAAAGCAAAATTTCAGATTCCAGCAGTTTAGCTCCAGGAAGAGCCAGCCTGAGGAGGAGACATCTTAGTTAAAATCAGAAAGAGGCTGTTAGATCGTCATCCCTTCCCATCTCTTTGAACGTGAATTGGTCAAATATTTTCCAGCCGTTTTCTTACCCATCCTCTGGGAACATGAGGTATGATGCGTGCACTCATCCATTAGGATCAGTCGTTGGGGTGACCGGAACCCACAGTACATGTAGGGGCCCACAAAATAGTTTAATTTCTTATATAAAATAAGGTTGATGAAAAGGGTCATTGTGCAAGCAAAAATAGAATGAGTCACTCAAACGATGGAGGATAGGTTCTACGGTTAAAACCTACTCTCTATATTCAGGACATTAACAAGTCCTGCAGTATCTACAAAACACTTCTTAAAGGAAGAATCTTAGAGCACTCAATCTGTCCTGGCTGTGTTTATTTGACAATAAATAAAATGTATTTATTCCTAAACAAGAGCTCAGAAAGATATCTGTAGAAAAGGGCAGGAGTAGAGGAAAAGAGGGCTATGCAGCAGCAGGAAACAAGGGAAATCACTGCAGGTCCACAGCACCAGCTCAGCACAGAAGGTAAGCGCGCATTTGTAATGGGTCTGTAGCCAGAGACATAGCAGAAGCTGCGCTATCCACAGTCACAACCAAAGGCAAAGGAAGGATGCCCTGCAATTTTAGAAATCTTGGCTGCAGCTGGGAACGGTGGCTCACGCCTGTAATCCCGGCACTTTGGGAGGCCGAGGTGGGTGGATCACTTGGGGCCAGCAGTTCCAGACCAGCCCGGCAAACATGGTGAAACCCTGTCTCTACTAAAAACACAATAATTACCCAGGTGTGCTGGTGCGCACCTGTAGTTCCAGGTACTCGGGAGGCTGAGGCACTCCTGAGTACCTGCACAATACATGCAAACACCCACCCCAACCTACTCCCCGGCCCCCCCGCCCTACTCCCCCACTCCACCCTACGCCCCCCCGCCCTACTCCCTCCCCCGCCCTACTCCCCCCTGCCCTACTCCCCCCCACACCCGTCCTACTGCCCCCACTCCAACACGTGCTCTCCCGTGCCCAAGGCAAGGCCAAGCCCCTGAGGCATGCGCACCTCAGCAGGCCCAACCCACAGCAAATAGTGGGAAGAGGAAAGGCAAGAGAGGAGGTCTCTAAGTGGATACACTGTTACTGAATCTAGGTACCCAGAAGATGGAGGTTGTAGTGAGCCCAGATAGTGCCACTGCATTCCAGAGACAGAGCAAGGCTGTCTCAAAAAAAAAAAAAAAAAAAAAAAAAAGAAAGAAAAGAAAAGCAATCTCGGATGCTCTAAGCATTGTGCATGTTTCCACCCTTGCACTTTGATGTGGATTCATTACTAAGAATTAATAGTGGACTTTCTCAAGGAGTGTGCTGCATTTTTACATAGTGCATTTGCGCAGCCCACAAGCTTTGCAAATCCAGGCCCAAGCTCCTGTTCCTGGAGACCTAGGAAGCATGGAGCTAGTGCAAAATCTCCCTTATCGCCATAAAATGGGCTTGCACAATTCAGCGCAGCAGCTTCCCCAAGTTCCACACTCACGCATGCCTGTCTACAGGACAACGCATGCAAGCACCCACCCCATCCTACTCCCCCGCGCCACGCCCTACTCCCCCCTCCCCCACACCCTACTACACCACTTACCCCTCCCCCCCCCACACCACCAACGCGTGCTCTCCCTCATCCGGGGCAAGGCCAAGCCCCTGACGCATGCGCACCTCAGCAGGCCCAACCCACAGCAAATAGCGGGAAGCAGAAAAGCAAGAGAGGAGGTCTCTAAGTGGATACACTGTTGCTGAGTCTAGACACCAGAAGAACCTTCCAGGCGGCGACTCACAGTTCTAGCACTGCCTAGGAGATCGTGGTGGCCCCAGCTCAGAATCTGCAGAAGTGCACAGCTCCATCCACACCACTCAGGGTATGGAGCCTCCGGACCAGTGTAGCCAGTATATCACCAGCTTGCTCAGCCCTGGAGTCGACGACGAGAAAGAACTACAGGGTCAGTACCTTGGTGGGACACATGCTTTTGCGAACTCAGGAAACCAGGGTTCTCTGGGAGAGGCGAGTCGACTGGATGATGCCCCTGCACTACCACTGCTCTCAGAGTGTAGCCCCTCACCGCCTCCTTCCAACACCCTCAGGACCAATGCCTTGATCTTTCTCTTGGGGTTTCTACTTTTCCAGATATGAATGCTGTGGTGCTGTCGCTTACTGAAGAGGTCAAAGAGGAGGAAGAGGATGCACAGCCTGAGCCTGAGCAAGGCACAGCAGCAGGAGAAAAGTTAAAGTCGGCAGGAGCCCAGGGCGGAGAAGAAAAAGATGGCGGCGGCGCAGGAGCTCCTGGCCACCTATGGGAAGGAAACCTCGAGGGCACCAGCGGCAGCGATGGCAACGTTGAGGACAGTGACCAGAGCGAGAAGGAACCTGGGCAGCAGGATTCGCGCCCACGGGGCGCCGTCGGGGGGCTGGAGCCTGGCAACGCGCAGCAGCCCAACGTCCACGCCTTCACCCCATTGCAGCTGCAGGAGCTGGAGCGCATTTTCCAACGCAAGCAGTTCCCCAGTGAGTTCCTGCGGTAAGCCCATTGCTCTGGTTGGCGCGCGGTTTGCAGGGAGCACATGCTGCTCCAGGGCGGCGTTTGGCTTTCCCGCAGTCCCTCTCCTACCCTCTCCCCTCCTGAACCAAAACCCATCTGGGGCCTGGTGTTGCTGCCGTCCCCTCCCCGCAGACCCCTGGCACCTAGTGGGTTCCGTAGTGGGGCTATGCCTATTAGGCATCATGCAGAATTTAAATGAACCAAGTTGGGCAACTTTGGGCTGAGGTCAGTTATGATAAATAACTCCTATCCCAGGCGAGGCAGAAATAAAGATGAGGAGATTAAGGTTCTGTACAGCAAGTGCAGGGTCGCATTCTGACCTTATTTAAAATTCTGAGAAGTCCGTCGTTCGTCTGGGTTTCCTTTGGTGTTAATTTTTCTAAGTTTCAAATAGTAAGTTAGAATGTCATTTATATTGATTAACGATTTTTTTTTGTTATGGGGGGGGGCTATTTTTTTATTTTTTGGAGAAAGAGTCTCGCTGGGACACCCAGGCTGGAGTGCAATGGTGCCATCTCGGCTCACTGCAACCTCTGCCTCCCAGGTTCAAGAGATTATCCTACCTCAGCCTCCCAAGTAGCTGGGATTACAGGCGCCAGCCACCACGCCCGGCTAATTATTGAATTTTTAGTAGAGACGGGGTTTCACCATATTGGCCAGGCTGGTCTCGAACTCCTGACCTCAAGTGATCCTCCCGCCTCGGCCTCCCAAAGTGCTGGCATTACAGGCGTGAGCCACCGCCCTGATTTTTTTTTTTTTTGGCATCTCCTTTATTTGTGGCATGAGAGAAATGTTCCTAATGTGAGGCTCAGCTGGGTGTTACAGAACAGCCTACTGGGTGTGGGGAGTTGGTAGAATAAAAAATTAAACACGAGAATGAAACGACACCCACAACTCCAAATGCTGAACACGTGTGGTTTCTTCCATAGAAGGAGGCTGGCAAGAAGAATGAATGTGACTGAACTCGCAGTGCAGGTCAGTAAACCGAAAAAGCAATCGGGCAGGGGAGCCATTCTAAAACCTGCTTCAGGGCTTGGACACACTTTGACCCAGACATTGCCATCTTGGTGTTTTTGTGGCCTTTTTCATGTATAGGCAGTGAGGTCTGAACTTTGGGATCTTTGTGGCTGGAAAATGCGGTAAGGAAAGCTCAGCTTGTGGAAATTTCCCATTACCAGAGGGAACATGACAATCCACGGAAAAAAAATTAGTACTGAACTGTTTCCTTTATTCCTTGTGTATAAAATATATTATACACTTGAATAAATTACAAACATATAAATATATGTATTCCAAATTACAAATATATATAATATATAACAGTATAAATTAAATATAGCATAATATATAAGATTCAATTCCCAGCCCTGGTATCCTTTAGGTAGCACTTCCATGTGGAGGCATCCTGGGGTCTTCTGACATGGGGATTATTCGAACTAATGCTCCAAAGAGCTCCATTAAACTAAATTATTTAATATATTTAAAACCAAGCATAAACTCTTTGGTTAAGAATTTATAAATGTTTAGGCATTGGGGTAAAGGAATAATTCCCAACCAGAACGTATGTTTCCTTAAGCTGAGACTGATGGCGGGGGATAGCATAAAGTTCAAGTGCCTGGCCCTCCTACTATTGTTTTTAAGTATTTGGTGAAGCCTTGTAGAGAGTGGCAGCTCTAAATTTTAATTTTCTGGAATACTTTGATATAGCAGGCTGAAAACATTGCTGACATAGTTGGTTTTGCATTATGGTAGAGATAGCGAAAAGGCTTGCAACCTTTGCAAGTTTATCTAGAAACCAAAACAAACTACAAGATCAATTTTTCATAAATTTCCACCAACCTAAGGATGGAAGTGTTAGGCAAGAATTGTATACAGTCACACTCATGGCTTGGGGAAGCTGCCCCCATTCAACTTTTGAAACTACCACATGCATCAGTGAATATTTTCTTGATCAATTTCTAGCGTTTAAGAGATTTTTTTGTTTCTTCCAGTTTGTTGTACTAATAGGAAGAGATGTGTTTTGTGGAATGTGTTGATAGTGGGGGATGGCTGTCAGGTCAGGCTAGACTCTTACCTGTGGTAATTTGAAATACCTTTTTATTTATTTGCTCAGGCTGTGATAATAAATTTGTAGGTCAGTGGATCCAAAGGAGTATTTGCAAAAAAAGGAAGAAAAGAAAGAAAAATCGGGATGACCTTAATAGCTTTTCTGCAGAGCTCATGTGTGTGAGTGCAGTGAGGGAACTATGCTGCGGTTCTGTCAATGGTGGCATGTAGAAAAGCAGCCTGACAAAATGGGGCACTGAGTGTTGGCATCCTGTTGCCCTCCATTTTCTCAGGCAGGCAATGCCAATTTGGGGGAGATGAAATATTGACGTTTTGGTGAATTGCCTTTCCCCTCCCTGGGTTTACATAGCATTCACTCAATGCAGTTCTGAAGGCAAGAGGACCACTCTCACTCGGCAAATAAGGAAAAAGGCATGATGTTCTCATCTATTGCCAAACATTTCAGCATGAATATCTCCAAAAATTTTTAATAGATGTTTCCCCCCTCTGTTTTGTAAAGATAGTAAGGGCTGGTTTATGAAACCAATACTGAGAATAGGGACCTAATGTTGTCCCATAGCACATTTGGCCCACTTTTGGCATTGCTTATGTTTATGAACCTTTGACCACAGGTACATTGGAATTGTCTCTAAACAAGCACTATTACAGTAGGCTTAAAATTTAGACTATGTATTCATGAGGGAGAAGGACTCCAAATAGTAAGATGGGAGAAGGAAAGGGGGCATCAAACAGGGAGAAGAGTCCCTTTGTCCCATAAAATTTGCAGTTTGGGAACTTCCAGAAGGATCAAAATACAATGGAAATGTCATTAACTAGAAGCTTGGGGGATAGGGTTGTTTAATTGACAGGTTTTATTTTTTGGTCTTTTAACAATTGGCAGGTGTTTAGGGAGTAGTGTTTTTTGATACCTCCTCCACATTACTAGTGAACATGTTCAGAGTTGCCTATTTGGACACTCCCGCTTTGGGAATGCTGATGAGATTGGGATCTTCTGCTTGAGTAGTGAGGGTAGATGGCTGAAGGCGTCCCATGGAACTGGGCAACCAAGTCTTTGTCCCATATCCCAGGACTATAGGGAGAACAAAGTGAGCTGACCTTGTCCTTAGCCCAGGAAGATTTGGAGGGAGGGATGAGTTGGAGCATGCAGAATTAGCAATGCTTCCTTTCTCTCAAACTCTCAACTGGGCAAAGCTTTTTGAGAATTTTTGTGAATTTGGACAACATTTGTGTCCTCCTTCCACAAAGCGTCAAGCTGAAGTGTGAAGAGTGTCCAGGGCTTCAGATACCCTCATTTCCCAGCAAGACTGGAAATCCACAAACTCCCTGGGCCCCCTGTAACGAGACTTGCCTTGCAATATACCATCTTTTTAATTCTCAAGGAGTTTCAGAAGATGAATGACCCCTTAGAATTTCTTGAAGGAAAGAAAACCTGTTTTAAAATACAATGTACTCTTATCGATTTTTTACTTTACACTGAAGATGGGCTTTTCAAAACGGGGGCCTCATCTTCTTGGTATGACTTTAAAAGGCACCCCCGCCTTTCTTTCCAAGCTCAGCTTCCCCCACGACCAGGGTGACAGTGGCCTAGTAAGTAGGAGTTGGTGGGCAGCTGGGTAGCTGATGGTCAAGTATCTGCAAGCAGACATGCCACACATAGCAATACCAGCAGGGATCGAGTCCCACTCATCAGCTACACCTGCACCCAAGAGTGGAAAAAGTAATATTACAGATAAAAGGAGAGAGACAAAGAAATAAGCCAAGCCAGAGCGTACGTAGCACATACTTGGAGCTCACTAGGGGAAAGGTGTGGTGTTCACCTTTCTAAGATATTTCAGTAGTAAGGAAGTAGCTTGTCTTGATACACCTGAGAAGGTTAAGGACATAGAGAGTTGCTTGTTGTGTTTTTTTCCATGATGAAATTAAATGCTCAGTATACTAAACCTGTTTCTTTTTTCCTCTGATTGAAGATTTGGTTTGAGAATAGAAGAGACAAATGGAGGAGACATCAGAGGGCGTTAATGGCAAGAAACATGCTGCCCTTCATGGTAGTGGGCCAGCCTGTCGTGGTAACCGCAGCTGAGGCCATCATGGCACCCTTGTTCATCAGCAGGATGAGAGATGGTTACTTCTGGGGCCACAGCCATTCCAGCAGCCTGTGTTTCCCCATGCCACCCTTTCCTCCTCCGTCCTTGCCCCTTCCACTCATGCTTCTTCCACCTATGCCACCCGCTGGCCAGGCTGAATTTGGCCCATTCCCTTTTGTTATCGTGCCTTCTCTCACATTCCCCAATGTCTAAGGGATAGCCTCTGTGCCACTTTTTGCCAGAGTGTCTTTGAGCCAGATTCATATTTTGCATAGCACCCCATCAAAAGTAGTTCCTCAAATGTCTATTAAATGTTTTAAAGAAAAGTACATCATTGACCCATTTTTAGGGCACTTTTAAAAATGTTTCTATAAATATGTGAAGGGTATGTACATTTGTTTTGTGTGTCACATGGGGTCAGTAAGTTCTGAATAAAAATTGTTAAGAAATGCCATTCAAACCGAGTGTCACGGACTCTCGTCTCATGCAGTAATCTTGAGTCACCATCTGGGGGCTGTGCATGTCACAGAATTTTCCCATGTGCCCATGGCAGGCTTACACCGACCCACACATTCTCTTCCACCCCCACCCCCAACACCCCATACTCATCTCCCCTCTGCCCCCATTGATACCAGGTACATGTGCAGGATGGGGTGGTGTGAGTCCCTAATGAGAGAATAGTGTGTTTCAAGTTACTGCCAGGGTGGAAAACAGCAAAACCAAAATGGTATCGGGAAGGAAGCCATGCCCACTCTTAAACATTCATTCAGTTTTTTCTTGCTATGGAAGACTTCTTTAAAGTAATTTTCTTTTAAAAGTGTAAATGTAAATAATGCCATGAAATTATACACTTATTTAATGGCTAAAATGGCAAATTTTTATATGGTTTACCACAACAAAAGAAAAGAAAAAATATACCAAAAAGTTTTTAAAAAGTGATCATGAACATTGTGGTCATCCTGTGAAGTGATTGCAATGCCTGCAGATAAGGAGTCATGGTTACAACAATATTTTCTCTGAAAATTATTTGATGGCCAGTTTCATAATGATTATGTTTTCAGCCTGAAGGAAAATTCCATTTTCTTGGGTGAGCATGAACTTTCTGTCAGGCTGTGTGCTGCTTTTCATTCCCCACTTCTCTCTTCACAGTTGTGGGTGTCAAGCTTCAGCCACGCAATTGCATTTGGTGTGAGGGTTCTGCAAGGACAAGGAGGTTTATTCATACCCCTGAAGCCACAAGCCTTGGTGGGAATAAGGAAAGTCCACGAATTCACTATGCATTAATGCATGCCTCTTGGCCAAGTGGATTCTTTTTTCTTCTCCGACTGAGATTTTCCTTTTTTTTTTTTTTTTGTTTTTTTGCTCTTGTTCTCATTGTATTGTGCTTTGTATAATTATTTACAGTAAGTCGCGCATGTCAGGGTACATTCCGTCTGGAAATTGTTTCCATTTAGTACATTTTGTGCCAGTCGGTCTATTCCTGCTCATTATTTTGTTTTTTCTACATTCAGACTGAAACATTTGGTAGCCTAGAGATACTCAGAAATAGGCAAAGAAAGGTAAAAGGGGAGGAGGGGAGATTGAAGTCATACTTCCATTATCCCTCCCCGTGGTTATCAGATTCATAAAATTTTTACACCATCAAAAGACATTTTTAGCCATATATGTTTCCTTTATGTAGAAAATGAGATCTCCTATACTCAGTTGGCATTTGTTTTCATGTATCTGATAAGTACCTGTTAGAATTATAGGTCAAGATGTTGTCTAGCTCTGGTAACCTAGATTCTGAACTTCAAAGCAGAGTTCTTGTACCTTAAGAAATTCAAATTCATAGAATTATAGTTAGGATGTCATTTACTGACCTTGAACAACACATTGTTTAGGTAGCATACAATGGGACTAGTTCAAGGGGCTGGGTGGAGAACAAGTTACAATTTTTTCTGATGGAGAACATTACTGGAGACAGTACCCTTTAAAACTTTCATTCCCTTTTTATTAGCAGCTAACGTCTTGTATGCCTTTACTATGTGACAAGCAATAAAATAATTTCCTTGGATGATTTTGTTTGATGCTCAAATGAATCCTAATAGTGAGGTTCTAGCATCTTCATTGAAAGAAGAGGAAACTTATCCATGGTGCAGAGCTAATCAGAGGAAGAGGCTCTGAAGCCAAGTTTGTCTGCCTCCAGAGCCCATGCTTTGTCAAGTTTAATTCAGCGGTGGTGCACTGGGATGCCACAGTTAGGGCAATCTGGCTTCCAATCCCAGATGCACCACTTCCCAGCTGTTTCCCCCTGGGCATTTTACTTAAGCTCTGTAGTATCATTATTATTCTCTATAAGATGATAATATTATATCACAGAATTGATGAGAGGAATAAATAACATATGTAAGTGGCCTTCCACAATGCCCAGCCAGAGTAAGCACGCAGAAATGTTTTCTACTATTATTCTGTATTATCTTCTATCATCATATTATTATAACCTGTTGTTCCACCTTTCCTGTGTGGTATAACAGAAAGAGATCTGATTAAAAATAAGGTGGTCTGGGTTCTTGCTGCAGCTCTACGCTGTCTTTGTTACCTTGAATGAGTCACTTAACCTACTATATCTCTGTTGTCTCATGTGTTAGGCCATTCTTGTTTTGCTATAAGGAAATGCCTGACGCTGAGTAATTTATAAAGAAAAGAGGTTTAGTTGGCTCACAGTTCTGCAGGCTTAACAGGAAGTGTGACGCTGGCATCTGCTTCTGGTGAGGACCTCAAGAAGCTTACAGTCATGGTGGAAGACAGACTGGGAGCAGGCATCTCACATGGTGAGAGCAGGAGCGAGAGAGTGGGTGTGGGAGGTGCCACACACTTTTAAACAACCAGATCTTGTGATAACTCGCTCACTATTGCAAGGACAGCATCAAGCCATGAGGTTTCCACCCCCATGACCCAAACACGTCCCAACAGGCCTCACCTCCAACATTGGGGAAAATAAGGATTACATTTCAACATGAGATTTGGGCAGAGACAAATATCCCAACCATATCATCTCACCTATGGAATCATGACAGTAATAGCATGACTCATGTATTCGGAGTAGGTTTAGTGGTAAAAGTTTATCAGGCATATTTCAAAAAATCAGAAAAAATAGGAATGAATGCCTTATGGAAAAAATCATTTCACGCATTGTTTTCTAGAGTGTGGGGAGTACCATTCATGTTTATATGCATGCTCGACCCCATTTTCCCAGATCAACAATTACTGTTCGTCCTTTCTTGACAGAGAAAAGGAATCAAATGAAGTGAATAATACGGAGAGGAATTTTTTAAAGTGAGCAGAGTGGATATTTGTAAAGGCTTTTCCATGTTTTCGCTATGGTAGTGATACTGTGGCTGTCTGTATAAAAAGGGTGTATCATTTAAACATGCCCTGAAATAGTTAATGATGAAATTTTGTGATGTCTCGATGTGCTTCCAAATAATCCCAGGTTGGGTGCAGGGATGTTGGAGAAATCAGCAAGGCTATTGATGAAACAAGACTGGATATTAATAATTGTTGAATGTGGGTGGTGGCTATATGAGTGTTCATCTTATGTTTCTTTTATATATTTTGGACATTTCCTATAATTTTTTAAAAAATAGTAAGGGTCGAAAACCTAGCTGCTAACAGGGCCAGGAAGGTAACATAAATGAAGAAAACAAGCAGAGTGGGGACTGGTAAACTGGGAAAGGATATGTCTCCCCCAAAGGGAATGGCCACTACTCTGCTTCAGCCTAATTTTTCTGGTCAGGACTTTGGGGTCCAGATCTGGCAGATTTTCCAGTTTGTAAAGATTGGCCAGAAATAAGTGTTTACATGAAACCTTCTGATCCTTAGATCTGAGCAATCAATTCAAATACGTTTTATTTAAAATTACACTGGTCATCCGAAACAGATCTGCAGACCAGATATAGGATGCAGCTTCCAATTTGCAACCTGTACTTGAGAAGGTAACTTTAGGCAAATTCAAAACCGTGGAGCAATAGAATATGATTGAAAGCAACTCTAAAGCCAGCAATCCTAGGATGCCATCATTCCACCTTATTCTTTTCTCATTATAAGTCCTGTTCTCATGTGATAAAAGAAAAACTTCAGCCAAATTACATTTAAAGGAGTTTAATTGAGCAATGGACGATTTGCAAATCGGGCAGCCCCCAGAATGACAGCAGATTCACAGAGACTCCAGTGCAGCCATGTGGTGGGAGAGTTATAGACAAAAAAGGGAAACTACATACAGAAATCAGAAGTGAGATAGAGAATGGCTGGATTGGTTACAGCTCGACGTTTGCCTTATTTGACATTTTCATTTTACCAATAATTTTTAAAACTGTCTTTATTTCCCAAAAATTACTTAAGACACATGAACTAAAAGGCATTACACTTTTTACTTTTCTGACAAAATATGTTATTTAAGCTTTTATTATTTTTAAACCAATTAGTGAAAGCTCTTTTATATATAAACATCAAACACATAATACATATAAATCCATAGACAGAAGTTAAAGGACTCATTTTCCAAGCCAGGAATTGAACCCTGAACCCAGGCTGCCATTGTGAAGAGAAAGCATGGCCACATGGTTACAAGGTCAAGCTCCCAGGGACATACAGGACAAGAGGGAAACCTTATCCAGTTTTTTTTTTTTTTTTTTCAGGGACCTGCAGCAAAGCTTATAAGTGATCAGTTTGCTTGGCTGTCTTGAACAGCGGGCTTACAGGTGTCCTAAGCCTGTATTCTATCCTAAGGTACCCCTCATTAATGACAGAAAATATGGAAAGACACACAAAGCATACCAAATTTGCTACAGCTTAAGACTAGCCTTACAAGTGCTTTTTCTGATTAATTTAAACTTTACAGGAGAGTAACAGTGATTGTTACCATTTATTCAACCTGTTTGCACAGAGAGAGAGAGAGGCCAGAAGTCTGACTGGTAAGAAATTCTTACCTGTTTGCCAGCATGCCAGGCTTCTGTGTTCCGTTTCCCTAAGTGGCCCTAGTGACCCAGCTCGCTGCACCATAGCCCTGGGGGGCCAAGCCGCAACACAAAGGAAAATTATGTTTTTCTGTTTGGGCCAGAGTAAAATATGTGTGACGAAACATAGACATTAGCTACTCTGCTTAGCACCCAATATTAAACTGGCAAGGCTTAAATTTGTCCTTAGATGGGTCCCGTCATCTTTAATCCAACTTCTGACTAGGAATTTCAACACGTGGTCCCTGGGCAAGATGGTCACCCTGAGTAATAGAAAAGATAAGAAAGGGAAAGGAGAGAGAGAAAAGCATTGCCTGTGGCAGGGTGGGGAAGGTGAAGAGCTCACAGAGGCCAGAGAAGGACCCACCCATTCATTGCAGTGACACTGAAAATGAAAAGTTCAGGGGACCACTTGCCAGTAGTGAAGGGATCTTTTCCAGCAGTTCCATCAGCTGTCAGGATTCCCCTTCTGGGGAGGAAAAAGCTCCCCATCTCCCATGGTCCTGCACATGCCTAATCCCGTCACCCATAGCCATCAGCAAAAAGTGTAAGACCGATTAATCCAAAGAGAATAGCACTTAACATTCCATAGTGCCAAACCCGTCCTTAGCCAAAAGGGATTTTACCAAGAGCCCTCATTTTTAAATGTATTTCAATGTGTTGTTGTTCATTTGGAACGTTCCACTGTAAGTACAAGCGATTCTACTGCCTCAGCCTCCCGAGTAGCTGGGACTACAGGTGCATGCCACCACGCCCAGCTAATTTTTTGTATTTTTAGTAGAGATGGGGTTTCACTGTGTTTAGCCAGGATGGTCTGGGTCTCCTGACCTTGTGATTCACCTGCCTCGACCTCCCAAAGTACTGGGATTACAGGCTTGAGCCACCGCACCTGGCCTCTTGTTCTCTTATTTTCTCCCAAACATACAGAATCGCTCTCTCTGTTCTGAGCCAACTAAAGCTGGGGGTGGAGTGACATAGGTATTAACACCCCTGTGGCCACCACCACTACGACTGTGCTGGGTCAGACCTGAAGCCAGCGCAGCACTGGGTCTCACCCAAGGCCTGCTGTAACCACTCCCTGGCTACTGTCTCTATGTTTGCTTAAGACCCTGGGCTCTACAATGAGCAGGTGGCAAAGCCAGCCAGGCCTGTGTCCTTCCCTCCAGGTCAGTGAGTTCCCCCAGGCCCCAGGTGGGTCTAGAAGTATCATCCAGGAGTCAGGGACTAGAGTCAAAAACCTTCTAAGTCTACCTGGTGTTCTATTGTATTGCAGCTGAGCTGGCACTGAAACCATAAGACCTAGTCCTTCCTGCTTTTCCCTCTCCTTTCCAAAGGCAAAGGAGCCTCACTCCATAGCCACTGCCACCCCTGGCCACAAGGAGTACTGACAGACTACCATCAATGTTCCGTTAAGGCCCAAGGTCTCTTAAGTTAGCTTGTGGTGAATGCTGCCTGGTCTGGGACTCATCCTTCAGGGCACTGGGCTCCCCTCTGGCCTGGGGCAGGTCCAGAAATGCTGTCAAGTCCTGGAATCTGGAACCTCAAGAACCTGCTTGGTGCTCTAGCCCCCGTGGTGGTGTTGGTACCTGAAGCCAGCAAGTCTCAGAGGCTCGTGATGGCCCTCAACGTAGTGCCTGTGTATTGCTGTTGGTTATTCAGGGCCCAAGGGCTCTTCAGTTAGCAGGTGATGAATGCTGGCAGGATGGGGTCCTTTCCTTCAGGCAGTGGGTTCCCTTCTGGCCCACAGTTTGTCTAGAAATGTCATTTGGGAACTAGGGCTGGAACAGGGGCCTGTTGACTCTGACTGGAGCCGTATCTTGCTGTGGCTGAGTTGGTATCCAAGACGCAAGACAAAGTCCTCCCAACTCTTCCCTCTCCTCTCCTCAAGCAGAAGGAGGGGCTCTCTTTTAGAACCACAAGCTGTGCATCCTGGGGTTAGGGGAAAAGTGATGCCAGCATTCCCTTGGCTGTCCTAGCTAGCGTCTCAGCATGTTGTGTTCCCCGCCCCCCCACCCCCAATCCACTGTGTCTGGGCCTAGTTCAGCCCTAGGACTTACCTAAAAGTTGCAGTCCTTATGGCCTAGGCTGCCTTTCAAGTTTACTTAGAGACTGAGAGCACTTTGGCCCTTCATGGTGAGGTTTGCAGGTACTCAAGTTCAGACTGCTGGGATCAGTGATTCCCCTCTGGCTAGGGCTGGTTTAAATGCTCCCTCTGTGAGTGGGCATCAACTGAGTTTGATCTGGTTTTCCTTTCTGCTGTAACAGGACATTGCTGAGTGCAATGCTTCACAATTGAATTGTGAAGCAAAAGAACTGTGTTCTCTCTTCCCCAGTGCCCAGAAACACTCTCCACACCATGCCATGGCTGCCAGGGTGGGGAAGGGGTAGCATTGGTGATTCAGGATTGTTTTCTATGTCTCTTCAGTGCCTCTTTCAGTGATATGAAATTAAAACCAGGTACTGTAAGTGCTCACCTGATTTTTGGTTTTTAAGAAGATGTTCTTTTCTGTGTAGGTAGTTGTTAACTTGGTGTCCTTGCACAGAGTGGCAGGAGGACGATCAGCGGAGCTTTCTATTCTGCCATCTTCGTCTGCCTCCTTTCCTAGCCTCATTTTCCCCTGCTTCCTCCTCTGCCCCCTGGGTCCTGAGCACATGGGTCTTGAGAACACACCAAGCTCGTTCCCACCTTGGGGCCTTTGCACTGGCTGTTCTCTCTGCCTGGAATGCTCTTCCTACAGGTTTTTGCATGGCTGCCTCCTTTATTGCATTCATGATTCTGCTCAAATGCCCTCTCTAAGCACCTGAGCTAAAATGCCTAACCCCACAGTCTCTCTACTTTTTTGTTTGGTTATTGGCTCTCTTGTTTAATGTCTGTCTTCCTACCAGAGGGCAGGATTCAGAATTTAAACAGTGTCCTAGCACATAATGAGAGCTCAGTTATCTTCTGTTAAAGATAAAAATGAAGCCGCACTTTACGTGTACCCGAAGGCCAACCACTCATAACCATGTAACCAAAATTTAATTCTTCCCAATTTCCCCAAAACACTGTCTCTAATCATAAATATCAAACATAACCTTTACATCGTTGTCAGCATGATTCAGTGAAATTAAACCAATCAGCTATAGGCAAATCAGTTTAAACAGCTCTGTTTACCTTAAAAAGAATGATAACGTAAAACAGCCAACCACAAAAAAAATCAAAATATTCTCCTTTATGCTTTATAAAGTGTGCTATGACTGCCATAAGGTGAGCTTTCTACCACTTTGTTTGAAGTCTCCTGGATCATGAGCTGTACTTTCTCTTACTGTATAACAATAAACTTTAAAATGTTTCCTAACTTGATCTGATTCTAATTTTGACACTTCCAATAATCTTGAGAAATGCTCCTGAGCACTTTGGGTCTGGTATTCTTAGAGAGGGCAAACATTCTCATTTTTCAAAGGGGAAGTTGAGGCCCAGAGAGAGACAGTGACTGCCTGAAGTCATAAAGTTCCAGCACTCTCCTTCCTTACTCCCTTGTTCTCCTGGTCTAGGGGACATCAGACATCTTTAAACATTTGGTCTCACCATAGAAACTTTGAGATCCAGTGCATTAGGGTTCCCTAGAGGGACAGAACTAATAGCATATATATATATATATATATATATATATATATATATATATATATATGTATATGTAGGATATATACATATGTATATGTAGGATATATATATGTATATATATACAGAACTTATATATATATACAGAATATATATATATACAGAACTAATAGGATATATATATATCCTCCATATATATATATCCTCCATATATATATATCCTCCATATATATATATCCTCCATATATATATATCCTCCATATATATATATCCTCCATATATATATATCCTCCATATATATATATATCCTCCATATATATATATATATATATCCTCCATGTATATATATATGGAGTTAATTAAGCATTAACTTACATGATCACGAGGTCCTATAGTAGGCTGTCTGCAAGCTTGAGGAGCAAAGAGATCCGGTCTGAGTCTCAAAACTGAAGAACTTGGGAGTCCGATGTTCAAGGGCAGGAAGTGTCCAGCATGGGAGAAAGAGGTAGGCTGGGAGGCTAGGCCAGTCTCTCCTTTTCACGTTTTTCTGCCTGCTTCATATTCACTGGCAGCTGATTAGATTGTGCCCACCAGATTAAGGGTGGATTTGCCCTGTGCAGCCCACTGACTCAAATGTTAATCTCTTTTGGCAACACCCTCAGTGAACACCTAGGATCAATATTTTGTATCCTTCTATCTAATCAAGTTGACACTCAGTATTAACTGTCATACCCAGAGTGGCTGTTACTTCCCAAAAATATTCAGTCTGTAATTGATAAAGTGGGGTTTTTATCCTGGTATGTCAGACTTGTGGCTGAGACATTCTGACACTCGTGAGGCTGGAAGGGAAAGAGGCAGTGGATAAAGTGGGCCTTGGCTCGTTCTCATAGGTTGCGATTAACATCTGAAGCACTTGCTTTCAACCTGAAGAACTTCATTATTTCTTGTGAGGTGGATCTACTAACAACAAATCCTCCCATTTTTATTTAACTGGGAATGTCTTTGCCTTCATTTCTGAAAGGTAGCTTTGCTGGATGTAGGATTCTTGGTTGATAGTTTTTTCTTTAAGCACTTTGAGTATTTAATCTTACTGCCTCCCGGCCTTCATTGTTTCTGCTGAGAAGTCAACTACCAATCTTACCGGGGTAAGTGATGAGACATTTTTCTCTTGCCACTTTCAAGATTTTCTCCTTGATCTTAGCTGGTTTTACTATGATGTAATCTGTTTGTGGATTCTTTACATATATCCTTCTTATAATTCACTGAGCTTCCTGAGTGTGTAGGTTATTGTTTTTAAAATAAATTTGGGAAATTTTCTGCCATTATTTCTTTGACTATTTTTTCTGCTCCTCTCTATGTCTTCCTTTCATCTCCTCTCTATCTCTTCCTTTCTTCTAGTAGATCCCACTTAGGTTTGTGTGGCTGATGGTGTCCTACATTTGTCTGAAGCTCTATTTATTTTTCTTCACTCTTTCTTCTCTCTAGTCTTCATCTTGCATAATCGCTATCAATCCTGTTTCAAATCTGCTAATTCTTTCTTCTGCCAGTTTAAATGTGCTATTGAACCTGCTAGTGATTTTTTTCATGTCAGTTCTTGTACTTTTCAGATTCAGAATTTCCATTTGGTTCTTTTAAAATAATTTCTATCTCTTTAATGATATTTTCTACTGGATGCAACATTGTTATCATACCTTTATTTTCTGAATCATGCTTTCTTTTAGTTCAGTAAACATATTATTTTTTTTCTCTGTAGAGATGGAGGTCTTGCTATGCTGACCAGGCTGGTCTCAAACTCCTGGCCTCAGGCAATCCTCCCGCTTCAGCTTTCCAAAGTGCTGGGATTACAGGTATGAGCCACCACACCTGGCCTGCAAACATATTTATAATGGGTATTTTGAAGTCTTTTTCTGTTAAATCCATCATGTGGTTGCTCTCACAGGCAGTTGGTGTTGTCTGCTTTTTTCTGCTGTATGGGGCATACTTTCCTGTTTCTTTGCAGGTCTGTATTTGTCTGTTCTCACATTGTTATAAGGAAATAGCCGAGAGCAGGTAATTTATAAAGGAAAGAGGTTTAATTGACTCACAGTTCAGCATGGCTGGGGAGGCCTCAGGAAACATACAATCATGGCAGAAGGTGAAGGGGAAGCAAGGCGCCTTCTTCACAAGGCAGCAGGAAGGAGAAGTGCAAGCAGGAGAAATGCTAGACGCTTATAAAACCATCAGATCATGTGGCACTCACTCACTATCACGAGGACAGCATGGGGGAAACCGCCCCCATGATCCAATTACCTCCACCTGGTCCCATCCTTGACACATGGGGATTATGGGGATTAAGGGGATTACAATTCAAGATGAGATTTTGGGTGGAGACATAGACAAACCATATCACATGCCTCATAAATCTTTTGCTGGAAATTGAAATCATTTTTGAGACATGGTCCCACTCTGTCACCCAGGCTGGAGTGCAGTGGTGCAATCATGGCTCACTGCAGCCTCGACCTCCTAGGTTCAAGTGATCCTTCCACCTCATCCTCCTGAGTAGCTGGGACTATCAGCATGCACCATTACATCTGGCTAATTTTTTTTATTACTTTTGTAGAGATGGGGGGGTCTCTCTGTATTGCCCAGGCTGGTCTTGATCTCCTGGGCTCAAGTGATTCTTCCACCTTGGCCTCTCAAAGTGCTAGGATTACAGGTGTGAAGCATTATGCTTGGCCACAAAATTTTTGATAATAGGTTGTAGCAACTGCCCCCAACCCTGGCCTCTGGGACTTGTTATTTGCTGGTATATTTTTTTAGTGACTGGCTGGATTATTTTAATGAAGCTTATTCCTTCTCCTCATAGTCTTAAGCCTCTGATGTTGCTCTTCAGGAAGACATGACTTTGGGTGTGTACACCGTCACTCTAGGATGGCAGTGGTGTTAGTAGGGCTCTCTATCTTTCCCTTACCATGCCCAACTATTAAACTCCACTAATTGCCTGCTGATCATTCTATTGTTTTCAGCAATGCTCTAGGACATAAATTGTTCTACAAACTAATTCAATTAAATTGTGGTTGATTTGAAGGAATAGTTTTTGAGGTCCACGTCTGATATTTGTTCTGATATCAGGAGTGCTCTTACCAGCCATCTTATTTCCTGGTTTTCTCCTGAAAACGATCCAGCTTACAGGCCATGCTTTATCTTCATGAGATCCACAAATCTCAACTGCCTTGTGTGACAACGTCCACTGTTCTTGAGAGCACTCTTAGGTTTGAACTTTACACTCTGTTGCAAATGAAGTCAGTCCCTTTGGGAAGAGATTAGGAGCTACCTGTTTTGTAGCCTGTTCCTCCTCCAAGGCAAAATCTTTGAGCAAGAGCTCTAGAGACAGGGTAGGGACGGTGGCAAGCTTCTGCCTGAGTGGCAACCCCTTTCTATGGGCTGAAGCCTTGGCAGAGTGGGGTGCAGCAGCCTAAGGTGCTCTCGGCTTGCCTCTTCAGCATGTAACCACCACCTCATGAGCGAGGCAAGGAAAACTGGAGCCGCAGTTTCCTCAGTGTGTTGCATCTAAGGTAGAGCCTCCATTAAATAACTGGGGGACAGAGTAGGCAGATTAAATGAGCCACCATCACTCAGCTGTACTCACCTGATACTTAGCCTCAGAAACAAGTAGCTGGTGTCAGTATGAATGATGCTGAAGCGCTGCTCCTCTTGGGAAGAAAGTCCTCTGGCTGGGAGCCAGAGGGGAGAGGGAGCCCTATGCTCTTGTCTGCAGCAGTCTGAAGTAGAATCTCTGCCTTACTGATCTGGGAGGGGGAAAGGAAGAAGCAAGCTGTAGTGATTCAAATACCACAGACTTGCTTTTCGTATTGAATTTTTGTAGGTTCTCTTAGAAAGATGTTTCTTCATTTGCTGTTTTCCCTTAGGACCATTTCCAGGGGCTTTAAGTTGTTGTTTTAAAAATAATATTTACCACTTTCACTTGGGAGTGCATCAGCAGAGTTCCTCAAGCTGTCATGCGGGAAGTTGAACTCCGTGTTTGGTACTTTTTTCATTTGCACAGTGATCTTGTTTTTTCTATGCCTAGACAAGGTTATGAAGTGGTATTTTTTTTCTCACTTCAAGATCACAGAGTGATTTTGTCTGGCAGTAGTGCTCTGTGAGACTGTTTATGTTCAACAGGAAAACATCAAGACCTAGTTGTGAGTACCAGGCCAGTGCTGGCTGTCAGGGACTGCGATATGGTTTGGATTTGTGTCCCTACCCAAATCTGATGTCGAATTGGAGGAGGGGCCTGATGGGAGGTGATTATATCATGGGGGAGGATTTCCCCATTGCTGTTCTCACGATAGTGAGTGAGTTCTCATAATATCTGATGGTTTAAAAGTGTGTGGCGCTTTCCCCCCTCACTCTCTTGCTCTCCTGTCACCATGAAGAGATATGCCTTGCTTCCCCTTCACCTTTTGCCATGATTGTAAGTTTCCTGAAGCCTCCCAGTCATGCTTCCTGTTAAGCCTGTGGAACTGTGAGTGAATTAAACCTCTTTTTCTTTATAAATTACCCAGTCTCAGGTAGTTCTTTATAGTATGAGAACGGACTAGTACAGACTGCTTATCACCTTCTCACAGTGTAGAACAATCACTTCGTAATTATCCTGTCTAAGGGGCAAGGAAGCTTGGGCATTTATCCACCAACTCCCAATAATCATTGGTTGAGGGTTGCTCCTGGGGGCATTTATTCCCCAGCCTTCCCTGTTCAGGCAGAGGGGCTTCAGACCCCAGAGGAAGCATCAAGCTGTTGGAAATTGGGCCAAGTACATATGGCTGAGATCTAGTAGGACACAGACGACATCTGCTATAGATGACCTGCCAAAGATCCTGAAAGGGCCAGGATTTGAGCTCAGTGTTATCTGATGACCATGTCTTAGCCATCACTTGATTACGTGAATGGAGAGGTTTGAAAAGAACAGCAGAACTTTGCTGGAGGGGTTGTCAAGATTACTTGCCTGAACAGTTTCTCATGTATATATTACACAGACTGTTGGAGATACCTGCTCTGTTCCCAGCTCCTGGCTAGACGATGGGGTCACAGAGATGAACCAGGCATGTTTTCTGCTCTTATGGTACAATCTGTCTGTTGAGGGTGGGATATCTGAAGGGACAAGCCCACACTTCGTCCCCAGTCCTACCTGTGTTGGCTAGGGAGTCCTTCCTGGAGGATGTGTTGCGTAAACAATGGACAGAATTTAGGGAACATCGAGCCTACTCTTTTTACTTTACA
Source organism: Gorilla gorilla gorilla (assembly GCF_029281585.2). NCBI lineage: Eukaryota > Metazoa > Chordata > Mammalia > Primates > Hominidae > Gorilla > Gorilla gorilla. The sequence goes on from NC_073247.2 coordinate 131,882,864, forward strand.
GATGAAGGAACACAGGCGCACAGCAAGGGAGTGGTCTGCAAAAGAGAACATATAGACTGCACCCTGGAGAAGGCCAGCTTCTAAGTGGCCACGCCCTTCCTTAGCTCCCCAGTCACCCAGATACAGGAAGTGCTCACTACATCAGATTCAGCTCCTCAGCACTTACCAACTCCATCCTGCCCAGAATGCTTTCCTTCAAAGGCCTGCAGGCTCAAGGCTCTGTCTTAAGCCTGAGCCTTTTTACCTCTAAAGAAAGTAATCAACCTCCTCCAAAGGCATTCAGTGTCCTGGTATGGGAGAATATGTGTGTATACCAGGGTCTGGGAATTTTGAGAAACCATCTTAAGGTTTGGTGAGTTGCTTTTTCTCCTTATGTGAATTTATACAGTCCTCTATGGAGTTCTGGAGGGAAAATGGACCAAACAAAATATTTTGTTTGAGACAGGGTCTCACTCTATCTCTTAGGCTGGAGTGCAGTGGCACAATCTTGGCTCACTGTAGCCTTGACCTCACAGGCTCAGGTGATCCTTCCACCTCAGCCTCCAGAGTAGCTCGGACTACGGGCATGCAGCACCACACTCACCTAGTTTCTGTATTCTTTGTAGAGATAGGATTTTGCCATGTTGCCCAGGTTGATCTCAAACTCCTGGGCTCAAGTGATCCTCTTGCCTCTGCCTCCCAGAGTGCTGGGATTACAGGTGTGTGCTACTGCACCCAGCCGAAGATTTTTTTTAAAGTGAAAACAAAGTATGTTTTTATCTATTTCCAAACTATAGCATGAATTTCCCCAAGAAACTTTTAGCAGATGCTCTCCTCCCTTTTGCAAATATACTAAAACTATTTTATGAAAACAGTATTGGGAATATGGACCCAAAACACAGTTATCCTGTTGTAGAGATTTGGCCAATGGTACATTTGAATTCCTCTAAAATGAACTCTGTTATACTGACCTGCTTTTGACTATATCCTTTATACAGCACTGTAGAGGGCTTTCTGCAGGCCCAGAGCAATGGAGTGGCCTACATAAGAGAACACACACAGCTCAGCTTAGAAGAGGCCAGCCGCTGAATGGCGATGCCATCCCCTGGGCCAGAGATCATTCAATTAAGAGAAACACACACCAGCCCAAGTTCAGCTCTTCAGCACCTACCACATTATCTAGCCCAGAACTATTTCACTTAAAGGGTTGAAGATTCAAGTCCCTTCCCCAGTCATGGCACTGGGCCATTTTACCTCTAGGAATAGTAAACAACCTCCCCTAAAGGCATTCAGTATCTTGGTGTCCATTCTTACAGGCCCTTGAGGGAGTGATACAACTTGTACCCTCCTCACAACTCTCATTTCTCCCAGTCTTCTTGCAAATCTGTGCCTGAAGCTGGAAGCACAACACATGAACAATAACTAGCTTGGTGCTTGGTGTTGAATTAACTTTTTTAAGAAAGCAGGCTAACAGGTTGGAAATTGTTCTGTCAATATTTTAGAATCTAGTAATACAAAAGACCCCTTCTAAAAGCACGTTCTGTTGTGTTACACAAGCAAGGGGACAAAGGTGATTTCAGAGGTAGCATTCAGGTGTGAGCATCATAACTGATACATTTGGACCCCTCTAAAGCACAGGCCGCAAACAAAACTAGGGCCTCTATGAGAACTGCAGAGTTGGATTATGATTTTTTATTTCAAGCCGAAGAATCTTGGTTTAGGCAAAATAATGGAGGGAAGGCAGAGAACAAGGAAGGGTCTCTGTCCATTCCCTTTGAACGAGAGAAACAAAAAAATTAAACAACGGATGTTTTCAAATCAAAAGGTGAAAGAGTCTGTGGAGACATAGGAGGAAAGAAATCCATGGCAATGGCTGAGCCTGGAGCTGTTGTTGAGGTGTGGGGAGCTTGATGATAAACAGCGGCTAGCAGCTAGGTACTACCTCTGGAAGGTAGCCAGTGGGGCACAAGGAGGTAGCTCTGGCCAGCTGGGCTTTACCATAAAAAAAAAAAAAAAGGAAAAATAGAACTCTGGTTCCTATATAAATCAGTCCCTAACATCGCCTTCCATAGCCCTCATCACGAGGCCAAGCAGTAAGACCAATTTCTCTTTACCTCTGATCCCTATCCTCCCTTTAACTCGTCTGGTCACATTAAGGGGTTTCAGTGGGATTGAAATTATTTATAAGGAAGAAAGGAAAGTAAAGACTGAGTGGAGGTTTCACAATCTGATTTTCCCTGGCCCAGGTCCCCAACCCCAGCACCTCAAGAAGCACAAAATATGATTGTATTCATTTTAAGCACAAAGAATTTCCAAGGATTTCTCACAAATTCCACAGGCCTACCCACCACATCAAAAAGGTCAACTCCAAAAGTGAGTCCGACAGAAATATTGTAAGATGCTAAATCGTCTCTTCTATTTATTTAACATACAGACTTAGATTTAGGAGCCTCTTCTTGGCTCAACCCGTCAGGTGAACACATTCTATAGTATCAAAATTTTGCATAACTCTCCACTAAGTAAATGTTTAGTCCATTCATTCTGAACTGGAAGGAAGGAGACTAGCTGCCAGCTGTGATCCTAGTCAACATGCAGGATGTGATGAAATGAGGAAGTCTTCTTCATGGTCATCGAGTTACTGTCCAAGAGTAGCAACCACAGCCAACGACAGAGATCAAATTTCATTCATCTCACTCTGCTCCTTCTCACCATTCTTTCCCCTATGAACCATAGGAAAGACTCAATCCACAGGCAAAATAAAAATGATACTCTGAATAACTCTTTTAACACCCTCCTGATATTTAGGCACCATGCCCAAACTGTCTTGTTCCCTCTCACAATTGGTAGCATTCTAATATTGTACATCAATATCTCAGTTAAATAGAATAACACTAGGAGGGAACTTTAATTAATCATGATTGCATACTTATTGCAGCAAAAGATAAATAACCAAGACAGCCACTTTTCCTCTGCTGAATCTTTTTCTTTGCTTAGCTGTTTTTTCCATATGTGTTGCTTTATATAACTATTTAGAGAAAGTCTCAGGGATCAGCACACATTCAACCTAATAGCCTAAGTGTTTTTCAGCTAATGCCATGGCAATAAAGTTTGCTCTTTGGAGTGATGGCTCTTAGACACTGTACTAGTCTGTTCTCACACTGCATTAGTCTGTTCTCACACTGCTACGAAGAAATGCCCAAGCCCGGGTAATTTATAAAGGAAGGAGGTTTAATTGACTCACTGTTCTGCATGGCTGGGGAGGCCTCAGGAAACTTACAATCGTGGCAGAAGGCAAAGGAGAAGCAGGCACTTTCTTCACAGGGCAGCAAGATGGAGGAAGTGCACGCAGGGGAAATGCCAGATGTTTATAAAACCATCAGATCTTGCGAGACTCATTCACAATCATGAGGACAGAATGGGGGAAACCACCCCCATGATCCAGTTACCTCCACCTGGTCCTGCCCTTGACACATTGGGATTATGGGGATTACAATTCAAGATAAGATTTTGGATGGGGACACAGCCAAACCATATTAGACACTACAAACTCACAGTGAATCTCTGGAATATACCATGCTCATTTCTGACTATCTTTGCTTGTGCTGTTCCTATACTCCTTTCCTCATCTAGCCAAATCATTCATGTCTGTTTTCCTCTCACATTTTCTGCCTCCTTTCACCCATCTTCTTCTTTTTCCTTCTGTTTCTCAACCTCACCTGCCCAATTGTCTCCCCTTCCAGACCCCCTGTAGACCTGAAGTATCAATCACTAATTAAGAGCCAACAGTCATGACTTATGGCCTCTCACTGAAACATAACTGTTTTGTGGGTGTAATTCTTATGTTCCCTACCTGCATGGTAAGCACTTGCATTTTCAGACTGGGTCTCCTACTCTTCTTGTTTCCTTCACGGAAGCTAGGAGTGGCGCTTTATGTGTAATGTTTAAAAGGGCAGTGATTGTCGTAACAGCTAAAATTTTTGGAAGGCTTAATGTGTGACAAGTACTGTGTGTGAATTAAGCTTATTGCTATTTCACAAATGAAGAAATAAAGACAGAGAGAGATTAAATAATCTGTCCAAATCACAGCTGACAAGTGGCTATAATGGAATTCATTCACCAAACATCCCATTCTGTTCAGTAGACTCAAATGTGAGGGGAAAATAGACATACATAATCTCACATTTTTTTCAACAGAAAATAAGGAAATAAGCTGTGCACAGTGGCTCATGCCTGTAATCCCAGCACTTTGGGAGGCTGAGGTGGGGGGATTGCTTGAGGCCAAGAGTTTGAGACCAGCCTGGGCAACATAGTGAGACCCCATCTCTAGGAAAAAAATAGCTGGGTGTGGTGGCATGCACCTGTATGTAGTCCCAGCTATTTGGGAGGCTGAGATAGGAGGATTGCTTGAGCCCAGGAGTTCAAAGCTGCAGTGAGCTATGATCAGACCACTGCACTCCAGCCTGGGTAACAGCAGGACCCCATCTCTAAATTAGTTAATTAAAATAAAAAGAAAATGAGGAAATAAACAATGACATGGGATTCTTGTTCAATCTCATTTCTTTAAAACAGTCCATTAACCAGACTAAATCTAACCCTTGGGTATTACGCTGAATTAAGGATTCATTGTAATATATAAGTACACAATATTTCTGGATACAAATTAAACAGAATAGACTGCTGGGTATGTACTAGATATTTTTCTTTCATTCTTCTATTTGCTCATTAGATTCCCTTTTCTGTGCTGCCATTTTTTCTTTATAATCATTAACCCATCCATTTATTGTCTGTTAGGAAGTAAGGCAACATATATACAATGAATATAATAAGAAAGGAAAAATGAAAAAAAGTTGTTTTAGAAAATAATGTTAATAGTGTCACTTGAACCCAGAAGTTCGAGGCTGTAATAAGCTATGATCGCGCTACTGCACTCCAGCATGGGCAACAGAGTGAGATCCTCTCTCTTAAAAAAAAATGTTAACTGTGGATTAAGACATCTTTTTCAAAAGATAAAGCCATTTTCCTTTGCCTGGGTGAATGCTAAGCAGTTTGTGAACTCACAGTATCACTGGGATTTGGAAGTCTCACGTGTTAAAAAGTAAGACATGATCAAAGCTTTAATACAGCCATAGGTCTGCTTGTTTGAATCCCATCATTCCAAGATATGCATATTTTGTTTAGTGTTTCAGTATATTGATATGGTTTATGTAACAGCATATATACAACTACTTTGTGGAGTATTTCCTGCAATTTCATGTACTCGCATTCAGAAGCAATCAGAAGCCATTCTTCTTTTTCCAAAACAAGGAAAACAATATTTCTTCCATCATTCTACATATATATTTGGCACCTGTTAATGTCATATATGCCAACAGCTACTTCAGACATCTCTTTTTGATTGACTAGTATTTCATTTTTCAGTCATCGTCAGTCTTAAAGATTAATGTTTTGTCTTTCTAATAAATATGTAGTTAAATGAATTCCATACTTACTTTTAGATCGACCATGTGTTTTCTTGCTTATCTTTCTGTGTTAATTGAAATTCTGTTAAACCTAGAAAATTACTTGGAGTATATGTTCAGATGACGTGGGGCAGGCAAGCCCCCAAACTGGGGCTTAGCCTGGGAGAGTTCTTGGCTTTGCCCAGGAAAGAATTCAAGGGTGACTTGGTGGTATTAAACAGCAATCTTTTACTTAACTGGAGCTGTTCCTTGTGAAGCAGGGCTAACTCATTGACATAGTGCCCAGAGCCACATTTGTGGGCTGTTGGCAATTGTATTTATATCCACTTATGGTCCCCTACCCACCTTAAATTTGGAGAGCCTCATGTAAAATCAGAAACAAGCAGGGGACTAGATTCCCTTATTGTCCTCTTTATGCCCATATTGTTTCATAATTATAAAATGTTAGACAGGAACATAGGTTCCTTGGATGGAAGGATACCACATAAATATATTCAGATAGATGAAAGGCAGAACTCTTTGTTACTTACAGCTCCAAATGAGAGAAGGCTGCCAGGTAGAGCCACACCTGAAGTTGTAACCCAGGATAGAGCTATACCTGTAGGAGGCAGCCCAAGTATGGCAAGGGAGGTTTCATGGGCTCCCTGTGGATTTGTTCATTTGAAACTTAGGCAAAAGGGCTGTCCCTAGTTGTCTGGTACCTATCCCTGTGGTGATTAGGGCAGGTACATAGTTGCCAGGAATGTGAGAGCCCCATAAGGGAAGTGGTTGAGATGTGGATTTAATCAGCTGCTCAAGAAGAGGAACTGACTAGCCTCTAGCCAGGGCCTCAAAATTGGGTCAAGATGGCACTGAAGAAAAAAAAACCCCACAATTGGTGGAGCCAAGATGGCCGAATAGGAACAGCTCCAGTCTACAGCTCCCAGCGTGAGCGACGCAGAAGATGGGTGATTTCTGCATTCCCAACTGAGGTACTGGTTTCATCTCACTGGAGAGTGTCAGACAGTGGGTACAGGACAGTGGGTGCAGCGCACCGACTATGAGCCGAAGCAGGGCGAGGCATCGCCTCACCCGGGAAGCGCAAGGGGTCGGGGAACTCCCTTTCCTAGTCAAAGAAAGGGGTGACAGATGGCACCTGGAAAATCAGGTCACTCCCACCCTAATACTGCGCTTTTCCAATGGTCTTAGCAAACAGCACACCAGGAGATTATGTCCCGCGCCTGACTCGGAGGGTCCTACGCCCACGGAGCCTCGCTCATTGCTAGCACAGCAGTCTGAGATCAAACTGCAAGGTGGCAGCGAGGCTGGGGGAGGGGCGCCTGCCATTGCTGAGGCTCGAGTAGGTAAACAAAGCGGCCGGGAAGCTCCAACTGGGTGGATCCCACCGCAGCTCAAGGAGGCCCACCTGCCTCTGTAGACTCCACCTCTGGGGGCAGGGCATAGCCAAACAAAAGGCAGCAGAAACCTCTGCAGACTTAAATGTCGCTGTCTGACAGCTTTGAAGAGAGTAGTGGTTCTCCCAGCACGCAGCTTGAGATCGGAGAACAGACAGACTGCCTCCTCAAGTGGGTCCCTGACCCCCGAGTAGCCTAACTGGGAGGCACCCCCCAGTAGGGGCAGACTGACACCTCACACGGCTGGGTACTCCTCTGAGATGAAACTTCCAGAGGAATGATCAGGCAGCAACATTTTCTGTTCACCAATATCCGCTGTTCTGGAGCCTCTGCTGCTGATACCCAGGCAAACAGGGTCTGGAGTGGACATCCAGCAAACTCCAAAAGACCTGCAGCTGAGGGTCCTGACTGTTAGAAGGAAAACCAACAAACAGAAAGGACATCCACACCAAAACCCCATCTGTACGTCACCATCATCAAAGACCAAAGGTAGATAAAACCACAAAGATGGGAAAAAAACAGAGCAGAAAAACTGGAAACTCTAAAAATCAGAGCGCCTCTCCTCCTCCAAAGGAACGCAGCTCCTCACCAGCAATGGAACAAAGCTGGATGGAGAATGACTTTGACGACTTGAGAGAAGAAGGCTTCAGACAATCAAACTACTCTGAGCTAAAGGAGGAAGTTCGAACCCATGGCAAAGAAGTTAAAAACCTTGAAAAAAAATTAGACGGATGGCTAACTAGAATAACCAATGCAGAGAAGTCCTTAAAGGACCTGATGGAGCTGAAAACCACAGCCCGAGAACTACGTGATGAATGCACAAGCCTCAGTAGCTGATTCGATCAACTGGAAGAAAGGGTATCAGTGATGGAAGATCAAATGAATGAAATGAAGTGAGAAGAGAAGTTTAGAGAAAAAAAGAATAAAAAGAAATGAACAAAGCCTCCAAGAAATATGGGACTATGTGAAAAGACCAAATCTACGTCTGATTGGTGTACCTGAAAGTGACGGGGAGAATGGAACCAAGTTGCAAAACACTCTGCAGGATATTATCCAAGAGAACTTCCCCAATCTAGTAAGGCAGGCCAACATTCAAATTCAGGAAATACAGAGAACGCCACAAAGATACTGCTCGAGAAGAGCAACTCCAAGACACATAATTGTCAGATTCACCAAAGTTGAAATGAAGGAAAAAATGTTAAGGGCAGCCAGAGAGAAAGGCCGGGTTACCCACAAAGGGAAGCCCATCAGACTAACAGCTGATCTCTCGGCAGAAACTCTGCAAGCCAGAAGAGAGTGGGGGCCAATATTCAACATTCTTAAAGAAAAGAATTTTCAACCCAGAATTTCATATCCAGCCAAACTAAGCTTCATAAGTGAAGGAGAAATAAAATCCTTTACAGACAAGCAAAATGCTGAGAGATTTTGTCACCACCAGGCCTGCCCTAAAAGAGCTCCTGAAGGAAGCACTAAACATGGAAAGGAACAACCAGTACCAGCCACTGCAAAAACATGCCAAATTGTAAAGACCATCGAGGCTAGGAAGAAACTGCATCAACTAATGAGCAAAATAACCAGCTAACATCATAATGACAGGATCAAATTCACACATAACAATATTAACCTTAAATGTAAATGGGCTAAATGCTCCAATTAAAAGACACAGACTGGCAAATTGGATAAAGAGTCAAGACCCATCAGTGTGCTGTATTCAGGAAACCCATCTCACGTGCAGAGACACACATAGGCTCAAAATAAAGGGATGGAGGAAGATCTACCAAGCAAATGGAAAACAAAAAAAGGCAGGGGTTGCAACCCTATTCTCTGATAAAACAGACTTTAAACCAACAAAGATCAAAAGAGACAAAGAGGGCCATTACATAATGGTAAAGGGATCAATTCAACAAGAGAGCTAACTATCCTAGATATATATGCACCCAATACAGGAGCACCCAGATTCATAAAGCAAGTCCTTAGAGACCGACAAAGAGACTCACACTCCAAGACTTTAACACCCTACTGTCAACATTAGACAGATCAATGAGACAGAAAATTAACAAGGATATCCAGGAATTGAACTCAGCTCTGCACGAAGCGGACCTAATAGACATCTACAGAACTCTCCACCCCAAATCAACAGAATACACATTCTTTTCAGCACCACACCACACCTATTCCAAAATTGACCACATAGCTGGAAGTAAAGCACTCCTCAGCAAACGTAAAAGAACAGAAATTATAACAAACTGTCTCTCAGATCACAGCGCAATCAAACTACAACTCACGATTAAGAATCTCACTCGAAACCACTCAACTACATGGAAACTGAACAACCTGCTCCTGAATGACTACTGGGTACATAATGAAATGAAGGCAGAAATAAAGATGTTCTTTGAAACCAACGAGAACAAAGACACAACATACCAGAATCTCTGGGACACATTCAAAACAGTGTGTAGAGGGAAATTTATAGCACTAAATGCCCACAAGAGAAAGCAGGAAAGATCTAAAATTGACACCCTAACATCACAATTAAAAGAACTAGAGAAGCAAGAGCAAACACATTCAAAAGCTAGCCGAAGGCAAGAAATAACTAAGATCAGAGCAGAACTGAAGGAAATAGAGACACAAAAAACCCTTCAAAAAATCAACGAATCCAGGAGATGGTTTTTTGAAAAGATCAACAAAATTGATAGACCACTAGCAAGACTAATAAAGAATAAAAGAGAGGAGAATCAAATAGACGCAATAAAAAATGATAAAGGGGATATCACCACTGATCCCACAGAAATACAAACCGCCATCAGAGAATACTATAAACACCTCTACACAAATAAACTAGAAAATCTAGAAGAAATGGATAAATTCCACGACACCTGCACCCTCCCAAGACTAAACCAGGAAGAAGTTGAATCTCTGAATAGACCAATAACAGGCTCTGAAATTGAGGCAATAATTAATAGCTTACCAACCAAAAAAAGTCCAGGACCAGATGGATTCACGGCCGAATTCTACCAGAGGGACAAGGAGGAGCTGATACCATTCCTTCTGAAACTGTTCCAATCAATAGAAAAAGAGGGAATCCTCCCTAACTCATTTTATGAGGCCAGCATCATGCTGATACCAAAGCCTGGCAGAGACACAACAAAAAAAGAGAATTTTAGACCAATATCCCTGATGAACATCGATGCAAAAATCCTCAATAAAATACTGGCAAACCGAATCCAGCAGCACATCAAAAAGCTTATCCACCATGATCAAGTGGGCTTCATCCCTGGGATGCAAGGCTGGTTCAACATACGCAAATCAATAAATGTAATCCAGCGTATAAACAGAACCAATGACAAAAACCACATGATTATCTCAATAGATGCAGAAAAGGCCTTTGACAGAATTCAACAGCCCTTCATGCTAAAAACTCTCAATAAATTAGGTATTGATGGGATGTATCTCAAAATAATAAGAGCTATCTATGACAGACCCACAGCCAATATCATACTGAATGGGCAAAAACTGGAAGCATTCCCTTTGAAAACTGGCACAAGACAGGAATGCCCTCTCTCACCACTCCTATTCAATATAGTGTTGGAAGTTCTGGCCAGGGCAATCAGGCAGGAGAAGGAAATAAAGGGTATTCAATTAGGAAAAGAGGAAGTCAAATTGTCCCTGTTTGCAGATGACATGATTGTATATTTAGAAAACCCCATCATCTCAGCCCCAAATCTCCTTAAGCTGATAGGCAACTTCAGCAAAGACTCAGGATACAAAATCAATGTGCAAAAATCACAGTCATTCTTATACACCAATAACAGACAAACAGAGAGCCAAATCATGAGTGAACTCCCATTCACAATTGCTACAAAGAGAATAAAATCCCTAGGAATCCAACTTACAAGGGATGTGAAGGACCTCTTCAAGCAGAACTACAAAGCACTGCTCAATGAAATAAAAGAGGATACAAACAAATGGAAGAACATTCCATGCTCATGGGTAGGAAGAATCAATATCGTGAAAATGGCCATACTGCCCAAGGTAATTTATAGATTCAATGCCATCCCCATCAAGCTACTAATGACTTTCTTCACAGAATTGGAAAATCTACTTTAAAGTTCATATGGAACCAAAAAAGAGCTTGCATTGCCAAGTCAATCCTAAGCCAAAAGAACAAAGCTGGAGGCATCACGCTACCTGACTTCAAACTATACTTAACAAGGCTACAGTAATCAAAACAGCATGGTACTGGTACCAAAACAGAGATATAGACCAATGGAACAGAACAGAGTCCTCAGAAATAATGCCACTTATCTACAACTATCTGATCTTTGACAAACCTGACAAAAACAAGAAATGGGGAAAGGATTCCCTATTTAATAAATGGTGCTGGGAAAACTGGCTTGCCACATGTAGAAAGCTGAAACTGGATCCCTTCCTTACACCTTATATAAAAATTAATTCAAGATGGATTAAAGACTTAAATGTTAGACCTAAAACCATAAAAACCCTAGAAGAAAACCAGGCAATACCATTCAGGACATAGGCATGGTCAAGGACTTCATGTCTAAAACACCAAAAGCAATGGCAACAAAAGCCAAAATTGACAAATGGGATCTAATTAAACTAAAGAGCTTCTGCACAGCAAAAGAAACTACCATCAGAGTGAACAGGCAACCTACAGAATGGGAGAAAATTTTGCAATCTACTCATCTGACAAAGGGCTAATATCCAGAATCTACAATGAACTCAAACAAATTTACAAGAAAAAAACAACCCATCAAAACGTGGGCAAAGGATGTGAACAGACACTTCTTGAAAGAAGACATTTATGCAGCCAAAAGACACATGAAAAAATGCTCATCATCGCTGGCCATCAGAGAAATGCAAATTAAAACCACAACGAGATACCATCTCACACCAGTTAGAATGGCGATCATTAAAAAGTCAGGAAACAACAGGTGCTGGAGAGGATGTGGAGAAATAGGAACAGTTTTACACTGTTGGTGGGACTGTAAACTAGTTCAACCATTGTGGAAGACAGTGTGGCGATTCCTCAGGGATCTAGAACTAGAAATACCATTTGACCCAGCCATCCCATTACTGGGTATATACCCAAAGGATTATAAGTCATGCTGCTATAAAGACACATGCACATGTATGTTTATTGCAGCACTATTCGCAATAGCAAAGACCTGGAACCAACCCAAACGTCCAACAATGATAGACTGGATTAAGAAAATGTGGCACATATACACCATGGACTACTATGCAGCCATAAAAAATGATGAGTTCATGTCCTTTGTAGGGACATGGATGAAGCTGGAAACCATCATTCTCAGCAAACTATCGCAAGGCCAAAAACCAAACACCGCATATTCTCACTCATAGGTGGGAATTGAACAATGAGAACACATGGACACAGGAAGGGGAACATCACACACCGGGACCTGTTGTGGGGTGGGGGGAGGGGGGAGGGATAGCATTAGGAGATATACCGAATGTGAAATGACGAGTTAATGGGTGCAGCACACCAACATGGCACATGTATACATATGTAACAAACCTGCACATTGTACACATGTACCCTAGAACTTAAAGTACAATAAAAAAAAAGAAAAAAAACCCCACAATTGTATCACACACACACACACCTCTTCACATTGGTGGGAGGTCCCCTAGGACTGGGGCAGGGCTTTGTCAGCATACGTGAAATAGCTTCCATGATACCCTTTGCTTTGGGTGGTTGCACTGTGGTGGCAGCAGTCTGGGAGCCAAGACAACAGAGATGTTCCCACTCTCAGAGAGAGCCCCATTCTCTCAGGAAGGCAAAGTTTCCAGTGTCCCACTCAGTGGCCATGAGGGTAGGTCTGGAGCATGGGGTTGGGATGGGGGTGGGGGGACACTCATACGCTTGTCCTTAGTTCATTGACTGGAATGGTCTTGGGCATCAGCTGGATGGCTTCAGCTAAGTTCCTGTTGCTGTAGCTGTGGGTTGGGGATGGGAGAGAGGGTCATCTACTGGGGGAAAACAGTCTCCTGAAACTGCCCATTCCAGACTGGGGAAAGACCGACCGATGGGAGAGGATATGTCTGAAGGCACAGAACATTATAGAACTGGCTCTCCATAGCCCTTATGCCATGCCCATTCACTCAAAGTAAATTGTAGTAAACTCTGCAAAAACAACAAAGTGTTTTGTAAATCAGTTAATTTCTTAAGCTTGCATGAACTAGTCATTGGTAACTTGATTGCTCCAAGAATGGCTCACTTGTTCACTTGGTCATTCTGTGACTTGGATTTTGGCAAAATGGCTCTTGATGAATTAACCAGGAGTCAAAATCATGACTGCCAACACCAAGCAATTAAGGTGAAGTCTCTGTCCATGGGAAGACCCTCTTTAGAACTTTCTCCATGGAGCCCTGTGTTCCAACGGGAGAAGGAAAATACTAGGATTTTATCCTTACATATCTGTGGGGACAAATCATTCTTGATCCTCCCAATGACCTTTTCTAGCTCTTTTTTTATCTGTACCTTCCTAATAAGATGCTAGGTAGGCAGAATGGGCAGAAAGAGCTGGGAGCATGGTCAAGTGTGGGGTCTTGGTGATGAATGGGGAGAACCACTGTAGGTACTTTTTTTTGTAGACAGTCCCCATTCCTGACAAACTCTGATACATGAATGATCAGATCCTTGTTTGGAGTACCAGCAGCAGTAGCTGAAGAAGCCTCAGAAGTCTTTAAGCAGCTCTTACCCAGGGTTCCCAGAAAGAATGCTTATGAATGCTGTTATAGCAACAATTTCAACCAATGGGAAGTAAAGCCCAAATATTTCTGCCCGTTTCAGTTCGGTCAAGGAGGAGGAAATGGGAGAGAGTGGGGGAAGGAGGAACATCAAATTTATCTGACCTCAATAACAGGACCAGTCTGTAGTATCCATACTCAGCTTCTTCCCAGCAAGAGATGAACTCATAGGGCTGTGCAAGGAGGAAGAGTGACAATAAGCCTTACAGCTGGTACGTATTCGGAGGTTCTTATGTGCCAGTTACTGTGTAAATACTCGGTATATGTTGTCATTTACTCCTCACAACAGATATTAGTGTTTTCATCTTAAATTTCAGGAAACAGACACAATGCTCATTTTCCCAAGACTCAAACTCAGAGGTGTCTGTGTTTTACTTGGCTATTCCTAAATTCTGAGATCAGGGCCTCCCTTGTGGGCCTAAAGGTTACTCTTGTCTTTTATGAAAGAGAGAGACAGTATATTATAGTATGCTAACTATAATGGTTATCAGCAGAGGCAGAAGCAATTTACATATTGTTTCTTTTTCTTCAATTTCCTTGCCTATAAAATGGGGATAACAAGCTTACTGAACAGGATTTTTATGAGGATTGAATCAGATATTTCATTGAAAGACTGAGAGCAGAACCTGCCACATTGTAATCTTTCTTTACAAGGTTTAGATATTATTTCTGTTATTAAATATTTTGAGACAGGATTGTAACCACCTGATGGGTTCTTCCTGCCTGCTGCACAAATGAAGACCACGGCATGGTAGTAAATAAAAGAATTTAATTGATGCAAGGCTGGCCACGCCACATGGGAGATAGAATTGTTACTCAGATCAATCTTCTTGAGCATTTAGGGGTAGGGTTTTCCAAAGATAGTTTTAGGGAGGGAGTTAGGGTGGCTAAGCAATGGGTGCTTGCTGCTGATTGGTTGGGGGTGCAGTCATAAGGGTGCAGGAATGGTCCTTCTGCTCAATGAATATCTTCTGGGTGGGGCCACAGGAGTGGCTGGCAGGTCCAGGTGAAGCCATTGGTGTCAGACAGGCAAACAAATCTGAAAAGATATCCCAAAAGGCCAGTCTTAGGTTCTACAATAGTAATGTTATCTGGAGGAGTAATTGGGGAAGTAGCATATCTTGTGACCTCCAGAACAATAGCTGGCAATCGTTTATGTGTACACCTTAGCAGAATTTAGGCTCCTCTATCCCCCTAGCCTGGTGGTCTCTCATTAGCTTTACAAAGGCAGTTGAATTTTGGGAAAGGGCTATTATCATTGAAAGTATAAACTAAATGTCTCTCGAAGTTAGCTTGGCCTAACCCAGGAATAATTAGGGGCACCTTGAAGGCCAAAGGCAAGATGGGACTTTGGCATGATCAGATCTCTTTCACTGCTATAATTTTCTCAGTGTTGTAATTTTTGCAAAAGCCGTTTCAGCCTCACTCTGTCACCCAGGCTGGAGTGCAGTGGTGCAATCACAGCTCACTGCAGCCTCAACCTCCCAGGCTCAAGTACTCCTCCTGCCTTAGCCTCCCAAGTAGCTGGGACCACAGGCACACACCACCACACCCAGCTAACTTTTTTATTATGTGTGGAGACTAGTTCTTCCCATGTTGCCCAGGCTGGTCTCAAACTCCTGACCTCAAGTGATCCTCCTGCCTCGGCCTCCCAAAGTGCTGGGATTACAGGTGTGAGCAACCATGTTCAGTCTACTATTATTTTAATAGTAGTGTAAATGGTGTTGTTTTACATGTCCTTAATTAGTGAAATAAAAAGATAATAACCTATGTCAGGACCCAATTTTATTAACTTTATTAGTCCCTGACATCTCCAAGTATCAGAACCCCTGCCTTTAACCACTATGCTTTGTATGTGGAGTAGTTTCCCACCTTAAGACAATTGGTCTTAATTGCAATACAGAAAGGGAAGTGCTTCATTAAATGTCCTCTGTATCCAGGAAGAAATACTAAGCTTGCTGCCTGGAAAACACTACACAAATCTAGGACCCATATGTAAACATCATGCTGCTGAGATGGCATGGAGGGGTAAGGGCACTGGGGTGGGAGGAAGAAGTGTAACTGCCCAAGGGGTTTACCTTGCCCACTGCTAGGCAGAGCCGATTTATAAAGACAGGGGAATTGCAATAGAGAAAGAGTAGTTCATGCAGAACCGGCTGTGTGGGAGACTGGAGTTTTATTATTACTTAAATCAGTCTTCTCGAGCATTCAGGGAGCAGAGTTTTTAAGGATAACTTGGTGGGTGGGGGGAAGCCGGTGAGCCAGGAGTGCTGATTGGTCAGAGATGAAATCATAGCGAGTCGAAGCTGTCTTCTTGTGCTGAGTCAGTTCCTGGGTGGCGGCCACAAGATCAGATGAGCCAGTTTATCCATTTGGGTGGTGCCAGCTGATCCATCAAGTGCAGGGTTTACAAAATATCTCAACCACTGATCTTAGGAGCAGTTTAGGAAGGGTTAGAATCTTGTAGCCTCCAGCTGCATGACTCCTAAACTATAATTTCTAATCTTGTGGCCAATGTTGGTCCTACAAAGGCAATCTAGTTCCCAGGCAAGAAGGAAGTCTGCTTTGGGAAAGGCTATTACCATCTTTGTTTAAACTATAAACTAAGTTTTTTCCAAGGTTAGTTGGGCCTACGCCCAGGAATGAACAAGGACAGCTTGGAGGTTAGAAGCAAAATGGAGTTGGTTAAGTTAAATCTCTTTCACTGTCTTAGCCATAATTTTGCAAAGGCGGTTTCAGAAGTATGGGAGTCAGTGTGGCTAAATAGGAGGAACAGAGACTCTCAATGCAGACAGAGGGTTTCAAGTCACAGATCTGCCACTTACTGGATTTGTGACTTTAGGCAGGTTGTTTTAGCTTTCTGAGCCTCATCTGTACAATGGAATTTTCACAGTAATTAGTTCATAGGGCTGAAAAGAAGATGAAATGAAGAGATTCAAGTAGAACACTCAGAACAAGGCCTGCCATGCTGTAGGTGTTTAATAAACATTATCTTCCACAGTGATGATGATTAAGGGACTAAATTTCATGCAGGTCCATGTGAAGAGACCACCAAACAGGCTTTGTGTGAGCAACAGGGCTGTTTATTTTACCTGGGTGCAGGCGGGCTGAGTCCAAAAAGAGAGTCAGTGAAGGGAGATAGGGGTGGGTGGGGCTGTTTTATAGGATTTGGGTAGGTAGTGAAAAATTACAATCAAAGTGGGTTTTTCTCTTATGGGCAGGGGCAGGGGCCACAAGGTGCTCAGTGGGGGAGGTTGTGAGCCAGGTGAAGGAATTTCACAAGGTTAATTGCTCAGTTAAGGTGGGGTAGGAACAAATCACAATGGTGGAATGTCATCAGTTAAGGCAGGAACCGGCCATTTTCACTTCTTTTGTGATTCTTCACTTGCTTCAGGTCATCTGGATGTATACGTGCAGGTCACAGGGGTTACCATGGCTTAGCTTCGGCTCAGAGGCCTGATACTAACCATAACAGATAGAATTTAAAAAGCAGAGGAACCAAAAACAGCCCACCACTCTCCTGAGCTGGGAGAATTTGCCCAGAATTCCAGGGATAGGTGTGTCCTAAGCTTCCACTAGGTAGGGTCAATGCCCAGCAGCCAAGCCAGAAGGAAGATTTGGGCAGACACTGTCATTGGTGAACACGTAAGCTCCAGAGCTAGAATACTACTGATGATGGTGACTGGCTTTGGTTCTTCTGTCTGGTCTGACACCCAGAAAGCCTCTCAGACTCACTGCTATGAACCTTCTAGTGCCACAGCAGGCCAGAAACCACAGCCCTGCCTCCCCTTCTCCTGAGTTCCCTGTGTGGGTGTGGTAGGGGCACGGGTGGATTCAGTATTTCTGTAATGGAAACTAGAAACACCTAGCCCCACAGTAGCTGCATTCCAAAGGGGCAGAGATCTGACTTCCTTTGTTTCATGCTTTTAGAGACAATGACAGCAAGACCTCTCACAGGAAGTGCTAGGACCACTGGAGAGAGTGAATTCAACTCTTGGCCAAAAACCTATGGGTGATCTTTCAGGCCTCGCCATAGGCAATTACAAAAGCTTTACCTGGCAGGGATCGTGGGGGGACATGCCCTCCCCACATCAGACTTGATGCACAGCCGTGCATTGCAGTCTGTGAATGGAGTTGCAGTCAAGGACTCAGACGTCCCTAACTGATCATGCTCTCACACATGTCGGCATTCCTAGACCAGATGCCTCCATTTGGAGTCCGCCTTGTCAGGAGCCTTTGGCAGAGGCCTTTCTCAAGCACCTGAGCTGAGACCTCTTTTTGCCATGGTGGGAGTGGGGGATGCCTAAAAATATTTTTTTCTTCAAGCTGACTCAGTACTTTTCTACTCCTAGCCCTTCCCTGTCACCTCCTCCTGCCCCTGGGTCCATAAAATGGCAGGAGCCTCTTGTTCAGGGCTCCCTTAACAGTGAGATGATGATGGCCTGCATCTGTGCTAATCCATCAGACCCCTGTTGGAGCCACTCCATGTGGAAAAATGGAATAATGGAGGAGTCGGTACTTTTTCTGGTTCAGTCCCTTGCTTATACTATCAAAGGCAGTTATTAAAGTCTGACTGTTACTTTTATTTTGACTCGTCTTAATCAACTACTCTGACACCCAGCAGCTCAGCTCTCTCTAGCTCAACTGAGCTCTTGAAAAATTGGAATGGCAAGCTGGGTAGTTGATTATGCACAATGTCGTTTTTGAAGAGCAAAGAGCCCGAAAATCTCGTGGGGCAATTCACTAATGATGGGTGTAAGCAGACCTTGCAGGGCACTCCTGGAGGATGCTAATGGATTATTTGCCAGAGTCAGAGGATCTGACCGGGCACTCTGCCAGTGAGTCCTGGGAAGTGCTAGCAGACCTCACGTGGCACTTTACCAGCCATGCCAGCAGGTCTCAGGAATTGCTATTGTAAGTCACAGGGTATACTTGGAGGATGATAGAAAATTGTTTATAAAAGCTTTTGGTTCCAAGGTAACCATCGGTCCTCCTGTTTATCCCCATCACCTCGGCTGAGATAACCTAGTGGATCAAATAAGAGATCCAGCAGAGGGGCTCTAAGAAGCCACAGGAACAATTCCCTGGACACTGTTCTCTGATGATGGGGCCAGAAGTCGTTGGAGACCCTGTAAACTGACTTGTACCCCAAAACTATTCCTAGATCCAAGCAGTTCCCTGGGGCTGATGGACAACATGCCATGCAGCATGTTACTGAGACTCATGCTTCTAATAAAAATAATGTAGAGCTCTTTAGAATCACTTTGTCCAGTGATCTCACTAGATAGGGTCAATGCCCAGCAGCCAAGCCAGAAGGAAGACTTGCTTAGGGGAAGAAACCACAGAGACTTGGCTAGTTTGCTTCCATTACGTAAAAGGTAATCTTGTTAAATAAACTTCATAAAGGAAAGTGGCTCCTTGAGGGGTACATCACTACAGACCCCCTCCTCCATAGTGCCTTGATAGTGGCCACTTTCTCTGAGGAGGAGGAGCAAGGTGGGGAGATGAGAGTGTATGTATACCAACGACCATCTCTTTCCTCAGCTGGGTACTATTTGGTCTCTGACAGGTTTGGTCCACACATAATGAGTACCTAGTCACTGAAAAACATGTCTCGACCACCTTCGCAGAGACTATGGAGGTCCTGCAGCCCTCCTGGTGGTCTCTTGGGTCTACTACGAGGGAGTGGGAACAGTAGATGAGAAGATTAACCAGACTTAGATTTATGGGTTTGTTCATGCTGCTCCTGCTTGTTGTCAAGCCCAATTAAGCCACCTCCTGAGGTCAAGTCCATCAATCTGCAATGTGATCCAGATCTTAACTGAGAAATTCTCAGGCACAGAAGAAGTGGCTTCTGATAAAATAGCAAAATCTGACCCCTCCCCTCCAAAAAAGGAGCATAAAAATAGTACTTGAGCGCCCTCTTCTGGACTATCTGGGCAAGGGCCTTCCCAAAGAGATCTCTGAGTCTGATTACTCAATAATGGAACCACGAAAGCAGATTGATGGGCTCCCCACTAAAAAATTCAGGGCCAAGTACCAGGCCATGGGGATTTGATAAGTGGTCCCGCTAGAGTCTGCACAGTGATGGCCTTCCACCTCTCCTGGTGGATTTGGAGACAAATCAGAGATCCTGAGCAACTTTTGCTCTGACACTCAGCTTTCAAATATAAACAAGATTAGGGGTTACAAACAAAAATCCAAAGATTTTAGGGGTTATAAACAAGATCCTTCTGTACTCAGGGGACCCAGAGGCCCTATGCCAAGGTTAGAGTTCAACTGAACAGTGGAGAGGAATTGCACTTCTTAGGCCTTTTAGATACCAGTACACAGGTGACTGTGATCCCCACAAACCCTTGCATCAAGATGAGGAGAAAACAGATCACGTTCTCTGACTTTGGGCTCCTACTAACCTCCGTTGTCACGGCCCCCACTACTGAATGAAATATTGGTAGTGATGTGTTTTCCATGTGCAGCCCCACTTGCCTTTGCCTCCAAGCCCTGACAGGAATTGCAATAGTTATGGCCATCTTAGTGAGAAATATAGAAGACCATGGACCCATCTGATGACCAACACCTAGTACTGTTGTTTCCCAAAAAACAATGTCAGCTGCCTAGGGGAGAAAAAGAATAATTGCCATCATTGCTGAGCTTAAGGAAGCCAAAATGTTTCATGAGACTGTTTCTCCATTCAATAGCCCCATCTGGCCTGTGCACAAGACCTTGGTTTCTTGGAGACTTACCACTGATTTTAGGCAGCTCAATGCGTAATACCACCTTTGGCACCAGCAGTACCTGACATTGTGACTATTACAGAGGCCCAAAACAGAGAGAACTTGGTATGCAGCAATTGATATTGCGAATGCATATCAAATTGTAGTCCCCAATGTTGGAGATGGGGCCTGGTGAGAGGCGATTAGATCATAGGGGCAGATTTCCCCTCTAGTTTTGTTCTAATGATAGTGAGTAATCATGACATCTGGCTGTTTAAAAGTGTAGCATCAGCTGGGCATGGTGGCTCACACCTGTAATCCCAGCACTTTGGGAGGCCGAAGTGGGCGGATCATGAGGTCAGAAGTTCGAGAACAGCCTGACCAACATGGTGAAACCCTGTCTCTACTAAAAATACAAAAATTAGCCGGGCGTGGTGGTGTGTGCCTGTAATCCCAGCTACTCAGGAGGCTGAGGCAGGAGAATTGCTTGAACCCGGGAGGCAGAGGTTGCAGTGAGCCAAGATGGTGCCACTGCACTCCAGCCTGGACGACAGAGTGAGACTCCGTCTAAAAAAAAAAAAAAAAAGAAAGTGTAGCACCTCTCCTCTCTTCCTCCTGCTCTGGCTGTGTGAAGATGTACCTGCTTCCCCTTCCACCATAATTGTAAGTTTCCTAAAACATCCAAGCCATGCTTCCTCTACAGCCTGTGTACCTGAGTCGATTAAACCTCTTTTCTTTATAAATTACCCAGTCTCAGGTATTTCTTTATAGCAGTGCAAGAAAAAACTAATATAGAGCAATTTCTTAAAACTGCTCCTCCCTGAATCCTCACTCTCACAGCCAGAGACCTAGTTGCCATCTGCAATGGACTTAATTGTGCCCTGCCTCAAATTCCTGTGTTGGAGTTGTAATCCCCAATGTGACTGCATTTGTAGATTCGGCTTTTAGGTGATAATTATTAAGGTTAAAAGAGGTCATAGGGTAGGGTCCTAATCCGATAGGATTGGTTACCTTATAACCTCATAAGAAGAGGAAGATTGACCAGGCGTGGTGGCTCATGCCTGTAATCCCAGCACTTTGGGAGGCTGAGGCGGGTGGATCACCTGAGGTCAGGAGTTCGAGACCAGCCTGGCCAACCAACATGGTGAAACCCTGTCTCTACTAAAAATACAAAAACTAGCTGGGCATGGAGGCACACCCCTGTAATCTCAGCTACTCAGGAGGCTGAGGTAGGAGAATCACTTGAACCTGGGAGGCAGAGGTTGCATTAGTAAGCCGAGATCACGCCACTGAACTCCAGCCTGGGAGACAGAGCAAGACTCCATCTCAAAAAAAAAAAAAAAAGAAGAAGAGGAAGAGGAAGATTCTCTCTCTCTCTCCCCTTCCCTCTCTCCCTCCCCCCTCTTTCTCTCCACTGGAATGTGAAAGGAAAAGCCAGTGAGTACACAGAGAGAAGGCAGCCAACTGCAAGCAAGGAAGGTGACTCTCACCAGAACCTGAGCTCACTGTCATCCTGACCTTAGACTTCCAGCCTCTAGAACTGTGAGAAAATAAATTTGTGTTGTTTAAGCCAGCCAGTCTATGATATTTTGTTGTAGCAGCCCAAATAGACTAAGACACCATCCATGATACCTTCTTCTTTCTCAGCCCCACATATATTATGTCACCATATCCTGTGTGCCCTTCCTTCAAAATATGCTCTGAATCTGGTTACTTACCACTTCCACTGTTGCCACCCATAACCAAACTGCTATCATCAGCTCTTCCCTAAACACCTGCAATAGCTCCTTACTAGGCTCCCGCACTCACGCCTGATTCCCTCCCATCTGTTATCTTCATATTAAAAATAATACAGTGGCTTTCCACTATACCCTAGGATTTGATTTAAAATTCTTAGCATGGCCTTCAAAGCTTTGCCTAATCTATCTCCTGCTTAACTCTTCAAACTACTGGAGCCTCTCTTCTCCTCACTCCTCACCATCTAGTCACATGGCCACTTTGGGAATATATGAAAACTTCCCAGCTTGGAATCACTGCCCATTATCTTTCACCTGGCTCATTCTTGTTTATCCTTCAGGTTCAGCTTTCATGTCCCTTCTTTGGAGTGGCCTTCCATGACCTACATCCTAAATTAGAAGTCTTTGTATTCTTTCTAGTTTTAGCATGTTCTTTACATTGACATGCATACCACCAGTTTTGTATGTATTGGTTTATTGTCTGGCTCCCCAGTTGGGTGACCAATTTCATGAGAGTAAGGAAAGCATCTGCCTTGTTCACTGACGTTATTACCAGCACCCAGCCTAGGGTTCAACAGGAGTAGGTGCTCAGTGAACATGCGTTGAGTGAGTGAATAAATGAATAGAGTCTATGAGGTTGGTGTTTTTAGTTCAGAGTAGTTTGGTGATTCACTTGCTGCCACACAGCTAGCAAGCAGACACAAATGGGCAAGATCCCAGAATCATAGTTCCAAGGTGAATGCATAATCAAGAGACTGCTAGGGGGTGAAAAATGGAAGGGGACATGGAGTGTGAGACAGGTGAAAAGATTCCAGACCATTGATTCTAGGGAGATCTTCCCCCGGGGTGTGTTTTTGGGGGGGGTACATATTCAATATTCACATTTGTTGAAAAATAGCTTCTGATTTCATAATAAATATATATTGCTGAAAGACTATTCCGGTTGGTAAGGATAACAGAAAATGCAGCGTTTCTTCACTGAGGGCAGATTTTTTTCAGTTTATTGAAAGGAGGCAAGTTAAAAACGTGACTAGGAAACTGCACAAAAGCTTTCTGCCATTCCCCTGATTGGAGCTAAGGCCTGTGGGGTGCAGGAGACACCAAGGTTTGGGTCGTGCCGGGACTATGCTCATATAGTGGAGAGTAGGTCTTGGTGACACAGCAACCCACAGGCTGCACATTGCCACCCACCCCTTACCCCAGCAAACTGCACATCATTCCACCCCTACCCCACAGACTCCCCTTCACAATTCCCTAATCTGTATATTACCTCTCAGGCTCCACACATGCCCCACGCCAGCCCCCTTCTCCAAGCTCCACTTTACCCCACATTACCTCCTAGAATCACATCACCCCACAAATGGTGAGAAATGGCCATTTGTGAAAAGCGAGTTTGGAAGGTGCTGGTCAGGAGAGCCGGGTGCGAAGCCAGAACCCTTGGGCAGAGGCAGCATGAGGGCCAACTCGACAGCAGAAGGCGCCTGAGAGCCTCTCCGCAAAGGCCATGCAAGGACGCGCGCTCCTGTAAGTACAGCCTCCATGCCCGGGTTAATTCCTAGACAGGTAGTGAGCCAATCAAGCCAGCCACCCACTTTCTAAAAAACAAAAAATCTACTCTTTCTCCTTGTCCTCCTCTGCTCAGCATCGTTCACTATGCCTCGAATATTTTAAATGGCCCTATGGATATCTGTAAAACAAAGGCTAGTAGTTATCATTATTATTATCATTAATCAGATATATAGGTAAAAGGTGATCCTAGGAACAAAGCCAAGAATCTAGAGTAAGGATGGCTAATGGGGATTGTGTTTGAATAGTTTGCTTTTGTTTCTTATTTTGCTTGGGTTGTGACGTGTGTTGCTTCAACATATGGCTTAAAAAAAAAAGTCTGTTAATGTATTGGTCACAAAGTGTCTTTCTGGGAAAAGGCACTTATTTTCCCAGAGTGATTTGACACATTTCTGGTGAAATGCATTAACATTAACGTTCCTTTTTTTTCCCCCCAAGTTTTGGACATATGGGTTTAATTACCTGCTAGATTAGCAGATGGAAATATGTGGTAAATGGATGTAAACAAGGTGCATAAACTTAGGAGAGAGGCAGAAATTTTTAAACTTTAGGTTTAGACATTCACTAGATTGGACAATTTTTAACATTTAAAATAAAACTTTTTGCCACAAAGAAACAATTGTATTAAAACTAGTTTCCAGAACTGCCCAAATGACTTTTTAAACATGATTTAAATGTCAAGCTTTCTTTGGCAAATCTATCCAAAATACTAATTTTCCTTCTAGAACTTGGTTTATAATTTATATATTAGAGTGCCCTTAATTGATGTTCATTGGGATGCCTTCCTCTGAGCCCTAATGGTTTCTATCTTCCCTTTAAAATGAGTAAGTATCTTTTAATTAAGTTGTCATTCGCAAAGATATTCTGGAGCAAAAATCAGGAATTAAACATCTATGAATTCTTCTTCACTTCTGTTATAGTGTAGCAATTTATCTTCTAACCCATATAGTCTATCAATTGAGTAAGGCTTAGTTTCTTGTTCTCTTCAGACACAGCTGACTGCAACTCATAAAGCAACAGCTGGCTACAGCTCCTCCACTTCTTTATTAACAACTGTAATGGAGACAGATTCTTTGATCATACAGTTTGATGAGTTTTAGCCTCCAAAGAAGGTCTTCTTTCTCCTGAACCTGCTTCACCAATTTGGCTTTTTCATCGTTTAATCTTTGTTTAGAAAGGTTCTCATTCACAAACTCATTTTGGAGAGCACTGCATGACCCAGAGTCAAATGACTGAGATTCACAGACATTGATTCTTCAAAGTATTTTTCAAATTTATATTTTCTTCAAATTCACTGTCTATATGTTTAAAACTTTCTTGAAATTCCAAACAGTTTTCCTCTGTGGAAGATGCTGGTTTCTCTGAAAAGTTCTGATCGTTTTCTTCATTCTCTACTTTAAGAAGTTTCACCACATTATAACAGGAATTAAATGAAGATCTTGCTTTCCTTAATCTTTCTCTAAGTGTTGCACTCATAGGTTGTGTTCGTGAACTATTTGTATAGGGAGATGATGGATTCACAGAGGTCTGAGGAGTGCTAGGTAAAACCACAGCTGAGTCTGATGGACTTTCCATCTTGAAAATGAAATCTTGGTTTTCCTTCAACTCCACAGC
The DNA here is from genome assembly GCF_029281585.2 of Gorilla gorilla gorilla. Taxonomy (NCBI): domain Eukaryota; kingdom Metazoa; phylum Chordata; class Mammalia; order Primates; family Hominidae; genus Gorilla; species Gorilla gorilla. Next base: position 131,908,117 of record NC_073247.2, read on the forward strand.
AGACTCCCGAGGAAGTCCAGGTCTCAGGCATCCCCCTTCCCCTCAGCAGGGTACCTCCCTCCGCCATCCCCAGAGAGAGCAAAAAGCCAACTTTCCCTTCTTAAAGGACTCACGGGAAGGGAATAATGGAAATAATAACTTCACATGCTGAAGAAAACAGATAAAGTGTGAAGAAACCATTTATCAACATTTAAACCTCCACACATTGTTTGTTCTTTTTTTAAAAGAACTTTGCTAAGAATCAGATTCATTAAGTCAAAGAATGTTAGAAGACAAAGGAACCTGCAAAATTAAATCGCGTTCTTATTATATAAAGCAGGAGACCCAGAGAGGGTAAGTGACTTGTCCAAAGTCACAGAGCACTTGAATGCAGTCAGGGCTGATTTCCAGTCTGCAACTCAAAAGAGAAGCAGTGTTTCTCAGTGAAAGAACAGTGGTGTGAGTTTTAAAGATTTTATTCTATTCTTTATTACATGATTATTATAGGAAAAATTGGGACACGTTTTAAATTACCTAGAATCCTACCACTTCACAATGATCATTGTTAGTATTTTTGCTGTATAATTTTCCAGACTTTTTAATGTATATGAATACTGGTAAATGTGTTTACTAAAACTGGATCACACTGTCTGTACATCTCTGTCATATAACTCCTAACAGATGCAAAACTAGTCCACTGAATAGATTAACTTCATCAGTTTAACCAGTCCCTTATTGATAGACAGATAGATAAGCTTTTTCGAATGTTAAACCCTTATAAAAGATGCTGCACTAACCATTCCTGTTCAGACATCTTTTGCTGAAGTGATTTCTACCTACTGATCTGTGTGAATTTTGTAGGGATGCAATGATGTAGACTAGGTTTGAACTCAGGCTCTAGAACTTACTGTGTGTCTTTACACAAATCACAACTTTTCTGCGCTCTAGTTTCCTCATCTTCAAGTGGGAATAATCATACTGATAGCCTAGAAGTGTTAAAAGGATTAAATGAAATAATACATGTAAAATAGTTGGTTAATACCTAGCATGTAGCAAATCCTAAATAATATTAGTTATTATTATTACCACAATGCTGAAGAAAACTGGCTCTTCAAAATAATGCCCATGATTTTCTATTACTCTTTAAAAGAGACTAGCCAGAATTTTACAAAGAAGGTTTTAGATGCAAAACTTCAGTAGCTAAATTAATATTTCCTTTTTTCTAACTTAATCTATCGAGAAGAAAAGTAATAAATTTAAATCATGTGTGGTCTGTTGAGCTAGTTACTATGTTCTATTTATATAACTTAATGCCAGTCAAAATTTAAAAGGCATAGCTTTTCATCAAACATTCTTGTCTTAGTCTGTTTTCTGTTGCCTATAATAGAATATCTAAAACTGTGTAATTTATAAAGAAAAGGAATTTATTTCATATGGTTATGGAGGCTAAAAAGCCCAAGGTCAAGGGACTGCATCTGGTGAGGACCCTCTAGCTGGTGGGGATTCTCTGCAAACTTCCTAGACAGCACAGACCATCACAGGGTGAGGGGGCTGAGCATCCTAGCTTGGGTCTCTCTTCCTCTTCTTATGAAGCCACCAGTCCCACTCCCATGATAACCCATTAATCTATTGACCCATTAATCCATGATGGATTAGTCCATTCATGAGGGCAGAGCCTTTATGACCCATCACCTCTTAAAAGCCCCAAGACCCCACCTCTCAATACCGCCACATTGGAGATTAAATTTCAACATGAGTTTTGGAGGGGGCAAATATTCAAACCATAGTCATTTGTAAGTAAAAAATCAACTGTTTTGTGATAAAGTTGCTCACCTTTCTTTCCCCTTTGGAAAATGCTCAAAGCATGGCTTACCCCATAAAATCAGCAGAATATCTTTACAGTCATCTGTCCAGCCTCCCGGTGCCTTCAAGCTATTCTCCACTGCTTTTCTGTTTTATCCATGGGCCCCCAGCTATTTCATATTCCTCAGAGGGGTGGGCAAGAGCACAGAAGCTGAAGTTTTCACCTCTGAGACTTTGCTTTTAAACTGAAAAGATATCCATTGTCACACTGGGATTCATTTCTATCTGAAGCTTTGGAAACACATCACGACTTTTACCAAAGCCTATACAGTGAATCTAATTTATGTGTCACCTTTATTTCACCAATAGTTGCTTTAAAAATAAGGGAACACTCACCCCCTTTGAAAAGCTGGGTGGAAGGTTCAGTGTTGTATGGCTTATCTCAGAAGTCAGGGGTCAGTGACCAAAATTCACGGTGACCAGAAGCATTCCAAAATGCTGCCAGTAACTCCATGCTTACTGTTTCTTCCTCTTCTACTCTACTGAACATTGTGGACATAGACACTCACGATTGTTGGGGTGGATGATACTGGTTAAATGAGTCCTTCTTGGACACAGCTTTGGTTGAATGTGAGCACCAAACACTGAGAAGTCCTTGTCTATAACTGATGTGCAGAATGACCCATATGTTTTTTGGTTTGGGATTCTTTTTTTTTTTCTCTACTGTGTGTTATCCTTTTCTCTAATAGTGGCCAGTCACATTCTACCGGTCTGTATTTGTCTCACGGTTGTTGAAGTGGCTTTGCCAACTTAGCTAAGCTAGAAACATAGTTTCCTGGAATTGCCTTCCCAATGTGGTTCTGAGTTAGAGTGGACCAGGAGAAAAATTTGGGCAGGGCTTGGGAAGTGGGAGTGAAGCAATATATACTATATTCTGAAGTTTGGTAGGACCAGGCACTATTACCACTGGCATACACTGGCACTGATCAACTGGCACACCTCGTTGGTGTGGGGCAGCAACAGGACCTGCAGCAACTCCAACTCTGACAAGATCTCCTTCTTCAACTTCTCCAAGTCCTAAGTCAGGTGTGTGTGCACTTCCACGACTATGGATGCCAGCTCTTTCTTTAGGTTGGAGGCAATAAGAGACAGATGCAGGTTCCAGTAAGTCTTCATGGGATTTAGTTTGTCCTAGGGATTCAAGTTAATCCTTGCAGGTTCCAGTTTGTCCTTGCTTTCCCCCACACCACATACACCTCTTCTTCCCAACTGTGGGCCCTGAATATCTACAGTGACCTCAGGCTGCTATAAGTGCAGAGACAATAGCCTTCCATAGACTTCTTCCTCTGTGTAAGGTACATGGATGTTCTTTGGTCAAGGAATAGGCCAAGGTGGATATCCAGGCCTGCATGACTCAGTGAGTTTGGCATGCAGGCACACACCTCCACTTGTTACATAACCTGTTTGTGTAAGTTTATACTTCGCTCTAAGCCACTATTGTCTGTAAAAGGTATAACTGCCCTGCTAACGTTCTACAGGGGCTCTTGGGACTCTGGTTAGCTCAACATGGCTTAACATGGTGGGCACGCTGGTGCCCAGAGAAAGAGAGAGAGAGAGCCAAAGCTGTCCGTCTTGCAGATGGACAGGAGGGAGCCAGCACACAGCTTGGCTTGCTCATGCCCAGAGAGAAAAAGAGTTAAGCCGCTGACCCTGAAGGCAAGGAAGAGCCAGATGCACAGCTGTTTGTGGGAGCCACTGGCTCAAGCAGCTGTGACAGGGCAAACAGTGTGAGAGAGCTAGTGTGAGAAAGCTGTTAATAAAAGCTGCTGCTGAATAAAACCACATTCACCTGCCTTCAGCCCCGAGTGTTCTTTCTGCTCATCCACCAACTCCCTCTGGACTTCAGCATGGGCTGGACCCGGACCCCCGGGACCTGACAATTGGTGATGAGAATGGGATGAGGTGAGTTGGCCCCAGTCCCTGAGGGCTCCCAGGTTGGCTTTGTGGCCACAGCATGGGCTGTGATACCCGGTGGCAGCTGTGCTGCGAAGACGGGCTCCAGTGGAAACATGGGAGGCAGTGGGTGGGTCTCCTGTGAGTATGGAGAAGGCACTGAAGCACCTGGAAGTGCACAGCACTGAGAAGCATGCCTTTGCTGGCAGAGTCAGATGAGCGTTTGTAACTGTGCTGTGGGAAGTTCATGCCCAGTCCTTGTGGAACTCAGTGCAGTGAGGAGGAAGAACCTCCATGGCAGGCTTGCCCAGTGATCCACCACAAAATAGATCATGAGCAGCTACTGGGCCCCACGAGTAGGCCCAGAGACCCCCTGCTGTGGTGGAGCACCCTTCCTTTGGTGCCTGTGCCCCTGCTGAGTTGAGGGAGTTAAGCAAGTAGTGTCAGCAGTCATGCACAGACTTAGTGCGAGTCATTTGGGAGAAGGACCTTGCTGCGCAACCCAGTCCTGCTCGAGCATTCCAGTTCAAAGAGTACCTGCTGCAGTTGGTGGAAGTGTAAAGCCTTTTCTGTTTGATAAGAGAACTGTCCGAGATGTCCAGCTTGGAGGGCACTGGACAACGGGAGCCACATTTGGACTTCGCAATCCACTGGTCCCTGAACCCAGATAAGTTTCCAGGCAGAGCTGCATTTATTGACAACTATGAAGACTGGTCAGTGAAAGTGAAACCTGTATCTCTGCATCTTGGCATCGACTGCTTGGCTCTCTGCTTATGTGCTGTGTATGTCTCTCCATCCACACCTGAAGACATTCTGGGGTGGATGTTTTGCATGGCTTGGCAGCTGTGCCATCTATCACAGACTTAATAGACCACCTGACAATGGAACTTGGCAGTGCCACTGTGTGGTGGACTTGGCTAATGCATTCTTGTCAATCGACAATGCTCCAGAGAGCCAGGAAGAGTTTGCCTTCATGGGACAGCGACAATGGACTTTCACAGTGTTGCTGCAGGGCTACTGTATAGCCCCACCATATGTTGTGGTTTTGTTAATAATGTTATGTTAACCTCTGATTCTCTTGCAGGTTTAAAAGTGGCAGTGTCCCTCTTGCCTGGGATTGGGGTGATGAGGCTGAGACAGCCTTTCTGGGTAGTAAACCAGGGTGCTCATTTACACTGAATGTGCATGTAACCACAGATAATTTTGGCTAGGGCCTATAGCAGTGCATGGAGCACTTGGAAGCACCAGTGGGCTGTTAGTCCCAACTGTGGAAGGGAGCTGAGCTCCAGTGCTTACTAATAGAGAAGCAGTTATTAATAGTGGGATGGGTGCATTCATGGGTAATGACCCCCTGGACAGAGGCAGCACAGACATCAACTTTAGCGAAGTGGGGTACCTACTTGAAACAGTGAAGTATGCTAAGTAAGTACAAATCCCTTAGCAGCAAAGTTGCAAGAGGTCTTGGGACCTGTAGTCCTAATGCAAGATAAGGCCATGGGGCCTGAGGCACTCCTAAACCCTGAGCTTCATCATTAGGAAGGGCATCCCCTCGTTCCTGATAGGGCATGGCACACAGCTAGGTCTAGCTGGGGTGCTACTGCTGCCTGGACTGCTGGTGCGGTCCAACCTAGTACTAACACCATATGGTTTGAAACCAGGTGTGGGCAAAGCAGCTAATAAGCTAAACTCAGGGCAGTGTGAATGGTAATCACCAAGGATGTGACAACCTATGGTAATCTGCACCAATAGCTGGGCAGTTTATCAAAGCTTATGTATGTAACGGGCTTGAGTGCCCAAAAGCTTGTGTATGTATTGGGCCTGCATGCCCAAAGCTTGTGTGTCAGGCTTATGTGTCAAGCCTGTGTATGTATCAGGCCTGCGTGCCCAAAGTTTATATGTCAGGCCTGTGTGCAAAACTTGAGTATCAAACCTGTGTGCCCAAGACCTAAGTCTCCCTCAGCCTAGGGGGTGGAGTGTAAGGTACATGGATGTGCTTTGGTCAAGGAATAAGCCGAGGTGGATATCCAGGCCTGCATGACTCAGTGAGTTTGGCATGCAGGTGCACACCTCCGCTTGTTATATAACCTGTTTGTGTAAGTTCATACTTGGCTCTATACTTGGTATAAAGATATATTTGCCCTGCTAATGCTGTACAGGGCTGTTGGGGCTCAGCTCGGCTCAACATGGGTTAACATGGTAGTGGGTGCGCTGGTGCCCAGAGAAAGAGAGAGAGCCAAAACTGTCAGTCTTGCAGATGGACAAGAGGGAGCCAGGACACAGCTTGGCTTGCTCATGCCCAGAGAGAAAAAGAGTTAAGCTGCTGACCCTGAAGGCAAGGGAGAACTGGCTGCACAGCTGTGTGTGGGAGCCGCTGGCTCAAGCAGCCAAGACAGGGTGGCCAGTGTGAGAAAGCTGTTCATAAAAGCTGCTGTTGGCCGGGCGCAGTGGCTCACGCCTGTAATCTCAGCACTTTGGGAGGCCGAGGCCAGCGGATCGCGAGGTCAGGAGATGGAGACCATCCCGGCTAACAAGGTGAAACCCCGTCTCTACTAAAAATACAGAAAATTAGCCGGGCGTGGTAGCAGGCGCCTGTAGTCCCAGCTACTCAGGAGGCTGAGGCAGGAGAATGGTGTGAACCTGGGAGGTGGAGCTTTCAGTGAGCCAAGATCGCGCCACTGCACTCCAGCCTGGGCGACAGACCGAGACTCCGTCTCAAAAAATAAAATAAAATAAAATAAAATAAAATAAAATAAAATAAAATAAAATAAAATAAAATAAAATAAAATAAAATAAAATAAAATAAAATAAAATAAAATAAAGCTGCTGCTGAATAAAACCATATTCACCTGCCTACAGCCCCCTGAATGTTCTTTCTGCTCATCCACCCACTCCCTCCGGACTTCAGCATGGGTTGGACCCGGACCCCAGGACCTGACACCCTGCTCCCACAATTGCATATGGTCTGATTCCTGTAATCATCCCTTATTGCTTTTCACTCTGCTTCTCTGATCAAACTCTGCAACTATGTTCAAGTGATTCTTATTTTACATCCAAATTTGCAAATCAGACACAGGATTATAGACATTACAAAAAAATTCAATTTTGAAAAAAAAAGGAAGAGATTTGTATATGACACTTAAGTAACCCATCTATTACCCTCGCTTTCTTTTTGATGTCAAACTTCTTTAAATGGCACCCTAAGTTTATTGCAAAAGTATTTTTCTTCCTCCCATTTTCTCTGCAGTTCCTTGAATATGACTCCTGCTTTTAAAATACTATTTTAATTCATCAGAAACTTATAAAACATCAAATCCAGATCTTAGTCCACTTTATTTCTTTGTACTCTTAACACTGTTGACTACTCTCTCTTTTTTTCTCATTAAATTTGGTTTCAATGGGTCTCAAATTTCTGTGACAGATTTTTGGTCAAGTTGTTTCCACTAAAAAGTGCTGATTTTAAAAACTAAATAACTTAAAACTACCAGATGCCAGAAAAAAAAAAAGTTCACAAAACATTCTCCTTTCCTTCCAAAGGTTTTACAATGCATTGTTATCATTAACCAGTCTTTTACGACTAAACTTAAGTGGCCAGTTGAAACAAACAGTTCTGAGACCCTTCCACCACTGATTAAGACTCAGGCCAGACACCGTGGCTCATGCCTGTACTCCCAACATTTTGGAAGGCTAAGGTGGGTAGATCACTTGAGCCCAGGAGTTTGAAACCAGCCTGGGCAATATAATGAGACCTAGCCAGGCATGGCGGCACATGTCTGTAGTTCCAGCTACTTGGGAGTCTAAGGCAGGAGGATTGCTTGAACCCAGGAGGCAGAGGTCGCAGTGAGCAGTGATTGTGCCACTACACTCCAGCCAGGGCAACAGAGTGAGAACCTGTCTCAAAACAAAAAACAAAAAACAAAAACACCAGACAACAACAACAACAACAAAAAAGACTGGGGTAGCACGTATTAGGGATAATATTCATTTAGCTTTCTGAGCTTTCTGGACAGACTTGGTGACCTTGCCAGCTCTAGCCGCCTTCTTGTCCTCTGAACCCATGGCAACTGTCTGTCTCAGCGAGTTTGGCATGCAGGTGCACACCTCCACTTGTTATATAACCTATATAACCTGTTGTATAAGTTCATACTTGGTTCTATCCTTGGTATAAAGGTATATCTGCCCGCAAAATGTCCCAGAAGAGAATAGTCAGGATAGTCAGAATATTCAGAGAAGCTCTCAACACACATGGGCTTGTTAGGAACTATATCAGTCATGGCAGCACCACCAGATTTCAAGAATTTAGGGCCATGTTCTAGCTTCTTACCAGAATGGTCATCTTTTCTTTCTGCTCAGAACACTTGCAAGGAATTTGAGATGTGTGACAATCTAGTGCAGGGGCATAGCCAGCACTGATTTGGCCTAGATGGTTCAGGATAATCACCTGAGCAGTGAAGCCAGATGCTTCCATTGGTGGGTCATTTTTGCTGTCACCAGCAACATTGCCATGATGAACATCTTTGGCAGATGCGTTCTTTTTTTTTTTCTTAGAAAGAATGTAATGCATGTTTTTAATCAGAACAACAGCAATAACAAAAGCTAAGTATGGATATGCCAATATAGTGTTGAATCCAGCAATGGACACAAATAAAGAGCAAATGCTTGACAGAGACAGCTGTAAATAATCTATGTACCTCTTACATCCCCCCACTTCATAAAAAGACATTCTCTTTGGAAATATGGTTACAAATGTAAATCACTGATTTCTTGCAAGACCACGATGATTCTGTAATAAATATCAAATTGTTCCATTTCAGATTTGTAAAAGGATTCTTTCAGATATGAAGACTTGGGAGCAACTGTGAAGCTGTCTTTATTCAGATGCTTTGAAATATAAAGTGGTGATCTTAAACCACCAAGAACTGTAAGGCATGCTAACTGATGTTTATAACAACTTAGCCTTTTTTTCCTTTATATCCGATTTTATTAAGTGGGCAAACACCTTGTTCACATTGAGGCCCACATTGTCCCCAGGAAGAGATTCACTCAAAGCTTCATGGTGCATTTCAATAGACTTTACTTCAATTCTAACATTGACTGGAGCAAAGCTGACCACCATGCCAGGTTTGAGAACACCAGTCTCCGCTCGGCCCACAGGTACAGTACTAATACCAACAATCTTGTAGACATCCTGGAGACACAGACACAAGGGCTCATAAGTTGGATGAGTTAATGGTAGAATAAAGTCCAGAGCCTCAAGCAGCGTGGTTCCACTGGCATTGCTATCTTTATAGGTGACTTTCCATTCCTAGAACCAAGGCATGTTACCACTTGGCTCCAGCATGTTGTCACCATGCCAACCAGAAATTGGCACAAATGTTACTGTGTCAGGGTTGTAGCCAATTTTCTTAATGTAAGTGCTGATTTCCTTGTATCTCATCTGGTGGTAGGGTGACTAAGTGGAATCCATTTTGTTAACACCAACAAGTAGTTGTTTCACAACCAGTGTGTAAGCCAGAAGGGCATGCTCCTGGGTCTGCCCATTCTTGGAGATGCCAACTTCAAATTCACCAACACCAGGAGCAATGATCAAGAGAGCACAGTCAGCTTAAGATGTGCCTGTGGTCGTTTTTTTTTGTTTTGTTTTGTTTTTTTGAGGCGGGGTCATGCTCTGTCCCCCAGGCCAGAGTGCAGTGGTACAATCTTGGCTCACTGCAACCTCCACCTCCCGGGTTCCGGTGATTCTCCTGCCTCAACCTCCCGAGTAGCTGGGATTACAGACGCATGCCACCACGCCCAGCTAATTTTTGTATTTTCAGTAAAGATGGGGTTTCACCATGTTGGCCAGGCTGGTCTCGAACTCTTGACCTCAAGTGATCCGCCCGCCTCGGCCTCCCAAAGTGCTGGGATTACAGGCGTGAGCCACTGTGCTCGGCCTGTAATAGTGTTTTTGATGAGGACTCTGTATCCTGGGGCATCAATGATAATCATGCAGTACTTGCTGGTCTCAAATTTCCACAGGGAAATATCAGTGGTGATACCATTCAGCTTTCAGTTTATCCAAGACTCAGGCATACTTGAAGGAGCCCTTTCCTATCTCAGCAGCCTTCTTCTCAATTTTTCAGTGGTTCTTTTGTTGATGCCACTGCATTTGTAGATCAGATGGCCAGTAGTAGTGGACTTGCCTGAATCTACATGTCCAATGACGACAATATTGATATGAGTTTTTCCTTTCCCATTTTGGTTTTTAGGGGTGGTTTTCAAGACAACCTATGTGTTGGCGGCAAACCTGTTGCAAAAAAGCTACTTTCTCTTTTCTGAATTTCTCTCTTCCCTTGGTTTCTATGACAAGCACTCTTTGGAATTTTCTCCTATCTCTCCAACTGCTGCTCCCTGTCTTAGTATGCTCACTTCTCTTCTACCCAATCGTCAAGGTGTAGGAGTTGGTTGCTCAAAGTCCAGTTCTTGGCACTCTTGAATTCTCACTCTACCCTCTCTACCTTTATGACCCCCTCCACTCTAAAGGATTCAACCACCATCCCTTCACACTCATGATTTATAGATCTATGCTTTTATCTCAGCTCTCTCTCCTGAATGCCAAGGTCATGATTCTTATAGTCCATTTAGTTGCAGATGACTCTCAAATTCAACAAGCACAAACTGACCTATTTATTTACCATGACATGTTCCATGTCCCCTAACTTGGATAATGGCATTACAATTCTTCAGTCACTCATTCTCAAAACTTCAGAGTTGGGGAGTGATGTCACCAAAGATGGAGTAGAAGCAATCTGGATTCACTCCCCCTGCCCACTGAAAACCAAAAACAACTATCCGGGGCCACAATTATCACCAGCAATATCCCAGAACTCAAAATCAAAGCTGTGACAATCCCTGAGGCCACAGAGAAGTAAAAAACTATGAGCTGAAAGTGAGAGAAATGGATTTCTCTATCCACAATGCCCCTGCCCCAAACTACTAGACACCACATGGAAAAATCCTCCAAGACTCATGGTTTCTACATTGGAAAAAGTGAGATCAAGGTGGAAAGCCAGCTTCCCCATCATCTTGGGTTCCTATGCAAGAAAGCTGTTCCTGCCTCAACTCACAGGAAGCATCACAAGTGCCTCCACCTAAGGACAGGTGGAGACAAACCTTGGAGGTGGAGCTGCATGGCCCAGCACCAGAAACTCGGGGGCTGCTCTCCACTCTAGAAAAAGGGGACACCAAATCAGAGAGGTGGTTTAGCAGCACCACACTGTAGGAGGCACCCTGCAGGGAACCTCTGGGCATGAACCCATAGCCAGCCTCCCCACACAGCTGAGGAGTCCCCTTTGGAATCTCCCCCTGTCTGTAATGGGCAGCACTTGGAGAACTACAGAAAACCTGTGTTTAGGGCGCCATCTAGTGCTCAAAGAAGGCAGCAATCTAGGGCTAAGGGAATCAATGGGCAAATCGCACAGAACCTCTAAACACACAAACCAACTCAGACAGGAAAGACTTGAAAAAATAACCAATTCTTTAATGCGAAGACATAGATCTACATACATAAGAAATAACAGCAAACAGTGAATAATGACCTCCCAAAATGGACAAAGCAAGGAACCACTGATCAACCCCAGTGAGAGAGCAACATGTGAGCTCTCAGATAGCAAAGTCACAGGAGTCAGATCAAGAATTCAAAATAGCAGTTCTGAAGATACTCAGCAATCTCCAAGTTAATACAGAAACGCAACTTAGAAATTTATCAGAGAAATTTAATGAAGAAATGGAAATAAGAAAAAATCAAACAGATACCTGGAACTGAGAAATACATTGGCTGAACTGAACAACTCATCACAGAGGTATCAACAGCAGAACTGATCAAGCAGAAGAAAGAAATAGTGAGCTCAAAGATAGTCTACTTGAAAATACACAGTCAGAGAAGAAAAAAAGAAAAAAGAAGAAAAAGGAATGAAGAATATCTACAAGAACTAGAAAATAACTTCAAAAGAGCAAATCTGAGTCATTGACCCTCAAGAGGAAATTGATAAAGAAAAGGGGGTCATTAGCTTATTCAAAGAAATAACAGAAAACTTTCCAAACCTAGAGAAAGATATAAATATCCAGATACAGGAAAGTCAAAGATTACCAAACAGATTAAACCCAAATAGGACTATACCAAAATATGTATTAAGCTCTCAGAGGTCAAGGACAAAGACAAGATCCTAAAAGCAGCAAGAGAAATAAAAGCAAATAACACACAAAGGACTTTGATTTGTCTGGCAACAGACTCTCAGCAGAAACGATACAGGACAGAAGAGAGTGAGACAACATATTCAAAGTGCTCAAGGCAAAAATTGAGAATAATATACCCAACAAAGCTATCCTTCAAACATGTAGGAGAGATAAAGACTTTCTAAGACAAACAAAAGGTGAATGAATTCATCATCACCAGACCTGTCTTGCAAGAAAATGCTAGAGAGAGTTCTTCAATCTGAAAGAAAAGGATACGAATGTGCAATAATAAAGTCATTTAGGCTAGGCATAGAGGCCCACACCTGTAATCCTAGTGCTTTGGGGGGCACTAGGCACAGAAAGACAAACATTGTATTTTCTTACTTATTTGTGGGATCTAAAGATCAAAACAGTTGAACTCATGGACATAGTAGAAGGTTGATTACCAGAGGCTGGGAAGGGTAGTGGGGGATAGGTAGGGGAGTTGGGGATGATTAATGGGTACCAAAAAATAGTTAGAATGAATGACACCTACTATTTGATAGCACAACAGGGTGTCTATAGTCAATAATAATTTAATTGTACATTTTAAAATAACTAAAATAGTATAATTGGATTGTTTGTAATACAAAGAATGATCACTTGAGGGGGTGAATACCCCATTCTCCATGATGTGATTATTATACATTGCATGCCTGTATCCACACATCTCATGTACCCATAAATATATATACCTACTATATACCCACAAGAATTAAAAATAAAATTTTTTTAAAAAGTAGAAAGACTTCAAATAAATAACCTAATGATGCACCTCCAGGAACTAGAAAAGCAAGAACAAATCAAACCCTAAATTAGTAGAAAGAATGTAACAAGGCTGGGTGTGGTGACACCTGTAATCACAGCACTTTGGGAGACTGAGGCAGGATGATTGCCCGACACCCACCTGGGCAACAAAGTGAGACTGTGTCTACAAAAAAAGTTTGAAAATTAGCCAGGAATGATGGCATGTGCCTATAGTCCCAGCTACTTAGGCGGCTGAGGCAGGAGGAATGTTTAAGCCCAGGTGGTTAAGGCTGAAGTGAGCCATGATCGCACCACTGCACTCCAGCCTGGGGAGCAGAACAAGATTCTGTCAGAAAGAAAAAGAAAAGAAAAGAGAAAAAGAAAATAATAAAGATCAGCACAGACATAAATGAAATCAAGATTATAAAAAAATACAAAAGATCAATGAAACAAGTAGTTTTCCAAAGAGATAAACAAGCAAAACTGACAAATCTTTAGGTAGACCAAGAAAAAAGAGAGAAGACCCAAAGAAATAAAATCTGAAATGAAAAGGAGACATTAAAACTAATACCACAGAAATATCACAGAAATATAAAGGATCATGAGAGACCATTATGACCAACTATATACCAACAAACTGGAAAACCTATAAGAAATGGTTAAATTCTTGGACATATACAAACTATAAGAAATAGAAAGCCTAAACAGACCAGTAACAAGTAATGAGATCAAAGCAGTAATAAAAAGTCTCTGATCAAAGAAAAGCCCAGGAGCAGATGGCTTCCACAATGAATTCTACCAAACATTTTAAGAACTAATATAAACTCTGTTCAAATTATTCCCCAAAAAATTGAACAGTAGGGAATACTTCCAAGTTCATTGTATGTGGCCAGCATTACCCTGACAGGAAAACAAGACAAAAGATACAACAACAATAACAACAACAACAACAACAAAACTACAGGCCAATATTCCTGATGAACATAGATGTAAAAATTCCCAATAAAATACTAGCAAACCAAGTTCAACATCACATTAAAAAGATCATTCACCATGATCAAGTGGGATTTGCCACAAGGATGTAAAATGGTTCACCATACACAAATCAATAAATGTGTTATATCACATTAACAAAACTAAGGACATTTTTGTCCATGATGATTTCAATAGATGCTGAAAAAAGCATTCAGTAAAATTCAGTATCTTTTCATGACAAAAACTCAACAAACTGGGTATAGAAGGAACATATCTCAAAACCATAAAGGCCATATATGACAAACCCACAGCTAACATCATGCTGAATGGGGAAAAATTGGTAGTCTTTCTGGGGAAAAATTGGCAGTCTTTCCTCTAAGAAATGAAAGAAGATAAGGATGACCAATTTTACTATTTTTATTAAACACAGTCCTGAAAGTCCTAGCCAAAGTAACTGGGCAAGAGAAAGACCTAAAGGGCATCCAATTTGGAAAGAATGAAATTAAATTATCCTTGTTCATTGATGACATGATCTTATATCTAGAAAAACCTAAAGACTCTACCAAAAAATTATTAGAACTGATAATCAAATTCAGTAAAGTTGCAAGATACATAATCAACATACAAAAATCAGTAGCATTTGTATATGCTAACAGCAAACAATTGGAAAAATAAATCAAAAAAGCAATCCCATTTATAATTGCTACAAAAAAAACCTAGGAATAAATTTAACCACAGAAGTGAAAGATCTCTTACAAAGAAAACTATGAAACACTGATGAAATAAATTGAAGAGGATACAAAAAAAATAGATATCTCATGCTTATGGATTGGAAGAATTAATACTGTTAAAATATCCATACTATCCAAAGTGATCTACAGTGGTCTCTTCACTCTATTGATTGTTTCCCTTGCTACCCATACAATATGATACAAAAATGATCTACAGATTGCAATCCCTATCAAAGTGCCAACAACATTCTTGATGGAAATAGAAAAAACAATCCTAAAATTCATATGAAACCACAAAAGACCCCAAATAGCCACAGCAATCCTGAGAAAAAAAGAACAAAGCTGGAGGCATCATACTACCTGACTTCAAAATATGCTATAAAGCCATAGTAACCCCAAACAGCATAGTACTGGCATAAACGCAGGCACATAGACCAATGGAACAGAATAAAGAACCCAGAAATAAATCCACACATTTACAGCCAACTCATTTTTGACAAAGATGCCAAGAACATATATTGGGAAAGAACAGTTTCTTCAATAAATGATGCTGGGGAAACTGCATAACCATATGCAGAAGAATAAAACTAGACCCCTGACTCTCACTATATACAAAAATCAAATCAAAATGGATTAAAGAAAGCCAGGCATGGTGGTGTGTGCCTGTAGTCCCACTACTTGAGAGGCTGAGGCAGAAGGACTGATTGCTTGAGCCCAGAAGTTCAAGTCCAGCCTGGGCAACATGATGAGACCCCCTATCTCTTAAATAAAGACTTAAATGTAAGACCTAAAACTATAAAACTACTGGAAGAAAATGCTGAGGAAATGCTTCAAGACATTGGTCTTGGCAGAGATATTTTGTGTAAGACCTTTAAAGCACAGGCAACAAAAGCAAAAATAGACAAATGGCATTACATCCAGGTAAAAAGCTTCTGCACAGCAAGGGAAACAATCAATAGAGTGAAGAGACAACCTATGGAATGAGAGAAAATATTTTCAAACCATATATTAAATAAAGGGTGAATATGCAAAATAGAAAAGGAACTCAAATAATAGCAAAAAATAATAATCTGATTAAAAATGGGCAAATGATCTAAATAGACATTTTTCTTTTAGATTTGCCGTTAACAATGAATATATATTTCTTAAAAGAAGACATACAAGTAGCCAACAGATATATGAAAAATGCTCAACATCACTAATCAGGGAAATGCAAATCAAAACCACAATGAGATATCATCTCACCCCAATTTAAATGGCTATTATATTCTACCTGAGAAAACTGAAAAAAATGGCTATTATAAGACAAAAATAACAATTGCTGGTAAGGACGCAGAGAAAGGAGAACTCTCATACACTGCAGATGGAAATTTAAATTAGTACAGCCATTAATGAAAATAGTATGAAGTTTCCTCAAAAAAACAAAAAAACTACCATATGATCCAACAATCCCACTGTTGTGTATATATTCACAAGAAAGGAAATCAATATATTGAAGAGATATCTGTACTCTCATATTTATTGCAGCACTATTCATAATAGCCAAGATATGGATTCAACCTAAGTGTCCAGCAAGAAATGAATAAAGAAAATGTGGTATATATACCACAGTGAAATATTATTCAGCCATAAAAATGAAATAAATACTTTCATTTGCAGAAACATGGATAGAACTGAAGGGCATTGTGTTATGTGAAATAAACCAGGCACAGAAAGACAAATGTTGCATGTTCTCACTCATATATGAAAACGAACAAACAAACAAAAAAAGGACCTCATGGAGGTATAGAATAAAATAGTGATTACCAGAGGCTGTGAAGGGTAGAGGGAGGGAGGATGAAGAGAAGTTGGTTAATGGGTACAAAACTACAGTTAGAAGCAAAAGGTTCTAGTGTTTGATAGCACAGTAGAGTGACTATAGTTAACAATAATTTATTGTATATCTCAAAATAGCTACAAGAGAAGATTTGGAATGTTTTCAACACAAGTAAATAATAAATATTTGAGGTGATGGATACCCCAATGACCCTTATTTGATCATTATACATTGTATACATGTATCAAAATATATGTACCCCCAGAAATATATGTACAACCATTATATATTAATTAAAAACTTGAGTTATTCAATACTTTTCCCTCTAATCAGACTCCTAACTTTAGCTTCCACCTCTTTTTCTACCCCCTAAAGCTTGTGTTTCCTTCCCAAAACATGAATCGGCTTATGTAAATTCTTTGTTCAAAATATCTCCTGGTTCCCAGTGGCATATAGAATACATATCTGCCAGTTTTGTACAGCATAGCCACATTTTGATTTCTTCCCTTTCAACTGTATGTCCTACTATACTCCAATGTCCCTTTCATCACACACACAGTCTGTGGATCTCCCTCAGCACTCCCCCATCTTCTGGATATATCTGGATGCTCCTGGCCCAGGGGCTTGGCTCAGACCTTTTCTGTTTGAGTTATGTACTATATTGAATGCCTAACCATACTCCCTATCCAGTTTCAGTTTTCACTCCTAGCTGATGACTTGGATAAGAGTCTCTTGAGTTAGAAATAGTTTTTATCAATAACATGGGAGTAACAATGCATATAATAGCAATAGCTCACATGAATCAAGCTCTTAATTACTGTGCCAGGCACTGTTAATGACAAAAATGATAAATGTCCTCCAGGATAAAGGGACCTAAGAGACAGTTTGATCAAATGTCCTTACACCCTCAAAGAGGGTTTCCTGATATAACAGGCCCAGCCTCTGTCTACTTGCCCTTTTCTATTCCAACTTGTCAGGAGAAGAGGGGCCATACCCTGTTAAGTCCAGTGAGTAGAATCACTTCATTCATCAAGGCGGGACATGGCTTGTTTATGCATGAGGTAGTTATTCCACTCTGGTTTAATTTCTTTTAAAATGGGGATGATGACAATTGTGGTTGTTGTGCAGATAAAAACTCATGTACAGTGTCAAGCATAGGACCCATGGTTAAGAGCTATTAATATTCAGAATATTAACACATCACAGGGTACCTGTAAAACACTTCTTAAAGAACTACAGTGCCTTCAACCTAGCCTGGCTCTTATTTATTTGACACTTCAGTGGGGAACAAGAATTCAATTTTGGCCAGGTGTGGTGGTCACACCTGTAATCCTAGCACTTTGGGAGGCCGAGGCAGGTGGATCACTTGAGGTCAAGATTCAAGACCAGCCTGGCCAACAAGGCAAAACCACGTCTCTACTAAAAATATAAAAATTAGCTGGGCATGGTGGTGCACATCTGTAGTCCCAGCTACTCAGGAGGCTTAGGCACAAGAATTGCTCTAGCCCAGGAAGTGAAGGCTGCAGTGAGCTGAGATCGTGCCACTGCACTCCAGCCAAGGTGACAGAATGAGACCCTGTCTCAAAAAAAAAAAAAAAAGAATTCATTTCAGGAAGATAGTTCTGAGAGGCAAAAGAGGAGAAGCAGGGAGGAGTGGGAGGATGAGGTAGCAGCAGTACCCACAGTGATGCAGGAGCTCCTGGATGGGAACCTGGAGGGCAGTGGTGTTTTTATTGCCTCTTCCATGATTAGAAAATAAGTTTTGAACTTTGGGGGCTTTAAGGAGTGGAAATGAGAAAAGTAAATACAGAGGCTGTTAGCCCTTCTTAAGGGAGAATACTACTGTCTTCTGTGTATCTTCATGTTGGGACTCAGTCTGAGCTGGAAGTATTCAAATTAATGCACTGAGGAGCTGGATTATACAAAAATTAGCTGGGCATGGTGGCATGCACCTGTAATCCCAGCTACTTGGGAGGCTAAGGCAGGAGAATTGCTTGAACATGGGAGGCAGAGGTTATAGTGAGCTGAGATCACGCCACTGCACTCCAGCATGGGTGACAGAGCAAGACTCCGTCTCTAAATAAATAAATAAATAGGGCCAGGAGCGGTGGCTCATGCCTGTAATCCCAGCACTTTGGGAGGCCGAGCAGGCGGATCACGAGGTCAGGAGATCGAGACCATCCTGGCTAACACGGTGAAACCCTGTCTCTACTAAAAATACAAAATAATTAGCTGGGCGTGGTGACAGGCACCTATAGTCCCAGCTGCTCGGGAGTTCTGAGGCAGGAGAATGGCGTGCACCTGGGAGGCAGAGCTTGCAGTGAGCGGAGATCGCGACAATGCACTCCAGCCTGGGCGACAGAGCAAGACTCCCTCTCAAAAATAAATAAATAAATAAATAAATAGGGTTCAATTGTACTTAACTATTTGAAGTATTTAAAACCAAGCATAACCTCTGAGCTAAAATGAGTGATTTTGTAAATATTTAGGCAGTGGTGTGAGGAAGTAATTCTCCCCCAAAACACACTAATGTACATTTAGTTACAATGAGACTGAAGCAGGGAGATGAAGGCCAAGTCCTTCTGCTGTTGTTCTTAAGCCTTTGGTAAAGCAACATAGGGAGTGGCATCTTTAGATTTGTCTAAAAAAAACAAAGAACAGTTACAAATAAAATTCCATGCACATGTATCCCAGAACTTAAAGTAATATATATATATGGCAAAAAACCACAAAAACAAATAAAATTCCAGACAGAAAGAGGATGCAAATATTAGAGAATTATATACAAAGTATGCCTTGCAGCTGCCACACAAACTCAACATTATGAAACTATCAAATGCACAAATGAACACTCTCTTGAGGAATTTCTAATATCAGAGGAATTGTTTTTTTCCCTTTTGGTGGTACAATTATGAAGAGGTGGGTTTTGCAGAATTTGTTTAGTGGTGGTAGGGTGGCTGTCAATTCAGGGTTGATTCAAACCTCTGTTAATTTGAAATACTCTTCCATTTTCTCCAGGAGTGAAGACTTATTTGTAGGTCATGAGATCAAAAGGTGACTACCTGAGACCGTGGAAAACCTAAAGTTGTGTCAAAGAACTATTGTCAGGGAAAAAACATCAAGATGAGTTTATTGTTAGTTTTGCTGCAGAGAGAGAGAGAGAGAGTGTGTGTGTGCATGCAGTAATGGAAACATGTGCAGATCTGATGGTGGGTTGTCCAAAACAAGCAGCCCCTGAGTGCTGCCATCCTAACACCATAGGTAGGGCTCACAGTCAGTCTTGGCTGACTCCCACAGTCAGGTTGGGAGGATGAAAGAAACCTCCACTGTCTCAGGAGGCATGGAAAGCTCAGAGGAAACGAAAGACAAGGTTTGATGAGTTGCTTTTCTGGTTTTCATAGTGGTCTCTTAATGGAATTCTGAAAAGGAAAAGGAGCCACAAGAAAAAAGAGAAAGAAAATGTTCTCATCTATTTCCAAATTCTAAGGCATGACCTTCCCCCAAGAAACTCTTGGTAGATGTTTTCTCCCTTTCTCTTATTTGCAAATATAATAGAACTGTTTTATGTAATCAGTACTGGGAATAGGGAACTAATATTGGCCCATAAAACAGCCTACTTTGGGGATCGGCTATTTAGGTAGATTTGATAATAGATTTGAACATGCCCAAAATGAGCTCTATTACACTAGCCTTCTTTAGACTATATTCATGCAGAGAAAGGATCCTAAATCCTAAAATAGGAGAGTGAAAGTGAGGAGTCAGACACGGAGAAAAGGCCTGTAGTGTCACAATTTGCAGATTGGGAACTTCCAAAAGGATTAAATACAATGTTAACTCCATTAACTAGGATGCTGAGTGGACGTAAAGCCCACCTGACATGGTTGTTTTGTTCTGTTTTTTAGTAGCTGCCAGGCATTTAAGAAAAAGCCTTTTCTGTGACCCCCCACACCCACATTGATGTTGACCTTGCATTAAAATGACTAGTTCTGTTATGGGATCTTTGGAGTGTCAATTTTCTGGCCAGAAACCTCTGTGGCTGGTGACATCTTTGCCCTAGTTCTTGTCCTGTGTCCAGGAAGAATGAGGTATGCGACAAGTGAAGAGTGAACAAGACAAAGAGGCGCCTGAGTTCTTGTCCTGCATCCAGGAAGGATGAGGTATGCGAACAAGTGAAGGGTGGACAAGGAGGAAGAGGAGCTTTATTAAGTGTTAGAACAGCTCAGAGGAGAACCACAGTGAGTAGCTCCTCTCTGTAAGCAGGTAATCCCATCTCTCCATCCTCTGCCCTGCTCTGGCTGAGCCCAGAACTTCTATGGACCTCAGAGGGGAGGAAGTGTGTGCTGATTGTTCCATGGGCAGCCATGGGTGGGCCCAGAAAAGGCACCACAGGTCCTCACTCCAGTCGTCAGGACTGGCTGCCTGGCCTGAAGGTGGGGTCTTACTGAGGACCTGCCCTCTTCCACCCAGGAGCCTGTCTGCCTCCCACAGCAGTCCATGGCGCCCAGGCTGCTTGCACCAAGGGGCACTTGCAGGCCAGTGCTGAGCTGCCCTCAGCCCCCCTTAGCTTCCTCTCTCATGTTCGTGGGCACTCAAATTCTGGAGGGGGCCAAGGCAGCAGGGCACTGGCATGTCAGCACTGCCCTGAGCCTACACACATCTTCCGGGCTGTGACAGCACCTCCAGCTCGGCCCCAACTCCTCTCTGAGATGAGATCAGAGCAGGTGCCTGAGGGAAAAGAGAACAGGCAGTGGGAGCAGACACCCCTGAGCCTGTGGTGGTGGGGCTTCCTGGCCCCCATGGATGCAGGCTGCAGAGATGCCCGTGTCCTGCACCTGGGAGGGCAGCTACAGATGCACCTGAGGAGCTCCTGCCCCACCAACTTGGAAGGGGTGGGGCTCCCACTTGTCCCTGGCTCCTGCCTGCTCTGTGGAGCCAGAGGCCTGGGTCTGCAGCCATGGATTGGGCAGTTATAGTTGCACTCAGGAGGACAGGGATCCTGCCTGCTCCTGGCTCCCTCGAAGAGCACAGGGAGGCTCAGATCTGCAGCCCAGTAGGGTCGGGGCTCCTGCCTGATCCATGGAGCTGGAGGCCCAGGTCTATAGCTGCAGTTTAGGTGACTGCAGTGGCACCCAGGAAGCTCCCTCCCCAACATGGAAGGGGTGGGGCTCCCACCAGCTCCATGGAATGTGCAGCCCCAACCATGCCTCCCTGCTGCAGCCAGCATGATTGCAGCAGCCGCTGCCATCAGTTCTACTTTCCTGCCTTAGAAATTGGTGATGGTGTAGCAGGAATTTTAAGGAATCAGAGAGACTGATGGGGTTCAGGGGGATATTTATTAATTATTTAGGTGCACCAGCCCAGTTGGATTAACATCCAAAGGACTGAGCCCCGAACAAAGAGTTAAGTTACCTTTTAAGCATTTCGTGGGGTCGGGGGAGATCTGTGCAGGGGGAAGCGAGAAACAAAGGCAGTTATTCAATTGAGACATGCATTACTTCATTTCTTACTTTTTAAGGAAAAACATGTTTTGTGACTTGAGTTTATCTGTCTAGTGACCTTGCAGCTGCACAGCTAGGGAATCAGAGTCTTCACAATGCCTGGGAAGGGAGGAGAGATAAGGCTCACTAGCCACAGAAAAATAGGCAGTTAGTTTTTAAAGGACTCTAGCTCTTTCTCTTTCTCAGGGGGAATTGGGTTTTCTTACGTACAACTGAATTTCTGCTTACATACTCTTTAATTTCTTTTAATTCCTGTTCCAATGGGAATGAGATCTCCTAGTTTTGGACTGGGGCTAGCAGGGCCTCGGGTGCACCACCACTTGGCAACATCAGCCTCTGTCCAGAATCCTGAACCTGTAAGCTAGAACAGGGTTAGCTGACAGTGTCCTGAACCCAAGAAGGTTGGGAGGGTGGGGTTGGATTGGAGTAAGCAGGATTGACAATGGTATACCTCTTCTCCAAACTACTGGCTGGGCAGAAATCTTGAGTTCTAATGAATCTGAACTTAGTTAGGCTAACCTTTCCTTAGCACCTTTCCTTAGCAGTAAAGGCTAAAATATCAAGTCAGTATCCAGGGCTTCAGCAACTCGTGTCCCAGTAAGACAAGCCACAAATACCTTTGGCCCCATTATCAGGCCTCCATTGCCATAAAATCTTTTTAACTCTCAAGAGGTTACAGAGAATGAATTACTCCTTAATCATACTTGAAGCAAACCTTCTGTCTAAAAATCCAATGTAGCCAGGCATAGTGACTGGAGCCTGTGATCCCAGACACTTAGGAGGCTGAGGTGAAAGAATTGCTTGAGACCAGGAGTTTGACACCAGCCTGAGCAACATAGTGACTCCCATCTCCAAATAAATAAATAGACAGATAGATAAGTAAATACATAGACAAATTGATAGAATGATAAATAGATAAATGAGTAATAAATAGATTAGGTAGAGATAGATAGCCAGCTAGGTAACTAGCCAACCAGCTGTCTCAAAAAAAAAAAATGGCTGGCTGTGGTGGTTTATGTCTCTAATCCCAGCACTTTGGGAGGCTGAGGCAAGAGGCTCTCTTGAGTCCAGGAGTTCAAGACGTTTGGGCAGCATAGTGAGACCCTGTCTCTAAAAAAAAATTAAAAATTAGCTGTGTGTGGTGGTGTGCACCTGTAGTTCCAGCTACCCTGGAGGCTGAGGTAGGAGATCAAGGCTGCAGTGAGCCATGACTGTACCACTGCACTGCAGCCTGGACGACAGAGCAAGATCCTGTGTCAAGAAAAAAAAAAAAAAAAAAAAGGAAACTGGGTTTTTTCCCTCCACTTTCACACACAGTTAATACAATACTCAGCACAAAACACTTTTGACATCAGATTCTCCAGTGAACACCAACTGGGTGTCTTATGATTTAATTCAATTCTGACACTATCTACCTGGAGATAGTGTCAGATCCTATGGGTTAACGGCTCAGTCCCACGAGATTGCGACCCCCATTTCAGATGCCAGTCACAAGCACTAGATTGTCACTTATACTTCTGACTCCCTGGGTATAAATTGCAGGGTCCTACAACCCCCTCCTCAGGTTCAATTAATTTGTTAGAGTGGCTCACAAGACTCAGAAACACTTACTTACATTTACTAGTTTATTATAAAGGATACACAATAACAGCAAAATGGAAAGGATGCATAGGGCAAGCTATCAGGAGGAGGGTGCAGAGCTTCTATACTCTCTCTAGGTGTATAACCTTCCAGGCACCTCTGTGTGTTCAGCAATCTGGAAGCTCATCAAATCTCATTGTTCAAGAGTTTTTATAGTTCTGGTGTTCTATGGCACAGTAGGGTGACTATAGTAAACAACAAGGTGTTGTAGATCTCAAAATAGCTAGAAGAGAGGATTTATATGTTCCTATCACAAAGAAATAATACATGTTTGAGGTGTTGGATATGCTAATTACTCTGATCATTTGATCATTACACAATGTATACATGTATCAAAACAAAATCACATTAGGCTGCATGCAGTGGCTCATACCTGTAGTCCTGATGCTTTGTGAGACCAAGGCAGGAGGATCGCTTGAGGCCAGGAGTTTGAGACAAGCCTAGGCATCATAGTGATACCCCATCTCTACAAAAAAATTTTAAAAATTAGTTGGGCATGGTGGTGTATACCTGTAGTCCTAAATACTTAGAAGGCTGGGGCAGGAGAATCCCTTGAGCTCAGGAGTCCAAGGCTGCTGTGAGTTATAATCAAGCGACTGTACTCCAGTGAGGGCAACAGAGTGGAGACCCTATCTCCCAAACACACACACACACACACACACACACCACATTATACCCCATAAATGTGTACAAAATCATGTCACTGAAAAATACTTCATTTTTATGTTTTATTATTAATATTTTTAGAGACAGGGTATCACTCTGTGACCCAGGCTTCAGTGCAGTGACCTGATCATAGTTCACTGCAGCTGTGAACTCCTGGGGTCAACCGATCCTCCCACCTCAGCCTCCTGAGTAGCTAGGACTACGGGTATGCACCATCATGCATGGATAATTAAAAAAAATTTTCTTTGTAGAGATGGGGTCTTGCTATGTTGACCAGGCTGAACTTGAAATCCTGCCCTCAAGCAATACTTCTACCTTAGCCTCCCAAAGTGCTGGAATTACAGGCATGAGCCACTATGCCTAGAAAAAAAAATTATTAAAAAGAGTTTTTATAGAACTCATCCCTTAGCCCTGTTTTCCCACCTTTCCTGGATGTTGGTGGGTGAGGCTGAAAGTTCCAACTTGCCAATCCTCTAATCCTCTATTACCTGTTTTTTCAGGTGACTGGCCCTATCCTGGGCTACCTGGGAGTCACACTCTGAGTTATATCATTAGCATAAACTCAGATGTAATCCAAAGGGACACATTATAAATAAGAAGATAATACTATTTGTCAGGAAATTTCAAGGGTTTTAGGAGCTCTGTGACGGGAACCAGGGACAAAGACCTAATATATTTCTTATAATATCATAGGACTATTTCCCTCAATATGACTTTAAAAAGGTTCAGTTTTTATGATGCTCAGCTTCCCCCATGACCAGGGTGACACTATTTGTAGTAAAGAGGGACAGAACAGCTGACAGCTGATAGTCAGTTGTCAGGACACTAATATTTCTTTATTCTGTTACCAAGCATAGCATTAACAGAAAGGACACAGTGCAATTCATTAGCTAGGTTTGCATCCAAGACTTGGACGAAAATGAAAGAGTATTAAAAGTGGGTAGAAACTTTGAAAGGAAAATAAATCTCGGAACCCCCAAATCACTAAGCCAAAGGGAAAAGTCAAGCTGGAAACTGTATCGGACAAACCTGCCTCTCATTCTATTCCTAAATAAGATAGTTACAAAGATTTGTTTAAAAGCTACATACCTCTGTCACAATTTGCCCATAAGGAAAATCCTCATGGACAAAGGACAAACAGAACTCAAAGTCATCCCTCTGCTGCTGTGCAACAAATGCATATCTGATTGCTTCCTTTGCCCTATTGTTTCACTAAGCCAGACTAAGGCATAAGTGACTATTCCTGTAAATTGTGTATTCAGTGAAAGGCTAATCAGAAACTCAAAAGAATGCAACCATTTGTCTCTTACTTACCTATGACCTGGATGCCCCCTCCCTGCTTCGAGTTGTCCCACCTTTCTGGACCAAACCAATGTATATCTTACATATATTAATCGATGTCTCATATCTCCCTAAAACGTATAAAACCAAGCTGTATCCCAACCACCTTGACCACATGTTGTCAGGACATACCGAGGCTGTGTCACAGGCGCATCCTTAACCTTGGTGTAAGGAACATGGCTGCACTGAAGCCAGGCAGACATAGGCTGAGGTAAACATCCTGCATGACTCAACAAGTTTGGTGTACAGGCACATAAATCCACTTGTTATATAATCACAGCCATGTAGCCATAACATGGGAAGGCTCATCACTCAGCTCAGAGCCACTATTGTCTGTAAAAGGTACAACTACCCTGTTAATGCTGTACAGGTGTGCCCAGAGAAAGAGAGAGCCAGAGCTGTCTGTCTTGCAGATGGACAGCGGGAAGCCAGGACACAGTTTGGCTTGCTTGCACCCAGAGGGAAAGAGTTAAGCTGCTGACCCTGAAGGGAGAGCTGGCCGTGCGGCTGTGCGTGGGAGCAGGTACAGCAGTTAGCCAAGACAGAGACAGACAGTGTAAGAGAGCTGCTGAATAAAACCATCTTTCACCTGCCTACAACCCACCCCCTCCCCTGCCCTGAGTGTTCTTTCAGCTATCTGCCACCCATCCACCCACTCCCTTCTGACCTCAGCATAGGCTGGAACCTGACCCTGGACCTGACACTTGGCAAAATAAATTTTCTAAATTGATTGAGACTCGTCTCAGATACTTTTTGGTTTACAAATTGGTGACCACAGAGGGACTCAGTGGAAGTGGCCCTGACCTTTGGCAAATCTCCTGTTGGTGCTTGGTACCAGCTTCAGCTATCTTTATAGCTCAAACCAACAGGACAATTTCCTGAGGCCTGGGAGCTCCCCTCCCTCCAGAGAATCCCTGATCTCCCAAAATTTGGTTGAGATCTAAAGTATATTTTGCTGTACAACTCCTTTTCTGGAGTTTTACTTGCTTCCAACAAGGCGGGCAAGTTTTCCTGCTTCCATGATGATGGAAGGCAGGTAACTCCTTTCTGGAGTTTGAGCTTGCTTCCAACAAGGAAGGCAAGTTTGAGTTTCTTCCCGCTTCTAGGATGGTAGAGAGCAGTCTTCAGTCTGAGACCCATTTCTAGGTAAATAACTGAATTGGGTTTTTTTTTTTTTGTCTTGGAAATTCTCCTTAATAACTAAAGGTTAAAATTGACAACCAGCTGGTCTTAATTTCTCCTTACCATTAGAACACTCAGCAATCATATTGTTGGGGTTTTTTGTTATTGTTTCGGTCGTTCTCCCATCGGATTTGACCAACTCTACCCAATTTGGTCAAATCTGAATGAGAATTCCAAATTATGGGGAACAAGGCCTCCGAATTGGCTAAAATTCCTTGCAGCTGAAAACAAAACAAAAACATATGTTTAGTTTCTGTGTCTGCTTCCTGTCTTTTCTTTCACCCTATTCCTCCTTCCCCTTTGCCATTGTTGACCAAGAAAAAAATCTAGAGAAGGCTTCTAATGAGTCAACCCCCTCAAAGAACTCAAAACGAAGGCACTATTCATGCCTCTTTGGAGTGTTCTGTTTTCTTTGTGGAGTTTCAAGAGTCATGGGCAGATTCTTTGTAGGTCTAAAGCTCTGCTCTCCTGTATTGCCTTACCTGACCTCTTTGGTTTTTGGCAGTACTAGAGATTACCTCGTACTGTAAGAGGATTTGACTTTGGCATGTGTAATGGCAAATGAGAACTTCAAAGTTAAGAGTGGGTGAGGACAGTTTACAGGAAGTGGTTTCAGCTGAGTATTTTTCCTCCTAGGAAATTGTTTAGGATCATAATTCTAGTTCAGAGGTTCATTCTAAAGGGTCTTCTTTGTTGCCTTTCCTCCTGAAATTCATCTCAATTGGCTTGTCTGCACATTTGCATGAGGAACTGAACTGTTTTCATAGACAAATGAGAGACTGAGTTTCCTCAGCTCTGAAATGAAAGGGCATTTTGCTCCTCCCAGCTGAAGGGCACCCCTGGGTGATGAGTGGGAGCTTTCTTTTCTACCTGCTTTAAGTCTGCTGTTACTTTTCTACTGAAATAAAATTCACTGTTTGCATCCAACCATTTCTTTTTGTTATTGTTTGCAAACTGGTGAGTTTGTATTACTATCTCATGGCCAGAGTTCTGAATTAAAAGCTATAGGATCTTTGTATGAGTGTGCATATGTGTGTTTATGTGTACATGCATGCATTTTATTATGTGTTTTTGGTCACAAGGTACCAAATTGGCTTAAAGTTAAGTAGTACTCATAAATTAAATAAGCCCAAATGCTTTTCAAGTTCATGTGACTTAAAATACTTAATACGCTAGCTTTACAATTATTGGTAAAATAATATTAGAAATGTCTTAAGAATTGTCAGCATACATTTTTGTTTGCATTTATGAATCAAGAGATTTCATACTTATCCCTGCCAAATATTATAAGGTGTCAAAATTTGTCATAATGGTTAAACTATAAACCCAGCCCAAAACAGAATGATATTTGCTTGTGTAATTCTTGATAAATAAGATGTTAATACTGTTTTAATGTAAACAGCTAAATTTTGGATTATTTAGTAAGATAACCATATATTTAATCTTAAGGTTCTTACTTAGGTAAACATCTGAAATTCACAGGCTATAAAATGCTTCACAGGGAAATAATTTTAAATGATGACTATCACAGTTTTCATAAATAATCTAGGTAAACAATTAAATTAGGTAAATATAATGGGATATTTATAGACAAATTTGTCATAATTTAGAATCTAAAGTTATATTAAACTAAATAGATATTTCATTAAATGGGTATTTTCCAATAAAAAATATATATAATATAGTAGGAAAACATTCTTTCTAAAAAAAGGAAGTGTGCTCTTATTTAAATGTGAACTACTTTTGTCTAACTAAAAGCTTATTTAAAGGTTATGTGTAAAACAAGGTAAAAGAAACTAGGAAATAAGAGAGATGTAAGGAAAGCTATAGAAATAAAGAGGTATTTTTGGTTAAAAAAAGCTTAAAGAAAAATAATTTTATATAAGAATATTAGGTCAGGTACAGTAGCTCATGCCTGTAATCCCAGCACTTTGGGAGGCTGAGGTGGGTGGATTGCTTGAGCCCAGGAGTTCAAGACCAGCCTAGGCAAAAGTGTGAAATCCCATCTCCACAAAAAAATACAAAAATTAGGCAGGCATGGTGGTGCATGCCTGCAGTCCCAGCTACTTGGGTAGGCTGAGGCAGGAGGATCGGATCGCCTGAGCCTGGGAGGTGAAGGCTGCAATGAGCCATGATGGCGCCACTGCACACCAGCCTGGGCAACAGACAAGACTCTGTCTCAAAAAAAAAAAAAAAAAAAAAAGAATCGTATATGGTAAATTTTTTTCTCCTAGAATAAAATGACTGGTTGTTTAAGAAAGAGGGATGTTCAGGACAAACCAGAAAGTCCAAGCGTGTCATGAATGGTATGTATAAGTCATAAGATTTATGGAAAAAAACTTTTATATGATCTAATTGGCTATAATTAAAGGGAAATGATTTATAATGGTCTTTCTAGAGATTGGGTTTTGATATTAAAAAAAGACATATACTAAAGAATTGGTTAGAACAATGAAATTTTCTTAAGGTATTGCTTTACTCTTAAAATTACAAGACATTTTAATTCTTTAATACAAAGTTCAACTTTGTGTCTCACTGTTTTCAGCTTTCTCTCCCCTTTTAAAAGGCCTGAAATAATAACTCTATCATTCAACTCATTTTCAGCTCCTGTAAGTTTTTTTTTCCCTTCAGGTTCTAATTTTTGTAGCCTGATGCTAAAAATGTTTTATTGTAAAGGTCTAAAGAAAACGTTTCCTTCCAACATAATATTCTGTGCTCTTGGCTCTAAATTGTTCTATGAACCAGAAAATTTGCATTTATGACCCAGGAAACACTCTTTCTATGTCTAACTAATTCAAGTACCCTTTTCATTAGTTTTGAGTTGCAGGTTATCTGAATGGACTCCCCATAGGGAACAGCAGTCATACTGCAGATCTTTTCTTTTGCCTTTGGGTAACTGGCCTAATAAACAGATTTTGTGCTTTATCAAAATAATTCCTGTCATTACTAAGTATTGGTTTGCTTGGAAATAACACTGAGATTAAAAAAAATTTAATTGAGGGTATTACATCCATGAAACTTTCTGTATGTGCTTTTAAAGTCCTTGTGCTATTAAGTTACGGGGCTTTGACTCCTGGGTCTAAAAAGGGTCTAAAAAGGACCAAGTCCTGCTAAATCTTAAACACTAACAGCCGTTAAAGCCTCATCTTCGGAGCCGGTAGAAGATGCCAATCAAAATAAACTGCATTCATGAGACACAGGCCAGAAATTAAAGCTATTCAACTCCTCAAGGCCCAGGGACTATCATGAGAGAGGTGGATCTGTGAGATTATAAGGGCCGATTTTGACCATTAATGTCAAAGGCACACTGATGTAAGACCAGCATATGGGTCCCTGTGTTAGATTAACAAGGTTTTCTTGAAGCATTCACCCACTCCTTAATAAAAGGTTATAAAGGTTATAAAAAGGACTTAGGAAAATTATATCTTATGGTCAAGATGATTAAAATTTTATAGGTTTATAAAATTTTGAAAAACAAATTTAATTGGGCCTCATGCCATCTTTATTAGGACTTATTGTTTTGGAAATTAAGTCTCCTGTCTCAAAGAATAAAAGTTTTTAACTTTTTTAAAAAATCGAGTTATTACTTTGGCTAAATGAATGACTTATTTTACAATGACCTGTGATCCTATTTTGTGATATCATGTGTTTTAAACTATTTATGTTTGACAAACTTTTCAAAATCAAATTTTAACTTCAGACCTCATTAATTTTTTGATATTAGTCTCCTGAAGTCCAAAAGAGACATCTTTGGCTTATTTGATGTAATAAAACCATACAGAAGTATTGTTAAATATGAAAGTGTTTAACTTTCTTTGGATTTATATAAATGTGTTATTAGTATGTGTTCCAGAATTATATGAAATTCCTGTGATTCTGATGTGTCTTATAGCATGTTATCAGTGGTAATTGTGATTATTATGTTAAATTGTTGTATGCCATAGAAGTAACCAAATTTCCTTGCCAATTGTCTCTTTAAATATGACTGTTCTAAGATTTTTTCATCCACAGTTATTTTACTTTCATCATCTTTTTTTTGAGAGGGAGTCTCACTCTGTTGCCCAGGCTAGAGTGCAGTGGCACCATCTCGGCTCACTGCAAGCTCCACCTCCCGGGTTCACGCCATTCTCCTGCCTCAGCCTCCTGAGTAGCTGGGACTACAGGCGCCCACCACCACGCCCGGCTAATTTTTTTTTTTTTTTTTTTTTTTGTATTTTTAGTAGAGACACGGTTTCACCATGTTAGCCAGGATGGTCTCGATTTCCTGACCTTGTGATCCACCTGCCTCGGCCTCCCAAAGTGCTGGGATTACAGACGTGAGCCACCGCGCCTGGCCACTTTCATCCTTTTCAAAAGGTGGTTTTATAATCAGCATAGGACTCTGACAGGTGCTCTTGAATGCACACTTTTGATAATTTTGGAGATTGTGACACTAGAATAGAGGAAAAACCTCCAAGGCTCCCATGGAGAGCTGAAATGTTCATGATTATCAAGCAGAACAGGAGTTAACTACATAGACTGAACTAATAGAAGACTGAAATAATTATGACTTTTGCTCAAAATGTTGCTCATCCTTTGTTTTTCAGAGCCAAAAAAACTTTTCTTTTGAGCTATTTACAGCTTTTAACACTTAAGTATACTCCTATAAACAAAATTTAGTGCATATTTCTCTCTACCTGATCTCTCCAAAATTTGGAAACTAGTTGAATGTATACTTAACTTATAGCAACATAGCTAGTTGCATAAGTGCAATAAGAATCTGTTTTCTTTTGTAACAGGACACAAATGGAAAAAACTGGTTATTTTACCCAGGTATTGACAGGAATAACATACTTTCAGATATAGTCTCCTTTAAGAAATCAAAGTTGACTTACAGGGCCAAAAAAAGCCCCTTGTAAAAGCTATCCTCATACCTTATCTACACAGTCCCTGTACAGTCTCCTAACATGTGGTAAGTAAAGAATGCCACTTTCTGACAGGCCCAGGAGACCCAAGTTTTCTGGGGACCTTGAGGTGAGGAATTCACCCAATTAATACAAGTATTTGCAGGCACAGGCTGGGCTTAAGGCATTAAAGTTGAATCTGAGATTCCTTATGGAATAAAGTTCCAGCAAAGCCAATTTTAAAAAAAGAGAAGACTATATGGCAAATAATTATTTTTGCTGACTTTATGCAAATACCGCAGCCATAAGACTAAAACTTATTTTGCCAATGAATTTGTCCTATGATTTGTCTTTAGTGAAAACGGGACTGGAGAGAGAAAAAAATATGTTTCCAAATAAACTATAGTATACCTGTTAGATTCTAGTTTGCCTAGTGTTTTTCAATTTTTATCATTTTCTATAGTTTAGACTGAATTCTAATTTTTTTCCTGGCTACAAGTCTCCAAAATAATGTTTTCAAATTGTCCTTCTTTCCTTTCCCTTCTTCCCCATTTTTCCTCATTTAAAATCACTAAAAATTAAGCTGTGCTTTCTTCAAGCCCTGCAAACTGAAGCTAGACAACTTCAGAAGAAAATAACAGCAACCTATTTACATACATCAACCACTTTCATACCTGCCTACTGATGCATGGACTTCAGAGTAATATGGCCTATATAGATTTTCCAGGATTGTTCTTGTTTGTTGTTGCCTTTCTCCCTTCCTCCCCGTTTTCTCTTCATAGGACATGAAACTTCACAACCTACTAAACATGAGCTTTCCTAATAACATGGGACCTAATCATGTAGGAATAAAGCATCCTAGCCATGAGAGATCAGACAAACCTAAGACCAAAGGACTCATTTTCTTCTAAAATGCTTTCTCTGAAGGATTTTTAAAAGGGGGGAAATGTAAAAAAAAATATATATATATCTCGGGACCCCAAAATCACTAAGCCAAAGGGAAAAGTCAAGCTGGGAAAAGTCAAGCTGGGCAGGACAAACCTGCCTCCTGTTCTATTCCTAAATAAGATAACTACAAAGATTTTTTACAAAGCTATATACCTCCCTCACAATTTGCTCACAAGGAAATTCCTTGTGAACAGACAGAATTTAAAGTCATCCCTCTCCTCACGTGAGACAAATGCATATCTGATTGCTTTCTTTGCCCTATTGTTTGACTAAGCCAGACTAAGGGATAAGTGAATATTCCTGTAAATCGTGTATTCAGTGAAAGACTAATCAGAAACTCAAAAGAATGCAACCGTTTGTCTCTATCTATGACCTGGAGGCCCCCTCCCCACTTCGAGTTGTCCTGCCTTTTCGGACCAAACCAATGTGTATCTTACATATAGTGATTGGTCTCATGTCTTCCTAAAAGGTATAAAACCAAGCTGTGCCTCAACCACCTTGGGCACATGTCGTGAGGACCTCCTGAGGCTGCGTCACAGGTGCATACTTAACCTTGGCAAGATAAATTTTCTAAATTGATTGAGACCTGTCTCAGATACTTTTTGGTTTACAAAACAAAGCCAGAGGCCTAGTCCAGAGGTTGGCAAATAGTCCATGCTCACTAAAGGTGAGCTGAAGGGAAGGCTTGCAGTGTTAACTTTCCTAAGATATTTTAGTAATAACATAATAGTCTCTCCCACTGTGGTTTAAAATTTCAATAGCACATAGATTTGCATGTTATATTTTTCTATTAAGATATGAACTATTAAATATACTGAACCAATTCTCCTTCTCCCCCTGAAGGTTTGGTTTAAGATTAGGAAGACCAAGTAGAGAAGATATCAGAAGGCTTTAGATTTTAGATATATGTCACCCATTGCCATCGATCTCCCTGTCATCATAATCTTGGATGGGCTCTATAATGCCATCCTTGTTCTGGAGCCCAGTTGGAGTTGGGTTCTTGTAGTGCCACTGCAGCCTACAATATCCAGGCTTCCCATGCTGTCCTTGCCTCCTCTGTCTATGCCTTGCTTTGCCCTGACTTTGTTTGGCCTGGTATACGCCCCTGTCATCAGCATTCATTTGTAGTCTCCATTTTCTTAGGTCTGTTTTTTACAAATTTTTCCAAAATGTTTTTCTGCCAGATTCAAATTCTGCATGGCACATCCTCAAGTGCAGTTCACCAAATGTCTGTTAAATGAACTAAATAAACAAAAAAGTCAGTGCACCATTTTTTATAAGGCACATTTTTTATTTAAAAAAAGTTGTGAATTCCTTGTAAACATTGGTTCCCAGGACCCCTGCAGATACCAAAATCCATGCATACTCAAGCCCCACACTTGACCCTGCAGAATCCAAGTACACAAAAAGTTGGCCTTACCTATCTGCAGGTTTTGCATCCCACGAATACTATATTTTTGATCTGCATTTGGTTGCAGGTGTGAAACCTGTGGATGGGGGGCCAATTCTATTTATTGAAAAAAAATCCACATATAAGTGGACATACGCAGCTCTAACCTGTGTTGTTCAAGGGTCAACTGTATATCTGTTTTGTGTGCCAAATAAGGTATTGATAAGAATTTCAAAGGAAAAGTCATTTAAACAGAATTACAAGGAAGCCTCATTTTATGAGCTGACATTCCTCAATCACCAATAGGCCCTGTACGGCTCACATACATACATATGCAAAATGGGGGTGGGGAAAGTCCCTAGTAAAAGAACAGTGTGTTTCAAGACAGGGCCCATCTCCATTTATGCTGAAGAGCTTAGACACAACCCTGTAGTCTAAAGGAATCTTCCGAAGAAGCTACTCATAGGGCTTTATGGGAAGGTGGCAGCCAAACATCTATCTAGTATATTCCAAATTCTGTTCACTGTCCTCCCTTTCTGTGGAGGACATAGGGAAATAGGAATCATTCTGGCCCAAAGTTCCTCTGCATCAAATGAAACACAAGAGGAGACTCTACCAAAGCCAGAATGAGGCAGTTCTCCCTTTGCTCTCCCATCCCCAGCCCAGAAGGCATATTGTTGCATATTCCCCAGCTCAGAAGCTGACAATCATGCATTCAAATGTATTTTGTCTCATTCAACCTCCTTGAAAGGACCCTGGTTCCTGATGATAAAAACACAAAAAGGGAACCTTTTGGTTAGTGCTGCTAGAAGCAAGAGGGAGGAGGTAGTTCCCTGATTAATATTCTAGATTAATTGATCATCAAAAAGAAGCAGTCAGACCTTGGCTTTCTTTATGCTGTCTTCCTCATGTGAAACTGCTAGGCTAGAAAACAACAAAAATTTAAAAATGGAGTGTGATGAGAGTTGAGGAGTTATTGTTAATTTTTTTAGGCATGATAATGGTATTGTAGTTATGTTTTTAGAAAAAGAACGTGTATCTGATATGGTTTGGCTCTGTCCCCACCCAAATCTCATCTTGTATTATAATCCCCACATGTGGAGGGAGGGGTGTGGTGGGAGGTAATTGGATGGATGGGTTTCCCCCATGCTGTTGTCATGATACTGAGTGAGTTTTCATGAGAACTGGTTGTCTGCAAAGTGTCTGGTGCTTCCCCCTTCTCACTCTCTCTTCTGCTCCCATGTCAGATGTGCCTTGCTTCCCCTTTGGCTTCCGCCATGATTGTAAATTTCCTGAGGCCTCCCAAGCCATACAGAACTATGAATCAATTATACCTCTTTTCTTTATAAATTACTCAGTCTCAAGTATGTCTTTATGGCGTGTGAAAACAGACTAATAAAGAAAACAGTCTTTTAGAGAAACATGCTGAATTGTTTATAAATGACATTATACCTGGGATTGGTTTCAAATTAATTAGGGGGCAATGGCAATTTCCCACAAGTTGTTAATTGTTCAAGCTGGGTGCTACGTGCCTGAGGGATCATTATACCATTCTATGTATGTTTATACACATTTGACCTTTTCCATAATAAAAATTAAAGGAAAAAATCTGGCCATCTGCGTTTCTTTTCCTTTTTCTTAGCTGTCTTTGCTCTCATTTTTGTGTCTTCGTCTGCAAATTAAAACACATTATAATTTTTAAAAAGTTACCTCTAAAACCTCAATACTTTTGAGTAAATAAATATGCTTTTGCTGTTTCTCATTTGTTGTTACAGAGAAATTTATTCATTCAAACATTTATTACTATTTGTCAAGAACTGTGCTAGGCACTGGGGATATATATATTATTAAAGTCACATTAGGTATTATATGATATAAGAAATTAATGTTAATTTTTTCATAAGTTAATGGTATTATGGTTAAGTAGGAAAATATCATTTTAAAGAGATACACAGAAATATTTTGTAGCGAAATGTGATGACATTTGTAATTTACTTTGAATACCTTAGTGAAAAATCCATATTTGAAGCAAACATGTCAAAATGCTAACAAATGTTAAACCTGAGTACTAAGGTATATAGTATTAATTATACTATTCCCTTTACTTTTCTGAACATTTGAAGATTTCCATGATAAAAAGGGAAAGAAAACTATGTGTGGGGAAGGAGAATGCTTTCTAGGAGCTCAGTCTAATGGAGGAGACAAATAGGTAAAGAGATTGATACAATCCAGAGTGACATAAGGAAGCTTGAGGTGCTCTGGACACACAGAGGAGTCTCAAAATCAGAACTGATTTGAGGAGGGGGGTTGAGGAATGGTTGACCAAGAAAGGTGGCTCTTAGAGTAGTTATTTGATTACAAAATCCATTGTTGCAATGAGTAAGCCAAGCTTGTTGGAAGAAGAGACTGGTATTGTAGGCAGAGGGCCTCTCTACCAAGCAATAGAGTCAAGAGAAAGAACATGGAATACTGAGGAGACAGAAAGCAGTTCTAGCCTGGGCAACACAGCATGACCTCATCTCTACAATTTTTTTTTTTTAATAGCTGGGCATGGTTGCACGTGCCTGTGGTCACAGCTACTCGGAAGGCTGAGGCAGGAGAATCACTGGAACCCTGGAGGTGGAGGTTGCAGTGAGCAGAGATCGAGCCACGGCCCTTCAGCCTGGGTGACAGAGGGAGGCCCTGAAAAAAAAAAAGAAAAGAAAGAAAAGAAAAAAGAAAGAAAGAAGAAGGCAGGCAGGCAGGCAGGCAGGCATGAAAGAAAAGAAAAGAAAGAGAAGAGAAGAGAAGAAAGAAAGAAGGAAAGAAAGAAAGGAAGAAAGAAAAAAAGTTTTCAGGCCACAGAGTATGGTGCAACAAAAAGTGACAGGGTATATGTGATTAGAGAAGGATCAGTCAGGGTCTGAACTTTACCCTGAGGGCTATGGAGAACTACTGAAGGATTTTGAGTATGGCACTGACATGCTTAGATGTGTGCTTTAAGAAAGTTTAGTTTTCCAGTGGCAAGGAAGTAAAGTGACATTGGGGACCAGGAATCTGGGGCAATATCAGAGGAAGCAGAGCCTTTGTGGAATATGCCAACCAAGAGGAAGCACCCTCTGGTCAATCATTAGCCAGGAGAGGGCATAAAAAAGGTGGCTTTTTGTGATGCACTACCCCAGATGGGGTGCCTTCCATAAATTGGCAGCCAGTCTAAAGGGAGTGCCTTTTTGAAAACTGTACAGCAGTGCCCACTGGGCACGAGAATTACACAAATGAGCCCTTCCACTGGGCTGATGCAGCCCTGTAAGGCTTACTTTGGTACAGCCCAATCCCCTGACTTGGTCTGGTGCCATGTGCTTTGTACAACTATGCACAACCAATCTGGAGTCAGATTGCTTAGGTTTGAATCCCAACTGTGTGACCTTGGGGACAGTACTTATAATCTGCTCTGTCTCCATTTCCTCATCTATAAGATGTACCCAACAGTTATTTATGGATTAGATGGTAATAATGAATATAAAGCACTTATGGGGAATGCCTGGCACAAGGTTAGCAAGCGTTCAAAAACTCTTCAGTATTATTAGTGTTTTCAGGAATCTTCTTCTAAAATAAGTTTAAAGAAATAAAACTAGTTTTGAAGCAAGGCTTGCAGAATGCTGTTGGCTTTCTTACCACTGGAGTCTGTTTCAGAATCAGAGTCACTGTCGCTATCTTCAGAATACTTCTTGTGTTTTCTTTTTGATAAATTTTTCTTTCTTCCTTTCTTGGACCTTTCACTTGAATGACTAGACTACTATTTTTCTATAAAAAATATAAATAAAAAAGTAACTTCTAAAAAAGTATTTCTGATTATCAATTTTATTGCATTTGAAATACTGAAAAGGAATAGATGATAGGCAATTTGAATAAAAGTAAAGTCTAATGTTTAACTATTTATAAACTTTTTTTAACTTCTCAAGAAAGGTCTGTATCTTAAAAATCCTTTCTGATGTGGAAACTGAAGTAGTGCATTTCTTTGGCTCTTCATTCTTTACTTCAATATGTTCAGCAGAGCTGAATTTAAAGAAAATGGTTATAAGAATTAGAAAAGTGATGAAATATGGACCATAGAGTATAAAAACACAGGCTTAAAACTTTTCAGCAACAATGACAATTGTCCAAGAACCATTAAAAACAAGCATTGGACTGCTTTCATAAGAATACAGTTCATGTCTGTAATCCCGGCACTTTGGGAAGCCAAGGTGGGAGGATCACTTGAGCCCCAGAGTTCAAGACCAGCCTAGGCAAAATAGCAAGACCCCATCTATACAAAACATTTAAAACATTTGCCAGGTATGGTGGTGCTTTCCTGTAGTCCCAGTTACTCAGGAGGCTGAGGTGGGAGGATCACTTGAGCCTGGGATGTCAAGGCTGCAGTGAGCCATGATCATGCCATTGCACTCCAGCCTGGGTGACAGAGCAAGACTGCCTAAAAATAAAATAAAATAAAAAATAAATAAATACAGTTCAAGGGTCTGCCACCTTCATAATAATAAAATAACTTACATTTGCACAATGCTTTACAGATTACAAAGCACTACTCAAACTGAAAGCAGCATGGAGGATTTATATTTTCAGAAGAAATCACAGGCTAAAAATAGAGAAAACAGAATCAGAAGGAAAGATGAAAGAAACTGTATATAAAAAGTCTGAAGAAGATATTATAATTTTATTCTAAGCATGTAAAAAACAAATGGTAGAGCAGCAACTGTTCTGTCTCCTCAGAGCAAGAAGATCCTAAGAAGCTACAATCTAAAGAGATTTGGGGGACACATGTTCTCAGGACCTGAGGCTATGTCACGGTAAAAAATTGTGTGTGTGTGTGTGTGTGTGTGTGTGTGTATATATATATATATATATTTAAATATATATTTATATATAAATATATATATATTTGTTTTGTTGCAGATAATTCTTAAAATAAGTATTATTAAAGTTTTACAGTAGGCTTGGCATGGTGGCTCATACTTATAATCTCAGCACTTTGGGAGGCCAAAGCACAAGAACAGCTTGAGCCCAGGAATTCAAGACCAGCCTGGGCAACATAGTGAGACCCTTCTGCACAAAAAATTTAAAAATTAGCTGGGTGTAGTGGTGTGCACCTGTAGTCCCAGCTACTCGAGAGGCTGGGGCAGGAGGATCACTTGAGCTGGGAAGGTCAAGGCTGCAGTGAGCCATGATCGTGCCACTGCACTCTAGCCTGGGTGACAGAGTGAGACCCTGCATCAGAAAGAAAGAGAAAGAAAGCAAATAAATCAATAAATAAAGTTCTACAATACTTTAGAAAGGGACTTTCTATATTATATAATCTTTCCCTTTGAAGATCACATCTGCAATAATTTAGGTATTGCCTAGAAAATTATTTTTAGGGTTCCTTCTGACTCTAATTCTATGAGTTCAGGTCCTTTAAGCATTTACCAAGGGTATCTATAAGAATACACTTCAGATAATAATGTTTTATCACCTTGTCACAAATTACAGGTTTACCTGTGAAACACATTGCCTCAACTCAACCTAAACACAGAAATAGAGGAGAGGGAAGAAGAAACTTATGAGCAACACCAAAGAGAAAAGAAATAAGCAAAAAAAAAAAAGTACTAATATTTCACATAGTATTGGATACAGGAAAATTAACTAAACCGAACTACACTGGCATCTGCATTTTTAAAAAATCGCTGTGTAATACTATTGTCTGGGATGCAATCTGCTCCTGGGTTGAAGAAAAAAATCAAAATATAAATGTATTATCTGTTTTAACACTGAACTCCTCTATTAATAGGAAATTAGCACCCCATGAATACAATTTGAAGAAAACAATTAGCATGCTAAAATCCACTAGCAACATGTTTTAATTCTTAGGTATGTTAGACTCCCTTTAGTTCCTTTTTAAAAAAGAGTACCTTACCTATCTGTTCTTTGGAGGACACTAATTTTTTATTGTATTATAATGTTTGTCATTTATTGTTTTAATTTTTGCTGTTACTCATAAGCTGAAAAAAATAAACTAAGAGAGGTTCAATTTCCCCAAAGTTTAGCTGCTTACGTCTATAAAAATCCTTATAAAATAAATATGTTTGATTTCATTGTTTGAATAAATATTTTTTACTTCTTTATTCAGGGAAAAGGTATTATAAGTATACAGAGTTAGTCTCAGAGGGTTTCCCATTTCAAGAGCAGGTAATCAAAAAGTAAACATACGTCTAACAGTTCTTGGAATATGAGTATAGGGACCAAGGATGCCTGCCAGACTATAAAGACACACAGTCTTTGTGGTGTGAGGCACAAAATTAAGGCCCAATATTGTGTACTACCTTGACAATTGGGGAAACCAGGAGGGCTCCCAATGGCCTTACTGCGAATTCTCCTCTCCATTCTGCTCCTGCAAATAAGGTCCCCTAGCCAAATGACCCTCCTTCTCAAAGAGACCAGACACAGTTCCAGCTTATCTCTGGGTAGCAGATTTTAGTACATTGTCAGCTTGTGGAATTATTCAAACAAGCCAATCATATCCTTCCAAGGGGAAGCAGGTATTACCTCAATTTCTTGATACCACAAAGTCTACCTCCCACAGCCCCTGATTATTCACTGTCTTACCAACAGCAACCTCGGTGTGGCCCTTCGTGGCACGCTGTGTTCTCTCCCATTCCAGCTGTGAACATATGTGATTAATAAACTGCTGTTGATCTCATCTGTCCTGTGTTCAGCTACTCCATAACACAAAGGGTGGGAATCCTTCCCTCATCAACATGGTGAATAGCAGACGATTATAACAGTCCCTGCTGCTACCTAGTTTTATCTGTGCCTTAAGATAAATTATTTATCTTCTATGTGCACAAATGCAAATTTTACCCAAGTTGTTCTTATATCTTTTGGTTAGGATTCTAAAATAAGTTTTTTGATTGACACAAACTGGGAGGACCTTTCCATCCCAAAGGCAGGAGCGCTCCTCAGAGGACAGGTGCAGTAGTTTCACTCACCTCTCCCACATGGGCAAAAAATGTGTATCTCTAACCTAACTCAGGACTGTTTTTACTTCCTCTGCTCCCAGGCATGAAACTCTAATAACCAACACCTGTGAAATGCTTATTACGTTCAAGGCACTACATCATTACAATAACCCTAAAAACGTCAGTACTATTTGTATCCCCCTTTTACAGGTGAAAAAAAAAATGAAGCTTGGAGAGGTTACCAAGGTCACATAGGTATTAAGTAGCAAAGCAAGGCTTCAAACTCAGAAAGTCTCAATCCAGAGGCTGTCCTTCTCATCACTATGCTTTATTACATCCCACTAGTGGAAGAAAAAGACTCATCAAGACATCTCCCACCTGTTGGAATTTCAACCTACCCCTCAATACCTGTAATGTTTTTAAATTTCTCATTTTTTAACCGTAGTGCATGTAAGGCACTCAGTATAGTACCTGACACATTCAATAAACATTTGATATGAGTACTTACACAGCAATAATTATAATTATTTTCCTTCTCAAACCATCTACTTCCCACTCCAATATTCACTCTCATTAGAGGAAAACTCATCTCACTCTCCTCTCATTCTTCAAGGTCAAGATTGAGACCACTTAAGACCTTCCTGAAGGTAGCCACATCTGCAGTTTAGCACATCACTTTGCCTACATTCATCCAATTATCTTGTCTCAGAGGAAGGTATTTCTCCTTTCCAATTTAAACCCTTAATCTCAACCCTTTCCAACTCCCTACAAGGAATTTCCACTTAGTTAGCCTGTTAGGATCTCAAACCGATCATTCACGCGACACACAACACTTTCAGTAGATTGAGCCCCTATTAAGTGCCAGGCACTGCAAATTCTGTAATGAATAAAATAGGGGTCCTCCTTTCCACGAGCTCAGTCTAGTGGAGAATAAAAATACGTTCACGAACGATAACACAAAGCAAATAAATGCTATACGTAGGTCTGTGACCCTTAGCCGTGTCTGCTCCGAGATCAGAGGCGAAAGAGGGTGGAGGGAGACCAGGGCACCCTACAAAGGGGGGCCCAAGGATGAGTGAGAATGTGAGAGAGGAGAAGGGCGAACAAGGAGCTGCCGTGGATAGATTGCAGAAAAGGATGAAAATGGGCGCGGTGAAGGTAGAAGGAGCGAAATGCAAATGGTCAGAAGCGGGCTGAAAGATGAAGCGGACTCGCTGAAGGCAAGCGGGCTCCTTAGAGCGAAGGTGCAGCCATGATCTCACTCACCTCTGCCACGGATTCACCTCCCTCTCCTCGTCCCGTAGGAGCGTGAGTAGTTGCCGCAATAGGCGCACGAGCAGGCAGAAGCGAAAGTGATGGTCCACGGCGCAGACAGCCGCTCTTGAGAATGCGACCACAAGTGGGAGCGGCAGGGCTGGTTTCGGGAGCCTTGGCTGAGCCCATTCCATTCCCCAGTCAGAGAACAAGAGTTCCAGTGAGAGTTGCGCCCCAGCGGGGAACGGGCGGCTTTGCTGGGCTTGGGGCTCTTGGACAAACTGCAACACATTCCCCCGCCCGGAGCCCGAGGCCTCCCTCTCGGCACTGCAGAACCGGACACTGGAGCTACTGCAGCCTCGAAAACGGGACATTCTCAGGAGCCTCAGCAGTATCCGTTGCCTTTGCTCCGAAAACCCAGCCCGCGCAACCGCTGGGAGCAAAGGAAACCATGGGAACTATTGCGAGTACGTTGG
Source organism: Gorilla gorilla gorilla (assembly GCF_029281585.2). Lineage (NCBI taxonomy): Eukaryota > Metazoa > Chordata > Mammalia > Primates > Hominidae > Gorilla > Gorilla gorilla. The sequence goes on from NC_073247.2 coordinate 131,950,618, forward strand.
CAAAACATTTCCCCAGGTCTGTGTGGCCTCCGGCCAAGGTGAAGAGGTGTGTGTCTTGGTGTAAATAAACCGCCACTGCAACCGATTTCGCTCATCCTTTGGTTCCGCATTGAGGCTCACCAGGGTCTAAATCCGCACAGAGACCACGTCTTCCTTAGGCTTCTACTTGAAATAACTGAAGGGCAGGACGACAGTCCACTGGAGACATTTCACAGAATGGCCATATCAACAACATAGACAATTCTGTTCGTGTACGGGTGCTTTCCGTGAATGTGTGTATTACATGTTCTATAATATTGGGCGCACTCTGTGTCGTGTGTGTGTATAAAATATGTACATTTGGTTATGTGTGTATATATGTACATATATAATAAATAGGACTGGCTCAAACAGATTCACATATTTTTTCGGAGTCTATTTGAATTAAAAGAAAAATCTGAGATGGGAAGAAAAGGGACAAAGTATTCAAAGTATTTCGTACACAACTGAAAGTGTTTATTTCAGTGTTGTCAGATTTATTAATAGCAAAAAGAAATATACAGTAGGCCACTTATCTTTGAATTTCAAATAAAGAATAATGTTTTAGTATAAGTATGTTCCATACAATAATACAGTAGAAAGTGACTACTTTCTATTAAAGATGAGGTGATAGCCACGGTTGTACTTCTTCCTCTCCTACTACTTCTAAAATTTGTTTCTTATATTCTTTTTTTGTTTGCTTGTTTTGTTTTGTTTTGAGATGGAGTCTCACTCTGTCACCCAGGCTGGAATGCAATGGCGCGATCTCAGCTCACTGCAACCTCCACCTCCTGGGTTCAAGTGATTCTCCTGCCTCAGCCTCCCAAGTAGCTGGGATTATAGGTGCCCGCCACCACACTCGGCTAATTTGTGTATTTTTAGTAGAGACGGGGTTTCGTCACGTTGGCCAGGCTGGTCTCGAATTCCTGACCTCAAGTGATCCTCCCACCTCGGCCTCCCAAAGTGCTGGGATTACAGGCATGAGCCACCGCGCCCAGACTTGTTCCTTATATTCTAAGGCTTTTAGCTTGCTGTTTGAGAAAGGGAAGTGGGAGCAGCCCCTGATATCCACAAACTGACCTCGCACTCACAATTAGGCATGTTCTTCTCTTGTTGAACATAAACTCACAGAACACCAACCCAAGACAAGATCACTGGGAGCCTGATCAAGTGAGACAAAACAAGACCACTTCATAAGTTTGTCTAAGCACAGACAAAAACAAGCTCACTGTGACACCCAGAAAACACCAAACACCCCTTCTTGGACAAGATAGGTCACTGCTACTTTGCCAGTTAATGTACAGCTTTATCCTCCCTCTAGTCTGCCCTCCCTATAAATAAGATTTATTGAAATGTGCAATCATACAATTGCCCCTGCTTTCTGATGTATCTGAGACGGAACTCCTGATTCCTAGACCTTCCCCCAAATTGTCCAAATCCTATAATAGGTTCATTCTAACAACTTCTTATTGAAACACATCATAGTTACCTATAGTGTGTGTTGTCCCTCCCTGGAGTAAGAGTAATAAACTCAATCTGTCAACTATGGGTATGTTTCTGGTAGTCTTTGGTTGAAGGGCATTGACACATTCCACTGCCTAAAATGTTCTTCCCCAGATATTTATATGGCCCTTTCCCTTAGTTCATTCCATTCTTTGGCCATACATCATCTTTTCAGAGAGGCTGTCCTTGACCACACAATTTACAATAACACCCTCATCATTCTCTATCCCTTTGCTCTATTTTTCTTCATAGCACTTACTACTTTCTGTTATTGTATTATATATTTATATTATATATACAAATGTTGATTGTATGTCTCTTCCATTATAATGTAAGTTCCATGAAGACCAATATCTCAACTTGATGATAATTATATCCACAGTGCCTACAACACTGCCTACAACACTGCCTGGCACAGAGTAAATACTAAATGATATATATTTAATATGTATTGAAAAAATGAATGAAGTTTACAGTGTCGGGCTTTATAAGTTTCATTGTCACATAGTCATAATCAATCTGTTGTTTGGACTTAGTCTTCCACTTAAATAGATTGGCTTACTGCAAAATCTCCATTCTTAATTCTTTATTTGGACTCATTTCTTATTTGATTTGACTTCATATATTGCCAAGTAATTTTCACAAATGACTCATAGGTAGTATATTCCCTCAATTTTGTTCAAGTTTGGAATAAGCTGTCTGTTGCTTTTTTTGGTAGATTGTATTATTGTTAGCAATTATCGACGACTCCTTTTCCAGTAGGAGAGTTATATATCCCTATCCAATTGACTTTGGAAAGTTTTAAGAAAAAAGGGCAATAGGCAGTATTAGACAGGTCACTTAAAGAGAGATTTGTTGGGATTAAGCAGAAAAGGGGATAGTGGTGAGAAAGCAACATATATTTGGCACTTATTGGGTTCCAGACACTCATTCGTTCAGCATTAAGCAACCATCTCTATCTACAATTTGTTGGGCCAAGGGATGCTTCACAAATAGGTTAGTACTTGAGTTGGGTTTTTATGGAAAACCAGGCACTTGCCAGGAACTAACCAGACAACAGGTTAAGCGAGGTGTGGCTATGAAGGGAATGACTATTCCAAGCTCAGGGCTCCAGGCTCAGACTTGAAGGCAGTAAATTGCATGGCATATTCTGGAAACCGTGAGCAGTTTGACACTATGCATAGTTAATTCATTTAATCCTCAAAGTGACTCTGTGGGAAGGTATTATTATCCCTATTTTACAGATGAAGAATCAGGCATAAGATCAAAGAGCTAGGAAGTGGCCGTATCACAATTCCAACCCACTCACATCTTCTGCTTAAGACTTTGTTTCTTCCACTCTACCTTACTAGGGTTTCTGTAGATCCCATGGAGTGACCTTACCAAATCTGTAACCATAAGCATAACATATAGGAAGTGCTCTAAGACTGAACGAGTGTCACTTTATCTTTTGTCATCAATTAATATATATTAAGCACCCACAAGATTGTTGGCATTTTAACACAGGAGAGGACAGTTACCGCCCTCATGGAATTCACAATCAAGGTCAAAAGGCAAGCAAACGCTGACAATATGGCTATAAAACCTAACTCATTCCATTTTCAGCCAATAAAACCTTTCTAGAATGTGAAACAATTGATACCTCCAAATCCATTTGATATAGGTTGTTCTCTGACCTCAGGTGATCCTCCCACCTCGGCCTCCCAAAGTGAGTTGTTGTTGTTTGAAATAGAGTTCAAACTACTGGGTTGTTTGAAGTAGGGTTAAGCCCTCCAGATTAAAAACAAAAGTAAAAGTGAAATGACTAGTTGAGAAACAGAAAATTAATTAAACTTTCCGGTGATCCTGTCCCAAAGACAATTATTAAGGCCACTCAGGCTTCTTGGTCTGTTCTGCTTTCCTACAAATAAAATTCCTTTCCTGACCATTGGACCCCCTTTCATTATAGGTAGCTTTTAAACTTGTTTAGTTTTTGCTTGGTTAGGGGGTGAGAGATACAGCAAGAAGGGAAGAGAAGGTTTACTGTGCTTTGAATGAACAGATTTCATCATATGTTAGTTGGTACTCCAGACTTTTAAAATACTTTCAGGAAAGTGACAATGGCAAGGCAATTCTGTTGCCAGCCTCGGTGATGTAAATGCTGGTGCAAAATAAATTGCATTGTGCCTTCCAGTTTACTGAGAGCTGACCAACAAACATGATATCTAGAGTGGCATCTATTGCCACTGTGATCTGTATTTCAAAGATATGTCTCATTTTAGTTTTCATCAATTAAGCCACTGAAAGATAAATAGATCCTAAACTTTCAAGATATACTTTGTTCTAATTACTAAGATTTTTTTTTACTACTAAGTTTTGGGGAGGATAACTCAGAAAAATGGTTATTAAGTACTCAGTTGCCAGGAAAAATACTAATCTGCCTTAGTTTATTTTACAACAGCATACTTCTATTTGCCATGAAATATCTTTATAGTAAACAATGAAACTTTCATAATGCTAAGTCCTAATCAAAAATCAATAATGCAATAATTCCCACATAGTTTGTTTTCCCACAATACAAAATCTTGGAGAAGAGCTTAAGGAATTGCATATTTCCATGGGAAATACAGCTATATTATACCACTTTGATGTTTTATTATACCATGTGGCTTTACTTTATTGAGGAGGATGAAGAATAGATTAGGGATAGGTAGATGAGATGATGACATCCATGTCTGATTTCCTGTCAGAGAAAATTAGATATAGTTACATCTGTTTTCAGTCTAATATCCTGATGGACATTTTCAGCAAGATTTTTTAGGAAAGAAGCACAGGAATTCCACTGCAAGGTATTAATAGGTACAAATTTAAGATTTTGGAAATGAATGCAGTATTATCCTACATATATCTTTTTAAAAAGATAATGAAGGTAGTGAATGGCCTTAATTATGGCAGAAAAAAAGTTACTATTTGGTTCCTTAGTTGAATATGATCAATAACCAGCCTAAAAGGGAAACATTTTGCTCTCCAAACACCCATCCTGTTGCTTCATTCATTATGGTACTCAGTTGGAAGGGTATTACCAGAGGATTTTAAAAAATTATGTAACTCACAGTGTATTTTTTCGGTCATTAAACAATCACTGAACACATACTATGTGTCAGACACTAAAGCCCTCTGAAGACGAAATGTTATGGAAATAGTAACAATAAAAAATTAAAATAGTAACAATAAAAAATTAAAAATGCAAGTGTTAATATTATTAATCTTTCAAGATACAGGTCAAATGACAGCATTCAATTTGCTATTCTCTTCTCTCTGCTTCTACACCTTGTACAAATATTTTTGTCCATGTTTGTGTACCTACCTACTGAGCTCCCTAAAGAGGTAGAGACCTTTGGGTTATTCATTTTTGTATTCCCGAGAGCCTAACATAGGGTTTTTGCTACAGATCAAGCAGGGGGTCAGTAAATGCTAGTTGGAATGAGGGAATTAACATAGTACTGCACCATTTAGTATTCAATTAAGAAGATAGTTGTCCAAACACTAAATTTCTTTCTTAAAAGTAGTTACTGTAATGTAGTTGCTCTCTTGTTATCCCAGAACTCGAATTACCATAAGAAGTTGTGAATTTATATTTGATTGTATGTATTTTGATTATATTTCAAGATGGTTTATCATCTAGCAAACAGTCTAATAGAGCAGATTCAAACTTGCAAAATAAATGAAACCTGTATAGTCTCTAAAAGTTTGTATGCCCTAGAAGTTCACATTGAATTTCGATGAAAACGACTCGCTTCCCTTCCATCCAATTGCTTGCGACTGTCTTACCCGATCTTTCCCTTTCCTTTTTTCCCCACCCTTTAGCCCTCCGGAAAGAGCCGAACACACAAGAGCTTCCCAGTCTTCCTCCGCCCCCTTGCGGAAAGAACCGAAGGCAGAGCACGGCGCCGAAGTGGAGCCGCCTCAAGCTCGGGCCCTTCCGGACCACCCCGGCCTGCGCTCGGAAGAGGAGGGCGCCTTTGGCTTCAGCGCTTCGCCCCCGCGCTGTGCCCTCTGTCGGCGGCGTGGGGCAGCTGTAGCAGCGTTGGCGGTAGGAGGCGGCGGCCGCGTCGACGTCGACCCAGACTGGAGCGACGTTTAAAGAAGGGGCAGAATCGCTGGGGAGTGCGGCTTCTTCTTGTTGGGGGACTCCCAGCCTTCCGCGCGTCCGGAGGAGGAGAAGCGGCGGCGCCGGGAAGCAGGTGAGGACCCGGCCCCAATCAGGGAGGGGGCGAAGGAGCGCGCTTGCCTTCTCCGTCCCTGGGCCGCGCCTGCGTTTGCATTCGCCTCACTTGAACCAGGAAGCGGCAGAGTCGGAGGCTCGGCTCCTCCGGCTCTTTCTTTGTGTGGGCCGGGGAGTGAAGGAGGGGACGAGCCGCGAGGGCCGCGGTGCGGTCCCCTTCGCCGTTAGGGGCCGAGGGGCTGCCGGTGCCCTGGGTAGGCCCCGGGGCTTGGGGAATCCATCACAGAGACCCACTTGGCTTTTCCCTCGCCCGTCTCCCTGCTTTTTTTGTGCCTCTTTTACTCCCCTAGCCCCTACTTTGATTTAGAGCTTTTCTGCCAGGCCCATCCTCCCCTTCCGTCCCCTTCCCGGGGCACAACAATGCCGCCTGCTTCGCTTCATTCCCCCCACCCCCCCACCAACACCCCACCCTGCCGTTCGCCACCTTCTACTTTCCCTGGTACCCCATATTCCTCCCGCCCTCACTCTGCTGTTTGTACCTCCGTCTGTATTTGCAAGAAGCTTGCTTTGCACGTGAATTGGGGTTAAAAACCTCGGTTGCAGCTGGCAGGGTCCATATGGGGAAGAGGGAGGTGGAGGAAGGGAGATGAGGTTCAGCTGCCGCAGGGAGCCGCGTGTCGGTTTGTTTCACTCCCTCGCGGATGGCTTTTATCTCTTTCCACCGTCACCAGCTCCTCCGAACTGGCCCTCGGTCAAGGGTTTCACAGTGATGTGGAATGGCTTTTCCACAGTCGAATCGCAGATCTTCGGAGTGGGTTCAGACCGACTTGTGCTGTCTCTGGGGCCACCCTGAGTGGGAGGAGGGGGACACATAAACGAAACGAAACCGAGTCCCAGTGTCACCTGGACACGTACATTTGACGCATTCCCATATTGGAAGAACCCGGGAGCAAATGACAAAAATTGCGTGCCGTTTTCAGAAAACCTGTCTTTCCACTTAATATCGACTTCTGTCGAAATGCCCGTATTTCGGAAGCCCTGGTTTTTGGCAAACTGTCCAAAGGTCACCCTTTCTGATGATGAATGCCTTTATGGTAACCTGGAATTCCTTGGTACTGTTAACATGCAACACCTTCTAATAATGTTTTAAATCTTTGATTTTTAGACTTTTTGCTTGCTGTTTGTTCTTAAGGTATCATTTTGAAAAATTTAGAAGGTATTTGAGACAGAACTGCCCTCCACCTATATATAACTTAAGCATTGTGACATCGACACCCTTTTGGTAACTTCAAAGGGAGAGAATATTAATAAAATATTTCTTCACTAAAAGTACTTGTCAACTAATTGTTAATATATAATATCCATATATTAAAATATATCCATATATAATATGTATGGATATTATATATTTTTAATATATGGGTTTTTTTAAACTCTGGCCTCTTTGTTACTGGAAATATCTTCTGCAAAGTGCAAAAAATGATGTTTTGCTAGTGCTACACAACAATGCATTCTACTGACATCATCCCCTTTTTCTAGAGTAGTCTATTCCAATAAGTTAATGTTTTCATTTTCACTAACTCATTTGGTGTGGAAAAAATTCTCATACCAATGCACATGATTCTTTACCAACAAAAATAAAATGTTTCGTGTTTTCTTGGAAGTGGGCATTTAGAAATGGTAAACTTTCCTTTTCCTTTGTCATATTTTTTCATGATAGTGTCTGTTGACTTCACTTGGCACTGTTTAACATTCCACCTCTGGAAATTGTAAAGATGGAGAGATGAGGGGAAGGGACAAGGGGATGAAGAAAGAGGAAAGGGTAAGAAAGATGTTTAATAGTTTATCAAGATGAGGCACCCCAATTTAAATAACAGAAAAATAATGGGACGTTGGGAGGTAATAATTGTCAGTGTTTATAAATGTCATTGGCTCCAGGGTGTAGATTCTGCATATATTCTTAAAGATTAGTTGAAATTAAGAGTATGTATTTCAGACACAGTATTGCATGCGCTGAGCTTTTCTGACATTTAAATCATTTACAGACGAAATAACTTCTGTGTGTTCATGATGATTTTCCTTAATTTTGACAGTTAAAAGTCAACTCTTACCTCTTCTTGGAAAGAAAACCCAAAATTGGGACTAAGAAAATTAATTCTAATCTTTAAAGATCACTTAGTGGAGGTGCATGTATCTAATATTCAAAAGAAGGTGACTATGGAGATTACTGTTCAAATCTCTGTAACAATGTAAAACTTGCTCAACTCAGGAGCAAGCCATGAAATTGGACACTTGTTCCAAAAGCCAACCTGTATGAACAATTTCTGTAAAAGCCAAAAAATTATGCTGAACTTTGGTTAAAACTTGAATAAACTATTTAATGATGCTACGGCTTAAATTCTAAATAAGTACTTTTGTTTTTTCTCTCTAATCCTCTCCCATCCCCTCCTCTCTTTCTCTTAAAGGCATGGAGAGTAGAAAACTGATTTCTGCTACAGACATTCAGTACTCTGGCAGTCTGCTGAACTCCTTGAATGAGCAACGTGGCCATGGACTCTTCTGTGATGTTACCGTTATTGTGGAAGACCGAAAATTCCGGGCTCACAAGAATATTCTTTCAGCTTCTAGTACCTACTTCCATCAGCTCTTCTCTGTTGCTGGGCAAGTTGTTGAACTGAGCTTTATAAGAGCAGAGATCTTTGCAGAAATTCTCAATTATATCTATAGTTCTAAAATTGTTCGTGTTAGATCAGATTTGCTTGATGAGTTAATTAAATCAGGGCAGTTATTAGGAGTGAAATTTATAGCAGAGCTTGGTGTCCCATTGTCACAGGTTAAAAGCATCTCAGGTACAGCGCAGGATGGTAATACTGAAACTTTACCTCCTGATTCTGGTGACAAGAACCTTGTAATACAGAAATCAAAAGATGAAGCCCAAGATAATGGGGCTACTATAATGCCTATTATAACAGAGTCTTTTTCATTATCTGCCGAAGATTATGAAATGAAAAAGATCATTGTTACCGATTCTGATGATGATGATGATGATGTCATTTTTTGCTCCGAGATTCTGCCCACAAAGGAGACTTTGCCGAGTAATAACACAGTGGCACAGGTCCAATCTAACCCAGGCCCTGTTGCTATTTCAGATGTTGCACCTAGTGCTAGCAATAACTCGCCCCCTTTAACAAATATCACACCTACTCAGAAACTTCCTACTCCTGTGAATCAGGCAACTCTGAGCCAAACACAAGGAAGTGAAAAATTGTTGGTATCTTCAGCTCCAACACATCTGACTCCCAATATTATTTTGTTAAATCAGACACCACTTTCTACACCACCAAATGTCAGTTCTTCACTTCCAAATCATATGCCCTCTTCAATCAATTTACTTGTGCAGAATCAGCAGACACCAAACAGTGCTATTTTAACAGGAAACAAGGCCAATGAAGAGGAGGAGGAGGAAATAATAGATGATGATGATGACACTATTAGCTCCAGTCCTGACTCGGCCGTCAGTAATACATCTTTGGTCCCACAGGCTGATACCTCCCAAAATACCAGTTTTGATGGATCATTAATACAGAAGATGCAGATTCCTACACTTCTTCAAGAACCACTTTCCAATTCCTTAAAAATTTCAGATATAATTACTAGAAATACTAATGATCCAGGCTTAGGATCAAAACATCTAATGGAGGGTCAGAAGATCATTACTTTAGATACAGCTACTGAAATTGAAGGCTTATCGACTGGTTGCAAGGTTTATGCAAATATCGGTGAAGATACTTATGATATAGTGATCCCTGTCAAAGATGACCCTGATGAAGGGGAGGCCAGACTTGAGAATGAAATAGCAAAAACGTCTGGCAGCGAGATGGCAAACAAACGTATGAAAGTAAAACATGATGATCACTATGAGTTAATAGTAGATGGAAGGGTCTATTATATCTGTATTGTATGCAAAAGGTCATATGTCTGTCTGACAAGCTTGCGGAGACATTTTAACATTCATTCTTGGGAGAAGAAGTATCCGTGCCGTTACTGTGAGAAGGTATTTCCTCTTGCAGAATATCGCACAAAGCATGAAATTCATCACACAGGGGAGCGAAGGTATCAGTGTTTGGCCTGTGGCAAATCTTTCATCAACTATCAGTTTATGTCTTCACATATAAAGTCAGTTCATAGTCAAGATCCTTCTGGGGACTCAAAGCTTTATCGTTTACATCCATGCAGGTCTTTACAAATCAGACAATATGCATATCTTTCCGATAGATCAAGCACTATTCCTGCAATGAAGGATGATGGTATTGGGTATAAGGTTGACACTGGAAAAGAACCTCCAGTAGGGACCACTACATCTACTCAGAACAAGCCAATGACCTGGGAAGATATTTTTATTCAGCAGGAAAATGATTCAATTTTTAAACAAAATGTAACAGATGGCAGTACTGAGTTTGAATTTATAATACCAGAGTCTTACTAAACTCCTTTGAAATACTAGAAAGTTTTGTTTTGGATGATGGGGCAGGGGTTTCAGAAGATCTGTAAAACAAATTAAGGTGCGAACAAGTTAATTTGATCTGCCACATTATCTGAAGGAAGTGTAGTGGGATTTTTGTTGATAATTTTTAGAAGCAAATTTTCCTGAAAGTTTTGAGTAGAGGTGAGACCCCCTCCGCAAGTATCTGTTTATATAGTTAGTTTTCAGCTCATTTAAAAGAGGCAAAAATTAAAAGCTTGGAGAGATAGTTTCCTGAATAGAATTTGAAGCAGTCTGAATGTTCTTTGAAAATAACTGGAGTTATTAGCATACCCTAGTACATCTTACAGCTTTCCCCTTCCATGTTAGCACTTTACTGCTGAATTCTCAATTTTCTTAACATTGAGACAATAAATGTGTGTTTTGTCTTGTATATGGCATAAAGAGTAAATAAGTTTTAGAGTTGTTCTGGAAAATGTCAGAATAAGTCTGTACTTGGGTTGTGTAATCTGCTAGTCCAAGCGGACAGCAACCTCCTGCTACCCTCCCTCTATGAAAATAGCCATGCAGACAAGTCTCTCATCTGAAGAACAAATTAGATTTAGCTAATTAGAATTAATCCTGGCTTTCATTGCCATAGTCTGTAAAAGACTTTGGTGGCTAGACCACTTTATACCTTTGCAGTGTGGTCTCTGGGGGCAAAAAACTAATGAAAAAAGTCTCTGTAATGGCAGATAGGAGGAGATGAAAAGTTCTGTTGCATGTATTTTTAATTCTCTGGCTACCACATAGTAGAGAATGGAATGAAGATTTCCTTCTTGCTTCTTAAGGTTAAAAATATTCCCATGAAAATTTTCAAATTTTGAATCTGAAAGCCACCAAATGAATCTTTATGTATAAATCCTTGTAAATGATAGATTCCATGGGTGAGACTTTACATATTTTGGGTGGGAGGCTACTGGCATATATTTTTAAATGTTCATATTGCGTAGAATCTCCAATAGGAAGTCTTTATTTGAAATAGTTGAATCAGTGATCTAGTATTTTCCTTTCGGCAAGATTCGTTAGGTTTTTACCCCTTCTAAAATAAGTTTTATTCCATCTGCAAATTGCTGCAATATTATAGTAATCAGAAACTACATAAGGAATGTTATATAGGCTTGTCAGTTCCCATTTTTCTTGACAACAATAAATACCACTTTTAAAAATGACACATATTTAAACACTTAGAAAATAAAGTTAACACTTACTGAAGTGCTAGTACTAAACTGTGCTAGTACTAAAAGAAAACAGGTTGGAACATACATATAGCCTAGCATTTATAACAGAATTGTTGAACGTCTGTAAATGATTTTTTTTTTTTGCAAAGGAAAAAATTGATACTGGAAAAGATTGTTGTGCATAGTTATTAGTCATTTGTAACCTTGCTTAAGTATTTCTTAGTCCAACATAGATATTTTCTTTCTCCTTACCATGTATTTTAAAATATAGTCTATTTCTTGACTTTGAACTTAAAGCTTTAATCATAATTTCTCATGTATACATCGTTCTTCTGATGGTAAGCTGGATTTGAAGGTAGTGGTTTCAGTGTTTCTTAAGTTGGTAGCTGAGGGTATCAGGCATCAGTTCATGCAATAATACAAGAAAAAAAATCCTTTGCTTGCCAAGAGGTAGAGTGATGTGCATTTATCTGTTTTCTGTTCTATAAGTCTAGACCTTCAAACCATTTGTAAACTAACCCCTGGGAAATTTGAAATTACCTTATAACTTAAGACTCTGTGATCTCTGGAATCACCATATCTGTTTCTTTTTTGTGTAGATATTAATAACATTACTCTTTGACTATAGTGTGCACTCTGAAATGTACTCAGTGAAAATTTGAGTTTCATTAATGCTATTTCACCAGTTAGACATAATTACTTCTACCAATGTGAATGATACGGATGCCGGCAGAGCTTCCAGATCTTTCAGACTCAACTGCTAGGTCAATTAGTTTGTCATAATAAAACTTGGCAGATTCTACAAGTCTATTATGACAAACCAGGAACTAATTCTATACTGGAAAACTATCCATACTGAATAATAGGGATGTAATTATTTGCTGCTGCTGCTGTGCTCTGTAAATTCTGAATATGACATTTAAACTCTGTGCCTACTAAAGGTGTCTTCTGGAGTTTTTTGGGAGGAGAGAAACTGGAAAATTAAATTGTATTTTTGCCAGAAGACTCTTACTTGCATGTGTCTCAGGGTCTTCAGTTTTTCTATAAGTTTCCATATCCAAAGTTCAGAATTCATGTGAAATACTTCTTTGGGGCAAAAGTCCTTCATTCCTGGTATTTATTGGATTGGAAATCTGTAGCAAGATGCTGTTTAAAATTACCATATGGTTTTTTTATCTTATACTTAGCTCTCTGGCTATTGAACTTCCTTTTCTTGTTTGAAGTTAGCTTCAAATTTGCTCCTATGCTAAATTACCTGTAAATATTCTGGATAGGAACTACTTGAAATAGTAATTTGTTAAACGATATGACAAAATGAAAATGCTTAAACTACAGAAATTTAAAAATGCCATAACAATCTTGCAGGACTAACTTTAAAATATACTTTAAATGATTATTATGATTTTGGTGGTAACGATCCCCCACACACAACCACTATGAAGAAATAATGCCGCATTTTTCCCCATTGTACCAAAAAGATAAAAAAATGGTAAACACTGATCAAGGTATTTTGTATTGTCAAGGCATGCATATTCTAAAGAATTAAATGCTAACTTAACAGCACTGGCTTTCTGGCTGGTCAACTATATGAAACCTTGTTCATTCCTCCGAGTACTGTAATGTTCACACTTGTACAATCTTCCCTGTCATGACTTTAAGTTCTACTTTTCATTAACCATGGCCTGATACTAGTTCTTAGAGCTTCTTGTGGCAAAAATAAAATGATTTAATTCTGATGTTTGAGTGCGTGTTTTACAAGATTGTCTTTCAGAAATTATATGGGTTTTTATATTGTTTTTCAATTTTTATAGCAGGAGACTGGGGCTGTATTTCTGATGACAGCACGGCAAAATTTCCCACTAGGTTTTATATGTTGGTTAAAAATGTCCCCTTTTATGAACCCTAATAGTCAAAAGTGAGTCAGCTGCTGTCAGTTGCTTTAGAGCGTTTGCTGTACTTTTATAGCTACCTTGACACAAGTGGATAAGGAGGGGAGGATAGTTTTATTCATTTGAAACATCACAAAAGCAGTCTGAGTTTTCAACATGGCAGTGATACAGATTTTAAGCAACATCCAGTTTATATAGTTTCTGGATTAATATTTTAATGTTTCATGCCCAGTTCAGTACTTTAAAGCAGAATTAGGAATAAAGCAGTAAATATTACAAAATGCAGTCAAGATACATATTGGAAATACAAATCCATTCATTACAGCAAATGTTTTGCAAAAGAGTAAAGCAGCAAATATTAATTTTTCTAAGGTAACATGCACTTTATATAATTCAATGTAATAAAAAAGCTGCTCAAATTAAGTGTTACAAAATCTATACTGTTTCAGGTTATTTTGTAAAGTAAGAAAAATACATAGAAATGAGCCATAGAATCTTAACACTTTAAGAAGTGTGATAAATGTAGGATAAACTGTAATGGTGCCTTAAAAAATTAAATATGGACATTCACTAAAGCCAACGGTCAAATGTAAATGGCAAAAAAATTCATTGAGTTACTCAATGTAACTCAAATATCAATTACAAGTTGATATTTGTTTAATTAGTCAGTTGGGTATTAGTCTCTTTTTGAAATCCAGTAGAATTTTAATATGCTCAGAACTGTAAAAAATCATAGTAATTTTGTATAACATAAAAGGATTATAGTTTTTCGGATTCAAAATCTGGATAAGAACATTCATGATGCTGAAAGTTAAACTGAATATCTTGCAAACATTTACTGTTAATAATGAGAGAGTGCACTTCTTGTGCCTTGATTCTTGATGGCTAAGTGTCTACAAGGTAGATGGGAGCACCAGCATTTGTGCTACCTCTAATCCATCAAGTTGGGAGGTAGCAAAATTGGCCGGAAAATTTTCCAGTGTGTGTTCTGTGTTTGGAGAACTGTCTAATTAGGTACCCTCCTGTAGCCCCTGTATATTTACGTTATAAAGTATAGGATTATCAATCTTCCTTTAAATCAATTCTCAGGTTAACATAAGATCACAATGAAGGTGTTCATTCTGAAGTGAAGGCATGGGTGCAAAAGTTTTAAACTCATCAGGTTGATGGTTTAAAGCTATGTGTAATTAAAAGAACTGTACAAATACCTACCATGGTGTGCCAGATGGATTTTAAATCTGCCGTAACACTTAAATATCTGTCAAGTTGGCTACGTTTGAGGTTTTGCAGACTTGAAGTGGCATTGTAACACTTTCATAATCTTGAATGCTGTCATGACTGGTCTCAACAGACAAAAGGACCGATAAGACCAGTGGCATTAAAATATAGATGAGTCTTTTGGGGTGGGGTGCAGGATACGTGCGGATTGCTGGGGTTAAGCACAATATTTGAAGATTAAATAGTCACAAAGATCAGTAACAATTCATATCACGACCCAAGAACCTAATTTATAACATTTTTAAACTCTGAATTACAACCATAAGATTTATATCTCCTGTAGCAAATGTATTTTGTAATAATGCAACATGTAGTAGAACCACTGTCTCCTAAGTGATCTACTTAAAACATCTCACATGTTGCTGTGTATTTCAGTGTTTCCGGAACAATACATCCTGTTCCCCACTACTCAAGATGCAAGAATATTGCACTTTTCCCTTTAGGAGGTACCAATAACAAAAGCTGAGCTGAGTGATCACAACAGCCATTTTTACAATACTCACAGAGAAGGAAGGAGTAAGAGATACGGGCAGCCTTTTTCAACATCCAGACACAAGCAAACAAAATCTTAGCCAGAACTCTCTGTATTGGAACTACTGTGTAGCCCCATCAGCTGGGAAATTGTCCTTAGGGACTGACTTTAGGGGTAGGGAAAGATAGGGCCTATAAGCCAGGTGCTTCAACCTAGGTGCTGGGGTGGCAATCTGCCAAGGGCCCGAGGGCAACACTCCTTTACATAAAGTGAAAAAGATGGCAACCACACTTCTGCTGAATACAGAGGTGGAGCATAGGGTAATGCAAGTCCAAACAAGCTTCTTGCTGGGCTGGCTCCCCAGCCTTGCTTAGAGAGTGTGAGCTGCCCTTCTGTGCTGGGTTCAGCCTGACCACCCCTGCTCTGCACTAATAATGAATAAGCTTCGTCCCTATCTTTCCCTAGCCTGGCAGGCCATTGTAAAACTTTATGCGTAAGAGTCACACTTTAAATTTTGTACCCTACACACTTCCACTGAAGCAGAAATACAAAAGCCACAATAATCTCAATAGCCAGCAGGCATTCCTCTTTAGGGACTGTAAGGTGGTGGCTTTTCAAAAGGTGGATAGTAGGGTGGAGAGTAACGGGGCGGTGCACTTGAGGACCACATGTAGCTGGGTGAGGGAGAGGCAGACTGGGGCTCGTCAGAAAGTCCAGAGGGAGGGGAGGATGGAAAGACACCGGAATGCTGTGTGATAAAAAGAAAACGTTAGTTTAGGCAGTGAGTTTGCAATTCCCTGAACAGTCATTACTATTTAAAAATGAATATGGGCCAAAGCTTTTTTTCTATTTGGAAGAACAGAGAGCTCCCAAACCTCACAGAGTTAATGAGCCTGGAACAGGTGGTTCTCTCAGTCACTCAAGCTACAAGCCACCTGCAGAAATAGGGAATCCTCCTCTGCAACCCCTTGCAGCCCACATCCAATCAATTGCCAAATCCTGTTGCTTCTACTTCTGTGTTGTCTCTTGAATCCATCACTACCTTTTTTACATTTATAACTCAAGCCTCCAATACCTCTTCCTTAAGCTATGGCAACAATGTCCCAACTAGTCTTCAAAAGGTAATTTTTGGCCTTGAGAACATTTAATGATGTTAAGCCAGTGATCCCTGGGAAAGTCTTTACTAAAAGAGTATATCACAGAGAGGTAGTACAGTGGTCAGGAGCCCCTCTCATAGACAAGAAACTAAGGTCAGAGAGGTTAAATAGCTTGCTTGGATCTGGAGTCTTCTGACTCCAAGTCCAACATTTTCTACTCCATCTTAACTGCTGCCCCCTCATCCCCAAGTGCAGAGTAGGTTGGAGAGCAAAGAGTAACAAAGGCATGGAGGTGAGAATGAGGAGCAATATGTCAGGTTGCAGAGACACTGAGTATTCAGTTTTACTTTGTGTTGTCTTACTTTGGGAAAGGTTGTTAGTCTTTGGGAAAGGAATGGAAATGAATTTTTTAAAATATGCAGTGAATTGGCAGGAGTCATTTGCCCCTTTCTCTCCCTGGCCCATGTATATCCTTGACTCTAGTGATTTCCCTGCTGAAGGAGAGTTGGCCTGTTGTGTTTGTTGCTGTATCCTCCAGAGCTCAGAACAATACTTGCCAAGTAATAGGTGCTCAATAAATCTTGAATGAGTGAATACAACTTCAGGAGCATAGTAGATGAACTTGGCATGCTTTTAAAAAATAAAATCTAGGCCGGGCGCGGTGGCTAACGCCTGTAATCCCAGCACTGTAGGAGGCTGAGGTGGGTGGATCACCTGAGGTCAGGAGTTTGAGACCAGCCTGGCCAACATGGCGAAACCCCATCTCTACTAAAAATACAAAAATTAGCTGGGAGTGGTGGTGGGTGCCTGTAATCCCGGCTACTCAGGAGGCTGAGTCACGAGAATCGCTTGAACCTGGGAGGCAGAGGTTCCAGTGAGCTCAGATCACGCCACTGCACTCCAGCTTGGGTGACAGAGTGAGACTCCGTCTTGAAAATAAATAAATAAATAAATAAATAAAACCTATGTCCAGATTTCTAAGCCTTGCTTGAGACACAGAAAAATCTTCCTTACCACATAATGTTAAGACTGAGAAGAGTTGCTAGCTGCCATCATCCCCTGCCTCCCAAATCCCATCCATTATTTCACTCCAAAGAAATGGCAGGGTCGTAGAACCTGGAGAGCCCTTAAAGGCAAAACAACCTGAGGCAGTGGACTCAAGACAATCTAGATTCCTTCTTAAAAACTTAATTTTCCTCCTCCCTCCAAGAAGATACCCTTTGTTAAAAACATCGGTATAGTGATTTCCTGATTTTCCATCTTGCACCCTTCAAACTCTCCCTTCCTCCTCCTCTCCCTCCCTCCTGTTCTGTTGCTTTCCTCAACTAAGAACTCTCTCCTCTTAACCAGAGAGGGGAACAAAGACCCACCAGGGCAAAGAATCTCTGTGCCTGGGCATATGGCACTCACTGCCTCTCTAAATCCCACTACAGAGATGACATGAGAGGCAGCAGGCCAGTTTTAGGTGTTCCCAGCCACAGAAGGGAGAGGCAAGTTTCCTGAAGTGAAGCTAAAGGCAGTTCTGTCCTGAGAGGCATTAAAAGGCTTCTGTGGGCAGCAGCTGCTGTGGGTGGCAGTTGTACACTTTGATAATAAAAGGGGGTGGTACAACGGCCCTTGGGTTTTCACTTCTCAGTTTTGTGTTTGAGAAGTATGGGGGGAGGGAGTCATGATTCTCACTTCCCTTTGAGGATGCTGGGAGTCTTAAGGATAAAACTGAAGGGTTCCTGGCAGAGCTAGGGAGCTAACTGGCTGCAGTCCACACACCCTTGGGGTTTAGCGGGGGAAAAGGCCCATAGTACCAGTGCATAGTTTCCTAGCAACAGGCAGGCACCTTGGGAAAGATTTGGCTTTGTCGCAGCCAGGGAGTTGGCCTGGTGTATTCTGGTTCCTGCCTGAGAGTGTGACTTTAATAATGCTGTGGGCAGCTCAGGAGAACAGAACTTTGAATCCTTGTGCACCACCAAGCACAAAGAGCATCTAAATAGCCTACTGCTGGGCCTAGTCAGCTCCAGCTTCCTGAGCAGCTTCTTAGAGGCTGGGGTGGCCAACAGGCTGATGGTGCTCAAAGAGGAGCACCACCCTTTCAGGGACACAGATGGCTTTCCTCTTCCACCTTAGCCTGCCTCCTGCCTGCCTGATGGCTGACCCACACCCTTCAAGATCAATGCGCATTTCCGTCAAGGCATGCTTCTCTCCAGGAGCCTTGTGGGACAGTGACTTCACAAAGAGCCCAGGAACTGGCTGGTGACAATTACTAGTTAAAGACACTGTGTCCCAAGGGTAAGATCCAGCATCTGTCGGTATTGTGCATTCCCTCTCTGTTCTGCCCCTGGAAGCAAAGGCTAGGGAGATGGAGAGAAGAGTGGGTAAAAGAAAGAGGAAAAAAAAAGGATGAGTCAGGAACAAGGGAAGGGAGGGGAAGAAAGGAAAGACTTGACAGCGGGGTGGCGGGCGGGTGGCGGGGGGAAGAAAAAGTTGAGTGATAGCAACAACAGCCTTCTAAGGCTCTCAGCAACCTGTGCCATAAACTGTACCCTCCTAGGATCAAAGCAATCCTTTTAATAAATGGGCCCAATTTATAATGAGTAACTTTTAGTGGCTAGGGTGAAACCTAGTGTACCCTCGTGATTTAATAAAGAGGAAAAATAGAGGCACTTTTGAATTGCATAGGTTGAGACTTTCGTTTTAAGCTTAAACTTGGCTGGTCACTAAATGGATAGGAAAGGGACCATTCCATGGTTAGAGTAAAGTAGGGGTACTGGCCCAGTATGCCAGACTGGGAAATATTGCTGGGAACCTTGAGGGGTTTATAAATAGCTGGGTTTAATTTCCCAGTAGAAGTAAAAACTGATGCTTTGTACCCTACAGATTTTGGACTACTTGGCTAAAGCTGAAGGGGTGGTGGGGAAATAGTGCAAAGGACAAGAGAAATGAATGTTGGATAGATGAGCAAGGAGGCAAAGGTAGTCTCAGCTTATATCCTTCCTGCTTTGGAGTATGGGGAGTTCCTGAGAAGCAAGGACACCCTGGAGCCCAGTGTTTGAAAGAATCCAGTTTCTCTAAGCTCAGCACTCAAAACTTCCTCAGGGCCAGCTGATCAGACCCAAATCCTTGCTCACGTCTGACCACAAGAAGTGTTTCCCAAGCTTCCTCACTGGACAGCTACCCAATAAGGGTATGACTTTGAGGGGTTAAAACAAAACATTATAAGTCTTTTTTCCTCATCCTCCTATTAGCTTCAGGGTCAAAAGGAAGTTGAAATCACCAAACCCAAAGTCACAGAAATAGTCCTACTTGGAAATAACCAAAATGGGAAGTCATTCAGAAGAAAGTCTAGAAAGGTCCATTTTCTGGCTGTAACTTAGGTCATTTTACAATCAGAAGAGCATGAGGGAGCTCTGGCCTTTTGGGGGTGGGTCTGTGCTTCAGGTGGTTTTATTGTCAGATCTGGAGTGCATTTGCTGACTGCTTTTTGTTTATCTGGGAATATAAGCAGACGTTTCTTGGCCTCTTGACTTTCCTTTTTTTTTTTTTTTTTTGAGACAGAGTTTCTCTCTTGTTGCCCAGGCTGGAGTGCAATGGCGTGATCTCGGCTCACCACAACCTCCACCTCCTGGGTTCAAGTGATTCTCCTGCCTCAGCCTCCTGAGTAGCTGTGATTACAGGCATGCACCACCATGCCTAGCTAATTTTGTATTTTTAGTAGAGATGGGGTTTCTCCGTGTTGGTCAGGCTGGTCTCAAACTCCCGACCTCAGGTGATCGCCCGCCTTGGCCTCCCAAAATGCTGGGATTACAGGCGTGAGCCACCGCGCCTGGCTGACTTTCTTGTGTAAAGAATGGTATTTTCGCCTATGAAACTATAAGGGAATGAAACTTGGTGAGCAAAAGAAAGCTAAACTAAAATACTAAAATGAAGCCATTTAAGTTCTAGAGAGAAATCACTTAAAATCTTACCCCCTCAAGACTTAGGCTATACAATTATAAAGTCTTCAAACAGGAAATACTAAAGACATCTTGAGCCTAGGGAAAGAAGTGGGAGACATATAAAAAGTGTCCAAGCAGCCCCTGAATTCCCCTCTGAGGAATGCATGAAGGAAGGGAATCCTTTTTCAGTGAGGATCAATTTAATAATTTAATAAAAAAGAGTAAAGAGACCCTTTCTGAGGACCATGAGTCCAGTAGAAAGTATAAATATCCAGTAGAAAGTATAAATATCCCAAAATTAACTGGGGAAAGAGCTGTGCTCCGCTTAGATTCACAACTTCAAAAATCCCCCAACCCAATCTCTGGAATCAGTCAGCCCTAGATATAAATCCTTACTCTTTCACTTACCACCTCTGTGACTTTGGTGAAGTCACTTAATCTCTCCATGATTCAGTCATCTTATCTTAAAAATGGCAATTGCAAGAGTACTTCTCTTAAAGAGGTAAATGACTGAATGATGATATATGTAAAGCACTTAGCACAATGCTTAGTACATAGTAAGTACTCAGTGAATAGTAGCTGTTATTAAAAAGTAAGGGCGGGCTAGGCACGGTGGCTCATGCCTGTAATCCCAGCACTTTGGGAGGCCGAGGCGGGTGAATCACGAGGTCAGGAGTTCGAGACCAGCCTGGCCAACATGGTGAAACCCTGTCTCTACAAAAGATACAAAAAAAAATAGCTGGGCATGGTGGCACGCACCTGTAATCCCAGCTACTCGGGAGGCTGAGGCAGGAGAATCGCTTGACCCCAGGAGGTGGAGGTTGCAGTGAGCCAAGATTGTGCCATTGCACTCCAGCCTGAGCGACAGGGCAAGACTCTGTCTCAAAAAAAAAAAAAAAAGGAGAGGCTTCTAACAATCCCCAAAGTCCCTGCTACAAGCCCATAGTATAGGTTTGGACTAGGTAGCTAAATCTGGATCCCTTTTCTGGGTTAGGTATGCTGTTTCCATAGCATTCTGGGTAATGTTTTCTTTACTTTTTTGTCCCCACTACTGTCCCCTGACCCCCCACCCCCAAGTCCCTAGACTAACACAGGGACTGTCTCATTTAATTTCTATTTCCACAGCTCCTGGCTCAATGCGTGGCACATGGAACACAGAGTAAACATTGATCGAACTGAAACCAACAATCCAAGTCACCGTTGGCATTCTCAATCTTGCTTTCATTTCTGGGGTAGGATTTGAATGAGGAATGATGGCTCCATACCCAAAAGAGAGGTTTCCTATCTTATAATTTGTGGTAACCATCACCAGATGTATTATTGTCCCTACTTAAAGGGTTCATTATAAAGTGCAAATTCCTGAAATCAATGTAATTTACTTTGATATAAAAGTAGAGGAGGCCTCTTGGGCTAGACCCATGTGTGGCTCCTCTATTTAAGGATGACTTGTTATTATAGGGACCCCAAGAGAATGATGACCTTCCTTGTTTTAGCTTCAACATCCCTGAATTCTCTTGAAGAATTCCTTGTTGCCTCGGTCACTATTGAAATTATCTATGCCCTTCTTGAACATATTTTTGTTTTCCAGTCTATACCACCTATTTGGGTAACAAGTTACCTGAGTTGTCTACCTGTGTACACAGTAGGCTTTAGAACGAATTTTATCATTATATTTTCTAAGCTTTAACCCATTTATGCCTAGTGTCCTATTATTGGAACGCTAAGCTTGTGGGAGTTATTTATGTCCTCCTGCTCAAGGTCATCGCCAAGGTCTGATTTTTCACAAAAAAATTTGCAACCTCTGGCATCAATGGGTTAATGGATACCTTTTTGAACTAGTACTATATTTTATAAAAGTGAACAAGTGCATGTGCACACTATATGTATTATTATTGCATTATGGAGCCACAGACCTCTCTGAACGGTATCTAAACCAACCACAACAACACTTTATTCAACTTAATCAGATTTTTAAGTTTCAATTATTTTGCCAAACTGAAGTTGAAATTAGGTTGCCCAAGGGCTTTGTATTGCCAAACTGGCTGGTTAATTGGAAGTACCCCCAGATAGTTGTACTTTTATGTCCCCATGGAACATTCATGGTCTCTTGATCAATAGAAGCAAATTTATTATGAGTTTCCCTTCCTTAAAAGGTATTTCCTTTGGTCTCTAAAGTTTGAATTAACTAGATTTTAGTGTAACCTTGCTCTTCTATGGTCAAGGGTTTATAATCATTATACATACCTAAAGGACCATTTCACTTGTTTGCCCAAAGTGTCTAGTTCAGTGTTCTGCATGCAATGAATTCCTTTTAAGTAAGTGCCTTTTTTGGTTCTGGTTTTCTACTAGTAGTCACAGTTCAAAAGGAAAAGGGGAAAGTGCAAATTTGTTAACACTATTTCTGACTTACGTGATAACAGGGCAAAAGGGGGAGGGGTGTTATAAAAATACTCTTGTGTATTGCTCTGTGTAGTCCTAGTTAGGAGGCCTGGAGAAAAAGAATGGGACTTCTTCCTCATTACAGGTTTGATTCAAACCCTTGTGTGGCTCAGAATGCCCTTGTGTTAAGGAGCAGGATTAGGCCTCTCCCCATATCAGAGGAATGGAAAAAGCCATTGTTGCACGGGGGTCCATGGTAGTGTACTAATGAGCTGCCATTTCCCAACTAGCTTATCTTCTCCTTGGTGTAGTTTAAGGCAATTTGGGATATGTTGATCCTACCTCCCTCTCTCCCTTTTTCTTCCATCTCTCTGTTTCTTCTCTTGTGCAGCTTCCACCCGCCCATCTCTGCCATCGTTGCCTGCCTACATAGTCCTTAAGCTAGCAACCACAGGCTGCTGGCCATTAGGGAGATGCATGGCTACCTCATACATATGCAGACAATGGAAAGGTTCCATAATTGAATTTAGGGAGAGAACAAGAGAGCATGAGTGAGAACAAGGGTAATAGAGAGTTCTTTTTTTTCCCAAAACATACCTGAAAGTCATAAGCAGAATATGGTGGCAGGTGAGGAGGGCTATGGTAGTAGGTATTGTAGGATGCCACTTGGGGATGAGCATAGTAAGAAACTGTTGGATGGGTGTTTTCAACAGAACAGTTCAGTGCTGGGAGAGTTGGGTTCTGTAGAAAAACACAAATTAGAAACAACATAAACAGTCATCACTAGGAGAATGGTTAAATAAACTTAGTACATCTATACTATGGAATACCATGCAGCTATTGATAAACAATGATGTGGACCTATTTAGAGAAGGTTGTCCAGGATATATTTTTATGTTTTAAAAGCCATTATGTTATATTAATATAACATGATCCCAATTTATGTTTTAAAAAAAGACCCCCAAAATTATACATGTATGTATGTTTGTAAATGCAAAGAAATTAACCTGGAAGGATGCATAGCAAACTATTAACTGTGGTTTATCTCCGGGGAGCAGAGTAGAATTAGGAGGTATATAGGGATTCTTAACTTTCTACTATATATGTCAAAATGTTTACAACTAATTTGTATTGTGTCATTTTCCCCAAACATTTTAACTTGAAAAATTTAAACCTATAGAAAAGTTGAAATCATTTGTGTGATTTTTAAAAACAAGAATTAAAAAGAAAAAATAAGACTCAAAATGCAAAACATCAAATAGACAAGGCCGAACAAGCTAGTGTTCTTGCTGTGACAGAGTGTGTTCAATCACAAAGAATTTGTAAAAGTTGTAAGGATTCTTAGAGATCCCAACCTTGCTAAGGGGGTCTCCTGAAGACATGAAGGGTATTGATTTCTCATCAGCCCTGTAGAGTAGAGGCAAAATCCTAGCAGTGCACAGAAGCCATGAAAGACCAAGAAAAATATATTGATCCCCCCACCTTTTTTTTTTTTTTGCAAATAAAACGATGCAGACATAATTTTATATCCTTTTCACAACATGGTGGTGTGTGTAGCCCTTCAAGGGTTAAAGCTAACCTTGTCCAGAATGGAGGCCCTGCTCTCATCAGAGCCAAAGCACTGCTAAAGGAAGTTACAACTACTCATTAGTTCCCAAGTAGGACTGTGCTTTGTGCCACATGGATCAAGGTGTGGGGTAAATGATTTTTCCATCTTCTATGTCATTGATACCTCCCCATTCATGTGTATAATTGAGAGCTGTCTGAAAAATCAATGTGTCTTCCTTCTGGAACATAGCTACAGCACATTAACAGAGAAGCAGAAGCTTCCTCTCAAGTGATGAAAATGTGTAGGCAGGCTTTGGCAGTCACAAAGGCAACCATGTTAGGGTGTTGGCAGGGGGAAACTCCCTTCCAGCAAGTTTCAACACAGTTCTGTTGCTCTCTTCCTTGGAGTGGGTTACTGTTTACATCTCTAGGAGGTTTGAAGAGCTACAAACCTCAGTCATAATACAGCTCACAGACAGCCAGATAAATGTTTGTCAGCCTCTTTAATGTGTGAAAGAGGGCTGAGATCTTGACCATTCCAAGGGCTGGCTTGCTTTACATTTTACTCAGAAATGCCCTTACCTCTCCACCAGAATTCTTTAAAGAAATTCTGTCTCTGGGGAAGTACCAGAAATCATGTTCCCTTGGCATACTGTCAATTAAAAACACACCCTCCAGCTCTTGCAAAATGAAACCAGCTCTTCTATCTAAATAAATTAAGCCTAACTGTGGAGAAACAATCATGCAATGTAAACTATATAAAAGTTTTTGTGTGTTCAGCAAGGCCAAGGGTCTAGACAATATTTGAAAGGAAGTTGACTATTTAGAGAAGGCAACACAGAAGAAACATGAGAGTAAGATTAAATGGGTATAGGAAAGTCTCTGAAGAGAAGACAGTCAGGGGTAGAGGATATAGAGAAAATGGACAAGCCAGCAAGAGAAGGAAGAAGAGGGAATGGGGAATGGAGTGAAGACTTAGTCAGGGATGGGGCAAAAGAGATGGGGCAAAAGAGATGGGCCAAAATAGTGGTCTGGTTATATTTTAAATCAATAAATCTGATTTTACAATAAGTTTGGGCCCTGTTTCTATTTGTGTGCACGTATAGGAGTGTGTGTTTGTGTGTGTGTGTGTGTATGTGTATTTCTGTTAGAATTCTGGGGATTACGATGTGAGATGCCCGCCCTGCCCCCCCATTATTGATCACTAGCATTCTGAGCTCCAGTAACACAAAAGGTTACTAGGTAGCACAGCAAATGGTGAAAGCAATCTTGCCTGGACAAAACTGAGTCTATTCTGAGACAATGATTGTGGACTTTGGAAAGAATGCTACTTTTTTTCCCTCTCCAGTTTACTCTAAACCAGCGATACCAATTAGGAGAAAATGGAAAGATATATTCACTTTTTAAAAATTCATCTCAAATCCTCATATCTTTGGTCAACAAGCACTTCTTCAAACATTTCTTTAAGATCTTTTTCACCAAGCACCTCTTGTCAGGGTTCCTTTCAGGATCCCACAACTTTGGAAATGGTGGTTCCTAGCTGATTCCATTGAAGACTGCCAGCTCACAGCCCTCGGCTCCTGTCCTCACTCTCTGGAAATGGCTTTCATCAGCCAGCACCCCTGGGCCTCCCTGCAGACCCCGGGGACTCTACTCAGGGAGAGGCACATCACAAGTCACCAACCACACTTGGATGTAGGCCAAGGATTGTACTTAGGCTCACCTGAATGATGTTCCTGGACTTTTTACACCATGGTCTTATTTTAATAGAGTGATCTAGGCAATGATTCCTCCTTGGTATCCTTATCTGTGCCCCCACTGGTGTTCTCTAATCTCATGAATCAAAGATCTTCTCCCCAGATCTTTGCTTTCATTTTTTTCCTGCCCTGGTCCTTGATAGAGTTCCCGGGATTCACATTTGATAATGCTCGGTACTTCCCTTGCTCTCCTTCCGTACTGTCAAAGAAGCTCCCAACAGGTGGAAAAAACTTGCTTTTAATTTTTTAATTAAATCAACTAAACAAAGGAGGTAATATATGTTAAAACACTCATAGAACCAGAAAGGGCTACCCAAACGTTAGTCAGGGGCAGCTGGGATGGAATAGAAACAGCAAAGGCTCTGGCATTTGACAAATCTGGGCTCCAGTCCCAGTTCTGCTACTCAGCTCTGGGCAAGTCACTTGACCCCTCTTGGCCTGTTTCCTCACCTGTTAAACAGAGACAGTAATACCTACCTCACAAGGTAGTAATAGTGAAGATTAACTGTGCAAAAGCACTTTGCAGAGGGTTAGGGGCCATTATTGCCGCTATCAGGACAGACCATCAGCAAACCCATTTTTTCCTCAGGAGATCAAAGATAACAGTGAAATTAAGAACGCAGAAACAAATCTATATATCTGCAGTTAATTGATTTTTGACAAGGTTGCTAGGATCATAAAGTAGGGAAAGAGCAGTGTCTTCAACAGATGTGCTGGGAAAACTGGATATCCACATGAAAAAGAATGAAACTGAACCCCTAACTTATACTAGATATAAAAATTAAATCAAAATGTTTCAAAGCCCTAAATGTAACAGCTAAAACTATAAAATTCTTAGACAAAAATGTGGAAATCATGACCTTGAGCTTGGCAATAGATTCTTAGATATAACACTAAAAGCACAAGCAACAAAAGAAAAGATAGATAAATGACACTTCATCAAAATTAAAAACTTTTGTGCTTCAAAGGCCATTATCAAGAAAGTGAAAAGACAACTCACAGCATGGGAGGAAGTACTTGCAAATCACATATTTGATAATGCTCTAGTATCCGCTATTTATAAAGAACTCTTACAACTCAACAACAACAAAACAGATTTAAAAATGGGCAGGATTCTTGGTCAGTGGCCAGGTCTCAGCTACAGCAGGGGAGTGGAGGGTGTGGGATGCTGGGGGTGCCCAGCTCTGAAGCTCAGTGTGGGGCCCAAGACTGAGGCCCCCAGCCCTTACAGCTGCTCCGTGGGGAGCCCTGTCTGCACCTAGGGCCCTGAGCATTTGCTTAGTCACCTGGCTTGTTGAGGCAGGGGGTCCCCAGGCCGGAATCCATGGAGGGCTCTGGGCACCTCTCTCAGTACTGAGGGTGCCTCTGGGGAGCATGAGGACCCTGCAGCCCAGGCCTTGTCCTTAGCGTATGGGAAACTGAAGGTCCCATTGACTGAGGTTGGCTTTTACGCACTTGATGCACTGATACGGTTTGGATTTGTGTCCCCACCCAAGTCTCCTCTTGAACTGTAATCCCTGTAATCCCCAGGTGTTGAGGGAGAGACCTGGTGGGAGGTGATTGAATCATGGGGGTGGTTCCCCCATGCTGCTGTTCTGATGATAGTGAGTGAGTTCTCACGAGATCTGATGGTTTTATAAGGGGCTCTTCCCCCTTTGCTTCCTTCACATGCACTCTAACCTGTTGCCATGTAAGATGTGCCTGCTTCTCCTTCTGCCATGATTGTAAGTTTCCTGAGGCCTCCTCAGTCATGCAGAGCTGAGTCAATTAAACCTCTCTTCTTTATAAATTACCCAGTCTTGGGCAGTTTTTTTTTTTTTTTGAGACGCAGTCTCACTCTATTGCCCAGGCTGGAGTGCAATGGCACAATCTCGGCTCACTGCAACCTCCACCTCCCAGGTTCAAGTGATTCTCCTGCCTCAGCCTCCCGAGTAGCTGGAATTACAGGCATGCACCACCATGCCCGGCTAATTTTTGTATTTTTAGTAGAGACAGCGTTTCACCATGTTGGCCAGGCTAGTTTCAAACTCCTGACCTCGTGATCTGCCCACCTCGGCCTCCTAAAGGGCTGGGATTACAGGTGTGAGCCACTGCACCCGGCCAGGCAGTTCTTTATAGCAGTGTGAGAATGGACTAATACATGCACTTTACCTGGGTTATCACATCAGCCCTCACAAGTCCACAGGTAGGTGCTACTAGTACTGTTGTTTACAGGCTGCAGAAAATTTCAACGCTACTTTTGAAGATCAACATTAGGTAAACAAATTTGCAAGGAATATGAGTAGAATCACAGAGCTGAAGGAAGAAACAGAAGTTAAAAGGAGACAACTCCACAATTTAGAAGTTGTTTGCAATGACATCATGCTTGCAGATGATGACTGCTTAATGATACCTTATCAAATTGGTGATGTTTTCATTAGCCATTCTCAAGATGAAACACAAGAAATGTTAGAAGAAGCAAAGAAAAATTGGTAAGAAGAAACTGATGCCTTAGAATCCAGAGTGGTATCAATTCAGTGAGTGTTAGTAGATTTGAAACTTCAGTTATATACAAAATTTGGGGGTAACATAAACCTTAAAGCTGATGAAAATTAAACATTTTATAATACTTAAAAATTTTGTTTAACAATCTTGAATATTGTTTGGAAAATAAAAAAATGTGCAAAAACTTGATAGATATTTCTCCAAAGAAGATATACATACAAATTGCACACAAACATATAAAAAGATGCCCAACATCACTGGTCAGCAGGGAAGTACAAATCAAAACCACAACAAGATACAACTTTGTGCCCACTAGAATGTTTATAATTTTTTTGAGAAAGTGTTGGTGAGGATGTGGAGAAATTGGAACCCTCACACACTGCAGGTAGGAACGTAAAATGACACAGCTGCTGTGGAAAACAGTTTGGCAGCTCCTCAAAAAGTTAAACATAGAATTACCAAATGACCCAGCAATTCCACCCATAGGTGGAAAAAGAATTGGAAGCAGGTAATCAAACAAGTACTTGTAAGTGATTGTTCATGGCAGCACTATTCTCAGTAGCTAAAACATGAAAACAACCCAAATGTATATCAATGGATAAAAAACTAAACAAAACGTGGTCTATCCATACAATGGAATATTATTCAGCCATAAAAAGAAACGAAGCACTGATATATGCTACAAGGTAGATGAATTTTAAAAACAAAAAAATATGATAAGTGAAAGGAGCCAGACCCAGAAGTTCGAATATTGCATGATTCCATTTATAGAAAATACCTGTAATAGGTAAATCCATAGGGACAGACAGCAGATTAGGGGTTGCTGGGGCCTCAGGGAAGGGGCAACAAGGAGTGATTGTTTAATGGGTACAGGTTTCAGGTAATGAAAAAGTTCTAGAACTAGACAGAAATGATGATTGCACAACATTGTGAGTGTACTGAATGCCACTGAATTGTACACTTTGAAGTGATCAATTTTATGTTTGTGACTTCCACCTCAATTTTTTTTAAAGGGGGACAGTGAAGGAAAACAGGCAACTAAAGCTAAGGCTAAAAGCTTGGCAGGGTTGTATTCCTTAGCATATCATCTTCCTACTCCTCCCTTCTTTCCAACTTCCAGAAATTTCTTGAAAGTGTCCATCTAGCCACTCTCCCTGTCTTCCTCAGATGCCCTTTGCCTTCAAAATCCAATTCTTTCCATCACCATGGAAAAGGGTCTTATCAAATCCTTCACACTGAGAGACTAGTAACTCAAAGTATAAACACCTCTGTGGCCTACTAGCCTATTCCTTTGTTTAATACACGCATCTTGAAAGTGGACAAGGAGAAAAAGGACAATGCTTATCTTAAAGTAAGGAATAAAACATGGTGGCAGTTTCAGCGCCCACAGTAGGGTAAAATTGGAGAGGGGGAAGCCTTACAGGCACCCCACAGAGTCTACCAAGTAGCTACCACCTACTCCATTTGTGCATCAAGGTATCTCTGCCATCCAAGCCTGAAAGCTCTAGGGACAATTTAGAGAACTCTTAACACTCATCCTGAGGTCCCATCTCCTCAACTTGCCAAACCTGGGAGCTTCTCTTCCAGCCAAAGCTGCTGAGATTCCACACAATACCTGTACTTTCATCTGCCCCCTGGGGAAATTCTCCAAGAACAAAGGGCATTCTTTTCTCCAAAGAAGCCCCAACCCAGAAACAGCTTTTTTGCAGCTCTCTAACCTAAAAGCTTCCTCAAGGCCAAATTTACAGGAAATCCTTTTCCCTCCTGGGGCTCCACCTTTGTTGATGCTTCCCCTACTTGTTAGTGCTTGGGCATTCCAGAGTCCGGGGAGGGAAGCTGGGAAGAGAAATGTGCGGATGAGAGAGGGAGAGAAAGAAGAAAGACAGAGTGCAGATGGGCAGGAAAGGATTTCTCTTGACTTAGAGTCACTAGCAGGAACACTTAATAGTTCCAGTCAGCCCAGTACTGCTGGAGACTTGCAATCCAAAACGACAGAGTTTCTTTCTTTTCCCTTGTCCTACCCCACCTTTCACTTTCCAACATTCATCCTTTTGACAGTCCAGGATCAAATTACAAACTGCCTTTCAGGTTCTGTTCTTCAGGGACCCCAAAATCTGACAGAAACAGCCAAGGGCCTAGGAGCTAATTTCTGGGGCCAAAGGAAAGTCCCTCTTAGGCACAAAATAATTCCATAAACAGATGTGGGATGTTCATTTAAAGCAGTGGTATTCAATCATGGCTGCAGATCAGAATTACCTGGGAGCTTAAAAAAAAACCAAAAACCCAAAAAACCAAACCTGATGCCTGGGCTTCAGTTTAGACCAATTAAATCAGAATCTTTAGAGAAGGAGCCCAAGCATTTTTTTTTTTTTTAAGAGACAGGGTCTTACTCTGTTACCCAGGCTGGAGTGCAGTGGTGCAATCATGGCTTACTGCAACCTCAACCTCCTGGGCTCAAGTGATCCTCCCACTTCAGCCTCCCAAGTAGCTGGGACTACAGGTATGTGCCACTACACCCAGCTAATTAAAAAAAGTTGTTTTTTCTTAATAGAGACAGGGGCTGTTGCTCAGCCTAGTCTCAAACCCCTGGGCTTAGTCAATCCTCCTGTCTTGGCCTCCCAAAGGGCTGAGATTACAAGCATGAGCCACCATGCTGGGCAGGTGATTCTTATATGAAGCCAGGTTGATAACCATAACTCAAAGCTATTATCTCCATAATTAGAGATCTAGATTTATCAAATAAGCAAATACATGCTTAGAAATGCCTTAGAAGGAAAGGAAAAAAAGAAGCCTACTATATGGAGTACCTACTGAATGCTGAGTCCTGCTGTGCCTTTGCAGACACACACACAAAAATAGGAAAGATTTGGAAGGGAAGAATGGAAAGTGGGGAGGCTGAGGTTGAGGTCCAAGTTGAAGGCAAGACCTGGCAAGCAACTTAGCCTAGAGCTGGCTCTGCGAATGCAAACAGAAAAGAGCCCAGATGCTCTTTCTGAAGAAACTTCACTATGAAATACCTGGGGAGGGGAAGACTAGCATTAATCCTACCTATAGCTAGAACAACCTTTCCTTCCATCTCTCCCAAAGTTTGTTAGCAGAAAACTATTCCCAAAAAATTTTACTGAAAGTGTGGGGTGGGGCTATAAAAGACTATGTTTACATAACCAGTGCGAATGGGGGAACTGAGAACACCCCTTCCTCCTTTCACCCCCCACCCCCGGAAGGTGCCTCCAGAACACAGGTAATTTGTGTATAACAAGAAATATTTGCAGACTGATGACATTACCTGGCTCCTTCAACTTGAGACATTTGAAGGCAGCTACATCCTTGAAGCAATTGCTTCTGATTCTTCCCTTCAAAATATGTGTCTGCATTTCCCCCAACTGCCTAGCCTTCCCCCTGTGTCCAACAGGGGCCACTGTGAAATGCAAAGTCAATTCTTTCCTTACCATGTCCTTAAAGCCTCCAAGGACAGCGGCAGTGATGATGCCCAGGAACAGGCCAACAATGTTGAGGATGGTGGCAGACCAGAGCAGGTGGTAGAGGTGGATGATATCTTGGCAACTGCTGACATCGATGTATTCGTAGTACCCACCAGTGATCTCCACCCGGCTGGACAGGGAGGAGCATGCTCCAGTCAGTCCCCAGAGAGCAGGCTGTCCTCCCCGGCCCCCTCCCCAACTCTGGGATTGGGCTACCATACAGCTCAGTGAAAAGACAGGTGGGCAGGTGGGGAGCTACAGTAAGAGACATCATAGCCATGTACTATAATAAATCAAAGTGTGATTGTTTATCCCCACTCCCTGAAAAAAAACTCCTACCTGCCAGAAAAATACGTGTAACCCCCACTAACACTAATCCTAGATAGCACTTATTGACACTTGCTATGTACCAGGCACAGTGATAAGCATTTTACATGTGTGAATTCATTGCATCTGTGCTGTTTAATGTGGTAGCTACTAGCCACACGTGGCTATTTAAATTTAAATTAAGTAAAATTAAGTAAAAAGAAAAATTCAGTTGGTAAGTCTCACCAGCCACATTTCAAGTGCTCAATAGTCACATGTGGCTAGTGTTTACTATACTGGACAGAGCAGGTTACAGAACATTTCCATCATTGCAAAAAGTTCTGCAAATCCTCACAGTATCCTATCAAATAGGGACTATCATCATGCCCATTTTACAGATGAAGAAAGTGAAGCACAGAGAAGTTAAAGAACTTGCCCAAGTCATAAGTGGTAGAACTGGGACCTGAATTCAGGCTTCAAAGACTTCAGTGTGTGCCCTCTCAAAACAAAACAAACAAAAAAACAAACAAATAAAAACCAATGTCCTGGTAAACAACTAAAGCTGAGTTGCTACACAAAACCTGAAAGTCGCCTCCGTGGGGAGGCCTTTCTTGACCACTCTGTCCAAAGACACCCCTTCCCAGCCCTGTCGCTCTCTATCACATTATCCGCTATGGAATGAATTTTGTCCCTCCAAATTCATGTGTTAAAGCCCTATCCCCCAATGTGACTGTATTTTTAGATAGGGCTTTTAGAAGATAATTAAAGTTAAATGAGGCCACAAGGGTGGGGTCCTAATCGGATAGGATTGGTGGCTTTATAAGAAAAGGAAGATCTCGCTCTCCTCCTTCTCCTCCTCTTTTTCCCTCCTTCTCCCCTGACTTCCCTACTCCACGCCCCTCCCCCACCCACCCCCGACCCCGACTTTCTCTCCCTCCCTACTTGAATGTGAAAGGAAAGGTCACTGTGAGCACAGAGGGGAAGTGGCACAAGACAGGTAGAGAGCCCTCACCAGAGCTCGACCATGTTGGCACTCTGATCTTAGACTTCCAGCCTCCAGAAATGTGAGAAATAAGTACATTTCTATTGTTTAAGCCACCTGGTCTATGGTATCGTGTTATGGCAGCCCGAGCTAAGCAATACATCACCCTTTTCTAATTTCTCTGTAGCATTCATTCCCATATGAAAATATCTTACTGATGTGTCTACTACGTTATTGTCTGCCTCCCCAACTTGAACGTGAGCTCCATGAGGGCAGGAACTGGTTCATTTTGCTCACTGCTGTGCTTGACACACAGTTGGTGCTACATAAATACCTGTGGAATTAATTAAATGAAAGTTCCTGTCCTCCTGGATGTCACAAACTAGTTTACAACTTGGCCACTGGAGTTCATCATGAATCTAAAACACTGTGGTTCTTAAAGTCACAACGAAACGCCCTGGCATTAGGATGATTATTACATGTGACTCCCCTGCTATAAGAATGCAAAAAAGAAAACAGAAAAACAATCAAAGGCTGATCTCCAAAATGAATCAGAGAGGGACTATTCACATATGAAAAGACTTAAAATTTACAGATGAATTTATCTTCAGATTCTTTAAAGTCAGTGTTTCTCTAAGGAGGTGAAGTCAGTGTGGTTACAGGGCAGACTGCATCAGAATCATCTGTGTTTGTGTCTATGTGTGCCTGCCTGTTTGTATCAGTGCATTATTTGTGTGTGCCTGTGGGTGTCTCTGCGTGTATCTGTGCATGTATCTTTGAGAAAGAGAGATGGTTAAACATGCAGATTCCTAGGCCCAGCCCCAGTCCTACTGAATCTGGTAGAATCTCTGGTGATGGGGTCAAGAATGTGTGTTAACAAGCTCATCAATGTTTGAGACCCACTGTTTTTAATAGTAAGCTTCCGCAGTGGAATTTTTAAAAAAAATATTTTTTTGTAGAGACAGAGTCTTACTATATTGGCCAGGCTGGTCTTGAACTCCTGGCATCAAGTGATACTCCCACATCAGCCTCCCAAAGTGCTGGGATTCCAGGTGTGAGCCACCACACTTGGCCCACAGTGGAATTTTAAGGGAGTTTCAATTAATCAGAGTTTGAATTGGATTTCAGTATTTTCAGGAGCATATCTCAAGAGCCCATGCATAAGCATACATTGTCTCCTATTAGCTGGCATTGTACTAGGCCCTGGGGATAGGGCAGGGAGGATGCACAGATTATTTACTGCCCCCAAAAACGGACAGCTGTACAAGGACTATTCTCTGAAAAGGACAGACCTGTGTGTATGGGTGAGTGTGGAACTGCAGGAGCACCTTTGTAGCTTGGGAGTCAACTTCTGACATCCCCCAAATTATGTTTGCCTGCCTCCTAAAACACCAAGTGTGGCCTAGTAGTATATATAGGCAGGCAGTATGCCATAGCTGACTCTGAAGTCAGACTGTGTTCGAATCCTGGCTCTGTCATCTATGCTCTGTCACCAGATGC
Source organism: Gorilla gorilla gorilla (assembly GCF_029281585.2). NCBI lineage: Eukaryota > Metazoa > Chordata > Mammalia > Primates > Hominidae > Gorilla > Gorilla gorilla. The sequence goes on from NC_073247.2 coordinate 131,985,149, forward strand.
TGACTCTAGCAACTTACTTTCTTACTCTTAGGTTACTTACTTTACTTAACTTCTCTGAGCCCGGGGGATGTAATGCCAGCAGGCATGAAAGCAGTACTCCAACATATAATAAAAGCCCCCACTAAAATATGTAGCTACATTTTGTTCCTTCTAAGAGCCAGCCTCTGGCAACACAATTCAAACCTTTGAACCCTGTTCTTAAAGGTATTAACACTTTATTTTGTTTTTTGTTTGTTTGGTTGGTTGGGTTTTTTCTTTTTCTTTTTTTTCCTTCCTTCTTTTCTTTCCTTTTCTTTCTTTTTTTTTTTTTTTTTGATGGGTCTTGCTCTGTCACCCAGGCTGGAGTGCAGTGGTATGGTCATGGCTCACTGCAGCCTCAACCTCCTTGACTCAAGTGATCCTCCAACCTCAGCCTCCCAAGTAACTGGGACTGCAGGCTCACACCGCCATGCCCAGCTAAATTTTGTAGAGATGCGGTTTTGACATGTTGCCCAGGCTGGCCTCGAACTCCTAGGCTCAATCTATCCCCCCATTTCAGGCTCCCAAAGTCCTGGGATTACAGCCGTGAGCCACTGTCCCTGGCCAGTATTAAGACTTTGTAGGCACAAACCGCAATATGGGAATAGGATAGTAGTTTGTTTTAAAATATTCAATAATTTTAGATAATATATACTTGGTTTCAGTTTGAGTGGTTCCAGCAGCCATTTAATTTTTTTTTTTCACTGAACCATGAAGGAAAAGAAAGCTAATTCTTAGATATGGTTCGGGTTTAGCAAATTAATGTGGTTTTTTTCTGCTTGAGATTCAGGATTCCATTTGGTTCAGTCTCTGGGCAGAGCTTCCTCTGAAATTGCACCTTTTGCATTCCCACTGCTCCCATCCTTATGCCTCCATCACTGTAAGGCTGTCCTGCCAGACCCTACTGCTGCCTGATTACTCTTCCTAAAACACTTTTAAAAATATGTCATTCACTTAATCAAAACCCTTCTGTGGCTCCCCAGTACCTTCAGGGGAGTGTTCGAATTCCTCAGTCTGCCAAAGTCCAGCCTCAAAATGGAGTATACACTCCAGCCAGGCTGGAGTCCACAGAAGCCCCACACTGGCTATGCTGGGTACTAATTCCAAACCTTTGCTCAGATTTCTCCCCCTGCATTGAAGGTATTGCTTTCTGTTCTCTGCCTATCCTAATCTCTCTCACTGCTCAAAGCTTCAATAGTGCCTTCTTCAAAGACGCCACTACCCATTCATTAGCTTTTTCCTTGGACTCCCATAGTCTATTCCTCTTAGTTTGGCACTTTGTATATATCAATAATTCAGTTATTTATTTAATCTAATATGTGTTGGTAGCGTATCAGTGCTAAATACTGTGCTGGTGCTAATGTTACAATCAAGGCCAAGGCCGACATGATGTTTCTGTCAAAATCGCAACCTCTTGAGGGCGAGGGTCGTCTCTTAACATTCCTTTGTGTCTCTCTCACTGCCTAGCACAGTGGTAGAAACATTAAAGGTCGTCAATAAATACTCGGTGAATGAGTAACTGAGTGCAAAGACTAATCACTGTATTGATCATGAGATTGATTACCCAATGTGGGCTTTTACCCCCTTGCTCTCAACGTTCTGGGTGGACCTAGAGAAATGGATATGTTCTCTGTGTTTCAGTCTCCTACTTAACAAAGTAGGCAGCAGAAGATCTTAGATAAGGCAGGAGGGCATCCTTCTGCTCTTCCATAAGGGCCTGGAGCACTCACCAATTCTTGGTGGACAGGCAGTGGCAATGGCCAGCCTCTATGTGTCTCTCTCCTGCTGCATGCATTCTGCATATACGTTTAAGTCCCCTTCCCTTCAATCTCCCTGGCAAATTGAGTTCCTTAAGGGCAAAGCTGTGTCTTATTGATGCCCATTCTTTTAGAACAGCCCCTAGCACATAGTAGGAGCTCAAGAAAATTTTGTCGAAGAAAAGAGTGAATGGAAGTAGGCTATCTTCTTTCATTTTATTACCAGCTGATGCTGTTCACAAATCACTTCATTTCCTTTAGGTTACGGGCTGAAAACCAGTGATATTGACTTGATCTTTCCAAAGATGAGTGAGTAGGTGAAAGCCTGAAGTACTCTGAAAGGCAACTGCTGAGGAGCTGTGTCCTGGAGAAAGCCACCTTCCTGCATGAGGCTAAATAGAATAATCTATGTTTGGTATTAAAACCTCAACACCCCTGACGTCAAAGAAGGCCTGTGGGTTCGAGGGGACAGTAGAGACTCTGTTTCTGCACTGTACAAATGACTGCCTGATGTTTTTGTTCCCACTTTTTTTTTCTTGGCCTCCTTTCCAGGAAATGGACTGGAGGAGCTGGCAATTGATTAAAAATAGGCTTCGTGTGAGGAAAACAAATACACATTTGGCAAAATTAAAGTCTCCAAGCCTCAGAATGCTTATTGCTAGCTATATTTAGGCCTTGAGTTTAGGTCTCTTTGGCTCTGGGTGGAAAAAGCCCCAGGTCAAGAAAAAACATTTTCCTCTATTGTGGGACCCTCGCCTCTTCAGTCTCAGCCTGGGTTTATGGCCTGGTGGGACTGTTTCCTCAGGAAAAGCTAAGGAAGTCCTTTTCTAGTGGCTTTGCCCTTGGAATCTTAGCACTACAGACTTGGGAAAGGGCTTTGAGAGATGTCCGGGGCTGGCTTCCAGGCACTAGGTAGGTGAAAGACATTTCTAGGCTTGAAGATCTTTAGTAGGACTGTTCCCATGACCCCTCTCAGTTGCCTAGTCCAATATTTTATTTTCCCCAGTGAAAAGGGAGTTCTTCTTTTTGTTCCTTTTCAACAAATATCACTCCCTTTTCATCAGCTCTTTACTCATGCCCAGCCCTGTGCTGGGGCCAGGGAAGTATAGATAAGATTAAGTCATGCTCCCTGCCCTTGGGGAGTGCATAGTTTAGCACAGCTCCTCATAAAATTCCTTGAAGACTCTTCTGGTATAACTTGCTTTAAGAAAGTAAGGAAGTCAATTTTTATGAAGTTCAGATTGGCAGGAACATAGAATGGACTTGAGCCTCCACTTTCAAAAACAATTCACCTGAGGACTCAGCTAAATGGAATTTAAAGTAGGGTTTTGTGTATTCAAACCTTTTTCAGAAACACACTGTCACAGAGAGAAAGGTGTGTCTGCAAGGAATCACTTATCAACCCTCTCAGTGGGCCTCCTCTCTCCTTGAGATCTCAGGCCCAGTTCTGGCCAGCTCCCAGCACCACCCTAGGAGGCCATGAAATGGGAAAGGAGAGGAGAGCACCAAGGAAAATGGAGAAGGATGGCAGGAGGAGGGAGAGAAGAGGGAGGAGATAAAAACAAAGGGAAAGACAGATCGGGGAAGGAAGGATGAGGGGAGGCAAGAGGAAAGATAGTAAAATAACCCCAATTCCCCTAGGACCCGTGTTACATTTCTTTGATCATTTTTGTAAGGATGGGCTGAGGAAGTACAGTTATAGCCAGCTCTCCATCATTGCTGCTAAGGAGGGAAGTCCTTTACAAGTGATGGTTATTATTACAACATAAATAATTGAACTCCCCAGACAATCCCTAAACCTCATTTGAATCTGTAAATTTCTCTTCCTCCACTGCCAAACCTTTCAATGAAACAAGACTGGCACAAGCAAAGAAGGTAAAGAGCTGGTGTATGGTCTCTGCCTTCTCCTCCCTGACTCTAGTCTGGCAAGTCTTAATCCTTAAACCAGAGTAACTGACCCCAAAATACCGACAGTAGGGAATGTGAGTGATGAGGGGGCTGCATCCACCTGCTGCCTCTGAATCTAGCTCCATCCAGCCCCACTCTGCAGGTTCCTCCTCTTACTCCCTCCCTCCCGTGGCCCTCAGTTCGCCTTCACTAAGATTCTGAAGGAAATACGTGCATGACGAACATTGGTCGACATACCCTGCATGGAGAGGTGTTCACTCACTGTGCACATCACCTACTCACACATCCCTATTGATTCTACCTTCTAAATTGCTCTTAAAATGATTCCCCGCTTTGCATTGTCTCCAACTTGATCTAGGCTCCATTCTCTATGGCCTGCGCTCTTGCAGTGGCCTCCTAGCTGCCTCCATTCCTCAACCACTCAAGTCCATCTTCCATGCTGTACCCTTCAATGGCCCCCAATTGCCTACAGGGTCAAGTCTGAAGTCATTCCTATGGCCAATGAGCTCTCTATCATCTGATCTCTGGCTACACCTCTGTCTTACCTCCTACCACACCTTCTGTAACTACCTCCATCCACTACCTCTTCACAACTACCAGGAATATCCTTCCCACCTCTGTCTTCTTTTGGTTTGTCTCCTGATTCTCTACTTATTCTGTAAGTCTCAGCTCCCATATCAACTACTCTTTGACACTTTTCCCTCCCGGCAAACTCTGACTTTCATTCATTGGGCCTCCAGAATCCCCACCACATCCACTGATCCCCACTGCACTTATCACATTATATTGCAATCGATTGTTCACATGTCCATCCTCTTTACTAGTCTACGAGCTCTTCAGTGGCAATCTCTGTATTCCTAGCACCTAAATATATTTTGAAAGAAAGAATAAAGGATGTTTTAGCAATTTGGAGTGCACAGAGCCAGAGTGGCTGTAGCAGAACCAGCACCAAAACTGCTCCTGCCTCAGAACCTTTGCACTTGCTATTCCCTCTGCTTGAAGCACTCTTTCTCCAGGTATCTACCTGGGTTGCCCACCCACCCCCAACTACTTTCAGGTCTGCACAAATGTCACCTGCTCAAAGAGGCCTTCCCTGGCTACTCTATCTAACATACAGTGTGCACGCATGTGCACATGCACGCACACACACACACACACACACACACCCCTCATCACTATCTACCTCTCCTGCTTCATTTTTCTTCAGAGCTCTGATCACCACCTGGCATTATATTATATATTTCTGTATTTGTTGACTTTCTCCCCTACTAGAATATAAGCTCCACAGGGGAAAGGACTTCTGTTTTGTTGGCTGCTGAACCTTCAGTGTCTAGAACAGAGCCAGGCACCGAGAAGGTACTCAGTAACTATTTATTGAACATTGTTAAACTTGGATATAGACAGAGCTGAGTTTGAATCCTATACATATTATTTTCAAGTTCTGTGTAACCTTGGGCTAGTTGTCTGTTTCCTCTGAACTTCACTCTCCTCATCTATAAAATGAGGATTACTCTGCATACATCATAAGTAAGAATTAAATGAGATCAAGTATGTGAAAGTACCTAGCATGATGCCTGGCACAGAGAAGGCAAGTAATGTCTGTTAGCCAAAATCTGTTAACAGATCAATGTCTTCCACTTCCCTAATTCCCACAATGCACCCTTCCTTAACCTCAGCCCTTCTAGTGTCCGTTGTGGTCAGACCATTATTCCTGTGTCTGGGCCTCAACACTTACTTGCCACAGTTGTAGAGGTCACAGCAGAAGCAGGTGTTGCCCCGGATGCGAGGTGTGCAGAATTCACGGCTGAGGTGAGGGCAGTTAACCTGATGGTATATAACAGTGAGGAGATGAGCTGGCATTGGATAGGAAGCAGGACCCTCTGGGATTGGAAATGCAAGTTAGTGACTGATGGAGACAGTAAGGATGGCTTTGAAATGAACACCCAATGTGTGGGAAGGATGGGGCTGGACAGGGAGCTGGCCGAACTTGTGCATGAGGCAAGTCACTGTGTAGCTGGGCTCATGTCCAGCCTCAGCCACAGCCCTCAGTGCCCCATGCCTGAATGGTGGAGATGGAGAGAAGGAAGGACAGATGGAAGGACAGACGGAAGAACAAATGGACTGAAGGAAATGAGGATATGAGGGCAGGCAAAATCAGGGTACAGGAGGAAAGCAGATAAGGTGGGAAGGAAGACAGAGGGGCTGGCGCATGCACTCTGAAGTACAATAGTACCTCTCTAGCTGCCTGGGTAAGGTTCCTCATAACCCTCGTGGAAGGAGAATTTTTGGTTGAGGAACTTACGACCTTATGTAGGAAAAATAGGGTTAGGGGGACCAGGGTTACAAGTGAACCTACGGAAGTCATTATTAATATTTTTACAGTAACCAAATTAACGCAAGAAAGCTATCACAACAAAATCTAGAGAACAGCAATGACATTTTACACATTTTGAGTTAGCAAAAAGGTTTTAAAAACGGAAAAGAATTTCATTTACCATCTCTTGTTAGCAAGAAATTGTCCAGCTCTCTCCCCCATCCAGATGCAATGAAGTGCTGCTAAATTTGTCTCGCTTTGTTATAGAGAATATTCATAGCAAATGGGCATTTTTTTCTATATTGGGTCCTTCATCCAAATGCTCACTGCCTTTCAGATAAGCTGTTATCATATATGCATTTCTATTCTTCCTATCTAACCTGAGAACAGTGAGAGAAATAGTAAATTTATGGTTGTTAAAAGAAAAAGGAGTCAAGTGGATGGCAGAGACATAATCAAAGTATTTGCCATGGTGCCTTTGGAGCAGGACTGCTTTGCCTTACTCCAAGGGCACCCATTCACATTGTATTTTATGTAAAATGGCTTCCCCTGAAGCTGTGCAATGCAGTGGCCATTTTACATCCAATTGCCTTCCTCTTCTCTTCCCAACTGAAAGTTTACGATTTTTCTAACTATTTGGGAATGATTGACTTTCAATGTGAGGTTAATAGAGTACAAAATTGTCAAGATTCCTGGAAGCCTAGGTACAGTTTCATATGGAGAAATCCCTGGGTTGGGAAGGGATTATTGTGTACTGAAATGAAAGCTCTCCAAAAATGACCTGGAGTCATACTTTGCCTCACTACGCATTGCATCTAGCTCTGCTTGAGGCAACATGGAACATAAGGAGAGCTGTTTGGGGCAGAAGAGAGACTCATCTGTGCATGCTCAAGCATTATTAGACTCGCCTCTTGGAGGTGTTATGAGAGGGGCCAGGCTGACAGTCCCAGCCTCCCCAGAGCATAAAGGTGGATCTGGCTTCTCAGTTACCCTCATTTGGCTTCCAGACCCATCCTATGTGTGGAACTCAGGCTCTGCCTCTGTAGTTCAGGCCTAGTGCCCTGGTGGGGCTACCACTTTTATTCCAACTGAGCACTGAGTTCAGGCAACTGAACCATCATCCACAGAGATGGGGGAGGGTCATGTCCTGTGGCCTCTGTACTCTCATTTGTCCCCCTGAGGATCAAAGCCACATACGGGGAGGCTCCCGGCTGGGGTCAGAGGGTCAGCCTGTGGCCACAGAACAAAGTAAAACTGATTAGGCCTCATGAGGCTCCAACCTATGACCATGGCCTCATTAGCAATGTGCTCTGACCCACTGAACAAATCAGCTATACATACCTAGAAATAAACCTTAGGCCCATGCAAAGGAGTAAAAGAAAGGGTGTTTCAGGCAGAACAGGGGACTTTCCCAGGAGGTAAAGACATGCAGCCTCATTCTGGCTCACCTCCTCAGCTTCCCTCTGTGATGTCTTGGGAACATAATGGCACCGGTTAGCGTAGAGTGGTTTCAGATCCTGAAAAGGGAAACACCAAAACAAAGGGGTTTTGACTTTGGAAAATAAAACAGCAAGTGTTGTACTTGGTAATAAAAGGTTTGAACACACACACACACACACACACACACACAGAAGCAGGCAGGCAGTAGATTGGGTTAATTTCTGAAAGTCACCTGTCTAGGGAGACTGAGTGAAGATTAGACAAAAATACTTTAAAAATTACTTTCTATTAGACTACTTGGTTAATGAGAAATTATGAAACTGATTGAGAAATGGGCTTCTTGAAATTTCCTCTCTGGTTTTCTTTTACTTCTAGCCTTTGTCTTCTTGTAAACAGTCCTCAGGGAACAAGATGCAAAACTCCAGGTTATTATGAAATGACACTTTCAAGCAGAGAGAGCTCAAGTCCAACAATGAGGTTTCATTATCACCCGGGGACAGGACTATGGCTGGCTGACTTGTACCTCTTGCTGTCATTTCCGCATCATTTTCAGAAGGAAGAGCTCAGGAAGCAAGCCTCAGGAGGAGGGGCAGCCCCTGAGGCTGCTGTAGATTTTAACTCATTTGAACTGTGAGCCATTTTCACCCAACTACATAGATTAGATAAAGTCAGTGAACTCCAAAAACACTGTTCAAGTCTCAGAAAACTAACATGGGGCTCAAGGACAGTCGATTTACTCTGCTGGCTTGGCCAGCTTCCTGATGAGAGAGAGCTCTCATGCATGGGGGTTGGGGTAGAACCAATAGACACAAGCCAGGGCTGCCTGGAAGCTTCCAGGCAGGAGCTGCTGTTCACTTTCCGGACTGATGCTAAACCTCCCCTGAGTGGTAGGGGGCTTCTTCCAAAGGCACCTTAGGACAGGACAAACAACTTATGCAAATTGACCTTGGGGTTTGGCAGAAGTACCCAGGCAGAGGGAATTTATGTATTGTGTCCTTCCCTTCTGCCCCCACTTCTTTCACCATTTCCGATCATCTCAGTGGCTGCTTTTCCCCACACATGTGATTTAGCGTCTCTTGTACTTGGCACTCAAATGCCTCCTGCCTTCTAGCCGGCCTCCCCATTAAGGTTCTAGGACTTTCCATCAGCTAGCTACTTCTACATGAAACTCCTGCCTGCTCAATGTTCTGAAAGTACCTTGCCCTGTTAACTTAGCTTGCAGTCTAGCTGGAAAGGAATGAGGGTGTTCATGCTCACACCTGGAAGGGCTTATTGTCCATGTTTGGTGTTTGGGTAGTGGCAGAATAATTATCATAATTATCCTGCTGAAGAGGAGGCTTAATGTGCTGGTCACAGCCCTTCTCACCTCCTGGTTTTGCAAAAAGCATTCAGGCACCAAGTGCCCTACATGAAGACAGACGTGTGATAGTTGACCATTTGCTGCCTCTGGCTGATACTCTTCATTGAGGCCCAGAAGAGTAACAAGAACAAGGCAATTGGGAGGCAAGAAAAGGTCACTCAGCCAGGGCTTGGCAACCTCTGTAATCTGAAGGGCTACCAACTATGGCATGAAGGGGTAGAAAAGGAAATTGCTTTATGTTGAGTGTCTGCTCTATGCCAGGCCCTCTTAGGGCATATCCATTCCCATTATTTAATTTCATGTTCATGCTAACCCTGAAAGGTAGGTTACTACTATATCCATTTGGAAGAAAAGAAAACTATGGTACAAGAAGGTAAAGTGATTTTCCAAGCTAGTTAAAAGCTATACTAGGGAGAGGGGAAAGGAAAGAAATATGAGACAAAAGAGAAATGGCACAAGACACATAGAGAAGGGTGAGTGAGAAGGTGGTAGGTCTTGAGAGGAAGTTCAGATTCACCCAAGCCAAAGGAACAGGGAAAGATGATGTTAAAGGGCCTCAACAATAGGACAGCAGGCTCTCACCCATCCAAGCTGTGCTAGGGTCCAAATGTGCCTTTCATTTAAGTTGGCCAACAGATACCATCATAGATTAATAAAGCCTCCTTCCTCAAAGCTCTCTGGGTGTCAATGAGGACTAGCCAATGTCTTAGGGCAGGTACAGTATAAGCAGAAAGATTTTCTTAAATATTCATCCAGTCTTACCCCCAAATACTTGAGTCAAATGCTGTACTGCAGGTCACCAGCAGCAGGAGGTACAGAGGGCCTGGACTCAGAGGCAAGTAGTGGTCATTAGAGGAAACTTCCAGTAAATATAATTTGAATTTTTGCCCATTGCCTTTGACTGGAGCCAATGATCAAAAACATTGGAATGTCAGGAAAATGCAAATCAAAACCATAATGAGATACTGCTTCATACCCACTAGGATGGCTGGAATCAAAAAGTCAGATAATAATGAGAGTTGATGAGTATGTAGCAAAATCAAACCCATCAAACACTCTGATGGGAATGTAAAATAGTGCAGCCACTTTGGAAAACACTCTGGCAGTTCCTCAAACAAATAAACATACTTACTATATGATCCAGCAATTATACTCTTAGGTAGAAAGAAAATGAAAATGAAAATGAAAACATATATCCATGCATAAATTTGTACATAAATGTTTACAGTAGAATTATTCATAATAACCAAAAAGTGGAAACAACTCAAATGTACACCAACTAGTGAACGGACAAAGAAAATGTGGTATACCCACACAACAGAATGTTATTAGTCCGTAAAACGGAATGAAGTACTTGATACAACATGAACGAATCTTGAAAACATTATACTAACTGAAAGAAACCAATCACAAGAGAATATATATAATATATGATTCTATTAATATGAAATGTCTAGAATAGGGATATAATGAATAATATGATAATAATAGGATAATATGAAATGTCTAGAATACACAAAGAAAGTATATTAGTGGTTGCTTGGGTCTGGGGAGAATGTGGGAATGTGGAGGTGAAAGCTAAAGGGTATGGGATTTCTTTTAAAGATGATGAAAATCTAAAATTGACTGTGGTAATGGTTGCACATAAATAACTGATACATACTAAATATATTAAAAATCATTGAATTATACACATTAAATGGGTGAATTGTATGGGATGTGAATTATATCTCAATAAAACTATTAAACAACATTAGGAGTGAGGGGAAGAGGGAAAAAAAGGAAGCCATTTTAGCTCATGCTGCCATCAAAATCTACTGCAGGCTTCTTAGCCACTAGGCCTATGTTGCCATGGAGACTGCGTCAGAGTGAATACTGTTTGTCAAACGGGGATAATAATGCCTGCCCTATATATATCACAGGATTACTGTGGGTTTCAAATGAGGTAATAGATGTGAAGTCACATTGAAAAGCTAAATGCACTACACAAAAACAAGGAATTATTGTTATTAAGATGGCTTCTGTTGAATACAAAATAGTATGCATACTATGATTGACTGCAACTATGCTACAAAAATAGGTATATACTCAGCAGCTAATATGCAAAAACAATAAAAATTGTCAAGTTAGGGTGGTAGAATTATGGATGTTTAAAGTTACTGATGTGTCATTTGACTTTATAAGAAGAAAAAGATGATGAAAAAGATGGCTGATCTCAGCTAAAATCAGAAGGGATGGATCTGGTAGAGGGGCCTACATTTATATTCCTGGTCCTGAAAGAAAATCAGGCAAAGGGCCTTTCTCTGGCATTCCTTGTTTTTCCCTTTGCCCAGGAATTGTTTCTTCAGATGCCATTTCATAGACTGTTTGGGTGACGGCATTGACCATAAGTCATGTGGCTTCTTGGTGCTCTCTCTCTACCCCGTTACCCCCAATACTAGTTCTAAGCAATTCTCCTGATCCTTTGCCTTCTCAAATCTTACCCACGTGTCAAAGGCCTAGCTCCAGCCCTACCACCACTGAATGCCTTCTCTGACCTCTGGAATCCAAGATAAGCCACTATGGCACTTGGAGTTTGTTCCCCCAGCTTAGACCTCATTCTCTAGATGTCCGTGTGTCCATTGGTGTCTTCACCTTGACTGCCAACTCCTTGAGAAAAGGGACTGTGTCTTCTCCCTCTCATGTAACCCTTATGACACTAAGCAAAGGACTGAACATCGAGCACACATTCAGTGGGACCTTGTTGTATTGCCTATTTACTTTAACTCAGGATGAAAAAATACTCACAATGTGTCTGGCAGCAAAGACCCCGTCAACTATGGCACAACAAAAAGCCGCAATCACACCAAAGCTGATAAACACGATAGAAGCCACCAGCTGTAGGGGGGAATAAAACAAAAGCGTCTGTTAGCCTTTCACACTTGCTGCCTCTGGGGACCAGGCGATCCCCAAGAGACTTCCAGCCAAAGCAGAACTCTAGCCTACCACCCCATGGGAATGCTCTTTTTGGTCATGAAGGATGAGTGGAAGGGAGGTAGGCAGGGGAGGCAGAGAATGGGCAACTGAAGCAATTTTTACATTTTCAGGGAAAGCTAAGAAATTCACTCTGTGGGCACCAAATGAAGAGGAGGCTTGCTGGTATCTAGCATGCTGTCCATGAAGGAATTTGACTGCACGGCCCTTCCATCCTTGGACTCAGAAATAATGTTGGACTTTTGACATTAGGTAGTTCAATCCTCTATTTTATTTATGTAGAAATGTAGGCACAGTGAGGGGAAATGGTGTGCCCAGGGTCTCCATCTAGTCTGTGGAAAATCCTGGTGCCCACCAACTCCTAATCCAGTGTTCTTTTTACCCCCTCACACTGCTGCTTGATGCTATAGTGGGCACTGATGAAGGCAATGATGATTCCGGGGTCCTGCAAAACTCTACATGACCTTCTGCAACACTGAAGAAACAGGACATTCAACTTAAGACTTACATGTCAAGGACATTTTACAAAGGATTGAAATCTCTGAATCAACTTTGTATGATACATATTTTTTAAATTTTTAAATTATTTTAGAGACAGGTCTCCTATGTTGCCTAGAGTGGTCTCAAACTCCTGAGAACAGCAATCCTCCTGCCTCAGCCTCCTAAAGTGCTGGAATTACAAGTGTGAGCCACCATGCACAGCCAGTATGGTACATATAAAAACTTTCAAGTAAGACAAATGTTTGCTAGAACCAGGCTACCCTATTCTCTAATTGTGTTAGATAACAGAAATTTTCCTAATAATTTGTCTACTATTACAAAGATGCTACTACAACCCAATGTGGGGGAAAACAGGAATTTCAAGGCTTTTCCAGGGGCAGGGATAGATGCTACCTGAGCTGACCGCCTGCCTGTGTTGACCCTCAGAACTAGATGGAATCAGCACTTTTTTTCCCTGAGGTTTCTGGAAGAAAAGAGGGGGAGATCACATGGCATCAAGCTGCTCTCCAGGGAGAAGGAGAAAATCAAAATCAAGGCCACCCAGGGCGCAGTGGATCACGCCTGTAATCCCAGTACTTTGGGAGGCTGGGGCGGGTGGATCACTTGAGGTCAGGAGCTCAAGACCAGCCTGGCCAACACGGTAAAACCTCATCTCTACTAAAAATACAAAAAATTAGCCAGGCATGGTGATGTGCATCTGTAATCCCAGCTACTCGGGAGGCTGAGGCAGGAAAGTGGCTTGAACCCGGGAGGCAGAGGTTGCAGTGAGCCGAGATCGTGCCACTCCACTCCAGCCTGGGCGACAGAGCAAGACTCCATCTCAAAAAAAAAAAAAAAAAAATCAAGGCCACCCTAGGGTTCTCCCACCTCAACAGGCTAGGAGGAAATACTTATCTCCTTTGGGAGTTGTTCAGAAACCTCTCCCCATAATTCTCACTTTATAGTGTTACAGAGAATTGGTAAATAATGTATGAACAATGTCATGAAATTGACATTATTAGCTAGGCTATGATCAGCTCTACAATTAAAATTCCCCCATTATTTTGAATAATTTAAGCCTAAAGTGCAAACACAACTGGCAAGGAGGCAGCCCAGGTGAAATGGAAGAAAAAAACTATTAGAACTCCCTTGAGGGTGATTCCCCATATCGCTGGGGGAAAACATATGGTTAGAGTTCTCTGTCCTTGGAGCTATTACGTTATCTGATTAAACTTGCTGTGAAATAGACCCCATTGTCAAAGTTTCAGTGCCACAGAGACTGTACAGGGGGAGCCCAATCACCATCTGACCACTCACCAGGCATCTTGATTTACAGTTCTATAAAACTGCAATATGCTTGCAATTCAGTCTATATCTTCTACCTTTACCCTTGAGGAAGCCTTTTCAGATTGAACCAGGAAAGTACAACAGCTTGCCCTTGTGGGCCCCTGTTAAGACATAGAAGCTTCACCTTCTGTTATACGCTTGTCCTTCCTTTCAATCTTACAACATGCTTAACTTTGAACTATGGGTAATGGAGATACTTTAGGATGGCTTTATAATTTTATTTTATCTTTTTTTGTGTGCCACAAGTACATTTGCTCATTAAATCAAAGTCTGCTATATTGTAATCTCCTAAAAGGCAGGAACTCTCTGTGAAAACTTGCCCAAAAGATTATGTATCAGAGAGAAAGATGTGACGGCCACCAATAGTCCAGGGCTGTAGTAACAGAAATGTAAGCAAAAGCATTCTAGGTGAGGAGCATAGCCTGATTGGATAGGTTGGAGCACTCCTTTGGGAGTAAGGAGGAAAGCAAAGGGCAAGATCCAGAATATTCCATCCCTTTGGCATAAGGAATCTAGCTAGGCCAGTGAGGGAGCATCAAGCAAGATGAGAACCAATCCCATATCACAGGGTCACAGTAAAACACATTCCCTAGAGGTTTAGGAGAAAAGGCAAAGTAGCAGTTCCTTTTATGACCAAATCACGCAAACTTAAGAAATGTGTTACTTATCCACATAAATGTTGTGCTTTTTTAGAGGAAGAACTTGACTCTATAAGGGATGAAAACTTACCATCTGCCTTTTGTTCTCAATAAGGTTTGATCCAATGATTCCAAGGAACGATCCAAAGCCAAGCTGCAAAGCAATATGGCATACATAGTATGTGGGATGACAGTCAGGCTGACCACACAATCACTCCAGCCCCTTCATATGATTCAGGATAAAAGAAAAAACTGGGGTATTGGTGCTAAAGCCACATGCAGCTGTTACTTACACAAATACAGCATGTACAATAAAAGTATTTTTCCCACCATTTGCCAGTTTTCCCTTGTAGCTATGAATCATACCTAAGAAGAAACTTATGTGCCCAAAAACTAAAAGTAAAGGTCAACCATAGCTTTCAGAGCCTGCCTATTTCAATTGCAATATCTATTACCTAGCATGTGACTGGCGAGTCAGTAAGAGACATATAATGATGAAAAGCACACGTTATATTTTTATCTTTCTTTATCTTTTTTTTGAAAAAGACCTTCCACTTTGATGTATAGATCACAAAATAAAGGTTTGCAAAAGCAATTTTGATGCATCTGGCATACCAATCCAACTCAGGAAGTACTTTAGAAATCAGGAAGCACCTTAACCCACACTAAAAAAATTTTTAAAAAATCTTTTTTTTTGAAAGCCTGTATTTGTGGTTGACCCACTGCAATTTATGTTAGCACTTATTCACCTCTTCTTCCATCCCTGCTTCATTTATGGACAGAAAGCATTCATTAAAGGGTGAACAGAAATGGCAGTGTAAAACCCTAAAAACAATTTTCCTGTCTAAGTGGCTGAGATTATGGCTTGGTATAACAGATCTCACTGCCCTCTCAGCTCTGCCATTAGAGAACTGAGTCTGCCAGTCTTAGATGAAAATGATCACTAACTGATAGCTGTTGATGGGGATGAAAGTGGAAGAAGTAAAAAGTGGTGAGAACGGACCAATAAATCTTAACACAAGTTCAGTGATGAAGTTACTTTTCTCTTTAGCCTCACTAATGGTCTGGGTTTCCATCTGCAGCCTTACTTTGGCTCACAGGGACATCTATTTCAATTTGAGACCCCCAAGCCTTGCACCTAGGTTTGGGAATCTAAGAGACCCAAGGGCTGGGCAGGAGCTTGGTAGGGCAGTGTAGGGGGACTGGGTGGTTTTCTCAGACCCCAAGAATGAGAGAATGAATGGAAGGAATGAATGTAAATCTCCAGGACTCCTTGTGCAGGGCCACTCAGACAGCAATGTCTCTTGGGAAATAGATGCTGCAGTGCATGAGGGTAATATCCAAGACTCTACTGAGAACATCCTCATTCAACAGTCAAGCAATGCCTGTCTCCCACCTGGTCTTATTTCAGATATAATTAAAATATGTTGCCATAAAATATACTGATTAAAACTTAGTTATCACACTAGCCTGGCTTCCAACCCCAGCTCTTCTATGTCTGTGTAACCTTGAACAAACTGGTTAAGCTCTCTAAACCTCAATTTCCTTATATTGTAAAAATAGGAACCACAGTAGTGACTACCTTATAGGGCTTTTGTGAGAATTAACCAGGATGATACATTCAAAGAACTTTGCACAGCGCCTGGTACACAGTAAGCACTCAGTAAATATTACTTTTTTCTAGTGATTATTATTATTTTTACAGCCACTTAACTTTTGAACCACTCTAACCTGACTTGAGCTGGAAAATCTTATAATTATGTGCTCTATTTCGTGCTAAGAGAATTTCCTTGTTCCATCTTGTCTCCCCCTCTGATATGTTCCACGGCTTCTATTTTTTAGGAGAAAATCCATGAATAGTCTGTGCTTTTGGCACTCTGGGCCACTTGTGGAGTTGAGAGAAATTTGGAGGCAGCTTCTTATGGGAAAAATAAGTCCTTTTACTTAACAATTCATCAGCTTCCAAAGGTATTCGCAGAATGTCTCCTGAATCGTGATAGCAGTCTTTGTCCTAAGACAGGAAGCAAAGACACTCCCTATTCCTCATATTCTCTCATGGCAAATAACTCTCTGATGGCAGTGACCAGAAGAGGTGGGTGGAAGTCTTGTGGAATTGTCTGGAAAGACAAGGCACTCCAGAACTGGAAATCCCAGGCCAGCCAGTTACTTCATCCAGTTATCTCCCCTTCTCCTCCTATTCTATTCTATTCTATTCTATTCTATTCTATTCTATTCTATTCTATTCTATTCTATTCTATTCTATTCTATTCTATTCTATTCTATTCTATTCTATTCTACTCCACTCCAATGCATTCAGTTTTCTGACGTTCACTACTAGCTTTATGTCAGATGAATAAGAAGACATGGCTACTGTCCTCCAAGAGCTCACGGTCTAGTAAGGGAGAGACAGACTGGGTTAAGGACCACAGACCAGGTAAAAACAAAGTGCTATAGGAGCAGGGAATAATTCACGCAGCCAGGAATATAATACATATATATTATATTATATTATATATTTTATATATATAATATAATATAATATATAATATATAATATGCATATTATATATAATATATATTATATATATAATATATATAATATTATATATATAATATATATTACATAAATATTATATATATAATATTATATATATTATATATAATATAATATTGTATATATTATATATAATATAATATTGTATATATTATATATAATATAATATTGTATATATTATATATAATATAATATTGTATATATTATATATAATATAATATTGTATATATTATATATAATATAATATTGTATATATTATATATAATATAATATTGTATATATTATATATAATATAATATATTCCTGGCTCTGCTACTTATAAACTCTGTGCCCTTGGCCCAATTCCTTAACCACTCTGTGCTTTGGTTTCATCATCTATAAAATGGGAATCATAATAGAGCCTGCCATACAGGGTTGCTTTGAGGATTATATGAGATGAAGTATGTAGTGTGATTTGCATAAGGTAGGCTGCTAAATAAATGGTAGTGCTAAGGTTTCATAGAGGAGGAGACATTTTTATATGCACTCAAAAGATGGATTAGAGCTCAGCAGACAGGGAACTAATACGTATTGTGTCATGACTGGAAGAATTCACTTACCTGGATGACAGGTTAATGAACTCACCAGTGTTGCTAAAACAATCTTCCATTTCAAAAGCATTTTAAGTTAAAGAAACACTTGCCCCCTACTTTGGTCACAGGAATACTATGGAGTTTGGTGGAATTCATATCATTCCCATTTGATAGACAGGAAAATGAAGGCATAGATAATTGTAAAGTTGTATGCCCTCTTATAGCAAGTTAATGGTAGGTCTGGGACTAGCCCTCGGGTCCCCTGAATAACAGCTTGAGTTCTTTTAGCCACATCTCACTGCGTTTGTGACCAGTGCTAGTAGAATAGTGACCTCCAAGCAACAAGGACTTCATTGTTGCCCCCTAGAGAAGAAGTTCTCTGCAAGGATGGAGTGAGAAGTCTTATTTGCGGAAGAGCTGAGGGGTTGAAAATGAAGAAGGGAAAACCAACAGTTTCCTTAAAATGGACAGCTGCTTCTAAACAATTGCTTGCTCCTCTGAGACCTCAGAAAGGTAAGCTCTGTGGTCTCCCCTGAAGAGCTTCATGGAATCATGTAATGTTCAGACCTTTGGACCTCCATCTTGATTCCCCATTACCTGAACAAATAACTAGTTTGCTTTGTTTTGGCTGTCCTCCACTTGTGGAAAAAAAAAAAAAAAGACAGATGATTAGATATCGAAGTCAGATTCAAGGGCTTTTTTGAGGCTGGACTCTTGTCACCTATGCCTATTCCCATTCACTGTCCCAGACATCTAGGACAAAGGCTAAAAAAATTAGTCATTAGGTAAATATTAATTGGACATCTACTGTGGCCGGCAGTGTGTTCGATCTGTAATTTGGAGGCCAGGAGGTGGGATGGGGTATGATCAAGACCACTCAGGCTAAAGGAGCTCATACTACAATTAGGTAAACCAGTCCACAATCCCTTTCCATAATCCTGAAATCCACAAAGCTCTTAAAATAAAAAAGTGGTTTTTTTTTCTTGAATGTAACTAACTTGGTGGCAAAACCTGATCTTGAACTGATGTGAGGTTATATTATCATCTTTATCTCACTTAGTTTAAAAATCCATGTTTTATTATAGAAACGTGAGGTGCTTGATTATGGGATGCTTCTCAAGGCTCTACTTGGTTGTTAGATAATATGTGGTATATGTATTGTATAATTTTTCTAAAATAAGAAGTCTAAATTCTGAATCCCATCTGACCCAAGGGTTCAGAGAAGGGATTGAGGACCTATATAAACAAAGCTAAATGAGAATATAGCCCAACAGATGCCACAAAGCAGGACATAAGTGTTTTCCAGCAACCATGAATAGGAGGAATCTACGGTAGGGAGTTCAAAGATGTAGACACCACTGTGGACCTCAGTATTTGAGAAATGTTTCTGCTGTGTTTTTAAGTTGGGACAGAACAGAGCACCTAGAGAGAGAGAGAGAGAGCAGGGAGGATATTCTAGGCATGAGGAAAAAATGTTATGATGGCCCCAAGGCAGAAAAGCCCAAGTCGTGTTCAGAGGACTGTGAATTGGCAATTTTTGAAAAAAGAGAAGTAATGAGAGACTAGGCTGAGGGCATCTATGCAGAGCTCTGAATGACATGCCAAGGAAGCAACAGGGAGCCAATGAAGGTGAGAACCTTGTGGTATTATAAAAGTCTTCTCCAGCAAATCAAGATTCAAATGTATTTATTTATTTAGAGACAGGATCTCACTCTGTCACCCAGTCTGGAATTCAGTGGTGCAAACAAGGCTCACTCTAGCTTCGAACTCCTGGGCTCAGGCAATCCTCCTGCCTAAGCTTCCTGAGTAGCTGGGGCTACAGGCCTGAGCCACTGTGCCTAGCTAATTCTTAATTTTTTTATAGAGACAAAGTTTTGCTATGTTGCCCAGGCTGGAGAGCAGTGGTGTGATCCTAGCTCATTGCAGCCGGCCTCGACCTCCTGGGCTCAAGGAACCCCCTTGCCTCAGCCTCCTAAGTAGCTGGGACTACAGGTGTGCACCACCACACCTGGCTAATTTTAAAATTTCTTATAGAGATGGGGGTCTCACTTTGTTGCCCAGACTGGTCTCGAATGCCTGGCCTCAAATGATCTTCCTGCCTCGGCCTCCCAAAGTGATGGGATTACAGGCATGAGCCACTGTACCCAGCCCAGGTGCCATTTTAAAAATGTACTTAGTAAGTGAGGGACTTATATTTTAGAATGAACTTAGATTTTAGAAACATTTTCAAACAAGAGGTAGAAACTTTTTCACCTCTTGTTGAAAATCTTTCTGCCTAATTCACTATTTACTACAAAATCCCACTATCCAGAGCTCCTTATGTTTTCTGAGCATTCATGTTAATCAAAATTTCTTTGGACTTTTCAAAGGAGTCTTTACATGTGAATCTGAGGCCACACTGACCTAAAGAAGGTTTCTGGGATATTGATTGTTTTGAATGATCCCTGTTGTCCCCATCTCCTAATATCCCACAGTAACTCTGAAATGATTTTCAATTAACTGACTCTCCTACCCACTCCCTGGGAAAGGGGGCAGAAATTCTTGCTCTCTTTCCTGAAAGAAGACTCAGGCTAGTATGGGCCCTAATAGTATCAATACAGCAGCTGAGGAGAGGGTGCAAGAATGAAAGGCTTGTCTCACTATCCAGGGGACCAACTCCATCTTGTGGGTTGCTTGGGAAACACATTTAGAGGCCTCTTTTTCCTGCATCTAAGGTAAGAGGAGGTGTACCAGGAAGCAGCAACCACCCTCCCCTGTCTCTTTCAGCTTCAGGCAACAAATGAAGCTCTTGGGTTTTTAGGCCTTCAGAGTAGAAAGCTCATCTGAACCCTCCTGAAATAAAATGCCTTGAATATTTGAGGACAGTAAAATTCTTAATCCAGTTTGTCTTTCTTTGTTGGTGTTCAGTTTTTGTTTCTGTTTTGTTTTGTTTTGTTTTGTTTTTTTGAGACAGGGCCTCGCTCTGTCACCCAGGCTGGAGTGAAGTGGCGCGATCTCAGCTCACTGCAACTTCCATCTCCTAGGCTCAAGTGATCCTTCCACCTTAGCCTCCCACGTAACTGGGACTACAGGCTCATGCCACAGGGCCAGGATAATTTTTTTTTTTTTTTTTTTTGTAGAGATGGGGCTTTGTCATGTTGTCTAGGCTGGTCTCAAACTCCTGGGCTCAAGCGATCCGCCTGCTTCAGCCTCTCAAAATGCTGGGATTACAAGTGTGAGCCACCGCAGCTGGCCGTTTTTAGTTTTTAAGTTTTATTTATTTATTTATTTGAGACAGTCTTGCTTTGTGGCCCAGGCTGGAGCCCAGTGGGGTGGGTGATCATGGTTCACTGCAGCCTTAACCTCCTGAGCTCAAGAGATCCTCTTACCTTATCCTGTCGAGTAGCTGGGACCAGAGGCATGCACCACCATACTTGGCTAATTTTATATATATATACTTTTTGTAGAGATGGCGTCTCACCATGTTGCCCAGGCTGGTCTTGAACTCCTGGCCTCAAGCTATCCTCCCACCTCAGCCTCCCTAAGTGCTGTGATTACAAGCATGTGCCACCGTGCCCAGCCTGGTTTTAGTTTTTTTAAAACTTTACAGTTCAGCCTGTACAGACTAGCACATCTTTATAGAGGCATGTGTGCGTGTGTCTCTTAGAACGATGATACCACATGCTAGCTCAGGTAGAGTAGCTAACATGCCATGATAATGCACCTCACTGTACAAAGATATCTCATTTGGCAAAATAAAGATGCTCCCGAAAAGCTTCACGTGACTTAGAATTATGCAAATTGAGTTATATTTTAAGTACCTGAGATCACAATATTTAAATGATTTGTATGGTAAGTCTTCTTTTAATCTAATAACTTCTCCCTAATTTGTCTGTTTTGAAAATTTAAATTCTCATGGATTGTTAACACATTTAATCAGAGTCTAAAACAGCAGAGTTCTAAATAAGCTGAAACTTTTTCACAGTTCTATTATACATTAGTAATTTATATTTAAAGTGACCACTTTGACAGTGCAGAATCTCCAGATGACACATTATGATCCTTCTGGTTTTATTGCTAAGCATATTTTACTGTGTGTTAATTCTGCAGGTGGTTGCTAGTCCACCTGAATTAGACTCCCCCCACCCCCCACGGATTCTTTCCCCTCAGGTGGATTCAACATTTATTACTTTTTCAATCAAAGGTTAGTTTATGAAAAGAAAATTCAGATTGCCAGGGCCCATGCAGACCAACTGAATCAGAATCTCTTGGGCTAGGGAGTAGAGATCTGCATTTTTCGCAGGTTCACAAGGTCATTCTTATTCACATCAGAGTGGGGAAACCACTGGTTTGGAGTTTCTATAGTAACTCCCTAATAACCAAGCTATTCAGTTAGTGAAAGTACCCCATTCCCAGACAAATCTGGATTCTCAGGCGTTTACTGTTTCTGAGGTATGAGTCGTAATTGTATTTGTTACAACGTGATCTGACCTATAAACTCAAATGGATTTTTCTGCTATTCAATCTGCTGTCTTTTCCCCTTTATTTTATGTAATTAAAATGCATTTTAAAGAAGCAATCTCCAGGAACTATGAGAGCACATTTTTAAAGGTTAAATCATGGGGGCGCAGTGTCCGTTAGGGATGGCTTTCCTATTAACACTTCCATATTAGCTCTTAGTGAACCACTCACATGCAAACACACGCCCCCACTGCTTCAACTTCTAGTGCTAGCTGAACATCAGGTACTTGAATAACAGCAATCAGGCACCCTCCTTCCTTTGTTAACGTATTCCAACCTAGCCACCCACAGTAAGATATTCCACAGAGAAGGTTCACAGCCACTGTTTATGAATAGGAGTTCGTACTCTTAAATAACATGGAAAATACCTTCCCCTCATCCACAGAGACTCTGAATCTTGGCTTCAGCATTTGCTCATCAGTCAGAAATATTTTACTAATGCAGCTACCTGAAATACACAAAGTCACGCAGACCCTATAAATTGCTTTTCCAAGCCACCGAAATGCTATCTTACCCCCTCTGTTCCTCCCTGCACACCCACCCCGCTACCCCCCGCCGGCTTTGCTTGTGTTTAAAAATAAAACCCAATTCTGCTGACGACTGGTTTTCTTGCCTCACCACAGGAAGTGGACTGGGTGAGTTCTCACATCACATGTTTAACACAGGGCACCAAACAGTGTCTGTGGGTCACCTGCCCTCAGCTGGGAGGAGCCCTGCCTGCCCTGGAGCTGTGGAGGCACTTCCCCCAGCAGCCTTCAGCTCCAGGAAGGCATAGCCTGCAGCCCACTTTAGGTCCCAGCTTCTCAAGAGCTATTGAGGAGGCTGACTGTGGAATGAAATCAGTGACCTAGGCAACAGGCTCCAGGCTTGGTCACTTATAGCTCTGGCTTGTCCAAGGCATCATCTTTAATCTCTCCTCTCGCTTTGCTTCTCTCTCCAATCCCCACCTCTCTCTCTCTCTCTCATTTCATTTCAAAGAGAAATGAAACAAAACAACAAAAATTACATCTGACCTCTTTGCTGTACTAAAATACTTCTTAACTGAATTGTCCTAAACGTCCTTCTGCTCTCTAGCAATTGAGGAGCCATTTAACTGATATTTAAAATATGATCTCACCTCTAGAGTTAGGTTTTTGGGTTCAACAGCAGTGTACGTAGACTCAAATTAGGTTTTGGTTTTTCTAATGCAACTAGTTTAGCAGTCTCCAAAGGGAACTGCATGCACCCTAGGGTAGATAAAACAATCCACTGGAATACGGCTGTTTCCTATTTATTGTTTATCTAAAATAATAAGAAACCAAACATTACTAATATTTAATAAACAGACTGTCACTGGCACCCTCTGTCCGTGTGAATGTCAGGTGATCAGGTGAGCTGTCCTTCTGGAGGAGGGCAAGTTCCAAGCAACAAAGGGTTGATGGTGGGGCATTTTATGTGTGCCTGGATTGTATTATCCAATTTTAACGAAACTAGTCTCAACAAAATGGATAAGAGGCTTGAAAAGATTCCTCTTGAGAAACCAGAAGTTGAAGATGACCCTAATAATGTAAGCAAATGTAAGCAACAAGAAAATGGCAGAGTTTAATAGTTCTAACTCCCAGGGTAGATTTTTGGCAGCCAAATTGTGATATTGACATTTAAAAACATGACTCCAATGACAATCTAATCATATGGGATAAGAAGGCAGCCAAAAATATTCACAATTATCTAGTGGGCCATTTGAAATAAGGATTTAAAGCCACTGTCTTTAATGACAAGCTTCACACTAAGTGCATATTATCTGGTGACATTTTAGTTTGTGTTCACATGAAGATATTAAAAGTTATTGTATACTTATTTTTATCTAATTTTTGAATGTGCATTTTTATATAAGTTTTATGAACATGTATATATATATAATTTATAAGTGAATAAATATACATATTTTAGGAACATATCTTCCACAGCTTTTTCTGATAGGAGTGCAGGATCACTTTGGAGATCAGTGCTGTTGGTCAGAGTGTCAAGCTGCCAGGATCCTCAGATTTCAGGTGAGATCAGATGACCTCTATTATATATGGGAATGCAGATGCCCGGAGAGAAAGGACCTTAGCCTAAGGTTAACACTGCTGGTAACATCTCCTAAACCAGAAACCTGAGGTATTAAAGAGTGAGATGACTTGCTCAGGATCACACTGTTAGATAGGGATGGTGCTGGATTCTTCTGATTCTCAGTCCAATGCTCTTCTTAGCGGGCCCAGAGTTGCCTCTCTACATAAATATACAGAGATACAAAGGAGGAAATCTGAGCAAACACTAGACACTCAAACAGAATTGAAAACTATCAGAGCAGAGCCAGAATTTCTGTAGACAGCAAGCTACTGCGACCTACCTGTGCCTTCTATACTTACAATAACTCCGGGGTAATAACCTCCTACAGTCACATTCTGGGTCCTGGTGGTTGCAGCAAGGCCCACTGTGAGAATTAACACGGACACAATAAGCAAAGTCACGGTGACATAGATGGAGTTTCGTTTCCTCCGATTGAATGCTCCTGAAAGCACAGAGAGAAATTAAAATTGCTCATTTCAGCTGGGGAAAGGATTGACTTAAAGAAAAAAACACTAAGAAGGTTTTCCTTTCCTATTCCTACCAGTAACTGAAGTTATCTTTGGTGGTGACGGGTGGGGGGTTGTGGGGAAGGGATAGAGCATTATTTTTTGTAGTCATCAGGTGCCACTTTTATAATAAAATATGTAGTTCCAATTTGAAAATAAACAACAGAAGAAATTTCACCAGTTACGTAAAAACAAAACGAATTTTTGTGCTCCTGGCACTCTAGGAGAGATGTGTCATAACTACTTAGTAGAGTGGTTTTTTAGACCAAATTAGAAGGCATATGATAAATGGGAAGTGTGTGTGGGGGGGAGGGGGTATTAAATGAAAACATTTTAAAGCCAATATCCAACTAAAAAGATTTTTTTCATAAGCTAGAGATATGAAATTTCATTTTCAGTGTAAATATCACAGCCAAGCCAACTTACTGGGATTTTCTTTTCATTTATTTCTGACATTTGCCACCTCATGTATAAACTTTAAAATGGTGTATTGGCAAGATTTGTCACATAACAAATGTGTGTAATAAAGTGAGTGTTTGGAGGCCATTAGTCCACAAAGATATGTATCGGGGGAGTTAGGTGGGGAGGATTATAACTTATACACATTTAGGCTTATGTGAGGGTGACATAAATATAAATTATGAGAAACCCATTCTCCCACTCAGGGCTTATCAGACATGATAGTGCAAACCAATATTTTTTTGAAAACAGGATTATTAAGTCAGATAGAAAAATGGTATCTAGGCTCACTTTTTAATTTATTTTTTTTTAAAGGAACCGAGCACTGTCCCACACTCTGCAGGGATTTCTCAGGCATAGGGAGAGGGCCTTCAACAGGAAATAACCAGGGGAGAGTTACTACCTAGGAGTTCTCAAAAAAAAAAATAGCAAATGAGAAGAGTCTAGCTCTCTAGTGGAGGTATGGAGCATGAGGAGGATGAAGCAGTGAGGAGCCCTGATGGAGTCGCCCACCCACGTGGCTTGACTGTCATTTATGGCCCTGAAGAGATCACTTGAGTCTGTCCATAAGACCCTGTCATTCTGGGAGACCTCACTGCAGCCTCAGGAAGCAGTTGTTGAGAGAAGCCATGCAGACTGCTCCATGGGGAGGGAGGGGAGAGGGGATAGAGGGAGGGGAGAGGGGATGGAGGAAGGGGGACGAGGTCAAGGAAATGAAGCGAGACCCAGGAGGCAAGGTGGTGGTGAGACGGGAGGGGTTGTGGCTGGCCTTGCAGTCCGCTGCAGATAACCCCTCCTGTATGGAAGAAAAGTACTGGGAGTATCACCCGGGCTTAACCCCACCATCCATCTTGTCTTTCCCAGTACGGTCCCTGCTGAAGTCTCCAAGGGAGGTGGGAGGGGCGGGCGGTCTCCCCTGACGTCAGCTTCGAAAATGAGGGATGTGACTCATCAGGGTCATTTCTAATATGGGACTAATCTAAGACTATTTTTCGTTGAAATGTAGAAGTGGTTTGAACGTTTATAGGCATCTACAATGCTAAAGCACCATGTCTCACCCTGGGGAAGAGGTAAGAAGAGTTGGCAAATGAGACTCATCTTTAAAGAGACCTGAGTCCAGCCTCCATGGGACAAAAACATAAAGGCCCACTAGAGACACCTGTAACATCGGGGCCCTTTCATGACAGGGCTATTAGGGATGCAAATGGGAGCTGACTAATGGTAAACACAGGAGCAAAGCCGGGAGCTCTGGACTGCATGGTACTGGGAAAGGAATAGTAGAGGGTTGGGGGAAGGCCAGGATTTATTTCTTCTGTTTACCTGAAGTTTAGTTATCCTTCCTCTTGATTTTGAGGGACCCTAAATTAGTCTCTAAACCAGGGTGCCTAAGTTTGTTTGATGATAGATACTTCTCAGTGAATCTGTGAGTTGGTTCTACAGAGGGGCTCTAACATAAACTTACCAACATTGCCTCCCATTCTTGTCTTCCCTTCTCTTTTGTCACTCACACAATCTCTAGCCCTCCCCTGCCCCAAATTGGCAAAAGAGAGTGAGAGAACATTTGGATACAGCACAGATATCTTTGTGATATGGAAGTGTCTCAACACCTTACCCAGAAAACATGTAACCTGACAGACTAAATTGGAGAAGTGTGTGTGCATGCATGGTCTTTTTAATTTTGGTTTGTTTGTTTGTTTGTTTCATTTGCCTGCTCCTTCCCCACCAGCTGGCCTTTAATCTTATTCACAGCTCTTGGGTCTTCTTTGCAAATATCACTCTAACTTTTAAAAGCGCAGGAAGAGCCAGGTCAGAAAAGTGACTCAGCAAACCACATAGTGTCATTTGAAAATCTTTTTTCCTGCTTTAGAACCTGAATTGAAAATTCAGTCACTTGAGCAACGCAGGCAAAGATCCCACAGCCCCACAGGGGCCTTGACTCCAGATAGGATTTGCTTTGGATAAAATTCCTAAGAAAACTCTCTGATCACCAGGTCGAATATCTAATCTCTGTCCCCTCACGAGCGTCCTTCCCTGTCACCACTTATTTTATATTATAAGGACCATAATTGTGTAGCATGAAATTATTTCTAGTTGCACTTGGGGAATTGACTGTTTTAAGAACCCCCTCCCCCCAGGGTGACTCGTTTTGAAAATGAAGAATCACCCCTCAATTTATCTTTAGTGTCAATTTGACTCAATAAAATTCACATCTACTTAGAGCAAGATATACCCATTTTCTGAAGGTGTGGCCCAGGCTCCTAAAAGGCAGTTTATTGTGTCTGCTTAGGACATTTTCCTGGTGGTTGTTTTATTTTAGAAGGGAGAAGTACAGCCGTGTTCTTATTCTGGTGCAATTTGGGGCTTGCCTTAGATGTTTCTGTAAACACAGGACCATCTTATTCTGATTTTGTTTAGTAAAGTGACACGTAAAAAAACTCAGGCACCAGGAGGTACTTAAATAAAGCAGCAGGTATATGAAAATCATGCCTATTACGATTTATACCTAGTGTTTGATACCTAATAAACAATCGGTACTTGTTGAATAAACAAGAGGCAACATCTCAGAATTGTTTCCCTTTTAATCAAGAAGGATGTGGGAGGAATTGTGTGAATAAATATGGGCTATTCTCATAGAATTGATTTTTTAATGTAGGGTACACCTGAGGGTTCCCTCAAATTAAAAGCCTTCTGGCTAACTAGTGTGAAAACTACAATATCTCTCACTACTCTGTCTCCTTGGCACCCAGTATATTTCTGCTTAAACAACAACCACCTCTGCAACCAACAGCAGAGAGAGAGTCTGAAATCTTTTCATTGGCCTTGCCTGCCCCCACTCAGCAGCCTCCCTGCAGAACTACTGCAGCCCTCCCTCTCTGCAGTGCCCCACCTCCACCCCAGATTCCTGATGACCAGGATGCTTAGCTCTAGAAGCACCCAATTATTTGCTGTCTCCACCCTTCCAAAAACAACCAGCTTTTCTCTCATCCGGGTATTCCCCCTGGTCAGAGCCCCCATCTGCATTGCGGTCTTTGAATCTGGGTGCCTCCCTTCCTTCGAAACATGCTCAAAATTCCCCTCCTCCAAAAAGTTTTTCTTGATCAAAATTAATCACTTATTTATGTCCCTAAATTCCCAGGTACCTTACTCAATAAGTATATTAATTGTAACTGATACCATTACAATTGTAACCGTGGGTCTGGTCCACAACCCATATGATATCTGCCAGTCCCAGGATTATGTATCTGAGGGAACCAAGATGTGAGTTGCTAGAAGGTAGGATGCTGTCTCTGTTACTTTGTTTTACCTTGCACACGTTCTTGATTATCCTCTCCCAAGAGAGTAGATAAGGTGTATAATCTTTATTGGGCACAGAAAAGTTGGGAACCCAGTATCCTGTCCTGTACACGGTGTTGTTGATGCCTGGCTAGTTCTCTGGGTTGATCTTTTGAACCGATTAGGATTTGCTTACCTGAGTCAGCTTTGCCACACAGGGTGGGTCCCCGGATATCCCAGCCTTGAGTATCCCTAGAAACAGGTGGCTGCCCACACAAGGGCCTCAAGACCCTGCCAATCTCCCAAACATTTCCTTAAAGGCGCTGAAATCCATCCCTCCCCACTTTAGACAGTTCTCTGAATGGAGAACATCCGAGGCCGCCCGCGAATTACAAATGTGTTATTTGGGAGGAAGGAATGCCCTACTGTAGTAGAGGTGCCTTTGCGCCTGGGGGCGGTGTTGCCAAAAGGGAGAAGGGGGTTGCTGGGAGGGGATGGGGGGACGCTGGAGTCAAATTACCATCTTCTTAATTGCAAAGCGCCTGCTCCACTCTGAGCCTTGGACGAACTGCTCTATTCCCAGGCAGCCAGCAAGCGTAGAGTGCAGGCACCTTGGTGCAGTGTGTCTGCGTGTTTTAAATTTTATTGTTTTGGTTGCGGTTGTGTCTTGACAATAAAGGGAATCCCCTCAGAAATGCTGCCCTTGGAGGCTGAA
The DNA here is from genome assembly GCF_029281585.2 of Gorilla gorilla gorilla. Classification (NCBI taxonomy): domain Eukaryota; kingdom Metazoa; phylum Chordata; class Mammalia; order Primates; family Hominidae; genus Gorilla; species Gorilla gorilla. Next base: position 132,014,053 of record NC_073247.2, read on the forward strand.
ACACTAACCTACCTACCCACTGTCCTCTTCCCCCCACGCAAGGGAAGGTGGTGTTGCCAGAGCTAAGTGGGAGTAGCTCCTAAGTAGCCTAGACGCTGATTCAGGCCCGGAGTGTGCGGGACCAGGGCCAGGGAACTCCGGGGAGACTCCCCTGTCCAAACTGTGGAAACCCAGCGTTAGCACTCGACTCAGGAATTTGCTAGTGCCGTCGGTCTGCGGACTTTAAAAAGTGGAATGCGTGGCGCCGGCTCCGCTTCTATCTGGGATTTATGATTCCTTTCCCGCAGTGTGGAGACTGGGCTGAGCGAAGCCCACTCAGCTGTTTGTTGCGCAGACCTTTCGAGAAACACAAGATCTCTGAGGGCCCCTGGGAGCCCAAGAAAGAAAGCTCTTCATCTTGTTCCCCAACCCACAGAGCAGTGCGCCAAGTAGCGACTCTTTAAGCCCTGGACCACCAACCAGCCCACTCCCCGAAGGCAGACGGGCCCGGGGCGCTGTGGCTTGATTTGCAGGTGGTTAGGTGGTTGTCGTCCGCAGCGGGAATGGACGCTGCGGAACCCTAGCACTCTTCCACTCTGCTCTCCCTCGCGAAGCGCAACAGCTTGGCGTCGGGGAGCCAGGGCTGCGTTGTTGGCGCCACAGCTGGCCAAGGTAAGGAGTGCATTCCCACCTCTCTGTCTCTCTCTCTCTCTCGCTCTCGCTGTCGCTCTGTCTCGCTCTCGCGCGCTCTCTCTCTCTCTCCCTCTCCCTCTGTATGTGTGTGCGCGTGGTGTGTGTGTTGGAGAAAGAGTGCACGCGCGCGAGCTGGGAGTAAGGGGGAGTCTGGTACTGTTGGGCTCTGGATTCGGACCAAGTCCTTGGCCTCATTTGTACCCCGTTGTAAATAACTACGCCCTTAAAAATGAAAAAGTAAATTCTTATACTGAATATGCAAAACCATTGAGGATACGGATCTTTCCACCATCCAGGAGATAACACTTTCTGGGGCCCCTCCGGTGAACGAGTTTTGTTGACACTTAGTCTTCTGCGGGCAGTAGGGAGATTATATAGGGGGTTCGATCTTCTCCCTGCCCCCTCCACTCGAGATGTTCCCGCAAATTCATCGGAGAAGACCTGAGCAGACTGATGGCAGGAACTGCGGGACAGAGGGATTTTGCAGAATGTAAAGTATGTTGGAAAGAGAGAATTCGATTTGACTGAAGTGTATCCGAGGCGAATTTTAAAAGATTAGGTGGGATCATGATTTTACAATCCCCTCCCGCTCTCCAGGGCTCCAAATTAATTTCTCCGCCCAGTGAAATCACAGGGCTTGGGAAGGTGCCTAACAGCTGAGGGGGACTGGGTTTGTTTTTTTTTTTTTTTTGTAACTACCAAAAAGCAGCTTCGAGGGGCAGCCAAGTTGGTGCCCGAAGGTAGCTGTCCCCCAGTTTCTATAAGGAAAGGAGTCGAAGGGTGCCCCTCCCCCTCCATTCCGCCCTGCGAGGAAAAGCGCGACTTCGGAAGATGCGCGGGTTCGCGCTGGATGTTTCTTTCTCGCGCTCTCACTCCTGCCCCTGACTCCCTTTTCACACTCATGCACATTCCGTGCATTTGGAGCAGAGTAACAATCAAATTCAAAGAATGTTGATCCCGCCGCTGCAGAGGGCAGGGCTGGGCTGTCTTGAGTGATTCCTCAGGAATTCCCCTCCCCTCATCCCCCCCTTTCTTCTCACCCCCGCCCATCCCCCAGAGTTGCGCAACCCGCCCCCCCCCAATCATCGAGGTGCAAGTCAGGCCCCCACCCAACTGCATCTCTAAATTTCAGGGCAGCTTCAAGAGAGTTGGGAGGGGGCGAGGACCCTGCTTCTAATTGTCGTTAGTCGTTAGCTCTTAGAAGTGACCAGGACTTTGCAAAGAGGGAGTGTCGAATGGAAAGCGAAGGCGCAGGTTGCAGGGAAGTGTTTTGATCCTCAGATTGCTGGGATTTACCACCGACTGCAAGTCTGTAGACACACGCACACAAACAGGCACACACCCGCACTCCGGGGCAGAGATACTCCGACGCAAGCTTGGCGCTCCGATCTCCGCACGTCGCTCCCGCTGCAGCCAGGCCGCCCCCCTGGGACTCTGGTCCACCACCCAGACGCTGGGGCGCGAAGACCACCCCATCCATGCCCCGTTTCCCGCTCTCTGGCTTTTGGGGCACCTGGGGCGTTCACAGTCCAGAGGCCAGCGCACTCAACCCCTGCTGCCGCCGCCCGAAGGAAGGGCCGCTAGACTTACCCATGGAATCGGGCAGGGACATGTCGCTGGACCGCTGCTGAGTCAGGGACTGATGCATGGTGAAAACTGCCCGGTTGCCCCAGTCCCCGAAGCTGCTTCAAGCGCCCCCGGCTCTGGGCGCCCCGCAGAGCATCCTACTCCGCGGTTGCCTCTCTCGGTCCTTCCGAGAGCTGAGAGAGGCTGCCTCTGGTTGCGAGCTGCAGCCCAAGTGCCGCCTCCCCCTCCCTTCCACTCTTCTCCCTCCCTCCTCTTCTGCCTCCCTCTGCTCTGGGAGGCAGCAGCATTGGCGGTCCGTGCAGCCGCGTGCGCTTGCGCAAGACCCCCCCCCCCCAGTCTCCCCATCCTAGTTATCCACCTCCCAGCCTTCCAAGCCAGACAGGGAGCAGTTTTAGCCCCTTGGGGCCAGGGCTGCGCAGAGAAAGAGGGGGAGGCTTCAGTATGAAGCCAACCAACCTTCTCTATAGTTGGACAGGGTCTTGGGTAATTATCCTGTTCTAGGATTTATAACTGGGGAGGGGGTCAGAGTCAGAGGTTCAGAGCTGAGGAACACACACACACACACACACACACACACACATTTGAGCAGGTCTGGTCTTAGTGCTTCCAGAATGACATAATGGAGCTGGAGATGATCCAGAGAAGGGCCACTCTATAATCAAAGGGATGGTGTGTGTGGGGCGGGGGGAGGGTGGTGGCTGACATATGAAGATAGATTAAACAAACGCAGACTCTTTAGTCTAGAACGATGAAGGCTGGGAAGTGATGTGACCAGAGTGTATAAAATTATGCAGAGACAGAGAGAAGGAGCACAGCCTTATTCACCAGATCTGAGAATTCTAGAACCAACAGCCCCCAATCTTTAGCTAGAAAATTCAGCTAAAGTATGACTCTGCACCAGAACCCCAGTTTGTACTGTTCAAGTGCTTTTATTTCAAGGATCTCATTTTATCATCATAGCAGCCATGCAAGGGAGGAAGAGGAGTTATCAATAATCCCATTATGCAGAGGAGGAAACTGAATCTCAGAGAAGGGAAGAAAATGTCCTGTGCCCACTCAGCTAGTAAGCGGCAGAAGTGAGAGCTAGAACCTAGATCTGTTGGACTCCAAGGTGAGTGTTCTTGCTATGGCGACTGAAAAGAACTATTATTCTCTATAGCAAATGGAAAACCTAAGGAATTCATTAGCTCCAAAAGATGCAGCAAGATGAAAATGCAAGTAGCTTTGGAATGAGTGAAAGTAAAGTCATGGCTGACAGATCCACTGTGGATTACTAAGGGAAACTGGGGATGAGGTGGGAATGTCACTGATCTTGGAAGACAGCCAAATCCTTCTCGAACCTATCCTTTTGGACCCCATTAGGATATTGGGCTTGAAGCACCTTGTGGTTGGACCAAAAGGTGGTTTGAGTGTTCTCAAAACAATTGCAGAACAGGATGAGGCCTCCTTGGAGTGCCCCCAAGACATCTATCTGGTGGCCAGGGGAGGTGGAGAGTGAGGAAGCGGGTAACAGTGGACTCCACCTCCCTCTGGAAACAGCCCTGGAAGCCTAACATAGCTAAGAGAATATACCTGTTTGGAGGTGCCCATACTGTCCCATTGAGGAGCTCCCAGGCTCTGCTTGTCAGGTCTCCTTCCAACCACCTCCTTCTGATGGTTGCTGCAATCCTTTCTCCATGTCCCCCTAAAAACCCAAACCAAATCAAGTATAAAACTATTCTAAGAGTCAATGGGATGAAGAAGAGTACTTGGCTCTTTCCAGATCTGCCTTGCTAATCTACTGTAAAGCTTTGTTTTTCTTATCCAGGAAATGGGACTGAAGGCCCTTGCCCTTTCCCATCTTCTGAAGGAAGAAAATATGTTTCTTGAAGATTAAAAAGGAAGCCCTTTGTAAAGAACTTGGGCACCCCAGGGGCCACGTTGAATGCTGTGTCAGGTATTATTAGCAACCCTACACTATACATGTGGTTTAGAAATCTGTGATATATGTCCTAGATAGAGACAAGATGCCTACTATTGTAGATGTGTGTGTCTTAAGCCTGCTTAGCTTGTGTCAGGGTCTCTATAAGCTCCACAAAGGCAGAGAGAAATCCTGTATTTATACTTCTGCAATGATTGTCTTTGAGTCCTGTTTACTTATCTCTTTCTCCTCTCATTCTAAATATCTCATACTTAATGTGGAGGACTCCTGCAACCAGCACTGATTTCTCAGGAGTGCTTGCTAATTAACATATTTCGTTTCTGTGAAAGTAGCCTGAAAGAAAAGAGGTTTTTATACAGGCTCTAAAGACTATTTGACACCTTCTTTAGAGATTCTTGGCTCCCCTATAGCAATCACACAGCAAGAGATCCCTAAAGAAGCCAAATAGAAACTTGTTACCATGCTGGTTTTGATGGACAGATTGAGGCCTTTTCAATTCAGAGAGAAACACACTACCCACCAAATGATGCAGAGGGCATATGTAATTTGACCTTTGTAATCCCAAAGACACAAACTAGTGAGGTACCTTTAATGGGAGTGAGGTTTGCTTTCTCAACATCTGTATTCCTGAATCCTGCTTGAAATTGAACATTATTTTATAAAGTACTAGAGGAGCTGGCTATTTAAAAGAACTGCATATGGTATGTTTCTTTTGCGCTGTCTCTGGGGGTACCTTATGGGACTTGGAGCACAGCACGCACTCAGTCAAGTTAAAAATGACTTTGAGACCAGTAGCAGTGACAATAGCAGCAGCTGCAGTAGCTCGGAGAGTAGTAGCAGTCTTCTCCCCAGAGATGGTGTATTTGTCTGGAGAGAGGATCGGGAAAAGGGGAGGGACTAGAATGGGAACTGGGGGGAAAACCCCCTACATTTTAACTAAGCCCAGTACATACACCTCTTTTCCTCCAAAAACAGTTATTTTAACTCAAATTGAACCGGATGATTAAAAAGCAAGAGGCAATGTCTCCTGGGCTCCATTCTGATTTTCTTCATGTCAAAACACATGTGGAGTTTATACATAAATAGGTTTATAATAAAACTTACCGATAGGCAAGCCACCTACATGAAGAAACAGGTCTTTCATGCAAGTGAAGGCTACTATAAAACTGCTTGGTTAGCTTTTGATAAAAAAAAGAAATTATTAAAATGCCTTAAAATAAATCCTTTTCATAGCAAGCTTAATCAAGCATACAGTGTTGCCCTAGGTTGCAAACTGCTTTATAGCATCAGGAAATGTTTACCAATGGGGCTGCAGCCTACTTCTCTCCATCTTCTTCAAACCAATGATGAGCGCCCTCCCCAGAAGCCTTCAGACCAGTAGAAAAATGCCAGATGGTGCTCTGTGCCTAACACTTTCTCCCTGGGAAGAGCCATAGCATTCAATTATCTCCTTATTTTGCTGACCAATTTGACTATTTAAATTACATAGCATACCTTCCTGATTCCAATTCTGGGAATGTGGGCTAGAGAAATGTCAACATGTTTACACACACATACATGCATACATGCATATTTAAAATGGTGGCCATACAGGTATTCACAAGTGCACATACTTATAGACATCCCAGCTAGTATCTCTACGCTCTGGTTATCACCATCCAACTCTCATTTTCCAGACTTTGGTTGATCAAGGACAGAGAGAAGCTTCAGAATAATGGAAAGCCTCAAAGAGTCCAAACATTCCTAACTGAGGTTGGGGTGTGCCCACCAGACTACCTTAGGTCAATGCCTAGTACTCAGTGCCTGCACCACAAACATGTGAATCTTGATTCAGGAAAACCATAGTTAAGGGTGTTGCCTGATTCTCATTGCCAGCTGGTCTTTTTCTTTGGGTACCAGGAAAATAACCATAGCACCAGGGAACAGCATTGGTACTTGTCTTTACTTTGTTATTGATTTATTTCTATTTTGTAACCTGTGTTAGTTACCAAACACTATATAATAAATGTTTTCCAATATCAGTAAAGAAAAAACCTTTGATAATGTGATTTAAAATGAATGGAACATAATTTATTTACCATTTCACTGTTATTGAATATTTTAGAGATTGCCAGTTTTTTAACATTGTAAATAATGCAATGAACTAAACCTTTGCATCTTTTTCACCATAGGATACAATACTACCATGGAATTATTGGTTCAAACGTTCCAAACACATACTTTTAATTAAACTTTTTTTATCAACACACATGTAATAAAATGTACAGACCAATGTGTTTTAACACACACACACACACACACACACACACACACACACTTGTAAACCACCACCCAGATTAAGATATTGAACCTTTCTAACATCCCAGATGGCTCTCTTGAGCCCCCTCCCCAGTCAATAACCCTCCCAGAGGTAACCACTATTCTGATTTTTATCAAGTCAGAATATTTTTAAGGCTTTGAAAATGTATTGCCAAATTGCCCTCCCAAATACTTGTAGCAAAGCACATTCCCACCATCAGCATCTGAAAGTGTCTGGGTCCCCATGACCTCTTGATTTTACCTTGAAAAGATGTTTAACACTGAAGACACACCTAATTGCAGTCAGCTACGGGAAGGGCCAGTCAAGAAGCTGAAGTTCAGTTGGGCACAAGGCATCCAGTGGGAACCATAGATCTAGGAGGCAGAGCGTGAGGGCAGTGCCGGGGCAGACAACACTGTCACAGCCCACAAGTACAGTCATGTGCCACATAACGATGTTTTGGTCAACAATGGAATGCAGATATGAAGGTATTCCCATAACATAATGGAGCTGAAAAACTCCTATCACCTAGTGACATCATAGTGCAATGTGTTACTCACGAGTTTGTGGTGATGCTGGTGTAAATAAGCTCACTGTGCTGACAATCACATAAAAGTGTAGCATATACAATTAGGTACAATCCATAATACTTGATAATGATAATAAATGACTATGTTACTGGTTTATGTATTTCCTATACTATACACTTTATCATTATCATAGAGTGTACTCCTTCTACTTAAATATTTTTTAAAAGTTAACTGTAAAACAGCCTCATGCAGGTCCTTTGGGAGGTATTGCAGAAGAAGGCATTGTTGTCATAAAAGATGACAGCTCCATGTGTGTTATTGCTCCTGAAGACCTTCCAGTGGAACAAGACGTGGAGGTAGAAGACAGTGATATTGATGATCCTGACCCTGTGTAGGCATAGGCTAATGTGTGTGTGTTTTGTCTTTGTTCTTAACAAAAAATTTAGAAAAGTAAAGAAACAAGTTAGAATAGAAAAAAGCGTGTGGAATAAGGATGTAAAGAAAGAAAATATTTTGTACGGCTGTACCGTGTGTGTTTAAAAGTGTTATTACAAGGGTCAAAAGTTAAAAAAAAAAAGTTTATAATGTACAAGTTACAGTAAGCTAAGGTTAATTTATTGAAGAAAGAATAATCTTTTAAAATAAATGTAGTGCAGCCTAAGTGTACAGTGTTTATAAAGTGTATAGTAGTGTACAGTAATGTCCTAGGCTTTCACATTCCTTCATAATAGGACACAATACTACCATGATTGTATTGAGTCACTCAGTGACTCACCCAGAGGAACTTCCAGTTCTGCAGGCTCCATTCATGGTAAGTGCTCTATACAGGTGTACCATTTTTTATCCTTTATACTGCATTTGTACTGTACCTTTTCTATGTTTAGCTATGTTTAGATACACAAATACTGACCATTGTATTACAACAGTATTCAGTACAGTCACATGCTGTACACATTTGTAGTCTAGGTGAGATAGGCTATGCCTTATAGCCTAGCTGTGTAGTAGGATATACTATCTAGGTTTTGCCTAATAGCCTAGCTGTGCAGTAGGATATACTCTCTAGATTTGTGTGAGTACACTCTATGATGTTTGCACAAGGACGAAATCATCTAACGACGCATTCCTCAGAAGGTGTTCCTGTCAATAAGCGATGCATGACTATACCTTAGAAAATTCCAACTGCTCAGGTGTTTTCATTGTCATATTCATTATTGTTCTCTGGTGCAAATACTCAAAGTCTTTCTTATATTTAGCCTTTACAGTTTCGATAATGATCACTTAATTATGTCTGGTACATAGTTGGCATTTAAATACTTGTTGAACATGTTTTACTTATTTTTATCTATTGCTTTATTCTACCTACTAAATAAGACACAACACGGTAAAAGTTCCCAAAACTGCAGAGGTGCTTGATGCAGCAAATTACTCCTGCTCCATAATTCTACTCTCCACAGATAACAATGCTTTACGGGTTTGAATGCATTTTTCCACATTTTTTCTCCATGCATAGTTTTACCTTTGTTTGTTTATTTTGAGAGTTAAATACTCTAAAAAGTATTTTAAAAGTAAACTTGCTAAATAATGAAATAATAAATATTTTTATTAAGGCTTGTAAGTTGCATTTAATAGCTTTCAAATACACCACATCAAAGTCCATCCTCAATCAATCAAACCCAATGGTAGTTCCTTCTTGCATAATAAAATTCCCTCCAACTTACATTATGATACCCACTTAGCTATCATGGGCAGGGAAAGGAAACTACATCTCCTTTCTGATCACTATTGTGTAAGGAAGAGCATCAGGAGAATTACATAAAAATGAATATAAAGAAATGATTCTGATTTCAAAGTACATTGTTTGGAAGCATTAACAAAAACAGAAATGATTCAGGTATACATACTTCTACTGAATTTTTGATAGGAAAGTTAGTTCTGAAAACAGTCCATTTCCTACTACAGAAAGGAGATAGTTTATTTTTAAGGTTAGTCTTTGTTTTCCACAGAATTTCACATATTCCTAATTTGAAGGCATAAAACAGCAACAGAGAACCATAATGCATGAATCAATGAATACACTAGGGACATGGTGATGTTTAAGAAGGCTAGGTAATTTTTTTTGAATTTCAGAATAAATGTAACAAAGGTTAATAACCACGAATGTTAAGGTTAGAGTGAGATCGGTCTATGAGAAGCATAATTAACATTTTATACTGCAAACTATTTACTACTGAAGGAAAACATCTACACAGAAAAATTCACCATATGTATTACTTTTAAATCGGGGGAAAGGGAGAGGAGATGAGTAGCTTTAAGCCCACAGGAACTGGGTTGGGGATCTTTTGGGGAACCTCACTGTTTAGATGCTATGATTTACCTGCCAGAGATAACAGTTGGTAGGGAGAGTAGAATGGGATTCAGTTAAGCTGTTTCCTTCCTTTAATTAATGACAGAGCTCAGTATATCCTTCTCCCTTATCCCCATCAAAAACATTCATTAAACACCTAATTAGATGTGACATTGTTGAAAGCAGGGGTGCATGTGTCCAGCTGCTTGGTTCAGGCTTGCACTGAAGAGGATTTCTGTGTTCAGTAGTTCTTAGGAATCAATAAATTTGCTACTAGTTCAAACTGCTCCACAGAGCCTTTAAAAATGTTTACACTCTGTGACCCAGTAATCCCACTTCTGGGAATCAGTCCTAAGGAAAGAGAAATCTGGACTAAGATTTATGTGCAACAATGTCTGTGGCAATGTTATTCGTAAGTTAAAAAAACCCTGAAATGACAAAAATTAGGAGAATGATTAGCTAGATGATACCACAACCAAATGATTCCATATGTTATATAGCTATTAAAATTGTATTTCAAATATTTAAGAACACAGAAATATATAAAATAATGAGTGCAAAAGTAGGCTAAGCACTGCGTGTATAGTTTGATCCCATTTTGTTTAAAATTGTACATATATACAGAGAAAAATGACTAGAAAGAAACTCAAATATTCACTGTAGTTATCTCTGAGTAGTGAAATTACAGTAGATTGCTTTCTTTTTTATACTTTTCTATATCTTTCAAATACATTCAATGAGCATGTATTATTAAAAAGCACAAACTACTTCAAATTCTATTTTACAAATGAATTAAACAGGCGAATGTTTAATAAATTGCACTGTGTCTGTCCTGCAGTGTGAGCCTAGGGCTGCCCAGGACCCACCTACTTTGGTTTGGTCTCTCACACACACACACACACACACACACACACACACACACACACACACAGCTCTTCTGTCAGTCTTTCTTGCCTGAATGCTAGTTTCAGGCAACATGCCACCTCTCTCAAGGGAATTTGTACTTCTTTTTCATTGTATGATTGAGGCTTGTTGGTGCTGGCAGGTGGGCAAGTACTTTTTCTGGTCTGGCTTTGTCGATGCCCCTAAAATTACACCGGTAGGGGGCTGTCTACTCTGTGGATTGCCTGGAAGGAGCAGCTGTCTGGGTAACTGATCTGTCTAGGAAGATAGAAGAAACTCTGCCTAGGTGGGAGGAGAGGAGGAAATTTGGAGGTAAAACAGAATAGAGAGAGGAATAAAAATCAGCAGCTGTGATTATTAGAGAGGATTCCTTTGGTAAGGCTATATTTTAGTGTGTTACTGTTTATAAGAAATACAGTTCAATTGGACCTGTAAGAAGTTCTATTGAAGGTGAAATGCACCTAAATCCATGCCCACTGCTCAAATCTGCTCAGGAACCTGGAATCCCACTATAACGAGAAAGGGGCTGTTCAATAAAGTCTATTGTCCTTTAACAAACACCCAACATTACAAAAGTAAAATATGCACACAGATTTCAAACAATACAAAATTGTATAAAATAAAAAGTGAAATTCTTTCCTTCCCCAATGTCGTTCTTCAGAGGTAACCTCTATTCTGATGTATATTTTCCCAAGATTTTCCACTTTTCCTATGTATATATAAGGATATGCATACACACATACAATAACACACATAGTGAAGAAAAATGGAAGCAAACTGTAAATATTATTCTGCAACTTACTTTTTAAGAAATCCAATACTATTTCATAAATACATTTTCCGTGTCAGTATATATAGGTTTGCCTCATGTTTTTTAAGCTGCTGCCTAACATTCCATTGTGCGAATGTTTCAACTTACTTGAAGAACCCCCATGGGTGGACATTTAGTTTATTTCCAGTTTTTTATAGTTACAAGCAATGTTGCTATAAACATCCCTGTACATATACCATGGAATCAATTTAAAGGAAAATCTTCTTTCTATCAGCTGTGCATTACCTAACCATTTGCAATTAGTTTCCTGGGCTCTGGAGAACAGTTTTTAATGGCTATGCCAAATGTTCTGTAGTGTCCCAAATGGTCAGAGGCATCCCTTCCAATTAAGTTGCAGTCTACTACACACTGCATTTTAAATTACATTTTGCTTTAAGGACAGGGCACTGTCTTACATTATTGATACAGTGTTATAATGTTCTATCTTAGTCCTTATGCCCTAGACTTGAATGTGCACCGCCTGAAGAGAGTGGGCAGTCAGAGGCAGCTGGTACATGTCACCAAGGGTAGCCCAACTCAGCCCAACACAAATATGTGATTGTCCCTCCTCTGATTACATCCAGCATCTTTTCACCACTTCTGGCAGGAAAGCACAACTAGAGATAAGGCACTTTATTTGCCACCTACCAGCTTGGGGGAAAGGAAAATGGGACCACTTACACTAACATCTGAATTGGTGAAGGAGACCAGGCTGCTTTCGGCCCCTCTCCCATCCTGTCTGCCTCCCCTCACCCAGGTGTTTATTGTCTCCAACATGTCCTCTGGCTGTTTGCAGGCCTTTTCTTTGACATCTTACTTAGACATGACCTCCTTAGCCATTGCCTGCACCACCCCCCATCAAAACACATCTCTTTTTCGAAGTCTCAGTTGACAGCATTCATTTGTTTTAGCATGACAGAAAGCACTTAAGGCGTGGCATCAGAAGACCATTTTCTAGCCCTATGTTTCTGACCAAGTCAATTAATCTCTTTGAGGCTCCATTTTGACATCTGTAAAATGGGGATTATAGTAATATTTTCCTCATATAATGGATGTAAAACAAAATGAAATAACATGTTGGAAAGTACATTGAGAGCAAGGAAAAGTGCTCTGAGATTGTAAAATGCCATTATTACTTATGAATTCTTTCTTCCAGGTAAACCAGTTTTATTTTATTTTGTTTAAACAAGGGATTTCTGAAGACTACAATGTTTTCACTGAGAGAAGTGCTTATTACAGTGAAAATGTCAGGCAGTGCGAACAGGCCAGTGGGGAAGCTATTTTGAGATGGGAAAACTCTTTCAGACCTTCAAATCCACATATGTAGGTGGCTGATGGTATCACCAAGACAGAAGGCTGACCAGAGTCCTCCAGGTAAAAATATCAGAATGGTTTCTGGTACTGTTTGCTCTCTTCGGGGAGAGAAAGGTTGGGTGGAGGGGGACGAGGAGAGCATGGATTTCTGTGGGCTGGCCTGAGGATCTGTCCTTCCCAGGGAGATGTGTTCTAGCAACTGTTTGGTGTATTTTTAAAGGTCAGAGAGGCTTTGGCTCTATAGGATGGAGTGGCTGTGACACCTGATTAATGTCTGTGCAGTATTTTCCAGAATGAAATTTAATCAGCAGAATGATTGCAGCAAGCAGCTGCCTGGAGGAAAATGATCCTGTTCTAATGGTGGCTTGTTTGATATGTTGGCATTGTAGTGGGGCACGTACATTATTAGTCCAGCCCAGGGGGCCCAAACTAGGATACTGGATCAACTAGTAAGGAAATACAACAAACAGCAGCACCCACTCCATGGCTTTGTGTAAGGTCATCACTGTCAGATTGTCAGTTCCTCCCCACTTCAAGGACCTTTACTGTCAGCCTCCCTCCCACCCCCAGGATCTTCTTCGTCAGCTCCTTTAGCCCCCTCCTATCATTATCTATTCCCTGAGTCCCTTCAGATCCATCACTCTCACCCTGGCTTCAAGGCCTTCACTGACAGCTTCCTCCCAACACACTCACACATGCACAAGTGCATGCATACATTTCTCCTCTATCTCCATGGGTGTTCTCAAGACTTAAATGAAATGAAAAATGACCTCTCCTCATAAAACGACTGGAGTCTCCTGATCTAATTAACACTTCTTGGACTATTTTTCCCATCAGAAGCACAGAGGTTATTACACTGCCTTGCAAAAATTCTGTAGTCAGTATTATACTCCCTAACATCTAGGAAATACAGTGGAGACCTATGTGACTACCATGTCCTACCACTCAAATGACATTGGGTGCATTTCATCCAAGCTGAGTATGCTGAGCTTTCCTCACAGGATCTGTGGTATAAGATGTTTCCCAGTAGTAGAGAAAATTTGGATGAGCTAGTTAAAATTTCTTGCAGGTATTTGTTTCCCTAGTTTGAAAAACTTCCACTAAATCCCTCCAGAGTGTACCCTAGGATCACCACAGGGATCTGACTCAGGATGGGGGCAGTGCTTGGAACTATTAAGGCCACAGTTTATGGTGGAAAGAGTAGCTTTCAGGACCAAAAGAACCCAAGCTGATAGGGCCATAACAACCCTTTCTAAATTCAAAGAAAGGATAGAGTAGTCTACTGCTCTGTGGGCAGTTGAGAGTGCTTCAAGATTCCTAGGCTTTGCCTGTGGTGCCACCTCTGGGCAAAGGACACCATCAAGAAAGTAAAAACTGACAACCCACAGGATGGGAGAAAAATTTTTAAAACCATATATCTATATATCTGATAAGAAACTCTCTCTCATACATATACATATATATATAATATGTTATAAACATATATAATGTACATATGTAATAAATCAGAGATTAATTTATAATAGGAATTGGCTCATATGATTATGGAGGCTAAGAAGTTTCACGATTTGCCATCTGCAAGCTGGAGACCCAGTGGAGAACCAGAAAAGCTAGTGGTACAATTCAGTAAGAATCTGAAAGCCAGAGACCAGAAACACTGATGTTGAGTACAGGAGACAATGAGTGTCCCTGATCAAACAGAGAGTGAATTCACCCTTCCTCCACCTATTTGTTCTATGTGGGCCCTCAGCAGATTGAATGATGCACCCTACATGGGTGAGGGAGATCTTCTTTACCCAGGTTACTGATTAAAATGCTAATCTCTTCCAGAAACACTCTTTCACAGACACACCCAAAAGTTTTACCAGCTATCTGGGCATCCCTTAGCCCATTCGAGTTGACAGATAAAAATTCACCATCATGCTAGGGAAATGCAAATCAAAACCATGAGATACACTCATGATTGTATAGTTAGGAAACACAACAAACAACAGCACCCTCTCCATGCCTCTGCATAAGGTCATCACTAGGATGAATTTTATAAAGACAAATAATAACAAATGCTGGAGAAGATGTGCAGAAATTAGACCCCTTGTACATTGCTGGGTGGAATGTAAAGTGGTTAGAGCCACTTTGTAAAACTGGCAGTTCCTCATAATGTTAATTATGGAGTTAAGATATTTCATAGATATTCCACTCCTAGGTATATGTCCAAGGGAATTGAAAACGTATGTCCACACAAAAACTTATAAATGAATGTTCATAGCAGCATTATTCACACACACACACACACACACACACACACATATATGTGTCCTGTTGGTTCTGTTTCTCTGGAGAACCCTAACTAATACACCTAGTGACTAATGATATTGAGCATCCCTTCATTTGCTTATTGGTCATTGTGTATCTTTGGAGAACTGTATATTCAGACCCTTTATCCATCTTTTAATTGGGTTACTTGTCCTTTTGTTATTAAGTTGTAACTGTTTTTAATATATTCTAGATACAAGTCTCTCATCAGATATATGATTTCCAAAAATTTTCTCCCATTCTGTGGGTTGTCAGTTTTTACTTTCTTGGTGGTGTCCTCTTAAGAATGGAGGTTTTAAAATTTGATAAAGTTCAATTATCTATTTTTTTCTTTTGTCACTCGTGCTTTTGGTGTCACGTTTAAAAATCCATTGCTTAATCCAAAAACCACAAAGATTTGTGCTTACGTTTTCTTCTAAAAGTTTTCTAGATGTAACTTGTGCTTAGGTCTTTGATCCATTTTTTGTTAATGTATGTATGTAGTATGAAGTAGGGGGTCCAACTTCATTCTTTTGATGTGCATATTCAGTTGTTTCAGCACCATTTGTTGAAAACACTCCTTTTTCTCTCAATTGAATGATCTTGGCACACTTGTCAAAAATCAGTTAACCGGCCGGGCCTGGTGGCTCACGCCTGTAATCCCAGCACTTTGGTAGGCCAAGGAGGGCGGATCACGAGGTAAGGAGATCAAGACCATCCTGGCTAACACAGTGAAACCCCATCTCTACTAAAAATGCAAAAAATTAGCTGAGTGTGGTGGCCGGCACCTGTAGTCCCAGCTACTTGGGAGGCTGAGGCAGAAGAATGGCGTGAACCCGGGAGGTGGAGCTTGCAGTGAGCTGAAATCACGCCTCTGCACTCCAGCCTGGGCAACAGAGCGAGACTCCATCTCAAAAAAAAAAAAATCAGTTAACCATAAAAGTGACTTTTATTTCTGGATTCTCAATTACATTCTATTGATCTATATGTCTATCCTTATGCAGGTACCATGCACTCTTGATTACTGTTACTTTGTAGTAAGCTTTGAAATTGGTTAAGCGTGAGGCCTCTGCCTTTGTTCTTTTTCAAGATTGCTTCCGACCGGGCGCGGTGGGTCACGCCTGTAGTTCCAGCACTTTGAGAGGCCCAGGCAGGCAGATTGCTTGAGCTCAGGAGTTCGAGACCAGCCTGGGCAACACGGTGAAACCCTGTCTCTACCAAAAAAAAAAAAAAAAAAAAATTAGCCGGACGTGGTGTCAGGAGCCTGTAGTCCCAGCTACTCAGGAGGCTGAGGTGAGAGGATTGCCTGAGCCTGGGAGGCAGAGGTTGCAGTGAGCCAAGATCACATCACTGCACTCCAGCCTGGGTGACAGAGAGAGACTCTGTCTAAAAAAAAAAAAAAAATTCTGGTCCCTTATATTTCCATTTTTGTCAATTTCTGCAAAAAAAAAAAAAAAAAAAAGGTAGCTGGGATTTTAATAGGAATTGCCTTGGGTCTGTATATCAGTTTAGAGGGTATTGCCACCTTAACAATATTAAGTCTTCCAATACATGAAAATGGGATAATGTTCCATTTAGTTAGGTCTGTATTTTCTTTCAATAATGTTATCTGGTACACTGACAAGTGTACAAGTATTGCAATTCTTTTGTTAAATTTATTCCTAAATACTTTACTTTTTTTTTTTTGAGACAGTTTCACTCTGTTGCCCAGGCTGGAGTGCAGTGGTGCGAGCTCAGCTCACTGCAACCTCTACCTCCTGGGTTCAAGCGATTCTCCTGTCTCAGCCTCCTGAGTAGCTGGGATTACAGGTGCGCACAACCACGCTCGGCTAATTTTTGTATATTTTTGTAGAGATGGGGTTTTGCCATATTGGCCAGGCTGGTCTCAAACTCCTGACCTCAGGTGATCCGCCTGCCTCAGTCTCCCAAAGTGCTGGGATTACAGGCATGAGCCACTGTGCCCAGCCTACTCTTTTTTAGTGCTATTATAAATGCAATTATTTTATTACTTTCATTTTTCAGACTGTTCATTGCAAGTATATAGGAATACAGTTGATTTTTGTCTATCTTTTATCATGGGACTTTGTTGAACTGTTGATTTATTAGCTTTAATAGTTTTTTTGTGATTTCTAAAGGATTTTCTGCATACAAGGTCACTTGCAAAGAGAGTTTTCCTTCTTCCTTTTCAATCTGGATGCCTTTTACTTATTTTTCTTGCCTAGTTACACTGGCTAGGACCTCCAGTACAATCTTGAATAGAAGCAGTGAGAATGGACATCCTTGTCTTGTTCCTGATATTGGGGAGAAAGTTTTTAGTCTTTTACCATTAAGTATGATGCTAGCTGTGGATTTTCTGTAGATGCACTTTATCAAGTTAAGGAGGTACCCTTCTCTTTTTAGTTTGTTGAGTGTTTTTATTATGAAAGGATGTTGGGTTTTATCAGATGCTTATTCTGCATCTGTTGAGATAATCATGCTATTTTTTCCTTTCTTCTATTAGTATGTTGTATTACAATGGTTGATTTTTATATACTGAACTAACCTTGCATTTCCTGTAATAAATTCCAATTGGTGATGAAGTATAATCCTTTTGATACATTGTTGAATTTATTTGCTAGTATTTTATTGAGGATTTTAGTGAATAGATTTTAAAGGAATGGATATTGGTCTGTAGTTTTGTTTTGATGGCTTTTCTGGTTTTGGTATCAGAGTAATACTGGCCTCACAGAATGAATTGGGAAGTATTCCCTTCTCTTGTATTTTTTTGAAAGCATTTGACAAGGCTTGGCATTAACTCTTCTTTTATTCTTTAAATGCTTGGTAGAATTCACCAGTGGAGCTATCTGATCTTGGACTTTTGGTTTTTGGTGGGAATACTTGATTACTGATTCAATCACTTTATTTGTATAGTTCTATTCAGACTTTCTATTTCTCCTTGAGTCAGTTTTGGCAACTTTTGTCTTTCTAGAAATTTGTCTGTTTCATCTAGGTTATCTAATTTGTTGGCATACAATTGTTCATAGTATTCTCATATTTTTTTTCAAATTTCTGTGATGTCGGTAGTAATGCCTCCTCTGCTATTCCTGATTATATTCATTCAAGTGTTTTCTCTTTATTTCTGGGTCAGCCTAGCTAAAGTTTTGTTAATTTTGTTGATCTTTCCAAAATAGCAGCTTCAGTTTTATTGATTTTCTTATTTTTATCCTCTATTTCATTTTTTCCTTTGTAATATTTTTATTTTCTTCTTTCTGTTTGCTTTGGATTTAATTTGCTCTTTTTTCTAGTTTCTTAAGGTAGAAGCTTGGGTAATTGATTTGAGATCATTCTTCTTTTTCAATGTAGGCATTAATAGCTATAAATTTCCCATAAGCAATGCTTTAGCTCCATTCCATCAGTTTTGTATGTTGTGTTTTTTGTTTTCATTCATCTCAAAATATTGTCTAATTTTCCTTGTGATTTCTTCCTTGACCCATTTTTTTAGGAGTTTGTCTTTTAATTTCCACATGTTTGTGAATATCCTAAATTTCCTTCTGTAATTGACTTCTAATTTTATTCCATAGTGGTCAAAAAACATACTTTGTATGCTTTCAACCTTCTTAAATATATTGAGACACAATTTATGGCTTAGCACATGGTCTAATTTGAAAAATATTCAATGAGCACTTGAGAATAATGTGTTTTGCTGTTGTGGGGTGGAGTGTTCTAAAGATGTCTGTTAGGTCTAATCGGTTTATATTGTTGGTCAAGTCTTCTATTGCCTTGTTGATCTACTGTCTGTGGGCTGCATGCAGCCAAGGAAGGCTTTGAATGCAGCCCAACACAAATTCGTAAACTTCTTAAAACATTATGAGATTTTTTTTTGCAATTTTTTTTTAGATCATCAGCTATTGTTAGTGTTAGTGTATTTTATGTGTGGCCCAAGACAACTCTTCTTTTTCCAGTGTGGCCCAGGGAAGCCAAAAGATTGGATACCCCTGGTCTAATTGTTCTATCCACTAGATAAAGTTAGGTATAGAAGTCTTTAATCATTATTGCTGAAATGTCTATTTCTTCCTGCAGTTCTTTCAGTTTTTGCTTCATATATATCAGGAGTCTGTTTTTAGATGTGCATATGTTTATAATTGTTATATCTTCCTGAATTATTGACAATTTTGTCATTATAAAATGCTCTTCTTTGTCTCTAGTAACAATTCTTATCTTAAAGTCTGTTTTGTCTGGTATTAGTATATTTTCTCCAACTCTCTTTTGGTTACTGCATTAGTCCATTTGCACACTGCTATGAAAGAATACCCAAGACAGGGTAATTTATAAGGAAAAGAGGTTTAATTTACTCACAGTTCCACATGCCTGGGGAGGCCTCAGAAAACTTTCAATCATGGCGGAAGGCAACTCTTCACAGGGTGGCAGGAGAGAGAATTGCTGAGCAAAGGGGGAAAATTCCCTTATAAAACCATCAGATCTCGTGAGAACTCACTCACTATCACAAGAACAGCATGGGGGTAACTGCCTCCATGATTCAATTACCTCCTGCTAGTTCCCTCCCACAACATGTGGGGATTATGGGAACTACAATTCAAGATGAGATTTGGGTGGAGACACAGTCAAACCATATCAGTTACTCTTTGTAAGATATGTCTTTTTTCCATCTTTTTACTTTCAAATTAATTGTGTCTTTGAATCTAAGTCATGTCCCTTATACATAGCACATAATTGGATCATTTTTAATTCATTCTTTCAATCTCTGCTTTTTTATTGTAGTGCTTAATCTATTTAAATTTAAGATAACTAACAAAAGGTAGGATTTGTGTCTGGCATTTTTCAATTTGTTCTCTATGTGGCATGTCTTTTTTGTTTACCAGTTCCTTCATTACTGCCTTATTTTGTATTAAATGGACAGTTTCTAACCTACCATTTTAATTACTTTGTTGTTTCTTTTGCCATTTTCTTGATCGCTTCCCTGGGGATTGCAATTAACATATTAAGTTAGAAAAACTAGTTGAAATGAATACTAACTTAATTTCAATATTGTACAAGAATGTTGTTCCAATATAGCTCCATTCCATCCCTACTCCTATGTATTGTTATTGTCATACAAAACCCATCTTTATACATTGTATGTGTATCAACACATATTTGTCATGATTCCTTTATGCAGTTGTCTTTGTTTTTATTTCTATTTATTATTATTATTATCTTTGAGACACGGTCTTGCTCTGTCACCCAGGCTGGAGTGCAGTGGCATGATCTCGGCTCACTGCAACCTCCACCCCTCAGGTTCAAGCGATCCTCCTGCCTCAGCCTCCCTAGTAGCTGGGACTACAGGTATGTGCCACCACACCCAGATAATTTCTGTATTTTTAGTAAAGATAGGGTTTCACCATGTTGGCCAGGCTGGTCTCGAACTCCTGACTTTAGGTGATCTGCCCGCCTTGGCCTCCCAAAGTGCTGGGATTACAGGCATGAGCCACTGTGCCTGGCCACAGTTGTCTCTTAAATCAAAAAAGATAAAAAGGAATGTGTTATGAGGCCTAAAATTAATATTATGTGCTGCCTTGACATGGTAAAATTGGCCTAACTGCAAATTCTCCTTCCCACTCTGTTTCCACAGATAAGGTCTTCTAGCCAAGCAATCCTCCTTATCATGCAGACCAGGCACAGTTCATGCTTATCCCTGAATATTAACAAAGATTTTCTCATTGACAGAACTCTACTCAGGCTCACGCTCCTCTGAACTCTTTTTCAACCAGGCCTAACTTTTAGACTTCCATGTGTATCTCTGCATTGTCCAATTTTAACAAGAATCCATGAAGTCAGTTTAACCAGAACCTCTCACCCTTGATATCTGATCCCTCCATATCTAATCAGGCTCTTCATCTTCATCCTCCATCATCACCCTGGCCTGCCTTCAGGAAGCATCCTGCTAGGTTGGTTTAATCAGAATTCTCCCTGGCCTGGTGCAGTGGCTCACGCCTGTAATCTCAGCACTTTAGGAGGCTGAGGTGGGAAGATCGCTTGAGCCCAGGAGTTTGAGAACAGCCTGGGCAACATAGCAAGACCTTGCCTCTATTAAAAAAAAAAAAAAAAGAATTCTCGTTTACCCCTGCTGCTTCCTCTTAGTAATTTGCCATCCACTGACCCCTACCCTCCCCCCGGCTATAAATTCTCATTTTCTTATGCTGTATTGGGAGTTAAGCCCAATCTCTCTCTCACACCATAAGATCACATTACAGTGGTCCCTACACCTATCACAATGCTCCTGAATAAAATCTTCTTTACCATCTTCAACTAGTGTAATTTAATAACTTTTTTCTTTAAGAGTAGTGGGCTTTAGTTCCCTGCCAGCCCATAGAATTGTTTAAACAAGCCAATCACATCCTTCCTCAGGAAGCAAAGGCTACCCACCCTCTTGCTACTATAGAGCCTGCCTCCCACAGCACCTGGTTGTTCACTGTTCCAGATTGCAAACCTCTTGTGGCCCTGTGTGTTATGTGGTGTCCCTCTCCCCCAGGCTATAAGTATATGTGACTAATAAATTGCTGTCAATCTCATCTGTCCAGTGTTGGGTGTTGTGTTTTCAGCTATACCCATAACCTTACGGTGGAATCCCTCCCTCACCAGTGGGGTGGAGGAGAAGTGATCAAAACAATTGGTGTCATGAACGGGATGTACCAACAATAACCAAGGACACCTGGTCAGCTTTAATTAACTGCTCATGGCTAGTTAACTAGTTTCATGATATGGCAAATACTGCCTGGAACAGAATTGCTGATTACTAGTGGACTTGTGCTTTGGCTTGCATGGAACTATGTTTTCTTTGCCAGATGTCGCCATCTCTTCCCACTCGAAATGCTATAATCCTCAAGACAAGAACTTTTGTTTATTGACTATACTGTGGCATGATGTGCCACTGGGTTTGGCCTGTGTTGGGCAGATAATCTCTGAGGCTTCTGTCTGTGAAAGTGACAACACAGCATCCTAATCAGCTGACACCTGAGTCCCACCTTACCAAAGGCAGAGCTGGAGTTCTCTGATCACTGTGTATAGCCTAGTTACCATCACTGGCTGCTTGGGACAGCCATGAAACTGTTCGTGATTGTGTACTCCCAAGATGGCCTTTGTAGAGTATATGGAAAAGAAGAAGACCACCACCCTGCGGAGAATTAAGCATGGCATTTTGGTTGCATAATAGTCATTGTTGTTCAGGCAAGAGTTGCTTCTCTCCTGTGATACTGCTTCCATTGCTGCTGTTGTATGTGCTCTCCTGACCTCCAAAGGTATTGAGGTGCACATCCATGGTGGCCCATGGCCACACACTGATTATTTAAAAATGAGAAGGAGCATTTTGTACTCAATTGCTCTCTCAATGCATAACCCCTAGCCAATGTACCTGGGATTTGTTTAGCACTGTTTCTTACCAGCACGCCAAAGGGCTAATCTTGTGACAGCAGGACTTGATAGATTCCATCCAGGCCACAGACAAAATTATCTTACTGGATGTGGAACTCAACCCTGGAAAGACTGACTGGCATTCTCTTGAAGAGGAGGCCACCACCTATGAGTCGGGCCCCAGGAACCCAAACCTGTTCCCATAACCATCAAGAAGGGCTGCATCATGGTGATTGTGCAGACAGAAACTGAAAGCAACAACTTTATGTGACTATAAATCTAAATTATTACAAAGGAATCTTGTGTTTGTTTGTTTCTTTTAGAGACAAGGTCTCCCACTGTCATCCAGGCTGGAGTATAGTGGTGCAGTCATAGCTCACTGTAACCTTATACTCCCAGGCTCGAGCAACCCTCCCGTCTTAGCCTCCTGAGTGGCTAGGACTACAGGCACACTCCACCACACCTGGTTTTTTTTTTTTTTAAGAGATGGGGGGTCATTTTGTGTTATCCAGGCTGGTCTCGATCTCCTGGCCTCAAGTGATCCTCCCCTTGCAGCCTCCCCAAGCACTGGGATTACAGGCATCAGCCACTGCTCCTGGCCTAGCATGAGGGGATTTTTACAGCAGAAATAGTGTGGACAAAAAGGAAGCCTGTGTGGGAGAAAGGGCGGGTCTGTAGCAGAATTGTGCACACAGTGCTCTTCTGCTACGGCACTCTCCTGCTTATGCCTCCATTGCAATAAAGAGCTCAAATTTCAAGCTTGCAGGAAAAAAAATTAAATTGAAACAGAGGTCCACAATTTGACATAATTAGATATTATTGACAAAATTATTTTCACAACAAAAAGAAAAAAGGCGCTGATTGGCTTTTGTGCCTCTACAAAATAGGTTCTGAATTAACATCAACATTTGCTGAAAGAACAAGAAAAAAGGAACAAAAAGAAAAAAGAAAAGAACAATAAAAAATCATTTGCTGAAATGCACCAATTGGCAGGCTTTCATGGACTTAATCAATACTGAGGCTCAAATTACAGTTATACATGGGGACCCATTATATTTTAACAAGATACCCCCTAAAATCTTAAGGGAGTTGCCAAATTAAAATAGAGGACAAATAAATATGCCTCACCTTAACCATCAGAATTAATACTTTGTCTAAATTCCATATGGTCATAGTATCCATTATCCTAAAGTATCCTGTGGTGGGCGAGGTTACTCTGACCCACGAAAAATAAAGTTAAATTAAGTCTTTCACACTTAAAAACTGGCTAAACTAAATGAGATGCCATGGATCCCCCCCAGTTAAAATAATTACTATGGCCCAATGTAACTTAAAACAGGGCTTCAAGGGTTAAAACTTATTATTTAAGACCCAATTAGTGAAGGAGTGATTACTCCCACTGCTCCTCTATTTAACATCTCAATTTGTCCTGTTCTTAAACCTGAAAGGAATGAATGGGGCCTCACACTGCGTAGCTACAACCTCAATGCTATGGTCTCATCCACTGAGGCCCCCATACCCAATACTCAATATTATTGGAATTACTGACTCATCCAATGAGCAATTGGTAAATATTGTCCTATTTTAGATTTGGATATGTTCTGTTCAGTGTCTGTTTCATAGCCTCTCAATCGCATTTGTCTCCACCACCTAAAGGACACAATACACTTTTGCCAGGCCTTGCCTGGCACATAATCTTTGCAGGCAAGATCCCAACTGCACTCACCTTTCTGTAGGGGCACACGTATGACCAGGTATGACATTACACTGATGACATCCTCCTCCAAGGAGATTCATCTGACAAATTTATTAAGGACTTACAAATACAAAGGAGCTCGCAAAAAGGGGGTAGAGCATTGCTCCACACATAGTGCAAAGCCCCGCCACCTCTATTAAATTCCGGAACATTATTTGGTAAACTGAAAGCTACTGTGTCCCTGACATTGTTAAGAAAAAACTATCCATCCTTTTAGCACCCAGTGTTAGTATGTCCATCTTTTAGTACTTTTGGGGTTCTGGAAGCAACATATTTCTCAGTTTCAAATTTAATTAATTTCACTGATGTTGTTATTTGCAAATCAGCCCACCTTGAATGGATCCTTCTCCAACAAAAAGCCTAGAATCTGTCCAAATTCAAATCAACAGGCACTCCTGTTAGTGTCCTCAGAGACTCATTCACCACAGAAGCTTTAGCAACCTCCTCTCATGCCTTCTCGGGTCTCTGGACCACCTATGACGAACATAAGCAGTCCATAGGCTTCTGGTGCAAGAAACTGCACTGCCCTTCTCAGACCTGCACTATATACCATTAGGGCAGCAATTGCTGGCCACATACTGGGCTATCCTGAAAATCTAGGCTCTTGCAGCCCCTGTACCTGTAATCTTCTATACCCAGCTGCTCATTATGTCTTGTGTTATGGAAACAGAACCTCACAAGCACAGCACAGCTACTGAGGCCTCTTTGCTACAGAATAGAGCCAAACCTGGTCACTCTAGTAAATCTTACAGGAGGGACTGGCCTCCCTTATTCTCAGTCTTGTTGGATGCCATAATACTGGAGGAATTCAACCCTCTCCCAGGCCCTTGGCTACCTGAAGAACCTCCTTAGGATCAACTGAGTGATCAGCAATAGAAATTCATACACTTTATGGATGATATCTTGCCATCATACATGATGGAGTTCAGCAGAATGTTCCTGCTTTTCCATCCCCTAACCAGAATGTCCCTGAAAAGAATGGGACCCAAGAGTCAGCACAATTAGCCACACTTCAGGCAGTCACCTTAACATTGAATGCCTTGGCCAAAAAATAGTTCCATCTGGACATTTTTGCAAACTCTTGGTCCACTGCCTAAAAGTTGCCTCCTTTGGGGTAAAGAACTCTGGGAATCTCTTGCCTCATAGATACCCAATCTGTAAATCAAGGTCACACACATCTCTACATATACTAAGGCCACAATACATGGCCTTACCAGGATACTTCTTATCCCCTTTGGAGTTCCAGATATTTCTGATATTGGCAAAGGCCCTCATTTCACTTCTCAGAATACACAATGCTGAGCTACTGAAGAAAGCATTCAATGGAACTTCTACCACCCCTATAGGTCTCAGGCAGCTGGTTTAATTGGAAGCATAATGGGTTCTTCAGAGAACTCTAATTTAATTTGCAAAGTGACAAATGGACACCCCACTGGGTGTCACTGTTGCCACAGACATTGATTAGTCTAAATTCATGCCCCCTGGGGACATGCCTTCCCTGTACCAATGTCACACAGGTCCCTCAAATGCCTTTATTGGCCATAAATGGGGATACCTCTAATGTTAATGTATTTTTGATGACCACCTCACCATGTACCCATCTTTCTTCTGGTCAAGTGCCTACTTTGCTTCCTAGGAATGTTCTGCTTCTATTCCCCCCAGTTGCAGTGATCAACAAGTTTAAACTGCTGTCAAAACATCAAGGGGTCAGTTGTGATATAAATCCTAAAATTAATAGTAAGTGCTGCCTTGACATCTAGAAAAATCAGGAAGGTCTCAAATAGCCTAACCACAAGTTCCCTTCCCCATTCTGCTCCTACTGATAAGGTCCCCTAGCCAAAAAGCTCTCCTTATCACAGGGATCAGACACAGTTGTTATTTATCACTGAGTAGCAGGCCTCAGTCCCTGCCAGCCCATGTCATTATTCAAATGAGCCAATCACATTCTTCTGTGGGAACCAAGGATCACCTCATCCTCTTGATATTACAAAGTCTGCCTCCCACAGACCCTGCTTGTTCACTCTGGTCCCAAATGCAAGTGCCTTGTGGTCTTGCATGGCATGTGTCTTCCTCCCCTAGGTCGTGAGTATATGTGACTAAAAAACTGCTGTTGATCTCATTTGTTGAGTGTCAGGTGTCTTCAGCCATCTCCATAACCCTAGGTTGGAGATCCATCCTTCACCAATGGGGTACAGAAGTGATTATCAAAACAAGAGTAACAAAGAAAAAATACACTTATATTGTCTTTTATACTTACTATGTAGTTAAATTTACTGGTTTATTTGCTTTTTCATGTAGATTCGAGTTGCTATCACCTGCTTTTTCATTGTGGCCAGAAAACCCCCACTTTAGTATTTCTTGTAGGCACGTCTGCCAGCAACACTCTCAGTTTTTGTTTATCTGAGAATGTCTTAATTTCTTTTTCATTTTTAAAGAGTTGTTTTGCTGGCTGTAGAATTCTTAGTTGACAATACTTTTATTTCAGCACTTTTAGTATGTCATCTTACTGCCTTCTGGTGTCCATGGTTTCTGATGAGAAATTAGCTGTTAATCTTGTTGAGTAACCCTTCTATCTAATGAGTCACTTCTCTCTTGCTGCTTTCAAGATTGTCATTTGACAGTATGATTATAATATGTCTATATGTGGACTTTTTTTTTTTTGACAGAGTCTTGCTCTGTCACCCAGGCTGGAGTGCAAAGGTGTGATCTCAGCTCATTGCAAGCTCTGCCTCCTGGGTTCACACCCTTCTCCTGCCTCAGCCTCCTGAGTAGCTGGGACTACAGGTGCCTGCCACCACACCCGGCTAATTTTTTGTATTTTTTAGTAGAGATGGTGTTTCACCATGTTAGCCAGGACGATCTTGATCTCCTGATCTCGTGATCCACCCACCTTGGCCTCCCAAAGTGCTGGGATTACAGGCATGAGTCACCGTGCCTGGCTAGATGTGGATCTTTTTAAGTTTATACTACTTGGAGTTCTTTTTGTTTTTTGAATGTGTAGATTCTTGTTTTTAGTGAAATTCAGAAAGCTTTCTGTCATTATTTCTTCAAATATACTTTTTCTGCTATTCTCTCTCTCCTCTCTTTCTGGGTCTCCTATCATGTCTATGTTGGTATGCTTGGTCATGTTCAACAGCTCTATGAGTCTCTATGCATTTTTCTTTATTTTTTCTTTTTGCCCTTCAGATTCAATACTCTCAATTAACGTATCTTTAAATTCACTAATTCTTTCTTTGATTGGCTCAATTCTGCTGTCACATTCTTCTAGTGACTTTTTCATTTGTGTTTTTGTACTTTTTGACTCCACACTTTCCTTTTCATTATTTTTATAATTTCTATTTCTTCATTGATAATCCCTATTTGTTGAGACATCATTATTATACTTTCCTTTAGTTCTGTAGATTTGGGTTCCTTTATTTGAGCATATTTAAATCATCTCACATAAAGTTTTTTGTGTAGTAATTGTGATGTCTGGGCTTTCTCAGGGACAATTCTTATCGACTGCCTTTTCCTACTGCCACCTTCCCCTGACACACCCACACCATTATGGTCCATACTTTCTTATTTTTCTTTGTATTTCTCAATTTTTTTTGAAAACTGAATATTTTAAATAATGCAATGTGGCAATTCTGGAAATAAGATTCTCTCTTAATTCCAGGGCATGTTTTTGTTGCCATTTGTTTTTATTACTGTTGCTGTTTAATAATTTTACTGAAGTGATCTGTAAAGTTTATATTTTTGTCATGTGTGATCACTGATGTCTCTGCTTGATTAGCTTGGTGGTCAGCTAATGATAAGACAGATATCTCCTGAAGTGCCTAAAACCAATAAGGCTTCCACTCTTTATTAAGGGCTCTGTGTTTATTTGGAGGCATTTGGCACTTGGCCAGTTGATTTGAAACTTTGTCGTGGCTTTCATCTCCTCCTCATGTAGGGCCTCAAAGTCAGTCAGGAATGACAGCTTTGGACATTCTCAGGTCTTTTCTGAACATGTTCACAGCCCTGGGAATGGGAAGTCCTATGCATATGTATTCCCTCCTAGGTTCTTGAGAATTTGTCAGAGCTTGTCAAAGCCCCTGTGGAGCTTTAATTTCCCCATTTTTTATTTTAAGCTTTTTGGTCAGTCTACATTGTTTGCCCTAACTGTTATCCACTTCAACAGCAGGCAGCCATGATGTTAAACAATTGCCACTTATTGTTTTCAAAAATATCTTCAATGAAAGGCTTTTCACACTGAACAAGCTCTGAGTCAGGTAAAATAAAGACAAACTTTGTGAGTAGAGTCTTCCAGGGAACTATCATATGGGTCAAGTAATGACAATTACATGAGTATAGAGCTTTGAAGGAGCTCTAACTCCGTTCTTCCTCCTCTAGTGACTTACAAGTTCCTGATTTTCCACATTATTGTATGATATGTTTTAAAGGCTACTGCAGAGCTGGAGAGAAGGGGATGGGCATAGAACAAGTTAAAACATTGTAGAGCTTGTTGTTTTTGCATAATTTAGTTGTTTTTCTTCAACAAACACTTCCTGCTTCCTGCAAAACTTTGGTTAATTTCCAGAGTCTAAAAAGTTGATTCTGGGCCAGGTGCAGTGGCTCACACCTGTAATCCCAGCACTTTGGGAGGCTGAGGTGGGCAGATCACCTGAGGTCAGGAGTTTGAGATCAGCCTGGCCAACATGGTGAAACCCCGTCTCTACGAAAAATACAAAATTTAGCTGGGTGTGGTGGTGGGTGCCTATAATCCCAGCTACTCGGGAGGCTGAAGCAGGAGAATGGCTTGAACCTGGGTGGCAGAGTTTGCTGTGAGCCATGATTGTACCACTGCACTCCAGCCTGGGCGACAGAGACTCCATCTAAAAAAATTAAAAATAAAAATAAAAATAAAAGTTGATTCTGGCCATTTTTGCCACTGTTCTCATAGCTTCTTTGGAAAAATTTTTCTTCCTTACTACACTATTGCTTTTGACATCACTCTAATTCAATTTTGAACTTTTGGCATTTGAGATATCTGTAAGATATCTAGGTAGAGATACTAGCTGTGTTTAAAAATCTAAAGCTTGGGAGTGGGCATTCTGGTACAGAGATAAAAATGTGGAAGATGTCAGAATAGTTTAAAACATTGGAATGGATTAGGGATATTGTAGACACTTTTGATGAAGCAAAACAGTGAGAGAATTCGCTTTACCAAATACCAGACATATTATAAAGCTATAGTAAATGAGACAATATAATATTGGCAGAGGTAAACAAACAGACAAATAGTACAGAAAAGAGAGCCCTGAAGCAGATTAATATATATGGAGACTTCTTTTATGACAGAGGTAGCAATGCAGAAAAATAGAATAAGGTGCGTCGTTTTAAGACCTCCAGTAAACAGATGCTAAATGGAGTTAGAAATACAAGTTTATTGGGAGTGTGTGAGTATCGTCTCTAAAAGATAAACAAGAAGGAAGCAGAATTGGGTAGTAAGAGTATATATGAACCTTACTTCAATTAATACCCTCAAATCAGTTACAAGTAGTTATAAATCTAAATCCAAAAGGCAAAATTATGCTTTTAAAATATAAGTGATTATATTCACAACCATGGGCTAGTGAAGAACCTTTTCAGCAGTACACAAAACCATTAACCATAAAGGAAAGAATTCATAACTGACCACATTAAAATTAAATAGTCCAGTTCATCAAAAGACACCATTAAGAGAATTAAAAAGTGAGCTATAAGGTAGCATCTATATCTGTCTATTGTCATCATGCCTTTTCTTCTTTAATCATGATTTCCAATAGATAGATAGATAGATAGAGCTATAAATATGTCTCAAATAAAGTTCTAGGACCTGGAACATATACAGAATTGCTGGAAAATGAAACAAAATTTAAAAATGGGTGAAAACCATAAACAGTTACTTTACAAAAGTGAAAAATCCAAATGGCCAATATACAAATGAAAATGTTCTCCATTGTGTCTAATGAGAAGTCAGCTATCTCATTCAGGTTCCCTTGTAGGTGATGAATCATTTTTCACTTGCCAATTTCCAGATGTTCTCCTCGTCTTTGACTTTCAGCAGTTTTACTATGATGTATCTGTTTTTGTATATCTTTTTTTATTCTGCTTAGAAATTATTGAGCTTCCTAGATGTGTAGGTGTTTTGCAATAAATTTGTGAAATTTTCAGCCATCATTTCTTCAAATAATTTTTCTGCTGTTTTCTCTCTCTTATGCTCTTCCGGTACTCCCATTGCATGTATACCAGTGTCCTTAATGGTGTCCTAAATTTCCCTGAGGGTCATTTCATTTTTTTATTGATCTTTTTTTCTTGTTCTTTGGATTGGATAAACTCTGTTGGTCTATCTTGAAGTTGACCAATTCTTTCTTTTGCCAGTTCAAATCTACTGCTGAGTCTCTCTAGAGACATTTTTAATTCAGTTATTTTGCTTTTCAACTCCAGAAGTTAGATTTGGCTCTTTTTCATAATTTATATCCCTTTATTGATATTTTGTATTTGATGTGATACTGTCATCATGCCTTTTCTTCTTTAATCATGATTTCCTTTCATTCTTTGAATATGTTCATAATGGCTATTTAGAAGTATTTGTTAAATCTATCATGTGGTCACTGTCTGTCTTAGTTGGCTCAGCTGCTATAACAAATACCATAGACTGGGTAGCCTAAACAACAGAAGTGTATTTTCTCGCATGTATAGAAGCTGGAATTAAAAAATTAAGGTGCAAGCATAGTTGGGTTCTGGTCAGAGCCCTCTCTCTGGCTTGCAGATGGCTGCCTTCTTGCTGTATCATCACTGGGGGGAGAGAGCATGTGTGCAAGCTTCAGTCTCTTCTTCTTATAACAACACTAATCCCATCATGGGAGCCCTAACCTCATGCCCTCATCTAAACCCGGTTACCTCCCAAAGACCTTGCTATGTTTTGAGTGTGTCCCCCCAGTTTTCTTTTCTTTTTATTTTTTATGTTTTTAATGATGGGGTCTTGCTATGTTGCCCAGGTTGGTCTCAAACTCCTGGGTCAAAGCAATCCTCCTGCCTTGGCCTTCCGACTTGCTGGGATTAAAGACATGAGCCACTATGCCTGGCAAGTCCCCCACATTTTATGTGTTGGAAACTTAATCCCCAAATTGATATGTTGATGTCATTTGGCTGTGGGATATTTAGGAGGTAATTAGGATTAGAGAAGGTCACAAGGGTGGGGCCCCCATGATGGAATTGGTGGCTTTATAAGAAGAGACTTGAGCTGCTCTTGCTCTCTCACTATGTGATATCTTTTACTGTGTTACGGTGCAGCAAGAGGGTCCTCATCAGATGGCAGCTACTAAATATTGGACTTCCCAGCCTCTAGGACCATAAGTTAAATAAACTTTTATTCTTTATAAATTTCTCAGTCTGTAGTATTCAGTTACAGCAACAGAAAATGGACTAAGACAGCTCCACTTTCAAATACCATCACAGTGGGGTTAGGGCTTCAACATATGAATTTTGGATGGACACAAACATTCAGTCCATAACACTGTCACAAACAGTTTCTGTTGCCTGCCTTTCTCCCCTCATGTATAAATTATACTTTCCTGTTTCTTTGCATGTCTCATAATGTTTGTTGGAAATGGAATATTTTAGATAATATATTATAGCAACTCTGGGTACTGATCCCTGCTTAAAGGCTTGTTATTTTATTTGCTTGTTTTCATTTTGTTTTGTTTTGTTGTTTAATGGCTGTCTGGATTATTTCAGTGAAGTCTATTTCCTATTTACCATCACAATGTGAAGGCTGTGATATTGCTTCTTAGTGATGCAGCCTTGGGTATTCCCACACTTACCCGGTGATAACAATGGTTTTCACAGGGCTCTCTTAGTCTCTTTATCCCTAACCAAACCTAGCTGTTAATCTCCACGAATTTTCAACTGATTGCCCTATCGTTTTCAACAATGCTCTGGGAGCATAAATTGCTCAACAGACTAATCCAATTAAATTCAGTCTCCCTTGTACTCAGGGGGAAAAAGGTGGGAAGGGGGTGAAGGATAAAAGACTACAAATTGGGTTCAGTGTATACTGCTAGGGTGATGGGTGCACCAAAATCTCACAAATCACCACTATCATGTAACCAAATACCACCTATTCCCCAAAAACCTATGGAAATAAAAAATTAAACAAACAAACAAACATTCAGACTCCCTTGAAAGGACATTTCCTGAGGCAAGTATTTGAGATTTGTTCTGACCCTTGAAAGTCTTCTTCTAGCTGTCTCTTTCCCAGGTTCTCTCCAGCAAACTAGCCAGCTTACAGTTTAGCTTGTAATGAATGAATCTCCCATTCTCCTGCCTTTCACCACACTCTCCACTGTTTCTGAGAACACCTTTCAACTGGAACTTCTCTGCACTCTGTTGCAAATGAAGTCAGTTCATTTGGGAAGACATTCAGAGCTTTCTGTTTATGGCCTGCTTCTCCCACAAGACAAAATTTCTGAGCCATGGCCCTGGAGCTGGGGGTGGGTAAAACAGCACACTTTTTTCTGAGTGACACTCCCACTCTAGGAACTTAATGCTCCGTGAAGTGGGTGGGTGGGGGGCAGTAGCGTTATGTCTCCTAGGCTTGCCTCTACCAGTATGAAACCACTATCTTACAAGCCAGGACAAGGATGATCAGGGCCCCAGTATTCTTAGCAGTGCCATGCCCAAGGTAAAGCCTCCATCCCACCAAGTGGAGGATGGTTGGAAGAAGGAAACCCACACCTCTTGACTACATTCACTGGATCTTAGCCTCAGCAACAGGTAGTTGAGGGAAGGATGAAAAACACTCACATCCTGCCCCTCCAGAGAAGATAATCTTCCAGCTGGGAGCTGGGGGAAGGTGGAGCATTGGCTGTACCAATCTGGGGTGGAATTTCTTCTCACAGAGCTGGGAAAGAAGGGAGAGGATGAGTCTTGATTCAAGTACCAAACTCTCAATGTTCTCACCGAGTTTTAGTAGACTTTCTTGATTAGATGTTCCTTCATTCACTGTATGTCTTCATGCTCATTTCCAGAGACTTTTAATGGTTTGGGGATTTTTTTCATAATTTTTCATTTCATGGGAGAACCAGTCCACAGATCTCACATTCTTATGCCAGAAATGGAACTCCCATACATATATTTTTCCTGAACCATATCAAAACATGTTGCAGACATTAGGAAACTTCATCCCTATGAACTTCTGCATGCGTCTCCCAAATTAAGGACATCTTCTTATGTAACCACAATACATTATCATTCTTGAGTAAATTAACACTGTTCTATAGTATTATTTAATGAACAGTCCATGTTCAAGTTTCTCCAAGAATCTTTTATAATTTTTTATGTGGGTAGGGTGGGAAGCCAGCAACCAAACAAGATTCACACACTGCATTTTGTTGCTTGTCCTTTTATATTTTTTTAACTTAAAACAGACCTCCTAACTTTTCTTTTCATGTTATTGAAATTTTAGAGTCCCGACTAGTTTTCTTTTAGAAGTCTACATGGGATATGTTGCTTCTTGAATGCTGTCAGTCTTTTATTTCTTGACTTAGGCAGTGGTTATCCTGTGACGTTATCTTTATAAGTTTTCATTAGGCTGTATGGTAATATTTTATGCATCAAATCTGTATATAATCAGTACTAAAAATAAATGAACTATCAAACCATGAAAAGACATGGAGGAATTTTAAATGTGTATTACTAAGTGAGAGAAGCCAATTTGGATGGCTATGTACTGTATGATTTCAGCTATATAACATTCTGGAAAAAGTAAAACTATAGAGATCATAAAAAGGCCAGTGGTTGCTAGGGGTTAGGAGGGAGGAAGTAATCAATAAAGTGCAGAAGACTTTTAAGGCAGTGAAACTATTCTGTATGCTACTACAATAGTCAATGCACATCATTAATGTCTTTATGCATTCGTCAAAGCCCTTAGAATGTGCAACACCAGGAGTAAACCCTAATGTAAACTATGGGTGATATTTGGGTGATAATGTTGCTTTCTTTTTAACTTTTATTTTAGGTGCAGGGGTACATGTGCAGGTTTGTTATATAGGTAAACTTGTGTCATGGGGCTTTGTTGTACAGATTATTTAGTCACCCAGGTACTAAAACTAATACTCAATAGTTACTTTTTCTGCTCCTCTCCCTCCTCCCACTCTCCACCCTCTGACAGGCCCCATTGTCTATTGTTCCCTTCTATGTGTCCATGTGTTCTCATCAATTAGTTCTCTCTTACAATGAGAACATGCGGTATTTGGTTTTCTGTGACTGCATTAGTTTGCTAAGGATAATGGCCTCTGGCACCATCCATGTTCCTGCAAAACACATGATCTTGTTCTTTTTTTTGGCTGCACAGTATTCCACGGTGTATATGTACCACGTTTCCTTTATGTAGTTTGACATTGATGGGCATTTAGGTTGGTTCAGTGTCTCTGCTATTGTGAATAGTGCTGCAGTGAACATTCATATGCATGTGTCTTTATGGTAGACTGATTTATATTCCTCTGGGTATATACCC
Source organism: Gorilla gorilla gorilla (assembly GCF_029281585.2). Classification (NCBI taxonomy): domain Eukaryota; kingdom Metazoa; phylum Chordata; class Mammalia; order Primates; family Hominidae; genus Gorilla; species Gorilla gorilla. Next base: position 132,048,390 of record NC_073247.2, read on the forward strand.
AGTAATTGGATTACTGGGTTGAATGGTAGTTCTGTTTTTAGCTCTTTGAGGAACTCAACACTGCTTTCCACAATGGTTGAACTAATTTACACTCCCACCAATAGTGTGTAAGTGTTCCCTTTTCTCCACAACCTTGCCAGCATGTGATTTTTTGACTTTTTAATAGTAGCTATTCTGATTGGTGTGAGATGGTATCTCACTGTGGTACTGATTTGCATTTCTCTAATGATCAGTGATATTGAGCTTTTTTTCATATGCTTGTTGGCCTCAATTTAGGTTCATCAGTTGTAACAAATGTACCACTCTGGTTGGGAATATTGATAATAAGAAAGCAATGCATACATGGGGGTAGGGATTATATGGTGTATCGGTGCATCTTTCTCTCACTTTTGCTGTGAGTCAAACCTGCTCTAAAAACTCTATTAAAATTGTTGTATGTATATTTCATAATTTTAAAAAGGGAAAAATGTCTGGAAGTAATTATTGTTATAGTGCTCATTTTTTAGTGGGTGCATCAATATGTTAACTTTAGACTTAAGTATATTGAGCACTTCAAAGTCCAAATTCTATGCTTTTCCCATTACACCACTCTTCTTCTCTAGAAACAAGTTAAGAATTATTGACTTCCCAAGGTACCCTAAACTGAGTCCTGGTAAGTGAACAGCCAAATTCAATGCCTGGGTTAATTTTTGCAATTGTTATACCCTTTTCTTCTTCCCTACTTGTGAGGGTCTCCTTGCTGCCACATTGAAAGTTCCTTCTGGGAGTGGAGCGAAGATGGCCGAATAGGAACAGCTCCAGTCTACAGCTCCCAGCATGAGCGACACAGAAGATGGGTGATTTCTCCATTTCCAACTGAGGTACTGCATTCATCTCACTGGGGAGTGTCGGAAAGTGGGTGCAGGACAGTGGGTGCAGCGCACCGAGCATCAGCCAAAGCAGGACGAGGCATCCCCTCACCCGGGAAGCACAATGGGTCAGGGAATTCCCTTTCCTAGTCAAAGAAAGGGGTGACAGATGGCACCTGGAAAATCGGGTCACTCCCACCCTAATACTGTGCTTTTCCAATGGTCTTAGCAAACGGCACATCAGGAGATTATATCCCGCGCATGGCTCAGAGGGTCCTACTCCCACGGAGCCTCACTCATTGCTAGCACAGCAGTCTGAGATCAAACTGCAAGGTGGCTGCAAGGCTGGGGGAGGGGCGCCCACCATTGCCAAGGCTTGAGTAGGTAAACAAAGTGGCCGGGAAGCTCGAACTGGGTGCAGCCCACCGCAGCTCAAGGAGGCCTGCCTGCCTCTGTAGATTCCACCTCTGGGGGCAGGGCATAGCCAAAAAAAGGCAGCAGAATCCTCTGCAGACTTAAGTCTGCAGTCTGACTTAAGTCCCTGTCTGACAGCTTTGAAGAGAGTAGTGGTTCTCCCAGCATGCAGCTGGAGATCTGAGAACAGACTGCCTCCTCAAGTGGGTTCCTGACCCCCGAGTAGCCTAATTGGGAGGCACCCCCCATTAGGGGCAGACTGACACCTCACAAGGTCAGGTACTCCTCTGAGATACAACTTCCAGAGAAACGATTAGGCAGCAACATTTGCTGCTCACCAATATCCCCTGTTCTGCAGCCTCTGCTGCTGATACCCAGGCAAACAGGGTCTGGAGTGGATATCCAGCAAACTCCAACAGACCTACAGCTGAGGGTCCTGACTGTTAGAAGGAAAACCAACAAACAGAAAGGACATCCACACCAAAACCCCATCTGTACGTCACCATCATCAAAGACCAAAGGTAGATAAAACCATGAAGATGGGGAAAAAACAGAGCAGAAAAACTGGAAATTCTAAAAATCAGAGCACCTCTCCTCCTCCAAAGGAACACAGCTCCTCACCAGCAACAGAACAAAGCTGGATGGAGAATGACTTTGACGAGTTGAGAGAAGAAGGCTTCAGACGATCAAACTACTCCAAGCTAAAGGAGGAAGTTCGAACCCATGGCAAAGAAGTTAAAAACCTTGAAAAAAAAATTAGATGAAAGGCTAGCTAGAATAACCAATGCAAAGAAGTCCTTCAACGACCTGATGGAGGTGAAAACCAAGGCATGAGAACTATGTGACGAATGAACAAGCCTCAGTAGCCGATTCGATCACCTGGAAGAAAGGGTATCAGTGACGGAAGATCAAATGAGTGAAATGAAGCGAGAAGAGAAGTTTAGAGAAAAAAGAATAAAAAGAAATGAACAAAGCCTCCAAGAAATATGGGACTATGTGAAAAGACCAAATCTACGTCTGATTGGTGTACCTGAAAGTGACGGGGAGAATGGAACCAAGTTGGAAAACACTCTGCAGGATATTATCCAGGAGAACTTCCCCAACCTAGCAAAGCAGGCCAACATTCAAATTCAGGAAATACAGAGAACTCCACAAAGATACTCCTTGAGAAGAACAACTCCAAGAAACATAATTGTCAGATTCACCAAAGTTGAAATGAAGGAAAAAATGTTAAGGGCAGCCAGAGAGAAAGGTCGGGTTACCCACAAAGGGAAGCCCATCAGACTAACAGCTGATCTCTCGGCAGAAACTCTACAAGCCAGAAGAGAGTGGGGGCCAATATTCAACATTCTTAAAGAAAAGAATTTTCAACCCAGAATTTCATATCCAGCCAAACTAAGCTTCATAAGTGAAGCAGAAATAAAATCCTTTACAGACAAGCAAATGCTGAGAGATTTTGTCACCACCAGGCCTGCCCTAAAAGAGCTCCTGAAGGAAGCACTAAACATGGAAAGGAACAACCGGTACCAGCCACTGCAAAAACATGCCAAATTGTAAAGACCATGGATGCTAGGAAGAAACTGCATCAACTAACGAGCAAAATAACCAGCTAACATCATAATGACAGGATCAAATTCACACATAACAATATTAACCTTAAATGTAAATGGGCTAAATGCTCCAATTAAAAGACACAGACTGGCAAATTGGATAAAGAGTCAAGTAACCCATCAGTGTGCTGTATTCAGGAAACCCATCTCACGTGCAGAGACACACATAGGCTCAAAATAAAGGGATGGAGGAAGATCTACCAAGCAAATGGAAAACAAAAAAAGAAAAGCAGGGGTTGCAATCCTAGTCTCTGATAAAACAGACTTTAAACCAACAAAGATCAAAAGAGACAAAGAAGGCCATTACATAATGGTAAAGGGATCAATTTAACAAGAAGAGCTAACTATCCTAAATATATATGCACCCAATACAGGAGCACCCAGATTCATAAAGCAAGTCCTCAGAGACCTGCAAAGAGACTTAGACTCCCACACAATAATAATGGGAGACTTTAACACCCCACTGTCAACATTAGACAGATCAACGAGACAGAAAGTTAACAGGGATATCCAGGAATTGAACTCAGCTCTGCACCAAGTGGACCTAATAGACATCTACAGAACTCTCCACCCCAAATCAACAGAATATACATTCTTCTCAGCACCACACCACACTTATTCCAAAATTGACCACATAGTTGGAAGTAAAGCTGTCCTCAGCAAATGTAAAAGAACAGAAATTATAACAAACTGTCTCTCAGACCACATTGCAATCAAACTAGAACTCAGGATTAAGAAACTCACTCAAAACCACACAACTACGTGGAAACTGAACAACCTGCTCCTGAATGACTACTGGGTACATAATGAAATGAAGGCAGAAATAAAGATGTTCTTTGAAACCAATGAGAACAAAGACACAACATACCAGAATCTCTGGGACACATTCAAAGCAGTGTGTAGAGGGAAATTTATAGCACTAAATGCCCACAAGAGAAAGCAGGAAAGATCTAAAATCGACACCCTAACATCACAATTAAAAGAACTAGAGAAGCAAGAGCAAACACATTCAAAAGCTAGCAGAAGGCAAGAAATAACTAAGATCAGAGCATAACTGAAGGAGCTAGAGACACAAAAAACCCTTCAAAAAATCAATGAATCCAGGAGCTGGTTTTTCGAAAAGATCAACAAAATTGATAGACTGCTAGCAAGACTAATAAAGAAGAAAAAAGAGAAGAATCAAATAGACGCAATAAAAAATGATAAAGGGGATATCACCACCGATCCCTCAGAAATACAAACTACCATCAGAGAATACTATAAACACCTCTATGCAAATGAACTAGAAAATCTAGAAGAAATGGATAAATTCCTTGACACATACACCCTCCCAAGACTAAACCAGGAATAAGTTAACTCTCTGCGTAGACCAACAACAGACTCTGAAATTGAGGCAATAATTAATAGCTTACCAACCAAAAAAAGTCCAGGGCCAGATGGATTCATGGCCGAAATCTACCAGAGGTACAAGGAGGAGCTGGTACCATTCCTTCTGAAACTATTCCTATCAACAGAAAAAGAGGGAATCCTCCCTAACTCAGTTGATGAGGCCAGCATCATCCTGATACCGAAGCCGGGCAGAGACACAACAAAAATAGAGAATTTTACACCAATATCCCTGATGAACATCTATGCAAAAATCCTCAGTAAAATACTGGCAAACCAAATCCAGCAGCACATCAAAAAGCTTACCCACCATGATCAAGTGGGCTTCATCCCTGGGATGCAAGGCTGGTTCAACATGCACAAATCAATAAATGTAATCCCGCATATAAACAGAACCAAAGACAAAAACCCTATGATCATCTCAATAGATGCAGAAAAGGCCTTTGACAAAATTCAACAGCCCTTCATGCTAAAAACTCTCAATAAATTAGGTATTGATGGGAAGTATCTCAAAATAATAAGAGCTGTCTATGACAAACCCACAGCCAATATCACACTGAATGGGCAAAAACTGGAAGCATTCCCTTTGAAAACTGGCACAAGACAGGGATGCCCTCTCTCACCACTCCTATTCAACATAGTGTTGGAAGTTCTGGCCAGGGCAATCAGGCAGGAGAAGGAAATAAAGGGTATTCAATTAGGAAAAGAGGAAGTCAAATTGTCCCTGTTTGCAGATGACATGATTATATATCTAGAAAACCCCATCTTCTCAGCCCAAAATCTCCTTAAACTGATAAGCAACTTCAGCAAAGTCTCAGGATACAAAATCAATGTGCAAAAGTCACAGTCATTCTTATACACCAATAACAGACAAACAGAGAGCCAAATCATGAGTGAACTCCCATTCACAATTGCTTCAAACAGAATAAAATACCTAGGAATCCAACTTACAAGGGATGTGAAGGACCTCTTCAAGGAGAACTACAAATCACTGCTCAACGAAATAAAAGAGGATACAAACAAATGGAAGAACATTCCATGCTCATGGATAGGAAGAATCAATATCATGAAAATGGCCATACTGCCCAAGGTAATTTATAGATTCAATGCCATCCCCATCAAGCTACCAATGACTCTCTTCACAGAATTGGAAAAAACTACTTTAAAGTTCATATGGAGCCAAAAAAGAGCCTGCATCACCAAGTCAATCCTAAGCCCAAAGAACAAAGCTGGAGGCATCAGGCTACCTGACTTCAAACTATGCTACAAGCCTACAGTAAACAAAACAGCATGGTACTGGTACCAAAACAGACATATAGACCAATGGAACAGAACAGAGTCCTCAGAAATAATGCCGTATATCTACAACCATCGGATCTTTGACAAACCTGACAAAAACAAGAAATGGGGAAACAATTCACTATTTAATAAATGGTGCTGGGAAAACTGGCTAGCCATATGTAGAAAGCTGAAACTGGATCCCTTCCTTATGCCTTATACAAAAATTAATTCAAGATGGATTAAAGACTTAAATGTTAGACCTAACACCTTAAAAACCCTAGAAGATAACCTAGGCAATACCACTCAGGACATAGGGATGGTCAAGGACTTCATGTCTAAAACACCAAAAGCAATGGCAACCAAAGCCAAAATTGACAAATGGGATCTAATTAAACTCAAGAGCTTCTGCACAGCAAAAGAAACTACCATCAGAGTGAACAGGCAACCTACAGAATGGGAGAAAATTTTTGCAATCTTCTCATCTGACAAAGGGCTAATACCCAGAATCTACAATGAACTCAAACAAGTTTACAAGAAAAAAACAAACAACCCCATCAAAAAGTGGGCAAAGGATATGAATGGACACTTCTCAAAAGAAGACATTTATGCACTGAACAGACACATGAAAAAATGCTCATCATCACTGGCCATCAGAGAAATGCAAATCAAAACCATAATGAGATACCATCTCACACCAGTTAGAATAGCAATCATTAAAAAGTCAGGAAACAACAGGTGCTGGAGAGGATGTGGAGAAATAGGAACACTTTTACACTGTTGGTGGGACTGTAAACTGGTTCAACCATTGTGGAAGTCAGTGTGGTGATTCCTCAGGGATGTAGAACTAGAAATACCATTTGACCCAGCCATCCCATTACTGGGTATATACCCAAAGGACTATAAATCATGCTGCTATAAAGACACATGCACACATATGTTTATTGTGGCACTATTCACAATAGCAAAGACTTGGAACCAACCCAAATGTCCAACAATGATAGACTGGATTAAGAAAATCTGGCACATATACACCATGGAATACTATGCAGCCATAAAAAAGGATGAGTTCATGTCCTTTGTAGGGACATGGATGAAGCTGGAAACCATCATTCTCAGCAAACTATCACAAGGAGAAAAAACCAAACACTGCATGTTCTCACTCATAGGTGGGAATTGAACAATGAGAACACATGGACCCAGGAAGGGGAACATCACACACTGGGGCCTGTTGTGGGGTGTGGGGAAGGGGAAGGGATAGCATTAGGAGATATACCGAATGTTAAATGACGAGTTAATGGGTGCAGCACACCAACATGGCACATGTATACATATGTAACAAACCTGCACGTTGTGCACATGTACCCTAAAACTTAAAGTATAATTTAAAAAAAAAGAAAGTTCTTTCCAATCCCACTCTCACCAAAATGTTTATTTCTCCTCTTGATCCCCAGCTAGAACAACTGAGCGGTAACAACCTTCCCCCCTACGCCCTCCCCAGAAGTTAATCACCCTCTATCCCTTGCCTCATAGAGGAACAGTGGCAGAAGCTTTGGCATGCTTGGAAAGTTTCCTGACTCATGATCAAAGGGATTAGACTAAGAAAGAGGACAAGCTAATGATTAAAGTGAGAGATAGGGATAATGTTTCGTTGCTTCTATTCCTAGCAGTACTGTACTAGCATGTGATTGGTTCAAATTAACACCTGACCTTCTATCTGTGAAACTAAGGAAACCAATATGTTTGGGCTTACAAATTACTTGGGAAAAAATGTTTCTGTTGATACTATGAGGGTGACTGACCAAAGAAGTCTGGGAATTTTTATAAATAAAATCACCATGAATCTGCTTGTAAACACCATGCCATTCCACAGTATCATTCCTTTTTTTAGCTAGTTATTTTTTAAGAACAGATTGTTTGTGTCACTGAACAGATGCAGGCTATGCTAGTAATGGAAGGAGTGGAAGTCAGTTATAAGAGAAGTGTAAAGTACAGGCCTTGTCTTCAAGGTTCTTATAATCCTTTTGGAGAGAAAAAATATTCATGTAGGAGGAAGAGTGGTAGCAATCCAGTGAAATATCTGACTAGTTTGGAGTGCATAATAATCCTTTATATGCTAGAGGGGAGACTAACCTTTGAAGAAGAGAAAAAAGGCTTGTGTAACTAATTAATTATGAAAAAATGAAGACACTGTATAGGTTCCTTAGGAGTGAAGGTCAACAGATTTGCTTTCAAACACCACTTTGGCAACTGTGTTTTCTCCTAAAGAATGACTCTGCTAATGTTAACTGAGATCTGTTCTTTCCAGTCTTCAGCGGATTCCAGAAACCTTATTTCCCCGACCCTCCTTTCTATCACTAGTGTTGGTGCCTGTCTTGGAAAGTAATAGGACTCCACTCCTTGGACAGTGTTTGACATCCTTGCTGGTCCACAAGTTTTCGTTGACCTTTCACCTAGCTAGGGCCCAGGAGTGAAGTTTGGCTCCATTAAGGAAAAGCGGTAAGAGATGTAACCCTATGTGGACAGTGTCTAATTCTCAGTGGGGCAGCAGAGATCAAATGAGTAAAATGCGGGATATGTTATGCTTTCCTGGTGACCAATAATTCTATGTGATTTATTTTTTAATAAATTCTCTACTGTATTCCTAGAACCTTGCATAGTAGCTGACAAATCATAAGTGTTCAATAACTATTTGCTTAATTAATTAATTAAGTGGGACTACAATCCTGACAGGATGCAGATGGAAACTAGTAAATGTATGAGTAAAGGTGATGGGAAATAAACTGAGGTCTTCATTGGGAACCAGGGGATGACTACAAGAACAGAAAAGGAAAGATAGAATAGTAGGCCCTTCTAGTCATAGTGGTGAGAAAGTGGGAGTGGGAGAAATGAAACTAAACATTTAATGTTGAGCATCTTCTAAGTGTCTAGTGCTTTGACAGGTATGAACTCATTTAATCTTTATGACTCCAGAGGTAGGTACTATTATGATACATATTTTTCAGATGAAAAAATAGAGACTCAAAGAGGTTAGGTAACTTTCTCATAATCATTATTGTGAGACAATTTCCCATGGGTCTCATGTTTCTGTACTTCTTGTGAGTACAGACAGTGACTGACATTGTTCCAGACTACCTTTTCAAGGATATGTGTATAGTGAACAGCTTTGGAAGATAGCGTATCTCCTTCTGGAGCAAAAGACAGGAACACTTACTGCCCATCATAAAAGATTCAGATTTATTAAGTTCAGTATTGCTTTTCAGTAATGCAATCTACAGCATGTGCAGGTGTCACCTGGCCCTCTTCAAGTAGCTCTTATGAGATGAAGGAGAAAGAGATAGTGACACAAGAAAATACTTGTACTCTGGCTAATACTATTGCTGTAAGAAACAAAGTCCCTTATCTCTGACCCAGGAGTCTCATGTCTTCTGTCAGCATCCATGGAAATGTGGTAGGTTAGCTTGCAAGATAAAAATCTCAGAACCTTCACAAGTCTTGACAGTTAACACAGGTGAAATGTATCAGAACTGGAAATTGCACCCATCTCTATTTGACTCCAGAACCTACACTCTTTTCTCAGAATGGTGTTGCTTCCTGCACTGTGCTCAGGGGTAGTTGCTACGTTACATGATATCATTCCTTCCTGTGCTTCCCCCATACCTATGTGTCACTGGAGCTGCTCTTACTTTTCAAGTTGGATGATTTAGGTATCCCATTAAGCAGAAAAGAGAAGAGGTTTAAAATATCTGATTTACTTTCTTCTGTTACATAAATTAATAGAAGTCCTTAATTTATCATCCCACTTTTTTAGTCATTCTATTTTCCCAGGGCTATGGTTCTTGCAATGGTCAGGACCTTGTGAGACAGATTTATATTGATGGACAGGAATTCCCAGAGGACACAACTGGAACACCTTATACACTTCATAAATAGCCAGCTAGTTTTAGCTCTTTGGGGGATACTTGCCAAACTCTTCATCAAAAGTTAACACTAGTCCTCCTATATCCTTGCTGGGTCATCTGGGTGGTAGTTCATGCAGTGTAGAATGGTGGGATCCCAAGATCGCTTTTTCCAAATATTTCTAACCTGAAAATTAATTGTATAAGGAGTTTCAGTAGAGATTTCTAATCTTGGGAGTCCTAAGTATCCCTTTTCCTCATATAGATCTTTTGTTCTCATTGTCTACAAATTATTTTTCTCTTCAACAATGTTGTGATATTAGACAATCAGTCGCTCTTTTCACTAAAGCTAGAGAAACAGCTGTCAGCATGGAGTTGGGGAGAGGAGAAACAGGAGGCCATAGAGGAGTAAGGCCATTCCCATTTATCATGTCCCCAGAGGACTGCTCTACCAGAAGTCCTGATGATTTGTCCAGCACTTTCACCAGGGATCTTCCTTACTACAGTCCTATGAGAAAACTGAAGTATCAAGAAATTAAGTGACTAAGTAGTCCAACATCACACTGTGTATTTATAGCAGCTCTCGGGCTAGAATTTGTTTCCCTATTCTGGATACTTAATGAGTTCAGAGGATAGTGCCCTGGTTTCAAGGAGGTAGAGGAGTAGGAACATCAGGATAAGGATTCCTTTGTTTTTACATATTCTGGTCATGCTGCCCAGAAGACAGGATATCAGGGGACAGAGAGCAGGGCAAAGTTAATGCCACGCCATGCCACGCCATTCTTCCTTCCACAAAGGCAGGATAGTTGTTTGGGTGTCTTAGGGGCTGGTGCACTGCAAAAAGATGGGGATTGGGGACCTCCTCACAGCCTTCTACTATCCCCTCCTTGAACCCTTCCAGCAGCTGTTGCTCTTATCTAAACAGAAGATGATTGTTTAACTTCTTCACTTCTGGGCATAGATATACTAACCTGGGCTCTTCATGGGCTGGAGCCAGAGGTGGTGGAAAGAAAATGGTTCAGAAAAGGACTACACAACTTGAATTGTCCACCAGCCTGAACCAAGCAAGGAAGACTAGAGATAGGAAAGGGAGGCATTTGGGATGCAGGCATCTATAAAGTAGGAAGGGTCTTGAGAAAGTGGGCTCAGGGTTTCTTTTCTTGATTTGTGTGTCTGCTTGGAGAGACAATGAAACAATTGGCCTATTTCTGGACTGCCAGCTCCTCAGGTGGACAACAACATACCCTAGAGATAGTTTTTTGTAGTGTGGGCATTAGCATTAGGAGTTTTCTAAGAACTGGGAACCTCAGAAAGGGTGCATAAATTTAATTCTTTTATCATAGATAACAGAGGTCCATTAGTATACCTCAAGAAAAGAAAGATTACAAAGATACATATGGCCTAGAAAATCACTAGATTCCAAGCAGTTCTAATCAACAGCATCTTGCTCCCTTCTTCTTGTATAGTGTCCTTGTTGCCTGTATAAGTTTTTTCTAGTCTCCTCTTGCCACTGACTGGAAAATTCTCTCCATAGTCCATAGGAACAGGTTCACAGGGTGTTAGTCTGATTCTCTTAGCATGTTACTATCAATCCTATTGGGCAAAGAGCTCTTTGTGCCAGGCTACTTTACCTATCACATTGTGGAGTTCATCCCTGGTATAGTCAACATCACTCTCATGCCACAACTAGCTGGGTTTGCCTTCCTGAACATGGGGCAATGAGTAAAGTGTTGAACATGGCAGACATCATGACTGACGGGTCTAGTACAGAGGACTTCCCTCTGAAGGTTTAGGTGAGCCTTGTAACAACTCACCTTTGAGATAATCTGCTGAAAAAGGGAGAGAGAGACATAGGGCCAGTTTACTGTGTTTGTGCAGTAGGCAACTGTTCATGCCGGTGTTTCCCAAATCAAAATCCTTGAACCTCTGCATCAGATCCATCTTGGTGCTTGTTAAACCTTCAAATTTCTGGGCCCTATTTTAGACCTGGAGAATGAGGATTTTGGAGCTGGGCTCAGGAAACCTGCACAGTTACCAAGCTCCTCACATAACTCTATGCACAATAAGGTTGAGAACCTCTACTCTCTCTCTCTCTCTCTCTCTCTCTCTCTCTCTCTCTATATATATATATATATATATATATATATATATGTATGTATGTATGTATATATATATTTTTTTTGACGGAGTCTCGCTCTGTCGCCCATGCTCAAGTGCAGTGGTGCGATCTCGGTTCACTGCAAGCTCTGCCTCCCAGGTTCATGCCATTCTCCTGCCTCAGCCTCCCGAGTAGCTGGGACTACAGGCGCCCGTGACCATGCCTGGCTAATTTTTTGTATTTTTAGTAGAGACAGGGTTTCACCGTGCTAGCCAGGGTGGTCTCGATTTCCTGACCTCATGATCTGCCCGCCTTGGCCTCCCAAAGTGCTGGGATTACAGGAGTGAGCCACTGCGCCCGGCCCCTCTGCTCTATATTCTTCAAGCTTCACTTAAGTTATTGCTTCTTTCTGGAAAGTTCTTTCTCTCCCACCTCTGCTTGGTGAAATCCTGCCCCATCCCTGGAGGCCAAACTCAAATGTGAGTGCCTTCCTGAAGCTTTCCATTATTTCTTGTGTCCTTAACTCCAAATGGCTTCTGTTGCTACAGGATGGGGGACATTGGAGGTATAAGAACTAAGGTGCAGAGACCTGTTGGGGATATGAAACGGCACATCTGGAATGGGGCTGGAGGGAAGGATTTACATTTTGCTCTCAAATTTTTATTTGGAAAAATGTTAAAAATTGAAAGTAAAATGTGATGAAAGCCAGCATACCCTTCACCTAGAAATTGTTAATATTTTACATTTGCGCAATGCTCTCTCTCACAAACATATATATAATACACATATGTATGTATCCAGCTACAGCATTTGAAATTAAATTGCTACTAGGCTACTTCACAACTAAATACTTCAGCATGTATACCTTAAGAATAAGAGCATTCTTTCATTGTCTTGCATAATCATAATGCCATTATCACATGCAAGAAATTTAACATTTTAATAATAGTATCCAATATCAAGCACGTATTAAAATTTCTCAAGCTTTAATTGCTTCCAAAGCATCCTAGCAGTTTGTGTTGACAGGATTCAATTAAAAATAATGCATTTCATTTGATTGATTGTTTTTTTTTCTTTTTAGTTTCCTTTAATCTAGATTCTGGAACAGTACCTTTGGCTTTTCTTCTCAATGATACTGTTATTTTTGAAGAGTCCAGGTCAGTTGTCTTGTATACAACCTGGCTTTGTCTGATTGTTTCCTCATGGTTACATTCAGATTAAACATTTTTGGCAAGAATACTATCGAAGCAACGTTGTTGACATCCCATTGCATCATATCAGCAGGGCTATATGTCATTGCCTATTGCCCTGCTATTAGTGATGCTAAATTTGATCACTAAGCTAAAGTGATGTCTGCTAGAATTCTTCATTGTAAAGGTGCGCTTTTTCTTTGAAATTAATAAATAATCTGTGGAGTAATACTTTGACACTGCATGAATATCTTGCTCCCCCAGAAATTTTCACCAATGGTTTTAGAATCCATCGATTTAATTGCTGTCTTGACAAAGAAGAACCCTGAGAAGTCATGTGTTCTGGGAGACACTTTACTAACAGCATCCACGTAAGACACATGATAATAATACTGACAATAATAACAATTACCTTTATTGAGTGAACTAGGCCAAGTACTTTATATAAATTAAATCATTTGATTCTTACACCAATCTAGTGATTTTATGGATGGGAAAATTGAGGGTCAGAGAGTTGAAATAACTTCCCCAAGGTCACACAGCTATGAAGAGTGGGAACTGGGGCTGGGCGCAGTGGCTCACGCCTGTAATCCCAGTACTTTGGGAGGCCTGAGGCGGGCGCATCACGAGGTCAGGAGATGGAGACCATACTGGCTAACACGGTGAAACCCCGTCTCTACTAAAAACACAAAAAATTAGCTGGGCGTAGTGGCGGGCGCCTGTAGTCCCAGCTACTCGGGAGGCTGAGGCAGGAGAATGGCGTGAACCCAGGAGGTGGAGCTTGCAGTGAGCCAAGATCGCGCCACTGCACTCCATACTGGGCGACAGAGCGAGACTACATCTCAAAAAAAAAAAAAAAAAAAAAGAGTGGGAACTGGATTTAAACCCAGTTCCAATTAAAAGCCCATGCTTTTAGACACTATGCTATACTCTCTAATAAGCAATAATTCTACCTAACTTCAGAGCCTCTCACCATTTTCTTATGAAGAGTTCCAAGCCCATGGCATTCCTGAGAGTGAGGAAGCAGGGACATGGAATTTTATTTTCTTTTGAGGAGGGAACATGGTGCAACAGAGAAATCAATTGTCATTCCTGTAGTCTTACAGCAAGTGAGTAACAGAACAAGGCTGTTGATGGAGAGACCTTAAGCTCTTGCTTGTGAATCTGACTTTGATTTAAGAGGCAGCTGAGAGCCACTGTGATTTCTGACTGGTGCTTCCTGAATCCAGAGTGGGTTCGGATTGGATTAATATCACTGTCTTCTGTGTGGGGAAATGCTGCTGCTTCATAATAAGCAGGTTCGCAGAGTTTGGTGGAAAAACCAATGTTGCCTAACAGCTCCTTCTGTGCTTAGCACACTTGATTGATTGTCCTTAGGTTTACAGCTCTCTGTCTAGCTTGTCCCAGCAAAAAATCTCTACTTCTTTGAATCTAGTTAGTTCAAGAAGACCTGTGACCCCAACCCTACACCCTCCACTCCCAAAAAACAGAAAAAAAAGCCTTGTAAATGTGTTTCAAATTTGTGTAGCTCAGTTTTCTCTGTAGTCTGCCAATTCTCCCCTGAGAATGCCCAGTGAAATGCTGCAAATGCTGCAGTGAACTGAAAAAAAATCAAAACAAACCACAAAATCCAACAACCCTAAGACTCCTACTTTTAGGAGCCATTTGTAACTTTGGGATTTATTGTACAATTTATCTTTAGTTTCAGGTGAGCCATTTGTAACTTTGGGATTTATTGTACAATTTATCTTTAGTTTCAGGTTATCCATTTGTTAGGGACAGAGGTGTTGGGAAAACATCTCTGCACCTGTTGCAAAATTTCATTTATGGCTGGAGACAGACACAGACACACTCTAATAGAGTATCATTCCAATTTTAGCATATGTGCTGTTGAATCAAGCACATATACTTATAAAGCATCATTCAAGTTTAGCATATGTCCTGATAAATTAAACAACATCATATATAGACACACAAGACTGCAAGGTTGAAAGAGTCCTAAGAGGTCATCTAGCAGGGTTCTACTTCTCACACCCTGGCAGTGGATGCTTAGAGCATCTCTATAATGAGATGCCAAAGTGTGGGCAGCTCCAGTGGTAAGTTGTTTACTAACTTTCAGAGGCAACCAGTCTCAGTGACCAGCTTTTGTAACAAAGGTCTTATAAAATAAAGCGAAATTCATCTCCCCTGTACCTTCTAACCTTGGGGGCTACTTCCTTTTTTGGAGTCACTCAGAACACAGGATGTCTTTTTCCACACAGGCCCGACCCCCTTCCCCTGCAGGGACTAAAACTTCTAGCAACACAGTTCTCAGCCAGGACCCTCTGCAATGACTCTTCTCTCCCTCCAACTGCTCCATTTTGATGGCATGTGTTTCCAAGCTTCTTTCTCCCAATTGGTGCTGCCCCACCTATACTGTGCTGCTCCTCCCTGACCACCAAGCAAGCAAAGGTTTCTGGGAGGCTGGGGCTCTGCCGGCCCACTGCAGTGCCATCACTCTGCTTGCCAAAACCATTTTAGGCAGCAGGTAAGTAAGCGGTTGGAGAGGTACATTGGGTTTCTGAGAGGCACCAGTCTAGCTAAGGCAGAAGTAGGCTCTAACTTAATAATCTGCTCATCACACACAGTAAGAGACACCCTGACTTATTCAAAGACACTGTGGGCGGTGCAGAGGATGAATAAGCATGATTCACTGCCACTCTGGCACCCGGGGCACGAAGAATAATAAAACCCAAAGAATTGTAGCCGCCTGAGTAGTAAATTAAGAGATCCAGGGCTCAGCTAGACTCTAGACATCAATGTTACCATGGCAATAAAGGGCCCCAGCCTTCAGCAGCTATTACAGAGCAGGCATCTAATAGGCTAGTCTATGTCACAGCCAAAGCCCAAGGGGCTAGCAAAGAAGACCAATTAGCATATCCATTCATTAGGGGCCTCTGCACACTTCTCTTAATTCCAATTAGTTGTTTGTTTGAACCAATGTCTCTTGTCTGCATTATACTCATTACTGCCTTTTAGCCACTAGAAATAGGCTTGAATCTCCACAATGACCTCACAATTTCCCAAGCTTTCATTTTTCCCCTAGGGGTCTAGGCTTATACAGTCACAAACCCATGGCCCTCAGTCCTTTGAAATGAAAGCGTCTGTCACTGTACAACTGTACTTGACAGATGGAAACTCTGCTCAGGAATGTGATGCGCTAAGGGTTCTTCCTGGAACCTAGTGAAGTAGGGATCTGGGGCCATTATCTGGACCTTTCAGGTCAAGGAAACCCTCTGGCCTTAGCCAGTGAGCCTACTGGCTATGCCTGCTGGCCACTACTCAGAGGCTAGCTGTTCGGGAGGGGGAATTTTGGGCACTGGGGACCAGACTGGCACCATCAAAGTCAGGCAGTAACTGTTCCGACTTGAAGTCCTGCCCTTCAAGATCCAGCCCAAACCCCACCTTTTCCGGGAAGCCTTCCCTGATTATTGTAGCCCTAAGTGAATTCTCCCTCCTCCATGCACTTCAAAAATGACATTCTGTGCTGAGCAGCATACATGGGCAACCTCAGGCCCTAGCTTGGCCTGGAGCTTCCTTACCCAGTGACCTCAGAGTCCACAGGTCACTAATCTTGGAAGGGACTGGGGTTCTAGAGAGTATTCAACATTACTTGGGTGACTCCAATGGCAAACAACTCTTAAGCTCCACTGCACATTACCTCCCAGAGTCCCTGAAGACCTAACCAGTCCCTTGGTATGGAAAGTACACAACTGCTCTTTGACGGCTCTGGGACACATTGTGGCCACCCCACAACTTATACAATTGTGGAAATGGCCCACAAGAACAGATGCCATAAACTAGCCCATCTCATGGTAAAGGCAAAGATTATCTGAAGGGTGCTACCATATCTTCCTTCCTTTGGGAACAGGGGGACCCAGCCCATAAGATTGTTTCTGTTCCCAGTTAGTTGCCATTGTCAGCCAACTCTGTGGTTTCACCACAGCAGGCACTCAGGACAAGGGGCTTATAGAAGCATTTGCTAATACCTGTGCCCAAGAAATGAGCATGTAGTTTTCTAGACTTTAATAATATGCCCCCGAATCTGCTGTTATATTCAAAGTCTCTCCTTTCTCCCTCCCCTTGTCCCTTTGTAGCCACTGCTTCATTTGCATCCGCATTAGCCACTTGTGGCTCCATTCTGCTGCACTGTTAAGCATATTGCTTTTTTTTTTTTTTCAAATTTGGCAGGAATCATTTCCCTTCTAACTAGTGTTTTGAGTGTAAATTCATACAGATTTCTGTCTTCAACATCCTATGGGATTTGGTTATTTTACCCCACCCAACAGCTGGCATTCCAGAACACAGCCTGGGCTATAGCTGAAATACATGGCAAATGTCTTAAGTATACATCAAACCTCCAATTACCCAGAATGCTTAGGAATGGAAGATTCTAGAGAATGGAGTATTTTGTTACCTAAGGTCATGTCACTCCTAACTCCCTTTTGTCCCCCTACTCTCAGTTTTTGAAATGTTTTAAAGTGAGTGTACTCTCTTTTCAGCCTTAGACCAGTTAGCCTAGCCATTGTTTGGTTTTAAGGCTTCGAAGGGCCTGGGGATTCTCATACTTAATATAAGGAATCACACAAAAGACTGGCTTGGAGAAGGTGTAGAAGATAGAGATCAACATCTACTGAGACCAGAGACCAGATTATCCCCTAGAATATATTTTGCTTTTAATAAAATTCAAAGAGAAGAATAAGTTTCTCTTTTTTGTAAGTGGCCTTTTTCTCTTCAAAGAAGCATATGGGAAGAGACACTGTTAAAGAAGAGGTCTGATTAGTAACATTACAGTGAAAGGAATTCTTATTTAAAATTAACTGCAATTGAAGCCATTTTCATCAGAATAGCCTTGAATTGGAGTTATGACTAAATCTTTCTAAGCTATTGTGCTGTTTTTCTCAGTAATGAATGTGCCCAGAATGTCAGTATCTGCAACATTCTCAGCCATTTGAGTATAATGGGGTTTGATTTGTGAAGGAAGGATCACAAACTCCATCCAGGCCTTTTAGCCACCCAGGCTCCAGTAGGGTGGACCCTAAACAGACCAAAAATGCTATACAATATTCTTAACTGTTTCTTCTAATTTTTCCTTTCATTGGATCCCATGTTGGTTTCAGGAGTTACATATGTCTGGGAAACTGACACTGCAAAGTTCTGGCTTGTTCCCTGCCCTGATGCTAAGGGATAAATATAGATCTCAACCACTACAGAAATTTGGCCAGGATTTGGAGGGGTGTGTGTATGAGGGGCAGTGACTGATGGGGCCACTCTGACATGTGGGCTAGAAAAAGGCTTCCTTATGTCCAAGACCCTCTTAGGGGCAGGGAGGAATGAAGTAGGAGCCTGGCTTCTAAAATCAGAAAGAATAATCCACATTTTAAGAAGCTCATGGATTGACACAAATAAGAAATATTGTAGGTGGCTTACAGTGTGTGTGGGGGTGGGGGGAGAGAGCAAAGGGAATCTTTCCTGACATCCTAGATCCTTTTGCATGAGATCAGCCTTATGAAAAAAGCAAGTTATTCTTGGCCATCTCCCCTCACCCCCAACTCCCACCCACACCCACCCCCTGCATGCACTGATATCCAACTCTCAATTGAGAAGAACATGACTTAAGATTTCCATTGGGCCCATCATATCTCAAGCGCTGGAGAAAGACAAGGGGTGGAAAGACATATAAAGGGGGCGGGAGGGTGAGTTGCTCATCCTCGTGACCCAGAATATCTCCCCCTCCTTGTAATGATGAGCTTGCTTTTCCATAAGGGCTTTCCCTTGATTCAGGGAAGGGGCCAACCAATGAGAGAGGGACATGTTAGATTATTCTGGGGAAGGGCTCATGCCAGGAGGGTTCACTTTTACCAGGCGCCAAGTGTCCCCAGCAACCAGTGTCTCCTGTACCAGCAGAAGCTCCAGAACTCTCACCCGATTGCCTGCCTCTGCTGCATCTTTGCCCACTGAACAGCCATGAGAAGGCAACTCCGGTCCAGAAGGGCTCCATCCTTTCCTTACAGTTATCGCTACAGACTCGTGAGTGCCAGAGAGCAGAATATTTTGCTGCCCCCTCCCCTTTTATTTTAATGGGGTGGGTTGGGGGCTGTGTAGACCTTGGTTTACGGCTGCCTCTCTTTGAGACGGGCAGAAACAGCGAAGTTTAGGGGAGCCCAGGGTTTCAAAAAGGAGCAGTGACCCTCAGCACCCCCGGGCACCCTAAATTGCTGGATAAAAGGAGGAAGCCCCTCTTCCTGTGAAACAAAGATAAGGGAAGGAGAAGATAACAGAGAATAAGTGGCTTCTAAAATCTTTTCCTGGGAGTATAGAATTTTCACAGACCTTTTGGAGTATAAAAGTTTAATTCTAATAGCAAGAAATTTAGCCAAGAGGGAAGGAAGGAGGAAGAGGAAATGAAAGGCACTGCCTACCCAGCTGTCTCTTGGGTGGTAGCTTCTTAGAGTCCAGCTGCTCTCTTTCTAAAGTAGAAATTCCAAACTATAGCTAAAATCATAGAATCCCCAATAGGAGCAGGGAGGAATCCTAGACATTATCTCTCCAGAACCCCTCATTACCTAAAGGAGGCTGCTGTGGCTCAGAGCACAGGAGTGACTTGCAAGTTAGTGGAGGAGCCAAAGTGAAAATGCAATATCCTCACTGCTAATCTTGTACTCTTTCCATTGTATTTGCAGAATGCATCTTCCAAACCCCCGATCTGCCACTACCCATTGCCATCCTGACTGCCACCCCACACTGCCCAACATGTAGACACACATACATTCTTTTGTCTCATCATTTATTTCCAGGGTGTATTACAAATTATTTGATCCAAAAGTTTATTTGCATTTATTTTGCTATAAGTCATTAATGTATGCCACACGCAGTACTTTTTGGGGAGATGATTTTGAAATGTTCCCCAGAGAGGATTGTGATCTCAGCCCCAGGAGGAAACAAAGCCTAAGCCATTTTTCTTTGGGTATGGCCACTTATGTAACCAGGGAGTTAAGTGAAGACTGTCAACAGCCCGCAGAAGAAAACAAACATTATTCTAACCTCCTATCAATCTACAGAGGGCTTCTCTTAGCTTTTTAGCCACAATTTGAAGAATCGTTTAACTTCCCCCAAAGTTTCTTCCAGCTCTCAAAACAGTTACAATCTGCAGGGGTATAAAACTATTTCTTACTTGCCTTCTTTTCTATGTAATCTTGTTAAAATGTTGTGTATAATTTCAGTTATTTGTTAAGTGCCTTGGATTTTAAATGCATCAGGGGATCTTGCTCTTTATAATACTTGATCAAATTTAAAAATAAATTAATGCAATCCTGTGCTAATTTCTCTTTTAAAATTAACCAGCCATTCAAATGTTTATGGTGTATAAACACATGCCTTGCTGTCTTCTTTGCAGAGCACAAATTTAAAATTTATCCTTTGGGTCATACTGTTTGTTTATATATTTGTTTATATGTTTATATATTTAGATTACTCAAAATGGAGCTACCCTCTGTTCTTCAGACTCTTCCCTTTTAGGGAAACCTGATGACCCCATCACACACCCACTACCATATCCCAGCACACTCACACACACTATCACATGAGGGTAGTGCCACTTTAGGAAAGTGACAAAACAGAATCTTAGGGATAAGCATTCTCATTACCAAAGGATTTTCTATTTGATTTTGTTAAATAGTTTCACAAAGATACATTTTACACAGGATTTAATTAATGAGGATCTTTTGGGGAAGGCCTCTCTTGCACAGTGTGACCATTTCCTTTACCTGGAAGCAGAGGAGAGGAGAAAAGATTCGAGGTTCCTAAAGTAAAGCTCAGGAACCTCTCACAGCCTCTCGGGTGTGAGAGCTGTAGGGGCAAATTAGCCGTGAGAAGATTAATTCTTCTCAGGAGGGTAAAGCTTTAATGACAAGCCATCTGTAATGGGATTATCATGAGAGCCAATATCTACAAATAAGATCAGTCTGAGGCCTAGGCCAGCTGCCTCCTCTGTGGAAGGTTAAAGGCAGGCATAGGTAACATGGAGAGAAAAGAAAATTGTTCAGGAAATATAAAGGGAATATATATTTCTCCTCAATGAAATGTTATACTTCAAATTCACTGAGATTCTCAGGTGCAGTTGATTCTCTGGGGGCCATGATTGCTACCCACTGTGATATACATGACAGCTCAGTCAGGGTGACAAGCTCTGTGAGAGCATTCCCGCAGAGTCCTGCATCAGGAATTTTAAGTCAGGCAGGTATCACTGATATTTGGTTAGGACCCACTGGGTACTTAACTGTCAGCTTTACACTGTGGAGGGCCATCGAGAGGCTAGAAAATATGGAATCTCCCTCTGGGTGCTCAAAATGTACTTTGGGAGTTTAAATGTGTGCATAGGTTCACACACAAGTGAAAGATATTTAAGAACAGGTATTAATCCATTCATCGAGTGATGAAGTTTATTTTCCTGAGCCTTACACTGTGAGCCTATGTCAGTCAGCCATCCTTGATTATAATAAGCACCTAAAATCTTTTTTTGTGTTTTTTTGAGACAATGTCTCACTCTGTCACCCAGGCTGGAGTACAGTGGCATGATCACAGCTCACTGCAGCCTTGACCTCCCAGCCTCAAGTGATCCTCTTGCCTCAGCCTCCTGAGTAGCTAGGACTACAGGTGCATGCCACCATGCCTGGTTAATTTTTTTTTAATTTTGTAGAGACAGGGTCTCACTATGTTGCCCAGGCTGTCATCAAACTCCTGGGTTCAAGTGATCCTCCTTTCTTGGCCTCCCAAAGTGTCGGGATTACAGGCGTGAACCCTAAAATCGTTTAGGAACACAGAACCTAAGGCATTGTGCTTCATTAATCTACTAAGCTACCTCTAGGCACTTGTGCTCAATGTGATAGAGGAGAAACATCATTGTCCAGGGTATCAAGAGACATAGGTTCCGAGACCGTCAACTCTATCATGAATTTACCGCATGGTTTTGGCTAGATCCTGTCCCATCTCTGGGCCTCAGATGGATAAGTAAATCTTGAAGGTCCCTGTCGGTTCTGATGTGATATTTTATATAGAGCTGTACATTGGAACAAATTAGAGAGCAATTCAAGAGGGCTTATAATCAAGAGCTACATAGTGCTGTGCAGACTGAATGCTGAGAGCTGAGCCTTGTCATTCTGTATCACTTGTACTGATTCTGAACAATCCAATTTGCTGAGCCCTCCTCCCCGCAACAAAGGCAGCATTTTTAGCAGGGTGCCCTCTAAATGGCCTTTGAGGAATCAGGCAGGGAGGGGGCAGCACAGAGCCCCTGGTCTCTAGTGTTTGACACATCCAACCCAACAGGTGCACAGCCCCGCAACTCTTCAGACTCGGACAGCAGAGAAGGGAGGGCAGCCTCATTTTCTGCTGCTGCAATAAGCCTTGGCAAACCCCCAAAGAGCAAAGATACAACTCTCTCGCCTATGGCTGGGAGGCATTTGAAACACCACTTGGTGAAGTCTAGGTTTCTCTCTCCCTCTCTCTTTTTCAGTTTAATTTTCTTAGAACCACTCAGAGAAGATTACAGTTTCAAATCTCAAGTAATGGCTGCAATCAGTCAATCAACAAATATGTGCTGAGTATGTATTACATGCCCAGCTTTTTGCCTAAGCATAGGGGGAGACTAAGGAAGCCCGGGGTTCCAGCTCTCAGATGGTCTTTCCAACAAATTTAAGGTAGGAAGAGATTCAAACTAGGGCAATAATCAGAGAAGCAACTAATAACTGCCCATCTATGGTTTCTGTTGGGAAGGAAGGCTAAGTTTTGAGGAGGGGTGCAGCAGTTGGCCTCTCCTCCTGATGTCCGTCCCAGGCTATTTTTAGACACAACTTGAAATGGTGAAGTTGAGCAGCTGAATGTGTACAGGGTGTTAGGATAAAACTGGCTTGGACTGAAAGTTTGCTATCACAGACACAATGTCTAAGACTATTCCATCCTCTTCCTGTGTGAGCTCACCTCTACTCTGATAGGACAAGGTTAAGTGGGAGGTCAAGGCCCCAGAACAGAGTAGTGATATGAGCAGTCCTTGGAGAAGAGCCCAAATGCCTGAAGCTGAGAATAAAACTTGCACCTCTATGGAAAGAATACTGAGTCAAAATGGGTCATAGAAAGGATATTTCCTCCAAAAGAACTAGGGAGAAAGAAAATCCACCTCTTGTAACAACATGTATGTTTATGGGAAAGTGGAAATTTGAAGCATCTCCAAATATTGAGTCATTTCGATTTATTTTTGGCTCGTGGGATGCACCATTGTACATTTTTTTCAAAAAGGGTATTGTGTTTTGTCACTGTTCCAGGATGATCCGGATGAAGCGAACCAGAACTACTTAGCAGATGAAGAGGAGGAAGCAGAAGAAGAGGCTCGGGTGACGGTGGTGCCCAAATCGGAGGAGGAGGAAGAAGAGGAGGAGAAAGGAGAGGAGGAAGAGGAGGAAAAGGAGGAGGAAGAGGGTCAAGGTCAGCCAACAGGCAATGCCTGGTGGCAGAAATTGCAGATCATGAGTGAATACCTGTGGGATCCAGAGAGAAGGATGTTTCTGGCCCGAACAGGTCAGAGTTGGAGTAAGTCCCAATAGTCCCAATGCCAAAGTCTGGTGTCCGTTGCTTTTGGTGTGGTGTTCAGGGCTCCTTTACCATACGCTGGATGGGCTTGTCTGCAAACTTCTCTTTGCACTTCATGTAAAGGCATCAATGCCTAGGGAAATGCCTAGACTGTGGACAGATTCCATCAGAACAAACTCCAAATGGATGAACAAACTTGATTGTGTAACTGAAACCCACTGGGCTTAACATCAGTTGCAATGCAGAGAGACAGTGAGAATGAGTTGAAAAAGCACATGATTTTTTTAAGTCCCAGTCCTGTCACTTTCTATCCACGTGACCGTGGACTCATCATTTCCCCTCTCTGAGCCTCAGTTTCCTCACATGCCAAATGAGGAAAACAATCCCTGACTTGCTTCTCTTACAGGATCAGAGTGAGGCCCCAATTAGATGTTAAAACCGTAAAGTTTAAAGAACTATGCAGAAGACTTCTTGTAAGAAATGAGACTCAAATCCCTGCTAACATGACCAAGTGTTTTTATGAGGCCCCATCACCTGGTAATGTCAGAGAAGGAGAGCCAGGAGGCGTGTCCCTGGCCCCAGCTTGTGGGTGTCTTCTTCTGCTATGATAGAGATGTTTGATCAGTGGCAGAATTATATTCCTTAGCATTTCCTCTTTGCATCACATGCTGCCATTATTTTCACTCCACAACTTCCCCAGCACTCACCTCCTACAGTCTTACCCACCTCTTAAACTATTAATGCTGAGCCTTCTCCTCAGGAGATTTAGCCAGTGGTAAAATTCACACTTGCCACAGTCTCTGCACAGCCCAGAAAAAGAGCAGCTGCTGGTTTGGAAATCAGTCAATCCACAGAAGAAAAAAATAGAGGATGCCAAGGATGAAATAACAGTCCCCTAGTGCCAAGGGTCTAGGTTGCTGAAGTTGATGGCCATGTCTTCTAAAGGCCCCGTTGGCTAAGAATTCTCTCCCTCAAAGTTAATGTTGCTAATTCAGCTCAGTCAAGGTGAAACACTAAGCTCTGTTTCCTGGAATTAGGAATAGCACGTGGGATCTCCCTTCACCCTCCCCAATTCCCAGCCCCACCCCTGACCATCCCACAAACTCTCAACTGGAACAAATGTACCATTTAAGGAACATTCCGACATTCTGGAAGCTGCAGACAAATACTGGACACTCACTGGGGCTCCAAGGGTGCACAGCTGTTTCTCCCTTGCCTAAAGAGGACTGGAAAAACAAGCCTTGTGAAATGCAAGTGTGAATCTGGGAGGGGGAGCCTAAACAGCCAGCCATTAGAACTTCACCAGATGAGCTGATCCAAATTGCTTCTGTGGAAGGCAATCCATAGGCCAATAAGTGGGGATGAGGGAGGAAGGTTCAAGTGCCCAGAGAAGATATGGCAATAGGGACACTGCATGATAGGCCGTAGCCAGACCTCTGAGTAGCAGATCTAAGAAGAGCCCAGGAATTCTTCCATTGGGCTACCCTGGGCAAAGGGTGAATGGTAATGTTAATACTTCAGCCATAAAGCACATGCCTTGCTGTCTTCTTTCCTGAGAACAAGGTGCCCGCTTGTGCACTTACTAATGCTGTCCCAACTTGGACATCAACCTGCCCAATATATTTACCAGGCCTATAAATATAATCTGGGCCTTTCCTTTGGTATCTATGCAACCCCTATTCTTGGAAACTCTATGTTATTTTATTGGATACCAACAAGAATCATATGAGGTAGTAATATTATTATCCCCATTTTACAGATGCAGAAACTGAGGCTTAGAGAGGGTAAGTAACTTGCCTATAGTCATATAGTTACTAAGTGGCAGTGCTGGGATTACAAATCCTGGTTGGATGAACACCAAAGTTCATTCTTTTGCCAGAACGCTGCCCCATTTCATGAACTCTAACAATGAACAAGGCCCTGATGTGTAGGGCCTCAGGACCTGACACGGTGTTTTAGTGGGAGAAATGAAGAGTTGGGAGCACGGTTATTTAGTGGTCTATTCAAGCCCGGGTGGGGCATTGAGGAAAGAACTCTAGAGTACCTAGAGGAAAGACCCAAGTAATACTTGGACATCCAGGGCAGAAAGTGTCAGAGGGATCAATGGGTTCAAATGGGGACTGTGCTTGGTTTTGCCTGGGGGTGGCTGAGCTAGCTATCTCAGTCTGTGATCACCTATCATAAACTCTAGGGTGCCCACTCCTGGGTGAGGCTAAGGGGACTTACTGCTAGTGTCATTCTCCCATCTACAGCTTCCTGGTCACACATCCTGGGAAAAAAGGAAGATATCTCCAAAGGAATGTACCTATGTTCCATTGCTTTCCCTTCATCCATGAAACTGAGTCTTTTGATCTCCATGGATGGCTCTAGCTGTTGATCCATTCCCAGGACGGGGATGGGGTAAAGGAATGGAGGCAGAAACACAGGGCAAATGCCATTAGATAGCCAGTGGGCAACAGCCAAGTATCACAGGCACACAGGTGCTGTCGTTTATTCTCCAGGGACTCCAACTGAATCAATGTGTTCATGTTCCAGTTCTGCTTTAGTTCATCTAATAAAATAAAAAGGGTCAGTTCCATTTCCAGTCGGATTACTATGGGTTTTTTTCTCCCTTCCACAGCACCTTTTTTGGTTAATTTTATTTGGTTCATGGTTCAATTTAAAAATTAATATTTGGATTCAGTTTGGGGTACAGCAAAGTTAAGTGGTTTGTTCCAGTTTCTGGTTCATAATTCAGTTCAAATCTGTAGGTCCAACATCATGTCATTTCTGTGAGCAGAGCCAAACATTGTTGCCTGAGAGAGCCCCAAGGAGGGCTTGAAAAGAGTTTCTCATCAGCAATCTCATACTCATTCACTTCACTCAGTGTTGCCTAATCCTGGGACAAACCTAGTCCTAATACAGCCCAAAGAGGGAAAATTCACACAATGGTCCTACAGCACTAATAATAATGTTAATAATAGCTGATGATGACTGCCATTTATGGTGCAATTTGTATTTGCCAGGCTCTGTGCTATGCTGCTTATATGCATTAGTCAATGCTAAGAAGTAAGTACCATTATTGTACAGGTACAACGAGGAAATTGAGGCCCAGAGAGGTGAACAGCATGTCCAAGATTAATCAGCTTGGAAGTGGTGTAGTCAGGATAGGATGTTAAGGAAAGACTGAATTTCAGATATTGTTAGGGATATAGATAAGAATCCGAGGTAAGTGCTATTTTTATCCTCATCTTACCTGTGAGGAATTGGAGGTGCAAGGAAGTTCTGTAACTTGCCGAAGTTCTGTAACTTGCCAAAGTTCACGGGCAAGTGTCAGTGATTAGGTACTGTTTCCTCCTTTTCCCTTCCTCACCCTGTGTTAGTGTTCTTTTTGAAAAGCAGAGCCATTTTATTCATCTTTGCTAAAGATGAATACAATTTGAAATAAGCAGGCCAAAACCTCACTTTGCCTTGATTGGAGGCAAGTCCAGTGGAAATTCATCAAAAGTTTGAATTATAGACTATGTGGAAAGAAATGCTGTTTTCATCACTTCAAATACCTATAATTATTGGAACCAAGCTGCTAGGACTCTTCAGGGCACCCACTTTAATGAATAGCAAAGAATGATTTGTACTTAGGACATCAACTGTTGCCCAGAGGACTCTCAAGCAATTTTCCCTCTGCAATACTTTTAACTCCACTCCCCTGTATTCTTGTTCATGGCCATCATTTGCTCAGCAAGCCCTTCCATCGGAGATGCTGTAAAGGTAAACTGCAATTAGACCCCTGACACAATTCTCACTGACTCCAAATTGGTGAAATCTGAATAAGCAAGGACATACTGAATCTGAGGAATTTTTTAAAGAGCTATTTCGTGGTTGGGTTTGTTCTGGTTCATGAGTCCAAGCAGGGAGGAAGGGCTTGTTGGCAAGCACTGACCACTCTCATCTGTGATTGCTCTGCAGGCCTGATCTTACTCATTTACTTCTTCTTCTATGCCTCCTTGGCTGCTGTGATCACCCTCTGCATGTACACACTATTTCTGACCATCAGTCCCTATATACCAACCTTCACGGAGCGGGTAAAGCCTCCTGGTGAGTGTGCCCAGATGCCCTGTGTTGTCAGAACTTGCTGGACAGAAATATGCTTGCACAGCATATTCAGCCTCAATTAACTTTGGCTCTTCCTGGTAATGACTTAGAGATTCAATTATTAGGAGGAAAAGTAAAATGGTACTTGGCAAATTATGGTTCTTTTCATTTTGATTGCCTGGGGGGAAATGGTTTCATGGGAATCAATACAAAAAAATTATCCCAAGAATGGGTTAATATATCCAAGACCTGTTTTCATTGCCAGGAGTTATGATCAGACCCTTCGCCCATAGCCTTAACTTCAACTTCAACGTTTCTGAACCCGACACTTGGCAGCATTATGTGATTAGCCTAAATGGCTTTCTCCAGGGTAAGTAAGTTCGTCTGAATAGTGGAAAGCTCTTTTGAAAGGTGATGGGTGGGAATCCAAAATTCAAAATTCACCTGGCCCAGGAATCCCAGTCTTACTAACCCCAACTCATCATGGTCTGTCCTTACTTTGCATCCCCCTTAGCACCTGTAGCTACAATCAGAATTGCTCTAGTGTGTGATTGTATGTTGTCTTGAAAACATACAAGCCAATTTTCCAGCAAGATAAGCTCTTTGTGGCAGAGAAATTTTTTCTTTTCTTGAACACGTTACAGCACCCATTTAAGTCCTGAACATATCCAGATGGCTCAATAATGATCATTTATAGAAGATAATTCTGGGGGGAGATAGTGGTGGGAAAAGAAGAATGTTCTCCAGAGCTGAAAGATTCCTGTCTTTTAAACTTTCTCCAGGTAAAAGAAGTCATTTCTTGGAGATGGGTTAACTTGAAGGGAGAGGGCAAGCGTCTTTATTTTATTTGAGATGGAGTCTCACTCTGTCGCCCAGGCTGGAGTGCAGTGGTGTGATCTCTGCTCACTGCAACCTCTGCCTCCCAAGTTCAAGCGATTATCCTGCCTCAGCCTCCTGAGTAGCTGGGACTACATGTGCGTGCCACCAAGCCCTGCTAATTTTTTGTATTCTTAGTAAAGACGGGGTTTCACCGTGTTAGCCAGGATGGTCTTGATCTCCTGACCTTGTGATCCACGTGCCTTGGCCTCCCAAAGTGCTGGGATGACAGGCATGAGCCACCGTGCCCAGCCAAGTGTCATTATTTAACAGCATTCCAGAAAGGAGTTAAAGGAAGAATCTCTGGGTGGCAGTCGCTCCAACATTCTGATCCCAAGTGTTTTCGAGGTGCCTATCTCTATAGTGTCATCAGATAAGTTTTCAGGGGCAAATGAATGGCTTTGTGGGAGACGCTTCCACAAGGTAAAATCTGAGGTAGCAGCTTGGTTAAGGTTAACAGAGCACACAGGTTCTTTATGCAGCTATCAAAGAGGAGCTCCAGTGGGGTTTGCATTTCTGCACCTAATCTTTGTGGGGAAAAAAATGCCAGTCATTCTGGCTTGGTTGTCCTGGCCTGGTTGAAGTGGGGTTGATCCATTCTAGAGGCGGCTGCTATTATAACATGTGCACTGAATTAGGAGGAGAACAATCTCTTATCAAGTGCTAGGAGGTGTTATTTAAATACATAAATTTGGTTATTTAACTTTAACTCTGCATAATAAAGTTGATCACCCTCATTTTATAAATGAGAAAACTGAGACTCAGAAAGGGGGAGTAGCTTGATCAAAGACTCTGGCAGCAGAACCAGTGTTTGAATCCACATTTCTTGTTCTTTACACTCTTGCTGCTATAAGTGTTATAAAGGGACCAACAACATGGGCATCTCCTGGGAGTTTGTTAGAAAGGCAAAATCTCAGACCACATTCTAGACCTGCTGAATCAAAATCTGCATTTTAAAAAAATCCACAGGTGATTTGTAGGAAATTTAAAGTTTGGGACATGCTGCTTTTCATAAGTCTACACTGCTGTCACATGACCAAGAGTTAGAAACTCAGCTTTATATCAGTAAGGCTCAGTGTTATTTTGGGTAAGTCTGAGCTTCAGATTCCTTACCAGTGAAACGAGGGGAGACGGGACTGGGTTTTTTCTGAGTCCATGTAGTTCTATTTTTAGCTACAGAAATGTTTTGGGCATCATGGCCAGCACAGTATCTTCTTTTGTTTCAGAATGCTTGCAAGCGATTGCAAATATATTGCCGGATTCCCTGCTAAGAAAATCCCTCCAAGAAGCTAGTAGACAGAGAAATACCAATTCTGACCTGATGATGATGGAAGCAGGAAATGTTAGGAAAAGCACTAGTTTTTAGTTCCTAAGAGTAGATAATGTGTCCTGCTAAAAAGAAGCACATCTCTGAAATAGACATCACAGAGTATCACTTTCACTCCCATGAGGACTGGGATTTTGCAATAAGGGTCATGTCCATGTCACATTATTTTTAATGGAACTACCTCAAGAGAAACAATGAGCACATGATCGCAGCCTCTATTTAGAAAGTTATTTGAGCATAGTTCTTGTTCTAAAAAAATTAAAACAAAGCCTTGAATTAAATGTAGCTTTGTCAAAGAAAAAATAAAGGCATAGCCATAATTGGAATAGATTTAAAATTCCCAGTTGCCGATTAATAATATCAAACCCAAGTCACAACCTGTGGGTTTGATATTATTAGATGAGGATTCAGCAGCACATTTTGAGTTTTACCTCCGGTAGATCATAGGTGCAAAATCTCCTCTGAAATACTGAGCTACTTTGAACATTAATACATAGGGACTGAGTCTAACAGGACTAACTGGGCTCCATCATTTAGAATCAAATTGGAAATAATGCAGTAATTTCTAAAGCCCAGTTTTATGTAAGAAATTTGGTAGGCCAAAGGGTTACCTCACAGATAGCCCTTTTAAGCTTTCTCCCTGATATATGTATCCTTGGACACATGTTACATTCCATCCAATGTAAAAGGACATTTATCCTGAATGTCTCAGGCCTCAGTTGACAAGATCTCATGCCCTCACCATCCCCGTAGAGACGCTGTGGTTGTCATTGGTTTCTATCTTTTAACTTATGCTTCTGTTTTGCAGTGCTAACTTCCCTCTGTAAAGGATGAAGAGCTGGCTTATTCCCTCCCCCGCCTCCTCCTCCTGCTCCACCTCCTTCTCCTCCTCTTCCTCTTCTTCCACTTTCCTTCTGTCTCACAACTCATACTTCTCACTCTTACAATCAGGTGCCTCTCACTGACTTCAAAGGGAGACGTAACTGCCCAGCGGGTTCACCTTGCCCACCACCTAGACAGAGCTGATTTATCAAGACAGGGGTATTGCAATAGAGAAAGAGTAATCCATACCCAGCCGGCTGTGCGGGAGACTGGATTTTTATTATTACTCAAATCAATCTCCCCAGGACTATTTCTCTGTTGCAATCAAATCCATGTACATTGGGTCGGCAGTGCCCCGCCAGTAGAGACAGTACCAGAGTCGGCCCCCAGCCCAAGAGAACTAGGTGGCTGCTTGGGCTGGCCTCTGGATCCATTGCCAGGTCGGGAGGTGGGGTGCTACTGAACCACGAGCAGGTAGCCATAAGGGCAATCCCAAAAGAGCCCCCAAATTTGTAACCACCCAATGGGTTCACCTTGTTTCCTAAGTGAAGTTAAGGAGATTTAACCCAGGATATACCATATATATACTCTTATATATACTAGGATATGCCCTTATATATACCAGGATATATAAGGATATACCCTTATATATACCCTTATATATACCCTTATATATACCATACCTTGAATGTTTCAGTCCCTCTTCCAAAATCTATCAACTATGTGCCTATTTCTCTCTCAGAAGTAGAAGGGACAGCCTTCCAAGTTTACGGTTTATCATGTCTGAAAAGAAATGGTGGAAAATAGAGAAAATTTATAAAGTGACTGACATAGGACCCAGAGATGGATATCCAGAAGTTCCATGGGAATGAAAAGCAAAGGAACAGGCAATCAAACTGGGCTGAAGTGACTAGTCAGGAAGACTTCCTAGAGGGATGGCTGCCGATGAAGGCTGTTGGGCACCTGATGCCAGGTCACAGGTAGACTGAGTGGGCTTTCAGAGGAGTACAAACAAGCTGGAGAATGGAAACTTGGGAGGGAGGACTACTGAACGCACGGCCTTCCCCTGTAGCACCTGTCTAACATAACCCGTTGCCACTCACACATGCTTTAGGTTATAATGACAGTCTTCAAGAGGAAATGAATGTAGATTGTCCCCCGGGGCAGTACTTCATCCAAGATGGCAATGAGGATGAGGACAAGAAGGCCTGCCAATTTAAGCGCTCCTTCCTAAAGAACTGCTCTGGTCTGGAGGACCCAACTTTTGGATACTCTACTGGACAGCCCTGCATCCTTCTAAAGATGAACCGGGTATATTGGCTTTTCATATCTGGTGGTGATAAGTGAATGAACTAGATAGGAGGGCTCTGGCCACTCCATTTGTCTTGGTCTCTGTCTTCACACACCACAGGTTTGGCCATTTTTCTGACAGTATCAGAAATACAAATAACCAGATAAACCTATCAATTTCTTCCCCCCCACCCACCGAGCACTTCCTATGGCCATTCTTCTCCCTCACCCCCAAACCTGTCACTTGATGGCCTTTGTCAAGAACGGGGTCCTAGTCAAGTGCAGTGGCTCGAGCTTATAATCCAAGCTACTCGGGAGGCTGAGGAAGGAGGGTTGCTTGAGCTTAGGAGTTCAAGTTTAACTTGGGCAACATAGTGAAACTTCATCTTTAATTTTTTAAAAAAGTATTTTAAATAAAGAATGGAATACTGAGCTGTTTGGAACAGGGGACTGAAATGAGGGTGGCATGGGGGACAGTTCTTATGCCATAAAAATGCATTTTTCTTCCATCCTGTCATGACTTAGGTGTGGCAGAGCCTTATCAGTCACACCTGTCTTGAAATTAGAAAGTTCTTTACATCTTTAGCATTGACTTGCTGACGTTTCCCCTTGTGTGTAAATATCAGGCATAAATACAACACGGAGTAAGCTGAGCTGCTTAGCTCTGAAGATGTTTTTCATTTTTTGCTTTTTGTAACATTTCTGAGAAGGCGAAATAGATGAAGCATATGCCTGAGGAAGGATGACTGGGAGGAGGGTTAGAAAAGCCCAATTTTTTACTGTCAAATATGTTTTGTTAAAAAAAAAATAAAACACTGGTTTTCTTTTGATAGATTGTAGGCTTTCGTCCTGAGCTTGGAGATCCTGTGAAGGTTTCCTGCAAAGTTCAGGTAAAGAGTCCTTTTGAGTAAGCATTGTTAGCACATCTGTTTCATGCAAAAAGGTAGTCCATCACTTTCAAGGACTTACACATGGATGGTAGGCTAAGGAAAAGGTTAATCTTTTCATAACTACACCTCTCTTTAGTTCCTTCAGGTTTTCCTCTTTCCAGAAAGCATTCAATTCATGCGTGTTTGTGTGTATAGTGTATGTGTGTGTATGTGTGTGTGTCAGTCAGTCTGTCATGATTAATACTTGTGAAAACCAAAGACTGAACTTCAGCTAAGGGCCACAGCAGGGAACAACAATGTGCCAAGTCATTAATTGAGATTCTGTTTACACTTTTGCTTTTAGCTCTAATTACTTGTTTCTTTGAACTAAACAAACAGCTTTCATTAGAGTCATTAGTTCCCAGATTTTAAAACTGAATTTCACATTTTGCAGCAATGACCAGTGGTACTGGGTGTTGCAATAACAAATGACTACATGGGAAGTATAAACAGAACTCGATTAATATGCTAATTAACTGTCCTTCGAGGGACCATTAACTTCTATCTCATCTGCACCAATTAGCTCCCTTGTAGGAAAAAGCCCTTAGATCTTGGGTTTGCTTCTTAAACAGGCAGTAGCTTTCTCCTGTTCTATGACATCAACTGTACCCCCAGACCTGGATAGTTGTCTTGCAAATGCGTGAGGCCTGGTAATCCCATTCTCAGTAGGAGAAATACAGTTGAAAACTTCAGTCTTCATGGTGACAGATCAGAAAACAGCAAAAGGCAGCATTTATTCAGCCAATATCCCACATTTAGCAAGCATTTATTGATCACTTATTATGTATCAGATCCTCTGCTAGGTGTTAGAAGTGTCGAGGTAAGAGTATGACTCCGTCTCTGAAATCAAGACAATCAAGTATTACATGTGCTGTGAAAAGTGAAGATGAGCTCTGAAAGGTCAGGCAGTACTTGCCAAATGAACAAGGTAGGAAGCACATTCTGTTCTCATGTATATGTGTAAATATTCACAACATGAGGTGAGACTACAAACTATCCGAACTGATTCCTCAGGCCTTCATGAAAAATAAATTTCATTGCTTTTTAGAAGAATGTATTAAAAGTAAATCATAAAGACCAACTTAGTCTTAAGTTAGCATATTAACTGGACAGAGTTCTACTTATTGTTCCCTAATGGAAGCTGTTTGTTTTTCAGCTTACATCAAACCTTGCTAAGAACTGTCCTTTCTAAAATTGTTTTAATGTTTTAATTATTATTTTTAGCTACCTCCTTACATATTTTATGTCCTTTTTAAAAAATATATTAAGAATCTCTATACATTCTATAATAAACAATACTGGTCAAATCCACACCCATTTGTGAAAATCAAGCAGGATGAGGTAATGACTAGAATAAATTAAGGAGAGCTCAGTTTGTACCAAGAACAATTATAGTATATTGACAGAAGTAATCACATGACCTTAGTGAGTAATTTGCTAGTAGTGATGCACTATTTGTCCTTACTAGCCCCCAGACCTCTGCTATTTAGGGCAAGCCGAATGTATCGCAGAATGGGCAGCCCCCTACCTGACATAATGTGATGAGTGTAGATCTGTTTACTTTAATCATTTCCATACCCAGGCTCTTGTTCCTTACCCCTCTGACCCCACCTACTGTAATTAAGCACTACAGAGAATATGGTCAGAGACATGAGTCTAGGTGAGCCAACTGTAGGCTGTGTGCCTGTGTATCAGGTACCTATGCACTTGATCTGACTTCCAATAGAACCGAGCCTGCAGTGTGCAAATCGTGGAGTGGGATTTACTAAATATGTTCTAACGTATATCTTCCTCAGCTCCAAAGTCCAAGACTGGGTGCCAGGCCCAGTGTGATTCTTTGGAGAAAGGCTGGAGTTGTAGGTCCTCTTTCCAGAGCAGCATCAGGTACTGCAAGCCCTTCGGATTGCTTCTGTCTGGGTACCCCAGAAGCCAACAGAGAGCCATACTGAGCACCTTTGTCCTCCTCAGTTCAGGCCTTCTATTCAATATTCTTTGAACTGAAAAGACAAGGCACAGTCACTCCCTAAAAATGCTCATCTAGGGACAGGTCATGGCTGAGCTCTGCTCCATTCTGCTTTCATGGTCTTCCTGGAACAGTTGGTTATGGTTCACACAGTGATTTCACCTGAGGTACAACTCCCTTTAGCTCAGACTCTAGCCCACTCTGTGACCCAGCACCCCACATATACCTGCTTTTGCTTACAGAGAGGTGATGAAAATGACATCCGATCCATCAGTTACTACCCAGAGTCGGCTTCTTTTGACCTCCGCTACTACCCTTACTATGGCAAACTGACTCACGTAAGCTATATTCCCTTTAGTCATTGCTGTCAGAAAGGGCTCAGCGACAAAAGAAGAGCTGGCTGGGATCTATGAGAATTAGGGAGCAGGAGATAGTAGAGGGGTAAATAGCTGCTGGCCATAACCAGGAGCTCCCTTTACCAATTCTTATCACAACCACACTCCTTTCCATATCTGAAAGAATCTCATATATGGCCTAATTTAACCTTTTAAATTTACAAATGGGAAAATTGGGATTCAGAGACAGAAGGTGACTTGCCCAAGACCATACAGCTAGTTAGTGGCAAGGTCAGGAGCAGATAAATTACTACCAATGTGCTTAAACATGCCCTAATAATCGCGCTTCTGTTTCTCCCATTTGAAGCGCTGGGGTGAGTCCCCAACATAGGGACTCGATAGACACTAGTTTTGGTTTAATTCATGGTCTGATTTCCAGAAAAATCATATCATGCTGAATCAGAATTGGTTTTTCCCAGAGGACAATCAGATATCTGACAGTGACTTGTTAGAGAAATGTATGATTTTCCCACACTTTCCCAGTGCAAGGAGAGTATGTCTGTTGCTTTGGCCATTTGCAAATTGGCATCATGGGATTTACTCAGTTCTCTTTGTGAGGGTTGTCTTCCTGCAGTGATTATCTGATCACTTCCCTCCTACCACCTCCCCACACTTAGAATTCATTTTTCTTCTACCTGCAGGTTAACTACACATCCCCCTTGGTGGCAATGCACTTTACAGACGTGGTGAAGAACCAAGCAGTGCCTGTGCAGTGCCAACTGAAGGGCAAAGGCGTCATAAATGATGTCATCAATGATCGTTTTGTGGGCAGGGTAATCTTTACCCTGAACATAGAAACCTAAGAACTTCAGGGGGCCATTCTTACCAGTTCTGTTTCTGTTTTATCTCATGGTGTCTCTGGTAGCACCTGAATTCTTTTTCTTCAATTAGGACACAGCCAGATGGACATCTAAGACAGCAGATCATCTTTCCTTGCCTATGACATGTGTATAAAATGACATTGTGGGAGCTGTTCGATTTTTTAAAGGTAGTGTCTCCTGATGACAAACAGAGTATATTAATTTCCTTTCCCTCCACTTAAAACTAAAGCTTGTTCTTGCTGCTGGTAGTCTCCCTGTAGCGTAAACATAGTATCTGATAAAATTTACAATAGCCATGCAATAGCCATCAAGGAGAATTTCTATTATGATTATAAATTCATCATGTTTTCTAAAATTCTGTTGGTTTTAGAGGTCAGATTCCTCCCAACCAGGCTAATAACCTAACACATGTTTAAAAAAAATCTGCCTAAGCCGGGTGTGGTGGCATGCATCTGTAGTCCCACCTATTCAGGAGATTAAGGCAGGAGGATCACTTGAGCCCAGGAGGTCAAGGCTGCAGTGAGCTGCACTGCACTCCAGCCTGGGTGACAGAGTGAGATCCTGTCTCTGAAGAAAAAAAAAACCTGCCTGGCAAGGTCCTTCCCTGGGAATCACCACTCGGACCAACCTAGACAACCAAGACCACTATACCTAAAGACCTCTATATCCAGGTGCCTAAGAAACTTCTGCCTCCCACAGACAACTAAGTGCTTATTCAAAGACTAGGTTATTTTCAACTGGGAAAAAAGCAGTGCTAACAGGATATTGTTCTGGGATAGAGATGAAGACCGTCCTTGTGACTTTTTAAAGAGGTGGGGCTCACCGCAACTGGGGAGAACACTTAGCATATGGATATGATTGGTGTTTGATTCCTTGCTCTCTGGTGTAATCGCCTAAAGGCAAACATTCCTGCAAACAGGTTTTTCTCAGCTTCAGGCAGAGGAGACAACATGGAAGAAGATTCCCACCAGCTAATTCTTCTTGGGCTATTTGTTTGACAGTAGCATGATGTTTTTTGAGACCATCAGGGGCGGTTACATAGACCAGCAGCTACAGCTCTGGAAATTGAAATCAGAATCTGTCAATGAATACATGACAAGACAGAACGTTCCTGCCAGGCCAGGCAAAAGCCAAGGCCCATTAGCCAGTTTAGCATTTACTTTAAAAATGACATGAGGCAGATGCTTATCCAGGATGTGGATCAGCCAGGTCACTTTGTCTTATCTTTGGTCACCTGATCACTCAACTGCTTCTTAACACCTCCACCAGGGGGAGGGCTGGCACAAGGAGAAAAAAAAAGCAAGCATCAGCGAATAGTATAGTGTCTCAGGGTCCGAAGCAAGTTTAAATGCCACCTAGGAGGATCCAAAGTCTGAATCTCCTCTACAATGTTTCCTTTCTCCCAAAACAGGGAACTGACTGTCTGGTAGTGAAGACAAGCAAGTGGAGAAGTTATACGATATAGTTTAATGAGAATTAAAAAACTAGTATGTGGAAAGCTATGGGAACATGAGGAAAAATATCTTGAGCTGAGAAAGTAGCAGAGGAAATTTCACATGCAAAGCCACAGTCATGAAGAGACCATGGTGTGTCTGGGTAACTGTGAGCAGTTTATGTAACTGGAATGAAAAGGGCTCAGAGGAATGGCAGGGATGGCAAGAGATCCAGCTAGAGAGGTATTCAGGGACGGAAAGAGGACTTTGAGTTTTATCCAATAGGTGAAAATGAGTAATTAAAGCATTTTAATCAGGGAGGCTCTGTGATCACATTTGTGTTTTATTTTATTTTACTTTATTATTTATTTGTTTATTTTTGAGATGGAGTTTCGCTGTTGTCGCCCAGGCTGGAGTGCAGTGGTGTGATCTCGGCTCACTGCAACCTCCACCTCCCGGGTTCAAGTGATTCTCCAGCCTCAGCCTCCTGAGTAGCTGGGATTACAGGCACACACCACCATGCCCAGCTAACTTTTGTATTTTTGGCGGAGACAGGGTTTCACCATGTTGGCCAGGCTGGTCTCGAACTCCTGACCTCAAGTGATCCGCCTGCCTCAGCCTCCCACAGTGCTGGGATTACAGGCGTGAGCCACCGCACCCGGCTTGCAATTTAGAAAGGGCACTTGGCAACCACTATGTGAAGGGTGATTGGAGAAGGACAAGACTGTGGAATGGGGAATAAGGAAGGAGGAGTTTGGAGAATGACTCCAAAGGTTTGAGCTTGGCTAGAACCGGTAAGATGGTGACATTGTTGATCAAGACTGGGAATACAAGAGAGAAGCAGGTTTGGAGAGATCAATTTTGAACACTTTAGACATGATTTTCTATTGGTCAGACATTGATGTGGAGATGTAAACACATGTAGGGTTGGTGAGAAGGAAAGATGAGAACAAAAGCAACATTGGGTTAAGGGAACTCGCTTAAGAAATTTTAAGCTATTTAATCTTGGGAACTGAAGCCAGTCATGTAAACATACTACACCAATCTAGTCCCTAACCGTGTCTCTTGTGGCAGAAAGAATTGCTGTTCCTCTTTGGAATCTCCTTCCCAGACACCTTCAGAGTCTTATTGACACAGTAAAGGGAGGCCAACCACTACTAACAAGTTCTAGAAGATATAGGATCTTCTATAGTAGGTTAATGGAAAATACAAAAACAAACAAACATACAATGAAACTGCCTCCTCTCAACCCATTTTCTTAACAAATTCAATTTTCAAAACCTTTAAAAAGAAAAGGAACAAAATGAAAAAGACAATAACTTTTAAACCACTTGAAAATTACCTCAAACAATCAAACTCTCAAGATTCAGTAGTAAAAGATAATAGAATGTTAGATCTGGAAAGGATATTAGAGAGTGTTTAGAAAAAACAACTTGCATTGCATCTGACTCCAGGTCCAGTGCTCTTTCTACTCTGAGCTGCTGCTTACCAGAAAGTACCATCTTCTTAAAAATCAATGAATGATATCCCAAACATTTTGAAACGTATGTAAATTTTGAGTTAAAATAGTTAACATTTCACAGGAATTCAACTACTGGTGCTATATTTTATACATAATACATTATCCTGTTAAATGCATTGACTATTAGACAAGGAATTATGAATCATTTGTCAAATAATATTTATCTTTCAATGGAATCCATTGTGTCCACAATTGCAAAGCAATATTGAAGGGTACTAAGATAGTTTGGGTTGTCAGCTAGGACATGAAAAATGTAGGTTTACTATACAGAACTGGATATGATAATATATTCATTAAAGTTATGTTCTAACTGTTCAATAGACTTCTAGTAGATTAATTTAAATAGTTCCCCATACCGTGCTGCATCAGGATTTGATTTGTATGCCATCTGTTGCAATGCACTTGGTTTTACTTGCCTGTCAATGAGAAATACTACTTCCAAATGTCTTCATGGTTTTGTCCATACTGGACTTTGGTTATGATTTTTCACCTTCTACTCCCCTGAAATCATTATCCTAAAGTAACTTTTTTTAGGCACCTATTTTCTGGGGATCAACATGTAAAAAAACATTTATATTGTCTTGAGGAGTTGTCAACAACAATAAATTGAAATAAAAAAGAAATGTATGATTTTCTCTTTCTAGGCCATATTACTGATTTTCCCACTGGAATATTGGGCAGCCATGTGGGTGGAAAACTTGACAATTGACAACCTGTTAGTTAAATATTGTTTTTCTTCTCTCTCCCCTCTTTTTGACTCTTAGGGTTTAGTCACAGGAGGATAAAACTAAAAGTTGTTTCATTTCTGGGCATTTTTTCCTTTGTAGTCTCTGTGCTCTGGTTTCTTATTAGACTGCTTTGTGAGAGCAGCCTTTCTTTATCAAGGTTGAGTCCTGGTATAAACTGTTATGTTTGTTTGTGTAGGAGAGGAACACTAAGAGAAACTTTCAGGCTGAGGGACAGAACCAAAATTAGAAGAGAAACTTTGAAAATGTTTGATGAAAGTCTGGCTAAATGGCTTTAAGGACATCTAGCCACAAACTGTTTCCCAGAGCAAATATGTAATGGCAATTGCAATTAAAGACATAAATATTTCCAATCCTTTATTCAACTCAGAGGCTAGGCTGTAGCAGGAATCTTTCCTCGGAATCTTTTCTTCTTTCCTTGGAAGCTGCCTCAGCCTAAAGTCTGCTAGGCAACAGATCCCTGATCCCAACATATTTCTCCCTGTCTAAATTCTTCATTAGAGTCATTTTCTTTACTGCCTCCCTCTTAAAATATTCATACATAATAAAGTAATTTAACCAAACCATACAGAAGTATGATTTACACTGTGCTTTTATCCAGGCAGAAAATGGAGGTTTGGGTATTTATATGCATATGTTGGGAGGAAGGAGAGCGGATACAATGTATGGAGGCAAAGGGCAAGGAAAAATAAATGGAAACACTACTTCACAAAGTTCTTCAGTTGCAATCTAGAAGGGAAGAAGGGTTGACAGGGGGATTCAAAAGTTTTAAGCAGAATATAGTAAGCTTTCAGTCTGACAACTCACTCTGCAGAATGTACTTCCTTGCAGACCCCTATATGACCATGACTCAACAAGAAATAGA
Organism: Gorilla gorilla gorilla; assembly: GCF_029281585.2. Lineage (NCBI taxonomy): Eukaryota > Metazoa > Chordata > Mammalia > Primates > Hominidae > Gorilla > Gorilla gorilla. The sequence continues at coordinate 132,088,796 of NC_073247.2, forward strand.
TAGCACACTTGACAAAAAAAGGATAATTGGAAGAAGATTTATTTACAAAAGGATTACTTACAGAAGCATAGATATAGGGAACCACCAATAACACAGTAACCCAGCCTAGTAAGAGCTGAACTCTTACCATCTCTTGACCATAAGGTATAGGAGCAGGAAATGGTTACTAGAACTCAGAAGGAATGAGTTGTGTACAACTGGCTGCCTTGAGAGGAGTGGTGACTTTGTTGAAGGACTAAGCTAGCCCAAGGTGATCTTTTAGGGAGAATAAATATTGCAACTTAATTTTTCTCATTGGCCAAACCCAACCAAAAGCTGGCGGCGGGGGTGGGGGAACAACAACAAAAAAAACAAAAACAAACAAAAAAAAAGATTGATGCAGCCCATACAGGTCAGACTCCTAAAAAAAGAAAGCAGGGTGGAGAAAGGTGGAGAGTGCATCTGGAGGGGCAAACTGGCGATATCTAGCACAGTTACTGAGTGGAGGTTCTGTGAGCAGACTCCTTGGAGCCTGGCATAGTGTTGGAATCATCTACTGAACCAACCCTAGGGACTGCGGCAATTTTATTTTCATACACACTTTGCTTTGTGGCTGTGGGGTCAAAGGCATTAGGCTTTTCCATTATAGAATTTTTTTCTCTATTCTTTAGTATTCATTCCCTTTTCAAATTTTCTCATTCATACTTTCCTAATCTGGTGCCCTTTGGGATATCATTTAGAACTCTTTTGCTTGCATGTGACAAACAAATGAACAAAAAAATTCAAATTGACTTAAGGATAAAGGGGAATTTACCAAATCAAAAAACTGAAAAGTCCAGTTGTAGTTTGCATTCAGGCATAGCCAGGTCCAGGAACTCAAAGATGCGATTAGGAACCAGTCTCTCTCCACCTCTGTATTCTGCTTTCTACCACAAATCAAGATTGGCAAGGTGGCTGCCTGCCTTGCCAGGCCTACATCCTCAAAGGCTAATGTCCAGTTGAAAAGAAAGCTTCTCTTCCCCGAATATTCAAATAAAAAACAAAAGATTCTTCCTGTGTCCAAGTGTTCTCATTGTTCAATTCCCACCTATGAGTGAGAACATGCGGTGTTTGGTTTTTTTGTCCTTGCGATAGTTTGCTGAGAATGATGGTTTCCAGCTTCATCCATGTCCCTACAAAGGACATGAACTCATCCTTTTTTATGGCTGCATAGTTTTCCATGGTGTATATGAGCCACATTTTCTTAATCCAGTCTATCATTGTTGGACATTTGGGTTGGTTCCAAGTCTTTGCTATTGTGAATAGTGCCACAATAAACATACATGTGCAAGTGCCTTTATAGCAGCATGATTTATAATCCTTTGGGTATATACCCAGTAATGGGATCACTGGGTCAAACGGTATTTCTAGTTCTAGATCCTTGAGGAATTGCCACACAATCACACACTGGGGCCTGTCGTGGGGTCGGGGGAGAGGGGAGGGATAGCATTAGGAGATATACCTAATGTAAATGACGAGTTAATGGGTGCAGCACGACAACATGGAACATGTATACATATGTGACAAACCTGCACGTTGTGCACATGTACCCTAGAACTTAAAGTATAATAATAAAAAAGTGAAAGTAATAAATGAAAAAAAAAGATTCTTAAGCGAGGCTTCAAGTGGCTGACTAGTGGCATCTCATATTTGCCTCCTCTACTAATAAGAACTAAAATAACAAGTAGATAATCATGCTTAGAATAGACTATCCAAGAAAGAACACTGGAATTCAACAGAAATGTGATAGGAAACACCTAAAGCAAAGAAGGAGAGGGAAGCAAAGCAGCCTAATCAGCTGGAATCAACTGGAAGCCTGGAGAGGCTCCCCAGTGCTGAGAAAGAGTAAATAAGAGGCCCCCACGAGATCCCCATTCCCACCGTGAATCCCTGACATTCTAGCCAGGGGAGAGCCCCTAGATTCTTGCAGGCCCTGAAACTAACCTGGAGAGCTACCTGGAAACTGCACGATGACACTGCTCCAGGGAGAGTCTGTGCTGGGCCCCACACTCCCTCCCATTCCTAAGCAGCTACATACAGCAAAGTGCCATTTTGAGATCCCAGCCCACAATAGACTGCACATTGTCCTGGGGCCCAGCAGCACCCTGGCTGAGGTGCCACCCAATTGCAGTTTGCCACAGGGCTGAGGCACAAACAAGATGCAGACTGGCACAACCAAACTTGGGATACAAGAAGAGCACGCATTCCCCACCTGCTAGAATAGGCTGCTGCCACTGAAGGCAACTTGCGGTCCCCAGTGGCAGGGCTGCAGCATGGCTGCTGCCACATCCCACTTGAGCATTCCGCTGGGCCCTAGGAATTGCCTCACCTTTGCCTAGTACGGCAAGTGCCTGCATGCACTGTCGAGGGAACTGCCCACCCCGGCATTGCCCCCCACTCCATGCCAGAGCACACAGTCAAGGGGTCTGGGAACTACCCAACCCAGTTCCACCTTTAACATCTGAGTACTCCTCCTGGTGGCTGAGATTGGGCCTACCCACCTTGCTGCTACCACCCAGCTGGCACCTACCTGAACATGCCACCTGCAGACCTGGAGGCTGGCCCACCCAGACCATCGCAGCCACCACCAATGCCAGCGTGCATCACTCAGGACGCAGAGGGTTCTCTTGCCACTGCTACTGCCATTGCCCACACCACATCAGCTGCCCAAGGGCCCTGCCCACTTGCCCAGCCCACCACTGCCACTACCAGCATCTGAGCAAGCCACCTGGAGGCCCAAGGATCAGTCCCCCTGGACCCATTGACGTTAGTGCCAGTATACACTGCCCTGGGGCCCAAGGACAGACACAGCCCATAGCTGCTGTCACTGGGGCCCAAAGACTGGCCCACGTGGTATCTCAGTACCCAGCAAAATTTCATTAATAAACATACCTTAAGCCATCCAGGAAATTACAGATACCAGACGTTACTTACAGCCAAAGAAATCACACAGAGGCCCGGTGTGGTGGCTCACATCTGTAATCCCAACACTTTGGGAGAGCAAGGTGGGAGGATTGCTTGAGGCCAGTGGTTGAAGACCAGCCTGGGCAACATGTTGAGACCCTGTCTCCGCCAATAATGATAATAATAATAATAATAGTAAAAAAAGAAATCATACAGAGACTATGCTACTGCATGCACTCAGAATCAGAGCCAAAGTGCCCTGTCCAACCAACACCATAGACACGTCATGAAAAAGTCCTCCTCTACAAAAGCAAATTCAAAAAATTGGAGGAAGAAACTGCTACACCAGATGCACAAATATTAACATCGGGACACAGGAAACATGAAAAAGCAAGGAAATATGACACCTCCAAAGGAACACAATAATTCTTCAGAACAGATCCCAATCGAAAAGAAATTTATTAAATTCCAGAAAAGGAATTAAAAATATTGATTTTAGAGAAGCTCAGTGATTCCAAATAGCCAAAGCAATTGTAAGCAAAAAGAGCAAAGCTGGAGGCATCATATTACCTGACTTCAAATTATACTACAAGGCTATAGTAACCAAAACAGCATGGTACTGGTATAAAAATAGATGCATAGATCAATGGAACAGAATAGAGAACCCATAAATGAATCCACATATTTATAGCCAACTGATCTTTGACAAAATTAATGAGAACATACACTGGGGAAAGGGCACTCTATTTAAGAAACGATGCTGGGAAAGTTGAATAGCCAAAAGCAGAAGAATGAAACTGGACCCCTGTCTCTCACCATATATGAAAATCAAATCAAACTGGTTTAAAAAGAAAGCGAGCATCCAAACTGGAAAAGAGGAAGTCAAATTTTCTCTCTTTCCTAATGATATTGAAATTTTTATATCTGGGAAAACCTAGAAAGTTTACCAAAAAACTCTTAGATCTGGTAAATAAATTCAGTAAAATTGCAGGATACAAAATCAACATACAAAGATCAGTAGTGTTTCTATACACCTAATGAATTAGCTGAGAAAGATCAAGAAGGTAATCTCATTTATAATAGCTACAAAAAAGAACAAAATACCAAGGAATAATCTTAATCAAGGAGATGAAAGACCTCTACAACGAAAACTACTAAATGCTAATGAAAGAAATTAAAGAGGACACAAACAAATGGAAAGACATTCCATGTTCATATGTTCATGGATTGGAATAATTAATATAATTAAAATGGCCATATGCCCAAAGTAACCTATAGATTCAATGTAGTTCCTATCAAATACCAATGTCATTTTTTCACAGACTTAAAAAAATCCTAATATTTGTATAGAACCAAAAAAGAACCTGAATAGCCAAAGCAATCCTGAGCAAAAAGAAGAAACCTGGAGGCATCACATTACCTGACTTCAAAATATATTACAAGGATATAGTAAACCAGAATAGCATGGCATTCATATAAAAACAGATACATAGACCAATAGAACAGAACAGAGAGTCCAAAAATTAATCCACGTATTTACAGCCAACTGATTATTGACAAAGATGCCAAGACCACACACTGGGGAAAAGGGAATCTGTTCAATAAATGGTGCTGGAAAAATTGAATATACATATGCAGATGAATGAAACTGGACCCCTATCTCTCACCATATACAAAAATCAACTCAAGATGGATTAAAGACTTAAACATAAGATCCCAAAATATAAAACTACTAGAAGAAAACATATGGAAAACACTTCAGGACATTGGTCTAGGAAAAGATTTTATGGCTAAGACCTCAAAAGCACAGACAACAAAAACAAAAATAAACAAATAGGACTATAGTAAACTTAAAAATCATAACAGGGATCTCTGAAAAAGAAAAAATAAAATAAAATAAAAAGTTTCTGCACAGTAAAAGAAACAATCAATAGAATGAAGAGACTACCTGTTGAATGAGAAAATATATTTGCAACCAATTCATCTGACAGGGGACTAATATTAAGAATATACAAGGAATTCAAACAACTAAACAATGAAAAAAAAATCCCATTAAAAAGTGGGTGCAGGACATAAATAGACATCTCTCAAAAGAAGACATACAAACGGACAACATGTATATGATAAAATGCTCAACATCACTAATCAACAGGGAAATGCAAATCAAAACCCCAATGAGATATCATCTTATCCCAGTTAGGATGGCTATTATTAAAAAGACAAAAAATAGCAGATGCTGGTGAGGATGTAGAGAAAAGGAAACTCTCTCTCTCTTTTTTTTTTTAGTGTCTCAAAGAAACTGTTTATTTGGAGATGTTTTGCTTGGAGAATATTTGTGAAGAAACTAGAGAAAGGAACAACGAAAGAACATTTTACAGTTTGTTTGTAATGAGCCTTGTACTTTACATAAGTTATCCAATTCAATTGAATTCTCACAATAGTTCTGTGAGGTAGATATTATAATCAACACTTTACTGATGAAGAAAATCAAGTCTCCTAAACTGACACAGTTAAGTGATATCAAACCTGGTTTGTATGACAATATACTGTCTTCCATTTTAAAAAGCAAATTGTACATAAATCTGTCATACTGAACCAAGTAGCTAAACCTATATACTTATTTAATTACCTTTTCACCTTAACGAAATTGTTTTACTTTTTTTTATTATTATACTTTAAGTTCTAGGGTACTTGTGCACAATGTGCAGGTTTGTTACATATGTATACATGTGCCATGTTGGTGTGCTGCACCCATTAACTCATCATTTACATTAGGCATATCTCCTAATGCTATCCCTCCCCACTCCCCCCACCCCACAACAGGCCCCGGTGTGTGATGTTCCCCTTCCTGGGTCCAAGTGTTCTCATTGTTCAATTCCCACCTATGAGTGAGAACATGCAGTGTTTGGTTTTTTCTCCTTGTGATAGTTTGCTGAGAATGATGGTTTCCAGCTTCATCCATGTCCCTGCAAAAGACATGAACTCATCCTTTTTTATGGCTGCATAGTATTCCATGGTGTATATGTGCCACATTTTCTTAATCCAGTCTATCATTGATGGACATTTGGGTTGGTTCCAAGTCTTTGCTATTGTGAATAGTGCCACAATAAACATACGTGTGCATGTGTCTTTACAGCAGCATGCTTTATAATCCTTTGGGTATATACCCAGTAATGGGATGGCTGGGTCAAATGGTATTTCTAGTTCTAGATCCCTGAGGAATTGCCACACTATCTTCCACAATGGTTGAACTAGTTTACGTCTCACCAACAGTGTAAAACTGTTCCTATTTCTCCACATCCTCTCCAGCACCTGTTGTTTCCTGACTTTTTAATGATCACCATTCTAACTGGTGTGAGATGGTATCTCATTGTGGTTTTGATTTGCATTTCTCTGATGGCCAGTGATGATGAGCATTTTTTCATGTGTCTGTTCAGTGCATAAATGTCTTCTTTTGAGAAGGATTTGTTCATATCCTTCGCCCACTTGTTGATGGGGTTGTTTGTTTTTTTTTTGTAAATTTGTTTGAGTTCTTTGTAGATTCTGGATATTAGCCCTTTCTCAGATGAGTAGATTGCAAAAATTTTCTCCCATTCTGTAGGTTGCCTGTTCACTCTGATGGTAGTTTCTTTTGCTGTGCAGAAGCTCTTTAGTTGAATTAGATCCATTTGTCAATTTTGGCCTTTGTTGCCATTGCTTCTGGTGTTTTAGACATGAAGTCCTTGCCCATGCCTATGTCCTAAATGGTATTGCCTAGGTTTTCTTCTAGGGTTTTTATGGGTTTAGGTCTAACATTTAAGTCTTTAATCCATCTTGAATTAATTTCTGTATAAGGTGTAAGGAAGGGATCCAGTTTCAGCTTTCTACATATGGCAAGCCAGTTTTCCCAGCACCATTTGTTAAATAGGGAATTGTTTCCCCATTTCTTGTTTTTGTCAGGTTTGTCAAAGATCAGATAGTTGTAGACGTGTGGTATTATTTCTGAGGGCTCTGTTGTGTTCCATTGGTCTATATGTCTGTTTTGGTACCAGTACCATGCTGTTTTGGTTACTGTAGCCTTGTAGTATAGTTTGAAGTCAGGTAGCGTGATGCCTCCAGCTTTGTTCTTTGGGCTTAGGATTGACTTGGCAATGCGGGCTCTTTTTTGGCTCCATATGAACTTTAAAGTATTTTTTTCCAATTCTGTGAAGAAACTCATTGGAAGCTTGATGGGGATGGCATTGAATCTATAAATTACCTTGGGCAGTATGGCCATTTTCACGATATTGATTCTTCCTATCCATGAGCATGGAATGTTCTTCCATTTGTTTGTATGCTCTTTTATTTCCTTGAGCAGTGGTTTGCAGTTCTCCTTGAAGAGGTCCTTCACATCCCTTGTAAGTTGGATTACTAGGTATTTTATTCTGTTTGAAGCAATTGTGAATGGGAGTTCACTCATGATTTGGCTCTCTGTTTGTCTGTTATTGGTGTATAAGAATGACTGTGATTTTTGCACATTGATTTTGTATCCTGAGACTTTGCTGAAGTTGCTTATCAGCTTAGGGAGATTTTGGGCTGAGACGATGGGGTTTTATAGATATGCAATCATGTCATCTGCAAACAGGGACAATTTGACTTCCTCATTTCCTAATTGAATACCCTTTATTTTATTTCTCTCTCCTGCCTGATTGCCCTGGCCAGAACTTCCAACACTATGTTGAATAGGAGTGGTGAGAGAGGGCATCCCTGTCTTGTGCCAGTTTTCAAAGGGAATGCTTCCAGTTTTTGCCCATTCAGTATGATATTGGCTGTGGGTTTGTCATAAATAGCTCTTATTATTTTGAGATACTTCCCAACAATACCTAATTTATTGAGAGTTTTTAGCATGAAGGGCTGTTGAATTTTGTCAAAGGCCTTTTCTGCGTCTATTGAGATAATCATATGGTTTTTGTCTTTGGTTCTGTTTATATGGTGGATTACATTTATTGATTTGCATATGTTGAACCAGCCTTGCATCCCAGGGATGAAGCCCACTTGATCATGGTGGATAAGATTTTTGATGTGCTGCTGGATTCGGTTTGCCAGTATTTTATCGAGGATTTTTGCATCGATGCTCATCAGAGATATTGGTGTAAAATTCTCTATTTTTGTTGTGTCTCTGCCAGGCTTTGGTATCAGGATGATGCTGGCCTCATCAAATGAGTTAGGGAGGATTCCCTCTTTTTCTATGGATTGAAATAGTTTCAGAAGGAATGGCACCAGCTCCTCCTTGTACCTCTGGTAGATTTCGGCCGTGAATCCATCTGGCCCTGGACTTTTTTTGGTTGGTAAGCTATTAATTATTGCCTCAATTTCAGAGCCTGTTATTGGTCTATTCAGAGATTCAACTTCTTCCTGGTTTAGTCTTGGGAGGGTGTAGGTGTCCAGGAATTTATCCATTTCTTTTAGATTTTCTAGTTCATTTGCATAGAGGTGTTTATAGTATTCTCTGATGGTGGTTTGTATTTCTGTGGGATCGGCGATGATATCCCCTTTATCATTTTTTATTGTGTCTATTTGATTCTTCTCTTTTTTCTTCTTTATTAGTCTTGCTAATGGTCTATCAATTGTGTTGATCTTATCAAAAAACCAGCTCCTGGATTCATTGATTTTTTGAAGGGTTTTTTGTGTCTCTAGCTCCTTCAGTTATGCTCTGATCTTAGTTATTTCTTGCCTTCTGCTAGCTTTTGAATGTGTTTGCTCTTGCTTCTCTAGTTCTTTTAATTGTGATGTTAGGGTGTCGATTTTAAATCTTTCCTGCTTTCTCTTGTGGGCATTTAGTGCTATAAATTTCCCTCTACACACTGCTTTGAATGTGTCCCAGAGATTCTGGTATGTTGTGTCTTTGTTCTCATTGGTTTCAAAGAACATCTTTATTTCTGCCTTCATTTCGTTATGTACCCAGTAGTCATTCAGGAGCAGGTTGTTCAGTTTCCATGTAGTTGTGTAGTTTTGAGTGAGTTTCTTAATCCTGAGTTCTAGTTTGATTGCAATGTGGTCTGGGAGACAGTTTGTTATAATTTCTGTTCTTTTACATTTGCTGAGGACAGCTTTACTTCCAACTATGTGGTCAATTTTGGAATAAGTGTGGTGTGGTGCTGAGAAGAATGTATACTCTGTTGATTTGGGGTGGAGAGTTCTGTAGATGTCTATTAGGTCCACTTGGTGCAGAGCTGAGTTCAATTCTTGGATATCCCTGTTAACTTTCTGTCTCGTTGATCTGTCTAATGTTGACAGTGGGGTGTTAAAGTCTCCCATTATTATTGTGTGGGAGTCTAAGTCTCTTTGCAGGTCTCTGAGGACTTGCTTTATGAATCTGGGTGCTCCTGTATTGGGTGCATATATATTTAGGATAGTTAGCTCTTCTTGTTAAATTGATCCCTTTACCATTATGTAATGGCCTTCTTTGTCTCTTTTGATCTTTGTTGGTTTAAAGTCTGTTTTATCAGAGACTAGGATTGCAACCCCTGCTTTTCTTTTTTTGTTTTCCATTTGCTTGGTAGATCTTCCTCCATCCCTTTATTTTGAGCCTATGTGTGTCTCTGCACGTGAGATGGGTTTCCTGAATACAGCACACTGATGGGTTACTTGACTCTTTATCCAATTTGCCAGTCTGTGTCTTTTAATTGGAGCATTTAGCCCATTTACATTTAAGGTTAATATTGTTATGTGTGAATTTGATCCTGTCATTATGATGTTAGCTGGTTATTTTGCTCGTTAGTTGATGCAGTTTCTTCCTAGCATCCATGGTCTTTACAATTTGGCATGTTTTTGCAGTGGCTGGTACCGGTTGTTCCTTTCCATGTTTAGTGCTTCCTTCAGGAGCTCTTTTAGGGCAGGCCTGGTGGTGACAAAATCTCTCAGCATTTGCTTGTCTGTAAAGGATTTTATTTCTGCTTCACTTATGAAGCTTAGTTTGGCTGGATATGAAATTCTGGGTTGAAAATTCTTTTCTTTAAGAATGTTGAATATTGGCCCCCACTCTCTTCTGGCTTGTAGAGTTTCTGCCGAGAGATCAGCTGTTAGTCTGATGGGCTTCCCTTTGTGGGTAACCCGACCTTTCTCTCTGGCTGCCCTTAACATTTTTTTCTTCATTTCAACTTTGGTGAATCTGACAATTATGTGGCTTGGAGTTGCTCTTCTTGAGGAGTATCTTTGTGGTGTTCTCTGTATTTACTGAATGTGAATGTTGGCCTGCCTTGCTAGATTGGGGAAGTTCTCCTGGATAATATCCTGCAGAGTGTTTTCCAACTTGGTTCCATTCTCCCCGTCACTTTCAGGTACCCCAATCAGACATAGATTTGGTCTTTTCACATAGTCCCATATTTCTTGGAGGCTTTGTTCATTTCTTTTTATTCTTTTTTCTCTAAATTTCTCTTCTCACTTCATTTCATTCATTTGATCTTTAATCACTGATACCCTTTCTTTCAGTTGATCGAATCAGCTACTGAAGCTTGTGCATTTGTCACGTAGTTCTTGTGCCATGGTTTTCAGCTCCATCAGGTCCTTTAAGGACTTCTTTGCATTGGTTATTCTAGTTAGCCATTTGTCTAATCTTTTTTCAAGGTTTTTAACTTCTTTGCGATGGGTTCGAACTTCCTCCTTTAGCTTGGAGAAGTTTGATCTTCTGACGCCTTCTTCTCTCATCTCATCAAAGTCATTCTCCGTCCAGCTTTGTTCCATTGCTGGTGAGGAGCTGCATTCCTGTGGAGGAGGAGAGGCACTCTGATTTTTAGAATTTTCAGTTTTTCTGCTCTGTTTTTTCCCCATCTTTGTGGTTTTATCTACCTTTGGTCTTTGATGATGGTGACGTACAGATGGGGTTTTGGTGTGGATGTCCTTTCTGTTTGTTGGTTTTCCTTCTAACAGTCAGGACCCTCAGCTGCAGGTCTGTTGGAGTTTGCTGGAGGACCACTCCAGACCCTGTTTGCCTTGGTATCAGCAGCGGAGGTTGCAGAACAGTGAATATTGCTGAACATCAAATGTTGCTGCCTGATCATTCCTCCTGAAGTTTCATCTCAGAGGGGTACCCAGCCGTGTGAGGTGTCAGTGTGCCCCTACTGGGGAGTGCCTCCCAATTAGGCTACTTGGGGGTCAGGAACCCACTTGAGGAGGCAGTCTGTCTGTTCTCAGATCTCCAGCTGCGTGCTGGGAGAACCACTACTCTCTTCAAAGCTGTCAGACAGGGTCATTTAAGTCTGCAGAGGTTTCTGCTGCCTTTTGTTTGGCTATGCCCTGACCCCAGAGGTGGAGTCTACAGAGGCAGGCAGGCCTCCTTGAGCTGCGGTGGGCTCCACCCAGTTTGAGCTTCCTGGCCGCTTTGTTTACCTACTCGAGCCTTGGCAATGGTGGGCACCCCTCCCCCAGCCTCGCTGCCGCCTTGCAGTTTGATCTCAGACTGCTGTGCTAGCAATGAGCGAGGCTCCGTGGGTGTGGGACCCTCTGAGCCATATGCGGGATATAATCTCCTGGTGTTCCATTTGCTAAGGCCATTGGAAAAGCACAGTATTAGGGTGGGAGTGACCCGATTGTCCAGGTGCCATCTGTCACAGCTTTGCTTGGCTAGGAAAGGGAATTCCCTGACCCTTTGTGCTTCCTGGGTGAGGCAATGCCTCTCCCTGCTTTGGCTCATGCTCAGTGCATTGCACCCACTGTCCTGCACCCACAGTTCGACAAGCCCCAGTGAGATGAACCCAGTACCTCAGTTGGAAATGCAGAAATCACCCATCTTCTGCCTTGCTCATGCTAGGAGCTGTAGACTGGAGCTGTTCCTATTTGGCCATCTTCAAAAAGGGAACTCTTATACACAGTTGGTGGGATGTAAATTAATACAACTACTGTAGAAACAGTATAGGGATTTCTTTAAAAAAATAAAAAACTAAAAATAATCCTACAATATGATCCAACAATGCCATTACTTGGTATTCATCTGAAGGAAAAGAAATTGTTATATCAAAGGGATACCTGCACTCCCATGTATATCCTAGCACTATTCATAATAGCAAAGATATGGAATCAACCTAAATGTTTATCAAAGAATGAATGGATCAAGAAAATGTCACACACACACACACACACACACACACACACACACACACACACAATGGAATACTATTCAGCCATAAAATATGAAATCATGTCATTTGCAGCAACATGGATGGAACTGGAGGCCATTATGTTAAGTGAAATAAGCCAGGCACAAAAAGGCAAGTATTGGATTTTCTCCCTCACGTGGGAGCTAAAAAACTTGATCTCATGGAGATAGAGATTAGAATGATAGATACCAGCAGCTGGGAAGGGTGTGTGGGTGGGAGAGGGGGAAAGAAGAGAGGTTGGTTAACGAGTGTACAGTTAAATAGAAGAAATGTTCTAATATTTGATGGCAGAGTAGGGTGACTATAGTTAGCAATAATGTATTGCATATTTCAAAGTAGCTAGAAGAGAGGATATGAAATGTTCCCAACACATGGAAATGTAAATACTCAAGAGGATGGATACTCCAAGTTGATAATAATACACTCTACACATTTAACACTTACATTTACCCCATAAATATGTAAAATAGTATCAATAGAATAATACTTTATAAAAAAATAAAAATGAGTCTCTCACTGGCTTGAATTTGATCCTGTGCCAATCCCTGAACCAATCTCTGTGGCCACTGGAAGAAACATCTGTGATTGGCCAGGCTTCGGTCACATGCCCACCCCTGGAGCTTAGAGTGATATCAACACGACTGAAACTGCCTGGAATGACTGTCAGGGAAAGGTAATCCCCTGAGGAAAATTGAGGTGATGTGACCAAAGAGGAGTGAATGAATATGAAGTGGCAGATAGAATAGGTGTTCACTACATTTTGTCAAACAGTGTCCTATCAAATTCTACAACTACTTATGATTATACCTGAACATTTCGATTAAAATATTTTCAAAATTTTAACATGAAGATCTCCAAAAAACAGTTTTTTATCCCACCCTAGCATTTTTTCACATTTGCTCAAAAGAAAGAAGGAGTAGGAAGAGAGAGAGAAAGAGAAAGAAGCCTCCTTGACTTACTGTGCTTTGCCTTTGCCAAAGAAAATTCTATAATTAAATTCTGCATTAGAAATCGAGCTTGTGGCTAGGCACAGTGGCTCATGCCTGTAATCCTAACACTTTGGGAGGCCAAGACAGGAGAACTGCTTGAGGCCAGGAGGTCGAGGCCAGCCTGGGCAACATAGCAAGACCCATCTCTATAGCATAAAAGAATAACATAAAAAGAAATAGGAAAACAGTGGGATCCTGTCTCTATGAAGTAAACAAATAAATAAAATAGTATAAAAAGAATAAAATAGGAAAATATTAACAAAAGAAGTCTAAGACTTATACTCTGAAATCTACTGTTATTGAAATAAATTAAAGAACTAAATAAAGGGAAAGACATTGTGCTCATGGATTAGAAGGTTAATATTGTTAAAATGACAATGCTCACCAAATTGATCTACAAATTCAATACAATTCTTTCAAAATTCCAACTAACTTTTTTTTTCCCAGAAATTGACAAGGTGATCCAAAAATTCTTATGGAAATAGAAGGGACACAGAATAGTCAAAATAGTATTTTAAAGGAAGAACAAAGCTGAAAGACTTACAATTTAAAATTTTACTACAGACAGCGGGTGTACTGGCTCATGCCTGTAATCCCAGTGCTTTGGGAGGCCAAGGTAGGAGGATCATTTGAGCCCAGGAGTTCAAAGTTACAGTGAGCTAAGATTGTATGACTGCACTCCAGCCTGGGAAACAGAGTGAGACCTTGTCCCTATAAAAATAAAAATAAAATTTAAAAATGATAAAACTCTTAGAAGAAAACATAAACCCTCATGCCCTTCGATTAAACAATTGTTTCTTAAATATAACACCAAGAGCACAAGTGACAAAAAATAGATAAATTGGACTTTATTAAAATTAAAGTCTTTGTGCTTTAAAAGACACTATCAAGAAAGTGAAAATACAACCCACAGAATAAGAGAAAATATTTGCAAATTATATATCTGTTAAGGGTCTAGTATCCAGAATATGTAAAGAACTCTTACACTTAAACAATAAAAAGGCAAATAACTCAACTAAAGATGTATAAAGAATCCAAATAGATATTTCTTCAGAGAAGATATGCAAATGGTCAATAAACACATGAAAAGATGCTCAACATCATTACTTTTTAGAGAAATGCCAATCAAAACCACAATAAGGTCTTATGTTTATGTCTTTGATCCATTTTGAACTGATTTTTGTGAATGGTGTAAAATAAGAGTCCAATTTTATTTTTTTGAATATGCATATCCAGTTTTCCCAACACCACTTATTAAAGAGACTATTGTTTCTCCATTATATATTTTTGGCACCTTGTTGATTAGATGATCATACATGTGTGGGTTTATTTCTGGGCTCTCTCTTCTGTTCCATTGGTCTATGTGTCTGCTTTTATGCCAGTACCATATTTTGATTACTATAGTTTGGTACTATAGTTTGAAATCAGGATATATGATTCCTGCAGCTTTGTTCTTACTGCTCAAAATTGTTTTAGTTATGTGGATTCTGTTGTGGTTTTATAAGCATTTTAGATTTTTTTTCTATTAAAAAAGTCAAAAAATAACAAATGTTGGTAAAGATGTGGAGAAAAGGAAACCCTTTCACTGCTGTACACTGTTGGGAGGGAATGTAAATTGGTACAAACGTTATGAAAAACAGTACAGAGATTCCTCAAAAAATTAAAAATAGAACTACCACAGGGTCTAGCAACCCACTTCTGGGTATATATCCAAAAGAAATAAAATCACTATCTCAGAGACATGTCTACACTTTCATATTCATTGCAGCATTATTCAAAGGAGCCAAGACAGAAAAACAATCTAAGTGTTCATTGGCAAATGAATGAATACACAGTATGTAGATAGATAGATAGATAGATAGATACACACACACACATATATGTACACATATATATACACACATATATAAATACACATATATATACCTATATATATATATAAAATAGAATGTTATTCACCCTTTAAAAAGAAGGAAATCCTGCCATTGGCAACAATGCAGATGAACCTTCAGGACATTATGCTAAGCAAACTAAACCAGACACAAAAAGTCAAATATTGCATGACCTCAGTTATATGCAGAATCTGAAAACAAAAGCTGAACTCATAGTTACAGAGAATAGAAGGGTGGTTATCAGGCGTTAGGGCATGAGGGGAAAGGAGAGATATTGGTCAAAGGGTACAAACCTTCAGTTGTAACATGAGTGAACACTGGAGACCAAATGTAAAGCATGGTGACTATAGTTAGTAATAATACATTGTATACTTGAAATTTGCTGAGAGTAGATCTCAAGTGTTCTCACCACGCACACACAAAGGTAATATGTGAGGTGATAGATATGTTAATTACCTTAATTGCGTTAATCATTTCACAATGTATATGTGTATATCAAAACATCAAATTGTACACCCTAAATATATACAATTTTTGTCAGTAATGTTTCAGTAAAGCTGGAAAAAAGATACATTTCACACCCTCTATGATGGCTGTAATTTTTAAAAGTGAACAATAACATGGGTTATTAGAACCCTAACGTACTACTGGAGGAAATTTTAAATGGTGAAGCCATTTTGAAATAATTGTTTGACAGTTCCTCAAAAGGTTAAATATAGAGTTACCATAGGACCCAGCCATTTCACTCCTAGATATACATTGAAGGTAATTGATAATATATGTCCACACAAAAGCATGTACACAAATGTTCATAGCAGCAATATTCATAATAACCAAAAGTAGAAACAACTGAAATGTCCACCGACTGACAGATAGATAAATTATGGTGTATTATTCAGCCATAAAAGGAATATAATACTGATTCATACTATAGTATAGATGAACCTCAAAACATTATGGTAAGTGAAAAGAACCAGACACAAAAGGCCAAATTAGAGACTGCTAACGGGGATGACTATACATATATATGGAGATGGGCTTTAAAAGGTGATTACGCCATGAGGGCTGGACCCTTGTTAATGGGGTTAAGGCCTTCATAAAAGATGCTTCACAGCATTTGGTTAGCTTGTTCTCATGCCTTCTGCCATGTAAGGACACAGCAAGAAAATCCTCATCAGACCAAATGCCAATGCCTTGATCTTGAATTTCTCAGCCTCCAGAACTGTGAGAAATAAATTTCTATTTTATTTATTT
Organism: Gorilla gorilla gorilla; assembly: GCF_029281585.2. NCBI lineage: Eukaryota > Metazoa > Chordata > Mammalia > Primates > Hominidae > Gorilla > Gorilla gorilla. The sequence goes on from NC_073247.2 coordinate 132,104,966, forward strand.
ATTTATTTATTTTTGAGACAGAGTTTCATTCTCGTTGCCCAGGCTGGAGTGCAATGGTATGATCTCAGCTCACCACAACCTCCGTCTCCCGGGTTCAAGCGATTCTCCTGCCTCAGCCTCCTGAGTAGCTGGGATTTCAGGCATGCACTGCCACGCCTGGCTAATTTTATATTTTTAGTAGAGATGGGATTTCTCCATGTTGGTCAGGGTGGTCTCGAACTCTCGACCCCAGGTGATCTGACCGCTTCGGCCTCCCAAAGTGCTGCAATTACAGGCGGGAGCCACTGCGCCTGGCCTCTAAATTTGTATTTTTTTAAATAAATTACCCAGTCTGTGGTATTCTGTGGTATTCTATTTGCAGCACAAATAGACTAAGACAGAACAAAATGTGAGAAGGAAGAAGGAGAAATTTCTCATACAGCAGCTTTATGTTTTAACTTTTTGAGGAACTGTCAAACTGTGTTCCAAAGTACCTGCATCATTTTACATTTCCACTAGCAATGTATGAGGGTTCCAATTTCTCCACATACTTGCCAGCAGTTGTTATTGTCCAATTTTTTTAATTATAGTCATCCCACTGGGTGTGGAGTGACATTTCATTGTGATTGGATTTCCATGTACCTAATGAATAATGATATTGAGCAGTTTTTCATGTGCACATTGGCCGTTTGTATATCTTCTTTGGGGAAATTATTTAAATCCTCTGCTCATTTAAAAATTGGATTATTTGTCTTTTTATTATTAATTTGTTAGAATTATTTATATATTTTGGACCCTTATCAAATAAAAGATTTGCAAAATTTTTCTACTGTTTTGTGGGTTGTCTTTTCAATTTCTTGATAGTATCCTTTGAAGCACAAAAGTTTTACATTTTGATTAAGTCTAATTTATCTTTTTTTCTTTTGTTGCTTGTGCTTTTGGTGTCATATCTAAGAAATCATTTACTAATTCAAGGTCACAAAAGATTTACTCTTACGTTTTCTTCTAAGTGTTTTGTAGCTTTAGTTCTTACATTTAGATCTACAGCCATTTTGAGTTACCACACTTAATTACTGTAGCTTTGCAGTAAGTTTTGCAATCAGGAAATAATCTTTAAGATTATTTTAACAACCACTTGTTCAACAGATGGCTTTTCTGCATCCCTTGAATTTCCATGTGAATTTTTGGATCTGCTTGTCAATTTCTGCAAGAAAAGTTCTATCTCAATGTTGCTTTAGGATTTATAGTAGGTTTTCTCAATCTCAGAATTATTGGCATTTGGGGCCACATAATTTTTTGTTTTGGCTTTCCTGTACATTTTAGAATAGTTAACAGCATCCCTGGCCTCTATCCAATAGCTGCCACTAGTATGCCATGTAAAACAAAAACCAAACTCAGCCAGGCATGGTGGCTCACACGTGTAATCACAACGTTTTGGGAGTCCGAGTTGGGAGGATCACTTGAGGTCAGGAGTTCAACCAGCCCGAGCAACATAGTGAGATCCTGTCTCTACAAAAAATTTTAAAATTAGCTGGGCATGGTGGTGCATGCCTGTAGTCCTAGCTACTTGGGAGGCTGAGGAGGGAGGCTCATTTGAGCCCAGGAATTTGAGGTCACAGTGAGTTATGATCACACCACTGCACTCCAACCTAGGTGACAGAGCAAGACACTTTCTCTAAAAAATAAAAAGAAAAGAAAAAAAAGAAGAAACAAACTCAATTTCTCCTGTATGTTCACAGCACACTTCTGCTATCAGATATATGGGGATTTCTCCCCACCAGCAAGCAAGCAATCAATTCTGCAACAGACATCACCAGTTGGGCCTCCTCTAATTAATTCAATTCTGACAGTATCTACCTGGCGATAGCATCAGATCACACAGGTTGAAGAATCAGTCCTACAAGACTAAGCCCCACTTACAATGCTGATCGCAAGACCCAGATTATTTTATCTGTGATTCTGACCAACTGGCTATAAATCAAAGTTACCACAACCCCCTCCTTGGGTTCTATTAATTTTCTTGAGCAGTTCACAGAACTCAGGGAAACACTTTACTTACGTGTACTGCTCTATTACAAAAGATATTTTAAAGGATATAGATGAAGAGATACGTAGGGCAAAGAGTGTGGGAAGGGCACAGAGCTTCCACTTCCTCTCCAGGCATGCCTCTTTCCAGGGATCTCTATGTGTTCGGCTATCCAGAAGCTCTCTGAACCCAGTCCTTTTGGGTTTTTAGGGAAGCTTCATTAAGTAGGCATGATTGATTACATCACTGGCAATTTGTGATCAACCTTCAGCACTCTTCCCTCCCTAGAGGCTCGGAGTGGGGCTGAAAGTCCCAACCCTTTAATTCTACCTTAGTGTTTCCATCCTAGGGGCTACCAGCCATTAGCCTACTCATTAACATACAAGTGTTATGGAGAATGGTGTGAGAAAAAATTTTTAACGAAAATAAAACATACAAAAAGACACACCATTTTGAAGATCCCAAGGATTTTAGGAGTTGTATGCTAGGAAACTGGGATGAAGACCAAATATATATTTCACAATATCACATAATCTCTTCAGTTTTGGAAACCAAAACTGTCTTCAGACATTGCTGAATGTTCCCTAGGAGTCAAAATCACCCCAATTGACAACCACTGGTTTATAGTTTATGTCTTTAACATCACAATCTACCTTCAAGCTATTTACACTATTTCACGTATTGTATACAAGCCTTACAATAGAATACTTCTATGTCTCTCCTCGAGAACTTCCTGCTAATGTTATCATACATTTCACATACACATATGTTATAAGCCGCACAACATATTGTTAATAGTTTTGTTTAAACAATTATCTTTTAAAGAGATTTAAATTATAAGGCAAAATTCTTATGTATTTAATCACATAGTTACCATTTCCAGTTTTACTTATTCTTTTGTGTAGATCCAGATTTTCAACTAGTGTCATTTTCATTCTGTCTGAAGAATGTCCTTTTTGTGGTGCAGAACTGCTGATGGTGGTTTCTTTCAGCTTTTATATGCCTGTAAAGTTTACTTTGTCTTTGTTTTTGAACAATATTTTGAGGAGTATAGAATTCTAGATTGAGAGTGTTTTCTTTCACTTCTTTAAAGATGTTGTTTCACTCTCTTCTAGTTGATTCCTTCAAGAAATCTGATGTCATTCTTACCCTTGTGCCTTTGTATATAACATACTTTTTTTCCTCCTTGCTGCTTCTAAGAGTTTCTCTTTATCACTATTTCTAAGCAACTTGATATGATGTACTTGGCATAATTTTTATGTTCCTTGTGCTAGGAATTTATTGATCTCCTTGGATCTGTAGGCTTTGGTTTTCATTAAGTTTGAAAAAAAACTCAGCCATTATTTCTTGACTTTTTTTTTTCTGCCACCACTCCAACACCATCCTCTCCTTTAGGGGCTCCAAATACACATATATTGGGTCGCTTAAAATTCTCTCACAACTCACTGATACTCTGATTATTTTTAGTCTTTTTCTGTGTTTCATTTTGAATATTTTCTATTGCTGTGTCTTCAAGTTCACCAACCTTTTTCTCTGCAATTGTTAATCTGTCATTCATCTAATACAGTACATATTTCATCTCAGATATTGTAGCTTTCATTTCTACAAGTTTGATTTGGATTTGTTTTATATCTTCCATGTCTTTACTTATAATGTTCAATCTCTCCTCTAGTTTATCAAGCACGTAAAATACATTTATAAAGGTTAGACAATGTACAGATTTGTGGACAATAGTACACAACATCACTGAAAGGATCTAAATGAAAGGAAAATATTGGAAGTGTAGGGGCCAAGGGTCTTGGCCCTCTGAAGTGTCACCTAAAAATAAACTCACAAAAGTCAGATTAATTGGAGAAAAGGCATACGAATTTATTTAACATGTACACAACATGTGCACAGAAAAAAAATCATGGAGTGGTTACCCACCCCCAGTGTGGTGCAGAAGCTTATATACCATCCTGGCAAAACAGATTGTGGGACAGGGGAGAAGTAGAATTTTGTTGAGGGGCTTACTAGGGAGAATGAATGGATCAGGGAAAAGAGACTAATTTGTACATTATCTTGTAAAAGGGTCTGTTTGGGAATGGTTACATTATTGGTCTCACATTTCCCCTCCCCCACCCAAGGGAGGGGAAGAAAAAACAATTGTTCCTTTTGGTGGGTCTGGATCTTAGATAAAGGAACTTCAACTTCTTTGGGAGAGATGATTGGGAGAGGTCAGAGACACCTTGAGGCTTCTTTTGTTCATCATGTCAACATCCCCTATTTTGAGGTATTGGCTTCTGAGCATAAACGGAAGATTGCAGACAGAGTCTTGAATGTCTATCAACATATGACAGTGGTTACAAAGTGTGAAGACCTTTGTGTCACATGTTAATGCTCACTGGAGAGTGTCTACCATGGAAGAAGCACTGAAAAACCAAGTATACAAAATGACTTGGTCAGCTAACATCAGCCAGCCACTTCAATGCTGGCATGCTGGACATGGACAAGGTGGCCTTAGTGGCAGATGTGGAGACTAAACAGGAGAACAACAGCATGAACTCATACTTAACAAGACTGGTCTAACTACTGCCACCTCTAATCTGCAACCTGCCACCATGTAGCCTCTGGTATGGCACCACCACTTCAGGTGTCCAACTGACCATTTGGTAACAAGCTGACTACAGTGGATCACTTCTATCCTGGATGTACCAGCAGTTTGTTTTCACAGCAGTGAACACATATTCCTGGTATGGGTTTACCTTTCTTAACCACAGGGTCCCAGTCAACACTGGTATCTGAAATCTTACAGAGTATTTCATCAATTGCTGTGTGATATCATATAACATCACATTAGACCAGGGGATTCATTTTCAGCAAAAACAATACAGAAGTGGACCTATGAAGATGAGATCTACTAGTTCCCTACTGTATGATACCACCCAGAAAACTGATATTTTGACAGAGTACTGGAATTTCCTGCTGAACAACAGCTGAAGCGCCAACTCAAAATCAATATTCTGTGAGGATAGGGTCCTATTCTCCAGAATGCAGTATATTCATTGAATCAAATAATTTTATATGGTGTATGTCTTCAGTAAGAATACATGGGTTCAGACTGGGTGTAGTGGCTCATGGCTATAATCCCAGCATTTTAGGAGGCCAAGGCAAGAGGATTATTTGAGGCCAGGAGTTCAAGACCATGTTGGGCAACGTAGTGAGACACCCATCTCCATAATATTAAAAAAAATGATACATGAGTTCAGAAACAAAGGAGTGGAAGCAAGAGTACCCACACTTACCATCACTTCTAATGACACATTCAGGGACTTTGCTTTTGCCATACCTGCAATTCAGAACTTTCCAGGGTTAGAGGTCCCGGCCCTGAAGAGAGCTCACTCTAACTCAAAGTATCTCAATTTTGTCACTATTGTCATTTTGGGCTGGATAATTCTTTGTAGTGGGAGCTGTCCTGTGCATTATGAAATATATGACAGCATCCCTCGCTTCTACCCACTAGAAGCCAGTAGTACATTTTCCCCAACTGTGATGAAAGTATCTCCAAACACTACCAAATGTTCCCAGGGGGCCAAATTGCCCCAAGTTGAGAACCACTGCTATAGCCAATGGAGAAGACAAGATTCATATTGAAGTACAACTTGTGGCTGCCACCTAGGCATTTGGACCAGCAGGCAAGAAAAGTCACCATCTTAACTTGGTCAATCAAACCTGATTATCAGGTGGAGGTAGGGCTACTGTTATACAGTGGGAACAGGGAGGAACTGTCCAGCAGTGTCTGAGCAGAAGCAGCTGCTGGTTGGCTGCTACTCTTGCTACCAGATTTGGCTGGTTAGGTAACAAGCCCAAATGAATACACATAGTTTATTACTTACATAGACAGCATAAGCAAGATCAACACAATGTCAGCTCCCCACATCCTTAATCCCACAGGACAACACTGAACCATAAGAGTCAACTGACAGGTGACATGACTTGTAGGTCACTCTGTCATTGAAGAACCAATTCTAAACTGCAGCTAATCAGTGTTGTAGCCTGCAGCTTTATACTAAGGAGACAAAGGTGGATAGTGCCACACCTCATTGGACCAGGGAGGTAGATGAGAACCTGATTCATGGCATCCTCCCACAAGATAGAGAAGCTGATGAGAAATAACCTTGTAATAGCTCCTTACAAGACTATTTTCTTGCCATGTTCCTAGAGGTATCATAGAACGTTCTGTCAAGACTTAGGTCAGACAGATTGAACATTGCCTATGTTGCCCATGTGAATACATTCAACGTTGCCAGAGTGCCATGGTTCAACTATTTCCCTACAGAAATGTGTGTAGAACCCAGATGATCCACTTGAATATTTCTAGGTACTACCTTTCCCAGTTATGAAAGGGGAAATACTGTATATGAACAGGTTTGGCAATTCTGAACTGAGAAGGACATGATGATGAAGAATCAGGCCCCTCAAGGAGGAAGGGTCATACCACTAGCTAAGCCACTGAGGCAGTGGAGGATGTACATTGAGGGTGAGAAGAACTTAGAATGGATAGTCAAGGAGGAAGATTGTAATAATTGATTGTGAACCCGATACCAACTGCTATAGCATTGGTTTTAGTTTGTAACACTAACCTCCCTCTTCTGAGTTTTCCCTCAGGAGGAAAGGCCAGCTTCTGTCCTGTTAGAAGCTGCTCCCCAGCTTTATAGAGAGAAATGTATCCAAGTGGCAAAAGTGGTGTATTGTTGTAGAAACAGAGACACAGTACCCAGATCCCTCTTTAGGAAGAACTTACTGCTCAGCTCTGGAGAGAGCAGTCAGCAGACTGGATATAGCTGTCAGCTTCTTCAGGGTGTGACTCAGCTGCAGAATCTCTTTGCTCAAGTTACACTCTTCCTGGGGCAGCCTACCATTAGTAACTGAGTGAGCTTGACATGGGACCATTCTGATTAGCAATATTCATTCTAGAGCTCTTTGCTGGGCATGCCAAGGTTTCGTTTGGCCTACATCATATTTCGGCTTCTCCATTGGCTCAATCCTTCTTCATCCTCTTTTTGTACCCTAGACTCCATTTCAGGATCTATTTCTGGGGAACCCAAACTGCAACACAAACCATGATGTTCAGATACTGTCTTAGTCTATTTGTGCTGGTATTAAAAAAGACCACAGACTGGGTAATTTATAAACAATAGAAATTTATTTCTTACAGCTAGGGATAGGAAGTCCAAGATCAAGGTGCCAGCATTTGGTGTTTGGAGAGGGCCTTCTTGCTGCATCCTCATATGGCAGAAGGCAGAAGGGCAAAAGCACCTAGCTAGTTCCCTCAAGCCCTGTTTTAAGGGTAGACCCCTCATGACTTAATCACCTCCGAAAGGCCCCCTCTGAATACTATTACACGGGGTCTTAGGTAACAACCTGTGAATTTGGGGGAGACACATATATTCAAGTCATAGCAGACAAAATTTAGAGAAAATAGTTTATTTTAGTATGTCTCTACATCAGCAGCCCCTAACCTTTTTGGCACCAGGGACTGGTTTTGTGGAAGACAATTTTTCCACGGAATGAGGTCAGGGGCATGGTTTTAGGATGAAACCGTTCCACCTCGGATCATCAGGCATTATATTGTCATAAGGAGCATGCAACCTAGATCCCTCACATGCGCAGTTCACAACAGGGTTCGCGCTCCTGTGAGAATCTAATGTCACCACTGACCTGACAGAAGGTGGAGTTCAGACGGTAATGCTTGTTTGCCCACCACTCACCTCCTGATGTGCGGTCCGGTTCCTAACAGGCCATGGACTGGTATCAGTCTGTGGCTTGGAGGCTGGGGACCCCCGCTCTGTACTATCATTTTTAGTGACATAAAGTTGTTCATAATATCCCCCTATAATCCTAATAATTCCCGGACGAATCTGTAGTGATGTCTTTTCTCTCATTCCTTATATTGGTAATTTGTGTCTTTTCTCTTCTTTTCCTAACGGGTTTAGCTAGGTATTTACCAATTTCACTGATTTCTTGAAATAACCAGGGGTCTTGCTTTTTTTTTTATCCTGACAATCTCTAACTTACAGTATTTTCCTTGTACTATATAATCTCTGGCTTCATTCTATTCTGAATAGAAAAATATTTTGTCTTTTCATTCTGCTGATCATGTTTGTTTGTGCACAGAAGTTCTTAATTTTGATGTAGCCCAGTTTATCTATTTTTTCTTTTATTGCCTGTGCTTTTGGTCTCATATCCAAGAAATCATTGCCAAATCCATCCTTTTACCTTTAAATTATTTGTGTCTTTATGTTTAAATTGTGTTTCTTGGAGGCTACATATAGTTAGGTCTTGCTTTTAAATGTACTCTCTGGGCCAGGTGAGGTGGGTCCCATCTGTAATCCCAGCATTTTGGGAGGCTGAGGAGGGCAGATCACTTGAGCCCAGGAGTTCCAGACTAACCTGGGCAACATGGTGAGCCCTCATCTCTACAAAAAATTAAAAAATTAGCCAGGCATGGTGGTATGCACCTGTCGTTCCAGCTACTCAGGAGGCTGAGATGGGAGGATTGCTTGAGCCCAGGAGACAGAGGTTGTAGTGATATGAGATCGCACCATTGCACTCTAGCCTGAGTGAGAGCATGAGACCCTGCCTCAAAATAAACAAATACATACATACATACATAAATCTACTCTCTGATAATCTCTTACTTAACTGGGGGAAAACCATTGATATTAAATGTGGTTATTCATACGGTTAGTTAGTTTAAATCTATCATCTTACTATGTGTTTTCTGTTTATCTCATCTATTCTTTGTTTCACTTTCTTTCTTTTTTTTGCCTTATTTTGGATTAATTCCATGTTGTTTATGATTTAAATTTTTTAGCCTTTGTTGGTTAATTAGCATTAGCTCTTGTTTTGTTGTTTTAGGGTCACTTTAGAGTTTATAGTACACATTTTTAAGTTGTCACAGTCTACCTTAATGTGATATTGCACCATTTTATAGCATATGAGAACCTTACAACAGCAGTAAATTTCTATTTCTCCTCTCCTAGCCTTTGAGCTATTATTGTCATGCATTTTACTTTTACGTATATTATCAACCCTATGCTATATTGTTATTATTGTTTTAGCAGTCAATTATATTTTTTAAAGATTTAAATAATAGGAAAACCTTTATTTAAAAGGAAGATATATATATACATATATATATACATACATATATATTCTTGTCATAAACATTTCCAGTGCTCTTTGTTCCTTTATGTAAGTCTGTATTTCCACCTATCATTTCTCTTCTGCCTGAAGGAATTTCTTTAACATTTTTTGCAGTATGGATCTGCTAATAATGCATTCAGTTTTTATATGTCTGAATAAGTTTTTATTTCACCTTCTTTCTTGATATTTTCACTGGGTATAAAATTCTAGGTTAAAAATTATTTTTCTTTAAATAATTTAAAAATTTGCTCTCCTGTCATCTCACATTATTTCTGATATTAAATCTATTGTCATCCTTTTATGTAACATACTTTTTATTCTGGTTGCTTTAAGATTGTCTCTGGCACTCATGTGAGTAATTTAATCATGATATGCCCTGGTGTAGTATTCAGTTTTTTGTGTGTTTGAGATTTATTGAGCTTCTTGGATCTGTACATTTATAGTTTTCATAAAATTTGGAAAAATTTTTATCTATTTGTTCTTCAAATATTTTCTGTACTCCCCTTTTGGGAATATATACTTGTTTTTTGAGAAAACAAATAGTTTTCTCACAGTTAACCGATGCTTTGCTCATTTCTTTAGATGTTTTTTCTTCTGGATATCCCATTTTGGAGAGTTTCTAATGCTAAATTTTCAAGTTAACTTTTTTTCTGCAATGTCCAATTTGCAGTTAATCCCATCTAGTATATTTTATCTCATCTCTAGAAACTTTATTTTTGCCTTCTTACATTATCTGTCTTTACTTAACTTTTTGAACATATGGAATATAGATATAACTGTTTTAATGTCCTTTTCTGTTAATTCCAACATCTGTGTCACTTTGGGGTTGGTTTTGATTGATGGATATTTTGCCTCATGATGGGTCATGTTTTTCTGTTTCTTTGCAAGCTTGGTAATTTTTAATTGAATGCTCAATGTTGTTGAATTTTAACTTTGAGATACTTGTTGCGTTTGTATTCTTATAAATATTCTTGAGCTTTGTTCTCAGACACAGTTAGATACACAGAAACAGTTTGATCCTTTAGGATCTTGCTTTTATGGTGTTTTAGAGAGATCAAGAGCACTGTTCACTCTGAATCCAACTATTCTTCACTATTAATGCAAGAGCCTTTTTAGTACTCTACCCAATGTTCCATGAATTATGAGGTTTTACTAGCCTGGCTAAAGGGAACAGGCACTATTTCCAGCTCTGTGTGTACCAATTCTTTTGTGTGGTTAATTCCTTAGCCTTAGGTAGTTTCCTCACATGTGTCCATCAGTTCTTCTTCTTTTTTATTTATTTGACATTCTTGAGCCATGAGTCCATCGGTTCTTCAGGGGACCATTACTACTCAAAATGACCCTCTGCAGGTTTCTGGAGTCGTCTCTATCTATATTTCCCCTTTCTGGTACTCTGTCAACAATCCCTAGCCACCTTGGTCTCCCAGATTCTCCCCCCCTTCCTCTTTAACTCACGGAGTTTTCCAGACTCCACCTGAGTTCCTCTTCCCTGTGCCATGGCCTGGAAACTCTCTCCAGACAGTATGCTGAGTAAACATGGGTCTCACCTCATTTCTTTCCCATTTTTCAGGGATCACTGTCCTTCGTTACTTAATGCTCAGTGACTGGAAAACCACCATTTTGTATCTTTTGTCCACTTTCAAAGGTTTTTTTCTAGTGGGAGAGTAAAATTCAGTCTATATTATACCAACATGGCCAGTAGTGGAAATGTGCTTCCTTTTTCTGTGAAATTTTATTTCCAAATGTGTCAGTCAGGCTTCAATCAGAGTAGCAGAACTACTGTGAGGTGGAATCCACAAGCACAAGCTGGCACCCTCAAGGATGGACTAAAACCCGTATCAGTTCTTGTTTCCTCTGACCTTAACGGTATGGGTATCCTGTAAAACCAAGACACTTTGTCACAGAGCCAAACTCACACACCTAGCCCAGGAATTGGAGAAGCTAAAGGAGGATCCAGAGGAAAGTGGAGGAGTTCCAAACCCATCTAATGTCTTGTGCCAGTGTGGTGAGCCAGCAGAAAAGAGGTAATGTATTCGAGCTCCAAAATGGCTACTGCATCACTTCTGTCCTCCAGTTCTCCCACAATAATCTCTCTTGTGACACATCCTAATTACAAACTTAAAGGAAAGAAAATTCTGAGAAATGTAGCTGAACCTAAAGAATTTTGCCTATTACAAACCTACTACATAATGTATTTCATAATTTAAGCCATTTTGGTGAATAAAATATTTCCCCCATTTCTATCCATCCCCACTTATTCCTACTATAGGAGAATTTTTTTATGTTTACCCTGTTTCCAGCAATCTTGACACTTGTATTAACTGTATTGGTATTTATTAATGTCTCTTGCATTTTCTGGGCATACACTCACACCAGAAAAAGTTGTATCTTTTTCAGTAGTTATTATGCTATATCATTCTCTTCCTTTATTGCATTTATTGGAAACTCACAGAATATGTGAAATAATTGTAATAGCATTCCTCTGTAATTTCTGATCATCTTAAAAACATTATTGTTTCACTCTTTAGATTGATATTTGTTGTTAGTTTTAGTAAGGAGTTTTTAGGTAGGTGCTTTCTGCTTCTCTTTACCTTGTGTTTTTATTAAGGATAGTTACTGGATTTTATGAAAACACTTTAAGTATGTTATTAATATGACCCTATGATATTCTCCTTTAATTTATTTTTGTTATGAATTACATTGATGAATTTACTATATTGTCTTTGTATTCCCTGAATATATTCAACATGGTAGTAATTGATTATATCTTCGACATTGTATCATCCAGAGTTCTTTTGACTGCAAGTAACAGAGAGTCTAGCTAAAAGTATCCTCAACCATAAAGACATTGAATTATTAAGCAGCCCTAGAATTCTGAAGCAGGTGGTTCCAAGGTCATTTTAGAGGTTGAATAACATGATCAAGGAGCCTAGTTCTATCACTTTTCCATACTGTCATCAGAAGCATGTTGTAATCAAGAGTCTGATTCCATTTTTCAAAGCTTAAATTCTGATAGCTTTTAAAGCTCATTTCCCCTTCTTCTTCTCGTGCATCACATCTTGGCAAGGTGATAAGAAAGCCTTGGGTCTCTCTCCTTTTTTACTGGCCATAGATTCAAACTATGCAGGCCCCATCCCATGCACAGGAACATTCACTTCAGCCTCCTCCCTCACCACCATAAAAATCTCAGTCCAGTCTCCTTTCCTTGCTTTATCAAGCCACTTACAGATAATCCTGTGATGCCTGCTCTGGTTGCCCCAGAAAGTCTCATTATGTAGGTAATAAACCTTTTATGTCCTCCTGATGTGTTGAAGGCATCATTAGTCTTGACATTAAAACCAAATTTTGGATGGCGATCCATTTGGTTTCTGTCAATAGTTGGTACTGTTAGCAGGAGGTTGAGACAATGACCACCACTACCAGGTAGCCTTCTCTTGCTTTGATTTGCTAATTGACTCCACTGCCTGGTGGTAAGCATGCACTTCAAGGTACTGCCTGCTGGCTAGCTTGCACTGTGAGTTGTGCTGCTTTGTGCTGGATTTGCTAAGTCCTACTGAACCTCTATTATAGATGTAACTGACCTAAGTCAGAAGTCTGAATAATCAACTGACATTTAGAAACAGGAGCATGGGACTGGGGCCCTCCTTAAAGTTACTCTGGCTTGTGTGTCTTGGCCCAGACCTGTCTGTGTGTCTTAGAATAAATCATCTGTCTTGATTCCAGCATCAACTGTGACTGATGCTAGGCTTAGGGGAAAGAGTCTTATCCTAAGACTGTTTTATTATGGGTTTCAACCAAGCATTGGCCACTATTCTATAGAGTACTCATGGGAAAGATTATACCTTGTGCAATATACAGGCCCATTGGGAGGTTGTCTGTGTGGAGGAAGAGCTGTCGCTATTTGAAGAGCAGTTACCATTTGAAGATTTTAATCACTGAGTCTACACACCTGTATTAGTCTGTTCTCACACTGCTATAAAGAACTGCCCAAGACTGGGTAATTTTTAAAGAAAAGAGGTTTAATTGACTCACAGTTCCACATGGCTAGGGAGGCCTCAGGAAACTTGCAATCATGGCAGAAGGGGAAGAGGCATGTCTTACATGGCAGCAGGTGAGAGAGAGTGAGTGTGTGATAGAGAAACTGTCAGATACTTATAAAACCATCAGATCTCATGATAACTCACTCACTATCATGAGAACAGCATGAAGGACACTGCCCCCACGATCCAATCACCTCCCTCCAAGTCTCTCCCTCAATACATGGGGATTATGGGGATTACAATTCAAGATGAGATTTGGGTGGGACACAAAGCCTAACCATAACATTCCACCCCTGACCCCTGCTAAATCTCATGTCCTTACATTTCAAAACCAATCATGCCTTCCCAACAGTCCCCCAAAGTCTTAACTCATTTCACCATTAACTGAAAAGTCGAAGTCCAAAGTCCCATCTGAGACAAGGCAAATCCCTTCCACCTAGGAGCCTATAAAAACAAAAGCAAGTTAATTACTTCAAAGATACAGTGGAGGTACAGGCATTGGATAAATGCTTCCATTCCAAATGGGAGACATTGGCCAAAACAAAGGAGGTACAGGCCCCATGCAAGTCCGAAATCCAGTGGGGAATTCATTAAATCTTAAAGCTCCAAAATGGTCCCTTTGACTCCATGTCTCACATCCGGGGCATGCTGATGCAAGAGGTGGGCTCCCATGGTCTTGGGCAGCTCTGCCCCTATGGCTTTGCAGGGTACAGCCTCACTCCCAGCTGCTTTCATAGGCTGGTGTTGAGTGTCTGTGGCTTCTCCAGGCACAGTGTGCAAGCTATCAGTGGATCTACCATTCTGGAATCTGGAGGATGGTGGCCCTCTTCTCACAGCTCCACTAGGCAGTGCCCCAGTGGGGACTCTGTGTGGGGGCTCCAACCCCACATTTTCCTTCTATGTTGCCCTAACAGAGGTTCTCCATGAGGGCTCCACCCCTGCAGCCAACTTCTGCTTGTACATCCAGGCATTTCCATAGATCCTCTGAAATCTAGATGGAGGTTCCCAAACCTCAATTCTTGACTTCTGTATACCTGTAGGCCCAACGCGAAGTGGAAGCCATCAAGGATAGGGACTTGCATCCTCCAAAACAACAGCCTAAGCTGTACATTGGCCCCTTTTAGCCACCCCTGGAGCTGAAGTGGCTGGGATACAGGGCACCATGTCCTGAGTGTGCACAGACAAGGGGGTGCCTGAACCTGGCCCACAAAGCAATTTTTCCCTCCTAGGCCTCCAGGCCTGTGATAGGAGGGGCTGCCATAAAGATCTCTGTCATGCCCTGGAGACATTTTTCCCATTTTCTTGGTGGTTAACATTTGGCTCCTCTTTACTTATGAAAATTTCTGCAGTCAGCTTGAATTTCTCCCCAGAAAATGGGTTTTTCTTTTCTATCACATCATCAGGCTGCAAATTTTCCAAACTTAGGCTCTGCTTCCCTTTTAAACATAAGTTCCATTCCAATTTCAGATAATCTCTCTCAAGTTCAACATTCCACAGATCTTTAGGTCAGAGGCAAAATGCTGCCAGTGTCTTTGCTAGGAGAACCTCCCCAAAGCATATTCAGTAATCACACACACACACATACACACACAAAGAAAAGACAGAAAGACAGGCAGGAAGATGGAACGAAGGAAGGAAGGAATCTGGATACAAGGGAGGGATCATAATACTGAAATGGAAGTCTACAATTTCACCCAACTGGAAATTCAAAATTTACTTAAAGAATTTATGAAACAGAAAGATAAATGTGCACTGAATTTCTTTTGCACCTCTACAACATAGCTTATGGATTAACTTTAATATCTGCTAAAACACACCAATTGGCAAACCTTCATGGCCTCAATCAATACTTGGGTTCAAATGACAGTAATACCTGGGGATCCTTCTAAATTTGAACAACACACCCCCTATAATGTTCAGGGAGTTACTGAACATAAAAATAGAGGACAAAGAGTTATGCCCCACTTTAACTATCAAAAAAATTGCCTTGCTTAAATTCCCCATGATTATAGTAGCCGTTGCCCTAAAAATCCCATAGTGGACATGGACGCTCTGACCCAGTGGGTAATAAATTAAAACTAAGTTTTTGGCACTTACAAATTGGCTTTAAAATGGGACCACGTGGACTTTTCCATCTCTCCCCACCACCACTAAAATATTTAATAAGGTCCAATGTAAAATAAAATAGGGTCTTCAAGGATTGAAACACATTATACAAGGCTTATTTAGAAAAGGAGTTGTTGATACCACTGCTCCTGCTTATCACAATCCAATTTAGCCTGTTCTTTCTTTTTTTTCTTTTTCTTTTTCTTTCTTTTTTTTTTTCTTAAATTACTGGGCTTCAATAGCCTGCTGTTAAACTTGGAAAAAATGAATGATGTCTCACAGTAGATTAGTGCAACCTCAATGCTGTGGCCTCATCCATCAAGGGCCTATACCCAAAATTATTTAAGTTACTGACTACATCTAATCAGAAACTGATAAATATTTTGCTATAATAGATATGGCTAATATATTCTGTTCAATGCTATTTTAACACCCTCTTGGCTCCAGTTTGCGATCACCTCCTAAGGGACACAATATATCCATGGGGTACTTCAACAGCCTTGCCATTACACACAATCTTTGCAGATACAATTTTATCTGCTTCCAACTTTTTCATGGGCGCAGTTATGCCATTATATTCATGATATCCTCTTCTGATGATATTCATTTCACACACTAAGGACATAAAGTTACTCATAAAGGAGCTCAAAAGAATGGACGGGCCATTGACTTACACAATACAAGGCTCCAACAGATCTGTAAATTCCTGAAAATTATTTGGCAAACCAAGGGCTACCCTGTACCTGGCACTGTCAAGAAATAGCTATAGACCCTCTCAGCCCCTGCAGTGTTAAAATAAGCCACAAACCTAACATCTTTTAGGTCTTTTGAGTTCAGAAGGCAACATATTCCTCCCTTACAAATTTTACTTAAGCCCATCTATGTGGTTATTTGCAAATCAGCCCACCTTGAACGGGCACTCCTCCAACAAAAGGTTCTAGATTCTGTCCAAATTGCAATACAACAGCCCCTCCTGTTAATGCCCCTCCATCAGATTCTTTTCATGGTATAGGTGTTAGTAACCTCCTTTCGTGCCTCCTGGAGTCTCTGGACCACCCATACTGTCCATACGTTGCCTATGGGCCAAAAAAACTGCCCTCCTCAGCCCTGTGTTGTAGGCCATTTGAGCAGCAATTGCTAGCTGCATACTGGACTTTCCAGAAATAGAGGTCCCACATGCCTTGAGCCTATGGCCCTCCATACCTAGATGCCCACTATGTATTGAGTCATGGAGGCAGCACCCCAGAAGCTTGCAATGGCCACCAAGTACTCCCTACTCCCGGATGGAACCAAACCTAAACCCGGTGGCATATCCCACCTTCAGGAGGGCGTGGCCTCCCTTGTACTCAGTTCCTTACCAGATGTCATGGTGGTAGAGGAGGTCACCCTTCTACAAGACCTCTTGGCCACCTGAGGCACCCTCTAGGATCAACTAAATGAATGGCAATGGGAGTTTGTATACTTTACAGATGACATTGTTACCATTACATGTGATTGGTATTCACTGGAGCTACTGTTTTTCATCCCTTTACCAGGACATCCCTGATAAAAGATGAGACTCAAGGCCAATACAATTGGCAAACTTCAGTCAGGCATCTTAGTGCTGTTTTCTATGAGCAAAAATCAGCCCCATCTGCACCATTTTACACACTTTCGGGCCATTGTCAATGGTCTCACTATTCGGTCTAGCCAATGGCAGCAATAATAATTTTTTGTCCAAGGAGTCCCTCTTTGAGCCATAGGCTGTACCCTCTTTACCTCTTTGAGGTAAGGAACTGTGGTAATCTACTGCCTCATAGATATCCGAAATATAAATCAGCGTAGCACATACCTGTACATATACTGAAGCAATACAAAACTTCATCAGGACAATCCTTACGCTCTTTGTAGTTCCAGACATTACTGATAGTTACCAAGGCACTTATTTCACTTCTCAGAATACACAACACTGGGCTCTGAAACAAGGCATTCAATGAAATTTTCACCTTCCTTATAGGTTACAGGCTTCAGGCTTTATAGAGTCCCAAATGGCTTATTTAAACAAGTTCAAATTCAATTAAATGAAGCATGTTATATTTTTGTCATCATTCAAACATCAGGGGTAAATTACAATGAAGAGCCTGACTCCATTTTCTGATGTTTGACTGCTAACAGCTTTTAAGCCTCACCCTTCCCTCTCCCCTTATGCCTCACATCTAGGCAAGTTGATAAGAAAGCCTTAGTGCTCCCTCCTTTAGTGCCAGCAGGTGTTTCAAACCATACGAGCCCCTGCCCACACACAGAAACCCTTACCTGAGCCCCATCCCTAACCATAATTAAAATTCTAAGCCAGTCTCCTTTCTTTGCTCTCTCAAGCAATTTTTGAATCAACTTGTGAGGCTTGTCTGCTCTCTCCAGAAAGCTGCATTATGTAAGTAATAAACATTTTTGTACCCTCTTAGTGCATGTATGGTACCATCAGTCTTGACCTCTGAACCAAATTTGGGTGAGGGTTCACCCTGTTTCTGCATGATGGTCACAACATATGTCTGTTATGTCTCTTCTCATGGTCTCAAGGTAACTCCTGCAGCTCCAAACAACATGCCCTTATATACTTGCATCACAAACATAAAGGATTGGGACGCATGGTGAATGGATTTCACTTTATTGGTCCTCTATTATTGGTCCTCTATCTAATCGCAAAGGAAAATCTTTCCCTGAAACCCACCCAGAAAATTTCCTGATGTATCTTATTGACCATCACAGCGTTACATGTCTACCCCTAAAGCAGTCACTGACAAAGAATAACATTGCCTGAAACCAATCATGAGGTGCTACCCAGGGCTTGCCACTCACTGAGCAATGTGTAGGTTGTGTTAGCAAAAGAGTGGGCTTTGTTGTTGGTTATTAACCAACAATATCTGCCACAGGAATGTTGATACAGTAAATTTACAGATATTTTATGTAGAATTTTTGCAGATGTGTCAGTATATTTTGTACTGTATTATTTTATACACTATTTTTCGGCTTGGCTGTTAAAATTGTGTTGGCTTCACAAAATGAACCTGGGAGTTGTCCCTCTTTCTCTATGGTGTGGAATATACATCTTTACCTTATAATGTACATCTTTTACTTATCATAATATACCTTCAAAAGTTATACTACTTTGTGTATAATGCAAGAATCTCACAAGGAATTGCTCTTGGATATTAAACAAAAATAACATAGAAATGTCAGTGCCATCTCTTTGCAGCTATACTTATAAATAAGATGGGCCAATAGCATTCTTTTTGATAATATATTTTTCTCATTGGGTGTGATTATAGCTACACAAAATTATCTGGGGAGTTTTTCATATTTTTCAGTGGCTGAAATAACATACACCACCATAATTATCTGATTTTAAAGGTTAAATCCAAATGAACATGGAATCATCTTTGTATTTTCAATGACTGACTGTAACTATGATTCTAACATTTGGAGTGCCCCAGGATTCAGTCCACTGTTTTCTACTCATCTCTATATGACTCTCTTCTCCCTTGGGGGTCTCATTCAGGTCCACGGTTGTTAAATACCATCAGTAGATTTCCAAATTTATATTTCCAACACAATTTCTTCCCTGTGTTCCAGACCTTTAACTCCCAGAAGGCCTACTTGATATCCCTACCCTGGTTGCTAAGAGACATCACAAACCACATCTCTGAAACAGTACTCTTGGGCTGGACATGGTGGCTAATGCCTATGATATCAGCACTTTGGAAGGCCGAGGTGGGAGGACTGCTTAAGCCGAGGAGTTTGAGACCAGCCTGGGCAGCATAGTGAGACCCTGTCTCAAAAAAATAAAAATAGAAATAAAAATAAATTTAAAACTAAAAAATTTAAAAATATATAAACAGTACTCTTGCTTTTTCCTTTCTTTTCCCAATCTTCTCCGTCTCAGAAATGGTACCACCATTCACCCACTTGGCTCGAACTTAAAAACTAGGTCACCCTTATCTCCTTTCTTTTTCCCAATCTTTACACCCGCTTAGCCAAACAATCTATAATGCCTGTCAAGTTTACTTTCAAAATATATTCTCAGCCTCTCCCCAGATGAACACCATTCCACATATTACTGGAGTTGGTGTTCATCTCCAATAATACCACTTTAGACTAAACCAAATCTTGATCATTACTTGCTTTGTCAGCTGCAACAGCTTCCACACTATTATCCCTATTTACATTCTTAATCTCCATATAATCTCTATTCCATGCCACATTCAGAGTAAAACGTTTCAGATCTGATGACGCTATCACTAAAAAACAAAAAACAAAAAACAAAACAAAACAAAACAAAACACTACAATGTCACCTACTCACACCTAGAATAAAATTCAATCTTCTTACTATTGCTTCTGAGGCCATGCAACATAATATCTTTGTTTATGTATGTTCTCAACATCATCTCATTCCACTCTCTCTTCCAAACTTATCATGCTCTAGTCACACTAAGATCTTTTCTTTCTTTCTTTCTTTCTTTTTCTTTTTTCTTTTTCTTTCTTTCTTTCTTTTTCTTTCTTTCTTTTTCTTTCTTTCTTTTTCTTCTTTCTTTCTTTCTTTTTCTTTCTTTCTTTCTCTCTCTCTCTCTCCTTCCTTCCTTCCTTCCTTCCTTTCTTCCCCCCTTCCTCCCTTCCTTTCTTTCTTCTTCTTCCTCCTCTTCTTTTTATTTTTTTTTGAAACAGCATCCCGCTCTGTCACCCAGGCTGGAGTGCAGTGGCATGATCTCAGCTCACTGCAACCCCACCTCCCTGGGCTCAAGCCATCCTCCTCCCACCCCAGGCTCCCAAGCAGCTGAGACCACAGGTGTGCGCCACCACGCCCAGCTAATTTTTTGTATTTTTAGTAGAAATGGCTTTTCTCCATGTTGCCCAGGCTGGCCTTGAACTCCTGAGCTCAAATGATCCACCTGCCTCGGCCTCCTAAAGTGCTGGGATTACAGGCCTAATCCCAGCGGTGCCTGGCTGAGATCTTTTCTATTCCTCAGATATTTGAAGCTTTTTCTACACAAGACTTTTGCTATTGGAGTTCTAGATCTCAGCTCAAATGTCATCTCAAAGAGATGTTCCCTACATGCCTTATATACAGGGGAGAATCTCAATTCCCTGTAGAATCCCTATCTCTCGTATCAACTTATATTATCTTGATAGCACATATTACTATTTATTTATTTATTGAGACAGGGTCTCACTCTGTCACCCAGGCTGGAGTGCAGTGGTGTGATCATGGCCAACTACAGTCTCAATCTCTTTGGCTCAGGTAATCCTCCCACCTCAGCCTCCTGGGTAGGTGGGACCACAGGCACACACCACCATGCCTGGCTAGTTTTTGCATTTTCTTTTTAAATTAGAGACAGGGTTTTGCCATGTTGCCCAGTCTGGTCTTGAAGTCCTGGGCTCAAGTGATCTGCCCGCCTTGGCCTCCCAAAGTGCTGGGATTACAGGCGTGAGCCACTGCTCCTGGCCAAGTATTGTTTTCAAGAAAGATGAGATTCTATTGAATATGTCCATCTTTAAAAGGAAAATTTGCCCAATTGCATTTAAGTTTACAAGTGGTGGACTCTGGGTGGCTGCTACTAATTAGTCGACACCCTGAAGCTGATGTTATGGAGCGTTCTATTTTTCTCCCTCTCCATTCTCCTTAACCTCCTCTCTCCTCAACACTAGGCTTTTGGCTGGGAATAGCCATGCTTTTACAACATAAGACACATCATCTTCTAGAACACTGCTTTTTCCTTGAGATTGCTATTGTCATATTGTAAACTATAGCAGTGTTCATATTTGTTTGATTTATTCTTATAACATTCATAGGTGAGGGCCTGTTTTTTGTGTCTCTAAGCTCCAGGAATCTTGCATGAAGCTGAAGATGATCCGGCTCTCAGCATGTGAAACCTCACAAAATACCCTTCTGGCTCTCAGCATCCTTCACCTCAGTGAGACCTCAACTGGCTGCTGCTGAAAATAATGCAACAGAATCAGGAAGGAGATGTTCTGCATGTATTTTGGAACAAGGGAGAGCAGACAGATTTCGTTAGAATTTAATCCTGTTGGAGAAAATGGATTGATATAGCTGAGTTCAAAGGAAGTTGGGAAAATAGCATTAAATTTTAGAGATTATAGCAAGTTTGTTTAATTTCATTTGCTAATTTATTGACCAAATAGTCATTGATGGCCTAGTGTGTGTTAGAAACTATAATTATATGTTGTCATCTGGTGCACACAATATAATCTAACTGGGTGAGTTTGGTTAGATAAGAGAGCCTAATTGGTTTTTTGTTTTTGTTTTTGTTTTTGTTTGTTTGTTTGTTTTGAGACGGAGTTTCGCTCTTGTTGCCCAGGCTGGAGTGCAATGGAGCAATTTCAGCTCACTGCAACCTCTGCCTCCTGGATTCAATCGATTCTCCTGCCTCAGCCTCCCGAGTAGCTGGGATTACAGGCGCCTGCCACAATGCCTGGCTAATTTTTCGTATTTTTAGTAGAGACAGGGCTTCACCATGTTGGCCATGCTGGTCTCGAACTCCTGACCTCAGGTGATCCACCCGCCTCGGCCTCCCAAAGTGCTGGGATTACAGGCGTGAGCCACCGCGCCCAGCCAAGAAATCCTAATTTGAAATACAGTGTAGATCAGGGGTGTCTCTGTACCCTTGCACATAGTGTGCCCTTTGGATAAACCCAATTGAAATAACATCAAGATCTATTCTTGTAATTCTCGGGGAAGTGTCAAAGAGACTTTCATGAAAGGCCTTGAGTGACTGAACTGCTCATCACATTAGTCCCAATGGAAATGAATGGGCAGTGGCAAATATTAGGAAAGTGCAGGCAGGGCTTTTCTGATTGCCTACTGATTTCCTCCCTTGAGAGGGACAGGCATTTTGTTTTCTTTTCTTTCCTTTTTTTTTTTTTGAGATGGAGTCTCGCTCTGTCGCCCAGCCTGGAGTGCAGTGGCGCGATCTCGGCTCACTGCAAGCTCCGCCTCCTGGGTTCACGCCATTCTCCTGTCTCAGCCTCCCAAGTAGCTGGGAATACAGGCGCCCACCACCACACGCGGCTAATTTTTTGTATTTTTAGTAGAGACGGGGTTTCACCCTGTTAGCCGGGATGGTCTTGATCTCCTGACCTCGTGATACGCCCGCCTCAGCCTCCCAAAGTGCTGGGATTACAGGAGTGAGCCACTGCGCCCGGCCTCTTTTTTTCTTTTTAACCCAGTCTGAGTAGATTTCTGTTCCTTAAGGTTTTATCTCACCTTACTCTCTCCACTTCCTCTTTCTATGATCTTATCTAAACAGCTGACATCTGTCATCTTTAGAAAGAAGTCCAGATTAATATAAATAAATAGCCACCACGCCTGGCTATTTTTTTTTGTATTTTTAGTTGACAGACGGGGTTTCACCGTGTTAGCCAGGATGGTCTCGATCTCCTGACCTTGTGATCTGCCCGCCTCGGCCTCCCAAAGTGCTGGGATTACAGGCGTGAGCCACCGTGCCGGGACAGGCATTTTCTTGGTTGCCCACAAGCCTGACTGAAAGACCACTGGGCTTTCTTGAAGAAAGACAGTGCTTGAGGGCAGGGGGTGTTGGTTACACAGTCTAGCCCTCAGCCTCGGGCTGCCCCCATCCCAAGTCCCTTTCCAGTCAACAGTGGATGAAGAACAAAATGGATTCCAAGGACAGACCTCAGGGGCACCAAGCTCTGGATGGTGCTTCTCTTGGGAGGAATAAGTGGGTTAAAAATAGAACTGGACTGGGGCGAGCACTCTTGGGAATGCCTCTGGGCCCCTTCTCTCCCTCTTGGTGTGTTCACTACAAGCTCTCTGCTCCCCAAGGCAGCTGCTGCAAGGCAAGAAGGGAGCCAGGGGTGGTTAGTTAGATCTACCTCAATCTGAGCTAAAAGTGTCCTCGGGTTACCCCATGAGATCCTGCCCAGCTCACCACGATCAACTTTTGTCAAGGGTTTTCTGATCCTAACTAGTACTAAAGAGTGTGCCCTTGACTGCTGTGTCTTCTGTGTAGTGTGTATGTCAGGGCGGTTTGCTCAGAGGTGGCAGCTTAAATCTGTATCTTCCCTCCATCTCACTGAAGTTCAATCTCATTCATTACTGGAGGGCCCTTCCTCTTCCGACCAGTTACCCAAGGATTAGGGGCACCTCTGTGGGGCCTTCAGTACATCGTGATTGTCCCTGCTACCCTCACTGTCCACATGGTTCCTTGAAGATGGGACTGCTCCAGGGCAGGCTGCTCCAGGGATGGTGGGGCATGAGAGGTCAGGTGAGGAAGATGCTTCTTCTACCTAGGCTTGGCGCTCTGATGTCTGGGATCCAGCCTCCTGTGTACCACTAAGCCATTTCCCTGAGTCCTGTCTCCCTGAGGTCCCCTGATGTCCCATGTGCAGAAACTTCCCTTGTGCATTTCTGCCTGCCAAGTCACTGTCCCCTCTCTCCTATGCATAATCCTATCAAGGTGTTTAGGATTCTGGAAAACAGCCAGGCTGTAGCCTGTCTGCTCAAAAGACAAATGTTCCCTGAGGTGAAGGGGAGTGGAGGCTGGCTACCTGCTTGGTATGGGCACAAGAATGGGGACAGAGAACAAAAGTGGCCCTGCCCCACCAGCATTCTCACTTCCCTGACAGTCACGATTACCACGAGAGCCTTGGTTACTTACTTTGGAGTGCTGGAGGGGAAAGGGTCCATCAGAGACATCAAACCCAAAGCTAGGGTTTCTGGATTGGCAGCTAAGGTTTTGTGATACTCGTGTGCTGATAGCTCCTTGGAATTTTTGGAAGATAGGACACAGAGACTTGGAAGTGTTATAGTACATTTTAATGTGGTTCTCAATGTGTGGTTTCTGGACCAGAAGCATCAGGATCTTGTTACAAATGCAAATTATCAGGCCCCACCCAGACTTCCTGACCCCAGAAGTTCCGGAAGTGGGGCCCAGCAGGTGTTTCTGATGCACACTGAAGTTTGAGAACTTTTGTTTTTATCCATAGTGTAATGTGAACAAATAACCCTAGTTCTCATTATAGTTGGTTCGTTTAGGGCTTCACAATATACTCTGATGTCCACTGGAATGTCTGAAGGTCTGTGCATAGCTTTTTATATAGCTCAGTGTGATTACCCAACATATCAGGGCTTTTTTCACAGTAACCTGCCTGAATCTTTGTCCAGAATCACTAAAATTGGCTGTCAATTCTCCCTTCATTTGGGGATGGGGACATGTAGGTAAAGGCAGTAAGTGAGGTGTTTGTGGGAAGAGCCTGAGCTTTGGCACCAGAGAGAACTGGGTTCAAATACCTGCTCTGCTATTCACTAGCTGTGCAACCTTGAACAAGTTTCTGAATTTCTTCAGGCCCCAAAAAGTGTTGGTTGCCCTCCCCTACCCTCGGGGTTCTGTTTGTGATGCTGGGGTAATGAGTATAAGGGATGCCTCTCAATTGCCTACTCATAGAGTTGAGTGCCTTCTATGTGAGACTTTATGGCCATTATCCTGTTGGTAACCATCACATCTCTGTAAAGTTATAGGTATAATAGCTATCCCCGCCCTTTAACAGTTCTTCAAGGAGAATATTCTACTCTATTTTACAGATGGAGCAACTCAGTCACCTACCCAAAGTCATTCAATTGGGAGTTGGTAAAGCCTGGGTTCAAACTCCAATTTGCCTGGCACTAAACTCCATGCTTTTTATACTATAACACAGTGCCTTAACCTTTTACCCTTACCAATTAATAGCAGTTAATAGGGTATGCCAATACCTTGACCCATAAAATTGACACTAATGGAGGAAATTTGAGTCATAGAGACAGTATGGTAGAAAGCAAAGTGGGTTGACATGCCAAAAGTGTCAGGCTTCGTTGCTATGGATAGTATTGGTGCTAGGAAAGGAAATGGCAGGGGAGGGTTGGGGACATGGCTCCTAGGGGTGTTGGCCTGGCAAAACCTGCAGAGACAGAGATGCAGGAGATGGACAGCATGTGATGGTTGGCATGTCCCCTATCCCAACCCCCACCAAGGCTCTTGCCATCAAAACTTCCACTCTCATTCAGCTGCGAGTAGTGGCTCCAATTCAGACCCTTACTGTGGAAACCTCTGCAGATAATATGCAGGGATGGGGAGAAGCACCTGTCAGGCATCACAGAAGAGAACAATAGACTGATGGATACGTATGCTTCTGTATTCCTGTGGGGACGTGAGAGCTGCGCGTGACCAAGGCTAAGTGACTGGACTAATGAACAATGTAAAATAAAGGAATTTTTCTTGATAAAAACATGTTTCAAATGAGGAGAGTGCCCTGATATCTGGTAGAAGCGGAGGCTTTGTCCTCTCACGGGGCCAGCTCTCACTTACATGCAGAATGCAAGAAAGAACCAGGCCAACACCCCTAGGAGCCATGTCCCCAATCCTCTCCTTCTGCTAATTCCTTTTCGAGCGCCAACTCTAGAAACCAAGACACACAGGAAAGAATCAAGGAGATTTAAATCCACTCTCTTGGGAAATCATTTTCCTGAGACCCTTCTGATTATCAAAATAGACTGCATTTATCAAAAAAGAACTATGAAAAACAATTCACACCATCCATAATCCCAAAACCTGGAGGTGACTGCTGTTTATACTTTGATGTATTTACTTTATATATACACACATATTTACAGATATACGTACATATATACCAAGACAGGACACAGTACACATTCTATTGTGGCCTCAACTGTAGAAGTAATGGCTCCAATCTGGAGCCTCCTGTGGTGGACTCTGTACCAAGCATGTGGTAAGGTATAAGGATAGGGAGAAACACTTTTTGGGTGGCAGACGAGTAGTTAGATGTAGATATATAGAGAGATAGAGAGATAGGGGTAGAGAAATTTACTTACCAAAACAGAATGGCACATATTTCTTTCCGACATTCATTTTTCACTTAACAGTAAGACACAAGCACAGTCTCATATTCTTAATTTTTGATGTCGTGATATTAAATGGCTTTGTAACATTTTGTCATGTCAACATTTCACAATATACTTACCTAGTTCTATCTTACTGGGTACTTAGATTGTTTCCAAATCTTTATTTTCACTCCCAACATCGTTAGTGTGCAGTCTTCTGTATCATGGCCAAGAGTGAATATTATCACTAAAAATATCTTAGCCAGTTTGAAAGATATCTTGTTTTAATTTATACAGGCTGAACATCTGTAATCCCAAAATCCAAAACCCGAAACGCTCCAAAACCCAAAATTTTTTGAGTGCCGCCATGATGCTCAAAGGAAATGCTCGTTGGAGCAGTTCAGATTTTTCAGATTAGGGATGTTCAACTGGCAAATATAAGGCAAATATTCCAAAATCTAAAAAAAAAAAAAATCTAAAATCCAAAACACTTCTGGTCCCAAGCATTTCAATGGGATACTCAACCTGTGTTTCTTTGTTTACTAGGGAGATGGAACATTTTTTCAAGTTGCTTATCTATTTGCAATCCATGTCCTTATTCCAGCTTATTCAGGGAATATTCATCTTGTTTGTATTTGTTTGATAGTAAAAATATCACCTTAACTCTTTGTTATATTTAAGATTGCAAATACTTTCCTTGTTTGTAGTTTACCTGTAAATTTGTGTCTGGTAGCATTTTAGTGGTCAGATATATTAAATGTTTTTATATGGAAATCTTTTTTCCACTGCCATTTCTTCTTTTTCTTCTATTCTTCGGAAGGTCTTTATTTTGAGATAAAATAAACAGCCATTATATTTGATTCTATATCTTTTATAGTTTTTTTTTAAAAACTTAACTCTAATTATCCTTGAATTTATTTTGGTATTGTGAGGTAGGCGACTAAGTGTATTTTCCCCCAAATAACTAACCTAGTATCTTAGTATCTCAGCATCATATTTTTTCTAATTTATTTTTTTGAGACAAGGTCTCCCTCTGTTGCCCAGGCTAGAGTGCGGTGGTATAATCATGGCTCACTGCAACCTCAAACTCCTGGGCTCAAACAATCCTGCCACCTCAGCCTCCTGGGTTGCTGGGAATACACGCATGTGCCACCACGGCCAGCTAATTTTTTTTTTATTATTATTATTTGTGGAGATAGGGTCTTGCTATTTTGCCCAGGCTGGTCTTGAACTCCTGGCCTCAAGTGATCCACCTGCCTTGGCCTCCCAAAGTGCTGGGATTACAGGCATGAGCCACCATGCCTGGCCCTCAGCATCATTTTTAAACGTTCCATTCTTTCCCCACTCATCTGAAAACAACATCCTTATCAAATACCAAATACACACACACACACACACACACACACACACACACACACACTGTATATACATACATAATGTATATACACATACACATACATACTGCTGTATATATTTGTGTGTATACTGTGTCTTGTCCTTTGAACTGTTGCTCTATTCTTATACCCACCTAACACCTGATTCTAGCTTTCTAATACATTTTAGCAAATGCAGTGCACGTTATTATTCATTATTCATTTTTTCCTAAACTTTCCTGGTAGTCATCACCCATGTATTCTCTCAGTTGAAGCTTTATAATCTAATTCTGTATTCCTTTGAGTCCAAGATGTACTTCTTTCAATTGGATTCTGTGAGACTTACCCCATAGCTTCACAATTCATTCTTTTTTTCTTTTCTTTTTTTTTTTTTTTTTTTGAGGCGGATCTCGCTCTGTCGCCCAGGCTGGAGTGCAGTGGCAAGATCTCGGCTCACTGCAAGCTCTGCCTCCCAGGTTCAAGCTACTCTTCATACCTCAGCCTCCTGAGTAGCTCCCAAGTAGCTGGGATAGCCACCACGCCTGCCTCCCGGGTTCACGCCATTCTCCTGCCCCAGCCTCCCAGGTAGCTGGGACTACAGGCGCCCACCACCACACGCGGCTAATTTTTTGTATTTTTAGTAGAGACGGGGTTTCACCCTGTTAGCCGGGATGGTCTTGATCTCCTGACCTCGTGATACGCCCGCCTCAGCCTCCCAAAGTGCTGGGATTACAGGAGTGAGCCACTGCGCCCGGCCTCTTTTTTTCTTTTTAACCCAGTCTGAGTAGATTTCTGTTCCTTAAGGTTTTATCTCACCTTACTCTCTCCACTTCCTCTTTCTATGATCTTATCTAAACAGCTGACATCTGTCATCTTTAGAAAGAAGTCCAGATTAATATAAATAAAAAGCTAACATTGGCCGGGTGTGGTTGCTCACGCCTATAATCCCAGCACTTTGGGAGGCTGAGGCGGGCAGATCACTTGAGGTCAGGAGTTCGAGACCAGCCTGGCCAACATAGTGAAACCTTGTGTCTACTAAAGATACAAAAATAAACAAAAATTAGCCAGGCGTAGCAAAAGGGTCAGTATGGCTGAAGTGAATACAGGAAAGTAGTAGATAAGGAGGGAGGGGCATGGGGCTTTCGCAGATTATGGCTGGAAACTTTGCAGGTAAAGATTTCTTGAAATTGGCCATGCACACAGTGGCTCACATCTGTAATCCCAGCACTTTGGGAGGCCAAGGCAGGTGGATCACCTGAGGTCAGGAGTTCGAGGCCAGCCTGGCCAACACGGTGAAACCCCGTCTCTACTAAAAATACAAAAATTAGCCGGGCGTGGTGGCTATCCCAGCTACTTGGGAGCTACTCAGGAGGCTGAGGTATGAAGAGTAGCTTGAACCTGGGAGGCAGAGGTTGCAGTGAGCCAAGATCGCGCCCCTGCACTCCAGCCTGTGCAACAGTGAGACTCTGTCTCAAAAAAAAAAAAAAAATTATTGAAACCCTTCCCAAAAGGCCTTAGATTTGGGAATAGGAACTGTGCATTAATAAGGTTCAGAACCACCTGGCAAAGATAGTTGAGTGTCATGGCTACAATGCACTTAAAGCTGAGGGATGAAGGGAAGGGGTATGAATGGTATTAAGGAAAGTGAGAAGAGAGACAGTTCCATTTAGTTTCTTAAACACACTAATGCACAGTCAAAATGATTCATGGTGCGGAAGAGTTTGAGAGCAGAATGACAATGATATGTGATCAGAATAACTAGATGAGGCTACCCTGAAAAGTGACATTCGGGCTTAATATTACTGATGAGGTACAGTGCAAATTGGCCTTGGTTTTGATCTTCCAAAAGGCATGCTGCCACAACATCCATCTGCCCCACAAGTGGGCTGGATAAAACTCAAGTTATTTTTAAGAATATTGAAGAATATTTATAAGGCAACCACATACAAGATAGAAGAGTACAGAAGTCAGATTTCTGTAACCATTTAATGTAAGGCATGTGCTCTAAAAAAATCTATTGCTTCTGCAAAAGGCAGATGTATAGTGGTTAACTGCATGGTCTTTGGCGGGCAAACAGAACTGGGTTCAAATGTCCATTTTGCCACTTAATCCTGTGTGACTTTGGTTAAGTAAACAACTCAAGCCTCAGTTATCCCATCTGTAAACTGGAAATGATACCCCCAACCTCAGAGAGTTGGTGTATTAAATGAAATAAGGTGTTTAAAGTGCATAGCACTGTAACTGCTCAATAAAATTATGGATTTTTTCCTACTAAAGATGCATTGTATGGCAAGATTTCTCCTGTTCATTATGCATACCTCTTGAAATTAAAGGGACCCAAACTTACACTGCTATCAAAATACATGCAGACAGTAAAAACAAAGGAAAGGAAAAACATTTCATCAGAATTCTAAAGGTAGTTCTGGCATTCAAAAAGTATACACATTGAAGTTAAAAAGATGACCCTCCAAGTTGACTTTTTAGATACACTGTAACCCTCACAGCAACATATATCGAACCACTCTTCCTAATTATCAGTCAACTTAAAGTGCTTCTTTCAGAGGCCTCATGAGGTGGCAGTTATGAAGGCCATTTTTTGACTTAATTACAAGCTATTAAATGTCTTTCAGAAAATGAAACCCTATTATTCTGGAACTATGGAGGGAGCCAATGTCTAATTCCTTCTCCCACCAAAAATACCTCTTATGTAAAAAGGAGTATGTTTATGTATGTGTTGTTGTTTTATCCAATTATATAAAAATTGAGCATTAGACTAGATTGTAAGGAATTTAAAGGAAATTCACAAAATGGATAGCTCCTCCCCTTGCCCCACCATATCCCTGAGGTATATCTCACTCAGAATGAAATGAACTTCAACAATTAGTATAGTTCATCAATGCAGACAGACATACGCGGAAAGTACGTTTGTTACGATGTTCTTACATTTGTTAGATTTGCATATTTTGTTTTTGATGTTTTCTTGTAATTTCCATGACTACGTAGGTCCCCCTATTTGAGGTGTCTGTACTAAAGGTTCTGTACTAGTGCCTTCCTAATGACGGGACTTGGTTAAGTTGCAGATCTATGAGATCCTATGATTCCTGTTGACAATCCAAGAGACTAGAATTCAAGAAACTTAGATTATACAATTAAGTCTAAGCTCTTAAGGCTGAGCATATGGAATAAAAATGAGGTTATCCATAGTGGTATGGAATGTATGATCTTTATTAATTTTTAATCCATCAATCTAAAATCACACATACTAGATCAAACAGAAGTACCACAGTATGCTTTATTTTGCAGGTATTAATTGGTTCTCTAAATTGATACATCCAAAACTTTAGTTAGCAGCAAGCATCAGTTCTTCCAAAGCAGCTTAGGTGAAAAACAATTCTTTACATTCACCAGTTCAAAGTCGTACTGTCTGATCCACTGTTGTATTGACATAAAATTGAACTCAGTAGGCAAACCTAATTGAACACTCAGCTCATAGATTTTGAGCTTCCTTTATCTTATTGGAGTTGAAGCAGTTTTTAACCCTCTGTTAATATTCTGTATTTTAATTCTCAAGGAATTAAACACACATATTTTCTAATTAAGATAGAGCCATGATAACTATTGAGGAATTAGTGATATTAGTCTCATACCCAAAAGGTAGAACACTTTTAAATGAACCCATAATTTTGAATGTATCTGAATTTCCAATTTATATGCTTAGCAAGGTCACAAGCTGATTTTATTAATCTGGCTTCTAGATAATCATCTCAAAAATATGTATTGAAATAAAGCCACTGTTCTTTATGATGACATCATTTTAACCAAATGCTTTTATAACAAATAAGCAGTTGTTCTCAAAAGAGAACATTTTAAAAGAAAACATTCTTTACATACTTAGCAAATAGAGGAGAGTGTGAATCTGTATGTCAGAGCTATAGAGTTCTAGAGGAGTTGTAGTTGAGCAATCTAACTTTCTACTCCAGTTTTTGAGATGTACATGTTTTTGAGATGTACATACAGAGAAGGCAGTAAAGAAAGATCTTGATAAATTTTCTTTAACAAAAATTTGTAATTCCAGTTATTGGCAAAGGGTTCTGGCATGAGTTAATGGCAGCAATACAGTGGTGAGCTTCTGCACTGTGCTGAGAGGTAGATTGGGACTTAATCCTTGGAATGAATAACCAACTCACTTTATTTAAGGTCCAGGCTTAATTTTTTTAATCCAAAAAAAAATTCTGAAGTGAAGGCAGATCTTTGGGAACTTTTGTTTTTAGTTAAATGTAGAGATAAAATAGCTTGATAAAATAAACATCTGCCTTATACTAATGACAGGTGTACAAAGCAGCCATTTGAACCCTAGACAACTTCAACACTGCTTCCAAACAAAAGGGCAATTCAACAGCTGAACCAATCAAGCAGACACAGGGATGAGTGGTCTCCAGTACCTTACTCCAGAAGCCGGAGGCATTAGCGGTCCCTACAGGGATATAAGTCTATATCAAGATCAACAAATGTACAGAATAATCTTAGTCCAGCTTTGGCTAGGCAGGCATCTGACTGATGACATATCAGGGCCCACTAACCTCTAGAGTAAGCACTTGTTGCTGTGAGAAAAAAGAAATCAATATATTAAAAATATCAACTAGAGCATATTCACATAGGGAATGGGAGAGTGCAGGAGGCACACAAACAAAGTATATAGAGTTTTTGTTTTCAGTGCAGGATAAATGAACCTTCTTAACAAGTTAAGGCTCTGAGGGAAAAAAACTTTCTAAACCATAACCTTAATAAGCCATAACCCATACAGGTGTTCCAAATCAACACCTTTTTAAAAAAAAAGCTGGAGGTCTTACTTCATCCTTCAGTATAAATGTCAAGTCTGAGATAATCAGTATATTCCAAACTCTAGAACAACAACAACAAAAAAAGAAATCTCCTTGTTAAAGTATAGTAGCTATTAACAGTAATGAAGAAGACAGCCAAACTTTTGCTATTAAATACAATATAATGAAGCCATTTCTTTCTTAACTAACAGAAAATTACAGATTTAAATAATGCTGATCAGGAGGTGGGGAAAGGAAGTCTTATCATGAACCAAATTTCGTGTCTGCCACCAATGAAAATGAATCCATTATGTTCTTGAATTTATTTCCTGAAGCAAGTTAAATTCTTTAACACCTTTGATTTTGCAAATAACATCAAAGTAGTAAAATATAAGTAACTGTAACATATAAAATTACACATCAGTAAAAATGCTTTCATAATTGGATCCAGGGGCTTAAAATCATTATTTACTTAAAAAATTCTAAGCCACAATTTTTCTTTTAATTATACTTTAACAAAGGAAGAAAAAAACAGAAAAAAATTGGTCCTAATATATTTTGTCTTAAATAAGTGTACTCATGCCCAAGTTAGCTAGGAACTCACTGAAGTTAGTCTGCATATCTTAAACAATCTATTGTACAGCATGTCCTGGCTTCTAGCCAATGGAAACGTAACTTCTAATTGAGAAAAAAAAACACTAGATTTAATTGATTACACAGACTGATAACCAGTACGACTTTTCCTTCTTCCAATCATATAAGAGATAAAGACAACAACTATAAGGAAGCCCAAGGCCACACCCACTGCAACAGGAATAAGAAAGTTGAGGTCAGAGTCAGCAGAACATTCTTCAGCTGTTAGAAAAGAACAGACAGCAAGGAAAGGAAATTAGTAAAGAATGCAATTAAGTAGTAAAAAGCATGCAAGAAACAAGCATTTTGAAAGTGTACATAGCTTAGTCTTTTATAGCATTACCTCTATTTTCTTATTTGCTCAATATCTCATTATCACTTTATCTAAAATCACACGAAATTCCTCAGTACGAAAAGCAGAAGGTAAGGGAAGAATGGGAAGGGTCCAAAATAGAGAATTGTGCTTGCCTAATATGGGAAGACTTTAGGTTTGATTATCTAATGACACTGGGTTAAGGAGCCATCATCTACACTTAAAACCACTGCCTGTGTATTTCCCTACTCTCTTTCTCCTTCGTCACACCTATAATTAAAGTATAAATAAGAATTCTGTATAAGTAATAAAATTTAAGTTAAAAAAGACTTAGGATCAAGAATGCAGTATATATATGTGTGTGTATATATATGTGTATATATATGTATATGTGTATATATATGTGTGTATATATATATATGTGTGTGTGTGTGTATATATATATATATATATACACACACAATTATTTTTAGCTGAGCGGTGGCCTGGAAGAATAACAGCAATATCTAATGCGTTGCAGTCCATTCCACCGAACCACCAGGAAAGCAACATGTGCAATGTACATTTTGAGTTCTGGATTCAGACAGAACTGAGTTTAAATCTTGACTCCTTCCAGTACTAGCCAAAGGACCTTGGGCAAGTTATTTAAACTGGGCCTCACTTTCCTTATCTGTAAGAAGGGGATAATAATACCTATACGGTATTTGAGGATTAAATACAATTACATTTCTAAAGCATCTGATACACATCAAGAGGTCAACAAGTATTCATTCTCTTTTCTTTTCCTCTTATGCTCATGATCCCATCTGAGGAGGATTAGGTTTTGAAGTAGCAAACAGAGATTAAAATAGAAGTGTTTTGGTATATTACTACTGAAAAAGCCCATATTAGTATTAAAAAAAAACTTAAGCAAAACATAGTACGGAAGCCCAAAGTGCCCAATTCTGATCTCATAATTTCAAGTGTAAACCAGCTGTTGTTTTACTGTTGAGTGACTAGATTTCATTAGGGGCAATTTTTATCAAAATGCTAATAATAGTTTTGTTGCCCACTTGATATGGAACCTCAATGAATTTCTCTCCCCTTTCTGTAAATAATCGTTAAGGTCCTTTCCAGTAATAGCTAATGAAATTAACAAAAT
Organism: Gorilla gorilla gorilla; assembly: GCF_029281585.2. Classification (NCBI taxonomy): domain Eukaryota; kingdom Metazoa; phylum Chordata; class Mammalia; order Primates; family Hominidae; genus Gorilla; species Gorilla gorilla. Next base: position 132,139,472 of record NC_073247.2, read on the forward strand.
GTGTTATCTGGTGTGATTTATGATTAAGCAATAACTTGTACTTTTCTTCTAATTTTAACTTTTCCTCCTCTTGTACTTTTACCATTCATAAAAATGTTGCTACGGTTCTGAGTACACAACACTCATCTCAGTAACCAAACGTTAGCCTATGCTGAAAGAATTTACTATATTTTACTGAAAGCTCTCAAAGACTGACAGCTGGGTAACAAGATACACTGTATTGTTAATCAGGAAGTTATAGAGACTCTGATCATGCCCATATATACATACAATGGGTTAATAATACTTCAATGTGGAAGTCTTCTAGTCTATTAAGCCTTCCTTCTTTATCTATGTTTCATGTCTGTGCTACTCTTATACCATGGAATATGCTTCAACAAGGGCTGATTATCTAGCTCATTTTAATGCCAACAGCTTCTCTTTACACCCCCATCTATGCACTGCCCCACAGGGGCCATCTTGAAGAAACAAGAGCCTAGTTGCTATGCTTCACTGCCTCCCTTCTGAGATTGCTGTTAGCTTACATTTCATAAGTACCACACTGATGACAACACTAAATAGATTTTAATGCTCCAGAGATCAACAAGATGAGGTAGAGAAACACAACACAATCTGTCCTAATTAGTTCATAGAATATTTCTATCTTTCAATACTAATCAGGCATCCAAAGAACAAAACAAGAAACAAAAAAGCAAGTGGCTAAATATGCTTGAATCTTTTCAGTCTATATTGCTGAAAAACAAACAATTATCTTAAAAACTCTAATTACGAAGCCAGTTTAAGTTCTGTTGTAGCCTCTTGGGTCTGTATCATCCCTAGGGAAAAATCACAGGCTTGAGGTACTAACTTCATGCTTAACTTGAACTCAGAGAAATCAGCAAAAGTCACATAACCTTTAAAATGCTGATGGTCCTGAGGACATTCTCTACTTCATTCAACTGAAAACCAAGTTTAAGCATATCTGATGGGCATTTATACCACATCAATATTTATTTAATGAACTTTATGCAAAGGCACATTGATGAGTTTAAATCACTATAGTCCTTATACATTAAAACAGAACACCAGTAGTGAAATGATATTTATTAATTCCATTAAGACAAAACTACATATTTTATTCTTATAATGGCCATGTTAATAAGTTCAAGGCATACTTCAAGGTTAGGATCAAAATTTGGCCAGGGCTTCTTAAGATAGACCTTAAAACATTGCACGTTGATGTTCTTTTGAACAAGTTTGTCTCCAGGACCAGTAAATTTGACACTTTGGATTTTAAGCTGATTAAAGAGAACAGGTTTTATTAATAAAGACTGATCTCAAAATGCTGGGATTGATAAAAGAATTAAAGTTTCAACATATCAATTTTAAGAAGCAAAGTGTTTCAACAACTGAGAGATAAGAAAACCTTGTTATTTGCATGTATTTTTATATAATCAATCAGGTTGCAGATTCTAAAATTGCTCATATCCAGCATGATGGTGCTTGAGACCAATAAAATAAGCCAGCAACACTAGAATAAGTACTCCTGCCAAGGCTGCTCCCACCGCTATGGGCACAAGGAAGTTGTCGTCATCTGCACTGCAGTCTTGAGCTAGATGTGGAGAAAGGACAATTGAGAACAAAAACAGTGACAAACTTTCAAATCTGTGTATTTTGAGTAAAATGACAGCACTTCCTAACACGCATATTTTGGTTTTTTATACCAAGGTAACAAGTCATTGGCATTTCATTATCAGCAAATGAGATGTTCCACAAAAGTGATTTTCCAAATAACCAAATAATACACTTTTAAGTACCAAGTAAAAATGCAGTCATTTTGGATGAAAAATGTATAACATGGTCACATACTTCCCAGATTTCTTAAACAGAACATAATGAACAAATCTAATTAGCCTTGCCTTGATGATCAGGCCGTGAGCTTTCAGAGGCAAACTGTTATGATGTCGAAGAAGCACAATGCTTCAAATATTGCTGTTAAGTATTAACTCACTGAATGAACAACTATACAAAGCAGACATAAGAACTCAATACATTACAATCTGGGATCATTTACTAATGGGAAAAGAGATATAAGAGATATAAGTGGGCCCTGATGACATAACTGTTTGCCTCAAGATGCTCAGTCTAGTGTGAGAGTCAGACAAGAAAAATCAGTGGTTATAATTTCAAAATGTGTTGTGGTAGGAGTAGGCAACACAAAGTGCCATGGAAAAATTTCAGAGGCACACTCAAGTTCAGCCTTATTACATAAGACACACTTTGAAAAGGTGACACTTGAGCTGAGATTTTAAGAATGAATAGGAATGAATGATGCAAGTAATGGGGGAAGGGCATTCCAGGTATAAGAAATAGCACAGACAAAAATATGGAGAGTAAAAAGACATAGCACTTCAAGGGAAACGCAAGCAGTTTGGCAGAGCTAGAACAATGGATCAAAAGGTATTTTTGGCTGGATAGAAGGCAGAAAAAGTGTGCAGGGACCCAGGTCACAAAGGTACTATATGCTCTTAGGTAGTCTGGCCTTATCCTGATGAAAAAAAAATTCAGCAGCAGGATATTAAGCAGGATTTCATTTCAGAAGTTATGGCAGATGGAGGTAGTAAGGTAGGACATATCTTTATCACTAGAGTCCAGGTAACCAATAATATTGTCCTGAGCTGGATTAATGAAGTGCAGAAGAAAAGCAGAAGGCACAGACTGGAGATCAAATTAGAAGGCAAAATTGACCAAATGGATGTAGGGGGTGTACGAGGAGGAGATAATAGAATGGTTTCCAATTCCACACTTGACTGATTATGTAGATGCTGGCGCCATTCTATAAAAGAGGAAGAATATATGCATTTCAGTTTTTTGTAGTTATATGGAACAGGTGGTAAAAAGGATACGTGGAAGAGAGAGATGCTCAGTTTTAGATATGTGAGTTTAAGATATCTGTGCCCTTAGTTTAGCATGGTAGCTTACGCCTGTAGTCTTAGCTACTTGGGAAGCTGAGATGGGAGAACTGTTGGAGCCCAGGAGTTCAAGACCAGCCTGGGCAGCATATCGAGAACCCATCTCAAAAAAAAAAAAAAATCACTATGTCCTAACCAAGTGGCTATATGAACCTAAGTGGTAGTTAAAACATGGGCAAGAACATTTCTCAGTAAGGGGAAGTAGAATAAAAAGAGGATCAGAGACAAAAACCCTTGGGAACACCAATACCTGTGGGATAGACAAATGGAGTAGGAAAAAGATGTAAAAGGGCAGATAGAAAATGGCGCCAGAGAAGCTAAGGATGGAAAGTTTCAATTAGGGTGGAAAGACAGCAAATGATAGTAGAAAGCTTTGAAACATGTCCATTGCCTCTAGCAATATGAAGGGTGGGAGATATGAGTAAAATTGCTGCAGGTTTAAGAGGGAATGGGAAGTGATTGGTTAGGACATCAAGAACTTGGGCAGGGTAACAAATACAATATTCATTTTAAGAAGTTTAGAATGATTAAGGCAGGACAAAAGGGAGGTAATTAGAAGGGGGACATAGGGACGAGAAAGGATAGCTTAAGGTTAGAAGAACTTAAATAGGATGAGGGAAACAGCTATTAGCAATTGACAGAAGATGCTGAATGGTACAAGTTCTCCTACAAGTTAAGAGATTGGATTCCAAAAGCGTAAGACATAAGAACTCAATACATAACAATCTGTCTGAGGTCACTTAGTAATAGGAAAAGAGATATAAATGGGCCTTGATGACATAACTGTTTGCCTCAGTTTAACCATGAAAAGAAAACCTACTCTGAGACTGGAGAGGAGGAAGGAATGCTACAGATGGATACGCTTGCAGGAAGGAAGTTAACTGCTATTTCTATTTCCCATTTCCTGTGTCTTGTTGCTCTAGTTCTCTGCCTAGCTTGCAGTCTACCAGCGACTGATAAATCAGATAACTAAGCTTATTAGAATTGTATCAAAGATAGGACAAATAGGCTGCATGGCAATTCTGATTGTGCTTGCATTCAAGAAATGTGCCAAGCTTTCCCCACCGCCCGCACTAGCCTCTGGGGCAATAACTAGGAACAAAATGCAACCCTGGAGTTTATGAACTTTTCTGACATTGACTTGGGCTGCCAGTTCAATTATTTGTTTTGCTTGCTTCTTGGTTCTCTTAAGAATCCAGAGAGCTGAGGTTGCCAGATGTGACCTGTGAATAGATGGTGTTAAGAATCCCCAGTTAGCACCTCCCCTACAATTTCCCAAATTACCACCCAGCCCATAAACTATTAGGTGACATGTACCATAAAGTATTATGCCGTGGGTTTAATATAACTTGGTTTTTAAAAAATTCATTAGTAGATTAATTTCTTATTCTGGCAACAGACTCATAGTTCTCTCTTTCCCAAATTGGGTATTTGACCTAGTACTGAAACGACTTTCATAAATACTGCCAATAAGGCTTTCATGTAAGACAAATATTCCCAGAGTAGCTCAAAAAGGCAATTCTGCTAATACAAAGATCTTTCTAGATACTGTCACTTACTTAAAATGCTCTCAATTAGTATGTGAAATATTAATTTATAATAACTATTGATTGTATGAATTCAACCTTTAAAAATTATTTAGTTAATGGAAAAAATGTTGGTAAAACAGTAACTTTAATGGGATCACATTCTGAAGAAAAGAAAATCTCATCCTATAAGTCATTTTGATCTGATCTACTTGCCTAATGTATACTTAACGCTGTATTGAAAATGCTTCTGGGGAAAAGAAAAGTGTATTTGCAGAAGAATTTAATAGCCACAGAAGCAATAAAGATTTTTAAAGATTAAAAAGTTCCATGGCCATTAAAATTTCAGTAAGAAGTTTCATGTAGATTAAAAATGCTGTTAATCTTCAATTTTCTGCCAGTTCAGACATTTTTCAAATACAATTTTCAACACAAGAACTGGAAAGCTGAGGTATACATTTACAACAAAAACTAATAAAACTTCTCTTAAAAACCAGTTGAGGCCAGGCACAGTGGTTCATGCCTATAATAACAGCAGTTCAGGAGGTCGAGGCAGGCAGATCACTTGAGGTCAGGAATTCGAGACCAGCCTGGCCAACATGGCAAAACCCCATCTCTACTAAAAAAATAAAAAGGTATCCAGGTGTGGTGGCACTCGTCTGTAATCCCAGCTACCTGGGAGGCTGAGGCATAAGAATTGCTTGAACCTGGGAGGCGGAGGTTGCAGTGAGCTGAGATCGCACCACTATACACACTCCAGCCTGGGCAACAGAGCGAGACTCCATCTCAAACACAACAAAACAAACAAACAAACGAGTCAAAACTTCTTTTTGGAAGGATCAACATTAAGAAGCACATTCTTAGGTGATATTTTGTTATATACATTTTATATCTATAATCAAACTGTGTTAAGTAAATCACATGCATCTGAAAAGATTCGTGAAGCTACTCAGTATCATTCATGAATATCTATACCAGTTTCAAAGACAAGAAATGGTGATTATTAACGCAGAAAGTTAGCTACCGGGGTAAAAGGAAAGGAGATGGGTGGAAGATGAGCCCAAGACAATTTAACATTATCTATCTAAATAAACAGATGAAATACTATCATCTTAAAAATGTCCAAGTCTTATAAGAATTCCTCCTGAAAAACTGCAGGAAACTTAAGTGGTACATTTTACACTGAACTTATAGTATGTTCTTGATACGTAACAAGTAGCTTATCAGATTCCTTCTAAAATACTAAGATGTATGAAATACTATGATGCATTCCTCTGAAATGCAAATTATCACTCAAAGAAATGAGTAGCAGGATTTTAAAGCCCCCACCCACTGGATGAAGAAATTGAGACATTAGAAGTTAAACAACTTGGCCAAAGACAATGGTAGTTAACTGCAGAGTTTGCAGCCGTGATGACTAACTGGCATTCACATGGCTTAACTGGGTAATTCAGAGAAAAGTTACCAGCTACATTGCTAAGTTTTCTTATGTGATATAGTAAGGTGACTAGGTAACTATCCATATATGGAAACTGGAAGGCTCAAGTATTTTAGGGTGATCTAAGTAAGACAGAGACTGCACACAATCCTACATTGGTTCAGATCAATAGCTCAATATGTATGGCTGCAATGTAAAGCTACTATGTAGAGATATTAAATATCAACCTCAACTTAGGAATTGAGAAAAGTGTACAAAGAGATACTCCGCAGCTTTTATTATGAAATAAATATTCTAGATCACTGGTTCCCTAACTGACTATGCATCAGGTTCAGCAGGGGAGCTTACACACACACACACACACACACACACACTCTCTCTCTCTCTCTCTCTCTCTCTCTCTCTCTCTCTGTCTCCTCATTAGACCTACTACGTTAAATCCTCTAAGGATGCAGCCTGGAATCTATTTTTATAAAATGCTTCCCAGGTTAATCTTATTCTGAAGCCTGCCTACCATCAATCGAGGCCTAGGTATGGGACTATTCTTCCAGATAGTAATATACAGACAGAACATCAGAACATTTTGCAAATAATTTAGTTCTACTTCTAAACATTTCTAAAGTTTTTCCATTTGAAAGAAATTGCCATTATGTAGTATACAAAATCTTGACTTTAACCAACGGGAAAAAATGTGAGCAAATTGCCTTAAGAAATAAAAGAATCTTTATTGTTTTAGAAGCAATTTTGAGCAAACAGACAGGCAAATATCTAAAGATACCATACATCAACTAGTGGTTTAAACATTTGAAGAAGAAACATGGAAAGTATTTACATGGACCAGTTTCTTTATACAAATGCTAAAACATGAAAAACACCCAAAACCAGATAGAGCGTTACCATCAAGGTATGAATCTAGTAATACAAATAAAACTACAAAAGGTACAAAGAACATGTAGCTATAGGAAATAATAGTGTAAATAGCAGTATATAAACTGGCCCATGTAAAATACAAAAATATTCACTGAAGTCAGGTTTTCTATAAAACAGTGTTTATTAGAGGTATTTTACTATGAATCAGGCATATAATCTGAATGTAGAAACTTTTAGAAATATTAACAGCATTCAGTCAGTGCCATGCACTTGTGCTTCCAATTATTTTTTTAAAACTGCTTTGTTTTGACTCATGTGAAATAGTTAAGGCCTACATTCTTATACACATTATCCATCTTACAAGGTTAACAATTTTACACTAAAACACAGTTTAAATTAAAAACGATTTTGAAAAATTACATCTATATTTAATCCCTAAGAAGTGTTTTAAGCTGGTAATGCAGCTCGCTGTAGCTCTAAGAGAGGGGTTAGTCAGGAATCTGATCTTGAGCCATAAAGGTTTTCAGGCTAAACAAAGAGCAAATTTAAGTGACGGAAAATATTTATAATTCCAATATAACTCAGTTATATTGTTATAAAAATACCCATGCTAGCATGCAACTGCCTATATATGTGTGCATATATATATATACACATATATATATATCTGTGTGGGTGTATTGATCCATTCAATATCAATATTTTGGAACCCAGACAATTTTCTCATTTTCTAGTGAATGGGAGGCACATAATCCCACCACACACACACAAAAAAAAAAACGAAAAAACAACCCCACAGGAACCTTCCATATATGGCTGCATATTAACAATTTTAATATTTGCTCAGCCATTCCAACACACACCAAAAAAGTTCTCCTAGAAGCAGCAAGAAATATTTGATGTGTTAACTATCAAGCTGATGTATTTTGCTTTCTCCTATAAACATTAGGTGGTACACGGTAATTTGACAATTGGTGCATCTCTCAGACCACAAAACTGAACACAAAGCACGTGAATTAATAATGATTCTACCATAACGAATAATAACAATGAAAGTTTTGATTAGCACAGAACCATTTAAATGTGAAAGCCAAATTAGTGATGTTGTAGCAATCAATGCAAGCTGGAAACAAAGAACAACTTTTTAATGGATTAAGATAAAACCAAGACTTTTCGGTTAGATGCAAGTTTTGTTTGTTTGTTTGTTTTGTTTTGTTTTGAGATGGAGTTTCGTTTTTGTTGCCCAGGCTGGAGTGCAATGGTGCACTCTCGGCTCACCGCAACTTCTGCCTCCTGGGTTCAAGTGATTCTCCTGCCTCAGCCTCCCGAGTAACTGGGATTACAGGCGCCCACCACCCCGCCCAGCTAATTTTTTGTATTTCTGATAGAGATGGGGTTTCACCATGTTGGCCAGGCTGGTCTCAAACTCCTGGCCTCAAGTGATCCACCCACTTCGGCCTCCCAAAGTGCTGGGATTACAGGCGTGAGCCGCCACGCCCAGCCTAGATGCAAGTTATTTTATAAGTGTAAGTGCACTTCGTTATCTAGGTCCTAGGACACACTGGCATTTCTTAAGAAAAAGAAAATAATAAAATACATCACTATCAACAAGAAATGTTGGAAGGCTAAAGAGAAATCTGCATTAATTTTAGTACTGCATACAGAGGCCAATTTATGAGCACAAAGTACTAATAACCTCAATTGGCACTGGCAAGCAATTATCTCTAAAGCACCTAAAAAATGGATTGAAATGCCCAGTTGGAATAGTCTTATATATTGCAATTTAAAAGATTGAAATATCCAGTTCTTTTTAAAAAAAAAGATTAAACAATAAGATTAATACCTACTCTAAATTTTAAAAAGCTTTTGTATCTTTTGTCATTACAGCCACATAAATACAAATGTATTCAAAAAGCATTAGAAAAGCATTTATTGCTAAGAACATAATAATACCAGCCCCTGTTCAAATCTACTATTATATCTCTCAAAGGTCAAATATGCAGCAATGCCAAAGTAGCTAAGTTAACCTGCAAACAAAAATCACACACACACACACACACACACACACACACACACACACACACACAAAGAGCAAAAGGAGCAAGTACAAATCCACTGTAGAACATGTTGTTCCAACTCAACTACCTGCAGGGAAAAAAAAATCTCTTTTTCAAAAATTGTTTTTTCTAAACTGTGTATTTTTAGTCTGAATGTCTAAAATGAAAACACTGAAATACTAATTCAAGACAGTAAAATAGAACTTATAATCCAGTGATTTTGCACATCTTTTGCTGTAAAAATAATAGTTTTAAATTCCTTGGTTGGAAAAACCAAAGTCAGGCAACTAATTTGTAGTTGATACTTTTTTGTTTAAGTTTGAAATCCCCCATACCACCCATTCTAAAGAGCTGGACTGCAACTAAATATACCTTAAGTTGACCAGTATTGCATGTTGGAACTTGTACTTGCTTTTTTCTTTTGTAACAGAGATCACGTATTGATTAGTGTTACAGAGTCTGATATCCAGCATAACTTTTTCTTCTGCCAATTACGTAAGCAATCACTATAACGATAATCAAGCCTGAAAGACCAGCACCAACTATAATTGGGATTAGAATGGTGTCATCATCCAGCGAACACTCTTGGGCTGTAGGTGAGAAAAAGTGTGTAACAAATAATGAGTATAATCACAAAAGAATGTCTCGAAGTCAAAGATGTTGATTTAAAAGTCAGAAATGTTCTTACAAGATCAACTTCAAGTAACTAAGACAGGTATATTTTTATGATAAAGCTATAGAAAATGGAGAACTGTTCCAGAATTAAAATTCTAAGACTTTCTTTGTCCTTTCATTTGTTTATGTGTATATATGCAGATTTTCATATATATGAATACATGTATATTCATTTACATCTATAAACACAGTTCATATTGTAATGTGCATATATTATATGCACATTATATATGATATATAATGCACACATTATATGATATATATTTTATATGTGATATATATGTGTGCATATACATATACATACACACGTATATGTTTGTTTATATTCCAAGTCCTTTCCAAAATAGGCATATTACTTTATCAGAAATAAAGGGAGCTAATCTAGCCCACTTTTACATAGCCAGATTAGCCTCTCAGTGGTAGAGTGAATGTCTTTTGGGAAAGTGGAAACAGGATCAGGAAGGTATCATGTGATGAGAATAGCCAGGCTGGCTCTGTCTTTAGGGTCAGGGGTCAGCAAGCTGTAGCCCATGGGCCAGATCTGGTCCAAGAACTAAAAATGGCCTTTACATTTTTAAATGGATGAAAAAAATATTTTGTGACACATGAGAGCATATAAAATTCAAATTCCAGTGTCCATAAATAAGGTTTTATTGGAACCCAGCCACAGTCATCTGTTTATGTGTTGCTGTTTTCGTGCTACAATAGCAGGGTTGAATAGTTGTGACAGAGACCATATGGCGCCAAAGCCTAAAACACTCACTGTTTGGAACTTTAAAGTTTGCAGATCGTGACTTAGTACATACAATTTTAGTGGCTGCAAAGTCAAGAAACTGGGACCTCTTACTAATTTGAGTGTGCTTACTGCATTTCTTATCTGGTCAGGGTTGGCAGCCTAAGGGGGCTATTTTTTTCTATTTCTAGAAAGTGGTCTGATCCAGTAAAATCCAATCAACACTCTTCTGCCTTATTGCAATTCTATTTCTTTCCCCATACAGTCAAATATTATCTATGTGTTGTATTTATAGGTACCCACAGCCAAGAACCTAGTTCCACAAATAGATTATACATTCAATATCAGTATTAAATGCTGTATATCTCTTTGGGTGATATTTTTAATTCCATGTACATAAAAACCAAAGTTTCAAAGTAAGAGAAAGAGCACAGCTCATCTCTCTTACAGGTGACTAGATAAACAGTCTTGAAGTGATGATACTAATACTGCAAATGATTTTAAACTGTAAACACAAATCTGGACTTAAAATTAGGGGAATAATGAAGGGGAGCCAGATAAAAAGTCCAAAAATAAAGCTACTAAAGGATCAAAATAATTGAAGTACATAAGCAAAACAGGCAAAAGGGAAAATGAATTCTTGAAAATATTTTTAAAGTGTAACTAACGTCTTTAATTGCAAGAATGGTAGGGTGGAGAGCCCAATTTATTGTGGCCTAACCAAGTCAGACTAGGTATTCAACACCACTGCAAAAGTAGTCGAATGGCTCACAGTATATTCGCTTTTAAACACAGCTTCCACATTTCCTTCCAAACCATAGAATTAATGGTTGAAAAGGATGTGGATGCCTGGAATAGCTAGCTCTGCTCAACAGAGTTGTGATCCACAAACCCCCAATTTTAGGTAATAGGCTTAAAAGGACAAGTCAATTAAGGAATTTTATGTGCTTTTTTTCTTCATGCAAATTTTAATCTTGTAATGCCAAATATGTCTTTCATATTCGTATGAACACATTATAATGAGCCCTTCAAAAGGGTTTCATTAAAAATCTAATAAATACCACCATTATCCCTGAGTGATCTTCAAAAAGCCTCATTCACACTGGCACATGCTTTGAAAACTCTCCAGATCATTTTGGCTGGTAAAAACATAGTTCATGATATTTGAGGCTTTGCTACCGCTCTTTATCTTTTGTCTTTTTTTTTTTTTTTTTTTTTGAGACGGAGTCTCGCTCTGTCGCCCAGGCTGGAGTGCAGTGGTGCGATCTCGGCTCACTGCAAGCTCCGCCTCCTGGGTTCACGCCATTCTCCTGCCTCAGCCTCCCGAGTAGCTGGGACTACAGGCGCCCGCCACCACGCCCGGCTAATTTTTAGTATTTTTAGTAGAGACGGGGTTTCACCGTGTTAGCCAGGATGGTCTTGATCTCCTGACCTCGTGATCCACCCGCCTCGGCCTCCCAAAGTGCTGGGATTGCAGGCGTGAGCCACCGCGCCCGGCCTATCTTTTGTCTTAACAAAATCAGACCAAACTGCTTTCATTCAGGTATGAAAATGTTTCCAGTGAGAAGACGGCCTCAGGAAGCAGATGCAAGATGCTCAAAGCTGCTGCTCCCAAGTGCCATCTTCCCTACAAACTAAAACCCATACCTCAAATAAAGCTCACTTAAAGCTTCTATCAGTTTTAGCTTTAAGAACTTTTTTTGCAAATGATTTTAAGATCACAAAAACATCTCGGTTGAGCAAAATGATGAGCCAAATATAGACTTGCACAATTTGGTCAAGGCTATGAATTCATATTCCTCTATTTCAACGTTTAAATGTCTGTGATTCAAAGGAAAAGCCACCTATCAGTCAACATAAGAACATAAATTATTAATGAAGTTTGCTTGATTCTTACCTGTAGAATACTTTCCTTGTGTCACATTGAAAGGCTGAACCCTTAGATCAAAGGTATTTATCTGAAATGCTCCAGACACTGAAACAGTCTGCTCTTTGTTGCACATATAAGAACTTCCCAGGGGGGCATCCCAGTAGCTGAGATTGTTATTTGCAATGCTGAAAACTTCAAAGAAAAGAAACAGGTTAGTAACTTCTTATCCTATCAACATCAAAAATGGGAAAGTTGGCCAGGCACAGTGGCTCACGCCTGTAATTCCAGCACTTTGGGAAGCCAAGGTGGGCAGATCACGTGAGCCCAGGAGATCAAGACCAGCCTGGGCAACATGGTGAAACCCTGTCTCTACAAAAAATACAAAAAAAAATTAGCTGGGCATGATGGTGCACACCTGTAGTCCCAGCTACCTAGGAGGCTGAGGTGGGTAGTTGGCTTGAACCTGGGATTGAGCTGTGGTAACGCCCCTGCAATCTGGCCTGAGCATAGAGCGAGACCCTGTCTCAAAAAAAAAAAAAAAAGGAACAGTCCTCAGGATTTTTCAGTGAAGTATGGGAGCCTGGGGGACAAGATCAACCCACAAAAAGCAATTCTTACCATAACTAGGTTCCCTTATCTTTCTATAGATGTTTCTATAGTCTAAAAATCAGTCATATCCTTAATTATTATCTACTCTACTTTGAAAAAATGGGATACAGAAAAAGACAGAACATCATAGTTCTAAGTTACTGATTTTAAGGTATGATCAAGGTACACTTTTTACATAGCATCTTCTGTTTCATTAAATAAGGCACTATTTGGTAATAAGACCATTGTAATTTCTAATCCTTCAGGGTAATCCACAGTCTTTTTCCCCAGGCCAATGCTTTGCTTACCGGAGCCATTAACCAAATACATGCTGATGTTCACTTCCTTCAGATAAAATCGGTTTTCATTTTTCTGTTTGAAAAAGAGCTTCCAGTTAATTAACATATCACAACTGTCTACAGATAACAGATACGGTTAATATCCACAGAAGAAAAGCAATCTAACACTATTACACAGAAGAAGAAATCATGCAGTAGAATAAACTGCAACTAAGTAAAAGAGAACTCATAATCTGACAGAAATCCCTTTCCTCTGTATTTTGTTTCCAACTTTTGGAGCACAGGTGTAGTCATGTGGCTCTCAGACACTTGAAGATTTATGGCCTCAATTTTATTCCTCCTGTCACTTGCTGAGCCCTCACCACCTCTAGCCTGGATCACAGCAGCCTCTTAAGTGGGCTCCCTGCCTTTCAGCCCCTCCAGTCCTAATCTTTCCTTTTCACTGCTATTATCTTTCTGAAGTACTCATCTGATCAGCCAATCATTCTAATAATTTCAGAGTGCAAGTACTCCAGGAGCTACCAAAATGAACCACACTTCAATCCTGCCTTCACCCTGTTTGCAATCTGCCAGGGAAGGTAAGATAAACACATAAACAACCATATTACAAAAAAGAAAGTGAGAAGTCATGAAAATAGGAGAGAAATCACTTCCAAATAAGGGAGGAGAAAAAGTAATGCCAGCTTAGGGATGGGGCATTTTGAACCGGGCAGGATTCTCTTAGGAAACAAGCGGGAAAAGGGGTATTCGAGAGAGCAAGAGTATAAATAACGGTAGTTAGAAAATAAGCATAATCTCAAATCTTTATGCTAGCATTTGAGCACTTACTAAGTGCCCAGCACTGTTCTTAAAACTTTACATATGATGCTTCGCTGAGTAAGTACAACACTCCTATGCAATAGGTGCTGTTATCATCCCCATTTTGGGAGTATGGCTGCGGAGTCTATGTAATTATTATTACTATGTTCTCCTACCTCACAAGAAGTGCACAGAGGACAGGATGAGGGAATCACCCTGAAGGAACTAAAGGAAACATAAGGTTGATAAAGAGGGAGTGAAGGCTGAAAATGCAGGCTGCATTGCATGGGAGAAAAGAAGGCTTGAACTACCCAGCCATGGACTTTAGATGTTACCTTGTTGGCAAAAGAGAAACATTGCGAGGCAGGCAGACCACGAGGTCAGGAGATCGAGACCATCCTGGCTAACATGGTGAAATCCCGTCTCTATTAAAAATACAAAAAATTAGCCAGGCGTGGTGGCACGTGCCTGTAGTTCCAGCTATTTGGGCAGTTGAGGCAGGAGAATCGCTTGAATCTGGAAGGCGGAGGTTGTAGTGAGCTGAGGTCTCGCTACTGCACTCCAGCCTGGGTGACAAAGCGAGACTCTGTCAAAGAAAGAAAAGAAAAGAAGGAAAAGAAGAAAGAAGGAAGGAAGGAAGGAAGGAAAAGAAAAGAAAAAAGAAAAGAAAAGAAAGAAAAGAAAGAAAGAAAGAAAAGAAAGAGAGAAACACTGATGGAGAGATGTGCTTTAGGAAGGTTAAGTTGATGTAGAACAATGGAGAAGGTGAGGAAGAGGAGCAATCAGGCAGGAGCTGTTTGAATGGTCCAGGCAAGAGGTAATGTGGACTGGATCCAGAGCAAAGGCAATGGGGAGTAAAAGCTAGGAGACAGACTTCAGAGAAATTTCAGGAAGAAGCATAATGGAGGACTTCACGCCTTCATCACATCCCTCCTCGACTTAGGCTACATCTTGGCTTTGCATTCAAGACTCCACAATTTGTCCCAATGACTTTTCCATATTTTCACTAAACATATAACACTCCTCATTCTCCCAGCTGGTCTTGATTATGCCCTTTATCCAGGGATAACCTGCACTTTCCCACTTACTCTCCTTATCTCCCTACCAATACAAATCAGACCCATCCTTGAAGGCCCAGCTCAAATGCCATCTCTGCCATTAAACCTTCCTGACTCTCCTCCAGCCGGGATTAACTTCTCCCTCCTCCATTCTCCTGCAGCACTTTGTACTATTCTCTGGTCTGGCACTCATCCCATTTCATATACACCTTCCACAGTACTCTACTGCCTACAGAATCGAGTTCAAAAGCCTTGGCATGGCATGTAGGCCTTTCACAAAAATGGTAATTATTTGCAGATTTCTCCCATTACCACTAAACTGTGGGCACTTTAAGAATACTGGCTTTCTTCTCCATAACCCACCATAGCAGCCTGCACATAATGCACTCGAATTCTATAAATTCTCCTAAGGAGCATCTATCATGACAGGGTTGAAGGCAAAAATGGGCCCTACTGAACTCTGGGGACATTGCAGGTGTCTCTTGATTTTTCAGAGTGCCTGTAGCATGATTAAAATGTCACTATTTTGGATTACGTTTTAAAATAGCCTGCTGGGTAAATTAAATATTGTAATTCTTAAATACTAAACATTGCCGAATGAGAGTCAAGAGAAATCATGTTCCTTTTAGGAGTCTACCACAGCTAGAAAGATCAAACTCAATCACTTGAAAGGGAATAAACCCAAAATACTACTTTCCTCATTCTTATTGACCATAACCCCTATTAGGTAACTTTAAAAGAGAATGTGCCTGAGGCTTGCTTTTACCATACTGGAGAGGACAAATTTAATTAGACATTTTCAATAGTAATTCACTGGTCACATGGTACTTTAACAGAGGAATTATTTGAATGCTGGAAAAAGGAACATTTTTGTAAACCTTTCCAAAATATAAGTGCCTAATGTAATCCTCAATTACTCGACATATATTCTAAAGAGAAAAATGTGCTTTAGACTCAAAATACCAAGATCAC
This sequence comes from Gorilla gorilla gorilla, assembly GCF_029281585.2. Lineage (NCBI taxonomy): Eukaryota > Metazoa > Chordata > Mammalia > Primates > Hominidae > Gorilla > Gorilla gorilla. The sequence goes on from NC_073247.2 coordinate 132,155,307, forward strand.
ATATGAAATAACAACATACCTACTTTTTATATATCAGATGTTGAGATTATTTCCCCATCCCCAAACACAGTAATCTGATTTAAAAACAGAACTGGTTTTTATCTAATTATACAATATTTTTAGTTTGAGAATAGTTGGTGGTTCAACATTTTTCCTCACTTATAGCTATCTTCTATTCCACCAGTCTCATTTGCCACAACATGTTCACACATACATCCCTTCACAGAAATTATGGGAATAATAATTGCTTCTGAGAAGGTGGAAATAAAGGTCCCCGATGATTAATTTATGCTAGCAAGAAGTAGAACAGGTATGCTTAACCCAAAACCTTCTGTTTAGGTTTCAGCTCTTGATCAACAACAAAAACCTGAATGCTGCCATTATAAATTGTCCTGATTTAATGAATTCATATACACACTTAACACAGAGCTTTGTACATAGTAAGTACTCAATAGATGTTACCTATTTTTATTACTGACACTATTACAAATAATATAGCCTCCAAATGGCTTCAAATAGTATCACAGAAAAACATGAGCACTACCTAACCAATAACAGAGAAAAAATTATCATGGAAATTACTTATGTATGGATAGGTTAGACAATTGTGGGTTTTGTGTTTTTTTTTTTTTTTTTTGATGTGAGTTAATTCTTGCTTCTACCCTAGAGTCTGTCTAATGGCAAAATGGCCACTCTTCGTGAACATTAATGCAAGAGTCCAGTCCACAGACCATTGCACAGACTCTGAGGGATGAACAGGGATGAATGGACTACACTTTATAATTGAGTACTGTAGAACTGGAAAATAAAGCTAAATACTCCCCTCCCCCCATGCAACTATTTAGACTTTCAGATGTGTTTCTAAGAGAATGAACCTAACTTTAAAAAATTTGTTACTCACCACAGCAAAGACAAAGTCAAGATACTTAATGGTGCTGCTATTGAGTCTAAGTAGAGCAGTGTGAGAACGGCAGCTGCCTGTGGAGTGAGTTGTATTGGGGTTGATGTTAATAACTGAAGCAACCTTCAGGAGAAGAAGAAAGGGAAAAGGTACAGGTTAGCTATAAAAGTGGCCAGCAAAGCCTTATACTCTACCAAAATCAACTTCAGTGTAGAACAAAAAATCTTTTGTCTGGATACTTAAAATTCATGGTGTCTTAACTTTCAAACAAAGTTGGCATGGGTCCTCAAGCTATGACTCAGACAACTTAAAAAAAAAAACAAGAGGGAAGCTTCTACAGTAATGAGCCAAATGAAAACACACATTTTTATGGAGCACAAGAGCCATCTGCCTCGCTTAAGTCACAAGATCCTGGAAATCGGATTTGTTTCTTGGCACTCCCTCTATAGCCTGAGTGGAACATTGCAACTAGAAGTGCCATCATGTACTTGGGCATGTCTACAAGATCTGAGTCATCAAATAGCTGGAGAAACGGATAGCTGTGCGACTCCTGTACGCCAACCTACAGTCCATTTCAGATCAAAGTGTGAAGGAGTTATATTTTAAACTGAACGAAATAAAGGCCAATTGTTTGTACTCTGATCCACTGATGGCAAATAGAATCTAAACCCCAAAGAGTACTTTAAACTGCTAGGTTTTCTGCCGGCCAACACAACACCTGAAAGTGACATTAACACATCATGGTTATAGTAACTCCTAACTAATCAAAGCTCAACAAGCCAACATGAAATCTCCATTTAAAACTGAATCAGGCTGGGCGCGGTGGCTCACGCCTGTAATTCCAGCACTTTGGGAGGCTGAGGCGGGTGGATCACTTGAGGTCAGGAGTTCAAGACCAGCCTGGCCAACATGGTAAAACCCCATTTCTACTAAAAATACAAAAAAATTAGTTGTGCATGGCAGTGCACGCCTGTAACCCCAGCTACTCGGGAGGCTGAGGCAGGAGAATCACTTAAACCCTGGAGGCGGAGGTTGCAGTGAGCCAAGATCATGCCACTGCACTCCAGCCTGGGCGACAGTGTGAGACTCCATCTCAAAAAAAAAAAAAAAAGAAAGAAAGAAAAAGCTGGGCATGGTGGCTCACGCCTGTAATCCCAGCACTTTGGGAGGCCGAGACGGGTGGAGCACAAGGTCAGGAGATCGAGACCATCCTGGCTAACACGGTGAAACACTATCTCTACTAAAAAAATACAAAAAATTAGCCGGGCATGGTGGCAGGCGCCTGTAGTCCCAGCAACTCGGGAGGCTGAGGCAGGAGAATGGCGTGAACCCGGGAGGCGGAGTTTGCAGTGAGCCGAGATCGCACCACTGCACTCCAGCCTGGGGGACAGAGCGAGACTCCATCTCAAAACAAACAAACAAACAAACAAACAAACAAACAAACAAACAAACAGAAAATGGAATCATTCTAGTAACACTACCTTTGGGCTGAAGGTAGGATACGCAATATTTGAAATGAAATGCAAAAAGGATGTATTGATAAAAATAGACACCTATACCTTGTCCTGAGTGATGTTCAGCTGCAGCCCCATGGTAGCCAGCAGACAAGTATCATTGCCATTATTAACTGAATAGGTTCCAGCTTCTGGTTTTTCCTTTGGAGTAGGTGTTGTAGTAGGAGATGGCACAGTGGTGTGTACGGTGGGTGCCACTGTTGAAGTTTTGTCTTTATCACACAGGAACTCTAAAACAAGCAAAAAGGGACAAAAGAAACCAAAGCGGACATTTTCTTAATTCATAAGGCCAGGGAAAACCAAAAAAAATTTTCATAATAGAAGTCCAAAAGGGTTATATTAGGGGAAGAGAATATCTTGTTAGTATATTTGAAACTAAATTAGGCAGAGGTTCTTAAACTGCTGCTTCATATACAGAATATCTACATGAGTTATGACACAGCAGACAAACTCAGGACACATCCCTATGCTTTATCTGCTCACACATGGCCACATACTCGTCTTTTTCAGACCCTTAAATCTTTTTATTCCCAAAGAACTTTGCCTGCCTCTGATATGAAATTCAGAGAGTTAAGTCTTAAATTTTTTGGTTCTTTATTCCCACATACAATCACCATAAGGAAGGATACTGTTTACTAGAAAAAAGCTTAGAAATCATCAAAGGACTTAAATACAAATGAACCATTTATTTGCATTAGCCCTATGGCAAATCATAGGCATTTCAACCTCTTCTTAGGAAGTGTTCATAGTTTTCCAGAACTGGTGAATGAGAAATTATTACCTTTCCATAAAGCTATATAAAAATTATAAAATCAACTTTAAAAATTCAAGATTAGAACATGAATCTGATTTCTAAGCTTTGGTCTTGGAACCGCTAAAAAAGCTGATAATCAAGCTATCTGAGGATCTGTTCAAACAATGATTAGGTTTTATCAGCTGAGAACAGTATAGGTAGTGTCTTTTAAAATACCATTCCACAACATGTACATCAAAAACTTTAAATTGTAAGATCCACAAAAATAAGAATTGCTATTATTTACAAAAACTTTATAGCCTAGTAGAAGCTATGAATAAACCTTAATATATAAATGCTTTCAGATAATGACTTCAATGAAAGCTACCTGGTATACTCTACTCTTAAATTAGGATCCAAGTAGAGAAATATATACTTTACTCACCATTTGTGCTCACTGTGCCATTTTGGACAAAAGCTTGTACAAGAACATCCCAATAGTGTTGGACAACATCACTCTTTTCCAAAGTTGATAAACTATTGCATCTAAAAAGGTCATTCAATGGAATTTTGATGGCCAAAAGTTCATCAACAGTAAGAATTCCTATAAAACAAGATTAACAATGGCTATTTCCAAGAAGGTAGGAGAAAAGTGATAATATAAATATATTTGTATAGGCTTTCTTCTTCTCTCTGCCTGCCCTACCCCAGGCCCAAAGTGACAAAGGATATAGCATACTTAAGGGCATGACTAGTTCACTGTGGCTAAAACATAAGGAGTAAGGTGGAAGAAGAAATGGGGGTTAGGGGCTGGGCACAGTGGCCCATGCCTGTAATCCCAGCACTTTGGGAGGCCGAGGTGGGTGGATCACCTGAGGTCAGGAGTTTGACACCAGCCTGACCAACATGGTGAAACCTCATCTCTACTAAAAAGATAATAATTAGCTGGGCATGGTGGCAGGTGCCTGTAATCCCAGTTACTTGGGAGGCTAAGGCAGGAGAATCGCTTGAACCCGGGAGGTGGAGGTTGCAGTGAGCCAAGATCGCCCACTGCACTACAGCCTGGATGACAAGAGCAAAACTCTGTCTCAAGAAAAAAAAAAAAAAAAAAGAAAGAAAAAAGGAAAAGAAATGGGGGTTAAGAAGGAAAGACAAGTTGTAGGTGATCATACTTTGAAGCATCTTCTATGATCTAAGGCCTGTTTGGGCTTTTCTTTTTAGCAGTCGAGGGCTAGCCTCAGTTTTTAAAGCAGAAAATAACACATATATAATTTATTTTAAGGAAGATAGCAAATTTGTAGGGGATAGGCAGGGGGAAAAACTTTTCAGGGAAGCCACTTAAGAGGGAAACCAGAGGGTGATGGTCTGGTTAAGGTGAAGGGTAAGGGAGGGTTGCCTAAACCAAGATGGTGTGGGGCAGTAGAAAGAGAGCAAAGAAGCCAAACTGAAAACACTTATCTATGGTAGAATCAACAGGACTTAGTGACTATAACTAAGGAAGCAAGAGAGATGGATTAATCATACATTTGTATAGTAAATCCTTATTTTTGTTTTACTAGTCCGAAGTAAGTTATATTAACTCCAGTGAGCTTATAGAACTGCTTCCTGGATTACATTCAAAGATGATTCCATTTCAGGGAATCTTCAGAGTATGAAAGCAGTAAGTTACAGCCATTTCATATAGTTTTTATTAGCCTGTGTATAGTGAAACTTCAAAAGACGATGATCACCCAAGTGGTTTGGCTTCTTTTGGAGAAGTAGCAAGAAAGGAAAGTATCCAAGGTCCTTAATATAGGCCGCCTTCTGTGCCTCTCCATCATGTAGCAAGCAGCCATATAATGCTGCCTTGGCACCCCCTAATGGCCATAGGAATTAAAAAACAAAACAAAACAAAAAACCAATGAACTAGAACATTTTTCCCAGAATTGCTTCTCACCGTTAACAAAAATGAATAGATACGTGACTGGCTGTATACAGATGGACTTCAAAAACAAATCAGCAAAAAAACAACTTGCAGACATATTGGAGTTATACTACGAATAGCTTTTTTTAAACTACGTATTGTTTATGAACACGTACTTATACAGTAAAAGACAAACATAAAGACAGGAAGGTTATACCCCAAATTTGTGAAAGTGTTTGCCTCTTAGCAGGCAAGAAGGAAAATGGGTCTGGGGAATGAAGACAAAGGAAATATCAACTGTATCATCAACGTTTTATCTTTTTCATCAAAAAAGTAACACAAACATTAAAAAAACAGCATTTATTAATTCTGGATAATGGGTACATATGGGTCTGCTATATTATTCTCTGTATACATATATAATCTTTATAGATATATAATCTTTATATATATATGTATATGTACAGCCTTTTAAAAAACCCTTATTATATATGTAACTTATATATATATAATTTTTTTTTTGAGATGGAGTCTTGCTCTGTTGCCCAGGTTGGAGTGCAGTGGCATGATATGAGCTCACTGCAACCTCCACCTCCTAGGTTCAAACGATTCTCATGCCTCAACCTCCCAAGTAGCTGGAATTACAGGTGCACGCCACCACACCCAGCTAATTTTTGTATTTTTAGTAGAGATGGGGTTTCACCATGTTGGTCTCGAACTTCTGACCTCAGGTGATCTGCCTGCCTCAGTCTCCCAAAGTGCTGGGATTACAGGCACGAGCCACCACACCTGGCCAGTACATTTCTATATTTTAATCATGAAAAAAATTTAAAAAAGAAAAAAGCAGCTTCAATGTTACTTCAGTTATCAGATGCCTAAAAATAAATTAGCAGTTTTTTATTTTTATTTTTTGAGACAGAATGTCGCTATGTTGCCCAGGCTAGTCTCACACTCCTGAGCTCAAGCGATCTGCCTGGCCTTCCAAAGTGTTGGGATTACAGGCGTTGAGTCACTGCACCTGGCCTAAATTAGTTTTTTTTGTTGTTGTTGGGGGTGGGTAAGGAAGGGTCTCCCTCTGTTGCCCAGGCTAGAGTGCAGTGGCGTAATCTTGGCTCACCGCAACCTCCGCCTCCCAGGTTCAAGCGATTCTCCTGCTTTAGCCTCCCGAGTAGCTGGGATTACAGGCACGCACCACTACCACCCGGCTAATTTTTGTATTTTTAGTAGAGACAGGGTTTCACCATGTTGGCCAGGCTGGTCTCAATCTCCTGACCTCAAAGGATCCACCAGCCTCAGCCTCCCAAAGTGCTGGGATTACAGGTGTGAGCCACTGCGCCCAGCCATAAATTAGTATTCTTGAAACACTGAACTATATCAAAAACAATTATTAATAGTCCATTTCAGGAAGCCATTTAACATTCCAAATAGTTTCAAATATTATTATATAGAAGGTAGTAATTTAAAAAGTAATCCTCCCTTTGTTTTAAATAAAAGGGGAAAGAGAGAAGTGTTAACATTTCAGGGTCCATAGTTTTTCTATCCAAATATGTCAGATTAAACACCTCCTCCTAATAACTGCTAACAACTGCTGCCCCTGTAGTCCAGGCATTTATTACGTCAGCCCTTGATTACTATAACAGCTTCTTAAGCCAGCATCTCTGCCTGTAGCCTCCTCACTTCTCAACTAATCCTGCAGAATATTCTTTATAAGCTACTGTCTCTGCTTTTGTTATATCATTCTCCTGCTTTAAAAACCTAAAATGATTCCCCAGTGCCTACCCCATCAAGCTAAATGTCTTTCCTTGGCTTCCAAGGCCCCCTATAATTTAGGCCCACTTCATTTAGCCAACTTTATTTTCCTTCTGCTACACACACAGCCTCTGATTTAATCAGGCAGCTCTCCAATTACTGCCGCATATGCTATGCTTCCCCCTGCTGGAAACATCCTGCTCAAAATCCTCCGCTTACTCAAATTCTACCATTAGCTGAGTTTCAGCTCAGGTCCTACTTCTCTACCAAGCTTTCTCACTACTCTAACACACACTGAGCCTTCCTTTATCACTCCTCCTAATCAGGACCACTTGTGGGAACACGGGAACACTTTTAAATCAGCCAGTCTTTTTTTTTTTTTTTTTTTTTTGAGACAGGATCTCTCTCTCTCTGTCACCCAGGCTGAGTGTAGTGGTGGGATCACAGCTCACTGGAGCCTCAACCTCCTGGGCTCAAGCGATCCTCCACCCTAGCCACCCAGGTAGCTGGGACCACAGGCACACGCCACCACACCTGGCTATTTTTTTTTTGTAAAGACAAAGTCTTAATATGTTGCCCAGGCTAGTCTTGAACTCCCTGGCTCAAGTGATCAGCCTGCCTCGGCCACCCAAAGTGCTGGGATTACAGGCATGAGCTACCATTCTCGACCTAAATCAGGCACTCTTAACCACAGGGATCTACATATGGGTTCAGGGACTATGTTCCATATGCAAAGTTTACTGTGTACTTTTTCTTTTTTGAGAGGGAGTCTAAAGCTTTCCTCACACTGTCAGAAGAGATTTATGAACCCTCTACTCCCTCAAACAAAAACGCAAACAACAACAACAAAATCAGACTGAGCTCAATGTTTTCCAATTTTTCCATGTAACTCAGGAACAGCATTTAGCTTTGTCTCCCCAGCTCATTCTTAGGCTACTTGAAAGTGAGGGGCATATCTTATACTAGCTCTGAAAGGCAAAATAGGGCACAAAGATAAACTGATAAGATAGCCAATAACCATTTGCTTTAGTTATACTCTCAAACTAAGAGATTAGTAAAAAGAACACTAGGATTTGATTTCCAAGTCTCATTCTGCAATACCTCCCAAATTTTACGTGAGCTTATTTACTTCTGGTTCTTTCGAATAGGATCTTTTGATATCCTTAAGTCCAAATGAGTTATTAATCCCCAGGTCTAGGCAACTAAAGCCCATCTACCTGTTTCTCGGGTCAGAATGAAACACTATCTGCAAAGAGCTAAGCTACTACAAATACCACATTAACTCAATCTCAATGGGCAGGGGGAGAAAGAAGAGAATTATGTCCCTAACAAAATTAAAATCTCGACCACGTGCGGTGGCTCACGCCTGTAATCCCAGCACTTTGGGAGGCTGAGGTGGGTGGATCATGAGGTCAGGATTTCAAGACCATCCTGGCCAACATGGCGAAACCCTGTCTCTACTAAAAATACAAAGATTAGCCGGGCGTGGTGGCACGCACCTGTAATCTCAGTTACTCAGGAGGCTGAGGCAGGAGAATTGCTTGAACCTGGGAGGTGGAGGTTGCAGTGAGCCGAGATCAGGCCACTGCACTCCAGCCTGGGCGACAGAGCGAGACTCCAACTCAAAAAAATAAAATAAAATAAAATCTCTACACTCTATATCTTCAAAATATTTTAACATGCATTTCAGTTCTGGGAATTATTAGACTGGCCTAATTGCCAATGCTTCCCAAGTTCATTTTGACCTGAAATTGTCTTAAAATAACAGCAAATGTTGACTTTAGTCTCCCCTTATCCACAGTTTTTGCTTTCCCTGGTTTCAGTTACCCATGGTCAATTGAGCTCTGAAAATATTCAATGGAGAATTCCAAAAGTAATCAATTCATAGGTTTTAAAATGTACGCCATTCTGAGTAGCATGATTAAATCTCTTGCTGTCCCGCTCTGCACAACCAGGAACATGAATCATCCCTTTGTCCAGTATATCAATATTGTCTACACTATCCATCCGTTAGTCACTTAGTAGCCATGTCGGTTATCAGATCAAAAAAAAAAACATAGCATTTCCTGTATAGGGTTTAGTACTAACTGCAGTTTTAGGCATCTACTGGAGATCTTAGAATGATACCCCCTGAGTGTAATGAGGGAATACTACTACACCTTTAACTAATCATCATTTACTTTTCAATCAAAATCCAACCCAAATGATAAAAAGATTTGAACAAGAGGCATTTCTCCTAGTCTCAGGTTGCTTAACTTTTACACATTTAAAATAGCTATTAGTAGCCAGGCACAGGGGTGCATACCTGTAGTCCCAGCTATTCAGGAGGCTGTGAGGCACGAGGATCGCTTGAACCCAGGAGTTCAAAACCAGCCTAGGCAACATAGTGAGACCCCCCCACCCCCGATCTCGAAAATAAAGTAGCTATTAGTAAAGCATTTTCTCATTCATCAAACCTTTGTTTCATGCACACTACTGAATGAAATCAATAATAGTTAAGTATATGAATTCTGCAGGTCAATAGACTGCTTCAAACACCAGCTCGCCCACTTACCAGATTGTGTGATGTTTGGAAAAGTCATTTAATCTTATCAAGCCTCATTTCCTTTACCTGTAAAAATGAAACAACATCTACTTCCCAGGGTTGCTGTTAAGAATTAAGTGAGATGCTGCAGGTAACACACCAGGTGTGTTACTGTATACTAGGATATATATATGTGTATATATATACTAGGATATATATATGTGTATATATATACTAGGATATATATATGTGTATATATATACTAGGATATATATATGTGTATATATATCCTAGGATATATATATGTGTATATATATCCTAGGATATATATATGTGTATATATATCCTAGGATATATATATGTGTATATATATATATATATATACACATATATACTAGGATATACATATATGTGTATATATACACACATATATATGTATACTAGGATATATATAGTAAGGTGACTTACTGTATACTAGGATAATACCTGGTATACAGTAAGTCACTCAAGCAATGACAGCAAATATCACCAGTATGTTGGATGGTGTCATATGTGCCATGCATGGGGTCAGTGGGAGGGGTATAAAGACATGAAGTTTCCATGCTAGTTAGGAAGACAGACATTCATAACAATTTTTAAATTGTTTACATTTTTATCATTAATAAAAAGCAAGAGAACATAACACAAATCCATTCTTAAGGTTACCTTTATCTTCAGCATCAGGAAATGTTGTGTTATCACCAGTGTTGTAGGAAAATGAGATGCTGTCAATTGAATAAGTAGATGCTGCCTTGGTAAAATTCGCAATCCAGGAAAAGCCAGGTCCGAACTGCACTGCTATTTTGGGACCATTCTGATCATCCCCACAAATGCTTCCATTATATGTCACAGTGCCATGGTCTGAAATGGTTACAGTTTTCTAAAAGAAATAGAAATTTGGGGGTGAGAAACAAACAGGCAGCAAGGAACACCAAGCATTTATGTAGGGCATGCCACTTCAGCCTAAATCATACATTCTCCGTGGCCAGGTTGCCCTTTGCCTGGTTTGCTGTGTAAACCAGTCCCTGATTCTTCAGCTACATACCACTCCTCTGGATAAATTCGTGTATGTCTAAAAAGAAAAGGAAAACTGGCTTGAGCTGCTGTTCTTAAACTGATTTTTAAAAAAATTAGGTTGTAAGTAGTGAGGACCTTAACAAAAAGAAAATAAGAAGGCAAAGGAATTAAGAGGAGATGCCAAAAAGGGGGAGATTTTAGTGTTAGGTTGGTGCAAAAGTAATTGCAGTTTGTGCCAAAAAAAAAAAAAATCACTTACTTAGGTTGGTGCAAAAGTAATTGTGGTTTGTTCCTTTAATGGCAATTACTTTTATACCAACCTAAGTAAGTGATTTTTTTTTTTGAGATAGAGTCTTGCTCTGTTGCCCAGGCTGGAGTGCAGTAGCACAATTATGGCTCACTGCAGACTCAACCTCCTGAGCTCAAGCAATCCTCCCGCCTCGGCCCAGCGAGTGGCTGGAGGTACATGTGTGTGCCACCATGCCTGGCTAATTTTTAAAGTTTTTTTGTAGAGATGAGGTCTCACCATGTTGCCCGGGCTGGGCTCAAGCAATCCTCCTGCTTTGGCCTTCCAAAATGCTGGGATCACAGGCATGAGCTACCACGCCCAGATGGGAAGCTACTTTTTAAAAGGGCAAGCTTTGGTGCTAGTACATTTTAAACACTTTACAGAAATACTTAGACCTGAACACCATATAGTCGTCTTCAGATCATTTGCCCTTAATCAAGTCCTACAAAAACTCCCAAGAACCAATGAATCAGAAGAAATATTCATTCTAACACTAAACAGAATAACTTCTCAGTGTGTATGCTTAAAAAAAATCCCAGAGTTTCAGCATTAAGTCAGTCAACGTGGAATTTCATTTGTATACGTGTATCTAAAGGATAAAGTCAATTAAATTCCTACTATAAAACTCAAAGAAAAATTAAAATATATACTTACGTAAGTTTTATTTGTAGTTTCATAGCGTACTGTGAAATTCATCTGCCATTTTGCATAAAGGCAAGTGGCATTTTCTGAATCTGTCAAATTAAGTTCCAATGCATAAGACCGCACAGCTCCTGGATTCATTTAAAAAAATAAGATTTTAAAATTGTACTACAAAAATTATATAAATTAAAAACAAGCTCTATCCACCACTGAAGTTCAACCAGCTCTAAAATGAAACAAAAGTATTTTATATCTATATATACACATACATATATATACATATATATGTATATACAAATATATACATATATATGTATATACAAATATATATACATATATGTATGTGTATATAGTATCCTGCTGACTGGTTTTCTTTGTATTTTTAACAGAATCCTATTGATAAAAAAGTTGGCATTATCCCTTACCAAAAGAATGGTTACTAGACCTAGGATGCTTAGGTCATGGCTCAGACTGGTGACATTTATTTGCCTTTTGCCTTCAAATAATCATTTCCACATGCATTTATACCTTACTAGTTTTGTTTTAGGCAATTACAGTTTGCCTGTTAGGACTTGTGGTTTTTGCGGTAAATGAGGTAAGAGGAAGCCTGGTAGGGGTGTAAAACTTCTCTCAAACCAGCTGGTGAAACATTCACTGCAAAAATAATGATAGATCTGATATTCTATCATCTTTTTGCTTTAAATCCTGTTGCAAGCTACATAATCTATGACACACGGATGTCTTCCCAAACGATTTTATTCTGATGTGATCAGATACTCTTTCTGAGTATCGTGTAACCAAGGAAGCAGAGTTGCAAAGGGCTGTTAAATCCATAAGAAAAACATGAATTCTGATAAATGCAAAGTTCATCACTGTTTCACACTTTAAAATCTAATTGATTAGAAAGGCTGATGAATTTTTTGACGCAAAGTTATTTCCTAAATTTTCAACCTGCTACCTCTTTAGGCAGAGAAATGTTACAGAGACAGAAAAGCCTTGGAACTTTTCAGCTAACATGGTTGATCTTCTACACTTAAACATAGAAACATTATCTATTAAACTGAAGAGCCCAAGGACTCAAAATACTAATTCAGAGGAGAAAAAATATCCCAGCAAACATGCCAGCAGCATAAATATTAGGCAACCATTTAAGGGATTTTCTTCACTGTATCACACATTACCCAAAGGGTAAGCTGTTTCCTGTTAAGATACTTGCATACTCTTTAATAATATCTGAGCAATCCACTGTCATCTACAGGTACAGACTTGCTATAGACTAGAGAAAAGTGCTAAGAGGAATATCAAGTAGGTATGCCTCAGCAACAGCTTTCAAGTTGTATAGGAGAGCCTATCGTCATGCTCTGGAGACGTGGCTGCTTTGCAAGCCAGAATATTATACTAAAGCTTGTGGTTACTGACAGTGACTAAATGCATTGGCTAAGGCTCAAAAAGACCTTGTGAGGCCTAAGTAGGTTTTATGATCACTCTTTTCTAAGTACAATACGGAAGGGAGCTGTCATACTTACTGATCCAAGGCTCCCTGCCATGGAGCCAAGAGCTCCAACTTACAATTTTAATGAACTGGAGGTTTGCTTTTTATATGCAGTCTTTTCTTGGTCTTGTTTAAGGTCTCTAGCTTTAGTATATTATTCTCCTTGTATTCAAAACATTCAAAAGTATTGAAAATTACCAAGAAAAGCCTCACATGTATTAATCATTTTCTTTCCAAATATATTAGAATAACAGGAAGAAGACCATGTAAAATAGTAATAGCATCGATACCTTGCATCAATGTGTCTTAGGGTGTGAGAACTGACGTTTTATGAAACAAAAGGTAGAGGTTGTGGTTCAAACGTATCACTTAAAATTAAATTCAAGATAGTATATCTGGTGGCCCATAAACAAGAGCTGAGAAACACCTCGAGGGTTCTGGCACACTCTGTTCCATTCCCTTCACAGCCTTTCTGCCTGAGTGCAATTCTTTCCACTTCTTGGTCCCCAACTCTAACTGCACAGGGACCACTTTTACTCAATATCTCTCACCTCAAACTCAGCAATTCCCAAACTAAAATTCATTCTTCTGCTTCCTCCAAACTGGGTCCCTCCTCAGCTTTGCTAGCTCTAAATGAAGAGTGGGATCAGTCACTCAAGCTCAGTTTCAGAAATAGCCTCTACTTCTTTCTCTTCAAGAAGTCCTATTGACTTTTTTCCTTCAAATCTTCTCTTAAATACAATCTTTGCCTTTTATTTCTACTCCCAACCTATCACCCCACACCTAAATTATGACAGAAAATGCCTAGATACCCCTAGAAGTGCTGCCAGATTAACAATCCTTAAGTACCATTTCCTTTTAGGACACTTTCTTGTTCAAAAACTTTTACTGGCTCCAACATTCCCATATGAAATTTAAATTCCTCTGCCTGACTTTCAAAGTAATCTTTCATCTTGTCCCATCCTATTCCTTCAACTTTTCTCAAACTATTTTCCCAGAGCACACCCTTTAATCCAGTTAAACTTGTTTCCACTGGGCTCAAATGCCATACTCTATTCAACCTCTACCCTGGGCTTCTATTGTTCCTAACACTTGAAATCTACTTTCTTCTATTGGCCTAAATGCTCACCTCAAAGATGGATTTTCCTCGCTTTTTGGCTGCCCCAAATCTGAAACACCCCTTGTCCCCTTGTTACAATTTCTGGCAGAAATCACCACCCACTATAAAAGCTGAAAACACTGGATACTTGCTTTCCCAGACTCCCTTGCAGTAAGGAGGACCACTTGTGCTAGGCTCTGCCTAACAAAGGTATCCACCCCACACTTTGAAAGGAGGGCTGCAAATGGAGCCAGGAATGGAACAGGGAGGGAGGCAGGTGTGGAGTAACAGAAGCAGGATCAAGCTCCCAGGCAACAAGGCCAGCAGAGCAAGCTTCAATTTCACACTTGGCAGTGGTAGTGCAGTTCAGCAGCATGATCTGGGTTGTTGAATCCTGAACTGGGATTTGGTATATATAGCCAGGAGCACCAGAAATTCTGAGTTACCCAATATACCCCTTTAATAAACATTTGATATGTAACATATGTACAGAAACAGGCACAGTATAACAGATGTAAGGGAAAAGTGCACGTAACATTAAGTCTACAGCTCAAATAATTTCACAAACCAAAACCACCTGTGTCAAGAAACAGAACATTAACAGGTGCTGACCCACTGCACAGTTGAAAATCTGCATATTATTTTTGACTCCCCCAAAACTTAACTACTAATATCCTACTGTTGACTGGAAGCATTACCAACAACATAAACAGTCGATTCACACATATTTTGTATGTTATATATGTATTACATACTGTGTTTTGAAAATAAAGCTAGACAAAAGAAAATGTTAAGAAAATCATAAGGAGGGCTGGGCACGGTGGCTCACACCTATAATCCCAGCACTTTGGGAGGCTGAGGCAGGTGGATCACTTGAGGTCAGGAGTTCGAGACCAGCCTGGCCAACACGGTGAAACCCCATCTCCACTAAAAATTTGCTGGGCTTGGTGGTGGGCACCTATAATCCTAGCTACTTGGGAGGCTGAGGCAGGAGAATCGCTTGAACCTGTGAGGTGGAGGTTGCAGTGAGCTGAGATCGCGCCACTGCACTCCAGCCTGGGCAACACATAGAGACTCCGTCTCAAAAAAAAAATCATAACGAGGAGGAGGAAGAGGAGGGGTTGGTCTTGCTGTCTTCAGGGTGGTAGAGGTGAAATAAACTCATGTATAAGTAGATCCACACACAGTTCAAACTTGTGTTGTTCAAGGGTCAACTACACTTCCAAAGCCCTCCTTATTTCCCTTTCCCTTCCCAAGGGTTACTATTCCCTTCCCAAGGGTAACCATTATCCTGATTTCTGACACTATAGATTAATTTTATCCATTTTTCAACTTGATATAAATAAAATCATTCACTATGCTCTCTTTTGTGTCTGCTTTCTTTCCTCAATTTTAGGTTTTGTGAGATTCACCCATGTTATGCATAATTGCAGTCTGTGCTCACTGCTGTATAACCTTCTATGATCAGGTGAATACAGGCCAGGTGGTTCACGCCTGTAATCCCAGCACTTTGGGAGGCCAAGGAGGGTGGATCACTTGAGGTCAGGAGTTCGAGACCAGCCTGGCCACCATGGCCAAATCCCGCCTCTACTGAAAATATAAAAATTAGCTGGGCATGGTGGCACATGCCTGTAATCTCAGCTACTCAGGAGGCTGATACAGGAGAATCGCTTGAACCCGGAAGGCAGAGGTTGCAGTGAGCCAAGATCATGCCAATGCACTCCACCAGCCTGGGCAACAAGAATGAAACTCTGTCTCAAAAAAAAAAAACAAAAACAAACAAAAAAACTACTTATCTATGCTACCTTTAATGGGCATTTAGTTTCCAGTGTGATTCTATTACAAACACTGCTGCAAACATTCTTGCACATATTAGTAAACACATGTATGCGTGTATGTTGGCTGTATATCTAGGAATGAAACTGTGGGGCCAAAGGGTATGCATTATATCCCAGTTCTTTTTAATAAATTCTTTTCTGCTTAAAATCAATCAGATTGTATTTCTCTTCCTTGCAATTAAGAACCTGGGCTGATATGCTATCTGTTTTTTCAGTAGCCATTTTCTCCACAAAGCTTTCCCTGACTATAAAAGCCCTCAAGGAGCAGTAATAATGCATATCCCATTTCAGTATATTTTACATTATACTGAATTATTCAGTTATTTTATAGCAGTAAATCCTGTCCCTCCTACTGTCATAAGTTCCAACACAGCAGTTTTCAACTGTCACTTCATAACAAACTGGTGTGCCATGGTAAATTATAGTATACAGTAAGTAATTTGTTACTAATAAAAAAAAGTACCAAGTCTGTGAATGAATGATATATATGGATAGATTCAAGATTCCCTTTAGATAACATTTCTGTCACTCGTTTGAACTCCAGTATGCTCCCTTGATCAGATGATCTGATGTATCCCACAACCCCTAGCAGTGTGTCTTTTATATGAATGTCATCTATCATGAGTGTTATGGTAGGGGACACCATGTGTATTACTTTTCCTCTATCTCCTATCATTCCAAGTAGTGCTGAATGCATATTAGATTTTCAATAAATACTGATTAATTATATCAAGGTGAAAACACACTGCAATAGGGACCCAAAACATAGCTTAATCTAATTACAGAGAGGCCAGTCCTTTAGCTCTTCCAAATCTTGAACATATCAGTCTTCTGGATATTCCCTCAAACCCCATGTTGGGTTTCACTTCAATAAATTTTGACATGGATTTCAAGCTAGGAACAGAGCTTTTCCCAAAAGGTAAGTTTACAGTTGAAATATTTACACTTTGTTAAAAAGTATCTAGCAAGCAATTTCCATCCTTATTGTTGTGTTTGATTTTACAATACCCAATTTTTAAAAGGCTTTATGACATTAAAAAACCATAGATGAATACATTCTAGAGTGTGTAATTTTAGAGCTGAGAGTTTATTCTCTAAATAAAAGAAAAAGGCATGCCTCAAAATCAACGTTCTCAAAGTCAAATATCCTCTCAATCCTGTTTTCCAAAAAGGTCATTTGTAAATTCTTTTAGAATGCAGATCTTGACCGGGCAGTGGCTCACACCAGTAATCCTAGCACTTTGGGAGGCCAAGGGGGGCAGATCACTTGAGCTCAAGAGTTCAAGACCAGCCTGGGCAACATGGCAAGACCCCATCTGTACTAAAAATACAAAAGAATAGCTGGGTGTGATGGTGCATGCCTGTGGTCTCAGCTACTCGCGAGGCTGACATGGGAGGATCGCTTGAGCCCATGAGGCAGAGGTTGCAGTGAGCCAAGATCACTCCATTGCACTCCAGCCGGGGGAATGGAACAAGACCCTGTCAAAAAAAAAAAAAAAAAAAAAAAAAACCTCTCACAGAGAACACAGACCTTACTTCCCCAAGTGTATGACACTGCAAAAAGTGGCTAGGTTTTTGCAAGTCTATTTGACCCAAAGTATAGCTGAAAACATAAACACACAAAATTAGGGGTGGGGGAAGAACATAATGCTAGCAATAAAACAAAACCAATAAAAAGAAACCAAACAATGATCCAAGATATAATGGATTGATTATATAATGAAGTGATTAAGAGTCCCCATTCCTGGAGTGGAAGAGCTAGAACTCAAATCTGGCAGTCCAACTTCCTAGCTGTGAGACTTTGGGCAAGTTACCCTTGTTTAGAATTATATTTCTCCAATAGGTTCTTTGAAAGCATATAAACCCTTCAGAGCTAAAAGAAATTTGCCAAACAAGTTAGATACCAATTTACAAGTCTCCTTTTTAGTAAACACAGCACCTAAAGGGAACCTTCCCAAGTTTTAGCTTTATGTTTACTTTCATCATATTAAATTCTGGACTCTTGTCCTCAAACTCAGGAATTTAGAATGATGTTGAGCAAAAGGTCTTTTTAAAATACAGGACACAGAGGCATATGGTACCTATTTATCTTTGTTTTCTATTCAGAGTGATGGTTTTCCTACAAGTTTAAGTCAGATTAACCGTTTCTCCTTTATAATTCCTAATAATAGGTACACTCATTGCATTCAGTTACTTTATACCCTTGCTTTTGGTAAGTTTCTTAAAGGAGAAAAGCAATATGATTTTAAAGTAAGAATGTTGAACACATGAAAAAGAGTATTAAAAGTTAATAAAAATATGTTTTTAAGCTATAAAATGACTTAATTTGTTAAGGTCAAAGAGTGGGTAAGGAAACAAGATTCAACACTACTCAACTAATGGAAAGTGCTTATTGTTGAGCAGTGTTTGGCACACCTCCAGAATTCTTTCACAATGCACAGCAGGATACCAACAAGTACTTATAAAGTATACTTTTGGGTCTGAGGGGATCTCTGATCACTTTAATAAGAAATTATGATCAGAATGCTTTTGCACTACAGAAAGAAGGGCAGCTTTCCTGCATCAAGGGTCATTTAAATCAGCTCCAGTGCTACGAAATAATCCTTGGTTATAGACAAAATCTACCCAAAGTTATAGGGGAAGAAAGCTGTTCTTTTGGGACATATTTGAGTATCTATAACCCTATCAGATGTGATAATCTGATATTTGGGACATATTTGAATATCTATAACCCTATCAGATATGATAATCAATGACTAACAAACTAATCTGGTATTTGGGACATATTTGAATATCTATAACCCTATCAGATGTGATAATCAATGACTAACTAACAAGCCTGTCCTTTCTTATCTTCTAGCTTGACTTCTGTTTTTTGGTTTTTTTGGTTTTTTTTAGGGTTCAGAATTTTTCAGTCCTTTACAGTATCTCTATTATAACTAGAATAATTTGGCAGAACCTCAAAATCAAAGTTATCAGTTAAATGAAATGTGTTAAGCCTATAGAAAAATCTTAGTGCTTGTTTTCTCTCAGAGAAAACCTAACTTTGTGAAAACCTAACTCTCCTCACCAAGGAACTCCTAATTCTCCATATTACCCCCTTCAAGACTATGGAGGTATATCTGAAGGAGTACAGGTAAGAGACTAGCATTATTATATGGGATTATACGTTAGTAAATTACTGTATAATTATCCGTACTGCTTAGCACTGATCTTGAAGTTTTCAATCCAAAAGAACTTCTTGCAAAACATTATTTAAAATTCATGGAAGAAAAAGGAGACTAAATGAGTCTAGTTTACCACCACATCCCTAGTGCCCACCAATGAATATCTTCAACACAAATTCACTACGGGTTAACCATGTACCAGACCCTATGCTAGGTAGGCAATGGGAAGTAACAGTACATAAGATAGTCTCTGCTCTTAGAGACTGCTACCATAGGAGAGACTTGACTAAAACTAGGGGGAAACAAAAAAGAGTGGAAAATAGGCTAGTAACCTAAGATTTTGCAAATGATAAGATTTATTCCTATTTCCCCAGATGGTCACATGGCTGGCCTCCTGCCAACACCCAGGTCTCTGTCCAAATGTCACCCGATAATGGAAGGCCCTCTGACCACATAATATAAAGAAGGATCATCCACCATCACCCATTCCTATCATCTACTCATTCTCCTTTCTCATTACCTGTGTAATTTTCTTCATAGTGTTTTTGTTTTGTTTTGTTTTGAGACAGAGTTTTGCTCTTGTCCCCCAGGCTGGAGGACAGTGGCATGATCTCGGCTCACCGCAACTTCCACCTCCTGGATTCAAGCAATTCTCCTGCCTCAGCCTCCCGAGTAGCTGGGACTACAGGTGCTGGCCACCATGCCCTTGTATTTTTAGTAGAGATGGGGTTTCACCATGTTGGCTAGGCTGGTCTCGAACTCCTGACCTCAGGTGATTTGCCCACCTTGACCTCCCAAAGTGCTGGGATTACAGGCGTGAGCCACCACGCCCGGCCTCTTCATAGTGTTTATCACTATCTGACATTATATTATTTATCTGTTGAGCTTTCTTCTCCCATTAAAATGTAAGCTCCATGAGAGCAGGAACCTCATCTGTCTTATCCATTCCTCTGTCCCTTTCACCTAATATAGTGGCTGGGACACAATAGGCATTCAGTAAACGTGTGGAAGGGAGAGGCTCCTACCAGTAACATACACTAAGAATATTTCTGTGAGGTTTTTCCCACCCAGAAAAGACTCAAACCTAAAAAAAAAAAAAATCTGAACCCTAAAAAAACAAACAAACAAACCAAAAAACAGAAGTCAAGCTAGTTATAAGAATCAATAACCACAGAAGAATCCTGAAATCTATGATATCACAAAAGGGCCATAATTAGGCAATTATATAAAGAAAGGATTTTCACCCACTATCCACTTTATAACACCTCTAAATCATATAGCTTCTCTTCGGAAAGTTGTCTGGTCAGTTACAATTCATCCAAATAAACACCAGCATAATTTAATCTCTATGAAAAAGACCAATATATAGCCTCTAAGAATCCTTTTCTGTACTTATTCTAAAGCTGCTGTTTTTAAAAGGTTACGGGTGAAGCTGGGATAGAGTTATAAAGTTACAAAGTCAAACTGGCACAGCTAGAGCACTAATGCTAATAAGACTATAAATTTAGGACAGGTCCTCCTTCATTGGCACTCTGTACAGTACCCAGGCACAGTTCTAGCTACATAGTAGGTACTTTACAAATATTTATTGATTTAGCTACATATTAGGTACTTTACAAATATTTATTAAGTTTTCAAAAATCTATTATTGGTATCCATTTTGATATAGAAAAGTAACTTGTGCAAAACCCACCAAGCAACTGCTAAATTCTTGACAGAAAAAGCTATATGGGAGGACTTTGGGCTCCACACTGAACCAAGAGCCATCAGAAAATGCAGCTGTATAGAAAAATGGTTTCTATTTCATCCTGGAACCTCTTAAAAATCAGATCTAGGTACATTATTAATATTTACTTTTCCAAATCCTGCTCTGAACTTGGAGGCGGAGGGAATCAATCTTGGAAATTTTCCAAGATGAAGAATCTAGTTAGTCCTGATCAATAAATGGCAAACTAGCAGATGAGCTGATGGGTTCTTTTATGTGCTTCTTTTTGCATGTTTATTTTCTGCAATGAGTAAGCATTGCTTTTGTAAAAACAAAACAAAAAAGCTTTCATTAAAAAACAAAAAAAAATTTAATGACATGAAAGCCAACAAGTAGGACAACTATTATTTTTTTCACTTTCCCAAAACAATAACAGTGTTGTATTTGTGCACAGATTCAATTGGCAGGGAACTACTGATTAACAGATGCCTTGGTCAGATGTGTTCTAGTCACTGATAAGGTACTTTCCATTGTAAACAATCCTTTCTTAGGGTCAGTTGGCCCTCAGTAAGTGCTCCAAGGTACAGTTAAGGCTTCCAATTAAGTATTCAAGCAAAGCCTGCCTCAAGGCCGCCTTTCAGAAGTGCTACAGAAGAGTTTCCTGCACGCTGTGAACAGTTGGACTACATCAGGGATTCCCAAAGTTTTGGTGTCAGGACCCCTTTACTTTCTTATCCACTGAGGACTTCACAGAGGTTTATGTGAGTCATATGTATTGGTATTTACAGTATTAGAAATTAAAACTGAGAAATGAATAAAATATAAGAACATCAGAGTGGTGAGGTCATCACATGTTACGTAGCCACTGGAAAACTCTGCTGTACACTGGTGAGAGGATGAGAGTGAAAAGGACAAAGGACAAATAACTTCTTTTTTTTTTTTTTTTTGAGACAGAGTTTCGCTCATGTTGCCCAGGCTGGAGTGCAGTGGCGCAATCTTGGCTCACCGCAACCTCCGCCTCCTGGGTTCAAGCGATTCTCCTGCCTCGGCCTCCCAAGTAGCTGGGATTACAGGCATGTGCCACGACACCCGGCTAATTTTTGTATTTTTAGTAGAGACTGGGTTTCACCATGTTGGTCAGGCTGGTCTTGAACTCCTGATCTCAGGTGATCCGCCCGCCTCAGCCTCCCAAAGTGCTGGGATTACAGGCGTGAGCCACTGTGCCCAGCAGAAAAGGACAAATACCTTCTTAACATTATTCCGAAGTTTTGATTTCACAGACGCATGAAAAGGTCCTCGAGAGTCACTGAATTAGATAATCAAGAACCCTTCCAATACTATGGTTTTCGAGCAGGATTTATCAATGTTGGCACCATTGACATTTTCAGGAAGATAATTCTTTGTTGTCAGGGGCTGCCCTGTGCTTAGTTAGGATGTTTAGCAGCATCCTTGGCCTCTACCCACTAGATGCTAAAAGCAATCCCCCAGTTGTGACAACCAAAAATGTCTCCAGATGTTGCCAAATGTCCCCTGGTTGAGAATCACTATTCCAGGGTGTTGATTTCATTCTACTGAAATGTGAATTACAAAATGTATACCTCTCACTGCTTTCTCAGACCCCTAATATGTCTATTTCTTCCCCCACTCCCATCTGGGTCTGTTCTTTATGTTATTTTATTAAGTCACAAATAGCAAGAGCAGGTGGGTAGCAACAAGCACAGCATGAATCAAAGTCAGGAAGAGACACTTTAGTCAAAGTTCACTTTTAGGCATTAAAGTTGTTAGGGACCCACTGCCTATTAGGACACAACACAATCAGCGAACATTCACCCAGCCATTTATTTATTTTTATTTTTTGAGACAGAGTTTCACTCTTGTCGCCCAGGCTGGAGTGCAATGGCGCAATCTCGGCTCACTGCAACCTCCGCCTTCTGGGTTCAAGCGATTCTCTTGCCTCAGCCGCCCAAGCAGCTGGGATTACAGGCATGTGCCACGACGCCCGGCTAATTTTTGTATTTTTAGTAGAGATGGGGTTTCACCATGTTGGCCAGGCTGGTCTTGAATTCCTGACCTCAGGTGATACACCCGCCTCGGCCTCCCAAAGTGCTGGGATTACAGGCATGAGCCACCGCGCCCGGCCCCATCCAGCCATTCTTAGGCCCTGGTAACAACCCAATCCTTAGCAAGTTGTCTACCTGCTCCCTGCACCCCCAAAATATGAGGCAATAGGTTAGCTGTGTGATGGGGAAGAAAGAAAAGAAGAAACTCTGAAGGCAAAGAGGTAGTCTACCAAACTCAAATACTCCACCCCCAAAACCTCACATCTGGGAGGCCCTCCTAACTGAAACGTCTGGGGATTTTTTTGTCAGCGTCTGGCTGGGAGGAAGTAGCAAAACTGGGAGAAAATCGACATCCTCAATACCTCCAAGTCAGATGTGCACTCCCCATCAAAGTTCCCCCCGAACCCCTTAGTCTCCAGAGGTTGGGTCCAAGTTTTCTTTCCTGGAAATTGCCCCAGCTACCTTAGGTTCCTTCGCCCTTAAAACTATGACTACCAAACTCAAACCCAGCATCACTCCTAATCTCTTGAATCACCCTTTCTTCACAGTCTCAAATTCCAACCTTCAAAATGCTCAACCCTGTCACTGCCCCTGCCCCTCAGGCTCTACTGTCCTATCTGTCCCATCTGTCCCCCACCCACACACTTCCCCCAAGCTACTCCAGGCAGGCATGGTCTCCTCTCTTAATTTCCTATCTCACCCCATAGTTTTTCCACCATCTTCAAAACTCTTCCCTGATCTCAGCAAACCAAGACTCTCCTAATTGTCTCTGGCGCCCAAAATCTGCATGTACCACCCTCCTACGCTCACTCCTTAGTGTTTTACCCAAGTTACTCTTTCCACCCTGACCCTCCCCACGCTTCACTCCTCCCAGCCTACTCCCTCGGCGTCCACCCCCCGTTACCGGCCGCTTCTTACTCTCCTGGGCCCTTCTTCCCCGCCATCCGTCAGTCAGGCCTTCTCTAGGTCACCGCTTGCCTCCCCGGGCCAACCGCCGCCGCCCAGTGTTAGCTGCTGAGCCTCTCAACCCCCTCCCCCTCGGACCAGTCTTTCAGGTTGTAGCTTTGAACTGGTGCCCCGGGCCCAGGCGGACAGACTAATCGGGAGGGCCCGACAACTCACCCAGGACTAGGCAGACCAGAACGAGCCCTGAGCCCGGAACCGGGAAGAGGCGGAAGCACACCATGACCCCGCAGAGCAGGCGGCGACGGCGGCGGTACAACAACAGCTGCAACACCAGGGAAAAGGCTTGCTGGACCTGGGTCAAGAGCACTGATGACCACTGACCACAGCCTTGCAAAAGCCAGGAATCGGCGCTTCAGTGCGAGTCATAAGACTAGGGGCAGGGCTCTTTCTTGCTTACAGCCAATCTCCGCGCTTGAAAGCGGCGAGAGGGGTGGTGATGTAGCGGCCGGTGGGCGGGGCGACCACGCCCTGGCTTTTTGGTTCACAGCCCTTCCTATGCTCCTGAGAGATATGCGCGGACGGCATTTTCTTTTTCTTTTTCTTTCTTTCTTTTTTTTTTTTAATTTTACTTTAAGTTCTGGGATACATGTGCAGAATGTGCAGCTTTGTTACATAGGTATACATGTGCCATGGTGGTTTGCTGCACCTATCAACCCGTCATCTAGGTTTTAAGCCCCACATGCATTAGGTATTTCTCCTAATGCTCTCCCTCCCCTTGGCCCCCACCCCTTGAGAGGCCCCCGTGTGTGTTGTTCCCCTCCCTGTGTCCATGTGTTCTCATTGTTCAACTCCCATTTATGAGTGAGAACATGCAGTGTTTGGTTTTCTGTTCCTGTGTTAGTTTGCTGAGGATGATGGCTTCCAGCTTCATCCATGTCCCTGCAAAGGACACGATCTCATTTTTTTATGGCTGCATAGTATTCCATGGCATATATGTGCCACGTTTTCTTTATCTAGTCTATCACTGATGGGCATTTGGGTTGGTTCCAAGTCTTTGCTATTGTAAATAGTGCTGCAATAAACATATGTGTGCATGCATCAAATGGTATTTCTGGTTCTAGATTTTTGAGGAATCGCCACACTGTCTGCCACAATAGTTGAACTAATTTACACTCCCACCAACAGTGTAAAAGCGCTCCTATTTTTCCTCAGCCTCGCCAGCATCTATTGTTTCCTGATTTTTTAATAATCACCATTCTGACTGGCGTGAGATGGTATCTCATTGTGGTTTTGATTTGCCTTTCTCTAATGATCAGTAATAATGAGCTTTTTTTCATGTTTGTTGCTGCATAAATGTCTTTTTTTGAGAAGTGTCTGGTCATATCCTTTGCCCACCTTTTGATGGGGTTGTTTTTTTCTTGTAAATTTGTTTAAGTTCCTTGTAGATTCTGGATATTAGACCTTTGTCAGATGGGTAGATTGCAAAAATTTTCTCCCATTCTGCAGGTTGCCTGTTCACGCTAATGCTAATTTCTTTTGCTGTGCAGAACTTCTTTTAATTAGATCCCATTTGTCAATTTTGACTTTTGTTGCGATTGCTTTTGGTGTTTTAGTCATGAAGTCTTTGCCCATGCCTATGGCGGACGGTATTTTCTAAGGCTAAGGAGAGAGGAGGAACTTTTGAGGGCCGTAGATAGTAGACTATTTCCGTTTTGGCTCCTTGACAAAGAAGAGAAAAATTTTGCGGGCACAAAAACGGTTGCTAGGCATCTCAAACGTAATACATACAAAAATAATACATGCTTATTCTCCAAACACTGTTGTTACCTATGCAGTTCATGCTGTGAGATGGACGAGGGAACCTAGAGGGTAGTATGGAGTCACGGACCATCGGAACAAGACATGATCTTGAAATTCACCTAGTTACAGCACCCTGTTCTCAAGTGGGGGAATTGAGCTCAGAAACAAGAAGCATCTTTTTTAAACACAGGAAGAAAAAAATGAGAGAAATAAAACAGAAGGATAAAGGGGAAAAATAGAGATCATCTGTATTCCTACTATTAACATTATTATATATATTTACACACATATATACACACACCCACATCTATACTTCCAGATATTTTTCCTATGTACATACACACAAATATTCTGTAATGAGTTCATACTAAGCATACTGTTTGCTATACTTGATAGATGAACAGACAAAACCTAAAATATTCAACAGATGAAAGCATTTAAAAATCTTGAGTTGGAATAAAGCACTGATTCTCAAGTGTTAGTTTCCAAAAGAACCATCTGGTTTTGGGTTTTTTTTTTTTTTAACATACGGATTCCTGTACCTCATTCCCCAGAGATTCTGAAACAGTAGGTCTGTGGCAGTCTTATTAATCACTTCTTTAACAAACACCCCAAGTGATTCTGATTCTGTGGTCCATGGACCACACTTTGAGAAACACTGAAAGAGAGCTTCAAAATCATCTAGTCCAGGAGATTTTAATCTGGAGTTTATGTATGAGTTTAGACAGGATGGGAGAGGTGTCGGTGAATCCTCAGAAATTACATGCAACATTTATGCATGTGTATTTTTGTGAGGAAGTTTGTAGTTTTCACTAGTTCTCCAATGGGACCTGTGACTCCTTGCCCTAACCCCTACCCTAATTCAAATATTAAGAACCACCGATCTGCCCCACTATTGTTTGCTTTAATGTAATTAATTCCTGAAAGTGAGAACATTTGTCAATGAATGTTTACTACCATAGATGAAACTAATTTGTGAACAAGTGACCCAACACAAGACTAATGAACACTGCATACAGTGTTAGTAATTGCCTTTAGCAAAATGTCATTTGACTGCCATCAATGAGACTTGGCAGGAGCCATGTCCTGGGCATAGTAGTCTTCAGGGAACCCACAATTGAATTGAGCCCTCTGAAGATGCCCCACCAATACTTCCTGGACTCTAGCTCTTCTCTCTCAATTGTAAATCGCATAACTTTAATGTTCAGTAAAACCCTATGCTCTTTCTATAAGAAGAAACAAAAAAAGAACATAGTGGAAAGAACATTGGGTTAGCAGTCAGAGGAGTTGGTTGTGAGACGCTACTTACTGGCAGTGTGATCTTAGGCAGGTCACTTCATCTGTTTGAACTTCTATATCTTTATTGGTAAAAGGAAATAATGAGACTAGAGCTGTTTCTTGATCCTGGCTGCATGTTGGAATCACTTGTGGAGCTTTAAAAGTGGAAAATTCCCCTTGGTCCCATCCCTTGAGATTCTGATTCAGTTTATCTGAAGTCAGGCCTGGACATGGTGTTTTTCTCAAAACTCCCCAAAACAATATTGGTGGGCCTCAGATGATCTCTAAGTTGGCATCAGGTTTATAATTCAAGGATTCTATGTGAGTAAATGCTCATTTATTTAAAATTGGCCAGGCGCAGTGGCTCAAACCTGTAATCCCAACACTTTGGGAAGCCAAAGCAGGCAGATTGCCTGAGCTCAGGAGTTTGAGACCAGTCTGACCAACATGGTGAAACCCCATCTCTACAAAAAATTAAAAATTAGCTGGGGGTGGTGGCGTGCACCTGTAGTCCCAGCTACTTGGGGGCTGAGGCAAGAGGATTGTTCAAGTCCAGGAGGTGGAGGCTGCAGTAAGCCATGTTTGCACCACTGCACTCCAGCCTGGGTGACAGAGCAAGACCCTGTCTCTGAAAATATATGTATATATTTATATTTATATATAAGGATAGCCAGCCATGGTGGTGCACACCTGTAGTCCCAGATACCAGGGAGGCTGAGATGGGAGGGTCGCTTGAGCCCAGGAGGTTGAGGCTGCAGTGCTCTTTGATGGCGCCACTCCACTCCAGCCTATGCAAATGAGTGAGACCCTGTCTCTAGCAATTAAAATAAAATAAAATACTGTCCCAATTTGTCAAATATCTGGTGTAATAAATTGTCACCCTTTATCTCTTGAAGGTGTCATCAAATTAAAAAAATAAACACAGTGAAATACGAGCAGCCTTACAAGCGAAATCCACCCTCACCCCCATCACAACCTTTTCCTCAGGCAAATACAAATGCTGGCTCCTTGACTGGGACAGGCATCGTCGTGAGACACAACAATGTTTTGAAAGTTGTAGATACATGCTGGGTATTTTGTCAGAATAAATAGGCTAAAAATTCTCAAGTCTTTGTTTGCACTGAGCTTCCATACTCAGAAATGTTTAATGTTTTCTCCAAAAAGCACTGTGAGAAACATCCCTTTTCTTATACAGTCTCCCATTACCCTGCCCCAGATTGAAGGAGCTTTTCCTTGGCTTTCGGTGGTAGACGCAGATGTATACGTGAGACTGGGGTTAGTGTTTGAGGAAACCTGTGAGATCCCCTCCGATCTAAGCTTCACAAAAGTTGACTTGATTGTTGATACCGCTGTATCTAGGGTGCTTTTATGTGCGCTCCTGAATATACCTCATACCACCCCAGTGCACAAACTCCTCAGCAGTCCCCCCACACTGTCCCCTACCATCATAGGTGGATTAAGACTCTTTTCAGCACCTTTGAGAGTGCATGACTTTTTGGCCAAAGAGCAGGAAATCATTGGCAAACATTTCCCTACATGTCAACATACTGAATGGTGTAAGAAATGATGACCCTATCAGATTTGGTAAATGATAGACAATGAAATGTGGGGATGAGCAGAGGAAATGAACTTAAAGGTGCGGAAGTTTAGAATGGAAGAATAATAAATAGTTATTAAATAAATGGGCTGGGCACGGTGGCTCATGCCTGTAATCCCAGCACTTTGGGAGGCCAAGAGGGATGGATCACTTGAGATCAGGAGTTCAAGACCAGCCTGGCCAACATGGCGAAACCCCATCTCTACCAAAAAGTACAAAAATTAGCTGGGTGTGGTGGCACATGCCTTTAAACCCAGCTACTCAGGAGGCTGAGGTTCAAAAATTGCTTGAACCAGGGAGGCGAAGTTTGCAGTGAGCCAAGATTGCGCCACTGCCCTCCAGCCTCGGTGACAAAGTGGGACCCTGTCTCAAAAAATAATAATAATAAATAATAAAAATAAATAAATGAGTGCCCCTGAGGTATTGGTGTCATCTATTTGCCACCAAAAATCTTTACTTTTTAAATTTGCATTATCTTTTTCTCTGCCCCATTTTTCCTTTCCCTACTCATCTTTTTTAGTTTCTCCTACCCTCCCTCTTTTTCCTTTCTCCTTCTGGCATGTCCCTTTTTTCTGGATAATACCTTTAATATCTACTGTCTGGATGACAGTATGGTCATCGCTCAACCCCACAGCGAGGTCACAGTGGGCTCAAGGGGCTGCCAACTCTTCAGCCAGAGTTCTCTGGATAAATGGAAACATGCCATTTTGAGTTGTTTGTTCTCCTGGCCAGTAGTATTCTCAACCTCCCCTGCCAAAAGATCTGATCCAATCTGCTAAAACAAAATGGTTTATGCATCACAACCACTGGAGGGCTTATTAAAACACAGATTACTAGGCCCCACTGTGAAGTTCAACAGCTCTGGGGTAGGACACAAGAATCTGCATTTCTAGCAACTTCCCTAGTGATCTGATGCTGCTGGTCTGGAGACCACATTCTGAGTAATGAGATCTCAAACTCTCAGCAGGGGCTCTCTGTCCTCTGGGGAATGGGATTAGGAGATGAAGGAGGGCTGGGCATGGTGGCTCATGCCTGTAATCCTAGCACTTTGGGAGGCCAAGGAGGGTGGATCACCTGAGGTCAGGAGTTCAAGACCAGCCTGGCCAACATGGCGAAACCCTGTCTCTACTAAAAAAAAAAAAAAAATACAAAAATTAGCCGGGCGTGGTGGCAGGTGCCTGTAATCCCAGCTACTCAGGAGGCTGAGGCAGGAGAATAGCTTGAACCCGGGAGGCAGAGGTTGCAGTGAGCTGAGATTGTGCCATTGCACTCCAGCCTGGGAGACAGAGCAAGACTGCGTCTCAAAAAAAAAAAAAAAAAAAAACAAAAGATGAAGGAGAAGAGATTTTTATTAACTTCTGCAGTAAAGTTGTACAACGAATGGGTTTTTTTGTAATAATGAGTTTTTAATTAATGTAAATTATTAAAAATCAAATCATTTAAAATGTTATGAGCCAGGTGC
Organism: Gorilla gorilla gorilla; assembly: GCF_029281585.2. Lineage (NCBI taxonomy): Eukaryota > Metazoa > Chordata > Mammalia > Primates > Hominidae > Gorilla > Gorilla gorilla. Next base: position 132,185,022 of record NC_073247.2, read on the forward strand.
GGTGGCTTATGCCTGTAATCCCAGCACTTTAGGAGGCTGAGTCCGGCAGATCACCTGAGGTCAGGAGTTTGAGACCAGCCTGACCAACATGGTGCAACCCCGTCTCTACTAATAATACAATAATAATAATAATAATAATAAATAATACAAAAATTAGCCAGGCGTGGTGGCACATGCCTGTCTGTAATCCCAGCTACTTGGGAGGCTGAGGCAGGAGAATCATTGAACCACCCCGCCTCCCAAAAAAAAGTTATCCAAAAAGCCACCGTTTCCCCTCTTTTGGACCCCAGTCCCATTGCCCAAAGTAACAACTGCTATTGGTCTTTTTTTTTTTTACACTGCAGAGAAAAATCATATGTGTACCAGCATATATATTTACATTCTTTTTTAAAAAAAATAGACAAATATGATATTGTTTAGTGACTTACTTTTCTCACTTAGTGGCATATTTTGAAGATTATTCTTACAAGTCTGTAGCTTTACCTCATTCTTTTAAAAGCCTGCATAATCTTTGTGTAGCTGTACTATACAAACATAAAAAATATTCTTAAACACCTTTTCCTCAAATCTCTAGATCTGTCTGCAGCATCACCATGTGGTTAGTATAGGGATTGCATCATAGAACAACACCACTTTATTTTATAGAGAATTTTAATAAACCATTTAGACTTATGTCACTGTTTTGAAAACTGGAAACGTGCCACAACATAAGCATTGCTCATCTGGCCAGCAGTTGTGATGCTGAACTAGATTTTTGGAACCCACTCAGCCATCAGATTATTATTTATTATTTATTTTTTATTTTTCGAGATGGAGTTTCACTCTTGTCACCCAGGCTGGAGTGCAGCGACGCGATCTCAGCTCACTGCAACCTCTGCCTCCCAGGTTCAAGCGATTCTTCTGCCTCAGCCTCCCGAGTAGCTGGGATTACAGGCGTGTGCCACCATGCCTGGCTAATTTTTTCTGTATTTTTAGTAGAGACGGGGTTTTGCCATGTTGGCCAGGCTGGTCTTGAACTCCTGACCTCAGGTAATCTGCCTGTCTTGGCCTCCCAAAGTGGTGGGATTACAGGCGTGGACAGCGCCCGGCCAGCCATCAGATTATTATGCGACCTTAGGAAAGTCACTTCATCCCCTTCGTGCATCTGATCTCCCTCTCCACATACAAATTATGACACACATCTCTCCCCCTCCCCCCAATTTGGAGGAAATAGGACATAGCTGACAGCAGGAAGTTGCTTCTTAGAAATTAAAACACTAGCTGGGGCCAGGCGCGGTGGCTCACACCCGTAATCCCAGCACTTTGGGAGGCCGAGGCGGGTGTATCACCTGAGGTTAGGAGTTCAAGACCAGTCTGGCCAACATGGTGAAACCCCGTCTCTACTAAAAGTACAAAAATTAGCCAGATGGGGTAGCGCATGCCTGTAATTCCAGCTACTTGGGAGGCTGAAGCAGGAGAATGGCTTGAACCCAGGAGGTAGAGTCTGTAGTGAGCTGAGATTGTACCACTGCACTCCAGCCTGGGCGACAGAGTGAGACTCTGTCTCCAAAAAAAAGAAAAGAAAAATTAAGTAACTTGCCCATGGTCACATGTCTAGTAAATGGTGCAGCCAAACCAGATTTCAAATTCTGGCAGTCCAGCCCCAGTATACCTGCTCCTAACCATGACACTATTGTGCAAAGGTCTCTAGCACCAAGTGCTATTTCTAATCCCTGAAAAGCCTATCTGCCCATTGAATACATCGACTCAGATTGCTCACTGACACCTCCAATTTAATATATCCTAAACCAAACTCAGCATTTCTCTTTTTCTCCAAGCCAGGCGTCCCTCCCAACTTTTTTCGTTCCCACCATTCTCCCAGTCACCCAGATTAGAAATCTTGACACTACCTTTAATCCAGCTCCTCCATACCCCAAACTAGCCACACATCAACTTCTGTTGATTTTCCTTTTATTATTTTTCTTCACTCCATACTTAGCACTCTATTCCCACCTTAGGCCAGGCCTTTATTATCTAGCTGGTCTCCTTGATTCCAATCCATTTACACACCAATGTCACAGTGATCTTCCTCAGATAATGCTTTTACCGCATCCTCCTCCTATTTAAAATCTTTTGATAGCTCTCTCTCCCTCTCTCTCCTATTATATTAACTCTAGATTCTTCTGCTTGGCTTTTAAGGGCTTCAGTCTGGTTCCTCCCTACCGAGCCGATCTTTTCACATTACACATTCTCTGCTCTAATTTGGCTGGCCTCCTTACTGCTGCATAAGTTTTCATTCACATTACATCTGTGGCAGACATGGCTGGTTGCCTACCAGTTATTCCCCCTCCTTCCTTAGTAACAGAACCTTGATTATGTTACAGGTGACAGTGTGTTCCCCAAGAGGTGAATCATAATTGTTTTAAGCCGGTCATGCAAATTTTTGCTAGTGATGGATATAGGGGTGACTAGGTGACTTAGTTCTGGCTAATGAGACATAAGGAGAACTCTGAGGGAGTTTCTGGGAAAGATTTTTCCTCTCTGAAAAAGAGATGATCATAGAAAAGAGCTCCATCAATCTCTTGCTTAAGTTACTAGAGTTAGGATGTGGTGCTTGATGGTGTGGCAGCCATCTTGGAACCATGAGAGGAGACATTGCCATTGCAATGAGGATGTCAAAACAAAAAGATAAAAGTACTGGTGATATTGTTGAGTTGCTACACAAACTCTGGGACTGCCCAGCTCCCGGTATCTTGTGAAGTGGTGCTATGGACTGAATGTGATTTCCCAAAATTCATATGTTGAAGTCCTCATCTTCAATGTAATGGTATTTGGAGGTGGGACCTTTGGGAGGTAATTAGGTTTAGACAAGGTCCTGAGGCTGGGCTCCCATGGTGGGATTAGTGTCCTTATAAGAAGAGGAAGAGACCATAGCCCTCTTTCTTTTCAACATGTGAGGATAAAGCCAAGAAAGCAGCCATCTACAAACCAAGAAGAGTGCCCTCACCAGACACTAGATGTGCTGGCACTTTGATCTTGGACTTCCAGCCTCCAGAGTGTGAGAAATCAGTGTTTGTTGTTTAAACCACCCATTCTATGGTATTTTGTTATAGGAGCCTGAGCAGACTAAGACAAGTGGACTAGCAAATATCTGTAAAAGTTTAAGTCACTGATAATTCGGGGATTTTGTTACTTGCATTTGAAGTCATCTGAACTAATACCGTACTCTTCATCCAGGAAGCTGTCCATTTGTTCCACCATCAATTTAAATACTGAAATGTTTTCAAGAAGCAGCTCAAACCCTACCTGCCAGCAAATTATCCCCTGACCACTGCAGACCTCACTGATCTCTTCTGCTGAACTTCTGAACTAATATTTAACAGGTGTCCTGCAGCTTGGTACTTCATTACATTAAGCTTTTATGGAACTTTTCACTCTGTTTTCTCCCAGGTTTGCCTCTTCAACTGGGCTAAGTTTCTTGAGAACCATGCCTTCTACTACTGTAGTTTGCCTCCGGTACTGCCAGCAGTGCCTAGCATTGTGCCACACAGCTAGTGTCTCTCAACCTTCTTTGTCTGAAGAATATTGGTGGCAGTTGCTTGGAATTTTGAGTGCCAAACAAGAGGCACCTCGGTCTCTTCTCACAGTAAGTAACTTTTAACTCTAGGACATGTAATTCAAAGTCCAAAGTAAACAGATGACATGTTTTGAGCTGAAAGGGTTTATGAGATTTGACAAATTGTTCAGTAGTATTAAACCCTCAAATCTATACTGTGGAACATATAAATCAGTGCTTCTCAATAATGGTTGCACATTAGGATCACCTGGGTAACGCTTTTAAACATACAGATGCCAGGGTCTCACCGCCAGAGATTCTGACTTAATTAATTATTTTATTTTATTTTATTTTTGAGATGGAATTTCGCTCTGTTACCCAGGCTGGAGTGCAATGGCGTGATCTTGACTCACTGCAACCTCCGCCTCCCGGGTTCAAGTGATTCTCCTGCCTCTGCCTCCCGAGTAGCTGGGAATACAGGTGCCCACCACCACGCCCAGCTAATGACTTAATTAATACAAGGTGTGTCCTGAATGGCAGCAGTTTTAAGAGGGCGCCAGATGATTCTAATGTACAGCCAGGGTTGAGACCCAGTGCTGTAGATCACTGTGTTGATGTTCTAGGGCAGGGTTCTTAAACTCCAGTGTCCATAAGTATCACCTGTGTTTTATACAAAAATAATGATTTCTGAGCCCCACTACCAGAGAGTCTAAAGGCCTGGGTGGGACCCAGGGGACTGTATTTTTAGAAAAACAGTCATGTGATACAGATATATGTGGTATGTGGGCCACACTTTGAGAAACTCTGTTCTAAATGCACTTAGAAAATTTTATAATCTATTTTTTACTTGCTTAAGCAATTATGGTTGTCTGCCCTACAGAAAGGAAAAAAACAAGATTTGTTTAGATTAAACTGATGATTCAAACTGAAGGACAATGCTAATTTCCAATGTGCTAGAAGTGAGTATAAGTATGGAAAAGAAAAAAATACATTTTAAATGACAGAAACATTTTCATGAAAATTAAGTGAGCATAAATTTTGCAAATTATCCAAATTTAGGAGGGCAAGCTAGTCCACCAATTCAGATTCAAATGCATGAAGATTTCTAATTATCTGGAACAGGAACAGTGGGCCCAAACCAGTGAGATGAAAGTGAACAGGGATAAACATAAAATCTAGTATTACGAGCTTTAAAAAAAAAATCTATCTCACAAATACAAGATGGAAGAGACCATATTAGCAAAAACTCATGGGAAAAAGATCTGCAGGATTATATTACTGACAAATTATGAATCAACAGTGTGACTTTTTTTTTTTTTTTTTAATGAAAGTGAGCCGGGCATGGTGGCTCACGTCTACAGTCTCCAGCACTTTGGGAGGCTGAGGTGGGTGGATAGCTTGAGGACAGGAGTTCAAGACCAGTCTGTCCAATATGGCGAATCCCCAACTCTATTAAAAATACAAAAATTCTCCAGGCGTGGTGGCGCACACCTGTAATCCCAGCCACTCAGGTGGCTGAGACACGAGAATAGCTTGAACACAGGAGGCAGAGGTTGCAGTGAGCCGGGACTGTGCCACTGCACTCCATGCTGGGCAACAGAGTGAGACTCTGTCTCAAAAAAAAAAAAAGTGAAAAGTACAAGCTTGGGCCACTTAGGTAGAAAGCTCAAGCAAGCAAGTCAAGGGAGATGATATCCTAATGGACTCTGCCATGGAGTTATATATCCAGTTCTGGGTTCCACAGTTACAGAAGGACATTAACATACCAGAGAGCCTCCAGGATAGAGAGACCAGAATTGGGGAGGCTCTGGAAAATCTTCCCATGGGGACATGCTCAGGCTGGAGAACAGAATCTGTCTTAGCAGGGTAGCTAAGGTAGGTCTTCAAACCTTTCTCCTTCAAACCTTCTTCCTTCTGCCCTGTGTACAATGAACACAGGGTAGAGTGAAGAAGATATTTTCTAGAGCTCTGGAGAGCAAAGTAAAAAGGATAGTTTGTCATTAAAAGGAGCCAGGGTTCAGTTTAGTAGGAAGGGGGAGTTTTTAACAATGAAATCTTAAAAAGTAGTAACTCATAATTATTCGTTCTGAGACACCGGAAGTGTGGTTTAAAGAGAAGCTGAATTGAGCATTTGTCCAGAAAATATGAGTTTCAGTATCAGAAGACAAGTTAGATACGATGGCCTCTAAACACTCTACCAACTTGAATTCCACAGCTTTCTGAAATTTCTTGTGCCTCAGTAGTAGTTAGAGAAGAAAGTTTACAGTAAATTAAAATACATGGCTGGGCGCAGTGGCTCACGCCTCTAATCCCAGCACTTTGGGAGGTCGAGGTGGGAGGATCACCTGAGGCCAGGAGTTCGAAACTAGCCTGGCCAACATGGTGAAACCCCATCTCTACTAAAAATACAAAACTTAGCCAGGCATGGTGGCACACACCTGTAATCCCAGCTACTCAGGAGGCTGAAGCAGGAGAATCACTTGAACCCGGGAGGCAGAGGCTGCAGTGAGCCAAGATCACACCATTGCACTCCAGCCTGGGCAACAAGAACAAAATTCCATCTCAAAAAAAAAAAAAAGAAAGAAAAAAAGGCCGGGTGTGGTGGCTCATGCCTGTAATCCCAGCACTTTGGGAGGCCAAGGTGGGTGGATCACGAGGTCAGGAGATTGAGACCGTCCTGGCTGCTATGGTGAAACCCTGTCTCTACTAAAAATACAAAAAATTAGCTGGGCGTAGTGGCGGGTGCCTGTAGTCCCAGCTACTAGGGAGGCTGAGGCGGGAGAATGGCGTGAACCCGGGAGGCAGAGCTTGCAGTGAGCTGAGCTCGCGCCACTGCACTCCAGCCTGGGCGAAAGAGCGAGACTCCATCTCAAAAAAAAAAAAGAAAATACAAAAGGCATTCAACAGTGATATTATGAAAGGAAAGGCACATTCAATGCCATCAAACTTTCTTTCACAAATACTTCAGAAGAAAGCCTTTGACTTTTTGTTAATTACAAAACAGCTAGTGGAGAGAGACCCCTTACCCCCATTCCAGAGTTACTTGATCTGATAGGCAGAACAATGTGCCCCTGACAAAGGGGTCCATATCCTAATCCTCAGAAAAATGGGGAATTGGGGTGTCAGATGGAATTAAGGTTGCTATCATCTGACTTTAAAGTAGGGAGCTTATACAAGGTTATCCAGTGGGCCCAATGTAGTCACAAGAGTGCTTCTAAGTGAAAGAAGGAGGCAGCAGAGTCAGTCAAAGACAGAGATGTGACAATGGAAGCAGAGGTCACAGTGATACCACGTGAGAAAGACTCAACCAGCCATTGTTCCCTTTGATGTTGGAGGAAGGGGCCATGAGACAAGGAATTTAGGCAGCCTACATAAAGTAGAGAAGGCAAGGAAACAGATTCTCCCCTAAAGCCTCCAGAAACCTGTAAGTCTAGACAACGATTTTGGGGCAGTTTGAGGCCCTGAGTCCATTTTATATCCCTTCTGCATCCTCCCCTCCCTTCTACAACTCAAGTTTCAGGGAGCATACCTACAACTGTCTTCACTCGATAACTTCCTTCCAACTCAGCAGTTGCTCAAGTACTCAGACCTTTATTTATTTATTTTTATTTTTATTTTTATTTATTTATTTTTTGAGACAGAGTTTCACTGTCACCCAGGCTGGAGTGCAGTGGCGCGATCTTGGCTCACTACAACCTCCACCTCCTGGGTTCAAGCGATTCTCCTGCCTCAGCCTCCTGAGTAGCTGGGCTTACAGGCGCACGCCACCACATCCAGCTAATTTGCATATTTTTAGTAGAGATAGGGTTTCACCATGTTGGCCAGGCTGGTCTTGAGCCCTGAACTTCAAGTGATCTGCCCACCTCGGCCTTCCAATATTGTTGGGATTGCAGGCATGAGCCACCACACCCAGCTCTCATCCCTTTAATGTATGGTACGGGTAGGATTTTTTTTTCATACTCCTAACATTTTGCTTTGTGATCACGTGTCTAGCCATTTATTCCTTTAATCAATCAGCTTGGCTCCTCTCCATCCACATTGGCTTTCTGGCTGTTCTTCAGGTACACTCCCACTTCCGGGGACTTGACACTGGCTGCTCTGCCTGGGACTTTCTTCTCTCAGGTATCCCGATGGGTAACTCTCTCATTTCCTTGAAGTCTTTGCTTAACTGTCACTTTCTCAATGAAGCCTATCCTGACTACGCTATTTAACACTGAGACCCCCCTTCCACCCATGTCACCCCACCAACACACTTTCAAACTCCCTTTTCCTGTCCATTTTTTCATAGCACTTATCTCTTTCTAACACAAAATAGAATTTAATTACTAATGTCATGCACTTACTATCTGTCTTCTCCCATTAAAATATTAATGCCACAAAGTGAGGGGATTGGTGTGTTTTCTGTTCACTGATATATCCCTAAGCACTAAGAACAGTGCCTGGTACATAGTAGATACTCAGTAAATACTACTGTCAAATTAATGAATTTATTATCTTCGTGGTACCTATTACTAGGCCAGATCCTGGAGTAGGGCTATAAGAGAATAAAACATTTTGTGACTTAGAATCTGCCTCTCCAAATATTATACACCTATTTGATTTCATTTTGGCTGGCTAGGCTGCAAACATTTGGAGGCAGGTATACTACCTTTGACTTGCCTCAACTCCCCTGATGCTCACTCAGTCCCTTTCCTTCCCACCCCACGCCCGGTGCCCCAACCCTAATTGCTATTCTACTGGCACCCATTCTTTCCAAGTTTCTCTTCTCTCTTCAGTGGGGAGGAATAAGTAGGAAGGGGTAAAATCACTCTTTTCACTAAATCTAGATACTTACCAATATATATGATGTTGGAACGCTTCAGAAAAACACAAATAATTCTTAGAACAATAATTTGGGATTTTTATTTTTACAACATAAACGTGTAGGAAAACCTCAAACAACTCTAAAACTTAAAAAAGAAAAAAAAAGTTCAGGTGTGTTTTTGCCTTAAACAAATTCCAGTAAGTGAGAACTCAAACTTATAAAAATAGACTGGATCTGGGAGCAGCTTTTCACATTTCAAAGGATGCCTCACTTCATATAAAGAATTTACTACATGTTTTTGTTGTTGTTGTTGTTGTTTTGTTTTGTTTTTTTCTGAGACAGAGTCTCAATCTGCCACCCAGGCTAGAGTGCAGTGGTGCAATCTCAGATCACTGCAACCTCCACCTCCCGGGTTCAAGCGATTCTCCTGCCTCAGCCTCCTGAGTAGCTGGGACTACAGGCATGTGCCACCACGCCTGGCTAATTTTTTTGTACTTTTAGTAGAGATGGGGTTTCACCATGTTGGTTAGGCTGATTTTGAACTCCTGACCTCAAATGATCCACCCGCCTCGGCCTCCCGAAGTGCTGGGATTACAGGCGTGAGCCACTGCGTCCAGACAGTTATTTTAAATAGTTCGTTCAATTGAATAAAAAATTGAACCCATATGTCCTACAATGGGGAAACTGAGATTAAATGATCAACGTTCAATTCATGCAATGGACTACTAAACAGTCATTAAAAGTTATGTTCTTAATAAAATGGGAAAATGCTAATATTATAATGGGGGAGAAAGTTGAAAACAAAATTGTATAATTACAATTATTTTTAAAAATCCATAATATTATATACCTTAAATTGGTATATTGGGCTATTAAAAAAAAGGAAAAACAAACAAAATCCATAATGAGAATACTGGAAGGAAAGACACCAAATTATTAACAGATTGTTTCTGAGTGTAAAGATTGTAAATAATTTCCTTTTATTCTTTTGAATTGTCTGTCTACATTTTCTATAATGGGAGCGTATTATTTTTATTGTAAAGATTAATATATGGCCAGGCCCGGTAGCTCATGCCTGTAATCCCAGCACTTTGGAGGCCAAGGTGGGGAAGATCATTTGAGGTCAGGAGTTGGAGACCAGCCTGGCCAACATGGTGAAAACCCATCTCTACTGAAAATAACCAGGTGTGGTGGTACACCTGTAATCCCAGCTACTCCGGAGGCTGAGGCAGGAGAATCGCTGGAACCCAGGAGGCAGAGGTTGCAGTGAGCCGAGATCGCACCACTGCACTCCAACCTGGGTGACCGAGTGAGACTCTGTCTCGAAACAAAATAAAATAAAATTTTAAAAAAGATTAAAGTAAACTTTAAAAACAAAATCCAGGTTTGATTTTTTAAAATTTGATTTGCACAAAACTTTCCAGAATTGTCACTATTGAGGTGACTATTGAGTTGTCACTATTGAGGGAGAAAAAATTCCAGGACAACTGTTTATCAAGTTTTTAATCTAATCACTCATTTGCTTAAGAACGAATCTATAAGATCTATTATACAACATGGTAACTATAGTTCATTACAATATGTTGTGGACTGAAAATTGCTAAGTAGCTAGGCGTGGTGGCTCACGCCTGTAATCCCAGCACTTTGGGAGGCCAAGGCAGTAGGATCGCATGAACCCAGGAGTTCAAGACCAGTGTGGGAAACATAGCAAAACCCCGTCTCTACAAAAAAAATGCACAAAATAGCTGGACGTGGTGGTGCATACCTGTGGTCCCACTGCTCGGGAACCAAGGTAGAAGAGTGAGAAAAACTGATGGTCCTTTTAAGAAAATGTGTGGCAGTTGCTTCTGTGGGAAATGAGGGAGGAGCCTCATGTCAAGTGGTTATTTAAAACCCATATCTTGTCATTTGTGGGCTTGAAATGAATTTGGCTAAATGAATTGACTAAATTGAATTTTTAGAAATCAAATCTTGATCTTCATTTCTAAAGGTTTAAAATGTATTTGTTCTTTGTATCGAATGGAGGAATTCCGTTTAAATGTTCAAAACTGGTAGGTAGGACTGTACAAGAAAAGATGAAGGCGGTGATGACAAACCAATAAATTCAAGGAGGCCGTTTGGAGAAATCGCTGAGTCAAGAGTACGGCAATCACGTGAAGATTTTAATAAAAACGAAACTAATCAGACGCGTTTAGCCTTCCCTTCCCTCTCCACCCACTTTTGGTCTTGTTAAAGGGAAGAGGAGGGTCGGTTTTAATCAATCCTACTTGGCGGAGCACTGAGAAGGTGGCGGAAGGAGGGGCAACTGGGCCCGGCTGGCGCGCCTTTAGGCACGTGGGTCTGGGTTGCGGACCAGGAACACAGCGATCTGGGCGAAACATTGGCCTTTTGTGTCTCTTGCGTTTGGTACGTTTTGGGGGCCGGCTGCAGCTGTGAGAGGCCGCACTCGCTGCCAGCGGTCAAGGCGACCTTGTTCAGCAAAGCCACTATTGTACTTTGAGCTAGTGACTCCGGCGGCTTGGCAGCTTTCTAGGCATTCCTCCAGGACCTTTCTCCCCCTGGAGGCCTCAGCTTTAAATGCAGTTTGTTTTTACAGCTGGATACAGCTCTATTCTTGGCTTTGGCGCCAAGAGTAGCTTGCAATCCTTGCCAGTTAATTGTGGCCTCTGCGCGAAAAGAACGATGAAGTGCTGCCCTTTATGTCTAAAGGTGGCGCTTCGGACTTCGCTGGCAGTAGGTGCTTTGAAGTCTTTCTTCAGCGAACCTACTCATCTGGTGGCCTTTATGCGAGCATGAACCTGCACCAAAGCCACTAGGCTTAGTACCTTTCCTGGGTTGGCACGTCTGTGGGTGCCGCTGTAGCTATAAATGACTTTGATTGGCATAAACACAATTGTTTCACATGTGCACTTGTCAAAATTTAATTAATTGGACGCTTTATTTCTGCTAGCGAAGTTTCCTAAAAACAAATAAATAGTACACTTTAAATATATGTAGCTTATTATATGTCACTGATGCCTCAATAAAGTTGTTTAAAAGAAGCACATTCAGAAGATTAATACATGATAACTAAGATTAAGTAACTGATAAAAATACAAAATGTGTTTCTTTTATCTACATCACCGAGTAAAGAAAAAAATCACATCTATTGCCCAATTTCATAATTTAACTGCCATTTATTTTAAAGCCTTTAATTTCTGTAAATATAGGCACGTGGTTTTACTTGCAAAGTTTTCCTGAGGATGTTTAATTAATGTTTGATTTACTATTGCCCTGACACCGAAGAAAACACAAAGCCACTATTCTTCAAAAAAGAAAAGAAAAAAAGAAAGAAAACAAGTGATCATAGCCCCGTAGGAGATAGCCCGGCACAGGGGTCAGGAACCCTGGCTAAGGGGTCAGGCCAACGTCGGTCTGAACAGAAACTGCCATATACCAGCTGTGTGAGCTAAGTTGAATTCCTCATTTTCTCTGAGCCTCGGCTTTCTCACAGAGTTCCTGAGTGAATCAGGGTCAGCAAGGGAGGAGTAGAAGGAGAGTAATTTGGGGGGAACCTCAACTCTACGTGGGCCTCAAATATGGGCTGCTGTCTCATAATAAATTTGTGTGGAATTACTGGGAGAATGATTCTCACAAAAGTCGATCCTAAGTGAAATCTGTCAGCCCTGCTACTAGAAGGTAAGAGAATAGGAGGTCGGTGAGTGTCCTTAAAATCTGAAAGTTTCAGCTGAGTGTGGTGGCTCATGCCTGTAATCTCAGCACTTTGGGAGGCCGAGGCAGATGGATCACCTGAGATCAGGAGTTCGAGACCAGCCTGGCCAACATGGTGAAACCTCGTCTCTACTAATAATACACAAAGTAGCCAGGCATGGTGGTGCATGCCTATCATCCCAGCTACTCAGGAGGCTGAGGCAGGAGAATCACTTGAACCTGGGAGGCAGAGGTTGCAGTGAGCCAAGATCACACCATTGCACTCCAGCCTTGGCAACAAGAGTGAAACTCCGTCTCAAAAAAAAAAAAAAAAAATAGAAAGTTTCCCAGGCCTGAAGGACTTTTAATGATTAAATGAGATAATAATGAGTGTGAAGGCCCAGAACGCTACCTGATACATACTACTGTGTAATCAATGATATTTATTTCTATTTTGTCATTATCATCAGTGGTGTAATCACCACCAATGGCACTTATTTTTTTTTATTCTCATTGGTGATCGAACCACCTACCTGATAGTATTATTGTGAGCAGAGCGTTAATGAACAAAAGCAAGTAGAGTTCCTAGCAGAGAGCCTGAGACATAAGGCTAGTCGGTATTCATTTTCTTCCCCCTTCCCTCTCCCTTACTTTGAAGCATTCAGCTCAGATTCAGCCTACATCATGAAGTTTTCCCTGCTTCACATTTCCCAAGTCAACACATGTGGCCTTTCCTGTGGCTACGGGGTTGGATGGGAGAAGCGTCATTGCCAAGTGCAGGCTAGCGTGGGAGACCTGAGTTGGCTCAGCTGGCACTGAGCTGCAGGAAGGCATCTAAGCTTGCACCGACGTGTTGCCCTGGACTTTGTGCACTTCAGTTGTAGTTGCTATAAGGGAAGGAAGTGGGGTGTCACAGGTTGGGTTTTGCCAAAATAGGCTGAGGTAGAATTTGACGTGAAAGATGTTTATTTAGAAATCAATACCTGTGAAAGGAAGGGGTGGGAGGCAGGATGCATCCCAACAACAGTGATGCCAGCCCAACACAGCCTTGACCAACCCCACAGGAATGTCTGGAGTGACTATTGCCATCAGTGTCCCACAGTGGGCTGATAAGGCTGGGCCTTCATCCCCCTCTCTCTATCACTGGATGCAGGCTGCCCTGGAGAGAGCATGACCTCATGACCTGAAGTGGAGGCAGACCCTGCAGTCGCTGACAGCTAATTCTTTTTCATTTTCATTTTCATTTTTCGAGATGGAGTCTTGCTCTGTTGCCCAGGCTGGAGTGCAGTGGCATGATCTTGGCTCACTGCAACCTCCACCTTCTGGGTTCAAGTGATTCTTCTGCCTCAGCCTCCCGAGTAGCTGGGACTACAGGTGCATGCTACCACACTCAGCTAGTTTTTGTATTTTTAGTAGAGACGGGTTCACCATATTGGCCAGGCTGCTCTTGAACTCCTGACCTTTTGTTCTGCCCGCCTCGGCCTCCCAAAGTGCTGGGATTACAGGCATAAGCCACCGCCCCCGGCCTGATTCTGAGCATACTCTTCACAGCTGAGCAGCAAGTCCTTTTTTGCAGGGGGATCAGAATGGCATATTCCCTATGTCCACCACAACGGGGGCAAACCAACAGTATAGTAACACATGGCAAACCGTTGAATGTCCCGAACAGTGAATTGCAACTATATCTCAACATGTAAGGAAGAGGACTAGCAGCCATCTCTTGACACAGGATAGTAGGAAAAGTGAGATGAAATGTCTGTGTACCAGACAACTGTACATGTGCGGTAAGAGCAGCTGCCACAGAGAAAAGAGTGAGTGCAGGAAGAGAAGGGAGGCAGGCCCGGGACCCAAACCTTGAAGCACTCCTAACAGTTAGACTTGGGTAGAGGAGGAGGAACATCAGAGTAAGGATGAAACCCCCCCAGAAGCGAAAAGAGGGAAGAACATTTTCAGGAGGATGTATAATCAACTGGGTCAAAAGTTCATCATCCACATCATCATCATCATGATATTACTATTCTAGGATGTTGGTTAAGACCACGTGGAGTTATTAAATGGGACCCAGTTTAAGAAATAATAGGCTGGGCCTGGCGACTCACACCTGTAATCTCAGTACTTTGGGAGGCCAAGGTGGGAGGATCACTTGGGCCCAGGATTTCGAGACCAGCCTGAACAATACAATGAGACCCCATCTCTACAAAAAATAAAATAAAAACTAGCCAGGCGTGGTAGCATGTGCCTATCTATAGTCCCGGCTACTGGGGAGGCTGAGGTGAGAGGATGGCTTGAGCCTGGGAAGTTGAGGCTGCAGTGAGCCGTGGTCGCACCACTGCATTCAAGCCAGAGTGAGAGTACGACCTTTTCTCAAACAAACAAACAAACAAAAAGAAATGATCATCTAGTGAGAAGTAGTATAACCAGGATGACTCTACATTCTCATTTTGCCTGGGACAGTCTCAGTTTATATCCATTGTCCCACATCTCATCCAATTTAGCATTTGTCTCACGTTTTTCATTTTTGAACTAAATATTACTCTCAGTAGTTCCACTAAAATAATTTGGTTTGAGTTTAGTAGATCTCCACTTTGAACTTCCAGTTTCTACAGAGTTCTCATTTTGGCTCTCACCTGATTAAATCTGAAAAACAACCACTGATAATCTCTCTTTTCCTTACCCTTTCCAGAAATAACATAACTAACCTCCTCATCAAGGAAAGCAGGCAGAGGAACTCATTGATAAAAGGAAATATGCCCAGACATCAGCAGTTAGGGACTGATAACAACCTCAGATCTCATGTAGTGGTGGAGGAAGTATCTGACACTGTTCAGCTGCCTGCCACTTGGAGTACTGGCCAGTGGTTCTTTGGCCTGTGAGTTCCATGTGTGTTTCAGAAGCCATCAGGTCAGACTTGGAACCAACCCAAATGCCCATCAATGATAGACTGGATAAAGAAAATGTGGCACATATACACCATGGAATACTATGCAGCCATAAACAAGAATAACATCATGTCCTTTGCAGGGACATGGATGAAGCTGGAAGCCATCATCCTCAGCAAACTAACACAGGAACAGAAAACCAAGCACCGCATGTTCTCACTCATAAGTATGAGTTGAACAATGAGAACACATGGACACAGGGAGGGGAACATCACACACCGGGGCCTGTTGAGGGGTTGGGGGAAAGGGGAGGGAGAGCATTAGGACAAATACCTAATGCATGCGGGACTTAAAACCTAGATGACGGGTTGATAAGTGCAACAAACCACCATGGCACATGTATACCTATGTAACAAACCTGCACGTTCAGCACATGTATCCCAGAACTTAAAGTTAAAAAAAGAAAAGAAAAGAAAAGAAGCCATCAGGTCGCCAGTTAGCAGGGTCAATGGGAAATGTGGGCAATTATAGGTAAGGTGTACCTGTATAGACATAGGAAATAGAGGCTGAGCAGACCAGCCACAGAAGATATAGAGAGCAGTCTGAAAATTCCCACAACAGTGGTTGTATAATTTACGCATGGTGTAAATATACAACTATGTATTGATAATGCTTTTTTATTTTGTTATAAACCTTCTTAGCAGTAATGAGCTCAAATAAATGAAAGTACATGTTTACTGAAAATTTAGGTACTGGCGGGCATGGTGGCTCATGTCTGTAATCCCAGCGCTTTGGGAAGCTGAAGCTGGAGGTTCGCTTGCACCCAGGAGTTTGAGGCTGCAGTAAGCTATGATTGCACCACTGCACTCCAGCCTGGGCAACAGAGCAAGACTCCATCTCTTAAAAAAAATGTAGGTACTAAATTTGGTGATGTACATGTAACTTGCACAAAATGTCTATTGATGTTTACCACTGTGAGGGCCACAGTGATAAAACTGACCACACAAAACCCAGAAGGCAATGGTCTGTTGAGGAAGCGTCAGCATGTACCTCATAAGGCAGTAGTTATTTTAAGAATGTGCTAAGGACCACAGGTTTACATATAACTCTGTTCAACATGATTCTCATCTAGATCAAATGACTGTTCTTCTAAATTCATTTTGCTCAATTTTTATTCCAACTTTCCTTGTGCATATACAAAAAGTGAAGTTGTAGCTATTAAGGTGTTGGCTGCATTAGCCAAACAGTTTAATGATGCCGATCTTATATCGGTGTCCTCAGGTGCTTCAAATAGAAGTTAAATTAGTAGTGATACATTTATTTCATCCAATATATGAAATCAAAATAACAATTTTGGAACTGATTTCTGTTGAAGACAAGACATCTGACAGCATCATAAACGCTGTTGTAATATAAACTTAAGATAAAATCCTAAGCCCCCTGCCAAATGAACAGACCACTTCTTGGCCAAGAGGACCCCAGAAAAACCTTAAAACTGAGTTCCTGGCCATGATGGGATGATAGGTCAGACACGTCTTGTTATACCCTCTCCCTTATATGGTTTTGACACAACCAACCAACACTAATGTTAAAATAGAAACTGTAAGACTGACAGAATACACTCTTTGTGGCAATAAGATATGAAATTATAAACAGGACCTAAGGCCATGCCAGGCAAGGGTTAAGGAGGAAGGGTTGGGGTAGGAGCTTTATGCTAAAGAGGTTGGCTAAAGTTATATGTATGCAACAGGTTACAGGAGGAGTTATGAATATTCATGAAGGTGGTCTTGACGCATGCATATTGAACAAACATGCATATATGACTATGCTCTAACTGTCTCAAGGTTTTTCTTTTTCTCTAGCAGCTAAACAAGCACTGGTCTTGAGATAATATTAAAACAATTACAACTCGTCTAGCTCACAGACCCTGACTAACTGAACCTCTGTTCCCCCAGCCGTAATTACATCTTTAATTAGACAACAGACTGATTTTAGCAACTTTCTCCTGATAAGATCTCCCACTATGGACTGGTTCTGGCCGGTTTACAGAGGCTGTGCACTTGCATGCTTACATGTCCTGAAAAGATCTTCTGTGTATAGGACCTAATTGTAATACATTTAAATGTTAAGTCTCAGCCCAGCGTGGTGGCTCACTCCTGTAATCCCAGCACTTTGGGAGGCCAAGGCGGGCAGATTACTTGAGGTCGGGAGTTCAAGACCAGCCTGGCCAACATGGTGAAACCCTGTTTCTACTAAAAATACAAAACTTAGCCAGGCATGGTGACAGATGTCTGTAATCCCAACTACTTCGGAGGCTGAGGCAGGAGAATCACTTGAACCCAGGAGGCGGAGGTTGCAGTGAGCTGAGATTGCACCACTGCACTCCAGCCTGGGTGACAGAGCAAGACTCTGTCTCAAAATAAAATAAAATAAAATAAAATAAATGTTAAGTCTCCACCCCAAAGTGAAAATTGGTCATATATGCATGTTTGTTCAATATGCATGCATCAAGACTGCCTTCATGAATATTCATAGCTCCTCCTGTAACCTGTTGAATACATATACTTTGCCAACCTCTTTTTTTTTTTTTTTTTTTTGAGACCGAGTCTCGCTCTATCGCCCAGGCTGGAGTGCAGTGACGCGATCTCGGCTCACTGCAGGCTCCGCCCCCCGGGGTTCATGCCATTCTCCTGCCTCAGCCTCCCGAGTATAGCTGGGACTACAGGCGCCCGCCACCATGCCCGGCTAATTTTTTGTATTTTTAGTAGAGATGGGGTTTCACCGTGTTAGCCAGAATGGTCTCGATCTCCTGACCTTTTGATCCGCCTGCCTTGGCCTCCCAAAGTACTGGGATTACAGGCGTGATACTTTGCCAACCTCTTTAGCATAAAGCTCCTACCCCAACCCTTCCTCCTTCCAAGTACTACCTGTCTCTGGTCTTGGCTGGAGGCTGTGTTTTCCAGCCTGTGGGATGGCCATTTTGCAGGCTGTAACTTTTTATAAGAAATAAAGTCTCCTCTCCTTCTCTAAATGTATAAATTGTGTGTTTTCTAAAGATAACAGTAAGTTCAGTAACAAAGTTTAACGCTGAATATAAAATGACTTGGGTTTTTTTCAGGGATAATAGGAACACAAATTTTAGCAGAGAAAGAATGTGTTAAAAATAATGTTCTTAATTAAGAAACTTGTGGAGCAAAAATATCCTTGGGATTGGTTATAGTGCACATGTAATTGATAATTGCAGCCATGCATCCAAACAAGCTGTAACACTATATCTATCAAATAGATAGATATTCTATTTGCTATGCTCATGCACATGCAATCCCAGCAATTTGGGAGGCTGAGACAGGAGGATTGCTTGAGCCTAAGAGTTCGAGACCAGGCTGAGCATATAGTGAGACCCCCATCACTACAGAAAATTTAAAAATTAGTTGGGCATAGTGGCATGTGCCTGTTGTCCCAGATACTCATGCGTCTGAGGTAGCAGGATTGCTCGAGCCCGGGAGGTTGAGGCTGCAAGGAGTTGTTGTCATTGTGCCACTGCACTGTAGCCTGGAAGACAGAGTAAGACTCTGCTTTAATTTTTTTTTTTTTTTTTTTTTTTTTTTTTTTTTTTTTGGCTGGGCTCGGTGGCTCACGCTTGTAATCCCAGCACTTTGGGAGGCTGAGGCGGGCGAATTACCTGAGCTCAGGAGTTCAAGACCAGCCTGGCCAACTTGGTGGAACCCCATCTCTACCAAAAATATAACAATTAGTCAGGCGTGGTGGCGTGTGCCTGTAGTCCCAGCTACTCGAACCTGGGAGGCAGAGATTGCAGTGAGCCAAGATGGCTCCACTGCACTTCAGCCTGGGCAACAGAGCAAGACTCCATCTCAAAAAAAAAAAAAAAGAGAAAATGTGAAGAAAGTTTTTGAAGGGCTCCTTTGATAGTGCACCTAAGTGTCCTAAAATAGGTACTGACTTTTTTTTTTTTTACAAAGATTGGGTTATTTTGTTGAACATCAGTAGGTATTATTTAATCAAAATATTCAACAAATAGAGCACCTAAAAATCTTTGGC
Source organism: Gorilla gorilla gorilla (assembly GCF_029281585.2). Lineage (NCBI taxonomy): Eukaryota > Metazoa > Chordata > Mammalia > Primates > Hominidae > Gorilla > Gorilla gorilla. The sequence continues at coordinate 132,203,989 of NC_073247.2, forward strand.
TTTTGAAGCTTTTAGCAAATTGCAGTTATTGAAAACAAAGCCTGAAAAACAGAAAGGCATCAAAATGTATCCCTAAAAAAAGGACTGAAACAAACTAGAGCTGTAATGGTGAACAATGAACAAATAGGATTTAACTGTGAAATTCTATAATTGTGCTTTGGAATATGTTGACTTGAGAGAAAGCACTTGACATGTTGATAGTGCTCTTATTTTTTTAGTTGAATACATTTAATTTGATAATATTTTAATTAGACAGATTTCTATTCTGTACCTGAATGGAATGAAATTGAGAAGGCCTATGATTTTCAGCATCCACATTTGGCAAAATTTTCAAAAGAAACATAGAGACAACTTTTTACATGAGTTTTGTCTTGTGAAAATATTCGTTGAAGAATGACGTTTTGATTAGAGAGTTTCTGTAAGAATATTTGAGATGAAATAATTACCCATTTTAATTTTTTAAAGTGTAATTGTGAGTCTGGGGGAGGTAGCTCACACCCATAATCCCAGCACTCTGGGATACAAAGGCGTGAGGATCAATTGAGGCCAGGAATTTGAGACCAGCCTGGGCAACATAAAGAAATCCTGTCTCTACAGCAATAACAACAACATATTATAAAACAAAAGTAGGCAGGCATGGTGGCACACAGCTGTAGTTCTAGCTACTCAGGAGGCTGAGGCGTGAAGATTGCTTGAGCACAGGAGTTCGAGGTTGCTATGAGCCATGATTACACCACTGCACTTCAGCCTGGGGGACAAAACAACACTCCATCTCAAAAAAAAAAAAGTAATTGTGACTAAGCATGCTATAGTTAAGATGTATACCATTTATTGAACTTGAGGTGCAGGGTACTCACCTCAATACTATCTCAGCACCTGCAGACATAGTATTTTCTAAATTAAAAATAGTATGGTTTACAGATATAAGATAATTGAAGGTATGAACAATTTCAAATTTCTTAGCCATAAAATGCAAATTTTTCTCTTTTATAAAGACAAGTTTTCACTATGTTGCTCAGGCTGGTCTCAAACTCCTGGGCTCAGGTGATCAGCCCTCCTGGGCCTCCCAAAGTTTTGGGATTACAGGCATGAGCCAGCTCACCCAGCCTAAAATGCAAGTTTAAAAATGATTGCGGACCATTTTATTTTAAAGTTTAAAACTATCAAAATCAGCCGAGCATGGTGGCTTATACCTGTAATCCCAGCACTTTAGGAGGTGGAGGCAGGTGGATCACTTGAGGCCAGGAGTTTGAGACCAGCCTAGCTAATATGGTGAAACCCTGTCTTTATTAAAAATACAAAAATTAGCCAGGTGTGGTGGCGTGCACCTGTAATCCCAGCTACTCAGAAGGCTGAGGAAGGAGAACTGCTCAAACAGGGGAGGCGGAGGTTGTTGTGAGCGGAGATCGCACCACTGCACTTTAGCCTGGGTGACAGAGCAAGACTCTGTTTCAAAAAAATACAATAAAATAAAAATAACAAAATCATATTAAACAATACCTTCTTCACAAAAATACCACTGATGCATTATAAGACAGGACTAAGAAACTGATTAGACTATGTGAACATGTACCAATAATAATTACTCCGGCTATTTGAAAATTTTCAGATAATCAATATAAATAACATTTTGCTTTAATATACACAGATGAATGTTATCTTTGTTTTTTAAATAAAGCATTTTACTTTTGACAATGGTTTTTGCACACTAATATAATAAAATCAATTTTTGGTACAAAATAAATATTTCAGAAAAGTTATATAGTTGGTTTCAGAGTTCTCCACTCAAAAGTGCATCAACTTGGACAAGAAGTTATGTGGTCACCTTAACTATAGCATACTTACCATATTAGCTTTTGCAGCAGACAGCCTGGATTTTAATCCCAGTTCTAACACTTAGTAGTTTTGTGACTTTAAGCTATTCAATCACTCTCATACTAAGTTTCCTCATCTTTGGTGGGTTTTTTTTGTTTTTTTTTGTTTGTTTTTTTTTGTTTGTTTTTTTTTTTGAGACGGAGTCTCGCTCTGTTGCCCAGGCTGGAGTGCAGTGGTGTGATCTCGGCTCACTGCAACCTCTACCTCCTGGGTTCAAGCAATTCTCCTGCCTCAGCCTCCCAAATAGCTGGGATTACAGGTGTGTGCCACCACACCCAGCTAATTTTTTTTTTTTTTTTTTGTATTTTTAGTAGACATGGGGTTTCACCATGTTGGCCAGGCTGGTTTTGAACTCCTAACCTCCAGTGATCTGCCTGTCTCGGCCTCCCAAAGCGCTAGGATTAAAGGAGTGAGCCACTGCACCCGGTCATAATTTTTGTATTTTTAGTAGAGACGGGGTTTCACCATGTTGGCCAGGCTGGTTTCCAACTCCTGACCTCAGGTGATTGGCCCGCCTTGGCCTCAAGTTTCCTCATCTTTAAAATGGTGATGATAATAATATAAATTCTCTCAGTGGTTTGTTGCAAGGATGAAATGAAATAATGTTTATAAGTCACTTGGTACAGTGCCTTGGAATGTTGTGCTCTCAGTAAACATGAACTATTATCATTGCTGTTGTTATTATGATTAAGAGGCTATATTCATGATTATTGTTAGATTTTCCTTACCATTGACTTGGCATCCTAACAGCACATTAGTTGCCTGGCCTTGTCTTTATCTAGCAAAGGGATCCAGTGATCAGGAAGATTTGCCAAATTAAATGGTGGCATAGACCAGCATTGGCTTGTCTTGTCTTTTTTATTTTTTTCTTCTTCTTTTTTTTTTTTTTTTTGAGACAGAGTCTTGCTCTGTCACCCAGGCTGGAGTGCAGTGGCACAATCTCAGCTCACTGCAACCTCCGCCTCCCAGGTTCAAGCAATTCTCCTGCCTCAGCCTCCTGAGTAGCTGGGATTACAGGTGTGCACCACCACACTTGGCTAATTTTTGTCTTTTTAGTGGAGACGGGGTTTTGCCATGTTGGCCAGACTTAGACCAGCATTTTCAAAATTATTTTTTCTCAGACTCCTGCAAGAATACTACAACATTGCAAGGATACTGCATTATTACAGAATCCTGCAAGGTGCTCTGTCAGCAAAAGGTTCTGTTGTCAACTGGTGTTGGGCAACTGTAGACATGTGTTGTAAATTCATAATACGTATTTAGCACTATAAAATCTCTCCAAAGTCCTGCAATAAACACTTTTATTTTGCTTACCCCTCATTTTCCAAATTTATTTGATAATGTAGCCTCTCCTCCCCTCTCTCTTTTGTATGCGTGTGATGCCTTCAACATAATAGAGTATTCTACAAAACATTTTGCAAAACATCGATCTAATATAACATTTTCATTTTAAAAATGAGAGGATCAACTGAGAGAAAGACTTTCCCAAGGCCACACAGTAATAGTGGATATGTAGACCTAGATGCCAGGGCTCCAAATCCTTGTGCTTTTTCTTTTAGGGAAGTCTCTTTGTATGTAATAATCTTTGTGCATGGATACATTAATGTGGGCTTTATATTGATAAGTAGGTGTGTGATACCTTCGACATTTCAAGGACAAGGACATTTTTATAACAGCCAGCGGGTTTTTTTTTTTTTTTTTTTTTTGAGTGGAGTCTGGCTCTGTCACCCAGGCCGGAGTGCAGTGGCGTGATCTCGGCTCACTGCAACCTCCGCCTCCCGGGTTCAAGCGATTCTCCTGCCTCAGTCTCCTGATTAGCTGGGATTACAGGCATGCACTGCCACACCCGGCTAATTTTTGTATTTTTAGTAGAGGTGGGGTTTCACCATGTTGCCCAGGCTGGTCTCGAACTGCTAACCTCAGGTGATCCCCCACCTCGGTCTCCCAAAGTGCTGGGATTACAGGCGTGAGCCACCGCGCCCGGCCGGGTTTTTTTTTTTTTAATTGTGAAACCTACAGTTTTAACAACCTCCACGCTCTCCGGGACTGAAGGTTTCCGCTCATAGCCAGCAGGCAGGGACCACAGACCGCAGTAATGGAAAATGGTCTCTTGAACTGACACCAGATGAATGCCAGAGGGCGCTCTTTCCTAAGCGGTACCAATTTAGAGTCCCTAAGCAGGAAGGCACAAAACCAACAAGTTTCAAGGAGACGGAGGAAGAGAGAAAACACTGTCTCTGGAGGAAGTATAATAATGTTTAAGATATAAAGCCATGGACGAGAAGTTAGAAAAGAAAGGGAGGCAGAATAGCACTATATCAATATATAAAACAATTTCGTAATCAACAAAACTAAGATTATAAGCCAGGCGCCGTGGCTCAGGTCCGTAATCCCAGCACTTTAGGAGGCCGAGGCGGGCAGATCGCTTGAAGCTAGGATTTCTAGATCAGCCTGGGCAACATGGCAAAACACCATCTCTACCGAAAATACAAAAATTAGCCAGGCGTGGTGGCGCACGCCTGTAATTCCAGCTACTTGGGAGGTTGAGGTAGGAGAATCGCTTGAACCCAGAAGACAGAGGTTGCAGTAAGCCGAGATCACGCCACTGCACTCCAGCCTGGGCGACAGAGCAAGACTGTCACAAAAACAAACAAGCAAAAGACGAAGATTATAAACAAAAACATGTAAATGCAAAAAAAGTTTTTAATGCATAGGAATGATAAAAAGCCAACATGCAATTATATATATAATTGCATATTATAAATAATTATAATTAAATAATTATGTAATTAATTTAATTATAATTATATAATATATGCACACATACATATAACCTGTACAAATCTATGAAACCACCAAGTCTCCAACAGCCAAAATGTCAAGTTCATATTTAGAGGAAATAATATAGAAATAATTGCTAAGGACCCCATCTCTAAAAAATAAGAGAACAGAAATTCCTGATAACTTATTGAGCACATATTATGTATTTGGTAACTTATGTCCACTTTTAACACTTAAGCTTAAGCTTATGAGGTAGTTATTATTAGAATATCGTCCTCATTTTTCTGGTTTTTTTTCAACAGGGTCTTTGTCGCCCAGACAATCTCGAACTCCTGAGCTGAAGCAATCCTCTTGCCTCAGCCTCCTGAGTAGCTAGGACTAGAGGCATGTGCCGCTATGCCTGGCTAATTTAAAAAGGGAAATTTTAGAGGTGGGGGTCTTGCTATGTTGCCCAGACTGGTCTGGAACCCCTGGCCTCAAGTAATCTTCCCATCTAAGCCTCCCAAAGTGCTGGGATTATAGGTGTGAGCCACCGTGCCCGGCCTTGTCCTCATTTCACACATGAGGAAACTGAAGCTTAAAGGCATATGTAACTTGTCCAAGTTCACAGTGCTAAGTGAAAGAGACAGCTGAGACTTCAAGGTCTTCTTCCAGAGGACCCAACTACTCCCTGCTTCTTTCCCATGGCTTATAAAGCCCTGTGTGGCCTGGTTTCCACTTACCTCTCCAGCCTTCCTCATCACTCAGCTCTCTGAAAAGACCATGTTCCCTGCCTAGGACCCACTTCCCTCCATCTTTGCCTGACTCAATGTTACCCATCCTACTGGCTCAGCTTAGACATCACTTCCTTCAGGAAGTCGTCTCTGTTCTCCAAGCCTGGATTAGGTGACCTTTCTTTGTGGGTGTTCGGCTCCCCATCATCTCACCACACTGTATGGCAACTGTCCACTTCCTGATCTGTGTCCTCTGTTAGACTGGGAATTTGGGGAGAGCAGAGAGTAGATTTGGCTTGCTCCCCACTGCATTTCCCAATTCTGGCACAATGCCTGCCACGTAGTAAGTTCTCTATACACAGAGACTCCTCTGCTTAAAACATTTCTTAGAGAACCACATGTGAAGAGCAAATGTCATCAACTCTGCCACCAGCAGATGGTTATTGGCTGCCATTTTGGTCTCTGGCATTGGTGGTTCATCAGGCATGTTTGCTGTGATTTTGCTTATGATTGAGTAGTTTAATGAACGTTATTAACATATTATATATCTGATACATATAAAGAGTGTTGAAAGTCCCAGTAAGAAGTGACATAGGATTACAATAGAAATGAAATTAGAGCCGGGTGCAAAGGCTCAGGCCTGTAATCCCAGCAGGCTGGGAAACCGAGGTGGGAGGATTGCTTAAACCCAGGAGTTTGAGACCAGCCTGAGCAACATAATGAGACCTCATCTCTACGAAACATTTTTTTTAAAATTAGCCGGGCATGGGCCGGGCATGGTGGCTCACGCCTGTAATCCCAGCACTTTGGGAGGCCGAGGTGGGTGGATCACGAGGTCAGGAGTTCGAGACCAGCCTGGCCAACATAATGAAACCACATCTCCACTAAAAATACAAAAATTAGCCGGTCATGGTGGCACGTGCCTGTAGTCCCAGCTACTCGGGAGGCTGAGGCAGGAGAATCGCTTGAAACCAGGAGGTGGAGGTTGCAGTGAGCCGAGATCGTGCCACTACACTCTAGCCTGGGAGACAGAGAGAGACTCCGTCTCAAAAAAAAAAAAAAAAATTAGCTGGGCATGATGGCATACGCCTGTTGTCCCAGCTACTTGAGAGGCTGAGGTGGGAGGATCACTTGAGCCCAAGAGGTTGAGGCTGCAGTGAGTCATGTTTACGACACTGCACTCCAGCCTGGGTGACAAAGTGACCCTGTCTCTCAGGAAAAAAAAAAAAAAAAGGAAAAAAGAAATAAATGAAATTAGAAATAAATAAATTTGAAAATTATCAGGATTGTACAAAATATATATGAACAGTTAAGAGTAGTAAACGTTCTAATGGACAAACACTAAATCATGCAGCGTGTGAAGAAAGCTGCATCAACGAAGGTCAAAAACATCTATAAGAACCATATATTTTGACTGGGGAAATGCGTGTCTTAGGCTAATTTCCAGAGCACTTATTTTTGGCTGGTCAAGGTGGAGTTAGAGGTCTCTGTCCACTTTCCAAAAGTATTTTTTTAATCCTTTATGACACAGGATGGCCCTGAGTTTCTCCAAAATCTATTATTGTGACATCTTGAATTTAAAGATGTTATGGCAAAGAGCTAAAATAATCAATGTTTATGAAGGAGGGTCACATCTAAAAAATAAAACAAAAAACAACACAGAAAATTCCTCCTATTGTGTATCCCCTTACCCCATTTCTATAGGATTTTAGAAGGTATAATCTAGATTTTGCAATGTATTACCATCTTCTGAATGCCTATTACAGGTCAGGCACTTTTATTTTATTTTATTTTATTTATTTAGTTTTGAGACGAAGTTTTGCTCTGTCACCCAAGCTGCAGTGCAGTGGCATGATCTTGGCTCACTGCAACCTCCGCCTTTGGGTTCAAACCATTCTCTGCCTCAGCCTCCCGAGTAGCTGAGATTACAGGCAAGCGCCACCATGTCCAGCTAATTTTTGTATTTTTAGTAGAGACAGGGTTTTGCCATGTTGGCCAGGCTGGTCTCGAACTCCTGGCCTCAGGTGATCCGCCGCCTCGGCCTCTCAAAGTGCTGGGATTACAGGTGTGAGCCACCGTGCCTGGCCTAGGTCAGGCACTTCTAAATATTTTTTTCATTTCATTCATACATCCCTGTGAGACAGATACTATCTCATTCTACAAATTGGGAAACTAGGGCCCTGAAAAGTTAAGTAACTTTCCCAAAGTCACACAACTAGGAAGTGTTTATGTTGGAATTGGAAGGATCCAATATGCTCCTTACAGTCCACCAGCCTTCCTCTGTTATCTAATTTCATTCTCACTACAATCATGTGAATGAAGTTAAGAAAATCATTCCCCCACTTCTCAGATGAAAACAGTGAAACCCAGGAATGTTCACGGTGTCACTATGTAGTGAGTAGAGATAGACATGAACTCACATCTTGTGTCCCTAGGTCCAGTGCTCTCTCCAGGTCACCATATCTTTATTTCTTCATTGGTTGGTTAAAGGCTAGTGGTTGGAGCTTTTCCAGGGATTAGTCCTTCTTAGTGGCTGTGGAGTATGTGCCTGAGGTAGGGAGGGACTGGCCTGCTCTGTTGTTGGGATAAGGGAAGGAACAGCAGATACCCCACTAGAAGAAATGTTAGAAGATGTCCTTCATGATAACAGATGAAAATCTGGATCTACACAAACGAATGAAGAGCACTGGATATGGTAACTACCTGGGTAAAATGCACAAGATTTTTTCTTATAATTTAAATCTTTATAAGATATTTGGCTTAAAACAAAAATAGTAATGTTGTATTGTGCAGTTTATAACGTAGAAAAAATGCATGGCAACAATAGTGGTATGGTTTGAATGTGCTTCATTCAAAATTCATGGTGAAACTTAATCTCCACTGTGGTGGTATTAAGAGGTGGGGTTTTTGGGGAAATGATTAAGTCATGAGGGCTTTGGCCTCATGAATGGATTAATGCCATATAAAAGGTCTGGGATGGGAGAGGTGGCTCACACCTGTAATCCCAGCACTTTGGGAGGCTAAGGCGTGTGGATCACTTGACTCCAGGAATTCAAGACCAGCCTGGCCAACATGGCGAAACCCCGTCTCTATAAAAAATACAAAAATTAGCCAGGTGTGGTGGTGTGCACCTGTGGTCCCAGTTACTCAGGAAGCTGCAGCAGGAGGATCGCTGGAGCCTGGGAGGTTGAGGTTGCAGTGAGCCGTGATAGTGCCACTGCACTCTAGCCTTGGTGACAGAGTGAGACCCTGCTTCCAAAACAAACCAACAAAAAGAAGGTGGACTGTAACAGGTTAAAGATGTATTACTATAAAACCTAAAGCAACCACTAAAATAACAAAACAAAGAGTTATATTTAATAAGCCAACAAAGGCAATAAAATAGAATCATTAAAATGCTCAATTCATACTAATTTATTACTTTTTCCTTTTTTTTCTTTTTCCTTTTTATGTGGAGGTTTTCTGGAAAACCAGAAAACCTGCTAGACAAATTCTAAAAGGGCTGTAACACTGACTTTTTCCTTTTTTGAATCATGCTTTTGCCCTAAATCCCATAGATTTTCTCCTATATTTTTTCTAAAAGTGTTATAGTTTTACATTTTATATCTAAGTCTGTGGCCCACTTTGAGTTTTTTTTAATACGGTGTGAGATTTAGATTGAAGTTCATTTTCTTTTGCTTACAGTTGTCCAGTTGTGTCAACACCATTTGTTAAAAAGGCTATCGTTCCTCCATTGATTTGCTGTTCTATCTTTGTCAAAAATCAGTTGGAATAGCAAACTATATGTTACATGTACTCTGCCATAATAAAAAAAGAAGAAAAAAAAACAGATGCGTTCTTTCTTCTGTTGCATTGATCTGTATGTCTATATTTCCACCAATATCACACGGTCTTTATTACTGTAACTACATATTAGGGCTTAATATCAAATACAGTAATTCCTCCCACTTTATTCTTCTTTTTCAAGAATAAGCTTGTTTATTTCTACAAAAAGCCTAGCTGGGATTTTGATAGGAATTGCATTACATCTATAGATCAGTTTGGGAAGAATTGCTATCTTTACTATGTTGTGTATTCTAATCCATAAATATGCTATGGCACTCCATTTATTTCAGTCTTCTTTGATCTCTTTCATTAGTATTTTGTACTTTTCACCATACAGATCCTGTATGTGTTTTGTTAAGTTTATATCTAAGTATGTACTGTTCTTTGGAACAATTATAAATGGTATAGTGTTTTTCATTTTGGTTTCCACATGCTCTCTGTTAATATATAGAAATACATTTGGCTTTTGCACGTTAATCTTGAATCCTGCAAACTTTCAAGCTCACCTATTAGTTGTAGAGGATTTTTTGTTGTTTATTTGCTTGGTAGATTCATTAGGCTTTTCTATATAGAAAAGCATGCCATCTTCAGGTAAGGACAGATTTATTCTTCCTTTCTAATCAGTATTCTTTTTATTTCTTTTTCTTGTCTTATTGTGTTGTGTTTCCAGTACTATGTTGAATGAGTGATGAGAGTGAACATCCATGCCTGGTTTCTAAACAGGTGGAAGCCAGTTACTCTTTCACCATTAACTGTGATGTTAGTTGTAGGGTTTTTGTAGATGCCTTTTATCAAGTTAAGGTAGTTCCCCTATCATGCTAACTTGCTGAAAGGTTGTTTTTTTTTTAAATATAAATGGGTGTTGGATTTTGTCAAATGTTTTCTCTGTGTCAATGAATATGATAATATGACTTTCTTTCTTGAGCCTATCGATATGATGAATTACATTGGTTTTTGAGTATTGAACCACGCTTGAATACAGGCATACATTGTTTTACTGTGCTTTGCAGATAATATGTTTTTTACAAATTGAAGATTTGTAGCAACCCTGCATTAAGCAAGTCTATCAGTACCATTTTTCCAACAGCATGTGCTCACTTTGTGTCTCTGTGATAGCATGTTTTAACAATAAAATATTTTTAAAGTATGTACATTGTTTTATAGACATAATGCTATTGCACACTTAATAGACTACCGTATGGTATCAACATAAGCATTTTATATGCACTCTTTCTCCTTTTCTTGTGAAGGTTTTCCAGAAAACCTGCTAGACAAATTCTAAAAGCTGTAACACTGACTTTTTCTTTTTGTGACTCACTTTATTGCAATATTTGCTTTATTGTGATGGTCTGGAACTGAACCTGCATCATTTCCCAGGTATGCCTGTACTGTGATGGCTAATTTTATGTCTCAACTTGACTGGCCATGGGTGCTTAGATTAAACATTATTTCTGGGTCTGTGAGGATGTTTCCAGGTGAGGTTATCATTTGAATCAGTGAACTCAATAAGTAGATTGCCTGCCCTGATGTGGGTGAGCATGATCCAATTCACTGAGGGCCTGAATAGAACAAGAGGTGGAAAAAGAAGAAAACTGCCCTTTTTGCTTCCTGTTTGCTTGCCTGAATTGAGACATCTCATATCATCTTCTCCAGCCCTTTGGCTGGGATTTATACCACTGGCTTCCTGGTTCTCAAACTTTCAAGCTCAGACTAAATTATACTAACAGTTTTCCTGGGTTTCCAGCTTACAGATGACAGATCACGGGACTTCTCAGCCTCCATAATTCCATGAGCCTATTCCTCAATTCCTTGTGTGTGTCTCTCTCTCTCTTTTTCATCTCCTACTGGTTCTGTTTCTCTAGAGAACCCTGACAAGTACAAACACCTGGAATAAATCCTACTTGCTCATGGTGTATAGTCATTTATATAAAATATTATATTTTATTTGCTAATATTTTGTGGAGTAGTTTTTGTGCCTATGTTCATAAAAGATACTGGTCTGTGGCTCCTTCCTCCCTCCCTTCCTTCCTTCCTTTTTTCTTTCCTTCCTTCCTTCCTCCCTCCCTTCCTTCCTTTCCTTCCTTCCTTTCCTTCCCTCCCTCCTTCCTCCCTTCCTTCCTCCCTCCCCCTTCCCTTCTCCTCCCTCCTTCCCTTCCCTTTCCCTCCCTCCCTCCCTCCCTCCCTTCCTTCCGATACTGTCTTAGAATTTTGTATCAGGTTAATAATCGCCTTATAAAATGAGTTGGGAAGTGTTTCCTTCTCTTATTTTCTGGAAGAGATTGTGTAAAATCTTTTTCAAATGTTTGGTAGAATTCTCAGTAAAACCACATGGGCCTGGAGATTTATTTTTTTGAGAGCTTTATAGTTATAAACCCAATTTATTTAATGGTTATAGGACTATTCCGATTATATTGGTTCAGTTTTGATCATTTGTGATTTTTGTGGTTTGTGGCCTATAGTTTGTAGAATTGGTTCTTCTATGTTGTTGAATTTATGAGCATAAAGTTGTTTACAGCATTCCTTTTATTCTTTTTTTTAAATGTTTGTGGGTACAAAGTAGGTGTGTATATTTATGGGTACATGAGATGTTTTGATACAGGCACGCAATGTGAAATAAGCACACCACGGAGAATGAGGTATCCATCCCCTCAAGCATGTATCCACTGAGTTAACAATCCAATTACACTGAGTTATTTTAAAATGTACAATTATTAGTGACTATAGTCATCCTATTGTGCTATCAAATAGTAGGTTTTATTCATTTTATTTTTGGAGCCATTAACCATTCCCACCTCCCCACCAGGCCCCCGCTATGCTTCCCAGCCTCTGGTAATCATCCTTCTACTCTTTATGTCCATTAGTTCAATTGTTTTGATTTTTAGACCCCACAAATAACTGAGAACATGTGATGTTAGTTTTCCAGGGCCTGGGTTATTTCACTTAACATAATGACCTCCAGTTCCATCCATGTGATTGCAAATGACAGGATCTCATTCTTTTTATGGCTGAATAGTATTCCATTGTGTATCTGTACCACATTTTCTTTATCCAGTCATCTGTTGATGGACACTTAGGTTACTTCCAAATCTTAGCTGTTGTAAACACTGCTACGAGAAACATAGGAGTGCCGATATCTCTTTAATATACTGATTTCCTTTCTTTGGGGTATATACCCAGCAGCAGAATTGCTGGATCATATGGTAGCTCAATTTTTAGCTATTTGAGAAACCTCCAAACTGTGCTCCATAGTGATTGTACTAATTTACATTCCCACCAACAGTGTACAAGGGTTCCCTTTTGTCCACATCCTCGCCAGCATTTGTTATTGCCTGTCTTTTGGATATAAGCTATTTTAACCGCGGTGAGATGATATTCCATTGTCGTTTTGATTTGCATTTCTCTGATGACCAGTGATGTTGAGCACCTTTTCATATGCCTGTTTGCCATTTATATGTCTTCTTATGAGAAATGTCTATTCAAATCTTTTGCCCATTTTTTAATAGATTATATTTCTTAGAATTGTCTGAACTCCTTATATACTTTGGTTATTAATCCCTGGTCACATGGGCAGTTTGCAAATATTTTCTCCCATTCTGTGGGTTGTCTCTTCACTTTGTTGATATTAGGTAAAGCAAATCGTCTCATATGTGTCCTCAAATATTATAAACATTTTTAAATTTTAAAAAAGTAATTTAGTTTTAAATTTTTAAAAAATTAAATAAATGGTATCACAGTGGATGTATTTTCCCGTGCTTTTTTGCACACCATTGTTTTAGACATTTATCTGTGTTGACACATATAGTACTAATTCATTCAACTGTTATATAACACTGTATTTTATAAATGTAACACAATTCATCCATTCTGTTGAACACTCATAGCTTGTTTCCATTTTTTTAATACTCACTACAGACAATACAGAAATAAACATTCTTGTAGATTTCTTTTCAAACATAGTGTGAGATGTATATCCTAAGATTAGAATTACTCAGTCATAAGATGTCAGCAGCTTTGATCTTACTAAATATTACTATTGCTTTTCAAAGTAGTTGTGCCCATTTATATTCCTACCATAAATGAGACTACATTCCTCATCACCGCCATCATTTAATGCTGTAAGGCTTTTCCATTTTTGGTAATCTGATGCATGTGAAGTACAATACCTTACAGTTTTATTCTGCATTCCTCTGACCATAGTGAGATTGATCTTATTAATGTATTGGTCATTCGGGTTTCCTTTTCTGTGAATCCCCTATTCATATTCTTTGCTCGTTTTTGAACTTACCTGTTTTTCTTATTGACTTATGAAACTTACTTATATTTTCTGAATATTAATCCTGTGTTGGTTATATGCACTATGAATGTCTTCTCCCAGACTGTAAGTTGTCTTTCTGATTTGTATGGGGCCTTTTGATTAGTTATATTGGAACTATCTCTCCAATGTTATTTTTGTGCTTTGTATTAACTTTACTTTTTCTAAGCTTCTTTCCTTCTTTCCCTGTTTCACTGATCATGTTTCCCCCTTCTACTGGTTTGGATGTTAGACATTCCAATTCTTTTTGAGTCAGCCTAAAAATATATATTTTAATTTATATACAGTATAATTCATTTTTGTTGTACAGCTCTGAGTTTTGACAAATGCAGAGCTGTGTAAACACTACTACAATTAAGATGCCAAAGAGTTTCATCATGCCTCAAATTCCCTCTTAGTACCCCTTTATATATCCTTCCTCTCACCCCCACCCATGCTAATTACTGATCTGTTTTCCACTGTTAGTTTTGCCTTTTGCATAATGTAATGTAGGAATTATACCGTATGTAGCCTTTTGACTTTGGCTTCTTTCACTTAAAATAATGAACTGCAGATTTATTCGTGTTGTTGAATGTATCAATAGTTCATTCCTGTATATTGCTGAGTAGTAGTATTCCATTACACAGATGTACCATTATTTACCCGTTCAGCAGTTGAAGGACATTTGGGTTGTTTCAGGTTTTTGGCAATTATAAATAAAACTACCATAAACATTTACATACAGGCTTTTGTGTGAGAATTAGTTTTCATTCCTCTTGGAAAATACCTAGGGGTGACATTTCTCGGTACCCTTAAATTTTAATATGCATACAGTCCAAAGTTAGTATATACTTTATTCCCCTTTTGAATAAAACAAAGACCTTAATACATTTTAACTCCAAACTTTTACCTTCCATCTTCCATGTTAGCTTGTCTAGTATTTTAGTGCTACTCTTATTGTAATCTTCCCCAACAAAATCAGTAATTTTTATTTTTAGTCAATACTTATTTAGGTATATGAATATATTTCATCAATTACTTTGGTCATCATTGCTTCTTGCATCCCACTCCTTTCTTCTAAAAAGCACATTTTAGGCCGGGTGCAGTGGCTCATGCCTGTAATCCCAGCAGTCTGGGAGGCTGAGGTGGGCAGACCACTTGAAGTCTGGAGTTCGAGACCAGCCTGGCCAACATGGTGAAACCCCATCTCTACTAAAAATGCAAAAATTAGCCAGGTGTGGTGGCAGGCCCCTGTAATCCCAGCTACTCGGGAGGCTGAGGCAGGATAATCGATTGAACCCAGGAGGTGGAGGTTGCAGTGAGCCGAGATGGTGCCACTGCACTCCAGCCTGGGTGACAGAGCGAGACTCTGTCTCAAAAAAATAAAATAAAATAAAAAGTACATTTTAATGATGTGCTTTAGAACAATAAATTAGAAATTAAATTAGCAGAATGTTCTAGTGTATACTAGAGCCTGATATGCCCCAAATACTCATTCCTAGATGACAGAATCTAGTGATCTGTTTTAGGTAGGAATTATATATACTGGTTTGAAATAATCTTTTCTTGTTCCTTTTAATTGCAAAGGAAGTAACTCTCCATTTATTAGTTCCTACACGAGAGTAGGGTGAAAAGGCTAATAGAGGCCTCATGCATTCAAAGAGGCTTGAGGTTTTCATACTACTCTTATCTTTGGTTAAAACATTTGACCTGTTTATATCTAATTTCCTCTTAAACAATCACATGCAAAACCATATTAAGTAGGATACTTGAAATTCCTGAACATTATATAAATTATGTTAAAAATTTAATATGTTTGAAAGATAAAGAGGAAAATGCTTATACAGTTATCTTTCTGCCTCATAATCCTTAACTCAAAGAGGAATTAGAAATAAACCTTTGAAAGATGCTAATTCCATAGTCTGAATTGCTGCTTGTGTTTTAGGACAGAAGTCTAATTCATTATGTAGGCCTGATTCTAAGAAAATTTGTCTTTGCCTCTCACTTGTGTTATCTTTTAAAAATCCAGCAAATTCCATACTGCCCTTTTAGGTATAATGTTAACCATTACAAATAATTTTTTTTTAATAAGAAGTCTCACACTCACCCAAGCTGGAATGCAGTGGCATGATCTCGGCTTACTGCAACCTCCGCCTCCCGGATTCAAGCGATTCTCCTGCCTCAGTCTCCCGAGTAGCTGGGACTATAGGCACACGCCACCATGCCTAGCTAATTTTTGTATTTTTAGTAGAGACAGGGTTTCACTATGTTGGCAAGGCTGGTCTTGAACTCCTGACCTGGTGATCCGCCCACCTCGGCCTCCTAAACTGCTGGGATTACAGGTGTGAGCCACCGCACCCGGCCTGAAGAATCTTATGACCACTTTTTAAAATGCTTTCACAAGATATTCACATACCAATGATTTAAATAAATCAACAAAGGAAAAATTTCTTTGTACTTAATACAAAATTCTGTCTGCCAAATGTTTAAAAAAATAACTTCTGACATATAGGCTGGGCGCAGTGGCTCACGCCTATAATCCCATCACTTTTGGAGGCCGAGGCGGGCAGATCACTTGAGGTCAGTAGTTCGAGACCAGCCTGGTCAACATGGTGAAACCGTCTCTACCAAAAATACAAAAATTAGCCAGGCGTGGTGGCGCATGCCTGTAATCCCAGCTACTCGGGTGACTGAGACAGGAGAATAGCTTGAATCCAGGAGATGGAGGTTGCAGTGAGGCAAGATCACGCCACTTCACTCTAGCCTGGGTGACAGAGTGAAACTCTGTCTCAAACAAAAACCAACGAAACAAACTTCTGACATATAGTTAATGAAAAGAAAATGCATTTATGCACAGAAGGGATTTTTAAATTAACACAAAACAATTGAATATCTAAAAGCAACTCGTGCCAATATTTATATTGCTTTCAACTTAAGAATGTCTCATTGGCTATTTCAGACTAAGAAATCTGAGAAAGATTTCATCTCTAAATAGGCACACAATATATAAAGATGTACTTTGGGACAATAACTACATAAAGGAGGAGAGGTAGAGCTGTATAGAAGCAGTTTTTATATATACTATTGAAGCTAAATTAGTATTAATTCATACTAGTTAGTTGTAAACTTAAGATGCCCATCATAATCCCCAGGGTAACCACTAAGAAAAAAACCCTAAAAGATATATATGAAAAGAAGCCAGGCGAGGTGGCGTGCACCTATACTCCCAGCTACTCAGGAGGCTGAGGAGGGAGGATCACTTGAACCCAGGAGCTCTAGTCTAGCCTGGGTAACACAGTGATACTTTGCTTCTGTTTAAAAAAAAGATATGCATAAAAGGAAATGAGAAGAGAATCAAAACGGTATACTACAAAAAAAAATCAATCAAATACAACAGAAGGGGAGATTTACTCATCCTTCCCTGGTTGGATGTATACATGAGGCATATAATAGTCCCCCCTTATAAGCAGTTTTGTTTTCCCTGGGTACAGTTACCTGTGGTCAACATGGTCCAAGAATATTACATGGAAAATTCCAGAAATAAACAATTCCTAACTTTCAAATTGCATGCCATTCTGAATAGCATGATGGAATCTCATGCCGTCCTGCTCCATCCCACCCAAGATGCAAATCATTCCTTTGCCCAGCACATCCATACTGTATATACCACCCATTAGTCACTTAGTAGCCATCTTGGTTATCAGATCAACTGTTGCAGTACTGCAGTGCTTCTGTTCAAGTAATCCTTGTTTTAATTAACAATGGCCCCAAAGCACAAGAGTAGTAATGCTAGCAAATTGTTACAATTGTCCTATTTTATTGTTCTTAATCTACTGTGTCTAATTTATAAATGAAGTATAGGTATGTATTTATAGGAAAAAAATGTATATATAGGGCCTGGTACTATCCGTGATTTCAGGCATCTACCAGGGGTCTTGGAACATACTCTCCTCAGATAAGGGGGGACTGCTGTACAAGCTATTAAACTGTTTTTCTCTTGTGAATCTATCTTTTGTTACAGGAGTCCATCACAATTAACAACTATGAAGGGTAGAGAGAAAATTATTTTTCCTCCCCTAGAGTTTCTGGTGATGAGGATAGGATCTCTGGGGTACCCTGCTCACTCTGGAACCTGCCAATGAGATCCCGGGGAAACTGACAGAAGCTGGCTAAGGGTAAGAATTCTTACCAAAGTCAACTCTCCTGGATCTGTCTGTAGCACCTAGTAGAGAAGAGGAAGGCAAACACTTTTCTTTGCTCCTTACTTTCTAACTTTGATTAGCAGGAGGAAAACATCTGTACCAATTGATTTTTTTGGATTATGACTCTGGCTTGATCCTTTCCCTCTCAGAGACAGCTTTTGCTTTCCTGTTGGTCTCGTGTCCTGAAAGCTTAGCTTGGCTTTCTACCTGTCCGGGCACACAGGTTATCAAGCCTGTATTTGCAGGCAGCCAACTGAAAGGTTGGCAGCCCCCAACAATATGGCCGGACAGAAATGGGGGTTGCACCCTACTTGTATCTAGGGTCCTACCAACTGTTGCCAGCTCTCAGAGGATTCTCTGTCTTTTGGCTATCTCTGGGAGTGGTTCTGGATCTTGGCGGTGGGGGGAGGGCTGTATCTTTGCACCCTCTATGAAGACACCCCTTATACCCACAGTTAAGCCATTAAGGGCTTATTGGTTTTGGTCAAGTCACTCGATAAATATAACTCTGAAAATGTCCCCAGTGGGGTGACATGAATTGCATGCCAGGTTCTGGACAGAAATATAGTTAAAAATTAATCAGGCTGCCCTTTGGCCCACTTTCCTTTTGCTGAAAGTCATGTAGTACTAGATACTGACTATTTGCATTCCCATTGTTCCTATAGATAGGATCTCTGACATTGGAATTATAAGGCTTTCGTTTAAAGACTGCTTAAGATATTCTTAGGATCCTGAATTCCAGTGGAAAGGCTGAAGCCAACCAGTTTCAAGACCCTCAGAGAGGAACCAAATCAGCACAAGAATATACTTGTTTCTTTTTTTAAGATAGAGTCTTGCTCCGTCAGCCAGGCTGGAGTGAAGTGGCACAATCATAGCTCACTAAAGCCTCAAACTCCTCGGCTTAAGTAATCCTCCAGCCTCAGCCTCCTTAGTAGCTGGGGCTACAGGTAGATACCACTACACCCAGCTAATTTAAAAAAATTTTTTGTAGAGATGGGGTCTCCCTATGTTAGCCAGGCTGGTCTTGAACTACTTCCCTCAAGCAATCCTCCTGCCTTGGGCTCCCAAAGTGTTGGGATTATAGGCATCAACCTGGCCAAGAATACAGTTTCTTCATCTCCAAGTCCTATGACTTCATCCTGCACTCTTCAACCAATCAACAATCTCCACACTTTGGCCCACTCCAAAACCCTTTAAAACCCTAACCTCAAATTCCTTGGGGAGATAGATTTGAGGTTTCCTCCCATCTCTTTGTTTAATTATCCTACCATTAAACTTCTTTCTCGGCCGGGCGCAGTGGCTCACGCTTGTAATCCCAGCACTTTGGGAGGCCGAGGCAGGTAGATCACTGTAGGTCAGGAGTTTGAGACCAGCCTGGACAACATGGTGATACCCCGTCTCTACTAAAAATACAAAAATTAGCTGGGCGTGGTGGTAACGCACCTGTAATCCCAGCTACTCGGGAGGCTGAGGCAGGAGAATTGCTTGAACCTGGGAGGCACGGGCTGCAGTAAGCCGAGATTGTGCCACTGTACTCCAGCCTGAGTGACAGAGCGAGACTCCGTCTCAAAAACAAAAAACAAAAACCTCTTTCTCTGCTGTAACCCAGCATCTCAGCATATCGATTTGCTGTGTACATTGGGCAAGAAACATATTATTACACCTTTGGTTTAAAAGAAAAAAAAAGGAGTTCAATTCTGCCAGGAATATTCTCTATTCTTTTTGATCCTGTTCCTTCCATGGAAACCTCAGTCAACTGAAATTCCTTTCTCAAAATCCTGCAAACTATATGATCTGCCAACTCTGGCCACCTCCTTTTTGTTGACACAATTTTGCTAATAACTTGAAACTTCATTGGCTTCTTCAGAAAACTTAAGATCTCCCCAAACTCGTGCTAAGACCTCTTCCTCCCCGTTGCTTCCGCTCCTCCTTCTGCCATTTTCGATCTTTAATTCAGTTTCTTTGAACCTTGATCTGTTCCCCCTCCAAGCCCCTATCTCCTCCATCCTTCTGTCCACTACTGTCAGACCTTTTACCTTCCCACTCCAGCCCCTTAGTCTCTTGAACTGTAGAACTCTGGCTCTCAAGAGACTTAGGGACATCCAAAAGCAATTACACGAGGCTAAAAAGAAAAGGAAGGCTAGTTAGAAATAGACTGGATATTTCATCCACTCCGATGGGCTTTGGAGATAGACAACCACTAGGTGTCTCCTCAGTCACCTACATTTTAGTCCACAGCCTCATAAGACGGACCTCCGGAAATAGGCAAATATGCTACAAAACTCCTAGGAGAGAACTTTCATCCTTTCTCTGTGTCTTTGAGATGTAAAATTTCTTCTCTAGGGCCTGAGGGCTATCTCTTTTGAAATGAAAATCTCAAGATGACTCTCACCTGAAGGAAAAAAAAGGAGCTGTTTGGAAATTGGGCAAATGAAGAATCTTGTCTTTTCCACAAATACTTGTAAAAACCTTTAGCCATCTGAGTAGGTAACCTTAACTTACTCTATCTGCTAGAAACACAATTTAGATACAGCTATTCTCTTACAAACGAGTGAGTTTCATATTATTGTACCTGATACATGGCTAAAATTTTTAAATGAAAGCTGTAAAATGTTTGTATCTGTATGTTTATGTATGTCTCTGTAGATATGACATTTTTCTATCCCCATGGTATTATGTAGTTTGTAAACAAGGTCTACTTCACTGGCTTTAAGAAAAATAAACCTGGCCGAGTGTGGTGCTTAGGCTTGTAATCTTAGAACTTTGGGAGGCCCAGGCAGGAGGATTGCTTAAGGTCACCCTCAGCAACATAACGAGATCCTCGTCTCTACAAAAGAAAATTTAAAAATTAGCTAGCCATAGTGGCTTGTGCATGTAGTCCTAGCCACTTAGGAGGCTGAGGCAGGAGAATTGCTTGAGCCCAGGAGTTCCAGGCTGCAGTGAGCTATGATCCTGCCATCGCACTCCAGTATAAGTAACAGAGACGTGTCCAAAGAAAAAAAAAAAACAAACAAACAAAAAAAAACGCCAGGCATGGTGGCTCACGCCTGTAATCCCAGCAGTTTGAGAGGCCGAGGCAGACAGATCACCTGAGCTCAGGAGTTCAAGACCAGGCTGGGCAACATGGCGAAACCCCATCTCTACAAAAAATACAAATATTAGCCAGGTACGGTGGCATGTGCCTATGATCTCAGCTACTCGGGAGGCTGAGGCAGGAGAATTGCTTGAGCCCAGGAGGTGGAGGTTGCAGTGAACCAAGATAGCGCCATTGCACTCCAGCCTGGGCGACAGAGCAAGACTGTCTCAAGAAAAAAAAAAAAAGGACAGAAAGAGAAACTTACATAAATTAAGTATTCTCTTAGAAAACAGAACTAACCCAAATGCTTTTCAAGTTCACTTGACTGGTAATCTTTGGTAAATAATACTGTTGGTTTAGTTAAAAAAAAAAAAAGAAAAGAAAATGCCTTCAGAGTTGTCAGCATCAGCATTAAATATAATGCAGACACACAACTTTTATTCTGAGTTTACTAGTCGAATAAGCTTATGTTATTTCTACTAGATGTTTATGATTATAAAATTAATTCAACCAAGAATAAATATATAAGTAAAAATGCAGTATCTGTTACTTCATATATATCAAGTACAGCAGTAAACAAAAAACCCATGAATTTAAAAAGAAACACACACAAGAGACGGCAGTAATAAAGGATTAAGGAACAAAAAAATATGATATATAGAAAACAAATAGCAAAATGACAGAAGTCCTTCCTCATCAGTAATTATTTTAGATGTAAAAAAATTAAACTCTCCAATTTCAAAAGTCAGAGATTGGCAGAATGGATTTAAAACCAAGATCTAACTATAAATTGTCGACAAGAAACTCACTTTAGGTTCTAGACACAAACAAGTTGAAAGAGAAAGGATGGAAAAAGACATTGCAAGCAAACCAAACCAAAAGAGGGCTAGGGTTGCTCCACTAATGTCAGATAAAATAGACTTTTAAGTAAAAAAGTGTATTATTACAAGAGACAAAGAATAATATATATTGATATAGGGGTAAGGTATTAATAATCATAAACAGACATACCTAACAGTCCCACTATATATGAAGTAAAAACTGGTAGAATTGAAGGGAGAAATAGACAGTTCTACAATAATGGTTGAAGACTTCAATACCCCACTTTCAATAATGGATAATACTAGACAGAAGATCAATAAGGAAATAGAAAAACTGAACAACACTACAAACCTACTTGGCTCGGTAGACATATACAGAACATTCCACACAAAACAGTGGAATACACATTCTTCTCAACTCCACATGAAACATTCTCCAGGATGAATCATGTTAGGCCACACAACTCTCAATAGATTTAACAAGACTGAAATCATAGACTATCTTCTCTGGCCACATGGAGTAAAATTAGAAATCACTAATAGACCAGGTATGATGGCTCTCGCCTGTAATCCCAGCAATTCGGAAGACCAAGATGGAAAGATTGCTTCAGGCCAGGAGTTCAAGACTAGCCTGGGCAACATAGGGAGACCCAATCTCTGCAAAAAAATTTTAAAAAATTAGCTGGGTGTGGTGGCACGCACCTGTAGTCCCAGCTACTCAGAAAGATCGCTGAAGCCCAGGAGTTTAGGCTGCAGTGAGCTGTGACTGTGCCACTGCACTCCAGCCTGGGCAACAGGGTGATACCCTGTCTCAAAAAAAAAAAAAAAAAAAAAGAAAAACATAGAATAGACTCAAGTTACTAAAATCAGAAATGAAAGTGGGATATTACTACTGATCTCGCAGAATTAAAAAGGATGATAAAAGATTGCCATGAGGCTGAGCACAATGGCTCATGCCTGTAATACCAGCACTTTGGGAGGCCGAGGTGAGAGGATTGCTTAAGAGTTTGAGACCAGCCTGGGCAACACAACAAGACCCCATCTCTACAAAAAAATTTAAAAAAAAAACTAGTTAGGTGTGGTGATGAATGCTTGTGGTCCCAGCTACCTGGGATGCTGAAGTAGGAGAATTGCCTGAACCTGGGAGATCTAGGCTGCAGTCAGCTATCATCGTGCCACTGCACTCCAGCCTGGGTGACAAGAGTGAGACCCTGTCTCAAAAAAAGAAAAGAGGATTGCTATCGACAATTGTATGCAAACAAATTAGATATCTAAGAGAAAATCGAGGCAAGTGGATCACAAGGTCAGGAGATCGAGAACATCTTGGCCAACATGGTAAAACCCCGTCTCTACTAAAAATACAAAAATTAGCTGGGCGTGGTGGTGTGCGCCTATCGTCCCAGCTACTCTGGAGGCTGAGGAAGGAGAATCGCTTGAACCCAGGAGGCAGAGGTTGCAGCGAGCCGAGATCACGCCACTGCACTCCAGCCTGGGCGAAAAGAGCGAAACTCCATCTCAAAAAAAAAAAAAAGACAAGAAAAAAACAAACAAACAAAAAAATACAAATTCCTAGAAATATACAAATGACCTAAAACTGATGCAAAAAGAAATAGAAAATCTGAACAGACCTGTAAGATACTAAATAATCGAAAACATCTCCCAAAAGAAAAGCCTGGTACCGGACAGCTTCACTAGTGAATTCTCTTTTTTATTCTTCATCCTCTGACTTTCACACTGGTGAATTCTGTTAAAGAAGAATGAACACCAATCCTTCTGAAAGTCTTCCAAAAAACAGAAGACCAAATACTTGATAGTTCATTGTATAACACTAGCATTACCCTGATACTAAAGCTGGATAAAGATACTGCAAGAATAGTACAGATCAATATTCCTTATGAATACAGATGCAAAGATCTTCAAAAAATAATAGCACATCAAATCCAACAACATACCAAAAGGATTAGACAACATGACCAAATGGGACTTATGCCAAGAATGCAAGGGTGATTCTACATATGAAAACAAATCAATGTATTACACCACATGAATAGAATGAAGGAAATAAACCACATGATCATCTCAACTGATGCAGAAAAAGCATCTGACAAAGTTCAACACCCTTTAATGACAAAATCATTCAGAAAGCTAAGAATGAAAGAAAACTTCCGGCCAGGCAGTGGCTCACTCCTGTAGTCCCAGCAATTTGGGAGGCCAAGACGGCAGATCAATTGAGGCCAGGAGTTCGAGACCAGTCTGGGCAACACAGTGAGACCCCTGTCTCTATTAAAAAATGTTAATTAGCCAGGTGTGGTGGCAGGTGCCTGTAGTCCTAGCTACTTGGGAGGCTGAGGTGGGAGGATTGCTGGAGCCCAGGAGGTAGAGGCTGTAGTGAGCCATGACTGTATCATAGCACTCTAGTCTGGGTGACAGAGCGAGACTCCATCTCTAAAAAACTAAATAAAAGAGAAAGAAAACTTCTTCAATATGATAAAGGGCATTTATAAAACACCCACAGGTAACATCATACTCAATGGTGAAAGACTGAAAGCTTCCCACCTAAGAACAGAAACAAGTCAAGAATGCTCACTTTAGCTACGTATTTAACATTGTTGAAATCTCCACTCAGAGAAATTAGGCAAGAAATTGAAGGCACCCAAAATGGAAAGGAAGAAGTAAACTGTAGATGGCAAAGATGCTATAAATACAAACTCCTTAAAAATTCACAAAAATTCATAAGAGCTAGCAAACGAATCCAGCAAAAATGCCGGATACAAGATAAACATGCAAAAATCAGTTGTATACAGTTGTATACACTGGCAATGAATAGCATGAAAAGTAAATTTAGAAAACAATTACATTTATGATAGCACCAAAAAGAACAAAATATTTAGGAACATAATTAGGGAGATACAAGAAAAGTACACTGACATATATAAAACTTTACTGAAAAAAAATTTTAAATACCTAAAAACAGAAAGACATCTTTTGTTCATGGATTAGAAGACTTCATATTGTTAAGATGACAATACTCTCCAAAGTGATATATAGATTCAATGCAATCCCTATCAAAATCCCAATGACCTTTTTTGCAGAAATGAAAAAGCTGATCCTAAAATCCATATGGAATTATATGTAAGGCACCTAAATAGTTAAAACAATCTTGAAAAAGAGGAAAGGTGAAACATTCACATTTTCTGATTTCAAAATTTACTAAAAAGCTATAGTAATCAAAACAGTGTAGTACCAGTGTAAGATGGACATATAAGAAGAATGGAATAGAATTAAGAAATAAACCCCATCTCTGTGGTTTTATCTACCTTTGGTCTTTGATGATGGTGACATACAGATGGGGTTTTGGCATGGACATCCTTTCTGTTTGTTAGTTTTCCTTCTAACAGTCAGGACCCTAAGCTGCAGGTCTGTTGGAGTTTGCTGGAGGTCCATTCCAGACCCTGTTTGCCTGGGTATCAGCAGCGGAGGCTGCAGAACAGCGAATATTGCTAAACAGCAAATGTTGCTGCCTGATCGTTCCTCTAGAAGCTTCGTCTCAGAGGGGTACCCGGCCATGTGAACATCGATGCAAAAATCCTCAATAAAATACTGGCAAACCGAATCCAGCAGCACATCAAAAAGTTTATCCACCATGATCAAGTGGGCTTCATCCCTGGGATGCAAGGCTGGTTCAACATATGCAAATCAATAAACGTAATCCACCATATAAACAGAACCAAAGACAAAAACCACATGATTATCTCAATAGATGCAGAAAAGGCCTTTGACAAAATTCAACAGCCTTTCATGCTAAAAACTCTCAGTAAATTAGGTATTGATGGGACATATCTCAAAATAATAAGAGCTAGTTATGACAAACCCACAGCCAATATCATACTGAATGGGCAAAAACGGGAAGCATTCCCTTTGAAAACTGGCACAAGACAGGGATGCCCTCTCTTACTACTCCTATTCAACACAGTGTTGGAAGTTCTGGCCAGGGCAATCAGGCAGGAGAGAGAAATAAAGGGTATTCAATTAGGAAAAGAGGAAGTCAAATTGTCCCTGTTTGCAGATGACATGATTGTATATATTTAGAAAACCCCATCATCTCAGCCCAAAATCTCCTTAAGCTGATAAGCAACTTCAGCAAAGTCTCAGGATACAAAATCAATGTGCAAAAATCACAAGCATTCTTATACACCAAATAACAGACAAACAGAGAGCCAAATCATGAGTGCACTCCCATTCACTATTGCTTCAAAAATAATAAAATACCTAGGAATCCAATTTACAAGGGATGTGAAGGACCTCTTCAAGGAGAACTACAAACCACTGCTCAACGAAATAAAAGAGGACACAAACAAATGGAAGAACATTCCATGCTCATAGATAGGAAGAATCAATATCGTGAAAATGGCCATACTGCCCAAGGTAATTTATAGATTCAATGCCATCCCCATCAAGCTACCAATGACTTTCTTCACAGAATTGGAAAAAACTAAAGTTCATATGGAACCAAAAAAGAGCCCGCATTGCCAAGTCAATCCTAAGCCCAAAGAACAAAGCAGGAGGCATCACGCTACCTGACTTCAAACTATGCTACAAGGCTACAGTAACCAAAACAGCATGGTACTGGTACCAAAACAGACATATAGACCAATGGAACAGAACAGAGTCCTCAGAAATAATACCACACATCTACAATCATCTGATCTTTGACAAACCTGACAAAAAACAAGAAATGGCGAAAGGATTCCCTATTTAATAAATGGTGCTGGGAAAACTGGCTAGCCATATGCAGAAAGCTGAAACTGGATCCCTTCCTTACACCTTATACAAAAATTAATTCAAGATGGATTAAAGACTTACAGGTTAGACCTAAAACCATAAAAACCCTAGAAGAAAACTTAGGCAATACCATTCAGGACATAGGCATGGGCAAGGACTTCATGTCTAAAACACCAAAAGCAATGGCAACAAAAGCCAAAATTGACAAATGGGATCTAATTAAACTAAAGGGCTTCTGCACAGCAAAAGAAACTACGATCAGAGTGAACACGCAACCTACGGAATGGGAGAAAATTTTTGCAAGCTACACATCTGACAAAGGGCTAATATCCAGAATCTACAAAGAACTCAAACAAATTTACAAGAAAAAAACAAACAACCCCATCAACAAGTGGGCGAAGGATATGAACAGATACTTCTAAAAAGAAGACATTTATGCAGCCAACAGACACAGGAAAAAATGCTCATCATCACTGGCCATCAGAGAAATGCAAATCAAAACCACAATGAGATACCATCTCACACCAGTTAGAATGGCGATCATTAAAAAGTCAGGAAACAACAGGTGCTGGAGAGGATGTGGAGAAATAGGAACACTTTTACACTGTTGGTGGGACTGTAAACTAGTTCCACATTGTGGAAGACAGTGTGGCGATTCCTCAGGGATCTAGAACTAGAAATACCATTTGACCCAGCCATCCCATTACTGGGTATATACCCAAAGGATTATAAATCATGCTGCTATAAAGACACATGCACACGTATGTTTATTGTAGCACTATTCACAATAGCAAAGACTTGGAACCAATCCAAATGTCTATCAATGATAGCCTGGATTAAGAAAATGTGGCACATATACACCACAGAATACTAGGCAGCCATAAAAAAAGATGGGTTCATGTCCTTTGTAGGGACATGGATGAAGCTGGAAACCATCATTCTCAGCAAACTATCGCAAGGACAGAAAACCAAACACCGTATGTTCTCACTCATAGGTGGGAACTGAACAACAAGAACACTTGGACACAGGAAGGGGAACATCACACACCGGGGCCTGTAGTGGGGTGGGGGTAGGGCGTAGGGACAGCATTAGGAGATATGCCTAATGTAAATGATGAGTTAATGGGTGCCAGCACACCAACATGGCACATGTATACATATGTAACAAACCTGCACGTTGTGCACATGTATCCTAGAACTTAAAAGTATATATATATATATATATATATAAAGAAATAAACCCATACAGCTATGGCCAATTGATTTTCAACGAGGGTTGATAAGATTATTCAATGGGAGAAAAAATAGCCTCTTTGACAAATGGTGCTGCGACAACTAGATAACCACATGCAAAAGAATAAAGTTAAACATTTACTTCATATCATATATAGAAACTAACTCAAGATCAAAGACCTAAACATAAGAAATAAAACTGTAAAACTCTTATAAGAAAACACAGGGGTAAAATCATGAGCATTGATTTGGCAATGGTTTCTTAAATATGACACCATGACATACAGACAGCTTATAAGTGAAAATAAAAAAAAAATGACACCAAAAGCACAAGCAACAGATAAAAAATAAACTAGACTACATTAAAATTAAAAACTCATGTGCAAAGGTCGCCACTAAGTGGCACTAAGAAGGCACTAAGAAGGCAATTCACAGAACCGGAGAAACTATTAGAATATAAAAAGAATTCTTACAACTCAATAAAAAAACAACCTATTTAAAAAACAGCCAAAAAATGTGAATAGACATTTCTCCAAAGAAAATATACAAATGGCCAATAACCACATAAAAAGATGGTCAACATTATTAGTCATTAAAGAAATGAGATTCAAAATCACAATGAACTACCACTTCACACTAAGATGATTATGATAATACCTGAAAACCAGAAAACAGCAAGTGTTGAGGATGTGGAGAAATTGGAGAAATACATTGCTGGTGGGAACAGAAAATGGTGTAGCTGCTGTGGAAAAGTTTAGTGGTTCGTCGAGAAGTTAAGCACAGAACTATCATATAACCCAGTAATTTCACTCCTAGGTATATTCCCAAAAGATTTTAAAACAGGGACTTGAACAGATAATTGTAAACAAATCTTCATAGCAGCACTATGCACAACAGCCAGAAGGTGGAAACCATACAAATGTCCAACACCTTGTACAACACAAATGTCCAATGTGCTATTATTCAGCCATAAAAAGGAATGAAGTATCAATACATATGATGTGGAGGAACCTTGAAAACATCATGCTAAGTGAAAGAAACCAGATACAAAAAGTCACATAATGATTCCATTGATAGGAAATATCCAGAATAGGCAAATCCAGAGAGACAGAAAGCAGTGGTTTCCAGAGGCTGGGTGAAATGGGGAATGGGAAATGACTGCTTATTGGTGCCAAGTTTCCTTTAGAGTTGATGAAAATGTTCTGGAACTACATAATGGTGACTGCACAATATTGTGAATGTACTAAATGTCAGAATTGTATACTTTATCATGGTTAGAATGGTAAATTTTGTGTGTACTTTACCACAATAAAAAATTTAAAAATTAAAGAAAAGTTTTGAAATTAGAGAACAAATGAAGAGGATCTGTTGTTGTTATAGCTGGCAAAACTATTAAGTTCTAACATGTCAGTGCAGCACATTCTTATATTTTACATCCAATAGAAAGGGTTTTACAAAAGAAAGGTCAGAGTCTTTTTCACTATGCTAGAGATGACTTCTAAGGATTGTTAAACATAAAGGTACATTATGTGTCCATTCAAAAGAAGAAATACCCTTTTTTATAACAGCAAGGGGAAAAAGGAAAATAATTGAGCAAAGTGATTTCAACCAAGTGTTTGCAGGTGAACAAACTTCAGTATTCAAATGTAAAGCAGGTGTTTTTTTTGTAGGACACTGAAAAATATTCATTAATGAAGCATTAGCAAGATATCATTTTACAAAGCATAATTATGCAAATTTTCATCAGTACTGCTCTTTTCTTTTTAATGAACAATTTGTTTTGGCAATTTTATGTAAATAAGAGAATAGAACATGCTCACAACACTCCTGCCATTCACAGCATTAAACAGAGTGGTCATGAAAACAAAGACCAGCTCATTTTAAAAGATTTATGAATATCCAGATTAAAAAACAAACTTCTCTAATCTTTAGATCCAGATGCCTAGATAAACTGGTTTTCTGAACTGTACACTCACATACACAGCAAAAATTTCAAGAGTATGGCTAGACATCATATTAAGACCATTCAAGCAGACTCAGGAACTGGGTTCAAAAACTTTGAGGAACATCTTACTCTGAGAGTATCTGGCCCAGAACTCAAAAAACTATTAACAGAAAAGGCAGAGCAAATGCCATAACTAAGAGTAATCTTTTCTTCTCCCCTGAACTCAAATCTAGACTCATTTCATATTGACTTTATGAAACAATTTGACACTGAGGATTTGAATGAAGCAATGTTTATACTTGTATCCGCATGTTTAAGAATAATTATCCACCTTGAGGATTCCTGGGAATTTTCCTCACCCTGTTAACCATGCCCTCCCCCATACTCTTATAGCATTACCACAATATCATTACAAAATTTTTAAAAAGTTTAAAAATAACAAAATCAACAAATGTGAGTTCATTAGAAGTTGTTAGGAAGATTTTAAGTCCTGTGATTTTATAACTTTCTTACAATACTTGAATTTTAAAGATCTTCTCTAGAAACTTTTTTTAAATAAAAGTTTTATTGGAGAAAAATAGAACCACCACGTACACAGGGAAAAGAGCACAAAAATTCAACTGATACAGAACAACAACTGAAAGTCACAATTATCCAATGTAGTTTGCAATTACTTTTCAGTTTCTTAAACAGCTCCCCTCAACTTTTTTAACAGTCTTGCTAATTTTTCAGCTGAAACAGCATCAAGTTTTCAAAGAATTAAGAGCCTCGGGGAGGGGACCCGCTTTCAAGATACTGAAGGTGACATCAAGAGTCTCCTCCTAACAGGACCAACTCTATCTAAAAGTTGCTTATGAGTAACTTGAATCTTGTGTAATAGTCTACATCTCACAGACCATCAGGGATGAGTTAGAACACTGTTGTTGATGGTCCGGTATGAAGAGAGGGTAAACAAAATAGCTGCATTTGCTTGTCAGCTGAGCTCATATAAAGAAATCAGTGAGGAGCTGAGAAAATATAGGCAATGGCTGCTCAATAAGAATTACAAGTTCCAAATACCACATATAGTTAGACACCAGTGTGCAAGTTGATGCAACTAGAAAGAAATAGACGACTTTTTAAAATACCTGGCCACAGGTCTTTGAGAACTCAAGCAAACAATCAACAGTAGACACAAGAGTCAAAAATCTTCTCAGGTTGAAGATTAGGACATAGGTAATCTTCCTAACGGCTCCAACAGGCAAGGAAATATGCTGTGGCAAAAAGCATTAAGTAGTTCTGATTTTTAAAAAACAAAAACAAAATTTTCTGCTTCTCCTCCCTTCAAAGCTTCAAGGAAATAGAAACAAGGAAACAAAATAAAAACAAAAAAAAAATCAGTGATGGTAAAGAGAAGCCTTTGCTTGAATTATCAATTCGAAAAACAGTACTTTTGCCATTTTGTATATATAAACAATCTTGGGACATTCTCCTGAAAACTAGGTGTCCAGTGGCTAAGAGAACTCGATTTCAAGCAATTCTGAAAGGAAAACCAGCATGACACAGAATCTCAAATTCCCAAACAGGGGCTGTGTGGGAAAAATGAGGGAGGACCTTTGTATCTAGGGTTTTAGCAAGTTAAAATGAAGATGACAGGAAAGGCTTATTTATCAACAAAGAGAAGAGTTGGGATGCTTCTAAAAAAAACTTTGGTAGAGAAAATAGGAATGCTAAATCCTAGAAAGCCTGTAACAATCTACAATTGGTCCAAGTTGAAGACAAAACTGTCCAAACAACATTTAAAGTCTAAAGTATGTTGAAAACTAGTTGCGAAGTTTTTGCTCCTGTAACAATTTACAAAACACGTTCATTTTGGTCTCTTTTGCAATTTTCTTATTGTATTCATTTTTAATATAAAGAGTTGGATTTTTCTCTTCTATGATGTTCCTCTAGTACAACTGATCATTAATTTTCTATTTTAGCTATTTTTATAAGTACTTGTTAATCAGCACAGTTAACTTGGGGCTAAGCCATATATACACATCCCATACTCATAAATGAAAATTTTTAGGATGTGAATATACAAGATATTATGTAAGCAACTGTCCCCCTACTTGAAAACTTGTTTCCAAATAATTTTTTTTAAAAAACATCCCTTTCAGTGTAACAGAACATTACCTAGTAAAATATCAATAGCTATGACAATTCATTTCTCTTTTCAAGGGAAATCACAAAACGGGTGAACAACCAAGTCAAGGGTGGTTTTTCTATTTGATAAATACATCCAGAACTCTGTACAGTAAATAAAGTTTGCATGCAGTTTAAGTATCTTTAAATGACATTTTAAGCAAATAAACCTTTTGCTTCATAATTAATGGTGTGTAAGAACCCTCCCCCATTTTTAATAGCCACAGGGATCTCTTTCCCAGTTCCAAAGAGGAATTCATGAAGACCAGGTACGTTCTTAAGTGTTTTCTGCACATCATACTAAATAACATGCAAAGAGTTCAACAACATTCTTCTTAAAGGTAAGTATTACTCTTTAAAATGGGCATGTTAACCACTGAGAAAAAGTCCACTCAACTATTTCCATTAATTACACTGCTTCATTTGGTCATCGGTAGTAAAAAAGGAGTCAAATAATATTGAATCAACAGGTTAGTTTATCCACTGGCTACTGCATATGACACCAAATGCTGCAAGGCCAACATTCTATGCAATATAGTTGTACTGGTTTGGATTTTCTTTATCTCTTTCCATGTAGTCCCGGTCAATTAAAGATTCTATTCTCTTCTTAAGATCAGCAGGCTGTAAGAGAAGGCAAATTTTCAATGTAAAGTTCATTATCATTGGCTCAAGCCCATTTAGTTAATACCCCATTAAAAAGACAACAGTTTCGGCTCATGAATTTAATCTCCTTTTTTAAAATTTTTATTTATTTAAATCTCTTTTTTAGAGAAAAGTATCATGAAAATAAACCAGGTTAAAAAATGTTTTATACACATTGAAGATTCTTTTTTTCTTTTTTTGAGACGGAGTCTCGCTCTGTCACCCAGGCTGGACTGCAGTGGCACCACTTTGGCTCACTGCAACCTCCACCTCCTGGGTTCAAGTGATTCTTCTGCCTCAGCCTCCCGAGTAGCTGGGACTAGACACAAGCCACCACGCCTGGCTAATTTTTGTATTTTTGGTAGAGATGGGGTGTCACCATATTGGCCAGGCTGGTCTCGAACTCCTGACCTCAGGTGATCCACCTGCCTCAGCCTCCCAAAGTGCTGGGATTACAGGCGTGCGCCACCGTGCCCAGGTATGTTGAAGATTCTTTAACGCCAAAAGTGTTTTTGATTTTTGATTTTTTTTTGGAGCTTTTAATTTTTTTAATAGACAGGGTCTTGCTATGTTGCCCAGGCTGACCTTAAACTCTTGTTCTGGAGTGATCCCCCCAGCCTCAGCCTCCCAAAGTACTGGAATCCCAGTACTCACAGGTGTGAGCTACCATGCCTGGTCCTGACTTTTTCATTTTGGTATATTTGCATATACATAGTGAGATACCATGGAGATGGGACCCAAGTCTAAACACAAAATTCATCTATGTTTCATACATACCTTACATAGCCTGAAGATAATTTTATACCTTTTGTGCATGAAACAAAGTTTTGACTGCAACCTGTCAAATGAGGTAAAGTGTGGAATTTTCCACCTGTGGCATCATGTTGGCATTCAAAGTTTCCAATTTTAGAGCATTTCAGATTCTGGATTCTCATTAAAGGTGTTCAACCTGTACTATATACTATACATACATTAAACTGTCACTTCCTTGTCATATTGTTACGGAATACTTTTTATTACTTTTCTATTTTAAAGAGGTCATGCCAGAAGCAGCTACCCTTCGCGTGGTTAAATACAAAAGACTACATTTATTGTAACTTCACATGAGCACTGTAAGGTAGTTTAAGGACACAGAATACTCGTTTTGTCAAGATAGTTCATGAAGCACACCTTTACTTTGGGCAAGAGTTAGTTGGCTTCATTTTTATAAATTAAGATTTAAAACGTACTGATGAAATCACTATTTAGACCGGGTGTGGTGGCTCATGCCTGTAATCCCAGCACTTTGGGAGGCTAAGATGGGTGGATCACCTGAGGTCAGGAGTTTGAGACCAGACTGGCTAACATGGCAAAACCCCATCTGCACTAAAAATACAAGAATTAGCCAGGTGTGGTGGTGGGCGCCTGTAGTCTCAGCTACCAGGGAGACTGAGGCAGGAGAATTGCTTGAACCCGGGGGGTGGAGGTTGTAGTGAAACGTGATCGCGCCACTGAACTCCAACCTGGGTGACAGAGCAAGAAGACTCCATCTCAAAAAAAAAAAATCACTATTTAAAAGAATACTGGCCAGGTGCAGTGGCTCATGCCTGTAATCCCAGCACTTTGGGAGGCTGTGGGCAGATCATGAGGTCAGGAGTTCGAGACCAGCCTGACCAATACGGTAAAACCCCGTCTCTACTAAAAACATAAAAATTAGCCAGGCGTGATTGTGCGCACCTGTGGTCCCAGCTACTCGAGAGGCTGAGGCAAAAGAATTGCTTGAACCCGGGAGGCAGAGGCTGCAGTGAGCCAAGATTATGCCACTGCACTCCAGCCTGGATGACAGAGTGAGACTCCATCTCAAAAAAAAAACTACATGAAATGGCTTGATAAATGAAGTACCTCATAATTTAGATCTTCATATTTCTGGTTTAGTGCATCTAAGTGACTTGGATTTCTGCATCCTGTGATTTAAAAGTAATCAAGAAAGCTTGTAGCTTTATCTTCATGATTGCATTCTAAGCTCCTGGATGACAAAATTCCACTATATATCTTATGTATCTAGTCTGTAAATATAATATAATCTTGTTTGCTAATAGAAAGTTTTTCAGGATAAGTAAAATGACCACTTGTTCAAGAGGGGAAAAGAGGGGAGGTAGTCTGATACAGCAGTGAAAATTTTATCCAGTAATCCCAAGGTTGGGAAATCAGATGACTTTCTCTTAATTATGGTGAAAGACCTAGAATATCAGCACAATATTAACTACAGCGATCCCCTAATTTCCCCAGCATCAGTGATCTCTCTGGCTTGAGGTGAAATGACTGTTAAGCAGAGCATGAGGGTGAGAGGGTGGTAATGAGGAGTGCGATATTAGGTTTGGAGAAAAGAAAATGCTTACCTTATTAGAACTAAGAGCTACCGAGTGCTTATTATGTACCAGGTCCAGTGCTAAGATTTTTACATTCATGATCTCACTTAAACCTCACAATAATCCTACAAGGTAAGTACTATTATTATCTCAGTTTTACAAAAGAGGAAACAAGATCAGCATGGTGAAGTGATTTATGAAAGTCCAAAGCTCATAAGAACCCTAATAGCTAGCAGTCTATTCAAACTCTATCAATGTTTATCATCCAAGGGTTTGGCTATCTACCTCCTAAAACTTGGAAAAAAGGCCAGTACAACATCACATTAAGTGACTTTATTATTGGTCATTCACAATGGAACATTTCCATTTAATGACCAATTTCAGTTTACCAGAACTATCACTACACTTTTCAAAAAGATGCTTAATCATGACTAGTTATCTGTATGGTTTTTAACAGATGATCTCTTATATAAGCTAACTAAACAGGAGATTTAACTCAATCCACAATAACCAAATCTGTCAAATACCATGGTATTTCAATAAATACCATGGTATTTCAAGAGGAAAAGAAGTAAATAACCAACCAAGAAGTTCAAAAGAAATATAGTGAATAAACTTGAAAATTCCAAACACTCATTTAGCAGTTAAACTTTCAGGTATCCAGGCTTTTCTGTTATTTTTCCCTTTTGTCACTGCTGCCCACATATGCCAACAAAGTTTTTTTCTGGAAATCATATGCATCAACATGGGAAATTAAAACTTTTCTCTCTCTAAATGGTCATGACGCTTTATGTTTGCAAGATTTGTGTCTGAAAATCTAATGTACTTTCTTTTATTTATAACACGCTCAATAGGAAAACACAGAAGTACCTACCTTTACTGGAAATTTCAACTGGTTGTACACTTCTGAAACAAGGAGATTGTGGCTAAGTGTCTTTCTCATCTTCATAATTCGAACAATTGCAGCATCAATTTGATACTGTCTGTCTTGAAATACTCTTTCTGTAGTGCTTGCTTGTTCTTCAACCTAACAAAAAAGTTTTAAACCTAGGAATTATACCAGAAGCAAAACCTGACTATTTACATAAATTGTGCATTTTAGGGACATGACATTGTTATTGCTTTAAAGGTACTGAATTATCTAAATGGGGTCTTATAAATATAGATGCTGACAGAGAAAAATCCTACAAACATAACTCCTTTCTGTTCTGATTATATTGCCCTATACCAATGAAGTAATGCTAATATTAGTTAATAGAAAAACATCATCTTTGAATTGCTTTTCTAGAAGTAGAGATAGCTGATGTGGAATTTACCATTTTGTTTTTTTACTCTGTCTTTGATATATCTTTTAAATGTGTGTATCAGTTTCAATGGATTGTTAACCAGATTTCTCTACGACAATAGCTTGTCTATAAGGTGACTCTGTCTGATCTCTGACTCAAGGCATGGTATTAACTGGCTAAGCAAACTAGTTAAGAGTCAACCTCTTTGAAAATTAATTTTTATTTTGTAATATATAAATCAGACATGCATGCCATTAGTGCTTACAATCCTTCAAGACTTACAGAAATTTAGGTATTTAGGAGGCGGTTTACCAATCTTGATGCTAAAGTAAAAATGTTCATCTTTAGTAATTAAACCAAAAAAACAGTTTGGCCTTTTTGCAGCAGTTTCTTCCTGGTACAGCATAAATGTTTTAAAAGTAAGGACATGGTAATCCTTTAAGAAAATATCCTGTCTTTGATGTGTATGTGAAAATGACAGGAACTTGTTTGGAGATACTGGTCGCTGTCCTACATTAAAATTTTTTCAGTCGGGCTCAGTGGCTCACACCTGTAATTCCAGCACTTTGGGAGGCCGAGATGGGCGGATCATGAGGTCAGGAGTTCAAGACCTGCCTGGCCAATATGGTGAAAACCCATCTCTACTTAAAATACAAAAATTAGCCGGGCGTGGTCGCTCACGCATGTAGTCCCAGCTACTCAGGAGGCTGAGGCAGGATAATCGCTTGAACCCGGAAGGCAGAGGCTGCAGTGTGCCAAGATCGTGCCACTGACTCCAGCCTAGGTGACAGAGTGAGACTCTACCTCAAAAAAAAAATTTTTTTTTTCATATATTGCATTAAACCTTATTGGAACTGAAACCATCAGTTTCAGGATGCTGCAGTTGGAAGTCTCTTACAAATTCAAATGGCAAAAACAAACAAAATATTCACCTTCCCTGTTTTTGTTTGTTTTTTCTTTTTTTTAAACAGAGCCTCACTGTCACCCAGGCTGCAGTGCAGTGGCGCGATCTCAGCTCACTGCAACCTCCACATCCCGGGTTCAGGTGATTCTCATGCCTCAGCCTCCCAAGTAGCTGGGACTACAAGCACGCACCACCACGCCCAGCTGATTTTTGTATTTTTAGTAGAGACAGGGTATCGCCATGTTGGCCAAGCTGGTTTTGAACTCCTGACCTCAGGTGATCTGCCCGCCTCGGCCCTCCCAAGGTACTGGGATTACAGGTGTGAACCACCGTACCTGGCCCAACTTCACTGTTAATCAAATAAATAGTGAATAAATCAATTCAGATTTTTCACCAAGCAAGTTGGCAAAAGAAAATATAATCTTTAGTGCTGGGGGACATAGTAAGACAGGCTCTCATATGCTGCTGGACAGAGTATAAACTGGTCCAGCCTTTCCGGAACACAATATGACATTATGTACTAAGACTCCTAAAATGTTCATACCCTTTAACCCAAAAAAATCTACTTCCACAAATTTATCATATATCAAAGAGATTAAAATTTAGTTTCAAAGAGGTTTCTTGCAATCTTATTTATAATACTAATAAGTCATGAATTTAATTGCCCCAAAATGAACAGTGGTTGAACAAACTATAAGAGCCATGTAAAAATATTACACTGCCATCTGCCATTTTTTCGAAGCTATTTAATGGCATGGAAAAATTCTAAAGATTGAATACTAAATAAACAAAGTAAGATATGAAACCATGTTGAGTATCATCTCAATCCTGTACAACCACTCTCCCAAACACCCAAAATCAAATAAGGAAACATATTTAGCTGGACATAGGCACAAAAAATATTAATGGTATTGGCAGTATTACAGGTATAAAAATCTTTATATATTTTGATTATTAACATGTATAATTCCAGTGTGTTAGGACTAAGAGAAAGTGAAAGAAATACCGTTTCTTTCATCTGGATTTGATTGATCTTTATCCTGAAAAGTTTATGTTTGAAATCATCATTACAAATGAACTTGTCACCATCTTCAATATCTTTGCCCTTTGGATTTTTCGCCAGAACTCTAGCTTTGCCACAGGCTAATGACTGCAGTGTTCTCCTTAACTCTCCATCCTCTGAAGAAGAAACAGAGGTTTAGTTATTTGTTACCAGCATGAACAACTACGACATTCTACCTCAATCTAGCTTCCACTCCATCCCCCTATTAAAACTGTTTCATTTTTTCCCAAAGGTCACCAACAACTTTTCTTTGTTCTAGCCAATGGCTTTTTTCCTAGTCCTCTTCTTTTTTAAAAAAAATAGAGGCGGGGTTTCACCATGTTGCCCAGGCTGGTCTCAAACTCCTGAGCTCAAGTGATCCACCCGCCTTGGCCTCCCAGTGCTGGGATTACAGATGTGAGCCACCACGCCCGGCCCCTAGTCCTCTTTTAAAGACGTCAATTATCATACCATGTGGGCAACTACCAAATCTTCCAAAATGACATTTCACTTCTCTCCAGTTGCACGTTTAAAGGGCAATTCCGCCTGGCTGTTTTACTATCAACTGTAGTTACGTCCAAAATTTGATTCATCATCTCCATGTAACTGTGTCCTCTTTCCAATTGTCAGTGGTGATACCACTAACCTTCTCAGTTGGGAAACCCTGAAATCATCTTTTAACTTTTCCTTCTCCTTCATCCTCAACATAATAGCTAGCCGCTGCTTCCGCAGAGATGAGTTTTCTCCATTTTCATGGTCTCATTCTAGTCTAAGTCCCTTCTACTTTATGCCTGAATCATCCCAATAGCATCTAAACTGGAATCCCTTGATCCTTCCAGTTGCCCTGTAGATTGATTTCAGTAAGTGGTCCAAATAATTACTTCCACCATGCCACATAGTTGAGACACTACAGTGTAGCTTTCATTTGCTAGACTTATCAGGTTCTCCACAATCAGGCCCTACTCATCTTACCTAATTTTTTAACTCACTATTCTATGTTACAATTAAGCTCTTCATGATTCTTCATGATTCTATGCTACAATTAAGCTCTTCATGGGCCTATACTGTGCCCATTCCTACCTCCAAACCTCATCTCAAAATATTTCCCCTTGCTGTATATGCCTTCTCCCTGACCAAAACTTGAAGGCCCAGCTCAAATGCCACTTGCTTCATGACAGCTTTCCCAATTGTGCCAGTCCACAGTGATCTCTTGCTTTGTTGCACTCTTACAACACTTATAGTCAGTACCACAAGCCAGTACTTATGGGTTTTGACATTATTTCAAGTGTCATTTCCCCCTTTCCCTATGGTTATATAAAGAGTTCTGGCCAGGCGTGGTGGCTCACACCTGTAATCCCAGCACTTTGGTAGGCCGAGGCAGGCGGATCACGAGGTCAGGAGTTCCAGACCAGCCTGGCCAACATGGTGAAACCCCGTCTCTACTAAAAATACAAACATTAGCCAGGTGTGGTGGCAGGCGCCTGTAATCCCAGCTACTCGGGAGGCTGAGGCAGGAGAATTGCTTGAACACAGGAGGCAGAGGTTGCAGTGAGCCGAGATCACGCCACTGCACTCCAGCCCGGGTGACAGAGCAAGATTCCATCTTGAGGGGGAAAAAAAAGAGTTCTGGCTGGCTGCAGGGGCTCATGCCTGTAATTGCAGTACTTAGGGAGGCTGAGGCAGGAAGATCCCTTGAGCCCAGGAGTTTGAGACCAGGCTAAGCAACATAGTGAGACCCTGTCTCTACAAAAAAAATTTTAAAAATTAGCCAGGCATGGTGGCATGCACTTGTAGTCCCATCTGCTTGGCAGGCTGAGGCAGAAGAATCACTTGAGCCTGAGCCATGATTGTACCACTGGACCCCAGCCTGGGTGACAGAGTGAGACCCTGTCTCATTAAAAAAAAAGAAAAAAAACTCAAAACAGTTCTGAGGCAAGGAGTTATTCCTATAAATATGTCCCCCAGACCTCTTAACATAGTGGTGTGCACATAGTGAACACTTAATGTTTGCTACAAACCTATTCCAGTTGCCTGCTTGATCTCTTCTAAACTGAACTCCTCTCCCTCATTAAACATTAGCAGCACCAGTGTTTGAAAAAGAGAGACCTGGAGTTCCTTTTTACCCTGTTGAAGAAATAAAAGTGTTTAGTCATCACTTTTTTAAAAACACATGAAAAATTAATCATCTCTTATAGGAAAAGCATTTTTCAATTAGTGGATTTAGAAACATGATTAGCATTATCCAGCAAAGCCACTTGACGTGGTAATACAGTATTTCAGTGTGAGGTTTAGGTGTGACCCTACCTAAAATAGGGGGAAGGATTAGCTGACCTTTTAACAGTTTTTTTTAAGCCTTATAAATAGAATACAGTAATGAAAATTAATCAGCCTTATGTGTCATTCTAGATATTCATCACAAGCAGCAAGAAATCACTATTTCAAATGTATTTTTGATTTGTTTGGCTCAGATTAGTCATGAAAAGCTAGTTTTTTGAGATTAGATATTGCACACTGTTTCCCTTAACTCCCACTCTATTCGTAGCTCCCAGCAACAAGATTTCTGTCAAGAAGTGGCAGTGTTAGACTAAGTGTAGTTGCTCATGCCTGTAATCCCAGCACTTTAGGAAGCGGAGGCAGGGGGATAGCTTGAGCCCATGAGTTTGAGGTTACAGTGAACTATGATTGTGCCACTGTACTCCTGCCTGGGTGACAGAGTGGGACCCTATCTCTAAAAATAAACAAATAAATAAAAATAGGAAGTGGCAGTGTACAGTTTTCATCCACAGGTGAGGAAAGGGTAGGGGGAAAGTTCACTGCTTTTCATTTTGCAGAAGGGCCAAATCAATCGTGGAAAGACCACACACCTAAAATTACTTAAAAATACATAAAGCTATGACAAACTATCACTGTCATCATGCGGATATCTAGGATACAATCATAAAACAATAGCTTAAACTGGCCAGATGCGGTGGTTCACACCTGTAATCCCAGCACTTTAGGAGGCCGAGGCGCGTGGATCACAAGGTCAAGAGACAGAGACCATCCTGGCCAACATGGTGAAACCCCGTCTCCACTAAAAACACAAAAAGAATTAGCTGGGTATGGTGGCGCGCGCCTGTAGTCCCAGCCACTCGGGAGGCTGAGGCAGGAGAATCACTTGAACCCAGGAGGCGGAGGTTGCGGTGAGCCAAGATAGCGCCACTGCACTCCACTCTGGTGACAGAGTGAGACTCTGTCTCAAAAAAAAAAAAAACAAAAAAGAAGAAAACAAAAAACAATAGCCTAAACTTTCAGTTAAGAAGGATGACCTAAACATTAAAGATAAAGATGAAAACTAAAAGTTTTGGGAACATCCACTTACCTCTTTAAATTCTGCTTTTAACACACAGTGTCCTAGGGTTGACTGCCACTGAAGTTTCCTGCCACTATGTTTGCCTAGGTAAAATGTCTTGAAAATCTCCTGAAGTTTTACCATCTAAAGTAAATAAAATAAGGCTTTATTTAAGCTCTGTATCCAATACCACATTTACCACTTTTTATACTTACCTCATGTGATATAGTTTCTGGAAAATTTTAAGACTATATCCAGTAGGTCCACCAATCACTTTGATGAAAAACAATGATCTCCCAACCACCAAATCAAATGGGATTTATTAGGATTTATACCTTTTGCTCTCTCTGAACATTTAATCATCCCCTCTTTTGAAACATTCACCTGCAGCAGCTTTTGTGCCTCTGCACTATGCTGGTTCCTTTATTTCACTGTTGCTTCTGCATTGGTTTCCTTCACAGGTTCCTCTTTCTACCATCTGCCAAATGTGAGCCTTTTCTAAAGTTCTGCCTCTGCTGTTTTTTCTTCCTCTTTGAGAGAAATCTACTCCCTGGGCCTTCATAATCATCTCCATGGAGGATTCTCAATATCTATCTGTCTAGCCTTAATCCCTTTTATGGGCTTCAGTCCTGGACTAGACAGTTTACCAGGAGTCAGGATAGATTTAATCAAGGACCCATCATTTAGCAATCCCACCTATGGGTGAAATATGTGCAAGAATTCTTAATAGCTAGGTAGAGTGAGGGGTATAACCTGGGAAGATGGAAGAAGAGCCAGGGAAATTGACCCTGAACCCAGAAATTTGGCATTATTAGCTATGTGCTTAACTGGACTTCTAAGTACAAAAGTAAAACATTAAAGCAGTTGGTATTTGGTGTTGGTGCGTTTACTGACATACACTTTTAAAAGTATCCATGCCAGGCCTGGTGACTTACACCTGTAATCCCAGCACTTTGGAAGGCTGAGGCGGGGGGGATCACTTGAGCCCAAGAGTTCAAGACCAGCCTGAGCAATACAGCGAGACCCTGGGTCTCTATTTTTTTCTAAGTATCTATTTTTAAATGACAAGCAAAATGGAAATGCTATGATTTCTATGCCTATAAGTCAGTTCTAAACAGTAACTCTTACCTCTGGTGGTAAATGAACTTCCATAGGCACATATGTCGGCCAATAGCCCATTGTCAAGATATTCACAGTTAACTCAATATT
Organism: Gorilla gorilla gorilla; assembly: GCF_029281585.2. Lineage (NCBI taxonomy): Eukaryota > Metazoa > Chordata > Mammalia > Primates > Hominidae > Gorilla > Gorilla gorilla. The sequence goes on from NC_073247.2 coordinate 132,246,461, forward strand.
TCCCGGAACATTCTGATTCTGCATATACTATAAGAATATCAAAACACACACTGAGATCTTAAAACTGCATACATTTCATATCATAATAACCTATTTAAGAAGTTCCCTGTTATGAAATTACATGCAAACACTGACCATCCTTAAAATAAAAGGCAACTATTAAGAAGACTTTAAATGAAACCTACACAAAATGCACTAGGCAAGTACAGAGGTTAACATTTTGATACAAAGGCATACAAGGATCACATGACCTCATTACAGGCGTTATCAACTTAAATAATTTCTCACATACAGCTGGGCCGTTATAGGATCTCTTCTCCATTCTTTTCCCCAATACCACCTGCAGTCCCCACCTTTGAATACCCCTATGTGGCTTAAACACCTTGCAGCAACCCCCATTCCTCACCCCCTGCCAGCCCAAGTCTCCAGTTTTTCACTTGCTCCACTGCCTGTCTGCAGGGACTGACCTGGAGTAGGGAAGGAAAAAGAGGGGAAAAGGGCAAAGCAGATAAGCCCTATTCTGTAGCTACTATAGAATCCATAATCTTACTGACCCTGATTTTTTCTTAATTCTTTCACTTCCACTTCCCACCTTAGCAACACTGTGGGGTAAAGAAGTCACTACTAAAACCCAAAAGAGGAAAATCTAATTTGCCATCATTATCACCTATGTTCTTAAACATTTCAAAATTACCTTCTACCTACATCTTCAAAACTGTGGATCTAGCTTTCTATCCCCAATGTCCCCAAAGGCTTTTATACAGCTGCATTATCACTTCTCCTCTCTCCCCATTGCAAGCTCTGAACATGCAAATTACCGAACGATAAGATGCTGAGGAAAGCCCTGTTCCCACTATAGCTCTTCTTGTACTGACTTCAGTTCAATACATTTTATTTTTATTTTTGTGTTATTCTGGGTGTTTGTTAAAAATAAATCCTAAAGTAGGTCAAATATACTTATATTTCACCAATTTTTTTTTCTACTGTGAATATCACCTCAGTTGCCATGAATTACAACAAACACGTTTCTATTTATCCTCTTTAGTACAAATCATAGCAAGCAGATAACTAAATACAACTAAGTTTGAGGAATTAAGAGTTTAACTCACTTTTACCTGTTTGAACTGAATCATGATGTCTTTAGAAAGTTCCATGTCTTTAAACATTCCTTCAAGTTTGCTGGTGAAAGCAGCTCCGCATTCTATTAAAGATGTTTGTACATGTATAATATTTTAAAGTGGTAAAAACAAAAGAGGTTTAAAAGTGGGAAACACGAAATACAAAACTTTAGTATGAAGTATGATCTGTAACTTTCATAAGAATAAAAAGAAATCCTTACCCCAAAGTGTATGCCCCATTAATTCAGAGTCAAACTCTTTAATCCTGTAGTAACCTTATCTACTATTTAGGTATAAAATAAATGGGAAATTTTTATACAAATAATAAAACCAAGAACAATGCTTTATCTTAAAAAAAACAACAACTCTGGATATTATGTACAATAAGTTGGAAACCTCAGGAGCTTGCTCAATTTATGTTTTCATCATATATACGTAGACATGAGTGACAAAAGAGGAAATCGACTGAAAGGGTAAAAAGCTAACATTCTCCTTCAGGAATCAAAGAAAAGGAACAGAAAGAATGAGAAACCTACCATGTTTAAGTTTGGACAGCATTGATTTTTCAGCATCTACAGATGCACTCTTTCCGACTAACAGGCGCTTGGCTAAATCTTTCTTATAGAAGGCCTCAAAAACATCCTTGCCTATGTAAAAAGAAATGCAAAATTTATAATATTCCAATAAAAAGTACTGACAAAACTGCTTTAAAGTGCTTTAATAAAGCACACCATTATTCCAAGTTATTTTACTTTACACATTTTATTTAAGTTTGTTAAATGCAAGAAACAGTAAAGATCCATTTTTGTGCCAGACATTTTGAAGTGTTTATTGTAAAACTTTTTTGCATGTAACTGTCTTGATTGCATTAACTTTTCTTCAGAAAAGCTTTTGTGGACTGGTAGCTTTGGTGCCAATATTTAAGAGATTAAGCCAAGTAGCAAAAATCAAGGCACTTAATACTAGAAGAGCCAAAGCATAGGACAATCAGGTAACATTCCTCACGTATCCCCCCAATGAATTAAAAACAATTTTAAATCTGTAATTTCCAAATAAATATTCCCTCCAGTTTGAATATACTTGCTAGCTTCTCTGTTGAGTGCCATTTTAAAAGAAAAATATTAAAACATTAGTAAATACTTACCATAGATAAATCTAAATATGATCATAATTTTATCCAACATTTTCTCAAGTTCTTCATCTGTAGCTTCTTTGTTGCCTGCACGAAGTTTTGAATCTACATACTTAGCTAAAATGGGGGAAAAGTTTGTTGTTTAATAACCGGGGAATACACGAGGTACTGGGCACTATATATACCCAAAGAGGAGTATGATACACTGAGTTTTTCAATACTTCAGAAATTTATATGCATTTTTTAAAGTCTCCAAAGTCAGGAAGATCAACTGACTTGTTCAGTGCCATAGAGCTAATAACATCAGGGCCTGAACACAAACCCAAGTGTTCTGACTCCAGATCAAATGTACTTTCCACTATACTGATGTTTATGAAAATAGGATACGGATATCCTGTGGGGGAGGTCTCATGTAGCCCTGTGAGGGCATAATGTAATCAAAGCCACGAAAAGACATGAGGAATCTTCTGGAGTATCCATTTTATAGGAATAGTAAGCAATCTTAAACATTACTTTTCTATTAAAATAAACCAGATACATCGTAGAGTAGAAGGTAAAATTTGCTACATGTTTACGGATAAATAGTAGATAGGTTGCAACAAAATTTCATCCTTTTGGCAGAGGACCCTAGACCTTCTCAGGTTACCTCCTCCTCTGACACTAAGGGTACTTGGGTGGAAAAACCTGAGAAGCACTGTAGTGTATATCACATCCTTATGCTAAATGGGCCCAGATTATTAGGTTTATTTTTGCCCTGGACTTTTTTCTTTTTCACTGACAACTGTAATTTCATGCTGCCCTTTTTTGTAGCTTGAAATAACACCCTGTCTCATTTCTAAATCGTTAGGCTAGGAAAACAGATTAGCTTATTATCAATAAAGGTAAATAGTGTCCAACGTACTGTCTTTGAAAGAAAGCACATTATGTTTGACATGTGGGCTTTCAGTACTTACATCCAGGTTTTTAGAAACACTCTTCAAACTTGATATACCAGCTAAGCAACCTCAAACAAATGAGGAATTAGTAATACTACAACCTGGTAAAAATTTCAGATTGAGATTTTATGACTCAAAGAACATCATTAAACAACTGGAAAAAGGACTGGAAAACATACCTATAAGTTCAGCTGGTTTATTTGGTCTTTTGTTAATGAACGTTTCAAATGCTTCTTTCATGGCATTGATAAATTTCTCATTCTTCAGAAAGCAGATATCAATTATATGGTCAACCTTATCTTTAAAATCCAGCAATTCTTGAACCATGGTTTTATCTTTTTCAGGATTAATTACAATAGTGCTGCCAAATGCCTAAAACAAAAAATTACCACTTTTTACTGTAATCGAATTGTCTACAACGAAAACAATCCCCAAATCATATTTTAAGTGGCATATATATTTAAAGATCTTTAAAAAGTAAAATAAAGCTATTTTTAAGATGGAATCTTGCTATGTTGCCCAGGCTAGTCTGAAACTCCTAGGCTGAAAGGATCCTCCTGCCTCAGCCTCCCAAGTAGCTGGGGTCACAGGCATGTACCACTGCACCTGGCAAAATAAAGCTGATGGTGAAATGAGGACAAAAAAATAAAGTGCTAAAATATCCACACTGTTAACCACTCATCTATAATCACAAAAATAGTAAGCAATGATCACTGGGCATATGATATCATAACAGGGTATTATTAGAAGCCTCTGGGATCTTTTCCTTATTTTTAAAGAAGTCAGCTTTCAACTTCCTTAAAATGGCAATCTGGCTTTAGTGTAAGATTGAAGGAAAGAAATTTGGGGTTCAAAGTCTTCTTTTTCTACATTTACTGCTTTAAGTGGTAGAGACAGAAATTATGTCAGCCATCAATCAGGTTTTATAGCTGATATGCCACACAGCTACCATTCTCAGGTTGACTGTTCTCAAAATTCCCATTACTTTTTAAACAAATTTAAAATTCCCTTAAAAGAATTGGATCAAGGCCGGGTGTGGTGGCTCACGCCTGTAATCCCAGCACTTTGGGAGGCCAAGGCGGGTGGATCATTTGAGTTCAGGAGTTCAAGGCCAGCCTGACCAACATGGTGAAACCCCGTCTCTACTAAAAATACAAAATTAGCCAGGCATGGTGGTGCATGCCTGTAATCCTAGCTACCTGGGAGGCTGAGGCAGGAGAATCACTTGAACCTGGGAGGCAGAGGTTGCAGCGAGCTAAGATCGCGCCACCGCACTCCAGCCTGGGTGACAAGAGCAAAACTCTGTCTCAAAAAAAAAAAAAAATTGGATCAAACAAGAAATGCTTGCCAATATGCACTCTTGATGTGTAGATAAGCCGTAAGAGAGAAAAATCACAGGTAAATTGTTAATACCTTGATATATTCGATCCACTGCTGCAAAAGAACCTGAACTCCACCTCGAACTCTACTGAAGAGCTGATACAGAAGAGACAAATCTTGAATTCGGTTTTCATCAAGGAGGTTATTTAAACCTGTATTTTAAAACATTTTGGCATTAAAATATAGTGAACAAAAAAGTGAACAAGATTATCAGACATTTTAATAAAATTTGAGTTATAATCATTATTGTGATACTGATTTGAACTATGACTAGTCTGTATGTGAGTTGTAATGTAAGATTTCCTTTGAATTAAACCCAACCATCTTTCTGGGTAAAAACTAAATATAGACTTTAGTCGCTATAAAAATAAAAACAGGCCAGGCACGGTGGCTCACACCTGTAATCCCAGCACTTTGGGAGGCTGAGGCAGGAGGATCAATTGAAGCCAGGAGGTCAAGACCAGCCTGGGCACAACAGTAAGACCCCCTCCCCCTCTCTATTTTAATTCAAAAAGTTAAAAAAATTAAAAAGAAAAAGAAAAATGGTTAACTCCATAATGGTTTGTGCCATTTAGCATGACAGAGGCAAAAACAAACTTATAAAAACTGGCTTACATAAATATACATTATAAATACCTCATATATGTAGTAGCCATATTATGTACATAATTATATTTCAGAATACTGGATATAGCCTGTGATATATCAAAAGCCATGCATAAATAGGTCAAATTTAAATGAGGCTCTAATAAATATTTGATTTCCAGGATGAAATAACAGTATAACTGCATTAAATTTCTAAATATATAAATTTTTATACAAAAGAAAATATTGTTGGGGAGAAAGGTAAGGCTTTTACCTATTTGCGGCATTCTCAAAGTAAAATGTAGGGTATACTCTAAATTCACTTGGGATTAGAAGTGCTTGGTTTGACATGCCATGAACAACAACAAAAAACCCTCACCGCTTTAGTGTAAAAACGAATACCTTTCCTTACTGAAAGCTTACATATTAAGTCAAGAATTTCCCACTTTTTTTCTTTTATTTTATTTAAAGAGACGAGAGTCTCACTATGTTGCCCAGGCTGACCTCAAACTCCTGGGCTGAAGCATCCTCCTGCCTCAGCCTCTCAAGTAGCTGATACTACAGGCACATATCAACCACTGTTTTTTTATTGGTATTTGTGGATCACTCTCTTCTAGTTCCTGTATCTTTCAGATAAGAAAACTGGCACCTCCAGGAAGTTTACTGTGATTAATAAGGATTGTGTCCATCCTCAGAAATGCAGCCACATGCTATCAAACTTTTAAAAGGGCAACATCTTTAAAAATTCCCTACTAGTTTGCCACTACCATTTAAAAAGCAATCTCTTATTTACAAATTGCCAATTACCTTTCTGAAGAATTGCTGTTAAGTGTTCACCTAGAAGTTGTTTTTCTACAGTAGCAATTAATGACTTCCTACAAGGAAAAGAAAAAAGGTTAGTATTATTGATGTTTGACTTCCAGAAAATGTAAAGCCTCTCCTGAGGGGGGGAAAAAATCAAATAGCTCATTTTATGTTGATTTCAAGATTCCTATCCTATGTATAAATTTATTGGTGCTCAGAGTTACTATACTTTATGCCTAAAAGAAAAAGACATAAAGGAACTGACAGGCAAAAATTTTTAAAAAAACACTGCATATTTTAGAATTTGGTTTACATAATGAAATAAATATCTCCAAGACCTTGCTGTAGTCGGCTTTTTCCAAGTTTTGCTACTTTTATTAGGAAGGTAAAGAAGTACTACATACAGAGGCCCCTTGACTGGCAATATTAATACTTAGGAAAACACAGAAATAGGGGAATCCACTGAATTTTAATTGGCCTGAAGGGTTTAAAGGTCACATCAGCCTCTAGCATTATTTCTAAATTACCTTCTAAACACACACACACACACACACACACACCCCTAATAATCGAATCCTTGGACGAAAACTAATTAACTAGGGAAAAGAATAACTTGAAGTTTGTATTATGAAAACAACTGTTAACACTTCAAATCACACCTGAAAACAGTTACTAACATGTTTAGGATGGCTAAAGTGCTGCAAGTGATTTAACGACAGTTTAAGACTATTAAATTCAGCATGTAATACTTACTGGGTGGTCTGATCTAAGTAAGTAATAAGTCTGTCTGCTTCTTCTTCTAGACGTTTGTTAACATGATGTAGATATTCAGGAACCTACAAAGATAGTTTTTTATATTATTGTTTTCCTCCCCATAAATCATTCAGAAAATGTCAAGTCCAAAAGATCCTGGAAGTGGCCCTGTCAAATGTGACAGGGTAGAATCATATGTAAAAATTTATAGGTAGAGTTTATGATCCAGAATTCTGGCCTTTAAGAAGAGAGAAAAGAAAGGAGCACCTAAGTGAGAGAAGAGCATCACAATGTTGGGAAGATAAATGCAAAGGGAAGCTTATATTCTACAAAGTAAGGTCTATTGTGAGAGACAGTGAGAATTTATTAGTCATGATTTTTAAATACCTCTCTTTCTTGCATTAATTTTTGGCCTTCAGCTGCATAGAGCCGGTTAGTTTCTTCCAAAAATCGTTGTTCAAAAGAATCTTGATAAATCTGGGAGGGGGAACAAAATGAAGGAGATCATTTATTTAGCAAATATTTACTAAATGTCCTCTATGTCTATGTAAACAGCATTATGAATTTGGTTTTTAAACATCAACCTAGGATCCTTTTGTAGTTTAGAAGCATGATGATTGGGTTTTAATGCTCATATATGAGATGTGCTTCCTTCAAACCTTGTTATGACATCAGCACATTACCTGTCTGATGTGGGGGGAAAAAAAACTAGGAATAGCAATCAGCTCTGTATAGTATGTGTAGTAAACTTACTTGCAAATCAGACAGCATGCTTAAAAGGCTTCGAAGTAAACTTCTATCAATTGCTTCACCATTCCTTTCCCTCTCAATCAAGAGAAGAATGCCATCAATTGTCTTATTCTGCACTTTCTGATCACTTATAATATGAGCCCTAAATAACTCCAGTCCCATGTCCCTAAAATAAAAAACACATATAACCTAAATTAATTGACAATACCACTTCTGAAGAGGTTTGCTTAACTTCTTACCACATGTTCCCATGCTAATTAGGGCTCCAGGGCTTTGAAGCAGCAATTGTTAAAAAATAAAATCCACACATTTAATTTTGAATAACATTATTAGATTAAAGAACACAAGAAACTCATTTTGTCTTTACTGAGAATTGAAGCTAAATTCCTATTTTCCTCCATAACTAAGTTTTGTTGTATTATTTCTTTTTGTGGATTTCTTCTTTGCTCAAATCAACAGACAAAATTAGTTCAAAGACATAAAACAGTTTTCACTGTACTGGTATTGAAAGCTTATTTGGTTATTTATCAACTGGTTTCAATACTGAAGAATCAGTGAATTCTGATCATTGCTGTAGGCAGATGATAGGTACATGGGAGGGGGAAGAGTTCATGATACTATTCTATTTTCGTGTATACATGGACTTTTGCATAATGTTAAATGAGTGAACTCTTGATGGTCAGCAGCAAAATGAATCACAATCATAGACATTCCAGAGCAAACTTTAGTCCCCTCGGCTAACAAAAAACTTCTTCATAAATTAATATATGCCCAGGGAATGTTAGCTATCTTCAATATTAGCAGAGGCAGCATATTATTAGGAAGATAAAACTGCTACAAAGGAAAGTCTAGAACCAAATGTGAATTTTTAGAATATTCACAGTACAGCTTATACTCTTTCATTAGTGTAATTAAGATTTGAGTATGATTTGGAACAATCTTTTCATATTTTTCTGGCATCCTTACCAAATGGAGGGTAGCATTGAATTCTGAAGAACGTAAGTTCTATCCAGAAACAAAAAAATGCTCCTGATCATGATCTGCCAATGAAAAAAAAAGAAATCAAACAAGTTTTGTATGTTGTGAAGCTGAAATATTTGCTTTCAATAAGAATAAAACTGAAGAGTTTGTCTGTATATATATTAGATTACTAAGATCAAACATGCAGATAAACACATCTATCTGAGAATATGCCCATATCGTTTTTATTACTCAACAGTCAATCCTTTTTGTGTTTTCTAGAAAAAAGACACTTAAAATGGCCCTCTGATTTACTACTTGAGAAGTAACTGAAAAATCAAGGGGACACTCATATAATTCTTCCTGCGCCACAGTGCTAGGGAATGAAGCTGCCTTACATTGCACGTGTGAGGGTTTTTTTGGCAGGGGGTGGGGGTGGGGGGGGGGTGATGGATTTTAAGATTTTAATCTGTAGAATATAAGGTATAAACCAGATTAAGAAAAATGGAAAAGGTTGTTATCTGAATAAACTAAAACACAGGACCATCAGGCACCTTCACAGGTAATCAAATAGTGGACAGGATAACCATCAAGAGAGAAAAAAAATAAGAGTGACAGACGAAATGTAGCTTTTTAATGAATGAGATAAATACATTTTTGGTAAGTGTGACAAAAATAAAAATGAACCTAAGGTGCAAGACATTCTGAAATGCAGGTTTACCTGTAACTTGTGGTTTTAAAATAGAAAACTCAACCAAAACTAGTTTCCAATTCAGAAAAGGAACTTGGGAGGAAGAGTGGGAGGGGGGTGAGGGATAAAAGACTACAATGGTGCAATGTATACTGCTCTGGTGAAGGGTGCACCAAAATCTTACAAATCACCACTAAGGAACTTACTCATGTAACCAAATGTCACCTGTACCCCAATCACTTACGGGAAAATAAAAAATAAATAAATTTTTAAAAAAAGAAAAAAAAAGAAAAGGAATAGATGTTGAAGCAATCTCCCTATTGCTAAGTTTTAAAAACTAACATTCCTGTATTTGAAGAAATGTTTTTAACTATTAATACAATGTTTAGCCGAAATACAATACTTTTTCCAGCTTACCATTTGTCTGCAATGGTTTTGCCAGCATCTATCAATCTTCTTTAAAAAAAGAACGCTATCCAATGAATCCCTGAAACATATGTTAAGGATATTTTAAAGCGTTTGGTACAAGTCATATGTGCCATGTGACAGACAGCACATTAGTCTTAAACATGAATACCTTGCACACTAAGTGAAACTAAATGGCACTTTATTATGCACCAAAGTGCTATTTCCTAATTTGTAAAAGAAAAAAAAAAACATAGTTTATACTAAAAAACACCTTTAAAAACAAGTCTTAGACATAACTGAACATCGTGTTTTCAGTTTACGATTTCCCTTAGGAGATTATTTTTCCTCAAGTGGAAATCTGTTAGGGCAAAAAGGGTAAAGACATAAGGACATCTTATTTACATGAATACCACATGTAGTCCTGGACACGAATTAAGGCTGAAAAGTCAAAATGTGTTTCTTTCTCGAGAAACACAAGGCACAAAAAACGACAAACCTACAAAATACAGGCATTCTACTTCAAGCTGGGCTAAACAGTGAGGGGTAGGGACAGAGAGGAAGACAAAACTATTCACGATTTTTTGTTTTAAAAAGGATATTCTCTGAATTGATGAATCTGTGCTTTGATGTGATCTTCGCAGATCTGTCTCAGCTGTTTGTACAAGTTTGCAGAAATCTTGTAAGAACAGAGATTTTCTACAGCCTGCAAGGTTAAACACATACTTTCTTAAGGAAAGGATGAAGGATTTCTCAACTATTTACATCAGATTCTTATTAATTTGATATTTCTACCACATCAGCTTATTAAAAAGGGTTATTCATCCACTTAAGACACAAGGTAAAACAACAAAATATATCAATGTGGGTGGCAAACTTTCTCATAACCAATGCACTGTATCAAAAAAGAACAAATTACAGGTTTAGCATCTTTAATCTAAAAATCTGAAATCCAAAAAGCTCAAAAATCTGAAACTTTTTGAGTGCCAACATGCTGCTCAAAGAAAATCCTACTTGGGCTGGGTACAGTGGTTCATGCCTGTAATCCCAACATTTTGGGGGGCCAAGGTGAGAGGATTGCTTGATGCCAGGCTAGAACAGCCTAGGCAACTGTGATGGTTACTACTGAGTGTCAACTTGATTGGATTGAAGGATACAAAGTATTGATCCTAGGTATGTCTGTGAGGGTGTTGCCAAAAGAGATTAACATTTGAGTCAGTGGGCTGGGGAAGGCAGATCCACCCTTAACCTGGTGGGCACAATCTAATCAGCTTCCAGTGAATATAAAGCAGGCCAAAAAAAGTGAAAAGGAGAGAAGGGCCTAGCCTCCCAGTCTACATCTTTCTCCCATGCTGGATGCTTCCTGCCCTCGAACATCAGACTCCAAGTTCTTCAGTTTTGGGAATCAACCTGGCTCTCCTTACTCCTCAGCTTGCAGACAGCCTATTGTGGGACCTTGTGATCGTGTAAGTTAACACTTAATAAACTCCCCTTTATATATATCTCCTACTAGTTCTGTAGTTCTGTCCCTCTAAGAAAACCCTGACTAATACAGAAACAAAGCAAGACCCCATATCTCTATAAAAAATTTAAAAATTAGCTGGGCCCAGTGGTGTGCACCTGTAGTTCCAGCTATTTAGGAGGCTGAGGCAGGAGGATCACTTGAGCCCAAGAGTTCAAGGTTGAAGTGAGCCATGACTACGCCACTGCACTCTAGCCTGGGGACAAAGTGAGACCTTGTCTCAAAAATAAAAAAGCTGTCTTGTTTAAAATGTTAATCATTTTCACAAGCAGAGCTTCATTTTGGGTTTAAAAAAGAATTTCACCTGTTATTTATGTATCAGATGGGTTGGGCAGCCCTACTACAATTGAATTAAAATTTACTTAAACGTTCTTGGATTTTCCTGAACAGAACAAAGCAGAAATTACTGATAGTAGTATGATAATGAGTATGATATAATACCAAGGAATTTTCTCCAACATTTCAGTTTAAGAATAGTTAAATATAGATTTTAAAATCTGTGGCTGGGCGCAGTGGCTCATGCCTGTAATCCCAGCGGTTTAGGAGGCTGAGGCGGGCGGATCACTTGAGGTCAGGAGTTCAAAATCAGCCTGGCCAACATAGTGAAACCCCGTCTCCACTAAAAATACAAAAATTAGCCGGACATGGTGGTGCACGCCTGTAATCCCAGCTACTCAGGAGGCTGAGGCAGGAGAATCGCTTGAACCCAGGAGGTGGAGGGTGCAGTGAGCCGAGATCACACCAGTGCACTCCAGCCTGGGCAACAGAGAGAGACTCCATCTCAAAAAGGAATAAAATAAAAAATAAATAAAATTTGTACAACTGAATTAACACCAATTACAAAAGAAAGAACTGCATTTTTACTTCACTTTAATAACTGAATTGGTCTTCTTTTATACTCAGATTCCAGAAGGATGACCTTCAGATTTCAGTAAGTTTCCTGTTATGCATATATAAAAGACTTTCAAATTTAAAACAACAGGCATGATAAAACTCTTTGGGAAAACTCTGATATAATCTATAATTCCAAGTGGTAATGACTTAAATGTAACACCAGAATTCCTTTCTCACCACAACAGAAGAAAAAAATTCCATTAAAATGAACTCTAGGGGGGCATCCAAGTTCTGTGGGTTGGAGTGGAATTTTAAAAATATGTAGTTAGAAGTCACATTCCCAATATGCAGGTCCAGTAAATAAATCAGCAAATGAAAAGAAAGCTTGGCAGAGCGCGGTGGCTCACGCCTGTAATCCCAGCACTTTGGGAGGCCGAGGCGGGCAGATCATGAGGTCTGGAGCTCGAGACCAGTCTGACCAACATAGTGAAACCCTGTCACTACTAAAAATACAAAAATTAGCCGGGTGTGGTGGTGTGCACCAGCTACTCGAGAGGCTGAGGCAGGAGAATCTCATCAACCCGGGAGGTGGAGGTTGCAGTGAGCCGAGAACGTGCCATTGCATTCCAGCCCAGGCAACAGTGTGAGACTCTGTCTCGAGAAGAGAAGAGAAAAGAAGAGAAGAGAAGAGCAGAGCAGAGCTTAAAGGAAACCTCTTACACCACAAGAGACAAGTCACCACACCTCATCAGGAAACAGCAGGCCAATTAGATTGGGCAGCTATGGAGGAATAAGAAGGCTGAGACTCTGCTGGCCTGCCCACTTTTCACGTGACCTGGGGCTAGGCCACAAATGCTTAAGGGAATTTACATTTATTTCATGTGCCTCTCTGTTCACACAGGTCCTTTGTGGACTGTCCCCCTTCCACCTTTAGTATTCCTCTCATTGTATCTCACCGTTCCTTCTGAATGACTGTTTTCTCAGCATTTCTTATCGCTCTGCTTAGATTCTGCCATATGACTTAGTGCGTACTTCATCTTTCCACATTGCGCACTTCCGGTACTTCTCTAAGTCCTATTTATCCCGTTTCCTTCTGCTATGTTCCCTTCTCAAATAAAACAGTTCTCGGCACATCTACTTATCTTCTCACACAAGATACCATATTCCCTTACTACTCAATTAGGTCCCACTTCTTCCAATAAGTTCTTCTTAATTGACTCAGCTACCAGTGACTCACATGGCACTCGCACCCATCATACCACACTGACTTAGTCATTGAGTCAACACTATTTATCTCCCAACCACTGGACACTTCTTACACAAAACTACTTATCTTTTTATGTGTATATCTTGTCTCTCTGACTCCTTAATGACAGAAACACATTGTGTGTTCATCTATCTATAAGTTCTTTAATACTTTTTGAGCTTTGAACCAAGTGAATACATGAAGTATTCAAAAAAAACTCTAGCAATGTGTCCTGCACATAGAAAGGGCTTCTAGTATGAGAAAAGTTGCCAGAAAACGTGTAATTACGATTGAGTGTGCTAGATGCTATGATGAGGATAAGCAGAGAGATGAGGCCCCTAACCCAGCATTTAGGGGAGGGCAAGTCAGAAAAGCCTTCCTGGGAAGAGGTAAAGGGACAGAGTCCCAAAGACCCACAGGGAAACAGATAAAAAGTTAGTGGAAATAGTGAGAAATCGAGAATCAAGCTGGGCTTTACAGCACAGAGTCTCACCTGTGTTTGGCTGGAGGGTGGTTTAAGAACTTTAAGGCAAGAAAGGCAGGAGCATCTAAGGTGAGTTTTGAGGTCAAGTTCGGAGGGAACATTCTGTTTTTCTAATTTAGCCTTGACTGCTTAACCTATAGACCGGATCTAGTCATTTTCCTTCCTCAACAACCTTCCATCAAGCTTTTCCTGTACTGTGATGGAGCAATCCCGTAATAGGTATAAATAAACAAACAAAAAGAACTATCCGGCACATGGTCTGCTATCATTTATGTAAAAAAGGGACAAAATAAAAACATACACAGTCGTTTTACGTATATAAAACATCTCTGGAAAGATATCCAAAAAACTAATAATGTCTGTCACAAAGAGAACTAACGAGGGGACTGGAGGATGGGGTGGAAGTGAGACTTTTCACTACATGCTCTGCAATACTTTCGGGGCTTTGAACCAGAGGAATATATCAGGTATTCAAAAAACTTAAATACTTGCCTTCCCCAATAAAAGCCTTTCTAACTTCCCCACCACCATACTTTTTAGCATGGTGTTCAAGGCAAATCTTACCACTTTCATCTCATGTCTGATTATAACTTTTCTTTTTTCTTTTTTTTTTAGATGGAGTCTTGCTCTGTCGCCCAGATTGGGGTGCAATCTTGGCTCAGTGCAACCTCTGCCTGCAGGTTCCAGTGGTTCTCCTGCTTCAGCCTCTCAAGTAGCTGGGATTACAAGCATGCGCCGCCACACTCAGCTAGGTTTTTTTGTATTTTTAGTAGAGACGGGGTTTCACCATGTTGGCCAGGCTAGTCTCGAACTCCTGACTTCAAGTGAACTGTTCACCTCAGCCTCCCAAAGTGCTGGATTACACGCATGAGCCACCTTGGCCACCCGATTATAACCTTTCACACATCCTTTGATCCAAGTACTCTACTTTTCTCACTTTTGGGCAAGATTTGGAGTGGTGTCTGTAAAACAGTGGCTTCCAAAATGTTTTGACCCAAAGCCACAGTAGGAAATCTAATGTCACAATCCATCATACATAAATTTATGTAACTAAAATAAAATCTTCACGAACCTACACATCATTACTCTATGTGATGCATTCTGATATTTGCTATTTCATTTCTTTTTAAAAAATGCTGGTCACGAACTATTAATTTCATGAACCTATTAGAACATAAGTAACTTAAGGTAGGTACTTATGCTCTCTTACTAGTACTAACTGCTTTCCATAACCCCCAAGGTATCAGTCCAGTTTTGGACACAGTAAGCAGTCATGGATTGAACAAGGAATGACTGTTTACTAAGTACTCTTCATCCTATTACATGCTGGGATGGAAACAGGAATAAGAAGGTGTTTGAGATAAGCTCTATTTTACTCTAGATCTTTGAAAAGCACTTTTAGAAATATATTCTTTTAAATATTATGTATTTATTATTTATGTATTTTTACATATTATGCATTGTTTTATTTAAATATTATGTATTATTTATGTATTTTTACATATTATGCATTACGTATTTATTATTTACACTAATAAAACACTTTGGGAATCTCTGGAAGTAACCTCTTGCCTCACAAACAACTATTTGTAATAAACAGATTCTAGATAACTGCAACCTCTGCCTCCTGGGTTCAACCGATTCTCATGCCTTAGCCTTCCCAGTAGCTCGGATTACAGACACGTGCCACCATACCTGGCTGAATTTTGTATTTTTGGTAGAGACTGGGTTTCACCATGTTGGCCAAGCTGGTCTTGAATGCCTGACCTCAGGTGATCCGCCCACCTTGGCCTCCCAAAGTGTTGGGATTTCAGGCGTCAGCCACCGCACCCAGCCTTACAAGTCTTTTTAATAAAACTATCTTTTTACTTAAGCTCCCACTAATTACCAGTAAATATGCTGCCTTAAATCCTTTGAAGGTACTTAGGTATAAAATACAGGCATTCTAGCAAGCTTCTAACCCTTATTCTTCCAAATCCTAGCCCTTCCCCTCCAAAATCCACAGGATACATAAAAAATGTGTCTTTCTTCACAAGGATGAGCTAAAAAAAAGTGTCTGAAAAAAAACACACTCAAAAAATATATATAAATGTGTAGCAAATGACATATGCAAATATTTACTGAACAACAGACAATAAAAAAGATACTGAATTTCCACCAGGGTGTTGAACTCTGGTCACTGGTCTAAGGAGTGGAGTCTTAGTTTTCGAGCTATGTTTACAGATAGTAAGTAAAGCACATAACAAAAATTCAACAACTGATATAGCAATAAGATCTACATTATCTCTCTTTTTATGTCAAGTAAATATGGCTAAGATACTCTAAGTATTCAAAAACTAAGAATCTGTTTAAAGGAAACCAACTATACAATGAAACCTAAACTCCTTTTCTTTTTACTTCCAGTAAACAGGACTTAAATAAGACTGAAAATTATCAAGGACTAAGAATTTGTAAGTGCACATTTTAAAATTTTTTGGTATTTAATAATCTATTGTATATTTCAAAATAACAAAGAGTAGAATTTTAGTTGTACATTTTAAAAAACGGCAACAATAGTACTGATTAACGATTCAGTAAAAAGAGAAATACATAATACATAATAGACTAAGCTTTAAGACATCAACAGGGTGACAAAAGTTACACAGACTCCAACAGCTAGTCATCAACAATGCTAAGAATCTAACTGCTTTCTTAATAATCACTGACTGCTTAAGCAACCAGATTTTACAATTGATAATAACCTACACTATTTGATTCTAGTCCTGTGGTCATCTACTCTATAAATGAATCGTTAATAGAAAGGTTCATCATTTAAGGTTTATTTCACAAAAAGGTAACTACAGTTCCCATTATTAATAATAAATAAAATTATTTTCATCAGAATTGAAGTATGGACTAGGCTTGACTTTAAAAATAGCTAGAGATTTATAGGAAAGATAAATGTTACATGCTCCTGTACAAACTTCCAGCATCTCCAAAAAAGGTAGCTGATCTTAAACACTGTACTAGGCCAGACATGGTGGCTCATGCCTGTAAGCCTGGCACTTTGGGAGGCCAAGGCGGGATGATTGCTTGAGGCCAGGAGTTCGAGAACAGCCTGGGCAACATAGCAAGACCCCCATATCTCTATTTAAACAAAACAAAACAAAACAAAACACTGCGGCTACTCATACAAAAGTTGAGAACATGAGCTCATAATAGGATTATGAAAATAATCCTATTTAAAATATTACTTATTAATAGGAAAAAAACTCACACCAAAACCAAAATTCCAACTGTACGATACCACATGTGAAAACAAGACACATTCTTTTTAAGCGTAGAGGGACACTGTTCCTAGAGAGTTCCTATCTTTTTCTATTATTTTTTCAATTTCGCTAATGGTGTCTACTGAAGCACATTTGGAATGTAATCTATTTATCAGACAGCTGCTCTGGCCCAGTGTAGATTTAGAATTTAAAATTGTGTGGCTTCAGAGCTCTAAAATAAAATGTAATTTTAAAATAAAGATTTCTCTTCTAAAGACTCAAATATCTACTATCATTGATGACACATACCAATATATAGCAGGAACTGTGATAATTACTTTTTTGCAATATTTCATTTACGTCTAAAAAACCCTACCATATAGGTAGCCGTTAGTCTCACCATCTTGTAAATGAGGAAACCAAGACTTAGAGAAGTAACTCGCCCAAAGTTATATGATGAGTGACAGATTTGTAACCTAAGGCAGGCTGGACAGCTCAAAAGTCAGTGCATTTAATCAGTCTTATTTGCAGTCAATCAAAAACAAGCACGCAAACAAACAAAACAGTCAAATGAAAACATTAATCACTGCCTCACACCCACAGGATCTCAAGGTTGTCAAGGAAAGATAATTTTAAAACTCAGGTCCAATTCTAATTTAACATTACTTTAAAAAGACAATGTTTGCTTACTGCAAGTGTACTTAGAACAGCATGTTCTTTTATAGAAATTAAAAACTTAGTAGGCAGTACATGCAACCCACACTAGGGACTTCCATACTTAAAGCTTTAAAGCAAAATGTTTTTTCATGCAGAGGTAAGTTCTAAGCAGATATATGCCAGTAAGTGTTTACCTCAGAGAAAGAGGGTGGGACAGGGGTTTGGAGAACTTTTGTATAACTACATATTTCCACATTATTTCAATTTTAGAAGAGTACTTTTTCTTATGTTTTTATTTCCCACTCAGGTAGATTGAGAGAGTACTTCTAATTACGTTTCAATGAGTCAAAATCAAACAAGCACCTGAAGTCCAGATTATATGAAATAGCTTTACCTCCTTTATCCTCCTGTTTGAACTTGAACATCTCAAAATAATCTTTCTGAGAACAATCCAAAGGAACATTTATAAAATTAAGGTCAAAAACAGTAAAAGAGCTAAAAACCAATGCTTTTGAATTCATTATAGCAAAAGCAGTAAGGTATTATGAAAAATGCAAACAGTGAAGTTATAAGACTTGTGACTAGGCTAAAGAAATGCAACTGAACAACAGCAGGTAAAACTTACGAAGTACAAGAAAACAAAATCAAGAGATGCAAGCTCTATGCTCTTGAAAGAAAAAGATTTAACAGAATCAATGTATCAGGAAAAGTATTTTCAAATCAAAAGCTCTGGAAAAATATTCAAGGTAAAGTAAATAGGGTTAATTAATAACCACAATAAACATTTGTTACAAATATGGAATATATAAAATATTATTGAAATTAAATATGCCGTATACCAGCATATCCAAATAAACACCACTTATGCATGCACAGATAAAAATACTACTAAAATGATAAAGAGCTTTTTCCCTAAAGTAAAACAATTTAATTGTTTCAAACACTGCACTACAGTGGTATTCAAAGTACCAGGATATATTAGTGAGGTGGTACAGGAGTAAAAGTGCAATGAACTAGAAATCCAGCATCTCAGTTTGAGTTGCCCCTGCTCTGCCAATATGTGACTCTGGGCAGGTTATTCAACTTCTCTGAGACTCAGTCTCCTCATCAATAAAG
Source organism: Gorilla gorilla gorilla (assembly GCF_029281585.2). NCBI lineage: Eukaryota > Metazoa > Chordata > Mammalia > Primates > Hominidae > Gorilla > Gorilla gorilla. The sequence goes on from NC_073247.2 coordinate 132,265,081, forward strand.
TGGGGATAGGCCAGGCGCGGTGGCTCACACCTGTAATCCCAGCACCTTGGGAGGTGGAGGCGGGTGGATCACTTGAGGTAAGGAGTTCGAGATCAGCCCGGCCAACATGGTGAAACCCCGTCTCTACTAAAAATACAAAAACTAGCAGAGCGTGGTGGCAGGCGCCTGTAATTCCACCTACTTGGGAAGCTGAGGCAAGAGGATCACTTGAGCCCGGGAGGTGGAGGTTGCAGTGAGCCGAGATCACGCCACTGCACTCCAGCCTGAGTGACATAGCAAGACTCCATCTCAAAAAAAAAAAAAAAAAAAAAAAAAGTGGGGATAGTAACTACTACCCTACGTACCCCAGAAAGGGTTTCCATAATGCTTATATGAGATAATACGAGATGAACCCCCTTTGCAGGCTGTCACGGACACCACAAAGAAAAAATATTGGACCACATGCTCTCTTAAGGCCTTTCCAAGTCAGTTTCATATTTTGGCTTTTATTGTTGTACATTTTAAGAGACGCATATATAATACGCCAAAAGAGCCATATGAAATGGGCTTATTCTTAAGTAATAGCTTAGTACTACAACTACTAGCCGACATTTGCATAGCATTATAATGCTTATAATGTTACACGGCATTATTACTATGTGTTGTGCACTGATTTGAGTATTTTGCGTGTACTAATTTTCACAGCAACAGAAACTGGTGATCTCAATTGACATACTACAAGTGAAGAAGCTATAATGTGGCTTGTAAAAAAGTTTGACTCGTGATATCATCTTATATTTGTAAGATTATAGTGCTTGGAGGTGTTTTCCACAAATATCTTATTTGATTCTTATCAGCAACCTTGTGAGATAGGTAGGGCAAACTATTATTTCCTCTACTTTAGAGCGGAGGAAATTTAAATTGAGAGTGACGGCTGGGTTTGGTAGCTCATGCCTGTAATCTCAGCACCTTGGGAGGTTGAGGTGACAAGACTGCTGTAGCCCTGGAGTTCAAGACCAGCCTGGGCAACATAGCAAGACCCCTATCTCTTAAAAAAACAGGAAAAAAACTGAGAGGGCTTTAGTGCCTGGCCCAAGATTATGAGGGTAACAGCAGTCAAAACTAGATCCCAAACCCATCTTCTGACTCCTAATCCAGGATTTACCCATCACCATACTAGCTCTGCAACTAAAATATACAAATACTGATAAATAAAACCAACATAATTTCTTACAAGGTACTCATCAATACAAAAATTCAAGCTATTGTACTCTGAAGTATCTTTTTTTTTTTTTTTTTTTTTTGAGATGGAGTTTCACTCTTGTTGCCCAGGCTGGAGTGCAATGGTGCAATCTCGGCTCACCGCAACCTCTACCTCCTGGGTTCAAGCGATTCTCCTGCCTCAGCCTCCTGAGTAGCTGGGATTACAGGCATGCACCACATTGCCTGGCTAATTTTGTATTTTTAGTAGAGATGGGGTTTCTCCATGTTGGTCAGGCTGGTCTCGAACTCCTGACCTCAGGTGATCTGCCAGTCTTGGCCTCCCAAAGTGCTGGGATTACAGGTGTGAGCCACTGTGCCCGGCCTGAAGTATCTTTTAACACCAAATCCCTGACACTCTAATGAAAGTAACTTCTTGAATTGGTTGTGTGTCAAATACACAGTAGGGAAAAATTTCTTGGTAGCAAGGGATTGCCCTTAGTAACTGCCCTTAACATTATATTTAAGTGTAAGGACCCATTTGCTAAGTAAAGAATCTGAACCTCAGACTAAGCTGCTGGACTACAAACTGCTACTCATTTCTGGGCTAAGGTGCGTCTTGTAGCCCAGGTATTAGAAAAATGTAAAGAGCAAGAAAAAGAAATGGCAAAGTCTACTACTAAGAAGGAGGTAGAATAAAGGATATGAATAATATCTGCATGTCTTGAGGCCTTTCCTATGGGTAGGTAACACAACTAAGAAACAATTATCACAATAGAATGACATGTCACCAGAAATCATCTTTGGGATTCATGCTATAGGATTACATTATAGGTAGAACTTCTATTACACCAAGGTACACATAACTGTAATTTCTTATCAGGAGGGTCAAATATAAGCACAACTTATACCGGTATGACTGTACCCATGGTTTATGTGAGAATACGTGGTCTAATTACAGAGTTCATCAATTAATGGAGAAACTAAAATTAGAAGGGAACCAAAAGTCTACTTAAGAACCTATTTCAGAAAGCAAAATCCATATACATCCCACCTCAATTTATGTTAATCAAATCTGGTTATGCATATTAATACATACCTGGTAGAGTTCTTCTAAATTGTACTTAATTGAAGTACTATTCTGAATAGCTTCCACTGCTTCCTTCAGTTTTTGCCAGGTTTCATCTGTGTAGTTTTCTGGTAATTTAGGCTTATCTAGATGATATGTAAAAGGTTGGTTTCAGAATACCATGTCAGATACAGTAACCAAAGATTCATAAAATATAATAGCATTACTATTTTTAGGGTAAATTGCGATCTTTATAACTATTACACCTAATCATTAAAGTAACCACTGTATTTAAGCTTAATATAAAGAATAAAATTTGAAATGCCATAATACTGTTTAAGTCATTTTGACTCACCTATTAAAACTGAAGGTGAGGTTTTTCTCCTATTGATTGTATTGCTTCAAAAAAATAAAAATTCAACAATGACCATAAAAAATAACAATCCTGATTTTATTTAATCATGTGTAAAACCTAAGTCGACATGAATTTTTAACCTGAGATTTAAAGTACTGTCTATGTGCAAGGTACTTTATAAGCCTCTTAATCTTCCCAACAATACCCTGAGGAATCTATTTTACAACCGAGGAAACTGAGGCTGGAACTCATTTAGTAAGCTTGCCCAAGGTCATCATAGCTAGTCAATGGCAAAGCTGGGATTCTAATTCAGGTCTGTTTGACCCCCAAATTTATGCAGCATCTATAGAAATGGAAACATCTTAACTCAGGTTTTAAACTACATTTACGAGCAGAGTGAAATTTTTAAAGACTGAAAGAAATGACTCCAGAAACCATGTTGCATTTTCAGAATAGAAAGAAACATCTTACTCTAGGCTTTAAACTTCACTGACTAGCAATGAGTGTGGGGAAAAAAGTTTTAATTAGAACATCCAAATGCCTTAATAATATGCTTTTATTTTAGGAGGGAGAGAAAAAAATCTCTGAAACCAATTTGAAAATGCAACCAGGATCATAACTCATTTAAAAATCTTTAGCTACAAAATCCATATATTTTTAAGTGAAATAATGAAAACGTTAGTCAATTACAATTCATATTGACTTCAGAAAGCTCTACTATTAAATCAGAAACTGAGAGCCTGGGTATGGGAAGGTAGTGATATAAAAAAGAAAGGGTTAAAAATAGACAACACCATAGCCCTCTGCTTGAGACAAAATAGAGCATACTCCTGATTTCCACACAATGTTAAATACACAAGCATAGAGAACCTAATCTTCTCAATACTAATATTCAGCCACAAAGCACTTATCTCATAAATATTACTTAAGTTCATTCATTTACTTCTCTATTTAATAAACACTGTAGCACTGATTACCTGGCAGTTAAGGGTGTTGAAAAAGTAAGTCAGAAAAACAGAAACACATTCAACAAATAAAAATTAATTCAGCTCAAATACATTTTTAAAAATTGCTGATTTTATATTTGCCTCAATGTATTCATAATACTCTCCTCACATATCTCAAACACGGTCTGAACAAATTTTCCTAAAAGCTGCAGGTCGATACTTTAAAATCCATTTTAGTGATGGAAAAAATAGATGTAGTAATTGTTCCTATCTTTAGACTAGTGGTACACAGAGTTACTACTTCTGTGTATACACAATGTTTTTCACTTTCAAACCCTACCTTTGGAAAGAAATGCAGAGAACATAAATTTTTCTTCAAATATTCCTTCCAAATGAGTTTCATGAATACAGTATAAATCTAATTATAAATCTTATTTGAGCATAAAAAGATCACTATTGCTACCTGCATTTCTAGGCATTGGATAATGTGGCCTACTGAAGCATAAAAATAAAAATCCCAGCAATGCCAAGGCTCGCTATGCACCTGAAATAAATAAACCTCTTTAGAATACAAATTTCTCACCTGTAAAATCCGGATCAATCATACTGATTGTCAGTGTTATAAGGAATAACAGATTAAATACAATAGGTTGAAAAAGACCTCAAAATACTGCACAGAAACACCCGGTGTATGCTTCAGCACAAGGATCCTAACCACCCCCGGAAAATGAACCCTCCACCAAAAAAGGACCTCCCCTCCACCTCATTGATTATGCATAAAACATTAGGCCACCTCCAAACTGTTTAATATATTAACATAAATAGAGCACGTGACCCCTCGAGTGTCAAATCCTTATTAGGTGATTATGAATTTTGGCCTTGGTTACCTTTAAAGTTCTTGATCACTAACTTCTTAGCAGAGCCAGGTTTGCTGTTAGCAAAGCTAGAGACGGTGGTAGAAGATTTGGCTAGGCCGTTTGCATGATGCACCGAAGCCACAGAAGAGATTAATATACTCTTATTTTTAAGTTGCTGCTGCTGAGATGTTGCAGCAGTTGGTGAAGATGAGGAGGAGGAGGAGGAGGATTCCTCAGCCATCTTCGCATCAAACCCTACAAACTCCAGGGTGTCTTCAAAACGCAGCTTCTTCTGTATCGGTACGTGGCTGGAAGCAGCCACTGAAACCCCCAGGCAGAAGGACGAGGTTGAAGGGGATGCCGAATCCCTGGGTTGTAAAGGAGGAGTGGAAGAGGAGGAAGAGGTGGAATCAAAGTCTTCTCTCTCGTTACTACTGTTACTGCTGCTACTGCTGCTGCTGTTTAACTTTCTCTTCTTGGCAGAGGTGGGCGGAGTGGTGCTGGTATTACCATCAGTGGCAGATCTGACCTCCTGAGCAGCAGCAGCAGCTGAGGGACTGGGGGAAGAAAAACCTGTTGGAAACATGAAAATAGCGGGGTCAACAGGCAGAGGAGCATCAAAAACCTACGTTTATATGCCTGCGTGCGTGTAGGAGACAAGGTAGCAATGCTAGAGGGGGAAGGGAAGAAAGAAGAGAGGAGAAACACAGAGGACGAGAAGGAAAGTGAAGGGGGGGCTACACCGGGGGAATGGGAGGGTTTGGGAAGGCGGATAGGCTGACACCAGGAGTGAGCAGAACGAGGGGGGAGAGCGAATGAGGAGGCAGACAGGTAAACGGCCGTGCCGTCCCCCTCCCCTGCTTTTCGATCTCTCTCCCCCCCTTTCTGCAGGAGCGACTCAGCGAGTCTGTGAGGCTGCAGCTCCTCCTCCTTTTCTCCCTCTCCCTGGGAGGGGAGAGGCTGTGGTTGGGGGAAAGGGGGAGGGGGAAAGAACCAGGGCTTGTTATTGTCAATAGCACAAGAGGCTAAAGATGGCGCCATTTCCGGTCACGCGGCGCCGAGGGAGGGGCGGTGTCAACCTCAGGGAGTGGGGGTGAGGGAAGCGCTGCAGCCGCCCGGGGGGCGGGGGAGCTCGCGCGTGAGGGGGCGGCTGGAAAGGGGCGGCTAAAGTGCCCCAGACGCTCGCGCTAGTTCGCTCCTGCTCCCGCTCCCCTTCGCGATCCCCTTTCCTGGCAGCGCCTTCCTTCCCTGGCCCACCGGGAACTCCCACTCCCTCCTTAACGGTCCCGCGGGAAGCTTCGCGCCGCAGCGCCCTTACCGGAAGTGACTGGGCAGACACTTTTCATAGCGCCCAGATCCCGAAGCCCCCAGGTCCGCAGGACTTGAGTGGGGGGGGGAAGGGGGGAGGGAGAAATTGGGGGGAAGAAAAGTGGATAGGAGGAGGGGGCGGGCCTTCGAGACACCTTCGGAGCTCTTGATTGGAGCTTTCTGAAGGCGAGGGGGTAGGGGGGTGGCGGGAGGAGCGGGAAGGAGCCTCGGGGGAGGGAAGGTAGTGACGGCGAGGGGCGGAGTGAGCTAGCTGGGAAAACGGAGGAGGAGGAAGAGGAGGAGAGAGGGAGGGACGGAATAAAACCTAAGGGTCCGGGAGAATAGAAACTTTGAAAGAGATAAAAGAATAAGGAGTGGTTGCAAGGCTAGGGGAGTAACCCTAAATAGAGGAAAACATAATCATGCCATTATGCCCGCTGCTGGAGAGGAATGTCCCTATGTTAAGATAGGAAAGGAGAAGAAAACGAGCTAAGATAGGAAGAAAAGGACTTTTTAATTCGGTGCCGCTATAAATTGTTTCTCTTTTATCTCAAGGCACCACAGACCCAAGGCTGAATAAGGCCTGAATTTTGATGCCTTTCTCTTTCATGTAGCTGTAAATCCTTTTATCTTACTACCGGGAGCATTTTCTAAGCTGGCTGGCCAAATTAAGGGTGTATTCTAAGGCGAAGAAATGGAAAGGTAACTAACCCCTCACCCACCCAGCACTATGCCCAGGATCGTCCTAACCCCCACTCTATCAGTCCTTAACTCAGTAATTTATAGACCCAACAAAGCTAAGACCCACTTCCTTCTTTTGCCAAATCTCAGTTTACACGCTGTCCCAAAGGAGACATTTTAGAACCATATCGGCAAAAGTCAGTGTTTTCTACTAATGTGTTTCATGACCCCATGCTTTACAATTGATTACTGATTTTAAAAATCTTTAAATTTGGTTAAATTAGCAACAATAAACCTTGTAAATTCCCTGTTGGGAGTTTTTACTTAACCTTGGGGCATTCTCAGAGGGAGGTAACACAATATCAAAAACTAAATTTGCCAACCTGTTGATCATTCTAACTGCAAAAGCATTCAGTTAGCATGTATGGTAAGACTATGCAAGGTCTCTGCCCTTGAGAAGCCAGTAGGGGAAGATAGTTTCAAAACTAATTTCCATAACAATAATATGACATATATACAAAGTGCTGTCAGAAGAGGCAAAACAAGAAATTTGGGAGAAATCTGGAATAGGAAGAGTTCTACAGAGATTATGTTTATGCTGTGTCTCAAAGTGGGAGTTGCCAAAAAGACAAGAGGGAACAGGATGAAAGGCATTCTGGGGAACGGAAACAAGGGCAAAGCAAGGAGTGAAATGGCCAGGCCTGTTTATGGAAACATGGAAAGTGCAGTGAGGCTGGGAAGTAGGATGTCTGGCTGGGAGTAAGGAAGATGAGGCTCAAAAGTGTCTGGCACACCAAGCCAAGAGTTTGGAGTCTACTCTGTAGGCGATCATAGATAGCAGGGAGACAATCCAGCAAGCAGAGCTTTTACAAACCAGGGGTGACAGGATTGTGTGAGTGGAGTAAAAGCAGCTTGTATGGTATACCTTGTGATAGGTGAATCAGAACCCTGCAAATAAATCAACTTTCTAACTTTGTTTAAACAGGCCCACTTGTTTTTGTGTCTTGAAAAGTCCCTGATTAAAATGCAAATCAACCTTTGGCATTATTAGACAATATCATTGCTATTTGATGACAGCCTGCTGAAAGCAAGGCTCTAATGGAACTTAGAACCGCTAAGAAGGGAGACAGGGGCCTGAAAGGAGACAGATGGAAGCACTCCTATCTGTTTTGAATATACCACATAGTTTTTTTCATTTTGTTTTGTTTTGAAGACAGAATCTTGCTGTGTCGCCCAGGCTGGACTGCAGTGGTGTAATCTTGGCTCACTGCAACCTCTGCCTCCTGGGTTCAAGCAACTCTTGTGCATCAGCCTTCTTGAGTACCTGGGACTACAGGCATGTATCACTACGCCTGCTAATTTTTTTTGTATTTTTAGTAGAGTCAGGGTTTTGCCATGTTGGCCAGGCTGGTCTCGAACTCTTGGCCTCAAGTGATCCGCTTGCCTCAGCCTCCCAAAGTGATGGGCCTACCATATAGTTCTTGCTGCCCAAATAGAAACAGTAAACTCTTAAGGCCAGGAAAGACACCTTAATACATTGAACTTTTCTTTATCGTGTCTCACAGTTCACAAAATGCTGAACCACTGTAAATGCAGGGTAAATGCTTATTGAATTGAGTATTTCATTGCATGTGAATAAAATAATGCTGTGTCTTTATAAGGGAGGATTAACTGACTCATTTTCAGGATTTAATGAACAAGGTTGTTCTAATTCATGTAGTTAAAATCTTTAGGAGGGTATATGAAGTGCTAGCCATTTTAAAAAATTACAAATATTAGTGCAACTGAAAGGGAATGGACATAAAGATAAGAGAAAGCTGCTTTTGCCATACAAAGATAAACTTTTCTACTAACCTAAATGATAGCTGAGTCCTGTTAATATTTAACTACATTCTAGTAATAATAGTTCCCTATCTCACATGGTTATCTAAGCCCTTCAGTCTTCTGAGTTATATGTTGGTTTTAAAAAGCACAGATCTGGCCACGCATGGTGGCTTATGCCTGTAATCCCAGCACTTTGGGAGGCCAACATGGGTGGATCACATGAGACCAGGAGTTCCAGACCAGCCTGGCCAATATAGTGAAACCCCGTTTCCACTAAAAATACAAAAATGAGCCGGGCATGGTGGTGTTCACCTGTAATCCCAGCTACTCAAATGGCTGAGGCAAAAGAATCCCTTGAACCTGAGGCAGAGGTTGCAGTGAGCCAAGCTCACACTGCTGCACTCCAGCCTGGGTGACAGAGTGAGACCTTGTTACAAAAAACAAACAAACAAACAAAAAACAAGGCTAGGTGGCTCAGGCTTGTAATCCCAAAACTTTGGGAGGCTGAGGCGGGCAGATCACCTGAGGTCAGGGGTTCAAGACCAGCCTGGCCAACATGGTGAAACCCTATCTCTACTAAAAACAAAAATTATCCGGGCACGTTGGTGGGTGCCTGTAATCCCAACTACTCGGGAGGATAAGGTAGAAGAATCGCTTGAACTCAGGAGGTGGAGGTTGCAGTGAGCCGAGATTGTGCCACTGCACTCCTGCCTGGGCAACAGAGAAAGAGTCTGTCTCAAAAAAAAACAAAAACCTCCCAAGTTGGTTTGTAAAATATCTTTTACATCAAGAACCAACTAATTGAGGCTAGTTGAAGAACATAAGCGTATATTCTGTACACCCAAATGTTTGCCAATCAACGTTAAACACATTCTCAACATTAAAATACATTTTCAAGGTTGAACTCACGGGAGCCACACTAATCAAGATGTGTAATATAGGACACCATACAATTATAGCCATTATCAGACTAAACCAGACTGGGCACTTAACACATATTCCATATTTAGGATCTTTCATCTTGTGAGTTCAACTCATACCTTAGAAACATTAATTAAACTTTACAATGTTGCCACATGAGGTGTAGTTATTATTGGCCACCTTTTAACCAAGCTGTTTATAAAGGTAAGTATATGTGTAAAGGAAGAAATACAAACAAAGACAGGGAGCTAGCTTTTACAATGTCAATTCCTTTATTTCTGTGGACATCTCCCTAAAAAGGCAGAGTGTAACCCATTTCACCTTTTTGATCACAGGGATTCCCCAGGGTGCTTGGGGAATCAAGATGTGTAATGTAGGACGCCATACAGTTATAGCCATCTGGGGTGCTTTAGGTCCTCTCCAGATATCTCATACCAGTGCCATTAGACAGACACTCCTGGAAGCCTTCCTATCCAATGGGTGGGACTTTCCTTAGGAATGGGAGAGACTGCTTGCCCAGGAGAATCTGAAGATGTTTCTGAGAATGCATTAAAAAAAAACAAAAAACAAAAAAAAGCAAAAACCAAAACAAAACAAAACAGAAAAAACGGCTGGGCACAGTGGTTCACACCTGTAATCCCAGCACTTTGGGAGGCCAGAGTGGGTGGATCACTTGGCCAGGAGTTTGAGACCAGCCTGGGCAACATGGCGATACCCTGTCTCTACTAAAAATACAAAAATTAGCCAGGCCTGGTGGTGCACATGTGTGGTCCCAGCTACTTGGGAGGCTGAAGCAGGAGAATTGTTTGAACCCGGGAGGCAGAGGTTGCAGTCAGCCGAGATTGCACCACTGCACTCCAGCCTAGGTGACAGAGTGCAAAAAAAAAAAAAAAAAACTGCTAGGTAAAGGGCAGTCCATTTACTTTTTTTTTTTGTCTGAGACAGTGTCTCGCTCTGTCATCCAGGCTGGAGTGCAGCGGCGCCATCTCGGCTCACTGCAAGCTCCGCCTCCTGGGTTCATGCCATTCTCCTGCCTCAGCCTCCCAAGTAGCTGGGACTACAGGCGCCTACCACCACGCCCGGCTAATTTTTTTTGTATTTTTAGTAGAGATGAGGTTTCACTATGTTAGCCAGGATGGTCTTGATCTCCTGACCTCATGATCCGCCCGCCTCGGCCTCCCAAAGTGCTGGAATTATAGGCGTGAGCCACCGCGCCTGGCCCAGGCAGTCCATTTTCTTCATCCACTTTTCTGAAGGATCATCTTTGAAGCAGGAAAGTACAGAGGAGGCAAACTAAGCAATGCTGAGATAGTAAAGATTGTATCATAATAAGGGCTTTGTTATGCTATCAACACCAATGGGCTGCTGAGGAGGCCAAAGCTCAAGCAAAAATAATCCAACTACACAATGTGAATTCATCCGTTTCCCATCCTGAGATTGCTATATAAAAGCAAGGAAAGTAATAACATGTGCTGAACCTATGTGCTAAGTAAAATGTAAATAGATAACACAGATTTCATATGTATGTGTGTGTGTATAGGTATATATATATATATATATTTGGGGTTTTTTTTGAGATGGAGTTTCGCTCTTGTTGCCCAGGCTAGAGTGCAATGGCACTACCTCGGCTCACCACAACCTCCACCTCCCGGGTTCAAGCGATTCTCCTGCCTCAGCCTCCCAAGTAGCTGGGATTACAGGCATGCAGCACCACGCCTGGCTAATTTTGTGTTTTTAGTAGAGACGGGGTTTCTCCATGTTGGCCAGGCTGGTCTCGAACTCCCAACCTCAGGTGATCTGCCTGCCTCAGCTTCCCAAAGTGCTGGGATTACAGGTGTGAGCCACCGCACCCAGCCAAATTTCATATTTTTAGCGAAATTGTTTATCTTACATCGCCTGAAGTTACTGACTTGGTACATCAGCCATTCAAGCACTTCGTTCCTTAGCTCAGAGATTTTATCTGTCATACCTGTGAACCATCTGGAAAGCAGATTTAAGGACTAAAAGTTAGAGATAGGCTATTTTCCCTGAGGGTTTGGGAGTGGGGAGCCAGACCAGCCACAGATGACTTCTCCCTTGGGTGCTGCCAAGGACTTGCTTATGGAGTTGCTGGGCCTATATATATATTTGGCGAGCTGATGTGCCATGGCATGGGCCTATTTTTAACATTCTGTTTACTTTATCGATGTCTCTCAAAGTCCCTCCAACCCCACCTTGCTCAATGTTTGATCTAATGGCATTCAGCTTTTCTTTTTCTCACAGACAAGGCCAATTTAGATTTTTTTTTTTTTTGAGACAGAGACTGGCTCTGTCGCCCAGTCTGGAGTGCAGTGGCGCAATGTTGGCTCACTGCAATCTCCATCTCCCAGGTTCAAGTGATTCTCCTGCCTTGGCCTCCCAAGTAGCTGGGATTACAGGTGTGCGCCACCATGCCCAGCTAAATTTTTTGGTATTTTTAGTAGAAATGGGGTTTCGCCATGTTGACCAGGCTGGTCTTGAACTCCTGACCTCAGGTGATCCGCCCACCTCGGCCTCCCAAAGTGGTAGGATTACAGGCATGAGCCACTGCACCCAGTGCCAATTTAGATTTAAATCCAGGGTTCCCAACTCACTGTACAATAGAATGACCTGGGAGTTTTTTTTTTTGTTTTTTAATCTTTACCCAGGTCCAAACCTAGTCAGTCCAATTCAATCAGAATCTCTGTGAGGAGGACCTCAATTATCAGTATTTTTAAGAAGCTCTTGGCCAGGTGCGGTGGCTCATGCCTGTGCCTGTAATCCCAGCACTTTGGGAGGCCGAGGCAGGAGGATTGCTTGAAGCCAGGAGTTCAAGACCAGCCTGGTCAACAAAGCGAGACCCTGTCTCTATCAAAAAAAAAAAAAATTAGCTGTATGTGCTGGCATATCCCAGCACTTTGGGATGCTGAGGTGGGAGGATTGCTTGAGCCCAGGAGTTCCAGCTGCAGTGAGCTATGATGGTGCTAATGCACTCCAGCCTGGGTGACAAAGTAAGACTCTGAAGAAAAAAAAAAAAAGCAGCTCTCCGGGAAATTCTACATACCTCCAAGTTTGAGAAACCATAGTTGTAGATGAAGTAAGTATGTCTTGTGATTTGAATGGGGCTGATAAGCACTTGTATTCCGTTTAATGCCTGAAATTTCATGATTATTTATTCACTCATTTGGATAACACATTGCCTCCTTCTCTAGGAATCCTTTTTTAAAGTGCAAATTAGCCAAGGAGTCTTAGTTCCTAACCCTTTAAGGTGAATGCCTCTTGGAGGAAAAAAGCTAATAGGAAAGTCCTAGGAGACTGGAGGTAAACACAACTAGAAGAAGCCACTGCAATAGGGAGTGGTGAGAGGTGAGGTTACCAACCAGGAAGGAAAGATTTCTGAGAGTACATTTTGCTGACCTCACAGTATTGCCTAGGGCCAATCCTGCTTTTTGATGACTGCATATTTAAAACCTAATCAAGTTTGACAGCTTATCTAAGCTGCCAAAATCATACTAAAAGAAAATTTAAATATTTTTTATAAGCAAAGCAGAGAGCAGACATTGGGTATGTAGGTTTAGAGCTATCCCTAAATGCCCAACTTTTAAATTATCACTCACTTTAGGGAAGTTTCTATTACCAAGTCATGTATTTTTCCTGCTTCTATTACTAAATGTCCTTTATTCCCACCAACAGCATTATTTCTCTCTCCAATTCCTTTGGTCATTCAACAAAAATGTATTGAGCAAATACTCTCAGCAACGCATGGTGCTAGATGCCGTGAGGGAATACAGAATAACACAAAATTCAATTTGTAGTTGATTTCACAGTTTTTCAAAGCACTTTCACATACAATCTTATTTTATCCTGATAAACACACTGTGAGATAGATCAAGTACGATCCCCACTGTACAGATAAGAAATAGGCTCAGCAAAGGAGGTTAAAATTATTTGCTAAAGTCACAAAGCACACAGACCTAAGTCCAGTTCTTCACTGACTCCAAATACAGCACTTCCCATAGTTTACAATTTCGTAAGGAGACTTGCCATAAAATAGTCTCAAGTAGTAGACATGTTAGAAAAAGACGTTCAGAGCCCCACTCACCAAGAGAAAAAAATGAATAAGAAAATAACTCCTTTATTGAGATAAGCCAAATGAAAATGCCCAAAAGGAGACCAAGCTTGCATGCAGTTCAGGCCACCATCAAGCAGGTAGGACAAAACAGCAGGCAATGCACATTTAAGGATATGGTGGCAATCTTGTTCTAGAGAATCAGTCTATTCTCTGGCTGGACCCTCAGCCAGTGGCTGATCTTCACAAGAGGTAGAAACTGGCTGCTTCTCCTGGCCAAATCCAGGAAAACAGTGAAAGAACCCTGCTGGCAGACCCATCATGATCTACTCCCTTAGTATACAAAGACAACCCTTGTCCTCCATTCTCAATTGGCAATGTAGGTTTAGAGCTATCCCTAAATGCCCAACTTTTAAATTATCACTCACCTTAGGGAAGTTTCTTTTTTTTTTTTTTTTTTTTTTTGAGACGGAGTCTCGCTCTGTCTTCCAGGCTGGAGTGCAGTGGTGCGATCTTGGCTCACTGCAAGCTCCGACTCCCTGGTTCACGCCATTCTCCTGCCTCAGCCTCCGGAGTAGCTGGGACTACAGGCGCCCGCCACCACGCCCGGCTAACTTTTTATATTTTTAGTAGAGACGGGGTTTCACCGTGTTAGCCAGGATGGTCTCGATCTCCTGACCTTGTGATCCAACCGCCTCGGCCTCCCAAAGTGCTGGGATTACAGGCGTGAGCCACCGGGCATGGCCGGGAAGTTTCTATTACCAAGCAATATATTTGGTGGGTAAGGCAGACAATTACAAGACAGAGTGACAAAGGCCACTATGAGAACACAGAGGTGGGACACCTGGCCCAGCGTAGGAGGGTGAGGTGGGGTGCAGTGGAGGAAGGGAATTAAGAATAGCTTCCAGAGAAAGAAATCCAATTTAAATCCCCGAGAGTGAGTGGGAATCAGCCAGGCAAAGGGAGTGAAAGGGAGCAGGGGGCATAAAGAAGGAAGATAGGAAGCACATTTAAATCCTAAAGGAAGAGAGAGTAAGGCACATTCAGGACATTGCAAGGAGACTAGTTATTAGAGTGTAACTTCAGTCCTAACCAGAAACTCTGAAGAGCTAATGAAGGAAATGAAGGCAGCATCCCAATCTCAAGTCTGGTACAGCAATCTTAGGCCTCTTAGCACCAAATCTTACTCAAATACCCTACTTGCTGTTGGAGCTGTGGCTACAGATAACACTTCTTGCTTTGAGCCACACTGGTTCAGGAATTGGATTTACAAGTCAGGCTCACTCTTAGATATAGGAGGTGAGAATCACAAAGCGGGAGAATAGGGTTTGACACGTGCAAAGTAAGACAAGGGCAGACTTGATAATAAGAACCACAATACTGGGCAACACTACAAAAATTCAGATGAACTACAGCAGGGTTTGGAAACTACAGCCCATGGACCAAACCCTGCCCTTTACCTGTTTTTGTAAATAAAGTTTTATTGGAACATTGCAATATTTATTTGTCTATGTATTTTCTGTGGCTGCTTTTATGCTAAAACAGCAGAGTTTAGAGTTTTGACAGAGACCATATGGCCCACAGAGTCTAAAATAGTTCCTACTAGTTCTTTAACAGAAAAAAAAAATTGCCAGTCCTTGCATTTGAATATACTAATTGTTAAAAATAGAGACATGGCACAAAGGAGAAAGTGATTTAGAACATGCTAAGGATTTTCTATTCCTAGTCTGCATGCAGACTTCAAAGGATGGCAAGAGAATATTCTTTGATAAGAAAATGGCTAAATAAATTGTGGTATAGTCACATAATGAAATACTACACAGCATTGAACAATGAATAAATTACAGCCATGTGCATAAGTCTCAAACAATGTTATGTGAAAAACACAAATCACCAAATAATACCTACAATTTGATAACTTTTTAAATCTCAAAAATAAGAAAAACTTGCAGATATATAATATGGTAAAGGTATTAAAGTATAGAAGGAAAATAGCTGGGTGATATGGCATGCACCTGTAGTCCCAGCTACTTGGGAGGCTGAGGCAGGAGGATCGCTTGAGCCCAGGAGTTCGAGACTAGCCTGAGCAACACAGGGAGATAACAAAAAAAGGGGGTGGGGTGGGGTGGGGGGAATAATTACTATAAGATCTGGGGTAGGAGATTGCTCTAGGGGAAGTGTGGGAGGAAAATTTAGGGAAGGGGAATTTAGGTAGATTCAAAAGCATCAGTAATGTTCTAGTTCTTACACACAGATGATAGATTCCTGGATGTTTATTTAATAATTATGCTCCATATATTACACATCATACATCTTTTGTATGTATTAAAATTACACAAGTCGCCATAGTGTTTGCAGAAATTTTTAAAATTAAAAAAACTAAAAGGTTTTTTAAAAAAATGTTTCAAGACAGGAAGTGGTGACTTATTGAAGGCAGACCATGACAGTATGCAGAAAGAATAGCTGGCAGAGATAACAAATGACAACTAGGATTGATTTTTGTAACATTTAAGCATACCTTGTGGATTTCTGGAAATTACTCAAGGGCAGGGGATGCACCCTCCAACCTGGTGGAAGAATGGACTCTCTATGGTCCACAATATGGGGGCTTAACGTTGTAACCTGTATATTAATCATACAAATCCAAACTTAATTTGTAGTATCAGGACAGTGAGATCTAGAGATCTATGGATTACTTGAAAAGCGGAACAGTGTGTGCAAAGACATGGAGGCATGAAAAAGATCATGGCCCATTTAGGCAACTGTTTACAGGTGACCCTTGAACAATTGGGGTTTAAACTGTGATGGTCCATTTATACACATATTTTTTCAATAAATACAGTCGGCCCTCTGCATGGGCGGGTTCCACATCAGCAATCAAGCAGGAATGGAAAATACAGGATTTGCAGGATTGGAAACCTGTAAAGGGAAGGCCAACTTTTTGTATCTGTGGGTTCCGCAGAGCTGACTGTGGGAGTTGAATATGCACCGATTTTGGTATCTGCAGGGTTCCTGGAGCCAGTTCCCTGCAGATACCTTGGAACAACCATATTACCATGCTGTGTGACTGATGTTCAGTAGGCCTGTGGAGGAATGATGAGAGATGAAGACAGAGAGGTGGGGTGGGTTCAGATCATGGCAAATATTGTATGTCATCCTCCAGAGTTTAGATTCTATCTAGTAGGTCATGGGTAACCACTGAAGGGCATCAAATATGGAAGGGAGTAATATAACCAGAGGTACAGTTAGAAATGTCCAGGTCTTGGCTAGGCGTGGTAGCTCATGCCTGTAATCCCAGCACTTTAGGAGGCCAAGGCAGGTGGGTCACTTGAAGTCAGGAGTTCAAGACCAGCCTGACCAACATGGTGAAACCCTGTCTTTACTTAAAAAATATAAAATTAGCCGGGTGTGGTGGCGCATGCCTATAATCCCAGCTACTTGGGAGGCTGAGGCAGGAGTATTGCTTGAACCCAGGAGGCGGAGGTTGCAGTGAGCCGAAATCATGCCATATAGCACTCCAGCCTGAGCAACAAGAGCAAAACTCCTCAAAAAAAAAAAAAAAGAAAAAGAAAAAGAAAAAGAAAAGAAATGTCCAGGTCTCAACAACCTTTGACTACAAAATAAGGTGAAATCTCCACTCAGTCCCTGTTCCCCAACTAAAACCAGCCCCCAAAGGTAACCTCAGTTAAGTTTGCTGATTAAAGATCTTTTTCTATACACTTAACCAACATGCAGTTTTTGCTTTTTTTAAAAAAAGGATCACACAGTATAAATTTTTCTGTGACTTTATTTTTTGCTTAATATTATATCATGAACATCTTTCCTTGTCACTACACACAGATCTACCTCACTATTTTTAAGGGCAACATAGTATACTATATATGGATACATATTCCTATCACTCAAAAAAATCTAATTATCACACGTTATTGTTGTTGCTTTTTTCTCTTACCTTACGTTGCTGGACTGACAATTTCCTTTGTTTCTTTTTTCAACTATTAGTGTTTTGGAAGTTCTACATACTATTTACATTCTATTAATGGTCACGTTTCAGTTCTGTTTAGTTATGCAAATGATATATAAACATTCTTTTTGTAAGAAAAAATTTAAACAATATAGAAGAATATAGGATAAAAAGTGTAAGTGTTGGTGGTCAGATAAGCATACAAAAAAGAAAAATAAAATAAAATTAAAAGTGTCTTTTACCTGTTAAATTTGGTGCATCACCTTCCTCAGCATTTATGTACATATATACTTGTATATATACAAATAGGAAGCTTTAGTATTTTTTCAAATGGCATAATTACTGTACATATAGCTCTACAATTTGCTTTTTTCGCTTAATATATATTAGAGATCTGTCCATGACAGTATATAGAGATCTACCTCATTCTTTTTAAGGGCTGTATACTATTTTACAGTAAAAATATACCATATTGTATTAAACCATTCCCCTATTTTTGGACATTTGGTTATTTCCAATTTTTGTGACTACAAACATGCTCCAATGAACATCCTTGTAACATAAATCTGTGCATGTATAAAAGTATTTCTGAGGATATATTTGAAAAAGTAGAATTGGGTCAAGGGGAAGGTATATTTAAAATTTCGATACACTGTCATATTTACCCTTCAAAAATGTTGTGCCAACATATGATCCCCACCTTCTGAATGACCATTAACTGCCGCATATCCTTAGCAACACTAAATTTTATCAAACCTTAAAGTTTTTGCCAAAATATTACATGAATTCATTCTCACTGTAAAGCAACAAAAACAAAGTAAAAGCAGGAGTGCTCTCTTGACCACCATCCCCTGATCCCAGTTTTCTCTGAGAAAATTTGTTTCTACCTTGCTATTAATTTTTTTATTAATTGTTTCATTACGCTAGATGTTCTGAGGAATTTCCTTCCTTTTCATTTTTCTTTTTTTTTTTTTTGAGACGGAGTCCCGCTGTTGCCCAGGCTGGAGTGCAATGGCACAATCTCTGCTCACTGCAAGCTCCACCTCCCACATTCAAGCGATTCTCCAGCCTGAGCCTCCCTAGTAGCTGGGATTACAGGCGCGTGCCGTTACCACGCCCAGTTACTTTGTGTATTTTTAGTAGAGACGGGGTTTCACAATGTTGGCCAGGCTGCTCTCGAATTCCTGACCTCAGGTGATCCTCCCCGCCAACCCCTCCTCCCCCATCACCTGCCCCCTGCTGCCCCAGCCTCCCAAAGTGCTGAGATTACAGGCGTGAGCCACCGCACCCGGCCCTGAGGTATAATTTCATAAGAATTTACTCAAGCCTCCTAGACATGTTGTTAACAATTTTTTTTTTTTTTTTTTTTGAGACGGAGTCTCGCTCTGTCTTCCAGGCTAGAGTGCAGTGGCGCGATATCGGCTCACTGCAAGCTCCGCCTCCCGGGTTCACGCCATTCTCCTGCCTAAGCCTCCTGAGTAGCTGGGACTACAGGCGCCCACAACCACGCCCGGCTAATTTTTTGTATTTTTAGTAGAGACAGGGTTTCACCGTGGTCTCGATCTCCTGACCTCGTGATCTGCTCGCCTCGGCCTCCCAAAGTGCTGGGATTACAGGCGTGAGCCACCGCACCCGGCCTGTTAACGATTATTTAGACTTAACTCTTGAGTTTTACTAGTTCATTTACTCACCACCGTCTTTAGAGGTAGTAGCCTCGTCATCATTCCCATCTCCTGATCCAGATGACTGTGACATAATCCGTCCTTTGGGTCTACGATAGAAAACAGAGAATTCACTTTTCCAGCAGTCCTCTCCCATATCTGTATAGTGTTATGAATTCATTGACTCTGGTTTCCCAGCCAATTTTATCCTATTTGTTCCATATCTTCAAGGAAATTATCAAAATTTTGGTCTGCTAATCACATCCTTCCTTGCTAACCCTTGCAATTTTAGTGCTATTCTTTTACTTGTTTTTTACTTCTGTCATTTCAAGCTGATTTGGCAGGGAAAACACATTTGTTAAGATTCTCTTAAATTGGAAGCCTGACATGCCATTTTAAATTACAATGGCTTGAACTCCTACGGGCTTGAATGTCAACAAAACAGATTCCCCTCAAAGTGTCCTCCAGCTATTTCTGGAGGTTCTTCAAAGTACTATCTCACTTATGATCTGAATCAGTCACAAATTTTCTTCTGTTCCTGCCTCTTCTTTAAGCTGCAGTGCTATGGTTGTTGAAGGCCATCTTGTGATCACCACTTTGCTGGGTAGGATCTTCACCACAAATAACTATGACTCTAACGAGCTTTTCCCTAAGTTATCCACATCACAGGTGAATAAAGGCTGTAACTTTTAACATACCTCTTATAAATATTTGGGAATAACGAAACCTAGCACAACATTGAGAATAACTTAAAATTGCCTAAAAATGTGGCTTTGCTTAAGTCTTGTGACCCATAACCAGGTACATAACCAGGTCCACCTTCAATAAGTTCCTAAACAAGATCCTCCCCACATTCCGAAATCTCAAAAGGGCATTTTAGCTCACCGTTAGTCACTGGAGGATCCGTTGTGTTCTTCTATCTAAGGTCCCAGCTGTCTAAAGCAGAGGATTGGGAAGACCTTTTGAAAACACTTTAGCAATGCCCGCCCTTTCGGGCTAGGTTCTGCCCGCCGAGGCTGGCTTTCCTGTGCATTTAACACCTTCCGGGATGATAGACAGCAGAGCTGACCAATCTCTGCAGGGGAAACCCCATTAGTCTAACAACAGAGGCCTGGTTGGAGCCAAAAGAAAAACAAAACGAAAATTTCAAACGATCTCAGAGTTATACAGTTCCCAAAGCCTGGGTTATTCTCTAATAATACTACCTATGGGACTTAAACAGATAAGCCTAGGTTGTTCCATACCAAGACTGGCAGTTTCTAAACTGAACTGCTGGGGAGGGATTGTGTCTTCACAATTGGGTAGTGCTGACGTCACCCTCATGGGGAGGGGTGGCGCATCAGGGTAGTGCTGACATCTCCTCCATGGGGAGGGTGAGGGGCATCAGGCTCTCCACGTGGTCTCTGCTGAGCGGGAAAAGGTGGGGGATGGGAGATGGGAACTGGAGCCTTCTAAGAGCCGAAGTCTAGGCTCCTGTTCCGCCATTGCTGGCTTGGGTAAGGGTGAGTCTGCATTTTTTTTTTTTTCCCATGGCATTTGGCTTGACTAGATTAGCTATCTAAAATTTTCTCGATTGCTAGATTGCTCCTTTTTGGGTCCTTTGTCTTGAGAGACAAGTTTTGTTAAGGCTTTAGTCTGTGTCTGTTGGTGTTTCACACTGTTGTGAATGGGATATATATATGCACACATAATGTCTAGTTCTGTTATTACTAGAATAAGAGAAAATTATTGGAATATAACAAAAGAATGTTAATTTTAAAATCTAGGTGGTGGGTGTATTGATGTTCATTGTAAAAATTCTTTAAACTTTTCTGCATGTTTGAACATTTTTATAACAAATATTGGAAAATAAAAGGGAGCTATTTAATAATACTTTGAAAAGGAAAAAAATGGAAATGATGGGATTCTATATATTTATTTTGCATCTGGCTTGTATTAGGACTCTTGTTTGCAAGTGACAGAAAGCCAACTTGAATAATCTTAAGAGGAAAATTGAGTTTATTGGTTAATGTAACTGGGAAGAATAGGGCAGATCTCAGAACCAACTAGATCGAGGGACTCAAATGGTATCTAGGCTCTCACTCCGTCTCATCTTTCATCTCTGCTTCTCTCTGTATCGCCTAATTCTCTAAGACTCTTACATGGTAGAGACCCGACATGGCTACTAATTTCTCTGGGTCACATCCTTACAGTTCAATATCCAAGGAAAAGAGAAAATTACTTCTTTACCTTTGATTTGGAAAATTCCAAGGGAGATCTTGTATCTCTGGGCCAGGTCTCATGCCTACCACTTGGAGCTACCACTGAATCCAGTGAGGTTGGATATTATGATTATGATGTTATGATTAGTCCATCCTGGGTTAGGTGCCCAGCCACAGGCAGCGGAGGGGACTATTGTGATTGCCTGTCCTACCAGGACTATATTGAAAGGATAAAGTAGGAGCAGGTACCCAAAGGAAGAAGAATGCTGTTGCTAGAAGCAGAGAGGAAGGAATCCTGGGCAAAGCAAAATAGCAGATATCCACTACATAGGCTTATTAGTTTTAATGTTTTTAAGTTACGTTTCTTGGATTCTCAATGCGTATAATCATATCTATAAATATATTTTTTCCTCTTTTCTTTCTTTTAGATTTATACAGCTTATTTTGTTTTCTTGTTTTGTCACATTCCAGAGCCTTCAAAACACTGTAGTGGACATCTATGCTTTATTCCTGAATTTCAGGGGAAGTGACTTGATTATGATGCTTTCTGTTGGCTTTTCGATACTCTTTACTGTGTTTAGAAAGCTCTTTTCTAGCTGGGTGTGGTGGCTCATGTCTGTAATTCCAGTGCTTTGGGAGGCCGAGGTAGGTGGATTGAGCGCTGGAGTGCGACAACAGCATGGGCAATATGGTAAAACCAGTCTCTACAAAGAATACAAAAAATTAGCTGGGTATGGTGGTGCATGTCTGTAGTCCCAGCTACTCCAAAGGCTGAAGTGGGAGGATCACCTGAGCCTGGGGAGGCAGAGGTTGCAGTGAGCAGAGATCACGCCACTGTACTCTAACCTGGGCAACAGAGCGAGACCATGGCCAAAAAAAAAAAAAAAAAAAAAAAAAGTTTTTTTTCTATTCTCATTGTACTTTCTATACTCATTGCACTCATTTATAAGGAATAGCTGCTGATTTTTATCCAGTGCCTTTTGGCCATCCATGAACAGGTAAGACTACATCAAAATTAAAAATTTTGTAAGGAAGATAGTAAAGTACAGAAATCACCTGAAAACAAGAAAATGGAGAAACTGGAATGTAGACTTTACCTTCCGTGAAACTAGGAGTGGTAAATGCTACATGAAAACACTGCTTAGAGCTGGGTGTAGTGACTCAAGCCTATAATCCTAGCACTTTGCGAGGCTGAGGAGGGAAGATCGCTTAGAGCCTAGGAGTTTCAGACCAGCCTGGGCAACATGGTGAAACCCTATCTCTACAAAAAATACAAAAAGTAGCTCAGTGTGGTGGGCACGCACCTGTAGTCCCAGCTACTAGGGAGGCTGAGGCGGGAGGATTGCTTGAGCCCAGGAGGTCAAAGATGCAGTGAGCCGTGAGTGTGCCACTGCACTCCAGCCTCGGCCAAAGTGACACCCCGTTTCAAAAAAAAGAAAAAAAGAAAAGGAAAGAAAAAGAAAAGAAAGAAAGAAAGGCAGATGGAAAGCAGATGGATAGGTGACTAAATTATTTTAGCTAGCTCCAGTAGAAGCACTCATCATAATCCCATGGACGTTCTAAGTGCTTTACATACGTTACTCCAGCAAAAGAGGTCTATTATTTGTAGAAACTAAACAAGAGACATCTGGATGCTCATTATGTAGCTTTATTTGTAAAAGTTCATTGAGCAGTACACTTATAATTTGTGAATTTCTTTTTTTTTTTTGAGACAGAGTTTCGCTCTTGTTGCCCAGGCTGGAGTGCAATGATGCAATCTCAGCTCACTGTAACCTCCACCTTCCGGGTTCAAGCGATTCATCTGCCTCAGCCTTCCTGAGTAGCTGGGATTATAGCCATGTGCCAACACACCCGGCTAATTTTGTATTCTTAGTAGAGACGGGGTTTCTCCATGTCGGTCATGGCTGGTCTCGAACTCGCGACCTCAGGTGATTCGCCTGCCGCAGCCTCCCAAAGTGCTGGGATTACAGGCGTGAACCACTGCGCCCAGCCAATGATTTGTGCATTTCTGTATGTTATTTATCAATAAAACGTTTTTAAAATAGACTAAAATGCAAATAAGTGAAAATGAACCACAGAGGTTATAGACTTAGAGACAAGTAGGGAAAGTAGAGTATGCTAGACTGAAAATAGGAGGAATAAAGTCTGGGATTCTATTTCTCATATCTAGTTCCTGGAATATAAGCAGGCAGTCTTATATCCCAGATAGGAGATTTAAAGGATCCTTCTCTGAAGAATTGAGCCACATCAAAGAATAGTCTACTGGTACAGGTACCTCAACCAAAAAGCATCCTGCTATCCAATTGCCATACATCAAAGCCCACCCCTTCTCCCAGGCATTCAGAACTTCCAGCCAGCTTTTTAGTGCCTCACTCTTAAATATGAACAAATCACTAAAGATTTCAAACAACTCAAGGAAAGTTCCAACGTGAAAACCAGAAGTGAAACAAGCCAAAAAACAGAAAAGGGGAGGTGGGAGAAAATATAAACAATGACAAGAACAAATAAAAACATTTTAAAAAGCTGGGCGTGGTGGCTCACGCCTGTAGTCCCAACACTTTGGAAGGCTGTGGTGGGCAGATTACTTGAGGTCAGGAGATCAAGACCAGCCTGGCCAACATGGTGAAACCCCGTCTCTACAAAAATAAAAAAGATTAGCTGGGCGTGGTGGCGCACGCCTGTAATCCCAGCTGCTCCGGAGGCTCAGGCAGGAGAATCACTTGAACCCAGGAGGCAGAGGTTGCAGTGAGCCGAGATCGCACCACTGCACTCCAGCAACACTGTCTCCAAATAAATAAATAAATAAATAAATAAATAAATAAATAAATAAAAAAAAAACATTTTAAAAAAAGCCCTACTAAGCTTCTACTCCAGTATATGCAGAAAGATAAAAGTGTTATATTCATAAAACATGAAGCATGAGCGAGAAAGAGCCCCACATGGAGGCATACCATTGTAAAATTTCAAAGTATTAAAGCAGACCTTAAAAGCTTCCAGAAGTAGGAAGAAGTAAAAGTTTCCATACAAAGGATCAAGAATAAGAATGGCATTTGGCTTCTCAATAGAAATCAGTAAAGCTGAAAGACAGTGGAACCATACTTCAAAATTATTAGTGAATATGATTTCCAATGTAGAATTCTATATTCAGTCAACATATCAATTGAGTTTTAAGGTAGAATAAATACATTTTCAGTCATGCAGTGCTTAAATAATTTTCCTCCCATGCACACACTCACAAGAAGTGACTAGAAGACATGCTCCACTAAAACTAAAGGGCAAACCAAGAAAGAGGAAGACATGGCATCCAGGAAACAGATGATCTGACACAGGATATTGAAATAGGAAGACAGAGGCATCTAAGAAAATAAAATGGAATGGATAGATCATCTATTAATTTAACTGTCTATAAAATTATATTGAAAGTCTGGCTCTCTTCTCAGAAACCCAGCCCCCTCACCCCTCATTCACCCTAGAGGAAAAATAAAGAAGCTCTGTTTCATAGTTCGGGATGACTTAGCCATAGGTACAGGCAGGGCTGCCATATATAACTGCATAAGTTATGCACTGCACAACTCCACAGAGCACCACAGAAAAACGAAGCAAATGAAAAGGAGAGGCAATTGTTAAATCCAGGAAAAGCAAATGTTTAAGAAAGGAAATGTAATTATAATATATTACGTGGCTCATCAGTTAATTATTTACACATAATAGTTTATCCAAAAGTTGCTATAACTCTGTTGAGAGGATGAGGAGGAGAGAACTGGGGGGAAGATAAGAAAGCCTGAATAGATTATGGTACATCCATGTAGTAGAACACTGCAGCCATTACAAAGAAAATGATGGCACTGTATGTATCCATCTGAAAGGAGTCTGTGATACATTAAGTGAGGCATAAAACCAGTTGTAGCCCAATGTCTATTGACTAATCCTATTTTTGTTTTAAATATATAAATAAAGTTATATGCATTCTGGTGTATCTGCTGATGGCCCTGGTGAGTGAGTGAAGTAAATTGTGGGAGAGAGGTTGTAGCATGTCCAATAGAGGCCTCGTCTCTAATTCCTAAGGACAACTCCTAGGGAGTCCTAGTGGTGGTTGATGGTCTCTAAGAGTTGTTGGTGGCATTTGCATTAAAGACCTCTCCTCGGCCGGGTGCGGTGGCTCACGCCTGTAATCCCAGCACTTTGGGAGGCCAAGGCGGGCAGATCATGAGGTCAGGAGTTCGAGACCAGCCTGACCAACCTGGTGAAACCCTGTCTCTACTAAAAATACAAAAATTAGCCATGCATGGTGGTGTGTGCCTGCAATCCCAGGTACTCAGAAGGCTGAGGCAGGAGAATCGCTTGAACCTGGGAGGCAGAGATCGCAGTGAGCCGAGATCGCGCCACTGCACTCCAACGTGAGCGACAGATTGAGACTCTGTCTCAAAAAACAAACAAAACAAAACAAAACAAAACAAAACAAAACAAAACTCTCTTCTTGGTGCTGAGAGTGACTCTATTAGAAGCCTAAGTGAGGAGAGCCTAGTCTTTAAAACCAGAGTTCCCTGGTTGTTAGAAGGATGATCTCTGGGCTGCTCTGCAATGTTGGCTCCGCTAGGACTCAGGGATTCAGGGCTGTCTCTTGGTGCAGTGGAAAGTGGGGAGCAAAGACTGCTGTCATAGAAGGCCTACTTTAGCAAAGTCTCTCTGAGTTTCAACTGACCTTTCAGACCTGTGCGTGGAATTGGGAGACACTCCAGAAGGCAGAGGCCTTGTCTCTGGGCATTGTGATTAGCACCAGCAGAGGCCACCATAATTGGTAATATGGTTCTGCAGCCTATGCCCCCCACACAGCTATGTGTGAGGAAATGAAATCTAGCCTATACTGTACTAGTAACCAAGCCTCGTGTACTAATTCAGGGGTGTCATGGTCAGCAGAGAAGGCAAACTTTCTTATGACTGGCCTATCCAAAGAGGTGCCTTTTTCCAATTAATCTACCCGAAGGGGAGACTATTTTTTGCAATGTTTCTGCTCCAAAGGTCATGCCCTTTTCTAATTTGCCCTAAGGGGTCTTATGTGCTAGCTGTAGCCTTTGCTCTTTCTAAAACACTGATATGCAGATTGTAGGTCCTTAAGTCCTAATGGTCCTTTATCAGAGGTCATGAGTAATCATAATATAAATATTGTACAATAGTTAAAAAAGAAGAAGAAGAAGAAGAAGAAGAGGAAATCCTGAGTAATCAGAAGCCTTCCCTGGAAGAGGCCCTTTCTCCTTGCCTCTCTGAGTGAGCCCTGGCCAGTCTCCTCGCCTCAGGCAAATTGACATAAGAAAATGACTCTGGTCAGATTAAATCAAGATGGCAGCCTACGCACCTGTAACTTTGTTCTCATCCACCCCGCTTCAAATCCCTTAAAATATTACAATGGCAAAATAAGAGCAGTATAATTAAAGGAAAGTGTACCATCAGCAGTCCAGAAATTGTGAAGAATCCCCTGAGGATAGAAATCAGTTAGAATCATATTGATAAGAGAGGAAGAGAAGCCTGGTCCAAAACCTGCAAGAGAAGATTACGGGAGTAAATCCAGAGAAAATCAAATTTCAGAATAAATAAATGCAAACGCATGGGAAGGGGGAACTTCCAGTTAATTAAAGAATTGCATTCACTACAATTGGAATGGAGCAGTTAAAAAAACAAACAAACGAGAACTATATTCAGAAAAGAAGGGTCACTTCTGTGGCTGTTTCTGTCCTTCCTTCCCCCCCCAACTTATTCCAAGGTTAAAACCTAGAATTTCACACTAAAGAAAGCGAACTACTTGCTTCCAAAGGTTTGCTAATGTGAGTGTAGGATCCTAGAAAAACGAAAACAACAGAACAGACCTTTGTGTAATCTGGACTTTCAGGAAATATAGGGAAAAAAACAGAAGCAGTTTTGATCGTGAGAGAAATACACTCCTGAGTAATACCAGTGAAACTGCCTTTGCAAAATTATGACAGTAAAAGGCCTTTATGCTTTTTCCCTTCTTGGATCTTGTTTTTTGAGGAAAAGGTTTTTTTCTTCCCAGTTGACTGAATTATGTTTCTCCATTTACTTCTGTCTGCCCTCTTGCCACCCTTGATGCCCACATGAGAGGACCTAAGATGATTCCTAACAGCGTGGGACCCCTCAGGAAAAACAGAAGGCACCACAGACTCTGTTTTGGGTGGAACCTCTGTTTTCCTCATGGAACCCCAGGAGTCGTAAGCAAACAGATTAGATATAAGGCTCTACTCTGTTTTGCATTGTAATACCTGACCTTTTTACTTTGCGTATTGAGATAGCTTTTAGCCTTGGTATGTAATAGCTAGGTAGGAGATATACTTTTAGGGATGGTTAATGGTAGTTATGGGGGGATACTCGGTTCTTTGCATGTTTAGATAATAAAATAATGCTTTTGGTCACCTGGAAGGCATGGAAACATTCCCAGCCCGCACTGAGAGGTAAGGCTCTGATATGGTTTTGCTGTGTCCCTATCCAAAATATCATCTTGAATTGTAATCAAAATTGTAATCCCCACGTATTGGGGGAAGGTCCTCGTGGGAGGTGATTAGATCTTGGGGGTGGTTCCCTCATGCTGTTCTTATGAGAGTGAGTGAATTATCATGAGATCTGATGGTTTTCTAAGGGGATTCTCCCCACTTTGCTCTGCACTTCTCTCTCCTGCACTCTGTGAAGAAGGACGTGTTTGCTTCCATTTCTGCTGTGAGTTGTAAGTTTCCTGAGGCCTTCCCATCCATGTGGAACTGTGAGTCAATTAAACCTCTTCCCTTTATAAATTACCCAGTCTCAGGTATGTCCTTACAGCAGCATGAGAACGGACTAATACAGGCTCCCATGGGGGATGGCCTGATTATAGAATGGGTTGATTGGCTTTGGTTTGGCCACCAGCCTCAGAGGAATGCCCTTGCAGTGGGATTCAGGTAAAAGCATTGTGTTGTGTCATCCCACAGTATTTAGTTTTTCTGGGGGACCCAGACTTTGGTGTGAAAATGGGATCCTTGATTTTTGGGGATTTGTTCTGCCTTCCAGCTGTGACTGCCTATTAGGCCCTAGAAACTGCATGCCTCCTTGACCCTGTTCCTTAAAAGGCTCCATCTTAAAGCCAGTAGTCCAATGAAGAAACTTATATCTTTAAGGAAATGTCCACATGTAAGGGTGTCTGCTTTTCCTGGCTGTCTTAACTGAACTTTTACTCGCACCATTTTTTCCTTGGTTTGAGTAAAATATGAATCCTCTATCTTGTTTCACCTAAGAATTGTCCCTTTAGAAATGCAAATTTAGAGTTGCCTAGCTGACAATTGTTCAGGGCAGGGAACAAGTAATTAAGAGAGTGGTCTCAAATGGAGAAAAGAAATTTTAAAACTGGGCAAATGAAGAATCTTATAACTCTACCAGATCTGCTTTTGTCTGTCTGTCTATACATTTGTATGTGTCCTGTGTGTGATGTTTCAATTACCAAAATATATGAAAGAGCTCTAATTAATTGGCTTCAATAAATATAAACACTTGAAAAAATAGAAACTTTAATGCTTTTTAGTTCATGTGGCATTAGTAATCTTTGGTAAATATAGTTTTAAGATTTTTGGTAAAATAAAATAAAGATGTCTTCAGAATTTAGACATTTAGTCTGAATCAGGCAGGTCAGACAGTCTTTGTCAGATGTTTTAAGGTCATAAACTGCTACTATGACATTTTTGATAATTGTTTGACTTGTCTGTTTTACAGCCATTAGATTCTAGGTAAGGCCTGGGGACATATGGAGTTAACTGTGTCCCCTAGCTAGTCTGGAAAGAGTCAGACATTGTCTACAGCTCTGTCCTTGTCCTGGGCTCTGAAATCTGATACACTGTCAAAGTTGCTTACTTACTAAGTTTCTCACTAGAATAAAAATTGCTGAGAGTTAACATTGTAACATATGTAATTGAGATTACTGGCAAAATAGTTACATGTAAGGCATATAAAGAAAGTAGAATGTGTTTTGGTAAGAGGTTATAAGAAGGCATGGAAATATGTTTTTTTTGTTAAAAGGAAAGTAATTTTGTCTAGTTTAGAGGTTTTTATGGAATGTCCTAAGTTAAAAGAATGATAGGACAAAACTGAAGCCTTAAGCAAGTTGTAGAAGTTTGTAAAATATTGATCTTATAAAGGAAGTTCTGTGTGTGAACAAGTTGGACACAATTTGAAGGGGATTATTTAGTTTTTCTATAAATTAAACATAAAAATAAAAAGCACATCTGGGTCCATGTGCCAGAATAACAGGGTTTCTTTGGAGCATCGATCTGCTCTTTAATAGAAAATTGTAAAGAGTTATAAAAGGTTTACAAAAATTTTAACTTATGGTCAAACTGATTAAAATTGGACAGATTTGTTTATAAAGTTTTATTAAAATAGGTTTAACATTAATAGTATACTAATGCAAAGGCAAAATTTGGTTTTCTCTTTTGATCAAGATTTTCATGTAATATTAAAATAATAAAGATTTGTGTTTGCCTTTTGGGTAAACTGTAGGACAAAAGGAAAAAAGAAAGGAGAGAGAAGAGACAGATTCAGTTGGTCCCATGCTGTCTTTATTGGGTCTTGTTGTTTGGAAAGCTGGGTCTCCCAATGAGTAAAGATTTTTGCCTTTTTGAAATTTTTTCAGTTATCACTTTGGCTAATTGAATGACCTGTGATCCTATTTTGTGATATCAAGTGTTTTTAATCATTGATATTTGGCAGATCTTCCAAAATAAAAATTTCAAGTTCTAAATTCAGTCCTTTTGTCCTCATTAATTTTTTTAAAGATATTGGGTCCCCTGATGTCCAAAAGAGACATATTTGGCTTATTTGGTATGTTACAATCATACAGGGAGCATTGTCATGTGTGAAATGGCATTTGGCTTTCTTTGGGATGTATTTTTATGAATGTGTTATTAATGTGTGTTCTAGAATTATGTGAGACTCCTATAATTTTAATATGACTTATGTATGTTATCAGTAATAATTATGATTATTATGTTAGATTGTTGTATGCCACAAAATAACCAAATTTCTTTGTTAATTGTGTCTTTAACCATGGGTGTTCTGATTCTCTTGTCATCTACAATTGATTTGCTTTAATCCTTTTCAAAAGGTGGTTTTATATTCAGCTATGGGACTCTGACAGGGGCTCTTGAATGCAGTTTCCTGATAACTTTAGAAATTGTGTCACTGGAATAAAGAAAAAAAACTTCCAGGACTCTCGTGGAGAGCTTATGTGTCCATAAGGATTGTTGGCCCAATATCAAATAGAGCAGGAGTTAATCACATGGACTGAACTAATAGAAGACTGAAATTATCTTTTTATGACTTTTTGCTTAAAATGTTGCTGATCCTTTTTGGTTTGCTTTTCAGAGTTAAGAAAACTTTTTTTCTTTTTAAACATTTTAAAATTCTTTTGAGACAGTCTTGCTCTGTCACCCAGGCTGGAGTACAGTGGTGTGATCTTGGCTCACTGCAACCTCTGCCTCCTGGTTCAAGCAATTCTCCTGTCTCAGCCTCCCAAGTAGCTGGGATTACAGGCACACATGACCATGCCCAGCTAATTTTTATATTTTTAGTAGAAGCGGGGTTTTGCCATGTTGCCTAGGCTGGTCTCAAGCTCCTGTCCCCAAGTGGTCCACCTACCTCAGCCTCCCAAAGTGCTGGGATTACAGGCACTCATGACCACACCCAGCTAATTTTTGTATTTTTAGTAGAAACGGGGTTTTGCCATGTTGCCCAGGCTGGTCTCAAACTCCTGTCCCCAACGGATCCATCCACTTCAGCCTCCCAAAGTGCTGGGATTACAGGTGAGAGCCACCATGCCTGGCCAACTTTTTTTTCTTTTGAGCTATTCGACAGCTTTTAATAATTGAGTAGAGTATACTCCTGTGAACAAAATTTGGAGCATATTTCTTTCTCTCTACCTGATTTCTCCAGAATTTGCAGACTATTTGTGATTATTCTTAACTTATGGCAATATAGTTATTTGTATAAGTTCAATAAGAATCCATTTTCTTTTGTAACAGAACACAATTCAGGACACTGGTTACATTACCAAGGCTTTTACTGTAATGACATGTTTTCAGACTGTATTGGCAAATTGAGGTTTACCTATAGAGCTGATAAGAGCCCCTTAGAAAACTGGCCTCATACTTTGTCCTTTACAGGGTTCCGAACCTGTGGCAAGTAAAGAATGTTACTTTCTGACAGGCCCAGGAACCCCAAGTTGTTTTGGTACCTTGAGAAGAGAGCAATTCACCCAATTCACACAGTTATCTGCAGGTACAAATAAATCCCTGGCTGGGCTCAAGAGGCTGTTAAAAGGTCTAATCTGAGATTCCTTATGAGAAGTTCCAGCAACGCCAGGTTTGTTTGTTTTTTTTAATGCCTTTATGGCAAATAATTTTTCTTGTTGCACTTTATGCTAATAATTAAGCTAAGCATAATAAGACTCATACTTATTTTGCAAATAAATTGGTCCTACTATGATTTGTCTTTGGTAGAATTGAAAAACTGGAGAGAGAAAAATTATGTTTTGGAAAAACATAGTATACCTGTTACTAGATTCCAGCTAATTGTTTTTGGATTCCAGTCCATTGTTTTTGAGTCTCTGCTGATGACCCAATATATGATTGGTTCTCAAGGTCATTCACCTAGGTCCCTCAAGGCTTCACATCATTTCTACAGCGACACCTGAAGCTAGGATTTTTACCCCTTATGTTAGGGCTTATTATTTATTTTAAGTCTGCTGTTCACTTAAGTACTATACTAAAGCTGTAGATAAGAGTGCTAATGTTTTGTTATACAGACCTTGGGATCCTAACTAGGCACTTGTGAATACACAAACAACTGCAAGACAGTTTCACTCCTCTTACCCTGGGGCAAACCCTACTCCAACTATGCCCCATCAGCAGGAAGAAGTTGGAGTAGTCATCCGCCTTTTCCCATCTCTGTAATTCACACCTCAGGATTGAAGTGTGCTGAAATCCAAAGGGGGGATTGAAACTGACTTTACAAAATTATGACAGTAAAAGAAGTCTGACATGGATAACTCCATCTTGCTCCTAACCTCTAAGCTGTCTTTGCTCACTACTGGGCACAGGCCAAGCTAACCATGGGAGGAATTTAGTTTATAGCTTAACTTAAAATTAAGGATGATAATAGTCCCTCACTAAAACTAACTCACTCCTTGCTTAGGGCCTGAAAACTGCCTTTGTAAGACTAATGAAAGGTGACAAGATTAGGATTATGGAAGGAACTTGAATACTGCAAAAATGTAGGTGTAGTTTGTATAAACCCTTACTGCTCAGGAGTCATGTGGTCAGAGGCCAAAGGATTTGTGACTTCCCCAATTGCTCCTATGAGTAACATCACTATTGTAGAGCCTAAAATTGGTGTTTTAAGATTTTTTTTTTTTCAGATTTTCTGGCAATGAACTGACTCTGCCTGGACCCATAACTTATGTCTCAACTGGTCCTGTGGCCCCACCCAGAGGTGGACTCAGCCCACGAGGACCGTTTGCCACACCCCTGTGATTTCATCCCCGACCAATCAGCAGCACCCATTCCCTAGCCCACTGTCCACCAAGTTGACCATGAAAACCCTAGCCTCAGAATTCTAAAGGAGGCTGATTTGAGTTAGAACTCTGTCTCCCATATTGCTAGCCTAGTGTCAATTAATCTTTCTTTACTGTAATACCTTGGTCTCAGTGAATTGATTTTGTCTGTGCAGTGTGCAGGAAGAGCCCACTGGGTGATTACACTAGAGCAAAATTATTTTGACAATTTGTAGGGAGGGAAGAGACCAGCCTTTCTATCTCCTCTGTACCCACCTACCTTAAAGTGAAGCCTGATAGGTCAAGACACTCAACCCACATACACAAAGCCCTCTATCTCAGGAGACAGGCCAGTCAGGGGACACAGACCAATGTAACTGCAGAGGAGACCCAGGTAAGCTATCTTTGCTAACTGATTTATCCCTTATTCACTAGTGTGCATAGATATCAAAGGATTACCAGAAATATTTGGAGAAAAAATATAGCATAAAAGAGAAGAACCAAAATGAATAAATAGCACAATTGACCCTGCATGGGTGTGGTGGGGGGGAAATAATATAAGGAACAAAACTCCAATTTTCAGATTATAATATTCACACATATTCAGAGCCTCTATTAATTACTCAAGTATGTAGTACAGCAAAATGAAAAATGAATCCAAAAAAAGAGGAACATGTGGAATATAAGAAATAGTGATGAGCAAAGAAACAGTGAAGCTTTGAGTTTTCCAGATGCTAGCAAAAAGCAGTAATATTTGAATTAGACAAAAATAAATTTAGAGCCAACAGTATTAAAAGAGACAAAGGGGGCTAGGCACAGTGGCTCATGCCTGTAATCCCAGCACATTGGGAGGCTGAGGTGGGAGGCCAAGGCGGGCAGATCTTCTGAGGTCAGGAGTTTGAGATCAGCCTGGCCAACATGGCGAAACCCCATCTCTACTAAAAATATGAAAACTTAGCTGGGTGTGGTGGCATGTGCCTGTAGTCCCAGCTGCTCGGGAGGCTGAGGCAGGAGAATCGCTTGAACCCAGGAGGCAGAGGTTGCGTTGAGCCAAAATTGCACCACTACACTCCAGCCTGGGTGACAGACTGAGACTCTGTCTCAAAAATTAAGAGTTGGAGTCTTGCTCTATCACCCAGGCTGGAGTGCAATCATAGCTCGCTGCAGCCTTGAACTCCTGGGACCAAGTGATCCTCCCACCTCAGCCTCCTGAGTAGCTGGGACAACAGGTGCATGCCACCACACCCAGCTAACTTTTGTATTTTCTGTAGAGATGGGGGTCTCACTGTGTTGCCTAGGCTGGTCTTGAACTCCTGGCCTCAGGTGATCCTCCCACCTCAGCCCCCCGAGTAGCTGGGATTACAGATATGAGCCACCATGCCTGGCAAAGGGATATTTAATATTGATAAAAGGTGCACTCCACCAAGAACATGTGACTGTCATGGACCTTTATGCACATAATGACATGAATAAGAAATATAAAGCAAAGTCTGTTAGAAATACAAGGAGAATAAACATTTACAAATAGTCAGTCACGGGGGGAGAGTCCCCTCTCTTGCTCTCCCTTCTCTCCTTCCCTGCTTCTCTCCTTATCTTTTTCTTGCTTTCTCCTCTTCCTTCCTCCAACAAATATTTAGCACCTTGTATGTATTAGGCATTGTGTTAGATATTGTGGGCAGAGTACCAAGCAAAACAATCTTGGCGCCTGCCACATGAAGCTGACAGTCTAGTGAGGGAGACAGACATTATTCAAATATTCATGCAAATACATGTAAAATTACAACTGTGATGAGTTCTCTATTAATTACTCAATTAATTATTCTGTAGGAGAGGCACACAGAATATGAGGTCAGGGAGGTTTTCCTGACCAAGCAAAACTTCCTCAGAGATTTGAAGACTGCACAGGAGTTAACCAGATGAAGCAGGAAAAAAAGCATTGCAAGCAAAGGGGAAAACATGTGCAAAGACCCTCTGGCAGGAGGAAGCCCAGTGCATATGGAGGACAAAAGAAAGCCAGTGTAGCTGGGGCTCAGACATCAAGTGGAGAATTTTATGAGGCTGAAGAGGTAGATATTGGCCATGCTATGCAGGGCCTCAGAGGCTATATTAATTATTTTGTTTTTAATGCTAAGAGAGATAGGAATCATTGAAAAGTTTACAGCCTGGGCAACATAGGGAGACCCCATCTCTACAAATAATAATAATAAATTAGCCAGGCATGTTGATGCATGCCTGTGGTCCCAGTTACTTGGGAGGCTGTGGTGGAAGGATCACCTGAGCTCAAGAAGTCAAGGCTGCAGTGAGCCATGATCACACCACTGCACTTCAGCCTGGGTGACAGAGTGAGACCCTGTCTCAAAAAAAAAAAAAAAAAAAAAAAGTTTAAAAGTGAAAAAGACCACACTGACTGTAAAAAGTATTGGATGAGGGGCAAAAGTCAAAGCAGGGTGATCAATTAAAAAGCTATTACTGAGAAAAGAAGATATCTTAGGTAGAAGTGGTAGGAGGAGTGGTAGACATTGAGAAAGAACGAGTAAGCTTTTTTTTTTTTCTTTGAGATGGAGTCTTGCTCTGTCGCCTAGGCTGGAGTGCAGTGGAGTGATCTTGGCTCACTGCAACCTCCACCTCCCGAGTAGCTGGGATTACAGGCGCGTGCCACCATGCCTGGCTAATTTTTTTTTTTTTTTTTGTATTTTTAGGAGAAACGGGGTTTCACCATGTTTGCCAGGCTGTTCACGAACTCCTGACCTCAAGTGATCCACCCACCTCGGCCTCCCAAAGTGCTGGAATTACAGGCATGAGCCACTGTGCCTGGCCCAAGCAAGCTTTTAAGAGACAAGGGAGAGCACATAACAAGGATGACTTCCTAGTTTCTGGCTTGTGCAAATGGATGGATGATGGTGCCATTTACTGAGTTACAGAATACTGCAAGAGGACCAAATTCTTGTTTTGGTTTTGGTTTGGGGGAAAGGAGGAAGAAGGACTAGACCAGTTGGGGGCAAGTTGGTCATCTCTCTCTCTCCAGACATCCCTTCATGTGGCTAGCTAGGGTCTCCTCACAGAATGACAGACTCAGGGTAGACAGACTTGTTACATCGTGCCTCAAGGGTCCAAGAGGGAGTGTCCCAATAAGCCCAGGTGGAAGCTGCAAGGCTTCTTATGAACTAGCCTTGTAAATCCCAGAATGTCATTTCTGCTGCATTCTTTTGGTTAAGCAAGTCTCTAAGATCAGCCCAGATTTAAGAAGAGAGGGATTAGGCTAAACAGAAAGAGAAAGTGGAAAGGCCATGTGCCTCAACTAATGAACCAATATTGATTATTGTTAACTAAAGTCTATGTTTTATTCAGATTTCTTTAGTTTTTTACCTAATGTTCCTTTTTCTGTTCCAGGATCTCATCCAGGATACTATATCATATTTAGTTATTATGTCTCCTTAGATTCTCTTGGCTGTGAAAGTTTCTTAAACATTCCTTGTTTTTGATGACGTGGACAATTTTTAAAAGTCTGTTGAGGTATTTTATAGAATTTGGGTTTGTCTGATGCTTGTTTCATAGTTAGGGGTTATGGATTTCTGGAAGGAAGATCAGGAAGGTAAAGTGCCATTATCACATTATATCAAAGGTACATGACCTATCACCGATGATGTTAACCTTGATTGTGAATATAGAAAACTATTTCCAGGATTGTTGCTATAATGGGGAATAGGAAACTTCAATGGTAGTTAATGTGGTATTCCATTTATTCATTCAACAAATATTTATTGAATGTGTACCATGTGCCAGGATCTTGGATAAAACAGTGAACAAAAACAGGCAAATCCTTGCCTTCATTGAGCGTACAATCTGGTTGAGAAGAGACACAATAAATAATAATATAACAAATTTTATAGTATGTTAGAAGGTAATGCATGCTATGGAAAAATTACATCCCTGAGCAAAAGGGATGGGAGGGCAAATGACGTTATTAGTGGAGTGACTAGGGCAATGCCTCATTGAGAAGGTGACATTTGAGCAAAGACTTGAAGGAAGGGAGGGATGTAGTCATTGGAGATCTAGGGTAGAGCCTTCCAGGTAGAAGGAACAGCCAGTGCAAAGACCCTAAGGTATGAACATGACTAGTGTGTTTGAAAAATAGGAAGGAGGAGGCGGGGCACAGTGGCTTACGCCTGTAATCCCAGTGCTTTGGGAGGCCGAGGCGGGTGGATTACCTAAGGTCAGGAGTTCAGGACCAGCCTAGCCAACATGGTGAAACCCCATCTCTACTAAAAATACAAAAAAATTAGCCCAGTGTGGTGGCAGGCGCCTGTAATCCCAGCTACTCAGGAGACTGAGACAGGAGAATTGCTTGAATCCGGGAGGTAGAGGTTGCAGTGAGCCAAGATCGTGCCATTGCATTCCAGCCTGGGCGACAAGAGCGAAACTCTGTCAAACAAAAACAAAAAGAAAGAAAAGAAAAATAGCAAGTAGGTTAGTGTGACTAGAGAAGAGTCAGAGAAAGTAGGGGAGACTAGTAGGAAATGATGTTAAAGAGATAACAGAAATCCAGATAATTAAAGACCTTGTAAGCTATTGTACAGACATTGGTTTTCTTCTAAATGAGATGGGGAACCACTGGAGATGTTTGAGCAGAGGAGAGACTTTAATTTAACTTTCATTTTTAATAGGAAAATCTGACTCGTGTTGAGAGTAGATTGTGGTAGGGGGCAGAGGTATAACACCAGTTAGGAGGCTATTGAAATAATCCAGGCAACAGATAATGATGACTTGAACCAGGATGGTAGCTGTGAGAGCTGTGAGAAGTGGGTGAATTATTGATATATTTTGAAGAGTAAATAGGATTTTTTTATTATTTGAAGATAGAATGTGAGAGAAAGAGAGGAGTCAAAGAAATACCAAAGAGTTTGGATCTAAGCAAAGGATGCAGTGCCATCCATGTGAAAGGAAGCAACTGTCATCAACTGAAGGCTGTCAGTAATATAAGTTTTCGGATGTGTGTGGGGAGGCAGAATGGGGAGAGACTAGAAGTACTGTTTTGTTTATTTTTTAATTTTATTTCAGTAGTTTTTAGGAAACAGGTGGTAGTTTTAGACATGTGCTATGAGATGTCTTTTAGATATTCAAGCAGAGAAGTCAAATAGGTACTTGGATATACAAGTCTAGAGTTTAAGGGAGAAGTCTAGGATGGAGATATAAATGGTGTTTAAAGCCAGGAGACAAGATGAGATTATCAAGAGAGGAAGTGTGGACAGAGAAGAGAATACCAAGGATAGCATTCTGGGAGAGAAGAAGGAATCAGTGAAAGAGTCTCAGAAGGAGCAGCCTTCTGAACAAAGCTGGAGGCATCATACTATGTGACTTCAAATTATATTACAAGGCTATAGTGACCAAAACAGCATGGTATTGTTATAAAAACAGACACATAGACAAATTGAACAGAATAGATAATCCAGAAATAAATCCATGTATTTATAGCCAACTGATTATAGACAAAGGCACCAAGAACATACATTGGAGAAAAGACACTGCCTTCAATAAATGGTGCTGGTGTTGTTACATGGATATATTGGGACACCCCCCCCACCCCCCACACACACACCCCACAAATAAATGGTCCTGCAAAAATTGGATATTTATATTCAGAAGAATGAAATCCGACCCCTATCTCTCACCATATACAAAAATCAATTTAAGATGGATTAAAGACTTAAACATAAGATCCGAAACTATAAAACTACTAGAGGAAAATGGGAGGAACACTTCTGAACATTTATCTAGGCAAATATTTTATGGCTAAGACCTCAAAAGCACAGGCAACAAAAACAAACAAACAAAAAGGACAAACGTGACTTAATTAAACAAAAAGCTTTTGCACAGCAAAGGAAACACAAAATAAAAAGGCAACCTACGGAATGAGAAAAACATTTGCAAACTAGGTATCTGATAAGGGGTTAATATTCAAAATATATAAGGAACTCAACACCATAGTAAAAACAATGAGAAAAACAACAACAAAGTAATTCTATTAAAAAAGTGGTCAAAGGGCATGAATAGACATCTCTCCAAAGAAGACACACAAATGGCCAAAAGATATATAAAAAATGCTCAATGTCGCTAATTATCAGGGAAATGCAAATCGAAACCACAATT
This sequence comes from Gorilla gorilla gorilla, assembly GCF_029281585.2. Classification (NCBI taxonomy): domain Eukaryota; kingdom Metazoa; phylum Chordata; class Mammalia; order Primates; family Hominidae; genus Gorilla; species Gorilla gorilla. The sequence goes on from NC_073247.2 coordinate 132,303,839, forward strand.
AGATATTGTCTGACCCCAGTTAGGATGGCTGTTATTAAAAAGCAAACAACGGATGCTGGTGAGGATGCAGAGTAAAGGGAACTCATATGCACTGTTGGTGGGAATGTAAATTAGTACAGCCACTATGGAACACAGCATGGAGGTTTCTCAAAAAACTAAACATAGAACCACCATATGATCCAGCAATCTCACGACTGAGTATTTATCCAAAAGTAAAGAAATCAGTATAACCAAAAGATACTTGCACCCCCGTGTTTATTGTAGTAGTATTCATAATAGCCAGGATGCAGAATCAACCTAAATGTTCATTAACAGGCAAATGAATAAAGAAAATGTGGTATTTATACACAATGGAATACTATTCAGCCATAAAAATGAAATCCTGTCATTTGCAGCAACATGTCTGGTCATTATGTTAAGTGAAATAAGCCAGGGACAAAACGACAAATACCACATGTTTTTACTCATCTGTGGGAACTAAAAAAGCTGATCTCATGGGGGTAGAGAGTAGAATGATAGAAACCAGAGAGGGTGGGAAGTGTACGTGGGGGGGGGGGGGTTGATGAAGAAAGATTGGTTAATGGGTACAATAATACAATTACATAGAAGAAATAAGTTACAATGTTTGATAGCAGAGTTGGGTGACCATAGTTTGCAACAATGCATTGTACATTTCAAAATAACAAGAAGAGAGGACTTTAAATATTCCCAACACATAGAAATGATAAAGACTCGAGGTGATGGATACTCTAAATACCCTGACTTCATTAATACACATTCGATGCATGCAATGAAATACTGCATATACCCTATAAATTTATGCAAATATTATGTATCAATTTAAAAGCATGTGTGTAAGACTATATTTTCAGGGGTCACTTCTATAGTTTGTTACTAGAGAAGTTTCTCTGAACAGGTAAAGATAAAAAGCACATATGTACTGTGTATATAAATGCACCAAAAATTTCTGGAAGGATATACACACAAATGTACACACAATATACACACAAAATTATTGCCAGTCATTACCTATGGGGAAGGAAGGGAAGAGTTAAGGAGGGGAGGGAGAACGAGGTGGAGTGGGGCAGGACAGGGCAGGACACAGCAGGGACACTTTAAATGTGGTAATTTAGAGAGCATAGTGTTGTGACCACTTGAGTTCAAATCCAGATTCTGGTATTTCATATCTGGGTAATCTTGGGCAAGTTACTTCTTTTTCCTCAGGTTCTTAATTCAAGAAAAGAGAAAATACTAATAGTATCTACTTTATAAGTAATTCTGAGAATTAAATGTGTTAATACCTGAACGCATTTGCAACAGTGCCTGGTACATGGTAAGTCCTCAATAAATGTTAGTTATTATGATTGTCGGCTTCTGTGTTGTTTGGATGTTATATAATGTTGGAATATTCATGTACATCCTTTGAAAAAGCCAAGAGAAAGGGGCCAGTAGAGAGTGAGAGGTTGAAAATAGGAAAGAGGTAATAATAGGTTGAGTATGGCTAGTGAGGAGACCTGTACATGAATGGGCTCTACAATGCACATGGAGGAATTACACCTAGATTGGAAGAGGGATATCTTTCATTTTAACAGTAGAAAAGGATGGCTGTGAATATATTTCTAGTTTGGTAGTAGGAAGTTGGTTTCCATCTGGAGACTTCTATCTTATCTTTGGGGCAGCTGAGTAGTTGGAGTTTTGAGGAAAACGAAGAAGATTGAGAAGTATCATTTGGGAAAATGAGAGAGTGAGTTGAAAATATGACAGGAATCCCCAGAAATATTGAAGGTCCATTTGATGTTGGTGACTACGAATTCAGAGTGGTAACAACCTGTTCATCTATGTGACTTTCTCTTGCAGTGCTTAACACCCCTGGGGGTAGGAGTGAGAAGAAAGGCTGTGAACCAGATGCCAGCATCTTTGATGAATGAGTACAGGACAGCAAAGAGGTAGAGTCAAGGTGTAACCAAATATCATGAAACTCAGAGGAAGAAGGATCAGGGGGTTTTGCCTGAGGGTGGAGGAGGAATGGTTTGAGAGGTGCAGTGTGGTTGGAAGAGGATACCCACCTTACCTCCTCTATGTGCAGTACATGCGGTGTGTTGGTATAGATCACTTTCACTGGAAAGGGCTGTAAAGGAAGCTCCATCCTCATGGGAAACCCAGGAACGTGGATATTCAGGGATGAGTTTGTGGATGGCAGAAGAGTTGTTAATCATGGAATAGTGTTCCAGGAGGCACAGCCGAAGCATGTAAGGAGTGAAGGTAGAAGTGGGAGGTCAGGGCCGGGCACGGTGGCTCACACCTGTAATCCCAGCACTTTGGGAGGCCAAGGCAGGCGGATCACCTGAGGTCGGGAGTTCGAGACCAGCCTGACCAACATGGAGAAACCCCGTCTCTACTAAAGTGCAAAATTAGCCGGGCATGGCGGCACATGTCTGTAATTCCAGCTACTTGGGAGGCTGAGGCAGAAGAATCGCTTGAACCCGGGAGGTGGAGGTTACGGTGAGCCGAGATCCTGCCAGTGTACTCCAGCCAGGGCAACAACAACAAAACTCCACCTCAAAAAAAAAAAAAAGTGGAAGGTCAGGTTCAGGGAGAAGCAGCACAGAGCAATATGGGAATGCAGTTAGAGGATAAGAACAACAATAATAATAAAACATAATAATAACAATAATAATCTAACAGGGCTTTGCATAGATTATTTCATTTAATCCTCATAAAACCTCATGAAGAGTAGACCTTAATTTTACAGATGAGAAGACAGGCACAGAGCTCAAGTGATTTGCCCAAGGTCACAAAGCAGGTATGTCAAACTGGATGCTTACATGTTGAATGATGACAGAGGAAAACAGGGATATGAATGAGGTATGGTGGGTTTGGCTCATCACAAATTTGGTTAGATGGTTAGTCCTGCTATTTTGTGATAAACAGGGGGCTCTCAGGTCTCCCCAAATTTAGCTGTATTTGGACCTGGAGGCAGGAGTTGCTGTTTTATTGGTGTTCCTTACATTGCTAGGTGTGGAAGGATCCAGGCAGTGGCATGACCAGTATATTTTCTCACCTGTGCTCTGCAGAGCAATTGGTGGTAGGGGCAGTGGTGTGGTTCTTAGATGCGTCTTGCCCTAGTTGGATATATAAGGCCAGGCTGCAGCTGCCTCTAAGGTATAAGGCTGAGAGGCAGTTTGTGGGAAATGGGAACCTACTGGAGGACTTCACAGGCTGTAGATTCTGAGAGATGTGAGGCCCAGCAGGGGTCTGGCAGTAGCCCAATTCTTTCTTGCAGTGAAAGCATCTCCTCCAGTGTTCAAAGCTTTGGCCTAGCTCCTAAAGAAACCTTTCTTTACTGAAAGGTTTGGGTGCCATGCTTGGTGCTCAAGGAAATTTGTGAAAAAGAACAGGAGGCCTTATTGCAAACTTCCTTGGGCAGCATTTTAGAGCCTTGTGTCAAGATGACCCTATAAAATCCTTTCAGGATTCTAAGAAGGTAAACACAATTGTTGAATATTTAATGCTTATTACAGCTACATTACTTATTTTAGTATAATGTATGATAGACTTGGGTTTTCTGTGTCCTGTGCTACATGTACCTCGAGGACCCTTGTAAGATAAATTTCACAGAACATTTATGTACAAGTTACAGGACAGAGAAAATGTATGTCTAAAACATAAAGGTCCTTTATTACATGACTAAATGAAGTTCATTGTTTTAATTTTTGAAGAAGTTTATTTTGAAGCATTTCTTTTTTAATGACATATGGTTAGTTGTAGCAAGTATTTATTTGAAGACAAGTTATTTGTCAGGAGCAAACCCTCAATTACAGCCTTGGAAAAACAGAATCCACTTTATGATGATACCATTTACAACACAATATCCAGAAATGCATTGCAGTGAAAAGTGGGCCCTGCTTATGTACCTGTATAGATGGGTTATGAATGAAGGTACTTATGCACACGTACAGATCTGAATAGCACGTTAATACTAATGACCAAACGTGGTATTTGTCATCATTCAGATTTAGTTTCTGTGATTGTCAGAGTGTATGAAAGTAGATTAAAATATATATGTACATGTGGTTATATATCAATTCCCATGCATGTAAGATCCGTCATAACTTAGATAGCATATGTGTAATTTTTATAAAATTAAAATTTATGGGCCGGGTGTGGTGGCTCATGCCTGTAATCCCAGCATTTTGGGAGGCCCAGGCGGGTGGATCACCTGAGGTCAGGAGTTTGAGACCAGCCTGGCTGACATGGTGAAACCCCATCTCTACTAAAATTACAAAAAATTAGCCGGGCGTGGTGGCAGGCGCCTGTAATTCCAGCTACTCGGGAGACTGAGACAGGAGAATCGCTTGAACCCGGGAAGCAGAGGTTGCAGTGAGCTGAGATTGTGCCATTGCACTCCAGCCTGGGCAACAAGAGCAAAGCTCCTTCACAATAAATAAATAAATAAATAAATAAATAAATAAATAAATAAATAAAATTTATTATTTCTTGGCTGGGCATGGTGGCTCAAGCCTATAATCCCAGCACTCTGGGAGGCCAAGGCGGGCAGGTCACTTGAGGTCAGGGATTCGAGACCAGCCTGGTCAACATGGTGAAACCCTGTCTCTACTAAAAAAAAAAAAAAAAAAAAAAAAAAATTAGCCGGGCTGGCACACACCTGAAATCCCAGGTACTCGGGAGTCTGAGGCATGAGAATCTCTTGAACCCAGGAGATGGAGGTTGTAGTGAGCTGAGATCACACCACTACACTCCAGCCTGGGTGACAGAGCGAGACTGTCTAAAAAACAGACAAACAAAAAAGTTAACTCTTACTATTATTTCTAGCACCACAGATTTTCAGTGTAATACTTTTGTCATTATTTTTTTTTTTTTTTTTTGAGACAGAGTCTCGCTCTGTCGCCCATGCTGGAGTGCAGTGACGCGATCTCAGCTCACTTCAAGCTCTGCCTCCTGGGTTCATACCATTCTCCTGCCTCAGCCTCCCGAGTAGCTGGGACCACAGGCGCCCGCCACCATGCCTGGCTAATTTTTTGTATTTTTAGTAGAGACGGGGTTTCACCGTGTTAGCCAGGATGGTCTTGATCTCCTGACCTCGTGATCCGCCCTCCTGGGCCTCCCAAAGTGCTGGGATTACAGGTGTGAGCCACCGTGCCCGGCCATTTTTTTTTTTTTCCAAGACAAGGTCTTACTCTGTTGCCCAGGCTGGAGTGCAGTGGCATGATCCTGGCTCACTGCAATCTACCTCCTGAGTTCAAGTGATCCTCCCACCTCAGCCTCCAGAGTAGCTGGGACTATAGGCACACACCACCAGGCCTGACTAATCTTTAAATTTTTTTACAGGTGGGGTCTCGCTATGGTGCCCAGGCTGGTCTCAAACTCCTGGGCTCAAGCAATTTTCCTGCCTCAGTCTCCCACAGTGCTGGGAATATAGGTGTGAGCCCATGTGCCTGGCCTATTGCTGTTTATAATGTATTTATTGTTAAATGGCAGGCTCCCAGGGTGATTTGAGAGTTGCCAGGAGAGGAAGGCCATTTGGCAAGAATCCTGACAGACAAAAGCTGGAGGAGGGTAGAGCAAGATGGCAGAATAGAAAGCGCCACCGATCATACTCCGCCCCCACAAGGACACCAAGTTAACTACCTACACAGAAGAAATACCTTCATAAGAATCAAAAATCAGGTGAGCCCTCATGTTCATACTGCTAAAAGAGGCACTGAAGAGATTAAAAAACAGCTTGGAATTGCCTACACCACCTCTCCCCACCCCCGGCAGCAATGGCGTGGTGGGGAGAGCATCTCTGGGTGCTGGGGGAGGGAGAACACAGCAATTGTGAGGCGCTGAACTCAGTGCTGTCCTGTTAGAGCAGAAAGGAAACCCAGACCAAACTCAGCTGATGCCTGCCCTTGGAGGGAGCATTTAAAGTAGCCCTAGCCAGAGGGGAATCACCAGTCTCGGTGTTCGGAACTTGAGTTTTCACAAACCTCACCAATGAGGACTATAGCACTCTGCGTCTCCAAGTAAACTTAAAGAACATTCTAGGCCATTAGGACTGCAACTCGTCGTGAGTCCTAGTGTTGAATTAAGCCCAGAGACAGTGGACTGTGGGGGCATGCGCCATACTGAGACACCAGCTGCAGTGGCTAAGGGAGTGCTGGCATCACCCCTCCCCCAATCCTAGGCTGCATGGCTTGTGGCTCCAAAAGAGACCGCTTCTTTCCACTTGAGGAGAGGAGAGGGAAGAGTGGGTAGGACTTGTGTCTTGCATCTAGGATAACAGCTCAGCCATGGCAGGATAGGGCACTGGTCAGAGTTGTGAGGTCCCTGTTCCAGGTTCTACCTCCCAGATGACATTTCTAGACACACCCGGGGCCAGAAGAGAACCCACTTCCTTGAAGGAAAGGATCCAGTCCTGGCAGCATTCATCGCCTGCTAACTGAAGATCCCTTGGGCCTTGAATAACCAGCAGCAATACCCAGGTACTACATCGAAGTCTTTGGGTGAACCTCTGAGACTTCCTGGCTTTAGGTGAGACTCAGCACATTACCAGCTGTGGTGGCTATGGGACAAAACTCCTTTTGCTTGAGAAAAGCAGAGGGAAAAGTAAAGGGGACTTTGTGTTGTACCTTACACACTGCCACAGGGGGTAGAGCACCAAGTGGGCTCTTGGGATCCCCAGTTCTAGGACTTGATTCTTGGATGGTATTTCTGGACCTGCCCTGGGCCAGAGGGAAGCCCACTGGCCTGAAGGGTGAATCCCAGGCCAGGCAGCATGCATGACAAGCTGACTTAAGAGACGTTGGGCTTTAAGGTAACATCTGTAATAATCTGGCAGTACTCCTTGTGGCCTGGGGTGGCAATGGCTATGGGGTGAACCTCCTCTCCCTTTGGAAAGGGTAGAGAAGAGTGGGAAGGACTGAACGGTGTGGTTTGAGTGCTGGCTCAGCTACAATACAATAGAACACCAGGTAAACATCTAACGTTTTTGACTCTAGTCCCTGACTCCCAGATGGAACTTCTGGACCCACCTGGGGCTTTGGGGACCTCACTGCCCTGAAGGGAAGGACACAGGCTTGGCTGGCTTTGCCACCTGCTGATTGTGGAGCCCCAGGACCTTGAGCGAACATAGGCAGTAGCCAGGGACAGGTTACAATAGGACTTGGGTGAGACCCAGTGCTGTGCTAGCTTCAGGTCTGACCCAGTGCAGTCATAGTGGTGGTGGCCACAGGGGTGCTTGTGTCACCCCACCCCAAATTTAGGTGGCTCAGAACAGAGAGACTATGTTTGGGAGAAAGTAAGCGAAGGGAACAAGATTCTCTGCCTGGTAATGCAGAGAATTCTCCCAGATCTTGTCCAAGACCATCGAGGCAGTACCCCTATGAGTCTGCAAGAACCACAAAGAAATTTAAGGTACCACAGAGAAGGAATTCAGAATTCTATCAGATAAATTTTAAAAAGAGACTGAAATAATTTGAAAGCATCAAGCTGAAATTCTGGAGCTAAAAAAATCCAATTGGCATACTACAGAATGCATCACAGTCCTTTAATAGCAGAATTGATCAAGCAGACAAAAAAATTAGTGAGCTTGAAGACAGGCTAATTGAAAATACACAGTCAGAGGAGACAAAAGAAGAAATAAAAAACAAGGAAGCATACCTACAGGATCTAGAACATAGCCTCAAAAGAGCAAATCTAAGAGTTATTGGCCTTAAGGAGGAGGTAGAGAAAGATATAGGGGTAGAAAGTTTATTTAGCGGGATGATAACGAGAACTTGCCAAACCTAGAGAAAGATATCAATACCCAAGTACAAGAAGGTTGTGGAACACCAAACAGATTTAACCCAAAGAAGACTACCTCAAGGCATTTAATAATCAAACTCCCAAAGGTCATGGATAAAGAAAGGATCCTAAAAACAGCAAGATAAAAGAAACAAATAACATTGAATGGAGCTTCAATACATCTGGCAGCAGTGGAAACCTTACAGATTAGGAGAGTGGCGTGACATATTTAAAGTGCTGAAGGAAAAACACTGTAACCCTAGAATAGTATATTTGATGAAAATATCCTTCAAACATGAAGGAGAAATAAAGACTTTCCCAGGCAAACAAAAGCTGAGGGATTTCATCAACACCAGACCTGTCCTACAAGAAATGCTAAAGGGAGTACTTCAATCAGGAAGAAAAGGGCATTAATGAGCAATAATCACCTGAAGGTACAAAACTGACTGGTAATAGTACACAGAAAAACACAGAATATTATAACACTGTAACTGTGGTGTGTAAACTATTCTTATACTAGGTAGAAAGACAAAATGATGAACCAATCAAAAATAACAACTACAAAAACTCATCAAGACATAGTCAATACAATAAGAGGTAAATAGAGACAATAAAAAGTTAAAAAGCGGTGGGGATGAAGTTAACGTGTAGAGTTTTTATTAGTTTTTTTTTTTTTTGCTTGTTTGTTCCTTTATGTGTAGAGTGTCAAGTTGTTATCAGGTTAAAATAATGGGTTATAAGTTATTATTTGCAAGCCTCATGGTAACCTCAAACTGAAGAACATACAATGGATAAAAAAACATAGAAAGACATTATGTCATATCACCAGAGAAAATCACCTTCACTAGAGGAATACAGGAATGAAACAAGGAAGAGTAGACCACAAAACAGTCAGAGAACAAATAACAAAATGGCAGGAATAAGTCCTTACTTATCAATAATAACATTGAATGTAAATAGGCTAAATTCTCCAATCAAAAGACATAGAGTAGCTGAATGGATGAATAAACAAGACCCATTGATCTGTTGCTACAAGAAACACACTTCATCTATAAAAACACACATGGACTGAAAATAAAGGAATGGAAAAAGATGTTCCATGCTAATGGAAACCAAAAAAGAGCAGGATTTGCCATACTTACATCAGTCAAAATAGATTTCAAGATAAGAACCAGAAGAAGAGACAAAGAAGGTCACCATGTAGTGACAAAGGGATCAATTCAGCAAGAGGATATAACAATTCTAAATATATATGCACCCAACACTGGAGCACCCAGACATATAAATCAAATATTATTAGAGCTAAAGAAAGAGATAGGTCCCAAAACAATAATAGCTGGAGACCTCAACACCCCATTTTCAGCATTGGACAGACCTTTCAGACAGAAAATCAACAAAGAATCATCAAACTTAATCTGCACTGTAGACCAAATGGATCTAATAGAGATTTACAGAACATGTCATTTAAGAGCTGCAGAATACACATTCTTTTCCTGAGCACATGGATCATTCTCAAGGATAGACTATATCTTAGGTTACAAAACAAGTCTTAAAAAATTCAAAAATTGAAATAATATCAAGCATCTTCTTTGACCACAATGGAATAAGACTAGAAATTAATAACAAGGGGAATTTTGGAAACTATACAAACACAGGGAAATTATACAATATGCTCCTGAATGACCAGTGGATCAGTGAAGAAGTTAAGAAGGAAACTGAAAAATGTCTTGAAACAAATGATAATGGAAACACAACCTATCAAATCCCATGGGATACAGCAAAAGCAGTACTCAGAGGAAAGTTTATAGCTCTAAGTGCCTACATCCAAAAAAGAAGAAAAACTCCAAATAAATAATCTAATGATGCATCTTAAAGAACTAGAAAAGCAAGAGCAAATCAAACCTAAAATTAGTAGAAGAAAAGAAATAGTGAAGTTCAGAGCAGAAATAAATGAAATTGAGATGAAGAGAACAATACAAAAGATCAATGAAACAAAAAGATATTTTTTGAAAAGTTAAAGAAAATTGACAAACATTTAGCCTGATTAACTAAGAAAAAAAGAGAGAAGATCCAAATAAAACCAGAAATGAAAAAGGAGATATTAAAACTGATACTACAGAAATTCAAAGGATCATTAGAGGCTACTATGAGCAACTATATGCCAATGAATTGGAAAATCTGGAAGAAATGGCCAAATTCCTAGACACACACAGCCTACTAAGATTGAATCAGGAAGAAATCCAAAACCTGAACAGCACAAAAGCAAGTAATGAGATCAAAGCTGTAATAAAAAGTCTCCCAGTAAAGAAAAGCCCAGGACCCAAAGGCTTCATTGCTGAATTCTACCAAACATTTAAAGAAGAACTAATACTTATCCTACTCAAACCATTCCAAAAAATAGAGGAGGAGGGAATACTTCTAAATTCACTCTATGAGACTGGCATTACTCTGATACCAAAACCAGACAAAGACACAATAAAAGAAAACCACGGCCGGGCGTGGTGGCTCATGCCTGTAATCCCAGCACTTTGGGAGGCAGAGGCGGGCAGATCACGAGGTCAGGAGTTCAAGACCAGCCTGACCAACATGGTGAAACCCTGTCTCTACTAAGAATACAATAAAAAGCTGGGCGTGGTGACGTGTGCCTGTAATCCCAGCTACTCGGGAGGCTGAGGCAGGAGAATCACTCGATCCTGGGAGGCGGAGGTTGCAGTGAGCTGAGATCGTGTCACTGCACTCCAGCCTGGGTGACAGAGCAAGACTCAGTCTCAGGCCAATATCTCTGATGACCACTGGTGCAAAAATCCTCGGCCGGGCACGGTGGCTCATGCCTGTAATCCCAGCACTTTCCGAGGTTGAGGTGGGTGAATCACAAGGTCAGGAGATCGAGACCATCCTGGCTAACACGGTGAAACCCTGTCTCTACTAAAAATACAAAAAAATTAGCTGGGCATGGTGGCATGCACCTGTGGTCCCAGCTACTTGGGAGGCTGAGGAAGGAGAATGGCATGAACCTGGGAGGCAGAGCTTGCAGTGAGCCGAGATCGCACCACTGCACTCCAGCCAGGGTGACAGAGTGAGACTCCGTCTCAAAGAAAAAAAAAATCCTCAACAAAATACTAGCAAACTAAATTCAACAATACATTAGAAAGATCATTCATCATGACCAACTGGGATTTATCCCTGGGATTCAAGGATGGCTCAATATACACAAACCAATCAATGTGATACAGCCTGTCAACAGAATGAAGGATAAAAACCTTCAGTTTCAGTTTGAAATAAAACTCTTTCATTTCAGTTGATGCTGAAAAAGCATTTGATAAAATTCAACATTTCGTCATGATAGAAACCCTCAATATCCGGGGATAGAAAAAACATACCTTAACATAATAAAAGTCATATACGATAGACCTGCACCTAGTATTATACTGAAGGGGGAAAAACTTAAAGCCTTTCCTCTAAGATCCAGAACATGACAGGATGCCCACTGTCATCACTGTTATTCTGAAAGTGCTAGTTAGAGCAGTCAGACAAGAGAGAGATACAAAGGGCAACCAATTTGGAAAAGAAAAAGTCAAATTATCCTTGTTTGTTGATGATATGATCTCATATTTAGAATAAACTAGACTCCAAGAGAAAACTATTAGAACTGATAAATTCATTAGAATTGTAGGATACACAATCAAAATGCAAAAATTGGTAGCATTTCTATATGCCAACAGTGAACAATCTGAAAAAGAAATTTAAAAAATAATCTCATTTACAATAGCCACATGTAAAATTAAATACCTAGGAATTGACTGAACTATAAGAAGTGAAAGGTCTCTATAATGAAAAGTAAAATACACTGGCCGGGCACGGTGGCTCACACCTATAATCTGAGCACATTGGGAGTCCAAGGTGGGCAGATCACTAGGTCAGGAGTTTGAGACCAGCCTGGCCAATATGGTGAAACACCATCTCTATTAAAAATACAAAAAAAAATTAGCTGGGCATGGTGGCACACGCCTGTAATCCTAGCTACTCAGGAGGCTGAGGCAGGAGAATTTCTTGAACCCGGGAAGCAGAGGGTGCAGGGAGCTTAGATCGCGCCACTGCACTCCAGCCTGGGCGACAGAGCGAGACTCTCTCTTGACATATAAAAAAGTCAATTCAAAATGGATTAAAGACTTAAATCTAAGACCTCAAACCATGAAACTACTGCAAGAAAACATTGGGGAAAATCTCCACAACATTGGTCTGGGCAACGACTTCTTGAGCAATACCCAACAAGTACAGACAACCAAAGCAAACATGGGCAGTGATTTGACCAGTGATTAACAACCAGAATGTATAAGGAGTTCAAACAACTCTATAGGAAAAAATCTAATAATACAATCAAGAAATTGGCAAAATATTTGAATAGACATTTCTCAAAAGATGACACACAAATGGCAAACAGGCAAAAGAAAAGTTGCTCAGCATCATTGGTCATCAGAGAAATGCAAATCAAAACTACAAGATATCATCTCACCCCAGTTAAAATGGCTTATATCCAAAGACAGGTAATAACAAATGCTGGTGAGGATGTGGACAAAAGGGAACACTTGTACACTGTTGGTGGGAATGTAAATTAGTACAACCACTATGGAGCACAGTTTGGAGGTTCCTCAGAAAGCTAAAAATTGAGCTACCATATGATCCAGCAATCCTACTCCTGGGTATCTACCCAAAAAGAAAGGAAATGAGTATATCAGAGAAATATCTGCACTCCTATGTTTCTTACAGCGGTGTTTACAACAGCTAAGATTTGGAAGTAACCTAAGTGTCCATCAACAGATGTTTGGATAAAGAAAATGTGGTACAGATACACAATGGAGTACTATTCAGCCATAAAAAAATGAGATCCTGTCATTTGCAATAACATGGATGGAACTGGAGTTGACTATGTTAAGTGAAATAACCCAGGCCCTGAAAGACTAACGTCACATGTTCTCACTTATTTGTGGGATCTAAAAATCAAATCAATTGAACTCATGGACACAGAGAATAGAAGGATGGTTACCAGGTACTGGGAAGGGTAGTGGGGGGTTGGGTAGTGGGGGGGTTGGGTAGTGGAGGTGGGGTTGGCTAATAGGTATTAAAAATAGAAAGAATGACTAAGACCTTCTATGTGATAGCAAAATAGGGTGACTTACATGGTTTGGATTTGTGTCCCCCCCCAAATCTCATCTTGAATTGTAATCCGCATAATCCCCACATGTCTGGGGAGAGACCTGGTGGGAGGTGATTGGATCATGGGGGTGGCTTTCTGCATGCTGTTCTTGTGATAGTCAGTGAGTGCTCATGAGATCTAATAGTTTTATAAGGGGCTCTTCACCCTTTGCTCCACACATTTCTTTCTCCTGCCACCTTGTGAAGAAGGATGTGTTTGCTTCCCCTTCTGCCATGATTGTAAGTTTCCTGAGCCCTCTCCAGCCATGCAGAACTGTGAGTCAATTAAACCTCTTTACTTTATAAATTACACAGACTCAGGTATTCTAGCAGTGTGAGAATGAACTAGTACTGTGACTATAGTCAATAATAACCTAATTGTATATTTTAAAATAAGTTAAAGAGCATAATTGAATTGTTTGTAACTCAAAGGATAAATACTTGAGGGGATGGACACCCCATTCTCTATGATGTGCTTATTTCACATTGCATGCCTGTACATCTCATGTACCCCATAAATTTATATACCTACTAGGTACCCATAAAAATTAAAAAAAATAATCCTGCCAGTGTGGCACTCACCACAGCTTGGGGTCTGGACATCAGTTTCACATGTTCATAATGTCAATATTCTAAATGTTGCAGAGTTGATGGATGCTGGGAATGTGGATTCTCACTAAGGATGTTCACAAGAGAGTGTTGTATAAACCAGAATGCCAATTTATTAATTTACAAATGCAAACATAATTGTTCATGCAGATTTGATTGGAACATAGCTAATTCTTTCCCTGTGGGCAGATCTTCATGGGAAGCCAAATTATAATCAGAATATTGTTCATACCATAGAATTAAGACAAGGTGTTAGTTGGATCATTTAAATGCATAGTACTGTTTGCTATAATTGCTCTAATGGCCCGTCTCCTCAATATGGACTAGAGTATTTACTCCCTGCGGAGACTGGTGTATTTGTTTTGGATGTCAGTGCCTACCCACCCCACCTCCTGAGTAGGGCTTTTTCAGGTTTTTAAATTTTTCCATGATTTCTTGGCTGATCAAAACCCTTGATTAGGCCAGGCACAGTAGCTCATGGCTGTAATCCCAACACTTTGGGAGGCTGAGTTCGGGGAATTGCTTGAGGCCAGGAGTTCAAGATCAGTCTGGGCAACTTAGTGAGACCCTGCCTGTCTCTACAAAAAATTAAAATTCGCCAGGTGTGGTAGTGCATGCCTGCAGTACCAACTACTCCGGAGGCTGAGGCGGGAGGGTCACTTGAGCCTGGGAAGTTGCAACTCCAATGAACCATGATCATGCCACTGCACTCCAGCCTAGGTGACAGAGTGAGATGCTGTCTCTAAAACAAAAAACAAAGTGAAACTCTTGATTGGCATAATTTTGTTTCTCTATCAGCTTTCTTTTTAAAAAAATTACATAAGTAAAACATGTCTCTTTAGCTATTATCTCTTAAATCAGATTACCTTCTGTAATAATTCTATGGGAATTATTCTACGGGAGCACAGTCATTCACGCCTGTAACCCCAGCACTTTGGAATGCCAAGGTGGGAGGACTGCTTGAGCCCAGGACTTTGCAACCAGCCTGGGCAACATAGACCCCGTCTCTACAAAAATAATAATAATAATAAAAATTAAAAAATTAACCGGGTATGATGGTGTGTGCCTGTAGTCCATGCTACTTGGGAGGCTGAAGTGGGAAGATTCCTTGAGCCAAGAAGGTAGAGGCTGCAGTGAGCCATGATAGCACCACCGCATTCAAGCCTGGGCAAGAGTGAGGCCCTGTCTCAATAAAAACCCGCAAAAAACTTTGGGAGCATCGTACGGTTGCCAGTGAATAAGGTTATAAGATAAAAAACAGGATGCTCAATTAAATTCAGCTAAACAAGCGCTGTATATTTTTAGTGTAAGTATATCCAAAATATTAATGAGGTATACTTACACTAAAATAAATATTCGTTGTTTACCTGAAACGCAAATTTAAATAGGCATCCTGTATTTTCATTTGCTAAACCTGGCAATCCTACCAGCACTTTAACATGAAGCCATGAGGGTTGCCTGGATTCATGCTGGTAGGTAAGCACCAATCCATTCGGTTGCCTCAGACAGGACAGAAACCATTCCCTCTAAAAAAATCGTTTACTTTGACGATAGGTAGCAACGAAGCACGGAAGAATCTTGACCCTTTGAGGAACCCGTAACTGACGCAAGTGCCATAAATGCTACTTTGATTGATTCCCCGCCCCCTCCATTCTTCTCTTCCTGCAATTGCTCTATCACTTCTTTCCTCTCAAGTCCCGCCCTTTCAGCTACCTCCAACTGCAGAGGAACCGGTTGCCTAAAAGGAGCCGGCAAAAGCGCCTACGTGGAGTCCAGAGGAGCGGAAGTAGTCAGATTTGACTGAGAGCCGTAAAGCGCGGCTGGCTCTCGTTTTCCGGATAACGACTACAGCTCCGACTGTCAGTGCCGGCCTTCCTCGTGTGAGGGGATCTGCCGGACCCCTGCAAATTCAATTTCTTTCCCATTCCGGGCCCTTCCCTATCGTCGCCCCCTTCACCTTGGATCATGTTCAAGAAGTAAGGACATGCTGTGGCCTCCATCGGCTGCTCACAAAGGCGGTGGGGTGGGGGTGGGGAAGAGGGCGAGAGCTAAGATCCTCTTTCTCTCTCCCCCGCCCCTGCCATCCTGACTCCCTAAGGTTTTCTATAGTACTATGCTCTCACTCCCGACTTGAACACTTCTTTAAGCTTTCCATCCGTAGTCCTTAATTGGGTTTCAGTCCCTCCACTCCCATTGTTTTTTCTCCTTACCCCTCTTTCTCTTTTGCCCCCTCCCCCAATTCTGTCTCCATTCCTAGGGTTCTACCAATCACATCCGTGCACTGTGATTTAGAGGCATATTCTCTGTAGCTGAGAGGGGAGCCCTGCGCTCACTGCCATATGTTTATTAGTTATGAACTGAATAAAGGAAGGCTTGACTTCCTGGGTCATGGGAGTGAAGGAGTCTGGGTGACAGGAAGCAAGCGGCCTGTCATGCCTATTGCCTAGCTGCCAGATTAACCTTGCCTTGAAAATAACGATTGCCCCATAGGCTATTCAGTGTAAGGAAGACAAAAATTCCTTGGGAACCTACTAGTGGGTTTGCCTTCCAGATTTGGTAGACGCAAAAAGCAAAGGGGGAACATGGGCAAAGGAAGGTGGGTTTTGTGCGTGAAATTTTGAGCAAAAACGAATAGGGATCTTAGAAATCATTATTATCATCACTTAAAAAAAATCTCAGCAGATTACATAGCCTAGCAGGGGCCGATTTTCTATGTTATGCTTGGGTTGGTCTTTTGTATCTCAAGAATTGAGGGTTTTGTTTTTTGATCTCAGGTTTTATTATTGGTGGGAGCCTGTGTTTCTTCCTGGGTAGAACTGAATAAGATTTTCCAGGAAAGGCATTTGTGTAGCTAATTACAGATTATGGTGCAAAGTATGTCTCATATTCCTCCCCCTAACCCCAGCTAATTGCTGTATACTTGACAGTTTATTTCAATATTGTATTAAGACATTGGTTTTGTGCTGGACAGAGTAAAAGGGAGATGGTATTTTTTTTTAAAAGAACAATTTATTTCATAATTAAGTATCTAAATACTTGGTTGGGAATAAATGACTAATTAGAACAGTACCTTTAGGTATTCTGATACCTCTACTTAGAAATGCCTTTTCTTTTCTTGCAAAAATTACTTGGCAGATTTGATGAAAAAGAAAATGTGTCCAACTGCATCCAGTTGAAAACTTCAGTTATTAAGGGTATTAAGAATCAATTGATAGAGCAATTTCCAGGTATTGAACCATGGCTTAATCAAATCATGCCTAAGAAAGATCCTGTCAAAATAGTCCGATGGTAAGTCTTTGTTTTTGTCTGTGTAAAGCTCGGTGTAGCTGAATATTTAATGATTAGATTGCACTCATACTAAATGGAATTATTTTCAGATTAACTATTGATAGATTAATAATGGGGTAGACACAGAATAACTCTAAAACTCCAATATTTGTATTTTCAAAGATTTTCTATGTCCCTGAAAAAATGTGGCTTTGTGTATTGATTGTTCTAGTAAAGAGTTAAATGTTTTAGTTCAGAGTTGGATTTAATTTATTTCAGTTTGTTGTTTAGAGAATTGTTTTATTGAATTACCTAACAATGGAATTAATAAAATGTGAAATAAAATTGGTTGTAGCAGGTAATATTTTTCTTTTTTTCTCTACTGGACTTGCATGATAGGAAAAACAATGTAAACAATATTTTTTGGCCAGGATTTTTACTGACTTTTTAAGAAAGTTTATCACTGTATATGCGTGTTTTATATTGTGAATTTTTGAAAGAAAATATCTAACTTGGTACTTTGTGACATTTGTCTTACAGCCATGAACATATAGAAATCCTTACAGTAAATGGAGAATTACTCTTTTTTAGACAAAGAGAAGGGCCTTTTTATCCAACCCTAAGATTACTTCACAAATGTAAGGTTTTTTAATTTTTATTTTTTGAAATTTTACTCCTATTGCAATATTCAAATGTAAAGTCTTGTAAGAAATATGCATTTAATCAGATAAGACACTGGTGGGGGAGAAAAACAGAAATATGCATTTGGGAATATTGAAAGACACAAAAAGAGTTTAGAGTGACTTCTGATAATTGACTCATTATTTATTAGTACTAGGTAATAGTGGATGTAAAACTAAAATGAATGCCCATCTTGTGGTAAATCTGAAAAATGCAGATTCTCTCATGCATTCCAGAAAGCCCAAGAAAGATCATTTATTCATTCATTCAACAAATATTTATTGCCGGGCACGGAGGCTCACGCCTGTAATCCCAGCACTTGGGGAGGCCAAGGCGGGTGGATCACCTGAGGTCAGGAGTTCGAGACCAGCCTGGTCAACATGGTGAAACCCCGTCTCTACTAAACATACAAAAGTTAGCCGGGCGTGGTCACAGGTGCCTGTAATCCCAGCTACTCGGGAGGCTGAGGCAGGAGAATCACTTCAACCCGCGAGGCGGAGGTTGCAGTGAGCAGAGATCACGCCATTGCACTCTAGCCTGGGGAACAAGAGCGAGACTTAGTCTCAAAAAAAAAAAAAGACAAATATTTATTGAACTTACTATGTGCTAGGCACTCGGCTAGGTGCTGAGAATACAATGGGAAGCAAAGACATTGTCTCTGTCCTTAAGAAACTAATAGTCTAGTTTGGAGAATAAACAACAATTAGATAATTACACAAATATGTATTTACAAACTGTGATAAGCATTGTGAGCATTTTCATCTTTTATATTTGTATCTATTTGCCTAATAGAGAAAAGTCTATATATGGGAAAGCATTGACTAAGTGTCCTTCCATCCAGGTATTTCCTGTGATGTGTGTAAATGCATTTTTTTTTTAAATTGGGCTCTCTGTTACATAGTTTTTAAAAATTGATACGTCATAGCTGTACATTGTCTGCTGTTGTGGTGCCTGTATCCCCCACCACCTATATATATTTATAATAGTTGTACATATTTTAGGGGTACATGTGATATTTGATACCTTTATACAGCGTGTAATGATCAAATCAGGGTAATTAGGGTATCTGTCACCTCAAACGTTTATCTTTGTGTTGAGAAGATTACAATTCTTCTAGCTATTTTGAAATATACAGTAAATCATTGTTAAATATAATTTCCTTATTGTACTCTCGAATACTAGAACTTATCGACCTGTATTTTTATACCCCTTAACCAACTTCTCCTCATCCCCTTGTAGTTTTTTTTTTTTTAATTAACAGGCTTTTATTTTTTAGAGCAGTTTTAGGTTTCCAGAAAAAGTAAGCAGAAAGAACAGAGTTCCCTCTCCCCAGTTCAGATTCCCCTATGAATAACATCTTGTTTTGGAATGATACATTTGTAACAATTGAACCAGCATTGATACATTATTATTAACGCAAGTCCTTAGTTTACATTAGGGTTTACTCTTTGTATTCTACAGTTTTATGATTTTTCCCAAATACATAATGTCAAGTATCTACTGTTAAAGTATCATACAGAATGGTTTTACTGCCCTAACATCCTTTGTGCTCCACCTATTCATCCTTCCTCCCCGCACTTCCCCAACCCCAGGTAACCACTGATCTTTTTAATCGTTTTTTTACTCTGCGTTTTTCACTTAACATTATATCACAAAAATTTCCCAGGGCATATTAAGTAGTCTCCAAAAACCATAGTTTTGAAATTACGGTTTTTGGAGAATACTTGGGAGGCTGAGGCGGGAAGATTGCATGAGTCCAAGAGTTCAAGGTTATTGTGAGGTATTGATTGCTCCACTGCACTCCAGCCTGGGTGGCAGAGCAAGACCCTGTCTCAAAAAAACAAACAAAAAAGATTACCAGTTTGGTAAACAAATGATAGTGTTTCAGAGTTTTCTTTTGTATCTGTCAGATTAATTTGGGGAAATACTGTTCAGATCCTTTGCCTTTTTCTGTTGAGTCATTAGTCTTATTATTAATATATTGTATTTCTTTTCTTATAGATCCTTTTATCCTGCCACACCAGCAGGTTGATAAAGGAGCCATCAAATTTGTACTCAGTGGAGCAAATATCATGTGTCCAGGCTTAACTTCTCCTGGAGCTAAGCTTTACCCTGCTGCAGTAGATACCATTGTTGTATCCTTCCCAGGCTAAAACTGCTGAAAAATGTATTCATTGTGCTCTTATCATTACTGCGAAAGGTGTACCATCCAAGAGAACATTAGATGTACTTTTTTGAAGGTTACTGTTACTCTTATCTCATGCCTTTCTGGTTACATTTGAAGTTGTACAAAGTAATTTTATTTGTTGCTGCTAAATTATCTCATCTTAGGTCATTTCTTAGAAGTTAAATGAGAATAAGTTACAAAAGAGTCTCAGCTGCATTTCAGCCCAGTCAGGGCCTACTGTTATCAGACTTAGGACACAATAGGGAATTCTTGATTACTAGGGGAAAGGATATAGATGATATAATTGGATCAGCTTTTTGGATATCAACTTGCCACTGTAATGTTCATTTTGACTTACTGACATACGTTGGAGTGAAAGCTCTCAAAAGGGAAAAGAATTTAGGCAACAGGTATAGGTATCTCTTACCAAGCAACAATTTTGTGTTAGGAGTGAATAGTGGGAAATATTGGCAACCTCCAACTTTTATTTTGAAAATTAATTATTTGAAAAGTTGAGTTTGGGGGCCTCAGAGCACGTTTTCTCAAAGAGAAATGTCAGAGTCCCAGATGGTCCTTAAAGATCGATTCAACTCCTGACATAGCTGAATAATTCTGCACTATTTCCATTTCTACCATGCTGTTTCAGCTATTTTCTAGATTAAATAGATTTTTGTGACTATTCTGGACAGGAGAACATCTTCTCCTTTATCATAGCTAAAGTAGCCATTTGCCTCGGGTATAGAAAAGGAATGGTACTTGGTGGGAATAGGGAAATTACTTTTAGAGTGTGTTTATCTTATTTTAGTTTTTGAGATGGAGTCTCGCTCTGTCGCCCAAGCTGGAGTGCAGTGGCACGATCTTGTCTCACTGCAACATCTGCCTCCTGGGTTCAAGCAATTCTCCTGCCTCAGCCCCTCGAGTAGCTGAGGTTACAGGCACCCACTACCACACCTGGCTCATTTTTGTATTTTTAGTAGAGACAGGGTTTCACCATGTTGGTCAGGCTGGTCTCAAACTCCTGACCTCAGGTGATCCACCCGCTTTGGCCTCCCAAAGTGCTGGGATTACAGGTGTGAGCCACCACGCCTGGCCAGGGGTGTGTTTAAGAAGAATAAGAAAAAAAAATGATATTCTCTGTTGGGGCAGTTATAGCGAAGGGGTAGTATAAGTAGTATGTTTATATTCTAGGAACAGCTTATGTTGACATGCTTTTTGCCTAATAGGTGCTCACATATTTGGAACACTGAGTGAATTGAAAATCAAGGGAGAAAAGTGAGGACGGGTTTTTTGTTGTTGTTGTTTGTTTTTAATATTTATTAAGTGTTGGTAAATTTATAGTTCTGGAGTTAACCTTAAATGGAAAATTTCCTTAGTACCTAGTCTTTACTTTTAAAAATAATTTTTATTTTGAAACAGTTACAGATTTAGAGAAAGTTGTAAAAAAAAAAATGGTACAGAGAGGTCTTGTGTACCCTGAATCTTGACTTTTTAAAATATGTACTGCAGTGTTTAACATTCCAGAAACTTCAAATGTTAACCAAGACCACTCTGGTTTTTCTAGAAAGGTTGAAACTGTTATATCAGGCTCTTAAAGATAGACTGGGAATTTACCTATTATTTTAAAACAGCCTTTACATAAAACCACCATTCAGGCCGGGTGTGGTGGCTCATGCCTGTAATCCCAGCACTTTAGGAGGCTGAGGCGGGCAGATCACCTGAGGTCAGGAGTTCGAGACAAGCCTGGCCAACATGGCGAAACCCTGTCTATACTAAAAATACAAAAATTAGCCGGGTGGGGTGGCATGCGCCTGTAATCCCATCTACTAGGGAGGTTGAGGCAGGAGAATTGCTTGAACTCAGGAGGCGGAGGTTGCAGTGAGCTGAGATCATGCCACTGCACTCCAGCCAGGTGACAAAGCAAGACTTCATCTCAAAAAAACAAACAGCCGGCTATGGTGGCTCACGCCTATAATGCCACCACTTTGGGAGGCTGAGGCAGGCGGATCATGAGGTCAGGAGTTCAGACCAGCCTGGCCAACATGGTGAAATCCTGTCTCTACTAAAAATACAAAAATTAGCTGGGTGTGGTGGCACGCGCCTGTAGCACCAGCTACTCGGGAGGCTGAGGCAGGAGAATTGCTTGAACCTGGGAGGCAGAGGTTGCAGTGAGCCAAGACTGCGCCATTGCACTCCAGCCTGGGCAACAGAGTGAGACTCTGTCTCAAGAACAAACAAAAATCCCCACTAGTCAGTGATCAGAATAATTAATCAGAACAATTAATATTTATTGATTTCACAGTTTTTAGTATTTATGTGCAAGAAATTTTACTCCTTTTTTTGTGTGACTTATTCTGGTTTTGTTAGCATGGGGTTATAGTATTAACATTTGACTTGAAAGAAAAGGGGTTATTAGATTTATTCATTTAGCATTTACTGAGTATTTACAGTGTACCCACAGACTCTGCTAGGTCTCTGCTCTCAAGGAGTTAATGGTCTAGGAGAAGACACAAGAGGGGTTTCAAGTGGCTTAACTAGTAACATGATCATTATTTGACACCCTTCCCTTGATGGGGAGGCCCCAAGGCATTTTGATAAATAGTTTTCTTAGCTGTGTTCTTTCAGGCTATCATGGCAGAAGGAAAACAGCATGCTCTATGTGTTGGAGTCATGAAGATGTCTGCAGAAGACATGTAAGTCTTACTTTAGGCCCCCTTAACTTTTGATATATGGGTAACCAACCCAGGAAGCATCAGAATTACAGGCGAAATTTGCTGTCATGCATACCACATTACACAAATATCCAAGCACAGAAGCTTTATTTCTGATATTTCCTAACACTTAGGAAGCCAATGAAACCTATTTTGTCTTCAGGATTGTAGTCTTTCTTAAGCACTGAAAAGAACCCATGTGCCAACACAGCTGTTTTATATGTGTGTACGTGGTACTTTAGGAATCTTATTTAGTATCATTTAAATTGGGGGAGGAGGGAAGATCTTACTGCTAGCTTCATTTTATTTATTTTTATTTTTTTAAGTTTTTTTGAGATGGAGTCTCACTCTGTTGCCCAGGCTGGAGTGCAGTGGCACGATCCTGCCTCACTGCAACCTCTGCCTCCCAGGTTCAAGCGATTCTTGTGCCTCAGCCTTCCAAGTAGTTGGGATTACAGGTGTGCGCCATAATGTCCAGCTAATTTTTGTATTTTTAGTAGAGATGGGGTTTCACCATGTTGGCCAGGCCAATCTCGAACTCCTGACCTCAAGTGATCCACCCACCTCAGCCTCCCAAAGTGTTGGGATTACAGGTGTGAGCCACTGCACCTGGTCATTACTGCTAGTTTTAAAAACAGTGATATATCTCACCACCACACAGTATCTTATATTCTGACCTGGTAGTACAAGAAATGTAGAATATTTAGAGAACTAGTAAAGATATATTATCAAAACATAGGCAGTATATTTAAAAATTTTAGAACCCATTTGATGACCAAATTAGTGGTATTAATTTTGTTTCAGGGTTAATGTAGCACTTTGATATTCCCCTAGTCTTGTGACATTGTTACTCTGGTTCTATAGACCCACTAGTTAGATCACTAAAATCACTTTTAGATATGAGCTGCCACAGAGTAATGTAGTTTAATATAAACAACAATGTAATTGTGATGTCAATAAGTTCTTTACTTGTGGCTTAATAATTAAAAAATAACAATATACTTTGAATTATATTTATCACGAGTAAGACTATAAAAATGCATAAAAGTATGTTTATGTGTTTTTTTTCCTTCTGCAGTGAGAAAGTCAACAAAGGAATTGGCATTGAAAATATCCATTATTTAAATGATGGGCTGTGGCATATGAAGACATATAAATGAGCCTCAGAAGGAATGCACTTGGGCTAAATATGGATATTGTGCTGTATCTGTGTTTGTGTCTGTGTGTGACAGCATGAAGATAATGCCTGTGGTTATGCTGAATAAATTCACCAGATGCTAAAATTCTGTTAGCTTCAGAAATTATTTTAAGTTTTCTTAAACTCAAGTTAAAATTGGGTAGCAAACTTGGACATTAAAAGGTATCTGGTAAGTAAGCAAACTCATACAACTAATGTCCTTTCTTAGGCTAATGATATAAGAGTGAAGAGCAGGACTTGGTCAATGGATTGCCATTTTATGGTAGACCTCTAGAGAAACTGTCTAGTTAAATGGGGCTAGAAACTAGACTAGGAATTTTATTCTATTACTCCAGGGGACCCAGCAGTGCTCATTCTCGTGTGTGTGTGTGTGTGTGTGTGTGTGTGTGTGTGTGTGTGTGTTTTGTTGATTGTTTTTTTAAAAAAAACTTCAATGGAAAATTCTAAACATATTCAGAAGTCTGGAGAATAGTATAATGGACCTCTCCATATCCATCACCCAGTTTCAGTTTATGGTCAGTCTTATTTCATCTATACCTCAATTATTTCTCCCCACCCCCCAATTATTTTGAAGCAAATCCCAGACATCCTATCATTTCATCCATAACTACTTTATTCTTTTTTTTTTTTTTTTTTGAAACAGGGTCTTGCTCTGTTGCCCAGGCTGGAGTGCAGTGGTACGATCTTGGCTCACTGTAACCTCCACCTCCCGGGTTCAAGCGATTCTTGTGCCTCAGCCTCCTGAGTAGCTGGGATTACAGGCACGTGCCACCATGCCCGGCTAATTTTGTATTTTTGGTAGAGATGGAGTTTCGCTATGTTGGCCAGACTGGTCTTGAACTCTTGGCCTCAAGTGATCCGTCCCCTTCTGCCTCCCAAAGTGCTGGGATTACAGGCATGAGCCACCGTGCCCAGCTAATTTTTATATATTTTATAGTTGGCCAGGCTGGTCTTGAACTCCTGGCCTCAAGTGATCAGCCTCCCAAAGTGCTGGGATTATAGGCATGAGTCACCATGCCTGGCGTCATAACTACTTCAGTATGTATCTTTAAAAATTAGAAAAACCCCACAATACCATTATCACACCTAAAAAGTTGAACTGTTTCTTAATATGATCAACTGTCTAGACTGTTAATTCTCTTTAACTGTTGGTTTGCTTGAAATAGGTACCACACAAGGTTCATACATTGCATTTGGTTGTTATTTATTGAAGTCTGTTTAATTTATAAGTTAGCTTTTCTTTTCCCCCTTAAATTATTTAAGAAATCTAGTTGTTTTGTCTTTAAAGTTTCCACACATATTCTGGATTTTGTTGATTGTATCACTGTGAAGTCATTAACTTGTTTTTATGCCTCCTGTATATCCTGTAAACAAATAAGATTGATCAGATTCAGGTTCAGTTTTTTTAGTGCCTTCTTTTGAGTAAAGTCATACCAAACAGATGCCCAGAACATCTGGATTTGGGTCCCCACTAGACTCCTTAAATAATGTATATCTTCTGTAAGTGGAATATGAGGGACATGGACCTGCTTTAGTAAGAACAGTAATCTGTTTGGGGAGTTAAAAGAGCAGTTGTGGATTTATTTATTGATAAAGACCATTTTTCTTCCTAATAACCTTGCTGTTATTCTAGTGTCTTAGCCATCTTCATTTGGTTGTTTACCAATATATGACATGTGATTTTATTTTTCAGATGGATACAGACATATACAAGATTGTGGTGACCTGTGTTACAGTTAGAAGTTGGTGAGAAAGGTGAGGGTGGATAGCAAAAAGAGAGAGATCATTTGGCTGGCTGTTCCAGCTGGGTCTCCCAGGATGTAACATAGGTGGACATAGATCCAGGGTCTGACCCTCAGCTTGAGAAACCATTTCCCACTGATGAAACTTGTGAGACTTGGAGATTCCCCAGTTAGAATATAAATGTATTAATTCATAGTGATAGGTCTGCCTATGGTAAACAATTAGGAAACAGGAAGTTACTTGGTAAACACAGGTATGAGCAAAGGAAGATTGATAAATTGGGGTAATATTTCAGTTGTGCTGAGGTTAAGACTTGGAGAATTTTTCCTGCTTCATCATTAATTAGAATGCTTATCTCTGCCAAAATCTCATCTCTTTCCTAGCCCATAGAGGTGCCCTGATATTTTATTTCCTATATCCTTTTCAAGTTCCATGTAGTTTTCCTTATGTTATGACAGTTTTATTCTGCAGCTTACCATATTATTTATTCCTGGTCCACGAAAGTATAAATAGTCTCATGAGGAACTCGTTTGTAAGTCATCTCCCAGGGAGGTTTCTTCAACAGATAGTTTCATTTTTTGCTGACTTACTGGCTTCAAATTCAGATGTCTCCCTATTTGGGGGAGGAGGCACCCTATTTGAGGCCTGTAGCTCCTTATGTTCTTAAAAAGAATATACAAGTCATTTATGTCAGAATCAAACTTTGAACCTTTATTTTTGTTGCTAAGAGAATGTTTTTTGACCAAGACTGCCTATGGAGTATTAGCAATGAAAAACAAAGCACACATATACATACATTAGAGAAGTAAAAACGTTTAATAGCTTGGTTTTTGAAATAATTCATCTTTGTGTCTAACCACTGTTACAGTGGGTGTAAGGAACACTTTTTAAATATTCAACATCAACATCTGTGCTTGTTTTTCTACTGTGCTGAGGTACACTGTGTTGCCTTGGTGATATGGACTAAATATGTATGTTCTCTGCTTCCCCTGGGTCTGAGGCCTCTGCTCATCACTGTTAATCAGGGATGTCACTCTACATGTGTGATCCTTGTCATTTTCTAAACATTAGGTCATACATGAAAGGCAATTCAAAGAGATTAAACTAGCAGATGTGTCAGCATCTTTAGATACTGTGCTTAATGGAAACTTAGTTTACCTATATTCGTGAGAATAGGAATACAGGGATAGAGAGCCTGCTTCTCTCAGGCAGTGTGTCTTTAGTTCATTTTTAGTTTCAAAATTAAGTTTGTGTCAAACCAACCTACAATCTAGTAACTTGTGTATTGGACTCACTTTTACTCAGACAAGGTCAGTTCAGCGGTATTTATTGAGTATCTACTAGGTTCTAAGTGACGTGGCATGAAGATGAATAATACAGAAGTAGCCCTTGCCCTTAAGGAGCTTCCAATCTAGTGAGTAAAGAAAATTTACATTTTAAGTAATCTGGGTAATGGTGACAGCCCAATACTAATATGTAAAGCCAGTAGGAATGTACTAATCCTTTTCCAATTTTAGTCATCAAAAATTGTAAATTACAAATGAACTAAATGTAGTAATATTCCATAGATTGTATTCAATGTGAGGGTAAAAAAAAATCCCAGATGTCTTGGAGTTGCCGTGATTCAGCATTCCAACTCAGATGATTGTCCTGTTGTCCAGTGACATAATGGCCTGATCAGTTCTCTTCTAGCAGACTGTCTGTTATGGTGGTTTGGTAGTGGTCTGTTGGGAAGCTGCATTTTTCCTTTTCTGTTTTTATGCTCTGGACCCCAAACAAAAACAGCTGGATTTATCCCATGGGTAGTCATGAACATTTCCAATTTGAGGGATTTTATATTCCCCAAACAGAAGGTTATATGGCATATATCAAATAATAATGATATCCAGCCAGGTTCCCCGTCGTACACAAATCAGTAACTGAAGATACAGTATTTCTAAGTATAATACTTCAGAGGAAGAGATAAGAATTACAATTCACTAAATTCGTGGAGGTGTTTCATTATAATAAATATGTCACTTATTAATAATGTAGCAATTATATATTAATGGAAATATGAATATATGCCCAAGCAAAATGTCATAAATATTTTAACTTTGTTTATCTAGGTTCCTTAATTTTGAGACTATAATTATCAAGTCTCTTCAAGAAACTCAAAATGATTCTAATTTCTAAGGAGTATGCATTAAAACTGATATATAATGAAAGAAAAACAGTGAAAATGTATGCATCAGTTTCTAAAGAAATCATACTTGTCATTGTAGAGACTGATGCATGTAAATTAAATGTATTATACATTTTTATACTTGTATGTATTTTATACTTTGTATGAATGCTTTTATTACACTTTTTAAGGCAGGTAAAAGAATAAGTAGATGTTATCAACTATAACAACAATTTGTTGAATACTGTGTTAAAACCAAGTAAAGGACCACAACTCCACGAGATCAGGAATGAATGAAGAAAATTGAGGGCCAGTTTTTAAATCATTGTTGAGACTATTAGGTTCATCTGTCTGTTTAAGAGTCTGGCCTTAGGGAATATAATTTATGCATGTAAGAAAATACAGGAGATGATTCACTGGAATTTCTCTTAATAATACCATGTTCATTAAGAATAGGTCATTGGGAGGAAAAATAAATAAAAACATCTGAACTCATTAGTACAATTAATACTTGCCTCTTAGAATGAAAATTAAAGAACTCCAAATTTTAGCCTTGAATACTTTGAGAAATAAAAGATGAATTAGTGAAATAATTTCTACTTAAAATCTTAGTTGTTACAGAGAATGACATGCCTCACTATTAATGTCCAATTCTAATTAAATGGATTGTTTTAGAAATGTTTTTGTGAAATATAGCCAACTTAGCTAGTAATACTAACAGGTGAAAACTGATATTTCAAATGACTAAATAGACTTAAGATTAGAGGAAGGTAGGAAAAGGTGTGCAACTAACAGAAGCAGTTAACCAAAAAATGAGCTTCAGGCATCAGTCTTATTTGGAAGACTGTAAATCAACAGGCTAACATTCAAAATATGGCAAACATCTTAATATCAATATATGCTAAATTGGTTTATCTTTAGGCAGAAACAGAAAGCAAAAAATTAAACTCATCCAACTCATACATTTGTTGTTGTTGTTATTGTTGTTTTTGAGATGGAGTCTTGCTTCATTGCCCAGGCTGGAGTGCAATGGCACGATCTCGGCTCACTGCAACCTCTGTCTTCCGGGTTCAAGCGATTCTCCTGCCTCAGCCTCCCGAGTAGCTGGGATCCCATGCGTGTGCCACCACACCTAGCTAATTTTTGTATTTTTAGTAGAGACAGGGTTTCACCATGTTGGCCAGGCTGGTCTCAAACTCCTGACCTCAGGTGATGCACCCACCTTGGCCTCCCAAAGTGCTGGGATTACAGGTGTGAACCACCACACCCGACCCAACTAATACATTTTTAAAATCCCATTTTAAAAGTAAAACCACAGTTTTCATATAACAAATGTTATTGCTCTTCATTTCATTCTCCAATTTTAAAATGCTTTACTTTCAGCCAATGTGTGAATATAGGAGACTTCAAAGGCATAATCAGTTACTCCCTTAAAGTTCATTGTAAGTGTTCTCAGAACTCTACCACCTAGAATTTAAAGACGGGAAGATTTACTTTTTCTTTATAATTTAAATTTCTTATCACAAGACTCGATTGTCAATAACTGTTAACGTCCATTTAATAATCTATGGTGAAATAGGTAATTTCTTCTTATTTTCACAAGCGTGTGAGTAAAAGACTGGGTTTTAAGCAATAAATCATTTGTTCTAACTAAGCACATGCTTGGAAAAAGTGCTGTTTTTCCAAACGTATGCCTTGAAAACAAATAAAATTCAGTTGCCTTTTTGGTTCACGGGAAGCCGTACTGCGGTGGCTTCCAAGGTTGGCCAACCTGTTTTTATTCTTACCACCTCTTTCAAAAAGGGATGTTGTCTTTGTCCCCAAATTCTGGGGTTGTCCTATGCTGATGCATAATGAAGCCCTGAGGCTTGGAAACTTGCAAACCAATAAGATGATTTAATGATGAAACTGCATGTCAGTTTGACACTGTCTATTAATAGTCCTTGAGTGAGCTTAAATTTGAGACACTTTTAAAAGCAGCATGTAGTTCCAGTTTTGCTTCCCTTATCAGTGGAGCTTGAGATGTCTGTTCCTGCCGACTGATGTTTTAACAAATTTTTAGTTTCTCATGATGTGAAAGATTTTGTATGCACGTCTTAGTCTGGATACTGTTTTCATTAGTTCTAATGCTGCTGCATGCAAATTTTGTTGAAAACCAAAATTGACTCTTCACATCTGGACTAGATTGGACATGGTGAGGAGGCTGGAAGGAAAGTCCTTTTTGCTCTGTAGGCTCTGGACAGCTTTCTTAGAGTTGACTTATCCAGGATTAAGAAAAAGTTTTCTTTTACGTGACTAAATTCTTTCCACAGTTTGCTTGTGTAAGCATTTTAGATTTAAGCAAGTTCAACTTGAAATATATTTGAATATAAAGTAGAAACAGCTTCATTTAATGGGATAATAGCAATCTCTAACCCATCAAATTAGTATCTACTAAATAGCTTCCAAAAAGCACTGACTGGAAAATATTTTTCACTAGCATGGCTTTATTCAGTTTCAAAAACAGTAGGGGCTAAAATGTTTGGACATTTATCCTGCATTTATTTTGTGTTTCACAAGGTTAAAATTTTGTATTTTGTAAAGTGTCTGAAAAGGAGTCCACAAAGTATTTCTGCTTTCTTGCTCCTGAATGCAAAGGTCTGAGAGAAGGCACATCCTCATTAGCTTCTGGGTGTTGTCAAACCCAATCCTCTCTCAAGTACCAAATGCCCAGATACATTTATTGGGATGCAGGAATCTCACTTAAGCAGCGGTTTTTGCTGATATAAAGACAAACATCTTGATTAAAGTGTAGGGAGATAGAAACTATACCAATTTGGGCAATTTTGGCTCTAATGTCTAATTTGTTGTGAAAGGGGAAGATGTTCTAAGCTAATGTTCTTAAAAGTAACATGAATTTCTTAAAAATAGTTTTTAAAAAGCTGTTTCAGGAAAAGCTGTTTTATTGCATGGCACAGATTAAATGTACAGATGTTATCTTAAAACAATGAAAGAGTTCCCCTAATTTGAATATTCAATACCAGCTGTTATTCACGTCAATATTTTAACATTTTACCATCAAGATATTTAATACAAAGGATTGATACATATTTAACTGTTTAGAATTCTAGTTAAACTTGTCCAGATGAGTAAGAGGGAAGGAGAAATAACATTCTCCAAGTACCTACCATGTGCACAAGCTCTACTTATATATCTTGCTTAATCCTAGCAATGATTCCATGAGGTAGATTTTAATTCTCATTTTACAAACGAGGAAACTAAGGCTCAGAGAGGTCATACAACTTCAGGAAAGTTGTATGACCTCTCTGAGGTAATAAATGGCAGAACTGGAATTTGAACCTAAGTCTCCTTGTCTGCAAATCCTGTGTTTTGCAGAAAACTCTCCCCTTGTATTTCATAAAATGTTAAATCTTGGCCCAAATTCAAATCACCATCTTTATGGGTTATTGGAGAGAGGTATAAGTTGGCAACACTCTGTTCCACAATGGGAAAATATGGGTAGGATTTGAATGAGTAAGAGTGGGATACTTGCACAGTATCATATTTGTGTGGCTGGAGTAATGTTTTTCTGTTTCCCTCTTAGACAGCAAAGTGGAGTGGGAGAATCTTGAAATTGAACTCAGTCCTGAGGTCTGATTTTCCTATTATTAGTCACTTTCAAGCCAGGTGATTTGTGACCATTTAAATGTTATGCTATTTCAAAGTCTTCTACATCTTTAGAAAAGGACATGAGGGAGGGTTAGTTAAGTGGGGCAATGAGAATGTAGAGTGTAATGTGCAAAAGCAGGACTAGCAGTTGCTTTGAAGATATCTGGGGAAGGCCGGGCACGGTGGTTCACGCCTGTAATCCCAGTACTTTGGGAGGCCAAGGTGGGCGGATCACGAGGTCAGGAGATCGAGATCATCCTGGCTAACGTGAAACCCCGTCTATACTAAAAATACAAAAAATTAGCCGGACGCAGTGGTGGACGCCTGTAGTCCCAGCTACTCGGGAGGCTGAGGCAGGAGAGTGGCATGAACCCAGGAGGCGGAGCTTGCAGTGAGCTGAGATCACACCACTGCATTCCAGCCTGGACAACAGAGCGAAACTCCGTCTCAAAAACCAACCAAACAAAAAACAAAAATTAGCCGGGCATGGTGGCGTGCGCCTGTAATCCCAGCACTTTGGGAGGCCAAGGTGGGTGGATCGTGAGGTCAGAAGATTGAGACCACCCTGGCCAACATGGTGAAATCCTGTCTCTACTAAAAATACAAAAAAAAAAATTAGCCGGGCGTGGTGGCGCGTGCCTGTAATCCCAGCTACACAGGAGGCTGAGGCAGGAGATTTGCTTGAACCTGGGAGGCGGAGGTTGCAGTGAGCCGAGATTGTGCCACTGCACTCCAGCCTGGACGACAGAGCAAGACTCCGTCTAAAAAAAAAAAGATATTAAAATTAATGACAGGAAGAGTTTGGGTTCAGTTATAATTTAAGGGAAAAAACATTGAGGGGCCTAATCTACATTTTGCTCTGGATCCAATGATTTAATTTTTGGGAAGAAAAATCCAGTGATTAAAGTCATGCAAGGAGATGGCCTGGGGCTTGCTAAAAGTCAGGTTGCAGTTTCCATTGCATTCAAGAAAATCAGAAAAATAAATACAACTTTTAGAAGAAACTTTAAGTTTTCTCCCATTCATGTTTAGCCATTGGGGGGGTCTCATACTTCTGGACTTGCTTAGACCTATGCTATCTAATATGGTAGCCTCGGCCCATCCATATGTGGCCACTGAGAACTTGAAATGTGACTAGTTTGAATTAAGATGTGCTGTAACTGTAAAATACACCCTGGATTTCAAAGACTTAATAAATAATGTAAATTATCTATTCTTTCCTGTTGATTATATGTTGAAATGATAATATTTTGGATATGTTTGGGTTAAATAAAATATATTACTAAAAGTAATTTCACCTGTGTCTTTACTTTTTAAATGTGACTATTAGAAAATGTGAAATTAAAGGCTGGGCGCGGTGGCTCACGCCTGTAATCCCAGCACTTTGGGAGGCCGAGGTGGGCGGATCACGAGGTCAGGGGATCGAGACCATCCTGCCTAACACGGTGAAACCCCGTCTCTACTAAAAATACAAAAAATGAGCCGGGCGCGGTGGCGGGTGCCTGTAGTCCCAGCTACTCGGGAGGCTGAGGCAGGACAATGGCGTGAACCCGGGAGGCGGAGCTTGCAGTGAGCCGAGATTGCGCCACTGCACTCCAGCCTGGGCGACAGAGTGAGACTCCATCTCAAAAGAAAGAAAGAATATGTGAAATTATATATGGCTCATGTTTTATCTATTGGACGGCGATCGGTTGGAGAAAAGGCAGTATTCCCTGAAGCTTCGTGCTAGAGGCAAGTGCTTTAAAGTGGTAAGTATGAAAAAGATTCTCAGTGCCAGCATTCAGTCTTCCATCAAGCCAGGAAGTTTTTCCCTCTTCCCCTCAGATGGTACAGGGGTGGTATTTTGACTATTAGAATACTTCCATTAATTCAACACTTTGGATAACTAGGTGGATGTCTGTATCATTCACTCACTAGATCAAAGCATTTTTTTTTTCTAATGGAAGTCTGTCACTCATTAAAGGCAGTTATCCTATTTATCTCTCTAAAACCTGAGTCTTATTTTTAAGTCCTGCTCTTTCTGCTAGGGTTTTTGCCAAATTTCCAAAGCAATGGCATAACCAATGTGGCTATTCTTGCATGTAATCAGTAGAAACCTAAAGAAATGGGAACTATGTGGGTTAGAAGAAATAGCATTTATCAGGCAGGGCGCAGTGGCTCATGCCTGTATTCCCAGCACTTTGGGAGGCCAAGACGGGTGGATTACTTGAGGTCAGGAGTTTGAGACCAGCCTGGCCAACATGGTGAAATCCCGTCTCTACTAAAAATACAAAAATTAGCCGAGTGTGGTGGCGTATGCCTGTAATCCCAGCTATTTGGGAGGCTGAGGCAGGAGAAACGCTTGAACTCGGGAGGCAGAGGTTGCGGTGAGCCAAGACCGTGCCACTGCACTCCAGCCTGGGAAAAAAAAAAAAAAAAAAAAAAAAGCATTGATCAAATCCAGGAATTTTAAGACAAAAGGGCTGACCACTATATTCTAGTACTACATTATTAAATTACAGTTTGTCTTATTGCTCCTGCAAAGCTTATGTGAAATGATTATTTGACTATGATGAATTATGAGTTTGGGCTCTTTCTGCTTTCCACAAAGTACCAGGCCTACTGCCTACTGTTGACCTCATAGATACCCAATATACACAAAGAAAATTATAGTGTATGGATGCCACACTAGTAAAGCTGGATTTTTTTTTATTATGGTAGAGACCCTAGAGATACACTATGTCATCATTTTATACTTTCCAAACAAGTCATTTTCCCATTACCCTTTAAATGCTTTATAGTATTCTATTTTTGGTGATATTAGAATTATTGACTATAGTTATTTTTTGTCATTTTTTTCAAACTTGTAAAAACTGTCAAGTATAGTTATTTTTAAAATTGGGGGCAATATTTTTTTGGGGGGGAGTTGATAAACATTGCTGAATGTCTTTGTATGCCAAAAGAAAGCTAACTTCTATAAACATATGCTTCTCACATAACCACTCAGGCAAGTACTGAGTGCATCAAAGTCAGCCCATACCAAAAGGAACACAATATTGTTTTTTTTTTGAGATGGAGTCTCGCTCTTGTCCCCCAGGCTGCAGTGCAATGGCACGATTTTGGCTCACTGCAACCTCCACCTCCCAGGTTCAAGCAATTCTTCTGCCTCAGCCTCCCGAGTAGCTGGGATTACAGGTGTCCGCCACCATGCCCAGCTAGTTTTTCTATTTTTAGTAGACACAGGGTTTCACCATGTTGGCCAGGCTGGTCTTGAATTCCTGACCTCAGGTGATCCGCCAGCCTCAGCCTCCCAAAGTGCTGGGATTACAGGCATGAGCCACTGTGCCCAGCCAGAACACAATATTCTTAAATGAAAGGGAAATTAGCGGTACATCATCATTAGACTCTATTTTCAGCAACTTTTCTATTACAGGTATGCCCTGCTTTAAGAACACCCAATAACTGAGTTTGTTTAAATGCATTATAGAAAAATCTGGGCATTATGAATCAGATTTGATACACAAGCAACCTTTTAGCTTACTCCCCTGCCAGCCCACCGCCCCCAGAAAATAGCCAAGGGGTCTAAATCTATATTTTGCTCCAGATCCAATGTTTTACTCTTGAAAAGGAAGATTCAGTGATTGAACTCACACAAGGCAATGGTCTGGGGCCTGCTAAAAGTCATGCTGTGGTTTCCATTGCATTTGAGACAACCAGACAAACAAATACAACTTTTAGAGGAAACTTCAAGTTTTCTCTTATTCACATCTCAGCCAGGAGTGGGATCTTACACTTAAAATTGCTTAGAACTGTGCTGTCCAATATGACAGCCACTAGCCGTATGTAGAGTATATTCACAATCCCGATCAATTTCCATCAGACCTCCATTTTTTCCAACTCTCTCATCATGAGTGGGGTTAGGGTTATTGTTTTCGGTTACTGAATATATTATTTTTCTATGTAAAGCTAACAGACATATATGGTGATCAAATCTGTAACCACAACCTCAGTAGTACTATTTTCTGTTATTGATTCAGATTTTATCTGCAAGACTGGCTGCAAGTAAGTTCAGAGAGACAGCATATTATTTGAGACACCTAACATTTCGTTAAAAAAATACTCATGTATCGGCCGGGCGCAGTGACTCACGCCTGTAATCCCAGTACTTTGGGAGGCCGAGGCGGGCGGATCACCTGAGGTCAGGAGCTTGAGAACAGCCTGATCAACGTGGAGAAACCCTGTCTCTACTAAAAATACAAAATTAGCTGGGCGTGGTGGCACATACCTGCAATCCCAGCTACTCGGGAGGCTGAGGCAGGAGAATCGCTTGAACCTGGGAGGCGGAGGTTGGGATGAGCCGAGATCACGCCATTGCACTCCAACCTGGGCAACAAGAGCGAAACTCCATCTCAAAAAAAAAAAAAAATATGTATAAAGATACAATCAAGAGCATCAATTTGGCTTAAAAGGCCATGTTACCTTAGTACTCATTAGCAAAACACACAATGCAATGCATTCTGACATGTTTATGATGATACTCTGATATACTAATGTAAGTGAAGATGATAAATGCAATAGAAAAATTTTAAATATACTGGTGTTGGGGGCAAGGTGACACATAAGCTGTGTCACACTCTGAGAGATACTGTTTATTACTGTACTCACACTGAACATGATTTGATTGTAGTAATTGCATCTGAGACCACATATTAGGGGGCTTCATAAAGGGGTTTTGTTATTCTTCAAAACTAATAACGCTTCATCTTAACCAAAACCCTCAATGAGAATAATCAGAAATAAAGCAAAGTTTTACATACTACCCTGAGGATCAATAACTTCAAGCCCAAGGCCATCTTAAGGAAATTTTCTTTCTGGTTTGCTAAAGCTGTGGGAGACCATTACCATCATGAGGCCAGTTACAAGAAATATTGATCTCTAAAATGTCATGCTCTAACACTCTATGCGGACTCACAGCATGTGCTGGCCAGATTGTAGAACAAGTCAGCTCTAAGTATTTCACACATTTATCAGTACAGGAGCTATTGCATTTACCACTGGATTAAGTTTCTGAGTAGCCATTGAAATTTGGGAAAAGGTATGGTAATGCAAAGTTAGATAGGTTAGGACCTCCACACTGAAAACAGATATGGTACAGCTGTGAACATGGGAAAATTCCCTGAACTTGTACAAGGAAACAAAATCCAGAATAGGCTGGGCGCAGGGACTCATGCCTGTAATCTCAGAACTTTGGGAGGCCGAGGCGGGTGGATCACCTGAGGTCAGGAGTTCGAGACCAGCCTGGCCAACATGGCAAAACCCCATCTCTACTAAAAATACAAAAAATTAGCCAGGTGTGGTGGTGGGCACCTGTAATCCCAGCTACTTGGAAGGCTGAGGCAGGAGAACTGCTTGAAACCAGGAGGCAGAGGTTGCAGTGAGCCGAGATTGTGCCACCGCACTCCAGTCTGGGCGACAGAGCAAAACTCTGTGTCAAAAAAACAAAACAAAACAAAATACAGAACAGATTCAACTCAGGTAAGTGAAACTGCCAGATGGCCAAAACAAGTTCTTCAAATTTCCACAGAACTCATTGACCCAGCAGGACTACATTTTTATCCAAATTGCAGCTGGGAGCTTGATTAACTGAGAAACAACACAATTAAATGACATGACATTCTTCATAGGCACCAATCCAATGTCAGTATCTGCAGGCTGAAGTACAGACAGTTACACTGAAATTGCGTATGCTCTGAGGAATGACACTAAATTCGCTTCCAGGAAAATTACTCAATTTTGTAAGTAATTTTCAGTTTTTTTTCTCAGGGATATTTTTCAACTTTCACTTTAATTTTCTTTAGTTGCTTAGTTGTACATTTTGAGAAGGCAAATCCTTTGGAACTTGGGGAGGCTTAGAACATAAATCAGTATTAGAAGTAAAGGGAACACACAGCTAAAAGTTTTACTTTAATCACAAATTCACAACTAGAGATATCATTTGCATATCTTAGAACGCTAAAGACCTGTTAAAATTTTTTAACCAATCAGCAAAAATATGTGCCCCACAGATTTCTAATGTTCATAATTTAGAATTTATCACATATATTAATAGTTTATTTGCAAAATTATTATTCTTAAAACACTTCTTTCCAACACATTTATAATGTTCATGTGTTTTAAAGAAAAAAACCACCCTCATTTAAAAATGTACTACTGACTTTAATGTGTGGTTATACCAGTGCCACCAAATTAGAAAAGAAAAAGAAACATACAGCTGTATTGGATATGTAGTTACTACTACAAATAATGACAACACATGTCCTATACAAAGATCATATTCACGCTTTTCTACCACTTCTCAGTCATTGTCAGAACCATTTGGAGGTAAGAAAACCAATGCATCATTGAAAATATGCCCAAATGCCCTAAGGCGGTATACCCCATACATCATCACATGCATCTGATTTGGAGTCAGTCCATTAAAAGTAACAGCCATATCTGAACAACAGCCTTCTACTACCTGGTTGGGGTGATAAGTCATTGCCTCTTTAATAGAAAGCCCAACAGATTTGGTATTAAATACATCTTTTCCATCAGCATCTTCTGCATTTTCTGCAAATACTCCAGCATATTTCAGGCAAACTGCTAGCTGTTTATCTTCAGATATCTTCCAAATCATCCCTCCCTGTTCAGGACACTTTTCTGGGATATTGAGAAGGCTGTTAAGTCTTTTCATTGATTCTACACTTAAGACAATTCCTCCTTCTATACCCACATATTCAAGGTCTCCAGATTTTATAGTGTGGCCTAGATAGAAAGGCTGTGATGGATCCTTTTTTAACAAAAAATACTTTAGGTTTTCAATGATAGCAAACGTAGTGGGGCGTGCAAGGAAGAACCAGTTGTATTGGTCTCTATACTTATCAAAGGCGTATTTGTAAGCTTTTCTCATCATTAACCACATGTCATTTGTGTCCATATTAATTGACTCAAACACTTTAACATTTTCAGAACTGAAGAACTCTGCTTTGTCACAGTGTTTGGTCCAAGTCTCCTTTACTGCAGCCCAAAGACTCACATCTTTGGGTTTTACAAGGATAATACAGTATACTCGAAAGCTCTTACTGAGCTCCATGCGCTCATCCTCTGAAATTTTCAAGATATCTTCTTTGTTAGGAGCTTGTAGGTGATGATGCTCATGGTGGTGCATTCTATTTCCATGACCAATCCTAATGTGTCCTAGCATAGTGATCAAAGCACAGAAAATGCTTCCAAGCATCACACCCTTCAAAAAGGAGCTGCTTTCAGAAAGCATTTTTCCTATAAAGAAGAAAAAGACTCTTAAAATACTTAATAGAAAAAGATTAGTCTATAAATTTGATTTGGTATTCCTTATATACTTACATTTTGCTTTTAATGTTTTTTTTAAAAGGTTCCCAAGCTTGAAATCAAGTTAGTTGCATATAGTACAAAAGGCTCTCAAAATCTTTAGCTTCCAATGGAATCTGATTACTGTTTGGTATAAACTGGAACTTTGCAACAACTCCTCTATGGGGAAGTTTGTTTTGCACTTCATCTATGAGGATTTAATAAACCCTTGAAACCAGTGTTACAGAGGTTATCCATCCACCATTCTCTTTAAAGAATTTCACATCACAAGCTTGCATTATTTAAATACCTCTAAAAATATAGTGAACTTTTACACCAAAACCTTGGGTTGAACAGATAAAACCACCTATAAATGGCAAATCACCAATGGTATTGTGCTGACATTTCTGTTCTCAACATAGTGCTTTCTTTAACTGATGGCTGCTGTCCTTAAGTGTTTTGAGTAAATCTAAACCAAGTTTCTTGAGAATAACACCATATATGTTAATATTTACCCTTTTGTTCCTAAAACTAAATGGTTTCCAATACAGTATCCCAACTATTGATGTAATAGAAGCCCATAATAAAAAGTTACATTTTTTGGATCAAAAAGGAATATTGATAGATATATCTGGGGCCCATTAATAAACATTTTCATTTCCTCAAAAGGAATTTTCTTCTTCTTTGGGGAAGTAAAAATGGAAACATTTACACTTTTATTTCAATTAGAAATTAAGAGCCAGGTGCAGTGGCTCATGGCTGTTATCTCAGCACTTTGGGAGGCTGAGGTGGGTGGATCCCTTGAGTTCAGGAGTTCGAGACCAGCCTGGGCAACATGGTGAAACCTTGTCTCTACCCAAAATCCAAAAAATTAGCCAGACGTGGTGGTGGGTGCCTGTAATCCCAGCTACTCGGGAGGCTGAGGCACAAGAGTCTCTTGAACTCGGGAAGCGGAGGCTGCAGTGAGCTGTGATCTCACCACGGCACTCCAGCCAGGGCATCAGAGTGAGACTCTGTCTCAGAAAAAATAAATAAATAAAAGAAATTAAAAGCTGACATTAAATAAACTTGTTGAAAAAAATTGTATGTTAACCATTTATTCTAGTAAAGGCTGAATTTTCCAATCTTCCCTCCATCTTCAGAAAAAAGCAATCTATTGAGCTACTTAGACTTCCCAGTTTTCTCTTATGGTTGAAAGGAGCCTTAGAAAACTACCCAATGTCAGTCACTTCTCTCATTTTACAGAGAGGAAATGGAAGTCCACAGAGGTTAAATAACTGACTCAGTCACACAGTTAGACAGTGGTATAAGTGGACTAGAAACCACATTTCTCAATATCAGTTTAATGGTTTTTTTCCATTACAGAAGAATAATTGCCATAGTGCTTCTACCACATTAGAGTTTAATAAATGGGTTACTGAATATCCTTGTTTTCATACAAATGGAAAAAAAGTGGGATCTGTTGACCATAACTGATATTTTGCACCCAACAGCACCATATTGCTACAAGGAAACCACTCCTGTGGTTTTCTGCTAGAGGAAATGGAATTTTGACTTCTACCAGAAAGACAAGGTGTGGAATAGCTTGGCAGATGTAATTTCTGAGCGGTGGGTGGGGCAAGAGGCAGGAAGACTTTCCTGTGTCACTCACAGAACTTGGTCAATAAACACAGTTCCAAGAAGAGAAGTGACAGAAAACAAGCTCGGCATAATATTAGAATTGTCGGCTGTGTGCGGTGGCTCACGCCTGTAATCCCAGCACTTTGGGAGGCCGAGGCGGGAGGATCACCTGAGGTAGGGAGTTCAAGACCAGCCTGGCCAACATGGTGAGACCCTGTCTCGACTAAAAATACAAAAATTAGCCGGGCATGGTGGCATATGACTGTAATCCCAGCTACTCAGGAGGCTGAGGCAGGAGAATTGCTTGAACCCGGGAGGCGGAGGTTGCAGGCAGTGAGCCAAGATCGCACCACAGCACTCCGGCCTGGGCAACAAGAGCGAGACTCTGTTTCAAAAAAAAAAAAAAAAAAAGAAAGAAAGAAAGAAAAAAGAAAAAGAATTGTCGGGTGCACTCTAAGATTAATTTATATAGGATTTTTGTATTTCATGTCACGCAGTTTTCATTATTTCTGGCCAATACATAATTCACACGTTTCTTTGCTCAATTATGGCATATGTGTCAGAATTCTTCCTG
The DNA here is from genome assembly GCF_029281585.2 of Gorilla gorilla gorilla. Classification (NCBI taxonomy): domain Eukaryota; kingdom Metazoa; phylum Chordata; class Mammalia; order Primates; family Hominidae; genus Gorilla; species Gorilla gorilla. The sequence goes on from NC_073247.2 coordinate 132,344,540, forward strand.
ATGGTGATCCTACTCCTGGCTGCAAAAATAGTGATCAAAACTCAGTAAGTTTACACATTTTAAATAAAATAATTTGCAAAAATTATTCTAAGGAGATTTTTTCCCCATCAGAGAGGCAAAAAATATAACACTAGGGATGCATATGATAGGATACTTTGTGCAGAAGGAAACTTAAAACTGCACACGAGCACAAATGAAACAGAAACTACCCCAATGGTTTTTAGATGAACCTTTTTGGGTGAAGGTAGTTGGGGTGAAGTACGGAAAACGAAGGCGAAATAGGGAAGAGAAGTGAGAGGGAGGACATGGTAACCTCGATATCCCTCTGAGGGACCAAGAGAGCGCCCCCAGGAAGAAGACTCTCGGTCTCCTGTGCTGACAATCCTCCCGCTGCACCTGCCCAAGCATCCCGCGTGGAGCATGCTGGGAGAGGGCTGGGGCCCAGGCCTCCCCCAAGAGAGGGAGGGGAGTCAGGGTGCGCTTGGGGTGGGGGTCGAGGCCCCGCCACTCACCCGCGTCTAGAACGGCTTGGGGACAGGAAAGCGCAGCCGCGCACGGGTTTCCTTTCACGTTGGCGCACCACTCCGTTACGCTCCTGGCCAGGCTCTTCTAGCTGCAGGCGGTGTCCTCTCGTTGGTCTCGCTAAAGGTGGGGAGGGCCAGGAAACGAGCGCCGCGAAGGCGGGGGTAGTGGGGCGGGGCAAAGGAGCCGGCGGCTGGGCGGAGCCGTCCGTTTGCCCGCCCGCGCAGGCGTCGGAAGGGCCGGCGCCCCAGCTGCGCGCACACTGCGTGCCTTTTCTCCCCGCCCCCTGCCGAGTTCAGAGACTTGCTATAGGTCTGCGTGAGCCGCACGCTCTCCTTTACCCAACGGGCGCCCAGAGAGGAGGTCGTGCGTACGACTCGCTGACACCTCTCGTTTCACCTTCCTGGCATGGAAATTGCGAGAGTGCGAGATTCTTGCTCCCGGTGTCGCTTTTTATGAGACCTCTTGATGGTTTCTCTGATGTACCCCTGCGTCCTTGAATCCTCATATTGCCCACCCCCCCAGTACTCCTGGGCTGAGACCAAAACGCAAGCCACTGAAATAGTCACGTAATTATGACACCAACGGTTTCCTATTATTACTGGAATGAGATCTGAAGCCCCACTGCCTGGAATCCAATCCTGTCTTTACCACACCTTTTGATATCCCAGGAAAGTTACTTCACCTCGCTGTGCCTCAGTTCCCTCATTTGTAAAGTACAGAAAATGTCACAGTAGTGCCTATTTCATAGAAAATTAGATGAGATAGTGCATATGACTCCCTTAGCAAAATTTCAAGCCTAGAGTAAACATTTACTAAAAAGTACTGGCTGTTATGATTCACCCCAGTATTTCTAGTACTTAACCACAGTGCCAGCACGCAGTGGACAGTAAATATTAGTGGAATTAATGAATATTAGAACTACAGCTGAGGAACCAGGCCTAAAAAGGATAAGGAAATTTCAAAAGTCCGCACAGCAAGTTAATGGCAGAGGTGGGACTGGAATCCAGGTCTTTTTTTTTTTTTTTTTTTTTTTTTGAGACGGAGTTTCGCTCTTGTTGCCCAGGCTGGAGTGCAATGGCACGATCTCGGCTCACTGCAACCTCTGCCTCCCGGGTTCAAGCGATTCTTCTACCTCAGCCTCCCTAGTAGCTGGGATTACAGGCGCCCGCCACCACGCCCGGCTAATTTTTGTATTATTAGTAGAGACGGGGTTGGCCAGGCTTGTCTTGAATTCCTGACCTCAGGTGATCCACCCGCCTCGGCCTCCTAAAGTGCTGGGATTACAGGCTTGAGCCACTGCGCGCGGCCGCCAGGTCTTCTAATTAAGAGTGCAGAGCTCTCTTTCCACGAAATATTTGATGTCTCTCTCTCTTTTTTTTTTTTTGAGACCGAGTTTCGTTCTTTTTGCCCAGGCTGGAGTGCAATGGCGGGATCTCAGTTCACTGCAGCCTCTGCCTCCCGGGTTCAAGTGATTCTCCTGCCTCAGCCTCCCGAGTGGCTAGGATTACAGGTGTGCGCCACCACATCTGGTTATTATTATTATTATTTTTTTAGTAGAGACGGGGTTTCGCCGTGTTGGCCAGGCTGGTCTCGAACTCCTGATCTCAGGTGTTCCACCTGCCTCGGCCTTCCACAGTGCTGGGATTACAGGTGTGAGCCACCGATCTGTCTTTTAAAATTCTTTTTGGCCAGGCGCAGTGGCTCACGCCTGTAATCCCAACACTGTGGGAGGCCGAGGCAGGTGGATCACCTGAGGTCAGGAGATCAAGACCATCCTGGCTAACACGGTGAAACCCTGTCTCTACTAAAAATACAAAAAATTAGCCGGGCACAGTGGCGTGTGCCTGTAGTCCCAGCTACTCGGGAGGCTGAGGCAGGAGAATGCCGTGAACCCGGGAGGCGGAGCTTGCAGTGAGCCGAGATAGCGCCACTGCAGTCTGGCCTGGGCGAAAGAGCGAGACTCCGAGGTGGGCGGATCACGAGGTCAGGAGATCGAGACCATCCTGGCTAACACGGTGAAACCCCGTCTCTACTAAAAATACAAAAAATTAGCCAGGCGAGGTGGCGGGCGCCTGTAGTCCCAGCTACTCGGGAGGCTGAGGCAGGAGAATGGCGTGAACCCCGGGGCAGAGCCTGCAGTGAGCCGAGATAGCGCCACTGCACTCCAGCCTGGGCGACAGAGCGAGACTCCATCTCAAAAAAAATAAAATAAAATAAAATAAAATAAATAAAATAAAATAAAAATTAGTTGGGCGTGGTGGCTCACGCTTGTAATCCCAGCTACTCGGGAGGCTGAGGCAGAAGAATTGCTTGAACCTGGGAGGTGGAGGTTGCAGTGAGCCGAGATCGTGCCACTGCACTCCAGCCTGGGAGAGTGAGCAAGACTCCATCTCAAAAAAAAAAAAAAAAATTCATTTTTGTGGCAGAAGGCTTTTTGCTAAAAAGCCCAAATTTTTACAATTATTTAAAGTGTATTGTTACTAGGTTCCATTAAGATAAAATTGAGTGGTGACTTACTCGGGCCTGAGTTCCTAAAGACACACATGTATTTGAGTGTTGTCAGTGACCTAGTTTAAGTAGACTGAAGGTTTCAGGGAACTCTGAAACAATGAACAAATATATTGTAGGTAGTTACTATCCTGGCGACACTATCTTAAAATCTGGAGATACAGTGGTGAGCAAAATAAGTACCCTGACTTCATGGAGCTGTCAGTCAAGCGGGGAAGAAAGACATTAAGCAATTTATTACAAATAATTATAATGGTGGTATGTTTTCTAAAGGAATACCAAAATGAATTTTATTTCTGAGCCGAGATCGCGCCACTGCACTCTAGCCTGGGCGACAGCGAGACTCGGTCTCAAAAAAAAAAAAATTTATATAATTTCATCCACAAACATTTCTGTATATCTCTATAAGACATAAGGAATTCTTAAGAAAAACCCACAATACCACTAGAACAACTAAAAAATTCCTTAATATGATCAAACATCCAGTCTGTGTTCAAATTACCAATATCACAAATGTGATTTTTTAATAGTCTGAATCAGAATCCAAATAGTCTTCACATTGTGATTGTTTATGTGTCTCTTAGTTCTCTGTTGTCTATAGGTTTCTTCTCTCTCTTTCTCCCCTTGATATTTATTTATTGAAGAAATCTGGTTGTTTGTCTTTTTTGTTTGTTTTAGAGACAGGGTTTCACTCTGTCACCCAGTCGGGAGTGCAGTGGTGCAATCATAGCTCACTGCAGCTTTAAACTCCTGGGCTCAAGTGATTCTCCTCCCTCAGCATCCCGAGTAACTGGGACTACAGGCTCATGCCACTGCACCCAGATGTTTTTTTTTAAATTTTTTGTAAAAATGCACTTTGTTGCCCAGAGTGGTCTTGAACTCCTGGCTTGAAGTGATCTTCCTGCCTTGGCATCCCAAAGTGCTGGGATTACAGTCATGAGCCACTGCACCCAGCCTTATTTTCTTGTACCTTTACCTAGTCTGGTGCTGATTGCCTCATCCTGGTTCCTTTAATATATTTCTCTGTCTTTTGTGTTCCTCATAAACAGGTAGTTGGATCTTAAGTAGGGCTGGGCTGGGTGTGATGGTGGCTCACGCCTGGAATCCCAACACTTTGGGAGCCTGAGGTGGGAGGTTTGCCTGAACCCAGGAGGTGGAGGCTGCAGTGAGCTAACTTCAGCCTATGATTGCGCCACTGCACTCCATTGTGGCGACAGAGTGAGACCCCATTTCAAAAAAACAAAAATAAAATAAGAAGTAAAGTAGGGTTGCCAGATTCAGCAAAGATAAATGCAGGACTCCCAGTTAAATTTAATTTCAGATAAACAATGAATGGTTTTGTAGTATAAGCATGTCCCAAATATAATGTATGGGACATACTAAATATTGCATGGGACGTGCTTACATGAATATATATATATATATTTATATAAATATATATTTATATAAATTTCACATATATAGTTCACATATAAACATATAATTTATATATATAATATATACAAATAAATAAACTATATATACATATGTATATATATAGTTGTTTTTTTTTTTTTAGATGGAGTCTCGCTCTTTCGCCCAGGCTGGAGTGCAGTGGCGCCATCTCTGCTCACTGCAAGCAAGCTCCGCCTCCCGGGTTCATGCCATTCTACTGCCTCAGCCTCCCGAGTAGCTGGGACTACAGGCGCCCGCCACGATGCCCGGCTAATTTTTTGTATTTTTAGTAGAGACGGGGTTTCACCATGCTAGCCAGGGTGGTCTCGATCTCCTGACTTCGTGATCCGCCCGCCTCGGCCTCCCAAAGTGCTGGGATTACAGACGTGAGCCACTGCGCCCGGCCTATATATAGCTGTTTATTTGAAATTCACTTTTCACTGGGCATCCTGAATTTTACCTGGCAACACTAAGCTTAATCTCAAGGCTATGCTAGATTCAAGATCAATATTTTTTTGAGACAGGGTCTCACTTTGCTGCCCATGCTGGAGTACAGTGGCACAATCATGGCTCACTGCAGCCTCAAATTCCTGGGCTCAAGCAATCCTCCTGCCTCAGCCTTCCAAGTGGCTGTAACTACAAGTATGTGCCAACACACCCGCCTATTTTTTTACTTTTATTTTTTGTAGAGACGAAGTCTCCCTAGTCTCGCTATACTGCCCAGACTGGTCTGGAACTCCTGGGCTCAAGGGATCCTCCTGCCTCAGCATTCCAAAGTACTGGGATTACAGGCGTGAGCCACCGAGCTTGGCCCAGGTTTTTTTTTTTTTTTTTGAGATGGAGTCTTGCTCTGTCTCCCAGGCTGGAGTGCAGTGGCATGATCTTGGCTCACTGCAACCTCTGCCTCCCAGGTTCAAGTGATGATTCTCCTGCCTCAGTCTCCTGAGTAGCTGGGATTACAGGTGCCCGCCATCATGCTGGGCTAATTTTTTGTATTTTTAGTAGAGATGGGGTTTCACCATGTTGGCCAGGCTGGTCTTGAACTCCTGACCTCAAGTGATCCACCGGCCTAGGACTCCCAAAGTGCTGGGATTACTGGCGTGAGCCACCGTGCATGGTCTTTTTTTTTTTTTTTTTTTAAGGCAAAACTGCTTCATAGGGGGTGGTGTGTGTTTCACTCAGGAGACACATAATGTCTGGTTGTCTCTCTTTGTGATGATAGCTGTCTTTGATGCTCAATATCTAGATTGGTAATTCACTAGAGTTGCAATATGGTGATCTAATTTTCCAAGGCATATTTTAAAGAGGAAACTTAGTGTTGTGATTAAGAGATCCTGCTCTGAGATGGGAAAGACTTGGTTTTGAGATTTGGTCCTACCACTTCCTAGCTGTGTGACCTGGGACAAATCAGTTCGCTTCTCTCAACCGCAGCTTCCTCATCTGTAAAACAAGATTAATAATAGTACCTATTATTACTCATAAAGTTTTCGTGAGGATTAAATAAGGTAGGGTATGTAGGGGGTTTAAAACAGTGCCTAGCACATGGTAGATGCTCAATAAAAGCCAACTATTGTATCTCATGAGATTCTTGAAGAATTACGGCCTCTCAAATTCAGAATTTTCCAATATTCAAATTCTCCATTCAACAGTTAAATTACATTTTCACATTGTTTATAAAAATAATAATAAAGATTAACGAATGAACAGTCTCTCATATTTGTCCAGTGCTTTATAGCCAACAAGGGCCTTCTTCACATGCATTCTTACTTGATCCTCATAGCTGCATTTTAACCAGAAAGACTGGTTTTATTCATTTTTTACATCTGAAGAATCTTGGCCTTAGGGAGGCAATTTGCTACACATAACACATCCAGAAAGTCCCACAATAGAGCAGGGAGTAAGTCCTAGCCCAAGGCTCTTTAGAGGGAAAACAGGTCTTCCCTCCTGCAAAGATTTCATTTCTTGGTTTCAGTTACAACACCAATGTCTTGTTTTCTTTTTCGACTTTTCTTCTTTTCTTTTCTTCCTCAATCATTTACTTGTTTGTTTATAGTTTTTTTTTTGGTAGAGACACTATGTTGTCCAGGCTGGTCTCAAACTCCTGGCCTCAAGCCATCCTCCCACCATGGCCTCCCAAAGTGCTGGAACTAACCGGCGTGAGCCACTGCACCCAATCCAACCTTTCAACTTCTCATTTCTTTCAAATTATTCCCTCCTTATCCCCATTCTTGGTGTCTCTTTCTCTTCTTCCCAAATACAGTCATTCTGAATTTCTTTCCTTGGGTCATTTTAATTGCTATATTCTCCCCCTATGATATCTACTCAATAGCTTCATCTAGTCAAATAGCTTCAACTACTCCCTCTGGGAGGATGATTTCCAAATCCATATTTCTGGCCTCTATGTCTTCCTTGAGTTTTGGACGTGAAATTTCAATTGCCTGCTTGATATCTCCATATGACTGTTTCAGATAGAATCCAACGTTCAGTGAATCTGCTTATTTGGATCCTGATTTCAAACAATCAACTATAAACAAACAAGTAAATGATTGAGAACATTTAAATGCTTAATGGATATTTGATTACATTACAGACTTAATGTTGATTTTTTAGGTGGCCAAGCATGGTGGCTCATGCCTGTAATCTCAGCATTTTGGGAGGCCATGGCAGGAGGATTGCCTGAGCCTAGGAGTTTGAGGCCAGCCTGGGCAACATGGCAAGACTCTGTCTCTGCAGAAAATTTAAAAAATTAGCATGCACCTGAGGTCCCAGCTACTCAATAGGCTGAAGCGAGAGGATCACTTGAGCTTAGGAGGTCGGGGCTGCAGTGAGCTGTGTTTTTGCCACTGCACTCCAGTCTGGGCATCAAAGTGACACCGTGTCTCAAAAAAAATGTTTTTAGTTGAGATAATTGTATGTAATTGTAATTAGAAATATATAGTGAATTGTTTGTGGATTATATCATATGATGTCTGGGATTTACTTCAAAATAATTCAATTCAGAAAACAGTATGGAAGTCCTTCAAGAAATTAAAAATAGAGTTACTACAGGATCTAGCAATCCCACTACTGGGTATTTATCCAAGAAAAATCAAATTAGTATGTTGAGGAGATATTTGAACATCCATGTCCATTTCAGTACTATTCACAATAGCCAAGATATGGAACCAATCTAAGTGTCCAACAGTGAATGAATGGGTCAGGTGTAGTATGTATACACAATGGAATACTATTCAGCCACCAAAAAGAAGGCAATTCTGTTATTTGTGACAGTATGGATGAATCTGGAGGACATTATATTAAGTGAAATAATCCAGGCACAGGAAGACAAATGGATCCCTTAGAAGTAGAGTAGAATAGTGGTTGCCAGGGCTGGGGGGATTAACAGGGAGAAGGGTTGGGGGGTGGTCGGTCAAAGGATACATATTTACAGTTAGATAGGAGGAATAAGTTCACGAGATCTATGATACAGCAAGGTTACTATAGTTAATAAGGATATATTGTATCCTTGAAAAACGTAAAGAGAGTTGAAGTTATGTGCTTTCACTGCAAAAAAAAATGATTAACCGTGAGATACTGTAGTTGTTAATTAGCTGGATTTAACCATTCTACAATGTATATATACTTCAAAAACATCATGTTGTACATGATAAATATAAACAATTTTACATGTCAATTTAAAAAATAAATAAATTTGAGGCCAGACGCTGTGGCTCACGCCTGTAATCTCAGCACTTTGGGAGACCGAGGCCGGTGGATCACGAGGTCAGGAGTTCCAGACCAGCCTGGCCAACATGGTGGAACCCTGTCTCTACTAAAAATACAAAAAATTAGCCAGGTGTGGCTGGGCGCGGTGGCTCACGCCTGTAATCCCAGCACTTTGGGAGGCCGAGGCGGGTGAATCGCGAGGTCAGGAGATCGAGACCATCCTGGCTAACACGGTGAAACCCCGTCTCTACTAAAAATACAAAAAATTAGCCGGGCGTGGCAGTGTGCGCCTGTGGTCCCAGCTACTCGGGAGGCTGAGGCAGGAGAATGGCATGAACCTGGTAGGTGGAGCTTGTAGTGAGCCGAGATCGCGCCACTGCACTCCAGCCTGGGCGACAGAGCGAGATTCATCTCAAAAAAAAAAAAAAACTAGCCAGGTGTTGTGGCGTGCACCTGTAATCCCAGCAACTCGGGAGGCTGAGGCAGGAGAATCGCTTGAACCCGGAAGGCGGAGGTTGCAGTGAGCTGAGATCGCACCACTGCACTCCAGCCTGGGTGAAAGAGCAAGACTCCATCTCATAAAACAAAACAAAACAAAAAAAACCATACATTTGAAAAAATAAAAAAAAGTTCCAAGTTTAATTCAGGAAGGGGAGGAATAGGTAAGATTGATAAAACAAAATTGACCTTGAGGTGATAATTGTTGAGCTAGATAATGGGTATATAGGGCTTCAATATCCTATTCTCTCTGTTTTTCTCTCTGTTTGAAAACTTGCATAATAAAGATTTAAAAATATTAAATAGATCCAAAATCAAATTGATCAACCTCACCTACATCCATCTCCTGACAATTGTTTTCTCATTAATGTCCTCTTATCTTCCCAGTTACTTATTGTGAACATGCAAAGTTCTCTTGGTTTTCTCCTTCTCCCTAACTTCTACATCCAGTCAGTTGCTGTCAGGTCAATGCTCCCTTCACAGTGAATCTTGCATCCATTTTTTTTCTTTTCAAACTGCCACCACTTTATTAAGTCCTTCATCACTTCTTGCCTTAAATAGTGTAATAGCATACATACATTCCTCCCCATTTCCAGTCCCTCCTTACTTTATGCATATCAAACATCTAGCATAGTGCTTGGTACTTAGTTTTTTTTTTGGAGTGCTGTGGTGCCATCTCGGGTCACTACAACCTCCACCTCCCAGGCTCACGTGATTCTCGTGCCTCAGCCTCCCAAGTAGCTGGGACTACAGGCATGCGCCACCACGCCTGGCTAATTTTTTGTATTTTAGTAGAGATGGGGTTTCACCATGTTGCCCAGGTTGGTCTCGAACTCCTGAGCTCAGGCAATCTGCCCATCTCTGCCTCCCAAAGTGCTGGGATTACAGGCATGAGCCACGGCGCCTGGCCAATACTTAGTTCTTTCTCCCTTTCTCCTCAACCATGAATTCATCTTTCTCACTAGTGCCTGCTTAACCCTCTGATTGCACCTTCTGTCTTCCCTGAGAGACATGCATAGACACTAGGTATGCTTTCATTTTTCATTTTTATTTTATTTATTTATTTATTTATTTATTGAGACACAGTCTCACTCTGTCACCCAGGCTGGAGTGCAATGGCACAATCTCAGCTCACTGCAACCTCCGCCTCCTGGGTTCAAGAAATTCTCCTGCTTCAGCCTCCCGAGTAGCTGGGATTACAGGTGTGAGCCACCACTCCTGGCTAATTTTTGTATTTTTAGTAGAGACAGGGTTTCACTACCTTGGCCAGGCTGGTCTCGAACTCCTGGGCTCAGTTGATCCATTCACATCAGCCTTCTCTGAGAGAGACTGCCCTTCACTTCCTTTCAGCATTGCTTTTCTCTCTGTCCTTGCTTGATCCTCAGTAGGCTTCACTGCTGCCTTCATTCCACCCTAACTGCCATGCTTTGTGGAGGAAACGTGTGTGTTTGAATAAAGACTGACTTCTCAGTTCCAAAGTTAGATGTGAGAGCAGTTTTTTCCTAGCTCTGGATGAACGGGCCTTTACATTTTGAGAAAATAGTCATACTGAATGTGAGTAAAAGAGAAGCAAGTTTTAAATCTCCTTCTTGTCCCCCCACTCGGTTGGGAAGAAAAGGGAAGATCTTTAGTTCAGAGGGATCAGCTTCTAGATCCAGGCAGGATAGGGTAAATGCTAATGTTGAAGAAGGAAATGAGCGGATGTTATTCCAGTAAGCTGGGGGCTTCTTGAGGAAATATTTCTTGCCTAGCGATGAACAGCAAGAGCTGCCACCAGTGGGTCTCATAGAATCAACATCAGCAGTGTAGATTGGGTGAAGGTGCTGTGGCCCAGGGATGTCTCAGGGAAATGACTATAGAACCCTTGTTTTTTGAGGTCTGTCTGGTGTAGTTCTGTTTGTTATGGACAGCAGCCAAGCCGTCAGGGGTTGAGCTGACCATGCACAAAGAACCATCCTATCCTTCAAAAAGAAAATGCCATAAGTCAATCACATTCTACCATTTTAAGCATAACACTTGTAACTAAATCAAACTGCTGTATTATAACCAAAATGCATCCTCCCGTTTTATATTTAAGGCCCACAGGCTTCAACTAATTTAGGGGACCATCTGGTAAGAGAGACAGAAAGTCTCATTACAAAGTGGCATTTGTTTTCAGGCTCAGACCTCAAAAGGGATTGTCCTGAAGACCCCAACCAATTCCCTGTGTGAGGGTCTAGCGCTCCTGACCCTACCACTTAGGTAGAAAGAACATGACTTTGGAGTCAGATAAGATTCAATTCTCTCCTTCAACTCTCCCAAGCTGGGTGCTTTGAGCCACAGGACTCCTGAGGTTTGAGTTTTCTCGGTTTCCTCACATGTAATATGGGAATTAGATTATACCTGAAGTTGTTTGGAAGATTAGAGGAGACATAGGCTCCCAGAGGGACCCTAGAGCTATTGGTCCCCTTCCCAATATCTATAACTTAATCCTCCTTCATTGTATTCACTCTGAGTCTTGCTATTCTGGCCTTGTTTGCCTAACATCCACTTTTACATACATAGACACTAGGCACGCTTTTATTTTTCTTTTATTTATTTATTTATTTTTTGAGATGCAGTCTCACTCTGTCACCCAGGCTGGAGTGCAATGGCACGATCTCAGCTCACTGCAACCTCCACCTCCTGGGTTCAAGCGATTCTCCTGCCTCAGCCTCCCGAGTAGCTGGGATTACAGGCGTGAGCCACCACACCTGGCTAATTTTTGTATTTTTAGTAGAGATGAGGTTTTGCTATGTTGGCCAGGCTGGCCTTGAACTCCTGAGCTCAGGTGATCCACCTGTCTCAGCCTCCCAAAGTGCTAGGATTACAGGCGTGAGCCACCACGTCAGGCCTAGGCATGCTTTTAAACAGATCTTTGAACTAAAGGGCTAAAAAATAAGTTTTGTTCTAATCCTGTTATTTGTTCACTTTTCTAGGAAGTAAAGAATTGAAATTGGGATTACCCTGATATAAACTTGTCAGAAGGCAATTTTGCCTATTATGTAGTGTGCTGAGCAAATCTATTCTCAAAGTCCTCCTCTCCTATATTTACATAGTTGAAAGGGTTAGATTAGTTGGTTGGGACAAATCTTGGTTGCAGCTCAGGGGTGGGGAGGAGAGGGAGTGAAGAGTAGGTTGGTTAGAGATGGAAAATATGGGAATAGGGATGCTTTTAGACTCTATCTAGATAACTGTTATGTAGGTGACAGCTTTATTTCAAGTGAGAATGTGAATATGGCCGTCTTCCTAGTTAGAGCCTAATGCTCAAAATTTCCTTGAAACCAAGAAACAAAATAAAAAAATGATGATTAATATTGGCAGACTGTAATTGCTGAAGCTGAGTCATGGATACCTGGAACTTCATTGTGTGATTCTCTATACTTTTTTGTGTGTTTGAAAATATCCACAATTAAAAGATTTTTATGTGACAATAGAGGTCAAGAACTGAGGAGTTTGACTATCATGTCAGAAAAGCTAGTAGAGCATATCTGAACCAGTATAATTTGTTAAAGGAAATTATGGTGATTTCTGTAATGCTTATTTAGTTAACTGGATTTACTTGAAAGATTATATAGCATATGGCAAACAGATAAAACATTCAGTGGATATAATATAAATTGATCTCAAAAAAGTTTTTTTTTTTTTTTGGCCTGGTGCTGTGGCTCATGCCTGTAATCCCAGCAACTTGGGAGGTTGTGGGCAGATCACTTGAGGCCAGGAGTTCAAGAGCAGCATGGCCAACATGGTGAAACCCCATCTCTACTAAAAATACAAAAAAAATCAGCCACGCATGGTGCCGTGCACCTGTAGTCCCAGCTACTTGGGTGGCTGAGGCAGGAGAATTGCTTGAACCCGGGAGGCAGAGGTTGCAGTGAGCTGAGATCATGCCACTGCACTCCAGCCTGGGCAACAGAGGGAGACTCTGCCTCAAAAAAAAAAAAAGTGTGTTTTTGTTTTTGTTTTAATTCAGACGGGATTTGCAGGTTACCAAAAGGCTTCTGACAGGATGTCACAACCACTGGTTCTGTTTTTTTTTTTTTTTTTACGAGACAGTGTCTTGCTCTGTCACCCAGGCTGGAATGCAGTGGCATGATCATGGCTAACTGCTGCTTCAACCTCTTGGACCCAAAGGATTCTCCTGCCTCAACATCCTGAGTAGTTGGAACTACAGGCACCAAGCACAAGCCACCATACCTAGTAAATATGTTTTATTTTATTTTTGTAGAATGGGGTCTCACTATGTTGCCCAGGCTGATTTCAAACCCTGGCGATCCCTCCCACCTTGGCTTCCCAAAGTGTTGGGATTACAGGCATGAGCCACCACTCCCAGCTGTGCATAACATCTGTTTTTAAGGGAATTAAGTCACCATAGGATTGTAACCCGCTTTCCTCTGAGTAGATATTGCCTGAGAAGTAGGAAACAAAGATAAAGATAAAAGAGGTTAAAGGATTGTTTTGACATTTCAAAAGCATGATTCCTTAGGGATAGGATTGGGTGGAGCAACATTTTTTAATAAATATATTTCTATAAAAGAGCTGAAGGAATGCACAGTGAAATCTCTGAGTTGATTACATTGAACTCTTCTTGAGCCATGAATTACTTTTATTTTTTATAAACCAGGAAGAAGCCAAATACCTGAATAGACCAATAACAAGTTCTGAAATTGAGGCAGTAATTAATTGAGGCCTACCAACCAAAAAAAAGTCCAGGACCAGACAGATTCACAGCTGAATTCTACAAGAGGTGCAAAGAGGAGATGATACTATTCCTTCTAAAACTATTCTAAACAATAGAAAAAGAAGAACTCCTCCCTAACTCACTTTATAAGGCCAGCATCATCCTGATACCAAAACCTGGCAGAGACACAACAAAAAAAAAAAAAAAAAAGAAAATTTCAGGCCAATATCCCTGATAAGATCGATGCAAAAAACCCTCAATAAAATACTGGCAAACTGAATCCAGCAGCACATTAACAAGCTTTTCCACCAAGATCAAATCAGCTTCATCTCTGGGATGCAAGGCTGGTTCAACATACACAAATCAATAAATGTAATCAATCACATAAACAGAACCAATGACAAAAACCACATGATTATCTCAAAAGATGCAGAAATGGCCTTTGACAAAATTTAACACCCCATCATGCTGAAAACACTCAATAAACTAGGTATCGATGGAATGTATCTCAAAATAATAACAGCTATTTATGACAAACCCACAGCCAGTATCATACAGAATGGGCAAAAGCTGGAAGCATTCCCTTTGAAAACCGGCACAAGACAAGGATGCCCTCTCTCACCACTCCTATTCCACATAGTATTGGAAGTCCTGGGCAGGGCAATCAGGCAAGAGAAAGAAATAAAGGGTATTCAAACAGGAAGAGAGGAAGTCAAATTGTCTCTGTTTGCAGATGACATGACTGTATATTTAGAAAACCCCATTATCTCAGCCCCAAATCTTAAGCTGATAAGCAACTTCAGCAAAGTCTCAGGATATAAAATCAATGTGCAAAAATCACAAGCATTCCTATACACCAATAAACAGACAAACAGAGAACCAAATCATGAGTAAACTCCCATTCACAATTGCTACAGAGAGAATAAAATACCTAGGAATACAACTTACAAGGGATGTGAAGGACCTTTTCAAGGAGAACAACAGACCACTGCTCAAGGAAATAACAGAGGGCAGAAACAAATGGAAAAACATTCCATGCTCATGGATAATAAGAATCAATATCATGAAAATGGCCATACTGCCCAAAGTAATTTACAGATTCAATGCTATTCCCATCAAGCTACCATTGACTTTCTTCACAGCATTAAAAAAAACTACTTTAAATTTCATATGGAACCAAAAAATAGCCCACATAGCCAAGACAATCCTAAACAAAAAGAACAAAGCTGGAGGCATCACACTACCTGACTTCAAACTATACTACAAGGCTACAGTAACCAAAACAGCACGGTACTGGTACCAAAACAGATATATAGACCAATGGAACAGAACAGAAGCCTCAGCAACAACACCACACATCCATAACCATCTGATCTTTGACAAACTTGACAAAAACAAGCTATGGGGAAAGTTTCCCTATTTAATAAATGGTGATGGGAAAACTGGCTAGCCATACCATATGCAGAAAACTGAAACTGGACCCCTTCTTTACACGTTATTCAAAAATTAACTCAAGATGGATTAAAGATTTAAATGAAAGACCTAAAACCATGAAAAACCCTAGAAGAAAACCTAGGCAATACCATTCAGGACATAGGCATGGGCAAAGACTTCACAACTAAAACACCAAAAGCAATGGCAACAAAAGCCAAAATTGAAAAACGGGATCTAATTACTAAAGAGCTTCTGCACAGCAAAAGAAACTACCATCAGAGTGAACAGGCAGCCTACAGAATGGGAGAAAATTTTTGCAATCTATCCATCTGACAAAGGGCTAATATGCAGGATCTACAAGGAACTTAAACAAATTTACAAGAAAAAAACAAACAACCCCATCAAAAAGTGGGTGAAGGATATGAACAGACACTTTTCAAAAGAAGACATTTATGTGGCCAACAAACATATGAAAAAAAGCTCATCATCACTGGTCATTAGAGAAATGCAAATCAAAATCACAGTGAGATACCATCTCACTCCAGTTAGAATGGCAATCATTAAAAAGTCAGGAAACAACAGATGCTGGAGAGGATGTGGAGAAATAGGAACACTTTTACACTGTTGGTGGGAGTGTAAATTAGTTCAACCATTGTGGAAGACAGTGTGGTGATTCCTAAAGTATCTAGAACTAGAAATACCATTTGACCCAATAATCCCATTACTAGGCATATACCAAAAGGATTATAAATCATTCTACTATAAAGACACATGCACATGTATGTTTATTGCAGCGCTATTCACAATAGCAAAGGCTTGGAACCAACCCAAATGTCCATCAATGATAGACTGGATAAAGAAAATGTGGCACATATACACCAGGAAATACTATGCAGCCATAAAAAAGGATGAGTTCATGTCCTTTGCAGGGCATGGATGAAGCTGGAAACCATCATTCTCAGCAAACTATCATGGGAACAGAAAACCAAATACCTCATATTCTCACTCTTAAGTGGGAGTTGAACAATGAAAACATATGGTGCAGGGAGGGAAACATCACACACCAGGGCCTGTTGGTGGGTAGGGGGCAAGGGGAGAGATAGCATTAGGAGAAATACCTAATGTAGATGATGGGTTGATAGGTGCAGCAAACCACCATGGCACATGTATACCTACATAACAAACCTGCACGTTCTGCACATTTATCCCAGAAATTAAAGTATAATTAAAAAAAAGCAAATAAAATTGTCAGTAATAAACATCAGTATCAGCAGATTTGTAAATTATATGTATCTCAAATTCTTTTTTTATACATGTACTTCATTTTTTATTTAAAAATATTTGTCAAATAAAGATTGAGTATATTTTGAAACACAAAAAAAGAAGAAATTACTTAGGCAGATAGTGAGGGAACGGAAGTCCTCTGTAAGGTTTTACTTTTAATAAAAAGCAGCCCTAAATTATTTTCCTTTCTAACAAAAAGCAGCGTGTAAAATCAAGCCGCAGACATAGATGCCAGCAGTTGTGCCAATCATGCTCAAGATGTTGGCTCCATCTTCCCTTCTCTTCGTCAGCCACGTGTACAGTAAGGAGCAGACCAGATGGTGTCTGCCAAGGGGAAAAAGTTCATTTGCATAATAAGATTAGGGTGGGGCAGCCCACATCCCCGTGCGCTATGTAAACATCATACCTGATCGAACCAATCTGTGAGCCCTATGTAAATCAGACACTGCCTCCTCAAGCCTGACTATAAAATTTGGGGCATCCACCAAGGCCGGTGGCCTTTCCTCTGGGAAGTCCCCTGTCTCTCACTAGAGAGAGAACAGTTTTCCTTTCTTTTTCCTTGGCTATTAAACCTCCACTCCTAAACTCCTTGTGTGTGTCCGTGTCCTAAATTTTCCTGGTGTGAGACAACGAACCTGGGTTATATACCCTGGACAACGTAGCTGCTTCACGACTGAAGAGAAATTGAGTTGCAGATACATTTACTTGGGGTTAATGGAATATATTTATGTGGTGTGGTGTCACTTCTGTGTATAGTTAAGTCATTGCTGGCCGTATCAGTGTAGTAATGACTTGTGGGAACACTTCTAAAGAAGTCAATTCAAAGCTTTTTAAGTATTAGTCATTACATAAAAGACCTGACATATCCTAAAACCTTACAGCTTATATATAAAAGAAATAATAGAGGTTTGATAGAGGTTTTCTTAAATTTGACAACAATCCAGAACTTTACATCACATTAGCCAGTAATGGGTTGCCATGCTGAAAGAGGCTTTTCTAAACCCTTGGGAAAAACTAAATTGTTTTTCTATTCTCTCCATAGAAATTACACTACAAAAGTAGTATTGGATGAAGAGGTAATCAAAAGATATGCAGACAAAAATATAGGAAAAAAGGTAGCGTGGAGGTGCATCAGCTAATATAATGAAAATATGTTATTTTTCCTGATTTTGTGATGTTTGTGGTATTTGCCAGTTTTAAAACTTGTAGTTTCTTGTGATTTGTTTTCTCATTCTAAATAAATGTTCAGGGTTTTACCTAACTTTATTCTTTAAAAATAAACTTATTTAACCCAAATGATATAAGCTTCTGCCCCACAAAACTTGGATCTGCCACTACTGATGGGGTAAATAGTGATGGTCATTTGGAGTGTGCCATGTTATAGATAAGGACACTGGTTTGCCCAAGCTAGCATAGATAGGGGTACAGCCAGGATGCAATGTTGAGTCTTCTGGATTCAAAGCTTATGTTTTCTTCACTATCTGAAACTATCCTCTTCCAAATGAAAATTTATGGTAATCAACACAAATTGTAGTAATAACAACAATCTATCAAGTGCTTAGTAGGTGTCAGTCATCAATAAATATTATTTCACTTAAACTGCACAATGACTGTCTATATTATCATCCTTATTTTACAGTTGGGAATACTAAGATTGAGAGAAGTGAATTAAATTGTTCAGGCTCACACAGCTAATAAAGGATGAAAGCCAGGATTTGAATTCGTGTCTAAATGAGTCTAAAGCCTCTACTATGTCACAAACTGCCTGGGGAGAAAATCCTGGAGTTCCTACAAGGGAAGACTGGCTTATTGTTTCCTTCCATCAACCTCCAGTTGAGTACAGAAGAGGACAGTGCCTTCTCTGACCTAGATGTGAGCAGATCAAATCCTTCCCCCAAAATTTTGGCACACCAATATGAACCAAATGCCCTAGGTGTCTCTTTCCACAAATCCTAGACAGTGTTCTGTCATTGCTTTTGCCCACACCTATCCTCTCAAAAGCTAATCTTGGCTGCTCAATTGTGGTGTTCCTGATAGACAGGAGGCCTAAATATGATCAACCAAAGAACTTTCTGGCCTCTTCTTCAGGGTTATACTCACAGTTACCATTGAGGGCCCACAGGCACTGCATTAACACTGAAGCAACCCTGTACTTCCTCCTTTGCTATCACCAATCCTGCTTTTGGCAACACTATTACCTTTTTCAACCTTTTTTTTTTCTTTTTTTTTTTTTTTGAGACGGAGTCTCGCTCTGTCGCCCAGGCTGGAGTGCAGTGGCGCGATCTCCGCTCACTGCAAGCTCCGCCTCCCGGGTTCATGCCATTCTCCTGCCTCAGCCTCCCGAGTAGCTGGGACTACAGGCGCCCGCCACCACGCCCGGCTAATTTTTTGTATTTTTAGTAGAGACGGGGTTTCACCGTGTTAGCCAGGATGGTCTTGATCTCCTGACCTCGTGATTCGCCCGCCTCGGCCTCCCAAAGTGCTGGGATTACAGGTGTGAGCCACCGTGCCCGGCCTACCTTTTTCAACTATTTAAGTGATGTCAAATATGGTTGTGAGAACCTAGGCTGCCAGGATTCCTTTGATTCCTCTTAAAGTCTTCAAGAAAGGGAGATGCTGTCCCCAGGGCACATACCTGAATCCTATTAGTTCTCACCTCACTTCTCAGCTTGGGGGACAACAAAAGACCTCTGTGTCACAGCCTTTCCATGTTCCAATATGAGATTTCAACCTGACCCTCTCAGTAGGGCAGCAGGAGACTGAAATAAGCATCCCTGCCTTCCAGGGCACCAAATACCTGAGGATGTTTCTGTACTTGTCTACTTTTGTGCTGCAAACTCGAATTTTTGAACTTGATTCCAAGTCTCACCAGCTGACCTATTCTAGTTGTCAAAAATCAGTAGTTATTTTCTCCTCTGTGTTTTTATGACATAGCACTGCTTCTAAGTCATCAAAATTGGCATCTACTTGTCAAAGGTCTTGGAGGTAGTGGACAGCATATGCTAAAACAGAACCTTGAGCCAAGCAGGTTGACAATTTCCAAAATGTTCAAGTAAGAGGAGGAGCGCATGAGAGAAGTTTGCCCAGGTGAAAACTCCTTCGTCTGTTAGTTTGCTTTCTGGGGGATCCCTCAGTAAGGGCAGCTTTATTTTGATAGGCCACATAGTTGAGCCGCAAACACTCTTCCTCACTGTCAGGCCCTGGCATTTTGTACCTGCTTCTCCCTTCCTCTTCAACTCCACAGCCCTTTCTAATGTGTGCTCCAATTCTGACCTGACCATCCTGAATCAACTCATTGATGAGCTTTGCAATCTTTGAACAGTCCTTCAAACAGCTCCTGTGGTATCTGCTGAATCTCCCAAATGTCTTTAAATGTTGAACACTGGCCATTCAGTGATCTTTTCAGGGTCTATGCCCAGCCTCTGCTGTGATTTTATATATCCAACGTATTATTTTTTGTTCCAAAGTTTGTTTGAACTGATTTTTAAAAATATCTACCCAAAATATTTTAATGAGGTCTTGCAGAACTGGCATTTGTCAAGGGACAGTTTCAGGCTGTGTTTCCCAAGTGATCCAGTAAAATGAGGAGCAATTGCTCCTCTCCTCCAAAGTGCCACCAAATATAATTATGTCATCTAAACAAGCAAGTACCTCCAGGTAATTCATATCACCAATTGCCTTTCCATAAAACCCTGGAAGGTGTCTGGGGCTGAAAAGATGTATGGGGCAGTCTTTCAAATAGGTAAAACCCCACAGAGCAGATGAAAGCTGTCTTTTCTTTATTTCAGTCAGCCATAGGGATTTAATAATAGCACTTCTCAAACACAGAATTGGAAATCACTGATTCCCTACCATACAGTCTAGAGGGTAATCTGTCCAAAAAACTCGCTATCTTAGGTGAAAAATGATAATAGGACATCTATATTCCCGGCCCTGTGTCTGCCCTCTCCTACAGTGAGCTTTGCTTCTTCCTCTTTATGAATTTGTTTATTCAGCTAAATTAACTCTGACTGCACATTATAATCTATGGAGTTTGTTATAAAACATCTATCCCTGGACCCCACCCACCCCTAGAGATCCTAACATTTTCTAAATACCTACTCTATGCTATGCCCCATGCCTTTCTCTAGGTGTAAAGGAAATCCAGTCATGGACCCTGCCCCTTAATTCATAGTTGAGGGGCAAAGATGGATAAATAAAAAACTATAATTCATCAAGAAAATACAGTATAATTCCATGTTCTTTTCTTAATCTAGATTGTTTCTCATAAAATTGTGCCAGTATGGGTAAGGTAAACATGGATTTGTTCAACAAGTCCTTGTATATAGGAGGAGGAGTGTTTCCTGGGCTCTTGGGTGACATAAATTGAGGATTTTTAAAAAATAGTAAGATGAGGCTGGGTACAGTGGCTCATGCCTGTAATCACAGCGCTTTGGGAGGCTGAGGCAGGCAGGTCACTTGAGGTCAGGAGTTCAAGACCAGCCTGGGGCAACATGGCAAAATTCAGTCTCTACTAAAAATACAAAAATTAGCTGGTCATGGTGGCGGCCACCTGTAATCTCAGCTACTCAGAAGGCTGAGGCAGGAGAAACGCTTGAATCTGGGAGGCAGAGGTTGCAGTGAGCTGAGATCATGCCACTGCACTCCAACCTGGGCGACTCTGTCTCAAAAAAATATATATATATATATTTTTTTATATATATATATTTTTATATATATGTATAGTAAAGTAAGATATATATGAATGTCCATAGAAGTTTCATTTGTAATAGCCAAAAATGAAACAGCCCAAACATCCTTCAAAGGATGAATAATTGAACAAACTGTGGTACATCCATAACTTGGAATACTACTCAGTAAGAAAAAGGAATGAATTATCAATACACATGACAACATGGATGAATCTCCAGACTATGCTGATTATGTTGAGTGAAAAAGGCTAATCCCCAAAGGTGACATACTGTATGATCCCATCTGTGTAATCTTCGTGAAATGACAAAATTATAGAGATGGAAGAGTGATTAGTGGTTGTTAGGGGTTAGGGAAGCTGAGAGGGAGTGAGGGAGGGAGGTGTGGTTATGAAACAATAACATGAGGGATCCTTGTGGTGACTGAAATGTTCTATGTCTTGATTGATTGTAGTGGTGGTGATGCAAGGCTATACTATGGTAAAATTATATAGAACTAAACACTCACCCACACACCACATGCAAATATACATGTAGAGCTGCTGAAATCTGAATAAGCACTGTGGATAGTACCAATGTCAATTTCTTGGTTTTGATATTGCACTATAGTTGTATAAGATGCTAACATTGGAGGATACTGAGGAAAAGGTGTGTAGGACTTCCTTATACATGCCTTGCAATCTTCTGTGAATCTATAATTGGTTCAAAAAATAATAGTCTGAGAAGCTGCTAACCAGAAATCAAAAGGATTAAAAATGTCAGACACATTTGTAAATGCAAAACTACAAATGGTGTCATTAGGAGAACCTGGGAATATAGTTAATCTTCGATGTTACAAGGAGGACAAACTGTCTCAGGAAATATTACATTTTATTTTTATTTTATTTTATTTTGTTTTGGACACACAGTCTTACTCTGTAGCCCAGGCTGGAGTGCATTGGCACCATCTCAGCTCACTTCCACCTCCACCTCCCAGACTCAGGAGATTCTCCTGCCTCAGTCTCCTGAGTAGCTGGGACTACAGGCATGCACCACCATGCCAGGCTAATCTTTTTTTTGTACTTTTAGTAGAGATGGGGTTTTGCCATGTTGGCCGGGCTGGTCTCAAACTCCTTACCTCAGGTGATCTGCCTGCCTTGTCCTCCCAAAGTACTAGCATTACAGGCGTGAGCCACAGAGCCTGGCCAGGAATATTACATTTAAAAACAGATAAGTTTCATTGTTTTTCCAATTATAAAAGAATGTTTCTTGTGGAAAATTTAGAACATGTAGCCCCAAAAACATTATTAATAATCCTACCAATTTGAGATAACCATTATTTTTCGACATTTAGAGTGGGATTTTTGTTTGTTTGTTTGTTTTGTTTTTAGCCATAGAGTCTCTCTATTGCCCAGGCTGGAGTGCACTGGTTTGATCATAGCTCACTGCAGCCTCAAACTCCTGGGCTCCAGAGATCCTCCTGACTCAGCCTCCCCAGTAGCTGGAACTACAGGCACGTGCCACCACACTCAGCTAGTTTTCTTTTTAGTAGAGATGAGGTCTTGCTATGTTGCCCAGGCTGGTCGTGAACTCAAGCTCCTGCCTCGACCTCCTAAAGTGTTGGGATTACAGGCATGAGCAACCATACATGGTCTTTTTTTTTTCTATATATAAAATTAAAACAAAAATTTTCATACTCAGCAATACATTTGTTTCTCGTCTTTAAAGAATAATTTATTTTGAGCCAGGCTGGATAAAATGATCATTTATTAATATAACTTTAATGAACATATAGTATTCTATCACATGGATGCAGAATTAATGATTTACCTAACCCCCTATTTTGAACATTTAGGTTGTTTTCAAGTTTTTGGTATTATAGATAGTGCTGCAATACATATCATCGTACATACATCTTTGTATATATCCCTGATTACTTCCTTAGTATAAATTCTTTGGAGAAAAATTATTGGGTCAAAGATTATATACATTTTTAAAGTTTTTGCTACATCTGGCTAAATTGCCTGTCAGAAAGTTTATATTAACATTTCACCTATTTTTTTTTTCCAGAGCACATTCCCGGTTGCTGATGTCGGCAACAAGGCTGGATAGACCCACTGTACCAATTTGTTTGCTCCTTAGTCCAGTGCTATAGAATCTAGCACAAGGCTGAGTACATACTAGGCCCTCAGAAATATTTGTTGATTTAATATCTTTCATAATGTATTCTTTGAAATTTGCATCTGGAACTGGTGAGAAACAAAATAACCAAAATATTAGCGTGCTTTAACCCCAAATTATATTACTGACATCTAGTGAAGAGTGAGGTCTTGAGGAAATAGGACAGGCATGTTTTTATAGAGAGGAAGGATCTGGGAAAAATCTGGAGGCTCTAAAGTAGAAAGCAGAAATCACCGGAGGTTTCTGGGAGTAGACTGAGGGAGTGTAAAAGGAGGAGAGAGAGGGCACTTGTGAAGTGCACCCACTCCATCAGTTTGCTGGAAAGGGAAAAGTGTCTGAGGCATGAGA
Organism: Gorilla gorilla gorilla; assembly: GCF_029281585.2. Lineage (NCBI taxonomy): Eukaryota > Metazoa > Chordata > Mammalia > Primates > Hominidae > Gorilla > Gorilla gorilla. Next base: position 132,367,823 of record NC_073247.2, read on the forward strand.
GTAGTTGTTGGGGAGATGGGAAAAAGGCTCCCTGCTTCCTACTACTCACTCCTGTAAGCACTCGGGATGCTAATTGACCTGGCAGCTTGGATATAAAAGTATCTAGTGTGCAAACCTCTCCCAGCAGAAATCTGGGCAGAATTATGCTCAACTGTGCTTTTATTTTTATTTTTTATTATTATTATTATTTTTCCAAGACGGAGTCTTGGTCTGTCACCCAGGCTGGAGTGCAGTAGCGCGATCTCAGCTCACTGCAACTTCTGCCACCCAGGTTCAAGCAATTCTCCTGCCTCAGCCTCCTGAGTAGCTGGGATTACAAGCACCCACCACCACATCCAGCTAATTTTTGTATCTTTTTTTTTTATTAGAGATGGGGTTTCACCATGTTGGCCAGGCTGGTCTCGAACTCCTGACCTCGTAATCCACCCGCCTCAGCCTCCCAAAGTGCTAGGATTACAGGCATAAGCCACCGCACCCGGTCGTGCTTTTATTTTTTATTTGGGGGAGGGAAGGCACAGGTTTCATCTGTCTTTCCAAGTTTTCCCCTTTATGTCCTGCATGTGGCTGTTACCAGTTACGTGGGACCAATGGTCTGGGCTCCTGATCATTGCAGCTCCTTTCACTCTTGGTCTGAAATGCAAACAGGGCGGGGACCATAAATGTCCCAGGGCTGTTTGGGAGGAGCCCTCCGTGGTTTCGGAAAAGAAGAGGCAACAGCCAGCTCTATTTAATCACCAGATGTGATTAAATAATAAAAATAAGTGAGCACTTAAAAAATTATGCCAGGCTCTTCTTGAATGACTGTATGTTACCACATTTAATCTTCATAACAACCTTGTAAGACAGGTCCTTCTTATCCTTGTTTTACAGTTGAGGAAACTGAATTAACTTACCTTGATCACCCTGCCAATATGTTGCAGAGCTAGGATTTGCAATTGGATCCGAAAGCCCACTTATGTGATTTCAAACACCTGCTCCTAACCACTGCCTGAGTTAAAACACACAGGGCAATGGGCATTCCTGAACCTATTTCCTGCATTGCATGTCTTAATTTCTCAGATTCCACCATTTGAGATTCAATCCCTTGGATCATGAAGGCTTTCCTAGCCAAAGATCTTTTTTAAAAATAAATCTGGTACCTGGCATGGTGATTCACGCCTGTAATCCCAGTGCTGTGGGAAGCCGAGACAGGAGGATAGCTTGAGCCAGGAGTTTGAGACCAGCCAAGGCAACAGAGTGAGACCTTGTCTCTACAAAAAAAATTTTAAAATTAGCTGAGTGTGGAGGTGTGCACGTGTAGGCCTAGCTACCTGGGAGGCTGCGGTGGAGGAGGGTCAATTGTGCCCAGGAAGCGTAGGCTGCAGTGAGCTATGATTGTGTTACTGTACTCCAGCCTGGGTGACAGATCAAGACCCTGTCTCTAAAATAAAAAAAAAATTAAAAACTGAATCTATCTAAATGAGCAGCAATGATTTATCATCAGCTAGCACATCAGATAACATTTGAGTGGAGGAAAATGGGCCGTTATCTAAATCCTTCAAACAGGCCAGGTGCAATGGCTCACACCTGTAATCCCAGCACTTTGGGAGGCCAAGGCGGGCAGATCACCTGAGGTCATGAGTTCAAGACCAGCCTGGCCACCATGGGGAAACCCCATCTCTACTAAAAAATACAAAAATTAGCAGGGCGTGGTGGCAGGCACCTGTAATCCCAGCTACTAGGGAGGCTGAGGCAGAGAGAATCACTTGAACCCGGGAGGTGGAGGTTGCAGTGAGCCGAGATCCCACCACTGAACTCCAGCCTGGGTGATAAAGAGAGACTCCATTTCAAAAAAAAAAAAAAGGCCAGGCGCAGTGGCTTAGACCTGTCATCCCAGTACTTTGGGAGGCCGAGGCAGGCGGATCACGAGGTCAAGAGATCGAGACCATCCTGGCCAACATGGTGAAACCCCATCTCTACTAAAAATACAAAAAATTAGCTGGGTGTGGTGGCGCACGTCTGTAGTCCCAACTACTCTGGAAGCTGGGGCAGGAGAATCACTTGAACCTGGGAGGCAGAGGTTGCAGTGAGCTGAGATCACGCCACTGCACTCCAGCCTGGCACTGGAGACTCCGTCTCAAATAAAATAAAATAAAATAAAAATAAATAAATAAATAAAAAATAAAAAAAATCCTTCAAACAAAGGACATGCGTAATTAATTCAGTTTCCTCAAAGTGATCAGTTTTGGAGAATCAGGACACAAAAGTCCAAAAAGGATAGATTAACTTTTTAAAATATTTTTCCCCACTGGCAAAGAATAAATTTTATATTGGTACCCTTAGAGGTTTACTACCGTTTAGAAAGCCAATCATTTGGGGCCTTGTCCATTGTTTTTGCATGCCAGATGACGTTACCAGCACGTTTAGTAAACAATACATTGTAATTCTCAGAAGGTTGACTGCAACCTTCTTCTGTAGCCTTTCTTGCCTCCTTGAAAGTTCCCTTTGTTTCTCAAGATTACACGAAGACTCAATCGCAATCACGTATCATGATGGAGTTTTATTTCTTCTCAGCATGCTGTAACAGGCTGTTTGATTTTCTGGGTTTGGGCTATCTCCTCTACAAAACTATAAGTTCCGGGGAAGGGATCTTGTTTGTCTTGTTTATCTCTCTATTCCCAATGACTAACATAGGGCTTAGCATATTGTAAGTGTGATGGTTAATTTTATGTGTCAATTTGATTAGCTTAAGGGATGCCCAGAGAGCAGGTAAAACATTATTTTTGGGTGTGCCTGTGAGGGCGTTTCCAGAAGAGATTAGCATTTGAATTGGTAGAGTGTAAAAAGAAGGTTATCCTCATTAATGTGGGTGGCCATCATACAATTTATTGAGGGCCTGAATTTGGAGGAAGAGTCAATTCACTCTCTTGAGCTGGGACATCCGTCTTCTCTCACACATCAGAGCTCCTTGGTTCTCAGGTCTTCAGACGCAGACTGAATTATCCCACTGGCTTTTCTGGTTCTCCAGCTTGCAGAAAGCTAACCATGGGACTCTTTGACCTCCATAATTGTGTGAGCCAATTCCTACAACTGAGTCTCTATTCCTATTAATACATACATAGATATAAATATATTTTATTGTTTCTGTTTCTCTGGAGTACCCTGACTAACACAGTAAGGTGTTACATGCATATTTGTTGAATGAATGAGTGAAACTTATAAAGGCTAAGCTAACTTGCCTATTGTTAAATAGCTATTAAGTGACTGATCCAAGACTTGAACTAGGCTAGCTAATAGTAGACCCCAAGTTGTAACCACCATACCAGACTATCACTGTTCTTTTTTGCAACTGAACCATGTCAAAGGCCATAGAGTAATTGCTAGGGAACTTAGAATCAGCTTTTCCCTCTCCTCTCTTTTCCCCTTTCTTTCCCTCCCTCCCTCCGTCCCTCCCTTCCTTCCTTCCTTCCCTCCCTCCCTCCCTCCTTTTCTTCTAAGATCTGGAAGGGCTATTTGAGGTCATCTTGTTCAACCTGCACATTTTACAAAGGAGAACCCTAGAGTTGAATCAGTCACGCTGCTTGCCTAAAGGCAATAAGTTAGTGGCAGACTTAATAGATAAGTTTAGCTTTCGTGGTGGGCATCATTCTAACAAAATCAATGGAGATCTAATTTATTTCATTCTTGTTTACCCAATATCTGTTTATTATAACTAGATTAGTCATGCCACTAACCTGGGACTGTGTCTTGCTCATTTCTACCTAAGTGGCATAGCCCACACTGGTTCCTTTGCTGGGGACTTATTCCTTTTTCCTACATCGACCTATTTTATTCATCCCTCAAGCCCTAGCTCTGTTCTCCCCTCCTCCGTACAGACTTCTCTGGCTCATTGCAAACTCATACAGCACTCTGCATTTGGTCTTTAATCACACATTACCATGTATTTTCATTTAAATGTTCTCAGGTATGTCTTTCCCACAGGCTCCCCCCACCACAAGCTCATCAAGAGCAGGATCTATATCACATGTAAACCTCTTTTGTAATCCTCTAGACTCCTAGAAAAGCACTAGACACATAGTAGACACTCAGGGAATAATTCTTGAATGAATGAATGAATAAATGATATAAACAAGAAAAAAATGAAATGGTAAACTCTGCCATCTTGTGGTTATTCATCTTTAGTGTTGTCATTTTCACTGTATTTTTTTAGTGTTGAAATTAGAAAAGCATCACATGGTAAGAAACTAAGGTGATGATGGTGAAATTGGGAAGGTTTCTTTTTCTTTTGCTCAACGTACGAACAGCATGGTTACTGAAATATTTCATAAGAAAAACTAGAGGTGGAGGGAAACAAAAACCCAAAACAAATCGTGTACCTGAGGATTGAATATAGACCTGGGAAATATTTATTGGATTTCCTCAGGTACAATCCATGCTTCGAATGGGTCAAGTAAGAGAAATTGTCCCAACATGTTCAACAATTCAGAACTCTGATCAGATAACCAATCTACTTATTTAAGGGGAGCTATTAATAGACCTTTTATAACAGTCATCTGGTGAAGAGAAGCACTGTTTTATTTATTTATTTATTTATTTATTTATTTATTTATTTATTTATTTATTTATTTTGAGACAGGGTCTTGTTCTGTCACCCAGGCTGGAGTGCAGTGGCACAATCTTAGCTCACCACAGCCTCAACTTCCTGGGCTCAAGCGATCCTCTCACCTCAGCCTCCTGAGTAGCTGGGACTATAGGTGCGTGCCACCATGACTGGCTAATTTTTAATATATATATATTTTTGTAGAGATGGGGTTTTGCCATGTTGCCCAGGCTGGTCTATGAACTACTGAGCTCAAACCGTCTGCCTGCCTCGGCCTCCCAAAGTGCTGGGATTACAGGCGTGAGCCACTGTGCCTGGCTAAGAATCACTGCTTTTGATTTAACAGTCCTGGGATCCAGTCCTAGTTTTGCTGAACAACCTTGCGCAGATCACACAACCTCTCTTATCTCAGTTTTCTTACCAGTTAACTTGATGCCTAATTTACTTCCCAGGGCTCTCATGACACTCTATAGGACCACAGGCGTGAAGGTTCTTCAAAACATTTTTAAAAAGTGATATACATGTTTAACAATACTACAAAAGAAAAATAATGTTTATCCTTTTCATTTGTACAGCACCTGAGCATTTTAAAGTGCAGTCATGACAGCGGGTGGGGGCTCACTCTTGTAATCCCAGCATTTTGGGAGGCCAAAGCAGGAGGATCGTTTGAAGTCAGGCATTTGAGACCAGCCTGGGCAACAAAGTGAGACCCTGTCTTATGAAAAGAAAAATTAAAAAATTAGCTGGATGAGGTGGTGCACACCTGTAGTCCCAGCTACTCAGGAGGCTGAGATGGGAGGATCTCTTCAGCCCAGAAATCTCTTGAGGCTTCAGTAGGCCATGATCATGCCACTGTACTCCAGCCTGGGTGACAGAGTGAGGCTCTGTCTCTCTCTAAAAAAATAATAATAAAAAGTAAATAAAAACATCATTTTTTTTAAAAAAAGTGCCTTTGTGCCCATTATCTATTTTCAGTCTCACAGCAACCCCAGGATGCAGGCAGGCATTATTACACTCAACTTACAGATGGAATTCAGAGGTTCATATACAGAGTCAATAAAAATATATTGAGGACCTGTTATATGCCAGGCATACTGATAGGTACTTTCCCATGTTAGAGAAGTTAAGTTAGTTGTCCAAAATCATCTGGTGGTTAAGTGGCAGAGTCTGCACTCCAACTCAGATCATCTGATTTAGGAATCCAGGGCTCAAACCCTACTATCTTTAGGTCAGTCTAATTCCTCTCCTGAGGGTATTCACATTTGATTTTTCCCTTTCTTTTATGGAATGAAATATTTTGTTTTCTGTTAGATATTTAAGGTCTCAAGAGCAGGTGCACCAAAAAACACTGGGTGCAGGCTACAAGCCTATACTTTATTTAATGCAGTGGTTCTCAGCCCTGGATGTAAAATAACATCACTTGGGGAGTTAGAAAACAATTACCCACATTCTGGCCCCACAAGAAAGTAATTAAATCAGAGCCTCCGGCAGTGGAGCCTGAGAAAAAGTTTTTTTTTTTCTTTTTAAAAGTTAATTCTAATGTACAGTTAGGGTTGAGAACCACATTGCTATAGCAGAAAAGTCAGTGACCCAACATCTTAACATAGTCAATTCAACTTTTCTAGAGACTGTTCCTAGCAAATACCAAGAAAATTCACTGAGGAAAAAGGAAGAGGAGTAAATAAATATCTTAGAAATGTCATTTGTTCAATCTGATTTAGTAGTGCAAGTAAGTTGGATGAGAGTTGATGGAAGTAAACCATTAGAGATGAAGAACCAGGAAAGAAAAGGACATGGATCCCACTTTGAGGTAGGGAGAGAGATGGCAGACACATCTTTCTTACCTCATAAGAGTAGACACTATAAACCCCTATTCATTCATTTATTCCTAGATCAAATATTTACTGAGCATCTAGTATGTGCCAGATGCTATTCTAGGTACAGTCAGTATAGCAAGCCAGATACAGACATTAGACTCATGGAACTTTCATTCTAGTTGTGAGTGTAGAGGAATGAATGGTTCTGCTGTGGTGCCCTGGTGACCTTGAACACCTTCACCTATGTCACACAGCCAAGGTTCAACCATAGTCTGACTCAAATCTTGGAGGAATGCTCTGTGATCTCTCTGCAACATGGCAAGATAAGAAATATTGTGATAAGTTGTCACAAGATCATTTCTCAACTGCCTCCTTATCTTGTGGGAGGGTACCATGAGGTGGTTTCTTATTTGCCTCCCTGGTTCCAGTGAAACATAGAGCTTTGTACCATCACACACATACACACACACAGCCCACTTCAGTAGAGCTGTAGCATAAACTGCTTGGCTATAATTTAGAGTTGGCTTCTGCACACCAGAGTGACCCATTGCTTGTGTCATCTGCCATCTGACATCTCTAATTCAGTGTCATCCTGTGGGATTAGCGACATCATACTGATCTTGTTTTGCTGCCTGTGTTAGTAATAAACTGTATCCATTTGGGCTAGTTGTCTTCTTATTGGCTGAATCTATGGAAGTGTGCTAAGCTAACCTAGCAGCTACCAATGCACTGTTGCTTAAGGGGCTTGACTGTTTGACAAATTGGGACAGATCTGATCCATACCAGTTAGACAGAAAAACAAAATTATTTCAAATTGTGATAAATACAATGAACCCTAAAATATCAACTCTACATGGGCTTAGAAATCACCTAAACACTGGGGAGAATGTGCAGGTTTAATTGAATAATTTCAATAAACAAACATGTAAGAAATGAGAAAAACACAAAATCATTGAACAAACACCGTAATTGTTGTGGACAAAATGGATGTTAAAATTAGTGGGAGAAAGTTTGAGAAGAAATAGGGCTTCAAAGTATCTCTCCCATGATATTTATTAATTACAAGGGAAAAACGATAACTTTCCAGTAGAGAAACTCAGCTCCCTCTGTTTGAGTGGGAACATATGAGAGACAGGAAATAAATGAATAGAGTCCTGGCCCAAGAACAGGTCACTGTGGGTCTGCTGGGTCTATGGACTTATCTGATGGTCATTTCCCTAGTTCCAGAATGTATAATTGGACTGGCAAAACTGAGAAGTTTGCAGAACCCCTATATTGATTATTTGAACAGCAGAGTAAAATCTGTTGTAGGAGGAAAGGCAAGCAAAAGCCTCAGATATTTCTCATCCCCTCTTACCAACATAGTAAGTAAATAAATAAATGAAATTGACAAACCACATTGCATCCCAGGGAGAATTGCAGAATTTAGTGCCTTCAAAGACTTATATAATGCAGTCCCCATCAGATACCTATTTAATTCACCAGTGTGGCTCCTGAGAAAACCAGATAAATCACGGCAAATGACAATGAAGTACCACAAATTTAACTAAGTAGTAGTAACAACTGTAACAGCTGTGTTAGATGTCATATCTTTACTGAAGTAGATTAATATACGTGTATATATGGCTACTGGTCAAGTGAATGTTTTATTTTCCATACCCCTTTGAAGGTGGATCAGAAAGAGTTTGCATTCACATAGTATGGACATCAGCACATGTGGTGAATGCTGTAATGGGGCATCCAGATTTCCCTTCAGCAATGGAGATGTTATTACTCTAGCTGCTGAAAGCACATCTAGAAGATGGCCTTTGGGTGCCAGTTCTCTCTAGAGATTACCATAGCTAAAGAAAACTGCCTCACCCAATTGAAACCTCATACCTCTTTCCAAGGGCAGCCCACACTCAGTGATTAGTCAATGCAGGGATATAAAGGCCCAGCCCTCTCAACCTAATTTGGGACAAGCAGTCATTCTAGTTCCAGAGCCTCCCATGGGGTTGGCTGAGGCCTTCATTAGAACTACATCATGGCTTCACTTCTCCCTCTGACTAATCCTCTTTCTTTCACCTCCTTTCCACAAGTGTTGATCTCAAGGGGCACTCCCTAATAAACACCCTGCACACTGGTCTCCATCTCAGGGTCTGTTTCTCGGGGAACCCAGACTCTGTGACAGTTGATGCCAAGAGTGGTCTGAGAAAGCAGGTACCTTGATGGGATTTTGGATCTGGATCAACCACTGCCTAGATGACATTGAGGACATCATTAATGTTGGTAGGTGGAGCACTGATATTCCCTGACATAGGTAGAAGTGCAGGTAAAACTTTCATTGGTGAAAGGGGATACAGTAGTTATTGGGATATATTAGGCATTTGAGAACTATGGGGAGAATAGTAATCTTAAAAAAGATGGAATTTAGTAGCTATTCTGAAGTTTGATTGCTACTCTGAACAAAGATAACACAAAGCTGAAAGTGATTAATTAGCAATTTAAAGTTAAGAGTGAAAGCCATGGAGCCTCTTTGGTAGCATATAAAGAGGCTCTTACTTCCTGCAGCAGGATGATAGAGAAAGCTAAGGACCAGGTCTAGGACTTAATTGTAAGAGTAGTCAAGCTCCAAAGGTGGCTAGCATATCAACTAAGACAAGTGTGCTATGCCAGGGTCAAGGCTGTGGTTGAAAAAGAAAGAGATCCTGACACATGGGATAGGGACTTCTGGGCCTGAAAATCCTGAATTCCCAGATTTCCCTGAGACCTCTGAGCTTGTAGAAGTGGCCTGCACCTTCCTATTAAGAGCTAGCATGCCCTATTTGCTTGAAGACAATACAGAGGCCTCTCTCTTGCAAGACAACATGTGCCTGCACCCCCTCCTCCTGGACATAGGGTTTGATTTAACTAGGGTTAAATCACAATGTAACCCATCTGGGGATATGCTATGCCTGCCAAGATGTGAACTGGATAAGACTCTGAAACTGCAGTATCTGGTCAACATGTACTAGCAGGAGCTGGGAAGTAGGTATGGGCAAGAATTTTGAGAGTGCTGATTGTTTTTACTTTACGATAGTGCAAAAGCTGTAAGCATTAAGTAGAAACTGCACTTCAAGTACCTATACATCTGATATGGTTAGGCTTTATGTCACTGCTCAAATATCATCTTGAATTGTAATCCCCATACTTCCCACATGTCAAGGGTGGAGTGGAGGTAATTGAATCATGGGGTCATTTTCCCCCATACTGCTCTCGTGATAGTGAGTTTTCACGATATCTGATGGTTTTATAAGGAGTTCTTCCCCCTTCACTTGGCACTTCTCCTTCCTGCTGCCTTGTGAAGAAGGTGCCTTGTTTCTCTGCCTTCTGCTATGATTGTAACTTTCCTGAGGCCTCCCCAGCCATGCTGAACTGTGAGTCAATTAAACCTCTTTCCTTTATAAATTACCCAGTCTTAGGCAGTTCTTTATAGCATTTATAGCAGTATGGAAACAGACTAAAACAACATCCATTCTGTTTTTTTTAACTTTCAGTACCATATTCAATAAATTACATGAAATATTCAACACTTTATTATAAAATTGACTTTGTGTTAGATGATTTTGCCTGTCTGTAGGCTGAAGTAAGTGTTCTGAGCACATTTAACGTAGGGTAGGCTAAGCTATGAGGTTAGGATGTTTAGGTGTATTAAGTGCATTTTTGACATAGTATTTTCAACTTACAATGGATTTATTAGGATGTAACCCAATCATGAATCAAGGAGCATCTTCACTTCAGAGTACGTGCCCTAAAAAATAGAAAGCAAGGACTCAAGGAGGTATTTCTATACCCAAGGTCATAGCAGCATTGTCCACAATAGCCAAAAAGTAGAAACAACTCAAATGTCCACTGGTGGATGAATGGGTAAGCAAAATGTGGTATATGCCTACAGTGGAATCCTACTAATTCTACAACATGGATGAAACTTGGGAGGGCTTTACGCTAAGCAAAATAAGCCAGTCATAAAAGGACAAATCGTGTATGATTTCTTTTTTCTTTTCTTCTTCTTTTTTTTTGAGACGGAGTCTTGCTCTGTTGCCCAGGTTGGAGTGCAGTGATGCAATCTTGGCTCACTGCAACCTCCACCTCCCTAGTTCAAGCGATTCTCCTGTCTCAGCCTCCCGAGTAGCTGGGATTACAGGCGCCTGCCATCATGCCCAGCTAATTTTTGTATTTTTAGTAGAGATGGGGTTTCGCCATGTTGGCCAGGCTGGTTTCGAACTCCTGACCTCAGGTGATCCACCTGTCTCGGCCTCCTAAAGTGCTGGGATTACAAGCATGAGCCACACGTGCCCGGCCATGATTTCATTTATATGAGGTACGTGGAGTAGTCAAATTCGTAGAGACAGAAAGTAGAATAACAGTTGTTGGGGGTAGAGAAGAGGGTAATGAATAGTTATTGTTTAATGGAAACAGAGTTTTAGTTATGCAAGATGAAAAGAGTTCTGGAGATGGATGGTGGTGACGGTTGCACAATAATGTGTAGGTATTTAATGCCACTAAATTGTACACTTGAAAATGGCTAAGATGAGCCAGACATGGTGTCATGTGCCTGTAGTCCCAGGTATTTAGGAGGCAGAGGTGGGAAGATCGCTTGAGTCCAGGAGTTTGAGTCCAACCTGGGCAATATAGCAAGAGCCTGTCTCTAAACAAACAGACAAAAAACATTAAAAAATGGCTAAAACGGTAAATTTTATGTTATGTGTATTTTAAAACAAGTTTTTAAATGTTAAAAAATTCAGCCTTATTCTCATGGGCCCTATAGTCTATTATAAGAGGCATATAATACCAAAGTAACAAAATAATATAACAAAATTATGTATATCCAAAACAATTTAAAGTTTTCATTTATTCCTCCCTCTTCCCCTAAACTTCTTTCCTCTTCGCAAAGGTAATAATTGTTATCAGTTTGGAATTACCCCCCCCACACTTTTAAAAATGCATATGGGCTGATTTGATCTTTACAAATTATATGAATATGTTAAATTATCACATGTACCTTAAAATGATATACAACTATTATGCATCAATAAAACATGTGTGCATAATGCCTATATAAATATATACTGCTGTGTTTAAAAACAATTACATAAATAGTATCATACTGTATGTGTTTTTCTCTAACTTACTTTTTCCTCTCAGCAATATATCCTGGGGATTTTTCATGTCCATTTATACATGAAACATTCATACTAATCCACAGATGGCTGTGTCCTGGTACATTTAGCCTTTCTCTTATGAGTAGACATTTGGTATTTATCTAGTCTTTTTCTATTACAAACAATGTTCCAGCAAACATCCTTGCATCTGACTCTATGCCTCAGTCTTCAAACTTCTTTGTATAACTTGTCATCAGAAATGTGAATCTAAGACTTCAGGTAGTACCAAGAGTGCTATGAATATTAGTTTTTTGGACTATGGCTATATTCCAGGAAACTAATTACTTAAGGTAAATCATGAAAGAGCCCGTGAATTATGGAGCTACACAAAGATATTTCACAAAAGAGTTACAGATTAGGGAAATGGAAAGGATGAAGCATGGGTGGAGAAATGAGCTGAGATAGTGGGAATAGTCCAGATAAGCTTGACTATCTTGAGGAAGTGGTTAGATTTAAATAGCAATTAGCAGTATTTTCACTAGAGGAAAAGTAGAATATTGAGGTAAGATAGGATTATGTGGCAAACACAGGTTTGAATGTTTTGATAAATTAGGAGACTGAAGAGATGAGGCAAGGGATTTAAGTGAGGGTCTTAATGTGCAATATTGGAAATTACAATCAAAATGCCCAAACTCAAGGGGTGCACTTAGGAATGATTTGTTAATACATACACAGGCCTAAGAATCATTTTTATGGAACTCATTTCCTGTAGGGCTTTTCTGAAAGAACACTGTGCTCCTTTCTAAGCTTATTTTTCTTTGTTCTGATCGTCATTCTGCCCTTACTCGCTATGTTTGTTGCCAAGATCTAGGAGGCAAAAAATAGGCAAGAGAGCATGTCACAGTCCATGACTAGACAAGCTGTGTGACTCAGGAGGCCAAACAAAGGTCAGGGCACGGAAACCTGACTTGGCTGTGCTCTTAAGCAAATGAATGGGTCAGTTGGCCTATCTTTTACAAAAATTTATTTGTTTATATGGCAATGTGCATTTTGTAATTGTTCTTTTCTACATGATCTTATGACATGCTGATTCTACTTCCAGTATACCACTGATTTTATTCTGACTTGTATTATAGTTACTTATAATTTGAGGATGCAAAATGGTGGTGTATAGGTCACTTCTAGCCTATGCTTCATTTGGCTAACACAAGCTCACATTAAAAAATAGTTGCCAATATTTCAAAAATAGGAAGGTTCATACAAAAATATGCATTCCTGATTTCTCCTGAAAAAATGAAATCTGGCACACAGGGCCTTCATTTCCTCATAGCAACAACTGACTGGAACTGAGCAGTAGCTGCCCTTATAATATCAACTTGATGTTGAATCTGAAAGTTGGTTACCATTTTTCATGGAACTGACATTGTTATTCTTACAGTGACATTAGGAAAAAAAAGTGAAATACTTTTCTATGCCCAGTTTTTATAAAAGTTGGGAAACAAAAGCTAGAGTAGGGGGAGAGGACTGTTGTGCTTTAAGAACTGAAATATAGAGATGGGTTGAAAAATAGATGAGGTTAAGAATAGAGAGCTTGGGCGAAACTGCTGAGAAGGCAGAATGACACGCACAAGGAAGTAGTTAGGTCACTTCTCTTACTAGGCTTCTCATGGGGGGCATCACTCCTAGGGCATATTGTACTGCCTCTCTGCCTTCAATTGAAATTTTCATTGAGCGTCTACATCATATCAGTCACTGGGGAGACCATGGTGAACAAAGCAGACAAAGCCTCTGTTCTCATGGAGCTCACAATTGAACGGGGGAGCCAGACATTAATAAACACCATGAGGGAAGATAGGAAAGTGCTAGAAAACAAACACTAAAGAAGATTTTTCTAATTTAGCGGATCAGGGAAGTCTTCCCCAAGGAAGTGACACTTAAAATGGGGCCTGAAGAGTAAGTAGGAGTTGGTTAGGCAAAGAGGAGGGGATCAAGTTTTAAGGCAAAAGGAATAGCATGTGCAAATATCACAAAACAGGCAGGAATGTGGGACTACCGTAGATCTGACAGAGGCCAAGTGGCTATTGTTAGATAATAGAGATAGTAGCTGGAAGGGTTAACAAGGCCATACCATGCAAGGCCTTGGAGGCTATGGAAAGGATTTGTATCTTCAGAGCAGTGAGAGTCATCAAAAAGTTTTAAGAAAAGTCACCATGATTTAAATTTTGCTTTAACTTTTGCTTTGGCCACCCAGCAGTGAGCTCTTATCCACAGTTATAATTCTCATTTATGTGTGTGTGTGTGTGTGTGTGTGTGTGTGTGTGTGAGTGACAGGATCTCACTCTGCCACCCAGGCTCGTGTGCAGTCTAGTACAGACTAGGTGGCTTAAACAACAGAAATTAATTTTCTCACAATTCTGGAGACTAGAAGCCCAGGATCAGCAGGGTCTTGGCAGGGCTGCTTTCTTCTGAGGCCTCTTTCCTTGGCTTGCAGGTGGTTGTCTTCTCCCTGTGTCTTCACGTGGTCTTCCCTCTGTGTGTGTCTGTGTCCTAATCCCCTCTGCCTATGAGGACACCAGTCAAAGTGGATTAGGGTCCACTCTAGTGGCCTCATTTTAACTTAATCATCTCTTTAAAAATCTCTATTTCCACATATAGTTACACTCTGAGGTACTAGTGGGTGGGAGTTCAATACATAAATTTGGTGGAGGTTGCAGCGGCAGGGGTGGGGCACACAATTCAGTCCAAAACAATAAATCATGTGTACCAGAAGCATCTGAAGTGCCTTGTTAAGAATGTTACGCCTCCTGTGATCCATCTCAGAGTGACAGTGATTTAGAATCTACTTGTCATAAGTCTCAGGACACGTAGGTTGTTCAGCTCTAGAAGCCCTCAGATTGGCAGGACTTCACTCTTCTCACCAGAGAATGTATGTCTGAAGGGAAGTCATGCTTCTACCTTTGTTCCTATAAATCCTGGGATGGAGGAATTCCACTGCTTCATTCTGCTCCAATTAATCTCTTCGCACAGGTCAGGCCCTGGAATATGTACTACATTTGCTTTGTAACCCTGGACATATACTCCCATCCAGCTCTCACAAGAGCAGAAGGCATGTACTACTGTCCACTCTGGTTTTGGTTGTTTTAATGTACCTCACATTTTCACATATATGGGAACATCAATAATAATACCAATAGTAATATTAATAGAAATACTATTCAACATTTATTGAATGCTACTGTATTTCAGGAATTATGTTAAGCATTTTGTAGTATTGCATCTAATCTTTACAACAAAGTTATGGGGGCAGGTATAGTTGTATTAGATTGTTCTCATGCTGCTATAAGGACATATCCAAGACTAGGTTATTTATAAAGAAAAGAGGTTTAATTGACTCACAGTTCTGTAGGGCTAGGGAAGCCTCAGGAAACTTACAATCATGGCAGAAGGGGAAGCAAACACATTCTTCTTCACAAGGTGGCAAGAGAGAGAAGAATGAGTCAAGCGAAGGGGGAAGCCCTTATAAATCCATCAGATCTTGTGAGAACTTACTCACAATCATGAGAATAGCATGGGGGAAACTGACCCCATAATTCGGTTACTTTCCACAGGGTCCCTCCCATGACACATGGGGATTATGGTAGCTACAATTCAGGATGAGATTTGGGTGGGAACACAGCCAAATCACATCATTCCACTCCTGGCCCCTCCCAAATATCATGTCCTCACATTTCAAAGCACAATCATGCCCTTCCAACAGTCCCCCAAAGTCTTAACTCATTTAAGCATTAACTCCAAGTCCAATTCCAAAGTCTCATCTGAGACAAGGCAAGTCCCTTCCACCTATGAGTCTGTAAAATCAAAAGCAAGTTAGTGACTTCTTAGATACAATGGAGCTATAGGCATTGGGTATATACATCCATTCCAAATGGGAGAAATTGGCCAAAACAAAGGGGCTACAGGCCCCATGCAAGACCGAAATCCAACAGGGGAGTCATTAAACCTTAAAGTTTCAAAATGATCTCCTTTGACTCCATGTGTTACATCCAGGGCACACTGATGCAAGAGGTTGGCTCTCATGGTCTTGGGCAGCTCCACCCCTGTGGCTTTGCAGGGTACAGCCCCACTTCCAGTTGCTTTCATGGGCTGGCATTTTCTGCAGCTTTTCCAGGTGCACTGTGTAAGCTATTGGTGGATCTACCATTCTGGGGTCTGGAGGATTGTGACCCTCTTCTCACAGCTCCACCAGGCCATGCCCCAGTGGGGACTCTGTGTGGGGGCACCAACCCCACATTTCTCTTCTGCACTGCCCTAGTAGAGGTTCTCCATGAGGGTTCCATCCCTGCAGCAAACTTCTGTCTGTACATCCAGGCGTTTCCATACATCCTCTGAAATCTAGGCAGAGATTCCTAAACCTCAATTCTTGACTTCTATGCACCCACAGGCCCAACATCATGTGTAAGCTGCCAAGGCTTGGGGCTTGCACCCTCTGAAGCAATGGCCTGAATTATATGTTGGCCCCTTTTAGCCACAGCTGGAGCTGAAGCAGCTGAGATGCAAGACACCATGGCCCGAGGCTGCATAAAGCAGGGGGCCCCTGGGCCCAGCCCATGAAACCATTTTTCCCTCCTGGGCCTCCAGGCTTGTGATGGGAGCAGCTGCCATGAAAACCTCTGACATGCCCTGGGGACATTTTACCCATTGTCTTGGTGATTAACATTTGACTCCACGTTACTTATGCAAATTTCTGCAGTCTGCTTGAATTTCTCCGCAGAAAATGGGATTTTCTTTTCTATTGCATAGTCAGGCTGCAAATTTTCCTAACTTTTCTGCTTCATCTTGAATGCTTTGGTGCTTAGCAATTTCTTCCCCTAGATACCCTAAATCATCTCTCTCAAGTTCAAAAGTTCCACAGATATCTAGGGAAGGGGAAAAATTCTACCAGTCTCTTTGCATAGCAAGTTCATCTTTACTACCGTTCCCAACAAGTTCCTCATCTCCATTTGAGATCATCTCAGCCCGGACTTCATTGTCCATATCACCATCAGCATTTTGGTCAAAGCCATTCAACAAGTCTCTAGGAAGGTCTCACAGTTTCCCACATCTTCCTGTCTTCTGAGCCCTCCAAGTCTCTAGGAAGTTTCAAACTTTCCCACATTTTCCAGTCTTCTTCTGAGCTCTCCAAACTGTTCCAACCTCTGCCTGTTACCCAGTTCCAAAGCTGCTTCCGCATTTTTAGGTATCCTTAGAGCAGCACCCCACTCTCTGTGGTACCAATTTACTGTATTAGTCAGTTCTCATGCTGCTATAAGGACATACCCAAGATTGGGTAATTTGTAAAGCAAAGAGGTTTAATTGACTCACAGCTCCACAGGGCTGGGGAGGTCTCAGAAAACTTACAATCATTGCAGAAGGGGAAGCAAACATGTCCTTCTTCATAAGGTGGCAGGAGTGAGAAGGATGAGAACTGAGTGAATGGGGAAGCCCCTTATGAAACCACAGATCTTCTGAGAAGTTACTCACTATCATGAGAATAGCATGGGGGAAACTGCCCCCATGATTCAATTACCTCCCACTGGCTCCCTTCCACAACACATGGGGATTATGAAAACTAAAATTCAAGATGAGATTTGTGTGGGCACACAGCTAACCCATATCAATAGTCATCTCCATTTTACAGATGAGAAGCAGGATCAGAGAAGTTAAGTGATTTGGTGAAAGTGGTGTAGCTAGTAAATGGCAGACTCTGGATTCTAGCCCAGGTTATACACCTCTAAAGTACATGTTTTGCTACAAGGATAGGGATTTTTGCCACTAGGTTTATGAGAAATGTTGATCAGTAATTTTCTTGTACTGTTTTAGTCTGGTTTTGGTATCAGAGTAATGCTTACCTCATAAAATGCATTGGAAAGTGTTGGCTTCTCTACTATTTCATGGTAGAGATTGTGTAGAATTGGTTTTTATATTCTTTAAATGTCTACCAGTGAAACCACTTGGGCCTAGAAATTTCTTTTTTGAAAGGCTTTAAAATATGAATTCAATGTCTTAAATAGTTATAGGACTATTCAGGCTATTTATTTAATCTTGGGTGAGTTTTCACAGCTTGTGGTGTTTGAGGAATTGGTTCATCACATAGAAGCTGTCAGATTTATGTGCATAAACTTATTTGTTGTATTCCCTTATTTTCCCTTTCAATGTCTGAGTCATCTCTACTGATATTCTCTTTAATTTCCTATATTGATAATTTGTGTCTTGTTTTACATTTATCAGTTTTTGTCAGATTTGTGAATTGTATTCATCTTTTCAAATAATTAGCTTTCATTTTAATTGATCTTCTCTATTGTTTTCTGTTTTCAATTTTGTTAATTTTTCCTCTTATTTTTATTATTTTCTTCATTCTGCTTGGTTTTGGGTTATTTAGCTCTTTTTGTTTTAGTGTCTTAAGGTGGGAGCTTATATTATTGACTTGAGTCTTTTCCTCTTTTCACCTCAGATATATTGAAGTACGATTAACAAATACAGTATAAGTTTAAGGTGTACAACATGGTGATTTGCTATATGC
Source organism: Gorilla gorilla gorilla (assembly GCF_029281585.2). Classification (NCBI taxonomy): domain Eukaryota; kingdom Metazoa; phylum Chordata; class Mammalia; order Primates; family Hominidae; genus Gorilla; species Gorilla gorilla. The sequence continues at coordinate 132,385,898 of NC_073247.2, forward strand.
ATATATTGTGAAATGGTTACCACAATCAAGTTAGTTAACAATCTATCACCTTACGAATTTGCCACTTTTTAGTGGTGAGAACATTTAAGATATCAAGTATTTAGCAGAGAATTTTAATAAACTATGGTAATCATGCTGTAGATTAAAATTACCAAAACTTCTTCATCTTATAATTGAAAGTTTTTACCCTTTGACCAACATCTCCCTATTTCCTCCACTCCCCTGACAACCACCATTGTACTCTGCTTCTATGAGTCTGACTTTTTTGATTCTACATGTAAGTGTGATCATACAGTATTTGCCTGTTTGTGTGTCTGGCTCATTTCACTTAGCATAAGATCCTTCAGGTTCATCCACATTGTCACAAATGGCAGGATTTCCTTCTTTTTATGGATGAATAATATTCCACTGTATGTATGTATGTATTTATCTATCTGTCTATCTATCTATCATATTTTTTTCTCCATTCATCCGTTGATGGATGCTTAGGTTGTTTTCATATCTTGGCTATTGTGAATAATGCTGCAATCTCTTTGAGATGCTGATTTTGTTTCCTTCAAATATATGCCCAGAAATGGGATTGCTGGATTGTGTGGTAGGTCTATTTTTAGCATTTTGAAGAACCTCCATACTGCTTTCATAGTGGCTGTACCAATGTACATTGTCATCAATAGTGCATAAGGGTTCTCTTTTCTTCACACCCTCTCCAACTCTTGTTATTTCTTACCTTTTTCGTAATAGTCCTCCTAACAGGTGTGAGGTGATATCTCATTATGGTTTTGATTTGCATTTCCCTGATGACTAGTGATTTTGAACATTTTTTTCATATACCTGTTTACTATTAGTATGTTTTCTTTGGAGAAATGTCTATTCAGGTCCTTTGACCATTTTTAAATTGGGTTGTTTGGAATTTTTTTGAAATTGAGTTGTTGTATGAGTTTCTTATATGTTTTAGATATTAACCCCTTATCAGATATATGGTTTGCAAATATTTTTTCCCATTCCATAGGTTGCCTAGTTATTTTGTTGATTGTTTTCTTTGCTGTGCAGAAGCTTTTTAGTTTGATATAGTTGCACTTATTTATTTTCATTTTGTGGCTTGTGCTTTTGTTATCATTTTCAAAAAATCATTGCCCCTCTTTTCTAATACAGGTTGAGTGTGTCTCATCTGAAATTATTGGGACCAGAAGCGTTCTGGATTTTAGATTTCTTTTTTCAGATTTTGGAATATTTGCATAAATATAATGAGATATCTTGGGAATGGGACTCAAGTCTAAACACAAAGTTCATTTATGGTTTATTTATTTATTTATTTATTTTGAGGCAGAATCTCTCTCTGTTGCCCAGGCTGAAGTGCAGTGGCACAGTCTTGGTTCACTGCAACCTCTGCCTCGCAGGCTCAAGTGATCCTCCTGCCTCAACCTCCTGAGTAGCTGGGATTACAGGCATGTGCCATCACACCTGGCTAATTTTTGTATTTTTAGTAGAGATGGAGTTTCACCATGTTGGCCAGGCTGGTTTCGAACTCCTGGGTCCAAGTGATCCACCCGCTTCAGCCTCCCAAAATGCTGGGATTATAGGCATGAACCACTGCGGCAGCCTATGTTTTATATATACCTTATACACATAGCCTAAAGGCAATTTTACACAATATTTTAAATACTTCTGAGCATGAAGCAAAGTTTTGACTGCAACCTCTCATATGAGGTCAGGTATGAAATTTTCCACTTGTGGTATCATGTTGACACTAAAAAGGTTTCAGATTTTGGAGCAGTTCAGATTTTTGGATTAGGAATGCTCAACCTATGTAAGTATTCAATGCTATAAATTTCCTTCTAAGGATTGTTTTAATTGCATCGTACATTTTTTTTGTAAAGATAGGGTCGTCTTACGTTGCACTGGCTGGACTCGAACTCCTGGGTTCAAGCTATTCTTCTGCCTCGGCCTTCTAAGTAGCTGGGACTCTAGGCACGTACCACCACAACTAGCTGCATCCTACAATTTTGATGTTTTACTTTCATTTTCATTCAGCTTGCTCTTAAGCTTTGTTAGGACAGGTCTAGAATACCCTTTAGTTTAGGGTTAATTTTGCACTCCTACTAAGGTATCATTCTTCTGAGGATTCTACTGAATAATCTGTGTATTAGGAGATTTTTCTACTCTGGCTGGTGAAGACATGTACTATTACCAGCCTTCTGTGAGCTCCAGGAATGATTCTAGTTACTCCTTTTTTGGTGATTCTTTCCTTGGCTCTTGGTATTTTCTTCTTACTTCTGTGCAGATCAGTACTTAGCCAAAGACTTAAGGGAACTCTTCTGCCAATCTCTGGGACATTTTCTCTGTGCAGCTCCTTCCTCTCTGGTAGTCTGTTCCACAAATTATAGTTGCCTTGACCTCCCTGAACACCAGTCTCTGTCTCCTCAACTCAAGGAGACTGCTGGGCTCTGTTTGGGTCTCTTCTCCTTGTGCTGCATACTGGAAACTGCCTTATGCAACGGCAGGGTTAACTTTATGTGTTTCCAGATATTTGGGGGTTACAATTCTTCACTGCTTATTGCCCCAATGTCTAAAAACAGTTCTTTCATACATTTCATACAATTTTATAGTTTTAAGGTGGTAGGATAAATCCAGCCCCTGGTACTCCATCTTGGCCATAGTGGAAGTTGAATTAACTGAATTTTAACTTTCACTTTGTTTTTTTTTTTTTTTTGAGACAGAGTCTTACTCTGTCGCCCAGGCTGGAGTGCAATGGTGCAATCTCGGCTCACTGCAACCTCTGCCTCCTGGTTTCAAGTGAGTCTCCTGCCTCAGCCTCCTAAGTAGCTAGGATTACAGGCACCCGCCACCATGCCTGGCTTTTTGTCTTTTTAGTAGAGATGGGGTTTCACCATGTTGGCCAGGCTGGTCTCAAACTCCTGACCTCACGTGATCCACCCGCCTCGGCCTCCCAAAGTGCTGGGATTATTGGTATGAGCCACCGCACCCGGCCATTTTTCTTTTCTTGTTATGCCTAGTTTTTAGGGGAATGAGGTAAACAATAAAAAAAGAAGGCTGTATCAGGAATTTATTTAAAAAAATAAACTTTTATAGCATGTCCCTGGTTAGTCTGCACTCAGCTAACCTGACAAATATATGCCCTAGATGCCTAACTTTCATAGTTGACTTCAGGCCATTTGACAGCAGAAAAATTCTGTCTTAGTCAGAGTCTGCTCACTAAGAAATGTTGCCAAATGCCACGGTGGGAAGATCACTTGAGGCCAGGAGTTTGAGACCACCCTAGCCAACATAGTGAGACCCCATCTCTTAAAAGAGAGAGACCAGGAGATTCAATTTCTACGTTTATTTGGAAAAAACCATAAACATCAGTTTTTAAATTTTTTTTATTTCTTTTTTTTGTGTGCCGGGACATGTTCTCAACTAAAAAAACCATAAACATCAGTTTTCTGGGAAAATTGGGCTGGTTTCAAAAGGATGATGAACTCAAATGTTTTGTCTTTTTTTTTTTTTTTTTGAGACACAGTCTCGCTCCATTGCCCAGGCTGGAGTGCAGTGCTGTGATCACAGCTCACCGTAGCCTCAAACTCCTGGGCTCAAGTGATCCTCCTGCCTTAGCCTCCTGAGTGGCTAGGACTACAGTCACCATGCCTAGCTAATTGTTAACTTTTTTGTAGACAAGTGGTCTCACTATATTGCCCAGGCTGGTCTCAAAGCCCAGGCCTCAAGCAATCCCCCAACTTTGGCCTTCCAAGGAGCTGGAACTACAGGCTTGCACCACCATGCCTGGCTCTTGCCTTCCTCTGTTGTTCCTATCAGTGCCCCTTCCCCATAGACACCATCTTCCTTCTGGCCCCTACATGTCAGGAGCTGGGCTGCATATCTTAAACTCCTATTAGCCATGAATCTTGATGTAACCCAAATCTCTCTAGCTGCACTTTTTACTGTCTCTGCCATGGTCTGCCATGGCCCCTCTATAGGCTGGTTTTCTCATTGTCTCTTGAATATGTTGTACTTATTTGAAATTTTAAGTTCATACTCATGTTGTTGCCACTGTCTACAATGTCCCTTGCCACTACAAAGATTGACCATCCTTCAGGGATCAACACAAAGTTGCATGCAGCCATTTTTTACCTCAACTCTACCAAGTGCCCCCTTTCAATCTATATCATTCACTTGGCACTTAATACCTTGCCGGGATTTCTGACACTATCACTCATGTGTACACCTTGTCTCCACAATCACATTGTAAAGTCCTGCAGAGTAGAGACTATTTAGAGGTGTTCTTTTCTTTCTTTGTACTCCAATCCCCAGCCTCCAATGTCTAATATTGTGTTATATTCGTGATAAAGTAAGCACCCAAACTATACATATAATTTTTTTGTTTTTAGATGGAGTCTCACTCTGTCGCCCAGGCTGGAGTGCAGTGGTATGATCTTGGTTCACTGCAACCTCCATCTCCCAGGTTGAAGCTATCTCCTGCCTCAGCCTCCCAAGTAGCTGGGATTACAGGCGTGTGCCACCATGCCCGGCTAATTTTTTCTGTATTTTTAGTAGAGACAGGGTTTTGCCATGTTGGCCAGAGTGGTCTTGAACTCCTGACATCAAGTGATCTGCCCACCTTGGCCTCCCAAAGTGCTGCGATTATAGGCATGAGCCACCGTGCCTGGCCTAAACAATATTTTTTGAGTGAGTAAATGAATGGAGTAATGAAAATAGGATTCAGAAGTCTTTAAAATGATAACAAAGGCTAACACTTATTGAACACTTTGTGCTAGGTTTTTGCTAAGGACCATACATAGTCTATCTCATTTAATTTTCTCTTTTTTAGAGGGATCAGCATTTATTTATTTTCTTTCCAAATGTTACAATGGAGCCAAATGGGAATGATTTTAGCAATTAGAATGTATACATCTTCAGGATTTGGCCATTATATGTTATTTACAACAAGGGAGACAAAAAATAAGGTGTATTACATTAGACACTTTCCTCTCTCTCCCTGCCTTGGCCTGAAAGCCTAACCATTCCCCGACCATGTCTAAAATGGACACACAGTTGATTCCCAGTCTGGAGGCATAAACCTAGGTAGGGTCAATGTCCCAACTCAGAGACCCTTGGAAAGCAAAGGAAATTAAAAACTCAACAGAGGGTGGCAGAGGTGTATGCTCAGAGTCTGGGAGTGAAAACACTCCACTCTGGCTCTGGGATTTAGTGGGCAGGTAAACAAAACTTACCCGGAATAGAAGTAGGGAGGAGAATCAGAAATTGACCTCTGCAAGTGTAGAGTCAGTGAAAGAGGTGGGGAGATGGACAGATGTATTTTACATGACTAAACTCACTCAGAAAACTGTAAAAGATCATTTTCAACTGTCCTTGAGGAGGGAAGGGCAGATGGATTATGGGAAGGTCCTCAGGAAAGAGAAAGGGAAAAATGCGGCTGTGGGGAAGCAGAAGACAGTTTTTTTTTTTTTTTTTTTTTTGGCATGGGGAGAAAGTGAGGGTACTCGGTCTGGCCAGTCACCCTACAATGACAGTACAATTTTTGCAGCTTAGCAATCACTTGTGTGCTCCCAACCCAGCTCTTCGTTCTGCTTCCTGACCCTTGGTGTCGGTGCTAGTCTCTGGCCTGAGGGGGTGGACAATTCTGTGGCTTGGAGCCCTGTCTCTTCTTTTGTGTTTCCAGCATTACTGGTAGAGGTAGCCTCTGCTTGGGACTCCTGGCTCTTGGGAGAAGGTGGTGGCGGTGGCCTTTCCTTCCTGGCAGACTGTTCAGTACCACCAGCACAAACTTCCTCTTCTCTTGGTTGGTGAGGTGGGAGACACAATATCTTCAACCTCTTTCTGGTTTCTCTTGAAAGATAGGCCTGTATTTGAAGGACTCCATCTTTGTCCATTCAGTCTGCTATAACAGAATACCATGGAGTTGGTGATTAATAAACAACAGAAATTTATTTCTCACAGTTCTGAAGGCTGGGAAGACCAAGATCAAGGCAACAGCAGATTCAATATCTGGTGAGTGCCCGTTTACTGGTTCATAGTCAGCTGTCTTCTCACTATAACCTCACAGGGTGGAAGAGGAGAGGAAAATCTCTGAGGCCTCTCGTTTTATTTTACTTTTCTTGTATGTCCCTCCAATGAAGGGCCTCTTTTATAAGGGCACTAATCCCATTCATGAGGGCTCCACCCTCACGACCTAATCACATCCCAAAGGCACCACCTCCTAATACTATTGCATTGGGGATTAAGTTTTAATATATAAATTTTGGGCCGGGAGCGGTGGCTCACGCCTGTAATCCTAACACTTTGGGAGGCTGAGGTGGGCGGATCACGAGGTCAGGAGATCGAGACCATCCTGGCTAACACAGTGAAACCCCGTCTCTACTAAAAATACAAAAAATTAGCTGGGCGTGGTGGCAGGCGCCTGTAGTCCTAGCTACTCGGGAGGCTGAGGCAGGAGAATGGTATGAACCTGGGAGGTGGAGCTTGCAGTGAGCCGAGATCGTGCCACTGCACTCCAGCCTGGGTGACAGAGAGAGACTCCGTCTCAAAAAAAAAAAAAAATATATATATATATATATATATAAATTTATAAATTTTGTTGGGGGGCACAAACATTCAGTCTCTAGAAGGCTCCTCCTCCTCCATCTCCTCATTTCCTTCCTCTTTTCTTCTTTTATTCCCCTCATTATCCTTCTCTTTCTTTCTTCTTCTGAGTCTCTTTGGGGCTCTACATTGCGGAGTGCTGGTTTGATGGCATCTGGGGTAGCCTCGCCTGCCTCATCCGTTCCATTTAAGGTGACGAGACTCCCCTTTGCCTATGAGTGCCAGGTTTTAATTGCTTTTCAGGTGGCCATTTTCCTGTTTTTTGACCTTGGTGATGGAATGGGGGTGAATTGAGTGTTCGCATTTCCCTAGAGCACCTAGGAGCTCTGGATGCTCATGCTAGGGGTTTGCTGTGGAGTACCCAGAGGCTTCTCAGATCCACACCTCTGGAGCGGGGCTAGTGAGGTGTGACTGGCCAGTGGAGTGATAGGCCTGCATTACTGAGGGATGGGGGTTTCAGGGAAGGAACTGCACAAGATCTCTCATTTAATGCTTACAACGACTCTGTGAGATAAATAGCTGTATCTATCTATTCCTTATTTACTTACTATGAAACTAAGTCTTAGAGGAGTTAAGTAACTTGTTCAAGGTCACACAGTTAGCAAGTATGTGTGTGTGTGGTCTCTTAAATAAAGACCCATGTTTGTCTCCAGAGCCTGTGTTCTTAACCAAGATAGTTTAGGCTAATTTGATGGCAAATCATTAAACTATTTGAATGCTGGTAGTAGCAGACAGGACTTTTCTTGCTGCCAACCATGGGTGTAAGAAGGTTTTTAAGAGATGAATATTTTAGAGATATTATTTTCCCCTCTGACTTGTGTGCCTTTGTGGACAGGGACTGGACCACCTACTGTTCAAATGTTGTAGCAGATATAACTAGGACCCCTGAAGGGAATGGAACAGTTGCCAATTGGATGACAAATTCAAGTCACTGTGTTCTGGCTAACAGAGTCACAGGAAATGCTGAAGGAAACATAACTAGTAGTAGCCAAAGAAGGAGAAACACATTTTGGAGCAGAATTCCTCTCGTTTGCCAATCTTTTTACAAAAGATTTTCCTGATGAAACTCGTCTGGACTTTGCTTCTTGAAAGAGTCAGGAGTGTAGAATGTGGGCATCTGGCTGCCAGCGGGGTCCTGTATCCCACTATTGGAAGGTGCCAGCCAGAGTTCTCCTGTGAATGTAATAATTACCAAGCCATTATTGAAATGGTCTTTAGAAGAAAACTTGTTTAAAGGGTTACATCCTGGGAATTTTTGCTCTTCCAATGTTATTAAAACCTAGTTGCTGTTTTCTCAGTTAGGCAAATGTTAGAGGAAATGAAATATAAACAGAGATTAATTTCTTCTCTCTGACATTTGATTTTCATTAGTTCCAAGTTATACTGTTCCATTTATACTGTGTTCTTTTTATACTGTGTTCCTTCTAATTATCTGTTCCACAAGTTAACGTACATATATTTTTCTTTTGAGATTCATAATGAACTTTAAAATGATGTTTTAAGGACAGAGCTCTGATGAGACCTGACTTTTTTGTTTGTTTGTTTTTATTTACCAAATGACGTATTCTTGAATACACCTTTTTGGGTGGAAAACAGCCACCAAGTTGATTCTTCCATGTAGGGATAGACGTAGTTGTGAAGGAGGCTGCAAAGCTGCCATTGGTGGTTCCCCATGTCTTCAGCCATTTTCTCCAATCCCCGATTCTTGCTTCCAGCCAGCTTGTTACCTTACAATGTGTGCCCCATTGTTATGTGCCCCACCTTCTTTCGCTTTCTTTCAAGAACTTCACCCTTATCAAAATGTCCTTCAGAGTCTTCTACTTTGCCTCCTGGTTTCCTCCTACCATTCTTTTACTTTCATTCTGAACTGGAACTGATTCCTCCTTAATGTTTCTCCTGGTCTGACCCCTACATGACTCTTGTTTCAGTCTTCCTATAACCTACATTGTGCCAGAGGCAACAATAAATATTGAATAAATGAATAGATAGGTGAGTGAATGAATTAATTAATTTGAGGAATTCTGATGATCAAACAGGATGTCAGGTCCTCATTTTTATTTTTATTTTTATTTGTTTTTTGAGATGGAGTCTTGCTCTGTCTCCCGGGCTGGAGCGCAGTGGCATGATCTCAGCTCACTGTAACCTCTGCCTCCCAGGTTCAAGTGATTCTCATGCCTCAGCCTCCTGAGTAGCTGGGACTACAGGTGCATTTCACCACATCCACCTAATTTTTGTATTTTTTAGTAGAGACAGGGTTTTGCCATGTTGACCAGGCTGGTCTTGAACTCCCGACCTCAAGATATCCTCCTGCCTTGGTCTCCCAAAGTGCTGGGATTACAGGCACGAGCCACTGCACCTGACATGTCAGGTCCTTTATTTAATTTACTTAGATTAATTTATTATTTTTTTTAGAGACAATGTCTTGCTCTGTCACCCAGGCTGGAGTGCAGTGGCATAATCATAGCTCACCGCAACCTTGAACTCCTAGGCTCAAGTGATCCTCTCTCCTAAGCCTCCTAAGTAGTTGGGACAACAGGCGAGAGGCACTGCATCTAGCCCCTTTATTGTGTTTATTACTTCTAAATCATTTTAGTATGAAAAATTTCAAATATACAGATGAGTAGAGGGAGTGGTACAAACAGTTCCTGTGTATGTATCACACAGCTTCAATAGCTACCAACATGGAGCCACTCTTCTTTTATTTATACCTGTCTGCTTTTTGTCTGGTCCTTTAGCTGAATTCAGTTCAGTCAAGCAAGTGCATTATGGGTGCTATGATCTGAATATTTGTGTCCCCGAAACTCATACGCTGAAACCTAGTTATCAGTGTGATGGTATTAGGAGGTGAGGCTTTTGGGAAGTGATTATGTCACGAGTGGGACTAGTGCACTTATAAAAGAGGCCACAGAGAGTTAGCTTGCTCCTTGCACCTTGTGAAGATACAGTGGGAGTGTGCCATCTGAAAACCAGAAAGTGAGCCCTCACCAGACACCAAATCTTCCAGTGCCTTGATCTTGGACTTTCTTTTTTCTTTTCTTTTCCTTTCCTTTTCTTTTTCTTTTCTTTCTTTCTCTTTCTTTCTTTCTCTCTTTCTTTCCTTCTTTCTTTCTTTCTCTCTTTCTCTCTCTCTTTCTTTCTTTCTTTTTTTTTTTTTGGAGTCTCGCTCTGTCACCCAGGCTGGAGTGCAGTGTCACGATCTTGGCTCACTGCCACCTCTGCCTCCTGGGTTCAAGTGATTCTCCTGCCTTAGCCTTCTGAGTAGCTGGGATTACAGGTGTGCACCACCATGCCCAACTAATTTTCGTGTTTTTAGTAGAGACAGGGTATTGGCATGTTGGCCAGGCTGGTCTCAAACTCCTGACCTCAGGTGATCCACCCATCTTGGCCTCCTAAAGTGCTGGGATTATAGGCGTGAGCCACCGTGGCCGACCGATCTTGGACTTGCTAGCCCTCAGAACTGTGAGAAATTAATTTCTGTTGTGTATAAGCCACCCACTTTACAGTATTTGGTTATAGCAGCCCAAATGGACTAAGACAATGGGAACATTTTAAAAACCGCTACAGGTATCTGCACTTAATTTAGACCTCCTGCTTGCCCTCTCTATTATAAAAGAGGCAGATTTGTTTGTAACTTTTCCTGCTTCCTTGTTTGGCTCTTGTTTTTTACTTCTACCAGGGGTTCTTAATCTGGATACACAAATCCCCAAGGAGTCAATGGGTAAAAATCAAGGGGTCTATAAACTTGTATGAAAAAAAATACAGCTTCGTTTTCACTAACGTCCAACTAAAATTCTATTATGAACATAAGCAGCGAACCACAGTAGTACGTGTAGTACCTGCAACTTTGAAACGAGTAGAAATCTTTTAATATAAAATTTCAGAAGTTGTAGAGGCTTCAAAGTATCTTTTATGCTAATCACTACTTTGGAATCATAATAGTTACTAGACCTGCCACCAGATCTTGTTATTGGATGTGTCAATAAGGAAACACATACATTACTGTATCACTTATTAATATTTTTATGATTGTACAGAGATATATTTGGTTTCATTTGTAGCTCATTATGTTTTATTTTATATACTTAAATATTATTCTTTTAAAAGAAATTTATAGTTTTTCCTAAACTGTCAAAGGGTCCTATGGCTCAAAAAATATCTAGACACTTTAGTTGATAACACATTTGTATTCCTTATTCTAATTTTGACTTGATGTCTCCCTATCACCCACAACCAGTATAATTTATTACTTGTCTTCTGTGTAATACACAGGAAAGAAGCACCTCTCTTCCAAGTCCTGTATGCAGGGCTAGCTCCCCAGGACCTGCTCCTTTTACTCCCTGCCAGAGCAGGAGCCAGAGCAACCTTTGCTAGCAACCCCAGAAAATAGATTTAGCCAATTACCATTTACTAGCAACAGGAGGGCCTGATGGATGACTTTAATATATTTTAGTTTTCTACTGCTCAAGTAATTCTCATAATTCAGTTGATTTTATATTATAATCTATTTTAGCCACCGACTGTTGGGTAAATATTGAATCCCTGACTCCTGTGTGATTTTGGCAAGCCTAGCCTTGCCCTTGGCATTATGAAGGAAGCAGATTGAATTATGTTCCCCTTCACATTTTCTTTTATCAATCTCCCTCTCTCCTCCTCTTTTTTGTTAATACTTTCTCCCCTTTCTTACTCAGAGACTGTTTCATTCTTTCCAGGCCCAGATCTCTGCTATGCAGCAAGAGATAAATCTACTTGGTCTCACAACCTGAGGGCCTCTGCACTGAATTTACAAGCATGAGGTATAGAAACATCGCACAGATTGTAAGGGGTGGCCATCCCAGTTGTGTGATAAGTCTCTTGTGCCACAGGTTTTTCTTTCTGACTTTTTGCCTCAACTTCACTCAGCTGTCCCCATTTTATCTACCTGCTATCACTCTTAGCCTTAGGACATAGACCTGACCTGGACAAATAGCACCTGGGTTTGGTTGTGCCATAGATGGGGCTTCCATAGCAGGTACCAACACTCCAGGAGCCTCTCTGTTTCATATGGTATCCAATTTCCAATATCCAGTGGTCACGTAACAGACAATTGCTGTCTCTTCCATTTCTAAAGTCTCTGTGCCTATAATAAAGTGTCATCTAAGTTCTTTTATTATGTCTGAGGAATGCTGTTATTTCTATTGATTATTTGTGGAGGAGGAAAGATTGACATGCCCCGATTCTTCCTTTCTCAGGCTAACAGCTCTTGTCAGTTTCCCAGGTTACTTCTCTCCTTAAAAGGGAGTGTTCTTAAAAGAGTCTAATAATGATGGTTTATAATGCCAAAAATACCTTAAACGTTCCATTCTTTTCAGGCCCTTAAATGTAATGTCAGTCATGAGAATCCTATAAAAATCTGAGGCAGATAGCTCAGAAACAATTCAAGCCCACCCTAACCCACTTCATGTGTTAGCTTCCCTGTCTCCTTAATTTTTGCTTTCATATCCTGGTTCTATATTTCTGGTAATCCTTCAGCCTTGGTGATTTATGTTTTGCGCTCTATATCAGCTAACATCTTGGCATCTCAGGACTCCACATTTGGAATCTGCTCCTTGGCTCCATGTATTATAACCCTGGGCAACAAACACGTTGCCTTCACCCAGTCCTTGGAACATCCTCTTCTCTCCCCTAACAAGAATGCTGAGCTCATTCACTTTCCAGAGCCTCAAGAGGTCTCCTGCGTAGAGTCATGGATCATGCATCTCACACTAAAGCTCAACTAAGCAGCATCTGATGAGAATGTGACGAAGGCTGAACCAGCACACTGAACCACCATCATCCTTGTGCAAAAGCAAAACTGGAGTTGCTGGCACTGTTCTTTCAGGTCCCCTATCAAAATGCCCTTGAGCTGCGTCTGGTTCTGTTATGGCTTCTCACTTCAAATAGAACCATTAACACAGACACAGCAACTGCTTTTTTTTTTTTTTTTTTTTTACTGTGGTAAAATACGTATGAAATAGACTGCTATTTTAACCTTTTAAAGCGTAAAACTCAATGGCATTAATTACATTCAAAATGTTGTACAACCATTGCCACTATTTCTAAATTTTTTCACCCCTGCAAACGGAAACTATGAATCCAGTAAGCAATAACTCCTCATTCTTCCCTCCCTCCTACTCTCAGTTTCTGATAACCTTTAATCTAATTTCTGTCTCTATGAATTTACCTATTTAAAATCTTTCATGTAAGTGGAGTGACATAGTATTTGTTCTTTTGTGCCTGGCATATTTGACTCAGAATGTTGTAGTATGTGTTGGAGCCTTACTCCTTTTTATGGCCGAATGATATTTCACTGTATGGATATACCAAATTTTGTTTATTCATTCGTCTATTGATGGACATTTGGGTTGTTTCCACCTTTTGGCTGTTGTGAATAATGTTGCTTATGAACATGAATGTACAAGTATCTGTTTGAGTCTCTGCTTTCAATTCATTTGGGTATATACTCCAAAGTGGAATTGCTGGATCATATAATAATTCTACATTTAAATTTTTGAGTAAGTGCCAAGCTGTTTTCCACAGTGGCCGCACCATTTTATATTCCCAACAGCAATGCACGAGTGTTCCAATTTCTCCAAATCTTCAGCAATGCTTGTTACTGTCTGATTTTTTTTACTATAGCCATCCTAGTAGGATAGAAGTGATATCTCATTTTGTGTGTGTGTGTGTGTGTGTGTGTGTGTGTGTGTGTGTTTGAGACCAGGTCTCACTCTGTCACCCAGGCTGGAGTGCAGTGGCACAATCTCGGCTCACTTCAACCTCTGCCTCCTGGGTTCAAGTGATCCTCCCACCTCAACCTCTCGAGTAGCTGGAATTACAGGCACTTGCCACCACACATCTGGCTAATTTTTCTATTTTTAGTAGAGATGGGGTTTCGCCATGTTGGCCAGGCAGATCTTGAACTCCTGACCTCAAGTGATCCACCTGCCTTGGCCTCTCAAAGTGCTAGGATTACAGGTGTGAGCCACCACACCTGGGCCTCATTGTGGTTTCGATTTGCATTTTCTTAATGACTAATGATGTTGAGCATCTTTTCATGTGCTTTTTGCCATTTGCATATCTTATTCGGTAAAATGTTTATTCAAGTCCTTTGCCCATTTTAAAATTGGGTTGTCTTTTTGTTGTTGAGTTGTAAAAGTTCTTTATATATTTTGGATATTAAGCCTTTGTCAGATTTGTGATTTGCATGTATTTTCTCCCATTCTTTGGGTTTTCTTTTCACTCTATTGATAATGTCCTTTGATATACAAAAGTTTATAATTTTAATGAAGTGCAATTACTATATTTTTTCTTTTGTTGCCTGTGCTTTTGGTGTCAGATTTAAGAAACTTTGCCCAAATTCAAAGTTGTCAAGATTTGTTCCTCTGTTTCTTCTACAAGTTTTATAGTTTTAACTCTTAAATTTAGGTATTTGATCCACTTTGAGTTAATTTTTGTATATAGGGTAAATTAAAGTCTACTGCTTTTGACATTCTCCATTCATAAGTTTTCTTGGCTCTTTCTTCAAATTTGGCTTTATAAAATTCCTATCAATTTTTAAAAATTTACGCTCTTGGATTTCCTATGCAGCTAGGACCCTGCACCCGTCATGTCTCTGAAACCATGGGTAAAGGTCACTTAAATTATGTGCTCTCTGCTGGTGTGTCAGAGGAAGATATCAGACATAAACATAGAGTACGAGATGACTGACCGCCAACTCTAGGAGGATGTTTTCTTACATTATTATGCAGGAGAACCATGTGCTTAGCACATACCTAACTGAATCCAACATAGCAGGCTATTGTAATACAGAATTCAAGAGGCTTGAAGAATCATAGGTTGCTTACAAAAGAGCTATAAGAGCTGAGATCTGGCTGTCTCCACTTAGTCAGATGATCCTAGCTCTGCTACGTGTTCACCCTTGATAGAAAAAAAAACCACACAGAACAACAACAACAACAAAACCCCCAAAAAACCTAACCCTTTAAAGAGTGAAGACTATACTAAGAAGATAAGGCAGCATGACAGGCAACTGTGGGGGGCCACTTGGGACAGGAAGCTCTTTTGGTGCTGCTAGGTGTCCACCACACCATGCCGCTGGTGGTTGATTATAGAATGTTGAAACTGTCTAGAAGGAGTAATGACTTTGCATCTAATGTGAGAGAAAATTACTTGAATGAAAGCCTTGCCATATTCCCATTCATGCTGTAGATGACAGCCTCTCTCAGTTCCTTTACTGGCTGATGCTTTGGCATGTGCTAAGGAACGTTGAGAATTGCTTCTTCCTTCTTGTGTTGTATAATACAATGAAATTTCACTGAGCATCTATTTCAGGCCAGGCCCTGCACTAGACACTGGGGAATGAAACATGAAAAAGACTTGGTTCTGGCTGGGAGCGGTGGTTCATGCCTGTAATCCCAGAACTTTGGGAGGCCGAGGCAGGCAGATTTCTTGAGGCCAGGAGTTTGAGACCAGCCTGGGCAACATGGTGAAACCTTGTCTCTACTAAAAATACAAAAATTAGCCGGGCGTGGTGGTGCACACCTGTAATCCCAGTTACTCAAGAGGCTGCTCCATGAGAATCGCTTGAACCCAAGAGGTGGAAGTTGCAGTGAACTGAGATTGTGCCATTGCAATCCAGCCTGGGGGACAGAGCAGGACTCCATCTCCGAAAAAAAACAAAAAAGACTTGGATTCTCATCATAGTCTTGTTTTGTTGCTGTCTTTATGGAAAGTTGAGTGTTTCAGTTTCAGTTGGTACTAGCTTATGGGGACATTTGAAGGAACTTACATGGTAAATAAACTCAGGATTATATACCCAGGTTTCCATAGTGGAAATGGGCTTTAAGGATGCATGTGAGAAAGACTTAGATATTTTTTACAAGTCTCAATCAATTTATTTTTTATTTATTTTATTATAAATTGACAACTTATACCTGTATATGTTTATGAGGTACAAAGTGATATTATGATTTATGAATACCATGTGTAATAATTAATTCAAAGTAATTAACATATCCATCACCTGAAATACTTATCATTTTTTGTGGTGAGAACATTTGTAATTTACTGTCTTAGCAATTTTGAAATGTACAATACACTATTATTAAATATATTTACCATGCTGTGCAGTAGATTTAAAAAAAAAAAACCCTTATCTCTCCTAAGGAATGAGTTGGTGCTTATGTGTGTGTGAGTGTGTGTCTTTTTAAGACAAGGTCTAGCTCTGTTGCCCAGGCTGGAGTGCAGTGATGTGATCACGGTTCATTGTATCCTCGACCTCCTGGGCTTAAGTGATCCTCCTGCCTCAGCCTCCTGAGAAGCTAGGACCACAAGTGCATGCCACCACACCAAGCTAACTTTTTCATTTTTAGTAGAGATGGGGTTTTGCTATGTTACTCAGGCTGGTCTCTAACTCCTGGCCTCAAGCGATCCTCCCACTTTGGCCTCCCAAAGTGCTGGGGTTATAGGCATGAGCCACTACACCTGGCCTATTTATATTTTTTAACCATCATCTCCCCATGCACCCCACCCCCAGCCTCTGGTAACTACCATTCTATTCTCTGCTTCTATGAGTTCAAATTTTTTAGATCCCACATATAATTGAGAACATGTAGTATTTGCTTTTCTATTCTGGCTTATATTACTCAGCATAATGCTCTCTAATTCCATCCATGTTGTTGCTGCAAATGACAAAATTTTCTTCCTTTTTTAAGGAATGGGGTCTTGCTATGTTGCCCAGGCTGAACTTGAACTCCTGGGCTCAAGCAATCCTCTCATCTTAGCCTCCCATGTAGCTAGGACTACAAATGCATACAAACATGCCTAGCTAGAATTTCGTTTCTTTCTTTCTTTCCTTCTTTCTTTCCTTTCCTTTCTTTCTTTCTTTCTTTTTCTTTCTTTCTTTCTTTCTTTCTCTTTCTTTCTGTCTTTTTCTCTCTCTTTCTTTCTCTTTCTCTCTTTCTTTCTCTCTCTCTCTTTCTTTCTTTCTTTCTTTCTTTCTTTCTTTCTTTCTTTCTTTCTTTCTTTTTTCTTTCTTTCTTTCTTTCTTTTAGATGGAGTTTCACTCTTGTTGCCCAGGCTGGAGTGCAATGGCATGATCTCCTCTCACTGCAACCTCCACCTCCTGGGTTCAAGCAATTCTCCTGCCTCAGCCTCCACAGTAACTGGGATTACAGGTGCCCGCCACCATGCCAGGCTAATTTTTGTGTTTTTAGTAGAGATGGAGTTTCACCATGTTGGCCAGGCTGATCTCGAACTCCTGACCTTAGGTGATCCACCCGCCTCGGCCTCCCAAAGTGCTGAGATTTCCGGTGTGAGCCACCATGCCCAGCCAAATTTCCTTCTTTTGAAAGGCTGAATGGCAGAGTGGGGGGCGGAGGGGAGTGTCCAAGATAGCCGACTAGAAGCAGCTAGTGTGCATGGCTGTCAGGTAGAGGAAAAGAAGGGGCAAATAAATACAACACCTTCAACTGAAACATCCAGGCATTCACACTGGGATTAATCAAGGAAACAACCTGACCCACAGAGAACGAACAAAAGGAAGACAACAGCCTACCTAGGAACAACATGGAGCCAGGGGATCCCCCAGCCACACAGGGAAGCGGTGAGTGAATGAGTGACCCGGGGAAACCAGGCTTCTCCCAGGGGGCTGAGCCGCAACAGCCCACACACCCCACTTCCATGGCACCTCACAAGATAAGACCCACTGGCTTGGAATTCCAGCCAACTACCAGTAGCTGCATCGCACCTCCTTAAGAAGGAGTTCCCAGGGGAAGGGGTGGGCCACCATCTTTGCTGTATGGGTGTCTTGGCCATTCCAGCCTTCAGACTTTGGAGTCTGAGCTGAAGGCTGAAGGGATCCCCCAGCACAGCACAGCTCCTCTACCAAAACATGGCCAGACTGCTGCTTTAAGCAGGTGCCTGATCCCGTTCCTCCTCACTGGATGGGACCTCCCAATGGGGCCTCTGGCCACCCCTGCCTGAGCTCTCCAGCTGACAAAGATCTTAATTCTCCCTAGGATGGAGCTCCCAGAGGGAGGGGCGGGCTGCTTCTTTGCTGTTTGGGCGACTTAGCCATTCCAGCCTTTGGGCTTCAGAGGGTCTGAAGCGATCAGGGGCTGAAGTGCACTCCCAGCACAGCACAGCTACTCTACCAAAACGTGGCCAGGCTGCTTTTTAAAAGCAGGTCCTGATCCCTTCCTCCTCACTGGGTGGGACCTCCAAACTAGGGCCTCCAGCCACTTCCTATAGGTGCCTTTGGGCCAGCAACAGGTTTGCACCTCCCTGGGACAAAGTTCCCAGAGGGAGGGACATGCTGCCATCTTTGTCTTTTTGCAGCCTTCACTAGTGACACCTCCAAGTTCTGGAAAATCTGAGGTGACTAAAGACTGAAGCAGGCCCCAAGCATACTGCAGCAGCCCTACAGAAAAGTGGCCAGGCTCTTACAATACGCCCGTTCTCCTATCTCCTCACCGGGCAGGTTCTCCAGGCCTGGGCCTCCAGACACCCTGCCACCAGAGCTCTCGAGCCAGTACAAACTCAGCAGCTCCCTGTGCAGATCCTCCAGGGGCATCTGAAAGCTTCTCTGCCCTTGCCACCCTCAGACTAACAAAGGAACAAAGATCCTAAGTGCCTTATCCATACCTCCAACAAGCTGCAGTTGACCCAAGGAGAGGTGGCCAATCTGTGTCCCACGGGTCCCACACACCCACCGTGGCTCATCACCAGGCAGGGAACCCCTGGCTTGGGTCCACAGCACAAACCCTCTAACTTGGGCTGACTGCACTGAGCAATTGCTGACCTGCATCTCTCTGGCATAGAGGCCCCAGGAGTCGAGCAAACGACCCTGGGCCACAACCATTACTAAGATCTTTTCCTTAGCAGCTCTGAGATTGCCCCAGAGCTGCAGTGGGCAGCCCAAGAGTGCCAAGTCATGAACTACGGCCAGCACTTAAGGGGGAGAGGACCCCACACTTTCAGGGCACTGAGAGGGAACACAGCTGCAACTGAGAGGAAACATAGGGGAGCCACACAACTGGACAAGAGTCTACCAACTGACCAGTAAGCCTAAGTGTCACCTGCTGGATCACACCCCAAAGCTTCAACACGAAAAATACTTCACTAACATATCCCCCTCTGAAACCAGAGACAAGACATCAGCTTCAAATAAAGACTCTACACAAAGCCTTGGCCCAGTGAAAACATCCAGAAAAGAAGTCTATTGTCTGTACTCAATCTATGTTGCAGTTTCATGTGGTTTCTTATTGTTTCCTTTTCTTTGAAATGCCAAAGAGTTGCACAAATTGAGAATGTCAGGGTTGGAAGTCCCCATAAATGCTGTCAACTCCAACAATGCATCTGGCTCTTAAGTCTTCTGTACAGTTTCTCTAAGTGGTTGCCCACATTGTGGTTAAACACAGCCAACGCAATGAAAGCAACCACCTGATAGGTAGCCCATGCCACCTCTCAGCTGCTGGAAAGTTGTCTTCCCCCTTTAGCAGCCATCAAATCACCACCCCTCCACAGCTGACACCAGGCCCTGCCCATCTACCTTACAGGACATCTCTTGTAGGGTGTATTGATCTTCCTGGGCATCTGCATGTTGCTACCAACATGCAGAGATGAGAAAGAACCAATGCAAGAACTCTGGTAACTCAAATGGCCAGAAGGCCATATGTCCTCCAAACGACTGCACCTCTTGTTCTCTAACAAGAGTTCTTAACCAGGCCGAACTGGCTAGAATGACAGAAATTAAATTCAGAATATGGATAGGAACAAAGACTATTTAGATTCAGGAGGATGGCAAAACCTAGTCTAAGGGAAATAAGAACCATAATAGAGTGATACAGGAGCTGAAGGGTGAAATAGCTGGTTTGAAAAAGAACCTAGGCTGGGCATGGTGGCTCGCACCTATATTCTCAGCACTTTAAGAAGCCAAAGCAGGTGGATCTCATGAGGTCCGGAGTTCGAGACCAGCCTGGCCAACATGGCGAAACCCTGTCTCTACTAAAAATACAAAAATTAGCTGGGCATGATGGCAGACGCCTGTAATCCCAGCTACTCGGGAGGCTGAGACAGGAGAATTGCTTGAACCCGGGAGGTGGAGATTGCAGCGAGCCAAGATAATGCCACTGCACCCCAGCCTGGGCGACAGAGTAAGACTCCGTCAAAAAAAAAAAAGAAGAAGAAGAACATAACGGGTCTGACAGAGCTGAATAACACAGTACAAGAATTGCACAATACAATCACAAGTATTAACAGCAGAATAAACCAAGCTGAGGAAAGAACCTCAGAACATGAAATAAGAAAGTCAGACAAAAATAAACAAAAAAGAATAAAAAGGAATAAACAAAACTTCTGAGAAGTATGGGATTATGTAAAGAGGCCAAATCTATGCATCACTGGCATCCCCAAAAGGGAGGGGGAGAAAATCTATTTTGGGATATCATCCATGAAAACTTCCCCAACCTTGCTAGAGAGGCCAACAGTCAAATTCAGGAAAATAGAGAACTCCTACAAGATTCTCCACAAGAAGATCATCCCCATGACACATAATTGTCAGATTTTCCAAGGTCAAAATGAAAGAAAGAATGTTAAAGGCAGCTAGAGAGAAATGGCAGGTCACCTGTAAGAGGATCCCCATCAGGCTAACAGCAGAACTCTCAGCTGAAACCCTATAAGCCAGAAGAGATTGGGGGCCTATATTCAACATTTTTAAAGAAAAAAATCTTCAACCAATAATTTCATATCCAGCCAGACTAAGCTTCCTAAGTGAAAGAGAAATAAGATCCTTTTCAGATAAGCAAATATCAAGGGACTTCATTACCACAAGACCTGCCTTACATGAGGTCTTGAAAGGGGCACTAAATATAGAAAGAAAAGACCACTGGTAGCTAATACAAAACCACACTTAAACACAC
Source organism: Gorilla gorilla gorilla (assembly GCF_029281585.2). NCBI lineage: Eukaryota > Metazoa > Chordata > Mammalia > Primates > Hominidae > Gorilla > Gorilla gorilla. The sequence goes on from NC_073247.2 coordinate 132,406,429, forward strand.
AGACCAGTGTCATTGTAAAGCAACCACACAAACAAGCCAACATAATAACCAGCTAACAGCCCAATGACAAGATCAAATCCATAAATATCAATACTAACCTTGAATGTAAATGGGCTAAATGTCCCACTTAAAAGGTGCAAAATGGCAAGCCGGATAGAAAAGCAAGACCCAATGGTGTGCAGTCTTCGAGAGATCCATCTCACAAGTAATGACATTCATAGGCTCCAAATAACAAGAGGCTGAAAAATCTACCAAACAAATGGAAAACAGAAAAAAGAAGGGGTTGCAATTCTAATTTCAGACAAAACAGATTTCAAACCAACAAAGGTCAAAAAGACAAGGAAGGGCATTACATAATGGTAAAGGGTTCAATTCAACAAGAAGATATAACTATCTTAAATATTCATAAAGCAAGTTCTTAGAGAGCTACAAAGAGACATGGACTCCCACACAATAATAGTGAGAGACTACAACACTCCACTGACAGTATTAGATAGATCATCTAAGGAGAAAATTAACAAAGATATTCAGGACCTAAACTCAGCATTGGATCAAATGGACCTGATGAGCCTTTACAGAAGTCTCCACCCCAAAACAACACAATATACATTCTTCTCATCGCCACATGGCACATACTCTAAAATCAACTACATAATTGGACATAAAACAATCCTCAACAAATGTAAAAGAACCAAAATCATACTAGACACACTCTCGGACCACAGCACAATAAAAATAGAAGTCAACACAATGAAAATTGCTCAAAACTATACAATAACATGGAAATTAAGCAAAATGCTCCTGAATGACTTTTGGGTAAATAATGAAATTAAGGCAGACATCAAGAAGTTCTTTGAAAATAATGAGAACAAAGACACAACATACCAGAATCTCTGGGACACAGGTAAGGCAGTGTTAAGAGGGAAAATCATAGCACTAAATGCCCACATTGAAAAGTTAGAAAGATCTCAAATTAACAACGTAACTTCACAACTGAAAGAATTAGAGAAGCAAAAACAAATCAACAGGAAAGCTAGCAGAAGATGAGAAATAACAAAAACCAGAGCGGAACTGAAGGAATCAAGACAAACACACACACAAAAAAAATTCAAAAGATCAACAAATCCAGGAATGGTTTTTTTGAAAAAGTTAATAAAAAAGATAGGCCACTAGATAGAATAATTAATAAGAAAAGAGAGAAAAACCAAATAAACACAATTTGAATGACAAAGGAAATGTTACTACTGACCCCACAGAAATAAAAACAACCATCAGAAACTACTATGAACACCTTTACACACACAAACTAGGAAACCTAGAAGAGATGGATTAATTCCTGGACACATACACCCTCCTAAGCCTGAGCCAGGAAGAAATTGATTCCCTGAACAGACCAATAATGAGCTCTGAAATTGAATCAGTAATAAATAGCTTGCCAACAACAAAAAAAAGCCCAGGACTGGATGGATTTACAGTTTAATTCTACCACATGTACAAAGAAGAGCTGGCACTATTCCTGTCGAAACTATTCCAAAAAATTGAGGAGGCAGACTTCTCCCCAACTTATTCTATGAGGGCAGAATCATCTTGATACCAAAACCTGGCAGAGTCACAACAAAAAAGAAAACTCCAGGCCAATATCCTTGATGAACATCAATGCAAAAATCTTAAACAAAATACTTGCAAACTGAATCCAGCAGCACATCAAAAAGCTAATCCACCATGATCAAGTAGGCTTCATCCCCAGGATGCAAGTTTGATTCAACATATGCAAATCAATAAATGTGATTCATTACATAAACAGAACTAAAGACAAAAACCATGATTATCTCAACAGATGCAGAAAAGGCTTTTGATAAAATTCAAAATCCTTTCATGTTAAAAACTTTCAATAAACTAGTTATTGAAGGAACATACCTCAAAATAATAAGAGCCATCTATGACAGATCCACAGCCAACTTTATACTGAATGGGCATAAGCTGGAAGTATTGCTCTTGAAAACCAGCACAAGATAAGAATGCTGTCTTTCACCACTTTTATTCAACATAGTATTGGAAGTCCTAGCCAGAGCAATCAGGTAAGAGAATGAAATAAAGGGCATCCTAATAGGAAGAGAGGAAGTCAGACTATCTCTGTTTGCAGATGACGTGATTCTATATCTAGAAAACCCCATAGTCTCAGCCCAAAAGCTCCTTCAGCTGATAAACAACTTCAGCAAAGTCTCAGGATACATAATCAATGTACAAAAATTACTAGCATTCCTATACACCACCTACAACCAAACTGAGAACTGACCCAGAAAGGCAATCCCATTCACAATTGCCACAAAAAAATAAAATACCTAGGAATACAGTTAACCAGGGAGATGAAAGATCTCTACAATGAGAATTACAAAACACTGCTCAAAGAAATCAGAGAAGAACAGATGGAAAAACATCCTGTGCTCATTGATAGGAAGAATCAGTATTATTAAAATGGCTATACTGTGCAAAGCAATTTATAGATTTAATGCTATTCCTATCAAACTACCAAAACATTCTTCACAGAACTAGAAAAAATTATTTTAAAATTTATATGGAACCAAAAAAGAGTCTGAATAGCCAAGGCAATCCTAAGCAAAAAGGACAAAGCTGGAGGAATCATATTACCCAACTTGAAACTATACTACAAGGTTACCGTGACCAAAATAGCATGGTACTGGTGCAAAAACAAGCACATAGACTAATGGAACAGAATAGAGAGCCCAGAAATAAGGCTTCACATTTACGACCATCTGATCTTCGACAAAGCTGATAAAGACAAGCAATGGGGAAAAGACTCCCTATTCAATAAATGATGCTGGGATAACTGGCTAGCCATATGCAGAAGATTGAAGCTGGACCCCTTCCTTACACCATATACAAAAATTAACTCAAGATGAATTAAAGACTTAAATGTAAACCCCAAAACTATAAAAACCCTGGAAGACAACTTAGGCAATACCATCCTGGACATAGGAGTGAGCAAAGATTTCATGACAAAGACACCAAAAGCAATAGCAACAAAAGCAAAAAATTGACAAATGAGATCTAATTAAACTTAAGAGCTTCTGCACAGAAAAAGAAACTATCAACAGAGTAAACAGACAACCTACAGAATGAGAGAAAACATTTGCAAACTATGCATCTGTCAAAGGTCTAATATCCAACATGTATACGAAACTTAAGCAAATTTACAAGAGAAAAACAAACAATCCCATTAAAAAGTGGGCAAAGCACATGAACTGACACTTCTCAAAGAAGACACTTCTCAATGCGACCAACAAGCATATGAAGAAAAGCTCAATATCACTGATCATTAGAGAAATGCAAATCAAAACCACAATGAGATACCATCTCATGCCACTTAGAATGGCTATTATTAAAAAGTCAAAAAATAACAGCTGCTGGTGAGGTTGCAGAGAAAAGGGAACACTTACACGCTTTTGGTGGGAGTGTAAATTAGCTCAACCATTGTGGAAAGCAGTATGGTGAGTCCTCAAAGAGCTAAAAGCAGAACTACCATTTGACCCAGCAATCCTGTTACTGGGTATATACCCAGAGGAATATAAAGCATTCTACCATAAATACACATGCACGTGAATGTTCATTGCAGCATTGCTCACAATAGCAAAGACATGGAATCAACCTTAATGCCCATCAATGACAGATTGGATAAAGAAAATGTGATACATATACACCATGGAATACTATGCTGCCATGAAAAAGAATGAGATAGCATTTTTTTTTTTTGCAGGAACATGAATGGAACTGGAGGCTATCATCCTCAGCAAACTAACGCAAGAACAGAAAACTAAATACCATATGTTCTCACTTATAAGTGGGAGCTAAATGATAAGAACTTATGAACACAAAGAAGAAAACAAAAAACACTGGGGTCTACTTGAGTGGAAAGGGTGGGAGGAGGGAGAGGAGCAGAAAACATAACTATTAGGTACCGAGATTAATACCTGGGTGATACAATATGTACAAGTAACCCTCGTGACACGTGTTTAATTATGTAACACACCTTCACATGTATCCCCAAACCTAAAATAAAAATTCACACACATACACACACACACACACACACACACACACACGGCTGAATAGTATTCCATTATGTGTATATACCACATTTTCTTTATCCATTCATCTGATGGCGGACACTTGGATTGATTCCATAACCTAGCTAATATGAATAGTGCTGCAATGAACATGGGAGTGCAGACATCTTTTTGACAAACTGATATAAAATCTTTTGGGCAAATACCCAGAAATGAGATTGCTGGGTTAGAAAAGTATAGATATGAATGACATAAATTGGCTAAGCTCCTAAAAGGGAATCTCTCTGCCAACCACTATATGGTTGTATCTTGTTAGATTGTTGGGCTTTGATAATGTATTAATCTAACACTAACCATAATAAATAATGAAAAAAATAGTTAATACTTAATGAGCACTTATTGTTGTCAGGTGCTATACTCAGCATTTCACATGTATGAACTCATTAAATCTTTACCTCAACCATATGAAGTAGGTGCTGTTATCATCTCCATTTTACAGTAAGGAAACAGGCACAGACTGATATGTGGATTTTGCTGTCTGTAAGTTTATATAAATAAAGCAGCATTCTTGGGGATGGATGTTTTCTCTCAAGAGGATGCCAGTCCAGTCAAGCTCTGCCTAAATTGGGGTTGCATTTATCATCTAAGAATCTCTGGTGGCCATGTTGATCCTGATGGTGTGGATGAAAGGCTGGAGACTATTTGAACTTTTTTTAGGAAACCATTCCCCTTCTGCTTTTACCAGGACTGCCTCTGCTAAAAGGGGCTATCAGAAGTCTTAGAAACATGTTGGTTAATTTCAAAATGTCACCAGAAAGGTGAAGCTAATGTTATCTTTTGGGAGAACAGCCTGAACTCCACAATTTGTTACAACGGACTTAGCATCAATTAAGAGATCCAGGACATGAGGATTTTAAGTCATGGATACTAACTCTGGAAACTCTGATTAACCAAGCAAATTTACCTCTAGTTGTGCTTAGGAATTTCTTACCTCAGTCAGATATCTCTGGCTATGAACTTGTTAACTGTTAATGTTGAGTGTTTTTTAATGTAATCAACATTGTAACCTATATAACTATTAGCCTTATAACTATTGGCTACAGGCTATCATCCTAGAAAGCTCTTGGAGTGGGGATGAGGGGCTGAGTAACAAATTAAAACATTCCTGGGATAGACTGTTCCCTCTTTATCTTACTCCTCCTTATTCTCTCCCTCTTCTTTTCTTTCAAGCAAATACTCTCAGTCCGAAACTCTTACCAAAATACACAATCTGCTTTGCAACTGGATAGAAAGAAACTCTGTTTAGATAACTTCCAATCTCCTTTTTAGTTGCAACATGAACAGCGAGCTAATGACAGGTGGGAGACATTTTGCAAATTGCACCAATTGTAGAAAAACACAAGGTAAACTTCTTTTTTTTTTTCTTAAGACGGAGTTTCGCTCTTGTTGCCCAGGCTGGAGTGCAATGGCATGATCTCGGCTCACCGCAACCTCTGCCTCCCGGGTTCAAGTGATTCTCCTGCCTCAGCCTCCCAAGTAGCTGGCATTACAGGCATGTGCCACCACGCCTGGCTAATTTTGTATTTTTAGTAGAGACGGGGTTTCTCCATGTTGGTCAGGCTGGTCTCGAACTCCTGACCTCAGGTGATCCACCCGCCTCGGCCTCCCAAAGTGCTGGGATTATAGGTGTGGGCCACCATGCCTGGCCAACGCAAGGCAAACTTTTAACGTGGAATAGAAAAAATAATTTTGTTAAATCCCTGGGATGGAAATAACATAGTGACCAAAAGAGTACATCTTTCTCTCACATGCAAAGTTTTCTGCTTGATGCTACAGTATAAAAGTAAAAAGCATGGTTTCAGTCTTCCACCAGATGTTTAACCCCAGTCCCCACTGTTGTTTTTCACAAAGCCTCTGGGATCACCTGTTCCACTTAATTCTCACTGCTGAGGGCAGTGTGGTCTGCTATTCCACTATACCTGCTTTGCTGCCAATAGTCTCCTGGCTCAGGTTCATCTCACTTCAAATTCTCTTGCATACCTTGCCAGATCAATCTTCCCAAAATCCTGTTTCTCAAACTGTGCTTTGGGAAACATTAGCCCTGATACATGCTCCTCATTAAAAGGAGGATTTTGTGCTAATGTGAGTTTAAGAACCAGGGCACATTCAAATCCCTCCTGAAGATTCACTATGTTTATTATCATGTTAAAGGGTCTGAGAAGTCCTGCAATAAAGAACCATCTCTAACTTTAACCCTACATTCCCCAAACTTAATTGCCCACATAACTTTTTTTCATGTAACATCTATTAATATTACATACCACACCTTTTTTTCAGAAATGATTTACTAAAGCATTGCTTTAGTCATGCTATTTTCCCAGTTATAATATGTCCAGTGGTTCCCCATTTTCCCATGGTGGAAATATTCATTGTGACAGCCTTACTTCAAGGACCTTTGGAACTTGATCTGAACTTAATCCAGTCCAATTTCATCTCCCTTTGCTTCACTCCATGAACCATTTTTTTTTCCAATTAGACTGCTTTCATCATTCTGTACTCATCACATGCTGAGGGCCAGGTGAGGAGCTGAGGCCAAGAATGGTTAGGGACAGAGATCTGAGACTTTAGGTAGGGAACATTAGTTAGTAGGTATGCTTGGAAGGACCAGCAGCAGGAACATGGGAGTCGGACAACCCAAGTAGGATGAGGTGAAGGTAGAGTTCAGGGTGAGTAGGTGTGAGAATGATGTAGCTGGAAATGACTTATAATATGAGGTATAACCATGGACACACCGTGCAAGTCCTTATAGCCAGAGAAGTAAACATCAAGACAGGGAAGATTCCTAAAGGAAGTGCCAAAAAAAGAAAGAAAGAAGGAAAAAAGAAAGAAAGAAGGGAGGAAAGAGAGAAAGAAAGAAAAGAAAAGAAAAGAAAAAAGAAAAGAAGTGGTAGGTGAGATCAGGTCAACTATTTCTCATGTGCAGAAGCAGCTATAGTGCCTGCCAGGATGAGATCAGAAACTGAAACATCCCTAAAGACAGGATGTGTGTGTGTGTGTGTGCTGCCTTTGTTCAAGGCAGTGATTGTTGATATTCTTTGAGAATCTGATGGAAGTTATGAGCCTTCTTGCTATGGTTCGAATTTGTCCTCCAAGATTTATGTGTTGAAACTTAATCCTCAATTAAGTTTCTTTAATCCTTAATCCTTAATTAAGAGGTGGGGCCTTTTGGAAAGTGATTAAGTCATGAGGACTACACCCCCTTGAATGGGTTAGTGTCTTTTAAAAGGGCTAGAGGGAACTAACTTAGGTCCCTGGATATACATCAATAATGTTAAAGCTGAGAATCAAATCGAGAATACAATCTCATTTATAATAACCGCAAAAATGTAAATACCTAGGAATACAGACAACTAAGGAGGTGAAGGATTTCTACTAAAAGAACTACAAAACATGTTGAAAGAAATCAGAGACTACACAAATAAATGGAAAAACATTCCATGCTCATGATTTGGAAAAATCAGTATTGTTAAAATGGCCATACTGCCCAAAGCAATTTGCAGTCGATGCTATTCCTATCAAACTACCAACATCATTTTTCACAGAATTAGTAAAAAAATTATTGTAAAATTCATATGGAACTAAAAAAGAGCCTGAAGAGCCAAACCAATCCTAAGCAAAAAGAACAAAGCTGGAGGCATTGCACTACTTAACTTCAAACTATACTAAAAGACTAGAGTAACCCAAACAGCATGGTACTGATACAAGAACGGACGTATAGACCAATGGAACAGAATAGAGAACTTAGAAGTAAAGCTGCACACCTACACGCATCTGATCTTTGACAAAGTCAACAAAAATAAGCAATGGGAAAGGACTCTTTATTCAATAAATAGTGTGGGGATAACTGGCTAGCCATTTGCAGAAAAATGAAACTGGACCCAGAAATTTTACCGTATACAAAAATTAACTCAAGATGGATTAAAGATTTAAATGTAAGACCTTAAATTATATGAATCCTAGAAAACCTAGGAAATACCATTCTGGACATTGGCCTTGGGAAATAATTCATGACTAAGTCCTCAAAAATAATTGCAACAAAAACAAAAATTGACAAGTGGGACCTAAATAAACTAAAGAAACTATAATTAAACTAAAGAAACAGGCCGGGCACGGTTGCTCACGCCTGTAATCCCAGCACTTTGGGAGGCTGAGGGGGGGGGGGGGATCACTCAAGGTCAGGAGTTCGAGACCAGCCTGCCTAACATGGTGAAACCCCGTCTCTACTAAAAATACAAAAATTAGCTGGGTGTGATGGCGGACGCCTGTAACTCCAGCTATTCGGGAGGCTGAGGCAGGAAGATCTCTTGAACCCAGGAGGCGGAGATGGCAGTGAGCCAAGATCGTGACACTGCACTCCAGCCTGGGTAACAGAGCGAGATTACATCTCAAAAAAAAAAAAAAAAAGAGAAAAGAAAAAAAAGAAAGAAAGACATACAAGTGGCCAAAAAACATATGAACAAATGAGCCACATCACTAATCATCAGAGAAATGCAAATCGAAACCACAATGAGATATCACCTCACACCAGTCAGAATGGCTATTATTTAAAAAGTCAAAAAGCAACAAGTGTTGACAAGGCTGCAGAGAAAAGGGAACACTTACATACTGTTGGTGTGAATGTAAATTAGTTTGGCCACTGTGGAAAGCAGTTTGGTGATTTCTCAAATAACTTAGAACTACTATTTGACCCAGCAATCCCATTACTGGGTATATATCCAAAAGAAAATTAATCATTCTGTTATACCAAAAAGACACATGCACTTGTATGTTCATCACAGCACAATACACAATAGCAAAAACATAGAATCAACCTAGATGTCCATCAATGGTGGATTGTATAAAGAAAATGTGGTACATATACACCATGATGTACTATACAGCCATAAAAATGAACAAAATCATGCCCTTTGCAGCAACATGAATGCAGCTGGAGGCCATGATCCTAAGTGAATTAAAGCAGGACCAGAAAACCAAATACCACTTGTTCTCAGTTATAAGTGGGAGTTAAACATTTGGTACACATAGTCATAAAGATGGGAACAATAGACATTGGGGACTAGTAAGAGCAAGGAGGGACAGAGGTGGGCAAGGGTTGAAAAACTACCTATTGGGTACCATGCTCACTACCTGAGTGATGGGATCAGTTGTACCCCAAACCTCAGCATCATGCAATATACCAGTGTAACAAACCTGCAAATGTACCCCTGAATGTAAAATAGAAGTTGAAAGTATAAAAAAATAAAAAATTTTATCTATTTATCTATCTATCTATCTAAGGAAACTTTAAATTTCACTCATGGAAAAGCCCATGTTCTATCACAAAAGCATATGGTCAAATTCCTCAGACCCTGGGTTTTTTTTTGGTAGGTATATTTTATATTTTCATTATGATACAAAGGTAGACAGAACAGTATAAAGAAACCCCATGTTCCCATCACTCAGATTCAACAACTATTAACTAATAATCAATCTTGTTACTTCTATATCCCCACTACTTTCCCAACTCTACCCCACCCTATCCCACAGTTGCCATCCATACACTGTTATTGGTTGATACGTCTCTTATATTTACTTTAATTTACAGGTTCCCCTCCTATCTCTTTATTTTTGGTAATTTATTTGTTAAAGAAACTGGATGGTTTATTTAGTAGAGTTTTTGACATCCTGGATTTTGCCGAAAGCTTTCCCATAGTGTTTAACATTTTTCTCTGTCCTCTTTATTTCCTGTAAAGTAGTGGTTGGCTGTTGATGCTTATTCAGGTTCAGGTTCCTTTTTAATAGCCTCAATTATTGAACACTTGGATCAACTCATAACCAATAATTGAAAAAAGGCCCTCTAATGCATTTAATCAATTCTACTGTTATAATTACTACCCAACAACTCATTAATATACAGAAACATGGAAAAACTATCATCCACCCATTCTTCATGCAGCAGTTTGCCACTCTTGAACAACAGTGCTCATGTCACTGAATCTGAGTAGTTACTTTTCACACCGTCTTGAGTGAGGGGATGACTTAAGCTCAAATGCAATATATAAATATTTCCTTGCAATAAAGTAACAAGTTAAGGCAAAACATTTTGCATAATTTACTACTAAACACCATAAAAACTGCCTTAACTTAAGCTCTTTTTCACCATATCAAGCAGGCTAACAGGGCATCCTAAGGCACGTTAGAGACTCTCTCATTACAGATGACGCAAAGGTTAAAATCTTCAAATAACAGCACCAGGTATGCTTCACCAGTCTTCTGAAGCACTCTATGGCTGCACTCTGGAAACTGAAATCTATTTTGAAGTCCTTGATTTCCCTTATCAACTTCTGGATCAGAAGCCTTATTGCTTTCCAGCCTGTAAGACAAGGCTTTCTAAACCCTTGGCAGCCTTAGTGGCCAGCTAATTTTGTGGGGCTTTCAAGTGGCAGATTTGTGAGCAATACGGTGTCACTCATTTTCTTTAACCCAATAATAAAGTCTTCTAGAAATATTTAATAGACAAAGATTTAATATAATCATGGTGTACAGTGTGATGATTTAATACACATATACATTGTGAAATGTTTCATAATCAAATTAATTAACACCTCTCTGACCACCCATGGTGTATATTAGAGCCCCAGAACTGGTTCATCTTATAATTGTAAGTTTGTACTCTTTGACCAACTTCTCCCCATTCTTCCAGCACAGGTTGCCCGTGGCAACTGCTGCTCTACTCTCTGCTTCTGCGATTTTAACTTTTTAAGATTTTACATATAAGTGAGATCATTCAGCATTTGTCTTTCTGTATCTGGCTTATTTCACTTAGCATAATGTCCTCCAGGTTCATTCATGTTGTCACAAGTGGCAGAATTTCCTTCTTTTATATGGCCGAATAATATTTCTCTCTCTCTCTCTATCTCCCTCTCTCTCTGTGTGTGTGTGTGTGTTTGTGCGTATGTGACGTTTTCTTCATCCATTAATCCATTGATGAACCTTTAGGTTGATTTCATGTCTTGGCTAGTGTGAATAGTGCTGCAATAAATATGGGAACACAGATGTCTCTTTGACATAGTGATGCCATTTTATTTGGATATATACCTAGAAGTGGTATTGCTGGATTGTATGGTAATTCATTTTACATTTTTTGAGTGATGTGATGGTTAATATTGAGCGTCAACTTGACTAGATCGAAGGATGCAAAGTATTGTTCCTGGGTGTGTCTGAGAGGGTGTTGCCAAAGGAGATTAACATTTGAGTCAGTGGACTGGGAAAGGCAGACCCACCCTCCATCCAGGTGGGCACAATCTAATCAGCTACCAGCTGGCCAGAATAAAAGCAGACAGAAGAACGTGGAGAGACTAGATTGGCTTAGTCTCTCGGCCAAATCTTTTTCTCCGACTGGATGCTTCCTGCCTTCGAACATTAGACCGTAAGTACTCTTGGATCTTCAACCACAGACTGAAGGCTGTTGCACTGTCGGCTTCCCTACTTTTGAGGTTTCGGACTCAGACTGGCTTCCTTGCTCCTCAGCTTGCAGATAGCCTATTGTGAGACCTCACCTTGTGATCATGTGAGTCAATACTCCTTAATAAGCTCCCCTTTATATATACGTATATCCTATTAGTTCTGTCCTAATACAAGAGACCACTATACTGTTTTCCACAGTGGTTTAATAAATTTACATTTGCACCAACAGTGCATAAGGGGTCCTTTTACTCTATACCCTCTCCAACACATGTTACTTCTGTCTTTGATAATAGCCATCTGAACAGGTATGAAATGATACCTCATGGTGATTTTTATTTGCATTTTCCTGATGATTAGTGATGTTGAGCATCTTTTTATATACCTGCTGGCCATTTGAATATCTTCTTTGGGAAAATGTTTATTCAGATCATTTGCCCATTTTATAATCAGGTTATTATTATTATTTTTTGCTATTGAGTTGTGTGATTTCCTTATATATTTTAGATATTAACTCCTTATCAGATATATGGTTTGTAATATTTTCCCATGCTGAAAGTTGTAGTTTCATTTTGTTGATTGTTTCTTTTGCTGTGTAGTCCCATTTGTTTATTTTTGCTTTTATTGCCTGTGTTTTGGTGTCGTGTCAAAAAAAAAAAAAATCACTGCCAAGACAAATGTTGAGCTTTTCCCCTATGCTTTCTTTGAGGAGTTTTGTGATTTCAGACCTTGTTTCAGATCTATTTAAGTCTTTAATCCATTTTGAGTTATTTTTGCACATGGTGTAAGAAAAGGGTCCAATTTCACTCTAGCATTAAAAAGAGTAAAATACTTAGGAATAAATTTAGCCAAGGAGGTGAAAGATCTGTACACTGCAAACTATAAGACATTAATGAAAGAAATTGTATTATAAAAATGAAAGGAAAATGTATTTTAAAAATGGAAAATTATATTACTAAAATAAATGGAAAATATATCATGTTCATAAATTGGAATAATTAATATTGTCAAAATATCTATACTACCCAAAATGATCTATAGGTTCAATGCCATCAATCCCTATCACATTTCCAATGGCATATTTCACAGAGATAGAAAACACAATCCTAAAGTTCATATGGAACCACAAAAGACCCTGAATGGCCGAAGCAATCTTGAGAAAAAAGAACAAAGTTAGAGGCATCACACTCCTTGATTTCAAACTATATTACAGAGTTATAGTAATCAAAACAGTATGGTACCAGCATAAAAACAGACACATAGACCAATGGAAAGAAATAGAGACCTCAGAAATAAAAAATAAAACCATGCATATATGGTTAGCTAGTTTTTGACAAGGGCACCAAGAATACACAATGAGGATAGGAAAGTCTCTTCAATAGACGGTATTGGGAAAACTGGATATCCACATGCTAAAGAATAAAATTGGACATTTATCTTATACCATATTCAAAAATTGACTCAAAATGGATTAAAGACTTAAATGTAAGTTCTCAAACCAAAGGCTTAAAGTGCTTCTGTATCTCTCTCTGCTGCTGCTTAGCAACCTAACTTAGCAACCAAACTAAGAAACAAAGCTGCTCTTTCAACCAATACCTAACTTTCCCACTCTTAGAATCAATATATTTGTTTTGTTTTTGAGATGGAGTCTCACTCTGTTGCTTAGGCTGGAGTGCAGTGGCGCAATCTTGGCTCACTGCAACCTCTGCCTCCTGGGTTCAAGTGATTCTCCTGCCTTGGCCTCCTGAGTAACTGGGATTACAGGCGTGCACCACCTCGCCCAGCTAATTTTTTTGTATTTTTAGTAGAGACGGGGTTTTGCCATGTTTGCCAGGCTGGTGTTGAACTCCTGACCTCAAGTGATCCACCCAGCTCAGCCTCCCAAAGTGCTGGGATTACAGGCATGAGCCACTGAGCCTGGCCAAAATCAATGTATTTTTAAAGAATATATACATATATATATATATATATATATATATATATATATATATATATATATATATATATATATATATATATGTATACAGAAAGTAGGTCAATGAAACAACCAGGCTGGTAACATATATACCAATCTCCCAATTGGCTCAGTTGTATTTGAAAGGCTGTACTTTCATGTATGTGTGGACAAAGTTGTAAGTATTCTTCTACTCACTGGTATTTATTTATTTTAAATATGTATGCCATCCCTTCAGGATTATCCAGCAGGTTGGAGATGAGGGTATGTGGATACTTGTCCCTTTACTATTACCACTCAGGCTGTAAACAGTGGGATAAAAATGGGGCAAATCTGGAGCTTGCTGTTTTATTTTTCTGGCCATGAGAAAGTGTATTTATTTTGAGGAGACTCAGACCATTGGTGCAATTTAAGTCCTTGAGGAAACAATGCCTGAACTTCCATTTCTGAGAATTTACCCAGTAAAGAAGACACGTAACTATTGGAAATAATTAAATCTAGTCCGGGTGGGCTGTGCTGCTGCTATTGCTTCAGGCCAGAGGTGGTTTGGACAGAAATAGGCCAAGATGAAACATACCGCTCTTCAGAGCTCCAGGTTTGGACCTGGAACCAGACATTTAACAGGTGCGAACACAGAAAATAAAGGATAGCAGTTCTGCTTGTTCCTGTACGTAGGTGCCTTAGATTTTCAGAAGCAAGATCCAGGTCATGCCAAGTCCCTGCGGACAGTGATGAGATGCTCCCACAGAAGTACTGTGTGCAGACAATGCTTCTGGGGCTGTTGCTGGAGAGGTGGATATTTGTGTCTATAAGATCAGTCTGCCAACTACTTAGTAGACTGATGCCATCAGTCAGAAAGTGGTAGCTTTCTCTCTCAGCTCTTATGATACCTAGGATTAGGAATGACAGAGCTGCTGTGAACTCTTCCAGGATGATGTGGTTTGAATCTGTATCGCCACCAAATCTCATGTCGCATAGTACTCCCCAGTGTTGGTGGTGTGGCCTGGTGGGAGGTGATTGGATCATGGGAGCCGAGTTCTCACGAATGGGTTAGCACCACCCCTTTGGTGCTGTTCTTGTGATAATGAATGAGTGAGTTGTTATGAGATTTGGTTGTTTAAAAGTGTGTAGCACCTCCCCCTTCTCTCTTCTTTCTGTTCTGGCCATGTAATATGTGCCTGCTTCTCCTTCACCTTCCACCATGATTGTTAAGTTTCCTGTGGCCTCCCCAGAAGCAGAAGCTATTATGCTTCCTGTATAGCCTGCAGAACTGTGAGCCAATTAAATCTCTTTTCTTTATAAATTACCAAATCTCAGATATTTCTTTATAGCCGTGCAAGAATAGACTAATGCATAGGAGGTGTCTCTAGGACAAGCAGTTCATGAACTGATGTCTAGGTCTGGCCAGTGAAAGTGAGGCAGGCTGAGTATGAGAGCTATTTTGGAAGGAAAAAAAATGACTAGAAGCATATTGAGGTTGAGGTCAGGCTGGAATGGAGAGATACCCTATTAGTGGGATGGAAGGCCAAATATAACACTGGAATACTAATCTGAAAACCTAGTTTGGACTCTACTTCTGGCCTTAGAGTGGTGGGTTTCTAGTCTTAGGTTTTTATAACTTTCCAGACTAGAGGCTGTATGTTTTTCCAAAATAGAGAGGAGTTGAAGCTGAAGGTACAGGGACCAGGCTACCAGGATTTAGAAATCTGCAAAGGAAAAAGCTAGGTAGGATTGAACCTAATCGTTTTGAGTGTACTTCTAAGAATTGTTTAAGTGGCCCAATTGACATCTTAAAATCTAGGTTCCCTTCTGCCTTCCCCATTTTCTGGACAGCTAGTTATTTGCAATTAGCAATGAGTTAATTGCTTGGAAATATTTGCTTAACTGGGCCAAGATTTATTTTTATTTTTATTAAAAAATTTTTTTATTCCCATAGGTTATTGAGGAACAGGTGGTGTTTGGTTACATGAGTAAGTTCTTTAGTGGGGATTTGTGAGATTTTGGTGCACCCAACACCCTGGGCCGAGACTTAAACTTGCTTCCAGGAAAGCATCTTGGAGAGTCAGAAGCCTTTAATGGGTAATTGGCTGCAAAATGGAAATTAGATGGAGAAGGAATCCATCTCTATTAATCTCCACTTAGGCAGTGATTAGACTTGTGAATAGAGCTAAGAATTTAATTGCTCAATGTCATCAGGAAGTCAATTATTTTAATGTCCCTTCAATAGTTATCTATTAATTAACTAGGAATAAAGAGGACAATAATTGGAGATGAATTTGTTCAGCTATCTTGTGCCCTGTAGAGTCAATATTCTTGGCTGTTAATGACCTCTTGGACAAAAGAAAGTAGGCACAAAGAGACATTCTAAAAAGAGGCAACTAGCTGGAGGTGATGCTTGGTTGAGAGCAATATGATAGACTAGGTAGACATGGGGTATCCTTCATTCTCTCCCAACTTTTTCCAGCCATCTTTTTCCCAGGGCCCTACGTAACAGTCCAATCCTGAGACTACCCTGCTTGTAGGCATCAACCCAAGGTTTCATGTGTAATGATCGAGAGTAGGAGTTTGATCTCAAATCTCAGCTAGAACCTCAGAATGGCCACTTACCACATGTGTGATCTTGCATAAATTAGATAATCTAAGTCTCAGTTTCCTTAGGTATAAAATGGCAGTAATAACAATAATTAACACATGATTATTCCGAGAATTATATGAAATCTATGCATGTAAAGCACTTAGCATAATGGCTGACAAATAAAAGGTACTAGAGAATGAATATTTGCTTCCTTCCATGCTTTCTGAGACCAGGAACCTTCTGTGGTAGAAAAATCTCAACTGCTCTAATGTTTTACATGTATTTATTCCTGTAAGGCTGCTACCAAGGAACTCTTATTGAACCACTGGGCCCTCTCGGGGTTGTGGCCTGGAGTAGCCCATCTGTCTCTGACAAGCCCATCCCTACCCTTTCCAATATAGCATCATTTTTTTTTGAGTGTGGACTCTGGAGTTAGATAGATCTGGGCTGGAATCCAAGCTCACCTACTTGGTGGCTGTATAATGTTCGGCAAATCATTTAACCCATCTATGTCTCAATTACCCCATCTGTAAAATAAGGATAATAATATGAAGTTACCTTTTGGGATTATTGAGAGAATCCAATGAGTTGATACATGTAAAGAATTCAGAATAAAGTCTGGCACATGGTAAGTGCCCCAAAAGTGGTAGCTATATTATAATCTATATTATTATCTCTATACTGGCTCCCATTCTCTCAGGGACCTGATGGGTATCAAGTGGCTCATCTGACAAAATCATATAAACAGACACTTAATGAATGGTTTAGGTGTCTCCTCCCTACCTGCCCCATAAAACCAAAGGTACCATTAGTACCAGAGTATGGGTACTAAGATCATTTAAAAACGTGATCCCCAAATTTTTGACACTCCTCTCATTGACAGTTGATGCCTAGTCCCTTCCCCTTGAATTTGGATTCTTAGAATGTCTGACCAATAGAATATGGTAGAAGTGACACTGTGTCAGTTTCTGGGCCTATATCTGAAGAAACTGGCATCTTCCTGTTCTGGGGTGTTTGTTCTTGGAATCCAGCCACATGCTGTGAGAAAGCCCATGCAGAGGTTCCTGTGGAGAGGAATCAAGGCTCCTGGCTTTCCACCCTGGCTGGACTCCCACCTGACAGCCAATACCACTTTGCCAGCCAGTGCTAGTGAGCCATCTTGGATACAGGTCCTCTAGCTCCCAGTTGAGCTGCCCCAGCTGATACCACATGATACTACTGTGACAAACATTGTCCATGTTGTAGATCAGTGACCAACATAAATGTTGTTGTTTTAAGTTACCGGAATAGAAAATCAGAATACAGGCTATGGGCATCTGGCCAGTAGAATGGGGGAGATCTTTTGCGGACACGCTGTTCCATGCTCTGCCAACTACACCATGTAAGTGGTAACTGGTTCTATCCATTTGTAGGATTGATCTTTGGCTGAATTATGAGACAAAATTATCATGAGATGTGATTATTAAGTGTAATGTTTCAGTTTTTAGAAAAAAATACACAGTATTTTGACCCAACATTTGGACATTATTAACTAAATATTGATTCCTTCAATGCCAAATCTAATTCCTCCCCCATAACCTATATCTCAGAAATAATATAACAGTCTATCCAATTACTCAAGTAAAAAAATGTAGGGGTCACCCAGGAATCCTCCCTTTCTCTGAGTCCTCACATTCAGTTCACTAGAAAGTGCTGTTGGCTCTATCTTCAAAATGTACGCTAAATCTGTCCTTTTTTCTCCATCCCCACTGCCACCAACCTAGTCCAAACTACCGTTTTGTCTTATTTGGACTAACCTTCTGTATTGGGCACAAACTTGTGTACCTTCTTAGATTCTTTTCCAAGATGCTATCTGCTTTGCAAACTGTGCTGCTACCATTTCAGGTTTTTTTTGGCATCCCTTGTGAGCTCGCAGAGCTATGTGGTATTCTAAGTTGAAGCCTTGCACGTGAATGGCCTTCACGTTCTACACTCTGAGCCTATCAGTGCCAAGTTATCACTCCACTTCCATACTTGGGTAAAATGCTACACCATGGGTATGGGATTTGGCTTTGTGAGAAGCTGTCAAGGGGCCAAATGATGCAACCTAGAAGTGAAGGAGATTCGGGTCTCTGGGGTATGAACCTTAACTCATGGAAATCAAGAGGCATGAGGGAGCCAGGCAGACAGTTCACTTCACCCTTATAAAACTACTCTAAAATATGTGTGTTTGTGCGTGTGTGTGTGTGTGTGTGTTTTCCTTTCAACCATTCTGGAAAAAGTCCCATGTGCTGAGCAAACATACCTGGCAAGTGACTTGTGATTTTTTGAAGTAACGGCCAGTGTGGTAATACATTGCATCACATTGGTTTGCATCTTTTTTGCCTGACTTACCCTTTTTCATCACCCCTGTTGCTTTGGGTTTGCACACACTCAAATGGTTAGTACTTGAATTATTGCTCAGACTCTGTTTTCTAGAGGACCCTGGCAAAGACATTTGATATTAGAAGTGGTTGTGGAAAACAGACAGGATAGGATTTTGGAATTGGATTTTTCACTTGTCTAAAAGCAATAGGGACCCTATTGCTGGTGATAAGTGGTATGGCCATAACCCTGGCATGAAGTGACTTTGCAAATACTTGAGCTTTTCCCGTGGTATGTGCTATTTTATTAGAATGATATGTAGGTGGAGGGAAAGATATGGGGAGGTCAAGTGGCTTTGATGCCTAACTGATATATAAACAATGTTATTAATAAGGATTTTGGAGTAGAATGGCTGATTTGAAGGCAGTAGCGGCTCTGCCTCTATAGCAGCTTTAAAGGAGAGTCTTACCTCCCACAGCTGTAGGGACAGAATGTATTAAAAACTAGACTCAAGATCTGATAATAAGGGTGACAGAACTGTGAAGACGACTAAATGTCCAACCTCGTCAGGTTCATTAAGCCAAAATCAGATAGGAAAAGGATGGAACATGGAGATCTGGGATATATATGAACCCAAGTGTTATGACATCTCAAATTTATCTGAACGTGCTTTTTTTTTTTCTAGTTGAAGCAGCTCTTTTCCCTTGCCAGAGAAGAATAACTTCTCTTTTCATGGAGACCAGGTAATGATTTCATGTGAAGAAGGTTCCTTGTGAGATGGTATTTTTTTCCTCAAGATCCACCCCACCATCCTCATTACCTCCTGGTAAGTAACCAGAATCAGATTTCATCATAGCTTGGAGAGAGAAGCAATTATTTTGTGCTTATTAATGAGGAGAGTCAAAAGCAGTTCATAATCTCAAAACATCTGAATTATTTGCATGCAAGAAGCCAGGCATACACACAAAATGCATACGAAACGATTCCATTTATATGACTTTCAAGAACAGGCAATACGAATCTATGGAGAAAGAAATCAGAAAGTGGTTGCCTCTGGGTGGGCATAAGGGGATTAACTAGAAAGGGCATGAAGGAACTTTCTGGAGTGATGGAAACGTTACATATCTTGTTCTGAGTGGTTACATGGATACATAAACTGTCAAAACTAAAGTTTACTGCGTTAAAGTTTGCTGAGTTACAATGTTATCACAAACTTAGCACCTAAAAAACCCATACATGTACTATCTCCTAGTTTCCTCCAGGAATCTGGTGTTGGCTTAGCTGAGTCCTCTGTTCAGGGCCAGAAAGCTGCAATCAAGGTGTTGGCCAGGTTGCATTCCTTTCTGGAGCTTGGGATCCTCTTTCAAGCTTACATGGTTGTTGGTAGAATTAAATTCCTTGCAGCTGTAGGACTGAGATCCCTGTTTTCTTTCTGGTTGTTGCCCAGGGACCTCTCAGTCCTAGAGACTGCCCACAGTTCCTTGCCACATGTCCCTCTCACAGGTCATTTTACAACATTGCAGTTTAGTTCTTTCTTCTGTTTTTTTTTTTTTAGAGACAGTATAGGGTCTTTCTGTGTCTCACTCTGTTGCCCAGGCTGGAGCATAGCGGCAACATCATAGCTCACTGTAACTTCAAACTCCTGAGCTTAAGTGATCCTCCTGCCTCAGCCTCCCCAGTAACTAGGACTGCAGATACACCCCACCAGACCTGGCTAATATAGTTTAGTTCTTAAAGGCCAGCAGGAGAAACTCTCACTTCAGCCTGGCAAGATTGAGTCTTATATATAATGTAACATAATCATGGGAGGGATTATCCCATTGCTGTTGCCATACGCTATTGCCTAGAAGCAAGTGGCAAGTTCCACCTATACTCAAGGGGAGGGAATTATACAAGTGTGACTCATGAGGGGGCCTTAGAGTGTCTCCACTACAGGCATCAGATGACTGTGCAGTATGAGTTTCTCATAATAAATTGGGTGTAGTCTCATCTACCAAGCTATAAGGATGGGCATGAGCAGCAACAATCTATCGTGGCCTAGGCTTAAGCGCATTTAGTAGGCATGAATAAAATGTAGGAGCAGATGGCCCAGACAGAAGTCACCTGTTTCCACTGCACCACCACTCCTCTTTCAGCCCACATCTATGTTGCATCATGTTGAGGGGTCTGCTGCTGTCATCTGATAGAGAAGGAAAGGATTCAGGCCTAATTCACAGATGGGTCAGTGCAATATGTTGGCACTATGTGGAAGGGGATTGCTATCTCATTATATCCCCACTCTACAGTAGCTCTGAAGAACAATGGTGAAGGAAGTACTCCCAGTAGGTAGGCTTCCTATCACTAAAGCTGACCTAGCACCTGCCACAGCAAAGATCCATAGCTAAAATCTCAACCTGCCAGCAGCTCTCCATCCAGCATCATTCTTTAGGGAGACCAACTGGCTACCTGATGTCAGGTCAATTACTTAGGTCCTTTCTATCCTGAAGGGGACAGCAATTCTTCTTCAGCAGAATGGTTATCTATTCTAGATATGGATTGGCCTTTTCTGCCCACGTGGCCTATGCTGGCACCACTGTCTGAGGGCTTACAGAATGCTTGGTATAATAATAGGACAAGCTGTTGGAGTCTCAGCCAAGGTGCCAGAAGGAGGATAAAACTTTGTAGGGCTGGCAGATATATATTAAATGCAGGGATGTGGTATATGCCTTGGTCCCCTGGTCAGTATACAGTACCGAATCCTTTATAGTTAGAATACACAGATCCAGGAATCTGAGTCAGGAAGAAAATTCCTGTAACTACTGTAGGAAGTGGGAGTATCCCTGACACCTTGGTGGGATAACAGCAGTGATAGCAGCAGAGACATTGGGTATGTTGATGGCAGCCATAGCTGTTGCCAGAGGCAACCAAGCATTCAAACAAAGAATGACATTGTCAGAAGCATCTGGAACAGCTTAACAGCAGTTAAAGAGAGTGGAAGAATCAGGTAAATGGAATGAACTTTGGGGTTCTGGGTGCAGTGAAAGGAGCTAGAGCTCTGGAATCATAGAGATCTAACTCTAAATCCTGGTTTTACACATTACCTGCATGACTTTGGGCAAATGACTTTACCTTCTGATTCTCATTTCCTATACCTATAAAACAGAGATAATAATAGTACCTATCCACAGGGTTATTGTGAGAATTCATAAATATTTGTAGTGATCTTTGTAAGATGCTTAGAACAGTGCCTGGCAAAGATGGGAGTTCAACAAAATTATGTATGCAATGAACATACAACTCATTTTAAGATAGACATGGTATGACTTTAAAACAGTGAGATGAAATTGTTCCAAAAACTATTTGAAGGAGCTTCTTTTTTATTTTTTATTTTTGTTTCATTAGTTTTTAGAGAACAGGTGGTTTTTTGTTACATGGATAAGTTATTTAGTGGTAATCTCTGAGATTTTGGTGCACCCATTACCCCAGCAATGTACACTGCACCCAATGTGTAGTCTTTAATTCCTCACCCACCTCCCACCCTTCCTCCCAAGTCCCCAAAGTCCATTATATTACTCTCAAGCTTTTGCATCCTCATAGCTTAGCTCCTGCTTATAAGTGAAACATGCGATGTTTGGTTTTCCATTCCTGAGTTACTTCACTTAGAATAATGGTCTCCAACTCCTTTCAGGTTGCTGCGAATGCCATTATTTCATTTCTTTTTATGGTTGAGTAGTATTACATGGTGTATATATACCACATTTTCTTAATCCACTAGTTGGTCGATGGGTATTTAGATTGGTTCCTTATTTTTGCAATTGCGAATTGTGCTGCTATTATAAACATGCGTGTGCAAGTATCTTTTTCATATAATGACTTATTTTCCTCTGGGTAGATTCCCAGTAGTGGGATTGCTGAATCAGATGGTAGTTCTACATTTACTTCTTTAAGGAGTCTTCATACTGTTTTCCATAGTGGTTGTACTAGTTTACATTCCCACCAGCAGTGTAAAAGTGTTCCCTTTTCACCATATCAATGCCAATATCTGTTATTTTTTATGTTTAAATTATGGCTATTCTTGCAGGAGTAAGGTGGTATCTCATTGTCATTTTAATTTGCATTTCTTTGATCATTAGTGATGTTGAGCATTTTTTCATGTTTGTGAGCTATTTGTACATCTTCTATTGAGAATTGTCTATTCATGCCGTGTGCTCACTTTTTGAAGGGGTTATTTTTTTTTCTTGCTAGTTTATTTGAGTTCCTTGTAGATTCTGAGCATTAGTCCTTCCCTGGATGCATAGTTTTGCGAATATTTTCTCCCATTCTGTGGGTTGTCTGTTTACTCTGCTGATTATTTCTTTTTCTGTGCAGAAGCTTTTTAGTTTGATTAGGTTCCATGTACTTATTTTTGTTTCTGTTGCATTTGCTTTTGGGTTCTTGGTCATAAACTCTTTGCCCAAGCCAACATCTAGAAGAGTTTTATTGACATTACCTTCTAGAATTTTTATGGTTTCAGGTCTTAGATCTAAGTCTTTGATTCATCTTGAGTTGACTGTTGTATAAGGTGAGAGATGAGGATCCAGTTTCATTCTTCTACATGTCTTGCCAGTTTTCCCAGCACCATTTATTGAATAGGGTGTCCTTTCCCCAATTTATGTCTTTGTATGCTTTGCCGCAGATCAGTTGGCTGTAAGTATTTGACTTTATTTCTGTATTCTCTACTCTGTTCCATTGCTCTACATGTCTGTTTTTATACCTGTACCATGCTGGTTTGGTAACTACTGCCTTGTAGTATAGCTTGAAGTTACGTAATGTGATGGCTCCAGATTTGTTCTTTTTGCTTAGTGTTGCTTTGGCTATGCAGGCTCTTTTTTGGTTTCATATGAATTTTAGGGTTGTTTTTACTAGCTCTGTGAAGAATGATGATGGTACTTTGATGGGAATTGCATTGAATTTGTAGATTACTCTTGGCAATATGGTGATTTTTCACAATATTGATTCTTCCCATCCATGAGCATGGGATGTGTTTCCATTTGTTTGTGTTAATCAATGATTTGTTTCAGCAGTGTTTTGTAGTTTTCTTTGTAGAGATCTTTCACCTCTTTGGCTAGGCATATTCCTAAGTTGTTGTTGTTGTTGTTGTTGTTTTTGCAGCTGCTGTAAAAGGGGTTGACTTGATTCTCAGTTTGGTCGCTCTTGGTGTATAACATATAGCAGGGTAAATTTATTTTGTAAAGGAAACTTTACCGAATTCATGTATCAGATCTAGGAGCTTTTTGGATGAGTCTTTAGGGTTTTCTAGGTATATGATTATATCACTGGCAAACAGTGACAGTTTGACTTCCTTTTTACTGATTTGGATGCCCTTTATTTCTTTCTCTTGTCTAATTGCTCTGGCTAGGACTTCCAGTACTATTTTGAACAGAAGTGGTGAAAGTAGGCATCCTTGTCTTGATCCAGTTCTCAGGAATGGAACAATGCTTTCAACTTTTCCCAATTCAGTATAATGTTGGCTGTGGGTTTGTCATAGGTGGCTTTTATTACGTTGAGGTATGTCCCCTATATGCTGATTTTGCTGAGGGTTTTAATCATAAAGGGATGCTGGATTTTGTCAAATGCTTTTTCTGCTTCTGTTGAAATGATCATATGATTTTTGTTTTTAACTTTCTGTGATGTATCACATTTATTGACTTGCATATATTAAACCATCTCACCATTCCTGATATGAAACCCACTTGATCATGCTGTATTCTCTTTTTGATGTTATTAGATTCAATTACAGCTAGTATTTATTGAGGATTTTTGCATCTATGTTCACCAGGGATATTGGTCTGTAGTTTTCTTTTTTTGTTATGTCCTTTCCTGGTTTTGGTATTAGGGTGACACTGGCTTCATAGAATGATTTAGGGAGGATTTCCTCTTTCTCTATCTTTTGGAATAGTGTCAGTAGGATTGGTACCAATTCTTTTAATGTCTGATGGAATTCAGCTGTGAATCCATGTGGTCCGTGACTTTTTTTTGTTGGTAGCTTTTTAGTTATTTCAATCTTGCTGCTCGTTATTGGCCTGTTCAGAATTTCTATTTCTTCCTGGTTTAATCTGGGAGGATTGTACATTTCCAGGAATTTATCCCTTTCTTCTGGTTTTCTAGTTTATGCCCATAAAGGTGTTCATAGTAGCCTTGAATGATATTCGTATTTACACCAATCTGAATAGAGTTTCTTAAGGCATTTCTGGCTGACTACACCAGATTTTACTATGTAGACACAACATACAACATAATATGTGTACGTATATATATATACACTCACATACAATCTTATAACTTTCATTTTGGAATTTTAGCCATGAGATAATAATAAAAACTCATCAGTTTATAAATGGTAATTAGATCCAAATTATACTTCTTACAAAGTGGGACCTGTTCATAAGGCTAAACTTTATTTGCCCTAGTAGGTAATCTAATGAAGGCTGTGGACCAAAATTTTGAGTAAAGTGTCTTGATTTTTTTAAATCCCTTTTGCCTTTTGCCCCCCCTTTTTTTTCAGTTTCAAATGAATATAAGGTTAAAATTTTAATGTGTACATTCTAGCTAGAACTGGCTAAACTGTATGAGGAAACCCAAATATCCAAGTAGCCTTAAATTTTTATTAACAAATCTATCTTTCGTTTCTTGGTTTGGTTTGTGTGACAAGTTAATGTGGGCAGGGAAGCGTCTTTTTTTTTCTGGCTTTTTTTTCCAGTTTTTTTTTCTGGCTTTTTTTGGCCCCTGCATGGCAGACAAAACAATTTTTATGTTGGACAAAGATAGCTTATATTATAATTGCTCTGAGCTTAAGATTTTGTCCTATTTGAGTAGAGAGGCTTTTATACACATTTATCTAGTTCTATTTCTTATAGAATATTAATTCCTCAATTAACTGTTCCATCACCCTAAGCTATTGCTATTTAGGTAAACCTAAATTTATATTAAAAGGGATGTCTCTTAGGTCTAGGTTGTTGGTTGCCATAGAGATGTTGTAATTTGTAAAGCCGTTAATTTGAAAGCCTTTTAAGACCTTTTATTTCTTGGCTGGAACGCCACAAGTCGTGAGTTTATCTCAATACCAGTAGAAAAGTCAGCAGATTCAAAATAGGCAGAAAAACAGTAGAGAGATAGAGAACTTAGAAGGCTCTCTGTATTAACTCTATAGTTGGTTTCAGGTTTTTTTTTTATAAGCTCAGACAGTTTATATAATGGCCATTGAGCTCTGAACTTTTCTTGATGTAGTTTGCCCATTATTTTAAACATGTGCACTAGGCCGGGCGCGGTGGCTCATGCTTATAATCCTAGCAGTTTGGGAGGCCGAGGGAGGTGAATCACTTGAGGTCAGGAGTTTGAAACCAACCTGGCCAACATGGTGAAACCCCCATGTCTACTAAAAATACAAAAAATCAGCTGGGCATGGTGGCAGGCGCCTGTAATCCCAGCTACTTGGGAGGCTGAGGCAGGAGAATCGCTTGAACCTGGGAAGTGGAGGTTGCAGTGAGCCGAGATTGTGCCACTGCACTCCAGCCTGGGTGACAGAGTGAGACTCCATCTCAAAACAAAAACAAAAACAAAAACAAACAAACAAACAAACCATATGCACTAGAATCTCTAATATACCTGGCTGGAATCCCAGAAAACCTGGCATGCCTTAATGTTTAAGAATCTCATTCCATTTCTTATTAATCTCTTGAAAGCAAAGAAAATCTTATAAATCCTATTAGAGACTGTCAGGAGTTTGGACTAATGTTTTAGATGGTGGTGATCGCCCTAGTGGCTATTAAATACTTTTAGTTTTACTAGTTTTTTTTTTTTTTTTTTTTTGGAGAGATGGGGGCATCTTGGTTTATTGCCCAGTCTGGTCTCAAACTCATGGCTTTAAGTGATCCTCCTGTTTTGGCCTCTCGAACTGCTGGGATTACAGGCATGAGCCACCATGCCCAGCCACCCTAGTGGCCTTTAACCAGCCTCCTTGTGCCCACCATTTACAATTTTTTATTTTTGCTCTCAGAAGATTTTTAGAAACAAGCAAGGGAAAACAGAGAAATCATTGATAGAGATGCAAAACCAAACCAAAATGAAATCAAAATTAGAGTGCTCATAAGAATTTTAAATGAAGCATGGAGATCAAATAAAATATTAAATTGGGTGTGTAGAAAGAACCAAAAGTAAATTCACCAGAAAAAGACATGTCTCACAGACAGGGTGTAACTTCTACAGAAACTAGAGTACTCAAACCAGAAGGACATTGTCTTTATACCAGAAACACAAAAAGTCTTTTATCATCCTAGGAGGAATGTAAGGTCTCTTTTTAAGGTGGCCTTATTACCAAGTCCTGAATAAAGTCAAAATCATCTGCAAAAAGAGAGAGGCTTGGCCTGACAGAAGACTCATCAGGGCAGAAAAACTAGGCTGCAGAAGCAGAGAGCTCAAAGGGCTCAAGTGAGTGCTGTACACCAGTTCCAATAATCACCAATTCCTTCTGATAGAGATCTTTTTCAGGTCCCACTTCTGCACACCATTTATGTCAACCTAAATAACAAACAGAGAGAAGCCCTCCAAAAGAAAATGATATGTATTCAGGAATAGAGCATTGCAATGTTAATATGTGTCCTAGTAAACTATGTGCGTTTTTGGGGAGGTAGATGAAGACAAAGTTTTTAAAAGAAGAATGAGGATTACTTAATTGTTTGGAGATACTTATCCTTGGCTACAAGGATCAGTAACAAGGGTGGCATCACTCCAAGGCTGGACAGGCAGCTGATGGGCAGATATCCTTGCAGAAGTATTTTTGTGTGTGTGAGGTTGTGATGGCCTTTGTGCAAGGTTGTGGTTTTTGCAGTCTTTTCTGAAAGTTCTTGTTATCTGTCATTTATGCATGAGAATCCTCCCTTCATGGTCTTTCCTGGCTCTATTTGTCAGTTTTTTTTTTCCACAGTGACTCCATTTTGATTCTGAGAACTTTCACAGGAGTTCCCTACTCCATCATTTTCATAGATGTCACCTGGAATTTTTTCCTTCTTTTTCATGACCTTGACAGTTTTGGGGAGTACTGGTTAGGTATTTTTTAGAATGTTCCTCCACTGATATTCATATTATGTTTTTCTCATAATTATGCTGGGGCTGTGGGATTTGGGAGGAACTCCACAGAAGTAAAGGGCTATTTTGACCACATTATATGACTGGTATGTACTGTCAACATGACTTATCACTGTTAAGAAAAGGGGAAGTAGAATGTAGTGGTTTAGGGGTTTGGGCTCTCAAGTGAAACACATCTGAATTCAAACCCTAACTCCTCCACTTGCTTGGAGCTTTTCTGAACTTTGGAGCTTTTCTGAGCTTCAGTTTTCTCATATGTAAAACAGATGTAATAATAGTAGCTACCTCATAGGGTTACTGTGGAGAAGCACATGAGAAGATTCATGTGAAGTGATTAACTTGATGTCTGGAACATAGTAAGTACTCAATATAGGTGAACTAGTAGAATAAGAGGATGCGTGTTTATGTGGGTAGGTGGATATATACAAGAAAAATTTATCAATTAGTATTAGGAGGACCTGAAATGATTTTTATTATTTAAAGCCATAATTTTATTGAAAGATTTGATGGGAAACCCAGAGTTCCATGGGGAGATATTAGATAACATGGGAAATTTTGTACAATGGGGCATTACTCTGGAGGACAGGCATAGATGGTTACTGTAGTTTTAGTTCCTAGGTAGCTAGGGGATAGTATAAGGAATTCCTGACATTATATTATATTTGTGGTCAGGGAGGGACCCTAGAAGAAAAGAAAGGGGTGACAACTACGTAGTAGTTAAAAGCACTACTATTGAAATCATACAAACCAGGGATCAAATCCTAGCTTTCCATTCATAGGCTTTGTGCCCTTGGGTAAAGTGACTTAACTCCTCTCAGCTCTCAGTTTCCTCATCTGTAAAATGGAGACAATAAATTGAGTATTAAATGAAATAATCCATGTAGATGACCCAAAGCATTTGGTGTCCCATAGTGCTCAGTCGATATTAGCTGCTCTTTACTACCTTACAATCGTGACTTAGTCTGGGGACACCCAATAGAAGTCATAGGTCTTCAGAACAGAGAGGATTTTGTGCCAAGAACTGGCTTTAGGAAGCTTCGCCTTTCAAGATGGAGGATGTTTTGAGCTCCTTCTCTTTCTAGTCACAGTTTCTGGCTCAGGCCTGCTGCAAGCTGCCCTAGGGGCAGGGTGCTTTTATGATATTTGTGATAGCTAAAAATCGTTTTCTTAAAAAAAATACTTTCGACGTACAATAAGAAAGAAAATGGAAACCACATGGAAAATTTAGCCCATTCCAATATGTTCTTAGTCTCCCATTCTACATATTGCTAGGGCCTCTTCTGCAGATGATGGCTGAGAATATCCTCTGTAGAGCAATAAATCACAGAATCATTAAATGCATCCTTGCAGCTGCACCAGGGCTAGTTAGAGGCCTATTCAAGAAAAGGGCTTATGTGGAGGGGATTTTTCCTCCTTCTTTTAAAAAGCCACCTGTACCATTTTTGTCTTGGTTTTTAAGTGGATGATTTAAGATATCATTTTCTTCCTCTACTTCTATTTATGATGTACAAATAGTCCTTTGTTAATAGGGAAAGAAAAACACCACAAACTCAAATGCCAAACCTAATTAAGGCTCCTTAGAGAAAGTGTGCCTCTTTAACTTTCCAACTTCCTTTCTGAGTTAGTAATTTAGGGACTGGACAAGACACAGGTGGAAGGAATTGTTTCATCAACAGCTGGTGCAAAATCCCTCATATTCCTGGAAGTGCACCAGTTCAGGGTACAGAAATATCTGAGAGAACTAGGGCTAGCCTGGAAAGAGCATGTATTGTAATCTAAATGTTTCTCCTGTTGATTGGCAAAATCTCAGAAGTTCTTTGAGGCTAGGAGAGATAGCTTTGAGGAAAATATTGGAACCAGATCATGTAATCCAGATGTTGAAAACAAGGTCTTGAGAACGAAAAAAAAAGTCATTTTATTATAAATGAAGCCTTGAGGGGAAAATTCAATTTCTTTATAAACTAGACCTTGAGCAGGAAAAATCCTTTTATTGTAATCATATCAATTCTAGTTAGATTCACGTAATGAGGCTAACTGTGCAATTTGGTGAAGATGATGATCAGCCATGTAGAATGATTTAAAGAGTTCCAGAAGCACTTTCTCTCTACAATAAAGTCATCCCTACTCAGAGGTCATAGTGCCCGATATCCCTTCATCAGTGGTTCTTAACCCTTTTTTGGTCAAGGACTTGCTTTAGAATCTGGTGAAAGCTACTGACTTTTTCCTCCAGGAAAATGACTGAACATGTGGATACACACACATCAGCATACGTTTTGATGAAGTTCACAGACTCCTGTGAACAGCCCTGGGGAGTTTTTGAACAGTCAGCATTTCTCATAGTTTTTTTTTTTCTTTTTTTTGAGATGGAGTCTTTCTTTGTCGCCTAGGCTGGAGTGCAGTGGCACGATCTTGGCTCACTGCAACCTCTGCCTCCTGGGTTCAATCAATTTTCCTGTCTCAGCCTCCTGAGTAGCTGGGATTACAGGCACCATGCCAAGCTAATTTTTGTGTTTTTAGTAGAGACAGGGTCTCACCATGTTGGCCAGGCTGGTCTCGAACTCTCAACATCAGGTGATCCACCTGCCTTGGCCTCCCAAAGTGCTGGGATTACAGGCATGAGCCACTGCACCCGGCCTCATAGTTCATTTTCAAGAGCCACATAATGGGCATCCTGGGCTGGGCATGGTGGCTCATGCCTGTAATCCCAACACTTTGGGAGGCCAAGGTTGGAGGATCGCTTGAGGCCAGGAGTTTGAGACCAGCCTGGGCAACATAGAAGACCCCATCTCAACAAGATACACAAAGAAATTAGTCGAGTGTGGTAGTGCACACCTGTAGTTCCAGCTACTTGGGAGGCTGAGGCAGGAAGATAACTTGAACCCAGAAGTTTGAGGCTGCAGTGAACCATGATTGTGCCACTGCACTCCAGCCTGGGTGGAAGAACACGACTCTGTCTCTCTGTCTCGGGGAAAAAAAGGGCACCCTGCTGACACAGACCATCCTTGAGGTAAACTAAAATGAATCTCCATCATATTTTTCATTTCGCCATCACATTAAAGTATTATTTGAAATAATGTACTTAATAATGATTTTATATTAAGGAAAGAGATGATATTTAGGTGCAATAATTCACCAAGGTATATAGGTTTACCTTGGTGACACACAGCTTGATCACAGATCAGCTTCCATGTTGAGTTGATTTCTTTCCTTCCTATTTCTATTAAATTTTAAAAAGTCAAGCTTTAAAACACTTTACAATGCTCCACAATATTACAGGATAGGTGAAATAAGAATGCTAAAAATTTTTTTATTTTTATTTATTTATTTATTTATTTATTTATTTATTATACTTTAAGTTCTAGGGTATATGTGCACAACGTGCAGGTTTGTTACATATGTATACATGTGCCATGTTGGTGTGCTGCACCCATTAACTCGTCATTTACATTAGCTATATCTCCTAATGCTATCCCTCCCCCCTCCCCCCACCCCACAACAGGCTCCGGTGTGTGATGTTCCCCTTCCTGTGTCCAAGTGTTGTCATTGTTCAATTCCCACCTATGAGTGAGAACATGTGGTGTTTGTTTTTTTGTCCTTGCGATAGTTTGCTGAGAATAATGGTTTCCAGCTTCATCCATGTCCCTACATAGGACATGAACTCATCATTTTTCATGGCTGCATAGTATTCCATGGTGTATATGTGCTACAAAATTTTAAACTATTTGTCTTAGTTGGATTCCTCCACAGCAGTCTGAGGCAAGGACATGGGTGCAGTTAATATATTTAGGGTGTTATTCCAGGAAGCAGGAGTGAGGTAGTAAGGAGAATTAGAGAAAGAAAAAAAGTCAGTGCAAAGGTGCATTATGAGGTTGCTGCATTGGGCAACAAGGGCTGAATTCTGGTTAGACTGCTTGGGGGAAGCTATAGAACATCTCCCAGATCTCTCCCTTTGATGGATGAGAGGTTGCAGCTCTCATCCACCAGTTCTTGTCCCCCTCATTTGAGGGTTATCTCCAAGGCTAGGATGTGTTTTCATGTGGATTGGCTTTCAGGAAGACCTTGAGGGCAGAAGCAGAAGAGAGAAACTTGATTTTGGGGCAGGATACTGTTTGTTAGGGTGATGTGAGTCTGAGCTTACATAGAACTGTCTACCCCAGCTCTGGCTGAGCAAGGTGGAGAAAGAGGCTGTGATGTAGGGCACCAGAAGCATTTATTCCACTACTGAATCTGGGTAGTGAATACCTGGACATTCATTATCCTATCTACTCTATTTTTGTACATGTTTGAAGTTTTTCATAATAAAAAGTTAAAAATTCTAATTCAGAATCCTAGGTCATTGGGAACTGCCTTAAGTGTTTAGTGGCCTTATCAAACCTATAGATATTATACATCCAAAAAGCTAGATATTACAAGGACAGTTCCCTGATAGTACTTTGAAGCACTCCATCAGATACTAAAGTCCCTGAACAAATCACACTCAAAGGCTAGAAGACAGAATAGTTGAACTTGGGAAACAGATGGGTGTGCATTCCTAAATTACCACTTTGACTGCATTTGGTTCAAAAAAGTGTGGTTACAAGTTCCACTGAAAAACTTGAACGTGATATTTACATATACCCAATCATATATAGTCGATTTCTTTCTTCAAGAAGTGCATAAAGTCTCCACATGTTGGGACAGAATCAAATTCTTAGTGACAAAGCTGTTTGCACCATAGTTCAGTCTTCTTAAAAAATTCTGATTATTTTATCTTTAACATTAAACATGGCAGTATTTCACCACTGAACTAATAACTACAGGTTCTTTAATATTCTGAAAATGTGGCTATAAAATATGTCTTGAGCAAGGCATTTGAATATGAGAAATGCTCTTTAGTGGCATTATCATTCTCATAAAGTCCCTTTCCCTATCCCTTGTATCAAAAAGTTATGGGAGAGCAGCTTCTCTCAACAGCTGGCATGCTTAGTGTGGAAAAGTGGAGATTAGTATTTACTGCTTATTTCTTTGTACAGCATGCTGGGAAGACATCTTCTTAGAGGCCAAAATTTTATTATACTCACAGTATTTGTTTTTTTCAATACTGAACTGTGATCAGAAGGCATATTGCTGATCATTGTTAATCAAGTCATGAGTGGCTTCACATAGGGGTGCAACCTCTATTATTTGCTACATATTTCTGGGCGGCCGTCATGGCTAATGCTCTTCAGAATCGGCCGCAGTGCCCCTTTTCCAATCTACTTCATGACTCATTAAAAAAAAACCACTTGTTAACTAAATTAAAAACCTTTCCTTTTATGAAGAGAAACTAGATCTCTCCTATATTGCTGGTGGCAATGTACAATGGTACAGCTACTCTGGAAAAGAGTTGAACAGTTTCTAATGAAACCAAACATGCAACAACCATACAACCCAGCAATTACACTCATGGGCATTTATCCTAGAGATTTAAAAACTTATGTTCATACAAGAACCTGTACACAAATGTTCATCGCAGTGTATTCCTGATAGCCCCCAATTGGAAACAACCCAAATGTCCTTCAACATGTGAATGGTTAAGCAAACTGTGGTATATCCATAGCATAGAACACTACTCACAAATGAAAAGGAACATATTATTGATATGTACAACATCTTGACTGGATTTACAAAAATTGTGCTAAGTGAAAAAAGGCAATGACCCAATTATATATGATTCCAAATGTACAACATCCTTGAGATGACAAAATTATAAAAATGGAGAACATGTGAGTGGTTGCTAGGAGTTAAGAAGGGGGTGGAGTTGGAGATAATGGGTGTGGCTATAAAAGGGCAACATGAGGGATCCTTGTGGTGATGGAACCATTCTGTATCTTGACTGTATCAATGCCAATATCCTGGTTGTGATACCGTATGGTGTTGCAAGACACTGTCATTGGGGGAAACCGGGAAAATGGTACATGGTTTCTCTTTGCAGTATTTCTTACAACAACTGCATGAAAATCTGTATCTAAGATAACAAGCATAATTTAAAAAAAAAACCTCTTTTCTCTTATAGCATGGGATTTCAGGGTCAAAAATGTGGAGCACTTCTCCCGTGTGTGTTTGTGTCTGTGTGCGTGTGTGTGTCTGTGTGTGTACATACCACTCCTATGCCAAGAGTCTGCATATCCGTGTTTTTACCTGTCTTTAAAGTAGAATATCTGCTGGTGTCCACATGTGATAATAATTGCCTTTTATATTGTGTGCCATAGATATTACGGATGTCCTATGACGTTGTTATAAAAATTCTGCTGATGACTCACTCTGCTTTCTCTAAGTCACTTTGTCATTGATATTGTGCCTGGTTTTATAAGCTTCTTGGCAATGAAGTGATTTGTACTTGTTTTGCCAAGAGGTCTAATAACGTTGAATGAAACCCCCATAGCTTTTGTATCTTCCCTGCCTTCGTCACAATATTCATCAACTTCATACAGCAAAGAATTACTTCGTGCTTGCTTTCAAAATATTCAATTGGTTTATCACAGGGTTAACTGTACTTTGATTAATAATTATGTAAAAGCGGCCGTGGGCCGAGGAGAGCTCTAGGTGGCCAGCCAAAGACTTGGGGCGTCGTGGGCTTCGGCGAGCATGCAGGGATGAGCGGGTCCCTGGGCCGAGCGGCGGGCTCGGGTGCGGGCGGTGGTGTTTCGGGGGAGCGGCTGGACGCACTGGTGAAGGACAAAGTTGTTGTCTTCCCTCAAGGGGATGGCGGAGCAACCCCAGTGCGGCTTCAGCAACGCCATGGTGCAGATCCTGTGGGTGCACGGCGTCCGCGACTATGCGGCCTACGAAGTGCTGGACGACCCCGAGCTGCGACAAGGCATTAAAGACTATTCCAACTGGCCCACCATCCTGCAAGTGTACCTCAATGGCGAGTTTGTGCGGGGCTGTGACATTCTTTTGCAGATGCACCAGAATGGGGGTCTGGTGGAAGAACTGAAAAAGCTGGGGATCCACTCCGCCCTTTTAGATGAAAAGAAAGACCAAGACTCAAAGTGAGGGCGCCCGGGTCCTCCCTGAACAGAGGGAGCCGTTCGTGTCAGAGACTCACTGCTAGAAAAACCTTACTGATTTTGGTTTTCACTACTGAGACAACTGCGTTGCACTGATCATTTCCGTTCGTGAGCAGTCGGGTGATTTTAGGTTGTCTGGTGTTTGGGCTAATAAGATTTTATTGTGAGCTTAATTACAACCACTGCACTGTAATATTTCAATGCTGTATTATGATATTGCTGTAAACAAAATTTGTTCTTATATTGCCATTTATTTTTTGCCTGATTCAGGAGTTAAACTAGGAGCTTTGGAATCATTATTCATGACCCCTCTGCAAATATGTCAGTCTGCAAAGACAATATCTTCCCCCAAATTATGTATAGCTTCTTCCGTTATGGAAAACGATGGACAAAGAAGAAACTGTGATAACTGGGTTTTTTTTTTAAATAAACTGCCAACACAGGAAGAAAGTTATGTAAAAGCTTTGATGACTTCGTGCTACAATTTGATACATTTTATTATAAAGAGCATGCTGGAGACTGGGGCAAATGGATGGCAGGTCTAATAAAATCAAATTTTCAGACATTTATCTTCTTACTTCATATTTGCATTTTCGACTGCTTATATGATATTGTCACATACACACAGGCTTATTTCTCTTAGGGCATAGAGATTCACATTCTGTGTTTGTACTGGAGACCTGTTCACTATTTATGTTTATGGTGTTTACTGAGTTGTAACATTTTAATCATTATTTTTATTGTTACTTTAATATTCGACAAACCTTTTTTCCTTAGTAAAGTTTATTTTTCCAACATAAAAGTAATATAAAACTTGGAAAATACAGCAAAATAAAAAGAGGAAAAATCAACATAATTTTACTGCCCCAAAAATCCCATTGACTTTTTTTTTTTTTTTTTTTTTTGAGATGGAGTCTCGCTCTGTCGCCCAGGCTGGAGTGCAGTGGCGCTGTCTCGGCTCACTGCAAGCTCCGCCTCCCGGGTTCACGCCATTCTCCTGCCTCAGCCTCCTGAGTAGCTGAGACTACAGGCGCCCGCCACCACGCCCGGCTAATTTTTTTTTTGTATTTTTAGTAGAGATGGGGTTTCACCGTGTTAGCCGGGATGGTCTCGATCTGCTGACCTTGTGATCCGCCCGTCTCGGCCTCCCAAAGTGCTGGGATTACAGACGTGAGCCACCGCGCCAGGCCCTGATAGAGATTTTGTTCATTTTTTAAAATTTGTTTGCTTTGTTGATAGCTTGAGAGACCTTCAAATTTCCATGTACCTGAGTCATCAAAATTTCTAAATCTGGTGGGTTCTTCACCCTAGAGTCCCAAGAGTGCCATAAGATACATCCTGGCATGGCAGTGGCCAGAGGGGCTGGTCTGGAAAGGGTGACAGAGGCCCTGATGTCTCAGGGAAAAGCACTCAGCATGAACCAGTAATCTGCACAAGGGTCGACCTAGTCCAGAAAGAACTTTTCCTGGGCTCGGTTCCCACCCTGGTGGTCACATCGCCGTGACCCAGCAGGAAGAGGCCTCCCCAGAGCCCAGGTCTCTCACAGTTAAGTGTTATCAGAGGCTGCCGCGTGGGCCAGCAGTCCATCTTATTGGGTTAGCAGCAGCATTCCAACCCACAGGATTTGTTCACAGGCTGGAATGCTGGCCTCAGGGCTGGGCAGTGGCACTTCCTCCACTTGGTCCTGATGCTTGCAGTGATACCTTGTGGTGGTGCCATAAATCAGCTCTGCTCTGCGCTTTCCCAGAGAGATTTCCAAATGAATTGCCCTCCAAGCAGGCAGTGTGAGATACCTCCTTTCAGATGTCATGAACTAGATGGAATTTTGTTTTTACTAGAGGGGGGTAAATAGCAATGCCAGGCTATGATGTTGGAGTCTATTCAGTTTGCCTCACTTGACCCACATGTCAGTTATGAGCTAAACCTCACAGGCTGTCTCCTCAGGGTTAGTGGTTATTTTTCCTCAGCTAGAGGGAAGAACAAAGGAATGGAGCCCAGATGCACCAGAATGGGGACCTGGTAGAAGAACTGAAAAAGCTGGGGATCCGCTCCACCCTTTTAGATGAAAAGTAAGACCAAGACTCAAAGTGAGGGTGCCCGGGTCCTCCCTGAACAGAGGGAGCCGTTCGTGTCAGAGACTCACTGCCAGAAACTGTCACAGCAGCTGCAGGTTTGCACACCCAGTGCTTGACATTAGGCAAACCACCTCATTTCTCGGGGTCCTCGACCTCCTCAAAAGTTTTTTCTTTTTTTTTTCTTTCTTTTTTTTTTTTTTTTTTTTTTTGAGACAGAGTCTTTCTCTGTTACCCAGGCTGGAGTGCAGTAGCATGATCTCGGCTCACTGCAACATCTGCCTCCTGGGTTCAAGCGATTCTCTTGCCTCAGCCTCCTGAGTAGATGGGATTACAGGCATGTGCCACCACGCTTGGCTACTTTTTGTATTTTTAGTAGAGATGGGGTTTTACCATGTTGGTCAGGCTGGTCTCAAACTCCTAACCTCAGGCAATCCACCCACCTCGGCCTCCCAAAGTGCTGGAATTACAGGCGTGAGCCACCGCACCCAGCCGAAAGTTTATTCTCTTAACTGGAGCTCAAGACTTCAAGACCAGTCTGGGCAATATGGCTAAACCTGATCTCCACAAAAAAATACCAAAGGTAGCCAGGTGTGGTGGTGAATGCCTGTAGTCCCAGCTACTTGGGAGGCTGAGGTGGGAGGATTGCTTGAGTCTGGGAGGCGGAGGTTGCAGTGAGCCAGGATCGCGCCAATGCACTCCAGCTTGGGTGACACAGCAAGATCATGTCTCAAAAAAAAAAAATACATAAGGATGGTTAAGAATGTAATTTGACAAAAAGAATGTAATGTGATTGCTGTAAAAAATCATAATTAGCCTTGCATCTCAAATATGTGGAAGGTATGTAAAGAAATAATATTATTGCTTTTTCGTCTGTCACTGGCTAGGTTTCTGGGAATGATCAGTGGCCCTGGATCACCCAGAGTCCATGCACCACACTTTGAGAAACAGTGCGTAAGGGAAAATTATATGCTATGCTTTAAACACATTTATTAATACATTAAGTTTGATTCTATTTAAATTGGTTGAACTTTATTATACTTGATCATGAAGTTTCTATCATGGGTAAAAAATTATGACAAAATAGATGCTTTTTACTGATAGTTTGGCATCTTCCTTAGTAATAGACCTGTAGCCAGGATGAGGATGTCCAGCTAGGTACTTATGTACATCTTCCAGCCCCCTTTGTGGTCTGGTGTGGCTCTGAGACCAGTGAAATGTAAGTAGGAGTGATGTGTGCTTTTTCTAAGCCCAGCTCTTTAAACTTTGCACATGTGCTTCTCTTTACTTTTTTCCACTAACAGAAGAAATATGGATGTGCCCATAGCACACATTACTCAGCTTTGAAACTGGCAGATAAGGCTGTTGCTTTACAGAAGGGCAGAGAAACATGAAGGAATCAACCCAAGTCCATGAGTGACTGAATGAGTTGAGTAGGCTACCTATGTGCTCTGGACTGTCAAGTGGAGAGAAACTTGGCAAGTGGTGAGTTCTTTGACTCCCTGTACTATTGGGTTTTTATATTACAGAGGCTTAGCCCTTTAAGCCTGATAAAGCCAGGGAAACTTGGAGGTCTGAAAGCTCCGATTGGTAGCTTGTGGGGAAGAGTGGCTCTTGGTGGCACAGGACAGGTGGGAAGGAAAAGGGAGTCAGGACTTGGCACAAGACTACCAACCATGGTAGGTGGGTATGGCAAGTGCGTGTCCAGTTGATTTCTAAGGATGATTTTGGTGGTACTGCCAGGTAGGGGAGATAAGAAATAAGGAATAAGCTTGGTTGTGAGTCATACAGAAATGTAGTTTTCCTATGAGAAAGAATAACTGAGTCAGGGGAAATGGTACCACTTAGTCATCCAGTTTAGGATTAGAGGGAAATGAAATCAAGGGAGCCACATCAGGCATAGGTCATCTCTGGGTAACCTCATGCAGGATCCAGGAAAGTGACAGTTCTAAGCTTCCTGAAGGGTCCCTGGGGCTCTTGATACTTTTCCTACTTTAGTCATGATTAGCATAAAAACTGTGGTGGAACTGTGGTGGCTTCATTAGTGGCTTCAGCTGTAAAGACTTGAAGCTGGAACAAATCAGAGATAAATCTTATTTACCTCACTTATTTACCTTTCATCTACATATGATTTAGTGCCTCAGCCACTGCTAGGGTACCTTTCTGTAAACTGGAAAAAGTGCTCCTTTTTGGGTTGGGGGCATGGCCTAGCAAGCACATGTATCAAACTAGGAAAGGAAAGAATTACTTGGTGAGTACAGTGCAGTATCGATTTCAGCCCCCGTTCACCTCCATGACTGGGTATCCTTTGTGCAGTGAACAACATGCACAACTGTACATGGTGGCCTTGCAGACTACCAGAGGCACAGTGAGCATGAAGAGTGAAGTTGGAGAGTAAAGAAACAATTCAAATGTAACCTGCTGGCCAGAGGTACTTACAGGAAAGGCAAAAGAGAAGCAAAAGGTGAAGGGTGATTTAAGAACAGTTTTAAACTTAATATCTGAAGGGCCATCCCCAAATAGACAATATACTTTCTTGTATCTATACCTTTGCTCATGCTGTTCCTCATCTGAAGTATCCTCTCTGGTTATATGATTCCTACACATACTCCAAAGCTTACTTCTAGACTTACCTTTCCAAAAAGCCTTCCTTGAACTCTGTAGCTTACAAAGATCCCTCCCTCCCTCTTTACACTAAACTCTGACCATACTGCACTTAAGTTTCTGCCTCACATCATGCTCAGTGATTAGCTGGCCTGCTTTCCTTTTTGGCTGATTACTTCCTTTCTGAAACCATCTCTTGTGCCCCCACTATAGCTATGGGAGTTTATTGAACTTATTATTTATACATCAGTCTCTCCTTAGTGGATTCTAAGCTCTGTCAAGGCAGGGACTGTGGGTTTTAAAAAAATTTCTATCCCCACCCAGCACAGGGCTCAACAAGTGTTTGTTGAATAAACAAATGGGCAATCCATGCTCAAAAAGATGTCTATTTGTTTGAGTGACCGAGAGCCTGGAAAATTTCTTCTCCAGTCCCAAACTATGTTTTTATTCAGGGAACCTCCGCTAAGCTCCCCCACAGCAGGGTATGGGGACCACTTGTGACCAATTAACTTAAAATCTTTCCCCTGTTCAGACACTATTTTAACAAATCCTTGCAGTAGAAAGAGCACTGTGCTCATTGGGTGGTTCTAGTTCAGTTCTGATACTAACTAGCCATGTGACTTTGAGCAAATTGAATCACCTGCCTGGCCAGCCTTAGTTTCCTATACTGTAAAATGAAAAAGTAGCTTTAATAGTCTGCAATGTTGTAAAGCAACATGATAAACAATGTGGTAATTGAGCTGAACTGTGAAAATATATTCATATCCATGGTAATACCTAACTCCTAGCTCAGCTTGAAGCAATTTTTCTTCGGCAGTGAAACATTCATAAGATGTTTTATGTGCCCCATGACCAATAAACAGCTGTAGGAAACTTGGGGAAAATATAACTCTCCCTCTTGGCCTGTATAATTTTACTGTTGTTGTTGTTGTTGTTAATGGGCAGCCACCACTTCTTCTCTCTCCTTCATGGGGCTTATTTGTTCATTCTATTTAGGGTTGGCAGGTTCATCAAATAAAAGTCCAATATGATTCCTTCATATTTGTTCAGCACTTCACAGGTTACGAAGAAGCAGGTTAATGTATTAGAATGCAGAATGGCAGAAATAGCCTTGCTATCTAAAGTGTGTCTCCCCAACTGATAGCATTAGCATTACCTTGGAGCTTGTTAGAAATTCAAACTCTGAATCCCACCCCAAACCTACTGAGTCAGAATCTGCATTTTAACAAGACCTGCAGGTGATCATGTGTACACTAAAATTTGAGAAGCCCTGGGCTAGTTCTAACTGCCTCCTCCATTTGCTCAACAGCTGTCCCTAAACTCTGGAGTAGGAAAAAGGGAGTAGAGTTGCCCAGAATATGAACTCTTCAATTGGCTCCTTCCTATATTGTAGGGACTATCACACATTTGGTGGTCTTACAGGGCCGTGCATAATAAATAGCAGATAATGTTAAGTTTTCTGTCCAGGCCATGTGCTAAAATAAAGTCAGAAACCACATCCAAAAAGAAACCACATCTGTAGTATGATGAAGGCACTATGTCTAGGCAAGGCTGGACCTGAGTCAAGTTGTCATCTCTGCCTGGTTGGGATATCTATGCCTGTGAATATTCTTGAACTCTCCCTTTTGGCTACAATTCTTCACTACAAGGTTCTCTCCCTTTTTCTTTCAGATACTGAGTGTCCTCCTCAACCAAAGTGAACATTTAGAAAGGCATGTACTCTACTGTAACATTAAGTACAGTAGGTGTTTCTCCTCACCTGGGCTCTATATTCTCAGTTCTTTGCAAACATCCTCTTAAAGGGATTTCATTCCCCCAAGTAGCTATTGGAATAGGGTATTTTGGAAGGGTCTGGGTCACATACTCCACCTAAGAATAAAGCCAGCTCTGCTTCTAGGCTCTCAGCCTCAGCCCTACCCATGTTCTCAAATCTCTCCACTCGCTCAGCCTCTCATACAGTTGCCCTTCCTGCCTTCACAAGTCTCTGTCTCTTTCCACTTCTCCCAGTTCGAGTCAGGCTAGACTGAGGATGGCTAGACCTTAGAGATCGGCCAGAAATACAGAGACATGGAAGCGATCTGCAGATGTCAATGAAACCAGAATAGTAAGAAATCCAGAGAAGTAGGCATAGTGTGATACCAGTTGGTCTGATAAGAGGGGACTAGGAACTGGGATTCAGAGGCAAGAAAGACTTTAGTTCTCATGAGAATTAGGGAGTCAGTCTCAGCTCTGGGAACCTGACATGCTGACCAGGGATCTAGCAGAAAGGGAGAGTCATGACTGGGCATGGGTAATTGGCAAGAAACCAGGGACTGGACAGAGGTTCTGAGGTCAGAAAAGGGCCAGAAGCTGGGATAGATTTGGACCTATGGCTGGGGTTGGCGGCTCCAGGAGTGAAGGCTAGAGTCCTGTGCTGAAGTTCCACCATTTGTTTTATTCATTTGAGATATAGATTTGGCTTTATAGAGTGGAGGTTAAGAATGTTGGCTCTGGAGCTAGATGGCTGGGGTTCAATTCTGTCTTCATCTCTTACCAGAGGTTTGACTTTGGTAAGGCTCTTAATCTCCCTGTGCTTCATCTGAGGGATGCTGTGAGGCTCCAATGAGACAATGTATGCTAAATGCTTAGCAAAGCACTGGCACACAGGACATCCTAACTAAATGCTATGCATGATGATGGTTAGCCCTCGAACTCCATGCCTCCATTCCTCTACTCCTCAAATTCCCTTCTGGTCACTGGGACATGTTCCCTCTGCTTAAAACAGCTTTTTTCCCTTAACTCCTTTTCATCGTTTAGGCCTCAGTTCAGACCTCAGTTTCTATAGGGGTCCTTTCCCAGACGCTCTTGGAATGGGTGAGGGGTTCTTCCTTGTGCTCCTATAGCACTTACACTTTTTTTTTTTTTTAAGACAGAGTCTCACTCTGCTGCCCAGGCTAGAGTACAGTGGTGTGATCTCAGCTCACCTCAACCTCCACCTCCCGGATTCAAGCGATTCTCCTGCCTCAGCCTCCCAAGTAGCTGGGATCACAGGCGTGCACCACCATGCCTGGATAATTTTTGTATTTTTAGTAGAGACTGGTTCTCACCATGTTGGCCAGTGTGGCCTCGAACTCCTTACCTCAGGTGATCCGCTTGCCTTGGCCTTCCAAAGTGCTGGGATTATAGGCGTGAGCCACCGCACCCGGCCAGCACTTACACTTATACATCATGTATTGTAATTGCTCATTTCCTTGTCTGTGTCTCCCATTAGTCCCTCAGCTCTACAAGTTTGGGGATTATATCAGTTTTTTCCACTGCTCTCTCAGTTTTGCTGGCACACAATAGAAATTCATTAAATGTTTGTTGATTAAATGAATAAAATGGTGAGAGACTTCAAGCTTAGGTGCCTTGGGAGAGCCATAACCAGACAGGATTCCTCTGTTAAAGCTCAATCTATGAGCTGCTGACAATTGTAAAGCCAGAGCCCCAAGGCCTGTGGTCACTTTCAGATGATGTCCCTTTCGGGAGGTGTCAGTGAAACCCACCTGCCCACCACCTTGCCTGTCTGTTTTCTGTGTGCTGTGTGGGCCAAGTAGTACTGGGAGGAGCAGCTTTAAATCTGAAAGTGTCCTATACATTTTCCAAGCCTCTGTAGCAGTCACCATTTTTCCCAAGCTAGTTTGTGTAATAATGCCTGGAGGCTAGTAAACAATGAACAATCCAATACCTTTCAAAGCATCCTGGAAGTACAATATTTGTGCTCCTTCTGTGGCGTGTAAATATGTCTTATATCATGCAATATGCTGCTTTTCTGAATATTCATAAACTCTTACCTTAAATTTCTTTTATTTTAATAAAATGAAAATCTCAGTCTGTCTTTGTGAGCAAAATGATGTTTCCACCAACAAAGCTACTGGAGCCAGGCTGGGGATTGCAGGCTGCAGCAGCTTGAAGAGATGGACTTAGAAGTCACAGGGGAAAGGCTGGATGATAATTCCCTCCTTCTTCCTCCTGAACTCTGCTGATTCCATGGGGAGCAATCAGAGAACATTCTTGGAGACCTCTAAGTGACTATCTCCATGCCTAGCCTCATGTAGAGACATTCTAC
Source organism: Gorilla gorilla gorilla (assembly GCF_029281585.2). Taxonomy (NCBI): domain Eukaryota; kingdom Metazoa; phylum Chordata; class Mammalia; order Primates; family Hominidae; genus Gorilla; species Gorilla gorilla. The sequence continues at coordinate 132,449,785 of NC_073247.2, forward strand.
ACATTTCTCTAAAACTTGCAGGTGGCCGAGTTCACCTGGGAAGAGTTCATTTTGTGTGAGAAAAGTGGACAATTAACCTAGGGCAAGTGAAAATTGGAGGCAGGGATATAGCCAGCTGCTCTTAACATAGAAAAACTAGTCATGCGTTCTTATTGCATGTTTGGGGACTGGGGTTAGGGCTGGAGAGTTTGACTCTCATTAGACAATTTGAAAAAAGTACATTTTAGCTTGGGGGACCCTTATTTCTCACCCCTTTATCAGAGGATAATTTAGAGTCGCATATGGGGTCTCTGGGTAGGGTTTTGCTAAATTTGCTAATTTGCCAGATTTTGCAGATACAAATATAGGATGTCCACTTAAATTTGAGTTTCAGATAAACAAGAGATTTTTTCTTAGCATTTGCATATCCCAAATGTTTCATCCTGTAATGTATCTGGCAACCCTATTCCCAGGTAATTATCCCTTGGAGCACCATGTTGTTGGTCTGCTTAATAAGGCAAAATGCCTAAGAAGCCTTCTGCTACTGGGACACCCTTAGCGGCTGGAGTTAGATCATCTCCCTTAGTACTGCTGGAAGCTCTGAGAAGCCAGTAGACCCCCTAATGAGCTGAATTGTGTGTCGGGGGGTGGAGGTGGAATGTTGTCTTAAATAAGCCCCTACTGATAGTGTGCATAAAGATGGAGTTGGATGGAACAGCTGATCTTTCAGGAACCCTGTCCCCTACTTATCTTTTCTCCTTTTTGTGTGCCTTAGAAAACCCTACTGCTTTATTCTACCCTAAATCTCTTTTCCCAACAGCCAACCCAAATCAGTCAAGGCCCTTGAAACTTTCAGCCTAAAGTCAACTTATCCTGATAAACAAAAATGTAGGACTCAAAGGAAGCCACTACATGTAGAATATTCAATAGGAGAAAGCAAAAAGGACACTTGCTTACAGGCCTCATGCTTATTCCCATGGAAATAAAGAAACCAAATATGAGAATTAGAGAGGACCACCAGGACCTCACTTGGCTATTTAAATAAGAGAAATGATGCGGATTCAAGTGAAAGACAGATCGAACCGGAAGCAGCATCAATGCTTGGCAAAAGTAGTTTTTGGACTAGTGAGCTGAAAGGAGGGGCTGTTTGTTTCCCTGCAGATGTCTCGCAGGCTCCTGTAAGGAAGGAGTTTTTCCCACGTGCTCTTTGGAGTTGGACTGGGAAGGCTTAGTGCTAACTTACCTACCTTAGCCTATTCATAGCACTAAAGGGCAAGTTGGCCTACTTGAGAGTGAGGCCCCTGAGAAGAACACAAACCACCCTCAGTACACTTTAAATACTCTTCCCAGGGTTTTGTGCTCAGGAGTTGTTTGAAAGGCACAGGCACCTGGGTGGTTTTATGGGGTAATAAAAAGATGTGGAATGGAGGTGGGTGTGGATCATTTCTGCCCCTCTGTTCTGTTCCCAAGAAACCCTGGAGTACAGTGATTCTGAGACACTGTTAGGCCACCTGTGGTAGACATGAGTGGCCTTTTTCCAATTACTTCTTTTCCCCCTAATCTCAGATGATATGAGGGCTGGGTTCACAAAAGCATGGTAGAGGCAAGGCTTAAGACGAGAGGCCCAATGGGCTTGAGCCAGACTGTTGGCCAGACTGGGGCTAAAGACTCATCAGCATTGTCAGACTAGGACACTCCGGCATGTGATTAACCATCTACAGTTAGGGCTGGAAGAGTTTTAGCTGGCACTTGGGCATCACTTTATAAAATGACCTTCCACACACAACTCTAAAATCAGGTCTGGGGTCTGAGGCCAGCCCTAGATCAGCTCCCACTGAGGTACTTTGCACTGGCTGCCTTTTTCTTTTGGGAGGGACAACTGTAGCCTTTGAGGTGGGTCCTCATAGGCTTTCAGTAGTGTGAAGCTTTGGTCAAATCTGGGTGCCTAGCACTATATTTAAGCACATACATATCTGCTCAACATCACCCAGCTAGTAAGTAGTAGAGTCAGTGCTGGAAACCAGATCTGTCTGACTTCAACGCTCAAGCTTTAAACCATTACCCCATCATTTCTCAGCCTCCAGCCTCTCAAATACCACCTTCATGATTTTTGCCATATCATGTACTGCCTACACTATTATTTTTTAAAATTGTTTAATTTTTAATTTTTATAGGGACATAGTAGGTATATATACTTATGGGGTACATAAGATGTTTTGATACAGGCATGCAATGTGAAATAAGCACATCACGGAGAATGGGATATCCATCCCCTCAGGCACTTATCCTATGTGTTACAAACAATACAATTATACTCTTTAAGTTATTTTAAAATGTACAATTAAGTTATTATTGACTATAGTCACCCTGTGGTGCTATCAAATACTAGGTTTTATTCATTCTTTCTAACTATTTTTTTTGTACCCAGTAACAATCTCCACCTCCCCCCCCTTTGGTTCCCACTCTCCTTCCCATCCTCTGGTAACCATTCTATTCTCTACGTCTATGAGTTCAATAGTTTTGGTTTTTAGATCCCACAAATAAGTGAGAACATGTGATGTTTGTCTTTCTGTGCCTGTCTTATTTCACTTGACATAATACTCTCCAGTTCCGTCCATGTTTTTGCAAATGACAGGATCTCATTCTTTGTTTTGGCTGAATAGTACTGCATTGTGTCTACACTATTATTTCCTTAATATTTTTGAATCAACTTTTAAACTTTCATTAAAAGGAAAATCTATGTCACTGCCATAAACTGAAATCCAGTATCAAGTACCCTAAATGGAAGAAAATTATACTAATATACCTATAACTGCTTATTATAAATGTTCATCTGGGTATGACTAATAATCATCTCATATCTCGCTGGTGGTTTGCCTACCACACTTTGGAAAATACCGCACTGTTCTAAGCAGCAGGATTATAACAGGCCTTGAAGGCTACTCTGGACTAAATGTTTGTGTCTCCTCCCTGCCCTCCCAATATGGTTTGGCACTGTGTCCCAACCCAAATATCATGTTAAGTTATAATTTCCAGTGTTGGGGGAGGGATCTGGTAGGAGGCGATGGGATCATGGGGGCGGATTTCTCCCTTGCTGTTATCATGATAGTGAGTGAGTTCTCATGAGATCGGATAGTTTAAAAGTGTGTGGCACTTCTCCCTTCTCTCTCTCGCTCTCTCTCCTGCCACCATGTGAAGATGTGCCTGCTTCCCCATCGCCCTTCTGCCATAATTGTGAGTTTCCTGAAGGCTCCCCAGCCATGCTTCCTCTATAGTCTGTGGAACTGTGAGTCAATTAAATATCTTTTCTTCATAAATTACCCAGTCTCAGGTAGTTCTTTATAGCAGTGTGAGAATTGACTAATATAACACCCCCCGCCACTTGCATACATTGGAGCCCTAATCTCCAATGTGATGGTGTCTTATTCTGTTTTCTGTGGCTACAGCAGAATACCTGAGGCTGGGTAATTTATAAAGCAAATAAATTTATTTAGCTCACAGTTCTGATGGCGGGGAGGTCCAAGATTGGGCAGTTGCATCTGGTTGGCTTCTGGTGAGGGCTTTATCAAAACATGTCAGAGAATAGAAGGGGATGTCAGTACATGCAAAAAGGGCAAAACACAACAGGCAAGCTAAGAATGAAGCCATTTCCCCAAGAACTAACCCAGTCTCATGAGAAAGACATTAATCCATCTTAATGAACTAATCACCTCTTAAAGGCACCACCTCCCAATGCTGCCACGTTGGAAACCAATCCTTAATATGAGTTTTGGTGGGGACAAACAATATTTAAAGCATTGCAGATGGGATTTGGAAGTGTGGCTTTTAGGAGGTAATTATGCCATGAAAGTAGAGCCCTCATAAATGGGATTAGTGTCCTTATAAGTGACACAAAGAGATGATCTCTCCCTCCACCATGTGAGGGCACAGCAAGAAGGCAGCCATCTGCAAACCAGGAAAAGAACCCTCACCAAGAACCTTGATCTTGGATTTTCTAGTCTCCAGAAGTGTGAGCGATAAGTGTCTATGGTTTAAGCCACCCAATCTATGGTATTTTTGTTATAGCAGCCCAAAGTGACCAAAACAAAGGCCATCTAATGAACCTTCCTCCCCTTTTCAATTTCAAAATAGCCTGTGCAATCTTTTAATTAATATCCTCTTGCCTGAGCTTGACTTTCTCTTGTGAGGAGACAGAAAACATTTTGCTTCTGACCAGAAACTGCCATCACACATGTTTCTTTGTTCTTTGATGTTGACACAAGTATATAGCCTTTGAAGAACTTTTACTACTACGGCAAACTAGACATAAGGCCACTTGTGTGCCCTCACCTTTGCACTGTCTTTTTCTCATCTTTTTAAACTTAGCTGTTGTGGAGAGAAGGACAAAAAAGTACACAGGTAATGTTGGTGTGTTGGAGTATATACAGGATTGAAGTTTGATTTACGTACTTCACTCTGAGGGAAACACAAACCAGGCACAGAAAGTTGGATCCAGTAAGAAATCCTTAGTATTGGGAGGGAAGGGGAAATTCTGAATGCAGATGTGTATGTCTTCTGGTCCAGCTGCCTTTGAAATAATTTCAACATCTTCTGAGAAAAAGGAGGTGGAAGAGAAGAGGCGTCTCTTTAAAAAACCTTAGTAGGACATCAGCACATAAGCATGCCGGTTTGGCTGTGCCTCTAACAAAAAGTATCACAAAGGGAAGAGAGAGATTTTCCCCCTATCCAGAATAATATATTGCCTAGCTTTGGCATTTCAAGGGCCCCAGTGCCTCAGCTGTAGCAGCAGATAGCAGTGCCCAGTGGATGCAGGGTTGCTTAGCACAGGCACCAAGGGATAAATAAGAAGGGCAGCAAGTGCAGCCCCTGGCAGGAAGCAGACATCCCTTGGGGACTCTAATATTATTAAGGGGTCCTTTGTTAGAGGCCAAATTCTGCAAAAGAGATATAGGCAAGAGCTGGCAAAATTTGGAAGAGAGATTGTGTGACCTTTTATATACCTGCAGGCTGGCAAGGTCTGGGGAAACTCAAAGTACACACAGTTTAGAGAAAAATCTTGGACCACTGCCAGCTACCCCAGTTCCAGACATCACAGAAAAAGGGGTACATGTCCATATAATAAAGATCTCTTTCAAAAGTCTCAGAAAGGCTTTTCAAATACGTACAGCCAACTGATCTTTGACAAAGCATACAAAAACATAAACTGGGGAATGGACACCCTATTTAATAAATGGTGCTGGGAAAACTTGCAAGCCACAGGTAGAAGAATGAAACTGAATCTTTATCTCTCATGTTATACAAAAATCAACCCAAGATGGATTAAAGACTTAAATCTAATACCTGAAACTATAAAACTTTTAGAAGATAACATCGAAAAAACCTTTGTAGACATTGGCCTAGGCAAAGAATTCATGACCAAGACCCCAAAAGCAAACGCAACAAAAACAAAAATAAATAATTGGAACCTAATTAAACTGAAAAGCTTCTGCACAGCACAAGAAATAATCAGCAGAGTAAACAGACAACCCACAGAATGGGAGAAAATCTTTGCAAACTACGTATCTGAAAAAGGACTAGTATCTGGAACCTACAAGAAACTCAAACAAATCAGCAAGAAAAAAAATCTCATTAAAAGGTGGGCAAGTGACATGAGTAGACATTTCTGAAAAGAAGATATACAAATAGGCCAGGCGTGGTGGCTTACACCTGTAATCCTATCACTTTGGGAGGCCGAGGTGGGTGGATTACTTGAGGCCAGAAGTTCAAGACCAGCCTGGCCAGCATGGCAAAACCCCATCTGTCCTAAAAATACAAAAATTAGCTGGGCATGCCTGTAGTCTCAGCTACTCAGGAGGCTGAGGCACGAGAATTGCTGGAACCCAGGATGCAGAGGTTGCAGTGAGATGAGATGGAGCCACTGCACTCCAACCTGGGTGATAGAACGAGACTCTGTCTCAAAAAAAAAAAAAAAAAAAACCCACAACAAAAAAAAAACCAAAACCAAACAAACAAAAATGGCTCAAAATCACTGATCATCAGGGAAATGTAAATTAAAACCACAGTGAGATACCACTGTACTCCTGCAAGAATGGCAATTATTAAAAAGTCAAAAACCAATAGATGTTGGCATGGATGTGGGGAAAAAGGAATGCTTCTACACTGCTGGTGGGAATATAAATTAGTACAACCTCTATGGAAAACAGTATGGAGATTCCTTAAAGAGCTAAAAGTAGATCTACCATTCGATCCAGCAATCTTACTACTGGATATCTACCCAAAGGAAAATAAGTCACTACATGAAAAAGACACTTGTACACATAGGTTTATACCAGCATAGTTCACGATTGCAAAGATGTGAAACCAACTTAAGTGTCCATCGACCAATGAGTGGATAAAAAAAATGTGGTATATACATATATACACCATGAAATGCTACTCAGCCATTAAAAGGAATGAAATAATCTTTTGCAGCAACTTGGATGAAGCTGGAGGCCATTATTCTGAGTGAAGTAACACAGGAGTGGAAAACCAAAAACTACATGTTCTCATTTATAAGTGGGAGCTAAGCTATGAGTACACAAAAGCATACAGAGTGATATAATGGACTTTAGAGACTCTGAAGGGGGAGGCTGGGAGGGGGGCAGGGATAAAAAACTACACATTAGGTACAATGTACACTTCTCGGGTGATGGGTGGAGTAAAATCTCAGAATTCACCACTACATAATTCATCTATGTAACCAAAAGCCACTTGCAGGCCCAAAGCTATTGAAATAAAAATTTAAAAAAATATATTAAAGAATTAAAAAACCCAAAAACAAAATCCAAAATTCTCAGAAAGGCTTTTAAAATATGATACATGGGAGTAAACCCTGCAACAAAGACATGAGGTCCCATCATTATTGTGAATTAGCCACTTGATCACCAACCATCACTTGAACATACACGGACTGCAGCAGCAAATGGGTTAGAAAAATGGGAGGCTAGCTATTTGTTCTTTAGGGAGACAGAGCTATTAGGGCGATGTCTGGGTGAGTTATTGAAGGAGAGGGATGTATTCAAGGTACAAAATGGGTTCTTGAAATAGTTTCTCATATGATGGCTCAGAAAGAAAAATAGGACTCCAGCCCTTCCCATGACGGCAACCGCCATTTGTTACTGTTTGCTGCATCTAGACTGGAATGGGGTCTGTCAGTGAGCTTCATGTTGACACAGGTGCTGGGGAGAGGTTGAAGAGGGGGAAGTTAGCTGGAGACACTGCTGTCAGGATCAGCACTGGGGCAGAGAGGAAGCAGCTGCGTTTCGGTGGTAGAAGTGGGAGGGGAAGGAAGAGGGGTCTGCAAGGGTTCTGTACATCCTGCACTGACAGAACTCAACAGCCCAGCCCTGCCTGGCTGGCCCTGGACAAGATAGACCCTGGGCAGCAACTGGGAGAAGGGAAGAGGAGAAGGGGAGCTCCTGGGGCCAGAATCATTCAGCAGAGGCTGTGGTTTCAGTGCATACCTTTGTGTGAAAGGAGTGCACCAAATCATTGAGTTGGGCTGTAATTCCAAGGGCTATAATTATAATTCCAATTCTTTTTTGTTTGTAATATTTCAAATTCTTGGTTCCCAGATATTGATCAGCAAAAATTCCTCAGATGGCAATGAGCCTCTTTTCTCCTGCAGCTCTCTCCTCACCCTTAGCCCTTACAAAGTAGAGCAGGAAGCTATTTTCTTTCCTCATTTCCATGGGAGAAGGAAAAAAGAAATAATAACAAAAGCCCATATTTGTTGAAGACTTTCCATGAGCTGGGCACTCACAACAATCCTGAGAGGTAGGTATTAATATTGGCCCCATTTTACAGATGAGGATATTGACGGTCATTTACCCCTGCTTATTTCCTTCACAGTGCTGATCGCAATCTCTAATCATCTTATTTATTTGTACCCTTGTCTGTTCGCTCCCATAGAGTGTGCAATCTATAAAAGAGGACTTTTGTCTATTTTGTTCGCTATATATGTGCAATGTGTAAAAGTGGGTGTGTGGCACATCACAGATTCTCAATAGCTTGTATTTCTGTCAGGTTTTGGATTTGATTTTACCCCACTTACAAGCAAATAATTTAGCTTGTTACTGTTTTATGATTGCTGGAAGAAAATACAAGACTTCTGGATCAGAGACAGACTGTATTACTCACAACACATTAAACAACATGAGCATCAGCAAGTTTGTGTCACTTGCCCTTGTCCCCAAGTCCCATAGGGATGACACAGAGGGACCCAAATTCATGCTTTATATGCAGTCGGTTTACATCACAGCTGCGGGACAATGACACTAAGCTTGGGGAGCCCAGAGTTTTGTAGCAAGCAGTAAGGATGCCCACTCTTTGTCCCAGAGGACATGTTACCTCACCCCTGAAAATTGCTCACTGCAACTATTAATGTAACCCTGAGAAATGTCCCTGGAAAAGAGTTGCCAGGGCCTTGCATTCTTGGCATGCCCAACAAGAAGTATAGGAGCATAAGAGATCCAGGGAGGAGTGTCTCCCAATATCCTACCCCACTTAATTACTTCATGCAGAAAATGGGGATGACGGTATCTACTTGATATAGTAGCTATTAAGTGAGTTATGTGCTCAAATGTCACTTTTTCAGTGACACATTCCCTGACCATCCTACTTAAAATAGAGGTCACACCTCCAGCATTCTCTGAAAATACTACTTTATTGCTTTATTTTACTTCACAGCACTTACCACTATTGAATATACTCAACATTTCACTCATTTATCTCTCTCATTGTCTGTCTTCCATGAAATGGAATGCAATGCAGGGATATCTTTCATATCTCTCTGTCCTGTTTATGACTGGATCATCAGTGCCAAATTCAGGGCCTGGCACATTTTAGGCATAAATAATAAAATACTTGTTGAATGGGTGAAAGCACCCAGCCCAGTGCTTGACACAAAAAGGGGCTTCATATATACTAGTTTGTCTTCCACCCTGCTCATGCCTCTCTCCCTTTTTTTCAAACTGCCCATACATCCATCAATCCCCCAACAATGCTTGGGCTCCGGTCCACCCTCCCACCTGCTCTATCATCCCAAGCCCCTGCTGAGTTGCCCGTGCACACCCAAGAACCCACCCTCCCTCTTCTCCTTTTTCCTTCCTTCCATTTGGCCAGTGGGGGTGGGAATTACTACCTTCTAAATCTGAATCTGAGCGCACACAGAAAATATGGTGGGGGTCCCACTTTCCACAGGAGCAGTAAAAAAAAGATAATCATAAATTCTCGCAGTAAAAAAAAGATAATCATAAATTCTCCCATGTTATTGAGTGCTGAACATGTGCTGTATCATTTACACGTGTTTGCTCAAGTAGTCTTCACGGGAACACTGGAGGGGGAAGTATTATTGTCCTCACTTGACAGATAAGGAAAATAAAGCTCACAGGGGCTAGATGACTTAACCCACCTATAGCTGGGACCAGAACCCATGCAATATAACTCTAAAGTCCATGGTCCATTGAAGGGCCCAGGAACTGAAGGTAAGTCTATTGAAGACAGAAGGTATTAAATGAGCCAAGGGTATGTAATTTCTAACCTCTCCATGGACTTCCTGCTTCCTCCCTGAACTTCTGAGCTACTCAGTGGGCACTTGTATTAGCCTCTCTTTAATGCAGAGGCCTTATCTCCATATCTGGTCTAGACTGCAAACTTATTGTGGATAAGCCCACGTGTTATTACTGTCTGTGGCACTCATAACTTTCACACAGCAGGCTCTTAGTAAACAACAAAGGCAATGACCATAGCATCAGCAGCAGGTGTTGGAGTCACAGAACTAGGTTTGAATTTCAGCTTTGATTTGAACTCGTTTTGTGACCATGGGCACTTTGTTCCACCCCTCTGAACCTGTTTCCTTGTCTGTAAAATGGGTATAATACAAGTACTTATTTCAGATGGTTGTAATTTACAAATGAATTCAAATGTAGTGATTAGAACAGTGCTTGGCATGAAATAAATATTCAAGAAATGTTAGCTATTTATTGTTGCTATTATTATTAGAATCCCTATATGCCACTTTAATATTCACTTTAAAAATATAATCTTATCACACTTGAACATAATAGGTGTTATTACTATTTTATACACATGTCTCAGAAAGATTAAGGTAACTTTTACACAGAGTGACAGAGTGAAGTTTTGAATCCTCGATGCTATTTCTGCTACATGAATTGAATGGTTTCATCTTTTCTGAAGGAGTGGAATGGTGGGCTTCTTTGATTAAGCCATTTCTTTAATGAAATGCTTGACCAAGACCCTAACAGCCACCAAGCTATGGAGGATCTTACTCAGTTATCTCCAGAAACCTGGCCAGAGGGAATGGGGTGAGGGAGAAGCTGAAGGCAAGGTGAGGGGGTGTGTGTGCTGGCTTTTTGAGAAGCTTAGGGTTAGAACAGGGAGTTGAGGAAGGGCCAAAGTAGAATTAAATTCAAATGCAGGTGATTTCACTGAGGCCAAGAAAATGATACCCCCCTACCCTCCACCCCTCACAGCTGCAGTGGGGCCCAGCTTGCAGCTGGGAAGGCTTTTGCGTTTACTACTTACTCACAGTTCTCTGGGAGCCAATGTTTGCTTCCCTTTCTCCGGGGTTTTGTGCAGGGAGAGGTACAGAGCAACAATCAGAGACCAAATAACTTAATTCAAGGCCAAACAGATGCTTTTTTTCTTGAAGGTATCCAGGGGTATGATCTGCAACAGAGCTGCTCATCACCGCTCTCTGATTTTGGGGCCTCGTGTAGGGGAAGAGCTCATTCGCTTCTCTTGGGATGTGAGCCAGCTGGGATAGATGCTTCACTAAAAGACATGTGTGCACTTTGTCCTGATCTGAGCTCACCGTGAAGGGCCTTTGAACTCATCAAGCAATTCCAGGAAGTGGAAGATGATCAAAGAACACAAGAGAATCATGGTTTAAGCTTCTTTTAAAGTCGAGTTTGGATGTGCTGTGAAGAGGGAGGAGGCAGCTTTCTTGTCCACTGGCATCACATAAAGAGAAGAGCTGTGAATCCCCACAAAGAACCACTTGCACCATAAGTACCAGGGCAGGGGAGGCGTGGGGCTTGTAACATTAGATTATTGGGCCCTCCTCACACCCTCCAAATCAGAATTTGGTGGGGCGGGGGGTTGCGGGAGGACGGTGAGAGTAGGTCCCAGCAGTCAGCAATTCAAAGAAGCCCCCAGGTGACTCTAATGTACTGGAAAGTTTGAGGACAACTAAGTTAAAGCATGGGACTTGGAGAGTTCCAACCCTGCTTCTACTACTTATCAACTCTGTGATCTTTGGCAAGCTATTTAACCTCTCTGAGCTTTAGATTCTTCCTTATAGAGTGGAATAACCATAGTACCTCCCTCACAGTGCTGTGGGGAGGATTAAATGAGATAACATGTTCCCAATTAGAAATGGTAGTTATTAAATTTCTTCTCCCATTATGCATTATTTTTGTTTCTCCTTTTGAGTAGGAAATGCAAATTTATCTTTCTCCACTTGAAGCACACCACCCCCCGCCGCCCCCGCACTTTCCTTTCACCATCAGGTGTTTGGCACGTCTAAACACTTGTTTAAAACCCTGTTAAAAACATAGGCAAAGCAGAGGCTCCATACAGTGGCTAAAGATGTTTACCACATGGATGGCACACCTGAGAAGTGCCTACCTGAGCAGTGCCCTTTTCAGATGATCTTCTCCTAACTTCCCACCTCCCTCTCCCTAAATTAAAACCCTTGCATCCAGTGTACTGTCTCTGTACGGTTCTTCTCTGTGTCAGGGCTAGAGCACCAATGAGTTAGTCATGCAGTTGCATAATTATGCAGTGTTATCAATCTCTTGTAAGTTTGGTGAATGGGAGTCGTCAAGAAGATTCCACCTCGCACCTGTGTGGGCTGGCAAAATACGGTTTTTCACCTCTAAAATGGAAAGCCAGCTCCTGGACCTAAGTCGGCCCCAGGAAAGCACTGCCATTTGTAGACACTGCCTCTCTGTCTTACCTCTTAATCATAGCACACTGAATACTGCCTCACAACACCGCTAGCTGTCCCTTTTGGTTTTTTCCCCTTGATGATCGTTGGAACCTAATTTCACCTAGATTCTTTCATTTAACAAATAATTATTGAGCTAAGAAGGGTAATCCCAGAGATGGCTGTTATTAAGAAGAGCTATTTGACTTTTTAAACCAGGAGTTAACGCTGGCTATACCTTAGGATTACCTATATAGCTTCGAAGGGTCCTACTCTTGGAGATTCTGAATTATTTGGTATGAATAGATTTAAAAAGCCCTCTGCCCAGATGATTCTAATGTATAGTCAGGGTCGAAGGCCACTTCTTTATTTAAAAAAACACACACACATTTTTTTTTTCTAAACATTATGCCGTAAGGGTAAGGCCGTTACTTTAAACTAGGTGAATTCACTTATTCCACAAATAGTGAGTGCTTATCATGTACCAGGCATTGTTATACGCCCTGGGAATACATCCATGAACAAAAGAGACAAATATCCCTACCATCATGGAGTACGATGTTTTAATGGGAAAGACAGACAATAAAGTAATAAGATATGTGTTATGTTAAATGACGATAAGTACAATGAAGAAAAAGAAAGTAAGGAAGGGAGATTGAGAATGCCAGAAGTGATGTGGGATCGAATTTGAATTAGGGTGGTCAAAGAAAGTTTCACAGAGAAAGGGACAATGAGGAAAACCTGTAAAAGGTTTCTGGTGTCAGCCATGCAAAAATCTGGAGAAAGAGATTCTTGGCAGAGGTCACAGCCAGAACAAAGATCTTGATTCAGGAGTGCGTTTGGTGTGTTCTAGGAAAAGAAGTCTAGTGTGGCTGGAGGGAAGTGAGTGAGGGGAAGAGAGGTAGAAGATGAGGTTAGAGAGTTCATGGGGTTAGTGATACCAGATTAGCAAGTTGCTTAGGGCCTTGTAGGCCATTGTAAGGATTAGGACTTTTAATTTGAGTGAGACAAAAAGACATTGGATGGGTTTAAGCAGAGGAGTGGTGTGATCTGAATTAAAAGGGATCACACTGGCTGTTGTGGGGAGGATAGATTATAGAGTAGCAAGCATGGAAAAAGGGAGGCTATGTCAGGGGTTAGGGAAGTATTATTTGTTTGAGTGTTCTTGAACTCTCCTATTCTCTCACCTTGTTGGGTTAGGGGGGAGGGGTGGGGTGGTTTGTGACCTAGGACTTTGTGCCTTTTGAAAAAGGGAAGTAACTAACACGTGACAGTGTGTGTAACATTTGCAGATGTGGCTTCTCTGGATCAAGAGCCAAACATGCCATAGCAATTTGAATTTCTTCCTCTTAAGCCTCTTATTCCACTTCAGATCCCCCTCCTGACCTATTCTTTGGGGATTCTTAGATACATTTCCATCCCCCATAGTGACCTAGGTCTCTTATCCAGCTTTATTTCCTGCTTTTGACAGAGGAAAAAGATAAAGACTTCTGAATTGATGTGAGTGGAGATCTTATTATAGTAGCCACCTATAAAATAGCAGGAGGTAGAGATGTTTAATGTGTAAAATGGTTGTTGTCCTGGAAAAATTCAATACCATAAATGTGAATTTAATGGGATCCCTCAGGGAATGGGAGTCTGGGCAATGTAACATTTTAGTTAATTGAAAGGTAACCCACTTCTCACCTTTGTTTTTTTCCCTCTTTTCTTTAAATTAGCTCTTGTTTCTGAGTATGACAATCAAAGTGTTTACTGTGTGCATATAATGTGCCAGGCACTGTGCTAGGTGTTTTACACACAGAACTTTATGCAATCCCTGTAACAACTGATGATGTAGATGTTTTCTTTATTCTCATTTTAAAGTTGAGGAAACCAAGGCTTGGAGAAATTAAACCGCTCACCTGATGTGTCTTAGCTGATAAATGCCCAAGCTAGTCTGTCTGATGCTGAGATGCAACCTCAGTGATCAGTGTCTTGCTCATCATGGACTCTATTGTGTTTAATTTCTGGACTTCAGACAGGGCTTTAGCATTATCCTGCTAGCCATCTTGGAAGACTGTTCTAGGTTAGAAATGGAGGCAGAGAGAGAGGGTCAGGAGCCTGGGCTATGTGATGGCAGCCTTTGGAATGGGGTCCATTTACTGTTATTACTTTTTAAAGTAAAAGTTTTAATATCAACCTGTTTTCTTGTTACTAGGTTCTTCTAATGGACTGCAGAAGAGCAGTGTTTAGTTAACTGATAACAGTGTTATGATGTTACTTTAAGCATTGAAGCTCCTTAATTTGGTATGCCCAGTTTTTATTTTTGGTGGGAGACAGGGTGCAAGGAAATCAATCGGAATTAGCTATAAATCTGAAATCCAGACTGTTTCAAATAAGTGCAGTCTCGTTTCACTTTTTTCAGTCACATTTAGTAACATAATCTAATGCTAACAAAGTGTCAAAGTGAGACCTATTTTAATAAATACATTAAAAAAGTCATTCACTGTTCTATGCAAATGAGTTCTTTCATAGTTTAAAAATGAGCCTACTCATTTGCTTAACAAAGCTGATTTTCCCAGATCAATGCACAATACCTTGATCTCAGCCCTGGTCTGAATTACTGCAAAATTTGAATGAGAAGTTCTGCGCTAGATAGTTTTTGTCTGCCTCTTCAGGTCCTCACTCCAGTCTTCCCTCCTGCACTCTACCCTGGGAAGCTGACCTGTAGGGATGACATCAAAAGTCTCCCTTTTCTTAGTCAGGCTATGATGGTAAAGGCATCTCCAAATCCTCTTCCTAGCCCTGGGTTACCCTGCCTACACCTTTATAAATAGTCCATTTATTAATATTAACCCTTACCCCTCTCCAAAATAGCCATTTTGAGTGTGCCATCTATTTCCTGCTGGGACACTGATTGATACAGGTTTTGAATTATGTCTATATCTTTATTTCATGTACAGGTCTGAGACTGTATATGAGGGTAATATGACCATAGTTCTAATTTGAATGTACAGAGCACCATACAAGTCCAGTGGTTTACTGGGGAGTGTCTAGGAACACAAAGGAAAAAGGAACAATCACAGACCTGTCCATCAGATTCCTGTGATGTGGGTTTCAATAATCTGAGTATAGATGGATAGATAATGACTGGGCAAAAGAAAGGACTAGAGTAAGGAGCGATATTGACTTGTCTGGATTTTTTACTTTCCTATCAAGATCCTCTGACTGGCATTGGATCTTGGGGATGGGGTTAAGGCAGGAGACCCCTATGGACTGGATTTAATGCCTACAACTCGTCCAAGGAGGAGGGTAGAAACACCTGGTACAGGTAAGAGGCTTAGGAAAGGAGTATGAGTCAAGAATATAACAATGTGACCCAGGAAAAAAACCAGATTATAAACTCTTTGAGGGAAGACATTATGACTATCTTGCTTGATGCTATTCTCTAATTAGTACCCAGCCAATAGACTGGCAAATAGTAGGCATTCTATAAATATTTGAGTGAATAAATGAATGCAGGAAGACAGAAGAACATACAGACTTAATGCACAATGAAGTTACAGGACTTCCCTAGGGAGAATCCCAGCCCAGGTATCAGGGCCAATGTTTAGGAATGAGAGTGATAATTTATTTCCCATGGATAGAAAAGCCCCAGCTGTGCACTGCACATAATCCTTTGGGCAAATTAGATTATTAGAATCAAGGACTAAAACCAGTGGTCAGTTTGCCCACTGCTAATTTTAAACAGAGAAGACTTTGAGCAAATGGGTATCTAATTTGAGGAAGGTTTTCTTGGTGCTTAAGTAGCTGTTTGAAAACATGGGGCTTTTTTTTTTTTCTACTGAAAAAAAGTGCTCATATGGCCTCTGCTGTGGTCTGAGTATTTGTGTTCCCGCAACAATTCATGTGTTGAAACCTAACTTCCATTGTGATAATATTAAGAGGAGGGCTTTTGGAAGGAGATTCATCCCATTCATGAAAGGATTAAGCGCCCTTATAAAAGAAACCCCAGAGAGCTAGCTAGTCTCTTACACCATGTGAGGACACAACAAGAAGGTGCCATCTTTGAAGCAGAGAATGAGCCCTCACCAGACACTGGATCTGCTGGCACCTTGATCTTTGACTTCCCAGCCTCTAGAACTATGAGAAATAAATTTCTGTTTATAAGGTACCCATTTAATGGTATTTTGTTATAGCAGCCTTAATAGCCCAAGACAGCCTCTTTTCCTAGAAACACATAGAATATTATTTTCAGGCATTCTTGTCAAAGATAACAATAGAAGATCTAGTAGTGAATCAGCGCATTATAGTTCTGTTGATGCTTCTGTTGTCAAGGCCAGTTGTTTTACTTAAGAATACGATGTGCAAGTAAGATGTTTTGGGGTTTTAAAAGTGAGTATGTGACGAGAGGATCTTCGCCTTAGCATTTTTCCTTCTACAGGCCTCTTGAAGACTTCCACCTGGTAATGATTGGCAGGAGGGGGGCACCTAAAGTCACACTCTGTGCTTTACATTAAGAAGGCAGTTTATGGTACTGGAGGGCTGGATGTTTTGGATGCATCAGATAATTTATCTAGGAAGCCTTTTCAAATTCACAGGTATCACTATCTATCTGTGCTCCCCCACCTCCGTGTTAATCAGAATCAGTTGGGAACACCAATTTAAACTGCATCAGTTTGGACCAGACTTCCCCCTTCCAAAGATCTGAAATGGGTGGTTTGACTGAATTTCAAGAAGCATGAACAATGGTTTGGAAGAAATGGAGTCAGTGAAGTTTAACGAGTCAACCAATGGTAACGAATTATGGTGATTCTAAGTGAATGCCCTCCTTTCTTCCCAACTGGCTGAACTTACAGCATTTCAGGTCAGCCTAGGTCACTAGAGCCATTGACAGAGAGCATCTTCATAGCCCTTATGAGCACCAGCTGACAAAAAAGAGGTCATGTCTTTCTTTTACACAATTTTAATGTAATCCTCACCAGCATTAGCGAAAATTGCTTTTTGGTGGCCAGAGGGAAGCAAAGAGCCCTTGACTGTCTTAACATCCTGACAGCCTCAGTGAAAATGGAAAATTATTGTGATGGGAAGATTGGCTTCAGGGACTCTGACCGGGGCAGCAAGTTCAAATCAATTTTGATTAATCCATTTTCTTTGAAAATTGGTTGTGCAAAATGGTCAAGGTCAAAAAGAGACACTTCAGTTACTGAATCCCATTCACAGAGTGATTGCCCTGTCTTGTTCATGTAAAACACTAAATGTGCCATAATTTTGATAGGGAGGAGGTATTCAGAAAAGGAAAAGGAAGGTACAGAAGGGGAAGAGGCAGAAGAATTTACAGAGTGGGGTTAAAAGTAAAGGGGGAGGAGATAGAAAAAAGTGAGGGGTAAAAAAACAAATGTGAGGTGGGGGAAAAGGGGTTATAATTCAGCCCCAGCAGGGGATTGACAGAGCCACAAGGGCATGCTGAGAGCAAGTGCTGGAGAGCTTAGAACTAAAACCTAGATTAGGGGGAATAAAAAAATGGCGTAAAATCTAGCTTCTTGGTGAGAGGGCTAACAATCCAAACACCAAGTCCAAACGAAAAAGGAGCAAGTTTAATCTACTGGAGTCTGTGGGGCTTTTTGCCTATGGAAAGTATGACAGGAGTGCTGTCCTGGGGGATGTAAGGCAGAGATGGTGACAATAGCCATTTCTACACTGGTCTGCCTAGAAGTTCAGTCAGAACCCAGCCTAGCTTCAAGATTAATGTTGTGACGGTTGGGGCCTAGGGGAGACAGAAGCTGCTAGAGCCCTTGGGGCTTAGGTAGACATAGCATCAGTAGCTCAGCTGTCTCTGCTGCTTAGGAGGACTTCCTGCTAAGGGAGCTGCAGTGCTGGTGCATGCACCTCTGACAAGGGAGCTAAAAAGATAAAGAAGCTTTGCTCTGGCACTGAGTGATTCCCAATACCCTGGCAGCTGTGGAGGCCAGGCCTAAACAGTGCTGGCCCCTACTTCCCCCAAGTCTGCTGTGAGGGAGAGGTGCAACCTGTAGACCTCCCCTGAATATCAGGCTACATGCCTGAGCATAGGACAGGAAGAGGACTGTACTTGGAGGAGAGTGAGTCTAAGAGAAGAAACAAGGAGTAGGGAGTGAAGAAGAAAGGCTGGAAGAAAGCAAGCATGCAAGATGTCTTTGTCCATTTTCTGTTACTTACAGTAGAATACTTGAAACTGGGTAACTTATTTATTTATTTTTTTGAGACGGAGTCTCACTCTGTCACCCAGGCTGGAGTGCAGTGGCGCCATCTCGGCTCACTGCAACCTCCAGCTCCCAGGTTTAAGTGATTTTCCTGCCTCAGCCTCCTGAGTAGCTGGGACTATGGGTGTGCACCATGTTGGCCAGGCTTGTCTCGAACTCCAGGGCTCAGGTGATCCACCTGCCTTGGCCTCCCAAAGTGCTGGGATTACAGGCATGAGCCACTGCACCTGGGCGAAACTGGATAATTTATTTTAAAAATGGTACTTATTTCTTACAGTTATGAAGGCTGGGAAGTCCAAAGTTGAGGGACTGCTTCTGGTGAGAGACTTCTTGCTGATGGGAAATCTCCAAAGAGTCCTGAGGTAGCTCAGGGTATTGCATAGTTGAGGAGGACTGAGCATACTAATGTGCTAGCTCAGGTCTCTCTTTCTCTTCTTATAAAGTCACCAGTTCTACTCTCATAATAACACATTAATCTATTAACTCTTTAATTCATTAATCCATGAATGTATTAATCCATCCATGAGGGCAGAGTCCTCATGATCCACTCAACTTTTAAAGACCCCACTTCTCAACACTGCCACATTGGGAGTTAATTTATTTATTTATTTCCTTCCTTCCCTCCTTCCTTCCTTCCTTCCTTCCTTCCTTCCTTCCTTCCCTCCTTCCTTCCCTCCTTCCTTCCCTCCTTCCTTCCTTCCTTTTCTCTCTCTGTCTTTCCCTCCCCTCCCCTCCCGTTCCCTCCTCTCTCCTTCCCTTCCCTTCCTTCTTCTTCCCTTCCCTTCCCTTGCTTTTTTCTTTCACTCTCCTCTTCCATTCCCTTCCTTTCCCTCTTTCAAGCAGAGTCTTGCCTTGTTGTCCAGGCTGGTCTCAAACTCCTGGGCTTATGTGATCCTCCCAGGGCCTTGCAAAGTGCTGGGATTACAGGCATGAGCCACTGTGCCCAGTCAGAAAATTAATTTTCAACATGAATTTTGGAGGAGACATTCAAGCCATACCACAAAGTGTCAGAGAAAGTTGTAGAATCCTAGATTCAGGAAATTGGAGGAAAGGAAAGATGGTAAGAGAAGGAAAGATCAAAGAGTTCGTCCTTTCTCATCTTCCCATCTTTGAACTTCTTAATTTCTGAAAGGCAGTCTTGTTCTCTAGTGATGATTTATGAACAGAAAGTTTTTGTGGATTATCTGCTAATTTGACCCTGAGTTATTTCTTTTGCCCTATGGTTATGCTGCACATTGTAGTTGTAATTATTCCACAAACTGTAATTGTTGCTCAGATACCATTCCTTGTGCTATGTCTAGGATTTTCTGGATCATGGTGGTGGTAATGATGGCACTGGAGTGCCGAAGACATCAAGTGAATGGTTTCGGGACCCTCATTCTTTCATATACATTAACCAGTCTCAACATGATCTAAGGAAGTAGGCTGCCAAGTTAGCCTGGCTCTGCCTATGTATGTGAGTTCCCAGCTGCTCCACTAATTAGGATCCTTTTAAAAGATGTGGCTACTGAGTTACCCTACTTTTCAAGGTAGTGAGGTGTGGCTGGCCTCCATCGCCAGAGGTGCTAGCTGTTTCTTGCAGAGCCCCAAGGGAGCCAGTTTTCAGTGGTTCTCTATTTGCTGTTTCTGAAAAGACCAGATACGTCTGTGTTCTGTGTTTTATGTGTTTCTTCTGGCCAACTGCTTGCAGAAGATTGTGAGAGCCAAACACTACAAATATTTGTCTGAGGCGGTTGTTATCCAGAATCCTGATGTCAATGGAGGCAAAATTAATGCTAAAAGCAGGAAGAGCCTCTCATTGACCTTTGGAACACATGTGGTTGTACTTGATTCATCCCACATGTTTGGTAACCATCCTGAGTTTACTGAAATGTTTAATAACATTTAAAGCTCTTTCTTAGTAGAAGGAAGAGATTGCTACCTTTTCCATTGGTAGTTAGCAAGCATGTTTCTGGGGCTATGTGGTATATTAAAAAGAACACTGGATTGAGGGTCAGGGCACTGGTTCTATCAGGTATCAACTTAGTAAACCTGGATACCTGGGTCTCAATGTTCTCATCTGTAACACAAAAATGTTGGGCTAGAACAGTGATTCCCAATTTTTTTGTTTGTTTGTTTTGTTTTAGATGGAGTCTCGCGTCTCACTCTGTCGCCCAGGCTGGAATGCAGTGGCACAATGTCGGCTTACTGCAACCTCTGCCTCCCGGGTTCAAGTGATTCTCCTCTCTCAGTCTCCCGAGTAGCTGGAACTACAGGTGTACATCACCACACCTGGCTAAATTTTTTTTTTTTGAGAGGGAGTCTTGCTCTGTCGCCCAGGCTGGAATGCAATGGCGCGATCTCGGCTCACTGCAAGCTCCACCTCCCGGGTTCATGCCATTCTCCTGCCTCAGCCTCCCGAGTAGCTGGGATTACAGGTGCCCGCCACCATGTCTGGCTAATTTTTTGTATTTTTAGTAGAGACGGGGTTCCACCGTGTTAGCCAGGATGTTCTCGATCTCCTGACCTCGTGATCCTCCCGCCTCGGCCTCCCAAAGTGCTGGGATTACAGGAATGAGCCACTGCACCCGGCCCTAATTTTTGTATTTTTAGTAGAAACGGGGTTTCCCCATATTGGTCAGGCTGGTCTCGAACTCCTGACCTCAGGTGATCCACCCATCTTGGCCTCCCAAAGTGCTGGGATTACAGGCGTGAGCCACTGCGCCTGGCCTATTTCTCAATCTTTTACATGCATTGGAATCACCTGGAGGGCTTCTTCAATCACTGATTCCTGGGTCCATCCCTCAGAGTTTCTGATTCACAAGGTGGAGCCTGAGATTTCTCATTTCCATAAATTCCCAGGTAATGCTGATGTGGCTGGTCTGGAGATCATACTTTGAGAACCACTGTACTAGTCTCACCAAGACTGTCCCTTTCTGAAATGTTGGGGTTTTGTAACTACATACAGAATGTAGCATAGTGAGGAATAGTCAGAGTCAGTCTTTTAGCTAGAGTTAGAGGTAGCATCTAGTGTGGCTAAAGGGGCACAGAAAATTAGCTCCTTTCCCTGCCTGCCATGGGCCTGAAATCCTTACCACACATCTCTTGCTTGGCTTAAGGTTCCCGTTAGAATGTAAATCTATTACCTGGGAAGAGAAGGCATTATGCCACCATTAGTCATTCGTTTACCGAATCTACTCTTGTCACTCAGCAGGGCCTGAAGGACTGGGACATAGGACAAACAAGCTTCAACTAGGTAAGACAAGGGCTAGAGCAAGATGAGTGTTATGTATCTATCCATAAGGACTAAATATAAAAAATATTTAAAAAAAATACTTGCTTCTGGGAGAGGTTGTGTGTGGGCTACCATGGAAGTTAGAAACTCCTGGGGGCTACAATCCAAGGGGGACTCCCACCAGGTTCTCAAGGTGAGGATCATAGAAAGGTGCCCTCTTGGCCTTAGCTTGGGAGGGGAAGAGAAGCCACTGTAACACGTGTCTGAAGCCTGTTCCATAACAGAGGCTTCCTCTCTCTAAGGGGAAAAATCTTTACCATTGGGTAATATTGAAACATTATCCCATTTGGGAGAGTTTCATCTACCAACATTTGGTGTTGTCCGCCTTCTTAATTTTAGCCATTCTGGTAGGTATGGAGTGATATTTCATTGTGGTTTTAATCTGCATTTCTTTGTTGAGAATCTTTTCATGGGCTTACTGGCCACTGTTATATCTTCTTTTGTGAAGTGTCTATTTAAATATTTTGTCCATGTCTTAATTTATTTTTTATCTTATTATTGAGTTGTGTTTTTTATATACTCTGGATGAATGTCCTTTGTCAGATGTATGTATTGCAAATATTTTCTTTCATTCTATGGCTTAATTATTTTATTTTCTTAATGAGGTCTTTTGAAGAAAATATTTAAATTTTGATGAAGTCCAATTTAACCGCTTAGAAACTTTTTACACTAATTGAAAGAGGAATACCTGTATTTGATTAAAAATTCAAACATTAAAGAATGATAACAAAACTCTTATTTGTATATGTTTTTACGTACTAAAGTTTTAAATTCTGTGTAGATGAATTTGTCAATATTTTTCTTAATGTTTTCTAGTTTTTTTTAAAGTAATTAGGCCTTCTGTATTACAAATCATCTTTTAAAAAACTGGGGTCTTTTGTAGTTTTATTTTATTATGTTTGATAAATCTGGCGTTAATTTTAGTATAAGAAGTGAGATAGAGACCAGCTTAACTTTTTTTCCCAAATAGCCTTCCAGTTACCCCAAGATTCTTTACTAAATTATTTATTTTCCCATTATTAATTTGAAATATTACATAATTTATCACTTATCAAATTCCCATATGTAGGTGAAAACTCCACAATTTCATTTATTACACCCCGTCTCTCTTTTCCATCCCTCTGATCCCACACACACACACAAAAATCCCTTCTAGGCACATCTGTCCAAAAGGCAGACTAATCATATACTTGAATCACTGGCCTAGCAGGGACCGATAAGAAAATGTGAGAGAGACTCATATGCATGTATCTACACACGCACACACATGCACTGACAAGCTTTGATGATCTCAATCAACATTTTGTGAAAAAACATGTAGAAATAAGGGGCCAGGCGCGGTGGCTCACGTCTATAATCCCAGCACTTTGGGAGGCCGAAGCGGGTGGATCACCTGAGGTCAGGAGTTCGACACCAGCCTGGCCAAAATGATAAGACCCCCATCTCTACTAAAAATACAAAAAATTAGCCAGGTGTGGTGGCGAGCACCTGTAATCCTAGCTACTCGGGAGGCTGAGGCAGGAGAATCGATTGAACCTGGGAGGCGGAGGTTGCAGTGAGCCGAGATCACGCCATTGCATTCCAGTCTGTGCAACAAGAGCAAAACTGTCTAAAAAATAAAAATAAAAAATTTTAGAAATATAGGACAGCTAAAGTTAAAAATACTGACAATTCCAAGTACTGGAAAGGATATGGAGAAATGGAATTACTCATATATTGCTGGTAGCAATGTAAAATAGTACTGCCACTCTAGGAAACAGTTTCTTTAGAAAACTAAACATTCAATTATCATTTACCCAGCAATTTCATTTTCGGCATTTATCCCACAGAAATGAAGAAATTACAGCCACATACATAGTTGTTCATTGCAGCTTTATTTGTAATAGCTGAAAACTGGTACATCCGTACTATGGAAAACTACTCAGCAACAAAAAGGAATGAACTATTGATACACTCAACTTGAATAGATCTCAAGAGCATTAAAAAGAATGTTATATAAATGAATCATATAGCATGAAAGGTCATATGCTGTATGATTGATTTTTATAACATTCTTAAAATGACAAAATTATAGAAATAAAGAGCAGATTAGTGGTTGCCGGAGGTTAGGGATAGCAGAAAGAGGTTGGTAGGTATGACTTTAAAGAGATGTCAGGAGGGAGATCTTCGTGGTGATGGAATAGTTCTGTATCTTGATTGTGGTGGTGGTTATACTCATGTACATGTGATAAAATGACAAAGAACCTTACATACACTTTATACCAGTGTATATTTCTTGGCTTTGATATTGTACTGTACTTACCTAAGATGTAACCATTGTGGGAAATCAGGTAAATGGTACATAGAACCTCTTTGTGCCACCTTTTGAACTTCTTTTGAATCTATATTTTGAAATAAAAGTTTAAAATGATCTAGAAAAATTACTTGAATTTTAGTACGTATGTAAATGTTGTGTCATTTTGAAAATTAAGATGTTATGTTGAGTAACATGAGATGGGTGCATGGGTAGAGTGTACTATTTTCAGTATTTAGGGCCTCTAAAGGACTAAATCTGGCCCTGCCTGCCCTCCTCAGAAGTATTTTACCCTCTGGCCCTTTCTCTCTCAATTAAAGCCAATCTTCTGTGTATCTTCTGTCATGGTGTGTGCAGGCACTTGACCTCAGGAAAGGTAGCTGAGGAGCTCTGTATACCAGCTGGGATGGAAAAGTCTGTCATTCAGTATAGGGAGGTCTGGCAAGTGGTAATCAGGAGCCTCAACAGGCATGATGGCAGAGCTGGGTCAGGGGTTGGGGCAGGGATTCTAATTCCAACTGTAGGCAGAAACCTAGAGAGTGAAGCAATGTCAGGAAAATCTGGCAGCCAGTAAACAGCAAGAACCTGAAAACAGAGCTAGATTTATGGCTCACAGTCCTAGGCCTAGGCAAGGAAAGTCAAGAGTAAGGCTGGGCGGAGATACACTTTAAGGATTAAGAACAAAAGCTATGGAGGCCAGGCAAGGTGGCTTATGCCTGTAATCCTAGCACTTTGGGAGCCTGAGGCGGGCGGATTGCTTGAGCCCAGGAGTTCGAGATCAGCCTGGGCAACATAGCAAAACCCTGTCTCTATAAAAAAAGTACAAAAAATTAGTCAGGCTTGGTGGCACAGACCTGTGGTCCTAGCTACTTGGGAGGCTGAGGTGGGAGGATCACCTGAGCCTGGGAGGTCAAGGCTGCAGTGAGCTGTGATTGTGCCACTGCATTTCAACCTGGGTGACAGAGTGAGACCTATCAGCTCCTTTATCTAGTAGTCATGTCATCTTAGGCAAGAGACTTACCTCTTGGCACCTCAGTTTTCCCATCCATAAATAGGAAAAACAATAGCATCTACTTCATATGGTTTTTCTGAGGATTAAATAGGATGATGTATCTAAAGTGCCTAGAATAAGGTGTGGCACATTGTAAGAGCCCCTAAAGGTTAGTTGATGTCATTACTTTTGTCACCCATCCTTTATTTATTTATCCACTTGACAAATATTCTTTGAGCACCTACTGTGTGCCAGTACTGTTGTAAGCACTAGGACTATGGCATTGAACAGGATAAATACAGTTCCTATCCTTACAGAGCTTGTACTTCAGTTGAGAGGAGAAAGGCATTAAACAAAGAGACATATGACATAAAAATTAAGAAGTGAAGTTTGTTATGGCAAAAACTAAAGCAAGATAAGGAGATGGGGAATGATTAGGTTTTATTTTATTTTTATTCTTTTAAACATTTTATTCAGAAATAATATCAAACAGAAAAGTCATAAGAATAAAAATACCCATATACTCTTTACTTAGTCTCTCCTCTCTTTCTCTATATGTGTATGTATGTATATATGCACATATATTCCTGAACTGTATGAGAGTAATGTATATATCATCATGGACTCTTAATACTTCAATGTGTATTTCTTTAGAATAATGATATTCTCTTACATAAGCATGATATAATTACCAACTTCAGTAAATGTAATGCAGATACAGTATTTTATCTAATCTACTGACTCTATGGCAATGTTTCCAATTTACTAAATAGTATTCTTCTTAGCATTATTTGCCCCTCCAGCATAGGATAAAATCTAGAGTCAGGTATTGCCTTTGGCTATGTCTCATTCACCTCTTTTAATCTGGAACATTTCCATAGCTTTTGCCTTTTATGACACTGATATTTTTGAAGAATAAGATCTTTTTTTAAAATAATAGAACACTCCTAGGCTGGGCGCAGTGGCTGTCACCTGTAATCCTAGCACTTTGGGAGGCCGAGGCGGGTGGATTGCCTGAGCTCAGGAGTTCGAGACCAGCCTGGGCAACACGGTGAAAACCCGTCTCTACTAAAATACAAAAGAAATTAGCTGGGCATGGTGGCAGGCACCTGTAGTCCCAGCTACTCGGGAGGCTGAGGCAGGAGAATTGCTTGAACCTGGGAGGTGGAGATTGCAGTGAGCCGAGATGGCGCCACTGCACTCCAGCCTGGGCAATAGACCAGGACTCCGTCTCCAAAAAAAAAAAAAAAAAAAAAAAAATTGGACACTCCTTATTTTGGGTTTTTTGATGGTTCCTCATGGTTAGATTGAGGTTATGTGTCCCTGTTTGGAAAACTACATAAGTGGTGCTGTGTCCATCTCAGTACGTCACAGAGGTCCTTGATATCCATCTGCCCCTTTGATAATGCTAACGTTGACCATCTTTTCAAAAAGTGTTTTCCAATTTCTCTACTGTGTGCTTACAGTTTTTTCCCTTGAAAGTAATAAGCAGTCTGTGAGAACAGTGTTCCAGGCAGGGGGCCTAGTAAGTATAAAGGTCCTGAATCAGGAACATGCCTGGAGTATTGGAGACACAGCATGGAAGCTGGTAAGGCTGAAGCAGAGTGAATGAGGGTGAGACCAGAAGGAGTTAGAGGTCAGAGGAATATGAGGTGGCAGACTGTGAGGGCTTTAGACACCATTGTAAGAAATTTGGCTTTATTCTAACCAAAGTGGGAAGCTACTCAAGGTTGAAAAGGAGCAGCCTGTCATTTTTTGTTATTATTATTATTATTTAAGGTTTCCAAGTTTAGAGAAGCTAGGTCTCGGTGAAGCAACTTGTTCCCAGAGAACAGACATTTCTCAATTATTAGATTAGATAAATTAGATGAATCAAAACACACGACAGCACTCTAGACTAATGGTGATGATAAAATTGCTTATATAAGTGAAATCTCAGACTGTGAGTCTACAGATGTCAATATCTTAGATATGACTTTTCAAACTTAAGAACCTACGAGGGAATAGTATATGTCCAAGTACAAAAAGGAAATATGGCATTCTTATCCAGTTAGTCATTCAACAGGAAGGACTTCATCAGGCAATATTTGGTTACAGGAACCTGAGCCATCCTGTTTTGCTAAAAGGATGTATGACTTTTATGTTTCTACATGAAAATTTACTTGATATAGTTTATAAGTGGACAAATGCTGAAAGCAGATGTGTATCCAAAGATGACTAGAAAGAAAAGGATGATGTAGAAATGAAAAACAAAACATCATTGAATCAGTCATCTGAATTGGTTTTTAGGAATCTAAATATGAAAATATTTTGCAGTTATTGAGCAAAGACGATGGCCATTCTTCTTTCAGCAAAATTATGAGCCGCCAAAGTTTTCAATCTTGGCATTATCAATTAATTAATTTAATTTATTTTATTACTTCTATTTTTTTGAGTCAGAGTCTCACTCTGTCACCCAGGCTGGAGTGCAGTGGCACAGTCTTGGCTCACTGCAACCTCCGCCTCCTGGGTTCAAGGGATTCTCATGCCTCAGCCTCCTGAGTAGCTGGGACTACAGGCGTGCACCATCATGCCCAGCTAATTTATATATTTTTAGTAGAGATGGGGTTTCACCATGTTGGCCAGGCTGGTGTCAAACTCCTGACCTCAAGTGTTCTGCCTGCCTCGGCCTCCCAAAGTGCTGTAATTACAGGCATGAGCCACTGCGCTGGGCCCTTTGAGGCTGATGAAAGCTCCAGGATCAGAATTAGGGGGAGGGGTAAGGTCATGCTGCCCAGTGGCTACGTGCATGATTGCTGGGCTAAAGACTGCTATGCTGAGGGAGCCCGGGAAAAAACCCTGGACATGATGGAGACATCGCTAGGGCCGGAATGGCTGAGGCATTCCCATTCCTTTGGCTTTGACTCTATTTCATATGGAGCACCAGATGTCTGGCTAAAGGATGTCATGCCTCTTCCCTTGCCTAGTGTGTGTTGTCTGCCATCTGCATGGCATTTGAAATACACTCGGGGTTTTGCTTAAGAATCCAAAGAAGGCATTTATTTTAATCAGAAATTGTTTCCCATTCTTACTGAATATAAAAATAATAAAATTGTAAGTATATAAACATGGACAAGCAACAGTCACCCTCCCCACTTCCACTCTCCAGAGATGACCGTGGTTAAGTTTGGTACCTATTCCTCCAGATGTTCTTCCTACCAGTACTCAGGTCAGCTGTGTTTTATGCAAGGAATGTGTTCCTGAGGGCACCACATAATTAGATATTTGCGTAATTCAAAACCAGCCTTGACAAAGGAAGGCCAGAATTTCTGTTTGTCAGCTAAACTGGTGCCACCATGTGGCAATAGTGTAAACATGACTTACAGTTCACTTAGACTTCCAGCTTTGAAATTATGTGATTCTTAGTGACATTTTAATTTGGGAGGACTTGCATTATTTCAAACGTTGTACATATACTGAAGCTAAAATATTTTATATCACAATATTTCAAATTCTTAAAATTCCAATTTATTTAAAATGTGTTAATTTTAAAATGGTATCATATTACTAAAGTTTTTCTAAAACTTGCTTTCTAAAATTCAGATAACCATATATTTTGGGCATTCTCTCATGTCAGCAAATGTACTTTTGTTTCTTTCTTTTTAAGGGCTGTGGATCATTCTGGTATAGCAGTGCATCCTAATTCATTTAACTAAGCCTCTATATTGATGGATAGTTCTCCCCAGGGATAAGGTCTCCTTCTTCTGTCTTTCTGTCATCAGATTTGTCTTCAGTTTCAGGGCCCTCAACAAATCTATGTAGTTCTCAGTGCCAGAGGCTTGTAGCCAGAGAAAATCAAACTTCTGTCTCTTGGCAACCATTCAAGCAGTGACCCTGAACCCTGACCAAGTGCCCCAGAAGTCACTTGCTTTTTTCTGCACTAAACACACTTGGCATTGTCACTGAACTGACCTGGTCTGATGTTGTAGGTTGGATTCTGTGGAAGTAGTTGCTGAAACAGAGTTTGAAATGTAAGCTATTTATTAGGAATGTAACACACAGCCAATAGATATTAAATTATTGGAATTCAGGGGCTCAATTTGAGTTAAGGGGTTCACTTTGAGTTAAGTGTTTCTGTCCATATTCCCTTAAGAGCAAAGTGTGTCAAGAGAACTGGGTGGGGTTTTTAGTTGGTTTGTTGGTGGTTGGCCTTTTACTTTTTGGTTAGAATACAAATTAGATTCAAGAATGCTCCATACCTGGAGGCTCTGACACAATATGGAATTCCAAGCTTTATGGGTCATTATGGCTATAATCAACCTATATAATAGTCTTCAGAGTGAGTTTCTCAAGCTTTTTTCCTCGTGTCTGAAGCCTTCAGTTAGGCAGCTTTTAATGTGAGGAACTTCACTTCCTCCTATCTTTTCCATAGCATTAATTATCTATTCTGGAAACTTCTGCTCTAAAAACAGATGTTACTCCAGGAACTTCTCTAAGTTTTACTCACTAGTGAAAAGCATTGTACAGAACCTTTTGGGGAGGGGAAAGGAAAATGACTGCCGCCATCTAGCTTGACCCTTCCTCAGTCCTCACTTCCCTGGTTGAGACAACTAGTGCTCAATAATGTCTGTCTTCTCCTCTTCTTCCTGAGTATACCACCAGATGGCATTTCTCTGCCCCCTTGCTCCTAGATGGGGCTGTATTACAGTTCTTGTCAATGGAATGTGAGCCGAAATGATGAGTGCCACTTCTAGGCCTGGCACATTAACCTGCCAGAAAAAGAGGATCCAGTGGAAGACCCAGAGACCCTAAAAGATGGCAGAAGCCACATAATGGAAAGAGCATGGATATGTGAATGACTGCATGGTGCAAAGCCATCCACGCCACTCCATGTTCCATATTAGACTATAGCATGTGTGAGAAATAAACCATTAAGCCATTTCGTGTTAAGCCACTGAGATTTCTTTTAGAGCAATCTGCTAATAATCAGCCTCAACTAATAATTTCAGACCTGCTTCTCCTTATTGGATAGGGAATGAGCACCTGCTACTTCAAGGACAGTAATCTCCTCACTGGCTAGTGACCCCATGGCCTAGCATGCAATATGAACTGGCACAATCAGATTTCTTCCTTCATGAAGAGCCTCAACTTGAAGTAAATGTAGTTGGATAGGAATCTCAGTCCATATTATGTAACTTATTATAGAATGTAACGTATATGTTTCCTATATCTGTTTTCAGTTTCCATTTGGCCAGTTGGCAGAAACTTAATTTCAGTCATTTTAAATTTCAGTTAGTTCAGGGTTTCCTTAGTGAATTCAGAGTGCCAACCTCCTCCTTCCCAGCTGCAGATGGCATCTATGTTTGTAGTGTTTTCTCTTTCTACTGTGGTAGAAAGCCATCCACTGTTAGATTATTGTCCTGATCGCCAAGTCTTCCTGATTTCAGCTCTCTCTCAGCTATTTCCTTGCTCCTCTGTACCCAGAGGGGTACATCTGACTGCTCCTAACACCACTGTTGCGGAGTTCCATGAGGCTATCTCAGTTCCTTTGCATAGATATGTGACACAACCATCTCTATTGCTCCTTTTGCATATTGGTGAGGGATAACTCTGCAGGGCTTTCCACTTCTCTGGGCTCCATCTAAGAAGTTAGGCACATGTCCAGTTTAATTTTGAACCCCCCCCCGCCAGCCTATTCATTTGGTTTTATGATTGTCCCCAAGAAATTGGCTCAGGCTTGTAGGGCACAGGGATTCCCACTAGCATATAATGATTTTGCTTCTCATCTGCTTCATTTTCTCTGTCACCCAAGGAGCCCTCTGGTATGAGTGGGAGGAATGGGAAAACAGTAATGATAACAGGAAATAATGGGATAGGAACTATTATGATTAATATGTTAATATCATTCTGCTTCCCCAGAAAAAATCTGCTATCTGGTAACATAACAGAAAGAATCAGACTGAAGAGTAGAACTGAGTTGGGTTAATGATGGAACACTAGCATATAGGTCCAGAGCCAGCTAGCACCCCAAATCGCATTGTGGTTCCAGCTTAGTGAGGTTCAACCCTCCCTGTACTTACAGTCTTGGATTTCTGTTATTATTAATTTGAGCAATTTCCAGGGAAGCTCTCACTAAAATGTGTCCACTCAGTTTCCTAAGCTGGAAGCCTTGGAGTCTTCCTAGGATTACTGCAAGTTTCCACAGATGACTATCTTGATATGAAAATAGAGATCATATTAACAGCAATAACTCACACTTCTTAACACAGGACCCAGGGAACTGATGCTTGGCTATATTAGTTTATTAGGTATACCTAGACATATCTGTATCCCAGTCTATGTTCACCCTAAATGTCCCCACCCCATGCAGATATACACAAATGACTCCCCTCTTCCATCTTTGATATTCAGTAAGTCATCAAGTCTTTTTTGTTCTACTCCCTTAATACTGTTTGAACCTGTCCCGTCGACTCAGTCTCCATCCTCAGTGCACTGTCTTAGGTGTGGTCCTCATTTCTCACCTGGTTTACTGGAACACCTCTCAACTGATTTCCCTCACCTGTCTGATATCTTCTCAATCACTTGTCCTCCACATGGTAACCAGAGTAATTTTTTTTTAGAAATGTAAAGACATCTGATCATGCATCTCTCTATCTTTCAATGGCTTCTTATTTCCCTCTGTGTAAACTCCAAACTGTTCACGTTACCATACAGGGTCCTGCATAATCTGGCTGCTCTTCAGTATCACGTACCATCACTCCCTGACACACCCACCTTCATGCCTGTCATGTGGAACTCTTTGTAGTTTCCTGATTGATGCAGCTTCATACCTTGGGGCTTTTGCACGTGCTGCGTCTTCAGAGGGTTTTCCCTGCCCAAGCCACACCCCAGATGAATTACATCACAATCTCTTGATGGGGTGGGGAGATATTGGTATGTGTTAAAGCTCCATGGGTGATTACACTGTGCATTCAAGTTTGAGAATCAGCACTTTAAACTGCAAGTTAAGCATCACTTTCTCTGAGAAACATTCCTTGAACCCCCAGCCTGAACAAGTTGTTCCTTCTCTCTGCTTCCATAATACCATCTGTGGCTTTCTACCATAATGGCGATCATTCTGTATAGAAATTGTTGATCTCCTCATCTGTCTCTGTTATACTTTAAACTCCTTGAGGGCGTGGACCATGTCTTAAATGTCTTCGTATCCCAAGGGCATAGCATGATGCCTAGCACAAAGTGGGCACAATAAATAAATATACAAGTTTATGAAATGTTATTGAAAAAATTTATAGACCATCTGCTATATTCCAGGCATGATGCTAGCAGGTTTTTATGTTACCTCATTTAATCTTCACAACAATCCTAATAAATATAGATTATCCCAGTGTTATAAGTGAGGAAAAAAGAATCAGAAAAGTTAAGTGATGTGTCCAGTTACACAGCCAAGATCTAAGATTTAATCCCAGATCTTTTAGCTCCAAAATTAGTGTTTCTTTCTACTTATGGCTGGCAGAAAATAATGCTTGGTAGCTGTATGTCGCTTATATTAGTTTTCTATTATCGCATAACAAATTACCATAAACCTAGCAGCAAAAAACAGCATGTGCTTATTAGCTCATAGTTCTTTAGGCCAGAAGTCTGGGTACAGTGTGGCTCAGATTGTTCCTCTGCTCAGAATCTCACGGGGTAAAATCAAGTTTTCAGCCAGGCTGAGTTCTTATCTAGAAGCTCTGAGGAAAAATCTGTTTCAGTGCTGATTCAGGTTGCTGGCAAAATTCTGTTCCTTTCCGTTCTAATACTGAGGTCCCTGTTTCCTTGCTGTCTGTCAGTGGGGGACTGCTCTCAGCTCCTAGAGTGTTTTCTTATCAAATGGTCCCCTTCCACCCTCAAGCTAGCAACAGCATGTCGACTTCTTGTGTTTTATTTTTTTTTCTTCTAAATTTGTTTTTGTCTTTTTTTTTTTGAAGCAGAGTCTAGCTCTGTCGCCAGGCTGGAGTGCAGTGGCGCGATCTTGGCTCACTGCAACCTCCGCCTCCTGGGTTCAAGCAATTCTCCTGCCTCAGCCTCCTGAGTAGCTGGGATTATAGGCACGTGTCACCATGCCCAGCTAATTTTTGTATTTTTAGTAGAGATGGGGTTTCACCATGTTGGCCAGGCTGGTCTCAATCTCCTGACCTCGTGATCCGCCCACCTTGGCCTCTCAAAGTGAAATTTTTTAATTTTTAATTTCTGTGGGTATGTAGTAGGTATATATATTCATAGAGTACATGAGATATTTTGATATAGGCAAACAATGTGTATCTTCTTGTGTTTTAAATCTCAGACCTAAAGGGCTCATGTGATAGGTCATGCTCATTCAGATAGTCTCCCTATTTTAAGGTCAACTAATTTGGAACTTGAATTATATCGGGAAAATCCCTTCACGGCTTCACTTAATGTTGGATTGAATAATTGGGAGAAGGTGTGTGTACACTAGGGGCCTAAATCTCAGAGATCTTTGTAGAATTTTGCTGCCATTGTCTGAATGTCTGTGTCCCCTCCAAAATTCATGTTAGAACTTAATCCCCAATGATATCATATTAGGAGGTGAGGCCTTTAGGTGGTGACTAGGCCATAAGGGGTCTGCTCTCATAGATAGGATTAGTGCTTTATAAAAGGGCTAGAGAGAACTAGTTATTATTTTACCCTTCCATCCCTTCCACCATATGAGGAAAGAGAATTAAAGGTGCTATGTTGGAAGTAGAGACCAGGCCCTCACCAAACACCAAACCTGCCTACACCTTGATCTTGGACTTCCTGGCTTCCAGAACTGTAAGAAATACATTTTTATTATTTATGAATTGCCCAGTTTGTAGTATTCTGTTATAGCAGCACAAACAGACTAAGACATCTGCGTACCACACTGCCTTATGCTTTAGAAAGCTTTGTCTTCACATATATTATTTCATTTTATCTTTTTCAATAACCATATTACATACGCAGGATTATGTTATGACCACTTTTTAACACATATGAGGAAGTTGGAGCAATAAAAAGCAGCTAAGTAATGACAGAAAGAGAATTGAAACCTTTCTCATTTAATGCTCTTTTAATGCCACATCCATCATTGCTTTAAAAAATACTAATCTAATTTGGATATAATAGAAATGAAGAACAATTTTAGAGTCTTATGGAAGTAGGTTTGCTCCAAGGTAAGAAGACATGATACCCACTGTATTCTAATCCATTTGTATAAAAATTCACATTAAAGAAGAATTAGTGATGTTATAAAAATAGTTTACAGTGGGGTCCTTTACATTGTACTCATTATCACCCCTGTGTGCTTAGTGAACAATGATGACAACTAACCTTTTGTGTTAGTGTTCTCACACTGCTATAAGGACATACCCGAGACTGGGTAATTTATAAAGGAAAGAGGTTTAATTTACTCACAGTTCAGCATGGCCTGTGGGGAGGCCTCAGGAAACTTACAATCATGGCAGAAGGGGAAGCAAACATGTCCTTCTTCACAGGGTGGCAGGAAGGAGAAGAATGAGAGTTGAGCAAAGTGGGAAGCCCCTTGTAAAATCATCAGACCTTGTGAGAACTTACTGTCAAGAGAATAGCATCGGGGAAACCACCCCCATAATTCAATTACGTCCCACCGGGTCCCTCCCATGACACATGGGGTTTATGGGAACTACAGTTCAAGATGAGATTTAGGTGGGGACACAGCCAAACCATATCACCTTTATTAATGTTTTACAGTTTGTAAGGTTTTATTTGATTTTGTGCCCACCATCAATTAAATTTATTGTAATAAATGCTTGTACGTGTAAAAGTGATTTAGGAAAGTCATTTGAATTAGAATTTAAATTGGCTTCTATCATAAAAATTTGATCAGGAGTGTCCTTTGGTGAAAAGTGAGGTGTGCCCATAGGATTTTTGTGTGTGTAGTTACAGAGACATGCAGTTGATTCTGTAAGCAAATGTAAACCTATGCCTGGGTCGTTTCTATGTAATTGCCCTGGCTTATTTGAAGTCAGATTGACAGAGTAAACCATAGGCAGAGGTGGTATAGCAGGACATATATGTATGCCACTGTGTGTGTGTGGTAGGAACACACAGGAAGACACTAAAGAGGGTGAGAAGGAAAGTCTCAGAGTGAAAGACCAAGATGTAGAGACTACTTAAGTGTTTTGTGGCAATGGGCATGGATTCTCCATTTGCTGACTCTAATGGGAAAGTTAGTTCTTTCATACCTAATCCACCTGCCACCTCCCTTTCCCATCTCTGATGGCTCAACCACCTAAAGGATAGGCGGTAGCAGCTTGAAAGGAAGGTGTTTCTACACTACTGAGAACTCTGTGTCTCTTTCCTATCTCTCAGAGAGGCCATCAATATAAACAGACTCATGGGCTGCAAGGGGACAGATTCTAGGCTTCTGCATTCCACTCCAAAAGCAGTGGCATGTATTGACAAAGGCTTCTTATTACTGAGACAATTTGATTATAGGTGGTAGGGGAAAAGTCGTTGCATTTCTCGGGACTAAAAATGTATTTGTGGGAGCATTTTCAAGATATCTACTTAAAAGGAAGGGAGAGAACTGGAAAATCTCTGAGTAGGGTTTCAGAATTGCTGATCTGTATGTAATCATTTGGGCTAAAAGAGCTAGCTATCTATGCTATCAAGGTAGAAATATGTGCTTTGGGGATGATACTAAGAGTGAGATTCTCCTGAGAAATGAATTGGGTGCTGGGTAATAGCCTCAGATGTGAACTTTGGAGGAAGAAATTCCTTCCTCTTTATACTGCTTGATAACAGAACAATAGTTCTCTTTCTTTCTTTTCTTTCTTTCTTTCTTTTCTTTCTTTCTTTCTTTCTTTCTTTCTTTCTTTCTTTCTTTCTTTCTTTCTTTCTTTCTTTCTTTCTTTCTTCTTTTCCTTCCTTCTCTTCTCTTCTCTTTTCTTTCCTTCTTTCTTTCAGACAGGGTTTCACCATGTTGCCCAGGCTAGCCTTGAACTCCTGGACTCAAGTTATCCACCCACCTTGGCCTCCCAAAGTGCTGGGATTACAGGCATGCACCACCATGCCAGGCCGGAACAATAGTTTTAACACACTTATTTGCAATCTTGACTTTCTATCATATCAGTCAGACAGGCCACAAAGCTACTATCAGAAATTTCTGAGAAAGCAATCCTTTTTAAAAATTCAACTAATTTACAAACTTTTCTTCCTATGGTCAAGTAGACTAGAAAATAAAATACTTATTCACAATAGCAAAGACATGGAATCAACCTAAATGCCCATCAATGATATACTGGATAAAGAAAATGTGGCACATATACACCATGGAATGCTATGCAGCCATAAAAAGGAACGAGATTATGTTCTTTGCAGGGACATGCATGGAGCTGGAAGCCATTATCCTCAGCAGACTAATACAGGAACAGAAAACCAAACACCTCATGTTCCCATTTATAAGTGGGAGCTGAATGGTGAGAACACATGGATGCATGAGGGGAACAACACACATTGGGGTTTGTTGGGGGGGACAGGGGGAGGGAGGGCATCAGGATGAATAGGTAATGGATGCTGGGCTTAATACCTAGGTGATGGAATGATTTGTGCAGCAAGCCACCATGGCACATGTTTACCTATGTAACAAACCTGCACATCCTGCACATGTACCTCTGAACTTAAAATAAAAGTTGAGGGAAAAAAAAGAAAATGCTTTTCTTTTCAGACGTACACACACACACACACACACACACACACACACACACACACACAAACATAATTAAAGACAAGTCAAATTATATGTCTTCTTTTGGTCCTGACATTACGGATTAAGTGGTTAAGTATATGAGCTTTGTAGTCAGACAGACCTGGATTTGGTCCCAGTTCTATCAATGAATAGCAGGGTGATCTCTGGCAAATCATTTTGCCTTTCTGGGCCTTAAGTCTTTTCACCCATAAAGTAGGGGATAATACTAATACTTGCCTTATAGGGTTATACTGAGAATTAAATGGGATAATAAATTTAAAGTATATAGTACAGTGACTGAAACATAATATTCAATACATTTTAGCTATTATTATTGTTGTAATTAACTAGTTGTGGAAGTTGACATATATTGCTGTTTTAAAACTAGAAGACCCTTTGGCCTTCAAAAGACGGTCTTATGGCCTCCACTATCCCTCTGTTGAATGATTTGCACATTGAAAGAGAATTTCTTTCCAGATCTTTTTTTTTTTTTTTTTTTTTTTTTGAGACAGAGTCTTGCTCTGTTGCCAGGCTGGAGTACAGTGGCACGATTTCAGGTCTAATTTTCAAAGCAGCCTTGTTATGTTCTATAGGTCCCTGAGCAAGATGGGGAAGCAGTACAAGGCAAGCAGGGCTGTGGGCTTGGATCTTGTCTGGTTTTCAGTTGAGAACATACTTATATTTCCACCAAGGAAGCAGAACCATAAGATGGGTAAGCTAGAGGGGAAATAAACCAACAATTTGGGCTGTACAGAAGAGCATTTGTTTCCAAATGGACCAAGGGAGAACACTGAGGAAAGATGTGTAACAAGGAGCACAATGTGAACAGTCCTGGGCCTCTGCAAATGGTGATAACAGTACTACTTAAACTTTATGAGGATTGTTGTGAGGATTAAATAAGATAATGCATGCAAAATGCTTAGCACAGTACCTGGCACACATAGAAAATACTCAATAAATATAAGCTATGTACCTATTAATGTTGTACAAGTTCTGTTACCACTCTTTGGAGATTCTCATTCAGTAGATTTGAGGAAGTACCTAGGAATTTTCTTTTTGTAAAATCTTCTCCAATTGATTCCTCGGCCTTAAATGGAAACATGTTGCTGTATGTCCCTGCCACGATCATGTCCTTCTACTTCCACAAGCCACTCTAGTCTCCCCACTTCAGGATAACACCCAATACTTCAGAACTGACTCTTAATGGAGTAAATAGTACCAGAGAACTACATACTGGAGTAACATAGTTATATCCTGGAAGCTGCCATTTAGGATTCATTATATCTCAGGAAATTTGTGCCATTCTAGATTAAGAAGCATGTGTTCCATTTGCCTACTAACAACAATCAAGTTTTTAGACCATGTTGGAAAAATAAATCCCTTGGTGAAATTATTTTTATTGATAGCAGACTCGAATTTTCTTAATTCTGGAAATATCCAATCAGTGCTTTCTTTTCACCAGTCTCTCTCTTCTTCATGCTTAAAACCAAGTATTTTGGTGCGCTACAGCCTGGTAAAAGGAGTGAAAGCTCATTTAGAATGATGAGGCAGGGATTAATTTTAGTGCCGTAGATTTGGAGCATAAACGAAAGAGATGGACAGAAAGGGCAACTTGGAACCTAGGACTTTTCTGGTCAGCTCTGTGGAGGTTTGCCCAATTCTCAGACCATTCCATTTCCTTTTTCTGATCTAACACCAGAAAGCTAAGCAGGCCCTTCAATTCCCATGGAATGAGGAGCAAGTTGTGTTATACAACTCTTCATCACCAGCAAAGTGTTAGTAAGACTGGAAAGACTTTTCCTCTTCCAGCTATAAATGGGGCCTATTTTTAAACAAAATAGAGACAATAGAGACTATTGGTGATAGTAACTGATGCCTCGGGGAAACAAGTCTTGTCACTGTTTGTTGATTTCAAATCCATAGACACAGTGCGATTACTTATTCCTATTCCCATCTAGAAATGTGGGATGATGGATCAGAGCATCTTTTTCCTTACATCTCTAGTTGAATCAAATTCCAGGAAAGATTAGGCCTTGACAATAACTCCTCCCTTCATCCCAGCTCTTAGGAAAGCAGGCTTTACAACAGAGCTACCATTTACAGAGGAGCAAACTGAGGCTTAGAGAGGTCAAATAATTTGCCCCGTGTCTTGCCAAGTGGGGGAGATGTCCAAATGCATGTAATCTGACTCCAGAGCCACAGCTATTAAGGTTAAACTCTCTCTATGTGTATTTTGACAAAAACCTTATAAGAAATTCTGATGTGCCTACCTAGTTAAGAACTCCTAATTTATTTTTTTGAATCTTTAAGTAAATTTTGAGTAAAAAAGTAATACATAAACATGTTAGCAAGTTCAAATTATACAAGAGATTATACAGTGAGAAGTGAGTCTCTCTTTCCTACCTACATTCCAGTTTCCATCCCTAGAGGCAACTACTATTTTTTTTTGCATATCTTTCCAGAAATAATCTGAGCACATACTATCATATATATGTCCATATATACCCTTAAAACATAAATAGAAGCATGTCATACATACTGATGTTTCCATTCTTACTGAGAAATCCTGCCTTGGCAAATACTACCATCTCCAAGATCCAAGAAAGCCTACTAGCCAAACCACAGATGAGGACTGGATACATACGATTTTCTGTACAACCATGAAAACGTGATGCAGTACAGAATTCATTCTGCAGTGTCAAACAGTTAATCCACACAGGAAATGACTTTATCTGGAAGTGTCTGCTTTGAGAGACTCAAGCTCACTTGGTATATGCTATATGGCATTGTTCCCTGAGTGTAGAGATCTCCTATGTCTTATGAAGTATTGTATTCCACTCAGTATCTAATGAAGTTAGTTCCTCATGTGTTTGTACTAGGTGTTTAGTCAATGAAGACTGTATGTATGCCTGCAAAATGTCTGTTTTGTTTGATTTAAAAATATCCTTCTAGCAGAGTATTATAAACAATTGGTGTTAAATTTCTAAACAAGTACTGCCAGTTTGGGAAGGGACAAAGTTTATGGCAAGGATTATGGGTATGGGAGGTAAAGGCAGGAGATATGTGTGCTTAGTCAAAAGTAAGGCATTGAACAAAACTAAAACATGAACAAAACCTGGAACAAATCACACTAATTTGCTAAATGTGTGTGTGTGTGTTGGGGGGGAACCCTGGTGTAGCAGAAAAAGCATAGATTTTACAGTTGGACAGACTTGGATTCCAATTCAACTTTGCTCTTAGGGACCCTGAATAAGTTACTTAACTTCTTTGAGCCACAGTTTCCTCATGTGTAAAATGGGTATGATCATTGATTAAAATCTTATTATAAAATGAACTTAAGAAAAATAAACACTCACCAAAGAAAATGATCCTTTTATTATCATTGAGGCAAAGAAAGCCTCCAAAACACATAGAAATATCTTTCCTTATTAATTGTTGCGTTAATAGCCTATACT
This sequence comes from Gorilla gorilla gorilla, assembly GCF_029281585.2. Taxonomy (NCBI): domain Eukaryota; kingdom Metazoa; phylum Chordata; class Mammalia; order Primates; family Hominidae; genus Gorilla; species Gorilla gorilla. The sequence continues at coordinate 132,489,712 of NC_073247.2, forward strand.
TATTTTCACAATTAACTTTGAATCTTAATTTCCTACTCCAAAGCCTTTTAGAGGTTTTTCTTTGATTCTTGTGTTTATTACCTTTCCCACTGCGGTAGACAGATTCCTAAGATGGTCCCCAGTGAACCCCACCTTCTCATATTCATGCCCTTGTGTAATCCTCTTTGAGTGTAAACTGGGCCTAAGGACTTGCTTTTAAGAAATGGAACAGAGCAAAAATAATAGGATATCATTTCTGTGGTTAGGTTATAAGACTGTGACTTCCATCTTCCTAGCTGATTCTCCCTCTTGCTGGTTTTGATGAAGCAAGATACCATGTTGGAGAGGCCCATTTGGCAAAAACCTAAGGGTGTGCTCCAGCCAATAGCCAGTGAAAACCTCAACCCAATAGCCTGTGAGGACGTGAATCCTGCCACCAACCACATGAGTGGGCTAGGAAGTAGATCCTCCCTCAGCTGAACCTTGAGATGAGACCCTAACCCTGGCCAACAACTTTATTATCGGTTTGTGAGAGACCCTAAAGCAGAGACTCAGTTTAGCCATGTCTAGTTTCCCACAAAACCAGAGATACTAAATGTGAGTTGTTTAAGCTGCTATATTTTGGAGTAATTTGTTATGCAATAGTAACCATTATGCCTAGAATGAACTTTATAGTACCATTTCCTAGAAGTCAAAAGAATGCCACCTTCTAGACTTTCAACAGAAAAGTATAATAATAATAACAACAGCAGCAACAACATTGTTTATCATTTATTGAAAATTTTATATGTTATAGGTATAGTATTAATTGTTTTACTATATTAAACTTATTAACTTATTTAACTTAACAGATTAGGAAACTGAGTCTCAGAGACAGGTTAATTAACTTGTCCAAATTAGAATGGATAATGGGTTGTATTACTTCAAAACTCATGTTCTTAAATCAGGTAAATACAATGAGCTTTTATCATAATATGATGACTTCAGACGTACTCTAACTGTGCTTAGCTCCGTGCTTGGCACACAGTAGCTGCTCAGTAAATGTAAGCTGTGATTATTAGATCTTGAACTCACAATAAAGAGACCCTGTGTCAGTTTGCATTGAAAAGCCAGCTCTTCATATCCTGCTGGGGTACATGGTCTTGCTCATAGTGATCACAGTAGTCCACACATTTTGAGCAAGGCCCTGCTTCACCAAGTGACTTTAATAGCCTATCCAAATATGTCTTCTCAGGAGGCCTGTCTAGTGTGCTGCAACGTGCTGAACTAATTTTCATTCTGCTCAGATCGTACCATTGACCTCTGGGGGCTCTGATCCATTCACATAGGTTGCCCATGCCCATATACAGATGCTGGGCAATAATATTTAGAAGAGTGATCAAATATGAGGCACCAGTTGCCTTCCAATGATCTGTTGCAGCTGAAATTAAATACTCCTTTCTTTTTTATCTCTACAAGACTTGGTTAACTCCTATTTACAGATGGAATTTTATAGCCAGCATATTTTATAGAGCACTTACCCTAATGACAATAACAGAAACACCTTATAACTGTGTCAGCTTGACTGTTTATAAAACACTTTCATATGCATCTCATTTGATTCTATGGCACTTCATCTATGCCCTATGAAATGAATACATTTCTACCTCATATTATAGCTATTTATACATGAGGCTGTATGGTCTAGTGGAAAAATCATACTCTGGCTTCAGACAAACCTGAATTTGAATCCCAGGTCCACCACTTCCTAGATGTGTGACTTGAACAAATCTGTGATCCTCATTAAACTTTTGTTTTCTGCATTTGTAAGGTGGGCTTAATCATGCACATCTTATAGGGTTTCTGTGAGGTAAGAGATAACATGTAAAGTGCAGGGCAACTACTATGTATTCAACTAATACTTTCTTAAAAATATTATCATTAGTTTGTATGATGTTAGCTAGCAAAATCTGTGACTATTCATTTTATCTCCAACAGACCCAGAATTGTGCCTTTTATCTTTAGAAAGAAGCTTAATACATACTTCTCGAATGGACAAACCTGAGGTAGGCACGGGAGTTATTATCCCAGTAGATGGAGGTTAAATGGCCTGCCCAGGGATCACATGGCTGATAAATGATAGAACTGGAATTTGGATTCTGATTGTTTGCTGTCTAGTCCAGTGCATCTTCCTGCAGTCTTTTAGATTGGTTTGCAAGACTGACATGCTGGAAATAAAGTCTCTTGTAGAAGACAGCCTAGTAAGCGACAAGTCTAGGTTTTCCACTAGGATTCAGATATCTTTGGATGTGCTGTAAAGAGACACCTCATCCTACTTCCTCATGGGCTATAAGGAGTGTCTTAGAAAGAGAGCCACAGGCCGGGGGCGGTGGCTCACGCCTGTAATCCCAGCACTTTGGGAGGCCGAGGTGGGTGGATCACGGGGTCAGGAGGTGGAGACTATCCTGGCCAACATGGTGAAACCCCGTCTCTACTAAAAATACAAAAATTAGCTGGGAGTGGTGGTGCGTGCCTGTAGTCTCAGCTACTCGGGAGCCTGAGGCAGGAGAATCGCTTGAACCAGGGAGGCGGAGGTTGCAGTGAGCCAAGATCCTGCCACTGCACTCCATCCTGGCAACAGCGAGACTCCATCTTAAAAAAAACAAAAAGAAAGAAAGAAAGGGAGTCACATACCCTAATAGACATGCTATTGGACATGCTCAGTCCAATAAAATAGGCTTAGTTGTTGGAGAGTTGGAGCAAATCTGAGCATAGTCTATTGCCCACCATTAAGATTTACCCATCGATCTAGTTTCCCAGGAATTTATGTCTAAATCTTAGGTAAAGAGGTGTTGAAAGTAAAAATAAAACACAAACAGAAAAAAACAGTAGTTTCTCTAAAGATCTCTGTGGGATATTGGAAGAAAGATAAGGCAGCACAGTTTTTATGCCTACCTAATTGAGAGTTAGCTCAGAACATAGCCAACTTTGGCACATGGGGTTTCTAGGGAGCAGAACTCAGCTTTGGCACTTGGAAGGCGTTAGCACATCAGTGATGCCAGGGGCAGCACAGAGCTGCAGATGCTACCCAGTCTCTAGTAATTGGCACAGCAGTAGCACCTTGTGCCATATTGTTTAAAGAGCAGTACAAGGCAGCATCAGTGGCTTGATGTGGCCTTGGAGACTTTGGGAACTAAGCAGTATCCTTGGTACAAACATTAATGCTCTAATCTTTCACGGTAGGCACTGGTAGCAGCGATGAGGTGCCTGTGGTTTGGTATAGGTAGCAAAGGTCTAGGAAGTCCGTAAAGTGGAGAAGGCTTCTTTATGGGTAGACTTGAGACAACCCATGGGGGTTATGAGAAATAAGTGGAGAACCTAGAGATGCCATAATGATAGATTTGGGGGAAAACCAGAGAAAATGCTGTTTATGATCATTAATATCCCACTTTTACCTGTAGCTTCATATGGTTTGGGGAATTATTGATTATGATTATGATAGTAACCTGACATGAGTGGCCAGATTGATCACAGTATAGATAGCCTGGGGCCCTTCCAGCTCCTGTTCTTCAGTATGAGAGGTTTCTAATTGTCAAACGTGGAATTCTGCCTTCTTCCTCATACCTGCCTCCTGCTCCAACACACTACGAGTTCAATATTCGGTGCTATCAAGCAGCATTCCTGGAAGCACAGAGATTTGAAAGAAAGGTTTCTGAATGTCATGCCAAATCTCCATCTGACTGGAGTAACTCAAGCAAATAATCCAAAACTTCCAGAATAAATTGGATAAAGGTGGTAAGCACTTTCGAGCTTCCAAGAAGTGGGGCGGGGATGGAGGAAGCTGCCCAATATTAACAATATGCACAGAGACAGAGGCATTTGTATTACAGTGGGTGGTATGCTGTGTTTCCCTCTTACTAAGTGTTGCCCATGCAAAGGCTGAGATGGTGGCATGATGCCTTTGCTGTCAATGATACCAATTGCATTTGTGTACTCTAAGAGAAATAAAATAAGCTTCTTTCCCTCATGATGATATAATTGTCTTTCTTGTCCTTCGAGATTAGCCAAAGATGTAGTAAAGGCATTAGATATGTGTTAAGAATGACACCACCACAACCACCACCATCACCAGCAACAACAAGAGTAAACACTTACATAGCACTTATTCTGTTTTTGGCACTGTTCTAAGATACACACACGCATGCATATACATGCACATACTTTTTTTCTCCATTATTCCATCTGTCTTCTCACAATGACTTACAGATTGGGCAAAAAAGTGGTCCTCCTCAGGCCAAATTAGGTTTTTCTAAAGTGTGTTTTTAAGATCTTTTGTTCTGGAGAGCTTAACAGGTGTTACAAAACAGGATTCCCTGATCAAGTAAGTTTGGGAGACATTGGGTTATAAAATATAAGCACATTTCTCTACTGCAGGACTTCCAAATGGGCTAATGTATATGGAGATTTTTTCTGATAGAGGAAAATCATAGATGAAATCTGCAGAATTTCTCAAAAAGAGGCAGTAAACCGTGGTGTTATGAGTGGGGGCCTCTGATAGCAGACTTTCTGGGTTTAGAACCCAGCTAGGATATGTCGCTTGCTCCTTATAGGACCTTGGAAAAGTCTGTTTTATCTTTTTGTGCTCCAGGTGTCCTTATCTGTCAAATGGGGATAACGGTAATATTTACATCAGAGTGGTTTTAATATATTCAAACTGCTTAAAAGAGTACTTGGCTTTTAGGAAATGCTCGATAAATACAAGCTTTTTTTTTTTTTTTTTTTTTTTTTTTTGAGACGGAGTCTCTGTCACCCAGTCTGGAGTGCAGTGGCGCAAGCTCAGCTCACTGCAACCTCTGCTTCCCAGGTTCAAGTGATTCTCCTGCCTCAGACTACAGAGTAGCTGGGGTTACAGGCAAGCGCCACTACGCCCGGCTAATTTTTTTGTATTTTTAGTAGAGACAGGGTTTCGCCATGTTGGCCAGGCTGGTCTCGAACTCCTAACCTCAGGTGATCCACCCACTTCGGCCTCCCAAAGTGCTGGGATTACAGGCGTGAGCCACCGTGCCCAGCCTTTACAGGCTAATTTGATTTTAATTTGATTTGACTCTGTAACCCTTTTCTTGCAAGCATCTCAGGGGATTAAAGTCTTACAGTGCACGTGTGTGGTGCACACACACACACATACACACTTTGGAAAATGCCAAGTTGGGTCCTTCTGGTAAAAAGACTATAGAAGAATGGCACTGGGGAAGAAAGAAAATAAAGGAGATCAGTTGACGCCTGGGTTGAAAGACAACTCTGGAGTCCAAGTCTCAAAGGTTATTTTCTTATTCTGTCTCTAGATACTTTAAAAATTTTTATGGAGATAATTACCTGCTGCCCTCAAATTGGTTACGTTTACTTTTCTGGAGGAGGGAAAACGGACTAAATGAGGTTTTCGAAACCCAATTCTCCAATGACTTAAATGGCTTTGATTTCCGCATTTGAAAAATGGATCTACTGTTACTGATCTGCATGTGGAATTTTCCTAGGAAAAAGGTATGATACTCAAACATCTATGATTAACCTAGGCCCACAATCAAATGGAATTACCATCTCGTGCTCCAGTTTTATCATAAGATGGCAAATGGCAAGATATCAAGCAATATCCTGACTGGACTCTTTGTGGGCTGAAGGTTCTATATCCCCAACTACCCTTTAGAGATAGGCGGTATCATGTAGCGCGTGAGTCCCACAACTGTCATGTACATCAGAATCACCTGTGTGTCTTGTAAAAGTAAAGTTAAAACAACCAAACTTCAGAGTTTTTGTTTCAGTAGGTCTGTTGGGGGCAGGTTGTAGGGAGAGAGGGCTGAGAATTTTGTTCCCAGGTGATGCTAATGGTGCTGGTCCAGGAACTGCACTTTGAAAACCACTGATATATGTTCCCCTTCCTGTGTCCATGTGTTCTCATTGTTCAATTCCCACCTATGAGTGAGAACATGCCACATGTATACATATGTAACAAACCTACACGTTGTGCACATGTACCCTAAAACTTAGAGTATAATAATAATAATTAATAATAATAATAATAATAATAATAATAAAAGAAAACCACTGATACAGAGGTTAAGTGAGGGGGCACTGAAATTGGACAGACCTGGGTTTAAACTCTAGCACCATCACTTAGAAGCTGTGAAATCCTGGTTAAATTATTTAATCTCTGTGACTTAATTTACATATCTATAAAGTGGAGATAATAGTAACAACCTGGTAGGGTTGTTGTGAGGACTAATGAGTTCATATATGTGAAGCCCTTCAAATAGTGCCTGCTGTAAATTAGCATCATTTGTTACTATTGTTGTTATTGTTATTGTTATTGTTATTAAAAGAAAGGTCTTGTAGGGAAGAGAAGTCAAGTCAGGGCTCTGAGTTGGGACAGGATCCCTAGGAGTGGGAAAAAAAGCATTGATATGACAACCCACATTATTCCCTTTTAAAAGGGACATTAATGGTAGAAGTTGATACGTTGGTTTTCTAGACATGAAGATGCTTCAGGACAGGGCTATTTAAACCCCGAGAGTTGATTTGTGTTACTCAGCTGTCTAGTTTGCTGGTCTTTCTTAACTCCCTACCACCTCAACCCCACAACATTCTTGAGCTCCTCCTTTCCTTATCAAAGTGGCAACAGGACAAGTTTAGCAGTGGCCCTCTAAGGCAGATGCTCCATGCCCTCTTCAGAAATCTCCTGGCAATATTTTCATTCCAGGGAATATTTATGAAGTACTCACTTGTGTTTCAACCTCCATGGTTTGATCTTTGTTTTAGAAACCCAGCTAATTCTTCCGGGGGAAAAGACAGTCCCAGTTTAAAATTCTGATGCCTTTGGTAAGTTGTCCACAGAAGAGAGAAATTTCATTAATGATCTACCTACCTTGCTCTCAGGTATGCCTCCCATGTTTCAAGGTTCCCTATGTACCTTTAATTTTGATAATAATTAGGGAGCTTGTTAGCATTATCAGGAAGCAACTGTGTGCCCTGGTTGGGGGAGGGTGAATACATCTGGGCATTAAGTAACTTGCCCTCAATCTCTCTGAACGACATTTCAGTGCATTTTTTAAGGATCAATTTTCATACTTCATTGTGGTGGCTGATTCTGGTATGCTGGACAGAAAGGTTTATGATGCCCAATGGGTTCATCAGCTTTGACCAAATCTTTCTTGAAGTACTAAAATGGAGTGTAGCTCTCATCCACAGCAGCTTTCTCCCTCTGCTCATTAGTTCATGTTGGGACTTTAACAGTACAGAGCAAAAGAAAGAGGGTGTGTGTTTGCGTGTCCCCATTTGCCTTTTCCCTCTATACTCACCAGCTGAGAGTAATTTATTTCTTTCCACAAGGGGAAATGTGGAGATAAATGCCTCAATGATTAAAGTCCTGGCCTATAAGTTGGAAAACCTTGGTTCTAGAACTAGCATCACCTGTGACTTTCTTTATGACCTTGGATTTATTAGCTAGATTTTTCTGGGCCTTTGTGTCCTTTCTGTAAAATAGGATGGTCTTGATCATCCCATTTCACAGGGTTGTTGAATACCTAATGAGATAATATACCTGGTCATGCTTTGGAAACTCATTAGTGTTTTATGGATATAAGAAATGATTATTATACTCAACAAATTCTGATTAGATATTCTGCGTTTTTTCTCATGCCCTATTTAATAACAATCTTATAACTTAAAGAATCAAAATGTAAATTAAATAACTCTGTATATTTTACAGAAGTAAAACTTAAATTATGGGTTAAGAATTTTCAAAGGGCCAAAGAAGAAAAAGCCTCCAATAAAAAGCACAAGGGAATTTATTTTTGTCTAGTTGACTGGTCTTTCAGAAATACAAAAGAAGCCATTTCAGAACTGACCAGTAGATGTCAGTGTTTGACAAGCACATAGCTGTTTGCTGAGGCTCCCGCATTAGCTTCTGGCTCCATTTCAGCTAGCAAGTTTCTCTGCAAAGGAGAGGGAGTTTGTGTAACTGAAGCAAAGATTTTGCTTTCTCACTTCTCGCCCTGTCTTGCGGAAAACAGCATGATGCTTTGGGTAAGTCGTCGTTATCTTCACTTTCAGTGATTCCCTTTATAGATCTGCAGTCTGCTGAGAAGTTTAAAACACAAAATTAAACATGTGCTTAGCTCCCTGAAGGCCACATACTTGTTTTTCTTCACAAAGGTGCTTTTCCTTTTCCAGACCCACCTTCCCTTCATCCTACCCTTTGTGTAATATTAATCAAATATAGCCAGGAAATACTGCTGTTTGGGGACCAGGTTCCAAAGCTCTTGAAACAAGGATTTTATTTTTTGCTGCAGAGTGACACTTGCTCTGATTTCAGATGAAATTGCCATTTTCTAAAAATGGCAGCTACTTGGTGTGTCATTTTTCAAAAGAAAATGTGATCACATTGTAGCTGTGCTAAGCAGCCTCTTTCAGTCCTCTTTCGTTTTACACTTTTACTGGAAGGCTTTGAAAGAGGCAATGCAATTAGGTTCCAGTTGTCTCTGTTGAACTCAGAGATGCTCACCTTTTCCTGGGGAAGATGAATTCTTGTTATGTTGGTTTCTTATCGCATCCTGGATTAGGGAGGAAATGTGCAGCGAATTCAGACTAGGGATGGTGATAAAATCAACTGAGCTCTTTGAAAAGGCCACCCGCCTTGGGTTTCTGGAATTCAGACTTGTGGGGCTTTTACTCTTGAACAATTTTTAAGGATTGGGTAGTCAGGTTTTCTTTTCTTTTTCTTTCTTTCCTTCTTTCTTTTTCTTCTTCTTCTTTTTTTTTTTTTTTTTTTTTTTTTTGGTGCCCGTGTTGCCCTTTATAAGCAGCCAACTCAGATGCATTTAGAGACCATTTTTGTGGAATGATTTGGAACTGCAATCTCCCCTCCTTGGTTTGCTTTCATCCTTTTTGCATTTCTATTGGCCAAATGGAATGAAATAGTTTAATGTCATAAAGTCAGAGGTGGCTTTAGGCTTTGGGCATACTTTCTGAAGACCAATGGAGGTGGTCTGGGTGTGACAACACCTACCAGTGCAGAGTAGTGCCCTGGAGGTGGTCCGGATGTGACAACGCCTACCAGTGTGGAGTAGTGCCCTGCTGCAGCATTCTTAGTGGCTGCTGGCCAAGAACTGGCCTTGTCCTGGGAAATGAGTCATCAGACATAAGCAGCTTGTTCTTGGAGGCAGAGCTGGCATTGGTTTCAAGGTCCTCTTGCATTTGGTGCACATCTGCTACTGCTTCACTGTGTCTCAACCTCCCTGGGTCCCCTCTCAGCAGTGTTCATAGTCTTGGAGGAAGAAACGTTCCCCCATTTCCCGGAAGGCTGATTTTCCATCACCTTGCCACTTCCCAACTCATTCCAGAGAACTTACCCCTCCTCAACTCCTGAAGGACCCTTTTTTTTTTTTTTTTTTTTTTGAGATGGAGTCTCACTCTGTCACCCAGGCTGCTGGAGTGCAGTGGCATGATCTTGGCTCACTGCATCCTCCACCTACGAGGTTCAAGCAATTCTCCTGCCTCAGCCTCCTGAATAGCTGAGATTACAGTTGCGCGCCACCACACTGGCTAATTTTTGTATTTTTAGTAGAGAACGGGTTTCACCATGTTGGTCAGGCTGGTCTCGAACTCCTGACCTCATGATCCACCCACCTCAGCCTCCCAAAGTGCTGGGATTACAGTCATGAGCCACCATGCACGGCCAAGGACCTTGTTTCCATACATAAAGAGGTTGAAGGTCTGGACCTTTTAGTCTGACACCTTCAACCTCTTCCTTACCTTGATGCTTCCCCTCTGCTTTCCTGCAAGTGAGGTAGTTAAGAGCAATAGTTTTGGAGGCCAACATACCGTAGCCACTTGCTACCTGTCTGACATTAGGCAAGATCCTTTATTTCTCTAAGCCTCAGTTTCTTTGTTATTATTTTTTGTTTTATTTTAAATGAACAAATAACAATTGTATATATTGTATATTTATAGGACACAATGTGATATTTTTATACATGTTAATATTGTGAAATGATTAAATCATGCCTATTAACAAATCAGTCACCTCATATACTTTTTTTGTGGTGAAAACATTTAAAACCTATTCTTTTAGAAATTTTGAAGTATACGATGTGTTATTATTTATTATAGTCACCATTTGGTACAACAGATTACTAGCAATACCTACCTTGCTGTGTTTTGTGATTAGTAAATGAAGAACTATATGTAAGGCAACTAGCACTTTGTAGGAGCAAAGTAATCTATAGCTGCTGCTGTTAATTTTGTTGTTATTACTATTCTACTTGTTGCCGGCCTGCTCTCATCTCACTCTCCTCCCTTTAACTGTTCAATATTTTGAATGACTAGGTTATCCTTATATTCATTTACATTTACTCACTATCCATTCCCTCTTGTTTTGGCAATTATATTTTAAATTCCAAAGGTTCTTCTTGTTCTCTGTTTTTTGCTTGTAATATCTTGTCCATATTTTATTTCATTTTTTTTTTGAGGCGGAGTTTCGCTTTTGTTGTCCTGGCTGGAGTGCAATGGTGTGATCTTGGCTCACTGCAACCTCCACCTCCCAGGTTCAAGCAATTCTTCTGCCTCAGCCTCCTGAGTAGTTGGGATTACAGACACCTGCCACCACGCCCAGCTAATTTTTTTGTATTTTTAGTAGAGATGGGGTTTCATTATGTTGGCCAGGCTGGTCTCGAACTCCGGACCTCAGGCCATCCACCCGCCTTGGCCTCTCAAAGTGCTGGGATTACAGGCGTGAGCCACTGTGCCCAGCCTATCTTGTCAATATTTCATAGATGCAAAGATCATTTCAAGCTAGTCTGAAGAAAATAATTAGAATTTAAAAAATCTCCATTGTTCCTAGAATTATTTTTATTCTAGGGTCTTTTTATGTTTTCTGCTTGTTTCTGTTTGCTCAATTATCCTCTCTTCTCTGATTATTGACATTTTATCTACTTTTTCTAGGTCCAGTTCAAATGACATATCCACTATGATGTCATCCTTAATCCCCATAGTTGGAAGCAAATACTCCCTTTCCTTCTTCACTTCTATAACCCCTGGTTTGCACTTTTTTTTTTATTACATAGTACCATATATTGTATAGTTAAATGTTTGTTTTTGTGTTTCAGTTTGACATTCTCCTTGGAATATAAATTCCTGAGGTCCAGGACTGTGCTATACATGCCAACCACTCTGTGGGTGTTCAGTACTGGGCTCCCTGCCTTTGTAGGGACACAGAAGGATTTTGCTGGCCATCAATACAGTGTGAGAATCATGAAACTTAAGTAAGAATGTCCGGTAGATCAAAGATTGAAGTAGTAGATAGAGAACACAGTGGATCTTTTCTATAAATCTTTGCAAGTTGGCCTTGGGTTGAGATGAGTAAAGTGGAGACTTGCCTGAAGTGAGAGCTGGACATGACTTTTTGTGATTCTATAGAGACAATGGCTGTGGGCCCCGTGAGACTGCATTGCTGGGATACCCTGTCCCCCTGTAGCAAATGGCCAATAGCTTCAAAGTAGCTGTGTGTCAGCATGGAGCTAAGTTTGGTTTCAGTAGTGGGTTTGGACTGTGTCAGGATTTCTTCAGGGGGGATTAACTCATGTCTGAATATTTTAGCCCAAACTTCTCAGCAGGAAATTCCTTCACAGTAAACATCATGTTACAAATGAAAAGGTTGTCTCTCTTTCTGTCCAAAGCCTGTCAATCTCACACATATAATACAAGGTCAAGGCCAAGGCTTGACTGATCTGACCAGTAAAGATACAATGAACCACTTTTAGATTTAGGCAGTTTATTATTTACATAGACAGCTGAAAGCAGAATAAGCCTTAAAGTGCCAGATCCCTGTGATCCTTGTCCCATACACTACAAAGGATGACATGGAAAGAAAAGAGGCTGGATGACTGCATTGCACATTGTGGGATACCCCATTGCTGAGGAGCCTATTCCAGGGTGCCTCCAAGCAGTTTTATGTTCTGTAGCTTTGTATTCACCATAATACATATTTATATAAATTTATATTTATAACTTTTATTTGTATTTTATATTTATATAAAATTTATATTTTATAAATTTAAATGTACATTTATGTATTATACGTAAAAGCAGTTTTATGTTCTAAGGGGGGCATAGCAGAAAACCCCATACCTCATCAGAATCAGGCAGGTGATGAGAAACGATCTCATTGCAGCCTCTCCAGGAGAGGGAGGGAAGTGAGTGAGAGACTTCCTTGTAGCAGCTCCTTATAGGCTTCTAGTCCTCTAATGTTCCAGAAATAGCACAATGCATTCCACCAAGACTCAGTCTGTGGTTCAGCCTTTGCCTGCATGCTCTATGTGGATGTGTGGTAAGGTCATCAGGATTCCATGGCAGATCCAGTTTCCTACAATGCCATTCCTTCTTTGGTACCTAGTCACGTGTTGACTGATAGTAACTTTGGTTTCTACATGCTAAAGACTTCTGACAACCTCCCCCTCACACCCCTGCTTCTCTAGAGTCAGAGCTTACCTATTTCCAACAAAACTATTTATAGAATTTGCCCTTATTCTTATTGTTCACCCTGTTCCTTATCCTTCCTAATCAAGTTTGGCTGATTCACTTCCTTGCTTTCTCATACAGGGTTCTTTCATCACAAGAAACATCTAAGAAACTTCCTGATCAGGACAGGAATTGGCTTCTAAATCTGGGTCTCTATGAGCCTAGCACTTCTAGTTTTTTTCTTTTTCTCACTTTGTCCTATTTGGTTTCTGCAGGTCTTCAGGATTCTGTGTGTGTGTGTGTGTGTGCGTGTGTGTGTGTGTGTGTGTATGTATGTGTGTGTGTGTATATATATATATACATATATATATACACATATATATATACACATATATATATACACACACACACATATATATATATACGTCTTTTGACCAGAGGCCTTTCCCTACCCTTTGTTAGGGAATCCTTAGTGTACCTTAGAGTATCTTAGAGTACCAGATGGATTTGGGCTGTGAAGACTGAAATCCTACAGCTTTTCACCTTCTTGCCTTGACCTTGAGTTCACATGTGCCTCTTGATCCCTGGCAACCTCCTTGCCTAGGTACTAACCTATTGCCTAGTCTAAGCCCTTACTTTAACATATTGCTGGCTCTCTGGATCCTGGCTTTCTGCCCTGGATCTTCCTGCCTATGTCCTTAGTACTAGGAGATTTCATAAAACCACATATTGAAAGAATTTAACCCAGCACAGTGAGGCCAAAACCAGCGCTGTGATAAAACACCACACCACTATGGTTGCATTATTGGGTCAGTACCAGTACTATGAGGTAGGATTTTCTCTTTCTGTGAGCTACTATGATGTAGTATTTCCTCTTTCTGTTAGATACTGCAGTTGGGGCTGTTGAAAGTAAGTAGAATTTACTCTAGCTCTGCTCCCTTGGAAGTCATACCCAGGCAGACAGTACTTAGAACAGGGGAGCTTGGTATGAAGAATCACCAGGGTGCTTGCTCCTTCTACTATGAATGAATGGGTTAGTGGTGAGTCTTGCTGGGAATGGCCCTCTTGAGCAATATTTTAAAAAATATAATAATGTGGCATTCAGTTATGGTTGGGGTGGAGTGTAGGGACTCAGTCATTCATCTATCCAGTCATTTATTCAACAAATATGTATGGTTTCTTATGGATTAGGCACTTTTCTAGACTCATCTGTGAATGAAATAGATACAATTCTTGCCCTCATGAAATTCTAGTTGGTGGTATGGAGGGGCAAAAACATTAAACAAGTAAGAGAGACAAATATGATGAGATGAAACCAGGTGCTGACAAGGGTTATAAAGAAAATACATTGTCAATGTGCTAGAGCAGACATGCGTTAGATAAGAAAGGCCTGTCTGAGACAGGAGTGTGTAATTTATATAAAGATCAGGAGGAATAGCTTTCTAGGCAAAAGGAGCAGCTACTACTGAGGCAATGAGTAGGGACTTAGCATTCTAGGCTGAGGGAATACAAGTAAAGCCATGGAGGCTCAGATAATCTTTGCTAAGGGGTGTAGTGGTAGGTTTTGGACGGGGAGGAGGTGGCACTGTGAGGACTTCTTAATTAGACTTTTTTAAATGAACTGTCCCCCAAACATATAAGGACTCAATAGCTTTCAGGCCCCTTGACCAAAAGAAGAAATTGTCTGAAATGGAGGTTTTTATAGCCTCTGACACCCATTCTGATGTTCATGAGTTGGCAGAGATGATTGTGAATCCGTTTTTAGGATGCAGGAAAGCATGACTTTTTTGCATACATTCTCTCTTCCTTTCTTCTTCATATACACCCAGTGAAAAAATTGGACAGATTAAATCACACTAAAATGTTAGTGAGTGTATATAATCCCTCCTATGAGTAGTTGCCCTTTTAAGAAGACTCCAGAGAAAAAGAAACAAATATAGGAAAGGATAAATGAAATGACTGAATTCTTAATATTAGAATTTCAAACCCTTGGCCAGCCAAGTAAATGAAAAATCCCCTTTAAGTGTATTGGCATCTTTCATCTACAGATTCATGAGGTCAGGGAACACTCTTGGATATTCAATTAGATTTCTTTTTTTTTTAATTTTATTTTATTATTATTATACTTTAAGTTTTAGGGTACATGTGCACAATGTGCAGGTTAGTTACATATCTTTTTTGTTTTTGATTTTATTTTAAGTGCCAGGGTACATGTGCAGGATGTGCAGGTTTGTTACACAGGTGTATATGTGCCCTGGTGGTTTGCTGAACCTATCAACCCGTCACTTAGGTATTAAGCCCCATATGTATTAGCTATTTTTCCTGATGCTCTCCTCACCCTGCTCTCCCGCGACAGGCCCCATTGTGTGTTGTTTCCCTCCCTGTGTCCATGTGTTCTCATTTCAACCAGATTTCTTATTAGCATTCCTTCTCTGTCCCAGATCTGGAGGTATTCCAGATGTATGCACAGCAGCCTCTGGGAACTATCTGCATTTTCCATCTGCTGCTGGAGTCCATTTTCTTGAACTTTGGTTTCCCGCCTGAAGACAGGAACAATCTCTGCCCTTCCCCTCCCCATCATGAGCTTGGAAGGCTGACAGAGAAGATTAAGATCATTGCCATCAAGTTTTATCTGCTGTAAGCAAAAACAGGAAACCAGAAAGAAAGGCGCAGCATAGCAATAGCTTTTGAGTGGGTAAGATGGGTGAAGTTTTTCTTAAATCCTCTTTCCCGTGTACCTTCCCACCCACATGTTCTTAGTCAGATTTATTTTTTGCATATTAGTTTCTGAGGATGACAAGAAACTTGCCCTTTTCTTAACTGTGATTTTCAGAAGCAGATTATCCTGCACTTAGTTGAGACCTCTTACCAATTCCTTGGAATAAATAATACCCTGGGCTCAGGAAGTGGGTGTTGAATAGAAATTTTATGACTCATAATGGAGTGTCAAAATAGCACTGCTGATGTATGTATGGGTCCCTTATCAATTTTGGAAATGACACTGGGTAGAGCCATATTTTCCTCTTGCATGGAAGTGCTCTGACTAAGGGAAAGTTCTTGATTTCTGCACTGTTTGGCATCTCTTGATATTTAAAAGTCCCACATTGAATGATGGCTTTTCTCAAAGGTGACTTGGGTTTGGCCTAGAAAGAGAGCTGTTCTCAGAGGAGGGGCCAGAGCATTTCCCCCAGGAGGGGCAACCAGAACCTAAGCTGCCAGGATGAAGGGAGAAAGATTGACATTTCCCTGGCTTATGCCTTGAGGTACTTGTTTCCAAAGAAGGCTGAGGTCAGGATTGTATGCTTTTCCTAGAGTAGGCTGTAAGTTCTCTCATGATATCAAGCAGTTAGTTGACATTCCCAGGTCTCAGGCCTTTCCTTTTCTCTCTCCCCTGCTGGAGGAAATAAAAAGTGGTTCTTTCACAGGGCCCATGGGTCTGAGGGGATCCTTCCCTTGAGCTCAGCCCTTCTCTTAGGATAGCACCTCAATGACCACACTCAGCATGGGCCCTGTTAGTGTAGTTTTCTCATTAATGATTGTTTTGCAGTAATGAGGTTCTATGATATGCCTGTTGGATTGTTTGTGCTCCATGTTGATACCACTCAAACAACAAATATTTGATAGCATTTGTTAATAATAATATGAATAATAATAATGATACAGTGGGGTACTTGAAAACAATATGAAATATATTCCTGCTCTTCATGAGTTCAAGAACCAGTTGAGGAGATAGAAAACCTGGCATAAATAGAGAAAAACAAGACAGAGTAGAATGAGATGGCAGATTGCACAGAATGAGATGCTAGATTGTGTGATTTAGTCTATAGGGATTAGAGGGGAAGAGCAGGGAGAAGTAATGTCAGGATGGCAAAGCTAGGAAAGTCTTCCAAGAGGATGCAGGGCTTAAAGGGTGACTAGAACTTGGTGGGGTGAAGACAAGTAAGGGGATATGTGGCAGAAGTGCCAGCAAAGGTATGGAGACAGAAACTGACTGCCGTATATATACACAGAGAATAGGCAGTGATGGTTTAGCAAAGTTGATATTCTGAAGTGGGATGTTCTCATTGAGGGGTTGTGGGACTGGAAGACTGTAAAGGCATGGTGAGGCCAGGTAATGAACATCTCAGAAGCCAGATATTTGATTTGAACTGTTTTTATTAGGCTCTTTTGTTTGCAAGTGATAGAGACACTTTCGAGTCATCTCAAGTAAAGTGGGGTATTGTTAAAGAGCAGTAAGAAAGAAAGGTTTCAGGGAAGCAAAGTCAGAAACCAGAGTGCAGTGGGACCTCATGGGAATTGTACTTGGCTTCATGGCAGCTTCAGGGACCTCAGCAGGGTTCTAAGACTTTTCACCCTAGAGTTCTGTCATTAAAATGGCTCAGCTCTATTTCCCCCTCACTACTGACTGCCTTAAGTGTTTTCCTCTGCTCAGGTTAGCTTTTGGATAGTTCCTAATTCCTATTTAATTTATCGTTCCTGCTCCCTTATAATTTTGGTTTGCATGGCCTATCAAGCCTTCAGGTTTCTATCTTTTCCCTTATATTTCTGACTCTTTTTCATATTCCTCTCTAGGTATTCTTTCAGCTTCAGCTCCTACTTCTTTCATTTCTCTCCCTTTCTCTCTCTCCCTTCCTCCCTGTTTCTTTCTCTCTCTCTTTCTCTGTCTTCCCCCCCACCTCATATTTTTAGGGCAAATTCCTGAGAGAGAATCTGATTGCCCTAGTTTATATTTTTATACCTGGTTCTGTTTTAGATCACTGGCCAGAATGTAGATTGGTGGCCCTTGGGTCAGGAGCCTATCCTTGGTCCTTCACTGGGCTGGGGATGTGGATGTGAGGAAGTAACATCAGACAAACATATAAAATATTGGTCATGCACATAAATAGCAAACAGGCATATGAAAAGATGCACAACATCACTAATCATCAGGAAAATGCAAATTGAAACTGCAATATTACCTCACACCTGTTACGATGGCTATTATCAAAAAGACAAGAGATAATAGCGTTGGCAAGGATGTGGAGAAAAGAATGCTTGCACAGTGTTGGTAGGAATAGAAATTAATACAGCCATTATGAAAAGCAGTATAGAGGTTCCTCAAAACATTAAAAACAGAACTACCATGTGATCCAGCAATTCTACTTCTGAGTATGTGTCCCCTAAAAATAAAATCAGTGTGTCATAAAGATATCTGCACCCCCATGTTCACTGCAGCATTAGTCACAATAGTCAAGATATAGGATCAACCTAAATGTCCATTGATAAATGAATGGATAAAGACAATGAATGAATACATAAAATGTGTGTGTACACACACACACACACACACACACACACACACACACACAAAATGGAATACTATTCAGGCATAAAAAGAAGGAAATGTTGTCATTTGTGACAATATGGATGAACTGGAAGACATTATGCTAAGTGAAATAAGCCAGTCACAGAAAGACAAATAATATACGATTTCACTTATATCTGGAATCTAAAAGAGTCAAATTCATAGAAACAGAAAGTAGAATGGTGGCTGTCAGGGGCCGGATGGTGGGGGAGATGGAGAGATGCTGATAAAAAAGTACAAACTTACAGTTATAAGATGAATAAGTTCTGGGAATCTAATGTGTAGTGTGGGTGATGGATGTGTTAATTTGAATGTGATCATCATTATACAATATAAATGTATATCAAATCATCACATTGCACATCTTGAATATATATCATTTTTGTTAATTAAATAATTTAAAACAAAAAAGGAGAGATTGGTTATAGAGGAAGTGATGGATTCAGAATATAGGTTCAGGCAGTGAGAATGGAGAGGAAAGATTAGATATGAAACATATCTCAAAGAAAATAATTTGGAAGAGTCAGTATCTTACTGGCTACAGTTAGAGAGAGGAAAATAAAAGATAAATCACACAATGTCAAGGTCTAGATGACTAGGAGAATAATAAGGTAAAAAATAAGGTCGCCTGGACAGAGAGTTAATTTAGGGGAGAGACAGTAAATTCTGTTTTTGCCATGTTGAGTAAAAGTCAACAGTGGATTCGATTGGACATCACTGTTTTGTCCTTAACTTTGTGACCTCCCTTTTTCCAAAACTTGCTAAGGCGATTTAAGCCAGGGGCTATAAGTGTGTGGAGAGTTTCTCTGAAAAGGTCCACTTTAGTCATTTTTTCCTTCACCTTTAAATAGCTAATTGGCCCCATGGAGCAATGGTTTCTATCAGGACAATAAGTAAACAAGGCAGATGTGAGGAGGCCTTTCCAGCCCTGTGTGAGCCTGATTCTGTTTTGGTTACTGTTTTCAGAATCTTCAGAAGAGAGAAAATGAGTAAAGATGTAAGGAAATGAGGCAAAGCAATAAAAACAGCCTTGAGCAAGGTAAAAATAAGCTACATAATTTACAGCTGTTACATACCCATTTTGAGAATAGCAGTTCAGAGGAACATGCCAAGTAGAGTGCATACAAGCATTTGACAGAGACCCAATTGGACACTTTATAGAAAGGGTACTTGAGCTCACAGGTTTGGAGAAAGCACAGAACAGCTGGGCCTTAGGAAGTACAAGGTAACCTCTGCAACCTTGGTGTTGGCCTTAGGGACTAAAACTAGAGGCTCAAAAACTGTCGGGACCTTCTCTTCTTGTCTTTGCTTTTCCCTCTGTGTTGGCTTCATTCTCTTCTGTTGAAGGCAGGATTCTCCATATGGTGCTAGACATGGCTGCTGCTAGCTCCGAGCTCACATCCTCAAGGCACTTTGACGAGAGAAGAAGGGGTTCTTCCTTGCCAGCTCCAGTCCAAGAAAACCTGGGAAGAGCTCTGATTGGTTTGTCTTGAGTCATGTGACTAGCGCCAGAGTAATCACTATGGCCAGGCATGTGGGGTCCTATCCATGGCCAGTTTTGGAGCAAGTGTTCACTTCTCAGCCAATTACTATGGCCATGGATGTAAACTCATGTGAAAAGGATGGTAGCTGTGATTTTGACCACATGCTTAGGGCTGGAGAGGAGGAATAGCAGTTCACCAAAAGAAGGGAGAGGAGAGGCAGCACAGACAGGGCTACTGGGGTATCTTTGTGAACCAAGTGATCACCCCGATTTGTGTTTTTCCATAATACTCACACGGAAACAGAAGGTATTGAGAAAACAGTGCACATCTTTTCAGTATTGCCACTTGCCTTTCCCTTCTCATTGTCTGTTCTACTTCCCATCCCTGCCACCAAATGGTATACTCCAGCTATACTAAAATTACTTGAATTCTTTAGAAGTACTGTTCTTTCTGTTG
This sequence comes from Gorilla gorilla gorilla, assembly GCF_029281585.2. Classification (NCBI taxonomy): domain Eukaryota; kingdom Metazoa; phylum Chordata; class Mammalia; order Primates; family Hominidae; genus Gorilla; species Gorilla gorilla. The sequence goes on from NC_073247.2 coordinate 132,509,461, forward strand.
TTCCCTCAGCTTTGCTTCATTGTTCAGGATTCATTTTGGGTGGCACTTTCTTTGGAAAAACTTGATTGCCCCAACTATCTACCCTCACTTTCAAATCTCGGTTATGTGCCCCTTTTATATGCTCTTATTTTACTCTGTGCTTCCTTTCATATTTTGTAATTGCTTTGTTATTTCTATGTCTCTCCCACTGGAATGTAAGCTTCACGAAGGCAAGGACTTTGTCTTTCTCAATTACTACATCATCTCTAATACCTAGTGATGTGTCAGGCTCATTGTTGATTTTCACTAGATATTTGTTGAATGAAATAATAAAGGAATGACAGTTTCGAGTCTCAAATGGCAAGGCCAAATACCCGGAAAATATCCCGGAAGCAAATAAGAAAGAAAATGATCTTCTTTCAGATGTCTTTTCTTAGATAAAGGAAGGGAGGAAGGGAAGGAGAAAAGAAGAGAGGAAGGAAAGTGTTCATTTATTATTTTTTTTGAAGAAAACCACAACCAGAGAAGAAAGTGTTTAGATAAATATAGCTTATTGTAACATTTCAATAAAGTCAAAGATATTTGCTTTGCACTTAGAACTTTCTATTTCTTTTAGTTTTCACACTAAGTAATGAGTTACATGTAATTAAAAAGGTTAAACAATTTTTTACTTTCTTGATAAATTATTAATCAATTAACAATACATTTTCCTAATGAAATAATTATATCACTGTTAGAAAATGAGCCTGCAGGTGAATTGTATTATAACCCTTCTCTTAGTTTTCCACATTTAAAAAAAGCTTATGTGTTGGATCTAAATCAGCCTAGGTACCAGTGTTTATCTGGTGGCAGTTGATCGAAATGTTTAAGATGACAATGTAATGAAGTGCGGTCCACAGACTATCTCTGTCAAGGGTGAGAAGAAGCTTATTACCATGCTGGTACCAGTACCATGCAGACACTGGATCAGAAACTCTGAGGATGGGATAGCAATTTGTATGCAAAAAGGCCTCCAGGTGATTCTGGTACACATTCAAGTTTGAGGATCATTGACAGTAAAATAGCCGCCATGGGGTAATCATTGTGCCTTTTTACAAGTTAAGAGACAGAATTGTCAGATACAAGACCTCTGGTGATCATTTTCATGAATGTGTTGGGATGATAGTCTGATACAAATTTCGATGGACTGACAAATGTTTGGTATTTGCTTGCAGGATGCTACAAACACCCGTGCACCTCCATGCTTGGGTTGCTCAGTATTCTGGGTAACCCCTTCATAGGATTTGTACAATTTCACATAAGTAAGGTATGGTGCTGGAGTGTTGGTGTGTCTAAATGTGCAAAATAATTTGAAAAGAAAAAGTTCCACACACTTCTATAATAGCCCGGTTGAAAATCCCTGATTGTTTGGCTGAGTTTAGCATTCTTTTTTTTTTTTTAATTTAGCTTTTATTTTAAGTTCAGGGGTAACTGTGGAGGTTTGTTACATAGGTAAACTCATGTCACACAGGTTTGTTGTACAGATTATTTTGTCACTCAGGTATTAAGCCTAGTACCCATTAGTTATTTTGCCTGATCTTCTCCCTCCTCCTGCCCTCCACCCTCTGATAGGCCAAAGTGTGTGTTGTTCACCTCTATGTGTCCATGTATTCTCATCATCTAGCTGCCACGTATAAGTGAGAACATGTGGTATTTGGTTTTCTGGTCCTGTATTAGTTTGCTAGGGATAATGGCCTCCAGCTCTATCTATGTCCCTGCAAAGGACATGATCTCATTCTTTTCTATGACTGCATATTATTCCATGTTGTGTATGTACCACATTTTCTTTATTCAGTCTACCATTGATGGGGATTTAGGTTGATTCCATGTCTTTGCTATTGTGAATAGTGCTGCAATGAACGTATGTGTGCATCTGTCAAAGCATTCTTTAGAAAGCTAGATGACATGTGTAGTAGACAAAGGCTTTGTTTCCAAAAAAAGCTCCATGGCTAGGTTCATGCCAAGCTCAGGTACTATTGTTGGAAGGAAACATAATGTAGTTATTCTAAAAGATGCCTTTTGCCAAGAAGCCTCTTGGTTACTTCTTGGTTCCTGAATTTCCATTTATTTACTTGGCTCTTAATGGAAACATTTCAAGTCTAGTTTAATTTAAAGCCTAGTACTGTTGTTGCTGATATTAAAATTCAGCTGGGGAAAGATGAAATGATACTTTGTGAAGCTCTCCTGTGATACTCTTTGAAGCATTCTGGAGATCTCTCAGGATCTTTTAGGATTAAGGACAAGTGGTAGGAAGAAATGGTAGGACATTCTAATAAATGGTAATAATAAAATCGCCCTCTGCTGTGCCTCTCTGTGAAGCAGCATTTTCTAAACTCTGCTCTGTAGGTGTTCCACAAAATGTGATTCTACTAAAAATGTGTTCTATGGTTAAATAAGTTTGTGACGCTGCATACTACAAAGCTCTTTTAGAGACTCATTATTCATGTAAAGTTTCTGTTAAATCCTACCATAAAGTCATCTGTTTAACTCTGTGTAATGTTTCCCCCCAACTTATTGAGCCCCTGTCAGCTGACCAGCTTCTTCAAATGGGAAAAAAAGTACCAGAGGATCAACTAACCCAGACAGGCTTATTGAGCTTTATGTAGTTTTGTTTTAGACATATGCATCAGGAGGCAGTGTTTGAGCTGGGCAGCTTCCTCTCTTAGTTTATAAGCTGTAACCACAGAATATTCCTTAGCCATTGAGGCCAGCTTGAAGGATATCACATTACCCACAGACATGGCCTTGATTTCCAAAGTATCCTTGTGGTCAATAATACCTAACTTTTGTAGAACTTTAAAAGTACTCTGTTATATATACTCTTATCAATTATTATTTAAGGAAAGTATTATCATTTCAGTTTTAGAGGCCTAAAGAGGTTAAGTACCTGTCCAAGGATAGTAAGCATGACTGGGAGTTAAAGTTTCCAGAGTTAAGGTTTTACTTCAACATAGTACTGCTTCATATATATATATATGTCTGTCTGGTTATATATGTAGAATTCTTTCTGTTGCATCATGCTTTTTATACTATGCTCTGGCAGAGCCCTAGGGGTTCTCAGAGGTTCCCCTTAGGGGCCCCCCAAGAGGGCATGATGAATGGGGAGCCAAGAGAGATTGGGGGAGAAACTTCTATTTGAAATCACAAAGCTTTGCCTTTATCTGTTAAACAGAGTAGGTTTAGCTGGGCACAGTGGCTCATGCCTGTAATCCCAGCACTTTGGGAGGCTGAGGCGGGTGGATCATCTGAGGTCAGGAGTTCGAGACCAGCCTGGCCAACATAGTGAAACCCCGTCTCTACTAAAAAGAATACAAAAAATTAGCTGGGCATGGTGGTAGGTGCCTGTAATCCCAGCTACTAGGGAGGCTGAGGCAAGAGAATCACTTGAACCCAGGAGGCAGAGGTTGCAGTGAGCTGAGATTACGCCATTGCACTCCAGCCTGGGCAACGAGAGTGAAACTCCGTCTCAAAAAATAAATAAATGAATGAATAAATAAATAAATAAATAAAAATAAAAAAAACAGAGTAGGTTTGAGAATAAATTTCTTTTCTTTTCTTTTTCTTTCTTTCTTTTCTTTCTTTTTTTTTTTTTTTTTGAGACAGTGTCTTGCTCTGTCATCCAGGCTGGAGTGCCGTGGCACAATCTTGGCTCATTGCAACCTCCACCTCCGAGGCTCAGGTGATTCTCCCACCTCTGCTTCCTTAGTAGCTGAGATCACAGGCACATGCCACCACACCCAGCTAATTTTTGTACTTTTAGTAGAGATGGGGTTTCATCACGTTGCCCAAGCTGGTCTTGAACTCCTGGACTGAAGCGATCCACCCATCTCAGCCACCCAAAGTGTTGGGATTATAGGCATGAGCCACCGCACCCAGCTTTAGAATAAATTTCTTTGGAGGAAAGTGTTCTTAAGAAAATTTGTAAACTAGCTGAAAGATTAATTTTCTAGTTTCTGAGGAGAGTAAGGCAGGTACTTTCTCCAGATGAATAGATCTTTACATAGACGCAGACTGCCGGACTATGGATATAAACCTAAACAAGCTTTAAGGCCATTTCTAGTTCCTCAAGAGACCTAGTGGATAAGAAAGGGGGGCTCTCTAGGCAAAGAGGGATGTTAAAGGTTATGGTTTCTCACCACTCCAGGCAAAGTTTAGGGCAGTTTGGTAGAAGATAAGGAGCTGGATCTTTCTTCTCTGTCTATAAAGTCGACAGCATTTCTTATCAGTATGTTTTAGCAGATTCAGGAGCAATAGAACTGGTTGGGTTGGGTTTGTCTTAGGTAGTCCTAGAGAAAGAAAGTTCAGCTTCTGCCCAATCTTCCCCACAACTGCTATTATAGACCAAATAGGCGTGGTCTGGGAGTAGCCCAACAGCAGTAGCCTGGAGGACTGATTGTATGGAGGGCATGACCAGGTATTTTAGGGGCAGGGCTGCCGAGGTATTCAGGGACTAGGCACCTCATGCAAAATTAATTCTCTAAAAGACAAATTGCTGAAAACTGACTAGACAGTTTTCTTTTGCACATAGCATTGGTACCTGCGATGGTCAGTTTTATGTGTCAACTCGGTATTTGTTCAGCTGTTTGGTCAAATACCAGTTTACATGTTGCTGTGAAGGTGTTTTGTAGCTGTGATTAATGGCTATAATCACTTGACTTTAAATAAAGCCGATTACCCCCCACAGTGTGGGCTGGCCTCATCCAATCAGTTCAATGTCTTATGAGCAGAAACAGAGGTTTCCTCAAGAGGAAGGCATTCAGCTTCAGGACTGTGACATAGAAATTCTGCAGGCCTTCCCTGTAGATTTTGGACCTGCCAGCCTCCACAGTTGTGTGAGCCAATTCCTTAAAATAAATCTCTTAATGTACATATACATATATCCTGTTGGTTCTGTTGATTTGGAGAACCCTCACTGATACTGTGTCTAAATTCATTTAGCTGCTTAGCTCCCACTTAGAAGTGAAAACATATGATGTTTGGTTTTCCATTTCTGAGTTACTTCACTTAGAATAATAGTTTTCAATTCCATTCAGGTTGCTGTGAGTGCCATTATTTCATTCCTTTTTATGACTGAGTAGTATTACTTGATATATCTATATACCACATTTTCTTCTTTTCTTTTCTTTTCTTTTTCTTTTTTCTTTTCTTTTCTTTCCCTTTCCTTTCCTTTCCTTTCCTTTTGCTTTCCTTTCCTTTCCTTTCCTTTCTTTTCTTTTTTTTTTTGATGGAGTCTCACTCTGTTGCCAAGGCTGGAGTGCAGTGGCATGATCTCGGCTCACTGCAACCTCTACCTCCTGGATTCAAGTGGTTCTCCTGCCTCAGCCTCCTGAGTAGCTGGGATTACAGGCATGTGCCACCATGCTTGGCTAATTTTTGTATTTTTAGTAGAGACAGGGTTTCACCATGTTGGTTAGGCTGGTCTCGAACTCCTGACCTCATGATCCACCAGCCTTGGCCTCCCGAAATGCTGGGATTACAGGCGTGAGCCACTGTGCCCAACCATGACATTTTCTTTGTCCACTCATTGATCGATGGGCATTTGGGCTGGTTGCATGTTTTTGCAACTGAAAATTGTGCTGCTGTAAACATGTGTGTGCAAGTATTTTTTTCACATAATGACTTCTTTTCCTCTGGGTAGATACCTAGTCATGGGATTGCTGGATCAAATGGTAGATCTACTTTTAGTTTTTTGTTGCAGGAAGTCAGGGACCCTGAACGGAGGGACCGGCTGGAGCCGTGGCAGAGGAACATAAATTGTGAAGATTTCATTTTAATATGGACACCTATCAGTTCCCAAAATTAAAACTTTTATAGTTTCTTACACCTGTCTTTACTGCAATCTCTGAACATAAATTGTGAAGATTTCATGGACATTTATCAGTTCCCAAATAATACTCTTATAATTTCTTATACCTGTCTTTACTTTAATCTCTTAATCCTGTTATCTTCGTAAGCTGAGAATGTACGTCACCTCAGGACCACTATTGTACAAATTGATTGTAAAACATGTGTGTTTGAACAATATGAAATCAGTGCACCTTGAAAAAAAACAGAATAACAGCAATTTTCAGGAAACAAGGGAAGACAACCATAAGGTCTGACTGCCTGCGGGGTCGGGCAGGATAGAGCCATATTTTTCTTCTTGCAGAGAGCCTATAAATGGACGTGCAAGTAGGGAAGATACTGAATTCTTTTCCTAGCAAGGAATATTAATAATTAAGATACTGAGAAAGGAATGCATTCCTGGCGGGGGAGGGGGGCATCTATAAACGGCCGCTCTGGGAGTGTCTGTCTTATGTAGTTGAGATAAGGACTGAAATTTGCCCTGGTCTCCTGCAGTACCCTCAGGCTTAGTAGGGTAGGGAAAATAACCCCACCCTGGTGAATTTGAGGTCAGACCGATTCTCTGCTCTCGAACCCTGTTTTCTGTTGTTTAAGATGTTTATCAAGACAATACGTGCACAGCCGAACATAGACCCTCATCATTAATTCTAATTTTGCCCTTTGCCTTGTGATCTTTGCTTTGCCCTTTGCCTTCTGATCTTTTTGCCCTTTGAAGCATGTGATCTTTATGACCTACTCCCTGTTCTTGCACCCCCTCCCCTTTTGAAGTCCTTAATAAAAACCTGCTGGTTTTGTGCCTCAGGGGCATCACGGTCCTACCGATATGTGATGTCATCCCCAGAGGCCCAGCTGTAAAATTCCTCTCTTTGTACTCTTTCTCTTTATTTCTCAGCCAGCTGACACTTAGGGAAAATAGAAAGAACCTACATTGAAATATTGCGGGTGGGTTCCCCCGATAGTTCTTTAAGGAATCTCCACACTATTTTCCACACACAAAGGTATAAGGATGATACATTGGAGTTTGGGGACTTGGGGGAAAGGGAGGGATGGGGGTGAAGGATAACAGACTATACATTGGGTATAGTTTACACTGCTCGGGTGAGGGGTGCACCAAAATCTCAGAAATAACCACTAAAGAACTTATTCATGTAACCAAACACCACTTGCTCCTTAAAAACCTATTGAAATAGAAAATAAATTTAGAAATACAAAAAGAAAAGAAATTAAAAATAAATAAATAAAATTTGGCAACTAGAAAATTTAAAAAAATATATATTTTCAATTGGTGGTTGGTTGAATCCAAAAAAGTAAAATAAATTTGAGCTGCTGTCATGCAGTCGGCTTGCATCAGCTAGCTCTATGTCTAAGGCTTTAAATACTTTAGGGAAACCAGTCTGGTGATGAGAGAGTTTCCTTGTAACATGGTTTTTGTTTGGAAAGGCATGCATTCCTCTTGAAGGGGATTTTCCAAGGGATCCCTACCAAACACCACTCTTAGATTCTTATATTGGAGAGACCAAACAATAGCATTTGCCACTCCCAACCCTGATCTGGTACAGTTTCCCTAGCCCAATTCAGGAGAAAATGTCCCAGAATTTCCAGAGGATTATCGAATACTTTTCTGGGGACTGACAGAGCAACTTGCTCTACCAGTATTATATGTATACTGCTTTTTTTTTTTCTGAGACGGGGTTTCACCATGTTGGCCAGGATGGTCTCCATCTCTTGACCTCATGATCTTCCCTCCTTGGCCACCCAAAGTGCTGGGATTACAGGTGTGAGCCACCACGCCTGGCCAATTTTTGTGTTTTTAGTAGAGACGGGGTTTCATCATGTTGGCCAGGTTGGTCTCAATCTCTTGACCTCATGATCCACGCTCCTTGGCCTCCCAAAGTGCTGGGATTAGAGGCGTGAGCCACCATGCCTGGCCAACTTTTGTGTTTTTAGTAGAGACGGGGTTTTGTCACGTTGCCCAAGCTGGTCTTGAAGTCCTGACCTCGTGATCCACCCACCTCAGCCTCCCAAAGTGCTGGGATTGCAGGTGTGAGCCACCGCACCCCCACGTATACTGATTTTTACTGTATTTCACAGTGCTCTCAGAAACACTGTCTTGATGAACCTTTGACATAGGTATGGCAGAGGCTACTTTGTTTTTTCACACCAGTTTCCTCTTTCTTCCCCAATAAAGACCTTCAATATTTTGCTGAGTTAATTGCCATCCAGTAAAAAGACAACTAGTTCTCTGTGAAGCTAGGTGACGTCTAGCTTGTTTTGGCAGTATATCATTGTGGTTAGGTACACATATTCTGGAATCAGGCTATGTAGGTTGCGTTCAGATCTCTGCTTCATCCTTTACTGGCTGTAAATTTACTTCTCTATGCCTTCGTTTCTGCATCTGTAAAATTATATAATAATTGTACCTGTTGTATTGAGTTTCTCTGAAAAATAAATGAGTTTATATTTGTAAAGCTTTCAGATGAGAGCCTAGCACATAGTAAATGCTATAGAGATTCTAACTATTATTTTTACTTTGGCCAACAAGATGAAAGTGTTGTGTGGGATACATAGCAAGTTTTGTTAAAGGGAAGGGGCAAGTCCATCTGCTCCTTTGTACTTAATCATAGGTGAAATGGGGTTGAAGCTTGAATAGCCATGTTAGCCACAAGATGAGGCAACAAGCTAAGAAGGAAGAGCAAGATAGAGCCTAGGCCTCTGATGACTGATGGCTGTGGATGTGCCACAACAATTCTGGACTCTGTATCTATCTCCAGACTTCTTTTCATGAGAAAAAAAAGAAACTTCCATTTTGTTTAAGACACTGTTGTTGTTATTACTTTTTGTGGTTAAATGCAGCCAAACTTAATCTTAACTGATTTAATAAGTATGGAGGAGGCGCTACCTGCTTTTTATAGTTGAGAGATTAAGTATGGTCATCCAGTAAGAGTCATAATGTTCGACTGAGGGGAAAACAGTGGTTTCAATAACCCTTATATAGTCTAGCTTGTGACCTGGTATGAGGGAAATCTGCCAGATCTACATGTGGAGAAAGGCATTCATTTTCATCCTAGTTCTCTCCTCACCCCCCTCCCCTAACCTGAGCAGAGATGCTTAGCTATTAGCTATCTTTTCCCCCAGTGTGGACATCAAAAAAAGACTGGGACCACATTGATAATTGTGTTTAAGAGGCAGTTAGAGCCCTTTGTTTTCCAAGGCAAACTTTTCTAGACTCATCAAGGTGTTATATCTATTTCCATCCTTCTTCCTGGAATCTCCCTTCCCCAATTCCCACTGCACACTGAGTCTAGTCGATGCTGTCAGGTCCAACCAAAGACCCATCTTTTTTAGACAACCTTCTCTGATTATTCTAGTTCCTTCTCAATGGCTTGTTTAAAGTTCTAGCAATGGACCCAGTTCCAAGATGGCTGAATAGGAACAGCTCCAGTCTACAGCTCCCAGCGTGAGCCATGCAGAAGACAGGTGATTTCTGCATTTCCAACTGAGGTACTGGGTTCATCTCACTGGGGCTTATCAGACAGTGGGTTCAGCCCATAGAGTGTGAGCCGAAGCAGGGTGGGACATCGCCTCACCCAGGAAGCACAAGGGGTCAAGGAATTTCCTTTCCTAGCCAAGGGAAGCCATGACAGATGGTACCTGGAAAATCGGGACACTCCCACCCTAATATTGCACTTTTCCAATGGTCTTAGCAAATGGCACACCAGGAGATTATATCCTGTGCATGGCTCAGAGGGTTCCACGCCCATGGAGCCTCACTCACTGCTAGCACGACAGTCTGAGATCAAACTGCAAGGTGGCAGTGAGGCTGGGGGAGGGGCGTCCACCATTGCTGAGGCTTGAGCAGGTAAACAAAGTGGCTGGGAAGCTCGACTTGGGTGAAGCCCACTGCAGCTCAAGGAGGCCTGCCTGCGTCTGTAGACTGCACCTCTGGGGGCAGGGCATAGCTGAATAAAAGGCAGCAGAAACTTCTGCAGACTTAAACGTCCCTGTCTGACAGCTTTGAAGAGAGTAGCGGTTCTCCCAGCATGGAGTTTGAGATCTGAGAACAGACAGACTGCCTCCTCAAGTGGGTCCCTGACCCTTGAGTAGTCTAACGGGGAGACACCTCCCAGTAGGGGCTGACTGACACCTCATACAGCCGGGTGCCCCTCTGAGATGAAGCTTCCAGAGGAAGGATCAGGCAGTAACATTTGCTGTTCTGTAATGTTTGCTGTTCTGCAGCCTCCGCTGGTGATACTCAGGCAAACAGGGTCTGGAGTGGACCTCCAGCAAACTCCAACAGACCTGCAGCTGAGGGTCCTGACTGTTAGAAGGAAAACTAACAAACAGAAAGGACATCCACACCAAAACCCCATCTGTACGTCACCATCATCAAAGACCAAAAGTAGATAAAACCACAAAGATGGGGAAAAAACAGAGAAGAAAAGCTGAAAATTCTAAAAATCAGAGTGCCTCTTCCCTTCCAAAGGAACGCAGCTCCTCGCCAGCAATGGAACAAAGCTGGATGGAGGATGACTTTGACGAGTTGAGAGAAGAAGGCTTCAGACGATCGGTAATAACAAACCTCTCCAAGCTAAAGGAGGATGTTCGAGCCCATTGCAAAGAAGCTAAAAACCTTGAAAAAAGATCAGGCAAATGGGTAACTAGAATAAACAGCATAGAGAAGACCTTAAATGACCTGATGGAGCTGAAAACCATGGCATGAGAACTACGTGACTCATGCACAAGCTTCAGTAGCTGATTCGATCAACTGGAAGAAAGGGTATCAGTGATGGAAGATCAAATGAATGAAACGAAGCGAGAAGAGAAGTTTAGAGAAAAAAGAGTAAAAAGAAACGAACAAAGCCTCCAAGAAATATGAGACTATGTGAAAAGACCAAATCTACGTCTGATTGGTGTACCTGAAAGTGATGGGGAGAATGGAACCAAGTTGGAAAACACCCTGCAGTATATTATCCAGGAGAACGCCCCCAACCTCGTAAGGTAGACCAATATTAAAATTCAGGAAATACAGAGAACGCCACAAAGATACTCCTCAAGAAGAGCAACTCCAAGACACATAATTGTCAGATTCACGAAAGTTGACACGAAGGAAAAAATGTTAAGGGCAGCCAGAGAGAAACGTCGGGTTATCCACAAAGGGAAGCCCATCAGACTAACAGTGGATTTCTCGGCAGGAACTCTACCAGATTTCCACCACTCTAGCCAGAAGAGAGTGGTGGCCAATATTCAGCATTCTTAAAGAAAAGAATTTTCAACCCGGAATTTCATATCCAGCCAAACTAAGCTTCATAAGTGAAGGAGAAATAAAATACTTTACAGACAAGCAAATGCTGAGAGATTTTGTCATCACCAGGCCTGCCTTACAAGAGCTCCTGAAAGAAGCACTAAACATGGAAAGGAACAACTGGTACCAGCCACTGCAAAAACATGCCAAATTGTAAAGACCATCGAGGCTAGGAAGAAACTGCATCAACTAACGAGCAAAATAACCAGCTAACATCATGACAGGATCAAATTCACACATAACAATATTAACCTTAAATGTAAATGGGCTAAATGCTCCAATTAAAAGACACAGACTGGCAAATTGGATAAAGAGTCAAGACCCATCAGTGTGCTGTATTCAGGAGACCCATCTCACATGCAGAGACACACATAGGCTCAAAATAAAGGGATGGAGGAAGATCTACCAAGCAAATGGAAAACAAAAAAAGAAAAGCAGGGGTTGCAATCCTAGTCTCTGATAAAACAGACTTAAGCAAACAAAGATCCAAAGAGACAAAGAAGGCCATTACATAATGATAAAGGGATCAATTCAACAAGAAGAGCTAACTATCCTAAATATATATGCACCCAATACAGGAGCTCCCAGATTCATAAAGCAAATCCTTAGAGACCTACTGAAATGCCTAACCTTGTTTTTACTCTAACTCGTTACTTTGAATTTTATCCTGCTTGTCTCTTTAATCACCTAGCCTTGCTTCTCATGTAAATAAGGCTCTCTCTAGCTGAGAAAACTGGACAAACTCCAATTGACCCCTTAATTTACAAGACACAAAGGGCTCTTTACCCAACCCCCTTCTGTAAGGAGATGGCCTGTGTAAACAGATCCTCAGCATTTCAAAGGAGCCCGATTAACTGATAAGATACTAGCACCAACAATGTATGAAGTTCCCAGGATTTTTCTCCAGGAGATAACAACGTAAAACCTTGAGTTCATGTCCCGTATAGACCCTATATCTAATTATAATGAAAGATTTAAAACCTTGCACCTGGTACCATTGCTCTTTTTGTAACCATTTGTCTTTTAAATTGTTTATCTCTCTGTAACCATTTTGCTTCTTTTGATTCTTGCATGTTTTTACTTCTGTAGAATTATTGCATTTGAGTCCCCCTTCCCTTCCTAAACCTAGGTACAAAAGTTAATCAAGCCCCTTTCTCGTGGCCAAGAGAATTCTGAGCGTTAGCCATCTCTTTGGCCACCGGCTTAATAAAGGACTCTTAATTCGTCTCAAAGTGTGGCATTTCTCTAACTCGCTTGGGTACAACACTACAAAGAGACTTAGACTCCCACACAATAATAATGGGAGACTTTAACACCCCACTGTCAACATCAGACAGATGAATGAGACAGAAAGTTAACAAGGATAACCAGTAATTAAAGTCAGCTCTGCACCAAGCAGACCTAATAGACATCTACAGAACTCTCCACCCCAAATCAACAGAATATACATTCTTCTCAGCACCACATCGCGCTTATTCCAAAATTGACCACATAGTTAGAAGTAAAGCAGTCCTCAGCAAATGTAAAAGAACAGAAATTATAACAAACTGTCTCTCAGACCACAGTGCAATCAAACTAGAACTCAGGATTAAGAAACTCACTCAAAACCGCTCAACTACATGGAAACTGAACAACCTGCTCCTGAATGACTATGGGGTACATAACGAAATGAAGGCAGAAATAAAGATGTTCTTTGTAACCAATGAGAACAAAGACACAACATAGCAGAATCTCTGGGACACATTTAAAGCAGTGTGTAGAGGGAAATTTATAGCACTAGATGCCCACAAGAGAAAGCAGGAAAGATCTAAAATTGACACCCTAACATCACAATTAAAAGAACTAGAAGCAAGAGCAAACACATTCAAAAGCTAGCAGAAGGCAAGAAATAACTAAGATCAGAGCAGAACTGAAGGAGATAGAGACACAAAAAACCGTTCAAAAAAATCAGTGAATCCAGGAGCTGTTTTTTTGAAAAGATCAACAAAATTGATAGACTGCTAGCAAGACTAATAAAGAAGAAAAGAAAGAAGAATCAAATAGATGCCATAAAAAATGATAACGGGGATATCACCACTGATCCCACAGAAATACAAACTGCCATCAGAGAATACTATAAACACCTCTACGCAAATAAACTAGAAAATCTAGAAGAAATGCATAAATTCCTTGACACATACACCCTCCCAAGACTAAACCAGGAAGAAGTTGAATCCCTGAATAGACCAATAACAGGCTCTGAAATTGAGGCAATAATTAGTAGCCTACTAACCAAAAAAAGTCCAGAACCAGATGGATTCACAGCCGAATTCTACCAGAGGTACAATGAGGAGCTGGTACCATTCCTTCTGAAACTATTCCAATCAATGGAAAAAGAGGGAATCTGCCCTAACTCATTTTATGAGGCCAGCATCATCCTGATACCAAAGCCTGGCAGAGACACAACAACAAAAAAGAGAGAATTTTAGACCAATATCCCTGATGAACATCTATGCAAAAATCCTCAATAAAATACTGGCAAACCGAATCCAGCAGCACATCAAAAAGCTTATCCACCACGACCAAGTGGGCTTCATCCCTGGGATGCAAGGCTGGTTCAACATACGCAAATCAATAAACGCAATCCAGCATATAAACAGAACCAAAGACAAAAACCACATGATTATCTCAATAGATGCAGAAAAGGCCTTTGACAAAATTCAACAGCCCTTCATGATAAAAACTCTCAATATATTAGGTATTGATGGGATGTATCTCAAAATAATAAGAGCTATTTATGACAAACCCACAGCCAATATCATACTGAATGGGCAAAAACGGGAAGCATTCCCTTTGAAAACTGGCACAAGACAGGGATGCCCTCTCTGACCATTCCTATTCAACATAGTGTTGGAAGTTCTGGCCAGGGCAATCAGGCAGGAGAAAGAAATAAAGGTATTCAATTAGGAAAAGAGGAAGTCAAATTGTCCCTGTTTGCAGATGACATGATTGTATATTTAGAAAACCCCGTTGTCTCAGCCCAAAATCTCCTTAAGCTGATTAGCAACTTCAGCAAAGTCTCAGGATACAAAATCAATGTGCAAAAATCACAAGGATTCTTATACACAAATAACAGACAAACAGAGAGCCAAATCATGAGTGAACTCCCATTCAATTGCTTCAAAGAGAATGAAATACCTAGGAATCCAACTTACAAGGGATGTGAAAGACCTCTTCAACGAGAACTACAAACCACTGCTCAATGAAATAAATGGAATAACATTCCATGCTCATGGCTAGGAAGAATCAATATCGTGAAAATGGCCATACTGCCCAAGGTAATTTATAGATTCAATGCCATCCCCATCAAGCTACGAATGACTTTCTTCATAGAATTGGAAAACACTACTTTAAAGTTCATATGGAACCAAAAAAGAGCCTGCATTGCAAGACAATCCTAAGCCAAAAGAACAAAGCTGGAGGCATCACGCTACCTGACTTCAAACTATACTACAAGGCTACAGTAACCAAAACAGCATGGTACTGGTACCAAAACAGACATATAGACCAATGGAACAGAACAGAGGCCCCAGAAATAATACTACACATCTACAACAATCTGATCTTTGACAAAACTGGCAAAAACAAGAAATGGGGAAAAGATTCCTTATTTAATAAATGGTGCTGGGAAAACTGGTTAGTCATATGTAGAAAGCTGCAACTGGATCCCTTCCTTATACCTTATACAAAAATTAATTCAAGATGGATTAAAGACTTAAATGTTAGACCTAAAACCATAAAAACCCTAGAAGAAAACCTAGGCAATACCATTCAGGACATAGGCATGGGAAAGTACTTCATGTCTAAAACACCAAAAGCAATGGCAACAAAAGCCAAAATTGACAAATGGGATCTAATTAAACTAAAGAGCTTCTGCACAGCAAAAGAAACTACCATCAGAGTGAACAGGCAACCTACAGAATGGGAGAAAATTTTTGCAAGCTACACATCTGACAAAGGGCTAATATCCAGAATCTACAAAGAACTTAAACAAATTTACAAGAAAAAAATCAAACAATCCCATCAAAAAGTGGGCAAAGAATAGGAACAGACACTTCTCAAAAGAAGACATTTATGCAGCCAACAGACACATGAAAAATTGCTCATCATCACTGGCCATCAGAGAAATGCAAATCAAAACCACAATGAGATACCATCTCACACCAGTTAGAATGGCAATCATTAAAAAGTCAGGAAACAACAGGTGCTGGAGAGGATGTGGAGAAATAGGAACACTTTTACACTGTTGGTGGGAGTGTAAACTAGTTCAACCATTGTGGAAGACAGTGTGGCGATTCCTCAAGAATCTAGAACCAGAGATAACATTTGACCCAGCAATCCCATTACTGGGTATATACCCAAAGGATTATAAATCATGCTACTATAAAGACACATGCACACGTATGTTTATTGCAGCACTATTCACAATAGCAAAGACTTGGAACCAACCCAAATGTCTGTCAATAATAGACTGGATTAAGAAAATGTGGCACATATACACCATGGAATACTATGCAGCCATAAAAAAGAATGAGTTCATGTCCTTTGTAGGGACATGGATGAAGCTGGAAACCATCATTCTGAGCAAACTATCGCAAGGACAGAAAACCAAACACTGCATGTTCTCACTCATAGGTGGGAACTGAACAATGAGAACACTTGGACACAGGGTGGGGAACATCACACACCAGGGCCTGTCGTGAGGTGGGGGTAGGGAGGAGGGATAGCATTAGGAGATATGCCTAATGTAAATGATGAGTTAATGGGTGCAGCACACCAACATGGCATATGTATACATATGTTACAAACCTGCATGTTGTGCACATGTACCTTAGAACTTAAAGTATAATAAATAAATAAATAAATAAATAAATAAATAAATAAATAAATAAAGTTCTAGCAACAAGGCCCAGTGGCTTGCTACTCCCTGATAGAAGGAAGCATGAGCCTCCATTATCTGTGATGCTTTGAGAGCTACGCCCATGAAACAATGAAGAAAGAAAGAGGTCCCTACTATGCAGCATAATTAGCTGAATGAAACCTGGTGATCAGGGGAGTGATATGTCATGGATGACCTCCCATTTTATCTCCTCCTCTTTGAACTCTTACAATTCTTATTCATGTTATCCAGAAGTCAACTCAAGTCTTGGGTTGATTGAGAAATTTCATATTGCCATGTTATTGAGAATAACTTGTCTTTCCACTCTATTGCCTAGAGCCTTCCTTTGCATATCCAAAGTATCTTTTATTTATAGTAGCCCATCTTTTCCAAAGTACCTTACTTTAGCAGTATAAAGAACTAGCAGAGGCTATGAAATATATTTTTCTTCTCCTTTCCCACCAATCGAGAGGAAGGGAACATATTTCCACTAGTCTGAAATATGCCTCCTCCCTTAGCATACAAAAGTGGAAAAATAAGTTTTGAGTTTAAAAATTAACTTTAAAATTAAATGTTACACTAATAATGTTTTGTATTTATTGTTTACTATGGAAAGCACTATGTGAAATCCTTTATGTACATTATTTTATTTAATAACTGTACATATTTTATAGACAAAGAAAGAGACTTGGGAAGGTTAAATAGCTTGTCCAAATTCACATAGCTGATATTTGAACTCAGGTCAGTCTAACTCCAAATTTCATTAATTCAGCAGCATGCTATACTGCCTGTCTTTTTCAGTACTCCTTACTTAATCTGTATAATTTAATTAAACATTTGGCAGTGTAGTATAGTGGATATAATGGCTCCAGCACCAGACCTGGGTTTGAATCTGAACTTGTTCTCTTGCTAGTGGTATGACCTTGGGCATACATACATCATTAAATGAATGAATGAAAAACATGTCTTATAGGAATGTGGTGAAGATTAGATGTGAACATTCCCAGCACACAGCAGATGCTAGATGAAAGTGTTTTCCCCTCTGTTCTTCTTCTTTCATGTGTTTAGCTTGTGTTCCCAAGGAGACTACAAATACCTTAAGGAGAGAGACCATATGTTTGATTTCTTGTATAGCCTCAGAATCATACACAGTGCTAGGCACATGATAGTAGGGCAACTACAACTTTTGATATTGACTTAAAGGAAGCATTTTGTATTAAAATATGACAACTGCAAAATAGTTTGAGAGACTTTTCTCCACTTTAGATGCAAATAATTAACCAGCAAAATATCACCTTGGTCCTCTTCCTTTGTAGTATGTGGCAATAGCATAAGTTTATTTCTAAATACTTTAGCAAATATTTTCTAGCTTCTAACTCAGGAGATGAGTAATTTTTGCTGAAAGCATTTCCATTTTACTTATTTCCATATCCTCTACCAAAATGAGAATTGGCTTTTGATCTGAGAATAACTTTGGAAAGCCTTGGCTGGACATCGTTAGGGCATTAAAAAAAGTCTTCTTGTAAATTGAAGTTCCGTGTAGATTCTGGATATTAGGTCTTTGTCAGATGAATAGATTGCAATAATTTTCTCCCATTGTGTAGGTTTCCTGTTCACTTTGATGATAGTTTCTTTTGCTGTGTAGTTTAATTAGATCCCATTTGTCAATTTTGGCTTTTGTTGCAATTGCTTTTGGCGTTTTTGTCATGAAGTCTTTGCCCATGCCTATGTCCTGAATGGTATTGCCTAGGTTTTCTTCTAGGGTTTTTATGGTTTTGGGTTTTACATTTAAGTCCTTAATCCATCTTAAGTTAATTTTTGTATAAAGTGTAAGGAAGGGGTCTAGTTTCAGTTTTCTGCATATGGCTAGCCAGTTTTCCCAGCACCATTTATTGACTAGGGAATCCTTTCCCCATTTCTTGTTTTTGTCATGTTTGTCAAAGATCTGATGATTGTAGATGTGTGGTGTTATTTCTGAGGTCTCTGTTCTGTTCCATTGGTCTATATGTCTGTTTTGGTACCAGTGCCATGCTGTTTTGGTTACTGTAGCCTTGTAGTCGTATAGTTTGAAGTCAGCTAGTGTGATGCCTCCAGCTTTGTTCTTTTTACTGAGGATTGTCTTG
Source organism: Gorilla gorilla gorilla (assembly GCF_029281585.2). Classification (NCBI taxonomy): domain Eukaryota; kingdom Metazoa; phylum Chordata; class Mammalia; order Primates; family Hominidae; genus Gorilla; species Gorilla gorilla. The sequence continues at coordinate 132,527,666 of NC_073247.2, forward strand.
GCTATATGGGCTCTTCTTTGGTTCCATATAAGATGTAAAGTAGATTTTTCTAATTCTGTGAAGAATATCAATGGTAGTTTGATGGGAGTAGCATTGAATCTATAAATTACTTTGGGCAGTATAGCCATTTTCACAATACTGATTCCTATCCGTGAGGATGGAATGCTTTTCCATTTGTTTGTGTCCTCTCTGACTTCCTTGAGCAGTGGTTTATAGTTCTCCTTGAAGAAATCCTTCACATCCCTTGTTATGTATTTCTAGGTATATTATCCTGTTTGTAGCAATTGTGAATGGTAGTTCATTCATGATTTGGCTCTCTGTTTGTCTATTGTTGGTGTACAGGAATACTTGTGATTTTTGCACATTGATTTTGTATCCTGATATTTTGCTGAAGTTGCTTATCAGCTTAAGAAGTTTTTGGGCTGAGATGATGGGGTTTTCTAAATATACAATCATGTCATCTGCAAACAGGGACAATTTGACTTCTTGTCTTCCTATTTGAATACCCTTTATTTCCTTCTCTTGCCTGATTTTCCTGACCAGAGCTACCAATACTGGGTTGAATAGGAGTGGTGCTAGAGGGAGTCCTTGTCTTGTACCAGTTTTCAAAGGGAATGCTTCCAGCTTTTGCCCATTCAGTATGATATTGGCTGTGGGTTTGTCATAAATAGCTCTTATTATTTTGAGATACGTCCCATCAATACCTAATATATTGAGAGTTTTTAGCATGAAGGGCTATTGAATTTTGTCAAAGGCCTTTTCTACATCTATTGAGATAATCATGTGGTTTTTGTCTTTGGTTCTGTTTATGTGCTGGATTATGTTTATTGATTTGTGTATGTTGAACCAGCCTTGCACCCCAGGGATGAAGCCGAATTGATCATGGTGGATAAGTTTTTTGATGTGGTGCTGGATTTGGTTTGCCAGTATTTTATTGAGGATTTTCGCATCAATGTTCATCAGGGATATTGGCCTGAAGTTTTTTTTGTGTGTATGTGTGTGTCTCTGCAACAACCCCATCAAAAAGTGGGCAAAGGATATCAACAGACACTTCTCAAAAGAAGACATTTATGCGGCCAATAAACATGTGAAAAAAAGCTCAGCATCACTGATCATTAGAGAAATGCAAATCAAAACCACAATGAGATACCATCTCACGTCAGTAAGAATGGCGATTATTAGAAAGTCAAGAAACAATAGATACTGGCGAGGCTGTGGAGAAATAGGAACACTTTTACACTGTTGGTGGGAATGTAAATTAGTTTAACCACTGTGGAAGACAGTGTGGCAATTCCTCAAGGATCTAGAACCAGAAATACCATTTGACCCAGCAATCCCATTACTGGTATATACCCAAAGGATTATAAATCATTCTACTATAAAGACACATGCACACATATGTTTATTGCAGCACTATTTACAATAGCAAAGACTTGGAACCAACCCAAATGCCCATCAATGATTGACTGGATAAAGAAAATGTGGTACATATACACCATGGAATACTATGCAGCCATAAAAAGGAATGAGATTATATCCTTTGCAGGGACTTGAATGAAGCTGGAAGCCATCATCCTCAGCAAACTAACGCAGGAACAGAAAACCAAATACCGTATATTCTCACTCATAAGTGGGAGTTGAACAATGAGAACACATGGGCACAGGGAGGGGAACAACACACACTGGGGCCCGTGGGGGGTGGGGGCAAGGGGAGGGAACCTAGATGATGGGTCAATAGGTGTAGCAAACCACCATGACACGCGTATACCTATGTAACAAACCTGTGCATTCTGCACATGTATCCCAGAACTTAAAGTAAAAAAAGAAGAAAAGAGTTTTAAGTTAGTTCACTCAGATGACTAGTCAAGTTAAAAAACATTAGCCAAACTATTTGTTTGACTGAGTAGTGTGTTTGACTAGGTTAATTGACAGGAGTTTTGCAGTTAAAGTTACTGAGGGCATGTCTTGATATTTTAGGGCTTTGTGTTTAAATCATTATTTGAGATCCTGGAAGAGAGGTTAAAAGACATGGACAATAGGCAAAAGGTCCAATATACATCTAAAATGAATTCCTAATGGAGGTACTAGAGAGAATGGGGGACAGCTAATTTTTAAAGAGATAATGAATTTTTTTTCAGAATTGATGAATGATGGGAGTCTTGAAATTCAAAAAGCATGAGTCCTAAGTAGAATGAGTAAAAATAAGCCTGCTTCTAGATATATCATAGTAAAATTGCAGAGCATGAAAAACAAAGAAAAGCTCTTAGAATTTACTTGCTCAAGATCATAAAACTAGTTAGTAGTGAAGCCAGTATTCAAACCCTGTGTTTTTGACCACTACTAGTACCAGGTCATCTAGTTACAAGCTCCAATTTACAGATGAGGCAATTGAGGTCAAAAGATGACAGAGATTAGTTTTTGGAGTTTAATGGTAGTAGGTCTTGAAGTTATACTGGTTTCTTTACCTCAGATTTAGGAAAATCTCCATTGTGAGTGGTAAGATGAGCCACACTGTACCTTGGAAGCAATAATTCATGGGTTGTGGACTGTTGTTTCCAGAATGATCAACAGACACTGCAGAACATAGCTAACAAAAATGTCCAACACTTATGTAGTGCTTACCATGTGACATTAACCCAGTTAATTTTCATGTCAACTCAATGAGTTAGATAATGGTTTTATGATAGTCTTTTAGATGGGAAACTAAGGCACTCAGAGGAGGAAAGTAATTTGCCACATTCACAAAGCTAGTAAGCAGAAAAGCCAGGATTTACACCCTAGGCAGCCTGGCTGGTGAGTGTTTAACCTCTGCGCTATACTTCTGCTAGCACAAACAAAATAAACCCTGTGAAGTCGGAAACTGTGTCTGTCTTGTTCACTGCTGTATCCCTAGGACCCAGTATAATGCTTGGCACATAATAGATACTCAATAAATATTTCTTACATTAATGAAGTAATAAATAAGTGAATAAATTTGATTTGTGATGCCATATTCAGTGTGGCTGTGTGGACTGAACTGTTCCATTACCAGCTAGCTACTTAGTAATAGTGAAATTTCTCACAAATGGAACAAATTTGCACCTGGGCAATTAGAGCTGTGCCTAACTACCCTTTGCTCACATCATCAGTTTTACTCTGCAGCCTTGGAGATCTACTAAAGTGAATCTCCTGGTTCTGAGTCCCAGCTGAACCCTAGATGCAACCTGCTGACTTGTGATTGTTTGGAGCCTGAGGCAACAGGACCCTGGGTGGAGAGATTCCAAGTTATGATTTAAAAATATGTATCTGTACCACAGAGTCAACATTAGGCAGCTGGAAACTATTCACATCCTGTATATTCTCTGTAGGGGTAGGGGGACTGACTGATCATGTGATCACAGAGCACACAGATTGTTAGCAGGATAAAATAATCAACATGCTTAAAACATAAAAGCTTCTGAGGGGCAATGGGAAGCCATCTGTCGCTTAGCTCTGAGACCAAACTCAAGGCTGGTGTTAGGCCTCTTGTGTGTTACAGTTTCATTTTACTCTTAATTCAAACCAGATTCCTATTAAAACAGACTCCTAATAAAGCTTAACAGCCTAAGTGGGTAATCACTCTCTTAAAAATGAAATCTCACTGCCTCCACTCTGGGGCCCTTATATGGCATTATACAATTTTTAAAGTTTTTTGAGAGTAAGTTTCCATTGAAAAGATGGCAGAGATTTACTTGTCTATCAGTCCTCAGAGTACATAGCTATATTTACAATGGAATCATTGGTATTCTCAGTTTGATGATGCAACTTGGTAAAGCTAATGTGTCATTCACTGTTTAATATGATTATATCTATTCAGGAACTTTGATCTGAGCACTAAAACTGATGGGTTTCTTCAGTAAAGTAATTAGTAAAAGACTAATTTAATAATGCAACTGACTTTGTTCATCACCTCTACACTGAACACCTCTACACTGTTTTTTTGAATTGTTTGCTCCAACCAGTTGGTTTGAAACTCTGTAGTTATGTTCCCAATAAAACCAGGCTACAAGTTGGTCAAACCAGTTGCTTAGATAGTGCAAACACCTGAATGACTACAGGCGTGACTTTCCAAAAACATTGGCATTCTGTTGTCCTCTCTTGATCAGAAATAGAGAGATTTGGTCATTCAATCATGACAAAAAAGATAATGAAAGTGTAAATTATTAACAGAATGTTATCAACACATACTATTTTCCTCATTACAATGTGACTATTTGTCAAGGGTGTTGTTGCCTGAGAAATCAGTGATATGGGAGGCAAATTGGTAATAATACACTCATCTTTTCTAAATTAGAAGACTTCAACTAGGCTTGAACATCATTAGTAAATGCTCCTTTTCCTCTGAATAAACTCTTTAATTTACATCCATCATCAAACATTTCCTAAGACAAAAGCTGGTGATCTTTTGATTGCAGGCACTATTCTCACTGATAATTGTCATTAACCGAATAGAGCTGGATCTATTCTCTTTTCTATGTATTTCTTTTTACCATAACATGAGTATTCTGCTTTCTTAGGTATATAACTAAAAGATGGATAAATCAAAGAGGTAGAAGAATTATCTTTGATTGAAGGAGGTGGAGGTGCTATAAATATATGTCTAGACACCCGCTTTTTAACTTCCATCTCTGCATCATTAATAAATTTATTAGTGAGGGCCCTGTTCACATATCTATTATCAATTCTAATTATTTGTGTGTTTGAATCAATCTCTCCTGCCTTCATTAGTGTCATTAACGCCTGTCAGCAAATGATAATGTGGGAGAATCTCACAAATTTATATGCATTCCCAGAGTGGAGATCCAACCACAGTCAGTATTCTTGCATGACAGCAGCTGTAACAAATGGCCATCCTTCCCAGGAGAAGTGTAAACAGGTCACTAATTAATGCATTTACCATTAGACTCTGTTTAGTTTTCAGTCATAGCATATGATTCATTATGTTGGGACACCAAGTACAATGTCGTTATGGAAATGAGGTATTTGTACATTCTCCTTAGATCCACATGACAGATTGAGTTATGTACCTATTTTTCTCTCAGCACTTTCCCAGATTTCAGAGAGTATATGAATGACCTTGGAGAAGGTCCTACTTTATTACTAGGCATCTAGTGAAAATGGCATAATGGGTTGGCAGTTTATTTAAATACATGCAATGAAAATCAGCTCTTGGTGAGGGATAAAGTTGGGGAAAAAATAAGAGGATTGAGAGGAAAAAGGGAAAATAAATTCTAAATTTTAGGAGTTGTGCTATAATGTCAGGAAATTTAAATCAAAATTAGAAGTGGAGTGGTACAATGAGAAGTTCATTGCTTCCAAAAGACTGAAAAGTAGACTTTGATGGTCAAGCTCCTTCCCTTATATCCACGAAATGGTCAACAGCTCCCCAAGAAAGATATAGTCGAGACAAACTTGTTTTTCTTCCAGCTGGCAATTCTAAATTCCCTAAATCCTTAGATTAAAGCTCCAAATAAAGAATAGGGGCATCAAAGAAGACTAGTCATGCCTTATTTGTTAACCGTATATATTATGTTATATGTTGATCATAAATAGCAGTTCTTATCATAGCTCATCCATTCATTTACTTAATAAACACTTATTGAGTAACACTCTGGGCCAGGCCATATGTTTGGGATACAGAGATGAAAATGATACAGACTTACCCTTCAAGAAACTTAGGAGATAGACAAACTGACAATTCAGTGTGGTTATTATAAGTAACATAAGTACTATGATAGTTGCATGCCCAGGATGCTGTGGAAGTATAAAGGATGAATTCTTCATGGTAAGCATAGGGAGGGTTTCACAGAAGAGGTAACATTTAAACTGATTCTTAAAGGAAAAGTAGGTATTTTTAGAAGAGGAAGGGAGGGGACAGGTATGTTAGGTTGAGGAAATAGGGTGTGCAAAGGTAAAAGCACATTAAACAATGTACTATATTTACACAATGGTAACAAATTAAAGGTGGCTGGAACATTGTTTGCATAGGGGATAGACTATCAGAAGGAGCAATGAGAGATGGTTGTATGAGAAGTAGATGAGGTCCAAACAGAGTAGAGTTTTGTATGTCATGCTGAGAGGGTTTGTACTATATTATGAAGGAAGTAAAGACTTAATAGAAGCATGACATAGCCAAATTGCTTTTTCTTCTCTTTTTTTTAGTTTTTAGAGATTACTCTTGTGACACTATGGAGGATGAACTGGAATGGGGAGATTGGAGGCTGGGAGAGTGGACAGGAGCTTGATAAAGTAGTCTAATCAAGTGATAATTTTTCAAAGTCAGGTCAGGATTAATAACTCTCAGGATCATAGGCCTTTTACTAGACCTTCTTTCCTGGAAGAGCTACCTTTCCCAGGGTCATGAAAGAAACTTCTTTTTCTTTTTTTTAAGTTCGGGGTACACATGTAGGTGTGTTACATAGGTAAACTTGTGTCACAGGGGTTTGTTGTTATTATGAAGGAAGTAAAGACTTAATAGAAGCATGACATAGCCAGTTTGCTTTTTCTTTTCTTAAATGTTATTTCATCACTAAGGTATTAAGCCTAGTACCCGTTAGTTATTTTTCCTGACCCTCTCTCTCTTCCCACCATCCACCCTCTGATAGGCACCAGTGTGTGTTGTTCTCCTCTATGTGTCCGTGTGTTCTCATCATTTGGCTCCCACTTATAAGTTTACTGCACCTATCAACCCATCACCTAGGTATTAAGCCCCACATGCATTAGCTATTTATCGTGATGCTCTCCCTCCCCTCACCTCTATAACAGGCCCCAGTGTATGTTGTTCCCCTCCTTGTGTCCATGTGTTCTCACTGTTCAGCTCTCAATTATGAGTGAGAACATGCAGCGTTTGGTTTTCCGTTCCTGTGTTAGTTTGCTGAGAATGATGGTTTCCAGCTTCATCCATGTCCCTGCAAAGGACATGAACTCAACCTTTTTTTCTGGCTGCATAGTATTCCATGGTGTATATGTGCCACATTTTCATTATCCAGTCTATCATTGAGGGGCATTTGGGTTGGTTCCAAGCCTTTGCTATTGTGAATAGTGCTGCAATAAACATATGTGTGCATGTGTCTTTATAGCATGCACACATATAGAATGATTTATAATCCTTTGGGTATGTACCCAGTAATGGGATTGCTGGGTCAAATGGTAGTTCTGGTTCTAAATCCTTGAGGAATTGCCACACTATCTTCTACAAAGGTTGAACTAATTTACACTCCCACCAACAGTGTAAAAGCATTTCTATTTCTCCAGATCCTCTCCAGCATCTGTTGTTTCCTGACTTTTTAATGATCACCATTCTAACTGGCATGAGATGGTATCTCATTGTGGTTTTGAGTTGCATTTCTCTAATGACCAATGATGATGAGCTTTTTTTCATATGCTTGTTGGCGGCAAAAATGTCTTCTTTTGAGAAGTGTCTCTTCATTTCTTTTGCCCGCTTTTTGATGGGGTTGTTTGCTTTTTTCTTCTACATTTGTTTAAATTCATTGTAGATTCTGGATGTTAGCCCTTTGTCAGATGGGCAGATTGCAAAAATTTTCTCCCATTCTGTAGGTTGCCTGTTCACTGTGATGATAGTTTCTTTTGCTGTGCAGAAGTTCTTTAGTTTAATTAGATCCCATTTGTCAATTTTGGCTTTTGTTGCCATTGCTTTTTGTGTTTTAGTCATGAAGTCTTTGCCCATGCCTATGTCCTGAATGGTATTGCCTAGGTTTTCTTCTAGGGTTTTGATGGTTTTAGGTCTTACATTTAAGTCTTTAATTCATCTTGAGTTAATTTTTGTATAAGGTGTAAGGAAGGTGTCCAGTTTTAGTTTTCTGCATATGGCTAGCCGGTTTTCCCAGCACCATTTGTTAAATAGGGAATCCTTTCCCCATTGCTTGTTTTTGTCAGGTTTGCCAGGATCAGATGATTGTAGATGTGTGGTATTATTTCTGAGGCCTCTGTTCTGTTCCATTGGTCTATATGTCTGTTTTGGTACCAGTACCATGCTGTTTTGGTTACTGCAGGCTTGTAGTAATGTAGTTTGAAGTCAGGTAGCATGATGCCTCCAGCTTTGTTCCTTTTACGTAGGATTGTCTTGGCTATATGGGCTCTTTTTTGGTTCCATATGAAATTTAAAGTAGTTTTTTTAATTCTGTGAAGAAAGTCCATGGTAGCTTGATGAAGAAATGGGTAATGTGGCCATTTTCACGATATTGATTCTTCCTATCCATGAGGATGGAATGTTTTTCCATTTGTTTGTGTCCTTTCTTATTTCGTTGAGCAGTGGTTTGTAGTTCCTCTTGAAGAGGTCCTTCATATCCCTTGTAAGTTGGATTACTAGGTATTTTATTCTCTTTGAAGCAATTGTGAATGGGAGTTCACTCACGTTTTGGCTCTCTGTCTATTATTGGTATATAGGAATGCTTGTGATTTTTGCACACTGATTTTGTATCCTGATACTTTGCTGAAGTTGCTTATCAGCTTAAGGAGATTTTGGGCTGAGATGATGGGGTTTTCTAAATATACAATCATGTCATCTGCAAACAGAGACAATTTGACTTCCTCTTTTTCTAATTGAATACCCTTTGTTTCTTTCTCCTGCCTGATTGCCCTGGCCAGAACTTCCAACACCATGTTGAATAGGAGTGGTCAGAGAGGGCATCCCTGTCTTGTGCCAGTTTTCAAAGGGAATGCTTCTAGTTTTTGCCCATTCAGTATGATGTTGGCTGTGGGTTTGTCACAAATAGCTCTTATTATTTTGAGATACATCCCATCAATACCTAAGTTATTGAGAGTTTTTATCATGAAGGGCTGTTGAATTTTGTCAAAGGCCTTTTCTGCATCTATTGAGATAATCATGTGGTTTTTGTCTTTGGTTCTGTTTATATGCTGGATTACGTTTTTGATTTGCATATGTTGAACCAGCCTTGCATCCCAGGGATGAAGCCCACTTGGTCGTGGTGGATAAGCTTTTTGATGTGCTGCTGGATTCGGTTTGTCAGTATTTTATTGAGGATTTTTGCATCAATGTTCATTAGGAATATTGGTCTAAAATTCTCTTTTTTTGTTGTGTCTCTGCCAGGCTTTGGTATCAGGATGATGCTGGCCTCATAAAATGAGTTAGGGAGGATTCTCTCTTTTTCTATTGATTGGAATAGTTTCAGAAGGAATGGTACCAGTTCCTTCTTGTACCTCTGGAAGAATTTGGCTGTGAATCCATCTGGTCCTGGACTCTTTTTCATTGGTAGGCTACTAATTATTGCCTCAATTTCAGAGCCTGTTATTAGTCTATTCAGGGATTCAACTTCTTCCTGGTTTAGTCTTGGGAGGGTGTATGTGTCCAGGAATTTATCCATTTCTTCTAGATTTTCTAGTTTATTTGCATAGAGGTGTTTTGTCTGAGCAAATAAATACTATGTTTCATCATAGTGTTCTCTGATGGTAGTGTGTATTTCTGTGGGATTGGTGGTGATATCCCCTTTAACATTTTTTATTGTGTCTGTTTGATTCTTCTCTCTTTTCTTCTGTATTTGTCTTGCTAGCGGTCTATCAATTTTGTTGATCTTTTCAAAAAACCAGCTCCTGGATTCATTGATGTTTTGAAGGTTTTTTTGTGTCTCTATCTCCTTCAGTTCTGCTCTGATCTTAGTTATTTCTTGCCTTCTGCTAGCTTTTGAATTTGTTTGCTCTTGCTTCTCTAGTTTTTTAATTGTGACGTTAGGTTGTCAAGTTTAGATCTGTCCCGCTCTCTCCTGAGGGCGTTTAGTGCTATATATTTCCCTCTAAACACTGCTTTAGCTGTGTCCCAGAGATCCTGGTACATTGTGTCTTTGTTCTCATTGGTTTCAAAGAACTTCTTTATTTCTGCCTTAATTTCATTATTTACCAAGTAGTCATTCAGGAGCAGATTGTTCAGTTTCCATGTAGTTGTGCAGTTTTGAGTGAGTTTCTTAATTCTGGATTCTAATTTGATTGTGCTGTGGTCTGAGAGACTGTTTTTTATGATTTCCATTGTTTTGCATTTGCTGAGGAGTGTTTTACCTCCAATTATGTGGTCAATTTTAGAATAAGTGTGATGTGGTGCTGAGAAGAATGTATATTCTGTTGATTTGGGGTGGAGAGTTCTGTAGATATCTGTTAGGTCTGCTTGGTCCAGAGCTGAGTTCAAGTCCTGAATATGCTTTTTAATTTTCTGTCTTGTTGATCTGTCTAATATTGACAGTGGGGTGTTAAAGTCTCCCACTTTTATTGTGTGGGAGTCTAAGTCTCTTTGTAGGTCTCTAAGGACTTGCTTTATGAATCTGGATACTCCTGTATTGGGTGTGTATATATTTAGGATAGTTAGCTCTTGTTGCATTGATCCCTTTACCATTATGTGATGCCCTTCTTTGTCTTTTTTGATCTTTGTTTGTTTAAAGTCTGTTTTATCAGAGACTAGGATTGCAACCCCTGCTTTTTTTCACTTTCCATTTGCTTGGCGAATATTCTTCCTTCCCTTTACTTTGAGCCTATGTGTGTCTGCATGTGAGATGGGTCTCCTGAATACAGCACACCGATGGGTCTTGACCCTTTATCCAATTTGCCAGCCTGTGTCTTTTAATTGGGGGATTTAACCCATTTACATTTAAGGTTAATATTGTTATGTGTGAATTTGATCCTGTCATTATGATGCTAGCTGGTTATTTTGCCCGTTAGTTGATGCAGCATCTTCATGGTGTCAATGGTCTTTCAAATTTGGTGTTTTTGCAGTGGCTGTTACCAGGTTTTCCTTCCCATATTTAGTGCTTCTTTCAGGAGCTCTTGTAAGGCAGGCCTGGTGGTGACAAAATCTCTCAGCATGTGCTTGTCTGTAAAGGATTTTATTTCTCCTTCACTTATGAAGCTTAGTTTGGCTGGATATGAAATTCTGGGCTGAAAATTCTTTTCTTTAAGAATGTTGAATATTGGCCCCCACTCTTTTCTGGCTTATAGGTTTTCTGCAGAGAGTTCTGCTGTTAGTTTGATGGGCTTCCCTTTGTAGGTAACCCAACCTTTCTCTCTGGCTGCCCTTAACATTTTTTCCTTCATTTCAACCTTTGTGTTCCTGACAATTATGTGTCTTGGAGTTGCTCTTCTCAAGGAGTATCTTTGTGGTGTTCTCTGTATTTCCTGAATTCGAATGTTGGCCTGTCTTGCTGGGTTGGGGAAGTTCGCCTGGATAATAGCTTGAAGAGTGTTTTCCAACTTGGTTCCATTCTCTCAGCTTTCAGGTACACCAATTAAATTTAGGTTTGGTTTTTTCACATAGTCCTATATTTCTTGGAGGCTTTGTTCGTTCCTTATCATTCTTTTTCCTCTAATCTTGTCTTCATGCTTTATTTCATTAAGTTGATCTTCAATCTCTGATATCCTTTCTTCTGCTTGATCAATTCGGCTATTGACACTTGTGTATGCTTCACGAAGTTCTCGTGCTGTGTTTTTCTGCTCCATCAGGTCATTTATGTTCTTCTCTAAACTGGTTATTCTAGTTAGCAATTCCTATAACCTTTTATCAAGATTCTTAGCTTCCTTGCATTGGGTTAGGACATGCTCCTTTAGCTTGGAGGAGTTTGTTATTACCCACCTTCTGAAGCCTACTTCTGTCAATTTGTCAAACTCATTCCCCATTCAGTTTTGTTCCCTTGCTGGCAAGGAGTTGTGATCCTTTGGAGGAGAAGAGGCATTCTGGTTTTTGGAATTTTCCACCTTTTTGCACTGGTTTTTCCTCATCTTCATAGATTTATATACTTTTGTTCTCTGATGTTGGTGACCTTTGGATGGGGTTTTTGAGTGGGCATCCTTTTTGTTGATGTTAATTCTATTTCATTCTGTTTGTTAGTTTTCCTTATACCAGTCAGTCCCCTCTGCTGCAGGTCTGTTGGAGTTTGCTGGAGGTCCACTCCAGACCCTGTTTGCCTGGGTATCACCAGCAGAGGCTGCAGAACAGCAAAGATTGCTGACTGTGTCTTCCTCTGGAAGCTTTGTCCCAGAGGGGCACCAGCCAGATGCCAGCCAGAGCTCTCCTGTATGAGGTGTCTTTTGACCCCTGCTGGGAGGTGTCTCTGAGTCAGGAGGCACGGGTGTCAGGGACCCACTTGAGGAGGCAGTGTGTCCCTTAGCAGAGCTCGAGTGCTGTGCTGGGAGATCTGCTGCTCTCTTCAGAGGCAGCAGGCGGGAACGTTTAAGTCTGCTGAAGCTGTGCCCACAGCTGCCCCTTCCCCCAGGTGTTCTGTCCCAGAGAAATGGGAGTTTTATCTATAAGCCCCTGAGTGGGGCTGCTGCCTTTCTTTCAAAAATGCCTCGCCCAGAGAGGAGGAATCTAGAGAGGCAGTCTAGCTACAGTGGCTTTGCCAAGCTGTGGTGGGCTCTGCCCAGTTTGAACTTCCCAGCGGCTTTGTTTACACTGTGCGGGGAAAAAACACCTACTCAAGCCTCAGTAATGGTGGACACCCCTCCCCCCACCAAGCTTGTGCATCCCAGGTCCACTTCAGACTGCTGTGCTGGCAGCAAGAATTTCAAACCAGTGGATCTTAGCTTGCTGGGCTCCTTGAAGTGGGATCTGCTGAGCTAGACCAATTGGCTCCCTGGCCACAGCCCCGTTTCCAGGGGAGTGAATGGTTCTGACTCACTGGTGTTCCAGGTGCCACTGGGGTATGAAAAAAAACTCCTGCAGCTAGCTTGGTGTGTGCCCAGATGGCCACCCAGCTTTGTGCTTGAAACCCAGGGCCCTGGTGATGTACGCACCTGAGGGAATCTCCTGGTCTGCAGGTTGTGAAGACTGTGGGAAAAGATAGTATCTGGGCCTGAATGCACCGTTCCTCACGGTACAGTCCCTCACAGCTTCCCTTGGCTAGGAAGGGAGTTCCCCGTCCCCTTGCACTTCCTGGGTGAGGCGACACCCCACCCTGCTTCAGCTTGCCCTGCATAGGCTGCATCCACTGTCTAACCAGTCCCAATGAGACGAGCCAGGTACCTCAGCTGGAAATGCAGAAATCACCCATCTTCTGTGTTGCTGTCACTGGGAGCTGCAGGCTGGAGCTGTTCCTACTCAGCCATCTTGCTAGCCATCTCTGATCTCGTTCTTTTTTATGGCTGCATAAAATTCCATGGTAGGTATGTACCACATTTACTTTATTCAATCTACCATTGATGGGCATTTAGGTTGATTCCATGACTTTGCTCTTGTTTATAATGCTGAAGTGAACATATAAGTACACATGTATTTATGATAAACTGATTTGTATTCCTTTGGGGATATACCAAATAATGGGATTGCTGGGTCAAATGGTATTTATATTTTAAGTTTTTTGACAAATCGCCACACCACTTTCCACAATGGTTGAACTAATTTACATTCCCAGCAATGGTGTATAAGCATTCCCTTTCTCCGCTGTTATTTTTTGACTTTTTAGTAATAGCCATTCTGACTGGTGTGAGATGGTATCTCATTGTGGTTTTGATTTGCATTTCTCTAATGATCAGTGATGTTGAACTTTATTTCATATGCTCATTGGCTGCATGTATGTCTTTTGAAAAGTGTCTGTTCATGTCCTTTGCCCGCCATTTAATGGGGCTGTTTGGTTTTTTTCTGTAAATTTGTTTAAGTTCCTTATAGATGCTGGATATTAGATCTTTGTCAGATGCTTAGTTTGCAAAAATTTTCTCCCATTCTGTAGGTTGTCTGTTTATGCTGTTTATAGTTTCTTTTGCTGTGCTCTTTAGTTTAATTAGATCCCATTTGTCAATTTTTGCTTTTGTTGCAGTTGCTTTTGGCATCTTTGTTATGAAATCTTTGCTTATTCCTATGTCCAGAATGGTGTTGCCTAGGTTGTCTTCCAGGGTTTTTATAGTTTTGGGTTTAATATTGAAGTCTTTAACCCATTTTGAGTTAATTTTTGTAAGAAACTTCTTTTTCTTAAGGTTTTAGATCTAAACCTTAACTTGTAGGTGTGAATTGGGAAATACATATGTTATTTGGTCTTTCCCGTTATTCTTTTCATTCAGGAATAGGGCACTTGTTCTTGTATTTGCTATTTAAGTCATATCGGCATGATGATAAAACAGGTAATTAAATAGTGATAGATTCAGTTAATGAAGTGGAAAGAGCACTGGACATGAATGGGAGTCATGTGACATCATCATAAGTCTAATGCTATTTCTTTCACCAAATAGCTGCTTGAGTTTAGGCAGGTTGCTTAACCAATGTGGGCCTCAGTATTTTCATCTCTAAAATTATTATTTATTTTGACTATTTGGTTTATTTCTGTCTATGATACATTCTATGATCTATGTAATGCTAAATAATTTTCTAGACTAATATTCATTCAACACACCACCCATCCAAGAAAGCAGCTCTATGGTCTCACTAAAATGAGCCAAACACCCAGTGATTTGGATGTTGTCAGTTTAGATTTTAGAGAGTTCATCACTCTGATATAGTAATAGAAGTCTCCTCTTAATCCTAATTTCTATCTCTAGATTCAACCTTCCTTCTTCCTGGTATTAACTAACAATTGAGCACCTGAAGGTTGTTTAGAAGAAAGCCATAAATTGGCCTAGATGACTCTGCTCCTTCATATCAGCTTCCCCAGCCAGTAGAAAGGTAAAGAAAAGTGAAATAATTATCAGCTGTCCACTGTCTACTTGTACGCAAAGACTTGATGCCATTTTTCCAGTTCTAGAAAACTTTATTCTTTTTTTTTAAAAAATTTATTTTTTATTTATTTTTCCATAAGCTATTGGGGTACAGGTGATATTTTGTTACATGAGTAAATTCTTTAGTAATGATTTGTGAGATTTTGTTGCACCCATCACCTGAGTAGTATTTTTCCCTCTCCTTGCTCCCACTCTTCTCCCCAAGTCCCCAAAGTCCATTGTATCATTCTTATGCCTTTGCGTCCTCATAGCTTAGCTCCCACGTATCAGTGAGAACATACGATGTTTGGTTTTCCATTCCTGAGTTACTTCACTTAGAATAATAGTCCCCAATCTCATCCAGGTCGCTGCAAATGCTGTTAATTCATTCCTTTTTATGGCTGCATAGTATTCCATTGTGTATCTATATACCACATTTTCTTTATCCACTCGTTGATTGATGGGCATTTGAATTGGTTCCATGATTTTGCAATTGTGAATTGTACTGCTATAAGCGTGCATGTGCAAGTGTCTTTTTCAAATAATGACTTCTTTTCCTCTGGGTAGATACCCAGTAGTGGGATTGCTGGATCAAATGGTAGTTCTACGCTTGGTTCTTTAAGGAATCTCTACCCTGTTTTCCACAGTGACTGTATTAGTTTACATTCCCACCAGCAGTGTAGAAGTGTACCCTGTTCACTGCATCCATGCCAACATCTACTATTTTTTTGATTATGGCCATCCTTGCACGAGTAAGGTGGTGTCACATTGTGGTTTTGATTTGCATTTCCCTGATCATTAGCGATGTTGAGTATTTTTTCTTATGATTACTGGCCATTTGTGTACCTTCTTTTGAGAATTGTCTATTCATGTCCTTAGCCCACTTTTTGATGAGATTGTTTGTTTTTTTCTTACTGATTTGTTTGAGTGTGTTGTAGGAAAAACCCTTCTAGACACTGGCTTAGGCAAGAATTTCTTGACCAAGAACCCAAAAGCAAATGCAATAAAAACAAAGATAAATAGCTTGGACCTAGTTAAACTAAAGAGCTTTTGCACAGCAAAAGGAACAGTCAGCAAACAGACAACCCACAGAGTGGGACAAAATCTTCACAATATACACATCTGACAAAGGACTAATATCCGGAATCTAGACAACTTTATTCTTGTTATATCAGCAACAAAATAGTGTCAAATCCTAACTACCAAGGTGCTTTTGAGAATGTTGCTTCATTCTTTGGGTGTTGGTTTATCCATCTGTTGAAAAATGTTAGTGACCTATGTTTTCTCTTTATTACCCTGACAAGAAATATGTTCCATATGAAAGAGATCATATGGGTAAAAAAACTTGGGAAGGAAGTCTAAAACGGGAATGGTAAATGGGTTTTAATTCATGTGACACCTCTGATTGATTGGTATTAGCTGTTGGAGGCCTGTTGTTGAAGAACATGAGTTTGTGTCTAAGCTCAGTTGGAAAGAGTAACTGCTATGGGTATAGTGTTGGAAGTGACTGAGCACAGCTCTTGTGCCAACAGTAAGACAGATAAGTTATTG
The DNA here is from genome assembly GCF_029281585.2 of Gorilla gorilla gorilla. Taxonomy (NCBI): domain Eukaryota; kingdom Metazoa; phylum Chordata; class Mammalia; order Primates; family Hominidae; genus Gorilla; species Gorilla gorilla. Next base: position 132,543,875 of record NC_073247.2, read on the forward strand.
GTGGTGATCAGAGGGTCTTTGCCTGAGCCAAATAAGAAAGGATGGTTAGATTTGCCCCCTTATCTTGTCCTCCACAAATTGCAGTTCAGTTAAATGACCACACAGTATTTTCCCTCAGAGTGAGGTGCCATGTGAAAAGCTAGTTTTGACTTCCATATTGCCCTGGTCAATTGGGAAGACTCTACACAGGGCTGTTAAATCAGTGATTTTGGCATGAAAGGGAAAAATTAGTTAAAATGGCTGACTCTGATCACTAGATGGTCATTAAAATGAATTGCAGTTTGCAGGGTGGGATGGGGATTGGGTGTAGTCTACAGGGAATCAGTCGGAATACGCTTTCCATTTTGGCTCAGGGTCAGAGAGGACAGCAAAAGCTTTGGATATTTGCTGGCCCTATATTGGCTCCATGAGAGAAAAATTTAAGGCAGCAGGCAGCAGTTTAAGAAGGAGAACTCCATGAGAGTTTGAGGGTAAATAACCACATTTCTTTAACCCCAGCGCATAAAGGTGGAATGCTTGGTGCCTATAAGGCCTGAGGATTAGTCCATACAGGAAAGCACATTTTCAGAACAGTGAGAAGGATTTAAAAAACCTTTTATTGAAGTATAATATACATACATACAGAGGAGTATGCATATTATAAGTATACAGTTTGATAAAATTTCACAAACTGAAAACCAGTAATAAGGCTTATTGTTTTGAAGTCATAGCCAGAGTGCAAACTATTTGGGGTCATGTGAATGACTTAATACATCCTAACATGTATGCCACTGTGGAGCACTATGTCCGGCCTTTGAGTAGTGCAGTGCTGTATAACTGAAACTGAAATCAGTTTGGTTTTAGGAGAGCAGGGTTCAAATTCAGAATCCACTGCTATGTTGCTGTTTACCTTGGGCAAGTCTTTCCATTTCCCAGTCTCAATTTCCCTACCTGTAAAATGTGGTCAATGATAATTCCTACATTATTTATATCAGAGGGTAAAATGTAGTTACAGCTGAGAACATCTTTGAAAATGTTAAAGCATCGTTTCTCCAGTGCCTAGCACAGTACCTGCCATGCAGTAATATTTTTTGAGTGAGTAGCACATAATAAGTCTCAAAAATGTTTGCCAAACATGATGAGAAGTAATTTGGCACAATGCACATCTAAGGCTTCTTTTAAGACAATTTTCCAAATGAACCTTAAGGTCAATTCAATCACCCTGAGCCTTTCAGCTTTAGATTTCTCTTTGCTCGAAGGGAAGGAAATTCATCCAATGGGAATAAGAATAGAAATAAAACAAGGCGGGTTCATAGAATCCCGTGGTGTCATGGTAGAATTATAGTCTGAGATGGTTGGAAATGTTTCTCTTTTCACCTACAGTATTCCCCCATGGCCCCTGACACTTACCTATAATACCTTGTAGTTTAGTATTTAGGTAGTTGCTAGGCCTAGCTGTCTCCATGGAGACAAGGGTAGATTTGCGAGTGTGCTAGTTATTGCAAGTAACTAACGCAGCAGTTTATCCAGTATTTTCTTCTCTTTCTTTTTTTTCTTTTTGTTTTTCTTTTTTTTTTTTTTTTTACAGTTCAGAAGTCTTGAAAAAGCCTACTGTACTGTGACTTGTGTAGAATTCACTGTGTAGGATACCTTCTTTCTTGAATTTAGTTTACTTTGTCATGGGAAGAGTGAAGTTTGCTTATAGAAGTTATGGCTTCTTGCCTGGAAATAGTCTCTTGGTAAAATGAAAAATTTACACGTGGAAGATTTCCAAGCTTCACTGCCTAGCCCCTCCAAGCTACTTCAATAATATGTTTAGTGGAACAATGACAGATGAGAAATGTGCTTGACTAAGAATGGCCCCAGTATGGGAGACACTTCAGAGCCTGAAGTGTTTCCCTCGTTAGTGTAAAGCAGTGGACCGAAGGCATAGTCCCTCATGGGTTCTCCATCTAGCTGAGCTTATTCTGGCCAGGAGAAAGCGGCCTACTTATTATGGTGGTTGATAGAATTGAAGCAAGAGAGAGAGAATGTAGGACAATTTCTCTCCATAACAAATCTCTCTGAAAGTGGAAAATGGACAGCAGGTGATGCCATCAAAACAGGCTTTGGCTTTCAAAGCTATCCCTTCATCTCCTGGCCCAATATCTTCTCTTTTCCTTTCTGTCATGCTTCCCTTGATATTTTCACTAGGAGCAGAACAAGGTATGGCTCTGTAGGATCCCAATTACCCTTGCCTGTAGCTTGAATATAGGCAGGCTGAGTTTGGGACAGTGAAGTTCAAGGGTCTGAGAGCTTTGATAAAAATCTTTAATAGAGTCAAAGCTCTAATATTAATCCTAGTAATTTCAAATTTGCCATAATTCAGAGGGCTGACCTAAAAGTTACCTTTGTTCAGCAAAGGTCTTCAAAAAGAACTATTATGGAAACAGTTAAACATACACAGAAAGAGAATAGTATAATGAACCTCCATACACCCATCATCCAACTTCAACATTTATTACCATTTTGCCAATATTAGCAAAGCTTTTCTTCATTGGAATTTTAATCTTGGTCTCACATAGGACTGTTTGGTGCCTTTACATCTTTAAACTATTTTAGTTTAGAAGCTCCCCTTCAATTTGTAATTGACTTACCAATTACAAATAATTCCAATTATTCATTAAATAGGTCTCTTAGGGACATTCTGGGACAATACTTCCTTAAAGCATTTTGAATCCAGTTTGAGTTGTTTTTACTTGAGAGTAATAAAGCTTGTTTCTTTTAAATTGTCCTATGATTTGGGTTTTTCGTTGGTTGACACTGACCTCATCTTTACCATCTTCTGTAGGTAATATCAATTACCAAAGAGAGCTGATAAATTCAGGAAGAAAAGGTGTGTAGGCCTGAGTTTTGCATAATAGCTGAATTCTTCCCACTGAGGCACAATCACTTAAGGCCAGTATTTCAGGCTGCATCACAGGAAACCATTGTCCTGTTTTGTTCATGCAGAATCAGAAAAGATTCTGAATGGGGCCTAAATGAGATGGTGATTGTCCATTAGCCCTCCAGGAAATAACTGAGTCATACTGTCCAAAGGGCATTAAATCAGTCTGGATTGTTGGAGTAGATGATTCACCTCTAAGCTGCTTGGATTAACAACATTATTATTTCTCTACCATCAACCAGGCTTATTATGCTTTGTGTAAAACAGGACTAATGTGCTTGAAAGCACTTGAGAGTCCTTATAGCTTTCCAGGCTCCTAAAAATTGATACACAACCTTGTGTAAGTGCTTGGTCTATCTGAGCCTATCTCTGGTGCTTCAAAGCCATTAACTTCTAGCCTGTAGAAGAGAAAATATGACCTCCCATCTTTTGCTTCATTAGCATACTGGCATAAATAAGCTCAAACAACAAAGCATTTTATCAACTCATTTGATTTTTCTAGAATTCCACTCACCTTTGCTATCGTAAGGCTGCTGTGTCACATTTCTAATAGCCTTTAAGCCTGAATAAGGACGAGAGGACTGTGATGTCCTTCATCTGTATTGAAAAAAGAACTTCGGGTTAATCATAACACTTGACTGTGAAGCCCATCTACCAATCTCAGGGGAAAGTCTGCTTCCTGCAGGCCCTGGGTATCATGGGATATATAATTGGAGTCTCTGGGGGTCTGAGTTGATGTGGCTGCAAATCAATTAAGCTTAGCACTTTCAAAATCATTTCTCTCATCTAGGTGAAAAAGAATCCCAAGTGCAATATGAGTTTCAAGGCAAAAGCATCTGTGTAAATTGTATCCTAAAGGGTCCTATAAGACCTTGGTTTTGTGGAGACAAATTATTCTGTCATTGCTCCCTACCCTCTCATCTTTTCCCTTGTTTGATACTGGCTGAATTTGGAAGTGGAACAGGGGTATCAATAAGAGACCTGTAATTCTTTTCTGGTTGAATGTGTAACTCTTGAGATAAGAGCAATACTCAACTGGAATTCTTGCAAAGTTTTTTTGGAAGAGTTTGACTAGTGATAACTGTTGGTTTTAAAGCCATATTTGACAGAATTTATCTGTTTAGATTTCTCTGGGTCTCCATCATTTCAATGTGGCAATTGTTCTGTGTCTCAGAAATATAATTCTAGGTATCCAGGCCTAGGCATTTTTTTATTTCAGAGACTGAAAATGGAGAGAGAAGAAATATTGAAGATGCTATGGTCCTGCACTTTCATTTTTCAGGTCTGAAATTCCCCTCTGGTTTCTTCTCTCCATTTTCTGATAACCTCCAAAGAGTGGCTGGGGCTCACAGAAGGAGGATCAGGCTGTTCCTCATCACTGCACTATTTCGTTTGCCTGCTGCAAGAGCTGTCTGTTGCCCACAGGGTGCCTTCTACTTCTGTCCCACTGCTGTCCCTAATGAGTCAACATTTCTCTATTCATTCCATTGTGAGATACTGCCTCTCTGAGGTAACAGAAGCACTTGGGAGTTGTACTTGTTAATTCCTCTGGAAGAACTCAGTGCATCAGTATGCATTTGCTGCTGTATGGGCAATACAGCCAGGACGATAGTCCTAAAAGAAGGACTGCTTCTCTGAACTTTAGGGCCTCTCTCATTCCTTATATGCCATGCTATAGTGCAAGTAAATAGGGCTGCTCCCAAAGAGAGCAGTCCAATGTCGTTGTTTTGTTTTTCCTCCAAGCTGGAGGTACTGGTGGTTGTTAATTTGGTAGGGAGTGGGAGGGGGTGGGAGGGAGGAGTTGAAGGAGGAATGTAAGGAAATCTGAAAGTTCCTTTAGTGAAATCTAACCCATTTATTTTTCAGAGTTAGGAATGGAGGGAGGATTTTCATGTGGGGTGGGAGAGCCAGCTTAGATCTTAAAGCTCTCAATTTTCTTTCTCTTAGTAGATCTTATATGTTCTTAATGGGCCTGCTACTCCTATAGTGGCCTGATTACTATGTTTTCAAAAGTAGTTGAGAAGCCTGTAGTACAGTTCCAATCCTCTCACTAACTACCTGTTGGGTCTTGAGCAGTTCCCTTTTCCTCAGTTTGCTCATCTGTAAAATTAAGGAGTTAGCATAAATTGTAGATTTCTAAGACTCCTTCAAGCTCTCTGGCTCTCTGGCTTTCTGGCTGTAAATTCATGAGTCTTCTTCATGTCCAGTGGAAGGCATCATTGAGTCCCCCAGAGACTAGTCCAACAGGTATTTGGTATCTGTATTCACACAAACAATGAGTCTTTTTGAGCTTTTTTTGCCTATGAGCTATAAGATACAATAAGCAGAACTAATTATTTTAGACCCCTAACCATAAACTTGGTTTGCTAAATGAAGAACAAATAACCCAGTTTTGATGGAAAAGGAAAAAGCATTTGGAGCTTAATGGTGTGGATTAGATTCCTTAGGGAATGGCATCCCAAGGGGGATGTCTAAGTCCAACACCATTGAGATGAACAGGAACTCAGAAGTCACTGTGGTTTCCTTCTGAGACTGAATAGCATCATCTCTAGGAAGTCTTGGGAAGAAGGAGCCCTCATCCTGGGCATGTTGGGGCATTGCCGTGTGATGCTGCTTGTTCTGTTGTAGTTGTAGTATAAATGGAGTTCAATTAGGAGAGATAGGCTGGGCAACATTCAGAGACAGCAGCTCCTTCCTTTGTGCTCCTATAGCACATATTCTGTTTAGCACATTTCCCACTGCCTTAGGGTTATTGGGTAGACACAAGAGTGTCCCCCATAAGCCCCTAGAGAGTTTCTAGAATAGGAGCAAGTGTCTCAGGCATCTCTGTTAACTCCAGCATCTAGCACAGGGCCTGGCAAATGGGAGGTGTTCAATGAATCTCTTTCAAAAAACCTATTCTGAGTTTCCAAACTGGGTTGGGGTCTTTCTTCTCTACTCCCATAGCACCAACACTTCCTATCATCTATCACAGTACAGAGTACTGATTACTGTATTCTACCTGCCAAGTGACTTGTATCTCTGCTGTAACACCCTTGAGGGTAGGGGCTGTATGGTCATTTTCTAATGCAGTGAATGCACAAAGGAGATACAAAATAAATATTTGTTTGATGGATGTATGGAATATTTTATTGTTGCAAAGATTCAAATATTATGTCACAATCTCCTACCTCCAGCTTTGTGGGGCTCCTTAGAAATGTACTTCCCCCAGCATTTGGATAAATACTTTGTCTTTGTCATACTTTCCATCTCTATTATTTGAGAACCTAGTATATGCCTACACTACACAGAGATAAATTGGACAGATCCTTCCTTGTCAGGAAAGCTTTTGTTGATGAGGAACCTTCAGAATTAAAACAATGCCACTATGAAATGAGAGCAAAATCTTAGAGCATATATGGGAACTTCAATTCTAAATCAGATAGTTTAATGCTACACACTTGAGATTTTCCTCTTCTCCATTCTTTTTTCCATATACCCCATTCCTGGCTGTTTTTATATATCTGGCTATCTTCTGTGTGTCTTCAGCCTTCATATTAAAGGCTGCAGTGTTGCAGCCTTTAGGTACTTTTTTTTTAAAAAAAATTATATTTCCATAGGTTGTTGGGGAGCAGGTGGTGTTTCATTACATAAGTAAGTTCTTTAGGGGTGATTTGTGAGATTTTGGTGCACCCATCACCTGAGCAGTATACACTGCACCCTATTTGTAGTCTTTTATTCCTCACTCCCTTCCATCATTTCTGCCTGAGTCCCCAAAGTCCATTGTGTCATTCTTTTTTTTTTTTTTTGAGACGGAGTCTTGCTCTCTTGCCCAGGCTGGAGTGCAGTGGCACGATCTCGGCTCACTGCAAGCTCTGCCTCCTGGGTTCATGCCATTCTCCTGCCTCAGCCTCCCAAGTAGCTGGAACTACACGTGCCCACCACCATGCCTAGCTAATTTTTTGTATTTTTAGTAGAGACAGGGTTTCATCGTGTTAGCCAGGATTGTCTCGATCTCCTGACCTCGTGATCCACCTGCCTCGGCCTCCCAAAGTGCTGGAATTACAGGCATGAGCCACCGCGCCCAGCCCATTGTGTCATTCTTATGCCTTTGCATCCTCATAGCTTAGCTCCCACTTATGAGTGAGAACACACAATGTTTGGTTTTCCATTCCAGAGTTACTGCATTTAGAATAATAGACTCCAATCTTATCCAGGTTGCTGCGAATGCCATTAACTCATTCCTTTTTATGGATGAGTAGTATTCTGTCGTATATACCACAGTTTCTTCTTTTTTTTATGGTGTTAGACAGCAACTTTTGTGAAGTAGCAGTGTACAGCAGCAGCAGAGGTACTGCTCCTTGCAGAGCAGGGCTAACCCATAGGTAGTGTGCCCAGATTAGTAACTCAGGGGCAGTTCTGCATTCATATTTATACCCACTTTTATTTTATTTATTATTTATTTATTTTAAGATGGGGTTTCACCATGTTGGCCAGGCTGTTCTCAAACTCCTGACCTCAAGTGATCTGCCCACCTCGGCCTCCCAAAGTGTTGGGATTACAGACATGAGCCATTGCACCTGCTCCCTGACTTTTAATTATGTACAAGTTAAGGGGCATGTAATTTCTAATTTTCTAACTTCTAAATTTCTGATTTTCTAGAAATTTAGAAATTTCTAGAAAAGGGGTGGTAACTTCTGGGTGTTGCCACAGCAGTGGTAAAGTGTCATGGCACTGGTGGGCATGTCTGTGTTTTTTTTATTATTATACTTTAAGTTCTGGGATACATGTGCAGAAAGACCACAGTTTTTTTATCCATTCATTGATTGATGGGCATTTGGGTTGGTTCCACGTTTTTGCAATTGTGAATTGTGCAGCTATAAACATGCGTGTGCAAGTGTCATTGCATAATGACTTCTTTTCCTTTGGGTAGATACCCAGTAGTGGGATTGCTGGATCAAATGGTAGTTCTAATTTTAGTTCTCTAAGGAATCTCCACACTGTTTTCCATAGTGGTTGTACTAGTTTACATTCCCACCAGCAGTGTAGAAGTGTTCCCTGTTCACCACATCCACACCAACATCTACTATTTTTTGATTTTTTCATTTTTTTGATTATGGGCATTCTTGCAGGAGTAAGGTGGTATCACATTGTGGTTTTGGTTTGCATTTCCCTGATGATTAGTGATGTTGAGCATTTTTTCATATGATTATTGGTCATTTGCATATCTTCTTTTGAGAATTGTCTATTCATGTCCTTAGCCTACTTTTTGATGGGGTTGTTTGGTTTTTTTCCTGCTGATTTATTTGAGTTCCTTGTAGATTCTGGATATTAGTCCTTTGTCAGATGTATAGATTTTGTAGATTTTCTCCCACTCAGTGGGTTGTCTGTTTACTCTGCTGACTGTTCCTTTTGCTGTGCAAAAGCTCTTTAGTTTAATTAAGTCCTAGTAATTTATCTTTGTTTTTATTGCATTTGTTTGTGGGTTCTTGGTCATGAAATCCTAACCTAAGCCAATGTCTAGAAGGGTTTTTCCAATGTTATCCTCCAGAATTTTTATAGTTTCAGATCTCAGATTTAAGTCCTTGATCCATCTTGAGTTGATTTTTTTTTCTTTTTTGAGACGGACTCTCAGTTTGTCCCCCAGACTGGAGTGCAGTGGCACGTTCTCGGCTCAATGCAACCTCCTTTCAGGCTCAAGCAATTCTCCTACCTCAGCCTGCCAAGTAGCTGGGATTACAGGTGGCTGCCTGTTTTTGTATTTTCAGTAGGGACAGGATTTTGCCATGTTGGCCAGTCTGGTCTTGAACTCCTGACCACAGGTGATCCACCCCCACTTGGCCTCCCAAAGTGCTGGGATTACAGGCATGAGCCACCAGAGTTGATTTTTGTATAAGGTGAGAGATGAGGATCCAGTTTCATTCTCCTACATGTGGCTAACCAATTATCCTAGCACCATTTGTTGAAAAGTGTGTCCTTTCCCCTCTTTATGTTTTTGTTTGCTTTGCTGAAGATCAGTTGGCTGTAAGTATTTGGGTTTATTTCTGGGTTCTCTATTCTGTTCCATTGGTCTATGTGCCTTTTTTTATACCAGTACCATGCTGTTTTGGTGACTATGGGCTTATAGTATAGTTTGAAATCAGGTAATGTGATGCCTCCAGATTTGTTCTTTTTGCTCAGTCTTGCTTTGGCTATGCAGGCTCTTTTTCAGTTCCATATGAATTTTAGAATTGTTTTTTCTAATTCTTTGAAGAATGATAGTAGTATTTTGATGAGAATTGCATTGAATTTGCAGATTGCTTTTGACACTATGGTTATTTTTCACAATGTCGATTCTACCTATCCATGAGCATGGGATATGTTTCCATTTGTTTGTGTTGTCTATGATTTCTTTCAGCAGTATTTTGTAGTTTTCCTTGCAGAGGTCTTTCACCTCCTTTATTAGGTATATTCCTAAGTATTTTATTTTATTTTTTGCAGCTCTTGTAGAAGGGGTTGAGTTCTTGATTTGATTCTCAGCTTGATCACTGTTGGTGTATAGAAGAGCTACTGATTTGTGTACATTAATTTTGCATCTGGAAAGTTTGCTGAATTCTTTTATCAGTTCTAGGAGCTTTCTGCAGTAGTCTTTAGGGTTTTCTTGGGAAATGATCATATCATCAGCAAACAGTGACAGTTTGACTTGCTCTTTACCAATTTGGATGCCCTTTATTTCTTTCTCTTGTCTGATTGCTCTGGCTAGGACTTCCAGTACTATGTTGAAGAGGAGTGGTGAGAGTGGAAATCCTTGTCTTTTTCCAGTTGTCAGAGGAAATCCTTTCAATTTTTCCCCATTCAGTATTACGTTGGCTGTGAGTTTGTCATAGATGGCTTTTATTATTTTGAGGTATGTCCCTTGTATGCCGATTTTGTTGAGAGTTTTAATCATAATGGGATGGGGATTTTGTTGAATGCTTTTTCTGCGTCTGTTGAGATCATCATGTGATTTTTGTTTTTAATTCTGTTTATGTGGTATATCACATTTATTGATTTGTGTATGTTAAACCGTCCTTCCATCCCTGGTATGAAACCCACTTAATCATGTTGTAATGTCTTTTTGATATGTTGTTGGATTCAGTTAGCTAGTATTTTGTGAAGGATTTTAGCATCTATGTTCACCAGGGTTATTGGTCTGTAGTTTTCTTTTTTGGTTATGTCCTTCTCTGGTTTTAATATTAGCATGATACTGGCTTCACATAATGATTTAGGCAGGGTTCACTCTTTCTCTATCTTTTGGAATAGTGTCAGTAGGATTGGTACCAATTCTTATTTGAATGTCTAGTAGAATTCTGTTGTGAATCCATCTGGCCCTGGACTTTTTTTGTTGATAATTTTTAATTTACCATTTCAATCTTGCTGCTTGTTATTGGCCTGTTCATGGTATCTAATTCTTCCTGATCTAATCTAGGAGGGCTGTATATTTCCAGCAATGTATCCCTCTCTTCTAGGTTTTCTAGTTTATGTACGTAAAGATGTTCATAGTTGCCTTGAATGATCTTTTGTATTTCTGTGGTGTCAGTTGTATATCTCCTATTTCGTTTCTTATTGAGCTTATTTGGATTTTCTCTCTTCTTTTCTTGGTTAATCTTGCTCATGGTCTATCAATTTTATTTATCTTTTCTAAGAACCAGATTTTTGTTTCATTTATCTTTTGTATTTTTTGTTTTAATTTCATTTAGTTCTGCTTCATCTTTGTTGTTTCCTTTATTCTGCTGGGTTTGGGTTTGGTTTGTTCTTGTTTCTCTAGTTCCTTGAGGTGTGACCTTAGATTGTCTGTTTGTGCTCTTTTAGACTTTTTGATGTAGGTGTTTCAGGTTATGAACTTTCCTTTTAGCACTACCTTTGCTGTATCCCAGAGGTTTAGATAGGTTGTGTCACTATTATTGTTCAATTCAAAAAAATTCTTAATTTTCATTTTGATTTCATTTTTTACCCAATTATTCAGCAGCAGGTTATTTAATTTCCAAGCATTTGCATGGTTTTGAAGGTTCTTTTTGGAGTTGATTTCTAGTTATATTCCACTGTGGTCTGACAGAGTGCTTGATCTAATTTCAATTTTCTTAAATTTATCAAGGTTTGTTTTGTGGCCTATCATATGTTCTTTCTTAGAGAAATCTCCATGTGCTGTTGAATAGAATGTATATTCTGCAGTTGTTGGATGGAATGTTCTGTATATATCTGTTAAGTCCATTTGTTCCAGGGTATAGTTTAAATCCATTGTTTCTTTGTTGACTTTCTCTCTTGATGACCTGTCTAGTGCTGTCAGTGGAGTATTGAAATCCCCCACTATTATTGTGTTGCTGTCTGTCTCATTTTTTAGGTCTATTAGTAATTGTTTTATAAATTTGGGAGCTCTAGTGTTAGGTGCATATATATTTAGAATTATGATATTTTCCTACTGGACTAGTCCTTTTATCATTATATAATGTCCCTCTTTGTTTTTTGTTTTAACTGCTGTTGCTTTAAAGTTTGTTTTGTCTGATATAAGAACAGCTACTTCTGCTTGCTTTTGGTATCTATTTGCCTGAAATGTCTTTTTCCACCCCTGTACCTTAAGTTTGTGTGAGTCCTTATGTGTTAGGTGTGTCTCTTGAAGGAAGCAGATAGTTGGTTGGTGAATTCTTATCCATTCTGCAATTCTGTATCCTTTTTCTTTTGAGATGGAGTCTCGCTCTGTCGCCCAGGCTGAAGTGCAGTGGCACGATCTTGGCTCACTGCAACCTCTTCCTCCCGGGTTCAAGCAATTCTCCTGCCTCCACCTCCCAAGTAGATGGGACTACAGGTGCATACCACCATGCCCAGCTAATTTTTGTATTTTTAGTAGAGACGGGATTTCACCACATTGGCAAGGATGGTCTTGATCTCCTGACCTAGTGATCCGCCTGCCTCGGCCTCCCAAAGTGCTGAGATTACAGGAGTGAGCCACCATGCCCAGCCAATTCTGTATCTTTTAAGTGGAGCATTTAGGCCCTTTACCTTTAATGTTAGTATTGAGATGTGAGGTACCATTCCATTCATCGTGCAATTTGTTGCCTGTGCACCTTGGTTTTTTGTTTTAGGTTTTTGTTCTTTGAATTGCATTTTTGTTTTAGAGGTCCTGTGAGGTTTACGCTTTAAAGAGGTTCTGTTTTGATGTGTTTCCAGGATTTCTTTCAAGTTTTAGAGCTCCTTTTAGCAGTTCTTCTAGTGGTAGCTTGGTAGTGGCAAATTCTCTTGGCATTTGCATGTCTGAAAAAGACTTTCCTTCATATATGAAGCTTAGTTCCGCTGGATACAAAATTCTTGGCTGATGATTGTTTCGTTTGAGGAGGCTGAAGATATCCCTTCTAGCTTGTAGGGTTTCTGCTGAGAAATCTGCTGTTAATCTGATAGGTTTTCCTTTATAGGTTACCCGGTGCTTTTGTCATCTCACAGCTCTTAAGATTCTTTCCTTCATCATAACTTTAGGTGACCTGATGACAATGTGCATAGGAGATGATCTTTTTGCAGTGAATTTCCCAGGTGTTCTTTGTGCTTCTTGTATTTGGATGTCTAGGTCTCTAGCAAGGCTGGGGACATTTTCCTCAATTATTCCCCCAAATATGTTTTCCAAACTTTTAGATTTCTCTTCTTCCTCAGGAACACTGATTATTCTTAGGTTTGATCATTTAACATAATCCCAGATTTCTCGGAGGCTTTGTTCCTATTTTCTTATTCTTTTTTCCTTGTCTTTGTTGGATTCAGTTAATTTGAAGACCTTGTCTTTGAGCTCTGGATTTCTTTCTTCTACTTGTTCAATTCTATTGCTGAGACTTTCCAGAGCATTTTGCCTTTCTATAAGTGTGCCCATTGTTTCCTGAAATTTTGATTGTTTTTTATTTATGCTATCTATTTCCTTGAATATTTCTCCCTTCATTTCTTGTATCATCTTTTGGATTTCCTTGCATTGGGCTTTGCCTTTCTCTGGTGCCTCCCTGATTAGCTTAATAACTAACCCCTGAATTCTTTTTCAGGTGAATCAGGGATTTCTTCTTGGTTTGGGTCCATTACTGGTGAGCTAGTATGATTTTTTGGGAGTGTTAAAGAGCCTTGTTTTGTCATATTACCAGAGTTGGTTTTCTGGTTCCTTCTCATTTGGGCAGGCTCTGTCAGAGGGAAGGTTTAGGGCTAAAGGCTGTTGTTCAGATTCTTTTGTCCCATGGGGTGTTCCCTTATTGTAGTAATCTCCCCCTTTTCCTATGGTTGTGGCTTTCTGAGAGCTGAGCTGTAGTGATTATTCTCTCTTTTCTGAGTCTAGCCACCCAGCAAGTCTACCAGGCTCTGGGCTGGTACTAAGGTTTGTCTGCACAGAGTCCTGTGATATGAACCATCTGTGGGTCTCTCAGCCATGGATACCAGCACCTGTTTCGGTGGAGGTGGCAGGGGTGTGAAATGGACTCTGTGAGGATTCTTAGCTTTGGTAGTTTAATGCACTGTTTTTGTGCTGGTTGACCTCCTGCTAGGAGGTTGTGCTTTCCAGAGAGCATCAGCTGTGGTAGTATGGGGAGGAACAGGTGGTGGGCGGGGCCCTATAACTCCCAAGAGTATATGTCCTTTGTCTTCAGTTACCAGGGTGGGTAGGGAAGGACCGCTGTGTTGGGGCAGTGCTAGGCGCTGTCTGAGCTCAGACTCTCCTTGGGCGGATCTTGCTGTGGCTGCTGTGGGGGATGGGGATGAGGTTCTCAGGTCAATGGAGTTATGTTTCTAGGAGGATTATGACTGTCTCTACTGTGTCATGCAGGTTGTCAGGGAAGTGGGGGAAAGCCAGTAGTCACAGGCCTCAACCAGCTCCCACACAATCCGAAGGGCTGGTCTCACTTCCACCGTGCCCACCCCCCGCCCAACAGCACCAAGTCTGTTTCCAGGTAGTGGGCAAGCAGGGCTGAGAACTTGCCCCAGGTTACCCTCCTCCCAACTGTGAAAGCAAATGTGTCTTTCCTTCTTCCTTGCTTGTGGAGTCTGCACACTAGATTCATGCCCTCCCCTGAGTTCTGGCCAGGAGGCTTCTCAAACAGTTCAAATTGTTACAGAGTTTAGCTGGGGATTTTCTTCTCCCTGTGGTCTTTTCCCGGTGCCTCTGGCCACCCTCTTGAAGGGCGCCTGTAAGGCCAGACAAAAACGGCTTGCTAGGGAACCCAGTGAGCTCCCAGGGCTCTTCCTGTTGCTTCCTCTACCTCTGGATTTCGCTCAGCTCTCTGAATTGACTCAGCTAAAGGTAAGATCAAAATCTTTTCTAGGTCAAAATCTAGGCCTTCAGTTTCCCCAGTAGGGATGTGTGTTCGGGGGCGGATGATCTCCCTTTCCCACCTCTTCAGTTTGGGCACTCACAGTATTTGGGTTGTCTCCCAGGTCTTGCAGGAGCAATCTGCTTCTTTCAGGGGGTCTATAGGTCCTCTCAGGTTTCCTGATTTGTTCCTGCAGTCGTTCTGAAGCAAAAACTCATGATGCGAGCCTCTACCTGCTGCTCTGTCCATCCGAATTGGAGCTGCAATCTAGTCCTGCATCCCATCCGCCATGATCCCCTGAGAGTCTCTAGGTACTTTAGCAGCCTGAAGCCTTTCTGCTGAGAAATGCAGTGTAGGCTTTCATTGAGTACTGTTCACTTATGACACTATCAAACTAAATTCATGCCTACCAGTTGTACTGGAGACTTGCTAATAATGTCTTCCTCTTTCATTTTTTTTTTAACTTGACTAGGCACCAGGGCTGATTAGATCAGTTTGTTTTTTTTCCTACAATAATGATGTTTATTTCAGCCCTGAAATCTTTTGGTCATTTAAAAATGGTTGTTGTATAGCATTTGCACTGGTAGATATAACAATTGTGCTTTGTTGTTTTCCATGTTGTGAAACTAGCTAAGAATTACCCTAACAGTGATGTTGCCAATTCTGTCTCTTGTCCGAAAAAATATGAACTACCCTTACTTGGAGATAGTAAATGCTGGATTATTTGTGTTTCTGAAAAGATTTGCCAGTCTAGGGATATTACTGTATTAGTTAGAGTAAATGCTAGGCATATCACTTCTTCAAATAATGATTCAGGGACTGAAACTCCTTTCGTCTTATGGCAATGCCATCTTTAACATGGCATTCTAGGCTCTGTTTTTATTCCAGTCAACTAGAAGGAAAAAAAGAACATGGAGAATATTATATAGGAGAGCAGGATTGGAGATGATACATATCACTTTGGTTCATAATCCATTGGGCAAAAATTAATCACATGAATATAACTAACTATAGGGGATACTGGCAAATATGGTCCAGATACATGGCCATTCTAAGGAAAAGGAAACAGGTTTTCATGAACAGATAGTATCTATAATAATTAACTTTGGAGCAACCACTAGAAAGCTAAACCATTCCTTCTACCTGTTTCCTTTTCACTGGTGCAACAGAGCCACTGGGGAACAGACACACTGCTTCCCACTCCTGTTGTCTTTTCTGATGTGTCCTTAACTTCTAGGTGGAAGGAGCTAGACACTAACCTTACTGATTGTGAAAGATGATTGATCCAGAGATCAAGAATCCTTTAGTGAATGCCATGTTAGGTAACGTATTAGTCCATTTACGTTGCTATAAAGGAATACCTGAGACTGGGTAATTTATAAAGAAAGAGGTTTATTTTGGTTCCCAGTTCTGTAGGCTGTACAGGAAGCATGGTGATGGCATTCATTTCTGGTGAGGGCCTCAGGAAGCTTACAGTCATGGCACAAGGCAAAGAAGGAGCAGGTATATCACATGGCAAGTGAGGGAGCAAGACAGAAAGGGGGTGGGTCACAGATTTTTTAAACAACCAGACCTCATGCTAACTACCTGAGAAAGAACTCACTCATCACCAAGAAGATGGTGCTAAGCCATTCATGAGAAACCTGTCCCCATGACCTAAACACCTCCCACCAGGCCCACCAACAACATTGGAGGTCACATATCAACATGAGATTTGGAGGGAACAAAACATTCAAACCATATCAGCTAATGATAAACTGCTAAAGAAAGTTGTATCACCTACATTTTTTCACTTTATCTTTTCCTCACAGGTTTGCTTAGAGGTAAGGAAACTGGGATCTCCCTCCGGTTCTTGCTGAAAGGAGACACTTAGTTGTGTTCTGAAGTATCAGCAGGCCAGAGCTGGTACCCACATGTGACATTATCAAAAGTAGAGATGAGCAAATATTTACCAAGCAATCAACATGTGCCAAATACTTGCTAGGAGCTGAGGACATAGAGGTTAATAAGATGGTTAAAAACAGTAATGAAATATCTCTTTTCTCTGATAATATTGGCAAAATTTAAAAGGCTGACAATAGCAAGTGTTGGTAAGGAGATAGGGAAATGAAACTCTTGAACAATGCTGATGGGAGTAAAAGTCAGTACAGCCACATTGTAGAACAATTTGTCAGTGTCTCTTAAAAAAATTCACATACCCTATAATCCAGCAGTTTTACTTCTAAGTCTTTTTACTAGAGTAACACACATGCATACACATAGGCATGTAGTAAAGCACTTCATCATAAATTTCATGATAAATTTTTCATAATAGCAAGATCTTGGAAACAATATAAATGTCCATCAATAGGGACAAAAATGGTTAAAATGGGGGTACATCCATATAATGGAAAGCAATTAAAGTGAATTACCGAGATATATCTATCATCATGGATATATTTCATAAACACTTTTGAGTGAAAGAAGCAAGTGGCAGAATGATGTACACAGCCACATGATATTTGGGAAAATGTGCAAACCAATACTGTATATTTTATATGGATATAGGTTATGTCTGTAGATGTATACAAAAAGATTGGAAGGCTACACATCAAACTCATATTACTGTTTGGTTACCTTTGGAAAAGCAGTGAAGGGATAGAGCATGGGGGTGGAGGTCAAGGGGGCTTTTGGCTTTAACTATAATATTCTATTCTGAAATAATAAACGGTATTTTTATAAGTTATTTTTAAGTGAAATAAATTGGAAAAACTGGAAGTAAAAGTGCCAAAAGGTTAATAGTGGTTACTTGTGAAAGTTAAAAAACTGGGTGATTGTTTTATTATTCTCTGTACTCTTCTGAATGTTTTAAAATTACTGGCAACAAAAAGGGCATATAGGGAAAAAACCGAAAATACCCATCGTCCATGACTTTAAAGAGCTTGCTCTCTAATAGGGGAAAGATAGGCATAAAGAGGTAAAGAGTGCTGAGAGAACAAAGAAAAGAGTCTCCTAACTTAGGCTCAGGGGTCTAATAAATGCTTCCTAGAGAATATGCCAATGATTTAGGCCTTGAAGATCAAGTATGAGCTTTCTAAGTCAAGGAGCTGCATCCAGGCAAAAGAAGGGGCATAAGCAACAGTGTGGAGATAAAAAGTAGCATATTGTGGCTGGGCGCGGTGGCTCACATCTGTAATCCCAGCACTTTGGGAGGTCGAGGCGGGTGGATAACAAGGTCAGGAAATGGAGACCATCTTGGCTAACACTGTGAAAACCCATCTCTACTAAAAATACACACAAAAAATTAGCCAGGCATGGTGGCGGGTGCCTGTATTCCCAGCTACTCAGGAGGCTGAGGCAGGAGAATGGCGTGAACCCGGGAGGCAGAGGTAGCAGTGAGCCGAGATCGTGACACTGCACTCCAGCCTGGGCGACAGAGCGAGACTCCTTCTCAAAAAAAAAAAAAAAAAAAAAAAAAAAAAAAGTAGCGTAGTGTATGAGGAAACTCCAATTGGTTTTGTTTGTCTGGAGTATACATTCTTAGGTAGGAGGTTGAGGCAGGAAATGAAACAATGTGGGTACATACAAACTGGAAAGGTTTCACTAAGGAATTTGAATATTTTCTTATTAGAATTACTAAGATGTATTGAATGATTTATCATGTGCTAGGCAGTGTGTGAAGCTTTGTACATGTACATCATTTAATTTTCTCCACAGCCTGTAAGAGGTAGGTGCTATTATTATCTTTGTTTTAGAGAAAGGAAACCGAGGTTCACTGAGAGAATCATGTATGTATTTGGGCAGTGAAATACTTTTTAGTTGATTGATTGAGATCTGGAGGTCCCACTGAGGAGATTCCATGCTAGAATGCTGTGCACACTTACGAGTTGTTTCCTAGCTGTGGGGATGAGTTTGCACTAAGCTAGTGATTCCTGAATGTTGGTGAGCATCAAAGTCACTTGGTGGAGCTTATTATCATTCAGCTCCCTGGGCTCCAATCTATAGGTTCTGATTCAGCAGGTCTGGGGTGGAACCCAGGAATCTGTAGGTTTAATACTCACCTCTGATTGTGATTGTGATGCAGATGGGCCTGGGATCACACTGTGAACAATCCCAACACTATTTCCTTTTCTTTCTTAACATCTTTGGACCACTGGTGTTCATTTTAAGCATGGCTGCCCAGGAGCAGGTCAAAACTCTAACTATATATTACAAAAATTAGCTCTACTACCTTGGAACTGCATTTTGCTTAGATAATCAGTCACAGACCTAAATAGAAAAAGCCCATTGGCAAAAACTGTAGAGTGAACAGGGGCCTTCAGTTTCTCACCTGAGCTCTTCCAGCTTCTAGAGCTCATTAGGCCCAGGGCTAAGTGTTTGATAAATGTATAGGATACACTGCTGGGTGGTCAGTTGATTAGGCTGAGCATGACCATAAAGAAGAGTGATAAATTGTAGGTAAGTCATCAAGTTTGTATTTTACAAGCAAATACATTACACATATAAATTACTTAGAAACCAGCTGGATTTGTGGGCGAGAAATTCTACAAATGGGATGCAGAGGACACAGTCTAATATTGCCATCACACATCACAGAAAACAGAGGCTCAGGGACTATCCAATAGCCTTGATTCAGAGATATCTCATTCATATTCCTGTCACAGTGTAAACTCTAACCTTTCCCCACTCCATTCTATTGGCATGGGTGAGTTTCTTCTGGGTCTCCTGGAAGAATGTTTATTTCTGTCTCCTGTGTCACTGGGAGCAATAGGTAGAAGCAGAAAATTCATGTTCAAAACTCTCCATTTCCTTCTCCTTAAAGCCTAGATAGATGGTTAGGAGATTAATGGAGCCTTTTGAAGTTGGAGATGAAAGTCCTATTGAATCACAGCAGCATGGTCTCTTTGCTTCCCGTGATAGTCCTGTATTCTTGCCTTTCTTTTGAAGTGATATCAATTTGACGAATTGGTCGAGGCTGTCATGTTTTACAATGATGTGGCTCCACCTGTTTGCCTTTTTAGGGCCACACTCAAGATTATGGTAATATAGTACAGCTTTAAGAAAGGAAATGGTTATTTTTTGGCTTAAATGTGTCCAGAATGTGGGCAAAGGATAAAAACATAACATAATGCATTGGTTTTTTATGTGCTCATTCACCTTTGTACTTAGCATTGAAAATTCTGACTAAAAAGTATTCTTTCCCCACAACCCCTTTAATAATTATTTTGTTGAAATTTTATCTTCCTCCTGATACTGTGGTTATATCTCTTCACACTTTCTGGTCTTTTGTAAGTTCTGTGTCCTTTTCTGACCAAAACACATTTATATGCTGCACTCACATAATGTCCATGTGACTAAAAGTGAAAGATCCAGTTAAACAAACTCGTTTGTGTGTGTGTGTGTGTTTCTTCCCTGTGGATTCAACTATTTTTCCCCCAGATTTTCTGTGATATATACACACCCCATGTGCATTAGGAGGAAACTATTAAAATGGGCATTAGAAATGATGGAGTCATGAGGCTGACAGAATCTGAAGATATTTTCTGACACAGCTCCTGCATACAGGCAGGTAAATAGTCTCTTTAAGATAAGTAGTCATCTTATCTCTTCTTCAAGGGCTTTACACACTATTTTGATCATTTAGTCCAGTGTTTTGTCTCCACAGTCAAGATATTCTTCCTCATGATTAGTGATGTTGAGCATTTCTTTCATATATTTGTTGGCTATTTATATGTCTTCTTTTGAGGAATGTATATTCAGATCCTTTGCCCATTTTTAATTGGGTTATTTGTTTTCTTGCTATTGTTTTGAGTTTCTTATGTATCCTTACCAGATGTATGGCTTTGAAATATTTCTTGTCCAGTCTTTAGGTGACCTCTTCACTCTGTTAATTGTTTCCTTTGTTGTGCAGAAGCTTTTTTAATTTGATGTAATCCTATTTGTTTACTTTTGGTTTTCATTGCAAATTAAACTACAAGGAGATAACACTTCACACCTATCAGAATAGCAATTATCAAAAAGATAAAAGATAAGTGTTGGATTAACATGGCAGATAGGAGGCAGGACTAGCTTGCAGCTCCCGCTTGGACAGAGAGAGCAGCATGTGGAGACTCACATTGTGAACTTTTGCTCCAATAACTACCACAGGAACATACCAGCAAAGGAGAGAGAATCCACAGACCATTTGAAGGAGCTGGATCAACGCTGCAGGCTCCCTGAGATGCTGAAAAACTGTAAGTCTGCTTGCCTTCTCAATGAGGAGGCTTGTGGTCCAGGGCAAGTACTCAGTCCTGGTCACTGGCTGCCTGAAAATAGGCTCAGTGTTGTTGGGGAGGAACAGTGGGAGTGAGACTGGCCTTTAGGACTGTGGGCTATGAGGGAGTAGGATGAGGCCTGTGACTTTCCTCCACTTCCTTGGTGACCTGTATGACTCAGCAGAGGCAGCCATAATCCTCCTAGGAATATAACTCCACTGGACTGTGAACTAAACTCAACTCCCATCCCCCACAGCAGCCTCAGCAAGCCCTGCCCAAGGAGAGGCTGAGCTCAGACACGTCAATCCCTGACCCCACCTGGTGGTCATTCTCTACCTGTCCTGGTAGCCAAAGACAAAAGTCATAATCTCTTGGGAGCTCTGTGGCCCTGCCCAGCACCTGAGAAACCTGAATACTTAACCAGGTGTCCCTAGGGCAAGTTTGCATCCTCCTTGTAGGACCGCAACTGATGCACTCTTGAAAGCGCCACCTCCTGGCTAAAGGCTAGCCAACACAAAACCAGTGCATGAAACAAAAACACAACCAAGGAACCTCACAGAGTCTACTTCACTCCCCTGCTGCCTCCACTGGAGCAGGTGCTGGTATCCATGGCTGCAAGACCTGAAGATGGATAACATCACAGGACTCTTTCTAGACACTCCTCAGTACCAGCTGAGAGCCTGGTAGGTCCACTGGATGGCTAGACCCAGAAAAAGAAAGACAATCACTACAGTTCAGCTCTCAGGAATCCCCATTCCTATGGGAAGAGTGAGACCACCACATCAAGGGAGCATCTTGTGGGATAAAAGAATCTGAACAGCAGCCCTTGAATACCAGATCTTCCATCTGACACAGTCTACCCAAATGAGAAGGAACCAGAAAAACAATTCTGGTAATATGACAAAACAAGGTTCTTTAACTCCCTGAAAAGATCATACTCAGCTCACTAGCAATGGATCCAAACCAAGATGAAATCTCTGAATTGCCAGAAAAAGAATTCAGAAGGTCAATTATTAAGCTAATCAAGGAGGCACCAGAGAAGGGTGAACTCCACCTTAAATAAATCAAAAACTTGATACAGGATATGAAAGGAAAATTCTTCAGTGAAATAGAGAGCATAAATAAGAAACAGTCACAATTTCTGGAAATGAAGGACACACTTAGAGAAATGCAAAAGGCACTGGAAAGTCTCAGCAATAGAATCAAACAAGCAGAAGAAAGAACTTCAGAACTCGAAGACAAGGCTTTTGAATTAACCCAAACTGTCTAAGACAAAGAAAAAAGAATTTTAAAAAATGAACAAAGCCTCCAAGAACTTTGGGACTACGTTAAACATCCAAACCTAAGAATAATTGGTATTTCTGAGGAAGAAGAAAAATCCAAAGGTTTGGAAAACATATTTGAGGATATAATTGAGGAAAACTTTCCTGGCTCATACGGTTCGGCTATGTCCCCATCGAAATCTCATCTTGAATTCCCAGGTGTTGTGGGAGGGACCTGGTGCTAGGTAACTGAATCATGGGGGCAAGTCTTTCTCATGCTGTTCTTGTGCTAATGAATGAGTCTCATGAGATCTGATGGTTTTATAAAGAAGAGTTACCCTGCACAAGTTCTCTCTCTATGCCTGCTGCCATCCATGTATGACATGGCTTGCTCTGCCTAGCCTTCCACCATGATTGTGAAGCTTCCCCCCACATGGAACTGTAAGTCCATTAACCCCCCCCCACCTTTTTTTTAATTGCCCAGTCTCGGGTATGTCTTTATCAGCAGCATGAAAATGAACTAACACTGGCCTTGCTAGAGATCTAGACATCCAAATACAAGAAGCTCAAAGCACACCTGGGAAATTCATGGTAAAAATATCATTGCCTAGGCACATAGTCATCAGGTTATCTAAAGTCAAGATGAAGGAAAGAACCTTAAAAGCTGTGAGGCAAAAGCATCAGGTAACATATAAAGGAAAACCTATCAGATTAACAGCAGATTTCTCAGCAGAAACCCTATAACCTAGAAGTGATTGGGGTTCTATATTCAGCTTCCTTAAACAAAACAATTATCAGTGAAGAATTTTGTATCCAGTGAAAGTAAGCCTCATAAATGAAGGAAAGATGCAGTCTTTTCCAGACAAGCAAATGCTGAGAGAATTCACCAGTACCAAGCCAGCACTACAAGAACTGCTAAAAGGGGCTCTAAATCTTGAAATAAATCCTCAAGATACACCAAAATAGAACCTCCTTAAAGCATAAACCTCACAGGACTTATATAACAAAAACACAATTTAAAAAACCAATGTGTTCAGGCAACAAATAGCATGATGAATAGAATAGTACGTCACATCTCAATACTAACATTGAATGTAAATGGACTAAATACTCCACTTAAAAGATACAGAATAACAGAATGGATAAGAATTCGCCAACCAAGTTGCTGCCTTTTTCAGGAGACTCACCTAACACATAAGGACTCACATAAACTTAAGGTGGGAAAAGATATTCCATGCAAATGGATATCAAAAGCGAGCAGGAGTAGCTATTCTTGTACCAGACAAAACAAACATTAAAGCAACAGCAGTTAAAAAGAAACAAAGAGGGACATTATATAATGATAAAAGGACTAGTCAACAGGAAAATATCACAATTCTAAATATATATGCACCTAACACTGGAGCTCCCAAATTTATAAAACAATTACTACTAGACCTAAGAAATGAGATAGCAAAACAATAATATTGTGGGACTTCAATACTCCAACGACAGCACTAGACAGGTCATCAAGACAGAAAGTCAACAAAGAAACAGTGAACTTACACTATACCCTAAAGCAAATGGGCTTAACAGCTACCTATAGAACATTATGCCCAACAACTGCAGAATATACATTCTGTTCATCAGCACATGGAACATTCTCCAAGATAGACCATATGATAGCCTACAAAACAAGTCTCAGTAAATTTAAGAAAATCAAAATTACGTCAAGTACTTTCTCAGAC
Source organism: Gorilla gorilla gorilla (assembly GCF_029281585.2). Lineage (NCBI taxonomy): Eukaryota > Metazoa > Chordata > Mammalia > Primates > Hominidae > Gorilla > Gorilla gorilla. The sequence goes on from NC_073247.2 coordinate 132,567,263, forward strand.
CACAGTGGAATAAAACTGGAAATCAACTCCAAAAGAAACGCTGCAAACCATACAAATACATAGAAATTAAATAACCTGCTCCTGAATGATCATTGGGTCAACAATGAAATCAAGATGGAAATTTAAAGATTATTTGAACTGAACGATAATTGTGACACAACCTATCCAAACCTCTGGGATACAGAAAAAGCAGTGCTAAGAGGAAAGTTCATAGAATTAAATGCCTACATAAAAAAAAGTCTGAAAGAGCACAAATAGACAATCTAAGGTCACACCTCAAGGAACTAGAGAAACAAGAACAAACCAAACCCAAACCCAGCAGCAGAAAAGATATAACAAAGATCAGAGCAGAACTAAGTGAAATGGAAACACAAACATACAAAAGATAAATGAAACAAAAAGCTGGTTCTTTGAAAAGATAAACAAAATTGATAGAACATTAGCGAGACTAACCAAGAAATGAAGAGAGAAAATCCAAATAAACTCAATTAGAAACATAACTTTTTATTTTTATTTTTATTTATTTTTCAATTTTTAAGTTCAAGGGTACATGTGCAGGTTTATTAATATAGGCAAACCCATGTCATGGGGTTTTATTGTACAGATTATTTCATCGCCCATGTATTAAGCCTAGTACGCTTTGTTATTTTTCCTGATCCTCTTCCTCTTCCCAGCCTCCACCCTCTTAGGCTCCAGTGTCTGTTGTTCCGCTCTATGTGTCCATGTGTTCTCATCACTTAGCTCCCCTGTATAAGTGAGAACATAAAGTATTTGGTTTTCTGTTCCTACGTTAGTTTGCTAAGTATAGTGGCCTCCAACTTCATCCATTTTCCTGCAAAGGACATGATCTCATTCTTTTTATGGCTGCATTGTATTCCACGGTGTATATGTACCACATTTTCTCTACCTAGTCTTCCAGTGAAGGGTATTTAGGTTGATTCCATGTCTTTGCTATTGTGAATAATGCTGCAATGAATACACATGTGCATGTGTCTCTATAATAGAATGATTTATATTTCTTTTGGTGAATACTCAGTAAAGGGATTGCTGGGTGAAATGGTAGTTCTGTTTTCAGCTCTTTGAGGAATTGCCACACTGCTTTTCACAATAGTTGAACTAATTTACACTCCCACCAACAGAATATAAGCATTTTCTTTTCTCCCCAACCTTGTCAGCATCTATTTTTTTGACTTTTTAGCAATGGCCATTCTGACAGGTATGAGATGGTATCTCATTGTGGTTTTGATTTGCATTTCTTTAATGATCAGTGATGTTGGCCTTTTTCCTGTGTTTTTTGGCCACGTGTATGTCTTCCTTTGAAAAGTGTCTGTTCCTATCTTTTGCCCACTTTTTAATGTGGTTGTTTCTTTCTTGTAAATTTGTTTAAGTTATTTATAGATGCTGGATGTTAGACCTTTGTCAGATACACAGTCTGCAAAATTTTTTTCCCATTCTGTAGATTGTCTGTGTATTCTGTTGATAGTTTCTTTTGCTGTGCAGAGCAGAAGTTCTTTAGTTTAGTTAGATCTCATTTGCCAATTTTTGCTTTTGTTGCAATTGCTTTTGGCATCTGCGTCATGAAATGTTTGCCTGTTCTGATACCCATAATGGTATTGCCTGGGTTGTCTTCCAGGGTTTTTATAGTTTGGGATTTTACATTTAAGTATTTATTTAGTCTATCTTGAGTTTATTTTTGTATACAGTGTAAGAAAGGGGTCTAGTTTCTTTTTTTTTTTTTTTTTGAGATGGAGTCTTGCTCTGTCGCCCAGCCTGGAGTGCAGTGGTGTGATCTCCGCTCACTGTAGCTCTGCCTCCCGGGTTCACACCATTCTCCTGCCTCAGCCTCCCGAGTAGCTGGGACTACAGGCACCAGCCACCACACCCAGCTAATTTTTTGTATTTTTAGTAGAGATGGGTTTCACCATGTTAGCCAGGATGGTCTCGATCTCCTGTCTTTGTGATCCACCCGCCTTGGCCTCCCAAAGTGCTGGGATTACATGCATGAGTCACCACACCCAGCCAGAAAGGGGTCTAGTTTCAATCTTCTGCATATGGCTAGCCAGTTCTCCCAGCACTATTTATTGAATAGGAAATGCTTTCCCCGTTGCTTATTTTTTGTCAGTTTTGTCGAAAATCTGATAGTCGTAGATGTGCAGCCTTATTTCTGGGCTCTCTATTCTGTTCCATTGGTCTATGTGTCTGTTTTTGTATCAGTACCATGCTGTTTTGGTTACCGTAGCCCTGTGGTATAGTTTGAAGTTGGAGAGCATGATGCCTCCAGCTCTGTTCTTTTTGCTTAGGATTGCTTTGGCTATTTAGGCTTTTTTGGTTCCAAATGAATTTTAAAATAGTTTTTTGTTGTTCTGTGAAGAATGTCAGTGGTAGTTTGGTAGAAATAGCATTGAATCTATACATTGCTTTGGGCAGTATGGCCATTATAACAATATTGATTTTTCCTATCCATAAGCATGGCATGTTTTTCTGTTTGTGTCATCTCTGATTTCTGTGAGCAGTGTTTTGTAGTTCTCCTTGTACAGATTTCACCTTCCTGGTTAGCTGTATTCCTAGGTATAATATTTTATTCTCTTTGTGTCAGTTGTGAATGGGATTGCATTCCTGATTTGGCTCTCAGCTTCACTGCTGTTGGTGTATAGGAATTCTAGTGATTTTTGTACATTAATTTTGTATCCTGAGACTTTGCTGAAGTTTTTATCAACTGAAGGGGCTTTTGGGCTGAGACTGTGGGGTTTCCTAGATAAAAGATCATATTGTCTGAAAACAGGGATAGTTTCACTTTCTCGCTTCCTATTTTGGATACCATTTCTTTCTTTTTTTTTAAATTTATTATACTTCAAGTTCTAGGGTACATGTGCACAACGTGCAGGTTTGTTACACATGTATACATGTGCCATGTTGGTGTGCTGCACCCATTAACTTGTCATTTACATTAGGTATATCTCCGAATGCTTTCCTTCCCCGCTCCCCCCACCCCTTGACAGGCCCCAGTGTGTGATGTTCCCCTTCCTGTGTCCAAGTGTTCTCATTGTTCAATTCCCACCTATGAGTGAGAACATGTGGTGTTCAGTTTTCTGTCCTTGCGATAGTTTGCTGAGAATGATGGTTTCCAGCTTCATCCATGTCCCTACAAAGGACATGAGCTCATCCTTTTTTATGGCTGCATAGTATTCCATGGTGTATATGTGCCACATTTGCTTAATCCAGTCTATCATTGATGGACATTTGGGTTGGTTCCAAGTCTTTGCTATTGTGAATAGTGCTGCAATAAACATACGTGTGCATGTGTCTTTATAGCAGCATGATTTATAATCCTTTGGGTATATACCCAGTAATGGGATTGCTGGGTCAAATGGTATTTCTAGTTCTAGATCCTTGAGGAATCGCCACAGTGTCTTCCTTTCTCTTGCTTGATTGCTCTGACCAGAATTTCTAATACTATGTTGAATAGGAGTGGTGAGAGAGGGAGGGCATCCTTGTCTTGTGCTGATTTTCAAGGAGAATACACCAGCTTTTGCCCATTCAGTCTGATATTGGCTGTAGATTTGAGATATATGGCTCTTATTATTTTGATGTATCTTCCTTCAAGATGTATTTTATTGAGAGTTTTTAACATGAAGGGGTATTGAATTTAGTTGAAAGCCATTTCTGCATCTATTGAGATAATCATGTGGTTCTTGTCTTTAGTTCTGTTTATGTGATGAATCACATTTATTGATTTGTGTGTGTTAAACCAAGCTTGCATCCAGGCACAAAGCCTACTCAATCATGGTGGATATGGTTTTTGATGTGCTGCTGGGTTCAGTTTGCCATTATTTTGTTGATGTTCATCAAGAATATTGGCCTGAAGTTTTCTTGTTTTGTTGTGTCTGCTAGGTTTTTAGTATCAGAATGATGCTGGCCTCATAGAATGAGTTAGGGAGGAGTCTCTTCTCCTCAAATTTTGGAAATAGTTTCAGTAGCTCTTCTTTGTACATCTGGTAGAATTAAGTTGTGAATCAGTCTGGTCCTGGGTTTTTTTGGGGGTCGGTAGGCTACTTATTACTGATTCAATGTTGGAGCTCATTATTGTTCTATTCAAGGATTCAATTTCTTCCTGGTTCAGTCTGTGGAGGGTGTATGTGTCCAATAAGTTATCCATTTCTTCTAGATTTTCTAGTTTGTGTGTATAGAGGTGTTCATAATATTCTCCGATGGTTGTATTTCTTTGGGGCCAGGGGTAGTATACCCTTTGTCATTTCTAATTGTGTTTAATTGGTTCTATTTTCTTCCTTATTAGTCTAGATGGTGGGCTATGTATTTTATTAATTTTTTCAAAAAACCAACTCTCGGATTTGTTGATCTTTTGAATTTTTTTTCATCTCAATCCCCTTCAGTTCATCTTTGATTTTGGTTATTGCTTGTCTTCTGCTAGCTTTGGGATTGGTTCACTCTTGGTTCTCTAGTTCTTTTAGTTGTATATTCACTACTTTAAACATTTATTATTTCTTTGCAGTGATAACATTAAAAATCTCTTCTAGCAATATTGAAATATGCACTACATTGTTATTTGCTCTAGTTACCCTACTGTGTATTAAAATAACAGAACTTATTCTTCCTATGATATGGTTAGGCTTTGTGTTCTCGCCCAAATCTCATCTTGAATTGTAATCCCCATAATCCCCACATGTCAAGGGGAGACCAGGTGAAGGTAATTGAATCATGGGGGCGGTTTCCCCCATGCTGTTCTTGTGATAGTGAGTTCTCATGAGATCTAATGGTTTTATATGGGGCTCTTCGCCCTTCGCTCAGTACTTCTCCTTCCTGCACCTTGTGAAGAAGGTGCCTTGCTTCCCCTTCACCTTCCACCATGATTGTAAGTTTCCTGAGGCCTCCCCAGCCATGCTGAACTGTGATTCAATTAAATCTCTTCCTTTATAAATTATAAATTACCCAGTCTCAGGCAGTTCTTCATAGCAGTATAAAAATGGACTAATACATCCTAACTGTAATTTTGTACCTGTAGTTTTTTCATTGAGTTGTTAGTAGTTTTCTTATTGCTCAGTTTTAGGAGTTCTTTGTATATTTTGAATAACAGTCTTTTATCAGTTATCTTTTGCAAACATTTTTTCCCAGTCTGAGGCTTGTCTTTTTATTTCTCTGACAGTTTCTTACACAAAGCAGGAATTTTTAATTTTAATGAAGTCCAGCTTATCAATTATTTCTTTCATAGATTATGCCTTTGGTCTTGTATGTAAAAAGCCATGTCCAAACCCAAGGTCATCTAGATCTTCTCCTGAGTTATCTTCTAGTATTTATATAGTTTTGTGTTTCACATTTAGGTCTATGATCCATTTTAAATTAATTTCTGTGAAGGGTGTAAGGTCTGTGGCTAAATTCATTTCTTTTACATGGGAATATTGTCCATTCATTTTTGCTCCACTGCTTGCAACTGGACCATTACTATTCATTTTAGATGACCTAAGATATTACAAAACACACACACACACACACACACACACACACACACTCCACCCCACACCACACCACACAAGTGTCTTCTCAAGTTGTGAAGAGCTGAGCTGCCCACTTGAAGCTGCAGGAGAGACACTTCAGACCCTGGCCATTCAGTCATTTATTCAGCATGTATTGAGCACCTACTATATGTTTGATGTTATGTTAGAAGCTGAATACTCATGGTGCCTAAGGAACATGCCTTGATCTATCTAGTTCATGGTCTAGAGGGGAAGATAGATGTTTGTACAAGGATGACATAAGATGTCAAGTTCCAAAACAGGGATAAGCATAAAGTGCTATGGATTTCAGGAGAAAGAATGATTAGTTAGGAGGAAGAGAGGAGGAAGGTTTGTTGGTGCTTGGGAAGGTGCTCAAGAGGAAGAATTTCACTTCCTGAAAGATCACGAGGAGTAAAGGGGTGGGGAAAGCAGAGAGATCACTGCAAGTAAAGGAAACAGTATGAACAGTGGTAGAGGTGTGTGTGTGTGTGTGTGTGTGTGTGTGTGTGTGTGTGTTTAAGGAAAGGGCTAGATCATTGGGCAGAGTAGCAAATGGGCCTGAAAATCACATTGGGGTCATGAATACAATGCTAGGGAGTTTGTTCTTTACCCTGAAAAGTAGATCTGACTCCCAGGACAAACAGATACTACTTTCTGCCACCATTCTCGTCCTCTTTCCTGATCAGTGCCCTCCTTTGTCTTTACTTTTTATGTGAACTGGTTAACTTCATTTATTAAATCATGGATTTATGTTTACCACATTTATTGGGTATTTTCTAATGTACCAATGCTGAGTCTTTTGGAACTGTCATTTGTAGCTGGTGATTGACATGCAGAACCCAAAGAGAGCAGAACTCTCCATGGTCCCCATCCTAGTGCCTCCCCCCCATCATTCCTGTGCCCCTCTAGGGGATTTGGCCAAGACTTCTGGAAGCCAATGCCTTCCAGCTATATACAGTGTTGATATTCTGATATATTTGCCAAGACTCTAGTTTATATGCAATCATTTCTTCTCCAGTTGCCTCCTGGACTTATCAGTGGGACTGAAACACAATATAAAGACTACTGCCAATATTAAAGTTTTTGGCAAAGAAGCGTGCACCTGAATCTTCTTCTTTGTGCAGGGAGGTAGGATTGGGCACTGGGCTTGTCATAAAGCAAGCTGTTGTAAAGAAGTGAAGTGGATCCTGGAGATGGTTCTGTTGCAGTGGCAGTACACTATCTCACCAGGTGCTTGGAATTGGCTCCAAGTCTCTGGGAGGGGAACTGGTTGGCACCAGCAAACAAAGGAGGAAAAAAACTGAGCAGGTGTATTTTCAAGAAATACCTGAAGCAAAACTGAGAAAGAGTCTCTTCCTAGTTCCCACATTAGGGCTCTCTTCATGGGAAGTATATGATTCAGAATTCCATGGAACAGTCTCCATATCCTTGGTTATCTGCCTGAGCCTGCTGCCTGTAGATGCAAACCCAACCAGGATGTCACATTCCCTATCTCTGGTGTATAGTTGGTGCCTATCTTTATCCCTAGATATCCCACCCACGATACCTGATCTTCTCCAAACCAGGAAGTTGGCACAATCCAGAATTTCAGATTTGCTTAGGGAAATGTGTTTTCTTTCTCCACCAGACTTCCTCTGTCAGTCAAGAAAAGTGCAAACTCATCACAAGGGACAGGGTGGGATAGGGGAGGGACCCAAGGCCATACAACCTGAAGAGATTACCATTTAATTTTGGGAGTAGCAGAGAACACCCCTGAAAAAAATGTCTAAAATTCTCCTTTACAGTCTGGCTCAAAACTCATCACCTCCAAGAAGCCTTCTTTTCTATATCTCCCCCCATCACTACCCTCACTAGAGGCTATCTTGAATTTACAGGGATATGTGTAGACATTGTTTAGCTCCACCAAAAGCATAGGCCCCTTAAGGGGAATGTCTAGGCCTTCCTCAAGTTTCTAACACCCATGGTGTCTGTCACAAGGCAGGTATTTGGTAAATGTTTGTTAAATAAATCCCATGGGTTTTGGAATAACTGTTACCATTAATGTTTTTTTTTTTTCTACGTGCCTAGGTCTTGACTGTCTACATAGGGCCTTCACATCCCTTTTTTCCTTGAATCCTCATCATGGTCTATGAGGTTTCTGCTCTCATGTAAGGGCCATCCATGATGCTGGATACACTGCTGTAGACATAAAAAATCTTTATGTTTGGACAATGTGCTTTTTTTTTTTTTTTTTTTTTTTTTGAGATGGAGTCTCACTCTGTCACCCAGGCTGGAGTGCAGTGGGGTGATCTCGGTTCACTGTAACCTTCGCCTCCCAGATTCAAGCGATTCTCCTGCCTCAGCCTTCTGAGTAGCTGGGATTACAGTTGTGCCGCACAGTGCCCAGCTAATTAAAATCTTTTTTTTTTTTTGTAGAGACAGGGGTCTCACTATAATCCCCAGGCTGGATTTGAACTCCTGGACTCAAGGGATCTTCCCTTATTGGCCTCCCAAAGTGCTGAGATTACAGGTGTGAGCCACTGCACCCAGCCCTAAAACATCTATTTTTTTCTGATATGATATCTGCCTTTTTGATAATGCTAGGTTTTCAATTGACTGGATTTGATTTGCTTTGCATTCCCAGAGCAAACAGTTCATGTAGGTAGATGCCCTTTATCCAGGTAATCCTTGTGGCTATTTCACTCCTTCCTCCCTTTTCTCACAGTGGATCTCATTAGGTAATTATCAGTTTTAGAAATCTCCATTAAGAATTTCTTTTCCACAGTTAACAACAAAGCTCTGTTTTTATTTTATTTTAGTTTTTGACTCCTGATTTTATTATTCAGTTTCTTTTTTTTCATTTAGTCTCCTGTGATCGGGAAGCCTTGCCTCCCAAGACCAGAGTCAGCTGGAGCTGGTTGTTGGAAGGGAGTGGGTTGGGGAACTGGGATGGGGGCAGGGAGACCCCGCTCTGCTGGTGGTCCTAGGTGGAGAAGAAGAATTATACTTCACAGAGCCTGCGGTGTGGTGGGAAGGGGATGAGGCAGGAGCAGCAAGCTGGGGAGATGGGACCCACCTCAGTCCCCAGCTTCATTTTCTTCTAATGTTTCCCCACTGGTGGCTTTCTCTGCAGTCTTGTAGGCCTTCTTCTTTTTTTTTTTTTTTTCTTTTTCTGGGTTTTTTGACTTGCAGAACTCTGGAGGACAGCCTTTAGCTCTGCATCCTGGACTTCCATCTCAGACTTGTAGAGGTCAGGCTCGAAGGGACCACTGGTTATCTGCATAAGGCCATCGGGCATTAGCAGAACTATACATTTAAACTGGGCAACAAATTCACCTTCCTTCTCATAGAGAACATTAAATAGTTTGCACCAGTTCATGTTTGGTGCACTTCACCACACCAATCTGAGCCTTCTTCTCATCTTCAAATGCTCTTAAAGTAAACGGCATGGCATCAAAACACTTTTCCACCTCACTGAAGAAGGCATGTGAAGTTTTCATCTTCAGTCCGTGCTGTTTAGAGGGGTCTCATTTGTAAATAGTGGTTCTCTGTCCTGCATCCTTGCTCTTGCCCTCTCCTGAGCTGACGAGAACATCCACAGCATATACTTCATGTACCGCCAATTCCGCTTTTTCATGGTCCTTCTTCTTCTGGTCTGTGAGATTCTGGATAATGGTTTTTTCTCCATCGATGACATGCTGCTTCAACTGATGTGACAGCATACCTTCTATTGGCGTGCAGTTAAGTGAGTGGGCAGCTTTGTTCAGGGCTTCTGTCACTTGTGTGTTCTGGTTTCCAGGTTTGACCAGGCGTAGGACAGCTTCATCACAAAGGTGAATTGCCTTAATGACATCTGCTTTCCTCCCTGTTACTTGGGTCCCCTGAGCTACATCAACCACAAAAGTATGAGCTACATTAGCGATGAAGCCATCCACATGGACCCCAAGGTCAATTTTTACCAAGTCACCTTCCTTGAGAATATAATCCTGGTTGCTCTTCAAAGGGGAGAAGTGACATATACAGTTATTTACTGAAATGCTGGTGGGAAAAGCAATACCTTTTTTCATTTCTATTTTTTTCTTGAAGATTTTCCCTATTTCTTCCGTAATCATGGCATCATCTTTCTCACACAGGCTCAGTACCAACACACCTGAGCTAGATGCTTCTACCAAGGACCGAAGTACCTGGTTAGCGATGTCGCCCCCCCCATCTTATACTTGGTCACGACCAGGTCCTTGGCGATAGTTTGCTCCTGCTGCTTGTCCTTGCCCGACATCTTCCTACCACCATCACTGCAGCCTCATTTTCTCTGAGCCGCCGCCTGTCTCCCTTCCCAGCCGCAGGCTGTGGTCAGAACCCCCTCGATCCTCGAGGAGAGGGCGAGCAAAATCGCGAGCAAGAAAGGGAGCGGGCAGGCAGGCGAGAGCAAAGCTCTGTTTTTAAATGAAGAAGTTTTCTTATTTCATTTTTAAATACCCAGAGGCTCATTCTGACAAGTTTTCAGATTCTTTGTAGCTTCCTTGATCTTTGCAACATGACAAATACAATGGAACCTGTTCTGTAGTCCTTCCCTGTCTGTAACAGGGGGAAGGAAATCAAATGGAGAGACAACTCAGAGCTGAAGGTTGTCAGAGAAATAAAATGTTCTTAAGAGGTGGTGCTGCGAATAAAGGGCGTCCACGCAGGTGTGCCTGACCAAGCTGATGGCTTTCAGGTGCGCATTGATATTTGGTATGAGGGAGAAGGGCCATTGAAGAGGTTTTGCGTTTGAACACCTGGAGAGCAAAGAGAGGGGTGTGGTTGGGGGGCAAGCAGAAGAGACAAGGTGATTGGTGGTTGCACTCTAGCCTGGGTCAGGGATGAAGTCCAAGTCCCATAGCAAGATGGGCTACTGCAACAAGCGCTTTTCAGAAGCAAGGGGCGCCACTATGCTCAGGTAACAAAGTGGCATGGAGGGAGGAAGGGAAACGGGTTATAGGTCAGATATTGAGCCTGGCTCACCTGTAACATTTTCGGGGTTTAGAACAAGAGTTCAACTTGGGATCTACATACCATATGCCTAAATATTTAAATGTTTAAATCAACAAATACAGCATGTTTTATTTAATGGTTTATCTCCTTCCATGACAAATGTACCTTCATAATGACCTCAAAGTCCAGGTTGGGTTCTAGAATTCTCAGACTCCTCTAAGTCCTGTCCAGTGGTGTGGGAAGAACTGCTACCCTTCCCCCTCCCGCTTTAGAAATATTTCAGACCTACACAAAATTGTAGAAAACATTACTATAAACATCCATGTATCCACTATTCAGCTTAAGAAATATAACATTACAAATACAGTTGATGTCTGCTGTGGTGCCTTCTCTACTAGAATGCCCCTCCCTTTCTTTCTGAGAGGTAACCACCATCTCAAATGTTCTTGTCTTTTTTTTTTTTTTTTTTGAGACGGAGTCTCACTCTGTCACCCAGGCTGGAGTGCAGTGGCGCGATCTTGGCTCACTGCCGCCTCTGCCTCCCAGGTTCAAGCGATTCTCCTGCCTCAGCCTCCTGAGCAGCTGGGATTGTAGGTGTGCATCACCACACCTGGCTATTTTTTGTATTTTTAGTAGAGACGGGGTTTCACCATGTTGGCCAGGCCTGTCTCGAACTCCTGACCTCAGATGATCCACCTGCCTGAGGGTGGGATTACAGGGGTGACCCACTGCGCCCAGCCGCAAATATGCTTGTCTTTCGAATGCACACTTTTCTGTATGCTACATTTGCGTGCATCTCTTACATGCACACCTTTTAGTCTCTACTTACCCACAATCAATTTATGGTGGTCATTTTTATGTTTTCCTAGAAGTCATATACATGGTACTATGTTTGTATCCTTTTGGACCTGACTTTTTCCTTTATGCATTTTTCCCCTCTAGGCCTCAGCCCCTGTGAGTTCTACTTTCCTCCCCAGCCCAGCCCTTGCTGTCCCTTTCAGTTTACCTGAAACAAACCCAAGCTAGTGAATTAAGGCTGGTCTGACAGGAGGTGAAGCTCAACTTCTTCCTCTGTTGCTTGAAACCAGTGGTTCTCAAACTTTAGTGTTCATCAAAAGCTCTTAGAGGGCGTGTTAAAACACAGATTGCTGCTCCCACCCCCAGAGTTCCGATTCTGTAGTTCTTGGGTGGAGTCTGAGAATTCCCAGGTAATGCTGATGATGCTGTTTGGGAACCAAACTTTGAGAACCACTGCTTTAGATCAAAGGCTGGGCCCAAGCTCAGCAATACCATGTGGACTCCAGGCAACCTGGGCCATCCATGAAGTTTTCTTCAAAACCATGCTCTAGAGCAGTATTGTCCAATAGACATATAATGTGATCTACATTGGGTAATTTTAAATGTTCTAGTAGCCTCATTAAAAAAATACAAAGAAACCAACAAAAACTTTAATATTTTAATTCAAGTATTATTTCAATGTGTAATCAGTATAAAAAACATGAGTAAGGCTGGGCGTGGTGGCTCAACCTGTAATCCCAGCACTTTGAGAGACCGAGGTGGGTGGATCACGAGGTCAGGAGATTGAGCCCATCCTGGCTAACACGGTGAAACCCCGTCTCTACTGAAGATACAAAAAATTAGCTGGGCATGGTGGCAGGCGCTTATAATCACAGATACTCGGGAGGCTGAGGCAGGAGAATTGCTAGAAGCTGGGAGGCGGAGGTTGCAGTGAGTTGAGACCACGCCACTGCACTCCAGCCTGGGTGACAGAGTGAGACTCAGTCTCAAAAAAAAAAATTAGTAAGATATGCAATATTATTTTCACACTTACAGCACATATTAAATCAGACTAGCCATATGACAAGTGCTCAGTAGCCACAACACACAGCTCTAAAGATGAGCCCCATCTCTCTCTTTTCAAAAATTGTTTTAAACTTGTCATTTTACTTGATTTTTGGCAACAGTAAAAGAATTTCAAACAGTCTTACCAAGTGGTGGAAAGTAACACCTTTCAGTGAAGGTATGGTGGGCCAAAACAAAGACGTAAAGGAGAGATTTGACTTAGGATTATTTATTGACAAATCTTCCAACGTTTCAGTTTATTCATTTAAAACAAACTTTTATTTTTAACTTGAACAAACATCGTAACATACATCCATGAAAGTTAGATGTCACTGGGTATCACTTTTGATGTAACGAACTTTGTAATGATATGTGTTAAAATTCCCACAGGCATCTGAAAAAAAAATAAAAACAATGAACAACAGAGTCTTCTTTTCCTCCCAACTGTGGGATGAAATGAGAGAAAATAAACAATAGTACAACATTAACCAGCACCAATGACTTTCCAGCTCTGTGGATATCTGCAACATTTGTGTGCTATATCTTAAACAAGTAGAGAAGCCCATCTTTTCCTTGTGTAACTCACGAGCTTGGATATCAGGGTGCTTGTGGAACTGAAGGTTTCAGTCAAATGATCACACCAACCTTGTCTGCCTAGCACTAGAAAAGCTTGTTGCTTTTGTTTTTACAGGAGGGGCCATTCTGGGATTTAAATAAATCTCTCAAGCTTCAAAAGCCTGTGCTGGTTCCACAGATAATACTCCCTTACCCTCCCAGACCCTTGGTTTCCGTATCTACCATGTGGGAAAGAAGCCGTTACAAAATATACGGCTGTGAAAATGCAAAATAAATAAATAAATAAGAAAGAAAAATGTTAACCATTTAAATACACTCAAAGACAGATATACCTTAAGACTTCATTACCAATTCAGTGATAAACACACATTCTTTTCATCTGACTGTGACATAAAATACCAAAATATATAGCTAAATAAATATTTAGGTATTAGTCATTCATTGTGGTCCTACGTAAAATTCTTAGCTTTTTGCTATTTTTAAGTAGTCACTTTGCAAAAGGCGTTGAGTTGTCTCCTAGTTACTATGGGAGCCTGCATTTCTGTGGTCAAGTAATGAAGGCCCAACTAATGCGTGGCCCAGCCAAGTTAGCGGCTGTGTCTGGCAACTGTTTTCTACACAAATATTGGTCCTGGTAGTAGGTCTGATACATTTGCCACTTGTTAGTAGTCTTGCAGCTGGAGGACAAAAGACCTCAACACGAGCAAATGAGTAGCCAAGAAGTATATTTCAGAACACACCGCAGTTCATATTACTAGGTACATGAATATTCTCGTAACATTTTAAGTAAGTTAAATTGAATTTTTAAACTAATTTTAAACTTTTTCTTACTTAACTTACTGAGAATTTTTGTTGTTGTTCAATAAAACTGTCAGCAACAGGTAAATGCCAGGAATAGTTGAGTGATTCTCAAAGCTATACACAGATACCTGGATTTTCTTGGCTTCTCCTCTGCTGCGTCTAGGTCCCTTTGGAGTTCTCTGCCTTGTTTTCCGCATCCTTCTCTTTTTCTTGTTCTTTCTCTTCCTCGCCTGCAGCATCTTGGGCCTCTTCATCCCACTTTTCGGGCTGAGATTTAGTGACTTCTTTAGGGAACAATAATACACACATGGGGACCAGACATTCACAGAAAATGTAGCCCAATTTATAACTAGCAGTGGCATTCAGCTACTCCACCCTCAGGAGAAGCAGGATAGAGTTAAGTAAGAAAGGAATAGCTGGGCACCTTCCTACTGGTTTTCACAACAGTTCCATGGCCCTCACGTTGCTGCTGCTTGATCATTTCCACAGGGACACTGTATGTCCCTTTTTTCCAGTAAATCTCCCACCCAAAGCTGCTGATTATTTCTAGTTCTTTGGAGAAGAAGAGATCTGAATCATCGGGTCTGATCTCATTCTACGGTGTTTTGGTCAGAACTTTGTTGGGAAAATATTTGTTTACCTCAAAAGACAAATTCTATGGTGAAGCTCATTGGTTCCTCACCCCCCTGAATGCTTCATTTTTACCAAGTGCTCCTGTATCACTTCATCATTTGGGGGACAACTTTCTACGAATCTTTACACTTTGAAAAGCCATGAACTAAAAGGGATGCCTGCCATTTGCCTGTTCTTTTCCTTGGCGCATCCCTTCTGTTTCCTGCGGAGCTCCCTCCTGAACCCCTATCTACCCGGCCATTCATCTGCGGGCTCACAGATGGCACCGATGATCTCAGATCTCCTATCAAATATAGGTTGGTAGAGGGCGACAAGTTTTCTCAAAACCACAGATGTCGTTAGAGAATTGGGCTTCGACTCATTGGGACACATTCTGCCTTAAGTTTCAGGAGGGCCCCGACTCCTGCTTCACCACCCGAGGCCCCGACCCCCCTTCACCACCCGCTTCACCAGCTGTGCCCGCACCGCGGCCCTGCCTAGAACCCTGGGACACACGGGTCCCCGCCTCCCAGCTGCTGCCGCTAGCCCGTTCCTTACCCTCTGGGGCCGTGGCCTCCTGTGCGGTCGGTTCTTCTGTGGCCGGTTCCTCTGCGTCTGGTTCCTCTGTGGCCTCCTCTGAGAGCTTCTCCTCTGCGGCCTCCTCCGCGGGCTCCTCTGCGGCCTCCTCCTCGGGCTCCCTGGCCATCTCGGCCAGGTCAGCTGGCACTGCAGGCTCTGGGACCGATGCGGCCTCCTGGATCAGGCCCAGGCCCTCGCCCGCCCGGGCTGCGGCCCCTGCACCCAGCCTCTGGGGCAGCAGCAGCAGGGGGAGGTTGCCCCAGAGGTTGGGCGCAGCAGCGTGGGGCCCCACCATCAGGCGGCTGAGGTGACGGTTCTCTATGAGGATGTGGTCGTTGTGATAGAGGCGGTGGAGAAGGGAGTGGACCATGTCCAGGAGCACGAAGTGAATGCCCGCCGCCGGGTAGCGACGGGCGACCACCGCCAAGTCGAAGTTGGCCGCCTCGTTCCCCTCTTCCTCCTCCTCTTCCTCCGTCGCGGGCCCGATGTCCGAGTCCTCCTCGGCGCTCCCGCCCCGGGGGACTGCGGCCAGGCCTGCCGCCTGCTCACCCTCCTCCTCCCCGAGGCCTTCCACGGGCCCTGCGACTCCGACCACCTCGGCCGCAGGCACCATGTCGCTGCTGTCGGGGCCGGAGTCGCCGCCCTCCTGGTTACCAGCTCCGGCCGCCTCGGCCTGTGCTCCCTCCTGGCTTACCGGGGCCTCCTGGTCCCCTTGGGTCGGGTGTCGGTCCCCTGTGGCAGACATGACACCAGCAGCGCCTCAACTGGGGTGGCGAGCGGGCTGAGGCGACCACGGTGAAGACGGTGACCACTGAGGTGGCTACGGCTGAGGGGAGGCGAGGAGCTGGCTGCTGAGGTAATAAGAGGAGTCTCTCTCCTTATTGAGGGAATAAGAGTCTGTCTCAGACGACACCCTAAGATGGGAAGGGCAGGGAGCGAATCCTAGAAACCTCCCACCAAGGCTGGCCTGAGAGGACTTAGACAAGGTGGGAAAGATTCTGGTTGGCAGGCGAAAGGGGGCGGGACCGGAAGGGTCAACGAGGGGCTCTCAGCGAGCCCTAAGCTCATTTGCTGAAAACTTCAGATTGACATGTTCTATGTCCAATGAATGATCAAGGCCCTTAAGCTCTGGAATTGAGAATCCAGAATCCAGAGCTTTTTCTTTTCTTTTCACAGTCTTTCTCTGTTGCCCAGGCTGGAGTGCAGTGGCAAGATCTTGGCTCACTGCAATTCCTGCCTCTTGGGTTCCAGTGATTCTCCTGCCTCAGCCTCCTGAGTAGCTGGGACTACAGGTGCATGCCACCATGTCTCGCTAGGTTTTGTATTTTTAGTAGAGACAGAGTTTCACCATGTTGGCCAGGATGGTCTTGATCTCCTGACCTTGTGATCCACCTGCCTCGACCTCCCAAAGTGCTGGGATTACAGGCTTGAGACACCGTGGCAGGCCGAGCTCTACCTTTTCTATGAGGCCTTAGTGTCCAAGGCTACCCCTTTAGGTCCACACAAGTCCTGCCCTTTTAATTTTATGATTATTAGCAACACTATAGTAGTCCCATGTGGAGGCACGCTGGAGCGTGGGAACTGCAAGGTGGTCACAGAGTTCACTTATTTCCACCTAGCAATGGCTCATGCCAGTAGAGATAGTGTCATAAAAATGTTATATAGTTCATAGCTAAGCAGTTGTGTAAACCTCCCAAGAAGAGACGTAAGAACTTCAGTGATTTAACGTAGTTAAAGCTACTTAGAAAAGAATGTGCAGAGTTGAAGTGGATGCAGTCATCACTGAGTGTTGAGGTGGTAAATGACAGACACTGGAAGGTGTTTAATGAATCCTGCCAAATTCACTTCAAACCTCCAAATAATGGGGAAAAAAAAGAGATACTTTTTTAAAAGGACCAGGTCATCTCATAAGAGCTAAGCATCAAAAACACCAAAAGTGCCTGGGGGTGGTGGCTCACGCCTGTAATCCAGCACTTTGGGAGGCCGCACTTTGGGAGGCCGAGGCAGGCAGATCACCTGAGGTCAGTAGTTCGAGACCAGGATGACCAATATGGTAAAACCCTGTCTCTACTAAAAATACAAAAACTTAGCTGGACATGGTGGTGCGCGCCTGTAGTCCCAGCTACTCGGAAGGGTGAGGCAGGAAATTTGCTGGAACCTGGGAGGTGGAGGTTGCAGTGAGCCAAGATGGCACCACTGCACTCCAGCCTGGGTGACAGAGCGAGACTCAGTCTCAAAAAAAAAAAATTAGTAATATATGCAATATTATTTTCACACTTACAGCACATATTAAATCAGACTAGCCATATTACAAGTGCTCAGTAGTCACAACACACAGCTCTAAAGATGAGCCCCATCTCTCTCTTTTCAAAAATTGTTTTAAACTTGTCATTTTACTTGATTTTTGGCTGCAGTGAAAGAATTTCAAACAGTCTTACCAAATGGCGGAAAGTAATCTCTTTCAATGAAGGTATGGTGGGCCAAAACAAAGACGTAAAGGAGAGATTTGAGTTAAGATTACTTATTGAAAAATCTTCCCACGTTTCAGTTTATTCATTTAAAACAAACTTTTATTTTTAACTTGAACACTGTCACATACATCCATGAAAGTTAGATGTCACTGGGTATCACTTTTGATGTAACGAACTTTGTAATGATATGTGTTACAATTCCCACAGGCATCTGGAGAAAAAGATAAAAACAATGAACAACAGAGTCTTCTTTCTTTTCCTCCCAACTGTGGGATGAAATGAGAGATGATAAACAATAGTACAACATTAACCAGCACCAGTGACTTTCTAAATAGAAGAAAATGGCCAGCTCTGTGGATATCTGCAACATTTGTGTGCTATATCTTAAACAAGTAGAGAAGCCCATCTTTTCCTTGAGTAACTCACGAGCTTGGATATCAGGGTGCTTGTGGAACTGAAGGTTTCAGTCAAATGATCACACCAACCTTGTCTGCCTAGCACTAGAAAAGCTTGTTGCTTTTGTTTTTACAGGAGGGGCCATTCTGGGATTTAAATAAATCTCTCAAGCTTCAAAAGCCTGTGCTGGTTCCACAGATAATACTCCCTTACCCTCCCAGACCCTTGGTTTCCGTATCTACCATGTGGGAAAGAAGCCGTTACAAAATATACGGCTGTGAAAATGCAAAATAAATAAATAAATAAGAAAGAAAAATGTTAACCATTTAAATACACTCAAAGACAGATATACCTTAAGACTTCATTACCAATTCAGTGATAAACACACATTCTTTTCATCTGACTGTGACATAAAATACCAAAATATATAGCTAAATAAATATTTAGGTATTAGTCATTCATTGTGGTCCTACGTAAAATTCTTAGCTTTTTGCTATTTTTAAGTAGTCACTTTGCAAAAGGCGTTGAGTTGTCTCCTAGTTACTATGGGAGCCTGCATTTCTGTGGTCAAGTAATGAAGGCCCAACTAATGCGTGGCCCAGCCAAGTTAGCGGCTGTGTCTGGCAACTGTTTTCTACACAAATATTGGTCCTGGTAGTAGGTCTGATACATTTGCCACTTGTTAGTAGTCTTGCAGCTAGAGGACAAAAGACCTCAACACGAGCAAATGAGTAGCCAAGAAGTATATTTCAGAACACACCGCAGTTCATATTACTAGGTACATGAATATTCTCGTAACATTTTAAGTAAGTTAAATTGAATTTTTAAACTAATTTTAAACTTTTTCTTACTTAACTTACTGAGAATTTTTGTTGTTGTTCAATAAAACTGTCAGCAACAGGTAAATGCCAGGAATAGTTGAGTGATTCTCAAAGCTATACACAGATACCTGGATTTTCTTGGCTTCTCCTCTGCTGCGTCTAGGTCCCTTTGGAGTTCTCTGCCTTGTTTTCCGCATCCTTCTCTTTTTCTTGTTCTTTCTCTTCCTCGCCTGCAGCATCTTGGGCCTCTTCATCCCACTTTTCGGGCTGAGATTTAGTGACTTCTTTAGGGAACAATAATACACACATGGGGACCAGACATTCACCGAAAATGTAGCCCAATTTATAACTAGCAGTGGCATTCAGCTACTCCACCCTCAGGAGAAGCAGGATAGAGTTAAGTAAGAAAGGAATAGCTGGGCACCTTCCTACTGGTTTTCACAACAGTTCCATGGCCCTCACGTTGCTGCTGCTTGATCATTTCCACAGGGACACTGTATGTCCCTTTTTTCCAGTAAATCTCCCACCCAAAGCTGCTGATTATTTCTAGTTCTTTGGAGAAGAAGAGATCTGAATCATCGGGTCTGATCTCATTCTACGGTGTTTTGGTCAGAACTTTGTTGGGAAAATATTTGTTTACCTCAAAAGACAAATTCTATGGTGAAGCTCATTGGTTCCTCACCCCCCTGAATGCTTCAATTTTACCAAGTGCTCCTGTATCACTTCATCATTTGGGGCATCAACTTTCTACGAATCTTTACACTTTGAAAAGCCATGAACTAAAAGGGATGCCTGCCATTTGCCTGTTCTTTTCCTTGGCGCATCCCTTCTGTTTCCTGCGGAGCTCCCTCCTGAACCCCTATCTACCCGGCCATTCATCTGCGGGCTCACAGATGGCACCGATGATCTCAGATCTCCTATCAAATATAGGTTGGTAGGGGGCGACAAGTTTTCTCAAAACCACAGATGTCGTTAGAGAATTGGGCTTCGACTCATTGGGACACATTCTGCCTTAAGTTTCAGGAGGGCCCCGACTCCTGCTTCACCACCCGAGGCCCCGACCCCCCTTCACCACCCGCTTCACCAGCTGTGCCCGCACCGCGGCCCTGCCTAGAACCCTGGGACACACGGGTCCCCGCCTCCCAGCTGCTGCCGCTAGCCCGTTCCTTACCCTCTGGGGCCGTGGCCTCCTGTGCGGTCGGTTCTTCTGTGGCCGGTTCCTCTGCGTCTGGTTCCTCTGTGGCCTCCTCTGAGAGCTTCTCCTCTGCGGCCTCCTCCGCGGGCTCCTCTGCGGCCTCCTCCTCGGGCTCCCTGGCCATCTCGGCCAGGTCAGCTGGCACTGCAGGCTCTGGGACCGATGCGGCCTCCTGGATCAGGCCCAGGCCCTCGCCCGCCCGGGCTGCGGCCCCTGCACCCAGCCTCTGGGGCAGCAGCAGCAGGGGGAGGTTGCCCCAGAGGTTGGGCGCAGCAGCGTGGGGCCCCACCATCAGGCGGCTGAGGTGACGGTTCTCTATGAGGATGTGGTCGTTGTGATAGAGGCGGTGGAGAAGGGAGTGGACCATGTCCAGGAGCACGAAGTGAATGCCCGCCGCCGGGTAGCGACGGGCGACCACCGCCAAGTCGAAGTTGGCCGCCTCGTTCCCCTCTTCCTCCTCCTCTTCCTCCGTCGCGGGCCCGATGTCCGAGTCCTCCTCGGCGCTCCCGCCCCGGGGGACTGCGGCCAGGCCTGCCGCCTGCTCACCCTCCTCCTCCCCGAGGCCTTCCACGGGCCCTGCGACTCCGACCACCTCGGCCGCAGGCACCATGTCGCTGCTGTCGGGGCCGGAGTCGCCGCCCTCCTGGTTACCAGCTCCGGCCGCCTCGGCCTGTGCTCCCTCCTGGCTTACCGGGGCCTCCTGGTCCCCTTGGGTCGGGTGTCGGTCCCCTGTGGCAGACATGACACCAGCAGCGCCTCAACTGGGGTGGCGAGCGGGCTGAGGCGACCACGGTGAAGACGGTGACCACTGAGGTGGCTACGGCTGAGGGGAGGCGAGGAGCTGGCTGCTGAGGTAATAAGAGGAGTCTCTCTCCTTATTGAGGGAATAAGAGTCTGTCTCAGACGACACCCTAAGATGGGAAGGGCAGGGAGCGAATCCTAGAAACCTCCCACCAAGGCTGGCCTGAGAGGACTTAGACAAGGTGGGAAAGATTCTGGTTGGCAGGCGAAAGGGGGCGGGACCGGAAGGGTCAACGAGGGGCTCTCAGCGAGCCCTAAGCTCATTTGCTGAAAACTTCAGATTGACATGTTCTATGTCCAATGAATGATCAAGGCCCTTAAGCTCTGGAATTGAGAATCCAGAATCCAGAGCTTTTTCTTTTCTTTTCACAGTCTTTCTCTGTTACCCAGGCTGGAGTGCAGTGGCAAGATCTTGGCTCACTGCAATTCCTGCCTCTTGGGTTCCAGTGATTCTCCTGCCTCAGCCTCCTGAGTAGCTGGGACTACAGGTGCATGCCACCATGTCTCGCTAGGTTTTGTATTTTTAGTAGAGACAGAGTTTCACCATGTTGGCCAGGATGGTCTCGATCTCCTGACCTTGTGATCCACCTGCCTCGACCTCCCAAAGTGCTGGGATTACAGGCTTGAGACACCGTGGCAGGCCGAGCTCTACCTTTTCTATGAGGCCTTAGTGTCCAAGGCTACCCCTTTAGGTCCACACAAGTCCTGCCCTTTTAATTTTATGATTATTAGCAACACTCTAGTAGTCCCATGTGGAGGCACGCTGGAGCGTGGGAACTGCAAGGTGGTCACAGAGTTCACTTATTTCCACCTAGCAATGGCTCATGCCAGTAGAGATAGTGTCATAAAAATGTTATATAGTTCATAGCTAAGCAGTTGTGTAAACCTCCCAAGAAGAGACGTAAGAACTTCAGTGATTTAACGTAGTTAAAGCTACTTAGAAAAGAATGTGCAGAGTTGAAGTGGATGCAGTCATCACTGAGTGTTGAGGTGGTAAATGACAGACACTGGAAGGTGTTTAATGAATCCTGCCAAATTCACTTCAAACCTCCAAATAATGGGGAAAAAAAAGAGATACTTTTTTAAAAGGACCAGGTCATCTCATAAGAGCTAAGCATCAAAAACACCAAAAGTGCCTGGGGGTGGTGGCTCACGCCTGTAATCCAGCACTTTGGGAGGCCGCACTTTGGGAGGCCGAGGCAGGCAGATCACCTGAGGTCAGTAGTTCGAGACCAGGATGACCAATATGGTAAAACCCTGTCTCTACTAAAAATACAAAAACTTAGCTGGACATGGTGGTGCGCGCCTGTAGTCCCAGCTACTCGGAAGGGTGAGGCAGGAAATTTGCTGGAACCTGGGAGGTGGAGGTTGCAGTGAGCCAAGATGGCACCACTGCACTCCAGCCTGGGTGACAGAGTGAGACTCAGTCTCAAAAAAAAAAAAATTAGTAATATATGCAATATTATTTTCACACTTACAGCACATATTAAATCAGACTAGCCATATTACAAGTGCTCAGTAGTCACAACACACAGCTCTAAAGATGAGCCCCATCTCTCTCTTTTCAAAAATTGTTTTAAACTTGTCATTTTACTTGATTTTTGGCTGCAGTGAAAGAATTTCAAACAGTCTTACCAAATGGCGGAAAGTAATCTCTTTCAATGAAGGTATGGTGGGCCAAAACAAAGACGTAAAGGAGAGATTTGAGTTAAGATTACTTATTGAAAAATCTTCCCACGTTTCAGTTTATTCATTTAAAACAAACTTTTATTTTTAACTTGAACACTGTCACATACATCCATGAAAGTTAGATGTCACTGGGTATCACTTTTGATGTAACGAACTTTGTAATGATATGTGTTACAATTCCCACAGGCATCTGGAGAAAAAGATAAAAACAATGAACAACAGAGTCTTCTTTCTTTTCCTCCCAACTGTGGGATGAAATGAGAGATGATAAACAATAGTACAACATTAACCAGCACCAGTGACTTTCTAAATAGAAGAAAATGGCCAGCTCTGTGGATATCTGCAACATTTGTGTGCTATATCTTAAACAAGTAGAGAAGCCCATCTTTTCCTTGAGTAACTCACGAGCTTGGATATCAGGGTGCTTGTGGAACTGAAGGTTTCAGTCAAATGATCACACCAACCTTGTCTGCCTAGCACTAGAAAAGCTTGTTGCTTTTGTTTTTACAGGAGGGGCCATTCTGGGATTTAAATAAATCTCTCAAGCTTCAAAAGCCTGTGCTGGTTCCACAGATAATACTCCCTTACCCTCCCAGACCCTTGGTTTCCGTATCTACCATGTGGGAAAGAAGCCGTTACAAAATATACGGCTGTGAAAATGCAAAATAAATAAATAAATAAGAAAGAAAAATGTTAACCATTTAAATACACTCAAAGACAGATATACCTTAAGACTTCATTACCAATTCAGTGATAAACACACATTCTTTTCATCTGACTGTGACATAAAATACCAAAATATATAGCTAAATAAATATTTAGGTATTAGTCATTCATTGTGGTCCTACGTAAAATTCTTAGCTTTTTGCTATTTTTAAGTAGTCACTTTGCAAAAGGCGTTGAGTTGTCTCCTAGTTACTATGGGAGCCTGCATTTCTGTGGTCAAGTAATGAAGGCCCAACTAATGCGTGGCCCAGCCAAGTTAGCGGCTGTGTCTGGCAACTGTTTTCTACACAAATATTGGTCCTGGTAGTAGGTCTGATACATTTGCCACTTGTTAGTAGTCTTGCAGCTAGAGGACAAAAGACCTCAACACGAGCAAATGAGTAGCCAAGAAGTATATTTCAGAACACACCGCAGTTCATATTACTAGGTACATGAATATTCTCGTAACATTTTAAGTAAGTTAAATTGAATTTTTAAACTAATTTTAAACTTTTTCTTACTTAACTTACTGAGAATTTTTGTTGTTGTTCAATAAAACTGTCAGCAACAGGTAAATGCCAGGAATAGTTGAGTGATTCTCAAAGCTATACACAGATACCTGGATTTTCTTGGCTTCTCCTCTGCTGCGTCTAGGTCCCTTTGGAGTTCTCTGCCTTGTTTTCCGCATCCTTCTCTTTTTCTTGTTCTTTCTCTTCCTCGCCTGCAGCATCTTGGGCCTCTTCATCCCACTTTTCGGGCTGAGATTTAGTGACTTCTTTAGGGAACAATAATACACACATGGGGACCAGACATTCACAGAAAATGTAGCCCAATTTATAACTAGCAGTGGCATTCAGCTACTCCACCCTCAGGAGAAGCAGGATAGAGTTAAGTAAGAAAGGAATAGCTGGGCACCTTCCTACTGGTTTTCACAACAGTTCCATGGCCCTCACGTTGCTGCTGCTTGATCATTTCCACAGGGACACTGTATGTCCCTTTTTTCCAGTAAATCTCCCACCCAAAGCTGCTGATTATTTCTAGTTCTTTGGAGAAGAAGAGATCTGAATCATCGGGTCTGATCTCATTCTACGGTGTTTTGGTCAGAACTTTGTTGGGAAAATATTTGTTTACCTCAAAAGACAAATTCTATGGTGAAGCTCATTGGTTCCTCACCCCCCTGAATGCTTCAATTTTACCAAGTGCTCCTGTATCACTTCATCATTTGGGGCATCAACTTTCTACGAATCTTTACACTTTGAAAAGCCATGAACTAAAAGGGATGCCTGCCATTTGCCTGTTCTTTTCCTTGGCGCATCCCTTCTGTTTCCTGCGGAGCTCCCTCCTGAACCCCTATCTACCCGGCCATTCATCTGCGGGCTCACAGATGGCACCGATGATCTCAGATCTCCTATCAAATATAGGTTGGTAGGGGGCGACAAGTTTTCTCAAAACCACAGATGTCGTTAGAGAATTGGGCTTCGACTCATTGGGACACATTCTGCCTTAAGTTTCAGGAGGGCCCCGACTCCTGCTTCACCACCCGAGGCCCCGACCCCCCTTCACCACCCGCTTCACCAGCTGTGCCCGCACCGCGGCCCTGCCTAGAACCCTGGGACACACGGGTCCCCGCCTCCCAGCTGCTGCCGCTAGCCCGTTCCTTACCCTCTGGGGCCGTGGCCTCCTGTGCGGTCGGTTCTTCTGTGGCCGGTTCCTCTGCGTCTGGTTCCTCTGTGGCCTCCTCTGAGAGCTTCTCCTCTGCGGCCTCCTCCGCGGGCTCCTCTGCGGCCTCCTCCTCGGGCTCCCTGGCCATCTCGGCCAGGTCAGCTGGCACTGCAGGCTCTGGGACCGATGCGGCCTCCTGGATCAGGCCCAGGCCCTCGCCCGCCCGGGCTGCGGCCCCTGCACCCAGCCTCTGGGGCAGCAGCAGCAGGGGGAGGTTGCCCCAGAGGTTGGGCGCAGCAGCGTGGGGCCCCACCATCAGGCGGCTGAGGTGACGGTTCTCTATGAGGATGTGGTCGTTGTGATAGAGGCGGTGGAGAAGGGAGTGGACCATGTCCAGGAGCACGAAGTGAATGCCCGCCGCCGGGTAGCGACGGGCGACCACCGCCAAGTCGAAGTTGGCCGCCTCGTTCCCCTCTTCCTCCTCCTCTTCCTCCGTCGCGGGCCCGATGTCCGAGTCCTCCTCGGCGCTCCCGCCCCGGGGGACTGCGGCCAGGCCTGCCGCCTGCTCACCCTCCTCCTCCCCGAGGCCTTCCACGGGCCCTGCGACTCCGACCACCTCGGCCGCAGGCACCATGTCGCTGCTGTCGGGGCCGGAGTCGCCGCCCTCCTGGTTACCAGCTCCGGCCGCCTCGGCCTGTGCTCCCTCCTGGCTTACCGGGGCCTCCTGGTCCCCTTGGGTCGGGTGTCGGTCCCCTGTGGCAGACATGACACCAGCAGCGCCTCAACTGGGGTGGCGAGCGGGCTGAGGCGACCACGGTGAAGACGGTGACCACTGAGGTGGCTACGGCTGAGGGGAGGCGAGGAGCTGGCTGCTGAGGTAATAAGAGGAGTCTCTCTCCTTATTGAGGGAATAAGAGTCTGTCTCAGACGACACCCTAAGATGGGAAGGGCAGGGAGCGAATCCTAGAAACCTCCCACCAAGGCTGGCCTGAGAGGACTTAGACAAGGTGGGAAAGATTCTGGTTGGCAGGCGAAAGGGGGCGGGACCGGAAGGGTCAACGAGGGGCTCTCAGCGAGCCCTAAGCTCATTTGCTGAAAACTTCAGATTGACATGTTCTATGTCCAATGAATGATCAAGGCCCTTAAGCTCTGGAATTGAGAATCCAGAATCCAGAGCTTTTTCTTTTCTTTTCACAGTCTTTCTCTGTTGCCCAGGCTGGAGTGCAGTGGCAAGATCTTGGCTCACTGCAATTCCTGCCTCTTGGGTTCCAGTGATTCTCCTGCCTCAGCCTCCTGAGTAGCTGGGACTACAGGTGCATGCCACCATGTCTCGCTAGGTTTTGTATTTTTAGTAGAGACAGAGTTTCACCATGTTGGCCAGGATGGTCTCGATCTCCTGACCTTGTGATCCACCTGCCTCGACCTCCCAAAGTGCTGGGATTACAGGCTTGAGACACCGTGGCAGGCCGAGCTCTACCTTTTCTATGAGGCCTTAGTGTCCAAGGCTACCCCTTTAGGTCCACACAAGTCCTGCCCTTTTAATTTTATGATTATTAGCAACACTCTAGTAGTCCCATGTGGAGGCACGCTGGAGCGTGGGAACTGCAAGGTGGTCACAGAGTTCACTTATTTCCACCTAGCAATGGCTCATGCCAGTAGAGATAGTGTCATAAAAATGTTATATAGTTCATAGCTAAGCAGTTGTGTAAACCTCCCAAGAAGAGACGTAAGAACTTCAGTGATTTAACGTAGTTAAAGCTACTTAGAAAAGAATGTGCAGAGTTGAAGTGGATGCAGTCATCACTGAGTGTTGAGGTGGTAAATGACAGACACTGGAAGGTGTTTAATGAATCCTGCCAAATTCACTTCAAACCTCCAAATAATGGGGAAAAAAAAGAGATACTTTTTTAAAAGGACCAGGTCATCTCATAAGAGCTAAGCATCAAAAACACCAAAAGTGCCTGGGGGTGGTGGCTCACGCCTGTAATCCAGCACTTTGGGAGGCCGCACTTTGGGAGGCCGAGGCAGGCAGATCACCTGAGGTCAGTAGTTCGAGACCAGGATGACCAATATGGTAAAACCCTGTCTCTACTAAAAATACAAAAACTTAGCTGGACATGGTGGTGCGCGCCTGTAGTCCCAGCTACTCGGAAGGGTGAGGCAGGAAATTTGCTGGAACCTGGGAGGTGGAGGTTGCAGTGAGCCAAGATGGCACCACTGCACTCCAGCCTGGGTGACAGAGCGAGACTCAGTCTCAAAAAAAAAAAAATTAGTAATATATGCAATATTATTTTCACACTTACAGCACATATTAAATCAGACTAGCCATATTACAAGTGCTCAGTAGTCACAACACACAGCTCTAAAGATGAGCCCCATCTCTCTCTTTTCAAAAATTGTTTTAAACTTGTCATTTTACTTGATTTTTGGCTGCAGTGAAAGAATTTCAAACAGTCTTACCAAATGGCGGAAAGTAATCTCTTTCAATGAAGGTATGGTGGGCCAAAACAAAGACGTAAAGGAGAGATTTGAGTTAAGATTACTTATTGAAAAATCTTCCCACGTTTCAGTTTATTCATTTAAAACAAACTTTTATTTTTAACTTGAACACTGTCACATACATCCATGAAAGTTAGATGTCACTGGGTATCACTTTTGATGTAACGAACTTTGTAATGATATGTGTTACAATTCCCACAGGCATCTGGAGAAAAAGATAAAAACAATGAACAACAGAGTCTTCTTTCTTTTCCTCCCAACTGTGGGATGAAATGAGAGATGATAAACAATAGTACAACATTAACCAGCACCAGTGACTTTCTAAATAGAAGAAAATGGCCAGCTCTGTGGATATCTGCAACATTTGTGTGCTATATCTTAAACAAGTAGAGAAGCCCATCTTTTCCTTGAGTAACTCACGAGCTTGGATATCAGGGTGCTTGTGGAACTGAAGGTTTCAGTCAAATGATCACACCAACCTTGTCTGCCTAGCACTAGAAAAGCTTGTTGCTTTTGTTTTTACAGGAGGGGCCATTCTGGGATTTAAATAAATCTCTCAAGCTTCAAAAGCCTGTGCTGGTTCCACAGATAATACTCCCTTACCCTCCCAGACCCTTGGTTTCCGTATCTACCATGTGGGAAAGAAGCCGTTACAAAATATACGGCTGTGAAAATGCAAAATAAATAAATAAATAAGAAAGAAAAATGTTAACCATTTAAATACACTCAAAGACAGATATACCTT
Source organism: Gorilla gorilla gorilla (assembly GCF_029281585.2). Classification (NCBI taxonomy): domain Eukaryota; kingdom Metazoa; phylum Chordata; class Mammalia; order Primates; family Hominidae; genus Gorilla; species Gorilla gorilla. The sequence continues at coordinate 132,595,117 of NC_073247.2, forward strand.
AAGACTTCATTACCAATTCAGTGATAAACACACATTCTTTTCATCTGACTGTGACATAAAATACCAAAATATATAGCTAAATAAATATTTAGGTATTAGTCATTCATTGTGGTCCTACGTAAAATTCTTAGCTTTTTGCTATTTTTAAGTAGTCACTTTGCAAAAGGCGTTGAGTTGTCTCCTAGTTACTATGGGAGCCTGCATTTCTGTGGTCAAGTAATGAAGGCCCAACTAATGCGTGGCCCAGCCAAGTTAGCGGCTGTGTCTGGCAACTGTTTTCTACACAAATATTGGTCCTGGTAGTAGGTCTGATACATTTGCCACTTGTTAGTAGTCTTGCAGCTAGAGGACAAAAGACCTCAACACGAGCAAATGAGTAGCCAAGAAGTATATTTCAGAACACACCGCAGTTCATATTACTAGGTACATGAATATTCTCGTAACATTTTAAGTAAGTTAAATTGAATTTTTAAACTAATTTTAAACTTTTTCTTACTTAACTTACTGAGAATTTTTGTTGTTGTTCAATAAAACTGTCAGCAACAGGTAAATGCCAGGAATAGTTGAGTGATTCTCAAAGCTATACACAGATACCTGGATTTTCTTGGCTTCTCCTCTGCTGCGTCTAGGTCCCTTTGGAGTTCTCTGCCTTGTTTTCCGCATCCTTCTCTTTTTCTTGTTCTTTCTCTTCCTCGCCTGCAGCATCTTGGGCCTCTTCATCCCACTTTTCGGGCTGAGATTTAGTGACTTCTTTAGGGAACAATAATACACACATGGGGACCAGACATTCACAGAAAATGTAGCCCAATTTATAACTAGCAGTGGCATTCAGCTACTCCACCCTCAGGAGAAGCAGGATAGAGTTAAGTAAGAAAGGAATAGCTGGGCACCTTCCTACTGGTTTTCACAACAGTTCCATGGCCCTCACGTTGCTGCTGCTTGATCATTTCCACAGGGACACTGTATGTCCCTTTTTTCCAGTAAATCTCCCACCCAAAGCTGCTGATTATTTCTAGTTCTTTGGAGAAGAAGAGATCTGAATCATCGGGTCTGATCTCATTCTACGGTGTTTTGGTCAGAACTTTGTTGGGAAAATATTTGTTTACCTCAAAAGACAAATTCTATGGTGAAGCTCATTGGTTCCTCACCCCCCTGAATGCTTCAATTTTACCAAGTGCTCCTGTATCACTTCATCATTTGGGGCATCAACTTTCTACGAATCTTTACACTTTGAAAAGCCATGAACTAAAAGGGATGCCTGCCATTTGCCTGTTCTTTTCCTTGGCGCATCCCTTCTGTTTCCTGCGGAGCTCCCTCCTGAACCCCTATCTACCCGGCCATTCATCTGCGGGCTCACAGATGGCACCGATGATCTCAGATCTCCTATCAAATATAGGTTGGTAGGGGGCGACAAGTTTTCTCAAAACCACAGATGTCGTTAGAGAATTGGGCTTCGACTCATTGGGACACATTCTGCCTTAAGTTTCAGGAGGGCCCCGACTCCTGCTTCACCACCCGAGGCCCCGACCCCCCTTCACCACCCGCTTCACCAGCTGTGCCCGCACCGCGGCCCTGCCTAGAACCCTGGGACACACGGGTCCCCGCCTCCCAGCTGCTGCCGCTAGCCCGTTCCTTACCCTCTGGGGCCGTGGCCTCCTGTGCGGTCGGTTCTTCTGTGGCCGGTTCCTCTGCGTCTGGTTCCTCTGTGGCCTCCTCTGAGAGCTTCTCCTCTGCGGCCTCCTCCGCGGGCTCCTCTGCGGCCTCCTCCTCGGGCTCCCTGGCCATCTCGGCCAGGTCAGCTGGCACTGCAGGCTCTGGGACCGATGCGGCCTCCTGGATCAGGCCCAGGCCCTCGCCCGCCCGGGCTGCGGCCCCTGCACCCAGCCTCTGGGGCAGCAGCAGCAGGGGGAGGTTGCCCCAGAGGTTGGGCGCAGCAGCGTGGGGCCCCACCATCAGGCGGCTGAGGTGACGGTTCTCTATGAGGATGTGGTCGTTGTGATAGAGGCGGTGGAGAAGGGAGTGGACCATGTCCAGGAGCACGAAGTGAATGCCCGCCGCCGGGTAGCGACGGGCGACCACCGCCAAGTCGAAGTTGGCCGCCTCGTTCCCCTCTTCCTCCTCCTCTTCCTCCGTCGCGGGCCCGATGTCCGAGTCCTCCTCGGCGCTCCCGCCCCGGGGGACTGCGGCCAGGCCTGCCGCCTGCTCACCCTCCTCCTCCCCGAGGCCTTCCACGGGCCCTGCGACTCCGACCACCTCGGCCGCAGGCACCATGTCGCTGCTGTCGGGGCCGGAGTCGCCGCCCTCCTGGTTACCAGCTCCGGCCGCCTCGGCCTGTGCTCCCTCCTGGCTTACCGGGGCCTCCTGGTCCCCTTGGGTCGGGTGTCGGTCCCCTGTGGCAGACATGACACCAGCAGCGCCTCAACTGGGGTGGCGAGCGGGCTGAGGCGACCACGGTGAAGACGGTGACCACTGAGGTGGCTACGGCTGAGGGGAGGCGAGGAGCTGGCTGCTGAGGTAATAAGAGGAGTCTCTCTCCTTATTGAGGGAATAAGAGTCTGTCTCAGACGACACCCTAAGATGGGAAGGGCAGGGAGCGAATCCTAGAAACCTCCCACCAAGGCTGGCCTGAGAGGACTTAGACAAGGTGGGAAAGATTCTGGTTGGCAGGCGAAAGGGGGCGGGACCGGAAGGGTCAACGAGGGGCTCTCAGCGAGCCCTAAGCTCATTTGCTGAAAACTTCAGATTGACATGTTCTATGTCCAATGAATGATCAAGGCCCTTAAGCTCTGGAATTGAGAATCCAGAATCCAGAGCTTTTTCTTTTCTTTTCACAGTCTTTCTCTGTTACCCAGGCTGGAGTGCAGTGGCAAGATCTTGGCTCACTGCAATTCCTGCCTCTTGGGTTCCAGTGATTCTCCTGCCTCAGCCTCCTGAGTAGCTGGGACTACAGGTGCATGCCACCATGTCTCGCTAGGTTTTGTATTTTTAGTAGAGACAGAGTTTCACCATGTTGGCCAGGATGGTCTCGATCTCCTGACCTTGTGATCCACCTGCCTCGACCTCCCAAAGTGCTGGGATTACAGGCTTGAGACACCGTGGCAGGCCGAGCTCTACCTTTTCTATGAGGCCTTAGTGTCCAAGGCTACCCCTTTAGGTCCACACAAGTCCTGCCCTTTTAATTTTATGATTATTAGCAACACTCTAGTAGTCCCATGTGGAGGCACGCTGGAGCGTGGGAACTGCAAGGTGGTCACAGAGTTCACTTATTTCCACCTAGCAATGGCTCATGCCAGTAGAGATAGTGTCATAAAAATGTTATATAGTTCATAGCTAAGCAGTTGTGTAAACCTCCCAAGAAGAGACGTAAGAACTTCAGTGATTTAACGTAGTTAAAGCTACTTAGAAAAGAATGTGCAGAGTTGAAGTGGATGCAGTCATCACTGAGTGTTGAGGTGGTAAATGACAGACACTGGAAGGTGTTTAATGAATCCTGCCAAATTCACTTCAAACCTCCAAATAATGGGGGAAAAAAAGAGATACTTTTTTAAAAGGACCAGGTCATCTCATAAGAGCTAAGCATCAAAAACACCAAAAGTGCCTGGGGGTGGTGGCTCACGCCTGTAATCCAGCACTTTGGGAGGCCGCACTTTGGGAGGCCGAGGCAGGCAGATCACCTGAGGTCAGTAGTTCGAGACCAGGATGACCAATATGGTAAAACCCTGTCTCTACTAAAAATACAAAAACTTAGCTGGACATGGTGGTGCGCGCCTGTAGTCCCAGCTACTCGGAAGGGTGAGGCAGGAAATTTGCTGGAACCTGGGAGGTGGAGGTTGCAGTGAGCCAAGATGGCACCACTGCACTCCAGCCTGGGTGACAGAGCGAGACTCAGTCTCAAAAAAAAAAAAATTAGTAATATATGCAATATTATTTTCACACTTACAGCACATATTAAATCAGACTAGCCATATTACAAGTGCTCAGTAGTCACAACACACAGCTCTAAAGATGAGCCCCATCTCTCTCTTTTCAAAAATTGTTTTAAACTTGTCATTTTACTTGATTTTTGGCTGCAGTGAAAGAATTTCAAACAGTCTTACCAAATGGCGGAAAGTAATCTCTTTCAATGAAGGTATGGTGGGCCAAAACAAAGACGTAAAGGAGAGATTTGAGTTAAGATTACTTATTGAAAAATCTTCCCACGTTTCAGTTTATTCATTTAAAACAAACTTTTATTTTTAACTTGAACACTGTCACATACATCCATGAAAGTTAGATGTCACTGGGTATCACTTTTGATGTAACGAACTTTGTAATGATATGTGTTACAATTCCCACAGGCATCTGGAGAAAAAGATAAAAACAATGAACAACAGAGTCTTCTTTCTTTTCCTCCCAACTGTGGGATGAAATGAGAGATGATAAACAATAGTACAACATTAACCAGCACCAGTGACTTTCTAAATAGAAGAAAATGGCCAGCTCTGTGGATATCTGCAACATTTGTGTGCTATATCTTAAACAAGTAGAGAAGCCCATCTTTTCCTTGAGTAACTCACGAGCTTGGATATCAGGGTGCTTGTGGAACTGAAGGTTTCAGTCAAATGATCACACCAACCTTGTCTGCCTAGCACTAGAAAAGCTTGTTGCTTTTGTTTTTACAGGAGGGGCCATTCTGGGATTTAAATAAATCTCTCAAGCTTCAAAAGCCTGTGCTGGTTCCACAGATAATACTCCCTTACCCTCCCAGACCCTTGGTTTCCGTATCTACCATGTGGGAAAGAAGCCGTTACAAAATATACGGCTGTGAAAATGCAAAATAAATAAATAAATAAGAAAGAAAAATGTTAACCATTTAAATACACTCAAAGACAGATATACCTTAAGACTTCATTACCAATTCAGTGATAAACACACATTCTTTTCATCTGACTGTGACATAAAATACCAAAATATATAGCTAAATAAATATTTAGGTATTAGTCATTCATTGTGGTCCTACGTAAAATTCTTAGCTTTTTGCTATTTTTAAGTAGTCACTTTGCAAAAGGCGTTGAGTTGTCTCCTAGTTACTATGGGAGCCTGCATTTCTGTGGTCAAGTAATGAAGGCCCAACTAATGCGTGGCCCAGCCAAGTTAGCGGCTGTGTCTGGCAACTGTTTTCTACACAAATATTGGTCCTGGTAGTAGGTCTGATACATTTGCCACTTGTTAGTAGTCTTGCAGCTAGAGGACAAAAGACCTCAACACGAGCAAATGAGTAGCCAAGAAGTATATTTCAGAACACACCGCAGTTCATATTACTAGGTACATGAATATTCTCGTAACATTTTAAGTAAGTTAAATTGAATTTTTAAACTAATTTTAAACTTTTTCTTACTTAACTTACTGAGAATTTTTGTTGTTGTTCAATAAAACTGTCAGCAACAGGTAAATGCCAGGAATAGTTGAGTGATTCTCAAAGCTATACACAGATACCTGGATTTTCTTGGCTTCTCCTCTGCTGCGTCTAGGTCCCTTTGGAGTTCTCTGCCTTGTTTTCCGCATCCTTCTCTTTTTCTTGTTCTTTCTCTTCCTCGCCTGCAGCATCTTGGGCCTCTTCATCCCACTTTTCGGGCTGAGATTTAGTGACTTCTTTAGGGAACAATAATACACACATGGGGACCAGACATTCACAGAAAATGTAGCCCAATTTATAACTAGCAGTGGCATTCAGCTACTCCACCCTCAGGAGAAGCAGGATAGAGTTAAGTAAGAAAGGAATAGCTGGGCACCTTCCTACTGGTTTTCACAACAGTTCCATGGCCCTCACGTTGCTGCTGCTTGATCATTTCCACAGGGACACTGTATGTCCCTTTTTTCCAGTAAATCTCCCACCCAAAGCTGCTGATTATTTCTAGTTCTTTGGAGAAGAAGAGATCTGAATCATCGGGTCTGATCTCATTCTACGGTGTTTTGGTCAGAACTTTGTTGGGAAAATATTTGTTTACCTCAAAAGACAAATTCTATGGTGAAGCTCATTGGTTCCTCACCCCCCTGAATGCTTCAATTTTACCAAGTGCTCCTGTATCACTTCATCATTTGGGGCATCAACTTTCTACGAATCTTTACACTTTGAAAAGCCATGAACTAAAAGGGATGCCTGCCATTTGCCTGTTCTTTTCCTTGGCGCATCCCTTCTGTTTCCTGCGGAGCTCCCTCCTGAACCCCTATCTACCCGGCCATTCATCTGCGGGCTCACAGATGGCACCGATGATCTCAGATCTCCTATCAAATATAGGTTGGTAGGGGGCGACAAGTTTTCTCAAAACCACAGATGTCGTTAGAGAATTGGGCTTCGACTCATTGGGACACATTCTGCCTTAAGTTTCAGGAGGGCCCCGACTCCTGCTTCACCACCCGAGGCCCCGACCCCCCTTCACCACCCGCTTCACCAGCTGTGCCCGCACCGCGGCCCTGCCTAGAACCCTGGGACACACGGGTCCCCGCCTCCCAGCTGCTGCCGCTAGCCCGTTCCTTACCCTCTGGGGCCGTGGCCTCCTGTGCGGTCGGTTCTTCTGTGGCCGGTTCCTCTGCGTCTGGTTCCTCTGTGGCCTCCTCTGAGAGCTTCTCCTCTGCGGTCTCCTCCGCGGGCTCCTCTGCGGCCTCCTCCTCGGGCTCCCTGGCCATCTCGGCCAGGTCAGCTGGCACTGCAGGCTCTGGGACCGATGCGGCCTCCTGGATCAGGCCCAGGCCCTCGCCCGCCCGGGCTGCGGCCCCTGCACCCAGCCTCTGGGGCAGCAGCAGCAGGGGGAGGTTGCCCCAGAGGTTGGGCGCAGCAGCGTGGGGCCCCACCATCAGGCGGCTGAGGTGACGGTTCTCTATGAGGATGTGGTCGTTGTGATAGAGGCGGTGGAGAAGGGAGTGGACCATGTCCAGGAGCACGAAGTGAATGCCCGCCGCCGGGTAGCGACGGGCGACCACCGCCAAGTCGAAGTTGGCCGCCTCGTTCCCCTCTTCCTCCTCCTCTTCCTCCGTCGCGGGCCCGATGTCCGAGTCCTCCTCGGCGCTCCCGCCCCGGGGGACTGCGGCCAGGCCTGCCGCCTGCTCACCCTCCTCCTCCCCGAGGCCTTCCACGGGCCCTGCGACTCCGACCACCTCGGCCGCAGGCACCATGTCGCTGCTGTCGGGGCCGGAGTCGCCGCCCTCCTGGTTACCAGCTCCGGCCGCCTCGGCCTGTGCTCCCTCCTGGCTTACCGGGGCCTCCTGGTCCCCTTGGGTCGGGTGTCGGTCCCCTGTGGCAGACATGACACCAGCAGCGCCTCAACTGGGGTGGCGAGCGGGCTGAGGCGACCACGGCGAAGACGGTGACCACTGAGGTGGCTACGGCTGAGGGGAGGCGAGGAGCTGGCCGCTGAGGGAATAAGAGTCTCTCTCTTTATTGAGGGAATAAGAGTCTGTCTCAGACGACACCCTAAGATGGGAAGGGCAGGGAGCGAATCCTAGGAGCCTCCCACCAAGGCTGGCCCGAGAGGACTTAGACAAGGTGGGAAAGATTCTGGTTGGCAGGTGAAAGGGGGCGGGACCAGAAGGGTCAACGAGGGGCTCTCAGCGAGCTCTAAACTCATTTGCGGAAAACTTCAGATTGATGTGTTCTGTGTCCAATGAATGATCAAGGCCCTCAAGCTCTAGAACTGAGAATCCAGAATCCAGAGCTTTTTCTTTTCTTTTCACAGTCTTGCTCTGTTGCCCAGGCTGGAGTGCAGTGGCAAGATCTCGGCTCACTGCAATCCCCGCCTCCTGGGTTCCAGTGATTCTCCTGCCTCAGCCTCCTGAGTAGCTGGGACTACAGGTACATGCCACCACGCCTGGCTAGGTTTTGTATTTTTAGTAGAGACAGGGTTTCACCATGTTGGCCAGGATGGTCTCGATCTCCTGACCTTGTGATCCACCTGCCTCGGCCTCCCAAAGTGCTGGGATTACAGGCGTGAGCCACCGTGCCAGGCCGAGCTCTACCTTTTCTATGAGGCCTTAGTGTCCAAGGCTACCCCTTTAGGTCCACACAAGTCCTGCCCTTTTAATTTTATGATTATTAGCAACACTCTAGTAGTCCCATGTGGAGGCACCCTGGAGCGTGGGAACTGCAAGGTGGTCACAGAGTTCACTTATTTCCACCTAGCAATGGCTCATGCCAGTAGAGATAGTGTCATAAAAATGTTATATAGTTCATAGCTAAGCAGTTGTGTAAACCTCCCAAGAAGAGACGTAAGAACTTCAGTGATTTAACGTAGTTAAAGCTACTTAGAAAAGAATGTGCAGAGTTGAAGTGGATGCAGTCATCACTGAGTGTTGAGGTGGTAAATGACAGACACTGGAAGGTGTTTAATGAATCCTGCCAAATTCACTTCAAACCTCCAAATAATGGGGGAAAAAAAGAGATACTTTTTTAAAAGGACCAGGTCATCTCATAAGAGCTAAGCATCAAAAACACCAAAAGTGCCTGGGGGTGGTGGCTCACGCCTGTAATCCAGCACTTTGGGAGGCCGCACTTTGGGAGGCCGAGGCAGGCAGATCACCTGAGGTCAGTAGTTCGAGACCAGGATGACCAATATGGTAAAACCCTGTCTCTACTAAAAATACAAAAACTTAGCTGGACATGGTGGTGCGCGCCTGTAGTCCCAGCTACTCGGAAGGGTGAGGCAGGAAATTTGCTGGAACCTGGGAGGTGGAGGTTGCAGTGAGCCAAGATGGCACCACTGCACTCCAGCCTGGGTGACAGAGCGAGACTCAGTCTCAAAAAAAAAAAAATTAGTAATATATGCAATATTATTTTCACACTTACAGCACATATTAAATCAGACTAGCCATATTACAAGTGCTCAGTAGTCACAACACACAGCTCTAAAGATGAGCCCCATCTCTCTCTTTTCAAAAATTGTTTTAAACTTGTCATTTTACTTGATTTTTGGCTGCAGTGAAAGAATTTCAAACAGTCTTACCAAATGGCGGAAAGTAATCTCTTTCAATGAAGGTATGGTGGGCCAAAACAAAGACGTAAAGGAGAGATTTGAGTTAAGATTACTTATTGAAAAATCTTCCCACGTTTCAGTTTATTCATTTAAAACAAACTTTTATTTTTAACTTGAACACTGTCACATACATCCATGAAAGTTAGATGTCACTGGGTATCACTTTTGATGTAACGAACTTTGTAATGATATGTGTTACAATTCCCACAGGCATCTGGAGAAAAAGATAAAAACAATGAACAACAGAGTCTTCTTTCTTTTCCTCCCAACTGTGGGATGAAATGAGAGATGATAAACAATAGTACAACATTAACCAGCACCAGTGACTTTCTAAATAGAAGAAAATGGCCAGCTCTGTGGATATCTGCAACATTTGTGTGCTATATCTTAAACAAGTAGAGAAGCCCATCTTTTCCTTTTGTAACTCACGAGCTTGGATATCAGGGTGCTTGTGGAACTGAAGGTTTCAGTCAAATGATCACACCAACCTTGTCTGCCTAGCACTAGAAAAGCTTGTTGCTTTTGTTTTTACAGGAGGGGCCATTCTGGGATTTAAATAAATCTCTCAAGCTTCAAAAGCCTGTGCTGGTTCCACAGATAATACTCCCTTACCCTCCCAGACCCTTGGTTTCCGTATCTACCATGTGGGAAAGAAGCCGTTACAAAATATACGGCTGTGAAAATGCAAAATAAATAAATAAATAAGAAAGAAAGAAAGAAAGAAAAATGTTAACCATTTAAATACACTCAAAGACAGATATACCTTAAGACTTCATTACCAATTCAGTGATAAACACACATTCTTTTCATCTGACTGTGACATAAAATACCAAAATATATAGCTAAATAAATATTTAGGTATTAGTCATTCATTGTGGTCCTACGTAAAATTCTTAGCTTTTTGCTATTTTTAAGTAGTCACTTTGCAAAAGGCGTTGAGTTGTCTCCTAGTTACTATGGGAGCCTGCATTTCTGTGGTCAAGTAATGAAGGCCCAACTAATGCGTGGCCCAGCCAAGTTAGCGGCTGTGTCTGGCAACTGTTTTCTACACAAATATTGGTCCTGGTAGTAGGTCTGATACATTTGCCACTTGTTAGTAGTCTTGCAGCTAGAGGACAAAAGACCTCAACACGAGCAAATGAGTAGCCAAGAAGTATATTTCAGAACACACCGCAGTTCATATTACTAGGTACATGAATATTCTCGTAACATTTTAAGTAAGTTAAATTGAATTTTTAAACTAATTTTAAACTTTTTCTTACTTAACTTACTGAGAATTTTTGTTGTTGTTCAATAAAACTGTCAGCAACAGGTAAATGCCAGGAATAGTTGAGTGATTCTCAAAGCTATACACAGATACCTGGATTTTCTTGGCTTCTCCTCTGCTGCGTCTAGGTCCCTTTGGAGTTCTCTGCCTTGTTTTCCGCATCCTTCTCTTTTTCTTGTTCTTTCTCTTCCTCGCCTGCAGCATCTTGGGCCTCTTCATCCCACTTTTCGGGCTGAGATTTAGTGACTTCTTTAGGGAACAATAATACACACATGGGGACCAGACATTCACAGAAAATGTAGCCCAATTTATAACTAGCAGTGGCATTCAGCTACTCCACCCTCAGGAGAAGCAGGATAGAGTTAAGTAAGAAAGGAATAGCTGGGCACCTTCCTACTGGTTTTCACAACAGTTCCATGGCCCTCACGTTGCTGCTGCTTGATCATTTCCACAGGGACACTGTATGTCCCTTTTTTCCAGTAAATCTCCCACCCAAAGCTGCTGATTATTTCTAGTTCTTTGGAGAAGAAGAGATCTGAATCATCGGGTCTGATCTCATTCTACGGTGTTTTGGTCAGAACTTTGTTGGGAAAATATTTGTTTACCTCAAAAGACAAATTCTATGGTGAAGCTCATTGGTTCCTCACCCCCCTGAATGCTTCAATTTTACCAAGTGCTCCTGTATCACTTCATCATTTGGGGCATCAACTTTCTACGAATCTTTACACTTTGAAAAGCCATGAACTAAAAGGGATGCCTGCCATTTGCCTGTTCTTTTCCTTGGCGCATCCCTTCTGTTTCCTGCGGAGCTCCCTCCTGAACCCCTATCTACCCGGCCATTCATCTGCGGGCTCACAGATGGCACCGATGATCTCAGATCTCCTATCAAATATAGGTTGGTAGGGGGCGACAAGTTTTCTCAAAACCACAGATGTCGTTAGAGAATTGGGCTTCGACTCATTGGGACACATTCTGCCTTAAGTTTCAGGAGGGCCCCGACTCCTGCTTCACCACCCGAGGCCCCGACCCCCCTTCACCACCCGCTTCACCAGCTGTGCCCGCACCGCGGCCCTGCCTAGAACCCTGGGACACACGGGTCCCCGCCTCCCAGCTGCTGCCGCTAGCCCGTTCCTTACCCTCTGGGGCCGTGGCCTCCTGTGCGGTCGGTTCTTCTGTGGCCGGTTCCTCTGCGTCTGGTTCCTCTGTGGCCTCCTCTGAGAGCTTCTCCTCTGCGGTCTCCTCCGCGGGCTCCTCTGCGGCCTCCTCCTCGGGCTCCCTGGCCATCTCGGCCAGGTCAGCTGGCACTGCAGGCTCTGGGACCGATGCGGCCTCCTGGATCAGGCCCAGGCCCTCGCCCGCCCGGGCTGCGGCCCCTGCACCCAGCCTCTGGGGCAGCAGCAGCAGGGGGAGGTTGCCCCAGAGGTTGGGCGCAGCAGCGTGGGGCCCCACCATCAGGCGGCTGAGGTGACGGTTCTCTATGAGGATGTGGTCGTTGTGATAGAGGCGGTGGAGAAGGGAGTGGACCATGTCCAGGAGCACGAAGTGAATGCCCGCCGCCGGGTAGCGACGGGCGACCACCGCCAAGTCGAAGTTGGCCGCCTCGTTCCCCTCTTCCTCCTCCTCTTCCTCCGTCGCGGGCCCGATGTCCGAGTCCTCCTCGGCGCTCCCGCCCCGGGGGACTGCGGCCAGGCCTGCCGCCTGCTCACCCTCCTCCTCCCCGAGGCCTTCCACGGGCCCTGCGACTCCGACCACCTCGGCCGCAGGCACCATGTCGCTGCTGTCGGGGCCGGAGTCGCCGCCCTCCTGGTTACCAGCTCCGGCCGCCTCGGCCTGTGCTCCCTCCTGGCTTACCGGGGCCTCCTGGTCCCCTTGGGTCGGGTGTCGGTCCCCTGTGGCAGACATGACACCAGCAGCGCCTCAACTGGGGTGGCGAGCGGGCTGAGGCGACCACGGCGAAGACGGTGACCACTGAGGTGGCTACGGCTGAGGGGAGGCGAGGAGCTGGCCGCTGAGGGAATAAGAGTCTCTCTCTTTATTGAGGGAATAAGAGTCTGTCTCAGACGACACCCTAAGATGGGAAGGGCAGGGAGCGAATCCTAGGAGCCTCCCACCAAGGCTGGCCCGAGAGGACTTAGACAAGGTGGGAAAGATTCTGGTTGGCAGGTGAAAGGGGGCGGGACCAGAAGGGTCAACGAGGGGCTCTCAGCGAGCTCTAAACTCATTTGCGGAAAACTTCAGATTGATGTGTTCTGTGTCCAATGAATGATCAAGGCCCTCAAGCTCTAGAACTGAGAATCCAGAATCCAGAGCTTTTTCTTTTCTTTTCACAGTCTTGCTCTGTTGCCCAGGCTGGAGTGCAGTGGCAAGATCTCGGCTCACTGCAATCCCCGCCTCCTGGGTTCCAGTGATTCTCCTGCCTCAGCCTCCTGAGTAGCTGGGACTACAGGTACATGCCACCACGCCTGGCTAGGTTTTGTATTTTTAGTAGAGACAGGGTTTCACCATGTTGGCCAGGATGGTCTCGATCTCCTGACCTTGTGATCCACCTGCCTCGGCCTCCCAAAGTGCTGGGATTACAGGCGTGAGCCACCGTGCCAGGCCGAGCTCTACCTTTTCTATGAGGCCTTAGTGTCCAAGGCTACCCCTTTAGGTCCACACAAGTCCTGCCCTTTTAATTTTATGATTATTAGCAACACTCTAGTAGTCCCATGTGGAGGCACCCTGGAGCGTGGGAACTGCAAGGTGGTCACAGAGTTCACTTATTTCCACCTAGCAATGGCTCATGCCAGTAGAGATAGTGTCATAAAAATGTTATATAGTTCATAGCTAAGCAGTTGTGTAAACCTCCCAAGAAGAGACGTAAGAACTTCAGTGATTTAACGTAGTTAAAGCTACTTAGAAAAGAATGTGCAGAGTTGAAGTGGATGCAGTCATCACTGAGTGTTGAGGTGGTAAATGACAGACACTGGAAGGTGTTTAATGAATCCTGCCAAATTCACTTCAAACCTCCAAATAATGGGGGAAAAAAAGAGATACTTTTTTAAAAGGACCAGGTCATCTCATAAGAGCTAAGCATCAAAAACACCAAAAGTGCCTGGGGGTGGTGGCTCACGCCTGTAATCCAGCACTTTGGGAGGCCGCACTTTGGGAGGCCGAGGCAGGCAGATCACCTGAGGTCAGTAGTTCGAGACCAGGATGACCAATATGGTAAAACCCTGTCTCTACTAAAAATACAAAAACTTAGCTGGACATGGTGGTGCGCGCCTGTAGTCCCAGCTACTCGGAAGGGTGAGGCAGGAAATTTGCTGGAACCTGGGAGGTGGAGGTTGCAGTGAGCCAAGATGGCACCACTGCACTCCAGCCTGGGTGACAGAGCGAGACTCAGTCTCAAAAAAAAAAAAATTAGTAATATATGCAATATTATTTTCACACTTACAGCACATATTAAATCAGACTAGCCATATTACAAGTGCTCAGTAGTCACAACACACAGCTCTAAAGATGAGCCCCATCTCTCTCTTTTCAAAAATTGTTTTAAACTTGTCATTTTACTTGATTTTTGGCTGCAGTGAAAGAATTTCAAACAGTCTTACCAAATGGCGGAAAGTAATCTCTTTCAATGAAGGTATGGTGGGCCAAAACAAAGACGTAAAGGAGAGATTTGAGTTAAGATTACTTATTGAAAAATCTTCCCACGTTTCAGTTTATTCATTTAAAACAAACTTTTATTTTTAACTTGAACACTGTCACATACATCCATGAAAGTTAGATGTCACTGGGTATCACTTTTGATGTAACGAACTTTGTAATGATATGTGTTACAATTCCCACAGGCATCTGGAGAAAAAGATAAAAACAATGAACAACAGAGTCTTCTTTCTTTTCCTCCCAACTGTGGGATGAAATGAGAGATGATAAACAATAGTACAACATTAACCAGCACCAGTGACTTTCTAAATAGAAGAAAATGGCCAGCTCTGTGGATATCTGCAACATTTGTGTGCTATATCTTAAACAAGTAGAGAAGCCCATCTTTTCCTTTTGTAACTCACGAGCTTGGATATCAGGGTGCTTGTGGAACTGAAGGTTTCAGTCAAATGATCACACCAACCTTGTCTGCCTAGCACTAGAAAAGCTTGTTGCTTTTGTTTTTACAGGAGGGGCCATTCTGGGATTTAAATAAATCTCTCAAGCTTCAAAAGCCTGTGCTGGTTCCACAGATAATACTCCCTTACCCTCCCAGACCCTTGGTTTCCGTATCTACCATGTGGGAAAGAAGCCGTTACAAAATATACGGCTGTGAAAATGCAAAATAAATAAATAAATAAGAAAGAAAGAAAGAAAGAAAAATGTTAACCATTTAAATACACTCAAAGACAGATATACCTTAAGACTTCATTACCAATTCAGTGATAAACACACATTCTTTTCATCTGACTGTGACATAAAATACCAAAATATATAGCTAAATAAATATTTAGGTATTAGTCATTCATTGTGGTCCTACGTAAAATTCTTAGCTTTTTGCTATTTTTAAGTAGTCACTTTGCAAAAGGCGTTGAGTTGTCTCCTAGTTACTATGGGAGCCTGCATTTCTGTGGTCAAGTAATGAAGGCCCAACTAATGCGTGGCCCAGCCAAGTTAGCGGCTGTGTCTGGCAACTGTTTTCTACACAAATATTGGTCCTGGTAGTAGGTCTGATACATTTGCCACTTGTTAGTAGTCTTGCAGCTAGAGGACAAAAGACCTCAACACGAGCAAATGAGTAGCCAAGAAGTATATTTCAGAACACACCGCAGTTCATATTACTAGGTACATGAATATTCTCGTAACATTTTAAGTAAGTTAAATTGAATTTTTAAACTAATTTTAAACTTTTTCTTACTTAACTTACTGAGAATTTTTGTTGTTGTTCAATAAAACTGTCAGCAACAGGTAAATGCCAGGAATAGTTGAGTGATTCTCAAAGCTATACACAGATACCTGGATTTTCTTGGCTTCTCCTCTGCTGCGTCTAGGTCCCTTTGGAGTTCTCTGCCTTGTTTTCCGCATCCTTCTCTTTTTCTTGTTCTTTCTCTTCCTCGCCTGCAGCATCTTGGGCCTCTTCATCCCACTTTTCGGGCTGAGATTTAGTGACTTCTTTAGGGAACAATAATACACACATGGGGACCAGACATTCACAGAAAATGTAGCCCAATTTATAACTAGCAGTGGCATTCAGCTACTCCACCCTCAGGAGAAGCAGGATAGAGTTAAGTAAGAAAGGAATAGCTGGGCACCTTCCTACTGGTTTTCACAACAGTTCCATGGCCCTCACGTTGCTGCTGCTTGATCATTTCCACAGGGACACTGTATGTCCCTTTTTTCCAGTAAATCTCCCACCCAAAGCTGCTGATTATTTCTAGTTCTTTGGAGAAGAAGAGATCTGAATCATCGGGTCTGATCTCATTCTACGGTGTTTTGGTCAGAACTTTGTTGGGAAAATATTTGTTTACCTCAAAAGACAAATTCTATGGTGAAGCTCATTGGTTCCTCACCCCCCTGAATGCTTCAATTTTACCAAGTGCTCCTGTATCACTTCATCATTTGGGGCATCAACTTTCTACGAATCTTTACACTTTGAAAAGCCATGAACTAAAAGGGATGCCTGCCATTTGCCTGTTCTTTTCCTTGGCGCATCCCTTCTGTTTCCTGCGGAGCTCCCTCCTGAACCCCTATCTACCCGGCCATTCATCTGCGGGCTCACAGATGGCACCGATGATCTCAGATCTCCTATCAAATATAGGTTGGTAGGGGGCGACAAGTTTTCTCAAAACCACAGATGTCGTTAGAGAATTGGGCTTCGACTCATTGGGACACATTCTGCCTTAAGTTTCAGGAGGGCCCCGACTCCTGCTTCACCACCCGAGGCCCCGACCCCCCTTCACCACCCGCTTCACCAGCTGTGCCCGCACCGCGGCCCTGCCTAGAACCCTGGGACACACGGGTCCCCGCCTCCCAGCTGCTGCCGCTAGCCCGTTCCTTACCCTCTGGGGCCGTGGCCTCCTGTGCGGTCGGTTCTTCTGTGGCCGGTTCCTCTGCGTCTGGTTCCTCTGTGGCCTCCTCTGAGAGCTTCTCCTCTGCGGCCTCCTCCGCGGGCTCCTCTGCGGCCTCCTCCTCGGGCTCCCTGGCCATCTCGGCCAGGTCAGCTGGCACTGCAGGCTCTGGGACCGATGCGGCCTCCTGGATCAGGCCCAGGCCCTCGCCCGCCCGGGCTGCGGCCCCTGCACCCAGCCTCTGGGGCAGCAGCAGCAGGGGGAGGTTGCCCCAGAGGTTGGGCGCAGCAGCGTGGGGCCCCACCATCAGGCGGCTGAGGTGACGGTTCTCTATGAGGATGTGGTCGTTGTGATAGAGGCGGTGGAGAAGGGAGTGGACCATGTCCAGGAGCACGAAGTGAATGCCCGCCGCCGGGTAGCGACGGGCGACCACCGCCAAGTCGAAGTTGGCCGCCTCGTTCCCCTCTTCCTCCTCCTCTTCCTCCGTCGCGGGCCCGATGTCCGAGTCCTCCTCGGCGCTCCCGCCCCGGGGGACTGCGGCCAGGCCTGCCGCCTGCTCACCCTCCTCCTCCCCGAGGCCTTCCACGGGCCCTGCGACTCCGACCACCTCGGCCGCAGGCACCATGTCGCTGCTGTCGGGGCCGGAGTCGCCGCCCTCCTGGTTACCAGCTCCGGCCGCCTCGGCCTGTGCTCCCTCCTGGCTTACCGGGGCCTCCTGGTCCCCTTGGGTCGGGTGTCGGTCCCCTGTGGCAGACATGACACCAGCAGCGCCTCAACTGGGGTGGCGAGCGGGCTGAGGCGACCACGGTGAAGACGGTGACCACTGAGGTGGCTACGGCTGAGGGGAGGCGAGGAGCTGGCTGCTGAGGTAATAAGAGGAGTCTCTCTCCTTATTGAGGGAATAAGAGTCTGTCTCAGACGACACCCTAAGATGGGAAGGGCAGGGAGCGAATCCTAGAAACCTCCCACCAAGGCTGGCCTGAGAGGACTTAGACAAGGTGGGAAAGATTCTGGTTGGCAGGCGAAAGGGGGCGGGACCGGAAGGGTCAACGAGGGGCTCTCAGCGAGCCCTAAGCTCATTTGCTGAAAACTTCAGATTGACATGTTCTATGTCCAATGAATGATCAAGGCCCTTAAGCTCTGGAATTGAGAATCCAGAATCCAGAGCTTTTTCTTTTCTTTTCACAGTCTTTCTCTGTTACCCAGGCTGGAGTGCAGTGGCAAGATCTTGGCTCACTGCAATTCCTGCCTCTTGGGTTCCAGTGATTCTCCTGCCTCAGCCTCCTGAGTAGCTGGGACTACAGGTGCATGCCACCATGTCTCGCTAGGTTTTGTATTTTTAGTAGAGACAGAGTTTCACCATGTTGGCCAGGATGGTCTCGATCTCCTGACCTTGTGATCCACCTGCCTCGACCTCCCAAAGTGCTGGGATTACAGGCTTGAGACACCGTGGCAGGCCGAGCTCTACCTTTTCTATGAGGCCTTAGTGTCCAAGGCTACCCCTTTAGGTCCACACAAGTCCTGCCCTTTTAATTTTATGATTATTAGCAACACTCTAGTAGTCCCATGTGGAGGCACGCTGGAGCGTGGGAACTGCAAGGTGGTCACAGAGTTCACTTATTTCCACCTAGCAATGGCTCATGCCAGTAGAGATAGTGTCATAAAAATGTTATATAGTTCATAGCTAAGCAGTTGTGTAAACCTCCCAAGAAGAGACGTAAGAACTTCAGTGATTTAACGTAGTTAAAGCTACTTAGAAAAGAATGTGCAGAGTTGAAGTGGATGCAGTCATCACTGAGTGTTGAGGTGGTAAATGACAGACACTGGAAGGTGTTTAATGAATCCTGCCAAATTCACTTCAAACCTCCAAATAATGGGGAAAAAAAAGAGATACTTTTTTAAAAGGACCAGGTCATCTCATAAGAGCTAAGCATCAAAAACACCAAAAGTGCCTGGGGGTGGTGGCTCACGCCTGTAATCCAGCACTTTGGGAGGCCGCACTTTGGGAGGCCGAGGCAGGCAGATCACCTGAGGTCAGTAGTTCGAGACCAGGATGACCAATATGGTAAAACCCTGTCTCTACTAAAAATACAAAAACTTAGCTGGACATGGTGGTGCGCGCCTGTAGTCCCAGCTACTCGGAAGGGTGAGGCAGGAAATTTGCTGGAACCTGGGAGGTGGAGGTTGCAGTGAGCCAAGATGGCACCACTGCACTCCAGCCTGGGTGACAGAGTGAGACTCAGTCTCAAAAAAAAAAAAATTAGTAATATATGCAATATTATTTTCACACTTACAGCACATATTAAATCAGACTAGCCATATTACAAGTGCTCAGTAGTCACAACACACAGCTCTAAAGATGAGCCCCATCTCTCTCTTTTCAAAAATTGTTTTAAACTTGTCATTTTACTTGATTTTTGGCTGCAGTGAAAGAATTTCAAACAGTCTTACCAAATGGCGGAAAGTAATCTCTTTCAATGAAGGTATGGTGGGCCAAAACAAAGACGTAAAGGAGAGATTTGAGTTAAGATTACTTATTGAAAAATCTTCCCACGTTTCAGTTTATTCATTTAAAACAAACTTTTATTTTTAACTTGAACACTGTCACATACATCCATGAAAGTTAGATGTCACTGGGTATCACTTTTGATGTAACGAACTTTGTAATGATATGTGTTACAATTCCCACAGGCATCTGGAGAAAAAGATAAAAACAATGAACAACAGAGTCTTCTTTCTTTTCCTCCCAACTGTGGGATGAAATGAGAGATGATAAACAATAGTACAACATTAACCAGCACCAGTGACTTTCTAAATAGAAGAAAATGGCCAGCTCTGTGGATATCTGCAACATTTGTGTGCTATATCTTAAACAAGTAGAGAAGCCCATCTTTTCCTTGAGTAACTCACGAGCTTGGATATCAGGGTGCTTGTGGAACTGAAGGTTTCAGTCAAATGATCACACCAACCTTGTCTGCCTAGCACTAGAAAAGCTTGTTGCTTTTGTTTTTACAGGAGGGGCCATTCTGGGATTTAAATAAATCTCTCAAGCTTCAAAAGCCTGTGCTGGTTCCACAGATAATACTCCCTTACCCTCCCAGACCCTTGGTTTCCGTATCTACCATGTGGGAAAGAAGCCGTTACAAAATATACGGCTGTGAAAATGCAAAATAAATAAATAAATAAGAAAGAAAAATGTTAACCATTTAAATACACTCAAAGACAGATATACCTTAAGACTTCATTACCAATTCAGTGATAAACACACATTCTTTTCATCTGACTGTGACATAAAATACCAAAATATATAGCTAAATAAATATTTAGGTATTAGTCATTCATTGTGGTCCTACGTAAAATTCTTAGCTTTTTGCTATTTTTAAGTAGTCACTTTGCAAAAGGCGTTGAGTTGTCTCCTAGTTACTATGGGAGCCTGCATTTCTGTGGTCAAGTAATGAAGGCCCAACTAATGCGTGGCCCAGCCAAGTTAGCGGCTGTGTCTGGCAACTGTTTTCTACACAAATATTGGTCCTGGTAGTAGGTCTGATACATTTGCCACTTGTTAGTAGTCTTGCAGCTAGAGGACAAAAGACCTCAACACGAGCAAATGAGTAGCCAAGAAGTATATTTCAGAACACACCGCAGTTCATATTACTAGGTACATGAATATTCTCGTAACATTTTAAGTAAGTTAAATTGAATTTTTAAACTAATTTTAAACTTTTTCTTACTTAACTTACTGAGAATTTTTGTTGTTGTTCAATAAAACTGTCAGCAACAGGTAAATGCCAGGAATAGTTGAGTGATTCTCAAAGCTATACACAGATACCTGGATTTTCTTGGCTTCTCCTCTGCTGCGTCTAGGTCCCTTTGGAGTTCTCTGCCTTGTTTTCCGCATCCTTCTCTTTTTCTTGTTCTTTCTCTTCCTCGCCTGCAGCATCTTGGGCCTCTTCATCCCACTTTTCGGGCTGAGATTTAGTGACTTCTTTAGGGAACAATAATACACACATGGGGACCAGACATTCACAGAAAATGTAGCCCAATTTATAACTAGCAGTGGCATTCAGCTACTCCACCCTCAGGAGAAGCAGGATAGAGTTAAGTAAGAAAGGAATAGCTGGGCACCTTCCTACTGGTTTTCACAACAGTTCCATGGCCCTCACGTTGCTGCTGCTTGATCATTTCCACAGGGACACTGTATGTCCCTTTTTTCCAGTAAATCTCCCACCCAAAGCTGCTGATTATTTCTAGTTCTTTGGAGAAGAAGAGATCTGAATCATCGGGTCTGATCTCATTCTACGGTGTTTTGGTCAGAACTTTGTTGGGAAAATATTTGTTTACCTCAAAAGACAAATTCTATGGTGAAGCTCATTGGTTCCTCACCCCCCTGAATGCTTCAATTTTACCAAGTGCTCCTGTATCACTTCATCATTTGGGGGATCAACTTTCTACGAATCTTTACACTTTGAAAAGCCATGAACCAAAAAGCCCGCCTGCCTCCCATTTGCCTGTTCTTTTCCTTCTGTTTCCTGCGGAGCTCCCTCCTGAACCCCTATCTACCCGGCCATTCATCTGCGGGCTCGCAGATGGCATTGATGATCTCAGATGTCCTATCAAGTATAGGTTGGTAGAGGGCGGCAAGTTTTCTCAAAACCATAGATGTCGTTAGAGAATTGGGCTTCGACTCATTGGGACACATTCTGCCTTAAGTTTCAGGAGGGCCCGGACACCTGCTTCACCACCCGAGGCCCCGACCCCCCTTCACCACCCGCTTCACCAGCTGTGCCCGCACCGCGGCCCTGCCCAGAGCCCTCGGACACATGGATCCCCGCTTCCCCGCTGCTGCCGCTAGCCCCCTTACCCTCGGGGGCCACGGCCTCCTCTGAGGTCGGTTCCTCTGCGTCTGGTTCCTCTGTGAGCTTCTCCTCTGCGGCCTCCTCTGGGGGTTTCTCCTCTGCGGCCTCCTCCGCGGGCTCCCTGGCCATCTCGGCCTGGTCAGCTGGCACTGCAGGCTCTGGGACCGACGCGGCCTCCTGGACCGACGCAGCCTCCTGGATCAGGCCCAGGACCTCGCCTTCCCGGGCTGCGGCCCCTGCACCCAGCCTCTGGGACAGCAGCAGCAGGGGAGGGTTGTCCCAGAGGTTGGGCACAGCAGCGTGGCGCCCCACCATCAGGCGGCTGAGGTGACGGTTCGCTATCTGGATGTGGTCGTTGTGATAGAGGCGGCGGAGAAGGGAGTGGACCAGGTACAGGAACACGAAGCCCATGCCCGCCGCCGGGTACCGACGGGTGGCCACCGCCAAGTCGAAGTTGGCTGCCTCGTTCCCCTCTTCCTCCTCCTCCTCTTCCTCCGTCGCGGGCTGGATGTCTGAGTCCTCCTCAGCGCTCCCGCCCCGGGGGACTGCGGCCAGGCCTGCCGCCTGCTCACCCTCCTCCTCCCCGAGGCCTTCCACGGGCCCTGCGACTCCGACCACCTCGGCCGCAGGCACCATGTCGCTGCTGTCGGGGCCGGAGTCGCCGCCCTCCTGGTTACCAGCTCCGGCCGCCTCGGCCTGTGCTCCCTCCTGGCTTACCGGGGCCTCCTGGTCCCCTTGGGTCGGGTGTCGGTCCCCTGTGGCAGACATGACACCAGCAGCGCCTCAACTGGGGTGGCGAGCGGGCTGAGGCGACCACGGTGAAGACGGTGACCACTGAGGTGGCTACGGCTGAGGGGAGGCGAGGAGCTGGCCGCTGAGGGAATAAGAGGAGTCTCTCTCTTTCTTGAGGGAATAAGAGTCTGTCTCAGACGACACCCTAAGGTGGGAAGGGCAGGGAGCGAATCCTAGGAGCCTCCCACCAAGGCTGGCCTGAGAGGACTTAGATAAGGCGGGAAGCATTCTGGTTGGCAGGAGACAGGGGGCGGGACCGGAAGGGTCAACAAGGGGCTCTCAGCGAGCTCTAAACTCATTTGCTGAAAACTTCAGATTGACATGCTCTTTGTCCAATGAATGATTAAGGCCCTTAAGCTCTAGGACAACTCAGAATCCAGAATCCAGAGCTTTTCCTTTTCTTTTTTTTATTTTTATTTTTTCAGACGGAGCCTTGCTCTGTTGCCCAGGCTGGAGTACAGTGGCATGATCTCAGCTCACTGCAATCCCCGCCTCCTGGGTTCCAGTGATTCTCCTGCCTCAGCCTCCTGAGAAGCTGGGACTATAGGTGCACGCCACCACGCCCAGCTAGTTTTTGTATTTTTAGTAGAGACAGGGTTTCACCTTGTTGGCCAGGATGGTCTCGATCTCCTGACCTTGTGATCCACCTGCCTCGGCCTCCCAAAGTGCTGGGATTACAGGCTTGAGCCCGTGTGCCCGGCCGAGCTCCACCTCTTCTTTGAGGCCTTAGTGTCCAGGGCTACCCTTTAGGTTCACAAAAGTCCTGCCCTTTTAATTTTATGATTATTAGCAACACTCTAGTAGTCCCATGTGGAGGCAGCCTGGAGATGGGAACTGCAAGGTGGTCACAGAGTTCACGTACTTCCACCTTGTAATGGCTCATGCCAGTAGAGATAGTGTCATAAAAATGTTATATAGTTCATAGCTAAGCAGTAGTGAAAACCTCCCAAGAGACATAAGAATTTCACTGAGTTAACGTAGTTAAAGCTACTTAGAAAAGAATGTGCAGAGTTGAAATGGATGCAGTCATCACTGAGTGTTGAGGTGGTAAATGACAGACACTGGAAGGTGTTTAATGAATCCTGCCAAATTCCTTCAAACCTCGAAATAATGAAAAAAAAAAAAGGAGATACTCTTTTGAAAGGACCAGGTCATCTCATAAGAGCTAAGCATAAAAAACACCAAAAGTGCCTGGGGGTGGTGGCTCACACCTGTAATTCAGTACTTTGGGAGGCTGAGGCACGCAGATCTCCTGAGGTCAGTAGTTCCAGATCAGCCTGACCTACATGGTAAAACCCTGTCTCTACTAAAATTACAAAAAATTAGCTGGGTGTGGTGGTGCGTGCCTGTGGTCTCAGCTACCCGGGAGGGTTAGGCAGGAGAATTGCTGGAACCTGGAAGGTGGAGGATGCAGTGAGCCGAGATGGCACCACTGCACTCCAGCCTGGGTGACAGAGCGAGACTCAGTCTCAAAAAAAAAAAATTAGTAATATATGCAATATTATTTTCACACTTACAGCACATATTAAATCAGACTAGCCATATTACAAGTGCTCAGTAGTCACAACACACAGCTCTAAAGATGAGCCCCATCTCTCTCTTTTCAAAAATTGTTTTAAACTTGTCATTTTACTTGATTTTTGGCTGCAGTGAAAGAATTTCAAACAGTCTTACCAAATGGCGGAAAGTAATCTCTTTCAATGAAGGTATGGTGGGCCAAAACAAAGACGTAAAGGAGAGATTTGAGTTAGGATTATTTATTGAAAAATCTTCCCACGTTTCAGTTTATTCATTTAAAACAAACTTTTATTTTTAACTTGAACACTGTCACATACATCCATGAAAGTTAGATGTCACTGGGTATCACTTTTGATGTAACGAACTTTGTAATGATATGTGTTACAATTCCCACAGGCATCTGGAGAAAAAGATAAAAACAATGAACAACAGAGTCTTCTTTCTTTTCCTCCCAACTGTGGGATGAAATGAGAGATGATAAACAATAGTACAACATTAACCAGCACCAGTGACTTTCTAAATAGAAGAAAATGGCCAGCTCTGTGGATATCTGCAACATTTGTGTGCTATATCTTAAACAAGTAGAGAAGCCCATCTTTTCCTTGAGTAACTCACGAGCTTGGATATCAGGGTGCTTGTGGAACTGAAGGTTTCAGTCAAATGATCACACCAACCTTGTCTGCCTAGCACTAGAAAAGCTTGTTGCTTTTGTTTTTACAGGAGGGGCCATTCTGGGATTTAAATAAATCTCTCAAGCTTCAAAAGCCTGTGCTGGTTCCACAGATAATACTCCCTTACCCTCCCAGACCCTTGGTTTCCGTATCTACCATGTGGGAAAGAAGCCGTTACAAAATATACGGCTGTGAAAATGCAAAATAAATAAATAAATAAGAAAGAAAGAAAGAAAGAAAGAAAAATGTTAACCATTTAAATACACTCAAAGACAGATATACCTTAAGACTTCATTACCAATTCAGTGATAAACACACATTCTTTTCATCTGACTGTGACATAAAATACCAAAATATATAGCTAAATAAATATTTAGGTATTAGTCATTCATTGTGGTCCTACTTAAAATTCTTAGCTTTTTCCTATTTATAAGTAGTCACTTTGTAGAAAGCATTGAGTTGTCTCCTAGTTACTATGGGAGCCTGCATTTCTGTGGTCAAGTAATGAAGGCCCAACTAATGCGTGGCCCAGCCAAGTTAGCGGCTGTGTCTGGCAACTGTTTTCTACACAAATATTGGTCCTGGTAGTAGGTCTGATACATTTGCCACTTGTTAGTAGTCTTGCAGCTAGAGGACAAAAGACCTCAACACGAGCAAATGAGTAGCCAAGAAGTATATTTCAGAACACACTGCAGTTCATATTACTAGGTACATGAATATTCTCGTAACATTTTAAGTAAGTTAAATTGAATTTTTAAACTAATTTTAAACTTCTTCTTACTTAATTTACCGAGAATTTTTGTTGTTGTTCAATAAAACTGTCAGCAACAGGTAAATGCCAGGAATAGTTGAGTGATTCTCAAAGCTATACACAGATACCTGGATTTTCTCGGCTTCACCTCTGCTGCGTCTAGGTCCCTTTGGAGTTCTCTGCCTTGTTTTCCGCATCCTTCTCTTTTTCTTGTTCTTTCTCTTCCTCGCCTGCAGCATCTTGGGCCTCTTCATCCCACTTTTCGGGCTGAGATTTAGTGACTTCTTTAGGGAACAATAATACACACATTGGGACCAGACATTCACAGAAAATATAGCCCAATTTATAACTAGCAGTGGCATTCAGTTACTCCACCCTCAGGAGAAGCAGGATAGAGTTAAGTAAGAAAGGAATAGCTGGGCACCTTCGTACTGGTTTTCACAACAGTTCCATGGCCCTCACGATGCTGCTGCTTGATCATTTCCACAGGGACACTGTATGTCCCTTTTTTCCAGTAAATCTCCCACCCAAAGCTGCTGATTATTTCTAGTTCTTTGGAGAAGAAGAGATCTGAATCATCGGGTCTGATCTCATTCTACGGTGTTTTGGTCAGAACTTTGTTGGGAAAATATTTGTTTACCTCAAAAGACAAATTCTATGGTGAAGCTCATTGGTTCCTCACCCCCTGAATGTTTCATTTTTACCAAGTGCTCCTGTATCACTTCATCATTTGGGGGATCAACTTTCTACGAATCTTTACACTTTGAAAAGCCATGAACCAAAAAGCCCGCCTGCCTCCCATTTGCCTGTTCTTTTCCTTCTGTTTCCTGCGGAGCTCCCTCCTGAACCCCTATCTACCAGGCCATTCATCTGCGGGCTCGCAAATGGCATTGATGATCTCAGATGTCCTATCAAGTATAGGTTGGTAGAGGGCGGCAAGTTTTCTCAAAACCATAGATGTCGTTAGAGAATTGGGCTTCGACTCATTGGGACACATTCTGCCTTAAGTTTCAGGAGGGCCCGGACACCTGCTTCACCACCCGAGGCCCCGACCCCCCTTCACCACCCGCTTCACCAGCTGTGCCCGCACCGCGGCCCTGCCCAGAGCCCTCGGACACATGGATCCCCGCTTCCCCGCTGCTGCCGCTAGCCCCCTTACCCTCGGGGGCCACGGCCTCCTCTGAGGTCGGTTCCTCTGCGTCTGGTTCCTCTGTGAGCTTCTCCTCTGCGGCCTCCTCTGGGGGTTTCTCCTCTGCGGCCTCCTCCGCGGGCTCCCTGGCCATCTCGGCCTGGTCAGCTGGCACTGCAGGCTCTGGGACCGACGCGGCCTCCTGGACCGACGCAGCCTCCTGGATCAGGCCCAGGACCTCGCCTTCCCGGGCTGCGGCCCCTGCACCCAGCCTCTGGGACAGCAGCAGCAGGGGAGGGTTGTCCCAGAGGTTGGGCACAGCAGCGTGGCGCCCCACCATCAGGCGGCTGAGGTGACGGTTCGCTATCTGGATGTGGTCGTTGTGATAGAGGCGGCGGAGAAGGGAGTGGACCAGGTACAGGAACACGAAGCCCATGCCCGCCGCCGGGTACCGACGGGTGGCCACCGCCAAGTCGAAGTTGGCTGCCTCGTTCCCCTCTTCCTCCTCCTCCTCTTCCTCCGTCGCGGGCTGGATGTCTGAGTCCTCCTCAGCGCTCCCGCCCCGGGGGACTGCGGCCAGGCCTGCCGCCTGCTCACCCTCCTCCTCCCCGAGGCCTTCCACGGGCCCTGCGACTCCGACCACCTCGGCCGCAGGCACCATGTCGCTGCTGTCGGGGCCGGAGTCGCCGCCCTCCTGGTTACCAGCTCCGGCCGCCTCGGCCTGTGCTCCCTCCTGGCTTACCGGGGCCTCCTGGTCCCCTTGGGTCGGGTGTCGGTCCCCTGTGGCAGACATGACACCAGCAGCGCCTCAACTGGGGTGGCGAGCGGGCTGAGGCGACCACGGTGAAGACGGTGACCACTGAGGTGGCTACGGCTGAGGGGAGGCGAGGAGCTGGCCGCTGAGGGAATAAGAGGAGTCTCTCTCTTTCTTGAGGGAATAAGAGTCTGTCTCAGACGACACCCTAAGGTGGGAAGGGCAGGGAGCGAATCCTAGGAGCCTCCCACCAAGGCTGGCCTGAGAGGACTTAGATAAGGCGGGAAGCATTCTGGTTGGCAGGAGACAGGGGGCGGGACCGGAAGGGTCAACAAGGGGCTCTCAGCGAGCTCTAAACTCATTTGCTGAAAACTTCAGATTGACATGCTCTTTGTCCAATGAATGATCAAGGCCCTTAAGCTCTAGGACAACTCAGAATCCAGAATCCAGAGCTTTTCCTTTTCTTTTTTTTATTTTTATTTTTTCAGACGGAGCCTTGCTCTGTTGCCCAGGCTGGAGTACAGTGGCATGATCTCAGCTCACTGCAATCCCCGCCTCCTGGGTTCCAGTGATTCTCCTGCCTCAGCCTCCTGAGAAGCTGGGACTATAGGTGCACGCCACCACGCCCAGCTAGTTTTTGTATTTTTAGTAGAGACAGGGTTTCACCTTGTTGGCCAGGATGGTCTCGATCTCCTGACCTTGTGATCCACCTGCCTCGGCCTCCCAAAGTGCTGGGATTACAGGCTTGAGCCCGTGTGCCCGGCCGAGCTCCACCTCTTCTTTGAGGCCTTAGTGTCCAGGGCTACCCTTTAGGTTCACAAAAGTCCTGCCCTTTTAATTTTATGATTATTAGCAACACTCTAGTAGTCCCATGTGGAGGCAGCCTGGAGATGGGAACTGCAAGGTGGTCACAGAGTTCACGTACTTCCACCTTGTAATGGCTCATGCCAGTAGAGATAGTGTCATAAAAATGTTATATAGTTCATAGCTAAGCAGTAGTGAAAACCTCCCAAGAGACATAAGAATTTCACTGAGTTAACGTAGTTAAAGCTACTTAGAAAAGAATGTGCAGAGTTGAAATGGATGCAGTCATCACTGAGTGTTGAGGTGGTAAATGACAGACACTGGAAGGTGTTTAATGAATCCTGCCAAATTCCTTCAAACCTCGAAATAATGAAAAAAAAAAAAAGGAGATACTCTTTTGAAAGGACCAGGTCATCTCATAAGAGCTAAGCATAAAAAACACCAAAAGTGCCTGGGGGTGGTGGCTCACACCTGTAATTCAGTACTTTGGGAGGCTGAGGCACGCAGATCTCCTGAGGTCAGTAGTTCCAGATCAGCCTGACCTACATGGTAAAACCCTGTCTCTACTAAAATTACAAAAAATTAGCTGGGTGTGGTGGTGCGTGCCTGTGGTCTCAGCTACCCGGGAGGGTTAGGCAGGAGAATTGCTGGAACCTGGAAGGTGGAGGATGCAGTGAGCCGAGATGGCACCACTGCACTCCAGCCTGGGTGACAGAGCGAGACTCAGTCTCAAAAAAAAAAAATTAGTAATATATGCAATATTATTTTCACACTTACAGCACATATTAAATCAGACTAGCCATATTACAAGTGCTCAGTAGTCACAACACACAGCTCTAAAGATGAGCCCCATCTCTCTCTTTTCAAAAATTGTTTTAAACTTGTCATTTTACTTGATTTTTGGCTGCAGTGAAAGAATTTCAAACAGTCTTACCAAATGGCGGAAAGTAATCTCTTTCAATGAAGGTATGGTGGGCCAAAACAAAGACGTAAAGGAGAGATTTGAGTTAGGATTATTTATTGAAAAATCTTCCCACGTTTCAGTTTATTCATTTAAAACAAACTTTTATTTTTAACTTGAACACTGTCACATACATCCATGAAAGTTAGATGTCACTGGGTATCACTTTTGATGTAACGAACTTTGTAATGATATGTGTTACAATTCCCACAGGCATCTGGAGAAAAAGATAAAAACAATGAACAACAGAGTCTTCTTTCTTTTCCTCCCAACTGTGGGATGAAATGAGAGATGATAAACAATAGTACAACATTAACCAGCACCAGTGACTTTCTAAATAGAAGAAAATGGCCAGCTCTGTGGATATCTGCAACATTTGTGTGCTATATCTTAAACAAGTAGAGAAGCCCATCTTTTCCTTGAGTAACTCACGAGCTTGGATATCAGGGTGCTTGTGGAACTGAAGGTTTCAGTCAAATGATCACACCAACCTTGTCTGCCTAGCACTAGAAAAGCTTGTTGCTTTTGTTTTTACAGGAGGGGCCATTCTGGGATTTAAATAAATCTCTCAAGCTTCAAAAGCCTGTGCTGGTTCCACAGATAATACTCCCTTACCCTCCCAGACCCTTGGTTTCCGTATCTACCATGTGGGAAAGAAGCCGTTACAAAATATACGGCTGTGAAAATGCAAAATAAATAAATAAATAAGAAAGAAAGAAAGAAAGAAAAATGTTAACCATTTAAATACACTCAAAGACAGATATACCTTAAGACTTCATTACCAATTCAGTGATAAACACACATTCTTTTCATCTGACTGTGACATAAAATACCAAAATATATAGCTAAATAAATATTTAGGTATTAGTCATTCATTGTGGTCCTACGTAAAATTCTTAGCTTTTTGCTATTTTTAAGTAGTCACTTTGCAAAAGGCGTTGAGTTGTCTCCTAGTTACTATGGGAGCCTGCATTTCTGTGGTCAAGTAATGAAGGCCCAACTAATGCGTGGCCCAGCCAAGTTAGCGGCTGTGTCTGGCAACTGTTTTCTACACAAATATTGGTCCTGGTAGTAGGTCTGATACATTTGCCACTTGTTAGTAGTCTTGCAGCTAGAGGACAAAAGACCTCAACACGAGCAAATGAGTAGCCAAGAAGTATATTTCAGAACACACCGCAGTTCATATTACTAGGTACATGAATATTCTCGTAACATTTTAAGTAAGTTAAATTGAATTTTTAAACTAATTTTAAACTTTTTCTTACTTAACTTACTGAGAATTTTTGTTGTTGTTCAATAAAACTCTCAGCAACAGGTAAATGCTAGGAATAGATGAGTGATTCTCAAAGCTATACACAGATACCTGGATTTTCTTGGCTTCACCTCTGCTGCGTCTAGGTCCCTTTGGAGTTCTCTGCCTTGTTTTCCGCATCCTTCTCTTTTTCTTGTTCTTTCTCTTCCTCGCCTGCAGCATCTTGGGCCTCTTCATCCCACTTTTCAGGCTGAGATTTAGTGACTTCTTTAGGGAACAATAATACACACATGGGGACCAGACATTCACAGAAAATATAGCCCAATTTATAACTAGCAGTGGCATTCAGCTACTCCACCCTCAGGAGAAGCAGGATAGAGTTAAGTAAGAAAGGAATAGCTGGGCACCTTCCTACTGGTTTTCACAACAGTTCCATGGCCCTCACGTTGCTGCTGCTTGATCATTTCCACAGGGACACTGTATGTCCCTTTTTTCCAGTAAATCTCCCACCCAAAGCTGCTGATTATTTCTAGTTCTTTGGAGAAGAAGAGATCTGAATCATCGGGTCTGATCTCATTCTACGGTGTTTTGGTCAGAACTTTGTTGGGAAAATATTTGTTTACCTCAAAAGACAAATTCTATGGTGAAGCTCATTGGTTCCTCACCCCCCTGAATGCTTCATTTTTACCAAGTGCTCCTGTATCACTTCATCATTTGGGGGATCAACTTTCTACGAATCTTTACACTTTGAAAAGCCATGAACTAAAAGGGATGCCTGCCATTTGCCTGTTCTTTTCCTTGGCGCATCCCTTCTGTTTCCTGCGGAGCTCCCTCCTGAACCCCTATCTACCCGGCCATTCATCTGCGGGCTCACAGATGGCACCGATGATCTCAGATCTCCTATCAAATATAGGTTGGTAGAGGGCGACAAGTTTTCTCAAAACCACAGATGTCGTTAGAGAATTGGGCTTCGACTCATTGGGACACATTCTGCCTTAAGTTTCAGGAGGGCCCCGACTCCTGCTTCACCACCCGAGGCCCCGACCCCCCTTCACCACCCGCTTCACCAGCTGTGCCCGCACCGCGGCCCTGCCTAGAACCCTGGGACACACGGGTCCCCGCCTCCCAGCTGCTGCCGCTAGCCCGTTCCTTACCCTCTGGGGCCGTGGCCTCCTGTGCGGTCGGTTCTTCTGTGGCCGGTTCCTCTGCGTCTGGTTCCTCTGTGGTCTCCTCTGAGAGCTTCTCCTCTGCGGCCTCCTCCTCGGGCTCCCTGGCCATCTCGGCCAGGTCAGCTGGCACTGCAGGCTCTGGGACCGATGCGGCCTCCTGGATCAGGCCCAGGCCCTCGCCCGCCCGGGCTGCGGCCCCTGCACCCAGCCTCTGGGGCAGCAGCAGCAGGGGGAGGTTGCCCCAGAGGTTGGGCGCAGCAGCGTGGGGCCCCACAATCAGGCGGCTGAGGTGACGGTTCTCTATGAGGATGTGGTCGTTGTGATAGAGGCGGTGGAGAAGGGAGTGGACCATGTCCAGGAGCACGAAGTGAATGCCCGCCTCCGGGTAGCGACGGGCGACCACCGCCAAGTCGAAGTTGGCCGCCTCGTTCCCCTCTTCCTCCTCCTCTTCCTCCGTCGCGGGCCCGATGTCCGAGTCCTCCTCGGCGCTCCCGCCCCGGGGGACTGCGGCCAGGCCTGCCGCCTGCTCACCCTCCTCCTCCCCGAGGCCTTCCACGGGCCCTGCGACTCCGACCACCTCGGCCGCAGGCACCATGTCGCTGCTGTCGGGGCCGGAGTCGCCGCCCTCCTGGTTACCAGCTCCGGCCGCCTCGGCCTGTGCTCCCTCCTGGCTTACCGGGGCCTCCTGGTCCCCTTGGGTCGGGTGTCGGTCCCCTGTGGCAGACATGACACCAGCAGCGCCTCAACTGGGGTGGCGAGCGGGCTGAGGCGACCACGGCGAAGACGGTGACCACTGAGGTGGCTACGGCTGAGGGGAGGCGAGGAGCTGGCCGCTGAGGGAATAAGAGTCTCTCTCTTTATTGAGGGAATAAGAGTCTGTCTCAGACAACACCCTAAGATGGGAAGGGCAGGGAGCGAATCCTAGGAGTCTCCCACCAAGGCTGGCCCGAGAGGACTTAGACAAGGTGGGAAAGATTCTGGTTGGCAGGTGAAAGGGGGCGGGACCAGAAGGGTCAACGAGGGGCTCTCAGCGAGCTCTAAACTCATTTGCGGAAAACTTCAGATTGATATGTTCTGTGTCCAATGAATGATCAAGGCCGTCAAGCTCTGGAATTGAGAATCCAGAATCCAGAGCTTTTTCTTTTCTTTTCACAGTCTTTCTCTGTTGCCCAGGCTGGAGTGCAGTGGCAAGATCTTGGCTCACTGCAATTCCTGCCTCTTGGGTTCCAGTGATTCTCCTGCCTCAGCCTCCTGAGTAGCTGGGACTACAGGTGCATGCCACCATGTCTCGCTAGGTTTTGTATTTTTAGTAGAGACAGAGTTTCACCATGTTGGCCAGGATGGTCTTGATCTCCTGACCTTGTGATCCACCTGTCTCGACCTCCCAAAGTGCTGGGATTACAGGCTTGAGACACCGTGGCAGGCCGAGCTCTACGTTTTCTATGTGGCCTTAGTGTCCCAGGCTACCCTTTAGTTCCACACAAGTCCTGCCCTTTTAATTTTATGATTATTAGCAACACTATAGTAGTCCCATGTGGAGGCACCCTGGAGCATGGGAACTGCAAGGTGGTCACAGAGTTCACTTATTTCCACCTAGTAATGGCTCATGCCAGTAGAGATAGTGTCATAAAAATGTTATATAGTTCGTAGCTAAGCAGTTGTGTAAACCTCCCAAGAAGAGACGTAAGAATTTGAATGATTTAACGTAGTTAAAGCTACTTAGCAAAGAATGTGCAGAGTTGTAATGGATGCAGTCATCACTGAGTGTTGAGGTGGTGAATGACAGACACTGGAAGGTGTTTAATGAATCCTGCCAAATTCACTTCAAACCTCCAAATAATGGAAAAAAAAAAGAGATACTTTTTTAAAAGGACCAGGTCATCTCATAAGAGCTAAGCATCAAAAACACCAAAAGTGCCTGGGGGTGTTTGCTCACGCCTGTAATCCAGCACTTTGGGAGGCCGCACTTCGGGAGGCCGAGGCAGGCAGATCACCTGAGGTCAGTAGTTCGAGACCAGCCTGACCAATATGGTGAAACCCTGTCTGTACTAAAAATACAAAAAATTAGCTGGGTGTGGGTGTGTGTGCCTATATTCCCAGCTACTCAGGACAGTGAGGCAGGAAATTTGCTGGAACCTGGGAGGTGGAGGTTGCAGTGAGCTGAGATGGCCCCACTGCACTCCAGCCTGGGTGACAGAGCGAGACTCAGTCTCAAAATAATAATAATAAAAAAAAACTAAACAAAACACCAAAAGGACAGGCTTCCTAGGATATTTCAACCAACAGCCCAAGGCTTTTTGTTGATTTCAAAACCCGCTTAATCAAGATTCAAGTAGTAAGTAATTCTGAACATTTTGGAGAAATCAACTGTTATTTTGTATTCATTCTATGAAATTTTTTGTCACACTACAACTACTCTCTGAAAAAAATTGCAGGTAGCATATTTCATGTATTAAATTTAGCAATATTAGTACCATTAAATCTCATCAAGTTGAGCAGGTTGTTGTTGTTCCTTTCATCAGCTCAGTCAAATTTCAGTGCTTCTATTTTTCTCTAGTTTCATCTAAAAAAGGGGCATGGTGCTGTCACAAGTCATTGGTTTAAATCTGGAAGACAATGTGGAAAATTTCTAATCCAAAATACTCACTATTAAGACAGCAAAACCTAGGCAGAACCCCAGTCTGAGGTCTGGAGTTGCTTTAATATTTGCTTCCTGATGCGATGTTTGGAAAATTATTTATTTCTATGCCTCAGTTTTATCATTTGTGAAGTTAAGATAATGATTCTCTAGCTACCTCCCAAGGTTGATCTGAGAATCAAGTAAGATAATGTGATGAAAACCCTTTTTGTACGTATACATGTATACGATTACATCAAAAATAATTTTTCCCTGTTCTTAAATTATTGGATGTCAGGTATATTTGGCCCTCTGTATCCATGGATTCTGCATGTGTGGATTCAACTAACTGGGTCAAAAATATTCAGAATTTGCATATGCACTGAACATGTACAGACTTTCTTTGTGTCATTATTGCCTAAACAATATAGTATAACAACTATTTAGATAGCATTTACATTGTATTAGGTATTACAAATAGTCTAGAGATGATTTAAAGTATACATGATAATGTGCATAGGTTATATGCAAATATTATGCCATTTTATATCTGGAACTTGGGCATCTGCAGATTTTGGTATCTGCAGGAGGTCTTGGAACAAATCCCCCATGGATAACTAGGAATGACTGTAGTCTCTCAGGCCTTCAGAGAACCCTCTAATTTGGATTTGGAGGAATCAGTTTTTTCCTAGCTACATGGAGTTATATACTCCCCTGGCTAATACCCTGACTTCAGTCAAGATTTGAGTGAGATAGGTAGATGGAATGAGATGGAATTATATTTACAATATTAATTATTTGTTAAAAATATTTTCCCAGTTTGATTTTGCCTTCTAAGTTGGTTAATGTTTCCAAGTATTTAGTTTTTCATTTGTATGTTCCAAAAGTCTAACAATAATTTTTTAATGGTTTTGACTTCACTGTAAATTTGTAAATCTTCTTGTACAGAGAATTTTTATTTTATATTTTCTTTTTGGGGATCTTCTTAATGTTTACCTTTAGCTCCTTAATCCATAGCGTGAGATTAAAGTCTCAGATGATTTTTATTTTGAACAGCTCACCTATACCACCACTTATTGTGTAACTCCTCCCCTGTGTACTGATGTGTGGCCATGTACTCTTTAGCACTTTCTGTAAAGGTAGAAAACATGCAAGAGAAAACTCATTTTCCCCGAATTTCAGAGCTTGGAATGGCCTTTAGCTATTGAGTCCAAGCTTATTCTTTTTTAAGTGGAAAAATTAAGGCTTGGAGTAGTTAACTGGCTTTCCAATGTCATACTACTCAGTGGAGGAGCCAGGAGTAGAACCAACATCCTCTGACCTTTAATCCGAAATTGAGACAGGCATGCTTATTGTACATACAGCTTCAGGTGCAATTTGACAGCACAAGGTTAATTACCCAAATAAATAAATGGCTATGAGTTGAGGGTCTCTGAAATTCAGGCAAGCCTGTCCTCCTGACTCTGAATCAATCAGCAAATATTTACTAAACACCTACATTCAATGCCTTGTGTAAAACCTTGCTAGGGACAGAGAAGCAGGTGCCACCACCTCTGGCAAGAAGAATCTCACAGTCTTGTCGGAAGAAAGGATTGTGTATTGAGAATGGAGGTAAAAAAGCAGCACCTGACGGCCGGGCGCGGTGGCTCACGCCTGTAATCCCAGCACTTTGGGAGGCCGATGCGGGCAGATCACCTGAGGTCGAGAGTTCGAGACCAGCCTGATCAACATGGTGAAACCCAATCTCTACTAAAAATAAAATAAAAATTAGCTGGGCGTTTTGGTACGTGCCTGTAATCCCAGCTACTCGGGAGGCTGAGGCAAGAGAATCGCTTGAACCCAGGAGGCAGAGGTTGCAGTGAGCTGAGATCACGCCACTGCACTCCAGACTGGGTGACAAGAGCGAAACTCCATCTCAAAAAAAAAAAATGCAGCACCTGACATTCAGAGCTGACCTGGCACTCACAGCTAAGCCATCTTATTCTCCTACTGGATATAAACAATTGCATAGAACACCAACATCAGACACGATGTCCATGATAAAAAGAGACAAAGCAAGGCCACTTTATAATTTTATTCAAGCAGAGAAAAATGAAGTCACAAAATACTAAACTTAGCTTCTCTTGATTAAAATGAGTACCACTTATTTACCAATTACAGCTTTAACCTGGTTCTAATAGCCCCTCTCTATAAATAAGATTTATCGAAATACCAATCAGAACTGCACCCACTTTCTGATAGCACCTAATCTAGAGCAAATCCCCACTTTGTTCAAAACTTCCACATATTCTAAGCTTTGGAGTTGGGGAAGGAAGTGATATTGCCTCTGGCAAGAAAATAGACTTAGGGGATTTGATGGAAGTCTTGTGGTGAGGAAGGTGCCCAATGGAGCACCCCTGTTTCCTGCTGCAATGCTGTCACCAAGACTGGTTCTACTCTTTCTTAGTGAAAACAAATACAGTCAGGTAGATGGTTTTTGTATACTTATAGTATTTCTACTTTTTTTCTTTTACCTCCTTTCTGTCAATGTCCATCCAGTTTTGCTTCACAACTTTCAACAGGACCATTACTATTCACTTTAGAGGAGCATATTACCAAAAAACCAAAACCGAAAACTATAGAAGTGTCTTCCTAGGTCATGAAGAGCTGGGCTGTCCACTTGAAGCTGTAGGAAAAATACTCCAGACCCTAGTCATTCAATCATCCAGTGAGCATATATTGAGCACCTACTATAGGCCTGGAGTTATGTCAAGGGCTGGGGACGCATTGGTGCTTAAGATCCATGGCTTGATCTATCTAGTTCATGGTCTAGAGGGGAAGACAAACATTTGGATGATGATGACACAAGGTGTCAAGAACTATAACAGGGATGAACACAAGGTACTGTGGGATCTCAGGAGACAGAATGATTAGCTAAGGTTGAGGGGATGGCAGGGAAAGCGGGTTGGTGCCTGGGAAGGTGCTCAACAAGAGGCATTTCAGCTGAGTTCTGAAACTAGGAGTTCAACCGGCAATAAAGATTGGGGGGAAGTCATTGCAAGTAAAGGAAGCAGCATGGATAATGGCAGCGGTGTGTGCATATTGGTCCAAGGCAATGAAATGGCTAGAGCATTGGGCAGAGTGGCAGATGGGCCTTTAAAGCAGATGGGGCTGGGGATGGATACCCCATTCTCCATGATGTGCTTATTTCACATTGCATAACTGTACCAAAACATCTCATATATCCCATAAATATATACACCTACTATGTACCCACAAAAATTAAGAATAAAAGAAATAGAAAAATAAAGCAGATGGGGCGATGAATAATGAATGCTTCTCTAAAGAGTTTGCCCTTTGGCCTGAAAGGGCTGGGCTGTCCACTAGAAGCTGCAGGGCAAATACTCCAGACTCTAGTAATTCAATCATTCACTGAGTTTGCCCTTTGTCTTGAAACCCCTTTGCCTGCTTGCCCTTTGCATAGAAGACATTTCTAGAAGTACTACTGCAAGTTTTCACCCTCATTTTTATGTTCTTAGTTATTTTCATGGGTCTTCCTCCCAGGTTGTCCAATGACTGCCTCCTTGGCATTCAGGTTTTAGTCAAAGGGCACTCATGGGGTTTGTTCCTGACCACCTTGACTAAAGCTGTTACCTACCTCCATCCCGATCACTATTATGTCACTACCTTGTTTTGTTTCCTTTCTAGCCCTTGTACTAATTTAACTAATTTTATCTTTGTTTTTATCCTCTATCCTTACTACCACCACTCTAGATGCTATAAGGAAACTGTCCGTTTCCACTGATATTTACCCAAACACCTAGAATGGTGCCTGGAACATAGTAAATAAACACTTATTCGATGATTGTTTTCTCTACATTGGTTAACTGTACAAGGTGTACAAGGTACAAAACCAAATGTTAAGTTGCAAGGTCATGTTTATGAATTGGATGAGCCTCCAATGGGTTAGTAAGATTAAGGTTGTTTTGAATTTCTGTAAAATGTTAGTAATTTCCTTAGACATCTCTGTTTTTAGATTGAGAAATTAACTTCAGAGGAAAAAAAATGTTTTCATTTGATAACAATTAAAATGGGCCAGTATATATAAGATTAGAGGGGCTTATACTAGTGTTAAATGTGTTTGTTTTGTGATTACCTCATGCCAAATTGCAACTTTTGGAGGTCGGAGAATTCACATGTAAGCCAACTTCCTGTCTTCTTACATGGTGTGAGTTAAAGTCTTCACTTTAGATTTACGTAGATTTGGTCTTTTCACATAGTCCCATATTTCTTGGAGGCTTTGTTCATTCCTTTTCATTCTTTCTTCTCTAATCTTGTCTTCACGCTGTATTTCATTAAGTTAATCTTTAATCTCTGATATCCTTTCTTCCACTTGATCAATTTGGCTATTGGTAACTTGTGTATGCTTCACAACGTTCTTGTGCTGTGTTTTTCAGCTTCATCAGGTCATTTATGTTCTTCTCTAAACTGGTTATTCTAGTTAGCAATTCCTCTAACCTTTTATCAAGGTTCTTAGCTTCCTTGCATTGGGTTAGAACATGCTCCTTTAGCTTGGAGGAGTTTGTTATTATCCACCTTCTGAAGCCTACTTCTGTCAATTCGTCACACTCACTCTCTGTCCAGTTTGTTCCCTTGCTGGCGAGGAGTTGTGATCCTTTAGAGGAGAAGAAGCATTCTGGTTTTTGGAATTTTCAGCCCTTTTGTGCTGGTTTTTCCTCATCTTCATGGATTTATCTACCTTTGGTCTTTGATGTTGGTAATCTTCAGATGGGGTTTTGGTGTGGACGTCCTTTTTGTTGATATTGATACTATTCCTTCCTGTTTGTTAGTTTTCCTTCTAACAGTCAGGCCCCTCTTCTCCAGGTCTGCTGGAGTTTGCTGGAGGTCCACTCCAGACCCTGTTTGCTTGGGTATCATAAGCGGAGGCTGCAGACCAGCAAAGATTGCTGCCTGTTCCTTCCTCTGGAAGCTTCATCCCAGAGGGGCACCAGCCAGATGCCAGCCTGAGCTCTCCTGTATGAGATGTCTGTCGACCCCTGCTGGGAGGTGTCTCCCAGTCAGGAGGCACAGGGGTCAGGGACTCACTTGAGGAGGCAGTCCGTCCCTTAGCAGAGCTTGAGCGCTGTTCTGGGAGATTCGCTGCTCTCTTCAGAGGCAGCAGGCAGGAACGTTTAAGTCTGCCGAAGCTGTGCCTACAGCCACCCCTTCCCCCATGTGCTCTGTCCCAGGGAGATGGGAGTTTTATTTATAAGCCCCTGACTGGAGATGCTGCCTTTCTTTCAGAGATGCGCTGCCCAGAAAGGAGGAATCTAGAGAGGCATTCTGGCTACAGCGGCTTTGCTGAGCTGCAGTGGGCTCCGTCCAGATTAAACTTCGAGGCAGCTTTGTTTACACTGTGAGGGAAAACCGCCTACTCGAGCCTCAGTAATGGTGGATGTCCCTCCTCCCACCAAGTTCGAGCATCCCAGATCCACTTCAGACTGCTGTGCTGGCAGCGAGAATTTTAAGCCAGTGGATCTTAGCTTGCTGGCCTCTGTGGGGGTGAGATCCGCTGAGCTAGACCACGTGGCTCTCTGGCCACAGCACCCTTTCCAGGGGAGTGAACGGTTCTGTCTCGCTGGTGTTCCAGTCACCACTGGGGTCTGAAAAAATACTCCTTCAGCTAGCTCTGTTTCTGCCCAAACAGCCGCCCAGTTTTGTGCTTGAAACCCAGGGCCCTGGTGGTGTAGGCACCCGAGGGAATCTCCTGGTCTGTGGGTTGCATAGACCGTGGGAAAAGTGTGGTATCTGGGCCGGAATGCACCATTCCTCATGGCACAGTCCCTCACGGCTTCCTTTGGCTACCGGAGGGAGTTTCCCAACCTCCTGTGTGTTTCCTGGGTGAGACGACACCCCACCGTGCTTCAGCTCGCCCTCCGTGGGTTGCACTCACTGTCTAACCAGTCCCAATGAGATGAGCCGGGTACCTCAGTTGGAAATGCAGAAATCACCTGCTTTCTGCATTGATCTCTCTGGGAGCTGCAGACTGGAGCTGTTTTTATTTGGCCATCTTGCCAGCCACACCCAAGATTATTCTTTAAAGCATACAATATTTGTCATTGAGTAGATAATGACTATTTACTACACCAGCACTGCCTCATTACTGTTAGTTGTGAATGAAAGTCCCATGCCTATTTCCCACTAGGTCTCCTTTGGCATCTCAGAAAGAGGAGACCCTCATTACTTCTGGGCAGGGATGGAATTTCAAGTCCCCAGTAGTACTCTGCAGATACTGGCTGGGAGGGAAAAGGGTGCTTTGCTACTGTTTTTTTCACGTGGTTTCCACTATCACCCTTGAAGAGGGCCTCCTTACCACTAGGCCAGGCTAGAATGAAAGTTCTGGCTACCCACTCAGCTTTCTTTGTCACCACCCTGGCAGTGGAGAGGGAGAAGGGAAGAGGTGCCTTGTTACAGCTTTATGAAGGTAGGAGTCTAGGTTTACCACTTGGCCTGTGCTGTCATGGGTTGGGATGAGACCGTAGGTTTTTATTTTTTTCCATGGTGTTTGACTAAATGCTATGGTTTAAATGTTTGTCCCTTGCAAAACTCATGTTGAAGTTTAATTTCCATTTTGATTACATTGGGAAGTGGGACCCTTTTTTTTCTTTTGAGATGGTGTCTCTTTCTGTCACCCAGGCTGGAGTGCAGTTGTGCGATCATAGCTCACCATAGCCTCGAACTCCCAGGCTCAAATGATCCTCCTGCCTCAGCTTCCCTTCACCTCAGCTTGGACGGCAGGTGCATGCCACCACACCCAGCTAATTATTTTATTTTTTGTAGAGACAGGGTCTCTCTTTGTTGCCCAGACTGGTCTTGAACTTCTGGGCTCAAGTGATCTGTCCACCTTGGCCTCCCCACATTCTGAGATTACAGGGATGAGGGGAGGTGGGATCTTTAAAAGGTATTTAGGTCATGGGGGTTCCACTCTCACGAATGGAGTAATGCCATTATCATGGGAATGGGTTTGCCTCCTCTTGCTCACTTTCTTGCTCCCTCTTGCTCACTGTATCATCTTCTCTTTGCCCTTCCACTATGTGATGCCTTCTGCCATATTATTATGCAGGAAGAAGGCCCTCACCAGATGGCAGCACCTTGATCTCAGACTTCTCAGCTTCCAGAAGGGTGAGCCAATAAATTTCTGTTTATTGTAAATTACCCAGTATGTGGTATTCTGTTGTAGTAGCAAAAACAAACTAAGACACTGAAGTAGGGTGATTATTTTCTAAAAGTTTTCTGTCTCGTTAGCCTGCCATTTTCCTGGTCCTTTGGCTAGAGAGAGCAGGTTTTTCTTGAAACATTTTAAGTCTGCAGTCATTGGTGCTTCCTGGTTACAGGGTTCTAATAACCCAATTAAAAATATATGAGGCAAGAATAAAACCATAGAATTTAATACCATGACATTCCTTGGGTCCCAAGTCCCCTAGTTGCTCATTCCCCTTTTCTCCACCTTTTAGAATCTTCACATGTTTTTTTGTATGTAATGTCCAGAGTTGTTAATTGTAGTTAGTGGGAGAAATGTAAAGCAGTGCAGCTACTCTTCCATCTTTTAAATATTACCATTTTAGGCACTGGAGACATTTTGATGCAGCTATTTTGGAATAGCTTCAGAACAGTTATGTTAAAACATGGGAATACTTTTATTACTAGGTAATGTATACAAGATCATTTTTGCCTCTTACTTCATCCTATCCTTGACCTCCTTGGAAGTGGAAGTTCTTTTATCTCTCTGAAGTAAAGCAGAACTGCTTAAGATAAAATGCGGTCCCTTATACTTGCAGAAGAGACCTTCTGTTGAATCTTTCTCTGGTTCCTCCTTATATAGTGCTCATTAATGGCTCATCTGATTATCTGAGGAGAAAAGAAATGGCATTTACACCAAGGTGGAAATAGAAATAGAAGTTGGGAGCCTGTAGCATCTGATTTATTCTTGCAACAAATTACTACTTAGCTCTTATACTTATCCTGAAATGGTTTTCATTAGAGTGGAGACAGAGACAGTGATTAGCCGTAAAGTCAATAAATAGTAAATTTTAGTCTAAGGCAACAAAAGTTACTGAAATGTCTTCAATGGCAGAGTTTATGATTACCTCAAGATAAGGTAACCTATGGGTAAATGGCTTGCCACTTTTCTGGAAAAGTCATCACTATTGTTCTTGGAATTTTCCTCCCTTCTCTTTCAACATGAAGTGATAGCTTTTGCCACCAGCTCTTAACTTCTGTTGCTCAGGACTCTCAGGTGGAAATCGGACAGAAGACTCAGGACAGAAGACTAGAGACAGAAGAAGCCTACCTAGAGTTATGCAAATTAACTGAGCCTATTGAGTAAATGTTGATTGTATACAATATACAGTACATATATCCTTTAGTTAATACTGTCAAAGTCCATGGAGAGAACTCTCAGATTTAAATGGCAATGAATAAGGAGAGTCTAATATTTGGCTTAATAAACTGACTTACAAATTATGTGATTTTAAACAGATAAATGAGTTTTGAGATGGTATTCCTCAATACATTTTTTTTTGCCTAATTGTTTCCCTTGAGCATTATAACTGTTAAGAGCTGTAATCTTGGAATCGGACTGCATGACTTCAATTTCTAGCTTTGTCATTTAACTATTTGTGAGACTTGGGGCAAATTATCTAAATTTCAGAGGCTTGATTTCTTCAGTGGTAAATTGAGCATCTTGGCAGCACCTATCTCTTAGAGTTATTGTGAGATTTAGCTGCAATAAAAATTATGAATCCCTAGAAAAAGCTGACCCATTATAAGCATTCAATACATGTTAGCTAAAATAATAAACATTTTTTTCAGGAGAACACATCTAGTTATGTGGATGTATCTCAGCTGCTGACAGCATTTATTGGCCCTTGTTTTCTCCCCTTCTGACCTCTGAATAAGGTGTATAGTTGGATAGTGTCTCAGTTTTCAGGTGCTTCATTGTAGTACAAGGGCCTTAACAAAATTTTGGGCTCATTTTATTATGAAAACTTGTGAGATTGTAAGGAACTTATTTGTCCAGAAAGTCTGGCCATCGGTAGGTAATAATTTTAGGGATTTAACCTGGTGTAACAAAAAATCAGGCAAACCAAATAGAAAATGTGGTTAAGATGAAGGTGTCACCCTTCCCTCTCATCTCATTCTGATTTGGGTCTCTTGTGAGACTGTAGACTGAGAATATATATCTGGGGCTGATATGCCTGTACTTATGT
Organism: Gorilla gorilla gorilla; assembly: GCF_029281585.2. NCBI lineage: Eukaryota > Metazoa > Chordata > Mammalia > Primates > Hominidae > Gorilla > Gorilla gorilla. Next base: position 132,637,946 of record NC_073247.2, read on the forward strand.
ATATCAGTTTCTTACTATTCAGAATCTCCCTTAGGGAATACTGATTCCTATTTACTGCTACTTTTTAATACCATCTGGGATGACTTTTGCTTATCATTGTAACTTAACATCCAAAAATACATTGCATATTTAGCCTTTTTTAGCCTTCTTAAAGAGGATATGATGGTTATCTGAAGAATAATGCCAGATGATAGTACAGTCATGCATCACTTAATGATGTGGATATGTTTTGAGAAATGCATCATTAGGCATTTGTCATTATTGTGTGAACATCAGAGTGTACTTATACAAACATAGATGGTATAGCCTACTACATACCTAGGCTATGTGTTACAAGTCTATTTTTCCTAGGCTACAAAAGTGTAATTGTAACACAATGGTATTTGTGTATCTACATAGATATTTGTGTATCTTGATAGGTAAGGTACAGTAAAAATGCAGTATAAAAAACGTAAAAAATGGTATTTCTATATGGGATATTTACTATGAATGGAGCTTGCAGGACTAGACATTGCTTTGGGTGAGTCAGTGAGTAGTGAGTGAATGTGAAGGCCTAGTACTGTATCCTACTGTAGACTTTATATACACTGTACACTTAGGCTACACTAAATTTATTATTTTCATTTTTTACAATAAATGTACAATAATATTTTTCTTTCTTCAATAATAAACTTAGCTTACTATAACTTTTTTATTTTATTAACTTTTTAATTTTTTTTTTTTTGAGACAGTGTCTCACTCTGTCACCCAGGCTGGAGTACAGTGGCACAATCTCGGCTCACTGCAACCTCCACCTGCCGGGTTTAAGAGATTCTCCTGCCTCAGCCTCCTGAGAATCTGGGATTACAGGTGTGCACCATCATGCCCAGCTAATTTTTGTATTTTAGTAGAGACAGGTTTTCACCATGTTGGCCAGGCTGGTCTCAAACTCCTGGCCTCAAGTGATCTGCCTGCCATGGCCACCCAAAGTGCTGGGATTACAGGTGTGAGCCACCACACCCAGCCACCAGCCAACTTTTTAATTTTTTAAACTTTTTGACTCTTTTGTAATAACGGCTTAAAACACAAACACATTTACAGCTGTACACAAATATTTCATTTCTTTATATCCTTATTGTATAAGCTTTTTTTTTAACTTTTCAAACTTTTTTGTTAACTAAGAGACAAATACCCATATTAGCCTAGGCCTGCACAGGGTCAGGCTCATAAATATCACTGTCTTTCACCTCTACATCTTGTCACATTGGAAGGCCTTCAGGGGCAATATAATGCATGGAGCTGTCAATCTGTAACAATACCGTCTTCAGGAACACCTCCTGAAAGACCTGCTTGAGGCTTTTTTACAGTTAAATTTTATGTTTTATATGTATAAGGAGTACCCTGTAATGTAATAATGAAAAGTATACTATAGTAAATACATAAAGAACCTAGCTTTTTATTATAATTATCAGGTACTACATGCTGTACATAATTGTGTGTGCTATACTTTTATATAACTGGCAGCACAATAGGTTTATTTACATCAATATCACCAAAAACATGTGAGTAATGCATTGTACTATGACGTTATAATGGCTACAAGTCACTAGGCAATAGGAATTTTTCAGCTCTGTTATAATCTTATTATAATGGAGTTATATATGTGGCCTGCTGTTGACCAAAACATCATTATGCATCACATGACTGTATGTAGCTATAGTTTAAAAAATTATTCTTCATCTTAAGTTTTTAGGAAAATATTTAAAGGTAAATATTTTTAAAAGATGGCAGTAGGGAAAGATGGAAGATACCAGATAAGTATATTTTAGTTTGCCAAAATAGCAACATGAAACCTAGTTATTTTTTGTGCCAAATTTTCAGTCACTGAATTAGATCGAAGGCTCTATAAAGTGTTTTTTTCCATTACTTATTAATTCACCAAAATGTATTTAGTGCCTACTCTGTGTCAGGTACCTTGCTGGGCTGTGGTTATATTACTGAAAACTAGATGAACAAGAACTCTTCATTCATGGGATTTCAATCTAGTGGGTGTGGAAGGTGAAGACAGAGGATCAAAAAGGTAAACAAATAAGGGTAATTTCAGGATAAGGGTTCTGAAATAAATACCATCCTGTGATAAAAAATACATAGAGGGGAATTACTAGGTAGCATGATTTGGGGAGGCCTCTATAAAGGAAAAACAGTTAAGCTGAAGTTTGAGGATAAGAATGAGATACAAGATATTTAAATAAGATATAAATAAGATATTGAAAAATCTGAGAAGAGAATTCTAGGAATTGGAATGAATAACAGAGAAGAACTTTGAGCATTCTTACAACTGAAATAAGATCAATAATATTTGAGTAAAGAGCATACTGATACTGTTAATTCTTTAAGTGTTTGGCAGAATTTACCAGTGAAGCCATCTGATTCTGAGCTTTTCTTCATTGAGAGGTTTTTGATTAATAGTTCTATTTCCTTACTTGTTATAGATCTATCCAGATTTTCTGTTTCTTCTTTGGTCGTTTTATTAGTTTGACAATTTATAGAGACAAAATTGTTCATAATCATTTATAATCCTTTTGATTTCTGCAAGTTTTGGAGTAATACCACACTTCCATTTCTGATTTTAGTTATTTGCATCTTCTCTTTTTTCCATAGTCTAGGTACAGACTTGTCAGTTTTGTTGATATTTTTTCAATGAACCAACTTTTTGGTTTCAGTGATTCTGTTTTGTTTTCTGTTCTCTATTTCATTTATTTCTTCTCTAAATTTTATTTCCTTTATTCTGCTAGCTTTCGGTTCAGTTTACTTTTATTTTTCTAGTCTTTAATATGTAACATTAGATAACTGATTTTGAGATACAGCTTCTATTGTAATGTATTCTATTGTAACATTTAGAGCTATATATAGCACTGCTTTTACTTCCTTCTACAAGTTTTTGGTATGCTGTGTTTTCATTTTCATTTTCATTTCTATAAAAATATTCTCTGATTTCCCTTGTGGTTCCTTTCTTGACCCATTGGTTGTGTCACAGTCAAATAAAATATAGAGAAATTAAAACATTTTATTTGGGAAGAAATAATCGTAATTTGGGGCACGCTCACAAACTGGATGGTCTTTGTTATATCTGAAGAACAAAGAGAAGGTTAGAGGTTTTATAAAAAGGATCAACGTTACATATTGCTCTTCAAGAAAGTTCATTGCAATTGGTAAGGTTTGGGGGAGCTGACAAGTTATGATTGGGGAGTGATGGCAATGAGCAAACCAAGTCTTAGAGTTGCAGAAGGTTTTTCAGCAGCCATTAGATAAAACTGGTTTCAAGTTACAGCAGGCAGTTTCAACAGCCAACTTGCTGAGAATTATATTTTTCAAACCACGTTATGTGCCCTGAGTGCTTTCTTCCCCAGACCTCTCAACTCTGTTTTAGTTGGGTATGATAAGAATGACCCAATTTGTATAATTGACTTTCACATTTCCCCCTTTCGATCAAGATCTTTCTGTGAAAGCATGGATGATCAACAATTTTGCAGTTAGATTTAATCGTCCCTTGGCTCTGTGATGGGCCTATCCTGGTTGTCTCTGTCCCAAGTCAGGGGGAAGGTATGGGAGGTGTCTGTCAGGGATCTTGGACGTATTTAAGTAACAAAGAAGCCAGAAGAAAAAGTCTCAGGGTAGGTTTGTTTGGAGTCCAGCATTGAATTCCATCTTATCAGTTTATGTAGGCATCGGCAATCATCCTGAAGTGTTGAGCTAACATTATCCTGTTAGGAGAATTGGCTTTACACAGATTAGTCAGGCAATGAGGATGAAGTTTAAAAATCATAATATAAACAATTAACAATATAAAAAATTTAGTTTGTACAGTGATTTTGAAATAAGCATCAAGCCTGAGGGCAACAAACTAAACAAATCAATAGACCATTGGGGAAACTGGGTGAGACCCGTTGAGACCGGTAGTATTTTATGATTGGGTTGAATTAAAGCAGAGAATGCCATCTTTGCAAAAGGAGTCACCAGTACAATTTGAACAAAAAGTTGTCTTAGCGATATTGCCAAAGTTACCCACTAGGTGGACTCAAAGGATTTCTTAGATTGGGTTTTGTCAAGTTACCTATATGGGTTACCGATTGTGAAATCTTAACTACAGAATTATTCTGCCAAGTCAAATAGGCGTCATTAAGGGAGGTAACAGTCTCATTATGATATGGAGTCTTGTTCTGATGTCTTAAGAAAAGTTGTTTACAGCATGGAAAATATCAACCTCTTATCCTTGTTTGCAGTTTGAATGTCTCTTGATATGGCATCAGGCAGCTTGGTGAGCCTTCTGTGTGGCCTATACATCAGGCACAAGACAAGCACTTTAAAATTTATCTAGTTTCAGCTTATAGGGCTTTAGAAACAGAACAGTTTACGTTTCAGTAATGTTTTGGAAGAATGTCAGATTGGAGTAACCCAGAAAAATGTAGGATGTAGTCTAATCTATAGGTATATAACAAAAACTCAAAAACAGTGTACAGGGTTTTAATCTAATAATAAGTATATTATAGTTTTTCTTTGGAAACATAACTTTTTCCTTTATTAATCATATAGGAATCTCAGATTTACAAGCGTCTTGAGGCTAAGAAGCCAAACCAATGCAGATTTTAGATTTTGTTTACAGTCTTAAGGTCCCCAAGCCTTCCAGGAAGTGACAATATTTATTTATTTACTGTAGGGCTGGGAATACTTGAAGTCAGGCATTTTATGCGTATTTTCAGGCCGAGCACGGTGGCTCATGCCTGTAATCCCAGCACTTTGGGAGGCTGAGGCGGGCGGATCACAAGGTCAGGAGGTCGAGACCATCCTGGCTAACACGGTGGAACCCTGTCTCTACTAAAAATACAAAAAAATTAGCTGGGCGTGGTGGCGGGCGCCTGCAGTTCCCCAGCCACTCGCGAAGCTGAGGCAGGAGAATAGCATGAACCCGGGAGGCGGAGCTTGCAGTGAGCGGAGATCACGCCACTGCACTCCAGCCTGGGCGACAGAGCGAGACTCCGTCTCTAAAAAAAAAAAAAAAAAAAGAAGAAGAAAGACTTTATAAATTATTTTAATTATAGCGAACTTGATCACATACAAAATTCTTTTTATAAATTTTTATTTTATTTTATTTTATTTTATTTTTTGAGGCACACTCTCGCTCTGTCACCCAGGCTGGAGTGCAGTGGTGCAATTTTGGCTCACTGCAAGCTCCGTCTCCCGGGTTCACGCCATTCTCCTGCCTCAGCCTCCCGAGTAGCTGGGACTACAGGCGCCCGCCACTATGCCTGGCTAATTTTTTGTATTTTTAGTACAGACGGGGTTTTACCATGTTAGCCAGGATGGTCTCGATCTCCTGACCTCGTGATCCGCCCGCCTTGGCCTCCCAAAGTGCTGGGATTACAGGCGTGAGCCACCGCGCCCGGCCTTATACATTTTCTTTACACAAATCTTATTGTGATGTTACTCAGAACTTTGAAAACATGGTTGGACTATCTGCTCTGTCTCATATTTCCTCTTCCTTAAATAACCAGTCATTTAATTTTCACACAAAAATATTTACCACAAGATTTTTTCTTACACAAAATTTTCTTTTTCTCAATAATGAACATTTTTATTCCTGTCACACTTTTTTTCTTTTAAAAACATCTCTTTTTGAAACACTTTACATACAGAATTTTATATATTAATTAGAATTTTCAACTCTTGGTAACTTTAAATTTTAGTGGAAACCTAGGAAGTAAGAAATTTTGAGTTATCTGTCATGCATTTGTATTTTATAGATGAGAACAATTTTATAATTTTTAGAAACATGTTTCATTATAACATAAAATTTCCCTTAATTGTAAATGATCCAGACATTTAATGAGTATTATTTTTCAATTTAAAACAACATAACTTTAAGATTTTAAATTACATGAAAAGTTCATTTATAAACATTTATTCCATTTACAGTTATCTAATTTAACAATTATATATAGATTGCCTATGAAAACTTAGATATTAGATGGAGCTAGTTATTTATTTCAAGTTTTTTTTACTAACCAAGTTTATAGCCTATTACCTGACTTAATAGGCTATAAACTTGGTTATCCATGTATTTAATCAGGTGTTTGCCTGGTTTAGTAGGCTATAAACTTCAGAGTTAAATACGTGGATATCTTATTGTTATCTCAGAAGATGCAACTGTTTTTATTAAATCAACAATATTAAATTTAAGAATATTTATCAAAAAATTATGCAAAGATCATTCTGTTTTAGGCTGATTTTATAGCTTTATGACCTTTATGTCAAACCCTGACACTTTAAAATATTCGTGAAGTTTATAAGACTGTCTGAATTGTAAACCCAGGAAAAAGTGTACACTAACAATTTTGAAGACTATTTTACCAATAATTTTAAATCCAAACTATTTGTTAAAGATTTACTTAAGTCATGTGAACTTAAAAAAATTGGTTTAATTACTATATATTTTATGAGTACTCATTTATTTAAACCAATTGGAATAAAATTCTTTTAGGGATTTTGGCTAACTACACCAGATTTTATTATGTAGACACAACATACAGCATAATGCATGTATATATGTATAAACACACCTAAATACATATACATATAAATAAAAATCTCATAGCATTTATTTTAGAATTCTAGTCATGAGATAGTAAAATACATCAACTCATCAGTTTATGGAAATCTGTTGGATCCAAATCATTTATCTGATGAAATGTGACAAGGCTAAACTTTAAGATTTTTAAAAATGGCAGTCTTATAAAGGCTGTGAACGAAAATTTGGGTAAAGCAGTTTGAATCAGTTACCAATATACTGGATTGGACAAAGGACAGTTAACTGTGAAAATGTGACTGAATTATGGGAGGAGGCCCAAAAGATAAGAGTTATTCTAACAGAGTCTATACAGTATTATTTTTGGGTCTCAATTCTTTGTCCTTGAAGATAAGAATGTTGCCATTGCCCTTAGTATAGGATGCATTTGTCTTCACATGGGAATTTCTTTTTTTTTTTTTTTTGCAAAGGAAACAGCATGAAGATCAAAATGATTTTTTTATACCTGCTGGTTTTCAAGTGTTTTACTTAAATAGTATGTTAGAATAGCTCAGGAGTTTTGGAAAAAGAGAGTTTATCTTAGAGAAGCATAAAGAGAAATTTTAAGAAGGGGAGGGGAAAACTGCAGAGAGGAAAGAGTTCAGCCAGCTTTGAGACAGTATTTTGTATGAGACAATCTTTGAGTTCTGAATGATTTTCTCTCTTTTATCAGATCTCAGTGAAATATGCGTATCTTATTTGGAGTATATGCTTTTATAGCCATGATCTTTTGGTTTAGTTTTAAGAACAGCAGACTGAATGATTCCTATAATATTTGAACATGAGTCCCAGAAAATATCTTGGCATGCCTTTGAATTTTGAGAGCCCATTTTGTGAGTGCTCTGATTTAATACCAAATACACAAAAGCCAATTAAATGCAAGAGCTGAATACTCAATAGCCAAATAAACTCAAGCACAGACAGAAAATAAAGTATATGCTTACCAAGAATAATGGTAAGTTGCCTTCTCCAACTGAAGGGAAAAGGAAAGATCCCTTCACCAAGGTCTCAACCTGAAGGGGAAAAAAATCCCTTAGCCCAGATTCCAAAGCCAGGGTCTCCAAGGGGAAGAGTACTCTTGAATAGTAGCTCTCCCAAGTAGATCAGGCATAAAGGAGAAAAAAACCCTCCCCATCCAAGTCCTAAATAAAACAAACTCAACCCAAATCAGGAATTCAGTGCAAGAGAGACTTGCCAAGGGGAAAAGAGGCAATCTGCAGAAGTGGAGGGATCATAGGGCCCCAGTGTGGGTTCCTTATGCTGTAGTTCCAAGGGCTGGTGATTTTTCTCCAAGGTTAGACAGCTTTGGACCCCACTTCTGTCAAGTATGTCAGAATCAAATAAAATATGAGATAAATCTCTGAAATTAAAACATTTTATTTCAGAAAAAAGAATCACAATTTGGGGCATACATGCTGACCACGTGGTCTCTGGTATGTCTAAAGAATAAAGAGAAGGTTAGAGGTTTTATAAAAAAAAAAAGAGAAATGTTATGTATTACTTGTCAGGAAAGTTCATTGACACTTAGTAAGGTTTTGGGATGCTGGAAAACTCTGATTGGTGAGTGACAGCAGTGGGTAAAACCAGTCTTAGAGTTGCAAAAGGTTCTTTCAATAGCCATTAAATAAAACTGATTTCAAGTTACAGCAGGCTTGCAAAGAATTACATTTTTTGGAGCAATGTTATGTGCCCTGAGTGCTTTTTTCCCCTTGAGCTCTCAACTCTGTTTTAGTTGGGTATGACAAGAGTGACCAAATTTATATGATTAACTTGCACAGTTGTTTAAGAATATGTTGTTTAATTTTCACATATTTATGAATTCTCCAATATTCTTTCTGTTATTGATTTCTGGTGTCATCCCTTTGCTGTCAGACAAGATGCTTTGTATGATTACAATATTTTAAAATTTACTGGGATTTGTTTTGTATCCTAACATGCAATAAATTTTGAAGAATATTTTACATGCACTTGAGAAGAATATGTATTCTACTATTGTTTGGTAGAATGTCTATCTGTCTGTTGGATATTTGGTCTATAGTGTTGTTTAAGTCCTGTATTTTTTAATTGATCTGTCTAGATGTTCTATCCATTATTGAAAATGAGACATTGAAGCCTCCAAGTATTATGGTAGAACCGTCTGTTTATCTTTTCAATTCTGTCAATAATTGCTTCATGTATTTTGGGGCCCTTTTGTTGGTACACTTATATCTATAATTGTTATATCTTCTTGATTCATTTATTAGTATATAATCTCTTTTTTGTCCCTTGTAACAGTTTTTGGCTAAATATCCATTTTGTTTATTAATATAGCCACTTAAGCTCTCTTCTGTTTATTTACTGTTTGCATGGAATATATTTTATTTCATTCTTTTTTTTTTTTTTTTAAGATGGAGTCTCACTCTGTCGCCCAGGCTGGAGTGCAGTGGTGTGATCTCGGCTCACTGCAAGCTCTGCCTCCCAGGTTCACACCATTCTCCTGTCTCAGCCTCCCGAGTAGCTGTCATTCTTTTACTTTCAACTTATTTGTGTCTTTGGGTCTAAACTGAGTCTATTGTAGACAGCATACAGATAAATCATTTCTCTTTTTTGAGAGAGAGTATTTTTTATTTTATAAATTGATATACAGTAATTGAACATGTTTATGAGGTACATATGATATTTTGATAAAGGCACATAATGTGTAATGATCAATCAGAGTATTTACAATATTCATTACCTGAAACATTCATCATTTCTCTATGTTGGGAATATTCAAATCTCTTCTTCTAGGTATTTAGAAATATACAATAAATGATTGTCAACTATAGTCACCCTATTGTGCCACTGATCACCAGAAATTACTCCTTCTATTCAACTGTGTGTTTGAACCTATTAACCAACCCCCCTCATCCCTCCTCTGCTTCCTTGCCTCTGGTAACATTCTACCTTTTACCTCCATGAGATCAACTTTTCTAGCTCCTGTATATGAATGAAAACATGTCATTGAATCATTTTTCTTAATCCACATTGCCAATCTGTGTCTTTTAATTGGTGAGTTTAACTCATTTACATTTAAAGTGATTATTGATATGGAAAGACTCATTTCTGTCATTTTGCTATTTGTTTTCTATATTGCTTATATAACTTCTGTTCTGCAATTTCTCCAATTCTGCCTTCTTTTCTGTATTTTTCCTATTATACCCTTTGATGCCCTCATCTTTTCCTTTTGTATATTATTTTAGTTATTTTTTAATTGGTTACTTTGAGAATTGCAATTAAATAGTCAGTGGAGCATACAGATCTGGGGAAAGTCAGGGGTGGAGAAATAAATTTGAGAATAATTGGTGTATACATGGTATTTATATCTGTGGGGCTAGATGAGGTATTTTAAAAAAGAATATAGCCAGAGAACAGCAGAAAATGCAGTAGCAACCACTGAGATCTTTAAATAACCTTCCCTTTGATGGATAATTTTGAATTTTCCCCTCAAGTCTTGTGAATAGGCAGCATAACTTGTCACTTGGGTATCTTCACTGGTCCTCACTGGTTCTCTCAAGCACTGAGAACTGCTTTTCTGTGTTAGCTGAGTATTAGAATGGGATGAGTCCTATTTTTTCATTTCCGAAGATTTCTTTCAATTTCTTCATTTTCTTGAAAAGTCTTTATTTGCCTATTAATTTCAAGATAATTTTCTTTCCAGCCTCTCACTGATCTCCTTAATTTTTTCCTTGAATATCATTTGTCTAGAAAAAGTGACAAATCCTCTGTTTGCATTTTGTGATTCTTTAGATGGGTCTGATGAGGACAAAGATTTGTGCTAATGAAGTCAAGGATGTGCATGTAAACCACAACACATCTTATTCTTTAGCCACAGCTTGCACTACTGATTTGACCAGCTTCCTCTCAAACTTTAATCTTTAATCACAATGGTTGAGGGAAAGTGGAGATGATTGTTATGGAGAAACAACTCTGCATTTACATTTTGTTGAAGCAAGGCCAGGATTGTTGCCTTTATATCTGAATGATGCTACATTCTGACCCTTAAAACATAGTCTCTGTTTGTAGGCGGAAATTGGGTTATGAATAACCATGCCATGCATACACTGAAAGTTTTAAAATATATATAATAATAAAAGCTAATTGAACATAGCTACCACTTGCTTTTTGCCTGATGTCTAATTCCTGTTATTTACTGTATGCAGTCTGTTTTATCCTTGCCTCTCCCAGCTGATTGTCACCTGAAAAACAGATCTCTCACTGTTTGACTTTCATATCTGAGAATCAGAGAATTGGCAAGTTGATATTCTGAAATCCCCATTAGAAAAAGCAGAATGGGGAAGGTGGGAGGCAGTGCTTGAGAGTGGAGCAGAAGCATTTCCCAACATAGTTGCAATATCATGTGAGCAATGTGGATAACATGACTCCTAAATTTTGAATGGGGCCTTTGGAGAAAACTTAGTCTTCCTTGTACTATTCCCCTCATCCTGCCTTCTGTCTCTGCCAAATTTATAGAAGCTGGAAAACATATTTTCCAAACTAATTGAGTTTCTAATCACCTCACCATGGCAACCCCATCATTGCCTAGACATATGCTGCATGTAGTCCTTTTGAGAACCCACGTGTTTGTTAAAGAAGTCCACATGAGTTTTCTGTGGGGTTTTAATAGCCTTCACAGAGAAGGAGTTAATATGTTATTATTAGGGTTAGGAGGGGCTCAGGGTTGACCCAGAATCCTTGTTTACTTGAGAAAGAATGGTAAATGACAATACTCATATCAGAGCTTCTTAGTCTGGGTTTTGTTGATGATCTGTGGGGAGTCTGTGAACCTTCATAAATTGAATGCAAAATATGACGTGTATGTGTATTTTTCTCCCCAGGAGACAGCATTCATAGCATTCATCAGGTTTTCAGAAAATTGCATAGCCTCCTTTGTACCTCTGTGAGCCCTTGCCTTTCTTGATTTGTTAGGTAAATCCAAATATTGCTGTATTTACTTTTTAAATTTCATGAAAATACTGTGAAAATAAATAGATTAAAATGAGATTTTAAGAAAAAGAGATATCCTCAATTAGCATTAAAACTCATAACCTGCTTGCTACTCTATCATACTGGTAACTGATGACCAACCTCAACTGTTAAGATAACTGCCAGCCCATGAAATCAACCATATTAAATGGCACACCGTGTCAATTGCAAAAGGGTGCCGCCCTGAGCTAGCTGGTGGCTGGAGACACTTTCACTGCTATTGAGTGATTGGTGTGGCAATGGCTCCAGACCAAATTATGAGGGAGAAATGAAAGAATGAATGTTGCAGTGGTTTACTACCAGGTACTGTGCTACATATTTTTATAAACTAAACTCAACTTTTGTAATCATCTTTCGAGGTAAATATTGATATCCTAATTCTATAGGCCTATAACAGTGAAATGATTTGCTCAAGGTCTTAGTCAAGTGTCAGAGCTGAAACAGAATCCTCATATTTCTGCCATTGCCTGAAGTCTTATAGGAGCCTGGCATCCAGGTATGGAAAGGGCATCCCAAGGGGTGTTTGAGCCAGACTCTGAAGTTTGAGCCTGAGAAGTAATTCACTTCCCACACCTTTAAAAGAAGTGGGTGGTCTGTGCTCTAGGGTGACTCAGTGGCTCCAGCAAGTGCAAGTCCTATTGCTGGGGAGGCCACTGTTGTGTCCCCTTAAGTAGCTCTAAGTCTTGATTCTGTTTGTATGTCCTCTAAATAACACTGACATTAGCCTACATGGAAACTACCTCCTCAGGATTCTGAAGTGCTATACAAAGAGCTAAGAGAGAGCATTGTCTAAAGTCATATGACAGGACTGGAATTTGTCTGGTGAACAAAGTTTCACAATCATAACACCCTTTACTCCCACAGCAAACAGAATGTTTTCTTTGTGAAGAAAGCAAGCAAATATTCCATTTTCAGAATAATGATGCTCTTTAAAGGGACAGTGCCAGAAGTTTAGCTCTTGATTTCCTTCTGTGCATTTCTGCTATCAGAGGAGAAAATGCAGGCTTCCAGATGCATATTCTTGAAAGCACTGAAAGGAAAATTTGTGTTTCTATTACTTGAGTGGATTCATGTGGGCTTTATTAACAATCTAATAAGATGACATTTCAAAGTGTGGTCCACAGCACCCCTGACATTAGAATCACCTTAGTGCTTATATAAAAGGTAGATTCATGGACTCCACCCTAGACCTACTAACTCAGAATCTCTTGTACTGGGGGGATGGGGCTCAGGAATACGTGTTTTTAGCTACTCCTCTGGAGATTTTTATGTACACTATACGTGTTTTTAGCTACTCCTCTGGAGATTTTTATGTACACTAAAGTCGGAAAATCACTGCATTGGAAGTTCAAACCCCATGATAAACCGAGTTAATTTTGCTATAATGACATTTGGCTAAAATGAATCTACTAACTACTTACATTCTTGGAGAGAAAACCAAGTTAAATACAGCTTTTCTGAAGTGAATTTGCACAAAAAAAGAGTAGAAAAAATGTGGATAGGAGCTTTACTCTCTTCAAGAGCCTGAGACACTCCAGAGGTCATAACTAGTATCATATCTTAAAACAAAAAGAGGCACACTTGAAAAGACTGATATCTGCAACTATATTGGCCTAACTGGGTTGAGGCAGGCACAGATCCAGCTGCAGAGTTTAGGAGGAAGTTCACAGTACAACACGCAGTGCAGGTTAGCCCTAAACATACAAACAGACGGTATGTCAGAGTCTAGGCCAGTAGTTTACTGTGTGTGAGTGTACATGCATGTGCGTTTCTATGTCTGTGAGATGGATTGAGGCAATTGCAATGACAAATTAGTAGTAAACAATACAGTAAAGGCTCTCTTATATGATGAGGACTAGAGTTAACTAATCAAAAAATCAATTACATCAGGGAATTGTAAATACATATATTTAAATATCTAATTTTAACTTAAAACATTCATTTGAAAGTTTTATATACTATTTATTCTCTATCAAATACAATGCCCCCAAATATCCTGATATTAGCCATACTTCTTGTCTTCTGTCTGAAGGTGTGACTCTTCAACTGCCCCAATGGTACTGAACCCCACCGCTAGAATGACTCATATGATCGAGTATGAAAGAACAGTTTTGTTTGCAGTCCGGAGCCAAGCTTCTGTGGGGAGTTCTAGATGATAATTCTAACTAGGACAAGTGTGGGCCCTCTGTTCCCCAGAGAGGAAACAGTGTATCCATGGAGAAAGCTAATGACAAATTCCTTACCTTTTTTTGGAATACAAAGGGATACATTTCTTTCTAATTTATCTATGATGATACACATATATAAAAGAACAGGCAAACAAGTAAGCAAGTGAGCAGGCAGTGTTTCCAAATTAAGGGGCTTTAATCAGGAAACCACCACATGTTAGTCATTTCACTTAATGAAACTCAGTAACCTTCAACTACCTTTTTATTTATTTAACAATTTTTATATTTAATTTTTGTGGGTGAGCAGTAGGTGTGTATATTTATAAGGTACACAAGATATTTTGATGCAGGCATAGAGTGTGTAATATTCACATCAGGGTAAATGGGGTATCCATCACCTCAAGCATTTATCCTTTCTTTGTGTTACAAGCAATCCAATTACACTCTTAGTAATTTTAAAATGTACAATTAAGTTATTATTGACTATAGTCACCCTGTTGTGCTATCAAATAGTATGTCATTCATTCTTTCTATTTTTTTGGTACTCATTAACTACTCTTACCTCCACCCCAGCCTCCTATTACCCTTCCCAGCCTCTGGTAACCATTGTTCTACTCTCTATCTCCATGAGTTCAATTGTTTTCATTTTTAGCTTCCACAAACAGGTGAGAACATGTGAAGTCTGTCTTTCTCTGCATGGCTTATGTCACTTAACGAAATAGTCTCCAGTTCCATCCATGCTATTGTGAGGGAGGAGAAAGGAAAACAAACAAACAACAACAACAAAAAAAAACCAGACGGTTAAGGCAGGTCCTTGGTAGAATTCTTTTAAACAGAGAAACAGCTTGAAAAATAAAGCTGCAGCTGCACAGATAAGAGAGTAAGTCCCAACATAGAAACGCCTTTGTTCTTTGTGTAATCAGCGGGCACCCAGGAAAAAGTTTCCTCCGCTTCTACGGACATGTACATGGTGGGTTCCGCACAAATTTGCATGGGTAGCAGGAGGCTTGCCTGAGAAATGCCTGTGACCGCATAGGTAAGGGCAGTCACACAGGCAGCTACACAGACAGGGGAACTTTCTAATAAAAGCTTTTGTGTTTAACTGTAAAACAGCAACCCTCTTGGACCCCCTCTCTGCTGTGGAGAGCTTTCCTCTTTTGCTTATTAAACTTTCACTCCAACCTCACTGTTGGTGTATATGCTCCTTGTTTTTCTTGGTCATGACACAAAGAACTCTGGATAACACCTCAGACAGTGAGGCTGCTTCAATTGCAAATGACAAGATCTCATTCTTTTTATGGATGAGTAGTACATATATACTCTATATTTGTAGTATATATACACGTGTGCGTGTGTGTGTGTGTGTGTGTATCTATATACATATCACATTTTCTTTATCCATTCATCTGTTGATGGGCACTTAGGTTGCTTCCAAATCTTGGCAGTTGTGAATAGTGCTGTGATAGACATGGAAGTGCAGATATCACTTAGATGTACTGACTTCATTTCTTTTGGGTACATACTTAGCAGTGGGATTACTGGATTATATGGTAGATCTATTTTTAGTTTTTTGAAGAAACTGTTCTCCACAGTGGTTGTACTAATTTACATTCTCACCAAGAATGTAGGAGGGTTCCCTTTTCTCCAGATCCTCACCAGAATTTGTTATTTCCTGTCTTTTGGATAAAAGCCATTTTAACTGGGATGAGATGATATCTCATCATAGTTTTGATTTGCATTTCTCTGATGATCAATGATGTCGAGCACCTTTTCATATGCCTGTTTGCCATTTGTATGTCTTCTTTTGAGAAATGTCTATTCAAATCTTTTGCCCATTTGAAAATTAGATTTTTAGATTTTTTTTCTGTAGAGTTGTTTGAGCTTCTTATATATTCTGATTATTCATCCCTTGTCACCTGGATAGCTTGCAAATATTTGTGATCCCATTTATCTATTTTTGCTTTGGTTGCCTGTGCTTTTGGGGTACTACTCTACTCAACAAATCTTTGCCCAGTCTAATGTTCTGAAACTTTCTGCCATGTTTTCTTTTATTAGTTTTGTAAATTAAGGTCTTAGATTTATGTTTTCAATCCATTTTGATTTATTTTTGTATATGGCAAGAAACAAAGGTCTAGTTTCATCCTTCTGCATATGGATACCCAGTTTTCCCAGCACCATTTATTGAAGGGACTGTCTTCTCCCCAGTGTATGTTCTTGGCACCTTTGTTGAAAATGAGTTCAGTGTAGGTGTGTGGATTTGTTTCTAGGTTCTCTATTCTGTTCCATTGGTCTATGTGTCTATTTTTGTGCCACTACCATGCTGTTTTTGTTACTATAGCTCTGTTTAATGCCTCTCGAGTTCAAGTGACTCTCCTGCCTCAGCCTCCAGATTAGCTGGGATTACAGGCATGAGCCACAATGCCGGGCTAATTTTTTTTTTCTTCTTTTTAGTAGAGACGGGGTTTCTCCATGTTGGTCAGGCTGGTCCCGACCTCAGGTGATCTGCCCACCTCAGCCTCCCAAATGCTGGGATTAAGGCGTGAGCCCCTGCGTCTGGCCCTAGTTATTAAATATCTTTAGGTAGTCTTCTTTGGGCTGAATCTGCTTGGTGTTCCATAACATTCTTGTACTTGAATATTGATGTCTTACTCTAGGTTTGGGAACTTCACTGTTATTATCCCTTTGAATAAACTTTCTACCCCTATCTTTCTCTCTACCTCCTCTTTATGTCCAATAACTCTTAGAGTTGCTGTTTTCAATCTATTTTCTGGATCTTGCAGGTGTGCTTCATTCTTTTTTATTCTTTTTTCTTTGTCTCCTCTGAATGTATTTTCAAATAGCTTGTCTTCAAGCCCACTAATTCTTTCTTCTTCTTGATGAGTTCTGTTTTTGTGACTCTGATGCATTCTTCAGTATGTCAATTGCATTTCTCAACTCGAGAATTTGTTTGATTCTTTTAAATTTTTTCAGTCTGTTTGTTAAATTTAACTGATAGGTTCCTCAATTACTACTCTGTGTTATCTTGAATTTCTTTGAGTTTCCTCAAAACAGCTATTTCAAATTATCTGTCTGAAATGTTATGTATCTCTGTCTCTCCATGATTGGTCTCTGGTGACTTATTTTGTTCATTTTGTAAGATCATGTTTTCCTGGATGGTCTTGATGCATGTGGATGTTTGTTAGTGTTTGGGCACTGAAGATTTACGTATTGATTTTAATCTTCAAGACAAGTCTAGGCTTGTTTGTACCTATCCTTCTTAGGAAGACTTTCCAGGTACTGAAATGGACTTTGGTGGTTGTAATATACATTTCTGGTCTCTGCAGCTGGATCTGTATTGGGAGCTATCTCAAGCTCAGCAATGCTGTGGCTCTTGTAGACTCACAGATGTACCCACCTTTGTGGTCTTGGATAAGATTTGGAAGAATTCTCTGGGTTACCAGCCAGAGACTCTTGTTCTCTTCCCTTATTTCTCCCAGATTTTCTCTCTCTGTGCTGCACTGCCTGGAGCTGTGGATGGGGTGACACAAGCACCCCTGTGGCCACCACCACTGGGACTATGGACCTGAAGCCAGCGCAGTACTGGGTCTTGTGCAAGACCCACAGTCTGTACTGCCTGGCTACTCCCTATATTTGCTGAAGGATCTAGGGCTCTACAGTAGGCAAGTGGCCAAGCCAGTCAAGCCTGTCTCTTTCCCTTTAAAGTGGCGAGTTCCCCCAGGTCTGGGTGGATCCAGAAATGCTGTCCAGGAGCCAGGGCCTGGAGTCAGAAGCCTTAGGAATCTACCTGGTTCTCTATTCTACTGCTGCTGCACTGGCACCCAAGCTACAAGACAAGTTTCTTCCCACTCTTATCTTCCCTTTTCACAAGCAGACAACTCTTTCCCATGGCTACCATTGCCCCAGGCTTGTGGTGAGTACTGCCTAGCTCCTGGCAATGCTCATTCAAGGAGCAAGGGCTCTTCAGTCAGCTTATGGTGAATGCTTCTAGGCCTTGGACTCTCTCATCAGGGCAGTGATCTCCCCTCTGGCCTAGGGAAGGTCCAGAAATGCCATCTAAGAGTCAAGGCCTGGAATCAGGGACCCCAAGATTCCACTTGGTTCTGTATCCCACTGCAGCTGAGCTGGTACCTAAGCTGCAACACAAAGTCCCCTTTACTCTTCCCTCTCCTTTACTCAAGCAGGAGTCTCTGCCCATACCCACCATAGCTGGGAATATGCTGGGTCACACCTGAAGCCAGCGTGTCTCAGAGTCTCACCCACGGCCCACAGCCTGGGTATTGCTGCTGATTATTCAGCACCCAAGGGCTCTTTAGTCAGCAAGTAATGAATGTTGCCAGGACTGGGTTCTTCCCTTCAAGGCAATGGGTTCCCTTCAGGCCCAGGGTGTGTCTAGAAATGTTGCCCAGGTGCTAGGGCCTGAAATGGGGGCCTCAGGACTCTGCCTGGTGCCCTGTCCTACTGTAGCTGAGCTGATATCCAAGTTGCAAGATGAAGTCCTCTTTGCTCTTCCCTCTCCTCTCCTCAAGCAGAAAGAGGGAGTCTTTACCAGAGCTGTGAGCTGTGCTTCCTGGTTTTGGGGGAAGCGTGGTGCAAGCACTCCCTTGGGTGCCCTGGCTGGTGTCTCACTATGTCACATGCCCCCAAATCCACTGGCTCTGAGCCCAGCACAGCACTAGGACTTGCCCAATAATAGAGTTTAAAAAAACATGCACATATATGTTCATATGTTCAATTTATTTTTGACAAAACTGCCAAAGTAATTCCTGGAGAAAGGATAGCCTTTCAGCAAATGGTACTAGAAAAAATAGATAACCATATGGGAAAAAATGGACACTGACCATTACCTCACATCATACACAATGTTTACTTTAAATTGATTGTAGAATTAAACACAACTAAAATTATAAAAATTTCTAAAATAATCCATAGGATAAATTTTTTTTTTTTTTGAGATGGAGTCTCACTCTGTCGCCCAGGCTGGAGTGCAGTGGCGTGATCTCAGCTCACTGCAAGCTCTGCCTCCCGGGTTCATGCCATTCTCCTGCCTCAGCTCCCCGAGTAGCTGGGACTAAAGGAGCCCACCACCATGCCCGGCTAATTTTTTTGTATTTTTTTAGTAGAGATGGGGTTTCACCGTGTTAGCCAGGATGGTCTCGGTCTCCTGACGTCGCGATCCGCCCGTCCCAGCTTCCCAAAGTGCTGGGATTACAGGAGTAAGCCTCCGTGCCCGGCCAGGAGAAAATCTTTACAGCCTCGCACTAAACATAAAAAACGACAAATTCTGCTCTTCAAAAGGAAAATTAGAAGGCAGTTCACAGGCAGAGAGAAAATATTTGCAATACATACATCTGATAAAGGGCTTTTATCCATAATATATAAATGACTATTATATCTTAGTAAGAAGACAAGCAATACAATATTAATGAGAAAAAGATTTAAACAGACACCTCACAAAAGGAGATATGAATAGCCATTAAGCACTTTAAAAGATGCTTAACATCATTAGTCAACAGAAGGATGCAAATAAAAAACACAATGAGATACCAGTCTATACCCACTGGAATGACTAAAACTAAAAAAGACTGATAATCTCAGGTTTTGAGGAAGATGTGGAACTACTGGAACTCATATATTGTTGGTGAGTGTGTAACATGGTACAGTCAGCCATCTTGGTAGTTTTTGTTTTTTACAAAGGTCAATATACTTTTATATTACCCAGAATTTTGGACTTCTACCTCCTTATACCTTCCAAATAAAAGGAAACATATGGTCACAAAATAACTTACACATGAATGCTCTTAATAGCTTTATTTATTATTGTCCCAAACTGGAAGTCAATAAAAATAGCTATCAACATTTAAAGAACAAAAAATGTAGTACATTAATGCAATGGAATATTACTTCATAATAAAAGGAGTAAACTACTGATGCAGCAAACTGCTACATGCAACATCATGGGTTGATTCCAAAACACATTGAACAAAAGAAACCAGACGCCAAACAATACATATTGTATGATTCCATTAAGATGAACTACTGGAACAAGCAAAACTGATCTATAGTACCAGTGGTTGTCTGAGGCCAGTGATGAGTTAGGGAATGACTACAAAGCTGCTACAGGGAACTTTTTGTTGTATAGAAATATTCTATATCTTGATTGTGGTAGATACGCTAGTATCCACATTTGTCAAGACTTATTTAACTTTACATTTAAGTGGGTGCATTTTACTCTGAGAATTATACTCCAATAAAATTAATTTTAAAAATAAAGCAATGCTGATTTGAATTATTTATAGGTAAATGGGGCTTATCTCTTCTTAAGCATACAGTTCAACTGGTGGGAACTGAAGTGTGAATGCATCCTAGAGCATATCGATGTGCTTTTAGCATGCTGAGGGTATCAGTATGTTTTCCAGATGAAACTAAGGGTTTCACTTAACCTCATTAGTGTCACTAAAGTAGAGTTTGATTAAATTAGCTAGAAAATCTAGGCAGCTATTGAGCAGCCTGCAACAAGTGAATTCAGCAGATCACTGTGTTTCAGGATTTTAGCCACTGGGTTAGAGGTCTAGGGAAAAACTTTTGTCCTGAGGTACATGGCTGATGGTGGGGGAAAATGACTAAACAAAATCTCCTGCCAATCCAGTAAAATATCTTCACAGAATGTAGAACAGAATGAAATATAATGAATAAGCATTAAACCAGACCATGATGCACATCACAGGCAATACCCTAAAGAGATTACAAAGACAAAAAAGAACTCTTGCCCTTTTGTTTTATGTATATGTTAATCTATTATATACATGTTAATTGTATTTATCCAAAGGAAAAATACAACCTCTCATATATTTTTGATAAGCAGGAGGTTATATCTTGGAGCTAAATTTCCACAGGGAAAGAGAGCACCACCTGTTTTAGTGTTCACTTTTAAAAGAAGTGGCTCCTTGGCCATTAAGAATGACATTCCTAGGATGCAAAACTGGCAAGAAGTTTATTTATAATTCCATTTTCTGAAGGAAATGCTGAAAGAAAAGGGAGGCGAAATAGTTCTTTCCTTTTTGCACTGAGGAAAATTTTAAATTAAAATTCATTTTTAGATTTGTATTTACCCTTACAATTTTCCTTGTTACTATTTTCTACTAAAACTACAGTTTTCTAATTGTTTACTCTGACATTTTAACCTTTCTCTGGGCAGTTTGCAGCAGTCTTTAGATATTTATATCCAGCAAGTCCATGGTAAAATACAAAATAAAGCAATTATCAGAATTATAATGGGATGAATCAAAAATTAGTACAATATTTTTCTTGGGGGAATCTTTAAATACACCAGTTGTGAATGGTTAAAGCAGATATTTGATTAGCCATACACAAAAATTATCCTCATGATACATTAATTTTATAAACTGTTGTCATGTCTTTGTTTCTGCTTTCAAATAATTAACTACTTGAGTATTATTTTGTAGTTTTAGAAAATGAAATCTGGCCAGGCACAGTGGCTCACGCCTGTAATCCCAGCACTTTGGGAGGCTGAGGCCAGCGGATCATGAGGTCAGGAGTTTGAGACCAGCCTGACCAACATGGTGAAACCCTGTCTCTACTAAAAATACAAAAATTAACCTGGCGTGGTGGAACACGCCTATAATCCCAGCTACTCAGGAGGCCGAGGCAGGAGAATCACTTGAACCCGGGAGGCGGAGGTTGCAGTGAGCTGAGATCGCACCACTGCACTCCAGCCTGGGCTACTGAGCGAGACTCCATCTTCAGAAAACAAACAAACAAACAAAAAAGAAAGAAATCCCTATCCTAGCCAAGTTAATAGCTTAACTCTGGAGCCTGATAATATATGTTTTTTTAACTGAGTTTTTCTTGTAAGGCCCAATGAATTTCCTCTGAGTTCTCAGCAGTCACAGGAGTAATATTGCATTTATAGGATAAACTAGGCCCTTTGGTAATTATCCCATCTTCCCAAATAATTTCTCCCAGATGCAAAATGCAAAGACACTCATGGCCATTATATAGTATCAAAGTCTTATTATGAAGTACCCGTTGAAGGGCACAGATTGAATTTCCAGTGTTTAGTGTACATGGCTCTAATAGTTTTAAGTCTGGAGGACAAACCCAACTTTTGGGCCATTTCTTACCTTGGTCCAAACCAGTAGTTATATTATTATAACAGTTAACTAAATATCCATAGATAACAGGCATATCCACCTTTGTTTATCTATCCATAGTAGGACTGGAGAAAACTTCTATTCTCAAATTAATCGATTGACATTAGAGCTGTCTTCTGAGGTCTCTATCCATAAATGCCAGACACTTAATTAGATGCATTTCTTTTCTATACTATACTTCCAATCAAACCAGTTAACAAATTTTTTGTGTGAAATTTAGGGCTTTGGTTTCTGGATGCATAGTAGTTACTTTTACTTTGATATTAAAACATAGTAATGAACATGGTCTTGTGTTTATTTGGCCAATAATCAGACTGTTGGATTCATAAATGCAGGCCCAGCATTTCTGTACTGGGAATACAATTCAGAGGAGAGAGGAAATGTGACTGTAGGAACCATTATTGGGAGTACAGAAAGAAAAAGTGGTGTAACAAATAACATGTTTATTTTCTAATAAAATGTGATTCTTATAGTAATTGAACAAAACACTATTGCAACTAGGACAGCAAGGTAGTCAGAATAATACTTTCCTTAGAATACCTGCTTTCAGTTGAGTTCATTACCAATATTAGTCACTCTAGGAAATTAAACTTCAAATCCTTTGTGGAAACTGCAGTCTAGTCCTCCTGAGGAGCTGGCTTCACATGGAAAGCATGAAACCATCTGGTTTTTCTTTCACTCTGATACCCATATGAGTGATCATGGCACTTGAAAGGGTCCCATCCAGCCTGGTGACAATGCATGTTTCCTCCAGAACACTCATATTTAAACAAAATTGCCCAGTTTAATAGGGGTGACATTTCTTCCAGTAGTTCCTTCTAGGTCCTTTTCACTTTATGTCTCAAGATGTCTAGAAAAGAGAGAAGCCCTTTTAGCTTTTGAATGTGATTATGAAAGAATTGTTAAAGCAAGCAGAGTAAGTGGTTTCAGACCTAAATTCACAGGCTTGCCGAATATAAGTTCAAAGAGAGAGATAACATTATTAATTGCAAGAGTCACTCTAATTTTTAACAAAGCCAGTTTTAACAAAGCCATTGGTAAATATCCAGACCATTTTAACATAGTGGATTATTGAATCATAGCCAGTGAGTTTGTTACTGTTTGAATCATCTATTCTACTTGTAGTATGATGATAGCTTATAGTAATCTGCAAATATCTGCATAATTCCTGGATAACAGTGCATATAAAATTATTTCCTCTGTCTGACTGAATAAGCTCTGAGAGCCCAAAAGTGGGGCTATGTGCATTAAGAGGACCTTTACCACTACTTGAGCATAAGCGTTTGAAGAGGGAAAGACTTTAGGCCATTCAGATGTCATATACACCATAACCAGACAAAATCTCTCCTTTAGGCATTAATTCTATGAAATTGAATTCCCTCTACAGACACTAATTCCATGAAATCTAAGTGCCATCAGTTTTCTGGTAAAGTTGATTGAGGAAATTTTTCTGTGGTACTGGGAAGTGGCCTGTAAAGTATTCTGCTCACAAATAACAAGTCTCTTTAATATGTTTTGAATAATTTCGTCTTTTTGATTGATGTAGTAAGAGTCTAGTGTCTCTTCATGTATTTATTTAAGAGATAGAGTATTTCTCTGTTGCCCAGATAGGAGTGCAGTGGCATGATAATAGCTCACTGTAGGCTATGAACTCCTGGACTCAAGCTATCATCCAGAGTAGCTGTGATTTCAGGTGTGAGCCACCACACCTGGCTAGAGTCTAGTGTCTTTAACATCCCTCTGTTACCTAAATCATTTTGTTTGATAATGCAACAAAAATGAATCAAGCAAATACTGTGGTATAGGAATTATTTTATGGATAATTCCTATAGTCCAGTTGAATTTCTTTTAACTCCTTTTCAATATTTGTCTGTTTCCCTTCATGAATCTTATTTTTCTGAAAATAAATACAGGTTCCTTGTATTAAAAGTGGGGCTTCTAAGTTTGAAATCTGACATGTTTTAACAACGACTTTTGCAGCTGTTGGCAAAATCATTGCCTTCAGAAATTTCATAATTCTATTCTGTGTGAATTCTATAGTGGATTACTGATATCTGAACAGGTAGTTGTAAGGCTTCTAACAAATCATCTCTTGATTATCCATGAGACATTGTAGTTCCCGTTGAAGTCAATAATCTATTTTTCCAAATTTGCCCTGTTGCATAATATACACCAAACATATATTTATCACTGGCATATATATTCACTCTAAGTCCAGACCAAGAATTTTAGCACTAGTGATGGCTATTAACTTACCTACTTGTGCCAACTTAATTCCAGACAAAACATAAGCTTCCAAGATCTCATGATCAGACACCACAGCATAAGAAACCTTCAGTTGGCCAATTTATCCCAAGTATATGGTCCATCAGTAAATATTATGAAATCTGCATTTTGAAAAGGAGTATAAGATCATCAGATTGGGGCCTAGCATTTGCCTCTATGATCATTTTACGGTCGTGATATGTTTGACTAAGATCTGGCAAAAAAGTACAAAGGTCTAGGAAATTGCATCTCCCAGGCATGGTATTAGAATTGGATAACAATGCTTGTTCATAGTCACTCTGATGGCATACCAACAAAGGCTGTTTTATGTATGTATAACTATCATCATATGTAGAATACTCAAATAAATCTAGTGACCCAATGTAAGGGCTTGAGCCTTTTCAATAGGAGTGGTGGCTGCTACCACAGCTCAGGGGAACCCAAGCAACTATCTAAAAGATCAGTGCCTCCTTCTTGCCAGGAGTCAATTTGATGCAGGGAAAGAGAGAAGTGCATGGGGATCAGAGACAGTTGGGACAGCAGAGAAAGGAAGAGGTTTATGTGAAAGAGAAAGTCGCTTTAATTCTTGTATTTCCTCTTCCATTTTCCTCAATCTTTCCTTCTTGTTATTAAATCATTTTTTAAATTTTCCCCTTAGAATGGCAGTCATCTCATAAATACCAGTAATTCTTATGGCTGAAGTGAGAGATTTTTAAGATAAGACCCACCCAGATACGTTACAGTCATTCCTCTATATACATGGGGGATTGGCTCCAGGATCCCCCAAAGTACCAAAATCCTTGAGTACCTAAGTGCCTTCTATAAAATGGTACCATATTTTCATATAACCCACACACATCCTCCTGTATACTTTAAATCATCTCTAGATTACTAATACCTAATACAATGTAAATGGTATATGAACAGCTGTTATACTGTATTGTTTAGGGAATAACAAGAAAAAAAGTCTGTAAATGTTCAGCACAGACACAACCATCATAGGCTTCACTACATTTTTGATCTGTGGTTGGTTGAATTGCTGTATACAGATATGGAAGGCCAACTATAATTTGTCCAAATTAAAGAAACTGTAAAACTAGATTCTTACATGTATGCTCATTCCAAATGTGACAAAAAGGTATTCGAATTTAAGAGATTTAAAAGAAACACCTGCAGGCAACATTTCTGGCTTCCCATATTTTTCTGCCATCAAAGATAATAGTGATCCTGATGGGATTTTTAGCTCTGGTATCACCCACCCTCACTCAATAATAAAATCTTGAATTTGGAGTGGATGGCTCAGGTAGTATTCCAAAAAGTGAAGAGCTAGAAAGGAGACTTTTCTATAATTCAGGGTCTCTTACCTGACTGTTGTGTGACCACAAGTCTTTCAGATGATCTACCCAATTCAGAAATTGCCAGAAAGATCCTATCCTCATTGCTAAATTGTTGGGGAAATAATTAAACACAAAATCTCCTGCCAACCCAATACAACCTGTATATAAAACATAGGAAAGAATGAAATAGTTTTGTCATTGAATAAGCACTAAACCATATGCCTCACAGGCAATGCATTAAAACAACTGCGAAGACAAAAACACTCTCAATCTTTTATGTTTTATGTATATGTTAATTCATTACATACATGTTCACTGTATTTATTGAAAGGAAAAATAACATTTCTCATATGTTTTTGACAAGTAAGAAGTTACATTTTGGAGCTGATCCCACAGGCAGGGAGACAGGGCATCATTCTTTTTGGTGTTCACTTTGGTGTTCGAAGTGCTCCTTGGCACCTAAGAATGACACCTAAGAATTGGCACACTTGGCTGCAAAACTGTCAAGAGGTTTATTAGCTTTGAAAAAAATTTATATGCATTTCAAAGAGACAGAGCTAACATTTATAATCTCA
Source organism: Gorilla gorilla gorilla (assembly GCF_029281585.2). NCBI lineage: Eukaryota > Metazoa > Chordata > Mammalia > Primates > Hominidae > Gorilla > Gorilla gorilla. The sequence continues at coordinate 132,664,067 of NC_073247.2, forward strand.
AGTTTTCTGAAGGAAATACTAAAAGAAAACAGAGCAAGTTCTCTTCACTTTTTTATACCAGGAAGAATTTTAAGTTAATTTTTAGAATTTTATTTACCCTTATACTGGCAAAGACAAGTCAAGGTCACAGTCCTAGAGGGGTAATACTGCCTAATAAATTTCCTGGATAGAGATTCATGCATAGGAAGAAGAAAAGGCGTTGCCTTAGTAACTGTATCCAGAGTATGAGGTGAACACTGACTCTCAAGAAAGTAGGGGTGTCCCATTATAACTAGGGCATAAGGTCAGAGTTGGAGTAGCAAGAAGAATTTGATGCTGGGTTTGAAAGGTTTGGGCTAGAGCTGCTTAAATGCTTCTCATTTGTATGGGTTCTTTTTTGTTTTGTTTTGGGTTTTTTTGTTTGTTTGTTTGTTTGTTTGTTTGAGATGGAGTCTCGCTCTGTGGCCCAGGCTGGAGTGCAGTGGCATGACCTTGACTCACTGCAACCTCCGCCTCCCTGGTTCAAGTGATTCTCCTGCCTCAGCCTCCTGAGTGGCTGGGATTACAGGCATGCACCACCATGCCCAGCTCATTTTTGTATTTTTAGTAGAGACGGGGTTTCGCCATTTTGGCCAGGGTGGTCTCGATCTCCTGACCACAGGTGATCCATCTGCCTCGGCCTCCCAAAGTGCTGGAATTACAAGTGTGAGCTACTGTGCCCGCCCTCATTTGTATGGGTTCTAAAATCCACGGCAGTGCTCAGCCTACAGATGATTTGGACCACAGAGCCTAGCTACATTGAGAAAGAACAACTTGGCCCTAGAAACAAGGACATTCTAAATTACACTGAGATTTGTGTATAAAGCTCATATTGCTGTTTTAACCACCAATAATGAAATTTACTCCTTTTACCCACGTTAACAAAATATATCACAATAAAAACTAAACATTGAGTTTAACAGAAACAATATTTTTGAAGCAGAACACACATATTTTTAAGAAAATAATATTGCAAATGGTCAGTTTTGGGTCAATTTACCACACTAGGGTAACAAAGTTGATAAAATACAGCTACGTTCAACTAAACCATTTATCTACACTATAGTAAAATACTCGCAATCATTCCCAAGATCACAGTTTAAAACTATTTTAACAGATAAGACATGTGTTTTACAGGCACCTCTGTAAGAGATGCGTTGCCTTCCTCAGTCAAAAGCATGATTAGAAGGTTGACAATATTTACTTTTTCCTCTTATCATATAGTCTGCTCAAAATAGTATTATCATTGGTAATATGGTCTGTATCTTGTCTGACCCGGATGATGTGTCCCAAGAAGTAGGGTTTGAGAAGGTAGATTCTGCATTCATAGAGGAAGGGGTGGCCATCCAGGTACAGGCCACATGTCATGAATCATTTCCCCTGGTTGTACAAATGGAGGACTCGGAGTTCCTTGATATTCAGTGAACTTGGGTAAAGAGTTATGATTATAATGGTGAGAAGGGTGTGTTTTTACATGTTGTTGTGAGGCAGGTCCTGGAAGAAGATATCTTATATGAGGTGGCATCTGGACAATACTATGTCCGTGAAGAGGGCGGTAGAGTAGAGGTCATTGCTGGACTTGAAGCTTAGCTATGAACCAAGTGAGGAGTACCTGCAGCCTAAGGAAGATGTGGCATTGCATGGCTTGTTGGTAGCAGAAGAGGTGCTATGGTACAGAATGTAGCTATGGAGGTAGAGTATTATAAGAACTCAATACTACTCGTTGACCTTGATATTCAGGATGATGGTGAGCAAATGTGGAGGAAGTAGGTGTGATTCTCAAGCACCTGAATTGGAGTGCTTTTGAATAGGAACAGTTATGAAATTGCCATGTTTTCTTGTTGAAATGCAAAGGTTCCTTGACTTACTGAAGGAGATGGAGGTAAAGCCGTGAACAATTCTGCTGCAGGAGCATGAATATCCTTGGGGCTAATGATGTAGCTCATGTGGCAAATGCTGCAAAGAAAGTAGGTATCATAATGTGCTGCTTTGGGGGAATATTGGCTCATATGGTGCTTGTCTGGCCGCATCATAAAATGGTTAGGGATTTCAATTCGTGATGGGGTATCATGGAGGATGAACATTTTCTAGTCAGGCACAAGCAACAGGGTTTTACACTCTCATATGACAGTAGTTGATATGAGCCTCTAGGTCCCTCTTGAACCCTTGAACTGTGCTACACATGAAGATAAAACCTTGTGTATGTTTCTCAATTTGCTTCACAGGATTGCTACAGCCTGGACACATCTTATCTCTTCCTTTTCCATGTAAAATAGCACAGACCTAGCAAAAAACATGCTTACATGTAATCATCCGTCCATAGATTTTAATTGATAATTCACATTTGTCACATAAATGGACTGGTGTATCGTCTTTTTCACCTAAGTTGTTTACCTGAACGTCCCCCAAAAGTTATTCACTAGATCTTTGCTGATTTCTTTCTTAATTTTTCTTTCTTTCTTTCTTTCTGTTTTTTTTTTTTTTTGGATGGAATCTCGCTCTGTCGCCCAGGCTGGGGGGCAGTGGCGCGATCTCGGCTCACTGCAAGCTCCGCCTCCCGGGTTCACGCCATTCTCAGGCCTGAGCCTCCCGAGTAGCTGGGGCTACAGACGCGTGCCACCACGCCCGGCTAATTTTTTTGTATTTTCGGTAGAGACGGGATTTCACCATGTTAGCCAGGATGGTCTCCATCTCCTGACCTCGTGATGCACCTAACTCAGCCTCCCAAAGTGCTGGGATTACAGGCGTGAGCCACCGCGCCCGGCCGTCTTTGCTGATTTCTAAATGATTCTCCCCTTCCACCGTCACTATACAGTTCTTTGCTATGGTCGAATCCTTCAGCATCCTCCATGATTTGGCTCGCAGGGCACAGTGGGAACTGAAGTGTACTGCACTGGAATCCCAGGGAGCGCATGGACCCTACCTTCTCCAGCCCCAGAGGCAGGAGTCTGACCAGGTCGCCTCAGCTCTGATCTCTTCTTACCTACCCGCATTCCAGAGAGGGAGTCAGGCAGAGGGAAAAACAGCGGGCATGAGAAGAGCTTCGTCATTGAGGTTTCTAAGGCTGCTTTTCTTATGGTTCAATAATATGTAGCCTTTAACTGTGGAAAAAGAAACTAACCTTGAATGGGGGAAGAAGACGGGGAACAGAGGCATGTTAGTACCTGAAGGAATAAGATGGAGGCAGGTAAGGTGGCCAGCCTGCCCTTAAAGGCTTTTTGAACAGTGGAATCCTTTATGTTTTTGAGGTGAAAGCCCACATATGCTATGCAATTTTCAAATAGAGACTGGATACGTTCCTATCAGAAATGCTGTAGATCTGGCCTCTCAAACTTTTCTGGCAAATTACCCCTAATGGCAGAGAAGAGTTAACTTTGTAACTGTGAGGGTGAGGGAGCAACATTCTAAGTACCTTCTAAAGCAAGACAATTTTTGGAATTCTTGTGTTACTTTAACATATGAATATAACTTTCTGTTGCAGAATGTCTGTTTTAATGGAAAATACTGCATTTAATTATTTAGTTAACTTCTAGTATTTTCCTGGTCTTTGAGTAATATTAAAATCCTAGGAAGATGTGCCAGGATGTGTGCCAAATTCTATAGAACACTGCTATATCTCCCGTCGGTGTTGGTACACTAGTTTGTGATGCAGTGCGTAGAGTAACTCCTTTATTGAGTACAAGATCATCCATTAGGACTTAGAAATCCTTTTTTATACAGAATCCTTTATATAGGTATTCATTTATAAGAGTATTTATCTGTAAATGAAAGTTCAAAGTTAAAAGCCTCAACAAATTAGGAAGGTGATTAGTTGCATTACAAAATGCCTTCCCATATCCCAAAACTTCTCCTTTTGGTTCTTTAAATATTACATTCTCTTGGTGCATTTGATGTATATTTATAGAATATTAACAACTTGGAGGAGAGAACTAAATAAAATAATGAGTTAAAGGGCGAATAATCAATCAGTGATAATCACTCAAATATGAATAGAAAGCATATTAGAAATGAACATATTTGTTTATGGAAAGATAAGGCTGGATTTACGGAAATTTCATCTGTACCCACCTTTTCATAACCTATGCCTATTGTGAAGTGAGGATATACCTTCTCTGTAATAGCTTCATTCAATACTATTCAGAATAAATGTTTTCATTCTCACTTACAAAGAAACTTTGCAAAGAAAGTGATGAACTGCCATGCAAAAATATACCAAATATATTATTAAAAAGTAATTAAAGGGTAAGTCAGAGCATAAAACTACCCTTATGAAGCAGATTATCCATTTCTGCTGAAACACAAAGGCACTGTCAAAAGTGACCTCTGGGCTGCATGGGGACCTGAGGCAGTATGACATCTCTGACCCACAGAGGCCCCGCCTCACAGGACAGCTCTTCCTCGGAGGCAGCATTGTTAAGGGAGGCCCTGTGCAAGTGCTGGAGGACCAGGAACTAAAGTCCCAGCCAGAGCCCCTAGTGGTCAAGGGAAAACGGGTGGCTGGAGGCCCTCAGATGATCCAGCTCAGCCTGGATGGGAAGCGCCTCTACATCACCACGTCGCTGTACAGTGCCTGGGACAAGCAGTTTTACCCTGATCTCATCAGGGAAGGCTCTGTGATGCTGCAGGTTGATGTAGACACAGTAAAAGGAGGGCTGAAGTTGAACCCCAACTTCCTGGTGGACTTCGGGAAGGAGCCCCTTGGCCCAGCCCTTGCCCATGAGCTCCGCTACCCTGGGGGCGATTGTAGCTCTGACATCTGGATTTGAACTCCACCCTCATCACCCACACTCCCTATTTTGGGCCCTCACTTCCTTGGGGACCTGGCCTCATTCTGCTCTCTCTTGGCACCCAACCCTTGGCAGCATGTACCACACAGCTAAGCTGAGACTGTGGCAACGTGTTGAGTCATATACATTTACCGACCACTGTTGCTTGTTGCTCACTGTGCTGCTTTTCCATGAGCTCTTGGAGGCACCAAGAAATAAACTGGTAACCCTGTCCTTCAAAAAAAAAAAAAAAAGTGACCTCTGCCAGACAAAAAGACAAAACGGGGATGTTGCACCAGGTTGAAAATGCTATATTGAAAAGAAAAAATAAAAGCCATAAAAACATTTTTGATGGTATGCATTTATATACTGGAATTGCTGAATCATATAGCTAGATTAGAATATTTTTGCAGTAATATCATATGATTGATGTTAAAGATTTGGAGAGACTGAAATAATGAGAAGTTGAAAATTTTTCACATTTGCTGACATATTTTATAAAAGAAAAAATTTATAGTCACATGGAACATTTTATTGGAGAGAATGAATGAGAGAGAGAGTGAACAGCTGAGGTAGGGGGAAAAAGAATGAGACAGACCACTTTATGATGTTGGAAATCATTATGAAACTTACAGCTGGTTGGAAGAAGGAACTAATGATAGAAGCTTAGAGAAAAGCCACCCCTCTTTATCCATTTCATTGTTGATGGGTTCCTGAAAGGTTGCAAGTAAATACGTACCAGTTTTCTCACCTTGACCTATAATATCATTTCACAACTATTTTACCTTAAGTTTGAATTTGTCATCACTGGGCAATGGCTGCTGATATTTGAGTTTTTGATATATTTGGCCCTCTGCCAAATAGCTAATGCTATATAAACAAATACCTAACTGTACAAGGGGACCTTGTAATTCAGTGTGTACCCTTCTTTATGCAGAATAATCCTGCTTGAAGTTCTTTTCCAACCTCCTCTATATTCAGATGGATGCAGCTGCTCTGAGTGAAATTGAAGTGGGAGAGCCCAGAGTCTTACCTCCTTAACACTCCTACTGCTCTGGCCACCCCAGTTACTCTCTCTTACAGTGGTTATTTAGGCCGTTCAGAGAAGCACAGCTTGAAAACCACTCCTCACAATATATATTTTCTACACTGATGTATAAAATGTTTATAGTGAACTATATCATATGGGCAAAAGAATAATAGGTGAGTACCCATCTCTAGCTTAAGAAACAGAGTATTATCAGTGCATTTGCAAGCCCTGCAGCTCCCCCTCACTCATTATCACCTCCAACAAGAGGAAAGCACTATGCTAAATTTTGTGTTCCTCATTCTCTTGCTATTTTCAGTTTTAAAAATTATGTGTATATATCTTTATCCAAAATCTTGTTTAGTTTTATGTTTTTACATTTCTATGGATGAAATGATACCATGACTTCCTTTATTCCCTTAACATATTTCTGAGATATTTTTATGTTAATGCATGTAGCTGTATTTAATTCATTTTCAGCAGTGTATTTCATTGTATGAATATATTATAATTTAACTGTTGTCTTGTTGGGGAATATTTGGTTTGTTCCCAGGTTTTGCAATTACAAGTGCTACTATTGACACTACTATTGATGCCAGGGATTTGGAGAGACAGAAAGAATGAAACATTCGTGTATGTCTCTTGTACATGTTCAAGAATTTTTCTAGGGTGTATATATATGTTTGGAACCACAAGATCATAGAGAATAAACATACTCAACGTTTCCAAAGTGGTCCTACCAATTTGTCAGCAGACTATAAAAGTTTTTGCTCCACATCTTCACCAATACTTCACATTAATAGACTTTTAATTTATTACCAATTTGGCAGTAGTAAAATTCTTATTGTTATGTTTTTAATTTTGTGTTTCTCTGATTGCAAATGAGATTGAGCAGCTTTTCATGTTTTATAGGTCATTTATAATTCCTCTTTAAAAAATACCCATTCATATTATTGGAACTTTTTTTTCTGTTGAACAATTTGTCTTTTCCTTATTGATTTGTATGAGTTCATTATATACCCCCAATATTGATTCTTTGTTATATGATTTTCAGTTATCTTCTATAAGTTTGTAGGTTGCCTTTTAATTTTCTTCATGGTGTCTTCTGATAAATAGACGTTCTCAAATTTGATGGATTAAACTTATCAATCTTTTTCTTTGGTGCTTTTCTGATATGCTTAAAATGTTTTCCCTAACCTGAAGTCAAAAAGGATACTTTCCCTTATTTATTTGTAGGTTTGGACTTTCAAATGGAGTATTTTTTTTTGGCTGGGGGGAGACCGGAGTTTTATTATTACTCAAATCAGTCTCCCCAAGCATTTGGGGATCAGAGTTTTTAAGGATAATTTGGTGGGTGGGGGAAGGCCAGTCAGTCAAGAGTGCTGATTGGTTGGGTCAAAGATGAAATAATAGGGAATTGAAGCTGTCCTTTTGGACTAAGTCAGTTCCTGTGTGGAAGCCACAAGATCAGATGAGTCAGTTTATCGATCTGGGTGGTGCCAGCTGATCGATCGAATGCAGGGTCTGCAAAATATCTCAAGCACTGATCTTGGGAGCAGTTTAGGGAGGGTCAGAATCTTGTGGCCTCCAGCTGCATGACTCCTAAACCATAATTTTTAATCCTGTGGCTAATTTGTTAGTCCTACAAAGGCAGTTTAGTCACCAGGCAAGAAGGAGATTTGTTTTGGGAAAGGGCTGTTATTGTCTTTGTTTTGAACTATAAACTAAGTTCCTCCCAAAGTTAGTTCAGCCTTTGCCCAGGAATGAACAAGGACAGTTTGGAGGTTAGAAGATGGCATTGGTTAGACTAGATCTGTTTCACTGTCTTCAGTTATAATTTTGCAATGGTTGCTTCAATCCTTCCCTTTGGATTTTATAACACCTTAATCTTAAAGTGTTGGCTAATGAAGATGGAAAAAGTGTGAAGACCGCTCTAACTTCTTCCTGCTGATCAGGGGCGTAGTGGGGGTAGGTGTTGACCCCAAGGTGAGAGGAGTGGAACCACTTTGCAACTGTCTGAGCATACTCATGCAGGCCTGGTTGGGGTTCCAAGGTTTGCATGGCAAAGGTGTTAGTATTGTCATCTATAGTTTTAGTACCACATTTAAGAGAACAGCATACTATAAGGTAAATATTGAGTACTAGGGTAAGGGGTGCAATTCTTAGTTTTAAAAGTAAAGATTTGAAAATATTAGTTTGGGGACTTGTAGCCCTGAAGGATTTAGTCCAAACTGCAGAAAAAACTTTGAGAACAGCTAACAACAGGTATACTATAGTTTTTCTTTTGAACCGTAATTTTTCTCTCTCCAGTCCCCATGTTTATTAAAAACAAATCATGATATAATTGAGTTGTTTACAACATAAACTTTAGTCTTATTGTACTTGGCCTGATTATTTGCATAAAGTACAGCAAGAATAATGATTTTTCACGTAGGCTTTAAAAATTGGCTTCGATGGAACTCTATTCCATAAGGAATCTTAGATAAGACTTTTATAAAGCTGAGCCCAGCTATGGGTTCGTACCCTCAAATACCTACGAGTTGGCTAAATTCCTCTCCTCTCCTCTTGAGGTTCCAATATAGCTTGGGGCTCCTGGACCTGTTAGAAAGTTGACATTCTTTACTTACCACAAGTCGGGAATCTTGTACAGAGATGGCGTAGACAAGGTATGAAGCCACATTTCCCAAGGGGCTTTTATTGGCTCTACAAGTCAACTTCGATTCTTTAAAGAAGCATGCCATTCCAGTCAAAGCCTTGGTGAAATAACCAGTTTCTCCAGTTGTGTCCTGTTACAAAAGAAAACAGTTTCTTATTGCACTGATGCAAATAACTATACTGTCATTAAGTTAAGAATATTCACAAATAAAATGGAGTCTTATTTAATTGATCTGCTATTGATTTTGTATGGAGTGACATGGTGATCCAATTTTATTTTTTTCCTCCATATAAATAGTCAATTATTCCAGAACCATTTCTAAAATAGTCTACTCGTTCTCCTATGATTATCAATGGCAAGCTCTGTCACCTATCCAGTTTTCATATATGCATAAATCTGTTTCTGGAGTCTCTGTTTCATTCCATTGGTCTGTTTTCTTATCCCATCTTAATTACTGTGGCTGTATGAAGTTTTGAGGTTTTAAAGGGAGGAACAAGTCTCCCAAACTTATTTTTGAGGAACGTCTTGGCTCTCCTTGGCTGTTTGCTGTATAACAATATTTTAGGTTGGTGGGATATTGGAGGGGGAGGGATGAGGGAAAAGAAGGGGAGAGAAAAAGGTTTACAAATATATATTTGCTCACATATAAATATTCTGAAAGTCAACTCTGCTGTTGTAGTCAAGCATTTTTTAGGCCATAAAAGTTGTCTGCTTAAATTTATTGACATGAGTGCCAGTACCATATGTGATGAGGCACTGGGTCAACATAATTTTTGTTTCTTTTATTTTTAAAACTAACTTCCTTGGGATCTTATCATTTCTTGAGATGAGCAGTATAACGTTGTGATAAAAAAAAAGCATGAGCTTTACTTTGAGGAACATTTCTTTTTAAATTTCTGTTCTGCTGCTTAGTATTTGTGTGACCTTAGACATATTACTTAATATTTCTGAAATGAATTGCTTGCTTTTTGGTCTGTAAATGGTAGTGATAATATTGACCTACTGTGTTAGTTTTTTATCTGCTGTAACAAATTACCATAAGCTTAGTGGTTTAAAAGAATATAAATTTATTATCTTATATAGGTTAAAAGTCTGACAAGGTCCTTACTGGACTAAAAGCAGGTTATTGGCAGGGCTGCATGCCTTTTTGGACTCTCTACAGGAGAATCTGTTTCCTTGTTCATTCAGATTGTTGGCAGAAATCAGTTTTCTGTGATTGTAGGCCTAAGATCTCCATTTCCTCATTGGCTGTCCACTGGGATCTTCCCAGCTTGCAGAGGCCAACTTCATTTCTTGGCTCATGGCCCCGTCCTTCATCTTCAAATTCAGCAACAATGGATTGAATCCCTCTCACTCTTTGAATCTCTCTTGCTGCTTCTTCCATCACGTCACTCTGTGTCTGTCTCTCTCTCTCTCACTCTAGCCTGGAAAGGTTCTCTAAGGGCTCATATGATTAGATTGGGCCCATTCAGATAATTCAGAATAATTTCCCTATTTTAAGGTCTGTAACTTTAATCACGTTTGTACATGGCCCTTTTGCCATGCAAAGTAACATATTTACATGTTCTGAGATACAAATGTGAACATCTTTTTGGGGAAAGGAAGGGTTGCATTATTGTTCTGTCTATCTGCCATGCCTACCATGTGACTGTTGTGAGGAATGCATGAGCTAATGCATGTAAAGAGCTCAAGATAGTTTTGACATGTAGTAAACACTCAACTGGAGTGTTATTAACATTTGAATTACTACTTATTAGCAGCGAAATGTGGGTTTTCTCCTTTACTGTTTTTGGAATATTTATGTGAACTTATCTTACCTTCTACTCACATAATTCCTCTTTAAACTTTTTTGAAGTCATGAAATATTTTAAGCATACAGACTTATATAATTTTTGAGAATATTGATGCCCTATACAGTTGTAATGGGTTGAATTGTGCTTGCTCCCAAATATATGTTCATATCCTAACCCCTAGTACCTGTGAATATGACCTTTTTAGCAATAGAGTCTTTGCACATATTAATAAAGTTAAGGTGAGGTCATATTATATTAAGGTCGGCTTAAGTCCAGTGACTGGCATCTTTATAAGAGAAAGAAAAGGCAGATTCTGTCACAGAGGCACAGCAGAGAAACACAAGGGAAGAGGCCATGTAATGATGGTGGCAGAGAGTGAAGTGACACAGCTCTAAGTCAAGGAATGCCAAGGATTGCTGGCAACCGCCAGAAGCTAGAAAGAGACAAGGGAAAGATTCTTCCCTAGAGCCTTTAGAAGGAGCATGGCCCTGCCAGCACCTTCATTTTGGACATCTAGGACTGTGATAGAACAAATTTCTATTGTTCCAAGCCACTTGGTTTGTGGTATTTTTATTACAGCAGCCTAGGAAACTAATATAAAATCTTGCCATGTATTTTTTTCAACTTGGTTTTTCTTTGAAGTAGCATATCAAAGATGGTCTTGTTAGTTTCTAGTGTATGAGACATCTACATTCAAATATATGCCAAAGATACGGTCAATATCTTAAGGAAGACTTGTTTTGTGTGGCCCCTAATAGTAAAATTAGGATCTATGAGTAAAAGTTGTAAGGAAACTGATTTTTTAGCTCAATATATAAAATGAGGCTTTCTAACAATCACAGTGGTCCGTGGCAGTGAGGGCTGTTTCAATACTCATACACCAGACATTTTTTTTGAGGCAGTGGAACTAGTTTCTCATGAATGTTTTAGATAACAACTCATTTTAAAGAAAATTAATTATTCTCATCGTAAATTGGGAATAATAATGTTTCATGTTGGTCACAAAAAATAAAAGTCTAAAATGATGCTGGCTTATTTAAATGTATACAAGAAAAATACAGAAAGCTCTTATCAACATTTTCTGCATGAAATTCAAATGGAAATGAAATTTAATCAGTTAGCTGATACATATATAGATAGCTAGTCTATATTATAAGGCTGCATCTAAATCAATTGGTAGAATTTTTTCTTAAAAAAAGCAATGAATCATCCAGTGTTTATTGAGTGCTCCCTCTGTAATGTAAGGGAGGTAGATGATACTGTCACTACCCTAGTTGATGTTATACTTTTGTTGAGTTGCGTGGTAGTAGGCTTATATAGGGTGTTTTTCCAGGGTCCATTTTCTAACCCTCTTTCTAACCATATTCAGACTTTCTTTCTGGTATTCCCCCCTCTGCTTAACAGGTTACTTGCTTCAGGCCACCCAATCAGGGTGAATTTCAGTACTCTTATTTGGAATGCTGGTGAGAAGTTCTGTGTGTCTCTTTGGATGTTGTAATAATGTAGTCTTGATTGTGGCTGGAAGTTATATGATTGTCAAGAGATGTACCAGTCTTAGGACAAAGTTGACACTGAGGATAGTGGAGTAGAAGGATATAAGGATATTGAGTCCCGGAAGATATCATTGAGCTGCTACATCAACTAGTATCTGCATGTTTCAGTTAAGTGAGAAAATAAATCCCCTTTTTGTTTAAGTCAGTTTGCACTGGATTTTCTGTTTTTTTGTAGCATAAAGTCTTATCTGATACAAACATATATTCATAAAGCAACTGAAGAATAACAAATGATAATCTATAATCAAGAGCTAGATATGCTAAAAATAAATACTGTCGATTTTTGGTTTTTAAAGTGTGGTTCCTAGGCCAGCAGCATCAGCATTGCCTGGGAACTTGCTAGAAATGCAAATTTTATGGCCCCACCCCAGATTTACTGAATCAGAAACTCTGGCAGAGGGTCCCAGTAATTTTTGTTTTAACAAGCTCTCTAGGAGATTCTGATCATGCTGAAGTTTGAAAACCACTGCTCTAGAAGTTCAGGAAATGAGGGATTATTGTTTTTTGAAGAGTAGTGAAAGACTTCATGGAGAAGGTGAGATGAACTAAATACTAGAGTAAGATGGACTTTTGAAAAGGAGACTCATGAAACAGAGTTAATAAGGCACAGAGGTAAGAATGAAGATGGTATTTATGGGGCATTTTATGACTAATTGTGACATTAATAAAATAGTGAAGGACTAAAATTGCTTGAGTAGTGGGGTAGGAGAGAATTGGTGGCTGAGATTCAGTTTTTATGTTTGTCCTGGTATTCTCATTTTACTTGAATTCATTGAAAACCTGAACAGTAGAATGCATTATTGATATTCTTCATTGTAGGCAATATATGTTGAATCAACCTGTCTAGACTATAGCCATAGAATATTAAGATCATCAAGTCACAGAAAGAGAATGGACTAATCCTACTTGTATTGGCATTAGGTAGGCAGAGAGGCCTCCTTCCTGGACTTCAAAAATTTGTTTGAAGGGAGTTACAGTAGTTCCCCCTTAACTGTGGGCGATATGATCCAAGATTCCCAGTCAATGCCTGAAAGTATGGATGTACTGAATCCTACATATACTATATATATTCTATATATACTTGTACACATGTACCTTTGATAAGGTTTAATTTATAAATTAGGCACAAGAAGAGATTAACAACAATAATGAATCAATAAAATAGAACAATTATAAAAATATACTGTAATAAAGGTTATGTGACTGTGGTCTCTTTCTCTCTCTCTCAGAATATCTTAATGTTCTGTGCTCACCTATTTTCAAATTGAGGTTGCCCAAGAGAGACCACAGAAAGCAAAACTGTGGATAAGGAGGACGAATATACTTTTATCTTGTGAAAATTTAACACTAGCAGGGTGGCACCAGCAGTGAGACTTCAACCAGCCTTGGATTTGTGTGATATTTATACAGTTCCTTGTCTTCCTCCTTCCATTCCATATTTTGTGGGAGAAATTCCTGCCTTAAATACCGATGTCATGTCTAAGGTTGTACATCACCCACCTACACTGCCTGCTCAGTTTGATAATGTGTGCTTGGATGGAAATGTTTACATTCCATCCTTTTCCCTAAAGTACTATAAGCCATGCATAATGATGCCGCCCTGTGGAATTATGGAATGGGAACTGACTTTGGCTCAGAGACTGCTGGAAAATGAGAGAGAAGCACTTTAAAGCTAAAATGCCAAAGGCTGCAAAAAAATAAACTCTTAGACTTTAAAATCGCCTTTCCAAAACTATCTAGATCTAAGTTTGTGGTGGTGGTTGGTGTGGGTGTGTAAGTGATAGCAGGGCTGGAGGAGAGAGGAAGGGTTTTAACCTGATGATGCAAATTACTTCTCCTTGTTGACAACTATCTTTTTGTTAAGGAGTGCTAGAACAGTGAACAAGCATTTCTAAAGCATTGGCACTGTTCAGTGTGTTTAGACATTATTTAATTAGTCAAAAATTGGGCTTTATTTTAGAGAGGATTTAATTGTCTTGATATTGAATGATCTTGGTATGGCAAAGACATTTGTCTCTGTATATATGTGTATGTGTATGTGCAAAATGAATTTAATGGAAGTAGCTTTGGAGTTGGGCCAAAAAGTCTTCAGCACCAAGCTAAGGTTACTTTAAATCTGCTTGCTTTGCAGGTAATATTGAAGGATGCGTGAGACAAGCAATAAATTTCCCCCCTCTGCCACTTTGGAAGACAGATCAGCCAATGAATCACCTCTTGTTTGTTCAGTTAGACTCACCTATCATTTGACTTGCTTTGAAGGTCTAAAGTTTAAATTTTTCCTTTCTTTGGGGATTGGGTAAGGAGGTGATTGAAAAAAGAAAATGTTTAAATCATGGAACACTAATGAGTCATAGGCCTGGAGAAGTCATTTTTGACTTTACACTTTGCTCGAAGGAGCAACTTGGACTTGTGCTAGCTTGTTCTCTGGTGGAACAATTTCTGCAGGCAGAATGATTTCCATGGGCATAGGCTGGTGGAGACTTGGATTTCCAGTGCTTTCTTGGAAAAGATGGTATGTTTTGATAGCCTTGACACAGGCCTGATAATTCCTATTATCCTAGCGTCTCTGACCAATTTTTACTAGCACTGGACTGTGAAGCTTTTGCTGTTTGAGGGCTGAATTTGTGCACTGCTTCCCTTCCTTGCTCTGGAGGTTTTTAGCTCTGTGATGTTTCTAATATATTCTTTTAAATGTTCTATTTACGAGTTCATTTTCATTCATTAAATGCATCTCTCACCATTAATGGGAGTTGTCTAAAGTTAAAGGAAGATGTATAGTCTGACACACCCCGTGGTGTCTTTTGCAAAGTATTTAAAGTGAGATAAAGTCCTGCTGTAGCCAACATACCCATAAAGCAGCTGACAGGTATGTATTGCACATCTACTAAGCACAGTTGACCCTTGAACAACACAAGTTTGAACAGCACAGGTCCACTTATATGCAAATTTTTTTCAGTAAAATCACTCTGTGTACCTGCCTCTCTTGCCTCCCTTCCACCTCCTCCACCTTTTCAGCCTCTGCAGCCCCTAAGACAGCAAGGCCAACCCTCCTCTTTCTCCTCCTCCTCAGACTCCTCCATGTGAAGACAAGGATGAAGACCTTTATGGTGATCTGCTTCCACTCAATGAATAGTATATGTATTTTCTTTTCCTTATGATTTTCTTTTCTTATCTCTATCTTACTTTATTATAAGAACATAATATATAATACATATAACATACAAAATATATGTTAATTGACTGTTTATGTTATCAATGAGGCTTCTGGTCAACAGGGTCCTACTAACAATCCTCTGCACTGTGCTCTTTCTAGAAGCATGCATGTGACCAAGGTATTCTCTGGCTTGATCCACAGGATAAAACCTTAGGGCCCGGAATGAGATAGATTTGTCTTTTGTCCTTGAATTAGAATAACTTATGAGAAAGTAGTGTTGAGGTCTGTTGATTTTACTTTAGTCTCTTTAGTATGGTGGGCCTGGGAACTTGAGATAACCAGCTAGGGCTCTTGTGTGCGGTCATATGAAACATGAATAGGAGCTTCTCTGTGGGAAAGTAGTTGGCTTTTGCTCTTAGAATAGCAGAGGTACCTGAGAACAGGCTTTTGCTTCAGAGTAGGATGAGTGTGAGAAGGCAGGTAGCTAGGAGCCTGATCATAGAGGATCTTATGGAAAGGTTGACCAGTCAGCCAGAGAAAAGTCCAATGTGCACCTGTAGGTCTGGTATAATTATTAGGAGCACCCTCTTTTTACTACCAAAAGTCTCCTGGTTTGTATGATAAATTTTATTGCAAGGAGATTAGATGAGATTGCTTTGTCCTTTTGAATTCCTGATGCTGCTCTGCTGGCTGGTCCTTCAACTGGCACCACCTACTTTACCTTATCTAGGGCATCCGATATCCTCCACTCCCTTTCTGTTAAGCCCCTCTTTTTCCATATGCTTCTTTGTCTTTTTCCCTTTTCCCATTCATACTCTTGCGATGTTCTTTATGTCTGTGGCCCTTTTTTGGCCATGGGGATTATCTAACCTGAGACTGGCTTTGTTTCAAGCTGCAATGGCTCTGATGCTTGGTTCATTTTTATGTCCTTTTGCCATTTTTGAATTTGATTGGCCAATTGCCCAAACAAGAGGAATCACCTGTCTATTCTATTAGGGTCAGCCTTTCACATCAGTTATGTAACGTCTTTAGAACTAAGGTTTCTTAGCCCATTTGGGTTGCTATAACGAAATACCATAAGCTGGGTAGCTTATAAACAACAAAAATGTATTTATCATATTTCTGAAAGCTAGGAAGTACAAGATCAAGGTGCCAGCAGATTCAGTGTCTGGTGAGAGCCCACTTTCTGGTTCACAGCCTTCTAGCTGTGTCCTCACATGGTAGAAGAAGCAAAGCAGCTCTCTGGAACCTCTTTTATAAAGGCACTAATCCTATTCATCATTCATTCATAATCCTTCCATATGTGCCCAGACATATCCAAGTAGTAGATTAATACCAGCCCCACCTCCTAATACCATCACATTGGTGATTAGGTTTCAACGTATGAATTTTAGGCAGACACAAACACTCAGACCATAGCACAAGGCTTCATGAAATTTAGTGCTGCCCATCTGCTTCCATGGTCTTGGTCTGAGGGAATGTTGTCTAACTGGCAACCTTACTACAGCAAATACAGATAGCAGTTTTTCCCCCAAAGTAATACGTACCATTGTCCCTGAAGGAAATGTGAGAAAAAAAAGTTTTTGGAGATCACCCAGGAAGCCCAGTCATCCTACCAGAACTTCTGCTGATAGAGCCCAGTTAGCTCATGTTGGGCTTTGACCCACTTAGTACTCTTTCAGCTTAGGACAGTAAAACCAGTAGCTTTAAGAAATCTATAGATGTTCCATTCATCTTCATATCATTCAATTCTTATGTTGCTAGAGTATGAAGACAGTTAAACACAAGAGCATTTTATAGGTTTATCAGGGTACTGATGTCATCTGGGGATAGCGTACTTAACTTATACATCATATGTGAAAAACAGAATGAGACACAAATCACAGAGAAATGCAGTTAACGTTTCATGAGTTCATAAATCTGGAGCTGTGACCAACACTGGGACCTCTGTTGGAAACTTCCAGCTTTATAATTCAGTAGCTCCAAGGATTAATTTTACCATGCAGAGTTTGGGTCAGGAGCTAAAATACATCCACATGCAAATCTAGACCATGGAGAATAACTAAACACATTTTTGTATGGAGATTTGTGAATGTGCTGTGGTGAAACAATCTCATAAGGGGCCTTTGAATTGTCACTTGTTACTTGCATACATAATGTGCATTATTCAGTACAGTAAACTTTCCATTCAGAACAATCCTCAGGAAGTCAAATTGTCTCTCTGCAGATGACATGACTGTATACTTAGAAAACCCCATTGTCTCAGCCCAAAAACTCCTTAAGCTGATAAGCAACTTCAGCAAAGTCTCGGGATACAAAATCAATGTGCAAAAATCACAAGCATTCCTATACACCAATAATAGACAAGCAGAGAGCCAAATCATGAGTGAACTCCCATTCAAAATTGCTACAAAGAGAATAAAATACCTAGGAATACAACCTACAAAGGACGTGAAAGACCTCTTCAAGGAGAACTATAAACCACTTCTCAAGGAAATAAGAGAGGACACAAACAAATGGAAAAACATTCCATGCTAATGGATAGGAAGAATCAATATCGTGAAAATGGCCATACTGCTCAAAGTAATTTATAGATTCAGTGCTATTCCCATCAAGCTACCATTGACTTTATTCACAAAATTAGAAAAAAAAAACTTTAAATTTCATATGGAACCAAAAAAGAGCTTGTATAGCGAAGACAATCCTAAGCGAAAAGAACAAAGGTGGGGGACACCACGCTACCTAACTTCAAACTATGCTACACTATACTACAAGGCTACAGTAACCAAAACAGCATGGTACTGGTACCAAAACAGATATATAGACCAATGAAACAGAACGGAGGCCTCAGAAATAACGCCATACATCTACAACCATCTGATCTTCGACAAACCTGATAAAAACAAGCAATGGGGAAAGGATTCCCTATTTAACAAATGGTGCTGGGAAAACTGGCTAGCCATATGCAGAAAACAGAAACTGGACCCCTTCCTTACATCTTATACAAAAATTAACTCAAGATAGGTTAAAGACTTAAACCTAAAACCTAAAACCATGAAAACCCTAGAAGAAAACCTAGGCAGTACCACTCAGGACATAGGCATGGGCAAAGACTTCATGACCAAAACACCAAAAGTAATGGCAACAAAAGCCAAAATTGACAAATGAGATCTAATTAAACTAAAGAGCTTCTGCACAGCAAAAGAAACTATCATCAGAGTGAATAGGCAACCTACAGAATGGAAGAAATTTTTTTGCATCTGAAATTTTATCCATCTGACAAATGTCTAATATCCAGAATCTACAAGGAAGTTAAACAAATTTACAAGGAAAAAAACCAACCGCATCAAAAAGTGGGTGAAGGATATGAGCAGACATTTCTCAAAAGAAGACATGTATTTGGCCAAGAAACATATGAAAAAAAGCTAATCACTGGTCATTAGAGAAATACAAATCAAAACCACAATGAGATGCTATCTAACGCCAGTTAGAATGGTGATCATTAAAAAGTCAGGAAACAACAGATACTGGCAAGTCTGTGGAGAAACAGGAATGCTTCTACACTGTTGGTGGGAGTGTAAATTAGTTCAACCATTGTGGAAGACAGTGTGGCAATTCCTCAAGGATCTAGAACCAGAAATATCATTTGACCCAGCAATCCCATTACTGGGTATATACCCAAAGGATTATAAATCATTCTGCTATAAAGACATATGCACATGTATGTTTATTGGACCACTATTTACAATAGCAAAGACTTGGAACCAACCCAAATGCCCATCAACGATAGACTGGATAAAGAAAATGTGGCATATATACACCATGGAATACTATGGAGCCATAAAAAAGAATGAGTTCATGTCCTTTGCAGGGATATGATGAAGCTGGAAACCATCATTCTCAGCAAACTAACACAGGAACAGGAAACCAAACACCGCATGTTCTCACTCATAAGTGAGAGTTGAACAATGTTAACACATGGACACAGGGAGGGAAACATCACACACTGGGGCCTGTTGAGGGGTGGAGGGCAAAGTGAGGGAGAGCATAAGTACAAGTACCTAATGCATGTGGGTCTTGAAACCTAGATGATGGGTTGATACATGCAGCAAACCACCATGGCACATGTATACCTGTGTAACAAACCTGCACATTCTGCACATGTATCCCAGAACGTTTTTTAAAAAAGATCAAAATATTTTTAAAAAGAGTGCTTTCTCCAATTGAATGTGTGCTGGCCCCCAGCAGGGGAGAAACTGCTGTGTCCGCAACAGTGGATGGAGTAGGGTAAGAGATGACCGACTCTTTGCATCCATTCCTGGCTACTGGTGCTACTCCCTTCAGAAATTGGTGCTGTGCCTGTGTATTCTTTATCCCAAGAAAGAATTCTGTGGCAGGCTGCACTCCCCCCTCCGTTAGAGGTGGCCCACGCTGAGGGTGAGATCTCTAGGAGTCCTATATAACTCCCTGGTGACCCACCAGTCTCCCGTGTTTGCCAAAATCAGAGTGGGTTGTGGGGTATGTTTGCAGGGAAACTGGTGGTGTGGTGACTCAAGGCAGAGATTCCTTGGGCAGGGCAGTGGCCCACCACAGCTACAACTGGTATGACACCCACTGTCTCAGTTTGTGTCTGAGCGGCATGCAATCATGCCTGCATGAGATGACCTTTCAGTTCTCTGTCCCTAGGAAGCTCTCAAATCACAACCAACAGTATTGCCCAGGGCCATAAGGGCAGAGGGGCTCTCCAATGGTTTGGCAGTCAGCAGATTGTTACAGGGGTGGGGGAAGCAGAGAAACACTCCTACCTACACTTTCTGCAGGGATCTGAGTTCCTTGGGGGTCAAACTTTGTCCGACTCTTGCTGCTTTCTGTTTCTGCACTCCAGCTTCTTCCTCTAGGAGTTTTTGACAGGTCCTGGCTCTCTTCCCACAGTTTTCTATTTGGAACATGCATTCACCAGTAACTTTGATCTTTCTGAGGAGAATTGGCATCCAATGTCCCTAGTCATTCATTTTGGGGAAAAAAGACAAGACCTGTTGAATTACATCTATTTGAGGATCTCTGAGCTTCCTGTATCTGCATGTCTAAATATCTTTTTAGACTTAGGATGTTTTCAGCTATTATTTTATTAAATAGGTTTTGTATCCCTTTTATTTTCTTTCTGTTTTCTGGGACACTAAAAATCCAAAATATTTGGTTGCTGTATGGTGTCCCATATTTCACATGGGCTTTTCTCATTCTTTTTATTCTTTTTTCTTTATTTTTGTCTGACTGGTTTATTTCAAAAGCGCGGTCTTCAAGTTCTGAAATTCTTTCTTTTGCTTGATTTAGCCTATTATTTATGCTTTCAAATGTATTTTGTATTTCATTCCATAAATTCTTCTAGAATTTATTTGCTGCTTTTTAAAGTGATATCTGTCTGGTAAATTTCTCATTTATATCCTAAGTTGTTTTTCTGATTTTTTTGTGTAGTTCCTCGGAGTTCTCGTGTGTCTTACTGAGCTTCTTAAAAATCTGTATTTTCCATTATTTATTCAGCATTTTGTTAATTTCTTTCTGATTGGATCTGTTGCTGGTGAATTATTATATTCCTTTGGAAGTGTCATTTTCCCTTGCTTTTCCATGTTTCTTGTGCTAATTCACTGATGTCTGTGCATCTGGTGTAACAGTTGCTTCTTCCAATTTTTGAATTTGCTTTTGTAGGGAAGAACTTTTTCCTGAAGATGTATTTATGATATTGGTCGGGTAGTGCTTTGATTCTGTGTATGTGCAGTATTGCAGTCTCCATATGATTTTTTTGGCTGTAAGCAGTGTCAGTGGTGCCTGTGATTTTCTCAGTGGCATAGGGTGCAGCTGCTAGTGCAGGCTGTGACATTTTCGTGGTCACAGGTATATCAGGTTGGCCAGTGCTCAGGCTTTATTGGTGAAAACATCAGGCTGAGCATGCCTGTCACTGGGCCTCCGGGTGGCATAAGCTGGCATTGGCATTAGTTGGTCCAGGTGGGCTGATTCCTGGGGCTCCAGGTAGCTTGCTCAGGTGTTGGCAGTGGCAGAAGTGGGCTGGGTGAGTGGCCATATCCTCAGGCCTCTTGGCAGTGGGCATGGCATGGTGATGGCAGTAGCAGTGGCAGGACAATCCTCTGCCTTGCAATTGGTCCTCACTAGTGTTGGCAGTGACTACAATGGGCTGGGTGGGCTAGTACCCAGGCCTGCATGTGGCATGTGTGAGTGGATGCCTGCTGTGGTAGTAGCATCAGGTTGGGTGGGCTCATTCCCAGGACCCTGGGAAGAGTGCTCTGGTGTTAATGGTGGTTTATGGGGCAGGGCAATTCCCAGACCACCTGACGGCGTGTTCAGCACTAGTAGGTGGAATCAGGCTGAGTAGGCCTGTCCTCAGGTCCCTTTTTTTTGTTGGCAATTTTTTGATTACCATTTCAATTTTGCTGCTTGTTACTGATCTGTTCAGAGATTCTGTATCTTGCTAGTTTAATCTAGGAGGGTTGTATATTTCCAGGTATTCATCCATCTTTTCTAGGTTTTCTAGTTTATGCTCATAAAGGTGTTCATAGTAGCCTTAAATGATCTTTTTTATTTCTGTGATATCAGTTGTAATCTCCTGTTTTATTTCTAATTGGGCTTATTTGGATCTTCTCTCTTCTTTTCTTGGTTATCTCACTAATGATCTGTCAATTTTATTTATCTTTACAAAGAACAAGCTTTTTGTTTCATTTATCTTTCGTATTTTTTGTTTGTTTCAATTTCATTTAGTTCTTCTCCAATTTTTCTTATATCTTTTCTTCTGCTAAGTTTGGGTTTGGATTGTTCTTCTTTCTCCAGTTCCGTGAGGTGTGACCTTGGATTGTCTATTTGTGCTCTTTCAGACTTTTTGATGTAGGTATTTAGTGCTATGAACTTTCCTCTTAGCACAGCTTTTGCTGTATCCCAGAGGTTTTGATAGGTTGTGTCACAATTATCGTATTGTACAGTTCAAAGAATTGCAAAAATATGGAACCAGCCCAAATGCCCATCAATCAATGAGTGGATAAAGAAAATGTGATATGTATATATCCCATAGAATATTACTTAGCCATACAAAGGAATGAAATAGTGGCATTCACAGCAACCTGGGTGGAATTGGAAACTATTATTCTAAGTGACGTAACTCGGGAATGGAAAGCCAAACATTGTACGTTCTCACTCATAATTGGGATCTAAGATATGAGGATGCAAAGGCATAAGAATGATACACTGGACTTTGGGGACATGGGGGAATGGGTGGGTGGTGGCAAGGAATAAAAGACTACATGTTGGGAACAGGGTGCACTGCTCAGGTGATGGGTGCACCAAAATCTCAGAAATCATGACTAAGTAACTTATTCATGTAACCAAACACCACTCGTTCCCCCAAAACCTATTGAAATTAAAA
The DNA here is from genome assembly GCF_029281585.2 of Gorilla gorilla gorilla. NCBI lineage: Eukaryota > Metazoa > Chordata > Mammalia > Primates > Hominidae > Gorilla > Gorilla gorilla. The sequence continues at coordinate 132,686,460 of NC_073247.2, forward strand.
AAAAACAAAACACATGCACACGAATGTTCATTGCAGCACTATTCAGAATAGCAAAGACATGGAGTCAACCTAAATGCTCATCAATGACAGATTGTCCAAAGAAAATGTGATACATATACACCACGGAATACTATGCAGCCATAAAAAGAATGAGACTCTGTTATTTGCAGGAACATGGATGGAGCTGCAGGCCACTATTCTTAGCATATTTACCCAGGAACAGAAAACCCAATATTGCATGTTCTCACTTATAAATGGGCGCTAAATGATGAGAACTCATGGACACAAAGAGGGGAGCAACAAACACTGGGACCTACCAGAGGGAGGAGGGTGGGAGGAAGAAGATCAGAAAACATAACAATTGGACTAGGCTTAGTACCTGGGTGACTAAAAAATCTGTACAACAAATTTCTGTGTCATGAGTTTACCTATATAACAAACCTACATGTGTACCCCTGAACATAAATAAAAGATTTTAAAAATTTAACTGATTATATGTTTAATGTTTATTTTTGGGCTATTCTATTTCATTTGTTTATGTCTGTCCTTATGCTGGTACCACGCTATTTTGATTACTTCAGGTTTGTTTTAAGTTTTGAAATCAGGAAATTTGAATCATCCAACATTGTTCTTTTTCAAAATTATTTTGAGTACTCTGAGCCCCTTGAAATTCCATATATATTTTAAAATAGACTTTTCTATTTATACCAAAAACATCATTGGGATCCTGATCAGGATTGCTTTAAATCTATAGATCACTTTTGTGAAGTATTATCCATTTTAATAATTGTAAGTTTTCTAATTCATGAACATAGAATGTCTTCTCATTACTTATGCCTCCTTCTATTTCTTTCAGCAATGTTTTGTATTTTGCAATGTACAAGTCTTTTGCCTCACTGGTTAAATTTATTCCTAAGTACTTTACTCTTCTTGATAGTATTGTAAATTGAATTGTTTTATTAGTTCCCTTTTTAGATATTTAATTCATAGCATATAGGAATGTAGCTGATATTTTTGTGTTTATTTTGTATTCAGCAACTTTGTTGAATTTGTATATTACCTCTGTGTGTGTGTTTGTCTCCCTCTCTCTCCCTCTGTATAATATTTGGAGTTTGCTACACATAAGGTCATGCCATATGTGAACAGAGGTAATTTTACTTTTTTTCTGTTTTTTTTTCTTTCTTGCCTAATTCCTCTGATTAGAACTTCTAATACTATGTTGAATAAAAATAGCAAAAGTAGGCATCTTTGCCTTGTTCTTCATAATAAGACATCCTGTGATTTTTAACATGCATTATGTTGTATGTTTTGGCAGCATTGTTGTTTTTCTTGCAAATAATTTAATAGTTTAACTCAAAGCTTCTAGGATGCTCTCATGTTGTTAGGTGAATCATTCCATGACTGCTGAATAAGGAATTTTCCAAGTGAATCTCAGAAATCTGTGTTTTAATAAGTGCTTCAGGTGATTCTGTTGCATACTCAAGTTTGAGAACCATTGTCCAAGGGGCAAAAGCTGCCATTGCCAATTGCTCTTTTTTATCTGAGAGGGGGCAGGATCCTCCTGGTCCAGTGCTTGTGGATGCAGCTTATTAAATGAAATAATACCATGAGTACTCTAGGGCCCAATCTCTGCTTTTTGTTTTGTTCACTCCTGTTTAAAATTTCACTCAGGGCTCTCTTTGGAAGAATTGCACTTACCTTTGCCATCCGGGGCTGAGGTTTCATTTTCTTTGGTTATTCCCCAGGCCAGTACCATTTGCTTTTTACTTTCCAGAAGTTCTGTAAAGATTGTTGATGGTACCCTTTCTTAGCTTTTTTTTTTTTTTTGGTCTTGATATAGTCTTATTCTTATAAAAAATCTTTTCATTTGTCTCAGTCAGACTTTGATGGAGAGGAGGGGAGATATTGTTTACATTTGTTAAAAATGGCTTTTAAGTTAAATTCTAACTAAGGGTCTATTAGGAAATAAAATTGCCTTCTGACTCCTTTTGATTTATTTTGCAGAATTGCATATATCCAAAGCTCTGGGTAATTATTAAACATTAGAAGTATAGAACAAACAGGCCAGCCAGGCCCGGCGAGGCCGCGGCGGGTCCGGCGCCCCGGACCTCCGGAGGCGGAGGTCCGGCGCCCTGGGCGGCGCCCTGCCCCCAAAGTCCGTCCTCCCCGTTAGGTGGCGCCCAAGGGGAGGGGACAGCCGGGCAGGCAGGAAGCTGCGGCTTAAAAGGGCAACCCGCGCCGGACCCTTCCTTCCTAGTCGCGGGGAGTCTGAGAAAGCGCACCTGTTCCGCGACCGTCACGCACCCCTCCTCCGCCTGCCGCGATGTACCGCTACCTGGCCAAAGCGCTGCTGCCGTCCCGGGCCGGGACCGCTGCCCTGGGCTCCGCGGCCAACCACTCGGCCGCGTTGCTGGGCCGGAGCCGCGGACAGCCCGCCGCCGCCTCGCAGCCGGGGCTCGCATTGGCCGCCCGGCGCCACTACAGCGAGTTGGTGGCCGACCGCGAGGACGACCCCAACTTCTTCAAGATGGTGGAGGGCTTCTTCGATCGCGGCGCCAGCATCGTGGAGGACAAGTTGGTGAAGGACCTGAGGACCCAGGAGAGCGAGGAGCAGAAGCGGAACCGGGTGCGCGGCATCCTGCGGATCATCAAGCCCTGCAACCATGTGCTGAGTCTCTGCTTCCCCATCCGGCGCGACGACGGCTCCTGGGAGGTCATCGAAGGCTACCGGGCCCAGCACAGCCAGCACCGCACGCCCTGCAAGGGAGGTATCCGTTACAGCACTGATGTGAGTGTAGATGAAGTAAAAGCTTTGGCTTCTCTGATGACATACAAGTGTGCAGTGGTTGATGTGCCGTTTGGGGGTGCTAAAGCTGGTGTTAAAATCAATCCCAAGAACTATACCGAAAATGAATTGGAAAAGATCACAAGGAGGTTCACCATGGAGCTAGCAAAGAAGGGCTTTATTGGTCCTGGCGTTGATGTGCCTGCTCCAGACATGAACACAGGTGAGCGGGAGATGTCCTGGATTGCTGATACCTATGCCAGCACCATAGGGCACTATGATATTAATGCACACGCCTGTGTTACTGGTAAACCCATCAGCCAAGGGGGAATCCATGGACGCATCTCTGCTACTGGCCGTGGTGTCTTCCATGGGATTGAAAACTTCATCAATGAAGCTTCTTACATGAGCATTTTAGGAATGACACCAGGGTTTAGAGATAAAACGTTTGTTGTTCAGGGATTTGGTAATGTGGGCCTACACTCTATGAGATATTTACATCGTTTTGGTGCTAAATGTATTGCTGTTGGTGAGTCTGATGGGAGTATATGGAATCCAGACGGTATTGACCCAAAGGAACTGGAAGACTTCAGATTGCAACATGGGTCCATTCTGGGCTTCCCCAAGGCAAAGCCCTATGAAGGAAGCATCTTGGAGGTCGACTGTGACATACTGATCCCAGCTGCCACTGAGAAGCAGTTGACCAAATCCAACGCACCCAGAGTCAAAGCCAAGATCATTGCTGAAGGTGCCAATGGGCCAACAACTCCAGAAGCTGACAGGATCTTCCAGGAGAGAAACATTTTGGTTATTCCAGATCTCTACTTGAATGCTGGAGGAGTGACAGTATCTTACTTTGAGTGGCTGAAGAATCTAAATCATGTCAGCTATGGCCGTTTGACCTTCAAATATGAAAGGGATTCTAACTACCACTTGCTCATGTCTGTTCAAGAGAGTTTAGAAAGAAAATTTGGAAAGCATGGTGGAACTATTCCCATTGTACCCACGGCAGACTTCCAAGACAGTATATCGGGTGCATCTGAGAAAGACATTGTGCACTCTGCCTTGGCATACACAATGGAGCGTTCTGCCAGGCAAATTATGCACACAGCCATGAAGTATAACCTGGGATTGGACCTGAGAACAGCTGCCTATGTCAATGCCATTGAGAAAGTCTTCAAAGTGTACAGTGAAGCTGGTGTGACTTTCACATAGATGGATCGTGGCTGACTTCCTCACTAACCTCTTCACGTGTAACTTCTGCAGACCTATCGCAAGTTTACATGTAACCACAGAAATCCCTTTCTCTCCTGACTCATTACTAATGGATACCATTCTCAACAAGTCAATCCAAATCAGCCCGTTAAGGAGAAAGAAATTAATATACAAGCTGAGTGTGAAAGTAGAAATCACCTACACTAGAGAGCTATTTTGGTATTTTGCCTTTAAATAAAAAGCCTCCTCCATCTGGCTGTGCAGCCTTGCTCTGTGGCTTTTCCCAGCACAATCAGTGCTAGTGCTGGGGAAGGGACAGTCAAGAGCAGTCAGTTGCTTACTTATTTTGCTCTGGATGAGTCTGGGACACGCTGTAACTTTAACACATTTAAGAAGAAGGTGTGTGGCCTTTTCAGAAGGTGGCATGGTCCTCAAGTGAGTTCTTAGTATTTTATATCAGCAAAATAACTCAATTTTGCAGGTGGCAAACAAATATAAAAGCTGTTTCTGTTTATGAATTTTATTCTTTTAGAATAGAATAAGTACATGCTGCTGTAATAAAATTGCCTTTAATCACTTAACAAGCCTAATCTTGACTCAGTGAATGCCTATAAAAATAATAAATGAAAAAAACCAGTATTTTTATATCATAAAAGTTTCATTTGTAGCTTATCATTCATGTATTGTTGTCCAGCAAACATTAAAAGCCCTGTGGATAATTACGTTATCTTCATACCTGCAAAACGGTGGAGGCTATTTTTGTTAAAACTGTCAGAATGTGCTGTTATAATTATGACACATAGTCCAAAGAATGCAGTAACCTTTTTATCATGTTAACTAATTGTTCTCTTTTGAAGATCTATGGTTGACTAATTAAACAATAATTCAAGTAGAGTGTCCCAGAAAAAAACCACTTGGGCTCCCTGTTTGGAGTCTGGCTGGCTCTGAGCATTGCCAATGGCCCCTACTCACATGACTTTGTATCCTCTCCTTTTAGAGGCTTTGCATTCTGCACCCAGCTTCACTAACAGTGGGCTGAAACCAACCTTGGGTTGAGTGTTTCATTTGGGAGTTATTTGGCCAGGGCCTTTTGAACAATAGTGTCCCCATTGAAGTGCTAGATAATATATGTGTAAGAATCAGCTTTTTTTTTTTTAACTATAATACCCTTCAGAAATTTCTAACTACTTTGTAACTGCATGGCTTAACCTGGTGATAAAAGCAGTTATTAAAAGTCTACATTTTCAAAAAAAAAAAGAATAGAACAAATAATGGGAGCATTGGGTTGACCTTTGCAAATTATCTAGTTTTATTTACCTATTTTACACAGGAGAAGACTGAGAGAAGGGAGGAGTAACTTGCTGTAGTTCAGACAGCAACTTATTTCAAAGCTGGTGCTAAAACCTAGAGTGAACTGGTACTTCTCCATTTCTGAAGGAAATGCAGAAGAAACAGAAGCAGAAAGACAACATTTTGGCCTGGACGTATTTGACTTAAAGATGACTCCATTTTTGAACTTTATTTCTTGGAATAGAGTGTCTTCTAAATTTAAACTGATCCAACTTTCACAAAATTGGGCAGTTAGAAGTCACAGAGGGAATTAGCAGCTGTTGTTATAAGAAAAAGCAAAGGGATTGTTGCCAGACTTCATAAATCTTGGCATATTTGAGAAAAATGTCCCAATTTGTTACATATGCTCATTCATGTGTGTAAACCTTTGGTTATAGTGCTTTGTCAATATAAATATGTTTTACATTATAAATTGGTCTGAGTGCTGGATTTCATGTTTATTATCCCTTAGAACCCCACTTTCTTTTGCTCTTCTTCTCGGGCTTTCTTTGCTTTATTTCTCCCACTCTTTTGTTTTTTTTTTTAGTGTACAAGCAGTGAAGGGTGCAGATCATGGTTAGAGCTTTCAAGAAGTTTGTTCTAGTTCTTCTCCTGAAACTGGACCTCTCTCCTAGCTTGGTAACAACTACCTTTTGGTCTCCACCTTGGACAGAGGTTTTTTGTTTGTTTGTTTGTTTGTTTGTTTTTGAGACGTAGTCTTGCTCTGTCACCTAGGCTGGAGTGCAATGGCGCCATCTCAGCTCACTGCAACCTCTGCCTCCCGGGTTCGAGCGATTCTCCTGCCTCAGCCTCCTGAGTAGCTGGGATTACAGGCGCACGCCACCATGCCGGCTAATTTTTGTATTTTTAGTAGAGACAGGGTTTCGCCATGTTGGGCAGGCTGGTCTCGAACTCCTGACCTCATGATCCACCTGCCTTGGCCTCCCAAAGTGCTGGGATTACAGGCGTGAGCCACCATGCATGGCTGGCCAGAGTTTTAAGAGCAAATCATATAAACCATTCTTCAGTGTAATAGAAAAGTAAATGGTATTTTTTTTTTTTTAAAAAAGGGAAACCAGGAAAAAGCAGTTTGAAGCCCAAAGTGAGGAAGTAACACAGCAATTCTCAAAGCTGGCTAGGTAGGGACTTTTTTCATATAGAAATAATCAGTAAACAGGCTGGGTGCAGTGGCTTGTGCCTGTAATCCCAGCACTTTGGGAGGCTGAGGTGGGTGGATCACTAGGTCAGGAGTTGAAGATCAATCTGGTCAAGATGGTGAAACCCCGTCTGTACTAAAAATACAAAAAAAAAAAAGAAAAACTAGCTGGGCATGGTGGTGGGCGCCTGTAATCCCAGCTACTCAGGAGGCTGAGGCAGAGAATTGCTTAAACCCAGGAGGCGGAACTCCATCTCAAAAAAAAAAAAAAATCAGTAAACAGAAGTATATGTCCTGAAAAGGTAGTGTACAAGCATAAAGACATCATTAGTTAAACACTGGTTTATTCACTCAGGTTTTAGCACAATCAACTTCTCTGAGAAATTGGGAGATTTCAATGAGAGATTTCAGTAAGGACCGTGTTTGCTCTGTAAATGGACTCATCTCCGAGTTGCTTGCTCTGTGTCACAGTCATACCCCATAAAGAGTGAGTCAACAGGCATGCTGAAGCAGCAACAGACCAATGAGAAAAGGGAAGAAATCTGGGATTTAAGGGGCATGGAAAGATCCTGAAATATTTTTTCTATTGGTCTTTCCTAGCATAAGAAACATCAATTGTTAATCATTCCTTTGGTCTAGGCAGTACTTTTAAAACTTATTTTTAACCAGATAAATGGTTTGATTTGTCAAATGAAATCTTGTATGGAAACCCAATGTAGAAAACAGATGAAAACAGAGCTTCTCTGGCTGAAGCATCTCCACAAATCACAATTTTGAAAACATTCAGCTAAGGCATTGATGACTCCTTTGAAATGCATACTACCTGGGAAGTAGAACATACTAAGAACACTTTTGGGAAAATTAAGTAAGTCACATGTTAAAATACTGTATTAGCTTCTGGGAACTGTACTTTAAGCAGGACATAGAAAACCTGAGACTCATCCAGAGTAGGATTTCCAGGTTTCAGTGTTTCATAGAGCAAGTGAAATTTGAAATCAGAGGACTTTAATTCAAGTTTTGCCCCTGCTGTTTAGCACTTATATGACCTTAGACAATTAGTCTCTGTGAGACACAGCTTCCTTATCTGTGCAATGGGGGTAATAATATCAATATCTAACAGGATTTTGAGGATTGAAAATAAATAATTAACTTTATCAAATGTAAAGTGCTGTATAATTTTTAATTTACTGATGAGTCTGGAAAACATGTGAGATGAGCCAAAAAGTGAAGGAACCAGATACATTTTAAGGAATAAAGATTTCTGGACACATGTGATAATTATCTTTGAAAATTTTAAGGTCTGATATGTGGAAAAATTAAGTTTGCTTTGTTTGTTCCTGATGGCACTGTGACCAATGTGTGGATGTGTCATGAGGGAGCATATTGGCTCAGCGTAAGAAAGGATTTTATAATTTCAAATAAAAGGGAGCACCACAAGTTATAGAAAACCTTGTCGTTGTAATTTTAGAGAGATTGCTGGGAGTCTACCTATTTGGGTTGCAGAATAAAGCATTTCTGCATTGAACAAGATGTAGTGACTTCAAAAGCCTGAGATTATTAATCCTCTTTTCCTTCTCCTTTTATTATATATCTTACAATTTTTTGACTGCTCAGTATCTATCCCTTCTTCTTCTGATAACAGCAGAACAGCCCCAGGGGAGAATTTGTGAACCAGTTACAATCAATCATAGCATCACATTCTCATGGCCTCAGTGACTAATTGGTTTAGTGATAGATATATGACCCAAGCCAGGCCAAAATAGCTAGAATCTCAATTTTTGGACTTTTCTTGATCTACTGGGCATAAAAGTGTGCTGTTTCTGGTAGGAATGCTGATGACAGGTAGTAACTTGCAGCTGCTTGTAGCCGTCTTGGCAATCCCAGGAGAGATCTGCCTGAGAATAGCGACAATGCGAAGCTAAGCAATGATCAGAGATACAGACTGAGATCAAGCCCTCATGACATAATTTGAACCCATAGCTCTAATCATTCCTAAAATAAAATTTAGACTTTACCTTTTACGTGAACCAATAAAGTTGCATTTTGAGGAGGTTTTTTGTCACTTGCAACTTAAGGAATCTCAATGGCCACATTAGCCCTCACCTCCAACTTTGTGTCTGACACAGTCGTCTCTGCAAAGCAATAGGAGGAAAGAAGGCTGTGGTCACATGTGTAAAGACAGTCCTAGGGTTGGAGAGGATGTGAAGGGCAGAGAATTCTTGTCCCCCACGTAACAGGAAGATGAAAAGTCCCCAAGGCTATTCTCATATATTCTGTCTAGGGGAGACAGTACATTTTTTGAGTTGCCCACTTTCTGCTTGCAGAGCTTTTGGCGGGACAGGGAGCCCTGCTCAAATTGTTAATTAGCAAATTAAAGAAAGGCTGCAGTTGCAAAACTTGTACTAGTTCTTTGTGTTGCTCATTGTATAAAGAAAGTAATTTTGTTTATATAAATACCTTGATGGGTCTTTTTTGTTGTTGCTCATGAAAAGGGTGAGGTTCTCAGGACAAGATCAGAATGAGAGATTTGACAGAAAAGGGCAAAACCACCCTTTTATATATAACAACTTTGTGCCAGAGGTACTCTGTGCAAGAAAGAAGAGAGTCTGTGTATCCCAGTAGTGTTACACTGTGCTCAGAGACCAACTGAAGCCCCAGCCCTAAGGCATAGGGATATGAGATGCTAGGAGGAGGAATAATAATAGTTGAGTAGAGTAATGCGAATCTGCACACAAATCTTCACCCTAGGATAGCCTGGAAATACTGAAGAGTGTTTACCATCCCAGATGATTTGTATTTAAGGCAAAGGGTGACACCAGAAGGCTCAAAAGCTTTGATACAGACATTTGTGTAGCACTTATTTTTGTCTGTCTTGTCCCAAGCCCTTTCATGACTCTGTCCTATCTATGTAATTCTATCCCAGCTGTTAAAAAAAAATAGCTACTGGTGATGACCCTTTCTCTGAAATTAGTCCAGACTACTTCTTGCTTTTTCACCTTAAACTTAATCTTAACTTTCCTGGTTTTCTACCCCCTTGGTAGCTCAGTGTCTTGTTCCTGACATTTACTTATTTTGGATAAGTTATTTCATGGTTACCTTAGCTCCATTTTCTGGAAAAGATATGTTCCATTCACTTCTGGTTTCATAACTGTATAGGAAGAAATATGTATTTTTTTCTGTCCTGGCCTTGTGATAACACCAGACAAGGCTTGTTCCCCTACCTCAGTATTCCTTTTAAGAAACGAAGACTGGAAAACATTTTTTTTCTCCAGACAGTTCATTTGTTCCATATGTTCCGAGAAAAGAATAAATATTTCTTTGTGAGACCTTAAGCCTTAGGGTAGGACCTGCGCCTTGATTTCTGTTTTTCTGCAGTTGCTACACTGACTATGCTTTTCCCAGACTTGAGAAATACTTTAGATGATAGTAAGGCTATATATGGTAACTAGTGGTGAATACACAGTGGATGTCTAAGATATATAATTGATGTTGATGAATGATTGCAGGTACTCTGGTGAAAGTTATAGATTTATGTTGTTAATTATGTAACATGTATGTCACAGAATATTGTTTTCTGCCTTTAATATATACAGTGAAGAAACGAAATGTTTTAGACATGAATTCTCAATATCATTCTTTTGTTGTCTAGATCCCTTTGGGACCCTGTTTTGTTCCCTGGGAGGCTGAGCTTTATTGGCTACATCAATGGACTCTCTTTTCTTCAGACTTTTGATTGGTTTAGTCAATGGTAGGTACTGACAGGAAGTTGGGAGAAAAGAGAGATTGAGGCATTTATGCTAGACTCCCTTTCTGATGTGGTTTGGAATTGCCTTTGTTCCTCCACTGAAGGCCTCAGCTCCTCTTTGGTAGCTCTCCTCTAATGTTCTCTACAGGTTCTGGTTATTCCTCTCTCCCTTGTCCCTTCAGGTAAGGGAGGTGGTAAAGGCTCCCGGTCTCCATGTTTCACCTTCCCTTATTGGCTTTCCTTACTTTTCCCTAAAGCATTATACAGAGTCCCTTTTTAATATTAAATTTTCCTTTTGAATGTGCCATCTGTTTCCTGGGGTGGGATTCTGACTAATTCATTGTGAAAAAAAAGGTACTCCATTATTGGAATGTGTTTGAATATTTGGAAAATAATTCCTAAAAAAGGTATTAGTATGTTGTTTCTTCAGGAACATTTGTTAAGTGAATGAAACTTCCACATTGGTATTCAACTATCCATTTACTTTATTTATTTATTTTGGTTTAAATTCATATATATGTATATATATATCAATTTATATATATTTTATTAGGTGGCATAAGTACAGGTTTCTTACATGCATATATTGTGTGAAGTGATGGCTTTTACTGTACGCATCACCTGAATAGTGATCATTACGTTTAACTCTGGGCTTTCCTAAACTCACTGTCTGTGGGCTCCTAAGAACTGTGGAGTCTGCTTGGGTAGTATATACAGCTGAGATTCACTGCTGTAGAGCTTAGGTGAGTTAATGGCCAGCCCACTCAGTGGTTTGCTCACCTCGGGTCTAACAAAGCCATGACTAATGTTTTTATCTTTGTGGGGACCAGTTAGGTAATTTTGTCTTCAAAAGTCCCACAGATAGTACTTGCAACCTTGGTCATGAATGAATATTCTTGAGGGCCAGTCATGGCAACATGACTGGCTCAGATCAAGCAATAAAATGCCTCAGTCTACCAATCTTGGGTCAGTAGTGTCCTTTTTGACTAGGAAGAGCAGTGATATTGTTTACAAAAGAACAAAGGAGCAACTCAAATAACATAACCAGACTTTGGGAATTATTCCCAAAGAATATTTATATTCTCTTTTGGGAGGTACAACTTGATGCCACTTTACCTTTCTATCTTGGCTATCAAGATGCATATTGCTGAATTTAAAACTTGATTACAGTAATAATCTCATCTTTAGTTTCCAGCACAACTACAACTGTCTTTCTCATTAATGATATCTAATTCTCTTTGGTCTTTGTTGAACTATTTTGTGGATATTTATGTTTTACTGAAGGTACTTTAAATTCTTTTGGTCATAGGAAGTGTTTAAAGTCAATGGGAATGGATAAACAACTATGTGTTTCCTGAAGTATGCTTATTTCTACCATTACTTAAAATTTTCAGGTTTTTTAGGGCCTTACCAATTGTGGTTTCTCTCATAGTAAGACTCTTGTAAGTACTTTGGGGAGCTTTTATTGGGTGCCCCCAAGAACATGGAGAAATGAGGGGGACAAATTGACCTCTGAAATCAACATGTAGGTCAAGTAGATCTATAAATTCACCTGAAATGAGATGGTTCTGAGACCATAATTACTGTTGTACTGTATTATTGTATGTAGATAAAGACCATATCAATAAGAAAAAGGTGCAGCCAATTCAATAAGCAAAGAAAAAAGAGATTAAAGAAGACATATGTTAGCTGTATCCACCCAATCATGCTCAAGAGAGAGCTGAGCCAATGCATTTCTAATACTTTGACCTATTATGGAGAGCATCCCAATGTGTTGGATATATTGGGCTACCCTGAAACCTTAGGCATCAGGGTTTGATTGATTTTATTTCCTTTGTTATAATTTTAAGCTTATTAGGTAAATCTTCTGTATTAGGCCATTCTTGCATTGCTATAAAGAAATATCTGAGACTGGGTAATATATAAATAAAAAATATTTAGTTGGCTCACAGTTCTGCAGACTTTACAGGAAACAGTGGCATCTGCTTCTGGGGAAGCCTCAGGAAGCTTTCAATAATGGCAGAAGGTAAAAGGGGAGCAGGCGCATCATATGGCAAAAGCAGGAGCAAGAGAGAGAAGAGGTGGAGGTGCCATACACATTTAAACAACCATATATTGTGAGAACTCACTCACTATCTCCAGGACAGTACCAAGGGGATAGTACCCATCCATTCATGAGAAATTACCCCCATGATCCGATCACTCCCCCCAGGCCCCACCTTCATTACTGGGGTTTACAATTCAATATGAGATTTGGGTGGGGACCCATAGTCAAACTATGCCACCTTCTGTGTATGATGTGGCTTTCCATGTACCATGTCTGCAGGGGAAACAATACACTGTTCATTTAAACTGTGAATAATTTGGTGCCTGAGTTAATTCTCAGTGTACTTTTTTTAACTTTTTGATATGGTCCCCCACATGGTATATTGTATAGTGGTGAAGTCTGGGCTTTTACTCTACCTATCACCCGAATAGTGTGAATTACATTTAACTCTGGGCTTTTCTAAACCCTCACTGTCTGTGGGCTCCTAAGAACTGTGGAGTCCGCTTTGGTGGTGTATACAACTGAGATTCACTGCTGTACAGCTTAGGTGAGTTAATGGCCAGCCAACTCAGTGGTTTGCTCACCTTGGGTCTAATGAAGCCATGGCTAATATTTTTATCTTTGTGGGGACCAGTTAAGTAATTTATCTTCAAAAGTCTCACAGATAACTTCATCAAAAAGCCCCCTAAACACTGTCCTCTCCACAAGTAAGCTATTTATTTTGAGTCATCTTTTGAGTATCTAGAATGTTAATGAAGAACTGTATTTCTTGTATTCTTCTACAAGAACAAAAGATATTCTTGTAAAATAAATACATCTAAATATAAAATGTCCCACAGATAGTACTTGCAACCTTGCTGGGAGAGAATTCTCACATCATATTGATTTGATTATTCCAGTCCATGTGAGGATTATATTTTGCTTTTTCAGTAAATGAATTGGCATTTTGGTGTCTGTCTTAGCCTGTGGAGCTTAATTAGTGTGCATGCATTGCTGAGAGGTGGATTTGCTCTTGGTGAGCTAACAATATCTATTTTCACAGGTTGTGAGTCAGTGGGCAAAACCCAGGAGTATGGTAAAATCACTGTAAGTAACAAGCACCTTCCTGTGAGACCTCTTAGGAGACTTTGTGTAGGCTTTCCCCCCTAGTGGCATGCTATGTAGCTGAAAATAAACATGTTTTTAATTTATAAAATAGTAGAGTTTCTAATAGTCTATTAACCAAGCTATGTCTACCTAGGATATGTTTAGGGTTCATCACAAATCTGTGATAAAATGTGGTCACATTAACTTCTTTCCATTTTTTCCTTATGGAATATTTGATACACACACACAAAAATATATGTAACACAAATAGAAATTATTAATTGCAATAATAAACAACTCTGAACCTTAGAACTGGCAAGTTACTAATACCGTGGAAATTCCTGTGTTCTTCCCTGATTCATACCAATGCTGTGTCTCAAAGGCAACTGCTGTCCTGAACTCTGCATTCACAATTTCCTGGGATTTCTTTATAGCTTTACATATATGTAGATACCGCTAAATGATGTACCACTTATTTTTGGCTTATTTTCAAACTTCATAAAAGTTGTATCATACTGCATATATTTTTCTGGGAGATGTTTTGCTCACTCTGAATTATGTTCCAAGAGCATTTTGTGTTGTTGTACATATCTGTAGGTGATTCATTTCCTCTCTTTTAAAAAGTTTTTAATTTTTTAATTGTATGGGTACATGATCGGTGTATATATATGGGGTTCATGTGATGTTTTGATATAGACATAAATTATGATATAATAATTAAGGTTATTGCAGTATCCATCGCCTCAAGTATTTATCATTTCTTTGTGTTAGGAACATTCCAATTCCATTCTTTTTCTTATTTAAAAATAGACTATAAGTTATTGTTGACTATAGTCATCAAGTTGTGCTATTAAATACTAGATCTTATTCATTCTATCGAACTATATATTTGCAGCCATTAACCACTTCCAATTTCTGCCACTCTCCTCTACCCTTCACAGACACTGGTAACCATCATTCTACTCTCTATCTCCATGAAATGAATTGTTTTAATTTTTAGATCCCACATATGAGTGAGAACATGTGAAATTTGTCTTTCTATGCCTGGCTTATTTCACTTAACATAATGTCCTCTAGTTCTATCCATGTTGTTGCAAATGACAGGATTTCCTTCTTTTTATGTCTGAATAATCTTCCATTGTGTATATGTGCCACATTTTCTTTATCTATTTGTCTGTTGATGGACACTTAGGTTGATCCCAAATCTTGGCTATTGTGAATAGCGCTGCAGTAAACATGAGAGTGCATATAAAGTCTTTGATATACTGATTTCCTTTCTTTTGGATGTATACCTAGCAGTGACATTGCTGGATTATATGGTAGTTCTATTTTTAGTTTTTTGAGGAGCCTCCAAACTGTTCTCCATAGTGACTATACTAATTCACATTCTCACAGACAGTATACAAGGGTTCCCTTTTCTCCACATCCTCTCCAGGATGTCATTATTGCCTGTCTTTTGGATAAAAGTCATTTTAGCTGGGGTGAGATGATATTTCATTGTTGTTTTGATTTGCATGTCTTTGATTAATGATGATAAGCATTTTTCATATACCTGTTCTCCATTTTTATGTCTTCTTTTGAGAAATTCTATTCAGATCTTTTTTTAAGGCAAGTGACATTATTTTTCTAAAACTTGCTTAACTTCTATTACTGCCTGAACTGGATTAAATAGTACCCACACCCTGGCAAATTTTTTAAAATTTATTTTGATTTCAATAGTTTTAGGAGGGTTCAAGTGGTTTTTGGTTACATGAATAAATTGTATAATGGTAAAGTCCGAGCTTTTAGTGCACTAATCATCCAAATAGTGTGCAGTATACCCAGTAGGTGATTTTTTAATCCCTCTCCTCATCCTCCCCCCTTCTGAGTCTCCAATATCCATTATACCACTCTGTGTGCCTTTGCATACCCATAGCTTAGCTCCTACTTATAAGTGAGGACATGTGGCATTTGGTTTTCCATTCCCGTGTTGCGTCACTTAGTATAATGGCCTCCAGTTTCATCCCAGTTGCTGCACAAGATATTATTTCATTCTTTATCATGACTGGGTAGTATTCCATAGTGTAGATATGGAAGCCACATTTTCATTATCCACTCATCTGTTGATTGGCAATTAGGTTGATTCCATGTCTTTATAATTGTGAATTGTGCTATGATAAACATGAGTGCAGGTATCTTTTTAATATAATGACTTCTTTTCCTTTGGGTGGATACCTAGTAGTGGGATTCCTAGATCAAATGGTAGACTTACTTTAGTTCTTTGAGAAATCTCCATACTGTTTTCCATAGAGGTTGTACTAATTTACATTCTCACCAACAGTGTACAAGCATTCCCTTTTTACTGCATATACACCAATATCTACTGTTTATTATGTTTTAAAAATGGCCATTCTGATTGGGGTAAGGTGGTATCTCATTTTGTGTTTTAATTTGCATTCCCTTGATGATTAATAATGTTGAGCATTTTTTATATGTTTGTTGGCCATTTGTATATTTTCTTTTGAGAAGTGTTTATTTATGTTGTTTCCCTACTTTTTAATGGGATTATTTGTCTTTTTCTTTCTGATTTGATTTCCTTGCATATTCTGGATGTTAGCCTTTTGTTGGATGTATAGCTTGCAAATATTTTTTCCTATTCTGCAGGTTTTCTGTTTACTCTGTTATTTCTTTAGCTGTGCAGAAGCTTCTTTAGTTTAATGAAGTCCCATTTATTTATTTTTGTTTTTGCTGCATTTGCTTTTGAGGCCTTACTGATAAATTACTTTTCTAGGCCAATGTCCAGAAAAGCTTTCCCTAGGTTTTCTTCTAGCATTTTTATAGTTTCAGGTCTTATATGTAAGTATTTAATCCATCCTGAGTTAATTTTTGTATATGGTAAGAGTTAAGGGTCCAGTTTCATTCTTCTGCATGTGGCTGTCCAATATTCTCAGCATCATTTATTGAAAAGAGTGTGCTTTCCCCAGTGCATGCTTTTGTCTGCTTTGTCAAAGATCAGCTGTTTTGTAAGTATTTGGCTTTATTTCTGGGTTCTCTATTCTGTTATATTGGTCTATGTATCTGCTTTTATACCAGTACCATGCTGTTTTGGCTACTATAGCCTTGTAGTATAATTTGAAGTTAGGTAATGTGATGTCTCTGGCTTGGTTCTTTTTGCTTAGGATTGCTTTGGCTATTTAGGCTCTTTTTTGGTCCCATATGAATTTTAAGATTTTTTTCTAATTCTGTGCATGATGATATTGGTAATTTGATAGGAATTGCATTGAATATGTAGATTGCTTTGGGCAGTATGGTCATTTTCACAGTATTGATTTTTCCAATCCATGAGCATGGAATGTTTTTCCATTTGTTTGTGTCACCTATGATTTCTTTCATCAGTGTCTTGTAGTTCTCCTTGTAGAGATTTTTCAGCTCCTTGGTTAAGTATATTCCTAGGGGTTTTTTTTTGCAGCTATTGTAAATGGAATTGATTTGATCTGATTTTCACCTTGGTCATTATTTGTGTATAGCAGAGCTACTGATTTGTGTATGTTAATTTTGTAATCTGAGACTTTAGTGAATTCATTTATCAAATCTAGGAGGCTTTTCGAGGGGTCTTCAGGGTGTTTAAGATAGAAGATGATATCAGCAAACAGATACTTTGACATTATTTTTTCCAATTTGGATGCTCTTCATTTCTTTCTTTTGCCTGACTGTTCTGGCTAGGACTTCCAGTACTACATTGAATAAAAGTAGTGAAAGTGGGCATCCTTGTCTTGTTCCAGTTCTCAGGGGCAGTGTTTTCAACTTTTCCCCATTCAGTGTGATGTTTACTGTGGGCTTGTCATATATGGCTTTTATTATTTTTAGGTATGTTCCTTTGATGCCTAGTTTGTTAAGGATATTTATCATGAAAGGATGCTGAATGTGATAAGGTGCTTTTTCTGCATCTATTGAAATGATCATATTTTTAAAAAAATTACTTATGTGGTTAATCACATTTATTGATTTCTCTATGTTGAACCATCCTTGGATCCCTGGGATAAAACCCCCTTGATCTTGGTGAATTATTGATGTACTGTTAGATTTGGTTGGCTAGATTTTTGTGTTCATGAGGGATATTGGTCTGTAGTTATTTTTGCTGTTGTTATGTCCTTTTCTGGCTTTGGTATCAGGGTGATATTAGCTTCACAGAATGAGTTAGGGAGGATTCCCTACTTCTCAAGCTTTAGTAATAGTTTCAGTAGAATTGCTACCAGTTCTTCAAGTGTTTAGTAGAAGTTGGCTGTGAATCTGTCTGGTCCTGGGTGTATTTTTTTGTTTGGATATTTTTATCACTGATTCAATCTCACTACTTATAATTAGTCTGTTCAGAGTTTCTATTTCTTCCTGATTCAAGCTTGGAGTGTTGTATGTTTCCAAGAGTTTATCCATTTCCTCTAGATTTTCTGGTTTGTGCACATAGAGGTGTTCATAGTAGTCTCAGATGATCTTTTGTATTTCCATGGTATCAGTAGTAATGTTTCCCTTTTCATTTCTGATTGAGCTTATTTGAATCTTCTCTCTTTTCTTGGTTAATTTAGCTAACTATCAATTTTGTTTATCTTTTCGAAAACAAATTTTTCTTTTTATAGATCATTTGTATTTGGCAGGGGTTCAATTTCTTTTAGATCCTCTCTGATGTTTGTTATTTGTTTTCTGCTGCTGCCTTTGGGTTTGGTTTGTTCTTGGTTTTCCAGTTGCCTAAGGTATTATGTTAGGTTGTTGGTTTGTGATTTTTCTTTCTGATGTAGACATTTGGCAATATAAACTATTGTCTTAGCACTGCTTTTCCTGTATCCCAGAGATTTTAATAACTTGGGTTACTGTTATCATTTGTTTGAAAACTTTTTAAATTTTCTTCTTGATTCCATCATTTATCCAAAGATTATTCGGGATCAGATTAATTTCCATGTATTTTTATAGGTTTGAGAGTTTCCCTTGCCATTGATTTCTAGTTTTATTTTCCTGTGGTCTGAGAAGGTACTTGTATGATTTGGAATTTTTTTTATTTATTTAGGCTTATTTTGTGGCCTCTCATATGGTCTATCTTGGAAAGATTCCATGTGCTGATGAGAAGAATGTATATTTTGAATTTTTTTGTAGAATATTCTGTAAATATCTGTTAGAGTCCAGTTTCAGTCCAGTGTTTATTTGTTGACTTTCTGCCTCCATGATCTGTCTAGTGCTGTCAGTGGAGTGTTGAGGTCCCAAACTATTATTGTATTGCTGTCAGTCTCTTTTCTTGGGTCTAGTAGTAGATCTTTTATTAATGTGGAAGCTCTTGTGTTGGGTGCACATATATTAAGGATTGTTATATCTTCAATTATACATATATAATTGAACCCTTTATTATTATATGATGACATTCTTTTTCTTTTTTTTTTACTGTTATTGATTTAAAATCTATTTTATCTGATAGAAGAAAAGCTACTTCTGCTCATTTTTGGTTTCCATTTGTGTGAAATATTTTTCCCATCTTTTTGCCATGAGTCTATAAGGATCTTTATGAGTTAAGTGGGTCTCTTGAAGGTAGCAGATATTTGGATTGTGTTTTTGTAAGACATTCTGCCAATATACATCCTTTCAGTGGGACACTTAGACCATTTACATTCAAAGTTAATATTGGTATTTGAAATACTATTCCCATCACCAAGCTGATTGTTACCTAGTTGCTTGTTTTTCCATTCTGTTACTGTTCTACAAGTCTTGTGAGTTATACTTTAAAGTGTTTTTATATTGATGCATATAGACCTTTCATTTTGATATTTGAAATTCCTTTGAGTATTTCTTGTAATGCTGTTCTAGTGGCAGCAAGTTTCCTAAATGTTTGATTGCCTGAGAAAAAGTTTATTTCTTCTTCATTTATGAAACTTAGTTTAGCAGAATACAAAATTCTTGGCTGGCAGTTATTCTCCTCTAGGAGACTTAGGACCCTAATCCCTTATGACTTGTAAAGTTTCTGCTGAGAAGTATGCTCTTAATCTGATAGGTTTTCCTTTATATGTTATTTGATACTTTTGTCTCACTGGTCTTAGAATTCTTTCCTTCATATTGATTTTAGATATCCTGATTACTATATACCTTAGCGATATCCTTTTTGCAATTAATCTGTTGGTATACAGAAATGCTACTGATTTTTGTATGTTGATATTGTATTTGCAATATTACTGAATTTATGAGTTCTAACGGTTTTTTGTTGGAGTCTTTAGGTTTTTCCAATTATAAGATCGATACGATCTTATAATAAGGATGATTTAACTTCTTCCTTTCTAATTTGGATGCCCTTTATATTTTTCTCTTGTCTGATTGCTTTAGCTAGGGCTAAAATATTCAAAGATAAGAGTTTCATGTAATAGAAGTCTTAATCTGTGAACCTGGGAAAAGTCAGGATGTCAGGATGATGTTGGCCTCATAGCATGAGTTAGGGAGAGCCTTCCTCCTCAAGTTTTTTTGAATGGTTTCTGTTGAAATTGTATCAGTTCTTCTTTATACATCTGGTAGAAGTTGGCTGTGAATCTATCTGGTTCTGGGCTTTTTTTTTTTTTTTTTTTTGGTTGGTAGGCTTTTTATTACTGATTCAGTGTCAGAACTCATTAGTTTCTTCAGGGATTCTGTGTTTTCCTGGTTCAATCTTTGGACATTGTATGTGTCTAGAAATTCACCGATTTTTCCTAGGTTTTCTAATTTATGTGCATAGAGCTGTTCGTAACAGTCTCGAAGGGTTTCTTTTATTTCTTTGGGGTTGGTGGTAATGTCCTCTTTCTCATATCTGAATGTGTTTATTTCAATATTTTCTCATTTTTCTTTATTATTCTAGTTAGCAGTCTACCAATCTTATCCTTTTGAATAAAAAACTCCTGGTTTCCTTTATCTCTTGAATTTTTTTTACATGTCAATTTCATTCAGTTCATCTCTGATTTTGGCTATATCTTGTACTGCTAGCTTTGGGGGTTAGTTTGCTCTTGTTTCTCTAGGATTTCTTTTTTTTTTTTTTTTTGAGATGGAGTCTCACTCTGTCACACAGGCTAGAGTGCGGTGGCGTGATCTTGGCTCACTGCAACCTCTGCCTCCCGGGTTCAAGCGATTCTCCTGCCTCAGCCTCCGGAGTAGCTGGGACTACAGGTGCACGCCACCATGCCCAGCTAATTTTTTTATTTTTAGTAGAGACGGGGCTTCACCATGTTGACCAGGCTAGTCTTGAACTCCTGACCTCAGGTGATCCACCCGCCTCGGCCTCCCAAACTGCTGGGATTGCAGGAGTGAGCCACCACACCCAGCCTGTTTCTCTAGGTTTCTTAAGATGCAATGTTAGATTGTCAATTTGAGATCTTTCTAACTTAAATTTTTTTTATTTCAATAGGTTTTTGGGGAACAGGTGTTTGGTTACATGAATAAGTTCTTTAGTGGTGATTTCTGACATTTTGGTGCACCCATCACCCAAGCAGTGTACACTGTACCCAACATGTAGTCTTTTATCCCTCACCCTCCCATCCTTTCCACTGAGTCCCAAAAGTCTGTTGTATCATTTTTATGCCTTTACATCCTCATAACTTAGCTCCCAATTATGAGTGAGAACATAAAATGTATGGTTTTCCATTCCTGAGTTACTTCACTTAGAATAATAATCTCCAATTCCATCCAGGTTTCTGTGAAAGCCATTATTTTGTTCCTTTTAATGGCTGAGTAATATTCCATGGTGTACATACATACCACATTTTTTGTATCCACTAGTTGATTGATGGCCATTTGGGTGGGTTCCATATTTTTGTATTTGCAAATTGTGCTGCTATAAACATGTGTGTGCAAGAATCTTTTTTGCATAATTACTTCTTTTTCTCTGGGTAGCTACCTAGTAGTGAGATTGTTGGATCAAATGGTAGATCTACTTTTAGTTCTTTAAGCAATCCCCACACTGTTTTCTATAGTGGTTGTACTATGTCATTTTCACAATATTGATTCTACCCATCCATGAGCATGGGATGTATTTCCTTTTGCTTGTGTCATCTATGATTTTTTTCAAACTATACTATAAGGCCATAGTCTCCAAAACAGCATGGTACTGGTATAAAAATAGGCACATAAGGCCAGGCACAGTGGCTCACGCCTGTAATCCCAGCACTTTGGGAGGCTGAGGTGGGCAGATCATGAAGTCAGGAGATCGAGACCATCCTGGCCAACACGGTGAAACCCTGTTTCTACTAAAACATTCAAAAAGTTAGCTGGGCATGGTGGCGGGCACCTGTAGTCCCAGCTACTCGGGAGGCTGAGGCGGGAGAATGGCATGAACCCAGGAGGCAGAGCTTGCAGTGAGCCGAGATCACGCCACTGCACTCCAGCCTGGGTGACAGAGCGAGACTCCATCTCAAAAAAAAAAAAAAAGGCACATAGACCAATGGAAAAGAATAGAGAACCCAGAAATAAAGCCAAATACTTACAGCCAACTGATCTTCAACAAAGCAAAGATTATATATATATATATATATACCCTTCTAGACGTTGGCTTAGGCGAAGACTTCATGACCAAGAACCCGAAAGCAAATGAAACAAAAACAAAGATAAATAGATGAGACTTAATTAAACTAAAATACTCCCGCAGTTACAGGCCTTGCTCAGCTCCCACGCAGCCCAAAAGGCCAGTCTCACTCTCACCATGTTCCCTGCAACAGCACCAAGTTTGTTTCCAGGCAGTGGGTGAGCAGGGCTGAGAACTTGCCCCACTCTACCAGCCTCCTTGATGTGAAAGTAAGCAGAGCTTTCAGGTTTCATACCCCCAACTTGCCGCAGCTTCTGTGCTGTGTCTGCACTCTGCATTCACCCCGTCCCTCAAATTCTGTCCAGGAAACTATGCGTTCAGTTGAAATTGTTATAAAGTTCAACTTGAAGTTTACTTCTCCCTGTGGTCTTTTCCCAGTTCCTCTGGCAGCCCTTCCCAAGGACCTCTGTAAGACAAAGTCAGAAATGGCTTTCCTGGGGACCAAGAGAGCCCACAGGGCTCTTCCCCATGCTTCTTCTACCGCTGTGTTTGGCTCAGCTCTCTAAAATTGTTTCTGTTCCAGGTAAGGTCAAATCCTTCTCCCATGATCTGGAACTTCATGTTCCCCAGTGATGATGTGTATTTGGGGGCAGATGATCCCCCTTTCACACTTTCACACTTTGGGCACTCACAATGTTTGGGCTGTCTCCCAGGGCCTGCAGGAGCAATTCACTTCTTTCAAAGGGTCTATGGATTCTCTTGGCTTTCCTGGTATGTTCCTGTGGTAGTTCTTGGAGCAAAAGTTTACAACGTGAGTCTCCACATGCTGCTCTGTCTGTCTGAGTGGGAGCTATAATGTAGTCCTGTCTCCTATCTGCCATTTTGCTAACCCCTCAAAATTTGTCTTCCTCTTCATTCACTTTTATTGTTCTATAATACTTTTTTATATGACTATATTATAATTTGTTCATTTTTCTGTCAATAAATATTTAAAATGTTGCTCTGTGATATAGTTTGGCTGTGTCCCCACCCAAATCTCATTTCGAATTGTAGCTCCCATAATTCCCTTGTATTATGGGAGGGACCCATTTGGAGATAACTGAATCGTGGGGCAGTTTCCCCCATACCATTCTCGTGGTAGTGAATAAGTCTCATGAGATCTGATGGTTTTATAAGGGGAAACCCTTTTCACTTGACTCTCATTCTCTTCTTTGTCTGCTGCCATGTGACATTTGCCTTTTACCTTCTGCCGTGATTGTGAGGCCTCCCCAGCCACACAGCGGCGGTTTGTCCGCAGGCGCAGGTGTTCTGGAGATGACGCCCTTCCCAGAGCTGGAGGAGAGACTGACCTGCCTAGGGGGTTTGAAGGAAGACTGTGGCTTGGCCTGTGGTGGTCACTGTTGGGAGCCTGTCTGGCTGCAGGACTGCTCCCCACCTGGGCCCTGGACTGTGGGAAGTGACCCCTGCAGCCACGTGGAACTGTGAGTTCATTAAACCTCTTTCTTTTGTAAATTGTCCCATCTGGGTTATGTCTTTATCAGCAGCATGAAAACGGACTAATACACTGTGTATGTTGTTAGAAGTGTGAGAAGTTCTCTGGGGCAAATACTTATGAGTAGAATTGCTGTATAATAGAGTATGCATATCTTCAATTTTACCTTGGTGAGTTTATTGTGAGAGCTTATTGTGATATTATTTTTAATCTCTTTAGTTACTAATGAGTTTGAACATTTTAAATTATGTTTATTGGTTGTTCTTATTTTCTTATTTGTGAAATGCATTTTTGTGTCTTTTGTCCATTTTTCTACTGAACAGTGTTTTAAATTTATTTTTATTAATTGCTAATGTCATCTTGGTACTAATACATGTGTTATATGTGTTGAGGATACCTTCCTTTAATTTGTGGCTTATCTTTTTGCTTTTCTCATGGTGACTTTGATCATCAGAATTTTTTTATTTAATGTGTTCATATTTATTAATCTTCTTTTATAGTTTGTACTTTTTGAGCCTTGTTTAAGAAATACTTCCCAGACACCCTAACATTTGATGCTCAAATTACTATAGCTTGAACTTTCATTGGCCTGATATCTTGAACTTAGCAACCCTCCCCTTCTGGAATGTATACACGTGTATCTGGAATTTTTCAAAAGTGTACAGTAAATGTGTTCACAAGCCTGTTGCCCACTATAATTACCACATTACAACTGCCATGATATTTTTCTCCTATTCCTTCAGCTAATATCCACCGCTCTTGAAGCAGTTTAGTGGAGCCTCACTGTAGCTTGCATTGGGATTATCCTTCAGAAAATTGTCAGTATCTATGCTTAGGGTGTTATTTTTCTAAGTCACATGTCTTTGGGGCATTAGAGGATGCTGGGCTCTTTGTGGAGATAGGGAGAATGTCTGTCCCCTAGGCACCAAAGCTATGTTACCTGAATGTAATATATCTTGATATCTCTTAACAAAACAAAAACAAACTAAAGCTAAACAAAAGGTCCATGCTCATTTCTACAATCACAAGTAATGTTTCAGTCATAATATTATCTCAGTTCATACATAGTATAGCAAAATTTTTTACTCACTCTTATGTTACACAAAGCTTCAGAAATAGAGTCCTTGCTCAACCATAAACGTCATTTATACTTAAAAACCAGAACACTTAACCTACACATTCATTTGGTTTTTACAGTCTTTACTCTAGTATGAAGTGAAGAAATTATGAGATCTATATATTCTCCATGGCATGGTTTTGTTCTTCCAATTTCTTGGGAGCAAATATTTGGACAAAAAGACCTACTTAGAATGTTTAAAGATAATTTTCTGAGACAATCAAATAAAAATCCATATTAAAATATTCCTAACTCCTCATAGTTCAGCTAAAGATATACGTAATTTATTAAACAGTACAGTTGAAACTTAAGTCTATAGTCTCTGCATATAGCTTAACAATTTTCCCCAAAATAAGATGAAGGAATACTGTACCCCAAAGCTGACTGAAAATCTTCATCTCTAAAGAGATGGAACTTCTTGCAGACCTTGAAGTGACAAACTTCTGTCCATCCCACCTATTCACCAAAGATTTCAAAAAAGATCTTAAAGCCTGAGTTTCATGTCATATACTTCATTTCTATTAGTAAAAATATCTTAGATTATAAAGCTACTGTTGCAGGGACAAAATTGTGTGGGAATAAACAATGTGGGGCAGGAGATGTTCAGAACTGGAATAGATAACTTCTTAGCTATTTTGGTTAAGTATTTGTGGTAGATTAAGGATGGCTTCAAATTCTGTGACATTTATTCCATCAAGTGTTGGTGTTTACTTCCCCTACATTTGAATCTGGGCTGGCTAGTCCCTGCTCTGGCTAATGGAGTATAGTGGAATTGATGCTGTGCCATTGCTGGGCCTAGCTGGTAAAAGTACTGGAAGCTTCTTGCTTGGTTTCATGGAGCCCTGAGCCACCATGTCTCAAAATCCTGCTAAAAGGACCATGTGGAGAAGCTCTGAGACTCCATGGGGAGGAGGAGGAGTACCATTGAGCTGCTCTTGTCAAGGAACCAGGAATATGAGTGATGTGTCTTGGATCCTCTATACCAGCCAAGCCACCACCTGAATACATTTTTCCCTTGGTATCTACAGGGGATTTCAGGACACCTGTGGATATCAAAATCCACAGATTCCCAAGTCCCTTATATAAAATGACATAGTATTTGCATATAATCTAGGCACATTCTCCCATGCACTTTAAATCACCTCTAGATTTGTAACCCTAAAATCAGAATCAACACTTATGCAGTCATTCACACAGCAATTTTATTTTTTTCAGAGCAGCAGTTTTTCAGAGCAGAAAAAAATTTGAGTCTCTTTATGCACATATTCCTAGTTGAGGTTGAACAAAGTGATAGTCTGCCTTTTTGTTTCAGCTCTCATATTTTAAACAAGTGTCCTCTTTGCTATCTATTTAGTGCCATGGTTTTTGCATTTTTCTGCTTTTTTTGGGGGTGATTTTGCTGTTTAGAATGGCCCACAAGCATAGTGTCGAAGTGCTTTCTAGTGTTTCTAAGCACAAGAAGGCTGTGATGTGCCTTATAGAAAAATAATGTATAATATAAGCTTTGTTCAGGTATGAATTATAGTGCTGTTGGCTGCGAGTTTAGTAAAAATAAATCAACTATATATTAAATAAGAAATACACATAAAACAAGGTTATGTATTGATGAGATGATGGAAATATTATGGCCTAAGAGGCTCACACACACCTAAACCTGAATTTTCCCTAGGAACAGTAGTTCAGTATTTCCTAATTTGGTGCTAATGACAATGCTATAGAACATAAATACCACGAATAGGCCAGGCACGGTGGCTCACGCCTGTAATCTCAGCACTTTGGGAGGCCGAGGCGGGTGGATCACGAGGTCAGAAGATCAAAACCATCCTGGCTAAAGTGGTGAAACCCCGTCTCTACTAAAAATACAAAAAAATAGCCGGGCGTGGTGGCAGGTGCCTGTAATCCCAGCTACTCAGGAGGCTGAGGCAGGAGAATGGTGTGAACCCGGGAGGCGAGGCTTGCAGTGAGCCAAGATCGCGCCACTGCACTCCAGCCTGGGTGACAGAGCGAGACTCCATCTCAAAAAAAAAAAAAAAAAAAAAAAAAGAACATAAATGCCATGAATAATGAGCATAGACTGTTCTGCATTCTGCTTACTCATTCTACTGTTGCTGGACACATGGATTGTTTCCACTTTTTGGGTATTGTGAATGATGCTGCTATAAACATTGGTATACAAGTATCTGTTTCAATCCCTGTTTTCAGTTCTTTTGGGTGTATACCTAGGAGTAAAATTGTTGGGTCATACAATAATCCTATGTTTAACTTTTTGAGAAACCTCCAAACTGTTTTCCATAGTGGCTGCACCATTTTGCATTCCCGCCAGCAATGTGCAAGGATTCTAATTTCTCCATATCCTCAACAAAACTTGCTGTTTTCCTTTACATTTTTTATTATAGCTATTATAGTAAACATGAAGTTGTGTCTCCAATGAGTTGTCTTTGATTTGAATTTTCCTAATAACGAATGATGATGATATATATATCTTCTTACCAAAAAAGTATACTCTTGTAATTTGCCTATTTTTAAAATGGGTTTTTAGATGGTTGCCGAGTTATAGACCTTTATATAGTTTGGATGTTAAGTCCTATCAGATTATGATATGCAAATATCTTTTCTCACTCTCTTCATTATTTGATGTACAAGAGTTCTTCATCTTAATGAAGTATTTTTTTATTTTTTGTCTGTGCTTTTGGTGTCATATTTATAAAACCATTGCAAAATTCAAGGTAATAAAAACTTGCCCATATCTTTCCTCCAAAGAGTTTTATTATTTTAGCTCTTAGATTTAGGCCTTTGATTCATTTGTATTAATTTTAGTATATGATATAATGTACAGGTTGAACTTCATTCTTTTGCATATGGTTATCCAGTTTTCCCAGCACTATTTATTGAAGAGATTGTTCTTTCCCCATTAAATGATCTCAGAACTCTTGTTGAAAAATTTTTAATCAATTCCACTGGTTTATATGTCTGTACATATGACAGCACTATTTTGATTACTGTAGCTTTGTAGTAAGTTTCAAAATCAGAAAGTATGAACTTTCTAATGTTCTTTTTCAATATCGTTTTGGCTACTCCGGGTCTCTTGAAATTTCATATAAATTTTAGGGTAGGTCTTTCCATTTCTGTTAAAAATATCGAAATTTTCATAGTAATTGCATTGAATCTGTGGATTGATTTGGGTAGTATTGCCATTTAAATTTTTTTATTTTTAATTTTTGATAGTATATAGTAGGTGTATATATTTTTGGGATACATGAGATGTTTTGGTGTAATGTGAAATAAGCACATCATGAAAAATGGGGTATGCATCCCCTCAAGCTCTTATCCATTGAGTTGCAAACAATCCAATTACACTCTTTAAGTTATTTTAAAATGTACAGCTACTGAAACTCTGAAAACTTTTATACTTTCTGTCTCTATGAATTTGACTACTCTGAGTACTTCATATAGGTGAAATCTTATAGTATTTGTCTTTTTGTGACTGGCTGTTTTACTTAGCGTAGTGATCTCAAGGTTAATCCATGTTGTAGCCTGTGTCAGAATTTTCTTCCTTTTTAAAGCTGAATAATATTTCATTGTATGTATATATGTGGGATGTATATATATACAATGTATTGCAATGTGTATACATATATACACACATATACATGGCATTTTGAATATAAGCCATTTTAACTGGAGTGAGATGATATTGTATTTTTGATTTGCATTTCTCTGATGATAAATTATGTTGAGCACCTTTTCATATGCCTGTTTGTCACTTATAGGTCTTCTTTTTGAGAAATGTCTATTCAAATATTTTGCCCATCTTTTGATCAGATTATTAGATTTTTTAAATACAGTTGTTCGAGCTCCTTATATATTCTGGTTATTAATCTCTTGTCAGATGAGTATTTTGCAAATATTTTCTCCCATTCTGTGGGTTGTTCTTCATTGTGTTGATTGTTTTCTTTGCAGTGCATTAGCTTTTTAACTCGATGTGATATCATTTGTCCATTTATGTTTTGGTTGCTTGTGTTTGTGGGGTATTGCTCCAGAAAATTTTGCCTAGACCAATGTCCTGGAGATTTTTCTCAATGTTTTCTTGTAGTAGTTTCATAGTGTGAGGTACTAGATTTGTCTTTAATCCATTTTGATTTGATTTTTTTTATATGGGGGAAAATAGGGGTCAAGTTTCATTCTTCTGCATTTGGATATCCAGTTTTTCCAGCACCATTTGTTGAAGAGATTGTCTTTTCCCCAGTGTATGTTCTTAGCACCTTTGTCAAAAAGGAGTTCACTGTAGGTGTGTGGATTTGTTTCTGAGTTCTATATTCTGTTCCATTGGACTATGTGTCTATTTTTATGTCAATATCATGCTGTTTTGGGTTACTATAGCTCTGTAGTATGATTTGAAGTCAGGCAATGTGATTTCTCCAGTTATATTCTTTTTACTTAGGATAGCTTTTGCTACACTGGGTCTTTTTTGGTTCCAACTACATTTTAGGATTTTTTTTTCTATTTCTATGAAGAATGTCATTGGTATTTTGATAAGGATTACATTGAATCTGTAGATTGCTTTGTGTAATGTGGACATTTTTAACAATATTGATTCTTTCAGTCCATTAACATGGAATATCTTTTCCTGTTTTGTTGTCCTCTTCAATTTCTTTCATCAGTGTTTTATAGTTTTCCTTATATAAATATTTCACTTCTTTGGTTAATTCTTAGGTATTTAATTTAATGTGTGTCTGTTGTAAATGGGATTACTTTTTAAATTTCTTATTTACATTGTTTTCTGTTGGCATATAGAAATGCTCCTGATTTATGTATGTTGATTTTGTATCCTACAACTTTACTAAATATCTTTATCAGTTCCGACATTTTTCTTGTGGAGTCTTTAGGTTTTTCCAAATACAAGATTATATCATCTGCAAACAAAGATAATGTGACTTCTTCCTTTACAATTTGGATGCCTTAATATCTATGTCTTTTTTTTATTATACTTTAAGATTTAGGGTACATGTGCACAATATGCAGGTTAGTTACATATGTATACATGTGCCATGCTGGTGTGCTGCACCCGTTAACTCGTCATTTAGCATTAGATATATCTCCTAATGCTATCCCTCCCCCCTCCCCCCACCCCACAACAGTCCCCAGAGTGTGATGTTCCCCTTCCTGTGTCCATGTGTTTTCATTGTTCAATTACCACCTATGAGTGAGAACATGCGGTGTTTGATTTTTTGTCCTTGCGATAGTTTACTGAGAATGATGATTTCCAATTTCATCCATGTCCCTACAAAGGACATGAACTCATCATTTTTTATGGCTGCATAGTATTCCGTGGTGTATATGTGCCACATTTTCTTAATCCAGTCTATCATTGTTGGACATTTGGGTTGGTTCCAAGTCTTTGCTATTGTGAATAGTGCCACAATAAACATACGTGTGCATGTGTCTTTATAGCAGCATGATTTATAGTCCTTTGGGTATATACCCAGTAATGGGATGGCTGGGTCAAATGGTGTTTCTAGTTCTAGATCCCTGAGGAATCGCCACACCGACTTCCACAATGGTTGAACTTGTTTACAGTCCCACCTATCTATATCTATGTCTTGTTCTATTGCTTTAGCTAGGACTTTCAGTACTATGTTGAATAACAGTGGTGTCAGTGGGCATCCTTGTCATGTTCCAGATCTTAGAGGAAAGGCTTTCAGTTTTTCCCCATTTAGTATGATACTAGCTGTGGCTCTGTCATTTATGGCTTTTATTATGTTGAGGTATGTGCCTTCTATTCCCAGTGTTTGAGGGGTTTTATCATGATGAGCTGTTGAATTTTATCAAATTTGTTTTCAGCATCAATTGAAATTATTGTCTTTATTCTTCATTCTGTTGATATGATGTATCACACTGATTAATTTGTGTATGTTGAACCATCTCTTGCATCCCAGAGATAAGTCCCACTTGGTCATGAAGAATAAATCTTTCTAATGTATTGTTGAAGTTGGTTTGCTAGTATTTTGTTGAGGGATTTTCATCAATATTGATCAGAGATATTGGCCTGTAGTTTTCTTTTTTTTATGTGTCTGTGTCTTGTTTTGTTATCAGAGTTACACTGGCCTCATACAGTGAGTTTGGAGGCATTCCCTCATCCTCTATTTTTTGGAATAGTTTGAGTAGGATTGGTATTAGCTCTTTAAATGTTTGGTAGAATTCAACAATGAATTCTTCAGGTCCCAGGCTTTTTATTACTGGGAGACATTTTATTATGGCTTTGATCTCATTACTTGTTATTAGTCTGTTCAGGTTTTGGATTTCTTCCTAGTTCACTCTTGGTAGGTTGTATGTATCTAGGAATTTGTCAGTTTCTTCTGAATCTTCCAATTTATTGGTGTATAGTTGCTCATAGTAGGCACTTATGATTCTTTGAATTTCTGTGATATTAGTTTTAATCTCTCCCATTTCATTTATGATTTTATTTATTTGGGTCTTTTTTCTTTTTTAGTTAGCCTGGCTAAAGGTTTGTCAATTTTGTTTAACTTTTCAGAAAACCAACTTTTAGTTTTATTGATCTTTTGTATTATTTTAAAATTTCAACCTGATTGATTTCTGCTCTGATATTTATTATTTATTTTCTTCTACTAGTTTGGGTTTCATTTGGTCTTGCTTTTCTAGCTCTTTAAGATGCATCCTTAGATTGTTTATTTGAAAATTTTCTTCTTTTTTTTGATGTAGGCACTTATAGCTATAAACTTCCCTCTTGGTACTGCTTTTGCTGTATCCCATAGGTTTTGGTATGTTGCGTTTTCATTATCATTTGTTTCAAGAAAATTTTTAATTTCTTTCTTAATTTCTTTATTAATCCACTGGTCATTCAGGAGCATATTATTTAATTTCCATGCATTTTTCAATGTATAGTTTCCAAAATTCCTCTTTTTATTAATTTCTAGTTTTATTCCATTGTGGTCAGAGGAGATGCTTGATATTATTTTAATTTTTGGAATGTTTTAAGGCTTTTTTGTTACCTATCATATGGTCTATCCTTGAGAATTATCCATGTGCTGTGGGGTATTGCCATCTTAACAATATTAAATCTTATATCCATAAACATAGGGTGTCTTTTCATTTATTTTAGTCTCTTTAATTTCTTTCAGCAATATTTCATAGTTTTCAGCATACAAATCTTGTGCCTTCTTAAGTTTATTCCTAAACGTTATATTCTTTTTCATAAGTTGAATTGTTAATTTCCCTTTCAGAATGTTTATAAATATTGTATAGAAATGCAACTGATTTTTTGCATGTTGAAATTGTATATAGAGACTTCAGTAAATTTATTTATTAGCTCTAATAGTTTTCTTTGGAACATTTAGGGAATTCTACATATAAGATCACGTCATCTGTGAATTTTATTTCTTTCTTTCCAATTTGGATACTTTTTATTTCTTCTTAATTACTCTGGTTAGAACTTCTGGTATTATATTGAATAGAAGTGGTGAAGTTAGCATTTCTTGTCTTCTTCCTGATGTTAGAGGAAAAGCTTTCTGCCTTTTCCAGTATAATCATTTTAGCTGTTAGCTTATCATATATGGCCTTTATTACTTTGAGGCCATTCTTTCTATACTTAATTTGATGAGAGTCTTTATCATGAAAGTATAGTGAATTATGTCAAATGCTTTTTCTGAATTTATTTGAGATGATGATATGTGAGTTTTGTCCTTAATTCCTATATTATGATATATTACGACGATTACTTTTTGTAAGTTGAACCACCCTTCCGTACCTGGGATAAATTTCACTTTGTCTTGGAATATAATCTTTTTAATGTCCTGCTTAATTTAATTTGCTAATATTTTGTCGAAGGTTTTTTATTTATATTCATAAAAGATATGGGCTGTAGTTTTCTCTTTTTGTGTGGTGTCTTTCTCTGGCTTCAATTTTAGGTAAATGCTGTCTCATAGAATGAGTTGGGAAGTGTCCCTACTTTTGCAGATATTTGGAAGAGTTTGAAATGGATTTATGTAATTTTTCCTTAAGTGTTTGGTAGCATTCACTAGTGAAGCCATATGGTCCTGAGCTTTTCTTTGTTAGGAGGTTTTTAATTACTACCTTCAATCACTTTGTTTGTAACTGGTCTATTCAGACTTTATATTTCTTCTTGATTAAGTCTTAGCAGGTTGTATATTTCTAGGAATTTTTCCATTTTTCCAATTTGCTGGTATATAACTGTCCATAATAGTCCCTTAATATCCTTTTTTTTTCCTGAGGCATCCGTTGTAATATCTCCTCTTTCGTTTGTATTTTATTTGAGTCTTCTCCCTTTTTTTCTTAGTCTAGCTAAGGATTTGTTGATCTTATTTTTTACAAAAACCAGTTCTTAGTATTGATTATTTTGTATTTGATTTATTTTTGCTCTGATCCTTGTTATATGCTTTATTCTGCTAACTTTGGGTTTAGTCAATTTTTCTTTTTCTAGTTTCTTGAGGTATATGGTTGGGTTATTTATTTGAAATTTTTCTTATTTCTTAATATAGATGTTTATTGTTATAAGCTTTTTTTCTTATTACTGCTTTTGCTGCAGACCATAAGTTTTGTTATGCTGTGTTTTAGTTTACATTCATCTCAAGATATTTTTAAATTTTTTTAATTTCTTCTTTGACTCTGATAGTTATCGTGCATTAGATAAGATAACTGCTGCACCTAGTCTTGTCAGACTGGCTTTGTGTAAGAGATGAATCTCACCAATCAGCCTGGTCAGAGATTCTAGATCCCTCTCAAATCCTCTTGCTTGTCCGAACCACAGTCTGTGTTCATAATGGCCCCAAGTAGATAAGGATGTGCCAAGTCCTGTTATTGCCTTCAGATAGGTGAAGTAGAAACCACCTCCTCAAGATGCAGCTGAAAAGGTTGGGGGTGTTAGATGAGTATTCCAGTTCATTCTATCCTCAGGGAGAAACTAAAAGCTGGAGTTTATCTAACACTCTCTTAATAAACTACCTTTTTGTTCTTTGTGATCTAGGGAGTCTCATAAATTCAGAGCCTTGTCAATTCTCAGAGCTAGGTGATTTAGGAGCCAGACTCTGAGGTGGGAGCTGCAAAAGTTGGGGTGTTTGGCTCTGTGTCCCCACCCAAATCTCACCTTTAATTGTAGTTCCCATAATCCCCACATGTCATGGGAGGGACCCAGTGGGAGGTAATTTAAACATGGGGGTGGTTACCCTCATGCTGTTCTCATGATAGTAAGTTCTTATGAGATGTGATGGTTCTATAAGGGGCTTTTCGCCCTTTGCTTGGCACCTCTCCTTCCTGCTGCCATGTGAAGAAGGACATATTTGCTTCTCCTTCCACCATGATCATAAGTTTCCTGAGGCCTCCCGAGCCATACAGAACTACGAGTCAATTAAACCTCTTTACTTTATAAATTACCCAGTCTTGGGCAGTTCTTTTATAGCAGCGTGAGAAAGGACTAATATAGGGTGTTTGATGCATGCATAAACTGCTTCTAGAAAGAATCTATACACATGGATTTATGTCTGCCACTGTCTGAGAGATGAGGCCTGGGAAGTACCTATACTTCCATTCAGGCTTGTGGAAGTCTATAGTTTATTTGCCCCATCTGCTCCCAGATATAGGCTAGCCAGAAGCCTGACTCTCTGGCAAAAGATGTAAAAGTGTGCAGACAAACCACTTCCGGGAGATATAGGGAGCTGGACATTTTAGCCCATTCCCTGTGGACTTATCTCAGGCACTACAGCTACTGGACATTCCTTTGTACTCATTCAAAACCACCTCTTTGTTGTGTGCGGCCTAGGGAAACCTGAGAATGCTGAGTACCTTTCATTTTCAGGGCTATGTGATTTGAGAGCAAAAGCCTCCGGGGAAACCATAAAAGTTGGGGCACTATATATGTGGTCCAAACCCTTTACTCCTCAGTGAGAAGCGGGGTATTGGAGATTCCTTCCTGATTATATGGTATTGTCACTGGTGGAGGGTGTCCAGGTTCTTGGCATCTTGAACAAAGAATTGGACAAAACGCACAAACAAAACAAGGAAGGAATGAAGGGATTTATTGAAAATGAAAGTACACTCCACAGTGTGGGTGTGGGCCTGAGCATAGGGGCTCAAAGGCCATGTTACAGAATTTTTGGGAGTTTAAATACACCCTAGAGGATTCCATTGGTTACTTCAAGTCTGCCCTATGTAAATGGAGAGGATGAAGTAAAGTAACAAAGTCATTTACTTGGCCAACGCTCTATGGAGAGGATATTTCCTGTTATAGCTGAAGTGTTAATTGGCCTTACGTTCCCTGCCTCCACACCCTATTTTCCTGCCTCATCTCCCCCCCAAGAGATGTGATCCCCATAAATCTTTATGGGAGACAGAAGAACCAAAGGTCTTTCTTCTGTAACTGCTTCATTCTGGCTTGGGGTGTAGTTTCTACCTATTGGGGATTATGAAACTCACCCTGCTCTATCTAGTGGAGGTAGGGTAGCTTCTTGATGGCCAGGGGTGGTGTCTTCACCTAGAACTGGCTGGAACCTTTTTTGCATGATCATCTGAAACTTGATGGTCCCTAGGCGACAGGAAATGAATTTGGTTAAAAGATTTAATGGGAACTTCAGGGGATAGATAGCTATACTGTCAGAAATGTTTGCTACAGAGATTTGCAGGAGAAAAAACAAAACCTGATCTGTTCCAGAATCTATGTGTTTCCTTAAAGTCTTAGCACAAACGACTCCATTTTGGTTTGGTTTGGTTTGGTCTACTGGGGCCTAGGGCATGAGCTCAGTCCAAAACAATGGCCTCCCAGAATTTTGTTTCAAAAATTCCCCCTTTTTGGTCAGGTTCTCACTTAGGCAAGAGTGTGACCAAAACTTAGGACCTTACTTAGCACCACTCTTAGTTACCATCATTTTGGGTTTCTGGTCTCAGTGCGTCATTCATAGGTTACAGTGTCCTCATGGTTGCACATTTCTTTCAGCTCTTGTTATTCCAGTTGAAGAGAGACCATATGGCATTCTGGAGATGGCTGGATGCAAGCATTTAAAACCTTCGAGAGAATACAGTGCACCAAGGAGACTATTATTATGATTATTGGGAGGATGATACCAAGAGTTTGGAGTATACTCTCTACCCAAGGTCCCCATAAACCAAACCTCCTAAAACTAAATAGATCAAAGAATGAGCTAGATAAAGAGTTTACTCACTTGACTAAGCAACTTCTTCATCAGTCCCCTACCACTGATTTTCTGTAATCTTCATTTGATGTATTTCCCCATAGGCTACAAGTGCTAGCAGCTGCACAGGTACTTTTCTGTTTAGCTAATTCTATTATTTAGCATAACTTTCACAAGAGAATCTAAAGTTTGTTGTGTAACTGTAGCCTTTACAGTAGAATTTGCTATAGAACCTATCATGAGGGATACATTTCTAATCATTGCTTCTTTTACTTTAAACCATGGAGAAAGGACCTAACAAATGATGCACTTTTAAAATAGTGAAGGCCTTTTGGCAATGTTCTCTTTAACCCATGATGTTGGTTAAGAGGAGTAAACCAATGTTTTGTTTTTGACTGATTATGAAGCAACATATGCAGCATTAAAGTTCCTTACCTACATTGTGCCTTCATCTTTTATTTATCAAAGTATAAGGTTATCCATGTATAAGGCTGGCTTTAAACTTCTGCACAACAAATAAAAGAATACCCCATAAGTGCACATAACAGACCCCCTTTCCACTTCTATTTTTCATAGAGGCATAAGCAAGAAAAAATATTCAAAGATAAGAGTTTCATGTAATAGAAGTCTTAATCTGTGAACTTGGGAAAAGCTGTTCACATCAAGGATGCCATCCTCTTCTTGGGAGAAATTTCTCTGGTTAGTTTTAGCTTGAGGGTTCCAATGGGTGCATACTTCCAAGAGTGTGGAGGGACCCTTCTCAGTTGTGAGATTATGAACCCAAAGCCCAAGGTCCTGAGGTTTTGTTGTAGTGTAGATGGCAAGGACAGTTTTGCTCTGATGTTATCAGAAGATCCAAACCATAAAAAGCATTCTTACCTGGTAAAAATACACTGTAGCATAATAATCTAGTGTTATAACATCAGCCCTCTTGCATGGGAAAGCTTTTATACAACCAGAAAACATGCATTGAAAATAACAAATGGGCCGGGCGCGGTGGCTCACGACCTGTAATCCCAGCACTTTGGGAGGCCGAGAAGGGTGGATCACCTGAGGTCAGGAGTTTGAGACCAGCATGGCCAACATGGTGAAACCTCATCTCTACTAAAAAATACAAAAATGAGCTGGGCGTGGTGGTGGGCACCTATAATCCTAGCTACTTGGGAGGCTGAGGCAGGAGAATTGCTTGAACCCGGGAGACAGAGGTTGCAGTAAGCTGAGATCGTGCCACTGCACTCCATAATGGGCAACAGAGAGAGACTGCACCTCAAAAAAAAAAAAAAGAAAAAGAAAAAGAAAAAATCGAATGAAATCCCTTTATAAAAGGTTTAAATGGCCCATCAGGTGACCAAATGTACATGAAGCTTTAATTGTCTTCCCAGGAATATGGGGCCAAGCATTGGTTATTAACTATTTTAAACAATTTCAGTATCAGCAGGTTTAACATGAAAACATGACAAAGCATTTTCTTGATATTTAATTAATTTTGGTTCTACATGGGTTAGTAGCTTTATACAAGGAAATTTGGTTATTTCTGTGGTTTACAATAACTTAACATAATAACCATAATTACAATTGATAGCATATAGTATTTTACAAATCCCATACAATTTTGGAACATATATTAGTATTATTCACAAAAATATAACCTAAAGAAGATTGAACATCATTTTGGCAATCCCATGTACCTAAACATGTCAAATAATCCTGTTTATGTCCTTTCTGGATGCTTCCAAGGGCCCTTTGATCCATCCAGAAAGCCAGGCATTAGGAAAGACAATTTTGAAACTGAAGTGTGATTTTGGAATTCTATATTACCATAAATTATTTATTTTGCCAAAATGATGTTTCAGAAATTTTAAAGAAGCAAAAACCTTTTACCAAAGAAAACCCCACATTGTACTGCTTTTCCACACCTTGCATGTAAAACTGTTTCTAGTAGTCTTAATTGCATGTTACAATGGTGACTCTTAGCAATTTTAACTTTAATGTAAAACCTGGTAAGTTATGTTCTGATAAGGTTTGACCATTTTCAGCATAGCTGGGGGCGTGGTGAACTCCACATATCCCCAGGCCTTACCTAGCTGGAAAGCAGGCAAGTTAAACAATTTTCAAAAGCCAAAGAAGCAGTTTATGACCTTAAAGCATTTAGCAAACCTAATATTTGAACATAATTTACACCACATGTTCACATTTTGAAGACAATTATATTTTACCAATGATCTTTAAAACCATCTTTATTTCCCAAAGATTGCTAAAGTCATGTGAACTAAAGGGCATTACACTTTCTACTTTTCTGATAAAATATTTGATTTAAGTTCTTCTTATCATTAAACTAATTAATTTAGAACTTCACGGAGGAGATTAACCAGTTTGCAGAGAGAAAGAGGCCAGAGACTGACTGGTAAGAAATTCTTACCCTTTTGGTGGCAGGCCAGGTTTCTGGTTTCTCTCTCCCTGAGTGGCCCTGGGGACCCTGCTTGACTATTTGCAAACACAGTGCCATGAATTAAGAATATTCATATATTGTTGACAAATTTTGGAGAACCTAGACAGAGAGAGAAATATGACCCAAATTCTATTTGTGAGAGTATACTCAACACACTTAAAGCATCAGGAAGCCTAAAATCCAAAAAGTTAGTTTAAGAATAAAAAGCTGGTGTGCTCCAATAATTCCTGCAGCCCGACAAAGGTAGCTTAGGAATTCCAGATAAATGGAACAAATGGTGAGTTGCTAGAAATGCATAGGAAACAAAGTAACTATTCACAGAACCGAATAAAAGGTTTCTGCTAGCATGGTTCTATATATATGGATACACAAGTAAAACCAGAAGAGAATAAACAGCAAACAAGTTAAAACTCGAAGCAAAAACAAATAAACAGGAAACCAACCTTAAATTTTCCTAATCAATTTACCCTGGAGGCTACAGTGTTGCCTAGGGCTCCAAAAACCCACATAATGAATATTTTATTCCTGATACACAATTCAATATCCTTAAGTTCATCAATATTATACCTCCTGTGCAATTAAGAAATTCACTTTAGGCACATCACCAATAAGTACTCTAGCAGTATCCACACAAAACAGTAAACGTAGTGTGAAGGAAGCAGTGCAAGCATGTATGTGAAATTTGGCTCCACACTAAATCCAGCTTCATGCTTAACTATATTAAAAAAAAAGAATTGCCAAACTGCCAATGCATTTCTTTACAGTGCTTATTTTACTGAAGACTATGAGCTTTAGCTATGAAAACGTTAGCCAAATGTTTCCAATTCTTTATCAGCTTTTAAAGAATATGTTATTATTTAAACTTTTTCCACAGCTTTCCCCCTACTTAATGGTTCCTTACTACACTGTTTCATAAATAACCTTTTCAAATCTGTAATTTGAACTACCTTTTAGATAACTTCTGAATTAGACAAAATTATTATTTTTCACTAATAACATAACCCTTTTTGGCACATTTTGTATACCGAATTACGTGTTAACCAGAATTTTATTCTTAGTAACCTAAAACTTTAGCAAAGCCCTAAAAAGCAAGAAATCCTGAACTATCAGATATGGGCATTTATAGATAAGAACAGTTCCACAATTTTAGAAACATATTGCCCCATATCACAACCCCTTCTTAATTGGAAATGACTCAGATATTAAATGAGCATCAAAAATAAGTTTAATATTTTAATTTACACAAAAAGTTTACCTAAAACATTTATCTCATTCACTGTACATAATTTTTACTTTTAACACAGGAGACCTGATACATCAATCAACATTACTTAAAATGAACATTGGTTTGGTCTGGAAAGGCAGGACAACTCGAAGTAGGGAGGGCGTTTGGAGGTTGTCAGATCATAGGTGGGAGACAAAGGGTTACATTCTTTTGAGTTTCTGATGAGCCTTTCCAAAGGAAGCAATCAGATATGCATTTATCTCAGTGAGACTTTGAATAAAATGGGAGGCAGGCTCGCCCCAAGCAGCTCCCAGCTCGAATTAACACTGACATTTAACAATATCTAACAAAGACAAACATAAAATTCAGACAAAATGTAGGCTGACAATTCTGAAGGCATTTCTATTTTTATTCCACCAAATAATTTTAAATCTAGCTTGTTTAGTAAAGTTATACTTTAAGTCACGTGAACTTGAAAATTGCTTAGACTTATTTACTTAATTTATGAGGCCCTTTTACTTGTAAGCCAATTTTGGTAGACACAACCTATAATAATAAGTATACATACAAATAAACACATCTAGACCTGTACACACACAAGTAAATGAAGATCCAATAGCTTGGAACCTTAGCCATGAGATAGCAATATAAGCCTGCCAGTTTTAATTTGCCCCAATAGATAATCCAATGAAGGCTATGCACCAAAATTTGGGGTAAAGTAGTCTCCACAGCAGTTTGATTTTTAAAGGCCAAACCTCCCCAGACTCCAAAGAGCCATGGGGCCAAACTGTACCAGAGGAGGGTGTCACATGTTAACCAGGCTTAGGAGCGAAGCACAAAAGCCTGGTTACATTCAATGCTATTCTACTTTCCCATTCAACAGTAAACTTGAGATTCCAAGCAATGTTGTGGCCAAACAGCATTACAATTGTGAGAGAAAATTCTAAGGAGGTCTTTTATTACTAGACCTCAGAACCTCTGCCAAGAGCGTCCTCTTTGCAGTGGTTGGGGTCTGCAGAACCTATGAAGCATCCTCCTGTGGAGTCCAATCTTAAGAGTTCCAGACGTTTCTAGCCTTAGGTAGGTGCCACATGCAGGTTTTCCCCTCCAGAGCATACCATGAGCTTTATAAGAATAACCATGAACTGTAATAAGATCTAGATGCTGGGTGGGCCTTTTTGTTCCTTAGCCAGTTGAGTATGATAAGGGAAGAATTCAGCATAAGAGAAGAAGGTTTACGTCCCCTTAAACATGTGCGAGTGTGCTCCAAGCTTCACTGCTGGTAGGGATCAGGAACCACTTGCGGAAAAGATAAAAAAATAAAATTCCTTCCCCCTTCGGGGCAGAGCAATTATTCCCATTCATTCCTAGGCCTTCAGGCAGTACTGATGAGTGATCTCAGCCAATTGCCCTCAATTTCCAAGGAGCTACTAGGAAACAGCCACTGAAAGACTGAAAAGGAAAGAGAGGAAAAGAAAATGAAAAAAGACCCTGCTCCCTTTAGCGAACCAGGCAGTGGCGGTAAGGCTTCCCTGCATGGAAACCTCTTAGTTTCACTGGCCATGGCCAGAAACCTGCAGTTGCTTCCATGTTTAGACGCTGTACACTGAGGGTCCCAGGTTGGAAAGGAAAAGAGGGAGAGCGCCTGTGTGGAGCAGAAAGAAGAGGGAGAAAAATGAATCCCAAACTTTAGGGTTATCTCTTCCTCCTGGCTGGGTCACCAAAATATGCTGGTGGAGAGTGTCCAGGTTCTTGGCATCTTGAACAAAGAATTGGACAAAACACAAAAACGAAGCAAGGAAGGAATGAAGGGATTTATTGAAGATGAAAGTACACTCCACAGTGTGGGAGCGGGCCCGAGCATAGGGGCTCAAGGGCCCCGTTATAGAATTTTTGGGAGTTTAAATACCCCCTAGAGGATGCCATTGGTTACATCGAGTATGCCCTATGTAAATTAAGTTACAAATTCATTTACTGTTGGGATTCACTCAGGATGGTGGCAGAAATATTAAAGGGAAATATTAGGGAAAGTTATAGGAAATAGTCACAAACCTTTTGGAAGG
The DNA here is from genome assembly GCF_029281585.2 of Gorilla gorilla gorilla. Lineage (NCBI taxonomy): Eukaryota > Metazoa > Chordata > Mammalia > Primates > Hominidae > Gorilla > Gorilla gorilla. The sequence continues at coordinate 132,727,819 of NC_073247.2, forward strand.
CTGAAAGGTTACATAGCTTGTAATAACTGAACAGGCTGAAGGCAGCCAGTTCTTACCCTAGAGCATTAGGTCATAGGGTAAATACTAGGGACAATAGAGGCTTCCCCAGTTAAGTCTGTTTACCCTACCTCCATTAACTAACCTTTGAGCCAGATGGACCTCTTGGGGGCAGGTCGACTAGGGATATTGCCCCCTAATGGTATTTACCTTAGACCTGGGTGCCTGAGCTTTAATCATTACTTGATCTACTCTCTTAACCATCTTAATTATCCGCAAGTGTGTTTACTCAAAGCTTCTGTTGTTAATTGTATACCAAATAAATGCCTGGAGTGCAAACTGCTTAGGGCCGGCCGCAGTGACAAACCTCTCTGGTGTGCAGGCGGTCGGACACTCAGCTGGACTGGCAAAACAGAATATCTGTGTGTCAGCGCATGTTTTATTCATCCGTCGTTTGGGTCAGGGTCTGCAGGCAGAGCCCGGCAACTAATGCCCTCAAGTGTGAGGAGCAATACCTCAATTTATGGCATACACCTTACGGAAAGGATATTTCCTGTCATAGCTGAAATTTGAATCAGCCTTATGTTCCCTGCCTCCAGACCCTATTTTCCTGCCTCAGTATTGGTGTCTAGGGTGAGGTTTGTGCACAAGTGTGCTTCAGCTTTTTCTATCCATTTTGATGTGGATATGTTCTCAGTTATCCAGTGTGTAGGAGTCTCTCAACTAGGTTCTGGCTTTCTCTCAGAGGGAATTGATTCATGTGTAGATATATATTCAGCATGTCCATGGTGGAGTGGGGGTGAAAGTCAGGAGCCTCCTATTCTGCTATCTTGCCGATGTCACCAAGACAGTTGATTTAAAGTATTTGTCTAGCAAGTCCAATGTTTAGGCTTCCTCAAAGATGATTTAGTATCTTTTTTTTCCTGTTAATTGTCCATACATTCTATACATTTGCCTGTCTTGTAATTTTGTTGTTAAAAACTGGACATTTTGAACATTATAATGTGGTAGCTTAATATCAAATTCCTCCTGAAGCAGAAGATATAACAAAAACAAGTTTTTCTGTACTAGGCTGACTCACTCTAAGGCCCAGCAATGGGCAGGGCTCTGTCGGGGCCTTTGATAGCACTATCTGCAGAGCCAGGGCCCAGAAGGGATGGGCTCCAGAGCTTCTCCCTCCCATCCCAGAGCAGGGATGAGAAAAACATGTTTTTCCTCTTTAAGCTTCCCCCTCCCCCCTTCCCCCTTACTATTCTCATAATTATGTTTGCAACATTTGTAAGTTCTTGTTTTTCCTTCTGTGCAGCACAGCAGAGTCACAAGATATGTTTAAGTTGTAAAACCTGTCACTGTTTGACAAATTGCCTTTGGTCTGCTTCTGTAAGCTTGCTTGCCCACCCTACAGGTTTCTCGCCATCAGACTGGTCAACCCCCTTTCTGATGCATGTATAATAGTCAAGCCCTGTCTTTGTTTAAGGCTCAGCCTTTGGATGTTAATTCACTGGGCCGGTGCACACCTAATAAAATCCTCCTGTCCCACTCATTGGTCTCTCCTGTCCCCTAGATTCCTGCAACATTTCCTCTTCCTGGGATTTGTTGTTTCTCTTTATCATTAAGTTATAGTTTTTGTTTAGTGACTTTTCCAATGTATCTTTGTACAAAAAAGTGTATTTGTCATGTGTGGTCACTGAAGTCTCTGTTATGTTAGCTTAATGTTTAGTGATTTGACAGATATTTTCTTAAATTACTAGAGCCAAAAGCAGTCTTCTAGTGTTTGCAGCTGGGCTTTTTGTGTGTGTTGGAGTAAGCCTTTAGCACGCAAATCAACAGTTTACAACTTTGCCTTTACCTTCACATCCTGCCTGTGCAGAGTTTGAATGTCACCCACAAGTGAGAGCTTACAGACTCCCAGGTCATCTGGGCGTGCTTCCAACCCTGGATATGTGCATGGACTTCTAAATTTCTAGGAATATGTGGGAGCTTTTCAAAGCCTTTATTCCCCCAAAGCATCTTACTCCTGACTTTCCATTGTATCTGTTGTTTGCCCAACTGATGTACATTGTCTCAGGCAGAAGCTGTTAGTTAATTTACTTTTAAATGTTTTTGATGAATGCCCATCCTCCATGTACTTACTTCTCTACCCTCAGAGAGCTCTAGGTTAGGCAAACAAATGCAAGCTATTTATGTTAGTACTTCAGGGAGCCACTAGCTAGGTAAAAACTTTAAAAACATGGTCTATGGTACTACCCTGGCACAAGGAATCCACACTGGGAACATGGACTGACGTCTTCAAGACCCTTACTAAGCTTGTGAGTCAGGGATGGGGCAGGGGTAATTTAAAATTTAACAAAGCTTTCTTTTCAGCTTTCAGTCACCTGTTTCTTATTGAAGTGTTCTCTTGAGAACACAATTTTTTGAGAACATGGTTCACTCGGCTCCCTTTGGTACCAGAAATCCACACTGGGAATATGGACCGATTGCTTAAAGACAAACCTCTGGGCAAGCTATTTGGCAAAAGGTGGGCCAGGGGGCTGTATAAGACTGTCTTCAGTGAAATGGGGATACTTCCTGATTGGCTGTGATAGTGTGTGAGCTGAGCGGCTATGCAGGGCTTCTCAGCTGTGTAGGTCCACCCATTTTCCTGGGGAGTAGAGCGTCTCATGAATTCAGATGTTGGAGTCTTGTGCATTTCACCAGGCCTAGGCTCTGGGAAGCCAGGGTATTGGTGTTGCAGGAACCCATGTGAACATAGTGGAATAATGGTGGAGCCTCAGGGATGGAAGGGGTCGGTGGTTATTAGTCCCCAGGGCATGATGCACTCTAGCTGTGGGTCTAGTTTCAAGATGGCACCATGTTATAGCAGCTTAGGTTGTTGGGGTTTGGGATGCCAAGGGAGTTCCTGCTCTGGGGCCATGCAGTAGTGTAGACTCTAGGCAACTGTCCATAGTAAATTTGAGGACTGGCAGACCCTTCTGTAGCAATGACTGTTGGCATCTGTGGCAAAGATGGAGACTGCCAAAGGTCTTCATCTTACCTTTTCCCTTTAACAAGAAGTTCCCTCTGGCTCTGAGCTGATCCCAGTGGGGGAGACAGTGTGGTAAAGGCAGGATGCCTCACTCCCCTCTCTATGGTGCTATCCTGGGCCTTTTTGCTCCACAGGGATTTCGCTGTTCTTCTGGTGTGCCTATGTATACTTCCTCAGTTATTCCAGTTGAAATATAGTTGTTTACTTCTTGTTTCGGTCCTTTTTTGTTGGGGAGGGGCCAAGCACCAGGTTCTTGTAGCTGGTCATTTTGCTGGTGTCACTCTACTCGCCCTCATTCTCACAATACGTGGCTTGAGGATATGAGGACACCTTCCATACTTGTCATGAAGTCAGTCCATTTGGTTTCCTCTGTTGCAAAATGCTCTTTGCCTCCCACCTTCTCCTCTGAATTGTTGCTTTATAAAGTATACTTTTTTTTTTCTCAGTGAGGGATGAGAATGTGCAGGCATTCATTTTGATCTTGGACACTGTTTCCTATCCTCTCCTGATGCATTACTCTACCTCGAGTTCGCTCTTCATGTATCTCTTCTGGCTCATTTTTTTTTCTGTGAGTAGAAGATACATTTTATTTACTTCCTCTTAGCCCAGGCAATTACATAGTGTGCCAAATCAGTACCCAGAGATAATCAAGTAGTCTTTCTTAGTCTAGGGTTTGTGATTTGTCCAATGTCTGTACGGAAAAGTGAATCGATAGCGATGACTTTAGGCATTTTAGCCTTTTGCCCCAGTAAGTATTTTCATACTTCCCAGACTGTATATCCTGACTTTCAGTTTAGAAAAATATGGTACCTATGGATCACCTTGGTGAATGAGGCAGGTGAGACTTTCTGAATCAATTTATTTTTCTTATAGACCTTTGATGAGAGCTGGTGTTCAGCGTGCTTTTCCTTGTTATTGATTTGTTTGATTTATTGGGAAATTTTGCTAGGAGCATTTGACTTAGCTTTAATGGAAAGAAGATAAATTAGACATGGCCTCTGATAACTTGATGTGTATGTGTGTGTGTGTGAGAGAGAGAGAGAGCGAGAGAGACTGCATTTTGTTGGTGCATTTAATGAAGAACTGATTTGCATTTGTTTTTTTTTTGAGACGGAGTCTCACTCTGTCGCCTAGGCTGGAGTGCAGTGGCACGATCTCGGCTCACTGTAACCTCCGTCTCCCAGGTTCAAGCAGTTCTCCTGCCTCAGCCTCCTCAGTAGCTGGGATTACAGTCATGCATCACCATGCCCAGCTAATTTTTGTATTTTTAGTAGAGATGGGGTTTCACCATGTTGGTCAGGCTGGTCTCGAACTCCTGTCCACCTGCCTCAGCCTCCCAAAGTGCTGGGATTACAGGAGTAATCCACCATGCCCGGCCCTGATTTGCATATTTTTTAATGAGAAAGTAAATAACTGCAGAGAAAAGAAGGGTCAGGTAACCATTGTTAGAAACTTGGAGTATGTATGAGTATAGGCATTCTGCTAATATTTGCTATGGAGGCTGAGAAAAAAACCTTACAGTAGAATGTTCAATTTTATTATTAATGGGGCTAGTGACACTTCTTTCTTGTAATTCATTTGAGTGCCTTGCAACTCTGGATGGAGCTTGCTGGCCTCTTGTTACTCCTGATATGTATGGAAGACAAATGGATATCAGCATTAGTGCTGGTTTTTGTGCTTTAAGCCAAAAAGCTGAAGAGTTTATAGAGTTATCTTCCACACTGTGGCATTTTGCCTGAGAAGAATTCAAGGCAAATGGAACAATGGTATTAATAATAAAAATAATAGGTATTAGTTATCAGTTCATACTAGGCGACAGTTAATATTTTATTGATTATTCCTAAATCTTGTAACATTAATAGTATTGTCTCTACTCTATGTATAAGGAAACTGAGACACAGAGAATGGAGATAATTTTTCCCAGGTTACACAGCAAATGGTTCAAGTCCAGGTCTCTGTGAATGCAGAATTCTCTGTTTCCACTGTGTCTCAATCCTTTTCATGGATTTTGGTTTCTTAGTGGTATCATATATGCTTCCTTTTTCTCTTTCTCTTCCTCAAGTAGCTATTGTTTGAACATTTTTTATATCCAGGCACTGTGCTTGCCATATATTATCATTAAAACTCACAATGGCCCTGAAAGATAAATATTAGTATCCTGGTTTTACAGATGAGATAATTTTCCATTTTACTATACAGACTCTCATTGTTCTTAGAGTCACCTATTGTCCCTGGCCTGGGTACCTTTGAGCTATGCTTTTTCTCTTCCTTCCCTATTCTGGTTATAACTTCCCAGACCTGTTTCAGGTGATTCCATCATCTTGCTACATGCTTAATGGGTGATAATGATTTTCTATGTTACTTTTCCAGCTTGTTAGCACTTTCTTAAGAGACCCACAGGCTTACTGCTCACTATAAATTTATGGACTTGCTGAAGCTTGTTTTTCTTCAACTATGATGAAAATCCACTGTATATCCAACAATTATGTTTGCCCATATCAAATCACCTTCCTAGAATTTTTGGACAAGGGGAACCAATGCAAAGAAATATGCTTTTCTTACGCTGCTTGCTGTGGTGTGAGCACGGAAGTCCTTTTTTTCTGACCCAGGAATCTCTCGTCTTCTGTTGGCATCCATGAAACAGTGTGATCTATCTTTTTAGTTTGCAAGTAGGGCAAATCCAAGACCCTTCCCAGTTCTTGACAAATACTGTACCTAAGGTTCTTCAGTGGGAAAAGGCTCTATTTCTAGCCCTATGTGAGGGCTGGCTACTCTAGGGGAACCTTTTGCAGCCCTCCAGAGTTCTCTGTGTTGCTCTTTTTTTTTTCAGTACTCTGTTCTGCGAACTCAAGTCTCCTTGTTCTCCCTATACTCTCAGCTCCTTCTACTTGACTCAGGGAATCCTAGAGGCTTCTCCCCTATTCTGTCTCCCTGTATTGCATTCTGAAAACTCTTTTCAGGCAGTAAGCTAGCACAATAATTTGTTTCAAGGATCACTATTCTTTGATGCTTGATGATCTGTGTCTTGAAAACTCTGTTATTGTGTCTGTTTTTGGAATACTTTTAGGTGAAAAGAGAATTTGGTTCCTGTTACTCCATCTTGGCCAGAAGCGGAAGTTGAATCTGTCTTTTGAAAGTGGATTTCGTATTTGGAAACAACCCAAAGAAAGGGGTAAGTAACTGGAATTAATAATGTTGGCCATGCTAATTTCTCATACTCCTCTTCCCCAAAAACAATGTGGTAGTAAAGTAACCAACCTGCTTTTTCCTGTGGTTTCAAATTTCTGTGGTTTAGAATTATAATTTATATTTATATTTATATTTATTTATTTATTTAAGACAGAGTCTCACTCTGTCGCCCAGGCTGGAGTGCAGCGGCGCGATCTCGGCTCGCTGCAACCTCTGCCTCTTGGGTTCAAGTGATTCTCCTGTCTCAGCCTCCCAAGTAGGTGGGATTACAGGCACTCGCAATCATGCCTGGATAATTTTTTTTTTTTTAATTTTTAGGAGACACGGGGTTTCACCATTTTGGCCAGGCTGGTCTCCAACTCCTGACCTCAAGTGATCCACCCTCCTCGGCCTCCCAAAGTGCTGGGATTACAGGCATGAGCCAATGCACCTAGCTTAGCATTATAATTTTTAAAGACAAATTTCAGTGGCCTCCCTCCACTCTCCCCTCTTCTACTTTAATAATTATTGTAACCTACAAAGAAATACAAGTCATGAGAAAAAATGGCTAGGGTCATATTTTTACCATCAGCCACTCTTCCCCAACACCACAATTAATTTAGTAGACAAATTTTCTGACTTTTTCCTTATTGATGTCTCTTATAATTTTCTCTTTCTTAGTGCCATACTTCAGGCTGGCCTTTGGTCTGGATTATTATAAACCCCACCACCCCTTAGCTGGTTTCTTTCTTTTTCTATCATTCACATTAAGGCCAGACTGGCTTTCAAAAAACAAAAACAAAACTGATCTATATCATTTTTGCTTCTTATAATGATCTTTCCCATGAATATAGAATAATGTCCAGCTTCCTTTTGCCCACAATCTGTTCTCTGCTTACATTTATCATCTTATTTTATGTACCACAGTCTCTACCATTGATAGGATTATAATCCACAAATTACAATATTATAAGAAGCTCTAAACGCAAACCGAGTGAGGGAAGTTTGCCTTTCATATTCAGGTCCAGTTCTGTCCTACCTTCGTGCCTTTGCTTATTCTGTCTCTTTTTGCCAGGTATACCTCATTTTGCCTGCCTTCAAAGAATTTTCTCAACTAAGAACCACACCATAAGGCCTCCCTAGAAGCCTCCAATTGGAATAAATCCCTTTGCTTCTTATTTTCTCATAGCAAATCGGTTGTAGTTGTATTAGAGCACTTAACAAACTGTGCTTTGATTTACTCGAGTAAATGTCTGTCTCCTTTAGTGAATTGTGAGTCCCTGGAAGGCAGGCCTTATTTCTCTTTATATTCATCATAGCATCTATCTCAAGGCCTTATAGATAGTATGTGCCAAATGAATTTCTATTGAATTGAAATTGGTTAAATCAGGGAACTTATTTAGCACATGAGAATAAATCAATGTACTTTCATTCACTGACATCTGCAATCTGGTCTGAGTTCAGTGAAATTCCAAGTATATAATGTGTCTTTGGGTCTGTGAAGACCCTGCTCTCTCTTTTTGAACAGCCTGCAAGCAGAATCTTCATTTTGTCCCCTAAATGCACGTGGCACTACTTCTTCCTACCTTCTCTAGGCAGTGTCCTTTGACAGCGGCTTCAAACATGGCTATACCCCTGATTCATCTGGGGGAGTTTTTTTTTTCTTTTTTCTTTTTTTTTCTTGCGATAGAGTCTCGCCCTGTCACCAAGGCTGGAGTGCAGTGGCACGATCTTGGCTCACTGCAACCTCTGCCTCTCCTGGGTTCAAGCAATTCTCCTGCCTCAGCCTCCCGAGTAGCTGGGATTACAGGTGTGTGCCACCACGCCTGGCTAATTTTTTGTATCTTTAGCAGAGACGGGGTTTCAGCATGTTCGCCAGGCTGGTCTGGAACTCCTGATCTCATAATCCGTCCGCCTCGGCCTTCCAAAGTGCTTGGATTACAGGCGTGAGCCACTGCACCCTGCCAAGAATTGTTTTTTTTTTCAACAATGCAGTTACTTGGGTTCCATCTGAGAACCACTGAGTTGGAATCTCTGGTGGTAGGGCTCAGGAATGTGTGTGCTTAGTAGGCACCTGGCACTTGGTGATACTTTAGTATAGCCAGGTTTGAGACCTACTCCTCTATGCTCGAGTCTAGATCATTCCCTGTACTTACCCTTCTGTCAAAATGTATATACTCTGAGTCTCCTGCCTTTAAGACTCAGATTTCAGCTAGTTGTAATTTTGAAAAGTGGTTTGATTTACTTTCAAACTCCCCTTCATTCAGTTATTAATGTCTTCTCTCAAGGGTGTTTGCATTTTCATTAAAAAACAATTTAATAGACTTTATTTTTTGGGGTGGTTTTAGGTTCACAGCAAAACTGAAAGTAAGCATTTAATTTTTTAACAGGACATTCTCGAAGACAATGTAGAAAATACTGCTTTTAAGAAATAACAATGTTTAGACTTTTCAGAAGGAAAGAGTTCACCCATTTAAGGAATATTTTTAAATTGCTGTGGAAAATAGACAAGATGGGGTAGGACTGGTCACTTGCCAACTTGAGTGGTCTAAGAAGTGAGGAGTGTGTGTTGGTTTCACTTAATCCTCATGAATCGGATTTTCCATAAGAAAGAGGATTTGATTACAGGAATAAAAGGGAAAGGTTATTATGTTGGGCAGATGATTTCACAATCTACTACAAAAGTGTACTTTGCAAAACATCTTGTTTTGATGGTGCTAATGGCACTGGGTGGAATAGTCATAGAACCACAATGCCCTGAGACAAAAGGAATGTTTATCTAAGGCTGAACACTCTGTATAAGGTTGGTCTTATGGGAAGTTAACTTATAGATTCTTATATAAACTAACACACATTTTCTCTTTCCATTGTAAGTGTCAACTGATTCTTACTTTATGAATTGGTGAATTGTTCTTCCCTGCTGTGGACATTAGCTGCTGAGATCTTGGGAGGAACTGAATTCATTTTGGTGAGTGACAATGTGTTTAATGAAAATCTTAGGCCTCATTAGCTTAAGATTTGTTTAACATTAAGATTTGTTTAACACTCAGTTGAGGAGAAACCCCTTTTTTGGCTGTTGATTTACAGATTGATAAGACATTGCTCTTACTACAGTGATCAAGAAATTCTGAAAATTGTAGCACTGTTAGAATTATGATATTGTCAGGATCTATTCTATGTGAGAGCCCAGCTCAGGGTTTCTCTCTGAGATAGCACATATGTATTTGCAGTTGAAGCAGTGACCCTGAAAATCTGATTGTTGACTGGGAAAAGCACTTTTAGAGTCAGCTTCTTCTGTAATTGGTTGACACTCTTCTTTCTCCATGGAATCAAGTAATAGAGAAATAAATGCAGAATAAATAGAATTTCATGCTTGTATAAGTCACTGGCAAGATCATCTTTGGGTCATGCAGGAAGGGATGTTCCATCCAGAGGAAAATTGCCTGGAAGGAAAACATTTTATTTTAGGCTCCCTTCTCTTACTTACTCAGTTTGAAGTTTTGTTTTTCATATGCTGCTCCTTTGCAGAGAGATGTACTGGGAAGGAGGGAACTTTAAACCTAGGGATCAGATGAGCTGTTGCAGCATTATCAAATGAGTGATTTACTCATGCAGATCTTGAATATTACAAAACTCACCCAAGGCTAATTGTATAAAAGGAGAGAAGATAATATTTAACATTCTGTTTTAATATTAAATTTATTTATTTAATATTAAATTAGTGTCTACTAATTTAACCTATTGAGCAAAATGGTGAAATAGACAAAGTTTGCCTTAGCATATAAATTACCTCAATTCTGTTGGTTTTCTCTCTGTCTTTCTCCCCCGTTTCCCCCTCATCACTTTTCCTGCTACATTGTATTAATTTTTATTATTTATTTATTTTTTTTTTTTGAGATGGAGTCTCGCTCTGTCACCCAGGCTGGAGTGCAGTGGCTCGATCTCGGCTCACTGCAAGCTCCGCCTCCCGCGTTCACGCCATTCTCCTGCCTCAGCCTCCCGAGTATCTGGGACTACAGGCGCCCGCCAACATGCCTGACTAATTTTTTGTATTTTCAGTAGAGACGGGGCTTCACCGTGTTAGCCAGGATGGTCTCGATCTCCTGACCTCGTGATCCGCCCGTCTTGGCCTCCCAAAGTGCTGAGATTACAGGAGTGAGCCACCGTTCCCGGCCAACATTGTATTAATTTTCTAACACTGCTGTAATAAATTACCACAGACTTAGAGGCTTAAACCATGCAAATGTATTATAGTTCTGGAGGTCAGAGTTCTGAAGTCCAAAGTGGATCTCATTGGGCTAAAATCAAGGTGTTGACAGAGTTGTATTCCTTAATGGAGGTTCTAGGGGAGAATCTGTTTCCTTATCTTTCTGGTTTCTAGAAGCCACCCACATTCTTTGGCTTATGGCCCCTTTTTCCATCTTCAAGGCCGGCAATGATCAGCCAAGTCTTTTTCATGTTGTGTCACTCTGACCTCCTCTTCTGCCTCCCTCTTTCGCTTTTAAGGGTCATTGTGATTACATTAGATGATCCAGGAAAATCTCTCTATATTATTGTCAACTGATTAGCAAACTTAATTCAATCTGCAGCTTTAATTTCCTTTTGCTGTAGAGCCTATCATAGTCATGGATTCTGGGGTTTAGGATGTAGACGTATTTTCTTGGGGCTGCATTGTACTGCTGCCACATATGTCAAGTGTTCCAGACTTTTATTGTGCTCATTGGCTGCCCAGAATTCCTGACACTAATCTAGGATTGTTACTTTTTAAAAATCTTGTAATATAGGCTGGGTGCCGTGGCTCGTGCCTGTAATCCCAGCACTTTGGGAGGCTGAGGCAGGTGGATCACGAGGTCAGAATTTTGAGACCAGCCTGGCCAACATGGTGAAACCCCATCTCTACTGAAAATACAAAAATGATCCGGGTGTGGTGGCAGGCACCTGTAATCTCAGCTACTTGGGAGGCTGAGGCAGAATTCTTCAACCTGGGAGGCAGAGGTTGCAGTGAGCTGACATCAAGCCACTGCACTCCACCTGGGTGACAGAGCAAGACTCTGTCTCGGGGGAAAAAGTCTTGTAATATAATGGATAGATAGGAACATGAGACTAGGAGGCAGAAGACCTTGGTTGGAAAATAGCGTCTCCACTTATGAGCTGTGTGACCTTGGGCAAATCGTTTAAACTCTTAGAGCCTCATCTTCCTTATTCATGACCCTTTCCTCTCTCCTCTATCAAAGCATACTTTTTCTATATTGTTTCTAGCAAGCCTCAACTAAAATCTCAAGTTAATTTGGAAAAATGCTAATTCAAGCTAAGATATTAATAAGTGGTAATGGTTTCATCCATCACCACTCCCTTCCCTCCCACCTGCACACACATATACCCTCTCAAGTAGCATTTATATTTTAGTAGGACAAATTCACCTGGAAGGAAATCATTTTATTAGGTGTGCAATGCAAGTAATTATAGTAGTCTGCTGCCTGCCTCTCAAAGCTGGCTTTATCCCTGACGATTTAAGAAGAAAGTATCTGTAGGATGACCAGAGGACCTGGTTTACCTAAGATAGTCTCAGTTTATGCCTGTTGCCTCATTTTGCTCTCAAATATCCTCGTTTGGGTCATATTATATGGTCACTTTATTTATTTGGTACTTGTTTATCAATGCCTGCAGTGTATTTATGAAACTTCCTTTCTACCTTTGACTTTAATGAAAGCAGGGGAATTTTAATTACTTTTTATAGTTTTTGCTTCTGTAAGTAGCCTAGAATCTGCATACCATGGCTTCTGGGTGGCTATTACTGACTGAGTAATTCCATATTTCACATTTCAGCCATCATTATTTTTCCATGTAAAATTTGTAGACCACCCCTTATGGACTGAATTGTGTCCCTCCCCAACCTCATCAAATTTATATGTTGAAGCCCTAATCTGCAATGTGACTGTATTTGGAGATAGGCCCTTTAAAGAAGTAATGAAGGTTAAATGAAGTAATAAGGGTGACTGGAATCCAATAGGACTGGTGTCCTTTTAAGAAGAGGGTGCATTACCTGGGATGTACAGGAACAGAGATAATACCATGTAGTTTCTATAGCCTCTAAGCTTTCTAGAATTTTTAATGACAACTCCACGTATCTCAAAAATAAGCAGGAATTTAATCTTGCTTATTAGGACAAAGCAAGATGACAGCTATCTGCAAGTCAAGGAGAGAGGACTTAAGAGAAACCAAAACTGCCAATACCTTGATCTTGGACTTCCAACCTCAAAAATTGTGATAAATAAATTTCTGTTGTTAAAATCACCTGTCTGCATTAATTTGCTGTGGCAGCCCTTGCAGACTAATACACCATCTTTATAGGAAGCAGTTAGAGACCTTGTTAAAAATGCAGTCTCCTGAATGCTATCCCAGACTTACTCAGAATTTCTCTGGTAGGGCTCAAGGAAACAAATGTTTTCCTCAGGCACACTAAACTTGAGAACCACCGAAACAGGGCCTTGCACTAAAAATTTTTTTAAAATACATGTCTTCATTATGTGAAATGTTTGTTCTCTCTTTATCTTTTTTTTTTTTTTTTTTTGAGATGGAGTTTCACTCTTGTTGCTCATGCTGGAGTGCAATGGCGCGATCTCTGCTTGCTGCAACTTCAGCCTCCCGGGTTCAAGCGATTCTCCTGCTTCAGCCTCCCGAGTAGCTGGGATTACATGCGTGTGCCACCATGCCTGGCTAATTTTGTGTTTTTAGTAGAGACAAGGTTTCTCCATGTTGATCAGGCTGGTCTCAAACTCCTGACCTCAGGTGATCCGCCTGCCTCGGCCTCCCAAAGTGCTGGGATTACGGGTGTTAGCCACCATGCCCAGCCTCTCTTTATCTCTTTAGGGACTTTTTACCTAGGTAGAAAGATTAAATTCTTGCTTATTTTTGATATACCTAGAGTTGTCATCAAAAATTCCAGAAAGCTTAGAGGCTATAGAGACTGTATGTATGATGAACCAAAAGGGAGAAGAATATATCATTTTAGGGGAAAGTTAGGATCAAGAGTAACCTAGAATTGGCCCTTTAAAAAGGTCATCAGGAAAGCAATTAGAGCTGGGTTTGACCATTGCCCACCTCATAACTTCTTCATTTCCTGGAGATAATTAGCAATACTTAGAAATAATACTTTGCCTCTTTCCTTGAGACACTTAAGAAACTTTGACTTTCAAGTCTTCACCTCTGTGGGAAGCACCCTGGATCACACATTTAACCCTTCTACCTCTAATACAGATGCACTTAGTCCCCAGATATTTAATCCCATCTCAAGAGAGCTAGATTAGGCACAGGGAAGCTAAGAGACATGAACTCAATTGATAAGCATCTTATTCTATAAAGCTTGAGATGTTCATGCCTCAGAAGTTAGGTGCAACCTGGATGTCAGACCTAGTTATAATTAGTATGAATCCTTGTCAATTTTGTGGTCTCTGAAAGTCCAAAGCCTTCCCATAGATCCCTAAAAGTTGAAGTTTTCTCCAAATAATTTACTTGCATAAAGCATTTCTTTCTTTCTTTTATTTATTTATTTATTTTTTTGAGACTGAGTTTCGCTCTTGTTGCCCAGGCTGGAGTGCAATGACATGATCTCGGCTCACCACAACCTCTGCCTCCTGTGTTCAAGCGATTCTCCTTCCTCAGCCTCCTGAATAGCTAGGATTACAGGCATGCACGACCAGCCCAGCTAATTTTGTATTTTTTTTTTTTTTGAGATGAAGTCTTGCTATGTTGCCTAGGCTGGAGTGCAGTGGCACGATCTCGGCTCACTGCAAGCTCCACCTCCCGGATTCATGCCATTCTCCTGCCTCAGCCTCCCGAGTAGCTGGGACTACAGGCGCATGCCACCATGCCCGGCTAATTTTTTGTATTTTTAGTAGTGACAGGGTTTCACCGTGTTAGCCAGGATGGTCTCGATCTCCTGACTTCATTATCCACCCACCTCGGCCTCCCAAAGTGCTGGGATTACAGGTGTGAGCCACTGCGCCCGGCCTGATTTTGTATTTTTAGTAGAGCCACTGTACTGGGAAGCACAAATATAGTACATTAACTTTATTACAGGAAATTCTATTAGACAGTACTCACACAATAACAAATGTGTTGAGTGAAAAAGAGGACTTAAGATGTTTAAAATTATTTAACAAGAGATTTAGTATGAGAGGCTTTCCTGAGGAGAGGGACATTTGAGTTCAACTTTCAGTCAGAAATAACTAAGCAAATACTCCCAGCTGATAACCTTTCTACAGATACTTCCTACTGTGAGGTAATGTGACTCTTGTTGAGTGACAGCTATGAGGTTGTCTAGGATATAAAGGAACTTACCTTCTGCCCTCAATGGACCCAACCTTGCCCAGGCAACAGAGAACAGAATAGGGGTAGGTAGGGAGCTCTTTCACATCTGTGCCTGTTAAGGTTAGGATGGTAGAACCTGGGACCATGGGAATTATTGTAAATGAACTGCATGTGTTTTGGTGCTTGCTCACGTATCTTTTTTTAAATATTGGGAGATCCCAGCCTAAGTATCAATATTAAGTTTGATAGGACAATGGTATGATTCGTATTGATAGAGTGTTCAGACAAAGAGACCAAGCAGAGGAAAAGCTGAGCAGGAGAAAAGCTGTCTGTTCTTGGGTGCCTGCATTCTGTCAGAAGCTATATGCTCCATGAGCTTCTCTAGTCTGCACTGGAGGGGAGAATGATAGTTAGATATCCAAACATCTGTAGGCAGAAAGTTAAGTTCAAATTCACAACCTGGCCAAGATGAAAACTGTGTGGCAATTTGATATATCTTCAAGTTAATTGCCACACAGAATGCATCTTCCTCTGTCTGTCACCGTCTGCCTCTCTTCTTCTATCTCTATTACCTATCGTTATCATCTACCATGTATCTGTATCAATTCTCCAGAAGTACTAGGCAGAATCTCCAGTGCTGTACACATCCAAAATCATTGCTTTCTGTATATTCCACTCAGGCCTTGATTCTTTCTCTGAACAGGACTCCACAGAGCAAGGTGTAGGAACGCCAGGTGCTTTTCTACAGTGCCAATGCCATGACCTAGGAATATTTCATATTTACTTTGCAAAGGAAGAAAACAAAGTCTCCAAAAGATGAATTTCACTTGATTGATAGATTATATGATATCACCACAATTGGTCATGTCAGTAAAAATCACCAATTAAAACCTGCATATTAGTATGATAGAAATGGAGGAAAATCAAATTGATTGCATGAACTTTCCAACATTCAGCCAATTATATTAATATCATGTGAATGTCATGGTATTGCAAATGAGAATGACTCAGTTCTCCAAACACTTCCCAGTTTTTGAACCTTCAGGAACAGCTGTGTCAGCCTCTGCAAATCTGCCATCTGTTTGTCTCACTTGTATATTGAAGTGCTTTTTAATGTCTCCCATTGCTACTGTTTTCTCTAAGGGAGGGATGATTTGTTTCTGAAGGTGATATTCTCTTTAAAAAGTACTGTTTCTTCCTCTTTGATGTATAATCTTGCTTGTAGCAGCTCCTCAGAGACCTTGACTCACTAGTTATGGCTACAATCCAGGTCCTGTCCCTCTCAGTTTTCATTGCATGCTCTGAGCTTTGTCAGAGCCATTCTGTATTTGATTTATCTCCTGCCAGGATGGTGGCTACGTATTCAATCTGTGTGCCAAGTGCTTCTGAGGTTACCTTCCCATACCAGATAATTTAATTTCTCCATTTTTAGAAAGCAAAGAGTAAGCTACCTTATTAACTGGAAAGATGCTTATTTGGGGGATGAAATGATCCCTCTGAATCTTAAGAAGAAGCTCATTTTGTTCCTGAGGTTCAGTTCTCCTTCTTAAAATCTTTCTGCAACTCTCCCATTCCCTACTGCCATATACATCCTCATATACAGATACACTGACACATACTTCCAACTCTTCAAGTTCTGTGAGTTGTTGGAGGCCCAGTTTAAGTCTCCTCTCCTCCATCGATTCTTTTCTAATTAGGAAATCCGAATTGTTTTTTCTCTTCTCCTGCAGCATCTATTGTCTGCAACACACAATTTAACCTTCACTTATTATACTAACTTGTGCTATTCTCTTTTAATTAGAGAGTAAATTCTTTGGGGGCTCAGTTCATGTATTACATATTTTCTCCTAGTGATTGCTTTATTCATTCATCTATTCAACAAACATTTACTGAACACTTTTACATTAGATCTTGTGTTAGGTACTGATGCTACAAAGGTGAATACTACAAAGATGAATGAGATATGGTCCCTGCCCTCAAGGAGTACCTGGCCTAGTAGGGGAGATAAACACATAAACATATAAGTGTAATAATGTACTAGGTACTATAATAAAAGTCAAAATAGGGGACAAAGCACAAAGAAAGGAGTGAGGGCCAGTTCTACTTGAAGGAGGCAGGAATGGCTTCATAAAGGAGATGATGATTGATTGAGCTGTGTTTTCAAAGCTTAATCCACATTTACTTGGCAAGAAACAGGTGTATTCCAAACGGTGAGAGAATCAGAAGGAAAGTAATAGGAGCTTGAAAAAGTATGAAATGTTAGAGAAACTGTAAGTGGTTTGATACAACTGGAAGGCACTTGGGCGGAGGCGGGTGGTGTAACTAGTGAGATCACACTGGAGAGGTATCTGGAATTGGATTATGAAGGGCCTTGTCATGTTAAGAACATTGAACCTTAGGCTGCAGGCAAAGGTGAGCCATTGTAGAATTTTATACAGAGGAGTTACATGATCTGATCTGTGATTTTAAAAGATTACTCTGATAACATGGAGGCCAATTAGAAGGCTGAAATAATGAGGGACTGATAGACTAAGTACCATGGCAGTAGAAATTGAGAGGAAACACAGATTTTAGAGGTATAGAGAGTCAAACTTAACAGGACTTGTGATTGATTGGATAGGAAGGACCAGGGACAGGGAAAAGAAGTCTGATGAATCTCATGTTTGTGGTTGGGACCTTTGGGTGGGTGGTGGTGCCACTCATTGATGCAAGAAACAAGGAAGTAAGCCTTCTCCCTCATGGTTCCCCAACCCCCTGCAATCCCATGCAGGTCCACAGTAGGTGCTCAATAAATACATGTATTTAATTTTATTCTATTGAGAGGAAAATGTCTTGCTTTTTCTTTGTGTCCTGCCATAGTTTATAAGATTTCCAGTAGTTGTAGGGAAATGTCATGGCTTTTTTGTTGCTGCTATCTTGTTCTCTCTGCAGTTAGATCTGGTTTTTCATTTCTGTGTCTCTAGTGCAGGTCCTGGATTCATTACTCAGCTTGCCTTTTTGTTGTTTTTGTTAGTGCTACACACTTCTGATCTTTGTCCATATATATGATTTAATAATAGTAATCACTCACATTTGAACAGTGATTTGGAGTTTACGAGGCATGTTCAAATATGATTATCTCCTTTGATCCCTATTACTATACTGTAAAGTAGGCAGTGAAATAGATTTAATTTTGCATGTTTTATAAGTAAAAAGAATTTAGCCAGTGGTGATGTGACCTGTCAAAGATCACACAGTAGTAAGTAGCATAACTGGGATTCTGATTGCTTCCATATCCACCGTATTTTAATTTTACAATCTTGATCCTCGCCTTGCTCTCTGCTATCCATGTGCATCCAGACTCCTTATAGCCTGACTGATTTCCACCCTCTGTCTTCTTCTGACCTCTCATTATTTTCTGTGCCTTAGGTCCACTGTGACCTTCTGTTTCCAGTAATCTCTCTTGCCTTAGACCTGTACCTTACCTTGCATATCCAGATCTATTTTGGTTCTCCAAGTCCAGGCATCTTGCTCTGTCTCTCCAGTTCTTTTACTTACAGTCCTCAAAGTGACACAGCAGGACTTGCAGATGGATTTGTGGCACTGGAACTTTTCTTCCCAGGAACATAGGGCGACACCCACCTTCAGTCTGTTGGAAGGAAATCTGACCTGAAGAAATACAGGGTGTTGGACTATGTTACTTGTAAATTATTTAATTTGTGAATCTGAGCAGTGAAAGATGACAGATATAATGAAGAAGGCAAGTTTTCTAACCCACAGCCTGCCCCCTCTCCAGCACAGTTCTCTTTTAAGGTTGTCTAGTGAGGTCCATTGTATGAGCTTCAGTCTCCCTGTGAGCACATGAATCTCTTGACTCAAATGCTTGTGGTTGAGTATTTTGGAGCATTTAACATTCATATGGTAGCAGCAAACATTTAGTATTCATTATGGTAGCTTTCAAGATTGTATAAATTGTTGGTAGATGCCTTCTCAACACTGAAGTAGTTTAATGTGGCTCAGTGGGAGTCAGAGTCCTTAGCACTTTCGAGTTTTGTAGTTGAGTAGCAAGTACTTGTGAAACACCTACTGTGTAACAGGGATGTTATAAACAAACACTTTGCTCTTGAGCCTACCATCTAGTTGGGAAGATATATTATACATTTGTTGTATCCTGACTGAGCAGTATACAACACAATTATAAATCTATGCTAGGAAGTTTGGAACAGAAAATGAGATATGAGCAGAGTTAGTTGAAGAAGCTTCCTAAAAATGATGACATTTGAACTGAGCCTTTAAGAGTGGGTAAGACTTTGAATGCAGAGTGTGTATGAGTCAGCGTTGATGCTGATATTTTGGGATGACAGAATGGCATGATGGAAACCCCATATTTAATTCTTTTTCAAAGAGTATTTTTCTCCATCTCAGGTGACAAGTTCAGGGGGGCGTGTCAAAGCAGTCTTTCTTAGTGATGCCAGATATTACACCGTAAGTTCTCCCGATTCCATAGTTGGTTCTTTTGCAACATGATTTTAGGCTGTGGTGTGAACGTAGCCTAGGAGATCCCTTTCTCAAGTCAGGTTTCAACTCCAAATGAAAACTAACTTTGTACTTTTGAGATAATTGTTCTAAGAAGGCAATGCTGCTAAAACACAGGCTAGAATAGAAAAGTTAACTTTGTGTGGCTCAGAGATGCAATTTTCTCTTCTTCCTTGGCAAAGATGATGCTGTGACTGGGGAGCCTTCTCAGAGTGACAGATCTGTGTGGGCTGAAGCTCCAGTTTGATCATGAGGGGGTGGGAGATGGAAATTTTTTTTTCTCTATGATGGGTTCTGATGCAGACAACTATATGCTCTGGGAGTTATTGTTGGGGGCCTTGTATGATGTATACCTTGTTTCTCAGTGGAACATTATGTGGCAAACAGCTTCTGAAATGTGTTTTTGCAAGTGGGGCAGAGGGCACAATGTGATAAGCAGGAGAAATAATAATTTATTGAATAGAACTATTTTTTGGAGCTATGGCCTGTAGAAATGCTGTATCTGTTATCAAACTTAATTACCTCGCCCAGTGTTCTACTTTTTCAAATGTTTTCCTAGATGCTAGGGTAGAATTGAGGTAAGATATTCTATCTTGCAATTTGGGTAGTTGGAGAGGTATTGTTAAACAAAAATGGGAAAAGATAGTTTACCCTTGGCCAACTGTGAACTTGGCAACATATGTCTGTTAATTTCATACCTTCCTATTTGTTTTCCCTTTCTCCTCTTAATATTCTCCCGTGGGGAATCTAGAATCCCCTCTGTTAAGTCTTTAATGTGACCTCAGTGGTGACTTACAGGGAGAGGGGAATATGCATGGGATGCAGTATGCAGGAATGGTGGTAGGACTGCCTCATATAAAGGGCTCTGCCTCAATAATGGTAGGAAGTAGTCCAAACATAAGATCCTGAAAGTATAGCAGATTCTTGTCCATTATGGGCTGTTGTGTATGCCCAAGGATAGAAATTGATAGATGGAGTCAATCTGGGCTCCTCTTAGGGGCTCACATGTTTTACTGCTGAATAGACAAGGTGCACACATATTATGAAGAGCTAGAAAAAGAATTAAAGTGGAGATTAAGAACAATAATCTCAAGGACTTGTTCAGGATGGATTCAGTGGGAGAGAAATTGGTATCTAGAGGGTAAAAAATTGAAGTAGCTAATATGTATTGAGAACTTACTATATGTCAAGCATTTTATATAAAGTTCTAATTTAATTCTCATAAGCCTATGAGGTAGGTAGTTTTACTACTCACACTTTGCATACAGGTAAAGTGAGAATAAGTTGCCTACGGTCAGAGATCTGGTAAATGATTGAACCATGATCCATTGATTGATTGATTTTTATTGTGGTAAAAACATATAACATAAAATTGACCATCTTAACCAAATACACCCTGAACCAGGATTTATTTTATTATTTATTTATTTAACTCATTATTTTTTGATTCACGGGGTACATGTGCAGGTTTGTTACAAGGGTATATTGCATGATGCTAAGGCTTACGCTTCCACTGATCTGTCACCCAGATAGTAAACATAGTACCCAATAGGAAGTTTTTCAGCTCTTTCCCCACTCCCTTCCTCCCTCCTTTTGGAGTCCCTGGTGTCTATTGTTCCTATCTTTATGTCCATGTGTACTTAATGTTTAGCTCCCACTTATAAATGAGAACATGAGATACTTGGTTTACTGTTTCTGTGTTGGTTTGCTTAGGATAATCCCTCCAGCTGCATCCATGTTACTGCAAAGGATATGATTTCATTACTTTTTATGGCTGCATAGTATTCCATGGTGTACGTGTGTGTGTGTGTGTGTGTGTGTGCGCGCGCGCATGTGTGCATGTGTTGTGTGTATCACATTTTCCTTATCTAATTCACCATTAATGGGCACTTAGGCTGATTCCATGTCTTTGCTTTTGGGAATAGTGTTGCAATAAACATATGCATTCAGGTTTTGTTTTGGTAGAATGATTTATTTTCCTTTGGGTATATACCCAGTAATGGGATTGCTAGGTTGAATGTAGTTCTACTTTTAGTCTTTTGAGAAAATTCCAAACTGCTTTCCACTGTACCTGAACTAATTTATATTCCCACCAATGGTGTATAATTGTTCCCTTTTCTCCACAGAGACACCAACTTCTGTTATTTTCTGACTTTTTAATAATAGCCATTCTGACTGCTGTGGCATGGTCTCTCATTGCAGTTCTGATTTTCATTTCTCTGATGATTAGTGATGTTGAGCATCTTTTCATATGCTTGCTGGCCTCTTGCATGTCTTCGTTTGAGAAGTGTCTGTTCATGTCCTTTGACTACTTTTTAATGAGGTTCTTTTTCTCCTTTTTGACTTGTTAAGTTCCTTATAGATTCTGAACCAGGATTTATGTTTAATTGTATTTATAAAATAAAATTATTGAATTAGGAAAATAAATGTCAGATGGGAGATAGGACTAACTTGCAGCTCCCACTTGGATGAACAGAACAGCGTGTGGAGACTGACATTGTAAACATTTGCTCCAAGAACTACCGCAGGAACATACTAGGAAAACTGAAAGAATTCACAGACCCTTTAAAAGAAGTGACTTGCTGCTGCAAATTCCATGAGACAGCCAAAAAACTGAATGCCCAAAGTGTGAGAGAAGGAAAGTACACCTATGAACACACGTCCTCACTGGGGAACCTGAAAATCCACATCACAGGAGAAGGATTTAGCCTTACCTAGAGCTGAAATGAATCTAGAGAGATGAGTGAAATATAAAAGTAGAATAAACAACAGGGAGAGCCCTGTAGGCACTCCTGGTCCCCAGGGATGCTCAGGGGAGCCATTTCTGACTTTATCTCACAGGGATCTTTGGGGAGGACTGCCAGTAGAACTGGGGAAGGACCACAGGGATAAGGAAACTTCTAGCTAGACTTTGTAATAATTTTGACTGAGCAGAAATTTTTCTGGGCAGAATGTAGTGGGGTTTAAGGGGGCAAATGGGAAGTGCAGATATTAGCACAGAAGCCACAGCAGGCAGGGAGGGGTGAGGCCAGAAAGCCCTGCTTGCTTTCTCAGTGGGGAGGCTTGTATCCTGGGCCAAGATCTCAGCCCTGCTCACTGGCTGCCTGGATATAAACTCTGTGCTTGTTGGTGGGGCACAGTGGGAGTGAGACTGGTCTTGCTGGCTGCATGGGAGGTGGGTGAGGCCTTTTACTACAAGCTTTCCCCCACTTCCATGGTGACCTGTATGATGCAGCAGAGGCAGCCATAATCCCCCTGGGAACATAACTTCATTGGCCTGAGAACCACACCCCCATCCCCCACAGTGGCTGCAGCAAGCCCCGCCTAAGGAGAGTCTGAGCTCAGACACACCTAACACTGTCCCCACCTGATAGTCTTTCTCTACATTTCCTGGTAGCCAAAGACAAATGACATAATCTATTGGGAGCTCTATGGCCCTGCCCATTGCCTGAAAAACCCTAATACTTATCCAGTTGGGTACAGTGTACACTGCTCAGGGGATAGGTGTGCCAAAATCTCAGAAATTTCCGCGAAAGAACTTAATCCATGTAACCAAACACCACCTGTTCACAAAAAAAAAAAAACTATTGAAATACAAAATAAAATAATTATTCAGCAAAGGTGCGCTTTTTTTGGTGTACACTAGTATGAGTTTTAACACATGTACAGGTTCATGAAACTACCACCACAATGAGGATACAAAACAGTTTTATCTCACTAGAAAACTCTGTCGTGCTAGTCTTTTACTCTTACACCCTCTGTCAGTTATTCCATCACTATGTTTTGTCTTTCCCAGAAAGTTGTATACGTGGAATCATACAATATATAATCTTTCAAGATTGGTCCGTTTCACTCAGCAAAATTCTTTGGAGATTTATCCATATTGTTGCATGTCCATTCCTTTTTATTGCTGGGTAGTATTCCACTGTATGGATGTACCACTGTTCATTTATCCATTCATCTGTTAATGGTCATTTGTATTGCTTTTGATTTTTGGCAATTATCAACAGAAACTCTATAAATATTAATGTGCAGATTTTTGTGTGAAAAACAATTTTCTTTTCTCTATGAAAAAATCTTAGGAGTTGGATTGCTGGTTCATATGGTAAGTGTATATTGAACTGTACAAGAAATGGCCAATTCATTTTCCAGAGTACCTGTACCATTTTGCATTCTCATAAGTGTTATATGAGAACTGTAGTTTCTCTACATCCTGATTGAGACTTGCTGTTGTCAGTATTTTTTATTTTAGTTAGTCTAATAGATACATAGTGGTATCTCATCATGGTTTCCATTTGAATTTCCCTAATGGCTAATAATGTTGGATGTCATTTTATTTTAATTAATTAAGCCATTTGCCATTCATCTTCAGTGAAGTATCTGGTCAAGTCTTTTGCAAATTTTTATATCAGATTGTTTTTCTTACTATTGAGCTTTGAGAGTTCTTTATACATTTTGTATATAAGTCTTTTGTCAGATATGTGATTTGCACTTTTTTTTTGAGACGGAGTCTTGCCCTGTCACCATGGCTGGAGTGCAGTGGCACGATCTGAACTCACTACAAATTCCGCTTCCCAGGTTCACATCATTCTCCTGCCTCAGCCTCCCTGAGTAGCTGGTACTATAGGCACCTGCCACCACTCCCGGCTATTTTTCTTTTTTTGTACTTTTAGTAGAGACAGGGTTTCACTGTGTTAGCCATGATGGTCTCGATCTCCTGACCTTGTGATCCGCCTGCCTCGGCCTCCCAAAGTGCTGGAATTACAGGTGTGAGCCACCACGCCCAGCCGTGATTTGCACTTTTTATCTTAGTTTGTAGCTTATCTTTTTATTCTCTTAA
The DNA here is from genome assembly GCF_029281585.2 of Gorilla gorilla gorilla. NCBI lineage: Eukaryota > Metazoa > Chordata > Mammalia > Primates > Hominidae > Gorilla > Gorilla gorilla. Next base: position 132,751,674 of record NC_073247.2, read on the forward strand.
TAGTGTGTTTTGCCAAACACTCTTCTATCAACTTTAAATTCAATAAAGTAGACTTTCTTTTATAGATTATATTTTTGGTATCATATCTAAGAATAATTTATAATAACACAAAACAGATATAAAATTACTTATAGTGTCCCTGAATAATTTTAATAACTTTATTGAGGCATATTTTGCATATCATGTAATTTGCTCTTTTAAAGCATACAATTCAATGATATTTTAGAACCAAATTTACCAAGTTCTGCAACCATCATCATGAATCAGTTTTAGAACCTTTTTTATCACCCCAATATGATCACATCTATATATATTTACTGTTATCTCCATTGACCCCTAAAGCTGCTCTAGGAAACCACTAATCTACTTTCTCTGTAGTTTTTCTGGCACCATTTACCTTTATTAAAAAATCTTACATTGTGGCAAAAACATATAACATAAAATTTACTGTTTTAACCATTTCTAAGTATACAGTCCAGTAGTATTAATTATATTCACATTATTGTGTGACCAATTTCTAGAACTTTTTCGTCTTGCAAAACTGAAACTCTATACCCTTTAAACAACAACTCCTCATTTCACCTTGTCTACCAGCTCTTGGCAACCAGCATTCTGCTTTCTGTTTCTATGAATTTGGCTTCTTTAGATACCTCTTATAAGTGGAATTATACAATATTTGTCTTTTTCTGACTGGTTTATTTTACTTAATGTAATGTTCTCAAGGTTCATCCATATTTGCAGCATGTGTCAGAATTTCCTTCCTTTTTGAGGCTGAATAATATTCACCCTTCAAATAATATTGTATGAATATATCACATTTTGTTTATCCATTCATCTATCAATAGACACGTGGGTTGCTTCTACCTTTTAGCTATTGCAAATGATTCTGCTATGAACATAGGAGTACAAATATCTCTTTGAGACTCTGTCAGCATCATTATTTTGAAAAGACAATATTGTCCCCATTAGATGGAATCTTCACCTTTGTTAAAATCAATTTACCATATACACATGAATCTAATTCTGGATTATCTATTGTCTTTCATTGAGCTATATATTTATCTTTTTGCCAATACCAGTCAATCTTAATATTTTAGTGTTTTTTTCTTTTTTCTTTTCTTTTTTTTTTTTTTTCGGAGAGAGTCTTGCTCTGTCCCCAGGCTGGAGTGCAGTGGTGCAATCTCGGCTCACTGCGAACTCTGCCTCCTGGGTTCATGCCGTTCTCCTGCCTCAGCCTCCTGAATAGCTGGGACTACAGGTGCCCACCACCACGCCTGGCTAATTTTTTGTATTTTTAGTAGACACGGGGTTTCACTATGTTAACCAGGTTGGTCTCGATCTCCTGACCTCATGATCTTCCTGCCTCGGCCTCCAAGTGCTGGGATTACAGGCATGAGCCACTGCGCCCGGCCAATATTTTAGTTTTATAGCGTGTCTTAAATTTGGGTTGTATGAGTCTTCTAAACGTGTTTTTTCTCCAAAATATCTTTGGCTATTTTAGTCCTTTGCCTTTTCACATAATTTTAGAATCAGCTTGTCTATATTTACAAAAGACCTAGTGGGATTTCATTAAATTTATTTCTTAGGAGACATCTAAACACTCTTTCACCTGAAGACCTTTTGTGGAGTCTTTAAATCCAAGAAAATTTTATGTCTCTCCATTTATTTAGGTCTTCTTTGATTTATTTTATCAAAATTTTGTGTTTCCAAGGCCTCATTGCACAGCAAAATTATCTGAAGTGTTTGTAAACTACAGATCTGAGGTATTACCTGGGAATATGTATTGTTAACAAACACTCCTGGTAATTCTGATGAAACAGATCCACAGAATGGTAGGCTGAGAGGAGTTTTACTTCTCTAGTTAGTGTCTCTGTATTAAAATCTACAGAGAATAGTTTTCTTTCAGCCTTAGCACCAGGAAACGTTTATTTCTTCTAAATATCTAATATGCAGTTATCATATGGATAGTACAAGTACGTAAACTTGGCATGTTGACTTCTATTTTCTTTGTTGGCTTCTAGTTTTTATCTTTATATCGGAAGGGTAAGTATTTTTTACCATACAAGATTATTATGGGACTCATATGATAAATATTGACTGAGCACTTACTGTGTGCCAGACACTTTTTATAGACATATAGGCATACCTCAGAGATGTTGAGGGTTAAGTTCCAGATCACCTTAATAAAGTGAATGTCACAATAAAGCAAGTCACACAAAGTTTTTGGTTTTCCGGTGCATATAAAAGTTATGTTTACACTGTACTGTAGTCCATTAAGTGTGTAATATCATTATATCTAAAAATGTGCATGTCTTAAAAACACTTTATTGCTAAAAATGCTAATGATTATCTGAGCCTTCAGCAAGTTGTAATCATTTTGCTGGCAGAGGGCCTTGCCTCATTGTTGACAGCTGCTGACTGATCAGTGTGGTGGTCGCTGAAGGTTGGGGTGGCTATGGTAATTTATTAAAATAAAACAAGAATGAAGTTTGCCACATTGACTCTTCAAAAAGTTTTCTCTGTAGATGCTGATTGATAACATTTTACTCATAGTAGAACTTTTCTTCAAAATTGAAGTCAGTCCTCTCAAACCTTGCTGCTGCTTTATCAATTAAATGTATGTAATATTCTAAATGTTTTGTTATTTCAGCAATGTTCACAACATCTTCATCAGGAGTACATTTCATCTCAAGAGACCACTTTCTTTACTCATCCACAAAAAGCAACTTCTTATTCATTCAAGTTTTATCATGTGATTGCAGAAGTTCAGTTACATCTTCAGGCTTCACTTCTAATTCTGTTTCCCTTGCCATTTCCACCACATCTGTGGTTATTTTCCCCCATGAAATCTTGAACCCCTCGAAGTCATCCGTGGGGTGTTGGAATCAATTTCTTCCAGACTGTTAACCTTGGTATTTTGACCTCCTTCCATGAATCACAAATGTTCTTAATGGCATCTAGAGTGGTGAATCCTTCCCAGAAAGTTTTCAATTGACTTTGCCAAAATCCATCAGAGGAATCACTATCTATGGTAGCTACAGCTTAATGAAATGCGTTTCTTAAATAATAAGACTTGAAAATTGAAATTACTCCTTGGTCCATGGGCTGCAGAATAGCTATTGTGTTACCAGATGTGAAAACAACAATAATCTCCTTGTATGTCTCCATCAGAGCTCTTGGGTGACTAAGTGCATGTCTCAATAAACAGTAATATTTTCAAAGGAATCTTTTTTCTTGAGCAGTAGGCATCAACAGTGGGCTTAACACATTCAGAAAACAATGCTGTAAACAGATGTACTGTCATCCCAGCTTTGTTGTTTCATTTACAGAGCACAGGCAGATTTAGTATAATTCTTAAGGGCCCTAGGATTTTCAGAATGGTAAATGAACTTTGGCATCAGCTTAAAGTCACCAGCTGCACTAGCCCGTAACAAGAGAGTCAGCCTGTCCTTTGAAGCTTTGAAGCCAGGCACTGACTTTTCCTTTTTAGCTGTAAAAGTCCTAGATGGCATGTTCTTCCGATGAAAGGCTGTTTTGTCTATATTTAAAATCTTCTGTTTAGTGTAGCCAATTTCAGCATTTACTTTAGCTAGATTTTCTGAATTACTTGCTGCACTTTTTATATCAGCACTTGCGGCTTCACCTTGCACTTTTGTATCACGAAGATGGCTTCTTTCCCAATCATCATGAAGCAACCTCTGCTAGCTTCCAACATTTCTTCTGCAGCTTCCTCACCTTTCTCAGCCTTCATAGAACTGAAGAGAGTTTGGGCCTTTCTCTAGATTTGGCTTTGGCTGAAGGGAATGTTGTGGCTGGTTAGTTTGTATCCAGACCACGCATACTTTCTCCATATGAACAATGAGGCTGTTTTGTGTTCCTATCATTTGTGTGTTCACTGGAGTAGCACTTTTAATTTTCTTCAAGAACCTTTCCTTTGCATTCACAACTTGACTAACTTTGGTACAAGAGGCCTAGCATTTGGCCTATGTCAGCTTTCCATTGATTTAAAGTAAGAGAGGTGCAGCCCTTTCACTTGAACACTTAGAGGCCATTGTAGACTTATTAATTGGCTTAATTTCAATATTGTTATGTCTCAGGGAATAGGGAGGGCCAAGGAAAGGGAGAGAAATGAGGGAATGGCCAGTTGGTGGAGCAGTCAAAATACACACGACATTTTATCAATTAAGTTCACCATCTTATATAGACTTAATTCATTGCACCCCAAAACAATTACAACAGTAACAACAAAGATCATTGATCACAGATCACCATAAAAGATATGAAAAGTTTGAAATATTGCGAGAATTACCAAAATATGACACAGAGATACAAAGTGAGCACACACTATTGGAAAAATGGTGCCGATAGACTTGTTCTATGTGAGGTTGCCACAAACTTTCAATTTATTTAAAAAAACCCAACACAGTATTTGTGAAGCACAAAAAAATGAGGTATGCCTTTACATACCTCAAAATAACCCTATGTAGTAGGTACTGTTTTTTGCCCACTTTATAAATGAGGAAACTAAGGCTCAGTGAGATTCTATAACTTATTTAAGATTGTACATTTAAGGCCGGGTGCGGTGGCTCAAGCCTGTAATTCCAGCGCTTTGGGAGGCCAAGGCAGGCAGAATACAAGGTCAGGAGATCGAGACCATCCTGGCTCACACGGTGAAACCCTGTCTCTACTAAAAATACAAAAAATTAGCCAGGCGTGGTGGCCGGACGCCTGTAGTCCCAGCTACTCGGGAGGCTGAGGCAGGAGAATGGCGTGAACCTGGGAGGTGGAGCTTGCAGTGAGCCGAGATCGAGCCACTGCACTCCAGCCTGGGCGACAGTGAGAGACTCAGTCTCAAAAAAAAAAAAAGATTGTACATCTAAACTGGGACATAAATTTGATTTTTTGACTTTAGAGCCCAAGATTGTAACCATTATGTTATTCAGGATGGGCCATTATGTTGCAGGAACAAACAACTTTGAAACTTATTGCTTAAAATAACAAAGGTTTATTTCTTGTTCTTGCTACATATTTTTGGTTGCCTCAAGGTCTGATTCGAGTCATCATCACTCCAGGATCCAGGCTGACAGAGCAAATGCTATTACTAGCATTGCTGGTCACCTTGACCGAGGGGAAGAAGAGAGTTTGTGATATATTGCTCATTGGCTCTTAAAGCTTCCACCCATAAGTGACATATGTCATTTCCACTGAGGCATTGTAGGCCAAAGCCAGTCACATGGAGATATCTAACAAGTGTGTGTTGAGGGGTGGGACTCGGGGTCAGGCCTGGAATGCAATCTCACTATAATGCTGGGAAGGAGGAGAAATGTAGGTATTTGTGGAGCAGCACTAATGACTACCACAGCAGTTTTCAAAAATGTGCTTATTGACATAAAACTATTACCATGATTATTAATGTTATTCTTACATAAGAAGCAATGAGGTGGGTTTACATTTTTTGGCACGGTCTTTTTTATAAATCATATCATAAAGCCTACTTATGTGCTACGATTAAACAAAACAATAAATATATAAAACAAAGCAAATAAATGAGCAAGTTAGAATCTGAGCTGTTTTAATGGACAGATTTGAATGTGGCTTTCTTCTTACAGAAGGGTATGGTTTTTACCTTCTAGAAATATATTAAAAGAAAAAATGACACTAGAAGGAATTAAAAGTTTAATAAATGGGGTTATATATACAAATTGGAAGAAATGCTGTAAACAGTTAAAGAGGTTTACTCTGCTTTTGGGCCTGGCTGATTTGAGAGAAATTTCATGCATGTAATTGTCACAATGCCTAACATAGTCCTTTATAATTTTTAAACTGCTCCTACAGAATTACATGAACTAATAAATGTGAAAGAGCTTTCTGTAAACTGTAAATTCTTTGCAAATGTAATCATTATTATTGCATAATCTTATTTGGTCCTTACAATTAGCCTGTGAAGTAGATATAATGGTGTTGGTTGTTGTTGTTTTAATTGTTCCCATTTTATAGTTGAGGGAACTCAGGTGTATTAAACTACTCTCCATGGTCGTGTGGTTGGTAAATAGAAAACTCAGAGTAGAACTCCATCTTGTGACTCCTAGGTCAGCCCTTTATCCACTGCACAGTGCTGCCTCTCCAGCCAAATTTTTGGGTGTAACTTAAATACATGAGAGAAATTTAAAATGACCCAGTTGGAAGACTAAAGAGTGGCCGATCACGGTGGCTCATACCTGTAATCCCAGGACTTAGGGAGGCCAAGGTGGGCGGATCACGAGGTCAGGAGTTCGAGACCAGCCTGGCCAATGTGGTGAAACTCTGTCTCTACTAAAAATACAAAAATTAGCTGGGTATAGTGGCAGGTGCCTGTAATCTCAGCTACTCAGGAGGCTGAGGCAATAGAATTGCTTGAACCTGGGAGGCGGACGTTGCAGTGAGCTGAGATCACCCCATTGCACTCTAGCCTGGGCGACAAGAGCAAAACTCCGTCTCAAAAAAAAAAAAAAAAAAAGAAAAGAAAGAGTAAAGAATTCTCAGTTTTCCAAAACACAGCGGGCATTGTGCAGGCAAACAAGTCAAGGAAACAGCAGAACCTATTGCCTTCTGATAAGGAACTCCTGAAAGGACTGAATGTTCTAAAGCTTAACATTAATAGTAAGAAAATGATCTTTCCAAGGGGCCAATTAGAGGCTTGATAACCTGATATATTTTACAGAATGTCACAGCTCAAGGAGGCTGAAGAAAGGTAGTTATGCTGGCCTTGAGGAATTGCTCAAACTGAGTTAGTAGCATTGCTTCCGTTTTTATGAAAGAGAATGCCTTTCTAATTTTAGAGTTCTTCAAGAGGTGGCTGGGTTTTTGTGCCGAGGGAAACTTTTCTCAGTGCTCATCTCAAGAGGTGCCTGTGAAATCATTTTATATCCTGTTTGGAAAAGGAAGACAATGTGGTAGAATTAAAAAAATGAGTTTGCATAGAAAGTTATCTTCCCCAGAAGAGATGGTAGAAATAGGGCTCTACAGCCATACTTATTACTATTTTCCTGTTATAGAGCTATGTGTTATCTGTTCAATGCAGTTATTTGGATCCTTTAACTGTAATGTGTCTCCTGATGTTATGCAGTAAGAACTGTTTATTTAGCAGATCATTCAAGAAGGGACAGAGACTTTTTAACTCCTGGAGGGTGTTGGGTTTTTCCCAGCTTCTCAATAGCGCCACTGTAATTTATTTTGCAAATTCCAATTCTTAAAGCATTAAAAAGTAGCTCATAAGACAACCTTATTATTTTCGAATCCATTGTTTCCTCTGGTAAAACAGTAAATATTCCAAATACAAAGACCCAGGGAAAAGAAGAGAGTTCCCATCAAGGACCTGAGGTCTCTTTACAGGCTGGCAATTACTGTGTGTAGCTTTGTTTAAGTAACTGAGGTTGGATTATGTCCTGAGAAGCCATTTTTCAAATTTCATTTTAACCAAAATTTTACATGTACTTTAAAAGTAGGAACTCCATCTAGAAAGAGAAAAATTTAGAGAAACCTAGGACAAAATCTGTAAAATTATCAAGTGGTCTGGTGGTTGCTAAGTCCTGGAAAAGTAGGGGAAGATTAGATTAGAATTGAAGGTATTCTTTTCAGAACCAAATGCAGTGAGATTACTCTGAATGGAGAGTATATTTTTAAGACGTCCATTATCTACAGAGAGTGTGTAAATGTAAGGATAAAAAAAAGGATCCTAATGAGTATTTGGCATATATGGTCCCATTTAATCCTCACAAACGTTAGACCTAAAACCATAAAAACCCTAGAAGAAAACCTAGGCATTACCATTCAGGACATAGGTGTGGGCAAGGACTTCATGTCCAAAACACCAAAAGCAATGGCAACAAAAGACAAAATTGACAAATGGGATCTAATTAAACTAAAGAGCTTCTGCACAGCAAAAGAAACTACCATCAGAGTGAACAGGCAACCTACAAAATGGGAGAAAATTTTCGCAACCTACTCATCTGACAAAGGGCTAATATCCAGAATCTACAAAGAACTCAAACAAATTTACAAGAAAAAAACAAACAACCCCATCAAAAAGTGGGCGAAGGATATGAACAGACACTTCTCAAAAGAAGACATTTATGCAGCCAAAAAACACATGAAAAAATGCTCATCATCACTGGCCATCAGAGAAATGCAAATCAAAACCACTATGAGATATCATCTCACACCAGTTAGAATGGCAATCATTAAAAAGTCAGGAAACAACAGGTGCTGGAGAGGATGTGGAGAAATAGGAACACTTTTACACTGTTGGTGGGACTGTAAACTAGTTCAACCATTGTGGAAGTCAGTGTGGCGATTCCTCAGGGATCTAGAACTAGAAATACCATTTGACCCAGCCATCCCATTACTGGGTATATACCCAAAGGACTATAAATCATGCTGCTATAAAGACACATGCACACGTATGTTTATTGCGGCATTATTCACAATAGCAAAGACTTGGAACCAAGCCAAATGTCCAACAATGATAGACTGGATTAAGAAAATGTGGCACATATACACCATGGAATACTATGCAGCCATAAAAAATGATGAGTTCATGTCCTTTGTAGGGACATGGATGAAATTGGAAACCATCATTCTCAGTAAACTATCGCAAGAACAAAAAACCAAACACCGCATATTCTCACTCATAGGTGGGAATTGAACAATGAGATCACATGGACACAGGAAGGGGAATATCACACTCTGGGGACTGTTGTGGGGTGGGGGGAGGGGGGAGGGATAGCATTGGGAGATACACCTAATGCTAGATGACGAGTTAGTGGGTGCAGCACACCAGCATGGCACATGTATACATATGTAACTAACCTGCACAATGTGCACATGTACCCTAAAACTTAAAGTATATTAAAAAAAAAATCCTCACAAACTACTCTGGAAAGTACATATCTTATAAAGAAAATAATAAGTCACAGACAGAAGTTCAGTAATAGGCTTAAGGGTAATAAATAATAGAGCTAGAATTACAACCCAAATCTATGAGACTTTCAAAGCAGTGCTCATCTTACCATAGTAGGTTCAAGAAGACCTTAGGTAAACCCTTAGTAGACAGATATATAGAGAGAGTTATTAAGTAAAACCAAGAATATTAAAGCTCCCCTTAGTATTTGAGACTGATATCAAGGACAACTAGGCCTTTCTACCTTGGGCCTCGGAGACAGAACTTGAAGCCAAGTAGACTGCACAGCTGAGGTTGCAGTCATGCCAGGCTCCTATGTAGGCCAGTTAGCAATAGGTGCCTTTCAGTTAGATCAGTTAGATCACATCCATAGCTCAATCAGCTAACGCCAGAGTGTCCTGGTGCAAAGCATTATGATTGTTGGGTAGTATGTGACCTATAAGGATTTTTTCTGGTTACTTTGTTCACCTGGTGCTTGTTATTGGCATGCAAGATCCTGTCCTGTATAGGTGGATATATAGAAGAGATCTGTCTAGGATGGATTTTTCACTTGCTAGTATTGGACAAACTGCCTCTAGATCCAAAATAAGATTTATATTCATTAAGATCTGGCTTAAATGGAACTTTTTCACCTAATAAATATTGTTGTTATATGATATTTTCTAATTTTTTTGAACTGATGTCTTATCATTTTTAGTCCCTCAAACTGGATCTTAATATGCATTTTTCACAAAATTTTTGAGGGCCCCGGCCAGGTTCAGTGCCTCACACTAGCACTTTGGGAGACCGAGGAAAGTGGATCGCCTGAGGTCAGGAGTTCAAGACCAGCCTGGCCAACATGGCGAAACCCCGTCTCTATTAAAAGTACAAAAATTAGCTGGGCGTGGTGGTGGGCGCTTGTAATCCCAGCTACTCAGGAGGCCGAGGCAGGAGAATTGCTTGGACCCGGAGGGTGGAGGTTGCAGTGAGCCAAGATCGTGCCACTTCACTCCATCCTGGGTGTAAGAGTGAAACTCCGTCTCGAGAAAAAAAAAAATTTGAGGGCCCCTCATGTGTGCATATGCATATACACACAAATATATATATGCATGTATGTGCATATTATTTTGAAATCTCTATCTTTAGCTCCTATCTCTTTCCTGAGTATCATAACTCATCTCAAATGTCTCCTCAGCAGCTCAACTCGGATGTCCCACCTCAAACCTGGACTCATCTCTTTTCCACAATACCTCCTCTCTCTTATTTTTAGCATCTCTATGAAGGGTACCACCATCCACAGAACTGCTTACATCAGAAATGTGGGAGTTATTATTTACTGCTCTCTTTTATCTCCACAATAGATCTCTTACCAAGTTCTATTGATTCTACCTCTAATGGTATCCTGAGGGTGGAGTGGGTTGTGGAGAGTGAGGAGTGATCGTTAATAGGTGCAGGGTTTCTTTAGGAGATGATGAAATAATTCTGAAATTAGATCATGGTGATGATTGCAAATCCTTGTAAATTTTCTAAAAAAAAACACTTTAAAAAGCTGAATTTTGTGACATGTGAACTACGTCTCAAAAAGCTATTTAAAAAATACTATATTTCAATAACTCTGAGATTTTGTCTTAGACCTGTCAGCAGGATGTAACCTTTTTTTTAATTACTACTTTTTAAAAAAACTGGTGAAAGAACATACTCCTGCTTATTTGATCTCCTGTTAATATCTGGCTGAGGTGGCCTTTGTCCTTCCCACTTCATTGTGTTCTCTGGTTGCTGGGCTGACTCATTTAATCAAAATAAAATCTTGGCCCAGTCAGGATCATTTTTCTATATTCATCTTAATAAAAATGATAATAAAAATATTTTATATTTATTGCATGTTTGCCATGTGCCAAGTACATTTTTCAATTAACCCTTACAAAAATCTAATGAGTCAGGTACTATTACTATCTCTTTTATCCAAATAAGGAAATTTGCTCATAAAGGTTAAGTGATTTCCTAAGATCAAGCAGATATAAATAAGTGATGGAGCCGATATTGAAACCGAGGTCTATCTGACGTCAATGTCCCCACATTCTCCTTCTTTCTTCCTCCTCCTTCCCCTAGGCCTCCTCTTCCCCTCTCTTCACATATATTAGCTTTTTCATAACACAAAGAAGAAAACAAATAAATAAAACACTCCTAATTCACCTCCTAAATAACCCCTGTTAGCATAAAAAGGGCAATATATGTAGAAAGTTTGAAAGAAAGTTGAAAATCCAGATAGCGCAGAAAAGTACAAAGTGCAAAAGAGAAATTTTCTCTGTCCCCCCTCAAATATCTCTTCCCAACGTGTACCACTGTTAGGAGTTTCTAGTAGTTTCTTCCAACATCCATTTTTTCTTTTTTATTTCTAATTAGTATTCCATGGTATGGATATACCACAAGTTTGTTTAATCATTCATCCTCTGAAGGGCATCTGACATGATTCAGTTTGTGGCCATTACAAATAAAGCTGCTATTAACATTTGTGTACAGATTCATAAGTTTTCATTTCTCTGGGAAAAATGCCCAGGAGTGCAATTGCTAGGTCATCTGGAAGTAGCACGGTTAGATTTTTTTTTTTTTTTTGAAACGGAGTTTCGCTCTGTAGCCCAGGCTAGTGTGCAGTGGCGCAATCTCGGCTCACTGCAAGCTCCGCCTCCTGGGTTCATGCAGTTCTCCTGCCTCAGCCTCCCGAGTAGCTGGGACTACAGGCGCCCGCCACCGTGCCCAGCTAATTTTTTGTATTTTTAGTAGAGATGGGGTTCCACCGTGTTAGCCAGGATGGTCTCCATCTCCTGACTTCGTGTTCCACCCGCCTCGGCCTCCCAGAGTGCTGGGATTACAGGCGTGAGCCACTGTGCCTGGCCTAGCATGGTTAGATTTTTAAGGAACTGCCAAGCTTTTGCAGAATAGAGCTACCATATTGTGAGATTATTACCTCATTTTTTTTGAAAAGCACATGAATAGTATTTCAGTTTTCATAAAATTGAGTTTCTTCATATGTATACATTCTTTAACCATTTAATGTTCCCACAAGCAATGTATGAGTCATCCAGTTTCTTCACATCCTCTCTAGCATTTGTTGTTGTCATTATTTTTCATTTTAGCTATTCTCAGAGGTGTATAGTGATATTTTGTGGTTTTATTTTGCATGTCTCTGATAGCTCATGATGCTGAGCATATTTTCATGTGCTTATTTGCGATCCGTATATCCTTTTTGGGGAAATGTCATTTGTCTGTTTTCTAACTGGATTGTTTCCATTGGTTGACTGATTGATTGATTGTTGGAGTCTCGCTCTGTCACCCAGGCTGGAGTGCAGCAGCACGATCTCGGCTCACTGCAACCTCCGCCTCCCGGGTTCAAGCTATTCTCCTGCCTCAGCCTCCCAAGTAGCTGTGATTACACGTGCCTGCCACCATGCCTGGCTAATTTTTTGTATTTTTAGTAGAGATGAGGTTTCACCATGGCTAGACTGGTTTCGAACTCCTGACCTCAAGTGATCCACCTGCCTTGGATTCCCAAAGTGAGCCACTGCGCCTGGCCTCCTTTTATATTTTTACTGTAGAGCTTTGAGAATTCTTTGTATATTCTAGATACTTCTACTCCATTATCAGATATGTCCAATTTCTCTAGCACCATTTGTTATGAAAGTTATCCTTCCTCTATTGGATTGCTTTTGTACTTTTTTCAAAAATCAGTTGGACATATTCTTGGGGGCAATATTTCTAGAATCTCTATTCCGTTCCACTGATTTATGTGTATAGCTTTCCACTAATATCACACTGACTTGATTACTGTAGTCATATAGTAAGGCTTAATATTTAATAGACACATTCTTCTCACTTTATCTTCAAAAGCAGTTTAGTTATTCTAGTTTTTTGCCTTTTCATATAAATTTTAGAATAATTTTGTCAATATCACAAAAATGTCTTGCTGGAATTTTGATATAAATTGAGTTAAACCTTGCTATGGACAGAATTGTGTCCCTGCCATATTTATAGGTTAAATCCTTAACCCACAATGTGTTTGGAGATGGGTCTTTAGGAGATAATTAAGGTTAAATTAGGTCATAAAGATGGGACCGTGCTATGGTTTGGTTATGGTTTGTCTCCATCAAAACTTTTGTTGAAATTTGATCCCCAATGTGGTGGTGTTGGGAGGTGGGGTCTAGTGGGAGGTATTTCGGTCATGAGAGCCAATCCCTCATAAATGGCTTGGTGCTATTCTCATGAGAGTCCTCTTTCTGGAGAGATTATATTAGTACTCGCAGTAATGGAGATTAGTTCCCATGAGAGTAAGTTGTTAAAAAGCTAGAAACCCTTTGGATTTTGCCTCTTTGCATGTATCTGCTTCCCCTTTAACTTTCATGATGTCACGATGCAGCACAAAAGGTCTCAGCAGAAGCCAGGTCCATGCCTTTGAACTTCCCAGCCTTCAGACCCATGAGCTGAATAAACCTTTTTTCTTTATAAATTACCTAAACTTAGATGTTCTGTTATAACCACAGAAAACAGACGAGATAGGCCATAATCTGATAGGAATGTGGCCTTACAAAAAGAGGAATATCTGTTCCTCACTCTTTCTGTCTCTCTGCCAGGTATTACTAGATGGGGTTAGAAGCTCAAGTTTTTCACTCTGCTTCTATTGCCATTTGAGGTATGAGGCGTGGAGCTATTTATTACTGTTGGATGAGAGTGGAAGTCCAGTCTCCTCCCATGGTTTCCACTGACACTGTCAGGGGGAGGGACAGGCTCATCACTATCCTTACTTGGCCTTCTCTGACCACCATAGTGGGGGTATTGGAGCGTTTTGTGGCAGCCTGGTGAAGATAGAAATCTAGACTCTCCGCTTTGCCTTACTGGTGGGGGTGGGGGTAAGGCCACCGTTTTTTCTGTGGAGTTTGTCTAGAATAGGACAGATATTGTCTAAATTGTTTTCTGTCTTGCTAGGCTGCCCCCTTTTTGGTCCTTTGGTTAGAGACAGAAGGCCATTTTAGTCTGTGTTTGTTGATGTTTCCAGGTTGCTGGCTTATTCAGCTCCAAGTCTGGGATATTGGAAGCAAAAAGACAAGCCAAGGAATCCACCACCTAGTTGCTCCTTGGGCCCTGATGTCCTTAGCAAGTTAGGCTTTTTCTTTCCTTCAGAGTCTTATTTTGTTTGTTTTATGTATAATACCCAAGAGTTTTAGTTGTACTTAGGAAGAAGAATAGCAAAAATTATGTCTGCTCCATCTTTCTGAAAGCTGATGTTGGTTTTAGAACTTTAATGATTTCGTCAGACACGGTGGCTCATGCCTGTAATCCCAGCACTTTGGGAGGCAGAGGCAGGCGGATTACTTGAGGTCAGGAGTTTAAGACCAGCCTGACCAACATGGTGAAACTCCGTCTCTACTAAAAATACAAAAATTATTTGGGCGTGGTGGCACATGCCTGTAATCCCAGCTACTCAGGAGGCTGAGGCAGGAGAATTGCTTGAACCCAGGAGGTGGAGGTTGCAGTGAGCCGAGATCGCACCACTGCACTCCAGCCTGGGCAACAGAGCGATACTCTGTCTCAAAAAAAAAAAAAAAAAAAAAAAAGAACTTTCATGATTTCAATCTTTACATTTTAAATGTTTCATTTTATTTTTACTTAAAGAATGAGGTAGGGGTTTAGCCTTTCTTAAATTTCAGATGATCAGTCAGTTGATGCAAGCCCAATTATTGAATAATCCTTCTTTTCTTTGCCAACTTTAAATGCCACTTTTATCACAGAACTATTTCTATATTTGCATAGGCCTATTTTCATTCTGTCTATTCTCTTTCAGTGATCTTGGTTTTTTCTTTATTATCACGTGGTTCTAATTAGTAAAGTTTAATAATATGTTTTAATAGACAAGAGCTATACTCTTGACCATTTGACTGGTCTCCACTTCATTCATTTGGAATCTCATTGGCAGTAGAAAGATGTCCTGTGTGATTTTCACAAGTGATGATGCCACCATGTTTCTTCTCTGCCTATTGTGATTCTAGTGCTTGGCTGGATACTGAGATGTTAATTCTCTGGGGCAGGAAAGAGAATCTTGGAGGAAAGAGAGAATGCCTTCTGGCAAAGCCTCAATTCTTTCAGCCTAATAAGTTAGAAATGCTTGGTAGATGCTACTCTAGAGGGGATGGAAATTTGCAATTATTTTTCTAGCTTTGCAATCCAGCATGTTGCATCTCTGCCTTTTACCTTCACAACTTTCTGAGAGCATCAGTAATTCAATTTCACCCCTTGTTTCTAATGAGGAAAGTATAAAGACAACAGTAATTTGACCTAGAAGTCCTGGGGAACAGGTTGTATGTGGAGAGTGCCACAATGGGGCACTCCTTGTACTTTAGGTTTTTTATTTTTTAGATGGAGTCACGCTCTGTGGCACAGGCTGCAGTGCAGTGGCGCAGTCTTGGCTTGCTGCAACCTCCACCTTCTGGGCTCAAGTGATTCTCCTGCCTCAACCTCCCAAGTAGCTGGGATTACAGGCATGTGCCACCACGTCCAGCTAATTTTTGTATTTTTAGTAGAGACGCGGTTTCACCATGTTGCCCAGGCTGGTCTTGAACTCCTGACCTCAAGTAATCGGCCTGCCTTGACCTCCCAAAGTGCTGGGACTAGAGGCGTGAGCCACCGTGCCTGGCCCGGGGCATTCCTTTTAACATTTGCCGCAACATTTGCTTCCATGGCTGATCATCTGTTGGGCCATCTTGTACATTCCCTGTTCTAAGGGAGACTAAGTAAACTGGAAACTTTTTAGAGTATTTTATATATATATATATCTTGGGTGTAACACATTAATTTTTCTATCAATGAAATGTAAACTGATCTGGGCTTCAGTCTTTGCAATCTCCAAGTTACCCGCTTTACTGCAGCCAATATGATTTATCTCCCTTGTCTGTATTTCCAGCCCAGGCCTTTGCACTGAGCTAGTGACCCATATATACAGCTGCCAATGTAACATCTTCTTTTGGATGTTTCAAATACACTATCTTCAAAGTGATACAAATGATCCTCCCACCAAAACCTACTTTCCTTTTAGAATTTCTTTTCTTTTTCTATTATTTATTTATTTATTTGAGACAGAGTCTAGCTCTGTCACCCAGGCTGGAGTGCAATGGCGTGATCTCGGCTCACTGCAACCTCCGCCTCCCGGGTTCAAGCAATTCTCCTGCCTCAGCCTCCTGATTAATCCCTGCCTCAGCTGGGATTACAGGTGCATGCCACCATGCCCGGCTAAGTTTTGTATTTTTAGTAGAGACAGGGTTTCACCATGTTGGTCAGGCTGGTCTCGAACTCCTGACCTCGTGATCCGCCCACCTTGGCCTCCCAAAATGCTGGGATTACAGGCATTAGCCACCGCGCCTGGCCTTCTTTTCTTTTTCTTAAAATAAATGACTACCCAGCTCTAGTAATGCACTAATCAGAGTCTCTCATTTCCTTGACCTCACAGCCTCCTAACTGGTTGTCTTGCTTCTACTTCTGTTCCTCTCCGCAGTATCCTCTACCTAGCAGCCAAAAGAGCTTACTAAAATACAAGTCTGATCACATCAAATTCCTGCTTAAAATCTTTTTAATGACTTCCCATTGCTATTAGAATGCCCTGAATAATTTGCCTACTTCTACCCTTCCTAATTTATTTTCTTTTCCCCCATGTCCTATTGAGTGACAGTGATGGATATTTTGCCTCCGAGATGTATTCTGAATGTATCTATTTATTTCCACCTTCAGTGCCACCAGTCCATTTCAAGCCACCATTTTTTTCTTTACTGTATGTTCATTTTGTGGTGACTAACTACCTAGATTTCCTGATTATACTCTTGTTTCCATTTATCTACCTCTACTTCGCAGTTACAATTATCTGTTAAACACAGATATGCTCATGTGACTGTTCTTCTTTTAACCCCTCTTTCGTATAAAGCATAGAATCTCATCTTTATAGTGTAGCACACAAGGCCCTCCATGATCTGGCTTCATCCCTGTATTTTCAGCCACACTACAGCATTAATTCACCCTGTACTGTAGCTTTAACAATAATTATGATAATAATAGTACCAAATACTACAAACAGTTACTTATTACTAACCCTCTTCAATACACTAACCCTGTAAATATATTACCTCTAATTCTTAAAACAGTCTTCCTACTTATATAACTGCTACTCTGGGCATTATTAATTGTAATGCTGACTATTTGTTTGAAATGAAAATATCATGTTAGGGGATTATCTTTCTGTTTCAAGTTTATTAAAATTTTATGAGGAATACAATGTGGAATTTGATGAAAACCTTTTTATATCTACTAAGATGATGTCTCTATCCATTCAGACTGCTATGACAGAATACCTTAGACTGGGAAATCTATAAAGAATATAAATTTATTTTACACAGATCTGGAGACTAGGAAGTCTAAGATCAAGGTGCTAGTAGATTCAGTGTCTGGTAAGGGCTTGTCTCTGCTTATCAGATGGCACCTTCTCACTGTGTTGTCACATGATGGAAGGAGCAAATGCTGTATCCTCACATAGCAGAAGGGCAAAACAGCTCCCTTGAACCTCTTTTATAAAGACATTAATCCCATTCATGAGGGCTTTGCCCTAATCACTTAATCACCGAATAAAGGCCACACCTCTTAATACTATCACATTGATGATTAAGTTTCAGCGTATGAATTTGCGGGGACACATTCAGACCACAGCAGATGGTCATATAGATATTTTTGTTACTTTATTGATGTGGGATATATTATGGCTGCAGATTGCTAATTAAAGGATATGACATTTGAAGAATTACTCCTACTTGTTATCATGGTATTTTAATCTTTTAATATGCTGTTAGATTTGATTGAGTTTATTTAGCATTTTAAAATCTATATTCATAACCGAGATGGGTTAATTGAGATGAGTCAATACCTTTTTGTGTATGTATGTGTGCACATGCAGATATGCATGTGTGATGTCTTTATCAGCTTTGTTATCAGAGTTGTACTACCCTCATAAAACTGGTAAGCCTACACAATATTCTCATAATTTTTTGTTTAGTATCTGTCCCTCCCAGTAGATTATAGCCTCTGTGAGGACAGAAAGCAAGTCTAGGGTAATCCTAGCACAATACTTGGCACATTAAAATTAATACGTAAATATTTGCTGAATGTTTAAATGAATCCTGGTTTTGTAGACGGGAAAGTGAGGCTCAGCACCTTAAAATTAATATGTAAATATTTACTGAATGTTTAAATGAATGCTGGTTTTGTAGACAGGAAAGTGAGGCTCAGAGTATTTAAGTAATGTGGTCAGGATCCTATAGTTAGTAAATGGTAAAGCCAGTCCTAAGATAACTATAAATAGAATAAATAGAATCTAATGGCCAAGAGTTGGGTAAGAAAGTAGGGTGCATGGATTGGAAATTTGAGGCTTTGTGGTTAGAATTTCAAAAATGCAAAATCAAATCTCAAAGTCATCTTCTTTTGTTTTGGTTCAGACTTATGGAGTCTATTCTGACTTCAGAGTCTGTGCAAGCTTCCACTTTATCATATGGCCTCTCCAACTACCTACATCTTTTTACATATGCAGAGTGTATTGCATAATGTATTGTCTTGGGCACCAGGATGTCTGATCCTCCCATTCATATATATATTATGTGTTGTCACTCATATCCGTACATTTGCCCATGCTGCGCTCTATGCCTGAAATACCATTTCTCATTTATGTAGCGCACTCTTACTAATCCTTCAACTTCTTCTTGCTCTGAGAAGCTTTGTCAGGCTCCCCCTTTCCCTGAAGAGTCAGTCAAGTGTTTTACTTTTGTGTATATTCAGCACTCTGTGATTATTCCATTCCAGCATTTATCATACTGTTATAACTGTGTGTGTTTAATGGTCTCCCTTCCTGATAGGTTGTGAGCTACCTGAGGTCAGGAACCATGTCTTTTCCCCCCCTAGTGCCTGGAAATGCTTGGCATATTTTAAGCACTTACTAATTGTTTCTTGAATATGTGAATCCATAGACAGACAAATGAATGAACAACAAAATAAAATTGCTCTTTTCATACCAGAAAACAGCTATCTTTTGTGAAGGGAACAGGGCAAGAAAACATGCTCATGCCTTCCACTTTATGTGCGTGGCTGAGATCTCTCCACTGTCAACCATTTAGGAAACATTAGGGCTGGAACAGATGGCCTCGCTATGCTGTGAGACATTCTAAAGGGTGGTCTGAACAATACAGCTTCCACTAGTGTGCCACAGTGCCTGGAATGCTGCCACCACAGCCATTCCTTTGGGGTGAATACTGTCTCCAGATGGCCACTCCTAAAATGTACATATATTATCTGAGAAGAGTAACCCTGTAAATTATCACTCTTTCCTTTATCCACTTAGATTTTACTGGAAATGGGCTATAATATATAGAATGGGTGAATCTGGGTGGCAGTGGGGTAGGTCCAATGGATAGAATTTTCCTTGTCTGTAATTATTTATCTATCCATGAGATTAATATGTGTCTCCCCCACTATACTGTGAGCTCCATGAAGGCAGAGATATACCTTCTTTTTTACTCAGTACCAAGTGTAATACTATATATACTGACCTATATATAGTAGATGTTCAATAATGTTTGATGACTGACTGATACTACGGTCACATACCACTTTGACGTACTTATAGACCTTATATCATTGAACCTCATTTGTTTATTTACATTTTGTCAGACCTTGCTTTTATGCAGCCTCACTCAAATTGAGGAACATTAAACCTGTGGGTTTAGACTGCCCATCCCAGCATCAAATCTGACCAGTGCAGGCCGGGCATGGTGGCTCACGCCTGTAATCCCAGCACTTTGGGAGGCCGAGACAGGCAGATCACAAGGTCAGGAAACGGAGACCATCCTGGCTAACATGGTGAAACCCCTCTCTACTAAAAATACAAAAAAGAAAAAAAATTAGCTGGGCATGGTGGTGGGCGCCTGTAGTCCCAGCTACCCAGGAGGCTGAGGCAGGAGAATGGCGTGAACCCAGGAGGCGGAGCTTGCAGTGAGCCGAGATCACGCCACTGCACTCCAGCCTGGGCAACGGAGCGAGATTCCATCTCAAAAAAAAAAAAAAAATCTGACCAATGCAGGATCTATATTACCAAGTGGAACACTGACTTGTTTTACTTCCTGGTAATTAGTTATGTGTGTAGACCAAGTCCCAGAGCCCCTGTGTGCTTAAGGAGCCACAGCATTTCTACTAATCCCTGATGTTCTGATCTTCAAATAACCCTGATTGGCTCTTTCCATAGTCCCATCTCTACCTTCATGGGATTGGATCATGCTTTCTGTACCCTCAGATTCTGGCTATGTCACTGTATTATAAGATTGGATTATAATTATAATTTTAGAGTGTGAGCTTCTGTCAGCTACTTTATTATATTCATTGATGTACTCCTGATGCCCAGTACAATTCTTGGCATAGAGTAGGTGTTCAATAAATGTCCATCAGATGAATGAATGATGAAACCCTTTCCAGAGAAGGTATGCCTTCTCTCTCTCTCTCTCTCTCTCTCTCTCTCTCTCTGTGTGTGTGTGTGTGTATAGATCTTGGACTGTAGTAGTAATAGCTATCATTTATTGTTTGCATATTCTGTGCCAAGTCCTTTGCTAAGCATTTTAAGAACTTTAAAAAAGTTGGCATAAGGATGGCTATGAAGCAGGTAGTATTATCTCCATTTTACAGATTCCTAAA
This sequence comes from Gorilla gorilla gorilla, assembly GCF_029281585.2. NCBI lineage: Eukaryota > Metazoa > Chordata > Mammalia > Primates > Hominidae > Gorilla > Gorilla gorilla. The sequence continues at coordinate 132,772,348 of NC_073247.2, forward strand.
CTGAGGCTCAGAGACATTAAGCAACATGACTGAGGTCACAGGGTAAGTTGTGGAACAAACTCATATTGTTATGATTCCAAAGCCCCCATACTTTCCATTTTATCTTATGAGAGAGTACTGCATTTGTGACAGTGGGATGGCAATTTGGTGGGGGCACAGATGAGTTAGGGAGGAGGTAAGGGTAGTAAAGAGACTTTATTTCCTGACATATTTGCCAAGTACCGGCTCTGTTGTCCTTTGAGTCTGAAGCTGCTGCTACCCTCAGAAGAGTCAAGCTGTTCATCTCTGAGATGTATGTGGCTCAGTAAGCACTGAGAGCAGACAGGACAGAGGAGGTGGATAGATGTTGATCGGCTGTGTTGGGAGGTGGCTCTGTTGTTTACCACCTACTCTGTGCAGGCTAGTCAAGGTGCTGGGAATTTGTGTTTACATAGGATTTTAAGTTGAGGAAAAAATTATTATTATTAGTTCTGGGGTACATATGCAGGATATGCAGGTTTGTTGCATAGGTAAATGTGTGCCATAGTGGTTTACTACACCTATCAACCCATCACCTAGGTATTAAGCCCAGCATGCATTAGCCACCCTTTCTAGTACTGTCCCTCCCCCAACCCTACCCCCCAACAGGCCCCAGTGCATGTTGTTCACCTCCCCATGTCCATGTGATCCCATCGTGCAGCTCCCTCCCACTTTAAGTGAGAACATGCAGTGTTTGGTTTTCTGTTCCTGCTTTAGTTTGCTGAGGGTAAAGGCTTCCAGCTTCATCCATGTCCCTTGAAAGGACATGATCTCATTCCGTTTTATGGCTGCATAATATTCCATGGTGTATATGTACCACATTTTCTTTATCCAGTCTATCATTGATGGACATTTGGTTTGATTCCATTTCCTTGCTACTGTGAATAGTGCTGCAATGAACATACATGTGTATGTATCTTTGTAATAGAATGATTTATATTCCTTTGGGTATATACCCAGTAATGGAACTGCTGAGTTAAATCCTATTTCTGGTTCTAGCTCTTTGAGGAATCACCACACCATCTTCTGCAATTGAGGAAAAGATTTTTAATTAATTTGGGATTATCTGCTTGATTCCCCAAGAGAAAAACTCAAATGAATCTATCTAGAAAATTTAATCCCCCCCATCTCATTCCTTCACTGGCTCTGTCTCTCGGCAATACATCTGATGAAATCCTTTTGGGGTAATTTATTATACTTGGGAATAACTGGTGGCAGGGGGCTGGAATTTGAATGGAAGGGAAGCCAAAATATGAAAATAATTGTGTAAAAAATTTTTAAAAAAATATCTGAAACTCAAAGGAAATACTGAATTATGGGGAAACCAGCTCACACACTTAGCTTTTGCCAGGTTGGCTGGTTTGGAGGCGGTGGACATATGGGGTTAGCTGGAATATTATAAATAATCTAGCCTCTTGCTTTTTACTCAGGATGCTAGGGGCTTCATCTAGCTGAAATACATTCTAAGGAAAAATTGGACCAGCCTACCGTGGGTGGAAATTGCAGGCACTGCTTTTGTTAACAGTGGAGGGTATCCAGGTTCTTGGCATCTGGAACAAAGAATTGGACAAAACGCATAAACAAAGCAAGGAAAGAATGAAGAGATTTATTGAAAATGAAAGTACACTCCACAGTGTGGGAGTGGGCTCGAGCATAGAGGCTCAAGGGCCCCGTTACAGAATTTTTCAGAGCTTAAATACCCCCTAGAGGATTCCATTGGTTACTTTGGGTGTGCCCTATGTAAGTGGAGAGGATGAAGTAAAGTTACAAAGTCATTTACTTGGCCTATGCCCTATGGAGAGGATATTTCCTGTCATAGCTGAAGTTTGAATTGGCCTTATGTTCCTGTCTCCAGACCCCATTTTCCTGCCTCATCTTCCCTCTGAGATGAGAGATGTGATGCCCATAAATCTTTATGGGAGGCAGAGGGACCAATGGTCTTTTTTCTGTAAGTGCTTCTTGCTGGCTTGAGGTGTAGTCCCTACCTATTGAGGATCATGGAACTCTCACCCTGCTCTATCTAGTGGAGGCAGAATAGCTTCTTGATGACCAGGGGTGGTGTCTTCACCTGGAACTGACTGTAACCTTTGTTGCATGATTATCTGAAGCTTGATGATCTCTAGCCAAGAGGTAAACAATTAGGTTAAAAGATTTAATGGGAACTTCACGGGGTGGATAGCTATGCTGTCAGAAATGTTTGTTATTGAGATTTGCAGGAGAAAAAACAAAACCTGGTCTGTTCTAGAATCTTATGTGTTTCCTTAAAGTCTTAACACAAACGACCCCATTTTGGTTTGGTTTGGTCTGCTGGGGCCTAGTGCATGAGCTCAGTCCAAAACAATGGCCTCCCAGAATTTTGTTTCAAAAATTCCCCCTTTTTGGTCAAGTTCTCACTTAGGCAAGAGTGTGACCAAAACTTGGGGCCTTAGCGCCACTCTCAGTTACCATCATTTTGGGTTTCCAGTCTCAGCACATCATTTATAGGTTACAGTGTCCTCATGGTTGCACATTTCTTTCAGCTTTTGTTATTCCAGTTGATGAGAGATCATTTGACGTTCTAGAGATGGCTGCATGCAAGCATTTAAAGCCTTTGAGAGAATATAGCACACCAGGGAGACTATTATTATGACTGTTGGGTGGATAATACCAGAAGTTTGGAGTATGCTCCTTACGCAGGGTCACCATAAACCAAACCACCTAGAATTAAATAGATTAAAGAATGAGCTAGATGAAGAGTCTACTCGCTTAACTAAGCAATTTTTTTTGTCAATACCCTACCATTGAATTTCTATAATCTTCATTTAATGTATTTCCCCATAGGCCACAAGTGCCAGCAGCTGCACAGGTACTTTTCTGTTTAGCCAGTTCCATTATTTAGCAAAACTTTCAAAAGAGAATTTAAAGTCTGTTGTGTAATGATAGCCTTTCATGTAGAATTTGCTATAGAGCCTATCATGAGGGATGCATTTCTAATCATTGCTTCTTTTACTTTAAACCATGGAAAAAGGACCTAATAAATTAGGCCCTTTTGGAAGAGTGAAGGCCTCCTGGCTCTGTTCTCTTCAACCCATGATGTGGGTTAAGAGGAGTGATCCAATGTGTTGTTCTTGACCGATTACGAGGCAACATACGTACCGTTTAAGTTTCTTACCTACATTGGACCTTCATCTTTTATCTATCAAAGTATAAGTTCATCCATGTATAAGGCTGGCTGCAAACTCCTTCACAAATAAAAGTGTACCCCATTAGTGCACATAACAGACCCCTTTTCCACTTCTATTGTTCATAGAGGCATAAGCAAGGAAAATTCTTCAAAGATGAGAGTTTCATGGTAGTAGAAATCCTAATCTGTGAACTTGGGAAAAGATATTCACATCAAGGATGCCATCTTCTTCTTTGGAGAAATTTCCCTGGTTAGTTTAACCTTAAGGGTTCCAATGGGTGTACAGTTTGAAGAGTGTAGAGGGACCCTTCTCAGTTGTGAGACCATGAACCCAAAGCCCAAATCCCCGAGTTTTATTGTGGTCTGGATGGCAAGGACAGTCTTTCTCTGATGTTTCCAGAAGATTCAAACCATAAAAAGTTTTCTTTACCTGGTGAAAATACACTGTAGCATAATAATCCACTGTTATAACATCGGCCCTCTTGCATGGGAAAGCTTTTATACAACCAGAAAACATGCATTAAAAATAACAATGGAATGAAATCCCTTTATACAATGTTTAAATGGCTGACCAGGTGATCCAATGTACCTGAAGCTTTAATTGTTTTTCCAGGAATATGGGATCAAGTATTGGTTATAAATTATTTTAAACAATTTTAGTATCAGCCGGTTTAATATGAAAATCTGACAAAGTATTTTCTTGGTATTTAATTTTTGTTCTACTTGGGTTAGTAGATTTATACAAGGAAATTTGGTTATTTCTGTGGTTTACAATAACAACATAATAATCATAATTACAATTGATAGCACAGACTATTTTAGAAGTCCCATACAATTTTGGATCATATATTAATATATTCACAAAAATATAACCTAAAGAAGATTGAACATCATTTTGGCAATCCCATGTACCTAAACATGTCACATAATCCTGTTTACCTCCTTTCTGGATGCTTCCAAGGGCCCTTTGATCCATCCAGAAAGCCAGGCATTAGGAAAGACAATTTTGAAACTGAAGTGTGATTTTGGAATTCAGTATTATCGTAAATTATTTATTTTGCCAAAATGATGTTTCAGAAATTTTAAAGAGGCAAAACCCTTTTATAACCTTTTGCCAAAAAACCCACATTCTACTGCTTTTATACACCTTGCATGTAAAACTGTTTCTAGTAGTCTTAATTGCATGTTACAATGGTGACTCTTAGCAATTTTAACTTTAATGTAAAACCTGGTAAGTTATGTTCTGATAAGGTTTGGCTATTTCCAGCATAGCTAGGGGCGTGGCCAACTCCACATGTCCTCAGGACTTACCTAGCTGGAAAGCAGGCAAGTTAAACAATTTTCAAAAGCCAAAGAAGCAGTGTAGCAAACCTAATACTTGAACATAATTTAGACCACATATTTACATTTTGAAGACATTGTAGTTTACCAATAATCTTTAAAACCATCTTAATTTCCCAAAGATTGCTAAAGTCACGTGAACTAAAAGGCATTACACTTTCTATTTTTCTGACAAAATATTTGATTTAAGCTCTTATTATTATTAAGCTAATTAATTTAAAACTTTACACAGGAGTTAAACAGTGACTTTTACTTTATATTTAACCAGTTTGCACAGAGTTAAAGAGGTCGGAGACTGACTGGTAAGAAATTCTTACCCTTTTGCCTGTGTGCCAGGTTTCTAGATTCTCTCTCCCTGAGCGGTCCTAGTGACCCTGCTTGACTGTATGCAAACAAACACATTGCCTTGAATTAAGAATATTCACGGGTCCGGGCGCAGCGGCTCATACCTGTAATCCCAGCACTCTGGGAGGCCGAGGCGGGCAGATCACGAGGTCAGGAGATCAAGACCAGCCTGGCTAACATGGTGAAACCCTGTCTCTACTAAAAATACAAAAAATTTGCTGGCGTTGTGGCGGGTGCCTGTAGTCCCAGCTACTCAGGAGGCTGAGGCAGGAGAATGGCCTGAACCCAGGAGGCGGAGCTGGCAGTGAGCCGAGATTGCACCACTGCACTCCAGCCTGGGCGACAGTGCGAGACTCTGTCTCAAAAAAAAAAAAAAAATTCACAAACAGTTTATAAAGTTTAGAGAAATTAGGCAGAGAAAGAGAAATATGACTAAAATTCTATTTATGAGAATATATTCAACATTCTTAAAGTATCAAGAAGCCTAAAATTCAAAAAGTTAATTTATAAGGATAGAAAGCTGGTGTGCTCTGTTAATTCTTGTGGCTCAATAAAGGTAGCTTAGGAATTCCAAATAAATGGAACAAATGATGACTTGCTGGAAATGCATAGGAAACAAAGTAACTATTCACAGAACCAAATAAAAGCCTTCCACAGGAACTAAAAAAAATCATAGTTTTATATATATGGACACACAAGCAAAGCCAGAAGAGAATAAACAGCAAATGAATGAAAACTAGAAGCAAAAACAAATACACAGGAAACCAACCCTAAATTTTTATCCTCAATTTACCCTGGAGGCTACAGTGTTACCTAGGGCCCCCCCAAAAAACTCACTGTATTAGTCCGTTTTCATACTGCTGATAAAGACATACCTGAGATTGGGAAGAAAAAGAAGTTTAATTGGACTGTGGTTCCACATGGCTGGGGAGGCCTCAGAATCATGGCAGGAGGCTAAAGGTACTTCTTACATGGTGGCAGCAAGAGAAAATGAGGAAGATGCAAAAGCAGAAACCCCTGCAAAAACCATCAGATCCTGGGAGATTTATTCACTACCACAAGAACAGTATGGGGGAAACTGCCCCCATGATTCAAATCATCTCCCACCTGGTCCCTACCACAACACATAGGAATTATGGGAGTACAATTCAAGATGAGATTTGAGTGGGAACACAGAGCCAAACCATCATTCTGTCCCTGGCCCCTCCAAATCTCACGTCCTCACATTTCAAAACCAGTTATGCCTTCCCAACAGTCTCCCAAAGTCTTAACTCGTTTCAGCATTAACTCAAAAGTCCACAGTCCAAAGTCTTATATGAGACAAGTCCCTTCCACGTATAAGCCTGTAAAATCAAAAGCAAGTTAGTTACTTCCAAGATACAATGGGGGTAAAGGCATTGGGTAAATACAGCCATTCCAAAGGACAGAAATTGGCTAAAACAAAGGGGCTACTGGCCCCATGCAAGTCCAAAATCCAGCAGGGCAGTCATATCTTAAAGCTCCAAAATAATCTTCTTAGACACCATGTCTCACATCTGGGTCATGCTGAGGCAACAAGAGGTGGGTTCCCATGGTCTTGGGCAGCTCCACCCCTGTGGCTTTGCAGGGTACAGCCTCCCTCCTGGCTGTTTCCCCAGCTGGCATTGAGAGTCTGCAGCTTTTCCAGGGACATGGTGCAAGCTGTCAGTGGATCTAATATTCCCAGGTTTGGAGGACGGTGGCACTCTTCTCACAGCTTCACTAGGTGGTGCCTCAGTAGGGACTCTGTGTGGAAGCTTCGACCCCACATTTCCCTTCTGCACTGCCCTAGTAGAGGTTCTCCATGAGTGCCCTGCCCTTGCAGAAAACTTCTGCCTGTGCATCCAGGCATTTCCATACATCTTCTGAAATCTAGGCAGAGGTTTCTAAACCTCAGTTCTTGATGTCTGTGCATCACAGGCTCAACACCACATGGAAGTTGTCAAGGCTTGGGGCTTGCACCCTCTGAAGCCATGGCCCGAGCTCTATATTGTCCCCTTGCAGCCATGGCTGGAGCAGCTAGGATGCAGGGCACCAAGTCCCTAGGCTACACACAGTACCGTGACCCTGGGCCTGGCCCACGAAACCATTTCCTCCTAGGCCTCCAGGCCTGTGATGGGAGGGGCTGCCATGAGGACCTCTGACATGCCCTGGAGACATTTTCCCCATTGTCTTGGGGATTAATATTCGGCACCTCATTACTTATGCAAATTTCTGCAGCTGGCTTGAATTTCTCCTCAGGAAATGGGTTTTTCTGTTCCAATGTATCATCAGGCTGCAAAATTTCCAAACTTTGATGCTCTGTTTCCCTTTTCAAGCTAAATAACTTTAGCAGCACCCAAGTCACCTCTTCAATGCTTTGCTGCTTAGAAATTTCTTCCACCAGATACCCTAAATCATCTCTCTCAAGTTCAAAGTTCCACAAGTCTCTAGGGCAGGGGCAAAATGCCACCAGTCTCATTGTTAAAACATAACAAGAGTCACCTTTGCTCCAGTTCCCAACAAGTTCCTTATCTCCATCTGAGACCACCTCAGCCTGGACCTTATGGGCCATATCACTACCAGGCTTTGGTCAAAGCCATTCAACAAGTCTCTAGGAAGTTCCAAAGTTTCCCACATTTTTCTGTCTTCTTCTGAGCCCTCCAAACTGTTCCAACCTCTGATTATTACCAAGTTCCAAAGTCGCTTCCACATTTTTGGGTATCTTTTCAGCAATGCCCCACTCTATTGGTACCAATTTACTGTATTAGTCCATTTTCACACTGCTGATAAAGACATACCTGGCTGGGCATTGTGGCTCATGCCTGTAATCCCAGCACTCTGGGAGGCTGAGGCAGGTGGATCACTTGAGGTCAGGAGTTTGAGACCAGCCTGGCCAACATGGCTAAACCCTGTCTCTACAAAAAATACAAAAATTACCCAGGCACGGTGGCATACACCTGTAGTCCTAGCTACTTGGGAGGCTGTGGCAGGAGAATCGCTTGAACCCAGGAGGTGGAGGTTGCAGTGAGCCGAGATCATGCCACTGCACTCCAGCCTGGGTGACAGAGCGAGCCTCCATCTCAAAAACAAACAAAAGACATACCCGATAATGTGAAGAAAAAGAAGTTTAATTGGACTTATGGTTCCCCATAGCTGGGGAGGCCTGCAAATCATGGCAGGAGGCAAAAGTCACTTCTTACATGGCGGCAGTGAGAGAAAATGAGGAAGATGCAAAAGTAAAAACCCCTGATAAAACCATTAGATCTTGTGAGACTTATTCACTACCACAAGAATAGTATGGGGGAAATTGCCCCCATGATTCAAATTATCTCTCACTGGATCCCTCTCAAAACACATGGGGATTATGGGAGTAAAATTCAAGATGAGATTTGGGTGGGGACACAGAGCCAAACCATATCACCCACACAATGAAGATTTTATTCCTGGTATACAATTTGATATCCTAAATTCACCAATATTATTATACATTCTGTGCAATCAAGAAATTCACTTTAGGCATATGACCAATAAGTACTCCAGCACTATCCACGCAAAATGATAAACATAGTGTGAAGCAATGTAAGTATGTAGGTGAAATTTGGCTCCACACTAAATCCAGCTTTATGCTTAACTATATTAAAGAATGTCCAAACTGCTGATGCATTTATTTACAATACTTCTTGTTTTACTTTAATCAAGACTAAGAGCTTTAACTATGACATTCTTTTTTTTTTTTTGAGATGGAGTCTTGCTCTGTTGCCCAGGCTGTAGTGCAGTGGTGTGATCTTGGCTCTCTGCAACCTCTGCCTCCTGGGTTCAAGTGATGCTCCTGCCTCAGCCTCCCGAGTATCTGGGACTATAGGCATGTGCCACCATGCGTGGCTATTTTTTTATTTTTATTTATTTTTATTTTTTGTAGAGATGGGGTTTTACCATGTTGGTCAGGCTGTTCTCGAACTCCTGACCTCAAATGATCTTCCTGCCTTGGCCTCCCAAAGTGCTGGGATTACAGGTGTGAGCCACTGCACATGACCAACTGTGAAAATGTTAATTAGCCAAATGTCTCCAATTCTCTACCAGGCTTTAAAGAATATTTTATTATTTAGACTTTTCCATATCTTTCTCACCTATTTAATGATTCCTTATGACATTGTTTAATAAATAACCTTTTCAAATCTGTAATTTGATCTAACTTTTAGATAACTTCTGAATTAGACAAAATTAATCTTTTTTCCACTAATAACATAACCCTTTCTGGCATATTTTATACAGAATTATGTGTTAACTAGAATTTTATCTGTAGTAACCTAAAACTTTAGTGAAACCCTAAAAAGCAAGAAATCCTGAACTATTAGATATGGCCATTTATAGATAAAAACTCTACAGTTTTAGAAACATACTTCCCCATATTACAACCCTTTCTTAATTGAAAATCACCCAGATATTAAACGAGCATCAAAAATAACTTTAAGGTTTTAAATTACACAAAAAGTTTACCTAAAACAATTATCCTATTCACTGTACTTAATTTTTTACTTTTAACAAGGGAGACATGAGACATCAATAAACATATATAAAATGAACATTGGTTTGGTCTGGAAAGGCAGGACAACTTGAAGCAGGGAGGGAGGCTGGGGCTTCCAGGTCACATGTTGGTGTGAGAGGAATGGTTGCATTCTTTTAAGTTTCTGATTAGGCTTTCCAAAGGATGCAATCCGATATGCATTTATCTCAGTGAGACTTTGAATAGAATGAGAGGCAGGCTTACCCCAAGCAGCTCCCAGCTTGAATTAACACTGACATTTTAAGATATTTAGCAAAGACAAACATACAATTCAGACAAAATGTATGCTGACAATTCTGAAGGTATTTCTACTTTTATTCCACCAATAATTTTAAATCTAGCTTGTTTAGTAAAGTTATACTTTAAGTCATGTGAACTTGAAAATTGCTTAGACTTATTTACTTAATTTATGAGGCTCTTTTACTTGTAAGCCAACTATAGTAGACACAACCTATAACAATAAGTGTACATACAAATAAATACATCTAGACCTGTATACACACAAGTAAATGAAGATCCAGTAGCTTGGAACCTTAGCCATGAGATAGCAATATAAGCTTGCCAGTTTTACTTTGCCCCAATAGATAATCCAATGAAGCCTGTGAACCAAAATTTTGGATAATGCGTTCTCCATGGGGGTTTGATATACAAAGGCAAAACCTCCCCAGACTCCAAAGAGCAGTGGGGCCAAACTGTACAAAAGGAGGGTGTTACACACTAACCGGGCCTCCTGCTTAGAACCACAGCACAAAAGCCTGGATACAGGCAATGCCATTTCACTTTCCCATTCAACAGTAAATTCCAGATTTCAAACAATGTTGGGGCCAAACAGCATTGCAGCTATGAGAGAAAATTCTAAGGGGGGCTTAGTATTAGACCTCAGAACCTCTGCCAGGAGCATCCCTTTTGGGCAGGTCGAGGTTTGCAGAACACCTGGAGCATCCTCCTGTGGGGTCTAATTTTAGAGTGTCAGATGTCTCTGACATTAGGTGGGCACCAGCACCACATACAGGTTTTTCCCTCCAGAGCATACTATGAACTTGATAAGAATAGCCATGAACTGTAATGAGAACTGGATGCCGGGTGTGCCTTTTTGTTCCTTAGCCAGTTGAGTATAATAAGGGAAGAATTTACCATAGGAAAAGAAGGTTTAAGTCCCCTGAAACACGTGCAAATTTGCTTCGAGCTGTGCCACACATAGGGACCAGGGACCACGTGAGGAAAAGATTAAAAAAAAAAAAGTCCTTCCCCCTTCGGGGCAGGGCAATTATAAACAGCTACTGAAAGACTGAAATAGAATGAAAGGACTCTGGAGGCTGAGACAGGGGAATCACTTGAACCCAGGAGGCGGAGGTTGCAGTGAGCTGAGAATGCACCATTGCACTCCAGCCTGCGTGACAGAGCAAGATTCTGTCCCAAAATAATAATAATAATAATGAAAGAAAAAAAAAGAAAGAAAAAGCCCCAGGTCCCTTAAGCAAACCGGGTGGTAGTAGTCAGGCTTCTCCATATGGAAACCCCTTAGTTTCACTGGCCACAGCCAGAAACTTGTAGTTGTCTCCATGTTTAGGTGCTGCCCACCAAAAGTCCCAAGTTGGAAAGGAAAAGAGAGAGAGAAAGCCCCTGTATGGAGTAGAAAGGAAAGGGAGAAAAATGAATCCCAAACTTTGGGCTTACCTCTTCCTCCTGGCTGGGTCACCAAAATATGTTAATGGTGGAAGGTGTCCAGGTTCTTGGCATTTTGAACAAACAATTGGACAAAATGTACAAGCAAAGCAAGGAAAGAATGAAGGAATTGATTGAAAATGAAAGTACACTCCACAGTGTGGGAGCAGGCCCAAGCACAGGGGCTCAAGGGCCCCATTACAGAATTTTAGGGAGTTTAAATACCCTCTAGAGAATTCCATTGGTTACTTGGGGGTACACCCTATGTAAATGAAGAGGATGAAGTAAAGTTACAAACTTATTTACTTGGCCTACGCCCTATGGAGAGGGTATTTCCTGTCATAGCTGAAGTGCGAATTGGCCTTATGTTCCCTGCCTCCAGACTCTGTTTTCCTGCCTCACTTTAGAGCAGTGGAAAGCCAGTGACCTCAGGTCTAAGGAGAAGTACTTGGGGCAATTAGTTTACTGACCAGGACTAGTGGTAAGCCTGTCAGGTCTTGAATGCACTTTCCAAAACCAGTGGGCATTTGCCTTGTTCAAAGGAGCTGCCAAGAAAGGGAAACAATTGAAATTATAGGGGAGCTTCCATGTGGTATTTCAAAGTTTTGACTTCCTAAGAGGGAAGTTGTTACTTGGTAACAATTAGCTATTGGTATTCTCTGTGTGCATCAAAAGATGCCTCACTGCACCCAACATATTTCTTGTCATCAAATCAGACTGGTCCATGCTCAACCTATTCATTCTTTCCTTTGTGTCTTTTTTTTATGTTGTACTCTTTGCCTGGATTACTTGCCCTATTTTTTTATGTGTATGTAAATCTTCATCTTTCTCCAATTCCTTCTTTTCCTTTTCTTGCCCCTCCACCTTCTCTTCTCTTTCCCCTTTCTCCGTCTACCCTTCTTCTGCTCTGAATAAACACAAAAAAGTGATAATAAAACAATAGATTACATTTAATGTTTACTTAAAGAATTACTACAAAATCTGTATGCATGCTAAATAGAAGTTACCTGAAGATCTCTCTTTTGAGAAGATTTTTTCTTTTACAATCTCGTGCATAAGGAATCTATCAACAGTTGAAGATCCAAAAATAGCTCTCAGATACTGCTTAAATGATTTCCAACCACTAACAAGAAGAAATATCCAAGGAGAATAAAGAAAGAGTAAAATTTATCTAATGGAGGAGAACATATGGATAACACTTAACTAGCACGCACAGGGACTTGTGGCTATCCTATAAAATGTGACAGGCACTGTGCTAAGTTCTTTAACTTTCATTATCTTGATTAATCCTCATAAAAACCCAAAGGGGAAGATATTATTGTTGTCTTTATTTTAAAACAGATGTAGACACTGGATTTCAGAAAGGTTAAGTAACTTGCTCAAATTCAGGTAGCTAAGAAATAGTGGGGTTGTAATGTTAACTCATGTTAGTTTTATTCCAACGCATCCAGCTCGTAAAAACCTCCTTGAGAACTCTAACTCAGTAAGTTGGTTTATAATCTGAACTCATATAACACAGTCTGTACTACCCAATTTAAAACTCAAGTATACACTATCACAAATTATCTTTTAATTGCTTTATATACATAAGCTTTTTCTTTGCCGCTAGACTTAAACTTTCTTTTATATACAGTGCTGAGCATATAGTAGGTACAGAGAACATACAATTCATCTCGAAGAAGAAGGAAGCAAAGCTGTGGTTCTGGCAGTAGAAGTTTCAGGAATGAGGGGTCTATGTTTGTTCAAAATCAAAACAAGTGGATAAAGCATTAATAAGTCCAGTCAAATAACCGTTGTGTGTTGATTTGTTTGGGGAAAGCTGAGGTGAGGTCAAGGAACCAGACAATGCAAAAAGATAATTTGGCTGATTTTTCTCTTCATTGATTGACCAGTTGATGTAGAAATCACAGGTTTCACATACAATCCCATTGACAGTGTTGGCTGAAACATCCAGGTAATGACGAATCATAGGGTAAATAAGACAATATCAGATAATTAAAGTTGGCTCTATAGATACACCACATTCTATAAGTTGATCAGTTCCTGAGAAGTACATGTTGATTCAAACCCTCTATTTTATAACTTGGGTTTTCACTTCAGATGGGCTTCATCTTTGACTGGCAATGGTTTATTACATGTTAGTTTTAAATTTTTATCTTGCCCATCTCTCTGTCAATTACAAGTGACTTCTTTAAGAAGACCTAAGTTCACAAAACATAAAAATGAGACGGTGGTTATTTCTATTATGAAATCATTGACAAGAAGATTTGTATCCATAGTTTGCTTTATATATATTAACTAGAATTGTATTTCTAAAATTTTCACTGATATTATATGTATATATATTATGTCAATATGCATATAATGTATACAAATTTTAATAAACAAGTCTATTAAGTGAAAGAAGCTATAATTAATCTATAAACCACCCATAAATGTATAGAGTTTTTGGTATTTGAAAGGACTCTTTAGTGAAAGCTTTTTGATATGGGAATAACCACCTGTTATTTATTGGCATTTGTCTCTCAGAATTTTGCTCTGTTGAGTTTTCATAAAGTGAAGAATGCCTCTGTATCAGGTTTTCTCAACTTTGGCACCATTGATATTTTGATCCAGTAATTTTCTGTTGTGTGTGCATTCTTTCCTATTCACGTTGGCCATGGAGAGGGATATTCTGCATAGTCAGCTGTGTGCCTATCAATATAGAGAACTTCAGATAAAGGCTAACGTATAGTTTTTGTTTTTTTTTAAAGGACTTTAATCAACTTTACTCATACCAAACTACACATATGTAGGCCTAATCTTGGTCATTAACCACTTTTTATTTATTTTTTAAATTGACAAGTGAAAATTCTACATATTTATGGTGTACAACATGATGTTTCAAAATATGTATACATTTTTGTGGAATGGCTAATTGAAACTAATTAACAAATGCATTATCTTCCATACTTAGTTTTTTGTAGTGAGAACACTTAAAATCTATTCTTAGCAATTTTCATAGTTACTGTGGTGTACAATAGACCTCTTGAACTTACTCCTCCTAACTAAAATTTTGTATTTTTCGACCGACATCACTAACCACTTTCGACTGAGCCCATGAAAATTATGCTATTTGAGAGACTGAATGTGGTGCATATTCAGGTGGAGCCCATCTTCTGCTGACTCTAGGATTAAACATTGTTGGTGGATTCTATTACAGTATTTTCATGAAAAATAATTCATAATTCAATTTTAGCTGAGCTTGGTGGAACTCACATTACTCAAGCTTGATCTCCTAGCCTGAAGAGTGAGGGTAGTTCCAAAATGCCAGTGTATTCCTGCTGGGCAGTTATGCAGAATTTTCAGATATGAACTTTCGGTAGTTTGCAGGTCAAGGATAGAGTGAAAACATAAACCCATGATCTTTTCTTGGGTGAACAGCAGTTACTGTTGAAAGTGTATAATTTGATCTCTGGTTTTTGCCATTGAGTTTTATTATTCTTTACAAACGGCTAGCACCAGGCTGTTGATTGGTTATAGTCTAAAGAAGTATAGACCTTGCGATAGTTTACTGAGAATGATGGTTTCCAATTTCATCCATGTCCCTACAAAGGACGTGAACTCATCATTTTTTATGGCTGCATAGTATTCCATGGTGTATATGTGCCACATTTTCTTAATCCAGTCTATCATTGTTGGACATTTGGGTTGGTTCCAAGTCTTTGCTATTGTGAATAATGCCGCAATAAACATACGTGTGCATGTGTCTTTATAGCAGCATGATTTATAGTCCTTTGGGTATATACCCAGTAATGGGATGGCTGGGTCAAATGGTATTTCTAGTTCTAGATCCCTGAGGAATCGCCACACTGACTTCCACAATGGTTGAACTAGTTTACAGTCCCACCAACAGTGTAAAAGTGTTCCTATTTCTCCACATCCTCTCCAGCACCTGTTGTTTCCTGACTTTTTAATGATTGCCATTCTAACTGGTGTGAGATGATATCTCATAGTGGTTTTGATTTGCATTTCTCTGATGGCCAGTGATGATGAGCATTTTTTCATGTGTATTTTGGCTGCATAAATGACTTCTTTTCATTCTCAGTAAACTATCGCAAGAACAAAAAACCAAACACCGCATATTCTCCCTCATAGGTGGGAATTGAACAATGAGATCACATGGACACAGGAAGGGGAATATCACACTCTGGGGACTGTGGTGGGGTGGGGGGAGGGGGGAGGGATAGCATTGGGAGATATACCTAATGCTAGATGATGAGTTAGTGGGTGGAGTGCACCAGCATGGCACATGTATACATATGTAACTAACCTGCACAATGTGCACATGTACCCTAAAACTTAAAGTATAATAAAAAAAAAAAAGAAGTATAGACCTCTGGAAAGGCTGTATCAGGTAAGACAGTTTCTGCAATTTAATGCATTCCATTCCTTTCCTCATTCACCATTTATTAAGAGTCAGTATAGCATAATGTTTAAGACTATTGGCTCTGAAATCAAATTTTACCTATGGCACTTATGAGTTAGTTGCATGATCCTTGGTAGATTACTTAATCTTTTAAAGCCTCAGGTTCCAATTTGTAAACTTGAGATGTGTAAATAGTATTCACCTCAAAAGAATTGTTTTGAGGACTAAATCAAATAATGTACATAAAGTACTCAGTACATACTCAATAGGTGTTGGCTATTACTAGTATTGTGTACCTATTATGTCACTGTATATCTACTAGGGGAGAGAAAACAAGGACATGAATAAATATAGCAGAATATGGCAGAAGGTGATATGTCACAAAAGAAGGAATGATAAAATGCTTTAGTAGTTCAGAAGAGAATAGGAGTCCTTTTGGATGAAAAAAACAAAGCCAGAATCATGGAGGAAGTGACATCTAAGATGAATCTAAAAGGAAGGATAGAATTAAGGCATACAGTTGTGAAAACACTATTTCTAGAATCAGCTATAAATACCTTCTGGGACTGGACTGCAAATGATGACTCATGCTTTTCTTCTTCATCATCCTAGCAATATGCAGAGAGGAAATCCACAGTGAAAGCAGATTTTTGCCCACTGGTGTCCCCCTTCCTTCATTTTCCAAGGAGAACATAGAAGGGCAGTCTTATTTCCTGGTGCAATAATGGAGGCACCAAGTTCAAGGTCATGTAGTCAGCCTTAAATTAGATGAAGGTTATGAACTCTATAGTAAGTAATCAAGCACCAAGTAGATTTGTTATTAGGTATCTACCCTAACTCAATATTAGTAGTACTTTGGGGGTATAGTCCTTCAAGAAATTATGTTCACATTGGGAAATAATGACATAAATACACTAAGTAATATTGTAAAATAGAATAGACTCCAAGATTCAACTATGTGGGATAGACTCTCTAATAGAAGTTCTGAGAAAAGATTCATCAGTGGGACCCGGAATGTCTTTGGAAAAAAGGTTTCATGGAAGGATAGGAGCTTGAGTTGTTTGGGATTGGTGTCGGGGGGTAGTGGGGAGAAGAGCATTTGAGTTGGGAAAATTCATATAGCAAAGCAACTGAGGTAGTAATTCAAGAAGAATGAATGAAGATAATATCTTTTAATTAATGGATTAAAATTTCAGTAGTCTCTGCATCTCCTTAGCTGAGCGATATTTGCAGAGATGCGTTTGGATCTGTTGTGTCCTGATATACCTACTCCAGCTGATTTATAAACTGCACATAATTAGAGTACTTTCCTCAAATTCCTGCTCTTGCTGATGTTTCCTACCATCCGGAAACTATGCATGCATGAGTTAAATGAATGTCATGCTATTGACAGGAATGATTCACCATTTCTAGACTTTGTGAGGAAATGAATAATATTGGCTCATTTCAAAAAGGGGTCTTTCAAAGTCAGCACATTCCGACACTTCTCTCTTCTCCCCCTTCAGTGTGTGAACCCCACTGATATCTTAGGAAGATGCACTGGTTGTCATGGTAAAAGCTATGCTAATTGGCTTCCTCTAGTTGATGTTCTGTCAAGCTCATTGCCCCACTGAGGATTTGGAATAGAGCGCTTAACTTTTTGCTTCTCAAAGAACATGTTCCCAGCAAGTCAGCTGCCTCAGCAGAAAATGGAAGGTATTTGAAATGTCCAATATGTTATCAAAATATTTCACTCTTCATGGGGCCAGACACGCACAGTTTCACTTTCATTTGGTATCTTCTTTTCACAGAGAGTACTGATGGAAACTCAGCTGGAGATTTTTAACTGAATTAAGTGAATTTGGGGGAACTTGTAAAGAATGAAGGTGTGTGGGCAAACGATTACTTTGCAGAGACCTGAGTTCAGGTCAGAGTTGGTTTGGAGCCAACTGTGAAATAGTCTTCTATTTTGTTGTCTTCTTGCCCTTTTTCTCATTGCTATAAGGGAAAAAGGAAGGAAAAAGGAAAAAAAAAAAGAAACAAAGGCATACAAGCCTAGTACTTCCCTCACAAGGTGGAGTCTCAACTTCAGACTATTTCTTGTTTTTCTTCTGCTATAGTCTGAATGTCCCTCGAAATTTATGTTTTGAAATAAAATTCCCATTGTGGTGCTATTAAGAAGTGGAATCTTTGGGGAAATGATTAAGTTAGAGGGCTCTGCCCTCATGAATGCATTAGTGGCTTATAAAGGAGATGAAGGGAACTAGCTTGGGTCCTTTTTTGCCTTTCTATCCCTTCTTCCATGTGAGGACACATCATTCATCCCCTCTCAAGGATGTAGCAACAAAGAGCCATCAAGAAAGGAGAGACGGGATCCCTGATCAGACACCAACCCTGTGGTGCCTTGATATTGGACTTCCCAAACTCCAGAACTGTGAGGAATACATTTCTATTTTTTTAAATAAATTATCCAGTCTATGATATTTTGTAATAGCAGCACAAACAGGCTAAGACACTTTGTATTCCAGACTTTCAAATCAAAATGTAACTATCTGGTACATCTTGCCAGGGATATTTTCTCTGTTTGAAAACTTCTAAGGAAATCTGAACTATGATTTTCATGGCTCTAAATGACTTAACATATCACTTATATAACTTATCATTTGAAATTGCCCTTGAGGACCACTGGGCTAGATATTTTGGTAATTCTTATACAAGATCAGGTAAACAGGTGCCATCATCTACATACTGATTTAGTTTTGTTCTAGAGCTTATTGGTAGGAATGACTCACTGAGAAATTCTGAGCAACTTGTGTAACTCTATGCCTGTTTTCCCACTGGAAGAATGGGGCTTGTAAGGCTGCTTCCTCTTTGTTTGGAGGAACTTTACATGGTATGATATCTTACATCTCCTGCAACACTTTTAGCCATGTTGCAAACTCACCTGAAAATTCCCATCTATTATTTTAAATCCAATTTTAACTGTCATTGGTCATCTATACCTCAGTGTGAATGGATGTGAAAGAAAGTTCTGGGCCTTGGCCACCTGAAAAAATGAAGAGGTAAAACACTAGGAAAAAAAAGTGTCCAGTGGGTGTTTGAAACTAGAAAACAAGTTGCCTTTTGAAGAATTTTGCCTCAGGCTTTTTATCATTATGAAGTGCTGCCCAATTAATTGCCTAATTGGGTATGATGCTGTATATTGAGAACTTCACAGACCTAGTCAGTTTCTTTTCTTTTCTTTCTTTTTTTTTTTCTAGATGAAGACTCACTCTGTCACTCAGGCTGGAGTGCAGTTGTGCGATCTCTGCTCACTGCAACCTCTGCCTCCTGGGTTCAAGTGATTCTCCTGCCTCAGCCTCCTGAGTAGCTGCGATTATAGGCATGCACCCCCATGCCTAGCTAATTTTTTTTTTTTTTTGTATTTTTGGTACAGACAGGGTTTCACCATGTTGGCCAGGCTGGTCTCGAACTCCTGACCTCAAGTCATTCACCTGCCTGGGCCTCCCAAAGTGTTGGGATTACAGGCGTGAGCCACCATGCCCAGCCTTCACATAGTCGGTTTCTGCAATGAGCCTAAGGCAAGCACACTGTCATAGAGACTGTGTTGGTGTATGGAAGTATAGTAAGGTGGCATGAAATATGTGGTCCATATTACACACAGGCTAAAGATCAGTTGATTTGGGGAGAATACGGGTCAGTGAGATTAAAAATATGAAGGGAAAAGGAATCTGAATATTGATTTGCCTTTACCTTCTCAAATATTTAGAAATGTTTCTGCTCTCTTTCCTCCTTCAGAAAGTAATGTCATAGAATCTTTGGTGGTAAGGAAAGCCCTTGCTAGGCATCAAAAACATTGTTCAGACTAACAGAGATCATTGTCAACTCTTGGAAATGGGGATGGAGAAGTTGAGGGTTAAAGATTCACACAAAAACATCCCTTGGAAGATGGTTTTGGGAGACCTTATAGACTAAAAGAGGATAAATATATACTAAGACTTACTGTTACTAGGTTCCAGGTACTGTGTGAAACACCCTATATCAACTATCTTATTTAATTCTGCTAACAAATGTTATATAGGTGAGGAAATTGAGGAACTGAGAGTATAAAAGAAGTTGCCCAAAGTCATACAGCTATACATATTACCGAGCTCCTCCCCATACATACACACTATACTAAATTCCTGTGATTTTTTTTTTTTTTTGGCTTTGTTTATCATCAGGCACTTTCTTTGCAAAAAGTAGATGCAGTTAGTTGAGGACTCCACTTCTTTGGGTTTCTGGTTAATTGAGGTTTGGCTCTTTCATAGGGAGTTTGCAGTTCAGTCCAGGCAAATTTAGCCCCTGTTTTTCCACTAAATAATCACACCTCATGGTAGCTTGTAGTTGGAGATTGAGGAGTCTAATATTAATACACCAAAGGAACTTGAATCATCAAAGGAGAGGCCTGATTTAAATAAACTAATTTAAAGGGCCTGGACCTCTGTTGAATTCAAGCTGTTAAAATTCCATCATTGTTAAATCTCTTCTTTTCCAATAATCCACCAGCTGCCCAACCATAATGGCTTGTTTGTAATACATAGGGTTCCTTTGTTTGAAAGACAAAAGGAGCTTTGCAGCTCATAGGGCGGTGGTGAAGCCTGCCTATGCTGTAGTTCCTACAGTTTGCCCTTACATGTTTCCATAGAAACAGAATTGTTGCTTGAAGAAAAAAATACTTAAATTTTATTTTCTCTTTATGTTCTTTGAAACTTGTGCTAACTTTGCCAGAACTGAAGGACAAATTCCTGGCTTTCCATTCTTCTGGGAAATTAGTGGAACCTGTGTGCTCAGAGGAGAAAGAAGGCACTCAGGAGTTTTTAGAGTCAGGTTTGTGTTAACCCTTGATACCAGTGAAGAGAGAGATACTTAGAATCCCCTTCCAATCCTCTTTTCCAACTCAGTCTTTACATTCAGCTCAGCCATTCTGCCCCAGAGCATAAGATCATTTTGAAGGCAAGAGAGTGGTTAAATGCATGTGGGCTGTATAGTCAGGCAAACTTGGGTTTGACTTCTGTCCCTGCTACATATCAGCTTATCTGAGCTTTAGCAAGTAATTTAAGTACTCTGATCCTCCCATCCTCATCTGTAAAATGGGGGATATAGAAATACTGTGAAGGTTAAATGAATTAATCCATGCTTGGCATGATGCCTGAAACATAGCAAGCACTCAATAAATGGCAGCTTTTTAAAAAGTCATTTTTCTTCCCCCTGAAATCTCATCAATGTCCCCTAATCAATCACCCCTTTTAAGGGCTTTTCTTGAATCCCATTGTCAGAGGCGTCCAAACCAGAGCAACTCCATTTTGAGTGAGGGCTAGGAAAATGAGGCTGGGGCTTGCTGGGCTGCATTCCCAGAAAGTTAGGCATTCCTAACCTCTAGATATTTAAGGTTAAGGGAACAAATTAATAATGTTACTCAACAGAACCAGACTTGGGAGTGTCCAGATATCCTGATATCTAGAGAACAAAGCATTCCTAATTTTGCTTTAAAGATAATAATATTGATTCTTGCAAAATATACTAATTAAGAAAATTAATCCTTTATCACAAACCCTTGTAGCACAGCATATCTCCCCATTTATACGAGCATTGTATCTAGGGTGGATGAGTTCCTCTTTTTGCTTTCAGGAACCTCCTACTCTTGTCTATGGAGTAGCTGTTTTTTCACCACTTTACTTTCTCAGTAAACTTGCTTTTACTTTGCACTGTGGACTCGCCCTAAATTCTTTCTTGCCGGAGATCCAAGAATGCTCTCTTGGGGTCTGGATCGGTACTCCTTTCCTGTAACATATTTCTGGCGACCCAGATGGGACTGTAGTACAGAAACCCTGACTCAACGGCTACCTTTGGGTAAGTGTTGGGGTCCTGTAACATATTTCTGGTGAACCATGGAAGGGATGATACTGAAGAAACCCCCTCAACCCAAGGGAAATAGACTGCAGCACTGATTGGATGACTTTGGGTAACTGGTGGTGTACTTGGGTAAAGAATGGGATTGGGTTAGAGGCCCAACTTAGGGGAGTTAGAGCCTCTCTTAAGACAGAGTGGGTTAGAGGCCCCTCTTAATAAAAGGCAAGGACACTTGACTGACCTTGGGTTAGAGGCCCGACTTAGGAGGGATAGAGTCCCTTCTAAGATTTAGGGGGTTAGAGGCCCCTCTCGGTAAAGTCCCTCTTGGCTAAAAATGGGTTTAGCACCATAGGCTATGTTCTTTGTATTTGCATTGTCCTCCTTGCTGCATGAATCAATTTCTTGGTTGCTGTCTCTGTTTCACTGTCATTTTCAGGAGACTTTATTTAACTGGTCTTGGAGATTTTAACTTTCTCTTTTCCTATGTGCCTCCCGATTTCCGTCCATCTGCTTGTGAAACATTGGGAACAAAAAGCATTGAAGGCTCTGTCTCTAAAATTGCTGATTGAGATTTGGTATTTAACAGCTATGAGCAATAGGATTAGACAGATGTGGTTATGTTTTGTTGCCGCTATGCCGACTAGGTGTGATCCAAAGCAGTAGGATGGAAATCAGGGGACTTTTCTCCTTGCTGTTTTGTTTCATTTTGCACACTAAAAAAAAACACTTCTTTCTTGGATTCGGGCAAACCAGCTATGCTTGTCTGCTATTGTCCAAAACCTGCTTGCTCTGGTCATTCCCATCTAAATCCTCTTCATTTCCTTTGCCTTATTTGACATATTTGTCGAAGTCCATGTTGTGGTTTATCTAAGATTCATGGCTCGACTCACTTCCATTATTCAGATAATGTGAATCATGTTTGATGAGAAAAAAGAAAGGAAAAAAAACTAGACATACTAAATGATCCTTTAATGAAAGCCCCCTTTCCCTGGTTCAGCAGGCATTTTTGGGTGGAGCAGAACCTCCTTCTGTTGGCTCTGAAGGTTCAGATGTGTTGGTCTTTTCTCCCTCTCGTCCACCAGAAAGTTCTATTGAGAACCCTTTGTCCCCTCCTCCTTACCCATCTACTCCCACTCTATACCCACCACTCATGAGGAACTTAGCCCAGTGAGTACTACTCGTAGTGGAGCCTCCTATCAACCACCAAAGGGAAATCTTTGTCCACTTAGAGAGGTGGCAAATAAGGAAGAAGGCCTATGAGAGTACATGTCCCCTTTTCTAGGTCTAATTGACTCTATGTAAAGAAAGGTTGGTAATTTCTCTGAAGATCCAGGAAAATTCATAGATAGTTTTGAGAAATTAACTGTGAACTATATTTAAACTTGGCAGGATCTGCACATTTTGTTGTCACTGTGTTGTACAGTGGAAGAGAAACAATACATTTTGGGGACAGCTAGGGCCCATGAAGATGAGGTATTGGCTTGCAACTCGGACCATAATATATATCAGGCAGGAGGTATAGCAATTCCAGATCAAGATATAGAGTGGAACTATCAAAGGGGCAGTGAGGACTTGGGGAAGAGAGATCATATGGTCACTTTTTTGTTGGAAGGGATGAAGAAATGTATAAAAAAGCCTGTTAACTATGAAAAGTTTAGGGAAGTTTCTCAGGGTAAAGATAAGACTCCAGCTTTGTTTCAAGGGCATTTAGTTGAGGCAATCAGGAAATATACTAACACTGATCCTGCCTCAAGGGAAGGGCAAACCCTTTTGGGAGTACATTTTATATCCCAGTCTGCCCCTAATATCCATAGGAAACTACAAAAAGCAGCTATGGGTCCCCAGAATCCTATGGAACAGCTTTTGGATATGGCATTTTAAATTTTTAATAACAAGGACAAAGCAGAAGAAGCAGAAAGAGCAAGAAGGACCTCCCACAAGGTGCAGCTCTTGGCTGCAGCCTTACGCTCACCTCCCACATGGGGTTGTCCTTCTGGCTCTGGGCCTGAGCAAGGGAAGCTGAAAGGTGGGAAGTCCAGAGCTAGACATCTGAGTCACCATGCTTTGGGCATAAATTAGTGTGCACACTCTAAGAAAACTGGTCATTGGAAGAAGGATTTCCCAGCGTTCTGAAGGGAGACATTGGCACCTGAACCAATGATGGCTGAAGTAGCCAGGCAAGCCCAAGAGTGATTGGGCCGAGTCCTTCTACCCCAGCTCCCATCGGACAACTAGCCATATCTCCAGAGAAGCCTCGGGTAACCCTTGACGTGGCAGTCCCACAGGCCAATGGAAGACAAGAGACTGATACTGTTTATTCCTGTGAGGCAGTCAGTGACCTCCAACTCCTGTTCAGAAGAAATGAAAGGGATGGATAACATAAAGATATGGATTGGCATTCTACTTTTGGGTATAAGTTGGAATAATGCAGAGAGTAACTTATTTACTGAGTGGGCAAAGGTTTAGCCCCTCTTTTCCCATGTGTTATATACAGCCACATGGGCCTTAGCCCATTCCCCTACTGTGAGAAGACAAGAAGGTACCTTTTTAATTTAATTAGAAAACAGCTAAACTCCACCCCAACTTTAGGTTATGCTACACATAATGAACTTGGATGAATGACAGCTGTTCAAGTGCAGGTCTCAGGCAAAACACCTCTGTGTTTTCAAAGGCACAATAATAGTCACCACCAAACTGGAACCCCTGATATGGGATGGCTGTTATTTCAACAATGTAATCAGACTCTTCTTCTAACAGACCAGATGTGGATGGGATGACAAGATAATTTGCCAAAAAATGAGTGCCTACCCTTCTTCTTGGGGATGGTTGTGGGCTTGTGGAACTCATGGCTGGCCATACTTACCTTATAACTGGACTAGAAGCTGTAAGTGGGGTTGCCCTTATCTCCCGGGACGTATCCTCACCAAACTGGACTCTCTGTCATCTAACTGGGAAATTATAAAAGCTCGCCATGGGCAACAAAAAGAAGCATCTTGGTGATTTTATCCTATGGCTGTATTTTCCCTGCAGGCAACTACAATCAGTATCGAGTGACAAGTTGAAGCCTTCGCAATGCACACAGCTGCAGCTTTCCATAATACATGCCATGCCCTTACCCTCCTAACTGAGGAAACTTCTCAGATTAGGCAGGTAGCCTTACAAAACTGTGTGGCTTTGGACATTTTAACAGCAGCCCAGCGGGAGCTCATGCTTTGATCAAAACCGAATGTTGTGTGTATGTTTCAGACTATTCACATAATATTACCCAAGCTGTGAAAGCTTTCAACACTCATATATCTGCCATTGATGCGCTATCAGTCGACCCCGTATCAGCTTGGTTGCAACAACTGCCCAGTTCTTGGAAGGCCTTTCTGTTTAGTTTACTTGGAATGACTTTACTTATTTTGCTTTGCTCTTGTGGAATATATTGGGGTTGTACTCTCTGTGTAGGAATGCAAGGCAAGCTCACTCAAGGCTTTCTTAAATTGGATACTTATTAATCTTCCGTATATCACCTTTTGTAGGAAGTCGGAGTTATGAACGACCTTCACCATAGCAATGCTTTCTAACTGCGTTTCTCTCTACCCTGAATGCAAGAAACCCTAATAGTTAGGCAGGAATATCATCGTCCCTATTCAGCCTGATGAAGTTACAGAAGATGGATCTTTGTCGCTCTGCAACCCTTAGGATTAACGGTCCTCCTGTAAAGGGAGGGGGCATCTCTGTCAGAGGCGTTTGAACCAGAGCGACTCCGTTTTGAGTGGGGTCTAGGAAGATGAGGCTGGGGCTTGCTGGGCTGCATTCCCAGAAAGTCAGGCATTCCTAGCCTCTAGATGTTTAAGGTTAAGGGAACAAATTAATAATGTTTTCTAAACAGACCCAGACTTGGAGTTTCCGGATATCCTGATATCTGGAGAACAAAGGCATTCCTAATTTTGCTTTAAAGATAATAATACTGATTCTTGTGAAATATAGTAATTAAGAAAATTAATCCTTTATCACAAACCCTTGTAGCAGAGCACATCTCCCCATATATACGAGCACTGTACCTAGAGTGGACACATTCCTCCTCTTACTTTTGGGAACATCCTACTCTGTCTATGGAGTAGCTGTCTTTTCACCACTTTCCTTTCTTTTCTTTTCTTTCTTTTTTTTTTTTTTTTTTTTGAGACGGAGTCTCGCTCTGTCGCCCAGGCTGGAGTGCAGTGGCGCTATCTCGGCTCACTGCAAGCTCCGCCTCCTGGGTTCACGCCATTCTCCTGCCTCAGCCTCCTGAGTAGCTGGCGCCCGCCACCACGCCCGGCTATTGCTTGTATTTTTAGTAGAGACGGGGTTTCACCGTGTTAGCCAGGATGGTCTTGATCTCCTGACCTTATAATCCGCCTGCCTCGGCCTCCCAAAGTGCTGGGATTACAGGCGTGAGCCACTGCGCCTGGACTCACCACTTTACTTTCTTAATAAATTTGCTTTTACTTTGCACTGTGGACTTCGCCTAAATTCTTTCTTGCGTGAGATACAAGAACCCTCTCTTGTGGTCTGGATTGGGTCGCCTTTCCTGTAACACCATCTCATCTTGCCTGCTTTAATGTCACATTGTTTGCAACTTTTGAGTTGATTGGCAATTAGGTTTTAGTTATTTTATTATAGATGGGTTTTGTCTCCCAGATCAGCTAGATTGTAATCACCTGAGGGCCCAAGTGGGCTCTTGTTTAGCACACTACTGGGCACTCAAGAAATGCTAATTAAATGTTTATTGGAGTAAAGACTGGACTCTGGGCTTCACTAACTTTCCTAGAGACTGTTTCGAGTTGGCTTTTTGTCTCCACAGGAATCCAGATAACCACTGTCATTCCTAGCTTTTGCCGCCTCACTAATACAATCTGTTAAGACATGTTCAATGTGCCTAGTATAATAGATTCCATCTGTCTAAGGATTGGTGAAGGTGAAAGAGTGATATCACATAACCCGAGGCTTCTCTGCCTTGAGTGGCCCTGTGCCTGAGGCTTATGTTATTTGGGGGAAGCACTATATTAAGTTTGGTCAGCCTCAAGGACAGACACTGGAGCCTCTTACTTGAGTGTAAGATGGCAATGCCTCCAGGTCGACTGAGCTGAGACCAAGGTCCACTTCACTTTAAGATTATCCTTTTGATCATCATCGGGTGATGGTATTACTTAGATTGAAAGTGTTAACCTTCAGCCTGGGCTATTTTTCTCAGATATTTTGTGGTTAAAGATGATATCTAAGGTGAAAAATCAATTATAGGAAAGTGCACAAGTTAAACAGTGAGTTGCTTGCAGGCGGCTTGCTGAAACAAAAGGAGAGACAAGGAATTATTAAGGAAAACTCAAGCATTTACTAGTGCTTTGCAAAATAGAGGAGGAAATGAAAGTAGGGTTTCTGTGGTAAATGAACACAGAACATGGATTTGCCTCAGTTCTAAACTTTTTTATCACTCCAGTCAAATAGTAGAAGTTATTTGAACTCCTTTTTTTTTTTTTTTTTGGCCACACTGAATAGAGAAGGCATCCAAGGAGCATCTTCAAGAGCTTTTTCAGGTCAAAGTCACATTCTGATGAGATAGTAATTTTGCTACTTTCTCTGTAGCTCTCCCTATAGCTATCATTGTGGGTGGCATCTAGATGTCAAGTTGGTTGAATTTTTTCCATGAAGAAAAATACCCAACCTTGGAAACTTCTCCCTCCAACTTGGAGACCTGCCTGCACTTCCACCAGGGACCAAGGGCAGGCCTGAGGCACTGACTGGTGAGAAGGCAGAAGAAGATAGAAAAAGAAGAAGGGGGAGTGTGGGAGGAGAGAAAGGACAGGGAGAAAGGCAAAGAGAAAATTATTGAGCCAGCTTGTTAATTGCACTTCCTACTTTTAGTCCTGTCTCTCTTTAATCCACTTTTCACACAGCCACTATTGATCTTCCTAAACAAAAATCTGATTGTCTCATTTTCCTCTTTAATGTTCCCTATTGACATGAGCATCAAGTCCATCCAAGCTCCTTGTCATGATGTATAAAGCCTTGCATGATCTGTCTCTTGCCATGATCAGTCTCACCTTCTCTTACTTTCTGCCTCCCACTTGATGCTATGGTAATAGCGAATGGCGTACAGATCTTTCGACCCTTCAGTGACTCTTCTCCCCTACTACATACTTACACACAAAAGGCTTTCTCATATCCTTGCCCATGCAAATCACTCTTCCTGAGATACTGTTTCTACCTTTATTTGCTAATTTCTGTCCATACTTCAAGATACAGCTCAGATAGCACCTCCAATTCCTTCAGTTCCATGGGATCTATGAATACCTCTACATCTGTCTCTTACCCCATTATATTAAAATTATATATTTACATATTTCTCTTCCTCACTAAACAGAGCTCCTTGAGGGAGAAGCTAAGGGCACCCAAAATATTTCAAATGGTGGTAAGTGGTATAGAGAGAGCAAAGGCAGTGGTCTTAAGTGCCTGTCAGAAGCAGGTTTGAGCTTTCTTCCCGTTCAACAGATGCCTGCTCTCTCATTGGCTTACATATTTGTGAAAAGTTGTTATGCAATTATTCATTAAACTACTGGCTCTATGAAATGTTTGCATTTGCAATGGATGTCCTTAATGCCTTACCTCTAGGGCAATGGAATTTCAGAAACTGAGGCAGGCTGACATAGAGACATAGTTTCCTTGGCCCTTGTACCACATGGTGTAGGCAGCTGTCCATTAAGCCTGTGCTTTCTTAGGGTCAGCTTGGTACTCAATGCCCACTGAGCACCATGGTGATCTGTCAATAGTCGGTTAATTTGTCTCTTAAGAAAAAACATGTGGGTGTGTTGATACTGGGGCTCTAGCTAGAGTGTGAACTCCTTGAAGAGAGAGACTGTTTTTAACTTGGCTGGGACTCCCCAGAAGGCTCTATAATGTGGGAGAGCCTTGTGGGGAGGGGGATTTCTCGACTAAATATGCTGATCAATGTGGGGGTTCTCTTTTTACATTATGCCTAAACCAGAATGGAGAGCAACACTTTAATATAGTGCAATCAAGATTGGTTGTCCTGTACCTTACATCCCAGAGTGCTCTCTTAACTGTAAGTCTGAGACTTAAATAAAATCTAGTGCAAAGGAAGTGAAGGATAGATGGGGAACAGCCTGGACCATCAAACTTGGTTGCTTTTATCACACTATCATTTCTCAGAAATTTCAAATGCTTCTTATTGAAAAATGAGAAGAAGATGAAGGAATCACATCTTATAGTATCCAGAGAAAAATGTGCTTTAATTAGCCAGATCCAGTCTTTCCTTATTGGAGGAATGCCAGTTTTACTAATGGAAAGAGTTTTCTCAGACCATCTGTCAGTTATCACAGCAGTCTGTGCTTAACCCTTTCTGTGCCAGCAGGAAAAAATTCACTAATCTAGTAAATTGCTCCATCAGGTGCTTTGGAGAATAAGGAATGGCATCTGCCTTCGAGGGGCTTAAAATTTAATAGGCAAGACAGGAGACGTACACGACCATGTATAAAGCAGGCAGAATGCACTAAGCGTTATAAGAGAGCTACCAAATGTGGTGGAAGCATTAATGAGAGGAAGATTACTCTTGGCTAGAGGCTAGGGAAGTCTTCATGGAGGCACCTGAAGATAGATGAAAAGGGCAAAAATTGTGGGCATTCTGGGTGGAGGGACTACTAGCATGTTAAATGCCATAGAGGGGAAAAAGCCCAGGACAGGTCTGTACAATGAATGGGAATAGTCTAGTGTGAAAGCAGTATAGGATGTGGAAATAACAGTAGATATGGTTTTTCAGATTGTTTGGGGATCACATGAAAGAGGCATTTGACTGTCAGATTAAGAGGTAGGCATTTTATTCTATAGCGTAGACAATGGATTGTCAGTGCCTTGCTCAGAGCTGTGCTTTATTTGGGCATCCTAGGCAGTATGAGTTAAATGCTGAGCTATTTTCTCTAACCTCTGGGGAGGTGGAAATGGATCCCTGGCTTCTGCTATTCAAGATGTGATGCATTGGGTTTTGCAGATTTAGAGCTATATTTTTCTTTTGTTATTTGCTACTAGATTGATAGCCCTGAGGTCACTGCTTAGGATAAGACATCTAGCCTGGCTGGGATGAGAGGGTACATTTTTCTGCTGGACTTTGAATCCGTGTAAACTTTGTAGGTTTTGAGTTAACCTGAGCCAACGTTTTATATCAGCTTGATGTTCTTTATGTTATAAATTATGTATGTATTTACATATGTATGTGCATGTATCCAAATTTTTGGGGGGTGGGGGATAATTTTTATAACTCAGTTCTGTATTTCATGGAATAAAACAGCTGGAGGTTAGGGGTGGTGGTGAGGAGGATGTGGAGTCACATCTTAAATATCTATATTTTTATTCTCCAAGTTCCTTCTGGCTTAGTGCTATCAAGAGGCTTACATTATGGGGTACATTTTTATTAATAGGAATAGTACCAGTGTTTCTCAAAATCTGGCCCTCCTTGAAAATCTGCCACAGAATTCACCCAGACAGGTACCTGCTTGGGCTGAAATCAGAGACCATATAGCAGCTGCCTGTTTAATAAGCTAAACACGAGATTCAGATACATGCTTAGATTTGAGGACTACTTAAGTTAACAAAACATTAAGAGCCAAGAAATGGATTTTTGAATTTTAAAAAGGTGAAAAATGGCAGATAATAAAGCTATTAAAAGGAGTTTTGAAAAGCCTAGGAAACTTGAACTTTTGGATATTTTTCTTTTAATTTGGCAAGATAGGAATTTTGCAGTCAAAAAGAAAATTTTGTGGTAGAAGGACCTTCACATCTTGAAATAGTCTTTCTCCTTTTTTTCCCCCTCTCTCTAGAAATCTGACCTATTCCTAAAGGCTCATCTTCTCTTACATGTTCCATGACCACTCTAGTCAATGAAAATTACCTTGGTTTTTAGAGTTGCCTTCTCTTATATTTGACATTCAGCCCTAGGGCCTCTTTTATTTTTAACTTGCCTACAGTGGTGACTTCACCTTTTAATTAGGATTTACGAGCTTCATGCCTGTTGATATGGTCTCTCCAACTATCCATGTTTATCACCCAGTAGGAGCCAAATAAATGCTTGCAGTGTGCATGAGAGTATTTCAGAGGACATAATGCAACTTTGCTTGAGGAACATGAATACCGAAGCTGTGTTGAGGGAAAGTGAACTTAAAACACATGGTTATATTCACTAAAATAGTCAAATATTTAAAAAAGTAGTGTGCAGAGTTCTCCTTCTCCCCAATAGTTTTTAAAGAAATGTGGTGAACCAAAATTCTTTATTTTCATTTATGAGAAATAAACCCATTTCCATAACTCACCGTTCATTTCAACACTTTCTTTCAATTTCACCTATGACTCAGACTTGGTTTATTTCTGGCAGCAGGTTGTCTTTTAACTGAGAAGTGAAAAGAACTCAGAACAATGACCTTCCAACTCCTCTAGTCCTTCTATAATAGTCCTTAAGTGCTGAGAGATAGTCGTTTGTGTGTTCGCAGATTACATCATCCATTATACTGGCCCTGTCTTGGGATCCTTTTCTTCCTTTTGGAATTTATAACTGACTTTCTTTAATTTCATTTGTAGAAATGCATCTTACCCATTTATCCCTTCCCCCTCATTCTCCCTTTGAAGCCATAGTGTCCCTGATTTTAGTGTGGGGGACTGGGGTGGGTGGGAATTGATGCCTGCCTGGGGTTTTTAAGTACCAGAAGCAACATTATTTCTATATTTTTTGTTCTGCCACTGAAAATGCCTCAGCCCACACATAACTACTTCTGGTTCTCTTCCTGTTCCTCCGCCTACAGCATCCTCCCGCTTCTCTTCAGATGTCTGCCCCCCTTCACAGCAGGCCACTTTCCTTCACAGTTCCAGAATTGTTTCATTCATCACTGTCACGGTCCCTGTCAATGGTAAACTCTGCCGTCTTATCTGTGGCCACCAGTAAATGAGTTTGCATTTAACATTTTAAAGAGTTTTCTTTGTTTCTGACATTCTCCACCCACTGATACTTGTACTTATGCCGCTTGCTGTCACCTTTTTTTTCCTGCCAGTTGGTTGGCAGGAACCAATCTCCCCCAGAAAATGCAAGAGGATTGTCCTGTCACTCAGAAAATCTTTCTAATCTTAATCTGACATTGGTTACAAGTGCTCACGTTCTTCTTTGGGTGAGAAAGACAGACTTAGGAAGAGGAACAATTTGAGAATTTGGCAGAGGTAGCTGAAAGTTGCAAATGATTATATTGGACACCGGGAAATTTTGGATTTGACTTCCTGCCCTGGGCTGACCTGCTGTCAGTTCTGTGTAAATTACTTAGTCTATTTGTGTCCTTTTCTGTGCTATGGGGATGATGTTAATTTCTAAATTGGGATGGGAGGTAGGTAATGGATACCACAATTTGAACTATTAAAAGTATCAACAATAATGATATTGTTTGTTGAAAGCTTGCTATGTGAAAAGGTGCTAGGTGATTTGTACCCACGATGTCTACTTGTCAAGACAACATTGAGCAACTTGGGGCCCAGAGTAATTCAGTGTCTTGCTCAAGATCACACAGCCCCAGCTTGTAAGCTGTGGAACAAGAATTTGAACATAGATCTGTCTGGTTCCAGAGTTCGCACATGTATGATGACTTTGTTACATAAGACCAGAGTAGTACTGAGCACAATTGGGTGTTCTCAGTGATTTGTGTCTCGCCCTGCCTTGGTCTCCTTCAGGATATCAACTGATGTTGGGTTTTTGTGTGACTAATAGTGTCAGTGTTTGAATTTCAGTTCAGCCATTTGCCAGCTATATAACTTTGGGCAAGTTATTTAGTCACTCTATGCCTATTTTCCACATCTATAAAATGGGCTGATAAAGGATGATAAAAACATTTACCCCATAGATTTGTTGTGAGTCTTGACAAGTAAACACATATAAACAACTTTTGTTTAACATATTGTAACCCCTCAATGATCGTTATCTATCATCATTCTCAGCTGCAGCATTATTTCCCTACAGTGCTTCTCTGCAGACCTGTTCTGACTGGCTGTTTGACCATGCTCCAGATGGATTCTTCCTTTTATCCGTGTGTGTGTGTGTGTGTGTGTGTGTGTGTGTGTAACAACTTGTTCAGTTTTTTTTTTTTAATATTAGAGCCCCACTCTCCACCTTCCAAGGTGACTGACTGACCCTTCCAGGATAAATTAACTCATTCTGTGATATTAGTAGTAGATGATTTATTCTTGACTAGAATTTCTGTTGACATGATTCTTTAACCCCAAGACGTAAAATCATTTAGTTCAGATTGCAGGGATGGGGTGGGTTGGGTTGTGGTGTAGTTTGGACTATAGCACGTTTTCTTCAAATAGAGCAGGGCCACTTTTTTCTGTTTTATGCATACATTCAATTTCCTGGTAAATTTTTTATTTGAATGATAATAATAGCAAGCACCTACATAATACTTAACTTTATGCCAGATATTGTTCTCAACACCTCATATTATCTCCTTTAATTCTTTTTTGTCTTTTTTCTTTTCTTTTTTTTTTGCGACAGAGTTTCACTCTTGTTGCCCACGCTGGAGTGCAATGGCACGATCTTGGCTCACCGCAACCTCCGCCTCCCGGGTTCAAGCAATTCTCCTGCCTCAGCCTCCCGAGTAGCTGGGATTACAGGCATGTGCCACCACACCTGGCTAATTTTGTATTTTTAGTAGAGATGGGGTTTCTCCATGTTGGTCAGGCTGGTCTCGAACTCTCAACCTCAGGTGATCCACCTGCCTCGGCTTCCCAAAGTGCCAGGATTATAGGCATGAGCCACCGCACCTGGCCTATATCCTTTAATTCTCAAAAAACCTGTGGGGTAGATGTTCTTATCCTCATTTTCCATAAGTTAAAACACAGAGAGGTTAAGTAACTTGTTCAAGATTGCACAGCTAGGAAGTGGTAAAACTGGGATTTGAGCTCAGACAGTGCCCTTAACTAGTACAGTATATTGACTCTAACTGAAGAAAGGGTTGCCCGGGCATTTTGGTAAGTTTGAAAACCACTTATATTTAAATTGGAAATTTAGGGCACAAACCTGTGCAAAGGTTGGGTGATGTCAGAAAGGTGTCAGCCTGAGATTGTAGTTTTGATTTTTTCTTTTTTTTTATTTTTATTTTTATTTATTTATTTTTTTTCAATTTGGATGCCCTTTATTTCTTTCTCTTTTTTTTTTTTATTATACTTTAAGTTTTAGGGTACATGTGCACATTGTGCAGGTTAGTTACATATGTATACATGTGCCATGCTGGTGCGCTGCACCCACTAACTCATCATCTAGCATTAGGTATATCTCCCAATGCTATCCCTCCCCCCTCCCCCCACCCCACAACAGTCCCCAGAGTGTGATATTCCCCTTCCTGTGTCCATGTGATCTCATTGTTCAATTCCCACCTATGAGTGAGAATATGTGGTGTTTGGTTTTTTGTTCTTGCGATAGTTTACTGAGAATGATGGTTTCCAATTTCATCCATGTCCCTACAAAGGACATGAACTCATCATTTTTTATGGCTGCATAGTATTCCATGGTGTATATGTGCCACATTTTCTTAATCCAGTCTATCATTGTTGGACATTTGGGTTGGTTCCAAGTCTTTGCTATTGTGAATAATGCCGCAATAAACATACGTGTGCATGTGTCTTTATAGCAGCATGATTTATAGTCCTTTGGGTATATATCCAGTAATGGGATGGCTGGGTCAAATGGTATTTCTAGTTCTAGATCCCTGAGGAATCGCCACACTGACTTCCACAATGGTTGAACTAGTTTACAGTCCCACCAACAGTATAAAAGTGTTCCTATTTCTCCACATCCTCTCCAGCACCTGTTGTTTCCTGACTTTTTAATGATTGCCATTCTATCTGGTGTAAGATGATATCTCATAGTGGTTTTGATTTGTATTTCTCTGATGGCCAGTGATGATGAGCATTTTTTCATGTGTTTTTTGGCTGCATAAATGTCTTCTTTTGAGAAGTGTCTGTTCATGTCCTTCGCCCACTTTTTGATGGGGTTGTTTGTTTTTTTCTTGTAAATTTGTTTGAGTTCATTGTAGATTCTGGATATTAGCCCTTTGTCAGATGAGTAGGTTGTGAAAATTTTCTCCCATGTTGTAGGTTGCCTGTTCACTCTGATGGTAGTTTCTTTTGCTGTGCAGAAGCTCTTTAGTTTAATTAGATCCCATTTGTCAATTTTGTCTTTTGTTGCCATTGCTTTTGGTGTTTTGGACATGAAGTCCTTGCCCACGCCTATGTCCTGAATGGTAATGCCTAGGTTTTCTTCTAGGGTTTTTATGGTTTTAGGTCTAACGTTTAAATCTTTAATCCATCTTGAATTGATTTTTGTATAAGGTGTAAGGAAGGGATCCAGTTTCAGCTTTCTACAGATGGCTAGCCAGTTTTCCCAGCACCATTTATTAAATAGGGAATCCTTTCCCCATTTCTTGTTTTTCTCAGGTTTGTCAAAGATCAGATAGTTGTAGGTATGCGGCGTTATTTCTGAGGGCTCTGTTCTGTTCCATTGATCTATATCTCTGTTTTGGTACCAGTACCATGCTCTTTTGGTTACTGTAGCCTTGTAGTATAGTTTGAAGTCAGGTAGTGTGATGCCTCCAGCTTTGTTCTTTTGGCTTAGGATTGACTTGGCGATGCGGGCTCTTTTTTGGTTCCATATGAACTTTAAAGTAGTTTTTTCCAATTCTGTGAAGAAAGTCATTGGTAGCTTGATGGGGATGGCATTGAATCTGTAAATGACCTTGGGCAGTATGGCCATTTTCACGATATTGATTCTTCCTACCCATGAGCATGGAATGTTCTTCCATTTGTTTGTATCCTCTTTTATTTCCTTGAGCAGTGGTTTGTAGTTCTCCTTGAAGAGGTCCTTCACATCCCTTGTAAGTTGGATTCCTAGGTATTTTATTCTCTTTGAAGCAATTGTGAATGGGAGTTCACTCATGATTTGGCTCTCTGTTTGTCTGTTGTTGGTGTATAAGAATGCTTGTGATTTTTGTACATTGATTTTGTATCCTGAGACTTTGCTGAAGTTGCTTATCAGCTTAAGGAGATTTTGGGCTGAGACAATGGGGTTTTCTAGATAAACAATCATGTCGTCTGCAAACAGGGACAACTTGACTTCCTCTTTTCCTAATTGAATACCCTTTATTTCCTTCTCCTGCCTGATTGCCCTGGCCAGAACTTCCAACACTATGTTGAATAGGAGCGGTGAGAGAGGGCATCCCTGTCTTGTGCCAGTTTTCAAAGGGAATGCTTCCAGTTTTTGCCCATTCAGTATGATATTGGCTGTGGGTTTGTCATAGATAGCTCTTATTATTTTGAAATACGTCCCATCAATACCTAATTTATTGAGAGTTTTTAGCATGAAGGGTTGTTGAATTTTGTCAAAGGCTTTTTCTGCATCTATTGAGATAATCATGTGGTTTTTGTCTTTGGCTCTGTTTATATGCTGGATTACATTTATTGATTTGCGTATATTGAACCAGCCTTGCATCCCAGGGATGAAGCCCACTTGATCATGGTGGATAAGCTTTTTGATGTTCTGCTGGATTCGGTTTGCCAGTATTTTATTGAGGATTTTTGCATCAATGTTCATCAAGGATATTGGTCTAAAATTCTCTTTTTTGGTTGTGTCTCTGCCCGGCTTTGGTATCAGAATGATGCTGGCCTCATAAAATGAGTTAGGGAGGATTCCCTCTTTTTCTATTGATTGGAATAGTTTCAGAAGGAATGGTACCAGTTCCTCCTTGTACCTCTGGTAGAATTCGGCTGTGAATCCATCTGGTCCTGGACTCTTTTTGGTTGGTAAACTATTGATTATTGCCACAATTTCAGCTCCTGTTATTGGTCTATTCAGAGATTCAACTTCTTCCTGGTTTAGTCTTGGGAGAGTGTATGTGTCGAGGAATGTATCCATTTCTTCTAGATTTTCTAGTTTATTTGCGTAGAGGTGTTTGTAGTATTCTCTGATGGTAGTTTGTATTTCTGTGGGATTGGTGGTGATATCCCCTTTATCATTTTTTATTGTGTCTATTTGATTCTTCTCTCTTTTTTTCTTTATTAGTCTTGCTAGCGGTCTATCAATTTTGTTGATCCTTTCAAAAAACCAGCTCCTGGATTCATTGATTTTTTGAAGGGTTTTTTGTGTCTCTATTTCCTTCAGTTCTGCTCTGATTTTAGTTATTTCTTGCCTTCTGCTAGCTTTTGAATGTGTTTGCTCTTGCTTCTCTAGTTCTTTTAATTGTGATGTTAGGGTGTCAATTTTGGATCTTTCCTGCTTTCTCTTGTGGGCATTTAGTGCTATAAATTTCCCTCTACACACTGCTTTGAATGCGTCCCAGAGATTCTGGTATGTTGTGTCTTTGTTCTCGTTGGTTTCAAAGAACATCTTTATTTCTGCCTTCATTTCGTTATGTACCCAGTAGTCATTCAGGAGCAGGTTGTTCAGTTTCCATGTAGTTGAGCGGCTTTGAGTGAGATTTTTAATCCTGAGTTCTAGTTTGATTGCACTGTGGTCTGAGAGATAGTTTGTTATAATTTCTGTTCTTTTACATTTGCTGAGGAGAGCTTTACTTCCAACTATGTGGTCAATTTTGGAATAGGTGTGGTGTGGTGCTGAAAAAAATGTATATTCTGTTGATTTGGGGTGGAGAGTTCTGTAGATGTCTATTAGGTCCGCTTGGTGCAGAGCTGAGTTCAATTCCTGGGTATCCTTGTTGACTTTCTGTCTCGTTGATCTGTCTAATGTTGACAGTGGGGTGTTAAAGTCTCCCATTATTAATGTGTGGGAGTCTAAGTCTCTTTGTAGGTCACTCAGGACTTGCTTTATGAATCTGGGTGCTCCTGTATTGGGTGCATATATATTTAGGATAGTTAGCTCCTCTTGTTGAATTGATCCCTTTACCATTATGTAATGGCCTTCTTTGTCTCTTTTGATCTTTGTTGGTTTAAAGTCTGTTTTATCAGAGACTAGGATTGCAACCCCTGCCTTTTTTTGTTTTCCATTTGCTTGGTAGATCTTCCTCCATCCTTTTATTTTGAGCCTATGTGTGTCTCTGCATGTGAGATGGGTTTCCTGAATACAGCACACTGATGGGTCTTGACTCTTTATCCAACTTGCCAGTCTGTGTCTTTTAATTGGAGAATTTAGTCCATTTACATTTAAAGTTAATATTGTTATGTGTGAATTTGATCCTGTCATTATGATGTTAGCTGGTGATTTTGGTCATTAGTTGATGCAGTTTCTTCCTAGTCTCGATGGTCTTTACATTTTGGCATGATTTTGCAGTGGCTGGTACCGGTTGTTCCTTTCCATGTTTAGCACTTCCTTCAGGAGCTCTTTTAGGGCAGGCCTGGTGGTGACAAAATCTCTCAGCATTTGCTTGTCTGTAAAGTATTTTATTCCTCCTTCACTTATGAAGCTTAGTTTGGCTGGATATGAAATTCTGGGTTGAAAATTCTTTTCTTTAAGAATGTTGAATATTGGCCCCCACTCTCTTCTGGCTTGCAGGGTTTCTGCCGAGAAATCCGCTGTTAGTCTGATGGGCTTCCCTTTGAGGGTAACCCGACCTTTCTCTCTGGCTGCCCTTAACATTTTTTCCTTCATTTCAACTTTGGTGAATCTGACAATTATGTGTCTTGGAGTTGCTCTTCTCGAGGAGTATCTTTGTGGCGTTCTCTGTATTTCCTGAATCTGAATGTTGGCCTGCCTTGCTAGATTGGGGAAGTTCTCCTGGATAATATCCTGCAGAGTGTTTTCCAACTTGGTTCCATTCTCCGCATCACTTTCAGGTACACCAATCAGACGTAGATTTGGTCTTTTCACATAGTCCCATATTTCTTGGAGGCTTTGCTCATTTCTTTTTATTCTTTTTTCTCTAGACTTCCCCTCTCGCTTCATTTCATTCATTTCATCTTCCATTGCTGATACCCTTTCTTCCAGTTGATCGCATCGGCTCCTGAGGCTTCTGCATTCTTCACGTAGTTCTTGAGCCTTGGTTTTCAGCTCCATCAGCTCCTTTAAGCACTTCTCTGTATTGGTTATTCTAGTTATACATTCTTCTAAATTTTTTTCAAAGTTTTCAACTTCTTTGCCTTTGGTTTGAATGTCCTCCCGTAGCTCAGAGTAATTTGATCGTCTGAAGCCTTCTTCTCTCAGCTCGTCAAAATCATTCTCCATCCAGCTTTGTTCCGTTGCTGGTGAGGAACTGCGTTCCTTTGGAGGAGGAGAGGTGCTCTGCGTTTTAGAGTTTCCAGTTTTTCTGTTCTGTTTTTTCCCCATCTTTGTGGTTTTATCTACTTTTGGTCTTTGATGATGGTGATGTACAGATGGGTTTTCGGTGTGGATGTCCTTTCTGTTTGTTAGTTTTCCTTCTAACAGACAGGACCCTCAGCTGCAGGTCTGTTGGAATACCCTGCCGTGTGAGGTGTCAGTGTGCCCCTGCTGGGGGGTGCCTCCCAGTTAGGCTGCTCGGGGGTCAGGGGTCAGGGACCCACTTAAGGAGGCAGTCTGCCCGTTCTCAGATCTCCAGCTGCGTGCTGGGAGAACCACTGCTCTCCTCAAAGCTGTCAGACAGGGACATTTAAGTCTGCAGAGGTTACTGCTGTCTTTTTGTTTGTCTGTGCCCTGCCCCCAGAGGTGGAGCCTACAGAGGCAGGCAAGCCTCCTTGAGCTGTGGTGGGCTCCACCCAGTTCGAGCTTCCCGGCTGCTTTGTTTTCCTAAGCAAGCCTGGGCAATGGCGGGCGCCCCTCCCCCAGCCTCGCTGCCGCCTTGCAGTTTGATCTCAGACTGCTGTGCTAGCAATCAGCGAGACTCCGTGGGCGTAGGACCCTCCGAGTCAGGTGTGGGATATAGTCTCGTGGTGCGCCGTTTTTTAAGCCGGTCTGAAAAGCGCAATATTCGGGTGGGAGTGACCCGATTTTCCAGGTGCGTCCGTCACCCCTTTCTTTGACTCGGAAAGGGAACTCCCTGACCCCTTGCGCTTCCCAGGTGAGGCAATGCCTCGCCCTGCTTCGGGTCGCGCCCGGTGCGCACACC
Source organism: Gorilla gorilla gorilla (assembly GCF_029281585.2). Taxonomy (NCBI): domain Eukaryota; kingdom Metazoa; phylum Chordata; class Mammalia; order Primates; family Hominidae; genus Gorilla; species Gorilla gorilla. Next base: position 132,811,815 of record NC_073247.2, read on the forward strand.
CACTGGCCTGCACCCACTGTCTGGCACTCCCTAGTGAGATGAACCCGGTACCTCAGATGGAAATGCAGAAATCACCCGTCTTCTGCGTCGCTCACGCTGGGAGCTGTAGACCGGAGCTGTTCCTATTCGGCCATCTTGGCTCCTCTGATTTTTTCAACATTTCTATATTTTTAATTGTTCCAACATTTTATTTACTTTTTAGTAACTGACCTGTAATTTTCAAACACTTCTCACCATCAGGTGGTGGAAGACAGTTGTAAGTCATGTGATTCATAAAGCTTGAAGCAGATATCAAAATGCCTACATATGTCTTTTTTAAATTTCAACTTTTATTTTAGATACAGGGATACATGTGCAGGTTTGTTACGTGGGAAGATTGCGTGATGCTGAGGTTTGGAGTATGGATCCCACCACCCAGGTAGTGAGCATAATATCTGGTAAGTAGTTTTTTTTTAACTCACCCCTCCTCCCTCCACTCTCCAGTAGTCCACAGTGTCTATTGGTCCCATATTTATGTCCATGTGTGCTAAATATTTAGCTCCCACTTCTAAGTGAGAATGTGTGGTATTTGGTTTTCTGTTCCTTCATTAATTTGCTTAGGATTATGGCCTCCAGTTCCATCCATGTTGCTGCAAAAGACATTATTCCATTTTTTAAATAATTACATGGTATTGCATGGTACATATATACCACATTTTCTTTATCCAATCTACCATTGATGGGCACCTGGGTTGATTCCGTTTCTTTGCTATTGTGAATAGTGCAGCGATACATATACAAGTGTATGTGTCTTTTTGATAAGAATGATCTATTTTTCTTTGGGTATATACCCAGTAATAGGATTGTTGGGTCGAATGGTAGCTCTGTTTTAAGTTCTTTGAGAAATTTCTGATACATACGTCTTTTATTTAAAATATTCTATTTATTAACATAAGAAGCTCTTAATAATATGGACCTTAATGTTTTCAGAACTCCTTATGGAACAAAATCAACGTGTCTGATAAATAATCTCTAAAAACCATGTCATACAGAAAAATGGTTGAAAGAGTAAGGTTGTTTCACCTGCAGTGAGAAGGCTTATGGAGATGAGATAACTGTCTTTAAATATTTAAGCATCAAAATGTTTGTCATAAGGAGGTGGAAGTGGGCTTGCTTTCTTTGGACTGAAGGACTGAGCTAGGATTCATATGTAACCCCATATGTAAAAGTTATAAAGATAGCAAATTTTGGCTCATTATAAGGGAGGGTTTTCATAAAGGTTTTTCTCTCAAAAAGTTTTTATTGATACACAATAGATGTACATATTTTTGGAGTACATGTGACATTTTGATACATTTCTGCAATGTGTAATGATTGACTATTGTATATTTCAAAATATCCAGAAGAGAATAAGGAGCTTTTTAATGACACAAAATTTCTTACAATTTTTAAAATTGTGACTAAAATACATTTGGGGAAATAAAATTTTTTGAGCGATGGCTATCAAGCAAGTCTTCATATATATATTTTCTTAGTTTTTATTAATATTAAATGTGTTCTTTCAAATTGTTAAAACTTGGCTGTAGTAGTGAGTGGTCTCTTCTGTACACACACCACTTACTGAATACTTACTATGTCTCAGGTCTGGCTTATTTGAGCTTTGGATCCCTACTCCTTAGAAAACCTCTAGCTTTTCACCATAGCTGTTTCTATCATCAGTGACTTAATGCCCTCCTTCAGGTGGCCCTCTTGTATGTGCTACTTTGCCTTCTGATTTAGCCTGAAAAACCCAAGAGACTCAACCATTAGACCTGTCAGAACACTGAAATTCCACATCGCCTCATCAAGCGAAGGGAAAACATCTATCTTGTTCTCTTGGCTGGTTGAATAAGCTTCCTAGTATGCAATATTTTTCCTGAGAAATTACTCTAAAATGAAGACAGAGAAGATTATAAGATGACAGAATCTTGTAATGCAGAAATTGGAACAAAATTTGAACCTTTAAAAATCACAGGGTGAACCTTGGTGTGTAGTCTAAAATCACTTCTAGGTATTTTCCTATTTTGCCCTTTCAGACTCAGGCAAAAGGTATTATCACTATATTGAGAAGCATAGGTTTGTTAAATAAAGAACTCTCTTGTTTCTATGAGGAAAGCAAACTTCAGTAAGAGCTCTTCAAATATTTTTTTCAAGACAATGCTGAGACAGAGTTGGGGTAAAAGATGCTATTTTATCTGCTGTCTGCTGGTAGTACCATATAGTCTCTCATTTAAAATTCATCAAATTTCAGTGTCCCATGACAGATGAAAAACACTGATGAAATACTTGGAAAGCGATGGTATCTGATGTGTCAGATTCAAACCTAATGAGATTTTTAAAGAATTTAAGAAGTATTCTTAGAAGTATATAATCATTTCTTGGTTGAGGACTCCTTAATATAATGCAGATTATATTAGGAACCAAGCTACCTCCTCCCCACCCTATCCTCAGTTTTCTGTTATTTTCTTATTTCATAAGCATGGCTAAATATTATGTTTCTCTAGACTCATGTTAGACAGGAGGAAGAGATGTGTCATCATGTTTTGACTAACATGAGGGATGGATAACAAAGATAAATTAATCTTTCAAAGCAGGCTCCATTTTATTGAGGGTTCAATCTAACTATAAACCTTACTTGGTGCTGTTAAACAAAAGTTCACATTTTTCTATTTGGAGTTAACACCTTTTGTTGCTCTGACTACTGTCTAGTCTGCGAGCTAAGGAGCCAGGATCAAGTCAGGGAAGAAGCTTAGAGCCCATCTAATATCTGATTGGCCCAGCCTCTCTTGAATACACGAGAAATAACTAAAGAATCCATAGGGAGCTGCATTAAAGGAAAGATAACTGTATTTTTTTAAATCACTGTTTGCAAACCGAGGATTGGAAAATAGGGGAATTGTTATAACCGCTGCAAAAAAATGGTATTGCATTTTTTACCTAAGTCAGTCAGTTGAGAGAAGCCAGCTGCTTCTCAACTACTTTCATTCTTTTCTGCACTTTTCATAAGGAAACCTCTATTAACCTGAATGCTGGTATGTAGGAAGAAGGAAAGCACGAAAGGTTCTGATTAGGAGGATTTTTAGGACATGTAAATTCTTTTTTTTCCCTCTCTCTTTTGGTAAAAATATTTTCAAAACATTGGAATAAGAATAACTACTACGTATTGAGACCCACCTGGATCAGTGCTTACTTTATACCTGCCCTGGGTGGTAGCTGGTATATATTATCCTGCTTATACAGATGAGAAATCTGAGATTCAGAGAGCTTAAATAAATTTTCCAAGGCCACTCAACAAGGAAATAGAATGCAAGGGATGAAATCCAAAGCTTTTTGCCCTTGCTCTGCCAAATTTACCACACGAGGATCATGTTAAGCCTTAGGACTTCATTTTGGTGTCAGCAACCACCTCAGTGTTGGGGTTATTGTTCCCCACTTGACCGTCTTCTACAATAAAGTCCTCTAATAGAGACTGTTTATTAAGTGGTGGTTGATGCCTAGAAGAGACAGGAGTCAAGATGGTTGTTTTGGGGCATTATAATCTAATAGGAGGAACAGGAAACATTTTAAGTCTTTTTTAAAAAGATCACCGTGCTCTGTCAATACACAAGAGAAAATCTCCACACAGGTACGACAGAATTTCTCGGTAGGTGTGCAAGTTCTACTGTATGAAGGTTCAATAACTACTCAAAGATAAACATCATTTCAGGGTGTTTGAAACAGGAATCAATTTCACTAAGAAGTCATGTCCTTCTGTAGGAAATACCATGAGAATACTCAGAGTCTCCCCAGTGCTAGCCAATGTCCTAATTTTTGTACAATCTGTGATGTATCTCAGTTACCAGATAAATTTAGACTGACACAGTAGAAATGTTCCTGAGAAGTTAACTGGTGAATACCAATTTTTTTTTCTCAAATGAATTATTTTTAACGTGTGCTTATGGAGCTATTATAAAAATCCTGTGAGTGATCTCTTTTAAAACAAAGCAAGCATACCCCAGTTTGTATTTTTTTTTTTTTTTGAGATGGAGACTCACTCGGTCGCCCAGGCTGGAGTGCAGTGCAGTGGCGCGATCTCAGCTCACTGCAACATCCGCTTCCCGGGTTCAAGCAATTCTCCTGCCTCAGCCTCCCGAGTAGCTGATATGACAGGCACCTGCCACCATGCCCGGCTATTTGTTTGTATTTTAGTAGAGACGGGGTTTCACCGTGTTAGCCAATCTGGTCTCAAACTCCTGAGCTTAGGCAATCCGCCTGCCTTGGCCTCCCAAAATGCTAGGATTATAGGTATGAGCCACCGCGCCCGGCCTTGAGTTGTTTATGTGTTTGTTTTTTATCCATTAAACAGCTTGAAGTGGAGCAGATCAACACACACAAACTCTGGACAGCTCCTCAATTTACTGTAATAGGGTTTAAACTTTATTTCAAACTATAGTCACAAATGCCAAGGGGCTGTGGAGAAAAGAGGGACAAAGTTTCCTGGGAGAGGCTGTCTTCCCTCAGCGATGTGAACAGTACAGCTTGTCTGTTTCCCCCTTAATGGCAGGTGGGGATACTCAGCACTATACTAATGAAGGAGATACTGTTTTCCCCTAAATGAGAAATGGCAGGTGAGGTAGCTTTTGGTGTATTATGGATTTCTGAGAAATACTATAGGGATTCTGATTTTAATTCAGTCAGTTCAGATTCATGAAGCATTTTGTGTTTAAAAATATAGTGCAGAGTTTCTGAGTAGGATGTGCTAGAGGAAGGAGTGTGTTTTAGATCTGGTTTACAGGGGAATTCTTGAGAGGAATCCTTTAGTAAAACTGTAGAAAGACACTTCTTTACTGGGATCATACATTTTAGTGGTTACCTTTGGTAATTGTGGGTCAAGGCTGAATCCTTAGTTGTCTGCCTTTATAATTGTAAGGGAATTCAGGTTTCCATTTTTGTTTTCATGGCCATTTACAAATATTAATACACTGATACAACAAAAGAGAAATAACTAAATGAGATTAAATGTATTGCATTTTACTTAATTTTGTACTGACAAAAAAGTATAATAAAGGATCCTGGCTGCAGAACTATGTAATAATACTTAAGTTTTACATCTTTCAAGCATTTCACAGATAATAATTTCCATAGCAATACAGTGGAAGAAGTAAATATTATTTCTATAGATAGGCAGATCCCAGCAAAATGTGACCAAGGGATCTAGGTGTAGGTTTCAAAATTCACATCTGGCCTTTTGGGCATATCTGGTAAAGCATCAGCTTATGTGTTTAGCAGGGAAAAAGCAATCATTAAATTCTCTAAAGTTAACCATTTGTTTTAAGGGGGAGATAGGATTCTTCAAAGCAATCCATTTAGAAGGAAACAACAGTATGTCTGATTTTTAAAAAATGTGTTAGTTTTTTAATGAAAACCATATGTTTAGCATTGAGTTAGCAAACTACAGTCTGTGAATCAATCCTGGGTGCCACCTGTTTTTGAATAAAGTTTTATTGGACCACAGTCACCCATTCATTTCTGTATTGTCTGTGGCTAATTTCATGCTACAATGGTAGAGTTAAGTAGTTCTAACAGAGACTGTATGACCTGTGAAACCTAAAATATTTACTTATATCTAGCTATTTACAGAAAAACTTTACTTATACCTGCTATATAGTATTTCATAGAAGAATACATGCTGAGACAGCATTATTTGATATCCCTTGTAATTAATGCATTATTTTTTACTGTAAGAAATAATACTCCTCACACAAGTACCTAACTTTTATTGAGGACTTATCTGTTCCAGATATTTTACTATGTTCCTTACATACAGCGAGTTTAATTTTTACAATTATGATTCAGGAATAGACACTGTCAATATTTTCATTTTATAGATGATGAAATTAATGTTTAGAGAACCTGACTACCTTGATACTTTTATGAGAGGTGCCAAAAGATTGAATGACTCATTTAAAGTCATATAGTTAGTGGTGGAGCCAAAATTCAAACCCAGAGTTCTTTTTTATATTGTGGTAAAATATATGTAACAATATTATTTTAACCATTCATAAGTGTACAATTCAGTGCCATTAAATATATTCATGACGTATAGCTGTCACCACTATCTAAACCCCAGACTTTTTCCATCATTTCCAACAAAACCTCTGTACCCATTAAATAACTCTTCCTTTCCACCTTCCCTCAGATACTGATAACCTGTCTTACACTTTCTGTCCCTATTAATCTGCATATTCTAGGTATTTCATACAAGTAGAATGACAAAATATTGTCCTTCTGTGTATCACTTATTTCACTAAGCATAATAATTTCAAGATCTATACAGGTTATAGCATATATTAAAATACTGTTCTTTCTTATGGCTGAATAATATTCCATTGTATGTATCATATTTTGTTTATCCATTTGTCTGTTGTTAGACACTTAGGTTGTTTCCGCCTTTTGGATATTGTAAATAATGAACACTGGGGTACACATATCTGTTTCAGTACCTGCTTTCAATTCTTTTGGCTATATACCTAGGAGTGGAATTGTAGGATCATATAATAGTTCTATGTTTAACCTTTGAAAAACTACCAAACTTTTTTTCAAAGTGGTTGCACCATTTTACATTCTCACTAGCAAGTGTAAGGATTAATTTCCCCATACCCTAACCCACATTAATTTAAAAATTTAAAATTATGGCCATCCTGGGAGTGGAGGTAAAGTGGTATTTTCTTGTGGTTTTGCTTTCCATTTTCCTGATGACTAATGATGTTGAGCGTGGTTTCATGTAACTATTGACTGTTTGTATACTTTCTTTGGAAAGATGTCTTCAAGTTCTTTGTCCACTTTTTAATGAGTTTTTTTGTTGTTGTTGATTTTTAGGAATTCCTTATATTCTGGATATTAATCCCTTAGCAAATATATGATTTGCATATATTTTCTAGTAAATTAGTAGATTTAGTTCTCTTGATAGTGTGTTTTGATGGATAAAAGTTTTAATTTATCTATTTTTTTCTTTTTTTGCTTGTGCTTTTGGTGTCAGATCTATGAAGCTGTTACCAAATCCAATGTCATAAAGATTTTCTCTAATGTTTTATTCTAAGAATTTTATAGGTTTAGCTGTTAAGTTTAGGTCTCTGATCCATTTTGAGTTAATTTTTGTATATGGTGTAATGTCCAACTCATTTTTTGGCATGTGGATGTCCAGTGTTCCCAGCATTATTTATTGAAAATACTATCCTTTCCCCATTGAATGATCTTGGTATCCCTTTAAAAAATCAATTAAAACCAGATGTGGTAGCTCACAGCTGTAATCCCAGCATTTTGGGAGGCTGAGAGGGAGGATTGCTTGAGCCTGGGAGGTTGAAGTTGCAGTGAGCCATGTTGCACTCTAGACTGAGCAGCTATGCAAGACCCTGTATCCTCCCAAAAATTAACTGATCAGAGATGTGACAGTTTATTTTTGGACTCTCTATTCTATTCTATTGGTCTGTATGCCTGCCCTTATGCCAGTAACATAGTGTTTTAATTATTGTAGCTTTGTAGTAAGTTTAGAAGTCGAGAATTGTGAGCCCCCCATCTTTGGTCTTTTTCAAGATATTTTTTGGTTATTCAGGCCCCCTTGAAATTTGATGTGAATTTGAGGATAAGCTTTTCCAGTTCTGCAAAAAATATTCTTGAGATTTAAGTGAATCTGTATATCACTTTGGATAGTACTAGTGTCTTACAAATGTCAAGTCTTCCTATTCATGAACATGCATGTCTATTTCTGTAATGGAATTTAAAGACTTAAAAATAAAATCTTCATTTTTTTCAGCATTATTTTGTAGTTTTCATTGAATAAGACTTTCGCTTTCTTGATTAGATTTATTCCTAAGTATTTTAATTTTTTAGATGCTACTGTAAATAGACATGCTTTCCAATTTTCTTTTTGGATTATTCATTGCTGCTGTATAGAAACATTATTGATTTTTCTATGTTCATGTTGTTCCCTGCAACTATATTGAATTTATTAGCTTGACTAGCTTTTTTATGTGTGGATTCTTTGGGATTTTCTATATATTTAATTATATCATCTGTGAATAGACATTGTTTTACTTTTTCCTTTCCAATTTGGATACTTTCGTATCTTTTTCTTGTGTAATAGTTCTGTCTAGAACTTTCAACACTATTTTGAATAGCAGTGGTAAAAGCAGGCATCCTTGTTTTGTTTCTGATTGTAGAGATAATTCTTTCAGTCTTTCACCATTTAGGATGATGTTAACTGTGGGTTTTTCATGATACTCTTCATCATGTTGAGAATTTGGATATTTAGATTCATGTTTTTCTTTAAATTTTGGAAGTTTTCAGCCATTATTTTTTCAAATATTCATATTTCCTCTTTCTTATTTTAGGATTCCCACAATGCATATGTTCATCCACTCAGTGGTGTCCCACAAATCTCTTAAGTTCTTCGTACTCTGCCATCTTCCCTGCCATTATCCTCCAAACCAGACTTCTCAAATGTGGGCACCTATTCTCTCTCTTTTTTCCTTTTATATATATATATATACACACATATATAATATATGTATATATATTACATATATACATATGTAATATATATGTAATATATTGTAATATACATATGTAATATATACATAATATACATATGTAATATAATATATGTATATATATCACATATATACATATACATACACACATATACATATATATTTATTATTTTTAGAATATGAAAGTTATATATTTTTATTTAAAAAATATTAAAACCTGAATGTGGGAAGTTCATTTACCCCCAAATGAGCAGTTTGTGAATATTTATATATATAATTTTTTGCATGTCCTGTTTTAAAACAAAAGTGGAATAACACTGCATGCATTTTTAAGTTACTGTCCTTTTTTACCCAATTTTAAGCACATGTTGTACAGCATTGCAAATTAAGCCAATTTTTTCTATGGAGTGATACTAATATGACTGGCTACTACAATTTTTTTGTTTTTAATTGTACAATTCACTGGTTTGTAGTATATTTACAGAGTCATGCAACCATCACCACAATTGTTTTAGTCTGTTTTATGCTGATATAACAGAATATGATAGAATGCATAATTTCTAAGGAACAGAAATTTATTTCTCACATTCTGGAGGCTGGGAAGTCCAAGATCGAGAGAGCTGCATATGGTGAGGTCTTTCTTGCTGCACCCTCACACAGTAAAAGGTGAAAGGGCAAGAGAGAATGAAACTAGTCTCGCAGAAACTTTTTTTTAGTGGCATTGATTTACTCATGATGCCTCTCATTAGGCCTCACCTCCCAACATTGCTGCATTGGGGATTAAGTTTCCAACATATGAATTTTGGAGGGACACATAATCAATTTTAGAACATTGTCTTCACCTCCCCCATAAAACCCATATCCATAAACATTTACTCCCCTTTTTCCTCCAACCTCTACAGCCCTAGTCAAACACTAATATACTTTCCTTCTCTATAGAATATACTTTCCTTCTTTATAGGCATTGTAAATAAATTTAATCATATAATACATAGTCTTTTGTGACTCATTTCTTTCATATATAATAATTGTTTAAATCTCATTCATGTTATAATATGTATCAGTACTCCATTCCTTTTTGTGACTGAATAATATTCCATTCTAACTATATACCTTTGTTTATCCATTCATCAGTTGATGGACATTTGGATTGTGTCTACCTTTTGCTATCATGAATAATGCTGCTGTGAATATTTGTATACAAGTTTTTATGTGGACATATGTTTTCATTCCCTTCCATACTTAGGAGTAGAATTGCTGGTGTATGTGCTCACTTAATATTTAACATTTTCAGAAACTTCTAAACTGCTTTACAAAGTAACCGTGCCATTTTATATACTCAACTGCCATATATAAGAGTCCTAATTTCCCTCACATTTTTGTCAACAGTTGTTATCTGCCTTTTTTATTATAACCATTTCTAGTAGATGTGAAGTGGTTTTGATTTATATTTTCCTAATGACTACTGATGATGAGCATCTTTTCATGTGCTTATTTGTGACTTGTGTATATTCTTTGGAGAAATACTTATTCAATACTTTGTCTATTTTCTTTCTTTTTTTGTTTTTTTGAGACAGAGTCTTGCTCTGTTGCCCAGGCTGGAGTGCAGAGAAGCACTGCTATAGAAGGTTACTTGTAGAAGTGAGAAGAAGACTTAAATACTTGGTTTTCTGGCAAGTTCCTTAGCTGCTTACCAATATTGTTCCTGTAGGGTAGGCCTGAAAGAGTGTTTTGTTTGTTTGTTTTTGTTTTTTTTTTGAGACAGAGTCTCGCTCTGTCGCCCAAGCTGAAGTGCAGTGGCGTGATGTCGGCTCACTGTAAGCTCCGCCTCCCAGGTTCACACCATTCTCCTGCCTCAGCTTCTGGAGTAGCTGGGACTACAGGCTGCCGCCATTACGCCTGGCTAATTTTCTGTGGGGTTTTTTTGTATTTTTAATACGGACGGGGTTTCACTGTGTTAGCCAGGATGGTCTCGATCTCCTGACCTCATGATCCGCCTGCCTTGGCCTTCCGAAGTGCTGGGATTACAGGCATGAGGCACTGCGCCGGACTACTTTGTCTATTTTCACATTGGGTTATTAATCTTTTATTATTGTGTCATAAGAATTCTTTGTATATTCTAGATACAAGTCCCTTATCAGGCATAAAATCTACAAATATTTTCTTCCATTTTTTGTCTTTTCTCTTTTTTGATAATGCTCTTTGATGCACAGTGGTTTTAAATTCTAATTAAGTAATATTTATCTATATTTTCTTTCGTTGCTTGTGTTTTGAGTGTTATATATAAGGAACCGTTTCCTAATTCAAAGTACTGGAGATTTACTCCTATGTTTTTACTAAGACTTTTTATAGTTTCAGCTGTTATATTTAGGTTTATGGTCCATTTTAAGTTTTTATATGCAGCGTGAGATAGCAGTCCAACTTCACTTTTTTGCACATGCGTATCTAGTTTTTCCACCACTGTTCGTTGAAAACTCTGTTGTTTTCCTCATTGATTTGTCGTAGCACCCTTGTTGAAAATCCATTTACCATGAATGTAATGTTTTATTTCTGGACTCTCAATTCTGTTCTATTGATTTATATATGCCTATCTTTATGTTAATATAACATTGTCTTTATTTAGCTTTTAAAAAATTTTTCATTCATTTTATTCCACTTTGCACACATAGTATTTTCAGAATAATAATGCTAACACTACCACCTACTATATAATTACTAAAAAGAGTTTAAGAGGTTTTTTTTTTTTTTTTTGAGACGGAGTTTCACTCTTGTTGCCCAGGATGGAGTGCAATCTCCAGGTGCGATCTCAGCTCACTGCAACCTCCGCCTCCCAGGTTCAATGGATCCTGCCTCAGCCTCCCGTGTAGCTGCGGTTATAGGCATGTGCCACCACGCCCAGCTAATTTTGTATTTTTTAGTAGAGACAAGTTTCACCATGTAGACCAGGCTAGTCTCCAAGTCCTGACCTCAGGTGATTTGCCCGCCTTGGCCTCTCAAAGTGCTGGGATTACAGGCATGAGCCACAATGAGAAGAAGAGAGTATCATACAAAGATGTGATGTTGGAATAAGAGTAAGAGAAATGCAAGGCAAGTGACTTGATTCATTGGCTTTAAAGACGGATAAACGAGATGATGTACCAAAGAATGTGGGCAGACTTTAGAGCTAGAGAAGGCAAAGAGACAGATTTTTCCCTTAGGGCCTCAATACCACCCTGCTGATACATTGATTTTAGTTCAATGATACCCATGTCAGACTTCTGACTTACAGACCTGTAAGATAATTTTGGGGGATTTTTTGCTTTTGTTTTTATTTCAGTACTTTTTGGGGGTAATTGGTGGTTTTTAGTTACATGGATAAGTTCTTTACTGATGATTTCTGAGATTTTGGTGCACTCATTACTTGAACAGTGTACACTTGAACAGTCTACCCAGTGCATAGTCTTTTATCCCTGAGTATCTCCCCACCATTCCTCCCGAGTCCCCAAAGTTCATTACCTCATTCTTACGCCATTGCATCTTCATAGCTTAGATCCCACTTATAAGTGAGAACATACAATATTTGGTTTTTTATTCCTGAGTTATTTCACTTGAAATAATGGTCTCCAACTCCATCCAAGTTGCTGCAAATGCAATTATTTCATTTTCTTTTTACAGCTGAGTAGTACTCCATAGTGTATATTTTTCTTTTCTTCTTCTTCTTCTTTTTTTTTTTTGAAATGGAGTCTCGCTCTGTCGCCCCAGGCTGGAGTGCAGTGGCGCGATCTCGGCTCATGGCAACCTCTGCCTCCTGGGTTCACGCCATTCTCCTGCCTCAGCCTCCCGTGTAGCTGGGACTACAGGCACCCGCCACCATGCCCGGGTAATTTTTTTTGTATTTTCTTAGTAGAGACAGGGTTTCACTGTGTTAGCCGGGATGGTCTCGATCTCCTAACCTCATGATCCACCCGCCTCGCTATACCACATTTTCTTTATCCACTCATTGGTTGATGGGCATTTCAGTTGGTTTCGTATTTTTGCAATTGTGAATTGTGCTTCTATAAACATGTGTGTGCAAGTGTCATTTTCATATAATGACTTTTCTCCCTTTGGGCAGATAACCAGTAGTGGAATTGCAGGATTGAATGGTAGATCTACTTTTAGTTCTTCAAGGTATCTCCACACTGTTTTCCACAGTGGTTGCACTAGTTTACATTCCCACCAATAGGGTAACAGTGTTCCCTTTTCACCATATCTGCGCCAACATCTATTATTTTTTGGTTATGGCCATTCTTGCAGTAGTGAGGTGGTATCTCATTGTAGTTTTAATTTGCATTTCCCTGATAGTGATGTTGAGAATTTTTTCATATGTTTGTTGGCCAATTGTATATCTCTTTTTGATAATTTTCTTTTCATGTCCTTAGCCCATTTTTTGATGGGATCATTTTTTTTTCTTGCTGATTTGTTTGAATTCCTTGTAGATTCTGGATAATAGTCCTTTGTGAAATGCATAGTTTGTGAAGATTTTCTCCCACTCTGTGGGTTGTCTGCTTACTCTGCTGATGATTTCTTTTGCTGCGCAGAGATTTTTACTTTAATTAAGCCACATATATTTATTTTTGTTTTTGTTGCATTTGCTTTTGGGTTCTTGGTCACTAATTCTTTGCCTAATCCAATATCTAGAAGAGTTTTTCTGATTTTATCTTCTAGAATTTTTATGATTTCAGTTCTTAGATACAAGTCTTTGATCCCTCTCGAGTTGATTTTTATATAAGGTAAGAGATGAGGATCCAGTTTCATTCTTCTATATGAGGCTTGCTGATTTGTTGAACAGGGTGTCCTTTCCCCACTTTATCTTTTTGTTTGCTTTGTCAAAGATCAGTTGTCTGTAAGTATTTGGCTTCATTTCTGGGTTCTCTATTCTGTTCCATTTGTCTATGTGCCTATTTTTATACCAGTGCCATGCTCTTTTGGTAACTATAGCCTTGTAATATAGTTTGAAGTCAGTTAATGTGATGCCTCCAGATTTGTTCTTTTTGCTCATTATTGCTTTGGCTATGTGGGGTCTTTTTTGGTTCTATATGAATTTTAGAATTTTTTTTCTAGTTATACAAAGAGTGGTTATGGTATTTTGATGGGAATTGCATTGAATTTGTAGATTTCTCTTAAGATTCTTTACTTTGTCTTGACTTTATATAACCTGATGATTATCTGCCTAGGTGATGATCCTTTTGTGACGTATTTCCCAGGAGTTCTTTGAGCTTCTTGTATTTGGATGTCTAGATCTCTAGCAAGGCCAGGTAACTTTTCCTCAATTATTCCCTCAAATAAGTTTTCTAAACTTTTAGATTTATCTTCTTTCTCAGGAATACCAATTATTTTTAGGTTTGGTTGTTTAACATAATCCCAAATTTCTTGGAGACTTTGTTCATTTTTTTGGTTTTTTTTTTTTTGTCTCATTAGGTTAATTTGAAAGTTTTTTCTTCAAGTTCTGAAGTTCTTTCTTCTACTTTTTCTAGGCTATTGTTGAAACTTTTCCCGGCATTGTGTATTTCTCTAAGTGTGTCTTTTATTTCCCAAAATTGTAATTTTTAAAAATGTTATCTATTTCTTTGGAAATTTTTTTATCATATCCTGTTTTTTTATTAGCTTTTTTTAAGTTGGTTTAACCTTTCTCTGATATCTCCTTGAGTAGCTTAATAATTAACTTTCAAAATTCTTTATCTGACAATTTAGAGATTTCTTCTTTGTTTGGATCCATTGCTGGTGGGCTAGTGTGATCTTTTTGGTGTCTTACAGAACTGTGTTTTGTCATATTATCAGAATTTCTTTCCTGGTTTCTTCTTATTTGAGTAGACTATTTCTTCAAATTGTTATTTATTTTTGATTGGAGTGTTTTTTTCTAATTTAAATGTTTTCCCCTCTTAAGTATCAGACTTTAATGTTTTTTTCAGCCGAATTTGATTCTTGGTGCTTGAAGGGGTGAAGATTCTTGTTGTGTTCCTTAGTTATACAGTGTCTTTGTGCACTGGATTTCCCTGATGCTGCTTGTAGTAGTTACATTCTTGGTGTGTGGCTGAGTTCACCGTCTCCTATGGAGCTGATTGGCAGGGATAGCTTGAAGGTTTTCTCATTCTTTCATGATGTACATTTTATTTATTTAGTTAGTTATTTTACAGTGTTTTATTTACTAAGTTGATGATTCAGGCTTCAGGCCTATACGGGCAGTATCCCTGGGTAGGCACCAGTTGTGTCTAAGGCAGGTGGGTAGATATAATACCCACTGGTGGGTCGAGTTCCCAGCCTTGATGAGGGTGGCTGAGGAGCTTTCAGTTAGATGTGCTGAAGTTTTATCAGGGTGAAGAATGGGAGCTACCTCAGCTCCACTGCCAAGTCACAGGAAAAGCTATTCACTTCATAGCCTCACTCTTGTCCTAGTGTTTCAGCGATTCAAATCAGACAGACACCTCTTTTTAGCTACAGGAATGTTGATATTTCAAATAGGGAGGAATTGTGACTCTGCCTCTCATGTAGGCGTGAATCTGGGGGATGCTGCCTCTGTGGGGCTGCACTTACCCTGGACTGTTCCAGAAAGGCTGTCTATAGGTACCTTCATGCTGCATTTTTGTGGAGGAAGCCCCAGTTGTGTCTGCAGTGGAATGCCAGGGGGAACAAGGGCCCCTTCTCCAAGGCCTTTCATAATCATAGAGGCTGCTTTACTGTTGGAGAATAGGTACAGACTTTTCTTACTGCACCCAACACCGCAATTGTGTCTCTACTATGAGAAACTACCCACCAGTAGAAATATCTGGAATTTAAGGCCTGCTGTTCAGATTTTTTTTTTTTTTGAGACAGAGTCTTGCTCTGTTGCCGAGGCTGGAGTGTAGTGGCATGATCTCAGCTCACTGCAAGCTCCGCCTCCTGGGTTCAAGTGATTCTTCTGTCTCAGCCTCCTGAGTAGCTGGGACTTCAGGCGTGTGTCACCACGTCCAGCTATTTTTTTTTTTTTGTATTTTTAGTAGAGACGGGGTTTCACCATGTTAGCCAGGCTGGTCTTGATCTCCTGACCTCGTGATCTGCCCACCTCAGCCTCCCAAAGTGCTGGGATTACAGGCATGAGCCCCCGCACCTGGCTGTTCAGATTATTTTGTACTATGGGGTGATCTTTTGATGTGGTGCTCTCCTCCTTACCCTAGGCATGGGGCTTCCTGAGATCTGGACTGCAGTGATTGTTATTGCTTTTCTGGATCTAGCCATCCAGTGGGGCTACCAGGCTCCAGACTGGTGCTGGGGAATATCTGCAAAGAGTCCAGTGATGTTATCAGTCTTCAGGTCTCCCAGTTGTGGATACCAGCACCTGCTCTGGTGGAGGTAGCAGGGGAGTGATGTAGACTCTTTGAGAATCTTTGGTTGTAGATAGGTTTAGTGTGCTTGCTTCCTCAAATGCTGGTTATGCTAGCAATGAAGTTGTCACATGGACAGACTTGGGACCTCTGATTAGCCAGGATGTTGCAGGCAGTTGTATTAGCTGTTGTTTTCTTCTTCCTGGGAGTAGTGTTATTCTGTCATGAGTTGCTGTAATGGCCTGAGTTAGTTGGCCTCCAGCCAGGAGGTGGCACTTTCAAGAGAGCACCAGCTGTGGTAATAGCAGTGGGATTTGAGCTTGCCTTAAGTTGGCCAGGGGAAGAATTCAGGTTTCTCAGCTGATGGGCAGGGCCATAAATCTCCCAGGGGTTTATGTCTTTTGTGTTCGGCTACCAGGGTGGCTAGAGAAATAGCATTAGGTGGGGTCATGGTTAGAGGAGTCTGAGCTCAGACTCTCCTTGGGTAGGGCTTGTCATGGCCACTGTAGGGAGTGTTTAAGGGTGGTTCTCAAGCCAATAGGGTTATGTTTTAGAGGGGAGTATGGCTGCCTCTGCTGAGCAGTATGGTTCACCGTGGAAGTGAGGGATAGCTGATAGCGAAAGGTCTCACCCAGCTCCCACACAGTTGGTGAGGCCAGTCTCACTCCTGCAGTGCCCCACTAACAGCACCGAGTTTAGAACCATGCAGCCTATGCATGAAACTCAGACCTGCCCCAGGCCATAAACTTCTCCACTGAGAAAGCAAGTACAGATTTCAGGCCTACTTGTCTGCTTGCAATGCTGGCAGCTCCTGCACTTGTATCTGCAGCTCCTGCACTGTATCTTCCCCTTAACCCCCAGGGTTCTGCTCAAGGGAGTTCATGCCCACTTGAAATTATCACAAAATTCAGTTGGAAGTTTCTTTCACCTGTGACTCTTCCCTAATTTTGCTTGCTGCTTTCCCTGAGGGCCCCTGTGAGATATGATCAGGAATGGTTTCTCTGGGTTCGAGCTGGAGTCTGGGAGTGCCTACAAGGCTCTTCCCACTGTGGTCTGTACTTTTATATTTCACGTGGCTCCCTAACTCTGTTCCAGCTATAGGTAAGATTAAATACTTCTCTCATGATCTGGATTTTCAGATTCCCTAGTGGAGGTGTGTATTTGGAGGCAGGTTTTACCCCTCTCATACTTTGGGAACTCACAGCTTTTCACCTGTCTTGTGGAGTTTGCGGCAACATGCTGTTTCTTTCAAAGAATCTCTGAATTCTTTTGTTTTTTTTTTTCTGGTACATTCCTGTGAGGTTTCTTGAAACAAAATTCTAGTGTCGCTTTATAGTATGGTTGTTTGGTTGTTTTTCTGGGGAGAAGATCCATGGAGCTCCTCATAGTGCCATTCTTGTCACCCAATTTCTTAACTGTACACTCTGCTGCCTTTTGAGGTGGGGGGAGAATAGAAATTTTTAATTTTTTTTCTTAATGAGAATTTGAAGGTGGAATAACTTTGATGTGTTCAGGATTTTGGAGAAAAACTATGGAAATTCTGATTGTAATAGCAATATTAAAAGGATTATTCATCTTAAAATTGCTTTTCTGTAAATGTTTTTCTATGCTCAGTCTTAAGCTATAAAATTTTAACACACAAAGCACTTAACTTGTCTTAACTGAATTAGTTGGATGTTCACTGTATCAGGATTGGGATTTGTTACAAGACAGAATACCCAAGGTAATAGTGATTTAAACATGACAAAATTTACTTTCTCATGTAAGTGAAATGAGATGATAAGCATTCTAGGTCTGGTATAGCAGCTCTACCATTATCCAGGAAATATTCTCCTGTGTTGTACCTCTGCTGTTTTCAACAATTCACTTCTGCTTCGTAGTTCAAAAGAGCTGTTCCACTCTAGCCATCACAAATAATTTTTTAAAATATTTGATCAGCTTTATTAGGATACCATTTACATAGAATAAGATTCACCAATTTTAAATGTACAGTTCTGTGAATTTTGACAAGTGTATAAAGTTGCATAACAAATAATTTGTATCCAGCTGGAAGAAGGAAGTGGTGGGAGGACACTTTTATTCTCATCCTGTTGGACGGAACTTAGTCATGAGTCCATACCTAGCTGCAAAAGAGTCTGGAAAATATAGTCTTTCCTTAAGATGGCCATGTCTCCAGCTAAAAACCAAAGGTTCTATTTCTAAGAAGAAAGTGGAGAAAGGATACTGAGGAAGAAGTGACCTCAACCACAGTCAGTAATAAATTATTTGAATTGCTGGCTTTTTTTCCCTGAATTCACTCTCATCAGCCTATTAAGACAAAACACCCATTTTCTTTTTTTTTTTAACTTTTATTTTAAGTTCAAGGATACATGTACAGGATGTGCAAGTTTGTTACATAGGTAAATGTGTGCCATGGTGGTTTGCTGCACAGATCACTCCATTACCCAGATATTAATCCCAGCATCTACCAGCTATTTTTCCTGATCCTCTCTTTCCTCCCACCCGCTGCCCTCTGACAGGCCCTAGTGTGTGTTCCCCCCTCCATGTGTTCATGTATTCTCATCATTTAGCTTCCACTTATAAGTGAGAACATGCAGTATTTGGTTTTCTGTTCCTGCATTAGTTTGCTAAGGAGAATGGCCCCCAGTTCCATCCATGTCCCTGCAGAGGACGTGACTTCCTTCCTTTTTAGGGCTGCATAGTATTCCAGGAAAACACCCATTTTCTATGGAATGTAAAAATCCGTTTCCCCCACCTTTAGACAGAACACAAATTTGGTATAGAGATTCTTTATACCATTTTATGAAAAATATTATAGTTAATGATTTTGATTTTTAAAGGTGTGGACATTCATAAATACACCAGAGAGTGTTGGTGGATTAACCAGCAGCTAGCATATACTTATTTAGCACCAAGTAATTGCCTGGTTCCACAATAAGTGCACATATGTGTTAGAGGAATGAGATTAATATGAATGAAATGACTGCAGAAAAATAAAAATTATATTTCCTTGGCATTTACCATGTATTACCTCATTTTATAGCTATCTGTATATCCTATATCTTGTCTTTGAACTCTGACTGTTAAGGTCTCACATGATTCATCATCTTGAGCTCCTCAGCACCCAGCATAGTGTTTCATACATAGAAGGTGCTTAGTATGCATTCAAATGGAGGGACAAACCAATGAACTATAATTTACTATGTCAATTCAAAATTTGGGAATCCTCTCTAAGGCCTCCCTTTCTTACCCCTTATATCCATATCCATTTCATCAATAAGCCTGGTTGCTTTTGCTCTAAAATATATCCAGAATCCATTTTTCATCACCCCTATTCTCACCACTCTAGTCTAAGCCATTGTTATCCCTAACCTGTGTAGGGGTTCAGTCAGGCTGGTGAAGAAAATTTTAGTTACAATAGCCACAAACCGTCTTGGAAGGCCTGAGAGTTTACATAACTTCGGTAATAGATCTGACTGAAGGCAGCCTACTCCCTTTTCCTTTAGTTAAATAAATTAAAGTAGATACAAGGGAATGTGGGGGAGTTTCTCTAACTAGCTTGTTTACTCATGTGGTCCTAAGACTAACTTTTGATCTACGGGTTGCTTAATTGCTTTCTACTCAGGAGGTTCACAGTGTCAATTACCCTCCAGTGGTGTTGACTCAAGCCTTTGTCAATTAATCTTTACTGAATAAATGCGAGTCTCGCTGGTTGGTTGCCCCTCAACTGTTTACAACACTCTCCTGGGAGTCTGTAAGTGGTCTGGATGCTCAGCTGGACTGGCAAAGCAGGATATCTGTTTCAGTGCACGTTATTCATCCGTCATTGGGTCAGGGTCTGTGGGACAGACCCCCACAAACCTAGACTTCTGCAATAGCTTTCTAATTAATTTTCCCAATTCCATTCTTCTTTATAATCTTATCATAGTAGCTAGATTTGGCTTTTAAATGTATACATCAGATAATTTCACTGCCCTGCTTGAAATACTCTAACTTCCCAGTTTACTTAGAATGAAATCCAAACTCCTCACCGTATTTGACCCCAGGCCATCTCTCCAACTTCATCTCTTACTACTTTTCCCTTACTTATACTGCAGGCACACTAACTGTCTTTCCATTTTGACACCATGACTAATTCATGTATACATTAAGGCCTTTGTACCTCTGGTTCCCTCTGCCTGCAATGCTATTACTGCAGATGTTTGTGTGTCAGACTGGTTCAAATGTTACTTTCTTACTGAGGCCATCATCACACAATCTAAATTAGCCAACCTGACTGAATCTCTGTCACATCACCCTACATTTTTTTCTTAATATTTATCACTATTTAATATATTGTTGTTTACTCATTTGCTTTGTTCATTCATTCATTATCTGTGTCCCTTCACTAAAACATAAGCTCCATGAGAGCAAGAACTTTATCTTTCTCAATGATGCATCCCTGATACTGAGAAAAAGTGCCCAGTACACAGGAGGCCCTCAATGAATATTAATTGAATCAATGAATGTTTAATGAACTAGAATGTATTGGACGTTTCTTATGTCATTGCCTATGTATTAGGCCATTCTTGCATTGCTATAAAGTTGTACATGAAACTGGGTAATTTATAAGAAAAGAGGTTTGGTTGGCTTACAGTTCTGCAGGCTGTACCAGAAGCACAGCATCATCTGCTTGCAATCATGGGGGAAGACAAAGAGGGAGCAGGTGCATCACTTGGTGAGAAGGGGAGCAAGAGAGAGAGTGTGTGTTGGGAAGTGCCACATACTTTTAAATGACCAGATCTCATGAGAACTCAGAGCAAGAGCTCACTTATCACCAAGGGGATGGCCCAAGCCATTCACAAGGAATCCACCCCCGTGATCCAAATACCTCCCACCAGGCCCCACCTCCAACACTGGGGATTACAATTTAACATGAGATTTGGGTGGGATATCTAAACCATGTCAACCTATGTTGTCATAAACCCAAGGATTGAGTTTCCAAGGAAACAGACTCTGAGATGGCATTTAGACTATTAGGAGTACTCTTAACATTCAAAACCTATGAGAGAGAGAGGAAAGAAGCAAAAGTGGGCTGAGGGAGAAGGTGAGCTGTAGGCCCAACAATAACTTTGGCTAACCCCACAGGGAGATCTGGAGACGTAAATGTCCTTCGTAGCTTTCCCAAGTTGGGCTAGAGTGACTAGGCTCTTAAATCACCTCATCTGTCAGTCATTGGATATGGGCTGCCCCAGGAAGGATCATGACTTTGAACAAGGTGACTCTCTGCATTTGAGGTAATCTCTGAAGGAGCTAATAGCTGAAGGATGTCTGCCAAAGTTTCTCCAGCAACTGGAACATGTACTTCATTGGAGGGGGATCTGAGCAGTGCATCACAATGTGTATCGCAGTCTACCCCTTGTACCACCAATACCTAATTATTCAAACATGTTTTGGTGCAGGTCCTGCAGGATTCTGTGGACATCTCTTCCTGTGGAAAGCTTAGAGAAGGAACATTAGTGGGGTAAGAATTACCACTCTCACAGCTGCAGGTAGTTTTAGGGATGCAACTGATGTTTATCATCTCCCTCCTCCACTATTAATTCTAGATTTCCCTCAACTTCAGCTAGCACTTGTGCTGGTCTTGGTTGCTTACATTGTGAGTCACACTTTCAATCCTGAGGGGATAACTTGGTGGTGTCTCAATGTGTTCACCATTAGTATATTCCATCTGAGCACTGTATACCTTTTTAAATTGTGATAAAGTGCCTCAGTGGTTAGCTCAAGGCATGCTTGCCCTTTATTGGGCAGAGGAAAACCATTTCAAAGTGTTTTCTTTACAATATGGCAGCAGGTACAGCCTTGGAATTGAAAAGCTAAATGTGTCATTGAAACAAATTGAAAGTTGATGAATTTTTTATATAAATGTTTTCAGGTGCTGTAAGAAAACTGCCCATGGCTCCTTTCCCAGCATAATAAGGTAAGAAGAAAATATTCAAACTCCCAACTAGCATGGTCAAAAATATGCAAAGCCTATTTAAGGCTTCATTTAAACCCTGAACTTAAGGTAAGTGGAATGCCTCAAAAAGACTATCAATCCCATGTTTCTAAATTGTTAAAATTTTACTATGTCTGGATTCTAATTACTTTTTGCTATTTGAAAATTATTTCTCTTTTCCTAGCAGAAATATGCCCCATCGGTATTTGAAAATTAACTTGTGTATTCTTTGTTGATTTATAGAGAGCTTTTTCACTTGATTTCTGGGTGCCAGCATCATCAGAAACTTTATCTCAGCAATGGGAAAAAGTAAGGTGCTTAATCAGTGAGTTTTCCTGTTAGAACCCCAAAGGAACAGTGGGCCCAATGACAGACTCAGAGTCACCTTAAGGCAGATTGTATCATAGCATATATTACATGCACTTTCTTTGTGCAAGACACGCTTTTTCAGTGTCGCCAATGAAGACTTCCAATGAAGACTTGATTGCATTGTGTCCCCCTTCCCAACCCACCCTACCTCACCACAGCTCACTAGACACCACATGCCTGAATTTCAAAGTCCCTTGTTGATACTATTTTTTCTTCCTTTCCTGTACTCATTCATTTTTTTTTTTTTTTTTGAGGCAGAGTCTTGCTCTGTCGCCTAGGCTGGAGTGCAGTGGCACGCTCTTAGCTCACTGCAACCTCCGCCTCCTGGGATCAAGCAATTTTCTGCCTCAGCCTCCTGAGTAGCTGGGATTACAAGTGCCCACTACCACGCCCAGCTAATTTTTTGTATTTTTAGTAGAGACAGCTAATTTTTTGTATTTTTACCATCTTGGCCAGGCTGGTCTTGAACTCCTGACCTCGTGATCCACCCGCCTCGGCCTCCCAAAGTGCTGGGATTACAGGCGTGAGCCACCATGCTCGGCCTCATCTCCTCTTAATAAATAATAGTAATAGTACCTATAAATATTGAATGCTTACTGTGTGCTAGGCACTTTGCCAAGTGCTTTACATGTATTGAATCATTCAATTCTCCCAGCAACTTTGGGGTAGGTGGCAGTGTTATCCCCGTTTCACAAATGGGTCAACTATGGCACAGAAAGGTTATATAACTTACCTAAGGTTATTTATTCATTCACCAAATTTGCATTGAACACTTCCTAATTTCCAGAAACAATCCTAGGTGTTGGGGATATAGCAGTGAACAAAGCAGATGACAGTGCCCTCATGCCCTCATTTAGGTTATGTTCTGGAGTGGGAGCTAGACAATAAACAGAAAAGTAAATTTATTTGAACAAAAATAATTGAGAGAAAGCATATTGAAGGCTGGGATTGAAGGCATAGATATTGTATTAAATAGCACCAGGATAGGCCTTACTGATAGTTATAATTGAGTAAAACCTGAAGGAATGGAGAGGAAAAGCTTTGTAGATACACGGGCAAGAGTTTTCCAGGTTTAGGAAACAAAAAGTATAAAGATGCTGAGGTGGAATCACGCTCAACATACTTAAGGAAGAGCAACGAGCTACCATAAAGTGGGATGAGCCAGTAGGAGATGAGATCAGAGGGGTAACAATGGGGGAAGGGAAGGCTCTTTGCAAGCCATTTCAGGATTTTAGCTCTTACTATGAGTAAGAGAGGAAGTCATTGGAGGGTTTAGAGCTGAGGAAGGACATGATCTGACTTACATTTTAATAGGATCTCTAGCTGCTCTGTTGGGAACAGACTATGGAAGGCCATGACAAAAGCAGGAAGGCGAGTTAGGAAGCTGTTATAATAATCCACGTAAGAGATGATGGTGGCTTTTACCAGAGTGGTAGTGGTAAAGTTGTTGAGAAGTGGTAGAATTTTGAAAATATTTTGAAGATAGGGGCATCAGGATTTGTTAACCAAAGGGATGTTGGATATGAAAGAAAGATAGGAGTCAAAGGTGGTACCAAAGTTTTTGGCCTGAGCAATCAGAACAGGGTTTCCAGCAACTGACGTGGGGGAGATGATTAGAGAAACAGGTCTGAGAGGAAAGGGCTGGGGTTTGGTTTGGGATGTATTAGGTTTTAGGGGCCTGTTAGCCAAACGGGAAATGTTAAGGGAGCAGTTCCATATACACATCTGGAGTTCAGGGGAGGTGCACTGGCTGGAATTATAAATTTCGGAGACATCAGTGATTGGATATTTAAAGTCATGAGAGTCAATGAGATCAGCAAGAGTGTGTTTTTGAGCAGAGAAGAAATTTCAGAATGGAGCCCAGGGCCCACTCAAGCATGTAGAAGTTCGGAAGAGTCAAAATGGGAAAGTAAGAGAGAGAAGTCCGTGAGATAGGAGTAAATCCAGGAAAGTGTATTGACCTGGAGTCTAGGTGAAGAAAAGAATGTATTTCAAGTTGGAGGAAGAAAATGGTAAATACTGCTGATAGTCAAATAAAATGAGAACTGACAATTTCCAAGGCAGTTTTGTGAAATGGTTATGCAAAAAACTTGACTGGAGAAGACTTAAGAGAATTCACACAAGAAAGAAGTGGTATGGACTCAGTGGTATATGTCACTTGCCCCCAAATAAGATAAGAATCATTGTCTTAAAGTTTTATTAATGGTAGAAATTTCAGGCACCATAAAAGCCAGTGTTGGAATGTTCCCAGGATTTCACAAGATATACCATATAGCCTCTGAAAAACAATGTGGAAATGTTTAGAAAGTTGAGCATGGTGACAAATTATAGTTTTTTCCAATAGCATTTTAAAATCAACCTTTGCTTTTTTTGATTGCTCCCTTAGCTGGTTGTGTGTGCGTGCATGTGTGTGTGTGTTTGTTAGAGAAGGAGAGAGGGAGAGCAAGAGAGAGGGAGGGGGAGAATTGGAGAGAGAGAGAAGAGGAGGAGGAGAGAGAGAAAATGGCTCAGTCCTTCAGGCTTAGGTAAGGCACATAATCTAGTTGGGGACAGTTGAGTTTTGTCCATAGGTCACATTATCCTTTCTGCTATGCTAACTGCTTTCTTTCATGTAATTTCGTTTGTGTATGTTGGGTCTTCCAAAGTAGTTTAAAAACAACTCTAGGTTAAGGGCCAAGACTTTTACTTTTTTATGTAGGAAGTGCTTAGTAAATGCCTCTTTTTCAGCTAAAGGATGACTTGCCATCGAAAAGAGGTTGTACTCCCTCCAAACACATTTGGGGTATAATATTTTGTCATGGTTGTCATAGATTATCTTTGTTTCACATTTGAATTTTAACAAAAATTTTGTGATGTTTATATAGTTACAGAACAAATAAAGGCGGAATTTCTGTTTTACAATCACATAACTGATTTATGTAATATTGTACTTCATTTGGTTTAATCTTTTGGATTGCTGCAAAGTCGTGTGTTTCTCTAGGTTCTTGGAGTGTTTCACTGTGATGTTTAGGTGTTGGGTAGGGGTGATTTGTGCTTCTGACCTTCCTGATGCTCTGCTACAGTCTCCAAACAAAATCTTAATCACTACATGTTTTTAATGTATCTAAATGCCACAGCCAGACTTTGATTCCCAGTTTATGTCAATGCATGTGGGTTATTCTGATACATATGCTCCAGCAAGTAATGGAATGTCATTCTCAGCAGATGCCAATTAGAAATTCCCAGGCCAACAAGGCTCTAAGGCATCCAATCTTGCCTGATATAAAATTGTAATCAGTTAGATGGGCCAGCCGAGTTCAAGAGCTACAAATTTAATTAGAAATGCCTTCTCAGTACCAGAAGGCCACTTCAAGAAAGGTAATGGAGAAACTCCTTCTGAGATGAACAGAGAGCAATCCACACTGCTTTTGAAGGTGGTGTTAGTTATATGACCCCTAGAGTCTCCAGAAGATAGTACTAACAAAAATATTACTAACAAAAATAGCACTTAGATAGTACTAAGAAAAAATATAACTTATTGTCTTGAAAATTATTGCTCACCAGAACTGGCTTCATCCATATCAGGAGTTTAGGGAACCCAGGAAAGGTAACCTCCTGCTTCCCAAACATCTCCCTGATGGTTCATTTGGTGCCCAAATTTCTGTCATTTTAGGCATGACTTGGGTGGTTGGAGTATTG
Source organism: Gorilla gorilla gorilla (assembly GCF_029281585.2). Classification (NCBI taxonomy): domain Eukaryota; kingdom Metazoa; phylum Chordata; class Mammalia; order Primates; family Hominidae; genus Gorilla; species Gorilla gorilla. The sequence continues at coordinate 132,837,704 of NC_073247.2, forward strand.
CTGCTTTTGGGAATTTAGTTTACTGTGTAAATAGACCTGCAAAAAACACTTTACAATATTATCAGTCATTGGTGCTTTTGCATGGAAGACTTTGTTGTTTTTTCTGTTTTAATCAGAAATATATTTTGGAAAACAGGCATAGGAAATCAGAAGAAATGTGACATTCGATAGGGTCTTGTTCTGGAACAAGCAGAATGTGTCTTGTTGCATTTTTTTCAGGGAGCCCAGGTGTTCATATTTCTTGGCACTGGCAGCACAGGCAACACCAGCATAGGGTAGTAGAAACAGTATAAGACTGTGAGCTGAGAACTTGGATTTAAGTCCCATCTCTACCACTAATCAGTTTGATGACCTTAAGCAAACCCTTTCTTTTCCCTGAGATTCAGCATGCTTATTGAAAAATGAGGGAATTTGGACTAGATATTCTCAAACTTTAAGGTGCATAAGAACTATGCAAGAGTGTGTTAAAAATCAAGATTTTTTTGTCATCTTCCATTTCTTTATCCTTTGATTTAGTCAGTCTAGGTAAAGCCCAGGAATCTTTATATTAAGAAGCACCTCAAAGGATCCATACAGCTTAAGGATCATTCTTTGAGAAACTAGATTAGATGACTTCTAAAGCCTTTTCCAGCTCTAAAATTTCCTTCTTTCAGGTAGTTGTACTTCTGTTTTGAATGAGAAACAACCATTTTTGTACTTTTATTATTCCTGCTCTCTTCCTTTCTTTATTCCATCTTTTCCTTCTCATGCCACCTTCATTCCTTGCCCACTGTTTCATCTACAAAGTAACAGTTGGGTCCAGTGGGGCTGGGAACATTTCAGTCAACACTGACCCTGAAAGTACCGTGGGATGCCTGTAAGTATAGGGCAAGAGACAAGGACAGCTAAGGCCCAGTCCCTGGTCTTGGTTTGAGATATGTCGTATGCAGCTCCTAGTGATACATGACATGTGGGATGTGTGTTTTGATAGAGATAGAAACTGCAGGGTAGTCACAGAGGAGCACAGGAAAGAGATTAAGGGACTTTTGATGGGTAAATATGAAATGTCCCCTTTTTTCCATCACTTCACTTGTGACCTATTGGATACTATTATCAATTGCAAGAGCTAAAAGAATGCAAGGAAAAATGCTGTTCAAATGAAACTTTAAGGTGGCTATTTAAAACCAATTGTAGATACAGTTATTCTCAACCTGACTGCACATAGAATCCCCTGGGCAGTGTAAAAGAATAACAGTGCCTAAACTACACCACAGAATAATTAAATCCGAATCTCTGAGGGTGAGTGTGGGCATTGGCTTCTTCTAAAATATCCCAGGTGATTGCAATGGACAGCCAAATTTGAGAACCACTGCTATAGAAGGTTACTTGTAGAAGTGAGAAGACGTAAATACTTGGTCTTCTGGCAAGTTCCTTAGCTGCTTACCAATATTGTCCCTGTAAAGCAGGCCTGAAAGAGTTTTTGTTGTTGTTGTTGTTGTTGTTGCTTTTTGAGACGGAGTCTTGCTCTGTCGCCCAGGCTGGAGTGCAGTGGCTCAATCTTGGCTCACTGCAAGCTCCACCTCCCGGGTTCGGAGTAGCTGGGACTACAGGCGCCCGCCACTACGTCTGGCTAATTTTTATTTTTTTTATTTTTTATTTTTAGTAGAGACGGGGTTTCACCGTGTTAGCCAGGATGGTTTCGATCTCCTGACCTCGCAGTCCGCCCGCATCGGCCTCCCAAAGTGTTGGGATTACAGGCATGAGCCACCGCACCCGGCATTTTTTTTTTTAGTTCGGTTTTGTTTTCCCTTTCCCCAGTTGGCCCCTAGCACTCAGCTATGAGTTTAAACTTTTCTTAAAAAGCATGTGCCTGTGATGTTAACCTTCCTCTATATATCCAGACTCTTTTGTCAGTGTCTTCTCTTACTCTGGGCTCAGTTCTCTGCTTTGGTCAGGGATAGTGATATGGTTTGACTCTGTCCCCACCCAGATCTCACCTTAAATTGTACTCCCCTAATTCCCACATGTTGTGGGAGGGACCCGGTGGGAGATAATTTGAATCATGGGGGCGTTTCCCCCATACTGTTCTCGTGGTAGTGAATAAGTCTCACGAGATCTGATGGTTTTATCCGGGGTTTCCGCTTTTGCGTCTTCGTCATTTTTCTCTTGCTACCACCATCTGAGAAGTGCCTTTCGCCTCCCGCCATGATTCTGAGGTCCTCCCAAGCTATGGGGAACTGTAAATACAATTAAACCTCTTTTTCTTCCCAGTCTCCGGTATGTCTTTATCAGCAGCATGAAAACGGACTAATCCAGGTAAGAAGCACCCCGTTTCAGTGCATGACATGGATTTGATTTAAATAAATCAAGGGAGCTTTGGTCTTTATTGTAGTTGGAGGCTTTTAGGCCACTTACTATTATTGTCTCAATTTTAGCTTTTGCATGTCCTACTAATTCCAGCAATAAAACCAAATATGTGAAATAGAAAATTTCTCTGATTTAGCTTGAGTCTCAATTCATTTCCTTCTAACTCTCAATTCAAGTTACCCACTGAGGAGAACATTTTGGACTGTATTGATTGGTCTCCTTTTAGATGATGTTATTGAATATATTCTTTTAAACCTTGTCTTTGGAAAGAACAGAATCTATAGCATGCTCAGTTTCTTTGCTTGCTCACAGTAGTGAAATAGAAGATTTTCCTCCCTCTCTGATAAAGATTATGTAAACACTTTGAAGTTTACAATAAGCTTTGCAATCCATTCTTTGATCCTTACAGCAAAACCACACAGCAGGCTTAGCCTGAGCTGTTAGTATTCTTTTAAAGATGAGAAGACAATTCACTTGCCCCAGGTTTATGCAGTCAGGACTCAAAATCTATTTTCTGCATAGCACTATCAGATACCTTTTGTATTGTTTGCTTATTAGTTTTCTGTTTATTATCTGTCTTCTCTGCCAGTAGAATGCTAGTTGATATAAACAGGGGCCTTACCTGTTTATGTTCACCTCTGTATTACTGGAGACTATATTAACATACTGAATATCATGAATGATTTTGTTGAATCTTGATAGAAACCTCAATCTTTTTTTTAAGTCTAACAAGAAAGATGAGTTTATTTTTAAGATACAGAATGCTCTTAATTCTTTTTTTGTTATTATACTTTAAGTTCTAGGGTACATGTGCACAACGTGCAGGTTTGATACATAGGTATACATGTGCCATGTTGGTTTGCTGCACCCATCAACTCATCGTTTACATTAGGTATTTCTCCTGATGCTATCCCTTCCCCAGCCCCCTACCCCCCGACAGGCCCCAGTGTGTGATGTTCCCCGCCCCGTGTCCAAGTGATCTCATTGTTCAGTTCCCACCTATGAGTGATAACATGTTGTGTTTGGTTTTCTGTCCTTGTGATAGTTTGCTGAGAATGATGAAGAAACCTCAAACTTCTTGTCCTAAGTCCTGTGATCTATTGAATTATTTATGGCTATTCTTCTTTTGTCAGTCTTCAAAGAGATAGAAAAATATGTGAAGGGTTATGGAGCTAGTAGTTAGTGGAGCTAGAACCAGAACCCAGGTTGTTTAATTCTTGATATATTTATGTTACTTTATTTTATTTTTAGACACTGGCAGACCCAAAATTATGGCATGACATGTTTTAGAAAGATACTCAAAGGGTGATATGCATACTCTTAAGGGAAACTGACAGAACCAAACTTCTGCAAGGCTGTGGAGTAGGACAAGTTTGTCTTCTTTGCTTGCACACCCTTTTTACTCTTTACTGAGCAGATACTCAGTGGTTTTGGGTTGTTTAGTGTCCCTACCATGGGGCCCCACCCTAGCCTTCTTCTGAGTGATCAGGGTCTTTCCAGATCCCTTCTCTTCTATCAATATTTTTCTCTTTTGAACCACTCTTAGTGCAGACGTCAGTTGTTGGCTGAATGGTCATCTTACCTCTTTAAGTCTCAATTTTCTTACCAAATAACAAGGACAATAATATGTCCTTCTTACATATGTCATTTTTGTGGTATGAACATAGAAAGGAACAACATATAGGTTATAGTCAGTTTACAAACATGTAGTAGTATTAGTTTTTTTCTGGGAAACTGCCTAATATAGCAAACAAATGCCTCTAGGGCCCTAAGGCTTTTAATAATGGCTGGAATTACTTTTTCTGCATCTTCCAGTTATATTTTAACAAAGATAGTTAATAACTTTAAACTAAAAGAGTAATCCCTATGGTGGGAATTTAAAGACTCCTGGTAGATCTGTGAGGGACAGATTTTTATTTGGGAGTGCAAGGAGAGGGTTTTTAGGATGTAACTATTCATTCTCTTTCTTTGTAACATGGTTAATCTTAACTCTTTGTTCATTCAATGTAGCTGCTACCTGTGCTGAATCATGAATTGGTCAGGACTGCCAGTACCTTGTGATGACCAGTTTGCCTTGAAATGATTTTAACTCATACAAGCTAGGGTCTGTTTGGCTCACTTGCAGAAAGTTTTGCGCTATAGTCTCATGTTAGACCCCACTACACAACAGATCTCTACTGCGCAGGTGCAGTTGAATTTGTATACAGTGTTTCTTTGCCTGCTCGTGTTCTGTGACAGGGGGACCAATGCCAATGAGGTGAAAGGTGCGGGTTAGATAGTGCATAGAAGACCACATTTGAAAAGTCTGAGGGCAAACAGGATGGTGTCCTATTCATATGAAATCTTACCCTAGTGTGTACTCGCTGGGGTCCTTTTGTCAAAATCTGTCAGCAAGTTCTGTTTTTTAGAGTTGTGAGACCCAGAGGTTGGTGTCTTCCCAGGCATTTTCCTGTCAGAACTGTCATCTCTGAAAATTATAGAGTGTGGATTGAAACTAAGATTATAGGTTTAAGCAGCCCTCGTCTCTCTCTGACTAGGAACAATCTAAGCAATGCCAAGAAGCTAAATTTAGTCTTGGTCATTATAAAAATTGAAAGTAATGCTTTACAATTAAGAGTTTGAAAACAGCCTTTAATTTAGATTCCATAAAACATTGATGGGGCCGGAGGATGTGATGCTGAGGGCTCAGAGGGCCTGTGTTAAAGATGAGTAGAGGCTTTTAAAGCTTTGTTACTAGTTCAAATATGGTTCAAGGGCCATGTCAATTTGAAAGCATTGAGATTGGTTGATTATTCCAGGTCCTGTGAAATGCAGTATTCAACATCTTTGTAGCAATAATTATCATAATTACTGCTTAGAAAGGCAAAATAAAGCTTAGGATTCTAAATAGGTAAGGTGAACTCTACATAAATGGAGCTCAGAAGTAAGTAAAAGAGACTGACTTTAAGAAATAGGGATATTCCAAAAGGACCATGGAATTTTTAAAAAAGTATAGAAAACTTGTCTTAGCTTGGAATGTAAAGAAGGAAAGAATTGTCAACATAGAGGGCAGACAAGACCAAACTTGGAAACAAAAATAAAAATTGGGTGATGTCTTACAACTCCCCACTCAAAAGTTTTCAGCCTAACAAAAAATAGAAGAAATCCTGGAGCTAACAGACTCTTCCTAACTTGGAAGAGCCAGGGCTAGAAAGGAAGGTAGCAGGACACTATGATGTAGAAACCATTATACTGAAGGGGGCTGGTCTGAGTCTGGCCATGGGCACAGAAAATAAATAGAGGAAATGAAGACAAAGTTCCCGTGCCAGCATTGCTTATGGTTCTGACTTCCTCTCCATTACCTTTATGCTCTAGATTACTGAGCCAGAAACTAGCCTACGCTATGTGGGTTTCGCGGTGTGAGTGTGATATTTATGGGTATTTTTTTGTGTGTGTATGTACATGGGTATGTGTTGGGATGGGGGAAGAAGAAGAAAGTTAGAAGTATCCAAAATCTCACTACCCTGAGATAGCCACTTTTAGGATGGCTTATTTTGTGTGGCTTATTTTGTGTATACATATATACCTAGGTAACTTTTCACAAATGGCATCATTGTCTAATGCTTGCTCTATTGTTAAGGACAATTTTGGGGGAAGTTGTCCTCCCCTCTTCTTTTCTTCCTTCTAATTTATACTTCCCCAAGGTAACCAGAGTTAATAACCTGGTGCATATCCTTCTGTACATTTTTCTAAAGTCCCTTCATCTGTTTCAAACACACACACACACACACACACACACACACACACACACACACACACACACACACACACATGGCTTTTGTTTGGACGTTATTTTAAAATGTGATTATTATATAATACATTTTTTCTGTATCTTTTAATCAGTACCTAGTGGAATTTGCGTAAATTCCACAGTTGTTCTCTTAGTGGTAGCATAATAGCTCATGATATGAACGTATCACAGTTTATTCAATCATTTCCATATTAATGGGCATTTACTGAATTTCTAGCTTGTCGCAATCACCATAGATACTGCAGTAATTATTCTTTTTTATTTTTCAGTTTAAACCATATTAAATTGCTGTTTTGTATGTCAAAAAGTCAACTTGGAACAAAAAAATGATACTAGCATGTAAAAAATAAATCAGCAGCAGTATGATCAGTTTTGAGAATGCAGAAATAAAATCAGAAATTTTTGATGCAACCCAAAGCTCTCCTAGAATGCAGAGGAAAAGAACAAGGAGATAAAAATAACAAGAAAATCAATAATAAATATAACGGGCCAGTGAATGTAGAACCAGCATATTGAAAGGAGTAAACTAGCTTGCTTTAGGTAGACAGCAAGGGAAGGGTCCCAGAAGAGCCCCCAGCCCATGGGTCAGTGCCTCATCCCCACATAACATAAAAAGCAGCCTGGGAAAATAATTCAAGCTGCAGGCACCAATAAGGGAACTAGGACAGGGTGTTGTGCCTGAAGACATGCCCATGGCTGCACAGATAGAACAACCTCCTGCCCGTTTGGATAAAACTTACACAGAACCTCCAGCTCACTCAGATAAGGGAACAAGGCCTGGCATCCAAATGCCAGGACAAAGGTCCTTTGTATAGTCAGCAGGTTCCCAGGAAAAGTTTCTTCTCCTTTTGTGGGCATGGGCACGGTGGGCTCTGGTGGGTTTAGGTGGGCACTCTACTTTCCTTTATTAGAACTATAAGTCCGGGCTGGGCGCGGTGGCTCACGCCTGTAATCCCAGCCCTGTGGGAGGCCGAGGTGGGCAGATCACAAGGTCAGGAGTTCGAGACCAGCCTGGCCAATATGGTGAAACTCCATCTCTACTAAAAAATATACAAAAATTAGCTGGGCGTGGTGGCGCGTGCCTGTAGTCCCAGCTGCTCAGGAGGCTGAGGCAGGAGAATCACTTGAACCCAGTAGGCAGAGGTTGCAGTGAGCCAAGATTGCGCCACTGCACTCCAGCCTGGGCAGCAGAGTGAGACACCGTTTCAAAACAAAACAAAAACAGAAACAAAAACCAAAAAAAACTGTTAAGTCCGGCTTCTATGAATCATCACCTCAGCTCCGGATTGGTTCCAGGCCAAGGTCCCGGGCCAAACTTTCACGTCAGCTTGTGATAGGCCCTGGGGCAAGCTAAGCAGCATCTGTGAATCATCATTTTGGCTTCTGATTGGTCCCCTGCCAAAGTCCCGGGCCAGGCTGAGTCACGGGTTCGCCAAGACAGCCCACAGACTAAGCACATTTCTTCTCTTTTCCGGTCCATAAAATCCCCAGAATGGGCCCCACAGTGAGTATTCCTGTTCAGGACTCTCTTCTCTACTGACAGAGAGCTTTCTTCTTTCACTTATTAAGCTTTCGCTCTAAGCTCACTTTTGTGTCCGCGCTCCTTAATCGTCTTGGAGGTAGGACAAAGAGGCGTTATCTCAGACAATGACACACTATCTCAATATGGCTTATCTATATATCTGAAAGACAAGAATAAATGCAATAGAAGCAATAATAGAAGAAAACATCTATAAAATTAAGAAACAGCTGAATCTGCAGATCAAAAGGTACCAGTGAAACTAGTAAGATATAACTGATATCTATATAATCCTGATGAATGTTCTGAATTTCAAGGATAAAGAAAAAACTTCTATAAGTATCTAGTCAAAGAAAGAGACAACAAAAACCAAAAACTGGGTACCTCTAAAGAAAAAAATGGGATATCCCTAGAATTTTCCATAGTGTTAAATGTCAGAAGACAAATAGTGGAACATTTACATTTTTGATGGGAAAATGTTTTGACCAAGGAGTTCTCTACCCTGACAGTGCAACATAAACATATTTTCAGAAACGCAAGAGCTCAGAGAATATACCCTCTATAGAACCCTTGGGAAATGAGGTGGGGAGATGCAAAATAAATTCTCAAAGCATCTTGTAAACAATAAAAAGTAAAGACCTTAAGAATATAGACTACGTTATAAAAAGAATTATGTGTGCATTGAATCTATTTGAATGTAGAATTAGTCTAAATAGTATAGATAAGGTTACAAAACAGAATGGATGTATTAATTCTTGAAAGGGTAGACAACATAATTTTAAATATACAAAAACCGGACTGAAATCTCATACTATGCCACCATTACCTGGGAGATAGAGGGGTGGGGTAGGAAAGTAGAGGAGATATGAGAGAGAGAGTTTCAAGGAGAAATATAAATTCATTTATTTTAAATTTTGGGGTAACCTCTTACAGAATTAAAACTAGAAAGTATACTTTACAAATGACTCTAGCAAAAAAAAAAACACACATTAAAAATTAGGAAGAAAGCATAATGCAAATACAACAATTGAAGAAAGACCAATAAATGCCAGTAAACGTGTGTGGGTTAAACATTCCTATTATAAGACAAAGATTCTCAGATTGAATTAGAAAACAAGGTTCAATTGTAGTTTCTGTGGTTTATAAAAGACATATCTAAAAGTGACTGTTAAAGGTGAAAAGCAGAAAAACTATATATACACAAATTGTATATATAAACTATATATGTATATATACACGTATGTATATATACTGAGTATATATACACGCGTGTATATATACTGAGTATATATACACGCGTGTATATATACTGAGTATATATACACGCATGAATATATACTCAGTATATATATACATGTGTGAATATATGCTGAGTATACATGCGTGAATATATACTGAGTATATATACATGCGTGAATATATACTGAGTATATATACGTGCGTGAATATATACTGAGTATATATACGTGCGTGAATATATACTGAGTATATATACGTGCGTGAATATATACTGAGTATGTATACGTGCGTGAATATATACTGAGTATGTATACGTGCTTGAATATATACTGAGTATGTATACGTGCATGAATATATACTGAGCATATATGTATGAATATATACTGAGTATATATACATGTATGAATATACTGTATTTACTTAGTTTATATATATATGTAGAGAGATGGAGAGATAGGTAAATATATCTAAATATATCAGCAATTTGAAGCAGAAAAAAAGCATAATATTATAGACAAAGTGGAATCCAAGGCAACCACATTAATAAGATAAGGCTTTTCATTTATTACTGATTAACTATGGCTATCCCATCAGGTAGTCACTAGCTGCATATGACTATTTGAAATTATTTTATTTTATATTTTAATTTCAACAACTTTAGAGGTATAAGTGGTGTTTGGTTACACAGATGAATTGTACAGCGGTGAAGAATGGGATTTTAATGTACCCATCAATTCAGTTCTGTACATTGTACCCAATAAGTAGTTTTTTGTCCTTCCTCCACCTCCTACATTTCCCCTTCTGAGTCTCCAATGTGCATTAATACCAGTCTGTATGCCTTTGCATATCTGTAGCTTAGGTCCCACTTATAAGTAAGAACATGTGGTATTTGGTTTTCGATTATTGAGTTACTTCACTTAGAATGATGGCCTCCAGTTCCATCCAAGTTGCTGTAAAAGACATTATTTCATTCTTTATCATGAGTGACTAGTATTCCATGGTGTATATGTGTGTGTGTACACACACACACACACATATATATATATATATATATATATGCACCACATTTTCTTTATTCACTAATTGGTTGATGGGCACTGAGGTTGACTACATATCTTTGCAATTGTGAATTGTGCTGTAATAAATATACACGTATAAGAGTTTTTTTTGATATAGTGACTTCTTTTCCTTTGGGAAAAGATTGAATGGTAGATCTACTTTTAATTCTTTGAGAAATCTCCATACTGTTTTCCATAGAGGTAGTACAAATATACATTCCCACCAGCAGTGTATAAGCATTCCCTTTTCATTATGTCCATGACAACACCCATTGCTCTTTGACCTTTTAATAATGGCCATTCTGGCTCGCGTAAGGTGATATCTTATTGTGGTTTTAATTTGCATTTCCCTGACTGTTAGAGGTGTTGGGTGATTTTTATATGTTTCTTGGCCCTTTGTATATCTTCTTTTGAAAAACTGTCTATTCATGTTATTTGCCCACTTTTTGATGGGATTATTTGTGGGTTTTTTGCTGATTTACTTGAGTTCCTTGCAGATTCTGGACATTAGTTCTTTGTCAGATGTATAATTTCCAAATATTTTCTCATATGCTGTGAGTTGTAGGTTTACTTTGATGATTATTTCTTTTGCTGTGTGGAAGCTTTTTAATTTAATTAGTTTCCATTTATTTATTTCTGTTTTTGTTGCATTTGCTTTTGGGGTCTTAATCATAAATTCTTTGCCTATGCCAATGTCCAGAAGGGTTTTTTCCCTAAGTTTTCCTCAGAATATTTGTGATTTCGGGCCTTAGATTTAAGTCTTTAGTCCATCGGCATTAAATTTTTGTATAAGATGAGATAGGGATCCAGTTTTATTCTTCTACGTGTGGCTCTTCAATTTTCCTAGCACCATTTATTGAATATGGTGTTCTTTTCCCAGTTTATGTTTTTGTATGCTTTGTCAAAGATCAGTTGGTTGTAAATGTACGAATTTATTCCTGGGCTCTCTGTTATGTTCCATTAGTCTATGTATCTACTTTTGTACCAGTACCATGCTGTTTTGGTTACTATAGCCTTGTAGTATTATATGATTTGAAGTTGAGGAAGATAATGCCTCCAGATTTGTTCATTTTGATTATGATTGCTTTGGATATTTGGGGTCTTTTTTAGTTCCATTATGAATCTTAGGACTGTTTTTTCTAGTTCTGTGAAAAATGAAGTTGGTATTTTGATAGGAATTGCATTGAATCTGTAGATTGCTTTGACAGTATGGTCATTTTTACGATATCGATTCTTCCAATCCATAAGCATGGGATCTATTTCCATTTGTGTCATCTGTGATTTCTTTCTGCAATGTTTTTTAGTTCTCCTTGTAGAGATCTTTTACCTCCTTGCTTAAATATATTCCTAGTTATTATATTTTTTGTAGCTACTGTAAATGGGATTGAGTTCTTGATTTGATTCTCAGTTTGGTCACTGTTGTATAGCAGTGCTACTGATTTGTGCACATTGATTTTGTACTATACTGAATTGAGACTTTACTTACTTCACTTATCATACCTAGGAGTCTTTTCGGGGAGCCTTTAGGGTTTTCTAGGTATATGATCATATCATGGGCAAACAGCATTAGTTTGGCTTCCTCTTTTCATATTTGAATGCCCTTTGTTTCTGTGTCTTGCCTGATTGCTCTATGACTTCCTGTACGATGTTGAATAGAAGTGGTTAAAGTGGACGTCCTTGTCTTGTTCTAGTTCTTAGTGAGAATTTTCAACTTTTCCCCATTCAGTATGATGTTGGCTGTGGGTATGTCATATATGGCTGCCATTATTTTGATGTATGTTCCTTCTATGCTTATTTGTTAAGGGTTGTTAAACATAAAGAGATGGTGGATTTTATTGAATTCTTTTTTCTGTGCCTATTGAGATAATCATATGGTTTTTGTATTTAATTCTGTTTATGTGGTGAAACACATTTATTGACTTGCATATGTTGATCCATCACTTCGTATCTGGGATGAAACACACTTGATCATGGTGAATTATCTTTTGGATGTGCTGTTGGATTTGGGTTGCTAGTATTTTGTTGAGGATTTTTTGCATCTACATTTTTCAGATATTGGCCTGTAGTTTTATTGTTGTTGTTGTGTCCTTTCTTGGTTTTGGTATCAGTGTGATACTGGCTTCATAGAATGAGTTAGGGAGGATTCCCTCCTTCTAAGTCTTTTGAAATAGTTTCAGTAGGATTGGTATCAATTCTTCTTTGAATGTCTTATAGAATTCAGCTGTGAATCCTTGTGGTCCACCTGGGCTTTCATTGTTGTTGCTGTTCTTGGCAGTGGTTTTTTTTTTTTTAAATTACTGATTAAATTTTACTGGTTGCTATTGATCTGTTCAGAATTTCTATTTCTTCTTGATCAAAGCTTGGCGGATTGTATATTTCCAGGAGTTTATTCATTTCTTCTAGATTTTCTGGTTTATGTGCATAGAGGTTTTCATAATAGTCTTGAATGATCCTTTGTATTTCTGTGGAGTCAGTTGTAAAGTTTAAAGTTTACCATTTCATTTCTTTTTTTGCCAATTTTAAATAGTTTTATTTAAGACATTGCATTTTTCCATGTACAATAGTGTTTATAAAGTGCAATGTTATATCCTTCCCCTGTGCATATGTTCCATATTCAAGCATTAGGAATGCCCAGTAACTTACTATAGCAGCTGAACTTTTAAAAACTGCCACAGAATTTGCTACAAATTTAGGTCCTTCAATGTTTTAAATGTGTGGAACAATGCTACATCTATACTTGGGTTGGCTTAATCAACCTCTTCAATGGTGGGCCCTGAGGAAGCACCACCAGAGGGAGGAGCTCCACCACCAGGGAATCCCCCAGGCATTCCTCCTGGCATGCCTCCTGCACTCTGGTACAGCTTGGTAATGATGGGGTTGCAGACTTTCTTCAGCTCTTTCTGCTGATGTTCAAATTCTTCCTTCTCGGCAGTCTGATTCTTATGGAGCCAGTTGATAATTTCATTATACTTGTGCAGAATCTTGTGTTTGTCCTCATCGTTAATCTTGCCTGGAAGTTTCTCATCTTTGAGAGTTGCTTCTATGTTGAATTCACAGGAATCAAGTGAGTTCTTGGATGACACTTTGTCCTTCTGCTTCTGATCTTCAGCTTTGTACTTCTCAGCTTCCTGGACCATATATTCAATGTCTTCCTTGCTCAAATGGCCCTTGTCATTAGTGATAGTAATCTTGTTCTTTTTTCTTGTACTCTTGTCCACAGCAGAAACATTGAGGATGCCATTGGCATTAGTGTCAAAAGTGACTTCAATCTGAGGAACACCTCGGGGTGCAGGAGGTATGCCTGTGAGTTCAAACTTGTCAAGCAGGTTGTCATCCTTGGTCATGGTATGCTCCCCTTCATAAAGCTGAATAAGCACACCAGGCTGGTTGTCAGAATAGGTAGTGAAGGTCTGTGTCTGCTTGGTAGGAATGGTAGTATTATGTTTGATGAGGTCAGTTATGACTCTACCAGCAGTTTCAATACCAAAGGAAAGAGGAGTGACATCCAAGAGCAGCAAATCTTGAACATTTTCAGACTTGTCTCCAGACAGGATGGCTGCTTGGACAGCTGCACCATAAGCAACAGCTTCATCAGGGTTGATGCTCTTATTCAGTTATTTTCCATGGAAGAAGTCTTGGAGAAGCTTCTGAATCTTGGGGATATGAGTAGAACCACCAACCAGGGCAATATCACAAATCTGTGACTTGTCTAGTTTGGCGTCTCGAAGGGCTTTCTCTACCGGGTCCAGGGTGCTAAGGAACAGGTCAGCATTCAATTCTTCAAATGAGGCACAGGTATTGGAGGTATAGATGTCGATTCCTTCAGAGAGAGAATCGATCTCAGTACTGGCATGGGTGCTGGAAGAGACAGTACTCTTAGCATGTTCACAAGCAGTACGGAGGCGTTTTACAGCTCTCTTGTTCTCACTGATGTCCTTCTTATGCTTGCGCTTGTACTCAGCAATAAAATGGTTGACCATTCGGTTGTCAAAATCTTCTCCACCAAGTGGGTGTCTCTGGCTGTAGATTTGGCCTCAAAGATTCCATCCTCAATAGTGAGGACTGACACATCAAAAGTGCCACTTCCCAGGTCAAAGATCAGCATGTTTCTTTCTGCTCTAACCTTTTTGTCTAAGCTGTAAGCAATAGCAGCAGCAGTTGGCTCATTAATAATTCTAAGTACATTGAGACCAGCAATAGTTCCAGCATCTTTGTTAGCCTGACACTGAGTCATTAAAGTAAGCCGGCACTGTGACCACAGCATTGGTAACAGTCTTCCCAAGGTAGGCTTCTGCAATTTCCTTCATCTTTGTCAGAACCATAGAGGACACATCCCCTGGATAGAAGCTTTTGGTCTCTCCCTTGTATTCTACTTGGACCTTAGGCCTGCCAGCGTCATTCACCACCATGAAGGGCCAATGCTTCATATCAGACTGGACAACAGCATCATCAAATCTGTGTCCAAACAGATGTTTGGCATCAAAAACCGCGTTGGTGGGGTTCATTGCAACTTGATTCTTTGAGGCATCACTGATCAATCGTTCAGTGTCCGTAAAGGTGACATAGCCTGGAATGGTTCAGTTTCCCTGATCATTGGCAATTATCTCTACTTTTCCCTGATGGAAAACACCCACACAAGAGTATGTGGTGCCAAGATCAATACCAACTGCAGGTCACTTCGACATGGTTGCTGGCATGTAGGCCTGGCTCCAACGATGAAGAAAGTCACGGGAACCCTGAGAGCTGCAGGCAAGCTCAATGAGCTACAGTTTCATTTCTAATTGAACTTATTTGAATCTTCTCTCTTCTTTTCTAGGTTAATCTAGTTACTGGGCTATACATTTTCTTTATTTTTTCTAAGAACCAACTTTATGCTTTATTCATTTTTTTGCTTTCAGTCTCATCAGAGATACTGGCTGATGTGCGTGTGTGTTTTCTTTTTGATGTAGCTTGTTATCAGGGTAATACTGGCCTCGTAGAATGAGTTTGGAAGTATTCCTTTCCTCTATATTTCAGAATAGTTTGAGTAGGATTGGTATTAGTTCTTCTTTAAATGTTTGGTAGAATTCAGCAGTAAAGCTCTTGAGTTCCAGACTTTTCTTTACTGGGAGTCTTTTTATTGTGACTATGATCTTGTTACTTGTTATTGGTCTGCTCGGGTTTTAAATTTCTTCATGATTCAGTCTTGGTAGGTTGTATCTGTCTAGAAATGTTTCCATTTCCTCTAGATTTTCCAATTTTTTGGCATATACTTACTTATAGGAGCCATTAGTGATCCTTTGAATGTCTGTGGTATCAGTTGTAATGTCTCCTTGTTTTATCTCTGATTCTATTTATTTGGGTCTTCTCTCTTTTCTTAGTCTACCTAAAGATTTATCAATTTTGTTTAACTTTCCAAAAAAGCAAATTCTGTGTCATTGTCCTTTTGTATTGTTTTCTTCTTTAAAATTTCATATATTTTTGCTCTAATCTTTAATATTTCTTTTCTTCTACTGGTTTTGGGTTTGGTTCACTCTTGCTGTCCTTGTTCTTTAAGATAGACCATTAGGTTGTTTATTTAAAGGTTTTTTTCTTTTTTGATGTAAGCAATTATAGCTATAAACTTCCCTCTGAGTCCTGCTTTTGTTGTATCCCATAGCTTTTGGTCTGTTGCGTTTCCATCATCATTGTTTTCAAGAAATTTTTAATTTTTTTTCATAATTTCTTCATTGACACCCTGGTCATTCAGGAGCATATCATTTACTTTCCATGTATTTTTATAGTTTCTAAGATTCCTCTTGTTATTGATTTCTAGTTTTATTTCATTCTGATCAGAGAAGATGCTTCATATTTTTTCCATTTTTTTAATGTTTCAAGACAAATTTTGTGACCTAACGTGTTGTCTACTTGAGAATGATCCATGTGCTGAGGAAAAGAATGTGTATTCTGCAGCTGTTGGATCAAAAGTTCCTTACATATCTATTAGGTCCATTTGGTCTATAATGCAGATTAAGTCCGATTTTTCTTAGTTGATTTTTTGTCTGGGCGATCTGTCCAGTGTTGAAAATGGGGTGTTGAATTATGCAGCTATTATTGTATTGGGGTCTGTCTCTCTCATTAGCTCTAATAATATTTTCTTTATATATCTGCGTGCTCCAGGGTTGGGTGCATATATATTTAAAATTGTTATATCCTTTCACTGAATTGACATCTTTATCATTATATAGTGACCTTTTTGGCTTTTTAAACAGGTTTTATCTTGAAATCTAATTTTTCTGATATAAGTGTAACAACTCCTACTCTTTGTTTATTTTCATTGGCATGGAATATCTTTTTGCATCTCTTTATTTTTATGCTATGTGTGTCTTTATAGGTGAATTGTGTTTCTTGTAGGGAACAGATTGATTGGTTTTGTTTTTAATCCATTCCATCACTCTATGTCTTTTGATTTTAGTGTTTATTCTTGTTACATTCAATGTTATTATTGATTAGTCAAGACTTACTTTTGCCATTTTGTTGTTTTCTGGTTGTTTTGTGGTCTTCTCTTTCTCCTTTCTTTTCTTCCTGTCTTCCTTTTAGTGAAAGTGATTTTCTCTGGTGATATAAATTAGTTTCATGCTTTTAACTTTGTGTGTGTTGTATATTTTTTGGTTTGAGGTTACGATGCGGCTTGCAAACACAATCTTATAACCCATTATTTTAAGCTAATGAAAACTTAACACTGCATAAACAAGGAAACAAGCAAAAAGAAAACTGATAAAGGCTCTACATCGTAACTTCATTCCCATACTTTTTAACTTTTTGTAGTTTTCATTTATATCTTATTGCTGTATGTCTTTAAAGTTTTTTTGTGGTTATTATTATTATTATTATTATTATTATTATTATTTGAAACGGAGTCTCACTCTGTCGCCCAGGCTGGAGTGCAGTGGTACGACCTCAGCTCACTGCAACCTCTGCCTCCCGGGTTCAAGTGATTCTCCTGCCATGGTTTATTGTTTAGTCTTTCTACATAAGATGAGAGTAGTTTACACACCGTAGTTACAGTGTTATAATATTTTGTGTTTTTCTGTACACTTACTATTGCCAGTGAGTTTTATACTTTCAGATGATTTCTTATTGCTCATTAATTTTCCTCTCTTTCTGATTGAAGTACTCCCTTTTACATTTCTTGTAGGACAGGTCTGATGTTGATGAAATCTGTCACCTTTTGTTTGTTTTGGAAAGTATTTATTTCTCTTTCATATTTGAATGATAATTTTGCTGTATATACTATTCTAGGGCAAATTTTTTTTTCTTTAGCATTTGAAATATGTCATGCCACTCTCTCCTGACCTAAAAGGTTTCCACTGAAAAGTCTGTTGCCAGACGTTTTGGAGCTCAATTGTATGTTGTTTCTTTTCTCTTGCCAATTTTAGGATCCTTTTAAAATTCTTGACCTTTGGGTGTTTAATTATTAAATATCTAGGGGTAGTCTTCTTTGGGTTAAATCTGCTTTGTGTTTTATAACCTTCTTGTACTTGGATATTGATATCTTTCTCTAGGTTTGGGATGTTCTCTGTTATTATCCCATTGTATAAATTTTCTACCACTATGTCTTTCTCTACCTCATCTTTTAGGCCAATAACTCTTTAATTTATATTTTGAGGCTATTTTCTAGATCCTGTAGATGTGCTCATTGTTTTTTATTCTTTTTTCTTTTGTCTCCTCTACCTGTGTAGTTTCAGATAGCCTATTTTCATTCCCACTAATTCTTTCCTCTGCCTGATCAATTCTGCTATTAAAAGACTATAATGCATTCTTAATTATGCTACTTCCATTTCTTCAGTATTTCTTCTTGATTCTTCTGAATTATTTTGATGCTTTGTTAAATTTGAGTGACAGAATTCTGAATTCCTTCTGTGTGTTTTCTTGAATTTCTTTGAATTTTCTCAACACAGTTATTTTGAATTCTCTATCTGAAAGGTCACATATCTCTTGTTTCTCCAGGATTGGTCCCTGGTGCCTTATGTACCTCATTTGGTAAGGTCATGGTTTCCTGAATTGTCTTGATAGTTGTAGATATTCCTCTGTCTCTGTGCAGTGAAGAGTTAGGTATTTCTTTTAGTCTTCTCAGTCGCAACTTGTTTGTACCCACCCTTAGTGGGGAGGCTTTTCAGATATTTGAAATGACTTGCATGTTGTGATGTAAATTCTATCTGAATTTGGCAGCACCCCAAACCCAGTAACACTGTGATTCTTGCAGACTCATAGAGGTACCGCCTTGATGGTCTTGGACAAGATCCAGAAGAATCCTCTGAATTACCAGGCAGAGACTCTTGCTTTCTTCCCTTTCTTTCTCCCAAACAAATGAGATCTCTCTATCTGCTGTGAACCACCTGGAGCCAGAGGTGGAGTGACACAGGCAGCCCTGTGGCCACCACCGCTATGACTGTGCTGGGTCAGAACATCACTGGTTCTTGCCCAAGGCTTGTTGTAACCACTTCCTGTCTACTGCCTATGTTCACTTTAGGCCTTGGGGCTCTACAATTAGCAGGTGGCAAAGCCAGTCGGGCCTATGTGTTACCCTTCAGGGTGACAGGTTCCCCCAGGCCTTATATGGTCCCAGTGGTGCCATCTGAGTGCCAAGGACTAAGGTCAAAAATATTAGAAATCTACCTGGTGTTTTTTTGAACCATAACTTAGCTGGTACTCACACCACTAGATGCGGTCCTTCCCACTCTTTTCTCCCCTTTCCAAAGGCACAGGAACCTCACCCTGTAGCCACTGCCACCTCATATCCACGGTGATGACTGCCAGACTACTACCGATTTTCCCTTAAGTCTCAAGGACTCTTCAGTCAGCTTGTTGTAAATGCTACCTGGCTTGGGACTCACCTTTCAGTGCAGTGGGGTCTCCTGTGGTCCAGGGGAGTTTCAGAAACCAAAGCCAAGGCCTGGAATTGGGGGCCCCAGGAGCCCACTCTACTTTTCTGTGGCTGACCTGGTACGTAAGGTGCAAGACAAAGTCCCCTTTACTTTTCCCTTCATTATTCTCAAGCAGAAGGAATCTTGCCCCATAGCCACCATATTTGGAAATATGCTGAGTCTCACCTGAAGCCAGCAAGTCTCACCCAAGCGCCTCAATGTAGTACCTAGGTATCACTGCTGGTTATTGAGGGTCCAAGGGCCCTTCAGTTAGCAGGTTATCAATCCTGCCAGGACTGGGTGCTTCCTGTCAAGTCAGAGTGTTCCCTTTTGGCTGGGTGTGTGCCTATAAGTGTCGTCCAAGATCTAGGGCCTGAAAAGGGGGCCTCATGACCCTGATCAGTGCTCTTTTCTGCTCTGACTGAGCTGGTATTCAAGATTCAAGACAAAGTCCTTCCCACTCTTCTCTCTTCTCTTTTCAAGCAGAGGAAGAGGTCTTTTGTTGTTGTTGTTGCTGCAAGCTGTGAACCCTGGGGTTAGGCAAGGGGTGATGCCAACACTCTCTTAGCTACTCTGGCTGGTGTCTCAGTAGACCATGTGTTCCCCTAGTCCACTCTCCCTGGGCCAAGTTCAGCACTAGGACTCACCTAGATGTTGCAGTTCTTGTGGCCTTGATGGATTCCCCTCTGGCTAGGGCTGGTTTAAATACTGTGATATGGTTTGATCTGTGTCCTCACCAAAATCTCATGTTGAATTGTAATCCCCCAGTGCTAGAGATGGGGCCTGATGGGAAGTGATTGGATCATAGGGGCGGATTTCTCATGAATGGTTTTGCATCATCCACTTGGTACTGTCCGTGTGATAGTGAGTGAGTTCTCATGAGATCTGGTCATTTAAAAGTTTGTGACACTTTTCCCCTTTCTCTCTCACTCCTGCTTTCACCAAGTGAAATGCTTGCTCTTGCTTTGCCTTCTACCATGGGTAAAAGCTCCCTCCAGCCTCTCCAGAAGCTGTCATGCTTCCTGTACATCTTGCAGAACCATGAGCTAATTAAACCTCTTTTCTTTATAAATTACCCAGTCTCAGGCATTTCTTTATAGCAATGTGAATGGACGAATAGATGTTCCTTCCATGGACAGGCATTAGCTGTTTGGTCCAATTTTGCTTTTTATTATAATAAGGCAGCACTGAGTTCAGTTCCTCACAATTGCTGCTGTCTCCCTCTCCTCAGGACACAGAAATGCTCTCAACACCACACTGTCACTGCCAAGGTATGGGAGAGAGGTGGCATCGGTGATTCAAAACTGTTTTTCCTACCTCTGTAGTATATATTTCAGTGACATGAAGTTAAAACCAGGTACTGTGAGTGTTTACCTGATTTTTGGTTCTTATGAATGTTCTTTTTTATGTGTGTAGATAGCTGTTAAATTGGTGTCCTTTGTGAGGAACAATTGGTAGATCTTTCTATTCCACCATCTTGTTCCACCTCGACTCTGAAGTATGTGTCTTATAGGAAGCATATAGTTGGATTTTGTTTCTTTATCAATTCAGTCACTCTATGCCTTTTAATTGGAGAATTGAGTCTATTTATATTCAATATTATTATTGGTAAGGACTTACTATTGCCATTATGTTGCTTATTTTCTGGTTGTTTTACAATTACTCTTTTTTTTTCTTTCTTACTATCTTATGGTTAAGAGATTGTCTCTGGTAGTACATTTTAATTTGTTTTTTTAATTTTTAGTTAAATAATTACAGATTTTTGCATTGTGGTTACCATGAGGCTTACAGAAATCATTTTATAGATATAAACCATTTCATAGATATGTTTTTTAAAGAGATGACAAATTATCTTAGATCACAAGAATAAAAGCAAGAGAAAAATGAAAAAAGTAGTTATACTTTTACTCTATCACCCCCTTATTTTGAGTTTATGTTGTCTCAATTTACATATTTTTATATTGCCTTTCTCTTAACAGGCTGCTGTTGCTCTTATTGTTTTTTTAACCCACAACTTAGTGACTTAGCTATTATTGCTTTTGATAGATTTTTCTTTTGGGCTTCATACTAGAGTTATAAGTGAATTGCATGCCACAATTACATTATTAGATTATTCTGGGTTTGTCCATGTACTTAATTTTGCCAGTGAGTTTTGTACCTTCAAATATTTTATTTTTGCATGTTTTTTCTTTCCGATTGAAGAATTTCCTTCAGCATTTCTTGTAAGATGAATGTTGTGATGAAGAATTCTCTCAGCTTTTGTTTGCCAGGGAAAGACTTTAATTCTCATTTATATTTGAAGGATAGCTTTGCTAGATACAGTATGTCTTGAGTGCTTTTTTTTTTAATTATTCTTTTAGCACTTTGAGAATGTGATCTTTTTTTTTTTTTTTCTTTGAGACGAGTCTGTTTCTGTCGCCCAGGCTGGAGTGCAGTGACGCGATCTCGGCTCACTGCAAACTCCGCCTCCCGGGTTCACGCCATTCTCCTGCCTCAGCCTCTCAAGTAGCTGGGACTACAGGCGCCCGCCATCACGCCCGGCTAATTTTTCTATTTTTTTTTTGTAGAGACGGGTTTTCACCGTGTTAGCCAGGATGGTCTCCATTTCCTTGACCTTGTGATCCGCCCGCCTCAGCCTCCCAAAGTGCTGGGATTACAGGTGTGAGCCACCGCGCCCGGCTGAGAATGTGATCTTACTCCCTCCTTCTGGCCACTATGGTTTCTGTTAAGAAATCTGTTGCCAGATGAATTGGAGTGCCTTATATGTTATTTGCTGCTTTCCTGTTGTTGCTTTTAGGATCCTCTCTTTGTCCTTGATCTTTGAGAGATCGATTATTAAATGCCTTTGCATAGTCTTATATGGGTCAAATCTGCTTGGTTTCCTTTAACATTTCTTGATCTGGATATTTATCTCTTTCTCAAGCTTTAAAATTTTTTCTGTTATTGTTTCTTTGAATAAGCCTTCTTCCCTTTGCTCTTGCCCAATTCCTTCTTGAACACCAATAATTCTTACATTTGTTGTTTTTGAGGTCATTTTCCATATCTTGTAGATGATCTTCATTCCTTTTCATTCTTTTTGCTTTTTTCTCCCCTGTCTATATATATCAGATATCTTGTCTTTGAGCTCACTGATTCATTCTTCTTTTTGATGCTTTCTGCTGTTGAGAGCCCGTGATGAGTGTTTTAGTTTAATATATTTCTTATTTCCAATACTTCTGTTTGATTTTTTAAAAAATTATTTCAATCTCTTTCTAAAATTTTTCTAATAAATTTATGAATTGCTTGTTTTGTGTAATCTTGAGATCACTGAGTTTCCTTAAAACTGCTATTTTGAATTCTTGGTCAGAGAGTTCACATATTGCCATCTTGTTAGGGTTAGTCACTGATTCCTTGTTTTTTCCATTTCAAGAGGTTATGGTTTCATGTTTGCTGTTGTTTTCTGTGGATATACATCTATGCCTTTGCATTGAAGAATGACTTCATTTATTCCATTCTTCTCTGGCTTGTTTTGGTTTTTATTGGATATGTTTGCTTAGAGATTCTTTGTAATATACCTTTTGACTTTCTTTCTCTATTTCTTCTGGCCGGGTTACTATCTTTTTGGCATTAGACGGTGCCTTAAGCCTGGATTTGCCTTGGTTCTAGTCAACAATTAGAGTGCCAGCTGTCCAGAATGGAGGAGGTTTCAAAGGAGATATCCTGGTGGTGTAGGAAGGCTGGCTAGGGGTTCGTGTCCAGGGGACCTATGGAATGAACGTCCTATAGCATGGTGCTGCTGAACAACCACACTGAATTAGTGTCTCTGTTATCTAAGTTACAGATCAGAATTTCCAGGGCTGCAGACTGTAGTCCTTCCTCCCACCTTTATCTCTGCCTCTCCTCAGTAATATTTCTCCCTTCAGGCACTCATGATGCTTCCCATGGGTTGAGGCAGGGAAAGGTCTTTTGCCAAGGAACCCGAGATGGTGGGGAAACTGATTGTCCACTCAAATCTTACTTTTTCCAGCGTAGAAATTGTGAGTTGTGTGCTTGGTTCTGGGCAGACTGGGGAGAGTGATGTCATGAATATGGAAGTCTTTTTCTCTTACCATCTCCTCAGAGTTTTTATTTACTTTTCTGTGGCCCCAGGTACTGTCTTATCCTCATATTTGAATTCTGAGACATTGCTCCTGATAATCTTGGTGCTATATATTTATGTTTTGTTTTTGGTGTACGTGGAGTAAGTGAAGCCTGCTTGCTTCCATGCTGCCATTTTGGAACCAGAATTTTCTCATGGGTAAGATTTATTACATCAAATGATACAGTACAAGAACAGTAGGAAAGTATATGCATAGATAAAGGCTGCAGAAGTCACAGGCATGATTCCAATTTCCGTTCTCTCCACATCTGCTAACCGAAGAGATATATATGTGAGATGTCTCCATTCAGGGAAGTCCACTCACTTCTTGGGATGTGGAGTTCTCAAAGAGGAATGGTGACATGGCCAGCCATAGTGTGAATCTTAAACCAGGTGCCAGCCGCACATTATGAATCTTTATGTTTACTTTAAGAATGTTGGCCGGGCACGGTGGCTCACGCCTGTAATCCCAGCACTTTGGGAGGCCCAGGCAGGTGGATCACGAGGTCAGGAGATTGAGACCATCCTGGCTAACACGGTGAAACCCCGTCTCTACTAAAAATACAAAAAAATTAGCCGAGAGTGGTGGTGGGGTGCCTGTAGTCCCAGCTACTCAGGAGGCTGAGGCAGGAGAATGGTGTGAACCCGGGAGGCAGAGCTTGCGGTAAGCCGAGATCATGCCTCTGCACTCCAGTCTGGGCAACAGAGCGAGACTCCATCTCAAAAAAAAAAAAAAAAAGAATACTGATAGTCTGGTTCATCTTGACCTACTGCCTCAGGAATATGAAATAACATTCCTAATCAGTAACTCAGTGAATATTTCTATAACTTACTCCTAAGAGTTTGAGCAAGTGTTATTGCTATGGCTATAGAGCTAAGTAAGAACCAAATAAAATGGACCTGCTGCATTAATGCTTTTCTTTTCTTTCTTTTTTTTTTTTTTAAGACGGAGTCTTGCCCTGTTGCCCAGGCTGGAGTGCAGTGGCCCGATCTTGGCTCACTGCAAGCTCCACCTCCCGGGTTCACGCCATTCTCCTGCCTCAGCCTCCTGAGTAGCTGGGACTACAGGCGCCCGCCACCACGCCTGGCTAATTTTTTGTATTTTTAGTAGAGACGGGGTTTCACTGTGTTAGCCGGGATGGTCTTGATCTCCTGACCTCGTGGTCCGCCGGTGTCGGCCTCCCAAAGTGCTGGGATTATAGGCGTGAGCCACCCTGCCCGGCCATTAACGCTTTTCTTAGAGAGCTTTTATAACTCTTTTGAGTGTATATGTGTGCATGAGAGAGAAAGAGAGAGAGAGAGAAAGGGAGTTTATACCAATAGTTTGTAAGATTGTATTTTCTATTTCTTCAGATAGTTACTATTTTAACTATAACTTCATGTATTTAATCTTCCAATTTTAAAGATGGTGTCTATTGACTGCATAAGCAAGGATAAAATGAACCTACTTCTTTTTACTCCTATGTTCTTTTCCCACCATCTTACATCCCCTTCACCCAATTATATTTAGTTGTACTATTTTGTTTTTCTTTTTCTTTTTTTTTTTTTGAGACAGAGTCTCACTCTGTTGCCCAGGCTGGAGTGCAATAGCATGATCTCGGCTCACTGTAACCTCCACCTCCCAGGTTCAAGTGATTCTCTTGCCTCAGCCTCCTGAGTAGCTGGGATTACAGGTGTGCACCAGCACGCCTGGCTAGTTTTTGTAGTTTTAGTAGAGACGGGGTTTCACCATGTTGGTCAGGCTGGTCTCGAACTCCTGACCTCATGATCCGCCCGCCTCAGCCTCCCAAAGTGCTGGGATTACAGGTGTGAGCCACCACGCCCAGCCTAGTTGTACTATTTTCTTAGTTCTTTTTAGCTTTATACTTTTAAATATACCTATATATCTCATTTGATTTATCAGCCTTAAATCGTATCGTTTGGTTTCCAGCTTTAAAATACGAAAAGGCCAGGCGTAGTGGCTCACACCTTTCATCCCAGCACTCTGAGAGGCCAAGACCGGAGGATCACTTGAACTCAGGAGTTCGAGACCAGCCTGGGCAACAAAATGAGAACCCCCCCCCCCCACCATCTCTTTCAGAAAGCATTTCATCCTGGTCTCTCATTTAAGAATATAAAAATAAAATAAAATGTGAAAAAATCAATACACCTACAATAAGTCCTGCCTTCTCTGTCCTTGCCTATCTTTACTTTTTTAGTTATATAATTCTTGTGTTTTTATTTATAAGATTTACATTCTATTCTGGAGCCATAATTT
The DNA here is from genome assembly GCF_029281585.2 of Gorilla gorilla gorilla. Classification (NCBI taxonomy): domain Eukaryota; kingdom Metazoa; phylum Chordata; class Mammalia; order Primates; family Hominidae; genus Gorilla; species Gorilla gorilla. Next base: position 132,862,915 of record NC_073247.2, read on the forward strand.
TCCAGGTTGTTTTCATCCTAGTCCTGTAGCTAAATGGTTTCTGTGCAAAGTGCTAGCCATCTTGCCGGAGACAATCCATCATTTTTTTGTGTAGGTTATTTTTCTTCCAATAGTTTTTTAAGGAAGTGCTCAAGTGTTCATGTTCCCTAAGTTCCTGTATGATCCAAAACACTTGTTGCTTTTGTTTGTGAAAGAATGCATAATAAGACATATTTCTTCTCTTGAAGGTTTGGTAGACATTATTTCATTTTCTTCTAGTGCTGAATATTGTTCTAGAAACAAATGAAACCAGCCTGATATATTCCCTTATTAATGACTTTAATTTATTATCTAGATTCCTAGAAGATTCTTTATTCTTGAAATTCAGTTGCTTTACTAAGATATATTTTAGTGTTAATAATTCTGTATCAACTTTTATAGGGTTGTGGTATTTTTTTTTCAATCTGTGCATTTAGTTTTCTTTTTTGTTTGTTTCTGGGAAGATTTAAATACTTTCTAGCCCATGTTTTGTTGTATTCTTTATGTTTCTCAATTATGTTTACATTGGATCTCCTTTGTCTATTTGTCTATCCTTTTTATCTATTGTGTTATTTTAAATCATTTAAGCTCCTTATTTATTTACTTTTTTTTTTACTTTTTATTCTGTATACCACATAATCACCTACTGGGTTATTATCAGTATCAATTCTCCTTTGTGTTATTTATAGTGTGGTTTTATTTTCTTCTTCCATTGTCTTTTTTTTAGTTTATCAAGCAGTTTTATTCTTATCCCCCATATTTGCCAATACAATAAAACTATCTTATAAAATATAGTTTATCAATTTCTTATTGAAGGGATATTTCCTCCTAACCTCTACTAATTACTTATTTTTTAAACTGTTAATCTAGATTCTGTTTCCTCTAGGAAGCTTTCCTTGACCCCCGACCCCTGCGCCTTCAGTGCTTGCCTGATTATAGCACTTACCACACAGTTCTGAAAATTTCTATTTGCTTCTGTGGAAACTACACTCTAAGCCCTGGAATGTCAGGGCCTGTGTTTATTGCTCTTGCTCAGTGATGCATTCCCAGCATCTGGCCTGTAATAACCCTTCAATTTATACCCTAAAATGTCTGGAGGGGCTTCAAGATGAAGTTTACCACCAGAAAGAACACAATCTTATAAATCACTAATTGTGAGCATGCTTTGAATCCTTAGGATGGTGCAAAAAGCATTCTGTACTTTTTCTAGCTGTTCAAATTACACATGAGTTAGATGAATGCTCAGGAAGCCCATTCTTTCCCTAATGATACTCTAGCTTCTACTTTCTATGCTTCTTTCTACCTCTAGGGCTCTGGCTGTTTCCTTAGTGATCAAAGCCATGCACTTTCGCTGGAGACTTCTTTCAGGTACAGTTGAAGATGGCTTTGTAGAATAGTTGATTATATCTCCTTTGGAAACAAGCTTAAATCTTTCAGTTGCTTCTTAGTGGGGCATCTATATGACAAATCTTTTTTAAAAAATTAATATTCATTAATGTTCATTATTTTGCTAAAAGAGCCTTTTCACCACTAGAGATGCCAATAAGAAAGAAGGTAGGGGGTGAGTGGTGATAAATTATGCTCTGTTAGTTCTAGGCAGTGGTCAGTAAATATTTGTTGAATTCAAGAATGAGTGGTGTAACTAGGGGTGATGTTTGCCTTCTCTCTCTCTCTCTCTCGCTCTCTGTCTCTCTGGTGTGTGTGAACATGCTTTTCAAATATTCTTCAATGTGTATATAAAACATTTGAAATAAGCAGATAAATGAATTTTGTTTAAAATTTTACAACCTAAAATTCAAAGAAAGGAAATTTAAATGGGGCTTATGACTATCCTGTCACCACCTTACATGGTATGAATTGAGAGACTGAAAGGAAGTTCTTCCTAAAATGATCTTCCACAACTGCATCAGGGCCTACAATTCCACCATGCTTTGGGCTAAGGCTTTATGGCATTTGAATTATTACCTGGGATTTAATTCAAGTCAGTTCACACACTAGTATAATGGGATATGGGATGCTATTGAATTCCGTTGGATAGTTCATTATCTGGGTAGTTTCTTTATTTAGCTGTCTCTTGAGATAGACAGGGAATCAAATGTAAAGGATAACCGTCTTAAGAATGGGAATTGAGGTGCCTTACCAGAGGCAGAATGAAGACAGTGGGATGACATGGGTAAATAATTCTATCTATGTGGTTATATCCTGGCTCAATGTAGCTACCTCCTGCCTGTTTTTAGTAGTTGTAGCACGCTGGGATTCTTTTACCTTTTTCAAAGCCTTGTATCTTTAACTCTTTGTTCCTTTCAGCTATGTTGTTGCTTTCTGGGTTGCTTTATTGTTTTTTAGCTATCCAACAGGAAGTAGAGAAACAAACAAGAAAAACAAAGTGTACAGGGACTAGAGGCTCTAGCATTTGGAATGTGAAGCTCTACTTACCAGCCCCAAACATACATAAGCAGAGGCCTGAGACTTACACAGAAGTCTTATGATCTTTCCCTAATCAACAGCTCTCTAAATTTTACCTTTGGCCTCTCTCATACTTATGCTTTTCAAAGAACTGTCCAGTTTTGGTGAAGGCAGCTTTGTATAGGGAATGGTGAGGGAGATGTATTCACACTTCTTTACACTTCCAGCTCTGCTTTGGAGAACCTGTTAATGGTAGCTGCTGCTGTTTCAAATGGGATACCTTCTTCCTAGCTTCTCTAAATCCTACTTTTATTTTTTTTAAGGATCTAACTTAAATCTCATCATCTTCTTGAAGGCTTCTGTGATTCTCCATTGTTCTTCTTTTATTTCTAAAACTGATTGTCTGATTTTGAATCCAAGCCTTGTCATAATAAGTGTGACCTTGGACAAGTTACTTAATCTCTCTGTGCCTCAGCTTTCACACCTGTAAATTGAGAATAAGACTGCCTGTTTCATCAAGCTGGCTGTTGTGTGAATTAAATTGGTCACTATCTGTAAAACACTGTGAACAGTGCCTGACAGATAAAGCAATGCCTGCTCAGTAATTATTATATATTCTTTTTCTTGTTACTTCTAATATAGCTTACAACATATACTTTTAACAATTTTTTCCTGGAGCTTCTATGGCTCCATTTTATCTCCTTATGTGAGCTTGGGGTAATGTAACATAGTGGAAAAACTATGGACTCTGGATTCAGACTACCTGAGTTTGAGTCCTAACTCTGCTACTTACAGCTGTCTGATCTTGGACAAGTTATTTAATCTTTTTGAGTGTTGGTTTCATCGTGCGTAATGGGGATAATGATACCAAACTACTTCAGAGACTCTTTGTGAGGATTAAATTAGGTAATCCTTACAGAGTACCAGGCACGCAGTAGTTGCCCCATAAATGGAGATGCTGTTATTACACATTTCAATATTCACAGTGGCTAGGCCTAGTTTAGGCACTCATTGAATGTTTGTTAAATGGATTTGGCAGTAAAATGTTATTCTCTTTCATGTATTTATCTTTTGTGTTATTCAGAACTGAAATCAGCTGGAAAAGGGATAACTGCATCTTTGAACTCTTGAAGTTAACTGTAGACTCAGTATTTTTCCTATCCATCAAGCTGTCCTTTTTGTTGTGTTAGGCTTAGTAATGTCAATGATGATTAAGAATAAGAGAAGCTACCATTCGTTGATTTCTTACTATGTGCTGTGTATGTGCTGCATGCTTTACACATCCCTAGTTTTGTTCCTTCTCATGCTACATTCTCTTCCTAAGTAATCTCATCTATTATCTTGGCTTCAGATAAAATCTATGTGCTGATGACCCCCAAATTCCTGTCTTTACTCCAGACCTCATTTGAGCTTTAAACCCCTGTATTTAACTACAAACTTGACGTTTGCATTTGGATATCACAGGGGCAACTGAAACCAAATATTTTCAGAACTGAACTCTATCTCCTATAGTTTTTCCCACTTGAGTCTCATTTCTACTTTTCCTTTTGTATATCCCATCACTGTGAATGGCACCACCAACTATTTAGTTATACCCCACACTGAGAACTTTAGCAAGTTCTCATAGATTTTCCTCCAAAATATATGTTAAATCTAGTTCTTTCCTTCTTCAATACCACCACCATAGTCAAAGCTACCATCATAGTCTGTGGGGATTATAATAGCCTACTAATTGGTCTCATCTCTTGTTTTTTTTTTTTTTTTTTGAGACAGAGTTAAATTAAATCGCTCTTGTTGCCCAGGCTGGAGTGCAATGGCGCAAACTTGGCTCACCGCAACCTTTGCCTCCTGGGTTCAAGCGATTCTCCTGCCTTAGCCTCCCGAGTACCTGGAATTACAGGCATGTGCCACCATGCCTGGCTAATTTTGTATTTTTAGTAGAGACGGGGTTTCTCCGTGTTGTTTAGGCTGGTCTCGAACTCCCAACCTCAGGTGATCCACCCAGCCTGGTCTCATCTCTTATATACTTGTCTCCTTCCAATCTATTGCCTATACTATGGCCAGATTTTTTTTTTTTACTTTTTCAGTTGCAGTATGTCATGCATACAGCAATATGTACAAAGTGTACTAATCTCAAATGTATAGCCTGATAAATTTTTCCATGTATATATACTTATGTAACCATTTCCAAGATCAAGGTTTAGAACACTTCTAGCACCTCAAAGGCTTCTTTCAGCCCCCTCTGAGAGGTAACTGCTATTTTTCTGTCAGATTTTTAAAATTGATCATTTGAGGGAAAGAATAAAACATAAATATTGAACTGAAGTTAATGATATGCATGTTGAAGTATTTCGGTCAAAGTGTATTAAGGAATTCAACCTACTTTCAATTTACTTTGAAATGCAAAAGAAAATAAGATAGAATAGATGAGTACAAGGATAGATGCATAGTGATAAAACAAGTCTGATAAATGTAAATTATAGAATCTTGGTGGTGCATATGTGAGGTGTTCACTGTAAAATTCTTTCATATCTTTAAATTTGAAAATTTTCGTTATAAAGTGTTGCAAAAAAGGATCTTTTGAAAACACAAAATAATCTTGTATTACCTAAAGCTCTTCAATGGCTTTCAAATATACTTGATATAAAATATGTAGTCTTTAATATATCCTAAAAGGCCCAATGTTGTCCCTACCAGACTCTCTAATCTCTTTTCCCTCATTCTTCATCTTCTTCACTGTGTTCAAGCCCCATTTGTCTTTTTCCATTTCCATCAATATACAATGCTGAATGAGGGAATAAAAACAGCGATATGCTTATAGGAAAGCTGTTCACAACAATGGGACAATCTGGGGAGAGGACACTTTTTCAGCAATACAGTTTCAGGCAGATAAGGTTGTTTGGGTTAAAAACAGAAAAGAGCCCTAGTCTCTAGTTGCTAAAACATATCCAATCGCCTATTGCTGCAACTGTGCTATATGCATGAGGTCTATTTGTAGCACAGAGGGGACACTGTTGTCTTCATCTTATAAGTTCCGTTGAGGCAGGAACAATGTGTAGCTTTTTATTTGATGTGTCTATAGCACCTAGCATAGTCTCAGCTAGCCATAAAGTAGACACTCCATAAACATTTGCTGAATAAATTAGTGAACTCATTAAATCCTTATAACATCTCTATAGGCTAGTTATCAGTTGACTTCCATTTTCAGATGAGGAAACTGAAGCCCATAAAGGTAAAATACCTAGCTTAAGGCCATACAGTTTTTAGTAAAAGAGCTAGGGTTCATTCCCAGGTTGGTTTGACTCCAAATCCCAGGCTCTCATGTGCTCTTCTGCCTTCCCTAATGCAAATATTTCACCCTTTGTGGAAGTCAACCCCGGAGAGTTAAAAGGGCAGAGCATGAGAGGGCATAGGAGAGGAAAGGGTGACTCTTTGGATATAACAGAAGTGCTGGGTGTTTCTATACCAGGGTGATTTCCTCTCCCCCATAAACTCCTTTCTAGTGGTGCTGGAGGCTGCAACTTGGAGCACACACATGGAAGTGAACAATATCCCTGCTGAGCCAACACTCCTCCCCAAATTGGTGATTCATTTTGGCTAATCACCTCAGTTATGCACATTAGTTTCCTTTTCATTGGGTCACATGTAATAACTGCCATTTTAGATGGGCGTGGGATTGGGGTGGAATAAAGCACTAGAATGAAAAAATTGCTAGCATCAATGAAAAAAAAATTCTCCAACAAAACCAGCTTGAGGCACACTTATAAAGTGAAGGGATTCATAGGCAGCCTGATTTTCACTGGACATTGGACCAAAGTACTGTCTGGCCCCATGCCTAGGTGAAGTCAGCAGCTATCTATGTACTGCGAAGTGAGGGAGGTTAAAAATCCTTGATTACTATCAAGTCTACCCACTCAGATATGCCACAATAGTTGAAACCTTCACTGAAATCATTGCTTCAGGGTAAGAAACCTAGGCCTGCTATTAAAATGTATATCTCCCACTAGGGACCACTTCATTAAGTCACTATCAGCCATAACCATCTTAACTTGTTAGCTCTTGCTCTGTTTCCTTTGCTGTCCTTCCTCCTCAGCTCTTTCCAGATGAGCCCACAGATATCTAAAAATACAGATTTAGTCATGCCTCTTGAGCCTGTCCTGAATGAGATCAGAAAGAATACACATAATTGTTAACATTTAATGAATGCTTACTATGTTCTGGGTACAATATTAAACATTTTATATATACCATATCAACTTAATCTTTTTAACAACCCAATGAGATATTTTTTATCATGCCTATTTTGTAGAAGGGAAAATAGAGGTGCAGAGAGGTCAAACAATTTGCCTGAGATTACACAGTATGGCTGAGTTAGGATTTGAGCCCAGGTGGTTTGACTCCAGAGCCCATAATCTTAATTGTCATACAGTACTGCATTTGTTAGCCTCATTCTGACTGTTTGGAATTGTTGTCATAGTGTATCTCCAGGACCTGATGTACTTGTTATGAGTTCTGGATCCCTACATGATATTTAAGTCAGAGCAAGAGAACAAGGGCTGTGGAAGACAAGTGGGCTTCAGATTTGGCCTCATGGAAGACAAGTGTAACCAAGCTGTTGTGCTACAGTTTTCTAAGTAATTATTATAATAATTAACACTTACTGAGGACTTTTTGTATGCCAGGCACTGTGCTATGTTTGTTATTTGTATTAACTCATCTGGAGACAGTAGTTTTGGAGATCCAGCCTAGATCCTCATTTTGCCCTATCCTAGATCCCAGGGCCATCTAGGATAGGGTTTTATCAGAAATATTGACTCAATTAACTAGGTTTCTGATACACAGAACATTCTTGCCAGTACATTCTTGGGTGTAAGATACTATTCCCTGTTTGTTTGGCTGATGTTTTGGGGACCTGTTGTATATTAAAGGATCAATTAGAATCTGAACACTGACGTTCTGTCTTAGATTTCTCACTGACTTTTTTACTGACCTGATTGAATACTAGACCAATACTGAATGCTTTCAGGTTTAGGATGGAAACCATCACACTCTTTGGGAGACTGAGCTGCCCTCTCCTTAGCTAGCCTTTGAATCCAGCTTCCCATTCTGTATATAGACTAGTTCCATCATCTTCCCAATTCGAAAACCAACTATTAAATTTTGAAGTTACCTTGGCTGAGTACTCTTTTTCATTTTAAAATTTATCTCCAAAGTATCAGTAACCACACCTTTTCCCCTTTGATTCTCAGTAGGATACTCTAACACACTTACCTAAAGGTTACAAAAGGTGAGTGGCACATAGAACCATTATGTTGGAATTGTCTCAGGTAAAATATATGGTCTTACTTTATAAAAAAGAAGGTAGCACTCCTAAACTGTTCTTACTAAAACATATGTTCTACATTTTTTACATTATTTCACGTGTAGCTGGTATTTCTTGCATAGAGCTAGCCACCCCACTTGGTTGTATTTGCTCAATGGTGATCCAAGGGAAGCGGGGGAGTTTTAGTGGCAGAGAACAGGTATCTAGATTATATGTAGCTTAAACTTAGAACTTTGGTCTCGTGAGTGTTATGACTTAATGTAATGAGTTGGCCATCAGGTTTATACACTTGCTTTTATATGCAAATATACTCCTTTTAACCTGTTCTTCCATCTCCAACTTACAAATGCATTTTGGTCATGTATAGGAAACTTTATTTTTACAGGTGCCAAAAGCTCTGAGGCCAAACATTATGGAGTGCAATCTTAAATCATAAGGTGTCATAACATTTAAAAAAATTATGAGTACATAGTAGGTATATATATTTATGAGGCACATGAGATATTTTGATACAGTCATACAATGCATAGTAATCATATCACAGTAAATGGAGTATCCATCACCCCAAGTATTTATCCTTTGTATTATAAACATTCCAATTATACTCTTATAGTTATTATAAAATGAATAGTAAATTATTGTTGACCATAGTCACCCTGTAGTCACCCTGGAGTGCTATCAAATACTAGACCTTAATCATCCTATGTAACTGTATTTTTTTTTTGAGACAGAGTTTTGCTCTTATTGCCCATGCTGGAGTGCAATAGCATGATTTTGGCTCACTGCAACCTCCGCCTCCTGGGTTCAAGTGATTCTCCTGTCTCAGCCTCCCGAGTGGCTGAGATTATAGGCACATACCACCACGCCCAGCTAATTTTTGTGTTTTTAGTAGAGATGGGTTTTCATCATATTGGTCAGGCTGGTCTCGAGCTCCTGATCTCAGGGATCTGTCCAACTCAGCCTCCCAAAGTGCTGAGATTACAGGCATGAGCCACCGTGCCTGCCCGGCCCTATCTAACTGTATTTTTGTACCCATTAACTGTATCCACTTCCCCCAATATACCCTTCCCAGCCTCTGGTAACAATCATTCTGTTCTTTATCTCTATGAGTTAAATTGTTAAAATTTTTAGGTCCACAAATGAGTGAGAACATGTTAATTTTGTATTGATGTGCCTGACTTATTTTAGTTAACAGAATGTTCTCCAGTTCCATCCATGTTGTTGCAAATGATTGGATCTTGTTATTTTTATAGCTGTATAGTACTCCATTGTGTATAGGTACCACATTTTCTTTATCTGGTCATCTGCTGATGGTCACTTAAGTTGCTTCCAAATCTTGGCAATTGTAAATAATGCTGCAATAAACATGGGAGTGCAGATATCTCTTTGATATACTGATTTCTTTTCTTTATATGCCAAAGAGTGGGATTGCTGGATCTTATGGTAGGTCTATTTTTAGATTTCCTCCAAATTGTACTCCTTAGTGGTTGTAGCAATTTACATTCCTATCAAAAGTGCACGAGGGTTCCCTTTTCTCCACATCCTTACCAGCATTTATTATTGCCTATTGGAAAAAAGCCATTTTAGCTGGGGTGAGATGATATCTCATTGTAGTTTTGATTTTAATTTCTTTGATGATCAGTGGTATTGAACACCTTTTTATATACCTACTTAAAATTTCTATGTTTTCTTTTGAGAAATGTCTATTCAGATGTTTTGCCTATTTTTTCAACTTTTTTTTAAGTTCAGGGGTACATGTGCAGATTTGTTATATAAGTAAACTCGTGTCATGGGGGTTTGTTGTACAGATTATTTCATCGCCAAAGTATTAAGACTAGTACCAAATTAGTTATTTTTCCTGATTCTCTCCCTTCACCCACCCTCCAGTAGGCCTCAGTATCTGTTGCTTCCCTCTATGTGTCCATGTGTTCTAATTATTTGGCTCCCACTTACAAGTGAGAACATGTAGGATTTGGTTTTCTGTTTCTGTGTTGATTTGCTAAGGATAATGATCTTCAGATCCATCCATGTTCCTGCTAAAAACATGATCTCATTCTTTTTTATAGCTGCATAGTATTCCATGATGTATATGTACCACATTTATTTATCCAGTTAACCATTGATGGGCATTTAGGTTGATTCCATGTTTTTGCTATTGTGAATAGTGCTGCAGTGAGCATAAGCATGCATGTGTCTTTATGATAGAATTATTTATGTTCCTTTGAGTATATACTTAGTAATGGGATTGCTGAGTCGAATGATAGTTCTGTTTTTAGCTCTTTAAGGAATCACTATACTGTTTTCCACAATGGTTGAGCTAATTTACACTCCCACTAACAGTGTATAAGCGTGCCTTTTTTCTCCACAGGAATGCTAGCATCTGTTATTTTTTAATTTTTTAATAATAGCCATTCTGACTGGTGTGAGATGGTATCTCATTGTGGTTTTGATTTGCATTTCTCTCATGATCAGTGATGTTGATCTTTTTTTCATATGCTTGTTGGCCGCATGTATGTCTTCTTCTGAAAAGTGTCTGTTCATGTCCCTTGCCTACTCTTTAATGAGGTTGTTGGTTTTTTTCTTGTAAATTTAAGTTTCTTGTAGATAGTAGATATTATCTTTGACAGATGCATAGTATGCAAAAATTTCCCCCCATTTTGCAAGTTGTTTGTTTACTCCATTAATAGTTTCTTTTGCTGTAAGAAGCTCTTTAGTTTAATTAGATGTCATTTGTCATTTTTTTGTGTTTCTTGGAATTGCTTTTGATGTCTTTGTCATGAAATCTTTGGCCATTACTATGTTCAGAATGGTATTGCCTAGGTAGTCTTCCAGGGTTTTAATAGTTTTCTATTTTACATTTATGTCTTTAATCCATCTTGAGTTCATTTTGTATATGGTTTAAAGAAGGGTTCCAGTTTCAATCTTCTGCATATGGCTAGCCAGTTATCAGAGCACAGAGGACAACAATAGGTTGTCCTTTCCTCATTGCTTGTTTTTGTCAACTTTTTGAAGATCAGATAGTTAGTTGTAAGTGTATGGCCTTATTTCTGTGCTCTCTTTTCTGTTCCATTGGACTGCGTCTGTTTTTGTAACAGTACCATGCTGTTTTGGTTACAGGAGCCCTGTGGTATAGTTTGAAGTCAGGTAGTGTGATGCTTCCAGCTTTGTTCTTTTTGCTTAGGATTATCTTAGCTATTTGGGCTCTTTTTGGTTCTATATTAATTTTTAAATAGTTTTTCCTGGTTCTGAAAAGCATGTTATTGATAGTTTGATAGGTATATCATTGAATCTATGAATTGCTTTGGGCAGTATAGCCATTTTAACAATATTGATTCTTCTGTCCATGAGCATGGAATGTTTTTCCATTTGTTTGTGTTATCTCTGATTTCTCTGAGCAGTGTTTTGTAGTTCTCCTTGCAGTCACCTGTCACCTTCCTAGTTAGCTGTATTCCTAGGTATTTTATTCTTTTTTGTGGCAAATGTCAGTGGGTTTTTGTTCCTGATTTGGTTCTAAGCTTGAGTGTTGTTGGTGTTTAAAATTCTAGTGATTTTTGTATATTGATTCTGTGTCTTGAGACTTACTGAAGTTGTTTATCAGCTTAAGGAGCTTTTGGGCTGAGATCATGGCGTTTTCTAGATACAGGATCGTGTCATCTGCAAACAGGAATAGTTTGACTTCCTTTCTTCCTATTTGGATCCTCTTTATTTCTTTCTCTTGCCTGATTAGTCTGGCCAGGACTTCCAATACTATGTTGAATAAGAGTGATGAGAGAGGGCATCCTTTTCTTGTGCTGGTTTTCAAGAGAAGTTCTTCCAGGTTTTGCCCACTCAATATGATGTTGGCTTTGGGTTTTGTTTTTTTGTTGTTTTGTTTTTTTTCTTTTTGATGGAGTCTCACTCTGTCGCCCAGGCTGGAGTGCTATGGGGTAATCTCAGCTCACTGCAACCTCTGCCTCCTGGGTTCAAGCGATTCTTCTGCCTCAGCCTCCCGAGTAGCTGGGACTGCAGACACACACCACCATGCCCGGCTAATTTTTTGTATTTTTAGTAGAGACGGGGTTTCACTGTGTCAGCCAGGATGGTCTTGATCTCCTGACGTCATGATCCATCTGCCTCGGCCTCCCAAAGTACTGGAATTACAGGCATGAGCCACCGCACCCGGCCCTTTGGGTTTGTTATAAATGGCTCTTATTATTTTGAGGTATGTTTGTTCAATACCTAGTTAATTGAGAGTTTTTAACATGAAAGAGTGTTGAATTTTATTGAAAGCTTTTTCTGCATCTATTAAGATAATCATGTAGGTTTTCTTTTTGTTTACATCTGTTTATATGATGAATACATTTATTGATTCGTGTATGTGGAACAGCCAGCCCTTGCATGTCAGGGATAAAGCCTACTAGATCATGGTGCATAAGCTTTTTGATGTGCTACTGGATTTGGTTTGGCACTATTTGGTTGAGGATTTTTGCATTGATGTTCAAGAATATTGGCCTGAAGTGTTTTTGTTGTTGTTGTGTCTCTGCCAGGTTTTGGTATTAGTAATGAGGGAAAAGAAAAGGAAAAATCAGTTGGGTAGACAACTAAGACTAGCCCTTGGAGAAGCAGCCTGCCTGAAAAATCACAGCTGCAGGCAAAAATAGAGCAGCCTGAAGAAAACTCAGCCTGCACCTGCACAGAGATAAGTAGGCAAGGCAGGCAAGGTCCAGCACAGAAGCCTTTTGTTCTTTGTGTGATTAGTGAGCTCCCAGGAAAAAGTTTCCTACCCTTTTCAGATATATTCATGGTGGGCTCCATGGGAACTTGCACAGGGCGAAGGAGGGCTTACCTAAAACAAACCCATAGTTACACAGACAAGAGACACAGTGCTTTGTGCTTGCCTAGAGACATGCCCACAACTACATAGTTAACGGGGAGTTGTGCAGACAGCTTTTCAGATAAAAGAAGTTCCTCAAACAGCTACAGAAATGAGAGGAGTTTCTTATAAAAGTTTTTGGATTCAACTGTATAAATGGCAACCCACTCAGGCTCCCCTCTCTGCTGTGGAGAGCTTTCTTCTTTTGCTTATTAAACTTTTACTCCAACCTCACCTTTTGTGTCCACACTCCTTAATTCTCTTGGTCATGAGAGGAAGAGCTCAGATAAAACCTTAAACAATGAAACCAGTGACCCTGACCTATTTCATTAGGATGATGCTGGCTTTATAGAATGAGTTAAGGAGGAGTCCCTCTCCTCAATTTTTTGGAATAGATTCAGTAGGAATGGTACTTGCTCTTCTATGTGCATCTGGCAGAATTTGGCTGTGAATTCACTTAGTCCTGGGCTTTTTTTGTTGGTAGACTATCTACTATTGGTTCAATATTGGAGCTCATAATTGGTCTATTCAGGGATTCAATTTCTTCCTGGCTCAGTATTGGGAGGGTGTATGTGTTCAGGAATTTATCAGTTTCTTCTAAATTTTCTAGTTTATTTGCATAGAGTTTTTCATAATATTCTCTGATGGTTATTTTTATTTCTGTGGTGTCAGTGGTAGTATCTTCTTTGTTGTTTCTTTTTTTTTTTTTTCGAGATGCAGTCTTCGTCTGTCGCCCAGGCTGGAGTGCAGTGGCATGATCTCGGCTCACTGCAACCTCCACCTCCCGGGATCAAGCGACTCTCTTGCTTCAACCTCCCGAGTAGCTGGGATTACAAGCACATGCCACCACACCTGGGGGTTTCACCATCTTGGCCAGGCTGATCTTGAACTTCTGACCTTGTGATCCACCCACCTCGGCCTCCCAGAGTGCTGGGATTACAGGCTTGAGCCGCCGTGCCCAGCTTCTTTGTCATTTCTAATTGTGTTTATTTTGATTTTCTCTCTTTTCTTTTGTATTAATCTAGCTATTGGTGCACCTATCTTATTAACTTTTTCAAAACACTAACTACTGGATTTGTTGATCTTTTGAATATTTTTTTTTGTGTCTCAATCTCCTTCACTTCAGCTCAGATTTTGGTTATTTCTTATCTTCTGCTAGATTTTGGTTTAATTTGCTCCTGTTTCTCTAGTTCTTTTAGTTGTAATATTAGGTTGCTAAATTGAGATCATCCTAACTTTTCGATATAGGTATTTAGTGCTATAAATTTTCCTCTTAACATTGCCTTAGCTGTGTCCCAGAGATTCTGGTATGTTGTATCTTTGTTCTCATTAGTTTCAACAAACTTCTGACTTAATTTTATTATTTGCCCAGAAGTCATTCAGGAGCAGATTACACAATTTCCATGTAATTATATGGTTTTGAGCAAATTTCTTAATATTGATTTTTAATTTGGTAGCTCTGTGGTCTGAGTGTTTTTTTCTATGATTTCAGTTCTTTTGCATTTGCCAAGGAGTGTTTTGTGTCTCATTATGTGATTAATTTTAGAGTATGTGCCATGTTGCAGTTAGAAGAATGTATATTCTCTTGTTTTTGGTTGGAGGGTTCTGTAGATGTCCATCAGGTCCATTTGATCCAGTGCTGAGTTCAGGTCCTGAATATCTTTGTTAATTTTCTGCCTTGCTGATCAGTCTAATACTGCCAGTGGGGTGTTGAAGTCTCCCACTATTATTGTGTGGGAGTCTATGTCTTTATGAAGGTCTTTAAAAACTTGCTTTATGAATCTGGGTGCTCCTGTGTTGGGTGCACATATATTTAGGGTAGTTAGGTCTTTTTGTTGAATTGAACCCTTTATCATTATGTAATGCCCCTCTTTGTCTTTTTTGACCTTTGTTGGTTTAATGCCCATTTTGTGTGAAATTAGAATTGCAACCCTTTCTTTTATCTGTTTTCAATTTTCTTCATAGATTTTTCTCCATCCCTTATTTTGAGCCTATAGGTGTAATTGTATGTGAGATGGGTCTGTTGAAGACAGCACACCAATGGATGTTGGTTCTTCCTCCAGCTTTCCACTCTTGCCTTTTATTTGGAGCATTTATCCCATTACATTCAAAGTTAATATAAATAAGTGTGGATTTGATCTTGTCATCATGATATTAGGTGGTTATTATGCAGACTGGTTTGTGTGGTTGCTTTATAGTGTCACTGCTCTGTGTACTGAAGTATGTTTTCATGGTGGCTGGTAATGGTATTTGCTTTCCATATTTAGTACTTCCTTCAGGAGCTCTTGTAAGGCAGGTCTGGTGTAAAGAACTCTCTTAGCATTTGCTTGTCTGGAAAGGATCTTATTCCTCCTACACTTATGAAGCTTAGTTTGACTGGATATGAAATCCTGTGTTAGAATTTTTTCTTTAGGAATGTTGAATATTGGCCCCCAGTCTTTCTGGCTTGTAGAGTTTCTGCTGAGAGGTCCACTGTTAGTCTGATGGGCTTCCCTTGTAGGTGAACTGACCTTTCTCTACAGCTGCTTTTGATATTTTTTTCTTTAATTTTGACCTTAGAGAATCTGATGATTATGCATTTTGGGGATGATCTTCTTTGAAGTTTCTTATTGTGGTTCTCTGCATTTCTTGAATTTTAATATTGGCCTCTCTAGCTAAGTTGCAGAAGTTCTCATGGATGATATCTTGAAATATGATTTTCAAGTTGCTTACAGTCTCCTCATCTTTTTCAGGGACACCAATGATTCATAGATTTGATCTCTTTAAATAATCCCGTATTTCTTGGAGATTTTGTTCGTTCCTTTTCATCCTTTTAAAAAAAATTCTTGTCTGATTGTCTTTTTTCAGAAAGCCCATCTTCTAGATCTGAGATTGTTTCCTTGGCTTGGTCTATTCTGGTATTAATACTTGTGATGACATTATGACATTTTTGTAGTGTGTTTTCAGCTCTACCAGGTTGGTTACTTTCTTTTCTATACTAGGTATTTTGTCTGTCAGCTTTTGTATCCTTTTATTGTGATTCTTAACTTCCCTGGATTGGGTTTCAACATACTCTGGCATGATCTGTGTTCCTGTCCATAATCTGAATTCTATTTCTGTCATTTCAGTCATGTCAGCTCAGTTCAGAACCCTTGCTGGAGAGGTGCTGTAGTCGTTTGGAGAAAAAAAACCCGACTTTTTGAGTCGTCAGAGTTCTTGCATTGTTTCTTTCTCATCTTTGTGGGCTGATGTTTCTTCAATCTTTGAAGTTCCTTACCTTTCGATGAGATTTTTTTTCTTTTATCCTATTTGATAACCTTGAGGTTTTGATTGTGGTATAAGGTGGATTTAGCCAACTAGCTTGTTTCTGGAAGATTTTAGAGGGGGGCAATGCTCAGTTTCTGACTCTGGATTGTATGCTTTAACTCTGGGGACTTGTATTGGGCCCTGACTTTGTTCTCTGGCTCCTTGAGATTAGGAACCCACTGGGCTAGCGGGGTCAAGGTGCTCCCAGACTGCTGGTCACTACGCATTGATGGGTGGTGTCAGCGAAAGCGTTTCATAGTGTGGTTGCAGTGGGATCTATTCGCATTTGCATGTGCCAGCAGCAGCGGCAGCGGCATGCCTGTCAGCTGCAGCAGGGTGCTAGCAGATGCCTGCCTCTGTGTGGGTGTTTACCACAGTGCTGGAGGCAGCACAGCTTGCGGGGAGTAGCCCCTGCTCATGACCGTGCCTGTGGTCACACTGGTGATGGTGTTAGCATGAGGACTGGGCACTGGTGGACACAGGTCTGTGCATATTCTCTGTGTGCTACAGGCAGGGGAGGTCTCTCAGGGTTTGGAGGGGTTTGCTGTTCTCTGTGCCTATTTTCACTCCCAAGGCAGTGTTGGTGCAAGGGTTGGGTGCCGGTGTAGGTGAGGCTGTCTGGCTCTGTGCTTGGCTAACCTCCAACTGCAATGGCAATCTGGCGGGGTCACAGGGGTGGAGTGCACTCCCACCACAGCAGTGGCAGAGCAGGGTGCCTGTGCACAGGCTTGCAGGTGGGGCAAAGAAGGCAAAACACACACACACACACACACACACACACACACACACACACACACCAGCAAAGCAATGTTGAGGGGTTGCTGTGGACACACACACACACACACACACACACACACACACACACACACACACACACACACACACACACACACACACACACACACCAGCAAAGCAATGTTGAGGGGTTGCTGTGGGCCTGGGGGAAGCTGCAGTGTGAGGAGGGAGTGGGTGGGCTTGTGCATGGCTGCAGGGGCCACCCTGCTGGAGTTTTCTACCAGTCAGGCATGGTCTGCCAGCACAAGAGCTAGACATGGGCAGTTCTTTCTGCCAACTCTAGTGTCCCTGGTGATTGAGGAGTCACCTCCTGCTGGGACTCCAGAGGCCCATGGCAAGAGCAAGTTGCTCCTTTCCAGTTCAACTCACCCCCTTCACAGGAGCCACTGGGGTCAGGAACAAGTCCTGGTGCAGGGTAGCCCTGTGCAGGGTTGCCAGCTTCCTTTCCCTTCAGCCCAGCTGCTTTGTCTTTCCTCCTTCCATCCTTGGTGTCTTCCCTCTGAAGATCGGTTAGGAGTATTCCAGTCATCTCAGCCCCTCAGTGGCAGCTCTTCCACCTGACTGCGTCTAGTTTGCCATGTTGCACTCTCTCCTTTTGTCTATTTTTAAAAATTGAATTATTAGATATTTTTTCCTACAGAGTTATTAGAGCTCCTTATATATTCTGGTTATTAATCCCTTGTCAGATGGGTAGTTTGTAAATATTTTTTTTCTATTCTATTGCATGTCTCTTCACTTTCTTGATTGTTTCCTTTGTTGTGCAGAAAATTTTGAATTTAATGTGATTTCGTTTGTTCATTTTTGCTTTGGTTGCCTGTTCTTGTGGCGTATTGCTCAAGAGCTCTTTGTAAAGACCAATGACTTGGAGTGTTTCTCCAATGTTTTCTTGCAGTAGTTTCATGGTTTGAGGTCTTAGAATTAAGTTTTCAATTCACTTTAATTTGATTTTTGTATGTAGTGAGAGATGGGGTCTAGTTTTATTCTTCTGAATATGGATATCCAGTTTGCCAGTACCATTTATTGAAGAGATTATCTTTTTCCCAATGTATGCTCTTGGCAGCTTTGTGGAGAATGAGTTCTCTCTAGATGTCTAGATTTATTTCTGTGTTCTCTATTCTCTTCCATTGGTCTCTGTGTTTGTTTTTATGCCACTACCATGGCATTATGGTTATTATTGCTCTGTAGTATAATTTGAAATCAAGTAATTTGATTCCTCCAGTTTTGTTCTTTTTGTTCAGGATGGCTACGGCTATTCTGGGTGTTTTATGTTTCCTTATAATGTTATGATATTTTTTATTTCTGTGAAGAATATTATTGTTATTTAGATAAGGATTGCATTGAATCTGTAGAGTGCTTTGAGGAGTATGGACATTTTAGCAATATTGATTCTTCCAATCAATGAACATGGAATATATTTCAATTTTAATGTGTCCTCTTTAGTTTCATTCATCAGTGTTTTATAGTTTTTATTATGGAGACCTGTCACTTCTCGGTTAAGTTTATTGCTAAGTATCTTTTTTTAAATTTTATTTTAGGTATCATAAGTGGAATTATTTCCTTGATTGTTTTTTAAGATGGTTTACTGTTGGCATATAGAAATGATTATTGTTTTTATGTGTTGATTTTGTATACTGCAACTTTACTAAATTTGTTTATCTGTTCTAGTAGTTGTTTTTGGTGGTCTTTAGGCTTTTCTAAATATAAGATCATTGTATTAGTCCGTTCTCACATTGTTACAAAGAATACTAAGACTGCATAATTATAAAGGAAAGAAGTTTGATTGACTCACAGTTCTGCAGGCTTAATGGGAAGCATGGCTAGGAGGCCTCAGAAAACTTACTATTATGGTGGAAGGTGAAGGGGAAGCAGACACCCTTTTCACAAGGTGGCAGGAGAGAGTGTGTGTGAGAACGAGAAAATGCCACACTTCAAAACCATCAGCTATTGTGAGAACTCACTATCATGAGAACAGCATGGGGGAAACCACCCCCATGATCCAGTCACCTCCTACCTGGTCCCTCCCCTGACTTGAATTACAATTCGAGATGAGACTTCGGTGGCACACAGAGCCAAACCATATCAAGCATATCATCTTCAAACAAGGATAACTTGATTTCTTCTTTTCCAATTTGGATGCCCTTTATTTATTGCTCTTGTCTGATTGCTCTAGCTAGAACTTCCAGCACTATATTGAATAACAGTGTTGAAAGTGGGCAAACTTGCCGTGTTCCAGATATTACATAAAAAACTTTCCGTTTTTCTCTGTTCAGTATGATATTAGCTGTAGGTGTGACATATATGGCTTTTATTGTGTTGAGGTGTGTTCCTTCTATACCTACTTATTTGAGGTTTTTTTATTATGACAGAATGTTGAATTTTGTCAAATGTTTCTTCGGCATCAATTGAAATGATTATACGGTTTTTGTTCTTTATTCTGTTGATATGGTATATCACATTGATTTGCAAATATGGAATCATCCTTGCACCCCTGGGCTTAATCCCACTTGGTCATGATTAATGATATTTTCAACGTGTGATTGAATTCGGTTAGACAGTATTTTGTTGAGGATTTTTGTATCAATATTCATCAGGTATGTTGGGCTATAATTTTCTTGTTTTGGTGTGTTTTGTGTGGCCTTAGTATTGGGTAATACTGGTCTCATAGAATGAGTTTGAAAACATTCTCTCCTCTATTTTTCAGAATAATTTGATAAGATTATTATTATTGTTTCTTTAAATGTTTATAGTATTCAGCAGTATAGCCATCGGGTCCTGGCCTTTTCTTTACAGGGAGGCTTTTTGTTACAGCTTTAATCTTGTTACTTGTTATTGGTCTGTTCAGGTTTTGGATTTCTTCATGGTTCAATCTTGGTAAGTTGTATGTGTCTTAGAATTTATGCATTTTTTTCTGAAATTTCTAATTTATTGGAATATACTTTCTTATAATAGCCTTTAATGATCCTTTGAATGTCTTTAGTATCTGTTGTAATGTCTTCTTTTCCATCTCTGATTTTATCTCAGTATTCTCTCCCTCTCTCTGTTTTTTTTTTCAGTCTGACTAAAGGTTAGTCAGTTTTGTTTACCTTTTTAAAAAAAACTTTTCATTTCATTGATATTCATATCTTTTTTTGTTTCAATTTCATTTATTTTTGCTCTGATCTTTATTTTTTTCTACTAATTTTGGGTTTGATTTGCTCTTTCTTTTCTAGTTCTTCAAGATACATTATTAAGTTATTCATTTGAAGTTTTTTTTTTTTTGATGTAGGCACTTATAGCTTCGCTCTTAGTATTGCTTTTGCTGTATCTCATAGGTTTTGGTGTGTTGTGTTTTCATTATCACTTGTTTAAATAAATTTATCAATTTCATTCTTAATTTCTTCATTGAGCCACTGGTTATTCAACAGCGTATTGTTTAATTTCCTTATGCTTTATAGTTTCCAGAATTCCTCCGGTTATTGATGTCAAGTTTTATTCCATTGTGGTCAGAGACAATCCTTGATATTATTTTCATTATTATTTTTTTTCAGACTTGCTTTGTGACCTAATATATGGTGTATCCTTGAGCATGATTCATGAGGTAAAGAGAAGAATGTGTATTCTGTAGCCATTGGATGAAATGTTCTGTAGATATCTATTGGATTTATTTGCTCTATAGTGCAGATGAAGTCTGAAGTTTCTTTGTTGATTTTCTGCTAGATGATCTTTCCGGTGCTGAAAGCAGCGTGTAGAATTATGCAGCTATTATTGTATTGGGGCCGATCTTTCTTGTTAGCTCTAATAATGTTTGCTTTATATATGTTGGTATTCTTTTGTTTGGTGCATATATATTTATAATTGTTATATCCTCTTGCTGAAATGACTCCTTTATCATTATATAGTGAGCTTTCTTGTCTCTTATAGTTTTTGTCTTCAAATCTATTTTGTCTGGTATAAGTATACCTACCCTTGCTCTCTTTTGGTTTCCATTGGCATGACATATCTATCTTTTTCTATCCCTTTATTTTCAGGCTATGTGTGTCTTTATAGGTGAAGTGTGTTTTTGTAGCAAACAGATCATTGGGTCTTGTTTATTTATCCATTCTGCCACTCTTTGTCTTGATTAGAGTGTATAGTGCATTTACATTTATTGTTATTATTAATAAGTAAGTACTTTGTCATGCTATTTTGTTATTTGTTTTCTGGTTGTTTTGCGATTTTCTCTTCCTTCCTTCCTGTCTTTCTTTTTGTGAATATGATTTTCTCCAGTGGTGTGTTTTTATTTCTTGTTTTCTATTTTTTTGTGTATCTGTTGTATGGTTTTTGATTTGAGGTTGCTATGAGCCTTCAAATAACATCTTTTAACCCATTATTTTAAATTAATGACAACACCAATTGCAATAAAAAACAAACAAGTAAAGAGAAAACTACTAAAAACTGTGCATTTCAACTACATCTTCCCATGTTTTAGCAATTTGTTTTCTTTATTTATACCTTATTATACTGTCTATGATTTGAACAGTTGTTGTAGTTATTATTTTTGATAGGTTCATCTTTTAGTCTTTCTACTCCTTTTATGAGTGGTTTATACACCACAATTACAGTGTCGTAATATTCTTTGTTTTTGTGTGTACCTACTAGTACCAGTGAGTGAGTTGTGTGCCTTCAGATGACCCTATTTTTATTTTTATTTTTTATTTATTTTTTTTGGATGGAGTCTCGCTCTGTCACCCAGGCTGGAATACAGTGGCGCTATCTCGGCTCACTGCAAGCTCCGCCTCCTGGGTTCACACCATTCTCCTACCTCAGCCTCCCGAGTAGCTGGGACTACAGGCGCCTGCCACCACGCCCGGCTAATTTTTTGTATTTTTAGTAGAGATGAGGTTTCACCGTGTTAGCCAGGATGGTCTCCATCTCCTGACCTCGTGATCCGCCCTCCTTGGCCTCCCAAAGTGCTGGGATTACAGGCGTGAGCCACCGCGCCTGGCCTTTTTTTTTTTTTTTTGAGATGGAGTCTCACTCTGTCGCCCAGGCTGGAGTGCAGTGGCCTGATCTCTGCTCACTGCAAGCTCCACCTCCTGGGTTCATGCTATTCTCCTGCCTCAGCCTCCCGAGTAGCTGGGACTACAGGTGCCCGCCACCACATCTGGCTAATTTTTTGTATTTTTAGTAGAGACAGGGTTTCACTGTGTTAGCCAGGATGGTCTCGATCTCCTGACCTTGTGATCCGCCCACCTCGGCCTCCCAAAGTGCTGGGATTACAGGCGTGAGCCACCGCGCCTGGCCCAGATGACTTCTTATTACTTGTTACCATCTTTTTCTTTCAGAAATAACTCCCTTTAGCATTTCTTGTAGGACAATTCTGGTGTTGAAATCCCTCAGCTTTTGTTTGTCTTGGAATATCTTTATTTATATTTTTATGTTTGAAGCATACTTTTGCTAGATATACTATTCTAGGATAAAAGTTTTTTTTTCCTTCAGCACTTTAAACATGCCATGCCACTCTCTCCTGGCCTGTAAGGTTTCCACTATGATGTCTGTTGGCAGACATATCCTTCCTTGATATGATGTTAAAAGCAGGTACTGTGATCACTCACCTGTTTTTTTGTTCTTATGGAAGTGCTTTCTTGTGCAGATGGTTGTTAATTTTTTTGTCCCTATGGGAGAGACAATGACTGGAAGTTTCTGTTTATCCATCTTGCTCTTTCTGTACTCTTTGTCATAACATTTTGATATAAGGATGCTTAAGTATTTTTCCATGAAAGGGCCATGTATATGTAAAGCAACCACCAAATGAAGAAGAATCTGATAAATTAAAGGAGGAGGCAGACAAGTCAAACTTAGTATTATAGGGTGGTTTTACTGGGAAACTTATGGACAGAAGTGTGGTCTTGGGTGGCCACAAAACAGGCAGATTTCCACACCATCACTCCCCACACTCAGAGACTATATACCATAGGGGAGGGTAATATATGCTTCAGACAGAATTGGTAGGAATTTGTCCTAAAGTAGAGTTTACAGTAAGTATAAGTTTATCAAGTTTGATTTGCTCTAATGGCAGGATTTACAGTAAGTACCATGGTCTTACACAAGGACCAATAAATGAACTGGAAGTCTCAGAGGCATTCCTGGAACCTGGTTTAATTAGAAGTCAACATGGTAGATTAGCTTCCAAGATGGAGTTACTTTGGCTTCCACAGGTACACAAAATAAATATCTTCTGTCTTGTGATTTGCAAGACAAAGTAATAGTGCACATTATGTACTTAGAAAATTTGGCTTTTATGAAGTTAGAAAGACATATAAAGGAAGAACTAGTTTTTTTTTTAGACAGAATTTGTCCAGCGTGCCATTACTCAGCAATACCAAGGGATCAGGATTGTATCTCAGTGTATTGATGGGCCACGTTTTTTTAGATTAGCCCCAACTGTCATCCTAGACCATCAACAGGATTTCTCTGTGCATTTCTACAAATTAACACGTTGTATCTGACACACTAAGGCTGTTTCCAGATGCTGTTTTCTAGTGTTCTTCAAAGTATGATCTGTAAACCACCAGTATAAGAATAGCATGGGGTATTTGTTGAATATGTAGATTTCTGGGTCTTACCCCAAACTTATTGGGCCAAAAATATCTGGGGGTAGGGTCCAGAAATATGCATGTTTTAACACATGCTTCTATTCCAATAACCACTGCTCAGCACTTTATGTAGCATTGCCTCATTTTAGAATATTCTTTTTCTTATCCTTGCCTATGGAACTCCTGTCTTTTCCTCATGGCCCAGTTTAAAGGGTTATCTCCTCAATGAAGCCACCCTAATACACTTCCCTCATGCCCAACAGATAAAGCCCGTTTTGGGGACTATGGAAGGGGGAACATGAAGGCCTCACAACTGGGGTGCAGGGAAGAGTTGAGGGAACTGAAATGGAATAGTGTGGACTGAGTTAGAGAGAGGACTCTGAATTTTACAGGAAAATTTTGCCCCTAGGTTTTGCATTTGACTTTTATGCAAAGAAGAGAAACTAGATAAACCAACAACAAAGTAACAATAGATCTGATTGATCAGAACAGTGAATTCCAGCCCCGTATCAACCATGTTTGAGAAGGAGGCTTAGTGGCCATATCAGGACAGGGAAGTAGGAGGAAAAAAGATACAAAATGCCCACTTGGCAGCAGCCTCAAGGGTAAAGTAAGGAGGGATAACATTATTTTAAAGTGTTCCCAAAACACAGGAAACTGATTAAATATGCTACTTTTATATTTATATAGCATTTTCAAATTTACATATCCTGGGAATCGCTTACTATTTGTCACTGTGTTTTCTCAATTATCAGGTAGAGAAGAACAGCAGTTGTCATGTGAAGATCTGAGAAAATGTGTGGTGAGGAGAAGTTCTCACATTTTCTGAAAACAGCTGGAAACTATTAAACTAGCTATGAGATACCATAATGCAAAAGCAGTTTGAAATAGTCCATAGAAGAGGCAATTTGAAGGCAATCATTGCTGGTTAGTTAGCTGTTGATAGCTGAAGTCGTCTTTAGGTGAAAGGTAGTTATCAGCAGCACTAGGTTCAGCCATAATAAGAGTAAGAGAAACCAGTTTTCCCCTCCAAGATCACTGCTCTGGAAACATTTCTCTTCTGTTTGTTCTTGCCTTCCCACACACCTCGTTCTTCTGGCACCCAGTAGTGGCCCCTGGCACCACAGGTGGAACACTGTGATCTCTGTTGTTACCATGGGACATGACTCTACCAGAGAAATTTGATTAACAGATAAGTAATTTTGATTTGAGGTTTTGCTCCTTTCCTACCAATTTTCTGTCATGCTAAATGAGATGCTTGATGTCCCTAAACAATAGACTCATCTCCCAATGGTTATAAGAATATAGAAAAAAAATGACAAAAGATCACACATCGGTAAATGTAATGTTGGGTGTCAAAGGGCACATTACTTTGAATACCAGAGGCTTTACATTTTTTTTAAAGCCAGTTTAATGATCTGCCTCTTTTTTTTTTTTTTTTTTTTTTTTTTTTAGACGGAGTCTTGCTCTGTCACCAGGCTGGAGTGCAGTGGTGTGATCTCAGCTCACTGCATCCTCCACCTCCTGGGTTCAAGTGATTCTCCTGCCTCCGCCTCCCAAATAACCGGGATTACAAGCATGCGCCACCACGCCCAACTAATTTTTGTATTTTCAGTAGAGACGGGGTTTCACCTTGTTGGCCAGGATGGTCTCGATCTCCTGACCTCGTGATCTGCCCACCTTGGCCTCCCAAAGTGCTGGTATTATAGGCATGAGCCACTGCGCCCGGCCTGCCTCATTTTAAGAAGCAAAAACATCTAATTAGGACTTGGCAGAGCTGTTCATCTACAGATAAACTGCTTTGTGACATGGATTGATCTGGTTGCCTCGAGTTTTCATTAATCTGTGTTATTCAAACTCACTGTATATGGATACAATAAGTAGTGTTAGTTATGGGGAAGCACAGAGCTGCATAATTCCTGAAGCTCGTACTCACCACCAGAGTTCTCATGCAATCATGCATTGACAGAGCTTATTATTTTCCAAAGCTATCATTTTGTATTTGGAGATACTGAGGCCCAGAAAGGCATCAAATCACAAAATGTCAATGTTGGAAAGCTGTTTAGTCAAGGAATGAGGTCAAGATCACTTTGCTGGTTAGCAGATAAAGCAGAACCAGATTCCTGAGAGAATGTATCATCATGGTTACTTTGATAATATGGTACTTACTGTGTTCCAAACACCGTTAGCAGCTCTTTACAAATATTAAGTCATTTAATATTTATAACACTCTTATGAGGCAGGTATTATTCTTTTCCACCCAATTTTACAGATAAGAAAACTGAGTCACAGAGAATAAGTAATTTTCCCATTGACACATGACTACTAAATGGGTTTTTAACTTAAGTCATAGTTTCTTAGAAATTTTTGGAAGGAGTAAAATTATTCATGTGAAGTTCTTAGAACAGGCTTCAGATAAGTGTAAGATATTATCGTGGTTACTTTTACTACATGTCGTAGTGGAAAGAAAATAGATTTTGAAGTCAGACACCTGAGTTCCAATTCAGGCTCTGCCACTAATTGGTTGTAGTCTCTCAGAGTCTCAGTTTCCTCATTTGCGAAATGACTATGATAATATTTTATAGGGCATTGTGGAGATGAAATGAGATAATCTGTGTAAAGTATCTAATGTGTAAAGTATCTAATGCAATGTCTTGTACACAGAAGATGCTGTATTAGTTTCCTATTGCAGTTATAACAAATTACCACAAAGTTAGTGGCCAAAACAATACAAATTAGTTATTTTATAGTTCTGGAAATCAGAAGTCCGAAGCGAGTCTTACGGGGCCAAAAACAGAGTGTCAGCCTGCCTGGTTCCTTCTGGAAGCTCAAGAAAAGAAACCATTCCTTGTCTCTTCCAACTTCTTGTGGCTGTTTATATTCCTTTCCTTGTCTCCTTATCATTCCAATCAATGCTTCCATCATCATATTGCTTCCTTCTCGTCTTTCTGGTAATACCTTCTTTTGCCTCCTTCTAATAGGGATATTTGTGATTGCATTTGGGTTCAATTGAATAATCCAGCCCAATTTTTACATTTCAAGATATTTAACTTAATTACATCTGCAAAGTCCCTTTTGCCATATAAGGCAACATCTTCCCAGGTTTCACAGGACTTGGAGATCATTGGGAGACCATTATTCAGCCTACCACAGAAGCTGATTTGGTTTGGCTCTGTGTCCTCGCCCAAGTCTCATCTTGAATTGTATTCTCATAATTCCCATGTGTTCTGGGAGGGACCCAGTGGGAAATAATTGAATCATGCAGGTGGTTTCCTCTATACAGTTCTAGTGGTAGTCAATAAGTCTCTTGAGATCTGATGGTTTTATAAGGGGATTCTGCTTTTGTTTCTGCCTTTGTTTCTGCCTCATTCTCTCTTACTGCCACCATGTAAGAAGTGCCTTTTTTCTTCTACAATTGTTGTGAGGCCTCTCCAGCCACATGCAACTGTAAGTCCACTAAACCTATCTTTCTTTACAGTCTCATGTGTGTCTTTATCAGAAGTGTGAAAATGGACTAATACGGATGCTTAATCTTCGTATTGTTGGAACCCAGTTCTTCTCAATACAGGGATACATTCTTTACATTTCACTTCCTCATATCAACTTTGCATGGGCACTATTTATAAAGAATTTAAAAACAATAATGAAATGAAAAGTCAGTCTGCATCTTATTATCCCTGTACACCAAAAATTATAAACAACCTTAATGATGAAATATTCCTCTCTGCCAGGCAGACCTCTCTCACTGCATTCCCTACCTGCCTCCCACTCCCATTTGTACATCACTATTTAGGAACGACTGTGAAGTCATGGGATTCAGAGTTATTTGGGTATAGTGCTATCTTCTCTCCTCTACTTACTCCACCATCATTAATTCCTGGACTCAAGTTTCCTTTTATAACTTAATAACACTTATCCAAGAGCCCTGAAGGCTACTTTGAGGCTAACAGGCGTGTGTTATGGATATTTTCTTCTACTACGTTAGAAAGCAATCTCCTATTTTCTTTAGAAATGTTCTCACAAGAGGTTTGTTTGGTGGATGGATTCATAGCTTCCCATAGCCTTTAATTTAGAATAAAAGAAATTATTCTTTATTGCCAGGAAATCAGGCAGAGATTACCTGGTGGGAGGGTACATAAATTACTGTTAGGACAAACAGAAAATGAAGATATAATTAGAAGATGAAGGAAAGATTCAAAGAAAGGCTTATGTGATCCATCTGTGATCTGTGCACCTACAGCTGAAATTCAGGTTATAAAGGGAGATATAGAACTAGAGATTGAGAGCTGGGAGAGATCTCACAGACCATTCATAATAGAGCTATCGTTTTTACATCAGAGAACTTGAGGCCCAGAAGGAGAAAGATCTGTCCAAGCTCCTGCAATAAGCCAGGGATAGAAATGTCTTTTCTTATGTTTTAAGAGGCAGATATTCTTGGTGTGAGACTGCTCCCCTCCTCCACCCATTTTTCTCTCTTTCTTACCCTTGTCCTTGAATTGATTTTAAAATGTTATTCTCTGGGTATATAAATGCCATATTACCTTATTTGGCTATCCATTGGCATTCTCTCTATTGAGTCAGAGACTACATAATAGAAGGAGTCACATTGTTATTCATAACATAATTTGTAGCAACTTGTCACAGTTGATTGGAACAAATCATTATCTACATGCAAATAGACTTTGGGGGCCAGAATTGTGGCTCAACACTCACTGAGGGCTAGGTAGTTTGAACCTGTTACAGGGTCTCAGACCATATCCCTATCTTGGACATTCTTTTGAAGAAAGCCTTTAATTGACTTAATTAGACAGGGTAAATATGTATAAATCCATTCCTGCACTTGGGAGGACAATTGGGTGTTTACATTAGGTTGCTGATGGCCTCTTAGTTCTAGCCGTGGAGATGAAGGAAGATTGTCAGTATCCTGGGGACATATTAATATTAGCATCTGACATACTGCTGGATGTTTCCATTGCTTAACCACCTAATCCTTGTAGATAATCCAGGTTCCTGAGTATATGGTTATACCATAGCAAAATAGTTACCATTGTGCTCACTGTGCTCAACAAGGCTGGTCTGAGGTATGTGGTCTGGGAGGTAGCAGTATGAGTAGGTTGCTGGCAGCTCCAGATTTACAGTCTGGCTCTGGATCTATATCTTCTCCCACGTTGTTCATTCCACATCTATCTTACAAGAACCAATCGATGCCTAATTCTTAACCCTGTTTACCTACTTTTTTTTGCCTGATTTCTTGGACCTTTATTGCCTTGCCTCTAGGCCCAGTGTTTTGGCGGCTGAGGCCTGACTTCGCAAGCTTTCAAGCCTGTGGGTCTCCTGGTCTTCCACACTTGAATGAGAGCCACTCTGCTGATATGTTTTCTGCTTATATATTTTATAGACTGAGCTGCTATGTAAGATTGTTTTTTCAGACTGGGGAGGAGGGAGAGTACATGTTTCACTGTCAAAGACCATTTTGAATATCACTGGCCTATATGGTGTGTAAGGGATCTCATCTGATTCTGTTTTAGGTATGTAGTAGAGCCCCAAATGTTAGCATATTTAATATTTTTGGGGCGGTCATTTTGCTAAGATCCTCCATACCAGACTTAGGGGATCAATTTCTGGCAGCATTTGGGAATAATAAAGGTATTGTTCCTTGAGGTCCTGTAGAGACACATTTCAAGCATTTTCACATTATTTTGTTGCAGAGCTTTTAAAAGTATCCTGAGTTAGGATGGGACAGAATGTTTACATTAGGCAAAAACCAGTAGTAAGATTAGGTGCATTTGTGAAAGCCAAGCCATTCAACATGCTGGCTGTTTTTATTTACAAGTCACAAAATGGCATTAATACACAGAAGGTTGATAATAGTGGCGTCAGAAATGATCACAGAACCTAACAATCAAATGACAATAAGAACATTAAAGTTCATGAGCTAGTGGAGGTTGAATACATTGAAAGCTTACTCTGTTTAAAGAGGGATATTAGGTATGATCATTTTGCTCTTTAAAAATCAATAGTATAAATACCACAAGTTTCACAGTCTGTTTGCTTGGGTGGAGTCAGTGGAAATTGAACACAATTCTCGGAAATGCTTTTAGTAGGTGATAGTTGGTGTAGGAGGGAAAATTGTGGTGGGAAAATGTCAGAGGGAAAAAAAGATGTTTTTAAAGGCTTTATAAGTAATTCACTCTTAAAAGAAATTTGCATTTTATAAAACATCTTCACCAATACATGACATGATATGCTACATCTACTTTATAGATCAACTCTGTATTATTTTGGTCAATGAGCTAGTTGGAGCGGGTGAAATGCAGTCTAAGCAAGGAAATTAAATTATTTAGGTGTCTGACTTTATATTGCAATTTCAAAAGTGATTTCACCCTTAAATCTTTGTAGAAGTCAGAGATGTTCTCTAAAAATTTGTATTGCTGATTTTCAAAATGACAAAGCTTTGGAGGCAAAGGTACTAAGTGGCACTGATTGAAACATTTGGAGACTATTGTATTCATTTAAAAGTTTGAATAATAGAGTATTTTTTAATTGAAATTCTATCACTTTTAGGTATACTTAATGGTACTGTTTATTCTTTCACTTATTTAACAAATTTTTGCATCTACATGCCAGACACTTTTCTAAATGCTAGGAATATAGCAGTGAACAAAACAGAGAAAATCTTCTAT
Organism: Gorilla gorilla gorilla; assembly: GCF_029281585.2. Lineage (NCBI taxonomy): Eukaryota > Metazoa > Chordata > Mammalia > Primates > Hominidae > Gorilla > Gorilla gorilla. Next base: position 132,892,831 of record NC_073247.2, read on the forward strand.
CAGGCTTATATTCTAGTGGAGGGAGACAGACAAAAACAAATAATTGAAATATGAAATACAATGTAAAATTATAAATATTAAACAAATTTAGCTTAATGGGGATCCCTAGAGGAGCTGCCTTAGTAAGTAGCTAATGATCTATAATTTTCATATCCATTTGCATATGTGTTATTGGTGAACAACGGACTGTTTCTAATAGTTGGTGGTTAAGAAATATAAATATGCACTTTGAAATTTTTTCTATGTTAATTTGCATACCAAACTTCTTTTTCAAATGATCAGATTTTCACATTATTATGGTTTGAATTAATGAGGTTCTCTTACAGACCAGTCTATAGAATTTATGTTTGTCTTTTGTTTCACAGTATATTAAGGAGAAATTTTAACTCTCGATCTTGGCATTAGATCAAAGGTGAAATCTTTAAAACATGTAAATAGTTTCTTCAGTTTGCTAAACAGATAAAAAACAAAAGCAAATGTAATTTAGAGAAGGCTTTAGAAGATACATATTAGTACTGCGATTAGAAGAGACACAAATCAATTGCTTCTGTTGACTTTTAATCAAAGGCCAGAAGAGAATAGTCTTCTTTATGTACAAATAAACCTTTCAAGTCTTTCTTCTGAAGTCTCTTTGTTTATCCCATAGCCATTGACTGAGCATGCACTATCTGCAAAGCACTGTGCTAGAGAAGTGTGTGTGTGTATGTGTGTGTGTGTGTGTGTGAGAGAGAGAGAGAGAAAGAGAGATTAAGAGGGCAAGAGAAGGGACTGAATGAAGGAGGAAAGGAATAAAGTGTGTGTGAGTTGAAACAGTTTTCAGTATAGAGGAATGCGTAGGTAAATAGGATAAAAATATTAAAATGGGTTCCCTGTAAAAAAAATTTAAAATAAAGTTTTATGTGAGTTCAAGGAAGAGAGTTGTTATTTCTGCCTGGAAGGACTGGAGAAAGTTTCATACAGGAAGATGTCTGGATTTGCTTATCTTTTCTTTGATATCATATTAAGTTGAGACTAGGGACTTGTTTATGATAATTTGATAAATACTAAAATGTCCACCTGCAAAAAAATTTATCCCTTCTTGACCCTGCTATAGGGCTCTAAATTCCCATTGTTACCTGATTCTTTGGAAGCTAGTTATAGCCCAATTGTGGTTAGATCAATGGGAATAGCATTTAAAACTATTTGGCCCCCATTAATGCCTTAGTTGGGATTTGTTTCTCAAATAAACCATGAAGAAAAGTTTTTTGAGGGAATAGGAGACAGAACTTGGAGGATCTACTTGTCAGGGTGGTGGAAAAAGGGGGTCAGGAATGGTCTAGAATGGTAGGCTAGAAGAAGGGTCTTGGCCCGGGTAGGCAGATGGCTGCATGCGTTTTCTGGGTACTTGTTGCTGAGGAATACAGAAAGACAAAAGGCAAACTTAGAACTTTACCTGAACACCCAATCCCCTTCCAATGTTCTCTATCTCAGTGAATGTCAACTTAATCCATCCACTCATGCAACTGAACAGCTGGTGGTAGCTACAGGCTGGAACCTGACGTGCCCTTTTCTTTCTTTCTCTACTCAGCCATGAAGGAGACACTGGTTAGAAGCTTCAGACATGGCTGAAAACAGCTGAAATCTCTTTTTTAATATATTGTTATGGCAGCTAAAAGTCAATATTGCATGCAAGAAAATTGTAGAATGAAGATTCTTTATGAGTGTCGTTGTACAGCTCCATATTACTGTGGTAAACCTCAGAAACACTCATTGGCTCCAGAAAGTTTTTGATTCTAAGAGAGATTCAGGGTATCCTAAGCATCATTTTTTACTTCTCTCTCAAAGGGAATCAAGACTATTTTAAGAAATGATGATGGTCATTTACGTTTCATGAAGCAAAATGTTTTTATTATTATTATGCTAAATTTTTGTGAGTACATAGTAGTTATATATATTTACGGGGTGCATGAGATATTTTGATATAAGCATGCAATGTGAAATAAGCACATCATGGAGAATGGGCTGTCTATCTCATCAAGTGTTTATCCTTTGAGTTACAAACAATACAAATGCATTCTTTATTTTAAAATACACAATTATTATTGACTATATTCACCCTACTGTGCTATCAATTTTAGGTCTTATTCATTCTTTCTAACTATTATTTTGTACCCATTAACTATCCCCATCTCCCTCCCCAGCCTTCCACTACCCTTCCCAGCCTCTGGTAACCATCCTTCCACTCTCTATGTCCATAAGTTCAACTCTTTCAATTTTTATTAGAACTGATAAACAAATTTAGTAAAATTGCAGGATACAAAAAGCAACATACAAAAATTAGTAGAATTTCTATGTACCAACAGCGAACAGTGTGATAAATAAAAATATAATTCCATTTACAGTAGCCACATATGAAATTAAATACCTAAGAAATAACCAAATAAGTGAAAGATCTCTACAATGAAAACTATAAAACATTGATGAAGGAGTTGGAAGAGGACACTAAAAACATTTTCTCTATTCTGTTCCACTGATCTATGTACCTGGTTTTATGCCAGTACCATGCTGTTTTGGTTACAATAGCACTGTAGTATAATGTGAAGTCAGGTATTGTAAAAAGTCAGTTTTGTTCTTTTTGCTTAGGGTAGCTTTGGGTGTTCTGAGGTTTTGTGGTTCCATATACATTTTAGAATTGTTTTTTCCATTTTTGTGAATGTCATTGGTATTTTGATAAGGATTGCATTGAAACCGTAGATCGCTTTGTGTAGTATGAACGTTTTAACAGTATTGATTTTTCTAATCCATGAACATGGAATATTTTTCCATTTTTGGTGTCCTCTTCAATTTCCTTTATCAGTGTTTTATAGTTTTTATTATAGATAGCTTCCACTTCCTTGGTTAATTGCTAGGTATTTATTTTATGTGTGGCTATTGTAAATGGGATTGCTGCTTTTGATTTATTTTTCAGATTGTTCACTGTTGGCATATAGAAATGCTACTGAGTTTTGTATGTTCATTTTGTATCCTACGACTTTATTGAATTTGTTTATTAGTTCTAATAGTTGTCATGTGTAGTCTTTAGGTTTTTCCAAATATAAGATTATATCATTAGCAAACAAGGATAATTTGACTTCTTCCTTTTCAATCTGGATGCCCTTTATATCTTTCTCTTGTCTGACTGCTGAGGTTAGGACTTCCAGTACTATGTTGAGTATCAGTGGTGAAAGTGGGCATTGTTGTAGATCTTAGAGGAAAGGCTTTCAGTTTTTCCCCATTTAGTATGATACTGGCTGTGGGTCTGTCATATATGGCTTTTATTTTGTTGAGGTATGTTCCTTCTTTCCCCAGGTTTTTGAGTGTGTTTACTATGAAGTCATCTTGAACTTTATCACATGCTTTTTCGGCATCAATTGGAATGATCATATTTTTTTTTTTTGAGACAGAGTCTCGCTGTGTCGCCCAGGCTGGAGTGCAATGGCGCAATCTCAGCTCACTGTGACCTCCACCTGCTAGGTTCAAGCAATTCTCCTGTCTCAGCCTCCCAAGTAGCTGAGACTACAGGCACGCACCACCACGCCCAGCTAATTTTTTGTATTTTTAGTAGAGACGGGGTTTCACAATGCTGGCCAGGCTGGTCTCAAACTCCTGACCTCATGATCTGCCCACTGCGGCCTCCCAGAGTGCTGAGATTACAGGCGTGAGCCACCGCACCTGGCCGATCATATGGTTTTAATCCTTCATTTTGTTGATATGATGTATCATTTTGATTGATTCTTCTAAGTTGAACTACTGTTGCATCCCAGGGATAAATCCCACTTGGTCGTGATGAATGATCTTTCTAATGTATTGTTGAAATCGGTTTGCTAGTATTTTGTTGAGGATTTTTGCATCAATATTCATCAGATATATTGTCCTATAGTTTTATTTTATTGGTGTGTTTAGGTCTGGTTTTGATATCAGGGTAATAACTGGCCTTGTTGAATGATTTTGGAAGTATTCTCCCCTCCTCTATTTTTTGGAATAATTTGAGTAGGATTGGTATTAGTTCTTCTTTAAATGTGTAGTAGAATTCAGCTATGAAGCTGTTGGGTCCTGGGCGTTTCTTTACTGGGAGACTTTTTATTATGGCTTTGATCTCCTTGCTTGTTATTGGTCTATTCAGGTTTTGGATTTCTTTTTGGTCCACTCTTGATAGGTTATATCGATCTAGGAATTTGTCTGTTGCTTCTAGATTTTTCAGTTTATTGGCATATAGTTGCTCATAGTAGCCACTAATGATCCCTTGAATTTCTGCAATATCAGTTGTAGTGTTTCCCTTTTCATTTTTGATTTTATTTATTTGGATCTTTTTTCTTTTTCTCTTAGTCTGGCTAAAGGTCAATTTAGTTTAACTTTTCAAAAAACCAGCTTTTTGTTTCATTGATCTTTTTCATTTTTTAATTTCAATTTCACTTATTTCTGCTCTGATCTTTAATATTTCTTCTGCTAATTTTGAGTTTGGTTTGCTCTTGCTTTTCTAATTCTTTAAGATGCACTGTTTATTTGAAGTTTTCCCTTTTTTGATATAGGCACTTATACACTTCCCTCTGATTATTGCTTTTGCTGTATCCCATAGATTTTTTTTTTTTTGAGATGGAGTCTTGCTCTGTCGTCCAGGCTGGAGTGCAGCAGTGTGATCTCGGCCCACTGCAACCTCCATCTCCCAGGTTCAAGCGATTCTCCTGCCTCAGCATCCCAAGTAACTGGGATTACAGGCACACGCCACCATGCCCGGCTAATTTTTGTATTTTTAGTAGAGACAGGGTTCCACCATGTTGGTCAGGCTGGTCTCGAACTTCTGACCTCATGATCCACCCACCTTGGCCTCCCAAAGTGCTGGGATTACAGGTGTGAGCCACCACACCTGCTGCCCATAGATTTTTATGTGTTGTCTTTCCATTATCATTTGTTTCAAGAGATTTTTTAATTATCTTCTTTATTTCTTCATTGACCCAGTGGTCATTCAGAAGCATGTTGTTTAATTTCTGTGTATTTGTATAGTTTTCAAAATTCCTCTTATTACTAATTTCTAGTTTTATTCCATTGTGGTCAGAGGAGACACTTGATATCATTTCAATTTTTTGAATATTTTAAGACTCATTTTGTTACCTAACATAGGGTGTATCCTTGAGCATGATCCATGTGCTGAGGAAAAAAATGTGTATTTGGAGCTCTTAAATAAAACATTCTGGAAATATCTACTGGATTCATTTGGTCTATACTGCAGATTAAATCTAATGTTTCCTTGTTGATTTTGTGTCTGGAAAATCTGTCCGGTGCTGAAAGTGAGGTGTTGAAGTCTCCAGTTATTATTTATTGGGGCCTATCTCTCTCGTTAGGTCTAATAATTTTTTTATATATCTGGGTGATCCAGTGTTGGGTACGTATATATTTAAAATTGTTATATCATCTTGCTGAATTGACCACTTTATCATAAAATAGTAAACTTCTTTGTCTCTTCTTACAGTTTTTGTCTTGAAATCTACTTTGTTTGATATAAGTATAGTGACTCCTGCTCTTTTTTGGTTTCCATTGCCATGGAATATCGTTCTCCATCACATTATTTTTAGTCTATGTGTGTCTTTATAGTTGAAGTGCGTTTCTTATAGGGAACAGTTCAGTGGATCTGGTTTATTTTTATCCATTCAGCCAGTCTATGTTGTTTGATTGGAGAATTTAGTCCATTTACATTCAATGTTATTATTGGTAAGTAAGCACTTACTCCTGTCATTTTGTTGTTTTCTGGTTGTTTTGTGGTCTTCCCTTCCTTTTTTTTTTCTTTCCTTTCCTTTCTTCCTCCAGTGAAGATGATTTCCTCTGCTGATATGATTTATTTTCTTGCTTTTTGTTTTTTTTGTTTGTGTGTGTATTCATTGTATGTTTTCTTGGTTTGAGATAACCATGAGGCTTGCCAATACTATTTTTTTTTTTTGAGATGGAGTCTCACTCTGTCACCCAGGCTGGAGTGCAGTGGCGTGATCTCGGCTCACTGCAACCTCCACCTCCCGGGTTCAAGCAATTCTCCTGTCTCAGCCTCCTGAGAAGCTGGGACTACAGGTGCACACCACCACGCCCAGCTAATTTTTTTGTATTTCAGTAGAGACGGGGTTTCACCATGTTGCCCAGGCTGGTCTTGAACTCCTGAGCTCAGGCAATCCACCTTCCTCAGCCTCCCAAAGTGCTGGGATTACAGGCGTGAGCCACTGCGCCCGGCCACCAGTACTATCTTATGACTCATTTTAACCTGATAACAACAACACTATTTGTATATACAAACACAAAGCAAAACAAAAACTAATAATAATTCTATGCTTTAACTTCATCCCCCCACTTCCTAACTTTTTGTTGTTTCTATTTATATCTTATTGTATTGGCTATGTCTTGAAAAATTGTTGTAGTTATTATTTTGGGTATGTTCACCATTTAGTCTTTCTACTTAGGATAAGAGTAATTTACACATCACAATTACAGTATTATAATGTTCTGTTTTCCTGTATACTTACTATTACCAGTGAGTTTTGTACCTTCATATGATTATTTATTGCTTATGAATGTTCTTTTCTACCTGATCGAAGTACTCGCTTTAACATTTCTTGTAGGACAGGTCTGGTATTTATGAAATCCCTTAGCTTTTGTTTATCTGGGACAGTCTTTGTTTTGTCTTCATGTTTGAAGAATATTTTTCACTGGATATACTATTCTAAGGTAAAAGTGTTTTTTTTTTTCCCCTTCAGCACATTAAACGTGACAAGCAACTCTCTCCTGGCCTGTAGGATTTCCACTGAAAAGTCTGCTGCCAAATGTGTTGGAGCACCATTGTATGTTATTTGTTTTCCCTTGTTGCTTTTAGGATCCTTTCTTTATCCTTGACCTCTGGGAGTTTGATTATTAAATGCCTTGAGGTAGTCTTTTTTGGGTTAAATCTGCTTGTTGTTCCATAACCTTCTTGTATTTGAATTTTGATACCTTTCTCTAGGTTTGGGACTTTCCCTGTTATTGTTCATGTGGATAAACTTTCTATCCTTATCTCTTTTTCTGCTGCCTGTTTAAGGCCAATAACTCTTAGATTTGCATTTTTGAGGCTATTTTCTAGATCATGTAAATGTGCTTTTTTTAAAAAAATGTTTTGTCTCCTTTGACTGCGTATTTTCAAGTAACCTGTCTTCAAGCTCACTAATTCTTTCTTCTGCTTGATTAATTCTGCTATTAAAGGACTCTGATGCATTCTTCAGTATGCCATTTGCATTTTTCACCTCCAGAAATTCTTCTTGATTCTTTTAAATTATTTCAATCTCTTTGTTAAATTTATCTTTCAGAATTCCGAATACATTTTCTGCATTATCATGAATTTCTCTGATTTTCCTCCCTATAGCTATTTTGAATTCTCTGAAAGGTCACATGTCTCTGTTCTTCCAAAATTGATCTCTTGTGCCTTATTTAGTACATTTTGTGATGTCATGTTTTCCTGGATGGTGTTTATGCTAGTAGATATTTTTCAGTGTCTGGGCATTAAAGGATTAGGTATCTATTGTAGTCTTAATATTGGTAACCATTCTTCTTACGAAGGCTTTTCAGATATTTGAAAGGACTTGGTTGTTGTGATGTAAGCTGTATCTGCTTTAGTGGGCACCCCAAGCCCAATAACAATGTGCTTCTTGCAGACTTGTAGAGGTACTGCCTTAATGGTCTTGGACAAGATCTGGTAGAATTCTTTGGATTACCAGGAAGAGACTCTTATTCCCTTCCTTTACATTTTCCCAAAGATACAGAGTCTCTCTCTCTTTTTTGAGCCACCTAAAACTGGTGGTAGATACAAGCAGCCCTGTGGCCACCACCACTATGACTACACTGAGTCAGACCTGAAGCCATCATAGCACAGGGTCTCATCCAAGCCCTGCTGTAATCAATCCTTGGCTACTGCTTATGTTAGCTCAAGGCCCTTGGGGTCTACAATCAGGAGGTGGCAAAACCAGCCAAGACTGCATTCTTCCCTTTAGGGGGGCAATGTTCCCCAATCCCTGGGTGAGTCCAAAAGTGCTGTCTGGGAGTCAGTAACTTAAGTGAAAGTCTTCTGCTATCTACCTGGTGTTCTGTTGCACTGCGGCTGAGCTGGCACTCAAACCACGTGAGGCAGTACTTTCCACTCTTCCCGCCCCTTTCCAAAGGCAGAGGAGCCTCACTCCATAGCCACCACTACCCTAGGCCATGAGCAGTACTGCCAGGCTACTGCTAATGTTCTCTTAATGCCCAAGGGCTCTTAAGTCAGCTTGTCATGAATGCTGCCTGGCCTTGGACTCACTCTCCAGGGCAGCGGGCTTCCCACTGGCCCAGGGCAGGTCCAGAAATGCTGTCCAAGAGTCAAGTACTGGAATCAAGGACCCCAAGAGCACGCTTGGTGCTTTATCCCCTTGTGGCCTTGCTGGTACCTGAGGTACAAGACAAAGTCTCCTTGACTTTTCTTTCTGTTTTTTTGCAAGCAGGAGTAGTGCCCTATAGCCACCACAGATGCTTATGTGGTGAGTCTCAGCTGAAGCCAGCAAGTCTCAGAGGTGCACCCAAGACCCTGGCTGTAGTACCTGGGTATCACTAGTTATTCAGGGCCCAAGGGCTCTTCAGTTAGCAAGTGATTAATGCTGCCAGGACTGGGTCCTTTCCTTCAAGGCTGCAGGTTTCCTTCTTGCCCGGGGTGCGTCTAGAAATGTGTTCTGGAAGCTAGGAGCTGGAATGGGGGCCTCATGACTCTGACAGGTGCCCTTTCCTGCTGTGGCTGTGCCGGTATCCTAGATGGAAGATGCAGTTGTCCCAACTCTTTCTCTCCTCTACTCAAGTGAAAGGAAGGGGTCTGTTATGGAGCTGTGAGCTGTACAGCCTGGGGTTAGAGGAGGCGTGATTGCAGCACTCCCTTGGCTTCCCCATCTGGTGTCTCAGTATGTCATGTGCCCCCGCAGTTCACTGTCTCTGGGCCTAATTTAGCACTAGGACTCACCTAAGATTTGCAGTCCTTATGGCCTAGACTGCCTTTCAAGTTTACCTGGAGACAGAGAGTGCTGTAGCCTTTGGTAGCGAGGTTTGCAGGCACTCAAGTTTGGATTGCTGGGATCTGCGATTCCCCTCTGGCTAGGGTTGGTTTAAAAGCTCCCCCTATAGGCAAGCATCAGCTGAGTGTTTTGAGGGTTTTCTTTCTGCTCCAACAAGAGAGTAATGAGTTCATTTCCTCACAATTGCTGTGCGCTCTCCTCCCCAGCATCCAGAGTTGCTCTCCACACCATGCTGGTGATGCTGGGGTGGGGGATGCGTGGTATTGACAATTCAGGACAGTTTTTTCTATCTCTTCAGTGCCTCTTTCAGTAATATATAGTTAAAACCAGGTACTGTGAGTGCTCACCTGGTTTTGCATTCTTTTGTAGATGTTTTTTTCTTTGTAGATAGTTGTTAACCTGGTGTCCTTGTGGGGGAACAACAGTAGAGGTTTCTATTCTGCCATCTTGCTCTGCCCTCCAAAGCCCGAAAATGTTTTTATTTTTAAAGTCTTGCTATGCGATATAACTTTCCTTTTGTATCTATGTATCATTACTTTAATATAGTTGTGTTTTTGAAAAAATGATAGAGGATACATGTACTAAATTAGTTTCCATGTATGTCTAGGTTGAGATTAGCTAATATTCCAAGTCGACATAAACTAGGCACCAATGTATACTTGATGTCAGTTTCCCAAATAGCAAGCACAGGGCAAAAGTGTAGATAAATAACTGATAAAGAACTAACTTAAACAATTTTGCACTCATGTCAAAAGATTGCTGTGACAGTTAAATGGCATAATATATGTAAAACATTTAGAATAGCATCTGGCACATAGTAAGCACTATGTGTCTTTGTTGTTGATGCTGTTACTGTTGTTAAAAAATTATACTACAGTATATTTGCGCGTGCGTGTGTGTGTGTGTGTGTATGCGTGTGTATGTATCAAGGGCTTGACTTTAGTTTTAAAATATCTACAATTTGTTCTGTCAAGTACTTAGATTTAATCAACAATTCTAAATTATCTTCAAAAATCCAAGAGAAACACATAGGTATGTAAATATGAATAGAACAATGGTATAATGTTCATTATTTATTTTTAATTCTATTAACATGGTTTATTTGCATCTTATAGCTATTTTCCTTTATAATCAAGTACATGCCAATATAGGTGTCATGATTTTACTAATACTCTATGTGTGTGGATTAAAAAGTTAGCTCTTTATCATTTATTTATTCTTTAGCACTATGCTTACAATTTGGGAAACTGTTGTCAGGTATACATTGATGCCTAGTTTATATTGACTTGGAAAATTAGCTAATCTCCCTCTAGGCATGGAAATCTGATTTAATACATTTTTTTTTTTTTTGAGACGGAGTTTCGCTCTGTCGTCCAGGCTGGAGTGCAGTGGCGTGATCTCGGCTCACTGCAAGCTCTGCCTCCCGGGTTCACGCCATTCTCCTGCCTCAGCCTCCTGAGTAGCTGGGACTTACAGGCACCTGCCACCACGCCCGGCTAATTATTTTGTATTTTTAGTAGAGATGGGGTTTCACTGTGTTTGCCAGGATGGTCTCGATCTCCTGACCTTGTGATCCACCCGCCTCAGCCTCCCAAAATGCTGGAATTACAGGTGTGAGCCACCGAGCCCAGCCTGCATTCTCTGTAATTAACCCCAGTGTACAGATGAGGAAACTGAAGAACGTTAACAATAGTAACTCAAATTTCTCTGACTCTTGACTCTACTTACCTATATAAGGCCTCTTAGCTCCTTGCAGATCTTCTAATTTCACTGTTCCCTATCATCTATTATTTCTGAGTGTCCAGATACAGCTTGTGAATCTATACAGTTTGTGTTGTGTGCTTCTGTTGCATACTTATGCTTCTGTGTGTCCCTTACCTAGCACTAGTTTCCAACTAGGTACTGTTGCCACTCTGTTAGGCAGTACAGTCTATTGTGTGTTTTGGGGAGAGTGGAGGTACTTTTTATTTGTACTCTATTGACTCTCAGAAGGTAGCATCATTGCTTCATTATCCCTCAGGGGAAAAAGCAGTCTTCTGCTGGGTGCCACCACACTTTCCTTGGACACTATTGCTGCTTTTCTAGATCACGCTCTAGAACACTGATGGTAGCGAAGGTGAACTGTCCTTTGTGATAAAGAGACCCCTCTTTTGCATTGTTCTACATGATTAGTGGAGTTGAGAACAGTCTGCTTATCTCTGAATGTACTAGAATTTTTTAATTGAAACTGCAGTTTGCAACTTTTACACAAAATACTCTCTCTTTTCAGAGCTTAGATATGTTTCCATGAGGCTGGGCCAAGGACAGATTTGAGTCATATGTTATATGTGGAATTACTACTCCCTTCAGATGACTAAGATTTGTTGCTGGGTCGAGTTTTTGTCTTTTCCCATCTCTCTCTCTCACTTCCTGTAGGATGAATTTCCTCTTAGTAGCCTCTTTGTCCCCCAGTTTATCCTTCCAGATTTGTTCAAGGATTTCTTAACCAATCATTTAGACTCAAGCTTGACTCATTTTCATAGAGAAGAGACCATTTGGTTTTGCAGTACCCAGTGTGCCCTCTTCAAGGTGTGAGTCATCAACAAAGATAGAATTCTGCTGCAATTTGATTTTTGTAAAAATAAAGTGGTTTCAGCTGATGAAGCAGAACCAATAGGAGCTATCAAGTTGTGCTGCTTAAATGCATTTTTACATTTCAACCCTTTCAAAGATCTTAATTAAAAAGAATGCCCATTAGTACCCAATACTCCAACCAGTACTGCTTTCCCTTTTTGAGTTTATGCAGCATATCATTTTTTTTCGTGAATTCTGTCAGCGCGTAAGAGAATATTGTGAAAGTAAATAGCTTTTTATCAAAATTAAGCAGCTTTGCAAGGATACAGTTCCATCTGGATATATTTTCAAAATGCATGGCTGCAAAGAAAACTCACCCTGTTGCTGAGATACAAATATTTTATTTTCTAGTGATCGAGTGTTGGTAATGCTTGAATTTAAAGAAAAGCATGCATTAGAGAATTGCTAATGGTTTCATGGGGGTAATTTCAGTAATATTCCAACCCTTGAAGTTTTTTATGAGAAGGTTTGAGAGCTTAGGGTCAGATTTGTGTTATTTAGACTAACGCCCATGGATCAATCCTTCAACAATACTGCTAAACCAAACTAATGTAATCAAATAGAGGATTCCTCTATTGTGGCGCAGTCAAGTTTTCAAAGTTGACAAGTAAGATGAATTTAGAAGAGAGAGAGTTTATTAGACAATATAAAAATAAAAGTCAATCTTAAAGCTTACCAATGAAAAATAGGCATTTCAGCTGTGCAAACTGAATACAGCTGAAATGCTAAGGTCATGTCTTGTGTAGAAAGGGAGACACAATTTCATTCTGATTCTACTGACATTTTGCTTTCTAGGTGTTAGGCACTGAGCTAAGTGCTTAAGATAGCTTAATAAAATATGATTTACAAATCTCTAAAATTCTTTTAAAAACCTCTTCCTTTAAGTATTCCTTAGTGCTCATATACATCTTATTTTTCAAATTGAAATTAGTTTAATAATTACAATGTGTGTTTACTGTAGAAAGATTAGGAAATATAGTCAAGGAAAACATTTCTAAAAATCACTTATAATTTTATTATCCAGAAATAACCATTGTGTCATCTGGGTGAACATTTTTCCAGGACCATTTCTATGCATGTACTTCATTTTATAGGGATATATTTCTAAAACAGCTTACACTCCTTCCAACTTGCCTTCTTCTTGACTGTAGCATGCTAATTATTATTTAGCTTCATAGTGATCACTCAAAGTCAGGATTATAAACATCAGTTTTTAGTCTGTTTTTGCTATATGAAGTCTTCATTCTAGAGTTCTAAGAGAGGCAACCAAGAGACTACTTTTAATCTAAAGGAGGGTTTAGGACTCAGAGCAATACCACAATAGAGCAAGAGTGCAAATTTCAGACATTATTCTGAATTATCTGTGGATTCTCACTTGCAGAGAATCTATGGATTCTCTACTTGATTGGTAGGATGTTTTGAAATAATGCTTTAGTCTCAAGGGAGGGAATATGCATAATTATTTAAATATATTAGTTGAAGCAAAACTGGACCATGGGTTTAACTGTTGTTACTAGTAGGCAGACTAGTTGATGGGTTATATAAGCTTATAGTATGAGAGATACTAGAAAACATATCAAAGACATTTCTCTAAAGATCTCTCTCACCACCTACTTCAGTAATGTACAGCATTCACCATTAGAGCTACTTCCTTGGTACAGGGCATTAAAATCTCTGTGAGAATGCAAATATGTTATATGGGAGGGAAAGTACCATCATCTAGAAACATCTGAGTTTGAATGAGTAATGGAACTCAGCAAATAGCACAGTGCCTGGCATATAGTTTGTATGACAACTAATTTATTAATTGGATGTTGAAAAAAGGGCACAGAGGATTTGATGTAAGCTCGAACAAAATGGCCCAGAAAAGCATCAAACACAAAAACAGCTTCTCTGCTGTTCTCAGTTTATGGAATGTGTAGTGTTCACAGCTTTTGGAGTGGTGAACATCCCAAATAGAATAGATGAGGAAAATGTGTTGTACCTTTTGCTACTCTGCAAATGGTATTTGGACAGAAGATCAAATTCCCTCATCCAGTTTTAGTTGGATATTCTTCTGGAGATGACCAGAGAAAAACTGAGTATCTTTAAGGGTAAAGAAAGTTACCCAGTTTTCTAAATTGGGCTGAAGTTATTGCCACGTTTCAGCAAGGACATTCTCACCTAAGGGTATGAGGCAATGATTTGAGTGGTGAAAACAAGTCTCATTCTCAGTTGATTTATGGTTAATGCTTCAGATCAAGAGTTTGCTCCTCTCCTTCCAGAGCACTCTACTTACAGGAAAGCTACTTGAGAGTAAAGAGTATAATGCTGAGTTGAGTAGTAAAGTTAGACTGCTTGGCTTGGGAGTCAGGATCTACTTACACTATCTGATGAACAGTTATCACCCAGAGAAACATGGCAGAGTATGGGATTCTGAAAAGACAAGAAGCAGCTTGACCAACATTTGATAAAGAGCAAAGAAATTGGGCACCCGGGGTGCTCTCTTAGCTAGGAGTCAGGGTAGCATTCTGAGTATCTCTACATCCAGAAAGGAGGAAATTTAGGGAAGCTTGAAAAGAAGGAGAAAAAAATGCACCAAAAGATAAGACTGCTTCTGTTTCACTTTACCATGCATGGCCAGCACAGTATTCTTAGGCCCGTGAGGTCCAGGAGAGGTAGGAGTTTCAGGATATTCCGTTGGTTTTGCTTCTATTTTCTCTTCTCATTGCTTGGATTTTATATTTTTCTCTATGTCCATTTGTATAGGCGAGAACATTTTGTAATAGCTTTGGATGAAGAAAATAGCTGTAAAGTGTTAAAAAATGCCAGGAAGTAAAAACTCAGTTAAAAATTTATTTACCTTTCTGCCATCAGCTTTTCTTTTTATGGGCAGATATTTTAGTTATGAAAATTCCATTTATGGTATGAGTATCAGGAGAAGCCCAATAAATGTAAAGTAATGTACTTTAATAGATGCTCATATTTAATTTTTGTATTTTTTATTTTAGAAATGCTCTTAAAAATATGTGGCTCTTGTCTTTGGTGAGAGAGATATGAAAAAAAATCTCTGCATTCCAGGAAGCAGACCAGTTTTAATTAAAAATGTCAGTCTAATTTGTCTTCCTCCCGGAGCAACTGGTATTTTGCCTTTGGGCTGTTGTGTAGACTTGTGTATCATTTGTCTGAATATAAGTAACTCTCATTTTCACACTTGCCTTTTCTTGCCTAAATCCTGTGTAGGATTTAGACAACCTAAAGTTTGTCAAAATGGTTGGTTATAGTGGCAAATTAATTTCGTATCTGGTGTGTGTATATATATATATATATATATATATATATACACACACACTTTATATATATATATATATATAAACTTATGAATAGAAGATGATTTTATCTTTTGTGTGAATGAAACAATAAAACATGGTCATGTTGGGGGTCCCCATGATCACCCTTCAATGGGATGATTCACTAGAAGGACTGACAGAACTTACAAAAGCTGTTACAGTCATCATCATCATACATTACAATAAAGGGATACAGATAAAAACCAATAAAGGGTAAAGATGCATAGGGTAGAGTCCACAAGAAATGGGTGTAGTCTTCCAGTTGTCCTCTCCCACTGGACGGACACAGACAGCACTTAATTTTCCCAGCAACCATGTGTGACAACATGGGGAAAGTGTTGTTAAACAGGATTGCTCATCCAAGACTTGGTTGCCAGGGTTTTATTGGGTGTCAGCTGTATAAGCATGCAAAGCATGACTGACCTTAGCTACTCAGTCTCCAGCATCTCTCTCTCCTCATCAAACTGATTCAGTGTGGCCCAGGGCCCCAGATGTTCATGATAAATCACACTGTTAGCATGTTCTATGTGGTGTGTCCCAAGGCTCTGGGTATACAAAGACTTTTAATCAGGCAGCATATTCCAAGGGCTTAGAAGTTATTTCACAGGACCCTAACAAAGGTCAGTCCTAAGAACCTTTGGAATGTGTAGGATTTAGACAACGCAGGCCTGCTGAGATTACCCTTTACTACACAGTGGTGGTGCCAAATACAAAGGCTTTTCACATTAACCAGAGTGCTGGATTACTTCTTTGGGAAAATGGTAAAGGCATTCCTTTGCTTTTAAAATGTTGAAGCCAAGTGGACAAACATTGCCTTACCTCAAGGGTGCCTTTTCTGTTGTGTATATGTTCTAAGGGGAGACTAAGTAGCATTGTGGAGGCCAACAGAGGCCTGGTTTGTGGAACAGCCACTATCGCTGGTAGTATGTGCATTGTCTCTAGAGGGCTGTGTGTCAATGTTAAAATATTATATGGAAGAGGAAACACTACTTGGTTAACTATTTGTTTATCTGTGTAAATTTATTCTGTTATACAGCATAAAATCTGACAGAGAAGAAAACACCAGGGAATGATGAATGAACATTTTTATTGGGAAAACTGAGAACAAAAGTCTGGAGTAAAGAGTGATAAAAATGGTTAAGCTTGTGACCACACATGGGTATTCCTGAGAATCAACAGGGAATTCTGAGGGCAGGGTGTATGAAGGATATTCAGTAAATATTAATTCAATATGAAGATACATTTCTCCAACTTCCCAGTTTTCTTGGAGGGCAGACTGTGAGGATATGATATGTTTTTGGTCTTGTGTTTACTTGTCAATCTCACTTGGTTTCAAACATTTAGAAGAATATAATGAATATATAGGATATTTGGGTATCTGTGACTTATATTTAAGACTTCTTACTTTTAGTAACAAGATTAATTTCAGACCCAACCTGTGGGTAGAGCAGCGGCACACAGTGGTGGGAATTTAAAGGAAAGCCATGGCACTGATTGTTAAAATGTGAACTGTAGTATCAGGTAACAAACTGGATCTTATTCCACATAGAGCAAGGTTTAGTATAAAGACCAGTTTACTCTTATGGTATCCATGTAAAATTTTACATCTAGAAATTTGAAGTATCCAGCAAATATAAATTTTTTATTCAAATGTTATTTTAAAATTATACTGAGTCCTCTGTGATTTGGATACTAAATTTATAAAAAGGTAAATTTAAGGAGCATGTAGCAAACAGATCTGAATAAACTTGGTGCTTTAATATTAGTAGTGATGGCTAAACATGTTTAATGAGCAGACAACTTCATAGGAATAATTAGTCAAAACAGTAAGGTCTAATAAAAAAATTTGAAGCTGAACTAGAAACTCAGTTTTATGTTTGTCTTTTTAAATTTATGGATGATAGAATTGTATTTTGGGTTCTGCCAAATTGGTTGCATAAAAGAACATCCTGTATTTTTCAGTAATTAATTTATAAAATGGTTTCAGATTTTGTTAAAGAGAAATTGATTTGATAATTGTTCTGTCTTCCAAATGTGTTTTAATTTTATACTGTACAATTCAAAGGCTGTGTAACTTTTACTTAAGGAGCCACCTAATTTTAATTATTCTTCTCTCTCTTTTTCCTCTCTTCTTTTCTGCTGCTCTGATTTTTGCTCTCTGACTCTCTCCCCTGCCACCTTTTCTCCCTATGTTCATCCATCCATCTATCCATTGAATAATTTTGCATCCTCCTATTTACAAGTATAATACTAATTACTAGGGGCACAGAGATGAGTAAAGCTCACATCTTTTCCTTAAGAATTGCTACATCTGCACCTATTCAGTGTTGTGAGTCTTCCTGTGATTGTAAAATATTTACTAATTGTGGCTTTAATTTGTATTTCTCTGATAATTAATGAGGTTGAGTACCTTTTCAAGTACTCATCGGCCATTCATATACTTTATTTTATGAAATGTCTAGCTCTTTGGCTAATTTTTATTGGATTGTGTGTCTTTTTATTATTGCATTGTAGGAGTTCTTTCAAAGTTCTGGATACAAGTGTTTTCTCAAATAATATACATTGAAAAAATATTTTCCATTCTGTGGCTTTACTCTTTTTTTCCAGATTTATTGAGGTATCATTGATTGATAAATAAAAATTGTATATGTTTAAGGTTTGCAACATAATGCTTTGATATATGCATTGTGAAATAATTACCACAATCGAGCTAATTAACATATCCATCATCTTGCATAGTTACCTTTTTTGGTGAGAATATTTAAGATGTAATTTCTTAGCAAATTTCAAATATATAATACATTATTAACTAATGTCACCATGCTATACATTAGATATCCAGAACTTATTCATCATATAACTGAGAATTTATGCCCTTGGATGAATATCTTCCTATTTTCCCACAATCCTCAGTCCCTGGTAACCACCATTCTACTCTCTGTTTGGTATCTTCCTATTTTCCCACAATCCCCAGTCCCTGGTAACCACCATTCTACTCTCTGTTTTGGTAAGTTTGACTTTTACAGATTCCACATATAAGTGAGATCATGAAGTGTTTGTCATTTTGTGTCTGGCTTATGTCACCTAGCATAATGCCCTCCAGATTATTCATGTTGTCTCAAATAGCAGGATTTCATTTTTGTTAAGCCTAAATAATATTACACACACACACACACACACACACACAGGTTTAGTATCCCTTATCTGGAATGGGAGTGCTTGGGAGCAGAAGTGTTTTGAATTTTGAATATTTTCAAGTTTTGGAATATTCACATATATATAATGAAATATCTTGAGGATGGGTCCCAAGTCCAAACACAAAGTTCATTTATGTTTTATATATACCCGGTACACATAACCTGAAGGTAATTTTATAGAATATTTTAAATAATTTTGTGCATAAAACAAAGTTTTGACTGGAAGCTATCACGGGTCAGGTGTGGAATTTTCCACTTGTGGTGTCATGTCAGTGCCCAAAATTTTTAATTTTGGAGTATTTCAGAGTTTGGATTATTGCTTTAGGGATGCTTAACCTGTGCCGCATTCTTTATCCATTCATTTGTTGACAGGCACTTAAGTAGTTTCTATATCTTGGCTATGGTGAATGATGCTACAATTTACAAAGCAGAGCAGTTATCTCTTTAAAATCGTGATTTAATTTTTTATATATACCCAGAAATGGAAGTGTTAGATCACATAGTAGTTCTATTTTTGATTTTTTGAGGAGCCTCTATACTGTTTTCTATATCATCTGTACCAATTTGTATTCCCATCAAGAGTGTACAAGGGTTCCTCTTTATCCACATTTTCATCAATACTTATCTTTTGACTTTTTGATAATAACCATCTTAACAGGTGTGAGGCGATGTCTCATTGTGGTTTTGATTTGCATTTCTCTGATGATTAGTGATGTTGAGCATCCTTTCATACACCTGGTGGCAATTTTTATGTCTTCTTTGGAAAAATGTCTGTTCAAGTTTTTTGTTCATTTTTTAATTGGAATATTATTTTTGTTATTGAGTTATATCAGTTCCTCATATATTTTGGATATCAAATCCTTATCAGATATATGGCTTGCAAATATTTTCTCCAATTCCATAGGTTGCCTTTTCTTTCTGTTGAATTATATTTTTTGCTGTATGGAAACTTTTTAGTTTCACATAGTCTCACTTATGTATTTTTGCTTTAGTTGCCTGTGCTTTTGGTGTCATACCCAAAAATTCATTGCCCAGCCTGATGTCAAGGAGATTTTCCCCTATGTTTTATTCTAAGAGTTTTAAACTTTCAATTCTCACATTTAAAAATCTTTAATCCATCTTGAGTTGATTTTTTCTATGTTGCAAGGTTAGAGTCCAATTTCATTCTTTTGCACGTGGATGCCCAGTTTTCCCAGCACCATTTATTGAAGAGACTATTTTTTTCTCCATTGTGTATTGTTGGTACCTTTGTTAAAGATTAGTTAGCTGTATATTTATGGCTTAATTTTGTTGCTTTCTATTCATTGGTCTATGTGCTTGTTTTTATGCCAGTACTATATTGCTTTGATTATTACAGTTTTGTTATATAACTTAAAATCAGAAAGTGTGATAATTCTAGCTTTGTTTCTCTTATTCAAGGTTGCTTTAGCTATTCAGGGTCTCTTGTGTTTCCATACAAATTTCAGGATAGTTTATTTAGGTGAAAAATACTATGGGAATTTTGATAGGGATTGCATTGAATCTGTAGATTTCTTTGAGTAGTATAAAGTATGCATGTTCTAACCCAATGCAAAGAAGCTAAGAACAATGATAAAAGGTTACAGGAGCTGCTAACTAGAATAACCAGATTAGCGAGAGACGTAAATGACCTTATGGAGCTGAAAAACACAGCACAGGAACTTTGTGATGCAAACACAAGTATCAACAGCTGAATCAATTAAGTGGAAGAAAGAATATCAGAACTGAAAGACTATCTTGCTGAAATAAGGCGGGCAGGCAAGATTAGAGGAAAAAGAATGAAAAGGAATGAACAAAACCTCCGAGAAATATGAGACTGTGTAAAAAGACCAAAGCTATGACTGATTGGAGTACCGAAAGAGATGGGGAGAATGGAAGCAAGTGGAAAACAACTTCAGGATATCATCCAGGAGAACTTCCCCAACCTAGAAAGACAGGCCAACATTCAAATTCAGGAAATACAGAGAGCCCCAGTAAGATACTCCATGAGAGGATCAACCCCAAGACACATAATCATCAGATTCAATGCTATTCCCATCAAACTACCATTGACATTCTTCATAGAGTTAGTAAAAACTACTTTAAAATTCATGCGGAACCAAAAAAGAGCCCTTATAGCCAAGACAATCCTAAGCAAAAAGCACAAAACTGGAGGTATCACACTACATGACTTATACTGCAAGGCTACAGT
Source organism: Gorilla gorilla gorilla (assembly GCF_029281585.2). NCBI lineage: Eukaryota > Metazoa > Chordata > Mammalia > Primates > Hominidae > Gorilla > Gorilla gorilla. The sequence continues at coordinate 132,913,235 of NC_073247.2, forward strand.
AACCAAAACAGCATGGCACTGGTAGCAAAGCAGACATTTAGACCAATGGAACAGAATAGAGATCTCAGAAATAAGACCACACATCTACATCCATCTGATTTTCAACAAACCTGACGAAAAAACAATGGGGAAATGATTCCCTGTTTAATATATGGTGCTGGGAAAACTGGCTAGACATATGCAGAAAACTGAAACTGGACCTTTTCCTTACATCTTATACAAAATTTAAATGATAATGAATTAAAGACTTAAATGTGAAACTCAAAACCATAAAAACCCTACAAGGTAATCTATGCAATAGCATTCAAGACATAGGCATGAGCAAAGATTTTATGATAAAATCCTCAAAAGCAATTAAAACAAAAGCCAAAATTGACAAATGGGATCTAATTAAATTAAAGAGCTTCTGCACAGCAAAAGAAACTATCATCAGAGCAAACAGGCAGCCTACAGAATGGGAGAAAATATTTGCAATCTACCCATCTGACAAAGGTCTAATATCCAGAATCTACAAGAAACTTAAAGAAATTTACAAGTAAAAACAACCCCATCAAAAAGCGGGGAAAGGACATGAACAGACACTTCTCAAAAGAAGACATTTATGTGGCCACAAACATATTTTAAAAAGCTCAACATCATTGATCATTAGAGAAATGCAAATCAAAACCACAATGAGATGCTACCTCATACCAGTCAGAGTGATGATTATTAAAAAGTCAAGAAACAACAGATGCTGGCAAGGCTGTGGAGAAATAGGAATGTTTTTACACTGTTGGTGGGAATGTAAATTACTTCAACCATTGTGGAAGAGAGTATGGCAATTCCTCAACGATCTAGAACAAGAAATACCATTTGATCCAGCCATCCTATTACTGGGTATATACCCACAGGAATTTACGTTATTGTATTATAAAGATACATGCACATGTATTTCATTGCAGCACTAGTCACAATAGCAAAGACATGGAATCAACCCAAATGCCCATAAATGATAGACTGGATAAAGAAAATGTGGTACACATACACCGTGGAATACTATGCAGCCATAGAAAGGAATGAGATCATGTCCTTTGCAGGGACATGGATGAAGCTGGAAGCCATCATCCTCAGCAAACTGACACAGGAACAGAAAACCAAACACTGCATGTTCTCACTCATAAGTAGGGGCGGAGCAATGAGAACACATAGACACAGGGAGGATGACAACACACACTGGGGCCTGTCAGGGAGACAGGGGGAGGGAGAGCATCAGGATACATAGCTAATGCATGCAGGGCTTAATACCTAGGTGATGAGTTGATAGGTGCAGCAAATCATCACGACACATGTTTACCTATGTAACAAACCTGCACATTCTGCACATGTATCCCAGAACATAAAATAAAATAAAAATGCCATTGGAATTTTGATAGCAGTTGCGTTCAATCTGTAGATATCTCTGAGTAGTATAGAGGATGCATATTTTAACAATTTTTTTTCATTCGTGAACGTGGGATGTCTTTCCGTTTATTTGTGTCTTTGAATGCTTTCATCAATTTTTATAGTTTTTAGTGCACAATCTTTCACATCATTGGTTAAATTTAATTCTAAGTATTTTATTCTTTTTGATGCTCCTGTAAATGGAATGGTTTTCTCAATTTCTTTTTCAGATAATTCATTGTTAGTGTATAGAAATGTTACTGGCTTTATTATTGGTTTCGTGTCTTAAAACTTTACTGAATTTATAGTTCTAACAGTATTTTCATTAAGTCTTTTGGGTTTTTTATACATCAGATCATGTAATCTGCAAACAGAGACAATGTTATCTTCTTCCTTTTCAATTTGGATGTCTTTTATTTTTTTCTTTCCTGATTGTTCTGGCTAGGTCTTTCTGTGCTATGTTGAATACAAATGGCAAGAATGGACATCCTTAATTTGTTCTTCATATTAGAAAAAAAGCTTTCAGCTTTTCATTCTTGAGTATGATGTTTGCTGTTGGATTGTCATGTCTGGCCTTTATTATGTTGAGGTGCTTTCTCTATTTAATATGTTGATAGTCTTTATTATGAAAAGGGTGTTGAGTAGTGTGAAATGCTTTTTCTGCATTTATTGAAATGATCACATGATTTTTATTCTTAAATTTTTAATGTGGTATATCATATTTATTGATCTGCATTTCTCAAACCATCATTGCATTCTAGGAATAAATTCCACTTCATAATGGTGTATAATCCTTTAAATCTGCTACTAAATTCAGCTTGCTAGTATCTTCTTGAGGACTTTTTATATTTATGTTCATTGGAGATATTGGCCTACCTGTTTTGTAGAATTATTGTCTCTTTTTCGTTTCAACCTAAAGCTGGCCTCATAAAATAAGTTCGTATATGTTATTTTTAATCGTTTGGAAGCCATTAAGAAGCATTGGTATTAATGCATCTTTAAATGTTTGGAAGAATTTACCAGCGAAGCCATCTGGTCCTGAGATTTTCATTATTTGGAGATTTTTGATTGCTGATTCAATCTCCTTATTCATTATTGATCTATTCAGATTTTTGTATTTCTTAGTGATTTAGTATGGTGATATTTATATTTGTCTAGTAATTTATTTCTACTAGGTTTTCCAGTATGTCGGTGTATATTATCTATATTTCTATGGAATCAATTATGATTTCCCCTGTTTTATTTCTTATTTCACTTATTTGAGTCTTCTTTTTTCTTAATCTAGCTAAAGGCTTGCCAATTTTGTTTATCTTTTCAATGAAACCAACTCTTAGTTTCATTGATATTTTCTATTGTTTTTCTAGTCACTAATTAATTTATTTCTGTTCTTATCTTTATTCTCTTCATACTCCTAACTTTGGACTCAGTTTGGTCTTTTTGTAGTTTCTTGAGTTACAAAGTTAAGTTTATTTGAGACATTTGTTTTCTCTTCACATCAGCCTATATCATAATAAATGTCCCTTTAGAACTGTTTTTGCTGCATTCCATAGATTTTGTATGTTGTATTTTCATTTTTGTTTTTCCCTTTTATTTTTGAGACAGAGTTTTGCTCTGTCATTTGGGCTGGAGTGCAGTGGTGTCATCTCAGCTCACTGCAACCCATAACTCCCTGGTTCAAGTAATTTTCATGCCTCAGCCTCCTGGCTAGCTGGGACTGCAGGTGTATGCCACCGTGCCCAGCTAATTTTTGTATTTTTAGTAGAGACAGGTTTTCGCCATGTTGGTCAGTCTGGTCTCAAGATCCTGGCCTCAAGTGATCTGCCCGCCTTGGCCTCCCAAAGTGCTAGGATTACATCAAAATATTTTTTTATTTCCATTTTGATTTCTTCCTTGACCCATTGGTTGTTCAGGAGTGTGTTGTTTAAATTCCACGTTTGTAAATTTTCAAGCTTTCATCTTGGTATTGATATCTAGTTTTACATCATTGTGGTTGGAATAAGGTATTTGATATAATTTCAATCATCTTAAGTTTGTTTTGACTTGTTTTGTGTCCTAACATATAACATGTCCTGGGTAATGTTCAATGTGTACTTGAGAAGAATGTGTACTCTGCTGCTGTTGCATGAAATGTTCTGTATATATCTCTTAGGTACATTTGTTCTAAAGGGTAGTGTAAGTCCAAAATAATTTCTGATTTTTTTATTGTAGTCTTTTCTCTTCTTCATTAGTCTAGTTAGTGTTTTATCAATTTTATTTCTCCTTTCAAAGAAAAAAACTTACCATTTTGTTGGTTGTTTGTATTGTTTTGTTCATGTGTATTTCATTTAGTTCTTCTCTGATCATTCTTTTCTTTCTTTTTTTTTTTTTTTGCTAATTTTGAGTTTGGTTTGTTCTTGGTAAGTTGTGTTTTCATTTTTGGTTTGTTCTTGCTTTTCTAATTCCTTGAAGTGCATTATCAGATTGTCAATTTGTAACTTTCTACTTTTTTGATGTAAGTATTTATTTATTTATTTATTTATTTATTTTATTATTATTATACTTTAAGTTTTAGGGTACATGTGCACAATGTGCAGGTTAGTTACATATGTATACATGTGCCATGCTGGTGTGCTGCACCCATTAACTCGTCATTTAGCATTAGGTATATCTCCTAATGCTATCCCTCCCCCCTTCCCCCACCCCACAACAGTCCCCAGAGTGTGATGTTCCCCTTCCTGTGTTCATGTGTTCTCATTGTTCAATTCCCACCTATGAGTGAGAACATGCGGTGTTTGGTTTTCTGTCCTTGCGATAGTTTACTGAGAATGATGATTTCCAGTTTCATCCATGTCCCTACAAAGGACATGAACTCATCATTTTTTATGGCTGCGTAGTATTCCATGGTGTATATGTGCCACATTTTCTTAATCCAGTCTATCATTGTTGGACATTCGGGTTGGTTCCAAGTCTTTGCTATTGTGAATAGTGCCACAATAAACATACGGGTGCATGTGTCTTTATAGCAGCATGATTTATAGTCCTTTGGGTATATACCCAGTAATGGGATGGCTGGGTCAAATGGTATTTCTAGTTCTAGATCCCTGAGGAATCGCCACACTGACTTCCACAAGCGTTGAACTAGTTTACAGTCCCACCAACAGTATAAAAGTGTTCCTATTTCTCCACATCCTCTCTAGCACCTGTTGTTTCCTGACTTTTTAATGATCGCTATTCTAACTGGTGTGAGATGGTATCTCATTGTGGTTTTGATTTGCATTTCTCTGGTGGCCAGTGATGGTGAGCATTTTTTCATGTGTTTTTTGGCTGCATAAATGTCTTCTTTTGAGAAGTGTCTGTTCATATCCTTCGCCCACTTTCTGATGGGGTTGTTTGTTTTTTTCTTGTAAACTTCTCTATTAGCCTTGATATTGCTATATTCCACAGATTTGGTATGTTATATTTCCATTTTTATTACTTTCAATAATTTTTTAAATTTCTAGCTTAATTTTTTATTGACCCAGTGGTCATTCAGGAACATGTTTTTTAGTATCTGTGTTTTTGTATAGTTTCTGAATTTCCTCTTGGTATTGATTTCTAGTTTTATTCCATTGAAAAGAAACTTGAAATAATTTTTATTTTTAAAATATTTGTTGAGACTTGTTTTCTGGATTAACATGTTGTCTATCCTGGAATATGTTCCATGTGCTGGTGAAAAGAATGTATACATTGCAACATTGGTATTAAATGCAATGTTTCCTTACTAATTTTCTGTCTAGATGATCTGTCTCATGCTGAGAGTGGGGTATGGAAGTCCCCCACTATTATTGTATTGGAACCTATCTCTCTCTTTATATTTAGTAGTATTTGCCTTATGAATCTGGGTGCTCCAGAGTTGGGTGCATATATATTTAAATTGTTTCATCCTCTTGCTAAATTGATCCATTTATTACTATATAATGATCCTCTTTGTCTTAATTTTTTTTACTATACTTGACTTAAAGTCTATTTCATCTGATATAAGTATACCTATTCCTGTTTCCCTGTGGTTTCCATTTGCACAGAATTTTTGTTATCTTTTTACTTTCAGTCTATGAATATATCTTTGCAGATAAAGTGCATTTCTTGTAGTCAGAGTATCATTGGATCATGTTTTCTTATCCATTCAACCAATATATATCTTTTAAGTGGAGAACTTAATCCATTCACATTCAGGGTTTATTATTGATGTATTTGGTATATTATTGATATGGTTTGGATTTGTGTCTTGCCCAAATCTCATGTCAAATTGTAATAACTAATATTGGAGGGAGGAGCCTGGAGGGAGGTGATTGGATCATGAGGGCAGATTTTCTTCTTGCTCTTCTCATGATAGGGAATGAGTTCTCTTGAGACCTGTGTCTTTTAAAGTATGTAGCAACTGCTGCTTTTCTTCCTTCCCTTCTGCTACAGCCATGTAGGATGTGCCACTTCCCCTTTTCCATCCACCATGATTGTAAGTTTCCTGAGGCCTCCCTAGTCATGCTTCCTGTAGAGCCTGTTTAACTGTGAGCCAATTTTATAAATTACCCTATCCCAAATAGTTCTCTATAAGCAGTGCAAGAACAGCCTAAAACAGAAAGTTGGTACTGGGAGTGGGGTGTTCTTAGAAAGATACCTGAAAAAGTGGAAGCAACTTTGGAACTGGGTAACAGGCAAAGGTAGGAAGAGTGTGAGGGGCTCGGAAGAAGACAGGAAGATGAAGGAGAGTTTGGAACTTCCTAGAGACTTGTTAAATTGTTGTGACCAAAATGCTGATACTGCTATGGACAATGAAGTCTAGGCTGAGGAGGTCTCAGATGGAGATGAGAAACTTATTGAGAACTGGAGTAAAGTCATTCTTGCTATGCTTTAGCAAAGAGACTGGAAGTATTGTGCACCTGCTCTAGAGATCTGTGGAAGTTTGAACCTGAGAGTAATGATTTAGAGTATCTGGACTTTCCCAGACAAATGAAAGCTGAGGGATTTCATCAACATCAGATATGTCTTACAAGAAATGCTAAAAGGAGTATTTTAATTGGTATATAAAGGACGTTTATGAGCAATAAGTAATCATCTGAAGGTGCAAAAGTGACTTATAATAATAAGTACACAGAACAACACAGAATATTATAATGCTCTAACTGTGGTGTGTAAGTATCTTAAGTAGAAAGACTAAACTATAAACCAATAAAAAATAATAACTACAACAACTCTACAATACATAGTATAATTAGATATAAATAGTCACAAGAAAATTTTTAAAATATGGGGGATGAAGTTAAGGCTTAAAAGTCTTTGTTAGTCTTTTTTTTTGCTTGTTTGTCTTTGAAGACAATGCTAAGTTGTTATCAGCTTAAAATAATTGTTTGTAAGATTACTACTTAAAGCCTCATGGTAATTTCAAATTAAAAAACAGACAATGGTGACACAGAAAATAAATAGCAAGAAACTAAATCATATCACCAGAAAAAATCACCTTCACTAAAAGGAAGAAAGGAAGGAAAGAATATGGAAGAGAAAACAACAAAACAGCCAGAAAAATGAATGATAAAATGGCAGGAGTAAATACTTACATATTAATAATAACATTGAATGTAAAAGGACTAAACTCTCCAAAAGACGTATGGTGGTAGAATTTTATTTTATTTTATTTTATTTTTGCGATCTCGGCTCACTGCAAGCTCTGCCTCCCGGGTTCACGCCATTCTTCTGCCTCAGCCTCCCAAGTTGCTAGGACTACAGGTGCCCACCACCACGCCCGGCTAATTTTTTGTATTTTTAGTAGAGACGGGGTTTCACTGTGTTAGCCAGGTTGGTCTCGAACTCCTGACCTCGTGATCTGCCCGCCTCGGCCTCCCAAAGTGCTGGGATTACAGGTGCGAGCCACTGCGCCGGGCCCCAGAAGTTTTTTAAAAAAGAAGACCTATTAATTTGTTGCCTACAAGATACTCACTTCACGTATAAAGACATACATAGACTGAAAATAAAGGGATCAAAATGGATCTTTCATCCCAATGGAAACCAAATAAAAAAGAGTTTCTATACTTTTATCAGACAAAATTGATTTCAAGACAAAAACTACAAGAGACAAAAAAGATTAACATAAAATCAGAAAAGGTCAATTCAGCAAGAAGATAAGACAATTTTAAATATATGTGTACCCAACACTGGAGCACCCAGACATATAGAGCAAATATTATTACAGCTAAAGAGAGAGATAGACTCCAATGTAACAAATAGCCGGAAACGTCAACACCCTACTTTCAGTGTTAGACAAATATTGTGAACAGTAAATTAAAAAGAAATATCACACTTAATTTGAACTGTAGACCAAGTGGACCTAATAGATATTTACAGAATAGTTCATTTAAAAGTTGCTGCATAGACATTCTTTTTCTCAGAACATGGATTATTCTCAAGGATAGAACTTAGGTTTGGCCACAAAACAATTCTTAAAACATTCTAAAATATGGAAATCAAGCATTTTCTGTGACCACAATGGAACAAAACAAGGAATCTATATCAAGAAGTTTAGAAACTGTACAAATACATGGAAATTAAACAATATACTCTTGAATGACCAGTGCTTCAATGAAGAAATAAAGAAGAAAATTGAAAAAATTTATTGAAACAAATTATAATGGAATCACAGCATACAAAAACCTGTTGTATTCAGCTGAAACAGTACACAGAGGGAAGCTTTTAGGTATAGAAACCTACATCAAAAAAGAATAACATAAAATAAACAACCTAAGAATGCATCTTAACAAGAAAAGGAAAAGCAAAGCAAACCCAAAATTATTAGCAGAAAAAGAAGTAAGATCAGAGCAGACATAAATGTAATTTAAAAAACAATACAAATAATCAATGAAACAAAAATCTGGTTTTTTTTGAAAAGTTAAATCAACAAACCTTTAGCCACACTAAGGAAAAAAGAGAAAAGACCTAAATAAATAAAATCAGAGATGAAAAATGAAACATTACAACAGATATTGCTGAAATTCAAAGCACAATTAGTGGCTAACTACAAGCAACTATGTGCCAATAAATTGGAAAATCTAGAAGAAATGGACAAATTTCTAAACACTTAAAAACTACCAAGGCTAAACTATGAAGAAATCCAAAACCCAAACAGACAAGTAATGAGATAAAAGCCATAATAAAGGTCTCCAAGTAAAGAAAAGCCCAGGAACCAATGGCTTCACTTCTGAATTGTACTGAACATTTAAAGAAGAACTATTACTAATCCTACTTAAAGTATTCTGAAAAATAGAGGAGGGAATCCTTCCAAACTCATTCTATGAGGCCAATATTACCCTGATACCAAAACCCATTAAAGACAAAGAAAAGAAAGCTAGAGTACAATATCAATGATGAACACTGATTCAAAAATTTTCAGAAAACTATTCTCAAACCAAATTCAACAAGTGGTATTTATCCCTGGGATGCAAAGATGGTTTGGTGTACACAAATTAATCAATGTGATATATCCTATCAACAAAATGAAGGACAAATCTGCATGATCATTTCAATTGATTCTAAAAAGCATTTTATAAATTCAACATCCCTTTATGATAAAACCTTAAAAAACAGGGTATAGAAGGAACATACCTGAACATAATAAGAACAACGTATGACAGACCCACAGCTAATATCATTTTGAGTAGGGAAGAACTGAAAACCTTTTCTCTAACATCTGGAAAATGACAAGAATGCTCATTTTCACCACTGCTATTCAACATTATAACAGAAGTCCTATCTAGAGCAATAAAAGAAGAGAAATATATAGTAGGCATTCAAATTGGAAAGGAAGAAATCAAATTATCCTTGTTTGCAAATAATATGATCTTATATGTGGAAAAACCTAAAGACCTCACCAAAAAATGATTGGAAGTGATAAACAAATTCTTTAAAGTTGCAGGACACAAAACGAACATACAAAACTTAGTAGTGTTTCTATATGCTAACAATAAACAAACTGAAATGGAAATGAAAAAATGTAGTCCTACTTATAATGGCAACAAATACAATTAAATACCTAGGAATTGACTTCATTAAAGAAGTGAAATATCTCTGTAATGAAAACTATAAAACACTGATGAAAGTAAAGTGGATACCAAAAATTGGAAAGATATTTCATGTTCATGGATTGAAAGAATCAATATTGTTAAAATGTCCATATTACCCAAAGAAATCTACAGATTCAGCTCAATCCCTATTAAAATACCAATGACATTCTTGACAGAAATAGAAAAGAACAGTCCTAAAATTAATATGGAACCGAGAATAGCCAAAGCTATTCTAAGCAAAAAGAACAAAACTGGAGGAATTACATTACCTGGCTTTAAATTATGCTACAGAGCTACAGTAACCAAAAGAGCATGGTACTGGATAAAACAGATACATAGACCAGTGGAACAGAATAGAGAACCCAGAAAGAAACCTACACATCTACAGTAAACCCAGTTTTGACAAAGGTGTAAAGAACATTTATCGCAGAAAGGACAGTCTCTCATTAAATGATGCTGAGAAAACTGGATATTCATATGCAGAAGAATGAAACTAGACCCCTGTCTCTCACCATGTACAAAAATCAAAATGAATTAAAGACTTAAATCTAAGGCCACAAACTATGAAACTACTACAAGAAAACATTATGGAAACTCTCCAGGACATTGGTCTAAACAATGATTTTTTGAGTACTATTCCACAAGCACAGGAAAGAAAAGCAAAAATGGACAAATGGGATTTTATCAAGTTAAAAAGCATCTGTACATCGAATGAAACAATCAACAAGGAGAAGAGATAACCCACAGAATGAGATAAAACATTTGCAAACTACCCATCTGACAAGGGATTAATAACCAGAATATATAAGGAGCTCAAACAACTCTATAGAAATAAATCAGATAATTCAAATAATGGGCAAGAGATTTGAATAGACATTTCTCAAAAGAAGACATACAAATGGCCAACAAGCATATGAAAAGGTGCTCAATATCATTGGTTATCAGAGAAATGCAAATCAGAACTACAATGAGGTATCATCTCACTCCGGTTAAAATGGCTTATAGCCAAAATACAGACAATTAAGTGCTGACGAGATGTGGAGAAAAGAGAACTCTCATACACTGTTAGTGGTAATGTCAGGTAGTACAACCACTATGGAGAAAGGTTTGGAGGTTCCTCGAAAAACCAGGAATAGACCTACTATATGATCCAGCAATTCCACTGCTGGGTATGCACTCAAAGGAAAGGAACTCGATATATCTAAGAGATATCTGCACACCCATGTTTGTTGCTGCACTGTTCACAATAGATATGACTTAGAAGCAACCTAAGTGCCCATCAACAGATGAATGGATAAATACAATGTGGTACTCATACACAATGGAGTACTATTTAACTAGAAAAATGAATGAGGTTCAGTCATTTGCAACAGCATGGATGGAACTGGAGTTCATTATGTTAAGTGAAATCAGCCAGGCATAGAAAACAAGCATTGCATGTTCTCACTTATTTGTGGTATCTAAAAATTGTAACAACTGAAGCCATGGAGATAGAGCGTAGAAGGATGGTTACCAGATGCTGGGAAGAGTTGTGGGAGTGGGTTGGTGGGAGCTAGGGATGGTTAATTGGTACAAAAAAATAGCCTGAACAAAAAAGGCCTAATTTTAGATAGCACTACAGGGCAACTATAGTCAATACTAATTTAATTTTACATTTAAAAATAACTAAAACAGTATAATTGGATTGTTTATAACACAAAGGATAAATGCTTGAGAGGATGGATACCCCATATTTCATGATGTGATTATTACATATTACATATCTGTAAACATTTATAAATAGTTATACCTCCTATGTACCTACAAAAATTAAAATAAAATAAAATTAAATCAGTATTTTGACTTCTTTATCTGAGATTTTTAAAATTTATTTTTGATTTTGATCCATTGCTAGAAAATTATTGTGTTCCATCGGAGGTGTAATATTTTCCTTGCTTGTTCACATTTCCTCTTGCCATACCTTTGTATCTGAGAATCTGGTGTGACAGTTGCTTCTTCTAATTTTTTGAATTTATTTTCATAAGAGAGGACTTTTTCCTGAAGATACATATGTGTGTATATATATACACATATACATATATATACATATGTGTGTATATATATACACATATACATATATATACATATATGCATATATATACACACACATACACATATAAATATAGGTAGATATAAATATAGATATAGAAATAGATATAGATAGATATGGTGCTTTGACTTTTATTTGGGCTATATGTAGTAGTATAATATCTGTATGATTTTTTTTGGCTACAAATAGTATCAGTGTTATTTTTGATTTCCTTGGTGTCTTAGGGTGCAGTTATTAGTAAAGACTATGGTGAAGTTTAGGATGCCAGGTAGGGCAGTCTTTGGGCCCCAGTGGTTGCAAGGGTAGGCTGAATATGCCTCTTCTTAGATGAGAGGGTGGCTTATGACACTCATGTTAGTGGGTCCTGGCAGGATGAGTCTTGGTCTTCCATGTGACTTTCTTGGGTGCCAGTAGTTACAGTGATGGTCTTGGCATGTCGGTGGTTTCTGGGGTTTCTCCACAGCAGGTGTGATATGGATGATTGCAGTAGTGGTCATGGAGCAACCCATTAGAATCCAAGGATTGTGTACTGGTTTTGGTGGTGGCGTTAGCAGGTTGGGTATGCTAGTACCCCTGTGTGCTGGTGGTAGGTTTGGGTGGATTCCAACTGTGGTGGTACCAGCATGTTGTCTCAACCCAAACTCAGACCTTGGCAAGAATGTTCAGTTGCCAACTGTGGTGGACTGGGCTGGGGAATCCCCAGGCCCCTGGACAGTGTGCCCAAGTAGTGGGGAAAGGGGACTGGGATGGCAGATCTGTCCTCAGGCCCCTTGGTAGTACATTCAGGCACTGGCTGTGATAGTCAGTGGCAGGGTGGTTTCTAGGTTGTTGATGGGATGCTCAGGTATATGTAGTAGTGGGTGTAGTGTCAGCTTGCCATTTGGGAGGGCAGGGCCACTCTCTGTGTGTGCAGGGTAGGCAGGTAGTTGTGGCAAGTATGGTTTTCTTGCACCTTGGTCTCATGGCAGCACACAGTAGTGCCAGTGGGATTTGTCCTCAAGGTGCACGAAAGTGCTCAGCCTCTCCTCTTTCTCCTTTGTTTGTTGGTAGCAGCAGCCGTGTTAGTCTCAGCCCTATGGCAGGATGTGGATCTTTGGAAGCTGGGCTCTCAGAATGGTACCAACTGTGTGAGTATCACTGGGGAGGGAAGGGTCACTCTTAGTGGGAGCACTATATATATGTAGTTGTGAGGAGTGCTGTTTGCTTTTGCTTCAGTCCCATATTGCAGTGGTGATGGGATTTGTCCTTGGGATGCATGAAGGTTCCTGGCCTTCTCTGTCCCCCAATGGCCTGGTTGCAGCAGTGGCAGCATCAGCTCTGGGGCAGAATGCAGTCCTTTGGGTGCTTGGCTCTCAGAATGGTGCCAAGCTGTAGTTTCTCAGGGCTCAGAAGCCTGTTGGCCTCAGTGTGAGTTCCCTCTCTACAGCAGTGCCTCTATATAATCCTTAGGCAGCTTTCTATGTTAGTCTTGTGGCCTCCTTAGGTCAAGGGGCCCTCTCATACCTTTGACTATACAAGTCCGTGATGGGAATGTGGAGCCCTGGGCAGCTGTCACTTAACTCTTACACCGCATCTAGGAGCTTCACTTGGCTCCGGCCATTCCCAGCCGAATAGAGTGCTTCACTTTTGTCTACTTCTTAGCCTTCAGTACTTCCTGTCACTTCCCTGTTGAATCCCAGTTTTCTCTCTTAGATGATATATTCAAAGTGTGAGTATCTCCTTTTGCTCCTTTCCATGAAAAAAGTGAATACTAGCTGCATATAGTCAGCCATTTTGTATTTGCTTTCATGGGAAACTTATTACAGTTTCAGTCTCATTACTCATTATGAGTTTGTTGAGGTTTTCTATGTCTTTATTGTTAAATTTTGATAGGTTGTATGTGTCCTGGAATGTTTCCATTTCTCCTAGGGTTTTCAATTTGTTGACATATAGTGGTTCATAATAGTCTCTAATATTTCTTTGTATTTCTGTGGTCTCAGCTGTTTTTGTTTCTGATTTTATATATTAGGGTCTTTTCTCTTTTTTATTCATTAATCTACCTAAAGATTTGTCAATTTTATCTTTTCCAAAACAACTTTTTATTTCATTGATATTCTGTTTTTTTGGTCTCAATTTTATTTGTTTCTGCTCCGATATTTATTATGTATTTCCTTCTACTAATTTTGGATTTGGTCTGTTGTCAGTTAACTAGTTCCCTGAGGTGCATTATTGGGTTCTTTGTTTGAATTTTTTCTTTGATATAGATGTTTATTGCTGTGTATTTCTCTCTTAGTACTACTTTTGCTGTATCTCATAGTTTTTGATATGTTGCATTTCCATTTTTATTTGTTACAATAAATTTTAAAATTATCTTCTTAATTTCTCCATTGAATAATTAGTCATTCAAGAGCATATTGTTTATTTTCTATGTGTTTATGTATTCTCTGTGGTTTCTTTTATTATTGATTTCTAGTTTTATTCCATTGTGGTCTAAAAAGATACTTGATATGATTTCTATTCATTTGAATCTGTAGAGACTTGTTTTGTGGCCTAACATACGGTCTATTCTGGAGAATGTTTTATGTGCTGATGAAAAGAATGTATATTTTGGAGCAGTAGGGTAGAATGTTCTGTAAATGTCAGTTAAGACTATTTGGTCTAGTGTGTAGTTTAGCTCCGTGTTTCTTTGTTGATTTTCTTTCTCAACGATTGGTCTATTCCTGAGAGTGAGATGTTTCAGTTCCCTATTATTGTTTTGGAATACTCTCTCTCTTTCTAGTTCTATTAATATTTGCTTTATATACTTGGTAGCTCTGGTGTTGATGCATAAATATTTATAATTGTTAAATTCTCCCTGAATTGACCCATTTATCATTATGTAGTGGCATTCTTTGTCTGTTTTATACTCTTAAGCATATAGTCTATTTTATCTGCCATAAGTATATTTACTCCTGCTTTTGATTGGTTTCCAATTGCATGGAATAACTTTCCACCTCTTCACTTTCAGCCTATGTGTGGCCTTACAGCGAAAGGATTCTTGTAGGCAGCATATAGTTGTATATATTTTCTTTATCCATTCAGCCACTCTGTGACTTTTAATTAGAGAGTTGAGTCTGTTGACATTCAGTGTTATTGTTGATAAGTAAAGACTTACTACTACCATGTTGTTTCTTGTTTTTTGGTTGTTTGAGCCTCCCTCCCTCCCTCCTTCCCTCCTTTCCTTCCTTCCTTCCTTCTTTCCTTCCTTCTTCTTTTCTTTTCTTACTGTTTTCTTTTGCGTTAAGTAATTTTCTGTTAGTAAGTTTTAATTCATTGCTTTTCAGATTTTTACTGAATATATTATAGGTTTCTGCATTGTGGTTAAAAAAAGCATCTTATTGATATAAGAAGTTATATTAAGAAGATGGGAACTTATCTTAGGTCACAAAGAAATGAATAGCAACAACAAAAAAATGAAAATAAAACTCTACAGTTTAGCTCCACCCCCCTCACATTTTGACTTTAATGTTTCAGTTTCTATCATTTTGTAATACCTATCTCTAATAGGTTGCTTTACAAAATATAATTTTTGATACATTTTTCTTTGGGATTTTGTATGAGTTATGAGTATATTGCATACCACAGTTACAGCATTAGTGTATTTTGCATTTGTCCATGTACTTAATTTATTTGTGTTTTATACCTTCAAATGTTTTCTAATTGCACAGGATTTTTTTTTCTTTTAGACTGAAGAACTTTCTTTAGCATCTATTGTAAGATGGGTCTGGTGGTGGTGAATTGTTTCAACCTTTGTTAGTCTGGGAAAGACTTTATCTCTTCTTCATATTCAAATAATAGTTTTGCTGGATACAGTATTTTTGGATGATAGTTTTGTTTTGTTTTGTTTTGTTTTGTCCTTCAACACTTGGAAAAATGTCATCCCACTCCTTCCCGGCTTGTATGGTTTCCATTAGGATATATGCTTCCAGATTAATTGGAGTACCTTCAGATCTTATTTTCTTCTTTTCTATTGCTGCTTATAGAATCCTCTCTTTGTCCTTGACCTTTGAGAGTTTGAATATTAAATGCCTTGGCATAATTTAATTTGGGTGCCTTGTGTTTGGTGTTTTCTGACCTTCCTGTGCCTGGATACTTATCTTTTTCTCAAGTTTTAGATTTTTTTCTGTTATTATTTCTTTAAATGAGCTTTTCCACCCTTGTTCTTACTCAACTCCCTCATGAATACTAATAATTCTTAGATGTGGGATTTTAACATAATTTTCTGTATCTTCCAGGTGATCTTCATATTCTTTATGTCCTCTGACTGTGTATTTTCAAATAGCCTATCTTTAAGCTTACTGATTTTTTTCTCTGCTTTATCCATTCTTCTGTTGGGAGCCTCTGTTGAATTTTCCAGCTCAGCAAATGTAGTACTCATTTCCAAGATTACTGTTTTTTAAAAAATTATTTCAATCTCTTTGTTAAATTTCTGTGATAAATTTCTACTTTGGTTTTCTGTATTATCTTGGAGATCACTGAGTTTCCTTAAAACTGCTATTCTGAACTCTTGATCGGAGAGTTCACATTTTGCTAACTTATGAGTGTCATTCACTGGTTTCTTGCTTTGTCTGTTTGTGGATGCCATGTTTCCCTGTTTGCAGTTGTTTCTTGTGGATAAACATCTATGCTTTTGCATTGAAGGATTAGTTATTTATTCCAGTTTTCTTTATCTGGCTTGTTTTGGTTTCTATTCTATATTTGCTTAGATATTCTTTGTAATATAGCTGTTGATTTTCTGTCTTTTGTTTCCTTTTCACTATGCTTCTGCCTCCTTTTTGGCACTAGATAGTGCCTTAAGCCCAGGTTACTCTTAGTTCTAGTAAACAATTACAGTTCTGCCTGTCCATATAGGGGGAGTTTTCAAAGGAGATATACTTGTATTTCAGGAAGGCTGGCTAGGAATTGATGTTCAGGGGACTTGTGACCTCCTACCATGTGGTGCTGCCAAACAGTCGCTCTTATTTGGCATCTCCTTTATGTGAGTTACGGAGCAGAGGTTCCAGGGCTGGGAATGGTAGTTCTTTCTCTCATCTTTGTCTCTGTCTTCAGGTATATCTCTCCCTTTAGGCACTTGCGGTGCTTCCCTAGGATTAAGGCAGGGATAGATAGGTCTGAAAGGAAGCCCACGTCCACCTTTGTGTTACTTTTTCCAGTATAGAAAACATGAGTTGGGAGGACATTTTCTGCATTCTGGATGAGGGGTAGAATGGGAGCGAGGAGCATTGTGGATATAAAAATATATTTCTCTTACTGTCTGCTCAGAGTTTTAAAATTTTCTATGGCCCTGGAAACTCTCATTCTCATATTTGAGTTCTGGAATATTGCTGGTGATAATCTTGGTGAGGCATATTTGTTTGGGGTTTTCTGTTGGGGAGGGAATGAAGCCAGCTTGCTTCCATGTCACCAGTTTGGAACCAGAACTCTAGCTCAAAATATTTTAAAATGTCATTGTGATTTTTTGACATATAGTTATTTTGAACTGTGTTGCTTAGTTTAAAACTATGTGAGGATATTTAAGTTACACTTTGTTATACATTTTCTAGATTAATTTCAGTGTTTGAAGGGAATATTCTCTGTGTAATGTTGAGCTTTTTGGTCAATTTTAATATAGTTCCTTTGTATACTTGCAAAAGATTTTCTCTTCAATTAGAGATGCTGTTCTCTACATGTCAATTGTGTCTAATTTAATGTTTTCATTGTTTTATTCAAATTTCTATATTTTAGTTTGTTTTTCTATTTCCCTATTCTATCAATTACTAAGAAAATAGTGTTAAAGTTTTCCAGGGTGGTTGGTGATTTGTCTGTATTTTCAGTCCTATCAAATTTTCTTTTATATATTTCAAAGTTATGTTATTATGTTCATATAAATTTAGAATATTTTAATCTTCCAATTGGATTGATCACTTTATTTTTAAGAAGCTTTCCTGTCTGTCCTTAGCATTACTTGTCTCCTTAATGGTTTACTTCGATATTAGTATAGCTACATCATCTTTTGATTTTGGTGTACCTTTTATATTATTCTCATTTTTTACCTTCAGCTTACTGAATTATTATATTTAATATGTATCTCTGTAAGAAGTATATATATATTTGTGTTTTATTTAGTCAATCATTTCATTAGCATATCTTGTTTATTTATATGCATTGTAATTAGTAATATATTTGAGTTAATGCCACTATATTGCCTAATCTTTCATTCAGCTTCCATTTTTTCTAAATTATTTTTGTTCTCTTTCTTGTCTTTTTTTAGATTGACTAGATTTTAGTTATTTTTCACTTTGTATTAGCATGGTAACTATATACTCTCTTAATATTATTTTAGTGGATACCCTAGATATTACAGCATGAATCCTTTACTGTTTCCTATCTTTAAACACAGTAACTCCATTTAAACTCTTTTCAATGTCTGTGATGTTGTAATTGTGTATTTTGAATCTCTATATATTTTAAACTCCATAAGACATTATTATTGGTATTGTTCAGCATCAATATTCATCTTGATTTACCTATGTATTTATGCTTTCCTGTCTCTTGCTTGCTTGCTACATTTCCTTGTTTGCATCTGGTTCCTTTTTCCCAAACAGCACCCTTTTACCATTTCTGTGAATGTGAGTCTAGATGGTGAAAAATTACACTGGTTTTTGTTTTTTATATAAAAATGTCTTTTTGTTAACTCTCATTCTTTAATAATCCTTTTTTTCCTATTATAGTATTTTAGGTTGACAATTATTTTCTTTCAGCACTTTGAGGCTTTCGTTGAATTTATTTCTGAATTCTTTTGTCCCTGTTGAGGTAAACAGTTGGATTAATTATTAATACTTTGAATATAATGTATCTTTATTTAAATATATTTTCTTATTTCTTGTTTTTATGGAGCTAAAATTAACCATTTTAATTATTTTATAGTATATATTCATTTAGTGGTTTTTAATATTCTGATTTCTTTTAAGAATTTTTTCTTTGTATTTTTATCAGGTTTACTATGATATTCTTAACGTGTGGTTTTATTATTATATTTACTATTTGGGCTTCATCTTTTCCTTGGTTCCATCTTTCATTTGATTTCTTTCTCCAATTTTAGAAAATTCAGTTATCATGTCCTCATATATTGCGTCTCTTCTCTCTTTCTCCATTCCTGTTTTGAGACTTATTTTCTGACCTATTTTCCAATTCACTGAATTTCTCTTCTGGTATATTTATTTTGCTGTTAAAATCATCAACTGAGGCCAGGTGCAGTGGCTCATGCCTGTAATCCCAGCACTTTGGGAGGCCGAGGTGGGTGGATCACCTGAGGTCAGGAGTTCGAGACCAGCCTGGCCAATGTGGTGAAACACCATCTCTAATAAAGATACAAAGATTAGGCAGTCATGGTGGTGGGTGCCTATAATCCCAGCTACTTGGGAGGCTAAGGCAGGAAAATCGCTTGATCCCGGGGGGCAGAGGTTGCAGTGAGCCAAGATCGCGCTACTTCACTCCAGCCTGGGTGAAAGAGCGAAACTCCATCTCAAAACAAAACAAAACAAAAATCATCAATTGAATTCTTAATTTTGATGATTTTATTTTTAGTTCTAGAACTTTTTATAGGTTCAGTTTTCTCCAAATATTCATAATATTTTCTTAAGTATACCTGTCATTTGGTATTTAAAAACCCATGTCTGATATATTTATTATGTTTATTTTCTGATTTATTTTTTCCTTTTTTATCATGTTGTCTTATGCCCTGGTTTGTGTTCTCATTCTTTTATTTAGTGTTGGATATTGTATATAAAAATTATAGAAAGAATTTGAGCCCTAATATGACATCTTTTCAAATAAAAGATTACCCTTACCCCTTTGCTAAACTGGCAGATGACGGCTGTGGGAACTCACAGTATTGGATCATCTTAATCAAATTTCATTGATTGAAAGGCCTGGTCCCTGAGAGCTGGTGTAATTTCAGTCTATCCTTATTTCTAGGACATAAACCCTTGTCGGCCCAACCTATTCCCCCTGCCATAGAATCTTGACTTCAGTTTTTCTCCCCTAACCTCATCAGACTTTCAAAATAATTGTTTATTTAGCCTCTTAGGGGCCTATTCCAGAAGGAAAGATCCAGCTAACCTGTCTTGGTTTCCTTATTTTTTATCTTGGCTCCACAATATTTTGTCATGTTTTTAGTTTTCTAATTCCTTCTCAGACTTTTAAAAGATTTATGCCAGGTTTGCTAATTGTTTTGGGGGAAGGTTGGTCCTTATTACCCCTTGTTACCTAGTTCACCTTTATACAAAATAGAAATTTGCTAGTTTAAAAAATATCCTTATTTGGCCAAATAAACAAATTTGCAACCTTTTGTGAGATCTCCAGAGTCTTTTTGTTGGGAGTTTAGTTATCCATGAAATCCATTAGTTTAATGGCTACTGATTAAAGGGACACGAAAGAAATAAAATTATCAGTCCTTGTGATCAAAGAGCTTTCTATGTAGTTAGGAAATCATATTTAACATGGGTGAAGCAATTAGTGACTTATAGAATATGGGATTTATGCAAGGCTTTGATTGGGTAGCACAACCTCAAACAGCAGTTAAGAATTCACATAGAAGATAGGGCTAGAGCTAGGTTTGAAAAATAAGGATAGCCAGAGGGAGGGGGAAGGGTGTTTCAGGCAGGGAACAACATAAGCTAAGGCTTAATCATCATTGAACTGATTTAATTGATACCTTGATGACTGAATAGTTTATCCCTTAATCCCTCTTTCCCTTGGTTTATTGTTAATACTAATCAGGCTGTGCTGAAAGCTTGGGAATTCATTGGAGCACACCGTGATACATGTGTTAATTTGACTGCCTGTGATTCTTTTAGCAGACCCAGAAGTGCAGCTAACATGCAGGTGATTCTATAAAGTCTGCATAGTCCCCCAGCTGGATGTTTTATAATCAGCCCTACCTCAGGAGAACCTCAGCTAATCCAGCTATTTTTATCTAAGGCTCAGTTGGAGAAATCCCTTGTATTCATTCCCCTGCCTTGGTACTGAAGTGAGACATTTGTGACTATAATTCTAAAGCATAAGCCACACTGGTAAAGATTGAGAAATACCCACGTTATACTTGCCTATTCATGATTCTGATTTCACCTGGCTGATGTGACTACTTTTTAGAGCTCAATATTTTTCTCTGTGAATTTGCTTAAGATGAGTGAGGCATCTTTTGCAACTGCTAAGGGCATGAAGCCTCTATTTTTTAGATACTCGATGAGTCTGAATTTCTGGTGGTGGTGGTAGGGACTAGGCAAGGTAGTATAGTGAGTATACATTTTACTTCATAAACTCAGGTATACAAGAAATATTTATATGTTCCTTTAAATCAAGTTTAATCTACCCTGAGCTCCTAATTTATTAGGCTGATTAGAAACTCAGTCTCATTTATTCTTTGTACTTTCTCCTGTCTCTCAGAATGATTGCATTGTGCAATCATTCTGGAAATTAGTACAGAACAGGACTTGTAGAGAGGACCCTTTGATCTTTTGTTTATACTGATCACCACTGGCATACTCCTTGTCCAAGTCAGCACAATTCCTTGAAGGTAAGTTCCACTGTGGCTTCCATGGATTTGTGCCAACTCTTAGAACTCCAGTGTCCAGGATTGATCCTTTTTGGATATTACTATACATCAATTGTCCTGTGAGGTCCTGCCATTATCCCATGGTTCTATGAAGAAAAGGGCATCTGAACATGGTTCCCTCCTTAGTCTTTTAGAATCATTTCTTTTTTCAGAGGCAAACATGAAAGCATAATGGCAAGTATTATGAAGTTGCCTCAAAGCAATGCTACCAGTAGACATCTCTTTCTTCCACTGGGTGAAAGGGGGTTGTGGGAATCTGGCAACTAAGAGAGGTATTGGGGCAGAGGTTGAACTTTCCAGTCATTAGTTAATTTACTGGCCACGTATTTGGTTTCAGGCCCTAAGCAATGAATAAGACCTGGTCTACACCCTCAGGCAGATTTTATTCAAGCAGAGAGTGAAGAATATGGTAGAAAAGGGGGCCCTTTATTACTACTGACCTCAGCTTCTGAGGGGAACACCTTAAATCTCAGCTCTCAAATTGCCTTTTTCCATCTCCTTGGTAGTTATGAATCAATCAGTCTTTGGAGGTGCTTGGCCTGTAACTGTAGGAATAGATGTGTGTGTCTATTTTTATACTAGATGCTCTTGGGCTGTGTCCTCAAAGGATAGAACTGTGTAGGTCTGTCACTTCTGAAATCTCTGGCTTTACAAGACTTCCCACTGCAGATAAGGACACTAACTTCTCTTATCTGCTTGTCCCTAGGTTCCTCTCTCTGGTGAGATACCGACTTTACCTGCAGAGCTGGATAGCTTTTATCCCTGAACTATATACCACAGACACTCAAGATTAGTGCCAGGACAGGAGAAAGGGTAATTGTTTCGGGGAAAGAGAATTGTGTAGGTGGTAGTTGTTTAAAAAACTGGGGGCTAGAGTGGTATTTAGTCAAATATAGCTCCCACAGAGCAATGAAAAGGCCTTTTGGCATCTTTTTCAAAGAGCTCAACACTTACATGCTTTGTGCTCTGATGGGGAAAGTGTTTAGAATGTTTCAGCCTCTAAAAAAATCCCTCACCTGTTTTAGTTGTATATCACATTTTTGTTGAAGCCTCTGAAATACTAAAATTGTGTCAGGTTTTTATTAATTCAGTGATGCTGTATTGTAAATCAGAAGGTTTAAGTCCTTGGCCCATACTGTCTTAATTTTCCAACCCTCTGTGCAAACTGCAACTATTACTTGATAAGTATCTGAATACACTTCTTGTCAAGTATATATTTATCTTTAAAAACTTGGTTCTATAGAGACCCTTTTATGTGTAATTTTGACTTCATATTTTGTAAACCTGTATTGATTTTTTTTTCATCTGCACACAATTGGGATTCCTTTTTAGTGTTTTATCCTTTTTAACAAATGTGAGTAAATCTAAATGAAGCTTTTAGAGAGAGTTCTTAAAATTGCCCTAATGACTTAGGGGTATCAAGGTTATAGCCATCCATTTTCACTTGGGCAGAAGGCAATTAATCATGAGCTATCAGCATGTTAAACCACATTCTCCTCATAGGATGTTAGCTTCTTAAATATATGTCTTCCTATCACTTGAGATCTATGTGAGAGAAAGAAGGGTAGTAGACATAACTGGGGTGTATATATAGGAGAACCACATGGTTTCCATAATTTTTCCATAGTCCTTCTCCTTAGCTTTTATGGGGACCCCACATGCTTTCTGTATCTTGAGAAAACCTGATCTTAGAAAGGAATCAGAACATACTCTTAGTAGAGCCTGAGTAACTTAATGACTTAAAATGTCACTATCCAAAAAGATTTGCATTTGATTAAGTTGACAAAGCCCAAAATAAGACATTTCCCAGGAGATTTTCAAGCATCATTCCTCTAGTGGGAAGGGTATTATTCTGCACCCCCCTCCCTCCAGAATCACCATTTGAGGTCTCCCTAATCTTTTTTTCTAAATCTATTCCTAACTAGTATCCATGCTGAGTAGCAGTTGAACTATAGCTGATCACGTTTTTGACACTGTGTGTTTATGGGATTGGGGAGGGGAAGAGAATGAAGATGCAAAGAGGAGGAACATTGATAAGAGAGGAAGCAAGTCTGCCATCATGTGTCTATCCACTATGGGCTGAATGGGGCTATATGTTTTGGAAAGATGGAAAGGCATGCATAATTCCTGGTTCATACAATAAGCATTTTATGACTTTGGTGATTAAATGAGATAAAAGTTTGAAATTTATTAAACTACATTTGGAGTCAGGTCAATCTAGGGCTTGTATATCATCCTAACTTCTTCTTAACTACGTATTCTTGAATGAGTCGTTTATTCTCTCTAGCCTTGAATTTCTCAAATGTAAATGGGCATCATGCCTATCTACTGTTAAAAGGATGTCATGAAAAACAAATGAGATAATAGATATAAAAAGTACTTTACAAACTCAAAAGCTAGAAAGTGCTATATAAAGCTGAGATGTTTGTAACTTGGGATAATCATTTAAGAACATTCAGCTGATAGCTTTAACACCTTCCTCTCCCCTAAACTGCATTGCCTTTCACTTCCCTGGCTTGGAAAGGCCACAGTGATGTGTAAGTGGTGGCCTTACATGGGTAAACAGGATAGTTTAGTGCTCCTTGGCAGTCACACGGCTCCCCACATGCAGAACAGCCGTTCACTTGGCCTAATGATCTACTCTTGCTACTTTTAAACTCTTTATTTTTGAATAAAAAGTCCCACATTTTCATTTTGCATTTAGTCCTCAAATATGAGGACTGGTCCTGCTCTTGGACTGCCTTCTGTTCCTTTGTGCAGTGATGGGAACCAGAAGTTCCTTTATGAACCCAGGGATAGAGGCAGCCATATGGAAGTTAGCTGAGAGTTTGGCTGGGAAGTTTGCTAGAGGCGGTTCAGTGGCAGGGGTGAAGTGGCTCCCTAGATGAGGGTTGTGGAGTAGTTAGTCTGAGCTGAAGATCAAATGTGTGTGGGTCGCAAACATCAGGGTGTCCCTGTGCTAGCAAATGCCATGCTGGAGTCTAATCAGCAGTAAGAATCATCAGAGCCCAGCCATGCTAAGAGAAAACAACTCAGAGTTCATCAGTCTCTGACTTCATCAGCAAATGCGGAGTGAACACTGAGCAGATAGACAAGGCACATTGTTGCAGAGACCCAAAGAATTAGGGAGTCAGAGGACAATTACAGGAATCCATGCATGATTGTGGGCCTCCCCTGCATTTCATTCTGCCACAAAGGTGTATAATGGTTACACTGAAGAAATAGAACTTAATAACGTTAATTCACAAAGCATCTGTATTCTACCTATTTTCCTCACTGCCTGCTCAAACCTGCTTCGAAGTTTGGTTCTTTCCTTGCTACTGGAGAAAATTTTGGCAGATACTAAAGCTCTTAGATAACTAAAAGTTCTCTGGTTGCATCTTGCCATAACAATTGCCTCATTTCCATAATTAAAATATCAAGTTCTATGTAATAGTCAATATTCTGAAGGTCACTTGTCGTTACAGTTTTTCCCCTCTCTGAAAATGGTTTACTTCAGGCTTGGAGACCTGTAGTAGAAAATGGGGCACATTTTTTACCTTTTCTACTTTTCTTTAGGCAGTTCCTCTTACTCCTTGACTCCTTCTTGACTCCTTCCTCCAATTTGATAGCCCTTTTTTTTGGTGACAGAGTCGTCTCCCTCTGCTGCCCAGGCTGGAGTGCTGGAGTGCAGTGGTGCAATCTCAGCTTATTGCAACCTCCGCCTCCCAAGTTCAAGCGATTCTCCTGCCTCAGCCTCCCAAGTAGCTGGGATTACAGGTGTCCGCCAACACGTCCGGCTAATTTTTCTATTTTTAGTAGAGACGGGGTTTCCCCATGTTGGCTAGGCTGGTCTCAAACTCCTGACCTCAAGTTATCTGTCTGCCTTGGCCTCCCAAAATGCTGGGATTACAGGCATAAGCCACCGCATGCTGCCCCGATAGCCACTGTTTATGAACCCTTTGGGTCATACTGTGTAGAAGCATGAGAATTAAGGAACAAGAAAAATCTTACCTGAAAGGTAGGTATTATTGTGGTCTGACTTTTTTTTTAAGAGACAGGGTTTTGCTCTATTGCCAAGGCTGGTCTTGAATTCCTGGTCAGAAACGATTCTCCCACCTCATCTTCCAGAGTAGCTGGGACTACAGGTGTGAGCTGTTGCACCCAGCTGTGGTCTGACTTTGATGTCCTGCTTGGTAGGTGTTTAAACCTGACTATTCAGTTGTCTTCATGGGTTATTTGGTGATGTCCTACCTCAAGGTTCCTTTACAAAATTAAAGTCTCTCTCTGTATCGCCATTAAGGAACTACCTCCCACTCTTGCCATCTCTTGATTTTGA
Organism: Gorilla gorilla gorilla; assembly: GCF_029281585.2. Taxonomy (NCBI): domain Eukaryota; kingdom Metazoa; phylum Chordata; class Mammalia; order Primates; family Hominidae; genus Gorilla; species Gorilla gorilla. The sequence continues at coordinate 132,938,740 of NC_073247.2, forward strand.
TAGTATGCCTCTAGTCTCTTTCTGCTTAGGTCCCATTGTTCCAGGCTAGAAACCTTCTTGAGACAGAGTATTAAAGAAAGCTTACTTCTGGTCCGCAGTAGGCTGAATAATGGTATCCCAAAGATGTCAATGTCCAAATCTCTGGAACCTGTGAATACAGAATCAAAGGGACTTTGCAGATATGATTCTGGATTTTGAGATGAGGAGATTATCTGAGATAACCTGGGAAGGACTGATTCCTTATAAGAGGGAGGCAGGAGAGCAGAGGTAAGAGAAGGCAGTGTGACAATAGAAGTAGAGATTGAGGTAATGTGGCCACAATAAAGGGAGTCTGGAAGTCTCTAGAAGCAGGAATTGATGAGGAACAGATTCTCTCATGGAGCCTGCAGAAGGAACTAACCCTGCCAAAACCTTGACGTTAGCCCTTTAAGACTGATTTTGGACCTCTTAACTCCAAAACTGTGAGATAATAAATTTGTGTTGTTTTAAGCCACGAAGTTTGTGGCAATTTATTACAGGAGCAATGGGAAACTAATACATTGTCCAAATGAGATACTAAAGAGCCATTTATGTGGACAAACTTTAAGTGTGTAGGCTACTGTCAGTGCACCGTCCTGTCTTTCCTGTATTGTCAGAGCCACTAGACAGCCACAACTGTTGCCCTTTAGATTTCCAAGTTAGACACCAGGCTCTTGTGACCCCCAAATGTCTGAGGACCAAAAGTAAAGCTCTCTGAATCTTTCAGAGGTCACTCTTACTTGGCTTGGGGTAAGGGGGAAAGCAACAACTCCCTTTTTCTATTGGGAGAATGAAGAGTAATATTACAAGAAATCAATAACTATTAATATTTCTGAAAGGGATTGTTTCTTTCCAATTTCCAACCCCTCTTCAAACTCAACTCTTTATGCCAGGAGGAGATATTACACTACACTAAGGGTGTCAAAATAGGGTTTGGACCCCATTTTGGGCATTGGTGGTTCAAGAGCCTCACTTTGGAATGTAAGCATACTTGGAATGTAGGCATACTTTGGAAATGTAGGCATAAAAAATAGTCAGCTATTTTTAATTCTTAGTCTTTTGAGGTGTCAGATTAAACAGATTCAAAGGGCCACAGTTTAGTATATATTTATATTCATGAATTCCCTCTCATAAAAGCCCAGGTGCCATCTTGGAGGTGAGCAGGAGGATGGGAGAGAACATTTCAAAGACTGTGAAGTTACCTAAAGAGACTCAGTTACTTGAAAATTTGAAATGATTAGATTGGGCTGAAATGAACAAACTGAGTTAGATAAATTTTTCTCTTTTATCAAATGCATGAGTGTGTATAAGGAATATTAGATCAGTTATAGAATAACTGAATAAGCTACATATTCTTCATGCATTGGAGTGCAATGTGAGCAATTGTTTTTCCTGCTACATATTTGGTTTCTGAGTAATGATTGGCAAAGTCAGCAATGCTTCCTCCATGTCAGGACTATCTTGAAGACTACCTTAGTGATTGTTACAGAAGCTAGTTGCATAGATCTAATAAAAAGCTTTTACTGAGTTGTAAAATAAAGAGCTCTTGTCGGGCATGGTGGCTCACGCCTGTAATCTCAGCACTTTGAGAGGCCGAGGCGGGCAGATCATGAGGTCAGGAGATTGAGACCATCCTGGCTAATATGGTGAAACCCTGTCTCTACTAAAAATACAAAAATTAGCTGGGCGTGGTGGCAAGTGCCTGTAATCCCAGCTACATGGGAGGGTGAGGCAGGAGAATCACGTGAATCCGGGAGGCGGAGGTTGCAGTGAGCCGAGATTGCACCACTGCACTCCAGCCTGGGTGACAGAGCGAGACTCCCTCTCAAAAAAAACAAAAACAAAAAACAAAAAACAAAAACAAAAAACAAAAACAAAAACTTTCAAGGCAGTACCTGACAAATAGTGGGGGAAAGAAGACACACCTTTATGTCTCCAGTATTCCTAGTATATAGGTGGCAGTTGTGGGATAGGTCACCTCCAATGAATAGGTGCGTAAAGTAAAATTTAAATATTTTTCCCTTTGCTTTAGAGAGCCCCACCTGGAAGACTCTAGGTTCTCATCTTCATGCCCTGATGTAAGGAGAGTGGTCCGTAAGTATATGCTTTGCCTACTTTCTCCATGTAATATCTCAAGTGAGAAAAAATGATAAAAATAAACACCCAGAAACATCTGTTAGATCTGAAAAAGCACAGAGCTAATTTACATCTAGAACTATCATCAGCTGAGAAATGAACTAACAAGATGGCATGTTTAATGCATCGTATACAGCATCTTAGTTGTAAGTGCTTCCTCTATAAACAGAATATAAACTTTAGTATTACACTTATTACTCAGGTGGTAGTTACACAAATAAGGGTCACGCTTGGATCACAAGTGATTTCAAGAAGCCAGTAGTTTTTTTAGTTGTGGAGGAATAGTTTCTATAAAGTAAATGATCTGATGGGTTTTATTAGAAACACGTGTAATATTATCCAAACAGCATGAACTAGGAGTCAGGAGACATAGGTTCCAGTCCCATCTTTGTCATGTATTAGCCATTATATCTTAGACAATTTATAGCCTCTCTGGGCCTAATTTTTCCATCAATTAAAAGTAGATAACATTCCTTGCCCTGCCTATCTCCTAGGGCAGTTATGAGACTCAAATGAAAAAAAAAACCATACATGAAAGAGCTTCATGTGAAACGCTATGCAGATAAGAAAGTATTAGCTTTAGAATGACGCATATGTGTGTCTTTATTGAATTCCCATTCCCTCACACTTTCCCTCTAAGGAATTCCCATCACTATCCCAAGGATAATCTATTTTAAGTAGGCCATCTTGACTGTGGTCTGCTATTTTTGTTTCTCAAGACATTTCCCTCTGTATTTAATGAATTTCCATTGCAGGAAAGGATGATGAGAATCTGTTCCTGCTACCTGAAATAGTTTCAAAATTTGTCTCTTTGCCTTTTATGTTAGAACTACTGTATTTGCTGACGTGTATCTCCTTTTTTGCATGTTCTTTTTCTCTATTTGTTGTTTCTATGATTAAATATAAGATTTATTTTCCCTATATTTCATTCTTGACAGCATATTAGTTCCTAGCAGCAATTAGATTCTAACTTTGGAAGACTGGGTCAGAGCAGTTTAAGGAATATAAACTACATTGACTCTAGTAAACCAAGTTGTATTAGTCAGGATAGGCCAGATTCTATTTTAGGAACAAAGAATACTGAAATCTCAGTGGTTCCAAACACAAAAGTTTTATTCCCTGCCTATTCCAGCTATACCCCCATCACAGGTCTTCTGAGGGCTCTGCTCTGCATTGCCATCACCGTTACTCTGACTCAGACTGGTGGAGAAGCAGCTATCAGGAACATTACCAGTCTTTGTGGTAAAGGACAAAGAGATCCCTGAAGGTTCTCACAATGACAATTATCTGGTTTAGAATCAGCATATATCACTTCTAGTTACAACTGATTGTCCAGAACTGGTCATGTAGAACCACCTAGAACCACCAGTAGTCCAGGAAGCATGATCCTACTATGTATTTGGAAGAGGGGAAAAACTAAACATTTTGACAGACAGCACCAATGACTGACAGACGAGCTTAAACTGCTCACACTGTTTTGAGGCCTCTGATCTATAAAGGAGGAGGTTGGAACCATTTGTCAGTTTTGCTGTGGAGGCAAAGGCAAATGGTGACATTTGCCCCTGAGATCTGGCTTGTAGAGTTAAATTCCTTGTTAAAGTCAGTACTGGTTTCAGTTATGCCACTTGTTATTTTTGATGGCAGGACCTGGTAGTTTCCAGCTTCCTATATTCATTCACCTAAATGCTTTTAGTGAAAATGATGTCTCTTAGCAGTGGTAAGAAAACAGAATGATTCGATGGTATATATGTGCCACATTTTCTTAATCCAGTCTATCATTGTTGGACATTTGGGTTGGTTCCAAGTCTTTGCTATTGTGAATAGTGCCACAATAAACATACGTGTGCATGTGTCTTTATAGCAGCATGATTTATAGTCATTTGGGTATATACCCAGTAATGGGATGGCTGGGTCAAATGGTATTTCTAGTTCTAGATCCCTGAGGAATCGCCACACTGACTTCCACAAGGGTTGAACTAGTTTACAGTCCCACCAACAGTGTAAAAGTGTCCCTGTTTCTCCACATCCTCTCCAGCACCTGTTGTTTCCTGACTTTGTAATGATTGCCATTCTAACTGGTGTGAGATGGTATCTCATTGTGGTTTTGATTTGCATTTCTCTGATGGCCAGTGATGATGAGCATTTTTTCATGTGTTTTTTGGCTGCATAAATGTCTTCTTTTGAGAAGTGTCTGTTCATGTCCTTCACCCACTTTTTGATGGGGTTGTTTGTTTTTTTCTTATAAATGTGTTTGAGTTCATTGTATATTCTGGATATTAGCCCTTTGTCAGATGAGTAGGTTGCGAAAATTTTCTCCCATTTTGTAGGTTGCCTGTTCACTCTGATGGTAGTTTCTTTTGCTGTGCAGAAGCTCTTTAGTTTAATTAGATCCCATTTGTCAATTTTGGCTTTTGTTGCCATTGCTTTTGGTGTTTTAGACATGAAGTCCTTGCCCATGCCTATGTCCTGAATGGTAATGCCTAGGTTTTCTTCTAGGGTTTTTATGGTTTTAGGTCTAACATTTAAGTCTTTAATCCATCTTGAATTAATTTTTGTGTAAGGTGTAGGGAAGGGATCCAGTTTCAGCTTTCTACATATGGCTAGCCAGTTTTCCCAGCACCATTTATTAAATAGGGAATCCTTTCCCCATTGCTTGTTTTTCTCAGGTTTGTCAAAGATCAGATAGTTGTAGATATGCGGCGTTATTTCTGAGGGCTCTGTTCTGTTCCATTGATCTATATCTCTGTTTTGGTACCAGTACCATGCTGTTTTGGTTACTGTAGCCTTCTAGTATAGTTTGAAGTCAGGTAGCGTGATGTCTCCAGCTTTGTTCTTTTGGCTTAGGATTGACTTGGCGATGCGGGCTCTTTTTTGGTTCCATATGAACTTTAAAGTAGTTTTTTCCAATTCTGTGAAGAAAGTCATTGGTAGCTTGATGGGGATGGCATTGAATCTATACTCATAGGTGGGAATTGAACAATGAGAACACATGGACACAGGAAGGGGAACATCACACTCTGGGGACTGTTATGGGGTGGGGGGAGGTGGGAGGGATAGCTTTAGGAGATATACCTAACGCTAAATGACGAGTTTATGGGTGCAGCACACCAGCATGGCACATGTATTCATATGTAACTAACCTGCACATTGTGCACATGTACCCTAAAACTTAAAGTATAATAATAATAAAATAAAAAAATTAACAGCTTGTAAAAAAATAAAAAGAAAAAGAAAACAGAATGATTCTAGTTTATTCACATGACTGCTTTTGTTGATGCTTCAAATTTCCTATCATTTATTCATTTTTATCCATCCATCCATTCACCTATCCATCCATCCATTCATCCAACTCAGACTTTTATTGAACACTTCCTATATGCCAGGCACTATACTGGATGCTAGAGATAAAAAATAGAATTAAACATAGTCTCTTTTTCCAATAAATCCTAGTATTTATTTTCTAATCCGTGCCACTCTTTTATAAATGTCATGTCTTCAATGCTATTTTAAATTACAAAATAAACTATCGTGACCTAAAACATATCAAAGGAATGACTGTTTTATATTTTTTTTTAAAGAAAAACAACCTACATACCTCTTTCCCCAAAAGATTTTATGCTCTATGGGGAGTTTTCTCCCTGTTCTCCATCTCTGAAGTATACTTTCGCCACCCTGGTTGAGAATCAGTGGTGATTATGTCATTTTCGCTTATATCCATTGTTAGAATGGGGAGTGGGGAGCTTTTCAGGCTGTGAGTGTGAGCCCACAATGTTGATGCTTAAATTGGCCACAGTCCAGAATCACAATTGTAACTGAAATTCCTTGTTTTAACTAAAGCTGAATTATTTCTGTCGCACCCTTTCGGATGCCCAAGAAGGTAAGTGTTTGAGTGCCTGCTCTTGTCAGATACTATGCTAGGTGCTATACAGAATTTCAAAGAAATGGAAAATAGCCTCTAATTCTAAGTAGCATTAATGTTTCTGTCAGAATCAGTACAGGATCAAGTCATCTAAGAAAATAACAGAATGAATGTACAACTTGGGTTAGGCCTTGAACGATGAGTGGGTTTTGAGTGGTTAGATGAGAAGAGATTCTTAACTGAATCATAACACAGTACATTATGATTCCTACTCTATTTCTGTTTATAGCTTCCTTTGTGTCCCTTCATAGTGCTGGGAACATAGTGGATAGTTCTAAACTTGCTTATTCTGAGAACAAAGAAGTTGACCCGCCCTAAAACTCTTGTTTGAAAGCTCAGATATTGACAGGCAGGTAGCTGTAAAATGTATTAACTACTACAGCAGAAGCAAATTCTCAAATATTAAAGCCTTTCCTAACCTTTCATGAGGGATTCTAAAAGATTGTACTAGTCTGGATATGGAAAGAGACTTGGGGGAAAAGAAGCTCAAATTCGTTAATTAGCTGACATAGAGACAGAGATACATAATCTAGGACTGCGGAACCTTTCAGTACTCCCCACAAACAACCAGCTCTTTGGCCATCATGTTCTAATTTAGCTTAGTGCTCTAAGCTTTCATTACCTGGTTTGAATTTCTCACTACTGATCTCAGTTAGCAAATAAAAATCAGAACATTGTCTCTGCCAAGGCCAGTGTTAAAAATCAGAGATGTTTCCTGGGTATGCATCTTTTTTAAATTACATATTTTTAAGTTTCATCTTAGATGTCACAAAATGCTTGTCTCATAAACCCCAAAGGGAACCAAAAATGGATAATAGAAATGGGGTCTTCATGAGAACACCTGGTAAATTCCACCTGTAACATTAGCTCTGCTGATGCCCTTTACAAATTTGGACCTTGGACTCTCTGGCTCCATGTTCATCTTCATTCTATATTGGCCCACAGCCCACCCAATTTTACTTCTAGGTGGGCTTCCTTCTAAACTGCAGCCCTGCTGATTTGCCTGAAGAATGGCCTCTTCACTTAATTTACAATTTCTCTCTGATTTTTACCAAAAGATAGAAAACCTATCATCAGTCTTTCTTGTCTTCACCTCTAGATTTCACTTTGTGTAATTGCTCCAAGTGAATTCTGGGGGATGGGTGGTGGGTGGTAATTGCCATGGAGCATTTAGCCCATTGCTGTGATGGAAAAAAATAATGGTAATAATAACTATTATTATTATTATTTGCAGCAAAGAATGCTTTGTAAAGCTGATAGTTGCTCCAGATGATCTTACAAAAAGATAAAAAATTACACATGAGCTTTCCTTAAAGCAGGATCTTCTCGTCGGCACAGACTTTCTTGCTATTCCTTTCTCTGCAAACTAGTCCTCCTACTATTACCATGGAGAATTTCAGTGGGTCTTCTTTGGGAAATGTAAAAAGGCAACAACCTGATAGTCTCCTGAAAGGGTAATGCTTTCTTGGGGACATGGCCACTTTTTCTTAATGCTTTGGGCATAGCCACTCTGTGCTCTATAAAATGAGACACAAATATAATTTAAAAATCATTTCCTCTATCTTAATATCAGACTTTACCAGGAAAGCAAAGTTTTATTTCTCCATTTTCTCCATCCCTTTTGCCTTTCAAAGCCAGTATTTCCTCAGGCCAAATGAAGCCAGACCTTTGCTTTTTGCCCTTTTATGCTCCCCTCTCAGTTCTCCTGGAGAATCAGGATTAAAAGGATTACTTTACTTTTTAATTTTCTGCAATGTGCATTTCCATTCTTTGAATGCAAGGCTCCTCAGCTAGATCATGACATTATTACTTGATGATTTTATTTCCCTGATCACCCTTTGGCATTTAATGATTTCTAGTTTTGCCTGTGTATAAAACATGAAACCCAGAAGACTGTGAATCAAGGCCAGGCCCATCTTCTATTTATGAAGGTTTTTTTCCTAGGGTATTTTTCAGGTTTGAAAAGTTATAGTCAGAAAACTTGCAGTATTTTCACTGGAGTTACTAAACTTTCCAGGAAGAGCCCTATGAGATGGAGTTGAGAACGGAAGGCAAGCTTGATATTGACTATACTGAGAAAGTTCTGGGAACACCAGCTTGGAGAAACTTCATTTTTTAGACTCTCCGGTGCTCAATATCTAGGATAAACCCCTTTAGATAAATGTTGTGTTCAAGATTAATAGTTTAATGTATAATAATTTTGTTCCAATTCGTTTTTTACTAATCCATGGTTTAAAATCCCAATTAAGGTTTGCATCCTCCAGAAGGCCTTTCTTGGTGACTGTATACCAAAGTTTTGTCTCTTCCGAACTATTAGCAGTTATCTGGCACTTAGTTACATATTACAGTTTGACAATTATTGTCTCCAGTTTCTATGTTACTCTCATATTGTGATTTAAATGTTTATAAATACATACATTGGTCTAGCTTACCCCTCTCCTTTAGGACAAAGTTAATATACCTTATCGTCTCCCCTACAACACTTAGCATCATTCTTTGTAGAACTCCAGTAGATGCTTTTTGAATAAATGTATGTTTATAATTACCTTTTAAATTATAAGTAATCTATAAATTATTCCAGCAGATAACCATATCTTTTTAAAAGACCATTCCAACCTTAGCTTGGGAATTCCCTTTTGTGATTAATTTGAATCCTTTATAATGCACTCTAGTGTAACTATTCTTAAAGATAGGTACTGTTTATTTTCTCTCCCCACTTCTTAAAAACTTCTTACACTTTTCTTCTACCTTATTTCACAATTGTGGTTGTTCTTCAAGGCTCTGTTTTCCTTTCTCTGTGCTCCTCCTGGTAAATTTATTGTTTTGGCAAGTTTATCTACTCTCCATCTTCAACTCCTTGTAGTTGCTTCTCAAATCTACTTTTCCATTGCTGTCCTAAGGACCTTAATACACTATTTTCAAATATTGGTCAGAATATCATCACTTGAGTATATTTAAATCTCCTCAAACTCAATGTTTTACGAAAAAAATAATAATCTCTTCTACCACCCAGACCACCCACTCTTTGCATTCTTTTCTTCATTTTTGCTGTTTGTGTGTACTGCTGTTATCCATGGCTCCTATGCCCTGGAATCTTCTTTCTGACTTCTTTCTTCTTTACGCTTCATGTTCTATCTGTCCCCAAATTGTGTTGAATCTTTCCTTTGAATATTTTTGAGAGTCAATTTCTCCTTTCTGTGACCTCGGCAAATGGGCTAGTCTAGGAGATTATCTAGGCCTAAATTGTATGTATGTATGTATGTATGTATGTATGTGTGTACGTATGTATGTACGTATGTGTGTATATTGAGACAGAGTCTTGCTCTGTCGCCCAGGCTGGGGTGCAGTGGCACAATCTTGGCTCACTGCAACCTCTGCCTCCAGGTTCGAGAGATTCTCATGCCTCAGCCTACTGAGTAGCTTGAATTACAGGTGTGTGCCACCACACCTGGATAATTTTTGTATTTTTAGTAGAGACAGTGTTTTGCCGTATTGGCCAGGCTGGTCTCGAGTTTCTGACTTCAAGTAATCTGCTTACCTTGGCCTCCCAAAGTACTGGAATTACAGGCATGAGCCACCATGCTTGACCAAGGCCTAAATTTTAGATTACTATTACCATAGCTTTCTAATTGCTTCCCTTGATATTATTGTTGGTAATGATGATAATAATATGACTATTAGCATAAAAGCTGCTATTTATGAACTCTTGTGTGCTAGGCATTGTACTAATGTACTTTTTGAAGATTAGTTTGATTCTCATAATGACTCAGTGAGGTATATGTTAATATTACCATTTTAGAGATTAAAAACCGGTAACATACAGAATATACATAACTTGTCCATGGCTTCATAGCTAATAAATGGAAAAAGCTGGGATTTTAACTTTGAAGCCCATGTGCAATAACAATACCCTGCATTTTCCTGTTAGACTAATGCATTCTTTTCATTGTGTCACTCACCTGTTCCAGAGCATGTGAAGACTCCCATTGCCTGCATCAAGGATGAATTCCTTCATCTGATACCAAGACCTGCCATGATATTGTGCCACCATCTCTCCCCAACCTTATTTCTCATGACTCTCAATACCTACTCATTGTTCCATTCAAGCTGACTTGATCATTGTTTCCCCCTCTATTCCCAATATTTACTCCTGCTTAATGATTTTGTCTAAATCTGAGATACCTTTTCCTCACCTCTTCAAATTCTGCCTATATTTTAAGGTCCAGTTCAGATCCAACTTCTCCATGAAGTCTTCACAAAATAGTCCAAAATGCAATGAGCTCTTGTTTATTATCTTAACTTCTCTGCCACATTAGTTTGTGTACTATACCACTTACCACTCTACGATGTACTCTTGTAACACTCTCTAGTATGAGATGATCCAGGGAAACATTTTAATTTTAGTAAAAGTTACCTTTGATAACGTTTCTTTCATCTTGTCTCCTTACCGTAATTCTCCTGCCTCCTAGGCATCAAGTAAATCTTCATGCTGTCTCCAGATTGCTAAGCCCTCACCCCTACCCAACTGCTGGTATACCCTGCCTAGACTCTTCTCAGGTTTTCCCAAGTAGAAGTGAGTTGTTATTCACCCACTTCGTAATGCCCTTTATCCAGACTCAGCTAGGGAACCTATGTAAAAGTATATGTGATTGCTTGTCCACCTTTCTGAGAGGCTAGATTTGAGCAGCAATTGTTTGTAAAGCCATATGTGCTTTGGTCTTTGAAATTTCAGAAAGTTGAGAGTGTGGAGTATAGCAGAGGGAAGTAAAGGATATGAAAGAGTGGGAAGGAAAATATATTGGGGCAGGTAAACCTTCCTGGCATCCATTAAAACATATCATGTAAGTCAGTCACTTCCAGTTCTGCCAAAGTATGAAGTTGGATCTCGCTGTAGTGTTTTCAGTTTTTTTCTCTGTAGCAGCAGTTCCCTGCCTCTAACCTGCAGCTACAAAGTATTGCCCTTGGTGCTTTCTGAAAGAAAGAAAAAAAAAGTTTGGAGACTAAATAATTTCTCAAAAAAATATATATATATATACCATTTTCAGATTCAGGTGTAGGTTTTATTTAAATACAAATATATTTAAGAGCATGACTGAATTCATAGCAACTTTTGGTCGTTGCCAATTTTCATACTCAGTGAACACCACCAGTATAATGCTATCATGGGCAGATCCACAGAATGTTGTCCTTTAGAAAGGATCTACAGGCCGTGTGTGGTGGCTCACACCTGTAATCCCAGCACTTTGGGAGGCTGAGGCGGGTGGATCACATGAGGTCAGGAGTTCGAGACCAGCCTGGCCAACATGAGGAAACCCCATTTCTACTAAAAATACGAAAATTATTTAGACATGGTGGTGCACAACTATAATCCCAGCTACTCGGGAGGCTGAGACAGGACTGCTTGAACCTGGGAGGCAGAGGCTTCAATGAGCCGAGATCACACTACTGTACTCCATCCTGGGTGACAGAGCAAGACTCTGTCTCAAAATAAAATAAAATAATAAAATAAAAAGGATCTACAGTTCGAACTGTATCAGAAAATCCTGGAGGGCAAAGATTATGTCTTTCACTTTGTTCACATTCCCCAGCACATTCAACAACAGTAGTTTGATGGGTCTTTGGAGCTCTTGAATGAATGATAGAAAGAAGAAGTTGGATAAGGATTTTTTTTTCTGTTATCAGTCCTTTCATTTTTCAAATAAGAGGATCAGATTAGGTGGTGTCCAAGTTCCTTTGTAGCTCTGGCATCCTAGGTTGATGTGTACTTGACTATAATTGCAATGCTTAACTGTTTACTTTGTACTAGGGAAAGTTTGGGAGAAGGTAGTTCTTAGTACAGTTCTTAGCATCCGTGTGAACTTGGTTTATCCATTCTCAAAAGTGCTATGAATCATAGAAAATTGCTGGAAGGTTTCAGACACTTTCTGAATTTTCACTATACAACATCATTGTTTGGAGTGACAGGTTTTGCCACCTCAACAATGTGGTAAGCCATGGATTCATTTGGCAATTAGTGAGTTTTTGATTATCCATCTCTGTGGAAAATGGCCCAAACACCTCTCCTGAACACAGATTCTTAAGAGTTGAAGGTAATACTGTGTCTATGCTCATGGAAACCAGTTAGAGGAAGGGTAGACAAATATGACTTCTGACAAGTTTGGTTTGGTTTTGCCTAGCCACATTTACACCACTTACAAGCCTAGCAAAATTGATCAAGTTTCAAGTAAGCTACCGCTCTCTGCCTAATTTTGGTACAGAAAAAGAACAACTTGCTCATCTGACCACAGACAGCAGCTCTGGCCAAGTAGCTTCTTTCTTTCTCTCTCTCTCTTCTTTCATAATAACCAGTTACTTCCGGTTTACAATCCAGATTCTGTCTCTCATTATCGATATGATCTTGGGCAAGTGCTTTTACTGTTTTGAGCCTCAGTTTTCTCTTCTGTAAAACTAGTCATATTGTTTAGTGGTTTAGGAATAGTGGCATATTAAAATGCCTACAGAAGTATCAGGTTTATAACATGCATTTAGTAAATGGAGATGCCAGTTATTCCCTCCTTTTTTTCTTTTCTCCTTTCCTTTTTTCTCTTCTTGTTCCCTGTCTCTGTCGTGAGAAGAGAAATTATCTTTACCAACTTTCACGGAAAAGACTTAAGTGGCTAATGGAAGTATCAGCCTCTCAGCCTGCAACTCTTTCCCCATGTAATTTGTGATTTCAGGTTTGAAACTAGGGCACTAATTGTGGGTGCTTGGTGGCAAGTAACAGTTTGGGAAGAAATTAATACAATGCCCATTGCTGCTTTTCAGTTGTTTTAGTGCAGGGCATCTGAACTAAGAGTTGTGTCTCATGTAGGTTGTTCCTGCAAAGTTATCTCTGAATCTTCTAGATTTACAAATCATTTGGTACCCAGCTGTTATGCTGAGTGATTCATGGTTATGGGTGCCTTGTTTCAAATGCTTGTCAGCAGTTTCTTCCCTGTGGTTGCCTTGTGATTCAGTTGTTTTCAGTATATGTGCATCTCTTCACATTCATTTGGACTCTGCCTCCCCCAACTTCTGTCATGGAACAAATGAGTCAGTGTCTAATCGTGCTGGCTTGCCATCCAGTTACTTCAAATTTCCTATGGTAGGTGGGCACCAGAGAAGATGGTGCTGCTGGCTCACAGAGGGGGCTGACTGTCCTGCTGCCAAACTGCTCTGAGAAGGGGGAAAAGAATGGCCACATTTCTCAGAATGAATATCAGGAAGCATTCAGTATACAGGAGGCCAAGAGAATGCACATTCTTGTTCAGTAGGTGGCAGTGTGGTCTGGCTTGAAGCAGCACAGCACATTCAGGCGTGTATTTTGCAGTGCTTTATCCCGATGTCTTTGACAGCTCCAATTTGAGATTTTATTCTGAGTATTTTAGCACCTTTTGTCAAGTGCTCTTTAAAAAAAAAAAAAAAACTTCATTTTGTTAGAAACTTCTCTCTTGGTAGTGGGCGGCATGTTTGTGGCAAGTACTGTGATTTGAAGCTTTTGGGAGCTAGGTGGCTAATTACTGTTAGTTGGACATCTTGCCAGGTAGGCTGTACTTCTGTTTCCTAGCTGTGGTAAGAGGAGTTCTTTTCTAATGAATATGGTGGTTATTTCACTGACTTTATCAGTGGGGAATACTTCTTCAGCCTGTAGATCATAATAGTTTCTCTGTTGAGGAGGGAGGCTCCTGCGAACCAGTGTGTCAACTCTGTTGGAGTTCATTCAACCTTCAGGGAATAGTACATTTGATATGGCTGAGCTTGGACTATAATAGCGCAGTGTCCTCTGAAAAGCTGAATATAGGGCAAATCCCAAACTCTATCTCTGTACCTTGCCTCCCACTGCAAAGCCCTTTTCCAGAATGGCTTATTTCTCAACACATGTAGAAATCCTTGAAAAGCTTTGCATTTCAGTAAGAAGCCTACTCTCCAGCATGAGGCCTGGGCAGGAGGAAGAAAGTATGCCTAACTAGGCCACAGGCAGTGTAATCCGTGAAGATTTGCTTCCAAGCAACTGACTAGGGCAAGCGGACTACCTTAAGCAGCATTGATCTATTGGTTTTTCAAATGTGTTAGTTAGCAACTTATTGGCCAGCAATTCTGAGGACTAATTAAGTAGGTTTCAATATAGAGTTGAATGTGATTACACATTGTATACCTGTGTCAAAATGTCTCATATACCTCATAAATATATACACACACTATATACCCATAAAAATTAAGAAGAAAAAGTATAGAGTTGGAGTAGAAAAATCAAATCCAAATCATGCTTATAAACTCAAGCGAACTACCACTTTATATACATGTGCCTGAGTTTGGATATTTATAATGAAATTTGTGGTTTAAACTCAAAAAGTAAGAATGGGCTGGGCACCGTGGCGCATGCCTGTAATCCCAGCTACTGGGGAGGCTGAGGTGGGAGGATCACTTGAGGCCAAGAGCTTGAGATCAGCCTGGGCAAAATAGCAAGACCCCATCTCTAAAGAAAAAATAAAAAAGGTAAGGATGATGGCTTGAACCTAAAAAGTCAACTTAATAACCTTTAGTGAGTCAGCAAGTCTTTTTGTTCTGCTTTTTATCTGTACAAGGGTAACAAAAACACAAAATTGTCTTATCTGTTCATTGTCAATAAAAAAATTATTAACTATAATCAAGAAGTTTACAATTTCTTAGGATAACCCCATTCTCCTGCTGGACCATAATAATTCTTAGTGTATCTTTCTTATTTTTAGTTAAGATTTGACACCTTATAACTTCTGCTCCTAGAGTCACACAGAATATTAGAATAATATCTCTTCCACATGATTAGCATTTGTACATCTCAAGACAGCACTGAAGTAATGCATTCATCTTTTTTTGCTATTAATTCATTCATCCAGTTATTCAACAAATATTTATTGAGAACCTACTATATGTTAGGCATTAGGGTAGAAATTAAGGGTATATGGGTGATTAAAAGACACATAATCCGTGAGTTCATGGATCTTGTGTCTAACTGAGTCTTTTTTTTTTTTCCAGGCTAAATATCTCTAGTTTCTTGAACTTTTCCACACATTGCATGATTTGGAGTCCCCTCACAGCCTTGGTCACCTTTTCTGGACATGTTATCAATTTCTCTCTAGGAGTGTGAGTCCCAAATCACCCAAAGGAGCAATCTAACAAATGGTTAAGAGCTTTCTGGGTTCAAATAGCAGCTCTGTCTTTTACTATGTTATATTGAGCAAGGTATTTAACTTTTTGAGGCCTCCGTTTTCTCATTCTTAAAATGAAAATAATAATGATATTCTCTGGGGTGTTGTGAGGATTAAACAATATAATGCACATAAAAAGCACTTCATTCAGGACTTGGCACCTAACGCTTAAAAAGGAACAAAACATCATTTTATTCATATTTGCTAAACAGCTTAAGATGGCATTATCATTTTTGGCAAATACATTCTGCTGTTGTTGCCTCCAGAGGTTGCAATCACTTTAAACCTCCAAGTCATTTTCTAACTTTCAGGGAAATTACTTCTATCTTCCAGAGCTGTGCTCAGATGTCAAGCCTCTATCAACCTCTTTAAGACATGTTTTGACCAACTCTGTCTGTTTGACTGGCTTGTGTGTCATCTTCCTGAGAGATGGATGTAATTTCAGTGCCAGGATTGGTGTCCTTGACTTGACTTTTTTTTATCTCTGGGTTTGCTAAGAATATGGAAATGTGCTTGTGGCCTCCCTCAGCTTTAGGATCTTTTCTGTAGAAGTACGGATTATAAATATAACACCTCAAGCAATAGGGGGAAAATGTTGACCATTCTCTTTGTGCCTTGGTTTATTTATATTTAGGAAGCTTTTGATTAATATGCCTTTACAAGATGATTGTTGAATAAAATTAATCCCATTTCATAATATGATCATTTAATGATGGCCTGGCTGTTTTTGCCTGCTCCATCATTTTGTTTTAGGACTTTGTCTGGATTTCTATTACTGATTTCATTTTTTGGATGTAAACACAAATACATATAATTTCTCCCTTCCCTCACTGCTCTCCAGGGATCTTTGACAATAATTCAGAGGGTGGGGAATCATGAGTGGGAATGAGGGTAGGGAGAGTAGAGATCAGAGCTGTGACTTGTATGCATTATGGAGATTAATATAACCCTGAGGACAGGGCTTTTTGTCAGTGTTTCTGGGCCAGAGTTAAATCAGGAACATAGGAAAATAGACCCGAGGGTGTACTAAGGATCTGAATTGTTTTCTCTTCCATTCTACTTGGTCCCTGAGAAAATCCCTGTCTACCCATGTGGCTCATATGCCATTTAGCTCACTTTGATGTCTAAAATCACCATCATTAGAGTCATTCTTCTCTGGATAACATATTATCGGTATCCATGATCACTTACTGATTACTGTTGTTCATCAGCAGAGTTGGGGCTTCTGGTGTTAGGGAAGGTCAGGAAAGACGAAAAATGTCCATGCCAAGTGGAGAAATGAGAAAGCAGTCAGAAGGCACTGGTGTGAGATAAAGCAGTACAGAAGAAGCAGCAAGTGGAAGACAGAAAAGAGATCCATAAACAAAACTCATTTAATTGCTTAGGGCCTGTCCGCTCTTAGACCTGGGCAAGAAGTGCTATTACCCTGGGCTTTATGCTTTTCTAAAAGGCCTCACTCTGGCCCTCCTTTAGCCACACTCTTCTCTATAGGGAGGGGACTTTGTGCTGCCAGTGTGTGCATCCCTAGGCCTGAGGAATACCATGCACAGGGGAGTATAGTCTAGGGTTGCCAGATGAACTATATGACACCCTGGAATTTTATTTATAGAATATGGCAACCTTAGTATAGTCAGAACTTGGATGTGTAGGCTGGAATGTCCACATGCATATGTGTGGGGCTACTCACTGTGTGGGATGGAGCCTAGGATGGAAAGAGAAGGGAGCAAGTCAGAGATCTGGAGCTACCTGTCTCTACACTGATATATTTTGGTTCAGAACTCTGGGGAATCTGAGAATTAAAAATTTGAACCTGGCATGCGAAGTTGTTTTGAAGTATATTTTTCAAGGTAGGAAGATAGAACATATTTTATTTAACTATTCCTAAATTTTGATACATATTTTTAAAATATGTAGACATCTGGTATGTGGGCCTCCATTTATACCCTTGTCCCAGGCTCTGCAAATGCTAGTCGAGAGCCTTTAATAATGGCAACACATTGCCAAATGAGGGTACTGTGCCATATGTTTTAGAACCATAACTTTATTTAATCCTCATAATAACTCTGTGAGTTTGGCACTGTTAGTCTCTCCATTTAACAGATAAGGAAACTGAGGTTCAACAAATTGCAATGACTTTTCCAAGGTCAAAGAGTAAATGACAGAACTGAGATTGAAACTCAATCCTTGGACTGTGCGCATATAATAAGCTTTAAATCAACATCACTTGAGTCAGAATCCTGCCTCTGCTACTTGCTAACCCTTTGAATCTTGTGCGAGTTATTAATCTCTCAGTGCCTCAGTTTCTTGAACTGCAAAATGTAGATGTGTGTATGATAATAACAGTACCTACCATATATGATTACTGGGAGGATATAAAAAGATCTTGCATATTAGGCCAGGTGCGGTGGTTCCAGCCTGTAATCCCAGCACTTTGGGAGGCCGAGACGGGTGATCGCTTGAGGTCAGGAGTTCAAGACTAGCCTGGCCAACATGGCGAAACCCCGTCTCTACTAAAAATACAAAAATTAGCCAGTTGTAGTGGTGTCTCCCTGTAATCCCAGCTACCTGGGAGGCTGAGCCAGGAGAATCGCTTGAACCCAGGAGGCGGAGGTTGCAGTGAGCTGAGATTGTGCCATTGCACTCCAGCCTGGGTGACAGAGCCAGACTCCGTCTAAAAAAAAAAAAATCTTACATATTAAAGTGCTCAGTACAATGCCTGGAAAATCAAAGAGCTGAAAAATATTAGCAATTATTATTAGTAGTAGTGTTAGTAATAGTTGCAGCAGCTGCTTTAAATTGAGATATAAGTATGGTATGAGCATAGTATTATATTACTTACTTATTGTTGCATAACTAATTACCCCAAAACTTAGTGGCTTAAAACAACACACATTTATTTTCTCACTGTCTTTCTGTGGATCAAGAATCCAGGCACAGCATATCTGAATCCTTTAGCTCAGAGTTTCTAACAGGCTGTAATGAAGTCTCTACTGGGGAAAGATCTGCTTGCAATATCATGCCTGTGGCTGTTAGCAGGTCACTATTCCTTGCTGACTGTTGGTTGGAGGTGTCTCAGTTCCTTGGCACACGGGCCTCTAAAGGGCAGCTCACAAGATGGCAGCTGACTTCCCTCAGACAGAGCCAATGAGAGAATGCTAACAACAATGGAAATCACAGTCTTTTGTAACCTAATGATGACAGTGAAATATGATAATTTTTGTCATATTCTGTTCATTGGAAGCAAGTTGCTATAGGAGGGGATTGTAAAAAGGCATGGTTAGTAGGAAGCAGAGATCACTGGGATTTGTCTTTGAAAGCTGCCTGGCACAGGTAGATGGCATTATATCAGGGCTGTGTGAGGTTCCATGGGACAAACATGATGCATCTTCTCTGGGAGGCAGCTTCACTATGCAGCAAATGCAACTTTAATTCAAAATGTAGCTGCATCATGTAATAGAAACAAAATTCACGAATACTAAAAATAAACAAAAACATGAGATTATAAAAATGCCTTATATTTGTGGCTGCTGTTTTGGCTGCATTGCCTCCTTAACTTATGCTGACTTTACTTCAGTGATTCTCAGCTGAAAGGAAAAAAAAGATTCATTTTGAAAAGGTTTGTTGTGTATTCTCTCTGTTTTCCAGCAATCCTTTGTTTCTGTTTCTTTTAGAAGCTGAGATGGTCATCTTTGTTGCCTCACCTCTCTGTAAGATTTAGGGGAGGATGGGGAAATATCATTCCCAGTGCAGTGGTCTTCAATTTTGGCTGTATATTATAATCACCTTGGAAATTTTTGAAAAGTACTGAGATCAGAGCCTCTCCTCCAGAGATTATTTGTTCTCAACAAATAATATCTAACAAAAACTAATAGCACATGTTAACCATCTGTTTATTAGAATGATGGAGGAATTGATTTGTTTGGTGCACTTGGTGCCTTTCACCACTGAAAATAATGATAGTTAATATTTTGCATACATATTACATAACAAGCTGTTCTAGGGGCTTTATGTGCAATTCTGCTTAATCTTCACAAAAATTGTATTATCCCCATTCTACGGACAAGGAACTTGAAACCATGTTAAGTAACCTGTCCAAGATTATAAAGCCCAAAAGAAGTGGGTAATTGTAGTGAATACTTATATGATGCTTATATGGTGCTCAGTGTGTTATATTCACTTTTCCAAGCAGGATTTATAGAATTATTTAGTCTTCACAACAGCCCCATGGGAGTACTACTACTATTGCCACTAGGCAGATGTGGAAACTAAGGAACAGAGAGATTAAGTGACTTGTCTAAGATCACACAGCTAAAATGTAACAGAGCCAGTATTCAAGCTCAGGCTATCTGGCTTCAGAATATACCCCCCTAACCATACTGCATATTGCTTCTTGTGAAGTAGTCAAACCCAAGTAACATGAATCGAGAGTCTAGATCCTCTGCTCTTAACTGCCATGCTATTCTGCCTGAGAACACTGAAAGCTAATATTTATTGAGTTGTTATGATGTGATGAACATGAAGGCCTTCATTTTAATTACCTTATTTAATCTTTATAATAGCTGTACAATATCAGTACTTGATACAATCATAAGTAAGGCCTTGGAACCATATCTGGTAGGTTTCATCTCCGCCTGCCCCAAATCATCTGCCTCCAGAAACTGAGTTTCTGACCCAGCCTCCGTTCGTTAACTATGAGACCTTGGGCAATTAACCTAGCCCCACTTCAGTTTTTTAACATTTAACATGGGAACAATAGCAACACCTTCTTTGGTTACTTCAAAATCCTACTGTGGTATTTAATCAGATTATGAATGTGAAATTACTTTACTAAATACAAAGTGCTAAACAATGTGAGATGTTTTTGTTATGACTCCTCTCACATTCTCTGCTCTAAACAGGAACATCACTGCCATGAAGATATTCTAAGAGCAGGCATATCAAAAGCTTGAGGTTTCCCCTTAGGCCATCTATGGGGGATAGCTCCTGGGAGTCTGGAGGTATATAGGGAGAAGCTAGCAATTGGCAAGGCCTTGGGAAATTTGGTACCTAAACTCTCAGGTGGGGAGAGACTAACCTGCATATTGGTTGGACAGATTAAAGTTGGAACAAGAGAAGAGATGTCAGTCTCAGTAGCTATGGAGCATAGAAACCAAACCAAAAACAAGCCACAGGTAATGATGGGATCTGTCAAGGTGGGAGAACTGAAGGAGAAAATATTGTCTAGCCCCAAGTGAGGAAATGCAAGCAAGTTGAGTTACAAATGATGTTGAGTTAGACTTTCAGAGCCACTGTGGGAAATTCAGGCAAACAGACAGGGCCTGGAGCTCTATAAGAAGAGTTATTCTAATATTTTGCATGAGAATGAAGGAAGAGGTGCTTTCTAAGACATGAAGCTAGGGATCCTGGTCACAGCTTCCAAATCTTAAGAGCATCTTGTCCTGGACATGCTAGGGAATGGGTCTGAATCTGAAAATGCCATAGTAATTCTTACCTATGGATCTTCATGCATTCTAGTGTTCCATTGTCTGAGATGTCCTCTAGTCCTTACTCTGTCAGTATAAATTGACCATACTCCAAAATGTAGCCTAAATTCTCAGTACAGTTTGCTAATTTCCTGGATAAATTCTTCGATACTAGGAGCTGTGGTTGGGTCACCCCCTGTGGAGTACCCTTCAAATAAACCTATATTGTCTTAGAGATTGTTTGGCTGCAAATAACAGAATCTCACCCACAGATGAGATTACATAAGATAGGAAAATACATTATAATAATGCAGAACTGTCTCACAATACTTAAGGACAGGGGTAGCAGCCAGCTTCATGAGGCACTGAAATTAGGATGTTAAAACCCATCTGAGACTAAAGCAGCTACTCTCTCATACATTTTTAAAATCTGGGGATGTATGGTCTTTTCTCTGCAAATAAGCTTTGCATTGCTCTTTCATAGCAGGAGAAAATGGCCATCATGGACCTACTAGGCCCTCTAGTTTATGAATGAATAGAGACTAATGAGAGTCCTAGACTAAATTCTAAATTTTGCAGAGAAGGAATCTGATCATTTCATCTTGGGTCTTGTTTTACTCCTGGGTTAATCTAGCAGTGTCCATTGAAGTATATCCTTGACCCATTGCTTACTCAACAGGATTCCATACAGTACACTCTCTAAGATGGATGGCAAAGACTACGACTAGTCATCCCCAAATTTCTACTTCTCTTATTACTTTTTTAGAAACATAAGTTTTGATTTTTACCTGGGTATTATGACCACACAGTATAAAGACTATATTTTCTTGACTTGCTTATAGTTAAATGTGGCCATATGACTAAGCTTGGTTGATGAGCTATGAGGGTACTATGTGTAATTCCTTGTTCTGCCTTTAAATGGAAGGAGAGGCTATTCTCTTCATCATTTTTTTCCTTCCCATTGGTTAAAATGTGGATGTGGCAATGGTCCATCTGGATAATGTAGGCAACTCCTATAAATACTGGAGCAGTGAGACAAAAGGGGCCCTGATCCTTGATACTATCTAGCTACCATGTCAGCCCTGGTCGGCTTATGCCTGGACTGTTACATAAGACAATTGAAAAATCTTTCATCTGGATAAGCCGTTGTTATTTTGAATCTGTTTCAGTAGACAGACATAAATCCTATGGCAGATACAAACCTGGAAAGTTTCTGTAAGAAGAGGTAAGGAGACAAGAAGGAACTTATTGATGCGGGCAATTATTACCATTCATGCATAGTGTAAACTGGGCATTCCATGACTTTCAGTTTAGGTCATATGACAAATTTCATAGCCTGAAAATGAAGGACACTTATGGGTATGAAGTAGGTGTTCAATAAATACATAAATGAAAATCTAGATATACAAGAGACATGAAAGAGCATCATAGTATGGACACAAGACAGAGATAAGTCATACTGGATATACCTAATACATTCTTTTCCTAGATATCGACGACATAAATGAAGCTTTGATAAGGAGTCATCATCTCATCCCCAGTGTCAACATGGAAATGCTGACAGGCTATAAATGCTGGCAATGCCTAATTTATGCTATGCATGAATGCCAATAATCTCCTGCATTAAGGGAAGTAGGCTGTTCAAATGGTCTTAGAGGTGAAATGTAGAAGACTCAAGAAAAATATTCTCCTAGGTTCTAGGGCTGGTTCTGCCGATATTTCTTATATAAGAGGTGTGAAAATGCACAAATGAAAGGGCAAAATCTTATACACTGTCTGAGATGCTTCAGTTTACTAGTATATGAAAAGGTAAAAGTAATGAAGCTCCTGTTTTTCATAAACTGAAAGAGACCTTAGAAGCCAAATTCATTTCCTACTTCATGCTCTGTGATTCTCCTAGCTTAAGTGATTATTCAGCCTCTGATTGTAAACCGGTGACTCACTGTTACTCAATGGTGACCACCACAGTTTGAACGTGTTTTCCTGTGTTGTACCAAAATTATAACTTCCACACATTGATCCTGGTTCTTCCTATTGGAGTCACCCCAAAGTGGTTCCATTCAGAATTACCACAATATAGCATAGTGTTTAAGAGCACAGGGTATGGATTCAGACTTACAGCTACTTGGTTGAAATCCTGACTCAACCTTCTGTTAGCTTGGTGACCTTGAACAAATAATTTAAGCTGAAACATACTTTTCCCATCTGCGAAATGGGTAGAATAGTATCTTCCTCAGATAGGTTGTGAGTATTTAGCATAATTTCTTATACTTGGTAAGTATTAAAAAATGGTAACTGCTATCAGTAATAGGAATACCACAAAATAATAGTATGATCTATTTCTTTTTACTGGATAGCACTGCCTATATTTGTAAAGAGTTATTCTTCCCAAGCACCCTTTTGTCTCCAGGCTAGACATTTTCAGTCTTTTCAAGTTGGCTTCCTGTGACGTGGTTCTTAGACTTTTCCCCATTTTGTTTTCTCTTGTTAGTTTAATAAATGTTTCTCATTGAGGATAGATGCTACTTAAGTTTTAGGCAAGAAAGGTCTGCATACATGTAGGATCCTCTTGCACATTGCAAAGTGTTTAACATCCCTGGCTCTGCCCACTGGATGTTCGTAGTTCTATCCAGTCATTGTGAGAACTCCAAATGCCCCCAACACATTTCCATCTGTCCTCTTGTGGCAATACTGCCTCTACATGAGAATCAACCTAACTAAACAGAATTCCTATGAAGCAGCACCACTATTTTTTGGATCAACTGTCTAATAAAGCCTATTTATTAGTTTTGTAATAGCTGATAGTACATTTCTCTTAAAGCAGTTTTGTTTGCAGTTTTTAGGAGCCACAACACACTGTTAACTAAGTTGAATTTGTTAACAGAAACTTCTAAAACTGTTTATAGGTCAGGTCTTCCTATCTTGAACCTATATATATTTGATTTTTGGAACACAAGTGTGATATGCAAATGCGGCACTTAATTCATCTTCTGCTTCAATGTTTTATATTTTGATTCTGTCAGCTAGTGTATTTGCTAATCTTTCAAACCATTTGTCACCTGGAATTTTAACCAACAGCTTCTCTGTATCTTCATTCAAGTTAGTGATTACCAATGTTGTCCCAGATTAAGTGAAGAACAAGAGCCCTATGTGTTACTATAGACCTCCTCCCAGGCTGTCATTGAGCCATTAGTGAGCATCAATTAGTTAAGGTTGCACCTAACTATATTGCTATCCAGAAATTCTGCATTCTTGATCTTGCCCATAAAGGTATCATGAAATGCCTTTTTAAAAAAATATGTTGATAAAATCAGGAATCACTCTGGCAGCATATCTCTTTTGACATACCATTTCAAAGTACTTTTCATAAAACTATCAATTATATGGTTCATCATTTTATAGATAAGTTCTATTGGCAATTAGAAATTACATTGAAATAATGAATTTGATAAGTGTTTTAGAATTTAAAAGATTTTATTACCTCTAACACTCATGAGTAATATCAAGATGTACCTTATATTATATGTTAGGTCTGTACTTGGAATCAGTCCTAGTTTTAGATGGAATCTCTGACTTCAGGATGCCTAAGAAAGGTTGTAGTCCCCCCGCCCCCGCCTTAAAAAGAAAACATTCACTAAGGCCAGAAATTCCTTCAGTAGGAGACAAAAAAACAAAACAAAACAAAACAAAACAAAAAACACTTGTCATTCCACAAAGAGACGTTGGAATTCATCCACCACTGGGAAAAGAACATGGTGCAGTACTCTAATTGAAGTATTAATGACATTGCAGTTTATTTTCTGAGAGCAAATTTTGATGAAAGGAAGGGAAAGAGGATGAAGATACTAGTTCCCTGGTTAGGGGAAAGATTGATTTTAGAGGGTAGAGAAGTAAGAAGAAAAATGGTACGGAAAGGGGAGACTGGAACCATGGAAAATTTTTCTATTTGACAGTCAGGACTTGGACCCACCCTGTCTTCCAGCAAATTTCTATGGAGCCTGAAACTTCTATCCACTGAAATTACTTTTTGAAGCTTTTTCAAAATGTGCATTTTTACTGTTAGAGATGTCTGTTTCTGGGAGAGTTAACATACTATTTTTCTGATTCAGGCCTGCAATCACCTAGCAGAGAGCAGGTGTTGAAGCCAGAGGCCTTCCTGAGAAGGCAGGGGTGGGCAGCAGGAGGACAGTGAATACTTGGGGGAGGTGGGAGCCCAAAAGGGCTAAAGGGATTCAGTAATAGGGGTAATTGGGTTGCTGAAGACCCAGATTATCTAATTAGCAATTTTAGGGTATGTTGCCCAGGGCATGACTGTTCATATGATCAGAACCTGTACCCCTCCTTTCATTTGGACACAGATCTAGGCTTGGAAGACCACCCCCCAGGGGTAGCTCTGCTTCTCCAGTTTTTCTCTAGTTTGCATTTCTGCTTTTGCAGTCTCTTGCACAAATACTTTCTTGGCAGTTTGTTTTTTGCATACTTCTCTCTAAAGGCTGAACATTGATGAATTTGGCTGCACTTCTTGTGGCACATGCAGCATTAAAGAATCTGCTTTTATATCTTTTTTCTTCTTCTTTTTGTTTTTGTTTTACATCTTGCAGTTTGAAACAAAGTTAGTCAGCTGGCTGAGTAGCAAAGAGAGCTCCTCTATCCTTGACCAGTACTTGAAAGGAGTATGATTTGGCCCCTGTCTCCTCAGCCTACCTCTTCCTTGCCTCAGCCTTTAGCTGTCTCAGCTGCCTAGCCGGTGGGGACTGAATTACGGACTGTGACTAAAGGAGCTACAAATGAGCCTCAAAGAGGTAAAGTTAATAATGAGCCAGGTCTGAAACCTGTCTCCTGACCCCAATCTATGGTTCTTTCTGTGGCATCATTCTGCTGAGAACATTCATGGCAATGTTTCTGATGATGCCAGCATTGTGCTTCTGTTTTTCCTAGTGGAGCTGATATCCTCAGTACTAAGATGCATGCAAAGAGATCGCAGCAGAAATGATGGCAAGGGTGATTTATTTACTGGATGACCATATTCCCCCAACACTTAGATATTTTTCTCTTGTGGGCTTGTTTGATGCAAAGAAAGTCAAGTTGAATTTTATTCTCTACCACTTACTCGCATTTTTCTCTCTTTTCATCTGGTTTTGTCATAACTGCCTCATCCTATGCCTATGCACAATTATCTTCGACTGCCCCTGGGCTGACTAATGTCCCTATATTGTTGTTCTCCTACCGCAGCAGTACCTCAAGTTTCAGTCTTTCTCTTCCCTGCATCCCAAACCGAGTCCTACATGAGTCAGCTTATCTACACATTTGTTAAAGAACCATTAGGAGTTATGGAACAATATGTTCATATTATGTGATTTTAACAATGGGCTACTGGAGGCAATAGCTTACCTGAAGGCATCTGAACTATTCAGAGTGCTTGGTAAAAATGTGTGTTGCTAGGGCCGACCAGAGATTTTCTAAACTACAAACTCAGGAGGTGGGACCTGGGAATCTCAATTTTAATAAAAATTTTAAGTCATTCTGAAATATACTAACAGTTGAAAATTACTACCTTATGTTGTGTTTAGAATTAAAGCGTTTGTTGCAAGTGTGCAAACATTTAGCAGGTATCAATGGTCATTGTTAAGCTGACCGATGGAATCTTGCCTTTAAAATTACATTTCACGTGTAATTATTACCCCCTAACTTCCACCACCCACCAAATACATACAGTGGACCTGGAATCTATCTGTGAATCTGGATTTGTCTTCCCAAGATCTTGGGCTCCTGCTATTTTATACTGGAGTTTCAAGTATAACCTGTGACCTCTGGAATAATTTTCTTCTGGAAAAATTTCTAATCTCCATGTCTAGCTACACAATATGACTTATGCTATGTTTAATAAATATTGTGTGTTCCACGTGGCAGAAAGCACTCAATTTCTCTATAACAAGGGAACCCAACACTTTCCTCTGTGATGTAAAAGCAGCTATGACTTGAAAGAAGAGAGGAAGATTGCTAGGTAAATTGGGAAGTCCTCAAAAGATGACTGTATTCTATTTCCCATCTTATAGTCTTGTTCTCCTAAGAAAATAAGAATATATTATAAAGATGTTTGCCCTTGGGCTCCAATGTAATCTTTTCACATGGGCAGATGTTTTAAAACTCAGATATCTGGATTCACTGAAGAGATACATGGTAAATAAAAATATGACTCAAATACAACCTTGCAGCCAGGGGGGAGCTATTTCTGACAGCGCTCAGAATTGGTGGAATAACTTATCTTTTGAATATCATGTTTATGCAGTATATAGATCATCTCTGGCTACAAAGAAGACAGGCTCAGCTATGCAAGGAATCTCTGCTCTTGATATAAACTGGAGAGCTGTTTGGTGGCCATGCTGCCAACGGTGATCAGTAACACTAGTCATACTTTCGGTCTATTATTCCACATTGTTTTCAAGCTAGGGGAATGCTTTTTACCCTTCCACCTATTTCCTATCAAATAAAATGATTGGATTTGAATTTGTGAAGAATATTTATCTAAATCCCTTGTTTTTAGTTAGGACCCTCACAACTCTCTACTGGGAAGCTTTACTGGGATGCTAGATGTACTCACACCATAATACTGATTTTTGACCAAGGGAGTAAAACTGGTGATCACCCTGACTGAAATAGGAAATGAGGCAGTTGTATTACTTATCAAAGCTCAAGTAGAGACACTGACCCATTTTTAACTACATCTGTGCTTTGACAAGTTTATTCACTCTACCTATACACAGAAAATCTTCATTCAAAGCTTAAAAATTTAGCATTAAAAATCAAGTTAAAGTGTTTTATTTATTTAACCCATTGAGTTTAAAAAGCATAAATTCTCAAAAGATAAAGTTAATTTTTATAAACACCTGACAGCTATCATCTTTATTTACTAGTTTTTCAGAGGTGAATGGGGGCAGGTAAAGTAAATAATGACTCCGGATTTTTTTTTTCTGTGACTCTTGCAAGCCAGAGAAATAGAAAGGCATTAATAATCTGCAAGATTTTCCCTTTACCACTAGTTATAGGTAAGGAGCCATGCCTATCCTCTCACTATAATGCAGAAGCATTCTTATGCCTGTTATAAGTAGACAGTCTCATCTGAGATTTTAGGAAGACTAATTCTGTTTTCCATAAGACGAATGAAGTTATAAGTTATTTATGCAATTTTATACTCATCACATTTGTGTGCTAAAGTGCTAACAACTTTCTTCACCATCATCTTCTTAGAGTGTTTAATTTGTTCATATTTGAGGAACAGCCCATCCCAATCTCATGTGATCCTGCCCTCCTTGCTGTGGCTGATGACATTTAGATGGACCTTAGATTCTCCAGAAACTGTTCAATTGGGATTACAAAGACTGGGTCAGTTAGACTGCTGAGTCATGAACATGGAGAAGTTGGTTAGCAAGAAATGAATAAGGCAGATATATAGAGAAATGGAGATGAGAGACCACATGGTCCATAGAGAGAGAGAGAGAGGCAGAGTAGCTATCTTTTGACTTTATAGTTTCTGTGAGGTCCATCTATACTTCTGGCAATGGGATTCTATGAGAATGTCCTGCATTTGTAAAATAAATCCCTTTTCCTAAAACAAATTTATTTTCAGTGGGTTTTTGGTCACTGTAACCTATAATCCCAAGTAGGAATAATTTGAACTTGGTACACAAAATTTTTATTTTTCAAAGTCTTTCATATCTATTATCTCCCTTGTTCCCTATTCCAATCTCATATCAGAAATAGGGCAGAAATGATAATTGCCTTGAAAGCCAAAGAAACTGAGGCCTCAAATAGAAAATGTACTTGCTTTAAGTCAAACAGCAAGGTAGAGGGCAGAGCCAGGCCTGAAATACATGGCTTCTGGCTCCCATGCCTAGAACTTGGCATTTACTAGGCATGCAACAATTATTTGTGGGATGGTACATCTGAATGGGGATGGGGGATTCCATTTAGAAACAATGAAAAGTAGCTGATCTTAACAGACATTAATATTCTGAAAGAACCCAACAAAAGAAAGCCACAGGAGACACTAGCAATTCTCCCCATTTTAACCTCTTCACTTAAGAAAAGGCAATGTATGGACAGATTCACAGCCAAATTATACCAGACATTCAAAAAAGAATTGGTACCAACCCTACTGAAACTATTTCAAAAGACTTAGAAGGAGGGAATCCTCCCTAACTCATTCTGCAAAGCCAGTTTCACCCTGATAGCACAGCCAGGAAAGAACATAACAGAAAAAGAAAACTACAGACCAATATCCTTGATGCTTACATCCAAAAATCCTCAACAAAATACTAGCAACCCAAATCCAACAGCACATCCAAAAGATAATTCACCATGATAAAGTGGGATTGATACCAGGGATGCTGGGATGGTTCAACATACACAAGTCAATAAATGTGATTCATCATGTAAACAACCCCAAGACTGGGTATCTACCCAAAGAGAAAGAAGTCATTACATGAAAAAGACACTTACACTTACACACACGTTTATGACAGCAGAATTCACAATTACAAAAATATGGAACCAACCTAAACACCCATCAACCAATGAGTGGGTAAAGAAAATGTGGTATACATATACCATGGAATATTACTCTGCCATAAAAAAGAATGAAATAATGTCTTTTTCAGCAACTTGGATGGAACTGTAGGCCGTTATTCTAAGTGAAGTAACTCAGCAATGGAAAATCAAATACCGCATGTTCTCACTTACAAGTGAGACCTAAGCTGTGGGTACACAAAGGCATACAGAGTGGTATAGTAGACATTGGAGACTCATAAGTGGGGGAGAGGAGGAGGAGGGTGAGGGATAAAAAACTACATATTAGGTACAATTTACACTACCAAGGTGATGAGTACACTAAAATCTCAGACTTAACCACTATATAATTCATCCTTATAACCAAAAACAACTTGTACCACAAAACTA
This sequence comes from Gorilla gorilla gorilla, assembly GCF_029281585.2. Classification (NCBI taxonomy): domain Eukaryota; kingdom Metazoa; phylum Chordata; class Mammalia; order Primates; family Hominidae; genus Gorilla; species Gorilla gorilla. The sequence goes on from NC_073247.2 coordinate 132,968,436, forward strand.
TTGAAATAAAATTAAAAAATAAAAAAATTGAAAAGAAAGCAATGTATTTGAAATGACTTCCCTTGTCTCCCTCTACAACAGACTGCAAATCAGATCTTGCGTCTGAAGATGTTGACTGGGTCTTACCTCTCTGCAACTGTTGCTAGTGGAGGTACACTTTGGCTCAGTTTGGTGATTTCTACTTGACCATTAGGAAAAAAAAAAGTAGTCCATGTGGTGAAACTTTTGAATGCCAACTGAACTAGAAATAACTTTTCTTGGAAGATCATCTTTTGGTACTGAAGTGCTGACAGGACCTAGCATCTAATGGAATATTTAGAGCTGCAAATAGAGGTATCTCTCTAACTTTAACTGTTAAGCGGTTGCAACCTCTTCAAGCTACGTCTGATAGAGTATGGTTTGGAAGTATTTCATATGTCTCAGTGGTGGTGTCCTATTTTCTAAATAATGACTTATTTGTATTTTGAAAAACAAATAATGAAAGTTATGTGTGTGTGTGAATGTATGAATGTGTGGGCGGGAGGGGGGGGACCTGAAGGAATGTTTCCAGTGCTATTTTATGATACATTAATAGGTGTTAGACCAGAAAATACACTCTGTCTTAAGATAATGCAGGTTTTACTCAGTATTTCACATGGACTTTGAAGATTTGTGTTCCTATTTAAATAAAAGAAACCCAATCAGTGCATGGCACATAAGGTGGCTGTTCTTTTTGTTTGTTTGGTTGGTTTTGTTGTTGTTGTTGTTTTTCGAGACAGAGCCCCACTCTGTTGCCCAGGCTGGAGTGCAGTGGCGTGGTCTCGGCTCACTGCAACCTCCGACTCCTGGGTCCAAGCTATTCTCTTGCCTTAGCCTCTCGAGCAGCTGGGATTACAGGCGCCTGCCTCCACGCCCGGCTAATTTTTTTTGTATTTTTAGTAGAGGTGGGGTTTTGCCATGTTGGCCAGGCTAGTCTCAAACTCCTGACCTCAGGTGATCCACCCGCCTTGGCCTCCCAAAGTGCTGGGATTACAGACGTGAGCCACCACACCCGGTCAGGTTGCTGTTCTATACTTTGTATTTATAAGGAAAGTAGAATTAAACAGTGATGCTGAGGAAAGAACCATTTAGACACATGGTCCAGTGAGAAAATCTGGATAAGGAAACAGAGGTTGTTAAAAAGCTTGTTTAAATTAAAGGCTCTGGGAATGGCCTGAGGAGTTTCTCAATGTCCGTGATATAGTTTGGCTCAGTGTTCCCACCCAAATTGCATCTCAAATTGTAATCCCCACATGTCAAGGGAGGGAACTGTAATCCCCACATGTCGAGGGAGAGAGGTGATAAATTATGGGGGAGGCTCCCCCCGTGGTGTTCTCATGATAGTGAGTTCTCACAGATCTGATGGTTTTGTAAGGGGCTCTTCCCGCTTCACTCACTCTTGCTCTCTCACTCCTGCTGCCTTGTGAAGAATGTGCCTGCTTCCCCTTCTGCTATGATTTTAAGTTTCCTGAGGCCTCCCCAGCCATGTGGAACTGTGAGTCAATTAAACCACTTTTCTTTATAAATTACCCAGTCTTGGGTGGTAACTTTATAGCAGTGTGAGAACGAACTAATGCAGTCCCAGTGTCAAGGCCCCACATTGACTGATTATATCAGAATCTCTGAGTTCAAAGCTCAGGCATCAGTCATGTGTAAAACTTTCTGGGTGATTTCAGTGTGCAGCCACTTTTGAGAACCAATGCCCTGAAATCTGGCGTGATGCTGAGTCCATAGTACATACTCACTTAAGACATGTATGTATTAAGTGATAGAAGTAATTTATGCCCTGAGAATGACCTTGTATGGCAGACACACCTAAATGTGTGCTCAGAGTGAGGGAATCTGGGAGTAGCCAACCTGGAGATTTGTTCTTTTTCTATGAGGAACATCTTGAATCCCAGTCCATCCTGTGGATTAGGGGCCATGCTGGGAATGGAGGCCCCGAAGTTTTGGGTTGAATGAAGGTTGCCAGGTGAAGGTTGTTAGGGAAAGGGTGTTGAGTGAAAATGCTATATAAACTGCATGCTTTTTGCAAGCTGCTGCAGTTTTCTCGTCCAACCCACTGCCATTGGGCCGTATGTAAGGCAGTTCTTCTGTCCAGCTCGCCACCACTGGACTCTCTCCCCTGTATGTAAGCTCCCGGTAAAACTCCATGTTTGCTTTGCTGGCTCTGGGTCTCTTCTTCAGCCATTTGAACCTGTTCCTTGGCTATTTGAGTTGATAGGAGTTTGGCAAAACAACATTAGTCATGTGGTTGATATTACATTAATTAATTTCCATAGAGCTTTACATTTACTTAGCAAGGGGAGACTCTAATCCTCCTCTGGAAAATCAAAGCTGTCAGTTTTGTGCTTGAAAAGAGGAAATTATTTTACTAATAAATATTCTTATTTTTTGAAGAAAATCATAAGTACAGCAGGAGCTTTGGAGACCAAAGGACTATTGAAGTTTTTTCTAGTAAACTCATTGCAAATGTCTTTGTCAGTCAATTTGATTGATTACAGCATGCACACATTGAAGTGCACTTCAGACAGCCAGTTTGTCTGAAGCCTTGCTGTTAAATCTCTTATGAAGTAATTTAAGATTTAAACCTCAGAGAATTCCGAACTGCTCTTTGAAGGCAGCAAGCTCTTGTAAATATACCGTCACTGCACACTATTAGAGAAATCAGATGGGTATTCAGTTCTGGCATTTAACAATAACAACAAAGGTAGGATGTTTGGAAAGGTTGCTTTTTCCTTTTCTCCAAACTTGTCCTTTAATAGAAAAGATGACATTCAAGCCACAGAAGAGCATGGGTTGTTTGGGCGTAGGGCATTGAGAGAATGTGAGGTTGAAGGATTAGGATCCCAGGAGTGCAAGATTCCTGAGTTTAATCCAAACCTTCTTTGATCAGGTGTTTTTGTTTGTTTGTTTCTTTTTTGTTTTTTACCTTGGCTAAGCAACATTGTTTGACTGTCCCCTTTTCCAGCTGTATCCAGTGGAGTGCTGGCACAACACCAACACCCTTCCACCTTACAAGCATGGGAAGTATGTTGCTGTGATCCTGAATTTTAGTCCATACTTTCCATAGCTTTGAGAAATTGGTTCTGAATAGATTCTACTTTTCTTTCCAATAGTGTCTTGATTCAGCTCTTAGATGGAAACTACCTTCCCTGTTTCTTATCCTGGATTATTATCCCTCTACCAACTATATGATCAAACTAAAAACTATAAAACCTGGACATCATCTTGGCCATCTGCCTGTCACTCACTTCTTACCCCCTCCAATCAATCCTCAATCCCTACAATTTTTATAGATCAGTGATTCTCAAATTTAACATGAACCAGAATCATCAGGGCATCTTGTTAAAGCACAGGCTGCTGGGCCTTACCTCCAGAGTTTCTGAAACAGTAGGTCCAATGTGGAGCCTGAGCATTTGCATTTTGAACAAGTTCCCAGGTGAAGCCGGTAATCTGGGGACTACATTGAGAATCTCTGCTCTAGTGCAGTGGGTGTCAACCTCAGCTGTACGTTAGAATCACCTGGAAAGTTATCGGTAACTACTGATACAAGTCCAGTTTTCCAAGGCTTCTGATGTATTTGGTGTGAGTAGGACCCAAGCACAGTTGTGATATTTTTTTCAAAGCTCTAATAGGTGGTCAGGGTTGAGAGTGATTGCTGTACATTTTTGTCTCCAAAATTCCTTTTGATTTCTTTGTCCTCTTTTATGCCTGTAACCTTCAAATATTTTCCCATTGCCTGCAGAACATATTTCATACTCCTTAGCATGACTTACCAGGTTCTTTATAATCTCACTACAATAGTCTCCCTTATCTACAAGGGATACATTTCAAGACCCCCCCAATGGATGCCTGAAACCATAGATAATATCAAACTTCATATAAACTGTTTTTTCCTATGTATACATATCTTTGATAAAGTTTAACTTATAAGTTAGGCATAGTAAGAGGTTAACAACAACTAATAATTAAATAGAACAATTATAATAATAAACTGTAATAAAAGCTATGTGAATGTGGTCTTTCTATATAATATCTGAAAATATCTTACTGTACTGTACTCACCTATTCTCAGACCGTGGTTGACTACAGGTAACTAAAACCACAGAAAGTGAAGGTGAATATTGAGGGGACCATTGTGTATTCATTTATTTTTTCAAAAAATTTATTGATGGTGATGGTTGTACAACAACCAATTAAGAATCTACTTAATTTCATTGAACTTCTCACTTAAAAATGGTTAAAATGGTAAATTTTATGTTATGAACATTTTACCACAATAATAAAAAATTATTGACACCTTCTGTGTGTCAGGTACTTTCCAAAATCATTAACTGTCTTGCTTTTGCCTGAGCATGCCAGCCTTTCTCATATTCAGTCCCTGCTTTCTGGAATGTCCTCCTCTCCCCTGACTAGCAAACCCCCCTATTACATTAAAGATCCAGTAAATGTTTCCTCCTACATAAAGCATTTTCTAATTGCTAGGTATAGAGGAACTTATCACATTAAGATTGTAATTGAGAATGTATTTATTTACCTCCACTAAATTGTATTTTCCTTGAAAAGGAGACGGCTTTGTGTCCTCCTTACTTTTTTTTTGTTTCTATCTGATTCCCACCTTGGAGTAGATGAGGTAGGCAGACTTGACTGGGTGCTGGTGTTGGAGTGTGGATTATGAGGGGCCTATGCTGGAGCAGGCACCAGGGCACAGTGAATATTTAAGAATTGGTTTAAACCATAGCCTGTAGGGGAAAGCTAGGGTTTAAAAATCAGGGGGACAATGTGTAAATGCCAAGCAAGCCACAAAGGACAAATGGTAAAGAATTCAGAGTTGGCTGAAGATGTGTTCTAAAATCTTTCTCCTACTGACCTGACCCAAATAGCCCAAATCCCCATCATTAGAGATCCTTTTCTTGTGCTCATGCCATAGTGCCTACTGGAAATAAACCCCTACGAAAGATACCAATGATCACAGAATGTGTACCACATTGACTTTCCTTCGACAACTCAGCACAAATGAGTTACTAAGATGTTCAGGCTATCACTTTGAAAAGCAATGAATAAGAGCCTAAGTGATGTTTTCGTGAAAGGAGGGGACGGATTTTCTGTGAGTGTTTTAGTATGGGGTCTGGGTAGCTAGGTAGCAGGAAACTAGTGGACTCCTGGGACAGTGGCTGTCAGAGAGAGTAGAGATACACCTTACCTTTATTCAGGTCCTATTCTGAGCTGAGTCTGCTTCCAAAGGAAACATGGTCCAATCTCTGATCCTTAGAAATTTGATAGCTATGGCCATAAAATGTAGAATTTTTTTTTTTTTTTTTGAGACGGAGTCTTGCACCGTCACCTGGGCTGGAGTGCAGTGGTGTGATCTTGGCTCACTGCAACCTCTGCCTCCCAGGTTCAAGTGATTCACCTGCCTGTGCCTTCCGAGTAGCTGGGATTACAGGCGCCCACCACCACGCCCAGCTAATTTTTTGTGTTTTTTAGTAGAGACGGGGTTTCACCATGTTGGCCAGGCTGGTCTTGAACTCCTGACTTCGTGATTCACCCGCCTCGGCCTCCCAAAGTGCTGGGATTACAGGCGTGAGCCGCCATGCCTGGCCAAAATGTAAGTATTTTAAAGAAAATGAAGGCCATAGAAAAGATTGAATCTGAATGTTTTCTCTCAGAAGCAAAAGTTAGAAGAGGAGGAGAAGGAAGATTGAGATAGATGTGGTGCTTTAGTATATAGTTAGTAAGCGAGGTAAGGCGGGAGGCTGCATGCATTTCCCCCCAGCTGACCCTTCTCTTGCGTGGCCTGAGAGCCTAATTTTTCACTTGCTAGTCTGCTTTTACATAGTAGGTTCCTTGCCATTATTCTTCCTGGCTTGATTTACTATTGGTATCACTTTTAGCAATTGCAGGTGTCTGTGGGACAAGGAGATACTTCTGTGACTTGCTGCAAGTTTAGATGCTCCTTTGTCTCCTGCTTCATGGACACTTTTAAGTTTCTCTGGAACCAGACTGTTTAAATTCTTGCTCAATGAGTGGCTCAATATGTGTGTATTTGAATCTAATCTATACTTGGAATGTACTCAGATGCTATGGTTTGTGTGTGGCAGGGGACATTGTGTGTTTATATCTTTCTGGACATTTAAATAATCTAATAACCAAATCTGCAAGTCCTGCTTACAGTACTCAGTAGGAAATTCACATGCATGTCAAATCACTTTGGAAACTGTAAACCGCTTTATAAGTTGAAAGGCTACTAACAGGCAGCTAAACACATTAGATAACCCTTGAAAATTCTTCATTAGCAGATTGAGCCTGCTGGGCCAGGTGCAAATACAAATTTCTTATTATCTTTACTCACTGGAGGAGAACATTGGAACAGTTAATCCAAGAGTGGTAGATAATCTAGGCATCCTTGATATTTGTGCTAGAGGTGTATCATATTGCAAGTAAACTTTTGTGTTTTATTGAATCCAGTAGAAATACCAGTTGTCTGTCAATGAGCACAACTACGTAGGTATGGATAATTGATAGCCTAGGAATTAAGCACTTTTTTGACTAATGCACAAAGTGGTTAATTCTCATGAAAATACAGATTTTTGAGACTTGAGATTATTCCATGTGACACCTGATTCTATATTGCCTTATAATGTTCTCCATTTATGTCAAAGATATTTGGCTTATTACTCTAACTGGATTATATTACTTAAAAACAAATCTTGGCTAGGCACGGTGGCTCACGCCTGTAACCCCAGCACTTTGGGAGGCCGAGGCAGGTGGATCACCTGAGATCAGGAGTTCGAGACCAGCCTGACCAATATGGTGAAACCCTCTCTCTACTGAAAGTACAAAAATTAGCTGGGCATGGGGGCATGTGCCTGTAGTCCCAGCTACTTGGGAGGCTGAGACAGGAGAATCACTTGAATCTAGGAGGCAGAGGTTGCGGTGAGCCGAGATCGCACCACTGCACTCCAGCCTGGGTGATGGAGAGAGACTCCGTCTCAACAACAACAACAAAAAATTATGAAATGAAACTCATTTATTGAAAAAATTCCATGGGATGATTATTTTTCTAGGATCTTTCATGTATATCATTGAATCCTCACAGCATTCATGCGAAATGGAATTTTTATCTCTATTTTTATAGTTGAAGTGCTGAGAGCTTAAGTGAACTTGTGCGAGGTCACACTACCACTCAATGATGAGTGGGGATTCAAAGCCAGATATTTCCATCACAAGTCACTGATTTTTCATTTTTGGTGCATGCTATTCTCTTTTATCTGACTCTATGATTTCTCTAAATGGGAAAATATGTACATTCTTCACACACCTTAGCTGATGGAGAAGTGACCCAGAATCTCTTTGTTTGTCAGCAGTGTTAGAAAGGAATCACAATTCTTTAACTGCAAGCAAGAGGAGTCCGAACACTATTTGAAAATTTTCTGTTAGGTTGATGCAAAAGTAATTGTGGTTTTTACCATTGACAGTAATAGCAAAAACCACAATTACTTTTGCACCAACCTAATAATATAGAAACGTGGAAATTCTCATGGTACTTTCACTGTCGCGTGATGTACACCTGAGGAGATTTTGGGAAGAACGCTTTGAATCTCTCACCACATCTGTGAATTTCAAAGTGTATGTGGAAAATGGTAAGATTGTCTAGGGAGCAGAAAGGCAGGTATTTCTCCATGAGCACTAAGCTGTCTTATCCATTTTTCAGTCACTCATTTTCTAAAAATGAATCTGACATTTTTTTCTTTTTACAGGATGGAATGAGAACTCATTTAGGTTAAATTTTCGGCTATAAAATCCACTTTTAATCTGTCACTTGATTACTCGTATCTCAGCCAAGAGAGAAAGGTCTCAAAAACAAAAATGATATTCCAGTATGTATTAATCAGTTGGATGGAACTACTTTATGCCTTGAATGCAAAATTTTAAAATGTATCATTTAAGGATCAATACAGTTTCTAAGTAACTAAAGCTAAATCAATACTAGCTCGGCACTTCACTTTGGTAACAGATCATTAGATTCTAGTGTTTCTGAACCTGTAACTACAAATACATACTGCCCAGAAACAGTTTTCAGAGGAAAATTGTTCCCATTTGCCTTTTTAGATGTTGATTTATTTGTGCATTCCATGTATAGTCTAACCTTTTTATAATGTTACTGTAGAGGTAAGGCAAATTCTCTTAGAAGAACTGTATTAGACTTATTTTGTGGGGTTTCTAAGTCTCAAAGGGCTTAATCTGACCTATGTGTGTCCAAAATCATGTAATAACAAGTTCAGCTGTATTGTGTATTATTGATTTCTGCTTACTCACTGTAGTTTTATTGCACAGTGTGCTTAGGGAATTAATGAGTTTTATGTTAAATGCTTAAGGACAAAACGATAAATTTCAATTCTCCATTTCAGAAATGAAGAAAACCCCGAGTGTATATGGTTTAACCTCTTATGTGAGGGTTTGAATTAGTTCCTTTTACGGAATTCCTGGCAAGGTCATTCAATCTTAGATTGGATTAAATAAATCATAGAATTTAGAGGGAAGGAGGTTGAATTGGTCAGATTCCTTGCAGGAGACAGATAAGACTTTGAGGACAAATTTGAGGAGAGTTTAATAAAGGGGCTATATACAAAGGTATGGGGAGGGATTTGGGATACTAACAAGAGATAGTGATCCACTCTCAATAATATGGAACTATTATCTTTTTTAAGCCGGAAGAGCAAAGAGAGAAGCAGTTTCTGGAACTCCAAGAGTTCCTGATAGGAACTGTGGCTTTTGGTAGAAAAACACAACTGCAGCCAACCTGAGATCCAGCAGGAGTGAGTACCAGGGGAATAAAATCTCTGCTTCCACATCCTCATTTTCCTCCTCCATTAACTCTCCAGTTATTTCCGCAGTCCAAAACTAACTAAAATTCACAGGACAAGAGAGCCTAGTTAATGTGGTACATAAAGGAGTTCAGACTTGTTGGTAAAGGGCAGAGTAAAGAGTAGTTTGGAAGAGAAGATATTCAACCGAAAGGTGGCAGTCTCTCTTTACCTTATCAGAGCATGTCTAGATAGTGTAGTAATTAATTCTCAACAAAAAAGGGCCACAGCGAAGCAAATGTTTTCAAATAAAGCAAACCAATATAATGAGAAAACTCAAAGGCATTCCATATGAAAAAGTTTAGAGGAAGTATCACTGTTAATGCTGGTAAAGAAAAGATTTGAGGATCAATATAACATGGTGGTAGAAGGTATAGACTCTGAAGTCAGCTCTGAACTTCCTAGCTGTGTTGCCTGAGTTCTCTCATTTGTAAAGTTGTGGTTGACTCTTGTATCTACTTTGCAGGGTTGTTATGAGGATTAAATTACTCATTATGCAAAATACTTAAAAAAGTACTTGGTACATAGTAAATGCTATATATGTTAGTTAAACAATTGGGGAGAGTCATGGTAGAGAAATTTGAGTTGGTCTATATGTCCTGAAACAGTTGAATCAAGCCCACTGAATGAAAACGCTAAGACAGATTTTCATTCAGTGTAAAGATAAATTGTCTCATAGATGTACTAATAGTGATATATAGTAGTGAGTTCCCCATCTTAGAGGTGTTCAAACTGAGACTAAATGGCAAATCATTACCTGCAGAGATTCAAGCTTGAGAGATTGGATTTAGAAGACCTTTAGAATTCATTTCAATCCTGGCATAGGTCTGATTCTTCAGAAAAATTCATGTGTGTTGCATTGTATATATAACCTTGTTAGCTCAGCCTCTGTCTTAAAGAACCAACAACTGCCATGTGGACTATAGTTTGCCCAGATGTGATTCTTGACCTTTAGGTAGTATATGAAAAAGCAGATTCAGGCCGGGTGCGGTGGCTCTCGCCTGTAATCCCAGTGCTTTGGGAGGCTGAGGCAGGTGGATCACAAGGTCAAGAGATGGAGACCATCCTGGTCAACATGGTGAAACCCCGTCTTTACTAAAAATACAAAAATTAGCTAGGCGTGGTTGCATGCGCCTGTAGTCCCCAGCTACTCGGGAGGCTGAGGCAGGAGAATCACTTGAACCCGGGAGGCGGAGGTTGCAGTGAGCTGAGATCGCACCACCGCACTCCAGCCTGGCGACAGAGCGAGACTCCGTTTCAAAAAAAAGACAAAGCAGATTCCGAAATTACTTTGTGATTATATTATGTTCCCCATCCTCCATCATCTTGCAATAATCTCTCCCTCCATTTCCACTTTCACCAATAAAAATAAATGGACTAGGTGTCATAGTTTTCTGTTTAAGAGTGTAGCCTCTATAGTTATACCATTTAGATTTCAGATTTAGTCTCAGCTGCCTACTAGATATGTTTTTGAACAGATTGTTTAACCTTTTACAGCATCAGTTTTTGCCACTGTAAAATCAGGATAATAATAATCGTTACTTTACAGGCTCATGAAAAGGTTAAGTGAGATATTATAGGCAAAGTTCCTGGCATATAGTAAACTTTGAATAAATATTAGCACTTGTTATAATAATATCTCATGCAAAATGTTCTTGTTATTATAAAACTAGTTCTTGAGATGCCTGATTAACCTTGGGTGTTGCAGGTTTTCACATTTCCCTTGACAGGAGCCTACAGTCTCCAGTTAATTCTGGAGGGTTTCTGCAGGAATTGTAAAGCTTCTGGGCAAAAGAAAAAAAAGGTAATTGGTCTTTCAATAAGAGACACCTTCCACCTTCCTCCTTCCTCTGAGGCCATCCCCATCCCAAAGCAAGTCATAAAGAATGGTGTGCAGCAGAAAAGCAGTCCTCTAGCTATATGGAGGAGACCACACCAACAAAGAAATTCTCCTTTATCTCAGAAACCAAGCATAAAGCCTATATTTGGATTTTCATATGAATAAATCTTCAGAAGTTAGAATAGCCAGCTGTGAAAGGCCTGGCTGCTCCTTGATCTGTAGAACAAGAGCTTATGATAAAGAATAATAAAAGAGAGAAAAATACCACCTTCCTAGGCTTTGTCTATATAATGAAAGGAGTTTTCAAACTTCCTTTAGCTGTAAATAATTTCAATTAGCATTTTTGATGGGAATGAATGTAAATACCGATTCTGCTCTATGCTAGAACCAGTTGATTAGCCATTGTATGAAGTGCTACAGGCTTCTATTTGGGGAAAGAGGAAAACAGGCACACTTGTTTGGCATTCTGTCCTGGTCTCTTCCAGAGGCATTGAGTCCAATCTTCCCTTTTCTCTTATTCATCTAACCACCGCAAATGCAAATTGATTTCTTAAGGGTGGCATCTCAATGCGAAAATGACAAGAAAGGAAACTTAAGGGTAGGGTGAAAGACTCATCCCAGTTTGCTTATTCCAGTTGTAGCACTGAAAGCCCTGTGTCCTGGGAACTCCCTCAGTCTGGGACAAACCAGGATAGTTGGTCACTCTAACTGGGCCCATAGGAAACATTATTCATGAAATCATGGATTAAAACCTCTGTGAAAAACCTTGTCAGGCTGAAGGGTAGTGTTTGCATATCAATAGGTCACCTAGCTAGACTGGTGAAACAAAGTTATCTTTGACCTGAGAATCGGTAAATAAAATGAAACACAAATAAGAGGAGAAACAATATTGATGAAGAGGAGCAGAAAGAAGAGGAAGAAGGGTAATTACAATTGGCATTTATGTAATGCTTTCTATATGCTAATGGTCATATTATTTTATATAAAGTAATATATGTTACTTCAATCCGCTATTATCCTCATTTCATAAATGAGAAAACTGAAGTTCAGTGAAGTTCTGTGACTTTCAAAGTCAAGTGGAGCCAGAATTTAAATCCATACCTTTTTGACTCTGAAGTACATACTCTTAACCATATAATAATGCCTTGTTTATTGAGAACCTCCTATATTCCAGGCATTGTGCCAGGCCTTTTGGATACAGCAGTGAGCCAAACACACATGATCCCGATCCCTACCCTCGTGGAGCGTCAGTCCGTGTAAGAGTGACCCATATAAAAATTAGATAATTGTTTTTGAAATCATTACAGTTGCATGAATGTCACTGCTAAGTTCCCGATTTGAACCAGAATTCCAGAGAGGGTCTATTATTTCTTGATGTTCCATGTCTAAGCAATTATAGGAAGTGGCTAAACCAGTTTTTGACTCATCTCATAAGGATGAGGCCCTTGTTTTAGGAAGCTAAATTAAGTATGCCAACATGAGCAGCTGCTCATGAGGTAAGAAAGTGAAGGTGATTGTTCTCTGTCGGTTTTCTATTATGCATCAAACAAAAAGAACATGATTGAAAAACATTTATTCATGGCGTCTCTTTAGAACCAAAAGGTAGATATTTATTAACATACATCTTCTACTAGTTGCAAGGTTTTTTTGTTTTTTTGTTTTTTTGTTTTTCTGTCAGTAACTGTCAAAGTAAAGATCTACTTATATTTAGAGCAGTTATGGTGGGGGTTTATACCTCCTCAAATCTTAGCCTTACCCTGAAAATTAGTGTAACCTATTAAGTCCTGCTATGATCTATTTCTTATACTACAGGACAAATGGCAAAGTCATAATATATATTACTTGTTGTCGGGAGCTATGAATATGTGGGAGTAGGGGATACATAGAAATGTCTGTACCTTCCATTTGACTTTGCTGTGAACCTAAAACTGCTATAAAAATTTATTTAAAAGTATATAACATGTACTTTTAGTATCTGCTTGGTCCATACCTAGATCAGAGGTTGACAACTATGGCCTGGAGGCCAAATTCTGCCTGCTGCCTAGTTTTGTACAGCCTGTGAGCCCAAAATGATTTTTACATATTTAAATGGTTGAAACAAAAATCAAATGAAGAATATTTTTGGCATGTGAAAATTACATAAAATTCAAATTTAAGTGTCTATAAATAAAGTCTTGTTGGAACGCAGCCATGCTCATTCCTTTATATATACTGTCTATGGCTGCTTTCCTGCTACAGTGGCAGAACCGAGTAGTTACTACAGAGACTGTATGGGTCACAAAGCCTAAACATTTACTATTTGATCCTTTATGGAAAAAAATACTCTAACCTCTGGCCTAGAGGAAGGAGCTATTCCTGTGTATAGAAAGCATACATGATAAAGCCCACAATTATGAGAAAAGTCAGTCATAATCATCAATGTTATATTTTGGAGAAAACAACAATAACAGCAAACATAAATTGATCCAGTAAATGCAAGTCAGTTAAAATCTACAAAAATTAAGAAAAAAACTTACATTATATCTCTAATCATAATCTTTATAGTATTTTTAACCTTCTATTTGTAGTGGCTATGACCAATAGCCATTGATCACTGATAACAAGACCCCACAAAAACATACATAAAAATTCGTATTTTAGCTGACATTTATATATAATAAATAAATATACAATGTATATATTTTATATATCTCTGTTTATTTGAGTTTTCATTCAGGCTTCACTACTACTAAGATTAACCCTGGAGAAGCTACAGAGTCAAATTAACAGTAAAGATGTGATTTATTTTTTGCTATCCCTTTCTCAGAGCTTCTCTGTAATACTTCTGACTTAAAACTATGTCTCTAATTTTTTTCTCCAAAGTAAAGAGAAGAAAGAAATATGCAGAGATTTTTCTCCCCCGCTCCACTCTTCCCAAATCCCTGGCTCCTTTTTTTTTTTCCAGCAGTATCATTACCTGCTATGCAGAAATGATGAGCTCAAAAATATTCATTTAAGATGTTCCTGTCAGTGTTGGTTTAATAAATCAACACTGGAAATTAAACTATTAATTTTTCAAAACATTAAACAGCAAAGGAGCACAAGAAGAAAGATTAAGGGAATAGGAAATTATCACCTAAGAAATATTTACCCTTCATGATAGCCCTTGTATAACACTGCAGATTGAGATTCTATCATTTGTTACTGAATAATATAGCAAAGGAAATGGGTTGCTGTATATCTTATTTAGAGCTGGACTGGGTGCTAGATGGGTGAGCAAGTGAGTAGAGGTCTAGGAACAGAGAGGGCTAGGTCAAAGGTCAGTGTAATGAAATATGGGACAGGACTCAAATGCTTTCGTCATACTGAAGAAACATAGCAATTAAGAGCATTGACTCTGGAGTCAAATGGACTTGGGTTTGAATTCTGGTGTTTCCATTTAGTATCTGAGAGGTCTTAATTAGGTTATTTAATCTTAATGAACTTTAGTTCCCTCATTTGTAATTGTAATTGTAACCCTTTATGAGATTGTTGTGAGGATTGAATAAGATGTATATAAATATGCTTAGCACTGGGCCTGGCACATGTACTCAATATATGTTTATTTATTTATTTTTGTTAGGGATGCCAAATGAAAGAGTACTGGAAATGATTGCATAACTAATTAATTTTTTTTATATGGTGGATTTCTATATACTCAAATAAAGGAAGGCGGTGGAAGGAAAAATGAGTGGAAGTTAGGAGACCTGTGCTTTAGTCTGGATAATAATAATAGTAATAACAATAAGAAGTTAGTATTTATTAGGCATTTACTATGTGTTTAATACAATAACCCTAAGAAGGGAATGCCATTATCCTCATTTTAAATATATAGGAACTGAGGCTTAAAATGATTTGGCTTCTTGCATAAGTCAACACAGCTATTAAGTGCAGAGTTGGGATTTGAACTCAGGCAGACTGACTCCCGAGCCTCAGTGATTAACCATGAGGCTATACTATCCTGGTTCTGCAATTATCTAGCTCCTATGACCAAGGGCATAACAGGGCTACCCATATGATTGTACAGGTTTTGTGCTGCACAACTCAAGGGGTATTCTATTCATATTGGGTGTATGCAGTGAGTAACCTGTGCAAACACATGGGTGGTCATGGGGAAGTTCCTTATCTTGTCTAGGTTTTAGTTTCCTTTTCCTGAAAAATGAAATGTTCGAATTAATTTGTCACCAGGCCTCTACCAGCTAAGGGTCTAGTGTAAATATGTGGATAATTTAAAAAGAATTCTTACTTGCTTTGGAGAGTTTTACACATATATTTGAATTTGTGCTTATCTGATGAAATAAGTACCTAGAGCAAATCAATTAAGGACATGACACTAGGGAGATCTGGAGCTGGATGATTAGAGAGCTGCCTCATGTACTTCTGCTCAGGTTCTCAGTATATTGAAGAAACAGTCCATATCTACCACTGATTCTAGAACAGCAAAAGCAGACATCACTTTTTCAGACATCCCCTGGAGTTAGGGATATGGCTAACTGAATAGGTCCAAAATGCTTTCTTTGCCAGGATGTGAACTGCATAAAAATTAACTCCATACAGTGCTATAGATTCAAAAGCAGTCATTCAAGTAAATTAGGTGTTGCCTATGGGAACCCATTTCAATGAAGCAATTAATTAAGCAAAAATTGTATGTGCTATCCATCAATAAGCTTAAAGGCACGATTTAATTGTTAATATTGTGGATGTACAGATCTGCACAGAAAATTGGATTTAGGTATGAGGGTGTTTCTATCATGATACTGTATTAGCAATCAACATTGTTCCTCTTAGATGTTTTGCCTGGTTTTAGTTAAATGATGCTTTCTATAGTCAGGCTTAACTGAAAAATAGATTAGCATGTTCTATTCAATTGTATTCCACGTCCAGATATAATTCATTACTGAGCAGTTGTACTTTACCATTAAAGACCTATGGTTAAGGTAAATTTAAAAATAAGTATTCTTCTGATCCTTCCTCCTCACTAGGCTTCTTTCTTACTCTTTTTAGAGTTAAAAATTCTCCCATCCACAATAAATTTTTAAGGCTCTGGCACCTTACCAACTGTCACAGCCCCTACAGCCTTTCTTATGTAGGCAATCAGTTTAGCTCCCCTGTGAGAAAGATAACTGCCTGCTTACAACTAATCCAAGGTTGGGAATTTCACGTTTTCTATGCTTTAAGATGACCTCTTGATTCCTACTCTAGTTACGCTGGTTTCTTCACCATTCCATGGCTTCTCCTTCATCTTGCTGCCTCAGAGGTTTTGCTCAAACTGTTTCCTTCGCCTGAAATCTGTCTCCCATCCACCCATTTCTGCCTGTTCCTCTTTACATTTAAAGCCCAATGCAGATTGCACTTCCTCTAATAAGTTTTCCTCAGAACGCTTCTTTCCATCTTCTACACTCTCTCCAGCATTTTGCTTATATTTTAGTTATAACTACAGTGACTGCATTTGCTGAACTGTACAATCAGGACACATGCTTTGACAACTCTAAGTATACTTATGAACAATGTGATAGATTATTTGAAATCAAGTCAGTTCTAGAAAATCCAGAGTGCGTGTTTGCCTTAATTGTAGCACTCATTACAGTCTGCCTTGTGTTGGCGTTAATTATGCATTTGTTCAGATCCTTCCTGATGTTGCAAGCAAGAATTGTGTCATATGCATCCCTGTATCACCCTACACCTGTCAGATTTCTTTGTCTGCAGTAAGCATTTATGTTTTATGCAGTCATTGAATATTTATTAAGCTAATATGATGTGGCAGGCCCTAAATGCTAAGGGTTGGGGATAAGATGAGGTCCCTACTTCCATGAAATAATTAATGACAACACCAGGAGATAAGTGCCATGTTAGGGTAGACCTGCAACATATACGAGGGGCTCCTAACCTAGACAATGAGAATTAGGGAAGTCTGGGAGCAAGTGATTCATAAACAGAGGACTGAGAATGGGAATAATTTCATCAGGAAATGATGGGGTTTAGGGGCTCAGGTAGAGAGAACAGTGTGTGAAAAGGTCCAGAAGTGGGAGAAGAATGCCATTTGCAGAAATTCAGTTTTTCAGTCCCATTTTGAAGGTAGAATGTGAAGAAGGGAATGAGAGAAGAGGCTGAAATGGGAAGTGGGTCACTGGGCCAGGTGCTAGAGATACAGGCATGAATAAGGAATGGCCCTTGATCTCCCAGAGTTTACATTAAAGAGAACACAGAGAAGTAATGGAGAAATTATAATACAGTATGATGGGTGCTCTGACTGCAGACATTCTGTGTACTGTGAGAACACATATTAAGATACCTCACCCTTAATAACTAGGGGAGGTTTACCAGCAGATGTGAGTTTTAAGTTGAAATGTAGATCACTACGTGCTAAGTAAATTAAATTGCTAGTATTTAGCTATTTTGCCATTTTTACTGTTCTGAATCATAACATGAGACAGAAACTACCAGAGAATAAGAGAAGGAAAACATCTCCTCTCTTGTTCCTTGCTTTCCTCTCTACATCTATGCACAGTGGCTGAAATAGAGAGATTGATTACATAAGATATAATCCTTTTTCCCAGTAAGAAAGTAGTTTCTCAGTCACTTTATTACTTGGCTTGAAGCATCTTCTCTTTCTTCTGATCAATACTTTAACTGAACGTTATGTAAAATGAAATTTACATTTAAGTGTTCCCTTAGCAACCATCACACAAAACCAAATACATCTGCTTTCAGAATCCACTTCTCTTTTGAAAATCCTTACAGTTACACAATTTTCTTCTATTAGCAAAAATGGCTTTCTAAATGGGCTACCATCTCTTTCAAAACAAAGTGTTTTAAAAACCATATTTAAATATAATGTATGGGATTTTAGAATAGAGATATGAAATGGTGTCACCAAAACTTTTCTTCATTTGTTTAATCAATCAGTCAATTAATAAACATTTATTAGTACCTATAGGTGCTATGTCAGGTACTGTGGGTTACAAAGATGACAAATATATGGTCCTTTGCTCTTATAAAGGTTATAATGGAACACCTACAGCAAAGTATAATACAGTGCTTAAAATGATGATACACAGTAAATGTTGTGGGAACACACATATATATGGGTTTGCTATAATTTGTTATAACAATCTTTAACATGTATTGGAATGAATCTAAGAAATATCAGCTGTCAGCTTTTGCTGCTCTAATCCCAGAAGTGAATTCTGAAGATATAAAATGTCTTTGTATTGGTGAGTGCTCACATTGTCATAGGAATCTGGAAAAATCATAAAAGTGCCATGAGGAACTGTCAATTACTATGTGCTACATAAAGTCAATGTGCAGTTCACAGAGGGATTTCCGGACTTTAATTTTTCAGTAAATGTGATGTCCTTGCCAAGAGAGAACATGGAATACTTGAAAGGATGTGAAATGTTCAAAGATTACTGTGATTAAAATAACATTTAAAATAGTATGCTTTCTTCAAAATAGGGAAGGAGGAATCTATGCCCAAGTCCACAATATGGAGTTTTAAACTGTTAAAATCCACATTCACAGGCCCTTTAGTCTTTTGTAATCCTGTTCAGAATTCCTTAGATGTTCTGTAGGACAGTAGCAATTCTAAATTGCATGTGAGCCTGCCTCAGGCTATTAAGACAAGTGGTGCTTTGACTTCTCCAAGCAAATATCTTCTTTGCTAGTATAGGTAATTTATGCGTTTTTTTCCTCAGCATGTATTTACTCATTACTATTATACTTAGGGTAAAAACTGTGTTTCTTACTATAGTCTACAAAGCTCTGCATGGTCTGGTTTCCACTTGACTTCCCAACCTCATTCTATACATTTCTCTGTTTTGCATTTCAAGCTCCATCAAGACTAAGCTACTTGTAGTTCCTGAAACACAGCATGTTGTTTTAGGTTTCTAAGCTGTAACTCACACTTCTCTTTATGCTTGGATGGTTCTGCTGCAACTTTGATTAATCCATTAATTATATAAGATTTAGCTCAATTACCAACTCCTCCAGACTGCCTTTGTTTACCCTTCATCTTCATATGTTGGGTAACACAGTCTCCTTCTCTGTTCCCATAGTTTCACTTGTGTCTGTGTGAAGAGACCACCAAACAGGCTTTGTGTGAGCAACAAGGCTGTTTATTTCACCTGGGTGCAGGCGGGCTGAGTCCGAAAAGAGAGTCAGCAAAGGGAGATAGGGGTGGGGCCGTTTTATAAGATTTGGGTAGGTTAAGGAAAATTACAGTCAAAGGGGCTTGTTCTCTGGCGGGCAGGAGTGGGGGTCACAAGGTGCTCAGTGGGGGAGCTTTTTGAGCCAGGATGAGCCAGGAGAAGGAATTTCACAAGGTAATGTCATCAGTTAAGGCAAGGACCGGCCATTTTCACTTCTTTTGTGGTGGAATGTCATCAGTTAAGGCAGGAACTGGCCATCTGGATGTGTACCTGCAGGTCACAGGGGATATGATGGCTTAGCTTGGGTTCAGAGGCCGGACATTCCTGTCTTCTTATATTAATAAGAAAAATAAAACAAAATAGTGGTAAAGTGTTGGGGCAGCGAAAATTTTGGGGGTTGGTATGGAGAGATAATGGGCGATGTTTCTCAGGGCTGCTTTGAGCGGGATTAGGGGCGGCCTGGGAACTTACAGTGGGAGAGATTAAGCTGAAGGGAGATTTTGTGGTAAGGGGTGATATTGTGTTAGAAGAAACATTTGTCATATAGAATGATTGGTGATGGCCTGGATACGGTTTTGGATGAATTGAGAAACTAAACGGAAGATACAAGGTCTGGATAAAAGAAGGAGAAAAATAGGTATTAAAGGACTAAGAATTGGGAGGACCCAGGACATCCAATTAGAGAGTGCGTAAGGGGGTTCAGCGTAATTACTTGCTTGGTTGGCAAGTTTTTGGGCTCTATCCTTGAGTTTTTATATGTTGTCATACAACAGGCCAGATTGATTTAGGTAAAAACAACACTCTTCATTTAAGAATATACAGAGTCCTCCTTTTTCAGCAGTGAGTAAGTCAAGGCCTCTGAAAGTATTAGGGCAGTGGCAGCTGCTGCATGGAGACATGGTGGCCAGCCTGAAACAGTAAGGTCAAGTTGTTTGGACAAAAAGGCTACAGGACACGATCCTGGTCCTTGTGTAAAAATTCCGACTGCACAGCCCTGCACTTCGGCTGTGTGTAATGAAAAGGGTTGGGATGAGTCAGGGAGAGCTAGGGTGGCGGCAGTCTTTAAAGCTGTCTTCAAGGAACGGAAAGAGGTGTGGGAAAAGGATTTAGGATCTATGGGGTCAGCTAGGTTTCCTTTTGTGAGTTTATATAATGGTTTTGTTAGGATGGCAAAACCAGGTATCTAAAGTCGAAAGTATCTAACCACGCCTAGGAAGGAAAGGAGTTGTTGTTTTGTAGAAGGGGTTGGGGTTTGAGAGATCAGTCGGACACGATTGGCAGGGAGAGCACGTGTGTTTTTATGAAGAATTATGCCGAGATAGGTAACAGGTGAGGAAGAAATTTGGGCTTGATTGAAGTAATGGGGGCTGTCTGTGAAGCCCTGCGGCAGCCCAGGTAATTTGCTGAGCCTGATGCGTGTTAGGGTCAGTCCAAGTGAAAGCGAAGAGAGGCTGGGATGAAGGGTGCAAAGGAATAGTAAAGAAAGCACGTTTGAGATCCAGAACAGAGTAATGGGTTGTGGAGGGAGGTATTGAGGATAGGAGAGTATATGGGTTTGGCACCAGGGGGTGGATAGGCAAAACAATTTGGTTGATAAGGTGCAGATCCTGAACTAACCTGTAAGCCTTGTCCGGTTTTTGGACAGGTAAAATGGGGGAATTGTAAGGAGAGTTTATAGGTTTTAGAAGCCCATGCTGTAGCAGGGAGTGATAACAGGCTTTAATCCTTTTAAAGTGTGCTGTGGGATGGGATATTGGCGTTGAGCCGGGTAAGGGTGATTAGGTTTTAATGGGATGGTAATGGGCATGTGATCGTTTGCCAGGGAGGGGGTAGAGATGTCCTATACTTGTGGGTTAAGCTAGGGGGATACGAGAGGAAGACTCAAAGGAGGCTTTGGGTTGGGAAGAATGGTGGCAATGAGATGTGGCTGTACTCCAGGAATAGTCAGGGAAGCAGATAATTTGGTTAAAATATCTCGGCCTAATAAGGGAGCTGGGCAGGTGGGGATAACTAAAAAAGAGTGCATAAAAGAATGTTGTCCAAGTTGGCACCAGAGTGGGGGAGTTTTAAGGGGTTTAGAAGCCTGGCCATCAATACTTACAACAGTTATGGAGGCAAAGGAAACAGGCCCTTGAAAGAAGGTAATGTGGAGTGGGTAGCCTCCCTATTGATTAAGAAGGGGAGGGACTTACCTTCCACTGTGAGAGTTACCCAGAGCATCTGTGATGGTCCTGTAGGCTTCCTAGGCGATTCGGCAGTATCAGTCTTCAGCTGCTAAGCCGAGATCTGGGAAGGAGTCAGTCAGAGAGCCTTGGGCCAGAGTTCCAGGGGCTCTGGAAGTGGCTGCCAGGTGAGTTGAACAGTCCGATTTTCAGTGGGGTCCTGCACAGATGGGAAACAGTTTAGGAGGAATCCCAGGCTGTGGGCATTCCTTGGCCCAGTGGCCAGATTTCTGGCACTTGTGGCAAGCTCCTGGGGGAGGAGGTTCTGGAGGAATGCCTGGCTGCTGCGGTTTAGGCGTTTGGAAGTTCTTGTGTGCTGGAGATAAGGCTGGGGTTTGTCTCACAGTGGAGGCAAGGAATTGCAACTCAGAAATACATTGCTACTTGGCTGCCTCTACTCTATTATTGTACACCTTGAAGGCAAGGTTAAGTCCTGTTGTGGGTTTGAGGGCCGGAATTTAATTTTTGGAGTTTTATTTAATGTCAGGAGCGGATTGGGTAATAAAATGTATATTGAGAATAAGATGGCCTTTTGACCTTTTAGGGTCTAGGGCTGTAAAGCATCTCAGGGTTGCTGCTGAATGAGCCATGAACTGGACTGGGTTTTTCATATTTGATGAAAGAGCCTAAACGCTAATTGACTTGGGAGAGGTCGAATAAAGAAGGAGCATTAACCTTGACTGTGCCTTTAGCTCCAGCCACCTTTTTAAGAGGAAATTGCTGGGCAGGTGGGGGAGGGCTAGTCGTGGAATGAAACTGTAAGCCAGACCAGGTGTGAGGAGGGGAGGTGATAAAAGGATTATAGGGTGGGGGAGCAGAGGCTGAGGAAGAATTGGGACCTGGCTCAGCCTGGCGAGGAGCAGCCTGAGGAGGAGGGGAGGGGTCAGATGGGTCTGTAGAAAAGGAAGACTAGAAAGACTCAGCAATGCTTGGGGTTGGGACTGAGGGGACAGGCGGGAGGGAAAGAAGGAGGATTTGGGATGAGTCACATTGGGGACAGAGACTAGGGAGGGAACAGTGTGTAAAAGAATGCCTGGATGTTAGGCACCTCAGACCATTTGCCCATTTTACGACAAGAATTACCTAGATCTTGTAGGATGGAAAAATCGAAAGTGCCATTTTCTGGCTATTTGGAACCACTGTCAAGTTTGTATTGGGGTCAAGCGGCATTGTAGAAGAAAATAAGGCATTTAGGTTTTAGGTCAGGTGTGAGTTGAAGAGGTTTTAAGTTCTTGAGAACACAGGCTAAGGGAGAAGAAGGAGGAATGGAGGGTGGAAGGCTGCCCATAGTGAAGGAGGCAAGCCTAGAGGAAAGAGAGAGTAGAGAGACGGAGAGAAGGTGTGGGGGGTGCTTGCCTTTTAGGAAAGTGGAGAAGGAGTAGAGACACGGAGAGAAGGGGTCGGGGGGTTCTTGCCTTCCAGAAAAGCAGAGAAGGGGTAGAGACATGGAGAGAAGGGGTCGGGGGGTTCTTGCCCCCTAGAAAAGCGGAGAAGGGGTAGAGACATGGAGAGAAGGGGTCAGGGGGTTCTTGCCTCCTAGAAAAGCGGAGAAGGGTAGAGACACGGAGAGAAGGGGTCGGGGGGTTCTTGCCCCCTGGAAAAGCGGTACTTGCCTGTAAGGGTGAAGGACTAAAGCAGGCATCCTTGCGTGGTCAGACACCTCTGAAATGTGGGTCAGGCATCCCCGCGTGATTAAACACCAAGGGAAGCCTGTCTTTCCAAGTCTGTGACTGGCGCCGGAGTTTTGGGTCTACGGATAAAATGCGTCTGCCTTTGTCTCTACCAGAAAAGGAAAGGAACTGAAATTAAGAGAAGGGAGAAATTGAAGTGTGGCGCCAAGATTGATAGGAGAAAGAGGTTGAGGGATAGTGAGAGAGGTTGGAGAAGAGAGTAAAAAGAGGCCACTTACCTGATTTAAAATAGGTGTGATGTTCCTTGGGCTGGTCGGTCTGAGGACTTGAGGTCGTAGGTGGATCTTTCTTATGGAGCAAAGAGCAGGAGGACAGGGAACTGATCTCCCAAGGGAGGTTCCCCTGATCCAAGTCAGGGCGCCAAAATTTCACTCACGTCTGTGCGAAGAGACCACCAAATAGGCTTTGTGTGAGCAACAAGGCTGTTTATTTCACCTGGGTGCAGGCGGGCTGAGTCTGAAAAGAGAGTCAGCAAAGGGAGATGGGGTGGGGCCGTTTTATAAGATTTGGGTAGGTTAAGGAAAATTACAGTCAAAGGGGGTTCTCTGGCAGGCAGGAGTGGGGGTCACAGGGTGCTCAGTCGGGGAGCTTTTTGAGCCAGGATGAGCCAGAAGAAGGAATTTCACAAGGTAATGTCATCAGTTAAGGCAGGAACCGGCCATCTGGATGTGTACGTCCTGGTCACAGGAGATATGATGGCTTAGCTTGGGCTCAGAGGCCTGACATCATAGCATCTTGTAATCATATCTGGTACCTCTCTCTCAGAAATTTAAACTTGGCTCAAATCTCCAATTTTATAACTTGTGTCACTTGAGTGCCCTCCCCATGATCTCTATAAATTCCCAGTTTTACTTCCTGATGTTTGCTATTGCCTCCATTTTGGGGTCCACACAGATTCTTGGGTTTTGCTTAGTACTAAATGTAAAAAACCAAACTACTCTTCTTTAATGTATTCTACAAAAAATAAAGTCACATCAAGCATATGGTACATTTTTTAAGATTTATTAAATATTTGCAGGGTCATAGAGAGGAATGAGGTCTCTCACTGTATAACATTTTTCCGTCTTGTTTGTTCCCTCTCATGATTACCTTCCTTCCAAAACCTTTTCTCCTAACAAGTGATCCTCTCAGCAATATTTAGCTCTCTGGAAAATGTGTGATAATCTGCTTTCATCCGACTTACATGCCACCCTCACTTTTTTCTTTTCTGAAGACTGGCTCCTCAAAGCCCACTGGCTTTTCCCAACTCCTCTAGAATTTAGGGAAATTATTTTTTCTTAATCTCTCTATATCCTTATCCCAAAAATTTTAAGGTTACATTTAAAAGGTTTGCTTCCATATTTCTCTCTTCCATTGTGAGGAAGGAAGAGAACTGATTTGTTCTATTCATTGCTGTATCCCTAGTGTTTAGCACAATGCTTAACATATAATAGGTTCTTAATAAATGTATGATGAACTGTCTTTTGAACACATCTTAGAAAGCTTTGAGCTAGTGCTCATGCTAATGTTTTCAAGGATTATGCGTCTGGTCTGTGGGTAAGCCATTTCCTTTTGTTCGGTTCTGTAGTCAAAGTTTATACCACAAAGTCATGTTAACTTATACTTTGTAAGCGCAATATATATCCTCTGCCCTATGTAGTAAAAATAGATGAAAAGGACTGAGAAAAGCTACCTAATAAAAACAAGCACTGTTTCAAGCACTTTATGCATATTATCTTGTGTTCTCACAACAACACCTGTGAAGTAGATATTACCGTCTCTATTTTCCAAATAAGGAAGTTGAGGCACAGTGAGGTTAGGTAACTTGTTGAAAATCACATACCTAATAAGTAGAATAAGTTGAATTTAAGGCTAGACAGTCTATTCTAAGAGCCCTGCTCTCTTAGTTACTATGCAATATTGCCTTCAGAGCACAAGAATTGGGTTTTCAGGTACAGATTATAAAGGCTTAGCGTTAGAAAATATAAACTTCATAAGGCCTAGAATAATCAGAGAATTCTGCATGAAAGAAATGTACATTGAAAGGCAAACCGATTTCTATTTTTTGTTTAACTCCATTTGGCCACATTTTCTTGCTGCCACGAGCCAATTTATGCAAAATTATAACCTTTAGATTGATGGCCAACAAAAGCCAAAGTGGTTGGCACCAGATGGATCACCTGACCTATCTGCTACTGTGTGAGCCTTTTCAAGTAGTTTTTATATTCTTGGAATTGGCATGATGGTACTAGGTCACCTGGTTTGTCTGAGTTTCAAAGGGATGAGAAATGCCTTGGCATTTACAACTGAAAAACAAAATTCAACTGGTCATCTGTTATCTCTTTTGTGATGCTTATCAGGGTTCAGATTTTAGTACCAAGGAATGTTAAAGCAAGTTTGACATTTTAAGTTATTTGCAATTCCTACAAAAGTGCTCATACTCAGAAAGTCTCTCTTCTAAATATTCAGCTAAAATATTTTAAAATATAAAAATATTTCATAATTTACCCTTAAATATGCTGAAATGTAACTCAAAGATAATCTAACTTTTCTTATTTAGGAATATGTATATATTCCTAAGTGTGCTACAAAGGAGAAAAGAGAGAAAATAATTTTAAATTAAATATGTATTAGATATGTAGATGCTCACGTACTTCTACACTTGAAGTTAAAATAGTCACTTGTACTCACACATAGAAAACTATAGATACAACATCTACACTTGCAAACTGTAGAGTGGTGTGCTGATAACTTTAATGCAATGAGCTTTATTGTCATTTGTGAGATAACTGTCTTAACTGGTGAACAATTCTTCCTTATGTTGTGAAAAAAAAAAAAACTGGACCCTTTCCTTACACCATAAACAAAAATTAACCCAAGATGGACTAGAGACTTAAATGTAAAACCCAAAACTATAAAAGTCCTGGAAGACAATCTAGGCAATACCATTCAAGACACAGGAACTGGCAAAGATTTCATGATGAAGATGGCAAAAGCAATTGCAACAAAAGCAAAAATTGGCAAGTTGGTTCTAATTAAACTAAAGAGCTACTGCACAGCAAAGAAAACTATCAACAGAGGAAACAGACATCCTATAGAATGGGAAAAAATATTTGCAAACTATGTATCTGACAAAGGTCTAACACCTAGCATCTCTAAGGAACTTAAGCAAGTTTATAAGAAAAATACAAACAACACCATTAAAAAGTGGGCAAAAGACATGAACAGACACTTTACAAAAGAAGATATAGATGCAGCCAACAATCATAGGAGAAAAAAGCTCAACATCACTGATCATTAGAGAAATACAAATCAAAACCACAATGAGATACCATCTCACACCAGTCAGAATGGCTATTATTAAAAAGTCAAAAAATAACAGACACTGGCAAGGTTGCAGAGAAAAAGGAATGCTTATACACTGTTGGTGGGAGTATAAATTAGTTCAACCATTGTGGAAGACAGTGTGGCAATCCCTCAAAGACCTAAAAACATAACTACCATTCTACCCAGCAATCCCATTACTTGGTATATACCCAAAGGAATATAAATTATTCTATTTTAAAGACACATGCACATATTCATTGCAGCACTATTCACAATAGCAAAGACATGAAATGAACCTAAATGCTAATCAATGATAGACTGGATAAAAAATGTGGTACATGTACACCATGGAATACTATTCAGCCATAAAAAAGAATGAGATTATGTTCTTTGCAGGGACATGGATGGAACTGGAGGCCATTATTCTTGGCAAATTAATGCAGGAACAGAAAACCAAATACTGCATGTTCTCACTTATAAGTGGGAGCTAAATGATGAAAACACATGGACACAGAGAGAGGAACAACACACACTGGGGCCTGTCAGAGAGTGGAGGGTGGGAGAAAGGAGAGGATCAGGAGAAATAACTAATGGGTACTAGACGTAATACCTGGGTGATAAAATAATCTGTACACAAGCCCCCATGACACAAGTTTACCTATATAACAAACCTTCATGTGTACCTTTGAACTTAAAATAAAAATTTAAAAAAGGTTTTTATTGGCGTGAATATCTGGTGAGGTATCCAAAGATAGGGAGGAACATGGTCACATTGATTCTTGGTTGTATGGTTGTATAGGAAGTCCAGCAACCCTTACCCACTCCTGGTAACTATCTCTTTCCTCCCCAGTAAAAAAGACTTTAAGCCAAGAAAAATGACTAGAGTTTAAACAAATATATATAACAATAAAAGCATCCTTCACCCAGAAAGATATACCAATTTAAAATTTGTATGTACCTAATAACATAGCCCATAAATATAGAAAGTAAAAGTTTACGAAAATGCAAGGGAAATTTTGCAAATACACTATCATAGTGAGATATTTTACATACCTCTCAGTATATAACAGAATAAGAAGATAAATGATCAGTAATGATATAAAATATTGAACCTTATAATTAATAATTTGACCTAATAGAAATACATACAGTAGTGTACTGGAGTCAGCTCATACTGGCTTGTGAGAGTCACATGTGTGCATCTCTTCCCAACTTCACATTTATTATATCATGTTGTCAGCTTGAAATTGACTATGATGGGAGAATTCACACTATGAAAAATTGGTCCAAGAGTATATGATTTCTGGGTATCTGTGCGTTTTTTTTTGTTTGTTTGTTTGAGAGCCAGTCAACCATTTATCAGCATTCCACTGCATGTACAAAGCACTGAACTTATGACTTGCTGACTACACATTCTTTTCAATTACATATGGAAATCTTTCCCAAATTGACCATATGCTGGTCCATAAGGCAAATATGAATAAATTTCAACAAATTTAAATTATACAAAATGTGTTGTTTGGTCTCAATGAAATCAAGCTAGAAATCAATAAGAAAATGATAACCAGAAAATTATGAAACATTAGCAAAATATGCAATATATTACTTTATAATTTATAGGTCAAAGAAACAGTGTGAATTAGAAAATGTTTTGAACTGAATGATAATGAAAGTATATATCAATACTTGTGAAATGTAGTTTAAGCTGTGGTTAGAGGCACATTTGTAGCTATTAATACATTACAAAGAAGATAGTAAAAGTTAATGATATAGACATCTATTTCAAGAAGGTAGAAAAGAATCAGCAAATTAAAATCAAGGAATATAGAAGAAAGTAAATAATAAAGATAAGAGCAGAAATTGAATAGAAAACAAATGTACAGAAACAAATGTAGAGAAATTCTGCAAAGCCAAAGGTTGGTTTAAAAAGACAAATTAAGCGATAAACTTCTACCAATATTGTCCAAGAAAATAATCATTGTCTTTATGACAAGGAGAAAGGCACAAATAATCAAAATCAGACATGAAAATAGGAAAATCCAAATTGATACTTCAAATGTAAAAAATATCTGAACAACTTTATAACAGTAAATTTGAAAATTTAAATGGTATAAACAAATTCCTAGGAAAATAACTTATCAAAACTGACAGAAGAAATAGAAAATTATACCTGCATATCATCTTATACCTAATAGCATGGTTGTATTGTTGTGTACTTATTATTTTCTGCTGATTTTTTCACTTATCAGTATTATATATACAATTGCATATAAAATCACATTCCTCACACTTGTTACTTTTAATGTCTATAGAAAGCCTCTTTGTTACTGATATGATTTGGCTGTGTCCCCTCTCACATCTCATCTTGAATTGTAATCCTCATAATCCTCACGTGTTGAGGGAGGGACCCAGTGGGAAGTGATTGGATCATGGTAGCAGTCTCCCCCATGCTGTTCTCGTGATAGTGAGGGAGTTCTCATGAGAGCTGATGGTTTTATAAGGTGCTCTTCTCCCTTTGCTTCCTTCATACCTCTCTCTCCTGCCACT
The DNA here is from genome assembly GCF_029281585.2 of Gorilla gorilla gorilla. Taxonomy (NCBI): domain Eukaryota; kingdom Metazoa; phylum Chordata; class Mammalia; order Primates; family Hominidae; genus Gorilla; species Gorilla gorilla. The sequence continues at coordinate 132,997,095 of NC_073247.2, forward strand.
TTGTGAAGAAGGTGCCTGCTTCCCCTTCCACCACGATTGTAAGTTTCCTGAGGCCTCCCCAGCCATGCGGAACTGTGGGTCAATTATACCTCTTTCCTTTGTAAATTACCCAGTCTCAGGTATTTCTTTATTGCAGTGTGAGAATGGACTAATAGAGTTACCATATCAATAATAAAAGGCATTTGGACTCTTTCCTATTTTTGATAATAGTTGTTTAGAAAACTGCCATGGGAATTGCAATACAAATCAGTTTTTCCCCCTTTGGTTATTTCCTGGGCGGTATGATCTCCATAGTGGAATTATTCGGAGAAATATTATGAATGGTTTATTTATTCCTTTCATATATTGCCAAGTTACTCTTCTGTAAAATGGAATCAATTTACAGTACCACTAGCAATATATAAGTGCACTCATTCTCCCTAATTCTCACTAGCGACTTTATACACTGTGTTTTTGATAGTTCGGTAGATAAACAGTGGAAGCTTTAAGTTGTTTTAATTTGCATTCATTTAATTGCTATTGAGGGTTTATCATTTTTTCTATTTCAATGTCTTTTATATAAACTGCATATTCATCATCTTTATTAACTTATCAAGTAAAATCTGAGTATTAGACTGATATATATGCATTTTTTTATTCAGGTTGGGTAGTTAGCCTATATCAGTTACATTTTTCTCATGAATTTTCCAATGAGGATATTCATTTCTTCTGGTATTCATTTTATTACATTTCATAGCTTAGCAGCCTTTTTATTTTTAAGACATTTGAATACATTTATCTTGTATGTGATGATATACTCCATTTCTTAAACAGTCAAAAATATTTCTTTTCCACAGCTGGAATAAATATGATATTTCACAGTAAGCTACCTGGTTCACTATCCCCCAAATCTTTAAATTCTCGTAGTTATAGCACTTAACCTTTACTCATACACCAACCCTGAGCTGGATTAATCCATTTTCTACTAACTTGCTCTCTGCTTCTTACCTGTAATTGTCTTTATACCTTGCACAGCAGTTTTATAACAAAGCCTCTCCTTTGATAATCTACCTAGTACCCCGATTCTTCTAAGACTGGGAGTTTGCCTTTTTCTCCCCTGTTTTTTTAGGAACTTGAGTTCTGCTTCTCAATCCCAGGATAAGCAACTGAGACTAGAGCACCTGCTGCCACAATCCCAGATATCAACTTTCTATCCAGATAATGTCTGTCTCCCTTGCTGCTCACATTGCTGTTTTTTTACCTGTCTACCAGATCACCAACACCTTACTGCTTTCCTGGCCTTTCCTAATACTAGCTGCTTACCTAGACTGCCATTTCGTATCCCAAGATTCTTAGACATTGTTCTACCTGGCTGGATTTCTTCCCCACTGCCTTTAACTGAATCGGTCTTGCACTAATGTAGTGAATACATTTAATTCTCAGGTGCTAACTTTGTTTGTCTGACCTCTCCTGACACTGACTGAATTTCAATTTTTAAAAATAATTTAACTTCATAATTTAACAATATATACTTTGTCATAAAAGCTATGCATATTATCTGGAATTTGTTGCACATGTATAAGATATAGATCTCAGTTACTTATTAATTTATTGATTACCATATACATAACTAGCTGACAAAACAACATTTATTAGTGATTCTTTTCTCCATTTATTAATGATTTTTATTTTCATTACATACATTTTTCCGTAGCTTTAGTTCTTATAATAATTTGAATCAATTTCTGGATGCTTTATTCCACTGATCAGTGTCCTTCATTTAGTTATAGTATCACATAATTCTGACAACTGTGTTTTCTAGTATGTGTTTGTGAATTTAAGTACTTTCATCTTTATTTAATCTTTCTGACAATGAGAAAGGCATATTTCTTTATTTAAATCTTCCATTTTTTACTCATTAGGGTCTTGATTTTGTTTGTTTCACACACTTAATTGTTGCACAAGTACTTAATGTTTCTAGTAACTGTTGTGAAGGGATTTCATTTCCTTTTTGGGTTATTCATTGTATTTTCTGTATTATTAGTATATAGGGATGTATTCAATTTATTTTTGTAGATTTACTTCCTTCCACAACTCTGAAAAACTCATTTATTACTGCTGGTAATTTTTTGGTTGACTTCTTTGGATTTTCTGAGTATATATTCATGTCATAAGTAAAAAGTGTTTTTTTTTTGGTATCATATTTTGCTAAACATAACTTCAATTCTTTTTTTTTTCCCTCTGGTGATCATGGTAAATATTCCTTTAAAAGAGAGTTGTGACTAAGGAAAGAAAAATAACTAGCATTTGTGGAGTGCCATTTTGCCTATTCTTGATCTTAGAGAAGGTAATTCTAGTCATACTTCTCCATTAAATATATTGTTGATACTATTTTTTAAATGTGCCCTTTTCACGTTAGGAATGAAAACATTTAATTTTGTTAATAAAATATGTGGAATGTTATCCATATTTCTTGGCAGCTATTGAAAAGCTGATTTAAAATATTGTCCCGTTGAGAGACAGGACTAGCTGGATTTCCTAGGCCAGCTAAGAGTTCCTAAGCCTAGCTGGGGAAGGTGACCACGCCCACCTTTAAACATGGGGCTCCTAACTCAGCTGACACCCAACCAATCAGATAGTAAAGAGAGGTCACTAAAATACCAATTAGGCTAAAAGCAGGAGGTAAAGAAATAGTCAATCATCTGTCGCCTGAGAGCACAGGGGGAGGGACAATGATCGGGATATAAACCCAGGCATTCAAGCCGGCAGTGGCAACCCCCTTTGGGTCCCCTCCAGTTGTATGGGAGCTCTGTTTGCACTCTATTAATAATCTTGCAACTGCACACTCTTCTGGTCCGTGTTTGTTCCAGCTTGAACTGAGCTTTCACTTGCCGTCCACCACTGCTGATCGCCACCATCACAGACCCGCCACTGACTTTCACCCCTCCAGATCCCGCAGGGCGTCCGCCTGGCTTCTGATCCAGCGAGGCACCCGTTGCCGCTCCTGATCAGGCTAGAGGCTTGCTATTGTTCCTGCACCGCTAAGTGACTGGGTTCGTCCTAATCGGGCTGAACACTAGTCGCTGGGTTTCACGGTTCTCTTCCGGGACCCACGGCTTCTAATACAGCGATAACACTCACCGCATGGCCCAAGGTTCCATTCGTTGGAATCCATGAGGCCAAGAACCCCAGGTCAGAGAACAAAAGGCTTGCCGCTATCTGGGGAGCAGCCCGCCACCATCTTGGGAGCTCTAAGAACAAAGACCTGCCGGTAACACCATTAACACATATACTAGCCTTGTATTCATGGCATAAATAGCAACAGTCATAGTTGATAGATTTTTATTATGATTAAAAAAATAACAGATTCTCTTAACAAATTTTTAAGTGTGTGATACAGTATTGTTGACTATAAGCTCAATGTTATACAGCAGATATCTACAACTTTTTCATCTTGTATAACTGAGATTTTTTTACCCATTCAAAAACTTTCTACTTCTCCCTGCCACCAGCCTCTGGCAACCAGCATTCTACTTTCTGCTTCTATGTGTGTGACTATTTTAGATAGTTCATATGAATGGAATCATGCAGCATTTGTCCTTCTGTGACTGGCTTATTTCATTTCACATAATGACCTTAAGTTTCATTCACCTTGTCTCAAATGGCAGGATTTCTTTTCTTCTTAAGGCCGAATAATATTCAAATGTGTATTTATGTGTGTCTCTCTATATAGCTCACATTTACTTTTTTCATCTAATAAAGAACACAAGTGTTTTACATATCTTGGCTATTTTAGGTAATGCTGCCTTGACCATGAGAGTTCAGATATCTCTTCTAGATATAATTTCATTTCTTTTTGACATATACCCAGAAGTGGGAGTGCTGGATCATATGGTAGTTCTATTTTTAATTTTGTGAGCAACATCCATACTGTTTTCCACAGTGGCTGCACCATTTTACATTCCCACCAGAAGTGCACATGGGTTCCCTTTTCTGCACAATCTAACAGTTGTTTTCTTTTATCTTTTTGATGATAACCATCTTAATAGGCAGAAGGAGATATCTCATGGTCATTTTAATTTGCATTACCCTTATGATTAGTGATGTTGAGCATCTTTTCATACAGCTGTTGGCCATTTGTATGTCTTTGACAAAATGTCTATTCAGGTTCTTTACCCATTTTTTGAATTGGGTTATTAGTTTGCTTGCCATTGAATTGAGTTTCCTTATGTATATTAGATATTAACACCTTACCAGATATATGATTTGCAAATTTTTTCCCATTCTGTAGTTTGCCTTTTTAGTTCATTGATTATTTTCATGATGTGCAGAAACTTTTTAGTTTGATGTGGTCCCACTTGTTTATTTTTGCTTTTGTTACCTATACTTTTGGTGTCCTAACCAAAAACATCATTGTGAAGACCAATGTCAAGAAGCCTTCCCTGCTCCATGTTTTCTTGTAGGATTTTTACAGTTTCAGGTTTTATGTTTAAGTCTTGAATTGATTTTGAGTTTATTTTTATGTATAGTTTAAGGTAAGGTCCAATTCCATTCTTTTGCATGTGGTATCCCATTTTCCTAGCACCATTTATTGAAGAGACTATCCTTTCCCTATATGTGGTGACTTGGTGGAAGAATAGTTGGCTGCATATGCATAGGTTTATTTCTGAGCTCTATATTCTATTCCATTGGTCTGTGTACTTGGTTTTATGTCACTACCATGTTGTTTGATTACTATTACTTTGTAATACCATTTGAAATCAGAAACTGTTTACTCCAGCTTAATTTCTCTTGCATGAGATTGCTTTAAGTAATCAGGGTCTTTTGTATGGTTCCAAATGAATTTTTTTTTTTCACCCAGGCTGGTGTGGTCTCGGCTCACTGCAACCTCCGCCTCCCAGGTTCAAGCGATTCTCCTGCCTCAGCCTCCCAAATAGCTGGGATTACAGGCATGTGCCACCACACCTGGCTAATTTTTTGTATCTTTGGTGCAGATAGGGTTTCACCATGTTGGCCAGGCTGGTTGTGAACTCCTGACCTCGTGATCCACCCGCCTCGGCCTCCCAAAGTGCTGGGATTACAGGTATGAGCCACCACTCCCAGCCGATTCCAAATGAATTTTAGGATTGCTTTCTCTATCTCTGGGAAGAATACCACTGGAATATTGATAGACATTTCACTGAATGTGTAGATTGCTTTGGGTAGTATGGACATTTTAACAATATTAATTCTTCCCAACCATGAACAAGGGATATCTTTTTTTATTTATTTGTGTGCTCAATTTATTTCATTAATGTTAACAGATTTCAATGTCTAGATCTTTTACATATCTATATCTATATCTATATCTATATATCTATATATATATCTTCTCTGACAATGATGGAATAAAACTAGAAATAAATAATTAGAGGAATTCTGGAAACTATACAAATATATGGGAATTCGGCCAGGCACAGTGGCTCACGCTCGTAATCCCAGCACTTTGGGAGGCCGAGGCAGATGGATCACTTGAGGTCAGGAGTTCGAGACTAACCTGGCCAACGTGGTGAAACCCCATCTCTACTAAAAATACAAAAATTAGCCAGGTGTGGTGGCTCATGCCTGTAGTTCCAGCTACTCAGGAGGCTGAGGCAGGATAATCGCTTGAACCTGGGAGATGGAGGTTGCAGTGAGCTGAGATCATGTCACTGCACTCCTGCCTGGGTAACAGTGTCAGACTCTACCTCAAAAACAAAACAAAACACAAATGTATGGGAATTAAACATTGTGATCTGAATGACCAGTCAGTCAGTGAAGAAAATAAGAAAATTGAAAAATTTTGGCAAGGTCTTAGAATACAAAATCAATGTGCAAAATGTACTAGCATTCCTGTAAAACAACTACAGTCAAGCTGAGAGTCAAATTAGGAATGCATTCCCATTCACAATTGCTATTAAAAAATACCTAGGAATACAGACAACCGTATAAATGAAAGCCCTCTACAAGGTGAGCTACAAAACAGTGCTCAAAGAAGTCAGAGATGACACAAACAAATGGAAAAACATTCCATGCTAATAGATGGGAAGAATCGATATTGTTAAAATGGCCATAGTGCCAAAATAATTTATAGAATCAATGCTATTCCTATTAAACTATCATTGACATTCTTTACAGATCGAGAAAAAACTATTTCAAAATTCATATGGAACCAAAAAGTAGTGCAAATAGCCAAAGCAATCCTAAGCAAAAAGAACAAAGCTGAAGACATGCTACTTGACTTCAAATTATACTATAGGCATACAGTAACCAAATCAGCATGGTACTAGTACAAGAACAGACACATAGATCAGTGGCACAGAATAGAGAGCTCAGAAATAAGACCATACCTACAACAATCTGATCTTTGACAAACCTAACAAAAACAAGCAGTGGGGAAAGTAATCCTTATTTAATAAATGGTGCTGGGATAACTGGCTAGCCATATGCAGAAGATTTAAACTTGACCCCTTACTTACACCATATTACACAACAATTAACTCAAGATAGATTAAAGACTTAAATGTAAAATCAAAGCTATAAAAGCCCTGGAATACAATCTATGCAATATCATTGTGCATATAGATATGGGCAAATATTTCATGACAAAGACATCAAGAGCAATTGCAACAAAAGCAAAAATGGACAAATGGGATCTTATTAAACTAAAGACCTTCTGCACAGAAAAAGGAACTATCAACAGAAAGAGCATACAACCTATAGAATGGTAGAAAATTTTTGCAAACTATGCAAAATAGATATCTGACAAAAGTCTAATATCTAGCACCTATAAAGAACTTAAATTTATTAAACCATTAAAAAGTGGGCAAATGACATGAACAAATATTTTTCAAAATAAGACATACATGCAGCCAATGATAATATGAAAAAAAGTTCCACATCACAGGTTATTAGAGAAATGCAAATCAAAACCACAATGAGATACCATGTCACACCCGTCAGAATGGCTATTTTTTTTTTATTGTTATTTCAATAGTTCTTGGGGAAATGGTAGTGTTTGGTTACAGGGATAAGTTCTTTAGTGGTAATTTCTGAGATTCTGATGCAGCCACCACCTGAACAGTGTACACTGTACTCAATGGGTAGTCTTTTATGCTTCACCTTCCTCCCACCCTTCCCGACTGAGTCCCCAAAGTTTATTGTATCATTCTTATGCCTTTGTGTCCTCATAGCTTACCTCCCGTTTATAAGTAACATACCATGTTTGATTTTCCATTCCTGAGTTACTTCAGTTACAATAATGGTCTCCAATTCCATCCAGGTTACTGAAAGTGCTATTATTTTGTTCCTTTTAATGTCTGAGTAGTATTCTATGGTGTATATATATATACACACCGCATTTTCTTTATTTACTTGTTGATCAATGGGCATTTTGGCTGGTTCTATATTTTTGGAATTGCGAATTGTGCTGCCGTAAATGTGTGTGTGTGTGCAAGAATCTTTTTCATATAATGACTTCTTTTCCTCTGGGTGGATACCCAGCAGTAGGATTGCTGGATCAAATGGTAGATCTACTTTTAATACTTTAAGGAGTCTCCATACTGTTTTCCATAGCAGTTGTACTAGTTTACATTACCATAAGCAGTGTAAAAGTATTCCCTTTTAACCACATCCACACCAATATCTATTATTTTTGATTTTTTAATTGTGGCCATTCTTGCAAGAGTAAGCTTGTATCACATTGTGGTTTTGATTTGCATTTCCCTAATAATTAGTGATGCTGTGCATTTTTTCATATGTGTGTTGGCCACTTATATATATATATTTTGAGAATTGTCTATTCATGTCCTTAGCACACTTTTTGGTGGGATTATTATTTTTTTTCTTGCTGATTTGTTTGAGATCCTTGTAGATTTTGGATATTAGTCCTTTGTCAGATATATATAGATTGCGAAGATTTTCTTCCACTCTGTGGGTTGTCAGTTTACTCTGTTGATTATTTCTTTTGCTCTGCAGAAGCTTTTTAGTTAAGTCCCATCTATTTTTTTTATTTTTTATTTTTTTATTTTATTATTATTATACTTTAAGTTTTAGGGTACATGTGCACAATGTGCAGGTTAGTTACATATGTATACATGTGCCATGCTGGTGTGCTGCATCCATTAACTCGTCATTTAGCATTAGGTATATCTCCTAAAGCTATCCCTCCCCACTCCCCCCACCCCACAACAGTCCCCAGAGTGTGATGTTCCCCTTCCTGTGTCCATGTGTTCTCATTGTTCAATTCCCACCTATGAGTGAGAATATACGGCGTTTGGTTTTTTGTCCTTGCGATAGTTTACTGAGAATGATGACTTCCACTTTCATCCATGTCCCTACAAAGGCCATGAGCTCATCATTTTTTATGGCTGCATAGTATTCCATGGTGTGTATGTGCCACGTTTTCTTAATCCAGTCTATCATTGTTGGACATTTGGGTTGGTTCCAAGTCTTTGCTATTGTGAATAGTGCCACAATAAACATACGTGTGCATGTGTCTTTATAGCAGCATGATTTATAGTCCTTTGGGTATATACCCAGTAATGGGATGGCTGGGTCAAATGGTATTTCTAGTTCTAGATCCCTGAGGAATCGCCACACTGACTTCCACTATGGTTGAACTAGTTTACAATCCCACCCCAGTGTAAAAGTGTTCCTATTTCTCCACATCCTCTCCAGCACCTGTTGTTTCCTGACTTTTTAATGATTGCCATTCTAACTGGTGTGAGATGGTATCTCATTGTGGTTTTGATTTGCATTTCTCTGGTGGCCAGTGATGGTGAGCATTTTTTCATGTGTTTTTTGGCTGCATAAATGTCTTCTTTTGAGAAGTGTCTGTTCATGTCCTTTGCCGACTTTTTGATGGGGTTGTTTGTTTTTTTCTTGTAAATGTGTTTGAGTTCATTGTAGATTCTGGATATTAGCCCTTTGTCAGATGAGTAGGTTGCGAAAATTTTCTCCCATGTTGTAGGTTGCCTGTTCACTCTGATGGTAGTTTCTTTTGCTGTGCAGAAGCTCTTTAGTTTAATTAGATCCCATTTGTCAATTTTGGCTTTTGTTGCCATTGCTTTTGGTGTTTTAGACATGAAGTACTTGCCCATGCCTATGTCCTGAATGGTAATGCCTAGGTTTTCTTCTAGGGTTTTTATGGTTTTAGGTCTAACGTTTAAGTCTTTAATCCATCTTGAATTAATTTTTATATAAGGTGTAAGGAAGGGATCCAGTTTCAGCTTTCTACATATGACTAGCCAGTTTTCCCAGCACCATTTATTAAATAGGGAATCGTTTCCCCATTGCTTGTTTTTCTCAGGTTTGTCAAAGATCAGATAGTTGTAGATATGTGGCGTTATTTCTGAGGGCTCTGTTCTGTTCCATTGATCTATATCTCTGTTTTGCTACCAGTACCACGCTGCTTTGGTTACTGTAGCCTTGTAGTATAGTCTGAAGTCAGGTAGCGTGATGCCTCAAGCTTTGTTCTTTTCGCTTAGGATTGACTTGGCGATGCGGGCTCTTTTTTGGTTCCATATGAGCTTTAAAGTAGTTTTTTCCAATTCTGTGAAGAAAGTCATTGGTAGCTTGATGGGGATGGCATTGAATCTATAAATTACCTTGGGGAGTATGGCCATTTTCACGATATTGATTCTTCCTACCCATGAGCATGGAATGTTCTTCCATTTGTTTGTATCCTCTTTTATTTCATTGAGCAGTGGTTTGTAGTTCTCCTTGAAGAAGTCCCATCTATTTATCTTTGTTTTTGTTGCATTTGCTTTTGGGTTCATTGTCATGAACTCTCTGCCTAATCCAATGTCTAGAAGAGTTTTTCTGAGATTATCTTCTAGAATTTTTATGGTTTCAGGTCTTAGAGTTAAGTCTTTGATCCATCTTGTGTTGATTTTTGTATAAGGTGAGAGATGAGGATCCAGTTTCATTCTCCTACATGTAGCTTGCTAATTGTCCCAGCACCATTTTTTGAGTAGGGTGTGCTTTCCCCACATTATGTTTTTGTTTGCTTTGTCAAAGATGAGTTGGCTGTAAGTTTTTGGCTTTATTTCTGTGTTCTCTATTCTGTTCCACTGGATGACATGCCTATTTTTATACCAGTACCATGCTGTTATAGTAATTATATCCTTATAGTATACTTTAAAATCAGGTAATGTGATGCCTACAGATTTGTTTTTATTGCTTAGTCCTGCTTTGTCTACGTGGAGTCTTTTTACGTTCCTTCTGCATTTTAGGATTGTTTTTTCTAGTTCTGTGAAGAATGATGATAGTATTTTGATGGGAATTGCATTGAATTTGTAGTTTGCTTTTGGCAGTATGGTCATTTTCACAGCACTGATTCTACCCATCCGTGAACATGGGATGTGTTCCCATTTGTTTGTGTCATCTATGATTTCTTTCAGCAGTGTTTTGTAGTTTTTTTGGTAGAGATCTTTTTGGTTAGGTGTATTCCTAAGTTTTTTTTTTTTTTTGCAGTATTGTGAGAGACGTTGAGTTTTGATTTGATTTTCAGCTTGGTCACTGTTAGTGTATAGCAGTGCTACTGATTTGTGTACATTGATTTTGTATTCTAAAACTTTACTGAATTCATTTATCAGATCTAGAAGATTTTTAGATGAGTCTTTAGGGTTTTCTAGGTATACGATGATATCATTGGTGAACAGGGACAGTATGACTTTCTCCTTTTCAATTTGGATGCCCTTTATTTTTTTTCTCTTGTCTGACTTCTCTGATTAGGACTTCAGTACTATGTTGAATAGAAGTGGTGAAACTGGGCACCCTAGTCTTGTTCCAGTTCTCAGGGGGAATGCTTTCAGCTTTTTGCTGTTCAGTATAATGTTGTCTGTGGGTTTGTCATAGATGGCTTTTATTACCTTAAGGTATTTTGCTGAGGGCTTTAATCATAAAGTGATGCTAGATTTTGTCAAATGCTTTTTCTGTGTCTTTTGAGATGACCATATGATTTTTGTTTTTAATTCTGTTTATGTGGTGTATCACATTTATTGACTTGTTTATGTTAAACCATCCCTGAATCACTGGTATGAAACCCAGTTGATCATGGTGGATTGTCTTTTTGATATGCTGTTGGATTCAGTTAGCAAGTATTTAGTAGAGGATTTTTGCATTTATGTTCATCCAAGATACTGGTCTGTAGTTTTTTGTTGTTGTTGTTGTTATGTCTTATTCTGGTTTGGGTTTTGGGGTAATACTGGCTTCATAGAATGATTTAGGGAGGATTCCCTTTTTCTCTACCTTTTGGCATAGTTTCATTAGGATTTTTACCAATTCTTCTTTGAATGTCTGATAGAATTCAGCTGTGAATGCATCTGGTCCTGGACTTTATTTTCTTGGCAGTTTTTTTAAATTTCCATTTTGATCTCACTGCTTGTTATTGGTCTTTTTGGGGTTTCTAGTTCTTCCTGGTTTAATCTAGGAGGGTTGTGTATTTCCACGAATTTATTCATTTCCTGTAGGTTTTCTAGTTTGTATGCATAATGGTGTTCATAGTAGCCTTGAATGATCTTTTGTATTTCTGTGGTATCAGTTATAATATATCCAGTTCCTATACTAATTGAGCTTTTTTGGATCTTCTCTCTTCTTTTCGTGGTTAATGTCACTAATGGTCTATCCATTTTGTTTATTGTTTCAAAGAACCAGCTTTTTGTTTCATTTATCTTTTGTATTTTTTTGTTTCAATTTCATTTAGTTCTGCTCTGCTCTTTGTTATTTCTTTTCTTTTCGTGGGTTTGGGTTTGGATTGTTCCTGTTTCTCTAGTTCCTTGAGGTGTGACCTTAGATTGTCTATTTGTGCTCTTTCAGACTTTTCAATGGAGGCATCTAAGGCTATGAACTTTCCTCTTAGAATTGCTTTTGCTTTATCCCAGAGGTGCTGGGAACAAGCCCTAAGCCTGTCATAAACAGGCCTTAAAGAAACTGGCTGTAAACAGGATTTCTGCAGCAATGTGACATGCTCGTGATGGCTATCACGCACACTGCTAGAAGTTGTTGGTTTACTAGAGTAGGGCAAGGAACACCTGGCCCACCCGGAGCGGAAAACTGCTCAAACCACAAACGATAGCATGAATGGCCTGTGCCTTAACAACATGTCTTTGCTGCAGATAATCAGCCAGAGCCTTTTTCTCTACTCCTCGCTAAGAATGCTTTGTTTCCTGTAAGGAATGCTTTTAGTTAATCTATAATCTTTAGAAGCAATGCATATCACGGCTTACTCTCAGTAAATACGTGGGTCAAATTGTGTTCGTGGCTCTCAGCTCTGAGGGCTATCAGTCCCCTGATTCCCACTTTGCACTCTATTTCTGTGTCTTTGTCTTCAATTCCTCTAGCGCCACTGGGTTGGGGTCTCCATGACCGACCTCGTCTCGGTACAGAGGTTTTGATAAGTTGTGTCACTATTATTGTTCAGTCCAAAGAATTTTTAAATTTCCATCTTGATTTCACTGTTGACCCAATGATCATTCTGGAACAGATTATTTAATTTCCAGGTATTTACATGGTTTCTTTTGGAGTTGATATCTAATTTTATTCCACTGTGGTCTGAGAGAGTACTTGATATAATTTTGATTTTCTTAAACTTATTGAGACTTGTTTTGTCGCCTTTAATGGTCTGTTTTGGAGAATGTTCCATGTGTTATTGAATACAGTGTATATTCTTCTGTTGTTGGGTGGAATGTTCTGTAAATATCTGTTAGGTCCATTTGTTCCAGGTTATAGCTTAAGTCCATTTTTTTTGTTGACTCTCTGTCTTGATGACCTGTATAGTGCTGTTGGTGGAGTATTGAATTCCCTCACTATTACTGTTTTGCCATCTATCTCGTTTCTTAGGTCTAGTAGTAATTGTTTTATAAATTTGGGAGCTCCAGTGTCAGGTGCATATATATTTAGGATTTTTATATTTTCCTACTGGACTAGTACTTTTATCATTATATAATGTTCCGCTTTGTCTTTTTAAACTGTTTTTGCTTTAAAGTCTGTTTTGTCTGATATAAGAATAGTTACTTCTGTTCACTTTTGGTGTCCATTTGCAAGGAATATCTTTTTCCACCCCTTTACCTTAAGCTTATGTGAGTCCTTATGTGTTAGGTGAGTCTCTTGAAGACGGTATATACTTGGATGATTAATTCTTATCCAGAATCACTGTTACTAAAAGTTAAAAAATAACAGATGCTGGTGAAATTGCAGAGAAAAAGGAATGCTTATACACTCTTTCTGGGACTGTAAATTCATTCTACCATTGTGGAAGACAGTGTGGAAATTTTTCAAGGACCTAAAAACAAAAATGCCATTTGACCCATCAATCCCATTAGTGGATACATATTCAAAGGAATATAAATTGTTCTATTAAAAAGACACATGTATGCTTATGTTCTTTGCAGCACTATTCACGGTAGCAAAGATATGGAATCACCCTAAATGTCCATGAACGGTAGGTTGGATTTTTAAAAAGTGGTAAATATATACCGTGGAACACTATGCAGCCATAAAAAACAAAATGGTCATGTCCATTGCAGGAACATGGGTGGATCTGGAGGCCATCATTCTTAGCAAACTAACATAGGACTCTAAAATCAAATACTGCATGTTCTCACTTATAAGAGGAGCTACATGATGAGAACATATTGACACATGTAAGGGAACAACACACACTGGGGCCTATCAGAGGGTGGAGGGTGGGAGGAGGGAAAGGATCAGGAAAAATAACTAATGGGTACTAGACTCAATACATGTGTGACAAAATAATCTGTACAATAAACACTCATGACACAAGATTACCTACACAACAAACCTGCACATGTAGCCCTGAACTTAAAATTAAAAAAAAATTTTAAAAATACAGGCCAGTATCAATGATGAACATTGATGCAAAAATCCTCAACAAAACACTAGCAAACCAAATTTACCAATACATTAAAAAGACCATTCATCATGACCAAGTGGTATTTATCCCTGTGATGCAAGTATGATTCAACATTCACAAATCAATTAAAGTGATATGTCATAACAACAGAAGGAAGGACAAAAACCACATGATAATTCAATTGATGCTGAAAAAGCATGTAATAAAATTCAACATTCCTTCATGATAAAAACCCTCACGTGACTGGGTATAGAAGTAACATATCATGACATAATTAAAGCCATATATGACAGATCTACAACTAGTATCACACAAAATGGGAAAAAGCAAATTCTTTTAAGATTCGAAGCACAAGGATACTGACTTTCACCACTGTTATTCAACGTAGTACTGGTAGTCCTAAATAGAGTAATCAAAAATGAGGGGGAAAAAGGGCATCCAAATTAGAAAGGAAGAATTCAGATTATCTTTGTTTTAGATGATATAATCTTATACTTGCAGAAACCTAAACCTCTACAAAAAACTATTAGAATTGATAAATTCAGTAAAGTTACAGAATACAAAATCAACATACAAAAATCAGTAACATTTCTGTATGCCAACACTGAACAATCTGAAAAGGAAATGATAAAAATAATCTTATTCACAACCACACATAAGATTAAATATTTAGGAATTAACATAACCAAAGAAGTGAAATATCTATATAATGAAAACTGTAAAACACAAATAAAAGAAATTGAAGAGGACACACAAAAATAAGATGTTTTATGTTCTCGTATTGGAAGAATCAATGTTTTTAAAAGTTGCGTACTATGCATTCAATGCAATTCCTGTTTAAATACCAATGACGTTATTTACAGAAATAGAAAAAAAAATCCTAATATTTATATGGAACCACAAAAGTCCCAGAATAACCAAAGCTATTCTAAGCAAAATGAACAAAACTAAAGGAATCATATTACCTGGCTTCAAATTATACTGCAGAGCTATAGTAACCAAAACACTATGGTACTGGCATAAAAACAGACACATACATTAATGGAACAGAACAGAGAACCCAGAAACAAATCCACACACCTACAGTGAACTCATTTTTGACAAAGGTGCCAAGAACTTATACTGGGGAAAAGACAGTCTTTTCAATAAATGGTGCTGGTAAAACTGGATATCCATATGCAGAAGAATGAAACTAGACTCCCATTTCTTGCCATATACAAAAACCAAATCAAAATGGATTAAAGACTTAAATCTAAGACCCCACACTATGAAACTGCTACAAGAAAACTTGGGGGAAACTCTCCAGAGCACTGGTCTGGGGAAAAATAATTCCTTAAGCAATACCCCGCAAGCACAGGCAACCAAAGCAAAAATGGACAAATGGGATTATATTAAGTTAAAAGCCTCTTCACAGCTAAGGAAACAACAAAATGATGACAAAACCCATGGAATAGGAGAAAATATTTGCAAACTACCTATCTGACAAGGTGTTGGTAACCAGAATATATAAGAAACTCAAATTCTGTAGAAAAAAAGGATATTAATTCGATCAAAAATGTGCAAGAAAATTTTAATAGACATTTCTCAAAAGGAGACATACAAATAGCAAACAGGCATATGAAAATGTGCTCAACATCATTGATTATCAGAGAAATGCACATTGAAACTCCCATATGATATCATCTCACCTCAATTAAAATGGCTTATATCCAAAAGTCAGCCACTAACAAATGCTGGCGAGGATGTGGAGAAAAGGGAAGACTCCCACTCTGTTGGTGAGAATGTAAAATAGTACAACTACTATAGAGAACATTTTGGAGGATCCACCAATCCCACTGTGGAGCATATACCCAAAGAAAGGAAATAAGTATCTGCACTCCCATGTTTGTTGAAACACTGTTCCCAATAGCCAAGATTTGGAAGCAACTTAAGCGTCCATCAACAGATTAATGGATAAAGAAAATGTTGTACCTGTACACAATAGAGTATTATTTAGTCATTAAAAAGATCAAAATGGATGGAACTGGAGATCTTTATGTTAAGTGAAATGAGCCAGGCACAGAGAGACAAACATCACATGTTCTAATTTATTTGTGGGGTCTAAAAATCAAAACAATTGAACTCACGGACATAGAGAGTAGAAGGATGGTTGCCAGAAGCTGGGAAGGGTAGTAGCAGAGGACCAGGAGGGGAATGTGGGGATGGTTAATGGGTACAAAAACATAGAAAGAATGGGTACAAAAACATAGAAAGAACATAAGATCTACATTTGACAGTACAACAGGGTTACTATACTCAATAATAACTTAATTATACATTTAAAAATAACAAAAAGGTGCAATTGGATTGTAAAACAAAGGATAAGTGCTTGAGGGGATGGATTCCTTATTCTCCATGATGTGATTGGTACGCATTGCATGCCTATATCAGAACATCTTATGTACCCCACAAATATATATACCTACTATGTACCCACAATAATTTATTTTAAAAATTAAAAATTATTAGCACAATAAATAAATTGAAGTGAAATATATATATGATATATTTTCAATCATCTCAAATTTGTTAGACTTGTTTTTTGGCCTTACATATTCTCTGTCATGGAATATTTTCTTTATACGCTTAAAAAGACTACATGTTCTGATGCTGTTGAATAGAATGTTCTGTATATGTCTGTTAGGTCCATTTGGTCTATAGTGTTGTTCAAGCCACTTGTTTTCTTACTCATTTTCTCTTTGGATAATCTGTCCATTGTTGAACGTCGGGTATTGAAGTGGACTGTTATTTTATTGCTGTCTATTTCTCCCTTCAGTTCTGTTAATAAATACCTTATATATTATATTTAGGTGCTCCAATATTGCATACATAGATGTATTTACATTTGTTACATCTTGTTGATGAATTTACCCCTTTATCATGATATAATGACTTTCTTTGTCTATTGTGACAGTTTTTGACTTAAAGTCTGGTTTTTTTCTGATGTAAGTAAAATAAATGTAGCCAACTAAGCTCTCTTTTAGTT
This sequence comes from Gorilla gorilla gorilla, assembly GCF_029281585.2. Classification (NCBI taxonomy): domain Eukaryota; kingdom Metazoa; phylum Chordata; class Mammalia; order Primates; family Hominidae; genus Gorilla; species Gorilla gorilla. The sequence continues at coordinate 133,013,993 of NC_073247.2, forward strand.
ACTATTTGCATGGAATATCTTTTTCCGTTTCTTCACTTTCATCCTCTCTGTGTTCTTAAAAGTAAAGTGAGTCTTCTTACTTAGCATATAGTTGGATTCTAATTTTAAACTCGATTTAGTCACTCTGTTTTTTTATTGGTAAATTTAATTCATTTATATTTAAATAAATTATTAATAGGTTAAGTGTTTATTATTGCCATTTTGTTAATTGCTTTCTGACATTTTGTCATTCCTCTATGTCTTTCTTCCTCTATTTCTGTGTACCTTTGTGATTTATTTCTGTAATGGTATGCATTGATTTCTTTTTTTATCTTTTGTGTATTTACTACACATTTTTTTCTTTGTGATTACCATGAGACTCATGTAAAACATCTTAGACTATTACAAGATGTTTTATGAGTCTCATGATAATCACAAAGATTACTATTAAAGCTGATAACTTTGAACATGTTAAAACAACCTTACACTTCAACTTTTTCTTCCCCCCATTTTATGTTATTGATGCCACACTTCATATCATTTATATTGTGTATACTAAAAAGTTGTTATAGTTATTTTCATACCTTTTTCTTTTGACTTTTGTGCTGAAGTCAAACATGATTTATGTACCACATCATAACATAAGAGTATTTTTTTTTTTTTAAACGGAGTCAGGCTGGAGTGCAGTGGCGCTATCTTGGCTCACTGCAACCTCTGCCTCCTGGTTTCAAGCGATTCTCCTACCTCAGCCTCCTGAGTAGCGGGGACTACAGGTATGGACCACCATGCCTGGCTAATTTTTGTGTTTTTAATAGAGATGGGGTTTCACTATGTTGGCCAGGCTGGTCTCGAACTCCTGATCTTGTGATCTGCCTGCCTTGGCCTCCCAAAGTGCTGGGTTTACAGGCGTGAGCCACTGCGCCTGGCCACATTAGAGTATTCTTAATTTGACTATTTTTGTTTTTTGGGAACTTTCTACTTTTCTCTATTTTCGTTGTTAGTGTCCTTTGTTTTCAACTTGCAGGCCTTTCTTTAGCATTTCTTGTAAGGCAGGTCTAGGGGTGTTTAATCCCCCTAGCTTTTCTTTGTCTGGGACAGTCTTTATCTCTACTGCATATCTGAAGGGCAACTTTGCCAGATAAAGAACTACTGATTAGCAGTTTTATTATTTTATCACTTTGTATATGTCATCCTACTCTTTTAGCCTGCAGGACTTCTGCTGTAAAATCCTCTGATACTCCAGTGGAAGTTCGTTTGTATGTGACAAGCCTGTTTTCTTTTGCTGCTCTCAAAATTCTCTCTTTGTCTTTGAATTTTGAGAATGTGCTTATTATGTATCTTGAAGAGGTGTCTTTATGTTTAATATATTTGGGGCTCTTTACCTTCATGGATCTAGATGTTCACTTCCTTCAGATATGAGAATTTTTCTGTCATTATTTACTTAAATAAATTTTCTGCCCCTCTTGTCTCTATTCTTTTGGGCCTCAAATAATGTGTATATTGGTCCATTTGATTGTGTCTCATAAATTCTGTATACTTTCTTCATAATTTTTTATTCTTATTTCCTTTTGTTGTTTTGACTGAGTAATTTTGAATAAGCTGTCTTTGAACTCACTGCTTCTTTTTTTGTTTGAGTCTGCTGAGGAAGACATCTGTGGAATATTTCAGTTCAGTCATTGAATCATTGCGTTCTTTAGCTCCAGGATTTCTGCTTGGTTATTATTTTTTTTTTATTATACTTTAAGTTTTAGGGTACATGTGCACATTGTGCAGGTTAGTTACATATGTATACATGTGCCATGCTGGTGCGCTGCACCCACTAACTCGTCATCTAGCATTAGGTATATCTCCCAATGGTTATTTTTTAATGTTTTTTTTTTTTCTCTTTGTCGAACTTGTTGTTCTGCTCATATAATGTTTTCCTGATTTTGTTTGGTTGTTTGTCTATCTTGTACTTTGTAGTTTTTGTTTGTTTTTGTTTTTTGTTTTTTTGAGACAGGGTCTCATTCTGTTACCCAGGCTTGAGCGCAGTGGCATGAACACAGCTCACTTCAGCCTCAACCTCTGGAGCTCAAGTGATCCTCCTGCCTCAGCCTTCCAAGTAGCTGGGACAAGAAGCTGGGACTATAGGCATGTACCACAATGCCTGGATATATTTATATTTTTTTGAGATGGAGGCTTGCTCTGTCCCCCAGGCTGGAGTGCAGTGGTGTGATCTTAACTCACTGCAACCTCTGCCTCCCAGATTCAAGCAATTTTCCTGCCTCAGCCTCCTGAGTAGCTGGGATTACAGGCGCCCACCTCCACGACCAGCTAATTTTTGTGTTTTTAGTAGAGACAGCATTTCATCATGTTGGCCAGGCTGGTCTCAAACTCCTGGCCTTAAGTGATCTTCCCACCTCGGCCTCCCAAATTGCTGGTATTACAGGCATGAGCCACCTAAGTTTTAAATATTTTGTAGAGACAGTCTCACCACGTTGCCCAGGCTGGCCTTGGACTCCTGGGCTGAGGCAATCTTCCTGCATTGACCTCTCAAAGTGTTGGGTTTACAGGCGTGAGCCATTGTGCCTGGCCTCCCTGAACTTTTAAAGATCATTATTTAAAATTATCAGGCGTTTCATAGATCTCTATTTTTAAGGTCAGCTAGTGGTGCTTTATTCTGTTCCTTGGGTGGTGTCATATTTCTTTGATTATTCATGATCCTTGTGGTCTTGTGTTGGTATCTGCACATTTGAAAAAGTAGGCACCTCTTTCAGTCTTTACAGACTGGGTTTGGCAGGGAAGCTGACTTTACCAGTCAGCTTGGCTAGAGGGTCTTGTTGGGTCAGCAGATGGAATCCGTGTTCGGACTTGGGTCTGGAGTTCTTGGGCAGGCTGGCCTTGTTTTAGGACCTGGTGCCTAGGTTCACTATAGCTGGCCTTGTGTACGGATCTGCAGGGCCAGGCCTTGAGCTCAAGCCTGTATAGGTAGGCCTGGTGTCCTGGTTCATAGGGTTGAGCCTGGCTCTGGGTACATGGGGTTCAACCTTGCAGGGAGGTAGAACTTGAGCCTGAGTTGGGGAGGGTCAGCTTTGTGTGGGGGTGTGCTTATGTTTTGGGTCCACAGGAGCCAGTCTGACACCAGAGTATGTCTGGAGTCTGAGACTGTGGGGTCTGGTTTGGACCTGGGTCACAGGGGCTGGCCTGAAGTCTGGGTCCACAGATGCTAGCCTAGAGCCTTGGGCCACAGGAACTTGCCTTGTGTTGAGGTTGGCCTAGGGCCTGGGTTCACAGGTGCCAGTCTGTGTCCATGAGGGCCTGCTGGGAGCCTGATGCTGTCTGGGCTGGTTCAACACTGGGTGGGCCTGAAGCCTTGTTCCACAGAGATGGGCCTGGAGCCTGTGGCTGTGGTAAATAGCTTGGCATTGGGGTGGCCCTGGAGCCTAGGTCCATGGGTGCTTGCCTGGTGCTGGGGTCTATGGATAAGGTGAATGCTTATCCACTGTCATTCTTCCATGTGGAGGATGTGTCTCTCCATGCTACACTGTGAGGGCTTTGGGGAGGGGTGGTGTGGTTATTTGTGTAACTGTCTCACACACCACTTACCCTTTTCAATGCATTTTATTTTATTTCATTGCTCCACCCAGTTGCTGCAATCACTTACATAGATTCCTTAACTGTTGTGAAGGTACTTTCATGAATGGGTAATTTTTCAAATTGATGCTTCTTTGAGGAGTCCAGCACTGGATGCTCATATTCCAATATCTTGCTTCATCACTCTTCAATCATTTTCTTTTAAAAAATAGTAAATGTCATGTAATTTGGTTTGGGGAACTGACAGGCAAGTTCTAGCTGACTAATTGATGAAGACGCAGAAGAGGCTGGCAATTTACAATTTTGAAAATTTTAAATAGAAAAATCTTGATTGGAATAATTGAGTTAGGGCCAAATGCGCAGACTGTCACATGCAGAGAAGCATGAGTTCTGAAAATACATATATTTGACCCTTTTCTTTTTGTTTTGGCCTTCAGCCCTTCTACCTATTAGATGATGGAAGACTTTGGACACTTTGGTAACTTGGGATGGACTCTAATTTCAAATTGCTCTGATCTTAGACTAGTTTTCTTTTTGGATATGGTTTAATGTCTGTGAGCGCAATAAGGAAGTCATTGGCTTGAACAGATTTGTGGCTCGGTGCTGAGGAAAAGTAGAATTGTGGATCCATGCCCAGGATGGATGTGTAGGAACAAACAGTTGGTGGCTGTGAACAAAGAGAATAATTTTTTACAAGGGAGTATTTCTCAGCATTTTACATCCTCTAACTTGAAGACTTTAGGGTTTCTTTTTCTCTTTAATTAATCATTTTAATTGCATTCTTCTTTTAAAAAATCAAAACATAGATGAGACCAATAACTCCAACCTCAATTTTTATTGGCACACACGTGTGTGTGCATGTGTGTGTAAGAGTTCATGTGCATACACATGCATGATCACAAAATAGGTTTTATTCTGTACAAATTGTCTTGAAACTTTTTTCTTCACTTATCAAAATGTCTTGGTGCAATATTTATGCCATTGCTTGTATATCTAGCTCATTCCTTTTACTAGCTTTATATTATTCTATAATATAAACATTCTATATTTCATTTGCTATTCTTTTATTCATGGGCATTTTTGTTATCTTCAAATTTTCAATACTAAAAACAAGACCATAATCAACAATTCTGTGCATGGCCCTGTGTGCATAGATGCAAGTATTTCTGTATGGAAGACGCAGAGTTTACTTGCTAAGTACAAGCAATTGCAAATTTGCAAGTTGCTTTGGGTACAAACAATCTTGCCAACTACATATTACTCAATTGGTCTCCCAAACCTTTCGCAGCATTTACTCCATATTCCACCCAAACCTTGACAAAATCAGTTTTTAATTTTTGCAAATAATAAGTAATAAGTACAGATGCTCCTCAACTTAAAATAAGGTTATGTCCTGATAAACCCGTTGTAAGTTGAAATTATTGTAAGTTGAACATGTATTTAATATGCCTAACTTAGCAAACATAATAGCTTAGACTAGCCTACCTTAAATATTCTCAGAACACTTGTATTAGCCTACAGCTGGGCAAAATCATCTGGCGACACAGTACACTATAGCGTATTAATTGTTTACCCTTGAGATCATGTGGCTGACTTGGAGGTGTGGCTCACTGCTGTTACTCAGCATTGTAAGAGAGTATCATACCACTTTGTACTGAATGTGTATCACTTTTTTACCATCACAAAGTTGAAAAATCATTTAAGTTGAACCATTGTAAATGTGGGATCATTTGTAATAGCTCATTTTTCTGATTATTAGTTCCCCGATTGCTAGTGAGTTGATCATTTTTTCATCTCGGTATTGACCACTTCTATGTCCGCTTCTGTAAATTGCCTGCACAAATCATCTGCCTATTTTTCTACTGGGTTGTCTTTTATTTTATGGATTTGTAGGAGTCTTTTGATCACTCATTGTTAGTTGAATGTATTTTAGATACCATCTCCTAGTATGTTGCTTGCTTTTAACTTTGGTTTTGATATTTATTGCATATCATTTTTATATTTTGGTATTATCAAATTCGTTTTGTTCCCTGTGGTTTTTGCTTGTGTGAATTATTTTTAAATGACATTTTAAACATTAAACATTTAAATGACATTTTAAACCACTATTTTCTTCTAGTGTTTAAATTAAATGTTTAAACATTAAACATTTAAATGACATTTTAAACCACTAAAAATATTTTCTTCTAGTGTTTTTATAAAATTATTATTGATTTTTACTTACTTTTAAGGGTTTGACATATTTGGAATATGTATTTGTGTGTGCATGAGCATATGTCTGTCTGTGTATTTGAGGTAAGTGAGGTTAATTTTTTTACTCAAGTTTTAGGTGCATTAGGTTCCAGGCAATTCAAGATATATATTTTTTCTCTTTCTCTTCCCCAACTGCCTCTACTCTCCTAATACCTGAATCATCCACCCCATACCCATGTTTGCTTTCTGGTTCTTATACAACATATACTAGATTTTCAGTCAACATTTCTATTTGGTCATCTTTCAGAATCATTCCTCTAGGAGGCTCTACAGGTAGAATACATAGTTCTTGCTTTCAAAAACCTGGAAAGATTAAGAGGCTATCCAACGTCAGAATAAGCAAAAGCTCAAGGTTGTGATGTCAGGCCTATTGCAAGAGGAAGGAAAATAGTATTTGTTAACAATAGTATTCGATAAATAGTATTTGTTAACATGAAATGCTGTGTATAAGGTGTTCACAGATTGTTTCAAGAATCTCAAGATTCCTATGAGATAGATATTATTACCCCCCTGTATTAGTCTGTTTTCATACTGCTATAAAGAACTATCCGAGACTGGGTAATTTATAAAGGAAAGAGGTTTAATTGACTCACAGCTCCACATGGCTGGGGAGGCCTCAGGAAACTTAAAATCATGGTGTAAGGCAAAGGGGAAGCAAGGACCTTCTTCACATGACTGCAGGAGAGAGACAGGCTAGCAAGAGCAGGGAAAACTGCCTTATAAAACCATGAGATCTTGTAAGAATTCACTCACTATTACCAGAACAGCATGGAGGAAACCACCCCCATAATCCAATCACTTCTTACTAGGTATCTCTCTAAACACTTGGGAATTACAAATCAAGGTGCGATTTGGGTGGGGACACAAAGCCTAACCATATTACCCCTGATTTATACATGAAGGAGAAAGTCGGGTCCATAGTGGTTGAGGAAGTTGGGTTCACAGTGGTTAAAGACCTTGTTTAAGGTTACCTGAGTGGTATATCATGAGTGTCAGAGTTCGCCATAGAAACAGAACTAATAGGACGGGTTACATGTCTATAAAATACCTTCACAGAAACATTCAGATTAGCAGACTAGGACAGCACCGTATCCTAACCAAGTTGATATGTAATTAACCATCACAAGTGGTAAGGGTAAGAAATGAAATGTAAATTCCTTTGTAAGTGGCTCCAACACCTCCATTTATAACTGCAGGGATCCTGTTTTGTTTCCCTGTATCTGTGTTTTTGCTTTGCACATAGGTATATTTTGTTAATGGATGAATCAGTGAAATTCACTTCCTAAAGAATTGAATTTATTGTCTTCCTGGACTTGTCTGTCTGAGATCAGCATATTTACTTTAGGATTTCTGCTGTTCCAACTGACTAGTTGGCTTCATACTTAATTGAACATCCAGAGTCTTGGAACTACTTTGCCTTCCAATGCCCTGCCTATCCTTCCTCATAGAAATATCTAGTTTTGGATCTCCTCTCTGCCTGTCTTTTACATTTAGTAAAACCTGATGTTGTTCCCTAGTTTAGATGCCTTGGTTCCTTGCTTTGCTTGGTACTAAATTCCAGGACCCAGGCCTTTTTAGAGTGTCCTGTTCCCTTTTATCCCAAATCCCAGGCCAGGAACTCAAGGAAATCATGGTGGAAATCAGTGATCATGGTCCACGATTAGTTTAAACAAGCAGGATATTGGGCTGAATGTATACTGAGATCAGGGATACCCCTGGAATTTGATCTGTTACTCCTGTTGTTTTTAATAAACCTCTGGCACAAGCTTCGCTTGTCACAATATTCTTTCTACTAATATATGAACGTAGGGAAAAGAGTTTAATTGAAAGAATTACTAGTTGGACTACATGTAATTTTGATTTTATGGTATTTGTTTATGAAAATGTAACAGTCACCCTGGCACTATCTTATTTAATATCTGCTAAAAACGTTGTTAAGAAGTGAATTAAATAAATGGCAAGGAAACCCATTGCCAGTCATTAACTCTTAAGAATTAGTGAGAATGTAAACAATCATGACGGCAAATTATAGTTCCTGTTTACCCAATAGAGTATAATTCTTTTCAAAAGGTATTGTTTCTACAGTATTTGGACATCAGACAATATTCTGTGCTGAGGTCTAAGAAATCAGTGAGGAACTTAACATTCTTAAGCCTTGCTTTACATCTCCAGGCTGATTCTTTCCTGGTTAAATGAAGTTAGACCACTAGATTTGTTTATGCTCAAACTTAACAACTGATAAAGAAATTTATCTTTTAAAAGGACAGGGAAAATAAATCCCCCCAAAGGGTAAGTTTGGAGTACTTACTTGGAAAGAGGACTAGTCTCAGATTATGTCTCATTCTATGTCGTACCCAGTGTTCTCAGTGTTGCTCTCAAAAGGCATTTCCTAGAAACATTCTAGGAGAATAATAAGACTAGCCCTGAAGGACAGTTCCCTGGCTTTGAATTATTTCAGTACTTACATTGCTTTGAAATATTCTGTAGTTGAAAGAACTTGATTATAATTCAGTCATTCAACAAATACATATTGAGCACCTAATATGCACCACACACTGTTCTAGGCATTTGGGGATAAACCAACAAATAGCAATCTTAGAAGCTTTATCCCTGCACCAGCTACCCTCACATAGGATCATGGTTACCTTTGTCTTACTAATGTTGCTGCTTCAGTTTCTATATAGCTGACCTACTGAGCTCTGAATTTCTTTCTACTTTGCCCATGAAAACTTGCCTGATCCTGACATATAGTGGAGTCAGAGAGGATGGATTTCAATCTTGATTATATAAATGTTTCTAAAAAGTAAAGAAAAATTTACTTTTTATCTTTTGTTTCCTTCCCTACAGTTCACATAGCAGACCTCCATAGAAGCCTGTATACAAAACAGCAGAGGAGGGTAAAATCCTGTGCTCCAGAAACACATAAATCTTGGCTTTGTCACTTTACTGAGTGTGTGACCCTGGGCAAGTTAGTTAATCTTTCTGAACATTAGTTTCCTCATCAGTAAAATGAGAAAATCATCAATCACCTAAGAGGAAGAGCTGTGAGGAATTTTAATAATGTTATTTTGCAAGTAAGATGTCCGGCACATAGTGCTCCATAAATGACATCTATTGTTATTGTGTTATTGCATATACCTTAGAAGACAGTAAGGATTTTAAGGCTTGACATATTCCAACAGCAGAGGGTATTAATCAGTGAAGCTAACCATTCCTTTGCTCCATTCTTCTCCTTGGGCCCATATCCTACATTTGCTAGGCTCATATCTCTTTATTTTAGTGGTGAGGCGTCTGGAGTTATCTTTGTGTGTGTGTGTGTGTGTGTGTGTGTGTGTGTGTGTGTGTGTGTGTGTTTTCCTCCTGTGGCTATCTTGATGTAAAATGCTGACAGTGCTGAATTGTTCAAATAAGGTAAGTAGCAATTCAGCAGAGGCTTATTGGCCAGGAACTGTTTGAAGATATGTGATCTTTGGAATACAAGGGATTTTAGTGACAGGAGAGGGAATTATGGATGGAATTAGCTTGTCTGATTCAAGTTTTATAGAGGTCTTTTGGTAGTCCCCATTTGGATAGTAAACTGAGTTTGCTTGATTAGGCAAATTCTAATTGATCACACATTTCTACCCATCATGGTTTAAGAGCTATGAGGGAGAAGAGAAGGAAAACAATAAAATAAATGAAGAGACCTTATTTATTTTTTCAGATTTGCCACTGACTAGTTGTGTGACCTTAGGTTGGATATTAAGAAATAGTTGAAGATGTTTGGGTTGGAGAGGAGTAAGTTCAGTTGTCCTACAACAAGTAACTTTTACTAAGTGGCCTCAAGATATAAGAACTGGGACAAATGGATAGAAACTACAGTAAATATAGTCTTTGACTCAATAGGAGAGAGAAGTATAAAAAGGGAAATAAATGTCTTTCTCAGTGAGTAACTGGGATTCTTCAAGCACCTTGCAGAATTCTTGTAGAGGGAATTCAAACATCTGTTGGAGAGTTAGGCGATATTTTTAAGGATCTTTCCAATCCTGAGGTTCTATTTTTAGTCATTTTACTTTTTTAGACCTAGTTATCCCCTCTGTAAAATGAGAAGCATGAATTATATGACTGTATACTTGCTTTCTACCTCTAACACTCTACGGTTTGCCTGATGAGCAAGAAAAAGACATGGAGGGAATTCAAGGTAGATTATTTTTTTATGACTGTTCTGGGACTTGTCTTTGTGGGTCATGAGGCAAGCCAGTTATACAGATATAGAGGAAGAGGCCCAACTGTCTCTGTTTGACAGCTTCCTGCATCTACCAACCCTTTAACACCTTTATTCTCTTTTAAAAATTAATTTTAGATAATCTGTCTTTTTTCTGTGGTAATTCATGAATTTTGCCAGTTATGTGAAGGAAGCTAACTTTTTTATTTCTACTATAGTAATTTCTACATATCATCACCATAGAGAAATTCAAAGCAATGTGTTCCTTCAATTTCCTGTATTTTCCCCTGAAGCAAATTATCACTCAGGTCTGCTAATTACAGCAAAGCCTTTAGCTGTATAGAAATTTTATACGCTTTACGTCTATAAGACCCACATATGAGCAATGGACTCTGTAGTTACCTAGAATGTAGAATGAAATATTATGGATCCAGAAAAAGAAGGAAGGAGTTTAATTCTAGCTAGCACAATTTCCATGGTTTAACCTCAAGGATGGCATTAGAGCTGAAAACCAGCTACTTAATTTGAGGGGGTTCAGTGCAAAATTAAAATGTGAGCCCCCTTGTTCAAAATACAAGAAATAAAAGCCATATATGACAGACCCACAGCTAGTATCATACTGAATGGGGAAAAGCTGAAAGCCTTTCCTGTAAGATCTGGAACATGACAAGGATGCCCACTGTCACTTATTCAACATAGTACTGAAAGTCCTAGCTAGAGCAATCAGATGAGAGAAAGATACAAAAGACATCCAGATTGGAAAGGAAAGAGTCAAAATATTCTTGTTTGCAAATGATATGATCATATATTTGTAAAAATCTAAAGACTCCATAAGAAAACTATTAGAACTGATAAACAAATTCAGTGAAGTTGTAGGATACAAAATCAACGAAGCTCAGTAGCATTTCTTTTTTCTTTTTTTTCAAAATGTATTTTTTATTTCTGTTGAAGTAATGTGAGACATCAAGATAAGGTATCAATGCATTCAAACAAAGAAAAGATAAAGTATCAAAGGTGAAACGAGGGTGACTTTTAACCATACCATTTACATGTTGTTAATTACCATTAATAACAATGGGAAAAGTATAAATATAAAATTCTATCTATAGGAAGCCATTGATCTCAGGGGTAGGGGAAATCGGGCTTAAGAAATGGTTTCTTCTCTTGCCTCATGTAGAAGATGCTGAGATATTTTTAGAATCAAGTCAGTAGCATTTTTGAAAATGTATTTTCACTTTTTTGAAGAATCTGGTTAGTTTTTTAAATAGTTTTTTTTTAATACTTTAAGTTCTAGGGTACATGTGCACAACGTGCAGGTTTGTTACATAGGTATGCATGTGCCATGTTGGTTTGCTGCACCCATCAACTCGTCATTTACATTAGGTATTTCTCCTAATGCTATCCCTTCCTCAGCCCCCCCACCCCAGGACAGACCCCGGTGTGTGATGTTCCCCGCCCTGTGTGCAAGTGTTCTTATTGTTCAATTCCCACTTATGAGTGAGAACATGTGGTGTTTGGTTTTCTGTCCTTGTGACAGTTTGCTGAGAATGATGGTTTCCAGCTTCATCCATGTCCATGCAAAGGACGTGAACTCTTCCTTTTTTATGGCTGCATAGTATTCCATGGTGTGTAAGTGCCACATTTTCTTAATCCAGTCTAACATTGATGGACATTTTGGTTGGTTACACGTCTTTGCTATTGTGAGTGGTGTCGCAATAAACATATATGTGCATGTGTCTTTATAGTAGCATGATTTATAATCCTTTGGGTAAATACCCAGTAATGGAATTGCTGGGTCAAATAGTATTTCTCGTTCTAGATCCTTGAGGAATCGCCACACTGTCTTCCACAATGATTGAACTAATTTACACTCCCACCAACAGTGTAAAAGTGTTCCTATTTCTCCACATCCTCTCCAGCATCTGTTGTTTCCTGACTTTTTAAATATCACCATTCTAACTGGTGTGTGATGGTATCTCATTGTGGTTTTGATTTGCATTTCTGTGATGACCAGTGATGATGAGCATTTTTTCATGTGTCTGTTGGCTGCATAATGTCTTCTTTTGAGAAGTGTCTGTTCATATCCTTTGTCCACTTTTTGATGGGTTGTTTGTTTTTTTCTTGTACATTTGTTTAAGTTCTTTGTAAATTCTGGATATTAGCCCTTTGTCAGATGAGGAGATTGCAAAAATTTTCTCCCATTCTGTAGGTTGCCTGTTCACTCTGATGGTAGTTTCTTTTGCTGTGCAGGAGCTCCTTAGTTTAATTAGATCCCATTTGTCTATTTTGGCTTTTGTTGCCATTGCTTTTGGTGTTTTAGTCATGAAGTCTTTGCCTATGCCTATGTCCTGAATGGTATTGCCTAGGTTTTCTTCTAGGGTTTTTATGGTTTTAGGTCTAACATTTAAGTCTTTAAAAAACTCAGCATTTCTGTATGCCAACACTGAACAATCTGAAAAAGAAATAAAAACAGTAATCCCATTTACAATAGCCACTCATAAAACTAAATACCTAGGAATTAACTTAACCAAGCAGTGGAAGATCTGTATAATGAAAACTACAATACACTGATAAAAGAAATTGAAGAAGACACCAAAAAAAATGGAAAAATAATCCATGTTTATGGATTGGAAAAATTAATATTGTTGAAATGTCCATACTACCCAAAGCAACCTACAGATTCAATGCTATCCCTATGAAAATACAAATGACATTCTTCACAGAAATAGAAAAAACAACCCTAAAATTTAAATGGAACTACAGAAGACCCAGAATAGCCAAAGCTATTGTAAGCAAAAAGAACAAAACTGACTTTTCACATTACCTGACTTCAAATTACACTACAGAGCTATAGTAATCAAAACAGCATGGTACTGGCATTAAAACAGACACAAAGACCAATGGAACAGAGTAGAGAACCCAGAAACAAATCCATACAGCTAAAGTGAACTCATTTTTGACAAAAGTGCCAATAGCATACCCTGGGTAAAAGACATTCTTTTCCATAAATGTGCTGGGAAAACTGGATATCCATAAGCACAATAATGAAACTGGACCTCTATCTCTCACTATATGCAAAAATCAAAGTAAAATGGATTAAATACTTAAATTTAAGACCTCAAACTATAAAACTACTAAAAAGTAGTAAAATACAATACAATACAATAAATAAAATAAAATAAAATAAAATAAAATAAAATAAAAGAACCATAAGGGAAAATCTCCAGGACGTTGGTCTGGGCAAGGATTTCTTGAGCAATATGCCAGAAGAATAGTCAACCAAAGCAAAAATGAATAAATGGGTTTATATTAAGTTGAAAAGCTTCTGGTCAGGCACAGTGGCTCACGCCTGTAACCCCAGCATTTTGGGAGGCCAAGGCAGGCAGATCACCTGAGGTCAGGAGTTCAACACCAGCCTGGTCAACATGGTGAAACCCTGTCTTTACTAAAAATACAAAATTGGCTGGGCATAGTGATGCAGCTGTAATTCCAGCTACTCAGGAGGCTGAGGCAGGAGAATTGCTTCAACCCTAGAGGTGGAGGTTTGCAGTGAGCCCAGATGGCACCATTGCACTCCAGCCTGGGTGACAAGAATGAAATTCTGTCTCCAAAAAAAAAAAGAAAAAAAAGTAAAAAGCTTCTGCACAGCAGAGAAAACAATTAATAAAGTGAAGCAACAACCCATAAAATGGGAGAAAATATTTGCAAACTACCGATCTGACAAGGGATTAATAAACAGAATATATAAGGAACTACAGCAAGTCCGTAGGAAAAAATCTAATAATATGATCAGAAAGGGCAAAAGACTTGAAGATACATTTCTCAAAAGAAGACATACAAATAGCAAACAGGCATGTGGAAAGGTACTCAACAGCATTGATCAACAGAGAAATGCAAATCAAAACTACAATGAGATATCACCTTAACCCAGATAAAATGGCTTGTATCCAAAACACGGGCAATAACAAATGCTGGTGAAGATGTGGAGAAAAGGGAACCCTTGTACACTGTTGGTGGGAACTTAGTTAGTATAACCGCTATGGAGAACAGTTTGGAGGTTCCTCAGAACACTAAAAATTGAGCTACCATGTGATCCAGCAATCTAACTGTGGGGTATATACCCAAGGAAAGGAAATCAGCCTATCAAAGAGATTTTTGCACTCCTGTTTGTTGCAGCACTGTTTTCAATAACCAAGATTTGGATGCAATCTAAGTGTTCATCAGCAGATGAATAGTTAAAGAAAATGGTTCATATACAAAATAGAGTCCTATTTAGTCATAAAAAAGAATGAGATCTAGTCATTTGCAACAACATGGATGCAAGTGGAGACTATTAAGTTAAATAAATCAGGCACAGAAAGACAAACATTTCATGTTCTCACTTGTTTGTGGGATGTAAAAATCAAAACAATTGAATTCATGGAGATTGAGAATAGAAGGATGATTACCAGAGTCTGAGAAGGGTAGTAAGGGGCTGGAGGGGTTGGGGGGTCGAAGTGGAGGGGAGGTGGGGATGGTTAATGGATGTAAAAAAATAGAATGAATAAGACCTTCTCTTTGATAGCACAGTAGGGTTACTATAGTCAATTATAACTTAATCGTACATTTAAAAATAACTAAAAGAGTGTCATTGGATTCTTTGGAATGCAAAGGATAAATGCTTGAGGGGATGGATACCCCATTCTACATTAATGTGCTTATTTCACTTTGCATCCCTGTATCAGAACAGTTCATGTACCCCATAAATATATACACCTAATATATACCCCAAAATTATGCAAAATGAAACATATAAAAATGCAAGAAATAAGTGTTTTTTAAAAGTACGAAAATAGAAAGCTTTTTCTTTTCTTTCTGTTATTTGTGTCTCATTTGCTGTCTTGCTGTGTCTCACATTCTGTGGTGGTTTTTCATTTCCTATTATGATTCCATGTAAAGAAAAATTAAAATTTTAAGTTATTAGCATGGGTTTTACTATTTATATTTATATTGTCACAATACCGTTTTAAATGCAAACATATGCATTTAACTTGTATAAAGAATCATCAAAATTACACAGTTTGCATTTTATAGCTCATGCATACATATATTACTTTTGCCAGAACAGTGAAAACTTGCACAAAACTAAACTGTTTTAATTCATTTCTTGATATATGCACATTCTATCAAGACTCTCTAGATTTGGCTTACTGATGAGTAAAGAAGGACTGAAGGAAAAGAAATTATGGCTTGCCCTATATTTTCCTTCCCATATCATCATTTTCCACATAAATGATTGGCTAATACAGGGAAGTAACAGAAATAGGAAAGCGTATGACAGTGTTCCTTGGTTATTCATGTTTCTTACAATTCAAAGAAGAAATCATTGTTTTGAAGCAAGAGTTTCTTTTTACCTGTTTTTATACTTTATTTAAGTGGAATTGTCTGTATGAACTCTGGCATTTTTCACTTAATATTAAGTTTGTGAGAGTCATCCATTTTGTATGTATTTGTACTTAATTCTTTAGCTGTTTAGCATTTTTTGTGTGAATATGCTATAATTTATTCATTCTATTCTTGACGGACATTTGGCTAGTTTCCAGATTTGGGATGTAACAGAGAATAAATATGGGGACATTTGTTAGGAGGTTACTATAGAAATTCAAACATGAAGTGGCAAGGGCCTGGAGGCCTAGCTATTACACAGAAAAAAAAACATGGATCTTATTCAAGTGGTACTTTTAACTTCACAAAAGTTGTGGGGAGAATTTAGTGTTATAATTTCAAGCAGGAACTGATGGAGCAGAGAAAAAATGGGAGCATTGCAGGGTATCAACCACACCTTACAGAGCCAGTGAACACTCATGTTCTTTGCCTCTCCATTTTAACAGGGTAGGTATGAGGGAGATTAATGGAAGAGGGGGAAATAGATATTGTTGTTTCTTTAGCATTGTGACCAGGGTTCATTAGAGAATGTGAAAGAGGTGTCCAGCAAATTTCAGCTTTAGATATTTGGTGCTGATATGGTTAGGCTTTGTATACCAACAAAATCTCATCTTGAGTAGTAATCCCCATAATCCCTACATGTCAAGAGAGAGACCAGGTGGAGGTAATTGAATCATGGGGCAGTTTCCCCCATACTGTTCTCATGATAGTGAGTTCTCATGAGATCTCATGGTCTTATAAGGGGCTCTTCCTCCTTCACTCAGCACTTATTCTTACTTCCTGCCACCTTGTGAAGAAGGTGTCTTGCTTTGCCTTTGCCTTCTGCCATGATTATAAGTTTCCTGAGGCATCCTCAGTCATGCTGAACAGTCAGTTAATTAAACCTGTTTCCTTCATAAATTACCCAGTCTCAGGCAGTTCTTTATAGCAGTATAAAAATGGTCTAATATAGTTAATTGGTACTGGTAGAGTGGGTTACTACTATAAAGATATCTGAAAGTGTGGAAGTGACTTTGGAACTGGGTTACAGGCAGAGGTTGAAACAGTTTGGATGGCTCAGAAGATGATAGCAAGATGTGGGAAAGTTTGGAACTTCCTAGAGACTTGTTGAATGGCTTTGACCAAAATGCTGACAGTGATATGGACAATGAAGTCCAGACTGAGGTGATCTCAGATAGAGATGAGGAACCTGTAGGGAATTGGAATAAAGGTGACTCTTGCTATGCTTTAGCAAAGAGACTGGCAGCATTTTGCCCCTGCCCTAGAGATCTGTAACTTGAGAGAGATGATTTAGGGTATCTGGTGGAAGAAATTTCTAAGCAGCAGAGCATTTAAGATGTGACTTGGGTGCTATTGAAAGCATTTAGTTTTATGCATTTACAAAGAGATGGTTTGGAATGAGAACTTATGTTTAAGAGGGAAGCAGTCGATGAAAGTTTGGAAAATATGCAGCCTGACGATGTGGCTGAAAGAAAAAAACATTTTCTGGGGACAAATTCAAGCAGGTTGCAGAAATTTGCATAAGTAACAAGGAGCAAGACGTTAATTGCCAAGACAAATGGGAAAATGTCTCCAGGGCATATCAGAGGTCTTCACAGCAGCCCCTCCCATCACAGACGCAGAGGCCTAGTAGGAAAAAACTGTTTTGTGGGCCGGGACCAGGGCCTTGCTGCTTTGTGCAGTGTCAGGACTTGGTGCCCTGTGTCCCAGCTGTGGCTAAAAAAGACCAATGTGGCTCAGGCCACTGCTACAGAAGGTGCAAGCCCCAGGCCTGGGCAGATTGCATGTGGTGTTGGGACTGCAGGTACACCGAAGTCAAGAATTGAGGTTTGGTAACCTGCAGCTAGATTTCAGAGGATGTATGGAAATGCATGGATGTCTAGGCAGACGTTTGCTGCAGGGGTGGAGCTCTCATAGAAAACCTCTGCTAGGACAGTGCAGAAGGGAAATGTGGGATTGGACCCACCCACAGAGTCCCCACTGGGGCACTGCCTAGTGGAGCTGTAAGAAGAGGGCCACTGTTCTCCAGACCCCAGAATAGCAGATCCACCAACAGCTTGAACCATGCACTTGGAAAAGCCACAGACACTCAACACCAGTATGTGAAAGACGCTGGGAGGGGGCTGTACCCTGCAAAGCCACAGGGATGGAGCTGCCCAAGGCTGTGGGAGCCTACCTCTTGCATCGGTGTGACCTGTATGTGAGACATGGAGTCAAAGGAGATAATTTCAGAGCTTTAAGATTTGACTGCCCCACTGGATTTTGGACTTACGTGGGTCCTATAGCCCCTTTGTTTTGGCCAATTTCTCCCATTCAGAATGGCTGTATTTACCCAGTGCTTGTACCCACATTGTATCGTGGAAGTAACTAACTTGCTTTTGATTTTACAGGCTCATAGGCAGAAGGGACTTGCCTTGTCTCATATGAGACTTTGGACTTGGATTTTTGTGTTGATGCTGGAATCAGTTAAGAGTTTGGGGGACTGCTGGGAAGGCATGATTGGTTTTGAAATGTGAAAGGGACAAGAGATTTGGGAGGGGCCAGGGGCAGAATGATATGGTTAGGCTTTGTGTCCCCATCCAAATCTCATCTTAAATTGTAATCCTCACAATCCCCATGTGTCAAGGGAGACACCAAGTGGAGGTGATTGGCTCATAGGGGCAAGTTCCCCCATGCTGATCTCATGATAATGTGTGAGTTTTCATGAGATCTTGTAGTTTATAAGAGGCTATTCCCCCTTCGCTCGGCATATCTCTTTCCTGCCATCTTGTGAAGAAGGTACCTTGTTTTTGCTTCACCTTCTGCCATTATTACAAGTTTCCTGAGGCCTCCCCAGCCATGCTGAACTGTGAGTCAGTTAAATCTCTTTCCTTTATAAATTACCCAGTCTTGGGCAGTTATTTATAGCAGTATGAAAATGGATTAATATAGGTGCTTTCTTATAAAATGGAATATGTATTCCTTAAATCTTGTTGTGCTTTCCAGAAGCACCACTTTTTCCCAGGATTTTTCCTAATAATTTTAGATATTCTGACAATAATGGCTAGACATGACACAGTAGCTAGAAATAGGACATTTTCCACCTTAATTAATTAATAGCACAAAGTGCTAGAGCCTGGCTTCCTTATGCCAACCTAAGTATCCAGGAGACAGAACAAGTGGCAGGAAAAATTATAGATTTGGTTATCTTCCCTGAAATTTGATTGTTATGCAGGTCAAAAAAAGCTATTTCCCAGTGACTGATGCACACTAATTGTACCCTCTTCCTTTTATCTATAATGCCTTCACTCCTTTGTGTATTTGGTGAACCAATACCCAGTGTCATCTTATTTGTCAAGCTTTCCCTCACCCTTTTGACAAAATAGGTAACTCCCCACTTTTTTATTACTTAGCATTTTTATACATGTCTGTCATAGAATTCATGTTGTATTTAGGTAATACAGGTCAGATCCCAGCCTTGAGTTGTGTTCACCAAAGCATTCAGAAAAGTTTGGAGCCACTAAGAATCTATTTGTATGTAGGATTAAGAGCTTCCCGGAAAATAACTTATGATAGAGGTAAAAGGAATGAAGTCCACTTTGGGAGGCCAAGGTGGGTGGATCACTTGAGTTTAGGAGTTTGAGACCAGCCTGGCCAACATGGTGAAATCCCATCTCTACTAAAAATGCAAAAATTAGCTGGGTGTGGTGGTGGGTGCCTGTAGTCTGGGAGGCTGAGGCAGGAGAATCGCTTGAACCCGGGAGGCAGAGGTTGCAGTGAGCCAAGATCACCCCACTGCACTCCAGCCTGGGCAACAGAGCAAGACTCTGTCTCCAAAAAAAAAAAAAAAAAGAAAAAAAAAAAAGAAAAAGAAAAGAAAGAAATGGAGTCAAGAATGTGAGCTCAGGATAAAGTATGTTCCTTAACCCTAGGAACTTAGGGGGTAATTCTAGAGGTAATATGTTATTACTCAGATCTTTTTATTGCATGTCTGAAATAAGTGTGATTACAATCCTCAAGAGCTGTTTCTTTTTTTTTTAATAATCAAATGAGCTCTTCAGAGTTTAAAAGGTTGGTAACACTGGTGGCAACTTAACATAGCTTTGGCGTGGGGCATAGGTATCCATGGTATAGACATTAGTGCTGTACCCTTGGCACAGACTTGGTGCAGCTGATCCTGGCATCTTTGGTTGGCTTCAATCATGTGAATGCCACTTTTTGCTTTGGCAGCATTCAGGCATTGCCTTTACTAGCAGGGCAGGACAGGAGAAAAATACCAGATGCCACATGGTAGTCTGAGATACCCACTAGGGGTCCATAACTCTTTGAGAGGAATTTTGGGGAAATAAGGGACCAGCTTGGAGTTCTGCAGAATAGATGCAGGTAGATCCAGAGAAGTGGATAGAATGGTAAAAGTGAGTTTCAGCTAATTGTTTACCCATATTTCTCCCTTACTGCAGTGGGGTTTGTTCATGGTAGGGAGTTTCTCATTGCTTTATTTGCGCACAGTGGTTCCTTTCATCTCCACCCTTGTTGTTACTGACTCACTGTAGGCACAATATATTTTACTACCCCATTGATTTGTGGTTTGGTCATGTGATTCTGGCTGATGGAATGTTGGAATGTGAGTGGACATAATGGCCTGCTAATTCTTGGCCACAGCCTGAAGAAATAACATGATTCCGTACATTCCTCTTGGGTTTCTGACTTCTGCCATGAAAAATGCATGTCCCAATTATCCATTGCTCCTTCATCCTGGTTCCAGAGATGAAGAATGGAGCAAACCTGGACCTGACCTGAAACCTAGAGCCCAGTCTAGGTGAGATGAACCCAGCTGAGATCAGCCAAACTCCAGCTAACTCACAGACCCATGTATGTAAAAAAAAGTAAATGTTTTAAACTACTGAGATTTTGAAATAGTTTGTAATACAACATTGTTACAGCAGAAACCCGACTAATACAAACCGTATCTTGGCGCTTTTGTAGCCATAAAACCTAGCTAAATACCTAGCAAAAGGTGGATACTTCATAAATAGTTGCTGAATTAGTGAAGAAAAGTCTTTACAAAGGCTGGACTGATTATATCCTTGTACCTACTTCAGTTATATTTCAGTTATTAGAGCAAGATACCTGGGGGAGTCAAATAAGCCATTTATGGACCATTTTCTTTACTTCCAAACCAAGGCAGATGTCTCATAATGTGTATCCTTCAACCCACAGAGTTGAAACTCTAGCCATAGGAAAAAATAATGACTTAATGCACAGCCACCCCACTCCAAAAGCACCCACCCCAAAAGCACTGTGCACGCCTTGTTGTTGGCAGTTCAGAAGGACTATCTCTGATTGTGGAGGTCAACTCTGAATAAAGCAAACAATCTTCCCTGTTACATTGTTGCAGTATGTGTTTTCAGATTAGCTCTTAGGACCCCACTGGTTTGGAGTTTGGATACCAAGTGTTCTGGAGGAGATGGAAATGGTGTGTATTGGGGTTGGTAACAAGCAGAGAGAGGCAGCAGAAATGAAGAGGTGGCTTAAAAGGGGTGGAAACTTAAAAAATTGTCAGGGGTTGGAAGGAGGAATTACATATCAGAATATGAGTGCCCATTGAGGATACTGTAAGCCAGGTGGTCTGGGGAGTGGAAAGGAAGATAAGGTTTTACAATAAGAAAGAGTGATGCAGGCAAGCAGGTGGACTTCTTGCTGAAAAATGGAGGCCTTAGATGATTATATTAGGTCAAACTAGCATGAGTATCTTGAACGAAATGTCACTTAGTAATTTCGGGCATTTTGCTGAGGCTTTGGTGACCCAAAGAATAATTTACTTTTAGGGAAAAACAACATATTCTTGTTTTAAAACATTGTTCTTAGTAATAGTCCTTGAAAATAAAAGAAACTTTAAGCATCTGTTTTTGAATGGTGCTCTAATCTCAGGGAAAAGTCCTGCTTTCCAAAGTTTAAATAGGATTTGGAATTCAGACAAAGTGTGATTAATTTTCTTGCTGGGATAGAGCTTGGAATTACATCTTATTAGCCCTTTGATTGTTTTAAAAATATCTACAGCATATTATTTTCTTCTTATATCTTTGAAACTAAGAAACAAGGATAGAAAAATTGTGTCCAGATTAATAGAAGATATTATCTTGATTGTAGGATTTCTAAAATGAAGTAACACCCACCAGTCACAAGCAGGTTCTTTTAAGATATTTTTTTTTCGCTTTGTTTAAACAATCACAGGATTTGAACAGTTATTTTTGTCTGAAGAATAATTTTATTGTGACTTACTGGACTTAGTAATGGATCATGAAAAAAGTGTTTATTAATGAGATTTGAATACTTTGGTATTTCTAATCAATAATGCTTAAAATACAAGAAAGGAATCAGATGTTACTTATTTTGGGCCAAGTTATTTCTTGAAAAGGCAATTAGTGATGTTTTGTTGTGTACATTTTGATCAGAGTATGAAATCTTAACGGCTCAGGGGTAAATAGTGGTTTACCAGTGGTTTTGAACATTGTTTAAGAGAGAGTTAGTATCTAGGATCTGTTTCCCATCAATTCTATTGTGTCAGTTTGAAGAAACAGCAGACGGCTTTGGTCAACAATTTCACTGATACTCTTATTTAACAACTTTGTATCAAAGTGACAAACCGGGTTTGACTGGCTTTTTTGTTGTTTTCCTTCTTTTCTCCTTCCTTTTCTTTCCTTTCTTCTTTTTAATTCCGGACGTTATGTATACATAAATTTGAGTCTTTACCTTAAATTGTTCCTAAACTTCTTACCAGTTGGTCTCCCAAACCTCACCCCTGTACTTGCTTTCTGATAACCTATTTTAACCTTAATTTTGATTCTAAAGAGAATGTATTTTATTAACATGTCTTCCAAAAATCAAATATATATGTTCCTTTCTATCTTATTAAACAGAATAAAGACTTCAGATACAATTGTAGGTGTCTACCATCTTTAAATAGGCCAAGCACACAAAAAGACAGGTTTACAAAATCAGTAAATAAATATTTGCTTTTAGCTGGAGATGGTATTTTTTTTTAAGTTTGCAAGTAGGAAATTTGAAATGCAGAGAAGGTAAGTGATTTGCCTAAGATCTGGTAAGAAATTAATGAACTCTTGACCCCAGTCTCTTTTTACATTTTATGATTTGAGTAACAAAATTATATTTATATGCAACTCTCAGGGAAGTATATTGCCCAATGTGAAATACTACTGATTACAAATGCAACATAGAGAATATGGAGCTGAGGCCTGAGTACAAAAAAGAAAGATTTCCAGAATCTTTTTTCCCCCCAACCTAGTATTTCTCAACTGTATTTGTAGTGATTATTGCTTCAGTATAATGCTCTCTTTGTAGAAGAATATTGTTAGTCAGCTGTGAGAAGGCCAAAAGAAGCTATAGATGGCCAAATATCTGACTGCTTTTTGGATACTATTGATTGGGCATGGTTCATTATCTAAGAATAAGGATATCATTCTCTTCCTCCTTGACCATTCCCCTCCATTGTCCCAAGTCCTAAGACACTTTATTATTTTATTTTAAAGTTTAACATGCACAGTTAGTTGAGAGTGTTCCTTCTGGCCTTTAATCTGGGAATGATGTCCAAAGTGAATTGAAAGCAAAAGGAATTCTAGCTAAGAGCATTGGGCAGATGTTTCATGTTTATGTCTCTGATAGCATAAGCTTTGACCTTGGGTCTGTTCTTTTTAAATAAGTGATCATACTCAGTCACTACATCAAGTTTTTGGTATATAATAGTAATAATGATGCTAGCCTTGGGAGAAATGTAAATTTAGACCTGCTATGATTTTTTTTTATGTTTTGTGGGATGACTATACTTGAATTACCTTTTACTATGTAACAATTTCTTTATATATCCATGACAGCTAAAACAAGCTATTTGGTTAGCCTGTGTGTATATATGTTTTTGCATGTGAAAAGAACTCCATGTAACTACGTTTCAGGAATGAGAAATTTAATAATGTAATGTTGACATTGTGTGCTTGATTTATCTGTTAGAGCCATTTTTACTTTTCGCTGTATTTTTAGTTACACTATCATCTAAATAAAATTAAAATGCTGTTTGATTTAGTTGTGTATGTCCTTTAACGGATTTTAAGAGCAATGTGCTAATAATGGACTGGCTTGTACTGTGGGAAGAAATGAAAGAAAATGCAATATAGTTACAAAGAAGTTTTGTCTGTTCAGATTGATCCTTAGTCCATACCTGATAACCTTTCCTCTTTGCTTTCCTCATGTGTGTATGTGAGAGGCGTTGGGTTTGTAAGGGGTTGTGAGGATGCATGTGTTGTCGGGGAATATATTTTGCAGTGGGGTGAGTGGTTCACAAAGAGGGGGAGCTTCTAGATCTTTAAGATGTCCTCACTTTGCCTGTTTTACTGGCTTCTGAATGACACCAGCCCTGCTGATACTCTACGCATGTTTTAAGAGCTGCTTCCTCAGATAGGAAGGGTCAGAACTATCTCCTTTGTCAGAAAGTGAGCCTTTGTTTTGGTTTGTTAGTGTCATTACAGTTGGTCCTCTATATCCATGAGTTCTGCATCCATGGATTCAACCAACTACAGATCGAAATATCTGAGGAAAAAAAATTTAAAATTACACAACAATAAAAATAAATAAACAACGCAGTATAACAACTATATAGCATTTACATTATATTAGATATTAAAAGTAATCTAGAGATGATTTAAATTATATGGGAGGATGTACATAGGTTATAGGCAAGTCGTATGACATTTTATATAAGGGACTTGAGCATCTGTGGATTTCGGTATGAGGTGGGTGGAGGGTGAAAGTCGTGGTCCTGGAACCAATCTTCATGAATACCGAGGGATGACTAACTTGAACCTCAGTGTCCAGAAGAAATTTTGTTATTTGCTTTAGATTTCCTGGCTTGGAAGAGGAAGTATCTTCTCTTTGAATTCAGGGCCCTTTGAGGATGTTCATTTCAGTCTTTACTTACCTATTTGACTTTACAGGCCAATAGGTCCAAGCCTGGAGCAGTTTTGCAACTGGCAGAAATGCTGGGGATATGGGTTTTCTTCATATTTATGGCCATTGAGAAATTTTATCAAATGTATGATATACATATTATGTATGTGTATATATTATTTTGAAATAATAACGATTCCTCCTGTATGTCACTGTGTAATAGAAGGTTACAATATATATGTTTCTGTTTTAAGTTTCAGCAAAAAGGAGTGAAGGAGAGAAGAGAGAAGAGAAAAAAGTGCTTTATAGAAATGTACACTAGTATTTGTGGGTTTTAAGATTCTTAATATTCTTGTTAGAGAGTAAAATGGCTTCCCACAGTATGGATCCTTTCAGCTCTTAGTCATTCAGGAGTAGCTATATTTAAATTATATTTTCATGCGGCAAGCATTTCATTTTTGCAACCGTGTTTGTTCCTTTTACTATTGCACGTAGAATATTTTTTCTTGGCTGGGTGCGGTGGCTCATGGCTGTAATCCCAGCACTTTGGGAGGCTGAGGTGGGTGGATCACGCGGTCAGGAGATCGAGACCATCCTGGCTAACACGGTGAAACCCCATCTCTACTAAAAATACAAAAAATTAGCCGGGTGTGGTGGCACATGACTGTGGTCCCAGCTACTTGGGAGGCTGAGGCAGGAAAATCGCTTGAACCTGGGAGGCAGAGGTTGCAGTGAGCCGAGATCGCGCCACTGCACTCCAGCCTGGACGACAGAGTGAGACTCCATCTAAAAAAGAAAAAAAAATGTTCTAAGTTAAATCTCTCCCTTTGTCATGAATTGTTTATCTCTGTGTGAAGCAAACCAGTCTGTTACAGATCATACTGGTGACTGTTCCAGTTTCCCTCCTAAAAACTGGGATTAGTCAGTGCCCTTATAGAAATCAACATCTGAGAACCTGAAGTTGATGCTGGATGTGGAATCTATATGAGAGAGGGAATTAACATATATCAACCCTTAAACATCCCCTTCCCCAACCCATTCCCAATAAAATATCAACCCTTTCCAAATGCAGATTTTCAAATCTTGATGTGATTAATGGAAATAGGCAGTCTGCTTTACAGCATGTTCCTCTGGTAGAGGGAGGCTGACTTGTGTCAGTTCAACAATAAAAATAGGGAGCACTAATATCCACAGAGTTTTTACAGAACGTGCCCCCATGTTGTCACCCTTTTCTTCCCTCTGTTGCTTTTAAATCAACCGATGTGCTCTCTCCTGGCCCTTCCCAGAAATTGTTTTTGCATTGAATAGGCAGATGGTGGGTTGAGCTTTGAGAGACCAAAAAGGTCACATTTGTACTTCAGCAATTTTCTCTAGCTTTGTAGTGCAGATGACGGTTTATGAGTTAATATCTAGTAAACCTTCACTTACTGCAGTTGGATCTTAATTTTTAGTGTAGTTTAATACTTTTTTTTTTTAAAGAACTGTCGTTTTCTTGATTTCTCACGGTATTTGACCTCTTGCCTGACTGCAGCTATTCACCTTCACCCCATCTGCATATTCTGACCAATTTATAAATGGGAAGGAGGTCACACCATACCCAACCCAAATAAAGCAACTGGATTGAGTTGTGATAATTTTGCTAAGAAATGTGAGACAGGTATTGAAATGGGGAGAAATGGTTCTTGGCTAATCTCCACGCCTCTTGAACATGTTCAAAGCTATTCCCAAAGGAAATTATGAAGTCTCTTTCATAGGGAAGGGAGTTCTGCACCTGTTATTTTCCTTTTTTTTGTGGCACCTCATTATAATCTGGTTTTGCCTATTCTGCTTGGGTGTCAGCTTCAGATCTGTTCTTATATGTATGTCTTCTTTCTTAAATTCTTTTTTGAGACGGAGTCTCGCTCTGTTGCCCAGGCTGGAGTACAGTGGCACAATCTTGGCTCACTGCAACCTCTGCCTCCTGGGTTCAAGCGATTTTCCTGCCTCGGCCTCCTGAGTAGCTGGGATTACAGGCATGTACCACCATGCCTGGCTAATTTTTATATTTTTAGTAGAGACGGGGTTTCATCATGTTGGCCAGGCTAGTTTTGAACTCCTTATCTCAGGCAATCTGTTCACCTCGGCCTCCCAAGGTGCTGGGATTACAGGCATGAGCCACCATGCCTGACTCTCTTATATTGTTACATATATTTCTTTTTTCCATTTATATTTCTGGAGAAGTCAGATAATTTAGGCAGGATTATCTAAGGAAGTTGACCAAAAAGACACTCACAGTGCCAGAGTGAGTCTCTTTTTTATTCCTACCCGCTCAAATATTAGAAACTAGTAAACTCCCCGTAGGTAATTTTACCCCTAGGAGGTATACCAAACATCATCTCTTTCTCCAAGACCTCTTTTTTTTTTTTTCTGGTGAAACAGAGTTTCATTCTGTCACCTAAGCTGGAGTGCAATGGCACAATCTCAGCTTACTGCAGCCTCTACCTCCTAGGCTCAAGTAATGCCCCCACCTCAGCCTCCTAAGTAGCTGAGACTATAGGCATAAGCCATCATGTGTGGCTTTTTTTTTTTTTTTTTTTGTAGAGGTAGGTTTCATCATATCTACAAAAGAGATCACTTGAGCTCAGGAGTTCAAGACCAGCCAGGGAAACCCTGATCTCAAATTCCTGAACTCAAGCAATCTTCCCTCCTTGGCCTCCCAAAGTGCTGGAATTATAGGCATGAGCCACTGCACCCAGCCTCCGAGACCTCATTTCTGAGATCTCATTCTATAAGTTATTCCCACTATAAATGATTTCAGTCTCCATTACATCCTTTGTCCTATCCTGAAAGTATGCTTGAATAGCTTTGATTAAAAATGAAATCTTCTCTTGGTGCTGGATTTTCAGATAAATAGTATACTATCTGTCTTTTTCAGTATAGTATAGTGGTTATAAGCTCAAACTTTGAAGCCAGATATCTTAGTTTGAATTCCAGCCATTCTAATGACAAACTGTGTGAACTTGGGTAAGTTACTTAATCTTTCTGTGCCTCGGTTTCCTCATTTGTAAAATGGGGGTAATAGTTGTACCTATCTCAGTGTTATTGAAGGATTAAATGAGTAAATATATGTAAAGCACAGAGAAGTATGTGGCACTCAGTAGCTCTATTTAAGTATGTGTTATTATTATGTCCTTAGAGATAAACTTCACTATTCCAATTCGTATTTGTCCACAGCACTTAACCACATTCCAACATACTATATGATTTATTTATTAACTTATTAGTTTTGTTTTCTACTATCTTTCTCTTCCTCTGCTACTTTATAAGCTCTATGAGAACAGAAATTTTTATTATTTTGTTCATTGCTGTATATCCTCAGTGCCTAGCACGTAGTAAGTGCTCAATAAATATTTGTTGAATGAATGCATTGTAATCTGGATTTTTCTCTCACCAGTCTATGGGAATTGCTCTGGCAGAGGTCACCACAACTACAAAACATCTTAATATCTCTCTCTCCCTTCCTCACAATATCTAATCAATGATGACATCCGGTTAATTGTATTGGGAAGTATCTCTCAAATCCATCTCTGTCCTGCCAGTTTCACTGCCACTACTTTCTCTTGTCCTGGCCATCACCTGTTTCTTTAGTCTTGCAATAGACCCCAATAAATTTTTCTTTATTCATTTTTGCTTTCTTTCAATCCACTCTCCATATAGCAGCTAAAGAAAGTTTTAAAAAACATAATTCAGATGATACCATGCTTTTTCTATAAACCTTTTATTAGCTTTTTGTTGTCCTATAGAGTAAAATCAAAGATCATTCCATGACCTAAATGAAACTGTAAAATCTAGTTCTTTACAGAATGAAACTGTAAAATCTGGTTCTGTTTAATTTCAAAATACCATATAATACAGCAATTCCACTTCTAGGTATGTACCCAAGAGATTGAAACATATGTCTACACAAAAACTTGTACACAAGTATTCATGGAAGCATTATTAATAATAGACAAAAGAGGAAACAACCAAAATGTCCATCAACTGATAAATGTGTAAACAAATGTGGTGTATCCATAATATATCCACTAGAATATTATTCATCAATAAGAAAGAATGCAGTATTGACACATGCTACAGTAAATCTCACAAGCATTATGCCTTGTGAAAGGAGCCAGACACAAAAGGCCACACATCATATAATTCAATTTTTATGAAATATCCATAATAGGAGATACCATAGAGACAAAAATAGAATTAGTGGTCTTCAGGAGTTGAGAGGAAGGGAAGTGGCTACTAATGGGTATAAGATTTTTTGGGGGGAGTAAGAAAAAATGTTCTGGAATAAAATAGTGTTGATGGTTGCAAAACTTTATGAATGTACTAAAAAACACCACATTTTATACTTTAGGTATTTAGTGTTTATTTATTTTTGGGACAGAGTCTTGCTCTGTTGCCTAGGCTGGAGGGCAGTGGTGCCATCTCAGCTCACTGCATCTTCCACCTCCTGGGTTAAAGTGATTCTCATGCTTCAGCCTCCCAAGTAACTGGGACTACAGGTGCCCACCACCATGCTTGACTACTTTTTATATATATATATATATATTTTTTTTTTGTGGAGACGGTGTTTCTCCATGTTGGCCAGGCTGGTTTTGAACTCCTGGCCTCAAGTGATCTGCCCACTTTCGTTTCCCAGAGTGCTGGGATTACAGGTGTGAGCCACCACACCCAGCCAATTTTTGTGTTTTAAAAGCATGTTTTAAATGCTATTTAACTCATATCTCAGTTTAAAAATTCTAGACCTTTCCTACCCTCCAATGTCATCTCTTGACACTTTCTCGCTCACTTGCTATGCTACAGATACAATGGTCTTCTCTTAGTTTCTCAAACGCCTCATGTTCTCTTTTATCTCAGGACTTTGACTACTACTTTTATATGCTATTCTGCGTGTTATAACACTCCATTATTGTCTGATTGTGTAACGGCCCAATGGGTTCACCTTTCCCGCTGCCTAGACAGAACCAATTCATCAAGACAGAGGATAAATTGCAACGGAGAAAGGGTGATTCACACAGAGCCAGCTGTGCGGGAGACCGGAGTTTTATCATTACTCTAATAAGTCTCCTCGAGCGTTCGTTCGGGGATCAGAGTTTTAAAGATAATTTGGCGGGTAGGAGCTTGGGAAGTGGGGAGTGCTGACTGGTCAGGTTGGAGATGGAATCAGGGGGTCGAAGTTAGGTTTTCTTTTTTTTTTTTTTTTTTGAGACGGAGTCTCGCTCTGCCGAGTAGCTGGAACTACAGGCGCCTGCCACCACATCTGGCTAATTTTTTTGTATTTTTAGTAGAGACGGTTTCACCATGTTAGGCAGGATGGTCTCGATCTCCTGACCTCGTGATCCACCCGCCTTGGCCTCCCAAAGTGCTGGGATTACAGGCGTGAGCCACCGCGACCTGCCACTGAAGTTAGGTTTTCTTAATGTCGTCTATTCCTGGGTGCGATGGAAGAACTGATTGGGTTAGATTACTGGTCTGGGTGGTGTCAGCTGATCGAAGGAGTGCAGGGTCTGCAAAATATCTTAAGCACTGATCTTAGGTTTTACAATACTGATGTTATCCCCAGGAGCAATTTGGGGAAGTTCAGGCTCTTGAAGCCTGGGGCTGCATGACCCCTAAATTGTAATTTCTTATCTTGTAGCTAATTTGTTTATCCTGCAAAGACAGACTGGACCCCAGGCAAGAAAAGGGGGTCTTTTCGGGAAAGGGCTGTTAATTTTGTTTCAGAGTCAAACCATGAACTTAATTCTTTCCCAAAGTTAGTTCGACCTTTGCCCAGGAATGAACAAGGGCAGCTTAAGGGTTAGAAGCGAGATAGAGTCAGTTAGGTCTGATTCCTTTCACTGTCATAATTTCCTCAGTTATAATTTTGCAAAGGTGGTTTCAATTGTATGCCCCTCAAATTCAAATGTTAAAACTTAATTGCCAATGTGATAGTATCAAGAGTGGAGCCTTTAGGAGGTGATTAATTTATCAGGGTGGAATTCTCATGAATGGCCTTAGTGACTTCATGAAAGAGGCCAAAGACACTGCCCTGGTCCCTTTCATTTCTTCTGCCATGTGAAGTTGCAGTGAGAGGCATCATTTTTGAAGAGAGAACTAATCAGATACTGAACCTGCCAGTGCCTTGATCTTGAACTTCCTAGCCTTTGTAATTGTGAGAAATAAATTTCTTTTATTTATAAATTATTCAGTCAAACATATTTTGTTATAGCAGCAGGCATGGACTAAGACAGAAATTGATACCAAAAAGCCGGGTGTTACTATAATAAATACCTAAAAATGTGAAAATGGCTTTGGAGCTGGGTAATAGAGGCTTGTAAAGGGCTATTCTAGTGACAGCTCAGAAGAAGATAAAGAAGGCTTAATCTTAGAGAATACTTAAGTGGTCATGACAGAATGCTGATAGAAATATGGACAGTAAAGACAATTTTAATGAGGTCTCATATGGAGATGAAGAACAAAGTATTGGAAACAGGAGGAAGAGCCATTCTTGTTGAAAATTGACAAAGAACTTGGCTGAATTGCATCCATGTACTGGTATATTGTAGAAGGTAGTACTTAAGAGCTATGAACTAGTATATTTGGCAGAAGAAATTTCTAAGCAAAGTATTCGGAATGCTGCATGGCTTCTCTGGACTGCTTGTAGTAAAATGAGAGAAGACAGAAACAAATCAAAGATGGAATTCATAACCAAAAGGAAAGCAGAACTTGAAAATTTGGAAAATTCTCATTTTAGCCATGTAAAGAAATAAAAACTGTAAGAACACCAGGGGTGTGGCCAAGAGAATGTTTGCTAAGGAGATCAGTATAAATAGAAGAATCCAGATGCCATTAATCAAAACAATGGAAGAATGACCATAAGGCATTTCAGAGATCTTTGAGGCTACCACTTCTGTTAACAAGCCTACAGTTCAAGGGTCTTGAGGGCAGAGCAGTTTTAAGGGAGGGGCCCAGGGCACCCATGGGACCTCAGGGCTTGCAGCCCTGGGTGGCCTTGTTTCTTCTTTGCTGCATTCTAGCGCATGGTCCTTAGCCACCCCAACTGTGACTCAGGCATGCTCAGGTGGGGCTTGGGCCACCACTTAAGAGGGCACAAGCAGTCAACCTTGGTGCTATTCATGTGGTGCTTACTGCAGACATGCAGACTGCATAAGCTGTGGACACATGGCTGCTTGTACATATATTTTAAAGGATGCCTTGGAAAGCCTCAGGACCCAGGCAGAGAACTGGCCTAGGGTTGGGGCTGCTGCTGAGAGTCCTCACTAGAAAAGTACCCAATGGAGCTGTGGGATTGGGACTACTACAGAGAACCCCACACCAAAGCCAATATCCAGTGTAGCCATGGGGTCAGGGCTGCTACAGACAGCTCCCCTAAGGGCAATATCTAGTGAAGCCACGAGGATAGGGATACCCCTAGGCTCCCAGACTGGTAGAGTCACCAGTGTGCAGTTCCAGCCTCGGGGAGTCTCAAGCATGTGACTTCAACATGTGAAAGCTGCTGTGTGGGCTGAATCCAGCAAAGCCATAGGGGTTAAGGTTTCCAGGAGCCTCAGGGTACTCACACCAGTGTGTCTGGAAAGTAGGACATGAAGTCAAAGAAGATTACTCTCAAGCCTCAAGATTTAATCTTGTTTGTATTTGAGGATTTAGATTTATTTGAGACCTGTTACTCCATTCCTTTTTCCCATTTCTTCCTTTTGGAATAGGAGTGTTTATCTGATGTCTGTTCCACCATTGTATTTTGGAAACACATAGATGATTTGACTCTGCAGGCTCAGAGCTAGAGGACGAATTTGCCTCAGGATGAATAGTACATTTAGTATCATAAATATCTAATTTAGATCATATTTCGATGAGACTTTGGACTTAGACCTTAAAGTTGATGCTGGAAAAAGTTAAGACTTTTGTGGCTATTGGGAGGAAATTAATGCATTTTTTTATGTGAGCACATGAATTTTGGGTGGCCAGGATGTAATGGTATGGTTTGAATTTATGTGTCCTTCCAAAATTCAGATATTGGAACTTAAACCCCAAGACGATGCTATTGGGAGGTGGGGCCTTTGGGGAAGTGATTAATCCATGAGGGCTCTGCTCCCATTAATGTATTAATGCTTTTATGAAAAAGGTTGAAGAGAGTGCCCCAGTACCTTTTGCCCTTCTACTGGGACACAGTAACAAGGTGCTATTTTGGAAGCAGAGAACAGCCCTCGCCAGACACTGAATCTGCTGGAGCCTTTATCTTGATTTCTCAAGTATCCAGACCTGTAAGAAATTCATTTCTGTTCTTTCTAAATTGCTTAATTTAAGGTATTTTGTTACAGCAGCATGAACAGAGAGACACTCATTTCCCATCTTCCTTAGCTAACTTGGTATTGTTTATTATTCAGGAGATGAAACACTAGTTTTTTCTTCTTTCAGAAAGCTATCCTTGACTCTCTTCAAATTATGCTTATATTCTATTTTATACATTTCCTACAGAACCCTGTAATTTCTCTATTAAAATTACTTGATAATACCTGTTCTTCAGATTGGCTCCATAGACGATAAGCTCTATGAGATCGGAGACCAGATCTATCTTTGCTTACTCTCTTCTCCCACCCTCCTACCCTCTCCTTTTTTCAAAACTAACAAACATTTATCAAGGAGGTACTGTTATGCCAGGCCTTGTGCTGGCTGCTAGAAATACAATAATGAGCAAAAAGAAATAATGCCAATGTTTCCATGAAGATTACTATTAAGTAGAACATAACAAAAAAATTAAACAACAAACATATAACAAAATAATTTATTTTATTGATTCTGAAGTGCCAGTTTTTCACATTTTCACATCATCTATGTAATTGGGATGTATTCTATAATCAGTTTAACAAGGAAGCACTTTATTTCCTTTTTATTAAAATACCAAATCTTTGTAAGCATTGCAAGTAAGGATGTCTTAGATTTGATGTGAAATAAGCTAGTTACCAAACATGTTAAATGCTGGAAAGTAAATAAAGTGATATGAAAGAGTAAGATTAGAGGAGGATAGGCTGTTTTCCTAATAGTTATAATCATGGTTGGCACCTAGTATAAATATATCTTGAATTCATTATGTTTTCCATCTCTCTGCATAACCTCTTCTTCCCCTAGTACTTCCTATATTGTTTGTTTAAGGATACTTAGATTCACGAAGTTGCCAAAGGTAGAAACGTGTTTATGACTCAATTTTTGTCTACCCTAAACTCCTTTCAGTATACAACTGATCTTGGAAGTTCTGTTGAAATCATCATCCTTAGTATCTCCCATATCCTTTCCCCATCCCCTCTATCCCCACTGCCAATGCTTTATAGTATCAGCCCATAATTGTTCACTTAGTAGCCTTCCAATTCAGTCTCTCTGATGTTATTCTTTTATTTCTTCAACCCATTCTTCACAAAGCATTCAAAATGATTTTCATACATAGCCAATCTGCTCCTCGTCCATCACTCTCCATCACCAAAGATCAATAATTCTTTGTATATATTTTGATTCTAGCCATTATCACCTTGTATCATTACCTGCAAGTCCAGGAGAACTGGGATCATGTTTATTTTAGTTCATCACTGTGTCCTGGCAATCTAGTACAATGCCAGGTACACAGTAGGTACTCAAATGGTTGTCGAATCAATGAATGGTACGCCTTTTTACCTTAGCTATCTGAGCATCAACACAGATGTTTAAATATGAGAAGTTTATGAAATTTACTAGTCAAAACTAAGTATACCCAAGTGTGAACCTTTTTGCCTTTAGAGGTTATATCTATGAACTTCTTTATAGTGTATCAATTTTCTTAGCTTTGCTAATTTTCGTTTTTTTGAGGGAGTAGATAGTGGTAAATAAAAGCCTCAAACAAAGTGTGCATGGGTGCACATCAATTCATATCATAATTATATGGGTTTTGACATGAAATCTTACCCCTCCATCCCCAACCCTGCCATGAGAATCAGTAGTGAAGCATCATGGCAATAATAAGAGGTGTACATTTTCATCCTGATATGGCATTCAGTAGCAGAGGTCTCTTAAGTAGAAGAAAATTTTTAGCCTATTAAAAGCTACCAGTTTTCTTACAATTCCCTTTCAAAATACAGCTAGTGTGTGACACTTGAAGTGGTCACATCAGAATGAAGTTGAAAAGGTTGAGAGCTTCCATCAGTTACATAACAATAGTCTGTTTTTTTGTCAGAGTTCAACATTAACAATTAAAAATCACCCCTCAGGGTCTTGGCTCAAGTCTCCTACTTGTAACAGGAGGTTTGTGAGTAAAAGAACATTCCATCTACTAGGAAAATGAAAGGAAATAATTCAGACTTATCTATTTTATGCTGAAAATCCATATTATCCGTGGCGGATTTTTAAAAACTTACCTTTACCGTTGTTTAAACTAAATACAGATACTGTTTATTTCCTAGTCGTAGAGGCAAAAAAAATCTCCATTCCTTAAAATGAATTAACCTCAGTGAGGTCTATGAATAGTAACCTCACTCATTTAAAAAATTAATGTTTTGTTTTTTATTATACAAATAATGGAATCTTTATTTTAGACAATTAAGACATTCAAACAAGAGGAAAGACGGAGAAATCATAAGTTCATCACCAACGATAACTGATGTTAACATTTTGGTGTTTGTACATGGTGTGTGTGTTTGTAACAAAAATTGGATCACACAATACATGTTACTTTATTCACTCAATGTTATATAATGAATATGTTTGTCAATAAATATACGTATGCAATGTAATTTTTAATGGCCGTGTGAACCCAGTCAGGTCTCAGTTAATTTAGAAAGTTTATTTTGCCAAGGTTGAGGATGCACCTGTGACACAGCCTCAGGAAATCCTGACGACATGTACCCAAGGTGGTCAGGGCACAGCTTCATTTTATACA
Organism: Gorilla gorilla gorilla; assembly: GCF_029281585.2. NCBI lineage: Eukaryota > Metazoa > Chordata > Mammalia > Primates > Hominidae > Gorilla > Gorilla gorilla. Next base: position 133,049,299 of record NC_073247.2, read on the forward strand.
TTTTACAGAGACATGATACATCAATTAATATATGTAAGAAGTACATTTGTTCAGTCTGGAAAGGTGGGACAACTTGAAGTAAAGGCAGGAAGACTCAAAGCGGGAAGGGAGCTTCCAGGTCACAGATAGGTGAGACAGGAAAGGTTGCATTCTTTTGAGTTTCTGATTAGCCTTTCCAAAGGAGGCAATCAGATATGCATCTATCGCAGTGAGCAGAGGGATAACTTTGGATAGAATGGGAGGCAGGTTTCCCCTAAGCAGTTTCCAGCTTGTTTTCCTTAGTGATTTTGGGGGCCCAAGATATTTTCCTTTCACAGCTGCATAGTATTACACTATACAGATTTGCTACAGTGTAATTTTACAATTTTATATTGTGGGTCTTTTAGGTTATTTCCAATTTACTAGCATTATTTAAAAATACATTTATGCACATTCATATTCATTTTTTAAAGATAGACTACCATATTAGTCAGGATAGGCTAGTTTATGTTGTGCTAACAAATATCGGGAAATCTTTATAGCTTAAACCAATGGTTTGTTTCTTGCTCACAATACAATTCCATTGCAGGTTGTTAGGGGAGTTCTGCTTAATAAGCAGGGATGCGAATTTACTGAGGCTCCATCATTTTCTGATGCTGCCCTCTCAATATGTGCTCCCATGAACACCTTGGCAGGGAATAAAAATGTAGAGAATTGTTTACTGGCTTTTAAATGCATCTGCCTAGAAGCGAAGTATTCATGCTTACATTTCATTGCCTAGAACTAGTCATATTGCTGCATTTAACCTCAAAGGAATAGGAAAGTCAGTATTCCTATTTGTCCCAAAATAGAGTAAAACCACACATTTTCTCCCGTAATAGCTAAATGCTGAATTACATGCTGAAATAGGTATTACTGGTATGTAAATTTCATAAATCTTTGTGTTATCTATTTGGAAATTATTTTCCAGGTGGATAATATTTTATATTTAAACGATTCATGATTAAGGAAACTTTTCTACACCTTCCATCATTAGTTCAATAATTTAGAAATATCTTTGACAGTGGATGAGCAAAATGACATCTTTTTGTTTAATTGACATTTCTTTGACTATTTGGAGAATGTCAATTTTAATATATTTATATGGCTTAGTTTATCTCTATGGGTTTAGGGAAGGGGTAACATTGAGCATCATGCAGCAATGTTGTTATATCTGGACTGACTGCAACAGTGGAATGTATTTTAAAAGGTATAACTTGCTGTTGATATGGGAGAGGAGCAGGGAAGTGTACTGGGTAGAGAAGGATGGGGTCCCTGGCAAGGGCTCCACCCTCGGGCCTTTGCCTATGGACCTAAGTGAGGATAGACACTCCTGTTTTTGCACCAAAATGTTGCATTTTCTAAGACCACTATGGCCCACCACGCCCCCCCATCCTGTGCCCATAAGAATCCCAAGACCCTAACAGGCACACACACAGGTGGCTGGATGATGAGAGGAGCAGAAGAGCACACCGACAGACACCAGCAGATGCCACAGACCATTGATGGTGGGACGACATGGAATTTAGACAGGGACAGTTGGAGGAGAATCCGGCCACTGGGCGGCCTGACTCTAGGGGAAGACCACCTTCCCACTGTATCCCCCTTCTGGCTCCCTATCCACCTTGCTGAGAGCAACTTCCACTACTCAATAAAACCTTGCACCCATCCTTTAAGGCCAGGTGTGATCCAATTTTTCCAGTACACTGGGGCAAGAACCCGGGATACAGAAAGCCCTCTGTTCTTGCAATAGGGCAGAGGATCTAATTGAGCTGATTAGTGCAAGCCACCTGCAGATGGCAAAACTGAAGGAGCACACTGTAACACACACCCATTGGGGCTTCAGGAGCTGTAAACACTCAACTCTAGATGCTCCCGTGGGGTTGGAGCGCCAAAACACTCCCCACTACCTGCTCGTCTCATGCTCCCTCTAGGGGTTTGAGCAGCAGGGCACCAAAGAAGCCAGCCACACCCCTGTCATATACCTAGCTAGGGGAATAAGGGAAATCCTCCCGTTTCACTGTGGGAATTAGTAATCTATTGGCGCTATTTTTTTCCTCCAATTTAGGATGCAGTTGAATCCATAAATACAGTTATATTTGGAGTGAATATCATTTTCTCAATAATGAGATGGAAGGATATTTGGAAATTATGCATATTTGCTTAGTCAAGAAATGAGATCCTCTGTACTCAGATTTTAGAAATATGATAGTTTTGTAATTTTGTACAAATGCCTCATCTCACAATATTGGGGGCACTTTACTGTTAAAGACAATATCTTTTTGTTTTGATTCCCCATGTGTATAACCTAGAGCTGGGTATGAAGGTAGTAGATCAGTAAACATGTATTCAATGAAACTAATTGAAATGGAAAGGGAACCCATTTTTATGCATTTTTAAATTTTATTTTATGTCAGGCATTTTGGTTGAGGGATTATTCTAGAAAATACTTTTATGCTAAAAAAATTTCTAAGTAATTTGTAGTATTGTCAAGGGTAAGACCAAGCAAAAATAATGATATGTCCCTCCTTTTGTCTGTCGATGATGAGCCATGCTGAAAGACATTCTCTAAACCTGGATAGAGTGGACATTTATACTTCCAAAAATGCTTAAAAATATATAAAGTTTAGTAGTGACCATGGAAATTAAAGGCTTTCCATCTCTGGTCAGCTTCTTTTGAGATGGTATGCTAAGTACCCATAGCCTTAGAGTTGAGTCCTTCCTGAGGAGCTAAAGTTAACTTCATCACTTTGGCCTGAGCCCAAGGTAGAACGGAGTTAAAAAGTTTTCATTGCCTGAATTATAAGATACTGAGATGTTATGTCAACACATTGTTGCACTTTAACACAAGAAGCAATATGTTCCCAGACTGAGTGGATTTAATGTTAGTTTCCTTTTCTTGTGGATCTGTTTAGCATTTGACCCATACTGGTGAAGACTGGAGGTTGGGCATAAAAAGAAGGAATTAAGATTGTTCTCTTCTGAATTACTGACCTATCATGAAGCATTTTTCAATAGTTTTGGCAACATAATACCCAACCAAATGTTCAATTTTAAATGAAAAGAAATAATCAGAGGAATCATTGTGTGTTTGAGATAGCATAAATTCATGAGATTTTATATGGCAAAGGTAAAACTTTTTAACTGATGGGGTGAATAAGATATTGTAATAGACATTTATACTGAAATGTGTGTGTTTCTTTCTCTGCGTTCTTTGGTAAGAGAACAAATTCAGTTAAATACTCGTCTGCCTTAAGGCAAGGGGCTGGGCAAAATAACTTCTTGTAGTGCTACTGACAGTAACACTTAAAGATTCTAGGCAGTCTTCAGTATTTCAGGTAACAGCTAACTTTAGTTGAGCCTTATTCTTATTTTGGCCTTTGATGCTTCCCAATTTGTAGAGGTTAAGCATAGGCCTTTTTTAGTGATACATGATGTTTTACATATTTAAGGGGTACATGTGATATTTTATTACATGCAAAATGTAATATGCAATGATCACGACAGGATATTTGAGATGATCATTTTTATGTGTTGGCAACAGTTCAACTCCTCTCTTCTAGCTACTTTGAAATATATGATACATTGTTGTTAACTGTAATCCCTCTACTATGTTCTCAAATAGTATAACTTATACATTTTTTTCTAATTGTATCATTGTACTTACTGACCTATCTCTCTTTATACTCCCTCCTGCCCATCTGCTCTTCCCAGCCTCTAGTGTCTATTATTCTACTCTCTACATTGACAAGATCTAATTTTTTAGCTTCCAAATATGAATGAGAACAGGCAATACTTGTTTATCTGTGCCTAGGTTATTTCACTTAATGTAATGACCTCCAGTTCCATCCATGTTGCTGCAAATGACATGATTTCCTTATTTTTTATGGCCAAATAGTATTTCACTGTGTATATACACCACATTTTCTTTATCCATTCATCTGTTGATGGACACTTAGGTTGATTGCATATCTTTGTTATTATGAATAGTTCTGTGATAAACATGCACGTGCAGATACCCCAGTGATATACTGATTTCATTTCCTTTGAATAGATATCCGTGTAGTGGAATTGCTGGGTCATATGGCAGATGCATTTTTAGTTTTTGAGTAATCTCCATACCATTTTCTATAATGATTGTACTAATTTACATTCCCACTAACAGTGTATAAGAGTTCCCTTTTCTTTATATCTTTTTCAGCTTCTTTTTTTTATCTTTTTAATAATAGCCATTCTAACTGGGTTAAGATAATATCTCATTGTTGTCTTGATTTGCATTTTTCTGATGATTAGTTACTTTGAGCATTTTTTCATCTACTCGTTGGACATTGGTATGTCTTCTGAGAAATGCCAATTCAAGTCCTTTGCAAACTTTTTAATAGGATTATTTGTTTTGTATTGTTCCTTATATATTCTGGATATTAATCTCTTTTTGGATGAATAAATTGCAAATATTTTATCCCATTCAATAGTTGTCTTTTTACCCTGTTGACTGTTTTCATTGCTGTAAAGAAGCTTTTTAGTTTAGTATAGTAGGTTTGTCTATTTTTGTTTAGTTGTCTGTGCTTTTGAGGCCTTAGCCATAAAATCTTTGCCTAGACCAATACTCTGGACTGTTTTCCTTATGCTTTCTTCTGGTGGTGTTATAGTTTTAGGTCTTACATTTAATTCTTTAATCCATCTTGAGTTGATTTTTGTATATACTGAGAGCTAAGGATACAGTTTCATTCTTCTGCATATGGATATCCAATTTTCCCAGCCTAATTTATTGAAGAGGATATTCTTTCCCATGTCTGATCTTCATGCCTATTTTGAAAATCAGTTGGCTGTAAACATGTGACCTTACATCTGGGTTCTCTAATCTGTTCCATTATCTATGTTTATATCAATACCATGCTGTTTTGGTTGCTATACCCTTGTAATATATTTTGAAGTCAGGTAGTGTCATGCCTCCAGCTTTGTTGTTTTTGCACAGGATTGGTTTGCCTATTTGGGCTCATTTTGGTTTCATACATTTTAGGATTTTATTTTTATTGATATGAATAATGTCATTGGCATTTTGATAGGGATTGCATTGAATCTGCAGATTGCTTAAGGCAGTATGGACATTTTAACCATGTTAATTCTTCTAATTCTTGAACGTGAGATGTCTTTCCATTTGTTTGTGTCCTTTTCAGTTTCTTTTATCTGTATTCTGTAATTTTCCTTGTAGAGATTTTAATTTCCTTGGTCACACTTATTTGTTTATACTTTATTTTTTATAGGTATTGTAAATGATATTGCCTTATTGATTTCTTTTTTGGCTGTTCCATTGTTAGAATATGAACACATTATTGATTTTTTACGTTGATTTTGTATCCTGCAACTTTACAGAATTCGTCTATCAGTTCTAACAATTAAAGTCTTTTGGTTTTTCTAAACATAAGATTATGTCATCTGCAAAGAGGGACAATTTAGCTTCCTCTTTCCACTTTGGATTTCATTTATTTATTTCTCTTGTATGATTGTTCTGGCTAGGACTTCCAGTATTATGTTGAATAGGAGTGGTGAAAGTGTGTTGTTTCAGTTCTTAGAGGAAAGGCTTGCAACTTTTCCCCATTCAGTATGATGTTAGCTATGAATTTGTTGTATATGGACTTTATTATTTTGAGGTATGTTCCTTCTATACCTACTTCGTTGACAGTTTTTATCATGAAGCAATGTTGATTTTTATCAGTTCCTTTTTCTGCATCCATTGAGATGATTATATGGTTTTAGTTTTCAATTTCATTGATGTAATGTATCACATATATTGACTTGCATATGTTGAACTATCATCGCATCTCTGGTATAAATCCCACTAGATCATGGTGTGTTGTCTTTTTGATATGCTGCTGCATTCTATCTCCTAGTATTTTTTGAGGATTTTTATGTCAATGTTCAGCAAGTATATTGGCCTGTAGTTTTCTTTTCTTCTCATTTTTGTATTCTTATCTAGTTTTGATATCAGGGTCATGATGTCTTTGTAGAATGAATTAAGGAGAATTCCCTCCTCTTCATTATTTTGTAAGAGTTTCAGGAGGATTGATATTATTCATTCTTTATAGTTTGGTAGATTTTGACAGTAAATCCATGCAGTCCTGGGTTTTGTGTGTTGGGAGACTTTTTATTTATTTTTTCTTTTTTTCATTTTACCACAGAAATTTATATTATTCTAGTCAGTCACCTTGGGACACTGGAAGTTTTTCTTTCTTAACTCCCCAGACAGTGTTCACTGGTAAGGAAGTAGTCTACAATAGCTGCTACCTGGAACAAAAACGAAGAGCCTGATACAGCAACAGATATGAGAGGAAGTGATAGGAAGTTTCTCTCCCTGATTTACAAAAAGTAATTCAAAGACATATATGCAACGTTTCTAATGACAAGCTTAGGAATAGAAGCATCTGCCCTCTCCTTGCTAAGCTCTTCTTTTATTACCCATTTCTCTTCCTCCAACTCTATCTACTGTCTTTGACTCCTCTTCTTTAAGAATACCTGCCTTAGTGTGTGGGAGACTTTTTATTAGTGATTCAATCTCATTGCTTATTATTGTTCCATTCAGGTTTACTATTTCTTCCTGACTTAATCTTGGTAAGTTGTGTGTTACCTTGAATTTATCCATTTCCTCTAGATATTCCAGTTTGTCAGCATATAGTTGTTCATAACAGTCTCTGATGATCTTTTGTATTTCTGTGGTATCTGTTCTGATATCTCTTTTTTCATTTCTGATTTTGTTTACTTGGGTCTTCTCTTATCTTGGTTAGTTTAGCTAGTGGTTTATTAATTTTTTTTCATCTTTTCAAGAAACTAACTTTTCACTTGTTTGTTGTACCATTTTAAAGTCACTATTTTGTTTAGTTTTGCTCTTTATTATTTATTTCCTTCTGCTAATTTTGAATGTGTTTTGTTCTTGCTTTCTCGTTCCTTTAATTGCATCATTAAATTGCTTATTTGAAGTCTTTCTACTTTTTCGATGCAGGCATTTCTTGCTATAAACTTTTCTTTTAGTGCTGGTTTTTCGGTATCCTACAGCTTTTGATACATTCTGTTTCCATTTTCGTTTGTTTTAAGAACTTTTTTTGATTGACCCAACTGTCATTTAGGAGCTTGTTGTTTAACTTCCATGTGTTTGCATATTTTCTAAAGTTCTCCTTGGTATTGGTTTCTCATTTTATTCCACTGTGGTCTGCGAGGATGCTTGAAATGATTTTAGTTTTAAAAATTTTGTTGATAGTTGTTTTGGAGCCAGATATATGGTCTCTCCTGGCAAATGCACCATGTGCTGGTGAGAATAATGTACATTCTCAAGTTGCAGGGTAAATTGTTTTAAAAATGTCTGTTTGGTCCATTTTGTCTAAAGTCTAATTTTTATCCAATTTTTCTTCATTGATTTTCTGTCTTGATGATCCATCTAATGCTGAGAATGGGATATTAACGTCCCCCGCTATTATTGTATTGGAGTCTGATATGGTTTGGTTCTGTGTCCCCACCCAAGTCTCATCTCAAATTGTAATCTGCATGTGTTGAATGAGGTACTTGTAATCCGCATGTATGAGGGAGGGAGGTGATTGGGCTCATGGGGCAGTTTCCTCCATGTTGTTCTTGTGACAGTGAGTGAGTTACACGAGATTTGATGGTTTTATAAGTGTTCGATAATTCCTCCTTCAAATGCTCACACTGTCTCCTGCCATCTTGTGAAGAAGGTGCCTACTTTCCCTTCTGCCATGATTGTAAGTTTTCTGAGGCCTCCCTAGCCATGCGGAACTGTCAGTCAATTAAACCTCTTTTCTTTATAAATTACCCTGTCTTGGGCAGTTCTTTATAGCAATGCAAAAACAGACTAATACAGAGTCTATCTCTCTTTTTAGATCTGATAATATTTGCTTTATTAATCTAGGTGCTCCAGTGTTGGCTAACTATATATTTAGAATAATTCTTTCCTCTTGCTAGATTGATCCCTTTATCATTATATAATAGCCTTCTTTGTATTTTTGTATTTATTTTTACTGTTTGGGTCTTAACGTCTGTTTTATCTGATATAAATGTAGCTCCTCCTGTTCACTTTTGGTTTACATTTGTGTAAAATATCTTTCCCACTGCTTTCCTTTTAGTTTATATGTCTTTACAGGTAAAATGTGTTTTTTGTAGGCATAATACAAATGGATCATGTAGTTTTTAAATTCATTCAGCCAATCCGTATCTATTAAGTAAAGAATTTATCCATTTACATTCAAGGTTATTATTGATATATGAGGTTTGTTTCTATCATATTGTTAATTGTTTTCTGGTTGTTTTGTATATTCTTAGTTTCTTTTTTTCTTATTGTTTTTCATTGTGGTTTGCCATTGATCTATAGTGATATCATTTTTATCTGTAGTGATATCATTTTAATTCTTTCTTTTTCTCATTTATGTTTGGTTTACCATTGAATTTTATACTTTTGTGTGTTTTGTAATGGTAAATGTCCCCTCATTTTCAGGTTTAAGGCTTCCTTGATGATTTCTTGATGATTTCAGTCAAGTGGTGATGAATTCTTTTAGCTTTTGCTTGCCTGGGAAAGACTATATTTTCCTTCAATTATGCAGAAGAATTTGGCTGGTTGTAGTATCTTTGACAGTTTTTTTGTTCCTTCTTGCATTTTGAATATATCATCTCATGCTCTCCTGGCCTGTGAGATGTGTACTGAGAAATCCACTGTTAGTCTGATGAGGGTTCCTTTACAGGTGACTAGACATGTATCTTACTATTTTTAGAATTTTTTCTTTGTCATTGACATTTAGACATTTTGACTGTAATGTGCCACATAGCACATTTTTGCACTGTATTTGTTTTGAGATCACTATGCCTCATGTATCTGAATATCTAAGTCCCTTGTTAAATTTGGGATGTTTTCTACTATCATATCTTTAAATAGGTTTTAGAACCCTTTTGCTCTCTCTTCACCTCCTGGAATACTGACAATTTATACATTTGGTCACTTTATGATGTCCCACATATCATGAAGGCTTACTTAGTTCTTTTAAATTTATTTTTGTCTACTTGGTTATTTTAAAATACCTAGCTTCAAGTTCTGAGATTCTTTCTTCTTCTGGATGTAGTCTGCTCTTGAAGTTTTCAAATGTATTTTGTTGGTCAATCAATGAATTCTTTAGTTCCAGAATTTCTGTTCAATTATTTTTTATGGTATCTCTTTGGTAAATTTCTTATTCATATTGTAAATGGTTTTTCTGATTTCTTTGTTTTTCAGAATCTCTTGTATCTCATTGAACTTCTTTAATGACAGTAATTTTAATTCTTCTAAGATTTTGTGATTTTTTTAATTGGAATATGTCTCTGGAGAATTATTGTATTCCTTTGGAGGTGTCATGTTTCCTTGCTTTTTCATGTTTCCCATGTCCTTACGCTGATATCTGTGCATCTGGTATAATAGTAGCTTCTTCCACTTTTTTGAATTTGCTTTTATAGGGGAACACTTTTTCCTGAGGACAAATCTATGAAGTTTTTTTGAATAGGGCACTTTGGTTTTCATTTTAGGTACAGGAAGTAGTAGAGTCTTTATATGATTTCTTTGGTTGTAAACAGCATCAGTGACATCTGTAATTTTCTCAGTGGCGTAGGATGCAGTTATTAGTGCAGGTTGTGTGGCAGGTTTTCTGTGTACTGGGATTTTAAGTAGGTCATGCTTTGGACCCCAGTGGTGGCAGCTGGGGCTGCATTTGGCTTTCCTTGGGCCACTGAGTGGTATACACTGGCATGGGTGTTAGTATGTTCAGGTGGGCTGATTCTTGGGCCTCCAGGTAGAATACTAAGATGCTGTTAGTGGCAGCCATGAACCGTGGAGGTGGAAAAGGTTTTGGGTCCCTGGATAGCTGGTGTGACATGGCAATGGCCATGGCAGTGGCAGGATGACGCTCTGGATCTCAACCAATGCATGGTGATGCTAGCAGTGGCTGTGATTGGCTTGGCAAGCCAGTCTCCAGGCCCACAGGTGGCATATGTAAGTAGTGCCTGCTGTTGTGGTAGTGGCCAGGTGGCTAGTCCCAACCTCAAGCCCCTGAGAAGAGTGTTTAGGTACCAATGGTAGTGGACTGGGCTGGGCAATGCCCTGTCTCCAGGAATGTGTGCTCTTGTGCTCTGACATAGGGTGGGGGGCATTGGCAAAGCTTAGCTATGCTGGTTTATCTTTAGGCCCCTCAATTGTGTGTACAGGTGCTGGTTGTGTGATAAGTAGGATTAGAGTGATTCCCCAGGCCATGGACAGAATATTTGCATGCAGGTGTGCATTCTGTGCTGCTGCCCTGTCACTGCGGGGTGGGGATGGTGCCATCTTTAGTGATAGCAGCCCAGGCGAGTGAGTAGGGAGTGTGTTCACTACTCATTCCTTGGTCCCAGTGGTGCTTGCACCTCAGCTCTGGGTGTAGTAGCCTGTGATTGCTTGTCCTTCAGGTCTGGATTCAGTGAACTCTTCTGTTGTGTCTCAGTCCCAGTGCTGCTGAGCTCCAGGAGAGTTCACAGCCTGTTGGGGTGGGGCGCTAGGATTGCACCTCACTTTCACCTCAGTTCTAAAGGCATCTCAGTCCTAAAGGACTCAGTCATGCCTTTTCCCTGGGTATGGTATTCTGCAGTCATTTACAACTAAGCCCCAGGAGTAGCAATCCATGCTGTTCTTGCACCTCAACCCTGGAGCTGATAGACTCTTAAGACAATATGTAGTCTGTTAGGGGCAGAGCTCTAAAATGATGCCTTTCTGTAGCTGCATAGGTCTCAGAGAATGTGAGGGACCAAGCATGAGCTTCCTCCCTGGGGCAGTACCATTGTACAAACTCCTGGTAGCTGCCTATGTTATTTTCATGGCCCATGAGGGTCAAGGGGCTATCTGGTAGCTAGGATTACATATGTCCCTGGTGGAATGTGGACCACTGAGTGACTCATTTATCTTTTCCCCATATTGGGAAGTCACTGTCATCTCCCAGCCAATCCCAGTTGAGTAGGCTGCCTCATTTTCTTATCCTTGCTTGCTTTGAGTATTGCCTGTCACACTTCTCTTGAATTCTGGTGTTCTCTCTTGGATGATCTATTCAAAGTATAATTACCTACTCGCTATTTTGGTCCATCTTAGTGGAGGAAGCAAGTACAAAATGCCTGTAGTCAGCCATTTTGAAGCCTTCCCCTAGCCAATTATTTTTATCTAAGCATAGCTCTTAAGGTAGAGTAGTGAATTACTATATGTCAATCAGTTTATACTATCTATTAAATTTGAATACTCAGTATTGTTACACATATTAATATATGAAAAATTGTCCTTTTCCTCAGGGACCATGCAGTCTATTTAAATAGAGAAGCAAAAATGAATTGGCAGTAATTATAATTATCTCACCCTTGTCTGTATAGATTAGTCCCATCCAAAATGAAACTTGATAATGAATTCCTTTGATATCCGAGGTTCTTTTGGACTACCTGTATTCAGATTCATTTAGGTGGCATGTACAGGGAATGAGCATGATTCTTAACTTAATCCAAGTCAGACAAAATAGAAGCTTATATATGTTTCAGAAGAATTGCTTCTAATCTGGTGTAGTGTTGTCAGATTTCTCATTACACATAATATTGGCATCATGTGCTTGTCTGAGAAGTTCTGTGCTCTTTTTTTACAGTACAGGTGCCCTCTTTCCACATTAGATAGATTTTATAAAGAAAATGAAACATTTTTAAGGATTACTTAATTTATGAACTAGTAACTAAAGCAGGTTGTGAAAATTTCTTGATTAGGAAGGAGAGATCTATCTGTGGGTAACATGCCTCCATGTAGAAAGGCTTTCAAATACATAAATGAACAATACAATATTCTGATACAATTATAAAGCATCACAATTATAACCAGAAGAGATAATTATTAAGCCTGGTACTCTGTGCACAAGAAAAGCAAACTGACATTTATGTGCAGTTGAGCCTTGAACAAAGTGTGTTTGAACTGCCTGAGTCCACTTCTTTAAGCAGGTTCCTGATCCTGTTCCTTCAGACTGGATGAGACCTCCTAACAGGGGTCCCCAGCCATCTCCTACAGGTGCATTCAGGCTGGCAATAGGTCAGTGCCCCACTGGGATGCAGCTTCCAGAGGAAGGGGCAGGCTGCCATCTTTGCTGTTTCTCAGCCTTCACTGGTGATACCTCCAGGTATGGGAATAACTGAGGAAACTAGAGTCTGGAGGGCACTCACAGAAAACTGCAGCAGTACTACAGAAGAGTAGCCAGACAGCTAAAAGTAAAACAAACAAAAATCAACAACAACAACAACAACAACGACCCACAAAAACCCCATCCAAAGGTCAGCAACCTCAAAGATTGAAGGTAGATAAGCTGTCAAAGATGATAAAGAATCAGTGCAAAAATACTGAAAACTCAAAAAGCCAGAGTGACCCTTTTTCTCTAAATGACCAAAACACCTCTTCAACAAGGGCTCAAAACGGCTAAGGCTGAGATGGCTGAAATGACAGAAGTAGCCTTCACAATGTGGATAATAACAAACTTCACTGAGCTAGAGGAGCATGTTGTAACCCAATGCAAAGAAGTTAAAAATCATGATAAAACAACACAGGAGCTGACAGCCAAAATTGCCAGTTTAGAGAGGAACATAATTGACGTGTTAGAGCTGAAAAACATGCTACAAGAACTTCACAACACAATCACAAGTATTAATAGCAGAATAGACCAAACGAATCTCAGAGCTTGAAGACTGGCTTTCTGAATTAAGAGCACATGTACCCCTGAACTTAAAAGTTGAAAATACAAAATAAAAATAAAGTGTGAAAATAAGAAAAGCAAACTGACACTTATGTGCAGTTGAGCCTTGAATAACGTGGGTTTGAACTTCATGAGTTCACTTACATGTGGATTTTCTTCTACCTCTGCCATCACTGAGACAGCAAGACTAACACCTCCTTTTTCTCAGCCTACTCAATGTGATGATGAGTAAGATGAAGACTTATGCTGATCCACTTCTATTTAATTAATACTACATATATTTTCTCTTCCTTACGACTTTGTTTTTTTTTTTTTTTTTTTTTTTTTGAGACGGAGTCTTGCTGTATCGCTCAGGCTGGAGTGCAGTGGCGCGATCTTGGCTCACTGCAAGCTCAAGCTCCGTCTCCCGGGTTCACACCATTCTCCTGCCTCAGCCTCCTGAGTAGCTGGGACTACAGGCACCCGCCACTATGCCTGGCTAATTTTTTGTATTTTTAGCAGAGACGGGGTTTCACTGTGTTAGCCAGGATGGTCTCAATCTCCTGACCTCGTGATCCACCCACCTTGGCCTTCCAAAGTGCTGGAATTACAGGCGTGAGCCACCAATGACTTTCTTAATAACATTTTCTTTTCTCTAGTTTGTTTCATTGTAAGAATATAATATATAATACATATTACATACAAAATCTGTGTTAATCAACTGTTTATCAGTTCAGCTTTAGTCAACAGTAGGCTATTCGTAGTTACATTTTGGGAGGAGGCCAAAGTTATACATGGATTTTGAACTGCAGTAAGGTCAGTGCCACTAGCCTCTGCTTTTTTAAGAGTTAACTGTATTGTGATTTGAGAGACACTGAATGATCTACCACTTCAAAATCAATTCTTCCATTGACCAAGAATAGTTCCCCAAATTCTCACAATGGCAATATTGTACTTAGTCTATGGAGTGTCAGCATTAACATGTAAACATATTAACTAGATAAAGTAAGATATTCACTCATCAATAACATTCATTGTCACATTAGCATTTAAGTGTTTATCAAGCAGAGTTAATTATTGCCATAGAGGGAGTAATTCCTGAGGAAAATATGACCTGGGACAAGGATATTTTGGGATAAAAGAGATATATAAATCATGGATTATTTCTAGGGTAGACAGGTCCAAAATGAGCCATCCCTATTGGGATAAGCTAAGGGGTGAGAAGGAGGGTACATTGGGCTGCCAGGTCCAAAGATGCAAAAAGGGAAGGAAGGTGAGCTGTGTCAAAGACTGACTTTTCCCTACATCCAATCCTCTCTTTATACAATTCCTGAGGAAACATGATAATCCATACATGTAATGGTTCTCTCCAAACTCTTTATAGATTTTGAACTAGCTACTAGACCAAAGATTGTCATCAAAATGTGAATCACATGTTGCTATGCATTTGGTTGAATCTTTTGAAGCAATTTTCTTAGAATGACAGAAATTTAGAACTGCTAGGGCCCTTAGAGAGCATCTACTCCCATGCTTTTCAAATTGTTTTTCCTGGAACCCTTTGCCTCTGAAAAAATTTCTTGGGGGCTCTATAAGGTGAAAGAGAAGGAATAACAGGGATAACACCAGATCCCCTACCTATAGTTCAGGTAGATCTGAGTTTGTTTGTTTTTAAGGGGTTTCCTTTGGTTTAAAAAAAATGGTTTAAAAAAACCACGAGTCTACTCTAATTTCTTCATTTAACAGAGGAAGAGTTTAAAGTAGAGTCAAACCTTCCTACTTCAGTATCCTATGGAAAGGCTAATCTCACTTAAATTGGAATTTTAAAATGCTGTTTAAGTATATCATATTAAAGATTGAGCTAAATGGGTGCTAATAAGCAGAATGAAGTAATTTAATGAGAAAAATTAAAATTCAGACTAACTCTACATAAAATAATGAACCACAATAAATGGAAGTTTTGATTAGTGTGTAGGAACTAATTGCAGGACACAGCTGAAAGCATACTGAAGGTATTGTTTATTTATTGAGTTTTGGTTTGTAAAAGTGACTGATTTGAGACTTGAATTATTCTTATAAATGACACCTTGGGGCCGGGCGCAGTGGCTCAAGCCTGTAATCCCAGCATTTTGGGAGGCCGAGGTGGGAGGATCAGCTGAGGTCAGGAGTTTGAGACCAGCCTGGCCAACATGGCGAAACCCATCTCTACTAAAAATAAATAAGTATCTGGGCATGGTGGTGGGCGCCTGTAATCCCAACTACTTGGGAGGCTGAGGCAGAAGAATCACTTGCAGCTGGGAGGCAAAAGTTTTGGTGAGCCGAGATTGTGCCACTGCACTCCAGCCTGGGCAACAGAGTGAGACTTTGTCTCAAAAAAAAAAAAAAAAAAAGAGACCTTGACAATTTACAAAGGAAAGCAGCATCTGCAAAGTTGTGCTTCGTTAGGATTTTAATATGACATCTGAATTACCAACATTTTTCTTTTTTTTTTTTAACTTGCTAAAAAGTTTTTTTTTATTTTTTATTTTTTATTTTTTTCCCATCTTCTTTAGGTAATATTTCTTTTTTTTTCTTTTTTTTTATTATACTTTAAGTTTTAGGGTACATGTGCACATTGTGCAGGTTACATATGTATACATGTGCCATGCTGGTGCGCTGCACCCACTAACTCATCATCTAGCATTAGGTATATCTCCCAATGCTATCCCTCCCCCTTCCCCCCCCCACCACAGTCCCCAGAGTGTGATATTCCCCTTCCTGTGTCCATGTGTTCTCATTGTTCAATTCCCACCTATGAGTGAGAATATGCGGTGTTTGGTTTTTTGTTCTTGTGATGGTTTACTGAGAATGATGATTTCCAATTTCATCCATGTCCCTACAAAGGACATGAACTCATCATTTTTTATGGCTGCATAGTATTCCATGGTGTATATGTGCCACATTTTCTTAATCCTGAATTACCAAAATTTTTCTAACAGTGGCCACAGTTTTGTCCTCACTGTGTCTCACGAATACCCAACACAATGATGCCCCTGTGATTTCCTCATGACTTCATTCCATCTTAGGCTACCACTACTCTCTTCTTTGCTTCTCTGAATCTTACCCATTCTTCAAGATTCCATTAAAGTTCCATCTCCTCCAGGAAGTCTTCTCTGACCACCTTAGCCCTCACTAATCTTGCCTTCCTCTCAGTAATTAAAGCACTTCTGGCCGGGCACGGTGGCTCATGCCTGTAATCCCAGCACTTTGGGAGGCTGAGGTGGGCGGATCCACGAAGTCAAGCGATCGAGACCATACTGGCCAACATGGTGAAACCCTGTCTTTACTAAAAAAACAAAAACAAAAACAAAAACAAAAATTAGCTGCCTGTAGTCCCAGCTACTCAGGAGGCTGAGGCAGGAGAATTGCTTGAACCCGGGGGGCGGAGGTTGCAGTGAGCTGAGATTGTGCCTCTACACTCCAGCCTGTGTGGCTGAGCGAGACTCGGTCTCAAAAAATAAATAAATAAATAAATTAAATAAATAAATAAATAAATAAATAAATAAATAAATGAAGCAGTTTCTCTCCATGGTTGTCACTTTGCACAGCACATACTGCCTTGTATTCTTCTTTGGTGTTGGTATATGTTTGTCCCGATTACCTTTCAGTGCTCCAACCACATAATGTACTTTTTTAAAAGTAGAAGCCATATTAAATCCTTTTTGATCCCATCTTCCTTAATGATAGCTTGTTTATAGTAAGTGATTAGTAAATTTTTGTTGGTTAACTGTTATCATCACTTTCTTTAAATAGTCTTAGAGAACTTAGTTATATTTAAGCATGCATCCTCATAAAATAAGGGATTGTATATTTTTAGTTTTCAGATTCCTGTTAATTATGGTTTTTGGATTCTAAGATAATATGATTTAGTAAACAATATTCATGAGATTCAGCAGGAAATTCTGTAGGAACATAGAATTACTTTTCTAGTGCCTAGGTACTGTCTAAAATGCCCCTCAGCTTATTATGAATTTGTTCTGCTTCTGTCTTCTGAGTAATAAAAAAGGAAATGTTATAATTAACTATAAGAAAATATATATTATTCTAAAGGAAGCAATTTCTAAAGTGTATTTATATCCATCTCTGGACATATTTTGAGCCCAATTTGAATAGAAGATTATTACAGTCATCCAGCAAGACCCTTTATTCTAAGTAGTAATGGGTATTCTTAACAAATTTTCATTTTAAACCAACAGGAACTATTTCTTCTTCCCTGTAATTTCCTGACTTTGGGGTAAATATTCGATTTCTTTTAATCCTGGCAATGGTGTGGACATGCTTATAGGATTTACAGTTGAGAGTTGGAAATTCATCAGACGTGTCTAGGGTTTTTGAATAGAAAATAAATACCCTCATAGTCTAATGTGAAGTAGCTTAGGCATTCAGAAAGGTAGCTTTGCATTTAGACATGGTATATTGGGCAGTGAACAAGATCATTCCTTTGTGCTTATTAGACAAGGTGCTGGTAATTAGATTGATTAAATTGGAAGTCCCAGTAGGAAAGCAATTTTATATCTTTTATTGAGCACCACATGTCTTAGACCCTACATTTATTGCCCAGCATTCTTCCTTTCATTATTCCCCTCAGAAATTTTATGGCTGGATAAAATAATGGTATATTTATGCTGGTTAAAAATATAGACTCTACTACTTTGTAACCTCCGATGTAAATGATTGCGGCAAAGATCACCAATGGTTTCTAGAAACAATAGATAAAAGGCCCTTGGGGAAAATGTTTTATAATGTCAAAGCTTTACCCCAAATAACTTAAAATTTTACACAACAGTTTTAAGTATTAATAACTTAAAAAGTGCAAAGAGAAAAATGTACCTTTGAAAAGGAGGAATCTGATGGTCACTATCTTAATGAAAAATCAAACTTTGCCTCATTAATAGTGAAATAACCCAAAATTGTGTACACTGATACTTTGATGTGGGAAAAATGAATTATACAAAATCATCTCTGAAATATTCTAGCCCAAAAATGTTCAATCTGAGTCTAATAAAGCTTCTATATCTTAATGTTACTGTAAATCCAGAAAATGGAGGTACAAATTTAATAATACCACAAGGAAGTAATCAGACAAATTTATAATGTGAGTTATTCTATAGAATAGTAGGGCTGTACTCTTCAAAAAAGTCAATATCATAAAAAATGGCAGAACTAGATTAAAAGAGACAAAGAGACTAAAAATCAAATGCAGTGTTTGAAT
The DNA here is from genome assembly GCF_029281585.2 of Gorilla gorilla gorilla. Classification (NCBI taxonomy): domain Eukaryota; kingdom Metazoa; phylum Chordata; class Mammalia; order Primates; family Hominidae; genus Gorilla; species Gorilla gorilla. The sequence continues at coordinate 133,067,302 of NC_073247.2, forward strand.
CCTTATTGAGTCCAAGCTATTCAAAATAATAGCTATAAAATGTATTTTAGGACAAACTGATAACTGAGCTGGTTTAACCATCTCTTAATGAATCCTGAGACAATTTTCTGGTCCAAATTTCTATTGGCCTTCTTTGAAATGTGAAATGCACAGTATGTAGTTTTGAGTCATAGTTGCCAGTATATGAACAATGGGAAAAATCCTAGTCAATATTCGACTTCAGTACTTATTTTCTTAGAGAAAAGAATTCTGTTTTTGTAGGCTATCCAGAGAGATCAAAAGAAGAGCAACAAAACGGGAGAGCTTTTTATTGTATCTTATTTTAGCTTTCATGTGTCATGTCTTCTATTTATTACTATTAACAACAAATATTTATTGTGATCTACTATATGCTGAGCAGTGTTTTGCTGTTGGGGTATATCAGTGAAGAAAACAGGCAAAATACTGGAAGCTTAAATTTTAGGGTAGAAGAAAAAATTTTTTAATATGGTACATGGTGTTGAATAATATGAAGAAGAATAAAGCAGAGAAGTGGAGTAGGGAGTGCCAGAGGATATGGTTTGCATTTTATAAAGAATGCTCAGGTAGGCCTTTGTGAAGAAAGTGACACTTGAGCAAAGATCTGCACTTATCTAGGGTAGTAGTGTTTTAGGCTGAGGTAACAGCTTTTAGCAAGGAGACAGTGTGACCAGAGCAGGACAAGAAGGACAAAAAGCATAGTTAGGAAATGAATTGAGAAATAGCAGGCAATTTGTACATGTAGGGTTTTATAGGTTCTTTTAAGGATTTTGATTTTTCCTCTAACTGAGATGGGGAGTGCTAGAGATTATTGAGCTAAGAAGTGACATGGAATAACCTAAGTTTTCATGACTAAAAATTGCCAAGATTGAAAGTAGTGATGCCTGTTAGTAGGCTATTGTGATAATCCATGTGAGAAACAGTGGTGCCTTGCTTTCAATAGGGCAGACTGGCATCTCATTTCCAGGTGGGGTATGTGTCTTGCTGATATGTGCCTTGCTGAGCAGGGGAAGGGAACATGTAGACAGGCAAATGGGTGAGAGAAGAGGCTTTAGTGAAACAGCTTATGCTCTCATGGGTTGGTGTAGTAAGGATGCATGAGTTTTCCATGGGTGAGTTGGTCACTGGAGAAGGTAGTTAAACCTGAACTGTCTTGCTGATACACCAATCCAACAGAATTACCCATTAACAGGTAGGTAAAGCATACTGTGAGCAGGTGGGAGTGATGGAAAATATTGAACAGGAGGCAGATTTCTTCCATTATAAAACTGCACACTATAGAGGCCTTTGTAGCAGTTTCCCCCCAAATTATGAATCCCATTTGATGCCTGACGCTGAGAAGGTATCCATGGCTAGTCAGCATTAGCCAGAAAAACAATGGCAATGAGCAAAGAGGGGATTATGACTGTGGGCAGTTGGGAAAAGATGTTTGTTCTTCTGCCACTATTTTCTTCCCAGTCCCTCAACATTAGCAAGTTAGGCATTGAATAGAGAAAGGGAGGAGGAATTCCAAAACAAGATTATCAATTCCCTCACCTCTTAGTTCTGGAAGGGAAGGGGAAGTACAAATGAAGCCCACTCCATATTCTCACTTCTCACAGTGGTTCCTGGGCCCATAAGCCTGTCCAGTCTGAAAGGTGGAGGTTAGTGGCTAGTGCAGGAAAAGGGATAACATTTACATTGAAGAAAGTCATTGGTAGCTTGATGGGGATGGCATTGAATCTGTAAATGACCTTGGGCAGTATGGCCATTTTCACGATATTGATTCTTCCTACCCATGAGCATGGAATGTTCTTCCATTTGTTTGTATCCTCTTTTATTTCCTTGAGCAGTGGTTTGTAGTTCTCCTTGAAGAGGTCCTTCACATCCCTTGTAAGTTGGATTCCTAGGTATTTTATTCTCTTTGAAGCAATTGTGAATGGGAGTTCACTCATGATTTGGCTCTCTGTTTGTCTGTTGTTGGTGTATAAGAATGCTTGTGATTTTTGTCAAGCTACCAATGACTTTCTTCACAGAATTGGAAAAAACTACTTTAAAGTTCATATGGAACCAAAAAAGAGCCCGCATTGCCAAGTCAATCCTAAGCCAAAAGAACAAAGCTGGAGGCATCACGCTACCTGACTTCAAACTATAGTACAAGGCTACAGTAACCAAAACAGCATGATACTGGTACCAAAACAGAGATATAGATCAATGGAACAGAACAGAGCCCTCAGAAATAACGCCGCATACCTACAACTATCTGATCTTTGACAAACCTGAGAAAAACAAGCAATGGGGAAAGGATTCCCTATTTAATAAATGGTGCTGGGAAAACTGGCTAGCCATATGTAGAAAGCTGAAACTGGATCCCTCCCTTACACCTTATACAAAAATCAATTCAAGATGGATTAAAGATTTAAACGTTAGACCTAAAACCATAAAAACCCTAGAAGAAAACCTAGGCATTACCATTCAGGACATAGGCGTGGGCAAGGACTTCATGTCCAAAACACCAAAAGCAATGGCAACAAAAGACAAAATTGACAAATGGGATCTAATTAAACTAAAGAGCTTCTGCACAGCAAAAGAAACTACCATCAGAGTGAACAGGCAACCTACAACATGGGAGAAAATTTTCGCAACCTACTCATCTGACAAAGGGCTAATATCCAGAATCTACAATGAACTCAAACAACTTTACAAGAAAAAAACAAACAACCCCATCAAAAAGTGGGCGAAGGATATGAACAGACACTTCTCAAAAGAAGACATTTATGCAGCCAAAAAACACATGAAAAAATGCTCATCATCACTGGCCATCAGAGAAATGCAAATCAAAACCACTATGAGATATCATCTCACACCAGTTAGAATGGCAATCATTAAAAAGTCAGGAAACAACAGGTGCTGGAGAGGATGTGGAGAAATAGGAACACTTTTACACTGTTGGTGGGACTGTAAACTAGTTCAACCATTGTGGAAGTCAGTGTGGCGATTCCTCAGGGATCTAGAACTAGAAATACCATTTGACCCAGCCATCCCATTACTGGGTATATACCCAAAGGACTATAAATCATGCTGCTATAAAGACACATGCACACGTATGTTTATTGCAGCATTATTCACAATAGCAAAGACTTGGAACCAAGCCAAATGTCCAACAATGATAGACTGGATTAAGAAAATGTGGCACATATACACCATGGAATACTATGCAGCCATAAAAAATGATGAGTTCATGTCCTTTGTAGGGACATGGATGAAATTGGAAACCATCATTCTCAGTAAACTATCGCAAGAACAAAAAACCAAACACCGCATATTCTCACTCATAGGTGGGAATTGAACAATGAGATCACATGGACACAGGAAGGGGAATATCACACTCTGGGGACTGTTGTGGGGTGGGGGGAGTGGGGAGGGATAGCATTGGGAGATATACCTAATGCTAGATGATGAGTTAGTGGGTGCAGCGCACCAGCATGGCACATGTATACATATGTAACTAACCTGCACAATGTGCACATGTACCCTAAAACTTAAAGTATGATAAAAAAAAAAAGGAAAAAAAAAAAAACATTTACATTGAATATGGTATTGGAATTTTAACTAGGTTAATCTATAACACCTGAAGGTGACTGCATATTTTTTTGAAGTAAGTCCGGGAGGCAGTAAGGGACCACAATGGGAATTTCCATGGAGTTAGGAGAGCAGTGATTAGAGGAAACTAAAGCTACTCAGTTCAAAATGCTTAGTAAATGAATTATACATAGAGGACTTACAATGTGTAATTGACTTTATGTGTGTCATATTTAATCTTTATTATCAACTTGGGTTTACAGACACACACAAAAATACTCCGAGACTTAGAGAGTACCGTGGTGTTCCATCTCGCATAGGTAACAAGTGGCAGAGGTGAGACTGAAACCCAGGCAGTATTATTTAGAACCATTATACTTAGTAGAGCAGTGGAATAGGAATTAAGCATTCCACTGCTGATAAGACATTTAATCCTGGACTAGGCACTTATGTTTTTGTTTATTAGTTTTCATATCTTTTGTATATGGAGAGTAAAATTTGCCTTATTACACTGGATGCATGTGGAAATAGAATGAGATGACAAATGGAAAATAATTTGGTAAGTAAAGCATTATTATATTATCATCTGTGTATGTATAGTATCCCATTATGAAGCAAAATGGGGAGACCAGATGTTTCAGAAAATGGGGAGGTTTAATATCTTCTTTTAACCTTTTCCTAAACCTCCACTCCCATCCTTGAAAGTTTATCTAATAAATTTTTTTCTTTCCTTGTGAGTTTACATCAACCAGCTGAAAATAGTAAATGACATAGAATGTGAATGCTGTGATGCATTATGAACCTAACAACAGCCCTATTCCCTTTGGGATTTTCTAAAGAGTGGCTATCTTTGAGCTCTCATTTTTTAATATGTCCCCCAAGTTTCTATTTCCCTTTGTATGCAGCTAATAGGGTCATAATTTGTCCACACTTATTTACTATTAGTGATCTGTTCTTTTTCAATAAGGGGTTTCTTGGGATTTGCGAGTGATTCATTCATTGGGCCAAGTCATCAACTAAGGATGTAGAAGATAGAGATTTCTTGTATGTGCTCACTTTTTTCTTTCTTAATTTTAGTCTGAGGGAATACTCTTCAGTGTGTCCTAGGTCTTCTAGTTTAACAGTAGAAGGAACTCTGTGATAAAGGCAATCTGATACTATAGTGGAGCTGTTGGAATTTCACCTAATTGAGACAATTTTTCGCAAGGAACACTCAATTAGTTTTGCCTACTGAGGGCTCAGATGGACACTCTAGCCCTCATTAGCACTGATCCTCTTCCTTATAATATGGGTCACTAATCACCAGGTGGCTATCTCAGAGCAAACCCATCCCTCCTTGTAAAATAACTCACAGGACGTGTTCCAACATTGGCAGGCCAGGGTGTCATTGTTGTCTATAAAAGGACAATACATTCTGAGGAATAGTATGGGATGAACAACTCTAATTAATAAGCTGGAATAAATTAATCACATTTATTTTATAACATCAAACCTTGTTTTTATATTGATTTCCTCCCTCCTTTTAACTAGATTTTTCCTGTGGTGTGATTTAGTTATGCTCTAGTTCTCTACATTTATTTTTTCCTGGTAAGGTTGCTTATAGTTGGTATAAATCCATAGTTTACTGGTTCTGGAATTCATTCATTCACTATAATCAACATTATTTTTTGCCTTCATCCTGGAGTCATTTTAATTCTTTCTGGATTATATTATCTGAAATTTTTTTAGTGAATATCCGTTGGTCATGAATCCTTTTGTTTGTCTGAAAATGTCTTTAACTTGCCCATGTTATTAAGATTGTTTTACAATCTTAATTGTAATAATACATCTCTAACAGTTATTTTACCTCAACAATTTTTAGATACTTTTGCACTATTTTCTAGCTATCATTGGTAGTGTTGTATAGTCCACCATCCATCTACTTTTTATTTTTGTGTGTATGTACATTGTCTTTTATTTCTGGCAGCTTTTAGTGTTTTTTTCATTGACTTTGTTATTCTGCAGTTTCACTGTGATAAGTCTTGGAGCGGATTTATTTTTTTTATCTTGAAGAAATATTATTCTTGTATCTGAAGATTCATTTATGTAACAATTCTGGAATATTCACGCTATTGTTTCTTCAAGTATTGCCTGTCCCTATTCTCTCATTTTTCTCTTTGTAACTACAGTGAATGTATATTAGATGTCCTTATGGTATCTTTCATGTTTCTTAACCTTTTATATTTTACCTCTTTGTTTCTTCCACATTCTGTGTTATTTCTTCAGCTATGTTTCATTTGACTAATATTATCTTCAGCTATACCTATTCTGCTTTTTTACTATCAATTGATTTATTTTTAGAATTTTATTTATGTATGTTACTTCTAGAAGTTCTTAGTTTTCTGGACATTTTAAAAATCTCTTGTTCTTTGTTAACTTTACTGATCCATTTGTTCAACACTTATTTACTAATGCTATTGATACCCTATTTAAAACTTAAGCCTACTTATTTTATATTATGTAATCAGAAAGCCCAATTCAGAACTCTTTGGAAGTGCAGTTTTATAGTGTTTATGTGTGCGTTTGTGCATGTGTGCTTGTGCTTGCAGACTTTTGATCCTAGTGCCTAGCTTTCTTGTGTTTCTGTACTTTCTGGTTGTAAGTCCATGATAATGAAACCATATTTATGGGAATTCTGATGTCTATGTTCAAAGTAAATTCCTCAATGACTTTAATTTGTTTTTATCAAACACTTAGATTTGGCATTAACTCAGTACCACTTAAAATAAATGTCCAACTTAGATTTTTTTTTCATTTGAGAGAGAATACGGATTGAGACTCTAACCCCCTGAGAGTACTTTATCTTGTTAGATTCTCAGGGGGAGATTTTTTTTTTTTCTGGCTCACATCAAGATTGAGACAGGAAAGTATACTTGCTGTTTGCCTCTTTGGAGTGGGCTGTTCTATCGTTTACTCTTTTGCATAAGATGTAACTCTTTGAGGTCCTGGTTTTGTTCCGGGGTCAGTTATTGGACTTCTGCCTTTGAGCACCCTGGGCTTTGCCGTTCATGCCCTCTACCTTGCATAGCCATCAAAATAGACAGTCTCAAGATAAACAGGAATCAGCATATGTCTTCATAGTAACTGAAACTTTAGTCTTCTCTTCTTTAGTAAGTTAGCTCTCTGAAGGTTCTTATACTTTCTTTTTAGTTCATAGAAATGTGTGTTTTTAACCAGTACTTTTAGTCATTTTGTAACAAGAAGGTTTTTTAGTATTTGCGGTATTCATTTTATAAATGAACACACAAACAAGTATTGTCAAATCTATAGGTATTTACTCTGTGAGGAATATGAAATTAATCTAATAACCCATAACCTCTCTCCTCATGAGTTTTTCTAATTTATCTGGGAAGGAGTTACGAGTAACCAGAGAATATTCTGAAGTCACATAATAGAATACTGAATTTGAATTTAAATACTAAGAGAAATTTCATTGTGGATTGGAGAAACCAAAAATAAATTCTTGGAGTAGTTTTAAAGAATTTGGATAGGCAGAAAAGAGAATGCTTCCTTCCATCTTGTAGAGAGAATTTCATATATTAAACATATTGAGTAATTCTCTGGTTCTAATCTACTACATTACTATAAGACATAAAGAAAGATAAATGTATTACTGATGTCTGTGCCATAATAAACATAGGGAAATAACATCTGAGTATTTTATCTACAGGCTAGAGAGAGCATATAGTTGCATTAATTATTTTCACTTTTAGACAGTATAGCTAAAACAGTTCTGATATGGTTTGGCTCTGTGTCCCCACCAAAACCTCACGTTGAATTGTAATCCCCACATGTTGATGGAGGGTCCTGGTAGTGTGTCTGGAATTGGTGGGTTCTTGGTCTCACTGACTTCAAGAATGAAGCCGCGGACCCTCGCAGTGAGTGTTACAGCTCTTAAGGTGGCGTGTCTGGAATTTGTTCCTTCTGATGTTCGGATGTGTTCGGAGTTTCTTCCTTCTGATGGGTTCGTGGTCTCGCTGGCTCAGGAGTGAAGCTGCAGACCTTCGCGGTGAGTGTTACAGCTCTTAAGGCGGCACGTCTGGAGTTGTTCATTCCTCCTGGTGGGCTCGTGGTCTCACTGGCTTCAGGAGTGAAGCTGCAGACCTTCGTGGTGAGTGTTACAGCTCATAAAAGCAGTGTGGACCCAAAGAGTGAGCAGTAGCAAGATTTATTGCAAAGAGTGAAAGAACAAAGCTTCCACAGTGTGGAAGGGGACCCGAGCGGGTTGCCACTGCTGGCTTGGGCAGCCTGCTTTTATTCTCTTATCTGGCCCCACCCACATCCTGCTGATTGGTAGAGCCGAGTGGTCTGTTTTGACAGGGCGCTGATTGGTGCGTTTATAGTCCCTGAGCTAGACACAAAGGTTCCCCACGTCCCGACCAGATTAGCTAGATACAGAGTGTTGACACAAAGGTTCTCCAAGGCCCCAACAGAGTAGCTAGATACAGAGTGTCGATTGGTGCATTCACAAACCTTGAGCTAAACACAGGGTGCTGATTGGTGTGTTTACAAACCTTGAGGTGGATACAGAGTGCCGATTGGTGTATTTACAATCCCTGAGCTAGACATAAAGGTTCTCCAAGGCCCCACCAGAGTAGCTAGATTCAGAGTGTCCATTGGTGCATTCACAAACCCTGAGCTAGACACAGGGTGCTGATTGGTGTGTTTACAATCCCTGGGCTAGACATAAAGGTTCTCCATGTCCCCACCAGACTCAGGAGCCCAGCTAGCTTCACCCAATGGATCCCACACCGGGGCTGCAGGTGGAGCTGCCTGCCAGTCCCGCGCTGTGTGCCCGCACTCCTCAGCCCTTGGGTGGTCGATGGGACTGGGTGCCGTGGAGCAGGGGGTGGCGCTCATCGGGGAGGCTCAGGCCGCGCAGGAGCCCATGGAGGGGTTGGGAGGCTCAGGCATGGTGGGCTGCAGGTCCCGAGCCCTGCCCCGCGGGAAGGCAGCTAAGGCCCCGTGAGAAATCGAGTGCAGCGCCGGTGGGCTGGCACTGTTGGAGGACCCAGTATACCCTCCGCAGCCACTGGCCCGAGTGTTAAGCCCCTCATTGCCCGGGGCCGGCAGGGCCGGCCGGCTGCTCCGAGTGCAGGGCCCATCAAGCCCACGCCCACCCGAAACTCCAGCTGGCCTGCAAGCGCTGTGTGCAGCCCTGGTTCCCACTGGCGCCTCTCCCTCTACGCCTCCCTGCAAGCTGAGGGAGCCGGCTCCGGCCTTGGCTAGCCCAGAAAGGGGCTCCCACAGTGCAGCGGTGGGCCGAAGGGCTCCTCAAGTGCCGCCAAAGTGGGAGCCCAGGCAGAGGAGGCGCCAAGAGCGAGCGAGGGCTGTGAGGACTGCCAGCACTCTGTCACCTCTCAATCCCCCCTCTAAACAGGACACCCCAACTGCTGTTGGGAATTTGGCTGATGACCGCTCTAGCTACTTCCTGCTGCATGGGGTGAAGAAGGGGCCCTGCAGTTGTAGTGTCCTTCAGAGGGGAACTCTCTAAGCCAGGGGAAGTGCCAGTGGGTCGGTCCAGGGGTCCTCGGTAGAAGTTGTTAGTTGAACTCATTTGGGGTTCCATTTGTAAGACCATCTGTGGCATGATGGCCTCGATTCTAGAGGAAGCAAATTTGACAAGAAGGTTAAAAATACAGGGCCCAAAGGCGAGTAACAGCAAGATGGCTGCCACGGGACCTAGAAAGGGGAGAAGTCATGTTGCCCAGCTCCAGCGATTGGTATAAGAATTTGAAAGGCGTTGTCTGATTTCAGAAGCCTTTTCCTGTAAACGCCGGGTGGCATCTCGTACTATCCCCTACTGGTTAGTGTAAAAAGAACACTCTTCCCCTAAGAAGGTGCAGAGTCCTCCTTTCTCAGCAGTGAGGAGGTCTAGGCCTCGGTGGTTTTGGAGAGTCACTGCTGCCAAAGAGTCTATTTGGGATTGTAAAGTAAGGATAGATTTCGTTATTTCTTGCAAACTGTCTGAGAGGCAGATACGGGCTGAAGATCCACATAAGTAGAATATGCCTTGGCTGGGTAGATAGACATTTACCCTGGCTTTTAAAGGAGTAGGGTACACTGTTTTTTCTTTACTACTTCCAAGGAGACCAAAAGATTAGAAAAAGCTATGGAGCTGAAATCTATAAACTAGTTTCCTAAATTGATTAATTTATTCAAAACATATTTACTGGGTGCTTGCTATTTGCTAGGCACTCTTCTAGATGTTGTGGAAGACAAAGTTTGTGTCCACCAAAAATAAATCAAACACAGAATATAAGCACTTACTTCTAAATGATAAATGCAAAGAAGAAAAATAAAGCAAGCTATAAGACAGAGTTATGAAGGGTATAGTGGTGGCTATTTTAGTTAGGGTAGTCAAGGACAATCGGTACAGATAACATATCTAAGCATAGACCTGAATGAACGTAGTAAGCAAGGCATCTATATTACTATCTGGGAAAAGAGTATTCCAGGCAGAGAAAACAAGTACAAAAGTCCGCTGTGTTTTAAAGATTATTCAAATCAGTTCACTTAGTTGTTCATGAAGGTATAACATTATTTCCTCTTCAGTCCATCTATAGCTGTTCTTTCCAGTCAGCTTAGTTTTAAGACTAATGGATGGAAATATCAGCTAACTCTTTCTAAACAAACTTGCAAGATAATTAGAATTTTAAGGAAATGCAAGGGAAATGACTCTTTTAAGTTAATTTTAGTATAATGGTGGTAGTTTTACTTATGCAGTTTTGAGTAACACATAATTAACAGGATATGATTTCTGTAAAAGTGCTGAGTAATCAAGAGCTGTTTATTGCTTTATAAACTCTCAAATGATGGAAATTATTTCTTTTAATAAAAAATGAGGATGTATAATGGCCTATAAAAAGAGGTTAATATGAGCTAGAGCACAATTCAAATTTATTCTTCAGAATTGATGGTAATAGTTTTATTTCAAAGAGAAGTGGACAATATGGCATTCCAGTGACAGAAGCACATTGATATTATGGAAGATTTACAGAAAATGTCATGACTGGGATTAGTCAATGTGCTGTGGTGTTAACTTCACACTGGATAGCAGATGGCAGTGAGCTTCCATATAGAGCACAGTTTGGAGTTTGAATTTCAGGGTGTTTAGAGGCTATCCTTTTTTTTTTTTAATCTGATTCTGTTCACAAGGATGTCCATGTCCAATATTTATAGCATTTCATTATTCTCTATCAGATTTTTCTTTTTTCAGCTTTTATTTTAGAATCGGGGTACACAAGCAGGTTTGTAACCTGGGTATATTGTGTGATGCTGAGCTTTGGAGTTCGAATGAATCCATCACCCAGGTAGTGATCGTAGTAACTGATAGTAGTTTATCAGCCATTGCCCACCTCCCTTTCTCTCCCCATGATTAATTCCAAGTGTCTGTTGTTCCCATCTTTGTGTCTATGTGTACCCAGTATTTGGCTTCCACTTATAAGTGATAACACGCAGCATTTAGTTTTCTGTTTCCACATTAGTTTGATTGTAATAATGGCCAGCAGCCACATCCATGTTGCTGTAAAGGACACAATTTCATTCGTTTTTATGGCTGTGTGGTATTCCATGGTGTATATGTACCACATTTTCCTTATCCTGTCCACCACTGATGGGCACCTGGGTTGATTCTATGTCTTTGCTATTGTGAATAGTGCTGCAATGAACATACGGGTACATGCGTCTTTTTGGTAGAACGATTTATGTCCCCTTGGGTATATACCAATAATAGGATTTCTGGGTCAAATGGTATTTCAACTACAAATAATAGTTCTTTGAGAAATCTCCAAACTGCTTTTCATAGTGGCTGGACTAACTTACGTTGCCAAAAACAGTGTATGAGTGTTTGCTTTTCTGTGCAGCCTCACCAACATCTGTTATTTTTTGACTTTTTAACAAAAGACATTTGTTAAATGACTGATGTGAGATGGTATCTCATTAGGATTTTGATTTGTGTTTCTCTGGGGATTAGTGATGATGATCACTTTTTTATATGTTTGTTGGCCGCTTATATGACTTCTTTTGAGAAGTGTCTTTTTATGTCATTTGCCCATTTTTTTAATGGGGTTATTTGTTTTTTGTTTATTAATTTAAGTTCTTTATAGATTCTGAATATTAGATTTCTTTTGCTATTTGCAAACTTTGCTGGATGCATAGTTTGCAAATATCTTCTCCCATTTTGTAGGTTGTCTGCTTACTCCCTTTCTAACTAAGCATCTCAGGTTTGAAATTCATTTTAAAACTCTTTTTCTTTAGTCTTAGATGATAGCCTTGAAATATGCTTTGAAACTTTTTCTCCCTTTTTCATTATACAGTACCTTGCACCGTGCACACTCATCTAATTATATGGTTGCTTAGGAATTCCAGGGGCTAATCTTGGGACAAACCAGAAACAGAGTCCCTTTGGAGTCCTCCCACTTAAGGGGAGTCACATTTAGTCCACCACCATCAGGCCAAAGTCGAAAAAACACCAACAAGACCTCTGGACAAGTAATTACCCAAGATAACCATCAGAACAAGAGACACAGACCTTGCGCTCTGTTCCACTCCTGCATATCTCTTATACCAAGTTTCTCTTTAAAAACCCTGTAATAAAATTTAAAACTTAAGATGATACTTTAGATGGGTGGTTCACCATCTTCTGGTTTGCTGGCTCTCCAATTAAAGCTTGCTTCTCCTCCCACCAAACGTTGACTCTCATGTTTGGCTTTTGAGTGGCCTTGATAGTTTCTCTTGCTGTGCAGAAACTTTTTAATTAGGTCCCACTTGTCAATTTTTGTTTTGTTGCAATTACTTTGGGTGACTTAGCTATAAATTATTTGCCAAGGCTGATATTGACAAAGATATTTCATTCCTAGGATTTCTTCTAGGATTTTTATAGTTTGAGGACTTACATTTAAATATTTAATCCATCTTGAGTGAATTTCTTTTAATGATGATAGGTAGTGGTCCAGTTTCATTCTTCTGAAAACCCACAGCCAACATTACACTGAACAGGCAAAAGCACTCCCCTTGAGAACTGGAACAAGACAAGGATGTCCACTGTCACCACTCCCATTCAACATAGTGATGGAAGTCCTAGTCAGAGCAATCAGGCAGGAGAAAAATAAAATGCATTCAAATAGCAAAGGAAGATGTCAAACTATCTCTCTTTGCTGACGATATGATTCTATACTCTGAAAACCCTAATTACTCTGCTAACAGGCTCCTAGAAGTGATAAACAACTTCAGTAAAGTTTCAAGATACAAAATCAATGTACAAAAATTAATAGCATTTCTATACACCAATTAACATTCAAGCTGAGAACCAAATGAATAATGCAATCCCATTTATAATGGCCACAATAATAATAAAATACCTAGGAATACAGCTAACCAAGGAGGTGAAAATCCTCTACAAAAAGAAGTACAAAACACTGCTGAAATAAATCAGAGATGACACACATAAATGGAAAAACATCATGCTCATGGATTGGAGGAAATCAATATTGTCAAAACAGCCATACTGTGCAAAGCAAAGTACATATTCAACGTTATTTCTATGAAACTACTAATGCCATTTTTCACAAATAGAAAAAAAAAACTATTCTAAAATTAATATGGAACCAAAAAGAGCCTGAATAGCCAAAACAATACTAAGAAGAAGAAGAAAAAACTGGAGGCATCACATTACCTGATAGCAAACTATACTAAAAGGCTACAGTAACCAAAACAACATGGTACTGGTACAAAAACAGACACATAGACTAATTGAACAGAACAGGGAACCCAGAAATAAAGCTGCACACATACAACCATCTGATCTTTGACAAAGTCAACAAAAATAAGCAATGGAGAAAGCACTTCCTATTCAGTAAATGGTGCTGGGATAACTGGCTAGCCATATGCAGAAGAATGATACTGGACCCCTACCTATCACTATTATTCTGTATCTTTTAAATCTTGTGTTCTTAGGTTGTTACATATTTTGCCTGTTTTGCTTTGAAGTGTTTCAGCTTTCTGTACTTCTGTATGTGTTCTCTTCATTAAGTCTAAAATTTGCTTAAGGGTTAGGAGTACATAAACCCAGATAATTTATAGTACTACTTTGTTATGTCTTTTAACTAATCTAAAACAAGGCTGCTCCATCAACCGGTAATACTCATGCTAAACAAATTAAAGAATAAATAGAAAGTGGTAAGCTCAGGTATTTTTCTTGGAGCTTGTTCATAATGGAATAGAAATATATATTGGCAAGTATGCTGAGGAGTCAATATTGCAAAATGGAAAAAAGCACAGATTTCAAAGTCAGTGATTTTAGTTCAAATCCAGTCATTGCCATTTTAAAGCTTTATACCTGAAGCAAGTATAATCAGTTAGGATTCATTTAGCTGCCAGTGACAGGCAGCCACTTCAAAAATGGTTTACGTAAAATGAAAATTGATTGCATTATTTATTTCTGTTGTTCATAAAATTATATATATTTAAGATGTACAACATCGTGTTTTGATATACATGTACATAAGGATGATTATTATAGTCAAGCAAATGAACATATTTCCTCACATAGTTATCTTTTTATCATGATAGCTTCTGAAAACTATTCTTTTAGAGCATTTCCAGTGTATAATACAGTGTTACTAACTATAGTGATCATGCTGTATACTAGATCTTTAGAATTATGCGTGCTACATAACTTCAACTTTGTACCCTTTGATCAACATCTCCCCGTTTTCCCCACCTCCCTGCCTCTGGTAACCACTCTTCTATTCTGTCTCTATGTATCTGACACTTTTAGATTTTACATATGTAAGTGAAACCATGCAGCATTTGTCTTTCTATGTCTGTCATAGTTCACTTAGAAAAATGTCCTACATTTTAATCCATGTTGAGGTAAATGGCAGGATTTCCTTCTTTTTTAAGACTGAGTAGGAGAGAAGCCAAGATGGCCGAATAGGAACAGCTCCAGTCTACAGCTCCCAGCGTGAGTGACGCAGAAGACGGGTGATTTCTGCATTTCCATCTGAGGTACCAGGTTCATCTCACTAGGGAGTGCCAGACAGTGGGCGCAGGTCAGTGGGTGCGTGCACCGTGCATGAGCCGAAGTGGGGTGAGGCATTGCCTCACTCGGGAAGAGCAAGGGGTCAGGGAGTTCCCTTTCCTAGTCAAAGAAAGGGGTGACAGACGGCATCTGGAAAATCGGGTCATTCCCACCCGAATACTGCGCTTTTCCGACGGGCTTAAAAAATGGCGCACCAGGAGATTATATCCCACACATGGCTCAGAGGGTCCTACACCCACGGAGTCTCACTGATTGCTAGCACAGCAGTCTGAGATCAAACTGCAAGGCGGCAGCGAGGCTGGGGGAGGGGCACCTGCCATTGCCCAGGCTTGCTTAGGAAAACAAAGCAGCCAGGAAGCTCGAACTGGGTGGCGCCCACCACAGCTCAAAGAGGCCTGCCTGCCTCTGTAGGCTCCACCTCTGGGGGCAGGGCACAGACAAACAAAAAGCAGTAACCTCTGCAGACTTAAATGTCCCTGTCTGACAGCTTTGAAGAGAGCAGTGGTACTCCCAGCATGCAGCTGGAGATTTGAGAGCGGGCAGACTGCCTCCTCAAGTGGGTCCCTGACCCCTGACCCCCGAGCAGCCTAACTGGGAGGCACCCCCCAGCAGGGGCAGACTGACACCTCACACGGCTGGGTACTCCAACAGACCTGCAGCTGAGGGTCCTGTCTGTTAGAAGGAAAACAAACAGAAAGGACATCCACACCAAAAACCCATCTGTACATCACCATCATCAAAGACCAAAAGTAGATAAAACCACAAAGATGGGGAAAAAACAGAGCAGAAAAACTGGAAACTCTAAAAAGCAGAGCTCCTCTCCTCCTCCAAAGGAACGCAGTTCCTCACCAGCAATGTAACAAAGCTGGACGGAGAATGACTTTGATGAGCTGAGAGAAGAAGGCTTCAGATGATCAAATTACTCCGAGCTACGGGAGGACATTCAAACCAAAGGCAAAGAAGTTGAAAACTTTGAAAAAAATTTAGAAGAATGTATAACTAGAATAACCAATACAGAGAAGTGCTTAAAGGAGCTGATGGAGCTGAAAACCAAGGCTCGAGAACTACGTGAAGAATGCAGAAGCCTCAGGAGCCGATGCAATCAACTGGAAGAAAGGGTATCAGCGATGGAAGATGAAATGAATGAAATGAAGCAAGAAGGGAAGTTTAGAGAAAAAAGAATAAAAAGAAACAAGCAAAGCCTCCAAGAAATATGGGACTATGTGAAAAGACCAAATCTACGTCTGCTTGGTGTACCTGAAAGTGATGGGGAGAATGGAACCAAGTTGGAAAACACTCTGCAGGATATTATCCAGGAGAACTTCCCCAATCTAGCAAGGTAGGCCAACATTCAGATTCAGGAAATACAGAGAACGCCACAAAGATACTCCTCGAGAAGAGCAACTCCAAGACACATAATTGTCAGATTCACCAAAGTTGAAATGAAGGAAAAAATGTTAAGGGCAGCCAGAGAGAAAGGTCGGGTTACCCTCAAAGGGAAGCCCATCAGACTAACAGCGGATCTCTTGGCAGAAACTCTACAAGCCAGAAGAGAGTGGGGGCCAATATTCAACATTCTTAAAGAAAAGAATTTTCAACCCAGAATTTCCTATCCAGCCAAACTAAGCTTCATAAGTGAAGCAGAAATAAAATCCTTTACAGACAAGCAAATGCTGAGAGATTTTGTCACCACCAGGCCTGCCCTAAAAGAGCTCCGGAAGGAAGCACTAAACATGGAAAGGAACAACCCGTACCAGCCGCTGCAAAATCATGCCAAAATGTAAAGACCATCGAGACTAGGAAGAAACTGCATCAACTAACGAGCAAAATAACCAGCTAACATCATAATGACAGGATCAAATTCACACATAACAATATTAACTTTAAATGTAAATGGGCTAAATGCTCCAATTAAAAGACAGAGACTGGCAAATTGGATAAAGAGTCAAGACCCATCAGTGTGCTGTATTCGGGAAACCCATCTCATGTGCAGAGACACACATAGGCTCAAAATAAAAGGATGGAGGAAGATCTACCAAGCCAATGGAAAACAAAAAAAGGCAGGGGTTGCAATCCTAGTCTCTGATAAAACAGACTTTAAACCAACAAAGATCAAAAGAGACAAAGAAGGCCATTACATAATGGTAAAGGGATCAATTCAACAAGAAGAGCTAACTATCCTAAATATATATGCACCCAATACAGGAGCACCCAGACTCATAAAGCAAGTCCTGAGTGACCTACAAAGAGACTTAGACTCCCACACATTAATAATGGGAGACTTTAACACCCCACTGTCAACATTAGACAGATCAACAAGACAGAAAGTCAACAAGGATACCCAGGAATTGAACTCAGCTCTGCACCAAGCAGACCTAATAGACATCTACAGAACTCTCCACCCCAAATCAACAGAATACACATTTTTTTTCAGCGCCACACCACAGCTAATCCAAAATTGACCACATACTTGGAAGTAAAGCTCTCCTCAGCAAATGTAAAAGAACAGAAATTATAACAAACTATCTCTCAGACCACAGTGCAATCAAACTAGAACTCAGGATTAAGAAACTCACTCAAAACCGCTCAACTACATGGAAACTGAACAACCTGCTCCTGAATGACTACTGGGTACATAACGAAATGAAGGCAGAAATAAAGATGTTCTTTGAAACCAACAAGAACAAAGACACAACATACCAGAATCTCTGGGACACTTTCAAAGCAGTGTGTAGAGGGAAATTTATAGCACTAAATGCCCACAAGAGAAAGCAGGAAAGATCCAAAATTGACACCCTAACATCACAATTAAAAGAACTAGAAAAGCAAGAGCAAACACATTCAAAAGCTAGCAGAAGGCAAGAAATAACTAAAATCAGAGCAGAACTGAAGGAAATAGAGACACAGAAAACCCTTCAAAAAATTAATGAATCCAGGAGCTGGTTTTTTGAAAGGATCAACAAAATTGATAGACTTCTAGCAAGACTAATAAAGAAAAAGAGAGAAGAATCAAATAGACGCAATAAAAAATGATAAAGGGGATATCATCACCGATCCCACAGAAATACAAACTACCATCAGAGAATACTATAAACACCTCTATGCAAATAAACTAGAAAATCTAGAAGAAATGGATAAATTCCTCAACACATACACTCTCCCAAGACTAAACCAGGAAGAAGTTGAATCTCTGAATAGACCAATAACAGGATCTGAAATTGTGGCAATAATCAATAGCTTACCAACCAAAAAGAGTCCAGGACCAGATGGATTCACAGCCGAATTCTACCAGAGGTACAAGGAGGAACTGGTACCATTCCTTCTGAAACTATTCCAATCAATAGAAAAAGAGGGAATCCTCCCTAACTCATTTTATGAGGCCAGCATCATTCTGATACCAAAGCCGGGCAGAGACACAACCAAAAAAGATAATTTTAGACCAATATCCTTGATGAACAGTGATGCAAAAATCCTCAATAAAATACTGGCAAAACAAATCCAGCAGCACATCAAAAAGCTTATCCACCATGATCAAGTGGGCTTCATCCCTGGGATGCAAGGCTGGGACTATTATATATAATTATATGCCAACATATTGGGTAACTTAGAAGAAATGGATAAATTCCTAAAAACTACAATCGACCAATGCTGAGTCAAGAATAAATAGAGAATCTGAACAGACCAATAACACATATGTAGATTTAAGTAGTAATTAGAAACCTCCCAATAAGACAAGCCCAGGATTGGATTGATTTATTGCTTTATTTATATGAGAAATATATGAGTGGGACTGGCTGCAAACATAGTCTGAGCCAGAGATTAAACTGTGGTAATCGATTGCTTCTGTTTTTTCTTGCATTATTTCAATTCCTCATTCCAATTCATTGACTATGCCACTTTTGGAAGATTTCATTTTCTAGCTGACATTTTCCATGGAGTTTCTGGTTGCTAGCTCTCTAGGCTTATAACTTCAGAGTTAACAGTTCCAGCAGAAGAGAGTTCTCATTGCCACAGGTTCTGCAAAATGTCCTGGAATTGTCTTTTTGGCTTAATTGGACCAAATGTTCATCTCTGAACAGGTGTCAAAGCCCGTACACGTGGCATATGCTGATCAGCCAAGCCTGGGTCACATGTCCTTGCTTGGAGCTGGGGTAGTCTAGAATGTGAAGTGGTGGTTCTCTGTAGAACAAAAGAAGTGCTGTTATCAGATGTAGAATGGGTCTTGAACAGGTAGAAGAAGCTTATTTCCTTACATCACATATAAACCAACTGCCCAAATACTTTGTAAAGAAATGAATCTTTGGGAGCCTCAAGGTTTTTTCCTAAATGTATGATAATCTATCTATGATAGTCTGTTGTCACTATGTCTACTTTGAAAGGTAAAGAATACATGGAATACTGACTAAAGTGTTCAATGCATTTCCTGACACACTATCTTGGTATTATCTGCTTTTGCATGAGATTGGATTTAGAAGCCTGGCAACAATTAAACTAGCAAGCCCATTATTTGGCTCATTTAATGGCTAAATAATGCAAGTTGGCTGGGCACGGTGGATCACGCCTGTAATCCCAACATTTTGGGCGGCCGAGGCAGGCAGATCACTTGAGGTCAGGGGATCGAAGCCAGCCTGGCCGACATGGTGAAACCTTGTCTCTACTAAAAATACAAAAATTAGCCTGGCATGGTGGTGCATGCCTGTAGTCCCAGCTACTCATGAGGCTGAGACAGGAGAATCGCTTGAACCCAGGAGGCAGAGGTTGCAGTGAGTCGAGATCACGTCACTGCACTCCAGCCTGGGCAATAGAGCAAGAGTCTGTCTCTAAATAAATAAATAAATAAAAACAAGGTTAAGAAGTAGTTCATTCTTCCTCAGTTGATTCAAACTTGTCCGAATAGACAATTTTCTTGGTTTATAAATGTATTACATAATTTTAAATTCAGCGTGCCCTTGTAGAAGGCACTTAGTTGTCAAAGACACATCTATATGTCCTTTCTCCTAGAGCTTTCATTTATTTTATTTTCAAAATATCTACTAAAAGAAATAAAATTGCTTATAGACTTAACATGGTCTTCATCAAATGTTTCCAATGCTGTGCTTTTGCACTAAATGTTCAAATAACTGGTCAAAGAAATATGCCTATGCTGATAATCCTTATTGGTGCTCATTTCTAAACATCTGATGTCAAAACATCTCCTTAGAATATGATCTGATCTAAATAAATTAGATACGCTAAAATTATGCTACATATTAATGTTATAATTTTGCTACAGTGAGCATGATATAAATAGGCTCATTGTTTTACCTTTTCGATCAATGTAAATACAGTATACATGCTGTTTTCTCTGAACTATATTTATATATATATTATCTATATTGTTGTTTACTAGCTACTGAGTAAAAATGTCATTCTTAACCTGTTTTCAGTAAGGTATGAGCTTGGAGTTGTTATTACAGGTTTGAAGACAGACTGTGCTGATGTATTTTGACACTCTTTTACCCACTGTTTGATTTTTTAATCAAGAGAACACATTTTCGAGACGGGTGCTGGTGGTAAAATGTAGGTTGTGGTGACACAAGAAATTTCAGAATAGTATACCCAAATAAAATGTGAACTCTTATTCATAGGATAATTGGCACTTTTCTATAACCAGCTAAACTAATACCAGAGTTTGAATGCTATAGACCCTCCTACATATCCTTCTGTTGCCTGCATAGTCTCTTGTAGCCTCTCTTAACCCATTTTTTTGGTTGCTATAAAGGAATACATGAGTAAGTAATTTATAAAAGAAGAGGTTTATTTGTCTCACAGTTCTGCAGGTTGTACAAGAAGTATGGCACTAGCATCTGCTTCTGGTGAGGGCTTCAGGCTGCCTGCAGTCATGGCAGAAGTGGAAGGGTAGTAGGTATCATGTGGCAAGAGAGAGGGAGAGAGAGGAGGAAGTGCCAGACCCTTTGTAACAATCAGTTCTCACAGGAACTATAGAGCAAGAACTCACTCATTACTTTGAGAATGGCACCCCCATGATCCAAACACCCCCAATAAGGCCCCACCTCCAACATTGAGGATCAAATTTCAACATGAGATTTGGAGGGAACAAATATTAGAACTATATCTTTGCCTTCCTTTCACAGCCATAGGTGTGAAAATGAACGAGCTCTACAAAGGAAGGCAAAGATCTACTTTACATGCTAATGGAATTGTGGGTTATAGTTGGCTCAGTGAAAATGTGTGCTACTTTCGTTCATTGAACTCATTGCTTTTCAACATAGTCAATATTTTCATGTGTGTCTTTATTGCCTATCACCCTTACTGGAATGTTATGTGGTCAGATATGTTTTTCTGAGTAATTGATTGCAAGATCTTCAACCTCTAAAATAGTGCCTGGTGTATAATAGGCGGCCAATTAATATTTTCACTGATTTATAATTCAGTGATTATTATGTACCAATACTCAGGTTGTGGGAGGGACTCTGTGGAAAGATGTCCAACAGTGGTGAATTGTGCTGAAGCTTGGTAAAGAAGTCAATGCCAGAGATAAAGATATAGAGGTTAACTTTATAGAGATAAGACTGAAGTCACAAGACTGAAAATGACAAACTTATGCATCCCCTAGCATTGTCTAGTATTTTTAAACTTTAACAAATGAATGCGTCATAACACATAAAATCCTCTGCAAAGAAAAGAAAGCGTTTTTGTAAATCCAACATAGATACTTGACTAATCTTTGTAGAGTAGAGCTGTTATCATTGACCCACCTTCCCTTGAAATGTCTTTTTTCCCATTGCTGTTGGAAATTTTTTTTTTCCATTCTTATTGTCTCAAAAGTATACAATAAACTTTTTCAGAAAACATGGAAAGTTTGCTTACATATTCTAGTGTTATGATGTTTAAAATCTTGTCAGTTATAACCTTAATACCATAAATGTTTATGGATACAGCCCATATAAACAAAAACCTTTTGGGATCCTCAATAAATTTTTAGAGTATAAACGACTCCTGAGACCAGAAAATTTGAGAACTGCTGCCATTTGGCTTATAATGCTTCTACCTTCTATTCCCCTCCGCTCCTTCCTTCCTTAGACTTTACTGTCAAGTGTTTCTAATCTATTGGAATTTCTCTGAACCTTCCTTAATTTATTATATTGCTTCAGATACCTGCATATATGTTTTGCTTTCTTCTTGGAATGCCCCTTTTCACTTTCTTTACTCGTTAAACTTCTGTTCATTCTTAAAAGCTCAATTCTGGAATTGCCTGTTCTATGGTGCTTTCCTAGAATTTTCCTGGCAGACTTAGGTGCTCTGTCCATGATGCTAAGATAGCATCTCCTGCATTCTTCAATGATAGTATGTATGATACTTTATTGGAATGACTTTTTGTATATGTGTTAGTATCCCAAGAAAATTCTTTGAGGATATGAACTATGTTTTTAAAGAATGTTTTCCCCAAGGAACAGCATATTGCTTTCCACATAGCCAGTGCACAATGAACATTTATTGAATTTATAATAAAAAACATATCTAATATTTATGGAGCACTTATTTGCAGGTATCGTTCTATGTACTCTAATATCGTTCTGTGTATCTCAAATTAATCCTTACCTCATGAGGTAAGTACAGTTTTCATGTAAAGGAATAATAACATGATATATAACAAGGCTCAATAAATGTTATTACTATTATAGTCATTATCATAATCATCCCCAAGTTGGATTAAAAAAACTAAACACAGATCAATTAATTAACTTGCACAAAGTTACACAGATATTAAGTGGCATAACTTTGGATCCTGGAAGTGTGGCTCTAGTACCAAGGCTCTGAACCACTGTACTTATACTGATTGTGTATAAACAAGTGAATAATGGTGCATAAAAACAATTATGGAGATATCCCCATGGTTTGACAAGTCCAAATTTAACTAATCTATTTCTAGAGAAAGTGCTGCAGCCTCTTTAGCCAGAGAAAGATGGAAAAAAGTCATTAAGATCCTGTGAGGTGAAGAATAGTGATATATTATGGGGAAGGAGGTGACAGTTTAATAGGAGATTTACCACAAGAGAATCAGTTGAAATGAAAATCTGCAGCATTTGCATAGAATCTGACAAAGGGTCAAGAAGGAAATAGATAACCAGTTGCTTTATTTTGGGGAACAGGGAAATAAATACATGATATCATTATATCCTGAGAGTTTGAAACATTGTCCAACCTGTTGCCTCATGACCATGGGCAGCAGATGGCTCTTATCCTGGAGCAACCTAAGAATCAAGATAGAAAGAACAAATTCAACAGTGAGGAGATCAAGTTTGGACTGAGCACTATTTTGCAGACATTGCTGGGCTCAATGCTTGTAAACGAACTGCATAGGCATGTTTATTAATAGGACAATCAAGTTATATCAAGAATTAAAGACACATGTGTAACATATAAACGGGGTTAACAATAATAATATGAAGTATTAGTAGGTTGAAGTGGCTTTCAGCTGTTCCTCAGAAGTAGAGAGGCCCTGTAAAACCCTTTCAAAAGCTGTCAAAGTTGGGAGGGGTGACTGGACAGCGCTTCAAACCACATACTTCCACAGTAACCAAAGGATCTCTGCCTTTATCTTCTCATATAATGGGGTTTTACATGATATTTCAGTTGACCAGAATGGTCTTCCTGCAGCTAAAGTTACTTTCAAAATCATTTAGCTTTAGTCACTGAGTGCTTTCACATAACTTTTTGGTAATTGTCTTAGCTACTCTTTTCATAGTTGAGAAAACAGATCAGAGAAGTGGGATAATTTGCATAGGATCACAGACTAGTACATTGTGGAGCTGGGGCTCAAACACAGTGTGTTAAATTCCAAGTGCAGTTATTTTTCTGTAACACCAGTGATGGGTACCTATGGTGGAGTATGTTTAACATTTAAGGGGAGTGTGGATATAAGGACCGAAGGGAAGAACACAATGCATAGTCTTGGCCCCAGAGTAGGTTCTGTTGACTCCCATAACTATATCTACCCATCTACCAGAATCTGAACATATATACTTCAGTGTCCTGTTTTTAGAATAAATAATAACATATACTCTCTGTACTCCTAATAAAATCAGACTCTTTACTTTTGCACTAGATCCTAACCATTTTCACTTACTCTAGAACATTACTTCAGCAATTATCTTATCTCTCTCCAACATCATCACTTTTTCTTTTAACTTGATTATTCCTCTCAGTATACAAATATACTCTATTTCTCGCATGTTAAAAGAAACCATTCTCTTGACTTCACACCTCTTTTCTCCACTAACTTGTACCCGATTTCTGTGTTTTCTTTTGCTTCAAAACTCCTTAAATTTGTCTGTACATGGTCCTCAAATCCTCTTCTCCCATTTCCTTTTAACCCATTTCAATAAGGCTATTCCTTCCATGACTCCACTGATACTATTGTTGTAAAGGTCATTGATGACTTTCATTTTCATAGATACAGAGGTCAATTTTCATCTCTTATGTTACTTGTTTCAGTAACAGCAATTTACCCTTCTTGATACACATCTATTATTTGGCTTCCAGGAAACTACACTCTGTTCCTTAGTACCTCATTGGTCATCTGTCTCTGTCTCCTTTGTTTATCCCTTCTATCCTTTTCTTCATGGCATCATAATGTAGTAGTGCCCTTGGACTTAATCTCAGGACCTCTATTTTGTCTACACGCATCCCTTTATTGATCTCATTTAGCTTCACAACTTCAACTGCCGTCTATGGGCCAAATACAATAATATTTACTTCTTCACTCCACACCTCTGCCTCAAACTGTAAACTTACATATTCAACTGTTTACCTAATGTGTCTACTTTAATATCTAATAGGCATCTCAAATGTAACTTGTCCTAAACTGAACTCCTGATACCCCCCCACACACCCAATATCTTTCCTCTCTCAGTAAATGGCAATTCCATCTGCTCAGTTGCTTAGATGAACAACTTGCAAACATTCTTGATTGCCTTATTTAACAGACCACATTCAATAATTCAGGAAATGCTGTCAGCCTTACATTCAAAACATCACCAGAATCCAATTACTTCTTCCAGTCTCCTCTGCTATTATTGTTGTCTGAACCACCATCGATTCTCACATGGATTATTTCAGTAGTCTCCTTTCTGGTGTCTCTGGCTTGCATTCTTGCCACTGTATAATATATTATCAATACAATAGCCAGATAATTATATTAAATTATAAGCCAAATAATATCTTTCTTCTATTCAAAACGGTCCAGTGCATTGCCATCTCTCAGTGTAAAATCCAAAGTTCTTATAATGACTTATAAAGCTGTACTTGAAATGCTCCTATCTGTCCCATAGTTGATCTTTTCCTTCTCTCTCCTCATCACTCCTTCTTTTCCAGACATACTGGTTGCCCTGCTCTTCCTTGAGCCCACTGAACCAAGCTAGCTTTTGTATTTGCTGTTCCCTCTTTTTAGAATATTGTTCCCCAAATATCTAATGAGGCTTACCTTGTTGTTTCCTAAACATCTCAATGAGGACTACCCTGTTCACCTCATTTATATTTGCAGCTCACTTCCTCTCCACTTGTAATTTCCTTCATCTATATTTTATTTGTACATATTACTTTTAACATTATATAAGTTATCTGCATTATGTTTATTGTTTATTGTCTATTTGTTCCCGACAGAATATAAGCTATATGTGGCAGGAATTTTTGTTGTTGCATTCATGCTAAATCCTCAGTACCTGGAATGTAATAGGAACTCAATAAATATGAGATAAATGAATGAATCTGGAAAGACAAATAAAAATAAGCTAAAGTATGGAACAGAGTCTTACATATGGTAGGCACACAAATAGTCACTTACCCTTTTAATTTTTTTTTTTTTTTTTTTGTGGTGGAGTCTCGCTCTGTCATCCAGGCTGGAGTGCAGTGGTGTGATCTCGGCTCACTGAAAGCTCCACCTCCCGGGTTCATGCCATTCTCCTGCCTCAGCCTCCCTAGTAGCTGGGACTACAGGCACCCGCCACCACACCCGGCTAATTTTTTGTATTTTTAGTAGAGATGGGGTTTCACCATGTTAGCCAGGATGGTCTCAATCTCCTGACCTTGTGATCTGCCAGCCTTGGCCTCCCAAAGTGCTGGGATTACAGGCATGAGCCACTGCGCCCGGCCTGCCCTTTTAATTTTTAAAAATTACTTCATGCAATGAGAACACAACATGAAATCTGTCTTCTTAACACTTTATTTAAAGTATACAGTATGGCGTTGTTGATATGGGTTCAATATTGTACATCAGATCTCTAGAACTTATTCATTATGCTTAACAGAAATTGTATGCCAGTTGATTAGTAACTCTCCATTTCCTTCATTCTTTAGCTTCTGGCAACTACTATTCCATTTTTTGACTCTATGAAATTGACTATTTTAGATACCTCATATAAGTGCAATCATGCATGTTTATCCTTCTGGGACTAGTTTTATTCAAACAGCATAATGTTCTCAAAGTTCACCCATGTTGTTGTATATTGCAGAATTTCATTTTTTAAGGCTGAATAATATTCCAATGTATGTATGTGATGGTTAATACTGAGTGTCAACTTGATTGGATTAAAAGATAAAAAAATATTGATTCTGGGTGTGTCTGTTAGGGTGTTGCCAAAGGAGATTAACATCTGAGTCAGTGGGCTGGAAAAGGCAGACCCACCCTTAATCTGAGCGGGGCACAATCTAATCAGCTGGCAGCACTACTAGAATATAAGCAGGCAGAGAAATGTGAAAAGAGAGACTGGACTAGCCTCCAAGCCTACATCTTTCTCTCATGCTGGATGCTTCCTGCTTTAGAACATGGGACTCCATGTTCTTCTGTTTTGGAACTCGGACTGGCTATCCTTGCTCCTCAGCCTGCAGACGGCCTATTTTGGGAACTTGTGATCATGTGAGTTAATACTTAGTAAGCTTTATATATATTATATACATATATTAGTTGTGTCCCTCTAGAGAACCCTGACTAACACAGATTTTGGTACCAGAAGTGGTTCTAGAGGAGCAGAATATTAAGGATGCAGTTCTTTTGTTGGTTTTGGGGTTTCTGTAGTTGGCTGCTTAATATAATTAGAGCCAAAAATGCTAAGGGCTCTACTTCTAATAGTGTGGAGAACACTGATAGTCCTTGGCATGAACTGTTTAGAGAGTTATGCAAAATAAATGCATTTGACACTCTTGGTTTATCGCTTGTGAGAGGCAAGGAGTTTAGTGACTCTATACATAATACCTTTGACCATATGTGGAGAACCAAGGAACATAATGAAGCTGGTTGGTTGCTCATAACTTTAGTGGACAAAGTGATGGAAGAAAATGATGAACTCAGGGATTCTGTCTCCCAGCTTCAGAAGCAAATACTGAGCCTCAAATCTGCTAAGATTGCCCTGAGTGAGAGTCTTATCTCCTGTGGGGAAAGAGCTGAAATTGTAGAAAGACAGATACAAGCTTTTAACATGTGAGTGACTGACCTGCAATGAAGGGCACATGCACAGCCTCATGAGGTGTGTACTGTTAAAATGTGGGCATTGATTGCAAAAGAATGAGACCCTGCAACTTGGAATGGGGACATGTGGGAGGACACTGATGAAGCTGGGGACACTGAGTTTATAAACTAGGACGAACTTTTTTTTTTTTTGCCGGAAGAAACAGCTTCCTCATCCCCAGTAATGGCAACATCCCCTCCCACCCCATGCTGCCATCAGCCTTTCCACCTTTATCTGAGGAGATAAACCCTGTGCTGCCTGAGGCAACAATGATGGCCTCCCCTGAGGCAGTTGCCAGGCAAGAGAATGTTGATTCTTCTCAGGAGCCACCCCCAACACCTCCGTTTGCTTCTAGGCCTATGACTAGACTAAAGTCCCAGCAGGCCCGTAGAGGTGAGGTTGAGAGTGTGACTCATGAGGAGGTGTGCTACACTCAAAAACAACTGCTTGAGTTTTCTAATTTATATCAACAGAAATCTGGAGAACAGGCATGGGGACGGATATTAAAGGTGTGGGATAATAGTGGAAGGAATGTAGAGTTGGATCAGATGAAATATGGATTAAACATTGGCCCATTGTGAGTGAGCTGGAAATGCCTGATCTCCCTTGGTTTAATGTAGAGGAAGACATCCAAAGGCTTAGGGAGTTTGGGATTGTGGAATGGATTAGTCACTTTAGACCTACTCATCCCAGCTGGGAGGGTCCAGAACATATACTTGTGACCCATGCCTTGTGAAATAGATTTGTGAGGGCAGCACGTGCATCTTTGAAGAGCCCTGTAATTGCTCTTCTGTGTATGTCAGATCTAACAGTGGGAACCACAGTCACTCAAGTACAAAATTTAAATACAATGGGAATAATTGGATCTCAAGGTGGCAGGGGCCAAGGAGCAGCACTCAACCATAAAAGGCAAGGTGGGCATAGCTACCATAATGGACAGCAGAGGCAATGCAGCAATCAGAGTAATCTGACTCGTGTAGAGCTCTGGCATTGGCTAATTAATCACAGTGTTCCTTGAAGTGAAATTGATAAGAAACCTACTGCATTCCTACTTAATTTATATAAGCAGAAAACTTCTAGGTCAAATGGACAGAAGACTAATTTGAATTATAAAAACAGAGAAGCATGTCCCCTCAATCAGTTTCTAGACTTGAGCCAGTTTACAGACCTAGAACCCCTTGAATGAAGGGGAGGTTGTGTCTCCTTGAGGAAGGACCCCACTACATTACCAAAAATTTATGCAGTGAATCTTTCTCCCGTCCTTCCCCAAGGAGACCTCTGGCCTTTTGCCAGGGTAACTGTGCATTAGGAAAAGGGAAATGGTCAGGCATTTTGGGGACTACTGGGCAGTGGCTCTGAGCTGACATTGATTCCAGTGGAGCCAAAACGTCATTGTGGTCCTCCAGTTAAAGTAGGGGCTTATGGAGGTCAGGTAATTAATGGAGTTTTAGCTCAGGTCCAACTTACAGTGGGTCCAGTGGGTTCCCGGACTCATCCTGTTGACATTTCCCCAATGCCAAAATGCATAATTGGCATAGACATACTTAGCAGCTGGCAGAACCCCGACATTGGCTCCCTGATTGGTAGGGTGAGGGCTATCATGGTGGAAAAGGCCAAATGGAAGCCATTAGAGCTGCCTTTACCTAGAAGAATAGTAAATCAAAAACAATATTGCATCCTTGGAGGGATTGTGGAGATTAGTGCTACCATCAAGGACTTGAAAGATGCAGGGGTGGTAATTCCCACCATATCCCTGTTCGACTCGCCCATTTGGCCTGTGCAGAAGACAGATGGATCTTGGAGAATGACAGTGGACTGTTGTAAGCTTAACCAAGTGGTGACTCCAATTGCAGCTGCTGTGCCAGATGTGGTTTCATTGCTTGAGCAAATTAAAACAACTCCTGGTTCCTGGTATGCAACCATTGACTTGGCAAATGCCCTTTTCTGCATTCCTGTCCATTAGGCCTACCACAGGCAATTCACCTTCAGCTGGCAAGGCCAGCAGTATACATTTACTGTTCTACCTCATGGGATTATAAACTCTCTGGCTTTGTGTCATAATCTTATTAGAAGAGAACTTGATTACATTTTGCTTCCACAAGATATCACACTTGTCCATTACATTGATGACATTATGCTCATTGGATCCAGTGAGCAAGAAGTAACAAACACACTGGAGTTAATTGGTGAGACATTTGCATGCCAGAGGTTGGGAAATAAATGTGACTAAAATTCAGGGACCTTCTATTTCACTAAAATGTATAGGGGTTTAGTGGTGTGGGGCCTATTGAGATATTCCTTCTAAGGTGAAGGATTAGTTGCTGCATTTGGCCCCTCCTACAACCAAGAAATTGGCATAACGCCTAGTGGGCCTATTTGGATGTGTTACTCTGGCCCATTTATTGAGTGACACAAAAGGCTGTCAGTTTTGAGTGGGGTCCAGAAAAGGAGAAGGCTCTGCCACAGGTCCAGGCTGCTGTGCAAGCTGCTCTGCCACTTGGGCCATATGATGCAGCTGATCCAGTGGTGCTTGAGGTGTCAATGGCAGATAGGGATGCTGTTTGGAGCCTTTGGCAGGCCCCAGTGGTGAATCACAGAGGAGGCCTCTAGAATTTTGGAGAAAGGCCCTGTCATCTTCTGCAGATAACTACTCCTCCCCTTTTGAGAGATAGCTCATGGTCTGTTACTGGGCCTTGGTGGAAACTGAACATTTGTCTATGGGCCATCAAGTCACCATGTGACCTGAACTGCCTATCATGAACTGAGTGCTTTCTGACCTATCTAGCCATAAGGTGGGTCATGCACAGCAGCATTCCATCATCAAATGGAAGGGGTATATATATGATCTGGCTCCAGCAGGTCCTGAAGGCACAAGTAAGTTACATTAGGAAGTGGCTCAAATGCCCATGGTCTCCTCTCTCCCCTGCATTCTCTCCCCCAGCCTACACTGATGGCCTCTTGGGGTGTTCCCTATGGTCTGTTGACAAGGAAGAAAAGACTAGGGCCTGGTTCACAGATGGTTCATGATTTACAAGCACCACCTGAAAGTGGACAGCTGCAGCACTACAGCCCCTTTCTAGGACATCCCTAAAGGACAGTGGTGAAGGGAAATCTTCTCAGTGGGCAGAACTTTGAGCAGTGCACCTGGTTGTGCATTTTATATGGAAGGAGAAATGGCCAGGTGTGTAATTATACACTAATTCATGGGCTGTAGCCAGTGGTTCGGCTGGATGGTCAGGGACTTGGAAGAAGCATGATTGGAAAATTGGTGACAAAGAAATCTGGGGAAGAGGTATGTGGATGGACCTCTCTGAGTGGTCAAAAACTTGAAGATGTTTGTATCCCATGTGAGTGCTCACCAATGGGTAACCCCTGCAGAGGAGGATTTTAATAATCAAATGGATAGAATGACCCATTCTGTGCACACCACTCAACCTCTTTCCCAGCCACTGCTGTTATCACCCAATGGACCATAAACAAAGTGGCCATGGCGGCAGGGATGGAGGTTATGCATGGGCTCAGCAACATGGACTTCCACTCACCAAGGCTGACTTGACTATGGCCAGTGCTGAGTACCCAATTTGCCAGCAGCAGAGATCAACACTGAGAGCTCGATATGGCACCATTCCTCTGGGTGATCAGCCAGCTGCCTGGTGGCAGGTTGATTATATTGGAACCCTTCCATCATGGAAAGAGCAGAGGTTTGTCCTCACTGGAACAGACACTCCAGATATGGGTTTGCCCATTCTGCACGTAATGCTTCTGCCAAGACTACCATTAGTGGACTCAAGGAATGCCTTATCCACCGTCTTGGTATTCCACACAGCATTGCCTCTGACCAAGGCACTCACTTTACAGCTAAAGAAGTATAGCAGTGGGCTCATGCTCATGGAATTCACTGTTCTTACCATGTCCCCCATCATCCTGAAGTAGCTAGATTGATAGAATGGTGGAATGGCCTTTTGAAGTCACAATTACAATGCCAACTAGGTGTCAGTATTTTGCAAGGCTGGGGCAAAGTTCTCCAGAAGGCTGTGTATGCTCTGAATCAGCATCCAATATATGGTACTATTTCTCCAATAGCCAGGATTTATACATCCAGAAATCAGGGGGTGGAAGTGGAAGTGACACCACTCACCATCACTCCTAGTGATCCACTAGCAAAATTTTTCCTTTTTTATTTTGGGACACGATGTTGTGCTGGCCTAGTGGTCTTAGTTCCAGAGGGAGGAACGCTGCCACCAGGAGACACAATGAGTCCATTAAACTGAAAATTAAGATTGCCACCTGGACCCTTCGGGTTCCTTCTACCTTTAGTCAACAGGCTAAGACAGGACTTACAGTGTCAGCTGGGGTGATCAACTTGGACTGTTAAGATGAAATCAGCCTACTACTCCACAACAGAGGTAAGGAGGGTATGCATGGAATACAGGAGATCCATTAGGGTGTCTCTTAGTATTACCATGCCCTGTGATTAAGCTCAATGGGAAACTAAAACAGCCAAATCCAGGCGGGACTACAAATGACCCAGACCCTTCGGGAATGAAGGTTTGGGTCAGTCCACCAGAAAAAAAAACCAAAACCAAAACAAAACAAAACAAAACATGACCTGCTGAGGTGCTTACTGAAGGCAAAGGGAATACAGAGTGGGCAGTAGAAGAAGGTATTCATCAATAGCAGCTACAACCACGTGATCAGCTGCAGAAATGAGGACTATAATTGTTAAGTGTATTTCCTCCTTTTGTTGAAAACATGTTTGTGCGTCTATACACTTGTACTAAGAAAATATCTTCATTTTATTTCCTTTCTCCTGTATCATGTGACATAAGATTTATTGACTTCATGTCAGCATTTAAGTATTGTTAACGTTATGTAATAGTATTTGGGTTGGCGATTGGTGCATTTCCGGTTGTATGAAGAATAGTTGTATTATGTTAAGTGTAATTATGACCTTACTATTGTCTTTATTTGAAGATTATGTATGATCTCAGGAGATGTGTATGGGTTCAAGTTTACAAGGGGTGAAGTTGTTATGGTTTATAATGAATGTCAACTTGATTGGATTGAAGGTGTTGATTGCCTCTGAGGGTGCTGCCAAAAGAGTTTAACATTTGACTCAGTGGTCTGGGAAAGGCAGACCCACCCTTAATCTGATTAGGGCACAATCTCATTAGTTGTCAGCACAGCTAGAATATAAGCAGGCAAAAAAATGTGAAAAGAGAGACTGGACTAACCTCCCAGCCTGCATCTTTCTCCCGTGCTGGATGCTTCCTGCCCTCGAACATGGGACTCTAAGTTCTTCAGTTTTGGAACTCAGACTGGCTTTCCTTGCTTCTCAGCCTGCACATGGCCTATTGTGGGACCCCGTGACTGTGTGAGTTAATACTTAATAAACTCCCCTTTACATATATATATAGTTCATTAGTTCTGTCCCTCTAGAGAACCCTGATAAATACAATATATATACCACAATTTCTTTATCCGTTCATCCACTGAAGGATGTATAGGTTGTTTCCACATTTTGCCTATTGTGAATAGTGCTTCAATGAACATAGAAGTGCTAATATCTCTTTGACATACTGATTTCATTTTTTTGAATATATATCTAGAAGTGGAATTGCTGGATCATATGAATGTTCTGTTTTTATTTTTTTAAGAAACATTGATAATCTTTACCATGGAAGCTGCACTGTTTTGCATTCCCACCAGTAGTGTACAAGGGCTCCAAATTCTCAACATTCTCGAGAACACTTTTTTTTTTTAAATAATAGTCATCCTGACAGGTGTGAAGTGACATATCATTGTGGTTTTGATTTGCATTTTTGTGTTGATTAGTCATGTTGAACATTTTTTCATATACCTGTTGATCATTTGTAACTCTTTGGAGAAATGTCTATTTATGTCATTAGCTTATTCTTAAAATCAGATTATTTTTTGTTTCTACTGAGTTACAGGAGTTCTGTATACATTTTGGAGGTTAATCTCTTATCAAATATACGGCTTACAAATATTTTCTTCTATTCTGTGTGTTGCCTTTTCACGCTGTTGTTTCCTTTGCTGTGTAGAATCTTTTTAGTTTGATTTACTCCCACTTGTTCAAAATATGTCAGTATTTCTGTAAATAAGTGGCAATCTACATTGATGACAAAGTATTTAGAATAAGCGGCATTAACATAGAGTGTGGATGGTAAAGGGAGACTTCCTAGAGGAGGGTATGAAACCTGAGAGTTCTTACTCTAACTTTCACTTCATGTTGACTGGCCTTGTTCTATGATATTTCCCTTCCTGTTACGTTTCGTGCTTCCATTTCCTGATGCTTCTCATGGGCATGTTTAATCATAGAGGCAAGAGTCTTTAGAGGTAGTCTTGTTTATGCTCCTTGCTGACAGAGCTGTAAACTCAAAACATACCTGGAGAAGGTGAAAATCTACTTTTCATTCCCTAATTTTTACCTTAGAGGATTCTTTGCCCCTTTGAAAGTGCTGGGGAAAGAGAAGTGAACTCACAACATCATTTACATTTCTAAGTTTATGTCCACAATGTTAAAATTTATCTGATAAATAATAGGACATGAATTTGGTCCTGGGTTATTCTTCGTGAAATAACCTATGCTAAAAAGACTGTTCTAAAACAATTTTCTTTCTTTGAAAAAAAACATGGGATGATTATTTCAGTTTCTGGAGGGTCTCTGTGGTTCTGAGACAAATGAAATCCTCTGGGCTATAAAAGTGCCAAAGTTGGCCCTAAAATATATTCCACTATCATGGGAGTGTTTAGTCTCAGAGTTGGAAGGAATATCAGAAATTATAGAGTTCACTTCACAAGAAAGTTTTAGGGATAATGTTAGATTATGTATTTTTAACCCGTTAAAATATTAAGGAAATGAAAGTTGTGTCAGGGCCAAAGTTTTACTAGTAATTTACTCGTGTATGTCCCATATATAAAGTAATAGTAGTATTAGGGTG
This sequence comes from Gorilla gorilla gorilla, assembly GCF_029281585.2. Lineage (NCBI taxonomy): Eukaryota > Metazoa > Chordata > Mammalia > Primates > Hominidae > Gorilla > Gorilla gorilla. The sequence goes on from NC_073247.2 coordinate 133,101,435, forward strand.
AGTAAGAATGACATCAGATACTCTTCATTTTCTAGTACTCAATCTGATGTCCAGCTGGCTCAGGAGTGAACACTCCCCCCATAGGATAGTGATGCACTATGCACTACAGTGAAATTTGCATTCTTTTCTAAAGCAGTGAACACTGATCATCACATCTAGTAAGGTAGAAATCTAGAAGGCTCAGAAAAGAACATAGCACTGTAACTTCTCTGCTCCCTCTATCAGAAAATGCTGCTGCTGCAATTGTGTAATGACAAGAGATGTTAGAACAGGATCTGTTGACACCTGGATTTTTGTTTAGTTCCTATGTATTGAGATACATATATTAAAGATATACTTGGTTTGAAATTACAGTAATTTGCATTGCTTGCTCTGCTAATTAATTACCTCAGGAAATCCAGTCTTTTTACTTAATCAGAACATTCATCCTCCTTGAAAGAGCTTGACACAAAGTCTATGCCGCTTTCTTCAGGAAGAATGTGATTTTTTACTTACTTCTCAAGCCCAAGAAATTAAATTTATTCTTTTCCAGTTGACTCTATTAAAGGTACTGCTTGTATTTATGGTCTGAATGAACCATAGACAATTTATAAATTAAAGTTGTTTAAACCTTTTCAGGATGATGGTGAAGGCAGGATAAGTTTTCTCATGTTGTGAGCATTTAGATAATTTTCAAGGAAGATATATATATATGTATAAAATCTCCTATATATATATACCTCCTATATATCCTATATATAGATATGTCATATATATCCTATATATGTCATATACATCCTATATATGTCATATACATATCCTATATATGTCATATATATCCCATATATGTCTCATATATATGCTATATATGTCATATATATATCCCATATATATATTTCTCTTCTGTGGTGGACTAATATTTATTTTTTGATTGCCAGTAATGGGGATAGATTTTTCTTTGTATGGAGAGTATTCTCTAAGAAGATATCATCTCATGCTGGTTCAATTAGTACTGAGTACTCTGGTATAAGGGGATATATAAAATGTGGAATTTCTTCCAACTCTGTTAGACCCCAAGAACAGTATGTTAGGAATTTATCCTTAATGATAGACATGAGAAGGAATATAGAAATGGTACAACAAAAAAGTAGTGCTTATTATAGTAATTGGTGTGTGAGAAGCATTTAGTAAGTACTTGTTGAATAGATGAATGAAGTCATATGATTCACTCAAGTATTTACTGAGTTCTTAGTGATTGTCACCATGTAGTTGGTTCTTTATCAGGAAAAAAATTACACACTGAGGCTTTTTTCATTGGATTGGGTAAGCAAATCTAATAAAGGACCTTCAAACAATTATACAACAAATAGCAAGTAGTACAAATACAAATCAAGCCATCTGGCTAATTCAAGGCCCATATAAGTCAGTCTGCATGTTTGAGATGATGTAGAGAATGCATCTAGGTATCCATAATATTTAGGGGCTGAATTAGCTGGATATTTTGGTTTAAGATTACTATGAATTGCTCAGTCTCTTCTGACTAAGGATAGGAAATAGAAAAATAGAAAAATGATATGGTATTCCCCATTCCTGATAGCACTGTCCTATAATTAATTGTTCTTCTCAACCCCCACACATCGATCAGTTCAAAATGAACATCTCTAATCCAAAAATATAAAATGCTCCAAAATCCAAAACTTATTGAGTGATGATGTGATGCCATAAGTGTAAAATTACACAAAGTACTTAACAAAAACTTTTTTCATTCACAAAATTATTTAAAATATTGTATAAAATTACCTTCAACTATATGTGTAAGGTATGTATGTAACATAAATAAGGTTCATGTTTAGACTTGGGTCCCATTCCCAAGATATATAAAAATGTTTACACAAATATGCCAAAATTCAAAAAGATCTGCAGTCTAAAACACTTCTGGTGCCATGCGTTTCAGATAAGGGATACTCAACCTCTGTATGCATACTATGTATATGCATATATTTGTTAGACATTTTACCCTATGCCAAAATGTTTATTACACATTTTACCCTATGCCAAACTGTTCTTTAATTGTCATTTTCTCCTCTGTTACCAATACTATTTTTGAATGCATTACTTTCTGCTGAAGTGATTGTGTAATACCTATAATCTGTCATGTTATATGTCCTGTTCACATCAAATATTTTTAGTTCTGTTTTACTGGGAATTTTAAGGATGTGGAAATATATTTATACATGTAGGTTCATAGTAATGCACATTTTAATTGTTTCCAAACTAACTCTTTTTCAAAATATGCTACAAAGAGTGTTCTTTTTTAATTTGTATGGGTACATATTAGATTAACCTATTTCTAGGGTAAATGAGATATTTTGATACAGGCATACAATGTGTAATAGTCACATCAGGATAAATGGGGTGTTCATTACCTTAAGCACTTATCATTCTTTGTGTTACAAACATTTTAAACTCTTGTAGTTATTTTTAGATGTACAATAAAGTGTTCTTCATTGTAGTCACTCTGTTATGCTATCAAATACTCGATCTTATTTATTCTCTCTTAAATTTTTATAACCATTGACAGTCCTCAATTTCTGTCACCCCCACAACACTGCTCAGCCTATGGTAACCATCTTTCTACTCTCTATCTCTGTTAAGTTTAATTGTTTTAATTTACAACTCCTACAAATGAGTGAGAGCATTTGAAGTTGGACTTTCTGTGCCTGCCTTATACTTAAGATAATGTCCTCCAGTTCCTCACATGTTATTAAAATTACAGGATCTCCTTCTTTTTTAATGACTGAATAATACTCCACTGTGTATATATACCACATTTTTTTTTATCCATTCATCTGTTGATGGATGCAGGTTGCTTCCAAATCTTGGCTTCCAAATTGATTGCTGTATCATGTGGTAGTTCTGTTTTTAGTAATTTGAGGAACCTCCAAACTGTTCTTCATAGTGTTTGTACTAATCTATATTGCTATCAAAAGTGTATGAGGTTTCCCTTTTCTCCACATCCTTTCCAGCATTCCTTAATTATCTGTCTATTGGAAAAAGCCATTTTAACTATGGTGAGATGATATCTCATTATAGTTTCAATTTGCATTTCTCTTATAATCAATGATGTTCAGCAGCTTTTCATATACATGTTTGCCATTTGTATGTCTTCTTTTGAGAAATTCCTATTGACACTTTTGCACATTTATTTACAAAATTTTATTTTTAATTTTTGTGGGTGCATAGTAGGTATAAATATTTATAGGTATATAAGATATTTTGATACAGACATGCAATGTGTAATAATCGCATCAGCATAAATGAGGTATTTATCAGCTGAAGTATTTATCTTTTGTATTACACACAATCCAATTATACTCTTTGATATGGTTTGGCTCTGTGTCCCCACCTAAATCTCATCTTGAATTGCACTCCCATAATTCCCACATATTGTGAGAGGTGCCTGGTGGGAGATAATTGAATCATGGGGGGCAGGTCTTTGCTTTTCTCATGATAGTGAATAAGTCTCATGACATCTGATGGCTTTATAAGGTGGAGTTTTCCTGCACAAGTTCTCTTTGCCTGCCGCCATTCACTTAAGATGTGATTTGCTCCTCCTTGCGTTCTGCTATGGTTGTGAGGCTTCCCCAGCCACGTGGAGCTATATATAAGTCCAGTTAAATCTCTTTCTTTTGTAAATTGCCCAGTCTCGGGTATATCTTTATCAGCAGCGTGAAAATGGACTAATACAGTAAATTGGTGCCAGGAATGGGGCGTTGCTAAAAAGATATCAAAAAATGTGGAAGCAACTTTGGAACTGGGTAAGAGGCAGAGATTGGAACAGTTTGGAGGGCTCAGAAGAAGACAGGAAAATGTAGGAAACTTTGCAACTTCCTAGAGACTTGTTGAATGGCTTTGCCCAAAAGCCTGATAGTGATATGGATACAATAATCTCCAATTCCATTGATGTTGTTGCAAATGACAGGATCTCATTCGTATTTATGGCTGAATAGTACTCCATTGTGTATATGTACCACATTTTCTTTATTCATCTGTTGATGGACTATTAGGATGTGTCCAAATATTGTCTATTGTAAATAGTGCTACAAAAAACAAGGGTTCCATTTTCTCCACATTCTGACAACAATTTGTTACTGCCTGACTCTTTAGATCAAAGGCATTTTAACTGGGGTGAGATGATATCTCATTGTAGTTTTCATTTGCATTTCTCTCATGATCAGTGATGTTGAGCACCTTCTCATATGCCTGTTTGCCATTTGTATGTCTTCTTTGGAGAAATGCCTATTCAAGTATTTTGTCCATTTTTAATTGGATTATTCATTTGATCCCATATAATGGTTTAAGCTCCCTATATATTCTGGTTATTAATCCCTTGTCAGATGAGTAGTTGGAAAGTATTTTCTCCCATTCAGTGGATTGTCTCTTCCCCTTGTTGATTGTTTCCTTTTCTGTGCAGAAGCTTTTTAACTTGAAGTGATCCCACATGTCCATTTTTGCCTTGGTTGCCTGTGCTTCCCGGGTATTAGTCAAGAAATCTTTGCCCAGTTTAATGTCCTGAAAAGTTTCTTCCAAAGTTTTCTTTTAGTAGTTTCTGAGTTTGAGGTCTTGGATTTAAGTATTTAATCCATTTTTATTTGCTTGTGATAAATGGTGAGAGATAGTGATCTGGTTTCATTCTTTTGCACATGGATATTCAGTTTTCCTAGCACCATTTTTTGAAGAGACTGTCCTTTCTCCAATGTAACTTCTTGGCAACATTATCAAAACTGAAGTTATTGTAGATGTATCGATTTGCCTCTGGGTTTCCTAAACAGTTCCACTGATCTATGTGTCTGTTTTTATGCCAGTACTGTCCTGTTTTGGTTTCTCTAGCTCTGTAGTATAAAGTCAGGTAATGTTATTCCTGTAGTTTTGTTCTTTTTGGTCAGGATGACTTTGGCTATTCTGGGTCTTTTGTGTATCTATACAAATTTTAAAATTGTTTTTTCTATTTCTGTTAAGAATATCATAGATGTTTTGGTAGAGATTGCATGAAGTCTGTATATTGCTTTGAGTAGTATGTAGATTTTTAACAATATTAACTCTTCCAGTCCATGAACATGGAATTTCTTTCACTTTTCTTGTTTTCTTCAATTTTTTTGCATCAGAGTTTTATAATTTTTATTGTAGAGGTCTTTCACTTATTTGATTAAGTTAATTCCAAGGTATTTTATTTATAGCTACTGTAAATGGGACTTTACTCTTTATTTCTTTTTCAGATTATTCATTGTTGACATGTAGAAATGCTACTAATTTTTGTACATTTATTTTGTATCCTATAACTTTCCTGAATATGTTTATCAGTTCTAACAGGTTTTTTTTGGTGGGGTCTTTGAGTTTTTCCATATGTAAGATTATATAATTTGACTTTTTCCTTCACAAGATGGATGTTCTTTTTTTTTTTTCCTCTTGTTGGATTGCTCTAGCTAGGGCTTTCAGTACTCTGTTGAATAACAGTGGTGAAAATGTGGATCCTTGTCTTATTTCTGAACTTAAAGGAAAGCTTTCAGTTTTTCCTCATACATATGATACTAGCTATGTGTCTGTCATATATGGCTTTAATTATGTTCAGGTATGTTCTCTCTATATCCAGTTTCTGAGGGTTTTTATCATGAAGAAATGTAAAATATTATCAAAGGCTTTTCAGCATCAGTTGAAATGATCATTTGGTTTTGTTCTTTATTCTGGTTATATAGTGTATCACATTAATTGATTTGCATATGTTGAACCATCCTTCCATCCCTGAGATAAATCCCACTTGGTCATAATAAATAATTTTTCTAATGTATTATTGCATTCAGTTTTCTAGTATTTTGTTGAAGATGTTTATACAGTATGCTTCAGTATATTGGCCTATAGTTTTATTTTTATTTTTTTTTTTTAAGTGTCTTTGTCTGGTTTTGGTATCTCATAGAATGAGTTTGGGGCCGGGCACTGTGGCTCATTCCTGTAATCCCAGCACTTTGGGAGGCCGAAGCAGGTGGATCACTTGAGGTCAGAAGTTTGAGACCAGCCTGGCCAACATGGCAAAACCCCGTCTCTACTAAAAATACAAAAATTAGTTGGGCGTGGTGATGCATACTTGTAGTCCTAGCTACTCGGGAGGCTGAGGCAGGAGAATTTCTTGAACCTGGGAGGAAGAGATTGCAATGAGCCGAGATTGCACTACTCCACTCCAGCCTGGGTGACAGAGCAAGACTCCATTTCAAAAAAAAAAAAAAAAAAGAGTTTGGAAGTATTTCCTTCTCCTCTGTTTTTCAAAATAGTTTGAATAGGATTAGTATTAGTTCTTTCAGTGTTTGGTAGAATTCATTATTTAAGCCATTGGGTCCTGGGAATTTTTTTTTTTTTTTTTTTTTTTTTGCTGGAAGGTATTTTATTACAGCATTGATATTGTTACTTGCTTTTGGTCTCTTCAGGTTTTCGATTTCTTCCTGGTTCAGTCTTTATAGGCTGTAGGTATCTGGAAATTTATCCACTTCTTCTAGATTTTCCAATTTATTGGCTTATAGGTGCTCATTGTAGCCACTAATGATCCTTTGAATTTCTGCAGTATGAGTTGTAATGTCTCCTTTTCTGTCTCTGATTTTGAGTCTTCTTTTTTTTTGTTAATCTGGCTAAAGATTTTTAAATTTTGTGTATCTTTTTAAAAAGCAACTTGTTGTTTTATTAATCTTTTGTATCATTTTCTTCATTTCCAATTCATTTTTTATGCTCTGATCTTTATTATTTCTTTTTCTCTACTAATTTTGTATTATTTACTTTTGCTTTCCCAGTATTTAAAAATACATCATTAGATTTTTTAATTTGACATATATCTTCTTCTTTTGAAGTAAGCATTTAAAGCTATAAATTTCCTTCTTAATACTGCTTTCATCGTATCCCATAGGTTTTATTTTTTTTGTGTTGTAGGTATGTTGTGTTTTCATTCTCATTTGTTTTATGAAAACATTTAATTTTCTCTCAATTTCTTTATTGACCCACTGAATCAGGAGCATATTGTTTAATTTCTATATGTTTACATATTTTCCAAAATTTCTCTTGTTATTGATTTCTAGTTTTATTCCATTGTGGTCAGAGCAGATGCTTTATATTATTTAAATGTTTTAAGGCTCTTTTTGTGATCTAAAATATAGTGCATTCTTGAAAATAATCCATGTGCTGAGGACAAGAATGTTTATTCTGCCGTCGTTGGTGAAATGTTTTGTAAATATCTATTAAGTTCATTTTGTCTATGATGAAGGTTAATTCTAATGTTTCCTTTTTGATTTTCTGTCTGGAAGGTCTGTCCAATGCTGAAAGTGGGGTTTGGAATTATCCGGCTATTATTGTATTGGGTTCTGTTAACTCTGATAATATTTGCTTTATATATCTTGGTGCTCTAGTATTGGGTATGTATATTTATATTTAAAAATTGTTATGTCCTCTTGCTGAATTGACTTCTTTATTATTATATGGTGACCTTCTTTGTCTCTTTTTTTAGTTTTTGTCTTGAAATCTATTTTGTCTAAGTATAGCTACTCCTGCTCTTTTTTGCTTTCCATTGGCATGGAATATATTTCTCCCATCTTTTTATTTTTAGGATATGTGTGTTTTTATAGGTGAATTGTGTTTCTTATAGGCAACAGATCATTAGTTCTTGTTTTATTATTCATTCAGCCACACTTTGTTTTTCAAATGAAGAGTTTAGTCCATTTATATTCAGTATTATTATTGAGAATTAAGGATTTACTCATGCCATTTTGTTATTTATTTTCTGGTTCTTTTCTAGTCTTTTTCTCCTAATTTCTCTCCTTCCTCTCTTTCTTTTCTTTGGTGTTATGATTTATTTTCTTGGTATTTATTTTTTGTGCATCTGGTATATGTTTTCTGATTTGAGGTTAACAAGAGGCTTACAAATTTTATTTCATAACCTATTATTGTAAGCTGATTAAAACTTAATACTGTTTGCATAAAGAAGCAAAAAGAAAACTAATAAAAGCTGTGCACTTTACCTCCGTTCTCTGCATTTTTTTATTATTTCTGTGTATATCTTGTTGTACTTCTTCTGTCTTGAAAAGCTGTTATAGTTATTATTTTTGATTGGTTCATTGTTTTGTATTTCTACCTAATATGAGTAGTTTACACATCACAGTCACAGTGTCATAATATTCTGTGTTTGTTTGTGTACTTACTATTATCAGTGAATTCTATACCTTCAGGTAGTATTTTCATTGCTCATGAATGTCCTTTGGGTTTTGATTGAAGTACTCCCTTTAGTGTTTCTGGTGTTGATGAAATCCCTCAACTGGTGTTGAGGTCTGGTGTTGATGAAATCCCTTAACTTTTGTTTGTCTGGAAAAGTCTTTATTTCTCCTTCATGTTTGAATGATGTTTTTCCCATATACACTTTTTTAGGGTATAAGCATTTTTTTTCTTGACCAATTTAAATATGTCATACCACTCTTCTGTGATCAGTAAGGTTTCCACTGAAAAGCCTGTTGCCAGATATATTGGAGATCCATTGTATTTTGTTTGTTCTTTTCTCGTGCTGCTCTAGGATCCTTTCTTTATCTTTGACCTTTGGGAGTCAAAGATATATTCCAGCACAGCTAGAATATAAAGCAGCTAGAATATAAAGCAGGAAGAAAAATGTGAAAAGAGTAGACTTATCTAGCCTCCCAGGCTACATCTTTAGCCCATCAAACATTGGACTCTAAATTCTTCAGTTTTGGGACTTGGCTGGCTCTCCTTTCTCTTCACCTTCAAATGGCCTAATGTGGGACCTTGTGATAATGTGAGTTAATACTTAATATATATAATATATATATCCTATTCTGTCTCTCTAGATAACCCTAATTAATACAGTAGGGGACATTGTATCTGGCCACTTTCCCTGTTTCATTTTTGTCCTCAGTCCTTTGATTTTTCAAATGGGAGAAAATGTCATAGTTACAACTTCTGAAGTCTCTCGCACCTCTAAAATTTGGTAAAGAAAGAGGTGGATTTTAATTTTTATAGGATCGTATTTTATCTTGCTTTTTGGTTATTCTGATATGTCTTATTGGAGTTGATGGATTTGCTAATCAAGCATTTTTTGAGAAATATAAATGAGCTCATTTAATACAGTTTTTATGTTAATATGCTTTATTTATAAAGGATTCAGTTTGAGTAATTCAATTTGCAGCATGAATAGTTCAATTTCCATGTATGGTATAATTTGTGATACAGTTTAATACAGTTAAGAAGTGTCATAGAACCGGTGAAGCCTTTGGATATCAAAATCCAACAAATATTTATAAAAATATATAGAGCTCTTCCCTTAAAAAGCATAAAAATGTACCTAATAAATGGCAAGTAAAAGTGGCATTAAAAGTTGAAGTGAGGAACACTTCTGTTTATTGACTTTGGAGGTAACCAGTTTTGTCAGAAAAAAAAAGTTATCTAGGAGTTAATTTTTCTATACAAGTACATTTAACTGTATCTTAATTTTATACATTTTTAATATATTGCTCACTTATAAATCATATATTAAAGAGAAAGCTATTAACTGTGAATTCTATGCTTTAAATCACACAGTGCACTATTATTTGTTTAGACTTACGATTGCATTTATGAGTCCAGATGGCAGTTGCTATAAAAGGCAATTTGCCAAAAGTGTACCTAATTGATATTCATTTAATGTGCACAGAAGTCACATGACTTTATCATTATACTCCCCTATAATGTTGCCTTTCAGATACTCTGTGTACATACTTCGTGCTAATTCATTTTTCTTGGCATGCACACTCTTCCATCAAATTTTCCTTATTTACACATCTACTTACACCGGTTCCTGACTTTTAATAAAGTCCAGAAATGCATCAATCAGGGAAAATCACCAAATTGTTTCTTATGCACAAAAGCTGGTTGTTGATTGTAGTTATCTCAGTTAAAAGCCTTAGAGGATTTGAGGCTTTTTATGCAGCATTAAGGATACTTGGCTGCACACAATATTACAATTATTAAATCCTAGAAATTCTACATTGAATAAGAAAAAACGTATATGTCTTTCAGGAGCTTATGCTTCACATCTACAAGGTTGCTAGTGGCAAATGTAATCCACACAAGCTATTTATATAAAGAAGATAATTTGACACATGGGGGTTTAATAATTTTTAATGTATTTAAAGGCATTGACTAACTCAACAGCATATAAATATACAGTTCTGAAGAAAGCTCTCTTCTCTGGGTACTACATCAAGAACAAAGATTGAGAGGTTTACCTTGAAAGTATTATTGAACATGTGGGAAAGGATACTTGGCTGCACACAATATTACAATTATTAAATCCTAGAAATTCTACATTGAATAAGAGAAAAATGTATATGTCTTTGAGGAGCTTATATTTCACATCTACAAGATTGCTAGTGGCAAATGTAATCCACACAAACTATTTATATAAAGAAGATAATTTGACACATTGGGGTTTCATAATTTTTAATGTATTTGAAGGCATTGATTAACTCAACAGCATATAAATATACAGTTCTAAAGAAAGCTCTCTTCTCTGGGTACTACATCAAGAACCACAATTGAGAGGTTTCCCTTGAAAGTATTATTGAATATGTGGGAAATGTGAGTCCCTTGAGATGGAAGACACTTTAACTTTGGACTCTACTGTTACTTTAGGAAGAATGAAAAAGATGAAAGAATTCCTAGAGAGTGGGAATAAAATTGTAGGAAACTAAGGCATATTAACATCAAGCTGCCCTTCTTTAAAGCAACTTATTAAAAAGTCTCTGCTTATTAATAGACAGGGTTCTCTGATGTTCCTTATAAAATATGGTCTGAATATCAGTGCAGATCATGTATCCTTTCTTCAAAATGCTTGGGATCATAAGTATTTCTGATTTCAGATTTTTTGGGGGTATTTTGGAATATTTGCATTATATAGTCATAGACTGCATAACAACCTTTTTGTCAGCAGTGGACCACTATATAATGATGGCCCCATAAGATCATAATGGAGCTGAAAAATTTCTATTGGACAAGTTATCATTGAATTACTATTTCTGTACACTACCAAGTATAGTCACATGCTGTACAGGTTCGTAGCCTAGGAGCAATATGCTATACCACATAACTTAGGTGGATAGTAGGCTATATCATCTAGGTTTGTGTGAGTACACACTATGATGTTCACAGATCAACAGAATGGCCTAACAATGCATTTCTTACTATGTATCCCCATCAATAAGAGATGCATGCCAGTACTTAACAAGTTGAGCATCCCAAATCTGAAAATCTGAAATCCAAAATGCTTCAATGAGCATTTCCTTTAAGTGTCATGTCAGTACTCAAAAAGTTTCGAATTTTGGAGCAGTTTAGATTTGAGAGATTTGCATTTGGTATAGTCAGCCAGTAATAATATCCCTTATAGTGGATGTCTTGCTGTGGAAGATATTCTCAGCAGGAGGACCATTAATTCCTCCAGCTCATGGAACAACTGCTCTGTAGATTTCAGTTATCCCCAATATTCCTCACTTCCCCCACCTGTGTTAGCCCATTTTGCATTTCTATAAAGAAATACTTGAAACTGGGTAATTTATAATGAAAATAGGTTTATTTTGGCTCACAGTTCTGCAGACTGTATAAGAAGTATGGCATCAGCATCTGCTTTTGACAAGAAAGCTTTTAGTTATGAAGGAAGGGAAGGGGAGACAGAATGTCACGTGATAAGAGGGAGCAAAAGAGAGGGGAGGAGATACCAGGCTCTTTTAAAAAATCAGATATCATGGTAGCTAATAGAAAATTCACTCATTACTATGGGGAGGGCATCACGGCATTCATGAGGAATCCACCCCCCAGAACCCAAATGCCCCCTACTAGGCCCTACCTCCAACATTGGGGATCAGGTTTCAACATGAGATTCAATGGGAAAAAATACTTAAGATATATCACCTTCTGAAAGTGATTCTCTTTTGAGGCCCATGAACATTTCCTGTGTGTTTTTTTTTTCTGATGAAACAAGAATATTAACAAAGTGATTCTCAGGCCCTCTTAAATGCTTGAATTTGATTATTAACACAAGTATCATGAAAATATTGGGTTATAAAATGATAAGGCTTTATTATGTGCCACAACATATTCCCTGAGTCATTTAAGACCTCAATAAGAAACACTGTATTAGTTCGTTCTTATGCTGCTGTGAAGGAATACCTGAGACCGGGTAATTTATAAAGAAAAAGGTTTTAATTAACTCACAGTTCCACATGGCTGGAGAGGCCTCAGGAAATTTACAATAATGGCAGAGGGCACCTCTTCACAAGGTGGCAGGAGAGAGAATGAGTGCCCAACAAGGGGGAAGCCTGTTATAAAACCACCAGATCTCATGAGAACTAACTTACTATCACCAGAGCAGCATGAGGGAAACCACCCCCATGATTCAATTATCTCCACCTGGTTCCTCCCACAACATGTGGGGATTATTTGAGCCACAATTTAGGATGAGATGGGGGTGGGGGGGAACACAGCCAAACCATATCAACAAGGAACATTCATAGTACAATTATTTGAGGAGGGCTTATTTATGAAGGGAATATTCATAAAGACATTGACAGGGTATATGGGAACCACAAGATTCAGTGTAAGAACCAAGAGAAATTGACACTGTTACTATCTCTAATCCTGAAAGACAGAGAAAGACAGTGGTTAATGAAACTCAAAGGGAGAGAGGTTTACGTAAAGCCCACTGCTTTAAAGAGCAGTCACTTTCTCATGAGAGGCACAGCCAAAGTAAAACCTCATAAGAAGGGAACCAGAAAAATAAATACTCAACTTCACTCTTCTCTCCCTCTGGTCTTTGAGTGCACCCTATTGGCTCAACCCAACTGAAAGCCATAGGGCAGGGGAATTCAATGTGTAGTCCACACAGATCAGCCTCCTGAGGAAGAAAGCCAGATAAAGAAGAAAAAAAACCCCCAGAATCCAGAGGTGTAAACATGTCAGATATATTTATTTAACATATATGATGTGCCTTATATCATATATGATAAAGAACCTATAGGTTCCTTATATATATTATTTCCTTTAATTCTCATAAAACCATGAGAGAATATTTTATTAGACCCACTGTACTGACGAGAAGTTGAAGCATAATGAGTTTAATTAATTTGACCTAAGTCACACAGATAATCACCTTAGGTCTAGTCTCATAAATATCTGTATTTCTCTATGAAACTTATTATTATTGGCTAGGGTTTATTGAGAGCATATTGATTTTAATTCTATTGACTATCCTAAGAGGTAGCTCCAGCTATTGCCATTAGACAAATAGGGAAACTGAGACACAGAGAGAATGTAATAACTTACTCAATATTATAGATCTAATAAGGGACAACTGCAGGACTTGGACCCAGGAAGTCTGATTCGAGAGCTCAAGTTGTTTGTTAACCACTATAATATAGCATCTGCTGACTTCTCATGTTTTTTTCTAAACTATTCTATTAGATTTGGTTTGTTTATTCTTTACATTATGAAGCATCAGTTAGAATACTTTTTTGTTTGTTTGTTTGTTTTGAGACAGAGTCTTGCTCTGCCACCCAGGCTGGAGTGCAGTGGTGTGATCTGGGCTCACTGCAACCTCTGCCTCCCGGGTTCAAGCAATTCTCCTGCCCCAGCCTCCCAAGTAGCTGGGATTACAAGTGCGTGCCAACATGCCCGGCTAATTTTTGTATATTTAGTAGAGCTGGGGTTTCACCATGTTGACAAAGCTCATCTCGAACTCCTGACTTCAGGTGATCTGCCCGCCTCGGCCTCCCAAATTGCTGGGATTACAGGCGCGAGCCACCGAGCCCAGCTTAGAATAGTTTTTATGACCCTTTTGCTTTTAACTTATCTCCTGTCCCAGTCTTTAAATGAAAGAAATATCTACCTGTAAATACTTTGCTCCACTTCTTCATACCTTTCCTGAAGAAGGGAGAAATTCTTTCCTCTACCTTAGTAATAATAGCTTTCTGCTCCTGTGTGGACCAGACCAGTATTTTACCTCTAGGATTCTGGAACTGAGTTTCTGATCTGTACAATTACAATGGCAAGATGATCTTGGGCTGGTGATGAAAAATACCTAAAGTTTCATATTCTGTTGCAAAATATACCATTTTCTTTCAGAATTAAACCCTGAACTACCAACATCACCACAACAACAAAACACTAGAGAGGGTGTTTCTAAATCTGTTTTAATAGAATTAAATAAGTCCTAAATAATATTAAATCATAGATCTCATGCTAAGTAATATTTTGTAATTTGTATCATTTTTAATACCTAAATAACACATGTTAACTTTAGAAAATAACAGATAAATGGCAAGAAGAACAAACAAAGATCTCTAGTTTTACAACCTAGAGATAAGATTATTTACATTTTGATGGAACTTTTTCTGGAATATTATCTAGTATATTCATTTGTATGAATTTATTTAGATGGAAGTTTATAATACTTTTAAAATAATTTTTAAAAACATGAGTAATATATGCTCATTGCAGAAGAAAATTAAATAATATAGTTAAACAAAAGGAATCAAACTAGAAACCAACACAGAGAAAGCTAGTGTTAATGTTTTGGGGAATTATTATACATTATTTTCTATGCATATATTTATATATACTGAAAACATTTCATAGAGGTAGAATCATGCTGTCTGTTGTTTTCTGGTCTGCATAATATTCTTCTATTTGAGGGTACTGCCTCAATTTCTTTTTTTCTTTAATATATTTTAAATACGTGAAGACATAAATATGTGAATATATATTTATTATACTTGTTTAAATATATTTCAAATACATTAATACATAAATATGTGAATATATATATATATATATTTATTATACTATAAGTTCTGGGATGCATGTGCAGAACGTGCAGGTTTGTTACATAGGTATACACGTGCCATGGTGGTTTGCTGCACCCATCAACCCATCATCTACATTAGGTATTTCTCCTAATGCTATCCTTCCCCTAGCCCCACATCCCCCAACAGGCCCCAGTGTGTGATGTTCCCCTCCCTGTGTCCATGTGTTCTCATTGTTCAACTCCTACTTATGAGTGAGAACATGCAGTGTTTGGTTCTCTCTTCTTGTGTTAGTTTGCTGATTATAATGGTTTCCAGCAACATCCATGTCCCTACAAATGATAGGAACTCATCCTTTTTTATGGCTACATAGTATTCATGGTGTATATGTGCCACATTTTCTTTATCCAGTCTATCATTGATAGGCATTTGGGTTGGTTCCAAGTCTTTGCTATTGTGAACAGTGCTGCAATAAACATACGTGTGCATGTCTCTTTATAGTAGAATAATTTATAATCCTTTGGGTGTATATCCAGTAATGGGATTGTTGGGTCAAATAGCATTTGCAGTTCTAGATCCTTGAGGAATTGCCAGATTGTCTTCCACAATGGTTGAACTGGCGTGAAATGGTATCACATTGTGGTTTTGATTTGTATTTCTCTAATGACCAGTGTTGATGAGCTTTTTTTCATATGTTTGTTGGCTGCATAAATGTCTTCTTTTGAGAAGTGTCTGTTCATATCCTTTGCTCATTTTTGATGGGGTTATTTGTTTTTTTCTTGTAAACCTGTTTCTTTGTGGATTCTGGATATTAGCCCTTAGTCAGATGGATAAATTGCAAAAATTTTCTCCCATTCTGTAGGTTGCCTGTTCACTCTGATGATAGTTTCTTTTGCTATGCAGAAGCTCTTTAGTTTAATCAGATCCCATTTGTCAATTTTGGCTTTTGCTGCCATTGCTTTTGGTGTTTTAGTCATTAAGTCTTTGCCCATGCCTATGTCCTGAATGGTATTGCCTAGGTTTTCTTCTAGGGTTTTTATGGTTTTAGGTCTTACATTTAAGTCTTTAATCCATCTGGAGTTAATTTTTGTATAAGGTATAAGGAAGAGATCCAGTTTCAGCTTTCTACATATGGCTAGCCAGTTTTCCCAACACCATTTATTAAATAGGGAATCTTTTCCCCATTGCTTGTTTTTATCAGGTTTGTGAAAGATCAGATGATTGTAGATGTGTGGCATTATTTCTGAGGCCTCTGTTCTGTTCCATTTGTCTATGTATCTGTTTTGGTACCAGTACCATGCTGTTTTGGTTACTGTAGCCTTGTAGTATAGTTTGAAGTCAGGTAGCATGATGCCTCCAGCTTTGTTCTTTTTGCTTAGGATTGTCTTGAATATGTGGGCTCTTTTTTCGTTCCATATGAAATATAAAGTAGTTTTTTTCTAATTCTGTGATGGAAGTCCATGGTAGCTTGATGGGGACAGCATTGAATCTATAAATTACTTTGGGCAGTATGGCCATTTTGATGATATTGATTTTTCCTTTCTATGAGCATGGAATGTTTTTCCATTTATTTGTGTCCTCTCTTATTTCCTTGAGCAGTGGTTTGTAGTTCTCCTTGAAGAGGTTCTTCACATCCTTTGTAAGTTATATTCCTAGGTATGTTATTCTCTTTGTAGCAATTGTGAATGGAAGTTCACTCATAATTTGTCTCCTTGTTTTTCTGCTATTGGTATATAGGAATGCTTGTGATTTTTACACACTGATTTTGTATCCTGAGACTTTATTGAAGTTGCTTATCACCTTAAGGAGATTTTGGGCTGAGAGCCCGGAGGAGTTAGTTATTACCCACCTTCTGAAGCCTACTTCTGTCAATTCGTCAAACTCATTCTGTGTCCAGTTTTGTTCCCTTGCTGGCGAGGAGTTGTGATCCTTTGGAGGAGAAGAGGTGTTCTGGTTTTTGGAATTTTCAGCCATTTTGCACTGGTTTCTTCCAGTCTTCATGGATTTATCTACCTTTGGTCTTTGAAGTCAGTGATCTTCGGATGGGGTCTCTGAGTGGACGTCCTTTTTGTTGTTGTTGATGCTATTCCTTTCTGTTTGTTAGTTTTCCTTCTAACAGTCAGGCCGCTCTGCCGCAGGTTTGCTGGAGTTTGCTGGAGGTCCGCTTCAGACCTCGTTTGCCTGGGTATCACTAGCGGAGGTTGCAGACCAGCAAAGATTGCTTCCTGTTCCTTTCTCTGGAAGCTTCGTCCCAGAGGGGCACCTGCCAGATGCCAGCCACAGCTCTCCTGTATGAAGTGTCTGTCAGCCCCTACTGGGAAGTGTCTCCTAGTCAGGATAAACGGGGGTCAGGGACGCACTTGAGGAGATAGTCTGTCCCTTATCAGAACTCTAATGCTGTGGTGGTAGATCCACTGCTTTCTTCAGAACTGCCAGGTAGGGACATTTAAGTCTGCTAAAGCTGTGCCCACAACTGTCCCTTCCCCTAGGTGCTCTGTCCCAGGGAGGTGGGGTTTTATCTGTAAGTCCCTGATGTGGGCTGCTGCCTTTTTTTCAGAGATGCCCTGCCCAGAGAGGAGGCAGTCTGGCCCTGGCCGCTGTGGCCTTGCTGAGCTGGGTTGGGCTCTGCCCAGTTTGAACTTCCTTGTGGCTTTTTTTACACTGTGCAGGTGAAATCACCTACTCAAGCCTCAGCAATGGTGAACGCCCCTGCCCCAATCAAGCTCAAGCTCCGAGGTCAGGCTTAGACTGCTGTGCTGGCACAAGAATTTCAAGCCAGTGGATCTTAGCTTGCTCAGCTCTCTGGGGGTGGGACCCACCGAGCCAGACTACTTGGCTTCAGCCCCCTTTCCAGGGGAGTGAACATTTTTGTCTTGCTGGTGTTCCAGGCGCCACTGGGGTATGAAAAAAAAACCAAAACCAAAACAACAACAACAACAAAAACCTCCTGCAGCTAGCTCGGTGTCTGCCCAAATGGCCTCCCAGTTTTGTGCTGGAAACTCAGGGCCCTGGTGGTGTAGGCACTGGAAGGAATCTCCTGGTCTGTGGGTTGTGAAGACCGTGGGAAAAGCGCAATCTCTGTGCCAAAGTGCATGGCACAGTCCCTAATGGCTTCCCTTGGATTGAAGAGGGAGTTCCCCAACCCCTTATACTTCCCAGGTGAGGTGATGCCCCACCATGCTTCAGCTCACCCTCCTTGGGCTGTACCCACTGTCCAACCAGCCCTGATGAGATAGATGTACCAGGTTCCTCAGTTGGAAATGAAGAAATCACCTGCCTTCTGCATCGATCTCCCTGGGAGCTGCAGACCAGAGCTGTTCCTATTCAGGCATCTTGCCAGCAACCCCAGTATCTTATTTTTGATGTTTAGATTGTTATTTTCAAAAATATTTTATACGTAGTTTTGATAAACATCGTTATAGTTAAATATTTGTGATTTTTCAAGGTGATTTTCTTAGGCTAAATCTCAGAAGTAAAATTTCTATGTTTAAAAAAGAATGGGCACTTTTAAGCTTTTGATTCATATTTTAAAATTACCTCTCAGGAAGAGTTACTAATTTACATTCCCACTGGTAGTATATGAGAATACTTATTTTTCCATGCACTTATCTATACTGAATATTATTTAAAAAGAGGAAAAATAACTAATTTAAGAGAATAATTTTAAGAGAATAATTTTTGTTCATATTTCTTAATTATTCATATTTCTTAATTAAATAACTAATTTAAGATAATTTAAGAATAATTTTTGTTCATATTTCTTTTTTTACCTATATTGAAAAAGGTTTTCTATAGGTGGTGTGTGTGAATTATCTGTTTATGCAAGTGAAGGTATTTAGTCACAAAATATTATTTTATGGAATGACTCTGTGTAGCATTTAGAGGAGCTAGAAAAGGGAGACAAATGGATCTGCATGGGCAAAGGGGCATAATTTTAAAAAGTATTTATCATAAGTTTAAGTAGTTGTAAAGAATGTAATTTCAGTGATAGTATAAACTTCTACATTTTAAAATAAAACATTCATTTTCCTCTTTTAAATGTTTCCAATGGAATCTAAATACTGTATTGATTTGATTCCTATATCATTTATTTTAAAATTACATAAATTAGTTCAAAATACATTAACGATTGTAAAGTTTACATCATTACTTTTTCTCCTTTAGCTCATTTTTCCATTCTACTTTTCCTAGGGTTTTTTATCTTAATATGATTTAATTCTTAAAAACTAAATTGATAATCTAATTATATTACTTTGGTAAAGTATGTGTGTGTATATATATATTTTTAGATATATATATTATATCTAAATATATATATTATATATATTATATATGTATTATATATATAATATATATTTTTATATGTAGACATATATTAGATATATATATTATATATAGAGAGAGATTTTTAGAATCCTCTATGTCTATAAAGCTCTAAGTGTTGAATTTTTTTCTTCTGGAATGAATTATTACAAATTATTAATACATAATTTATCAAATCATAAGCATATTAATATTCTGGCAAATTAAAACATAAAATGTTATTGGAAATGTATCTCAATAAAATGATAGCTGTTTTTCAATATTTTAATATTCTAGATGAATTCCATTTTTTGTAAGAATGAGACAGATTTTATCATCAATTTTCAAACATTTTATTTAATTTTTAAAATACGTAAACATAGGAAAAGCTTGTTATCATACACGACTAAATTGGCACGAAAGGAATTTTCTCATAACAACGTCTCTTAATCTTTTGAAAACATTTTGAGTTACCTGCCAAAAATCACTTATTGATTTATCATCAAAATTATTTTAATGATCTCTCAGCTAGCAATTCAATTAGGCCCTGCTTCAAGTTTGTTAAAAGTAAAGAATTAGACACTATTCAAGTTGCACAATGATGTTACTCAGCCATTAGTCATTCATTTTGTCAACTTCATTAAGATAATTTTAAATTTTCTCTTTGTTTGGCACACTATAGTTTTTTCCATCCTGTAATGCACTGTAATAAAATTGCAGATGGCTGAGAGCTGTGCTTTTCTTTGGTAAAGTCGGAGAAGGGGATTGTGAATGGGGTTGGACAAAGAGAATCTGTCAATTGCTGGTTAGCAGGTGTAGTCTCAGGTAGACAACTATTAGGAAATAATTCATATGAAAGTTGAAGGTCTGAAATTATCCTAAAAATTGTCATTCTTTCACATATTATTTGAAAAGTTTTGCATATACCTCCAGGAGCATATGTACCGTGATTTATGAGCTTTGATTTGAAACATAATG
The DNA here is from genome assembly GCF_029281585.2 of Gorilla gorilla gorilla. NCBI lineage: Eukaryota > Metazoa > Chordata > Mammalia > Primates > Hominidae > Gorilla > Gorilla gorilla. The sequence goes on from NC_073247.2 coordinate 133,121,561, forward strand.
TACCTTTGCTTCATCTTCATTAGATTTCTTTCCTCCAATAAAATTTTGAAGTCTTCTATGGCAGAGACATTTGCTTATACTCTCTTTTCACCTGGCACGATTGTGGGCACATAATAGGGACACAATAAGTACAAATGATCTTCAACTTAACAATGGTTTGACTAGCAGTATTTTTTTAGTTTTATAATGGTTGCAACAGTGGTATGTATCCAGTGGAAACCGTATTTTGAGTACCCATACACTCATACTGTTTTTTACTTTCAGTACAATGACCAATAAATTACATGAGGTATTCAACACATTATTAAAAAATAGGCTTTGTGTTAGATGATTTTTCCCAACTGTAGGCTAATGTAAGTGTTCTGAGAATGTTTAAGTTAGCTAGGCTTAGCTATAATGCTCCATAAGTTAGGTGTGTTAAATGCATTTTTGACTTACGATATTTTAAATTTATGATGGGTTTATTGTGACATAATCCCATTGTGAAGTTGAGGAGCCACAGTATTGCATTAATCTGAATAGGTTATTTTTTTTTCTATGAAGTGAGAAATGAGCTAAATATAAGAATAGTGGAGGAAAAACTCGATACAGTTCTAGGGGACAACAGGTTTGCAGAAGAGGAGCCCAATAAATACGGAAAATAAACAATAGGGTACAGTCAATCAAGGGCATATTTTTATTTGAGTCATGACCAAACATTTCTTTTTTTTTGTAGTAAAATCAGTTGTAACTATAAATAACTTACGTTTTTTACATTGGACATTGTGGTTTTGAGCCAATCTTCTGCCTATCTCTATACCACTCATATTACAGGACGTTTTTCTTAAATATTTCCTGACTACCCCAGCCTTCTTTCATCTCTCTTTTTCAACTATTTATAACTTGTATCATATAATTTATTCTGTAATTACATACTGAACCTGTATTTTTTGATATTTTGTCTTAAGTTTGTTTCATTTCCCCAACTAGATTGAGGGCAGATAATAAGTTTTATTGCATATGGTAAATATCTTGTTAATATTTGTAGTGTGATTAAAAGTCCTTCAAAAGTTTAGTTTAGTGGCTTTGAAGGTTAAAAAAAATGAAGTGCTTAGAAATACAAGTTGTAAACTACAAATAACTTGATTGAGAATTAGACTCATTAACACCTCCCTCTGCTTTTTGTTTTGTATTCTTTAAGCATCTTTAGAAATTGTTTATTTTACTATCAATTAAGAGAATAATATTCTACTGTTTATGAAAAGAGGGATGACAATGGTCTTGATTACACTGTTATTTAGCAACTATATAATTACCAAATATAGACCCAGGTCTGTCACATATTTTGGTTGTTGTAGCTAAAGACCCATTAGGTTGTTGCTACTATTAAATTTTCAGCGTTATAAAGTCTTCCATCCTGATGTAAACATCCTAATGTTTATTAGTAGGGAAACATTTTCCCACATTGTATCTTCTTCCTTCTGACTGAGACATCCTGTGGAGTTATATAGCAAGTCAGGAAAATGATCAAACTTTTAAGTTACGAGTTTCCAGAAGTGTAAACTTCTATTATACTCCTATGATAAGCATTTTCTCTCTTCTACTAAATCAGTGTTTCTCAATAGGCTTGAATTCAATATAATAGGTTTGAATTTTAAAAGTTAACTTTCTTGAAATTTGGTTTTATAATAATCTTGTATTTACTTAAGGCTAATCAAAGATAAAACAAGTGCAAAATAAAGACAGTGGCTCTAAAGCAAATGAAAGAGGGAGATGATTTACTTATGACCCCATTCTTGAAAATCATTGCTCTACTTTGTAAACTAATTGAAATAATCTTTTTCCCATAAGCCGAGCATTGTCAGGCACAATACAGGCATTGGGAAAATGGTTTTTGAATGCTCAAATTAAAAGTGCAGTGACTGTTTATTACTACAATTCATTGTAGATTCCCCTATAAATTGGTAATAGAGCATATCTAGCTATTGATAATGATACTTTAGAACTTTATTTGAAAGGATAAAATGCTCATGGCATACTGTTGGGTAAACAAAGCAGATTAAAAACATGGTATTATTGGTGTAATTATATATATATCTATATGTATTATACACATATGTATCTGTGAGTTTGTATGGTTTAAAATATCAGGCTACATATTTAGATATGTTAAACTAGTTATACATTCCGATGATGAAATCTAGGTCAAATACCATAACTGCATTTGGATATTCCCTGGATCTCCTTATCTACCATAGTCTTGCTGTTACTTGAGGCAAGCTTGTTGTCAATCACCCCCATGGTGCTGTTCACATGATAGTGGGTAAGTTCTCATGAGATCTGATGGTTTTATAAGGAGCCTTTCCCTGTTTGCTCAGAACTACTCTTTGCTGCCACCATGTGAAGAAGGACATGTTTGCTTCCCTTTCCGCCATGATTATAAGTTTCCCAAAGCCTCCCCAGCCATGCGGAACAGTGAGTCAATTAAACCTCTTTCCTTTATAAATGACCCAGTCTCAGGCAGTTTTTTATAGCAGCGTGAGAATTGACTAATACAGGAAATTGATACCACAGAGAATGGGGTGCTGCTGTAAAGATACCCGGAAATGTGGAAGTGACTTTGGAACTCGGTAACAGGCAGAGGTTGGAACAGTTTGGAGGGCTCAGAAGAAGACAGAGAAATGTGGGAAAATTTGGAAATTCCTGGAGACTTGTTTGCTGGCTTTGACCAAAATGGGGAGAGCGATATGGACAATAAATTCCAGGCTGAGGTGGTCTCAGATGAAGATGAGGAAATTATTGGGAATGGGAGTAAAGGTTACTCTTGCTATGCGCAGAGACTGGCAGCATTTTGCCCCACCCTAGAGATCTGTGGAACTTTGAACTTGAGAGAAATGATTTAGGGTGTCTGGAGGCAAACATTTCTTAGCAGAAAAGTGTTCAAGAAATGACAGAGCATAAAAGTTTGGAAAATTTGCAGCCTGATGATGGGATAGAAAAGAAACACCCATTTTCTGGGGAGAAATTCAAGCCCAATGCAGAAATTTGCATAAGTAACAAGGAGCCAAATATTAATCACCAAGACAATGGGGAAAATGTCTCCAAGGCATGTCAGAGACCTTCATAGCAGCCCCTCCCACCAAAGCCCTGGAGGCCTAGGAGGGAAAATGATTTTGTGGGCCAGGCCCCGGGTCCCATGCTGGGCCCAGGGCCCCACTGCTCTGTGCAGCCTTGAGACATGGCGCCCTGTGTCCCAACTGCTTCAATGCCAGCTATGGCTTAAAGGGGACAACATACAGCTCAGGCCATTGCTTCAAAGGGTGCAAGCTCCAAGCCTTGGCAGCTTACACGTGGTGTTGGTGGGAGCACAGAAGACAAGAATTGAGGTTCAAGAACATCTGGCTAGATTTCAGAGGGTGTATGGAAATGCCTTGATGTCCAGGCAGAGGTGAGCTGCAGAGGTGAGCTGCAGAGGTGGAACCCTCATAGAGAACCTCTGCTAGGGCAGGGCAAAAGAAAAATGTGGGGTCAGAACCCCCACACAGTCCCCACTGGGCCACTGCCTAGTGGAGCTGTGAGAAGAGGGCCACCATCCTCCAGACCCCAGAATGGTAGATCCACTGATAGCTTACACTCTGCACCTGGAAAAGCCACAGACACTCATTGCCAGCCTTTGAAGCAGCTGGTAGGAGGGCTGTATCCTGCAAAGCCACAGGGGTGGCACTGCCCAAGGCAGTGGGAGCATACCTCTTGCATCAGCATGACTTGGATGTGAGACATGGTGTCAAAGGAGATTATTTTGGAGCTTTAAGATTTAATTACTCCCTTGTTGGATTTCAGACTTGCATGGGGGCCTGTAACCCCTTTGTTTTGGCCATTTTTTTTCCTATTTGAAATGGGTGTATTTATGTAATGCCTGTACCTCCATTGTATCTAGGAAGTAATTAACTTGTTTTGTTTTTACAGGCTCATAGGTGGAAAGGACTTGCCTTTTCTTAGATGAAACTTTGGACTTGGACTTTTAAGTTAATGCTAGAATGAGTAAAACTTTTGGGGACTGTTGGAAGGACATGACTGTGTTTTGAAATGTGAGGACATGAGATCTGGGAGTGGCCATGGACATCATGATATAATTTGGCTGTGTCCTCACTTAAATCTCATCTTGAATTGTAGTTCCTATAATCCCCATATGTCAGGGGAGGGACCCAGTGAAAGGTAATTTAATCATGGGCACGGTTATCCCCCATGCTGCTGTTCTCGTGATAGTTAGCAGGTTCTCACGAGATCTGATGGTTTTATAAGAGGCCTTTTCCTCTTTGCTTGACACTTCTCCATCCTGCCATCATGTGAAGAAGGACGTGTTTGCTTCCCCTTCCACCGTGATTGTAAGTTACCTGAGGTCTCCCAGCCAGGTGGAATAGTGAGTCAAACCTCTTTCCTTTATGAATGACCCAGTCTCAGGCAGTTTCTTATAGCAGTGTGAGAATGGATGAATACATTGAGTCTACTTTCTTGATTTATCTCCAAATGCCTTTCTTCTATATTGATTACTGATAGTTTGCTTTTCAGCTTCTTTTTTTTGATCAATTTTTGTTTTATCTGTTTACCACAGTTTTTTAAATTATTATACTTGAAGTTCTAGGGTACATGTGCACAACGTGCAGGTTTGTTACATAGGTATACATGCTTCTTGTGGGTAACTGTATGCTCCGCTCTGTATTGATTTTCTCAAAATGCTCACTCATTCTCATAACTTCAAATATCATCTTCATATGAAGGGCTTCCAAGTCCTTTGCCCAAGCCCCCACCAATATGTCTTTCCTTTCTTACTTCCAAATTCTGTCTTTCTATTTATCATTCTTCCAGTCTCCATGTGGGACTACTGGAAATAATGTAGATTGTTATTTTATGATATTTATCTAGTCCATGAATTCTGCCATTTCTTAGGCCCGCTACTTATTCTGTATTCTACTGCTATATTTTTAATCAAGGTCCTACCTCCTATGTTGATTGCTATAAAAACATTCAAATTGTTTTTTAAGAGTGCTTTCCCTCCATCAGGCTAGCAAACCCATAATTCTCCTATAACACCACTTTGCTTATACATCTAGGCTTTTTTCACTTAATGATCCATACCTGTAGAGTGCATGAGTGAACTGGGAAGCTTAGCTATGCCTCTCTGTGTACCAGATCTTCTCCAGATCTGAGTAACTATAATTGAGTATAAACTCTGGTATATTTTTCTCTTTGACCTAAATTTTTTGCATAAAATGAGATCTGAAGATAATAAGCATAAATATCAAAATTTTATAGGAACATGAACACTTAGATGAAAATTAAGTATCTTACTTAATAAGCTTGAATTTGTTTTTGCTAATCCCTGCCAAATTCAGTACTGGCTTATTTCCCCAGCATAAGTAGAAAAAGATCAGCTAACAATGTTGGACACTTTGGCAGGGTTAAAAGTATTTTACATATATATATTTATATAGGTTTATATAATATATATTTATGTGTTTGTGACATATAGATATATAAGCATATAAATGTTTATATATAAGTATATACATGTTTATTTATTTTTGAGACAGAGTCTTGCTCTGTTGTTCAGGCTGGAGTAAAGTGGCATCATCTCGGCTCACTGCAATGTGTGCCTCCTGGGTTCAAGAGATCCTTCTACCTCGGCTTCCCAAGTAGCTGGGACCACAGGCACGCACCACCATGCCCAGCTAATTTTTATAATTATTTATAGAAACAGGGTCTCACTATGTTTTCCAGGCTGGTTTCAAACTTCTGGGCTCAAATGAGCTGACCACTTTGGCCTCCCAAAGTACTGGGATTACAGCCATGAGCCCCCATGCCTATCCTATATTTATTTTTCATTCATGCATTTTAAAGCTTCTTGCAGGTTGATCAGTGACTTTAGAGAGGCCCCTGACCTCCTCATATAGTTTTTGAGAGAAATCATGTATTTAATCACAGTAACTTAACAATAGTGAATTGTAATTGCCAAACCTCAGTTCTTTAACCTGTTAAGAGTTTATTACTCATTGATGAAGCATCCAATTTGGAAATTCAAGCTTGGGTGACTCATTTGCATGACTCAGGAAGCATGATTCTTTCCTTCTAGTGGCTCCAACATTCCCTAGGGCCTTGGGGTAGTTGCTCTATTCTTTACATCTATCTGTGAGTGAGAATGATGAAAGAACATGGAGGATTACTTAAAACATTGTAACAACCAGGCCTGGACATGTCATATATTATTTTTATATACCTTTTACTGGTCACAACTAATTAAATGGCTTCACCCAGAGGGATTGAGAAATATAGTTCTTATGCCCAGGGTGGGAAAAAATGGGTTTGGTGAACATTGAGCCACTCTCAGTTACAGATAATGTTAATTTTGTCTTCTAAACAATCCGAATTTACACTTTCATTTCTCACTCATGTTTCTAGTTGCCTACGTTTCATAGGAAGGAAAATACATCTGTTAGTTCAACATAAATATCTTGGGCTAGAATAATCAAATTGCCTCCACATGTGTACACTGAACTGATCTGATAGTAATGTTTTTGGTAATGGTAGAGGAGGTTGGGGAGTGAAGATGAGTGTTGAATAAGTTAATCACAAAGTAAATGTGAGCTATTGATAAAATATGGCTGTTGGAAAACAATTTTTGAATTCAGTAAAAGTAGTTTGAACATGTATTCGCCATGTGTATATGTCTCAAATATTAGTATTTATTTCTTTTTAAAGATATAATTCACAGCATAAAATTTACCCTTTTAAAATTTATAATTTAGTGGTTTTAAAAATAACTGCATAGTTTTAATTCTGGAACACTTTTCTTTAGCACGAAAATGAACCCTTGTACTTATCAGCACTCTCCCCAGTTATTTTCTCTCCCTCACCCCTCGTAGGGATTTAATTTAATCCATAGATCACTTAAGGAGCATTGTCATTTTATCAATGTTGCCAATCTTCCAATTTATGAACAGTAGATGTCTTTCCATTTGTACAGGTGTTCTTTTTTCTTTTTACTATATTTTGTAATATTCAGTATATATTTTACAATTCCTTTAACATATTCCTAAGTATTTTGTTCCTTTTGATGCTATTGTAAATGAAATTGTGTTCTTAATTTTCTTTTCAGAATGTTATTTTCTAGTGTATGAAAATAAAATTTACTATTGTATTTTGCTTTTGTATTATGAAATTTTGGTAAACTTGTGTGTGTATGTGCATGTGTGCATTTTCATGAGTTTTCTGATAAAATCCTGAAAACCAGCTAGACAAATTTTAAAGGAGTTGTAACATGTGAACTTGTATATTATTAATTCTAATAGCTTCCTTGTGAATTCCCTAAGATTTTCCTGATAAGAGATTACATCATGTACAAATACAGATAGTTTTATTTCTTCCTTTCTAATTTCTATACCTATTTTTAATTTTATTTTTATTTTTTTGGTTTTCAATACCATTCTTTATTTTCTTTCCAACTCTTTTTTTTTTTTTTTTTTTTTGAGACAGAGAGTTGCTCTGTCGCCAGGCTGGAGTGCAGTGGCACAATCTCAGCTTACTGCAACCTCCATCTCCTGGGTTTAAGCGATTCTCCTGCCTCAGCCTCCCAAGTAGCTGGGACTACAGGTACGTGCCACCATGCCCAGCTAATTTTTGTATTTTTAGTAGAAACGGGGTTTCACCCTCATTCCACTATCCACCCATAACTAGGCCCCAGTGTCTGTAGTTCCCTTCTTTGTGTCCATGTGTATAAAAGGTTTAGCTCCCACTTATAAGTGAGAACATGCGGTGTTTGGATTTCTGTTTCTGTGTTAATTTGCTTAGTATAAAATGGTCTCCAGCTCCATTCTTGCTGCAAAGGGCATGATTTCACTTTGTTTTATGGCTGCATAGTGTTCCATGGTGTACATATACACTCGTTGATGGACATCTAGGTTGATTCCATCTGTTTTCTATTGTGAATAGTGCTGTTATTAACATACAAGTGCATGTGTCTTTATGGTAGAACAATGTATATTCATTTGGATATATACCCAGTAATGGGATTGTTGGGTTGAATTGTAGTTCCGTTTTAAGTTCTTTTAGAAATTTTCAAACTTCTGTACACAATGCCTAAACTAATTTACATTCCCACCAGCAATATATAATCATTCCCCTTTCTTTGCAACTTCATGAGCATCTGTAATTTTTTGACATTTTAATAATAGCCATTCTGACTGGTGTGAGATAGTATGTCTTTGTGGTTTTGATTTGCATTTCTCTAATGATTAGTGATATTGAGAATTTCTTCATATGCTTGTTGGCTATGTGTATGTCTTCTTTTGAAAAGTGCCTGTTCATGTCCTATGCCCATTTTTAAATGGGGATGTTTGTATTTTGCTTGTTAATTTGTTTGCATTCCTAATAGATGCTTGATATTAGATCTTTGACAGATGCACAGTTTGCAAATATTTTGTCTCATTCTATAGGCTGTCTTTTTATTCTGTTGATAGTTTCTTTAGCTGTACTGAAGCTCTGTAGTTTAATGAGGTCCCACTTGTCAATTTTTGTTTTTGTTCCAATTGCTTTTGGAGTTTTTTCAATGAAATCATTTCCAGGGCTTATGTACCAAATGGTATTTCCTAGGCTTGTTTCCTAGGGTTTTTAGAGTTTTAGTTTTTACATTTAAATCATTAATCCATCTTGAGCTGATTTTTTTATGTGGTGTAATGGAGGAGTCACGTTTCAATATTCTGCATATGGCTAGTGAGTTATCCCAGCACATTTATTGAACAGGGTGCCCTTTCTCCATTTCTTGTTACTGTTGACTTTGTCAAAGATTCGATGTTTATAGGTGTGCAGCTTTCTTTATGGGTGCTCTACTCTGTTCCATTGGTCCATGTGTCTTTTATTTGTACCAGTACCATGCTGTTTTGGTTACTGTAGCCTTGTAGTATAGTTTGAAGTCAGGTAGTCTGATGCTTCTGACTGTTCTTTTTGCATAGGATTGCCTTGGCTATTCTGTCTCTTTTTTGGTTCCATAAGAATTTTAGAGTAGTTTTTTTTCTAATTCTGTGAAAAATGTCATTAGTAGTTTGATACAGATAGCATTGAATCTGTAAATTATTTTGAGCAGTGTGGCCATTTTAACAATATTGATTCTTTCTATCTATTAGCACGGAATGTTTGTCCACTTGTTTCTATTGTTTGTGATTTCTTTCACCAGTAGTTTGTAATTTAGTCCAATATCTTTGAAGTACATTGATGCAAACATCTTAAAAAAAAACACAAAAGCAAATCCAACAGCACATCAAAAAGCTAATCTACCATGATCATGTAGGCTTTATTCCTGGGATGCAATATTTGTTTTACATCTGCAAATCAATAAATGTGATTCATCAAATAAACAGAACAAAAAACAAAAACCACACGATCATCTGAATTGACACAGAAAAGGCTTTTGATAAAATTCAATATTCCTTCATGTTAAAAGCCCCCAACAAACTAGTCATCAAAGGAACATACCTCAAAATAATAAAAACAATGCATGACAAATCCATAGGCAACGTAATTTTGAATGGGCAAAAGCTGGAAACTTTTCCATTGAGAACTGGAATAAGACAAGGATGCACATTCTCACCACTCCTATTCAACATAGTACTGGAGATCCTAGCCAGGGTAATTGGGAAAGAGAAATAAATGGAAGGCATCCAAATAGGAAGAGAGGAAGTCAGGCTATCTCTCTTTGCAGACAATATGATTATATGCCCAGTAAACCCCATAGTCTCTACACAAAGGCTTCTGGTTTTTGATAAACATCTTCAGCAAAGATTCAGCATACAAAATCAATGTGCAAAAATTAGTCACATTTCTTTTTTTAGAAAAATTTTATTTTAATTTCCGGGATACATGTACAAAACGTGCAGGTTTGTTACACAGGTTAATGTGTGCCATGGTGGTTTGCTGCACCTATCGACCCATCACCTAGGTGTTAAGCTCAGCATGCATTAGCTATTTATCCTGATGTTCTCCCTCCCCTTGACCCCCATAGGCCCTGGTCTGTGTTGTTTCCCTCCCTGTGTCCATGTGTTCTCATTGTTCAGCCCCCACTTATGTGTGAGAACATGCGGTGTTTGGTTTTGTGTTCCTGTGTTAGTTTGCTAAGGATAATGGCTTCCAGCTTCATCCATGTTCCTGCAAAGGACATGATCTTGTTCCTTTTTATGGCTGCATAGTATTTCCATGGTGCGTATGTACCACATTTTTTTTATCCAGTCTATCGTTGATGAGCATTTGGGTTGATTCCATGTCCATTCTGACTGGCATGAGATGGTATCTCATTGTGGCTTTGATTTGCATTTCTCTAATGACCAGTGATGTTGGGTTTTTTTTCATATGTTTGTTGGCCGCATAAATGTCTTCTTTTGAGAAGTGTCTGTTCATGTCTTTTGCCCACTTTTTGATTGAGTCATTTGATTTTTGTTATAAATTTGTGTGAGTTCCTCGTAGGTTCTGGATATTAGACCTTTGTCAGATAGAGATTGCAAAAATTTTCATTCATTCCGTAGGTTGTCCATTCACTCTGATGGTAGTTTCTTTTGGTGTGCAGAAGCTCTTCAGTTTAATTAGGTCACATTTGTCCATTTTTGCTTTTGTTTCCTGTGCCTATGTCTTGAATGGTATTGCCTCGATACCCTCTTCTAGGGTTTTTATCCTTTGGGGTTTTACATTTATGTCTTTAATCCATCTTGAGTTAATTTTTGTTTAAGGTATAGGGGAAAGGTCCAGTTTCAATTTTCTGCATATGGCTAGCCAGTTTTCCCAGTACCATTTATTAAATAGGAAATCCTTTCCCCATTGCTTTTGTCAGCTTTGTCAAAGATCAGATGGTTGTAGATATGTGGTCTTGTTTCTGAGGTCTCTATTCTGTTCCATTGTTCTATGTGTTTGTTTTGGTACCATTACCATGCTGTTTTGGTTAAATTAGTCACATTTCTACACATCAGTGACATCCAAATTGAAAGCCAAATCAAGAATACAGTCCCGTTCACAATAGACACACACACACATGCACACACACACACACACATACCCTAGGAATACAGCTAATCGGGGAGGTGAAAGATCTCTATTATTTATTTTTTTACTTTTTCTTGCCTATGTTGGTGTAAATTAGAACTTTTCATACAATGTAGAATAGAAGTAGCAAGAATAGACATGATTGTTTTGTTCTTAATATTGGAGGGAAAGGTTTCAGTCTTGCACTATTAAGTATGATGGTAGCTGCAATTTTTTATGGATGCCATTTAGCAGATTGAGAAAGTTCCTTTCTATACCTAGTTTCTTCAGTATTTTTTTATTATGAAATGGTGTTGGGTTTTGTGCAATGCTGTATCTATATCTATTGATATATCATGTAGATTTTGTCCTTTATTCTATTAATATAATATATTACATTGATAAATTTTACATTAATAGAACTTGGAACTCCTGGAATAAATCCCACTTCATCATGAAGTACAATTTTTTTACTGTATGGGTTAATTTGATTTGCTAATGTTTTGTTTAGGACTTTTGAGTCTATGTTAATGGAAATATTCGTCAGTAGAAATTGTTTTTCTTTTCTTTTTTTTTTTCTGGTGTTGGTATTAGGGTAAGTGTAGCCTCATAGGTTGAGTTGTAAAATGTTTCCTCCTCTTATATTTTGGAAGAATTTGTAAAGGAATGGTGTGAATTACTTTTTAAACAGTTGTTAGCATTTACCAGGGAAGACATCTGGTTGTAGGTTTTCCTTTGTGGAAAACTTTTTGGTTACTAATTTAATCTCTTTAGTTGTCATTGGTCTACTTAGATTTTCTCTTTCTTTTTGAATCAGTTTCAATACTTTGTGTCTTTCTAGAATTTTTCCTTTTCATCCAGATTATCTAATTTGTTTGCATATAATTGCTCATAATACTCCCTTGTGATCTTTTTAACTTCTGTACAGTAGATAATAGTGCCCCATTTTTATTGCTGTTCAGTCTAGCCTTTTGTTGTTGAGTCAAGCCAAAGATTTGTCACTATCTACTAATTTTTTAACCTATTATTTGCTCAATCTAGTTAACGATTTGTCAATATTTATTCTAAGAATTATTTTTTCTAATTTTTATTTCATTTATCTCTGCTCTAATTTTTATTATTTTCCTTATTCTGCAAGCTTTATATTTAGTATGCCCTTCTTTTTCTAGTTTTTAAGGTGGAAGGGTTAGGTTATTGATTTGAGGGTTGTTTTTTCTTTTTTAATATAGATAATTACATTCTTCTCAAGCATACATAAAACAGTTTTCAAGATAGACCTATAAATAATGTGTACACTTCTGTTGTGAGATAGAGTCCTTCTATAGATGTTTGGTAGGCCTAGTTAGTTTATGTTGTTGTTCAAGTCTTCTATTTCTTTGTTAATCTTCTTCCTGACAGCTCTATTTAGTATTAAAATGTAGTGCTGAAGTCTCCAACAATTACTGTTGATTTTTCTCTTTCTCTCTTCAATTATGTCAGTTTTCCATCATAAATTTTAGGACTCTTTTGTTAAGTGCTATATATTTATAATTGTTATATATTCTTCATGTAGTCCTCCTTTTAATATTCTGGTGTTTTTTTTTGTTATTGTTTACATGTTATCTTTTCCATGCTTTTACACTTAACTTATTTGTGTCTTTCATCTAGAGTGTGTCTATTCCAGAAAGCATATTGTTATATCATGTTTTTGTTTTTTAAAAAATTTAGTTTCATTTTGCCAATCTGTTCTTTGCTTGGAGTGTTTAATAAATTTACATTGAATGTAATTACTGATAAAGTAGGAATTGCATCTTCCATTTATTCTTTGTTTTCTACATGTCTTATTTATTTATTTTTTGTTCATCTATTTTTCCCTTATTGCCTTCTTTGGGTTAAATAGACATTTTCTGAAGTACCGCTTTAATTTATATTAGTTAGGGTTCTCCAGAGAAACAGATCCAATATGATGTGTTTGTGTATGTGTATATATAAGAAGACATATATTTTTAATGTATTTTTACATATATATAAAGGGATTTATTGTAAATAATTGTTCATATGATTATGAAGGCTAATCCCAAGATTTTCAGGATGAGTCAGAAAACTGGAGATCTAGGATTGCTGATAGTGTGGTCCTGGTTTGAAGACTGGAAGATTCGAGACCCAGAAAGAGCTGACGTTTCAGTTCAAGCCCAAAGGCAGGAAAAAGACTGATGTCCCATTCTGAAGGCTGTCAAACAGGAAGAATTATCTCTTACTTGGAAAAGAATCAGCCTTTTTGTCCTGTTTAGGCTTTCAACATGTTGGATGAGGCCTACCCACTTTAGGCAGGGAAATCTGCTTTACATAGCCTACCAAATTGAAAAGTAATGTCGTACAAAAATACTCAACATGAATAGCCAGAGTAATGTTTGACCAAATATCTGGGTGCACTATGGCCCAGTCAAAGAGACAGATAAAAACAACCATCACATAATTGCTTTGTCATTTATTTTGCTATGATTTTGAGTTATTTTCTTAGTGGCTTCTTTGGGGGGTTATAGTTAACATCTAAATTTATAACAATCTATCTCAGATTAATAATAATAAAATTTCACTTGTATACAAAGCTTTGCTTCTGTGTAGCTCCATTTTACTAGAAGATAATAGTTATAAACCAAGAAACATATTTATTCTGTCTTTTATATTTACACATGTAGTGACCGTGGAATATTACCTATGTAATTTAACCTATAGGTCATATATGTTACCTATGCCATGGAATGTGGTTTTCTTAATTCTTCAATGTGGATTCAAGGTAGTGCCTAGTGTGTTTAAATTTTAGCCTGAAGCACGCCTGTTTGTATTTCTCATAAATTAAGTCTGCTAGTGATGAATCATCTTAGCTTTTATTTGAGAATGTCTTAATTTGTCTTTCATTTTTGAAGGATCATTTTCCTGCGCATAGAATTCTTGGTCTTTTTCTTTAAAACAGAGGTCCCCAACCCCCGGGCCACACGCTGGTAGTGCCGGTCTGTGGCCTATTAGAGACCAGGCTACTCAGCAGGAGGTGAGTGACAGGTGAGTGAGCATTACTACCTAAGCTCTGCCTTCAGTCAGATCAGTGGTGGCATTAGATTCTCATAGGAGAATCTAACTCTATTGTGAACTGTGCATGTGAGGGATCTAGGTTGCTTACTCCTTGTGAGAATCTAACTAATGCCTGATGATGTGAGGTGGAACAGTTTCATCCCAAAACCATACCTGCAACCCTGTCTGTGGAACAATTATCTTTCACAAAACCAATCCCTGGTGCCAAAAATTTAGGGGGCCACTGCTTTAATACACTGAAATTGTCATATTCCCACCTTGTGTCCTGCATGGTTTCTAATGATAAATCAGCTGTTAGTATTAGTGAGGATTCCTTGTATACAATGATTCACTCCTCTCTTGCTGCTTTCAAGGTTCTCTCTTTGTCTTTCTAGTTTGATTATAATGTGTGTCTGTGAGTATCTCTTCGGATTCATCTTACTTGGTGTTTATTGAGCTTCTTATATGAGTAGATTCATATATTTCATCAACTTTAGAAATATTTTAGCCATTATTTATTCAAATATACATTCTGCCCTAATATATCTTTCCTCTCCTACTGAGACTCACATTATGCCTATGTTGGTATGCTTGGTGGTATCTCAAGGGACTCTTAGGCTCCGTTCAATTTTCTTCATTTTGAAATCTTTCCGTTTCTCAGATTCAATAATCTTAATTGACCTGTCTTAAGGTTTACTGATGTATTCTTTTTCTGGCTCAATTCTGCTATCAAGACTCACTAGTAATTTATTTAGCACAATTTAAACTTCAGAATGTCTATTTGAGTCTTTAAAATAATTTCTGTATCTTTACTGATATTGTCTGTTTGGTGATACATTTTTATACCTTCTTTGCTTCTTTCGGCGTGGTTATCCATAATTCTTTGAGCAATTTTTAAACAGCTGATTTAAATTCATTGTCTATTAAGTTCAATGTTATGTCTTCCTCAGGAACAGTTTATGTTAACCATTTTTTTTAATCCATGTATGGACCATACCTTTTTTTTCATATACCTCATAAGCTTTTACTGAAAACTGGCCATTGGGTATAGTATAGCTTGGAAACTATGGAAACCAAATTTTTCCCCTCTTCAAGATTGTTGTTATTTGTTGTTGCTGGTTTGCTGACTTTTCGAAAATAATTCTATGATGTTTGTATTCTTTGTCTTGCATGGCCACTGAAGTCTCTGCTCTATTAGCTTTGTCATCACCTATGTTGGCCAGAAATTTCCTTGCCTGCAGCCATTAAGTGTCATTTTCTTTTCTTAGGGGTTCTGTGTTGTTATGGCATATCTTAAAGACAGGCAGTTTACTTCTTTGCCTTAGTATTTTATTTTCTGTTTCTACAGAGCCTCAGGATTAGCCAGTGGTGTGTGTTTAGGGCCTTCTCATTCTTTTTTTGAGCTTGAGAACAATTCCACACAGGTATATGGCTTTCTAGATTCCAAAGAATAAGCTGCCTATGAAATCTTCCCGAGCTTTTCCTTTTAAGCTCTGTTGTTCACATCAATTCTTGTCCTCTTCCCCATGCAGCTGTGATATTAAACCATTACTACTATTATTTTTTACCAGTGCTTCCAGGGAAAAGTTGTTCTTATTGGGTAAGCTGTGAGTAAGGTCCAAGAAAGATAGCTTCTCAGAATGAGGTCTTCCAAGAAACCCCAAGAATCATAAATAATGATAAATTCTGAGGAAATGGAGCTTTGAAATAGCTCCAACACTATTCTTACTCCATTAGATACCAATCTGCTGCTTTTCACAATGACTGCAGGATGTTGATTTTCAAGGGTGCTACAGAGCTGAGAAAGGGGAGGGTGGGAATAGAGCAAGTTAAATGCCAAAAATTTTGTTCTTACTTAAATTCTTTTTTTCTGGAATAAATTATCTCTGATCAATGCAAACCTTTGTTTCATTTCCATAATCCTGAACAAATGTATTTTGACAAATTTTACCAGGTGTAAAGATACTATGTACAGGAAAAGAAAACTACGGACCAATATACCTGATTTATATATATATATATATATATATATATAATTTTTTTTTTGAGACAGTGTCTCACTCTGTCATCTAGACTGGAGTGTAGAGGTGTGATCTCAACTCATTGCAACCTCTGTGTCCCAGGCTCAAGCAATCCTCCCACCTGAGCCTCTAGAGTACCTGAGACTACAGGCATCCCTGATGAATGTTGACATAAGAATCCTTAACAAAATATTAGCAAACTCTCAGGCCTGGGCTATCGAACAGCATTTGTGGACCCCTCCCTTGGCCAGAGGGGAGTCTACTGCCCTGAAGGGTGAGTCCCAGTCCTGGCAGCATTCATCATAAGTTGTCGGAAGAGCCCTTGGGTTTTAAGGTGAACATCATCAGTGGCCTGGCAGAACCCCATGTGGTCGGTGGTAGTGGTGGCCACAGGGAGAGGCTCCTCTGCCTGTAGAAAGGAAAGAATGGGAAGAACTTTTGTACTGTGGTTTGAGTGCTAGCTTAGTAACAGTAGAACAGAACAGCAGGTAAATTTCTAGGGTTTTTTTACTCTAATTCCTGGTTCCTAGACAGTATCTCTGGACCCACCCAGGGTCTTGGTAAATTCACCACCCTGAAGGGAAGGACACAAACCTGGCTGGCTTCACTGCCTGCTAGTCATAGAGCTCCAGGGCCTTGGGCGAAAATAAGTGGTAGCCAGGTAGTGGTTACAGTGGGCCTTGAGTGAGATCCAGTGCTATTCTGACTTCAGTTCTGGCCTACTGGAGTCCCAGTGGTGGTGGCCAAAAGGGTGCTTGCATCAACGCACCCCCAGTTTCAGGAGGCTCAACACAGAGAGACTCAGTTTTCTGTGGAGAATGTAGGGGAAAAAAACAAGAGTCTCTGCCTGGTAATCCAGATAATTCGTCCAGATCTTATCCATGACCACCAAAGTCGTACTTCTATGAGTCTGCAAAAACCACAGCATCACTGGGTTTTGGCTCCAAGTCCCTTTAACTATCTGGAAAGCCTTCTCAAGAAGGACAGGCACAAATAAGCCCAGACTGCAATGACTACATTAAATACCTAGCTCTTAAACGCCCAGATACTGATGAATATCAGTGATGAATACCTATAAGCATCAAGATCATCCAGAAAAATATGTTCTCAACAAACAAACTAAATTAAAAACTGGAAACAATCCTGGAGAAAGGCAGATATGTGACCTTTCAGACAGAGAATTCAAAATCACCGTGTTGTGGAAACTCAAAGATATTCTAGATAACACGGAGAAGGAATTCAAAATTCCATTAGACAAATTTAACAAAGAGATTGAAATAAATAAAAAAAATCTAGCAGAAATTCTGAAGATGACAGTGCAACTGACATACTGAAGGATGCATTAGTCTTTAACAGCAGAATTGATCCAACAGAAGAAAGAATTACTGAGCTTAAATACAGACCATTTGAAAATACACGGTCAGAGGAGACAAAAGAAAAAATAATAAAAAGAATGAAGCATGTCTGCAAGATCTAGAAAATAGACTCAAAAGGGCAAATCCAAGAGTTATTGGCCTGAGAGAAAAGATAGAGAAAAAGATAGGGATAGAAAGTTTATTCAAAGGGATAATATCAGAGAACTTCCCAAACCTAGAGAAATTGATCAACATTCAAGTATAAGAAGGTTTTAGACCCCTAAGCAGATTGAACCCAAAGAAGACTACCTAAGGCATTTAATGATTAAACTGCCAAAAGTCAAGGATAAACAAAGGATACAAAAGCAGCAATAGAATAAAAAACAAATAACATGCAGCAGAGGTCCAATATGTCTTGCAATTGACTTTTTACTGAAAACTTCACAGGCCATGAGAGAGTGGCATGACATATTTAAAGTGCTGAGGGAAAAATACTTTTATCAAAATAGTATATCTGGTGAAAATGTCCTATAAGCAAGAAGAGGAAAGAAAGCCTTTCCCAGACAAACTAAAGCTTAGGGATTACATCAACATCAGATCTGTCCTTCAAGAAAAGCTAACAGGAGTTCTTTAATCCTAGAGAAAGGGATGTTAATGAACAAGAAGAAACCATCTGGAGATACAGAACTCACTGATAATAGTAACCACACAGAAAAACACAGAATATTATAACACTGTAACTGTGGTGTGTAAACTACTCTTAAGTAGAAAGACTAAATGATATACCAACAGAAATAATAGCAAAATAACAACTTTTTCAAGACATAGACTGTACAATAAGACATTAAGAGAAACAACAAAAAGTTAAAAAGCTGGGAGATGAAGTACAGAGTTTCATTAGCTTTTTTGTGTGTTTATTGTTTGTGCAATCAGTGTTAAGTTGCCATCATTTAAAAATAATGGGTTGTAACATAGTATTTGCAAGCCTCATGGTAACCTCATATTGAAAAATATACAGCAGATGCACAAAAAATGAAAAGAAAAAAATTATACCACCAGAGAAAGTAACCTTCGCTTTTAAAAGGAAGGAAAGGAGAAGAGTCTCAGAAAAAAAAAAAAACAGAAAACAAATAACAAGTGGCAAGAGTAAGTACCTACTTATCAATAATAACATTGAATGTAAATGAACTAAACTCTTCAATAAAAAGACATAGCGTGGCTAAATGGACGAAGGAAACAGTACTCAATGATCTGTTATTTACAAGAATCACACTTCACCTATAAAGATACACATGCACTGAAAATACAGGGATGGAAAAAGATATTCAATCACAATGGAAACCCAAACAGAGCAGGAGTAGCTATACTTATACAAGACAAAATAGATTTTAAGGCGAAAAATGTAAGAAGAGACATGGAAGGTCATTATATAATGAAAAAGGGGTTAATTCCACAAGATGATGTAATGACTGCAAATATATATGCACCCAACATTGGAGTGCCCAGATATATAAAGCAGATATCATGAGAGCTAAAGAGAGGGATGGATTCCAGTCCAATAATAGTTGGAGAATTCAACACCCTACATTCAGCATTGGACAGATCTTTTAGATACAAAATCAACAAAGAAACATTGGACTTATTCTTCACTTTAGACCAAATGGACGTGATAGATATTTACAGAGCATTTCATCCAAAGGCTTAGAATACACATTCTTTTACTCAGCCCATAGACCATTCCCAATGATAGACCATATGTTACGTAACAAAATGAGTCTGAAAGCATTACAAAATGGAAATTATCTGAAGCATCTTCTCTGGCCACAATGGAATAAAACTAGAAATCAATAAGAAAATAAATTTGAAAACTATACAAACACGTGGAAATTGAACAATATGCTCCTATTAGAATACCAATGACATCCTTCACAGAAATAGAAAAGAACCATCCTAAAATTTATATGGAACGACAAAAAACCCAGAATAGCCAGAGCTATTCTAAGCAAAAAGTACAGAACTGGAGGAATTATATTATCTGACTTCAAATTATACTACAGAGGCCAGGCGCAGTAGCTCACACCTGTAATCTCAGCACTTTGAGAGGCTGAGGCAGGTGGATCACATGAAGTCAGAAGTTCAAGACTGGCCTGGCCAACATGGTGAAAATCTACTAAAAATACAAAAATTAGCCGGGCGTGGTGGCATGTGCCTGTAATCCCAGCTACTCAGGAGGCTGAGGCAGGAGAAGTACTTGAACCCAGAGGCAGAGGTTGCAGTGAGCCGAGACTGTGCCACTGCACTCCAGCCTGGGTGACAGAGTGAGACTCCATCTCAAAAGAACAAAAACAAAAACACACAAAAAAACACAACAACAACAACAACAACAATTATACTACAGAGGTATAGTAACCAAAACAGCATGGTACTGGCTTTAAAACAAACAACAGAACAGAATAGAGAACCCAGAAACAAATCCACACACCTACAGTGAACTCATTTTTGACAAAGGTTCAAGAACATGCACTGGGGAAAAGAGACAGTGTCTTCAATGAATGGTGCTGGGGAAACTGGAAATCCATATTCATAATAATGAATCTAGACCTCTATCTCTTGCCATATACAAAAATAAAATCAAAATGAATTAAATTCTTAAATCTAAGACTCCAAGCTATAAGCTTACTACAAGAAAACTTTGGAAAAACTCTCCAGGTCATTGGTCTGGCTGAAAATTTCTTGAGCAATACCTACAAGCATAGGCATCCAAAGCAAAAATGGTCAAATGGGATCACATCAAGTTAAAAACCTTCTGCACAGCAAAGGAAACAACAGAGTGAAGAGACAACCCACAGAATGAGAGAAAAATTTGAAAGTTATGCATCCGACAAGGGATTAATAACCAGAATATATGAGGTACTTAAACAACCCTAAATGTAAAAATCTAATAATCCCATCAAAAATGGACAAGAGATTTGAATAGACATTTCTCAAAAGAAGACATACAAATGGCAAACAGGCATATGAAAAGATGCTCAGCATCATTGATCATCACAGAAATGCAAATCAAAACTACCATGTGGTATCATCTCACCTCAGTTAAAATGGCTTGAATCCAAAAGACAGGCAATAACAAATGCTGGCAAGGTTGTGGATAAATGGGAACTGTTATATACTGTTGGTGGAAATGTAAGTTAGTACAACTACTATGAAAAACAGTGTGAAGATTCCTCAAAAAACTAAAAATAGAGCTACTATGTGATCCAGCAATCCAACTATTAAGTATATATCCTAAAGAAAGGAAATTAGTATATTGAAGATATCTGCATGGGAGATATCTGCACTCCCATGTTTGTTGCAGCACTATTCACAATAGCCAAGATTTAGAAGCAACCTAAGTGTCCATCAACAGATGGATAAAGAAAATGTTGTACTTATACACAATGAAGTATGCTTCAGCCATAAAAGAGAATGAGATCCTGTCATTTGCAACAACATAGATGGAACTGGAGGTCACTATGTTAAGTGAAATAAGCCAGGCACAGAAAGACAAACATCACATGTTTTCACTTATTTGTGGGAGCTAAAAGTCAAAATAATTGAACTCATGAAGAGGAAAAGTAGAAGATGGTTACCAGAGACTGGAAAGTGTAGTAGGAGTTGGGAGAGAGGTGGGGATGGTTATTGGGTACAAATAAAATAGGTAGAAAGATGAATAAGACCTAGTATTTGATCACATAACAGGATGAATATAGTAAATAATAATTTGTTTCAACATTTTAAAATAACTAGAAGACTATAACTGGATTTTTTAATAACACAAAGGAAAAATGCTTAAGGGGATCAATGCCCCATTTTCCATGATGTGATTATTATGTAGTCCATGTTTGTATCAAAATATCATATGTAACTCATATATATGTGTGTATATATATCATATATATATACCTACTATGTACCCACAAAAAATTAAAAATTATAAATTAATGAAAATGTTAGCAAGCTAAATTCAATAGAACCTTAAAAGTATTACACATCAATACTATGTAGGATGTAGTCCTGGAATTCATGGATGATTCATCATATGACAGTCAATCAGTGTAATACACAACTTCCACAAAGTAAAGGACAAAAAGTACATGTACTTTTCAATTGATGTAGAAAAACAGTGTGAAAAAGAACCCAACCCACTTGCATGATAAAACACACTCATCAAACTAGGAATAGAAGGAAACGAACTCAATATATTAAAGGATATATTTGAAGAGCCTGTAGCTAACATCATACTCAATGGTGAAAAACTCAAAATTTTTCCTCTGATACTAGGAATATCAGGAAGAAGCCTAAGATGTCCAGTCTTACCACTTCTATAGTAGTAGAAGTCCTAATCAGAGCAGTTAGGCAAGAAAAAGAAATAAAAAGACACCCAAATGTGAAAAGGGGAAGTAAACTTATCTGTGTTTGCAGATGACATAGTTATTTTTTGTAAAAACCTGAAGATTCTACAAAAAACACCTGTTAGAACTAATAAACAAATTCAGTAAAGTTGCAATATATAAGACAAATGCCAAAAATCAGTTGTGTTTCTATACAGGAAATTTGGGGATTTATCATTCTACATTTCTTATTATAGAACTTTACTTACCATAAGAATTTGAGATCTTTCAATAATATATTAATGTGTATTATGAATGTTTAAAATAAGGGATTTATTGTGGAGCAACTAAAAAACTAGTACTCTACAGAATATATTTTAAAGTAAGCTTCTCTAGAGTCATTTTTCTGGGAGACTAGTCCACTGACCACTGAGGGCCCCTGAGACCCTTTAAGGGGTCTGTAATATCAAAATTATTTTACAATAATATCAGGACTTTTTTGTCTTTTTCATTATGTTGACATTTGTACAGATAGTGCAAAATTAATGGTGGGTAAAACTGCTAGAGCTTCAGCATAAATTGAGGCAGTATCACCAGAACATTTCAGTAATTATATTTTTCATTGCCTAAAACTTGCAGTTTGAAAACAGGAATATAACAAGGAAAAGTCCAAGTTGTACTTAGAAATATCCTTGATGAAGTAGTCAAAATTATTAATTTCATAAAATGTCAATTTTTAGCACACATTTGCAAATATTCTGTGTGAAAAAATGGGAATTATGTATAGAGTACTACTGCCTATCATAGTATTTTAATTATGTCAAAAAGAAAGCACTTGTGTGATTGTTTGAATTGCTAGTTGAACTGGCCAAGTTTTTTATGGAACACCATTTTTCCTTAAAGGACTGTCAAAATATGTTTAGTTACACTTAGGTATTTGGCAGATTTTTAAAAGACAGATAAAGTGAGCTTTTCACATCAAGGAAAGCAAAAGAGTATTTGTTGACGATGATAACATTTGTGCTTTCTAGTGAAAATTAAGATTTTGGAAAATTTGTATCCATCACTGAGAGGTGACAGATTCATAATTAAAAAAAAATTTTCTCAGGTGAGTGATGGTGATATTAATGTGATATTTTGATATTATGAAATGAAAGGTGTCAATATTTGGAAGATCTGCATAACTCAACCAGTATTTTCTAAATGAATAATACATGAATGTCACAAAATTAGGCTTGGATAAAAAGGTACATTCAAAGTGCAAAATAAACCAAAAAAATTAAAAGCCACTGCTCTAAAAGAAGTGCTTAAGAAAATGAAATCCAAGGACCTCTGAGTGTTTTTTTTAGAGTATTAGTGTTTATTATATATCCATGTCTTTTACAGACTCTTCTGACAATATCTTCCAAAAGTTAAATTATTCTCAAAGTTCCTCTCATTAAAAGTAGCAAATTGTTTCAATATATTTTGTATTAATAGGTATATCAAACTTTGATCAAATCCCTTGGTTGAAAACCCTTATTCATCAAAGAATATTAGGATTAGAAGAGGCCTTAGAAATCATCTATTTCAGTGATTGTCAAACATTGTCTGCAGATCCGCAATTAAATTACTTTAGGAGCTTGAGTGTTATAGATTCCTAGGCCTTCCCCTTGGGGATTTTCATTCAGTAAAGGGAGGGGGCCCCAAAAGTCTGTATTTTATAAATTCTCTTCAAAATTATCCTTATACCTAAACAGGTTTGAATTTAATAATCTGGTTCAACTTGTTATTTCCTAGGCAGGGTTTGGCAAATTATGACCAGTGGGCCAAATCCAGCCCAGCACCTGTTTTTTTAAATAAAGTTTATTGGAACATAGCCATGGCCATTTGTTTATGTATTGTCTATTGATGCTTCTGTGCTACAAGATACTGGGGGAACCTGCCCCCAATATTTCAACGTAGGTTCTTTCTATTTTCCATAAGTGTCGGCTGGCTGAGAAATAAAGAGAGATAGTACAAAGAGAGGAATTTTACAGCTGGGCCACTGGGGGTGACATCACAAATCAGTAGGACCGTGATGCCTGCCTGAGTCTCAGACCAGCAAGTTTTATTAAGGGTTTCAAAAGGGGAGCGGGTGTAAGAACAGAGAGTAGGTACAAAGATCACATGCTTCAAAAAACAAAAGGCAGAATTATTAGAAAGGGTCTAACAAAGATCATATGCTTCTGAGGGAACAGGACAAAGGGCAAAAGCAGAACTACTGATAAGGGTCTGTTCAGCATCTTGATAAACATCTTAAATAACAGAAAACAGGGTTCGAGAGCAGAGAACCGGTCTGACCACAAATTTACCAGGGTGGAGTTTTTCCCCGCCCTAGTAAGCCTGAGAGTACTACAAGAGACCAGGGCGTATCTCAGTCCTTATCTCAACCGCATAAGACAGACATTCCCAGAGTGGCCGTTTATAGACCTCCTCCCAGGAATGCATTCCTTTTGGTGCATGTGATCTTTGTACCTACTCCCTGTTCTTACACCCCCTCCCCTTTTGAAACCCTTAATAAAAACTTGCTGGTCTGAGACTCAGGCGGGCATCACGGTCCTACCGATATGTGATGTCACCCCTGGCAGCCCAGCTGTAAAATTCCTCTCTTTATACTGTCTCTCTTTATTTCTCAGCCGGCCGACACTTACGGAAAATAGAAAGAACCTACACTGAAATATTGGGGGTGGGTTCCCCCAATATCAAGAGCTGAGTTTAGCAGTTGCAACAGAGAATTCTATGGCCAATAATACATAAAATATTTACTACACAGACCCTTACGGAAAGAGTGTGATGACCCCTGTGCTATAAGAAAAATAGTAAACTTAGGAGTTATAAGGATTTTCTACTGGGTAGTGTCTCAGTATGTTCAGGCTGCTATAACAACATATGGTAGACTGGGTAAGTTGTAAAGAGCAGAAATTTATTGCTCACAGTTTCAGAGTCTGGGAAGTCCGATGTCAAGGCACCAGAAGATTCAGTGTCCAGTGAGGGACCATTCCTCATAAATAGTGCCTTCTGTGTGTTCTCACATGTTGGGAGGGTAAAAGGAGGGTCTAAAAAACTCCCCCAGAGCTTCTTTTATAAAGGCACTAATTCCATTTGTCAGGGAAAAGCCCTCATAACCTAATCACCCCCTAAAGTCCCCAACTCTTAATATCATCACCATGGGAGTTAAGATTCAACATACAAATTTAGGGAGGACACAAACATTCAGAATATAGTAGGTAGTTAAGAGAAGTAAGGCTAGAATTAGGTCCTTTAACACTGATCCAATGCACTCTGCAGTATGCCTACAGTGTCTTCAACACTAATGGCAAGTTTTTTTTTTTTTTTTTTTGGTGCTGATACTAAACTTAGAACATAGTTCTGTTAAATAGTAAACTACCATTTTCCGGTTTGTATAATTTAGATTTGAAGTTGATATTTCCCAGAACAAACTTGTTATTCTGCAGCAAGTGGGCAAAAAGGTGGGTTTTTTTTCCTTGTTTGTTTGTTTTTTGCTTCCAACTAATTCACAGTGGTCCAAAATTTATGGTTTTTCAATAGCCAATTTATAGCAGAATGACCAAACCGTGATAATTGCTGCCATTTATTATTATTTTTTCTTTCTTTTTTTTTTTTTTTAAAGGCAGGGTCTCGCTTTGTCACCCGAGCTGGAGTCCAGTGGTGTTAACATAGCTCACTGCAACTTCTAACTACTGAACTCAAAAGATCTTCCCAACTCAGCTTTTCAGGTAGCTGGGACTACAGGTGCATGCCACCATGCCTGGTTAATATTTTAAATTTTTTGTAGAGACAAGGTCTTGTTATGTTGCCCAGACTGGTCTCAAACTCCTGGCCTCAGGTGATTATCCTGCCTCAGCCTCCCAAAGCACTGAGATTACAGGCATGAGCCAACACACCTGGCCTGTTTTCTGCTCTGTATTGCAAGTACTAGAAACTTTATATACATAATTATAGTGATTTTAAAATTTCCTCCCCTATTCCTTCACTACCCAAATTTCTTTAAAAGCAGATCTGCATTTATCTCTTGTATATATTGGCCTTCCCCATAAGCTTAAATTTGAAGAAAAGTCTTTGAAGCTAAAAAAAGAAATACATGTGAACCGTGCCATTATTTCATCTACTACTCATAACTCTCCTATGAAATAGATAGTATGCTCATTTTAAAGGTGAAAAAATTGTTATCTGTGACCTTAAGTCTGAAACAAATTATGGAATTTGAACTCAATTCTGTAGACCGTACAGGTTGTATTCATAATAGTACATCATTTTGCCAAACTGTAGGAATGCAGTTCTAGAGAACTCTTACAAGAGTTCTTAAAATGGAGAAGATGATAGAAGGATGATATTGATATTCTCCAGGATAAGATGAGAAAAGAAGAAATCAAAATATTTGCTTTGATAGCTCATCATTATATTTACAAAGCTCTCTTTGTGGGTACATCTAACCCAGGTAATTTTAATTCCTTATTCCTGTGGGTCACCATCCATTTATTTCTTCTGGTGAGACAAAGTAGATTAGGTCTACTAGCATGGGAAAAGGAAACTGCAGTATGATTATGCAGAGTGTGGTATTTTGGCTTTACAAAGAATAATTCATCTTTGTCGCACCATTTCTCAATGTCAGTATTCAGTGTTTTGGGGCTTGGCCAGATAATTGTCAGTAGAATGTATCTGTTATCAGAAGTTTCTGCTTGCTGAAAAGACCCAAGTTTCAGTCCTTTTCTTTTTTTCTTGCACTTCAAGACATGAACCATAGCTTTCGCTTAGATCACCTCACTAATCCAGTAGTGTCTCTTGATCCATATTTATTTCTGTTCTATATAGATTCTAGTAATCTCTCAGTCACAAAGAAAAAGAAGATTGAGTGACTCTGGAAATTCAGTCTCAATACTTGGAAAATAGCACCTGCATATTTAAAATATGAGAGCCGCTTATCATAGTGTAAGTTTGTGTAGTCAAATGGAATGAGGATGAGCTTTGAAGTTTGAAAGATGTGGATTAAAATGCTATTTTCAACATTGATTAGTGATGTGATCTACGGCTAGCTGCTTTACCTCTCTGAGCCTCAGTTTTCTTATGTGTAAAATGAGGATAATTATATCTATCTCATAATATATATCTCACAAATACATATACACAAACAGAGAGAGAGGGAAAATACTTATAAAGAACAGTGGCAACACAAATTAATTTATGTAAAAGATTTAGAAAGGTACCTAATAAATGCTCAATAAATATTACATCTCAAATTATTATAATACAGGAAATAATCATTAAACATTTTGGATTTTGAAATATCCTTTCTTATTTCAACCATGACAATTAGTATGTGCTTTACTGAAATCACTAAGACCTTATAGGTTAAAACCAAAAATCACAATCTTATTTTAAAGAGAGTATTTCTTCACTCAAGCTCTAAAAATACAATTGTGGGGACTAGCTTTGTAGACAGTGATTTAGGGAATGTCTTAATTTTTTTTATAGAAGAACAGTGTATAATGGGGGGTTTTAGGACGCATTTTAATATTTTCATAGTTTAAATTTATTTTCTCTACCCATGAATATCTATTTTCTCATCTCAAGCATTTTTATCCACTCACACCTCTTTTTTGTTGTTGTTTTTTTATAGCTACTGGTAGTACAGGTTGATCATCCAAAATCCAAAAAGTCAAATCTTGAACTTTTTGAGTGCCCACATGATACTCAAAGGAAATACTCATTGGAGCATTTGGGATTTCAGATCTTCAGATTAGAGAGACTCAACCTGTAAGTGTAATGCAAATGCTCCAAAATCTGAAAGAAATTCGAAATCTGAGACAATTCTGGTCCAAAGGCTTGTAGATAAGGATTACTCAACCTGTAATGGGAAAAGTAATTGAATCATTTCACATTGGAAGAAGTGTGTTTAATTCTTAAATAGAAATATTACTGGATTTGATGATACATGGAAGCATTTCAAAATCTGGTTGGTGCAAACTTTATTTCTTTACTTTCTTTCTAATGTTTTTCAGCTCACCATCTTTTGATGAGGTTTTATGCCCAAAAGACCTGAAAACAATAAGTAGAAATAGTTCCCATAGTGCCTGTTGTTTCTGACAAATACTTGGGTTTATAAAATTACATTCTGTTATAGAAGCACTTTACATTTGCCAATGATGTTTTAAAAGAAAATGTTGATATTTTGAATATGACTGAAGAAGCCATTCTGCTGTAATCACAGTCACCAGTTCCCTCAAAAAAAAAGAAAGAAAGAAAAAAGCCCTGGATGAATAGAAACAGCAGTTCTATTGTGCAAAAACTGAAACAAAAACTTTATAAAAAATTTACTTGGCATGTTATAACCCTAGTCTTCAGATAAATAATGTTTGAATTCTTTCTTTGTGCGTCTTTTTTTTTTGCACTTGAGAAAGTGCATTTGCATGTGAATTGAAGAAAGCAAAATTATATTCCAAGGTTGATGAAAATAAATTACTGATTGGCTCTTTAACTGGGCAAACACTATCTGAGCCACTTTATCCACTTATTTTCAGCTTCCACATTAACTTAAACCTTTGCTTCAGTGAAAATAGTGTTTGTAGTATGAAGTTCTAAGTTGGACTGTATATTACTTCTTGATCTATAAAGGAAGAAAATGTCTTAACACCTGGCCCTGTGGGCATCCTTCTTTACAGGGTTGACTCTTAAAAAAATTATGAAGTAAGACAGAGGTTTTCTTTAGTACTGGTACTCCTTTCTGCAAGATACCCAGTGCCCTCATGAAATGGTGGTAGTTCTCACTTTGATCCCCATTCATTCATGCCCTTCTAATTCAATGACTTATTCCCTTCTCTCAATTACAACTTTCGTAGATAATATACTTGTGTCATCTTCCCTTAGGACATAATCTCAAATAGCTCTATTTTTCAGGCAGCTAACATAAAGGAATGAAATAAGTCAAGTAGGAACTTTAAACAAAAGCAAATCTCCTGCCTATCTAAAGGGAACAATAGATGATTGCTGCGTGGGAATATTGACTCTATATTGTGACATTGTTCAATCTTCCATGAAAAGCCAATGACATTTTAAACAGTAACTTGTTTGTTTTATTAGTACTTTCAACCAGTTGTTGTTGTTGTTGTTGTTTTAACACTGTTCTGGATCATACTGTATGAGTTATATAAAGCTCATCTATGGGCTTCTTGGAACTTGAAAAGCCACCAGTTTGTAACCTCTTTTTTAGGGAGCTTACGTTCTGGCTTTCGGCTCTGGGTGATAATGGCTTAATAACATAAATTGCTGTTATTATAATTTGTAATTTATGTATTTTTCATTTCTCCATCTGGTTATGAATTTATGAAATATTTAGTATACAAATATGACACATTGACTTTGGTTACTGTACTCAGCACTGGAAATTTAGTCTAATTTTCCCTTTCCCCAAGGATCTAAGAATTTAATGTGAGAGTACGAAGATAAACAATCACAAGGCAGCAAGATGAATGTCATGAGAGAAGGACATACAGTGTATAACAGTAGCACAGTAGAGAGATACCTAACTTTCTCAGTTAATACAGTCTCTTAAACGAGTAAAATGACTCTCTCCCTTCAGCAGGTCTCCTACAGGAGATGCTAATGGCAGGTTATTCAGGAAACCTGACATGCCAGTGGAGGAGAGATTTGTGGGCAAATGGGCCTTTCAGTTCCTCCTAACTAGAGCATTTTTGTCATTTGGAAATTGTAAAAGATGATGCTTTCATTTTACCCTTTGGCATCTAATGAGCATTATTTCTAAAGTGAAATGCTCAGAAGAGTCAATAGGCTATTCCCTTTTTATATTGCTTTGACTAGGTGTCAGCAATTCCAATCGTTATCAGATCATTTATTGCTCTGAGAAAATCCCTTGACAAATTCAGAGATTAATTTGTTGTTGATGGGCTACTCAGGAGATATTTCTACTTCTTCCATAATACAGAGAGGTGCTCACAGCTCAGGACATATTTGGTATTATGGCTTTGTATGAAATATTAGTATCTAAGAGGAGGAAATCAAAGTGAAACCTTGAGTTGGTTTCAAATCAAAACCAAATCTTCAATACTGTCAAAATTCCCAGCTTTCTTTACTGCAAGGGGAGTTCATGCAGAGAATAGATAAGAGTGTCCAGTAAATAAGTAGTTTTTAGATAAAACTACAAAATGAAAGCACTCAACTGATGGATGGGAAATGTGATTTGTTTACCTTGAGTTGATATTATGTTTTATGGGAAGTGAGTTAATATCTGCCCTGTATACATACTGAAGTGCAAACAGGTACATTTTTAAAAAGTGTCCATTTGCCAATGAGTTTCTAGAACTTTAAGGAAAAATTAGTATTAGGTGCTGAGTTGTTGTTCAAAGAAAACTCCAGAAGCTTCAAACAGCAATAATGATTGGAGGTTGGAAATGGGATAAATACTTTCTTTACAAACCAACAGGACATATGAAATGTGCAGATGGCACAGTTTTTTCTGGTCTTACATGAACTCCTGAAATCCACAGAGTCCTCTGCAGATCAGGCTACTCTAAGGCTCGGAGCACCTCAAAGGGAAATTTCTCTAAGAAACAAGTTGTAGGTATTTAATTTTTCTACTCTCACTGGCCAAAGAAGCAATTTCAAACCTATAGAATAACCTACTGTTTGTCCACTTAGGCTGACCCTCAGCAATTGACTGAAAGTATTTGGGGAGCTTCACGTTATAAGCATAGGATCTGGAACAAGCCACCTGGATTTGAATGCTTCCTCTGCCACTTGTTAGCTATGTGGCCATGGACTATTTGTTGAACTTGCTTGTACCTCAGCTTACTCATTTTAATTTTGTGGGTATAAATGTAAGGGGTACAAGTGCAATTTTGTTACATGGATATATTGTGTGATGGTGAAGTCTGACCTTTTAGTGTATCAATCATCCAAATAATATACATTGTAACTATTAAGTAATTTCTCATCACCCACCACCTCCCATTCCACCACCCTTCCAAGTCTCATGTGTCTACTATTTCACACTTTCTGGCCATGTATACACATTATTTAGTTCCCACTTATAAGTGAGAACATGCAGTATTTGACTTTCTGACTCAGTTTTAAAATAGGGATAGTAATTCTTATCTCACTGGATTTTTGTGAGGACTGAGAAACTGATATACTTCCTTGAACATGCTAAATATGCCATTGTCATTAATCACATTCCTTTATCCACAGATTTCTTCTTCTTCATAATAGCCTAGTACCTCAAACATTTCAGGTCTAGAGAGACTAAGGAGGAAGATAGTTAGAAGGGGAAGGGGTCCAACTCATGATCCTCAAATTAGGCAATGTAGGTGGTCATCTGCTTTGCCTTTCCAATAAATAAGCCTTGTTCTCTGACATTTGTCATTCTCAGGAGGCTCTGAGTTGAAGACTTTTGTTTGTGTAGAAGTTTAAGGTGCTAATTTCCACTATAACTTTCAGTAGCTTCCAAACAAGAGCAGAGATATTTTTCACCAGAAATTCCTTGGTTCCGATTTTTCCAATATACTTGAGTCTGAGGAAATCTGCAGGGATGAAGGATATTTTATTTTAAGTCCAGACTCTACTGAGTTAGAAATCCTCATGTAGAGATAACTCCTAATGAGTACAAAGGGAACTTTGCCTAAAAAAAGAACTGCAGGACTTGGCCTACTGTGTATAGATAGTTATTCAAGAGAGTTTTGAAGATACAGTGAGCATCATTTTCCTTTCCCTGACCGCAGTGGGTGTCTTAAATAAAACATAGTAGCAGAGATCTGCATACTCTAAAGGCCAAAACACTCATTTGGCCTAGTTCAACAGCCTGGACTTTCAAAACTATAAGAAGCCATTCTCTGAGAGAAGGAATGGCACAATGCATTTGAAAGGTTGTTATTTGATACACATTAACCATCCCCACCTCCCTGTCAGGGATAAAGCATTGATATAATGAAAAAGATTATAATTAGGCCCTGCATCACGCCTTGTAATCCCAGCACTTTGGGGGGCCGAAGCGGGCGGATCACCTGAGATCGGGAGTTTGAGACCAGCCTGATCAACATGGAGAAACCCCGTCTCTACTAAAAATACAAAATTAGCCAGGCGTGGTGGTGGGCGCCTGTAATCCCAGCTACATGGGAGGCTGAGGCAGGAGAATCCCTTGAACCCAAGTTGCGGTGAGCCGAGATCACGCCATTGCACTCCAGCCTGGGCAACAAGAGCGAAACTCCATCAAAAGAAAAAAAAAAGAGATTATAATTGTTAAAATTTGGATTTGGATGTCATTACTGAAATGGAAAGGGAATTATGTCTTTTGCTTCTGATTTTTGATGAAGGGCACACATATGTCAAATGTACTTTGACTCCCTGGGAAATATGAAATATAAAAATAAAATTAACAAAGTTAATAACAAAGTTATTATCAGTCAACAAAGCAATAGGCATATATTTATTCTCATTACCCAACAACAGTATCTCTCTAGGATGTATAGCAAATGTGGCTCCTGCTCTCAAAGTATTTACAGAATACTTTAAAAAATATGAAATTATATATAAAACAGTGGAACAGACTAGATAATATATTATTCTGATCACTTTACATTTCTGAAAATCTTCCTAAGTCTCATGACTTATGTCAGTTATTTCCTACCAAAGTTTCACATAACACTAATTCATTCACACTGGGGTTTAAATGATTAATAGCTTATTCTTTCCAGATATCATGGGAACTAGGAGTAACAAATCACTGAGCATCATAAAGGTATAGGGGCTTGGGGAATGTGGTTTGAGAGAGGGAATAGTACAAAAAGAACCAATCACTATACGGATGCTTAAGACGGCTATCTGCACTACAACTTTGCCTCCGGCTGTCTTTCCTAAACTCCATGTGAATTTAGCCCTGAATAAGCATCGAATAGAAGCCTAGAAATGCTAAGCTGAATCTCAATTTTGGCCATGAGTCTTAAAAATTACTTATATATTTTTTGTAACATATGATTATTTGAGGACAAAAATTATGTTTTGTTTATTGTGGTATTTTCAGCACCTAACATGCTAACACATGATAAGTGCCTGATATATATTTAATATCTGTCAAAAAAAGCTGCTCTTCCTTCATGTTTCTATTAGTCTATATGATCTTTTTCTCAGTTGATATTCCTCTGGCCCTGTAAATTATGGTGTTGCAAGGTTCCATACTCAGACCCTTATTTTCTTCTTCCACACACTTTCACTGTCCATTTCTTCTTCAATGATCACCTTTTTCCTGATGACCAAATAGGGAAGATTAGTAACTAAAATTGTCGGAATGACCCTTGAAATCAAAGAAACCTGGGTTCAGATTCAAAGTTCTGTGTATCCACTGTGGGACCTAGAACCTAGGCATACTTAACTTTGATCTTGGGCTTACCCTTTGATTAAAAAGGGTTAATGATAATACTTAACTCCTAGAACTGTCATGACAATTAGATGAAATAAAAATAGAAAGTAAATAGTATAGTGCTGGGAATCTATTAAGCACTCAATAAATGTTAGCTTCTTTTACTTTTGCTTTTAAAACCTTATTAAGATATTTTAATTCACATGCCATATGGTTCACTCATTTAAAATATGCATTTCAATGTTTTTTTAAATAAATTTACAGGGTTGCATAACCATCACCACCACCTAATTTTACTGTATTTTTTTTTCTCCCAGAAAAAAACAAAACCAAAACTGTAGTTATTAGCAGTCACTTTCCATTCTTCCCAAACCCGGCCCTGGGAAACCACTAATCTCCTTTCTGATTCTCTAGATTTGACTATTCTTGACATTTTGTATAAATGAATTCATACAACACAGAATAATGTATTCAGGGTTCACTCATGTTGTAGCATGTGTAAGAACTTCATTCCTGTTTGTTATTGGATTTGATTGTATTAATATACTGTATGTTATTTATCCATTCATCACTTTATGAATATTTGAGTTGTTTCCACTTTGTGGCTATTATGAATAATGCCACCATGAGCATTTGTGTACAAGTTTTTATGAGAACCTATGTCTTCACTACTCTTGGATATATACCTGAGAATGAAGTTGCTGGTTCATATAGTAACTCAATGTTTAAGATTTTGAGGAAATGCTATACTGTTTTCCAAAGTGGCTGCACATTGAACATTTCCACCAGCAATGTATAAGGGCCCAATTGCCCCACACTTTTGCCAACAATTGTACCTGTTAGCCACTCTATTAAGTGTAAAGTGGTGTCTCATTGTGGTTTTGATTCACATTTTCCAAATGACTAATGATATTGAGCATTTTTTTGTGTGTGTGCATAGTGGACATTTCTGTATCTTTTTAGAAAAAAGTCAAAACCAGTCTATTGCTTGCTTATAAATTGAGTTGTCTTTTTTATTCTTTAATTAGAAGTATGATTTATGTATTCTAGATACAAGCCTCTTATCAGATATATGATTTGAAAAATTTTTTCTCTCATTTTCTGGGTTGTTATTTTACTTCCTAAATAGATATTCTTTTTAATTTTTATGGGAACATAGTAGGTATATATATTTATGGGTTACATGAGATAGTTTGATACAGACGTGCAAGGTGAAGTAAGCACATCGTGGAGAATGAGATATCCATCGCCTCAAGCATTTATCCTTTGAGATATAAATAATCCAATTACACTCTTTAAAGTTATTCTGAAATGTACAATTACATTATTGTTGACTATAGTCACCCTGTTGTGCTATCAAAAGCAGGTCTTATTCATTCTTTCTAACTATTTTTTGTACCCATTAACCATTCCCACCACCGCTTCCCCCACCACTACCTTTCCCTGCCTTGGGCAACGATTCTTCTACCCCCTGTCTCCATGAGTTCAGTTGTTTTGATTTTTATATCCCTCAAACAAATGAGAACATGCAATGTTTGTCTTTCTGTTCCTGGCTTATTTCACTGAACATAATGACCTCCAGTTCCATTCATGTTGTTTCAAATGACAAGATCTTATTTTTTATGGCTGAATCATAATCCATTGTGGATATATATCACATTTTCTTTATCCATTCATCTGTCAATGGATACTTAGGTTACTTCCAAATCTTGGCTATTGTGAACAGTGCTGCAACAAACACAAAAGTGCAACTATCCCTTCAATAAATGGATTTCTTATATTTTGGGTATATACCCAGGACTGGGATTGCTGGATCATGTGGTAGCTCTATTATTAGGTTTTGAGGAACCTCCATACTGTTCTCCACAGTTGTACTAATTTACATTCCCACCAACAGTGTTTGAGGGTTCTCTTTTCTCCACATCCTCACCAACAATTGTTATTGCCTACCTTTGAATATAAGCCATTTAAACTGGGGTGAGATAATATCTCATTGTAGTTTTGATTTGCATTTCTCTGATGATCAATGATGTTGAACACCTTTTCATATACCTGTTTGCCATTTGTATGTCTTCTTTTGAGAAATGCCTATTCAAATATTTTGTCCATATTTTGATAAGTTTATTAGATATATTTATAGGGTTTTTGAGCTCCTTATAGGTTCTGGTAGGTAGATGGGTAGTTTACAAATATTTTCTCCAGTTTTGTGGGATGTCTTTCACTTTGTTTTTGCCGTGCAGAAGCTTTTTAACTTTCTGTGATACCATTTGTTCATTTGTTCATTTTTATATTGGTTGCCTGTGCTTGTAGGATAATACTCAAG
Source organism: Gorilla gorilla gorilla (assembly GCF_029281585.2). Classification (NCBI taxonomy): domain Eukaryota; kingdom Metazoa; phylum Chordata; class Mammalia; order Primates; family Hominidae; genus Gorilla; species Gorilla gorilla. The sequence goes on from NC_073247.2 coordinate 133,157,122, forward strand.
AAATTTTTGCACAGACCAATATCATGAAGATTTTCCCCAAAGTTTCTCTGTGGTAGTTTCATAGGTTGAGGTCTTAGATTTAAGTTTATTGAAGCACAAATGTTTTACAATTTTATGCAGTCTAATTTATTTTTTTAAATTTCTGCTTATGCTTTTGGTGCCCTAAGAAATCATTGCTCAACCCACTATCATAGGCATTTCTTTTTATTTGTTTGTTTTCACCTTTGTTTTGTGTGTGTGTGTGTGTGTTTTTCACTTTTATATTAAGTTCAGGAGTACACATGCAGGTTTGTTACATAGGTAAACTTGTATCACAGTTTTTTTTTGTACAGATTATTTAATCACCCAGGTATTGGGCCTAGTACCTATTAGTTATTTTTCTTGATCCTCTTCCTCATCCTACCCTCCACCCTCTGCTAGGTCCCAGTGTGTGTTGTTCCCCTGTATGTGTCCATGTGTTCTCATCATTTAACTCACACTTACAGTGGTAACTCTGTGTGGTTACCACATGAGAACATGTGGTATTTGGTTTTCTGTTCCTGTGTTAAATTTCTAATGATAATGGCTTCCAGCTTCATCCATGTCCCTGCAAATAACATGATCTCATTTTGTTTAATGGGTGCATAATATTTCATGGTGTATATGTATCACATTTTATCTCTTACACTTCAGTATACAGTCCATTTTGAGGTACTTTTTGTATACAGTGTGATATATGGGTCCAACTTACTGCTTTTACAAGTGGATATTAATTTCTCCCATTACCACTTGTTGGAAAGACTATTCTCTCCTGTTAGATTGTCTGGGCACCCTTGTCAAAAATTAATAGACAATAAATACTTGGGTTTATTTCTGGTCTCTCAGTTCCATTCCATTGATCTATATGTCTATCCTTAGGCCAGTACTACACTCTTGACTACTGTAGCTTTTTCGTATGTTTTGAAATAAGAAAATATGTGTTGCAACTTCATTCTTTTTCAAAATTGTTTTGGCTATCCTGGGTCTCTTGCATTTCCATATAAAAATTTGTATTAGGTTGCCAATTTCTTCAAAAGTGGTAGATGGTATTTTTATGAAGATTATGTTTAATTTATATATCAGTTTCAGAAATATTGCCATTGTAATAATATTAAGTCTTTCAATTCATCATCATCAATGTCTTTCCATTTGTTTAGGTCTTCTTTAATTTCTGTCAGTGATGTTTTCTAGATCTTGCACTTTTGGTGTTGTGTGATATGTATGTGTATGGTATGTGTGTCATATGGTATGTCTATATATACCAAAAACGAGGTTTTGATGTTTTGTATATTGACTTTGCACCCTACAACTTTGCTAAACTCCTTTTTTAGTTTTAATAGAATTTTAGTAATTTCCTTAACATTTTCTTTATACAAGAGCATATCATTTGCAAACAGAGACAGTTTTACTTCTTTCTTTCCAATCTAAATGCCAACTTTTTTTCTTGTCCAATTGCTCTGGGTAGAGTGTCCAATACAATATTGAATAGAAGTGATGAGAGCAGATGTAATTGTCTCATTCCTGAACTTAGGGGGAGAACTTTCAGTTCTACACCATGAATTATGATATTAGCTTGAGTTTTTCACAAATGCCCTTTATAAGTTTGAGAAATTTCCCTTATATTCCTAATTTTTTATTGCTGTTATCATATAATGGTGCTGGGTTTTGTCAAATGGTTTTTCTGTATCTATTGAGATTATTGCTTTATTCTCATATCATAGTTTATTACATTGTTTTTTGTATGTTGTATGTTGTATGTTTGTATGTTGAACCAGCTTTTCAATCCTGGGATAAATTTCGCCTACTTATAATGTGTAGCTATTTTTATATGATGTTGGATTTGGTTCATTATTATTATGTTGAGAATTTTTGTGTCAATATTTATAAAGGTTGTTGTTCTATTTTTCTTCCCCTTGTAACATTTTTGTCTTGAATTTGGTGTAAGGGATGATATTGGCTTCATAGAATGAATTGTGATGTGTTCCTTTCTCCTCCTCCTCCACTTTCTCCTTTTTTTCTCTTCACCTTTTCCTACTTCTTTGTCTTTTTTTTTTTTGGAAGAGTTTGTAAAGTATTGATGTTGATTCTTTCGTATTCATTTGGTAGAATTGAGCAGGAAAGCCAATTTGATCTTGACTTTTATTTATAGGAAGTTGTGAGATTACTGACTCAATATTTTTTACTTTTGGTAGGTTTCTTTTTTAGATTTTTTCATTTCTTTTTTATGTCAGTCTAAGTATTTTGTGTCTTTCTAGGAAATTGTGCATTTTCAGGGTTATCTAACTTTTTGGTAATTGGTTGCTCATAGTATTCCATTATAATCCTCTTTATTTTTATAAACATCCATCTTCTCTCTTCTTTCATTGTCATTCTAACCCAAGGTTTGCCAATTTTGATCTTTTCAATGATCAACTTTTACTTTTATTGATTTTTTCTATTTCTATTTTATTTACTTAATCTTTATTATTTCTTTCCTTCTGTTTGTTTTATTGCTCTTATTTTTTATACTTTTTCTAGTAAAAGGTTAGGTTGTTATCTTATTTTTTTTTTTTGGGGGACAGAGTCTTACTCTGTTGCCCAAGCTGGAGTGCAGTAGTGCAATCACAGCTCACTGCAGCCTCTACCTCCCCAGGCTCAGGTGATCCTCTCACCTTAGCATCCCAAGTAGCTAGGACTACAGGCATATGCCACCACATCCTGCCAATTTTTTTTTTCTTTTTGTAGAGATGGGGTTTTCACATGTTGGCCAGGCTGGTCTCAAATCCTGGATTCAAGAGATCTGCCCACCTCTGCCTTCCAAAGTGCAAGGATTATAGGCATGAGCCACCACACCCAGCCAGACTTCATACTTTTTAATGTATGCATTTACAACTGCAAAATTTCCATTAATCACTGTTTTACCTGCATTTCATATGACTTGGTATGGTGTATTTTAGTATACTTTTATCCCACAGTACTTTCTAATTTCCTCTGTGATTTCTTCCTTAATCTATTGGTTATTTAGGAGTGCGTTGTTTTAATGTCTACATACTTGTTTATAAAATTTTCTTCAGTTATTGATTTGTTGTTTAATTCCTGTACATTATAACAATATGTTTCGTGTAATTTTAATCCTTTTAATTTTATTGATGATTATTTTATGGTCTAGCGTATGATTTATACTGGAGAAACTTCCTTGTGTGCTTAGGAATGTGTATTATGCTGATATTGGATGCAGTGTTGTATAGATGGCTGTTAGGTCTAGTTAATTTATAGTGTTGTTCAATTCTTCTGTTTCTTTGTTGATGTTCTTCGCAGATGATCTATTAATTATTGAAACTGGGTTATTGAAGTTTTCAACTATTACTGGGATATTGTCTCTTTTCTTCTTCAATTCTACCAGTTATTGCTTCATATATTTTGCGGCTCTGTTAGATTCATATATACTTGTACTTGTTATGTGTTCTTTATTGATTGACCCTTCTATCATTATAAAATATTCTTCACTACTTCTAGTAATTGTTTATAAGGCCTATATTGTCTGTAATTGGTAATTAAAACTATTTTCTGATTTTTATTTGCTTCTGAAGAATTAAAGGCCGTGGTAAAGCTTTACTTATATAATGTTATTAGTTAGAGCATCTTATTTTTCAGATCCATTTGAATTTCAATCACTAAACATCATCCATGCTTTTCTTGGGAAACAGCCATGGTAACATAGCATGTTAGTATGGAAGTCATGGTCTTGGATGACTTTTTCCTTGTAGCCATCAGTGTGCTGTAACTGGTTAACACCAGCTTAACAGAGCCAATTTTACACATTTATTGGCAACTCTGCATTTGGTGATGTCATATTTATTTCTTGAAATCAGTCTAGATTAGAGTGTTTACACCACAAAAAAATAGCAGATGCTACAAATCAAGGATTTGCTTTTTGGAGAGCTATTTTAGAAGCACACCACTTCTCATAGTTGACTTGTTTTAACCTACTTAACTATACTACTGGGTTTGTTAGGTGTTGTCAAGAATTCCTTCTATGTTGCATTGAATTTTTGGCATTCTTCGGTGCTTTATGTAGAAAACATACTTTTACTATATTTGTACTTAGGCAGTTCTGGAGTTATGAGATTCCTCAAGTCTCAAGCAAGTTGTTATTTCAATTTCAATGTCAAAATATTTGCTTCACTTACTTTGGACCTATGATTTCATCTTCATTTTTCAATTGGTATTTGCAATGTTTGTTTTACTATGATAAACGTTTTGAAAATGGAAGTTAATGTTCAGAGCTTCTTTGGATAAGGAAATTGGCTGAGCTAGGTGTATTTGTAATTATTTTCTTCTGTAGTTTGCTTATTTTTTGCAGATACAAATACACAGCAGCCATCTTCTGGAAAGCATAGGCAAATACTTACATCTGACACCTGGCTGTGAATTACAATCAGGTACAATATCAGCTTTTGTTCATGTGCCTTACTCCTACTTAATTTTGCTAAAAGTTTTTATTTTAAAGTTGCTCTTGTGTCATGAATTTTTATTGTCAAACCTCAGCTCAACATGGATTCATTATGGCTGAGTTATGAAGTGCCCTTACAGCATTCAGAATGGAAATCCTGGTCTTGTGTGTCTTTAGTAGAGCCAAGCTCTAAGGTGTGGCAGGATTATAGTTCATAAAAAGGTTAGAGTGACGTTAGAAGCTGAGGGAATTGTTGAGAATCTCTTCGTATTTTAGAGTTTCTTGCACAGAGAATTCATTTTCTACTTGAAACTTCTTTCATAAAATGAGATAGTTTTTCTAGGATGGTAATGAAACAAACTTTTGCAAATATATTCAAATCCTGGTTTGTTGTATACTAACCATGTGACAGTGGTCAAATTTCATAAGTTCTTTGAAACTCAGTTTTTCTCAATAGAAATAGTAACACTTGCCTTACAAGATTATTATAAGATATAAATAAAGGCTATATGTATGTATGTTTGTATTCAACTAGCATCATATATATTCCTTACCCTTTAACTCCTAGTTTTTTTTTTAATCACATGCTTTTCATTTTCCAGGCACATTACTTTTTTAAAAAATCACATTTCTTCTTTGTATAGTTGAAACAAGTAATTTATTCTAAGTGATCAGAATAATTCAATTGTTGGCAGAAGTATCTGAGACTTTATTACAACCATTTCTATAATTAACATTTTTATACGAAAGTCAAATTGCCTCAGAGATTTATATCGTTTATTGTATACTTACTCTTTATCAGATACTGTTCTAAATATCTTGAATGCATTATCTCCTTCAATCTTTACATTCTGAATAGTAGGTGCTATTATGATCCCCATCTTCAAGTTAAGGAAACTTAGTCACTCTCTCAAGTTGTACAGCTAAAACGCATGATAAAGTTGAAATATTAACAAATAATTTGTCTCCCACACCTGTACCTTAAATTTTTGTTACTCAATTTGTGGCCTATGGAAACCAGTCCCTCTATCCTCATACCCCCATAACTCAATCAGGGAGATAAATTGAAATGAAAAAAAAAATATAAAACTGAGCTAGTGTGAAGTATTTTGAATCTAAAGAAAGAGGTTGGTGTTGTGGTTATTCTAATTTAAGGCAGCCTCAGGAAGGCCTTAATAAAATAATACATAGGCTTATTTTATTTTTGCTTATTGTCTAAAAGGAATACAAAGTAATATTCAAGTTAGCAGGAGAAATTTTTGCTCAATCAAAAGTAGATTATTATATTAATTCCATGAAAAAATAATGCTCAACATGAGAGGGTTTATATGCCTATTGGGAAAGCTAGTGACAAAATCAGCTGTGGTTCTTGTTAGGGGGGAGGAAGAACTGAAATGAGGACATACACCTTCACTCTCTGAAAGAATTAGGATCTGCCTGTGCCTCATCCAGAAACAGTGATGTCTGTGCCAATGAGAGTCTCTGTTAGTATTTAGCTGAAAAGGCCGGGAGTGATTAAGACGAGAACTATGTCTTCTTCTGAAGGAGGGTGGTGTTTCTCTAGGAAAGAGAAGCAGGAAGGGATTGGACTTGGGAACTTGAGAGAAGGGGCTGCTTAGAAATGAATGGTTAATGACGGAAGAGATAACAAAGGGAAGTTGATGGAAACAGAATGTTCACATGGGACTTCTTTCAAGTTTGGATGGCCTTCCTTGTGCGGAACAATGGAATGGTCAATTCTAATAAACTTACAATTTCTGTTGTTCCCACACTGTGCTACTATTTTGAGATATACGTGGCCACTAAGTAAAGAATTTGATGTAAGTCCATTATAGTCTAGTATAAGTTTGGTATGGGGAAGACCGGGAAACAGGTAGTAACTTCCTCCCGGTTATCTTGCTTAGATTCCAGTAGAGACAAGAATTTAAAGAAATAAGGCATTTCTGTTAGTTACCAAGTGTGGTCACTGTTTACTGAAAACAGTGGTGATACCTACTTACCAGAAAAGACCCTGAGGAACTGTATGACTGAATTGTCTCAGGGGCTTGCCACATACAGATGAACTAGAAATTAAACATAATGGGAATAGCTGATGTTTTTGCTTACATCTTTTGCCTATTTTAAAACTTGAGTAATCTGCTTTTTTTAACTGATATATATATATATACTTATATATTTAACCTATGTTCTGGATAGGAGTCCTTTATCAGATATACTTATTGCCAATATCCCCTCTCACACCGTTGCTTACTTTTGCACTATCTTAATGGCGTCTTTGGATAAGCAAAACTTCTGAAATTTTGATAAAATGCAACTTTTCAATCTTCTCATCTTACAGTTAGTACACTAATATCTTATTTAATAAATCATTGCTTATCTGAAAGAAATGAAGACATTTACCTTTGTTGTCTTCTATATACTTTATTATTTTAATTTCCATACTTAGGTATATGATCGAACTATAATTGATTTTTGTATGTTCACAGTTTTTTTCCATATGGAAATCCAACTGGCAAATCATTATTGATTAAAAAGAAAATAACTTCTCTATTTATTATATGTAGGTCTTATGCTTTGTGGAAAATCATGAGACACCATATATGTATGAATATATGTAGCAGGCAAAGTTTTGAAATAGCCCCTTCAGGTGTTACACACTAATCATTCAAACATGTGAATATGATTATATAGACTCCCATAATTATGATATATGGCACCGTGGGCCATATACTGGACAGATAGTATCTGGGTGGGCCTGATCTAATCATATGAGCCCTTAAACGCAGAACACTTTCTCCTATTGGTTGCAGAAGGAAAAGCCACTGAGATTTAAAGTATAAGTACGACTCAATACACTGTTGCTGGTTTAATAATAAAAGGGGCCATGTGAGATAGTATTTGGGCTGCTGCAAGAAGAAGCGAACAGCCTCTCAAGCTGAGAGTCAGTAAAGAAATAGGGTCTTCAGACTTACTCCTTAAGGAATTGAATTGTGCCAATACCTGATTAGCTTGAAAGCAGATTCTTCCCCCAAGCCTTCAGGTAATAAGATCCCAGCCCAACCTATATGTTAATTTCAGTCTTGTGAGGCTCTGAGCAAAGAACACAGTCAACCCTCCTGGACTTCTGACCTGCAGAGCTGTGAGATATGAAATGGGTATTGCTTTATGTTGCTACATTTGTGATAATTTGTTATAAAGCAATAGAAAACCAGTATAGTCTGCCTCTGCGTTAGATACTCTGTTTCGGTAGTCTATTTTTCTATTTTTTACCAAAATAACAATACTACAGTATTGTAATTACTACAGCATTGATGGTTAGCTTTGATCTCTGATAGTGTATGTCATCACTCTTTGTTTTTCAAGATCATCTTCACTCTTCCTGAACTTGCATTTCCATGTAAATTTTAGAATCACTTTGTTAATTCTCCTCCAAAATAAAACACGTTTGTGTTTTACCTCTGAGTACATTAATAATTATCTTTAAATTTTGAATCTTCCAATCCATGAACATGACATATGCCCACATTAAATGAGGTACTCTTTGATACTTCTTAGTAATGTTTTTTAACAGCTTAACTGAGGTATAACTTACATACCATAAAATTCACTCATTTTAACTATAGAATTTGATGGTTAATTTATACCATGAATAATTATTATGTCAGTCCATCATAATGAACATTGTTATCACTTCAAAAAGTGTCCTCGTGCCTCTTTGCAATAAGTCCCCACTCCTACTCCCAGGCCCAGGCAATCCCTGACATGCTTTCAGGATACAAGGCTTTACCATTTTTAGAAATGTAATATAATAGAGTCCACAGTAAAAAGTCTTTTGTTTCTGGGTTTTTTCACTTAGCATGGTGTCTTTTATATGAATCCATGTTGTTACATGTAATGATATTTTGTGCCTTTTAATTTCTGTGTAAGTATTCAATTGAATGGATTTGTCACGTTATGTTTAATCATGTATTTGGTGATGGACACTTACGTTGTTTCCATTTGGAGCAATTATGATTTACACAGCTATAAATATTTGCTCATATACAAGTGCTTTTGTGGACACAGGTTTTCATTTCTCTAGGATAGATACTGAGAAGTTGAATTTCTGGGTCATATAATAAGCTTATATTTAATATTTTAAGAGGCTATAAAATGGTTTCCTAAGTGGCAGTACCATTTTACATTTCCACCAACACATATAAGGGTCCCTGTTTCTCTAAATCTTCACTGACATTTGTTGTGGCTGTTGTGTAAAATTGCATTGTGGTTTTAATTTTCATTTCCCAAATGGCTAATTATGATTAGAAACTTTTCATGTGTATGTATTTCATTTAATTATCTTCTATGGTGAAGTGGCTATTCAATTATTTTGCTTATTTTTTATTGGTTTGTTTTCTTACATTGGAAGACGTATGTATGTAATCTGGACACAAGTACTTTATTAGATATGTTTTGCAAATATTATCTCCCATTCTGTAACTTGTTTTTTTTCATTTCATTACTGATGTCTTTTGAGGAGCAAAAGATTTCAATTTCAATGAAGTGTAATTCAATTCATCAAATTTGCTGTTTGTGCATTTTGGCATCATTTTTACATCTTTGCCTTACCAAAGGTCATAAGGAATTGCATGTTTTTTAAAGAAGTTTGATCATTTCAGATCTTACATCTATAAATTCAATACACTTTGAGTTAATTTTGTATATAGTGTGAGGTAAGCTCTTAAGTTCTGAAGTTCTTTTCTTTTTTTCTTATGGATCCAATTGCTGTATCACTATTTGTTGAAAAAACTACCTTTTCCTCATTGAATTGTTTTGTCATCTTTGCCATAAATCAATTGACTACATATTTATATGAGGTCTTGTTTCTAGACTCTGTTCTATATGCTTATATGTCTATCCTTCTGCCAGTATTATGCTTTCTTAATTACTGTAGCTTTATGAAAAGCTTTGAAATCAGGTGCTATGACTTCCCAAACTTTTTTAATTGTTTTGGTTATTCTAGATACTTTTGGTTATTCTAAATAAATTTTAGTATTGACTTTTCAATATATGCAAACAAATCTTTATCAGTATAATCTTAAATGTATAGATATATTTGCAGAAAACACACCCAATACTAAGTCTTTCAATCCATGAATTTGGTAGAGGTCTTGCATTCCTGTTAAATTTATTTTAAATACTTTATTTTTTATGTTATTTATCAAGAATGAGCTTTGGATTTTGTAAAATGCTTGTTCTATATTGGCTGAGATGGTCATTTTGCAATTTTCTGGGTAAAGTTTATGTATAGCTTTTCTTACTAGAGTTTTTTTTAAAAACAGCCTTCTCACTGTATAAATAGAACATAGAAGTTTGAAACAATACTATTTTTTAGTTGTTGATATATAAAGTATACAGTTTTTATACATTGTATACATTAAGTTCAGTGAACTTAATAAACCCACTTAATAATTCTATTATAATAACTTATCTATAGATTCTTTTAGATTTTCTATGCATATGATTTATGTGTAAAATTATGTAACAAATAATGAGAGCTTTATTTATTTTGTGTTGTTAAGTGTTTTATTTCTCCTTATTTTCTCATTGCACTGGACAGGACCACAAGTAGATTGTTGAATAGAAAAGTTGATAATACATTCATTTTTGCTGACTTGTCTTATGTAGAAAGCTTACAGCGTTTCATCATTAAGTCCAGTAATTGCTATAGATTATTCATAGTCTTATATTGGTATAAGGAAGATCCCTTCTTTTCCTAGTCTGTTAAGAGTTGTTATGATGAACGGATTATTAATTTTATTATATGTGGTTTATACACCTCATGAGATGTTTCTGAATGTGATGAATTATATTGGTTGATTTTTGAATATTAAACCAACATGGTATACTTGAAGTAAATTCAAATTGATCATGAAGTATTATCCTCTTCTTATTAGCTGGGTTTAGTTTGATAATATATTCTTTAGGCGTCTTGTTTCTATGTTCATAAGAGACATCGACTGGTAATTTTATTTGGTTTTAGTTCCCTTTTCAGGTTATGGTGCCAGGGTTTTTATGGCCTCATAAAACAATTTTGGGGGATAGTTTTTTTTTTTCTTTTAAGCTTCTGTTATGTTAGATTTGTGGTATTAGTTTTCTAAATATTTGGAAAAATTCACCATGAAGAGTATCTTGGACTTAGAATTTCTTTTTTAGAAATAGTTTTTACTAATGAATGATTCAATTTATTTTGGTGAGTTGTGTTTTTAAAAGAATTTTCTCATTTCATATAAATACTCAAATATACTTAGATAAAGTTTACATAATATCTCATTAACTTTCTTATGTCTTGGGATCTATAGTTTTATCTCACTTTTATTCCCAAATATTGGTAATTTGTCCCATTTTCTCTTTACTTTTTGGTCATTCTTATCAGAATTTTACCAATATTATTAATCTGTTTTAGTGAACTAATTTTGCATTATTTTCTCTGGAGTTTTTTTTAATACATTTTACTGATTAATACTCTTTATTATTTCTTTTCTTCTGTATTTACTAGAATTAGCTTTCTATTCTTTTTAGGTGGAAGTTTAAATAATTGTTTTTCAGCCTTATTTTTCGTACAAAATACGCAATTAAGGTCTGTTTTTGCATTGCTATAAAATAATACTTGAGGCTGGGTAATTTATAAAGAAAAGAGGTTTAGTTGGCTCACAGTTCTGCAAGCTGTACAGGAAGTGTGCTGACATCCGATTGAGGGATCAAGAGAGAGAAGAGGACATGCCAGGCTTCTTTTTAAATAACCAGATTTTGCAGGAACTCAGAGCAAGAACTCACTTATCACCAAGGTGATGGCACTAAGCCATTCATGAGGGATCCACCCCGATGATCCAAATACCTCCCACTAGGCCTCACTTTCAATATTAGGGATTATATTTCTCCATAAGATTTGGAGGGGACAAACAGCAAAGCTATGTCATAAGGTTACATATTTCCATCTTTATATAGTTCTAGCTGAATATAATAAAATTTGATATGTGATATTTTTATTAATCTTTAGTTAAAATAGTTTTCACTTGTATTTTGATTTCTTCTTTGACCACATAGCTTATTTAGCTGTATGTTATTTAATACTCAAACAGTTATTTTCCATTTAACATTTGTAATTTATTTGAAGATTAATTCCATTGGTGTCAGAGGATATAGTCTTAATTATATCAGTATGCTGGCATTTTAAAATTTTTCTCCATTTTTTCTGTGAACATATATATGATATATATTTAGATATTATATATTAATTAATACATTTATGTTAAAGATATAATATATTTATATTTATTAATATTATATTTATGTTACTATTACATATTAAATTAAAATATATAACATTATAAATATATTGTAAAATATAATCTATTTTATAATTTAATATATAAAATATATTATAAAATATATTTACAATTATATTCATATAAATAAATAAAAATTTATATATTTATAAATAATATAAATATATATTTTATATGATATATAATATTTTATATTTTAAATATAATATTTTGAATATGTATTTTATTTTTAAAATATATTTATTGTATATATATTTTTTAACTATATTTCATATAATATATACTTAAATATTAATATGTTAATATTAATGTTAACATATATTATGAATATATTATAAAATGTACTATATTTTATAATTGAATACATATTAAATATATTATAAAATACACTATATTTCATAATTTAATATATATTAAATATACTGTAAAATATGTTTATACTCATTATAAATATAAATATATATTTATATATTTAGAAATAGCTTTATATATTTACATTTATAAAAATATATTTATATTAATAAAATATATTAGTATTATATTTATATTTATTATATATTAAAAATATAATATATTTAGTTTGAATATATAATATATTTAAAATTTATATTATAAATTTAATTTATAAAATTATATTAAATATAAAATTATATTAAATATAAATTTTATAATATATTAAATATAATTTATAAAATTATATTATTTTAAATATATAATATATTTTCATTATATATAATGAAAATATAATTTTCATTAAATATGAAAATATAATTTTCATTAAATATAATGAAAATATAATTTTCATTAAATATGAAAATATAATTTTCATTAAATATATATTTCTTTAAATATATAATATATTTTCATTAAATAATAATATAATTATATATTATTTAAATATATAATATACATTTAAATATAATATATATTTAAATAATATAATTAAAGATATAATATATATTAAATATATATAGTAAGCATTTATATATTTAGATATTATATATTATGTATAATTCTCTCTTTCCAATACATGTGTCATATATATTATATACATCAAACATATCTAGATATAGATAAAATAGATATGAAATATTTTGGTGCACATAAATTAAGAACTTTTGTATCTTGCAAATTAAATGACATTTTAATAATTGTGAAATTTTATTTTATCTCTTCTACTGGTTGTTGTTATATAAACTTTCCTTTTCCTTGAAAATGGGAATTTTGCTGCTTAGAAGTCTCTTTAGGAACGTGAAATGGAAAGCCATAGAATGGAAGAAAATGTTTGTAAAATATATCTAATAAAGGGTTTGATTTTAGAATATATAAAGAACACTTACAAATCATGAATAAGAAGATAGGCAGCCCAATTAAAAAATGGGAAAAATATGTGAACTGACACATCGCCATAGAAGATATAGAGATGAGAAATAAATACACAGAATATGCTCAATATCATTAATCATTAGAGAAATGAAAATTAAAATTACAATGAGGTATCTCTATATAAATAGTCAAATGACTAAAATCATAAAAACTGTTAGTGCTGACTGTGTTAGTAAGGATTTAGGGCACTAGAACTCATATACTGCTGGCGGGAATGTGAAATGGTGCAACCGTTGTGGATAACAGTTCAGCAGTTTCCTAAAATGATAAAAACACACATTCCATATGAATACACACCATTCCACTCCTATTTCGTGAAAAGAAAAAAAATGCTTATTTTTAAACAGAGACCTGTACATGAATGCTCATCGTAACTTTATCTTTAATCCAGACATCTGATGTACCACATAACTATATGCTATGTACCCCAAAAAATGTTTAAAAATATTTGAAACAACCCCAATGTCTATCAACAAGTGAATAGATAAGTAAAATGTGGTATATTTGCACAATGGAATACTGTATAGCAACAAAAAAGGATGCACTATTGATACAGTCACGTCTTGGAAATATAGTAATTTCAGCTCTGCACCGTTGCAATAAGACACATATTACAATAAAGTGAGTCATACAATTTTTTTGGTTTCCCAATGCGTATAAAAGTTATGTTTACACAATGCTTTGGTATAGTAAACACACAATAGTGTTATGTCTAAAAACACAATGTACATACATTTATTAAATAATATTTTATTGATAATAAGTGTTGACACAGAGACACAAAGTGAAAACATGGTGTTAAAAAAATGGTGCCAATGGATTTTCTCAATGCAAATCTTCAGTTTCTAAAAAATGTAATGCCTGTGAAGGACAATAAAGCAAAGTACAATAAGATAAGGTATACCTGTATATACAATAATATGGATGAGTGTCAAAATAATTATGCTAAGTAAAAGAAGCAAGACAAAAACGTTTATGTTTTATAATTTGATTTCTGTAAACCACTAGTAAATGCAAACTGCAATTGACCCTTGAACCACACAGGTTTAGACTACGTCAGTCTACTTATATGCTGATTGTTTCAATAAAAGTTACACTAAGTGCTCTTACCTCTGGTGTTTCCCCTTCTACCTCCTCCACCTCTGCCACACCTGAGACAGCAAGGACAATCCCTCCTTTTCCTCCTTTGATGATCTACTTTCACTTAATTAATAGGAAATATATATTTTCTTCCTTATTAATTTCTTAATAACATTTTCATTTCTCTAGCTTACTTTATTGTAAAAATACAATATATAATACATATAACATAAAATATGTGTGTATTCATCCATTCTTGCAGTGCTCTAAAGAACCACCTGAGAGTAATTTATTAAAAAAAAGAAAGAGGTTTGATTGACTCATGGTTTTGCAGCCCATACAGGTAATGTGGCTGGGGAGGACTCAGGAAACTTACAATCATGGCAGAGGGCAAAAAGGAAAGAGGCACATCTTACATGGCTGGAGCAGGAGAAAAAGAAAAAAGGGGAAGGTGCCCCACACGTTGAGACAAACGGATCTCATGAGAACTCACTGTAATGAGAATAGCAAGGGGAAAATATACTCCATGAGCCAATCACCTCCAACTTTGGAGATTACAATTCAACATTAGATTTGGGCAGGGACACAACTCTAAACCATATCGATGTGTTACTTGACTGTTTATATTATTGTTAAGGCCTTCAGTCAAAAGTAGGCTATTAGTACTTAAGATTTTGGGGAATCAAAAGTTATATACAGATTTTCAATTGCACAAGGGTCAGTTCTCCCCACTCCCACATTGTATAATGGTCAACTGTAATATATAGTGACAGAAAGTAGATCAGTGGTTGCCTGTGAGTGGAGTCAGGGGAAGGTACACAGAGGTATGGAAACAAGACATTACCAAGGGGCACTGAGAAACATTTGGGGGCTAAGTACAAAATCTTTTTTTATTGATTTTGGTGGTGGATTCATGGGTGTGCATGTTAAAACTTACCAAGTTGTACACTTTAAATACAATTTTTGGGTTAATCTAATTCCTTTGCTGTTTCATGTAAATTTTTGAATTAGATTGTTTACATCTATAAAAAATAACCTCTGATGAGATTGCATTAAAATATAAATTTAGAGAGAATTTATGTTAATTTGTGTTTGTTTTTAATTCAGTGTTATAACCTCTGCCTTTAATTGGGGATATTTAGACCATTTACAATCAATGTGCTCATTGATAAGATTAATTTCAAATCTAATATTTTGGTATTTGTTTTATCTTTGTTCCATTTATTCATTGTTTTCCTTTCCTGTTTATTTAAAGCTCTTGGGATTAAATATTTGTTATTGTTCTAATTTATCTCTTTTTGGGGGCTGTCAGGTATAGCTTTTTATTTTAATATTTTAATGATTGTTTAGGGTTTATAGTATACAACTTTAACTTATCACAGCCTACCTTCAAGTGATATCATACCACTTAATTTATAGTGTTTTTATAGTATTATATACCTATATACTTTCTACCCACTACTGACATTTTTGCTATTTTTATCATTTATTTTACTTCTACGTATGTTTTAAATCCTACAATACATTGTTATTACTTTTAACATATTTTTCAAATATTTTTTAAAATAAGTTAAAAATTCTTTTATATTTACCCAAATATTTACAATTTTCTGGCACTCTCTATTCAGTTATGTAGATTCCTATCTCCTTGGGAGTCTATTTTTTTTTTCTCTCTGGAGGACTTTCTTTAACATGTCTGGTAATCAAGTCTGCTGGTGATGAATTACTTTACTTTTTAAAGTTTAAGTCTTTATTTTTACTTTCTTTGAAAATATATTGACACTGCCTATAGAATTCTTGGTTGACATCTCTCTTGCTTCCTGAACCCACTTTCAGTATTTTGAAAATATTTCTCCATTGTTTTCTAGCTTGCGTCCACACTATTTAATGGGTATAAATTTCCTGTTTGAGTAACTAAAATGTTCTAGAGTTAGGTGGTGATCATGAATGCACAACACTGTGATTATACTTAATACCATTGAATTGTAAACTTTAAAAATGGTTTAAATGGTGAATTTGTAGTTACACGTATTTTACCAAAATAAATAGTAGGCAAAGGACTTGAATAGATATTTCTTCAAATAATATATACTAATAATGTGTGCATGCATCACCCAGATTCAGCAGCTAACATTCTACCATTCATATTTTATTCAGCTCCCCACTTTTAAATTTTTGCTGATGTATTTGTAAAGCAAATCCAGGAGCCATGCTACTTAAACTGTAAATTTTTCATTGTGTATATTAACGTGATAAACTGTGCTGCTATGAATGTGTCCAGTTACCTAGTCCATTGCTTTCAACTACTGGCTAGTATTTCAGAGTATGTAAACAACCTTGTTTATAAATCTGTGTCCCCAGAGATAAACACATAGTCTCCAGCTATCCACGACCACAGAATTTATATGAAGACTAGCCTTATACATTTTCACTTGTATCCTACACGAGGATTTCTCTGGGATATATACCCAGAAGTGAATATACAACCGTTACAAGTTCTTCTAGTAAAGTTTCTTACATTATAACATTTACTTTTCATAAAATTTATATTTTCATAAAACTGCTCTTCTATGCACTAGGTGGTATTAACCATCAGAAGGTTTAACGTAGAAAGCCCCTCACAGCTCTTCACTCCAGAGGCTCCTGTTTTATTCACTTTCTATGACCCACATCTTTGGTCATACTTATTTGGACATATGTCTTAACCTCTGAACTTTTACTGAGGGCAAGAAGTGGATATCAGTCACCAGATTTCAGAGAAGCTACTAGAGAGGTGGTTTAATAAATGTGAACACTCCAGAGTTGCTACTCTGTGACCTAGCTCCACATAACTCACTGATGATCCACAATTCCCACTAAGCATGTTTTCTTCTGATTCCTACCACTGCCCTTCTACATAACCTGTGAGGCCTGCCTAGCCATGCTATTTCTCTCAAGAACTGTAGCAAGCCTCAGTCTCCAGGGTGTTTATGTCATTATTAGGCTTTGGCCTGAGTTTCTTATCCTATGCCCAGGAGTCTCTCACTCCAAAGCAAATGTTATCATTGTTACATTGTACTGAACTCTTGATACTGGTGGTATGTGCTAATTACATAAAGATAGCTTGTGCATTTCCACTGTGTGGTATTCTCACATTTACACTGTTATACATACAGAGAAAAAGACAAGATTTTATTAATAAATAAGTTACTCCCTTGTTGGAGAAAGTCTTGGAAGGCAAGAAAATGCTATTAGAGGTTTGTCTTAATGAAGGTCTATGCCAACTTGGAAGAGAGCTTGAGAAGAAGTAACAGAAGTAATTGGCCAGACAGATAAGCAGCCATCATTAGAGGTGAGGGTGCTCTGAGAAAATTCTAAGAGTTAAAAAGGAGGGGCTGAAACTGAAGCCCAAGAAACAACATAGGAGTAGAGGTCTGTAGGATAGGATCCCAAAAAACTCATTTATGATCCTGAGGTAGCAGAAGCATTCCTTCAACAATTTTCTCTTCTATTGGACTTAGAACCTCTTTGGGGACAGAGGCTGTGTCTTCAACTGTGCATCATCCTAGGCTAGTAGCACAGTGCTTTACATAAAGCAGGTGCTTAATAAATTGTTTATCAATCAGTGTACCTTGTTAGATGTGTTAGTTTTCTATTGTTACTTTAATAAGTTACTACAAAATTAGCAGCTTAACAAACACAAATTTAATATCTTACCGTTATTTAGGATAGCAGTCTGATATGGGTCTCACAGGAACAAAAGCAATGTGTCAGTAGTGCTGCATTCGTTTCTGAAGGCTATAGGGGCTTATTCATTTCACTGACCTTTCCAGCTTCTAGAGGACACATTTATTTTTTGTAGCCCCCTTTGTCAATATTTGTTTTTAATTATTCTTTAAGTTCTAGGGTACATGTGCACAATGTGCAGGTTTGTTACATATGTGTACATGCGCCGTGTTGGTGTGCTGCACCCATTAACTCGTTGTTTACATTAGGTATATCTCCTAATGCTATCCCTCTCTCCTCCCCCCACCCCACGAAAGGCCCCAGTGTGTGATGTTCCCCTTCCTGTGTCCAAGTGTTCTCATTGTTCAATTCCCACCTATGAGTGAGAACATGCAGTGTTTGGTTGTCCTTGCGATAGTTTGCTGAGAATGATGGTTTCCAGCTTCATCCATGTCCCTACAAAGGACATGAACTCATTCTTTTTTATGGCTGCATGGTATTCCATGGTGTATATGTGCCACATTTTCTTAATCCAGTCCATCATTGTTGGACATTTGGGTTGGTTTCAAGTCTTTGCTATTGTGAATAGTGCCGCAATAAACATACGTGTGCATGTGTCTTTATAGCAGCATGATTTATAATCCTTTGGGTATATACCCAGTAATGGGATGGCTGGGTCAAATGGTATTTGTAGTTCTAGATCCCTGAGGAATCGCCACACTGACTTCCACAAGCGTTGAACTAGTTTACACTCCCACCAACAGTGTAAAAGTGTTCCTATTTCTCCACATCCTCTCCAGCACCTGTTGTTTCCTGACTTTTTAATGATTGCCATTCTAACTGGTGTGAGATGGTATCTCATTGTGGTTTTGATTTGCATTTCTCTGATGGCCAGTGATGATGAGCATTTTTTCATGTGTCTGTTGGCTGCATAAATGTCTTCTTTTGAAAAGTGTCTCTTCATATCCTTTGCCCACTTTTTGATGGGTTTTTTTCTTGTAAATGTGTTTAAGTTCATTGTAGATTCTGGATATTAGCCCTTTGTCAGATGAGTAGATTGCAAAAATTTTCTCCCATTTTGTAGGTTGCCTGTTCACTCTGATGGTAGTTTCTTTTGCTGTGCAGAAGCTCTTTAGTTTAATTAGATCCCATTTGTCAATTTTGGCTTTTGTTGCCATGGCTTTTGGTGCTTTAGACATGAAGTTCTTGCCCATGGCTGTGTTCTGAATGGTAATGCCTAGGTTTTCTTCTAGGGTTTTTATGGTTTTAGGTCTAACATTTAAGTCTTTAATCCATCTTGAATTAATTTTTGTATAAGGGGTTAGGAAGGGATCCAGTTTCAGCTTTCTACATATGGCTAGCCAGTTTTCCCAGCACCATTTATTAAATAGGGAATCCTTTCCCCATTTCTTGTTTTTGTCAGGTTTGTCAAAATCAGATGGTTGTAGATGTGTGGCATTATTTCTGAGGGCTCTGTTCTGTTCCATTGGTCTATAGCTCTGTTTTGATACCAGTACCATGCTCTTTTGGTTACTATAGCCTTGTAGTATGGTTTGAAGTCAGGTAGTGTGATGCCTCCAGCTTTGTTCTTTTAGCTTAGGATTGTCTTGGCAATGTGGGCCCTTTTTTGGTTCCATATGAACTTTAAAGTAGTTTTTTCCAATTCTGTGAAGAAAGTCATTGGTAGCTTGATGGGGATAGCATTGAATCTATAAATTACCTTGGGCAGTATGGCCATTTTCACGATATTGATTCTTCCTATCCATGAGCATAGAATGTTCTTCCATTTGTTTGTGTCCTCTTTTATTTCCTTGAGCAGTGGTTTGTAGTTCTCCTTGAAGAGGTCCTTCAAATCCCTTGCAAGTTGGATTCTTAGGTATTTTATTCTCTTTGAAGCAATAGTGAATGGGAGTTCACTCATGATTTGGCTCTCTGTTTGTCTGTTACTGGTGTATAAGAATGCTTGTGATTTTTGCAGATTGATTTTGTATCCTGAGACTTTGCTGAAATTGCTAATCAGCTTAAGGAGATTTGGGGCTGAGACAATGGGGTTTTCTAAATACACAATCAGGTATAACAGCTATTTATGACAAACCCATGGCCAATGTCATACTGAATGGGCAAAAACTGGAAGCATTCCCTTTGAAAACTGGCAGAAGACAGGGATGCCCTCTCTCACCACTCCTATTCAACATAGTGTTGGAAGTTCTGACCAGGGCAATCAGGCAGGAGAAAGAAATAAAGGGTATTCAGTTAGGAAAAGAGGAAGTCAAATTGTCCCTTCGTCAGTACTTCAAGCTATTAAAGATGAGTTGAGTCTCCCATTACATCACTTCCATTGTCCTATCTCCCTCTGACTCCTTTCTTCTGCTTCCCTCTTCCACTGTTATGGACCCATTAGGATAATTCAGGATAATCTCCCTATCTTAGAGTATGCTGATTAGCCACCTTAATTTCATTTGCATCCTTAATTTCCTATTGTCATGTAACCTAAGGTTTTCTCAGGTTCTGGGGATTAGTATGTGAACATCTTGGGGCCCATTCTGTACACTACATGAGATAATAACCCACAAACTACACCTGCCTCCACAAATGAGAATCTCCCTGAAAAATTATTCACAGATGGTATGTATTCTAATTAAGAAACCAGTGGGTATCAGGAACTCAGTGCTCCATGGGAAATTATAGGAATGATATGTTAGGCCAAAAGGTTGTGTGCCCGGGTAAGGCCCCAAGTTAAATGAACCTATTAGTCAGTTTACGATTATTATAGGACCTACGGCTAACTCCATTATTCTTTGCTCTATAGCCAAAATCCTGAATAAGGGGCTCCCTACCTATTGAACTGATTGGAGAGAACATGATGTTGAAGGATTTATCTCCTGTAAGAAGCTGGAAGCTTGTTATTACTGCTTATATAAATGAATTCTAACAGTGTTTCTCATTATAAGATGAGCTTCCTTTCTCCAGAAGGCCTCCAGAGAGAGAAGGGAGGTAGCATGCAAGTAGCACCAGCAGTAAAATAAGATTAGAAAAGTGTCTGTTTGGTGCTGACATACATTGACAAAAGCTCTTCATGTGAGGCATGGCTTTAGTAAAGCCAACTCCTTCACTGGGAGAATGTATTAGTCTTAGGCAGTAGCGTCTGGCATACAAATACCAGCACAAATTCCATCCAATAAATATTGGCTCTTACCTCCAGACTAGTAAAAACCATGTCTGGGTACTATACCTACCGAGATGAACATGACCCCTCAGATTTGAAATGAGACCAGGATAGAAAATACAGCGTTTTCCTACTGGATTCTTGATAACCTGAGACAGTGAGTTCAGGCTGTAAAAAAGAAAACTGAGATGATCTATGTAAACATTGTTACAAGACAGTAGCATAGTAAAGTTGCCTGGTAGTAGCCAAGAAGTGAATGGTTTTCAAGGCACGTAAGAGAAATTTGTTGGAGAAAATTGAGATGATTAATACCTCAATTGATGTTTAAATGCAACCACATTATTTTAAAGATATTATAGATAAGGCATCTAAAACTCTAGTAAATGGTGAAGGATGGGAGACAGAATGAACTAGGCAGGTTGGGGCAAGCCATGAGGAATGTTTTGGAGGAAGCATCCTCTCCTTACTATGGTACCACCAGAATTGAACATGGGAAGATGAAAATGAACGAAAGGTCAGTTTGGGAAAGACTTTTAGGAGTACTAAGGAAATGTCCCTTTTTTCCAACTATAAGCCTATTGCACCCCAAGCATCCCTAACCTTCAGGGACATGTTGGAGTGATAATTTGTGAGGTGAAATTACTCCATAACTATCATTGGCTGGGGGGAGTGCCTTGATGACCAAAGCTGAAAGGGCGTGGCTTCTCATTGTCCTGAGGATTAGTATATACAAGGAGGGCAGGACTCTTGGTGCAGACAACTGGAAGGGTTTAACATAGCTGAGGTGATCAAGAAATTATAAGAGTCCAGTATACTTAGGAGACAATGAGCCACAAGCACCAAAGGGAGGACTACAATGAGGACCTTCTTTAAACTCAGGTTCAGGAGTGGTGGAAAGATCAGATGATCCTACCCAAGGTTTGTCTTTGCTTTATTGATTCCCTCACCCCAGTATCCTTCCTTTCCTTACCTGGCACAAACCTTATAGCCTCACCCATTCTTATTAAGCCTACCTTCCCATTTATCCTCTATTCTCTTCCCCCAGCTTGGTGACATTCCAAGCTCACCTTGTTGCCCTTCCAGTTATAGAAGACGCAGAGGAGAGTAAAATTCATGGGAGTTCAGATAACATACCTCCTCACAGAACTGCACCTACTTCATAAAATCAGAATGGAGGTAGAAGGGCCAATACATTTTGACAATTACCACAGACAGAATAGGATCCTGAGACAAATGCAGCTAGACCCAGGCCCAAGGGATGTTGTGGAACTATACCATTCCAAAAGATGATACCAACATGAAACACAGGTGATAATGATTAAAATAAAATCAACAAGGTGATAGAGGCCACTCCTCACAGTAGGTATGTGTGTATCTCTGTGAGTTCTCTGATGATGGGAAGGGAAGTAAAGGAAAAGGCAGTTATATGAAAAGAGAGGGAGGTAAGGCCCTGCAGGATTGAGAGCCAGAGTGACAGATCTACAGGATGACATTTGGGATAAGGACTACTAGGTAAGAACTGAGCACTGAAGACATATGTCTCTGTCCAACACCCTAACTCACATGCAAGGAGTAAAAAGGTCTTGGTATTTATATGGGTTGGGAAAGGGGAACTTGGTACCAGGGTTTAGATTGCCAGAACTCAGATGGAAAGAGAGTGTGATTAGTGTGGAGTGGCAGTGACACCTCAAAAAGGAGGCAGACAAAGGAATCACCTTCAAAAAGGAGACAGACATAGGAATCACCTCCAGCCTACCTCAGCATGATGTTGTTTGCATCTCACCTTATTCTGTAAGCAACTATAAGACCTGCTATATTGTTATTGTTTGTTTTTCACCTGCATGTTGGTAGGAGGTGCTTCTTACAATTTTTGCTATGCAAACATGTATTCCTTTATTTATCCCACCACCACTATGACCACCAACACTCACTGACTTACCAAAAGTTGGATAGATAATTGTCTTACTTGTTTTTATTAATCTTAAGTGTAGGTATAGCTCATGTTTATTTTAATATTTAATATAAGAAGTGTTTTTGGTTTTAGTCAGAAGTTTGGTGATGTTTTTGTGACCAGAAATATGCCATAAGGACTTAATTATTGTTTGTATCAGTTAGCCTGTGGTAAAATTGTTTTCAGTATACTTTATTTTGCTTAAAATTGATGTGTCCCAGAGCCTATCAAGGGTGTTAAGTGAGAATTTATTAGAATGGCAAATATAAAAAAAAATATGCCAAATGCTGCCAAAGATCCAGAACAGTAGGAACCCTCCTCCATTGCTGTTGGGAATGCAAAATAGTAGGATCACTTTGAAAGACATTTCAACAGTTTCCTATACATCTAAAATAGTCTTAACCATATGATCCAGCAATTGCACTCCTAGGTATTTACACTATACAATTGAAAACTTATGTCCCCACAAAAACCTGTGCATGAATGTTTATAGCAACTTTATTCATAATTGGCAAAAATTAAAAGTAACCTATGTCCTTCAATGGGTTAATAGATAAACAGTGGTACATTCAGACTATGGAATAGTATTCAGTGCTAAAAAGAAATTATCTATTAAGCCACAGAAAGACATAGATGGATGGATCTTAAATGAATTTTGCTGAGTGAATAAAGCAATTCTGAAAAGGCTACATACTGTATGATTCCAACAATATGACATGGTAAAGGCAATACTATAGGAATAGTAAAAAGATCAGTGGTTGTCAAGGAATCAAGGGGATAGGGGAGATTTAAATAGGTGAAGCATACAGGAGAATTTTTAGGGAGGTGAAAGTATTCTGTATGATATACTAATGATGCATGCTTGATTTGTGCATTTGTTAAAACCCATAGAACTGTACAAAACAAAGAGGGAACTCTCATGTAAAAGTAAATTATGTGCTTAGCTAATAAGAATGTATAATAAAGTATCAGTTCATTAATTATCATAAGTGTACCACACTTATACAAGATGTTATTAACAGAGGAAATTGTGGCCAAGGGTATATGGCAACTGTACTGTCTGCATATTTATTCTGGAGTAAATACATTTTAAAAACTCAACAGGTATTTCAAAGAAAAAACAAGATTACCAAGATTACCAAGCTTATAGTTTTTCTCTACATGATGAAGAAAATGCAATTTTATCATGAGGCTATTATGACCACAAAATCATGATATAACTTCAGATGTAAGCATTGAAATGTGAGGAAAAAAATTGTTTTGTGATGGAATTAATAACTTGGAGAAAATGCTCAAGGTTTCATGTATCTTGCAGACCGGAGCTAGGTAGCCTATCTTATTTTTTGTCTAATTTAGAATTCTATCTGTTTGTTTGTTTTTTCTTATTATGGGGTGTGATATGTATAATTGCAACAGTTAACAGAGCAAATTGTCAGTTTGGCTTCCATTGATATTGGTCCCAGCTATTTCTGTCATTTTTCCTCCCTGGCCTCCAGATTCGGCTATAAAATGAGGCAGTTGCTTTAGATAATCTTTAGGAATCCTTCTAACCCTAATATTCCTGAGTTCTAAAACTGATAGACCTCAATACTTTATTTTCTTCAAAAGAAATTAACTTCCTGAACTCCTAGGAAAACACACAGAAAGCAGAAAAAAGACAATTGCGTAATTGTGCTTGAGGTTATTTCCTCAAGATTTCCTGGTAACATGAATACTTCAAACTAAATTGTTTATTTAAAAACTGTAATGGAAACCCAACTAAAGTTAATACTGAATTAACTTTTATTTTGAAATTGTTTTTAGCTCCAGGAGAAATAAAATGACGGAAAAACTCATAGGAGAGTTTTAATTTTATGAAAATAAAAAATAAATATATTGTATTTTAATGTTATATATTGTATTTTTATTTTCACTCCAAAACATCATGTTATTGCCATTCCCACCTATAATCTGGGTAATGTGAAAAAAAAATCGCTTTCAAGTGATCTTGAAATTCAGGACAATTTTTGAACTTTAAAGAAAGATTTAATTATGTTCACTTGACTCTACATGGCAGAAAAACGTATCAAGCAGGTTTTTAGCATCTAAAATTAAAGAAATAGGCTTTATATTTAAAATGCTATTTCCTGCAACTTGAAGTTACTTCAATTTTTTTTTGTATTTTAAAATTTATCCCACCATTTGAATAGCTTTGACGACCCCCGAAGAGGTCTTTTTGACATGAATTTTGTTTGAGCATTTTTGTTCTAATTTAAGTTAAAGCATATTAGAAAATCTCAGGTACATAACTTCTGGATCATGTGCTAGGACATGCCCAAGTGAAAAAAGATGCCTATTTGGGATAACTTATCTTAATGACATATACAGTTTGTGTTTACTAATACCATGATTGTGAGCTGGATATATACATTTTAAGGAGTCTTTCATTTCCTATGCTCAGCCTTTTAAGATAAGTTCATAAATAGGCATCCCAGAAATGTCAAGGATGCTTTATAGTCTCTCCTAATTTCCTGTTCTGAAATTGATTTCTGTAAGTACTTTTGATACCTGTACTCACGAAAGCAAAAAATTAAATGGGAAACTAGATTTACCATCTAATGAACTGCAAGCACCTTTAGGAAACCACTGCTGACCTTCACTAAGATCATGTGGGAACATTTTCTGATAGAGTAAGGAGCTCTGTAATTCAGTTACCTTGTGATTTAATTCTGCTCTGATAAGCAGAAATTGCTAAACACTATCAAATTTTGCCAGTGTCATTATGTTGGGGACTATTCATCTCCTGGGACAGATCTGAGACTAGTGTGAACTAGTTACTTATTTCAGTTGGGGGGAACATGGTATTAATTGTTCATGAAGCTAAGGTTGAAGGTTTTCTTCAACCAACATTTGCTGATTGTAATGTGAGGAAAAAAATCTGTTGAAGAGACAACTGAACACTTGACTTCCTGCACCAAACTTCTTTTAGATTTAGGGACACTAAATAAATAGAGCATGAATGTCTCCCTGAAAACACGTCTTTGCTAATTCAATATTCAAAGCACATTTTTATCTTTGATCATTAAGAGAAACCATCTACAGCTGTGATGATTATCTATAAGCAATAAACAACTAGGGTCACATTCCTTTGTTTGTCACCAAGAGTCACCAGGAACCTTAAGCTGTAATTACCCATTTGCAGGACAGGGAATAGACTGAGGTGAGTTAGGTGCATAGGGCACAAATCATAAGAAAACACTCATTCTCAGAGCTGTGGCTCCTTAAATGAGTGCTTCCTAAATTTTATTTCTTTAGGTACTTCACTATCCTCATCCTAATCCTGGTGCTGTCCAATAGCCACATATCTATAAAACTGATCATATAGATTTGGATTTAAAGCAAACTAAGAATCTGATTTGTTTATGGAACATCAAAATTTTTTGAAAAATACTGTAATAATTTAATGTTCTATAAAAACTTAAAAATTTTAAAAAGCGAAACAAACCCTAAAAAGCCCAGTTGGACCAGTTCTGCCTATAACCACGCACACGTTTGCTAAAACTATTGGAATTGAACAATACCAGAGCATGAAAATATTATCTAAGCCAAAAGAAAACTAAATTATAATTGTACTTTGGTTTGAATTCCTAATTTCCTTTTGATTGTTTATCTGTTGTATACATGGAAATAAACATGCAGCTGTATGAATGGATCTGCCTTGAATCAGTGGATTCCCCTGCTATAAAACTCACATCATTCTGTACCCTAGAACCCAGGTTTGAGTGCTGGGGACTGCCCTTTGTTTGAAAAAATAAATGAATAAATAAATTCATATTATTTATTAAACAATACAATAATACAGTAACCTTGGCGAATTTATTTAGCTTATGTAAATCTTGGTTTCTTCATCTGAAAAATGACTAACATCTATACCATAGGTGTATTGGGGAATTAATGAGATAGCAAATGTAAAGCAACTACTGTGGAGTCTGCAAAATGGTAATTTCTCAAAATATTTTAATTATCATAATAAATGATGCTAGTGATTTGTGAGATGTGGTATTGGGGATGTCACTAATGGATGAGATCCCTCAAACTAGAGTTTTTACCTTAGAAACACACTGCAGGACAGCAGACGATGGTCAGTAGTATTTTTTCACTTGTATCCAAGTTTACTTTTACATCACTTTCAAAAGCCCCTGTGCAAACTGATTTTTTTTTTCAAGATGACTGTCAACACATACCGTTCAGAAGGAGAAGGAGAAGACCCTTAGGAAAAGAATGATAAAGAAAAGCAGGTTCCAGGGAGAGATTTTTCTTTTATCTTTCACAACAATCTATTATAGAGAGACTTCTGTGTTGGTAAAGCACATACACTTTTAATAGTTTTCTCTGAAATAAGCATTATTCATTAACATTGGTATCAAACAGCAAGAAGAATACATTTCATCACTTCTATTGTCAGGCTAAGAGTGGTCACTATTGATTGGTGTTACTCATTCTCTTGTATATCATATACTTCTGCTATAAAGCCCTCTCCACAGGACTTGGAGCTTGATGATTCTATTGATTTCAGTCAACTGGCTAGTTTCCTGCTCTAATTTTGGTTACCTCTGTGACTTGATAGAACTTACAACCTTTTATACTTTCCCTGATTAGAATGCAATATGTTTTTGCAACAATGGCAAATTGCAGTGGTGTATATTACTGATTTTAGTTAATGAAAAAATTGTTACTCTCCTTTCTTTCAATGGGCCATTGCCAGAATTTTATAGCTGTAGGCCTATGTTTCTTTATGAAGATTCCCAGTACTTTAAGTACTTTAAGATTCCCAGTATTTTAAGTACTTTAAGTGGTTGAGGAAGCATATAATGTTACAGCAAAAATATTTATTAAAAATATTTATCAACATTGTCCCAAGGATTATGCTTATGAACTAAGCAGATTTGCCAGTAATACTGTTGAGAAAGGAGACTCCATTTGATGAATAAGCAATTCCCTTGTAGGTTCTGTTCTATGATTTATGTGCTTTTGCAGTTTCCAGGTATGTGATAAACAATAAGTAGTACTTATTTAATTGCATCACAGTATCAATCCTTTTTTCCCTAATTGAGTGGATGCAGAGAAAAAAATAAGTATGTGACTTTCCCAAGATAATGTTTTTAGATCAGTGTTTCTGAAAATGTGATTTGTGGATCACATACGTTCAAAAAGTGAAAGTAAGTTACTTTTCCTAGTTGATAGTTCTGTCCAGTGCCAGCTCTAAGGACGATTAAGTCATCAGTGTTCCTTTAATGCTCTCTTACTACCCCTTTACTTCTTTTCACTTTTCATATGCCCAGCACCCAGGACTTGTTCCTCAATTGCCCAAATGTCTTCTTTTTTCATGCAATGCTCTGCACTTTCGTGCCCCAAACTTTCATCATCAAAACATTCTTTTCTAGTATTCTGTTGTCTCAAAGAACTGACGGAGTTTATGTCCTTATGAACTGGGCAAACATGGGCCATGATTTAAGATGGGATAATAGGATTCCTCCCAAGTCCTTTAAGATCAACATTGTTGGTCCAGCAGCATGTGTTATACTAGGAGTTGTTTAAGAAAGTGTTAGAATATGGATTTACTATCTCAACATTATTCGTTCTTCGGGAGAGTAACAAGAGACTTATGATGTATATGTATCCAGGGCAGGTGGAAATAGAGGAGTAAGGGTATAAGAAATACTTATGCCAACATTATTCTTCTGAACGTTCACTAAAAACATGACAAAGTCATTTGTTCTCAGAGATAATGATGGCACAGTGATATGCCACAAAACAGGATTAAAAGCTGCTTCGAACTGTTAATGGGATTAGGTTCTTTTTTGGAGGGAACAAAAATGTTCTAAAATTAGTTGTGTTGCAACAATCCTGTGAATATATTAAAAACCATTGGCTACATACAATGGAGGAATTGTATGGTATGTAGATTAAATCTCAACAAAGCTGTTTAAAAGATGTGTTGTGTCAGCCCAAAAGCTTCTTAGGCTGATAAACAACTTCAGCAAAGTCTCAGGATACAAAATCAATGTGCAAAAATCACACGATTCCTGTACACCAACAGACGAGCAGAGAGCTGAATCATGAATTAACTCCCAATCACAATTGCTACAAAGAGAATAAAATACCTAGGAATACAGCTAACAAGAGAAGTGAAGGACCTCTTCAAGGAGAACTACAAACCACTGCTGTAGGAAACCAAAGAGCACACAAACACATGGAAAAACATTCCATGCTCATGGAGAGGAAGAATCAATATAGTAAAAATGGCCATACTGCCCAAAGTAATTTATAGATTCAATGCTATTCCCATTAATCTACCATTGACATTCTTCATAGAATTAGAAAAAAGTTATTATAAATTTCACATGGAACCAAAAAAGCCCCAAAAGCCAAGACAATCCTAAGCAAAAAGAACAAACCTGGAGGCATCATGCTACCCAACTTCAAACTATACTATAAGACTACAGTAACCAAAACAACATGGTACTGGTATAAGAACAGATACATAGACCAATGGAACAGTATAGAGAACTCAGAAATAAGACTGCACATCTATAACCATCTGATCTTCCACAAACCTGACAAAAACAAGCAATGGGGAAAGGATTCCCTATTTGATAAATGTTGCTGGGAAAACTGGCTAGCCATATGCAGAAAATTGAAACTGGACCCCTTCCTTACACCTTACACAAAAATTAACTCAAGATGGATTAAAGACTTAAATGAAAACCCAAAACTTTAAAAACCCTAAAAGAAAATCTAGTCAATACCTTTCAGGACATAGGCAGGGGCAAAAGTTTCATGACAAAAAAATATCAAAAACAATTGCAACAAAAGCAAAACTTGATAAATGGGACCTAATTCAACTAAAGAGTTTCTGCACAACAAAAGAAACTATCAACAACATAAACAGACAGTGTGTAGAATGGGAGAAAATTTTTGCAATCAATCCATCTGACAAAGGTCTAATATCCAGAGTCTACAAGGAACTTAAACAAACTTACAAGAAAAAAACAAACAACCCTGTTTAAAAGTGGGCAAAGCACATGAACAGCCACTTCTCAAAACATTTAGGAGGCCAACAGACATGAAGAAAAGCTCAACATCACTGATTATTAGAAAAATGCAAACCAAAACCACAATGAGATACCATCTCATGCCAGTCATAATGGCTATTAAGTCAAGAAACAACAGATATTGGCGAGGCTGTGGAGAAATAGGAACACTTTTACACTGTTGGTGGGAATGTAAATTAGTTCAACCATTATAGAAGACAGTGTGGTGATTCCTCAAAGACGTGGAACCAGAAATACCATTTGACCCAGCAATCCCATTCCTGAGTATATACCCAAAGGAATATAAATCATCATATTATAAAGATGCATGCACGCATATGCTCATTGCAGCACTATTCACAATAGCAATGACATGGAATCAACCCAAATGCCGATCGATGATAGACTGGGTAAAGAAAATGTGGTACATATGCACAATGAAATACTATTCAGCCATAAAAGGGAATGGGATCATGTCCTTTGCAGGGACATGGATGGAGCTGGAAGCCACGATCCTCAGCAAACTAACGCAGGAACAGAAAACCAAACACCACATGTTCTCACTTATAAGTGGGAGCTGAACAATGAGAACACATGAACACAGGGAGGGGAACAACACACACTAGGGCCTGTTAGTAAGTTTGGAGGGAGAGCAGCAGGAAAAATAGCTAATGTATGCTGGGCTTAATAACTACATGATGGGTTGATATGTGCAGCAAACCACCACAGCACACTTTTACCTATGTAACAAACTTGCACATCCTGTGCATATACCCTGGAACGTTAAAACAAAATATATGTGTTATGTTTACATAACAGAAATATCGATGCTTACTTTAAAAAGCTATAGGTTTATAGTGTAAGTTCTAGCTTAGGTTTTAGAATCAGACTGACCTGGTTTAGAATCTTAGACTCATCACTTACTTAATAGCTATATGATCTTAGGCATGATACTTACATCCTCTGAGCTTTATTTTCTTCACTTGTAAAATGAAGATAATATTTTACTATGGCCATTTTGAGGACTGCATGGACATCATGTATCTAAGGTGCTAAGCAGGATGCTCAGCACAATTATTATATATTACTATATTCTTTTTCTAATGTGCCTCTCTTCATTTTTTGAAGATAACTAAATTCCATTATTGCCATTTTAATTGCACAGATAGAAAAACAGCAAATTAATTGTAGAATCAGATAAAATACACGAAACTTCTTGTATTTCTCATTAGATTTTCCATCTATAAAATATAATTACCTAGCAGAGGTGGTATAAGGATTAGTATAAATTAAATTTCTCCAGTAAATGGCATTACATCATGTTTGGCATGTAGGTGGTAACCAGTAAATGCCAGTTCCTTTCTTTATGCAGCCCTGAATAATGCCAAATCATGTTTAGCATGTAATAATGGTTTCAAAAAGGCTCTCAGGTAAAAATTAACAAAGATATTTCATTAAAAGTATTGGAAACCAGGCACATTAATTCAGTCATTTACTTGTTCACTGCTGTGATAAATACTTATTCAGTGCCTAGTATGTGTTAAAAATCATGTCAAATGCTGGAGATAATGAGGAATAAGACAGACATAGCCACCTTCAGCCCAGCTTCTATTTAATACCTTTAGAAAAATTCTTATGAATAATAGTAATTACTACTATGGAAAAACAAAACAGAGGATGGCCTGGAAATCTAGTGGAGGATCCCCTAAGACACTGAGAAAAATAGAGTTGGGAAGGCCTAAAAAGCATTCCCAAGAAAAAAATGTGGCATCCAAGCTAGAACCCATGTTCAAGATACAGGAAAAATGGTAATTTGTTTTTACCAATGCCATTCTTTGGTAAAGTGCAAGTGCCTGCTCAACATTTGAAGGTATTCCTTATTTCTGACTGTTTTTCAGGAGTCCAGTGTCTGGCTGTGCTATAATGATCCAGTGACCAAATGTTCTCTAGGACTGCCTTGAAACAAAAATTGTTTGGAAAATAATGTTGATGAAATTGCCTTTGGAGTTTGGGATACTGTAAAATGAATTATGTTTTGCATCTAATCTGTGCACAATCAGTGTAATTCTCCCAGTAGCTTAATTAATATCTTCTTTTTATTTTTCATGTTGAGTTCTGCAGAAACAAACCTGTAAAGATAGGGGAAAGATGTTTTAAAATTTTACCAGATCTAGTCATAACAGACAGTACAGAGGAATTCAGATATTTTATCTGTGGCCTGTCTGTCGTGTGTATCTTGTGGGATAAATGGGCAGGACAGATAACCACACCTTTTATCAGGATAATTTATTTAAAAACAACCTGTATATAAAAATAGACACATAGATCAATGGATCAGAACAGAAAACCCAAAAATAAAGCCATATACCTGTAGCCAACTCAAAAGTTGACAAGAATATACACTAGAGAAAGGACACATCATTTAATAAATGGTGCTGGGAAAATTGGATAGCCATATGCAGAAGAATGAAACTACACCCCTGTCTATCACCATGTACAGAAATTAATTCAAGATGGATTAATATGTTAAATGTAAGACCTGAAACTATAAAAATCCTAGAAGAAACATTGGGAAAAACTCTTTTGGACATTGATGTAGGCAAATAATTTATGTCTACATTCTCAAAAGGTAACACAACAAAAACAAAAATAGAAAAATGGGACTTAATTAAAGAGCTTCTGCAGAGCAAAAGAAATAATAAACAGAGTAAACAGACAATCTATGGAATAGGAGGAAATATTTGCAAACAATGCATCTGACAAAGGTCTAACATAGAGAATCTACAAAGAATTCAAATAACTCAACAAGAAAAAAACAAATAACTCCATTAAAAAATCGGTAAAAGACATGAACAGATATTTTTCAAAAGAAGACATGCATGTGGCCAACAAACAGATGAAAAACTGCTCAACATCACTAATTATCAGAGAAATACAAATTAAAGCCATAATGAGATGCCGTCTTATACCAATCAGAATGGCTATTACTAAAAAATAAAAAATAAATAAAAAATAAAAAAACAGATGTTGGCAAGGACATGGAGAAAAGGGAATGCTTATACACAGTTGGTGGGAATGTAAATTAGTACAACCTCTATGGCAAACAGTATGCAGTTTTTTCAAATAACTAAAAATAGAACTGTCCTTCCCTTCAGTAATCCCACTATTGGGTATCTACCCAAAGGAAAAGAAATCATTTTATTAGGAAGACACTTGCACTGGTATGTTTATTGCAGCTCTATTCACAGTAGCAAAGTCATGGAATCAATCCAAGTGTCCATCAAGAGCTAATTGGATTGAAAATGGTATTATATATATATATATATATATTCTCACACACACACACATCATGGAATACTACTCAGCCATAAAAAATGAAATCATGTCTTTTGCAGCAACATGGATGAAACTGGAGTCCATTATCATTAGTGAAATGCATCAGAAACAGAAAGTAAAAAAGTAAAGGACAACATGTTCTCACTTAAGCAGGAGCTAAACAATGGGTACACAGAAACATACAAACATACAAAATGCAATAATAGACATTGAAGACTCCAAAAGGTGGGAGGGTGTGAGGGGGATGAAAGATTTGGGTATGATGTACACTCTTTGGGTGATGGGTATACTAAAAGCCCAGACTTCACCACTACACAGTATATCCACATGACACAACTATATTTGTAACACTAAATCTATTTTAAAATTTTTTTAAAAAAGAAAACATTATGCTAAATGAAAGAAGTGAGTCACAATAGACCACATATTGTGTGATTTCAATTACACAGAATATCCAGAATAGGCAAATCTGTTGCTTACAGCTGGGCATGGGGGTAGAATGAAAATTGGATTTCTAATGAGGTTGCTTTTAGGGGTGATAATTTTCTAAAATTAGATAGTGGTTATGAATGCACAGCTCTGTAAAGATACTAAAATCCCTTAAATTGCACACTTTTAAATTAGGGACTTTTGTGTTATGTGAATTATATCTACATAAAGCTATTAATAAAAAGAATTACTTGATTTAGAAAAAAATAAAAATTAAAAATTAAAAAAATAAAAACAACCTATAACTAAGCCGATGTAAACATGACAAAATGGACTGAAATGTAGTCAGAACAATGGAATATAGCTCTGCTTATAAAAACTTAGTGAGGTCTTTCTGGTGTCTCCTGGCTAGCTTAAGATTTGTTGGAAGGTTCCATTATAAAATTAAGGTAAATACAATTGTAAAATTATAGACATGCAAGGTGATATTCTTTGGATACTGTGCCAAAATGACTAACAGATATTTGAACAAAAAAGGTTTTTAATTATTTATTTTTGCTATAGCCTCTTTCTGGATTCTTGCCTCCTTTGTGTGCAGTTAACTTCTTCTCTTTCCCTCTTTTTAAAAAATTTCTTTTTTTGTGGGGGAGGGGCAGAGGATATCACAAACAGAACTAAATAATAAAAACAAAAAATCCAGATGCTATGACTTTTTCTGGGTCGTCGGCATGGTACATTGTTCTTACCATAGCTTAAAATTATCAGATGCCAGAGTGGTATCTGTCTTATGTGATTTGAGGTGTAACACCTGATAAGTTCAGTTTTAAATAGAGTTAGAACTAATGCAATTTTGGAATCCAAATTTACCTTACCCTACATTAAGAGAATTTGGCATATTTAAGAAAACTTGTTCCTTTTACCAACACCTAAGAATGTTAAATGTGAGAATAATTCTTGGTCTTTCAAATAAAAAATCTGTTTTAGAATTGGTCTAGGAAAGAAACATGAATATAGTTCATGGATATATTCTGGGCTTTGAAATTATTTTGTATAACTTGTGATCAATATATTATAGCAGAAGCATAAAAATATTTATTTAAAAAATGTTATCATTTGGCTATAAAGTCTGAACTCTAACCTGCCTAGAGTTATGTAGACTAGAAGCCCTGCTATAATTATACTTACCTGGAATTAAATTAAACACTTACCAGGTGATCCAATGGACAATTCCAAAATGTGTAAGATAGTAAGCCTCAAACTGTGTGGAAACTCAACTCTCTACCATGTTGGTATTGCCAGAATTCCTAGAGATTAAATCACGTTGCTTTAGAGAGGAAACCTGCCACTAGTTATCTATTGATTTCATTTTCCTGTGTGTGTGTGTGTGTGTGTGTGTGTTTTGCTACCGATGCTCCCTTTCCAAAATGTAAACCAATTTTATATTTTATCTAGTTTGCTTTTTCCCTTATTACTTTCGTTTGCCGTTTTTCTTCTGTACACTACACTTGTGTTTGGATGATGGTTGTTACATAACCAAGGCCATTAAGCTGTTGACATTGCACTGGAATCAGCTTTCTGAATGTAAATTATATTACATAGACCAAAAAATAAATGAAAAAAATTCTTTTGAATGAAAAGAAGTTACAGAATGTTGACAAAATGTAACTAATTTTGCATATACTTGTAATGATTGCTTTTTGCAATTCAAAATATCCCGTGCTATTAAATTTGTGTTTGTTAAAGTAAATCTATTTTCCTCAGATGAAATGCTTCACATTCAATTATATCAAAATTTCTCATCTATGACTCTTGATTTCAGAATTCACCATTTGTGAAACTATTAAGTTTGAGACAATTTAAAATGGAAATGTTTTTGAATTTTGGTAATTAAGGCAGAGGATGGTCACTATAAGCAAATAAAAAACAATTATAAATGTCTTAGGCTTTTCAGAAAATATTGGTGTTAGGACTAGAACTCTGTTGAGATAAATTGGCTGTTTTTGTTTTTTCATTTTTGTTCTTTTTGTATATATTTTTAAAAAATCCCACTTGCCTTAGTGAGATGCATTGTGGGAGTATAAAGCAGAGAACTTAACTGTGCTCTAGTCCAGGGGTCCCCAACCCCTGAGCCGCGCACTGGTACCAGGCCACAGAGCAGGAGGTGAGCAGCAGGTGAGCATTACTGCCTGAGCTGCGCCTCCTGTCAGATCAGCAGCAGCATTAGATTCTCACAGGAGAATGAACCCTATTGTGAACCGCACATGTGAGGGATCTAGGTTACGCACTCCTTATGAGAATCTAATGCCTGATGATTGAAGTGGAACAGTTTTATCTCGAAATCATT
Source organism: Gorilla gorilla gorilla (assembly GCF_029281585.2). Classification (NCBI taxonomy): domain Eukaryota; kingdom Metazoa; phylum Chordata; class Mammalia; order Primates; family Hominidae; genus Gorilla; species Gorilla gorilla. The sequence goes on from NC_073247.2 coordinate 133,193,370, forward strand.
CCTGCCCCCATCTGTAGAAAAATTGTCTTTCACGAATCCCATCTCTGATGTCAAAAATATTGGGGAACGCTGCTTTAGAGTACCCTTTTAGTGATACTGATTTTGAGGGGGTTAGGCAAGAGAGAACTAAAGGATAATAGGAATTTATGATAAATAGTGAATATAATTGTAGTCTGCCTTGTCCACCAATAGGCATAAAGGAAAGCACTCAGAGAATATCAAAGTTCAGTGCTGATACGTGGAGAATTATTTAACTCTAGCATTTCCAAAAGAATGCAAGGGTATGGCTGCTTTGAAATCTTATCAAGAGCCAAATAGTTGGAAGCATCTTGGGTTAATAAAGGTAGGTATATTGTGTTTTATACATTAAATATTCTGTGACATTTGGCACTTCAGAGAGATTAGACTGGGCCATATGCTTTTTCAGATTCTGTAAAGCAGAGTAGGCAGGAACTCAGTTTGAAAGTATCAGTGATGTTGGATTTATTTTCCCAATTATAGCTAAATGAAAAAAAAGTCTGTGAAACAAATATCTTTTTTATAAATTTCAAAATATTGACAACATAAAAATGTATTTTTAAAAGTCACTATTAGTAGTGGGTAGAATAGTGTCCTCCTTAAAACATGTCCACTAGAACCTCAAATAGTGACCTTATTTGGAATAAGGGTCTTTGCAAATGTAACTATGAGTAAGGATCTTCAGAAGACATCATTCGGGATGAGAATGGGCCCTGAGTCAAGTGACCAGTGTCCTTATAAGGGACTGAAAAAGAACATAGAGATGGAGGCACAGGCCATGTGAGGAAGTCTTGGAAATATGTCTATGACATATTAATATAAAAAGCAAGTAGCTGAGCTGGATATAGAACAAAACTCAGTTGTGTACCCTCTACACATGCATGAAAAGTGTGTACCTACATGTAAATCTGCCTCCACGTATAGTTTATATAGTAATTTGGTTATCAGTTACCAAGTAACCAACCACTTCTAAATTTAATGGCTTAAAACTATTATTTTCACATTTCTGTGAGTCAGTTGCTATCATCAGGGTAGTATTTATTTGAACTTCTCACATATGTTTGTTGTCAGTGATGGCTGGAGTTGGAATGATCTGAAGTCTTGACTTGGCCTTAGAAATCCAATAGTTGAATTACATGTCTGGTGGTTGATGCTGACTGTCCATTGGGAGCTTAGTTGGAAATGGCCTACATATGGCCATTCTGTGCAGCTTGGACTTCTCCATAGAATGGTGGCTGGGTTCTGAGATGGAGTGCACAAAATCAAGCATCCTAAGATATCCAAGTGGAAGCTGTAAGTCTTCTGGCTTCTGATCTGGCCTCAAAATCATACAGCATTATTTTTCTTATAGTCTATTGGTCAAAATCAAGCCATAGCACTAGTCCAGGTTCAAGGAATAGGGATTACAAAAGAGTGTGTGTACTGGGAGGTATGGTTTATTAATAGGGCGCATCTTTGGAAACTAGCTGCCACATATAGATATAGAGAAAATCTGGAAATATTTACCTTATCTTTTAGCAATGTTTACTCCTTGGGACGGGTAGGATAGAAGAGCAGAAGATTGGAGTGGGGGGAGGCTTTTGCTTTTCCATAGATGTCAGAAAAGTGCTTTATTAATTACTCTAGCTTATTCGTCTTTTTTCTCATTTCCAATTAAAATATAACAGAAAAACAAATCTGAGATTCAGTTCATATGTGTGTGTGTGTGTGTGTGTGTGTGTGTGTGTGTGTGTAGGCATGCATGTGTATTTCAGAATATCAAGAAATTGGTAATTTCTGCATTTTTTTATTTTTTTTATTTTATTATTATTATACTTTAAGGTTTAGGGTACATGTGCACAATGTGCAGGTTAGTTACATATGTATACATGTGCCATGCTGGTGTGCTGCACCCATTAACTCGTCATTTAGCATTAGGTATATCTCCTAATGCTATCCGTCCCCCCACCCAACCCCAGAACAGTCCCCAGAGTGTGATGTTCCCCTTCCTGTGTCCATGTGTTCTCATTGTTCAATTCCCACATATGAGTGAGAACATGCGGTGTTTGGTTTTTTGTCCTTGCGATAGTTTACTGAGAATGATGATTTCCAATTTCATCCATGTCCCTACAAAGGACATGAGCTCATCATTTTTTATGGTTGCATAGTATTCGATGGTGTATATGTGCCACATTTTCTTAATCCAGTCTATCATTGTTGGACATTTGGGTTGGTTCCAAGTCTTTGCTATTGTGAATAGTGCCGCAATAAACATACGTGTGCATGTGTCTTTATAGCAGCATGATTTATAGTCCTTTGGGTATATACCCAGTAATGGAATGGCTGGGTCAAATGGTATTTCTAGTTCTAGATCCCTGAGGAGTCGCCACACTGACTTCCACAATGGTTGAACTAGTTTACAGTCCCACCAACAGTGTAAAAGTGTTCCTATTTCTCCACATCCTCTCCAGCACCTGTTGTTTCCTGACTTTGTAATGATTGCCATTCTAACTGGTGTGTGATGGTATCTCATTGTGGTTTTGATTTGCATTTCTCTGATGGCCAGTGATGGTGAGCATTTTTTCATGTGTTTTTTGGCTGCATAACTGTCTTCTTTTGCGAAGTGTCTGTTCATGTCCTTCGCCCACTTTTTGATGGGGTTGTTTGTTTTTTTCTTGTAAATGTGTTTGAGTTCATTGTAGATTCTGGATATTAGCCCTTTGTCAGATGAGTAGGTTGTGAAAATTTTCTCCCATTTTGTAGGTTGCCTGTTCACTCTGATGGTAGTTTCTTTTGCTGTGCAGAAGCTCTTTAGTTTAATTAGATCCCATTTGTCAATTTTGGCTTTCGTTGCCCTTGCTTTTTGTGTTTTAGACATGAAGTCCTTGCCCATGCCTATGTCCTGAATGGTAAGGCCTAGGTTTTCTTCTAGGGTTTTTATGGTTTTAGGTCTAACGTTTAAGTCTTTAATCCATCTTGAATTAATTTTTGTATAAGGTGTAAGGAAGGGATCCAGTTTCAGCTTTCTACATATGGCTAGCCAGTTTACCCAGCACCATTTATTAATGGGGAATCCTTTCCCCATTGCTTGTTTTTCTCAGGTTTGTCAAAGATCAGATAGTTGTAGATATGTGGCATTATTTCTGAGGGCTCTGTTGTCTTCCATTGGTCTATATCTCTGTTTTGGTACCAGTACCATGCTGTTTTTGTTACTGTAGCCTTGTAGTATAGTTTGAAGTCAGGTAGCGTGATGCCTCCAGCTTTGTTCTTTTGGCTTAGGATTGACTTGGCAATGCAGGCTCTTTTTTGGTTCCATATGAACTTTAAAGTAGTTTATTCCAATTCTGTGAAGAAAGTCATTGGTAGCTTGATGGGGATGGCATTGAATCTATAAATTACCTTGGGCAGTATGGCCATTTTCACGATATTGATTCTTCCTACCCATGAGCATGGAATGTTCTTCCATTTGTTTGTATCCTCTTTTATTTCCTTGAGCAGTGGTTTGTAGTTCTCCTTGAAGAGGTCCTTCACATCCCTTGTAAGTTGGATTCCTAGGTATTTTATTCTCTTTGAAGCAATTGTGAATGGGAGTTCACTCATGATTTGGCTCTCTATTTGTCCGTTATTGGTGTATAAGAATGCTTGTGATTTTTGCACATTGATTTTGTATCCTGAGACTTTGCTGAAGTTGCTTATCAGCTTAAGGAGATTTTGGGCTGAGACAATGGGGTTTTCTAGATATACAATCATGTCATCTGCAAACAGGGACAATTTGACTTCCTCTTTTCCTAATTGAATACCCTTTATTTCCTTCTCCTGCCTAATTGCCCTGGCCAGAAGTTCCAACACTGTGTTGAATAGGAGTGGTGAGAGAGGGCATCCCTGTCTTGTGCCAGTTTTCAAAGGGAATGCTTCCAGTTTTTGCCCATTCAGTATGATATTGGCTGTGAGTTTGTCATAGATAGCTCTTATTATTTTGAGATACATCCCATCAATAGCTAATATATTGAGAGTTTTTATCATGAAGGGCTGTTGAATTTTGTCAAAGGCCTTTTCTGCATCTATTGAGATAATCATGTGGTTTTTGTCTTTGGTTCTGTTTATATGCTGGATTACATTTATTGATTTGCATACATTGAACCAGCCTTGCATCCCAGGGATGAAGCCCACTTGATCGTGGTGGATAAGCTTTTTGATATGCTGCTGGATTCGGTTTGCCAGTATTTTATTGAGGATTTTTGCATCAATGTTCATCAAGGATATTGGTCTAAATTTCTCTTTTTTGGTTGTGTCTCTGCCCGGCTTTGGTATCAGGATGATGCTGGCCTCATAAATGAGTTAGGGAGGATTCCCTCTTTTTCTATTGATTGGAATAGTTTCAGAAGGAATGGTACCAGTTCCTCCTTGTACCTCTGGTAGAATTCGGCTGTGAATCCATCTGGTCCTGGACTCTTTTTGGTTGGTATGCTATTGATTATTGCCACAATTTCAGATCCTGTTATTGGTCTATTCAGAGATTCAACTTCTTCCTGGTTTGGTCTTGGGAGGGTGTATGTGTCCAGGAACTTATCCATTTCTTCTAGATTTTCTAGTTTATTTGCATAGAGGTGTTTATAGTATTCTCTGATGGTAGTTTGTATTTCTGTGGGATCGGTTGGTGATATCCCCTTTATCATTTTTTATTGTGTCTATTTGATTCTTCTCTCTTTTTTTCTTTATTAGTCTTGCTAGCGGTCTATCAATTTTGTTGATCCTTTCAAAAAACCAGCTCCTGGGTTCATTGATTTTTTGAAGGGTTTTTTGTGTCTCTATTTCCTTCAGTTCTGCTCTGATTTTAGTTATTTCTTGCCTTCTGCTAGCTTTTGAAAGTGTTTGCTCTTGCTTTTCTAGTTCTTTTAATTGTGATGTTAGGGTGTCAATTTTAGATCTTTCCTGCTTTCTCTTGTGGGCATTTAGTGCTGTAAATTTCCCTCTACACACTGCTTTGAAAGTGTCCCAGAGATTCTGGTATGTTGTGTCTTTGTTCTCATTGGTTTCAAAGAATATCTTTATTTCTGCCTTCATTTCGTTATGTACCCAGTAGTCATTCAGGAGCAGGTTGTTCAGTTTCCATGTAGTTGTGTGGTTTTGAGTGAGTTTCTTAATCCTGAGTTCTAGTTTGATTGCACTGTGGTCTGAGAGACAGTTTGTTATAATTTCTGTTCTTTTACATTTGCTGAGGAGAGCTTTACTTCCAAGTATGTGGTCAATTTTGGAATAGGTGTTTTGTGGTGTGGAAAAAAATGTATATTCTGTTGATTTGGGGTGGAGAGTTCTGTAGATGTCTATTAGGTCCGCTTGGTGCAGAGCTGAGTTCAATTCCTGGGTATCCTTGTTAACTTTCTGTCTCGTTGATCTGTCTAATGTTGACAGTGGGGTGTTAACGCCTCCCATTATTATTGTGTGGGAGTCTAAGTCTTTTTGTAGGTCACTCAGGACTTGTTTTATGAATCTGGGTGCTCCTGTATTGGGTGCATATATATTTAGGATAGTTAGCTCTTCTTGTTGAATTGATCCCGTTACCATTATGTAATGGTCTTCTTTGTCTCTTTTGATCTTTGTTGGTTTAAAGTCTGTTTTATCAGAGACTAGGATTGCAACCCCTTCCTTTTTTGTTTTCCATTTGCTTGGTAGATCTTCCTCCATCCTTTTATTTTGAGCCTATGTGTGTCTCTGCACATGAGATGGGTTTCCCGAATACAGCACACTGATGGGTCTTGACTCTTTATCCAACTTGCCAGTCTGTGTCTTTTAATTGGAGCATTTAGCCCATTTATATTTAAAGTTAATATTGTTAAGTTAATATTGTTATGTGTGAATTTGATCCTGTCATTATGATGTTAGCTGGTTATTTTGCTCGTTAGTTGATGCAGTTTCTTCCTAGTCTCGATGGTCTTTACATTTTGGCATGATTTTGCAGTGGCTGGTACCGGTTGTTCCTTTCTGTGTGTAGTGCTTCCTTCAGGAGCTCTTTTAGGGCAGGTCTAGTGGTGACAAAATCTCTCAGCATTTGCTTGTCTGTAAAGTGTTTTATTTCTCCTTCAGTTATGAAGCTTAGTTTGGCTGGATAGGAAATTCTGGGTTGAAAATTCTTTTCTTTAAGAATGTTGAATTTTGGCCCTCACTCTCTTCTGGCTTGTAGAGTTTCTGCCAAGAGATCAGCTGTTAGTCTGATGGGCTTCCCTTTGTGGGGAACCCAACCTTTCTCTCTGGCTGCCCTTAACATTTTTTCCTTCATTTCAACTTTGGTGAATCTGAGAATTATGTTTCTTGGTGTTGCTCTTCTCAAGGAGTATCTTTGTGGCGTTCTCTGTATTTCCTGAATCTGAATGTTGGCCTGCCTTGCTAGATTGGGGAAGTTCTCCTGGATAATATCCTGCAGAGTGTTTTCCAACTTGGTTCCATTCTCCCCGTCACTTCCAGGTACCAATCAGATGTAGATTTGGTCTTTTCACATAGTCCCATATTTCTTGGAGGCTTTGTTTGTTTCTTTTTATTCTTTTTTCTCTAAACTTCCCTTCTCGCTCTAAACTTCCCTTCTTGCTTCATTTCATTCATTTCATCTTCCATCGCTGATACCCTTTCTTCCAGTTGATCACATCGGCTCCTGAGGCTTCTGCATTTTTCACGTAGTTCTCGAGCCTGGGCTTTCAGTTGCATCAGCTCTTTTAAGTACTTCTCTGTATTGGTTATTCTAATTATACATTCGCCTAAATTTTTTTGAAAGTTTTTAACTTCTTTGCCTTTGGTTTGAATTTCCTCCTGCAGCTCGGAGTAGTTTGATCGTCTGAAGCCTTCTTCTCTCAAGTCGTCAAAGTCATTCCCTGTCCAGCTTTGTTCCATTGCTGGTGAGGAACTGCGTTCCTTTGGAGGAGGAGAGGTGCTCTGCTTTTTAGAGTTTCCAGTTTTTCTGCTCTGTTTTTTCCCCATCTTTGTGGTTTTATCTACTTTTGGTCTTTGATGATGGTGATGTACAGATGGGTTTTTGGTGTGGATGTCCTTTCTGTTTTCCTTCTAACAGACAGGACCCTCAGCTGCACGTCTGTTGGAGTTTGCTAGAGGTCCACTCCAGACCTTGTTTGCCTGGGTATCAGCAGTGGTGGCTGCATAACAGTGGATTTTCGTGAACCACGAATGCTGCTGTCTGATCATTCCTCTGGAAGTTTTGTCTCAGAGGAGTACCCGGCCGTGTGAGGTGTCAGTCTGCCCCTACTTGGGGGTGCCTCCCAGTTAGGCTGCTCAGGGGTCAGGGGTGAGGGACCCACTTGAGGAGGCAGTCTGCCCATTCTCAGATCTCAAACTGCATGCTGGGAGAACCACTGCTTTCTTCAAAGCTGTCGGACGGGGACATTTAAGTCCGCAGAGGTTACTGCTGTCTTTTTGTTTGTCTGTGCCCTGCCCCCAGAGGTGGAGCCTACAGAGGCAGGCAGGCCTTGAGCTGTGGTTGGCTCCACCCAGTTGTAGTTTCCCGGCTGATTTGTTTACCTAAGCAAGCCTGGGCAATGGTGGGCGCCCCTCCCGCAGCCTCGCTGCCACCTTGCAGTGGGATCTCTGACTGCTGTGCTAGTGATCAGCGAGACTCTGTTGGCGTAGGACCCTCCGAGCCAGGTGCGGGATATAATCTTCTGGTGCGATGTTTTTTAAGCCCATCGGAAAAGCGCAGTGTTGGGGTGGGAGTGACCAGATTTTCCAGGTGCCGTCTGTCACCCCTTTCTTTGACTAGGAAAGGGAACTCCCTGACCCCTTGCACTTCCCGAGTGAGGCAATGCCTCACCCTGCTTCGGCTTGCGCACAGTGTGCTGCACCCACTGTCCTGTGCCCACTGTCTGGCACTCCCTAGTGAGATGAACCCGGTACCTCAGATGGAAATGCAGAAATCACCCGTCGTCTGCATCACTCACGCTGGGAGCTGTAGACCGGAGCTGTTCCTATTCGGCCATCTTGTCTGCCCTCTCAATTTCTGCAGTTTTTAAACCGTCCTAAGGCCTAAAGGAAGAAGGAAAACTTCCTAAAACAGGGACCACTCCTTGTCCTCCTCCTCATCTCTCCCTTTCACATGGAGACACACACACACAATTAAATTTCACTCAATTTATATTACCTGTGTGAAAAAGTAATGCACCATGATCCAGTGGAATTCATTCTAGAAAAGCAATTAGTTTTTCAGTGTTAGGAAATGTATGGCCTATGTCATAATATTAATAGGTTTAAAAGAAGAAAATTATGTGATTATTTCAATGAATGTTAAAAATAAAAAATTTTCATATAAAAGTCAATGAAATATAATTTAAAATATTTTTATAATTATAAAATATAAAAATATTTTATAATTATAAAAATATAATTATAGCCATATATAGAAAACAACAACAATAACAAAAATATATGTTTTCAAAGTAAATCTCTAAAGCAATGTTCCTCAGATTATTTTCTATAGATTACTTGGCCATTTAAAGGCTCAATGAGAATAGAGTTATGTAACATCTGAGAAGTCCAAAATTTAAATAGTTAATTTAGTTGTTCTAGGTTTTCCAAATGTTTTTAACTATGGAAATATCTCTTCTTGAAAGACATTAGTGTCCAGTCCTATCATGTTTCTCAGAACGTGCTGGCAAATGCTGCTCTAGAAGTTTTTCTATTATTGTCAGGAAAGTAGAAAAAGTATACAGTAAATGGTGTTGGAAACAACTAGTTAGCCATTGTGAGAGAAATAAAGTGTATCTCTACTTCACTCCTTACCAAAAAATAAATATTAGATAAATTAAATCTAAACAACATCAGAAATGTACCAGGTGAAAAATTAGGTGACTGTTTTAATAATTTTGTGGTGAGGAGAACATTTGTGTGTCTTACTGCAAAGCCAGAAAGTATAAAAAAGAATATTGAAAGAATTATCCACATTCAAAAAGGACACAGGGATGAAACAAGAACAACAACAGAAATCATTCTTATTTCAAAAACGGAAACTATAGAGAATCATCATCCCTGCTACTATGACCACTTTATCCTTGAGCTCGTTGAGAAGGCATTGTACAGTCCAGTGAAAGAGGCTGTTTGTTTTCTTTATAACTTATCATCTTGTCCACAGGATTATTAAGAAATTTCTTTGCATAAAGAGGGGAATTTGGGTGATTATTAGTAAAGGACACAGAAATATTCACATTCTTTGCCAATCATAAAATGCCGGTTTACATACTTCACCAGACTTCTTTGTCCACGAATCTTTCAATCTCAGGTAATATGACAAAGTCCCAGACAATATGACCAAACTGTTTACTGCTGCTCAAGAATTAATATAAATCCATTTCTCAGATCATCTCTCCTTACAAGCAGAGTGGATAACAATAATGCTGCTAAAGTTATGTCCACAGGGAGAAGTTTCCTTTCTTCACTGTTCTTCACGGCCACTGTTGAGTAGGACTGAAATGTTGAGGCAATACACTTCAAGAAGGTGCCAGCATATTGTGCAGAGTTACCTAAAAATGCAGCTTGATTTTTCTTTCTCTTAAGGAGTCGTTCATAAGTTTGGGTAGAAGGAGTGATGGTAGTGTGATAAAGGTAGGCACGCTGGCATTGTAAGCCACCTGCTGCTGCTCAAGCAATTTACATGTGCCTTTAAGGCAGTCCCTCAAAACCACTTCTACTTGACAATAGAATACTTTTTGGGCGTATATAATTTGTGAAGAAAACAAAGCTTCAAAGGTTTTTTCATTGTCAGGCTTTGAGTCTCTAGCAGGGCCAACCAGTAAGCCAAAATCTGTTTCCATGAAGGAGAATTGATACATACTAGATAAGTCATAGTTGTGCTTTAAAATTTTAGGAGCTTCTACTGTGATGTTCTTATAAGGGATTGGACTTTGTACAAAATTTAATACAATCTAATACACTTCAAGAATTGGATGAGCTGTATCATAATGGCCAGTTGGCAAATTTGCTTGCAAGCACCGTAGCCTGTAATATCTGGAGATGCTTGTATTATTTTGATCTCTGTCTGAGGCCTTATAGGCTACTTGATATATGAATTGGAGCAGCATACCCAAGCATAATTTATGTAAAGTCCCATTGAGTGTTATACCTCTTTCTTAAAGTTTAGGAGAGTAAGGTGCAGGGACTTGTTCATTTTGGAAGGAAAATCACATTATTTACAACGAAATCACATTACCAAAGCCACTGGATCCCCAGTAACTTTACCTATGCTTTAGACTCCCTAATTTTCATGAGATTTATTCTACATTCTGATAGCCGTGTGTCTGGTGTCTGATGAAGATGTCTAAGATAATTGCTACTACTTCCTGCTCACTTGGTCCTGTTACGCTGTCTTTATTAGTATCAACCAGTGTACTGTTTTGTGGGATGATAAAATGATCACTGTCCATGTAGACAAAATTGTGTCACAAATCTGTAGAGTTGATATACCTCTGTGGCAAGATGGTAAATGTTTAGTGCTATGCCTACCAAGTGAAAGCTGACATTTTTTTGTTCTTCAGTTATTGAGATAGCGGAAAAACTATTTACCAGTGCTATAGCTTTATACCAGGTATTGGAAATTATATTGATTTGCTCCAGAAAACTGACTAGTCTACAACTGTGGCTGCAGTTGGAGTCATCACCTAATTAAGCTTAAAATAATTCATTGTTTTGCTCCAAGATGGCTTTGTCTTGTACACAGGTCAAACTGGTGATCTACATGAAGATAGAAAAGGAGGCACATATTTTAAATATTTGATGGTTCCATCAACCACTTTGATTTCCTTAAGTAGTTTTTTTATTTTAGTAGGAAGGGGAACCCAGGGGCTTTCCAAGGATCCCTCACCCCTTGAGTCAGGGAGCCAAATAAGGATTCTGCTTGTTGTGGGGTATGTCTATTCCAGCTACATATCAGTAAATGGAATGGTAACCACAAGATGGTTTGGAGAATCCCAGGAATACAAAAGTCTTATCTATAAACTGAGCCTGTAATTTTCTTTTTTTGACCAGAGGACTACAGTAGTGTTCTGAGTTCTCAGATATTAACTTTGTTTCATAATTCCTGAAAAGTGTGAGAATTTGCTTTCCTTGGGGCACAGGAACACTGATAATGGCAGAAGTCCTAGTGATTTTATAACAAAGACTTTCCTCAAGGATTCCATCTCCCTTTCATTCAAAGTTGATGACTTTATTAACTTGCTTTAGGAATGGGACCTGAATGAGGGGCTTTGACCCATAATTTTGATGGTTCAAGTTAGAATTTTTAAACCAGAGTTAGAATTGTTTTCAGTTTTACCAGTCAAGTAAGACATTAATGGGCATCCCATCTGTTTGTCATAGGTACTGAATAATTAGTTTTCCTCTACCAAAGACCATTAAGGGTCAAATCAATATGATTAAAAATTTGACCTTGTTCATTTCATTAACCTTGCATACATTGCCTCTAGTTTTCAGGTACTGCTTTTTGGCATCTGCCACTTAAGACAGCATTACCCTTGTTGATATTAGGTGCCATTTTAAGTTGCAGCATCTGCTCCCTTCATCTTCAGGCTAAGGAGGACACCTGTCATAGCACTTTTCAAAGATGCTGGTGTACCCTTCACCAGTGGATTTCTCAATGTCATGAGGAAGAAAGAGTCTTTTGGATCCTCTCATAGGATAGTTAAAAGGTAGGTTAGTATGTCACACATGATAATTCTATTCCAATCCTCCTACTTCTCTGAAAATTGGCATTTTTCCTCCAAATGATAGATAGGAATTTCTCACATCTTAACTTCATTTAGAGTAGGCCTATATTGATTTAGTCAACCAACCAAGCACAAAGAAATATAGCTCTTTAAATTAGCACCTGCAACCCAGAATCTCTGTTAAGTGCATTCGTATCTATAATATAAATTTACCTTGTTTAAAATTTTGTTCTGTTTCTGATCTCTCATCCTCAGAATATATTTTCATACCTATTCCCCAGTAATTTGTTGTAATAACCAAGAGTCTTGAAATTATTTTGATATGCAATATTTTCAATTCAAGGTGTAACTTTGAAGTTTGTCCCTTTGAACATTCTGCCATCTAACTCCAGTTACATACAGGTCTCAGTGGCCTTAAGGGCTCTTAACAGGGAGGAAATAGGAAGAATTGACATTCACTTTCTATGTAACTGCCTCAGAAGTTGTTACTTGGTCTTCAGGTAAGTTGATTAGGGTAAGAGTTGGTTCTGTTAGCAAGGGAATTTAGTGGTATCTGGAGGTCAAAGTTTATCTCAATCCTCCTATATGCTCTCTCAGTGATGTTTTGAGGCCAAGGGTTTTCTGAGCCATCTTAATAGTAATATTTGTTCTTGCATACTCATGATTACTCATGCTAGATGATGGAGCAAGTAAATTACTCAATCTTAGTGGATTAATAAAATACATATTTTTTCTAACATCACATTTATAGATAACTCTTTTCCAATTAGTGACACAAGGACCTGAGCTTATTATATTGTGGATCTCTGTCATCTCAAATGTTTTTCATCTCTATTCACATGGATATGGGAAAGAGTGACCTGAGGATGCCAGAGAAGATTTTTGGAATCAGCCTTGGCAATTATATATATTAATTCAGTCCACATTACATTGGCCAGGAATAGTCATGTGGCCCCACCAAGATACAAGGGAGGCTCTGTTCCCAAGAAGATAAAATGAAATTGGTGAATATCTGTGATAGTCTCTTCCACAGTCTGCTTTTCTGGTCACTAAATATCAATTTCATGTTTCTTCCCAAACCTAGAATACACTCATCTCTCAGCAAGAGGAACAACCCATAGTTGCAACTCAAATCAATAGTGTATCAAATTAGAAGACAAAGATCTCTGAATGATAAGCACTATTCTCTAGTGCTTATCCCTGAACTGAAATACAGGTTACCTGCCTAACCCTCCACACTCTATATCCAGTGGTAGAGCAGGGATGTAATAATTTCAGTAAACTTTCTTATTAGAAAAGGGGAAAAATGGGAGACACACAATAGTCAATGGTGCATAAAAATTATCAAATTCTGTTAACCAGACAATCAAAGGTTCCCATTGTATTATTTAGGGATATTAAGGCTGAGCTTCTCTAAAAAAATAGCCCCAAAATTTCAGCAGCTTAACCTAATTTAAAGTTTTATCTGGACTCATAGAATGAGTTAGCAAGAATCTCTTCCTTCTTGATTTTTTTGGAATAGTTTGAGAACTGGTGTTAGTTCTTCTTTATCAATATGTTAAAATTCAACAGAAAAGCCACCCAGTACTGGGCTTCTCTTTATTGGGAGACTTTTTATTATCAGTTCAATCTCATGATTTGTTATGAATCTGTTGAGGTTTTCTACTTCTTCCTAATTCAATCTTGGTAGGTTGTATGTTTTCAGGAATTTATCCATTTTCTATAGGTTTTCTAGTTTGTTAGTATGTAGTTGTTCATAATAGTCTGTGATGATCCTTTGTATTTCTGTGGTATCAGCTATAATGTCTCCTTTTTTATTTCTAATTTTGTTTATTTGGTTCCTCTCTCTCTTTTTTTTCCTTGGCTTGACAACTTCATTCTTTTGTATGTGGATATCTAGTTGTCCCAGCACAATTTGTTTTAAAAAAACTAGTTTTCCCATTGAATTTTCTTGGCAAACTTGTCAGAAATAAATTGATTCTAAATCTAAAGTTTAATTCCTGAACTCTCAATTTTATTTTGTTGTTGTACATTTCTATATATCTCTATATGCTAGTTCCACACTGTTTTGATTACTGTAGCTCTGTAGTGAAATTTGAAATCAGGAAGTTCGAGTTCTTAATTTTGTTCTTCTTTTTCAAGATTATTTATGTTATTCTGGGTCCCTTGCAATTCCATATGAATTTTGAGATTAGCTTGTCAATTTTTGCAAAAATGCAATCCGGGAATTTGGTAAGGATTTAGTGAATCTAGACATCAGTGTGGAATGTATTCCCATGAATTCATTACTATGTGGTCATAGAGAATGACTCTTTCTGAACCTGTCTTATCTGTAAAATGGGGATGATAAAAATTCTCTTAAATAATTTTAATAATATTGTTAAAAAGATGAAATATGTAATAAGTTATTTTGTAAACTATAAAATGCTATATAATTTTAAGTTGATTTAGGTTAATTTAATTATAATTATAAAATGAAGTACAAAGATAATTTTTCTTGTCTAATTTTGGAGCTTATGTAGGCCATCTCTCCTTTCCATTTTTCTAGTCTTTCATTAGCCAACAGTATCATGACCAGCATCATTAATTGATGAAATTTATTGAAACCTACTGTGTTCCAGACTTTGTGCTATCCACTGACGATATCCACTGAATCCTTATGGGGTGCACAGCAGTCAATTAATGTGTAAATTTATTGAGACAAAATAGAATATTATTTTCATGAAGGTAGGAACTCAGTGAGGAAAGTTTAAGGACAAAATACAAATAAACATTGAATTATAATTTTTCTAAAATGTATCAAGTAAAGAAATGTATTATTATTCACACATGAACACATCTTATTGCATAGATAGATAATCATAATTAGCATACACCAGTCAGTAATGGCTTGGTTTCTGATCTTAGTGGAATGGGGAAAAGTTTCAGTTTGGGTGGTAGAATGCCTCCAACAAGTTTTATTCTTGAGAGGACTTCATTCAAGTACATGACTTCTGATTAGATATCTCTGCTTCATAGATTCTAGATCAGTTGACATCTGTTGATAATAATGTATGGTAGGATTGGGACATATTTGATCTTGGGATGAGGATAATTTAATCAATACATGTCCCACAAGATCAGTTCTACTTTTACTGAGGTAAAAAAAAAAACAAAACCCTGATTATTTACTGATTTTGGAGAAATAAAGCCCCTTTTGTTTGATTGATGCTCTAGAGCCCCAGGAATTGTGACATTCTGATGAACCTCACAAGGCCATTGATGGTTTTGGTAAGAGATTGAAAGCCAATCGAACCAGATGACTTCCTGCAAGCTCACTTTGATATTTTAGTTACTAAAATTTTAGCCAAACACTTTTATTCCCCAAGATGAAAGATGGGAGGCATTGTTAGCATTCCTCTCCCACTTGGAAAGACAAAATTGTGGTAGATATTCACACTGTGAACTTTTGTCTAAAAAGCAATTAAGGGACCTGACAGGATAACTGAAAGAAACCACAGACCCTTTGAAAGAAGTGGCAGGCTGCAGTCCATACCATGAGCCCAGTGGGAATACTGTAAGACCCCAGAGTGTGAGAGGGGGATAATTTGCCTCCAAAATATACATTTTTACTAGGGAACCTGGCCATCCAGGCCATGGTGGAAGTCCTTAACCCTACCCAGCGCTGGAACTGATTTGGGGAGCACTGGGGAATATAAAAGTAGGAGCAGCAGTGAGAAGAGCGTTCCATGCATTTCCAGTCTCCAGCATTGACAGAGGGAAACAATTCCTGATCCTACCTCACAGAGGACTTCACAGAAGTCTGCCAGCGAACTCAGACTGTGGTCACGTGTTGAGAGAAGATCCCAAGTGAAATTCACAATATAATCTTAAGTGGGGATGAACTCCCCTTGCCAGGACTGTGGGGAGAATGGGAAGTATGTTGTAGCCATAAGTGCAGAAGCTGGTGTCCCTGGCTTTGCAGTCTGACTGGGAGGGGCATGGTTTGAAGGCTGTGGTTGCTGTTTCTGTAGGGAAGGTTGATGTCCTGGGACAGTTTTGAGTTCTGAGTTCAGACTGCCTGAAACTTAGTGAGTTGTTGCTACTGGAACACTGCAGGTGTGTGATATTCCTTGCCAAGTGCATAGGAGCTGGGCAGGGTTTACAGATGCCTGCTACTCCCCACTTTCTGTGTGAACTCTTCTGTGCAGCAGAGGCAGCTGTGCTCCTCCCTGGATCATTATTCCAACAGCCAGAGAACTAAACCTACCCCCATCCCGTGAAACCCCACTGAGGCCTCTGCTTGCCCTGCATATGGAAATCCAGAGTGTGGACCTGCCTGACCCAGCCCCCCGAATGGCTTTTCCTGTCCAACATTCCTGGTAACTAAACACAAAGGACAGAAACTTTTAGGGTCCTTATGGCCACACCCATTGCCTGAGAATCAGAGTAACTCCCCTGAGTAATATAAGGCAAGCACAAATCCCACTGCTGCTACCACTGTAGCTGGTGCTGTTTTTCAAGTGCCACCTCCTGGCTATAAGCCTACCGATAATGTCTGTTACAGTATCTCCAGGTAGAATAACACAAAACCCAGGAAGGAGAAAATTTGTGCGTGATCTCAGCTATCACCATTACCTGCAGCACCGTGGCTAATAAGAGGTCTTGAGTCTGTCCACGTGACTAGTCCATTCCTACTACAACTGGCATTTGAGAAAGCCAACACAGTAAGGCTATTTATAACCAAGGAATCTCACAGAGTCTATGTAACTCTCCTGTCACCCCTATCAGAGTTGGTGCTGGTACCTGCTACTGGGAGACTTGAGGACAGGTCACATCTCTGGGTTCCTTGTAGACATTCCTCATTCCTCAGCACCAGCCTGGAGTGTGGCAGCCCCACCAAGTGGCTAGACCCAGAGGAGCAGCAGCATTCACAGTAGTCTTACTTTCAGAGATTCTGACTCCCAGGGGAAGGGGTAGTATAGGACACCAAGGGAACACCCCCTGGGACAAAAGAATCTGGACAACAGGCCTGAGTCTCAGAACTTTTTAAAAAATTTCCATTAACTGTATTTTATTTTGAAGAACGATTGGTTCCTAGGAAACTAACAGGGGAAAGATAATACTACATAGGGGAAAAGGAAATAGTGTCAATTTAGGACAAAGAGAACCTTGGGTTTGAATGCCAGCCACCAGTCACTGGGGGAGCAGTTGTGGTGGGGGAGCAGTTGTGGTTGGGAGGCTTAGCCAGGATGCAATCTTTGTGAGCCTCAGTTTCTCTTCATGTAAAAAGACAATAGATACAAAGAATCTGCAGAATACTTATAAGTAAGACAGATTATTTAGGTAAAGCACATAGCATGCAGTCTAATACAAAGTAGGTATTCAACAAAGAGTAGCTACTAATATTTTAAGATGACACTTAAGAACATTATATTTTTAATAACACACCTAAAACTTACATGACATACTTTTGAGAAAAGATGAATAATAGTGAAAGCAGCTTACCAAATATGAACCCACAGCAACCTATATTATTTTCCTACTTCCCCCAACCCTCAGAACTTACTGTTGATGGGAAATTTCTTTCAGCAGAGGCACAGGTGTATTGCCAGGCTCAGCAGGAACAATCTGCAGCTCCATAATAACAGACAGGCAGCCCTTTTGCTCATGAAGGGTCTTGTAGAAGGGGTTGTCTTTTTCTCCCTCATCCACCACTGCAGACACAGTGGGGACTTCTCCCATGGAGGTCAGCATCGGTGCACCTACACACAGCCTTTCCAAAGCACTTCAGGGTGACTGCATCCCCACAGAAATAGTGCCCTTCAGGTTCAGGCTTGAATGAAGAGTAGAGTCACAGTTCCTCTCTACTTGGAACATCAACATTCTTCCAGATAAAAAGAAGTGCCTCTCTGATCTGAATAGCCAGAAAACTGGGTCAGGAGTGTGACTGGGAAGTGGATTGCCTTCCTGCTGGCCTGTCAGGGGAGCTGAGGTGGCTCCCATCCTTCCCCCTGATTATACCCCAGTGATTTCACTGAGAGCTCTCCCAGCCACCTCTATCAAGTCTGGGACCTCTACTCACCATTGGGTATTGCATTTACACACCTGCTTTAGCCACAACCAATTTCTGCCTAGGGACACCTCACCTACTGGACTGAAGCTTAACCTATTGAGCCCAGTAAATAAAATACTGGGGCAAATAAATTAATTGATCAATTAATTAATGCACACCATGAAGGAACAAGATAATCTTCAAGAGACCATTCCTATTAAAACACCATAGGAGACAGTGAACTTGCTTACACACTGAGCACATTGCTACTACAACCAGCATCTGAGAAAGCCATGATAAAAAGATTCTCTATAAGCAAGGAACTCATACAGATTTACTTCTGTAAATCTCGCAGATTTACCTCTGAAAGCATCAAGAGCTGAATTAGATTACAATAAACTATAAACATTAATGTCATATTCTTAAGTGGGAAAAAGAGATTAAAAAAACAGTTAATTCAAAAATAAATTCAAGAATGATTAGAAGAAATAGTCTACCCAAATGAGAAAAATCAGAAAAATAATTCTGGCAATATGACAAAAGATAGTTCTGTAACACCTCCATCAATAGATCCATACCAAGATAAAATATTTGAAATGCTACATAAAGAATTAAAAAGGTTGATTATTAAGCTACTAAAAGAGGTACAAGAAAAATGTGGAAATCAACAAAAAGAAAAAAGAATTCAGGATATGAATGAAAAATTTTCTAGAAATAAATATTCCAATGAAAAACCAATCAGAACTTCTGGAAATGAAAGACACATTTAGGGAATTACAAAATGCAGTAGAAACTTTTAACAATAGACTAGACCAAGTAGAAAAAAATAATTTCAGAGCTCAAAGACAAGACATTAGAATTAACCCAATAAGACTAAAATAAAGAAAAAAATGAAATGAACAAAGTCTCCAAGTAATATGGGATTATGTACAATGGCCAAACCTAAGACACATAGGTGTACCTGAAGGAGAAGAGAAAGGAAAATCTTTGGAAAACATATGTGAGGGAATAATTGAAGAAAACATCATTGTCTTGCTAGAGATTTAGATATCCAAATAAAAGAATCTCAAATAACTCCTGGGAGATTCATTGCAATAAGGACATCACCAAGACATATAGTCATCAGCCTTATCTAAAGGTAACATGAAAAAAAGAATTCTAAGAGAGACAAAAGCATCAGGTAACCTATAAAGGAAAACTTATCAGACTAACAGCAGAATTCTAAGCACAAACTTTACAAGCCAGAAGGGATAGGGATCCTATCTTTAGCCTCCTTGAACAGAATAACTATCAGCCAAGAATTTTGTATCCAGCAAAACTAAGTTTCATAAAGAGAAATAAAGTCATTTTTAGACAAACAAATGCTAAGGTGATTTGTCACTGCTAGACCAGTCCTACGAGAAATGCTAAAAGGAGTTCTAAATCTTTAAGCAAAAGGTCAGTATGCACCACAGTAAAACCTCTTGAAAGCATAAAACTCACAGGGCCTATAAAACAATAAGTCAACATAAAAACAAAGTATCTAGGTAACAGTCAACATGATGACTGAAACTGTACCTCACACCTCAATAGTAACACTGAATCTCTGAAAGCACCAAGAACCAAATTAAATGGCCTAAATGCTCCACGTAAGAAATACAGATTGATAGAATGAATTAAAAAATTGCAAACCAAATACCTGCTGTCTTCCAAGAAATTCACCTAACATGTAATGATTTATTGAAACTCAAGGCAAAGGGGTATAAAATAATATCCCATGCAAATGGAAACCAAAAGCAAGCAAGAGGAGCTATTCTTGTATTAGATAAAACATACTTTAAAGCGACAATAGTAAAAAAAGACAAGGAAGGTCATTATATAGTGATAAAAAATTAATCCAACAGGAAGATATTACAATCTTAAATATATATGCACCTAACTCTGGAGCTCCCAGATTCCTGAATTACTATTAGACCCAAGAAATGAGATAGACAGCAACACAATAATAGTGGGGGACAGCAACACAATAATAGTGAGGGACTTCAACACTCCTCTAACAGCAGTAGACAGATCATTGATACAGAAAGTATACAAAAAATGGAATAAAACTGCACTCTAGAACAAATGGACTTAACATATATTAACAGAATATTCAACCCAAGAACTACAGAATATACATTCTTCTCATTAGCACATGAAACATTCTTCAAGATAGACCATATGATAGGCCACAAAACAAGAGTCTACATTTTTACAACTTTAAATCATATCAAGTATCTTCCAAGACCACAGTAGACTAAAACTAGAAATCAAATCCCAAAGGGCACCTGAAAACTATATAAATACATGTATATTAACCAACGTAGTCCTGAATGGCTTTTGGTTTAATACTGAAATCAAGATGGAAAGTTAAAAAATATTTGACGTGAATGCTAATAGTGACAAAAGTTATCAAAACCTCTGGGATACAGCAGAAGCAGTGCTAATAGGAAAGTTTATAGTACTAAATTCCTACATTGAGAAACTTGAAACGTTACAAATTGACAACCTAACATCATATCTCAAGGAACTAGAGAAATAAGAACAAGCCCAAAGCTAGCAGAAGAAAAGAAACTAAAAGTATCAGAGCAGACCTAAATGAATTTGAAATGAAAAACAATACAGAAGATCAATGAAACAAAAAGTTGATTCTTAGGAAAGATAAACAAATAGACCATTACCTAGATTAACCAAGAAAGAGAGAGGATTCAAATACATTACAGCCAACACCACAAAAATACAAAAGGTCAGCAGAGATAACTGTGAACCCCTCTATGCACACGAACTAGAAAATCTAGCAGAAATGGATAAATTCCTGGAAACATAAAACCCTCCTAGATTAAATTAAGAAGAAATAGAAACCCTGAACAGATCACTAACAAGCAGTGAGATTGAGTTAATAATAAAAAATGTTGTCAACAAAAAAGCCGAGAGCCAGATGGATTCACCATGAAATTCTACCAGACATTCAAAGAATAGTTGGTACCAACCCTACTGAAGTTATTCCAAAAGATTGAGAAAGAGGGAATATCCCCCAACTCATTCTATGCAGCCAGTATCACCTCCATACCCAAAGCAGGAAAGGGCATAACAACAATAAAAATAGTACAGAACAGTATCCTCCTTGATCAACATACATGCAAAAATCCTCAACAAAATACAAGCAAACCGAATCAAACAGCACATTAAAAAGGTAATTCACCATTATCAAATAAATTTCTATCCAGGGATGTAGGGATGTTTTAACATACACAAATCAATAAATGCACTACATCACATAAACAGAATTTTAAAGAAACTATATGATCATCTCAATAGACACAGAAAAATTGTTTGAAAAAATCCAGCTTCCCTTTATAAAAACCATTAATAAGCTGGGCATAGAAGGGACATACCTCAAAATGACACCTCAAAAGTTATGAAAGACATATGTGGCAAACCCACAGCCATCATCATAATGAATGAGGAAAACGTTGAAAGCACTCCTCCTGAAAACTGGAACAAGACAGGGATGCTCATCTTCACCTCTTCTGTTCAGCATAGTACTGGAAGTTGTAGCCACAACAAACAGTCAAGAAAAAGAAATAAAGGTCATCCAAACTGGAAAAGAGAAACTCAAACTATCACTGTTTGCCAATGATTGTATATATAGAAAACCCCAAAGACTCATCTAAAAGACTACCAGATTTGATAAATTCCACAAAGTGTCAGTTTACAAAGACAGTGTACAGAAATCAGTAACACTGCTATATATCAACAACAAAGAAGCTGAAAATCATATCAAGAATGCAATTCCTTTTAAAATGTTGCAAAAAAATACAATACCTAGGAATATACTTAACCAAGAAGGTGAAAGATCTGTGCAGGTAGAACTACAAAACATTGTTGAAAGAAATCATAGATGGAAGGTGGTGAAATAGAAGTCTCCAACATTTTCCCCCACACAAGAACACCAAGTTAACAACCGTCTACAAAGAACAAACGCCTTCAAAAGAACCAAAAATCAGGTGAACATTCGTAGTACCTGGGTCTAAATTTATATTGCTAAAAGAAGAACTGAAGATAGAAAAAAAAATAACAGTCTAGAATTGTTGACAGAAACCCTCCTTCAACCCCAGAAGCAGCAGGGTGCCAAGAGCATCTCTGGACACTGGGAAAGAGAGAACAAAGCAATTGTGAAGACAATGAATTCGGTGCTGTCACATTAGAGCAGAATGGAAAACCAGACCAAACAGCTGACGCCTGCCCACAGAGGGAGCACTTAAAGCAGCCCAGACCAGATTAGCCACAGGTGAGCTAGTGTCACTCCACCCCCAGTTTTAGGTTGCTTATAACATGGAGAGAGACTCTGTGTATTTAGAAGAAAATAAGACAAAAGAGAAAGAATTTCTGCCTAATAATCTAGACAATTCTTCTGCATCTGTCCCATACCATAAAGGTGGAACTCTACAAGTCTGCAAGAACCACAGCATTACTGAACTTGGGATGACTCCTAAGGCGGATAAAGCTTAGATTGCAATACCCAAGTCCTTTCAAATATTTAAGAAGACATCTCAAGAAGGACAGCTACAAATAAGCCCAGTCAGTGAACACTATAATTCTTTGCCCTTAAATGCCCAGGCACCAAAGAACATTTACTAGCATCAACACCATTCAGGAAAACATAATCTCACCAAATGAACTAAATAAAGCACCAGGGAACAATCCAGGAGAAACAGAGTTAAGTGAGCTTTCAGACAGAGAATTCACAATGGCTATGCTGAGGAAATGCAGAGAAAATTCAAGATAACACAGAGGAGGAATTCAGAATTCTATCAGATAAATTTAGCAAAGAGATTGAAATAATTAAAAAGAATCAAGCAGAAATTCTGGAGCTTAAGTATTCAATTGGCATACTGAAGAATGCATCAAGATCCTTTAATAACAGAATGGATCAAGCGGAAACAAGAATTAGTGGGCTGAGAGACAGGCTAATTGAAAATACATAGTCAGAGGACACAAAAGAAAAAATAAAACAATAAACCACACCAACAGCATCTAGAAAATAACCTCAAAAGGGCAAATCTAAGACTTATTGGCCTTACAGAGGAGGTAGAGAAAGAGATAAGTTTAGATGTTTATTCAAAGGGATAATAACAGAGAATTTATCAAACATAGAGAAAGATATCCATATCTAAGTACAAGAAGTTTATAGAACACCAAGAAGAATTTACCCAAAGAAGACTACCTCGAGATATCTAATAATCAAACTCCCAGTGGTCAAAAATAAAGGATCCTAAAGGCAGCAACAGGAAAAGAAAGAAATAAGATACAGTGAAGCTCCAATACATCTGGCAACAGACTTTCCAGTAGAAATCTTACCAGCCAGGAGAGAGTGGAATGATATATTTAAAGTGCTGAAGGAAAAAATTAAAAGTTGACCCTACAATAGCATATCTGGTGAAAATATCCTTCAGTCGTGAAGGAGAAATAAAGACCTTCCCAGACAAACAAAAGTTAAGGGATTTCGTCAATACCAGACCTGTCCCACCAGAAATGCTAAAAGAAGTACTTCAATCAGAAAGAAAAGAACAATAATGAGCATAATCACCAGAAGGTATGAAACTTACTGGTAATAGTAAGTACACAGAAAAACACAGAATATTATAACACTGTAATTGTGATGTGTAAACTACTCTTATCCTAGTAGAAAGATGAAACAGTGAACCAATAAAAAATAACTGCAACTTTTCAAGACATAGTCAATACAAAAAGATATAAATAGGTACAACAAAAAGCTAAAAAGCGGGGGTACAAAGTTAAGGCATAGAGCCTTTTTTTTTAGTTTTCTTTTTGCGTGTTTATTTATGCAAAGTGTTAAGTTGTTATCGGTTTAAAATAATGGGATAGTATTTGCAAGCCTCATGGTAACCTCAAACTAAAAAACACACAGTGGATCCACAAAAAATAAAAAGCAAGAAACTAAATCATATCACCAGGGAAAATTACCTTCATTACAGAAAAAAAAGGAAAGAAAGAAAAAAATGGAGAAGACCACAAAACAACCAGAAAACAAATGACACACGGAAGGAGTAAGTCCTTACTTATTAGTAATAACGTTGAATGTAAATGGACTAAATCAAAAGACAGACTGGCTGAACAAATAAAAAAGAAAAAGACTCATTGATCTGCTGCCTACAAGAAACACAGTTCACCTATAAGACACACATAGACTGAAATAAAGGGATGAAAAATGATATTTCATGTCAATGGAAACAGAAAAGGAGCAGGAGTTGCTATACTTATATTAGACAAAATAGATTTCCATACAAAAATCTAAGAAGAGACAAAGTCAATATATAATGATAAAGGGGTCAATTTAACAAGAAGATACAATTATTGTAAATATATATGCACCCAACATTGGAGAACCCAGATACATAAAACTTAGGGCTCAAGGGAGAGATAGGCCCTAATACAATAATAGTAGGAGACTTCAACATGCCACTTTCAGTATTAAACAGCTCTTTCAGACATAAAATTAACAAGGAAACATCAGCCTTAATCTGCACTATAGAACAATGGATCTAATCGATATTTAGAGACATTTCATCCAAGAGCTATTTAGAGACATTTCATCCAAGAGCTGCCAAATACATACTTTTCTTCAGCACATGGATCATTCTCAAGGATAGACTGTATTTTAAGTAATAAAACAACTCTGAAAACATTCCAAAAATTAAAATAGCATCAAGCATCTTCTTTTACCACAATGGAATAAAACTAGTAATTAATAACAAGAAAAAAATTGGAAACTATGCAAATACATACAAATTAAGCAGTATGTTCCTGAATGACCAGTGGGTCAATGAAAAAATTAAGAAGGAAAATAAAAAATTTTTTGAAACAATGATAATAGAAACACAACATGCCAAAACCTATATAATATATCAAAACCAGTACTAAGAGAGATGTTTATAGCTATAAGTGCCTACATCAAAAAAAGAAAAAGATTCAAATAAACAATCTAACAATGCATCTTAAAGAATTAGAAAAGCAAGAGCAAACCAAACCCCAAACTGGAAGAAATAAATATTAAAGATCAGAGCAGAAATCAAAGAAATTGAAATAAATTAATAAAACAAAAAATTGTTTTTTAAAGTTAAACAAAACAAACTTCTAATCAGACTAAGAAAAAAAGAGAAAAGATCCAAATAAATAAAATCAGAAATGAAAAAGGAAGCATGTCAATTGATACTGCAGAAATTCAGAGGATCATTAGTGGCTACTATGGGCAACTATATGCCAATAAATTGGAAAATGTAGAAGAAGTAGACAAATTTTTAGATAAATACAACCTACTGAAATTGAACCAGGAAGAAATCCAAACCCTGAACAGACCGATAACAAGTAATGAGATTGAAGGTAATGAAAAGTTTCTTAGTAAAGAAAATCCCAGGACCCCATGGCTTCACAGCTAAATTCTACCAAACACTTAAAGAAGACCTAATAATAATCCTACTGAAACTATTCTGAAAAATAGAGGAGACTGAGTACTTCTAAACTCATTCTACAAGGCCAGTATTTCCCTGATCCCAAAACCAGACAAAGACACGTCCATAAAAAGAAAACTACAGGCCATTATCTCTGATGAATATTGATGCAAAAATCCTCAACAAAATACTAGCAAACCAAATTCAACAATACATTAGAACTATTATTCATCATGACTAAGTGGGATTTATTCCTGGGATGCAAGAATGGTTCAACATACACAAATTAATCAACATGATACATAGTATCAACAGAGTGAATACTAAAAACCATATGATCATTTTCATTGATGCTGAAAAAGCATTTGATCAAATTCAACATTCATTTATTATAAAAACCCTAAAAAAACTGGATATCGAAGTAATGTACCTCCACACAATAAAAGCCATATATGACAGACCCACAGGTAGTATCATACTGAATGGAAAAACACTGAAAGTCTTTGTTCTAACATCTGGAAAACAAAAAAGATTCTCACTGTCACCACTGTTATTCAACATAGTACTTAAAGTCCTAGCTAGATCATCAGAGAAGGGAAAGAAACAAAGAGCATCCAAATTGGAAAGCAAGGAGTCAAATTATCCTTGTTTGCTGATGATATAATCTCATATTTGGAAAAACCTAAAGAGTCCACAAGAAAACTATTAGAACTGATAAACAAATTCAGTAAAGTTGCAGGTTACAAAAATCGACATACAAAAATATGTGGCATTTCTATATATCAACGGTGAACCATGTGAAAAAATTTTTTTAAATTTCATTTACAGTAGTCAGATATAAAACTAAATACCTAGGAATTAAACAAAGAAGTGAAAGATGTCTATACTGAAAACTATAAAACACTGATGAAAAAAATTGAAGAGTACATGAAAAAATGGAAAAATATTCCATGTTCATGGATTGAAAAAAACATTAACATTGTTAAAATGTCCATGCTACCCAACACAGTCTACAGATTCAATGCAATCCCAATCAAAATACCAATGATGTTTTTCACAGAAATAGAAATAAAAAGTCATATAATTTATATGGAACCACAAAAGACCCAGAATAGCCAAAACTATTCTAAAGAAAAAGAACAAGCAGGAGGAATCACACTACCTGACTTCAGTTTGTGCTACAGAGCTAGTAACCAAAACAGCATGTTACTGACATCAGAACCAACACATAGACCAATGGAACAAAATAAAGAACCCAGAAACAAATCCACACACCTACTGTAAACTCATTTTCAACAAAGGCACCAAGAACATACGCTGGAGGAAAAGACAGTCTCTTAAATAAATGGTGCCAGGAAAACTGGATAGTTGTATGCAGAATAATGAAATTAGACCCCTGTCTCTCATCATATACAAAAAATCAAATCAAAATGGATTGAAGACTTAAATCTCAGAGTTCAAACTATAAAGCTACTACAAGAAAACATTGGAGAAAATCTCCAGGAGATTGGTCTTGACAAAAATTTCTTTAACAATAGCCCACAAGCACAGGCAACCAAAGCAAAAATGAACAAAAGGGGTCACATCAAGTTAAAAAGCTTCTACACAGAAAAGAAAACAACAAAGTGAAGAGACAACCCACAGAATGGGAGAAAATATTTTCAAACCACTCATTTGAGAAGGATTAATAACCAGAATATACAAGAAACTCAAACAACTCTATAGGAAAAAAAAACTGATCAAAACATAAGCAAAAGATTTGAATAGACATTTCTCAAAAGAAGACATACAAATGACAAATGGGCATATAAAAAGGTGCTCAATGTCATTGATCATCAGAGAAATATGAATCAAAACTACAATGAGATATCACCTCACCTCGGTTAAAATGGCTTTTATGCAAAGACAGGCAATAACAAGTGCTGGAGAGGATGCAGAGCAAAGGGAACCCTTGTACACTGTTGATGGAAATGTCAATTAGTATAATCACTGTGGAGAACAGTTAGGAGGTTCCTCAAAAAACTGAAAATGGAACTACCATATGATCCAGCAATCCCACTACCTTGTGTATACCCAAAAGAAAGGAAATCAATATATGGAAGAGATCTCTGCATTTCCATGTTTATTGCAGCACTGTTCACAATAGCTAAGATTTGGAAGCAACCTAAATGTCCATCAATGAATGGATAAAATGTGGTACATAGACACAAGGGAGTACTTCAGCCATGAAAAAGAATGAGATCCTGTCATTTGCAACAACATGGATGGAACTGGTGGTCATTATGTTAAGTGAAATAAGCCAGGCATAGAAAGACAAACATCACATGTTCTGACTTATTTGTGGGATCTAAACATCAAAACAATTGAACTCATGGTCATAGAGAGTAGAAGGGTGTTTACCAGAAGCTGGGATGGGTAGTGGGATGAGGGGAAGTGAGGATGGTTAATGGGTACAAAAAACATTTAGAAAGAATCAATAAAACCTACTACTTGATAGCACAACAGGGTGACTATAGTCAAAAATAACTGTACATTTTAAAATAAAGAGTGTAATTGGGTTATTTACAACTGAATGAATAATGCTTAAGGAGGAAAATAGTAACTATGTGAGGTGATATTTTAATTAGCTTATTGTGGTTATTTCATAATTTATAGGTGTATCAAAACCACAATGTATACCTTACATATTTATAACTTTTATTTGTCAATTATACCTCAATAATGCTTCAATAAATGAAGTTAAAAGTGCCTGTCATTAGTACTCTTAAGCAAAGTTTGTAATTGTAATGAGCGGTTGAGTTCTTTAAATCTATATTACTATGAATTAATATTAAATTACAGAAAATCTGAATACTGAATAAATATACGTATGTTTTGGGAAACACATATGGGAAACCTGTTTATGACTTTCTGAAGCCTCCTTAGACTGATTTAATAATAGCTAACACTTATGAGCACTTATTATGTGCCAAGCACTGTACTAAGTACTTTTCATACATCATTTTATTCAGGCTTCACGGCTACTATATGAAATACACACTATTATTATCACCATTTAATAGGTCTAAGCTGAGGCTTAGGTATTTCAAGTAATTTTCCCAAGGTTACATAGATAGTAAGAAGCAAACCTGAAAGCTAATCCCTAGCTTTTCTGACTTCAAAGGCGGCCCTTTTAACCTCTTCATTCTATTGTCACATTTCTTATTAGCCAGGCACTGTATTAATTATTGCACCTCATCTCATTTAATGATCATAAAAATCTTATGAAGTAAGTGCTATTAGTAGCCGGATTTTACAGCTGAGAAAACCGAAGCTCAGATAATTTAATTTGCTGTAACACTTGCAGAAAATTAACTAAGAATCAGGATTCTCAAGTTTATCTGACTCCAAAGCTCATGTTCCTTCCACTCAGCAACTCACTCACTTTTAAGATTTAGCCTATCAATATTAATAAAGTGAGCATTTACTTTTATGGAACAATTTGAAAAGACTTGAAAAGTCATCTCTTTTTCTAGTTTGTCGTGAGATCATAAATATCCCAAATTAGTAATATTGCTTAAGGACCACCTCCAGGAAAATCATATTTTTAACTTTTATCTGGTGATACTAACATTTATTAGGATGTATGTTAATTACAATTCTCAATAATATAGTCTCTGATGGAGTGTGTGGTAGACACTGTGCTGTACCACTCAGATCCTCCTCAGGAATGAAGGATTATTCCCTTAGCTGCTAAGAATGAATAAGAAAAATGCCTCACTTAAGGAGCAGCTCATATCAAGAACTGATTGACAAAAGTTATACAGGCTTCTTTTCACACTCTGGGCCAATTCTGAAAGGCCATCTCAGTGGGATCATGGAAATCTTTGTTGGAATTGTATGGCAGCTGGAGTTTTCCTTTTGTCTAGCCTTGTTTTCTTCTACTAATTTCCACAGGTATTGATCTGGAGAGCACTCTCTTATACACTTTCTGTATGATAATCTTTATCTCTGAGTTCACTTGCCAGAGAACCTGATTTGCAAAGGAAAGCATAGATGGAGCATTTGAAGTTAAGAGAAGACACGAGAGATGAGAAGAAAGACAGTAGGAAAGGTCATAAACTGGATACCCAGGACACAAGTAGTTAATGAGGTATCAAAAAATTGGTGGGGTGTGGGAAGACAATTTCATAGATCACAACTTTTTGTAATCTAACTCTGCCCGACCAAAGCAGTGTTTAAGGATATACTTACAAAATGCCAATTGCATCAAACATTCAGTATACAGTTTATATAGTTTTATATACATATATATACACACACACACACATGCATGTATATATACACATATATATTCACACACAGACATGTAGGTAGATAGATACACAGATAGTAAGCATATATATGTATATATATCTGCATAGATATAGTTAGCATATTTTATTCACGTGTCATGTGGCAGAACAGCCAGATTATTGACATTTTATTTTTTTCACCAGGTGTTTTATTTTGGCTTCATGTTGCAAGCCTCAAAAAAAGAAAGCTCTTTTGACTATGCAGTGGGGAAAATAATTAAGTTTCATTCTGCTGAGAGGCCGTGTCAGCAACACTCAGTAAAAAATGCAGGGTAAGGTGTAGAATATGAAAATTGCAATGTGCTAACAAATGGAAAACTTTCCACCGTCAACAAATTAGAGTGCTCCAGTACTCTTCCAAACACTTCTTGATTATTTTTGCTTTTCATTGTGAATTCTGAGACCAGCCTGGAGTGAGGAGAGAGAGGAAGCCAAAGTAGAAACAAAGAACAACATTTCCTGTCCTTTTGG
The DNA here is from genome assembly GCF_029281585.2 of Gorilla gorilla gorilla. Classification (NCBI taxonomy): domain Eukaryota; kingdom Metazoa; phylum Chordata; class Mammalia; order Primates; family Hominidae; genus Gorilla; species Gorilla gorilla. Next base: position 133,223,389 of record NC_073247.2, read on the forward strand.
AAAACTTTCATAGGGCCACGTGGAACGTCCTGTCACGAAATATGCTTTCTGTCCTATTTTGTCTTAGCCTAGTGGGCGAGCTGAGATCTTCCAGAAGTGGATTTTGCAAAAACATCCAGGCTAGCTGGTAGTATGTCCCCATCACTATCTATAATGTAATTAAAGTTGTTATGTCTGTGGCTTGTCATCTATCCAGTAGGATTAGTATTCATCTTGAAAAGCAGAAGCTACTGAAAAGAATTAAGGGTTCCAAAAGCAACTTTGATGTGGAGTGTTCACATAAGGAACTCTAATCAGAATGTTAAAAAAAAAAAAGAAGACAAAGTACTTGCCCTTAAAGAGCTTGCAGTCTGTTTGGCAGCATCAAGCCTACATGCATGAGAAAAGTTGAAAATAGCAGATAATAATTTAATTCAGTACTTCTCAAAGTTGTTGTTTAAAGGAAAAGTCAGCTCACCAGAGTCTGTGGGAGCTTTTCTGAAAAACAAAACAAAATAAAACTTTACCAGTGAGATATTTATTTAATGTTTCCTGTCTACTCAAAAATCCAGCCTATTTCTCAACATGTTCAAGTGTGTTTTACAATAAAAACTTATTTCACCTGTTCACCAATCTTAAAGTAAAATTGACACCCCACGAAGATACAATGCATTTTTACTGTGGTTTTATGCTTTCCAACACTACAATTATGGGGATATGCATATCTCATTTTGAAAAGCATAATGTTAACTTGTATTTTCTCAGATTACCTCTTCGTGTTAGAGCACAGGTCTTCTTCATCTCAAAAGACTTTTTTATAGGTAGTATTAAGAAATGTGGTAAGCTGTTGAGAAAAATATTTTTGTGGAAGGGAGTCTCTAGTGTTTTTTTTCTCTCATGTCTTTTTGGTAGCACTGTATAAGTGTTATAAAGGCCAGGGAGGACTTCTACTCGGAAATGTGGTAATAATTGGTTAGGAATAACTAGAAAGTAACCACAAGATAGTCTGCTTCATTTAGTCTTGAAGCAGACTATCAAGAGTGAATTATTTTATGCTTTTTTTGGTGATATTAGTATTCTATTGGTATTAACTGCAACAGATTATCACACATTTAGTAGTTTAACACAACACAAACTTATTATCTTACAGTTCTGTACATCAGGAGTCTGAAATGCATCTCACTGGGCTAAAATCAAGATCTGTGGCACATGGAACCACATGTGGGACAAGAGGTAGAGTAAGTTTGTGTTCCTTTCTGGGGGCTCTAGAGGGCATCTGTTTTCTTGTCTTTTCAAGCTTCTAAAGGCCTGGCCACATTTCTTAGCTCATGGCCCCATTCCTTTTTCAAAGCCAGCAATAGCTGTTCAAGCCTTTCTCAGATTGCATTACCCTGAAACTGACACTTCTGCCTTGCTCTTTCGCATTTAACAGCCCTTGCAGTTACATTGGGCCGACCCAGATACTCCAGCATAATCTCCTTATCTTAAAGTGAAAAACTTATTAGTAACCTAAATTCCTTCTGATACCTTAGTTTTCCTTTGCCATATAATTTATCATATTCACAGGTTCTGGGGATTCAAGCATTGACATCTTTGGGAGACAATTATTCTGCCTACCATGTGCATTTAAATTGGCTTTCTCTCTCTGAGACTGGAGAAGAACCTTTTTCACCCTTGTATGTGCCTATTTCAAAATGGCAAGAAAATCTGTACTCCAATGGGAGAGGATTTTTATGAATGTATTCGTAAGTATGCTTGTGTCCAGGTTGAGCATTGATGAATAGAAAAAGGGCTTGCTTTTTGTAAGCTTTTGGCAAGTCTCTTTAGGAGAGGCACATATTTTTGAAGATTTAGTAGATTTTTGTTTTGCTGTTTTGTTTTGGCTTGATTTTTTTAAATGGAGGACTTCGTGGGTAAGAAGAAGGAAGGATCAATCACATCATTCCTCCCTAGCATGCCATACAAATATTCTCATTTTTATGTGTGCCATCACGTGAAGGTGGTTGGGAAGCACTACCTTAATCTACCTCTCTTCCCATGTGTGGTTCCATGTGCCACAGACTGAAAAAACAGTGTTCTTTGTGTGAATGCCTGTGATATTTTGTGAATTGTTCAAATTCTGTCTCATATGCTTTGTTAATTATTTCTGATTTTTAAGTCTTATATTCCCATTTACAGCATAGTTTGTTCAATGAATGGAACCTATAATTTTTATTTTATTACTTATGTCGTGGATCTGAATAGGTTGCTCACAAGGAAAACACAGAATGATTTTTAAACTAAATTTGCAGAATGACAAAAATTTCTCCTATGATGAAAGAGTGTAGTAAGGGTTTGCTCTTGAGGTTCTGATGCCTGGCACTTAATGAATTGAATGAAAGACTTGTTATGATTTATTGCTCCTTAGGCTGGAAATACCAGTCCCACCACTTGAGGAGCCTTCCTGATTGGTTTGGTATAGGGAATCGTTCCAGTCCAATATTCCCATTCAGTCTTATTCCCCTTCCCTTATATATGCTACCATAATCAGTGTGGTGACTAACTACCAATCAGATTTCAATACATAATGCTATACTTTTGAATATGTGTTAATCAGGCATTTTTGTTAGATATATAAGAAGCAGTTAAATATTAAATATGTACCAGATCTTTAGTATATCCTTTGTGCTAGTCATCTTTTGGAAGGCAGGGTTGAAGTAATCTGAGGGAATAGGGGCTTCATCCAACCTAGAGTAGTTAGCAACTGGTTAAGTGTGTGCTATGAGACTACTGCAGATTCAACCCCTTTAAGAACAACTTAGTTAAATGCATAATTGTATTTGTAATCATCAGTTTATTGATCTCTAACGATTGGCTAGACAATATGCTAAGCATTTTATATATATTATTGCATTTAAATTTTTCAACAACTATGTGAGTTAAACACTATTACTATACCCATTAACATTTAAAGGAACTGGTACTCAGAGAAGTTTAGTAAGTTGTTCAAGGCCATATAGACAATAAGCAGTAGAATCATAATTTAAGTTGTGATGTATATGAACTTAAGTTCACCTTATAGCAGAGCCTGTGAAAAAAACTTGGATCAAGGTAACATTTGGTATATGATTTAACAAGCAGAGTAAGATGGTAGAAAAAGACAAGAAAGAAGAAAAAGCTGACACAAGAGTGCATTTTTAAGTCACTACTGTGAGCAGCAGGGGCTGAATTACACTGAAACCTCCTGAGAAGCATACAAAATACCTTCCAGAATAATCTACTTGAAAAGATAGCTAGAAAATATATTAACTGACTCTCATCCTCCAGTAGTTAAGGGTTGTCCCTGGAAGCATTAACTCAACTGCATTTCTGGGCTGCAATTTTTCTAGGAACAAATTGGCTCCAGAGGCATGAGAGAAGGCCTTGGGGCACAAAGCAGAAAGACCTTAAGCTTTACAGGCTTGAGGTAGGACAGCTGCCTGCAGAAAGTTGTCTGAACACCTGTGGAATTGTATGCCACAAAAGCAGCTGAAAGTAAAGATGGACTAAGTGGCTGTGGCATGGGGCACCAAAATCATGTGTTATGGAACTCTAATGCTTGTGTTCTAAACCCTGATTCTATTTAAAAACAAGCTGTTCATTCTTTCTATTTGTTGTACCCATTTTATAATCCTACTGGCAAAAGTTTCACTCTACATGTTTTCTAATACTTTCCCAATATATTAATTTTATTTTCCCCCAAATATTAATTGAACTCCTACTGTGTTTCAGATGCCTTACAGTATTCTGAAGGCCTACAGACAAAAAAAAAAAAAAAAACAACTGTCTTGCCCTTAAGAAAATATTCATTTCAGTGATTATCTGACAATTGCATGTGCGTGTCTCAGTGAAAAATAACCACCATTACAGGACAAAGAACTAAAATGATTACTTAGACTGTGTGTGTGTGTGTGTGTGTGTGTGTGTGTGTGTGTGTGTGTGATATTGCAGTCTGTAAAGTATCCATTTTCAAATTGTAAATGAAAACTGATTAGAATCAGAGTTAGAATTTGTTGGAATGTATGTAAAGATTTTAGGAATCAAGTAAGAAGGCCGTTGAACGTGGAGGTGGAAGATTGGGGGTTGGTAAAACCTATCAGCATGTCAAGCTGGTTTTCTCCTGACAGAACATGCAGAATGTACTTGCCTTCACATTCCATAACCTTGAACTCTTCTTGACACAGCTATTAGAGCCAGGCCTTTGAATAGCCTGTCTCATAGCATTAGAACCCAATGTCTGATTTCCTGACAATGATCAGACCCTCAAAGTATATATATGATCGTGGAGTGGGTTTGTGTGCGTACATGCATGCCTTCCTGTCTATATATTAAAGAATGAAAGACAGACATGGGCCAGATGTGCTTGAAATACTTAAACTGCTGTTCACAGTATATTTTATTATTTAAGGCCCAATGGGGCAGAATCCCAGCAATGTATTCTTCACATTAGTTTGAAATAGTATTTCAAAGCCTCACCAAGCTGCTCTGTGTTGTGAGTAATTGGTTGTGTGATATGAAGAATGTTGGAGAAGAAACTCTCTTCCAAAGTAATCTGTTCTACCAAAGTATTGCACTATCTTAAAATTCACCGTTAGCCATAACTTATTTTCCCACTAGTTTTCTTTGGGATGGTGACACTTAATCCCTTAATATGACACTTTGCCAAGAAAGACAGCATGGTAAAATGATGAGAGTAGAAGATGTAGATTCAGACTATGACTTTCAGTACCATTTACTGGGTAACAAGCAATTTATTCTCTCTAGGAAGATTATGTTTTTCAGTCTTTGAAAAGAAAGTTGATCATTCTTACTAGTCAACAGTAATGAGAGAATTAATGACATGTGTGTGAATATGCCTAGCAGAGTGCCTATGCAGTAATTGCTCAATAAAAGCTAGTATTTTTTCCTTCATTCTATGAAAAGAAGGCTGAGAGTAGTGCAAGGGTTGCAGAAAGAGGGAGTAACAAGCTCAGAAATATGCAATTACTTTAGGACTGAGGACTAATCCTGGATTTTAGCTATTAGTAATGGCCAGTATGGTTGGAGGAAGAGGTAGATGTTTTTACAAAAGGCATAGACCCAAAAGCCTTTTTCCTTTTTCTGCCTATTGCCTTTTTCTCTCTTAGTTCTGTGCCTCATCAAGAGACTGTTAATTCAACTTAAGTTTTATGTAACATAGCAAGAATGATATAACCAGCTGAGCCTTGGAAGTTCTGTATAAACTGAAGGGAAGGTGCAGTTATACTCAAGAACACCCAGCAGTTCAGTAGCAGATTGTTGCACTCCCTTCCCCCAACTACTACCTTTCCTCTGTGGGCTTGAGATGTGTGTTCATTTAAGAAAAGGTCAGGAAATAAAGCTTCAAAATTTTGGTCAGACAACTCCAATTAACTCTCTAGGACCAGACACCCTGCTCTTCATTATGCTGAGCAGTCATCAGAGTTCTCTGAGGTGAGGGCATACTAATGGCGCTTGACAGGGTTCTCTGAGTCAGTTCGGGCATGCAATAGAAAGATAAGGGCAACAGAAACAACATGAATTAATTTTAGCCATCAGGGGTGAAGGGATCTTTATAAACAAAAAGAAGAAACCCCATTATTTAAAAAGGAGGCTGATACAATATAATGGCCTAAGCTATTGAAGCTTTGATTAAAATGTATTTATGCCTTTTAAGACATAAAGTAAGTCATAGGCAATTTGGAAAAAAAATACAACTTTATTTTTAGGGATAACAGTGTTTACTGATAGGAAACTGAGACAAGAAGTAAGTTTTCTAACTGAACTTTTCTATTAAATTTCTTTTTGATTTTGAGTATGACAATTTTTTTGATTTTGGATATAATAGAGTTGATTAAAAAAAGAATTGTAGATTGGAAATTAGCATTCAGATGATCTGGGTGCTAATCCCTAATCTGCTCATGTTCAGCTATGTAACTTTGAGCAAATAATTTAATCTTTATATGCAAAATAAATATATTTAGAACAGATGACCTCTAAAGTCCTTTTTACATCTAGCATTCTATAAATTTCTCTCTCAGTCAAGAAAATTACTAGTCAAAATGAGATTGTATATGCATTTGCAATACATTATCAGAAATTCCAGAGCTAAAGGAAACCCTAGAGTTAATCTTTTCTGAATATATTATGCTTCATTGACCTTAAAATATATTCAAAGAGATTTGCAATATTATCTATAAACTAGGCCAATTAAAATTTTAAGAAGGAAAAGCAAAATCCATTAGAAGGAAGAAATGTGTATGTTCAGAACCCATAGATGTATTAATGCCAAAGTTTGAACATGAAATTTGGTTCTGAGCAGCCTGGTAGCCAAGGGAAAAAGTGAACTAAATTGTGTTATATTTATCTCATTACCACATAGAATGAAATACAAAACTTGGTATTGAAAAGGAAAGTTTTTTGACCCTGGCATTAAAATTCCATAAGGATCCGTATATATGGGACCATGGATAACATCACACAATGAAAAATCTCTCTTAAAAAGTCTTGGAAACACATAAAACTATTTCCTCATGTTAGTGTTCTCATCAGAAAGTTCGAGATAATTATAAAAACTCAATAGATATAGATCTATAAATGGGCATAGATCTGGAAATGGAGATATTCTTTATCAAAGATGGAGAATCTATTAGCTAACATGGGCTAAAATTTCAGGGGTGGGTCAAGGGCCTCAAATAATATCCTCAGCACTAAATCTTTCTCTTTTCATCCGAGTTGACTTGATTATCAGGCAAGAGTGGCCACTGGCAACTCTAGGTTCACATTCACTATGTAGTCAGTGATTCCAGAGAAGATATCCTCTTTCCCAAGAGTCTAGGCAAAGTCCTGAACATAAATTTCATTAATCAAGCTTATATTATGTGCCCATCACTGCAGCGAGGGTAAAGAAATGCTTTCATTAGCCAGGTGTGGGTCAAGTGTACATCTCTGAAAGAAAGCTAGAGACGTAGGACAGAGGAAGAAACTGCTAGATATCAATTACAATCAAATCATTCACAAAGTTGCTTGGTGAGCAGGAAATGATGGCAAGGAAATTTAATCAAACTGAAATGTTCAATGTAGCAAGATAAGATAGATTAATATATTCATTTTACCACAGAAATACCCTTACCAATTAGATGAGAGTTCTCATAGTTCAATGACCAAAGTTCCTTCTTCTCTAGAAAATTAATATTTCCCCCCACCACTAAATATTTTCTATGCTTCTTGACTGCCAAACTCTCTCTTGATTGACAGCCATCCCTTAGATATATTAATACGTTCAAAAAATGTACGAACTCTTGTTGTCCTGGGAGTCTTTAGCAGACTGTGTATATTTTCTCTGATCCTTTAGGTGTTCGTTCTTTTGTTTAATTCTGAGAGGGCAAAAAACCAATTTATTGGTTTCTTAATCAAAAGAAAAAATATCAAACATAGAATATCTGGCTTAGCATAAAACTGCCTCTGAATGGATCTATGTATTCCAATACAGTTTGACCATTAAACAGGATGGTTTTCTACATTGATTATATTTACAAAATTTCCTAATGTATTAAACCAGTACTATGTACCAGATTCTGCCTTAGTGTCATTGGTCAGTTTAAAAATGAATGGAATGTGATCCCTCTTTTAAAATTTATTGAGAGAGAAACATTTTATGCAAGTCACATAGAGGATGCATAATGGAATAGGGGTAATAGAGGGAGATTTTAAAATAAAAAAATCAGCACTATGGTATAGAGAGATTGTTTCAAACTACATGTCAATGGTATGTTTTTGACTGCAGTGTGTAGCACAGGTCTGAGGTCTGTTTATCAAATACTTCCTTATCATATGATTTTATTGCTATAGATATTCCACTTGCAACTTTTTAAAAGACAGCATCTTTTATATACTCTTATTGCAAAAGCGTTGTATGCATATTACATGAAAGCCAGAAAATACAAACTAAAGACCCAAGAAAACCCACATAGTTCCTCTAACGTAGTGGAAGCTTAATCATATTAAATTATTGTTTTATATGTCAATATGTATGCATTTCTGTATTTGCGTGTGTGTGTACACACACAAAGAAATTCTGTCACAAGGTACGTGCTGTTTTGTAACCTGCTTTTTTGCATACTTAAGAATATGTAGAGTTTCTATTTGACTTGCATAACATTGTATTAGTATTCTCATTTCTGATAAGGAACATCTGATGCTTGATGTAGAAGTTTTCAGTCTTTGGCACAAAGTTTTGTTTTATCTTTATTTAATATCTTTGTGTAGCACTTCCTTCCTGGGTTTGTTTTGTCAGCCTTTATGAATTTAAGGATATTGTTTGTTTTTTCTTCATCATCACCATCATCATTATCAATAATATATATTGAATGTTTATTACATGTCAGCTACTTCTAAAAGTTTCACATGGATGTTCATTTAATACTTTAAAATTAGCTTTAAAGTGGTCAGTATAATTAATCAATTTTATAAATGAAGTAAGTAATTCCAGAAATGTTTAAATGCTTACAGGAGGTATGTGTTGTTTTCTAGTCTCAACCACCTTTGATATGGTTTATCCTATTGCAAAAAAGCAATGATTGCCCTTTTTCTTCAAGCTAAGTTGATTTAAAAGTAAAAGCATTAAGTGTGGGTAAAACAGTCATTTTAAAATGATGAAAGATGCATTCCACAGTGATAATAAATATCTTCACAAAATAATTATCAAAAGATAATATTATAATGAATTATCAAATATGTGAAATATTTGATAAGTCACAGATTTGTAAAGCACAAATACGCATAAGTAATTAAGGGTATGTAATCTGAAACTAGATATCCTGGGTTTAAATCCTGTTTCTACCACCAATTAGCTGTGTGACCTTAACCAAATTATTTATCCTCCATTTTCACTTATTTTCTCATCTGTAAAACGAGATAGTAAACATATCTACCTCACAATATTGTTGTGAGGATTAAGCGAGTTGTTAGATGTGAAGAACTTAGGATGGTTTCTGAAATATTGTGAGGGCTTAGAGTTTACAATTATAAACTGCTGAAAATATGAAGAGAGATAGAAATAGAAGTGTTTCTACCGATAAATTTCAGTCTATGAGAGAGAAGTAGATAAGAATAAATATTTTCTGAATAACACAATAAGTGTGATATAATTAGACATATTCAATTTTATATTCTGAAAGTCAAGAAGTCTTTTTAACGTAAACACCTGTGGTAGGCAGATGGATTCACAAAGATTCACCCTTGGAAGTGGTGAATATGTTATTTTACCTGGTAGAAGAGACTGTTATTTTACCTGGTGGAAGAGACAGATAAAGGTAAGGCATGCACTTTAAGATAGGAAGATTATCCTGGATTATCCAGGTGGCCTCAACCTAATCATATGAACCCTTTAAAGCGGAGAACATTCTCTGGCTGGTGTCAGAAAGATGCAGTAGAAGAACCAGAGAGATCAACAGAAGTTAGAGAAATTTGAGGGATGAGAAGGAATTGACAAAATCATTGTTGGTTTAGAGATGGAGGAGGTCATGTGACAAGAATGACAATCAGCAGGAAATTGAGAACCTCAATATTGCAATTGCAAGGAATTAAGTTTTGCCAACAATCTAAATGAGCCTGGAAGTGAATTCTTCCTACATCCTCTCGATAAAAGCCCTGCCTGACTAACATCTTTATTTTGACTCTGTGAAACCCTAAACGGAGAACTAGTTGAGCCACCTATGCTTAGATCCTTACCTACGGAAAATATGAGATAATTGATTTATGTGTTAAGCTGCTAAATTTGTAGTAATTTGTTGCACAGCAATAGAAAACTAATATGGCACCACATTACTTTTATAAAAAGTGCATAGATGACAAAGCAAACCTCAAAAGAATCCCCTAAAGGGACAGCGCAAGATGGCTGAATAGAAGCCTCCACCAATTGCCCTCCCCAAAGGAAAACAAAATTGAAAAACTGTCCGCACTGAAAGCCCCTTTATAAGCACCAAAAATCAGGTGAGTGATCACAGTATCTGGTTTTAATGCCATATCACTGAAAGAGGAACCGAAGATGGTAAGCAAGACAGTTGTGAATCACCTGCACCATCCTTCCCCCATTTCCCAGCAGCAGCCACGTGGCATGGAGAGATAATCTGTGCAATTGAAGGAGGGAAAGCACAATGATTGTGGGACTTTGCATTGGAGCTCAGTGCTGCCTTGCCACAGCAGAAAGCAACACTGGGCAGAGCTTAGCTGGCACTCATGGAGGGAGCATTGAGACCAGCCCTAGACAGAACCTGGGTTCTGAAAGCCTTGCAACTGTGGGCAAAAGTACTCTGGGGTCCTAAATAAACTTGACAGGCCATCTAGGCCACAAGGACTGCAATTCCTGGGCAAGTCCTGGTGCTGCACTGGGCACAGAGCCAGTAGACTTGGGGGGCATAGAACCTAGTGTGACACCAGCCAAGGCAGCCAAGGACTGCTTGCACTACCCTTCCCCCAACCCCAGGCAGTGCAGTTTGAAGCTCTGGCACAGACTCCTTCCTTTTGTTTGGGGAAAAGAGAGGAAAGAGTAAAGAGGACTTTGATTTGCAACTTGGATACCAGCTCAGCCACAGTAGGATAGAGCACCAAGCAGAGTCTTGAGGCCCTCATTCTAGACCCTAGCTCATGGGTGACATTCCCAGACATAGCCTGGGCCAGAAGGGAACTCTCTGCATTGAAAGGAAGGACCCAGTCTGGGCAGAATTTATCACCTGCTGACTAAAGAGACCTTGGGCTCTGAACAATTAGAAGTGGTTGCCAGGCAGTACTTGCTGTGGGCCTTGAGTAAGACTCAGACACGTGCTGGCTTCAGATATGACTCAGGACATTCTCAGCTGTGTGCCTATGGGAGGAGACTCCTTCTACTTGAGAACAGGAAAAGGAAGTATAATAGGCGACTTTGTCTCGCACTTTAGGTCCCAGCTTGGCCACAGTAGGGTAGAGCTGCAAGCAAGCACTCAGGGTCCTTGATTCCAGGCCTTGGTTCTGGGTCGCATTTCTGGATATGCCCTGGACCAGAGAGGAGCCTGTTGTCCTGAGGGGAGAGACTCACACCTGACAGCACTCACAACAAGTTGACTGAAGAGCCCTTAGCCCTTGAGGGAACATGGACAGTAGCCAGACAGTACTTGCTGTGCAACTGGGGTGGTTATGGCCATGGAGAGACTCTTCTGCATGTGGAAAAGGGAAGGAAGCATGGAAAGGACTTTGTCTTGTGGCATGGGTGCTAGCTCAGCTACAGGAGAATAGAGCACCAGGTAGATTCCTAGGATTCTGGACTCCAGATCCTGACTCCCAGATCTCTGGCATCTCTAGACCCATGCAGGGCTGGCAGAAACTCACTGCCCTAAAAGGAAGGGCACAGTATTTCTGGCCTCACCATCTGTGGTTACCACAGTCCTTGGTTGAGACCCAGTGCATGACTGGCTCCAAGTTTGACACACAACATTTCCAGTGGTGGTGGCCACAGTATTGCTACAGTCACTTCTTCCTCAACTCCACACAGCTCAGCAGAGAAAGAGAGAGAGAGAGAGAGACTCCATTCATTAATATTTGGAAGAAAGTAAGGGAAGAGGAAAATTATCTCTACCTGATAATCCATGGAATTCTTCCAGATCTTCCCTAAAACCACAAAGGTCATACTTCCATAAGTCTGCAAGGACCACAGCTTTACTGAGCTTGGGGTGCCCCCTAATGTAGATACAATTTCGGTGACCAAAATTTTAGATCACAACACCCAAGTCCTTTTTGAATACCTAGAAAGACTTCCCAAGAAGGAAGGGTACAAAACAAGCCCGGACTGCAAAGGCTGCAGTACGTACCTAACTCTTCAGTGCTCAGACAACGATGAACAGCCACAGACATCTAGACCATCCAAGGAAACATGACCTAACCAAACAAACTAAATAAGGCACCAGGGACAAATCTCAGAGATAAAGAGATATGTGACCTTTCAGACACAGAATTCAAAAATAGCTGTGTTGAGGAAACTCGATGAAATTCAACATAATACAGAGAAGAAATTCAGAATCCCAGAAGAGAAATTTAACAAAGAGATTGAAGTAATTAAAAAGAATTAAACAGAAATTCTGGAGTGAAAATGCATTTGACATAGAGAAGAATGCATTAGAGTCTCTTAACAGAAGAATTCATCAAGCAGAAGAAAGAATTAGTGAGCTTGAAAATAGACCATTTGAAAATACAGTTAGAAGAAACAAAAGAAAAAAGAATAAAAAGCGATGAAACACACCTAGAAGATCTACAAAATAGTCTCAAAAGAACAAATCTAGGAATTATTGGCCTTAAAGAGGAGGTAGAGAGAGATAGGGGTAGAAAGTTTTTTCAAAGAATGAGAACAGAGAACTTTCCAAATCTACAGAAAAACGTCAATATTTAAGTAGAAAAAGGTTATAGAACACCAAACAAATTTAACCCAAAAAAGACTACCTCAAGGCATTTAATAATCAAACTCACAAAGGTCAAGAGTAAAGAAACAATCCTAAAAGCAGCACGAAAAATAAACCAATAACATACAACGGAGCTCTAATACGTCTTGCAGCAGAGTTTTCAGTGGAAACTTTATAGGGCAGAAGATAGGGGCATGACGTATTTAAAGTGCTGAAGGAAAAAAAAAACTTTTTAATCTAGAATAGTATATCCAGTGAAAATGTCCTTAAAACATGGAGGAGGAATAAAAAGTTTCCCAACAAAAAAAAAGTTGGAAGAGGTCATCAATGCCAGATCTGTCCTACAAAAAAATGCTAAAGGGAATTCCTCAAGCTGAAAGAAGAGGACTTAATGAGCAATAAGAAATCACTGGTAATAGTAAGTAGAGAGAAAATCACAGAATATTGTAACGCTATAATTGTGGTGGAGTTTCTAATACTCAGATCTTGAGTAGAAAGACTAAAAGATGAAATGATCACACTAATAACTACAACAACTTTTAAAAACATAGATGGTACAATGAGATTGCATTAGTTCATTCTCACATTTCTATGAAGAAATCCCTGAGGACTCCTCAAAAAAACTACTATAATTGATAAACAAATTTAGTAAAGTTGCAGGATACAAAATCAACATAGAAAATCAGTAGCAGTTCTATATGCCAACAGCTAACAATCTGAAAAAGAAATCAGGAAAGTAATCTCATTTACAGTAGGAACAAATAAAATAAAATACCAAGGAATTAACTAAAGTGAAAGATCTCTACAATGAAAACTATAAAACATTAATGCAAGAAATTGAAGGGGACACAAAACAATGAAAATATATTTCATGTTAATGGATTGGAAGAATTGGTATTGTTGAAATGTTCATAAAACTTGTATTAGTCTGTTCTTGCATTGCTATAAAGAAATATCTAAGACTGGGTAATTTATTTTACAATAGGTTTAATTGGCTCACGGTTCTGCAGGCTTTATAGAAAGCATGATGCTGTCATTTGCTCTGTTTCTGGGGAGGCCTCAAGAAGCTTACAATCATGGGGGGAAGCAAAGGGGGAGCAGGCACATCACATGGCAAGAGCAGAAGAAAGAGAGGGAAAAGATGTTAAAAGATGCTTTTAAACAACCAGATATTGTGTGAACTGAGTGAGCTCAATCATCACCAAGGGGTTCAGGCCAAACCATTCAAGAGGTATCCATCTCTATGATCCAGATACCTCCCACCAGGCCCCACTTCTAATACTGGGGATTACAGTTCAACATGAGATTTGGACGAGGACAAATATACAAACTATATCACTACCCAAAGCAATCTACAGATTCAATGTGATTCCTGTGAAAATACCAATAATATTCTTTACAGAAATAGAAACATTAATCCTAAAATTTATATGGAACCAGAAAAGACTCATAATGGCCAAAACCATCTTGGACAAGAAGAATAAAACTGGAGGAATCACAATCATTGACTTCAAATTACAATACAGAGCTATAGTAAACCAAAGATCATGGTACTGGCATAAAAACAGAAACATAGACCAATAGATCAGAATATAGAACCCAGAAAGAAATCCTGACATCTACAGTGAACTCATTTTTGATGAAGGTGTCAAGAACATACATTGGGGAAATGATAATCTCTTCAGTAAATGGGGCTGGGAAAACTGCATATGTATATGGAAAAGAATGAAACTAGACTGCTGTCTCCTGCCATATACTAAAATCAAATAAAAATGGATTAAATAATTAAATTTAAGACCTAAAACTATGAAACTACTTAAAAGGAAACTTTGGGGAAATGCTTCAGGACATTGGTCTGGGCAATTTTTTCTTTAGTAATATCCCACAAGCACAGGCAACCAAAGCAAAAATAAACAAATGGGATCACGTCAAGTTAAAAAGCTTTTTCACAACAAAGAAAACAATCCACAAAGATACAACCAACAGAATGGGAAAAATATTTGCAAACTATCCATCTGACAAGGGATTAATAACCAGAATATATAAGGAGCTCAAACTACTCAATAGGAAAAAAATCTAATAATCTGATTAAAAATGGGCAAAATATATAAATGATCATTTCTCAAAAGAAGACATACAAAAGACAAACTAAAAATAGAGCTACCATATGATCCGACAACATCAAAGGGATATCTGCACTCCCATATTTGTTGTAGCTGTGTTCACAATAGCTAAGATTTTGAAGCAACATAAGTGTACATCAATGGATGAGTGGATAAAGAAAATGTGGTACATATACACAATGGAATACTATTCAGCCATCAAAAAGAATGAGATTCTGTCATTTGCAACAACATGGATGGAACTGGACATCATTATGTTAAGTGAAATAAGCCAGGCACAGAAAGACAAACATCACATGTTCTCACTTATTTGTTGGAGCTAAAAAATAAAACAGTTGTATTCATGGACATACAAAGTAGAATGGTGGTTACCAGAGGCTGGGAATAACAGTAGGTTAGGAGTAAATGGGGATGGTTAGTGGGTCCAACACACTTTTTAACACAAATGATAAATGCTTGACGTGATGGATACTTCATTTACCCTAATGTGATTATTATGTATTGTATGCCTGTATCAAAATATTTCACACCTACTATGTACCCACGTAAGTTAAATATTTTAAAAAGTTTAAAAAGAATCTGCCAGAATACATACATTATAAATCATGTTCTATAACACAAAGCAATAAAACTACAAATGAATGTAAATAAAGATGCAGAAAACCAAATTACTTAAAAATGTTAATAATGAACAAAACTATTTTCCTAAATGAAAGTATACAAAGTGGAAAGCCTAACCCTATTTACAGAGAATTGGAAAAGTGTGGTTCATAAGGAATGAGTATGTTACAAGCTAGAACATTTGAGATAGGCAAAAGGTGTATTAAAAGGCAAATTAAAATCCCTAAACATCTTCATGAGCGGATTAAAAAATGAATCAATATTGTAACTTAAGAAGGTGGAAATATAATACATAAGTAGATCTATGCTACAGAGGAAGCTGTTAGTCAAAATAACATGAATAAATAAATTTTAAAAGCAGAAAAAAGTAACAGTTTGTAAATAAATATTAAAAAAGATAAATCACTAATTTTGATAATAAACAAGGGCAAAAGTAGACAAATATACTGTGATAAGAATATCAAAAAGAGGAAATAGTAGCAGATATACAAGTTTTAAGACAATATATTATCACTTTGCTAATAAATTTGAAATGTTTTTCTATGCTATATTAATTTCTAAAATTGAGTGAATAAAAGGTCAAAATCTAAGAAAACAATAGCTTAGGAAAAAAATGAGAAAACCATTAAAAAATTCAGTCCAGATAATTTCACTGACAATTTCTTTCACACTTTCAATTAGAAAATATTTCTGATGTAGTTTATATTGTATTACATCATAGAGTAAAACGGGGAGTTTTTGTTACAGAACCAGCAGCAGGCTGATAAGAAAACATGAAAGAGTTTAAAAAATAGTGACACAACTATACTTTTGAATACAGATGGGAAAATCAGAAGTTTGTAATTAATATATAGAACCCAAGATTAAAATAAAATAAGAATATAACATGAGCAAATAGATTTTGTTCCAGAGATGCAAGATAAGTATTAGAAAATCTGATGACATTTGCAACACTAATAAGCCAAAAAGAAAAATAAAACATATAATCATGACAGATGTTAAAAAAGAAAAAAAAATGCAGTATTTATTACTGATAAAAAATAAAGTACAGATTTGCTTTATTAAAGTAGCAGCCAGAATCATATTTAATAGTCAAGCACTACAATTATTTCTGTTATAATCAGGAAGAAGACAGTAGTCTCAAAAACCATTAGTATTGTGTAAATCACTATTATATAAAATTTTTTGAAATTTCTCCTAAAGCAATAATACAAAATAATGAATCCAAAAGTGTAAATATGATTAAGTAACATGGCAAAATTACCATTATTTACTCATGATTGTATATCTAGAAAAAAAAAGGAAGAATTTCTAAACCAAACAAAATAAGAAGCAATATGATGATTGAGTAAAATAGTAGGCTACTGCTATGGACTGAGTTATTTTCCCTCAACATTTATATGTTGAGGCCCTAATTCCCAATGTGATTATATTTGGAAACAGGGCATATAAGAAGGAAATTAAGGCTAAATAAGCCAATAAGGGTGAGGCCCTGATATAATCAGATCAGCATCCTTAAAAGAAAAGATGCTAGTGAGTTCATTCTCACTCTCTGAACATAAACATAAACAGAGAAGTCAAGTGAGTACATAATGAGATTGCAGACACCTGCAAGGCAAGAGAAGCAGTTTTAGAATAAAACCTAACTTGTCAATCTTGGACTTCCAAGCCTCCAGAACTGTGAAAAATACATTTCTATTGTTTAAGTCACCCAGTCTATCATCTTTGTTATGGAAGCCTGAGATGGATAATACAGCTACCAATTTTAGGCAAAATGGGTAAGAATTTCACATAGCAGGTGCATGATGGAATATTATATTTATCTTCAACTTTTATATATGTTAATATGTATAAAATTTTGTATCTTGGAAATATTTTAAGAAATATTTTTTAAAAGAGACATTGTAAGATGGCAAATACTTATGAAATAAGTAAAATCAGATTTAAATTACTATAATTTTTTACAATTAGATAAAATGTGCAAATAAAATATAGAAGAAAGAGTTATATATATACACTCACAAAATAGCAACAAAAACATTAACAAACACGGTATAGGCAACAAATAAATAGAACCTATAAGACAAAGCTATAAAACATAAATGAGGGATATAAAAAATACTTGAATAAATGTGGAGATGTACTTCTTTCTCTGATTGTAAATATTTTAGTTACCCCTAAATTAATTAATACTAGTTTTGATAATCCCAATAAAAATTCCAGTGGGGCATTTTTGTAATTTGGAAAGTGATTTAATGTTTATCTGAAAGAGTAAACATATGACAACAGCCAGAAAAGGCATTGCCTTACCAGGTTTCAAAGCCTATTATAAAGCTATCCAGAAGTTAAAACTGCATTACTGGCCTAGAAATGGAACGGATTGGAGCCTTAAGACAGGTTATTAAGTACATTAATAATTCAGTAGCCATTGAAATTTACCACCACAAATCTGCAGTTCAGAATAATGATTAAGAATGTTTTTTAGAGTCAGGCAGACTTGAGTTCAAACCCCTGATCTGTCATTTATTAGCTGTGTGTACCTTCATTAATTTCCTCAACCTATGTGAATATGAGTTTCATCATCTGTATAATGGGACAGTAATATTTACATCATAATGAAATAATGTATGTGCCTGGTACAATTTACATATAGTAATACACAATTTACATACAGTAAATCCTCAATAAATGGTAGTTTCTGGATCCCTGTCTCACTCCTTGCATCAATATAAATTGCAGGTGAATCAAAAGTTCACATATGTAGAAAATAAAATAGAATAAAAATATAGATGAATGGAAATATATTTTGAGGTAGTTATAAGCATGATGAAGAAACTGAAAATCATAAAGAAAAAAATAGTATATTTGTTATATAAGAAATAAGTTCTGTGTAATGAAAATTAAATTACCATAATAAGTTGAATAACAGCAACACTATTGGGGAAAGGATATGCAATATATATGTCAATATGATTAATTTTATGTGAATATTTACGTTTTAATGGTTAGTTATTTGTGTTCCATATGTATGCTGTCTTGGTTTTAATACATTTTTTTTCTGTAAATATCCATTAGCAATGAGTGGCCCTATATTTGTAGAAGACTTGAAATGAAGCTGAAGCAATTGAAACATGGGTCTTGTTTGCTAGATGGAATTATTTCCAGTTGCAGAGGGATGATGTTATTTCTGTTTGTCTAATGTCTTTATTAATGACTTTGAAAAGTAGTTAAATGACATGTTAATTAAATTTGAAGTGATAGTAAAGGAGAAAGCGTTGTGAACATCATTGAGATTCCAAACAATAACCTCTTTGGGAGAGGTTAAGGATATAAGCAAACTAGAAAGCCAGATTTAACCTATCAAGTAAAAGCAATCATGAAGGGAAAATGATCAAAAATAGATATTTTAGTCTAAGGAGAGTACTGACTGGAAATCAGCCGTTCTGTGAGCATTTGGCAGTCACTAGAATAGAATTAGGCTAAATAAAATTCTCAAGCAATGAGAAGATTCACACTGAATTTTTAACTTATTTCCAAAAAAATGCATTTTACTTTGAAGTGTTGTTCTAAATGTTGGTGTAGCCCACAAACAAAGGACCATAGGCTTTAGGGATAGATCTTATGATCAGAAAAATGTCCATATCTGCTGCTGAAGTAAAAAAAAAAAATCTCTACAGCATGGATGAAATTAGTTGTGTAAAGAAAACTTGATGAGCAATACCACATCTTAGAGAGTGTTTTGGAAAAAGGTAAATGATTAATCTGCATTTTAAAGTCAGTGTTTCCACTTACTTCAGAACCACCTGGAGTGCTTTTTAAAATGCAGATTTCTGGGCTCTAGCACAGACCAACTGAAGCAGAATCCCTGGATGCAGGCACATGTAATCTGCATTTTAAAGGAAGGTTGTTTTCTTTCTTTTTACATAGTAACTTTGAGAACCATTGCTTAGTGTTATCTGTACGAAATTCCACTAAAATATGATGAATGGAAAATAACATACAAAATGGGAACTCTATCATACTATGGAAAGCTTTTGTAGTGGCTTGGAATACTATGGCACCGATTATTAGGAGTTAACCAGCACCACACAAAGGAGAAGCATAAAATCATCAAGATTATTTGTGTACAGCCTCACAAATTGGTTAGTACACAACTCCATGGTGAATTATTCACATAGATTACCGTGTGAATGGCACCCCCCTAGAGTTTGCAGTGCAGATCTTAAATCAGTACATACAGATGTTCCCAGTTAGTACTAGCATAATTATATTTTGGAGCAGGGTAGTTCATTAATCTCTATCACACTCAAAATGAAAAGATTTATGTTTTCCATGGTTCGATTCACCAGACGTTACAAATTTGGCATTCAAGATGCCTTGATGTTGAGATAAGGAAGTTACTAGAAATAAGAATGTACCCTATTTTAATACAGTCACATTTTCATTCATAAATCAGTCTCCTGTTATTTAGACTTGAGTGAATCATAGTTTTATTACCTACAGAGTTGAGCACCAGAACTTGGACCAAGAAAGATTGCACTAAAGCTATTGATCTAATGAAACCATCCTGAAACTATCAGCCAGCTTTGCCCTTGTTATGACTGTAGCTGCCGTACTGTCATATTACATATTTTCTGTGGTAAAGGAAAGAAAAAATTAGTTATAAGTAACTAAGAAAAGACAGAAACAGCTTGATGAGCTACAGATTCCATTTAGAATATTTTTCCCTCACATGCATTTTTTTTTTTGCACCTGCAACCAGATTGTAACCTTGAGAAGAATCTTGCCCACAAATTTAGAGGCCACAGTGGAAAATTTACTTCTGGGAGTAGGTCATCAAAAGAGCATGCTGAATCCAGATGCAGAGGAAATTAGAACTTTTGTTTGTTCTCTCTTTGAGGACAACTGTGCTCTCTGTGAAAATTACATAGCCCCTCCTTACACTGTTTCAGCAGGAGAGAAGCCTATTAGCAAAACAAGTAAGGGAGATATTGGAGCACAAAATTGGGAGGAGGAATTAGAAAAATAATTGAGTTTGAAAACTGCTGAGTAATTAGGGGAGGAAAAGGGGATGGAGAGCGACAATTTGTTACCTGAACTAAGAAAGCAGATGGAACTTACTGAAATGGTGAATAGCAAATAATAACTTCTCTCACAGGTTTCCCTTCTCCTGAAAATCACCTTTACTGGACCCAAATGCACTTTCTTTACTTGTCCTTATTTCTTTCCTTTCTTTTACAAATAAACTTCTGTTTACAAGTTTATTCTATGTTTATTACATAGTCCCTCTTTAATCCTTTAACCGCTAACCTAAATATACCTCACCTGAAATTTCTTCCCATCATTCTACTTAATTTGTACTCCTAAAAGTCACCAATGCCGTATCAAACCTATATTTCCCTGTCCAAATCTCTTTCCCAATGTGTTTCTGCTTTTATAAATATCTGCTGGCATTTCCCCCCCGTATAGCAACAGCATAAACATAAACAATAAAAACAATACCAATAACAACAAAGCAAATTATTTATTGAGCACTGCCAGGCACTGTCCCAAGCACTTTGTATGTATTAACTCTTGATTGTCTCGACAACCTTAAAATGTAGGTACTATCATTTTCTTCATTACACAGATCAGGTAACAAATTTGGGAAATTTCATAACTTTCCCAAGTTCACATAAACTAGTAAATGGTGAAGCCAGGATTTGAACTCAGGTGCTCTGACATCTAAGTGTTTGACTACTTTTATAAGCTCTCCTTCTTTATGCCATATCACTTCAAACTCAGCATATCTAAAATTAAGTTTCTAAACCCCTATCCCTAATCCTAAGCAAAACTCTTTACTTTCTACATTTCTTTAATGAAATCACCATTTTCTCAAGTCTCAATGGTACCATCTTTAAGCATGGATAATGGAAACTAAGGAGTTTTCAGGGTTTTGATTTACCAATGCATGAGAATGTTCATCCAAAAACACATGAAAAACCTCTTTTAATGCAGAATGTATTTACTTTAATATAATATGTACTCAGGTCTATGAACATGCATTAATAATTCTTAAACATTCCAGATCTTTTTCAACATGCTTTCCTGCAAACAAACTTGGATTTTAAATGCTTAGCCAGGGTATTCAATATTTGGCAAAGATTCCTCTGCCTATGCTCTCCTTTAGTGACTCTCAAGCTTCATCAGGCATGTAAACACTCCAGTAACATGCATAAAGAAAAAGGCCCCAAATATATTCTTTCTCCAGATAAGAAGTTATATAAATGAAGAATGCTCAACTTAAAGTATCTCTAGGGTAAGCAAGATAATAGGTTAAGTGTAGAGATGGGGGGGGATTGTTATAGCTAAAAAATTTTAAATAATTTATATGGGAACGGGTTTTAGTCATTCAGATAGTTCTCTCTTCCTCACCATGTTTGGAAATGCATAGGTCTTTGGCACAGGGCAGATCAACCTTCTCTGTAGTTGGATTGCTTTTTCATTTTTGTACAGATATTTTGGTGTTTGATAGACTTAGACAACCTTTATATTTTAGCATTGTTTAAAGAGCAAAGCATCAAACATGGGAGCTAGTATATTAAAAGGAGCTTTGCTCAATTCTGTCCTTGAACCTAAAATTTCAAGAGTTCATTCACCTACTATCAGTTGTTTTAAAATTACCCAAAATTGTAGCAATAGTTCTATTCTCTAGAAAAGGGAATTTATGTAACAATAGCTCAACATCAAGGTACTCTTGCTGAAGATGCTTCTGACTTTGTAAAATAACTGAGCCCTTTTTAGTTTTGTTTCCTATGATGGAGTAGGTCTGTGCCTTATTCTCTAATACCCGCAATTAGGGCCTTTCTCTTTTGCTTGATCCTTTGCCAAATACTGTAGTTATTTTAATATTGTTTTGCTTCATTTTCTTTAACATTGTTTATTTCCAGAAACTGAAATCCACATCCGGAATTTTATTCCCCATGTCAAGTGCTATCTGATTTCTTTGACACTCACTGTCTATCTGCCTAGCCCTTGGGGCTGTCACATATTGGTCACACAAACTATACACTGCAAACTCTAGGGGACACCATTGTGCAGACTCTGATGTGAATAGTGCTCCTTGGAGTTGTGGAATGAGGCGGCACTAACTAGATCTTTACCTATTATGGACTGACACACTATCCACCCTATCCACCATTTGAACACTTTGCTCCACCTATGTCAGGGAAATTTGTTTAGTCTTTATTACCAGACCTCGTTGACTTCAATTTTCTGCCTTCTTGGACCACCTATTAATGCCTGCTGCTTAAATTCTGCCAAAACCATAAATGCGGTCTTTTTTAAACCTCAAAATTGCACAGAAAAAGCCAAATTGTTAAAATGACAAAATTGCAAAACTCAATGGTATGCGAAAGAACTAGTTGTCAGTGTTCTGGTTTTCACTCTGTTCATATGAGAGAAATATACACATATGCAGTTTTGGTAGCTCACAATATTTATTTTTCTCATGGTATTAATTTCAGTAAGAAAGTTATTCTGTATTTATGCCATCAGACAAGTAAAACAAATTATAAATAATTTTGTCTTTTAAAATACATATACTGTAGTAGGATAGCTTTTCAGAGGGCTTAAGAATAGAATCTGAAAAGAAACTACATTCTTTCTATAATTCCACTTAAAACACTAGTTGACTGAAAGGAGTGGACCACAATAGATAGTTTATATTATTTGGCTATTGAAAACTTTGTTTAGGCTATACCTATATGGTCATTTTGAATTTCTTTAAGAAAAAGGGTGAAGAGGAATACTGACCCCAGTTGCCATGAGAAAGCATATCATCTTTGCCTTAGATAATCATAAGTCACATATAATGTGACTCTTGCAATTAACTCTTTTGTAGAAATCTAGACATTTCCTAAAAGTGAGACACTAACCATGTGTTAAGTGGTACCAAGTGAAGTTTCTAAAGTGTAGAGGTTACTTGAAAACAAAAAATCAGTGGGTTTGGTGAGCATTCACTTTGTGGTCCTCTGAAGGCTAGAAAATTTACTGCAGTAAATCATGGATTTATTAGTGTCTTTTCATTACTAACCGTAATGATCTCCAAAATATACTTAAGGGCTCTATCCTCAAAGGTGTTTTTCTCTCAACTAGTTTGAAAACTCATTTCAGTTATACTTTTATAAAGTGTGGAGATGAAAGGCAGAGAAGAAGTAGGGACATCCTCATTGACTATAGAGTGACACAAGTGGTATCATTTCCTCACCTCACGTAAACTGCTTCATTGATGAAGTGTTTTGGATTGTCTTGTATTTTTGCAAAGTGTTGCTGATCGATACTGGCTAAGAGCACAGATCCATAGCAATCAGTCTGCTGTGAGGCAATTATATATAATTGAAACATGTAATTCTCTAGCCTGCTTAGTATGAATGAAAACCAATACCATAATATCTTTGTTTAAAGTTTATTTAGTGGGATGGAAGTCTTAAATATCTAAGATCCATGCTGCTTCTAGGTTGAGTACTTTTTTTTCTTCAGCTTCCTTCTATAATTCCCCAAAGGTAGCTTTACTGTATTATCAAGTTCTAGCTAGCTTGCTTCATTGGAGTTTATGATTTTGAAGCAATAGCAATCAGAGGCAAAGTTGATGGTATGGAAAGCTATAGCAAGAAACCTTTCCTTTTTTTCCTTTATAAAAAAAGCAAGGTACAGTTATTATTTTCAGTGCCAAGAAACTTTATTCAGAGAAAACTATTTTTGTATTAGTTAGTGGAAATACCAAAAAAAAAAAAGGAATGTTTAGTGTCTGAAGCTCAAGTTCTCCATATTTTATCAGGTAATATTCAAAGAGGAGCAGTTTGGTAAGCTGTAATGGTTCTTGGAAACTTTCATTGGAAATAAATTGGCATGGGGCTCAAGCCAGGTCAAGGAGTCTAGACTTAAATATAGAATTGTTTGTTTAAACCAGAGATTACAAATTTAAATGTATTTAAGAACTAAGCAGGTAACATAAATTCATAAGGAAACTAGAAATGGGACATTTAGTAATGGCAGGGTGGACTAGAGAATGTATCCCTCTTTTAAATAAATTTATTTGAGTTTGTGATAGTGTTTTAATGGATTTTACAACAGCATATCTATCCTCACATGGCAGCTCGTTAGACTATGGTAATAAAGAACCAAGCTAATAGGATATTAAATCATATTAAATCCTATGAGAAATCCTATAGTCAAGCTTTTAAACCAAGAGTTTCCCAAATGTGAGTAAGGACACTCCTGTCTTAATATCACTCTCTCACCCCCTTTATAAGTGTCGGTGCTTGACAAACACACAATGTCTATATAATTCTTGAAGGGTTTTAATGATCTATGGAGAACAGTTTGGTCAATACTATTTTTAGGGAAATCTACTTAAAACAGCCATAAAAAGCCAGACAGTCAGTAACCTCTCTTAGATGGTATATAATAGGTCTTTTATCTCTGACTGTACATATTCTGAAATACTAAGTACTTGGGTATAAACCCTTATGTATCTTAAAGCCAATTCAAAATAGAGGCTTGCAAGTTGAAATTAGTCCCCAGACAAGATGACACTTTTTGACTTCATACTCTTTCTCATCAGCTAAAGTGGATGTAATTCATTGTTTAGGGAATAGGCTAAGCTGTTATAATAAAGAGTCGAAAACAAGAGTAGGTTCCATCATGAAAGAAGTAACTGTCTGTCTCTCAGAACAGTCCAAGGCAGACCAGGGCAAGTAGCTTTGTCCTTAAGAAGACTCATGAGCTGCATGCTGCACTTCTACACACATCCCATTGTCCAGAACTTAGTAAGGTGGGCATGCCTAACTGCAGAGAGGCTGAGGAATATAGTTTCTAGCTGAGTAGTCATGTTCCCAGCTGTAACTAAGAAGAAAAGAATGAGTACTAGGAGACATTTAGGAATCTCTGTCATACCTAGGAAATAATTATGGTCATGGTACAGTGTACTAAAA
Organism: Gorilla gorilla gorilla; assembly: GCF_029281585.2. Lineage (NCBI taxonomy): Eukaryota > Metazoa > Chordata > Mammalia > Primates > Hominidae > Gorilla > Gorilla gorilla. Next base: position 133,248,529 of record NC_073247.2, read on the forward strand.
CATAGAAGATAAAATTTCTAGGTAAATAGTTCAATTAAAATCTGGTGAATACCTATAAAAAACAAATCATTTGGTAATTTAATGAGAACAGAAGCTCCCTAACTTACAATGATTCAGTTATGGTTTTTTGAGTTTACAATGGTGTGAAAATGATATGCATTCAGTGAAAAAATACTTAAAATTGTGGATTTTGATCTTTTCCCAGGCTAGTGATATGTCATACCGTAATTTCTTGTGATGCTAGGCATCTGTGTAATTATGAGGGTAAGCAACACATACTCTGTAGTGTGCTGTGTTGCCAGATGATTTTGCCCAACTGTAAGCTAATGTGAGTGTTCTGAGCATGTTTAAGATAGGCTGAATTTTCAACTTAACGATATTTTCTACTTACAATGGGTTTATCAGGACATCAGAAGTCAAGGAGCATCTGTACAATGATAAAGGCAAGTATATTTACTGAATAGGCAAGACTGCATGCTTTCTCTGTTGCACTGATAGCCACTTAGCCTGAAATAATTGCTAGTGAATGTTTATATTTATTCAACATTAATATATTAGGAACTTTTGCTGTATCAGGCACTGTGTAAGTTATTAGACATGCCATGATGTGTATACATGGCTACTGCCCTGGAGATTATAGTATAGTGAGGAAATAGGGTGTTGGATAATCCCAGAATTTTAGAAGTAGGCATTTTATTTTTTCTTATAAAAAGTGAAATAGCATAAAGAACTTTTTTAGAAAAGAAAGTCGTACTCTTGGCATGCAATTCTAGTTAAATATGTTTTCAAGTTTTTCATTGTCCTTAAAGGAATAGATGTATTTTTTAAAGCAATAATGCTTCTATTTTTTTCAAGTCTCCATAGCAACAAAAAAATCTGAAGAAGAACGACAGAATACAGTCAGCCCTCTGTATCCAGGGGTTCCATATCTGCAGATTCAACCAACTACAGATCAAAAGTATTCAAAAAACCCAATAAAAATATCCATACAAAAATAAAATAATACAAATTAGAAAAAGTGTAGTACAACAACTATATACATAATATTTACATTGTATTACATTGTATCAGGTATAATAAGAATCTAGAGATGATTTAAAGTATATGAGAGGATGTGCATAGACTGTATGCAAATACTATGCTACTATGCCATTTTAGCTAAAGAACTTGAGCCTCCATGGATTGTGGTATCCTCAGAGGGTTCTGGAACAAATCCCACTTGGAAACCAGGGGACAGCTGTATATGATTTGTTAATAGAAGACAACTCTATGCGATAGTGCCACTTTTCACATTTCCATGATTCTGTAATGCAACATAGTACAAGACCAGTCTGAGAGTCAGGAAAACTAGTTCTGGTCTTGTCTCTATTGCTTCAGTTTTATAATTTGTAAAATGGGGATAATGAAACTTTTTCCACCTATTTTTTATACTGTGAGGTTCAAATAAGTTAATATATGTGAAAATACTTTACAACTCCTAAAATAATGTTCATTTATTAGTATTATTGCTGTACCAAATTATGAATGATGTCAGGACATTTGGTATGCTTATCATAGAAAGCACTTTGGTTCTAATTTCTAAATTATCTTACTTTATTCACAGTTTATATGTAAGGAATAGAGGGCAGGGAAATAGGTAAAGTTGAAGGTGAGGCAGAGATTATGTAGGCCATGGCAATGAATTTGAATATATTTCAAGTGCAGTGTTAAACCATTAAAAGGTTTGAAACAGAAAAGTGGTGTGATATGAGTTGCTCTTTGAAAAGATTTACTCTGGCTACTTTGTAGAGAATAAATTTTAGGAGGCAAAATTAAAGGCAGTAAAAAGACTATTGGGAGACTTTTACAGTGGTCCAAGCAAAAAAGTATGATTTGGGCTAGGGTAGTGGCTGTAGGGATGGAGTCGATAGGATAAATTTGAGAAATGTTGGAGGTAGAGCTGATGGGATTAGCTAGTAATGACTCTATAAGCAAAATATTACTAAGTAGCATGTGTGATTAGATTGAACTTGGTACTGGGTCTTCTGTCTTTGATATGTGCCATGTACGGTTTTTGTTTGTTTGTTTCCGAGATGGAGTCTTGCTCTGTCACCCAGGCTGGCTCACTGTAACCTCCAACTCTTGAGTTTAATCCTGCCTCAGCCTCTGGAGGAGCTGTGATTACAAGTGCGCACCACCACACCCAGCTATTTTTTTTGGTTTGTTTTTGAGACAGAGACGCCCAGCTAATTTATTTTTATATTTTTACTAGAGATGGGTTTTCACCATGTTGGCCAGCCAGGCTGGTCTCAAACTCCTGACCTCGTGATCCGCCCACCTCGGCCTCCCAAAGTGCAGGAATTACAGGTGTGAGCCATCACGCCCAGCCACCATGCACTGTTTTATGCAAACAATTTATTGTCATATAGCCCACAAATTAGTGGAATGTTATAGGGAATTTGCTTCAGAGACCATTTCTTTGATTAAATGAAAATAGGGGGACTTATGTGGCTGACAGGTTGTCAGAAAATTCTGATTAGCCAGCATTGGCAGTCAGAATTAGCAAGTTTAAGGTAAATATTTTATTATAAAAATATAGAAATATAATTTTTAACCAAAATGTTTGCCAGAAGAATAATTTCAAGGTTAAACTAACTTCCATGAGCCGATGTGGGAAAGCAAGGTCTCAAGGATTAAATCTGGTTTTGGTTTGGGCTCCTAAGTAAATGGAACAAATTATGAGGTTATGTAAGACTTAGGCAGTAACTGGCTTGGGAGAGAGAATCAAAAGTTCTGTTTTGGATATACTGAGTTTGAGATGCCTGTTGGACACTCTAATCTGTGGAAGTCCTAAATAAGTAGTTAAAAATATAACAGAATTCCAGACATGAGATCGTGGCAAAAAAATAGGACAATTGGTTTTGGATATGTGGTGATTGAGATGCCTGTTCTACATCCAAATATCAATTCCTTGTAGGAAGTTGAACGTATGTGTTTGAAGCTTGATAACTTTGATTAAAAAAGATAGATTTGAAAGTCCTCAGTATATCTATGGCAATTAAAAAAACAGACAAGATTGCCCATCATCTGAAAATGTAGTGAAAATATAAAAAAGCACTTCCAGCACAGAATCCTAAGGAATACCAGGAGAAGAAAGAGGAAGACAATCCCTGGTGAGAAAGGTAACAGGAAAAGAGTATTTCTAGGAATAAAGATTTTGTCAATAATATCAAATGCTTCTGATGGGACAAGTATGATAATGTCTGAGGAATATCCATTGGATTTAATATAAGGAGCTTCTTGGTGAGAGGCGCTTTGGTGAATTACTGGGGGTTGAAACCAAATTTTGTTGAGATGGGTACTGAGTGTAGATTAGAAATGGGGATAGCAACTGTAAATGGTTCTTATAAGAAGTTTTATTGTAACCTGGAGGGGAGAAATAAGGTAGTAATTTGAGAGGGGTAGGGAGTTAGGTTTGTTAGATAGGAGAAATTGAGCTTACTTAAATGCTGATGGGAAGGATTTAGTAGATAGAATCTGAAGATAAAAAAGAGGAAAAGGAACAATCTTAAATTTTCTTCTGAGCAAAGGAGAGGTGATGGGATACAAAGCATGAATGAGATTTTAGCCTTAGGCAGACCAAAGGTACCTCTTTCATTGTAATAGGAAGGCGGAAGAGAAGAATGAATGTGAATGCAAAAAAAGTTGCGAAAATAGTGATCAGAAAATAACAAAGTTTCTATTTTACGTGAAATGGAAAGCACATTAACCTACTAAGAGTGAATGGTGATGTAGCATGGTCAGTAATGAAAGAGAGAAAGAGAAAGGGAAATGGCTTAGCACAGTCCTGTCTTTGGTCTCACTCATTTCTACTTTTCCTACTCTTGAACTGTCTTCTCAAACTTATGGGTGGCAAGCAATACCTCTAGTAATCGTATTTTAATCTTCAAATTACATAGCCTTGGCAATTTTTTTCTTTCTTTCTGATTAAGTTGTGAGAAGCTGATTCATGAGTTGCTAGCCAGGAGTTGCTAGTCGGGAGCTACTAGCTGTTGAGTCCTGAGATGCCATTTTGAAACTTTTTCTGAAGGTTTTTCTTCTTAAATTGTGAACTAACTTCCTTCCTTCCTTCCTCTTTTCTTTTCTTTTTTCTTCTTCTTTCTTTTTCATCTTGCTCTGTCACCCAGGCTGGAATGCAGTGGCGTGATCTCGGCTTACTGCAACCTCTGCTTCCCGGGTTCAAGCAATTCTCCTGCCTCAGCCTCCCAAGTAGCTGGGATTACAGGCGTGCACCACCATGCCTGGCTAATTTGTTTGAACTTTTAGTAGAGATGGGGTTTCACCATGTTGGGCAGGGTGGTCTTGAACTCTTGACCTCAAGTGATCCGCCTGCCTTGGCCTCCCAAAGTGCTGGGATTACAGGCGTGAGCCATCGCACCCAGCCTGAACATATTCTTAACAGGTCATTTTCAGATACTAGATCCATAGCAGGTCTGTGGGAGGACATTAAATGCATTTGCAGTTTTGTAGTCTTTACCAGATAATATATTATCAACTCCTGTTTGTTTCTGCATTTCTCTTTCCTCTGCTCCCCCTGTAAGAGAGAGAGAATCTCAATGGTTAATCAATCACTTTGCCTAACCCTAGGAGACACTTCTGATGTTCTCAAATATTGTGTAGCTCTTTTCTATAGTATTTAGTTTAGTGCCATAGAGTAATGATATTTCAGTTGTTCTAAAATCCACTTTCATTGTAGCTCCAGCGAGTCATTAAGTGGACCGATCAATTCTTGGATAACTCAGGCTCCTTAGCACAGTGCGATCATGTGTTAATCTTTACCTCACTCTATTATTTTCAACAATTCCTTTTTTTTTTTTTTTTTTTATTATTATTTTTTTTTATTATACTTTAAGTTTTAGGGTACATGTGCACATTGTGCAGGTTAGTTACATATGTATACATGTGCCATGCTGGTGGTATATCTCCCAATGCTATCCCTCCCCCCTCCCCCCACCCCACAACAGTCCCCAGAGTGTGATATTCCCCTTCCTGTGTCCATGTGATCTCATTGTTCAATTCCCACCTATGAGTGAGAATATGCGGTGTTTGGTTTTTTGTTCTTGCGATAGTTTACTGAGAATGATGGTTTCCAATTTCATCCATGTCCCTACAAAGGACATGAACTCATCATTTTTTATGGCTGCATAGTATTCCATGGTGTATATGTGCCACATTTTCTTAATCCAGTCTATCATTGTTGGACATTTGGGTTGGTTCCAAGTCTTTGCTATTGTGAATAATGCCGCAATAAACATACGTGTGCATGTGTCTTTATAGCAGCATGATTTATAGTCCTTTGGGTATATACCCAGTAATGGGATGGCTGGGTCAAATGGTATTTCTAGTTCTAGATCCCTGAGGAATCGCCACACTGACTTCCACAATGGTTGAACTAGTTTACAGTCCCACCAACAGTGTAAAAGTGTTCCTATTTCTCCACATCCTCTCCAGCACCTGTTGTTTCCTGACTTTTTAATGATTGCCATTCTAACTGGTGTGAGATGATATCTCATAGTGGTTTTGATTTGCATTTCTCTGATGGCCAGTGATGATGAGCATTTTTTCATGTGTTTTTTGGCTGCATAAATGTCTTCTTTTGAGAAGTGTCTGTTCATGTCCTTCGCCCACTTTTTGATGGGGTTGTTTGTTTTTTTCTTGTAAATTTGTTTGAGTTCATTGTAGATTCTGGATATTAGCCCTTTGTCAGATGAGTAGGTTGCGAAAATTTTCTCCCATGTTGTAGGTTGCCTGTTCACTCTGATGGTAGTTTCTTTTGCTGTGCAGAAGCTCTTGAGTTTAATTAGATCCCATTTGTCAATTTTGTCTTTTGTTGCCATTGCTTTTGGTGTTTTGGACATGAAGTCCTTGCCCACGCCTATGTCCTGAATGGTAATGCCTAGGTTTTCTTCTAGAGTTTTTATGGTTTTAGGTCTAAGGTTTAAATCTTTAATCCATCTTGAATTGATTTTTGTATAAGGTGTAAGGAAGGGATCCAGTTTCAGCTTTCTACATATGGCTAGCCAGTTTTCCCAGCACCATTTATTAAATAGGGAATCCTTTCCCCATTGCTTGTTTTTCTCAGGTTTGTCAAAGATCAGATAGTTGTAGGTATGCGGCGTTATTTCTGAGGGCTCTGTTCTGTTCCATTGATCTATATCTCTGTTTTGGTACCAGTACCATGCTGTTTTTGTTACTGTAGCCTTGTAGTATAGTTTGAAGTCAGGTAGTGTGATGCCTCCAGCTTTGTTCTTTTGGCTTAGGATTGACTTGGCAATGCGGGCTCTTTTTTGGTTCCATATGAACTTTAAAGTAGTTTTTTCCAATTCTGTGAAGAAAGTCATTGGTAGCTTGATGGGGATGGCATTGAATCTGTAAATTACCTTGGGGAGTATGGCCATTTTCACGATATTGATTCTTCCTACCCATGAGCATGGAATGTTCTTCCATTTGTTTGTATCCTCTTTTATTTCCTTGAGCAGTGGTTTGTAGTTCTCCTTGAAGAGGTCCTTCACATCCCTTGTAAGTTGGATTCCTAGGTATTTTATTCTCTTTGAAGCAATTGTGAATGGGAGTTCACTCATGATTTGGCTCTCTGTTTGTCTGTTGTTGGTGTATAAGAATGCTTGTGATTTTTGTACATTGATTTTGTATCCTGAGACTTTGCTGAAGTTGCTTATCAGCTTAAGGAGATTTTGGGCTGAGACAATGGGGTTTTCTAGATAAACAATCATGTCGTCTGCAAACAGGGACAATTTGACTTCCTCTTTTCCTAATTGAATACCCTTTATTTCCTTCTCCTGCCTGATTGCCCTGGCCAGAACTTCCAACACTATGTTGAATAGGAGCGGTGAGAGAGGGCATCCCTGTCTTGTGCCAGTTTTCAAAGGGAATGCTTCCAGTTTTTGCCCATTCAGTATGATATTGGCTGTGGGTTTGTCATAGATAGCTCTTATTATTTTGAAATACGTCCCATCAATACCTAATTTATTGAGAGTTTTTAGCATGAAGCGTTGTTGAATTTTGTCAAAGGCTTTTTCTGCATCTATTGAGATAATCATGTGGTTTTTGTCTTTGGCTCTGTTTATATGCTGGATTACATTTATTGATTTGCGTATATTGAACCAGCCTTGCATCCCGGGGATGAAGCCCACTTGATCATGGTGGATAAGCTTTTTGATGTGCTGCTGGATTTGGTTTGCCAGTATTTTATTGAGGATTTTTGCATCAATGTTCATCAAGGATATTGGTCTAAAATTCTCTTTTTTGGTTGTGTCTCTGCCCGGCTTTGGTATCAGAATGATGCTGGCCTCATAAAATGAGTTAGGGAGGATTCCCTCTTTTTCTATTGATTGGAATAGTTTCAGAAGGAATGGTACCAGTTCCTCCTTGTACCTCTGGTAGAATTCGGCTGTGAATCCATCTGGTCCTGGACTCTTTTTGGTTGGTAAACAATTGATTATTGCCACAATTTCAGATCCTGTTATTGGTCTATTCAGAGATTCAACTTCTTCCTGGTTTAGTCTTGGGAGAGTGTATGTGTCAAGGAATGTATCCATTTCTTCTAGATTTTCTAGTTTATTTGCGTAGAGGTGTTTGTAGTATTCTCTGATGGTAGTTTGTATTTCTGTGGGATCGGTGGTGATATCCCCATTATCATTTTTTATTGTGTCTATTTGATTCTTCTCTCTTTTTTTCTTTATTAGTCTTGCTAGCGGTCTATCAATTTTGTTGATCCTTTCAAAAAACCAGCTCCTGGATTCATTGATTTTTTGAAGGGTTTTTTGTGTCTCTATTTCCTTCAGTTCTGCTCTGATTTTAGTTATTTCTTGCCTTCTGCTAGCTTTTGAATGTGTTTGCTCTTGCTTTTCTAGTTCTTTTAATTGTGATGTTAGGGTGTCAATTTTGGATCTTTCCTGCTTTCTCTTGTGGGCATTTAGTGCTATAAATTTCCCTCTACACACTGCTTTGAATGCATCCCAGAGATTCTGGTATGTTGTGTCTTTGTTCTCGTTGGTTTCAAAGAACATCTTTATTTCTGCCTTCATTTCGTTATGTACCCAGTAGTCATTCAGGAGCAGGTTGTTCAGTTTCCATGTAGTTGAGCAGCTTTGAGTGAGATTTTTAATCCTGAGTTCTAGTTTGATTGCACTGTGGTCTGAGAGATAGTTTGTTATAATTTCTGTTCTTTTACATTTGCTGAGGAGAGCTTTACTTCCAACTATGTGGTCAATTTTGGAATAGGTGTGGTGTGGTGCTGAAAAAAATGTATATTCTGTTGATTTGGGGTGGAGAGTTCTGTAGATGTCTATTAGGTCCACTTGGTGCAGAGCTGAGTTCAATTCCTGGGTATCCTTGTTGACTTTCTGTCTCGTTGATCTGTCTAATGTTGACAGTGGGGTGTTAAAGTCTCCCATTATTAATGTGTGGGAGTCTAAGTCTCTTTGTAGGTCACTCAGGACTTGCTTTATGAATCTGGGTGCTCCTGTATTGGGTGCATATATATTTAGGATAGTTAGCTCCTCTTGTTGAATTGATCCCTTTACCATTATGTAATGGCCTTCTTTGTCTCTTTTGATCTTTGTTGGTTTAAAGTCTGTTTTGTCAGAGACTAGGATTGCAACCCCTTCCTTTTTTGTTTTCCATTTGCTTGGTAGATCTTCCTCCATCCTTTTATTTTGAGCCTATGTGTGTCTCTGCACGTGAGATGGGTTTCCTGAATACAGCATACTGATGGGTCTTGACTCTTTATCCAACTTGCCAGTCTGTGTCTTTTAATTGGAGAATTTAGTCCATTTACATTTAAAGTTAATATTGTTATGTGTGAATTTGATCCTGTCATTATGATGTTAGCTGGTGATTTTGCTCATTAGTTGATGCGGTTTCTTCCTAGTCTCAATGGTCTTTACATTTTGGCATGATTTTGCAGCGGCTGGTACCGGTTGTTCCTTTCCATGTTTAGCGCTTCCTTCAGGAGCTCTTTTAGGGCAGGCCTGGTGGTGACAAAATCTCTCAGCATTTGCTTGTCTGTAAAGGATTTTATTCCTCCTTCACTTATGAAGCTTAGTTTGGCTGGATAGGAAATTCTGGGTTGAATATTCTTTTCTTTAAGAATGTTGAATATTGGCCCCCACTCTCTTCTGGCTTGTAGGGTTTCTGCCGAGAAATCCGCTGTTAGTCTGATGGGCTTCCCTTTGAGGGTAACCCGACCTTTCTCTCTGGCTGCCCTTAACATTTTTTCCTTCATTTCAACTTTGGTGAATCTGACAATTATGTGTCTTGGAGTTGCTCTTCTCGAGGAGTATCTTTGTGGTGTTCTCTGTATTTCCTGAATCTGAATGTTGGCCTGCCTTGCTAGATTGGGGAAGTTCTCCTGGATAATATCCTGCAGAGTGTTTTCCAACTTGGTTCCATTCTCCGCATCACTTTCAGGTACACCAATCAGACGTAGATTTGTTCTTTTCACATAGTCCCATATTTCTTGGAGGCTTTGCTCATTTCTTTTTATTCTTTTTTCTCTAGACTTCCCTTCTCGCTTCATTTCATTCATTTCATCTTCCATTGCTGATACCCTTTCTTCCAGTTGATCGCATCGGCTCCTGAGGCTTCTGCATTCTTCACGTAGTTCTCGAGCCTTGGTTTTCAGCTCCATCAGCTCCTTTAAGCACTTCTCTGTATTGGTTATTCTAGTTATACATTCTTCTAAATTTTTTTCAAAGTTTTCAACTTCTTTGCCTTTGGTTTGAATGTCCTCCCGTAGCTCAGAGTAATTTGATCGCCTGAAGCCTTCTTCTCTCAGCTCGTCAAACTCATTCTCCATCCAGCTTTGTTCCGTTGCTGGTGAGGGACTGCGTTCCTTTGGAGGAGGAGAGGTGCTCTGCGTTTTAGAGTTTCCAGTTTTTCTGTTCTGTTTTTTCCCCATCTTTGTGGTTTTATCTACTTTTGGTCTTTGATGATGGTGATGTACAGATGGGTTTTCAGTGTGGATGTCCTTTCTGTTTGTTAGTTTTCCTTCTAACAGACAGGACCCTCAGCTGCAGGTCTGTTGGAATACCCTGCCGTGTGAGGTGTCAGTGTGCCCCTGCTGGGGGGTGCCTCCCAGTTAGGCTGCTCGGGGGTCAGGGGTCAGGGACCCACTTGAGGAGGCAGTCTGCCCATTCTCAGATCTCCAGCTGCGTGCTGGGAGAACCACTGCTCTCTTCAAAGCTGTCAGACAGGGACATTTAAGTCTGCAGAGGTTACTGCTGTCTTTTTGTTTGTCTGTGCCCTGCCCCCAGAGGTGGAGCCTACAGAGGCAGGCAAGCCTCCTTGAGCTGTGGTGGGCTCCACCCACTTCGAGCTTCCCGGCTGCTTTGTTTACCTAATCAAGCCTGGGCAATGGCGTGCGCCCCTCCCCCAGCCTCGCTGCCGCCTTGCAGTTTGATCTCAGACTGCTGTGCTAGCAATCAGCGAGATTCCGTGGGCGTAGGACCCTCCGAGTCAGGTGTGGGATATAGTCTCGTGGTGCGCCGTTTTTTAAGCCGGTCTGAAAAGCGCAATATTCGGGTGGGAGTGACCCGATTTTCCAGGTGCGTCCGTCACCCCTTTCTTTGACTCAGAAAGGGAACTCCCTGACCCCTTGAGCTTCCCAGGTGAGGCAATGCCTCGCCCTGCTTCGGCTCGCGCACGGTGCGCGCACCCACTGGGCTGCGCCCACTGTCTGGCACTCCCTAGTGAGATGAACCCAGTACCTCAGATGGAAATGCAGAAATCACCCGTCTTCTGCGTCGCTGACGCTGGGAGCTGTAGACCGGAGCTGTTCCTATTCGGCCATCTTGGCTCTCCTCAACATCCTCAACAATTCCTAATACAAGATTATCTTTAGAAGTTGTTGCTAAATTCCATTTTCCATTAACTTATTTTCTTCTGCATGTGGTATATCTGTTCTTTCTCTCCATTTAGTCCTCTCTAGTTTGTTCTCTCCTTCTTATATCTAAGTTTGGACAGCTTTTGCATATGAAGAAGTCCATCTAATTTTTCTGCTACCACAACATTTTGAATGATTTTTCTATTCTGATGTGTCTTTCCTGTCTTCTTTGTATTCCATGGATATCTGTGTCATAGGTAAGCTTATATGCTAATTAATTAAGGTCAGTAATCCCTTAAGAGATCTTCCTGAACATTTATCTCAAATATATTGTACTAATCAGGATGCTGTGGTTAAAGAAACAATAAACCAATTCAAGGTAGTTTAAGTCAAAAAAATTTTAATTGGCTCACATAATTGGGTAGCCTAAGGGTAAATACCAGTTACTACTGTATCTGGGGCACTAATTCTCTCTGTGTATCAACATAATTTTAGGAGAGGCTGTTTCCATGTGGCAAGAAAGACGGCTATAGCCGGTCCTAAGCCTACAACTTTATAATTTGTAGTTCATAAACGGTTTCTCTCACTCCCAATGTGAACATTGAAAAGTTATGGTAGAACTCTTATTACTCATTCTTGAATCACAGGCCTGTGTCTTGGATAGGGCATAAGATGTCATGATTGGCAGAGCCTGGGTCACATGTATCAGTATATTCAGGGAAAGGTCAGGTGCTATGGGTAAACAGTCCCACTAGAACCATTTATAGTGTGAGTGATATGGCTACTCCAAGGAAAGAATGCTGGCAGATAAAATTAACATATCTATGAGAATTACGCTATTTACTCATATTTTCCATATTACTCTCCTTAAGAAGAAATTTTAACTTAAAAAATGGCAGTTACTCTGATAGTCCCTTAAGACAGAAATCTGAGGGTGTTTTCAAAATTTTATTGAACAACTTATATAGTGTTTACTATGTACACAACACTAATTTTAGTATTTTATAAAATTTAATCCATTAATCCTCAAAACAGCCTACTACGTAGGCACTATAATTATGCATATTTTACAGGTGAAAAATCTGAAGCATAAAGGGTTTGAGCACCGTGACCAATGCCACATAGTTAATAGAAAATCCTAAAATCTGAACCCAGGCTGTCTGGCCCAGTGTCCATGTGCTTAACCATTTCATGCCACATATTATGCTTGCTCTTTGATATCTCCCACCTGCCTCATCTAATTTGGTCATAAACTGCTGTTGAGTATAGCTACATCATTAATAAGATGGCTCTATCCCATCTTCTATATCTCTATATCCACTGTTGTCATTCTATTCTTCAGTCCCTGGTTCCTACCTCATGGGTTGTTTTTGCCTGTGTGTGTGTGTGTGTGTGTGTGTGTGTGTGTGTGGGTGTGTGGGTGTGTGTGTGTCTGGCCTAAAAAATGTTATAGCATTTTAATTAATATTTTTTCTTTGAGTTTATTTCTTTGCAATATGTTTTCCAACTTCCTCTAGGGCAGGATTTCTAAAATATAAGTCTAATCATGTTGGTTCCCTGATTAAAAGCATTCATTTCCCAAAGTTTTAAAGTTAAAATCTAAATTTTAAACCAGTTCTACTAAGCCCTATATGACCTAGCTTTTTCTGATTTTCAAATACTCTTTCCAGTCCCTCACTTTTGCCAGATTTTTCATATACATCTCCTGCCACTTTCCCACTTACGTCTCATATATCACCCCCATTATCTAGCTCTGTGACCTTTGGAGAATGCTAGGATCTGAATGTTTGTTTCCCCCCAAAATACATGTGTTGAAACCTAATCACCATGTGATGATGTTAGGAGGTGGGACCGAGAGAGGTGATTGGGTCATGAGGGTAGATCTCTAATGGATGAGATCAGTGCCCTTTCAAAACAGACCCCGGAGAGGTGCTTTGCCTTTTCCACCATAAGAAGACACAGAGAGAAGATGCCATCTATGAATCTGGAGACAGGTCCTCACCAGACACAGAATCTGCTCACACCTTGATCTTAAACTTCCCAGCCTCCAGAACTGCGAGAAATCAATTGCTGTTGTTTCTAAACTACTCGTTCCATGGTATTTTGTTACAACAGTGCAAATAGACTAAGAGAATCAACTTAATCTCTGATCAACTGTTTCCTCAACTCTAAAATGTTGGGATTAGACTAGAATAGCCCTGTGTAACTCTTTAGTCCTTAAAAAAAATGTGATCCTGATTATTTACTTATAAACTCTTTCACTGTGATGTATTTAGTGTCTAGATCCTTTATATGCATCTTCAGTAAGTTCCTGGGTATAAATTTTAGCTATGCCCTTGGAGGGATAAAATATCTTAATAGTTTTTTTCACTTTGAGACTAATAAAGAAAATTCAAGGGAAATTCAATGCACACATTTTTTACACTAATTATTTAAGTGCTCTTTTATCAGTCTATGTCTAATCTCACCAATTATATAAGCTTTGAAAAAAGCTGTTTTCAAAGCATCTACAAACACTTAATTCAGAGATTAGAATTCAATTTAAAATTCAGAATTTGCAAGGTTGAATGACTTATCCAAATAAATTAATTTTCATGATTATTTTCAATATCATCTTCAGTTAAACTGTGTTCATTTCTTCTGGTAACATCTACAGTGATCCCTTTCTTTTAGCCAACCGCAAATGCTAATTAACTCTAAAGGGCTGAAGTTTGTTTCTTGTCCTTTTCAGAGTTAGTGTTTTCCAAATCACTGTTGGAGAAGCAACATGAACTCAATGGCTAGTTGTTTGTACAGAGGAAAAGCAAATATGCTAATGAACTCTGTATATAGCTAGTGCAAGCATATTTTGAATCTCCATTCAGTTTTATTTATGATTTTTCTTCAAAGGATCTTGCTTCACTTGTGGAGTTTTTACAAGATTGAGGACTGAGAAGGGGCCACCAAGCAAGCTTCAGAAATGGGATTGCTTGCTTTTGTTGAATGCAAGACAAATTGATCTCTAATACTGTAATGCAAGATTTTCTTGAACAGAATTAGAGACTATGGGGAAAGAAGAAAAGGTAGAAATGATTTATTTTCTCTTGCCTCTTCTTGCTCCCATATTTGGATGTTTACCCTTGGTGGCATAGACTTTGGAAGCACGCTGATTAGAGTATGCCTCCTGACTCAGCTATTTCTTAGCTGTGACTTTGGAAAAAGTCCTTTAACCTCTTTAAGTCTCAGTTTTCTCGCAGTCAAGTGGGGATAATGAAAGTGCTTATCTATAGGGTTAAAATAAAGATCAGGTGACATAATGCATGTTAAGCGATGGACATAAAGTAAGCAATCAATAAATCTTAGCATCTGTTGTTATTGTTATTATTAAATATTGCTTAAATTCACTACACAGCAAATTTAATCCAAAGTTACTTTTGAAATATTTCTGTTCTCTTTTTAAATGTTCTTACTTGGCAGTTTCCTACCTCACTTCCCTCTTTTGCCTATTTCCCTGACACAGATTTTTTTAATCTTTCCCATTGCATGAGTGACTCAACTCTTTCCAAACTTGCCTTCCCAGTTAGCAAAGCAAAGACCCCATAGTTTACCTAATCCGACCCTCTTAGAAAGTATCTCAGCAAACATTCAATAATACTTCAAGTGTGACCCTTGTGGGGTCTTGCCCTTTCATCTTGTGTTGTTTATCTGGACCTTTCATTCCTATACCCACCTCACTCCCCACCTTGCCTCTGTTCCTTCATCTAATAAGTAGGTCTCTTGCTAAAAATGGTTTTTTGCTACTAAGAAAAATATTTTTTTCCAGTGGTGCAAATATTATTCTCAACAGGCAGAGGATTCAGATATATCATATATATATATATATTCTAAGTAATTTCATTATTTGATAGTACCTTTGAAAGAAGAGAGTTCCCTGATCCCACTTGCAGGATGTGTGACAGGGGTGTGGCTGGTGTGTTTGGTCCCCACTGATGCTCAAATCCCTGACAGGAGGGGGAGCATGAAGACAGGCAGGTGTAGGAGCTGGGGTGAGTGCTTTAGGCTTGGGTCCCATGTAGTGTCTAAGGGTGGGTAGCTGCAGCCCCAGTGTTACTATCCTCTTTTAGCTTTGTCGTCTGCAGATGGCTTAAGCGTTAACCAGCTCAATGGACTCTCTGCTGTTTTGCAAGGGCAGAGGGCCAGTGTGACATCTTTCTGTATCCCAAGCTCTTGCCCAGCATCCCAGAAGAATCAGGTCACACATAGGCTTGAAGGATAAATGCGGGGTTTTATTGAGTGGTGGAGGTGGCTCTCAGCTGGATGGATGCAGAGCTGGAAGGGAGATGGAGTGGCTGGGGTTTGGGGTTTATATGGGTACAGGATAGGGGACCATGGTGGGCCGAAAGGCAACTTTCTGGGCAAAAAACAGAAATGCCTGTTCCCACTTAGGGCCATGGGTCTCCAGGCTTGAGGGTGGGGCCTTCACTAGGAAACCACCCTTTTTTACCTGGTATTTCCCTGTGTCCTGTCCATATCACCTGTAAGTCTCTGATCATACACCAGGAGAGGGCTTTTAGTTTTGGAGTAATGTGGTAAAAGAAGGTTAGTTTATGGCTTCCTAAGGTGACTTTTGATGGTTTAAATTTCTGTGCTCTGAAGCTTTACAGATGTTGCTTGGGTGTAAGATATACCTCTGTATGGTACTTTTGTAGTTTAAGCAATGTGGCATATTGGAAAAAGCCATACCTGAATCACATCTGGCTCAGATGCTTAAAGGCTCTATGATGTGGAGCAAATGTCTTAACTCATCTGAACCTCAATATTGTCACTAGTGAAATGGAGATAAAAGCATATTACACATAAACTGATTTGGGGGATTAAATGCACTACAAAACTAAAGTATCTGGTACATAATGCACATAAGTGTTTATATAGTTATTTGTGTGTGTAACTGTTTAAAAATTTTGGTTACAGGTAATATGCAGAAACATGGCCCAACATGATGTGCAATAAATATGTGAGTATATGTGCTTCTAGAAGTTTTCTCCAAACCCACATTCTCAGAGATTAATTAGTTCACTCCCAAAATGCTTATCAAGTTATGTTCTCAAAATATTATTTTTTTCCTAAGTGGATCTCTGCAGTTAGCTGTTTATGCCTAAATCCTTCATTAGAACTCTTTTTATGCCAGCATGTATTTTAAAGCACCGTAACTTGCATATAGCAGTCACATGATAGAAAAACATCTATACAGTAGAATATTATGCAACCATTAAAATTAATGTAGAAGAATAATTATTGATGTGAATAGATATTCATAATGTATTATTGAGGAAAAAGCAGATTGCAGAGTCAAAGATTATAGAATTACATCATTATTACTCTACTTCAAAAACTCTCTCTCTGTATATATATGAAGGTTAATATATAGTTGTCCCTCGGTATCCATGGGAGATTGGTTCCAGGACCCCCAACAAGATACTAAAATCTGCAGATGCACAAGTCTTTTTTATAAAATGGCACAGTATCTGTATATAGCCTACATACATCCTTGATTGATTTATACTTTAAATAATTTCTAGATTACCTATATATATCACAATGTAAATGCCAAGCAAATAATTGCTATAGTCAATTGGTTTTGTTTATATTATTTTTAATTGTTATATTATTTTCATTGTAGTTTTTAAAAAATGTTTTTGACCTGTGGTTGGTTGAATCCACAGATGCAGAGCTTATGAATACAGAGGGCTGACTGTATTAAAAAGTTGGGTAGCTATTTCTGGATATATAATGTTACGTATGATTCTTATTGTCTCTTTATATATTCTGTATCTTTAGAATTCTCACAATTAACTTGAAAAGTGTTTGCTATAAATAAAAATATTCTTGATAAAATAAAAAAGAGGGAACTCTATAGAAGGAGTTTATCTTAAAATGAGACAAAGGGTCAGATAAAAAGAAACCCGATTAGAAAGAAAGAAAGTAAAGGGAAAAGGTAAGCTAATGGCTAAGATCTACAAATCTTTATGCAACCAAATAAAATAAAGTAACATATAGAGAAAAAAGAGAAAGCTTACTGTAAGAATAAATTCTTAATTTACACACAGTGAGGACTAATGAAGTACCAGGTCTTAAATATTGCAGTTCATCTTCTTGGGTGAGGATAAGAGCAGGAAGTAATTTTCCAGACTTAGGGAAGCAGCAGGTACCAGGATCCAGAATGAGGTAGGATTGATCACCATGGACTCAACTGAGATATTATTATTTTTTCATGTACTAAACTATGCATGACCAAGTCTACCTGTAGGCCTCATGATTTTAGACAAGTGAAGTTACCTCTTTTAGTTTGTTTTCTCATTCTGTAATTGCCCTCAAACACAGGAACTGTCTTAATGTCTCTAAGACTTCTGTGGACAGACTACCCAGCACAGAGTAGTTACATTATAAATGTGTGTTGCATACATGAACTACAAAATGAAGACATTAAACTAAATGTTTTCTAGATTAACTGTCAGTTCCAAATTTATGTTATTCAATAAAATATTTGTTGAGAAATTACTATGTGTAATAACCTGAGTTGTGCACAATAAAAGTACAAGTATGACCATTAAAATTTTCGAGGAGAAACAAGATATCTTCGTGGTTCTCTAGCGTTTACTGATAGGCATCAATTTGTCTTTCATAAAATCATGTCTAGAAAGAGCATCTTAGAAGTGGCTGCAGCCAAATGAGTCTCTTTGGATGAACATAGCATCTACCCTTCCTCCTATCTCCTCCTCTACTTGGAGAATCTAGGCTGGATCACTTAGAGAAAAACTTAACAATCACTCAAATTTTCTTACCTTGGAGTGTGAAACAGAACCTAAGGTATTTACTAAGCAAAAGTTACCTCAGTCCTAAACTGCTTATCTCCAAGTCTAATGGCCCAAATTGCTACTCTTAGAAACAAAACAGAAAGGAAAGAAATGAAAAGAGTTTTTATAGTAACCATGTGTGTCACTAAAAAATTTTACCTTATATTTTTGTAATGTCCCTACATTCTGTAGGTAGAAGAGGAAAGAGGCTATGTCTACCCTCTCCTCTGCCCTCCAGATCAGGGCACTTCTCTACCTTGTAATCACATAATGCCTACAGTGGCTTGTTATTTTCTCTTTGGAAGTGTTTCTCCACTCTTAAAAATGAATGCTTCATTTTGCCAAATATTAAAAAAAATGCATAAACTTTCTATCCATTGTATATTAAAACGAGTGTATTTTAAACTCTTCAACTATAAAAATACTGATATCACTTCTTCAAAATAGGCAGGCTTTCTCCCACATCTCCTCTCCCCCAAATTATTGGTAATGAGGGATAAGAATGGGCAAAAGAACAACAGATCCTCCTATGATCAAATTATTGTCAAACTAGTCAGTAACTAAGTGACAAAACCATTGTATGAGACACATAGTAAGTGTTGTAGGAGTTTAAAGGAGAAACTTTACCTTGACTGGCCATGAAAGAATTCAGAAACAGGAAGGGATAAGAGCTGAGATTTGAAAGGTGGATAGAATATCAACAAGTAGAAGACAGGGGCATTAATGAAGTTGAGATGGAAAGAAGCCCAAAATTTATGTGGAGAACAACAAGCAGACCAATTTGATTGAGTAAAAATTTCACCTAAGAACACAGTGGGAGATAAGGTTCACCAAGAAGGAGGAGTCATAAGCCAGAGCAATTGTGTTCAATCTCATTGTTTGTTTTGGCCCAAAATTCCTGAGTGATATGATAGACATCCATCAATAACATAAACCTACAATAGTAATTCTGACTTGGGAGTGTGTGTGGGGAGTCAAGAGGTGTCTAGGATCCTAGGAAACATAAAGTAAATTATTGCGAACAAGCTATATTCTTTGTAAAATAGTAATTCTGACTTGGGAGTGTGTGTGGGGAGTCAAGAGGTGTCTAGGATCCTAGGAAACATAAAGTAAATTATTGCGAACAAGCTATATTCTTTGTAAAATAGTAATTCTGACTTGGGAGTGTGTGTGGGGAGTCAAGAGGTGTCTAGGATCCTAGGAAACATAAAGTAAATTATTGCGAACAAGCTATATTCTTTGTAAAATAAAAAAGACATCTCCTCATAATAAAGCATGCTCTCCCTTCCACACACAGTATTATTGTTCTAGTCTAGAGTATCTTGAATACTTGTTTTAAGAGTTTATATGTGATCCTTGAAACTGGAATTCAGAGGCTATTCATTCATTAACTCACTCAATAAATGTTTATGGAGAAACTGCTGTGTGACAGACAAATAGGGATATAAAAGTAAAAGATTGTTCTCTGATCTCACAGATTTTATGGTATAGTGAGAGACATAGGAATTAATTTATAAACTCAACAAATAAGTATTTTAGGATTAATCATGTGAAACTGCCAATACTTGATAGTTCTGATCTATGTAAACAACAGTGTCATATGGGTCAACCTAATGTAGTAACATAATGTGAAGGAACGACATAAATCATCTGGTCTCTGGAATTAGGTCATTCCCATGGCTCTGAAAGTGGGAGTTTCTTTCTTTTCTGTGACAAGTCTATAAAAAAAATCTGATTAAACTTCAGCTAATCCCACATACAGTGTGATGGTCACATGAGAAGAATTGGAAGCTCATTGGTTTATTGGTGTCACTTTGTTTTAGCTTATATTAGATTCATTTGTCATCCTGACAGGTTGTTTTCTATTGAATATCCACCACTAAAGAAAGGAGGCAACATTTAATTGTCAATCATTTGCAAATATTTGCTCGGGAAAGTATGCAGGAGCTTCAATTGTTTGGAAAGAAGCTATTATTTGGTGTGACTCACTTTTTTATTTCTTTCTGAAGCTGTTGAATTTATTTTTCTCTGGTAGAGTGGGCCACTTCACTTAGTACAAAAAAGAATTTAGCATTATATAGGATTAACTTAGGTGATGTTGAAAATATTCAGAAGTTGACATACTGAAAAGCCTTTCTACAAAGCATTCTGCATTACAGTATAATTCTATAATGGAGCTACATGAGGTTCTAGTGCCAATGGTTATTCACACAGATAGATCGGTCAAGAGACAATTTCTTTTTTTTTTTTTTAACTTTTATTTTAGTTTCAAGGGTACGTGTGCAGGTTTGTTATCTAGGTAAATTGCATTTCATGGGAGTTTGGTGTACAGATTATTCTGTCACCCAGGTAATAAGCATACTACCCAATTGATCCATTCCCTCCCATCCCCCATCCTCAAGCACACAGCGGTCTCTGTTATTCCCTTCTTTATGTCCATGTGAACTCAATGTTTAGCTTCCATTTATAAGTGAGAATATTTGGTATTTGGTTTTCTGTTCCTACATTGGTTTGCTTAGGATAATGGCCTAAAGCTTCACCCATGTTGCTGTAAAGGTGTAAAGGACATGATCTCATTCTTTTTTGTGGCTGTGTAGTAATTACTGTTGTATATATACCACATTTTCTTTATTCAATCTACCACTGATGGGCATTTATGTTGATTCTATGTCTTTGCTATTGTGAATAGTGCTGCAATAAATATATGTGTGCATGTGTCTTTAATGTAGAATAATTTATATTTCTTTGTGTATATACCAAATGGAGGGATTGCTGGGTCAAATGGTAATTCTGTTTTAAGTTCTTTGAGGAATTGCCATGCTGCTTCCCACAATGGCTGAACTGATTTACATTCCCATCAGCAGTATATAAGCATTCCCATTAGCAGTGTATACGCGTCTGCAACCTTGCCAGCATCTGTTATTTTTTGACTTTTTAATAGTTGCCATTCTGACTGATGCGAGACGGTATTTCACTGTGGTTTTGATTTGCATTTCTCTGATGATTAATGATGATGAGCACTTTTTCATATGCTTGTTGGCCACGTGTATGTCTTCTTTTGAAAAGTATCTATTCATTTCTTTTGCACATTTTTAAATGGGCTTGTTTGGTTTTTTGCTTGTTGCTTTTTTAAAGTTCCTTATAGATACTGGATATTAGGCCTTTATCAGATGCGTAGTTTGCAAATATTTTCTCCCATTAGGTAGGTTTTTGTTTAATCTGTTCATGATTTCTTTTGCTGTGCAGAAGTTCTTTAGTTTAATTAGGTCCCATTAGTCAATATTTGCTTTTATTACAGTTGCTCTTGGAGCCTTCATCATGACATCTTTGCCAGGGCCTAAGTCCAGAATGATACTTCCTAGGTTTTCTTCTAGAGCATTTATAGTTTTAGTTCTTACATTTATTAATCCATCATGAGTTTATTTTTGTATATGATGTAAGAAAGGGGTTCAATTTCAATCTTCTGAATGTGGCTAGCCAGTTATCCCAGCACCATTTATTGAATAGGAAATTCTTTACCCATTGCTTGTTTATGTCAACTTTGTTGAAGATCAGATGGGTATAGGAGTACAGATTTATTTCTGGGTTGTCTTTCCTGTTCCATTGGTCTATGTGTCTGTTTTTGTACCAGTACCATGCTGTTTTGGTTAATGTGGCCTTGTAGTATAGTTTGAAGTCAGGTAATGTGATGCCTCCAGCTTTATTATTTTTGCTTAGGATTTCTATGTCTGTCCAGGCTGATTTTTGGTTCTGTATTAATTTTATGATACTTTTCACTAATTCTGTGAAAAATGTCATTGGTGATTTCATTGAAATGGCATTGAACCTGTTGATTATTTTGGGCAGTACAGACATTTTAGCAATATTGCTTCTTCCTATCCATGAGCGTGGAATGTTTTTCCATTTGTGTCATCTCTGATTTCTTTCAGCTGTGTTTTATAATTCTCATTCTAGAGATATTTCACCTCTCTTGTTAGCTGTACTTCTAGGTATTTTATTTTATCTGGCTAAGGTGAACAAGATTGCATTCTTGATTTGGCTTTCAGCTTGAATGTTCTTGATATATGGAAGTGGCACTGATTGTTATACACCGATTTTGTATCCTGAAACTTTACTGAAGTTTTTGTTTTTTAAAATCATATCTGTGAGCTTTGGGGCAAAGACCATGATGTTTTCTAGGTATAGAATCATATTTTCTGCAAACAGAGATAGTTTGACTTTCTCCCTTCCTATTTGGATGTCTTTTCTTTCTTTCTCTTCCCTGATTGCCCTGGGTAGGACTTCCAGTACTCTATTGAATAACAGTCATGAGCGCAGACATCTTGGTTTTGTTCTGGTTCACAAGATGAATGCTTTCATCTTTTGACCATTCATTATGACATTGGCTGTGGGTTTGTCCTAGATGGCTCTCATTATTTTGAAATAAGTTTCTTCAATGCCTAATTTGTTGAGGGTTTTCAACATGGATGGATGTTGGATTTTACCAAAAGCCTTTTCTGCATCTATTGAGATGATCATGTTCTTTTTGTTTTCAGTTCTGTTTATGTGATGAATAACTTATTCATTTGTGTATGTTGAACCAACCTTGTATCCCAGGGATAAAGCCTATTTATTCATGATAGGTTAGCTTTTTAGTGTGCTTCTGGCTCTGGATTTACTTTGCTAGTATTTTGTTGAGGATTTTTGCATCTATGTTTATCAAGGATATTTGCCTGAAGTGTGTGTGAGAATTGTTTTATGGCCGATTGTGTGGTTGATTGTAGAGTTTGTGCTAGATGCAGATGAGAAGAATGTATATTCTTTTGTTTTTGGGTGGAGAATTCTGTAGATCTCTGTTAGGTCCATTTGGTCCAATGTCAAGTTCAGGTCACAAATATCTTTGTTAGCTTTTTGCCTCAATGATTTGTCTATTGTTATCAGTGGGGTGTTGAATTCTCCCACTGTTATTGTGTGGCTAAGTGTTTCCTAAGTCTCTCTAAGAATTTGTATTTTGAATTTGGGTACTATTGTGTTGGGTCCATATATATTTAAAGTAGTTAAATCTTCTTGTTGAATTGAACTTTTACCATTATGTAATGACATTCTTTCTCTTTTTAAATCATTGTTGGTTTAAAGTATGTTTTGTCTGAAGTTAGAATATCAAACCCTGTTTTTTTGTTTATTTCTTTTCCATTTGCTTGTTAGGTATTTCTCCATCCCTTTACTTTGAACTTTTGGGTGTCATTTCATGTGAGATGGTTCTCTTGAAGACAGCATAGCTTTGGTTCTTGTTTCTTTATACATCTTGCCACTCTGTGCCTTTTAAGTGTGGCATTTACCCCATTTACATTCTAGGTTAATACTGATATGTGCAGATTTGTTCCTGTCATCGTAATGTTGACTGTTTATTATGTAGGCTTAATTATGTAGTTGCTTTATAGTGTCAGTGGTCTTTGTACTGAAGTGTGGTTTTGTGGTGGCCCGTAATAATCTTTCCTTTCCATAGTCAGTACTTTTTTAAGGACTTCTTGTAAGGTAGGACTGGTGGTAACACATTCCCTTAGCATTTGCTTGTCTGAAAAGGATCTTACTTCTCCTTCACTTGTGAAGCTTAGTTTGGCTAGATATGACATTCTTGACTGGAATTTCTTTTCCTTAGGAATACTGACTATATGCCCCAAATCTCTTCGGGCTCGTAGGGTTTCTTCTGAAAGGTCAGCTGTTAGAACTGATGAGTTCCCCTTTGCAGGTGACCTACTCCTTCTCTCTAGCTGTCTTTCATATTTTTTCCCTTCTTGTTGACCTTTGAGAATGTGATGATTATATGTATTGGAGATGGTCATCTTATACAGTATTTCACAGTGGTTATTTGCATTTTCTGAGTTTGATTGTTAGCCTTCTAGCAAGGTTGAAAAAAAATTGTCGGCAATATTCTCAAATATGTTTTCTTTGTTGCTTGCTTTCTCTCCCTCTCCTTCAGGGATGCCAATGAGCTACAGATACATAATCCCGTATGTCTCAGAGGTTTTGTTTATTTTTTGTACTTTTTTATTTAGTTTTGTTTGAGTTATTTAAATTATCTGTCTTCAAGCCATGAGATTCTTTCCTCAGCTTGGTCTGTTCTGCTGATTAACACTTGCAATTGTAGTATAAAATTTTTGTAGTGAATTTTTGAGCTCCATCAGTTCAGTTTGGTTCTTTTTTAAATGGCTATGTCGTCTTTCATCTTTTGTATCATTTTATTGGATTCCTTAGATTCCTTGGATTGGGTTTCAACCTTCTCCTGAATCTTGACAATCTTCATTCCTATCCAGATTCTAAAGCCTATGTCTGTCATTTCAAACATTTCAGCTTGGTTAAGAACATATGCTAGGAAACTAGTGCAATCATTTGGAGGTAAGAAAGCTCCCTGGCTTTTTGTGTTGCCAGTGTCCTTGCACTGTTTTTTTTTCCCCCCTCTTTGTGTGGGTTGATGGTACTTTAGCATTCAAAGTGGCTGTCCTTTGGATTTTTTTTCTTTTATTTTGCTTTTATATTCTTTGATACTTTTGAGGGTTTGTTTGGGGTAAAAGGTGAGTTCAGTTTGTTGACTTCACTACTGAAAGATTTCAGGGGACCAAGGCTTAGTTCATCATTCTTGGGCTGCGTGATATAACCTTTGGGGGAGGGCTGGTACTTGGCCCTTGGCATTGTTTTCTGGTCTTTTGAGGTTAGAAACCTGCTGCACTAGGGTGTCTGAGATGTTCCCAGTCAGTCCCCTGGCAATAGCACTCCAATGAAGGGTGCCAGCCATGGTGCTTAGTCAGGGCAGTGGCAGCAGGATCCTTGCCTGTGTGCGCATGCCATCAGGAGCCACTGTGCAGCAGGGTTCTTGTGCATTGGCAGGGGTGGGGCACAGTAGAAGCAGGGTACTGGTGTCTGTGCATGCACTTGTGTTAGCAGTGGCAGAACAGAGGGGTGACCACACATCGGTAGGGCCAGCATACCAGCTTGCAAGGGCTGGGTGGTGGTTTCTGAGCACACTCGTTTGCACCAACAGGGAAAAGGAGATGAGGTCTGCCAGAGTGTGTGTACCGGCAAAGTTGTGGGGGGTGTCCGTGGGCAAGTGCATGCCAGCCAAGTGGCAGGAGGAGCCTGTGGTTGGGGGAGGCTCTAAGTAGGTGGTTGTACCTTAGCAGGTTCCAGTCTGCTGGAGCTCTCTGGTAGTCAGGCACAATCTCCCTGTGAAAGTACTATGATGAATACCGTTGGGAAGCACCCTGGTTGGGCATCTGTGTCTAAGCCAGCAGATTGGGGATGCTCAGAAAAACTGGCACCTTCCCACAAGCAAGACTGCCATCTTCTGTCCAGATGTGGCAGTCACCAAATGGCAAGGCCACTTAGAGGAGCATGGTGAGTCTTAGGAGATGGGTATCCAGGGCTATGCTTCACTGCAGTTGTTCCCACTCCAAACCTGCTGGGCTCCTCACAGGCTGGAGTCCTGTCCCTGCCTCCTTTCCATATAGCTCTCCCTTCCAGATCTAGTGCTCATGAAGGTCATGGGGGTGTCCTGAAGCTAGGATTTCAGAGGTCTATGGCAACAGCATGCCACTCCTCGCCTGTTTAACTCACCCCTCTCCAAGGAGGCCAGGAATGAGTCCCAGTGCTCAGAAGCCCTGTGCAGTGTTCCCAGTTTCTTTCCCACTCAGCCTGGGTTCTGCATCCTCTCTCCATCCACTCTCAGTGCCTTCTCTCTGAAGATCTGTTCATAGTGTGCTAGTCTTCCTGATAGCCTGGTTTCTCATTGGGAGATGTTTGTCCAGGCTGCATCTAGTTGGCCATCTTGGCTCTTCTCTTCCAAATCTGTAATTTTGAATAGGTGATATGAAATTTGGTGAATGAGTTGAAGTTACAGAGTAGGGAAAATGGCACGACTGTGACTTGTTTTAGCAGCTGTAGAGATAAAAAATTAACCTCTCTGAATATCTCTTTTCTGATCATAAAAAATCTCAGCAGATGATAATTATACCTACCTCATAAAGCATTGTTGTGATTATTAAACACAATGATGCATTAAAAAGGCTCAATAAATTCTGAGACAAGACTTTCCTCTTATTTGCACAAGATGTCCTCCTACTTACTCAACTGAGCTAAATACCTGAATGGTCTTCATCTGAAATTATGGTTAATAATAATGACCACCATTGAGCAAAACACCTGATATGTTCCAGGTTCTGTGATAGTCACTTGATATACACCATTTCTAATCCACATAGAAACCTGTTAGTTAGGTATTACTCTCTCCCTTTTATAGATGAAGAAAATGAAGCTCAGAGAAGTTAGCTTGCTCAACATCACACAGCTGACCATATACATGGATTCAAATCTAGATATGTCTGCCTCTAAGCCAGTACATCTTTTCTCTGTAACACTATTTCATTAAACAACTTTAGCATTTAGGGAAAGGGCATTAAGAGGGCAGTGGGTGGTCTATTCTTCTTCTGTAGACACATTGTTTGCCAGTTCAACAAAGGTTAAAGATTTCCTTTCTGATATTGTTGCCTGGGTGAGCAAAAATTAATCTTCAATATTGTGTTCAAATAATTACTTCCATTCCAAATATTTTTTACTTCAGCTTAGTAAGTAGTTGGCCTTATACCTAGAGTAGTGTGTAGATCTATTTTTGTATCATTTATTAAATAACTGGGAAGGTGTCTCTACCCCCAATTTTTCTGTTTACTCACAATTAACTGACACATTTTTAAAGGGACTGCACTGATAGACAATTCACCTGGGTCTGAAACTGAGGAGGTTTTGACAAGCTGTCAATGAGGAGATTGGCAAAGAAAGCAGAGGAGAAGACCTTATAAGTGGTAATGAGATGAGAGAAAAGAAAAACAAAGAAAAATAGGCTGTGATGTTGATAATAAACCTTTACACATGCTATTTTGTCTGCCTGGGGTATCTTTTCACCTTTCATTACTAACTAAGCAATCCATACATTGTGTAAATAATTTAAATGGTAGATAGGAGAATAAGATAAGAAGTAAAGTTTTTGTCTTTTGTAGCCACCCTCTTTCAACCCTGGCCCATCCAAGGTCTTTCCTTAGACATTTGTATATCTTTTCAAATATATTCTACAGGCAGAGAAGCCTATCTATCAATCTATTATGCTTATGAAAATGCCATCATACTACATGTCCTCTTTTGCATTTTTTTAAATCTCTCATGTATTTTGAAAACCTTTCTATGACAATACATATAGACTCACCTCTTTTTTTTTTTTCTTTTTGAGAGAGTCTTGCTCTGTTGCCCAGGCTGGAGTGCAGTAGTATGATCTTGGGTCACTGCAAACTCCACCTTCTGGGTTCAAGAGATTCTGCTGCCTCAGCCTCCCCGAGTAGTTGGGATTACAGGCAACTACTACCACGCCCAGATAATTTTTGTATTTTAGCTGAGATGGGGTTTCACTATGTTGGCTAGGCTGGTTTCAAACTCCTGACCTTAAATGATCCCCCTGCCTCAGCCTTCCAAAGTGCTGTGATTACAGGCGTGAACTGCCACACCCAGCGACTCACCTCATTGTTATGGTTATATAACATGGATGTATCATAGTGAATTTATTTATTCAAATACTTATTTATGGCTGTTTAAATTGGTTCTATTCCTTTTCTATTAAAGCAATCACCATTCCATTCATTTTAAATTCGTGTTCTTATTTTTATCCATATACCATCATTCAACATACAAAATCATACCCATTCCATTCTACATTTTAGCATCTCAAAAGATAGCACTTCATCAAATCAGGATATATACCCATATTCCTTTTCAGTGAATCCTGAAAAGCCCCTACCAAGTACTTTCAGGTGAATTGGTAAAGAAAAAAAAAATGGCTGAAAATAGGATGTGTGCAGTGGCTCACACCTGTTATCCCAGAATTTTGGGAGGCTGAGTGGGAGGATTTCTTGAGTCCGGGGCTTCATGACCAGCCTGTGCAACATGCTGAGACCTCATCTCTACAAAAGACCAACAACAACAACAAAAATATTAGCCGGGCATGGTGGCTCATGCCTGTAATCCTGCTACTCAGGAACCTGAGGTGGGAGGATCACCTGGGCCTAGGAAGGTCAAGGCTGCAGTGACTCATGATGACACCACTGCACTCCAGCCTGGGCAGCAGAGTGTGACACTGCATCAAAAAAAAAAGAAATGAGTGGAAACGACAAATTGGTCCAAAGGATATACTACCTGAAAATGAATATTTCTATTTATTCACAATTTTTTCACCTATTGGTCACATTAACATTCATGTACCATGAAGAATGAGACTTTCTGAAAGTACTGAAAAAGCAATGACCCAAAATTAGAAAAATTTCTTTAATATATATTAGGACCACTCCTAAACTGCAAAAAGTGCCTTGTTGCGTGTACAAGTATAACCACAACCAAAAAATCGAATGAATTCAACAAAATGGTTGTGCCTTTACAATCAGTTTATGTCAACCAGATGATCCTTTGGTTCACTTTTATTTATGTTTTAATTATAAAATGTATCCACTGTTCATATTTAAATACAGAAATGTATAAAGATAAAAAGTGAAAGTGTTTTCTCTCTGCTAATCTTAATCTGTTTAATGTCGCTGTATTAGTCCATCTTCACACTGCTATAAAGAACTGCTTGCGACTGGGTAATTATAAAGAAAAAAGGTTTAATTGACCCACAGTTCTGTATAGCTGGGGAGTCCTCAGGAAAATTACAATCATGGGAGAAGTCTAACGGGAAACAAGGCACGTCTTACATGGTGGTAGGATAGAGAGAGCATGCAGGGGAAACTGCCACTTTTAAACTATCACATCTTATAAAAACTCCCTCACTATCATGACAGCAGCATGGAGGAAACCACCCCCATAATGCAGTCACCTCCCACCAGGTCGGTCCCTCCCTCCACATGTGGAAATTACTATTTGAGATGAGATTTGGGTAGGGACACAGAGTCAAATCATATCAGTGAATATAGCAGAATGCTTCAGGCTGGGTAATTTATAAAGGAAACAGATTTGTTTGGCTCACAATTCTGGTGCCAGTAAAGTCCAATAGGATGGCATTGGCAGCTGCTCAGTTTCTAGTGAGGGCCTTGTGCTAAATTACAACATGGTGGAGAAGTAGAAGCATGCATGCTAAAAAGACCAAACATAAGAGGCAATCTTGCTTTATAACAATCTGCTCCCTGGGGAAATAAATCAATTCCTGCAAGAACTAACACTGTCTTCTGTGAAAGAGAATCTATCTTAACAACCTAATCAGTTCTTAAAGGCACCACCCCCTCATTAACATCATATTGGGAACCAAGCTTTAACATGAGTTTTGGTGGGAGGAAAACATATTCAAACCATAACACTGCTTGTATAAACAATCCTGCTCTCTTGAAATCACTGCTGATGAAAGTTTGGTCTATAACTTTTTAGAGTGTTCTTCTAGGCTTATAGAAATAACCTGTCATGAGTCATGTGATATAGTTTAGGTATGTTCTCATGCTGAAATGTAATCCACAGTGTTGGAAGCAGGGCCTGGTGGGACGTATTTGGGTCATGGTGGCAGATCTATTATGAATAAATATATGTGTTTTCTGTAAAGACTGTGGGGCTCATGAGAGTAAGAGTTATATTTTGTTTATTTGTTTATTAGAAGGTCAAATATCACTGTGTTTACATCTCCAGTTAAAGTCTATTACATCCACTTTTATTGCATGCATGCTACTGGATGCGATGGCCAGAGAGTGGAAGTCGGATTAGTATGAAGGAGAAGGAACAATATCTGGTAATTGGTTGAAGACTGGGCACTGATAAAGGAGCAGCAGTAAGATGCATAGTGGAAAAGAAGATTCAGCAGAATCTATAAATCAGAGCCACAGAAAATTAGCAAAAACTTAAATTCCCAGGATATGCAGAAATATCAGATTAATATATTAGAGTCCCATGACAACTGTCCTTTTAAGGCAAATTTACCAGGACCATAAGGGGAGGGTAATTCCAGTTGACATCTAGATGTCAATGAGAACTAAATGATATGCTTTAAATTTTGAAAATGATCCGTTTAAGGTAAATATAAACAAGAACAAAGGGATGTAGACGGCTATTTTATGTAGGCCATGTTTATTTTGTCTACCACTTTAACTTGCATATATTAAGCAATATGCTAAATATCTGCTTAATGAAAAAACAGGAAGTGAAGGAGGGAAGGAAGAAAGGAAAGAATGAAGGGAGAGAGAGAGGGAGGGAGGAGCTAGGGAATGTAACTTATGGAAAACATTTTGAACAGGGCTTTAGTCTAGAGTAAAAAAAAAAAAAGGTCCAATTAGAAAGATTTATTTAGGGATTTGGGGACTGCTATGAAGTGTTAGGTACAACCCTAATTTATGAATATAAGATTATGTTGTTTAATAACATATCCCTCAGTGGTCCTCTAAAACAAAATTGAGCATTGTCCCAAATTCATTTATTCATGCATTTTCTAAATATTTTTAAACATCCACTGTGCAGGAAGTGTTCTCTAAATGTTGTGGAGGACAAGTGGTCTTTGCCTTTAAGGAGTTTGTAATCTAGGCCTACTCACACATGCACACAATTTAAATGGTTTAAGAGAACAAAACAGCAGTGAGCCACAGTAAGAAAAAAACCCCAAAAAACATGAGTTTTCAAGTAAGACAGATATAACTTAAGATCCTGTCTAGCCATGTGAACAGCTCACAGTTCAGCAAACTTTTTTTCTGTGAAGGAGCACATAGTAAATACATGTATTTTTGGGTTTGCAGGTCACATATGGTCTCTTTCACATATTATTTATTTTAATTTACAACTCTTTAAAAATATAAAACCAATCTTAACTCACAAACCATACAAAAACAGTCTTGAGGTTATGTTTGACCAGAGATATTAGTTTGCCGGCTTTTGCTATAGATGATAAAATACCGTAGGATCTGAAGAAGGATGCTAGCTAGTATGGTGAGTTTCTTATAAAAGGCGATACTTGAACTCAGTCTTAGAGAATAAATGGATCATAAATCTAATTTGGAGTGGTAATTCTTTTATCCCTAGAGCAAACAATATAAATGCTACACAACGTGTAACTCTGAAAAATGTATGGGCTACCAACTGTAAGTAACTAGAAACAGAATTTAGGAGGTAGTTTTTAATGCTTTGGATACTCCATGAGTTTCCTGAACCTACAGATGGGAACAGCACTCTGATTTTCACTCCTTCTATGAGCTTACCCATAATAATTTTTCTCTAAATGCTAACAGTTAAAAAAAATTTTTATAAGGATCAAAAATTGAGAACCCAGCATATTTGAAAAAATAGCACATACATAACAATTATTGCTAACATTGTATTTAGTGCTGTGTGACAAATGATATTCAAAATAACTAACATTCATTAACTCATTTGATCCTTACAATAACATTATGATAAAGATACTATTATTATCACCAACCACTTTACAGATAAGAAACTGGGGCTTAAGAGTTTAGGCAAATTACCCAATGTCTCACAGTTAGACAAATCTAAAGGTGTGATTTAAGCATAGGTAGTGTGACTCCAGATCCTATATTCTTAGCACACTTCTTCTAGTGGGCTCTAGAGTTTTAGGCAGATGAGATTGAAACTCAGTTTTATAAAATTAAAAAATAAAATTAATATAATTTCAGTCATATGAGTTTTGTATCAATATATTTCAAAGGATACACTGAAGTAAGACAATTTGTTTGTCTATCCACAATTTTTGTGTTGTTTTATCGACATATACAGCAGAGTGCTAAATACTGTTGCGGGGTACCATAATCTTCTAATGCAGGCAGTAATGTCATACTCATTTTACACCTGAGGAAACTAAAATGTAGAGAGATAAGGCAACTTATTCAAGGTAACATAGCTAGTCAATTGGCAGACCTAGGAATGGATCCCAAGCCTATCTGGTGCTGGACCCAAGTTTCAACCATCTTACGTATTACCTACAAAAAAAATATACTCTAGTTGAAAAGATAAGAGATATAGCTAAGAAATTATTACTAACAATACCAAATGACATTTATAAAATGAGCTGAATAGACATTAAGTGTTGTGAAAATTCAAAGGAAGGCACTTTGGACTGGAGTGGACACAGAGAAGGTAGTGATGTTAATTTTTATGCCATTCAGTCCATAACAAAGCACAAATTGTGAGTTGAGAGTGGTATAGGGAAGCAAAAATACTATAAAGATACTTGATGATTTGAGACAATGACACAGCAGAAAAAGTTGTTACTGCTATAATTTTTTATTATGGAAAAATATACACTAACAGTAAATGTTCAGACAATGAAGAACCAAAGAAAGGAATTGGGAAGTAACAACTGAACTCTACCTCCAAATGGTTACAAAATGAATCATATTAAAAGCACTGGGCAAGAGAGATAAAGATGATACTACTTTGCTGCAATAATAGGCTTTCATACAATAGGAAAAAAATTAGAATGAGTAATGGGTGATTTTTACAAAAGAAACACTTCCTGTGTGGATACTGTCAACATTTAACAGTATGCTTGTAATTTAACAGTTTTCATGCTATAGAAACATGTTTGGTTTTTGTTCTAATAATTTTCTTAGAATATTAAAAATGTCACCATATTTTATACATCATTTTTCTTATAATTATCTATTTTGTGGCATGCTATATTTTGTTTTTCAGCCTCATAAATAAATATAATTTAATAATGTCTCTAAAATATGCCATTATCATCCACCAAGAAGTATGATATTATCTTGTCCCATTCCTTTCTCTGGCATTCTATTGAAAACTGTGTTTGATTTCTTTAGCAATTCCTGATAAGACAGATATTTTTCTTTATATTAGAAGGTCATTACAAATCTATGAGTAGATTAATGAAACTGTTAATTTTCCTGTCAAGAGAGGGCCACAGCTGTATCTGAAAGAGGTGTACTAATGGCATGGCACTAATGCAATTTCACAAACGACTTAATGGAGCACATAAAGCATATTTCCTTTATTAAATACACATAGCCATAGCATGAAGTCATATCTTGCTTTACAGGCTGTGAAAAATATTTTTAATCAACTAAAAGATGAAGAGACTCTTCAAGGTTATGCAGATTAAGTTATAAAAACCCTGAAATGCATAATCCTCAATGAGTGTTTAGGAAGTAAATTTTCAATCAGAGATATTTGTTTAGATTGACAACATTTGTGAGTTTTTTAAGTTTCCAAGAGGATTTTAGAGAAAAAATTAAAATGTGAATATCATTTTTTAAAACCAAAATAGGGAAAATGCAAAGTTGTTCAAGGCTTATGCTCATTAAAAATATCTACTGAACTGTCCTTTTTACAGTAAAATGACTCAAAGGAATCTAACATCACTGTGATCCTATATTTATGACTCTTCTTCCAGTCTGGATCACAGCACAATTATAGCTATAGTTGTTTTTGTTTGTGTGTTTTAAATTTCCTGACCACCTACAAATATTTCTCAATGTGCTTGGTACGGTGGCCACCACTTTTATCTCCTTAGTGGTAAGGTATCAAAATACCTTTAGGTGCCAACTTTCTTCCCAGGAGATAAAGAACCATGTATATTTCATTGATTCATTAACTTAACAACTCAACAAATATTTTAGCTTGTATTATATGCTGGGCACTCTGTTAGGTGTTAGAGTTATAATGGGGTTCAAAATACTTCTAATAATAGACAAAGGTGTAGCTCTTTGTGACACTAAGGAAAGTGTCCCAAAGGAAATTTGCTATGTCTTTGATTGAGAATGAATCAGACAGACCTTCTGTCTCCTTAATAAATAATTGGAGGAGAAGGCATGCTATGGTTTGAATGTGTCCTCCCAAAAGCATGTGTTGGAAATGTATTCGCCAATGAAACAGTGTTGGGAGGTGGGATTTAATGGGAGATGTTTAAGTGATGAGGGTTCCACCATCATGAGTGAATTAATGCCAATTATGAAAGGAATTGAGGTTCTGAGTTCAGTATCTTCATCTCTCTTCAGTCTCTATTACCCTCTATTTGACTTCCTGTCATGGGATGACACAAGAAGGCCCTCACCAGATGTCAGTCCCCCAGTCTTGGACTTCTCAGCCTTCAGAACTGTATGAAATAAATCTCTGTTCTTTATAAATTACCCAATCTGTGGTATTCTATTATAGTAGCACAGAATGGACTTAAATAAAGTGGCAGTTTTACCTTGGGAAGAAATTATGCAAGAACTGGGAAACTGGAACTTAAGACAGAGTTCAGGGAGTTAGATGTGGCTGGAATTAAGCTATGGGCCTCTAATCAGGAGGTTGGAGTAAAGGTCAAAGAGCTTCCAGTAATCTGAGATTAGAGGCAAACTGAGGCTCTGTCATCCACGGAATCAATATCCATGAACTCTGCTTTAACTTGTGTATTTTCAAACTCTTATCTTGCCCCCTTTAATAAATAATCATAGGCAGCATGATGAGTGTCAATGGTCAGAAAATTGAAGACCCTGAACCACTATAAAGTCTTCATCCAGGAATGATTAAAATTATTTTCAATATACTATTCATCCAAAAGCAGGAGAAACAAACCTTCAATTATGGGTGAAACCAAAATCAGTTTCTGCTTTAAATTAAAATATTCTCAGAACTCCATCAGGGTCACAAGATCTGAATGTTGGTCCCAGCTGCATTACTTCTGAACTGTGTGATCTTGTGCTTATTGTATAACTTCCTGGAGATGCAGATTTTATTTGTAAAAAGAAGACACTGAAAATCAGCCCTACCTACATTTGCGATTGTGCTTAAAGAATCCACCGATGTTAAATATAAGAGCATTTTAAAAGTTCAGCAATATACAAATGTTAAGGAATATTTATTTGAGAATATATCAAGCTCTGATTATAAGGTAAGCCTGCCTTACTACTTGGACAGAAAGCTTCTTAACAGCCTCGGCTGAAAGTAATTGCAGGAGTGGAAAGTAGTTTTAGAGTTTACAGTAAAACTAAAAATGACAGATATTTTTATATTATTATGCAGGAGATGGAATTGCCAATTTATCAGGCAAGTTTAGGACTACTTCTTTCACTCTTGATAAATAAACTATGTGCTGAACTCTATATAATACATTGTTTATAAAGAATGAAAAGCATTTAGATCTGTTCTGGGCTGCTGTGCCCTCTTTATAAAAGGTGTTTTGTCTAGTAGGTTGAAATTAAAGCCTTTGTACCGTATAAGATATGGAAATGCATTATCTACTCAATACAGGAGGAGAGAAATAAAGGCCAGAGAGCTAGTTTATGATTTCCAGTTAATGATCTCCACCACTAAGATTTTGCACCATGGAAAGCATAGCAGTATATTCAGAATAAAAACAAAAGCAACAAAATCAAAAAGTGGACTTTTATCTAACCCAAAGATGACAACAGATGTTCTTCTGGAACATAAATTTTTATAAAATGCTTATGATTCCCTCCTTTGTCTCACCTTGACTTTTAAAAATTTATATGTAATAAGTTCACCTATTCTTTACAAATCCATAGAGTCATATAACCATCACCAAGATGAACATACAGAATAATTTCTACATTCCAGAAGAATCCTTGTGCTATGTCTTTGTAAGCAAACACTTCTTCCTCCCACATTTAACCCCAGGCAATCCATTTGGTGCCCTTACAATTTTGTCTTTTCCAGGATGACATATACATCTAATCATACCTTGTATGTAGCTTTTTGATACTTGTTTTTTTTTCATCAGAATATATGTATTTGAGATTTATATGTTGTTGAATATATCAGTATTTTTTTATGGCTCGGTAGTGTCCCATTGCATGAGTGCACCACAGTTTGTTTATACATTCATCTGCAGATGGACATTTGGCCATTTCCAGTTTTTGCTGATCATGAATAAAACTGCTATAAACATTGTCATTCTGGCTTTCATGTAAACATAAGTTTGCATTTCTCTTGGATAAATACATAGGAGTAGGATCGCTAGGTCAAATGGGAAGTGTGTATTTATTGTTATCAGGAACTACCAAATTGTTTTCTAAAGTAGCTGTATCATTTTCCATTCCCATCAGCAATGCTAGACAGTTCCAGTTGCTCTACTCCTCTCCAAAAATTTGGTATTGTCATTATAATAGGTGGGTAGCGCCATCTCATCATGATAGTTTTTTTCTAATTTATTTATTTATTTAAATTGCCATATAAAAATGTATTAACCTATTGTGTATAATGTTATAAAGTACATATACATTGTTAAATTGTTAAATCCAGCTAAGTAATGAATGTATCACCTCACATAGTTATCATTTTTGAGGTGAGACCATCTAACACCCACTCTCTTAACATTTTTCAAGAATATATTGTCATTAACTATGGTCATCGTGCTGCATAACAGACCACTTGAATGTATTCTTCCTATCTAAATGCAATTGTGCATCATTAGACCAACATCTCAACATCCACCTTTCTCCTAACCATCCTAGTCTCTGGTAACTACCATTCCACTCTCTACTTCTATGACACCAACATTTTTAGATTCCACATATGAGTGAGGTTATGTTGTATTTGTCTTTCTGTGCCTGACTTATTTCACTTAACAGAATGTCTTTCAGGATCTTCCACATTTTCACAGATGAAAGGATTTCCTTCTCTTTTAAAGCTGAGTAGTATTCCATTGTACATATATGCCGTATTTTCTTTGTCCATTCATCTGTTGATGGACACTGAGGTTGATTCCATATCTTTTCTGTTGTGAACAGTGTTGCAATAAACCTAGGAGTGCAGATATCTATTTGACATGATGATTTCATTTCCTTAGGATACATACACTCACCACCGGGATTGCTGGATTATGTAGTACTTCTAATTTTAATTTTTTGAAAAACCTCCATACTGTTTTTCCATAATGGCTTTATTAACTTACATTCCCACCAACATTGAGCAAGGGATTATTTTTCTCCACATCCTCAATTACACTTTTTATCTTTTGTCATGATGATAACATCCATTCTAACAGAAGTGAGTTAATATCTGATTGTGGTTTTGATTTGCATTTCTTTGATGATCAGTGATGCTGAGCACTTTTTCATATACCTCTTGGCAATTTGTATGTTTTGAGAAAGGCCAGTTCCTCTTTAAGTGTTTGGTAGAACTCAGCAGTGAAGGCATTAGGTCCAGGGCTTTTGTTTGATAGAAGACACTTCATTACAGATTAATTCTCCTTAGTAATTACTGGCATGTTCAAGTTTCCTATTTCTTTATAATTTAATCTTCGTAGGTTTTATGTGTCCAGGAATGTTTCCATTTCTTCTAGGGTATCAAATTTGTTGGTGCATAATAGTTCCTAATTGTCTCTTATAATCCTGTGTATTTGTGTGGTATCAGTTGTTACGACTCCTTTTTCAGCTTTGATTTTATTAGCTTGGTGCAAAAGTAATTGCAGTTTTGTACCATGAATTAAAATGATTTAAAAATCATTATAACTATGCTCAAACACATCTTTAGTAATCAAAATGGGAACCATTACAATTAACACATTTTTGCCAACAAAAAATAAGTTTGTTTATTTCTGTAGTAAAAAGTTTGTGCTTTGGAATTCCACGAACTCTTGGAAAGCATTTTCTACATGCTGCTGGTTTTAGAAGTGTTTTCCCTGCAAAAGGTAATTGAGATTCTTGAAGAAGTGGTTGTCAGTTGGTGAGAGGTCAGGTGAATATAGCAGATGAGGCAAAACTTCATAGCCCAATTCATTCAACTTTTGAAGCATTGCTTGTGCAGTGTGCGGTCACGTGTTGTCATGAAGAAGAATGGGGCCCTTTCTGTTGACCAGTGCCAGCTGCAGGTAGTGCAGTTTTTGGTGCATCTCATAGTTTTGCTGAGCATACATATCAGATGTAATGGTTTTAATGGGATTCAGTAAGCCGTAGTGGATCAGACCAGCAGCAGGCCACCAGAGTGACCACCAAACAGTGACTGTCTTTTGGTGCAAGTTTGGCTTTGGGAAGTGCTTTGGAACTTCTTCTCAGTCCAACAACTGAGCTGGTTGTTGCCAGTTGTCGTATAAAATCCACTTTTCATCACACATCACAATCCAATCGAGAAATGGTTTGTTGTTGTTGCATAGAACAAGAGAAGATGATACTTAAAAATGATTTTTTTTTTATTTTCAGGCAGCTCATGAGGCACCCACTTATTGAGCTTTTTTCACCTTCCCAGTTGGCTTTAAATGCCAAATGACTGGAGAGGGTTGACATTGAGTTCTTTGGCAACTTCTTGTGTAGTTGTAAGAAAATCCGCTTTGATGATTGCTCTCAATTGGTTGTTGTCAACTTCTGATGGCCAGCCACTATGTTCCTCATCTTCATGTTTCTCATCTCCTTTGCAAAACTTCTTGAGCCACCACTGCACTGTACGTTCGTTACCAGTTCCTGGGCCAAATGCGTTGTTGATGTTGCAAGTTATCTCTGCTGCTTTACGACCCATTTTGAACTTGAATAAGAAAATTATTTGAATTTGCTTTTTGTCTAACATTATTCCCATAGTCTAAAATAAACATAAAATAAGCAGCAAGTAATGTCATTAGCAACACACAAAAAAGTGAGAAATGCGCATTAAAATGATGTATAACATAACCACATTTATTTAATAATGTATTTTAATATCAAAAGTCAAATTCCAAAAAATGCAAAAACTGCAATTACTTTTGCACTAACTTAACATTTTAATCTTTTCTATTTTCCAATCAGGTACTATAACTAAAAGTGTTAATTTTATCTTTTCAAAAAACTTACTATTTTCTTGAATTTTAAAATTGCTTTTACCTTTATTTTATTTATTGTTACCATGATCTTTATTATTTCCTTGCTCCTACTAACTGTGGGCTTAGCTTGTTTATGGTTTTCTAATTTCTTAAGGAGCAGCATCAAAATTTTTTTTAGATCTTTCTTATTTTTCATGTAGGCCTTTATTGCTATAAACTTCCCTCTTAAAACTGATTTTATTGTATTACATAGATTTTGGTAGATGGTGTTTCCATTGTCATTTTTCTCCAGAAATTTTTAAATATCCCTTTAAATTTCTTCTTTGACCTATTGTTTGTTCAGAAGCAAGTTGTTTATGTATTGTGAATTTTCAAAAATTCCTCTCCTGATTGATTTCTAGTGATACTATTGTGGTCAGAAAAGATACTTGGTATGACTTCAGTTTCTCTTAATTTGTAAAAAAAAATTCGTAGCATAACATATTATTTATATTGGAGAAAGTGCAGTTGAGAAGCATGTGTGTTCTTACAGCTGTTCAATGGAATGTTCTGCGTATGCCTGCTAGGTCCATTTGGTCTAAAGGGTGATTTAAGTCCAATGTTTCCTTGTTGATTTTCTGTCTGAATAACCTGTCCATTGCTGAAAGTGGGATATTTAAGTCCCCTACTATAATTGTATTTCAGGCTCTCTTTCCTTCACATCCATTAAAATTTGTTTTATATATTCCAGTGCTCTAATATTGGATGTATATATATTTATAATTATTATGTCTTTTTGCTAAATTGAATCCTTTATGATTATATAATGACCATTTTTTTGTCCTTTCACAGTTTTTGACTTAAAGTCTCTTTTATCTGTTATATCTATTCCTGCTCCCTTTCAGTTTTCATTTTCAATAGAGTATCCACTTCCATCCTTTCAGTTTTACTCTATCTCCGTCCTTACAAGTGAAGTAATCCTCTTAAAGGCAATACATAGTTTGACCTGTCATTTTTAATCCAGTCGGTCACTCTACAGGTTGATTGGAGAATTTAATCTATTTACATTCAAGGTAATTATAGATAGCTAAGAAGTCATTATTGCTATTTAATTAATTGTTTACTAGTTGTTTTGTAGATTCTTGTTCTTTTCTCACATAATGTCTTGCTTTATAAATAAGTGATTTTTCTCTAATTATATGTTAAAATTCTTTGCTTTTTATTTTCAGAGAATCGATCATAGGTTTTTTTTTGTGATTACCATGAAGCTTACATAAAACATAGTATAGTTATCACAGTTTATGTTAAGCTAATAATAATTTAACTTTGATTGAAAATGTAAAAACATGACACTTTTACTCTATTTCCACCTCCTACACATTTGAAATTTTTGATGCCATGATTTACATGTTTTTATATTATATATTTTATTTTTATACTTATTTGTAATATATTATCTTTTATCTTTCATATTAAAAATAATTTACACACTGTCATAGCAGTATTAGAGAGCCTTGAATTTGCCTGTTTATTTACTTTTACTAGTGAATTTTATACTTTCAGATGTTTTCGTGTTACTCATTGTAATCCTTTGTCTCTTCTTAAATAACTTTAGCATGTATCATAAGGTACATCTAGTCATGATGAACTCTCAGCTTTTGTTTGTCTGGTAAAGTTTTTATTTCTTCTTTCTTCTTTTTTTTCTTCAACTTTTATCACTTTTATTTTAAGTTTTGGGGTACATATGCAGGATGTGCAGGTTTGTTACATAGGTAAACATGTGCCATGGTGGTTAGCTGCACTGATCAACCCATCACATAGTTATTAAGCCCAACATCTGTTAGTTAATTCTTCCTGATGCTCTCTCTCTCCCCACGCCCCTAGTCAGTAGGCCCCAGTGTGTGTTGTTCCTGCTGATGTGTCCATATGTTCTCATTGTTCAGCTCCCACTTATAAGTGAGAACATGCAATATTTGTTTTTCTGTTCCTGCATTAGTTTGCTGAGGATAACAGCTTCCAGCTCCATCCATGTCCCTGCAAAGGACATGATCTCGTTCTTTTGTATGGTTGCATAGTATTCCATGGTGTATATGTACCACATGTTCTTTATCCAGTCTATCATTGATAGGCATTTGGGTTGATTCCATGTCTTTGCTGTTATGAATAGTGCCAATGAACATACATGTGTACATATCTTTATAAAGCTATCCTTCAGAAATAAATAAGAAATATATCCAAAGGAATATTGTATTAGTTTTTTCTCGTGCTGCTGTGAAGAAATACTCAAAACTGGGAAATTCATAAAGGAAAGAGGTTTAATTGAGTCACAGTTCTGCATGGCTGAGAAGGCCTCAGAAAACTTACAATTATGGCAGAAGGGGAAGAAAACATGTCCTTCACAAGGCAGCAGGAGGTAGAAGAATGAGAACCGAGCAAAGGGAAAGACTCATATAAAATCATCAGATCTCGTGAAAACTTACTGTCATGAGAATAGCAGGGGGGAAACTGCCCCATCATTCAGTTACGTCCTACCTGGCCCCTCCCACCAACGTGGGGATTATGGAAACTACAATTCAAGATGAGATTTGGGTGGGGACATAGCCAAACCATATCATCCCATGCCTGACCCCTCCAAAATCTCATGTCCTCACATTTCAAAACACAATCATACCTTTCCAACAGTCACCCAGAGTCTTAGCTCATTCCATCTTAATCCAAAATTCCAAGCCCAAAGTCTCATCTGAGACAAGGCAAGTCCCTTCCACCTATGACACTGTAAAATCAAAAGTAAGTTAGTTACTTCCTAGATACAAGTGATGTACAGGCATTGGGTAAATACACCCATTGCAAGTCGGAGAAATTGGCCAAAACAAAGGGGTTACAAGCCCCTTGCAAGTCTGAAATCCAGTGAGGCAGTAATTAAATCTGAAAGCTCCAAAATAATCTTTGACTTTATGTCTCACATCCAGGTCATGCTGATGAAAGAGGTGGACTCCCATTGTCGTGGGCAGCTCCACTCCTGTGGCTTTGCACAGTACAACCCTCCTCTGGGCTGCTTTCACTGGCTGGTGTTGAGTGTCTGAGGCTTTTCCAGGCACATGGTGCAAGCTGTCAGTGGAACTATCATTCTGGGGTCTGGAGGATGGTGTCTCTCTTCTCACAGCTCCACTAGGCAGTGCCCCAGCAGAGACTCTGTGTGAGGGCTCCAAATCCACATTTCCCTTCTGCACTCCTGTGATGGTTAATATGGAGTGTCAACTTGATAGGATAGTTTTGGAACTTGGATTGGCTCTCCTTGCTCCTCAGCTTGCAGATGGCCTATTGTGGGACCATGTGTTACCTAATTATTTTTTTCTCAGTCTGTGGCTTGTATTTTCATCCTCTTAGTAGAGTTGCTTCCAGAGATAAAGATTTTAATTTTGATGAAGTCCAAATTGTTAATTTATTAATTTAAATTTATTGTGTTTTGGTGTTGAATCTAAGAATTATTTGACAGATCCCCCCCACAAATATTTTGCTCCTGTTTTCTGCAAAAAGTTTTGTACTTTCTCATTTTAGATTTAAGTTTCTAATTCTTTTTGTATTAATGTTTATATAAGATGTGAGTAATAGAAATTCATATTTTGGATAAGGATATTTAGTTGTTCCAGAACCATTTACTGAAAAGTTCTACTGTTAGGTGAATGCAGAATTAGAATTGTTATTTCTTCTTGATGGAGTGACCCTATTACTCTTATGTAATGTCCCTCTTTATTTCTGCTAATGTTCCTTATATGTGAGTCTACTTTGTCTCATATCAATATAGTTACTACATCTCTTTTTTATACTTGTGTTTGCCTGATATTTGTTTTTTTAGCTTTTTATTTTTAACCTATCAATGTCTTCTTATTTAAAGTGGGTTTCTTATAGAAAGCATATAGTTAGGTCTTGATTTTTTAAATGAGTCTGATAATCTCTGTGTTTTAGTTTGTGTTCTCATGCCATTTAAATTTAATTTAATTATTTTTTGCTTGTGTTAGGACTATTACTTTATTCTTTCTTTTTGTTTTTTTTGTTTCTCTGATCTTCATTTCCTGTCTTCTTTTTGATTATTTGCATACCATTTAGTATTTCATTTTAATTCATCTAATTTCTTTTGCCCATATACATTCATATTTTTAGTGGTTTCTCAAATTACTAAAATATGTATATTTATATTTTCAAATTTTATTTCACATAAATATTTTACCACTTTAAGTAAAATGTAGATGATTTTAAGCCATAGAATGCTCTTTTTTCTTTGTCCCTGATGTTCTAGTTGTCATATGCATTTTATTTACATGTATTGATACCCTCCCACAGGCAAAGTTATTGCTTTCAAGAGTCACACATATTTTAAAGAATTTAAGTGGAAAAATGCTTTATTACAGTTTGCCTAAATATTTATCATTTCTGTCAATTCTGTCATTCTTGATGTTCTAAATTTCCCTCTGGTATTAATTCTCTCTAGCCTGAAGAACTTCTTTTAGCATTTCTATAAACTCAAATCCACTGATGACAAGTTCTCTTAGTTTATGTTATTTGAAAAATGCCTGTAACTTTGCTGGATATAGAATTCAAGGTTGATATTTATTTTCTTTTAGGCTTTCAATGCTGTTTTTTAACTTTATTTTTGCCTCTGTGGTTTCTGATAAGAAATCCACAATTATACAAATGGCTGTTTTCTTATATATAATGTTGTATTTTTCTCTGGATGCTTTTAAAATATTTTAATCTTTGATTTTAATCAGTTTGATTATGATGTATTTGGTCATGGTTTTCTTTGAGTTTATTCTGTTGGAGGTATCCAGTACTTCTTGAATATGTGAATTAATTAATTAATTTATTTATTTATTTTGAGACGGAGTCTCGCTCTATTGCCCAGGCTAGAGTGTGGTGGCATAATCTCGGCTCACTGCAATCTCCACCTCCCAGGTTCCAGCGATTCTCCTGCCTCAGCCTCACAAGTAGCTGGGATTACAGGTGCACATCACCATGCTCAGCTAATTTTTTGTATTTTTAGTAGAGTCGGGGCTTCACCATGACGGCCAAACTGGTTTTGAACTCCTGACCTCAAGTGATCCACCCGCCTTGGCCTCCCAAAGTGCTAGGATTAATAGGTGTGAGCCACCGCACCTGGCCAATATGTGAATTTATGTATTTAATCAAATTTGAAAAGTTTTCAGCTATTATTTTCTTCAAGCGTGTTTTATGTACTAATCTTTTCCTCTTTTCCTTCAGAGACTTCATGAACACAAATGTTAGGGTTTTGATATTGTCCAAAAGGTCCCTGAAGCTCTGTTCATTTTGTTGAAATTTGTTTTTCTCTGTTATTCAGATTATATAATATTTAATCATCTTCAAAATACTTAATAGTTTCTTTGTCCTCTCCATTTTCTTATTGTGCCCATCGCAATGAAGTTTTTATTTTAGATATCAGATTTTTCAGTTTCAAAAAAAATTTTTTTATTTTATTATAATATCTGATCATTTGATTAAAACTTTTATTATTTCTTTAATTTGAAAAGTGTGTATGTTACCTTGTGATGGATGATTATAATTTCTTTGATAACTCCAACACGTGGTTTATCTTGGGAGTGGCATCTTTTGATTGTCTTTACCCTTCAGAATTGGCCAGATTTCCTTGTTGTTGTTGTTATGGCATGTACTTTGGGATTGTATCCTTGGAATCTTGAATGTTATTTTGTGAGAGTACAGATCTTCCTAAAATCTAGTTGAGAAAGTTAATTCTGTTAGCTTATTAGCTTACCACAATTGTGTTCAGACTGCCAGGTCTGTCTTGCTTTATGTGAATGGTAGCTTCAATGTCATTTCATTTTCTCTAGCCTTTGCTATTCTGTTTGAGTCTGACCATCCCATGTACCACTCACCAGTTACTCTGGGACTCAGGTTGTCAGATTGATATTGTATTTCTCTTCTCAAAACTTCTGCAGTGTTACTCTATGTTGCTCTATGTCTGTTCTTTTCATGCACAGATTCAGGTGAGCTTGGGACTTAAGTCAGTTACTTCACAGAATTAGGTGGTCTCCTATTCCAGTTCTCTTCTCAGAGGCCTTCTCACCATATTCCCCAGCTCCCAAGAGCCACTTACACCAGTTTATCTGGTTAGAAAGAAAGGTTTTTTTTTGTGGAGGGAGGGTTAGCATTCTGCGCTGTTGTGCATCTTTTCAACTTGGCTGCATTTGGAGTAAAGTGGCAATAAAAAAGAAAGAGAAAACAAATAAAAAAGGATATTTCATACACTCTTATTTGCATAAATTTAAGGGTTATAAGTAAAGTTTTGTTACATGGAAATATTGTCTAGTGGTGAAGTCTGGGCTTTTAGAGTAACCATCACCCAAATAATGTATATTGTAACCACTGAGTAATTTCTCATCTTTCTCCCCTACCACCCTTCTGAGTCTTCAATGTCCATTATTCT
The DNA here is from genome assembly GCF_029281585.2 of Gorilla gorilla gorilla. Taxonomy (NCBI): domain Eukaryota; kingdom Metazoa; phylum Chordata; class Mammalia; order Primates; family Hominidae; genus Gorilla; species Gorilla gorilla. Next base: position 133,293,426 of record NC_073247.2, read on the forward strand.
ACACTCCAAGTCTATGTATACACATTATTTAGAGCCCATTTATCAGTGAAGATATGCAGTATTTGTCTTTCTGTTTCTGATTGTTTCTCTTAAGATAATGAATCAGGACAAAGTATCACATTGTTCAAAGAGTTTATGAACAATGTGACACTTTGTCCTTACTCCTCTATCGAGAGAGCTCTTTCCTTGGAGTTTTAGATGGTGAGGCTGCTGCCACCACAGCAGTGCAACTTAGGGCATAGAAGTTTACCCAGGGTCAAGAATAAAGAGAAAAGAGTTATAAAAATGTAAAACAAGGCGGGCGGGGCGCAGTGGCTCACGCCTGTAATCCCAGCACTTTGGGAGGCCAAGGTGGGCGGATCACAAGGTCAGGAGATTGCGACTATCATGGCTAACACGGTGAAACCCAGTCTCTACTAAAAAATACAAAAAATTAGCCGGGCATGGTGGTGGGCGCCTGTAGTCCCAGCTACTCAGGAGGCTGAAGCAGGAGAATGGCGTGAACCCGGGAGGCGGAGCTTGCAGTGAGCGGAGATCGAGCCACTGCACTCCAGCCTGGGCGACAGAGCGAGACTCTGTCTCAAAAAAAAAAAAAAAAGTAAAACAAAATACGGGATTAAAAACAAGGAAATACCACTACATACCTATTAGGATGGCTAAAATAAAAAATATATATATATTTGATAATATCAACTGCTAGTGAGAATACAGAACAGTAAGAACTGTCATCAATGAACTGTGGGAGTGCAAAAGGGTGCAATCACTTTGAAAGATAGTTTGGTAATATCTTACAAAGATAAATGTAGTCTGGTAATATGATCCAGCAATTATACTTCTTGGTATTTATCTAAATGATATGAACTTACATCCCCACAAAAGCCTTCACATGAATGTTTATAGCAGCCTTATTTATAATTGCCAAAATGTGAAAGCAACTAATATGTTCTTAAATAGGTGAATGGATGAACAAATTTTAGTACATTCATACATTAAAATGTAGTGATGTTTTAAAGTGAACTCTCAAACCACAAAATCATAGATGAACATTAAATGCACACTGCTAAGTGAAACAATTCAGTCTGAAAAGGTTACATATTCTATGATTCTAATTACATGACATTCTAGAAAAAGCAAAACTATAGACAGTAAAAAAGATTAGTGGATGTTGGAGGTGGAGCAATATGGCTAAATAGAAGCATCCAACAATCATTCCATGCTCCAAGGAACACCAAATTTAACAACTATACATACAAAAAAAGTACCTTCGTAAAAAACAAAAATTAGGCGAGCAATTACCTTACCAGTTTTTAACATCATATTAAATAAAGTGGCACTGAAAAGCATAAGATAGTCTTGAACTGTCTATACCTCACCTCCCCTACCCTCTAGCAGTAGCTGTGTACCACAAAGAATCTGTGTGTTTAGAGAATGGATACTGCAGTGGTTGTGAGACTTTTCATTGAAACTCAATGGTGTCCTGTCACAGTGGAAATCAACATCAGGCGGAAGTCAGCCAGGACTCATGAAGGCATAATTTAGATAAGTCCTAAGCAGAGATAAATTGCCCATCCCAGCTATTGGAACCTGAGTTACAACAAGCCCCACCACCGAGGCTAAAATTCTCTAGAGTCCTAAATGAACTTGAAAGGCCATCTAGACCACAAAGACTACAGTTTCTGGGCACGTTCTGGTACTGTGCTGGGCTCAAAGACAGCCAACTTGGGGTGCACTTGAGCTAGTAGGACACCAGCTACAGTAGCCAAGAGAGTGCTAGTGTCTACGCTCCCCCAACCACAAGCAGAGCAGCTCAAAGCTATGGGACAGATGCCATCCCTCTGCCTGAAGACAAGAGAAGTGAGAGTAAAAAGGACTTTGTCTTGCAAGTGGATACCAAGTAAGCCACAATAGAATAGAGGACCAGGCAGAGTCCAGAGGGCATCATTACAGGCCATAGCACCTGTATGATATTTCTAGACATACCGTGAACCAGAAAGCAACTTGTTGCCTTGAAGGGAAAATCCCAGTCCCAGCCATACCTATCACCTGCTGACTAAAGCGCTCTCGGTCCTTAAATACTCACCAGTGGCAGCCAGCTCTGATTCTCACCCAGGACTACGAAAGAGTAAAAGGGGACATTGTCTTGCAGCTTGGGTACCAGCTTGGCCACAGTGGGGATAGAGCATCAGGTTGGCTCCTGGGATTCCCAATTCCAGGCCTTGGTTCCTGGACAGCATTTCTGGTCCTGCCCTGGGCCAGAAGGGAGCCTACTTCCCTAAAGGAAGAGAATCAGGACAGGCAGCATTCATCATAAGCTGATGGAAGATCCCTTGGGCCTTGAGTAAACATCAGCAGTAGCTGGGCAGCACTGGCTTTGGCAATGGCCATGGGGAGAGATTCCTCTGCTTGAGGAAAAGGGAGGGAAGAGTGGGGAGGACTTTTTCTTGTAGCTTGAGTGCCAGCTAAGCCACAGGAGAATAGAGCACCAGGTAGATTCCTAAGGTTCCTGAATCCAGGCCCTGGCTCCCAGGCAGAATCTCTGGACCCACCCAAGGCTGGGGTAAACTTGCTGTTTTGGTGGAAAGGACAGAAGCATTTGGATTAGTGACCTACTGATTTTAGAGCCTTGATACCTTGAGTGAACATAGGCAGTAGCCAGTCAGTGGTCACTGTGGGCCTTGGGTGAGATCCAATGCTGTGCTGACTTTGGGTCTGACCCAGCATAGTTCCAATTGTGGTGGCTGCAAAGGTGCTTGTGTCACCCGCCTACCCATACCAGACAGCTCAGCCAAGTGAGAGAGACTTCATTTGTGTTTGGAAAATAAGGAACTACCAATCCTACTTAAACTATTCCAAAAAATAGAGGAGGGAATACTTCCATACTCATTCTTTGAGGCTGGTATTACCCTAATGCCAAAACCAGACAAGGACACATAAACAAAAATAATACTACAGGCCAATATAACTGATGAACATTGATGCAAAAATTCTCCACATAATATTAGTAAACTGAATTCCACAACACATTTTAAAAGTTTATTCATTATTACCAATTGGGATTTATCCCAGGCATGCAAGGATTGTCTAACATATGTAAATCAATAAATGTGATACACTATATCAACAGAATAAAAGAAAAAAAACGTATGAGTATTTGATGCTGAGAAAGCATTTGATAAAATTCAGTATCTTTTCATAATAAAGCTGTCATGAACATGCCTCAATACAATAAAAGCCACATATGACAGACCCACAGCTAGTATCATAATGAAGGTGGATCTTCCTGTAAGATCAACAACAAGACAAGGATGACCAGTTTCACCACTGTTATCCAGCATAGTACTGGAAATCCTAGCTACAGCAATCAGACAAGAAAAAACAAAAACAAAAACAAACGGCAACCAAATTGGAAAGGAAGAAGTTAAATTATTTTTGTCTGCAGATGATATGATCTTATATTTGGAAAAATCTACTCTATCAAAATACTGTTAGAAATGATAAGCAAATTCAGTAAAGTTGCAAGACACAAATCGTCATACAAAAATCAGTAGCATTTCTGTATGCCAAGTGTGAACATCTGAAAAAAAATCAAGAAAGTAATATCATTTATTATAGCTACAAATAAAATTAAATTCCAAGGGATAATCTTAACCAAAGTAGCAGAATATCATTATAATGAAAACTAGGAAACACTGATGCAAGAAATTTCAGAGAAGACGTACACAAAAAATGGAAAAATATTCTATGTTCATGGATTAGAAGAATCAATATTGTTAAAATGTCCATACTACCCAAAGCAACCTACAGATCCAGTGCAATTCCTATGAAAATACCAATGATATTCTTTCAACAAATAGAAAAATAATCCTAAAATTTATATGGTACTACAATAGTTTCATAATAGCCAAAGCTATCCTGAGCAAAAAGAACAAAACTGGAAGAATCATGTTACTTGACTTCAAATTATACTACAGGTTTTTTTTTTTCAAAAAAAGAGCATGATAGTGGCATAGAAGGAGACACATAGACCAGTGCAACAGAATAGAGTATCCAGAAATGAATCCATACATCTTCAGTGAACTCATTGTTAACAAAGATGCCAAAAATAATCACTAGGGAAAGGCATTCTCTTTAATAAATGGATATTAAATAAATATCCACTTGCAGAACAATGAAACTAGATGCCTATGTTGTACCATGTAGAAAAATCAAAATATTCAAATCTAAGACCTCACACTATGAAACTACTAAAAGAAAACATTACAGAAACACTGAAGAACATTGGTCTGAGCAAATATTTCTTGAGTAATACCCACATGCACAGGCAATCAAAGCAAAAATGGACAACATGGATCACATCAAGTTTAAAAGCTTCTGCACAGCAAAGGAAACAATCAACAAAGTTAAGAGATAACCTGGAGAATGGGAAAAGTTATCTGCATCCTATCCATCTGACAAGGGATTAATAACCAGAATATATAAGGAGCTCAAAGAACTCAATAGAAACAAATTATAATGCAATTTAAAAATGAGCAAAAGATCTGAATAAACATTTCTCCAAAAAGACATACAAATGGGAAACAGGTATATGAAAAATGCTCAACATTATTGATCATCAGAGAACTGCAAACCAAAACTACAATGACATACTATGTTGCCCCAGTTAAAAATAACTTTTATCCAAAAGACAGGCAATAATGAATGCTTGCAAGAATGTGGAGAAAAGGACATTCTTGTACACTGTTGGTGGCAATGTCATTTAATAAAACCACTATGGAGAACAGTTTGGAGGTTCTTTAAAAGTACTAAAAATAGAACCACCTTGTGATGCAGCAATCCCACTGCTAAGTATACACCCAAAGGTGTATTAAAGAGATATCTGCACTCCCATGTTCGCTGCAGCACTATTCACCTTAGCCAAGATTTGGAAGCCACCTAAGTGCCAACTGACAGATATGTGGATAAAGAAAATGTGGTACCTAAACACAGTAGAGTGCTATTCAGCTATAAAAATCTGAGATTCTGTCATTTGCAACAACGTGGATGGAATTGGGGCCATTATGTTAAGTGAAATAAGCCAGGTACAGAAATACAAGCTTCACATGTTCTCACTTTTTTCTCAAAGCTAAAAATCAAAACAATTGAACTCATGGAGATAGAGAGTAGAGGCTCAGAAGGATAGTATTGCAGGAGAATTGGGGATAGCCAATGGGTACAAAAATATACTTATGGAGAATGAGCAAGATTTAGTATTTCATAGCACAAAAGGGTGACCATAGTCAACAATAATTTAGTGCACATTTAAAAGTAATTAAAAGAGTATAATTACATTATTTGTAACACAGAGAAATAATAAATGCTTGAGGTGATGAAAACCTCATTTACCCTAATGTGATTAATGTGCATTGTATGCCTGTATCAAAATATTTCGTGTACTTCACAACACATACACCTACTGTGTACCCACAGAAATAAAAAAAAAATACTAGTGGTTGCATAGGATTATGGGAAGGGAGAGGTTGAATAAGTGAAGCACCTAAAATTATTTTTCAGTGGTTAACTTTTTTATATTATATATTCTTGTATCTGGTATGGTGGCTATTTAAATTATGAATTTCTCAGACCCCATAAAACTTTATAGGAAAGAGTGACTCTTACTGCACGCGTATTTTAAAAATTATTTAGGAGATTAGGGGAACCAGGATTGAATGCAGGATGTGTTAAAAGAGTCTAAATGAGTTTTATTTGTACTGTAAAAGAATATGAATATATAAAATACCTAAAAGGAGTGAGGGAATAATGTGCTGGCATAGGTAACTTTGAAAATTGGTGGAGTCTATAAGACTAAATCAACTGGTAACCATATATAAACATTACACTCTACTTGATAATGTTGTTTTCTGTTGGGACATTGTTTGACAATTCTGAAATTACTATACATGTAAACTGGACAGGAAGAATTAAGTAAATGGATAGTAGGTGGTGGAAGCCAGGATTTTTACTGCTGGATTGAGAGATCACAAATAAGCAAGAGAATAGGATAGAATGATCAGTGTGTTAATGAATTAGAGTTGGAGAGATTAGTGTGAATTCGGGTTTAGCTTAATTCAGGTACAAATTGATATATACAGAAATATTTATAGATATATGTATATATATGGATTAGTGTATACCCATAAGATTTTTGCTCTGTCAGTTTATAAGGCCTAGAAGCAACAACAATCCTGTACCAGTGAGCACACCTATCACCCAGATCTTGGTGTGTAATACCATTCTCCAACAAAAGGATCTAGAGACCCTTGGAGAAATGGCTGATTCTAAGGGTGTGGCAGGACATACATAAGATGAGCTTTAAGCATCTTATAGTGCCTGAAAGTGAGAAAGTACTACCCATGCCCCACACTTCAAAAAAATAACCAAAACACAAGGATTATATATATTAAAGGATACCAGGAACATACTGTATTAGTCTATTCTCACACTACTATAAATATATTACTCAAGACTGGGTAATTTATAGACAAAAGAGGTTTAATTGGCTCACTGTTTTGCCTGGCTGGGGAGGCCTCAGGAAACTTAACAATCATGACAAAAGGTGTAGCAACGACCTTAATCACATGGTGGCCGGAGAGAGAAGTACAAGCAGGGGAAATGCCAGATGCTTATAAAACCATCAGATCTCATGATAACTCACTCACTATTATGGCAACAGCATGGGGGAAACCACCCCCATGATCCAATCACCTCCCACTGGGTCCCTCCCCTGACATGTGGGGATTATGAGGATTACAATTTAAGATGAGATTTGGGTGGGGACACAGAGCCAAACCATATCATTCTGCTCCTGGCCCCTCCAAAATCTCATGTCTTCACATTTCAAAACACAATAATGCATTCCAACAGTCCTCCAAAGTCTAAACTCATTCCAGCATTCACCCAAATGTCCAAGTCCATAGTCTTATCCGAGACAAGTCCCTTCTGCCTATGAGCCTGTACAATCAAAAGCAAGTTAATTACTTCCGTGGCTGGGTGCAGTGGCTTACATCTGTAATCCCACCACTTTGGGAGGCAAAGGCAGGGGGATCATTAGGTCAGGAGTTTGAGACCAGCCTGACCAACATGGTGAAATCCCGTCTCTACTAAAACTACAAAAATTAGCTAGGCCTGGTGGCACGCGCCTGTAATCCCAGCTACTCAGGAGGCTGAGGCAGGAGAATCGCTTGAATCTGGGAGGCAGAGGTTGCAGTGAGCCGAGATCACACCACTGCACTCCAGCCTGGGTGACAGAGTAAGACTCCGTCTCAAAAGCAAGTTAGTTACTTCCAATATACAATGGGGATACAGGCATTGGATAAATGCTCCCATTCCAAATGGGAGAAATTGGCCAAAATGAAGGGGCTACAGGCCCCATGCAAGTCCGAAATCCAGAGAGGCAGTCATTAAATCTTAAAGCTCTGAAATAATCTCCTTTAACTCCATGACTCACATCCAGGTCACGCTAATGTAAGAGGTGGGCTCCCATGTTCTTGGGCAGCTCTACCCCTGTGGCTTTGCAGGCTACAGCCCCCCTCTTGGCTGCATTCACTGGCTGGCACTGAATGTCTGTGGATTTTCCAGGCGCATGGTGCAAGCTGTTGGTGGATCTGCCATTGTGGGGTCTGATGGATGGTGGCCCTCTTCTCACAGCTCCACTGGGCAGTGCCCCAGTGGGGACTCTGTGTTGGGGCTCCAACCCATTTTTCTTCCAAACTTTCCTAGCAGAGATTCTCCACGAGGGCTCTGCCCTTGCAACAGACCTCTGCCTGGACATCCAGGCATTTCCATACATCATCTGAAATCTATTTGGATGTTCCCAAACCTCAATTCTTGACTTCTGTGCATCTGCAGGCCCCAAAGCATGTGAAAGAGTTGGGGCTTGTACCCTCTGAAGCAATGGCCTAAGCTATACCTTGGCCTCTTTTAGCCATGGCTGGAGCTGAAGCAGCTGGGATGCAGGGCACCTAGTCTTGAGGCTGGATACATCAGGGGGGGCTCTGGTCCTGGCCCACGAAACCATTTTTCTCTCTAGGCCTTCAGGCCTGTGATGGGTGGGGCTGCCATGAAGGTTTCTGACATGCCTTAGAGACATTTTCCCCATTGTCTTGGTGATTAATATTTGGTTCCTTGTAACTTCTGCAAATTTCTGCAGCTGGCTTGAATTTATCCCTAGAAAATGGGTTTTTCTTTTCCATTGCATTATCAGGCTGCAAATTTTCCAAACTTTTATACTCTTTCACCTCTTGAATGCTTTGCTGCTTACAAATTTCCCCTGCCACATACCCTAAATCATCACTCTCAAGTTCAAAGTTCCACATATCTCTAGGGTGGGGCAAAATGCCACTAGTCTCTTTGCTAAAGCATAGCAAGAGTGACCTTTGCCTCCATTCCCAACAAGTTTCTCATCTCCATCCGAGGCCACCTTAGCCTAGATTTTATTGTCCATATCACTATCAGCATTTTGGTCAAAACCATTTAACAAGTTTCTAGGAAGTTCCAAAGGTTCCCACATCTTCCTGTCATCTTTTGATATTTTCAGACTGTTCCAACCTTGGCTCATTCTGCAGTTCCAAACTTGCTTCCACATTTTCAAGTATCATTATAGTAGTGCCACACTCTCAGCGGTACTAATTTACTGTATTAGTCCATTTGTACACTGCTGTAAAGAACTTCCCAAAACTGGATAGTTTATAAACAAAGGAGGTTTAATTGACTCACAGTTCTGCATGTTTGGGGTGACCTCAGGAAACTTACAATCATAGCAGAAGGGGAAGAAAGGACCTTCTTCACATGGTGGCAGGAGAGAGAAGTACAAGCAGGGGAAATGCCAGATGCTTATAAAATCATCAGATCTCGTGATAACTCACTCACTCTGATGAGAACAGCATGGAGGAACCGCCCCCATGATCCAGTCACCTCCCACTGGGTCCCTCCGGTAACACATGGGGATTATGGGCATTACAATTCAAGATGAGATTTGGATGAGGACACGGAATCCAACCATATCATCAAGTAATAGAGCTTACAATTGCCAAAGATAGAACGATTTGTAAAACAAAATAAAGTAGTATTTTATTATAACCTAAAGTATAAGATAAATATTCATAAGTACAGATATAAATAAATGATTGAACAAATAAATGTACAGAGAAGAGACAAATCACATAGGCAGAAGGATCATAAATAATTTATGCAGATGTTCTGCCCTTAAGGAGGTAGAAAATGGCTCCCCAATTCGGTAAGTTTGGTTTGCACATACTGTCTGACTTTCTTTCAAAGATTACATTATGAAAAAAAGAGGGGAAAATAAATTTCCAATGAAGAAATCTAATAAACAGTACCTCAAGCCATGTGATCAAGGTTAACATCAAGAGTGTGAAGTCATATTGATACTATGTTCCCTTGATATGATGATATGAGAATGGCACTTTATAATCTTTCTCCCAAAAACCTATTACGTCAGTCTAATCATGAGAAAAGCATTAGACAAATCCCAATCGAGAGGCATTCTACAAAATATCTGACCGGTAATTTTTCAAATCTATTATTATCATCAGCAATGAGGAAAGTCTAAGAAACAGTTAATAAGTACCTAAGGGAACATGAACTGTTAATAAAGTATGAACTTTAACAGTAATGTATCAATATTGGTTCATTATTGTGGAAAATGTACCTTATAATCTAAGAGGTTAATAATGGGACTGATATTAGGTATTTGGGAATTCTCTATACTATCTTCACAGTAATTCTGTAATCTAAAACTGCTCTATATTAAATAAAGAAAACTGAAAGAAAGAATGAGGATTATGCTGTATTCTTCAGCTTTCAAGGGACTCTCTTAAATGTTCTCTGGCTGTAAATAGGCAGCTTAACACAGTTCTGCATTTATATCTCATCTTAGGTCAAATTCAGGATACAAACAGGAAAACAATATGTGAAGCTTACTATTATTTAAGCTGTAACTATCATTCCCAACTTGTCTCCCATTTACTTTTCAGAGCCTTCAGGTAGAAACTTGTATATTTTGATCAAGAATTGTACTTGTAATCAGTGGGAAGGATAAGGGGTAGCTGACTTACTCCGCCTTGGCTAGGATTAGAAAGCTCAACCCAATTTTTTATGAAGTAGATGATTTGCCGAAGTAATTGGTTGTAAGGAAAACATGAATGTGTTTCCATGAATTTTTTTCAGACATCCATATTGTAGTCAATTTTTTTGCTTTCTAGGTGTTTATGCCCCACTGCCCCACTCATCTTAATCTTTCTTCCAGCATCCCCCAAAAGGACCTATGGCCTTTTGTTAGGGTAATTGTACATTGGGGTACATTGGGGTAAAGGAAATAATTAGATCTCTTGAATACTACTGGACACTGTCTCTGAACTGACACTGCCCCCAGGAGACCAAGAATGCCAGTTTGGTCTAGCAGTCAGAGTAGGGGCATGGAGGTTAGGTGTTCAATTGAGTTTTAGGCCAGCTTTATCTCAAGTGGAAAAAATAGACCACAAACCTGTCCTGTGGTCAGTTACCCAGTTTTGGAATGCATAATTGGAACGGATGTAGATATACTCAGCAGCTAGTCATAAGTCTGCATTAATTCCCTGGCCTGTGGAGTGAGAGCTATTATGTTGGTAAAGGCAAAGGGGAAGCCCCTACAACTGTCTTTACCAAGGAAAATAGTAAAACATAAGCAATGTTTTCATAAAGGGACTGCAGAGATTAGTGCCACCACTAAGGACTTGAAAGACACACTTACTTCCTAATTCAACCCACCTATTTTGCCTGTGCATAAGATGAATGGATCTTGGAGAATGACAGTGGATTATCTTAAGTTTAACTAGGTGGTGCCTCTGACTGCAACTGCTATACTAAATATGACTTCGTTGCTTGAATAAATTAACACATCCCTTGGTTCCTGGTATGCAGGTACTGAAATAACAAATACTTTTTTTCCTTACATGTTAAAAAGGCCCATGAAATCCACCTTGCTTTGAACTGGAAAGGGCATCAACATACCATAACTGTCCTACTTCTAGCCCTATGTCATAATTTAGTTTGCAGGGATTTTGATCATCTTTCATTTCTACAAGATATTACTGCTCTTTTTCACTGATTACTTTGTACTGATTTGACCTGGTGAGCAAGAAGTAGTAGCTAGACTTACTGGTAAGATCTTTGCATATCAGAGGATAGAAAATAAATCTGACAGGCCAAGCATGGTGGTTCATGACTGTAATCCCAGCACTTTGGGAGCTGAGGCAGGCAGATTGCCTGAGGTCAGGAGTTCGAGACCAGTCTGGCCAACCCCATCTCTACTAAAAATACAAAAAAATTAGCCAGACATGGTGGTGTGCACCTGTAATCCCAGCTACTCCGGAGGCTGAGGCAGGAGAATTGCTCGAACCAGGGAGGTGGAGGTTGCAGTGAGCTGAGATTGCACCACTGGACTCCAGCCTGGGCGACAGAGTGAGACTCCATCTCAAAAAGAAAAAGAAAGAAAAGAAAAAAGAAAAAAAGGCTGGGCACAGTGGCTCATGCCTGTAATCCCAGCACTTTGTGAGGCCGAGGTGGGTGGATCATGAGGTCAAGAGATTGAGACCATCCTGGCCAACATGGTGAAACCCCGTCTCTACTAAAAATACAAAAATTAGCTGGGTGTGGTGGTATGCACCTGTAGTCCCAGCTACTCGGGAGGCTGAGACAGGAGAATCGCTTGAACCCAGGAGCCGGAGGTTGCAGTGAGCCAAGATCACACCACTGCACCCTAGTCTGGCAACAGAGTGAGACTCCATCCCTCCCCGCAAAAAGAAAGGAAAAAAAAAAAAAAGAAAAAAGTCTGACAAAACTTCAGGAGTCCTCTATCTCAGTGAAATTTATAGGGGTCCATTGATATAAAGGATATCAAAATATTCCTTCTAAGTTGAAGGGTAAGTTGTTGCATTTGCATGATTTGCCATTTATGGAGTAAAGAGTACCTGACTTAGAATCAGAGAGCATGGATTTAAGTACTGCCTGTGACACCATGGAGAAGTCACTTCTCCTTTCTAGGTTAGTCTGTATAAATGCAAAATAAAAATGTTGGGCTAGAAGTTTATCTTTAAGATCCCTTCTAACTCTCAAGATTCTAGAATTCTAAAATTCTAAGTTGTTAATCAGTTTTCACTTGAACATTTCTAGTGACAAGAAACTCATTATCTGTAGAATTACTTAATTTCAATTGTATACATCTCTATTCATTGGAAAATAGTTTTCTTATGTAGAGCCAAAATCTGCATTCCAATAACTTCCATACATTGATCATAGAAGGAAATTGGAACAAATCTGATTTTCTCTTCTATGTAACAGTCCATCAGATATTTGAAGCCACTCACAATCCTATTTTTTTCTAGGCTCAATACCCCTAGTTCTTTAAGCTTTTCTTTGGATAGTATGGTTTCTTTCCACCTCACCATAGTGTTCATTCTCCTCTGAATATGTGATTTGCCAATATAGAGTTCAGAAATGACCTAGTCCCAAAGAATACAGTAGTTCATCTGGCTATTCTAGAGTATACAGGTCTATCATCTCACTTGTTTTACTAATCAAAGTTTTTGGATTGCATCTGTCTTATTTATTTTGGCTATGTAACATACTACTACAGACTGGGTAATTTATGACGAACAGAAATGTATTTTCTCTGAGTTCTGGGAGCTGAGAAATCCAAGATCAAGGTGCTGGCTTCTGGTTAAGACCTTCCTGCTGCACCCTCACATGGTGTAAGAGAAAGAAAGATGAAGACTATTTCAAGCCTCTTTTATAAGGTGTTTAATCCTATTCATGAGGGAGGAGCTCTCATTACCTAATCACCTCTTAAAGACCCCACCTCTTAATACTATCACATTCACAACACATGAATTTTAGAGATGACACATTCAAACTACAGCAGTATCCCAGGATCACATTAATTTTTAAACAGCTATATTAGACAGCTGACTCATTAATTGTGTAGTCAGTCTACTCAAATCTTAGTTTGTTGATATATGTGCTTGCAGATTCATGATTTTTTCAGTCTTTTGAACACTGTTATTTAGACCCGGGGCAAGATTCTATAGCAATCCTGGGTATAATTCTTCTTGTTAATTTTTTTGGTCCCTGCCTCTGCCATCCAAAGTGTTCACTCTGATTCAAGTTCCACATCACTGACAAAATCATAAGCCAAACTGCAACATTTTTTTCAACTAATTAATAATAATTTTTGACAAGAATTACCATAAAATGCCACTGAAGTTTTAAGTTGACACTACTTCACATATTACCACATTCTTGTGAGGTATCTCAAACACAAATCAGTCTAAGTCTACCAAAACTCAGTTCATATTTTGCTATATTTTTGCATTAAGGGTATTGAGACAGGCTTTGTTTGGTGCCCTGCTAAAGGCCAGATATAGTACATTTACAACACTTTCCCTTATCTACCAGTCACTTAAAACCTACCAAAAGAATAAATGAGATTACTTTGGTATAACTTGTTCTCCATGAATCCATGTGCAATCCTATAAAAGTGATCATAAAATCATCTTTTCAATGATAAAATGAACTGCCCCATCCATCTCTTTCCTTTAAAAAAAAAGAATAACATTGATATGTCTCCAGTTTTCCCATGCTCTTCCCAGGGTTCTTGAAATATCACCACCCTTATATACAAACAGGGATAGTTTGTAGCTTGGTGGACAGTAGAAAAAGAATAGCCATAGAATCAGAGTTATGTTCAACATTTGACTCCATAATTTACTTGTTGTATAGAAGATTGCTTAATATCTCTTAACCTTAATTTTTTCTTTGTAAAATGTAAATACTGCTGTCTACTTGGAAAGAAAAGTAATACAACTTAGAAATGCTGTATTTAACACCTAGTTCATGGTACATACTAAGAAATTATGTTATTATTATTTATCTGAAATATACTTTCTTTATGTCTAGTAGCTTGACTTCATTAAAGATACAAATCTTACTCTCTTGATTAGAATTCCAATTTGTTCTTCTTTATTACCACTTCAAACATTCCAATCCAAAGGTTATTTTCATGCCTAGTCTGGCTTTGGATTCTTACCCCATTGTTGCTTCAGGTACATTCTGAGTAGTGTCTCAGGTGCAGTTTCAGATCCAGAGGCTTTGAATCAGCTCTTCTTCTTGATGCTACATTTTGTGCTCAGAACACTCTCCTCCTTCCCTCTTTTATTTTCTCCTCCTTTATTTTCCCAGTAAAACATATGCTTGCCCAGATTCCTCTCTCTTGGTATCACAAATTCTCCCTTTGGGTTCTTCAGGACTTTCCAGGTTTTCATGTAATCCAAAATGAAATTTTGATGCTTGATTCCTCACTATTTCCTTGTTTTATAGTAGAAGGCTGTAGAATTTTACAAAGGAAGATTTCTCTGATTCACAAGTAACTATATCGAGTTATATTTTCCATGTTACCAAGTGACTAAGATGCATTTTGTAGATCTTTCTGATATGCTATGTTCCTTCATTAAAAACCTGCTTCATCCAAATATCTATTTTAGGTAAGCATAGGATGGAGCTGAAATGACTATATGTAGTATAAAGGCATTATACGCTTTAGTAATAATTTGGGGTAGAAGTCTTCAAGATAAAATAAAATCACTTCAGCATGATACAAGACTCCACATGATCTGGCCTTTGTCATGATCTTCCTATAACCATAGCAATGTACAATTATAGTGTGTCCTATTTTCTTTATTTCTGTACCTTTGCACAAAATCATCTGTCTGTAATTATTTATTGGTATTCAAGAATTAGTTCAGTCATCACCTCCTTTGGTAAGTCTTCACTGAAGCCTTACGTTCCAAGTCTGAGTTAATGCATCACCATTGTGATCATGTAGCACTCTGTGTTTTCTTCTATTCAAGTACTTATTAGGTTATATGGTCTATTTACTTGTCTATCTTCCCAATAGTCTGTATGTTTCTCTAGGCCAGGGAATGTCCCTTATTCAGTTCTGTGTACCCAGTATTTAAATAGCAAAGAGTGAGCAGTTGACAATTTAATTAGAAACATTTATCTAACAAATATGGAGACTGACAAGAGAGATCAGAATTTCTAAGGCCTGAGGCTGGTAGTGAGTGTATGCAAAGGACATTTACAAATGAATGTATTCAAATGGATATTGCAGTAGGGACTGGGGGAGAGATTTTTGCCATTTATTAAATAGTGCCAGTGGTTGTGTATTTATAGTTCACATGAATAGTGATATTTCTGCAAACATAACTATTTTTAGAGGGAAGAGCATACCATATTTTAGTCTGAGTCATACCAATTGGCCTTGTATGCACACACACACACATATAAACACACAGACACACATATACTATTCCTGTCAAAGAGAAAGCTAGATCCCAGAAAGTAATTTAATTTTGTTGAATAAAACATGGTTTAAATTAATTGTTTGATTTTAAATTGTTGTTGAATTTTGACTCAATCTATTTAAACACCCCATATAAATAACATCGAGACTTGTCATACTTTCATCTTGTTGGAATATTTATATAGCATAGAGGCATGATACTCCTGAGAGAAGCAGTTTGGGAGAATGATCGTCTGAGGAACTGAATTCATTTAAATGCTTATTTATATCAAACAGGTGCATGTGTGTGTATAAATGTGTGTGTGTACACATAAAAACATTTCTGTTTTTTATTTATATGCTTACTTGCTCTATAATAGACATGTTTATTGTGTACTCAAGCAATAAAAAATGCTGAATATCCACTTCTTCGTTTAATATACATCATTAGTGCACAGTGCCTGCTTGAATGCTTTTAGGGAAATTATATATATGACGTAGTGCACTTGTAGAAACCTGCTACTTTGTAAATGGTCACGAGTGGTCAAGTTGAACTCTGTCAAATTGAAAGAAATATTTATATTTTGAGGTTGAGATAGGGTGGAATTTCAAAGAACTTCTCATTTCTATTCATTTGCATTTGTGTTATTTGAGTATTTTACTAAATTCTATTTTACTTTTGCAATCAGGATAAAGGATAAAAAGCAATTTTAAAAAGACAGTGTCAAGTTACTTCTGACCTGAGTAGAACTAATATAGCAGTGAATCCATTAGATAGTATAATATCATGTAGATTATGACAGCCTTGCTAAGATTTCTTTGAGAGGTAATAAAATTAGTTTTCCTTTGGCTCTGTATTTTATATTAAATGAACACCATGCATACATTCAAATTTATAAAAATAGAGATTAGAAAAACCACAATAACTTCAGAATTAAATATATGTATAATCAGAATAAGGTTTGAGTCTGTAACAGTTGTACACAGGCAAATTTCCTTTGAAATTCACAGAGCCAACTATATATAAAAAAGGGGAAACTAGAAAATTGATTGGCACCATAGCCATCTATCTTATTGTATGAAGCCTTGATCTTCACAGTATCTTGACCTGCTTTTCATAGTTATTTTACTTGTTCCTGTTTTACTAATTCACACTTCTTGCCAAAGATAAAAATTGCCTTCTGTTGTCCATTGCCTAAGGGCACCACTTTCTTTACCTTTCAAGAGAAAAGACATACTAATTTGATATAGTGCTCTCTGTCATCCATTTAAATAGTGGCCTTTGGAATATAACTACGGACATTTGTGGTTTAACTAGTAAAACAATGTATTAATTTATGATAAGACTTTTTGACTCAGTAAGAAAAGTAAGCAGTATTGTGGTGAGACTAGATGGTGCTGGGTGTAAAATAGATTGAGATGGGGAGACTTGTAATACACATCTAAAATCACACATTCAATGACTCATAACACTTAAAGCTTATACCATCTCTCAACGAGATCATCTATGGTTTGTTTGTTCATGTAAAACGGGATTTCCTGTTTATACAAGGAGAACAATGCTAACATGGTTCATCACAGTAATCCAAGGAGTCTGTGTATAAATTGCCACAAGAGGAAGAAGTATGTTTTGATGAGTCAGTGTAAATTAATCAGAAACATATTGGTCTGAACTTGCTTTCACTTTGAGACACAGGAAGGATTCTAAATATTTCAACTAGAACATTGTAAGTTTAAGGACGGCATATCAAACTGAATTCATGGCATTTGGCCTGAGGCTCAAAAAGTTTGAAGAGAAAACAAGGTCACCCCCCACTATAATTAGGGATGCATTTGTTACATTTGCTGATGAACAGATGAGCTCCTTTACATTCTGATTTTCCAGGGGTTTATTTTCGCCCATCATTAATTTAATTGCTACAGTTTTCTGCCTCATAATTTATTTAGTTTATCTACTCAGTGACCATTTAGTAAGGAAAACAAAACCCTACATGATGATAGATAAATGTTGAAGAGGTTATTTTATATTAACCTAAATTTTTACTTTTAGTTTACCATAGATATGGAATAACGAGGACATCTATTATATTACCTGTTTTTTTTTATTTTCTGCACTAGTGCTCCCTGTTATTAATGCAAACAATCAATACCTTGAATGACCAGCAATTTTACTCTTCCTCTTCCATGACATTGTTATTATTTTGAACCTTAACAGTATTGAAAGAGGATGTGGTCATTCTTGAAATTTATGTAAATTCTTTGCTCTCTCTAGATCTATAGTAAAATGTAGTTGTAAGATTTGAGAATGTGCTCATCAGGAAAAGGAGGTCATATTTTTATTCTGCTTAGTAAGAAATGCTAGTGTGTACCAGCCAAACATTCCTCAACACTATATGCCAAATTCTCAGGCTCATTACAATTTGTTTAATTTGTAACCACAGCCCATGATTCAAGGTGAAGAAATGTTGGTTATCTTATGTAATGGAACCTACTTATAGGGCCTCTCTTAATGAGAACTTAGGTAGCCAGAAGTTGGCAGGAACTGAAGTCTGATTTTGAGCAGTGTTACTCTGTCTTTTCTCAATAGCTAGAGTCTGAGTGCAAAGCTCACAGGAAATAAAACAAAGTCTATCTGTTGGGACAGAAGTTTCATAAGAATTGTCTTAGGCAAGATTTCTGGAGGCATAATCTTATTTTTAAAGGTTTCCTGAAAGTGCTGAAGTCATGGGTTCTGTACTTTAGGACAACATTACGACATTAGGAAAGTGTCAGCAAAGAGCAAATCCTGTTGTGGAAAACTCTTACTCTCATGAGCTTATCGATTTACTTTTCAAAATATTAGTTTTCTCAGAGGATTTTTGTACTTTGATTCTCCAAGAGCAACTAGCACTCCTGAATGAAGGTATAAGTCGTGATCTCAAGTTAAACATCCCTTGATATAAGTTTTGCCTGGATGTAATCATTATCAGAAAAATTACTAAATAGGCATGATGCAGCACTGCTACTGCTGTGAAAAAAAAAAACTTTTTCTTGGTAATGATTGAAGTCCTGCTAACATAGAGAAAGAAACAAATAGCATGTATCCAGAGCAATTCACTTCTTAAGGAGTGTTTGTGTGTGTGTGTGAATGTGTGTGTGTGTTTGTGTGTGAATGTCTGTGTGTGATTTATTTAAGGGTAGACTCTTCAGTTCTGTTTTCTTCTTCTAGGTTGAATCCTAAAGAAATAGCAGGAGGTAGAGAAGTGAACAAGGGCTGGGAGGATGGGAATGAGTCCTGGGCAGGTAGAGCATCATATGACAAATCCCAGAGATTTTTAAAAAAAGTGGACTTTTAAGGAACTAGAAAGAATTCAATACAGCAGGTGCATATAATACACTAGTGTGAACAGGACATGTGAATCTGGAGAGAGAAGCAGGGGCCAGATCATGAAGGATCTTACAAGCCAGTTTTTGAGTTTGAACCTTATTCTAAGGGTAATGGGAAACCATTGAAGGTTTAAGCAGGAAAAGCACATTAATCTAATAGTTAAAATGAGATGGCTACTATAATTATTATCTTATAGGTACAGTGCTCTACAGTTTACAAATAACTTTCCAAACCATTATCTAATTTAGTCTTCTTAATGGCTTTACAAAATAGATATGTTAATTATGATTATCATTTGCTTTGAACAAATAAATGAATTGAAGCTTGTAGGAATTCATGAATGTTCAATACCGTAATTGTCAAGAACTGTGAAATATCAGATTTTATTCTGCTTGTTGGAAGCTTAAAATTTTGTTTTTTCCCATTGCCCTTCAAGTATCACTGGAGTAATCTGATGTGGCTTAGGTGGCTGCTGCACATTCAGTAATGTACTTCGCAGATGGGGAACCCTGAGCTTAGGAAGCCTCAATGTTTTAACCTCCCTAACATTTGTACTTGGAGGAAGACATTGTCTTTATTATCCCAGACAACAGCAAATAGACCTGCTCTCTCTCCTAGAAGAATACACTATTTCCATCTTCCAAAGTTGTTTGCTAGCAAATATCTGTGAAAAGATAGTCTGGTAAAAATCTCTCAATGCTTCTAATCAGATGTGCAGAAAATGAGAAACTCATAGAGAATTGTCTCTTATCAATAATCCTTAGACTTGGATGCCAAATACCATGCTTGTCCTATACTCCTGTACTTGCATAAGATTTACAATTTTCTTAACATATTCACAACATTGAATAAAGTCGAAACCCTTATATAGAGACCAGTCTTCTGTGATATGAAGCAATTTTTGCTCATGACTACACAATTGTAGAATTAAGTAAATTGACACAGAAATGTTCCTGTTTTTTTTTTCCCTTGCCCTAGCATTTAGGAAATTTCAGTAACTTTTACTGTCTGAATTTAGAGAAGATAAAACTAAAGGATCATGGCCGAATGGTTGCTTTTATATTAAACTTTCAAAATTGCCCCGTCATGGTGATTGGAACTGCAGAACAACATCAATGCTGCCAGAACCATTCAATGTGAAAGGAAATGACAAGAGCTACAAGGAGCAAGAGAAATGATGAACTAGTAAAATTTCAGTAAATAAAGTAGCTGCATTTGGTGTGAACTTCAATATTTTAGGACATTGTATCAAATGTGGACAGTGTGTGGGTCATACCCAGTGGGAATACATCAATTTCTACTGTGTAGAGGAAGTGACAGACTTATATTAGTTTAAAAAGTCCTTAGAAAATTCTGTATCTATGAATTCAGGAAACAGGAAGAGAAAGGACCATGAGTTACTGATCACTTTCCATATCCCATATAATTTATTTAATTATAACAACTGTATAAGATCATTATTATTCTTATAATGAATATAAATGAATTTTGAGAAAACTAAATAACTGGCTTAAAATCGTACAGTTGATACGTGACCAGTCTTAGATTTGAGTTTAGGTAAAACTATCCATGCTTGTCTTCATTTTATGTCACCATACTACCTATGTATAAATTCTTACAATTTCATAGGATACTTAGAATTATTATTTCTCAAGAGGGAACGAAATACGTTGACATGGCCAAGTCAATATGTTGTGCTATTTGAGGAAACTTCAAAATATAAACAAAAGCAATAAGATAGGTCAGACAAAAAAGCAGTGGCTATGATAGGTTGGGGGTAGGAAAAAGAAAAATAATCAATGACTCTGTTTCTCAAGGTGGAAAACCTAGACAACACCAATGTTTATGTGTATTAGCTAATTGGATGCAAGAAGATTTATAAATCCTACCTGCCCAATTCTGTCCAAAAGAATATGTTCATAATGGATATGTTTGCATTGTCTGAACTACTGAATCAGATCAACTACTGGGGATTTCATTACTCAGAAACAATTCATTATGGTAGTTAAAAAATATTGTGGTCCCATTGCTTGCATTTTCTGTAAGAAATTGGTCAATCCAGTGATAGAGTTCAGTGAAACAGATTATTTGGGTCCTGTGGACAAATTAATACATCAAAGTAGTAGTATAACAGGACATTTTTCCTTTTCAGGCCATTGGAGTTGACTTCCTGTGGACACAGCTTTAATCTTAAGAGCCTAAAGAGCAAATGTTGCTTTACTCATTCTTCTTTCAGACCTTTAATACAGGCTGTGTATGATTTTGAGATAATGTAATAAGGAGCAGAATTGTATCTGTTTTCTAATGTCAATCAGGGAGCTATGCTATAATCTACAGATTCTCTAGGCAATTATAATCTTTTCAGACACTCATATCCTACTGTGTTGCTCCAACATGGACTCTGAAAAGTAATCTCTCAACACATTCCCAAGAAAATAAAAACCTCTGGAATGAAATGCACTAGTGGGAATGGAGTCAAGGTCATAAATAATCTGAACTAAATATCTCAATAAAGGCTGTGTAGAATCAATTACAATGAAAAAGCTTCATACAATGAAAAAGCACACTGGGAAATGATTTGAGAGAATGGATAATTTCATTATTTGTTTGGATTTTGATAAATCTGTTTTCCACTTAGTAACTTTAATGAGAATCCTTGAAATGGAATTAATCATGTTAAATTTTTAAAAAATGAATTAAAGGAAATATTTTAAACAAATTAAAATTAACCTGTGAGGCTCATACAGTATACATACATAAGGCAAATATGTTTTTAAAATGGAAAAGTATAATAAATTGTTTGGGGAAAAAGTTGAAATTGTGCTTTAAAAAATTTCCATAAGTAACATATGATGTCTGAGGAATTGGTAATGTTCCTCATGCCTCCAAGCAGTTGACCTATTATATGAGATGAACTATATTGATAGTAATAAGGTCTTGACTGTCTTTCTAGAAAATCACAACTTTTAATTGATATTGGGGTTGCTGCAGCATATTCTTTTGGGAAGCCTTGTGAAATGCCATGGTGTTGGAAGAATTTATTATTTTTTATCAGAAGTTTAAAGCTTGTACAGGTAAGAATTTGGGGACGAGGACTGTTATTTCTTCTTTGAATAGAAAAGGTTAAAAATAAACATACAAATGCAAAGTTATTATTTCAAGCAACTGCCAGATTGTCTTCTGAGCTAGTGATACTTAATAAACAGTTAATAAGGAAGTAAGTCTTTTTGACTGGCTCTTTAGAATTTTTCTCTTTTCTGTCTTTTATTTCCTCTCCTTTCCTTTCATCAGAAAATTGTTATTAAGCACCTACTATGTGTCAGGTGTTTGTGCTAAACTCTAGTGATTTATTGGTGAACAAGAGTATGGCCCATATCATCTTGGAGTTTACAGTGTAATATAGAATATAGACATGTGAACACATTATAATACAGCATGATAAATGCTAAGATCGAAGTGCGGAGTAATATGTACACAGAGTGAAAGTATCTAAGTCTGCGAAAATTTCAGAGAAGGCTTTCTAGAGGAAATTAACATAGATGAGATATAAATGGTAAATAATAGAATAGTTAGCTAAGAGAATAATGGAGAAATTGATGTGGTTTTATAGAGAAAACAGATTATAAAAAGATTTGGATGTGAGAACAAGCTCAGAATCTCCAGTGCTGGAGAAGACAGCTTGAGGATGAGAGTGGTAATAGGTAAGACTTGGAGCAGGGGCAGGCATGGTGACTCACATCTGTAATCCCAGCACTTTGGGAGGCCGACGCGGGCAGATCACCTGTGGTCAGGTGTTCGAGACTAGCCTGGCCAACATGGTGAAACCCTGTCTGTACTAAAAATACAAAAATTATATGGCATGGTGGCAGGCGCCTATAATCCCAGCTACTTAGGAGGCTGAGGCAGGAGAATCGCATGAACCTGTGAGGCAGAGGTTGCAGTGAGCAGAGATCGCGTCACTGCCCTCCAGCCTGGGCGACAGAGCGAGAGTCCGTCTCAACAACAACAACAAAAGGCTTGGAGGGGAAGCAGAAGCTAAACAATAAGAACCATAAAGCCATGTATTAGACTTAATATTGATTACGAAAAGAAATCATTGAATAGATTTAAGCAGGGGAGGGACACAACCAGATATATTTTAAAAGATCACTCTTACTGTTGTGTGCAGCATAGCAAGGCAGAGTGGGAGGACAAGAGCAAAGGCAGTGCAGTCATTAAGGAAGGTGTTGTAACAATCCATGTGAAAAATGGAGGCATGAATTAGGGTTGTGGCAATAAAGATGGATTCAAGAGATTTTGGAGTTACAATTCACAAGATTTGGTGATGTGTCAGCCAAGGCATGTGGTGAGAGATCAAAGACCCAGCAGCAGATGCTGTTTCTGGTTGAACATTTCCTAAAACAGGCAACACTGTTGGAGAAAGATTAAGGAATGGGAGGGATAATAATTTAGTTTTCCCAGTAAAGCATTCCATTGAAATAATTTAGGAAGCTGTTGGAAGTATGTGTGGAATCCATGGATTTGATAGTCATTAACATATGGGCAATGATTGAAGCCTTTTGAGTTGGGAGATCCCAGGGAGAGTATATTGACTAGCAGGAAAAGGGCTCAGAACAGATCCCTGAGAAGTAAGCCCTCATTTAAGGGATGGCCATATTAAAAGTAGCCATCAAAACAGGTTAAAAAGAGAGAAATCTGGAGAATGTGGTTTTGTGGAAAGCAAGGGAGAAAAATACCTTGAAAAAGAGCTGGTAGTCAATGGTATCTAAAGGTTCTATGATAAGGATTGTGAAAGGATTCATTAGATTAAACTACAAGGATGTCTGTGATTTTGCCAAGAATGATTTTGAGGTGGGTGATCAGTAGGACTTGATTTGTGAGCCTGTCATGACCCTGTTAATCAAAGCAGGATGTAGCAAAGAAACGGGCCAGAACTCGCAAGGACCAAGATGGTGATAAAAGAGACCTCTAGTTGCTCTCATTGCTCCTTACACACTAATTGTAATGCATTTGCATAAGATACTCAGTGCCATGACAGTTTACGAATGATGCCATGGCAATGACCCAGAAGCTACCTTACGTGATTCTGGTAACTCCCTGTCCCTTTGCAGAAAGTTCTTGAATAACCCACCCCTTTGGTTAGCCTATAATTAAGAGTGGGTATAAATACAGCTAGCCAGCAATTCATGAGTGCTACTCTGGGCCACTCTGCCTATGGGATAGCCCTGCTCTGTCTATGGAGCAGCCATTTTGCTGTACACTGTTACTCTAATAAACGTGCTTTCTTTCACTCTTGACTTGCTCTTGAATTCCTTCCTGAGTCAAGCCAAGAACTCTCCCAGGTGAATCCCCATTAATACAAAAAAATCTTATTTCCACTCTATCCTGTTTGTCTCATTGGTAACATGTTGTGATCTTGTAATAGCACATCACAACCAGGATAGTGGCATTGATACAGTCAAGGTACAGAACATTTCTATCACCACAGGGATCCTTCATATTGCTCTTTTATAGAGCACCACCCACTCTCATTATTTCCCCCTACCTTCACCTGTTCTTATCATGTGGCAACTTATCTGTTACACTTTGTATGATATTGCCATTTAAAGAATACACATTGGGTACAGTGTATACTGCTTGGGTGATAGGTACACCAAAATCTCACAAATCACCACTAAATAACTTACTCATGTAAACAAACACCACCTGTTCCCCCAAAACCTATGGAAATTAAAAAAAAACCCTTATGATGGTAGACTTGTTAATTTCCCCTTTTAATTATAATACATTTTGCTTTGTATATATATTTTTTTAAATAATGTTATATAAATGAAATATACAGCATTTTAGGAATTGCTTTTTTTCATTCATTGTAATTATCTGAAGATTCATCCAGAAAAGACATAAATGTATCATTCAAATGTGTATATCCAATGTGTATTTTCATAATTTCCCTTTCTCTCTTTCCCTGCTTTCTCCGACATCACAATATTAACAGGGATGGACAAAGTAAACCATTACCCATTTGACCAGTGGAAGAGAATGCAATGAGAACTGGACAAAGTATCTCTAATCTTCACATTGTAGCAAGTTCCTATTTTCTCTAGAAGACAGTTGAGAAGAATGAGTAATGTGGGCTCTCCTGAGTTTAGTTTCACTTTTAATTAGTTCAGTAAGACCTCTTCTCTGTCAGGCAAAAATATAGGTAAATGGGTAATTAATTGTTTTGGCATTTTATACCTTCTTTTATCTAAATAACAGTGAGGACATCATTGGGCACTTCTCATATTTTTCAGAAATTAGAAGTATGTGAAAGCAGGTTTTTCTTCAATTGGATAACTATAATTTCACACTTAACCAAATATTCTCTCTTCACTAAGTGTAGTACCAAGATAAGTGAAGTAAAAATGTAATGCCAAATAGCAATACCTACCCTATATTTTCACAAAAGAGGCAATTTAGATTAGATAGTCTTCTATGAGCTAATGGAATAATTGCACACTTGGAGTGTTCATATTTAGAATTGATATTATCTCCATATTATTGTGTTTCTAAGGAACCTGTAATCTTGGTATGTAGGCGATAAAACACTTTTTAGAGAGTGAAATTCTTCTCTAAGCCTGCTCTGCCTCTGGAGTTTGTGGAAGGAAGTGCTGTGTAACCGGGCTCATACCCAATAGTTGGCATGTATCTTGCCATTCTGCTAGTTTTATTTCCTTCTTTCTGTGGAGTAAATCTCAGAAATGAAACTTTTTAGTCCACTTTTCGTTCATGGGAAAAGATGCTTTTAAAAAGGAATATGTAGCTAGAAGGTTGTGCAGTGGGGATTGCATGGATGCACATAGAAATGAAAACATACATAGAAATGAAAACATGCATATGCATTCATGAATTCTGGCTAGTATCAGATTTAATGGTACTCAATTTGTTAGGCTCCCAGGATCTAAGTTGTTAGCAACCTGTCTGTAGTAGAGAAGAGTTCAAATTTAGGAGTCCAACACCCTTTTTAATATTGATAATGTTATATACCACAGGAGCTTCATGTTATTTCTGAGTAATACTCATTACAATGACTGGGAGACTCTTGCAGAGAAGATGGGTATGACAAGGCAATATACATAAAAACTTATAGTCATTTAATAATAACATTTAAGTAGGGATTATACTGTTAAATTCTTTACATAAATTTTTGCTTTTTATGTAGACTGATAAATTATTTTCATAGAAAAATGTGAAAGTTGGCATTTTGCACATTCTCCATCAGTGCATCCTTTTTTGGATGAAAATTTCATAGGAACAGTTTCAGAACTTATCCTAGGATATAACATCTCCAACAAGTTGGCATCCAGCTTTATTCAGCTTTATTACTAAGGTATGTGAGGCTAAGGATTTATGTGTTTGCAGATAATCTTTACAGATTCTCTAGGCCATTATAATCTTTTCAGACACTCATATCCTACTGTGTTAATTTTATTAAGTGAAATTCACATAACATAGGATTTACCATTTTATAATGAACATATCAGTGACATTTAGTACATTCACAATTTTGTACAATCACCATCTTCATCTTAGTTCTATAAGATTTTTATCAACCCCAAATAAAACCCTATATCCATTAAGCAGTCACTCACCAATTCTTTTCTGTACCAGCCCTTGGCAACTACCAATCTGCTTTTGGTCTCTAGTCTTGATAGTTCATATAATGGACTCATACAATATGTGAATTTTAATGTTATAGTTCTGCATGCTTTTTGGGTACACGTGATATTTTGATACATGTATACAGTGTATAATGAATCAGGGCTATAGGGATATGCATCATTTCAAACATTTATCTTTTCTTTGTGTTGGAAACATTACAGATTTTCTCTTTTAGCTATTTTAAATTGTACAATAAATTTTTGTTAACTATAATTTCCCTACTGTACTATCGAATACTAGAACTTATTCCTTCTATCTAACTGTATTTTTGCACCCATTAACCAATTGTTTCCCCTTCTCTCATGTGTGACTTTTTTTTTGTCTGGCTTCCTTTACTTAGCAAAATAGCAAAATGTTTTTTTAAGGCCCAATCATGTTGTAACATTTATCAGTACCTCATTCCATTTTATGAGTGAATGATATTCCCATTGTACATATATACTACAGTTTGCTTATTCCTTCATCTGTTGGTGGACATTTGGGCTGTTTCTACATTTTGAATTTTATAAATAATGCTGCTGTAAACTTTCTTGTATTTGAGTACCCGCTTTCAATTATTTTGGGTATATACCTAGGAATGGAATTACGGGTTCATATGCTAATCCTATGTTTAATCTTTTGAGGAATTGCTAAACTATCTCCACAGCGGCTGTTACATTTCCACCAGCAATGTACACGGGTCCCAATTTCTCAGATGGAGGTTGGAATAAGGGAAGCTTATTTCTTGCATATAGTCACACAGAGACAGAATCGGGACTAGCATCCTGGACTTTTCAGTAATAGCCCATTATTTATTATATCATTCTGCTGCTCAGATATATAAGATAATATTATTTTGGAAACAGAGAAATAAGTAGTTATAATTTCTAGTAATGGAAAAAAGGCTTGATGTGTGCATGAATAAAGGAACAATGAAAGGGATTTGCCAAGAATTCTATCTGTTGTCAAATCCCTTAACTTGCATTTTATTGTTTGGCTAAATATCATAATAATTGACTTTCCAGATACTGATCTCAAATTTTCCCTACAATATAATTAACCCTGCTAAATATAAAATTCAGTGATGTTTAGTACATTCATAGAGTTGACCAACCATCACTATATCTAACTTTAAAACATTTTATCATCTCAAAAAGAAAGCTTGTACTTAATGATAGTCACTCCCCATTTTGCCCCTTCCACACAACCCCTGGCAATGATTACTCTACTTTCTATCTCTATGGGTTTGCCTATTTTGGTAATGCCATGTAAAGGGAATCATACAATATATGATCTTTTATGACTGGCTTTTTCCACTTAGCTTAATGTTTCCAAGTATTGTCCATGTTATAGCATGCAATACTTCATTTATTTTTACAACTAAATAATGTTCCATTGTATGTATGTACTGTATTTGTTTATCCATTAATCAGTTGGTAGACCGTAAGGTTGTTTCCACTTTTGGGCTATTATAAATAATACTGACATGAGCATCCATGTACAGTTATTCTGCAAAAATGTGTTTGCATTTCTCTTTGTTATTTAGCTAAAAATTGAAGCACTGGATCTTATTATAGCTATTTTGTTCAACCTTTAGGCAAACTGCCAAACTATTTTCCAAATGGCTAAACCATTAAAATATCACCAGCAATGTGCAAGAGTTTACATTTCTCCACATCATTGCCAATATTTTGTAAAAGTTGTCAGAATCAAAATAGTCACCATTGTTAAGAAAACCTTGACAAATATAGATGAAAAAGATCATAAAGATAGGATTTTCATGCTTATAAGCCTGATTACAAAAAGACTGCAAAAACAGAAATCTACACAAAGACTATTACAACCTTATGCAAAAAAATACTTCTGGTAGAACATCTTCCCAGCAACTCTCTATCCACCCTCAGACTGGCATCACTCTTGTTTTTGATCTTTATAGTCAAGGCTGATTGTTTCAAAACAATTATGTCATCTTCCTCATTTTTGCCTTTAAAAGCCTTTGTCTTCCTTTATCTCCCTGAGTACATACATAGTTTACTATGACATATGCATTCGCATTATAATCCTTTATTCCCAAGTAAATATATTTTCTTTTAGAAAAATCTCTCCCTATTATCTAGGTTGATTTTTGTGGTGTCGGAAGTGGGATGTAGAAAACATCACAATTGGGAAGAATAAGTGATTTTTGGAGCCAGTGTATGGTACTCACTTGAGCCCTTTAAGTTCTCCTGTTCCATGACTCACTTTTTCTGCCTTGGTGAGTTTTCTGTCAGACTGAGCCTCCCTCCTTTTGGTAGAAGCTTTTTAATATTATTATGGATCTAGTTTGGATGAGGCCATCTTAATAAATGACCATATGTCACTCTGACATGCCTACTTCCATTACAATACTTAATCCCTATATATATATATACACACACACATATACACACACACATATATATATACATATATATGTATATAAGGATTAATTATTGTAATGGAAGTAGGCATGTCAGATATATATATATCTGTGCATATATATATTTAAAAGACTGTTTCTTATTTAGCTTGACAATCTATTATCTTTTTTAGACAATCTGGTGAATATGAACTGGTGTCTCATTGATTTTGATTTGCATTATTTGATGCATAAGGATGTTGATGTTGAACAGTTTTTTGTGTGGTTATTGGCCATTTGTATATCTTTTTTGGAGAACTATCTATTCAGATCATTTTTTATTGTTTTTGTTTTTTCTTTGTTCTTTTTGTTTTGGGGGTTTTGGTTTTGTTTCTTTGTTTGAGACAGGGTCTCACTCTGTTGCCCAGGCTGGAGTGTGGTGGCACAATCGTGGCTCACTAGAGCCTTGACCTCCTGGACACAGGTAATCTTCCCACCTCAGCCTCCCAGGTAGCTGAGAATACAGGTGTACACCACCACATTCAGCTAATTTTCTTTTGTATTTTTTTTGTAGAGACGGAGTTTTGTAATGTTGCCCAGGCTGGTCTTGAACTCCTGGGCTCAAGCATCCACCCACCTTGGCGTCTCAAAGTGCTGAGATTACAGGCATGAGCCACTATGCTTGGTCCTTTTTGTTGTTGAGTTGCAACTGTTCTTTATGTATTCTGAATACAAATCCCCTATAAGATGTATGATTGGGAAGTGTTTTATCTCATTCTGTGGATTGTTTTTTCAGTCTTCTTGGCTTTCTTTAAAACAAAAAAGTTTTTAATTTTAATGAAGCCAAATTTATCTTATTTTTTTTCTTTTATTGCTTGTGCTTGGTGTCTAAGAAGACTTTGTCTAAGACAAGGTCTTTGTGATTTATATCTATGGTTTTGTTTTAATAATTTTATATTTTTAGCACTTACATTTAGGTTTACGATCCATGTTGAGATTGTGTTTGTGCATAGTGTGAGGTTGGGGTCCAACTTCATTCTGTTGTATGTATCATGAGTTGTCAGGTATCAAGGCGATCAATTAGGACAAGAAACCAAACTGAAAGTAACAATCAAGCCTTAATTCACTTGCTAACATACAGTAGCATGGAAGCAGGTGCCAGATCCCCCAGTATTCCATTTGTTTCCCAGAGAAGGGCATAGGGTGAAGACTAAGTATATCAGCACAGGTGAGGAATCATCTCTTTACTGAGTAATTCTCCCCAAAAAAGGGCTCCTGCTGTTTTATGGACCTAAGGCAAGGGCTTATCCTGAAAAAGTACTACATACTAGAGATAATTGCCTTCAAGGTCCTTGGTGAGGAAGTCTCTGTGTTGAGACACCTGGGACATAAATAAAGATATGTGTAAGAGCATGAACAGTGAGGGTGGTGGGTGGTGGGAGTGGGAGTGGGAGCTAGGTCCTGGACTGCAACTCCCTCCAGAGCTTGAAATGCACTGGCTTTGTATCAAGTCTGGTGTGGGGAAGGCAACTTTCCCCTATGAAGCTTGCCAGACAAAGACTTTGTAATTGCTTATGTTCTGTCCTGAAAGATCACATAAAAGTCTGGCCTGCAGCCAAACTCCTCAGCATGTGGATATCCAGTTGTCCCAGATCTGTTTGTTAAAGAGGCTATCTCTTCCTCATTGAATTGTCTTAGTATCCTTGGTAAAATCAACAAAGATTTATTTATGGATTCTCAATTATATTTCATTGGTCTATATGTCAGTCCTATGCTATTACTACACTGTTGTGCTTGCTGCAGCTGTGTAATATCTTTTGAAATCAGAAAGTTTGAGTTCTCCAAATGTATTATTTTTTAAGATTATTTTATCTATTTTGGATACCTTGCATTTCCATATGTATTTTAAGATAAGCTTGCCAATTCTTAATTGCCTTCTTAACTATAAAACATTTTTTATCAGAATACTTTATTATAGTCTATATTTTTTTAAAAAATTAAAGCTTGGCTGGGTGTGGTGGCTCATGCCTGTAATCCCAGCACTTTGGGAGGCTGAAGCAAGCAGATCACCAGATGTCCAGAGTTCGAGATCAGCCTGGCTAACGTGGTGAAACCCCGTTTCTACTAAATATACAAAATTAGCTGGGCATGGTGGAGCACGCCTGTAATCCCAGATACTGGGGAGGCTGAGGCAGGAGAATCGCTTGAACCTGGGAGGCAGAGGTTGCAGTGAGCTGGGATCTTGCCACTGCATTCCAGCCTGGGTGACAGAGTGAGACTCGGTCTCCGAAAAAATAAATAAATAAAAAAAATGAGGTATGTCATACATGGCAGCTTTATTAACAGTGATTAAACAGTATAATTACATGGAATACCTCATTTATTATTTTTCTTGTTAAAGAGTGGATTTATTATTAAAGGCTTAATAGAAATCAGGGAGATCTTGGATTAACTACAAAAACATGTATAGACGTATCACCTTATTTATTTGGAATGTTTTGTAATACGGATGGAGTGTAAAGCAATCTGCAGAAATATTTAGAGAATGGAGGTTATTTGGTAGAAAGAAGAGAAACCACAAGGAAGGGTGTTAATGAAATATAACAATTATTATTGAAAAGCAGCAGCAATATTTAATGAAAAATAATTACCAATTTAGAATAAACCTCATGGTTGGTAACTTTAGTCTCCGAACTCTCGATAAAAGGAGAAAGCGATTATTCCATTTTACAGAGATGGGAATTGGAGCTCAGGCATTGGAAGTGATTTACCACAAGTCACACAGTAAATCAGAGACAGCTCTTGATCTTGTCTTCCCTCATCATATGTAATGGTCTTTTCTCTGAACTAGATGTATTCTGTGGATATAAATTATCATTTTACTCAATATGAGGACTTGCCTTTCAGTTTAGAAACAAAATGACATGAGATTTCTTAATTCTATCATATTTGTGGAATTAACCACTTTATGCTGCACACCCAGCTCTTCACATACACTCACACACATACTTTATACACACACACATATATATGTGTGTGTGTATATATATATACATAGTCTAGTCCTTAAAGCATGTATGTGTGTGCGTGTGTGTGTGTGTGTGTGTATACACAAAGGCTTTAAAGATTAGTCAATCACTTTGAAGAACTTAACATCCAGCTGCTTAGATCTCCATACATATTTGAGGCAATATGAGAGCAAAGTAGCAAATAAACAAAAGAAAGTTAATGACCTTCATAACTATCACCATTATCATGATGGTGATGTCATTGCACTTGGCTGTGAAAAGCTTTCTATTTGGTAACAGGAGTCTAAAGCCAAGTCTTAAATTCACTGATATATTTAGTTTGCTAGATATACTATGCAACATGAGATTGGAGGCTACGTTACAGAAGGGTCATGCCCTGTTTATTCCAGAATTCTCAGTGACTATTACATTGCTATGTACTGAATGTGTGCTCAATAATATTAGTTAACTTCAATTAGGGGGGAAAGCATCCACACAGGGAGAACAGCATGTCTAAAATGTTAAGGTTGTCATGGAGAAGAGCGTTGCAAGGATTTGGAATACTGGACAATACTAGGTGACTTTTGATAGTACATTCTCACTCTACATTTCACTGATGTTGTGGAAAATTGTATATTTTTTCCATGGTATCTTTTTCTAACACACATTAGCAGTTTACTTCTCAAATTGTTTCGAAGTGATGCTTGGATCAGATCTCAGATATAAATCTCTCTAGGAATAAGCTAAAAATTTTCCTGGGTGGGAAGATCCTTCCCTATTAATTGCCTGTTAGTAACAGCTGCAAAGAACAGCAAGAGAATTATGCTTGATCTCTATAATGAACATAGGTCAAAAACAAAATTTTTTCTATTCAAGAATTTAGAATGACATATGATGTGTTCATTTCTACCTCATGGTATAGAATAACTTATCCATGCAGAGACAAAAAGGCTTTATAAACTCTCCTATGTTGGCTTTAGCCAGCCATATTACAAGTATATGCTATTGGCCACATGGTAGTTATTATGAGAAGGTATGGTGACTTGGGATAAATTCTGTCCCATAACCGACTCAAGTTTCTTGCCTGCCCAATGCTCATTCAGATATGTCATCTATGTGTGAAATAAAGTTTTCATCTTGAACTATGTGAAATGACAACACTATAGCAGTCATGACACTTAAGAATTAATTTTATCTTGAACAATAGAGAGTATTAGTATAAGAGAGGTTACAAACTGGCGATCCTTGGGCTGATTTTGGCATGCACACACATACATTGCTTTAGCAAGAGTGTGTAGAACTCCACATGGCTGAAAAATTGGAAAAGTCTAGATATTTTACCTAAAAATCTAAATTTATGATTTCCTTTGAACATGGAAGATCTTGCCACATTGTTCTCACGTTCATGCTGGCAGTAGTAAGCTAGAGTTAAGAAGCACCTAGGGCAGGAACTCTAAAACTTACCACAACTTCCACAAATCCTAAGTTTTAAACACCCAGTCACTTCACATATTTATGCAACAGGTTGGTGGCCCCTGTAGGCCAGTGTTTGACACTGCCAAAAACCTTGTTATCTGGGTAAAACAAAGTTTGAATTAGTAAAAGGTTAAAATTACAATACTTTTTAAAGAAAGGTAGCTGTTCTCTTCAAGCACATAATTTCTCATAGCATGAAACTAATTGTTGAATCATAGCTTGAATGTGTCTTACTCCCAGGGTTCTTAGAAATCATCCAGCCAAACTCCCTCATTTTAAATATGGAAAATCTGAGGTCCAACAAGGCTAAGCAATTTGCCTAAGATCTTTATTGAGAGTTTCTAAAATAACTGAGATCATAAATATTTTCATAAATATTTTAACCATTCTGCTAATTCCAGTTAATAGATATATTTTCAAACAGAACATGATTCAAATTATTTTATATTTTAATGATCCACCTCACATTCTCTCTCTTCTCAGAAGTCTTCCTTGACTAGTCTAACTTACCAGGGCGTCCCATCCTATGAACTACTTAAGAATGTATAATCCGTACGTCACAGTTGGACACTTAATCATTACTTAACTTCAGTGTATGCTTGTTAATCCAATGAGGTTATGAATTCCAGAAGGGCAGGAACAATATTGATATTCCTTTTCCCCATAATAGCATCAAGAATATAGTTGAGCACTTACTAAGTGCTTGATTAATAGTCATTGGGTTGAAAGGAATTGAATTGAATAACCATGGCTATAGCTCAAATCAAGAAACCCCATTTACTTGGATGTGCATAAAATAGCCAATCCCCTTCCTCCAATAGAGCAGGTGCAATACTTTAGCTGAAATACCAGGTTCGCTTTTTGTTCTTTATCCTCCAGCCACTGGCCAGCCCTGGACTCTAAGACATCAAGATATCAAGAGATATTCCTTTGACTAGAAAAATCAAAGAAAGCTCTTTGGCAAGTAACCTAGTGGAGAGATCTGGCAGATACTATCTTAACCTAATTGTCTTTTTTTTAACATTTAGAATTCCACAGTACTTTTACTGTACCGTTTCACAGCCTGTACCACTTTGTACCTTGTATTGCAACTTTCTTTTTTTTTTTTATTATACTTTAAGTTTTAGGGTACATGTGCACAATGTGCAGGTTACATATGTATACGTGTGCCATGTTGGTGTGCTGCACCCATCAACTCGTCATTTAACATTATGTATATCTCCTAATGCTATCCCTCCCCCCTCTCCCCACCCCACAACAGGCCCCGGTGTGTGATGTTCCCCTTCCTGTGTCCATGTGCTCTCATTGTTCAATTCCCACCTATGAGTGAGAACATGCAGTGTTTGGTTTTTTGTCCCTGCGATAGTTTGCTGAGAATAATGGTTTCCAGCTTCATCCATGTCCCTACAAAGGACATGAACTCATCATTTTTATGGCTGCATAGTATTCCATGGTGTACATGTGCCACATTTTCTTAATCCAGTCTATCATTGTTGGACATTTGGGTTGGTTCCAAGTCTTTGCTATTGTGAATAGTGCCGCAATAAACATACGTGTGCATGTGTCTTTATAGCAGCATGATTTATAATCCTTTGGGTATATACCCAGTAATGGGATTACTTTATATTATAACTATTAGTGGTAATCGAGTAGGACCTTACAGAATAAAAAGAGTTTACATAGACCAATGTAACAGAGTAGAGAACCCAGCTGTAAATCCATGCATTTAAAACCAACTCCTCTTCAACAAAGGACATGGATGGAGCTGGAGGTCTTTATCCTTAGCAAACTAACACAGGAACAGAAAATCAAAAACTGCACGTTCTCACTTATAAGTAGGAGTTAAATGGTGCGAATACACGGACACATAGAGGGGAACAACACCAACTGGGGCCTTTTGAAGGGTGGAGGGTGGGAGGAGGGACAGAATCATGAAAAATAATTGATGGGTACTAGGCTTAATACCTGGGTGATGAAATAAACTGTACAACAAACCCCCATGACACAAGTATACCTATGTAACAAGCCTGCACATGTATCCCTGAACTTAAAAGTTTAAAAAATTGTAAAAGTAAAAACAAAACAAAACAAAACAAAAATGGTGCCAAGAGAATACAATGGGAGGACAATGTTTTCAATAAATTGTGCTGGGAAAATTGGATATTCATATGCAGAAGAATGAAACTACACCCCTATCTCTCACCATACAAAAAAATCAATCAAAATGGATTAAAGACTTGAGTGTAAGCCCTGAAATTATTAAATTGTTAGAAGAAAACATTTGGAAAATTCTCTGGGACGTTGTTGCGGAAAGACTGTTTTGTGTAAGACCCTGAAAGCACAGGCAACCAAAGCAAAAATAGACAATTGGAATTACATCAAGCCAAAAAGCTTCTGCACAACAAAGAAAATAATCAACAAAATAAAGAGACAATCCATAGAATGGGAGAAAAAAATTTCAACCTATCCATCTGACAAGGGATTAATAACCAGAGTATAGAAGGAGTACAAACAAGTCAATTGCAAAAATAATAGTAATAATAACCCACAAATAATCTGATTTAAAAATGAGCAAAGATATGAACAGTCTCCAAAGAAGACATAAAATGACGAAGAGGTATATGAAAAGGTGTTCAACATAATTGATCATCAGAGAAATGCAAGTGAAAACCACAATGAGATATCATCTCACCCCAGTTAAAATGGCTGGTATCAAAAAGTCAGGTAATAACAGATGCTGGCAAGGATGTGGAGAAAGGGGAACTCTTGTTACACTTGTTGGTGGGAATGTAAATGAGTACAGCCACTATGGAGAATGGTATAGAGGTTTCTCAACAAACTAAAAATAGGACAACCATATGGTCCAGCAATTCCACTACTGGGTGTATATTCAGAAAAAAGAAACTCAATATATCAAAGAGATACCTGCACTCCCATGTTTACTGCAGCAATATTCACAATAGACAAGATAAGGAACTTAGCTGCCCGTCAACTTAAGTGCCCATCAACAGATAAGGAAAAATAAAAATGTTTATATATAGAAAATGAAATTTTATCCAGCCATAAAAATAATGAAATCCTATCATTTGCAGCAACATAGATGAAACTAAAGGTCATTATGTTACATTAAGTGACATGAGCACAGAAAAGCAAATACTCACGTGAGAGCTAAAAATGTTGATCTCATGAAGACAAAGAGTAGATTGGTTGTTACCAGAGGCCAGGAAGGGGAGGATGGAGGAGGAGAAAGGAGGAAAAAAAGAGTATAAATGCATTTATTACTAGTGAACTGTACACTTAAAATGATAAAGATTGTAAGTTATATACGTATATTTTACTTAAAAATATATTTTAAAAATAAAAAGAGTTCAATCAGGCAAAGAGGATAGTAGATGGATATCCAAATCAAAGGTAACAATGCTGAATTCACAAGTTCAAGAGAGCCTGGAAAGAGTAAATCCTCAGCATTTCTAGGAGCATCTAACTATACATACATCATTTCTTATTTGTAGTTTGTCACTTCTAGATCAGAAGTTCTGCTCTTTGTTACCCTGGAACTGCTAGACAATTCTTCATACACCATTGAAGGTTGGGAAATAACAAAAGAAATGATAATCAAACACAGGAAAATACATGTTTCTGTGTGTTTTTTGTTTGTTTTTGTTACATAAAGTATAGTTCCTCTGGCATTGCTTGGGGAGAAGGGGGTGTCATTTCTGGGGATAAAGCTAGAAGAATTATTTTTCTTTTGCTCCCCTTACCCACTCAAAATAATAAAATTTTGTTTGGAGGCCTTGGATTTAAACACTTCCCTGATCATTGCTATTTTGCCATAGCAATTTTTTTAATAAGAAATGAGTAACTTAATTCTCTGTATGATCTATTTTAGTATTAACTAAAAGCTTAGATGGTATATTGGTATATTAAATCAAATTTGAGAAACTTCAGAAGATGATGACTATTATATTTGGCTTGTGATTTTCAGTTTGCTGTGGGATTGTCAACTACTCGATTTTGATACTGACAGCTCATTTCAAATGTAAAATCATAAATACACTGTGTCAGTTTTGATTTCATAATGTAAAAATTAGACCTGCCCTATCATGCTGTTTTGCAATTACTCTGACAGATGTTGACCCAACTTACTATAAAATGACCTGTTTTACTTCATTATTTCTTCATTATTCCTAGGCCTTATTCTGGCAATTTAAAGTCTATCTTAAAATTTCTTAGACAGAGTCTCCTGTTTTCTTGTGAAGAAGTTTATTATAATCAGTGTAGTTATTTCTGAGTTTACTGAAAACTGAGGCTGTACATATTTAGATCATTCATAAAAATAGTGTTAGAAGTGTCAAATTATTGCTTGGAAACTTACATATTGGGGCTTAACTATTCTAGATACATGTATGGCTAATTTGCTAATGAGGTAGGAACCTCTGAGGTTTCTCTGCTACCTATGTTAGCCCTTTAGCCTAGTAGCTCAAGAGAGCAGAACATAGAGAACCATGAGTCAGAAAGCTTGTGTATAAAATAAATGGAGAAATAGACTTCAGAGCAGAGGGGTAGCAACAGTAGCAACAGTTAGCTTGACTGGGGCCTATATGCTTTTGTCCCTTTGTCCTTCTACTCTCAAGCATTTATCAATTACCATATTCTAGGGACTGTCACATTCTATAGTCTAAGTAATCTCCTAGATAATTGAAATACGAAGATAAATGATACAGGCCCTTAAGGAGATGCAGTTATGTAAAAAAGATAGACAGAAATTCATTGTTACTTAAAGATTTTTATTATAGGCACAGCATGGATAAAATATTTGTGAGTGATTTAGGT
Organism: Gorilla gorilla gorilla; assembly: GCF_029281585.2. Taxonomy (NCBI): domain Eukaryota; kingdom Metazoa; phylum Chordata; class Mammalia; order Primates; family Hominidae; genus Gorilla; species Gorilla gorilla. The sequence continues at coordinate 133,331,543 of NC_073247.2, forward strand.
TACTTAGATGTAGTTGTCGTGGAGGTCTTCACGCATAGTGCTTAGCACATACTACCCAGTGGTAACAGCTAAAATATATTGAGTGTTTACTATAAGCTCATCACATGTACAAACTTTCTTAATTCTTACAACAACCCGATAAACTAGGTACTCTTATTGTCCTCATTTAATCGAAACTGAGGCAAAAAGAGGTTAAATAACTTGTCCATGGTCCCATAGCTAGTAAACAGTATAGTGAGGATTTGAGCCCAGGCAGCTCCAGAGACTGTGTTCTTAATTACCATACTGCACTGAATCTCATTAAATTTTAGCTGATATATTTTGATTATTATCTGAAATTCTTTGCTTGAAGTGCCATTGTCAGTTGGTTGATATCAAAGTGTGATTTTTCTTTGTTTTCCACATTGATGGAAATTTTGTAATTTCTATGCTATTATGAAATAAAGAATATTATGAACTGTTTTACATTTTATAAGATGGTGATGATGATGACAATGATAATGATAATAATTACTATGTGCCAGGCGCTGTTAAAAATGCTTTACATTTCTTAACACATATATTCACACAACAACCCCATGAGATAGGTACAATTATTATCCCTATATTACACATCAGAAAACTCAACTAAAGAAACTAACTTATTCCGGGTCATACAGCTAAAAAGCAACAAAGTAGAGATTCAAACCCAGGCCTTTTGCTTCCAAAGCCCATATGTGCATCCTTCACAGTACACATTTCATGAAATTTAGACAGTTCTATCATATTATTTTTCTCTTTATGGAGGGAGGAATATGTGCCCTCCACCCATATCCCCCTGCAAAGTTACTCCTGGTTCCTCCATTCTGCTTAGGAGAGCATAGTGGCATCTAGGAGATCGAGTGTCTAGAGCATATCCACACATATATCTCTTTCAGTTCCTTTGGTATAGAAGGTGTATGAACAGAATCTTCTCTTTGGGATTGGCCTTTCCTGGCATGGTGTATGTGGGGCAGTGGGGACAGTAATAGCTCTGAAGGAAGGACATAGAAAGTGTCAACAAACACATATTGTATATATACTTTGTGTCAGGCCCTTTTCTAGCATTGAGGCTATAGCATTAAACAAGACAGATAAGATTCCTTACTTGAGAGGCTGAGGCAGGAGAATTGCTTGAACCTGTGAGGCAGAGGTTGCAGTGAGTCGAGATTGCACCACTGCACTCCAGCCTGGCTGACAGAGCGAGAATCTGTCAAAAAAAAAAAAAGATCCTTTGCTCTCATATAGTTTGCATTCTAGTGAAGAAAGATGAACAATAAGCAAAATGCCACCTGTGTCATGCAAAAAAGTAGCCCAGAGAATAGGAATAGAGAATATCAGGAAATGGAAGGAGATGCTATTATTTTAGATAAGATTGTTAGGTCAGGGCTCACTGAGAAGAGGATATTTAATTTAAAAGATTAAGGATATGTTCACAGAAAAACTTGTACATGAAAGTTCATAGCAGTATTATTTATAATATTAAAGATGTTGAAAGAAGCCCAATGTCCATCACTTGATGAATGGGGAAACAAAGTGTGGTACATTCATAAAATGGGATATTAGCCATAAAATGGAACAAAGTTTGATGTATGCTACATCATGAATGAACCTCAAAGACATTCTAAGTGAAAGAAGCTAGACACAAAAGGACACATGTCGTACAATTCTATTTGTATGAAATGTCCAGAATAAGCAAAATCATAGAGACATAAAGTAGATTAGTGCCTGCCAAGGTCTGAGGACAGTGGGTAGAGAGTGACTGTTACTGTGTATGGAGTTTTTTTGGTGGTGATGAAAGCATTCTCAATTTAGACAGTGGTGATGGTTGTAAAACCTTGTAAATATACTAAAAACTACTAAGTGATATACTTTTAAATAGTGAACTTGATAGTAAGTGAATTTTATCAACTGAAAAAGCCCCTCAAGACAAAGTCAGATTTGGGCAAGGTCTGAGCAAGTGTGGCTCAGTGAAGTCTTTCTAAAAGCAAGCAGGCTGCCCTTGGAAGTAAAAGGAGGTGGTAGGAACCCAGAGATTCTTCCAGGCTGAGGCCTATTTTCCAGCTATAAAGGCCACAGCTCCTGAATATGGTGCAGGTGAGTCCCAGGACTCTCAGTGGATCACTGAGAGTCATGGTGTCGCAAAGATCTCTTAGAACCGTCTAGCCATTTTTGGGCACAGCACACAAGTCTGTCCCAGTGTTGAGTGCCTCACTGAATAGTGCTTTACACAGATTAAAAAAAAAAAAAAAACTGTGGCAAAGCCATTCCCAGATGGCTGTTTTTTTTTTTTTATGACAGTGCCTTGATGTTCAGATTCATAGTCATAACTACAGTGTGTTGCTCTTACAAGCACGGACTGAAAACTCCATTGTTGCTCTAGAGATCTGGCTAACTCCACCCCATATACCAAGTTTTCAGAGGTAAGAGATTGATGAATATACTATATTCACATATTTAATAAAACAAAAGCCAGAAAGGACCTTGTCAAAAAACACTTGCTGGCAAATAATTTATATCACTTCTACATAGCATCCTGTTTACACTATGTATAATATTGACGTTATCTATTATAATTGTGGATACACTAATGTCAAACTTATTCTTTAACATTTAAAAGTTAGTGTTTCTGTCCATCAATTGATGAATGAAAAAATTATAAAATATCCATACAATGGAATATTTTAACAGACAAAAAGGAATGAAGTACTGATATATGCTACAAAAAGAATTAACCTGGAAAATATTATGCTTAAGTGAAAGAAGGCAGACACAAAAGTTCACATGTTATATAGTTCCATTTGTGTGAATGACAAGAATAGGCAACTCTATAGAGACAGAAAGTGTGTGTGCCAGTGTGTGAGGACAGGGGAGGAATGGGGAAGTAACTCCTTAATAAGTACAGGGTTTCCTTTTGTTAAATTAAGTTTGGCCTAAAGTTGCCCCCTTACATATTTTAAGTTTGACCTAAAGGTTTCTCCATACATAGTGAACTGCAGCCTAACCAGATGTATGAACAGACTCTAACCTAGGCTTGTGCAAATCACTGAGTTTTGGCCACTCAAAGGCAGCCAACTGTTTAAGTCTGGTTCAAATAAGGCAAACGCCAAGCTGTAACCAATCCAATTGTTTCTGTACCTTACTTCTTCTGTTTCCTGAATGTCGCTTCCCTTTTTCTGTCCATAAATTTTCCACCACGTGACTGCACTGGAGTATCTGTGCATCTTCTGTGATTCTGGCGGCTGTTACACAGACCTTTCTTTGCTCAATTAAACTCTATTAAATTTAATTTGTCTAAGGTTTTTAGCACTCATGAAGTGATGAAAAGTTTCTTGAATTAGACAGTGGTGATGGCTGTGGAACTTTGTGTATATACCAAAACCACTGAATAGTATACCTTAAAATGGTGAATATGATAGTATGTAAATTATCTCAATAAAATGTATTTAAAAAATACTTCCAAAAATGGTGAATGAAGTAAAGGAGACAGTCATACAAATAGCTCAAGAAAGACAGTTCAAGACAGAAGAAATAGCCAGTGCAGAGACTTTGACTTAAACTCTAGTGAAATTGGAAGTCATTGAAGATTTGAGTAGAGGGGAAACATGATCTGATTTGGGATTTTTAAAGTATTATTCCAGATTTTGTATAGAGAAGAGAATGCAGAAATGCAAGGTGTGAAACAGGGAGACTACTTAGGATTATTAGGATTATTGCTTTTGCAATAATCCAGGCAAAAAATTATTATAGTTTTGATAAAGTATTAACAGTGGAGGCAATAAGAAATGCTTAGATTTAAGAATACATTTTTAAGTTTGAGACAACAGGATTTCCTGATAAAGTTGACGTGGAGTATAAGAGAGAGTCAGTGATGACTCCCACTTCTTTGGCCCAAGCAGCTAAAAGAAGGGAGTGGCCTTTTACTGACAGGGAAAAGATTATGGTAATTATAGCCTAAGGATAGGTATTTTGGACACATTACATTTAAGATGGCTTTTAGTTATTCAGTGGAAATACACCTGTATAGGATATAGGCTGTATCTCTTCTGATTGGCCAATGTCCATGCAATACTGATCCTTAAATATTTTAATATAGTCTCTGTATATGAGTCTTGTATATGAGTTCAAGGAAATCGTCTCAGCCAACTATATAATCTGAGCATTTCATCAACATATGTATGTATTTTTAAGCCATGGGTCTAACTTTCTCAATACATTTACTCTTTAATGGAGAGTAAGGAACAAATAATCCTACCTCTTTGCTAAGGGGCACATGGATTGTGAGAGAGAGAATATGTTCTACTAGGGAGGCTTGCATATCAAGGGGGGACAAAGCTCTATCTATTTGAGCTGACTGGTGTAGTTTTAAATTGGATCTTTTCTCATTGCTAAAAAGAAAAGTAGTCTTTCTCCCTCCCTTTCTCAGCACATTTCTGTGAGAAACCTATTGTTTGTGGATCCTTCCTCTGTCCCTTTGATGGCTCTGTAGATATTTTTAAAGTCTAGGTAAGCTTCTTTCCAGCTTCACAACTGAGGAGTTTTCTTAAGGGCCTAGAAGCCATCTCTTTAAGAGGTAAACATCAAGTAATATAGTGTCCCTATCCCCCTGATGCTATAGGAGTGCCTTGCTCTGAGTTGTAACCACATATTTGTCTTAGTGATAGAAGTTATATTATTCCTTCATATGAAGGCAATTAGCTAACAAAAATGGCTACCTTAGTTGCCAGGTCAATTTGGGATGAACTGTAAAAGAATATATAACAAATGGTGTTGTAATGTCCTTTTATAGGAGCACAAGTTACCTTTAATTTTGAGAACATATATATAACAGATTGTAGCCAGTAGGTGTTATATAGGGTGGAATTTCTTTCTTTTTTGTAATCTCCTAGCTGATTGCCTATGATGCATATTGCAATCTGGTTTAGGTCTAATTCAATAATAAAGTGGTTTTCTTTCCTTTATACATCTTTTCTTTTCTTTTTTTTTTTTTTTTTTTTTGAGATGGAGTTTTGCTCTGTTGCCCAGGCTGGAGTGCAGTGGCGCGATCTCGGCTCACTGCAAGCTCCACCTTCCGGGTTCACGCCATTCTCCTGCCTCAGCCTCCTGAGTAGCTGGGACTATAGGCGCCTGCCACCACGCCCGGCAAATTTTTGTATTTTTAGTAGAGACGGGGTTTCACTGTGTTAGCCAGGATGGTCTCGATCTCCTGACCTCGTGATCCACCCGCCTCGGCCTCCCAAAGTGCTGGGATTACAGGCGTGAGCCACCGCGCCCGGCTATACATCTTTTCAAGATGATTCTCTGCCTCAACAGGATGTCTTTAATTTGCTCAACACTGGCAATAAAGGAGCACTATTCTCCAGGAGCTTACAATCTGGTGGAGAAAGCTAGACAAATAAGCAGGTAATTAAATAATTAAATAGTGGGATTAAGTGGTGTGTTTAAGGAATAACAGTGTTATGATAAAATTAAAGAGGGATATTTAACACAGTCTTTGAGAGTCAGATGAGGCTTCCTGGAGGAAGGATATCTTAGCTGAGACCTAAAGAACTAAAAATTAAAACAATTGAATTCATGGAGATAGCAAGTAGAAGGATGGTTACCAGAGGCTGGGAAGGGTAGTGGGGGGTGGGAGGAGGCAGGATGGCTAATGGGTAAAAAAAAAATAGAAATAATAAATAAGACCTAGTATTTGCTAGCACAACAGGGCGACTTTAGTCAATAATAATTTAATCTTACATTTAAAAATAACTAAAAGAATATAATTGGATTGTTTGTAACACAAAGGATAAATACTTGAGGGGACGGATACCCAATTCTCCATGATGTGAATATTATGCATTGCATGCCTGTACCAAAACATCTCATGTATCCTATAAATATACAAACCTACTAAGTATCCACAAAAATTAAAAAACATAAAAGAATGAGTAAGAATTAGAGCACTCTGGATATGAAAGAAGAAATGAATATGTGTACAGCTGTGTGCAGTTTAGTATGATTATAGGGTGAAATAACACTACGTGTATTTAATATAGAAGTGGTTAGTGACAAGAGATAAGACTAGTACTTGCATGCCTTATGAAGACATTTTAACTGAACTCAGTAGGCAATGGGAAGACTTAAGGCAAGGCAGGAGGTGACATGATCAGATTTCTGCTTTAGAAAAGTCAACGAGTGAGTCTCCAGTATAAAAAGTAGTTTGGGGTGGGGCCGGGTGGCTCACACCTGTAGGCCGAGAGGGGAGGATCACTTGGGGCCAGGAGTTCGAGACTAGCCTGGCCAATATGGCTAAACCCTGTCTTTACTAACAACATAAAAATTAGCCAGGGGTGGTGGTGCACACCTGTAATCCCAGCTACTTGGGAGGCTGAGGCACGAGAATCACTTGAATCCGGGAGGCAGAGGTTGCAGTGAGCTGAGATTGCACCACTGCACTCCAGCCTGAGTGATAGAGTGAGACTCTGTCTCCAAAGAAAGAGAAAAAAAAAGAACAGTAGTTTGGAATGGAAAAAGACTGAATGCAGGGAGACTTGTTGAGAGGACTATGCAATGGTCTAGGTAAGAGGGAAGGGTAACTCCTTCTAGGGAAGTGATGTAAAAATGGAGAATAATAATGTATTCCAGGGATATTTAGGAGGTACAATTCAACTGGTGTTGTTTAGATGAAGAGGATGAGGCAGAGGGAGAAATTATAGTTCCCACAGGCACATTCTTTCCAAATTCCCGTGCTTGGAAATCCTGTTTTTAAAATATTGAACTCATGTTGGCTTGTCCCTCAAGTTACTCATGTTATGTGAAACATAAATGATACCCAGCAGTAGAATGGGCCCCCACACACATTTTCTTGAGCAACATGAGATAAGGGCTCATGTTCAAATTTTCTTTTACCCTAAAGACCACAAGTAAATGGATCGTACTTGGCAGTACATTTCAGAGCAGTTCACCCTTTTTCAACTAAAACCCAAACTGATTTAAATACATCACGTTTGAGAGACATGAATTTTGTTGTTAAGGTCACAGATGCCAAAGGCAGCCCAAAGCAGAATACATTATCAAATAAACAATTAGAAATACAAATATTTATCCAAAGTAGCCATATATAGCATTCTGTTGATCATTATAAAATGTAGCATCTGGGGTAAGAGAGTTTAGAAATAGGTAAGAAAGTAAAAGTCATAATATAAAATGTAACCCAGTAATTTTACATTTTCACTTAACACAGTAGGCCATGAAGAGCAAAATTTATTGTATCCAGTATGGTAGGGAAATGGAGTAAAATAGATAATGGCCTTCAAAATTATTCTCAATTAACCAGAATATACAGACAACATTATTATTGACTATAATTTCATCTATAGTTTTCAGCAATTCTTGCACAAAGTAGTCATTTAAAACTGTTTATTAAATAAGTATATGGGATGTGCATTAGCAGTTACCAAACATGATATAAAATAATTGATTAAGTGTACATAAACCATAACTAGACCATAGCCTATCATGATTACTTTTATAATTCAGTAGGTACTTTAGAATATTTTAAGAGTTTAGGGTCATGATAGTTAACATCAATGATTATTGACGTCTATTTTTGTTAGAAATGAAAAAGTGTTAAGTCTTTCCTTGGCACAGGACAAGCCCAGGAAGATTAACTTTTTAGTAAATTATTGTCATCATTCTGCTTAGTTACTACTTGACTTTCATAGTTGCCAAGGTGCTGAAATTACACTTATTTGAATGTCCTAATGGTTTGGCTTTAATACAAGCAAATATGTCTTGGCCTTTTGAGTTTCAAGACATATTCCCAAGACTTACAAGGTGTTTTATTAAATAATAAGTATTTCCTAAACATGGAATACTGTAATGCTTAACATCTAACCTCAGTTGATTCAAGAGTTTGCTATGAGAACTGACACTGTATCAGACAAAATAATAGTGTTGTTACCAGAATTACTTTAGTCAGTGTTTTCTTCCATGCCAAAATAAATGACATTAAAGTGGTACACATTTATGCAAGCTTATCTTTTCAAAAGGAAACACTTGAACAGTCATTATCTACTTAATGATAAATATTGTATGCTTTAAATCATGCCTGTAATCCCAGCACTTTGGGAGGCTGAGGCGGGCGGATCACGAGGTCAAGAGATTGAGACCATCCTGGCCAACATGGTGAAACCCCGTCTCTACTAAAAATACAAAAATTAGCTGGACATGGTGGTGCGCACATGTAGTCCCAGCTACTCGGGAGGCTGCAGCAGGAGAATCATTCGAACCCAGCAGGCAGAGGTTGCAGTGAGCCGAGATCGCACCAGCGCACTCCAGCCTGGTGACAGAGCAAGACTCAGTCTCAAAAAAAAAAAAAAATAATAATAATAATCTTTGTATTCTATTCACACAGTTTTAAAAATTTGCTTTAACAAGGTTAGTTCCAAAAATAAGGCTATGTACAAGTTTTTAACAACATAATAGATTTTTTTTTTAATGGCTGTGTATCAGTCAAAGTATTACCAGGAGACAAGATCTAACTCACTGTTTCAAGAGACTACTTAGAGACTAAGGGAACTAATTAGGGATGTGAAAGTTACCAGTAATGAACCACAATAAGAAGCCGTTTCCTCCTTTAAGTTTGAAAATGCAAGGTGAGAGAATGGCGTTATTGAAGTTCAGAGAGAATTTGGAGCTGTGGAAGAGGGGCCACTCCATAAGAACTGTGACCATGGAGGAACCACAGTGAAACACGGGAAGGGAATGTGGGTGGGGCTAAATGTAGGATCCTCTCTTCTCAGACTTCTTTCTCTACCTCTCTTCCAGCCTTCCAATCTCCTGCTGGTGCCACCTAACTAGAAGTGAGAACCTAATTAAAAGCCTGGAAACGAGTTCCAGTAATTATTTTAGAAAAGATGAGCCTTCCAAGAGCACAGAGCAGATCAAGAAAGGGTAGAGAATGGATCTGCAGAAGAGAAGATAGGGACAAACAGGGAATAAGTATCACAGCTTCAGAAGGTGAACATCTTTCTTCTTGAACACATCTGGGCTTCAAACCAATTTTTGAAAGCAAATAATGCCAGCTTCTATTTTAATGCACTAGTCAGGTATCTTGGGATCTTTGAAATCCTAAAACTTAAGAGACTGAAAACAACCAGTTTGAAACACACAATGTGAGGACAACAATTCTTCCAAATGGGTAGAAGAACTAAAGTAGCACTTTTCAGAGTGACTAAGATCCACTTTGCTTATAAATCAGTATTTGAAATATCTGTAGATCATTTTGTGTTTTAGTGTTTTTATTCCCTATTTTTCTTGAAATAAAAAGCCCTTTCAGTTTATAATTTGTTTAGAAAAATAGAAGCTTTCTTATTATATGGAATATGGCAGTGCAAGTGTACTGATAAAGTGGTAACTAATGTTCATTGTCAGTATTGGGAGAAAAATCTGGTGTGAAAAGATTGGCACCAAATCAGAGTGTACGTGCCCTATCTACAGAGGGCAGTCACTAATCAATGACAGATTATTATTATTGTTTATCAAATGCTTAATATGTACCAGGCTCTCTTGGTATATTATCTAATTTAGTCCTAATAACAATTATATGAATTAGATATCATTATCTTCCTTTTGCAGATGAGGAAATAAAAACTCAGAAATAAAATAACTTCTGTGCAGGGATGTGAGTTTAGTTTTGTCAGATTTTATAAGTTTTCTTTTTTTAAAAAAAAACCATTTTATTGTTATTTATTTTCCTTTTTTTCTTTTTTATTCAGCCATTATTTCTTCATATAAGATCTCTGCTTCTTTCCCTGCTTTTTGTCCTCTGATTCTCATAATGCAAATATTAGTCTCCTTTGAAGTTCACCATAAGTCCCTTAGGCCATCTTTGCTTTAGTTTATTCTTATTTTATATAAAAGAGTATTTTTATTTTTAATTTTTGTGGGTACATAGTAGGTATATATATATATATATGTATATATGGAATATATGAAATATTTTGTTACAGGCATACAATGTGTAATAATCACATCAGGATATATGAGGTATTCATTACCTGAAGCATTTATCATTTCTTTTTGTTACCAACATCCTAATTATACTCTTTAGTTATTTAAAAATGTATAATGGATTATTGTTGACTGTAGTTGCCCTGTTGTGCCATCAAATACTAGATCTTATTCATTCTATCTAAGTATACTTTTGTACCAATTAACCATCCCACTTTCCCCACCTGCGTCCCCACTGCCTTGCAGCCTCTGGTAACCATCATTCTACTGTCTATCTCCATGAGTTTGTTTTAATTTTTACCTCCCAAAGATTAGTGAGAACATGTGAAGTTTGTCCTTCTGTGCCTGGGTTGTTTTACTTAACATAATTTCCTCCAGTTCCATCCATGTTGTTTCTAATTACAGAATCTCATTCTTTTTTATAGCTGAATGGTAATTCATTGTGTATATAGCCCCCTTTTCTTTATCCATTCATCTATTGATGCTCACTTCAATCATTCTTGTTTTTTTCTCCTTTGACTCAATGATTTCAAATAATCTGTCTTCAAGTTTGCCGATTCTTTTTACTAATAAAATCTACCGTTAAACCTCTCTAATGAATTTTTTGGCTCAGTTATTTTCCAATTCCAAAATTTATGTTTGATTCTTTCTAAGTAATTATCTCCTTATTGATATTTTATTTTGTTCATTCATTTTTTCCTGATTTTTTTTGGTCTATCTGTTTTCTTTTAAGTTATTGATCATTTTATGACAGTTATTTCAAATTCTTCTTCGGGCAGTTCATAGATTTGCATTTCTTTAGGTCTGATTTCTGGAATTTTATCTTATTCCTTTAATTGGGCCATGTTGCTTGTTCCTTTGTATGGCTCACTAATTTTTGCCGCAGTTTCGGCATTCGAAATAACAATAGTCACTCCCGATCGTTATACAGGGGAAGACCTTTGGCAATCTTCCCTGCTGGAAATTCTAGGACCTCTCAGACATTTTCTCATGTCTTACTTCCCCTTGCATCTGCCCCTGGGGCTGCAGCTCGAATGTGCTCCTTGCCTCTGTTCTCAGCAGTTTCCAAATTGGTATCAGTCCTATCAGCAGTCCATGTCAGGTGGAACAGAAAACAGTCCCTCAGGTAGCACCCACAGAAGCCAGTACATTGTTGGGTCTATGGTCCACTCTCTTGTTTTTGTCCTGAGGGAGAAACCTCATTATGGCAGATTTCTTCCCAGTTGCTCCACATTGTGCTATATGGGAGACAGACATAAAAGGTTGTGCCAAATGTTACAAAGTTGCTTATTCCTTTTGTTGGAATCCATTCTTGTTTTTACAGTTGCCTGAGTACTTTAGCTTCTCACCAGGTCTCTACAGTTCTCACAGAGGTATTCTGGCACATATATTGTTGTTAACCCAGTGTCTCTGTGAAGGGAGGAAGGGCTGTAGCTTGCTATTTCACTCTCTTGAATATTCTTAGTTATTCTGAATACCACTAACGTTATTTGTATCCATAGGGTGATTATTGGTCTACAGTTGACACCAACCCCAGACTGAAACAGAGACAGAGAAGCTAAAACTGTTGCATGTTTACCTGTGAGTCCTGGGGGTGGGGATGATTTAACACTTATTTAGCCTAATTATAGTGAATTCTCTAACATTTGAACCAGGGAGTCATATCATTCCAAAAGCACTCTTAAGTGTGGATTGAGGGGTTTGACACTGAAGGAGATACCAGATCAGATCTTCGCTCTGCTCTGGGCCTTAATACTATCTATGAAGAAGTCTCTCTCACTCATGAGATTCAGATTATTAATAACTAAGGGTAATTCCTATATCTTGTTCTTCCAGGGTTTAACGCCACTCTATACCCCAAATTAGACACCAATCCAACCCCTTGTAGGAGTTTTCTAGAGAACTGGGGACATTGGCCCATCAGTATGTGAAACCTCTATATTTTTCCCCCAGATCAATCAAAGAGTTGTTCTTGCAGCTAGAGGGGGGTAGTTGTGGTGGAAGGGTTACTTTTTATTGTACGGTAGAATAACCTCAAGTAACATCGCCAATTATATTTTCATCCTCATACATTAAGAGGGCATTTGAGCCAGTCTCCAATTTAGTAATAGAAGGAACAAAAGCATAATTTTAAGGGTAGGGATTCCAGAGACAATCCAGTTGGGTTCAAATCTGTACTTTTCTATGTACTGGCTGCATAACCTTAGGTAGGTTAAATAACTTTTCTATGCCATCTGTAAAATAGGGGTCATGATAATACCTACCTCACATAGTTGGAAGGATTAAATGAGTTATACGTAAAGCACCTGTAAATGTGCCTGGCATATAATAAGTATGCATTAGCTATTATCAATATTGAAAATTTTTAAAGAAAGGATACTTGAGCACTTCCACCCTGAGGCCCCTTGTGGATTGGCATTATGAACTACCTTACTATGGTCAGCTCTCCTCTTGCAGTATTTACGATTAAGAATCTCTTCTTTATTGGTCAATGTATGCAAACAAACTAATTTCTGTATACAACTATATCACTGATTTATGTTGAAAGTACAAAGGTGCTGTCATGAATTCAATATACAGTGTGACAAGAAATGGTTTGACCCAGTAGAAGTGACACACCTTCCCTTTATCTCTGTTTTCCCTTTCCACTTCATTCAGGTATAATTGTGTTCTAGAATGTACCCTGGACTAAGGGCCTAATACATCCCTTTATAGCTATGTTACTGAGTAAACAGCCTCTCTGAGTAAGCATTCATCTCATTTATAAAATGGTATTGAACCATCCCTTACTGCCTGGTAGGGTTGTAGTTAGTGAGGCAATAAGATAGTGGAAAATTATATCATTACATTGCAAGGAAAGATGAATGTAATGCATGCTTAATTTCATCTATACCACATAGCTACTCCAGCACTACTCCTACCACCACCATGGCTTATTCCTATTTTTCCTTCATGTCATTTCTCCAGAAAACATTTCCCTAAATAGTCCAAACTAGACCATTTTCATTATGTTTTATAGTATCATTCTGTTTATTTTTACATTACTTATCATGATTTGTAATTATAATTTTATTTATTGATTAACCAGTTTAATGTCTGTATCTTTTAGTGTGATGCCCCCTCATTTGTGGTCATTATGCAATAGTGTGGTAGCATTTTATGGAGTTTTGAGGGTAATTGGGGAGTGAGGTTCAACTTTCTTTTTTTTTTAACTTTCTATTTCCCAAAAGCAACATAGCTACAGACCATTTTAATGTGCCACTTATGCTACCTGTTCTACTCTTTTTATTTTCCTTCCTCCACTGGAACTCATTTTTTCCCTTCTCATTTCTCCTCAGATGCAGACGTGACCTGGGTAGGGGGAGAATTTTTAAAAAGGACTCAGAGTTTAGAAAACACAAACAGGCCACCTTGATTTCTTTTCTTCTTTCCTGCTTCAAGTCCTGTGTGATGTAAATACTATAGCGTGGAAATATCCTGCTTGTGGGCTTGTAATTCTTTCAAAATACTGCCAATGGTTAACACCATCACCTATTCTAGCTATAATAAGGAAATTAAGCAGTGCATTTTTTTTAGGTTAGTAAATGGGATCTTTAGGACTCTCAAAACAAAAGGTTGACAGTTTAAAGGAACATGTGTTCAGAGTGGGAACACAGGCTGTGAACTAAACTCCTATGAGGAAATAAATTAATGTATTTGCCTGGAGACTTTCTGTGCCTGAGGTTGACGAATTGATGAATTCTACATGCTTACCCTTTCTCTCAGTCACTCCATGAAATTTCTAAAAAATATCCACTAGGATGTCTTCCATTTGGGTTCTTCAAATGTATGACTTGAATCAGCAGGTTTTAAAAAAATCTCTGTCACATGTATCTCTCTTATTAGAATCCAGAAACCACAGAGAGGCTTATTGCTTATCTATGTGGAAATTGTAAAGAAATAAAAAGGAAAGAGATGTAAATTGATTTTACAACGGTGGAGCTCACCTTAGTTCCAGTAACCCAGTGCCCCCAAACACACTGCAGCAAATTTCAGTTTTCCAGCCCTACCACCACCTCTGCCATCTATCAAGAGGCTATGTGATGCTCTTTAATTAACCTGGAGCTGCTTCTGCTGTTGCTGTTTCTCAGCTCTTGGTGTCTGTAGGTGTTCAGATACCCCATACTTCTCTATGAGTTCAGTCATTAAAAAAGACTTCTCTTTTTCCAGGGGTTTGTGGCCTTCATAAATTAAACAGGCCAATTTGCTGCACAGATCCTTCTTTTAGCTAATAGGTTTCTCCAGGCTTCCTGTGTAAATTATTGCTTCAACTAGTTTTTGCTTAAGCAGCTTCTCTAGAGCCCCAAGAGGTCTCTGATACAAATGCTGTCCATGGTAAATGAGGAGTTTGAGTTGTTTCTTTCCTTTGATTTTTGCAAAGATCATAAATGCAGAGAATGTTGACTAAAGTATTAATTTTCCCTGTATCTGCTAGTTTTACTTTGAAATGAGACTAGCTTGCCGTGGGAATCAATTTCAAATATGTTTCTAATTATGTGATTTCTGTTTATTTGGTATAACTGTTAGAAAGAATTGCCTGTTTCTGTCCACTTCAGCTCACTGTGTTATCCAGTCTCTGATTTCTTTGAAGGAAAATGAGGGGGAAAATATACTATGCATCTGAGTGGATTATAATATATAAACCAAGGAGGGGGTAGAGTTTGCAAAACTTACACATTAATTTTTTAGAGCCAACACTTGAGGAACAGAACAATAAGTACTAGGAGAGAAAAGGAGGGAAATGAGAAAAGTTAGACCAGATTACTCTAAAGAAGTTTTTCCTTGCTAAGATTTCACATATCAGAAATAAAATTTCTGAAGAACTCAAACCTAATGATTACAAAGATAGACTTTTAATTTTTTTCTTTTTAAATTGACAACTAATAATTGTACCTATTTATGGGTACATAGTGACTTTTTGATACATATAATATGTAATGGTTGGATCAGGGTAATTAACACATCAATCTCAAACATTTATCATTTTCTTGCATTGACAACATTTAATATCTTCTTTCTAGCTATTTGAAACTATATATTACTGTTAACTATAGTAATTCAAAAGTGTCATAAAATACTAGAACTTATGCTCCCTATCTGGTTGTAATTTGTTGTTCCTTAACAAATTTCTCCCTATGCATCTCTTCCCCTTACCCTCCCCAGCCTCTAATATCCTCTGTTCTACTTTTTACTTCTATAAAATCAACTTTTTTTTTAGCTCCCACATGTGAATGAGAACATATAGTATTTAATTTTATGTTCCTGGCTTATTTTACTTAACATAACGTCTTCTTGTTCAATTCATGTTGCTGTGAATGACAGGATTTTATTCTTTTTTATGGCTAACCAGTATTCCACTGTGTGTATATGCTACATTTTCTTTATTCAGTCAACCATTGATGGACTCTTAGGTTGGTTCTATATCTTGGATATTGTGAATAGTGCTGCAATGAACATGGGGCTGTAGGTGTCTTTTCAATATACTTTTAAAAATATATACCCAGTAGTGGGATTGCTGGATCATGTGGTAGTTCTGTTTATAGTTTTTTAAGGAACTTCCATCTTGTTGTCCATAGTGCCTGAGGCAGTTTACATTCCCACCAATAGTGTATAAGAATTTCCTTTTCTCTGTATCTTTGCTGGCATTTATTTTTTCTTTTTTTTTTCTTTTTTTTTTATTATACTTTAAGTTTTAGGGTACATCCTAACTGGTTTGAGATGATACTTCATCGTGGTTTGCAGAAGAATGAAACAAGCCCCCTCTTACGACCCTTTACAAAAATTAACTTAAAATGTATCAAATATCTAAATATAAGACCGAAATTCTGAAACTAATAGAAGAAAACATGCTTCAAGACATTGGTCTGGGAAAATATTTTATGGGTAAGACCTCAAAAGCAAAAGCAACAAAACCATTTTTTAAATGGGATTATGTCAAACTAAAGAGCTTCTGCACAGCAAAGGAAACAACAGAGTAAAAAGATGACATATAGAATGGGAGAAAATATTTGAAAACTACTAATAAGACAGGGGATTAATATCCAGAATATACAGGAAACTCAAACATTTCAGCACCAAAACCCAAACAATCCCATTTTAAAAATGGGCAAATGATCTGAACAGACATTTCTCAAAGGAAGACAAAAAAATGGCTAACAAAGATATGAAAACTGCTCAACATCACTAATCATCAGGGACAGGCAAATCAAAAAATATTTTTAATTCGCAAATAATAATTGTACATATTAAATAAATAAACAAATATTTGTAGCAACCAAAAAATTGAAGATAAAGTTTGAAGTTGGGCAGATTTGAGTGTGGTAACTTATTCTGCTGCATTACCTATGTTTCCTTGGCTATGTCTCTACTCTTTATTTGTGAAATGGGTGTATTAATAGTAGTACTATTCCACAGGGTTATAGTAAGGGGTAAATTTAAAAATGTATGTAAAGTGCATCATACAGTGCTTGGCTTATAGGAAGCATTCATTAAATGATAGCTGCTACTGTTACTATCATTATAAGCAGGCTAGATATATAGAATTAACATACTACATATTTTTCATCACATAAGAAGTAGTTAAAACTGATTTCATCACTTATATACCTGTGCAGTACTGAAAAACATCAGTGAAAATGTCTGTATCTCAGTTTTCTTGAATATCAAATATGCATAAGGATAGTCCCTACCACGTACAGTTTTAAAATTAAATAATATAACGTAGGTGAAATTTCAATTTTAACATTCTGGTACTACAGTAATTGCTGAAAAAATGTTAGTGGTTATTTCCATTACTTACCTGACCCCGGAAATCACTATCCTGTGGTTTCAAAATAAAGATTTTCATTTATTTTATTATCAAACATTTATTAAGCACCTACTTTGTACCAGACACTATTCTGACTATAGATACATCAACAAATAAAACTGAATATTGCTAATCTTTTTGTACTTTTATTTTTTGAGGCAAGGATGCTAAACCCAATAAATAAGTACATTATGTAGTATATTAGAAGACATTAAGTCCCGTGGGATAAAAAATGAGTAGGGTAAGGGATTGGGAGTGCTAGAATAAAAAGGAATAAGTGGTTACAAAATTCATTATGCAATGAGGGTAAGCTTTTCTGAAAAAATATCATGTGAGCAAAAATTTTAAAGAGTAGAGGAAGAAAGCCATGTAACTACCTAGAAAAAGTGTTCCTGGTAGCAGTAACATCCAGGAAAAACCTGATGTAACGGTAAATCTGGTATGTTAAACTAACAAATTTTCAGTATGCTTAAACTAGAATTATCATGGAGAAGGAATGTAGGAGATGATGTCAAAGAAGTTCAGGTGCCCAGATTGTGTATGGCCTGTACATCAATGTATGAAATTTGGCTTTTACTTTGAGTGAGGCCAGAAGCTGTTGGAGGGATTTGAGCAAAGAAGAGATGTAAGTTGATTTATCTTTCAAATAGATCACTACGGCTGCTATATGAAACATAGACCATGAAGGGATGATAAGCATGGAAGCAGGGTAACCAGTAAGAGAGCTATTAAAATAATCCAAAAGAAATGATGGACACTTGTACTAGAGTGGTACAAATGGAAGTGGTGAGATCTGGTTGGATTCTGAATAGTTTGAAAGTAGAACTGACAGGGTTTACTTACCCATCGGATATATGCTGTATACAAGAAAGGGAAACCATGAACAATGTCAAGGATTTTTGGCTTAAATGGAATTGCCATTAACTGAGTGTAGTGGACAGACTTTAAGATGGCACCATGTGATTCAGGCCTATGGCTCTTCACATCTTCTTATAATTGCCTTCTCTTGAGTGTGAGAGGAACCAGTGACTTCCTCCTAACCAATAGAATATGAAAAAAAAAATGATGATAGTAACTTTTAGGATTACATTACAGATATGATAGTCACTTCCATCCTGCTAACAGACTCTCTCCCTTGCTGGCTCTGATGAGGCAAGTAGATGTATTAGAGAGGTCCATGTGACAAAAAAAAGAAAAAAAAAAACAGAGTGGCTTCTGGCAGGTAGCCAGCAAGGCTCTGAATCCTATCAAAAACAATGTGAGCTTGGAAGTGGATCCTTCTCATGTTAACCTTTTAGATTAGACCCCAAGCCTTGCTGATACCCTGATTGCAACCTTGTGAAAGGCACTGAAAGCAGAAAACTCAGCAAAGCTCTTTCCTGATCCACAGAAACTACAAAATAATAAGTTTGTGTTGTGCTAAGCAACTAAACGTCTTATAAATTTTTATGCAGCAATAGATTATGAATTAAGAAAGGAAACAAATTTGTGGAAGTGAAGGTCAGGAACTACATGTTGAACATGTTAAGCTTGAGTTGCCTATTAGACATACAGGTGAAGATGCTGGATATGGGAGTCTGTATTTCAGGGGAGATGTCTAAGAAGAGGATAAAAATTTGAGTCAACAATGTACAGATTGGATTTAAAAACATAAAATAGATGAGATCACCTATGAAGTGATTGTAGACAAAGAAACAGTTCAAGGAGTGAGCCCTGGAATAGTCCATAGTAAATAAATGTAGAGAAGAGAAAAAACTAGAAAAAGTAACTTGAAAAGTTAATAATGTAAGAGGAAAATCAAGACAGTATGGTATCCTGAAATAAAAGTGTTTCCAGGGGGAAAGTAGTGATATAGAGTGCAAAATGTTACTGATATGTTCACGAAACATTAGGGATGAGATTGACTGTGGGAATTACCAATAGTTAATAATCTTACTTGTAAAGGTTAGCTTGGAGTAAATTCAGGAGAGAATGACTAAAGAGGAGTTGATGACAGTTGGTATAGACAATTCTTTTAAGGAGTATTACTATTAGAGGGAAGCAGAGAAATGAGTCGGTAGTTGGCGGAGGTAGTGGGGTTCAACGAAGGGTTTTTTTCTCCCATAAAAGAAAAATTATGAATGATTCAATAGACAGAAAAAATGGGTGATATAGTAGAGAGAGGACACTGCTGAAATAGTCTTTGAGTGGGTAAGATGGGATGGGATCTAATGCATAAGAGAATGGATTGACATTAGTTATGAATACAGGGAAGTCACTTACTATACTAGAAGAGAAAGAGGAGTATATGATTTTAGATGCAGATAAGCAGGAGGAGGTGGTGGATGTTTTGAAAACTTCTGATTGCATAAGTCTTTTCAGTGAAGTAGGAAAAAAGAGCATCAGCTGAGAGTGAGGTTGAAGAATGAGGTGCTAAAAGTGTGAGAAGAAAAAAATGTGAAATAATAATTTAGGAAGATGTCTGAGTGAATGAACTAGAAAAACAAGATAAAATTGTAGGGCAGCATTAAAGGCCTACTCGAAATTTGTGACCTTGTATTTGTGGATATGTCTTCTTCTCCAGACATGTTCAGCTCCATGGTTACAGGCACTGAAGAGGTGAATAATTTGATTTAACCAAAATACCATAACTCACAGAAACCAATGGTCCACATTAGGAGGAAATTTTCCATTATTCTTCTCCATGGATGTTCTCAAAGACCTCCTAGATTTCCTAGTCTATACATTGGTTTTCTTAACACTATCCATCTTCCAAAATTGTTGGAGCCTAACCTTCACCAATGCTGACGTCTCTACAACTCATTCTGCTAGTCATAGTTGTCTTGAGTGTTACCTCGCTTCTAGTTGGAGAGCATGGAGGTCGTCCCTAAAGCCTGGAAAATCCTGGCAGAATTAAAATCAAGTCCCTGCTCACCACTAGATATAAATATCATCACCTCAGAATCGAAGAAATCTAAATGCCCCATTCACCATTTTTCTCTTTAAATTTGAAGGGAGAAAGATCTTTTTTTAAACTGTTGTGCTTATTCAGAGATAACCCATCTGTAAAATTGCTCACTCTATATTAGAAAATATTTTAATCATATTTTCTAAAGAATACATACAACCATTTATGAGGCAGTGTTTGTGGTGCCAGCATAGCAGTGTCAGGAACAAGTCTAAAATAGTCATGCACTATGTCCAGAATCAGATCTTCCTTTCAATGATTTAATCTTGTATATTAAGTTTGGTATATCAATTAAGGCTTCTTCTTGTCTTCCAGGCTCAAAATATTTTCTGCCAAGTTGTATTAGCTGGGGTCATTTCAGTCTATCAGACATGGTTACGTCAACTAACCTTGATGTTACCTGGGAAAAAGCTGGGTATTTACCAATTCTTCTCCTAGGAGCTTCCTAAGGCCTATGAAAACCTGTAAATAAAAATAGACATTTGTGGTAGGGGTCTGGCTTCAGCCACCAAAAACATTGCAACTCAGGGCCCTTACAAAGCCTATAATGTTCAACTGTGTCCTTAGATTCCATTAGTATTAGATATGAAACTTACTTCCATGCACTAAAAGGAGGCACTCAGATGTTTTCCCCCAAATTAAAGAGACAGTTTGTTTCAAGGATAAATTTCCATTTATATATCACATCGCAGAGATTACCATCAGCCGCTAAAATGGCAGTTTTCCAGATTGAATAAGTGGAAGATTCTGACTAAACTAGGAACCCCATTACTTTATTATTATTGCTGAGTAATAATAATAAGCAAGCCCTTATATTTGTATAGCTCAGTATATTAGTGGTTGGCAAACCATTATTAAGTACAGATTCATGGACCTCACTCTACATCCACTGAATCAGGGTATCTGGGGATGTATCCCAGGAATATAATTTTATCCGGATTCCAGAATGATTCTGAGATAAATTCAGTTTTAAGACTCCCATGGTTATGCTTTTTAAGTATGACTATATATTTTCTTCCTTCCTTTTACCATAACTCCCTTCCTCCCTCCTTTCTTCTTTTGTTTCTTCCTTCTTAAATTAATTCACTCGTTTCCTCATGCATTTATTCATTTATACAACAAATATTTATTGAGTGCCTACTAAGTGCCAGACACTTTGGGGATACAACAATGAATATGACAAACATGAATACTGCCTTAATGGAATTTATATTCAAGTAAGGGGAAATATTGACTTTAAATAAGTAATTAGAAATAAGTGAGAAAAACATTAAAGAGAAGCATATAATGCCATAGGAATGTACAACATACTTACACATAATTTTTACATCACTGTAATATAGTATACATACTATTTTACATCATTCATTTTCACGGAACTTCATAAATGCTGTTCTTTGACATTTGTATCATTATTCTCATTGGTAGACAGGAAATTTGAGATAGAACTACCCCAGGATTCTTGATTCTCATTGTCACTTAGAGTATGTGGGGATAAAAATATTATTCTCCCTTGCACTTTGGGTTTCCCCAAATGAATGATCTAGAAAATTTAAGTATTCCACTCTCAGGTGTCTTTTGTTATTTCAAGCATTAGTATAACACCCTTAAAATCCACCTTTTTATTATAAATTCATGCTCTTGTTCATTTTTTGTGAGTAATCCACTGCCCAACAGTGGCTTAAACAGATCATGACAGGACAGATGTGGCTATAGATTATTTACTTTTCAAGGGAATTATTATGAAATGTGCAAGGAAGGTGAATGTGACAGTCACCACAATCTACTTTGTTTTATATGTTCCAGAAATTGTAATAAAACTGTTATTTGGAATTACCAAGCTCACACTGCTTTTTCTTTCTTATACATTGTTGAGAATTTAAAGAACATTAAATTTCATAGGGACAGAAAATGTTATATCCCTATTTCTGTGAGTTGCATTCCCCAAAAAAGCAGACTCTGAGATAGAGGTGAGAATTCAAAAAGTTTATTGGGATCCACACTCGTGGGGAAGAGAATGGAAAAGAACAGGGTTGGGCAGAGGAAGAAGTTTGTCTCAAGTGCAGACACAAGATGGCCTCAATTGATTCTATGGGGAAATCGTAAACTGGGCTGGCCCTTGAGAATTGTCCCAAGTTCTACAAGGGACACTGGCCCTTTGTTCTCTGGAGTTCACCAATGATTGGATATGGGCTGCCCAAGGAAGGAGATGTGATTTTAGGTGTGGTGGGTCTCTACGGTGAAGGTCAGTTCCTGGATAGAACTAAAAGCTAAGTGTTGTCAACAGTCAGCATTCTGGCTACTTGAGGAATAACTCCTTCAATCATGAAGGAATATATGGGTTAAGCAGTGCAGCATCTATTATAACCATTTTTTTCTCCATGTCATACCACACATTAAAGTAAATAACTGCATATAATTGACTTAAAAATCAGGATTATGGGAGAAGTAGCTGCCCGCAGTTTATTAGGACGTTCTAAGGGACAATTCATTCACTGAATAAATTAAGGCAGGATTGCACAGTAGTCAGAAGTTTTACCTACGTACTTAAAACACCATGGGTTTTAACCAAAACTTGTCCGCTGTCTTGTGTGACTTGGGGCAAGCTATTTCAGCAGACTGAGCTTAAGTTTATTTATCAAATGGGACTTTCAGTGTATCTTTTTTTTTTTTTTTTTGGTAAGGACTAAATGAGAAAATGCACACAGAGCATGGTGTCTGCTTCATAGTAGGTCGTCTCTATAATCATTAAAAGATAATGTTTAGATCTGTGCATTGCAAGTCATCGTACTTTAGAAGTTCAGCTTATGTAAAACCATTCTTCTCAAAGAATCAAATAACATTTAAAAATCAGCTTTATTGAGATATAATTTACATACCATACATTTGACTCTGTTGAATTCTACAATTCAGTGGATTTTTAATAGAATCACAAGGTTATCAACTATCATCACTATCTAAATTCAAAATATTTTCATCATCCAGAAAGAAACCCAACATGCAGTAGCAGTTATAGCAGTTACTACTCATTCATACCATCCCCCCGCCCTGCAACAACTGCCCAGACTCCAAGTTCCTGCCAATGATTAATCTACTTTCTATTTCCATGGATTTGCCTGTTCTGGACATTTCACACAAAGGGAATCACATGTGACCTTTTGTGTCTGTCTGCTTTTACATAGCATCATGTTTTCAGGGTTCATCCATGTTGTAGCATGCATTAGTAATTCATTCCTTTCTATGTTTGAATAATATTCTGCCATATAGATATATGCCATTTTTATCCAGTCATCAGTTGATGGACGTTTGGATGGTTTCTACTTTTTTGCTATTATGAATAATGCTGCTATGTATATCCATGTACAGATTTTTGTGTGAATACATGTTTTTATATCTCTTGATTTTAAAGCAAATTGTTGGGTCATATGGGAACTCTATGTTTAACTTTTTGAGGAACTGCCAAACTCTTTTTAAAAGTGGCTGCAACATTTCGTATTCCCACCAGCTACGCATGAGGTCTCCAAAAGACATCTGTCTTTTTGGTTATTGCCATCCTAGTGGGTGTAAAGTGGTATCACATGGTTTTGATTTGCATTTCCCTAATGACTAATGTTGTTTGAGCATCTTTTCATGTGCTTATTGGCCATTTGTGTATCTTTTTTGGAGAAATATTTATTCAGAAACTTTGCCCATTTTTATTGTGGTAAAATACACATGACATAAATTTACCATCTTAACTATTTTAAACTGTACAATTCAGTGGCATTTAGTACATTCCCAATGTTGTGAAACAATCACCACTATCTAGTTCCAGAACAATTTCATCACCCTGAAAGGAAACCCTGTATCTATTCAGAAATCATTCCCTGTTGTCCCTTTTCTCACATCCTCCCATAACCACTAATCTATATTATTTTTATCCTTTTGGATTTGCTTTTTCTGGACATTTCATGTGAATGGAATCATACAATATGTAACTTTTTTCTGTGTCTGGCTTCTTTCACTTACATACTGCTTTCAAAGTTCATCCATCCTGTAGCCATTATTAAGGTTTCATTTATTTTTATGGCTGGATAATATTCCATTGTGTGGATATATCATATTTTGTTTATCCATTCATCAATCGATGGACCTTTAAGTTGGTTCTACTTTTTGGCTATCATAAACAGTGGTATTATGGATATCTGTGTGCAAGTTTTTGTTTGAACTCTTTTTGAAAACCCGTTATTTTGGCTGTTCACTCCTGAGTAGAAGTGATAGCTCTTATATGATTCTTTATTTAACTTATTGTGGAACCACCTAACTGATTCCCACAGAAGCTGCGCCATTGAGCATTCCGACCAGCAATCTATGAGAGTAAGAATTTTTAAATATCCTAACAACACTTGTTATTTCCTGTTTTCGTTTTTAAATTAATATAGTCATCCTAGCAAGCATGAAGTGATGGCTCCTTGTTGTGTTGGTTTGCATGTCTAATGATGCCTAACGTCTAAGGATGTTGAATATCTTTTAATGTGCTTGTTGGCAATTTTTTTATCTTCTTTGCAGAAGTGTCTTCAAGTCATTTCCCCACTTTATTAATTGAATTGTATGACTTTTGTTTTTTAGTGTAAGGGTTATATATATATACATACATACATACATATATATTCTGGATAGTCAGGGCCTTGCCAAATATACAATTTGAAAATATCTTCTCTTAAGCTGTGGGTTGGCTTATACTATCTTGATAGTGTCCTTTGATGTGCAAAGTTTTCAATTTTGAGGAATTCCGATTTATTTTTTCCATTGTTGCTTGTGTTTTTGGTATCACATCTAGGAAAACATCGCCAAATTTAAGATCATGAAAATTTACCAGAATGTTTTCTTTTAAGAGTTACATAATTGTAGCTTTTATATTTAGGCTTGCACTCCATTTTGACTTAATTTTTATGTGATATGAGTTAAGTACTCAACTTCATTCTTTTGCATGTGTCCCAGAACTATTTGTTGAAAAGACCATCATTCTCCATTGAATTATCTTAGCACCCTTATAAAAAATAAATTGACCATAGATGTATGGGCCTATTTCTGGACTCCCAATTCTTAATTTCTTTTTTATTAATTCACACATAATACTTGTACATATTTATGGAGTACACGGTGATATTTTAATATATACAATGTATAATGGTCAAATCAGAGTAATTAGCATATTCATCACCTCAAACATTTATCATTTATTTGTGTTATGAACATTTAAATTCATCTCTTCTAGTTATTTGAAAATATATAAGTTGTTGTTAACTATAGTCACCCTACAGAGCTGTATGTAGAGTGTAGAACTTATTTCTTTTATCTACCTATAATTTTGTATCCTTTAGCCAACCTTCTCCTAGCTACCCTTCTCCCTACCCTTCCCAGCCTCTAATAACCACTATTTTATGCACTACTCCTATAAGAGTGCTCCTTTTTAAATCTTCCACACATTAGTGAGAACGTTTGGTGTTTATTCTTATATCCCTGACTTATTTTGCTTAACATAATGTTCTCCAGGCTCATCAATGTTGCCACAAACGATAAGAGTTTATTCTTTTTTATGGCTGAATGGCATTCCACTCCATCTTAGCCAAAAGGCTAAGAAACAATATGGCTGAATAATATTTCATTATGTACATATACCACATTTTCTTTATACATTTATTTGTTGATGAACACTTAAGTTTTTTCTACATGTTGGCTATCATTAATAGAGCTGTAATGAATATGGGAAGACAGATGACTTTTTCATATACCGATTCCCCTTTTTTTGGATTTATACCCAGTAGTGAGATTGCTGGATCATATGGTAGTTCTGTTTGTAGTTTATTTCAATTTTATCCATTTGATTAATATGTTTATTTTTATGCATTACCATTGTATTTTGACTATAGAGATTTGGAGTAAGCTGAAATTGGGAAGTGGTTGTTCAAGCTCCCTTGAGATTCTGTATGAATTTTAGAGTTGTGTTTTCTATTTCTGAGAAAAGGTCATTGGGATTTTGATAAGGATTGCATTGAGTCTGTAGATGCTTTGGAGAGTACTGACAATTCAACAATATAAGTTCTTCAAATCCATGAATATATTATGTTCTTCCATTTATTCAGGTCTTCTGTAATTTATTACACCAATGTTTGGTAGTTTTCACTGTACAAATCTTGTACCTCTTTGGTTAAAGTTTTTCTCATTTAAGCTGTTGTAAAAGGAATTAAAAAAATTATTGTTCAGATTTAAGAATTGCTAGTATGTCAAAATACAACTTACTTTTGCATGTAGAGTTTGTATCCTGAAACTTTTCTTACTTTGTGTATAAGCTCTATTAACAATTTTTAAAGTGTACAGTATAATATTGTTAACTATAAGGACAAATTTTTACAGCAAATTTTACAGCAGATCTCTAGAACATTTTTATCTTACATGGCTCAAACTTTATATCCATTGAACAGCAACTCACCATTTCCTCCCCTCCCTAGCTCTTTACAAACACCATTGTACTTTCTGCTTTCATGTGTTTGACTACTTTAGTTACCTCATGTACATAGACTCATATTTTTCCTGTGGCTGGCTTATTTCATTTAACATAATAGCCACACAATTCATCCATATTGTCGCATATGGCAGAATTTCCTTCTTTCAGTGGTTGAATACTATTCCATTGTATGCATAGACCACATTTTCTTTGTCCATTCATCCATCAATGAACATTTAGGTTATTTTCATATCTTAGGTATTGTGAGTAATGCTGCAGTGAACTTGGGAGTGCAAAAATCTCTTTGAGATCCTAATTTCAATATATTTGTTTTATATTGATTCCTAAGAAGGTGTATATATGTATATATATGACTATCTAGCTCATGTTCTCTGAAAATAGAGATTAAAGCTTCTTCTTTTCTAATTTGGATACTTTTTCTTTCTTTTTTTCATAATAACTCTTTGTAGAACTTTCAGTACAATGTTGTGCGGAAGTAGTAAAAGAAGATATCCTTGTCTTGTGCCTGATCTTAGGAGAAAGGTTTCAGTCTTTCACCATTGAGTATGATGTTAGGTGTCAGTTTTTTATAAATGACTTTTATTGGGTTGAGGATACTTCCTTCTATTCCTAGGCTTTGGAGTGTTTTATCATAAAAGGCTGCTAGGTTTTGGCAAATGCTTTTTATGGATCGATAAAAATGATCAAGTCCTTTTTTCCCTTTTATTCTATTAATCTGGTATATTACATTTTCATTAATTGAATAGCTCTTTAATTTCTGGGATAAAGTCAATTTTGTTATGGTTTATAATCATTTTAATATGCTGCTTGATTCAGCATGCTAATATTTTGTTGAGAGTTTTTGCATCTATATTCTTAAAGACTATTGGTGTATAGTTTTTCTATGATATCTTTGTTTTGCTTCAGTATCAGGGTAATGATGACCTCATGTTATGTGTTAGCAAGTGTTCCCTCCTATTCCGTTTTTCAGAAAAGTTTCAGAATAATTTGGATTATTTCTTCTTTAAATGTTTGACAGAATTCAGTGACACTGATGAGGTCACCTGGTCCTGAGATTTTTAGTTTTGGGGAGGTTTTCGATTACTGATTTAATCTTTATACTTGTTACAGGACTATTTAGGTTTTCTATTTCTTAAATCAGTTTTGACAGTTTGTGTGTTTCTAGAAATGTGCTCATTTCATCTAGTTTATCTAATTTTTGGCATACAATTTTTCGTAGTATTCTCTCGTAATCCTTTCTATTTATGTAGTGTCAATAAGAATGTCCCCTCTTTCATTCCTGCTGTTAGTAAATTGTGCTGCACTCTTTTTCTTGGTCCATCTAGTTAAGTTTTGTCAATTTTATTGATCTATTCAAAATATCTGTATTTGGTTTCATTTACTTTATTATTTTTCTGTACTCTATTTGATTTATCATTACTATAATAGTTATTTCCTTTCCTCTGACACCTTTGAGTTTCATTTGCTCTCCTTTTTCTGCTTTCATTAAGATGAGAACTTGGGTTAATATTTTAAATCTTACTTGTTTTTCAATGAGGCACTTTTCACTATGAGTAACCCTTTGGATACTACTTTTGGTGTTTCACATAAGTTTTAGTATATTATGTTTTCATTTTCATTCATCTTTATGTATTTTCTAATTCCCCTTAAAATTTCTTCTTTCATCCTTTTGTTATTTAAGGCTGCATTGTTTCATTTCCACATATTTGTAAAGTTTTCCATTTCCTTTCTATTATGAATTTCTGGTTTCATTGCATTGTGGTCAAAAAACTATTTTGGGTGATTTCAGTATTTAATTAATCTCAATAAAATTATTGAGACTTGTTTAGTGACCTAACATATGGTCTATTCTGGAGAATGTTTTATTTCCACTGTAGAAGAATGCATACTTACATGTTGTTGGGTGGATTTTTCGGCATATCTTTCAGGTCTTCTGTGTTTATAATGTTGTTCAAGTCTCCTGTTTCCTTCTTTATTGACCTTCCATTTAGTTGTTCTATTAGTGAATGTGGTGCATTGAAACCTCAAACTAATACTGCAGAACCATCTGTTTCTCCTTTCTTCATCTCCATATACTTTGGAGCTCAGTTATTAGGTACTATATGTTTATAATTGTTATAGCTTCATCATGAATTAACCCCTTTATCAATATATAATGTCTTTACTGTATTATGCAATAATTTTTGCTTAAAGTGACTTTTTATTTGATATTAGTATAGCTACCTTAGCTCTCTTTTGGTTACTGTTTCCATGGAATATCTTTTTTATTTTTCACTTCAGCTTATTTGTGTCTTTAGATCAAATTGCATCTGTTGTATATCACATATAGTTGGATTATTTTTAATTCATTCTGTCACTCTGTCTTTTGATTGACAAGTTTAAGCCATTTTCTCTTAAAATAATCATTGATAAGAAAAAATTAACTCCTGCCATTTTCTATTTATATTTCTATACCATATATTTTTGTTCCTCGATGCCTCTATTTACTGTTTTTTTGTGTGTGTTTGATTGATTTTTATTAGTGTGCCATTTTTATTTACTTCTCATTTTCTTTTCTATATATTTTAGTTGTATTCTTAGTAGTTACCATAAGGACCACAACTGATATTTTAAATTTAAAAAAGAAACGTTTGAATTGATCAACTTAGCTTCAATGGTAATAACACATGCTGCTCTTATACAGTGCTGTTGCCTTTCTTTTATGTTGATATTGTCACGTATTACATCTGTATATATTGTATGCCCACCAACATAGATTTATAATTATTGCTGAGGGAATTTATCTTTTAATAGTATAGGAAATAAGAAAGGCATTACAAGCCAAAAAATCATTTTTTCATATACCTGTTGGCCATTTGCCTGTCATTTTTTGAAAAATGTCTATTCAGATAATTGCTCATTTTTTAATTGTGTTGTTTTCTAAGTATTGCATTGTTTGAGTTCCTTATACTTAGGGGGTAATAACTTCTCATCAGATACATAGTTTGCAAATGTTTTCTTCCATCTAGGTTGTCTCTTTTACTCCATTGATTATTTCCTTTGTTATGCAGCTTTTTAGTTTTATATAATTCCATTTTTTAAAATGCTTACACTGCCAGTGATTTGGGGGTTATATTTTAAAAAATGATTACCCAGAACAATGTCAGGGAACGTTTACCTCATGTTTTCTTCTAGTAGTTTTACATTTTTCAGTTTTTACCTTTTAATATTTAATCTATGTTGGTATGATTTTGGTCTAAGATAAGGATCTAATTTCATTCTTCTGTATGTGGATATCCAGTTTTTCCAATATCATTTATTGAAGAGACTGTTCTTTTCCTATCATGTGTTCTTGGCACCTTTGTAGAAAATGAATTGACCATAAATATGTGGATTTATTTCTGGCCTCTCTATTCCATTCCATTGGTCTATGTGGTTATGATTGTTCCAGGACCATGCTGTTTCAATTACTATAGCATTTTAGTAGATTTTGAAATTAGGTAGTGAGATGCCTCTAGCTTTGTTTTTTGTTTTTGTTTTTCTCAAGATTGCCTTGGTTATTAGTGGCATTTTGTGCTTCCCTATGAATTTTAGATTTTAAAATTTTTTTTGTTAAAAATTGTCATTGGAATTTTTATAAAAATTCAATTGAATTTGTAGATTGCTTTGAGTGGTGAGGATATTTTAACAATATTCATTCTTTCAATCCATGAATATGGATATCTTTCTGTTTATTTGCATCATCTTTCATCAATGATTTATTTCATTGATTCATTTCATCTATGATTTATCTTTTTCAGTGTATAGGTTCTTCACGTGGTTAAATTTATTTCTAAGTATTTTATGTTTTGGTAGCTGCTATGATGGGATTTTTAAAATTTTTTTTTTAGATAGTTAGATGTTACCTTGTAAAAACACTACTCACTTTTGTAGGTTGATTTTTGTATCCTCCAACTTTACTAAGTTCTTTTATTAGTTCTAACAGTTGTTTGGTGGAGCTTTTAGGCTTTTCTATATGTGAGATCATGTCATCTGCAAACAGGGACAACTTTATTTTTTCCTTTGCAATTTGGATACCTTTAATTTTTTCTCTTGTCTAATTGCTTTGGCTGGGACTTCCAACTACTATGTTGAATAGAGCTGGTGAGAGTAAGCATTCTTGTCTTCTTCCTGATATTAAAGGAAGATTTTTACTTTTCACCATTGAGTATTATATTAGCAATGAGTTTTCCATGTATGGCCTTTATAGTGTTGAAGTACATTTCTTCCATACCTAATTTGTTGAGAGTTTTTATCACAAAATGATGTTCAATTTTGTTAAATGCTTTGAGATGTTCATATGATTTTTTCCTTCATTTTGTTAATGTGGTATATCACATTTATTGTTTTATGTACGTTGAACCATTCTTGCATCTCTGGGAATAATCTTACTTCATCATAGTGAATTATCTTTCTAATTTGCTGTTAAATTCTGTTTGCTAGTATGTTGTAAATAATTTTTGTGTCTATGTTCATCAGGAATATTGGACTGTAGTTTTCTTTTCTTATATTGTAATGTCCTTGTCTGGCATTGGGATCAGGATAATGTAGGGCTCATAACATGAGTGTTGAAGTAGTCCCTCCTCTAGAGTGCGAGAAGGATTGATATTAGCTCTTCTTTAAATGTTTGGTAGAATTCATCAGGGAAGCCATCATGTTCCAGGCTTTTCTGTGATGGGAGACTTTTTATTACTGATTAATCTCCTTACTCATTATTGGTCTGTTCAGATTTTCTATTTCTTCCTGATTCAGTTTTGGCAGGTTGTATGTTTCTAGGAATTCATTCGTTTCTTCTGTGTTACTCAATTTGCTCGTTATAGTTGTTTGTAGTAGTCTCTCATGATTTGTTGTATTTCTGTGGTGTCAGTTGTGATGTCTCTTCTTTCATTTCTATTATTGCTTATTTGAATATCTCTATTTTTCTTCTTGTAAAAAATTTCCATTTAGTTAATTTTGGATATAAAATAGTTGTACATATTTATGGGGTATATGTGATACTTTGATACAAGCATGCAATTTGTAAATATCAAATTAAGGTAATTGGGGTGTCCATTATCTCAAGCATTTATCATTTCCTGTGTTAGAAACATTACAATTCTATTTTTCAGTTATTTTAAAATATAAAATAAACTATTGTTAACCATAGTTGTGCTATTGTGTTACCAAACACTGAATTTTATTCTTTCTACCTAACTGTATCTTTGTACCCATAAGTCATCCCCTCTTTATCCGGCCCCCATCCCCATTACTCTTCCCAACTTCTAGTAGCCATCATTCTTCTCCCTATCTCCGTAAGTTCCATTTTTTTTTTTTTTAGCTCTCACATATTAGTGAGAACATGCAATATTTTTATTTCTGTGCCTGGCTCATTTTACTTAACATAATGTCCCCTAGTACCATACATGTTGTTGCAAATGACAGGATTGCATTCATTTTTATGGCCAAATAATATTTTATTGTGTATATGTACCACATTTTCTTTGTCATCCATTAATAGACACTTATGTTGATTCCATATTTTGGCTATTGCGAACAGTGCTGCAATAAACGTGAGTGCAGATGTCTTTTTGAAGTTATGATTTCCTTTTCTGTGGATATGTACTCAGAAGTGGTATTGTTGGATCATATGGTACTTCCATTTTTAGATTCGTAAGGAACTTCTATATTATTTCTAATACTGACTGTACTAATTTATATTCCCACCAACAGTGTACGAGAATTTCCCCTTTACCAGGTCCTCACCAGCATTCATTATGGAATGTCTTTTGGATAAAAGCCATTTTATCTGGGGTGAAATGGTATCTCATTGTAGTTTTAATTGCATTTCTCTGATGGTTACGATGTTGAGCATTTTGCATATACTTATTGGCTATTTGTATGTCTTCTTTCAGGAAATTTCTATTCAAATATTTTGCCCATTTTAAAATCAGATTATTTGTTTTCTCCTATTTAGTTGTTTGAGCTCCTTATGTATATTCTGGTTATTAATTCCTTGTCAAATGGAGAGTTTGCAAATATTTTTTCCCATTCTATGGGTTGTCTCTTCACTTTGTATGTTGTTGCGTTTGCTGTGCAGAAGCTGTTTAGCTTGATGTGTTCCCATTTGTCCATTTTTACTTTAGTTGCTCGTATTTTTGAAATCTTACTCAAGAAACCTTTGCCAAGACATATGACCCAGAGTGTTTTCCCTATATTTTATTTTAGTAGTTTCATAGTTTCAGGTATTGGATTTGTTTAATCTATTTTGATTTGAGGTTTGTATATAATAAGAGATTGGGGTCTAGTTTCATTTTTATGCATGTGTATATCCAGGTTTCTTAGCACCATTCATTGAAGAGGCTCTTCTTTCCACAATATATGTTCTTGGCACCTTTTTCAAAAATAGCCTGACTGTAAATGTGTAGATTTGCTTCTGGGATCTCTATTCCTTTCCATTAGTCTAAGTGTCTGTTTTTATGTGAGTGGCATGCTATTTTGGTTACTATAACTTAGTACTATAATTTGAAGTCTGCTAATGTTATCTCTCCAGTTTTATTCTTTTTGTAAAGGATTGCTTTGGCCATTCTTGATCTTTTGTGATTGCACGTAAATTTTAGGATTCTTTTTCCATTTCTGTGAAGAATATCATAGTATTTTGATAGGAATTGCATTAAATCTGTAGATTGTTTTGGGAAGTATGAATATTTTAACATCATTCATTCTTCCAATCTATGAACATGGAATATTGTTGAATTTCTTGTGTGCCCCATTCAATTTATTTCATCCATATTTTATAGTTTTTATTGGAGAGATCTTTCACACCTTTGATTAAGGTTACTCATAGGTATTTCATTTTATTTGTTGCTATTGTAAATTGAATTATTTTCTTGTGTTTTTTTCTCAAAATGTTTGCCATTGGCAAATAGAAATGCTACTGATTTTGTGTATTCTTTTTTCTTTGTTAAAGATTTGTCAGTTTTGTGTATATTTTCAAATAATTCAACTTTTGTTTTTAAAAAACTTTTCTAGTGTTTTTCTAGTTTTTATCTTGTTTATTTGTGCTCTTATCTTTTTTATTTTCTTCCTTTTGCTAAGTTTCCACTTACTGTCTTCTTTTTTTCATTCCTCTGAGAAATGAGGTGTAATTTCAGGCTACTTTTACAAAAGTTTCTGTTTTTTTGGTTTAGGCATTTATTGCTATAAACGTTCCTCTAGGGACTTATTTTGCTGTATTATTTAAGTATGTTATGTTATATTTCCTTTTTATTTGTGTCAAGATATATTTAACCTACCCTCTTAATTTCTTATTTGACTCCTTGGTTGTTCAGGATTGTGTTACTCAATTTCCACATATTTGTGAATTTTCCAAAATTCCTCCTCTTATTAATTTCCAGTTTCATGTAATTATGGTCAGAAAAGATACCCCACATGACTTCAATTTTATTAAATTTTTAAGATTTGTATTGTGGCCCGATGTATGATCTATTGAGGGGAATGTTCCATGTGCTCCTGAGAAAAATGTGTATACTGTTGCTTATGGATGTAATGTTCTGTAAATATCTGTTATGTACATTTGTCCTAAAGTGTAATTCAAGTCCACTCTTTTCTCATTATTTTCTAGATGATCTCTCTAAGTTAAAAGGGAGAATTGAAGTCTCCTACTATCATTGTATTGCATTCCATCTTTCCTTTTAGATCTGTTAATATTTGCTTTATATATTTAGGTGCGCTGATGTTGCATGCATATACATTTAAAATTGTTATAACTTCTTGCTGAATTGGCCCTTTTATTATTGTGTAATGACCTTCATCGTATCTTTTTAGAGTTTTTAAATTAATGTCTATTTTGTCTGATATAACTACACCCACTCTATTTTGATTTCCATTTGCATGGAATATCTGTTTTCATCCCTTCACTTTCTGTCTATGTGTGTTATTAGAGGTGAAGTGGATTCCTCCAGGCAGGATGTAGGTGGGCCTTGCTTTTTAAATCCATTCAACTATTTGATGTTATTTGATTGGAGAATTTAATCTATAATTATTGATAGGTGAGAACTTACTCTTGCCATTGTGATAATTGTTTTCTGGTTAATTCAAGATCCTTTGTTCCTCTCTTTCTCTGTTGTTAAAGTTTTATTTGGTTTGATAATTTTCTGTAATTGCATACTTTGAATCATTTCTTCTCTTATTTTGTGTAACTACTAAGGATGTTTTGCTTTGTGATTACCATGAGGCTTACTTAAAACACTTTATAATAATAACAGGTTATATTAAGCTGATAATGACTTAACATTTATCACTCATACAATCAATATTCTTTTATTCCCTTCTCCCACATTTCTTTGTGATGATATATTTTGTATCTCTTATAGTACATATACCTCAATAAATTTAAGCTATAGCTGATTTTAATAGTTTTGTATTTTAATCTTCATACTAGAGATATAATTGATTTTCACACCACCAGTACAAGTGTCTAAGTTTTATTATATACTCGCTTTTAGCAATGTTTTATATTTTATGTATTTTTAGGTTGCTACCTATGTCTTCTCTCAGCTTGAAGGACCCTTTTTAGCATGAATTGCAAGACAGTTTTAGTGGTGATAAATTACCTCAGCTTTTGTTTCCTTGAGAAGGTTGTTAATCTTTCCTTTATTAAAGACAGGATTACTGGGTATAGTATTCTAGTTTGACAGCTTTATTTTCCTTCAGCTTTTTAAATATATCATCCCATCCTATCCTGGCCTGCATGGTTTCTGTTAAAATATCTGCTGATAGTGTGATGGAGGTGTCCTTGTATGTAACAAGTTATTTTTGCCTTATAGCTTTCAATATTTTGTCTCTGTCTATAACTTTTGACAATTTGCTTATAATATGTCTCAGTGTGGGTTGCTTGTGATTCATTGTATTAGTGTCTGTTGAGCTTCCTGGGTCTGGATTTCTCATTCCTTCCCAAGACTTGGGAAGTTTTCTGTCATCATTTACTTGAATATATCATCTGCTCTTTTCTCTTTTTCTTCTTGTACTTTAATAATGCATACATTATTCTGCCTGATGGTCTCCCATAACTTTCCTAGGCTTTCCAACTTCTTCCTTATTCTTTTGCTCATTAGATTAGGTGATGTCTAATTACATGTCTTCGAGCTTGCTAGTTCTTTTTTCTCCTTGATATAATCTGCTGTTTAACCCCTCTATTGAATTTCTGAGTTCAGTTATTGTATTCTTCAGCTCAACTGTGTATGTTTGGTACATTTTAATGTTTTCTATCTATGTTCAAATTTTCAGCTTGTTTTTGCATTGCTCTCCTTATTTGTGTGAGCATCTTTATTACTGTCCTTTTGGATTCCCTGTCAGGCAAGTCACATATCTTCATTTCACTAGTGTCAGCTTCTGGACATTTATCTTGTTCTTTTATTTGGAACATAGTTTCCTGTTCATTCATTTTCCTTGACTATGTTGGTTCTGCACATTAGATAAGAGAACCACCTCTCCCAGTCTTGTTAGTATGGTCTTTTGTAGGAGATATTTTTTCCATAATTAGCTCAGCCAGTGATTCTAGGTGCCTCTTTTTGCTTTTACAACTAGCTATCTTTGTTCTTAGTGGCTCCAAGAAATTAGAGTGTCAAGTCTTGCTATTGCCTTGAGAAAGGTGGAATAGAACTCAGTTTTTTGGAGATGCAGTTGGAGGGGTTGGAATCTTAGATATGTACTCCAATTCCTTATTTCCTTGCAAAGAATCTCAGAGCCAGTGATTATAATCCACTTGTTCTGCCCTACACCAATGGGAGGGTCTGTGGCAGTTTACCATACTCTTGATCAGATGGCTTACTTTGAACCTGGGGAAATAGCTGCTGAATGTTTACAAGTTTAAAAGTCATCTTTTGTTTTCTGTGGTCTAGGAGACTCAGCAGAGCACAGCTCCATAAACTCTCATAGCTAGACGATTTAGGATCCAGTTACTCAAGTAAAAGCTGTAAAAGTAGGGACACTCAATGCATGCAAAAACTACTTCTAGTGAGAGCCTGCCAATATGGATTTATTGCTGCAGCAAGCCAGTGAAGAAGGTATGGGAGGTGAGTGCCTACTCTTCTATTTGAGGAAGCAGAAGTCTCACACTTTTCCAGCAGGGATGGATTTCTAGTTTGAACTTGTCACTAAAACAAGCTGGAGCGGGAGTCTCAGGGAGTGCCCATTTTCTTTTTCAGACACAGAGGTTTCCCAGGCTGCTTTCAAAGAGAGATTAGAGATGTTTATCTCTAGGGCAAGCCAGGGAAGAGGGTGCAGGGAGTGCCATTTCTCCCATTTTCCTGGCAGAAGCCTCCACACCCTTTGTATGAAGAGATTTTAGGGCTGGGATTATCACTAGGGCAAGGCAGAGTGAGAGGTAAAGGAAACACTTACCCTGATCAAACAAGCAGTATTTTCACACCCTCTTTGCAGAAAGAACCTTCTGATATGGAGTTAAATCTGAAGTACACCAGTGAAGAAGGTGCAGGGAGTGTACTCTTTTCCTTTCAAGCACTATGAAGTCCCTTAGCATTCCTCTAATAAGAGACCACAGAAATTTATCTCAGGAGCACACCGGGGAAGAAAATGTGGAGAGTACCACTTTCCTGTTCTTGCTGACAGAGGCCTCCAATGTCTTTATACAGAGATATTGTAGGCCTGGAATTATGATATCAGTAAGTCAAGGAAGAAGGTGCTAGGAATGCCCCTTCTCTGTTCAAGCAAGAAGTTTCATACCATCTTTGTGAGGAGAGCCTTCTGGTCTAGAATTATTGCTGACGGATTCTAGGGAAAAAGGCACAGGGAGGCCCTCTTTTCCCTTTCAGGCACAGGGAGGTACCCTAGCCTCCCTCTAATGAGAGACTGAAGACATTTATCTCAGGAGCAAGTCATGAAAGAAAGTGTGGGAAGTGCTGCCCTCCTTTCCTTGCTGGCCGAGGCCTCCAACCTCTTTCCAAGGAGAGATTGTAAGGGTGAAATTGTCACTGGAGCAACCCTGGAAAGAAGGCATGGGGAGTTCCCTCCATCCCCTTTAGGCTAGAAGACATTTATTATTTCCTATGTAGACTCCCATATACTGGTTTGCTAGAGGCCAGAGCCACAGGGAGTTGCTGGAGAAGCATGCAGCCAAACCCTTTCCAGAAGGAAATTTAAAGCTGGACTCATCCTGCAGACTACAATTGTTGGGAGTGCTTGTATGGCCAAACCCTTCCTTTGTTCTTTGTGCTTGAGGGAAATCCTGTGATGAACTGTTGCTGGCATTCCTCAAGTATGGCTATTTAAGATCCCTCCTGCAGGGACAATAAAAATTGGACACTACATGTGTGGTACAAGCCCCTCACCTCTTGGGAAGAAGCTAGGAGTTGAGATTTCCTTCCCATATTTAAGATGCAGTGCTCAAGGTGGTGTTAGTATGTAAGTGAATCTCCACTTTTTGTACCCGTTTTGATGTGGATTTTTTTTTAGTCATCCTGTGTGTAGGAGTCTTTCCATTGCATTCTGGTTTTCTCTGGAGAGAATTGATCCATTTGTAGGTGCTTAGTCAGTGTGACTGTGAAATGAGAGCTAGTCATGAGCCTCCTATTCTGCCATGTGTCTCCAAAATTTCTTTTTTAAGAAAACATTTGGCCATGTCTGAAGGCACCCCTGCAGTCAGTTCTATGTATGGGTGGGCTGGTTCTCTGCCTCAGCAAGAATACAAGTTAGGTCTTTAAATTGTCATATAACATAATGTCAGATTCATCTAAAGCATATGGGTTTCACTTTAATCAATAGCTTGGGGCATCAGAATTCTAGACACTTTTGAGAGCTTAACCTTCAAGTGATTGCTATACAGATCCTGCCAAAAGTGCAATCGAGACAACTTATCCGGGAGACAATGCCTTTGCTATATTATCTACCAGTTTTTCTAAATTGTAGTTCTATCTCTATATCAAGTTAGATCTACAGAGTGTAATAGACCTTGGCTCTATTAACTGAGTACACAGTGAAAATACTTTCACTTGAGTTATAACATAATGCTTTGACCTTGAGTTTTATGAAGGGCCAGTATGAGAAACAGATGTTTGATATACCTTTTCTATTTTTTCTAAAAACAAAACAAAACAAAACAAAACACTCTGGAAGATACTGTGAACTCTGTTAATGTCTGTAAATAATAGAAGAGAATATAAAATTATCAAATATTAGCCCTTGACAGTAATTCTTCAGATTCCCTTTTGAGAACATATAGCTCAAGACACACTTTATTTCGAGGGAGGAAAATGTGATACATATATTGCATCAGATGACTACTTTGGAAGGGCAAGGGTGGTGCTTCCTTTTGTACCTTGGATGAAAATGCAACACAAGGTTTGCAGAACAATGAAAACAAATTTAGAAATAAATATGAAAGTCTACTTTATTTTTAAGTGGTAGCCGGGTTTCTTTATCTAGTATTGGACTGTAAGTTTGGTAAGAAGAAATTTGGTAGGGGTAATTCATATTCCCTTTATGTTTTTACCAGAGGCAAATATCATAGTAAAGGGCTGCAACATTTTACTGTTCCAGGAGATGTCATTTTGTTTGTGAATGGTGACCCATTAGTTGTGCAGTGCACAAGATGCTCAACCATATATGGCACACCTGACTTGCTGTCTCTATCAGAGTTACAACATTTTGAAAAGCAGAATTAAAAACTTCCAGTAACTATATTTATTTAATATCTGTAAGCATATATCTGGTGTGTGTGTGTGTGTGTGTGTGTGTGTGTGTGTTTATGTGTACATACTTCTTGTATAAGATTCTGACTGGGGCTTAAATCCAAGTGGGAAGTCAGTTTGTGCTATATAATTATTTTGTTTTTTATTTTTTCTTTTTGACTTTACTTTCAATTCCAGTAAGGTACAGCCAAACATTTCTACCTGAATAATCCAGACTAATAAAGATGGTAAATTTTTCATTGACACCCTTTATCAGGTTCAGTAAGTTTTCTTCTATTCCTAATATGCTGAAAGTTTTAATATTAATTAAGTCACTGTTGAAGTACATTAAATATTTGTTCTGCATTTATCAAGATAATCATATGGTTTTAGTTTGACTATTATTATGGTGAATTTCATAAATTTAGTTCATAGTGATAAATCAAACTTGTATTGCTAGAATAGACTGTACCTGGTAATGACGCAATATCATTTTAATACTTTGGTGGTATTTCTTTGCTACTGCTTTATTAAGAAATTTCACTTCTATATTCATGAGTAATATCAATCCCTAATTTTCTTTCCTTGTAATGTTGTGTCAGATTTTGGTGACAGTGTTATGCTAGCCCCATAAAATGAGATGGGAAGTGTTCTCTCTCCTAATTTTTGAAAGAATTTGTGTAGAATTG
Organism: Gorilla gorilla gorilla; assembly: GCF_029281585.2. Taxonomy (NCBI): domain Eukaryota; kingdom Metazoa; phylum Chordata; class Mammalia; order Primates; family Hominidae; genus Gorilla; species Gorilla gorilla. Next base: position 133,371,231 of record NC_073247.2, read on the forward strand.
ATGGTATTTCTTCCTTAAATGTTTAATATAATTCACTAGGGAAATCATATGGTCCTAGAGATTTATTTGTGTGAAGGATTTTGATTTTGGATTTATTTTCTTCAATAGATAGAAAGATATTTACATTTTATATTTTTTCTAGGATAAATTTTGTTAATTTTTGTCTTCCAAGTACTTATCATTACCTCCATGTTGTCATATTTTTCGGCATACAGCTGCTCATAACATCTCCACTTCATGTTTTTTGTTCTTTATTTTCTTTATTTTTTTTTCCTTAAACTTTTAAGTTCAGTGATACATGTGCCAGATGTGCAGGTTTGTTAAATAGATAAATGTGTGCCATCATGTTTTGCTGCAAAGATCATCCCACCACCTACTTATTGCGCCCAGCATCCATTAGCTATTCTTCCTTGATGCTCTACCTCCTCCAACAACCCTTCTGACAGGCCCCAGTGTGTGCTGTTCCCCTCCATGTATTCTCATCATTCAGTGCCCACTTATAAGTGATAATATGTGGTGTTTAGTTTTTCTGTCCCTCAGTTTTCTGAGAATAATGACTTTGAACTCCATCCATATCCCTGCAAAGGATATGCTCTTGTTTCTTTTTATGGCTGCATAGTATTCCATGGTGTATATGTACCACATTTTCTTTACCCAGTCTATCACTGATGGGCATTTAGGTTATTTCCATGTCTTTGCTATTATAAATAGTGCTGCAGTAAACATATACATGCATGCATCTTTATAATAAAATGACTTATTTGCCTCTGTGTATATAAGTAGGGATGAGATTGTTGGGTCAAATGGCATTTCTGCCACTAGGTCTTTGAGGAATTGCCACATTGTCTTCTACAATGGTTGAATTAATTTACACTCCCACCAACAGTGTGAAAGCATTCCTTTTTCTATGCAATCTTGCCAGCATCTGTTGTTTTTTGTCTTTTTAATAATAGCCATTCTGACTCATGTGAGATGGTATCTCATTGTGGTTTTGATTTGCATTTCTCTAATGCTCGGTGATGTTGAGCTTTTTTTCATATGATTGTTGGCCACATGCATGCCTTTTTTGAAATGTGTCTGTTCATGTCCTTTGCCCATCTTTTAATGAGGTCATTTGTTTTTTTCCTTGTAAATTGGTTTAAGTTCCTTGTAATTTTGGATATTAGACCTTTGTCAGATGGATAGATTGCAAAAATGTTCTCCCATTCTGTAGGTTATATGTGCACTCAGATAACAATTTCTTTTGCTGCACAGAAAGCCCAGAAGCACAGAAGCTCTTTAGTTTAGTTAGATTCCATTTGCCACTTTTCTTTTTGCTGCAATTGCTTTCAATGTTTTCATCATGAACTCTTAGCCCGTGCTTATGTCCTAAATGGTATTGCCTAGATTTTCTTCTAGAGTTTTTATAGTTTTGGGTTTTACATTTAAATCTTTAATCCATCTTGAGTTAATTTTTGTATATGGTGTAAGGAAGGGATCCAGTTTTGATTTTCTGCATATGGCTAGCCTGTTACCCCAGCACAATTTATTAAATAGGGAATCCTTTCCCCGTTTGATTGCTTCTTGTCAGGTTTGTCAAAGATCAGATGGTTTTAGATATGTGGTCTTATTTCTGAGTTCTCTATCCTGTTCCATTGGTCTACGTGTCTGTTTTTGTACCAGTACCATGCTGTTTTGGTTACTGTAGCCTTGCAATATAGTTTGAAGTTGGGTAATGTGATGCCTGCAGCTTTATTCTTTTGCTTAAGATTGTCTTGGCTATTCGCACTCCTTTTTGGTTCCATATGAATTTTAAAATAGATTTTTCTAATTCTGTGAAGAATGTCAGTGTTAGTTTAATGGAAATAGAATTGAATCTATAAATTACTTTTGGCAGCATTGCCATTTTCATAATGTTGATTCTTCCTATCCATGAGCTTGGAATGTTTTTTTCCATTTGTTTGTGTCCTCTCTGATTTCTTTGAGCAGTGGTTTGTAGTTCTCCTTGAAGAGGTCCTTCAATTCCCTTGTTAGCTATATTCCTAGGTATTTTATTCTTTTTGTAGCAATTTTGTATGTGAGTTCATCGATGATTTGGCTCTCTGCTTGCCTGTTGTTATTGTATAGGAAGGCTATCAATTTTTGCACATTGATTTTGTATCCTGAGATTTGCTGAAGTTGCTTAACAACTTAGGAAGATTTCAGCTGAGACAATGGGGTTTAGGATGATGTCATCTTCAAAAAAAGATAATTAGACTTCTTTTCTTCCTATTTGAATACCTTTTGTTTCTTTCTCTTGCCTGATTGCCCTGGCCAGCACTTCCAATATTATGTTGAATAGGAGTGGTGAGAGAGGGAATCTTTGTCTTGTGCTACTTGTCAAGGGGAATGTTTCTGACTTTTTTTTTTTAAGTTTTTTTTTATTTTTTTCCATTTACTGTGATATTGGCTGTGGGTTTGTCATATATGGCTCTTATTTTGAAGTATGTTCCTTCAGTACATAGTTTATTGAAAATTGTTAATATGAATGGATGTTGAATTTTATCAAAGGTCTTTTCTGCATCTATTGAGATAATCATGTGGCTTCTGTTTTTAGTTCTGTTTGTATGATAAATCACATTTATTGATTTGTGTATGTTGAACAAACCTTATATCCTGGGGATAAAGCCTACTTGATCGTGGCAGATAATCTTTTTGATGTGCTGCTGGATTTGATTTACCAGTGTTATATTGAGGATTTTTGCATTGATATTTATCAACGATATTGGTCTGAAGTTTTCTTTTTTGTTGTATCTCTGCCAGGTTTTGGTATGAGGATGATGCTGCACTCATAGAGTGACTTGGGGAGGAGTCTCTCCTTTTCAGTTTTTTTGGAATAGTTTCAGTAGGAATGGTACCAACTCTTCTTTGTCCCTCTGGTAGAACTCAGCTGTAAATCTGTCTGGTCCTGGGCTTTTTTTTTTTTTTTCTGGTTGGTAGGCTATTTATTACTGCCTCAATTTCAGAACTCATTATTTGTCTATTCAGGAATTAAATTTCTTCCTGGTTCAGCGTTTGGAGGGTATGTGCATCCAGGAATTTATCCATTTCTTCTAGCTTGTCTAGTTTATGTGCATATAAATGTTTATAGTATTTTCTGATGGTTGTTTGTATTTCTGGGGGTCAGTGGTTATAACCCCCTTATCATTTCTGATTGTGTTGATTTAATTCTTCTCTCTTTTGTTCATTATTAGTCTAGGCAGCAGTCTATTTTAATAATTCTTTCAAAAACCAGCTCCTGGAATAATTGATTTTTTAATTATTATTATACTTTAAGATCTAGGGTACATGTGCACAACATGCAGGTTTGTTACATGGGTATGCATGTGCCACGTTGGTGTGCTGCACTCATTAACTCATCATTTACATTGGGTATTTCTCCTAATGCTATCCCTCCCCCGGCCCCCCACCCCATGACAGGCCCTGGTGTGTGATGTTCTGCACCCTGTGTCCTAGTGTTCTCATTGTTCAATTCCCACCTATGAGTGAGAACATGCGGTGTTTGGTTTTCTGTCCTTGTGATAGTTTGCTCAGAATGATGGTTTTCAACTTCATCCATGTCCTTGCAAAGGACATGAACTCATCCTTTTTTATGGCTGCATAGTATTCCATGGTGTATATGTGCCACATTTTCTTAATCCAGTCTATCATTGATGGGCATTTGGGTTCGTTCCAAGTCTTTGCTATTGTGAATAGTGCCACAATAAACATATGTGTGCATGTGTCTTTATAGTACCATGATTTATAATCCTCTGGGTATATACCCAGTAATGGGATTGCTGGGTCAAATGGTATTTCTAGTTCTGGATCCTTGAGGAATCGCCACACTGTCTTCCACAATGGTTGAACTAATTTACACTCCCAACAACAGTGTAAAAGTGTTCCTATTTCTCCACATCCTCTCCAGCATCTGTTGTTTCCTGACTTTTTAATGATTGCCATTCTAACTGGTGTGAGATGGTATCTCATTGTGGTTTTGATTTGCGTTTCTCTGATGACCAGTGATGATGAGCATTTTTTCTTGTGTCTGTTGGCTGCATAAATGTCTTCTTTTTAGAAGTGTCTGTTCATATCCTTTGCCCATTTTTTGATGGGGTTGTTTGTTTGTTTTCTTGAAAATTTGTTGAAGTTCTTTGTGGATTCTGGATATTAGCCCTTTGTCAGATGAGTAGATTGCAAAAGTTTTCTCCCATTCTGTAGGTTGCCTGTTCACTCGGATGGTAGTTTCTTTTGCTGTGCAGAAGCTCTTTAGTTTAATTAGATCCCATTTGTCAATTTTGGCTTTTGTTGCCATTGCTTTTGGTGTTTTAGTCATGAAGTCCTTGCCCATGCCTGTGCCCTGAATGGTATTGCCTAGGTTTTCTTCTAGGGTTTTTATGGTTTCAGGTCTAACATTTAAGTCTTTAATCCATCTTGAATTAATTTTTGTATAAGGTGTAAGGAAGGGATCCAGTTTCAGTTTTCTGCATATGGCTAGCCAGTTTTCCCAGCACCATTTATTAAATAGGGAATCCTTTCCCTGTTTCTTATTTTTCTCAGGTTTGTCAAAGATCAGATGGTTATAGATGTGTGGTGTTATTTCTGAGGCCTCTGTTCTCTTCCATTGGTCTATATCTCTATTTTGGTACCAGTACCATGCTGTGTTGGTTACTGTAGCCTTGTAGTGTTGTTTGAAGTCAGGTAGCGTGATGCCTCCAGCTTCGTTCTTTTGGCTTAGGATTGTCTTGGCAATGCGAGCTCTTTTTTAGTTCTATATGAACTTTAAAGTAGTTTTTTCCAATTCTGTGAAGAAAGTCATTGGTAGCTTGATGGGGATGGCATTGAATCTATAAATTATCTTGGGCAGTATGGCCATTTTCACGATATTGGTTCTTCCTATCCATGAGTATGGAATGTTCTTCCATTTGTTTGTGTCCTCTTTTATTTCGTTGTGCAGTGGTTTGTAGTTCTCCTTGAAGAGGTTGGAATCTGATGTTTTTGAAGATTATTTTGTGTCTGTATCTCCTTTAGTTTAGCTCTGATCTTGGTTTTTCCTTGTCTTCTGCTAGCTTTGGAGTGTATTTGCTCTCATTTCTCTAGTTCTTTTCATTGAGATGTTAGGTTGTTAACTTGAGATCTTTCTAGCTTTTTGATATGGATATTTAGTGGTATAAATTTTCCCCTTAACACTGCTTTAGCTGCATCCCAGAGATTCTGGTACATTTTCTCTTTGTTCTCATTAGTTTCCAAGAACTTCTTGATTTCTGCCTTAATTTCATTATTTACCCAAGAGTCATTCAGAAGCAGGTTGTTCAATTTCCGTGTAGTTTTGTGGTTTTGAGTGAATTTCTTAATCTTGAGTTCTAATTTGATGTTTTGTGGTTTGAGAGACTGTTTGTTATAATTTCAGTTCTTTTGCATTTGCTGAGGGGTGTTTTACTTCCAATTATGTGATCAATTTTAGAATTAGTGCCATGTGGCAATGAGAAGAATGTATGTTCTGTTGTTTTGGGGTGGAGAGTTCTGTAGATATCTATCAGGTCACCTTGATCCAGAGCTGAGTTCAGGTATTGAATATCTTTGTTAATTTTCTGTCTTGATGATCTGTCTAATATTGACAGTGGGATGTTGAAGTCTCCCACTATTATTGTGTGGGGGTCTAAGTCTATTTGTATATGTCTAATAACTTGCCTTATGAATATGGATGTCCCTGTATTGGGTGATATATTTTTATGATAGTTCTTCTTGATGAATTGAACCCTCTACTATTATGTAATGCCCTTCTTTGTCTTTGTTGATTTAGTCTGTTTTGTCAGAAACTAGGATTGCAACCCCTTCCTTTTTCTGTTTTCCATTTGTTTGGAAAATTTTCCTTCATCCCTTTATTTTGAGCCTATGTGTCTTTGCATGTGAGATGGGTCTCTTGATGATAGCATACCAGTGGGTCTTGGCTCTTTATCCAGCTTGCCATTCTTTGCCTTTTAATTGGGGAATTTAGCCCATTTACATTTATGGTTAGTATTGTTGTGTGTGAATTTGATCCTGGCATCATGATGCTAGCAGGTTATTTTGCAGACTTGTTTATGTGTTTGTTTCATAGTTTCACTGGTCTGTGTACTTCAGTGTGTTTTTGTAGTGGCTGGTAACGGTTTTTCCTTTCCATACTTAGTGTCTCCTTCAGGAGCTCTTGCAAGGCAAGCCTCGTGGTGACGAATTTCCTTAGCATTTGCTTGTCTAAAAAGGATCATATTTCTCCTTCACTTATGAAGCTTAGTTGAGCCAGATATCAAATTCTGGTTGGAAATTCTTTTCTTTAAGAATGTTGAATATTGGCCCCCAGTCTCTTCTGGCTTATAAGGTTTCCACTGAGAGGTCCACTGTTAGTCTGATGGGCTTCCCTTGGTAGGTGTCCTGGCCTTTCTCTGTGGCTGCCCTTTACATTTTTTCTTTCATTCGACCTTGGAGAATCTGATGATTATGGGTCTTGGGGTTGATCTTTTTGTGGAGTTTCTTACTGGAATTTTCTGAATTTCCTGAATTTAAATGTTGGCCTCTCTTGCTAGGTTGGGGAAGTTATCCTGGATGATATCTTGAAGTATGATTTCCAATTTGGTTAAATTCTCCCCCATCTCTTTTGGGTACCCCAATCTGTCATATATCTGGTTTTTTTATACAGTCGTATATTTCTTGGAGTTTTTGTTTGTTACTTTTCATTCTTTGTTTTCTATTCTTCTCTAACTGCTTAATTTCAGAAAGATAGTATTCAAGCTCTGAGATTCTTTCCTCCACTTATTCTATTCTTCTATAGATACTTGTGATTGCATTGTGAAGTTCTTCTGTTGTTTTTTAGCTCTGTCTGGTCAGTTATGTTCCTCTCCAAACTGGCTATTCTGGCTATCAACTCCTGTACTGTTTTATCGGATTCTTAGGTTATTTGCATGGGTTACAACGTGCTCCTTTAGCTCAGCAAAGTTGGTTATTACACACCTTCTGAAACCTGCTTCTGTCAATTCAGTCATCTGAGCCTCAGCCCAGTTTTGTGCCCTTGATGGAGAGGTCTTGCAGTCATTTGGAGGATAAAGGTACTCTGGTTTTATAGTTTTCAGCATTTTGTGTTGATTCTTTCTCATCTTTACGGGATTATCTACCTTCAGTATTTGAAGCTGCTGACCTTTAAATGAGGTTTTTTTCAGTGGGGTGTTTTTTGTTGATGTTGTTGCTAATGTTTTCTGTTTGTTTGTTTGTTTATTTGTTTTTCATTTAACAGGCAGGCTATTCTTCCATAGGGCTGCTGCAGTTTGCTGGGAGTTGGTTCCAGACCCTAGTTGCCTCAGTTTTTCCTGTACCTGGAAGTATAACCAGTGAAGCCTACAAAACTGCAAAGATGGCAGCCTGCTCCTTCCTCTGGAAGCTATGTCCCAGGGGGACACTGACCTGTTGCCATCCTGAACATGCCTGTAGGAGGTGCCTGGAGACCCCTGCAGGGAGGGCTCACCCAGTCAAGATAAACAGGATCAGGAACCTGCCCAAAGAAGCAGGCTGACTGCCCTTTAGTAGAGCAAGTGCACCGCATTGGGGGCACCTTTCCTCATCCAGACTGTTTGTATTCTTCAAAAGCAGCAGGCTGGGAGAGCTGAGTCTACCAAATTTCAGAGATGACAGCCCCTACTCCCACTGGGAACTTCATCCCAGAGAGAGAAAAGAGCTCTGTCTCTAGAACCCTTGCTTGAGGGGCTGAAGCCCCTGCAGAGAATTCTCACCCAGTGAGGAGGAATGGATTGGAGTTTTGCTTAAAGAAGCAGTCTGGGCACTATCTGGAAAGGCAGCTGTGCTGTGCTGTGGAGGACTCCTCGTCTAGATCACCAGTATTCTTCAAAGCCGACAGGCTGAAACAACCGAGTCTACCAAATCTCAGAGATGGCAGCAGCCCCTTCCCTTGGGAACTCAGTCATGACTCAGGCAGACTCCAGCCTGCTGCTGCTGGATGGCTTGAATTCCAAGCCAGTGGGTCTCAACCCAAGAGCCATCATGGAAAGGGTCCCAATGAATGATGCCACTTGGCTCCCTGGACTCAGCCCTCTTCCTAGTGACATGCACAGATGGATTTCCTGCCTTGCTGCAGATCCCAGGGTGGGAGTATGCAAAACTTCCATGTCTCTGTGTGTGCCTGAGTGGCTGCTCTGCCAACACTCCACACAGCTCTGTGTATTGCACTCAAGGTCCTGGAGTGTGTGCTCACAAGGGGATCTTGTGATTGGCAGGTTGCAAAGATCTGTGGGAGGAGTATGATTTCCCAGGTGGGGTGACACAATCACTCACCTCTTCTCTTGGCTGGGGGTGGGAGTTTGCTTGGCTCCCTGATGCTCCTGGATGGGCTGTCACCCCACTCTGCTTCTCTTCACCTTCTGTGGGTCGAGCTGTTTGCCTAGTCAGTTTCAATGCGAGAACTGGATATCTCAGTTAAAGGTGCTGAATTCACTCGCTCCTTTTATTTCTCTGTGTAAGGACTACAGACCACAGCTGCTTCCAATTGGCCATCTTGGCCTCTCCTGATTTTATATTTTTAATGTCTTCAGAAACTGTGATGATGTCCCCTCACTCATTCTTCATGCAAGTAATTTGCACTGTATATCAGTCCATTTTCATGCTGCTGAGAAAGACATACCCGAGACTGGGTAATTGACACAGGAAAAAAGGTTTAATGGACTTACAGTTCCACGTGGCTGGGGAGGCCTCACAATCATGGTGGAAAGCAATGAGGAGCAAGTAACGTCTTACGTGGATGGCAGCAGGCCAAAACAGAAAGCTTGTGCAGGGAAACCCCCCCTTATACAACCATCAGATCTCATGAGACTTATTCACTATCATGAGAACAGCACGGGAAAGACCTGCCCCCACTATTCAGTTGCCTCCCATCAGGTCCCTCACACAAGATGTGGGAATTCAAGATGAGATTTTGGTGGAGACACAGCCAAACCATATCATTTTGCCCCTGGCCCCTCCCGTATCTCATATTGACACAGTTTGAAACCAATCATGCCTTCTCAATAGTCCCCCAAATGTTAACTCATTTCAGCATTAACTCAGAAGTCCACAGTTCAACGTCTCATCTGAGACAAAGCAAGTCCCTTCTGCCTATGAGCCTGTAAAATCAAAAGCAAGATAATTACTTCCTAGATACAATGGCGACACAGGCATTGGGTAAATACACCCATTCCAAATGGGGGAAATTGGCCAAAACAAAGGGTCTAAGGCCCCATGCAAGTCTAAAATCCAGCGGGACAGTCAAATCTTAAAGCTCCCAAATGATCTCCTTTGACTGTATATCTCACATCCGGGTCAGGCTGATGCAATATGTGGGTTCCCGTGGTCTTGGGCATCTCTGCCCCTGTGGCTTTGCAGGGTACAGCCTCCCTCCCAGCTGCTTTCATGGCCTGGTGTTGAGTGTCTGTGGGTTTCCAGGCACACAGTGGTGCAAACTGTAGGTGGATCTACCATTCTGCAGTTTGGAGGATGATAGCCCTCTTCTCACAGCTCCACTAGGCAGTGCCCCATTGGGGACCCTGTGTGGGGCTTCAACCCTATATTTTCTTCTGCACTGCCCTAGCAGAGCTTCTCCATGAGTGCCCTGCCCCTGCAGCACCCCTCTTCCTGGACATCCAGGCATTTCCATACATCCTCTGAAATCTAGGCGGAGGTTCCCAAACATCAGTTCTTGACTTCTGTGCACCCACAGACTCAACAACGGGTGGAAGCTGCCAAGGCTTGGGGCTTCCACCTTCTGAAGCCGTGGCTCAAGCTGTATCTTGACCCCTTTTAGCCATGGTTGGAGCAGCTGAGACACAGGGTGCCAAGTCCCTAGGCTGCACATAGCAGGGGGGCACTGGGCCTGGCCCAGGAATCTATTTTTTCATTTTAGGCCTTCAGACCTGTTATGGGAGGGGCTGCCGTGAAGAGCCCTGACATGCCCTGGAGACATTTTGTCCATCATCTTGGCGATTAACATTGGGCTTCTTGTTACTTATGCAGCCAGCAGAGATTTGCATAAGAAAGAAAATGGGATTTTCTTTTCTATCACATTGTCAGGCTGCAGATTTTCCAAACTTTTATGCTGTTTCCCTTTTAAAACTGAGTGCCTCTAACAGCACACAAGTCACCTCTTGAATGCTTTGCTGCTTAGAAATTTCTTCTGCCAGATACCCTAAATCATCTCTCTCAAGTTCAAAGTTCCACAGAACTCTAGGGCAGGGGCAAAATGCTGCTGGTCTCTTGTGACATCACAAGAGTCACCTTTGCTTAAGTTCCTGGCGAGTTCCTCATCTCCATCTGAGACCGCCTGGATATCATTGTCCAAGTCATTATCTGAATTTTGGTCAAAGCCATTCAACAGGTCTCTAGGGAATTCCACACTTTCCCACATTTTCCTGTCTTTTTCTGAGCCCTCCAAACCGTTTCAGTCCCTGCCTGTTACCCAGTTCCAAAGTCGCTTCCACATTTTTGGGTATCTTTTCAACAGGGCCCCACTCTACTGGTACCAACTTACGGTATTAGTCCGTTTTTACACTGCTGATAAATACATACCCAAGACTGGGAAATTTACACAGGTAAAAGGGTTTAATGGACTTAACAGTTCCACATGGCTAGGGAGGCTTCACAATCATGGCAGAAGGTGAGGAGGAGAAAGTCGGAGCAAGTCACATCTTGCATGGATGTCAGCAGGCAAAAAAAAAAGCACTTGAGCGCTTGTGCAGGGAAACGCCCCCTTATAAAACCATCAGATCTCATGAGACTTATCCACTATCATGAGAATATCACAGGAAATACCTGCCCCCATGATTCAATTACCTTCCACCAGGTCCCTCCCGCAACACATGGGAATTCAAGATGAGATTTTGGTGGGAACTCAGCTAAACCATATCATAATGTTATTCCTTTTCTCTATCAGTATTACTAGTAATTTATTATTTTTATTCAATTTTAAATGAAAATGCGTGACTGTTGATTTTATGTGTCATTTATTCAATTTCTATTTCATTGACTTTAGTTATCATTAATTTATCTTTTCTATTTATTTTGGGCTGAATTTGCTCTTCTTTTTCTGGGTTCTTAAGATTAAAGCTGAGGTCACTAGTTTTAAACATTTCTTCTTATTTCCGGATTTACCAGGGTATAAATGGTAAATAAACATTGAAGCTATTTACTGTGTACAACATGACATTTTGATATATGTATACGTTGTGAAATAATTATCACAATCTAGCTAATGAAACTACTTATCACTATACATAGTTTTGTGTGTGTGTGTGTGTGTGTGTGTGGTGAGAACATTTAAGATCTACTCTCTTCGTATATAAAATACAGTACTGTTAGCTGTAGTAACCATGCTATATATATTAGATCCTCCAAACTTATTCATCTTATAATTGAAAGTTAGTACCCTTTGACCAACATCTCCTCATTACATCATTAGTCACAATAGCCAAGACATGAAAACAATCCAAGTATTTATCAATGGATGGATGGATAAAAAATTGTGTGTCTCTGTGTGTGTATTATGTAATAATAATAATTGGAATATTGTTAAGTAATAAAAGGAAGAAAATCCTGCCATTTGCAATAACATTGATGAATCTTTAAGGCATTCCACTAAATGAAGTAAGTTGGAGCGAGAAAGACAAATACTATATAATCTCACTTATGTATGAAATTCAAAATAAAAACTTTTTCTTTTTTTTTTGATTTAAGCATTTCAAGCTATATGTTTACTTTTTAGCACTATGTTAGCTGCATCCACATTTTTTTTGAGACAAGGCTTGCTCTGTCACCAAGGCTGAAGTGTAGTCTTGTGATCACAGCTCATTGCAATCTCCACCTCCTGGGTTTAAGCAACCCCCCAACCTCAGCCTCCCAAATAACTGGTACTACAGGCGTGTGCCACCACAACCAGCTAATTTTTGTGTTTTTTGTAGACATAAGGTTTCTTCATGTTGCCCAGGCATCCCACAACTTTTGATATGCTCTGCATTCTTTACAATTTAGTTCAAAGTAGTTTCTAATTTTTCATATAATTTCTTTGAATCATAGATCTATCAACTAACTGTCAAGTATTTCTGGATATTATAGATAATTGATTATTATTGATTTGTAATATAATTCCATGTAACCACTGAGCATACTTTATATGATTTCAGTCCTTTGAAATTTACTGAAGCTTGTTTTATAGCTCAGAATTTGTTCTGCATTGGTGAATATTCTATGTAAATTTGAATAGATTGTGTTTTCTGACTTACGTACATTAGATCAAGATGAGTAATATTATTGTTCAAATCTATATTTTACTGGTTTATCTACTTGTCATATCTTTATGAGAGAAGCATTAAATATATGTTTATGATTGTGCCTTTATATATTTCTTTTTAAATTTTTTTCAGTTTTTATTTTGATATTCTGAAGCTTTCTTCTTAGGTGAATACACATTTTGTCTTCTTGATAAAGTAACCACTTTATTAATATGAAAAGACTCTCTCACTTTCTCTGGCGTTACCCTTTTCCATACAGTCTACATTTTCTGATATTAATACTAGTACTGCCATGGTATGTCTTTCTCCATTCTTTTAATTTCATTTATGTTCCTATATTAAAAGTGTATTTCTTGTAAAACACAGAGTTGGGCTTTGCTTTTTTTTTTTAATCTGATAATCTGATTTTCAATGGTTGTGTTTTAGCCCATTTATATTTGGTATAATTTTTCCTATGGTTTGGTTTAGTTTACCATCTTGCTATTTGTTTTGTATTTGTGTAGTCTCTTTGTTTTTCCATTTCTTCTTTTCTTCTCTCTTTTGTGTTAATTAAGGTTATTTTGGCATGTGATGTTATTGCTTTATTGAATTTCAGCTATATTTTGTGTTATTTTGAGTGCTTTTTCTAAAATATGATAGTATAAATCCTGAACTAATTACAGTCTAATTTCACATATCTCACTAGTTTATATACAATATAAGAACCTTACATTTGTAAAATTCCATATCTCCCTTCCAATATATATAATCTGGTGTAATATAGTTTACTTACACATACGTTATAAAACCCTCAATTTATTGCTATAAACATATATGTAATCTTTGATTTTTTATTTAATATATTTAAAAATATTTAACCATGTACTTACCCTTTCTGCTGCTCTTCATTTTGTTCCTGACGATTTACAATTCCGTCTAGTATTATTACTTTTTTTCCTGAAGAACATTCTTTTGCATTTCCTGAGGTATACTCCTATTGGAAACAACTTCCTTGGCTTTTGTATGTCTGCAAATGCCCTGATTTAGTCTATTTGATGGAAAATATATTTTCAATGTATAGAATTATAACAATATGTTTTTTCAACACTTTATATATGTAATTCCATCACCTTCTACACCAACTTACTTTTTATAATAATTCAGCTGCCATTCTTATTGTTGTTTCCATCTATGTAGCATTTAGTTTTTCTGTGGAAGCTTTTAAGCTTCCATTTCATTTTCATTAGTTAGCAGCCATTTTACTATAAGCACTCAGCTGGGGTTTTCTTGTATGTATCTTAATCAGGGGTTGCTGAGGTCCTTGTTTCTGTAGGTTGCTATGTTCGAAATATTGGTTGTCAAAAATTTCCCTGCCCCTCCCAATATGGTATGGTACTCTTCTCATAAACAGGTTAGAGTCTATTATCACCTTCCTTGAATCTTAATTGTCTTTGTGAGTTTTTGATCGATATTATACAGTGGAAGTGGTGCTGCTTCCACTTCCAGGAATCATCAGAACCTGTGTACTTCCTCTTTTGCTCTTGGAAACCACATGCTCTTTTGTAAGAGAATCTGTCTCATTCTTCTACGAGGGAGAACATGTAGAAAAACCCCAGGGGATGAGAAGCCTTCTGGCAAAAAATCTATAGTACAGAACTAAGGTGACCCAACTGAACTCCCAGTTCAGTAAAATTATATGAATAATTCCAACTGATGCCATTTGGAGCAGAACACCTGCTGTATCAATCTGTAGAGCAGTATGAAATAAATCATTGTTATTTTAAGTTACTGGCTTTTGTAATGTCTGTTGCAGAGTAATAGATAACTGAAACATAACTGGCATCCAGAAGTGGGGTGTGTCTGCAACAAAAACTTAAAATGTATGTCATTGTTTTTGAACTGAGTAACTGGAAGAGTGGTAAGGAAACTTACTGAAGGGTAATAGAGATGTGAGAAAATTACTATTGTGGGCTGCAAAGGGGGGATTTGTATTATATATGGGAAGAAATTTAGTACATAATGATAAATGGGTCAGTATATAATGATAAATGGGTCAATTCAGCAAGAGGATATAATTATTACAAATATATATGCACGCAACTTTGAAGCACCTAGATAAATAAAGCTTAAAGCTCAAAGGAGAGATAGGCCCTGATACAATAATAGCTGGAGACTTCAACACCCCACTTTCAGCATTGAACAGATCTTTTAGAAATAAAATTAACAAAGAAACATTGCACTTAGTCTGCACTATAGACCAAGTGAACCTAACAGATATTTATGGAATATTTCATCCAGTGGCTGTAGAATACACATTCTTTTCCTCGGCGCATTGATCATTGTCAAGGATAGACCGTATATTAGGTCTCACAAAACAAGTCTTAAAACATTCAGTAAACTGAAATAATGTGAAGCATCTTCTCTGAGCGCAATGGAATAAGTCTAGAAGTTAATTACAGGGGGAATTTTGGAAAATATACATGCCTCATCTATGACAAACCCACAGCCAACATTTTACTGAATGGGCAAAAGCTGGAAGCATTTCCCTTTAAAAGTAGCACAAGACAAATATGCTGTCTCACAACACTCCCATTCAAGATAGTATTAGAAGTCCTAGGCAGAGCAATCAGGCAAGAGAAAGAAATAAATGGCATCCAAATAGGAAGAAAGGAAATCAAACTATCCGTGTTTACAGACAACATGATTCTATATCTAGAAAGCCCATAGTCTCGGCCCAAATGCTACTTCAGTTTGTAACTTCAGCAAAGTTTTAGGATACAAAATCAATGTACAAAAATGGTTAGCATTTCTATATACCAACAGCCAAGCCAAGAGCCAAATCAAGAAGGCAATACTATTCACAACTGCCACAAAAAGAATTAAATACCTAGGAATACAGCTAACCAGAGAGGTGGAAGATCTCTACAATGAGAATCACAAAACACTGCTCATAGAAATCAGAGAAGACCCAAACAAATGGAAAACAAATCCCATGCTCATTGATAGGAAGAATCAATGTCATTAACATGACCATACTGCCCGAAAGAATTTACAGATTCAATGTTATTCTTATCAAACTACCAATGAACTTCACAGAACTAGAATTTTTTTTTTAATTCAAATGGAACCAAAGTGACCCTGAATAGCCAAAGCAATCCTAAGCAAAAAGAACAAAGCTGGAGGCATCATGTTACCCGACATCATGCTACCCAACTTCAAACTATACTACAGGGCTACAGTAACCAAACAGCATGGAACTGGTACAGAAACAGGTATATAAACAAACGAAACAGAATAGAGAGTCCAGAAATAAGGCCACACACCTGTGATCATCTGATCATTGACAAAGCTGACAAAAACAAGCAATGGGGAAAAGACTTCCTATTCAATAAACAGTGGTGGGACAACTGACTAGGTATATGCAGACAATTGAAGCTGGACTCTTTCCTTACACCATATACAAAAATCAACTCAAGATGGATTAAAGACTTAAATGTAAAACCCGAAACAATAAAAACCTAGAAGACAACCTAGGCAATACCATCCTGGACATAGGAATGGGCAAAAATTTCATGAGAAAGACACAAAAAGCAATTGCAACAAACAGCAAAAATTGACAAATGGGATCTAATTAAACAAGAGCACAACAAAAGAAACTATCAACAGAGTAAACAGACAATCTATAGAATGGGAGAAAATATTTGCAAACTATGCATTTGACAAAGATCTAATATCCAGCATCTCTAAGGAACTTAAATTTACAAGAGAAAAAAATTTCATTAAAAAGTGGACAAAGGACATGAACAGTCACTTTTCAAAATAGGACACAAATGCAGCATACAAGCGTATGAAAAAAAGCTCAATATCATGGAGCATTAAAGAAATGCAAATAAAAACCACATTGATATATCTCACACCAATCAGAATGGCTATTTTTAAAAAGCCAAAAAATAACAGATGCTAGCGAGGTTGTGGCAAAAAAGGAACACTTATAGACTGATGGTGGAAGTTAAATTAGTTCAACCATTGTGGAAAGCAGTATGGCAATTCCTCAAAGAGCTAAAAACAGAAATACAATTTGGCCCAGCAATCCCATTACTGACTATATACCCGGTGGAATATAAAGCATTCTTCCATAAAGACACACACATGTGAATGTTCATTGCTATTCACAATAGCAAAGACATGGAATCAACCTAAATGCCCATTAATGGCAGATTGGATAAAATATATGTGGTACATACACCCATGAAATACTATGCAGCTATCAAAATGAATAAGAGAATAAGAGCATGTCTTTGGCAGGAACATGGATGGAGCTGGAGGCTATTAACCTTAGCAAATTACTGCAGAAGCAGAAAACAAAATACCACATGTTCTCACTTATAGGTGTGAGCTGAATTATGTGAACTTATGAACACAAAGAAGGAACAACAGACACTGGGGTCTACTTGAGTGGAGAGTGGGAGAAGGGAGAGGAGCAAAAAAAGTAACTATTGGTTACTGGGTTAATATCTGGGTGATAAAATAATCTGCACACCAAACCCCTGTGACACGAGTTTGCCTATGTAACAAACCTGCACATATATCCCAAACTTAAAATAAAAGTAAAAAAAAAATGTATAAAGTTCATGTAAAAATTATTTTAAAAACTTAGGGATATGTACATGGAAAAATTGGTATCCTTATTCCTACATTTGATGGACTATCCTAAAATTCGAGATAGACACAGTGTCTGTTTCTCAATAAAGTAGATTTATGATGAAAAAATAGAAAACATATTTATTTTGCCTTCATTTTTTAAAGGTAGTTTGATTAGTATAAGCTTCTGGTTGATGGTGGTTTTTTTTTTTCTGTCAGGAGTTTGAATATGTCATTTCACTGCCTTCTTACCTCAATTGTTTTTTATTAGAGATCAGCTGTTAAATCTCATTGGATTCACTTATGATTAATCATTTTTCTTCTGCTACTTTCAGTATTTTCTCTTTGTCTTTCACCATTTTGACTATATTGCGTCTGGCTGTGTATCTCTTTGCGTTGATTCTACTTTCATTCATTGAATTTCTTCAATGTGGTGATGAATTTTTTGCAAGTTTGAAAAGTTTTTGGCCATTATTCCATTATCTCTGTCATTTTTAAAATATGTTTCTATTTACTGATTTTTCTTTTTTTTGAAACAAAATTTCTTGCTTCTTTACATGCCTATTCAATTTTATTCTGTCCTGGACATTATGAATATTATATTGTTGTGTGTCTGGCTATAGATGGCTCTCTATAAAGAGTGAAGATATTTGGAATCACTTGTATCCTTTAAATCTCTTTTTAAAGCTTTCTTAGTGTAGGTCTAGGTTCTTCTTTACTAGTGCCAATTTAGTTTCTCTTCTATGTTGCGACCTTCGTGGTGTTCATATTGTATTCTTTGGGTGTTCATTGATGTCTCTCAACTCTAGTTGCTTGCTAAATCAAACATCTCTCAATCTCGTGTGAGCGCTGGTAGTTGTTCAACTGACTGTTTTCCTCTGGCTGTTTTCCTTACCTGGTATTTGTTCTTTGCATGGCCTAGTGAAGTCTCGTCCTATGAACCTCTGAAGCTCAGCATTTGCCCAACGATGCATGAGAACTCCAATGCAGATTTCTAGAGTGTTTCTACTGGGCTCTACTTCCAAACTGATATTCTCCTCCCAATTTTTGGATGTCTCAGTCTCCCTGAATTTGGATCTCATTCTCTTCATCTCAGGCAAGACTTTATAGACCTGGACATTTTACAGATTTAGTTAATAGCAGTTCATTAGTTCATCACTAGTATCAAATATTTTGAGGGTAGAATCAGGTATTCTCCTTATTCAGAGTTTATTTCTAGTGCACATTTGAAAATCTGGTGATCTCTGTATGCCTTAGAATCTACCTATCAGATTTATGAATCAAAGAAGCTTTCTGTTGTATGTTTCAGAAACCAACGTCTTAGATCGCTGGGGAATTATCATTGCTCTGTAGCTTTACCTCTGGTTTTCTAAGCCAAGGTTTATGTGTCTCCATTCTGCTACTGTGCCCCAAGATTTTTTGGTGGGCCATATACCTTAGTGAAGCCTAGTGTATTTCAGGATCTCATATTTGGTTTAATGTCTGAAACTTTGATATCATTTAGTCAGTAAGGGCCTTGTTCACCTTTGAAGGGCCTCTTAGCTCTCCTATCCTGTCACCAGCCTTTTGGTATACTGTCACTTTGTACTTAGGGAAAGTTCCATGGGAAAGGATCAGCAAGATAATGCAGACTTGCTCTGTGACTAGGGCTTTGTTGGACTGTACTCCAACATTCTAGTCCACATGTGGTGAATAAAAGTTTGTTTACATATTGGTCTGGATTATCCTTTCACCAGTCTATGACAAGTTTGCTGTTCTTCCTGCCTTGCTCAAGAGAGAAAGCAGGTGTGTGTGTTTTATTTTTCCTAAGAAGGGCTCATAGCTTTATATAACTCAGATCATTTCAGGTTCCTTGCATCCTTGTCTCCTCAATATGTCAAAATATTCTTATTGTAGCTTATACAACTTGTTCTCATATTAAGGGTGAGGAAGATATTCTCTTGTGATTTTCTAAATCAACCAAAAGTATAAGTCTCCCATTAAATATTTTGTCTTTTACTTCACGTATTTTTCCTCCACCCCCACCCACCACAATTTAAACTCTGAAAAGAAATGTACTCCTATGACTTTCTGCTTTTCTATGAAAAGAAAACTTTCAATGTGGTATTTTCCACATGTAGGTCACCTCACCTCAGAGGCATCATTTTAGGAAAATCGTGAAAGATCTTCAGCAACTTGTTGAATTAAAAATAACTCTTACCCAAAGTGTAATATTGCTATTAAAATTGGAGTAATAAGCAAAAAGTTATTAGTGCCAAGAATAAATACCCAAAGTCTGATATTTATCATTGTTTTCCTTTAATTTCTGAACTGACAAATGATAATTGCTCAGGCAATTAAAATAATTAGGGAAATTTGGAGGCACAAAGGGATAAGGCTTTTAGAAGTGCAATGTAAATGCATAAGGAAAGATTCATGTATGGTTGCTGAACCTTATCCTAGAGCAGACTGATTACCAGGTGCTTTTTAGTGGGCCGACGATTGATAGATTACATGCCATCTGAATTCTGTCTGGGAATGAGGCTTACTGGAAGCATAGTTACCTCAAAATGTAAGTCTAGTTTTAAAGGAGGCTTTTGAAGATCTTGGGATTTATATTCTATAAATACCTTGGTGATAAAGGATGGTTTTCAGAACCCACATTTGTTCAATATCTTATGAACTTTTAGTGTGTTTTTGGAATACATTATTTTGTACTGTTTTTAAATGCGGATAAGAAAAATATGAGTAAAATCCTTGGATGGTCTTAACATTTTATCATGCTTATCCACTTTGTGAGCTGCAGGGGGCAGTCTGAGGGAGGCTGTGGAAACAATTAAAAGATTGACAGTGGCTTTGTAAGAGAAATGAGAGTTTCTGTGAGAAATAGAATATTCCTGGGTAAGATAGGCTAACCTTAATTTAGAGAGAGTATACATTAAAATAAATCAAAGTGACATCAACCGTGACAACTACTTTGGTGTTTGTGTGCACAACTAACACTTAAGCTATTCCATATTCTGATGGGATAGTGACAGCTGAGGTTGGCATCAGAAATTGATGATACCAATTTCTAAGAAGAGACTATCTCAGAAGTAAGTAGATGGTATTTTATTAAAATTTTGTAAAATGTGTACTATTAGGCATGACTTATTCATTTCAGTTATACTTTCCATTAAGTTATTCACTCAGAATATTACAGTCAACTGCTGATAGCTGTATGCAACAATAGCAAATTGTTTATCTCAGGCAACACTCCTTGACTTAACTAATTTAAAGGTATATTCCCTTTAAATTAAAATTGGCCTTTATCACATAGAAATTTAATATTCTCCACAGAAACTCATTTATCATATTAAACTTGTGTCATGCAGGACATGAAATACTTTTGTGCACAATTCCTATTCACCTATTGTCCATACACAGGTGAAGTTAAATGGATTCAACTCATAGCAAAACTTAGAAGATGATAAAGTTTGAAAGGAGAGTATTCAGGAAATTTAGACAAGAGAGGGTTTCACTAAAAATTATGCTAGCTGATATTAGTATCAGCAACAATCATTTGGGAGAGATGCTTGAATGTGATAAGCTGGGAGGCTTATTTCAAAAGTAAATTATTATGCCATTCTTCTTTCCATTACTTAAATATGATGAATGACACTAAATAAATGACTTTGATTTGGAAAATAACTCTCCTAAATGATATTAGAAAAGTGTTTGGAATAACACCACCAGTCAGTCAACAGTATTTATTGAATACTCACTTTATGTTGATTATGTTATTAAGCAGAATTGAATGTCTCCTCTGTGCAGATTACACTGTAAGCTACAGGGAACATTTATCCAGGCATTATAAAATAAGTGGAATATCTGTGAATAAACGGAAGGCATAGTCCCTACCTATCAAGTAAATGCAAATGAATATAGCATTGAAACTAAGTGTGTGTACACAAAAAGCAAAGGAGTGATATGAGTAGGGTAAGCCTAACTTGAGAAGGTACCAACTTGGTTGACATACAAGTTAAAACTCTGAAAGCCTTAGGAGGTATGTTCCATAAATAAAGCTGTTTTGAAGTTCCACCAGAGTGTTATTTCTACTCAAAAAGCAATTCAGTTGCCTTAACCTACTCAAAGTAGAAATAACCTTTCAGATACATGAATGCATTTTTCAGTATAGTTTCTCAGAAAAATTTTACAAGTTCTTTATATTTTGATTTTTTAACTTCATTCTAATAAGTGAATAAAAAGTCAAAAACTTTTTTGTGTCAAAAGCTAGACTAGTCTGCTAATGATTATGCCAAGGAAAGACAAAAGTCTAAAATACATCGGTGTCATTTTACTGCTTACTTTCAACCAGGGGACTCAAACAATGTTTGTTGTACTGTGAATACATAAATGTTTAAAACCATTCCATGGATATATGCCCTCAACAATTCTTCCAAACTATTCCTCTTAGCCTTCTTGCAGATAAAGGTCTTTGCATATTTTAAAATCTTGGATATAATTTCATTGCTTTGTGATAAGGGCTATAGAAATGCTGAGTTAGAATATAGTGAAAAAAAGCTATAGTTTGTGATACTGGGAGGAAAAAATAAACAACTTTTCAGATGTCTTTGGTAGCAAGAGTCTCTAACCAGGTACATACATGTTTCAAATGTGGATTTAGATAAACCTTGTTTTTATATCAACTTTGTTATGAAATGTACTTAGTTTATCTCATATGATTTTCTAATTATATTTGTTAAAGGTGGATGTGGTATCATTTTTTGGAAGTGAGGAATAACATGTAGAAAGTCCAAATATTTCTCATATACAATTCAATTTCAAAAGCAACATTAATTTAAATCACCCTTTGAACCTAATCGGAAGACTTTTCTATGAAAACAGCTAGCTTAGCTCCTTGGAGTTAACTCTGAATGTGGTTTTGAAATTTAAACCTGCACGTGTGATTCAAATATGTTTTTATTGTTTTAAAGGCCCTAATATCTTTTTTAAAAAGGAAAAACCTGCAAGCTAAATGATTAGATAATAAATATGTGTATTTCAGGGGGTAAGCAGAAGGTACTTAACATACTGTCTAATTGTTTTTTCCTGCTGTGATTTCTATGCCACACAGAAACTCTGACAGTAATAGTTATCCATTTTTCATGCCATTCAAAAAGTTCTAGTAGGAGGTCTTCAATTTTTAGTGATACTTTAAATAAACTATGATGGCATTCTGAAATATATCTAGGTTGGGATTTCTTTCCAAGCTATTTTTTGAACAGAAACCTTTTCAAGAAAGGAGCTTTTCCAGGATCTACTATGGAGTCTCTCGCCAAGTGCCTCAATGAAAAATCCATTCACAGCCTGCCCTACAATGAACCATTTAGAGTGGTTTAAATGATTGTGCTACAACTATCCAATATGAACGTTTAAAAACTGGCAATAGTGTATCTGTCCTTCCAAGGTAAATTAAGTAGTGTGACAGAATCTAAGATATAAGAATACTATATGGAGGTTGCTGTTTTGCCTCTGGTGAAGCTGTTAGCCACTGAATTTTACAAAGAGAGAAGGACTGGGGCTCAGTGGAAATAAGTATACTCAGGTATTAGGCATAGTCAATGTTAACCCTGAGAGGTAAGGAAGCTACAATGAGGTTGAGTGGATATATAATTGCAGTAATTTACTCCTAGATTAATGTAGACAGAACTACAGGTATGATATATTTATATATAGATATATTCCTCATCTACTCAGTTGCCATGTACACAATAGCATTATGAGATCATAACAACCATTGTGAAAGGGGAAATTAATTTGTCTGCCTGATGCAAAATTATCAGGTTGATTAATTGATGGCTATATCCTCTGCCAGATAACAAACTTTTCCTGTCATATAAGTTCAGGATTTTGAAAGTATTTTATTACTAATAATTATGAGAAAATAGGGATGACAGTTAACTACGCTCTTCTTTGAAGAGCTCATCTATATTGGTTTGGTATATTCTTCTACGCGTTCTTCTCTTAATGCTCTGATTTTTCCTTTTTATATTCTTTAAGGACAACTTTTCACATATTTCATGATATTTGTGTTCCTCACTCCTCAATTCATAACTGTCATGTATATCTACTCCAATGACTGAAATTTAATAGTTTTATTTCTTATTTACTTAAAGATTTATTTATATATCTATATAGTTCTATATATTACCCTTTTATTTATTTCTGGACACTTCTTCATATTTATTTTATTTTTGCAATTTTTATGAATAAATCTGTAGAGTTCAAATTCTATGTATAAAATCAAACACATCATTACTTCCCTCTCCACTTCTCCAAACCTGTATTCTTATGCTCTTATTTTCTGTTATGATTTCACCATCTGCCCAGTCAGCACGCATTACAAATTTAGCCCTCCTTATTATTATTTTTTCATATTTCCTCCCTTCCTCAAACAATCAATCATTCACAAAGTCTAACCTATTTTTCCCTTAACAATATTTTATCCATCTCCTCTTTCATGTTCCAATTATATCATTCCACTTCTGGTTCTCATTTTCTCTCAACTATTCATTTCCCAGCAATGGCTATATATATGCTTTTTAGAAAATATCTTAAACTTCCCTCAAGGACCCACTCAAATGCATCTCCTCAGTAAATGCTAGTAGAAGGCTGTTTTCTCTTTGCTCCTGTTTTCTTGGTTGTACACGTGCTATGATATCTAACTAGAGCCAATATATGCTTTCCACATTTGTGCAGAGATTTTAAGTTCTAAGATCGTATGGGCCATACCATATATTTTCCCCCATTGGGCCTACCTCTACACCTGTGTGGAGTAGAAATTGTATACATATTTGCTTAGATAAATTGAACCCAGAAAATTTTTCATAGTAAAGAATTTCATTGCTTTGAGGAAATTGGTCTTTGTTTTATATGGAGAAAATATATCAAATTATTTTATTGGGGAATATATATTTTCTATAAGATGAAATGTAATCGTTTTATGTCTTGTTTACAGGTTTACTCAGGTTTTATTTGTCTCTTTTGTTTTACTTATTTGAATGAACTCATCAAATAATAGTTATTGTTTTGCTCAGTTGCATAAAACAGTAGATCCTTTCAGATGATTATTACCATAAGGAATTACTGAATAACTGATGTTTCACAAAGATAACAAGGTACTGGGGTTAAGACTGTTCTGAAAATTCTGAAATGTTCAAAGTGCAGGCTTTTGCAAAATCCTGTTGGCAAAGTACATCACTGTGGGTAGCAGTCTTTCAAAAGAAATCATTGTAGTTAGCACTTTCAGAGTAGTCTAATGGCCTCTGAATGCCTTCCCAATGAATGGGGTAATGTATTACTGGACTGCCAATGGTTTTGCCTTTTGTGTGACCTCACCCAGTTTTTATGAGATGAAAATCCCAGGATACTCATCATTATTCATGCATTACAATTGTTCATTCTCTTTCTTTCTTTTTATGACAATTTCCCCTGCCGCTTTCACTATTCAGAGGAGAAGCAATCTTGGAATGAATTTAAAAACTGAGATTTCCTAATACATGTGGGGCTTAACACCTAGGTGATGGGTGGATAGGTGCAGCAAACCACCATGGCACACATTTACCTATGTAACAAACCTGCACGTCCTGCACATGTATCCCAGAACTTAAATTTAATTTAATTTTTAAAAAACCCTTAGATTTCCACAGGGCCGCCCATCCAACTTTTATATTGCAGGAATTATCTATCCAAAATGAAACAGTGGAATACTTCAGACAAGTGGACTTAATGCTCTTCACATTTTCAAACAGCGTGAATAACACAGCCAATTTGGCTTTAAATGCATCTTGTTATAGATGATTTGGCCATTAACCTTGGCAATGTCAATCTGTTCTCACCATCATATTCCATAAAATTAGAATTTTTGATAATAGTTAGAGATGTACTTTGTAAGGATTAATGCACTACTGGATTCTGAAAACACAATAGGAGGGAGAGAGATAGAGGAGTGATGGGAGTAGAGGAAGAAAGAACTAAACAAGACAGAAAAAGAACAAGAGGAACAAATTAAACAAAGAATTAGACGTATGAGGATAAGTATATGAAAAAGATGAAAGAATGACATAAACAGCATAGATATATGCTGATAAAAATACCCAAAATCTATTAGGGCACAGATTACTGACTGGAATAGTGAGCTTGTAGTACCTCAGAAGATTGAAATCTCTTATATTGCTATAGTCATATAATATAGGACATATATTAAGTTCCTACAGCACCTGCTAAAACAGTCTACTGAAGGAACTGTGGGTTAGATGACTTTCTCCTCTGGCCACAGTTGGTTGAACCAGGAGCATACATCCGTTCCAGAGAGAACCATTTGTATTCTCCATGCTAGGAATTTGGAAATGGGTTATTGCAATTCCAGTTAATTTCTTTTGTGACTAACACTCAGTAACGGACACTGAGAAGATCTAGATTTAGGAACTGAGGTTGTCATTTTGGATCAACCATGCATAGTTAACATGGGAAAATGGGTTTTCAGAGAGAGAGAGAGAGAGAATACTAAAGCAGCCTCACAGAGAAAATTGGAGACAAGCGCTTATATAGTTCCAGAGACAGGAAAATATCCTACATGATCTTTTAAAGTAACTATCTCCTTCTCCCCACAGTTAACCACCATGACTAAAGATATTTTTACTATTTTTGGACTTTATTTGAATATATGTATTATTTTATATGTTGTTTCATTGACTCTACATTATGTTTGTGAGTTTTATCTATGTGTTTGCTTGTAGCAGTAGTTCATAAATTATCATCACTATTTAGTATTACATTGTATGAATTTTTACTATTTATGGGTATTTTGGTAGTTTCTAGTTTCTAGTTTGATGTCATTAAAAATTAAGCTGTTAAAAGCACTTCTATATATGTCTTATAATATATATGTGCACCAATTTCTGTTGGGTAAATACCTAAGAGTGAATCCTATTTTTTTGACTCAATCCAATTTAGATATCATTTTCTCTACAAAGGCTTATATGCCCGCAAATCAAACTATGACAATTGATCTTCTTCTGTGTGGCCATAGAAGCCTCCACTTCTTTCTAAGAGAGCACTTAGCAACCTGTGATGTAATTTGTTTGCATGCATGTTTTCACAAGAGTGTAAGATCCTGTCTTACATAAAGGCAAGGACCTTGTCTTACTAATCCTTGGATCTTTGGTACATAGAAGAGTTGCTGGCACATGGGCAATCGATGTATGTTTACTTAAGTGTAAATATTAATGCAACCATATAGGTAAAAGACCTATATTGATGGACTGACGAGTACTAGAGATCTGGAATTTATTATTATTATTTATTATTTATTCTTTATTTTTAATTTGTGTAGGTACATGGGAAAGTATTAATTTAATAAATAAATTAGTAAAATTTATGAGCACATGCTGTATACCCAGACTAATGCTAGGTGATGTTGTGGATGCCAAGTAATAAATGAGAAGATTCCTGCTCTCAAGTACTATGAAGTTTTCCTCAGGAGAAAAAATTGATATTTTTGAAATTATCTTAAACCAATATAGTAAACTTTTTGGTAAAATGGCTATTAGTACAATTCAATTTCAGGGAGTGAAGAGATTACTGAAGTTGAAGAATACTGAAAGATGAGCCGAGATGGTTGTTGAAGGAGGTTGTCTCTTAGTTTAGAAAGGAATGGAGAATAAAATAAATAGGACAATGATCTAAGATATGGTAAATTTAAATTTCACAAGTCTCATAAATTCTGTGGAATAGAAAGTCTTTTAAGACATATTTGGTTTATTCCTAGACTAATAAAGATGTGACCTACTCACAGAGGCTTCAGGTGTTTTGCGAAGTACATTGGCTTTTATTCAACGTGCAGTGGGACTCCAACTAAAGTGTTTCAGGAAGGTAGGTAATATATTTTTATATTTTGTGCAAGTTATGAGGGTCTGAATCATGGCAGTGATGGTAAAAGCACTAAAGATACAGAAAAACGTGAACATTATTGAAAGGTAGAATAAATAGAACATGGTGGTAATAAGCTAAGGTGATGAGAGGGTGCTTTTTAATAAACCAAATAGGGAACTATATATAGATATGCTTTTGAAAACAAGTATCAATGGCCCTAAATAGTTCAGTGGAGTAAGTCAATGTGTAATCACTTTTAATAATGATATCCTTCATATGGCTATGGGGATAATTTAGCTGTAGTTAGAGTTTGACAACACAATTATTACATTGAAATAGTTCTTTGTTCTATTAAAAATACTTGCACTGAGGTCTCATCAAAGGCTTTATGAGTCATTTATTTATGTATCTTGGGCATAATTCGTACTTTGGAACAAAGGAGCAACAGGCAGTTTTCATTGACAGTTTCAGAAATGTCTATACTGGAGTTCTTGGGCTTTAAGGGTTGTAATAACTCAAAATGACTTTAACGCTACTGCCTTAGTAGTAGTGTCCCACTCTAGCTGTGCATGAGAATCACATGGGCAGGGACAGGCTTTAAAAATGAAATTGCCAGAGGTGGAGCTAGAGCACCAAACAGAAGCTTCCAGTGATCACTTCCCCTGCAGGAACAACAGATGGAACAACTATCCACACAAAAAAGCACCTTCATAAGAACAAAAAATCAGGTGAGCAATCACAGTACCTGGTTTTAACATCATATTAAGGAAAGAGGCACTGAAAATGTTAGGAAAGACAGAATTGTACGGCCTACACCAGCCCTACCCCATCCCTTGGCAGTGGTTGCATGGCATGGAGTGCTTGGGGAAGAGAGAGTGTAGTGATTGTGGGAATTTGCATTGGAACTCAGTACTGCCCTGTCACAGTGGAAAGCAACAAGGGGCAGAATTTAGCTGGCACCCAAGGAGGAAGCATTTAGACTTGCCCTAGTCAGAGGCAAATTCTCTACCCAGCTGTCAGAGCCTGAGTTCCGGCAAGCCCTGCCACCATTGGCTAAACTTCTCTGGGGTCCTAAATAAACTGAAAAGAGCCTAGATCACAAGAACTGCAATTTCTGGGCAAGTCCTTGTGCTGTTCTGGGGTCAGAGCAAGTGGACTAGGGGTGCCTGTGACCTAATGAGACACCATCTGGGATGGCCAAGTGAGTGCTTGCATTACCCCACCCTCAACCCCAGGTAGTGAAGACCGCAGCTCCAGGAGAGGGTCCTTCCTTCTTCTTGAGGAGAAGAGAGGGAGGAGTAAAGAGAACTTTGTCTTGCAACTTTGATACCAGCAAAGCCACAGTAGAATAGGACAAAAAACAGAGTCCTGAGGCCCCCATGCCAGGCCCCAGCTCCTAGATGACATTTTTAAACACACATTAGGCCAGAATGGAACCTGGAGCCTTGAAGAAAAGGACTCAGCACAGGCAGAATTCGTTGCCTGCTGACTAAAGAGCCCTTGCACCCTGAATAAGCAACAGTGGTATCTAGGCACTACTTGCCATGGGCCTTGGGTGAGAGTCAGAGTCAAACTGGACTCAGGTGTGGCCCAGCATATTCTCAGCTGTGGTGGCTACAGGGAGAAACTCCTACTTGAGAGATGGAGGAAAGAGTACAAGGGGAGTTGTCTTGCAGCTTGTATGCCAGCTTGGTCACAGTACGGTAGAGCACCTGGCGGGCTCCGGGAGTTCCCAGTTATTGGCCTTGGCTCCTGGATGTCATTTTTGGAACTGCCTTGGGCCTCAGAGGAGACTACCACCTGGAAGGGAGAGACTCAGGCCTGATAGCATTTACCACTAGCTGACTGAAGAGCCCCTGGGCTTTGAGAAAATATTGGCAGTAGACAGGCAGTACTCACCATAGGCTTGGTGTGGTGGTGCCCATGGAGAGAGACTCCTTTGCTTAAGGAAAAAAAAAGGGAACAGTAGGAAAGACTTTGCCTTGCAGCTTGGGTACCAGCTCAGCCACTGCAGAATAGAGCACCAGGCAGATTCCTAAGGTCCCTGACTCTAGGCCCTGGCCCCCAGACAACATCTATAGACCAGGCCAGGGCTGGGGGAATATGCAGCCTTGAAGAGAAGGACACAGGCCTGGCTAGAGTTGCCACCTGCTAATTGTAGAGCCCTTGGGCCTTGGAATGTATATTGCAGGTAGCCAGGCAGTGCTCACCACAGTTCTTGGGCAAGACCCAGTGTTGTGTTGGCTTCAGATCTGAGCCAGCACAGTCCTAGTGGTGGTGGCCACAGGGCTTCTTGTGTCACCCCTCCTATAGTTCCAGGCAGCTCAGCACAGACAGACTCCATTTGTTCACGAGGAAGTAAGGGAAGAGAACAAGAGTCGCTGCCTAGTAATCCAGGTAATTCTTCTGGATCATACCCAAGACCACCTAGGTGGTCCCTCTATGAATCTGCAAGAGACACAACATTACTGGGCTTGGGGTGCCACCTAACACAGATACAGCAGCAGTGATCAAAGACTTAGATCACAACACCCAAGTCCGTCTGAATATTTGGAAAGCCTTTCCAAGAAGGTTGGATACAAATAAGCCCAGACTCTGAAGACTACAATAAATACTTAACTCTTCAATACCCAGACACTGACAAATGTCAACAAGCATCAAGACCATCCAGGAAAACAAGATTTAACCAAATGAACTAAATAAAGTACCAGGGTAATAATCCTAGAGAGAAAGAGATATGTGACTTTTAAGATGGAGAAATCAAATAGCTGTTTTAAGGAAGCTCAGCAAAATTGTAGATAACACGAAGACATTCAGAATCCTATCAGATAGATTTAACAAAGGCGTTGAAATAATTAAAACAAATTAAGCAGAAATTCTGGAGCTGAAAAATTAAACTGACATGCTAAATAATACGTCAGAGTCTCCTAACAGCAAAAATAATAAAGCAGAAGAAAGAACTAATGAGCTTGAAGACAGGCTATTTTAAAATACAGTCACAGAAGAAAAATGAAAAAAGAATAAAGCACACCTACAATATCTAGAAAATAGCCTCAAAAGGGCAAATCTAAGAGGTATTGGCCTTAAAGAGGAGGTAGACAGAGATCAGTGTAGAAAGTTTATTCAAAGGGATAATGAGGGAAAGCTTCCCAAATCTAATAAAAGACATCGATATTCAAGTACAAGAAGGTTATAGAACACTAAGCAGATTTAACCCAAAGATCACCTCAAGGCATTTAGTAGTCAAATTCCCAAAAGTCAAGGATAAATAAAGAATCCTAAAGCCAGCAAGGGAAATTTGCAAAGTTTTGAATCATTATTTCTTCAAATGTTTCAGTTATATTCTCTTTTATTTCCTTAAATGTTAGAAATTTTATTGTCTCGTAGATCTCTGAAGCCTTGTTCGTTTCTTCTTAGTCAATTTCTCTCTCTCTTTTTTAAAAATATTTTTTATTTTTTATTTTATTTTATTTTATTTTTTTCCGAGATGGAGTCTTGCTCTGTCACCCAAGCTGTAGTGCAGTGGTATGATCTTGGCTCACTGCAACCTCTGCCTCCCGAGTTCAAGTGATTCTCCTGCCTCAGCCTCTGGGGTAGCTGGGATTACAGGCACATACCACCACACCTGGCTAATTTTTGTATTTTTAGTAGAGATGGGATTTCACCATATTGGCCAGGCTGGTCTTAAATTCCTGACCTCGTGGTCTGCCAGCCTTGGCCTCCCGAAGTGCTGGGATTACAGGCATGAGCCACCGCAGCTGGCCTGTTTTATCTTTTTTAAATAGTGTGAATTCTACTGATCTGTCCTGAAGTTCACTGATTCTTTTCTCTGTCTTCTCCATTCTGTTATTGAACCCATCCAGCCTGGTCTTTGAAATACCTAGTGCCAGCAATCTTCCCGGTCAATCTCTCTCAGTGCTGCTGGAGTATGAAAGCACCAGCCTGGGCCATATTACACCACTAAGTAGAGGGTTGATAAATGTTGTTTCTGAATCACTCTCTGCATCTGGATTTGGAGACAGGAGACAACAAGCCTATTTGTCTTCTATTGCACAGTGGTAGATTGGGAGATACCAGGCCTGGATTGTCTTCTGCCACTTGGGGATAGGGCTAGAATATATGAGATTTTGGCTGGTTTTTGCTGCTGGATGGAGGGCTGGGAGATGCAGGGCTTTGATCTTTGTCAGCTTCAGAGGGGTGCCCAGGAAATGCTGGCCCTGCTAGCACCCCGTGTAAAGACATAGCAGACTCCTGCCGCAATCAAGTGGGAAAGGCAGATAGAATAACCTGCCTTGTCTCTGCTAGCAATACCAATGTGGTCAGTGTGGCTCCATATTTTAAATAATTCAGCTTTACCTCTCTTGTTTATTTTTCCTTTGTCTGTATATAATGTCTAATAGGGCTAGCCTGCAAATTTCTCTTTTCTATGTAAGGTGTCACATAATATGTTTCATGCAGGGAATTTCCTAAATTTTAGTCTTCAGAGTTATATGAAATGAACTTGTTATGTGCACTAGATACGTTGTAAAAATTCAATCTTGTATATCAGATTGACTTAGAACAATGATATACGCTTTTAGCATTTTGAAAAAATACATTGATTTTTTTCAAGATAGTGAGAAACGTTTTTCTCTCAGAATCACTAGAGAAGGCAAGTTAGGATAAATTATCTTTTAAAGGCTGAGGAATTTCTGTGATGCTAGCCTAATTGGTTTCTTTGAAGAATTGGCAAATTGATGTACGTCACTTCTCACATACCTAGTTCATATCCTAGGAAATGACCTTGGACAAAAAGTTTATAAATAATTTCTCTTGTTATTATTAGCTATTCCAACTCATTGCCTCTGGTAACTGCATAATAACATTGCAGCCCCAAAGTTGGTGTGTGTGTGTGTGCAGGTACACACTTGCACTTACGAAAGAACTAAACTGATCTGCATGAAGGAGGGTACTTATGTTGCTCTCATGATGTTCTAGATTACCCAATACCTTGGGAGTACATTCTTTATAGAATGTATATTATTGGCTTTTCTCACTAATGTCAGAATCCTGAAAAGTCAACTGACCTAAATGACACATTAAAAATATATATATATTTATATATACTTACTATGTATTTGGAAAATGTAATAAAATAAATCACCCGAGGCTTCTGATTCAGCAGGCTAATTTTATAAAAATTATTAAATATTATGTTTTCAGTAATAGAATCTCAGATAAACGTAGTCATATTTGTTACTGTACAATGATTGTAACAGAAAAGTTTGAAGTTAGATATAACTAATTATCATTTATTCATTAATTTCACAAATTTTTATTGAGTACCTAGTATATGCTATACCTAAGCTAAGAATATAAAGATCAATAAGACACTGAAGATGATGTTCAAGGGAGCAATTTTAATGTTTTAAATTAAATCATTAAAATGATTTTAATGGGCAACACAATCTGCTAGTTCTCTTTTGCTCATTGAATTTGACCTATGCATTATGCAGTACATTTTTGTGCTACTAATGTATAGTACTACAAAGAAAAATTTTGCTAAGACATGAGCTAGATTTTGTGTTGGCTAGATTGGTTTTCTGTTTGAACTTTCTGTTTATTTGATTTCAGTGAGAAAGTTGATACATCGACAATATTAATGGCATTTTTGAATAACAGAAATTCTATAATCCTAATGGAACAGCTATTTTCGTCCTGTGTATCCTTTTCTTACCCTTATCCACTTGGACACACACATTTTTACATAATTGCAATTTGCTGTACATATTGTTCTTTTCTTTTTTTTTTTTTTTTTTGCTTTGCATTTAAAATGGTATAACTCTTAACCATGTTTCTTGTAAGGTAAAACACTCTGAATGGCTCCATAACAATATAACGTTTAGAGGTTTTATCTGCAAAAGGCCAAACAATAGATTTCACCATTTTTCTCTTAGTGAATTAATGTTGTTTTACATTTCACAAGTCATTTCCCTGAGGTGGTGTTTCAGCCTTGGGTGTGTATTATTTGGGCTGGTATATTAAAACGTTATGAGTATAGGCTTTTCTCAGAATTCAAATGAGCTTAAAGTTCAGTCTATATAGATGGATTGTTTCATTACCTGAAATAATATTGAGATGGATTGTTTCATTACCTGAAATAATAATATTCATGTTACAGTATCTCTATTGGACAAACTTGGGGATGGGATTTGCATAGGGATACTCTTCCTTGTTTTTTACTGTAGGATAATTCTCACAATTTGAAATACTTTTCACCTTATCTTTTTGTACTTTATAAGGTAGCATTTCCTCATAACTGTGTTTTTGTTCCTGTTGTATAAATTAGATGCTTATCGTAATTAAGTGAATTGTGTTGAAAGTCTTTAATTGAAGGGCAATAAATCACACAGTTTCTGAATATTGCAACCATGGGATACAGGGATAATGTTAGTTACCAACAGTAGTGAATATTGGTCTCTACACTTTTATTTTCTTGTTGATTTTTGATAAAATAAATAATGTTATTAAGCTTCATAGTAATGCAGTTACTCAATGACTTGTCTCATTTCAATTAACTAGTTTCATTTAAGTGGAATTTATTAGAAAACAGTGAAATCTTCTATACTTGTCAATTCCAAGCTCTTCAACATCTAAATCACATTGTGTTGAGTTGTTTGCTTAATTTAATTTTTTTTCCTTGAATACCATACTTGGAGCCAACTTTGTAAACTGTCACCTCCCATTCTGCAAATGAATATGATAATTACTGTTTTTTTTTATGGAAGGATCTTGGATTTTAATGAAAGGATGAATTGCTTCTCTCAGCAATATTCCAGGGATATTAACTTGTAGAATCCTGATTAAAAATATGTCATAATATGTATTCCTGAGGAACAATGCTTCCTGCAGGTAGAACCTTGCAGAGGGTGGAAGAGAACTTTGCATAGCACTGCACTTGGATCCTCTTATTTATTTTAGCAGGGAGGTAGCATAATACACTTTAAAATGGATCTGAACAAATTTAAAAAGAAAGGGAGATATTTGGTGCAATTTACTCCACCTAAACTTATTATGTATATATGCTGTGTTATTGCCATATGGCCTTTCACACCAAGAAAGCCAACATTAACCCTATGCTCAGGACATCTAAGGAGAGGTCTTTTTCTTTCCTAGCTAAAATCCTAATTTTGTTTATCTAGGAAGCTGGTACTAAATTTTTGACCAGGTGGAAAGTGTTCTCTGATCAAATTAATTTACTGCTTTTCTCATTTTCAAAAACCTTGTGAGATTTATTGTTAATTGGACCTTAGATCTCTTTATCAGTTAAAAAAAACTTGCTTTTTCAGCTGTCTAGATTTAAAGTGAAAACGAAAGAAAATAAACAAGAACAGATAAATCATGAGATAGAGAGCTGAATGTACTAAAGGCAAAAACAAATGGGGAACAGTGGGCAGGTTATAAATTTGTTTAATTATTATGACATTTATTAATTTTTCCAACGAATAAAATTGACTAGCATATTGGCAATACGAAGTCTGAGCTAATGCAAGATTTTTATTCGACCCAGGAATGAAGAGTAATTGCCACAGACATATTTTACTTGTGTTTATTAAGGGTCTCTTTGCACACAAGTTGCATGTGGCACGGTAAAATATTAAATTAATGGAATATCCCTTCCCTTAGGGACATTCTAATCATCATTCCTCTCCCTCTGAATTGCGTCTAGATAATGACAAAGTGTTAGAATGTATATAGTGCTCTCTTGACAACAGATTTCTAAGCCAAGTATTGGACTAAACTGTACCATGAATTGAACATGATAAAAAAGTCATACTAATTAAATAAATTCTGAATAATCTATCTATGTATCATCAATCGTCTATCCGTATATCAGATAGATAGATAGATAGATAGATAGATAGATAGATAGATAGATAAATAGATATAAACCAGGAATCACAGTCAACTTTTAAAGCATACACAGTGAAAATGATTTTAAAATACAAATTATATACTTTGTGTAAGTTTAGAATATGTGATGGTTAACTTTATCTGTCACCTTGGCTTGGCTAATAGATGCCCAGATAGCTGGTTAAACATTATTTCTGAATGTGTCTGTGAACGTGTTTCCAGAAGATATTGGCATTTGAATCAGTAGACTGAGTAAATAAAATCACCCTTACCAATGCAGGTAGGCATAATTTAATCTTCTGAGGGCCTGAATGGAAGAAAAAGGTAAAGAAAGGGAAAATTCACAGTCTGCTTGAGCTGAAGCACCCATCTTCTGCCCTTGGACATCAACACTCATTGTTCTCAGGCCTTTGAATCCACACCATTGGACCCTGATTCTTGGGGGCTTCAGACTTTAGCTGGGACTTATATCATTGCCTCCCCTGGTTCTCAGGCATTCAGTTTTGGACTGGAATTGTACCATCAGCTTTCCTGGGCCTCCAGGTTGCAAACAACAGATCAAGAGACTTTCCGGCCTCCATAATCACATGAAACAATCACTCATAATAGATCTCTTTCTATATGTGTATGTATTTCTTATTAGTTCTGTCATTTTGGAGAACACTGACTAATTCAGAACTGGAATGAAACTGTGACTTTTATTAATAAGTAAATAAAATCAGAAGTAAATGACAAGTCATTAGGTTTTATCTATCGTGGCTTTTTCTAGCTTATCTATACTTCCTTATGTAAACTTCCAAATCACTTTATCTTTATCTCTCTTGTACTTTTACTGTCACTTTTTTAAAAGTTCCAATTTTATTACAGATTAAAGGGTACACATGCAGATTTGCTACGTGGGTAGATTGTGTGGTGCTGAGGCTTGAGATGCCAGCAATTCCCTCACCCAGGCTGTAAGCATCATACCTAACAGGTGGCTCTTCAGCCCATACCCCACTCCCTCCCTTCTTTATCTAGTGATTCCCAGTGTTTATTCTTCCCATCTTTTTGTTCATGTGTATTTAATGATTAACTCCCACTGGTAAGTGAGAACATGAAATATTTGCTTTTCTGGTCTTTTGTTAGGTCACATAGGGTGTTGCTCCAAAGGGCAGGATTTCCTTCTTTGTTATGACTGCATGGTATTCCATGGTGTATATGTAGCTTATTTTCTTTATCCAATCCACTCTTGATGAGCACTTAGGTTGATTCCATGTCTTTGTATTGTGAATAGTGCTACAATGAACATATGAGTGCATTTGTCTTTTTGATAGAATGAATTATTTTCCTTTAGATATATAATCAGTAATGAGATTGCTGGGTTAAATGGTAGTTATATTTTAAGTTCTTTGAGAAATCTCCATACTGCTTTTTGCAGTGGGTGAACTAGTTTGCCTTCCCATAAACAGCATTCCCCTTTCTCTGCAGCCTTGCCAACATCTGCTGTTTTTTAACTTTCTAATAATCGCTAGCAATAATCTAACCAGTGTGAAATTGTATCTCATTGTGGTTTTGATTTGCATTTATCTGATGGTTAGTGATGCAGAGCAATTTTTATATGTTTGTTGGCTGCATGTGTATGTCTTCTTTTGAGAAGTGTTTGTTCATGTCCTTCACCCATTTTATAATCAGACATTTTGGTTTTTGCTTGTTGATTCATTTGTGTTCCTTGTAGATTCTGGATATCGGACCTTTGTCAGTTGCATAGTTTGTGAATATTTCTTACCAATCTGTTTGCTGTCTGTTTACTTTGTTGGTAATTTCTTTTGCTGTGCAGAAGCTCTTTAGTTTAATTAGATCCCACTTGTCAATTTTTGTTTTTGTTGCCTTTGCTTTTAGTGAATTAGGCATAAATTATTTGCTAAACCCATGTCAAGAAGCCTATTTCCTGTTGCATATTTATTATTTCTCCTTGCCTTACCTTTTCCACTAGATGGTGAACTCCCTGTCTATATCTGTGTCTCCCAGAGAACCTAGAACAATGTCTTGTACCTATTAGTAATAGTCAAGATTCGAATAAACAAAACCAGTAATTTGTGTGTGTGTGTTTGTGTGTGTGTATTTGTATATTGTGTAATCAGGTTCTCCAGAGATATACAACTAATATGACATTTCATCTTCTTCTTTCTCATTTTTTTCTTCTTCTCCTCCTTCTCGTTATCCATCTCTTCTCCTTCTTCTCCACTCTTCTCTTCTAGGAAACCTTAGGTTTTGCTCTTTAAGCCTTCAACTGATTTCATGAAGCGTACCCTCATTATCAAGGTAATCTCCTTTACTTAAACCTAACTTATTTTAGATATTAACCACACCTACAAAATACATTCATAGCCACACCTAGTTTAGTGAGTACTATCACTTAGCCAAGTAGACACATAAAAGTAACCATTATTAAGTGGAGATAGATAGATAGATAAATGGATAGGTAGATAACAAGACAGATATATTACAAAGAATTGTCTTACGTAATTGTGGGAACTGACTAAGAAAGTCAGGGCATTTAGAAAGACAAAATTATGAACAGGCTTGAACCCATGTTCATGGGGTGAAGCTGTTGTCCACAGATGGAATGTATTATCCTCCACTGGGGAAACCTCAGTCTTGCTTTCAAGTCCTTCCAAAACATCCAGTAAGATCCACCCAAATCATCTAGGAAAATTCCCCTTAAAGTCAACTAATATGGACTTTAGTTATATCTCCATAATACCTTTACAATAACATCCACTTTGTGTTTTATCAACTGGGGATTTTGCTTAGCTAAGTTGACACATCAGAAAAGTCATCATGCTAGTAAGCATCAATAAATAAATGTTTGAATGGATTAAAAGTACTAATTACAAATAGACGATAATTTAGTGCATTCCAAACTAAGACATAGATTAGACTTTGATCTAATTTTCAAAAGGCATTGAGATTAGACTTGGTGTACATGCCACTCAGAGTTTAGAACACATATTTGTAATAAAACAATTTTTGTTCTGGAGGAAAAGATCTGTAAACGACTTCACATTTTCTAGAAAGATGACTAACTGTGATATGCTGCTTTCAGTTTAACAGCTTCTCTATTTAACATCAAGATATGTTAAATGATGGCTCAGCATGTGGAAAGAGAGGTTTCTCAGGAGGATAAGAAGAGGGGTATGACCAACAAGAGATGGATTCGGTTTTGATGTTTTTGACTATGTTAGTTTCCTTATATTCGCTTCCAAAAATTCAGCTTCACTTTTTGATATATTTTTGAAAATCCTCTGGTAGGAGGTTTACACACAGATATTTAGCTTGGTCTATGCAGTGCTTGAATTACATCTTGGATTTATGTTACAGATAACCTGTGAATAGTTCTGTAGGGAGATGTAGTTGTGAACAAAAACTGTGAGTGCACAGTTCACCAAGAGCAGCCAAGGATGTTAAAGTCCCTTATTGCAGTGGAGATGTTGTGTGCATATGGTAGAAACTTCAGTTTGATGGAAGAAAATATCCAAATTATACAAACCATAGAATAAAATACCACATGTGAAGTTTTTTTTTTTTTAGAATTTTTCTAAACCACATTTAGAATCATATGAAACTTGTTCTGGTTCAATAATACTTTGCAGTGAGTAATCCAGGGACAAACATTTAACTATTATAAGAAGAATCCACTACCCTAGTCCTGAAAATATTATGGCTGTGAATTTTATAACCTACAGAATGTAATTCTAATCTCGGCTTTTAAGAGCTTGTGAAAAAGCAGAATTATTTCACCGTAAGATAGTGGTATCCATCTCAAATCATTATAAAAGTTAAATCCCATTAAGCCAATCTTAACCAAATTATTCTTAGGCGTTATAAACTGAAACAGTTATTTTGAAAGTAAAGGTTAAGCAAAACAGATAACATCCAGACAAAAGCATTGTCAGCAAACTTCTGTAATTATTTATAAGAGAAGTTGATCTGAAAAAGTATACTTACTGATATATAATTGGCCTGCATATAGAAGTAAATCTGATGTTATATTGTGGGCATTAATGCATATTAACCTTCTACATGCCAGACACACAAAGACAATTTTGGCTTGAAAATGTATAAATTAGAAATACCTGCTGTACATATTGTTATTTTTATTACTACTTAATTTTAGTACTTTTTATTGACTCTGGTCAGATGGAATACAGAAAACAGAACTCTCATACTTTTTTTCATAGTTACCAAATTTATACTTATTGAGTTTAAATAGGAGGTATCAGAAACAAAAATACTGATATGCGACACTTAATAAAGGTCAATGATGGACCACATGTATGACGGTGGTCCCATAAGTTTATAATACTGTATTTTTACAGTATCTTTTCTATGTCTAAATATGTTTAGGCAAAAAAATACTTATAATTGTGTTACAATTTTCTGTAGTATTCAGTACACTAACACACTGTTCAAACACTTATATTAGGAGCAGTGAGCTATACCATATAGCCTAGGTTGATAGTAGGCTATACCATCTGGGTTTCTGTAAGTACTCTCTATGATGTTTGCACAACGGTGAAATCACCTAATGGCATTTCTTAAAATATATCCCATCATTGAACAATTTGTGAATGTAATCCAGAGCAAAAGTCTGTTGTAATGAAGTAGAACTGTTATGTTCAGAGGAAGGATTGGTAGAATCTTGGCTCTTAAGGGGTGCTTGGCATCTTAGTCTGTGGCATTTTCTGTACAATTGGTTCAAGAAATACTAATGCATGCTAAGCCATCTCATGTTGTAGTGCTCTAGATTAGGAAGCGGGCTTTGAGGTTCTTTGAGTTCTTTACAGCTTCCAGGAATAAGAAAGAAAAATGCAGCACTTACTGAATCATGTAAGACTTAATATGCAGCATAATACTGGTTCTGTTTTATCTTCAAGTTTCAAAGTCTGAGGCAAGCCTTAACACAGTTCTAACTTTTCAAAGTGCTTTAATTCAGCAACATTCAGCCCCACAAATGTTAATCAATAGTCCTAGCTATGCTATAAGTAAAGCATGAGACTTAAGAAAAATGACTTGGGTCTCAGTTTCCACATACATACATAGAGTGAAAATAATAATGCCTGCATTCGTGGGACATTTCTGAAGATGAGAGTAGAACATTCAAAAGCTCTTCAAAAAAGTAACTTCATTACACAAATAATGATGCTGCTAATATCCGGGATCATTATCATCTAAGAGTGTACTTTGCAATTCCAATCCGATAGGTTGAGAAAAAGAATTTTCTTTGAAACGGAGAATTATAAGAGTAATTATCCAAAAATTATTTATGATTAGCACATAATCTACTAAATAGTGTGCTAGGCACTGGGAGTACAGAGCTAATAATAACTTCACTAATTTTGTAGCCTTGTGTAAATCACGTGCCCTCTCTGAGATTGTTTTCTTATTTATAAACTGCAGCTAATAATTCTTTTCTTAAGAACGATTTCAACAAGATGGTGAAGTATAAAGTTTCAGTCTTCATTCTCCCACTGAAACTCCTACTTAACAATGATATGCAGTCCAAATACCTTTATGAGAGGCCCAGAATCCTGATAAGAGGTTGTGGTAATCCAGAAGAGCACAAATCTGAGGATAGGTGCATTGAAATGAATAAGAAGAGTTTCACTTTATGCACATTAGCCCCTTCCCTAAGCTGACACAATTTAGCATCAAGGAAGATCACTTCAGTCTACAAATTCTCCTATGGTGAGGAAGAGAGAGTGGAGCATGCATTCAACATCCTGATTTTTCAGTGCACTGCCTAAGGGGCCTGTTTTTGTCTCATCTCACATGGACAATTGACAAAACTGCATAATTCAGATGCCAGGGAGCAGTTAAGAACAAAGGAAAAGGGATGGGAAGCTTTCTGTGGCCAGTGTGGCTCTATGAGATTTAGAGAAGGTGCAGAACCTGAGATTTCTCTCACAGGAGAGAGGGAAAGGAGTAGAGCATGCCTCCAAACTCCAACCTTACAGTGTGTTGCACAAGGGGCCAGTTTCTGTCTCACTGCACCTAGAACACCAACAAAACTGACATAGTTTGGTGGGGGCAGCTATACATAAAGAAAAAGAAGATGGTGGCTTGCAATGCTTAGCATGACTCTGCTAGATTTATGTCGTGCAAGGGTCCCAATGGGAGGTAAATGAATCATGGGGGCGGGTCTCTCTCATGCTGTTCTCGTGATAGTGAATAAGTCTCATGAGAGATGATGGCTTTATAGAGGGGAATTTTCCTACACAAGCTCTCTTGCCTGCTACCATGTAAGATGTGCCTTCCCATGTAAGAAGTGCCTTTGCTCTTCCTTCACCTTCCACCATGATTGTGTGGCCTCCCCGGCCATGTGGAAGTGTGAGTCCATTAAACCTCTTTCCTTTGTAAATTACCCAGTCTTGGGTATGTCTTTATTAGCAGCATGAGAACGGATTAATACACCCTCCAACTGACTGACTGGCCCCCTCCTCTCTGCCAAGAGGATTTCAATGGAACCTAAAAAAAACTAGTTCAGGCCATGGTGGATGAGGGAGTTGTACATGCCTCATTGTATTATTCTCCCTTTGGAATTCAGACACAACTGACAGACATTAACATTAAGACATAAATCTTAAGATTAACAAAACAGTCTCTTTGTAGCAATAAGATACCAAATTCCAACTTGAATCTAGTATAGTGTCACCTGATAGATGGCAGGCCTGAAAGAAATGAAAGTATTTTACCCTAAAATGTATTCCTTTGACATATTTTGAAATGGCCCTGCAAATATTTAACTAAGAGTCTGGTACCTTTTAAGATCTGCAAACAGACATTGGCCATCTATTCTCCCTGAAGCCTGCTACCTTCATCTACATAATAAGAACCTTGGCTTCCATAACCCCCTTATCTTAACCCAAGCATTTCTTTTTTTTTTTTTTTTTACTTCCAGTCTAGGCAAAGCTCAACTCTTTTTACTTTCTTTTTTTCTTTTTGAAACGAAGTCTCACTCTGTCACCCAGGCTGGAGTGCAGTGGCGCGATCTCAGCTCACTGAAACCCCCACCTCTCGAGTTCAAGTGATTCTCTTGCCTCAGGCTTCCAAGTAGCTGGGATTACAGGCACCTGCCACTATGTCCAGCTAATTTTTGTATTTTTAGTAGAGACTGGGTTTTGCCATGTTGGCCAGGGTGGTCTTGAACTCCTGACCTCAAGTGATCTGGCAGCCTTGGCCTCCCAAAGTGCTGGGATTACAGGCATGAGCCACCACGCCCGGCCTGCTTTCTTTTTTAATTTTTAATTTTTGTGGGTACATGGTCAGCGTATATATTTATGAGGTATGTGAAATATTTTGGTACAGGTATGCTATGCATAATAATCATATCATGAAAAATTGGATATCCATCCCCTTAAGCATTTATCCATTGGGTTCAACCAATTACCAATCAAGAAATCTTTGAATCCGCTTATGACCTGGAAGCCCCACTTCATGATGTCCTGCCTTTCCAGGCTGAACCAATGTAAAATTTACATGTACTGATTTATGTCTTTGCCTGCAACTTCTGTCTCCCTAAAATGTATAAGATCAAGCTGTAACTCAATCACCTTGGGCATATGTTCTGAGGACCTTCTGAGGCTGTGTCACAGGTCATGGTCCTCACATTTGGCTCAGAATATATCTTTTCAAATATTTTACAGAATTTGGCTTTTTTGTTAACATTGAGTAGTAAGCTACCACTTATTTACTGCTAGGCTTTATGAAAGACATTGTACATATGTAATCTCAATCTCACAACCATCAAGTAGAGTAGGTGGTATCATAATCTTCATTTTATAGAAAGTAAACTTAGGCATAGGGAAGTTAACTTGCTGGAGATCCT
The DNA here is from genome assembly GCF_029281585.2 of Gorilla gorilla gorilla. Classification (NCBI taxonomy): domain Eukaryota; kingdom Metazoa; phylum Chordata; class Mammalia; order Primates; family Hominidae; genus Gorilla; species Gorilla gorilla. The sequence goes on from NC_073247.2 coordinate 133,413,801, forward strand.
AAAGCTAATTAATTTGTGGCAGTTATCTGTCTCTTACTTCAAAGCCTGTATTTTCACCGGCTACTGTTTGAAAACAATTATTTTTTCCAAAGTTTTATCTTCATGATAAAGCAATAAATGATTAATTTAGGAGAAGACATTCTCTAACTAGAAGAAAGAACTCCCAGTAGGCAGTCTAGTAAGCAGATGGAGGTTTTCAAGTTCATGGGGCCTATCCATTAGGTAGGTAGGACCTTCCAAACAATGTGTTCTCCATCTCTATCTCTCCCCTGACTAACTTGTCTAGATTTTGTACTCTCGTGAAAATGTGGAGGACTCAGAAGTAATGACACACTCCCTATAGTTAAGAATATTATAATCTAGTTGGGGAGAAGACTTAAGAAGAAAATAGCACAAAAGGGATATAGAATGGTAAGGAAGGGAAGGACCGAGTAGGAATTGAGTATTAAATAGGATTTTTTTGGAAGAGATGAGGCTTGAACTTGGCAGTGATAGGTAGAAGCAGGATATAACACATCTGGAAATGTGTATAATGTGAACAAAGGCACAGAGGCATGACTATAAGCATGGTGTTTAGAGAAGGACTTTTATTTCGTTAGTTTTTGATACTCTAGTGAAGTAAAAGTATTTGATCTATTTTGTAAGAAATGTTTTGTCTCCAGTAATTTCAGATGGTCCTAGATGGAATCTGAGTAATAGATATTTTGGCAACTACTCTAAGTTTCAACAATCTCTATGCAATGAACTTTTAAAGCAGTGTTAGTTTATTAGCAAGCACCAGCTTTCCTCATAAAAAGGGTCTATTTTAGAGAAATACCTTAATAAGCTTTCAGTTCCCAAGACCTCATAAGACAATAATTTTTTGAGTGTGTGTGTGTGTGCATGTACATGTATGTTTTATAGGAAAGTAGCCAAGGAATGTTTTATATTTGCTCTCATTAGGGAGAATAAGTGATGAGTAAGAGGGAAAGAGGGAAGCAAAAAGAAAGGAAAGTCAGAGAAGATAGAACTTTGGAGTGGGTGAGTTGAAGGGCCAGTGAAACTCCACTGGTGGTGGAGTGCAAGTGTTGATATTTTAAGAGAGGAAGCAGGATCCTAGGCATCTGTGGTAGTCAAGACATTACAATACACAAAAGAATTGCAAGACTGCAGTCAATAGCCATGGAAGAAAGAAGCTTATGACAACTTTACATAGATTTCAAGAATCAGGGAGATCTCAACTGAAATTTGACCTACGTCTAAGTTTCTGTCACTTGAGATTGTGCATCCAGTCCCCAAATTTTTACACGTAACTCCATTTGTGTGTATATGTATTGTGATCATTTATATTGATTGTCAACTTGATTGGATTGAAGGATGCAAAATATTGTTTCTGGGTATGTCTGTGAGGGTGTTGACAAAGGAGATTAACATTTGTGTCAGTGCTCTGGGAGAGGCAGACCCACCCTTACTCTGGCTAAAGGGTAAGCACCATCTTATCAGCTGTCAGTGCAGCTGTAATAAAGCAGGCAGGAGAAGATGGAAGAGAAGACTTACTGAGTCTTCTGGCCTTCATCTTTCTCCCATGCTGGATGCTTCCTGGCTTTAAACATCAGACTCTAAATTCTTCAGCTTTTGCACTCTTGGACTTACACCAGTGGGTTGCCTAGGGCTCTGAGGCCTTTGGCCACAGACTGAAGGCTGCACTGTCGGCTTCCCTAATTTTGAGGTTTTGGGACTGGGACTGATCCACCCCTGGCTTCCTTGCTCCTCAGCTTGCAGGCAGCCTATAGCAGGACTTTACCTTGTGATCAAGTGAGTCAATTATCCTTAGTAAATTCTCCTTCATATAGACATATCTCCTATTTGTTCTGTCCCTCTGGAGAACCCAGATTAATACATGTACATATGTGAAAATGTTTGTGTTTCCGGAACTGGCCTTTTGAGGATTAATTCGCCAATTTATTATTCAACTTGCCAGATAACACTTATTGTGTGATGCCTACTTTATAATAATAATTATGCAAGAGTAAAAGTTTCTTTCAGAGGACAGTAAATTATTAATGTATTTCTCAATAGTCCAGTGTATAAATATGCAGATTGTAGTCTGTTGAATTACTTTATTTCATAGTTTTTTCTTTGGTGACAAGCTGCTCTTACTAGGGAAATTTCTTTTCTTTTGAGATAAAAAGAGCAATTTTTTTTTCAAGTCAATAGTAAAGAAAGCCTATCCCCTTTCAAAATGTGTTTAATATATTTGCCATTGATATCTTGATGCAATGTATAATATATATTATAGCTGTACTCCTGAGCTTAGGTATTGGCATTAAATAGAAATAGCAAGTGTATTAAGTAATGCTATGGTCAACATCAGATTAGGTGAGCAAAAAGGAATGAAGCAATGAAATATTTTCAGCTATAATACTGACAAGGGTTTGAAGTCAATCTCTTCATATTGGTTAGATACCGTTTTCTTGTTTAATTTTTGCCCCTTGAGCAATTACTGTATATTCCACAGGAGATAAATATCATACACTGAGCTATGTGATGTGTAGCTATGGTGATGTGGCATTTGAGATATAAATTAAAGGTGGAATTAATTACTTGAATCAAGATTGTGTGCTTCTTCCACATTCTTCCTGGTCTCCTTCCCTAATCCACATTTGTTCACTGTTAACAAGATATTCTTTTTATGTCTATGAAAAAGCAGTATGGCCTGATAGATACTGTTTTTCAGAAGTTTCAGAATGGAAATGACAAATTTGGCAAAGGAAAAGATCCAGAATTAACTGACAACATAGAAAAAGAACTGCATGTTTTATTCTCTAACTTCAAATAAGCTATCACAGAAGTGGTCATTTCAACTGCTAGTTGTGTAGAGCAGAGTTTCTCAACTTCATTATGCAAATGAATCACTGAAGTATCTGTTTAAATGCAGATTTCTATTCAGTAGATCAGAAATAGGGCCCGAGATTCTGCATTTTTTTTATTATACTTTAAGTTCTAGGGTACATGTGCACAACGTGCAGGTTTGTTACATATGTATACATGTGCCATGTTGGTGTGCTGCACCCATTAACTCGTCATTTACCTTAGGTATATCTCCTAATGCTTTCCCTTCCCCCTCTCCCCACCCCACGACAGACCCCAATGTGTGATGTTCCCCTTCCTCTGTCCAAGTGTTCTCATTGTTCAGTTCCCACCTATGAGTGAGAACATGTGGTGTTTGGTTTTTTGTCCTTGTGATAGTTTGCTGAGAATGATGGTTTGCAGCTTCATCCATGTCCCTACAAAGGACATGAACTCATCCTTTTTTATGGCTGCATAGTATTCCATGCATTTTTAACAAGCTCTGGGAGTGCTGATGCTGGTGGTCTATGGACCACACCTTGAGTAGTTTATAGTAGTGTATGATATCACTTCTTTCTTATTTGTTGAGATTTGTTTTATGGCTCATAATATAATCTATCTTTGTGTATATCCTGTGGGCCCTTGAATAAAATGGGTATTCTGCTGTTGTTTGGTGGAGTGTTATGTAAATTTCAATTAGATCTTGTGATGATGCTATTCAATTCTTCTATATTAATGGTAATCTTATGTCTAATTGTTCTAGCCAACTGTTGAGAGAGGGTTTTTAAGGTACCAATTATAATTACATAGTCGCCTATTTTTCCTTCCAATTCTATCAGTTTTTGCTTCACATGTTTGGACCTCTGTTTTTTTGGGGTACTGTGAACCCCAAAAATCTGACACAGGTCTCAGTTAATTTAGAAAGTTTATTTTACCAAGGTTGAGGTCATGCCAGTGACACAGCCTCAGGAGGTCCTGATGACATGTACTAAAGGTGGTAGGGACACAGCTTGGTTTTACATATTTTACTGAGACATGAGACATCAATCAGTATGTGTAAGATAAACATTGGTTCAGTCTGGAAAGGTGGGACAACTCAAAGTCGGTGAGGGGGCTTCCAGGTCATAGGTAGATAAGAGACAAATAGTTGCATTCTTTTGATCTTCTGATTAGCCTCTCCAAATGAGGCAATCAGATATGCATTTATCTCAGTGAGCAGAGGGGTGACTTTGCAAAGAACAGGAGGCAGCTTTGCCCTAAGCAGTTCTCAGCTTGACTTTTCCCCTTAGTTTAGTGATTTTGGGGCCCCAAGATTTATTTTCCTTTCAGAGTAAAAACTTAGGATTGCTATTTCTTGTGGGATTGACCCTTTTATGATTGTATAATGTTACCCTCTATCTCTGGTAATTTTCTTTGTTCTGAAATCTACTTTACATGATGTTAATGTGTCCACATTATTTTATTTTGATTAATGTTTGCATTATATAAATTTTTCCATTATTTCACATTAAACTTGACAATATCATCATATTTGAAGTGAATTTCTTGCAGACAGCATATGCAGTAGTTGGGTCATAATTTTTAAACCCTTATGTTAATCTTTGTGTTTTAATTGGTATATTCAAACCATTAGCATTTAAAGCAATTATTGATCCATTTATTTTTTGTTTTCAATTTTTTTTCCTCTTTTTGGCTTCTTCATTTCCTTTTTCCACCTTCTTGTAAGTTTCTGTAACTTTTTTTTTTTTACAATTTTATTTTAACTTACTTATCCTGTTTCCACATGAATCATTTTGTGTAATATTTTTAGTGGTTGCTCAAGATAATACATTATGTATACACAACTTTTCAGTCTGTTGGTGTCATAATTTTACCAGTTTAAATGAAGTGTAGAAACTTCATCTCCATTTACTATTCCCCATTTATAATTCAATAGCCTTAAATATTTTCTGTATATGTATTTAGAGCCACATCATACAGTGTTACAATTTCTTCAACATTTCATCATAATTTAGAAAACTCAAAAGAAAAGTCTATTATATTTACTCATTTCCATTTGGTTCTGTATAAATTCTACTTATTTGATAAAAATTTCTTGTTTTCATTTAAGGTTATTAATAATTGCTTGTTGAAGCACGCTTACAATGCCTGCTTTAATGTCTTTATCAGATAGCTAACCTTTCTGTAACCTCAGCGTTGGGGTTGTGGGAATCAAGGGACAGGAGAGACCAATGGGTGGGACAGGAGGATTTTATTAGGTGGCCACCAGGTCAGCAGATTAACATCCAAAGGCTAAGCCCCGAACAAAGACAGGGCCTGACTTTTATACATGCAACCGAAGGGGGTTGGCCAGTTAGTGGTGCAAAACCTGCAGGGCGGGCAAGCAAGCTTACAGAAGCAGAACAAAGGCAGTTTATCAAACAGTGACAGGTGTTGCAACTCAGGAATGTCTTGTGACCTTCATCATACTGCACAGATGAGAAAACAGGAACTTACAAAATCCTTACAAACTTACAGAAATAGTTAAAAATAGTTATGACAGCAGAACAAAGAATAATAGTACGGGGAAAGAATTCAAAAGGGGGAAACTGATAAGAATAACTTGTTTTTCTCATCCCTGCTCCTGGAACCCATTCCTTCTGCCCCCCGGCTCTGCTAATAGTGCTGTCAAAGCCCCGACGGAGCCCTGCCTTAGAGTGAGACAGCCCAGGATAGAAAACTTGTTTTTCTTCCTTTTTTTATTTTACATCTCCTGCTTCATTAGCATATATTTGTTTTTTTTCATTTGTTTCAAGATTCTACTGATCTTCAGATGCATTATTTTATTTTCAGACATTTACAATTTTGTACTGTGAGACTCTGGGTCTTTTTGAAATATTCTGCTTACCTGGCTTTCACTAACATCTCTCCAGCAGAGAAAGGGAGTGTAACAGTGCAGTAAGGGAGTGCTTGTTACACCCTAGGGGGGTTGAAAGTCCTAGTTATCTACTCAGTCTTCTCTGACACGATATGGTGGGAAGGTTGTGGTGATTTGTTACACCCTGGTGAAGGTAATCTTTTTGCTTCCCCACAAGGTGTTTGTTGTCATGGATAATGTTGAGGTCACAGTTTTTTTCCATGGTGTTTAGCTAAAGTAGAGCCATTAGGGCCGAAGAGTTTCTGTTCTTTCTGGGCTGCCTCTGTCATAGCCTGTTGACCACAGAGAGAAGGGTTTTATCTTTGCTTTTTGTCTGCACTCATTGACATTTCCAGATTGCTGGCTTCTTCAACTACACATCTGCAATATACATGACAAAACTGAATTGCCCTATACAGAAGAATGAAAGTGGACCTATATCTCTCACCATATACAAAAGTAAAGTCAAGATAGATTAAATACTTAAATGTAAGACTTGAGACTATAAAAATATTAGAGGAAAAACCTAAGGAAATCTCTTCTGGGCATTGGTCTAGGCAGATAATTCATGACTGAGACCTCAAAATCACAGGCAACAAAAACCAAAAAAAAAAACAAAAAACCCAAATGGGACTTAATTAAACTAAAAAGCTTCTTGCACAGCAAAATAAATAATCAGCACAGTGAATAGATAACTTGCAGAATGGGAGGCATCTGACAGGCCACTGATATCCAGAATTAATAAAGAACTCAAACAACGCAAAAAAATTTCAAATAATCCCATTAAAAAGTACACAAAAGACATGAATGTACATTTTTCAAAAGAAGATATAGAAATGACCAACAGGCATATGAAAAAATGCTCAACATTACTAATCATCAGAGAAATGCCAAATAAAGCCGTGATGAAATATGGTGTTACGCCAGTCAGAATGGCTGTTATTTAAAAGACAAAAAAATAACTGATGTTGGTGAGGATGAGGAGAAAATGGCATGCATATGCACCATTGGAGGGAATGTGAATAAGTACAACTTCTATGGAAAACAGTATGGAGACTTCCCAAAGAACTAAAAATATAACTACCATCAGATCCAGCAATCACACTACTAGATATCTTCCCAAAGGAAGATAAATCATTATATCAAAAAGATACATGCACTCATATGTTTATCACAGCATTATTCACAATAGCAAAGATATGGAATCAACTTAAGTGTTCATGAAGAGATGATTGCATAAAGAAAATGTGATAGACAGACACACAAAATTGTACACTATTCAGTCATAGCAAAGAGTAAAATCATGTCTTTTGCATCAACATGGCTGAAACCGGAGGCATTTGTTTTAAGTGAAACAGCTCAGGTACAGAAGACAAATACTGCATCGTTCCCTCTTATAAGTAGGAGCTAAATAATGGGTCCAAATGGACATAGTTTGGAATGACAAACAACAGAGACTCAGAAGGGTACAGGGATAGGAGGGGGTGCATGATGAGAAATTACCTAATGGATACAGTATACATGATTTGGGTGATGGAGTGATGGATAACCCTAAAAGCCTTAACTTTACTGCTATGCAGTCCATGCATTAAAAGAATTATATTTGTATCCCATAAATATATACAATTAAAATTTTAAAAAAGAAAATCCAAATAACTTACCACTGTGTTCACTGTATTGTTCCATGGGTCCTGAAGTTTCTAGCTGGTTTCTTCTCTTCACTCATGGGTTTTCTTATGTTTGCTAGATAGATATATATGTGTGTGTATATATATATGTTATATATATTATGTATGTCTTATGTATGTATTTATATTTGTATGTATCATATATAATTTCTAGGATTGTTGTACTTAATGCTTGAACTTAGGGAGGACTAGGAGAAAATTATTTTGGAAGTATAAATCCTTATTATCCAATTTTGTAGATGATGAACAGAGACTAAGATAAGGTCAACAACTTCCCCAAGATCATATTGCAAAGTAAGCAGAAGGGCTAGGCTTCTCTCCTTTTAATTTAGCTTAATCTGTCTTCCTCAAACAATGTTATAAATATGTTATAATGCTTTACTTCCCTCTTAGGTTCTTCAATTTTATCATCAATGAAAAATTTAGAAATAATATGTATTGTCACACTTGCTTTTAGAACTACATGGGCTGCTTTTAAATGTCCAATTAGCCATGGATTGATTATTACTGATTTAGAAAATTATAGTTTAAAAGTCTTGAAAGTTAATTTAATTTGATTTTTTTGCAGTTCAATCAAACATCAGCCTGAGTGCTAGTGTTTTAAACAGTTTTTTAATCATTTTTCCTTAATCATTAATTTTATGCATTGAATATTTTTATTTGCTGTGGTTTCAAAGTAGAGATTCTTTAAGTAAGTTCCACTAGTATATTTAAATTATGATTCTATTTATAAACTACACAGAAAACTTTTTTGGAACAGGTACTGCCTAATGGTGAGTTGATAACACAATTTTTCAAGCATGAAAGACAAGTCATTGTGCATTTCTCTTTGTGTGATGTGAAAGCCACTAAGGTGAGTATGATCCTTCGTGCCATCATCTGTCATTTTCCAAACCAGTCCCACAAAGGAGTTTTCCTCTACTTCCTTCTCAAAATACAGTTTGGATCCATTAATGTTTTAGATTTATAACCCTTATTTCTTATCCTGCAGAGTAAAGAGCGAACTGTCATGTACCTGCAGAGAAAAGCATTTTGTATAATAAAGTAGAAAGAACTGACCCTCCATACACTAGTCATTTCCCCATTCTCCATACTAAAGTTCCCTTACCTTTTAAGCAGCTATTTTAAGAACACATCAGACTATAACAACATTACCTAAGTGCTAGTGAAGCTCAAAGTTATAAACAGGCTTAAGTAAAAATTTATGTAAGATCACGGTAACTAGTGTATTATGAAAGGGTTATAATAAGAATGATATATTGAGCCTGTCATCCATTAAGTGGCCTTATAGGGCCTGGGATAGTCAAAGCCCCTAAACGGGTGACAATCTGGCTATAAGTGTCTACATGTATCATGATGAAATAAAGTTTGGGAAGAACTGATTTAGGTACATTAACAAAGTCTTCATATATTGATTTATTCATTCAACTTAGTTAATAAGCAAGCTCTGAGGTAAGCAGTCAAATCTTATTTTAATATCTAAGGAGAAACTAGGGCACTTGAAGTAGGATACTAATATTTAAGGTTGTTGCCACATTTTCATAACATATTGCTTAGTACCACTTTTACAGACAAAATAAAACACTAGAGGAGCAATATATAGTACTGGATAAACCTAAGGCTCTGGAGTAAGGCAGAGCTGGGATTAAGTCCTACCTTGGCCATTTACTAGCGGAATAGAGCAGCAGTTAATAATATAGTCCTTGAAATCATCTGTGAGACCTATGGTGAGTGATTCAACCTTGTTATGTCTCATCTACTAATCTCTAAAGTGGTACTAATGGTAATAACACACTTCACAGGTCACTTTAAGATTAAAGGAGTAATATGTGGTAAGCAATATGAATAGAACCCGGCACTTAATAAGTGTTCAATAAGTATTGTTAATAAATGAAACTGTGATTTTAATTATTAGCTGGATTAGATAGACTATAAGCTAACTAATTGACCAATTTTATGGTTAGATGAGTAAACCCAGTGATAGTATTCTTTCAAAAAGCATGGCTTTTGTCATTAAGTGAGTGGAGTTGTGTGTTTGTGTTTTGGAAGTGGGTAGTATAGGAGGGAGGTGACAATCACATCCCTTAACTCCTTTAACTTTTAATCAATTACATAGACACAAGGAGCCAGATTGAGATTAAAAAAAATACCAATTCCATTTACAGAAAGCTGGACTGAATTCTACAACTCAAGATCCTATGCATAAGTAACAAGTATGTATGTTCTTGTTTAGAATTGTTACAACTTCTGTGTGGAACCAAGTTTAATAAATTGGCTTTATATATTTATTACCAAAGTATATTCACCTGGACGTGTTCTGTCATGCCTTATTAAATGTCAGTTCCACTCAAAGGAAACAATTGCCACCTCAATATGAAAATGATATCCTTGGCTACATCTTGAAATCTTATCTTGAACAGGGCAAGGTAAAGATAAAGGAATAATCAACAACTACCCCCAATACTGTGTGTTATTATTAAGTGTTTGCTCTATTAATCTTGTGAGCTTGTATTATTATCTGAATCTCCAAGAGTGAGCTTATTCAGTAATGTCTAACTAGTGGATACTTTACTTTAGAGAAATACAACTTTATACCAAGGTCAAGTTGGCCCTCTGTGTGGGCACCTAAAGTCTCCTTAAATTCACTGAGTTGATTAAGCTTTCTCTAGGAAATAGTTGTATCTTTAGATGCTATGTCCCAGAGAGATTCCCTAATAAGAAAGACTGTATTTGGAAGACAATTAAATATAAGAAAGAACACATTTTTATGCACTTGCACCAAATCATAATAACCAGAACCCATGTGTACAAAGGGCCAACTGTACATAGACAAATGCAGAATAATGTAATACTGTATTGGTGGTACACAAATCACATTTTAGTGTACATAGTAAAAGACAAAAGTATTAAGAATAATTATAAACAAAAAATTATGGATGGATATATACTATAAAAATAAGCAAATTATGAGATGAATAACATAGATTTTGTGGGGGGAGAAGTAAAAGTGTACAGTTTTATATGCAATTGAAGTTAAGTTGCTATCACCCTAAAACAGACTGTTATAAGAAGTTTTATGGAAGCCTCATGGAAACCACAAAGAAGAAAAAAAACTATAGAAGATTCACATCAGATAAAGAGAAAAGAATAAAAGTATATCACTACAGAATATCATCAAGTCACAAAGGAAGACAGCAAGAAAGGAACAAAGGTTACAAAGCAGACAGAAAATAACAAAATGCCAATAGTAAGTTCTTACCTATCAATAATTACTTTAAATGAAATGAACTAAACTCACTAATCAAAGACACAGAGTTGCTGGACGAATATATAAAACAAGATTCAACCATATGATGTCTAGAAGAGACTAACTTTAGATATAAAGACATATCCTGAAAATGAAGATATGGAAGATATTCCATGCAAATTATAATTGAAAGAGAGCAGAAGTGGCTACATTTCTATGAGAAACAAATGGCCTTTAGATAAAAAACTGTCGCAAAAGACAAGAAAGTCATTACTTAATGATACAAGGGTCAATTCATCAGGAAGATAAAAGCAATTATAAATATATATATACTCAACATAAGAACACACACATATATATACATATAGCAAAAAATTACAGATCTGAGGATAGAAATAGCAGTATAATAATAGTAGGAGACTTCAATACCTCACTTTCAATAATGGATAGATCATATAGACAGAAAATCAATAAGAAAGCAGCAGATTTGAACAACACTATAGACCAAATGAACCTAACAGACATATAAAAACATTCCACTAAACAACAGCAGAATATACATTCTTCCTAAACACATAGACCTTTCTCTAGGATAAAAATCATATTTGGTCTCAAAACAACACTTAAAATTTTATGACAATTGAAATCATACCCTGTTTTTTTACAATCACAAATGAATGAAACAAGAAATCAATAACGAAATAAAAATGAGATAGTTCACATCTACATAGAAATAAACAGCACACTCTTGAACAAGCATTGAGTCAAAGTAGAAATCAAAAGAGAAATTAGAAAATATCATAGGCGGGGCGTGGTGGCTCATGCCTGTAGTCCCAGCATTTTGGTAGGCTCAGGCAGGTGACTTGCTTGAGCTCAGGAGTTTCAGACCAGCCTGGGCAACATCTCTCCCCAAAATACAAAAACATTAGCCGGGCATGGTGGCAGGTGACTGTTGTGTCAGCTACTCAGGAGAGTGAGGTGGGAGGATCTCTTGAGCCTGGGAGGCAGAGGTTGCAGTGAGTGGCGATAGCACCACTGCACTCCAGCCTGGGTGACAGAGAGGGACGCTTTCTCAGTAAGAAAAAGAAAAAAGAAAAAAATATATATATCTTTAACTAAATGTAAATGAAAACAAAACATACCTAAACTTATGATATTCAACAAAAGCAGTAATAAGAGAGAAGTTTATAGCAACAAACACCCACGTAAAAAAAGAGAAAAAATCCCAAATAAACAGCCTAAATTTTAACCTTGAGCAACTAGAAAAACAAGTAAAAATTAAGCCCAAAGTCAATAGAAGGAAGAAAATAAGTAAGATTAGCGTAGAAATAAATTGAGAATGGAAAAATAATATAAAAAATCAACAAAATAGGGGTTCTTTTCATAAAAAGATAAAGAAAATCAAGAAATCCCTAGCTAGATTAGTAAGGAAAAGAGAGAAAACTCAAATATATAAAACCAGAAATGAAAGTGGAGACATTACAAATGATACCACAGATAAAAAAGATCATAGAGGACTTTTCTGAACAATTATATGCCTACCAATCAACCAACCAATTCTTTAAATTCTTAGATGCATACACATCATGAAGATTGAGCTAAGAATAATGGAAAGCCTGAGCAAACAAATAACAAGGAGATAGAAACAGTAATGAGAATCCTCCCAATAAAGAGAAGTCCAGGAGCAGATAGCTTAACAGGTGAATTCTACCAAATATTTAAAGAAGAATTAATACTAATCCTAAACTCTTCACAAAAATAGAATACATAACACTTCCAAACTCATTTTATGAGGCCAGCATCATCCTGTTACCAAACTAAGACAAAAACACCACAACAAAACGAAACAAAAATAGGCTAATAGACCTGATAAGCATGGATGCGAAAATTCTTAACAAAATAGCACACCACATTTAACAGCACATTTAAAGAATCTTACAGTATGACCAAGTGGAATTTATCACTGGGATGCAAGGGTTCTTCAACCTGCAAATTAGTCAGTGTGACATATCACATCAACAGAATGAATGAGAAAATTACACAATCATATTAATAAGTGCAGAAAAGGCATTTGGCAAAATTTAACACTTTTTTATGAGAAAAACTGTCAGCCAACTAGGTATGCGTGGAACTTAGCACAATACAAATTATTTATAAAAAACCAACAGCTAATATAATACTCATCAGTGAAAAGCTGAAAGCTTTCCCTCTAAGATCTGGATGAAGGAAAAGATGCCCGTTCTCATCACTTCTAGTCAATGTAAGACTGGAAATCCTAGCCAGAGCAATTAGAGGAAAAAAGACATAAAAGATAACAAAACAGGAAAAGAAGAAGTAAAATTATTTCTTTATAGATGACATGATCTCATATGTGGAAAACCCTATCGAACCCAAAGGGGGGAAAAAACCGTTCGAATTAATAAATTTGGTAAAGTTTCAGATTACAAAATCAACATAAAAGTCATTTGCATTTCAATACACTAACAACAAAGTTAAAAGAAAATTGAGAAAACAATTCCATTTATTATACAATAGCATTAATAAGAATAATATGCTTAGAAAAATAACTAACCAAGGTGATGAAAGACTTTTGCACTGAAAACTGTAAAACATGAATGACAGAAGTAAAACATAGCACAAATAAATAGACATACCATGCTCATGGATTGAAAGAATTGATGCTGTTAAAATGTTCGTATGACTCAGCATATTCAGCAATCCCTCTTCTGGGTATATATCAAAAGAAAATGAAGTCAGCACTTCATATGTGTACACATGTATATAATGTTACATTTTTCAGCCTTAAGAATGAATTCGATCCTACCATTTGGAACAATGGTCTTGGAGGACATTATACTAAGTGAAATAAGCTAGAGACAGAAATAAATTTGCTGCATGATCTAACTTATATTTGGAATTTAAAACAAAGAGTAGAATGGTGGTTACCAGAGATAGGAGATAGAATAGGGAGATGCAGATGAAAGGGTACAAATTTGATATTATGTAGGATGAATAAATCTAGAGATACAATGTGCAACATGAGGACTATAGTTAGTTATATTGTATTGTATCCTGGAAATTTGCTGACAAATTTGCTGTGTTTTTACCACACACAGAAAAAAATGGTAACTATGTGTGATCATAGATAATTTTATTGACTATATTAATCATTTCACTTTGTATATGTATATCAAACTTACACATTGTATATTTTAAATATATATACACCTATGTATATATAATTTAAAAGGATATATACTACCCAACTAATCTACAGAGTTGATGTAATCACAATCAAATTCCAAACAGCAAATTTACTGATGTAGTAAAACAATTTTATCATTCGTATGGAACCACATAAAAGACCCTGAGCAGCCAAAGCATCTTTGAAGAAAGAGGGCAAAACTGGAGACATCAAACTTCCCAATTTTGAAATATCATACACAGCTACAGTAATAAAAAAAAGTATGGTGCTAGCATCAAAACAAACATATAGATCAATAAAAAATAGAGATATCAGAAATAGGCCTACTCACATGATAAACTAATTTTTGACAAGGGTGCCAGGAATACACAATACAAAAAATGTAATATTGACAATAAATAGTGTTGGGAAAACTAGATATCCAGATGCAAAGGAATGAAATTGGATCCTTATCTTATACCATACACAAAAATCAACTCAAAACGGATTAGATAATTAAATGTAAGACCCATAAATATACAACATGTAGAAGTAAGCATAGGAAAAACTTCTTGTAATTGGCCTTGTCAGTGATTTTTTGGATATGATCTTGTATACACCAAAGCACAAGGAAGAGAAGTAAAAATAAACAAGTGCAGCTACATCAAAATAAAAATCTTCTGCACAGCAAAGAATACGATCAACAAAGTGAAAAGGCAACCTTTGAAATGGGAGAGAACATTTGCAAACCATGTATCTGTTAAGGGGTTAATATCCAAAATACGTAAGAAACTTCTACAAGTTAACAGCAATAAAACAAATAACCTGATTTAAAAATGTACAAAGGATTTGAATAAATATTTCTTTTAGAAAGACATACAAGTGGCTAGCAAGTATATGAAAAGGTCATCAGAATCATCAATTATCAGAGAAATGAAAACCAAAACCACAATGAAATATCACCTTACATCTGTTAGGATGGCTTTTATCTGAAAATTAAAAACATAAAAGGTAAGTGTTGGCAAGGATATGAAGGAAAATGAACACTTGTACACAGTAAATGAGGATGTAAACTGGTACAGCCACTATGAAAAACAGTACGGAGGTTCCTCAAAAAATAAGAAATATAACCTCTATATGATTCAGCAATCCCACTTCTGGATAAATATCCAAAGAAACTAATTAGTATGTCAAAGAGACATAGGTACTCCCATGTTCACTGCAGCATTATTCACAATAGTCAAGACATAGAAGCAAGTAAAATATCTATTAACATATGAATGAATTAAAATGTGTTAAAGTATATAAACCTTTTTAAATATATCCTACAGCTAGATAATAGGACGAAATTCCAGTGTTCTCCAGCACTGTAGGATGACTATAGTTAACAATAATATGTTATAATTCAAATAGCTAGGAAGAAGATATTAAATATTTCCAACAAAAATAAATAAAAGTTTGAAATGATGGGTACACTAATTACTCTGACCTGATCACTCTAACTTGTATGTATTGAAAAATTACTATCTACCTCATAAATATGTACAAGTGTTATGTATCAATTTAAAAACAAAATATTTTAAAATGTAGTATATACATAAAATGGAATGGTATTTTGTCTTTAAAAAAAGAAAATTCTGGGGCTGGGAGCAGTGGCTCACACCTGGAATCCCAGCACTTTGGGAGGCCGAGGCGGGTGGGTCACCTGAGGTCAGGAGTTCGAGACCAGCCTGACCAACATGGAGAAACCCCGTCTCTACTAAAAAAAAAAAAACAAAAACAAAATTAGCCGGGCGGGGTGGTGCATGCCTGTAATCCCAGCTACTCGAGAGGCTGAGGCAGGAGAATCGATTGAACCCTGGAGGCAGAGGTTATGGTGAGATCGTGCCATTGCACTCCAGCCTGGGCAACAAGAGCGAAATTCCATCTCAAAAAAAGTATAATAATAATAAATAAAAATTCTGCCATTTACAAAAAGCTCAACCTGAAAGGCATTATGCTAAGTGAAATGAGCCAGACACAAAAGGACAGATATGACATAATACCACATATGCAGTTATTTCTGTTGGGCTATAACCTATTTTATAAGTGTATTAATTTATTAGATTACAATTTGCTTTTTTATGCTTACTATATTTTTTAATCTCCTTTAGTCCTTAATATTGTTTGCTGTGGTCTGCATTATCTCTGTCTTCGTTCCTTTATTACACGTACAAAAGTTTACATATTTTATTGCCTCTTTTTTACAGAAAAAAACCTCTTGAGTTTATTTATGGTGCCATATTTTTCTAGTTTAAAATATAATTAATTTCTCTAATTATTTCATTACTATTCTCTCCTACTCCCCAAAAAGTGATATTACTGTTTTCTAATTTATTGATTGAATAAGCACTTTGTTTTCAATTTTCTTATTTTATTATGAAGTCATTTAGAATTATTTATTTTTCATTTGTGAGTAGCTATGGGCCAAATATGAGTTTACAAGTTTTGTAGTCATCATTTTCATTTGTGTTTTTTATTTATAACTATTTCAAACATGTGGACAGTCACAGAGAGAATATAGTAATAAACACAATGGTTTATAAAATCTTCTTGTTATTCCATATTTATTTCAAATAGATTTTGTTTAAGAACTGTAACCTTAGAGTTCAGCTGAGGTCCCATGCCTACCCTTGCCTAAGTTTAATTTTCATCCATGTCTTTCCTTAATATAAATTTTATGTTTATCTTTCACATGTATGGTATTATACATTTACTATATGCTCAAATAGCTACACACAATATATAATGTTCTTTTATAGGATTTTATAACTTTATATAAATTGTATCATTCTGTAAGTTTTGTTTAGCAACTTTTTTCAGTTTATCTTTATTGATGCACATGACTCTAATTTTTTCATTTTAATGGAGATATACTATATTTTCATTAATGTACCACATTACAGTGTAGATATGCTACATTTACATTAATGTACCACATTTCATTTTAGAAATAAGAACATCAATAAAATTGAAATGAAATGAAAATTTTAGAAATAACATTAATCAAGAACATCATCAATTTTATTGATTAATGTTCTTAGTTCTAAAATGAAAATTCTTATTTATACTCCATATACACCTGTACAGTAATTTCTTTAGGGTATATTTCTATATGTGTAATTGAAGATTCCTAAGGTAAAATCATGATGAACTTCATAAAACTTTTACAAATTATTGTGATAACATATACTCTTATGAGAAGTGTATGAAAATTCTCATTTCCTATTTCTTCACATCCCTGTACCAAAGTCATGGTGCAGGGAGTATATTAAAATACTTTGCCAAGCTATGGATGCGAAATGATATTTCATTCTCTTGGATTTTGCATTCTCTTTACTAATAATGAAGTTATCCACTATTTGTATGTTTATAGGCCATACATCTTCTTCTGTGAATTACCTGTTCATACCTGTTTGCCTATTCTCTCTCTCTCCCTACAACAAACTAACCATCTCCATTGTACTTATTTTATAATCAAAATTAAAAAATGCTGGTGAAACAACCTCATTAAAAAATGGGCAAAGGACATGAACAGACGCTTTTCCAAAGAAGACATACATGCAGCCAACAAGAACATGAAAAAATGCTCAATATTACTAATTATTAGAGAACTGCAAATCAAAACCACAAGGAGATACCGTCTCACACCAGTCAGAATTACTATTACTAAAAAGTCAAATAATGACAGATGCTGGTGAGGTTGTGGAGGAAAAAAATGCTTATACACTGCTGGTGGCAATATAAATTATTTCAGCCATTGTGGAAAGCAGTTTGGCAATTTTTCAAAGAACTCAAAGCAGAATTACATTTGATCCAGCAATCTTATTAATGGGTATATATGCAAAGTACTATAAATCATTCTGCCATAAAGACACATGCATGTGTATGTTCATCACCGCTGTATTAACAATAGCAAAGGCATGGAATAAACCTAAATGTCCATCAATGGTAGACTGGATAAAGAAAATGTGGTACATATACTTCATGGAATAGTATACAGCCACGACAAAGAATGAGATCATGTCCTTTGCAGCAACACGGGTGGAGCTAGAGTCCATTATCCTAAGCGAACTAAGCGAACTAACACAGGAACAGAAAACCAAATACCACACGTTCTTACTTATAAGTGGGAGCTAAACATTGAGTACATATGGACACAAAGCAGAGAACAGCAAACACTGGGGCCTACTTGAGGCTGAAGGGAGGGAAGAGGGTGAGTATTGGAAAACTACCTGTTTGGTACTCTGCTTTCCACCTGGATGATGGAATAATCTGTACATCAAACCCTCGTGACACAAAATTTACCTATATAACAGACCTGCAGATGTATCCCTGAACCTAAAATATAAGTTATAGAAGAAAAAAAAGCTTATTATGAAAGTTTCAGACAGCATAAAAGTTTGTATGGAAAAGCATGAAAAATTCACTCAAGTCTGTACTATACAACTACTCTTGTGTTTAGTGACCTCTAGCTACTCCAAAGTGACTTGGTAGTCCATACCTGATTTCTTCGTGTCTACCTCTTTTTCTGATATTCTGTCAAAAGTGAGACAGTTCATGTATTTCATCCCTCTTTGGTGAGACTTGTCACTTAATTTTTATGGATGGTCTCCTTGTAAACCCGGGTCTCTGAAGGGCTCAAGAAAACGGAGAAATTTAAAGCTTATTTGGCTTTTTATCATTATTATTGGGGAACAATAATCTATCCAGTTTTTTATGCTCTAAATGAAAGCAGAAGTACTAATTGTCATTATTTTGGTTATGCCTTTATTGAGATAGCATTCACATATCTAAAATTCCCATTTAAAATTATGTAGTTAAGTGTGTTTTAATATTTTCACAGATTCATGCAGCCATCACTACCTTCCAATTCCAGAATATTTCTATCACCCCAAAAAGAAGCTCCCTACTCATTACCAGTTAGTCTCTATTGTCTGATAGCCCCATCACACTGGGAGCCACTAATCTGTTGTTTATCTTTATAGATTTGCCTATTCTAGACATTTTACATAAATGGAATTATACAATGTGATGTTTTGTGTTTGACTTCTTTCAGTTAACATGTTTCCAAACATGTTTCCAAGGTTTATCTATTTTGTAGTATGTATCAATACTTCATCGCGTTTTATGGCCAAATAATGTTCTATTATATAGATATACTACATTGTGTTTATACATTGATCAGTGGATGAACATTCGTGCTGTTCCCACCTTTTGGCTTTTATAAATCTGCTAAGAATATTTGTTTACAAGTTTTTGTGTGGACATATGTTTCCATTTCTCCTGGGTATGTACCTAGGAGTAGAATTGCTAGGTCAAGTAATAACTGCCTATTTAACTTGCTTTGAAGATATTCCAGACTGGTTTTTGAAGTAGTTGCCCAACGTTTATTTTGAAGGATATTTTTTCATTTTCTAAAGATCTAGGATGACAGCCTTTTTTTATCTTTCAACATTTTAGAGTTGCTCTTCCTTCTTTTGTTTTGTAGTGTACATGTATTTATTTATTTATTTATAATTTCAATATGGGTACAAGTGGTTTTAGATTACATGGATTAATTTTAAAGTGGTATAGTCTGGGCTTTTAATGTACCCATCATCTGAATATTGTACATTGTACCCAATAGGTGAATTTTTAAATTTCTCACCCACCTTCCTCTCTTCTGAGACTCTAATGTCTCTGAATGCCTTTGCATACTCATAGCTTAACTTCCACTTATAAATGAGAATATGCAGTATTTCATTTCTGTTCCTGCATTACTTCTCTTAAGATAATAGCCTCCAGTTCCACCCAAGATGCTGCAAAAGACAATTTTCTTTTTCAGGCTGAGTAGTATTCCATGGTGTATATATATATATATATATATATATATATATATATATATATATATATATATATATACACCATATTTTCTTTATCCATTCTTTGGTTGGTCCACACTTAAATTGATTCCTTATTTTTGCAAGTTGTGAATTTTGCTGTGGTAAACACATGAGTGCAGGTATATTTTTAATATAATGACTTATTTTCTTTTGGGTATATATCCAGTAATGGAATTGCTAGATTGAATGGTAGATATACATTTAGTTCATTGAGAAATCCCCATAATGTTTTCCATAGAGGTTATACTAATTTACATTCCCACCAACAGTGTGTTAAGTATTCCCTTTTCAGTGCATCCACACTAACATCTATTGTTTTTTGACTTTTAAATAACGGCCATTGTGACTGGGGCAAGGTGGTATCCCATCGTGGTTTTAATTTGCAGTTCTTTGATTCTTAGTGATGAAGAGCTTTATATATATACATATATATATATGCCAATTTTATATGTTCTTTTGAGAAATGTCTGTTCATGTCATTTGCTCATTTTTAAATAAAATTAATTATTTTCTTGCTTATTCATTTGAGTTCCTTGTATATACTGAATATTAGTTCTTTGTCAGATGTATAGTTTGCAAATATTTTCTTCCATTTTTTTAGATTGTCTGTTTATTTGCTCGGTTATTTCTTTTGCTGTGCAGAAGCTTTTTTTTTTTTTTTTTTTTTTTTTTTGAGATGGAGTCTAGCTCTGTCACCCAGGCTGGAGTGCAGTGGCGCAATCTTGGCTCACTGCAACCTCGGCCTCCTGGGTTCAAGTGATTCTCCTGCCTCAGCCTCCTGAGTAGCTGGGATTACAGGCCCACGCCACCATGCCTGGCTAATTTTTGTATTTTTAGTAGAGACAGAATTGCACCATGTGGGTCAGGCTGGTCTCGGAGTCCTGACCTCGTGATCTGCCTGCCTCAGCCTCCCAAAGTGCTGGGATTACAGGCGTGAGCCACCGTGTCTGGCCTTGTTTGTTTTTTAATACTAACTATCTGAACAGGTATGAGATAATATCTTGTTGTGGTTTTGATTTATATTTCACAATGATTAGTGATGTTGAGCATCTTTTCATATACTTGTTGGCCATTTGTATCTCATCTTTGGGAAAGTGTCCACTCAAATTCTTTGCCCATTTTTTAATAACCATTGTTGTCATTTTTGTTGTTGAGTTATGAGTTCTTCATATACTCTGATTATTAACCCCTAATCCAATACACTGTTTGCAGATATTTTCTTCCATTCTGCAGGTTGTCTTTTTACTTGATTGTTTCTTTTTCTGCACTGAAGTTTTTAAGTTAGAGTTATTCCCTTATGTATATTTTTGCTTTTGTTACTCTGCTTCTTTTGTCATATTGAAGAAGTCATTGCCCATTCCAATGTCATAAGTCTTTTCCTTATGTTTTTTTTTTCTAGTCTTATAATTTTGGTACTTATACCTAGGTGTTTAATCTATTTTGAGTTAGTTTTTATATAATGTAAGAAAAGGGTCCAATTTCATTCTTTTGTATGTGGATATAGTTTTCCCAATGCTATTTGTTAAAGAGACTATCCTTTCCTCATTGTGTGTTCTTGGCATCTTTGTTGTAGATTAGTTGCCCATATATATTGAGTTTATTTCTAAGCTCTCTATTTTGTGGTATTGATTTTTATGTTTGTCTTCATGCTAGTAGCATACTCTTAATTACTGTAGCTTTGTAATATGCTTTGAAATAAGGAAATGTGAAACCTCCAGCTTTGTTCTTTCTCAAGATTGTTTTGGTTATTTTGGATCATTTGAGAATGCATATACATTTTAGGATTTTTTTTTCTATTTCTGCAAAAGAAAAAAGACCTTTGTGATTTTACACAGATTGCATAAATTTGTAGATTGCTTTAGTTAAGATGAACATTTTAACAGTATTAAGACATCTAATCAATGAATACAGTATGTATTTTTATTTATTGATGTCTTCTTTAAATTATTTTAGCAATGTTTTGTAGTTTATGATGTACAAATCTTTTGCTTCTTTGGTTATGTTTATTCCTAAATACAGGTATTTTCTTCTTTTTGATGCTATTGTAAATGGAATTATTGTTGAATTTCTCCATTTGTATTGTTCATTGTTAGTATAGAGAAACACAACTGATTTTTCAGCGTCGATATTGTATCCTGCGACTTTGCTGAATTTGTTTATTAGCTCTAACAGAGTATTTTGTGAAATACTTAGGGTTTCTGCCCATAAGAACATGTCATATGCAAAAACAGATAAATTTGTTTCTCCCTTTCCAATTTGTATTCCTTTTATTTCTCTTTGTTTCATAATTACTCTGGCTGTGAGTTCCAGTATTATGCTGAATGGAAGTGGTGAGAGAAAGCATCATTGCCTTGTTCCACATCTTGGAGAAAAACGTTTAGTTTTTCACCATTGAGTATAACGTTAACTGTAGGCTTTTCGTATATGACTTTTATTATGTTGAGGTGATTTTTTTCTATTCCTAGCTTGTTGTGTTTTTCTTTTAACATGACGTGTCAGATTTTTTGAATGCTTTTTCTGCATCAGTTGAGATGATCACATATTTTTCCTTCATTCTGTTAAAGTGGTGTATTACATTGATTGATTTTCATATGTTAAAACATCCTTGTATCTCAGGGGTAAATCTCATTTGGTCACAATATATAATCCTTTTAATGTGCTGTTGAATTCAATTTGGTAACATTTTGCTGAGGATTTTGGCGTCAATATTCATCAGGGATATTGGTCTGAAATTATTTTTCAATTTTTAAAATTCTGTTTATTTATAATTGGCAAATGATAATTATGTATATTTATGAAGTAAAATATGATGTTTTGATGTATGTATACATTATGGAAAGATCCAATCAAGCTAATTAACATATCCATCACCTCACTAATTTTTCATTTTTTCATGATGAGGTCATTAAAATTCAATTCTAGCCACTTTGAAATATACAATACAGTCCTGTAGTATCTTTGTCTGGCTTTGATATTGGTAATGTTGGTCTCATAAAATGAGTTTGAAACTATGCTTTCCACTTAAATATTTTGGAAGAGTTTAAAAGTTTGGCATTAATTTGTTTTTAGAATGTTTTTGTTTCAATAGCTTTAGAGATACAAGGGGTTTTTGGTTTCACGGATGAATGGTACAGTGGTGAAGTCTGGGATTTTAGTGCACCCATCTTTACCTGTGTAGTGTACATTGTACCCAGTAGGTAGTTTTTCATCCCTCACCATCCTGCCTCTCTCCCCACTTCTGAGTCTTCAGTCTCCATTATACCACTCTATGATTTTTCATACCATATCTTAGTTCCCACTTATAAATAAGAACGTGAGGTATTTGGATTTTCATTCCTGAGTCACTCCACTTAGAATAAGGTCTCTGGTTCCATCCAAGTTGCTGAAAAAGACATTATTTTATTCTTTTTTTATGGCTGAGTAGTATTTCATGGTGTATGGCGGGCACACAAGTTGATTCTATATCTTTGCAATAGTGAATTGTGCTGTAATAAACATATGCTTCTAGGTGTCTTTTTCATATAATGACTTTTTTTGGGGGGGATGGGGGGAGATAACTAGTAGTGGGATTGCTTGATCAAATGGTAGATCTACTTTTAGTTTTTTGGGAAATCTCCATACTGTTTTCCATAGAGGTTGTACTAATTTACATTCCCACCAGCAGTGTACAAGTATTCCTTCTTCACCATATCCAGGCCAACACCTATTGTTTCTTGACGTTTTAATAATGGCCATTCTGGCTGGGGTGTTGTCTCATTGTACTTTCAATTTGCATTTCTCTGATGATTAGTGATATTGAGCATTTTTTCATATGTTCGTTGGCCGTTTGTATGTATTCTTTTGAGAAATGTCTACTCATTTGTAAACTTTTAATAAGATTATTTGTTTTTTTCTTGCTGATTCATTTGAGCTTGTAGACTCAGGATATTAGTCCTTTATCAGATAATAATTGGCAAATATTTTCTCCCTTTCTGTGGGTTGTCTGTTTACTCTAATGAATACTTCTTTTGCTGTGCAGAAGGATTTTAGTTTAATTAGGTCCCATTTACTTATTTTTGCTTTGTTGCATTTGCTTTTGAGGTCTTTGTCATAAATTATTTGCCTAGGACAGTGTCCAGAGGAGTTTTTCCTAGGTTTTCTTCTAGAGTTTTTAGGGTTTTAGGTCTTAGATTTAAGTCTTTGATCCATCATGATTTAATTTTTGTATATAATGAGTTTAGGGTTCCAATTTCATTCTTCTACATATGGCTATTGAATTTTCCCAGCATTATTTCAAATAGGGTGTATTCCCCAATTTATGTTTTTGTATGCTTTGTCAAAGATCAGTTGGTTGTAAGCATTTGGCTTTATTCCTGGGTTCTCTATCCTGTTCCATTGGTCCATTAATCTACTTTTACACCAGAACCATGCTCTTTTGGTTACTATCAACTTGTAGTATAATTTGAAGTTGGGTAATTCCTCCAGATTTGAAGTTGGGTAATTCCTCCAGATTTTTTCTTTCTGCTTGGAATTGCTTTGGCCATTCAGGCCATTTTATGGTTCCATATGAATTTTGAGAATGTATTTTTCTAATTCTGTGCAAAATTATGTTGGCATTTTGAGGAATTGCACCATACTCATGCAGTATGGTCATTTTCATGACATTGATTCTTCCATTCCATGCACACAGCATGTGTTTCTATTTGTTTGTATCATCTGTAATTTCTTTCAGCTCCTTTGTTATGGAGAACTACACTTCCTTGGTAATTGCTTTCAGCAGTGTTTTGGAGTTCTCCTTGTGGAGAACTTCACCTCCTTGGTTAAGTATATTCCTAGATATTTTATTCTTTTTTTTTTTTAATCTATTGACAAGGGGATTGAGTTATTGATCTGATTTGCAGCTTTGTTTTTGGTGGTGTATAGCACTGCTACTGATTCGTGTACATTGTCTTTGTAACCTGAGACTTTACTGAATTCATTTATAAGACATAAGAGTCTCTTGTAGGAATCTTTAGGGTTTACTAGGTATAAGACTATATCACTGGCAAACAAAGATAGTTTGACTTCCTCTTTTCCAATTTGGATGCCCTTTACTTCTTTTTCTTGCCTGGTTACTTTGAGTGGGACTTCCAGTACTATACTGAATAAAAGTGGAGAAAGTCAACATAATTGTCTTGCTCCAGTTCTTAGGGGGAATGATTTTAACTTTCCACCATTTACTATGTTGTTGGCTGCCAGTTTGTCATATATGGCTTTTATAATTTTTTTTTTTTTTTTGCTTTTTTGAGACAGTGTCTCACTCTGTCATCCAGGCTGGAGTGCAGTGGCGCGATCTCAGCTCACTGCAACCTCTGCCTCCCGAGTTAAAGTAATTCTCCTGCCTCAGCCTCCTGAGTAGCTGGGATTACAGGCCCGTGCCACTACGACCAGCTAATTTTTGTATTTTTAGTAGAGATGGGATTTCACCATGTTGGTCAGGCTGGTCTCAAACTCCTGACCTCGTAATCCACCTGCCTCGGTCTCCCAAAGTGCTGGGATTACAGGTGTGAGCCACTGTGCCCAGACGGCTTTTATAATTTTGAGATATATTGTTCTATGCCCAGTTTGTTGAGGATTTTTATCATAAAGGGATGCTGGATTGTATTGAATGCTTTTTCTTTGTGTATTGAGATTATCATGTGGTTTTTGTTTTTAATTCTGTTTTGTAATGAATCACATTTATTGACTTTTATATGTTGAAACATCCCTGCATCCATGGAATAAACCCACTTGATCATGGTGAATTATTTTTTGATATGCAGTTGGATTTGGTTTCCTAGTATTTTGTTGAGGATTTTTGCATCTATATTCATCAGGAATATTGGTCTGTAGTTTTCTTTTTTTTGTTGTTGTTAAGTTCTTTCCTGGCTTTGTATCAAGGGGATACTGGCTTCATAGAATGAGTTACAGAGGAGTTTCTCCTTCTGAGTCTTTGGGAATATTTTCAGTAGAATTAGTACCAATTCTTCTTTGAATGTCTGGTAGAATGTGATTGTGAATCCATTTGGCCCTGGGTATTTTTTGTTGGAAGTTTATATATGACGGATTCAATCTTGCTGCTTGTTATCAGTGTGCAGGATTTCTGTTTCTTTCCGATTCAAGTTAGGGGGTTGCATGTTTCCAGAAATTTCCCTGTTTTCTCTAGATTTTCTAGTGTGTGTGCATAGAGGGATTCATAGTAGTCTGGAATGATCTTTCATATTTCTGTGTGTCTGGTGTAGTGGCACATATTTCTGTGTGTCAGGTGTAATTTCTGTGTGTCAGGTGTAATGTCTCCATTATCATTTCTAATTGAGTTTATTTGAATCTTCTTTCTACTTTTCTTGGTCAATCTAGCTAGTGGTGTATCAATTTTGTTTATCTATTCAAAGAACTACTTTTTGTTTTATTGATCTTTTGTATGTCTTGTTTTAATTTCATTTAGTTCTGTTCTGACCTCTGTTATTTCTTTTCTTCTGCTGGCTTTGGGTTTGGTTTCTTCGTGTTTAACAAGTTCCTTGAGGTGTAATGTTAGCTTTTCAATTTGTGATCTCTCAGATTTATAGGCACTTGACACTATAAACTTTCCTCTTAGCACTGCTTTTTCCGTGTCCCAGAAGTTTTGATACCTTGTGTCACAGCTATTATTCATTTTGAAATTTTTTTCAATTTCCATTTTGATTTCATTGTTAACCCCAAAATCCTTCAGGAGCAGATTGTGTAATTTCCATGCATTTGTATAGTTTTGAGGTTCCTTTTGTATTTTATTTCTAGTTTTATTACACTGTGGTTTGAGAAATTACTTCATATAATTTTAATTTTTTAACTTATTGAGACTTGTTTTGTGGCCTATTATATGGCCTATCGTGGAGAATGTTCTATGTGCTGATGAGAAGAATGTCTATCCTGGAGTTTTGGGGCAGAATGTTCTACAAATACCTGTTAGGTACATTTGCTCTAGGGTGATGTTTAAGTCTGGAGTTTCTTTGTTGGTTTTTTTTCTGCCTTGATAATTTGTCAAGTCCTGTTAGTAGAGTGTTGAATTCCCCCACTATTATTGTGTTGCTGTCTATTTCTTTTCTTAAGTCTGGTAGTAATTGCTTTACAAATCTGGGAACTCTGGAACTAGGTGCATATATATTTAAGATTGTTATACATTCTTGTTAAATTTATTCTTTATCATTATATAATGACCTTCGTCTTTTTGTTACTGTTGTTTTAAAGTTTGTCTTATCTAAGAATAGCTATCTGTCCTTGCTTTTGATTTCCATTTGTGTGAAATATCTTTTTCCACCCCTTTACCTTGAGTCTACAAGAATCCTTATGAGTTGGGTGTATCTCCTGAAGATATAAGGTATTCGGTTTGCATTTTTTTATCCATTACTCCAATCTGTATCTTTTAAGTGGAGAATCAACATTGACATTGAGATGTGAGGTACTATTCCAGTCATCACGTTGATTGTTACCTGGTGAGTTTGTTTTATTCATTGTGTTATTGTTTTGTAAGCCCTGTGAATTTTATGCTTTCAGGAGTTTCTATTCTAGTGTGCCTTGACCTTTTATTTCAACATTTAGAACTCCTTTTGTATTTCTTGTAGGGTTGATCTGGTAGTGACAAATTCCCTCAGCATTTGCTTGTCTGAAAAAGATTTTGTTCATCCTTCATTTATGAAGGGTAGTTTTGCTGAAAACAAAATTATTGGCTGATAGTTGTTCTGTTTAAGGAGACTAAAGGTAGGACCCTGCTCCCTTCAGGCTTGCAAGGTTTCTGCTGAGAAGTCTGCTGTTACTATGATACATTTTCATTTATAGGTTACTGGATTCCTTTGTCTCACTGCTCTTAGAATTATTTTCCTCACATTGACTTTAGATAACCTAATGACTATATGCCTTGGCAATGCCCTTTATGCAGTGCATCTCCCAAGAGTTGCTTGAGCTTTTTGAATTTGAGTATCTAAATCTCTAGCAAGGCCATGGAAGTTTTCCAAAATTATTTCCTCAAATAGGTTTTCCAAACTTTTTGCTTTCTCTTCTCCTTCAGAAACCACTGTAATCCTTAGGTTTGGCTGTTTTACACAAACACATGTTTCTTAGAAACTGTTATTTCCTTTAACTCTTTTTATTTATTTTTATCTGGTTGGGTTCATTTGAAAGCCTTATCTTCAAGCTCTAAAATTATTTCCTCTCCTTGGTCTAATCTATTGTTAAAACTTTCCACTGCATTTTATAGTTCCCTAAATGTGTCTTTCATTTCTATAAGTTTTGATTGTTTTTTCTTCAAAATATCTATCTCTAGAAAATGTCTTATTTATATTCTGAATTTAAAAGATTCTTTAGGTTGCTTTTCATGTTTCTATTGTATCTCCCTGAGTAGCTTAATTATCAACATTTTGAATTCTTTATCTGGTATTTCAAAGATTTCATCTTGGTTTGATGAAATAAAATACAGATACAGATACAGAATTAGTGTGATGTTTTTGGGGTGTTTTAGAACCATGCTTTTTCATGTTGCCAGAATTATTATTCTGGTTTATTCTTGCTTGGGTAGACTATTTCTTTTAATAAGTTTTGGATTTATTTTTAATTTACTGTGTTTTGTCATTTTGGTTTTTGTCCTCCTTGAGGATATGACTTGAGTGTTTATAGTTTAATGTCACCTAGCTTCAGCTCTGGGTGCCTTCAGTGGCAAAGATTCTATATGGGTTCCTTGGTTATAGAGAGTCATTGTGTGATAGCTTTCTCAGATGATAGTTTTAGTAATCACGTGCTGGATGTGTGAGCAGGTTTGCTTTCTCCTATGGGGCCTGTGACCAATGCCTGAGTTACCTGGCAGACTTCTTTGTGGTCCTCTCTAAGGTAGAATCAGAAAAGTCTTCCCTGCATCCCCACTGGAGACTGGGAGTGCACGCGAAGCATGTCCTGAGGTTTCTACTTCTCATATATTTCCTTCAAGGCAGCGGTTTTCCTTCTGGCCCAGGGTGTGTCTGCTTTTTGTTTCTTATGAAGGTGCTTTTTCTGTGTAGATAGTTGTTAATTTGGTGTCTTTGCAGGGAAAACAATAGGTGGAGCTTTCTATTCCACCATTATGCTTCACCCCTAATCGAGTGTCTTTTTTTACATACCCTTTCCTACCTGGAGTTTTTGCATTTTTTTTTTTTAGACACCATATCACTGTAGCATCCAAGCTGGAGTGCAGGGGCATGATCACTGCATTCTTTTTAATCTCTGTCGTTCCTATATGCAAAAGTCCTATTAGTTGTTTATAATGACTAATGCAACATACCTCATAATGTGTATATTCAACATTTGTATTACTTCTTTTGTAAGTGACCATGCTTGCAAAAATGATGTCTTTATTTTTTCTTAAGATTTATAATAGTAGGCTTGTTGTTTGACATGTATATTGCATTTTTCCTACTTTGTTAGCTATCTTTCATATATATATATATATATACATATGTGTGTGTATATATATATGATTGTTTTATTTAAAAAATTATGATTTAAAAAAATTTTTGTGGGTATTTAAGGTGTATATATTTATGGGGTACATTAGATATTTTGATACAGGAATGCAATGTAAAATAATCACATCATAGGGAATGGGATAGCTGTTCCCTCAAGCATTTATCCTTTGAGTTACCACAATCCAATTACATTCTTTATTTTTAAATATATAATTTAGTTATTATTAACTATAGTTACCCTGTTGTGCTATCAAAGACTAGATCTTATTTATTCTTTCTTTCTTTTTTTTTTTCTATCCATTAACCATGCCCACCTCCCTCCCAGCCCCTACTACCCTTCCCAGCCTCTGGTAACCATGAATCTATTCTCTATGTCCATTAGTTCAATTGTTTTGATTTTTCGATCCCACAAGTAAGTGATAACATGCAATGTGTGTCTTTCTGTGCCTAGCTTACTTCACTTAACGTAACGATCTCTAGTTCCACCCATGTTGTTGCAAATTACTGGATCTCATTTTTTTTATAGCTGAATAGTACTTTGTTGTCATTATCTCTTGATGGACACTTAGGTTGCTTCCAAATCTTAGCTATTATAAACAGTGCTACAACAAACATAGGAGTGCAGATATCTCTTTGATATACTTATTTCCTTTCTTCTGGGTATATACCCAGCAGTGAGATTGTAGGATCATATGGTAGCTCAATTGTTAGTTTTTTGAGGAACCTCCAAACTGTTCTCTATAGTGGTTGTACTAAGTTACACTCCCACCAAGAGTGTATAAGTGTTCCCTTTTCTCCACATCCTCACCAGCATCCTGTCTTTTGGATATAAGATACTTTAACTGGGGTGAGATAATTTCTCATTGTAGTTTTGATTTCTATTTTTATGATGATCAGGATACTAAACACCTTTTTATATGTCTGTTTGCCATTTGTATGTCTTTTTTTGAGAAATCTCTATTCAACATTTTACTCATTTTTGATCAGATCATTAGATTTTTTCTTAAAGAGTTGTTTGAGCTACTTATATATTCTGGTTATTAATCCCTTGTTCGATGGGTAATTTGCAAATATTTTCTCTCATTGTGTGTGTTGTCTCTTCACTTTGTTCATTGTTTCCTTTGCAGTGCAGACACTTTTTAACTTGATTTAATTCCATTTGTACATGATTGCTGTGTTTGCCTGTGCTTGTGGGGTATTGCTCAACAAATCTTTGCCCAGATCAATGTCCTGGATATTTTCCCCATTGATTTCTTGTAATAGTTTCATAGCCTGAGGTCTTAGATTTAAGCCTTTATTCCATTTTGATTTGATTTTTGTATATGGTGAGAGATATGAGTGGGGTTTTATTCTTTTGCATATGGCTATCCAGTTTTCCCAGCACCATTTATTGAAGAGATTGTCTTTTCCCCAGTATATGTTCTTGGCACCTTTGTCAAATATGAGCTCACTGTAGGTGTTTGAATTTGTTTTGGGGTTCTCTATTTTGTTCCTTTGGTCTATGTGTCTGTTTTTATGCTAGTCCCATGCTGTTTTGGATACTATAGCTCTGTAGTATAATTTGAAGTCAGGTAATGTGATTTCTTCAATTTTGTTCTTTTTTCCCTAAGATAGCTTTGGCTATTCTGCATCTTTTGTGGTTACATATAAATTATAGGGTTGTTTTGTCTATATCTGTGAAAAATTTCAATGGTGTTTTAATAGGGATTGCATTTAATCTGTAGATTACTTTGCGTAGTATGAACATTTTAACAATATTGATCTTTCCAACCCATGAAGGTAAAATATTTTTCCTATTCCTATTTTTGGTGTCCTCTTCAATTTCCTTCATCAGTACTTTATAGTTTTCATTATAGAGATCTTTCACCTCTTTGGTTAAGTTAATTCCTAATATTTAATTTCATGTGTGTCTACTGTAAATGGGATTACATTTTTATTTCTTTTTTTGGATTGTTAACTGTTGGCATATAGAAATGCTAGTAATTTTTGTATGTTAGTTTTGTATGCTGCAACTTTACTGAATGTGTTTATGAGTTCTAGTAGTTTTCTTGTGGAGTCTTTAGGTTTTTCCAAATACAAGATCATATTATCAGCAAATGAGGATAATTTGACTTCTTCCTTTCCAAATCATGTGATCTTTATATCTTTTTCTTGTCTGATTGCTCTAGCTAGGACTTCCAGTACTATGGTGAATAACAGTGGTGACAGTGGGCATCTTTGTCATGTTCCAGATCTTAGAGGAAAGGGTTGCAGACTTCTGTGTGCATCACCGCTATGATTGCACTGGGTCATACCTGAAGCCAGCACAGCACTGTGTCTCACTCAAGGCCTGCTATAACCACTCCCTGGCTATAGCCTACATTTCCTGAAGGCCCTGGAGCTCCATGATTAGCAGGTGGTAAAGCCAGCCATGCCTGTTTCCTTCCCTTCAGGGTGGTGAGGCCCCACAAGCCTGGGCAGGATCAGAAGTGCTATCCAGGAATCAGGGACTAGAGCCAAAAATCTTAGAAGTCTACCAGGTATTCTGTTGTATTGTGACTTAGCTGGCACTCAAACCACAAGACAGAGTTCTTCCCACTCTTGCCTCTCCTTTCCAAAGGCAGGGGAGTCTCACTCATAGCCACTGCAACCTCTGGCCATGAGGAGGACTGCCAGATTATTGCCAATATTTCTTTAAGGCCCAATGGCTCTTAAGTCAGCTTGTGGTGAATGCTGCCTGTAGTGGGACTCACCCTTCAGGGCAATGGGCTCCCCTCTGGCCCACAGCTGGTCCAGAAATGTCATCCAAGAGTCATGTCCTAGAATGAGGGACCTCAAAAACTTGCTTGGCACCATAACCAACACCTATTGGTATTGGTTCCTAAAATGCAAGACAACACCCTTTTTTACTTTTCCCTCTGCTTTTCTAAGCGGAAGAGGTTTTGATTTGTAGTCACCACAGCTGGTAAAGTGCTGAGTCTAATCTGAAGGCAGCATGTCTCAGTGGCTCACCAAGGCCCTTGATGTAATACTTGAGTATTACTGCTGGCTATTTAGGGCCCAAGGGCTCTTCAGTTAATGGGTATTGAAGGCTGGCAGGATTGGTTCGTTTTCTTTAAGGAATCAGCTTATCTTCTGGCCCAGGGTGTGTCTAGAAATGTCATCTGGGAGTTAGTGCTGGGAACGTGGGCCTGGTAACTCTGACCAGTGCTCTTTATTTCTGTGGCTGAGCTGGTATCCAAGATGCAAGACAAAGTCCTCCCCACTCTTCCCTCTCCTCTCCTCAAGCAGAAGGAAGTAATCTCTTTTGGAGCCACGAGCTGTACAGCCTGAAAGTAGGGGAGTGGTGATGCCAGCCCTCTCTTGGCTGCCTCATCTGGTGCCTCAGTATGTCACATGTTCCCCCAGTCCACTGTCTAGGCTTAGTTCAACATTAGGAGTTGCCTAAGAGTTGCAGTCCTTATGGCCTACACTGTCCTTCAAGTTTACTTAGAGGCCAAGAGCACTTTGACTCTCGGTGGAGAGGTTTGCAGGCATTCAGATTCTGACCGCTGGTATCAGCAATTCCCCTCTGGCTATGACTGGTTTAAATGCTCCCTTTCTGGGAGGGTATCAGCTGAATTTGGTCTGGTTTTCCTTTCTGCTGTAATGGAACAGTACTGAGTTCAGTGCCTCACAATTACTGTGCTCTCCCTCCACCATCACCCAGAGATATTCTCTGCTTCATGCTACTGCTGCCAGGAGGTGGGGGAGGGATGGCGTTGGTGATTCAGTACTGGCTTTTCTACTTCTTTAGTGCCTCTGTCAGCAATACGAAGTTAAAACCAGGTACTGTGAGTGCTCATCTGATTTTTAGTTATTATGAAGGTGTTTTTTTCTGTGTAGAGAGTGTTTACTTGGTGTGCTTGTGGGCATGGGGAACGAACGGTTGAGCTTTCTATTCACCCATGTTGCTCCACTTCTCCTGATTGTATTTTTCCTACATATTCTTAACATTTCTTTTTAGTCCAATTTATCAAACATTACCAGTTATTTCTGATTTTAATATTTTTCATATTTACAAATGACTCAAATCATATCAGTAAGAAAGAGCACCTAATTTTTTTCTAGTGTGTTTATGTTTTATTTTGTACTGAAATCTTTGAATGATCTGGAGGTTGTTTTCATAGTAAGGATAGAAGCATTTCCTGTTTGTTGCTACATGACTGCTTTTCCCCCTCAATACCATTTATTGCATACATTTATTTTTCTTTGTTGATTTGAAATTCTACAATTAGCATACATAAACGTTTGGTATATCCTTAATTTTATTTCAAAAGCCTATACTGTTCTACTGATGTGTCTGTTCTCATACCAGTAACAATTTGTTTCAAGTAATGTCACTAAATAATACATTTTGATATCTGTCAGGACCAGTAGTTTTCTACTTTTCTCATTTGTTATCTGTTTTTTTAAGAATAGGTAGGGATGTTCTTTCACTTACAGTAATAAAAAGTCACATTTTCCTAGTAGACATTATAAATTATAAAATATTATAGAAGGGTAAATATCAACTTTAAACCCACTTTGTTAAATTTCAAGTTGTAATCCATAGAAATTTCAATAGAGAAATACAGGAAAATGGAATTTACTATATGAACACCTCCATCCAAAAGTAAATATTGCCTTTGATTTTTTCAAGCTTTTAACTTCAAAAAATATGATTTTATTATTTTTAAATAGAAACTATGTTTTTATGGGTTTTTGTGTTTTATCTCATTAGCTTTTTGCTGCTCCTGTGGGTTATTATCATTTGTTGCCATGATATTTTTCATTTAGTTACTGTCAACTTATAGGAAAGCTGTTAATTTTGTAATTATTTTTCTTACAGCTAACCATATAGAATTTTATTTTCTCTAATAGATTTACATTTCAATATATTGGGTTTTTCAGGTAAATAATACTATATTGTGCAATTATTACAACCTTGCTACTTTATTTTAAAAATGTAACTTCTATTTTGTTCTATCTTTAGAAGTACTAAAAGTGCAAATGCTAGTAATTAAGAGAAGGGAATGTTATCTTGCTTATGATTTTAATGGGTAGTGAGGTGAGGAAAGGGACAATTGGTGTACTGCACTCAATCTACCATCTTACTAGTGCATTGATCCAACTATTGTCAACTATTAATTCAGCTTTTCTTCCAAATGTTTTATATTAAAAGTAAATTTCTGGAGCCGATTCTTTGATATGCTTTCAGATGATCAAGGTCACGTCATACATTTGAGGGCACACATTTCTGGTCTGCTAGGATATATTATCAAAAGGAAGAAATGGATATTTGGGATAAAAGTCTAAAAGTGTAACATATAAGACATATAACATGTAAGACATCTAAAAGTCTTCTATGTTGGATATGAAACTATTAAAAATAAACAAAACTGACAATAGCGAGTAATGGCAAGTATCTAACGGTACTGAAACCCTCCTACATTTCTGGTAGGAATACAAAATGATAGGGCAGCCAGTCTAGAAATGAGTTTGGCACTTTGTTATAAAATTAAACATACCCTTTCAATATGACACGGAAATCTGACTCCTGGGTATTTTCCCTAGAGAAATGAAAATTTATATTCACACAAATAACTGTACATAAGTGTTTATAGCAGCTTTACTCAAAATAGTGGCAAACTGGAAACAACTCAAATGTGTCTCAAGTGGGAGATAGTAAAACTGGCACAACCATACAATGGAATACTACTCAGTAATAAAAATAATTGAACTCCTGATACCCATAACAACATGCATAGATCTCAAATACATATGCTAAGGGCAATAAGCCACATTCAAAAGTTTACATATGATTACATAAGATTCCATTTACGTGTCACTCTGGAAAAAACAAAACTACAGGGATCAAGAACAGTGTGTTGCCAGGAGTTGGGGTAGGGGTAAATCTTTACTATAAAAGTACAGCACAAAAGTGAATTTTTCTATATGCAAATTTAACAATAAATTTAAAAAATCCTGTAACAGAGTTTTTCTTCAAGCTAACACTTGCTTCTCCATTTGGTAATTTACCTGCTAGGAGCAGAGGCCAACTTAAACACATCTGTGAGAAAAGTCTGAATTGGAAATTTTCTGCTTAATGCATAAGGCATATGAAACTTTAACATTTTCATTTCATCCAGACATTTTTCATAAAAATTAATAAGGTTTTAAAATGATATAAAAGATTTAATGAGAGATAAAACAAAGTGTAACTGGCCTGTAAGTGTGAGAAATTGAGAACATGTCCTATATTGGGCTGAAATTTAGGTATCAGCTTACATTAGATATAAGGTTTATTTTTCATTAATTGGATTTAAAGTTCTGCAAATTCCTATGTTACAATTTACACCGCTATTCAAATAATAATAGTAATACCTATAGAATAAACATTGACTTCTTTTGAATCGTTCCTTTGTGTCATTTTTAGCATGATAATATTTTAAACTATTGACATTAGAGCACAGTTTAGTTTCTTCCCTCTTAATCTTCTCATTCAAAGGAAATTAAAGGATGTTTGCCATACACTTCTTATAAGTTTTGGAGACAGCCCAATCGAATGTCTTGGACCACTCTACATTATCTCATTTGGGATGCTGTCATTTTCCTTGGTATATTCTGTAACCAGAAAAATATGTCGTGTTTCCATCCAGATAATCAATCCCCTTCTAGCAGGCAACCTGAAATTCCAACATTGTACAGTCTCCTGAAGCAATAATGCATACATCTTGCTCAGTCTTTCCAGAAAACAGATATTCTACCTGGAATTGTCAGGAAATAAATGTGTTACAATAGCTGTAACAAAAAAGTAATCATTTCAACCTCCTTCCTTTAGAAAGAACTATTCTTTTAACAACCGAAATCAGAAATTTATAAAGGAATAATCTTTATTGGTTGCTGTCAAGCGTCATAGTAGAGCATATAAGTATAGTAGCATTCTCTTTTGGAAAACAGAGAAATTCTTCCTGAAAGCAGGTTACATGTTTTTACACTTCTATACAAAGTATAAATTCAGGAGGAAAAATAAGTAAATATGCTACCACTCGGCTGATATGGTAGAGATAGTCTCATCAAGTTATTAGAATTTAGATTTTCTCTTAGGAAATTTTATGTTTGTTATGCATATGATTTTTAGACTTATCTTTATGTTATAGCTCATATGCAGATAAATGTATGACTAGTGGGGATCTTACATTTTTCTCTTTGAATTGTGGTGATAGAGCATATTTTGGAATAAACAAAACCAGATGTAGTAGTAAAGTTTATAGTCAAAAAGGGCATTCATTGCTGAAACTCTAGAAAGGTGCTGTGGAAGCAGGGGATCAAAATAATATAGAGATATAAAATGGAGAAGACTAAGAGCAGGGAGTTAGGATACAAAACAGAAGACATCTCCTCTTCACAGCCAAGTATCTTTAAAATTTTTCTTACTGTCTCTTCCACACTTATTCTTTCTTCATCGGATTGCAATATGACTTCCACCCTTACCCATCTAATAAAACTGTTCTTGCTAAGGTCACCATTAATCTCTAATAGACACATCAGAGTCCTTATTTTACTTTATAGCTCTGTGGCATTTAACATAGTTGATACTTTCTTTGTGCTTGCAACTTCTAATTTTTGCACTAATTCAACAAATATTTAAAAAGCACATACTATGTGATATACCCAGTTCAGAGTCTAGGGGTATGGTATAGTAGGGCCCCAAACAAGCAATAATATCTGCCTTTACAAAGCTTTATGTTCTAGGGAAAATACAAATACAAACAAGACATACAAGTAAAACATTAGTATTTTAAATAGTAAGTACTAAGAAGAAAAAAAAATGAAGCAAGGAAGAGAAAATAATTGATAAGGATTGTAATTTGAAATAGGATGTTCAAGGAAGCCCTCACTTAGCTTTGAGCAAAAAACGCAAAGAAGGAAATAGTTTGGGTTTGAGCAATGTTACTATCTGGGACAAGAGCATTCCAAGCTGAGGGAAAGGCTCGGCTAAAGACTCGAGGAAGGAAAGGTGCCTGTTGTGTTCAAGGAACAGTAAGGAGGCCAGCATGATTGAAACAGAGAGGAAAGATGAGTAGTAGGAAATGAAGTAGGATATATAACAATGCTAGGGGAAAGGCGAATAGATAATGGGTGAAATGAGAAGCCATTTTAAGATTTTGAGCAGAAAGGACAAGCTTTGACTTACTTTTTACTCTTAGCAGGAGGGACAAGCTTTGACTCATGTACTTTGACTACTATGTTGATAATTAACTGAAGGAAGATAAAGGTATAAGCAGAATGACCAGTCAGGATGATATTGCATTAATCCAGACAAGACATGATGGTAGATCAAAGAAGGGTAGAAGTTGTATAAGTAATTAGAAGTTATTAGGTTCTGCTTATATGATATTTTGAGGTCATAGCCACAAAGTTTCACCCCTGAAACTAGAAATAATATAACATAAAATACTGATATACAGTTTTTACAAAATATAAAGAAATGGGCAGTATCAAGTAAACTGCTGGGAGTGTGAATTGCTATAATCTTTTGGTAAAGTGATTTTTAGCACATTAATATTAAAATAAACATTTTCTTTCTTCCCTTCCCTTCTCTCCTCTCCCCTCCCCCTCCTCCCTCCCTCCCTTCTTTCTTTCTTTCCTTCCTTCCTTCTTTCTCCTTCTCTTCTCTTCTCTTCTCTTCTCTTCTCTTCTCTTCTCTTCTCTTCTCTTCTTTCTCTTCTCTTCTCTTCGATATAGTCTCCCTCTGTCTCCCAGGCTGGAGTGCAGTGGTGCGATAGCTCACTGCAACCTCCACCTTCTGGGTTCAAGCAATTCTCATGCCTCAGCTTCCAGAATAACTGGGATTACAGGTGTGTGCCACCACGCCCAGCTAATTTTTGTATTTTTTTTCATAGAGGTGGGATTTCACCATGTTGACCAGGCTGGTCTCGAACTCCTGGCCTCAAGAGATCTGCCCTCCTCAGCCTCCCAGATTACTGGGATTACAGGCGTGAGTGACCATGCCTAGCCTAAGATACACATTTTCAATTCAGCATTTCCACTGTTAGCAATCTATCTTTCCTAAATGAAGTGTAGGTAAAATGTACACCACAACACTATTTTGAAATGAAAACAAGTGAATATTTTCCTTTTGTAAGGGAATGGGCAACAAATTATGGTATAGTTATGCATAATTTTAAAGAGAAATCGTTATGTCTAATAACCCAGGAAGGTTTGTTCCCAAAACAATAGTTATGTGGAAAAAATTGTTGAAGAGCAATGAATACAAGATTTTGTATCCACATGAAGTGTGGAGAACCTAAAAATTGGCATTTTGGCATTTTGATGTATATATATAATATGATAGAGACAGGCATCGAAGTAGTGATGATCACCATTGGAGTAGGGGTTGTTTGCTTGCTTAAACGAGTCAACTAAAATGTTAACTTGTATGATGATAAAGATATGGGAGTGGGGAGAATACACATCACACTCATTGCTAAACAGGGTGATTGCTTCTTCTACTTTGTGACATTCAAGAACCAGTACAGTGTAGCTATTAAGAACACATGGTCTGTACTATGTATATGTATATGTACTATGTATGTATATGGTTTGAATCCTGGCTCCACTATTTACAGGGTGTGTGATCTCAGTCAACTTTAGTACATCACTGAGAACTGCAGTTCCCTCGTCAGCAAAGCCACGATAATTATACCTGCTGAATAAGGTGGTTGGAAAGGTTATATGAATTATAATAAGTTTAATGCTTAGAATATTCTCTGGTACAAAGTAACCATTCATATTAATGGCTACTGCAGAATAACAGGATTTATATGGATATCTCACTTACTGGAACATGATATTTTAAAAGAAGCATATATGTAGAGATCCAGTTTATGTGTTGTGAATGGAAAATATCTGGGGCCCCTTCAACCTGGGAGCCCCTCAGGCAAATCTGCCTCTCATTCAAAGTCATCCCTCTGCTCACAGAGATGGATGCATATTCTGATTGCCTGCTTTGGAAAGACTTATCAGAAACTCAAAAGAATGCAACCATCTGTCTCTCATCTACCTGTGACCTGGAAGCCCC
This sequence comes from Gorilla gorilla gorilla, assembly GCF_029281585.2. Taxonomy (NCBI): domain Eukaryota; kingdom Metazoa; phylum Chordata; class Mammalia; order Primates; family Hominidae; genus Gorilla; species Gorilla gorilla. Next base: position 133,453,117 of record NC_073247.2, read on the forward strand.
CAGTGGGGGGAGGGGGAGCTTACTTTGCGTTGTCTCCACCTTTCTGGACGGAACTAATATACTTCTTACATATATTGATTGATGTCTCATGTCTCCCTAAAATGCATAAAACCAAGCTGTGCCCTGACCACCTCGTGCACATGTCATCAGGACTTACTGAGGCTGCATCCTCAACCTTGGCAAAATAAACTTCCTAAATTAACTGAGACCTGTCTCAGATTTTTGGGGTTCACAGTATGTCATATTAATCAATAATTTACCATAAGAATAGGATCGTGGCAGCTTATTTTATTATTTTTTCTAATTTAGAAAATGAATATTTATTATTCAGAGAAAAAGCAAAAACATATTACAAATAATATATGCCTGCTATCGGGGTAAATAAAGACAAATGACCTCCAACTTACCATACAAACATATCTAAGGCCAAGTCCAAGATCTTAGCCAAATTCATTTCCACATTTCTTCAGCTATAACTAGAATGACTATGTAATTGATTATCCAAGCAAGGGCACTTTTTAGAGAGAAATAGTGCTTTGCAATTACACCTAGACAACAGATATTAATAGGGGCTTTAAATAAATCGGAACACATGGTCAGCCTAGCCCCAATATAATCTCCTTTGACATACCTGCATTCACTTACTATAGCCCACTATATCTATGCTTGCCTCAGATTCACAATGGCCACTAAGGACACCCTGATTGAGACCACCATCACTCCTCATTTGGATTATTCCAACAGCTTTCTAAAAGACCTCCCTTCTTCTATCCTTGCTTCCATTCACTCATCACAGTAGCCAGTCATCATTTTAAGCATGTGAAATCATATCATTTTTCTGCTGAGCTTTCTCCAGTGACTTTCTATATCACTCAAAGTAAAACACAGAGACCTTGCAAAGGTTCTTACATGGCCTGCCTCTGATTGTTCCCTACCTCCAACTTGGGTCCCATTGCCTCACAACCTTATTTCCTACTATTTCTTCATCATTCATTTGGCTACAAAATACAGGTCCCTTTTCTATTCTTCAAACATGACAGACGTGCGCCTACCTCAGGTACTTTGCACTTACTGTTTCCTCTGCTTGAAGTGCTCTTTCTGCTAATATCTATGGAGCTTGCCCCCTCATATATTTCAGTATTTTTCTCAAATGTCTTCTTCCTCCTTATGAAGCCTACATGACCACTTTATTTTAAATTGCAAATCAATTGCTCCTCTGATACTCCTCATCCCCTTTTTCTGTTTAATTTTACTTCTTTATGTTCTCTTGCAATTCACTAGAATGTAAGCCCCTATTAAGTTAATAATTTTTGTGTTTTGTATTCACTGTTATATGCCTAGTATCTAGAGAAGTGCCTTCCATGTAGTGAGTGCTTAGTACATATTTGTTGATTGACAAACTTCACCTGCTTCCTCAATTTTGTAAAGCACACACTTGTGCTTTACAGAAACTAACCTGTGTTCTTTTGGGGCCATGCCTAATGACATAATTTCTATGTACATATTGCCTGTCCATTTTGAAAAAGCTCATGAGCCTAGTAAGATCCAAGAGCTATATGGTATACCTATTTGCCTATTTGAAAAAGAAAAAGAAACAATGGTAAGTATTTAGAAGCTTCATCTCTCACATGCTTTTAAATAGGTGAGGTAAAAAATGGGAGTCTGTTATCTGCACTGCTGCAGATCTTTATTTTATAGCCACTAATTCCTCAGAGTAGTAATGAAGGATGACAGCAAGAGAAGAAGGATCTCCAGACTCATTTTTGTGTGAGGCTTTGCCAAGAACAACATTTATCAGGGCAGTGCATACACCACGTAAGGGTGGGGTGGGAGGGCTGGGCAATATGTGATTTGTTGCCACCACCAAATTAACTCTGCTCAATTGTGTTGTCTTTCCAATTTTACATCCTTAATTACACATTCATAAAACTGTCTCTTCTTTTAAGCATAAATACAACTGTTTTGAAAATATAATTGTGCATGTTTATCAAGCACCTAATTTGTTTTACTTGCCAGTTACTAATTACATATGAAATATAAAGGAATTGCATGCCGTATATTCTTTGTAACTACTGCAGGAAACATTTTTGGTAGATTCCAATCAACATTGAAGTTTCAGGAAGTAATAGCCTGGTGTTGAACAATCCTGATAAACTCTTATCAGCTTGAACATCCAGGAATATGCAATTAATAGTTTTAATTGCTCTTTATATTCATCTGCAAAATATGGCACAGCAAGAACGTATCCCATGTCTATTGTCGTCTGAGTTTTCATGCTAGAAACAAGTATTTTAGCCTAAGTAGCTCTAGGTTCGTTAACTTTATCTATTGAGAGACTAAACTTCTTATGTCAGTATTCAAGTTCATCATTTGATGCCTAGATTTACATTTCCCAGGGTTATCCTCACAGTTTACCACAAACTCTGTGGCTTAAAAGAACAGAAATTCATCCTCTCACCATTCTGGGGGCCAAAGTCCAAAATCAAGGTGTCAGTGGGGCCACATTTCCTCAAGAGGCTCTGGAAGAAAATCTTTCCTTGCCTCTTGCAAAATCTGGTGACTGCCCAACATTCTTTGAAACTATTTGGGTTGTTCTCACTTCACCCCAATCTCTGCCTCTTTCTTCACATCACCTTTTCCTCTGTGGGTGAGTCCAGACTCTTCAAAACTTCCTCTACTGATTTCTTGTAAGGATACATGCCATTGCATACACATATGCCAGATAATCCAGGATAAATTCCTCTCATGTCATTTGCCATATAAGGTCATATTTACCATTTTGGCATATAAAGTAATACTTACAAGATTCTAGGAATTAGGAAATGAATATATCTTTGAGCAATATTTTGTTCAGCCTACCACAGTAAAGTAGGGCCTGACACATAATAGAAATGTGATAAATCTACTGACTTACAGGACTTGAGCAAGTTCTCTCTCACTCTCCTTCCCCCCTCCCATCTTTACTAAAAGAGGGTTGAATGGGATAATTTATCCGACTTGAAATAACGAAAGAACAATGATAAAGAAAGAAAAACACATGACATACCGATTAGGCCATGTACAGGCTTGAGTTTGTTGTGTTTCATTCCACATCTCAGTCACTCATTACAAGAGACACGTACATATCTTTGCATTTCTGCGTTGGCTTACTGTAGCTTACTGTCAGTGCTTTAAAGGCAGTAGAACACAATTTGATAGACTTAATTTGCTAATTGTTTAAGAAACGCAAATGTTGTCATTGCAAGTACATATGTGAAGTGGAGGAAATATCTGTAACAGAATACTTGCAATATATATGTTACTAGTACAGAGCCCAACACTTCTAACCATGAAGAACAAGATTTTAATAGTTTTCTTCAAATATTATGAAACAAAACACTGTAAGGAATGTGGACTATCACACCACAGAAAACACTTTTGATAGCTAAAATCCTAATCAAGTGTAAATAGTTTGCAATAATTATTATTTCAGCACTTATACTTGTAATAATTAAAAGGAAACATATCACTTTAAAATGCATTTGATGAAATCTAAATGCCATCAAAATTTGATACCTGTTGTCATCTATTTTTAAAAATATGAGAATTCTTCTTTCAGAATTTCTTTATAGGAAATTCCTCCTTGAACTCATGTTTTCATTCAACTACTCTGAAGATTTTTGTCCTAATTTAATACGTTTGCATTAAAATCTTTTATTGGTGACCTCCTCACTGCTCTCTGAAAAAAATAAGTATTTATTTTATTTATTTTTTATTTTTGTTTTTATTATTATTTTTTGAGACGGAGTTTCATTCGTGTTGCCAAGGCTGGAGTGCAGTGGCGCAATCTCGGCTCACTGCAAACTCCGCCTCCTGGGATTAAGCAATTCTCCTGCCTCAGCCTCTGGAGTAGCTGGGATTACAGGCGTGCACCACCACGCCCGGCTAATTTTTGTATTTTTAATAAAGATGGGGTTTCACCATGTTGGTCAGGCTGGTGTCGACCTCCTGACCTCAGGTGATCCACGTGCCTCGACCTCCCAAAGTGCTGGGATTACAGGCGTGAACCACTGCGCCCAGCCAAAAAAAATATATATATATATAAGTATTTAAATAACAACATTTAAAAACTCCTATGACCATAAGATCCTAAGTGTTTAACCTTTTTCGAGTGTTATCATTACAATTATAATTATTATACAATTGTTCAAATAACTTAAATATATTAAACATGTAGTAAATATTACTAAACAAGCCAAATAAGATCTTTTGAAAATGCTTCCACAAATGAGATAGTAGGTATTTTACTTTCAATTCATGTGTTTGTGAATGTTTAATATTTATTATTAGAAAGAAAGAGGGTTTAATGGAAATTAACAGCAAGAAGGAGAGGGTATTGGGACACTAGTAAGCATGGCCTTTTAAAAGATCTAATATGGATTCTATTTAAGTATTCTTAATTTACAGAGGATTCACAATAAAATTCTGTTAATTTTAATCTAACAAGTACATGACAGGAATGAATAAATGAGCAGATAAGTCATTGAGGAAAGAGCAAGCAGGAGACTCATGCCCAAGTTTCAAAAATAAATAAAGATTTACAGTATTCAAAAATCTTTCACCAAAACGTAGTTTCTTATGAGTCTTAAGTCTTTAAAATATAAAATGCTACATTTCCAGACATATCCTTCACTAAAGATGTGTTTTTTTCGTCACAAGTAAATGTGGAAGTTTTTTCCTCCTTGAAATCATGCAATATTTTCAAGTGAGACACAATCCAAAACAGGCGATTATGGGAGCAATTGCCAAGATCTTTCTTGTTAATAAGAATGGTGGCTGGGCGCGGTGGCTCACGCCTGTATTCCTAGCACTTTGGGAGGCTAAGCTGGGCGGATCACCTGAGGTCAAGAGTTCGAGACCAGCATGGCCAACATGGTGAAACCCCGAGTCTACTAAAAATACAAAAATTAGCTGGGTATGGTGATGCGCGCCTGTAATCTCAGCTACTTGGGAGGCTGAGGCAGGAGAGTCACTTGAACCCGGGAGGTGGAGGTTGCAGTGAGCCAGGATCCCGCCACTGCATTCCAGCCTGGGTGACAGAGAGAGATACTCCTTCTCAAAAAAAAAAAAAAAAGAAAAGAAAAGAAAAGAAAAGAAAAAAGAAAAAAAAAAGAATGGTGAATGAATGAAATGTTAAAAGAGCATGCTTTATGGCAGATCTGTATTATCCATGATGCCTTTACAGTTCTTAAATATTTTAATTATAAAATAGATTATTAAGACACAAAGCTTTGCAAATGTTTGTAACTTGGATATAAAAATACTACCACCTTTTATAATTGCTTTCAATTTTTACTTTTCATTATTTTGGGTATATAATAGTTGTGAATATTTATGTTTCACATGCAATTTTTACAGTATGGGAAAATGTGTAATGATGAAATCAAGGTAATTATGGTATACATCATCTTAAGCATTTATCATTTTTTGTTTAGGAACATTCCAATTCCACCCTTTCAGTTACTGTAAAATATAAAATAAACTATTGTTAACTATAGTCAACCTATTGTGCTACCAGATACTAGATCTTATTCATTCTACCTAACTGTAGAATGCATTACCCATTAACCATCCACATTTAGCCCCCCACTTCTTGCTATGAATCCCAGATTCTGGCTGGTAACCATCATTCTACTCTTTATATCCATGAGTTTGATTTTATTTTTAGGTCCTCAGTAAAACTGAAAACGTGATGTTTCTGTTACTGTGCTTGGAGTATTTCATTTACCATAATGTCCTCCAGTTTTATCTGTGTTTTTGCAAATGACAGGATTTCATTCTTTATTATGGCTCAGTAGTATTTCATTGTGTGTATATACTATATTTTCTTTACCCATTAATTCACTGATGGACATGTAGGTTGATTTCTTATCTTGGATACTGTGAATTTTGCTGCAACGAACATGGGAATGAAGACATTTCTTTAATAAATTGATATAATTTATTTGAGATATATACCCAGCAGTGGGATTTCTGGATTGTGTCATAGTTCTATTTTTAATTGTTTGAAGAACTTCCATAGTGGCTATAGTAATTTACATTCCCACCAACAGTGTACAAGGGTCCCCCTTTCTCTACATCCTCACCAGCATTTGTTATTGCCTGTGTTTTGGGTAAAAGCCATTTTAACTGGGGTGAGATTATATCTCATTGCAGGTTTTATTTGTATTTATTTAATGATTAGTGATGTTGAGCAGTTTTAAATAGACTTGTTGGCTATTTATTTGTCTTCTTTTGAGAAATGTGTTTTCAAATCTTTTGCTTTTTTTTAATATGCAGGGATTTTATTAGGGAAATGCCTTTGAAAGAAAATAGCAAGGGAGCTAGAGAAGGTTGGAAGAGACATCAGATCATAGTGCAAGTCTGACCCCGGGTGAAAGAGACAGGACAAAGGTTGGGTGGAAGTGCCCTAGACTGTCATGCTGTGTAAGGAAGGTTTACAAGGCCATCAGGGAATTCTTGAGCCAAAGTTGGCTGTTAGAGGAGTCTCACATCTCCCAGGAAAGGGCTTGTCCTGGTATTCTTGCTGTTCTCAGACATTAGTTGGATGCAGTTCATGGTAAGCGTGGCCTCTGTGCAAATGCAATAACAGATTTTCAGGAACCTCTTGGGATTTTGGTCAATTCCCCTGGAGGTCTATCAGGTGCATTTTCTTGGTCACTACAAATGGGATCAGCACAATAACTGGAATAGAGCAAGTCTCCGTTTTGCTAGTTACTAATTATTTACTTACATACTTCTACATTTAGGGTGTTGCTGATTTGTAGTTTCATAAATAGTGCTGCTTTGAGCATTGACATAATTGTTTCCTTAGGATAAATTTTTGGAATTGGAATGGTGGGGCAAAAGGATGTGAACATTTCACATTCTTTATACACGGTTGCAAATTGCCCTTCTGAAAGGTAAGACCCATTCATTATGACCCCTGTCCCTCATGGAGTAGAAGGTGCCTGCTTTCCCTACTCATGTGAGGTGCTTCCATGTTCTGGGCATATAAAAGGTCATGCTGTGCAATGCAGAGGCCAGGTGGAATTCATGACACAAGCTGGTGGGAAAAGGAAGACAGAATGATTACAGTACAGTGTGGAATGATTTATATATGGGCTTAGCTTGACTGAGATGGTTAGTTTGGGAGAGTGGCATGGATGACCTGGACACAACAGAGGGAAGGCTTTACCTCATAACCTCCTCATGCCATCCACATGTTGGGGAGATCTTGTGTGTTTCCTGTAAGAGTCATTCTAGCCATAGTGTCAGATACTGAGCTTTATGGGAAAGCCTATGAATACCTTGCCCACTGCTAAATTTCTTTTTTTTTTTTTCTTTTAAGTTCTGGGATACATGGGCAGAATGTGGAGGTTTGTTACATAGGTATACGTGTGCCATGGTGGTTTGCTGCACCTATTGACCCATCCTCTAAGTTCCCTCCCCTTGCCCCCCACCCCCCAACAGGCCCTGGTGTGTGTTGTTCCCCTCCCTGTGTCCATGTGTTATCATTGTTCAACTCCTACTTATGAGTGAGAACACACTGTTTGGTTTCCTGTTCCTGTGTTAGTTTGCTAAGGATGATGGTTTCCAGCTTCACTCGTGTCCTCACAAAGGACATGATCTCATTCCTTTTTATGGCTGCATAGTATTCCATGGTATATATGTACCACATTTTCTTTACCCAGTCTATCATTGATGGGCATTTGGGCTGGTTCCATGTCTTTGCTATTGTAAATAGTGCTGCAATAAACATACGTGTGCATGTGTCTTTATAGTAGATGATTTATATTCCTTTGGGTATATACCCAGTAATAGGGTTGCTGGGTCAAATGGTATTTCTGGTTCTAGATCCTTGAGGAATTACCATACTGTCTTCCACAATGGTTGAACTAATTTACATTCTCACCAACAGTGTAAAAGCATTCTTATTTCTCCATAGCCTCGCCAGCATCTGTTCTTTCTTCACTTGTTAGTAATCGCCATTCTAAATGGCGTGAGATGGTATCTCACTGTGGTTTTGATTTGCATTTCTCTAAGATCAATGATGTTGAGCTTTTTTCATGTTTGTTGGCCACATAAATGTCTTCTTTTGAGAAGTGTCTGTTCATATCCTTCACCCACTTTTTGATGGGGTTGTTTGTTTTTTCTTGTAAATTTGTTTAAGTTCCTTGTAAATTCTGGATATTAGACCTTTGACAGATGGGTAGATTGCAAAAATTTTCTCCCATTCTGTAGGTTCCCTGTTCACTCTGATGATGGTTTCTTTTGCTGTACAGAAACTCTTTAGTTTAATTAGATCCCATTTGTCAATTTTGGCTTTTGTTGCAATGGCTTTTGGCATTTTCACCATGAAGTCTTTGCCCATGCCTATGTCCTGAATGGTATTGCCTAGGTTTTCTTCTAGGGTTTTTATGGTTTGGGTTTTTATATTTAAGTCTTTAATCCATCTTGAGTTAATTTTTATATAAGGTGTAAGGGGTCTTGTGTCAGTTTTCTGCATAAGGCTAGCCAGTTTTCCCAGAACCATTTATTGAATAGGAGATCCTTTCCCCATTGCTTATTTTTGTCAGGTTTGTCAAAGATCAGATGGTTGTAGATGTGTGGTGTTATTTCTGAGGACTCTGTTTTGTTCCATTGGTCTATATGTCTCTTTTGGTACCAGTACCATGCTGTTTTGGTTACTGTAGCCTTGTAGTATAGTTTGAAGTCAGGTAGCATGATGCCTCCAGCTTTGTTCTTTTGTTTAGGATTGCCTTGGCTATATGGGGTCTTCTTTGATTCCAAATGAAATTTAAAGTAGTTTTTTATAATTCTGTGAAGAATGTCAATGGTTGTTTGATGGGAATAACATTTAATCTATAAATTATTTTGGGCAGTATGGCCATTTTCACAATATTGACTCTTCCAATTCATGAGGATGGAATGTTTTTCTATTTGTTTGTGTCCTCTCTTATTTCTTTGAGCAGTGGTATGTAGTTATCCTTGAAGAGGTCCTTCACAGCTCTTGTTAGCTGTATTCCTAGGTATTTTATTCTCTTTTTAGCAATTGTGATTGGGAGCTCATTTATGATTTGGCTTTCTGCTTGCCTATTGTTGGTGTAAATAAATGCTTGTGATTTTTGCACCTTGATTTTGTATCCTGAGACTTTGCTGAAGTTGCTTATCAGTTTAAGGAGTTTTGGGATTGAGATGGTGGGGTTTTCTAAATATGAAATCCTGTCATCTGCAAAAAGGGACAATTTGATTTCCTGTCTTCCTATTTAAAAACCATTTATTTCTTTCTCTTGCCTGATTGACCTGGCTAGAATTTCCCATACTATGTTGAATAGGAGTGGTAAGACACGGCATCCTTGTCTTGTACCAGTTGTCAAAGGGAATGCTTCCAGCTTTTGCCTATTCAATATGATATTGGCTCTGAGTTTGTCATAAATAGCTGTTATTATTTTGAGATATGTTCCATCAATACCTAGTTTATTGAGAGTTTTTAATATGAAGCGATGTTGAATTTTATCAAAGGACTTTTCTGTATCTACTGAGATAATCATGTGGTTTTTGTCCTTGGTTCTGTTTATGTGATGGATTACATTTATTGATTTGTGTATGTTGAAGCAACCTTGCATCCCAGGGATAAAGCCAACTTCATCGTGGTGGATAAGTTTTTTGATGTGCTGCTGGATTTGGTTTGCCAGTGTTTTATTGAGGATTTTTGCATCAATATTCATCAGGGATATTGGCCTGAAGTTTTCTTTTTTTGTTGTGTCTCTTTCTTGTTTTGGTATCAGGATGAGGCTGGCTTCATAAAATGAGTTAGGGAGGAGTCCCTCTTTTTCAATTGTTTGGAATAGTTTCTGAGGAAATGGTAGCAGCTCCTCTTTGTACCTCTGGCAGAATTCACCTGTGAATTTGTCTGGTCCTGGGCTTTTTTTGATTGGTAGGCTATTAATTACTGCCTCAATTTCAATTTGATACTGGTCTATTCAGGGATTTGACTTCTTCCTGGTTGTCTTGGGAGGGTGAATGTGTCCCGGAATTTATCCATTTCTTCTAGATTTTCTAGTTTAGTTGCATAGAGGTGTTTATAGTATTTTCTGCTGGTAGTTTGTATTTCTGTGGGGTCAGTGGTGATTTCCCTGTTATCATTTTTTATTGTGTCTATCTGATTCTTCTCTCTTTTCTTCTGTATTAGTCTAGCTATTGGTCTATCTATTTTGTTAATTTTTTCCAAAAAAAAAAAAACAGCTCCTGGATTCATTGATTTTTTTTTGGAGGATTTTTTGTTTCTCTTCTTCAATTCTGCCCTGATGTTAGTTATTTTTTGTCTTCTGCTAGCTTTTGGGTTTGTTTGCTCTTGCCTCTCTAGTTATTTTAATTGTGATGTTAGGGTGTTGATTGGAGATCTTTCTAGCTTTCTGATACGGGCATTTAGTGCTATAAATTTCCCTCAGCACTGCTTTATCTGTGTCCCAGAGATTCTGGTATGTTGTCCCTTTGTTCTCATCGTTTTCAAAGAAGTTCTTCATTTCTGCCATAATTTCGTTATTTACCCAGGAGTCATTCGGGAGCAGGTTGTTCAGTTTCCATGTAATTGCGTGGTTTTGAGTGAGTTTCTTAATCCTGAGTTTTAATTTGATTGCACTGTGGTCTGAGAGACTGTTTGTTGTAATTTCAGTTCTTTTGCATTTGCTGAGGAGTGTTTTATTTCGAATTATGTGGTTGATTTTAGAATAAGTGCCATGTGGCACTGAAAAGAATGTATATTCTGTTGATTTGGGGTGGAGAGTTCTGTAGATGTTTATTAGGTCCACTTGATCCAGAGTTGAGTTAAAATTCTGAATAACCTTGTTAATTTTCTGTCCTGTTGATCTGTCTAATATTGACAGTGGGGTGTTAAAATCTCCCACTATTATTGTGTGGGAGTGTAAGTCTCTTTGTAGGTCTCTAAGACCTTTGTATGAATCTGGGTGCTCATGTATTTAGAATAGTTAGCTCTTCTCACTGAATTCTTCCCTTTACCATTATGTAATGCCCTTTTTTGTCTTTTTAAAAAATCTTTGTTGGTTTAAAATCTGTTTTGTCAGAGACTGGGATTGCAACCCCTGCTTTTTTTGTTTTCTTTTCATTTGCTTGGTAAATTTTCCTTTATCCCTTTATTTTGAGCAGATGTGTGTCTTTGCATGTGAGATGTGTCTCCTGAATACAGCATACTGATGGGTCTTGACTGTTTCTCCAGTGTGCCAGTCTGTGTCTTTTAATTGGGGCATTTAGTCCCTTTACGTTTAAGTTTAGTATTGTTATGTGTGAATTTGATCCCGTCATCATGATGCTATCTGGTTATTTTGCCTGCTAGTTGATGCGGTTTCTTCATAGTGTCATTGGTCTTTATATTTTGGTGTGTTTTTGTAGTAGCTGGTACCAGTTTTTTTCTTTCCACATTTAGTGCTTCTTTTAGGAGCTCTTTTAGGGCAGTCCTGGTGGTAACAAAATCCCTCAGCATTTGCTTTTCTGGAAAGGATTTTATTTCTCCTTCATTTATGAAGCTTAGTTTGGCTGGATATGAAATTCTGGGTTGGAAATTCTTTTCTTTAAGAATGTTGAATATTGGCCCCCAATCTCTTCTGGCCTGTAGAGTTTCTGCTAAGAGATCCTCTTTTAGTCTGATAGGCTTTCCTTTGTAGGTGACCTGGCCTTTCTCCCTGGTTGCGCTTGACATTTTTTCCTTCATTTTGACTTTGGAGAATCTGGTGATTATTTGTCTTGGGGTTGATCTTCTTGCTGAGTATCTTAGTGGTGTTCTCTATCTTTCCTGAATTCACATATTGACTTGTCTTGCTAGTTTGGGGAACTTTTCCTGGGTAATATCCTGAAGTGTGCTTTTCAGCTTGTTTCCATTCTTCCCGTCTCCTTCAGGTACTTCAATCAATCGTAGGTTCAGTCTTTTTACAAAGTCCAATATTTCTTGGAGGCTTTGTTCATTCCTTTTCGTTTTTGTTTGTTTGTTTGTTTTGTTTTGTTTTATTTCTCTAGTCTTGTCTGCATGCCTTACCTCAGCAAGGTGGTCTTCAAACTCTGATATCCTTTCTTCTGCTTGGTCAATTTGGCTATTGATACTTGCGTATACTTCACAAAGTTATTGTGCTGTGTTTTTCAGCTCCATCAAGTCATTTATGTTTCTCTTTAAACTGGTTATTCTAGCTATCAGCTTTTCTAACCTTTTATCAAGGTTCTTAGCTTCTTAGCATTGGTTTAGAACATGGTCCTTTAGCTCAGCGTAGTTTTTTATTACCATTACCCATCTTTTGAAGCCTACTTCTGTCAATTCGTCCATTTCATCCTCCGTCCAGTTCTGCGCCCTTGCTGGAGAGATGTTGCAATCATTCAGAAGAGAAGAGGCAATCTGGCCTTTTGGGTTTTCCACATTTTTTTGTTGATTCTTTGTCATCTTCATGAGTTTGTCTGGTTTGGATCTTTGAGGCTGCTGATCCTTTGATGGGTTTTTTTGGGGGGCTTTTTTGTTATTGTTGATGCTGTTGTTGCTGCTTTCTGTTTGTTTGTTTTTCATTCAATGGTCAGATCCCTCTTCTGTAGGGCTGCTGTGGTTTGCTGGGGTTCACTTCAGGCTCTATTCATTTGGTTCACTCCCGTGCCTGGAGATGTCACTCAAGGTGGCTGGAGGACAGCAAAGATGGGTGCCTGCTCCTTCTGCTGAGATATCTGACCTCGAGGGGCACCAAACTGGTGCCAGTAGGATCACTCCTGTATAGGGTGTCTGACAATTCCTGTTGGAGGGTCTCACCCAGTTGGGTGGCATGGGGAGCAGGACCTGTTTAACAAAGCACTTTGACTGTCCCTTGCTGGAGGGGGTGTGCTTCGCTGGGGCAAAACCCACTTGTCTGGGCTGCCTGCATTCCTCTGAACTACCAGGAGGAAAGGCTAAGTCTGCCGGTCCACAGAGACTGTGGCCACTGCTTCCCCTAGGGGCTCAGGCCAAGGGAGATCTGGGTTCTGTTCCTGAGTCTCTGGCTGGAGTTATTGGAGTTCTGCAGGGAAGCCCTGCCCAGTGAAGAAGCATGAGTCAGGGTCAGGCCTGAAGAGGCACTCTGACCACAGTTTGCCACAGCTGGTGTGTTGGGCTGGGGGGGACACATCTTGGTACCAAGTCATGCAGACTTCCTGGCTCCAGCAGGGGAAAAGCATGGCCTGGAGCTATAGAGATGGGTGCTGCCCTTCCCCCACCCAGGAAGCTTAGCATGTTAGGCAATTGTGAGTCCCAGTGCCAGGTGCTGCCCTTCCCCCAGTGAACTCAAAGGGCTTAGACAGCAGGCAGCTGCACCTGTGGTGCTGGTCGCTGCTCCCCCAAAAAGCTCAGTAGGCTTAAGCGGATTCCAGCTGAGCGACTGTTGAGAATCTGCATGGCTCCGGGGTTGAGACACTAGGCCCCAGTGGCATGGGTTTGCGAGTGGGATCTTCCTGTCCGTGGAAGAAGCTTGGTTTCCCTGGCTGGGTAGCATGCTCACTCACCTCTCCCTTGGCTGGGGGTTGGGGGCTCCCTTGCCCCATGTGGCTCTCAAGTGGGCCACCGCACCACACTGCTCTTCCTTTCTCTCTGTGGATCACGCCAGCCTCCTAGTCAGTTCTGATGAGAGAACCTGGATACTTTGGTGGCCAGTGCAGGATTCACACATTAATTATGGTTCTTTTCGATGGGAGCCTCTGATCACTGCTGTTTCTAGTTGGCTATCTTGGCCCTGCCTACCCCTGTGCTTTTTTTTTTTAAGCAGATTTTTTTTCCTATTGAGTTGTTTGAGCTCCTTATATATCCTGATTATAAATCCCTTGTCTGATGGGTAGTTTGCAAATACTTTCATTCTGTTGGTTGTCTTATTACTTGGTTATTTCTTTTGTTGTTCAGAAGCTTTTTAGCTTGATATGATCTCATTTGTGCATTCTTGCTTTGGTTGCATGTGCTTTTGACATTTTACTCAAGAAATCATTGCCCAGATGAATGTCCAATAGTGTTTCCCCAATGTTTTTTTTCAACAGTTGCATAGTTTTAGGTCTAAGACTTATGTCTTTAATCAGTGTTTTGATTTTTGCATATGGTGAGAGATGGGGTCTATTTTCATTTTTCTGCATATGGCAATCCAATTTTCCCAGCACCGTTTATTGAATAGGGTTTCTTTAACACAGTGTATGTTTTGTCACTTTCATCGAAGATCAGTTGGCTGTAGGTATGTGACCTTATTTCTGGGTTTTGTATTCTTTTCAATTGGTCAATGGGTCTGTTTTTATGCCAGTACCACATTGATTTTGTTACTATAGCTTTGTCATGTAATTTAAAGGCAAGTGATGGAATGCCTCTAGTTTTGTTCTTTTTGTTCAGGATTACTTTGGCTATTTGGTGTGGTTCCATATAAATTTTAGGAATTTTTTTCTCTGTGAATAATGTCATCAGTGTTTTCATAAGGATTACATTGAATGTGTAAATAACTTTGCATTCTATGGGCATTTAAACAATGTTGATTCTTCCAATTAAATGAACTTGGAATATCTTTCCATTCTTTTGTGTTCTGCTCAGTTTCTTTTATCAATGTTTTATAGTTTTCATTGTAAAGATCTTTCACACTTTTGATTAAGTTTATTTCTGGTTATTTTATTGCATTTGTACCTATTGAAATGGGATTACTTTCTTGGTTTCTTTTTCAGATGATTCACTATCGGCATATACAAACGTAACTTGCTTTTGTATGTTGATTTTATATCCTGAAGCTTTACTGGATTTGTTTATTATTTCTAATAGTTTTTTTATTGAGTCAAAGTTTTTCCAAATATAAGATTATATTGTCTACAAAAAAGAATAATTTTACTTCTTCCTTTCCAATTTAGATGCCTTTTATTTCTTTCTCTCACCTAATTTCTCTGCATATGACTTCCAGTATGATGTTAAATACAAGTGATAATAGTGGACATGCTTGTTATGTTCCAGATAGTAGTGGAAAGGCTTTCAGTTTTTCCCCATTCAGAGTGATATTAGTTGTGGGTTTGCTGTATATGACTTTTAGCATGTTGAGGTATGTTCCTTCTATACTCAGGTTTTGAGAGCTGTATTATAAAGGATGTTGAATTTTATTGAATGCCTTTTCAGCATCAATTGAAATGTTCATGTGGTTTTTGTCCTTCATTCTTTTGATATGATATATGACATGTATTGATTTGGGTATGTTGAACCATCCTTCCATTCCTGGGATAAAACCTACTTGATTATGATTGATGATCTTTTTAATGTATTGGGGAATTTTGTTTGCTAGTATATTGTTGAAGATTTTTGCATCAATTTCATCAGAGATATTGGTCTGTAGTTTTCTTTTTTTGTTGTTGTTGTGTCTTGAAATAGTTTGAGTAGTATTGGTTTTAGTTTTTATTTAAATGCTTGGTAAGATTCAGCAGTGAAAGCATCAGGTCAGGGGCTTCTCTTTGATGGGAGACTTTTTATTACTGATTCTATCATCTCATTACTTATTACTGATGTATTTAGCTTTTGGATTTTTCCACAGTTCAATCTTGGTAGGTTGTATGTGTCTAGAAAGGTATTAATTCCTCCAAGTTTTCCAACTTATTGGCATACAGTTGTTTATAATAATCTCTAATGATCCTTTGTGTGTCTGTGGTATCAGTTGTAATGTCTCCTTTTTCATTTTTGATTTTATGTGGGTCTTCTCTAATTTTGTTGATTTTTACAAAAAACAACTTTTCATTTTCTTGATCTTTTGTGTGATTTCTTAAGCCTCAATTTCATTTATTTCTGCTCTGATCTTTATTATTTCTTTTCTTATACTAATTTTGGGTTTGGGTTTCTCTTGCTTTTCTATTTTTTAAAGATTCAATGTTAGGATTATTGACTATTTTTTTTTTACCTTTTGATGTAGATGTTCATTGCTATGAACGTGCCTTTTAGTACTGCTTTTGCTGTATCCCATAGATTTTGGCATTTTGTATTTTCATTTTCATTTGCTTTAATAATATTTAAATTTTCTTCTTAATTTCCTCATTGACCCAGTGGTCATTCAGGAGTTTATTATTTAATTTCCATGTGTTTGTGAAGTTTACAATGTTCCTCTTGTAACTAATTTCTGGTTTCATTCCATTGTATCAGAAATGATAATTAATGTTTTCAATTTTTTTAATCTGTTGAGACTTGTTTTGTGGCCTAACATATGGCCTATCCTTGAGAATGTTTCATGTGCTGAACAGAAGAATGTTTTCTGCAACTATTGGCTGAAATGTTCTGTAAATGTCTATTAGGTCTGTTTGGTCTACAGTGCAGATTAAATCTGATATTTCTTTGTTAATTTCTGTCTGGTTGATCTGTCCAATGCCGCAAGTGGGCTGTTTAATTCACTGAACTATTATTGTATTGGAGTCTGTCTTTTTCTTTATCTCTAAAGAATATTTGCTTTATGTATCTGGGTACTCCAGTGTTGGGTGTATACATATTTTTAATTGTTATATCTTCTGGGCTAATTGACACTTTTATCATTATATAATGACCTTCTTTGTCTCTTTTTCCAGTTTTTATCTTAAAATCTATTTAATACATAAATAAATCCAATTCTGTTCTTTTTTGGTTTCCATTTGCATGGAATACCTTTTCACATTGCTTTATATTCAGTCTGTTTGTCATTATAAGTGACGTGAGTTCCCTGTAAGCAGGATATTAGCTGGGTCTTGTTTTTTTTTAATGCATTCAACCACTGTATGGCTTTGACCGAAGAATTCAGTTTATTTACAGTCATTGTTTCTATTGATAAGAAAATACTTACTACTATAATTCTGTTATTTGTTTTCTGATAGTTTTGTTTGTCCACTTTTTCTTTCTTCCTTCCTTCCTATCTTCCTTTATGAAAAGTGATTTTGTCTAGTAATATGATCTAGTTTCTTGCTTTTTAATTTTTGTTTGTCCGTTATAGGTTTTTGTTTTGTGGTTACCATGAGGTTTGTAAATGACATTTTATATCCAACTGTGTTAAACTGATGAAAACTTAACTCTGATTACAAAGCAAAGAACAAAAGTCAATAAGAATGCAAAGAGAAAACTAAAAAAAGCTCTACATTTTAATTCCATCACCCTCATTTTTGACTTTTTCTTGTCCCTTTTTATGTTTTTTTAATATAAAATCGATTTCTTAAAATTTGTTGTAGTTATTTTTGATGGGGCTGCCTTTAAGTAGTCTTCCTTCTAAGGATTTACATACCACAATTACAATGTTAGATTATTCTGTATTTGTCTGTTTGCTTACTATTATCAGTGAATTTTATACCTTTTGATTTTTTTTTTTGGTTTGTTTTCTGACATTCTTTTCTTTCCAATTGAAGAACTTCTTTCAGCGTTTCTTGTAAGACAAGTGTGGTATTGATGAAATCTCTCAGCTTTTGTTTTTCTGTGAATTTTTATTTCTCCTTCATGCTTTCAGGATAATTTTGCTGGCTATAATATTGTGTGTTGGAAGTTGTTTCCTTCAGTACTTTGAATATGTCACTACGTTCTCTCTTGTCCTCTAAATTTTCACTGAGAATTCTACTGCCATAAGTATCAAAGTTCTTTATATGCGATTTGCTTCTTTTCTCTTGCTGCTTTTAAGTTGCTTTCTTTATCCTTAAACTTTGAGAGTTTGATTAATATGTACCTTGAGGTAGTCTTATTTGGGTTTAGTCTCTTGGTGTGCTATTACATTCTTGTACCTGGATATTCATATCTTTCTCTTGGTTTGGATCATTCTGCTATTATTTCTTTGAATAAACTTTCTACCTGGATCTCTGTCTTTACATTCTCTTTAAAGCCAATAACGCTTAGATTTGCCCTTTTGAGATTATTTCCTAGGTCTTGTGGGTATACTTTATTCTTTTTATCGTTTTGTTTCTCCTATCACTGTATATTTTCATATCACCTGCTTTCCAGCTCAGTAATTCTTTTTTTCTGCTTGATCAGTTCTGCTGTTGAGAGACCCCAATGCATTTTTCAATTGACTCTTTCAGCTCCAAAATTTCTGCTTGATTTTTAAAAAGTTATTTCAATCTCTTTGCTAAATTTCTCTAATGGAATTCTGAATTCCTTCTCTATGTTATCTTGAAGTTCTTTGATGTTACTGAAGACAGCCATTTTAAATTCTCTGTCTGAAAAGTCACATAGCTCCATCACTCTGATTGGTCATTGGTGTCTTAGTTACTTTAGCGAGGCCATGTTTTCCTGGATGTTCTTGATGATTATGGATGTTCCTTGGCATTGAAGAGTTAGGTATTTATTCCAATCTTCACAGTCTTGCTTCTATGATCCTTTTTGAGAAGGCTTTTATTTTTATTTTCAAAGAAGGTTGAATGTTGTGATCTAAACCTGTATTCACTGCAGTTGTATTTACACTAAGGGGTGGCCTATGGCTAGGAATGCTGCAACTCTTGCCAACTCCTATATGCATAGCCCTGGTGGGCTTGTGTAAGAGAAGGAATAATTCCCTGAATTATAGGGCAAAGTCTCTCACTCTCTTCTCTCTCTTTCCCCTAAACAGAAGGAGTCTCTCTTCTCCCTGGGTTGCCTGAAGTTTGGGGAAGGATGACATGAGAAGTCCCATGGCCACCATAGCTAGCAATACACCGAGTTACACCTGAAGCCAGCATATTCCTGAGAGTTGCCCAAGTCTCATGGCAACTACTGCCTGGCTACTGTTGATGTTTATTCAAGTCCCAAGGGTTCTTTCATCAGCAGGTGTTAAATCCTGCTAGGCCTGAGTCTTTCCTTCAGAGGAGTGAATTTCCTTCTGGCTCAGGGTGGGTCTAGAAATGCCTTCCAAGTGCTAAGACCTGGAATAAGGATCTTCAAGAATCCACTTGGTGTTTTCTTTTATTGTGACTGAACTGGTAATCAAGTTGCAAGACAAAGTCCTTTGTACTCATCCCTTTTGTTTCCCTAAGTAAGAAGAGTCTCTACACAAGCTGCAGTGCCTGGAGTTGTGGGAGGGGTGATGTGAGCACTCTCTTTGCCACCACAGCTAGTGTTGCAATGGGCCATGCACGCCCCAATTCTACTGCTTTAAAACCAGCACAGATCCAGAGCTTGCACAAGGACTGTAGTCCTTCTGACCTAACTGCCACTTAAATTTATTTCAGGTCTCAGGCCACTTGAGTCTGCCAGTGGTGGGGCTAGCCAGGACTCAATTTCCTTTTGCTAGAGCTAAGAATTTCTTTGAGCCCTGTGCTAGTCTCACTGCTTCCTCTGTGAGCACAAGCAGAATTCTGCCCCATGTTATGGTATGCTGTGAAAGGGCAGCACTGAGTTCCAATACAAAGTCCCACATTCACTTCACTGTCCCTCTCCCAAGCACACAGATTCTCTCTTTGTGTGGTGCTAATGGGGATGGGGTAGGGGTGGTATGTTAATGCAATACTGTCTTTCCTACATTGCTCAATGTCTCTTTCCTTGATATAATGTAACAACCAGTTACTGTGATAACTTACCTGACTTTTGGTTCTTATGAAGGTGCTTTTTTGCATAGATAGTTGTTCAATTTGGTGTTCCTGCAGGGAGACGATTGCTGGAGGGCTCTATTTGGCCATCTTGCTCTGCCTCCAGTCTAATATTTTTTAATAAGTGCCTCGTTGCTTTGCTTTTCTGATACCTTACCTATGAAGTCATGCATTAAAAAAAATTCCTGGGGAGCTGAAGAAAGAAAGCCATTAAACAAAAGGTATCTGCACTCCCACTGCTTTTATTCTTTAATATATCTGATTTTCGTATTCACAAAGTCAACATACCCTGTTTCTATTCCACTCCTAATATAAATATGCATAAATCCTGTTGTGGGTTTATAGGACCTTGATTAAAAGAGACTTTAAATGCAACATTTGAAATTCTTACTTTGTCAGACTAGAGATTTTTATATCTAGCACAGTACAGTAAAAAAATAGGGCTGGATGAGAGATATGATATCCTTAGTAAAATGTGTGGAGAATAAATACAGATACATTCTCAGGTAGTTCTGTGTTAAGGAAGACATCACATGGAAGTTGAGGATCTAGAATTGAGTCTTTAAAAATATTTATGCTGGTGTTTCATTTGGAAAATGTCCCATTACACCAGGCTTATGCATACTCATCTGAAAACCACTATTGTAGTGACGTAGATTCACTAGAAGGCTGCATCCATACAATGTCAAATGAATCAAATATTTGAATCAACACATTGACAAGTAATTTGTCAGTCAGGGTATGCAATCAGCTGACCAATTCAGGGAAAGAATCATTCAAATTAGCTTTTTTTGTTGTTTCATATAAGCCAGTTTATATGGGCCAAACCAATAATTGGCAAACAAACTTACTTTTTAAAAAATAGGCTTTATTTTTTAGAGCAGTTTTAGGTTCACAGCAAATTTGAGAGGAAGGTATAGAAATTTTCTATATACTCCCTGTTTCCACATATGCTTAGCATCTGCCATTGTTAATACCTCACACTAGAGTAGTACATTTGTTACAATTGATAAACCAACATTGACACATCATTACCACCCAAAGTCCTTAGTCTACATTAGGGCTCACTCTTGCTATTGTAGATTCTGTGGATTTAAAAAAATATATATAATGACATGTATCCACCATTATACTATCAACAGAGGAGTTTTACTGCCCTAAAAATCCATCGTGCTCTACCTATTCATCCTTCTCTCTTCCTTAACCCCTGGCAACCACTCATCTTTTTCAATGTTTTCAGAGTTTTGCCTTTTCCAGAATGTCACATATTAGAATCATAATGTAGGCTTTTCTCATTGGCTTATTTCACTTAGTAATTTAAATTTAAGTTCCTCCATGGCTTTCAATAGCTCTATAGATAATTTCTTTTTAGTGCTGAATAATATTCCATTGTTTGGATGTACTACATTTTATTTATCCATTCACCTACTCAAGAAAGCCATCCAAGTTTTGGCAATTCTAAATAAAGCATCTATAAACATCCATTTACAGGTTTTCATGTGGACATAAGTTTTCAGCTTCTTTGGGTACACACCAAGGAGTGTGGTTGCTAGACTGTATAGAAAGAGTATGTTAGTTATGTAAAGAACCACTAACTGTATTACAAGGTGAATGAACCATTTTGCATTGCTGCCAGCAACGAATGAGAGTTCTTATTCCTCCATATCCTTGTATCTTCTTTGTTAATCTATCTGTAAAGGTCTTTGACCCATTACTTAACTTAGTTTTTAGTTTTCTTATTGTTGAACTGTAAGAGTTATTTGTATATTTTGAATTATAATCCTTTATTAAATGTCCTCTGCAAATATTTTATCTTGACCTATGGCTTGTCTTTTGAATCTCTTGACATTGTCTTTTGTGGAGCAGAAAATTTTAGTTTTAATGAATACCAGCTTATCAATTATTTATTTCATGGATTGTGCCTTTGGTATTGTAGCTAAAAAGCCATTGCCAAACCCAAGGTCATATAGATTTTTTCCTATGTTATCTTCTAGGAGCTTTATAGTTTGCATTTTATATTTTGGTCTATGATCCATTTTGAATTAACTTTTGGGAAGGTTATAACATCTGTGTTTATATTTATTTATTTTTTTTGCATGGGGATGTCCACTTCTTCCAGCACAATTTGCTAAAAGGATTATCTTTTACTCATTGTATTGTCTTTGCTCCCTTGTCACAATTCAGTTAGCCGTATTTATGTGGGTCTATTTCCAGGCTCTCTATTCTGATTCATTGACATATATGTCTTTTATTTTACCAATACTACAATGTCTTAATTACTATATAGAAAGTTTTGTTGTCAAGTAGTGTCAATACTTCAACTAACTTTCATCTTTTTCTTCAAGATCGTATTGGCTATTCTGAGTCATTTATCTCTCCATATAAACTTTAGAATCATTTTATTGATATCCAAAAAATAACTTTCTGGGATTAAAATTGAGATTCTCCTGAAACTATAGATGAAGCTGGAAATAACTGACATCTTGACATTATTGAATCTACCTATCAATGGACATGGGATATTTCTTCATTTATCCAGTTATTCTTTTATTTCTTTCACCAGAGTTCTGTGCTTTTCTTCATATGGATCATGTGCATATTTTGCTTGATTTATACCTTATTATTTCATTTTTTGGAGTGCTAATATAAATGGTATTGAAGTTTTAATTTAAAATTCCACTTGTTCATTGCTGGTATATAGGAAAGCAATTGACATTTGTATATTAACTTTGTATCCTGCAACCTTGCTATAATCTCTTATGAGTAACACATTTTTTTTGTTGATTCTTTTGGATTTCATACACACAATCAACCATATCATCTACAAAGACACTTTTATTTCTTCCTTCACAATAGGTACACTTTTTATTTCATTTTCTTATGTTATTATATTAACTAGGACATTCAGTACAGTGTTGAAAGCAGTGGTGAGAGATGCCATCTTGGATTTTGCCTGATCTTAGTGAGAAAGTTAGTCTCCATTAAGTAAGCAGTTAGTTCTAGGTGTTTTGTAGCTATACTTTATCAAGTCGAGGAAGTTGCCTTCTATTCCTATTAATGGTTACTGAGAATTTTTTTATCATAAG
Source organism: Gorilla gorilla gorilla (assembly GCF_029281585.2). Lineage (NCBI taxonomy): Eukaryota > Metazoa > Chordata > Mammalia > Primates > Hominidae > Gorilla > Gorilla gorilla. The sequence continues at coordinate 133,475,742 of NC_073247.2, forward strand.
CAGATGTTGGATTGCATCAAATGCTTTTTCTGCATTTATTGATATGAGCGTGTAATTTATCTTCTTTAGCATATTGATGAGACAGTTGACCCTTGAACAATGTGGAAAATAGGAGCACCAATACCCTGCACAGCCAAAAAGTCATGTGTAAGGCTCCAAAGTCTTTACTAATAGCTGGCTGTTGACTGGAGGCCTTGACAATAACATAAACAGTTGTTTAATATATATTTTGTATGTCATATGTATTATATACAGTTTTTTTACAATAAAGTAAGCTAGATAAAAGAAAATGTTATTAAGAAAACTGTAAGGAAGATAAAATATATTTACTATTCATGAAGTGGAAGTGGATCATCACAAAGGCTTTCATTCTTGTTGTCTTCACATGGAGTAGTCTGAGAACAATGAGGTCTTCCTCATTGTTGGTCTTACACTCTCAAAGGAGACAGAAGAAGAAGAAAATTTGTGGTTTATATTTGTAGTTTAAGAAAATTTATATCAGTGGATCCACACATTTCAAATTCTTGTTGTTCAAGGGTCAAGTCTAATTGATTTCAAAAGTTGAAACAGTCTTACAAACCTGAGATAATTCCCACCTGGTCATGGTGTATAATTTCTTACACATTGTTGGAATTGATTTGCTAATACTTACGTGAAAATTTTTGAATCTATGTTCACAAGAGATATTGGTCCGTAGTTTTCTTATAATTTTGTCCAGGTTTTTGTATGAGAATAATGCACAGAATGGATTTGAAAGTAATTCCTCTCTTTCTATCTTCTGAAGGTGATTGTAGAGAAATGGTGTGGTTTTTTCCTTAGATGTTTGGCAGAATTCACCAATGACTTCACCTGTGCCTGGTGCTTTCTATGTCGAAAAATTAATAATTATTGACAATTCCTTTAATAGACAGAGGCTTGTTCAGATTGCCTATTTCTTCTTGTATGAGTTTTGGTAGATTGTGTCCTTCAAGCAATTGGTCCGTATTATCTAGATTATCAAATTTGCAAGCATAGAGTTGTTCCTGACATTCCTTGATTATTTTTCTAATGTTCATGGGACCTGTTGTGATGATCCCTCCTTAATTTTTGATCTTAATAATTTGTGGTCTCTCTCTTTTTTCCTTGGTTAGCCTAGCTAGAAGCTTATTCACTTTGTTGAGCTTTTGTCAAAGAGCTGGCTTTTGCTGATTTTCTTTGTTGATTTTGTGTTTTCAATTTCATGGATTTCTACTCTAATTTTTATTATTTCCTTTTTAATAAATATTTTGTTCACTTTAGACATATTTTTCTCTTCTTTTTCTAGTTTCTACAGGTGGGTGCTTAGACAATTGATTTTAAAATTTTCTTTTCTTTTGATTATAATTTTTATTCTTTTTATATGACTAATACTTAGTAAAAATCCCCTTTTCTGATATATGCATTCAGTGCTATAATTTTCCCTCTAAGCACTGGTTTTACTGTATCCCACAATTTTGATAAGTTTTGTTAGTATTTTAAGGTAGTTCAAAATATTTATGAATATTTCTTGAGATTTATTCTTTGACTCATGTGCTATTTAGAAGTTTGTTACTTATTCTTCAATTATTTGAGGGTTTAACAGCCATCTTTCTGTTTGATTCCTAGTTTAATTCCACTGTGGTCTGAGATGTATGATTTATATTTTATATATTTTTAAAATACAGTCAAAGCATTTTATGTTTCACAATGTTGTCTCTCAGTATGAGCGTAATACAAATGCATGTGCTGCTGTTGTTGGGTGAAGTAGTATATAGATGTCAGTTATATCCAGTTTTTGATGATATTTTTGAGTTCAACTTTGTCCTTACCGGTTTTCTGCCGCTGGATCTGCCCATTTCTGATAGAGGCATGTTGTAGTCTCTAATAGTAGATTGATCTTTTTTCCTCAAGGTTCTGTAATATTTTACATCATATATTTTGACACTCCGTTCTTAGGTGCATACATATTAAGGATTATTACGACTTCTTTGAGAGTGGATCACTTTATCATTTTGTAATGTCCCTATTTCACACTACTTCCTTTGCTCTGAAGTCTGTTCCATTTAAAATTAATATAGCTGCTCCTGCTTTCTTCTGATTAATGTTAACATGGTATGTTGTTCTTCATTCATTTACTTTTAATCTCCTTGTGTCTTTATACTTAATGTGGGGTTCCTGTAGAGTACATACAGTAGAGTCTTGTTTTTGATGCACTCTGTCAAACTCTGTCATTTAATTTGTACATTTAGATCATGTAATTCATGTAATTCGTAGAAAGGTTCAAAGTGATTATTGATATAGTTGGATTCATATGTACATTTGTTACTATTTTCTCTTTATTTTACCTTCATTTATTTCTTGTCTGATACTCTTCCTTTCTTTATGTACGTACTACTGTCTGACCTATAACATTTTTGTTTTCCCTAAAGAACTGTTTGTTTAAAACTTTTATTGCAAGGCAGGTATATTTGCTCAAGTTTCTACAATTTTTATTTGTTTTGGAAGGTTTTTATTTCTCCCTCAGTTTTGAAGGATAATTTCACAGGATATAGAATTCTAGGCTGATGTGTTTTTTTCTTCTCTTAACACTTTCAATATTTCACTCCACTCTCTTCTTTCTTACATGGTTTCTGATGAATAGTTAGACTTAATTCTTCTCTTTGCTTCTCTATAGATAAGGTGCTTTATTTACCCCTCTGAGTTCTTTCAGAACTATTTCATCTTTGATAATTGTAGTTTAAAAATAATATGCCTAGGTGTAGCTTCTTGGCATTTGTTCTGCTTGGTATTCTCTGAGTTTCTTGGATCTGGGGTTTGGTGTCAGGCATTTATTTAAAGAAATTCTCATTCATTCATTTTTGCTTTAAGTGTGCCTCTATTCCTTTCTCTATGTGTTTTTCCTTCTTGTATTAACATTTTCTAAGTTACAGTTTTTGCAGTTGCCTCACACTTATTGGATATTCTGTTGTTTTTCTTTATTCAGACTTTTCTGTTTCTCTTTTTTTCAGTTTTGGAGGCTTCTGCTGAGATATCCTCAAGCTCAAGGATTCTTTTATCAGCCATGTACAGTCTATTAATAAGTGCATGAAAGATCTTTCTCATTTCTATTACAGTGTTTTGATCTCTAGCATTTCTTTTTTATTCTTTATTAGAATTTTCCTCATCCTGTTTACATTGCCCATCTGTTCTTGTATGCTGTCTACTTTATCAATTACAGCCCTTAGCATAATAAGAATAGTTTAAAATTCCCGGTCTGATAATTCTAGCATCCCTGCCATATCTAATTAGGTTTTGATGCTTGTTCTTCAAGCTGTATCTTTTTCCTTTTAATATGCTTTATAATTTTTTGATAGCCAGACATGATGTGTTAGGTAAAAGTAACTGTTAATTGAGCCTTTAGTAATGTGGTGGTAAGATGTGTGGGGACGAAAATAATTCTGTAGCCTTTTTTATTTTATTTATTTTAAGGTTGGGGTACATGTGCAGGTTTGTTATATAGGTAAATTCATGTCCCAGGGGATTGTTGTACAGATTATTTCATGACCAAGTTACTAAGCCTAGTACTCAGTAGTTATTTTTTTCTGATCCTTTCCCTCAACCTACTCTCCAGCCTCAGGTAGGTCCCAGTGTCTGTTGTTCCTCTCTATGTATCCATATGTTCTCATCATTTAGCTCTAACTTATAAGTTAGAACATGCAGTATTTGGTTTTCTGTTCCTGTGTTAGTTTGCTAACCATGATAGCCTCCAGCTCCATCCATGTTCCTGCAAAGGACATAAGCTTAATCTATTTTATGGCTGCACAGAATTCAATGATATTATATATATATATACCACATTTGCTTTATACAGTCTACCATTGATGGGCATTTAGGTTGATTCCATGTCTTTGCTATTGTGAATAGTGCTGCAATAAACATACGTGAGCAAATGTCTTTATGGTAGAATGACTTTGGATATACAGCTAGTAATGGGATTACTGGATCAAATGGTAGTTCTGCTTTTAGTTCTTTGAGAAATGACCACACTGTTTTCCACAATGGTTGAATTAATTTATACTCCCACCAGCAGTGTATAAGCATTCTCTTTTCTCCACAACCTCACCAGCATCTGTTATTTTTTGACTTTTTAACAATAGCCTTTCTGACTCATGTGAGATGGTATGGCATTGTGGTTTTGATTGGCATTTCTCTAATGCTCAGTGATATTCAGCTTTTTTTTTCATATGCTTGTTGGCTGCATGCATGTCTTCTTTTAAAAAGTGTCTGTTCAATATGGTGAAACCCTGTCTCTACTAAAAATACAAAAATTAGCTGGGTGTGGTGGTGCGTGCCTGTAATCCCAGCTACTCGGGAGGCTGAGGCAGGAGAATCGCTTGAACCTGGGAGGCGGAGATTGCAGTAAGCTGAGATTGCGCCATTGCACTGCAGCCTGGCGATAGAGTGAGACTCTGTCTCAAAAAAAAGTTAAAAAAAGTGTTTGTTTATGTCCTTTGCCCACTTTTTAATGAAGTTGTTTGTTTTTCTCTTATACATTTGTTTAAGTTCCTTATAGATGCTGGATGTTAGACGTTTGTCGGATGTATAGTTTGCAAAAATTTTCTCCCATTCTGTAGGTTGTCTGTTTACGCTGTTGATAGTTTCTTTTGCTGTGTGAAAGCTCTTTAGTTTAATTATATCCCATTTTGTTTAACTATAGCCCATAGTTTAATTATATCCCATTTCAATTTTGGCTTTTGCTGCTATTGCTTTTGGCATCTTTGTATGAAAAAGTTCCTATGTCCAGAATGGTATTGCCTAGGTTGTCTTTCAGGGTTTTTATAGTTTGGGGTTTTACATTTAAGTTTTTAATCCATCTTGAGTTGTCTTTTGTATATGGTGCAAGAAAGGAGTCCAGTTTAAATCTTCTGAATATGGCTAGCCAGTTATCCCGGCACCGTTTACTGAATACAGAATCCTTTTCCCGTTGCTTGTTTTTGTCAGCTTTGTCAAACATGTGATGGTTGTAAGTGTGCAGCCTTTTCATGAGCTCTCTATTCTGTTTCATTGGTCTCTGTGTATGTTTTTTGTACCAGTACTATGCTCTTTTGGTTACTGTAGCCCTGTAGCATAGTTTGAAGTTCAGTAGCGTTATGCCACCAGCTTTGTTCCTTTTGCTTAGGATTGCCTTAGCTATTCTGTAGTCTTATAATTACATCATTGTGCACATGTACCCTAAAACTTTAAGTATAATAATAATAAAATAAAATAAAATAATAATAATAATTACATCTCAGTCTTTAGTGAGCCTGTTACCCTGGACTGTGAACTTCTTATGAGCTTCTAATCCCCCCTCTTAGTTGATGCAGGATGGTTAGACTGGGCTGGAGTTGGGCATTTCTCTTCTCCTAGGTCACTTAGCCTCTGATAAAACCAACCCTTTAAGGGTTGCTCTGTGTATTTCAAAATGTTTCCTTTACCCTCTCCCTACTCTGATATTCACTGCGAGAATCTCAGGGCACTTTTGGAGATAAAACTTGTAAAAGCGAGTCCTATGCCCCATGGCTGGATCCACTGGAGTTTTAACTCTCAGAGTTGCCCACACTGAGCCTCCAGCTAGTCATCAATTATAGTTCAGGTTTTCCTACCCTAGCACTGGTTTCCTCAGAAGTTTCTGCTCTTTTAAATTGCGACTCTATATTTACCATCTCTGTCTTCAATTTTGGAGGCAGTAGTTTGCACTGAGACCTCACTTCATTTATGGCTCTAAGAAGAGTTAATTTTTCCATTTTTTCAGCTTTTAAAATCTGTATTTGGAGTGTGGGGTTTTTTTTCTGTAGGGGATGTTGGTCCATTTTGCATTTCTATAAAGGAATACCTGAGGCTGGGTAATTTTTAAAAAATGGTTTATTTGGCTCACGGTTCTGCAGGCTGTACACATATGGCACCAGCATCTGCATCTGCTCAGCTTCTGGTGATGACTTAGGGAGCCTTTACTCAGGGTGGAAGGTGAGAGAGGGAGCAAGAGAAAAAGGAGGAGATTCCAGGTTCTTTTTTTTTTGAGTTGGAGTCTTGCTCTGTCACCCAGCAGGCTGGAGTGAAGTGGCGCGATCTCGGCTCACTGCAACCTCAGTATCACGAGTTCAAGCAATTCTCCTATCTCCGTCTCCTGAGTAGCTGGGATTACAGGCACGCACCACCATGCCCTGCTAATTTTTGTATTTTTAGTAGAGATGGGGTTTCACCATGTTGGTCAGGCTGGTCTCGAACTCCTGACCTCGTGATCCACCACCTTGGCCCCTTAAATTGCTGGGATTACAGGTGTGAGCCACCGCACCCGGCTGATTGTAGGTTCTTTTAAACAAACAAACAGCTCTCATGTGAACAAATAGAGTGAGATCTCACTCATTACCATGGGGACAACACCGAACCATTCATGAGGAGTCCAACCCCATGACCCAAACACCTCCCACTAGGTCCACCTCCAACACTGGAGATCACATTTCAACATAAGGTTTGGAGGGGACACACATTCAAACCATATCAGGGATTTTTTTCAAAACCTCCCTGCATTTTTTTTTAATACAAATGGTTTAACTCTTTTGGACAATGGATCTAAATATGCATGTTCATTACTGTAATTTTGTTTGCCTATGGTCTCAATTTAAAACATTTAAGTAAAATATTTATAATATTTTAGTATTTATTATATTCTGAACTGACTAAACTAGATTTTCTGATCATTTTAAAGCATGGAAATCTGTAATAATGACTTGAAGAGTCAAATTATGCATACTAAATGTCTTAAATAACATTTGAATTTCTTCAAGATTTTTGTTGAAAAAAATGCTACCTTCTTATATTTTGCAGCAACATGGATGGAATTGGAGGCCATTATCCTAAGTGAAATGATTCAAAACAGAAAGTAATAAACAACATGTTCTCACTTATAAGTGGGAGCTAAACAACGGGTACTTGAGGACATAAAGTTGGAAATAGTAGACACTGAGGACTACAGAAGATGGGAAAGTGGGAGGCAGTGAAACATGAAATACTTCCTATTGGTTACAATGTGTACTATTCAGGTGTTGGGTACACTAACAGCCCAGACTTATGCAATCCATCCATGTAACACACTTGTGCTTGCGCCCCCTAAATCTATAAAAATAATAACAAAAAGGAAATTATCAGAAAAAAGTGACATAAAATTCTAATGTTAAAATTTTTGAAAAGTTTTAAGAAAAAAGCAGAAACAATGCTACATTCTATATGTCATTCTCTTCTTCAGGATGTGGAGCCACTTGAATATTTCTACTTATTTCTGGAAATCAGCAGGGTGCCATCAACTTGAATTTCCTCATGACCTTGATCATAGTGGAAGTTGAGGGTTTAAGTTATTCAATAGAGTCCTCATTGATTTAGCCTTTCATCAAATCTTGTCATGAAACAGTAAGATTCTACCTCTTGAAAAAGAATATTTTCCTTGTTTTTTTTTAGTTTACAGAAATGCCTTATACAATTTTTTTTAATAATCAGTGATTTGATGGAGGAAGAAAGCAACCAAAATTAGTGAAATAATTTATAGAGTAATTCGTGTATGTGTGTGTGTGTGTGTGTTTGGGGATCAGCTCACAAACTCATTTATTTATTTTCAATTCTTGATTGACAAACAATAGCTTTGTATATTCATGTGTTACAATGTGACTTTTTTTTATCTCTGTATACATTATAAAAAGATTCAAGCAAATTAACATATTGATCACCTCACCAGCTTATCATTATATTCTTTTTGGTACATTCGAATGAAGATAAAGTGGTTTTTTTTTTATTATTATACTTTAAGTTTTAGGGTACATGTGCACAACGTGCAGGTTACTTACATATGTATACATGTGCCATGTTGGTGTGCTGCACCCATTAACTCGTCATTTAACATTAAGTATATCTCCTAATGCTATCCCTCCCCCTTCCCCCAACCCCACAACAGGCCCCGGTGTGTGATGTTCCCCTCCCTGTGTCCATGTGTTCTCATTGTTCAATTCTCACCTATGAGTGAGAACATGCAGTGTTTCGTTTTTTGTCCTTGTGATAGTTTGCTGAGAATGATGGTTTCCAGCTTCATCCATGTCCCTACAAAGGACATGAACTCATCATTTTTATGGCTGCGTAGTATTCCATGGTGTATATGTGCCACATTTTCTTAATCCAGTCTATCATTGTTGCGCATTTGGCTTGGTTCCAAGTCTTTGCTATTGTGAATAGTGCCGCAATAAACATACGTGTGCATGTGTCTTTATAGCAGCATGATTTATAATCCTTTGGGTATATACCCAGTAATGGGATGGCTGGGTCAAATGGTATTTCTAGTTCTAGATCCCTGAGGAATCGCCACACTGACTTCCACAATGGTTGAACTAGTTTACAGTCCCACCAACAGTGTAAAAGTGTTCCTAGTTCTCCACATCCTCTCCAGCATCTGTTGTTTCCTGACTTTTTAATGATCGCCTTTCTAACTGGTGTGAGATGGTATCTCATTGTGGTTTTGATTTGCATTTCTCATGGTACTGGTACCAAAACAGAGATATAGACCAATGGAACAGAACAGAGCCCTCAGAAATAATGCTGCATATCTACAACCATCTGATCTTTGACAAACCTGACAAAAACAAGAAATGGGGAAAGGATTCCCTATTTAATAAACGGTGCTGGGAAAACTGGCTAGCCATATGTAGAAAGCTGAAACTGGATCCCTTCCTTACACCTTATACAAAAATAAATTCAAGATAAAGTGGTTATTGAAAGAATGTATTTTCTCATTTTCCGTGAATATTGGGTATACCATATATCTACAAATTCCTTTCTTTTTAAGTATATACCTAGTGCAAGTGGGTATCACACCAGTCCATATACTCATATTTACATATTTGTTAATAGTGCCTCTGAATTAATGAGAAGCTCTGCCTGTTTATTTTGCATATCCTATAAAGTAAAAAAAAAAATGTTTCAATTAGAATTCCGTTGGCATGAAGAGAACAATTAAGGTCTCATATGAAGCATACTTGTCTACATAAGTATATATTATAGCCTTTGACGTTGCAAAAGACAGGGTAGGAATTAGAACTTGGGTATTTGTAGATTAATTGATCTCTCCAAGGATTTTATTGGTATCTTATGTGGTATTTTGTCCCCTTACTTGAAAATAGTTACACTAAGTGACTTAAGTTTCTCAACAGGTCTTTCTAATATTTTTCCCATTTATATGCAAACAATGCTATTTGCTTATTTTGTGGAAGAGTATAACTGTCACATGATAAAATTAAATATATGTTCAATGTGTTTGTGATCCATTATTCTATTATAATAGCTAGTTATTGAAAAATGCTAATGGATCAGAGGCAGAACCCAATCTAAATGGAAGCTACAGATCAGCTTCAAAAGCACAATCTTTATCTAGGTAACTGAGTCATTCAGAAACCAAGTTTAGATCCAATCCCTTTATTAACATACAGCTTTAAATAAGTGGTGCAAAAGCTGAAAATGACTAATGTTCTTGTCATTTTTTAAGTCTCCTCTAACTTAAGGCTTGGTATATAATTATATCAACGCTAAATATCTTACGTGGGCAGCATATTATTTGTTTATGTTTGTTGCCTGGAAAATGAAAATAGCTTTATTTTTTCACTTGTTGTAAATGCAATATATTTTCAGTTTAAAACAAAAGAAATAATGACATTAACATTAATACCTACAAGTAATAATCCAATATATAAATATCACCTATATTTCTACCATGCAAATAGAATTATAAAGACATTTTGATTGACATTCTTCCAGACAATTCTACTTTTTGCTTTGGCCATTTTCATTCACTCAAAAAATATTTATTGAACATCTAATGGAACACAAGGTAATAACATAATCTGCTTTTTCTTGTTGTTGTTTAGATCTCAAGTACATAGAATTTAGTTGCTCATACTGCTCAGTTCCTGTCATGTTGTCAGCATGAGCCTTGGCTACACTACTATTTTATTTTATATTTATTTTTCATTTTCCTATTTGTTCTCCAAAAGTATGCCTCTTCCCTTCTCTCCATAATTGATACCTACTTTGGTAGATTACATTATGTGATTCTAGTCTACATTCCATATAATTATTTGGATATATGTGTATTGCAAAAATTATACAGTGCTACTTTATGTGTGTGTTTTAATTTATGGAAAAAGTACGGTGCTTTAAATATATAAATCTTTTTTTTTTTTTTTTACTTTTTACTGCTGCATAGCATTGTATTTTAATCCTGTTACATTTTGCATAGCCATTTCCCTAGTGATGGACAGTTTAAGTTCCACGATTTTACTTCCAAACAACACTGTGATTAACCTCTATTACATGTCCTATGGTTCTGTACTCAAGTTTATTTGGGATCTCTGGCTTATAGGTCATACATATAGTAAACATTAAATAATTACAGAATGCTTTTCAGAAAGCTTTTTTTTTCTAGTATAGACCAACATGACAGTACATGAGTGCTCCTACATCCCCACCAGGTCTTAATCTTATCTGACTTTCTAAATTTGCTAATCTGATGGATATAAGGGGGTATTATGTAGTTATTTCAATATGTATTTTTATGATTATAAAATGTTAAGCACTTATTAATTAACTAGCCATTTGTTTTCTCACTCTAAACCTTGTCTGCCTATATTCCTTGTCCTTTTTTTCTATTGGATTTTCTGTCTTTGTCCTATAGGTTTGTAGGAATTCCTTGTGTATTCTAGATATAAATCCATTTTTGGCTTATGATATTGCATATGTCTACTCCTAGTCTGTCACCTGCGTGTTAACTTTTGGATGGTGTTAACTTTGGCTTCATTTGAACTGAAATTCTTATTTTGGGAGCAGGAGGCATATTCATGTTCCTCATGTTCCCATCATTATTTTTTTTTTATATTGTTTAAGAAGTTCTTCCAAGCACCTCAGCATTAGGTGCTGGAATTGTGCTCTTCCCCATTACAAGCCTGGGGCAAGAGGAGGGCTGCTACATCAGCAGTTTACCTTGGGTAGTGAAACCTGTTGCACAGGCTAGCTTAGTGACCTGGAACTTGTCTGCATGTGCTGTTGCTGCATGTCCCAGCTTGCTCCCCTAAGATCATTGTGCAGCATGGCTCTCTTTACTCCACCTCCAGGCATCTGGAGCACCCACTTGCCTGGACCGGCAGCCTGAGCCACCCCACCCTTCATGGACATACATCATTGTGTAGCATAGCCTTCTCTGCTCCATGCCTAAGCAGGTCTCCAGGCATTCAGAACACCTGCTCACATGGATCAGCAGCTTTACCCACTACCACCATTCCTGTGAAGAGATAGTGTTGCAGTGAGGCCCTCTCCACTTCATGCCAATGCACATCTCTAGGCATTTGGAGTAAACTCCCCTGGATCAGCAGCCTCAGCCACCCACCTTTCCTGTGCAGAGATCCTGGTGCAAGAGGACCCTTTGTGCTATACACCCAGACGTATCTCCAGGAATTCAGATCACCTGCTTGCCTGGTTTAGCAAACTGAACCCCACCCTTTCTATGCAGAGATCCTGGTGAAGGGGAGCCCTTTCGGCTACACAACTGAGGTGGATCTCCAGTCATTCAGAGTATCTGCTTTCTTGGCTCAGCAGCCAGAATCACTGCATCCTTCCTATGCAGAGATCATGGTGCAGAGGGGCCGTCTCTGCTCCATGACCAGGTAAGTCTCCAGGAGCCATGATTGCATCATTGCACTCCAGCCTGGTGACAGATCGAGACTCCATCTCAAAAAAAAAAAAGAAAGAAAGAAACAAAAAAAGTGACATTACAACGTATCCCGCAGGAATACAAAAGTACGAAAGATCCTTACAGACTATTATGAACACCTCTACACGCAAAAACTAGAAAATCAGGAAGAAATGAATAAATTCATGCAAACACACAATCACCTAAGATTGAATCAGGAAGAAATTGAAACCCTGAACAGACCAATATAGAATTCACAAATTGATTCAGTAATAATAAAATCTACCAAACATAAAAGCCCCAGACCAGATGGATTTACAGCTGAATTCTACCACACCTACAAAAGAGTTGCTCTGAATTCTACTAAAGTTATTCTCAAAAGAATGAGAAGGAGGGACTCCTCCTAAACTCATTCTAGGAAGCCAGCATCATGCTGATACTAAAACCCGCCAAAGAAAAAATGAAAAAAGAAAACTACAGGCCAATATCCCTGATGAACACAGATGCAAAATTTCTGAATAAAATACTAGCCAATTGAATCCAACAGCACATCAAAAAGTTAATTCACCATTATCAAGTAGGCTTCATTTCTGGGATGCAAGGTTGATTCAACATATACAAATCACTAAATGTGATTCACTACAGAAACAATTAAAAATGCAAACCATATGATCATCTCAATAGATATGGAAATAGCTTTTGATCAGATTTAACAACCCTTCAAGATAAAAATCCTCAAGAAATTAATCATGAAAGGAACATATCTTAAAATGATAAAGCTATCCATGACAAATCCACAGCCAACATCATACTGAAAGGGCAAAAACTGGAAGCATTTCCCTTGAGAACTGGAAAAAGACAAGGGTCCCCTTTCTCACCACTCCTATTTAACATAGTAATGGAATTTCTAGCCAGAGCAATCAAGCAAGAAAAATAAATAAATGGCATCCAAATAGGAAAAGAATAAGTAAGTCAAACTATCTCTCTTCATGGATGATATCATTCTATACTTCAAAATTCCTAAAGACTCTGCCGAAGGGCTCCTGTAACTGATAAACAACTTCAGTAAAGTTTCAGGATACAAAATCAGTGAAAAACATCAGTGGCATTTCTATACACCAATAATGTTTAGACTGCAAGCCATATCAAGAACTCAATTCCATTTAAAATAGCCAAAAAAATTAGCTAGGAATACATCTAGCCAAGAAGGCAAAAGATCTCTACAAGGAGAACTATAAAACACTGTGAAAAGAAATCATAGATGACACAAAAAAAAATAGGAAAAAAACATTTCATGCTCGTGGATTGGAAAAGTCAGTATCATTAAAACGGCCATGCTGCCTAAAGCAATACACAGATTAAACACTATTCATATCATGTTACCAACATCATTTTTCACCAAACTGGAAAAAACTATTCTAAAATTGATATGGAACCAAAAAAGAGCCTGATTAGCCAAAGAAATCCAAAACAACAAGAACAAAACCAGAGGCATCACGTTACCCAGCTTCAAACTATACTATTATAAGGCTACCATTAACCACAAGAGCATAGTACTCATACAAAAATGACACATAGACCAGTGGAACAGAATATAGAACACAGAAATAAAGCCTAACACCTACAACCATCTGATCTCTGACTAAGTGAACAAAAATAACCAATAAAGAAAGGACTCCCTATTCAATAAATGAAGCTGGCTAGCCATATGCAGAAGAATGGAACTGAACCCTTAACGTTTAACATATGAAACATAAAAAATTAACTCAAGATGAATTGTAGTTTTAAATGTAAGAACTCAAACCATAAGAATCTCAGAAGAAAACCTAGGAAACACCATCTGGACTGGCCTTGGGAATGAATTTATGACTAAGTCCTCAAAAGCAATTGCAACTAACAAACATTGACAACTGGAACCTGATTAAACTAAAGTGCTTCTGCACAGCAAAAGAAACTATCAACAGAGTAAACAATCTACAGAATGGGAGAAAATATTTGCAGTCTCTGCATCTGACAAAGATCTAATATACAGAATCTATAAGGAACTTAAACAATTGAACAAGTAAGAAACAAGTAATTCCATTCAAAAGTGTGCAAAAGACATGAACAGACACTTCTCAAAAGAAGATATACCTGCGGCTAACAAATATATGAAAATAAAGCTCCACATCACTTACCATTATAATCTCACACTAGTCAGAATTGCTACTATTAAAAATTCATAAAACAACATATGCTGACGAGGCTGTGGAAAAAAGGGAACACTTATACACTATTGGTGGGAGTGTAAATGAATTCAGCAGCTGTGGAAAGAAGTTTGGAGATTTCTCAAAGAACTTAGAACTACTGTTCAACTCAGCAGTCTCATTACTGGGTATATATCCAAAAGAAAACAAATCATTCTACCAAAAAGACACATTCACTCTCATGTTCACTGTAGCAACATTTACAATTGCAAAGACAGACATGGAATCAACCTAAGTGCTCAGCAGTGGTGAATTTGATAAAGAAAATGAGTGAACTCCCATTCACAATTGCTTCAAAGAGAATAAAATACCTAGGAATCCAACTTACAAGGGCTGTGAAAGACCTCTTCAAGGAGAACTACAAACCACTGCTCAAGGAAATAAAAGAGGATACAAACAAATGGAAGAACGTTCCATGCTCATGGGTAGGAAGAATCAATATCGTGAAAATGGCCATACTGCCCAAGGTAATTTACAGATTCAATGCCATCCCCATCAAGCTACCAATGCCTTTCTTCACAGAATTGGAAAAAACTACTTTAAAGTTCATATGGAACCAAAAAAGAGCCCGCATCACCAAGTCAATCCTAAGCCAAAAGAACAAAGCTGGAGACATCACACTACCTGACTTCAAACTATACTACAAGGCTACAGTAACCAAAACAGCATGGTACTGGTACCAAAACACAGATATAGATCAATGGAACAGAACAGAGCCCTCAGAAATAACGCCGCATATCTACAACTATCTGATCTTTGACAAACCTGAGAAAAACAAGCAATGGGGAAAGGATTCCCTATTTAATAAATGGTGCTGGGATAACTGGCTAGCCATATGTAGAAAGCTGAAACTGGATCCCTTCCTTACACCTTATACAAAAATCAATTCAAGATGGATTAAAGACTTAAACGTTAGACCTAAAACCATAAAAACCCTAGAAGAAAACCTAGGCATTACCATTCAGGACATAGGCATGGGCAAGGACTTCATGTCTAAAACACCAAAAGCCATGGCAACAAAAGCCAAAATTGACAAATGGGATCTAATTAAACTAAAGAGCTTCTGCACAGCAAAAGAAACTACCATCAGAGTGAACAGGCAACCTACAAAATGGGAGAAAATTTTCGCAACCTACTCATCTGACAAAGGGCTAATATCCAGAATCTACAATGAACTGAAACAAATGTACAAGAAAAAAACAAACAACCCCATCAAAAAGTGGGCGAAGGACATGAACAGACACTTCTCAAAAGAAGACATTTATGCAGCCAAAAAACACATGAAGAAATGCTCATCATCACTGGCCATCAGAGAAATGCAAATCAAAACCACAATGAGATACCATCTCACACCAGTTAGAATGGCAATCATTAAAAAGTCATGAAACAACAGGTGCCGGAGAGGATGTGGAGAAATAGGAACACTTTTACACTGTTGGTGGGACTGTAAACTAGTTCAACCATTGTGGAAGTCAGTGTGGCAATTCCTCAGGGATCTAGAACTAGAAATACCATTTGACCCAGCCATCCCATTACTGGGTATATACCCAAAGGACTATAAATCATGCTGCTATAAAGACACATGCACACGTATGTTTATTGCGGCAGTATTCACAATAGCAAAGACTTGGAACCAACCCAAATGTCCAACAATGATAGACTGGATTAAGAAAATGTGGCACATATACACCATAGAATACTATGCAGCCATAAAAAATGATGAGTTCATGTCCTTTGTAGGGACATGGATGAAATTGGAAATCATCATTCTCAGTAAACTATCGCAAGAACAAAAAACCAAACACCGCATATTCTCACTCATAGGTGGGAATTGAACAATGAGATCACATGGACACAGGAAGGGGAATATCACACTCTGGGGACTGTTGTGGGGTGGGGGGAGGGATAGCATTGGGAGATATACCTAATGCTAGATGATGAGTTAGTGGGTGCAGCGCACCAGCATGGCACATGTATACATATGTAACTAACCTGCACAATGTGCACATGTACCCTAAAACTTAAAGTATAATAAAAAAAAAGAAAATATGGTACGTATACACCATGAAATACTACACAGCCATAAAAAATAGTGAGATCATGTCCTTTTCAGCAACATGGAAGCAGCTGCTGGCCATTATCCTAAGTGAATTTATGCTGAAACAGAAAACCAAATATCACATGTTGTTGCTTATAAATGGAGGCTAAACATTTGGTATTCATGGATGTAAAGATGATTACAGTAGAAACTGTGGACAACTTGAGGGGAGAAATAGGTATAGAAATGGTTTAAAAACTACGTAACTAGTGGGCACTATCTTCAGTACCTGGATGAAAAACCATTCATACCCCAAACCTCAGCATTACACAATATACCCAGATTAAAAACCTGCATGCATGTATACTGCCTGAATCCAAAATACAAGTGGGAAAAAAAGAAACCTGGAGAGGGGAAAATAAAAAGAGCAAAGAGTTTGGAAGAGCCATCCTCTCCCAGACCACAAATGATCTTTTCCTATTTTTTACAAGTTGGCAGATACTCCTGATATTATATGTAAGATGGTTTTGTTTTTGGAAGAGATAGAGGAGTTAGAGGGAAAAAAAGTACTCTTTCCATAACGTGAAGATCACAGAGATACTTTTTCATTATTTTTCTTTAGTGGGTTATAGTTTTATTTTTTCTTGTCTTGTTGTTTCACCCCTTTACAGTTTTTTATAACTTATGAGGCAGAGGTCGACCTCTTTTTTCTCCATAGAGTAAACTACGTTTGCCAAGACATTTACTAAATAATTCATTTTTTTTCACTGATTTGTTATACCACCTCTGTTCTATTGGTTTTTTAGTTACTAAAATAAAACATTGCTTTTATAATAAATTCTGAATATTTATCAGAGAAAATACCCCACCCTACTTTTATTTATTGTTATTGTACATTTTCTTACTTGCAGACTTTCTCATTTCATATAATTTTAGATCAGATGATCAGCTTTCAAATGAAATATTACTGGGATTTTATTGAAATTAAACTAAGTTTATAAGTTAATATAGAGAGCATCAATATTTTAATATCGCTATGTTATCACAGTTAGAAACATGGCGAATCTCTTGTTTTCTTCCAAGACTTTCTTCAGTGAAAATATATCAAAATTATTAATATTTTAAATAGATTATTCTTTGTGTTGTGGTAGGAATAAAGTGGAGAGATAAGAGTGGAACTGAGAGAACTCTAAGGAAGTTATTGCAGTAGTCTTAGAAAGTGATGGTAATTCGTTCTTTGGACTAATGTGGCAGTAGGAATGGAGTAAAAAGGATAGATTCAGGACATATTTTGGTGATGAAAACAGTATATAACATTTCAGTATGGGTAAATGAACTGTGATAAAAATTTCAAAACATTTCTGGTTTGTGCAACTTGGTAAATGGGGATGCCATTACTGAATAGGGGCAACTTTGCAGGGGCTAGAACTTATGGGAGGCATATTAAAAGTTTCATACAGGGCTGGGCGTGGTGGCTCATGCCTGTAATCCCAGCACTTTGGGAGGCTGAGGCGGGCGGATCACCTGAGATCAGGAGTTCAAGACCAGCCTGACCAACATGGAGAAACCCTGTCCCTACTAAAAATACAAAATTAGCCAGGTGTGGTGGCACATGCCTGTAATCCCAGCTGATCAGGAGGCTGAGGCAGGAGAACTACTTGAACCCGGGAGGCGGAGGTTGCAGTGAGCTGAAATCGTGCCATTGCACTCCAGCCTGGGCAACAAGAGCAAAACTTTGTCTCAAAAAAACAAAAAAAAAAATCTCATCCAGACTGATTTTTTTAAAGGTGGTATGAGAACTCTATGTTTACCGTTACTAGGCAAATGGAATCCATGTGAGATTATAGATTAATAAGCACTGGGAGATTCTAAATCAAAGTTACAAATATTATATTATTACTATTACATTTTAAGTAGTTTTGCTCACATCTGACATTTGGTTTCTACATCTGAACATCCTGAAATATTATGAATGCTGAATTAGAAATTTCTAAGTTTATGTTACAGATATGCCATTTTTTAGCTTTTTGCACTTGAGGAAATTACTTGCATCTGTAGATGAGATCTAACTAATAATATATAATACTAGGATTGTGGTAACTTGTAAATTATATGGCAGTAACACTGTGATTCCTCATATCTCACTTCCTTTACACTGATGGACTTCATTTTATAAAATTGATATATAATGTGCAATTTTCCTGGAGTCATTTTCAAATGTATTAAAAATATGGTAATTTTAAGGAATCCTATAATGAACCATCGTGTAAAATGAAACACCACTCTCAGTTTTTTCTTTTTCCCCAATTGTCATATAGTTGTCATTTCATGAATATGGTTTTTGTTTTAAGTAAATCTCTTTATTTTAAAAGCTAAATATAAGCAACCTGGAAACATACCTCAAAGCACACTATTCTTTAGGAAAAATTAAAAAGTAAATGCTAACGCACAAAAGTTGAAGAAAGCACAGTTCTAGATTTTAATTTAGGACTTGTGGAGAAAGGGAGAATGTGTTTACTTATTATAGGTATTTATTGTGACAGATATCATCATACAACAGCAGTGTTTTAAGTCGTTTATTCCATGCTGTGCTGTCAGCTGTGATAATTAGAAATACATATTGCTCCATGAGAATTTTAAAAAACGAATGACCATTATTTTGAGTGACAATTGTTATCAAATTGTGTGAAGTTAAATCTTTGAGAATTTGCTGTAGTAAAAGAAGCTTATGGGGATGGAAAATGTCAAATGTAAGAGAGTTATTTAATAGCATTTTTTTTGTTTTGTAAAACCAACAAATTTTAGGAAGTTTTAGAAAATTTGAAAGTGGAAATATGCGTAAGCAAATAAGATAGAACACAGGTAGTCAATATCAATAAATATTTTATATGCTCTTGCAGTTTTTTCTATGAATTGTTTTATGTAATTAAGATAATACTGTATATACATTTTTGCATCCTACTAGTTGTTTTTGAAGTTATATAAATGGTATTTATCTGAATTATTAAAAAATCCTTTTAGATATTACTTTTAATGGTATCAAAGATTCTATTGAATATATGTATTCTCGTTTATTTAACAAATCAGGAGTTATTGGTCATTAGAGTTGGTTACAATATCTACACATTTACAAGTTGCCTATTATTGTACTCTCCAGTATCTCTCACCCCTTCTCCTGAGATTGCTTACATACCTACTCTAGCCACATCCTTCCCAAAGATTCTGTCATGTTCTGGCAAGGCCTTAAGCTTCAGGCCATAGTTGAATGGTTAAACTGTTAGCATCTGACCCCAAACTTAATTATTTTCTCCCCTAGAAAGTTTTTGGATTTGCAGTCTAAGAGAGCATCCTCCCTCTATGGTTAAATGTATAAATTAAGTCCCTGGAAGCTGTGGGAAACTATAAATAGTGTCACGTGGCAAGAAGTGATTTGTGATGAAAGTCAATTAAACAGCTATTCAGAGAAAAATAGTTCTGAGAGACAAATTTGAATTCCTGCTCCAGTTGCTCCTGAAGTAAAGTGACCCCTATAGATTCCACAGCTTGGCTTTTCAATCCTTCTTTGAATCAATAAACTAGTAATCTCTTCATATTAAAAGCTTGTTTTAGTTGAGTTTCTGAAACTTTCAACAAAAGGGCCTGAATTTAAACACTGTATTGAACATCTTTGAGCATAAAACATGGTCCAAATTTGAAATTAATATCTTACAATAGAGTATCCAAAAATTCTGGAAACTTTTGTATATTTTAAAGTCTCTAAATAAGGGGATTTATATATCACAATGTTTAAAGAAACTGAAGGAGACAGTCTTGATAAGACATAGAGTTTTAGCTTATTGCTAAAGAAAATTCATTGTGAGAAAGGTGGACAAGGAATTACAATAAGGTAAAGAAGCAATTAAATCTCATCATGAAAAAAATCTGGAACATTATTAAAGTTTCTGTGGAAAAGGACATATATTATAAGGAATGCACAGAAACCACAGATACTCAACATTTGGTATGAGTTCTATTAATATCAACTGGAGCTAGATAACATTTATGAGTTTTGAGGAAAATAGATTGTGTAACATTATGTTTTCAGAATGGCATGAAAATAATGCAACAGTGTCTAGTATGGCCAAGTCTCTGTTACTTAAGGATTTTTCATCACTTAATCATGAAGCAGACATAAAGAAACTTGTTTTAGTGTATCATCAATGACAATTTTTCATCAAAACTTTTAATAAAGTTGCATTCTATCAATATTATTGTGTAATAACTATCTGACAGTGGATTAATAACCAGAATATATAAGGAGTTCAAACAACTCCATAGAAAAAAATCCAATTAAAATGGACACAATATTTAAATAGATATTTCTCCAAAAAAGGCATACAAATGGCAAACAGGCATATGAAAAGGTGCTCAACATCATTGGTCATTGGAGAAATGCAGATCAAAACTACAATGAGATATCATCTCACCTCAATTAAAATGGCTTATATCCAAAAGACAGGCAATAACAAATGTTGGTGAGGATGTGGAGAAAAGAGAATCCTCATGCTCTGTTGGTGGGAATGTAAATTAGTGTAACCACTATGGATAACAGTTTGGAGTTTCCTCAAAAATCTAAAAATAGAACTACCATACAATCCAGCAATCCCACTGCTGGGTATGTAACCAAAAGAAAGGAAATCAGTATATCAAAGAGATATCTACACTTTCATGTTTGTTGCAGCACTGTTCACAATAGCCAAGATTTGGAAGCAGTCTAAATGTCCATCAACAAATGATTGGATTTAAAAAATATGGTACATATACACAATGGAGTACTATGCAGCCATACAAAAGAATGAGATCCTGTCATTAGCAACATGGGTAGAACTGGAGGTTATTAGGTTAAAAAAGTCAGACACAGAGAAAATTTGCATATTCTCATTCATTTGTGGGTGCTAAAAATTAAAGCAATTGAACCCATGGAGTGAGAGAGTAGAAGGATGTTTATGAGAGCCTGGAAAGGGTAGTGAGGGTTGGGAGGGAAGTGGGGATGGTTAATGGGCAGAAAAATGCATGTAATTAGAAAGAATAAAGAAGAGCTAGTATTTGATAGCCTAACAGGGTGATTATGGTATGTAATAATTTAATTGTCCATTTTTTAAATAAATAAAAATGTCTGTAACCCAAAAGATAAATCCTTGAGGGGATGGATGCCCCATTTTCCATGATGTGGTTATTGTTTGTTTCATATCTGTATCAGAGTATCTAAAGAACCCCATAAATGTATACACCTACTATGTACCCACAAAATTGGAGAAAAAAATAAATAAATAAAAATTAGAAGGATTTTTAGTCGTGTAACGAGTTTTTCAGCATGATATGCTCTGGCTCAGAGAATATCTTTGAGATGGTGTAGATCAAAACAGATGTTAATCAAATTGATCACTCATTTCCTTTACCATTTGATTGTTTTGTGTAACTTTATACTTTTTCCCAACGATGAAATCTATCTTCAAAGGATGAAGATTTGTTACATTTGAGTATATATAAAGAAAGACTAAAATGTCTAAAGTCTCGAGAAAAGCTTTTCAAATATGTTTCTGAGTAGTAGTTGTGCTACTGTAATAATTACACTGCCTATGAAAGTGACTAGTTTGAAGTGAATGTCACTTCTTTGGTTACATGTGGAGAAAGGTGCATCATTTGCTTGTGCTCATATGTTTTAAAAGCCTAGCCTAAATTTATCCCTTTCTGAAGTTAACTTAGCAACTGAAGCCAAATCTTAATTAGTGACAAAAGCTTCTATGATAGCACAGTGCCTTGCTTGTAAAATGCCCTTTGCAAATATTTACTGAATAAATGGGAAGACTTCTCCAGTCTTATCCATCCCTCAGCCTTCAGACTACATACTTCATTCAGATGTCAAGAAAGTGTTCCCTATTTCTCTTTTCAGGCATGAAAATTTTTTTAATTTAATTAAGCAGCCCCAAACTCCATATATCAATTAACATGTTTCTACCTCAGCAAAAGGTTTTTTAAGAATTTAGTTCAATTACATTAAAACAATGACGAATTCCCTTACTAAGTAGAATAAAAAAATTCATAAATAGATTATTCATAAATAGATTAATCATCTGTGTAAAAGGCTTCATTATTACCTACCCTCCAGAGAGCTTTCCCCTGCCTACATCATCCAAAAATATAGAAAGATTTTTGTGGGAAAGAACACAATCTCTGCCCACCAAGCTGGATCAGCTGGTTGCAACATTTGCTTCAATTACATTATTGGTAAGCCCTTTAATACTGGATCATAGACTGAATGGAAGTGTCTGAGATGCTCTCTTCTCTTGGTAAGGTTCCCAACCTTCATTCCATCTATTACAGTTTCCTTTTCCACTCCAGCAAACTCATAATACTGAGAACCTAGGAGGTTTATGCTTGAACACACAGTTGTTCCAGACTTACTGTATATAGGAGGTTTATGAGGTAGCCATATGGTTGGAAGGTAGACTGAAGGATTTGTCTTTTTTTGTTTTGTTTTGTTTTGTTTTTTTGAGGTGGTGTTTTGCTCTTGTCACCCAGGCTGGAGTGCAATGGCTCAATCTCGGCTCACTGCAACCTCCGCCTCCTGGGTTCAAGCGATTCTCCTGCCTCAGCCTTCCGAGTAGCTGGGATTACAGGCATGCGCCACCACGCCCAGCTAATTTTGTATTTTTAGGAGAGACAGGGTTTCACCATGTTGATCAGGCTGATCTCGAACTACAGTTGCATTCACAGGGGACTCATATTGTTTTTTACTTACTCTATGTACTTATTTGAAATAGCTTTAGGAAGCACTAACGGAGATTTTGGAGTACTTAACACTCATCCCCAACCACTCCTTGGTTTTACCACTGTCTAAAAACCATCACATTTTAATAGCAATAAAATATATACTTAACCCTCTTGTTAGAACTAATGAAAACCTCTTGGTAATAGAGATGAATTTCTAAGTCCAGACGGTATATGCAATTGGAGTAGACCTTCATCAGATCGAGTTCCAATAATCTCAAAATATCAGGCACTCTGGAAAGAGTAGGAAGGAAAGGGAGAGCAACTCTGCCAGGAATAGTGAGGGAAACCCACTAAGGGAACAGTGAATCTAAGGAGCAAAAATTCTGAATTTTAAAATTTTGATAGGAAAGATAACTTTCATAATTTTAATTTTGCTGTAGTCATATATATATTCAATATTAGAGTTAAAATAAAGCAATGAAGAGATGTGTTAAGGCATGATAGAGAACTTTGGAACACATATTAGAGTATGCCTAAATTTATTTCCTTTTTAGCTGGAACTAGTTTATAAAATTAATACATATCCTTCAATATATGAGGGAATAGAAGAGAGAATAAGTAAGTTTGGATTCTGAAAAATGGCAAAGATTTCTTGAAGCCCCTGAACACCTGCATTTTCTAACATGAGTAGAAAGATATTTAAATCAGTAGTAGACTATTTTCTAGCAGAAAAATTTTATGTGGAGATATTGTATGACCCTGGAACACAGTTTGTTTCCTGTTACTCATTAATGAAACCTGAAAGGAAAAAAGAAAAGTCCATTGAAGTAGAAAGGTATCCAGAGAGGCTCACAAAGATCAGTGGGAAACAAGACTAGGGAGGGCCATTTAATATATAATGACTGGCTGAGACTGTCCTAGGTTGCTCAACTAAGGTTTTTCCTCACTGTTAGCATCTGCCCTTCTCCCTGTCTAACAGCACTAAGTACTCAGTAAGATGACTGGCTATACCCTGGCCAACAGGTTGCCTTACTGTAATCTCTTATTCCTATGTTTGTTTATCTGTGAACTTGCAGTTGACCCTAATACCCACCCTCACTTTTCATATCAAATAAATTCCCTTTCTATTTGCTGAATGCTGGAATTGGGGGCAGGATTCAGTAGGACACAGTACCCACCCTATCTGCCACCATGGCATTGTAAATGAAGGATGTTATAAACTAGAAAAGAAAATTTACATATAAAATCAGCTTTCTGAGTTCAGTAATCTCTTGTATCAGCTGTAATTTCCTGAAAATGTTTCAGACAATATCTCAGCGTTATTGATGTAGAATTTGTTATCATCCACTGCAAAAAATACTCAAAGTTAGTCTATCCATGTCACATCTGCTCAGAACTACTGCAACTGAGTCCTAAGTATTGTCCTAGTCTCTCTTCTTAATTTTGTTTTATTATTCTCTATATCTATAGCCTTGTGCAGAAGTTTCACAGTTAAAATCGGGGGACAAGGGTAGAAATCATACATACACTCACCAAGGAAAGACTGAAAATATTTTTCTAAGTCACTATAGTACAGCTGAAACAGATAGATGGGATCTCTGCCTTTTTTCCTTCAGGAGTTTCCTTTGCTCCAGGGAATGTGAACTCCGCTGTGATTGAATGGCTCACCTCTAATGTTCTTTGCCATCAGCAGAAAGCTATGTCCCATTGCTTGGCACAGAGTTTCCCTCTCTGTTCTTTGGGCGCTGCTTCTTCCCAGCAGCTGGGAAGGTATCTTGCTTTTGTCAGCATTTTCTTTGAAACTTGTCAAGTGGAGCTCAGCTGCCTATTAGAGCAGTGGTGATGTCATTTTGTATTCTTTCAAGAGTCTCTAGTTTGAGTTTGGGAAGTGGGAGGTGGCTGAGGATTATTTGGATACTGTAGCTGTGCCAAAGAAAGTGCAGGTGAAGACCAGGCAGAACTTTTCTTCGATAGACATTAAGATTAAATAATTCCACTCTGATGGCAACTGCAACATGAGAATTTCTTTCCTTGTTCTCATAACAATTTCTTCTCTTTTGCTGTTTAGAACCAAAAACAGTCATGTAGATAATGATTTTTAAATATTTTTTATCTGATGTGCAGTAAGTGATACAGTTTATATTTCAACACATGTATAAACATATACATAACTGAAAGTATTTCATAAAACACCGTTACTAATGTGAGGCTTTCTGATATTTTATATTCTGTCCTATTGTATTAAAACTCTGCTTGTGACCCAAACAACTTATTTTACAGCCCTATAAGGGGTTTCCACCTACAAATGAAATAAATTGATCTTGTCCAATAACAACTTGATTAATGAATTTCTTCTTTTGTTTGTATTTATCACCTTCTTGTTTTCTTAATTTAAAATTGATTTATTTCAATCTCTGTGAAGACAACTAGGCTCTACATTTATACAGTTTAAAATCCAGGAACAGAAAAGATAATCTCCTGTGTTACTGGTATTTCCTACATGTATGCTCGGTAGTATGGTAAAACAACAAAAAGAGCACCGGATTGGGAGTGTCAGTCCTGGATCGGACATTATTTATCTTAACTTTAAGAAATCTCTTCCCTTCCTTAGATCTCAATTTTCTCAACTGTACTATGAGGAGATTGGATTATAATTGACTTAAAAGGCCTATTTTGAGGGAATTAGTGATTTTGTGTCATTTCTTTTAGGGAATTGCTATTGTGATGATATGTGAAATAAGCCTATGCAAGATGTTTTGGCCCTCATTTGTTTATAACAACTGGTATATTTTATAACTACTTCATGCCTCAGTACTGTGCCAAATAGGTGCAGGACAAAGAAAATATAGTGAGCGAATATGCTTGCAGAAATAAAAGTATCTGAGCCCATAGAACTCTGTTATATTAATCTAAGTGGGAAGGACCCTTAAATTTGTAGTATAGTCTAAGGCACTAGTTGACTGTCTTTGAGTATCACTTTTCCTATTGATAAAAAATCATCTGGGAGCCGGAGGCGGGTGGATCACTTGAGGTTGAAAGTTCGAGAGGAGTCTGGCCAACATGGTGATTTTGAATACCCCACCAGGAGTGAATGAGAATTTCTGTTGTGTCACATCCTAGTCAGCTTTTGTTTGTAGTGCTCTCACGTATTTGCCATTCTATTTAATAGGTGTGTTCTAGTATCTCATTGCTGTCTTGACTGTCAATTCCCCAGTGGCATATATGGTTGAATTTATTTTCATATACTTTTTTTTGTCATCATTATATCTTCTTTGGTAGGGGTCTGTTAAGATTTTTTTTCCCATTTTTAATTGGGCTGCTTGAGTTTTTATTATGGTTTTAAATGTCCTTTCTGTATTTTAGATAAAAGTCCTTTATCATATATGTATTTTCCAAATATTTTCTTGTAGTTGGTGGCTTGTCTTATTCATTCTCTTAAAAGTGTCTTTCACAGAACAGATTTTTAAATTTTTACATTTTTTTTAAACTTTTTCTTTTTATTTATTTATTTATTTATTTATTTATTTTTTATTATACTTTAAGTTTTAGGGTACATGTGCACAATGTGCAGGTTAGTTACATATGTATACATGTGCCATTCTGGTGCGCTGCACCCACTAACTCGTCATCTAGCATTAGGTATATCTCCCAATGCTATCCCTCCCCCCTCCCCCCACCCCACAACAGTCCCCAGAGTGTGATATTCCCCTTCCTGTGTCCATGTGATCTCATTGTTCAATTCCCACCTATGAGTGAGAATATGCGGTGTTTGGTTTTTTGTTCTTGCGATAGTTTACTGAGAATGATGATTTCCAATTTCATCCATGTCCCTACAAAGGACATGAACTCATCATTTTTTATGGCTGCATAGTATTCCATGGTGTATATGTGCCACATTTTCTTAATCCAGTCTGTCATTGTTGGGCATTTGGGTTGGTTCCAAGTCTTTGCTATTGTGAATAATGCCGCAATAAACATACGTGTGCATGTGTCTTTATAGCAGCATGATTTATAGTCCTTTGGGTATATACCCAGTAATGGGATGGCTGGGTCAAATGGTATTTCTAGTTCTAGATCCTTGAGGAATCGCCACACTGACTTCCACAAGGGTTGAACTAGTTTACAGTCCCACCAACAGTGTAAAAGTGTTCCTATTTCTCCACATCCTCTCCAGCACCTGTTGTTTCCTGACTTTTTAATGATTGCCATTCTAACTGGTGTGAGATGATATCTCATAGTGGTTTTTTACATTTTAATGAAGCTCAAATTGTCAACTTTTTTTCATGGATTGTGCTTACAATGTTTTATCTAAGAAGTCTTGTTTAAACCCAGGATCACCTGGATTTTCCCCTATCTTATCTTCTAGAAGCTTTGAAATTTTTTCATCTTACATTTAGGTCTCTAACACATTTTGAGTTAATTTTGTGAAAAGATTAAGGTCTGTGTCTACGTTCGTTTTTTTTTTTTTTTAATGTGGATGTTCACTTGTTCTAGCACTTTGAGAATAAGGTCCACCCTTCTCCCTCTAGAATCACAAGCCCACACTGGGAACACAAACTGCCACAATGCTGGGGGCTGAGGTGTGAGGCAAAGTAAGATAAAGTATTACAAAGCTCTTCTTCTGAGTTTCAGTCTTATTTTTCTTGATTAAGCATTTACTTGGTTTCTGTAAGCCTTTGACTATTTTTTCAGAGTTCTGACAGTTTATTGTGACAGTTTTGCCAGATTTTTTAGTGTTCCTTTGAAACGATAGGCCCTTGGAATTTCCCATTCTGACATTTTCATGCCTTCTTGTACCTGCTGACTGTTTTGTAACTAATGTTTTATTGTTCCACTCATTTGTTTACATATTGTCTATGGCTACTTTTGCACTACGATGGCACTGTTGAGTAGTTGTAAGAGAGACCTTATGACTCCAAAGCCAAAAATAATGTTCTCTTTTCCCACTGAATTGGAACACCACTTTAATCTTAATTAAATATAGACTCATGTTCCTGTGCCTACTATTAATTTTTTATGGTCCGTAAGTCTATTCTAGTAAGATTAGCACAATGTTTTAATTATTCCACTTTTATAGGTAATATCTATCAATAAAGTCTCATTTCAGTAATGTTTTTATAATTTTTCATTATACTGTCTTGTCTCTGCTATAGATGATCATTAGAATTATTTTATCAAGACTTTTCCTACTCTCCACAATCCCGGTGAAAATTTGAATGACATGTGTCAGCTAATCTTCTTTGCGTTTTTCTTTCTAAGAAAATAATGGATGTCAATTTCTTTAATTTATTTTTATTTCTCACAGTAAATGTTTCTCATTTAAATTGAACTGGTATATTTTTATTCTATTCAATCCATAGAATTTAATATTTTAGCATGATTTTGTATAGGTTAATTAATTCATTGTTCAATAACGGTTGTGATATACAAGCACCATTTTGCTCCATATTTTGTTAGAAATGCTTCTGATGCTCTGATAGATGAAACAGGTTTCACCTCCTGTGGCAAATGCTGTATACTGGTTATATCTACTTAACGTACTAGATTTAGAGGGATTTTTAGGCCTGTTGCAACTCAGCTGTAAAGGTAAAGTTTCATAGTTGGATTTTACAAGTTAGTGAATGTGGATAGAAAATAGCAGCACATGACTGAATTTTACATACCTGTTCTTCTATTTTACCACTGTGACAAATAGCTACTCATTTCCCTTATACATTCTTAACATGATAAAGAAGCTTTCTCCAATTTTCACTTCACTAAGAGTGTTTTCTGTCAGAAATTGGTGTTGAAGTTTATCAAATGCCCTTTAGCAACTGTCAAGACTCATATGGTTCTTTATTAAAATACAATAGTATAAAAAGTAGGTTAAAGATTTTCTAATTCTAACTCATCTATTATTTCCTGTGATAAAATCAGTTTGGCTAATATGTTTGTTTTTTTTGTTAATATGTGACTAGATTGATTTGTTAGATATTTGGGATTTTCATGTTGTGTTTATTAGTGAAATTTATCAGTATTTTGATTGATTCTTTTTTTTTTTTTTTTTTTTTTTTTTTTGAGACGGAGTCTCGCTCTGTCGCCCAGGCTGGAGTGCAGTGGCGCGATCTCGGCTCACTGCAAGCTCCGCCTCCTGGGTTCACGCCATTCTCCTGCCTCAGCCTCCCGAGTAGCTGGGACTACAGGCGCCCGCCACAACGCCAGGCTAATTTTTTGTATTTTTAGTAGAGACGGGGTTTCACCGTGTTAGCCAGGATGGTCTCGATCTCCTGACCTCGTGATCCACCCGCCTCGGCCTCCCAAAGTGCTGGGATTACAGGCGTGAGCCACTGCGCCCGGCCTGATTGATTCTTTTTGTGACAGTGTACATCAGATACACCAGCTTGTTAAAAATAATTTTAAGCTTTTATCTTTTTGTCCTGTACTTTGTAACATTTTGGATGAAATAAAAGTATCTCTTAGTCTGAAGTTTGAAATAGCCTATATAACAGTGTTGTAAACTAGTGTCATTCTTAGAGGTAATTCTTTGAAAAATTTTTCAGTTGCTTTCATGGATGTTGGTATAATTTTATACTTTTTTAAAGTTAATTTAGTCATATATATTTCCCAGTGAAATAATTTACTAAATAAGTTGTTTTTATTAGAATGGAGTTGAACACTTGTATTTTCTCCTCTAATTTTATTAATTAGCATTTATTTTATCATAATAATACATAAATATAGATTTTTTAAAAAATTACATGGCACATATCCTTCGCCCACTTTTTGATGGGGTTGTTTGTTTTTTTCTTGTAAATTTGTTAGAGTTCATTGTAGATTCTGGATGTTAGCCCTTTATCAGATGAGTAGATTGCAAAAATTTTCTCCCATTCTGTAGGTTGCCTGTTCACTCTGATGGTAGTTTCTTTTGCTGTGCAGAAGCTCTTTAGTTTTATTAGATCCCATTTATCAATTTTGACTTTTGTTGCCATTGCTTTTGGTGTTTTAGACATGAAGTCCTTGCCCATGCCTGTGTCCTGAATGGTATTGGCTAGGTTTTCTTCTAGGGTTTTTATGGTTTCAGGTCTACCATTTAAGTCTTTAATCCATCTTGAATTAATTTTTGTATAAGGTGTAAGGAAGGGATCCAGTTTCAGCTTTCTCCGTATGACTAGCCAGTTTTCCCAGCACCATTTATTAAATAGGGAATCCTTTCCCCATTTCTTGTTTTTGTCAGGTTTGTCAAAGATCAGATAGTTGTAGATAGGCAGCATTATTTCTGAGAGCTCTGTTCTGTTCCATTGGTCCATATCTCTCTTTTGGTACCAGTACCATGCTGTTTTGGTTAATGTAGCCTTATAGTATAGTTTGAAGTCAGGTAGCGTGATGCCTCCAGCTGTGTTCTTTTGGCTTAGGATTGACTTGGCGATACGGGCTCTTTTTTGGTTCCATACGAACTTTAAAGTAGTTTTTTCCAATTCTGTGAAGAAAGGCATTGGTAGCTTGATGGGGATGGCAGTTATGCAGCCAAAAGACACATGAAAAAATGCTCATCATCACTGGCCATCAGAGAAATGCAAATCAAAACCACAATGAGATACCATCTCACACCAGTTAGAATGGCAATCATTAAAAAGTCAGGAAACAACGGGTGCTGGAGAGGATGTGGAGAAACAGGGACACTTTTACACTGTTGGTGGGACTGTAAACTAGTTCAACCATTGTGGAAGTCAGTGTGGCGATTCCTCAGGGATCTAGAACTAGAAATACCATTTGACCCAGCCATCCCATTACTGAGTATATACCCAAAGGATTACAAATCATGCTGCTATAAAGACACATGCACACATATGTTTATTGCGTCACTATTCACAATAGCAAAGACTTGGAACCAAGCCAAATGTCCAACAATGATAGACTGGATTAAGAAAATGTGGCACATATACACCATGGAATACTATGCAGCCATAAAAAAGGATGAGTTCATGTCCTTTGTAGGGACATGGATGAAGCTGGAAACCATCATTCTCAGCAAACTATCCCAAGGACAAAAAACCAAACACCGCATGTTCTCACTCATAGGTGGGAATTGAACAATGAGAACACATGGACACAGGAAGGGGAACATCACACACTGGGGTCTGTTGTGTGGTGGGGGGACAGGGGAGGGATAGCATTAGGAGATATACCTAATGTTAAATGACGAGTTAATGGGTGCAGCACACCAACATGGCACATGTATACATATGTAACAAACCTGCACGTTGTGCACATTTACCCTAAAATGTAAAGTATAATAAAAAAAAATTACATGGCACAAAAAGAGTTTCAGGGAATAACAACAGTAGCCTGCGTCAAACATCCCCATTCCTCAGCCCTGTTCTCTAAATATAACAATTTTAAATCGTTTAAGGTTTTTCTCCTCGTATCACTTCCACATTTCAAAGTAATATGCTTACACTATTTTCATTTCATAACTTTAAAAATTATATATACTTGTTTCCTTGCGATGGTATAGAAACATTTAACTCTATAACACCATTCAAATATTTTATTTTTCCATCTTCCCAATACAATTATAATTTTGAATAAAATTTGTGTTTATATTATTATGTCCATGTCAATATCATTAACTGCTAATCCAACCACTGTTATGTTATGAATTTCTTTTATACAACTTTTGAATTTTCATGCAACTAATGATTATCTTGTTTTCTCACTAATGAATTTTCACTAATTGTTCCAACAGGTATGTGAAATGCATATTAATATTATCTTCTAAAAAATCAAATGCATAGTTTAATGTGGCATTTCTATTTTTTCCCTGGAGACCGTTTTTCCTTCTTAAATTCTGCATTCTTCTACACTATTCCACAATCATTTATCTCTGGGTATACTGAAGACCCATCATTCTAGCCGTACTTTCATTCACCTCCTATGTTGTACCTCAAGTTTTCTGAATCGCATGCCTATTCTGTTTTTAGTAACTATTTCCTCATTTTCATGGAGCAAATTTAACAGTAGATTTCTGTGAAAGGAAATGCAGACAGTAAAGTTTTGAGCCATTGCACATTTGAAAATCTCTTTGCATTATTCTGAAACTTGAACTAGGGGAATGGTACTATCAGAATGTTAATGACATTAATTTTCTTCTGGTTTCTAGTATTACACTTGAGAACTTTGATGCTATTCTGCCTCTCGTTCCTTTTAGGATCATCTTTTTTATATCCAGTGTTCTGAAATTTCACAATATTGAGATTTTGGTGTAGACCTTTTCCCAGTCCTTTTGTTAATACTCTGTTGGATATTTCCTTTACATGACTAATGTCTTTTAAGTTTATGAAATATTTTCATTTTATTTATTTGGTAATTTTCAACCATTTTCTTAATTTTTAAAAAATGTGAGGTAATTCTACTAATAGGATATTATACTTCCTGTATTAATCTTTTAACTTAAAAGAATTTGATATTGCTCATTGTCCAATTTTTATTGTTTTTGTTTTCATTGGTATTTAAACTTCTAGGAAATATCCTTGACTTTTCTTCTAACATTTTTAACTTTTAGAATTGTGAGTTTATTTTTAAATTCCAGGAACTCTATTTTTCCATGAGTTTTCTCCATTTTGTAACAACCTGTTCTGATTTCAAAGACAAGTTCTTCAGCTTTTGGACTCTTGGACTTAGACCAGTGGTTTGTCCGGGGCTCTAGGGCCTTCTGCCACAGACTGAAGGCTGCACTATCTATCTATCTGCTTTCCTACATTTTTTTTTTTATAATCTTTAAGTTCTAGGGTACATGTGCACAACGTGCAGGTTTGTTACATATGTATACGTGTGCCATGTTGGTGTGCTGCACCCATTAACTCGTCACGTACGTTAAGTATATCTCCTAATGTTATCCCTCCCCCCTCCCCCCACCCCACGAAAGGCCCCAATATGTGATGTTCCCCTTCCTCTGTCCAAGTGTTCTCATTGTTCAATTCCCACCTATGAGTGAGAACATGCGGTGTTTGGTTTTTTGCCCTTGCAATAGTTTGCTGAGAATGATGGTTTCCAGCTTCATCCATGTCCCTACAAAGGACATGAACTCATCCTTTTTTATGGCTGCATAGTATTCCATGGTGTATATGTGCCACATTTTCTTAATCCAGTCTATCATTGATGGACATTTGGCTTGGTTCCAAGTCTTTGCTATTGTGAATAGTGTCACAATAAACATACGTGTGCATGTGTCTTTATAGCAGCATGATTTATAATCCTTTGGGTATATACCCAATAATGAGATGGCTGGGTCAAATGGTATTTCTAGTTCTAGATCCTTGAGGAATTGCCACACTGTCTTCCACAATGGTTGAACTAGTTTACAGTCCCACCAACAGTGTAAAAGTGTTCCTATTTCTCCACATTCTCTCCAGCACCTGTTGTTTCCTGACTTTTTAATGATCGCCATTCTAACTGGTGTGAGATGGTTTCTCATTGTGGTTTTGATTTGCATTGCTCTGATGGCCAGTGATGATGAGCATTTTTTCATGTGTCTGTTGGCTGTATAAATGTCTTCTTTTGAGAAGTGTCTTTCATATCCTTTGCCCACTTTTTGATGGGGTTGTTTGTTTTTTTCTTGTAAATTTGTTTGAGTTCTTTGTAGATTCTGGATGTTAGCCTTTTGTCAGATGAGTAGATTGCAAAAATTTTCTCCCATTCTGTAGGTTGCCTGTTCACTCTGATGGTAGTTTCTTTTGCTGTGCAGAATCTCTTTAGTTTAATTAGATCCAATTTGTCAATTTTGGCTTTTGTTGCCATTGCTTTTTGTGTTTTAGACATGAAGTCCTTGCCCATGCCTATGTCCTGAGGTTTTGGGACTCGGACTGGCTTCCTTGCTCTTCATCTTGTAGATGGCCTATTGTGGGACTTCACCTTGTGATTGTGTGAGTCAATACTCCTTAATAAACTCGCTTTCATATATACATCTATTCTATTAGTCCTGTCGCTCTAGAGAACCATGACTAGTACAGCTATTTAATGTCATTCTATGTAAAGAGGAATTAAAATCTTAAGTGATTAACATAAATATTAAAGCGCATCTTTATATTACAAAATGCCACTTTTAAGTGCAAATAGCATTTAAACCATATGTGAAATCACTAAAATTATACAATGTATATTTTTAGCTCATACCTGCATACCCCAATAGTGAAAATGCTGCATAAACTGACTGAACTGTTTTTGTTTCAGTTTTTCCACATATGCACTTTCTACAGACACTCTCTACCCATGACTTACTGATTAGTAGGAAGCAATAAGTAAAAAATAATAGTACGTTGCTTTATCTTTTCCTCTCTTTCTTTCATAATTTTCAATGTATTTGGCTCACACAGAGAAGTAACACAAACGGGATCCTTTGGTTATTTTCTATTCTCAGAATTCCATTTTTTTTTCTGCATTTGGAGTAAGTTCTGGTTGACACCAAAATCCTGGCCTCTAGTGGTTATTAGCTCCCATGTTTACTTAGACACAGGTGTGACACACTTAGCTTACACTCACTTGGAGTCTTGCTGAAATGTCACACATCATGGATCCACTGGAATTTTGTACTCATAGATCAATCATTATAAATGCTATATGCAAATGAGGTGGCAGGGTAACAGTAGGGGAAATATGTACTGCATATCTCACACACATGCTCCATTGTCCCACGGAGTTTCAGGTATAAAACCCAAGTTCACAGGTATAATTAAGAATATCCAGACAGCAGCAGCAGAAGCTTTACAGCAAATGTTTCTAGAACAAGACTGTGCAGTTGCATAAGTCACATACCCATGAAGCCTGTCCTGATTGCATGGGATCTTACACTTTTTGCTGTTTTCTTTCTAACTTCAATTTAATGCCAGTTTAATTATTTTTATTCTTGTTCATTTAAAAAAACATATTTCAGTCTATAGATTTTGAGTACAACGTTAGCTGTACCCTGTACATTTGGTGTCTAACGGTCACAATTTTTCTACCCAATAATTTTGATTTCCTGTTTAAGCTAAGAGTTACTTAGCAGTATAACTTTTGGTTCTATAATGATATATCTTATTCTATAAATATGTCTTTAGAAAATGTCACATAATTTATTCCCTTAAATAAAATTTAAATCCAAGTCTATTGTAGATTGAATTGTGAACTGTAAAAATATATGTTGAAGTCTTAACTCCTAATATCTGTGATTGTAACCTTATTGGGAAATAAGGTCTTTCCATGTGTAATCAAATTAAGATGAGGTCATACTGAATTAGGACGGGTCCTCATCCAGTGATTGTTGTGTTATGAAATAAAGAAGAAGGAGATTTGGACACTGAGACACAGGAAGGAAGGGCATGGGAAGATGGAGGCAAAGACGGAATTTATGCTTCCACCAGCTGAGGAATGCCAAGGATTGCTAGCAACCACCAGAAGCTAGATGAGGCAAGGAAGGTATCTCCCATAGGACCTTCAGAGGAAGTATGCCCTGAAAACAACTTGATGTCAGACTTCTAGCCTCTAGAACTAGGAAAGGATTGATTTTGGTTGTTTTAAGCAACCCTATTTTTGCTAATTTGTTATGGAAGCTCTAGGAAACTAACATAGATTTTGGTACCAAGAAATGGGATGCTGCTATGACAAATACTTAAAAAGGTAGAAATGGCTTTGGATTTGGGTAATGGGTAGAGACTGGAAAAAAAATTGAGGTAGATGATAGAAATGCCTCTATATTTGTTGAAAGTATGGAGGTTGAAATGCTTCTGGTAAGTTCTCAAATGGAAATGAGAAACATGCTATTAGACACTGGAAGAAAGGTAATCCTTGTTATAAAAAGTCGGAAAACATGACTGAATTGTCTTCTTCTGTTGGATGGAAAGTAAAACTTGTAATTGATAAACTTGAATATTTACCTGAGAAAATGTCCAAGTAGAAGGTGGAAGGAGGGGTCTGGTTTCTCCTTGCTGCTTGTGGTAAAATGTAAGAGGAAAGAGAAAATTGAGGAAAAAAGCAAGTAGAATTTGATGATTTAAACAATTTTCAGCCATTTATATTGCAAAAGCTGTTAAGACACGCTCTTTAGAGAACAACGGTGTGGTGGGATAACTTTCTACTGGAGAGATTAGGCGTGTGACACCTGGATCCAATTAACCACCTCTGCAGAAAGCCAAGAAAAGAAATAGGGTTATCCAGGAAAGATCTGTGGAAAATGCTCATGTCTAATGGCATGGGATCTTTTGACATACATGAAAGATGCACGTGGAATATTAGAATGTTATACCACTACATACACTGCCAGCTTGGACTGAAGGGAACAGAGATGGCATGAAATGAAGGAAGGCTGTGCAACCTCTGAAATACTGCATGAGGAAACCAGACCGATAAAGCTACTTGGCTGCAAACATCTCTCATCTTTCAAGAAAAGGGATGAATGACTCTGAGTGTGGTTTAGAGGTCAGTGGATCTTATTCCCCTCTGCTTAAGGGGATGGATACCCCATTCTCCGTGATGTGTTTATTTCACATAACATGCCTATATCAAAACTTGTCATGTACCCCATAAATATATGCACCTACTATGTACCCTCAAAAAATTTGTTAAATTAATAAAAAGAAACTTAAAAAAAAGGTCACTGGGGACAATGGGGCATCTGTAGGCCCAGAGTCTGGAGTTTCAAACCACAGAGGATTATTCTCAGGTTGGGAAACTTATTGGAGTTTGCCTTACTCAGTTTTATATTTCATAGGACCCATAATCCCTTTATTCCTTTGGATTTCTCCCTTTTTTAGTGGGGAAATTTATCATATTTCTTTCCCACTATTGTATTTTGGAAGCAGTTAACTTGTTTACACAGCCCCACAGTAAAAGAGGAAATTTACCTCAGGATGGACCACAACAAGTGTATTACTAATACCTGACGTAGATGATTTAGAAAATTAGATTTAAGTCTTTCTGAGTTGATAATATTTAGATGAGATTTGGGACTTAGAGTTTATGCTGGAATGGTTTAAGGCATTAAAGAAAGATAAAAATTTGTGTGGGAGTTAAGGGTTGACTGCTATGTGTTGAATTTTGCCCCTCCCTAAAAGGGATATACTCAAAGTTCTATTTTCCAGTTTCTGTGAATGTGACCTTCTTTGGAAATAGGGTCTTTTGTAGATGTAATCCAGTTATGATGAGGTCAAGCAGGCACTCATCCAGTGAATGGTATCTTTGTAAGATAATAGAGAGGAATATTGGACACTGAGACACAGAGGAGACACATGAGAAGGAAAGCAATGGGAAGATGGAGGGAGAGGCTGGAGTTATACTACCACAAGCAAGGAATGCCAAGAATTGCCAGCAACCATCCAAAGCTGGAAGAGGCAATGAAGAAATCTTCCCTAGAGTTTTTAGAGGGAGGATGATTATGCCGATACCTTGATTTCAGATTCCTGGAATGGTGAAATAACACATTACTGTTGTTTTAAACTACCTAGTTTGTAGTACTTTGATATGACAGCCCTACGAAACTGATATAAAATCCAAACCTGAATTTTGTTGAATTTAAGACAGATTACAAATTCAGTCTTAATCAGGGCTAATACTCCCAAATCCATCCTGAGTTACAAAAGATGCCAGCAATATATCAAATGAGACATTTGTGAAGGCCCTTCTGGAGTTTGGCTGATGCTGCTGCTGCTGCTTAATTGTTGAAATCTCTATTATTCCATGTATATTGGTGGCTTTCTTGATTCAGTGCACTTTTTAAAAACAGGGTCATTTTCCAAGTCTGAAAACCATGGCTTTAGATATCTTGCAATCTTTATAGTTGCCAATGATTCATAAAATCACAAACTTCCCAGTCCTCCTGAGTCTAGGAAAATCTTCACTCTTTCTAGTGCTTATCATGTCTTTTTTTCAGGCTTGTTCTCTCCCTCTCTCTCACTGTCTCTCTCTCTTTCTCTTTCTCCTTCTCTTCCATCTCCTCCTCCTCTCCTTGCCCCCCACTACTACTACTTCTTCCTCCCCCTTCCTCCTCCTTTCTCCTCCTTCTTTCCTCCTCCTCCTCCTCCTCCTGCTCTTCTTCTTCTTCTTCCTCTTCCTCTTCTTCTTCTTCTCTTTCTCATTCTCCCTAGTACCTCTTCCTAAAGGATATTTAGCAAATCTATAGGCTGGGCACAGTGGCTCACGCCTGTAATCCCAGCACTTTGGGAGGCTGAGGCGGGTGGATCACGACGTCAGGAGATTGAGACCATCCTGGCTAACACAGTGAAACCTGTCTCTACTAAAAATACAAAAAATTAGCCAGGCGTGGTGGCACGTGCCCAGCTACTTGGGAGGCTGAGGCAGGAGAATCACTTGCACCCTGGAGGCGGAGATTGCAGTGAGTCGACAGCCGAGATCACGCCACTGCACTCCAGCCTGGGCAACAGGGCAAGACTCCGTTTCAAAAAAAAAAAAAATTCTATAATCTGTATTGTCTTTAAGCGACTTGTATTTTGGATACACCAAACATGTAAGAAAAGGGAGCCAAGGCCTTACTAACTTCTTAAAATACAAGAAGGAAAAATCTACAGAGCAAGAAGTCTTTCTTTCTTTTACTTTTTTAACAGCTACAAATATAAAACAGAGATTAACATAATAATAGACTACCCTGTCATAGTTCCATTCATTTTTAAATTTTAAAATAATACCCCCACTTTCACAGTTTTATTGCACTGTAGTTAAATAATATAACACATATGATTTTTTGCTTAATGAGAATTTATTTGTATTTCTCAACGTCTTTGTGTGTTTCCATGTCAGTGATGTGATTGACAGAAAAATGTTAACACACGCTTTAATGGTTATAGAGCATATTTGAAGAAAAAGGGTCCACAAGCTTACCCAGACATTTACACAAGTAAGAAAATCCAACATTTTATGAAACAGAGCTAAAGGATTTTCATGTCCCTGAGTCACCATGAGAATTTAGAGCTGCAGATGATACAGTCACATCGAGTAGAATTTATTCCAAGTGCAAGAATCTTTTGCCTTAGCCCACTAACTTTCTAACTTGTTGGACTGTGGCCACTTTTGCTCCCGTCCAATTCATTTTCCATACTGGAGTTAGAGTTATCTTCTTAAAAGGAAAATATACTTATAGATCTTTTCCATTCTTTCCCATTACCCTTAGGATAAAGTCTGAAATCCTAAACATTGCTTACAAATACCTCAGCTTTCAAGACACTGCCTGCCTCTCCAGTTTCATTTCTTGCCAAAATTCCTCGAGAATTCTCTCATTTATTATACTGTAAACATCTTCCTTTGTGATGGAATACACAGTGTTTCTCTCTTTCAATATTTCATACTTGCTCATTCTTCTACTGGTGTTCTTTTCATAATCTACTATCTTGATAATTTTTACCTTTATGCTTTTTGGGAAATTCTTCTGGATTCTTAGACTAGATTATATTATTTATATATTTAATTTCTGCCTATGCCTCTCAATTTCCCTCTTCCCCAATTTTACCTGTTATTAACAGCTTGCATTAGTGAGGTACATATGTCAAAACTGATGAGACAATATTGATAAATTATTATTAACTAAACTCCATAGGTTACATTAGGGTTTACTCTTTGAGTTGTACATTCTATAGGTTTTAATAAACGTATGAGACATCACGTATTCACCATTATGGTATACAGAATAGTTTCACTATCCTAAAAGTCTCCTCTGTTCCACCTATTTATTCCTTCCTCCTTCCGTCCCTGCAAATGCCTGGTAACAACTGTTCTTTTTACTCTCTCTATAGTCTTGCTGTTTTCTGAGTATCATGTAGTTGAAATAATATAGTATATTTGCTTTTCAGGTTGGCTTATTTCCTTTCGTAATATCCATTAAGTTTCCTCCATGTTTTTTTGTGGCTTGTTAGCTCTTTTTGTCACTGAGTAATTATTTATTTTATGGATATACCACAGTTTATTTATCCATTCGACCATTGAAAGGCATCTTATTACTTCTAGCTTTTGGCAATTATCAATAAAGTGGCTATAAATATGCTAGTACAGAACTTTACGTGGACATGAGCTTTTCAACTCATTTGGATATATGCCAAGGAGCATGACTCATATGGTAAAGATATGTTTTCTTTTTAAAGAAACTTCCAAGCTGTCTTCCAAAATGACTTTACCATTTTGCATTCCCACCAGTAATAAATGCTACTTCATGTTGTTCCACATCATTGTCAGCATTTGGTGTTGCCAGTGCATTTGATTGTAGCCATTGTAACAGGTATGTAATGATATCTCATTATTGTTTTAGTTTACAATTTACTAATGACTTATGGTGCATAGTGTTATTGCATATACTTATTTGCCATTTGTATATAGTCTTTGGTGACATGTCTGTTCAGATTTTGCCCATTTTAAAATTAGATATTTGTTTGCTTACTGTTAAATTTTAACTTATTTATATATTTTGTATAGCAGTCCTTTTTCAGTTATGTGTTTTACAAAGAATTTTTCCCAGTATGCAGGTAGTCTTTTCATTCTTTTTTTAAAATTATTTTTGAAACAGGGTCTCATTCTGTCCTCCAGGCTGGAATGCAGTGGTGTGATCTTGGCTCACTGCAGTCTCAGCCTCCCAGGCTCAAGGGAATCCTCCCACCTCAGCCTCCCCAGTAACTGGGACTACAGGCACATGTCACCATGCCCAGCTAATTTTTTTAAATATATTTTTTAAATAGACACAAGGTCTCGCCATGTTGTCCAGGCTGGTCTCAAACTTCCAGACTCAAGCCATCTGCCCGCCTTGGCCTCCCAAAATGCTGAAATTACAGTCATAAGCCACCACGCTGGACCTAATTTTTAATTTTTGTGAGCACATAGTAGGTGTTGAACATACCTCAACATAATAAAAGCTATGTATGACAGACCTACAGCTATTATCATACTGAATTGGGAAAAACTGAAAGCCATTTCTGTAATATCTGGAACACAACAAGGATGCCACTTTCACCCACTATTATTCAACATAGCAGTGGAAGACCTAGCTAGGGAAATCAACAAGAGAAAAAAATAAAGTACATCCAAATTGGAGTGGAAGAAGGCAAACTTTCTTTGTTTGCAGATGATATGATTTTATATTTGGAAAACCTAAAGACTATTAGAACTGATAAATTATTTTTATTATTTTAAGGTGGCTTTCACAGAGCAGAAGTTTGTAATTTTAACTGTAAGTTCAGCTTATCAATATTTTCTTTCATGGATCATGCTT
This sequence comes from Gorilla gorilla gorilla, assembly GCF_029281585.2. NCBI lineage: Eukaryota > Metazoa > Chordata > Mammalia > Primates > Hominidae > Gorilla > Gorilla gorilla. The sequence goes on from NC_073247.2 coordinate 133,516,730, forward strand.
TAGGTGTTATATCTAAAAAGTTATTGTCAAGATCACCTGGATTTTTTTCTGTGTTTTGTATTAGTCAGCTTTAGGTACCATGCAAAAATACCAAACACTGGTTGGCTTAAGCAAGAGAAATTTATTTTCTCACAGTCTGGAAGCTGGAAGTCTAAATTCAGGGTTCCAGCATGGTTGTGTTCCTTGTGATGGCTTTCTTCCTAGCTTGTAGATGCCACCTTCTTGCTCAGTCCTCACAAGACAGGGAAAGAGAGCAAGCTCTCTAGTGTCTCATCTTATAAGAACATTATAATCCTAGTAGGACCCCATCATTATGTCCTCAATTAATTTTAATTACTTCCTTAACCCAAATATAGTCACATTGGATGTTAGGGCCATAACATATGAATTTTAGGAGAAACAGCTCATGTCATAACAATTATATACTAGAATTTTGAAAGTTTTTCATTTTACATTTAGGTTTATAATCCATTTGAGGTAATTTATTTAAAAAACTGTAAGGGCTGAAGGGGATGTGTCCTCTAGTTCTATGATTAGGTCTCAGTCTTTTAGTTAGCCTGTGCCACTGGGCTATGACCTTCACAAGTTCTTCTCAAAGATTTTACACCACTTAGGTGAAATAGAAAAATTATTTGGGAACCTTCCTGTCCCACTTAAGAGGTGAAAAATACCCTGGACTTGGATATTTCCCTTCCCTTAGGTCAGTTAGAGTTCTGAACAATTCCAGTGAAATTGCTTAGTGTTTTTTTCTCCCTACCTTTGTTGACATGTAATTGACAAAAATTATATATATATACACACACACACAGTTTACAATGTGATTGATATACACATACGTTATGAAATGACCACAATGAAATTAATTACACATTCATTACCACACATAGTTACTATTGTTTCATGTGTGTGTGTATGCATAGTGTGATGGCAGATAAGACCTGCTCTCAGAGATAAGCAAGATGGCTGACTAGACACATCCAGGAGAAACATCTGCCACCAAGGGACTGGGACATTGTGAAGACCTGCACACTCCTAGAAGATTTTCAGAGGGAAGGCATTGAGAGTGGATGGAGGGAAGACACAGATGCTGGGCTGAAGAGAAGGAAGCTGGGAATCCTACAAAGAGTTACCGCACACTGGGACTTAATCCTGGTCCCCAGAGACTCCTGTGTGAAGGGGTGAGTTAAACGGGTAAGGAGCAACCCACTCTCACCATGGCCTCTGGAATCCCAAGAGGAGGAGACCCCACAAGCACCATGGACACTTGAGTTGGCAGGGAGAGCTGCTTACAGAATTGGAACGGGCAGAACTCCAATCAATGTGGGGACCATAGGGTTTGGTGTGGGAGGATCTACAGTGGAGCATGGCTGGGGATGCCCATGACCCTAGGCTCGGCTTACTCCCATAGGAGACCTTAGACATAGGGGAACTCTCAGACTTGAACTCTACAGGGTGGTGTTGCCGGTAAGATGGGCCCGGTCAGACCTGAGCACTCCTCAGTCGGCTGACCTCTCCAGGGTCCCCAGCGTGGCCACGCCTGCTTGGAGCACAGCCTCGGGTGTCAAGGGGTGATAACTCCTGGGGGCCCCACATCACAGCTCTTGCACTGGTGAACCACGCCTGACCAGCAGAGAGCTCCAGCAGAGAGTCCCCTGTAGGATACGCACCAGCCCACTCGTACCCTCCTCCAGCTACAGCTTTCCCAGTGCTGCTATGCCTGCGTGCACTCGCCCAGGGCCACCCACCATATCACTTTGCTGGTGCGTGTGTGCGGGAACGGACCTTGGCTCCCCTTCTCCCCCAGCGTGTGTGTGCAGGTGGACCATGCTGTGCCACTGCTGCCAGCATGAGTGCACCCCATGCCCTCTCTCCCTGCCACACCACCATTGCCTTTGGAGCGTTGCTGGGAGGAAAGTCTGCCAGCCTCGTTCCCGCCTGCCCCTCTCCTGCGACAGCACTGCTGCCAGCACAAAATTAGCACAGGAACAGCTGCCCCAACTCCATCCTGATCAGCCACCGCCACCCACGTGAATGTGCACAGAGGACACACACAGTCCTGTACCCACCAGCACCGTTGCCTCCGTGCCAACAGCACGACAAGCACGAAGGCACACACAGTCTGTGGCAGGGGCACCTCGCCACCCTGAGCCATGCTGCCATCACCTGCAACAAATGCCCACACAGAGGCCAGCACCCTGGCACCCACTAGCACCCTGTCGCAGCCAAGAAGCATGGACCGCACTGTGCTGCCTCTGCTGCTGATCCTGGCATGCATAAATGAGGACAGAGCCCGCTGCCACTGCCCTTTGAAGAACTTTGGCTGGCACCACCCCAGTTGTGACCAGTGGTCCAGGAGCACCTCAGCCCCTCCAGTGCAGCAAATTCCTAATCTCCAGGAGCCAAATAACAAAGCCAGGGCCTGATACCTGCTCCTCAGAGTTATAGAACCCAGTCCAGGAGTCCTGAGCTGAGCCTTGGCCCCCTAAAATCTTCAGAAACAAAGCCAGTTGACTGAACCCACCTTATACTAAAATCAAACAGTCAAGGTCATCAAATACGATAAAAGAAAAAAACCCCAAAAGACAAGACAGCAACTTCAAAAATTGAAGGCGTATCAGCCGGGAAAGAAAAGAAGAAACCAGCATATAACTCCAAAAGCCAGAGTATCTTCTTTCCTCTGAATTATCACACTACTTCTCCAGCAAGGGTTCTTAACCAGCTGGAGATGGATGAAATGAAAGGAATAAAATTCAAAATATAGGTAGGAATGAAGATCATCAAGATTCATGAGAATGTTGGAACCCAATCCAAGGAAACTAAGAATCATAACAAAACAATATGGGAGCTGACAGACAAAATAGCCAGTATAGATAAGAACATAACTGACCTGATAGAGCCGAAACACACACTACAAGAGTTTCATAATGCAATTGCAAGTATTAGAAGCAGAACAAACCAAGCTGAGGAAAGGATATCAGAGCTTGAAGATGGGCTTTCTGAAATAAGACAGTCAGACAAGAATAATAATAATAAAAAAGAATAAAAGGAATGAACAAAAATGTCTGAGAAATACAGTATTATGTAGAGTCCAAATCTACAACTCATTGGTGTCCGTGAGAGAGAAGACAGAAATGGAACCAACTTGGAAGACATATTTCAGGATATCATCCATGAGAACTTCCCCAACCTAGCTAGGGAGGCTGACATAAAAACAGATACGTAGACCGAAGAAACAGAACAGAGCCCAGAAATAAACCCATGCATATATGGTCAACTAATCTTCGACAATGGCACCAAGAAGACATAATGAGGAAAGAATAATCTCTTAAGTAAATGATGCTGTGAAAACTAGTTATCCATATGCAAAAAAATGAAATTGGTCCATTTTCTTACACATATACAAAATTAACTGAAAATGAATAAAAACTTAAATTTAAGATGTGAATCTGAAATAGTTTCTTTTGAGGGCAGGCCTTGGTAAGAACAGAATGCTCTAGGTGTATTACAAAATGGCTACCTATTATTTTTGCCCCTCCCTGCTGGAAGTATGAGGATATTTTTCTCTGATCTTCACAGTGAGAACATGGTAGGGCTTCTGGAATTAAAACTCATGAAAATATGGGCCCCTTATTGTCAGACTGGGCCCCTTTACTGTTTTTAACCCTCACATTTGTCCACACAGTGCCTCCGGCATTTTATCAATTATGGTGTAAGATTTCCTGTCTTGGTTCTGGTTCCCATGGAGGTGTCTGCTCTTGGGCTTCTACTCCATTGAGTTGTGATTCTCATTATCTACCTGTCTGTTCCTCCAATTTGGGGAATAGCACTTTGCCTTGTGACCTCACTTCTAGGTTAGCTCTAAGAAGAATTGTTGATTTTGTTTGATAAGATTTTTTCTTGTTGTAGGATGGAAGTGATGAATTCCAAGCTCCTTACATGCCAAACTGAAAACTAAAGTCTCCATTGATTACTTTTTATTATGCAATTAATGTGTAAACATATTTATTATATTAAGGGTGAACATGTTACCAAATGGTAGTCTCCTTTGATAACCTCCCCTAAATCTTCGTCCCCATGTTCACTTCAGAGATAAGCATATGGGTTTGGTCTATAACCTTTCAAATCATTGTCAATGCATTAATATATATATAACTGTACCCACGCAAGATATACAGGACTATTTACTGTCATTTTTGTTTATTTTTACCTTCTCTCTTCTTTTAATTAAACTTGTCAAAGTTTGTATTTTAATAGGTTTTTTTTGAAATTACTAAATTTTTTTGTTCTATGGATGATATTTTTTCTCTCCTTGTCTTCAGCTTCTATATGTATTAATTTTTCAGCTTGATACATGTTCATTTCTCTGTATTCTTTCTAGTTTTATATTCCAATACTTAATTCATTATTTTTAATATTCAAATACATTACTTTCTTAATAAAACATTCACTACATCAGACAGGTACTGTTTATATTGTTTACTTCTAAATACATTTTAAAAATCCTTCTTCAATTTATCTTTGATGAAAGAGTATTTTAGAAGTGCATTCTTTTAGTTTTTGTATAGAATTTATGGATCACCTTTTTAAAAATGATTGCTAAATTTTTGAATTGTAGTGTGTGGATATGGTTGGTATGATGTGATTATTTCTAATTTGTCAGGACATCCATGTGAATTTCTGCAAGTGTTCCAACTATGTTTTTTACCTTACCTTCAAATCAAGAATATGTTTTATTTTAAATGTACTCATTCATGTGATTACTCAAATCCTCTATAAATTTATTTGATTTATTTAATTATTGGTTTCTAAGAAAGATCTGCTCATGTCTCTTACCATATTGCATACTTTTTCAAATTCACCTTGAGGGTAAATCAATATTTGCTTTCCTTTAGTAAAAATATTTTGAGAATGTAAATAAATGTTCATGACTTTTATATATTTTATTTGATTTTTCTTTACCAACACATAATATTAAACTTTGTTTCTCTTAATGCTTTCTATGATAAAAACTATTTTGTCTACATCTACTTTTATGTTTAACATTTACCTGGTACTTTAAAAAATTCATTTATTTTCCACATTTTTGTGTCATTTTAGTTAGATGCCACACTTATGAAAAGCCATTCTTGAACTTTTTAGAAAACCAATTTGAAGATCTTTGACTTTTAATAGATGAGATGAACCAATTAGCGTTTTTCTGAACACTGGCTTATTTGGCTTTATTTCTGCCGTTGTATTTTGTGCTTCCCTTTAATAATTTTATTCCATATTTATGTTGGGTGATCAAATTTATTTATATTATTTATGCTTTAAGGAGGTTCTATTTTGGTGTATTTTGAGGATTTGTTTCAAGATTTGGAACTCCTCTTAGCAGTTCTTATAGTGCTGGCTTGGTAGTGGTGAATTCTCTCAGCATTTTTTTTTGTCTGGAAAAGACTATCTTTCTTTCATTTATGAAGCTTAGTCTGGATAGAAAATTCTTGGCAGGTAATTGTTTTGTTTAAGGACGCTAAAAATAGGACCCCGATCCCTTCTAGCTTGTAGGGTTTCTGCCGAGAAATCTGTTAATCTGGTAGGTTTTACTTTATAAGTTACCTAATGCATTTGCTTCACAGCTCTTAAGATTCTTTCCTTCATCTTGACTTTGAATAACCTGATGACTATGTGCCTAGGTGATGATCTTTTTGCGATGAATTTCCTAGGTGTTCTTTGAGCTTCTTGTATTTTGATGTCTAAATCTCTAACAAGGCCAGGGAAGTTTTCTTCAATTCTTCCCTCAAATATGTTTTCCAACCTTTTAGATTTCTCTTCTTCCTCAGGAACACCAATTATTCTCAAGTTTGAACATTTAACATAGTCCCAAACTTCTTGGAGCATTCGTTCATTTTTGAAAATTCTTTTTTCTTTGTCGTTGACAGATTTGGTTAATTTGAAAGCCTTGTCTTTGAGCTATGAAGTTCTTTGTTCTGTTTGTTCTATTTTGTTTCTTAGACTTTCCGGTGCATTTTGCATTTCCCTAAGTGCGTCCTTGATTTCCAGAAGTTGTAATTGTTTTTTTATTTATGCTTTCTATTTCACTGAAGAGTTTTCCTTTCATATCCTGTATCATGTTAACTTCACCTTTCTCTGGTCCCTCCTTGATTAGCTTAATAATTGACCACCTGAATTATTTTTCTGGCAATTCAGATATTTCGTTTTGGTTTGGATCCATTGCCGGCGAGCTGGTATGATCTTTTGGGGGTGTTAAAGAACCTTGTTTTGTCATATTACCAGAATTGTTTTTCTAGTTTCTTTTCTTTTAAGTAGACTATGTCAGAAGGAAGATCTGGGATTTAAGGGCTGCCGTTCAGATTTTTTTATCCCACGGGGTGCTCCCTTGATGTGTGTTCTCCTTTTTCCCCTAGGAATGGGACTTTCTTGGAGCTGAACTGTAGTAATTGTTTTTGCTCTCTTGGGTCTAGCCACCCAGTGGAGCTACCGGGCTCCAGGCCAGTACTGGGGAGTGTCTGCAAAGAGTCCTGTGATATGATCCATCTTCAGGTCTTGCAGCCGTGGATACCAGCACCTGCTCCAGTGGGGGTAGCAAGGGAGTGAAGTGGACTCTGTGAGGGTGCTTGGTTGTGTTTTGGTTTAGTGTGCTGGTTTTATGTTGGTTGGCCTCCAGCCAGCAGATGGCACTTTCAAGAACACATCAGCTGCGGTCCTATAGGGAGGATGCAAGCTTGCCCGAGGGACACCTGGTTAAGTGTTCAGGTTTCTCAGGTGGTGGGCAGGGCCATAGAGCTCCCAAGAGATTATGACCTTCGTCTTCAGCTACCAGAGCAGTTAGAGAAAGACCACTGGGTGTGGGCAGGGGTGAGCGTGTCTGAACTCAGCCTCTTCTTGGGCGGGGTTCACTGCAGCTGCTGTGGGCATGGGAGTGTGGTTCCCAGTCCAGTGGAGTTATATTCCCAGGAGGATTATGGCTGCCTCTTCTGAGTCATACATGTCGCCATGGAAGTGGGGGAAAGCTCGCAGTCACAGGCTTCACCCTACTCCCACACAGCCCACAGTCCCAAAGGCCTATCTCACTCCCACCATGCCCCATCAACAGCACTAAGTCTATTTCCAGGCAGCCAGTGGCCAGGGCTGAGAACTTGCCCCAGACCATAAGCCTCCCAGTTGAGAAAGCAAACAGACTCAGAGTTTTTCGGCATCTCAGGGAGCCTGCAAGGGTTATCCAGGTCCTTCAAAGTGTCTGTGGATTCTCTCAGCTTTCCTGGTATGTTTTTGCTGTAGTTCTTGGGACAAAAGTCCACAATCTGAGTCTCCACATGCTGCTCTGTCAATCCAAGTGGGAGCTGCAAGCTAGTCCTGCCTCCTATCTGCCATCTTAATCTGTCTCTGAATCGTAAGCTTGAGAATAGTCTTTTATGACTTACGTCCTGATATTTGGATATGCTAGGGGTGGAAGTTGAGCTTCCAAGGCCCCAAGAAGCCCCAGGTTTTGCTGAGCATAACCCATGCGATAGCTGTTATGCTTGGAGTTGTATACTATTGGCTCTACCAGGATGAAATTGCACACTGGTGACTTTACTGATTTGAGGCCTTGGAGGTGACTCTATCCTCGTGGCTCCTCTAGACATTGCCCTAGTGGGGTCTCTCTGCAGTGACACAGCCCCAGTGGCCTGCGTTCCAAGGCCCTTTAAGGCGTGCTTTGAAATGTAGGTGGAGGCAGTAATGTCCCCACAGCTCGTGCACTTTGTGCCCCCATGGAGATGGCACTGTACCAATGCTGTCACGGTTTACCATGAGTGCCTTCTGCAGGGGCAGCATGAGCCACACCTGGCTTTCTTGAGCCACAGCTGGAATGGCCAAGGAGTGAGTGCTGTACTGGAATGAGAGGAGCAGAGAGTTGAAATCATCCTGCTCCCAAGACCCTGACATTATCAGCCTGTGATAGGTGGGGCAGTCCCAAAGATTCAGGGTTATTCTTTCATTGTCTTGATGAATAGTATCTGCTATTAATCTAATACTACTTTTCTTATCAAACTAATATCCTTATTAAACAGTTGCTTAGCTATAGCCTTGGTAGGCTCTCCTGAACACACTTTTTAATTATATGGCCAGGCTGATAATTTTCTAAATTTTTATATTCTGCTTCTCTTTTGATTATAAAGTCTATCTTTAACTTTTTCTTCCTTCTCGCATTTTACTATAATCAGTTAAGAGAAGCCGCGCAGCACCCTCAACACTTTGCTTAGATATTTCTTCTGCCAAATACCCTAGTTCATCATTCTCAAATTCTACGTTACCCAAAAGTGGTAGGATAGCAACACAGTTCAGCCGAGTTTTTTTTTTTTTTTCACTTTGTAACAAGGATGGCCTTTCCCACAGTTTCCAATAAGATATTCCTCATTTTCATCTAAGGCCTCATCAGAATGGCCTTTATTATCCATGTTTGTACCAACATTTTGTTCATAACCACTTTGATAATTTCTAAGATTGAGGCTTTTTATATAGCTCTCCTCTTCTTATGAGCTTTCACCAGAATTGTCCTTAATTCTCCATTTATGGCAATACAAGCTTTTTCCAGCATTAATTTCACAACTGTTCCTGTCCCTATCCATTACCCACTTCCAAGGCTGCTTCCACATCTTTAGGTATTTGTTATAGCAGTGCCTCCACTTCTTAGGACCAATATCTGTCTTAGTGTCTTTGTGCTACTATAAGATAATAACACAAACTGGGTTATTTATAAAACCATATGTCTATTTCTCACAGATCTGGAGGCTAGGAAGTTCAAGATCAAGGTGCCAACAGGTTTGGTGTCTGGTCTTTGCTTCCAAGATGGCATCTTATTGCTGCATCTTCCACTGGGGATGAACACTGTGTCCTTACATGCTGAAAGGGGAGAAGAAAGTGAAACCACTCCCTCAAGTCCTTTTATAAGGGCCACAATCCATTCATAAGGGTGGAGCCTTCATGACTTAATCACTTTTCAATAGCTCCTGACTCTTAATACGATCACTTTAGGGGTCAGGTTTCAACATATGAATTTTGGGGCCACATACATTCAGAAAAACTTTTATAAAAGAAATACCAATTCTTCACAAACACTTAAAAAAACAAAGATAAAGGAACATTTCCCAGCTCATTCTATAAAGCCAGCATTGCCTTCGTATCAATCCAGATAATGAAATCAAAAGAAGATAAATCAATAGACCAATATCCCTTTTAAATAGAGATGCAAAATCCTCAACAAAATACTAACAAACTGAAACAAATAATATATAAAAAAATTAAACACCATAGGCAAGTGGTATTTATCCGAAAAATGCAAGATTAGCTCAACATCCACAAATAAATAAAATATTCAGTATCATTATAATAAAGGAAGGAAAATTTGTTATCTCCATAGATGCAGAAAAGGCTTTTGAAAAATTCAACATCCCTTAATGATTAAAAAAAAAAAAACACACACCTTTAAACCTAGGAATGGGAAGGAGCTTCCTGCGCCTGATAGCAGGCATCTATAAAAGCACCCATTGCTACCATCATCATCATACTTAATAGTGGAAGTCTGGATCCTCTCCCTGTAATATCAGGAATAAGATGAATATTTTGGCTCTAACTACTTGTATTCATCATTGTACTGGAGGTGCCAGCCATGGCAATTAATTAGGCAGGAAATGAATTGAAAGCATCCATATCAGAAAGGAAAAGGTAAAACTGCCACTATTTAGCATTAATAAAATAGTTCATCAAGGTTGAAGGATACAAGACCAATATACAAAAATTTATTACATTTCTATACATTTGCAATGAACACCCAAAACTGTAGTTAAGAAAATCATTCCATTTGCAATAGCAACAAAATAGGTAAAATATCTAAGAATAAATTTAAACAACTTGTGGGTTCATTTTTTTTAGTGGCATACTCTAGAAATTACAACATGCATTCTTAGTTTAGTAAACCTAAATTAGAATTTTTCTACTTCCTGGACAATTAAAAAACTTTAGAATAGGTTAACTTCATTTAATGCCCTTGCATTTTGTGTTATCTTTGTCATATTTTAATCATACATAACCTGCAAATATTTAATGTTCCACATGATATAATTATTATTTCCTTTAATGCTGGCCTGCTGATAATGAATTTCCTGGTTTTTACCTTAGAAAGTTATTATGTTGACATAATTTTAGAAATTGGCTGGGCATGGTGGCTCACACTTATAATCCCAGCACTTTGAGAGGCTGAGGAAGGAGGATTGCTTGAGCCCAGGAGTTTGAGACCAGCCTGGGCTACATAGTGAGACCCCATCTCTACAAAAGTTTAGAAAAAGAAATTAGCTGAGCATGGTGGCTCACTCCTGTAGTCCCAGCTCCTCAGGAGGCTGAGGCAGGAGGATTGCTTGAGTCCAGGAGTTCCAGACTGCAGTGAGCCATGATCATACCACTGTACTCCAGACTGGGTGGCAGAGTGAGATTCTGTGTCCACAAAACAAAACAGAACAAAACAATTTGGTTTTAAAAATTACTATACATATAATAAAATGCAAAAAATTAAATGTACAGTTTGATGGGTTTTAACAAATACATACACCCATGTAACCACTACTAAATCAAGATGTGAAACATTTCTAGGACTCAAGAAAGTTATCTCATACCCCTTTGTAGCAATCACCCCAATCTTCCAGAGTGACCACCACTCTTTTTTTTTTTTTCAGCTGAGTTAGTCTCTTTTTATTCTCTTGATAATCTCTTCCAAAGTTAACTACTTCCATTGTAGGTGAGGAAATGTATAAGACTTCATTTCAAATGTTGGCACTGCCATAAGCATGGTCTTTCCTTTTACTGCAACTCAGAATTAAAACTTTAGATTCTTGGTTTTTTTATATTCCAGTCCTAGAAGTAATTTCCACTGAAGAAGTTATCTGACGACAGTCTTATTTTTCTAGTAGTGCCTTATAACCCGGCTCTAGCTTCTCCAGGAACACTACAGATGTATTTAGCTTAAATATATATTAAACTAAAAAGTACTCTCTGAAATGAGTTTAAATGCATTTTCTTTTTAGACAACCTACATGACACGTTTTTCCTAAAGACAATGCCTCCACTCCAAGTAAGTCACAGTCAAAGTAAATGAAGAGCTCAAGATGACATCAGTTCCATTTGTCATAAGTCCTGGTGTTATGTGGATGACAAAAAGCAGCTAGTTTTGATGACAGGTGATAAATTCAAAGTAATTGCCAAATTACTAGTTAATAATTTTTCATTTCCAAATCATCCTTAAAGAAAAGCATATGTAGGATCACAGTGTCCTCACGGTAGTCCAGTAGAGCAACAACGCTGTCAAGATTCTTGTTTTCACCAGTAAAGAACTGGTAGATTTTGAAATTGCAAGGATGTGCTTGATTTGTTCAGCAACCCCTTTCATGAAAGGTTTTACTCTTTCTGATCTCTGTTCTTCATGTTTGCCTTTGATTGATTTGATTTCATGTAATATGTTATGCATTTCTTACAGTCTTCTTTTGTGAAGCTTGTTTCCTGTAAGTGATAGTGCATGACATCAACACCAGTGATAACTGTGCTTTGGGTTTCTTCACCCTCGGGGACTTCAGTAGAGGCGTTTCTACCAATGAGCGAGCCATCAATGTTATCCTCTGTCCTACTGACTATCTTCCCCTCCACCTCCAGGCACGGCCCTTTTGTGATCTCCTGGTTCTTGTAAATCTCACTGTGGCTGATGAGGTCTGGATAGATAATCATGATGGTGGCTGAAGAGAGACAATGGTGGTGCTAGGTTACCAGTGGCGTGGAGCTCAGAGCTAATGCAGAGCAGCTGGAGCAGTGCTGAGGTAAGTGGGAGAGCGGGGAGAAAAGTCCGGGTAACCATCATTTTGATGTGTATCACTGCAGCTAAATTTTGTCTTTTTTAGTCACTTATATGCATGGGAACATCCAGTTAGTAGTCTTTTGTGTCTGGCTTTCTTAACATAAAATATTTTTGTTATTCATCCATGTTGAATGTTCAAATAGTTTGTAATTTTCGTTAATGTGTAGTCTTCCGGTGTATGAATGCATACAGTTCATACATTATCTTCTTAATGGGCATTTGTGTTCGTTTCAGATTTTAGCTACTGTGAATAGAGACGTATGCAATTTTTGTCTAAGTCTTTCTTTAGACATATGTTTTTATTTCTCTTGGAGAAACAACTAAGAGTGGAATTGCTGGGTGATAGGTTAGGTATTTGTTTAACTTATATGAGACTTGCTAGATCTGTTTTCCAAAGTGGTTTATATGTTTTACACTCACACCAGAAATGTATGTGACTTCAAGCTACATTGCATTTCACTCATACTTGGGATTGCCATTCATTTTAACTTTTGTTGTCCTTGTGTGAAGTGCTTTTTTGTGGTTTAATTTGCAATTCCCAGATGACAAGTGAGGCTGAGCCATTTTTATGTTTTAATTGGCCATCATTATCTATTCTGCTAGGTTTCTAATAAGATGTACTGTGGATTTTTAAATGAAGGATGTGTGTTTTTTTTTGCTACTGAGTTGCAGTAATACTTTATATATACTGGATGCAACTTCTTGGTCAGATTTATGTATTATAAATATCTCCAAGTCTATGGTCTGCCTTTTTGTTTTTATAATAATGCCTTCTGAAGAGCAAAATGTTTTAACATTTATAGATATAGCATTTCAAGTTTTGCTTTTATGATTACTGCCTTTGTGTTCTGTTTAAGAAATCATTGCCTACCCCAAAATCATGATGGTATTGTCCTTTGCTTTCTTGTACAATGTTCATATTTTTAGTTTCTACATTTCTGTCCATGATCCCTCTCAATTTAATATTTGTGTATAGTGTGAAGCCTTGGGTTCAGTTTTTTAAAAATAAAGCCAGCCAGATCACCTATCACCATTTCATGAAAAAATACTCCTCTTTGCATTATTTTGGCATTATTCTCATTTCTGTTTAATGAACAGCTGCCAGTTTTATTATTACTATTTTTCTTTTCTTTTCTTTTTTAAAGATGGAGTCTCTCTCTGTCCCCCAGACTGGAGTGCAGTGGCACAATCTCAGCTCACTGCAACCTCCACCTCCCAGGTTCAAGCGATTCTCCTGCCTCGGTCTCCTGAGTAGCTGGGATTACAGGCATGTGCCACAATGCCAGGCTAATTTTTATATTTTTAGTAGAGATGGGGTTGCACCATGTTGGCCAGGCTGGTCTCGACCTCCTGACCTCAAGTTATCCACCCACCTGGGTCTCCCAAAGTGCTAGGATTACAGGCGTGTGCCACCGTGCCTGGCCGTATTATTACTATTTTTCTGATTGTGCCTTTTTATCCCTGATTGTTTTTGTTTTAGAAGTTTTACTGTGATCTTCTGAGATCTGAATTTCCTTGTACTTATTCTATTTTGGGTTCATAATACTCTTGAATTATGCTTTCTGTTTTTGGTTTATTGAGAAAGATTTTTGAGTATCATTTACTCAAATATTGCTTCCTCCCTATTATTCCTCACATAGCTTTGTAGGTTGCCAATTAAATATATGTCAGGAAGACATCCCCTGTTTCTCTAAAACTCTTTTCTAAATGTTCCACCTGCTTTTTTTCCTCTTTGTCACTGCATACATTTTTTTCACCTATCAGTTTAATGGTCCTCACTTCAGCTGTGTTTAACATGCCATTTTCCACATCCATTGGGTTAACTTCAGTTGTATTCTTCTCTAATTCTATAGTTCTATGTGTTTTTATAAATTTAAAATGTATGCTCAATTTTGTCACATTTTTCTTATATTTTTGAACATGTTATATCAGTTATTTAATTAATATTATATTACAAAAACTCAAAATATAGAACAACTGCAAGTTTATTGCACAGAATGTTCTTACAACCTTCACATAAATCCATCAATAATTTACATTTGGCCGCATTTGCTTTGGTGCTCTGTGTACGTGTGTGTGTGTGTGTGTGTGTGTGTGTGTGTGTGTGTGTGTGTGTGTGATTATTATTATTTATTTTGCTGAACCTTTTAAGAGTGCGTTGTGTGTATGACCCTCTATAGTGGATTGAATAGTGGATCTCCAAAATATATGTTCACCTAGAACCTCAGAATTATGACTTTATTTGGAGTTAGTTATTTGCAGATACAATTAAGATAAGGAGCTTGAAATGAGCCCTTAAAGTCAATGAAGGATGTGCTTATAAGAAACAGAAAAGGAGAAAATACAAAAACGCAGAAGGAAACCATGTGCAGTGGAGGTAGAGACTGTAATTATGGTGCAACAAACCAAAAGACACCAGGATACACCAGAAGCTGGAAGAGACAAGGAAGAAGTCTCCCATAGGGACACCAGGAGGATCATGGTCCTGCTGACATTTTGATTTCAGGCATCTGGCCTCCAAAACTGAGAGAATAAACTTGCATTGTTTTAAGCTGCCACCATATTTGTACAGTAGTCCTCCTTGCCTGTGGTTTCATTTTCTGTGGTGTCAGTTACCTCCTGCAGTCAATCATGGCTTGAAAATATTAGATGGGAAATTACAGAAATAACTCATAAGTTTTAAATTGAATGTCATACTGAGTATTGTGATGAAATCTCGACATCCCACTATATGCTGCACTGGAATCATCCATTTGTCTCGTGTAACTATAGCGTATAAGCTGCCCACCTTTCAGTCATTTAATAGCCAACTCAGTTATCAGATTGACTGTGGCAATATTGCAGTGCTTGTTTTCAAGTAACCCTTATTTTACTTAACAATGCCCCCAAAATGCAAGGGTAGTGAGGCTGGCATATTATAACTGTTTAATTTTATTATTGTAGTTGTTAATCTCTTACTGTGCCGAATTTATAAATTAAACTTTATTATAGGTATGTATGCCGAATTTATAAATTAAACTTTATTATAGGTATGTATGTATAAGAGAAAACATTGTATGTATAATATTTGATACTATCTGCGGTTTTGAGCATCCACTGGCTGTCTTGGAACATATACTTCATGGAGAAGAGGGGACTACTTTAATAATATCTTACAGCAGTCATAGTAAACTAATTCAACCCCAAAATATTTCACCATGTATATCCTGGAGCAAAGATATTCTTCAATATGTGTACAGTACAATTATCAAGTGAGAGCAGTTAACATTGTTATGGCACTATTATCTAATATACACTTCTTACCTAATTTCTCCATTTGCCTGACTAGTACTATTTGTAGAATTTAATTTATTCAATTCAGGATCTAATCCAGAATTAAATGTTGCATTTACGTGTCTTTAGGCTACTTGAATCTGAAATAGCACCTCAGTTTTTGTTTTTAAAACATTGATTTTTTTAAGAATATAGGTCAGTTGTTTTGTAAATTGTCCCTCAATTCTTCTCTGATTGTATTCTCATTTGCAGTTTCAAAACGTGTTAGAAAAAATATTATATGAATGATGCTATTTTTTTCACTGAATCACATCAAGAAGCACATGATGTTAAGCTGTCTCATCATTGGTGGTGGTAACTTGGATCGCTTGATTAAGGTGATGCCTTTCATATTTATATACTACAAAGTTAGCCCTTTTTAATCAATAAGTAATCTATTCAGAGAGAGATAAGTGAGAACTGCATAAATATCTTGGTAACAAACAAGTTTTACCCAATATTGTTTTCCTCCATTGATGATTCTTGCCTTAATCAATTATTGCCATGACAGTAGCAAAATAATATTTTAGTTATCATTTCTTGTACATGTATTAGTTTTACATAGTAAACAAAAGCGTTTCCTCCTCTCATTTTCTCTTTCTCTCCCTTCTTTCCATCTATTCTTCCTTCCTTTCTATTTCTGTCTCTGTCTCTGTGCCTCTCTGTCTCCTTTGCCCTTCTCATTGTCCGTTTTTATTTATATTTCTTAATGTGTGGATTCATAAACTATTCTTTTCAATTGCATTATAATCTGTTACTGTCGTTTTTTATTGTACCAGATTTAGCCAGTATGAGCTAACAATTTCTCATTTTAATCCAACATTTTAAATCACATGGTCTTTTTCATCTTCTCTGTTTACATATTCTTATTTACTTCCTTTCACAATCATAATCTTGCCTCCTTCTCCCAAAGGAATATATTTTCTTCTATGGGACACCAAAGATAATAGATTTTAATTTAGTTTTAGAGTTTTCCAAAATGTTTGTTGATTTAATTTTATTTTTGATTGATTATGTATTAATTGAACATGCTTCCAGTTGTCAAAATTATATAAAATGATATATACAGAGAATTGCCACTCAATCTTCTCTTCTTCCCATATTATTGTCACTTCTTGCCTGTGGTTAATCAATTTCACTGGATTCTGGTTATCCTTGCGTTTATTTTTTAAAATATGTAAGTTATATGTTATTATATATGTTTTTCCCTTAAAATTTTCCCAGATCATCCATATCGGGCCATAGAGATCTCCTTTATTACTTCCTGCATAGTAATCCATTGTGTATATATATTAGGTTGGTGCAAAAGTCACTGCAGTTTTTGCAATTACTTTTAATGGCAAAAACTGCAATTACTTTTGCACCAACATACATCGTTTAGCCCGGGAACTACTCACTCTGGGTCTCCTCTCCACTGAGGGCTGCACACATGCCGGGATGACCTGCCTGTGGAAAGGAGCTACAACTTCAGGTCTCCTGGGAGCTGTAGGTAGGTTAGTTTTGCATCGTTGATTTAAGCAATTTTCTATGTATGGGCGTTTACATGGTATCCAATAATTTGTTATATAACACATAATATCCCAATGCATGAAGGCACAAATATGTATTTTCTTGCTGTTGGTGGTGTATGTTGGGGGTGAATTCCTAAAGTGATATTGTTTGGTCAAAAGTTAAATGTATATGTAGTTTTGGGTTACTATTGGTAACTTTCCTTCCATAGGATTTGTACCATTTTGCTTTCCCATTAGCAATGTGTAGGAATGCCTGCTTCCCTGTAGCCTCCCCAACAGCTTGTGTTATCAAGATTTTGGATATTTAACAAACTTGAAGGTGAGAAATTACATTTATTAATTTGTATCTATCTTATTTTTAGTAATGTTTAATAATTATATGCTTCAGATTATTTTATATCTGAGATTTATCTATTTAATATATCTGAGATTTATCTATTAATGATTCTTGCCCCATTTTCCATCAATTTTTGGTCTTTTCTTAATTTATTTTTCTTTTCATAATGTGATTTTCCTTGATTATGTATTACAAATGTATTCTAGTTTGTCTTTTTTTTATTGACATTGCTTACAGTTGGCATTGCTATTATTTTTGCTTTGGAAAGGTTTGCTAAATGAATTCATTTTTATTTTAGAGGAGTTAAAATTTTCAGTGTTTTCTTTTATTGTGTTGCAATTTTGGATCATTATTACAAAACATTGTTTTTTAGAGCCAGATTACAAATTACCCCACATTTTCTTCTAATGCATGTGATGGCAGCAGCGGCCATCTAGAGTAGCTGCTGCAAAGGTGCTAGCTGCAGTGGGGTATGCATGACTGGGACGGCTAACTCCGCGGAGCTGGCAGGAGCTGGGAACAGGCGGGAGCTCCACCCCCTTCCAAGTGGGTGGGGCATGAGCTTTGTGCCTCTGGGTGCAACTGCAGCTGCCCAGCCATGACTGCGGACCCAGGCATCCCTGTGGTCTTGGGGACCCAGGAAGTCTCCCTGCCCCCGCAGGCTCAGAAGGGCCGCCTCCTGCTGCCTGGCCTCTCTCCACTCCCAGCATCCACTCTGATTTTGGAGGAAAGTTGTGGCTGAGCTCGGGCTCTGTCACGACCCGGCTGGGTGTGCACACACTCAAGGCAGCACTGACACGCCAGCCCCTTGCCGCCTCGGCCCCACTCCGTAATTTGGGCACTGACGAACATGGGAGGGAGGTCAAGAGGGGGCTGAGGGCGGCTTGGTGTGGGCCCGCAGGCACCCCTTGGCACGAACAGCCTGGGCACCATGAATGGCAGCAGTAGGCAGACAGGCTCCTGGGCAGAAAGGGGCACGTCCCTGGTGAAACCCCACCTTCAAGCCAGGGAGGGCCTGAAGCCTGGGGGCTGGGCTGCCAGTTGCACAGACCAGAGTGAGAACTTATGGTGCTTTTTCTGGGCCCGCCCATGGCCACCCGTAGACCAATCAGCACACTCTTCCTCCCCTGTGAAACCCATAAAAACCCTCAGAGTCACCCAGAATTGGACAGATGACAAGACAACCGGACTGCAGGGAGGAGCTACCCATTCAAGGTCTCCTCTCCAATGAGGGTTGCAGAGATGTTGGGGCAATTTGCCTGCAGATAGGAGCTACCCACTTGGGATCTCCTCTCTGCTGAGGACTACACACTTGATGGGATGACCTGCTTGTGGAGAAGAGCTACCCACTGTGGGTCTCCTCTCAGCTGAGGGTTGCACAGATGCCCGGACCACATGCCTGTGGAAAGGGGATACCCACTTTGGGTCTCCTGAGAGCTGTACTGCCACTCAATAAAGCACCGCTTCACCTTGCTTGTCTGCATACCTCATTTTTCCTGGATATGGGACAAGAACTTGGGACCAGACAAATGGCAGGACTGAAAGAGCTGTAACCCAAACAGGGCTGTAACCCCCCACCCCAACACCACTGGCCACATTGTGGGTGACGAGAAGGAAAGAAGTAGAGAAGAGCTGCAGTTCTTTGGGGATCGCAAACCTAGGAGCTCCCTGAGTCAGGGCTGTGAAACCTTCTTTAGGGCTCTGCATTTCCGGGCATCTCCAAGCTTCCAGGTGCCACCACATTCCCCGGTTCCTGAGGCAGAAGCTACTTGTGATACACTTGGTCTAGCTACAGCCTTGCAGGGAGCCGGAGCCTGTGCCAGTGCCTGGAGCTGCCCACCCCACCACAGCCAGCGTGCCTGGCTGTGCGCGGTGGCCGGACCCCACTTCTTTTGCTTATTCACACACCCCTCACCGCTCTGCGCTTGGCTCATCCTTGGCAGGCATGGGATCCGGGTGGTAGCGAAAGCCGAGTGCAGCCTGCCAGGCCCAGTGGGTGGAACAGGCTCAGCAGGCCCAAGCAAAACTTGGGCAAAAGTGCCACTGGCCACAGAGGTTGCTGGCTGGTGAAGCAACACCCTAAGGAACCTGGGAAACATGTATGGCTACATTTATATTTTACACTCAGAATTCTAATTCATTTGGATTTTTTTTTCTGTGTACAGGGAAAAGTGTGAATCCATTTTTATCATTATCTAAATGACTGTTCAGTTGTTCCAACATGCTTTGATAAAATGTCCATATTTGTCTCTGTGATTTGAAATGACTACCTTTATCATGTAGTAAATTTTACTATGTTCTTGGCTGTTGTATTTTCTATTACATTCCACTGGTCTCACTGTTATTTCTTTACCAGTATAACATGGATTCAATTGTAGAAACTTTATAGTATGTTTTAAAATCTGGTGGCACTATTCCTTTCCTATTACTCTTATTTTTATGGGTTGTCCTAAGTGTTGATGCATATTATTTATTTTTTCACATGAACAACTCCACAAATAGTTGGAGAAAAAAATCTTCCTGGTATTTTATTAGAGTTGCATTAAATTTATGCATAAACTAAGAGATAAGAGAGACATAACATCTTGTTGACATTGACACATAATAATCAAGAACAAGCAATGTCATTTCATTTTTGCACATCTTTCCTTTTTGTCTTCCAGGAGATGCTAATCATTTTCCTTATATAGTTTTTAAATCATCTTCCCTTAGTATTACATAGATTGTCATTATTTTAAAGGCTAATTCTGACAGCTTCATTATTTGGCTTCTTTGTAGGTATCTTTGTATTGTGCATATTTTTTCTTGATTTTAGATCATTTGATCTTGAGTCCTAGTATGTTGGTTAATTTTTTACATTCAATGTAAGAAGTTACTATGTGTGATAAAATATAAAGAAAGATAACTTGAAGCTTTTGCATCTGACTTATAATCTAGGGAGAGATACCTTTAATTCAGACACAGTTTGGGCTTATTAGAGGCTTAATTTCAGTCTTTCAGGTGGCTGGTCCATCTTTGGTGCATTCCTACAATACTGTAGATTACACACCTGCAAAGTAGATTATTTTACCAAGGCCAAACATCTTGACTAGTCCTAAACTCCAATCTCTGTCTCCTTTGCTTCATAAGAATGCTGAAAGCTCTGCTCATATTCTTAGCTTTCTGGCCATCACTTGTGAACTTACAAATGCCTATGGAGGAATAATTAATAGTGCCAAATGTTGGACTCATTTCTTTGTGTTTCTCTTTTCTCTGGGATTTTGAGCCTTCAGATTCTAACTTTATTTATGACTTTCAGTTGCCTTCAGAAAGATTTTTTTCAAAACACCATTGCTTTTTGAAATACGTGTAGTTTCACAGGATGTTACCAAAATAGTACAGAGAGGTACAGTATGCCCTTCACCCAATTTTCTGCAATATCTACATTTTACATTGTTAAATGACAAAATCAAAATCAGGATATGAACGTTGGTAAAATAAGTGTGCATAGTTCTTATACAATTGTGTCCAGTGTGTATATGCATGAAATACCATTGCAATCAAAATACAGAGTTCCATATTTTATAGAAACTACCTTAAGTACCTTATTTGGCTTTTCCATTGGTTCTTAGAAGTAAGGTTGATCTAATCCCAGCTGTATTATCATGGGCCAAAGCAGATCTTCTAAAATTAGCTTTATAATTTTTATTTTTTGTATTTTATATTAGGAAATTTTCTGACATTTTTCTAACTCTGAGATGATGTATATTGTGTAAAAGTTTAAGATGGAGTTTGAATAATTCTCTTTTGCTTCCCTATAGTGCCTAGTGGGGAGCCGGATAAGTAGTAGGAAGGAAAAACATAATTATTTAATGATATTTAACAGTAAGCTTCTCTCTGTAGTCATAGCTACAAAAAATGTCTTTATGGCACTGCATGTAAGCTGTAATCATCGTTTCTAGTTTACCTACACAGAAGAAATGTAGTTTAACTTATTGTGTTGGTAGATTCAAGCCAATGAATCATGATTGGCTTGTTCTTCAACGATTTTATATCTCCATATACACACACCTAAAGGGTTTCAAAATGTTTCTAAAACCACCAAATTTGAGTCACATTGTGGACTAAGCTCCTGTATCACTGTGGAAAAACTTAAATTTCATCATGTGAGCATTTACTGGTGAATACATATTAGTGGCTACTCAGCAGAGCAATGCTGCTTATTGAAACATACTTTAGGAAACACATGGTGTTATAAATGCGAAAAGTAATATTTCAGGTGGAAAATGTCACCAATAGCCATGTGGTTAGTCCAGGGAACCAGTTTGTTAGAATTGTCTAGCTATAAGAATATTAGAGTTTAATTCCATGACTTTGTATAATGGAAGGGAAGATAGAAGGAGGGGGAAGGCAGAAAGAAATTAGAAAAAGCACAGGGTAAGAAAATCAGTTCAAAGGCGTATTATCTAATGTACCAAGTCTTGGGCTTTCACATATTTTTAAATGGGATTATCAAATAAAGAGAAATCTGGACTTAGATAAGAAGAAGCTTTATTCAGAAGAAAGACTATTGCAATAGGAATAATACTCTCTGATGTTAGAAATCTGCAAGTGTCCCAAAAGCAAATAATAGAAAAGGATTTTATTTTATAGAGAGGGGTAAGCAATAATTATGGGGAAGTCAGGCAAATGAGAGGAAATAATCAGAGGGGTCTGACAGGGAGTGTGTTCTACTGTAGTCAACTGCTCTCAGGATAGTCTGGTTAAGGGAATATTTTCAGCCTTTTAGAGTTTTCTCAGGCTGAGAGCAAGCAGAGTTCAGGAGCCTGTAAGGAAAATAGAAGCCTGACTAAAGTTTGGTCAAGACAAAGCAGAAGGTAAGCAATTGAAAATTGTGGCCACCTGGTCAACAGCCAGGAGTACACAAGGATGCTCTGTTACTAAAGGCTTTCTAGTGGACAATAAATGGCCTCTTGTTAGTTATGCTATGGAAGAAAGTTATTTATTTTTAATATAGTGATAATTTTACCTAGGTGACTTCAAAAATTTATTCTAACTTGAAGAACAATTTGTTTTATGATTCAGTAAGGGTTAGTATTTCTACAAAAAAAGACAGAGTTTGCCTTAATGTACATTCCTGGACAATAAGATTTGCTCCATCATCTAATCATTTTATATAGCACCTTTCAATAAAATTTAGTAAAATTCTTTAAAAGCAAGCTTTGCAACCATCATTTTATAGATTTTGTAAATGACTTATTCAGAATTAGGCATTTCAGAATATTTATTATTTCAGACTGAACAGAATTGCTGTCTGTAGGATATATACTTCTTCCCTAGGAATGCAATAATAATAGTGTGGAAAAGATGTGCAGTATTAACATTTAGATAGGTATCATGGGAAAAGTGAAGCTTAAAATTTACCCAGTGAAGAAAAAAGAGAAAAGGTTTTGGTTAAATCTTATCAGACTCACCACTAGTCCATCAATTCAGTCAGCTTGGGAGTGCTGTTACTTTTCAAGCTCTCATGAAAAAAGAGAAAAGGTTTTGGTTAAATCTTATCAGACTCACCACTAGTCCATCAATTCAGTCAGCTTGGGAGTGCTGTTACTTTTCAAGCTCTCATGAAAAGACTTCCTGATTTGTAAAGGAGGCAAATTTATTTATGTAAATTGACTATTTGGCAGTACTTCTGCTTCTTTTAGTGTTTAGTCCCACCTCTGATAAGACAGGTCTAATTTCATTTCCATTAAAATGCAATGAAAGCACATTTATGAATTTAATAATTTCTTGCCTGAGTTTGATAGGAGCACTATAGTTGTTAGCTATGGACTGTTGTTAATAAATATTGCTTTTTTAATTAAAGTAGACTAAGAGTTACTGGCCAATAATTTTTTTCTATAGATTGTGAAAAAAAAAAAAGAATTGGTAAAAGAAATAGCAATTTGCCCAAGGGTTTGTTTAATTGGACATTCCTGCTTATCTCATTGTCAAATTATTTTTAAACCTAAGCCTTTCTATATAATTTAAATGTTGCTTTACTTTGTTTTACATAGCTTATTCATCTTCCTGAAAGGAACATGAAGAAAATATGAATTTAAGCCTTGTAACACAGCTTGGAAAGAGAAAACTGACATTAAGAATTTTATTTTAATTTTTCTTTCAGAAGTCTTTCTTAAACACTTACTTTTTTTGCTCATAATTTTTTACTCTTTTATATGAACTGCCTATGTAAATATCAATGTTTCTGTAACTTAGTATGCCTCCAGGGTCCATAGCCTTCCTGATGAAGTAGTATTTAGCTGAAGCTTTTTTGCATAATCTGCCTAGTAAACAACTGTTTGTTCTTTAACAAAAAAAAGGAAAATATATGCGAAAATTAGAAAAAAAATAAATACAAAAGGATTTAAAGATTATGAGAATCAGTGGTAACAGAACTGATTTTGATTTCCTGTTCCTGCCTAAATTAAGTTTCTGACTCATCGTTGTTCTGCAAAAAATGAATTTACCTTTTTTTATCACTTAAAATCACGATTAAATTGATAGATCAGATGAGATAAGCAAGTTTTGTGGTATAAAGAGGTGTATCTTTTGGGGCAAAATACTGAGAAAATTTATATACAAACCAGAAACAGTGGGTTGCATGAATTTAAAGTGCTAAACCAATATGTCTGCATAATTACTTAAAATATATAAATCCTGAATTTACAGGTTCTTAATTTCCTTGACAGAATACTGCCACACCTCTTAGTCAAGTCTAGCACATACCATATTTAATGGTCAACAATGAAGTGTGGATTGCATGTAACAAACCTGTACATGTACCCCTTGAATCCAAATTAGAATAAAATCGAGTTAAAAAATGCAATTAAAAATAATACAACTATTTACATAACATTTACATTTAATAGGTATTATAAGTAATTCTAGAGGTGCTTTAAAGTAAAGTAGTGTGTACAGGAGGATGTGGCTCAGTTATGTGAAATTAAACAATTCAGATTTAAAGTTGTTGGAATTTAAATTATTCTGAACCTTCAGAGGAATGTGGCAATGTAGCCTGAGTCACTTGGCATGCAGCTGCAACTTCTGTAAATAATTAGGAAGACCAAGTGGCCCAATCAAATCATTGTAACTGGTCTTGTATGGAAAATATAATCCTGCTAAACATTTCTGTCTCTGTATAACTAATAAATACCTTAACCTCCCTAACTTGTAACACTGACCTCATTCATTTGGAGTCTGTGTTTCCTGGGTGTCTGTCCTCAAGCTTTGCACTCAAATAAGCTATATGCATAAAATAAAAAAAAATAAAGGAATATGGATGCGAATGTAAAATATCATCTGGTATCAAACAATTCTGAATGCCTAAACATGACTGGAACTTCCAGTTTAATTGAAATATTTTGGATCTATTAATAAATGTGTAAACTTGCTTCCCTTTTTTATTACTTGATATGTTCAACTTTAAGCTAAAGGGATATTCTAACCTATTTCTAAATACACTCTAAATTTACCATGATTTTCAAAATTCCTATCAGTGTTGTTATGTGCAGATCTTGGCAATATTTTGCATGTGGGATAGAAATCTATTTTTTTATCAAAATATATTTTTACTGTGATTACAGTCATGATATAAAATGAAATAAATTCAATAGCTAATAGAAAATATTTGAAACATACAAGTGTACGTATGTTAAAATTCATACCAAATTAAGAAAGAAGAAAACATTATTAATTTGATAAATGTATCAAAACCATAAACCTAGAAAAAAAATTAATTATACTTAATCGTAAATATTAATAATTTATCTAAAATCAGAAATAACACAGTGTTATTTTACTAGAAGATCTAACCATTGCATTAAGATAAGAAAGGAAGAGATATAAATATTGAAAAGATTGATACAAAACTGAGAATGCGAAGACTTTGAGGCAAGATGGCTGAATAGGAACAGCTCCGGTCTACAGCTCCCAGCGTGAGCGACGCAGAAGACGGGTGATTTCTGCATTTCCATCTGAGGCACGGGGTTCATCTCACTAGGCAATGCCAGACAGTGGGCACAGGACAGTGGGTGCAGCGCACCGTGCACGAGCCGAAGCAGGGCAAGGCATTACCTCACTCAGGAAGCGCAAGGGGTCAGGGAGTTCCCTTTCCTAGTCAAAGAAAGCGGTGACAGATGGCACCTGGAAAATCGGGTCACTCCCACCCTAATACTGCGCTTTTCCGACGGCCTTAAAAAACGGCGCACCAGGAGAGTATATCCCGCACATGGCTCAGAGGGTCCTACGCCCACGGAGTCTCACTGATTGCTAGCACAGCAGTCTGAGATCAAACTGCAAGGTGGCAGTGAGGCTGGGGGAGGGGCACCTGCCATTGCCCAGGCTTGCTTAGGTAAACAAAGCAGCCAGGAAGCTCAAACTGGGTGGAGCCCACCACAGCTCAAGGAGGCCTGCCTGCCTCTGTAGGCTCCACCTCTGGGGGCAGGGCACAAACAAAAAGACAGCAGTAACCTCTGCAGACTTAAATGTCCCCGTCTGACAGCTTTGAAGAGAGCAGTGGTTCTCCCAGCACACAGCTTGAGATCTGAGAACGGGCAGACTGCCTCCTCAAGTGAGTCCCTGACCCCTGACCCCCAAGCAGCCTAACTAACTGGGAGGCACCCCCCAGTAGGGGCAGACTGACACATCACACGGCCGGGTACTCCTCTGAGACAAAACTTGCAGAAGAACGATCAGACAGCAGCATTCATGGTTCACGAAAATCCGCTATTCTGCAGCCACCGCTGCTGATACCCAGGCAAACAGGGTCTGGAGTGGACCTCTAGCAAACTCCAACAGACCTGCAGCTGAGAGTCCTGTCCTTTAGAAGGAAAAGTAACAAACAGAAAGGACATCCACACCGAAAACCCATCTGTACATCACCATCATCAAAGACCAAAAGTAGATAAAACCACAAAGATGGGGACAAAACAGAGCAGAAAAACTGGAAACTCTAAAAAGCAGAGCACCTCTCCTCCTCCAAAGGAACACAGCTCCTCACCAGCAACGGAACAAAGCTAGACGGAGAATGACTTTGACGAGTTGAGAGAAGAAGGCTTCAGATGATGAAACTACTCCAAGCTACAGGAGGAAATTCAAACCAAAGGCAAAGAAGTTAAAAACTTTGAAAAAAATTTAGATGACTGTATAACTAGAATAACCAATACAGAGAAGTGCTTAAAGGAGCTGATGGAGCTGAAAGCCAAGGCTCGAGAACTACGTGAAGAATGCAGAAGCCTCAGGAGCCGATGCGATCAACTAGAAGAAAGGGTATCAGTGATGGAAGACGAATGAAGTGAAGCGAGAAGGGAAGTTTAGAGAAAAAAGAATAAAAAGAAACGAACAAAGCCTCCAAGAAATATGGGACTCTGTGAAAAGACCAAATCTACGTCTGAATGGTGTACCTGAAAGTGATGGGGAGAATTGAACCAAGTTGGAAAACACTCTGCAGGATATTATCCAGGAGAACTTCCCCAATCTAGCAAGGCAGGCCAACATTCAAATTCAGGAAATACAGAGAACACCACAAAGATGCTCCTCAAGAAGAGCAACCACAAGACACATAATTGTCAGATTAACCAAAGTTGAAATGAAGGAAAAAATATTAAGGGCAGCCAGAGAGGTCGGTTTACCCACAAAGGGAAGCCCATCAGACTAACAGTGGATCTCTTGGCAGAAACTCTACAAGCCAGAAGAGAGTGGGGGCCAATATTCAACATTCTTAAAGAAAAGAATTTTCAACCCAGAATTTCATATCCAGCCAAATTAAGCTTCATAAGTGAAGGAGAAATAAAATCCTTTACAGACAAGCAAATGCTGAGAGATTTTGTCACCACCAGGCCTGCCCTAAAAGAGCTACTGAAGGAAGCACTAAACATGGAAAGGAACAACCGGTACCAGCCACTGCAAAATCATGCCAAATTGTAAAGGCCCTCAACAATATGAAGAAACTGCATCAACTAATGGGCAAAACAACCAGCTAACATCATAATGACAGGATCAAATTCACACGTAACAATATTAACTTTAAATGTAAATGGACTAAATGCTCCAATTAAAAGACACAGACTGGCAAATTGGATAGAGTCAAGACCCATCAATGTGCTGTATTCAGGAAACCCATCTCACGTACAGAGACACACATAGGCTCAAAATAAAAGGATGGAGGAAGATCTACCAAGCAAACGGAAAACAAAAAAAGGCAGGGGTTGCAATCCTAGTCTCTGATAAAACAGACTTTAAACCAACAAAGATCAAAAGAGACAAAGAAGGCCATTACATAATGGTAAAGGGATCAATTCAACAAGAAGAGGTAACTATCCTAAATATATATGCACCCAATACCGGAGCACCCAGATTCATAAAGCAAGTCCTGAGTGACCTACAAAGAGACTTAGACTCCCACACAATAATAATGGGAGACTTTAACACCCCACTGTCAACATTAGACAGATCAACGAGACAGAAAGTTAACAAGGATACCCAGGAATTGAACTCAGCTCTACACCAAGCAGACTTAATAGGCATCTACAGAACTCTCCACCCCAAATCAACAGAATATACCTTTTTTTCAGCACCACACCACACCTATTCCAAAATTGACCACATAGTTGGAAGTAAAGCTGTCCTCAGCAAATGTAAAAGAACAGAAATTATAACAAACTGTCTCTCAGACCACAGTGCAATCAAACTAGAACTCAGGATTAAGAAACTCACTGAAAACCACTCAACTACATGGAAACTGAACAACCTGCTCCTCAATGACTACTGGGTACATAACGAAATGAAGGCAGAAATAAAGATGTTCTTTGAAACCAACGAGAACAAAGACACAACATACAAAAATCTCTGGGACACATTCAAAGCAGTGTGTAGAGGGAAATTTATAGCAATAAATGCCTGCAAAAGAAAGCAGGAAAGATCCAAAATTGTCACCCTAACATCACAATTAAAAGAACTAGAAAAGCAAGAGCAAACACATTCAAAAGCTAGCAGAAGGCTAGAAATAACTAAAATCAGAGCAGAACTGAAGGAAACAGAGACACAAAAAACCCTTCAAAAATTAATGAATCCAGGAGCTGGTTTTTTGAAAGGATCAACAAAATTGATAGACTGCTAGCAAGACTAATAAAGAAGAAAAGAGAGAAGAATCAAATAGACACAATAAAAAATGATAAAGGGGATATCACCACTGATCCCACAGAAATACAAACTACCATCAGAGAATAATATAAACACCTCTACGCAAATAAACTAGAAAATCTAGAAGACATGGATAAATTCCTGGACACATACACCCTCCCAAGACTAAATCAGGAAGAAGTTGACTCTCTGAATAGACCAATAACAGGCTCTGAAATTGTGGCAATAATCAATAGCTTACCAACCAAAAAGAGTCCAGGACCAGATGGATTCACAGTCGAATTCTACCAGAGGTACAAGGAGAAACTGGTACCATTCCTTCTGAAACTATTCCAATCAATAGAAAAAGAGGGAATCCTCCCTAACTCATTTTATGAGACCAGCATCATCCTGATACCAAAGCTGGGCAGAGACACAACCAAAAAAGAGAATTTTAGACCAATATCCTTGATAAACATTGATGCAAAAATCCTCAATAAAATACTGGCAAACCAAATCCAGCAGAACATCAAAAAGCTTATCCACCATGATCAAGTGGGCTTCATGCCTGGGATGCAAGGCTGGTTCAGTATACACAAATCAATAAATGTAATCCAGCATATAAACAGAACCAAAGACAAAAACCACATGATTATCTCAATAGATGCAGAAAAGGCCTTTGACAAAATTCAACAACCTTCATGCTAAAAACTCTCAATAAATTAGGTATTGATGGGACGTATCTCAAAATAATAAGAGCTATCTATGACAAACCCACAGCCAATATCATACTGAATGGGCAAAAACTGGAAGCATTCCCTTTGAAAACTGGCACAAGACAGGGATGCCCTCTCTCACCACTCCTATTCAACATAGTGTTGGAAGTTCTGGCCAGGGCAATTAGGCAGGAGAAGGAAATAAAGGGTATTCAATTAGGAAAAGAGGAAGTCAAATTGTCCCTGTTTGCAGATGACATGATTGTATATCTAGAATACCCCGTTGTCTCAGCCCAAAATCTCCTTAAGCTGATAAGCAACTTCAGCAAAGTCTCAGGATACAAAATCAATGTACAAAAATCACAAGCATTCTTATACACCAATAACAGACAAACAGAGAGCCAAATCATGAGTGAACTCCCATTCACAATTGCTTCAAAGAGAATAAAATACCTAGGAATCCAACTTACAAGGGATGTGAAGGACCTCTTCAAGGAGAACTACAAACCACTGCTCAAGGAAATAAAAGAGGATACAAACAAATGGAAGAACATTCCATGCTCATGGGTAGGAAGAATCAATATCGTGAAAATGGCCATACTGCCCAAGGTACTTTATAGATTCAATGCCATCCCCATCAAGCTACCAATGACTTTCTTCACAGAATTGGAAAAAACTACTTTAAAGTTCATAAGGAACCAAAAAAGAGCCCACATTGCCAAGTCAATCCTAAGCCAAAAGAACAAAGCTGGAGGCATCACGCTACCTGACTTCAAACTATACTACAAGGCTACCGTAACCAAAACAGCATGGTACTGGTACCAAAACAGAGATATTGATCAATGGAACAGAACAGAGCCCTCAGAAATAACGCTGCATATCTACAACTATCTGATCTTTGACAAACCTGAGAAAAACAAGCAATGGGGAAAGGATTCTCTATTTAATAAATGGTGCTGGGAAAACTGGCTAGCCATATGTAGAAAGCTGAAACTGGATCCCTTCCTTACACCTTATACAAAAATTAATTCAAGATGGATTAAATACTTAAATGTTAGACCTAAAACCATAAAAACCCTAGAAGAAAACCTAGGCATTACCATTCAAGACATAGGCATGGGCAAGGACTTCATGTCTAAAACACCAAAAGCAATGGCAACAAAAGACAAAATTGACAAATGGGATCTAATTAAACTAAAGAGCTTCTGCACAGCAAAAGAAACTACCATCAGAGTGAACAGGCAACCTACAACATGGGAGAAAATTTTCACAACCTACTCATCTGACAAAGGGCTAATATCCAGAATCTACAATGAACTCAAACACATTTACAAGAAAAAAATAACCCCATCAAAAAGTGGGCGAAGGACATGAACAGACACTTCTCAAAAGAAGACATTTATGCAGCCAAAAAACACATGAAAAAATGCTCACCATCACTGGCCATCAGAGAAATGCAAATCAAAACTGCAATGAGATACCATCTCACACCAGATAGAATGGCAATCATTAAAAAGTCAGGAAACAACAGGTGCTGGAGAGGATGTGGAGAAATAGGAACACTTTTACACTGTTGGTGGGACTGTAAACTAGTTCAACCATTGTGGAAGTCAGTGTGGCGATTCCTCAGGGATCTAGAACTAGAAATACCATTTGACCCAGCCATCCCATTACTGGGTATATACCCAAAGGACTATAAATCATGCTGCTATAAAGACACATGCGCATGTATGTTTATTGCGGCACTATTCACAATAGCAAAGACTTGGAACCAACCCAAATGTCCAACAATGATAGACTGGATTAAGAAAATGTGGCACATGTACACCATGGAATACTATGCAGCCATGAAAAATGATGAGTTAATGTCGTTTGTAGGGACATGGATGAAATTGGAAATCATCATTCTCAGTAAACTATCACAAGAAGAAAAAACCAAACACCGCATGTTCTCACTCATATGTGGGAATTGAACAATGAGAACACATGGACACAGGAAGGGGAACATCACACTCTGGGGACCGTTGTGGGGTTGGGGGATGGGGGAGGGATAGCATTAGGAGATATACCTAATGCTAAATGATGAGTTAATGGGTGCAGTACACCAGCATGGCACATGTATACATATGTAACTAACCTGCACATTGTGCACATGTACCCTAAAACTTAAAGTATAATAATAATAAAAAAAAGACAAAAAACATGGATTACCCCTCCTAAAGTATATATCAAATATTGAGTCACAGTTACACCTGCTTTGGGTATAATTTGAAAGAAAATTAAAAACTTCATTTCCCATTTAAAAAAAAAAAGACTTTGAGGCCATTGTGATGAAATAAATGTATTTTACATGGGTGAAGAGCAGGAATTTGGGGGTCCGGAGGTAGATTGTTGTGGTTTGAATGTGTCCCCCAAAAAGCATGTGTTGGAAACTTAATCATCTGTGCAACACTGTTGGGAGGTTGGGCCTAATGAAAAGTCATTGGGCAATGAATGTAGAGTGAATGGATTACGGCCATTATCACAAGTGTGAGTTTATTATCTCAGTTGTGGGTTGACTATAAAAGGAGGAGTTCACCTTGTTTTACTTTCTCTCTCTCTCTCACGCTCTCTTTTCCTTCTAACTTCCACCATGAGATGGCACAGCAAGAAGGTCCTCATTAGATGCTGGCACCTTGATCTTGAACTACCCAGCCTCCAGAACTGTGAGAAATAAATTTGTTCTTTATAACTAAAAAAAAAAAAAAAAAAAAAAAAAAAAAACCTGAGAATGCTTTCCAATGATTTGATTGATCTGATGATAAAAATTTGCTATCATATTAGAAAGAATTTGCCAATGCAATCTGTAATACCTAAATAATATATTGTACTGAGAAAAATAAAGATGTATATCAAAACATATTCAAGAACTATAATTTCATTTTGGAGTAAACTGAAACAGAAATTTGGGAAAATGCTACAAAGAAAGTTGCGAAATTTATTGACAGATTTAAACTACGTTCTGAAGACCATTTTCCTTTCAATCTAAAAGTTCAAGAGTTTATTCAAGTTCTGAAAATTTATTTATATTAATTATTCAATAATTTTGTCGTTTTCATTTTCTTTCTTCACTCTTCTTTAATTCCTGATAAACATTGTGCTTATAGAATTGAACCCCTATGTTACTTATTGTTGCTTTCATATTTTTCCTCTTTTTTCCTCTCAAGGTAAATATATGTATTTCTTCAGTGTTATTTTCTAGCCATTCTATTGATTTACTTTTGTATGACGATTATGCTTTATTGTCTGGTGCTTTTAAATAACAATTTCATTTTCTTTTCTTTTCTTTTTTTTGAGACAGAGTTTCGCTCTGTCACCCAGGCTGGAATGCAGTGGCACCATCTCGGCTTACTGCAACCTCTGCCTCCCGGGTTCAACCAATTCTCCTGCCTCAACCTCTTTAGCTGAGATTACAGGTGCCCGCCCCCAGGCCCCGCTAGTTTTTGTATTTTTAGTAGAGATGGGGTTTCACCATGTTGGCCAGGCTGGTCTTGAACTCCTGACCTCAAGTGATCTGCCCGCCTCGGCCTCCCAAAGTGCTGGGATTACAGGCATAAGCCACCACGCCCGGCCACAATTTCACTTTCTAATTAAGGTTTTTATTTTGAGATAATTTTAGATTCCCATGGCAATTGTAAGAAATAATAGAAATACCATGCACCTCTTACCAAATTATGCCAATGATAAAATCTTACAAAACTATAATATAAATTATAACTGAGATGTTGAAATTAATACAGTCAAGATATAGAACATTTCCATCACCACAAAGATCCCTCATGTTATCCCTATTGAGTCATACTCACTTTCTTCCCACTCCACTTTTTCCCTAACCCCTGGTAACCATTAATCTGTTCTCCATGTCTACAATTTTATAATTTCAAGAATTTCATACAAGTGGAATTATACAGCATGCATTTGGTTTGTTTACTCCGCATAGTTTTCTGGAGATTCATACAGGTGGTTGCATGTATCATTGGTTCATTCGTTTTTATTGCTGAGCAGTATCCCATGGTACAGATAAGTTATGCCACAGTTTGTTTATTCACTCATTGAAAGATATCTGAGTTGTTTCTAATATGCGGCTACTATTATAAACACTTACGTACCAGTGTTTGTGTAAATATTTTTTCCCTTTGGTATAAATGCCTCTGGTATAAATGGAGGAAAATAGCTGAATTTTGTTGTATTTGAATGCTTAATTTTTTGAGAAATGATCAAACTGTTTTCTAGAATGGGTGTACCATTTTATGTTCCCACCAGCAATATATTATGTTCTCATATTCCTCTGAGAATATTAATTATGTTATTTAAAATTTCTCTTTTCTAAACTATATTTATTCTGGGCTCAATATTCTGTTG
Organism: Gorilla gorilla gorilla; assembly: GCF_029281585.2. Classification (NCBI taxonomy): domain Eukaryota; kingdom Metazoa; phylum Chordata; class Mammalia; order Primates; family Hominidae; genus Gorilla; species Gorilla gorilla. The sequence continues at coordinate 133,550,024 of NC_073247.2, forward strand.
TTTCAAAACTTACTGTTTTATTCTGCTGTTTTCTATCTCGTGTTAAATCATGGTTGCTTCTTTTATACTTCAGAAGGAAATATTTGATTGATTATTGTTGGTGTGTTAGAATTGATTTTCTCTGTAATTGTGTAGTCAGAGTTTTTTAATAAACTGCTTACCAGATGAGGAAGACTAAATGGAAGCTTTGTTTCTGAGGATGAAGCTAGACATTTAGAATGACAAGCTTTATTTTATAATGACTATATGAAGACTTAAAATATTAGGCCTGAGATCCCCAAAGGCCAGACTGGGGAATGCTTCACTTCAGCTATCAAACTCAATATATGAAAGCATAACTCTACCCATGGAGATAATCATTGCAATTTTGGTGCATATCTCTGTATCTGTGTCGGTGACTGTGTGCCTGTGTTTTGATTATGTGGCAGAAGGCAGGAAAATCGTCTTCCCATCTCTCTGCGCACAGGGGAGGATAGGATAAGGGTGGAAACTGGGCCAGTTTTTCCATAGTCATTAAAATTAACACTCTCATAACCTCACTTCTCACCATATTACTGAGTGGTGGAGTTGGACAGAATGAGATGACAGTGAAAACTAGCACAGTTTTTAGATAGACAGTCATTCATATTAGCTCCTCTATAGTCCCGTATTCGTGCTGACTTCAGAAATAGATATTCTCTGGGGTTTTCCCATGTGGATCAGCTCCTACTTCTACTCTAGGTAACACAGTCACCATGAACAGAGCAGGGTAAGAAAGAAACCAGCCCCATGCTGTGTGCTTTCGATGTTCCCATATCACAAACAAACACACAAATAAATAGTTAAATTTATATAGCAACTTCTGTCACTTTGCTTCTGGCAACCCTAATCAAGATCTCTTGTGGCTAACATTTAGCTCCAAGAAAAACACTTTTCCACCTATATTATCCTATGCTCAAACATGTCCAAATGCCAAAGAGTTTTGTGTACTGAAGACAGACACTGCTTCAGGGGGTGAGAAACATTTGAGTGCATTATGTAACAGGAAACTAACTTCTTTTTCCTCAAATAGCGTAAATCCAATAGATTCTTGCTTAAGGAAGTATTATTTCTCGGTAGCGTCACACATCCCTTTTCTTGCTTCTCTTTGTACTTCAAATCTTGTTTCTGGAAAGACAAACAAATCTACATGGTTTTGTAACCATTGCACAATGCAGATGAGAAAAATGTTGCTATATTAACCGTTTTTATTCCTTTTAAATTTGTGTATTTGTAGATGTGGCAAGCATTGTATTATGCTAGTTCTTTGCATTGGCAATTGGATGCACGTTAAAGGGTACAATTGCAAGTAGTTTTATATTTATAATATTATTTCATAAAATTTGTTTAAATTGTCAAAATATTCTAAAACTTTTAGCTTTGTTTAAATTTTTAACAAAAATTTTAATATTTATTAATATTTGTATTTGTCCTTTTAATGTTATAATTTTTAATATTATGGAAGAGAATAACTTTTGAAAGCATGTATAAAATAACTGTTTTAATATAGTTTATTAATTTAATTTTATGAACATAAGTTTAAGATTTGCCCATTTTGAGAATGTGTTTTATATTTTAATCTTTTGTAGCACACTATCAATAGCACAAGTCTTATATGAATATATTAATTTTAACAACATGGAAGACAGGAAAATAAATAATATGGTAGGAATATTCATAAATTAAGAAATGAGTATATCTATTTTTTATTATTCATCCAAATATCACTGACTAACCAATAGTAAGCCAAGAAGCATACATTAATAATTAAATTTATTTTTAATATTTTCCAAAATTTAGCCATATAAAGACATAATTCAACCATGCTTTTAAACTTTTTTCAAGGTAGAACAATATATATGATGTTTTATATGACAAATTGTTAGCCCAATGTGGAACTCTTATACTCTTGCCAGGCCCCAAAATTGTTAAGGGTGTGTCCAGGCTCCCATTTGATTTCTGCTTCCAAAAATGTATTCAAATCTATTTATTTGCTCTTTTTTTCTTCCTTAGTCTTTGTAGTACAAGTATTCACCTTGATATTTTCAGACATGGCTTATAAAAATAATTCTGCCCAGTCTTCAGTAAAATACTTTACTTATACCTCAAAATAAATGTTTTATAACCTTCGTTGAATTTTTGCCTGATCTTCAATTTCTTTATGATCTTCGGGACCAATGTGTCCTCTGTGTTAAACCTAGGGCTTAGGTTAAAGTAACAAAGACATATTATTGAGGGATAGAAGCCAGAAGTAGAGATATCTGCTAAGGTATGGCAGGATGAGAAGTAGCCTGCCTGAGATATCAAGAAAGAATTAGCACAGTCAGATAAGTGGTGAGTCTTTGTCAAAAGAATTTGATTGAGAGCTTGTCAAGGAGATGATTAATGAGAAAGAAATTTAAATGCTAGCTATAGTCATATTGGATAAAAACCAAGATGATGTATTGCCATAAAAAAACTCAAATTCCCAGTAAAGAACTCTCCAGTATTTATAGGAACCCATGAAATTAGTCCTTTTGAACCTGGGTACTGTTTTGACATGCCATTCAGAATACCAAGAGGGGGACTTGATACAGGAGGATATAATAACGCTTTTTACCTAATCGATGGAGCAATAACGTTATAACAACCAACAAACCTCCAAAACATAAACAAGCAAACAAGGCAAAACCCTACTTTATAAGACTTAACAGCATATAAGAAAAATGTCTCCTCTTACATTTGTATTTCATCTCTAGCTCCTCATAAACACTGAAGAGTAAAAGAGGATAGATAACTTGTATTTTGTTTAAGCTCATCTGTGGAATGTTCTGCTAACCTGATTCAAATGCCAACATTACCAGCCAGTAATTCTCATTTCTCTTTGGTGTAGGCAACTCATGGGAAAGGCCCTCTTTAAGCCTTCTTAGCATTTGGGTTATGCTGATGTCACCATAGTTTTTGCTTTTTCTCTAATGGACTACAAGCTTCATGAAGGCCTGGACCATATCCACTTTGTTTTTTGTTTGTCATTATTTCCCCATATGTATATTTGCATAGTTTTGAATGAATGAATGGTTATAAGGTCACTGACTATGTAGAATTGTAGCCCAGGGCTATTTTAATAATTAATAAATATATTTAAAGGGACAGATAATTTAATGTTCAAAAGCATTTGTTAGAGCAACTTTATTTTGGGAGACTATTATAGGCACAGTGTTCTAGTAACAAATAATACGTAAGAACAGTGAAAAAATAAAGAAGATTTAACATCTGTAAGAACAGTAAAAAAATATAGAAGATTTTAATATCTGTTAAGAGATGAAAAAACCATTCAATCCCAGTCACTGTAAGAAATGAAAAGCATATTTTTCATGATTTTTATTTACTAAATAAAACCACTTCTTAATTTGCTCTGAGTTTCTGAATCTTCAACTGCTGTAATTTGATTTAGGATCCAAAATTGTAATAGCAAAAGTGGTTCATCTGCACAGACATGTTTAGAGAATCACAGAGAAGGATCAGACACTTTGAAGTCATAGCATCCTTTTACACTTAATTGTACACTAGGGTGTACTAATCAACAACTTCTTCTCCTTCTTAAAGAACAAAGAAACTGACAGAAACAGCTCTCTACGATTAGTTCACAATTACCTTATTTCTCAGAAGGTTTTTAAAAAACAGAAAAAAACATACATTTCTAAAACACAGATGGCAAAAAAGAGAAATCTGTAGAAGTATAGAATAAGGAATTGGCATTTATTCCTGTCTTCCAAAGCATGATTTCAGGAAAAGCCAAGCAAATCACTGAAGGTCTCTTCAGGAGGCCATTATATTTTAAATAATGGATTAGGGCTAAGACTCACTGCTTTTAAGAATCATGAGATTCTCAAAATATTTTTTAAATGGGTGTGTATATCTAGTGAGAGATAATGTTAACATTATCCAGAGACCAGGCTGTACCAGCCAAGGTAGAGCATAGGGCTAGCAGGTCACTTCCAAGAGATAGGAGATTAATGATGGTTAATAACTGCAAGTTTTGATGGTAGAGTGAAAAGGCCAAGGTATCTATCTGAAAAACACAATCAAGGCTGGGGTTCTGGGTTTTGGGTTGACTTTTAGAAACTAAAGTGGCAATGGGCAAAAGATTTAGAAGTAAATTAATTATGTATACAGAGGTTGTGTATGTATGTGTAAAACAGAGAGGGGGCGTTGGAAGAAGGAATAGGATGGGGTGTGTGTGGCTGATACGTTTGCTCTGTGTCCCCACCCAAATATCATCTTGAATTGTATTCCCATAATTCCCCCGTGTTGTGGGAGGGACTTGGTGGGAGATAATTTGAATCATGGGGACAGTTTCCCCCCTACTGTCCTCGTGGTAGTAAGTCTCATGAGGTCTGATGGTTTTATCAGGAGTTTCCACTTTTGCATCTTCCTCATTTTCTCTTGCCGCCACCATGTAAGAAGTGCCTTTTCCCTCCAGCCATAATTCTGAGGCCTCCCCAGCCATGTGGAACTGTAAGTCCAATTAAACCTCTTTTTCTTCCCAGTCTCGGGTATGTCTTTATCAGCAGCATGAAAATGGACTAATACAGTGGCATTAGTCACAGAATATTGAGTTTGCAGCTAAGCAGAAATTCAGTTAAAATAAATCATAAGTGGTATCAGAATTCACAGCTGTTACCTGGGTGAGTATAGAGTTAAGATAGGAATTTTGGTTAAAATTGGGCATAAAGGAATATGTGGGAGCAGCTTTAGATCAAATGACTCAAAGACCAAGGAAGGAGGCATGTTTTGTGGTCCTTAAATATCCACAAAGTGAATTCTTTCCAACCAGAACAGAGACCATACTGTACTTCATATTTTGGATAAAATAAGGTGACTGACAAAGGATTAAGGCTGCACATGACTTTTAAAGGAGGCTGGATATTATTCCTATAATCACACTGGAAATAACCTAATACTCTAAGTCATGAATTTTCCTGACAATTTTGGGATAATTGTTTTCATCACATAAAATACTTTTTTTTCTCATTTCTTAACAAAATTTATCAGAGAATTCATTTAATTATATATATGTATATATTTTTTCTTTAAAGTTTGATTAAACAACTTTTTAACAATAACCCATTGTTGTGAACCTTGATAGATCTTTGTGACTTTTTGGAATACTGGCATTATGAAATGTAGTAAAGTTACTTATCAATTTGGTCTGTGAAAAACTGTTGTATGAGCTTCATTAGGACAGAAATTTGTTTCGCTATTATAATGAAAACTATGTTTATAAAAAGAAAAAATATCCATGTTTTAAAACATTTATAAAAATTTAGATAATATAATAAATAACCACCAATAATTTCATCATCATTATAAACAACTATTTAAATGATAATTAAATTATTGCAGTCTCCTGTGTATATCTCCTATTTTTATGTATCCTATTTCTTTCATTTCATAACATATCTTGAACATCTAAGAGTGGTATATAAGAAGAAGTAATGAGTTAAATCCTTAATGAAATACATATATAAATATACAGCAATATATATAATCTATCATATATGTATATTTCAAATATATATATCTATGTGTAAACAGTAGAGTGTGATTATGTTTTTATAACTTCCCACAGAAAAGTCAAAAACAAAGGTGGAAACAGCATTTATAGTGTAATTAGGGAAAGATCACCATCCCAAACCACAGATTCTGAAAACTTAAGATCAAGTTGAAGGACAATCCCATCATCTGTCACATATTTCTTCTAAATTAATTCCATGTAGAATTTTGGAAAAGTAAAAGCAATTTGAGTTGTCAGTGATCCTTAACTTTCGTGGATGATACCTTGGGTGGCAGAAATCAGAGAAAAGAAAAGAGAACATCACTTTGAGGCCTACAAATGCACAAATGCAAAAAACAAAACAAAACAACAACGAAAAACCTGTGTGCCTAAATGAGCATTATTTTTTAACTACTCAGTGTTTATTCAAGAGAAATGACTTGGAGGCAAAACTAGGCAGGTAAGAGAATAGAAGGAGATACCTGAATTTTTCCTTTACAGCTGCTGAGCAATAGCAACAATAGCAAGTCAATCATAAAGCATCCAAGTGGCCTACTTGTGTTTCAGTGGTATTGAACGGATTCTAAAATTAAAAGAAAAAATTTTGCTTTTTCCCATTTTGGTTTACATTTATTGAATGTAGAATCAAAATATATCACTACAGAATGCTGTCGAAAACATAAAGGATGAAATGTATGGAAGTTACAGACAATGTAGTTGTTCATAACTACACAGAGGAAAAACTAATCAGAAGAAGTTAGATATGAAAACCAAGAAGAACCAAAGCCCAAACAGTGGGATAATTGATATTTCTGATCAAACCACAAGTTAAACAGGAAAAATATATGCATGTTATGGACTGAATAATTGTGTGTTGCCCAAATTAGTAAGTTGAAATCCTAACCTCCAATGTGATAGTATTAGGAAGTGGGGACTTTGATAGGTAATTAGGTCATGAGAGTGGAGCCCTCATACATGAAATAGTGCCCTTATAAGAATAAACACAAAATAGATTATTTCTTTCTCTGCCATGTAAAGATATAAGAAGACAGGTATCCGTAAGCCAGTAAGAGTGCTCTAACCAGACGAGATGCCTGCCAGAATCTTGATTTTGGAATTTCCAGCCTCCAGAACTATGAGAAATAAATGTTTGTAGTTTAAGCCACCAAGTCTCTGGTAATCTCTTATAGCAGCTGAAACTGACAAGACAATGCATGTTTAATTTTATGATTGAATAAAACTTTCCTGAAATCAAGAGAATCTTCAGTCTGTAGACTGAAATGTCTCACCGTATATCAGAAAAGAATTAAACAAGAATGATCCCTATAAGTCTGAATTTGTTGGATGATGAGTATAAATAATTCCACAAACATCCAAAGAAGAGAAGAAAATAATTTACTAAGAGAAATAAGTCGATTTCAAAATTATCTTTAGCCACATTTGATGATATCAAAGGAAAATAGAAAAATGTCAACAGATGGGAAAACTTGATGACTCAAGAATTGTCTGCCCATTCAGAACGTGGTTCACTTGTAAAGTACAAAAAGGAGTACTTAAATATGTAAGAATAGCAATTACAATAATCACAAATATTTATCAAAAATGTCGCTTTTTAAGTGGAGCCTTAAAAATGTCCTTGAAAATGTGCTTTACCTACTAAAAATGGAACTAAAATGCATTTCAGTAATGGAGAAGTCCTGGTGAGAAAACAGTGGTGCAAAAATTTTATTCACAATGACAAAGAACAAAATGTGGTAATGATGGTTTCAAAGCACAACTTTGTAATTAAATGTAATTGAAATAAATTTTGAAAACAGCTCACAAGCGTATAGATAATAATGGCATAATAGTATTCAGAAAATTAGAATACTATAAGCATATTTCACTTTAGTAACCAATATATGAGTGAAAGGTGTATAAACATCACGACAGACATTGAGAAGACTTGATGAAATTCAACACCCATTCTGATATAAGGTTTATAGATATTTCTACTGACTAATGCTTATTTCCTTAACACTGTTTTCTAAACAAAATCTAGCATCCATACATAACGAAAAGACCACAGAGACATTTTCAATAAAATAAAAGAAAAAACAAAGATTTGTTTTTCCTCTACCTTTAACATTGTTTTGTGTATTCAAATATACAAGATAAAAATATAAGAAGTTTGAGAAGCAGACAGACAAGTTATTTTTACGTAAGAATCATCCAAAAAGCCATGTTATAAACTAGTGGAAACAGTAAGCAATAACAGTTAGATGGTGATTATAAAATTAGTATAGTATAGAATTAATAGATTCCTTATAATGCATCAAGCACAATTAAAGTTTCAAAGTCTATTGCCCATTTTTATGTTACGGTATTAATCTTCTAAAACATATATATGTGCATATGTATATGAACACAAATATTTATTTAGATAAATCTTATAGAAGTGATCTCTTTCATTTTTGACTACATAAAAGTAAAACATTATTTTCAGTTGGAACCAAATAATTTCTGGTATTGCTGTAATTATTGGAAAGTCTTCTGTATGCCAGAGTTATTGAAAGATTTCACTTGAATTCTATTTAAATATTTCCTGGTTTTATTTTAATTTTTTATGTATTAATAACATTTAAAATGTGTGCTAATGTATGATGTGAATGAGGGATTTAGATTTCTTTTACAAGTGACTCTCCAGTTAGTTTACTTAATCTACTAAATAATTGTTATTTTATCCACTGACTTGAAATCATGCCTTCATCATAGACTAAAATAAGTACAAAATAAGTTTAAGTTTATGTAGTTCTTCAATACAACAGAAGAAAAGGAAATATTACCCAACTTATTTTTTGAGGCTAGTAAAATCTTAATACTATAGAAGAGAAAACCACAGGCCACTCTCACTCTAGTGAAAACATTCTAAGTGAAATATTAATAAAATGAACCTGAGTGTTTAAAAACATATTGTATCATTATCAACTTGGGGTCACTATAAGAATACAATATTTATTCAAGATGAATTCTTCTATTAAAATAATTAAATACATTTGCAGATTAATGGAGAAAAAGCATGTGCTCACCTAAAAATGCAGAAAAATTTACAATTATTAATAATTCAGTATACATTCATGCAAAAACTATTGACAAACTAGGAATATAAAAGAATAAAAATGATAATAGGTATTTCCATACTCAATTCTGAAATGTTAAAAACATTCTCTGAAATCAGAGATAATTAAACTGAGAGCCCTAGCCAATAAAATAAGAAAAGGAAACAACGTATATTAGTATTACAAAGGAAACAATACTTATTTGCAGATGATAAGATTGTCTATAGTGAAAACCCAAATGAATTTACAAATAATATTTAATGAAAAATATAATCAGTTTCTTAAATTCAAGATCTATATAAAAAAGTCAATTGCATGTCTCTATAGGCATACCTTGAAGATATTGCAGGTCCTGTTCCAGACCACAATATTTAAGTGAATATCACAATAAAGTAAATCACAGAAACTTCTTTTGGTTTCCCAGTGCATATAAAAGTTACGTTTACACTATCCTGTAGTCTATAGCATTGTAGTATGTTTACACTATCTTATAGTCTGCAATAGCATTGTGTCTAAAAAATACCTTAATACCTTAATTAAAAGACACTTTATTTCTAAAAAAATGCTGACACAGAGATACCAAGTAAGCACATGCTGTTGGAAAAAATGGTGCTGATAGATTTGCTCCATGCAACGTTGCCACAAACCTTTAAGCTGTAAAAACTGCAAGGTCTGCAAAGTGCGCTAGAGCGAAGCACAATAAAATGAGGTATGCCTGCATATCTGTAACCTCTTTAATGTAACCTCTTTGGAAAACTGCCAATATTCACTGGAGCTAAAGAGATATGAGTGTGTGTGATGGTTAATACTGAGTGTCAACTTGATTGGATTAAAGGATGCAAAGTATTGTTCCTAGGTGTGTCTGTTAAGGGTGTTGCCAAGGAAGATTAACATTTGATTCAGTGGACTGGGAAAGGCAGACCTACCCTTAATCTTGGTGGGCACAATCTAATCAGCTGCCAGTGCAGCCAGAATAAAAAGCAGGAAAAAGAAGGTGAAAACACTAGACTGGCTTCACTTCCCAGCCTGCATCTTTCTCCCATGCTGGATGCTTCCTGCCCTCAAACATCAGAATCTTAAGTTCTGCAGCCTTGGGAATCAGCTTTGTTGCTCCCTGGCTTGCAGATGGTCTATTATGGGACCTTGTGATCATGTGAGTTAATACTCCTTAATAAACTCTCCTTCATATATACATCTATCTTATTAGTTATGTCCCTCTAGGGAACCCTGATTAATACAGTGTGTGTGTATACATATCATATAAATCCATATATTTTACACACACACACACACACACGCTTGATTGTTGAAAAACACAGCATGGGTTTGAACTATGTAGGTCCACTTATACATGGATTTTCTCCTGCTGCTGCCACCCCTGAGACAGGAGGACCAACCATTCTTCCTCCTCAGCCTACTCAATGTGAAGGCAATGAGGATAAAGACATTTATGATGATTCACTTCCACCTAATGAATAGAAAATATATTGTCCTTATAGTTTTCTTCTTTTTCTTTTTATTTTCTTAATAACAATTTTTCTCTCTAGGGTACTTATTGAAAAATCACAATATATAAAATATATAACATATAAAATTTGTGTTAATTTACTTTATGTTACCAGTAAGGCTCCCAGTCAACAGTACACAATTAATAGTTAAGTTTGAGGGGAGTCAATAGTTTTACACAGATTTTTGACAGTGCAAGGGATCAGAGCCTCTACCATCTGCATTGTTCAAGGGTCGAATGTATGAGTGTGTATCTGGTACACACGCACTCCATATACATGTTTGTGTGTATGTGTGTGTGTGTATCTTTTCTATGACCCAGCAATACCCCACTTAAAAATATATGCAACAGAAATGCATACATATATCCACCAAAGGACATGTATAAGAAAGTTCATAGTCTAAAACTAGAAACAATTCAAATATTTATCAACAAAATGGATAAATTATATTCACACAATTAAATACTATACAACAATGATGATGAACAGGTATTCTATGCAAAAATGAATACATTCACAAACATGATGTTGAGCAAGGAAGCCAGGTGTAAAGAGTACATAGTTTTTACTCTATTTATGTAAAATTTAAGATAAAATAGGCAGAATAATCTTTTATCATAAGAGTCATAATCACGGTTACTTTTGGGGAAAGTTACGGGTAATGAATGAAAGAGGCCCAGACAATTAATTCTTTAATTCAAAGTCCTGATTTAATTCAGTAGTCCTGTTCATTTTGTGAATATTTATCCAGTTATACACTTAAGATTTATGCATTTATGTGTATATGTATGTTTGTTTATATGTTTACTTATAAACATGTATTATAAATATATTTATATATTATTCATGTTTAAGTGAAACTGTAATTAAAATATAATTTAATTATATTTTAAAAATTAATTTTAAAATATTATTATATAATCAATTTAATTAATAAATTAATCATATAATCAATTTAATCAATAAATTAATTATATAATTAATTTAATTAATAAATTAATCATATAATCAATTTAATCAATAAATTAATTATATAATTAATTTAATTAATAAATTAATTATATAATTATATTTTATAATTTAATTTTTAAAATATAATTAAATTTATTTAATTAATAAATTATATAATAATTTAATTATATTTTAATTAAAGAGTTTCACTTAAACATTGCTATGGTTTGAATATGGCTCTTCCAAAATTCAGGTGTTACCAATGTGATAATGCTAAAATGTGGAGCCCTTAAGAGGTGATTAAGCCATGAAAACTTTCTTTGAATGGGATTAAGGACTTAGAGTCTTCTGGCAGCTTTAACCTCACTTGACCTTCAGCCTTCCACCATGTAAAGACACAGCATTCTTCTCTTCTGGAATATGCAGCAACAAGGTGCCATATTGGAAGCAGAGAGTAGCTCTCACAAGACAACCAAATCTGTGGGTGTCTTGACCTTGAACATCCCAGCCTCCAGAACTATGACAAATAAATTTCTGTTCTTTATATACTGTACAGTCTGTGGTATTCTGCTACAGCAACACAAAATTGAGTAAAACAGAAATAGTTCAAATGTATTTTTAAAGTTGAATGAATTACTTAAGAATATGTTTGGTTTTGCATCTTTTTGAGCACAATGTTGTCACATGTGTATGTAAAAATGCAGTTTGTAATTCCTCATAATCTTCTTTCATGTGTCAATATAAAAGATGTATTTATTTTCCTTTTGATAGACATTTAAATTGATGCTATGACAGCTCTTGATAATTTTTACTGGTGAATTTAAAAATGGGTTAATTGGAATGTCATTTCAGGTTCTCCAGTCAGCAGACACTGAAATGATTACATGACTAAGAGATTTTTGTGGGGGTAATAAGGGTGCCTGTTGAAAGCAAAGGGGAGAAAGCAGAATTGGGCAGGAAAAGCCTTCAGACTTCCAGGTATATCTATGAAAGTCTAGGCCAACCCAGTGGGGAGATTTGAAGCTGGGATTTACCATTTGAGAGACCCTGTGTTGGGCAGAAATAGTTAAGGTGCTGTAAATGGAAGTTGTCAGCTACTGCACTCCTTGCAACTGAAATGCAAGTTATTCTGAAGTGCAAGTGATAAAGTGTACCCATATGGCTGCCAAAATGTGCCAGTAGGATAATCAAAATTTTTTTTTTTTTTTTTTTTTGAGACGGAGTCTCACTCTGTGGCCCAGGCTGGAGTGCTGTGGTGCGATCTCGGCTCACTGGAAGCTCCGCCTCCCAGGTTCACACCATTCTCCCGCCTCAGCCTCCCCGATTAGCTGGGGCCTACAGGTGCATGCCATCACACCTGGCTAATTTTTTTCTGTATTTTTTAGTAGAGGCGGGGTTTCACCGTGTTAGCCAGGATCGTCTGGGTCTCCTGACCTCGTGATCCACCCGCCTTGGCCTCCGAAAGTGCTGGGATTAAAGGCTTAAACCACCGTGCCTGGCCTTAGGATAATCAAATTTTTAATTTTATAAGGTAATACTAATTACTTTCTAAATTAGTTATACCAATTTATGTACTTACAAGCAGAATGTAAGATTTTCCACTGGCCCACACCTTTTCCAATATTATAGAAATTTAGACTTCCTAAGTTTAGAAACATGTACAAAACTTTTTATATTATTGTGTTAATAATAGCAAAAATCTAAACATAACCTAAATGTCTATCAACAATAAAATGAATAAGTTGCAGTTATGATCATCCAATAGGCTCTTATGCAGCTCCACCTATCAATTTAGATAAACCTCAGAAAACATAATAATGTGTGAAAGAAGCAAGTCACAAAAATGTATACAGTATGATTCCAATGTTATAAAGGTCATAAACAGACTAAATGAAACAATATTTTGTTTAGGAACACATACATAGGTGTTAAAGCTAAAATGAAAAGAAAATGAATGATTAATTTTACATTCAGAATGTATCTGTTGAGAAGGAAAGAACACATAGGGTATTTATGGAGATAAATATATTCTATTTATATTACTTGGATTGTTTGCTTCATGATTGTATATGGGCTCATATGTTCATTTGTACATATTCTTCCAAACAAAATATTTTCAACAAAAGAAAAAGTGGTCCATACTCGCTGCTTCCTAAATATTAATGTAGCAGGAAATAGTTCACATTAAGAACTAGTGTTTCCAAAGATTACAAAAGGCTTGGAAGGACTTGGATAGCAGATTTTATGAGCACACAAGTCCTAAGATTCAAGCAGGCCTTTCAGGCAGTGCTTCCCTAAATTTTATTTGTTTACAGATCACGTAGAGATTTTGTTAAAATGTAGATTCAGCGACTCTGCCTCCTCTCACCCTCCATCCTCCACCTTCTGGTAGCCCCCAGTGTCTGTTGTTCCCCTTTTTGTGTCCACCTCTTCTTGTCATTTATTTCCCACTTTAAGTGAGAACATGCAGTATTTGGTTTTCTGTTACTGCATTAGTTTGCTAAAGATAATGGCCTCCTATTGGGTACTAGGCTTAGTACCTGAGTGATAAAATAATCTGTACATCAAACCCCCATGACATGAGTTTCCCTATATAACAGACCTGCACGTGTATCCCTGAACCTAAGATAAAAGTTTAAAAAAATGTAGATTCTGATTCAGCAGGTCTGAGGTGAAGCCTGAGACATTTCATTTCTAACATGCTCCCAGGTGATGCAGATGGATCCTAGTTTTTGAACCACATTTTGTGTTGCAGTGATTTAGAGCACTTGCTATAGAAACAGTACACAGGTGGGTTGAAGAGAGAAATCAATGTTTATCCTTTACTAAGGAAATCACAATGGTAATCGAGATGAAAGGACAGAAATAAAAACAAATCAATTAGGAATTCGAATAAACTACAATAATGACAGAATTAAAGGAACGTACTCTAATCCACTGGGAAACATTTAGGGAAACATTTATAATAGTTCCTTGAAGCAAGTTGTCAAAGGGAGGCAGGAAGCAATCTAATCTGGGCATTTGGAGAGTTGGTTAGTTTCCTTAATGTTAAATCCCTTTGGGTTTTTCCCCAAGCCCTGCAATACTAATATCTGTGAGCTCACCAATGAAAAACATGATGGGAGGGGCATTTTAATAGCAATATGCTCATTGGAAAATATTATTCAAATAAAAGGAAAAGAAGCCTGTCTGAAATAGTTTACCATACAAAATAAGTTTGAAAGAAAAAAAATCAACATATGTACAAAAATTAACAAACAAAATATCTGAAAAACACTATTAAAATTATTAGTTAGACCTTCTCCTATGCCACTATAAAACATAAAACAATAAACTTCAATTGATATTCTAATCATCTCAGATTTTGAATTCGTGAGGACTTCATTAATACAATTTAAGCGGTGACGTGCTAGTAAATGCTTAACAATCAGATCTCCCAAGAAAAGTAGATAGATGATGGTAGATAGATAGGTAGATAAGTAGATAGATAGATAGATAGATAGATAGATAAGGTAGATAGATGATAGAGAAATACATGTTAGAGTGATAAACAGAAATTTAGATATAGAAATATAGATATGTAAACATTATGAATGTTACATGTAAACATTTATTATGAATGCTACTAAAGATTTATAAAGGATGTATAATACATAATTTAAAAATAATCAGGTGTACATTACTCTGTATTGTAAATTCCTTTTATTAAATTCATTTTCCGGCAGTGCTTTTTTTTTTTAATTTTTGCTAGATCCTTGTATTTATTGCCCTATTTTGGTTGCAGGTGACTAATGACTATAGCTCTGGCATGAATGTTGATGGATGTTTCAGTTTCACTTTATTAAAGAAAAATAACAAAAATATTTTGGAGTTCACTTATTTGTTGATTATTTTGCTGAATCAAATAATAGTTTTAGAAATCTAGAAGAATATTCCTCATTTTTGTGCTATTCATCCAAAAATAAGCTACAAGCACAACACATTCCTAAGTTTAATCTGCATTATTAACTTTTCTCCTTCACTTTCTTAAATCTAAACAATTAGCAAGTTCTGATCTATAGTGTTTCTGGTTTCCATGATGCTCAGCTAACAGTGTGATGCCATTAATAAGGGAGTTGGGAAAAGATTTGTATTATATAGAATTTTCACTCTACAGACAAAATAGAAATAAAAGATTTCAGGGCCTAGATGATAATAAAAGGTAGTACAATAATTAAAAAGTGATGTTTTGAGTATTTAACTTTTCAAACATTACATATATTTTGCTATAACTACATAAAATACATATAAAAACCATGAAATGTAATTTGACAAAATAATGGTAGTTATATTAGCGTGACATTTTTTCTTTCTTTTTAAGTTTTCTGTAATATGGTTTGTTGCCTTTTTAAAAATAAACTTAGAATTTTATAACAATTTTAGATTTACCAAAAAATTGTGAAGATAATAAAGAAAACTGCTACATACCCAACACCAAGTTTCCCTTATTATTATTTTACATTAGTATACAATAGATAAACCAATATTGATGCAATGTTATTAACTAAAATCTATACTATATTTATGTTTTATTAGTATGTATCTAATGTCCTTTTTCTACCTATAGATCTTCATTTGTGAGGGGTCTGGTTTTATGTTTTGCACACATTTTGAGTTATTTGTTTTTAATTGTTCAGTTTTAAGAGTCTTTTGTATAATTTGGATGCCAGTTAATCAGGTATGTGTTTTATAAATATATTCTCCATGTTTGTGGCTAATCTTTTCATTTTCTTAATAGGTCTTTTGAAGAGCAGAAATTTTAGATTTTAATAAAATTCAAATTTGCAATGTTTTTGTTTTTCATGGATCATGTTGTAACTAAAAATTCATCAATAAATGCAAGGTAATCGAGAATTTTTATATATTTTCTTGTGCAAATTTTATAATAATTTTGCATTGTATTTTAGGTCAATAATTTATGCGAGTTAATCTTAGTAAAATTAACTATAATTTATGTGTCTAAATTCATTATTTTGCATATAGATGACCAATCTTCCTAGCACCATTATTAAAAGGAGTATCTTTTCTTCATTGACTTCCCTTCATTGTCAAAGATCAAGTAACTCTAGGTGTGTGCGTTAATTTCTAGGCTCTCTATGCTATTCCACTGATCAAGTTGTTTATTATTTTGCCAATAACACGCTGTCTTGATTATTGTCTTAACTTATGGTAATTCTTGAAATTAGATAAGTTTAGTCTTCCAACTTTGCCTCTCTTTAATAGTGTCATCTATTCTAGGAATTTTGCCTTTCCACATAAACTTTAGAGTCAATTTGCTAATATTTACAAAATAGTTTTCTGGAATTTTGAATGTGAATTCATTGAACCTATAAATCAAGTTAGGGATAATTGGCATTTTAGTAATTACTGAAATAGAGATGTTGAAGTCTCCAACAATATTGAGAATTTGTGTATTTCTGCTTTTAATACTGTCATTTTTTGTCTCACTTACTTTGTGTCTTTCAATTCTTTATAATTTATTATTCTTATATTTAAGCCCTTTTGGTGTGGTGGTAAGTTGTGAGGGGAGGGAAGTCTTCTGTAATCTGATTAAATCTGTTTCTTATGGGCCTGTGTATCTGGGCTGTAACTTTCACAAGTAATTTCTCCACTGATACTGGTCTTTTTCCTTATAGCTACCCTGGAAAGCTAGAGAGGGCTGCAGTAGTAGAATATCTATTCCTCGCCTGGGATAAGGTTCTGGTGTAGACTTTTCCCCTGATTGTAGGCATTTGTTATGGACAAAGCTCTGGGAGTATTTCACAATGATTACATTTCTCCTCCTCCTGACAGAACTACCAGGGTATCTCTCTGGTATTTTTCTGGGATTTCCCCGTGAGAATGTGGTGGGATTGCTGAAAGTAAAACTAATGAAAGTTTGGGGCACCAACTCATACCGAGGCCACCAGGAGTTTCTTACTCCCACACTGGTTGGCATTCAACCTCAAACACTTTGCCAAAATTACTATATAAGTGTTCCAACTAATACAGTTTGGGCTTCAGCAGCTTCTGTGTCATGTAAGTGTATTTTGGTTGTGACTTCCTGGTTTTGTATGATTCTCCAGATTTCAGGGTAGAGGTTTCTCATACCTTTTCAGTTTTATGATAGGTACAAGAACAGTTGATTTTAAGATTTTCAGCCTGTTATTTATTATAAGAATGGGAAGACAGCTTCCAAGGCCTGCATATGTTTGAGTGGAAACTAGGGTTTACATTTCATTTTTAATATAAACTAAATTGTATTTTACATAATTTCTGGCTTTTATTTTTACTGCTTATGTGTTTTATTAATTCATTGAATTGTGGATATATATATGTATACATGTTGCATAATCTTTACCTTTTTAACTATTTTATGTGTGCAATTTGGTGACATTAATTACATTCACAGTGTTGTGCAAACACTTGGGAAATGTTTCCAAAACGTTTGCATCAACTCACAGAGACACCTTTTACTCATTAAGCAAAAACTCCACCTTCCCACTTCTCCCAGCTTCTGATAACTTTTATTATAACGTCTTATCACTGTAATTTGCCTATTCTAAATATTTCATATAGGTAGAATCATACATTTGTCCTTTTGCATCTGATATATTTTATTTAGCATAATGTTTTCAAGAATCATTTATGGTGTGGCACATTCTGATAGAGACAGGAGGCAGCCAAGGGTTCCCCAGCAAAACTCTGCCTTCAAGCCTAAAACAGCCTGAAGGCTGAAAAACCAGATTGCTGGTCCCGGATGAAGCCTGCCCTTTCCCAGCTGACTCTTTCTGAATAATGTCCACCTGCCCACTAGGAGGATGGGGTGGAGGCATGAGAAGTTCATGTGTTTTGCAGCAGGGAGGAGTCTGGCCTCTCCTGTTCCTGTGTGGTAACCTGGGATTCAATCGGTGAGATGGGGGTCTGTTAACAGAAACTTCTCTTGCTTTGCTGAGATATTTTTTTCCTTTTTGCCCAATAAATTCCATTCCCCTTATCCTTCAAAGTGTCTGCATGCCTAACTTTCCTTGGTCATGTGACAAGAATCCACCCGTTTTTCCCTAAAACATTTTTGGTGCCCAACATGGGACTTGAGAAAGGGCGAGTACCATACAAACCAATAAATCCTTTTTTTTAATTTCACTTCTAAGCCTTTTTCTTTTGGGGCCTCTTCTGACGTAGAGAAAACTGTGTACCACCCTATGCCAATAGCGGCAGGAGCATGCAGAATGGTCTGGCAAATGGCGACTTCCCTTCTCCCCTCCCGGCCAGGGCTGGGATGCATGGCCCGAGGGTGCCCAATGGCAGAATGGCCAGTGATTCATGCCCTGCGTCTATGGAGACTTCTTCTTCCCCAGACAAGGGATCCCACTTGGTTGGACAGCAATTAAGTTTATTTCCCTGGTGGAGGAACCATTTGCATAAGAATAAGAGATTATTCCCCAGGCATCCTTTTCTTTTCTCCACCCTGTAAGCAGTTAACACAGCCCTGCATTTAAGCTGTCTTTTCCTTTTCTCCACTGGGTCAAGAGTTAACTTTTACGTGAGTTTTCTTACCAGGACCCCAACTATCACTGTTTGTATTCTCTCTGAAGCTCTATTTATGAGAAAGGATTTGTGAAGTTGGTCTTAAACTGTAGCCAATCTGGTATGCTTTGCATGACTTTCTGTATGGCCAGTAGCAAACTTTGTTGCAGGTCTCCATCTTGTTTTATGTCCTTGGGAGCATGACCTGTAACCATGTGGCAATGTTTTATTTAGCCTCTGCCATTTTACAATGGTGGCTGGATTCAATCGTGGCTCAGGGAATGAGTTTTTGTCTGGCTTGATATCTGCGTGACCTTTACTATTTGTTGATTCTCTTCCCCTCCACAAATTGTCATGGATTTTTCTTTCTCTGAGCCTTTAGTAAAGTTTGAAAGCCGGCAATATTAGCTGCTTGTTGTGGCTAAAGTTGGGTAATAGGGGATTTAAAAGGATTTTCTTAAAGAGTGATCAGCTTAATTAAAAGTGGTTATTCAAGTTACAGGTATATTCAAAAGGCCTTTATAGTTTTCTTTTCTTGGACCTTGTTTTGCTGGAAGAAGTGTTTCTTTTTCCTTTTTTTTTTTCTCAGTTGACTGAATTCTTTTTTCCATTTTGCTTTGCTATTTTTAATGCACATATGAGAGGGGAGAGACCTCTTATGGTACCCCAGGAATTAAAAATGAATGGATCCCTCTCAAAATTTGTTTTTGCCTCCCAGTTATGCCTGTTTATTAGGCCTTAAAAGTTGCATGTTTTCCTAGACTTGTCTCTTAAAGGGCTCCCCTGCGAGGCCAATAATCCAAATAGGAGATTGGCAAATGAAAGGTCTTATGGTGACTGGGTTTTCTTCTGCCTGTCTGTGTAGTTATATATGTGTTGTATATGTGATGTTTATAAAAAGAGCTCTAATTAATTGGCCTAAAGGAAGACAAGCCATTGGATCAATTTTTTTTAAGAGAAGATAAACGCTGTGGTACTTTTAGTTCATATGACTGTAATCATTGAGAAATAAAAACAATATTAAAGATTATTGGTAAAATGCAGATGTTATCAAAATGTAAATAGGTGAACTAAATTATGCAGGTCAGATATTAGGTTTGCTAAGTGTTATAAGGTTATAAAATGATTTTGGGGTTTTGAGAACCATTTGACTTGCCAGCTCTACAGTTGTTAAGGCCTGGAGACACGAATTAACCATGCCCTTAATTATGCTAGAAGGAGTCGAACCTTGGCTACAACTAACATATAATTAAAACAATTTACCAGATCTTACATTAAAGTTAAAATTGCCAGGAGTCACCATTATAACATGTGATTGAAACCATTGGAAATACTTTTACATGCAAGGTGTGTGAGAAGACTAAGATGTGTTTTTAGTAAAAGATTATAAGAAGCCATGGAAATGTAAATTATTCTTTACGGGTTAAATGATTTTTTAATTAGATAAGATAAAGCTGAAGGTTTGAACAATAATGGAAGGGCTGCAAAAAATTAATCTTGCAAAAGAAATTCCATGTTGTGCATATTGACTAAATTCAAATGGGTATTATTATATGGTTTTTCTGTAAATTGAGCATTTGAAATGAAAGCACAACAAGATACTCTTAAGGCACTAATCTGCTCTTTAGCAAAATTTATAAAAGTTATAATAGATTTTTGCTTTTTCACATTTCTAAGTCATCATTTTGACAAAATAAATAAGTTATGGTAATCTGGAATTCTATTTCATAACACCAAGTGTTTTAAGCCTAACATGTGTAACAGGCTTCCCAAAAATCAAACTTCGGTTTCAAAATTGTCTTTCATGATGCCCAGCTTTTGGATGCTACAGAGGGCCCCTGGAGTATCTAATAGAGAGGTAAACAGGATTATTTAACATGTTTAGTTACATGGGATTGCCAAAATGGTGTTCAATATTCATTAGGTTCTATTTTGCCAAATAATACTATGTTTCAAAATTATGTGGGATTTCTAAAATTCTAATGTCTGAAGTATATGTTATTAATTATAATTAATGTTGCTATGTTATGATAAACAACAGAGATAACCGAACTTCTTTGTCAATTGTGTTTCTAACTGTAACTACCCTAGACATTTTATTATTAACAGGTAATTGTCTTGTTTTGATCCTTTTCAACACATGGTTTATAATAAGCTATGGGACTCTGACCGGTGCTCTCAAATACAGATTTCTGGTAACTTTTGAGATTGTAACATTGGAATAAAGGAAAAACGTACAGGACTCATAAAGTGATAAAATGTTCATGAATATCAAGCAAAATAAGAGTTATCTAAATGGATTGAACCCATAGAAAACTGAAGCAATCTTTTTGACTTTTGCTTGGAATATTGTTGATCCTTGTTTTGTTTTTCAGAGTCAAGGAAACTTATTTTGAACTATTTACAGCCTTTAATAATTGAGTATGTTATATGCCTGTGAACAAAATTTGGAGCATATTTGTCTCTCTCTCTGCCTGGCTTCTCCAGAATTTTGAAACTAGTTGTGAGTATTCTTACCTTATGGCAATACAGTTGTTTACATCAATGCAATATGAATCCAATTTCCTTTGCAACAGGATGCAATTGGAGAAACTGCTGGTTTATCAAGGCTTTGACTGGAAGGTGTATGCTTCCCTTTAAGCGGTCAAGCTTGACTTGCAGGGCCAATAAAAGCCCCTTGGGAAAACTGGCCTCATAACCTTGTCTATGCAGTAACTGTACAGGGTTTCTGAGCTATGGTAAGTAAAGAATGTTACTTTCTGACAGGCCCTGGAGCCCATTGTTTATCTTCTGACATTAAGAAGAGAGGATTACCCATCTCTCAGGTATTTGAGGATACAAGCCCATGGCTGGGCTCAGCTTTAAATGGTCTTATCTGAGATTCCTTGTGGAAGTGAGTTCCATCAAAGCCAATCTAAAAGGCCTATGTAGAAATAGTTTTTCTTGCTGTACTTCATGCAAATAATCAGGCCAAGTATAAGCCTGAAATCTATTTTGCAAACAACTCATTCATATCATGATTTTTTTTTTAACAAAAATGAGGACTGGGGAAAGACAAATTATGTTTCAAAACATTTCATACATGTGCCATTAAATTCTAGACTAATTCATTGTTTTTAAGTTTTTGCCTACATTTTAAACTAACACTGCTTGTCCCTGTGAACCAACCAGCAATCTCTGACTGAAGCTCAGAAAGAACAAAATGGAGGGGTGATGTAAAAATCTGGATCGATATTCTAGTTCTGGGCAATTATCCTGCAAATCCTGCTGGGTGATGGAAATAAATAGGATGCCCATAACCCAGAGGTTTCCTTTTTGTGAAAGTAAGACCAAGGGAGCTAACCAAAGCCAAGCCCCATTCACCCAAATCTGAGCAAGCATAACTATAGCCACCAGTTATCTTGGCATGTCACAAGCCATCCTTTTCTGTCCCTTGTTGAAGGAGGACTCAATTCCACAGCTTCACCTTAGCATTTGGCTTATGATGAGGAGCCCATGCAACCCCCTTGAGACACATATTTGTTCCAAACTCAATTCCAAGCTTCAGGTCAAAGCCATAGGAAAGAAAACTGGATCTGGAGGATTCAGAGGCAGATGATAACTGAAGTTAAAAGGCACACTGCAGGTGAGCATGACTGATTCCTGCCAATTAAGCCAAGATTCCTGTTTCATGGATAAAGACCATACTAGCATCTATGGCATAAATGAGGTCTAGGGCTACTATGGACAGGGGAGATAGGGCATATGAGACTAAGCATGGATACTCCCATCCCCTATGCCCCTCTATTAATATGGGTAAAGGCACTGTGACACCCTTGGGTGGCACCTTTTCACAGTAACCAGGACTCAGGGATACAAGGACAAGGAAACAAAGGGCAACACCTTGCTTTCTCTCCCTCACGTACCCTTGGTATTTGCTAGAAAGAGAAGAGAACTGGGGATGCCTCGCTCCCCTCTTTCTCAATGTGTAGCCACTTATTTTCAGTCTGTACCTTTTTCAAATACATCCTGAACCTCTTGGACTCCTTTGAAAAAAATTCCTTTTTTCTTCTTTCTCCTCATCTGTCCTCTCTTCACTGATAGGTAATTGTGTCTCCGTAATATCGGACACTCCCTTTGGATGCATCCTCCAAATCAGGAAAAGTTAATTTTCCCAACCTTAAACTGGTTGGCTTAGGATTGGGCTCAGGGGAAGGGAATCCAGAAGCCTGACATGCTGGCAAAAGGGTAAAAGGTTTTTTACCAGTTGGGCCTTTGGCCCCCCTCTCCCTGTACAAACTGGTAAAAGGCCTCACAATTTTTGGACTGTTCTCTCTCCTGCCTTTTTTTCATTTTGATGTATGTTTTCTAATAATCTGAGTTGTCTCTTCTCACCTTCAGGCCATCAAACTCCAAATGGTCATGCAACTGGGGTCTCAGACAATGGCCCCTTTTGCTGGGAACCCTTAGATTGGCCTCTGAGGGAGATTGGACTGCCGTTTTCCCAAAACAGCACCCCTTGTCAACAGGAAGCAGTTAAAATCAGTGTTCATCCTTATCCTTATCCTTATTCTAATGGCAGTTAGATGTACTTCTTTAGAGGGGAAAATGATAGAGACAGGAGGCAGCCAAGGGACCCAGGTGAAACCCTGCCTTCAAGCCTAAAACAGCATGAAGGCTGAAAAATTGGACTGCAGGTTCCGGATTAAGCCTGCCCTTTCCCAACTGATTTTTTTCTCAATAATGCCCACCTACACACTGGGAGGATGGGGTGGAGCCTTGGGAAGTTCGCATCATTTGCAGCAAGAAGGAGCCTGGCCTCTCCTGTTCCTGTATGGTAACTTGAGATTCAGTCAGTGAGATGGGGGCCTGTGAATAGGAACCCCTCTTGCTTTGCTGAGAGGTGTTTTTTTTTTCCTAGTAGCTCAATAAATTCCATTCTCCCTCACCCTTCAAAGTTTCTGCATGCCTAACTTTTCCTGGTCGTATGACAAGAACCCATTTTTTTCTACAATACCAGAAGTTCATTCCTTTATATGGCTGAATAATATTCCATTGTATGTATATATAATAGTTTATTCTTCCATTGATGGATACGGCTGATTTCCACCTTTTAGCCATTGTAAACTGTGCTGCAATGAACATTGCTGTATCTGGGTCTCTGTATTTTATTATTTGGGGTATATAACTAGGAGTAGAATTGATAGGCTATATGGTAAGTATATGTTTACATTTTGGAAAAACTGCCAAATTGTTTCCACAGTTGCTGAACCACTTTGTATTCCAACCAGTAACACAAGAGGATTCCGATTTCTATGCATCCTCATGAATACTTGTTATTTCCTGTTTTATCATATTCATCTTAATGTGCTAAGTGATGTCTCCTTGTGCTTTTGTTTTGCATTGCTCTAGTGCAATAATAAATGGAACTAATGATGTTTAGAATCTTTCCATATGCTTATCACCATTTTCATATGCTCATCTCCAAAAGGGGTGGCATATCTTTTTTGGACAAATATCTGTTCGAGTCTTTTGCTTGTATTATATGTGTTGTTTTTATTTTTGTCACTGAGTTTGTAGTCCTTTATATATTCTGAATATTTAATCCTTATAAGATATGTGATTTGAAAATATTTTCTTCTATTTTGTAGGTTTCCCTTTTACCATCTTGATAATATACTTTGATGCACACACTTTTTTTTAGATTTCATTGAAGTACAACTTACCTATTTTTTCTTACATTGTTCATGCTTTTTGGTCTCATATCTAATAATCCATTGTCAAATACAAGGTCATGAAGATTTATTCTATTTTTATTTTTCATTTTCCAGTTTTAACTTTTACATTTACATTGTTGATTGACTTGTGTTAAATTTTTATATTATTTGAAATAGAATTCCAACTCCTTTCTTTTACTTATAGATATTTAGTTGTCCCAGCAACATTTATTAATAAGACAATTCTTTTCCCATTGAATTAACTTGGAACCCTTTGATGATGGAAAAAACAAATTTAGCCAAAATATTTAGAGGGGTTTATTCTAAGCCAGTATGAGTGACTGTGGCCTGGGGATACACAGTCTGAAGAGGTCCTGATAAAATGCACCCTAGGTAGTCAGGTTACAGTTTGGTTTTATATATTTGAGGGAGACAGAAATTGCAGGCAAAATCATAAATCACATAAGAGGTATACATTAGTTTGGCCTAAAAAGGCAAGACATGTTGAAGTGAGGGCTTACAAGTCATAGGTGGGTTTAGGGATTCTTTAGTTTGAGATTGGTTGAAAGCGTTAAGCTTTGTTTAAGTACTTGGAGTTAGTAGAAATGAATGCTTAAGATAAGATAAGAGGGTCTGTTATCTGTCATGTGATGCCATGCTAAACCCAGGTTGGAAAGTAAGCCACAATATACTGGGTCAAAAAAGATCTGTTTAATAAAATATTTATGATTCATAAGGTGAGACTTCCCCGGCCACTTATAAAGGAATTTGAGAAAGAAAATAAAAGGTCACAGTTTGGTCCTCACCTTGTTAAAAATCAATTGGCTTCATATGCATGAATTATTTTTAGATCTCAATTATGTCACATTGGTCTACATAACTATCCTTATGCTGGTATTTTGCTATTTTGAATAGTGTAGCTTTCTAGTAAGTTTAAAACTGGGAAGTGTTTGTCCTCCAACCTTGTTCCTTTTCAAGATTTTCTTGGCTATTTGGGGCCCCTTGAAATTCCATATGAATGTGAGGATCAGCTTCACTGT
Source organism: Gorilla gorilla gorilla (assembly GCF_029281585.2). NCBI lineage: Eukaryota > Metazoa > Chordata > Mammalia > Primates > Hominidae > Gorilla > Gorilla gorilla. Next base: position 133,575,416 of record NC_073247.2, read on the forward strand.
TATGGCCAAAAAAAAAAGAAGTGTGTTGGAATTTTTATAGCAATGCTCATCTCAGATTGTTTATTACTGGTGTATAGAAAAAAACCCTGAATTATGCAAATTGATTTTGTACCCTTCAACTTTGTTGCATTAACTTCCAGCTCTAGTAGCTTTCTTATGGATTTGTTGGCATTTCATATACGTAGTGACAAAGACTCTCTTTGACCAAACTTGAATCTGATAGATATAAATCGAAGTCTCCAACTGTTACTGTATAGCTCTATTTCTCCAGTTTTGGCAATGTTTCCTTCATATATTTTGGGGTAGTGTTGGTTGGTACATATATGCTTATAATTGTTATATCTTCTTAGTGAATGAACACTTTTATCAATATATAATGTTCTTCTTTGTCTTCTGTAAAAGTTTTTTATTTCAAGTCTCTTTATTCTGATATAAGTGTAAGAATTACTCTTCTCTTTTGATTGCTATTTGCTTGGAATATCTTTTTCCATCCTTTTAATTTCAATCTATTTTTATCTTTGTATCTAAGGGGAGTTTCTTGTGGATAGTACATAGTTAGATAATGTTTTCTTTTATCTGTTTTTTCATTCTCTGCCTTTTATTTGGTGAGTTTTGTCAATTTACATTTAAAATAATTACTGACAAGGAATAAATTATTTCTACCAATCCAATGTATGTTTTCTGTTTGTCTTATACCAATTTTTTTGTCCCTCATTTCCTCCATTAAAGCCTTTTTTGTATATGATTTTTCTGGTGAGTGATTTTGATTCCATTCTCATTTCTATTTCTGTGTATATATTTTTAGATATTTTCTTTGTTGTTGCCTTTCTTAGGATATTTAACATCTTAATTTTTCAACAATCTAGTTTTAGTTAATACAAGCTTAACTTCAAGAGCATACACAATGTCTACTCTTATACATTTCTGTCCCCTTCCTATATGTTGTTTATGTAAATTACATGTTCTACATAAGTGTTCAATAACATAGATATATAATCATTTTTATGAATTTATCTTTAAATCCTGTACAAATTAAAAAGTACAATTAAAACACAAAATACAATAATATCAGCTTTAATTTTTCTCATGTATTCACCTTTACTGGAGATCTTTATATTTCATGCAGTATAGAGTTACTGTCCAGCATCCTTTCGTTTCAACTTGAAATATTATCTTTTGGATTTCTTGTAGGGCAGCTCTCATGATAACTAACAAACTACCATAACTTTTGTTTATATGTGAATGTCTTAATATTTCCCATTTTCTGGAAGTCTCATTTTTCAAATATAAAATTCTTTCTTGACATTTTTTTTCTTTCAACCCTTTAAATATTTCATTACACTTTCTATTGCCTTCCCGGTTTCTAATGAAAATACAACTGTTTCTGTTATTGAAGTTCTTCCATACATAATGAGTTGGTTCTCTCCTGCTGCTTTCAATATTCTCTTTTGGTTTTTGTTTGGTATTTATGCCAATTTGATGGTGTTTCTCACTATGGATCTCTGAGCTTACCTTAAAGTTTCCTGAGCTTCTTGACTATGGAGATTTATATCTATCAAATTTGGGAAGTTTTAACCCATTATATTTTAAGAAATATTCTCTTTCCCCTTTCTCTGTCTTTTCTTTTTCTGGAACTCCTAAAATGTATATGATATTTCACTTGATGGTATTCCACAGTTCTCTTAAGCTCTTTTAACTTTTCTTCACTTTCTTTTCTCTTTCTTCTCCTCGGACTAAATAATTTCAATGGGCCTATATTCAAAGTTGCTTATTTTTTTCTTCTGACTACTGAAATCTGCTGTTGAATTCCTCTAATAATTTTGAAAATTTTAATCATTTTACTTTTATTCTCCAGATTTTCTGTTTGGTTAATTTTTATAATTTAAATGTGTTTGTGGATACTCTCATTTCTCATTCTGATTTCCTTGATTGATTGTTGTCTTTGTTTTCATTTAGCTATTTGAGCATATTTTTAAAAGTTGTCATGAAATCTTTATCTATTAATATCAATATGTGGGCTTCCTCTGGATGGTTTCTCTCAGTTTATTTTGTTCCCTTAAATGGTCCATACTTTCCTGATACTTTGTATGCCTTGTTATTTTTTGTTGCAAACTGGATATTTGAATATTATAGTAACTCTGGAAATAAAATTCCTGCCAATTTCCCAGGTTTGCTGGGTTCATTAAGTGTTGCAGGCTGTAGTAGTCTTTTGATTAATGAGTTTTTTTAAGTATTTTGAAATGTATGTATTTTTGTGTGTGTGGTTACTGAAATGTCTATTCATTTAGCTGTGTTCAGCTAATGTTTACAGAGACTTTCCTGAATGCCACAGACTAAAAAATAAAATAAAATAAACACCTCTCTGAGTCATTGCAGATTGTCATTTGGTTAGAGTTCTCTAACATTTATCCAGGTTTGGGCTTGTACTGAGCCTATCACTCAGCTCAAATTAAGTTTAGGGTCTTGTCAAGTCTTTGAGCATGTGTCTTGTCCTGGACTTGCATATGGCTTTATAAATTCTCCCATAAACATGTTTGCTTTTGAACAACCTAATTTCCCAAAGAACAGCTCTCCCTAGATTTTTCCCCAAGAATTTACATGGCCTATTCTGTGTCTTAATTTTACTCTTTTGTCCCAGGATTCTGCAGTTGTTTATTTACCTTACAATGTTGTCAAGTGATGACCACCACTTTTGTGGCCTGAGTTCTGAGTTAGTTACAAGCACCTTTTGTCCGTACTTTAGGTAATTCCCAGAGAAGTTAAAGCAGACACACAATAATTTGTGAGTAAGGCACACTTTGCTTCTTTTGTAACTTGGTACAGGGTCCCACACTAGAAGGCAGGTTGCTGTATTCCAGCCTCTTGCTGAGCTGGGGAGCATATGGGGAAAGGGCAAGTGAAATGCAACCAATGTTTTATACCATTTTTAAGTAAGTTATCTTTTTCTTGATTTAGTGTTTGACTCCTATAAAACTTTTATTTTTCTAGAGTTATGACGAAGTTGGTTCTGACAGCTTTTCCTTGCCTTTTGGTATTGCTGTGAGGACGATGGCAACTTGGAGTAATTGGTGCCATTTTGCTGATGTCACTCCTACATAATTTAATTTTAAATAATGAGAACAGTGAGTTCACACATTTTATGAAAATTTACATTCAACTCCCATGAGCTGACTTGAACCAGTTTCAGCACACCTCTGAGTATAAACTTATTTAAACACGCATTAGCTATACTTTGAATTGGAGCATACTATCCAAGCAAAACCATGACAATTGCCCTCAAAGAATCTTTATTGTTAAAAAAAATTTACTCTACATAGGGCATTGTGACATAGACATTAAAAAGAATAAAATGTAAAATTTCTAGGAACTTTAATCTGTTATTGATATTTTCATAAATCATCCTAAATATTCTCCTGATTATAGCATTCTGGTCCTTGGTTCCATCTTAATTTCTTTCTTTCTTTTTAGTGTGTAATAGTTCTATCATCTTTTCCTAATCAGAACTTTTTTTTCTCCACATGATAAATTCAACCACACCCTGGGTTTCACGTCTTATAGCTAGACGCCCCAATTCTCTGCTTAAATCACAAAACTATTTGGGAATAGTATGCTGTCTTTCTCTCAATTTTTTGTGTTCTTGACTGGAATCCAGTAGTACTGCTTTTATATCAATTCTAAAATTAGCCATTTTTAAATGGCTGAAATATACCCTAGTGCAATTTTCAGTCAACAAGAGGGTTTAAGCAGCTTTGTTATATATTTTAAGAATGGGTGGCTGACCATGCTAAAATATTATTTTCTTACAGTGAAGGATTTATACAGTCAATTTATATATTATTGGTTGAAAAATAATCTTGACTTTTTAAATGAACATGTCTCATCTGTTGTACAAATTCCTATGAAACTTACAGGGAAAAGCAAAGGTGTCACTCCTATACTGTTCATATTTTAGTGGTACATCTTAAATAATGGGAGAAAATGATTATTGACCTGGATTTGAATCAGAGGCAACCAATCATTCATTGAATATGTAAAGCCTAGTGATGTGCTGCTTTTGATTTGCTAATTAGATATTACCAAAAAAGGTAAGATTAAATAAGAACAAAACTACGTACCATACCACCAAGTTTAGGTTTTCATATCATTTCAAAACTTAGAATAAATAGAGTGATTTATATAATAGATACAAAAATATAAAAATAACAATCACTCCCGTCTATCCTCCAGTCACTCCTGTCACTATTGTTTTGATTTCAGTGATTGCCAAAATGTATACATTGGTATAAGCTCTATTTTTGGATATATTTTTCTGTCTCAAGTAAAAATCACTGAGGCATAGAAATTTTTCATTTATTCACTGATTTGAAAATAATAATACATAGTGATTTAGCAGCATGTCAAAGGAGTATACAGTGCAGTCGCTTTCCAAGCTATAATTGCATGCAGTGCTTCAGTGTGAAGCAATTTGCTTTTAAACATGAGACAGCATATGGCTCAAGGAGAGAGAGTTCATGTTAGAAGGTATTATCTCTATTTGTCATTCTGGAATCTCTCCAAAACCTTCTCTATATCCTCTAAAAAAGCAGGATATTGATCATAAAGCTACCATAGACCAATGTGTCTATGTCTACAGGATCACCTCAAAATTCATTGGAAAATAAGAAATATAAAGCTTTTATGGTATCAGGTGGTTATAAAAACAACAAAAGAACATTTTGGTTCAGTGGAGCTTGAACATTTGCTCAAATGCCTGAGTCACACATAGACTGCTCCTATTCAAAAGTCTCCCAAACAAAATTTGTTCAGAGGTGAAGTTTTCAACCTAATGGTCCTATTATCTTGTAGCCTGAAGTATTGTGGAATCCTAGAGGATGATCAAGGTTAACTGTAGGATATACATAATCATCAATTCCTATGGTATCAAATGGGCTTACTATAGTGTAGAGTAATTCCCGAAAGCCACTTATCTTACAGTCATGAAAGTTTAGACCAAAGAGGAAAGCACTGAGTCTTCGCAGATAAAAATAAAAATTGTATTAAAGCATATTATGCTTTAATGCCCTCCAAATGATTGGTATTGCTTTTCTTTGTAGCCCAGTAAAATTTGAAATTGTCACATAGATGTGTCCTAGGAAATGAGGAGCAGATTGGGGATAGTAAATATTTTTCTGTAAACTTTCTAGAGCAGTTTGTTAACTCTCTAACCAAGCTGGAGCAGCATATATTCTTCTCAGCTTGGGTAATACATAAATATCTACTTGACTCAAATAATACATTATACATGCTGCTATATTGTATGGAAATTATCAGACTGCCTGGATGATCTAGTTTTTACATTTTCTATCACTTGTTAAGGTATATTGGTGGCATTATCTAAAACAAACTAAAAGAAGTGAACCAGTTACCCAATGCATTTTTACATGATAATGGCAAAATGCTTTTCAACTGCAATATTGATAGAATTTATAGTTCCATGGTGGATAGAAAGCCCCAAACATTTGCAGTGAAGACAGAGGCTTCCATAATAAAAAAGCACAGGGATGAAATGTTAGGCAATACAACTGGCAAAAAGTATTTGATCTTCTGTTTAGAGAGTTATATCACAATGAATTTGTTCACAGTTGTCGATATATTCCAGGTATATTCTAAAGGAAATGAATTATGTGGGAATATGATGACAAACCTCAGGCACTCTCTATGTAACTAAAAGTACCCTTGCCCCAGAATTTTTCACTTGTGATTTAATCTTAAACAACTGGTTTTAAAATTACATGTGAACTCATCTATCAAATGTTATCTCATTTTTGACCTTACCATTTTTGTCACATTGTAGATGGGAACAAAACTCTGTTTGAACTCTTTTGTTTGAGTTGTGTCCTGTTTCTTATTCTAAAGAGAGGCATTTTCTTCATCTTTAATAAGAAATGCCACAGTTTATACAATTGATGACTATTTAGGAAATACTTGACCTTTGCTATGATCACTATTATATATCTCCAAAGGTCTCCCTTAAGGTGTCAAAGAAATTAGCATTAAATTGACAAACATGCTTTCTTTTTCAGCTTATATGGCATGACCTTTAAAAACAGTGTTTGTTTTAGAAATCACTATTTATTTCATTTATTCAAAATATGGACTGAATGTTTTGTATTTGTCAGGTGTTATCCTAAATCCTTCCACATACATCATTTCCTAATTCTCACAAAATCCCTTTTTAAGAAGAAACTGAGACATAGAGAGGTTCTGTAACCTAGTTAAGGTCATGTATCTAGCAAAAGGCAAAGCAATTATATGAACCTGTTATCTGAATGTTTGAGTTTTTTCACTATTTTCTACTATGCTCCAAATTATAAAAAATCTTCCCCAACTGAAATACAATATTTTTAATGTACTGTTACTTATGAAGAAGTAACAGTAATATAGAAGCCTCTATACCAGGGTTTCTAAACCTGAGCACTCTTGATATTTCTGGCCAGATTTTTTTTCTTTTGTTTTGAGACAGTCTCACTCTGTCACCCAGGCTGGAGTGCAGTGGCATGATCTTGGCTCACTGCCACCTCCACCTCCCAGGTTCAAGCGATTCTCGTGCCTCAGCCTCCCAAGTAGCTGGGATTACAGGCATGTGCCACCACACTCGGCTAATTTTTATATTTTTAGTAGAAATGGGGTTTCACCATGGTGGCCAGGCTCATCTTGAACTCCTGACCTTAAGTGATCTGCCTGCCTCGGCCTCCCAAAGTGCTGGGATTACAGGCATGAGCCATCGTGTTTGGCCAGATGTTTAAATACTTATTATCAAGAAAAGACTTTCCTGTACATTGTAAGATATTTAGCAGTATTTCTGACCTCTGTCCATTAGATACCAGTGGCAAACCCCACCCACTCCTAGTTGTAACAACCAGAAATAACAGCCAAATATATCTACAGACAGTGCTAAGTGTCCCAGGGGAGGGGGCAAGTAAAATAACTTTCCCTTTTAAGCATTGCTGCTCTAGAAAAAAAAAAAGCATGTTTCCTCTTTCAGACATCAAATATTATCATCTTATTTTATAGTTTTTAATAGCCAGGTAGAATCAGAAAATCATTACAAAATAAATTTGATGCTGTTATTCCCATATAAACTAGAGGAAGGTCAGTTTCCATTGCTTTAGTCTTGTCCTGTGTGATTATAAGGATTTTTAAAACTTAAGATAAATTTAATTATGATACCTTGTTATTGTGATAAAACCTAAGCTCCTTCTGAAAAAAAGCAAATACAGACATATTCTTGGAAGTTGTTAAATGTAATCTTGGCCAACAATTATGGCATTGCTGAAATGTTCTTCAAAGTTAGGATCTGAGGGGAAGTATGCAGAATACTCAGACTTTAGAGTTTTCTTGAAGCTCATGATGTAATCTTTATCTATAAATTAGGAAATGATGAAATTCCATTGTGCATCGATTCAGATACATAGTGGCATAACATCCCTAAATGTGTATTTAAAAAGCTATCTGGGTTTTGTAATTGGAATAGCTCCTTCTCCTTCAAATTTTGTATATTTTCCTCAGGTGTTGTCAAACTGTTAATTTTCCCTCTAGCTTCAATTTGAAAGCTATTCCAGTCTCACCAATCACCAGAAATCTCACTGTCTCAGGGAGGACAGTCTGCTCACAAGTCTCCCAAATGGCTTTATGAAATCCTCATAATGTTTTGAAAGAAAACAAATTGCTGGACTAATAACTAAATGACAGTCTCTATAAACTATAATATATAGTTATTTCTTCAAGGCTACATGCTCCATTTTCAGTGACATAAGCGCAGTCTCAATTTTATGGTACTTGGGGCTGCTTCGTTTACTCGGCTAACTTACAAATTAAGAGAAAAAACGGTTCACAATTGTCTTGCTAAAATAAGATAACATCTATAAAAGGTATTTTTGAGACACTAGCTTTTTGTAAGCAAGTTAAAATTTAAATGGACTAGGGCCATGCCACCAGAAAACGCAGCCACATACTTCCTTACCTGTCCTTCTTAGGAAGGCCCCATTTGAGTTTGCTAGCAGTGTAAATTGCTCCCTATTAACTGCCGTTGTTATTTTTCCAAAATAAATAATATTTATTAAATATAGGGACAATAAGTAAACTGTTCATAATTATTTTTTTCCACCGAGGCTTCCTTTCCAAATGGCATGGCTCAGCTCTGACTCTTGTGTCGGCAGAGCTGTCATGCTTTCCAAAGTGCCCTGCCAACTTGTTTGTGTTTACATGTGCTTTTATTTCTTTGAGACTTGTAGAATAGCAATTAGGCAATTCCAGGTGGTGTGGTTACCAAAAGATAATCACATTTTGGAGACACTAGATTCTTTACACACACTGAGGCTTTGTAATTCTCAGGAGTATAATTATTTTATTCTTGCTCTTCTTCATGCCGTGTCAATATCCCCTTCTGTTTTCATAATACTAAGTTACAGATTCTTTAATCTATTTCTCCAATTATGTTCATTCAACCATATAATCATTCTAAGAGGAGTGTCAGAAAACAACAACTACAAAATCCAACACAACATTGTACTGGACCAACATGCTGGGTTTATTCAACATTTAATTGCAGTATGTGTTACAGTTTCCAGTAATTCATTGTTTTTGGAAAACTAACAGGGAAATTTGTAGACATCCAGAATCTAGAGAGATCATATTTGGCAGGCAGTAGGCAAATCTCATTTTTCTCCATATTTTCAATTCATCCTATTCCATGCATCCCCTTACATTTAATACAGAGCATGGGCTAGGGTAGGTACACAGTAACTGTTTTATATTGCAAGTGTTTGCAATCCGCTAATGTAATACAGCAATGCCTGAAATAGTAACTCTCAAGCCTAAATGTCAGTTCTATTCAGAAATATTTTCAAATGAGTCTCCTTGTTTAATGAGTGCTTCCTACACAATATTTCATGATACCATGGCATACCATGAAATATTAATGGATAGACTATAAAAAAGAAAGCCTCATGCTTACTCAAGTAACCTATGCGCAAATGTAGCAACCAGAAATGAGTGCTTATAAACAGCATAATACTGGCCCTCATTAAATTCTGAAGCAAGGAAATGTGGTAGTTAGTGTCTCCAGACTGCATTTTCTGCAGTCAGTGATTTCCTCTCACTCAGGTTTCCAGAACTCTCATGCTACATGTCTCTTTTTTCTGTGTTCTCACAGCACTCTGTGCCTGTTTCTACCAGGGCACTTATCACACAACAGAACACTGATTTACTTTTTCTTCTTTCCACTACATTGTATCCTGGCACCTAGCACAGTGGGTGATACAAAGAAACGTTACAGAGGAGTTTCTCAAGGAATGTTTGTTAATGAATGAATGAATCAAAGTAGCCTTTTAGGTAGGTCGTCAGCAAGGGCATGACATAATATATTTTTTTATTAAAGTAGTTTGTTAATTTTGTTTCTAAAATCACGACATATTGCATGAACAACTTCTTATACCTAAGTTTCATTTGCTACAAGTGCCTTGAGAATTGTGTTTGAGTGGAGTAGCAGTGTGGAGTAGGTGTAGTATTCCTCCTTGTCAAAGAGTTTATAGTCATAAATGGAATGGAGATGAAGCCTTTCCTGGAAGTGAAAGACAGGTACAGAAGTGGAGAAATATGACTGATTTGAAAACTGGAGGAAAGGCATAGTTCATTCTTCTCCTGAGGGACATGAAGATGTATCAGACTCAATTTACTAGTTAGGTTAGAAGGAAACCTTGCAAGGCAGTGCTTTGTAGCTAAGTATTCTCACTCACTTGTGTTAATTAATTTCTCTGAATTCTCACTTTTTATTCTCTTTGTAATGAAATAATAAGTATTCGGAGACCGACTGAGCTGAAAAAGAGAGAGATCACAAGCTTAGTTGCAGTGACATCTTTTGCCTCTCCATAAAAGTGAAACTGGCTGACAAAATGGAGAGCCTGGGACATCAGGGACAGGAGACCAAACAGCGCAGCAAGTATGCAGACGAGACGGCTGTTTTTGGTAATTAAAGATGGCCTGGTTAATACCGGGAGGTAACAAAGATGGCATGCTTAGTTACTTTATGTTTGCCTAAAATATTAAAAACTCTCAGTATTTTTTCCCTGTAATCTCATAGGCTATCAATACTTTCTTGACAAATGTGGTCTTGTCTTTAGGCCTAAGTTTAGCTTTAAAATCAGATAGAAACATGGTTCTTTTATTTACCAGTCTGTTTCCTGGAATGGTCCCTAATTTTAAATCTCCAATCCTTGCATTTCTATTCCCCTTGTGAGAGCTCAATTCTCACTGTTGTCAGTGGAAGCAGTTGCTCTGTGTGGTGCAACGAGCCTGATGGATGGCTTTAATTTGCTAGTCCCAGACTGCCTTTACAATTGCTTAGGTCCTGGAGAGAGCTGGTCACCCCAGGCAGCAATCACTACCTCTGTGTTTCAACACCCGTCTCAACACCCTAAGGGTATGAGGATTGGTGCCAAAGAGAAGATATAGAAATAGATATTTCTTATGATTTTTTTCAATACTGGGGGCTAACAGAGTGGGAGAAAATGTCTAGAAGCAGTTGCATCACATAACAATTAACCACAGTCTGCTATTTGCCACCATTTTCAGCCATGATGAAATAGAGGCTGTCTTCTCATCATGAGAGTGACATCAGACACAAAATGCAGACAACTCTTTATCAAATTTAAGGTTAGGACAAAAGTTAATTTGGATACACAGAGTGGGGTATTTCCTTCAAAAACAGTTTCTATGCTACATAATTTATTTACTATCTTGTCCTATTTAAATTCTTCCTCTTCATTCCTATTGCTCTTTGTTAATTAATTTACTTACATGTATTATGTTAATAATTGCTATATACACCCTTATTGGACCCTTATAAACTTGCCAGGAAAATAACCACTGGCTATAACCAGTGTAATACTGGGCAGAACCCTTATTCTTTCTAAGCTTTGATTTCTGTATTTGCCAAATGATTGGATTAGTTAAGAGGGATAGCCTACTCTTTAAGATGAGTTTATCGAACTACCTCCTTGTTGTGTAATTGTGCAATACAACTTAGCTTTTAAGGAGATGAGAGATTTATTATTTAACAGGGGTGTGGAAATTTAGGGCAATTAATGACTAAACCAGGACATTGCTTATTATAAATGTGATCATCATAACCAGGTTATGTGGAGAACTTCATAGTTTATGAACAATGTTCACATCTATTATTTCATTGAATCATCATAGGAACACGATGAGAAAATTTGGTCAGGGATTCATATTATCTTCATTTTACAGCACAACACAGAGATGAAAAAGATAAATCACAGGATTTGGAATCAATATTTAGAGGATTTTAGTCCCTCTACTGTTTCTAGCAATTACACTGTGCTTTACTAAGGGCCTAACTTATATGTGTGGGTATATTTGCACTAGGAAGAATCTGGACAAAGAACAAATTGGAGAATTCAGAGAGCTATTTCAGGATTTTTCTACCAGACCTTCTCTGGTTCAAAGTAGTTGGCATTGCACAACTTCAGGCTCAGCAAACTCTTTAACATACCTGACTATAGGACAGGGAACTTTCAGTAGCTACAGGCCAACATTTTGTGCTTATTATGTTGCCTTTACTATTGTGCTAGACTTGACCTCCTGCCACAGTTATAACTGGGTCTTGTTCCTGGAACTCAGCCACTCCTATTAATCTCTTTTTGATTATCAGATCCTTGTCCTCTTATACTTAAGTTCCTGTTCTGTAATGTTTCAAGCACTTCCTAGACCCTTTAGGACAGGAGTCAGCCTAATTTTATGAATAACCAGTTTTGGATCACAACCATGCCCACTGTTTTGTGTATTTTCTCTGGCTGCTTTTGTGCCATGAATTCAGAGTTGAGTAGTTGGACATAGACTATGTGGCCTGGAAAACCTAAAAGATTTGTTGTCTGGCCTTTTACAGAGAGTTTGCTAACCCCTGTCCTAGGACCATACTTATACTTGCTTAAGACTTCTGACATTGAAGTCTCATCTTGAACCAAGCACAATGGCTAGCATCCTATAGCTTGAAAAGAGATTTCATTTGTATCTGTATGCTGCCTTGCCTGCCATAACTAATATGTATTTATCCCTGTATTTCAACTACCTCCATTTGACCTTGCTTTATCAAATAATGCTGTGTCCCTCTTCTTGGGCTCACTGCTTTCCTGGGAGAGTATCTGTATTTTTTTCCCCACTATCTGTATTTTTAAGTACTCTTTAAATAAGTTATTCTTGTAGAGTTAGAGTCCCATACCCTGCATCTTTGTCTATTATATCCCCTCAAATCTCCACTATTCAGTGTCCTGAATGTCTCATTGAATCCATTTCCAAGGCCTGTCTTCTTCTTGTCTGCCCATTACAATTGATTTCAGCTATATTAAAACGTTCCTGAGCCACATGCCTAGGAAAAATCTTGTAGGAAACAGGACAGATTGAAGTTAATTTGGAAAAAGTTCTTCCTAAGCTGTCACACTAGTGTCTTTCCAATAGATATATAGGACCAATATGGCAATTTCTTGGGACCATAGGATATGTAGATTCACCTGTAACTCAAAAGAATCCAGTTAAACAGTCAAATTTAAGAAATACAAAGAACCCCTGCAAGAGCCTACAGAAGTAGATTATCCCTAAGACATAATCATCAGACTTTCCAAGGTTGAAGTGAAAGAAACAATATTAAAGATAGCTAGAGAAATAGAGCAGGTCAGTCAACTACAAAGGAAAGCCCATGAGGCTAACAGTGGACTGCTCAGCAGAAACCTCACAAGCTAGAAGAAATTGCGGGCCTATATTCAACATTTTTAACGAAAAAAATTTTCAACCAAGAATTTTGTAGGCAGCCAAACTAAGCTTTGTCTGCAAAGGAGAAATAAAATACTTTTCAGATAAGCAAATGCCAAAGGAGTTCATTTACCACCCAACCTGCCTTACAAGAGATCTTGAAAGGAATATGAAAAAGAAAAACCATTACCAGCCAATATGAAAACACACTTAAGTACACAGACCAGTGACACTATAAAGCAACCACACAAAGAAGCCCGCATAATAACCATCTAACAACAAACTGACAGGATCAAATCTACACATATTAATACTACCTTTCAATGTAAACTAGAAAAGTGCCCCAATTAAAAGGCACAGAGTGGCAAGCTGGATAAAGAAGCAAGACCTAATGGTATGCTGTCTTCATGAGATGCATCTCACGTGCAATGACACTCATAGGCTCAAAATAAAGAGATAGAGAAAAATCTACCAAGCAAATGAAAATGATAGAAAAAACAAGGGTTGCAATCCTAATTTCAGATAAAACATACTTTAAATGAACAAAGATCAAAAAAGACAAAGGAGGGCATTACATAATAGTAAAATGTTCAATTTAACAAGAAGACTTAACTATCCCAAGTATATATGCACCCAATGCAGGAGCACCCAGATTCAAAAAACAAGTTCTTAGAGACCTAAACAAGATACAGACTCCCACACAACAATACTTGGAGATGTCAACACTCCACTTACAGTATCAGACAAATTATTGAGGCAGAAAATTAACAAAGATATTTAGGACCTAAAATCAACATTTGACAAAACGAATCTAATAAACCTCTACAGAACTCTCCACCCCAAACCAACAGAATATACATTCTTCTCATTGCTTCATGGCATATACTCTAAACTTGACCACACCGTCAGACATAAAACAATCCTCAGAAAATACAAAAGGACCAAAATTATACCAAACATATTCTCAGACCATAGTACAATAAAAATAGAAATCAAGACTTTAAAAATTACTAAAAACCATGCAATTACACAGAAATTAAACAACTTGCTCCAGAATGACTTTTGGGTAAATAATGAAATTAAAGCAGAAATCAATAATTTTATTGAAGCTAATAAAAACAAAGACACAACATAGCAGAATCTCTGGTACACAGATAAGGCAATGTTAGAAGATAAATTTGTAGCAATAAATACTCACATGAAAAGTTAGAAAGATCTCAAATTGACAACCTAACATCACAACTGAAAGAACTAGAGAGGCAAGAGCAAACCAGCCTCAAAGGTAGCAGAAGAGAAGACATAACCAAAATCAGAGCTGAACTGAAGGAGATTGAGACCGAAAAAAACCATTCAAAAGATCAACAAATCTAGGAGTTGGTTTTCTGAAAAAATTAATAAGATAGGCCACTCAATTAACAAAGAAGAAAAGAGAGAAGATCCAAATAAACACAATCAGAAATGACAAAGGAGATGTTACCACTGACCCTAAAGAAACACAAATAACTATCAAAGACTATTATGAACCCCTCTGTGAACACATAATGGAAAACCTAGAAGCAATGGATGAATTCCTGGCCACATACACCCTCCAAAGACTGAAGCAGAAAGAATTTGGTTCCCTGAACAGACAAATAATGAGCTCTGAAGTTGAACTAATAATAAATAACATAAGAGAAAAACCCAGGACCAGATGAATTAACAGCTAAATTCTACCAGATATACAAAGATGAGTTAGTACCATTTCTACTAAAACTATTCCAAAAGACTGTGGAGGAGAGATTCCTCCCCAGTTTATCCTGTGAGACCAGCATCATCCTTATATCAAAACCTGGTAGGCACTTTGGGAGGCCGAGGTGGCCAGATCACCTGATATCAGGAGTTCAAGACCAGCCTGGCCAACATGGTGAAACTCTGTCTCTACTAAAAATACAAGAATTTAGCCATGTGTGATGGCATGTGCCTGTAGTCCCAGCTACTCTGGAGGCTGAGGCAGGAGAATCACTTTAACCCAGGAGGCGGAGGTTGCAGTGAGCTGAGATTGCACCACTGCACTCCAGCTCTGGGCAACAGAGTGAGACTTCAACAAAAACCTGGTAGGGACAACACAAAAAATAAAACATCAGGCTAATATTCTTGATAAAACTTGTTGCAACAATCCTCAACAAAATACTTGCAAACTGAATCTAGTAGCACATCAAAAAGTGAATTCACCATGATCAAGGAGGTTTTCCTCCTGGGATGCAAGGTTGGTTCAACATATACAAATCAATAAATGTGATCCATCATATAAACAGAACTAAACACAAAAATCACATAATTATCTCAATAAATGCAAAAAAGTCTTCCGATAAAATTCACTATTGTTTTATGTTAAAAATGCTCAACAAACTAGGTATTGCATAAACATACCTCAAAATAAGAGCCATCTGTGACAAACCCACAGCCAAAATCATACCAAGTGAACAAAAGCTGGAAGCATTCCCCTTGAAAACTGGCACAAGTCAAGGATGCCCTCTCTTATCACTCCTAGTCAACATGGTATTGGAAGTCCTGGCCAGAGAAATCAGGCAAGAGAAAGAAACAAAGGGAATCTAAATAGGAAGATAAAAAGTGAAATTATGTCTGTTTGCAGATGACATGATTCTATATCTACAAAATTCCAGAGTCTAAGACCAAAAGTTCCTTCATCTGATAAACAACTTCAGCAAAATTTCAGGATACAAAATCAACATAAAAATTATTAGCATCCGTATACATCAGGAACAGCCAAGCCAAAAGCCAGAGATCAGGAATGCAATCTCACTCAAAATTGCCACAAAAACAATAAAATACCTAGGCACACACACTCACAAGAAAGGTGAAATAGCTCTACAATTATAAACAATGCTCAAAGAAATTTCAGATGACACAAATAAATAGAAAAGCATTCCATATTCATGGATACAGAGAATCAATATTATTATCATGACCATACTGCCCAAAGCAATTATAAACATTCTTCATAGAATTAGAAAACACTATTTTAATATTCATATGGAACCAAAAAGGAGCCTGAATAGCCAAGGCAATCCTATACAATAACAGCAAAGCAGAAGACATGCTGCTGCCCAACTTCAAACTATACTACAGGGCTACAATAACCAAATGGTAGTGGTACAAAAACAGACACCTGGACAAATGGAACAGAATTGGCAGCCCAGATGTAAGACCACACACTTACAATCATATGATCTTTGACAAAGCTGACAAAAACAAACAATAAGGAAAGGATTCCCTATTCCATAAATGGTGCTGGGTTAACTGGTTAGCCATAGGCAGAAGATTAAAACTGTACCCCTTTCTTACACAATTTACCAAAGTCAACTCAAGATGCATTAAAGACTTAAATGTAAAATCTAAAACTATATAAAGATTGGAAGGCAACCTAGGTAACACCATTCTGGACATAGGAACTGGCAAAGATTTCATAACAAAATGCCAAAAGCAATGGCAGCAAAAGCAAAAATTGAAAAATTGGATCTAATTGAACAAAAGAGCTTCTGTGCAGCAAAAGAAACTATCAACAGAGTAAACAGAAAACCTACAGAATGGGAGAAAACATTTTCAAACTCTATATTTGACAAGGGTCTAACATCCAGCATCTATAAGGATTTTAAATTTACAAGAATAAAACAAGCAACTGCATTAAAAAAGTGGGCAAAGAAGTAAACAGACACTTTTGCAAAGAAGACTCACGTGTGGCCAACAAGCATATGAAAAAAAGCCCGTGTTTGGTGCTCCCAAAGTAATATAAATAATTCTGTCATAAAGACACATGCACGCATATGTTCACTGTGGCACTATTCACAATAGCAAAGACATGGAATCAACAAAAATGCCCATCAATGGTAGACTGGATAAAGAAAATGTGGTACATATACACCATGGAATACTATACAGTCATAAAAAATGAGATCATGTCCTTTATAGGGACGTGAATGGAGCTGGAGGCCATCATCTTCAGCAAACACAGAACAGAAAACCAATTACTGCATGTTCTCACTTATAAGAGCAAGCTAAATGATGAGAACACATAGATACATAGAGGGGATCAGCACTCACTGGGGCTTTTCAGAGTGTGGAGGGTGGAAGGAGATAGGCTCAGAAAAAATAACTAATGGGTATTAGGTTTAATTCCTAGATGAGGGAATAATCTGTACCACAAACCCCCATGACGCAAGTTTACCTATATAACAAACCTGCACTTGTACCCCTGAACTTAAAATAAAAGTTAAAAATAGAAAGAGCTAGGGCTGGGTGCAGTGGCTCACTGCTGTAATCCCAGAAATTTGATAGGCTGAGGCGGGTGGATCATGAGGTCAGGAGATCGAGACCATCCTAGCCAACATGGTGAAACCCCGTCTCTACTAAAAATACAAAAATTGGCTGGGCCTGGTGGCACATGCCTGTAATCCCAGCTACTCGGGAGGCTGAGGCAGGAGAATCGCTTGAACCGGGGAGTTGGAGGTTGCAGTGAGCCGAGATCGTGCCACTGCATTCCAGCCTGGTGACAGAGTGAGACTTTGTCTCAAACAAAACAAAACAAGACAAATAAACAAACAAAAATAGAGCTGATCACTAGAGAAATGCAAATGAAAACCACAATGAAATATTATATCACACCAATCAGAGTGGCTATTCCTAAAAACTCAAAAAATGACAAATGCTAATTAGGTTGCATAGAAAAGGGAACACATACACTTTTCATGAGAGTGTAAATTAGTTTAACCATTGTGGAAAAACATTGTGGCAGTTCTTCAAAGAGCTTGATATGGTTTGGTTTTGTGTACCCACCCAAATCTCATCACAAATTGTAATCTCCAGATGATGAGGGAAGAACCTGGTGGGAGGTGATTGGATCATGGAGGTGGGTTCCTCATGCTGTTCTTATGACAGTGAGTGGGTTCTCACAAGATCTGATGGCTTTATAAGTGTTTGGTAGTTCCTCTCTTGCTGTCTTTTCTGCCACCTTGTGAAGAAGGTGCCTGCTTTCCCTCCTGCCATGATTGTAAGTATCCTGAGGCCTCCCTAATCATGTGGAATTATGAGTCAATTAAACCTTTCTTTTATGAATTACCCAGTCGCGGGTGTTTCTTTGTAGCAGTGTGAGAATGGACTAATACAGGAAATTGCTACCGGGAATGAGGCACTACCATAAAGATACTTGAAAATGTGGAAGCAGCTTTGGAACTGGGTAACAGGCAGAGATCAGAGCATTTTCAAGGGCTCAGAAGAAGACAGGATGATGTGGTGGGAAAGTTGGGAACTTCCTAGAGAATTGTTGAATGGCATTGACCAAAATGCTGATAGTGATAGGAACACTATTCCTATCACTAGTGACAGGAAATTATTTGGAACTGAAGTAAAGGTCACTGTTGCTATGCTTCAGCAAAGACACTGGCAGCGTTTTGCCCTTGCCCTAGAAATTTGTGGAAATTTGAACTTGAGAGAGATAATTTAGGGTATCTGGCAGAAAAAATTTCTAAGCAGGAAAGCATTCAAGAGGTGACAGAGCATAAAAGTTTGGAAAATTTGCAGCCTGGCCATATGCCTGTATGCAGTAGAAAAGAAAAGCCCATTTTCTGGGGAGAAATTCAAGTCAGCTGCAGACATTTGCATAAGTAATAAGGAGTAAAATGTTAATCACCAAGACAATGGGGAAAATGTCTCCAGAGTATGTCAGAGACCTTCATGGCAGCCACTCTCATCACAGGCCCAGAGGCATAGAAAGGAAAAATGGTTCTTGGGCTGGGCCCAGAACCCCACTGCTTTGTGCAGCCTTGGGACTTGGCACCCTGTGTCTCAGCCACTCCAGCTTCAGCCTTGGCTAAAAGGGGCCAAGGTACAGCTTGGCCTGTTGCTTCAGATGGTGCAAGCCCCAAGCCTTGGTGGCTTACACGTGGTGTTGGGCTTGAGGGTGCATGGAATTTAAAAACTGATGCTTGAAAACTGCTGCCTAGATTTTAGAGGATGTATGAAAATGCCTGGATTTCCAGGCATGAGTTTGCAGCAGGGACACAGCCCTCTTGGAGAACCTCTCCTAGAGCAGTGTGGAAGGGAAATGTGGGATTAGAGCCCCCACACAGAGTCCTCACTGGGGCACTGCCTAGTGGAGCTGTGAGAAAAGGGCCACTGTCCTCCAGACCCCAGAATTGTAGCTCCACCAACAGCTTTCACCTTTCATCTGGAAAAGCCACAGGCAAATGACACCAGCCAATTAAAGTGACCAAAGGGGCTGTACCCTGCAAAGCCACAGGGGTGGAGCTGCCTAAAGACTTAAAAGGCCAGCCATTGCATCAGCATATCCTGGATGTGAGATACGGAGTCAAAAGAGGTTATTTTGGAGCTTTAAAACATAATGACAGCTCCACTGGATTCTGGACTTGCATGGGGCCTGTAGCCCTTTTGGCCAATTTCTCCAATTTGGAATGGGAACATTTAGCCAATGCCTGTACCCTCATTGCATCTTGGAAGGAACTAACTTGTCTTTGATTTTATAGGCTCACAGGTGGAAGGGACTTGACTTGTCTCAGATGAGACTATGGATTTGGTCTTTGGGTTAATGCTGAAATGAGTTAAGGCTTTTGTGGACTGTTGGGAAGGCATTATTGGTTTTGAAATGTGAAATGGACATGAGATTTCAAAGGAGCCAGGGATGGAATAATATGGTCTGGCATTGTGTCTCGTCTAAATCTCGTCTCAAATTGTAATGCCTAGGTCTTGAGAAAGGGACCTGGTGGGAGGTGACTGGATCACGGGGCCAGTTTCCCCATGCTGTTCTCATGACAGTGAGTGAGATCTCATGAGATCTGATTCCTTTTTAAGTATTTGGTAGTTTATCTCTTGCTCTCTCTGTCTTTCCTGCCACCTTGTGAAGAATTGCCTGCTTCTGCTTCTGTCATGATTGTATGTTTCCTGAGGCCTTCTTAGGCATGAGTAGCTGTGAGTCAATTAAACGTCCTTTGCTAATAAATTACCCAGTCTTGAGCAGTTCTTTATAGCAGTGTAAAAGTGGTCTAATGCAGAGCTAAAAACAGAACTACCACTTGACTTATCAGTCTCACTACTGGGCGTATACCCAAAGGAATATAAATCATTCCACCATAAAGACACATGTACACATATGTTCATTGTAGCACTTTTTGCAACAGCAAAGACGTGGAATCAACCAGAATGTCCATCAGTTATAGACTGGATTTAAAGAATGTGGTAGATACATACTATGGAATACTACACAGTCATAAAAAAGAACAAGATCATGTTTTTTGCATGAACATGAATGGAGCTGGGGGCCATCATCCTTAGCAAACTAACAGATGAACAGAAAATCATATACTGACTGTTCTTACTCATAAGTAGG
Organism: Gorilla gorilla gorilla; assembly: GCF_029281585.2. Classification (NCBI taxonomy): domain Eukaryota; kingdom Metazoa; phylum Chordata; class Mammalia; order Primates; family Hominidae; genus Gorilla; species Gorilla gorilla. Next base: position 133,595,622 of record NC_073247.2, read on the forward strand.
ACACACATGGACACAAAGAAGGAAACAACAGACACTTAAGAATGGAGGGCAGAAAGAGTGATAGGAACAGAAAAGAACAAAACTTAGTACCAGGATGAGGAAATAATCTGTACAACAAACCCCATAACAGGAATATACTTATATAACAAATTTGCTTATATACCCCTGGACCTAAAACAAAAGTTAAAAAAGAAACAAATCCAGTAAAAATTGGCATATAAAAATGCAAGGGCCTTGTATCAGTCTATTCTCACACTGCTATAATGAGATTGCTCCAGACTGGGTCATTTATAAACAAAGAGATTTAATTGACTCTCAGTTTCGCATGGCTGGGGAAGCCTCAGGAAACTTACAATCAAGGTGGAAGGCAAAGGAGAAGCAAGAACCGTCTTCACATGGCGGCAGGAAAGGAAAGTGAAAGTGCAGGAAAAAGCTGCCACTTTTGAAACCATCAGATCTCATGAGAATTAACTCACTATCATGAGAATAGCATGGGGAAAACTTCTCCCATGACCCAATAACCTCCACCTGGTCTCTCTCTTGACATGTGGTAATTATGAGAAATATAAGAATATAATTCAAGATATAATTTGGATGGGGACACAAAGCCTAACCATATCATTTTGCCCCTGGCCTCTCTGAAATCTCATGTCCCTTTCACATTTCAAAACCAATCCTGCCTTTCCAACAGTCCCCCAAAGTTTTAATTCATTCCAGCATTAACCCAAAAGTCCAAGTCCATAGTCTCATCTGAGGCAAGGCAAGTCCCTTCTGCCTATGAACCTATAACATCAAAAACAAGTTAGTTCCTTCCAATATACAATGGGGGTACAGGAATTGAATAAATCATCCCATGTTAAAAAGGGAGAAATTGGCCAAAACAAAAGGGCTAAAGGATCCCTGCAAGTCCAAAATCCAACAGGGTAGTCATTAAATCTTAAAGCAGCTAAATGATTTCCTTTGACTCCATGTCTCACATCCAGGGCATGTTGATGCAAGAAGTGGGCTACCAAGACTTTGGACAACTCTGTCCCTGTGGCTTTGCAGGGTACAGTCCCCCTCCCAGCTGCTTTCACGGGCTGGCATCGAGTCTATGTGGCTTTTTCAGGCACACGTGCAATCTGTCAGTGGATCTACCATTCTGGAATCTTGAGGACAGTGTCCCACTTCTCACAGCTCCATTATGCAGTGCCCCAGTGGGGACTCTGTTTGGGGTCTCTGATCTCACATTTCCCTTCTGCACTGCCCTAGCAGAGGTTTTCCATGAGGGGTCCACCCCTACAGCAAAGTTGTGCCTGGACACCAGGCATTTCCATACATCCTATGAAATCTAGGCAGAGGATCCCAAACCTCAATTCTTGACTTCTGTGTACCAGCAGGTCCAACACCATGTTTAAGCTGCCAAGGATTGGGGCTTGCACCTTCTCAAGCAACAGACGGAACTGTACTTTCGCTCCTTTTAGCCACGGCTGGAATGCAGGGCACCAAGTCCTGAGGCTGCCTAAAGGAGCGAAGCCCTGAGCCTGTCCCAAAAAAACATTTTTTTGTTCTAGGCCTCTGGGCCAGTGATGGGAGCGGCTGCTCTGAAGGTCTCTGACATGCTCTGGAGATATTTTCCACATTGTCTTGGGGATTAACATTTAGCTACTTGTTACTTATGCAAATTTCTGCAGCTGGCTTGAATTTCTCCCCAGAAAATGGTTTTTTTAAAATCACATTGTCAGGCTGCAAATTTTCCAAACTTTTATGATCTGCTTCCATTTTAAACATAAGTTCCAATTCCAAACCATCTCTTTGTGAATGCATAAAACAGAATGCTTTAAAGAGCACCTGGATCACCTCTTGAACAATTTGCTGCCTAGAAATTTCTTCTGCCAGATACCCCAAATTACCTCTCTCAAGTTCAAAGTTCCAGAGATCTCTAGGTTAGGGGCAAAATGCTGCCAGTCTGTTTGCGAAAGCATAGCAAGAGTCACCTTTGCTCTAGTTCTCAAACAGTTTCTCATCTCAATCTGTGACCACCTTAGCCTGGACTTCATTGTTCATACTACTATCCGCATTTTGGTCAAAGCCATTCAACACATTTCTAGGAAGTTCCAAACTTTCCAACATCTTCCTGTCTTCTTCTGAGCCCTTCAAGCTGTTCCAACCTCTGCCCATTACCCAGTTTCCAAAGTCACTTCCACATTCTCAGGTAGCTTATAAAAATGTCCCACTATGTTGGTACCAATTTACTCTATTAGTCTGTTATCACACTGCTATAAAGATAACACCTGAGGCTGGGCATGGTGGCTCATGCCTGTAATCCCAGCATTTTGGGAGGCCGAGGCAGGTGGATCACGAGGTCAAGAGATCAAGACCATCCTGGCCAACATGGTGAAACCCCGTCTCTACTAAAAATACACAAACAAAAAAAAAATAGCTGGGTTTGGTGTCATGTGCCTGTAGTCCCAGCTACTTGGGAGGCTGAGGCAGGAGAATCGCTTGAACCCGGGAGGCGGAGGTTGCAGCGAGCTGAGATCGTGCCACTGCACTCCAGCCTGGTGACAGAGTGAGACTTTGTCTAAAAAAATAAAAATTAAAAAAAATACCCGAGACCCTGTAATTTATAAGGGAAAGAGGTTTAATTGACTCATGGTTCCACATGGCTAGGAAGACCTAAGGAAATTCACAGGCATGGCAGAAGGTGAAGGAGAAGCAAGGACCTTCTTCACATGGTGGTAGCAGGGAGAAGTGAGAGTGCAGGTAAAACCTGCCACTTCTAAAACCATCGGATCTCCTGAGAATTTACTCACTATCATGAGAATAGCATGGGGGAAACGGTCCCCATGATCCATCCACTTCCACCTTCTCTCTCCCTTGACACAAGGCGATTACGAAAATTATGGGGCTTAAAATTCAAGATGAGATTTGGTTGGGGACACAAAGCCTAACCATATCAGGCCTGATTATCATCAATGCTAGAAATACCTGTATTCAGTTTTGGCCTATACTCAGGGATAAATATCAATCTCCACCTTTTATCCTCCCCCTCATTATTCCTTAGAATGGAATTTGATGAATTATCACACAGGATCAACAAGCAGCAACTCAAAGCTCTGTACTGAAAATAAAGAAGCTCCATAGCTTAGGATTCAAAGTGTGATTTGAGTTTTAAAGTTTTCAGCAACTTCAAACATCTTAGTAATTTTGTGTGAAGCATATTTGTATTCTTGTAGAAATTTAGACAATGAAATGATTATGTAGTTTATGTAGTAGACAATCTTGCATTTACCAGCAACAGAGTATTCCCAAAGCCCTCAGATCAAATTGGTTGATTGAAAAACTAGTGCATTTGTTCCATTGCCCCATTAGATATTACTAAATACATGATCACCATCTCACCAAGTCTGATTCTGTAGTGGTTTACCTGCTGTTGGCATCACATAAACAGATGACATGTTTCCTCAGTGTGGAAAGTGTTTTCACTAAGGTAAACATAGTATTCTCATCTACTTTATGCAAGTATTTACACAAGGACCTGCTAGAGAGATTCAGTGTATAGGTCTTTGTTCTTATCACTGAGCTATAATTAAAATCTAGTAGTATTTCTGAATATTTGTATTGTTTAAAATGGATTAAAATGTAGAAATACTCCCTTTCCCACATACAACTTTTTGTTATATTTTATTGAAGAAAAAATTGTGATGGTCTGTAAAGCAGAATAATGTATTATCTAAGTAAGAATAATATATCTGTTTAATTTTTTAATTTTATAGAAAATTTAGGCAAATTGAAAGTAGGTTAAAATATAATTTGTGAAGAATTGACCAGAAAGATTGGCAGCATTAACATTGCTGAACGTTTCTCTGACCTTAAACATCATGCTGGGGTGGATCTGAGCTCAGTGAAATCTTCTTGAACAAAATTCCTGAGAACTTTCATTATGTAAAAATCTTTCTCAACAACTAAGCATACATTTCTCCCTCCTATAGAATATTTTGGAAATGTTGAGCAAAGATGGAAAAGAAAATGACAGGCATTGGGATTGGCTACTCATCAAACACTTCTATATATTTGGCTCTGAGTTGTACAGAATTTGATTTGTGGTTGTTCTCACAATGAGGTGCTTTCCCCCAGAGAGCATCTGGGAGCAATGGACCACTTAACACTTGAAGAAGATTGACTGACAATCAGGCTTCGATTCTTTACAAATATTGTATTTGTTTGAAAATAGCTAGATAGCAAGAATTAGTAGCACACTCATTTTTTCCATTTTCAGATTGTAGAATGTTATTAACTATTAGAGGAAATTTGGAGATTAATTATTTATACCTCTTCATTTTGTAGATGAGAGAACTGAGGCACAGAGACTGAAAATTATGTCCCTTAGACACATAGTTATTTAGAAGTATAGCCAAGAATTGAATCGAATTTAATAGCTTTTCTTTTGCATAATTTTACTTTCCTTCTTTTTTGAACAGCAGGTTTTATTTTGGGAAGGTGACATAGCAAGTAGAAAATCTCAACAGACTATGTATTCTATTTGAGTACTGACCTCAGAATGTGGGCAGAATCACACCATTTTACAGATAGATATTTGCCAAATCTCATTCCATGGACTGGCTCTACTGGCCTTTCAATAACTTATTTGTTCCATTCTAGAATTTATTTAACATCTGAATTATTAAAAGTATTCTGAACCAATATATATTATGTGAGTTTACCATTGCTGGAATGCAAGTCAGTAAAAAATGGCTTACTTAAATGTTTTTGTCAACAGTGTGTTTCTCCTGATTAATTGCCCAGGCTAAATAAGGAGACTACTGAGCTGCTGAGTGGTCTTTATTTATGTGGATGAGGCAACTGGCAATTGCATACATGCCTTCTTCTCCCAGTAATCTAGGACATCAAGTGAGAAGAGAAGGCCCCAGATTGTGATTTGTGGATTACCAACAAAATCATTTTATCGTTTTATTTTTTGGAGGAAAGGGAGCTACAGAAGCATTTCACTTTGTTGTGTTAGCTTTGTATCTAAAATATATGTTTGAAATCAGATGTATACAAATTTGATTATTACACATTTGCACTAGAAATCATAGAAGTGGAAAGAAATAGCTAGACTGCTAATTTTCAAAACTATTTCTCCAGTAGCCCTGTTCTTACATAGAATGATAATATGCAATATAAATTAATGTAGAGCTACCTTACTTGAAGCAAGAGCTGAGAATTTGCCTTTCTGCCTGCTTGCCTTGCCAATATAAATGTAATTTGTAGGTTTTACTGAGCTTTGAAAATTGTCTAAAGAACAATTTTATAAACTTCAGATTGGAATACTAAGGAACAAATTTGTATATGGCGTATCAGTAAGATAAGAGCAAATTTGATGCTGAGAACCAGAAACATACTGGTCACAGTTAAGTGTTCTTTATTCTACTTGTGAGCAAGAGAGTGATATGCTGGTGAATAAAAATTGAAATATCAAATTTTGAATAACTGAGTAACTCACACTGCAAATATATTCTGCCAGTCTGTGGCTTTCCTTTTCCATTCTCTAGACTGTCTTTTAAGAATTATGGTGAAGTACAATTTATTAATTTATTTTATTTTATGGATTTATTTTGTGTTTTAGGTGACATGTATAACAAAATCTTGCCTAAACTAAGTTCAGAAAAACGTTCTGCTATGTTTTCTTCTAGAAGTTTTATTGTTTTAGGATTCACCTTTAAGTCTATGATGTATTTCGAGGTGTTTGTTTTTTTTTTCGTGTGTGTGGGGGGGCGGCGTGTATGGGGTGAAGAATGGCTTGAGAAAAAATGCCTCAAGCACCTTTGTTTTGTTTGTTTTGCTTCTGTTTTGTGACTTTGGATGTCCCATTGTTCCAGTAATATTTACTATAGATACTATCTTATATCCATTTAATTATCTTTGTATCTTGGTCACAAATCAATTGACCATAATAGTTATCTGTGGACTGGACAGGATTCCATAAGACTGTCTGGCATGAGAGCTTTGCCAAATAGAGTCCTTTATGCTAGATAATGGCCAATCAGAGACTCCTTTAGGGTGCTGAAATGAAAGTCAAAACAGAAAGGTCAGGAACTGTGGGGAAATTAGTAAGGGTAGAGTGAAAAGGTACAGAAAGCAGTAGACAGAATACAGGAAAAAAATTGTCAAGAATTCAGATAGTATTAGGCAAATCGAAAACAGGAATTAAACACTGGACCGTCATAGTGGAAGAGCACTATACTTGAGGCTAATGCATCCCCACTGCTGAGGATACTGAGGTAGAATGAGTCGCTACTGCTGAGCTGTGTTGCACATGATATTCAAGTTATCTGTGAGACCACTTGTATTATTCAGATACTTTTCTGTCCTTTCTTCCTCCCTTCCATGTTCTTAATATGAATCCTACCCACCTGTATGTACCTCTCTTCCTTGTACCCAATAAGAATATGTAGTATATACCAGAAGTAGTAGTAGACTTTGGCTCTTTCTACCTGGTATACTGCTACTCACAGATCAAGTATCTTCCAAAGTCACTTGTATTAGGGACTAGATTTTGAGAGGGACTTTTTTTTCTCTAGATTTACTGAGGTATAATTGAGAAGTAAAAATTATATACAGTTGGCTCTCTGCATTCACAGGTTTCATGTCTGCAGATTCAACTAACCACAGGTAGTTAATAACAGTGTATACAATACATCATTATTAACTATAGTCACCATGCTGTACGTTAGATTCAAGGAACATAAATATTTATTATATAACTGAAAGTTTGTACCATTTGACCAGCTTCTCCCTATTTAGCCCATCCCCTGTCACCTGGCATCCAATCTTGTATTCTCTGCTTTTATAATATAATAGATACCTCATATAAATGGAATTATGCAGCATTTTTACTTCTGTGATGGGTTAGTTTATTTAGATCATGGCCTCCTGGTCATTCATGTTGTCAAAAATAACAGGATTTCATTCTTTTTTAAGGCTTAATAATATGTTCCATGTATATCTCCATTTAAAAAAAAATCCACTCATCCATCAATGGAAACTTAGGTTGTTTCCATATTTTGGCTATTGTAAATAATGCTGCAATAAACAGGAGTTCAAATAGCTTTTCAAAATATTAATTCTATTTTTTGGACATATACCCAAAAGTAGGATTACTGTATCATGTGATAGTTCAAATTTTAGTTGTTTGAGGAACCTCCAAACTGTTTTTCATAAAGGCTGTACCAATTTACATTCCCACCAACAATATAGAAGGGCTACCTTTTCACCATATTTTCACCAACACTTGTTACCTTTTGACTTTTTGATAATAGCCATTCTAACAGATGTGACATGATATCTCCTTGAAGTTTTGATTTGCATTTTCCTCATGATTCGTGATGTTGAGCACCTTTTAATGTACCTGTTGGCCATTTGGATGTCTTGTTTGGGAAAATGTCTTATGCATGTTTTTGCTCATTTCTTAAATTTGGGTTAATTGTCATTTTTTTCTATTTATATCGTATGATTGCCTTATATATTTTGGATATAAACCCCTTATTAGATATATGGTTTCAAATATTTCCTCCCAAGTTCTGGGTTGCCTTCTGATATGGTTTCGCTGTGTCCTTACCCAAATCTCATCTTGAATTGTAACTCCCACAATTTCCACATGTTGTTAGAGGAAGGAGGTGGGAGGTGATTAAATTATGGGGGTGGGTCTTTCCTGTGCTGTTCTTGTGATAGTGAATGAGTCTCATGAGATCTGTTGGTTTTAAAAATAGTTCCCCTGCACAAGTTCTCTCTCTTTGCCTGCCGCCATCCACGTAAGATGTGAATTGCTCTTTCTTGCCTTCCACCTTGATTGTGAGGCTTCCCCAGCCACATGGAACTGTAAGTCCAATTAAACCTCTTTCTTTTGTAAATTGCCCAGTCTTGGGTATATCTTTATCAGCAGCATAAAAACAGACTTGTTGTGGGAAGTCAGGGACCCCGAATGGAGGGAACGGCTGGAGCCGAGGCAGAAGAACATAAATTGTGAAGATTTCATGGACATTTATCAGTTCCCAAAATTAATACCTTTATAATTTCTTATGCCTGTCTTTACTGCAATCTCTGAACATAAATTGTGAAGATTTCACGGACATTTATCACTTACCCAATTAATACTCTTATAATTTCTTATGCCTGTCTTTACTTTAATCTCTTAATCCTGTTATCTTCATAAGCTGAGAATGTACATCACCTCAGGACCACTATTGTACAAATTGATTATAAAATATGTGTGTTTGAACAATATGAAACCAGTGTACCCTGAAAAAGAACAGAATAACAGAGATTTTCAGGGAATGAGGGAAGATAACCTTGAGGTCTGACTGCCTGAGGGGTTGGGCAGATAGAGCCATATTTTTCTTCTTGCAGAGAGCCTATAGACAGACATGTGAGTAGGAGAAATATTGCTGAATTCTTTTCCCAGCAAGGAATATTAATAATTGAGACCCTGGGGAAGGAATGCATTCCTGGGGGTAGGTCTACAGACGGCCGCTCTGGAAGTGTCTGTCTTATGCAGTTGAGATAAGGACTGAAATATGCCCTGGTCTCCTGCAGTACCCTCAGGCTTACTAGGATTGGGAAATTCCAGCCTGGTAAATTCTAGTCAGACCAGTTGTCTGCTCTCAAACCCTGTTTCCTGTTAAGATGTTTATCAAGACAATGTGTGCACAGCGGGACGTAGGCCCTCATCAGTAATTCTAATTTTGCCTTGCCTTGTGATCTTTATTGTCCTTTGAAGCATGTGATCCTTGTGACCTACTCCCTATTCGTACACCCCCTCCCCTTTTAAAATCCCTAATAAAAACTTGCTGGTTTTGTGGCTTGAGGTAGCCATCACGGTCCTACCAATATGTGATGACACCCCTGAGGCCCAGCTGTAAAATGTCTCTCTTTGTACTCTTTCTCTCTATTTCTCAGACCAGCCGACACTTAGGGAAAATAGAAAAGAACCTACGTTGAAATATTGGGGGCTGGTTACTCTGATACAGACTAATACACCTTCTCATTTTGTTGATAGTTTCCTTTACTGCACAGAAATTTTTTTAGTTTGATGTGGTCCTACTTGTTTATTTTTGCTTTTGTTGCCTGTGCTTTTGATGTTCTATTGAAAAAAAATCATTGCCAAAACTAATGACATGGGGATTTTCCTCTATGTTGTCTTCTAGAAGTTTTACAGTTTCAGATTTCACATGTAAATTTTTAATTCATTTTGAATTATGTGTGTGGTGTAATATAATGGTTTTTTATTACTTTTTTTTGGCAGGTGGATAGTCAATTTGGTAAACACCATTTACTGAAGAAATTGCCCTTTCCCCATTGTGTATTCTTGACATTGCAAGGTTTCTGGGTCTTTTGTGTTTCTGTATATATTTTAGGATTTTTTTTTCTATTTCTGTAAAAAATACTACTGGAATTTTATTAGGAATGCCGTTGAATCTATAGATTGCTTTGGTTAGTATGGACATTTTGACAACAGTGATTCTTCTGATGATATCTTTCTACTTATTTGTGTCTTCTTCAATTACTTTTATTAGTGTTTAATGGTTTTTAGTGTACAGATCTTTCTCCTCCTTAGTTAAATTTATTCCTAGGTATTTTATTTTTTTCTGCTGCTATTGTGAATGGGACTGCCTTCTTGATTTATTTAACACTTTTTTGTTAGTGCGTGGAAACACAAATGATTTCTGAATGTTGATGGATCTTGTGTCAGGACCATGGCAAAACAGGGCTACAGCTGAGTCTACAGGAGGAATATGCCATTTCTACCCCTGTAGCTGGGACCATAGTTGGCAAGTCTTTAAGGGTGCCAACTTGGTGCAGGCCTGGTGAGGAGGACTTCACCAAACAGTACTCTTCAACCATGGGCCCCACTGGGGTTTCACAACCTCCTACCTGGGTCCCAAACTCTCACAAAGACACTTGTACATACATGGCTGCCAGACTTTATTGCTGTGGAGGGTTATAAACAGATACCCTTTTATTCCTCCATCTTGCTAATTTTACATCCTCAGGGAATTTTACTTTTTCTGTGTTGTTTGAATTTTGACAGCAAGAATAAATTTATGTGTTATTTGAATAAAAAAATTAAAATTCACTTGATTATATGTGTTTGTAAGTGGTTCAGTAATTTTTTTCCCACTGAAATATATATTCTTTTGCAAACATAATACTGTGTGAAATACTAGTTTATAGCGAGTCTTGAAATTGTGTCATGCGCATACTACAATTTTGTTCTTTTAACAAATTGTTTAGGCAATTGCAGTTCTTCTGGATTTCCATAACAATTACAGAATTACCTTTCTAAATTCTACAAAAGTCCTGTTGAAACTTTGTGTAAGATTCTAATGAACCATGTGTTGAGTGTTCAAGAAAGAAAACAACAACAACAGAAAGATTGTAATGAATATAGGTATATTTGTATAGCATGGACACTATCACAACATTGAGTCTTCAAATGCATGAACAGACTATCTCACCATTTGTTCAGATTGTCTTAATTTCTTTAATCAGTATTTTGTATTTTTTTGCATATAGATCCTAAACATATTCTGTTAGATGATTAATAAGTGGGCATTTTAAGAACTTTTTGTGATGTTCTAAATTGTACTTATAAAATAGATTTCAGATTTTTCATTATTAGACTGTATAGAAATAAAATTCATTCTCTTCCATATCAGTTAATATCTTGCGACCTTACTAGCTCTAGCAGTTTTGTGTTATGGTTTTAAATTCTTTGAGAATTTTTACTTGATATTCATGGTATCTGTGAAGAGAACATGTTTTATTTCTTGTTTTCGATTTATATGCTTTTTATTTTTTTATTGCATTATGACACTGGCTGAGACCTCTAGTGTCATGTTGAGTTCTAGGGCAAAAGCAGACATTGCCTCTTTCATCATCTTTAAGAAAAGCATTTAATCTTTTTCACCATTAAATATGATGCAAAATGTTTTATTGCAGATGACCTTTATTAAGTTGAAGAAGTTTCCTTCTAATTTACTGAGTGTTTTTGTCATAAGCGAATATTGCATTTTCTCAAATGTTTTTTCTCCACTCATTAAGAGACCACTGTTTTTACTCTATTGATAACAGTGAAGGACATGGATTGATTTCTGATATTTTAATGAATATTTTATTATAGAAAAAATCCCTATTGGTCATGATGTATTATTTATTTTATATACTGTTAGATCCTATTTTCTAAACTATTGTCAAGAATGTATCTATGTGCACAGGGGTATAATGAACCATAGCTTTCTTTTATTAAAATGAAATTCTCTGGTTTTGGTAGCAGGGTTAATTATGTCTCCATAGAATAAATTTTTAAGGGTAGCCTCTTTAATATTCAGAGTTTTTGTAGAGTTGGTGTCATTTCTTTATTAAATGTGTGGTAGAATTCCACAATAAAACCAGCTGGGCTATAAGATGTGTTTGTGTATATGTGAGTGTGGCATAGTTTTAAAATTCAACTTAATTTTAAAAAATATTTATATATATATATATGCACTGTAATGTATGTTATTTATTTGTTTCTACTTGAATAGTGTATGCTTTGTAAATAATTAGTCAATTTCACCTACATTGTCAACTGTATTGGACTAAAGTTGTTTATAATATTCACATTATTTTTATTTTAGGTAGCTAAGCTGATCTTATTTGTTATATTGGTAATTCATGTTTTCCTTTTAAAAAACTGATTAGTCTAGTATGAGTTTTATCAATTTCATTAATATTCTCAAAGAACCAATTTGTTTTACTGATTGTATCTATTTTTATATTTTTATATTTTATTGTTTTCCATTCTTTGTTATACCCTTTTGGGTTTACTTTGCTTTTTTTGTTTTTTTTCAGTTTTTATTCTACTTTTAATAACTTTTTGCCAGGTAGATTATGCTTGTAATTCCAGCACTTTTGGAGGCCAAGGCAGGGGGATCACAGTAGTTTGAGACTAGCTTGTACAACATAGGAAGACCTCACCTCTACTAAAAAAAAAAAAAATAGCCAAGCATAGTGGTGCACATCTGTAGTCACAGCTAACACAGCTACTTGGGTGGCTGAGGTGGTAGGATCACTTGGCCCAGGAGATGGAGGCTGCAATTAACTGGGATCATATGACTGCACTCCAGCCTGCGTGAGTGAGACCCTGCCCCCCACCAAAAAACAAAACAAAACAAAACGACCCCACAAAACTTTCTTCACTAATATTGATTGATATATAGGACTAGAATTTTCCTCTCAGAAATTTTATATGCTGTGTTTTCATTTCTTTTCCATTAAAGATGCATTCTAATCCTCCCTTTTTTACTTCTTGCTCATGGGTTGTTTAGAAGTGTTAAAGTATTTGCTTGGAAGTGATGTAAGCAACAGTATAGTAGAAAGCACTGGACCTTTCTTTTTCCATGAATGGACTGTTTCAGCAACAATTCATGCACAAATTGGCTCTGTGAAAAATCAGAACCTATTGAATATTTTCTACACCCCAGGAGAATGTAAAAAAAAAAAGACTTACCAAAGCTGATAGGGAGATTTGGGACACATTTTTTCCAGAGACCTTGCCCCTGGCACAGTGCCATATGATCAGAAAGAGACCCCCTTGTTCCAAGATTCACCCAGGAACAGGAAAGGATTGGTACATGTATCCAGTTCCCTAACTATTCTGAGGATTCTCCACAGAGAACTGCATCTTGTTTTGATAGTCGTGGGCCTCTGATGGGTCTGCATTAGTCTAGAAACTTTGGAAAGAATAGAGGTGGCAGCTTGGGCTGTTAGACACCATTGATCCTTGCCCTTGTTCAGCACATAGTAAATGGACCCAAAACTCCCAGCTATAAACTTCTCACTTTGGAGGAAAATAGTTGATTTATGTGTCCAGTGCCCCAACTTCCCTAGGGCTACTTAAAGAATTAACATTCATCTCACCTGTCTTGAAACTTTGACAGGCTGACATAGCCTAGCCCCCCAGGTGGTTACTAGGAGACAGGTGGTTACTAGGGCAAGTAGTTGCCAAATTTCCTAATGCCCCCAGATCAGCAGAGAGAGTGGAAAAAGTCTATATCTGCCTGCTTATTCTTGGGGGAGGGACAGAGTTGGTAGAGACTCCAAAATCTCTGGCTAGGCTTATTGATGAAGGTCCTCTGTATGAGGCCAGTTTGTAAAGATGGGGAGAGGTGTGGAATTTGTCTAATATGCAGACACCAACCCAGAGATTTAAGAAAAAATAAAAGATCCAGGCAAGGATGTTCCAAACAAGGAAACAAAATAAATCTCCAAATTGGCACTAACGAAGTAGCATTATATTATTTATCTGACCAATGATTAAAAATAACACAAAAAATCCAAAGACAGGGTACTTGCAATAATTCAGTCAGAGGAACACAAAGAAAAGTGAACAAAGGAAGAGAATTGTGGGACACCATCAAGAGGATATATGTAAGTATACTATATTCTCTCTATATATAGGGAGTTTGCAAAGGAAAAGAGGAAAAGGACCAGAAAGCTTATTCAAAGAAATAATGGCTTAAAATGTCTCAAGTCTGAAGAAGAAAACAGACATTGTGAAACAAGGAATCGAAAGGACACCAAACAAAAAAAAACACAAAGTAATTCACACCAAGGTGTATTATAATCAAATTGTGATTACAATAATTGTGATACAATCACAATTATAATCACATACAAAAAAACTACATAAGGCTCTCAATGTATTTCTTAGCAGAAACCTTGAGAACCAGAAGGGAGTAGAATGGAACATTCAGAGTGCTGAAAGAAAAAAAATGCCCACCAAGAATGTGATATCTGGCAGAACTTCTTCCGAAATATGGAGATACTTTCCCAGACAAACAAAAACTGAAAACTTATCACCACAAGAACTGCCTTAGCGTAAATGCTAAAGAGAGTTATTCAAGTTCAAACAAAAATACAAAGCAACAACGTAATTGCATAAGAAAGTATACAACTCACCGATAAAAATGAATATATAGAATAATATGGAACACTGCATCATCACCATGATGATAATGGGTAATTCAGTTTTAATTCTAGTATAAAAGATAAAAAGTATTAAAATGACTAAAAATAGATACACAGTATAAAGAAATGTAAAATGCAAAGCAGTACCACAAAGTGGAGAGAAGTTAAAGTGTAGAGATTTTGTATGTGATTGAGGTTAAGTTTTTATCAGCTTAAAATAGACTGTTATAACTACAAGCTATTTTACATAATCTCTAAGGCAAACAGAAAAATACCTATAAAATTAACACAAAAGAATCATATGAAATATTTTAAAACAAAGAATTAGCAATACACAAAAGAGGACAGCAAGAGAGAAAATTACAGACAAAACAACTACAAGAATAACTTAGAATAACTAATAAAATGGCAATAGTAAATCCTTTTATATTACTAATTGCATTAAATGTAAATGGATTAAACTCTTCATTCAAAAGACATAGAGTAACTGGAGTGAGAGAAAAAAAAGCACCTAACTATATGCTCACTCACTACAAGGAACTCACTGTAGATTTAAGGGCACACATAGGCTGAAAGTTAATTTATACAAATGGTAACCAAATTAGAGCAGGGATAAACATATTTACATTAGGGAAAATATACTTTTATTCAAAAACTATCACAAGAGACAAAGAAAGACCTTTTATAATAAAAAATGTACTAATCTACCACAAAGATATCACAATTATAGATACACCCAAATTCAGAGATGTAAATATATAAAGCAAACATTGCAAGATATGAAGGGAGAAAAATACAGCAATACATTAATAGGATGAGATGTCAATTCCCCACTTTCAACAATGAGAATACCATCAGTACGGAAGAACAATAAAGAATCAGAGGACTTGAATAGCACTATTCACTAAATGTACACAACAGATATGTAGAACATTTTAATAAACAACAACAAAATACATATTCTTCTCAAGCGCACATGGATCTTTCTCCAGAATAGATCATGAGTTAAACACAAAACAAATCTTAAATATTTTAAGAAGATTAAAATCATAGCAGGTATCTTTTCTGACCACAATGGAATAAAACTAAAAATTGAGAGCAGAAAGATAACTAAAAATTCACAAGTATGTGGGAAATAAACTCTAGAATAATCATTGTGTCAAAAAATAAATCAAAAAGGAAATTGGAAAATATCCTGAGACTTATAAAAAGAAAAACAGATGTCAAAACCTACAAGATGTAGCAAAAGCAGTTTTAAGAGAAAAATTAATAGTTATAAATGCCTACATTAAAAATAAATAACAATGTTAAATAAACAACTTCAATTTATTCTTAAAGGAACTAGAAAAAGAACAAACTAAGGACAAAGTTAGCGGAAGGAAGAAAATAGGAAAATGTAGAACAAAAATGAATAAAATAAAAATAGAAAAATAATGAGAAAAACCAATAATGCTGAGTTTTTTTCTGAAAATATAGTTTGCAAAATGTTAACTAGACTAAGAAAATAGAGAAGATTCAGTAAGATCAGAAGTAACACAAGTGACATTACAACTGATGCCACAGAAATAAAAATGATTACAAGATACTATTATGCTACTACATAAGATACCACTATCCAATAGGCTGGATAACCTAGAAAGAAGGGGTAAATTTCTAGAAACATATAAATTACCAAGACCAAATAATGAAGAAACAGAAAATCTAAACAGACCTTTAATTAGTAGTAAAATTGGATCAGTATTCAGAAACCTTCCAACAATAAAAAAACCAGGACCAGATGGCTTCACTGGTGAATTCTACCACACTTTAAAAATAATTAACACCAACATTTTTCAAATTGTTTCAAAAATTGAGGAAGAAGGCATACATCAAAATTTATGTTATGAGGCCAATATTACCCTGATACCAAAGTCACACAAAAATACCACAAGAAAAGAAAACTATAGGGCAATATCTCTAATAAATACAGAAGCAAAAATCAACAATAAAATACTACCAAGCTGAATTTAAGAGTACATTTAAAGGATGTGCTATATCATAACCTATATCATTGTCTGTATCACAACCAAGAGGGATTTACCTCTGGCATGTAAACATGGTTCAACATATGAAAATCAATTAATGTGATACACTACATTAACAGAATAAAGGATAAAATAAAAATTACATGATCATCTCAAGAGTATTTTACAAAATTTCATGATAAAAACAATCAATACGTCAAAACAGAAGGAAATTACCTCAGCATAATAAAGGCCATATATGAAAAGCGATACCTAACATCATACTCAGTGGTGAAATCTGAAAGCTTTCAAAGCTTTGGATGCCCACTCTCAAAACTTCTAAGCAAGATGTTACTGTAAATCCTAGATAGAGCAATTAGGCTAGAAAAGGAAATGAAAGGCATTCAAATTGGAAAGGTATATTAGGCCATTCTTGTATTACTAGAAAGAAATATGTGAGGCTGGGTAATCTATAAAGAAAAGAAATTTCATTGCCTCATCATTCAGCAAGCTGTACAAGCATCGCACCAGCATCTGCTTGGCTTCTGGGGAGGCTTCAGGGGGCTTTTACTCATGGCAAAAGACAAAGCAGGAACAGGCAAATCACATAGTGAAAGCAGGAGTGTGGGGGAAGTGCCACACACTTTTAAGGAACCAGATCAGTGAGAACTCACTAACATGAAGATGGCACCAAGATCATGGTGCTAAAACATTCATGAATAGTACACTCCCATAATCTAATCACCTTCTATCATGCTCCACCTCCAAGAGATTACATTTCAATATGAGATTTGGGTGAAGAAAAATACACAAACTATACAATTCTGTTTTAGCTCCACTAACAAAATCTCATTTCCTTCTCACACTGCAAAATACAATCATGCCTTCCAACAGTTTCCCAAGGTATTAACTCATTCCAGCATCAACTCAATCAAAAGTTCCAAGTCCAAAGTATTATTTGAAGATGTATTTTGTTCACCTGTGAGCCTGAAAAATCAAAACAAGGCATTTGCTTTCAAGATACAATGGAAATACCGGCATTGGATAAACATTCCCTATCTAAAAGGGAAAAATCAGCCAAAAGAAAAAGGCTACAAACCCCATGCAAGTTAAAAACCAAGCAGAAAAATCACTCAATTTTAAAGCTCCAAAATAGTTTTTTTTTTTTTTTTTGACTACATGTTCCACATCTAGGGAGCACTGGTCCAAGGGCTAGGCTCCCAAGGCCTTGGGCAGCTCTACCCCTATGGCTTTGCAGGGTTCAGACTATATGGATGCTCTTACAGGTTGTTGAGTGTGTCTAACTTTTCTAGGCACAGGGTGCAAGCTGCCAGTGGGCCTACTATTCTGGAGTCTAGAGGACTGTGGCCCCCTTCCCACAGCTCCAGTAGGCAGTGTAACAGTGGGGACTCTTGGGCTACCAAACCCACATTGTCCCTCTGCACTGTTCTAGTAGAGGTTCTTTGTGGGGGCTTCACCACTTTTGGCAAGCTTCTGCCTGGTGATACAGGCTTTCTCATTCATCTTCTGAAGTATAGGCAGAGGCTGCCAAGTCTTCTTCACTCTAGTACTCTGCAAGCCTACAGGCTTAGCACAACATGTAAGCCTCCAAGCCTTACAACTTGCATCCTCTGAAGAAGTGGTCTGAGCTGCATCTGGGACCCTTTGAGCCAAGGCTAGAGCTGGAGTGGCCAGGATGTGGGGAGCAGTGTCCCGAGGCTGCACAGTGCAGTGAGGCTGGGCCTGGCTCATGAAACCATTCAGTCCTTCTGTGCCCCAACATTTGTGACCAATGGGGCTGCCAAGAAGGTTTCTGAAATGCCTTCAAGGTTTTTTTCCCATTGTGTTTGCTATTAGCACTTGGCTCTTTTTCAGTTATGCAAATCTCTCTAGCAAGTAGTTGCTTCACAGCCTGCTTGAATTCCTCTCCCCAAAATGCTTTTCCTTTCTCTACCACATGGCCAGTTTGGAAATTTTCCAAACTTTTACAATTTTAGTGATTGGTCTGTTTCCTATTTAAATATAGCTTCCAACCTTTAGGTCTACGTCTACGTCTCCTATGTCTGAGCATAGGCCGTTAGAAGCAGCCATTCAACATATTGAACACTTTGCTTATTAGAAATTTCTTCTGACAGATACACTAAATCATCACTCTCAAGTTCAAACTTCCACTGATCCCTAGCACATGAACACAATGCAGTCAAGCTCTTTGCTAAGGGATTACACGTGTGACCTTTACTCCAGTTCCCAAGAAGTTCCTCATTTCCATCTGAGATCACATTAGCTTCAGTTCTGCTATCCATGTCACTGTTAGCATTTTGGTCACAACCATTTAACCAGTCTCTAGAAAATTCCAAACTCTCCCTCTTCTTCCTATCTTCTTCAGAGCCCTCCAAACTTTTCCAACCTCTGCCCATTACCCAGTTCCAAACCTGTTTCCACATCTTCAGGTATCTTTATAGCAATGCCTGATCCTCAGTACCAATTTTCTGTATTAGGCCGTTTTTGCTTTGCTGGAAGGAAAATACCTGAGGCTGGGTAATTTATTTTTCTAAAAAAGGTTTAATTGGCTCATTATTCTGCAGGCTGTACAAAATTGGTGCCACCATCTGCTAGGCTTCTGGGGAGACCTCAAGGAGCTTTTACTCACGGCAGAAGGCAAAGTGGAAGCAGGCATGTCATATGGTGAAAGCAGGAACAGAGAGGGGAAAAGGTGTTACATACTTTTAAAGAACCAGATGCTGCAAAAACTGTCTCACTATCATGAGGACAGTAGCTAGGGGATGGCACTAAACTATTCATGAAAAATACACAGACATGATCTAATTACCTTCCATCAGATCCCACCTCCAACACTGGGGATTACATTTCAACATGAGACTTCGGTGGGGACAAATATCCAAATATATCAATATCACAAAATAAAATTATCCCTGTGTGCGGATGCCATAATCTCATATATAGAAAATTCTAAGAACTCTATTAAAAATTTTTAGAACTAATAAATGAATTCAGTAATATTTTACAGTACAAAATCAACATAGAAAATTTGTTGCGCTTCTGTTCTTTAATAACAAACCATTCAAGAGAATTTTAGAAAAGCAATCCCTTTTAAAATAGCGTCAAAAAGAATAAAATACTTAGACATAAACTTTAAGTAGGTGAAAGATTTGTATACTTAAAACAACAAAACATTAAAGAATATAAACAAGGCACAAACAAATGAAACACATCCTGTGTTCATAGATAGTAAGACTTAAAATTAAAATGTCCTCACTACTCAGATCCGTAAATTCAATGCTATCCCAAACAAAATCCCAATAATATTTTTTTTACAGAAATAAAAAAATTCTAAAATTTATATGGGACCACAAAAGACTGAATAGTCAAATCAATCTTGAGAAGGAAGAACAAAGATGAGGCTTTGTTTCTTCTCCTGATTTCGAAACCTATTACAAAGCTTCAGTAGTTAAAAGTACTAGGTACTGTCATAAAGACTAGATGTAAATAGCTATGGAACAGGATATGACGCCCACAAATAAATTCACACATCAACTGATTATCAACAAGAATGTCAATAATATGTAATGGCAAAAAATAGAGTCTCTATAACAAGAGATAGGCTTGGAAAACTGGATATTCACATGCCAAAAAATCAAACTGGTCCTGTATCTTCTACCATACTCTAAGAGAAACTCAAAATAAGTTAACAATGTACATATAAGACCTAAAACCGTAACACTCTTAGAAGAAAACATAGGGTAAAATCTTCATGAAATTGGTCTTGACAATGATTTCAAGAATATGACACCAAAAGCACTGGCAACAAAAACAAAAATAAGCAAGTTTATGAGACTACGTCAAGTTCAAAGGCTTTATAAAAGGAAACAATGAAAAAAATGAAAAGGCAATTAATGTACAGGAAGAAAATATTTGCAAACCATATGTATGATAAGCGCTTAATATTCAAAATATAGGATGGACTCATAAAACTCAATAGTAAAAAATATAATTAACTATTTTAAAAACAGGACAAGAACTTGAATAGACATTTCTTCAAGGCAGACATACAAATGTCCAATGGGCATATAAAAAATGCTCAACATAACTAATCATCATGGAAATGCCAATCAAAATCACAATGAAATATCACTTCACACCTGTCAGGATGAATATTATTTTTAGAATATGAGAAGAGTTCTCAAAGATTTGGAAAGATTTGAACTCTTGCACTCCTGTTGGGAATGCAAAATGATGCAGCTACTAGGAAAAACAGTATGGTATTTCTTAAAAATTTTTAATGCAACTGCCACATGATTCAGCAATCCCACTTCCAGGTATATATAAAAATTTGAAATAAATATATTGAAGTAATATTACCATTCCTTTGTTAATTGCAGCACTATTTTCAATAGTCAAGATGTGGAAACAACCTGAATGTTCATTGAAAGGTGACTGAATAAATAAAATGTAGTATATAGACATACAATGAAATATGTATCAGTCTTAAAAAGAAGGACATTGTACAATATGTGATTAAGTAAATCTTGAGGGCATTAAGCTAAGTGAAATAAGGTAGTCACAGAAAGACAAATACTAAATGGTTTCACTTATATGAGATATCAAAAATAGTTAAATTCATAGAATCAAAGAGTGAAATGATGCTTTCCAGGACTGGGGAGATGGAGAAATGGGGAGTAACTAACCAATTGGCATAAAGATTTAATCAAGCAAGATAAGCTCTAAAGATCTGTTGTACAACATTATACCTAGAGTCAACAATCATGATTATGAACTTAAGTTTCTTAAGAGGGTAGCTCTCATGTTGTGTCCCTACTATAATAAAAATAAAATAAAATAAAACAAAACAAAATAAAATAAAATATGGCCACCGCTATGGTCTACCTTGGTTTATGTTCCATACACATTTGTAAAGAATGTGTATTCTGTTGCATTTGTGTGGATGGTATACAGATGCCAATTAGGACAAGTTGGTTTATAAAATTGTGAAAATCATCTATGTATTTAATAACTTTCTTCTTTTTGTGTTAATTATTGAAAGGAATGTTAAAGTATTCGACGATTTTTCTAGATTTATTTTTTTAAGATTTCTCAAATATTTTATTTATTTTGATACTCTGTAATTAGGGGCAAAAATATTTAGAAATTCTGTTTTCCTTGATTAATTGTCTCTTTATCATTTTGAAATAATCTTCTTAATTCCCTGGCAATATTCACTGTTCTAAAATGTACTTTTATAATAAAATGGCTACTCTGGTTTATTTTGGTTAATATTAGCCTGGCATTTTTTTTTTGTCTTTGGTTTTAAATTACATATATCTTTATATTTAAAGTGTATTTTCATAATAAGCATATACTTAAGTCTTTTCTTAATCCAATCTGACAATCTGTGTCTTTAAATCTTGGTATTTGGAATATTTATATTTTATATAATTATTGATATCATTTGGTTTAAATTTATCATTTTGCTATTTAATTTCTATTTGTAACATTTATTCTTTTTCTTCTTTTTCTTATACTTGTGGATGAATTGGGTATTCTTTATAATTTCGTTTTACATTCCTTATAGCTGCATTAGCTGTAGTTCTTTTATTTTAAAGTGCTTTAATAAGAGTTTGTTGTACACATTTCTATTTTATCAATTTACCTTCCAATTAAAATATACCACTTAATGTTTATTGTAAAAATATTGTTAGTATGTTTCCACTTTCCCTCGTTTTGCCTTTGAGATATTATTGTCACACAATTTACATCTATTTTATTATTAATAACAGTGTATGTCATTATTACTTTTGCTATAAATAGTCAATCATTTTATAATAATTCTGGAAATGAAAAAAGTACATGGCTTATTTATTTAGAATTTTTAAATTTTAGAGCTCCACATTCCTTTTGGTGTATCCAATTTTACATCTGGTATCCTTTTTCTTCTGGCTAGAAGAGTATAATGTTTTTGTATTGAAAGTTTGTTGTTGTAAATTATTTTTTATTTGTATTTTCCAATATTCTTTATTTTTTCTTGTTTTTGTAAGATTTTTGTCAGGATGTAGACTTATAGGTTGACGGTTGTATTTTATCAATACTTTAAAGATATTGCTTCGGTGTTGCCTGGATTTCATTTTTCCAATGAGAAGTGTGATATCATTTTTATCTTTGTCGTTTTGTACACAATGTGAGTTTCTTTCATTAGATACTTTTAAGATTTTTTCTTTATTAAAATTTTTTAACAATTTGATTATGATGTTATTTGGTGTAGTTTTGTTTATATTTCTTTTGCTTGGGGTTCTTTAAGTTTGCTGGATCTGTGGGTTCATAGCTTTTATTAAAATAGAGATATTTATCATTTATTTATACTATTATATCATTTTGGGAGGGTTTCTTTTTTATAATTTTGTTATTTTAAATATTTGTATGTACACAGTAGTTGTATATATTTATGGGATACCTGAGATATTTTGATACAGTCATGCCTTGTAAAATAAGCATATGTAAGAGTTGGGAATCCATCCCCTCAAGCATTATTCCTTTGAGTCACAAACAATCCAATTATGCTCTGAATTATTTTAATATGTACAATTAAGTTATTGTTGAGTATAGTCACCCTGTTGTGCTATCAAAGAGTAAGTCTTATTTATTCTTACTAACTATTGTTCATGTACCCGGTAACCATGTCCACCTTCCCCTCAGCCACCTGCTACACTTACTGACCTCTGGTAACCATACTTCTACTCTCTATGTCTATGAGTTGAATTGTTTTAATTTTTAGATCCAACAAATAATTGAGAACATGCGACGTTTATCTTTCCTTGCCTGGATTATTTGATTTAACATAATCATCTTCAGTTCCATCTATGTTGTTGCAAACAACTGGATCTCATTTTTTATGGCTGAATAGTACTCAGTTGTGTATATGTACCACATTTTCTTTATCCATTCATCTGTTGATGGACACTTAAGTTGCTTCTAAATATTACCTATTGTGAGCAGTGCAGCAACAAACATAGGAGTGCAGATATTGCTTTTATATACTGATTTTCTTTCTTTTGAGTATATACCCGGTGGTGGGATTGCTGGATCATATGATAGGTCAATGTTTAGTTTTTTGAGGAACCTGCCAACTCTTCCCTGTGGTGGTTCTACTAATTTACATTCCCACTAACAGGGTACCAGAAATCTTCTTTCTCCATTCCAGAATTTGTTATTGCCTGTCTTTTAGATATAAGCCATTTTAACTGGGGCAAGATGATATCTCATTACAGTTTTGATGTGCATTCTATTATATCAGTTATTTATTTATTTATTTTCTTTTTTCTTTCCTTCAATGACTTCAATGACACGTACATCAGATAAATCAAATTTGTCTCATAATTCAGTGATGCTCCATGCATTTTAAAATTACTTTTCTATTTGTGTTTCATTTTCTCATTTCTATTACTTTAACTTCAAGTACACTATCTTTTATTCTGCAATGTCTAACCTGCTGTTAATCCATTCTTAAGAATTTATCTTCTCAGACTTCATAATGTTCATTTCTATAATTTCAATTGGTGTTCTTTTTATATAATTTACATAATTTTAAAATTTTTTTTTACTCTCTATATTTTAAAAGGTATAGATATAATTATACTGACTGGTTTAATGTCCCTATCTACTAATTCTATCATTTTCAGATTATCTGTCGAATTATTCTGCTTCTTTGAATACCTGGTAATTTTGGGTTGGATGCCATACATTGTAAATCTTGGTTTCTTCCATGCTGAACATCATTTCTTTTAAAAAATATTCCTGAAATTCTTTGTGAGACACAATTACATTTCTTGGAGACAGTTTGATTATTTTGTAAAGAACTGAAGGAACAATGCCTTTGTCCTGAAATTGGTTATATTTTTCTTTGTGTCTTAGTCTTTTTGTTTCTTATTGTCTTCATAATTATGTGTGATGTCTGTGCTCTGCTTTGTACTTCCCGCATTTTTTTCTATTACTCATAGAACCTCTTGCTGTGGTATTGATTATAAATTTCACAAACACCAACCTAGCAATCTCATTTAAAATAGAAAAGTTGCTTCATTCTGTGTATTTTTATCAACCACAGAAAGGATTCTGATTTGCCTTCTTAAGGGATGTAACCATTATTTGAAACAACCATTATTGCTAGGAATTAAGTGTTATGTTTAGCCTGGCCTATTCAGAAGAAAGATGATAGGAAATAGTACTGAGTACACATACAACAAAACAAAACAATAGCTTCTTAAATGTACTACATCAGAGTAATATTATTATGCTCATATATTGCTGGAAGGTAATTAAGTTATAAGCTTCCTGGAAATAAACTTTTAAATATGTTTCAAAAACCTTAAAATTGTTGATATTTATGGCCTAGCAATTCCATTTCTGGGAATTGACATTACAGAAATATTGAGACAGACATATCAATGTTTACATAAAAGTATATTTATTATAACAGATAACAAAGAAAAATTCAAAACACTTTTAATGCCCATTTTTAGGACAATGTTTAAATAAAATATGGGATATCTATCTAACAGAATATAATGTATTATTAAAATATTGTTTAAAAATATTTGCATTTGATCACTTTTTATTTACTCATATTATGTTGAAATTAGAATTTCAATAGTAAAATTGTATCTGCACATGATAACTTCAGCGATTGTAATATATATGTGTGTGGTGTATGTGCACACATTAGAAAAATCACCTTCAGGAACTGTCCAGATTAAAATACACTGACAAATTAACAGTAAATATCACATTACAATAGACTTTTGGGGGATTATTTTTTCTTATAGTACTTTGCAATTTCCAAATTTTCGACAATGAACATGTTACCTTTAAAGTCCTTTTTTCTAATGTATATGAAAAATATTTAGAACTCAGTAATTATTTATATTGCTAAGAACAGAGGCCAAAATGTAGAAGACATTCATCCTCTTAGCAACATTGACTGGTTCAGGCGTGAATAAATTACACAAGCAGGCTCAATAAGACTTTTTCCCTGGCACTGACACACGGCCTATAGAACTTCATTCTATTCAGGTCTGTTCCTGACCAACATTTCTGTACATGTTTGTCACTGGTCACAGAGAAGACTTGGAGAAAATTGAATTGGTTCAACATAATCTTTCTCCACAGTTAGAACTTTACATGTCAAAGATTATTTTAGGCTTATATTATTTTGAAGAATATAACTATATATTTATTAACTTTCTTCATGCAACTCAAATTGTATGAATTACTTTATTCTTCATTTTTTAAAAAACTTTCTAACATACATAAATGTGAAGGTTAGTGAAATTAGCTTCCAGATATCCAATATCCCAATGGTAGAATTTTCAAGCTTAGATACTCATGCTTCATCTACTCCTCTTCCTTATTTTTGAAAAATATGTTAAAGAAAATCCAAGACATTCTGAAGTTTCATTCCAGTATACTTCAGTGTGCATCTCAAAAGCCATGAATATTTATTTACATAAACGCAATGCCATTATCACATATTTGAAGTTTGATAAAAAATTATTTTGTGCTCGGGGGACTGACATAAAATAATTAGCACCCTCAGAAAGGGTTAAACAACTTTAACAGAACTATTTACAAATATGTCGGTGAAAATTAGGAAAACCAACAAGGGAGAGGGCAGTATTGTGGGACAAACAGCATCAAGAGCCATTAACACTAATATGACTAAAGAACAAAGGAGAGATAGGTAATTAGCAAACTCTTCAGGCTCTACCGTGAAAGGAAAATAAATCTTGGGGCCCCAAAATCACTAAGTTGAAGGGAAAAGTCAAGCTGGGAACTGCTTAGGATAAATATGCCTCCCATTCTGTTTAAAGTTACCCCTCTACTCACTGAGATAAATGCGTATCTATCTGATTGCCTCCTTTGGAGAGGGAATCAGAAACTCGAAAGAATGCAACTATTTGTGTCTTATCTACCTATGACCTGGAAGCCGCATCCCTGCTTCGAGTCATCCCACCTTTGTTTTGAGTTGTCCTGCCTTTCCAGACTGAACCAATGTTCATATGTTGATTGATTCCTCATGTCTCCCTCACATGTATAAAACCAAACTGTGCTCTGACCACCTTGGGCACATGTTGTCAAGACCTCCTGAGGCTGTCTCGGTGGTGCATGTCCTCACACTTGGCAAAATAAACTTTCTAAATTAGCTGAGACTTGTCTCAGATAGTTGGGGTTCACATTTTTGTAACCACGGAGGGATTCTGAGTGGATATTTCCCTGACATTTGACAAATCTCCTATCAGTGCTTGGTAGAGCATGAGCTAACTTTATGGCTGAAACCAATAGGACAATTTGTTCAGGTCTGGGGGTGGTGCAACTCATCCAGAGAATCCCTAATCTCCCAGAATTTGGTTGAGATATAAAGTTTATTTTGCTCTTCAACTTCCCTTTTTCTTTCTTTTTTTTTTTTTTTTTTTTGGAGTTTTACTTGCTTCCAACAAGGAAGACAAGATTTCCTGCTTCCATGACAATAGAAGGCAGATAACCCCTTTATGGAGTTTGAGCTTGCTCCCAGCAAAGAGGATGAGCTGAGTTTTTTCCCTGCTGCTAGATGGTAGAGGGCAGTATTCAGCCTGAGACCCATCCCTAGGTAAGTAGCTAAATTGAAGTTTTTGTCTTGGTAAAGTTTAACAACCAGCTGGTCTTAACTTCTCCTTACCATTAGAACACTCAGCCATAACATTGTTGGGGTTTTTGTCATTTGTTCTGGTCTTTCTCCCATCATATTCGATCAACTTTAACTGACTTGGTCAAATCTGAGTGAGAATTCCAAATTATGGGTAACAAAGCCTGTCTAATTTGACTAAAATTCCTCACAGTGGCCGAAGGAAAAAACAAACAAACAAACAAAAAAACCCTAAAAACCCATGTGCTTGGTTTCTGTGTTTGCTTCCTGTCTTAAAAAAAACGTTCTTTTGTTTACTTATCTTCCACTCTTATACCTCCTTCCCCCTTTGCCATCTGGAGTACCAAAAAATCTAGAGAAGGCTTCCAATGACTTGAACCCCTTAAAAAAATTCAGAACAAAGACACCACTCACCCCTTTTGGGATGTTCTGTTTGCTTTGCGGACTTTTAAGAGTCTTGGGAAGATTATTCTTAGGTCTAAAGCTCTGCTTTCCTGTATTGCATAATGTGATCTTTTTGGCTTTGGAGCTACCAGAGATTACCTCGTACTGTGAGAGTACTTAACCTTGGCATGTATAATGGCAGACAAGAGCTACAAACTTAGGGGTGGCTGAGCACAGTTTACAGGAAGTGGTCTTGGCTGTTGTTGTTGTCATTCTCCTAGGAAGTCTTCATTTAAGGATCCTAATTCTAGTTTGGACATGCATTCTAAAGGGTCTTTTCTATTGCTTTTTTTACCAAAATTAATCTCAATTCAGCTTGTCGGTGCACATTTGTGTGAGGAACTGAATTGTTTTCATAGGTAAATGAGAGATTGAGCTTTCTCATCTCCGAAGAGAAAGGGCATTTTGCTTCTCTTAGCTGAAAGGCATCACTGGGTGACTGGGAGCTTCATGGAAACGTCTGGGGGATTCACCCCCCATAAAGTGCAGTGGCCCTACAGGGAAATCCCCCCAAAAATTAATTTAAAAAAACTCATCCAGGAAAGGCATAGAAAGGCTGATGATCCAGCATTTAGAGCCCTCTCAGAGGTCACAGACTTCATGAGAGAGAAACTGATAAACCTAAAAGGGTGGAAATGACTCAGTGGTGACACACTGTAGCATCCTGCCCACAAGCAACACACAAAAGTTCACTACACAAAAACCCTAGGCCACAGCTGAGCTCCTCCTTTTAATGAAAAATGGGAAACAAATAATCTAAGAATAAAGATAAAACAAAGAAAATGACCCCCTTTCAAGCATTCCATAGGTTGTAATGATGTAAAATGTAATATGGTCTTTGTGCACATTTACATTAAGGAAAAAGAACCCTAAGGTCGACCTGCAAACTACAGAGTTCCCAAGTTCTCTTTTTCTCTATTTTCTTTTCTGCCTGCTTTAAATCTGCTGTTATTTTTCTATTAAGATAAGAATCACTGTTTAGATTCAACAGGGAATTTTGCAAACTGGTGAATTTGTATTTATCTCATGGCTAAACTTCTGAAGTAAATGATATAGGATCTTTGTGTGTGTATATATTTAAAAGGCCTTCATAATTTCTATATTTTATGTTTAATTGGCAATTAAATCATTTTTAATTTCCCTCTAGCACACCAGACTTGTTCTCTCCATAGCTTATGATGCAAATTTTGCTATTTGATTTTCACGTGAGTTGTTTCCCTTAATATGCAAATTTAAGGCTATTCAGCTCACAACTGCCTAGGGTTGTAAAACAGGTTATTAAGAATTTAAAAATCTAAGATAAGCAAAAAATGGTCTTTATGAATCCATAAGATGTACTTCTGTCAGAATGCCTAATACATCTATGTAATTATGTGTTGTGTACACAATGTTTTACTACCACAAATATATAAAAGAGCTCTAATTAATTGGCTTAAGAAAATAAAAACAATTGAATCAAATCATCAGGAAAAAACTGTCAAATGCTTTTTTCAAGTTTACGTAATTTAAGTAAAATCTTTAATAAATAAACTAGCTTGGTAAACTGATGTTAGAAATGTCTTAAGAATTGCAAGTATACATTTTGTTTGCATATATTAATCAAGAAATTTTATACTTATCCTTACCAAATACTATAAGGTGTCAAAATTTGGCATAGAAATTACAAAACTATAAAACCAATCCAAGACAGAATGATCTTTGCTTATGTAATTTTTAATAAATAAGACATTGATATTGGTTTAATGAAAATAGTTACATCTTGAATTTAGTAAGATTATGATAACTTCTAATTTTGTGGCTTAGGTGGTCTAGTCCACAGACGGTAAGGTTTGCTTTGGAAAAAGACTGTTACAGTCTTTGTTTCAAAGCTAAACTATAAACTGAGTTTCTCCCAAAATTAGTTCAGCCTATGCCTAGGAATGAACAAGGACAGCTTGGAAGTTAGGAGCAAGATGGAGACAGTTCAGTCTTAGTTATAACTTTGCAATGGCAGTTCCATAACTTTAAATAATGACTATTGCAGTTTTCATGAATAATCTAGGTAAACAATTAAAATAATTAGGTAAATGTAATAGGATAAATACTTGTAGACAAACTCATTCCAATTTTGAATCTAATGTTAAATTAAATTAAATAATAAATATTTCATTATTTGGGTATTTTCCAGTAAAATTCTACTGTAGGAAAACATTCTTTCTTTAAAAAAGTATGTCCTTTTTAAAAATATGAACAATTTTTTTTCTAATTCAAAGTTTATTTAAAGTCTATGTACAAAACAAAGTAAAAGGAACCAGGAAATAAGACAGATATAAAGAAATTCTTATAAATAAAGAGTTTTTTAAAATAAGAAAGCTTAAAGAGAAATAGGTTTATATGAGAAAAAATATTGTACGGTACATTTAGTCCTAGAACAAAATGACTGGTTGTTTCTGATAGAGGGATGTTCTGGACAAACAAGAAAATCCAAGCATGTCATGAACAGTTGGTGTAAGTCATAATAAGAGGATTTATAAAAGGAAAAATACTTTTATATGATCAAGTTGTCTATAATTAAGGAAAATTTATAATGGTCTTTCTAGAGATTGGGATCGATGTAAAAACACTTATACATTGATTTTCTAAGGTATTAATTTACTCTTAATAAATTATAAGAGGTTTTAATTATTTTAACCCTAAGTTCAACTTTTATTGCATCTCACTACTTTTGGTTTTCTCCTCCCTCTTAAAGAGTGCTAAATAGTAATGCTCTCCTTCAACTCATTTTCAGCTCATATAAGTTTTTTTTCCTCAAGTTCTGTTTATTGTAGCCTGAGGCTAAAAATATTTACTAAAAGATCTAAAGGAAATGTTTTCTTCCAACATAATATTCTGTGCAGTGCAGAAAGTCTTTTCTTTTTCCTTTTGTTAACTGGCCTAACAGATTTTATGGTTTATCAAAACAATTCCTATGCCATTAAGTTTTGGCTCACTTAGGAGAAAAGCTGAGATGATTTTTTTTAATTAAGGTTATTACCTCCGTGTATCTTTCTGTATGTTCTTTTAAAGTACTTGTGACATTGAGTTACAGGGCTTTGACTCCTGGGCCTAAAAATGACATGAAGTCCTGCTAAATCTTAAACACGGACAGCAACTAAAGCCTCTTCTTCAGGCCCAGTAGAAGATGCCAATCAAAATAAACTGCATTCCTGAAACATAGGGCCAGAAATTAAAGTTATTGAACTCCTCAAGGCCCAGGGACTATTGCAAAAGAGGTGGGCATGTGAGATTGTAAGGGCCGATTTAGTTTCTCTATAAATTAATCATTAACACCAAAAGCACACTGAAGCAACATCAGCATATGGGCCCCTGTGTCAGATTAACAAAGTTTTCTTGAAGCGGTAACCAACTTCTTAATAAAGGATACAAAGTTTATAAAAGGCTTATGGAAGTTATATTGTAACTGCCCAATGGGTTCACCTTGCCCACTGCCTAGACAGAGCCAATTTATCAAGATGGGAATTGCAATAGAGAAACAGTAATTCATGCAGAGCCAGCTGTGTGGGAGACTGAAGTTTTATGATTACTTAAGTCAGTCTCTCCAAGTATTTGGGGAGCAGAATTTTTAAGGATAATTTGGTGAATATGGGGGAGGCCAATAAATTAAAAGTGCTGATGGGTTGGGTTGGAAATGAAATCATGGAAAGCTGAAACTGTCCTCTTGCACTGAGTCAGTTCCTGGGTGGGGGCCCCACGATCAGATTCACCAGTTTATCAGTCTGTGTGGTGCCAACTGATCCATCAAGTGCAGGTCTGTAAAATATCTCAAGCACTGATCTTAGGAGGAGTTTAGGGAGGGTCAGAACTTCCAGCCTCCAGCTGCATGGCTCCTAAACCATAATTTCTAATCTTGTGGCTAATTTGTTAGTCCCATAAAGGCAGTCTATTCCCCAGGCAAAAAGGAGGTTCATTTTGGGAAAGGACTGCTATCATCTTTCTTTTAAACTATAAACTATGAACTAAGTTCTTCCCAAAGTTAGCTCAGCCTATGCTCAGGAAGGAACAAGGACAGCTTAAAGTTTAGAAGCAAGATGGAGTCAGTTAGGTTAGATCTCTTTCACTGTGTCAGTCATAATTTTGCAAAGGTAGTTTCAATATCTTATGGTCAAGATTAAAATTTTATAGATTGTTTATACAATTTTGAAAAACAAATTTAATTGGCTTTATGCTGTCTTTATTGGGGCTTATTGTATGGAAAATTAAGTCTCCTCTCAAAGAATGAAGATTTTTGCCTTTTTTTTTTAAAATCCTCGAGTTATGACTTTGGTCAAATGAATAACTTATTTTATAATGACCTGTGATATCAAGTGCTTTAAACCTTTGATATTTGATAACCTTTCAAAAATCAAATTAGAAATTGTGTCTTTTTCTGATCTAGTTAATCATTTAAGATATTAGTTTCCCTAAATTCAAAACATGACATAATTTGGCTTATTTGGTATAAAATTATACAGTAAGCATTGTCAAATATGAAATGGTGTTTGGTTTTCTTTGGGTTGTATTTGTATAAATGTATTATTGATATGTGTTCCAAAATCATCAGAAACACCTATAATCCTGTAATCCTGACATGACTTAGTGTACATCATCAGTAATAATTATAACTATTATGTTAAATTATTGTGTGCCACAGAGGTAACAAATTTTCTGGTCAGTTCCGTCTTTGACTATGCCTGCCCTAAAACATTTTGTCATCCATGGACAATTGGTGCCTTGTTTTGTCCTCCTCAGAAGGTGGTTTCATAATCAGTTATAAAACTCTAATAGGTGCTTTTGAATACAGATTTCTGATAACTTTGAGAGGGAAAACTTTCAGGACTCATGGGGAGCTGAAATGTTCATGAATATTAAGCAGAACAGGAATTTACTACAGAGACTGAACTAACAGAAAACTGAAGTATCTTTTTATATTTTTGCTTAAAATGTTGCTGACCCTCTGTTTTTTTTCAGAGTCAAGGAAACTTTTATTTTGAGCTATTGAAAGGTTTCAACAATTTAGTATACTCCTATGAAGAAAATTTGGAGCGTATTTGTTTCTCTTTACCTGATTTCTCCAGAATTTAGAAACTATTTGTGAGTAGTCTTAACTTACAGCAATATGGCTATTTGCATAAGTGCAAATAAAAATCTGTTATAATTTGTAACAGGACACAATGGGAGAAACTGGTTATTTTACCAAGGCTTTCACTGGAATGGTGTGCTTTCCTTTAAGAAATCAAACTTAACTTATGGAGCCAATAAAAACCCATTGGGAAAACTGGCCTCATACCTTGTTTACACAGCCCATGTACAGGGTTCGTGACCTGGGGTAAGTAAAGAATGTCACTTTCTGACAGGCTCAGGAGACCTAAGTTTATCTTGGGACCTTAAGAGGAGAGGATCACCCAACTCATGGGTATTTGATGGTACAAATCCATGTCTGGGCTCAGCTTTAAAAGAGTCTTATCTGAGATTCCTTCTATAGGACAAAGTTCCATCAAAGCCAATTTAAAAGCCTATGTAAAAAATAATTATTCTTACTTCACTGTATATAAATAATCAGGACAAGTATAATAAAGCAAACCAGTCCTACCATGATTTGTATTTAGTAAAAATGGAAACTGGAGAGAGAAAAAATATGTTTGAAAAACTACAGTACACCTGTTGTTAGATTCTAGTCTTGTGAAATATTTTTCAATTTTTATTATTTTTCAGTTTGGATCAAATTCTAATTTTTCTTGGCTACAATTCTTCAAAATTATGTTTTCAATTATTTTCCTTCTTTTTTCCCCCATTTTTCCTTATTTGGAGTAACTGAGAACTTAGCTGTGCTTTCACAAAGCCCTGCAAACTGATGCTAGACAAATTAAACTTCAGAGGAAAATAACAGCAACCTATTTACACACATAAGCCACTTTCATACCTGCCTACTGATATATTAACTTCAGAATAATGTGGCCTATATAAGTTTTCCAGGACTGTT
The DNA here is from genome assembly GCF_029281585.2 of Gorilla gorilla gorilla. NCBI lineage: Eukaryota > Metazoa > Chordata > Mammalia > Primates > Hominidae > Gorilla > Gorilla gorilla. Next base: position 133,628,746 of record NC_073247.2, read on the forward strand.
CTTTTTTGTTGTTGTTGTTTTTCTCCCTTCCTTCCCCTATTTTATCTTCATAGGATGTGAGACTTCACAACCTGCTAAATATTAGCTTTCCTAATAACTCTGGACATATCCATCTAGGAATGAACCTTCTTAGCCATGAGGGATTAGAGGAAGCCTGAGGCCAGAGACTCATTTTCTTCTAAAATGCTTTCCCCGAAATATTTTTAAAAAGAAAAGGAGAAAAATTTGAAAGAAAATAAATATTGGGGCCCCAAAGTCACTAAGCTAGAGGGCAAAGTCAAGCTGGGAACTGCTTAAGACAAACCTGCCTCCCATTCCCTTCAAAGTCACCCCTCTGCTCACTGAGATAAATGCATACCTGTTTGCCTCCTTTGGAGAGGCTAATCAGACATTCATAAGAATGCAACTATTTGTCTCTTATCTACCTATCACCTGGAAGCCCCCTCCCCACTTTGAGTCATTCCACCTTTGCTTTGAGTTATCTCACCTTTCCAGACTGAACCAATATTCATCTTACATATGTTGATTGATATCTCATGTCATCCGCAAATGTATAAGACAAAACTGTGCTTTGACCACCTTGGACACATGTCATCAGGATCTCCTGAGGCTGTGTCACAGGGGCGTATCTTCAACATTGTCAAAATAAACTTTCTAAATTAACTGAGACCTGTCTCAGATATTTGGGGATTACACTAACCAAAATGGCAGGTGTTTACTCATGGTGACCAACCATCTGTTTTTTTCTGGGGCTGTGGAGTTTCTTGAATGTCAGGCTTTAGGTGCTAAAACCAAGAAATTCCTGGGGAAATTGGGATGGTTTGGTACCTTACGTCCACAGTCCAGGAACTATCTTTGGCAGAAGTGTGAAACCAACATGGCCAGTTCTCTGGTCTCCTGCTGGCACATCTCATTGACCAAACCAAACTGGGAACTGAGAGCAAGTGTTTCCTAATATGTAAGACATACAGATCAGCCTTCATGAACAGAGAATAGGTGGAGAATGAATTAGGAGAGTTAAGGTAATATATACCAGCACTGTATTCACCTAATATTGGTTACTATTCAAAGAGTGACTGTCTACGAGAGTATCTATTTGAATTTCTTTTCTTAAATCTGAATCTAACACATCATATTGGGTTTAATTAATGTCTTTTACATTTTTAACCCCAAACATGCTCCCCTTCCTTGATTTTTATTTTATTCTTTATGCTAATAACCTGTTGAACAATCAAGCTCAATTCTATTGTAAGATACCTCATAATCTATATTCGTTTGCTTCTCCGTGATTTTGTTACACTTGTTCCTCTACTCCTTTATTTTCTATAATTAAGTAATTACCTATTAAGGCTTGATTCAGTCTAGGTTAAACTTTACGGGCAAAAATACATCATAGGTGGTGATTTACATTTCATATTGTGTCATATCAAGAGACAAATAATACCTGGTTTTCTTAACTTACTGATGTCATGAGTGTTCAGTGGATTGAGATAATGTCATTATGATTCCTCTCTTACAAATTTTTTTATAAATTGTTCATCTATTGGTTTCATTCATTGATGAATGTTAACTGAATCAATTATTTTATTAGTGATTGCAAAACTTTTTTTTAATTTCTGGCATTTCTTTTACATGTGTTAGCTCTACGTCTACTGAAAGGAAGTCATTTTAGTCATAAACTAGGGCTTTTTTGATAAACTGAAAGGCAGTCCATACAGTTAAGTCAGGATGAATTCTTAATGTTTAAAATTGTCTATCTAGAGAATAAGATATTGGATCCCTACCTCTAATGGTAACTGATTCAATTTTTTTATTTTTCTTTTTTGAGCATTATTGTAATTATGGTTTTAAATATATTCAATAGATTTTTTACTATAAATAGTTTTAATACATACTTACTAAAGTACATACTTTAACTTCAGTGAGTTTAGCTGAATTAGATATTATAGATGGTCCATCATGTTCTATATCATAAGGGAAAAACATACATCCTGGTTTGTCCTGAAATTCCAGTTCATTCTTGTTTTCCTTTCCTAATTATCAATACCACCTTCTTTCTTTCTTGGGTCCTGATTTGTATAATAAATTATGTGCTTGCTTTATATTATAGATGTCACTACATTAACTCTGTATCTTAACGTTCTCCAATAGAACTCCAGAGATAGTTTACATGAGCTAAACAAACCTTGAAAGATATTAGCTGAAGAGACAGAGGTAGAAAGGCCATAACTGTGTTTCCAGATAGGTTCTCTGTGACCCTTTCAGCTTCTAAGCTCTTAAACTTTTTGGGGACTGCTAAGATGATATATTCATTCATCAGACACCGAAGAGATGTGTTGATCCTATTTCTATGATACTTTCTGTTAGAAGTGTTGTATTTCTCACATCCGCAGTTACTCATTAAATTTAGTTCATTTTTTTTTTTTACTCTAACGATTAGCCTAATGATCAGTGTGTGCCTGCAGAAAGTAAATTCAATAGCCTCAGTGCCTAACAAGGGTAAAAATAGGCAGTGTTCCTTCCTTTAAATTACAGGGCAATTTAATACTTCATCTCCAGAAAGGAAGAAGGTTTAGAACTGGTAAATAGCAACTTATATAATGTTTAAGTTAAGGAGTATTTAACTTCAATGTTGGTTACTAAGAACTGATTTTTAAAAAATATGTTGTTTAGAATTTTTTAAATTATCTAGGGATCTTGAATTACATTTATAAAGGTTTACAACATATAGTGATTCAATAGATACAGGGAGAGGTTGTTTTAAGGGCTATACAAGACAGTATCTCAGTTTTCCCTCATTTTTGCTCTCCTTTAATAAAAATTCCTAGGTGACTTTAACTCCAATGTCTACCCTCATAAATCGAACATTATTGAAGGCCCACTTTCCAGTGTCATGAGAAGGGAAGCACGATCATGAAATGAGCAAAGAAGGCCAGATAATCTTCAGAGGTCCTACAATCCATATTCCCATAATTGGCATCTTTTTTGAAGAAAGTCAATGAAAGAAAAGAGAAGTACATATTAATTATTTAATGCATTTAACACTTAAATATTGAGAATTCGCTCTTCACTAAGCATTGTTATTTGTACTAGATATTCAGTGGTGAATATGACAGCATGCATAGACCTTCCACTTTAATAAAAGGAGACAGAGAGTAAGTAAAAAAAAATAAATGAAAAAGAAAATGAGACTTCTGTTGCTGACTAAAATGGGGCAAGTTACTGTAGTCTATTTCCTTAATTGAGTACAACCAAAAATTATGGACAGAATACAAAAAGAAAATTCCTGGAAATATCAAAATATAAACAATAGCAGGCAAAAATATTTTACTTAAGTTTTCCCCCTTGTTTATCTCCTGGCTTTGACCAAATTGTGAACCCTATCCAAGAACTTCACTTTGAGTACAGAAACCAAAGCCTCTGATAGAAACCATTTCCTTCTAGTCAGTGGACTGATAAAACAAAACCCTGTAAGGCAGAGAGTGTTTGAAGAATCCATGCATTGTTTTATTTTCATTTTTTTCTATTTATTCTCCCTTGGCCTTTCCCTGAGGAAAGTCCCAGAGAAGAGGCTGCACAGGTTCAGTGGCATTACAAAGACTATATAGACACCTAAAATCCTGAGAGAGAACCCGTGCTTTTACCTAGTGCAACCTGGAAAAAAAAGGCCCTGTGATCTGAAGAGTATTGGGAGTATCTTGAAGGAGACAGAAATAAATGTTTTCCAAATTCTGTGTATGAATCAACACATGTTCAGGCTCATCCCCAAGCAACACATATATAAAAGAGAACAAACAAAAAGTATAATGACAAAAACTCCAATAATTAAACTGCAATACACAATGTCATGCAAAATACAAACTAACCACTGAGAAGCTCATGTGAAGGATAGACCTGATGAGGGTAGCAAAAACTTTGAAAACTGAAAAGACATTGGTTCCATTGCCCATATAAAATGTGAAGCAACATACGGTCTGAACTGCACCAGGTTTATTGCTTGCTAAAACAAACAAAAATAGAAAACCCCACAATACTCTCTAGACAATTTTAACAAGGCAAGGAATCTCACAACAAGGTCCAGAATACAATCCCACACTATATGACATATAAAGAACTAAGAAAATATGTCCCATTCTCAATGGAAAAGAAAATAAAAAATGTAAATGCTAAGATGACCCCAATGATGGTATTATAAAATAAAGCATTTAAAGCAGCTATTAGGCCAAGCGTGGTGGCTCACGTCTGTAATCCCAGCACTTTGGGAGGTCAAGGTGGGCGGATCACCTGAGGTCAGGAGTTCCAGACGAGCCTGGCCAAAATGGTGAAACCCCATCTCTACTAAAAATACAAAAATTAGCCAGGCGTGGTGGCACATGCCTGTAATCCCAGCTACTGGAGAGGCTGAGGCAGGAGAATCGCTTGAACCCAGGAGACGGAGTTTGCAGTTAGCCGAGATTGCACCACTGCACTCCAGCCTGGGTGACAGAGCAAGACTCCATTTAAAAAAAAAAAAATAAGTAAAAATAAAAGCAGCCACTGTAACCATGCTCAATGAAGTAAAGGTGAACATTCTTGTAATGAATGGAAAACAGTTCTTAGCAGAGGATATAAACTGAAAAAATAAAAATTTCACAGCTGAAAACAGAACTGTGACATAACTAAAAATGTGTTACTTGTCAGTGTGTTGATAAAATTATTTTATGACAAATTCCATTTTCAAAACACTTAGTGTTTGTGGAAGAACACTATATTAATTTAGCTAGAAACTCAGTGAAGATAAGCAGTGAGGAGAAAATACAAATGAAATACAATGCTGACTTAAGAGAATTGCTGTAGATTAGACTTCAGTTTGGGACAGATAAACTTGCAGTGACATTTTAGGCACTGACTACAGATGTCAAACCTGAAGTTTTGTGTAGAAGTATTGTGTTCTTGGATGACAATATAAAAGCAAGGGTCCTTGGTATATAGTGATATTTAGAGCCATTGGATTTTAGGAAATCACATAACATGAAAATACAGATAGGTTTTGGGACATTAACAAGATGGCAGAATAGATCTTTCCAACACTTGTTTCCCCACAGAAACATCAATTTGAACAACTATCCATGTGTAAAAATATTTTCATAAGAGCCAAAGAAAACAGGTGAGAGATTATAATATCTGGGTATAGCACAGAAATAAGGAAAGACACATAGAAAATAGTAGGAAGGAAAGTTTTACATTACTCACCTTACTTCTCTGAATCATAGCATCATAAAGAGAGATATTCCCTTCTTGGGGGAAGGGAAAGAAAAGGAGCATGAAACGTTGCCTTGGATCTCAACATCAGCTCCATTCCAGTAAAATCTAGTGCTGAGAAGGCCCCAATGGCCCCATGTTTCAGGCAAGTACCTATGGACTGAGGCTTCATCAGTAGGCTGGATCCCATAACTTCAGGCTCCAGGCTTGCCTGAAAGACATGGTCTCTGGGCCTGCCCCACTGCCAGGCTGTACCCAGTGGTGCTGGGCCAGTCCCAGGAACAGGCCAGAACACACAGATTCTGACTCTATGCTTATCTTTATACCACCTCCAGGACCAGGGCAGCTCTGTTGGCTCTGGACTATAGACCACCTCCAGCACCAGGATGGCTCACATGGCCCCAGGCTTCAGACCCACGTAATTATTTAGGCCAGCTTCTCTAACTGTAGTCATCAGGCCAGCACACATTGACTTAGCCTCCAGGCTGGCCCCTGCATATAGACTCCAGGCCCACCCAGCACCAGGTCACCCCTGTGATCCCAGACTCCATGCCCAACACAGGTTTCAGACAAGATCAGAGACAGATAGGTCTACACAGCCCTGGGTTTCAGGACTGCACAAGTGCCAAGTCAGTATCTCTGGACTAATGCAACAGACTGGAATCCATGAACACAGTCTTCAGATCTCCCTAGTACCAGGCCTATCCTTGCAGCCCCATAATCCAGGCTAGTCCCTGCAGCCCCATGCTTGAGCAGACCTAAGGTTTAGGCCTTGTTAAGCAGACCCAAGGTTCAAGGTCATCCTCATAGACCCCAGCACTGGGCCACTCCTCATATACCTAGGTTCCACAATCGCCCCTGTGGAATCAGGTTTCAGGCCAACCTTTACAGAGCTAGTTTTCAGGACAGCACAACACACCCAGCTTCTGGGCTTGCTTCTGTGGGTCCAAGCTCTAGGCTAATTCACAAAGCACCAAGCTCCAGGCTAGCCCACATGGCACCAGGTGCCAAGCTAGCACTGTTGATATCAGGCTTCAGACTGGCTCTTACAGACACAGGTCCAACACCTACCCCAGTGCCAGAGTAGCCTCAGGCTCCAGTTAAGTTCCAAGAGATCCAGACACCAATGGACACAGGTCCAGACAAGTTCTGGCAGACCCAGGGTTCAAGCCTACTCCAGTAGACCCCAGTCCCAGGCTGGCTCTCATAAACTGAGTCTCTAGGACCACCCCTGTAGACTCAGGCTTCAGGCCACCCCTTTGGACCCAGGACCCAGGCCCACTCTCATAAACAGTCTCTATGCCAACCCTCAGTGCTATGCTAGTTCTCATGAACACAGGCTCCAGGTCTACCCCAGCAACTGGCCAGCCACTGCAGACTGAAGTGCAAAGCCCACTCCCATGGACCAAATAAAAATGTCTACCCAAGTGAATCCAGGCTCCAGGCTGAATCCCATAGACTCAGGCATTAGGCCTGCCTACCTGCTAACCAAGGCACCATGCCAGCCTGCCCAAAATCCCAAGTAGCAAGCCCACCTGTGAACCATGCCCAGACAGGCTTCCCAGATCTCTGGGTTGGCTGACTGGTAAAGGGCTTTCCCAAACAAAGCCAATCTGCAAATACTGGAATAAATCCCTACATTTTTCAGTGTGCAAATACCTGTGTATTGCCATAAGGATCAAGGACAATTAGGGAAGCATAACATCACAAAAGGAACAAAATAAAGTACCAGTAACTGACCCTAAAGAAATGCAGATGTATTAAATGCCTGACAAAACATTGAAAATACTTGTTTTACAGAAACTCAAAAAACTTTAAGAAAATATATAGAAAAAATAATAAAATCAAGAAAACAATAATATAACACAATAAGAAATTTTTAACAGAGAAATTAAAATTGCAGTCAGACCTTCATATTCATGGGTTCCACATCCATGACTTTAACCAACTGTGGAACAAAAATATTTAAAAAAGGAGATGGTTGCATCTGTACTGAACATTTACAGACTTTTTCCTTGTCAATATGTCCTAAAAAATACAGTATAATAACTTTTTACATATCATTTACATTTTATTAGCTATTATATGTAATCTAGAGATGATTTAAAGTATATGGTAGGATGTGCATAGATTATATGCAAATACTATGCCCTTTCATGTAAGAGATTTGAACATCCACAGAATTTGGTATCTCTAAGGGTCCTAGAACCAATTCCCCATGGATACCAAGGGATGGAAAAATCAAAGGAAAATTCTCGAGCTAAAAAATATAAAATAAAAATTGTAAAATAAAATAGAAAACATTAACAGACTTGATCATGCAAACAAATCTGTGAACTCAAAGACAGGTTATTTAAAAATATAGTCAATAAAAAAAGATAAAAGAAGGAAGATTATCATCATAATTATGGAAAAGTATCAAAAGAGCAAATATTTGAATTATAAGAGTTAAGAAGGAAAAGAGAGTGACAAAGATCAGAAAACTTATTTTAAAAAGTAAGAGCAATAAACTTTCCAAATCTGAGGAAAGATATTAATATCCAGGTATAGGAAGCTCAAAAGTCTTCAATCAGGTTTAATACAAACAAGATTACTTAAAGACGCATTATAATCAAACAGTCAAAAAGCAAGAACAAAGAGAGGATTCTGAAAGCAAAAATTTTTTAAAAAAGCATGTAATATATATGGGATTTTAATAAGGCTAGCAGCAGATTTCTCAGCATAGACTTTACAGTCCAGGAGCTAATGGAATAATATATTCAAAGTCGTGAAGAAAGAAAAAAATTACCCAGCCAACCAAAAACCTTGCGAAGTTATTTTATATAAGCCTTATAGTGACCACAAAGCAAAATCCTCTAGTAGATACACAAAAGATAAATAGTAAGGAATCAAAGCATAACACTGGAGAAACACACCTAATCACAAAAGAGGAAAACAAGAGATTAAGAAAGTAGCAAAGGAAATTACCTTGAATGAAAATTGATTAATTTATTTGATAAAAAATATATAGAATGGCTCAATGAATTAAAAAAGCACTTCCCAACTATATGATGCCTACGAAACACTCAAGTTACATTTAAGGACAAACATAAACTAACAGTGAATAGTTGGAAGAAACTTACCTCATGAAAATGGAAATGAAAAGAGAGCATTTATGGTTTTGTACGTAGCAGAGCAGCTCCCTCGCTGCCATCTATTGAAAGTCAGCCCTTGACACAAGGAAGAAAGAAAAAGATAAGAGAACAGGGGTAGCTACAATTATATTAGACAAAATAGATTTAAGAACTGTAAAACAAGATAGTTTTAATAGAAGAATAATTAGGTCAATTCATCACAAGGATATAACTATCATAAATGTATTTGTATCCAACATCAAAGCACCTAAATATATAAAACAAATATTAACAAATCTGAAAGAAAAGATAAACTGTAATACAATAATTGTAGATGACTTCAATATTTCATTTCAACAATGAGCAAATCATCATAAAAGGAAATCAATAAGAAAACATTGGACTTAAACTACACATTGGACCAAATGGACCAAATACACTTATACGGAACAGTATATACGCATATACTGTTCCATCTAACAGCAGCAGAATACAGATTATTCTCTAGTGTAACAGAACATTTACAAGGATCTTTCCTATGGTAGGCCCCTAAACAAATTTTAACAAATTTAAGAAGATTGAAAGAATATCAAGTATGTTTTCCAATTGCAATGGTATAGAACTAATAATCAATAAGAGGTGGGATTTTGAAAAAATAATAAAAACATAGGAATTAAACATCATGTTTCTGAATAACCAATGGGTCAAAGAAGAAAGTAAAAGAGAAATATAAAAAATATCTTGGGGCAAACGAAAGAGAAATGCAACATATCAAAACTTATAGGACACACCTAATAAGTTTTAAGAGGGAATTTTATAGATATAAATGCCTACATCAATAAAAGAAGAAAGATCTCAAATAAACTAACATTACATTTCAGTATACTGGAAAAACATGAAGAAACTATGTCCAAAGTTAGTAGAAGGAAGGAATTAATAAAGATCAGAGCAGAAATAAATATAATAGAGATTAGAAAAACAATGGAAAAGAACAAAGAAACTAAGAGTTGAGTTTTTAAAAATGTAAACAAAATGAATAAACATTTATTTAGACTAAGGACAAAAGAGAAGACTCAAATAAAACAAAATAAGAAATGAAAAAGAGACATTACAACTAACACCACAGAAATATAAAGGATTGTAAGAGATTACAATGAATAATTATACACCAACTAATCAATAACCTAGAATAAATAGATAAATTCCAAAGCACAACCTACCAAGACTTAATCATGAAAAAAATCCAATGAGAAAAATAATGGATAAGGTGAGTGAATCAATAATTAAAATTCTCCCACCAAAGAAAACATGATAGCTTGACTGTTGAATTCCAAAAAAAGGTTAAGAAAAACTAATATCAATATTTCTCAAACTCTTCCAACCATTAAATAAGAGTAAATAACTCCCAAACACATTTTTCAGGGCCACCATCACTCTGATACCAAAACCAGACAAGGGCACTACATGAAAACTACATACTAATATCTCTGATAAACAAAGATGCAAAAATCTTTCACAACATACTAGCAAACTAAAGTCAATATAGCACATTAAAAAAAAAATTCACCATGATTAAGTGGGATTTATCCCAGAAGTGCAAGTATGATTCAACATATGTAAATTGATAAATGTGACATACCACATTAGGTAAATTATTATCTCAATAGATGCAGTAAAAGCATTTGATAATATTCAACATCGTTTTATAATAAAAACACCCTGTAAATCAATGCGATGGTTAATATTGAGTGTCAACTTGATTGGATTGAAGGATGAAAAGGGTTGTTTCTGCGTGTGTCTGTGAGGGTGTTGCCAAAGGAGATTAACATTTGAGTCAGTGGACTGGGAGAGGCAGACCCACCCTCAATCTGGGTGGGCACCATCTAATCAGCTGCCAGAATAAAAGCAGAAATGGAAAGAGCCGACTTGCTGAGTCTTCTGGCCTCCATCTTTCTCCGGTGCTGGTTGCTTCCTACCCTCTAACATCAGACTCCAAGTTCTTCAGCTTGTGAACTCTTGGACTTACACCAGTGATTTCTCAAGGGCCCTCAGGCCTTTGGTCACAGACTGAAGGCTGCAGTATCAGCTTCAGTACTTTTGAGGTTTTGGAACTCAGATTGGCTTCCTGGCTCCTCAATTTGAAGACAGCCTATTGTGGGACTTCACCCTGTGATCGTGTGAGTCCAATTTTCTAATAAACTCTTCTTCATATATTAATCTATCCTATTAGTTCTGTCCCTTTAGAGAAATCTGACAAATACAGATTTTGGTACCAGGAGTGGTTCTAGAGAAACCGAATTTTAAGGATGGGTTTATTTAGTTGGTTTTGGGGTGTCTGGAGTTGGCTGCTTAATCTGATTAGACTCCAGAATGCTAAGGACTCTATTTCTAATAGCAATACTAAATTACTATTTACTAATTAAATTAAATTACTATTTGCTAATTAAATTAATATTTACTAATTACTATTAGTAAATAGTAAATAGCACAGAGTAAACTGATGGTCCTTGGCTTGAACTGTTTAGAAAGCTATGGAAAATAAATGTATTTAATTCTCCTGATTAACCACTCTTGAGAAGCAAGGAGTTTAGTGACTGTATATGTGAGACCTTCAACCATATGTGGAGACCCAAGGAATATAATAAAGTTGGTTTGTTTCTCTTAAGTTTGCTGGACAAAGTGCTGAAAGGAAATGAACTCAGGGATTCTAACTCCCAGCTCCAGAAGCGCATACTGAGCCTCAAATCTTCTAAGACTGCCCCAAGTAAGAGTCTTACATCCTGTACAGAAAGAGCTAAAATTGTGGAAAATCAGACACAGCTCTGATTATGAGAGCGGCTGACCTGCAACAAAAGGTGCACACATAGCCTCACCAGCTGTCTACTGCTAAAGTGAGGGCATTTACTGTAATAAAATGAGATGCTGCAACTTGGAATGGGAACATGTGAGAGAACCCTGAAGAAGCTGGGGACACTAAGCTTGTAAACTTCGACAAGTCTTTTTCCCAAAGGAAACAGCTTCCCCATTCCCAGTGGTGGCAACATTCCTTCCCTGACTCATGCTGCCATCAGCCTTTCCACTTTTCTCTGAGGAGACTAACCATGCACTGCCTGAAACAACAGTGATGGCCTCCCCTGAGGCAGTTGCCAGGCAAGACAATGTTGATACTCCTTAGGACCCAACCCCAACACCCCCGTTTGCTTCTAGACCTATAACTAGACTAAAGTCTTGGCAGGTCCCTAGAGGTGAGGTTCAGAGTGTGACCCATGAGGAGATGTGCTACATTCCAAAAGAACTGCTTGAGTTTTGTAATTTATATAAGCAGAAGTCTGGAGAACAGGCATGGGAATGAATATTGAGTTTGTGGGATAATGGTGGAGGGAACATAAAGTTGGATTAGGCTGAATTTAATGATTTGGGCCCACGAAGCAGAGGTTCTCCATTTAATGTCACAGTGTGGGGAGATAAAATAGGTTCTAATAGTTTATTTGCTTAGTTAACTGCAATATGAATCAAAAGATGGCCCACTGTGAGTGAGCTGGAAATGCCTGGTATCTCTTGGTTTAACATAGAGGAAGGAATCCAAAGGCTTAGGGAGATTGGTATGGTGTAATGGATTAATCACTTTAGACCTACTACTCTTAGCTGGGAGTGTCCAGAAGATACATCCTTTACCAACGTTTTGCAAAATAAATAATGTGAGGGCAGCACCCGCAACCTTGAAGAGCTCTGTGATTGCCCCTCTCTGTATGCCAGATTTTACAGTGGGAACCGCAATCACTCAACTACAAAATTTAAATGCAATGGGAATGATTGAATCCCAAGTTGGCAGGGGACAAGTGGTGGCACTCAACTGTTAAATGCAAAGTGGGCATAATTACCTTAATGGACAACAGTGGCAAAGCAACAATCAGAATAATCTGAATTATGTAGAGCTCTGGCATTGGCTAATTAGTCATGGTGTTCCTAGAAATGAAATTGATAGGAAACCTACTTCATTCTTACTTAATTTATATAAGCAGAAAACTTCCAGGTTGAGTGGACAAAAAACTAATTTGAATTATAAAAACAGAGAATCATGGCCTCTCAATCAATTTTCAGTCTTGAACCAGTTTACAGACCCAAAACCCCTTGAATGAAGGGGAGGCCAGGTCCCTTTCAGGAAGGACCCCACTATACTATCAACAATTTGTGCTGTTAATCTTTCTCTCATCCTTCCTCAAAGAGACCTCTGGCCTTTTACCAGGGTAACTATACATTGAGGAATGGGAAATGATCAGACATTTTCGGGACTACTGGACACTGGCTTTGAGCTGATATTGATTCCATGGGACCCAAAACGTCATTGTGGCCCTCCAGTTGAAGTAAGGTCAGGTAATTAATAAAGTTTTAGTTCAGGTCTGACTTATAGTGGGTCCAGTGTGTCCCCGGACTTATCCTATGTTCATTTCTCCAGTGCCAGAATGCATAGTTGGCATAGACATACTTAGCAACTGGCAGAATCCAGACATTGGCTCCCTGACTGGTAGGGTGAGGTCTATTATGGTGGGAAAGACCAAATGGAAGCCATTAAAGCTGCCTCTACATAGAAAAATAGCAAATCAAAAAAATCTCAAACATTAAAAAATTAAAAATAAATTACATAGCGATTTATTTAACCAAGGAAGTGAAAGATGCATATACAGAAAACTAAAAAACAGAGATTAGTGCCACCATTAAGGACTTGAGAAATGCAGGGGTGGTGATTCTCATCACATCCTCATTCAACTTTCCCTTTGGCCTGTGCAGAAGATGGATGGATCTTGGACTATGACAGTGGATTATCGTAAGCTTAACCAAGTGGTGACTCCAGTTACAGCTGCTGTACTAGATGTGGTTTCGCTGCTTGAGCAAATTAACACATGGCTCATATGTGTTATGGCTGCATCTCTCTTGGTACCTGATATGCAGCCATTGATTTGGCAAACGTCTTTCTCCATTCTTGTCCATAAGGCCCACCAGAAGCAATTTGCCTTCAGCTGGCAAGGCCGGTAATATACCTTTACTGCTGTGCCTCAGGGGTATATCAACTCTCTGGCTTTGGTTCATGATCTTGTTCGGAGAGATCTTGATCAATTTTCCCTTCCACAAGATATTATACTGTTCCATTACATTGATGACATTATGCTGATTGGATCCAGTGAGCGAGAAGTAGCAAACACACTGGACTTACCAGTAAGACATTTGCATGCCAGAGAATGGAAAATAAATCCTACTAAAATTCAAGGACCCTGTACCTCAGCAAAATTTATAGGGGACTGGTGGTGTGGAGCCTGATGAGATATTCCATCTAAGGTGAAAGATAAGTTGCTGCATTTTGCCCCTCCTACAACCAAGAAAGGGGCACAAGGCCTAGTGTGCCTATTTGAATTTTGGAGGCAACACATTCCTCATTTGGGTATGTTACTGCAGCCCATTTATCGAGTGATTTTGGAGCAAGGTCCAAGCTCATGCTCATGCTCATGGATTTCACAGGTTTTACCATGTTCCCCATCATCCTAAAGCAGCTGGATTGATAGAATGGTGGAATGGCCTTTTAAGTCACTATTACAATGCCAAGTAATTGACAATACTTTGCAGGGCTGGGCAAAAGTTCTCCAGAAGGCTGTGTATGCTCTGAATCAGCTTCCAACATACGGTACTGTTCCTCTCATAGACAGGATTTACGGGTCCAGGAATCAAGGAGTGGAAGTGGAAGTGACACCACTCACCATCTCCTCTAGTGACCTACTAACTAAATTTTTGCTTCCTGTTCTCGTGACATTACGTTCTGCTGGCCAAGAGGTGTTAGTTCCAGAAGGAGGAACACTGCCACCAGGATACACGACAATGATTCCATTAAATTAGAAGTTAAGATTGCGACCTGGACACTTTGGGCTCCTCCTAAGTCAATAGGCTAAGAAGGGAGTTACAGTATTGGCTGGGGCAATTGACCCAGAATATCAAGATAAAGTCATTCTACTACTCCACAATGGAGGTAACAGAAGAGTATGCGTGGAATACAGGAGATTCCTTAGGTCATCTGTTAGTATTATTATGCCATGTGATTAAGGTCAATGGGAAATGATAAAAGCCCAATCCAGGCAGGACTACAAATGGCCCAGAAACTTCAGAAATGAAGGTTTGGGTCAATCTGCCAGGTAAAAAACCATGATCTGCTGAGGTGCTTGCTAAATGCAAAGATAATACAGAATGGGTAGTAGAAGGTATCATCAATACCAGCTATGACCATGAGACCAGTTAAAGAAATGAGAAATGTAATTGTCATGAGTATTTCCTCCTTATTTTATTAGTAACAAGTTTGCACATGTATACACTTGTACTAAGAAAATATCTTCATTTTATTTATTTCCTTTATCATGTGATATAAGATTTATTGATTTCATATTAGCATTTAAGTGTTTTTAACTTTATGTAACAACATTTAGGTTAAGGATTAGTGTGCTTCTTCTTGTAAGAAGGATAGCTGTATTATGATAGGTGTAATTATGATCTTATTATTGTCTTGATTTGAAGATTATGTATGATCTCACGAGATGTGTATGAGTTCAGGTTGACAAAGCGTGGACTTGTGGTGGTTAATATTGAGTGTCAACTTGATTGGATTGAAGAATGCAAGGAATTGTTCCTGGGTCTGTCTGTGAGGGTGTTGCCAAAGGAGATTAACATTTGATTCAGTGGACTGGGACAGGCAGACCCACTCTCAGTCTGGGTGGGAACCATGTAATCTGCTGTCAGCATAAAAAGCAGGCATGGAAAGAGCAGACTTGCTGAGTCTTCTGGCCCACATTTTTCTCCTGTGTTGGATGCTTTATGCCCTCAAACATCAGACTTCAAGATTTTCAGCTTGTGAACTTTTGGACTTACACCAGTGATTTGCTACGGGCTCTCACGCTTTTGGCCACAGACTGAAGGCTGCACTATTAGCTTCACAACTTTTGAGGTTTTAGGACTCAGACTGGTTTCCTGGCTCCTCAGCTGGAAGTTAGCCTGTTGTGGAACTTCACCTTGTGATCATGTGAGTCAATTTTTTCTAATAAACACTCCTTCATGTATTCATCTATCCTATTAGTTCTGTGCCTTTAGAGAACCCTGACTAATACAATCATGTATAGAAGGAAGTTACCTTAACACAATTAAGGCCACATAGGATAAACTGACAGCTAACATCATATACAATGGTGAAAATTTGGAAGGTTCTTTTCTAAAATAAGGAACAAAATAATGGCACCCACTCTCACTACTTCTGTCCAACATAGTACTGGAATTCGTAGACAGAGCAATTAGATAATAAAAAACTTCCAAGTCAGAAAGTAAGAAATTAAGCTTTCTGGGTCTGCAGATGACCTCATCTTATATGTAGACAATCTTTAAAAACATCTCCCAAAACTGATAGAACTATTAAATGAATGCAGTAAAGTTAAATGATACAAATGAACTTGCAAAAATTAGTAGTGTCTGTATTCACTAACAATGAACTCTTTAAAGAATTCACGAAAACAATCCCCTTTCCAAAAGCAAAAAAAATTAATAATAAATTACTTATCAATATATTTAACCAAGGAAGTGAAAGACCCATATACTGAAAACTGAGAAACATTGATGAAAGAAAATGAAGAATACACAACTAAATTGAGAGATATCCTATGTTAATGGATTGAAAGAATTAACATTGTCAAAATGCCATTACTACCCACAGAAATCTATGGATTCAGTGCAATTCCTATCAAAATTCTAATGACGATTTTTACCCAAATAGAAAAGAATTTTCAAATTTGTATGGAACCACAAAAAACCTTGTATAGTCAATACAACCTTGAGCAAAAATAGTAAAGCTGAAAATATTACACTACCTGACTTCAGAATATACTATAAAATGATAGGAATTGAAACAGCATCATACTGTCATTAAAACAGACACATAGATCAATAGAACAAAACAGAAAATCCAAAAATAAATCCATATAATTAAGATTTATTGATTTTCAACTAAAGTTGCAAGAACATGGGATAGGGAAATATTAGTCTCTTAAATAAACGGTGTTGGGAAAGCTGGATATTTACATAAAGAAGAATAAACTTAGGGTCTTATATCAAACCATATACAAAAATCAAATATAATAAAGACTTAAATACAAGACCTGAAACTGTAAAGCTACTAGAAGAAAACTTAGAGAAGAAGGCTCATGGCATTGGTCTGGACAATAATTTATTTGACCTCACTCCAACAGCACAGGTGACAACAGCAAAAGTAGACAAATATGATTACAACAAACTAAAAAATTTCTGAGTATTGAAGGAAACAGAGTGAAGAGACAACCTATAAAGTGGGAAAAATATTTATAAACTATACATCTGATAAAGGGTTAGTACCTAAGAATTTATAATAAACTCAAACAACTCAATAGCAAGAAAACAAATTACCCAATTAAAAAAATGAGCAAAGGGCCTGAATAGACATTTCTCAAAATAGGCTACAGATGGCCAACAGTTGTATTTTTAAAAATGCTTAATCTCTATTGTGTAAATGCAAATTAAAACCACAGTGTGATATCACCTCCCACCTTTTGGAATAGCTATAATGAAAAACATGGAAAATACGTGCTGGTGAGAATGTGAAGAAAAGAGAGCCTTTGCTCACTGTTGATGGGAATGTAAATTAGTAGAGCTATTATGGAAAACAGTACAGAAATTTCTCAAAATTTAAAAATAGAACTACTGTATGGTCCCATAATTCCACTATGGGATATACTTTCAAAACAAATGAAATCAATATCTTGAAGAGATATCTGCCCTACCATGTTCATTGCAGCATTATTCACAATAGTCAAGATATGGAATAAACCTAAGTGTCCATCAACAGATGAATGGATAAAGAAAATATATATACACGATGGAATACTATTTAGCCTTTAAAATGAGGAAACCTTGTCATTTGCGACAACATGGATGAATCTGTAGGACTTAAAACTTACGTTAAAAGAAATAAGCCATGCACAGAAAGACAAACACTTCACAATGTTACTTATATGTGGAACTAAAAGAGTTAAAGCCACAGAAGCAGAAAGTATTAGGGTGGTTTTCAGGTGTTGGTGAGTAGAGACTTGGGAAGATATTTGTCAAATAATACAAAATTTAAGTGAGACAGAAAGAATAAATTCCAAAGATCTACAATACAACATGGTGACTATAGCATATATATTTTTTCATATGTGTATACATGTTTTCATACGTGTATATATATATTCATTGTATATATATATTTTCTGTATCCATTCATCTGTTAATGGACACTTAGGTTTATTCCGTATCTTGACTATTGTGAATAATGTTGCAATGAACTTGTGAGTGCAATGAACATGAGAGTGCAACTATAGTTAATAACAACATATTATTTTTCCTGAAAATCACTAAAAGAGTAGATTTGATGTGTTCTTATCACAAAAATAATAGTATGTGAGGTAATATATATGCTAATTAGCTCTATTTAGCCACTCCACAATGTATGCATAATTCACAACAACAGGTTTTACATGATAAGCATATACAATTTTTATTGGCCAATTTTAAAAATTAACTATATTTTAAAAGTGCAGATGTAAATTAGCAGACATTCCAGGAATAAGTGTGAGTCACTCAATCAGAAGAAGCAGGACAAAAAAGAGAAATCTGAGGAGTAGAATCCAGAGAACTAGAAGGAAAACCAAAAGAGCATGGTGTCATGGAGACCGAATGAATACTGAATTTAAAGAATAATATAGTGATCAACAATTTATTGGATGCTTCTTAGAGATTTAGAAGTTGAGAACAGAGAGGTATCCATTTGATTTAATAAAATGGAGGTCATTGTTAACATTTGCAAGAATAGATTAAGTAGAGTGGTGATAAGAAAACTCAATTGAAGTGGGATGATGAGACTGGGAGGTAAGGCATATTATTTGCTATTTTAAGAAAGTACTGAATGTTATCCAGATTTTGAGAAAATTTTCTAAGCAGGGAAATGAATAAGTATTTTGTGGAGAAAATATAGTCAAGGGGGGAATCACACAATACTAGAACTTGATGGACCCAACTGGAAAAACTGAGGTCCAGACAGAGAAAGTAACTAGCTAAATATTGAGTGGTGGCAGTTAATTTTATTCTTTTTAATTTTTTTCCTACTTATGTCTTAAAAAATATTTCAAAAGGTAATGATATGGTTTGGCTGTGTCCCCACCTAGATGTCATCTTGAATTGTAGCTCCCATAATTCCCACATGTTGTGGGAGGGACCTGGTAGGAGATAATTGAATCATGGGGGCGGTTTCCCCCATACTGTTCTCATGCTAGTGAATAAGTTTCATGAGATCTGATTGTTTTTTAAGGAGAAACCTCTTTCACTTGGTTCTCATTCTCTCTTGTCTGCTGCCATGTAAGATGTGCCTTTCACCTTCTGCCATGATTGTGAGGCCTCCCCAGCTACGTTGTGAGTTCATTAAACATCTTTTTCTTTATAAATTACCCAGTTTTGGGTATGTCTTTATCAGCAGCATGAAAACAGACTAATAGAGGTAATATATTTACTTGTTTATTTTTATGCACGTTTAAATAAACAAACTTAGAATGTTTAATCCACAGATAGTAGCACTACTATGGACCTGTTTCAAGCACACACTATTAGAGTATGGTTTACAATTCAATGTATATTTACCAACCACCAGCTATAGAAAAGGCACTGTTGGAAATAAAAAGTATAATACTCATCTTCTGTCCTCAAAGTGTATAGACTCTAGTATGATATACCAGATGAATAAGATATACATAAATAGCTTTACTAAAAAAGGTAAGTTAATCCAATATCATGTTTCGTACTCTCTTTTATGACATTTCTTTCATATGTGTGTGCTTACTGCCATAGTGAGTTGACTGTCTGTCTCTTTTAACAAACTGTAAGTTCCTGGAGGGCAAGAACTGTCTTGCCATCTCTGTGCCTTTCCTTTCACTCACCCTCAGTACTCAGGACATGTCTGTACATAATGATAACATATTCTTATTTATTGAGTTTAATTGATGAATTAAAATTATGATGAACAATGAAAGTGTGTTGATGATCAGGATATTATAGTGTTCTTCCAGAAACACTTTTCTGGATGAAAATAAAATTTACAGTTAAATACTTTCTTAGAATACTAACAAGTAATACATTTTATTCTAGTAAGTAGCAGATCTGTAACTACAACTTAACACTTTTGACTTCAGTATGAATGAGATGTAAAATACAGTTTGAGAATTTCCATCATTTATACATCTACCCGTTAACAATTAGTAGACATGTTTAAAAGTCTTTGCACTGATTTACATACCCACTCCATCCTTGTGATGTAGGTGGACAATGTGTTTGCGGTTCCCCTCATTCACTATAAGTTTCTCCAATTAAAAATCATGGACATAGGAATGGGCAAAAATTTCATGACAAAGACACTAAAAGCAATTGCAAAAAAGCAAAAACTGATGAGTGGGGTCTAATTAAACTTAAGAGCTTCTGCACAGCAAAAAGAAACTATCAACAGAGTAATCAGGAAACCTAAAGAATAGGAGAAAATATCTCAAACTATGCAACTGACGAAGGTCTAATATCCAGCATCTATAAGGAACTTAAACAAATTTACAAGGAAAAAACCAAACAACCACATTAAAAAGTGGGCAAAGGACATGAACAGACACTTCTCAAAATAAGACATACATGTGGCCAACAAACATATTAAAAAAAAAGATCAATATCACTGATCATTACAGAAATGCTAATCAAAACCATAATGAAATACCATCTTACACCAGTTAGAATGGTTATTATGAAAAGGTAAAAAAATAACAGATGCTGGTAAGGTTGCATAGAAAAGGAAACACATATACACTGTGGATGGGAGTGTAAATAAGTTCAATCCTTGTAGAAAGCAGTGTGGTGATTCCTTAAAGAGCTAAAAGAACAACTAGCATTTGACCCAGCACTCCCATTACTGGGTATATACCCAGAGAAACAGAAATGATTATACCATAAAGACACACGCATGTGAATATTCATTGCAGGACTATTCATGATGGCAAATACATGGAATCGACCTAAATGTCCATCAATGACAGATTGAATAAAGAAAATGTGGTTCACATACTCCGTGAAATACTATGCAACCATAAAAAAGATCACATCTTTTGCGTGAACATGGATGGAGCTGAAGGCTATTATCCTTAGCAAACTAACACAGTAACAGAAAACCAAATACTGCATGTTCTCACTTATAAGTGAGAGCTAAATTATAAGAATGTATGAACACAAAGAAGGAAGCCACAGACACTGGGGCCTACTTGAGAGGGGAGGGTGGGAGGAGGGAGAGGAGCAGAAAAGGTAACTATTGGGTACTGGGCTTAATACCTGGGTGATGAAATAATCCGTACAACAAACCCCCATGACACATGTTTACCTATGTAACAAACCTTCACATGTACCTCCAAACCTAAGATAAAGTTTTAAAATGAATCTCTGTTACTAAACAGACAGGTTTGAAAGTAGGTATTTCTGTTGCTTTTCTTAAACAATTTATTGAAAAATTTCACTTGCTTCCAATTAGTAACCTCACTCTTCTCACATATCTGTTTCCTAAAATACAAGTAGATACATGTCACTTATATTTTCTATTAAGTTGACTAGTTGACATTGTATATACAAAACAATCAGTGAAGGTACTAATTTTTCCCCTATTTCTTGCCAGTTGAAGTGGTATCACATGAAAATAGCCCACAATTGATCTCTTAATTTAGTGAAAGTCCTTGGTTCAGGAAGAGGTTGGAAATTTATAATCAGGCTCTGTCTTAATCTACGAGACAGAATTTAATCAATTTCCTATATTCTGAGCTAGATATTAAGGAAATTATGAGTATAGAAACAGTTAAAATAAATAATATCAATAAAATAAATACAATTTAACCATTGTTGAAATAAATTAGTAAAAGGGCAGAAAGAGTGAAGTTATTTGAAAATTTGAGGGAAGTCTTCTCTGTGACTTTTAACTGCTCTAAGACAAAATATAATTTTCTAATCCTCTTACACAAGTTTATCTGCAAAACAGCATGCTTACTCATGGTGCTCTCAGATAAGTGAAATTAAAGACATATGTTAGGAAGTGGGCAGGGAAATGGATTTGGAATCATAACAATTCTGTTTCAAGATGGAATCTGATGAAGAGCTATTTACATAAGTGCTTCCTGGTGCTTATAAGAGTTGTTAGTTGAGGAGGAGTGGGAAAGTAAGGACAAACTCCTAGGGCTTCTTAGCTAGAAAATTGCCTGGAGGAGGCCCACTAAGGGACTGGGACTGGAGGCAAAGGTAGTTTCTAGATGAGATCACGCAGTGTGAATAGGCCTGCTGCTTGTATCAAGCAAAACCAGGATACAAATTCTGCATGGCTTTCTGAGGAATTAGCAAATAGAGATGACTAGGAAGAGTCTAGATTTCTTTTTATTTATTTTCTGTGGATACATGTGTATATATTTATGTGTTACATAAAATATTTTGATACTGACATGCAATACATAATACTCAGGTCAGAGTAAATTGGGTATCCATCACCTCAAGCATTTATCCTTTGTGTTTCAAACAATCAAATTATATTCTTATAGTTATTTAAATATGTACAATTAAATTATTTTTGACTATAGTCACCCTGTTGTGCTAGCAAATATGAAGTCTTATTCATTCTTTCTATTTTTTGGTACTGATTAACCATCTCAACTTCCTTCCTCCACTCCCACATTACCCTTCCCAGTGTCTGGTAACCATCTTTCTTTTCTTTATCTCCATGAATTCAATTATTATAACTTTTAGCTTCCACAAATAAATGAGAGTATGCAAAGTCTGTCTTTCGGTGCCTGGATTATTTCACTTAACGTAATAACCCCCAGTTTCATTCATGTTGTTGCAAATGACAGAATCTCATTCTCTTTGATGACTGAATAGTGCTCCATTTTGTATAAATGCCAATTTCCTTTATCCATTCATCTGTTGATGGATACTTGAGTTGCTTCCAAATCTTGGCTGTTGTGAACAGTGCTGCAATAAACATGGGAGTGCAGAAAACTTTTCGATATATAGATTTCCTTTCTTTTGGGTACATACCTAGGAGTGGGATTGCTCAATAGTATGGTAGCTCTATTTTTTTTTAAAGAACATGCAAACGGTTCTCCATAGTGGTTGTACTGATTTACATTCCCACTAACAGTGTAAAAACAATTCATTTTCTCCACTTCCTAGCCAGTATTTGTTATTGCCTGATAAAATGGGTTTTGAATAAAAGCCATTTTAAGTGGAGTGAGAAGATATCTTATTGTCATTTCTATTTGCATTTCTATGATGATTAATGGTGTTGATCATCTTTTCATTTAGCTGTTTGCCATTTGTAGGTCTTCTTTTGAGAAATATCTACTCAGGTCTTTTGCCCATGTTTAATTGAATTAATAGATTTTTTCCTGTTTAGTTGTTTGAGCTCCTTTTATATATATTCTGGTTATTTATCCCTTGTCATATGGGTAATTTGCAATTTTTTCCCCATTCTGTGGACTGTCTCTTTACTTTCTGCATAGTTTCCATTGCTGTGCAGAAGTTTGTTAATTTGATGTGATCCCATTTGTCAATTTTTGCTTTCATTGCCTGTGCTTGTGGGGCACTATTCAATAAATCTTTGCCCAGTGCAATATCCTGGAGAGTTTCCCCAAAGTTTTCTTTTAGTAGTTTCATAGTTTGAGGTTTTAGATTTAAGTTTTGAATCCATTTTGATTTGATTTAGTTTTTCTATCTGGTAAGTGATAAGATTCTAGTTTGGTTCTTCTGCATATGAATATTCAGTTTTTCCAAATATAAGAGCATATTTACTAACAAGGATAATTTGACTTCTTCCTTTCCAGTTTATACACCCTTAATTTCTTTCTCTTGTATGCTTGCTCTAGCTAGGACTTCTAGTACTATGTTGAATAACAGTGGTAAACGTGGGCATCCTTGTCCTGTTTCTGATCTTAGGGGAACAGCTTTCAGTATTTTCCCATTCAGTATTATACTAGCTATTGGGTCTGTTGCGTATGGCTTTCATTATGTTGAAGTATGTTCCTTCTTTACCCAATTTTTTGAGGATTTTTATCCCGAAGGAATGTTTAAATTGATCAAATGCTTTTTCAGCATCAATTAAAATGGTCATATGGTTCTTGTCCTTCACTCTGTGGATATGATGTATCACATTAATTTTTTTGTGTATGTTGAACCATCCTTGCATCCCTGGGATAAATTTCACTTGGTCAAAATAAATAAACTTTTCAATGTGTTGTTAAATTCAGTTTGCAAGTATTTTGTTGAGGTTTTTTGCATCAATATTCATCAGTGATATTTGCCTATGGCTTTCTATTTTCGATATATCTTTGCCTGGTTTTGGTAGCAGGCAAAAGAATATTGTTCTCATAGAAAGAGTTTGGAAGTATTCCCTCCTTCTCTATTTTTTGGAATATTTTCAGTAGGATAGGCATTAGTGCTTCTTTAAACATTTAGTAAATTTCAACAGTGAAGTCATTGGTTCCCGGGCCTTTCTTTGCTGGAAGAATTTTTCTTACGGCTTCAATTTCATTACATGTTACTGGTCTGTTCAAGTTTTGGATTTCTTCATGATTTAAACTTGGTAGGTTTCATGTGTCTAGGAATTAATCCACTTCTTCTAGTTTTCCAATTTATTGGCACATAGTGGCCACCAATTATGCTATGAATTTTGCAGTGGCAGTCGTAATGTCTCCTTTTAAATCTCTGATTTTATTTATTTAGGCTTTCACTCTTTTTTTCTTAGTGTAGCTAAAGGTTTGTCAATATAGTTTATCTTTTAAAAAGCCAACTTTGGGTTGATCTTTTGTATTGTTTTGTTCATTTTGAATTCATTTATTTGTGCTCTGCATGCAGGACACAAAAAGTGTCTAGATTAGAATGATGGTAGAGTTTATGAACTGAGAGACATAATGACATCACTATAAACTATAGGAGATCAGGGCTTTTGTATCTTGTTCACTACAAAAAACATAGCAAATAATCTATGCAAAAATGATCTTGGGAACTAACTAGATTTGAGACTGGACAAATGAAGAGGTGAAGAAGAGAGTGTCAAAGCGAAATTCCAACGTTCTGAGTTAGGATAACTTTTATTCTGTTGGCAGGTCTCATTTATGAGGATACCTCTACTGGAAAGTATAGAACAATATGACTGTGGCCCTCAGTTGAGAGAGACACCCACACCTCACTCCCACGAAAAAAATTAGATGGATTGGTTGAGCTGTCATTTGCAGAACCTGACATTCTCTGTTCACTACTCATAAATTTCTCATCTGGTGACATAATGCATTTTAGTTTCTGTGAATTCAATATAAGATAATAAAGCAGTTTAGAATTGTATCTCTATGATAAAATTTACAGAACCCCAAAATATCTAGTCATTTTAGTAAATTGCATATATAACTCAATAATGCTGAATATATGAAATGGTACACAAAAAACATTAAAGCAAATAACA
Source organism: Gorilla gorilla gorilla (assembly GCF_029281585.2). Classification (NCBI taxonomy): domain Eukaryota; kingdom Metazoa; phylum Chordata; class Mammalia; order Primates; family Hominidae; genus Gorilla; species Gorilla gorilla. The sequence goes on from NC_073247.2 coordinate 133,653,706, forward strand.
AAAATTTACTTAAAAATTAACTCATATTTCAGCACCAAACATGATGCAGATTATCTCCATTTGGAATTACAAATATAAATAAAAGTCTTGGAAAGTTTAGCATCTTTACATGCTGTAATGGAAAAGGAAACAAGGCTCACAAACTCAAATAGAAATTTATCATTTTGCAAGCAATGTGGAAAGGACTCTCTTTTCAATAAATGGTGCTGGGATAACTGGCTAGGCATACACAGGACCACTTCTTTACATCGTACACAAAAATCAATGCAAGATCGACTAATGATTTAAATGTAAAACTTAAAACTGTAAAAAAACCCTGAAAGGTAACCTAGGAAATAGATTATCTGGACATAGGACCTGGCAAAGATTTCATGATAAAGATGCCAAAAGCAATTGCAACAAAAACAAATTTGACAAATAGGACTTAATTAAACTAAAGAGCTTCTGTACAACAAAAGAAACTATCAACAGAGTAAACAGACAACCTACAGAATGGGAGAAAATATTTGTATCTATGCATCCAACAAAGGTGAAATAACAAATCTATAAGAAACTTAAATTTATAAGCTAAAAAACAAACAACGCTATTAAAAAGTAGGCCAAGGGCATGAACAGACACTTTTCAAAGAAGACATACATGTAGCCCACAAACATGAAAAAATGCTCAACATCACTAATCATTAGAGAAATGCAAATCAAAACCTCATGCGATACCATCTCATACCAGTCAGAATGGCTATTATGTAAAAGTTAAAAAAAATAACAGATGCTGGCGAGGTTGTGGAGAGAAAAGAAAGCTTATACACTACCAGTGGGAATGTAAATTAGTTCACCTATTGTGAAAAGCAGTGTGAAGATTCCTCAAAGAACTTAACACAGAATTACGGCCAGGAATGGTGGCTCACACCTGTAATCCCAACACTTTGGGAGGCTGAGACAGGTGGATTGCTTAGGTCCAGGAGTTCTAGACCAGCCTGGGCAACATGGTGAAACCCCGACTCTACAAAAAATACAAAAATTAGCCTGGTGTGATGGTGCATGCCTGTAGTCCCAGCTCCTTTGGAGGTTAAGGTTGGAGGATTGCTTGAGCCTGGGAGGCAGAGGTTGTAGTGAGCCAAGATCACACCAATGCACTCCAGCCTGGGTGACAGAGTGAGACCATGTCAATAAAACAAACAAACAAACAAACAAACCAAAATTACCATTCAACCCAGCAATGCTATTATTGTGTATATACCCAAAGGAATATAAATTTTGTGTAATTAAATATTCTACCACAAAGACATATGCACATGTATGCTTATTGCAGCAGTATTCACAATAGCAAATACATGGAATCAACCTAAATGTTCATTAATCGTAGACTAGATAAAGCAAATGTGGTACATATACACCATGGAATATGACATAGCCATAAAAAATAGTGAGATTATGTCCTTTGAAGCAACATGGATGGAGCTGGAGGTCATCATCCTAATGCATAATGCAGAAACAGAAAACCAAATACCACGTGTTCTCACTTATAAGTGGGAGCTAAACCATGAGAACACATGAACACAAAGAGCAGAACAGCAGACACTGGGGCCTACTTGAGGGTGGAGGGTGGGAGAAGGGAGAAGATCAGAAAACTATCAGCTGGTATGTTTACTACCTGGGTGACAAAATAATCTATACACCAAATCCATCACACGGTTTACCCATATAAAAAACCTCCACATATACTTTTGAAATGAAAGTAAAAGTTAAATAGAAATTTATCATTTTGAGGGAAGAATCTATAATATATTAAGTTTGTTTCTGTAACATTTTTCCTCTTATGCAATTAAATATTTTTATCAGGACATTTGTAGCTGTGATTACAAAAAATGGTATAAATAGGAAAAAATAATAAGGACATTCTAACATCTTACTTAAGAAATATAAAACTAGAAATATCAAGGGACAGGAGCACCTAAGCCAAAGAAATGTTAGACCTCTTTAAATATCTTGAGAAGTGTCCAACTTAATGAATATTATGCTGGTATTCAAAATTGATGAAAGATGAAATGGAATATTTTATGTGACTTAACCTTACCCATGTCTGTCCATTCCAGTGGACATTTATTTTGATTGTTCTTTTTGATTGCTGGGTTGAATCAATTTACTGGCAGGGTTGCAATTAGTCTGTATTTTCTTTTTTAGTATAAATAAAATCAGTGTGATGATAAAATTTTTAAAGATGAGTGGTGGATTTTGCATTAGGTAAAGAGCATGGTACCTGTACAAGCAACTAAAAGTAAAAATATAGAAATGGAAGAAAACTGTATCACTGTTTAGTCTTTTATTCTTTCATGTTCTCATGGCCACCAAATCTTTTTATAAATAATTCCGTATTTATCCAGCAGTATTGTAGCCACTCAATACTGACTTTTAATGTTAAACATATGGGCCAGTGAAAGAAGAATGTGAAATTTTCCTTAGACTAGTTCCAGAAAATTAACTCAGCCTCCATTCAGGATGTCCTTACATAGAACAGCAGAAATTGTCATGTATATTTGACCTTTATACATGTCTATATTCCTCAAAATATCTTTCTCACAGGCCTTCTATGGCATTACTCTTCTCTTTTCCTTTGTCTTAATTTTTTCCATCTAGAGAATTATTTATTCAGGAATCCATTGTATTTTGTTCCCTCAGAAGGTAAGAAAAAATACTTCAAAAATTAGAACAGAAGGAGGAAGTAAAAAATGAATGGAGATTGAAAATATTCAGGCCAGAGGAAATGAAAATATAATCCTAGAGTCATAAAGTAAAAGAACTAGCAGGAATTCTGTAGTTTAATCCAAATATTTTAGTTTAAAGATAAGGTGGGGGAAAGTAGGAAGAGCCATATGACTTGTAAGGCTCACACATGTAATTTGCAAAAGATCTGATACAAGAACTCGATCTGCTTGACTTTTTAGCATTTGCTTCACTTCCTTCATTGTTTTATCAAGAACTTTCTGAGTAGCGTTTATAGAGGCAGCCTCACTGCATAAAAGAGCAACAGCTGCAGGAACCTAACACAAAAATGCACTGCAGTAACCGAGCCCAGAAGGATTCCTTTCTCCAGCAAAATTCCTTGGCAGGCTACAGAATTAGCTGGTAGGGATGTGTTATCAATTGACATTAGTGAATAAAGTAATTGCCACCAATAGATTCCTCCCTTTTTTGTTTCTTTTAGCAGATTCACTCATTATCTTTTCGTACCCATAGAGGAGCAGTGACAGTAATATCCGCCTTATTAATGTCTTTTTTGCAACTGAACTGTCAAGATCATCATAAATAGTTTTCTATTAATCCCAGAAAAGATTTAGTAAAAATAGACAGCAAAGATTGCAAATGAAAGTTTCAATGACATGAAGATTTTATGCTTTCTTTTTATTATTAAACAACATTGTTATGGTTGTTATAGTATAAATGACAATATTCATGTACTTAAAACTGTCAGAAGCAGAAAAAAAAATCTTACATATACTTTAAAGCAACGATAATTAAAAAGTCTCAATTTACTTTTTTCTGTAAGATTTGTCATTAATATTTTTTTCTTTCTAATTTATTTATTTAGAATTATAAACAAAACCTTACATTATTAACTAGTTTTTAGCTCTAAACTTCAGCTTGATTTTACGCATTGCCTAGTGTCATCTGCCAGGTCAAAGAAGCTGGCCATTTTTTAAATGAGTGTGCATGATCCTTAGGGTTTTAATAACCATTAACAACATCAGGCCCTTAAGTTTCTATGGAGATGATGCTTATTTGTAGATCTAAGATTTGAAGCATAAATTCTCACATCCAGAACAACCAAAGCTCATATTATGAAGATTGTCTGATAATTACATCTTTTATACCCTTTATCTGATATCTGAAAATTTCCAAGGTAGTTTTAATGGGATAGCCAATATTTTAGGAGCTAAGCATTCATTATTAAAGCAAGATTTCTGAGAAGCCATGTTGTTTAGAGAAAAAAAGAAAAAGAATATAGATAAATAAAGCAAGGCAAGAAAACGTTTGATAAACAGCTGAATTCTTTAGATACACATTGTTGGAACTGCTTTCTATTTGAAACGTGTTAGCAGTATATATAGTTCGTAAGAAATTTACAAAACAGCAGATACATTAAAAGCTATTATATAAAAAAGTCTATACTTGAAAAACAAGTAATTTCAGGAAAAATAAGTAGGCATAAGACGATGGGTTGAGGCCAGGCACGGTGGCTCATGCCTGTAATCCTAGCACTTTGGGAGGCCGAGGAGGGCGGATCACCCGAGGTCAGGACTTTGAGACCAGCCTGGCCAACATGGCAAAACCCTGTCTCTACCAAAAATACAAAAATTATTTGGGTGTGGTGGCATGTGCCTGTAATTCCAGCTATTAAGGGGGCTGAGGCAGGAGAATTGCTTGAACTTGGGAGGCAGAAGTTGCAGTGAACTGAGATCATGCCACTGCACTCCAGCCCGGGCAACAGAGCAAGATTCCGTCTCAAGAAAAAAAAAAATTAAGAAAAAGACAAAAAGACACTATGAGTTGAAACTTAGTTAACACGTCTCTCAAGAAATGGCACTTGCTGAAAACTCACATTGTCTATTTTCATAATATTCCTAAACTTTGAGATACATGTTATTGGTAAAGACTTCACCACTTCTTTTGGAACCACTGTATATAAAAAGTGAATAAGTAAATCTGGATTGGAAAAACCATTACTCAGACTTAGTATCATAAGCAAGACCTTGATTTTATATATAGTCATTCTCTGCCCTAAAGAATTGTATGGATTCTGCTCTAATTTAAAGTATAATTCACTATCACTCAAATGCTACTTTACCACAATGTTCATCACAGAAAAATAAGCAAGACAATAAACTCAGCAAAAGGATTGTAAACTTTGCAGAGTGGATTTTGAAACATAAGGAAACTGGTTTTCATTTGGATGTGGGTTTCTTTATACTGCTTAGTTTGAGCTTGAGGTTAATTGTTAATCCCGTTACTGTTAGCTCTCTTTTATAATGTCTCGGATACTTTGGTTCATTTTGAATGGATCTAAATTATATCCATAGTTGCACTAACTCTTTGTGGTAATTTGTAGATAGAAGCATCTATTTGCAAGGGCCAGGTGGTTGCAGATGGGTCACAAAGAATAACTTTTCAATTCGTAGTGAAAAACATAGAGACACAAATTAAATGATAAGCTCTTGTATGGGAGAAAACACTCACAAACAACAACTAGAAGGACCAGCATTTTTTAATGGGTTCCCTTTCTTTGGCTCTATGGAGAGAGAGTATCTCAGTAAGATATTACCAGCGTTAAAATCATTACCCAGTATATGGGCAGATGGCCGGCTGATAATTGTTTATGGGGACAGATGGCAGTTCCTTGTACCCTCTTTTTAGTTTCTGTGTTTTTAAAGCTCAGCAGTTGCAATGTGAAGCCTTCATAGGACCATAAAATACAAACCACTTTAAATAACTCTGAACCAGGGTTTTGACTGATGTGCTTAAAAGAAACAGTCACAGTTTGAAACTCCATCTGCAAAGAGATACTAGGTGTATGGCCCTGCAGGTTATAATTTATAGAAATAGCAGGCTAATTTGGGCTATGTCTACACATAGACATACAAACTGGCATAAACAAAATAAAGAATTGAATCCAGTCAGGTATTTTACCCTCTACCAGGAAGGCAAATTTTTAGTAAATACTTAATAATCAAATACCAGCACGTGTTGAGCATTTGGCTAGGATTCACGAGAGGTACAAGAGAAGTTCCATATCTTGTGCTGACTTTAGAAGATAATCTATATGAGGAGTGAAAGGATAAATAGAGAGAGATCATTGCAATACAAGGCAGAAGGTGTTAAATGCCAAGTGACAGAGACAATAGAGCTAGAGAAGATCAAATAGAGAGCGATCACAGTGGATATGAACATTTACTGAATACAGGTAGCCATAGGCTGGGCAACAAAAAGATCAGTGAAAGTTTTGCTGGTGGAGAAAATGTCATAAGCAAAGACACAGAGCAGGAGGTACAGACCAAGCCCGAAAATTGTCTTCTTGTTTATTGCACACTATTTTTATTTCTCCTATTTTAGTCTCCTTTTATAACATGGTAAGAGATGGTAAACGATATACCTTTTTAAATTAATGTAAAATAATAATTTAAAAGATTAATAGCTGAGCCAGAATATGTGGGAAATTGAATTCTGGATCCCTGATTTCAGACATTGTCCTTAAAATAATTGGGAGGGCTACTAAATGATTTTAAGCAAATATTAAGTTTTAAAATGCTATTTTTGGGAGATATGTCTGGTAGACACGTGGAATAGATTGGGGAGGGAGAGCCTAGATGGAGCTCATTTAGGAAATTGTTGCTATATTTCAGACTAAGTATCTAAAATAAGGTAGAACCCATGAGGAAGAGAAGAAAGACAGTAGCCATTGTAAAAGAAGGGTCAATATAATGTGTGACTGCATGTGAACAGCCGACAATAAAAGCAAGAGTCAGAGCAAATGTTTATGGCTTAAATGATTAGAAAAACGATTTTGCTTTCTGGCAATAGAAGTTAAAAAGACTAGGAAGGAGGAGGGAATCGTACATTTGGATTATTGTTTGTAATGCTATTGAGACATCAAAGTGGAGATGTGTAGAAGTCAGGTGATGATTTGGAGAAAAGACAGATTTTGAGGTAAAGATTATGGAGTCAGTTACTAAGAGTAATAGGTGAAATGGTAAAGGTGGATGAAATCTAAGGGAGAAATGAATAAAGGAAATAGCAGTGTAATAAAGACTAAAGCTTGTGAGCAATACCAACTTTTTAAAACTAGCTGTTAGTTTTGTTTACAGAACTAAATGTAATGCTTTTTTTTCTCTCCTTAAATACATATATGTATGACTGTGTTTATGTACTCATGTATGTTTGTGGTGTCTGAAAGTCAAACATATATTAGTGCGTTCTTAGTGAATGCAGAATATTGATTTCTTTTTTCTAATTTTATTTTCCTTTTGGAAATAATGGCATAAAGTTTGCTGGCAGCACAATCCCTTAGCTGAATATTACACTAAAATGAAGCCACTGAAAATAAATAACAACAGACCACTGCAAATAAAAAACATGGATGCTTGCTTGTATCAGCAGAAAAAAATGTAGTTTTGATTCAACTGAAATTTTTTTCTGCATTTTAAATAACAAACACATTAGTAGCAATGTTATAATAATAAGTTTATTTTCCACAAGTGGTTCTTATCAGGGACTAAAACAATAAATTTTACAGCAATTTTGCTGTTTTTAAAAATTTTTTGCATTAATCACATGTGGTGATTTTCTTTTGTCTTTTTTTCTTTTCTTTTTTTAATATCTTTAAAAAAAAAAAAAAAGAACCAGGACACCTGTGGAAAACATTCAGGTTTGTTACACAGGTATATGTGTGCCATGGTGGTTTGCTAAACCTATTGACTCATCCTCTAAGTTCCCTCCCGTCACCCCCCACCACCCAACAGGCCCTGGTGTGTGTTGTTCCACTCTCTGTGTCCATGTGTTCTCATTGTTCACCTCCCACTTTTGAGTGAGAACATGTGGTGTTTGGTTTTTTGTTCCTGTGTTAGTTTGCTGAGAATGATGGCTTCCAGCTTCATCCATGTCTCTGCAAAGGACATGATCTCATCCTTTTTCATGGCTGCATAGTATTCCATGGTGTATATATACCACATTTTCTTTATCCAGTCTATCATTGATGGGCATTTCGGTTGGTTCCATGTCTTTGCTATTGTAAATAGTGCTGCAATAAATATACGTGTGCATGTGTCCTTATAGTAGAATGATTTATATTCCTTTGGGCATATACCCAGTAATGGGATTGCTGGGTCAAATGGTATTTCTGTTTCAGATCCTTGAGGAATCTCCACACTGTCTTCCACAATGGGTGGAACTAATTTACATTCCCACCAACAGCATTAAAGTGTTCATATTTCACCACAGTCTTACCAGCATCTATTGTTTCCTGACTTTTTAATAATCGCCATTCTGACTGGCATAAGATGGTATCACATTGTGGTTTTGAATTTATCTGATGATCTGTGATGTTGAGCTTTTTTTCATGTCTGTTGGCCACGTAAATGTCTTCTTTTGAGAAGTGTCTGTTCATATCCTTTGCTCACTTTTTGATTGTGTTGGTGTTTTTTTCTTGTAAATATATTTAAGTTCCTTGTACATTCTGGATATTAGAACTTTGTCAGATGGGTAGATGGCAAAAATTTTCTCCCATTCTGTAGGTTGCCTGTTCACTCTGATGACAGTTTCTTTTGCTGTGCAGAAGCTCTTTAGCTTAATTAGATTCCATTTGTCAATTTTGGCTTTTGTTGCAATTGCTTTTGCTGTTTTTGTTATGAAGTCTTTGCCCATGCCTATGTCCTGAATAGTATTGCCTAGGTTTTCTTCTAGGGTTTTTATTGTTTTGAGTTTTACATTTAAGTATTTAATCCATCTTGAGTTAATTTTTTTATGAGGTGTAAGGAAGAGGTCCAATTTCAGTTTTCTGTATATGGCTAGCCAGTTTTCCCAACACCATTTATTAAATAGGGAATCTTTTCCCCATTGCTTGTGTGTGTCAGGTTTCTCAAAGATCAGATGGGTGTAGATGTGTGGTGTTATTTCTGAGGCCTCTGTTCTGTTCCATTGGTCTATATATCTGTTTTGGTACCAGTACCATGCTGTTTTGGTTACTGTATCCTTGTAGTATAGTTTGAAGTCAGGTAGTGTGACACCTCCAGCTTGTTCTTTTTGCTTAGAAATGTGGCTATACAGGGTCTTTGTTTATTCCATATAAAATTTAAAATAGATTTTTCTAATTCCTTGAGGAACGTCAATGGTAGTTGGAAGGGAATAGCATTGGATCTACAAATTACTTTGGGCAGTATGGCCATTTTCACAATATTGATTCTTCCTATCCATGAGGATGGGATGTTTTTCCATTTCTTTGGGTCCTCTCTTATTTCCTTGAGCAGTGGTTTGTAGTTCTCCTTGAAGAGGTCCTTCACATCCCTTGTTAGCTGTATTCTTAGGTATTTTATTATCTTTTTAGCAATTTTAAATGGAAGTACATTTATGATTTGGCTCTCTGCTTGCCTATTGTTGGTGTAAAGGAATGCTTGTTATTTTTGCAAGTTGATTTTGTATCCTGAGACTTTGCTGAAGTTGCTTATCAGTTTAAGGAGTTTTTGGGCTGAGATGATGGGGTTTTCTAAATATAAAATCATGTCATCTGCAAACAGAGACAACTTGACCCTCTCTCTTCCTATTTGAATAGGTTTATTTCTTTCTCTTGCCTGATTTCCCTGGCCAGAACTCCTAATACTATGTTGAACAGGAGTGGTGAGAGGGCATCCTTGTCTTATGTCAATTTCAAAGGAAATGCTTCCAGCTTTTGCCTATTCAATATGATATTGGCTGTGGGTTTGCCATAAATAGCTCTTATTATTTTGAGATATGTTCCATCAGTACCTAGTTTATTGAGAGTTTTTAACATGAAGGGATGTTGAATTTTATCAAAGGCCTTTTCTGCATCTATTGAGATAATCATGTGGTTTTTGTCTTTGGTTCCGTTTATGTAATGTATTATATTTATTGATTTGCATATGTTGAACCAGCCTTGCATCTCAGGGATAAAGCCGACTTGTTTGTTGTGGATGAGTTTTTTGATGTGCTGCTGGATTTGGTTTGCCAGTATTTTATTGAGGATTTTTGCATCGATGTTCTTCAGGGATATTGGCCTGAAATTTTCTTTTTTTGTTGTGTCTCTTCCCGTTTTTGGTATCAGGATGATGCTGCCTTCATAAAATGAGTTAGGGAGGAGTCCCTCCTTTTCAGTTGTTTGGAATAGTTTCTGAAGGAATGGTACCAGCTCCTCTTTGTATTTCTGGTAGAATTCAACTGTGAATCCATCTGGTCCTGGGCTTTGATTCTTGTTGTTGGTAGGCTATTAATTACTGCCTCAATTTCAGAGCTTGTTATTGGTCTATTCAGGTATTCAACTTCTTCCTGTTATAGTCTTGGTAGGGTGTATGCATCCAGGAATTTATCCATTTCTTCTAGATTTTCTAGTTTATTTGTGTAGAGGTGCTTATAGTATTCTCTGATGGTAGTTTGTATTTCGGTGGGGTCAGTGGTGATATCCCCTTTATCAATTTTTTTTTTTTTGAGACAGAGTCTTGCTCTGTCGCCCAGACTGGAGTGCAGTGGCACGATCTCGGCTCACTGACAACCATCTCCCCGGTTCAAGCGATTCTCCTGCCTCAGCCTCCTGAGTAGCTGGGACTACAGGTGCATGCCACCACGCCCGGCTAATTTTTTGTATTTTTAGTAGAGACGGGGTTTCAGTCTGTTAGCCAGGATGGTCTCGATCTCCTGACCTCCTGATCTGCCTGCTACAGCCTCCCAAAATGCTGGGATTACAGGCATGAGCCACCACACCCGACCCCCTTTATCATTTTTTATTGTGTCTATTTGGTTCTTCTATTTCTTCTTGATTAGTCTAGCTAGCGGTTTATCTATTTTGTTAATTTTTTCAAAAAAAAGACACAGCTCCTGGATTCGTTGAGTTTTTGGAGGGTTTTTCATGTCTCTATCTCCTCTATTTCTTCTCTTATCTTAGTTATTTCTCATCTTCCGTCAGCTTTTGGATTAGTTTGCTCTTGCATCTCTAGCTTTTTTAATTGTGATATTAGAGTGTCGATTTGAAACCTTTCTTGCTTTCTGATTTGGGCATTCAGTATTGTAATTTTCCCTGTTAACAATGCTTTAGCAGTCTCCCAGAGATTCTGGTACATTGTCTCTTTGTTCTCATTAGTTTCAAGGAACTTTTTGATTTCTGCCTTAATTTGATTATTTTCCCAGACATCATTCAGGGGCAGGTTGTTCAATTTCCATGTAGTTGTGTGGTTTTGAGTGAGTTTCTTAATCCTGAGTTCTGATTTGATTTCATTGTGTCTGAGAGACTGTTATGATTTCAGTTCTTTTGCATTTGCTGAGGAGTGTTTTACTTCCATTTATGTTGTTGATTTTAGAATAAGCATTGTGTGGCACTGAGAAGAATGTATATTCTGTTGATTTGGGGTAGAGAGTTCTGTATATGTCTACCAGGTCCACTTGATCCAGTGCTGAGTTCAAGTCCTGCATATCCTTGTTAATTTTCTGTCTCATTGATAGGTCTAATACCGACAGTGGGGTGTTAAAGTCTCCTACTATTATTGTGTGGGAGTCTAAGTCTTTTTGCAGGTCTCTAAGAACTTGTTTTATGAATCTGAGTGCTCCTGTATTGGGTGCATATATATTCAGAATAATTAGTTTTTTTGTTAAATTGTTTCCTTACCATTATGTAATGCCCTTTGTAGTTTTTTTTGTCTTATTTAGATTAAAGTCTGTTTTGTCAGAGACTAGGATTGCAGTCTCTGAGTTTTTTTTTTTCTTTCCATTTGCTTGGTAAATTTTCCTCCCTTTATTTTGATTCTGTGTGTGTCTTTGCACGTAAGATGGGTTTCCTGAATACAGCACACCACTGGGCCTTGACTCCTTATCCAATTTGCCAGTCTGTGTCTTTTAATTGGGGCATTGAGCCCATTTACATTTAAGGTAAGTATTGTTTTGTGTGAATTTAATCCTGTCATCATGATGCTATCGGGTTATTTTGCACACTAGTTGATGTCGTTTTTTCACAGTGTCATTGGTCCTCATGTTTTTGTGTGTTTTTGCACTGGCTGGTACCAGTTTTTCCTTTCCATGTTTAGTGCTTCTTTCAGGAGTTCTTGCAGGCTAGGCCCGGTGGTAACAAAATCCCTCAGCATTTGCTTGTCTAGAAGGGATTTTATTTCTCCTTCACTTATGAAGCTTAGTTTGGCTGGATATGAAATTCTAGGCTGAAAATGCTTTTCTTTAAGAATATTGAATATTGTTCTTCAATCTCTTCTGGCTTGAAGAGTTTCTTCTGAGAGATCTGCTATTAGTCTAATGGGCTTCCCTTTGTAGGTAACCTGGTCTTTTTCTCTGGCTGCCCTTACCAGTTTTTCCTTCATTTTGACTTTGGAGAATCTGATGATTATGTGTCTTGGGGTTGATATTCTCGTGGAGTATCTAAGTGGTGTTCTCTGTATTTCCTGAATTTGCATGTTGGCCTGTCTTGCTAGGTTGGGGAAGTTTTCCTGGATAACATCCTGAAGTGTGTTTTCTAGCTTGTTTCCATTCTCCCTGTCTCCTCCTGGTACTCTAATAATTGTAGGTTCTGTCTCATATTTTTTGAAGGCTTTTTCATTCCTTTTCATTCTTTTCTTTTCTATTATTGTCAGCATGTCTTATTTTAGTAATTTAGTCTTCAAACTCTGATATCTTTTCTTCCACTTGGTCGATTCGGCTTTTGATACTTGGGTATGCTCCACGAAGTTCTTGTGGTGTGTGTTTTCAGCTCCATTAGTCGTTTAGGTTCATCTCTAAACTGGTTATTCTAGTTAGCAGTTCCTCTAACCTTTTATGAAAGTTCTTAGCTTCTTTGCAGTGGATTAGAACATGCTCTTTTAGCTCATTGTAGTTTTTTTATTACCCATCTTGTAAAGCCTACTTCTGTCAATTCATCCATCTGATCCTCTGTCCAGTTCTGCGTCCTTGATGGAGACATGCTGTGATCATTTGGAGGAGAAGAGGCATTCTGGCCTTTTGGGTTTTCATCATTTTTTCATTGATTCTTTCTTATCTTTGCGAGTTTGTCTAGTTTTGGTTTTTGAGGCTGATGACCCTTGGATGGGGTTTTTATGGGGGCCTTTTTGTTGTTGTTTTTGTTGATGTTGTTATTGTTGCATTTTGCTTGTTTGTTTTTCTTTCAATAGGTCCCTCTTCTGTAGGGCTCCTGCAGTTTTCTGGGGGTTCACTTTAGGCCCTATTCATCTGATTTGCTCCCATGCCTGGAGACGTCACTCAAGGAGGCTGGACAGCAGCAAAGATGAGTCCCTGCTCGTTCTTCTGGGACCTCTGACCTTGAGGGGCACCAGCCTGATGCCAGTAGAATCACCCCGTATATGGTATCTGACAACCCCTGTTGAAGGGTCTCACTCAGTTGGATAGCACAGGGTTCAGGACTCGTTTAATGAAGCACTTTGTCCCTAGGTGGAGAGGGTGTGTTTTGCTGGGGGGAAAACCCAGTCGTCTGGGATGCCCGGATTCCTCAGAACTACTAAGAGGAGAGGCTAAGTCTGCTGGTCTTAAGAGACTCTGGCCACCCATCCCCCTAGGTGCTCAGGCCCAGGGAGATCCGAATTCTGCCCCTGAGCCTCTGGCTGGAGTTATTGGAGATCCTGCAGGGAAGCCCTGCCCACTGAGGAAGGATGGGTCAGGGTTAGACCTGAAGAGGCACTCTGGCTGCAGACTGCCACAGCTGGTGTGTTGGGCTGTGGGGACAAGTCTTGGGACCAAGCCTTCCATCCTCCCAGGCTCTAGCAAAGAAAAAGTGCAGTCTGGAGCTATAGAAGTTGATGCTGCCCTTCCCCTGCCCAGGGAGCTTAGCTTGTTAGGCAGTTGCTAATCCCAGGGCTGGCTGCTGCCCCTCCCGCAAAGAACTCAAAGGGCTTAGACAGCAGGCAGCTGCGGTCAGAGCTGGTCGCCCCTCCCATCAGGAGTTCTGTCGGCTTAAGCAGATTCCAGCTGAGACACTGTAAGAATCTATGTTTCGGGGTTGGGATGCTATGCCCCGGTGGCGTGGGTTCACAAGTGGGATCTTCCAATCCATGGACTGCACAGTTATGTGGCAAAAGCAGAGTTTCCCGGCTGGGTAGCACGCTCACTCACCACCTCCATTGGCTGGAGGGAGGAGGGTTCCCCTTCCCCATGTGGCTCTCAGGTGGGCGGCTGCACCGCACTGCTCTTCCTTCTCTCTGTGAGTCACGTCAGCCTTCTAGTCAATTTTGATGAGAGAACCTGAATACCTTGGTTGCCAGTGAAGGAGTCAAATGCTTATTATGGTTTTTTTCTATGGGAGCCTCCAACCGCCCCTGCTTCCAGTTGGCCATCTTGGCCCTGCCCCCCTGTGATTTTTATTTATTTTCAACATAGCTTAATTCTGCTTTAATTCTCCAGAATTCTTGCCAGATATCAAATTCAGGAGGTATAAGTACCACTCTCCTCCCCCTCAAAAAACACACAAAGTGGATATACATTTTGCGTTAAAACTGTGCACATTGGAGAAGAAATAGCCTAAAAGCATTGCAGAATTCTTGATATGGGGGTGGTTACTGCTGTTTATTCACTTGGTCCTGACCCAAAATGATAGGCAGTGCTTCAATTGGAGGAGACATTTAAGACTTATAATGGGCTCTGTGTTATTTTATTTAAATATTATTATTATATAGAGTTTGAAGGGGCCTAACCTCCACATTGTTTACACTCAAAGCAAGCAGACACAAATCTATGCTTGATTTTACAAAGTGATAGAGAGTCACAGCCATACAAGTTAGTTCATTGTATTTTGAGAAAACTGTGCAGGAGAAAGTCCTTAACTGTATTAAGCTTAAATCAGTACCTCAACTATGAGAGACAAAAAAGATCAAACTGTTTTTTGACTTTTCAGTTGTATTTTTAATTTGGACTAAGTGTTACTTCTCTGCGCCCTTTTACTAACCTGTGTTTGATGCTATAATAAAGTTTCCCAACAATCAGTTAATATCTGTAGTGAGGAGGTGCATGGATGTAGACTGTGAGCTCTTTGAGTGCAAGGAATATACTTTTCACTGTAACCCCTATAAGTAGCAGTTAGCGCAATGCCTGTTACACAACAAGTGGTGTGTAAATGTTTGATTAAAGGAGGATGGGAGGAAGGCTTGGGGGGAGGAAAATGGAAGAAATATATAGCAGGATAATAATTTATATTATCTTTGCTGATTTTGATGTTTAATAGGGCAGACTCTTTGATTGAGTGCAGTGTGTCTTGGTTAGCACATTTTACATATTTATATAAATATGACACATATAAATATGGTATACTTGTTTATATATATTTAGATATATAAATATTTATGTATAATATATGTATATCAATATGAATGCTAAAACTACACATAGTGTCTCTAGTCTAGGCTAATCTTGACATTTTGTACACAAAGATGTATTTTTCTTTGAATGACAGGACTTTATGTTAATGAAACAATAACTTGAGATGCCTAAAACTCACTTTTGGCATTTTGTCACTAAATTTTACTACTGTTATTCCACCTGATGTATCCAATCCCAAGTGGTATTACTTGAGGGAGAGGTAAGAAACTCTAACAGTTCATCATGGTCCCATGAATCTTGAAGGGCTTAAGAACAAACAAAACAAGCAAAAACATTGAAGCCCTCTGTTACAATGTAGCTACATTATTTAGAAAACAAAAAAAAACCCATACAGATTAAATAAGTCAGTAATGGCCAAGGTAAAAAGAAAATTTCTATCCTTCTTTTAAGTCGCCTAAAATAATCTGATGTTTCCTTGGGTTGGCGGAACTTTGACATGTTATCTTTGTACTGATGGGGTCGGGGGAAACTAACTTACACATAATTATTATGGATGCCCCAATTTTCATTTGGACTTAGAGTTTCATTGTCATGTATAAATTCCAAGACAGTGGAAATGCTTATTAGATTTCTGTCTGGACCCCATTTGACATCCTGATAAACAGAGAAAGTATTTTCAAGTCTGGTAAATAACTACATTAGCAGGCAGGAAGAGGTATTGAAAGTCTGTATTTTCTATGCATCAGTCCAGCACAGTTGAAAGAGGTCTTCAGGACATTGTGCTAGTGAGAATAATCAACCAGGAAGCCAGCTACTTTCAGAAGTTTTTTAAAATTTAGTACATGGAAAATAGGACAGGCAGTCTCTTTTATGGCAAATGCTTTAGTGTTATACAAAAGGATAAGAATATTAGCATATTGGGAAGGGCATTAGAAAGAGGAGTGGAAGCGGTCAAATAGATGGCATCTGGATGTATAGGAAAAGAGAGTGAAAACAATTTTAATGAATCAGGAAAATTAAACAAAACTATTCAATGCAATATTTAATCATTTCCAAGTACAATGTAATGCTGATACCGAGTACACACATATATTCCCTCCCATAAATGCATATATACATTAAGCCCACCCATGTACACTCAAGCGCATCTATACTCTCATCAATTCAACCATACTGTAAAGTCTGCACAGGTATATGCATATGCAAATGTGTGTGACAAACACTGTCAGAATAAAACCATGAAAAGAGTAGTCTACTTCAGTTTGTAACTGGTGGCATTCTTTTTTTTTTTTTTTCTGCACAAATAAGTATACTGCTATTGTATTCCAAGAACACTTTCACATATTAACTCGTTTTATCCTCACAACAATCCTATGAAATAGGTACCATTATTATGATTCTCCATTTAAGAGATGAGCAAACATCATCATCATCAACATCCTCATATTTCAGTTACTGTGATATCAGCTCTTGAGATATTTAGGATATAGTTGGGATCTTCCCTGGGAAAGAGGCCTACTCAATAGAGAGAGGATGGATGAACCCAGCCATTAGCTGACCTTGTGTCTTCTTGCCTTTCACAAATACTATTTGATTTTTTATCAAGTATTCCCAAACCTCAAGCTTCACTTTCTCCCTTAGTAACATAAAACCTGCTTATTTTAGCCTCTCCTTTTACTCCTCTCAGAGTCCAGAGTATGTGGGAAAATGTTCTCTCTTCTATTTTTCTGTTGAGGTTGCTGTAGCATACTTTTTTTTTTTTTTTTTTTTTTTTTTTTTTTTGCATATTGAAGCACCTAAATTAAGGAATTTCACAGCAGGTTAACCTATTCTTCCACTCGGCACATCACTGACTGTCACCTTAGCAAGAAGTCCTTGTTAGTAAAGTCTCATAGGTTTTAAGAAGGTAGTGAACCACCTTAACTACAATAACCTTATTAAGACAAAAGATGGCCTTTTGGATTTGGGACTGAAATAAGCCATTCATCCTATGTTTCAGCTGAAATACTGTAGAGAAGGAAAGGTGCCTATAGCAGCCCAAATTTGAAAAAAGGCTGTATCTGATGCCTTTCCCTTGGAATTTCAGAAGTGACACATCATTGGGAAAAATAAGAAAACCCATCCAAACTTCTGCAACCTGAAAATACTCAGTTTGAAATGTATAATAATGAAATATATATGAATCATAGGGCTTGGTTGAACCAAAGCTTTTCTGGATTGAGAAGGAATTTGGAAATCTTGTAGTCCAATGGCTTCCATCTCCTTACTTGTGTAATAGAAGAAAGAAGTGGACCATATCTAATTTATCTTTGTCACTTTAACAACACCTGACATAATGTCTGGCACAGTTAGGGTTCAATACATGTCTGTGGAATTGTTTTATACTGAGAATTATGAGTGACCTGTTCAAGAGTACACAGCTAGTAATGGAGGAGAAGACTGTATTAGAACCCTCCTCTGATATCTGCTACCTGTGCTTCTTGCAATTTACAACAGGAAGAGCCAATTATTATTATTTTGTTGTTGTTGAGATGGGGTCTTACTATGCTTCCCAGGCTGGTCTTGAACTCCTAAGCTTGAGTAATCCTCCCACCTCAGCCTCCCGAGTAGCTGGGATTACAGGCACATGCCACCATGCCTAGCTAGGACAGGGACTATTTTGAAAGTCACATTTTGAACCCCTGGAACGTTAACCTATACAAAAGCCTCCTCAACTCCAGATGGATGTCAAGGTGAACCTTAGTCATGCCCTTTGAAACCGCATAGTAATAGAATTTGGAGTATTTACTTCTTGGCACTCCTCTTAACCTTTGTTTGTTTTCAAAATGGAAAAGCCACGTGACTCTCCAGTTCATAGCTTGTGAAACTCAATTATTTTTTTCAGGGATACACAGTTTAAAAAGTTTTAAATATAAGCAACTTCATCCAGAGAGGACAATGTCCTCATATTTCCATTTTCTAGGAGTTCAGTCTACAAAGATACAATTCTTCATTTTAGCCATAATTAATCACTTTGAGAGTATGACCTATTTCACCTACAGGACCACAAAGAAAGCACAGAAAGCAGGCCAAGTTATAACAAAGCATCCTTCCCAGCATATTGCAAGCAGCAAGTGACATTTAAGGGAATAGCCACACAGCCTCAGTCAAACAGTGCATTCTCACAGGTTAATATTATTGGAATTATTAACTTCTGAATTGCTTCTAGAAGGATCTACTTTGCACATGACAGGACTCCTGTGGTTAACTGGGGAAAAAAAACCCGTAAATTACTGAGCAGCACACATAATTAAGGAGTAGAGCAGGAAAGGAAAAGGGTTGAGGTGTTTTTGAATGTGCGGTCAGCACAGAGAAAAATTAAGCAATATAACAAGGTGACCAAAACCCAGGTGTGCCAGTCTTTGTCTGCCCCAATCCCAATCAGCTGCAGTTCTGAGAATTTTCCACCAATAAAAGTATTAGAAGTGCCCAGTCCTTGAGCCAATTCTGACAAAAACAGCCAGAAGGTCATTAATAACAGTGAGAGCCTTAGGTGCTAGGCATTGTTCAATACTCTTGAACAGATTATTTTAATTTTTAAAATAGCCCTATGAGGTAAGGATTATTAACCATTTTATAGGAGTAAACTGACACACAAAGATGTTAAATAACTTGCTTACATGTCTCAGTTAAGACAATTCTGCTATATGTCCCCCAAATTTCAGTGGCTTAACAGAATAGTTATGTCTTGCACACAAAATTTTACACAGTTTGTAAATGGCAAAGTACCTTGCTCGGTGTCACTTGCTTTATAATTAAAATTGAATTAATTTTCCAAGTCACCACTATTTATTTTTTACACAATGAATTACTTTTATTTCTGTACTCGTCCATATTTCAGCATTTAGTAGTCCTAAACAGAAAGTGGAGAAATACAACAATTTGCCGGGAAGTCAAGCCCACCAACAATGATCTGCTGGGCACACCAAGTTATTTGTTAAACCCCTGCTGAGGAGCTCGTGAGGCAGCAGCACCAAAACCAAAGTATGCGCCAAATTTAAAGTTCTTTTTGTTCCAGTTGTCAGATTCCAGACTAGGCCACAATGGACTGCAAGGATGACCAAAAGAAAGTCCTGTTTAATACTTATCCAATTTTTAGAAGCAAAAGCAATTACAGAAAAAGAAAATAATTCAGAGGGATCATGTGTGCTTACACATATCTTCATGTGGCCTTTTTCCAAGTTTAACCACCAAGGACTCTGACAGCTGAGAGTTCTGAATAAACTTGGTGACTGTAATTTTCACCTTATCAAAACCTGAGCTAAAAAAACCCATCAGCTGATGATGACAGCAGAGGGTGGTAGAGCTGAAGACTCAATATGCATTTCTTAGGCTGATGGAGAGTGAATAAATGCAGTTCCAAAACGTAACCAGAGCAGTTAGAGAGTCTTTGCAACCTTACCTGATGGCTTCTGGTCAAAGCAAGGAAGTGTCATGGAAAGCACTGTGTAGTGATGGTACAAAAAGGAACTTGAGGAAGAGGGAGAAAAAAGCAGCACTTCTCCATAAAGGTGGGGAAGAAAAGATATGGGGAAAGCACTAAATTACTCATTGATGGCCAATCTTGGAGGGGATCAGAGGGGTTACAATCTATGCTTTGGCCAAGAGTGGAAGTGAAGGAATGTAGGGGACAGGACATATAGCTTGGAGGGGGCATCATTTAAGACTTAAAGGAAGAAAGCAGGGATGCATCTAAAGCACCCCACACACCCACCATTAGTCCCACAGGCTGTGACCTGAAACCTTCACATCTAATCTAATCTAACAAAGCCCCAGGCTAGAGGGCTGTTGCAGGGAAGGTGAGAAGCAGGGGTGAGGGCTAGCAAGAAAAGGCAGAGATCTCAGGCCATGTAATTAGCAACAACGTGATTGTGTAATATGTCTTTTCACAGTTGAGTTAGATGTGTCCCGCTAGTTATGATGGGAACAATTTAAATATACTGTATTCATTCCAGAAGTTCAACTACGTGGACAGTGGTTACACTTGACAAGATGATTTGTTATAGAACAACTTATGTATTTGAAATGAACAAAAATTTAGTGTCACTTACAGTATCTTAAGGTAAATTTCCTTTGAATAGGAATTCCCTTTCCAGTACTTTGAGGTCTACAAGACATATCTAGAAAATTTACTACTGTGGAAAATGAAGACTCCTTAATTGAAAGGTGGGGGGAAGGAGAAAGCTCTGTGTTCTTTTATTTTTGATTAATTGCCGTAACACAGACCTTCAGTTGGCTGAGGGAGTTTCATATTTTCTTTAGACATCATTAGGTGCCACAGCTCTTGCAGGAAAACTTTAATACAACATGAATTTTGCCATTTTGATAGCATTGATATGGCTCTTGGGTCCACTACTCCATTAGAACTATTGATTGTGAGATATATATATATATATATGTATTACTCAATCATGAAAAGAACAAAATAATAGCATTTGCAGTAACCTCGATGGAATTGGAGACCATTATTCTAAGTGAAGTGACTCAGGAATGGAAAATCAAAGATTGTATGTTGTCACTCATAAGTGGGAGCTAAGCTATGAGGATCAAAGGCAAAAGAATAATACGATGGACTTTGGGGACTTCGAGGAAAGGGTGGGAGTGAGGTGAGGGATAAAAGATTACATACTGGGTACAGTGTACACTGCTCAGGTGATGGGTGCACCGAAATCTCAGGAATCACCACTAAAGAACTTATTCATGTAACCAAACATCACCTGTTTTGCAAAAACCTATTGAAATTAAAAAAAAAGAACTACTGACTCCATTCATATTAAATTTTGTTACAAATTTTACAAAAGGGAATGATTTAGATCCATATTTTATTTTAACGCTGTATATTTGGTTTTCATAAACATTCTGAGCCCGTGGTGGCTGCCATCTTGCATTGCTGTCCTAACTCACCATTATTATCGCAAAACAGATAAAGACATGTGCTGCATAATGAGGCGTCAGTCAATGACAGATGGCATATATCACAGTGATCCCATAGGATTATGATGGGGCTTAAAAATTCTTATTGCCTAGTGATGTCAGTCATAGTTGTCCTAAAGTTGTAGCACAACGCTTTACTCACAAGTGGTGATGATGGTGTAAAAAACCTACTGTGCTGCCAGTTGTATAAAAATAGAACACATATTATACAAGTATGTATAGTAAATAATATTAATACTTGATAATGATGATAAATAATTATGTTACTGGTTTATGTATTTACTATATTTTGTTTTTTTTTGAGACATTCTTGCTCTGTCACCCAGGCTAGAGTGCAGTGGTTCAATCTCTGCTCACTGAAAAGTTTGAACCTGTTCACTTCCCAGGTTCAAATGATTCTCCTGTCTCAGCCTCCTGAGTAGCTGGGACTACAGGTATTAGCTACCATGCCCAGCTAATTTTTGCACTTTTAGTAGAGATGGGGTTTTTCCATGTTGCCTAGGCTAGTCTCGAACTCCTGACCTCAAATGATCTGCCTGCCTTGGCCTCCTAAAGTGCTGGGATTACAGGCGTAAGCCGCAGTGCCCAGCCTGCATTTACTATAATTTTAAACATTATTTTAGAGTGTACTCCTTCTACTTATTTAAAAAAAAAAGTTAACTGTAAAACAGCCTCAGGCAGGTTCTTCAGGAGTTATTCCAGAAGAAGACATTGCTGTCATAGGAGATGACAGCTCCATGTGTGTTATGGCCCTTGAAGACCTTCCAGTGGGACAAGATGTGGAGGTGGAAGACAATAATACTGACGATCCTGACTCTGTGTAGGCCTTGGCTAATGTGTGTTTATGTCCTACTTTTTAACAAAACTTTTAGGAAGTTGAAAAAAAAACCTAAAAATAGAAAAAGCTTATAAAATAAGATTAATGAAAGAATGTATTTTGTACAGGTGTATAATGTGTTTGTATTTTAGTTAATTGTTAATATAAAAGAGTTAAAAAATTTATAGGCTGGGCACAGTGGCTCACACCTCTTATCCCAGCACTTTGGGAGGCTGAGGCAGGTGAATGGCTTGAGTTCGGGAGTTCGAGACCAGCCTGGGAAACATAGTGAAACCTTGTCTCTACGAAAAAATTAAAAATTAGCTGGTCATGGTGGTTTGGGACTGTAGTTCCAGCTACTCCTGTGGGTGAGGTGGGAGGATCACTTGACCTGGGAAGTAGAGGCTGCTGTAAGCCACGATCACACTACTGCACTCCAGCCTGGATGACAGAGTAAAACCTTGTCTCAAAAAAATGTTTATAAAGGAAAAAAGTTACAATTAACCTAAGATTGAAGGAAGAAAAACATTCTTTTATAGATTTAGTGTAGCCTAAGTGTACAGTGCAGGCCTTCACAAAGTCACTAACCACTCAACAACTTACCTACAGCAGCTACCAATCTTGCAAGCCCTATTATACAGTAAGTGCTCTATATAGGTGTACTTTTAAAAATCTTTTATTGCATATTTTTGCTGTACCTTTTCTATGTTTAGATGTTTTTAAATACACGAACACTTACTATTGCGTTATAATTGCCTACCATATTCAGAACAGTAACATGTTGCACTCTTTTTTAGCCTAGGAGCAATTGGCTATATTATATAGCCTAGGTGTAGAGTAGGCTATACCATCTAGGTTGTAAAATATACTCTATGATGTTTGCACAACAACCAAATTGCCTGAGGACAGATATCTCAGAACATATCCCCATCATTAAGTGGTATATGACTGTACTTTAAAAGTACATATTTTGCCCATATTTGGGCAAAAGCTAGTCATGTCCCTAGCTTTTGCCCAAATATGTGCAAAATATGTACTGTTATTTTATATACAGTACATATACAGTATATACATTATGTATTTATATACAGTATATATTTTATAGCTTAATATAAGGATGAATATATTACCTCTATGGTTGTGCTAATTATGAGGTAGCAAATGTGTTTAAATTGGTAATATAACTATATATAGACTTAACTATTAATTTTGGAATAATAAATAAGATGTGCCATAATAATAATAGAATTCTATACATGCCAGTCATATCAAAGTGCTTTATATATACTCTCACTTAACTCTTACAACTTCCTCCCTTAAGGTAGTACCATTAATATTGCCACTTCAAAAATGTTGTGAATATATTTCTCTCTGTAAATAATTTATTTGTAATATGTTATTGCAAAATGAAATGAATTATGAAAATCCACTGAAGGTATATATAGTATAGTGACTTATTATAAGTCACACTCCTGTGTACCCAACCCAAGTTAGGAAACAGAATCATACCACCAACCCCATAAATCCTTCCAATTTTGCTGTCCCTTCAAAAACTTCTCCCCTCTCCCTCTAAAATAACACCTATCTTACTTTTATAGTAGCAGCTTCCTTATATTTATTTAGAGTTATCAATTTTTATGAAACATTTTTATAAATTTTATTTAATCAATATGTTTTTCCTCTAAACCTTTGCTTTTATTAAAACTTATTTGGTGGAGGATCTGAAGAATATACTGTGTACTCATGATGTAATTAAGCACATTTTTCTGTCTTTAGTCTTTTCTGCAAATTGGAGGCTGGACCTGAAGTCTAGCTCAGGTTAGACTCAGTTTTGATCTTTTTAGTAAAACTGTAGGTGGTGTTGTGTTTTTTAATCATAAAGAACATGACATTTGGTTCTCTATTTGTGATGCTGCAGCTACTAATGCGGACTGTCTAGACTGAGTAATTCATTACGATTGAAAATGGCAAAAGTTCTAATTCTACTATCACTTGTTTGCTTATAAACAGATGCATCACTTCATCTCCTAATTCATTATGGAGGGGTAAAATTCATATAGAAGTGGCAGGATAAATGCTTCATCTTTTCCTTTATTTACCTATTTCAACATAAAATAGGGGTGAAGCTCCAAAGTTGAACAAGTCACTTATCTTCGAATATAAATATGTACTCATGGATTTAACGTATTTAATCGTTTTAATTCATTGTAATGTTTGTTTTAAATTTTCAGTTGTGACATCTTGAGTTATGTAATTTTAATCATTTTATGTGTACAATTCAATTCAGTGGTATTAATTATATTCACAATGTTGCATAACCGTCATCACTACCCACGTCCTAGTTTATGTGTGCTTTTGTCTTGATAGTATATTGGATTGCGTCAAATGCCTTTTGTGCACCAAGGAGAAGATCATGTGTTTTTTTTTCCTTTTGTTCTACTAATGTAGTATATTACATTGATTGATTTACTCATGTTGAACTACCCTTGTATTCCTGGGTTAAATCCCATTTGGTAATGGTGTATAATCCTTTAAATATGCTGTTGGAATCCATTTGTTAGTATTTTCTTGAGAATTTTTGCATTTAACTTCATAAGAAATATTTGTCTGTAAATTTATTTTGTTCTGATATCTTTTTCTGGCTTTGGAATCAAGGCAAGGCTAACCTCATATAATGAGTTAGGAAGTGGTTTCTGCTCTATATTTTGCAAGAGTTTGAGAAGAATTTGTGTCATTTGTTTTTTAAATTTTTCATAGGTTTTTAATTACTGATTCAATATATATATTGTTAAAGACCTGTTGAGTTTTTCTGCTTTTTATTGAGTCAGTTTAGGTAAGTTCTTCATTTCTAAGTTTTCTATTTCATCTAGTCTACCTAATTTTTGGGGTACAATTGTTCATATTATTCTCTAATGATTATTTTATTTTGTATAGTTGGTAATATATCTAATTTTAGTTATATATGCTATTGCTGATATATTAAAAATGATTCTAAAGACCCAATAAATGAGGAGATATACTTTATTCATTAACTCAAAGACTAATTGTGATGAAGATGGAAACTCTCCTCCAAATAAACCTATAGAGTCAAATTAATGTCAATCAAAATCCCTACAGGATCTCTGTTCAAAAATTTAAAAAATACTAACCCTACAATTCATATGAAAAGGCAAATGTACTAGAAATGTTCAAACATTTTGAACAATACATAATTTCAAAACTTTCTCTAAAGCTGAAGTAATCAAAACAGTGTGGCATTGATTAAAAAAAAAAAAAAGATCAAGGGAACAGAACAGAGAGATCAGAATTAGACCCACAGAGATATGACCATTTGATTTCTGACAAAGGTGCAAAGGCAATTAAATGGAGAAATAATAATATTTTAAAGAAAATATGCTGAAACAATTAGACATTTCCATTCAAAAAAAGAAAAAAGGAACCTTAACATAAATCTCATGCCTTCTGCAAAATTAAAATTGGACTATAGCCCTAATAGTAAAATAGAAAACGATAAATCTTATGGAAGAAGACACAGGAACAAACGTATTTGAAGTTTGGGTTTGGCCGCATATTTTTTTTAATAGGGCACCAAAATGATAAGTACGGAAAGGCTGCTGAATAAAATATAGAATACTCTGTTAAATTTGAATTTCAGATAAATTATTTAAAATAGTATAAGTATTCTCGAAAACATGTGTTTTTCTTTGTTAAATTTGGTAACCCTCAAGATAGAAAACAGACCAATGATTGCTAGGATCTGAGAGTGGGGGGATGGGGATAGAATACAAATGGGTATGGGGGAATTTAAAGGATAAAATAAAGTTCTATTTCTTGATTGTGGCGGGTATTATATAACTGAAGGTGTTTGACAAAGCTGGCATAACTAAGTGCCAAAAAGGATACATTTTACTATATTTAAAGTATACCTTAAGTTTGAAAATTAAAAAAAATAGTAAAATGGTAATTGTATAATTTAGGCAGATATACAGTTGTGCACTGCAAAATTCTTCAATCTTTTCTGAATACTGGAATTCTTTCATAATACAATACTGAGGATGAAGTTAAAGAAGGTCATAAAGCAAACAAATAAAACAGAAAATAAAAACAGTTCTACAGGTTAGGGAAGTTATCTACTATTTCAAGAAACAGCTATTCTAGGGAGATAGCAAATGATTTGTATTTGTTGTGGCCATATTTGTCCTTAAAGTTCTTGGTGTAGCTGTTTCTAATCAGTTTGTGTGAGGCTAAAAAGGTCCCAGCAACATGTTCTCCAACTTATAAAATACCAAAACTCACATCTTCTTATTATTGGAGTTATTAGTGGTTTTTCCAAGAACAGAATAATTCTTGTGATCCCACACTGTTTTTTCAGGGCAAAGGTTTGAGTAGATGAAAGCTCAAATTTTTTGGTAAGGCCAACTTTACTTATTTCAAAGATAAATTTCTTGTTATTTGTGCCATCTATAAAGCATATTTGCCCAATTTCCACAGCAGATTTGTGCGTACTTCAGTTAATGTGTTCTGTTTTGGGGCAACAACATAGAATGGTCAAGGGTAATGGTTTGAAAATACATTTTTTTGTTAAAATATGTATCTTCTTATGCCATTATTTTAAGAAAGGAGTAAAAATCAGGTTGGTATATCTGGAAGAGTAACCCAATTTTATTTGCTTGAATATATTAGGATGTTTTATGTATATTTAAATCCAAAATTTTACTAGTTTATGTCTACATACAGGCCTATTTTTTCTATTAATTTATCCAGAACAAAAGTTGACATTTTTCTTCCTATTCTTAAGCATTGTTTCCTTAGATCCAGAGAATTTCATTTCTGATATTTAGTTATTCATTTCGAATGGTTTTGTTCCCTCTTTAGGACACCTAAACTTTATAGTTTCAATTTCCATTTTCCATGCTTATTTACTGATTTATACTTTGTTTGTTTTATACTCATTCTTAACTTTGAAGAATGCAGGGTAAAAACACAATAATAGATTTTCTTCATATCACACATTTATGTCAGTTTTTGTTTTTTTTGGATTTCTGTTCTTTTTAACCATTGGCACATTTGCATCTCCTTGTATTGTTTTTGTTACCTATATCTTTCTGTTTCTCTGTTTTTTTTTTATTATACTTAAACATTATTTTAAAGAGACAGGGTCTCAGTATGTCGTCCAGGTTGGAGTGCAGTGGCTATTCACAAGCACAATCATAGGACACTACCGCCTCAAACTCCTGGGCTCAGGTGATCCTTCTGCCTCAATTTCCTAAGTAGCCAGCACTACAGGTACATGCCACCATGCCTGGCTCATTAAATATTTTCTCTGTGATGCCATAAGCTTGAGCCTAAAAGACTGTTTCTTTTTAAAATTGTATTGAAGAATCAAAGCATAGACAATCTTTAGCACTTTTCCATGGGCTGCTTGTAAATGTTTTCTCTTTTCTCTCCTTGGACCTACTTAGTGGCCACAGGGAGAAGACTGCCAGATAGTCTGAATCATAAATACCAATAAATAAAACTTAAACTCTCTTCTAAAAGAGCAAATACCTGGCTCAGAAGCAGTTATTACAATTGAGAGATAGGTATACCACTTCATACAACCATTTCACAACATTTTCTCATTTTTAAAGTAGTTAAAATAAACAAGCTAATGCACACAAAATAAAAAAAAACATGGCATCCCTATCCTTGGACTTTAAACCGGGAGAAAGATTTGTGTGGTTGTTTCCTAATTCAACTTCTGAAGTAACAGATACATTTACATTGTGCAGCTCTGCAATTTTCTACCACTTATTTTCTGACACTGGGATAGGAAAAACACAAACATAAAAATGAAAAATTGTATCTACAAGTCTTCACTACTACCTGTGCTCTTCACATTTCTTATTTGATGTACGTCATTATAGTTGTGAAGACCATACTGCCAAGGAGAGGTACTAGGTGTGTGGCCTGTGCATCATATTTTGCCTTACTCAAGATTGGTACTTGAGTAGTGGAGGACTAGATATAAATATCCTAACTGACCTTGGATATTTGTTTCGGTGCCTATTGCCTGACTCAAAGCACCTTATCAACTTTAAGCCCGAGTTTGCCGTTTCAAGTAGAAACTCATGTTTCAGCCACTGGTTGTTAACCTTTGTTCAACTCCTTGGATCTTTTATTTAGTACACCTTCCTTCCAAATTCTGATAATTCATTTTCAGTGTTTTTTCATTATTATGAATTTTTTTTACTTTTTCTATATATTCATAGATAATTTAATAAGAAAGTAGGAAAGAATAGGGTATAAACTTGGTTACATATACATCATTTTAAAGTGCTTTCCTGAATGTTCTCAAATGTGGGCTTGAACTTTCTGACCCTTGGCTTACTTGTCATTTCTATCATACCCTCTTATTTATCTTTTGTTGTCTGTTATCTATCTATCTATCTATCTATCTATCTATCTATCTATGTGTCTATCTATTATCTATCTGTCTATGTATCTATTTAAATTTTTATTCTGGTAGAATACATATAACATAAAATCTACTATTTTAACTGTTTTCAAGTGTACAATTTGGTGATATTAAGAACATTCACATTGTTGTGCGACTGTCATCACTATCCATCTCCAGAACTGTCATTACCCCAAACTAAAAATCTGTACCCATTAAATAATTCTCTATTCCCCACTACCAACAATTGCTGGTAACCACTATTCTCCTTTGTGTCTCTGTGAATTTAATATTCTAGGAAACTCGTATAAGTGGAATTATACAATATTTGTCTTTTTGTGCCTGCCTAATTTCATTTAACATAATGTGTTGAAGTTTTACCCATATTGTAGTGTATATTATAATTTATTTTTTAGACAAAATAATATTATATTGTGTGTATATATCACATTTAAAAAATCTATTCATTCATCAATAGACATTCAGGCTGTTTCCAGATTTTGGCTATTGTGAATAATGCTGCTATGAACATTGGTGTATAAATATTTGTTCAAGTTCCTGCTTTTAAATCTTTTGTATATATACCTAAATGTAGAGTCACTGGATCATAAGATAATTCTATGCTTAATTTTTTGAGGAACCACCATAATGTTTCCCACAGTAGCTGCACAATTGCACATCCCCACCAACAAGAGTTTCAGTTTTTCCACATCCTGTCAATATTTGTCATTTTCTCTTTTGTTTTGGGTAATAACCACTCTAATGGGTGTGAATTTGTATTATATTTTGGTTTTGATTTGCATTTTATTAATAATTAGTGTTCTTGGGCATCTTTTCATGTCCTTATTGGCCAGTCAAATATCTTCTTTGGAGAAATGTCTATTCAAATAATTTGCCCATTTTTAAACAGAGAATTGTTGTTGTTGTTGTTGAGTTGTAGTGTATTCTGCTGAAGGAATCCCTTTAGTATTTCTTTTAGAGTCTTTCTAGTGGTATGAAGTTACTTCAAGCTTTTAAAATCAGGGAAAGTCTTCATTTCTCTTTTGTTTTTGAAGGATAGTTTTGACAGTTATAGAATTCTTGGTTGACAGTTGTTTTTTGGGGCTTCCACAGTTTTACATGAGAAATATGGTGCTTATCATGTTGGTAATCCCTTGTATGTGATGTTTCACTTCTCTCCTGCTGTATTTACGATTCTCTGTTTGTCTTTCACCAGTTTGATTATAATATGGTAATGTGGGTCTCTTCGAGTTCATGCTACTTGAAGTTTATTTACCTTAGCTTCATAGATTCATATCTCATGAAATTTGGGAAGTTTTTAGCCGTTATTTATTCATAATATTATTTCTTCCTGTCTTTCTCTTTTCTCCTTCTGGAACTTCTAAACTGTATATGTTGCTCCACTTCATGGTGTTCCACAAGACTCTTTAAGCTTGGTTCACATTACTTTGTTCTTTTATCTTTCTCCTTGGAGTCAATAATTTTAACTGTACTATCTTCAAATTCACTTATTCTTTCTTCTGTCTGCTCCAGTTTGCTGTTGAACCACTCTCATGAATTTTTTATTTTAGTTTTCATAATTTTCAGCTCCAGAATTTGTTTTTTTCATAATTTCTATCCCTTTATTATATTTTCACTTTGTTATATATTGTTTCCCCTATTTTCTTTAGTTCTTTGCCTATGTTTCCTTTAGCTCTTTGAATATATTTAAGACAGTTGTTTTAAAGCAATTTTCTAGTAAGTTCAATGTCTAGACTTCCTCAGGTATAGTTTCTTTATTTTATTTCTTTAAATAGGCCATACTTCACTGTCTGTTTGTATACCTTTGGTTTTTTTGGGGGGGCGGGGGTGGGGGTTAAATGCTGAACATTTGAATATTATAATGTGGTAACTCTGGAAATCAGATTATCCCCCTTCCCCAGGGTTTACTGTTTTGTTTTGTTGTTGTTGTGGAAGGCTAGTAGTCCTTTTGTTTAGTGACTTTCCCAAACTATTTTGTAAATTCTATATTCATTGCTATGTGTAAGTTACTTCCTTATGTATGTGTTTTCTTAACATTTGACAGATAGTTCCTTGAATGCCAAGAGCTAAAAAGATCCAAAGAACAAGAAACAGACTAAAAAGACTCACTTCTATTAGTCTTTGTAGATTTGCTTTGTACAAAAGCACTTCTTCCATATTTAACCATTATTGAACTGACCTTAAGGATCAGTCTTAGTTGATAGCATAGCATCATCTCAGGTTTTTTCTCTGCATGCATGTGGCTTTCTAAATTTCCCTGTATATATGGGTCTTTTATATATATGTTTTTTAATTTTAAATTTTTCTTTATAGATGTAGTGGAGACAAGAGTGGTTTAGTTACATGGATATATTCCCTAATGGTGAAGTCTGGGCTTTTACTATAACCATTATCCAACTAGTGTACATCGTATCCATTAAATAACTTATCAACCTTCATTTTTTTCCCATCCTCCCACTCTTCCAAGTCTCCCATGTCTATTATTCCACTTTCTATACATGTGTATACACATTATTTAGCTCCCAGTCATAAATGAGAACATACAGTATTTGCCTTTCTGTTCCTGAGTTATTTCACATAAAATAATGACCTTTAGTTCCATCCACGTTGCTGCAAAAGACATATCACTCTTTTTTATGGTTGAGTAGTATTTCATTATATATATATATCACATTTTCTTTATCCAATCATTAATTAATGATCACTTAGATCAGTTCTATATTTTTACTATCGTGAATAGTGCTGCAATAAACATACAACAGTGCATATATTTAATATATAATGATTCTTTTTCTTTTGAGTAGATATCCAGTAGTGGGATTATTGTACAGGGATTATTGGAGGGAGTGCTTCTGTACAAAGCAAATCTACAAAGACGAAGAGAAGTGGGTCTTTTTAGTAGTGAGATCAAATGGTAGTTCAATTTTTAGTTCTTTGAGAAATTTCCATACTGTTTTCCATAGAGTTTATACTAATTTACATTCCCAACAATAGAGTATAAAGGTTCCCTTTCCTCTGTATCCTCACCAACATCTGTTATTTTTTGGGTTTTCAATAATAGTCATTCTGAATGGTAGAACGTGGTATTTCATTGCGGTTTTAATTTACACTTCTCTGATGAATAGTGATGTTGAGCACTATTTCATATGCTTCTTGGCCATTTGTATTTCTTCTTATGAAAAATGTCTGTTCATGTCCTTTGCCCACTTTTTAATGGGGTTCCTTGGATGTTTTTTGTTGTTGTTGTTGAGATATTTTGAGTTCCCTGTAGATTCTGGGTATTAGTGCTTTGATGGGTGCATGGTTTGCAAATATTTTCTCTAATTCTGCAGCTTGTCTGTTCACTCTGTTGATGATTTCCTTTGCTGTGCAGAAGCTTTTTAGTTTAATTAAGTTACATTTGCCTATTTTTGTTTTGTTTCATTTGCTTTTGAGGTCTTAATCATGAATTATTTGCCAAAGTTAATGTCCAGAAGAGTATTACCTAGGTTTTCTTCTAATATTTTTATAGTTCCAGGTATTATATTTAAGTCTTTAATCCACCTTGAGTTCATTTTTGTATATGGTAAAAGATAGGGGGCCCAGTTTCATTTTTCTGAATGTGTCAATCCAATTTTCCTGGCATCATTTCTTGAATGGGGTGTCTTTTCCTCAGTGTATGTTTTTGTAGACTTTGTCAAATATCAGTTAGCTGTAGGTATGTGGCTTTATTTCTGGGTTGTCTATTCTGTTCCATAGATTTATGTGTCCATTTTTATATCAGTGCCACTTCATTTTGGTTACTATAGCCTTATAGTATAATTTGAAGTCAGGTAATGCGATGCCTTCAGCTTTGTTCTTTGTGCTTAGGATTGTTTCGGCTATTCAAGCTCTTTTTTGATTCCATATAAATTTCAGAATTGTTTTCCTAATTCTTTGAAAAATGTTGTTGTTATTTTGATAGCAATCACATTGAATCTATAGATTTTTGGGGGGCAATATGGTCTTTTTAATGATATTGATTCTTCTGATTACACAGGTCCTTTTAAATGTACTGATTCCCCAAAGGTCTCTCCCCTTTTGGGTGGAATATACTTAGGTGGACTATTGTATGTTTTTTCCATAATATTTTGCTCCAGATTTTTCTTGGATATTCTAGCTTGCAGAATGTTTTTGCAAAGCCTGTCATTTTTTCAGCCTGACCTCTAAGTTAAGGGAAACAGGTATGATTATCTTGTGTCTATTCCTCAAGTATTCTCCAGGAAGGTTAGAACAGGCATATACAATAACTTGTGAATGAAGTCTGTTCTGCTCCCTTTATATCCTGAAATCAGTCTCACACACTGGGAATGCAGGCTTCCTTCTTCAAGATTATTACCATAGTAGAGAGAGCATGCCAAGGGCTACTAAAAATGCCACAGAGTTTTATGTTATGAAATTGCCCTTTTCTTGATTCACTGTTTTCTTAGTTGTTCTAAATCTTTGACTGTTTTCCAGGGTTCTGACAAGGTTAGATCTGATAAATTCTACTTTTTAAATTTTTTAAAAATATTTTTCTGTGGGGGAACGAGAGCTTGGAGCTGCCAATAATGACATTTTGCTGTCATAATGCCCCTACTGTAATCCTTTTTGAGGCTCACTTTCCCATACTTGTTTAATAAATTTGGCTTCAAATTAGTCTGTGAGTTCTTTTAACACAACCCTAATAGTTCTTTGTAGCATACTCACTATTTTATATGATAATATGTGCCTGACCTGGAAACAGCCAATTATTTAAAATGCTTTTCTTTTGATGGAACATGGTGTTTCAAGTCCACAATGTGAATGCTAGAGTGCTTATTGCTTCTTGTTTAATGTTTCTAGTGTTTTCCATGGATAGAGCTGGAGGAGATAGTTAGATATGTAGCTAGACAGAGATAATACCTCATGAGTTCATATGTGTACTTTCAATTCCAATTCAGGGCTACATCGTTTTTACTTAACATCATCTATATTATATCTTTATCTACTTTCTTCTATTCCCAACCAGTTTCAGCTGCTATTCTCAGTTCAAGTTAGCTGTATTTCTAGTGAACGTTTTTTTTTCTATGTGTTCTTAGGTTAATCAAATACCCTGTTGTTTCCTTTTGCTTTATTCTGCACAATTCTTGATATCATGCTGTTCTTACCATGTTGGTATCAATCATGCTCATATGCTTGTATTTTGGGATCGTGGTAATATCTTGTTACCTACTTTGTTGCAAGTGTTACGCATGAGTTTTCAATTTGATATCTAGCTGTTATGTTTATTTCTGAGAATTTAGAGATTAAAAACCTGTGCTGCTATTGTCATCATGTTCCCAAATCCTTTCCTGTAATTATCATTTTGTGTTTAAGCAAATTGACGCACAGAGAGATTAAATGACTTGCTCAGTGTTACAGAGCAATTATCAAGGCCAGGATTCAAGCCCTAACAATTTAACTAGAGATATAAGTTTAACTTCTACTCTGCTGCCTCATCAACAAAGTACATCTTTATAATTACCTAGGAGGAGGACTCTTTTTCATCTTTCTTGTGCCTATGAGTTCATAGAAAGGGGATTTTGTTTCTCTTTGATTGAGGAAGGGAGTTACGGAGAGGAGCCTAGGGGAGAATATTTTCAGTTTCTCTCTCCATTCCTACACTCTCCTTCTCAAGGATTGCGTTTTATCCAAAAAACAAAATAAATGTGTAGAAAAAACAAGGCAAGCTTATTGAAAGCTCTTTGGTCTCTCTCTCTTCTTTTTCCTGTCTTGGACTGTCAGTTCTGGTGGCTTCCTCCTGCAAACCCAGCTACTATTTTGTCATTTTTCTAATTTATTCACCTGAACTACTAAAGTATGTCTACCTTTTACTAGAAGCCAGTTATCTCAAAAATTGGTTTGTAGTGAGGGAGTAGGAGGCCAAATTTTAGCTTTAGAAACAAATCTAGTTTTTAAATCTAGACTTATTACAGATAAAGCTGATTATTTATAACCCCATTTAGCTTGTGCCCTTACTCAGTCCAGCAAAGGGATAAATATTTGTCATGTGAAACATCACCATTACCAAATACAGCATCATAGAATCTTAGTTGTTGAGAGGAAGTTTTATTCTTGCCTTATCTAACCAGTTGTTTGATAATCCATAGCCAGCACACCATATACAGAGGGCTAAGTGTTCAAAATTGCCTCTTTTGAACACTTGTAATTACATGATTCTCTTAAGTAAAAATGGCTGGTTTTACCTTTTCAAGTATTTCTTCATTTTCCTATTTTTAATAGGCATAGAAACAATACAATGTAATGGTTAAGAGCCAGAACATTGTATCAGACACATTTATAGCCTTGGGACCTTGGATGAGCTACCTCTAGATTCTGTTAACCTCATGTCTTTATCATTCAAATGGGGCTAACTGTAGCTTTCTAATAATGTTCTCATGAGATTTAAATTAGATCATATATGGAAATCTCATAGCAGCTCCCAAAGTAAGGGATGAAAAATATTTGTTTCCCTCTATTTTCTTACTAGACACTTTCACTTGGTTGGCTTATTTCATATATAAAACCCCATATGTTAGGCATTAATCTTTCTAAGGACCAGCATCATTACCTAGGAGTGTGTGGCTATGACATGCTGCCTTACTCTTTAAGAAGATACTAATCTTCAATAGAAGAAACTGTATCTGTCGAACAGTAAAAAGGCCAGACACTGTTCAAGATATGTAACACAAAAAGGAAGCTGGTAGGGGAGAAACAAGCTGGAATAAGGCCAAAATTTAGAAGCAAGTTCAGACAAAAGAGTAGTGTAGGCTTCATTGCCGAAAGGAGTGATGGAAGTGCCATGGACCTAGAGGTAGAATCAGCAACAGCTCCAGGTTCAGGCTAGATCAGAACACAAGTAGAGCAAGAACAGAGAGATATCAAATTACCCAGAGCAACTGGGGGACCTGCTGCATTAAGAGGCACCTGGATATCTCACCTGCAAATTGAGTACCTCAACTGTAAATCCCTCAGAAGCTCCAGGAAAATGCAGAGGTTGTTTTGTGGTTGTGTACTCATTTTCCTTCTCATTGTGGCCATGGGACTTACCATCAAGCATCAAAGCAGAGAAAAGGAAAGACATCTTGTAAAGTAAGAAACAGCAGGACAGAAATGTGGAGGGCCTAGACCTAACAGAATGTTCACTGTTACCCTACTCCTTGGTTCCCAGGTGGAAGAAAAAGAAAGTTTTATAGATGTATATTTCTCGAAACAAGTAGGGCATCACTAAAATCTTAGAAATCTTTGTTAAATGGAAATTTCCATCACAACCATTCAAGATATGGTTACTGTGACACAAGAGCTAGGCTACACTTTTGGTGAAGGGCAGCAATAACATATGGGGCCTACAGGCTACTTTAATACAATCATAGTAGGCTGTGGTGTTTCAGTCTGTAATTGTAAACGTTTGTACAGGTCAGGCTTTCATATAGTCCAAGTAGGTAGTTCCATACATAGTGAGCTTGGAAGTACTCTGGTACCAACAGATTCCTTTTCCATCTGCTTGCTGAAAACAAAATTATTTAGCTAGTGATAAAGCATGTTCCTTAAGAAGAGAAGTGCTATGAAACAAACAACAAATAAGAAAGGGAGAAAAGGAGAATAAGAGAGGATAAATTCAGAAAGCCCAGGGTATGGGTATTAAGTGATGGACAAGAGATTGAGTGTTATAATTCAGTTGAAAGAAGGAGGAGGCCTAACGGGTGTACACACACACACACAGCCTTTATCTTTTGTCCTTGAGTTGAACCTATCTGTTATTTTTCCATTTGTATGGCAAGGCAGAGTCCATTGCCTGTCAATAACCTAGTATTGGGCACCTGCTGAGCCAAGACCTGTAGTACAAATGTTCTCCAACCTTCAAACAGAAGGTATTTACTCTTGCAGACAAACAGCCTGGCATACAACTTATGTTTCAACAGTTTAAGTGGTATTTAGCTTTCCAGGCCAGTCTTCCAGAGCCCATTTGTTTGCTAAGCAGTAAAACTAATAGCATAAGCTTGAGAGCTGAAATCCAAAGCCAGTGGACAATTTAGAGAGGAAGAGAGGAAGTCCAGGAAGAAGAAAAAGTAGGCAAAAGAGTACAGATTATAGAGAAGAAAAGATGATTGAAAGGGAAGAGTCAGAAGTCATTGCCAGAGCCCATAAGTCTCCTGCCTATATAAACCCTGGCCTCTCATTCTTTTCAGTCTATTTTCTACCTTCTTTCTGGAGTGATAGAAGAAAGCTATAAATAAAAGCATGATGCTCTACTGCTTACAAGTTGTATCATTGGAATAAAAATCTAGAGCTTGCAAAATCCAATGTGATTTGGATTCTACTTACATACTTAATGTAATGATTCTTTCACTCTTCCTAAGAAATCTGGTTTTCTTTCAGATCCTTGAAGATGCCCAATTCCTACCTATAGCAGTCTTATTCTAACCAAGCAAGAATAGGGATAGGAGAAAGTGATTTTCATATAAACTGCTATCTGCCCTTCAGGTCTCAGCTTAAATGTTTTTAATCAATATTGTTTTTATTGATATCCCACCCTAAAGCTCCCAATCTTGATCAGTATTTCTTATTATACACTCTTAGAATATCCTTTATTTTCCTGTGTGGTGCTAATCAGAATTATATAGTTTTGTGACTATTCTTCTATTTCCTGTTTTTCTTACTAATCTGTAGCCAGCATTAAAACAGTAACAGCACTGATTATTCACTGTTGTGTTCTCAGCACCTAACCTAGTGCCTGGCTCAAAACTATATTGAATAAATGAACGCATGCATGAAGAAATACATGGTCCAAATAAGAAGTTTTTTAACTTCATATATGCTGTGTATGAGTCATGAAGTTTCTAGTAAAACTTTAAAATAGGCACTAGAAGCCTGTCATGCTCCAAATAATCCTCTCTCCCAATATCCTAAGTGCCCTTATGCTACTTGAAACCTCCTAAGTTTTTCCTCCTTTCAATTCAGCCCTACTAACTAAGTGCTCAATATTCTGAAGTTTTTCTAGCATTTCATTCTTTCTTCCACTTATTGAGATCACATGTTCCCTCAAAAACTCCACATTACAATTTTTTTTTAAATTATACTTTAAGTTCTGGGGTACATGTGCAGAATGTGCAGGTTTGTTACAGAGGTATACATATGCCATTGTGGTTTGCTGCACCCATCAACCTGTCACCTACATTAGGTATTTCTCCTAAGGCTATCCCTCCCCTAGCCCCCCACTCCCGAACAGGCCCAGGTGTGTGATGTTCCCCTTCCTGTGTCCATGTGCTCTCATTGTTCAGCTCCCACTTATGAGTGAGAACGTGTGGTGTTTGGTTTTCTGTTCTTGTATTAGTTTGCTGAGAATGAGGGTTTCCATCTTCATCCATGTCCCTGCAAAGGACATGAACTCATCCTTTTATATGGCTGCATAGTATTCCATGGTGTATATGTGCCATATTTTCTTTATCCAGTCTATCATTCATGGGCATTTGGTTTGGTTCCAAGTCTTTGCTATTGTGAATAGTGCCACAATAAACATACGTGTGCATGTATCTTTATAGTAGAATGATTTATAATCCTTTGGGTATATACCCAGTAATGGGATGGCTGGGTCAAATGGTAGTTCTGGTTCTAGATCCTTGAGGAATCGCCACACTGTCTTCTACAATGGTTGAACTAATTTACACTCCCACAAAGAGTGTAAAAGTGTTTCTATTTCTCCATATCCTCTCTAGCATCTGTTGTTTCCTGACTTTTTAATGATTGCCACTCTAACTGGCATGAGATGGTATCTCATTGTGGTTTTGATTTGCATTTCTTTAATGACCAGTGATGATGAGCTTTTTTTCATACGTTTGTTGGCAGCATAAATGTCTTCTTTTGAGAAGTGTCTCTTTATATCCTTCACCTACTTTTTGATGGGATTTTTTTTTCTTGTAAATTTGTTTAGGTTGTTTGTAGATTCTGGATATTAACCCTTTGTCAGATGGATAGATTGCAAAAATTTTCTCCCATTCTGTAGGTTGCATGTTCACTCTGATGATAGTTTCTTTTGCTGTGCAGAAGCTCTTTAATTAGATCCCATTTGTCAATTTTGGCTTTTGTTGCCATTACTTTTGGTGTTTTTGTCATGAAGTCTTTGCCCATGCCTGTGTCCTGAATGGTATGGCCTAGGTTTTCTTCTAGGGTTTTTATGGTTTTAGG
The DNA here is from genome assembly GCF_029281585.2 of Gorilla gorilla gorilla. Classification (NCBI taxonomy): domain Eukaryota; kingdom Metazoa; phylum Chordata; class Mammalia; order Primates; family Hominidae; genus Gorilla; species Gorilla gorilla. The sequence goes on from NC_073247.2 coordinate 133,692,192, forward strand.
TCTTATGTTTAAGTCTTTAATTCATCTTGAGTTAATTTTTGTATAAGGTGCAAGGGAAGGATCTAGTTTCAGTTTTCTGCATATATCTAGCCAGTTTTCCCAACACCCTTTATTAAATAGAGAATCCTTTCCCCATTGCTTGTTTTTGTCAGGTTTGTCAAAAATCAGATGGTTGTAGATAAAAACTCCACATTACATTTTATGCGGCATCTTCTTTTTGGGTGCTTCAGTGAAGATGGAGAGAGAGCAACAGGAGGGTGGAGGGGAACAGAAGGCACCTGATGAACATTTGTTTATATTGGTTAACGTGTGTTCATTTGTAGACTCCAAGACAGTTATTGCTGTAGACCAGGAATTGACATTTTTTTTTGTAAATAGCCAGATAGTAAACATGTTCAATTTTTCAGGATATGCATTCTTAGTTAAGCTACTAAATTCTGCTGTTGCAATGGAAAAGCAGCTACAGTTAATATATAAAGTGATAGGTGTGGCTGTGTTGCAATAAAATGTTATTTACAAAAACAAACAGCAGGCTGGTTTTGTCCCAAAAGCCATAGTTTATCCACTCCTGCATGTAGAGAGCTATTGACCAGAGCAGGGGCTTTGCCTCATCACCTCGTGCCTGATTTAGACATGCCTCAGATGCGGGGGTATCCCCTGAGGAATAATTCCTTAGTGGCAAGGTCAGATGGAATGTAGGACACTGAGAACACAGGTATCAGGCCTTTTTTTTCCTCTCTGACACAAACCTTATAAATGAGTAGTGTATGAGTGGAGGAGTGGTCAATCTATTGTACCATTTCAAACCCTGACCTTTCTACAGCAAGCGTAATTACAAGTAAAACCACTACTCGATTAATATATCAAGGGATCTGATCTTTTGTATCTTATTTTTATGTATGTGAATTGGATTTCTAGAGAACTGAACAGTACTTGAAATCCTTCAGGCATATCACAAGCTTGGGAACAAATATATGCAACTTACTGCTGTGGGTTTTTTCCCTTGAAGAATCAAAGAGAGGAAAGAATATGGAGCTGGTTAGTTATGTAGGAGCTCTGTGAGACAACAAAGGCCATGCTAGGGAATAATACATAAAATGAACCAGTTCAGATGATGTTGGTGATTTAATCTAGGGCCGTGTGGCATAAATTTACATAATTGAGTCCAGAATATTACCTTGGGCCCTAAGCCAGATGTTGCCCCTTCAAAACAGGCACTGGATGCTGTAGGAGATATCCCTTTGCCAAATGGCATTATCCATGAACAAAACCCTCTCTACTCCCCTTTGCTGGGTATTGAAGTATCTTCTCGTGGAGTGTTAGGAGCAAAACCAATACAATAAATTTAAAGTATGAACACAACTTCCTAATTGGGCATTTACATCCTAGTTGAATGAAGGTCTAGGGGCATCCTGACTTTGAATACCAAAATCGAGCTAACATATTTATGATACTCTTCTGTTTGAATATGTCATAAAGCTTTAAAAAGTAGACTCTGGAATCACAGAGCCTAAGTTCAAATCCTGGTTGCTCACTTACTATGAGACCTTGAACATATTACTTAAGCCCTCTGTTTCTTGGTTTCTAAAACTTTAAAATTAGTTAAGTTGAAATAATACATGGGAAGTGCTTAGTTCACTACCTGGCACACAGCTTTCAAGATGTTAGCTATTCATATTATTGTTTTACTTTTTACCTTCCTGAGCTATTGCCAACGTTAAGGTGAGAGTGTATGGAATAGTATGAAGAAAGTGGTTTTGAAATCAGACAAATCTAAGTTTAAATATTGTTTCAAATATTCATTAGCTGTGTGACTATGGGCAGGTTATATACATTAGCTTATTCATCAATACATCATTCTGTTTTCTCTTTTATAAAACAGGAATAATGTTATGAATATATTATGAATAGAAATAATAATAAATAGGAGGATCCAATCTAACTAAATGTTAATTCTTGCCTTAAATCTGGCTGGACCTTGAAATAACTTATTTTTTAAATTTTAAAATATTTGTGTTTTAATAGCTTTTGGGGTACAAGTGTTTTTTTGTTGTTGTGTGAATGAATTATGGAGTGGTGAATTCTGAGATTTTAGTGCACCCATCACCGGGAAGTGTACATTATACCTAACAGGTAGTTTTTTTCCATAGTCCCACTCCTACCCTCCTCCTTCTGGGTCTCTAAAGTCCATTATATCATTCTTACGCCTTTGTGTTCTGATAGCTTAGCTCCAATTTAAAAGTGAGAACATATGGCTTTAGATTTTCACTCCTGTTACTTCATCTAGAATAACAGCTTTCAACTCCATCCAAGTTGCTGCAAGATACATGATTTTGTTCCTTTTTATGGCTGAGTAGTATTCCACGGTGTGTATATATACCACATTTTCTTTATCTACATATTAGTTTATGGGCATTTAAGTTTGGTTCCACATTGTTACAATGATGAACTGTGCTGCTATAGACATACATGTACAAATGTCTTCTTCGTATAATGAGTTCTTTTCCTTTGGGTAGATACCCAGTAGTGGGATTTCTAGATTGAATAGTAGAACTACTTTTACCTGTTTAAGAAATATCCATACTGTTTTTCATAGAAGTTGTACTAATTTACATTCTATCCAGCAGCATAAAACATTCCCTTTCCACCACATTCCCAACAACATCTATTATTTTTCTATTTTTCGATTATGGGCATTCTTGCAGGAGTAATGTGGTATCCCATTGTGGTTTTGATTTGCATTTCCCTGATCATTACCAATGACGAGCATTTTTTCTTATGTTTTTTGGCCATTTGCATATCTTCTTTTGAGAATTGTCTATTCATGGCTTTTGTCCACTTTTTTCTTAATTGCTTTTTAAAATTTTTCTTTTTTATTTCAATAGGTTTTTGTGGGACAGGTGGTGTTTGGTCACATGGATAAATTCTTTAGTGGTGATTTCTGAGATTCTGATGCATCCATCAACTGAGCAGAGTGCACTGTACCCAATATGTAGTCTTTTATCCTTCAGTCCCCTCCCACCCTTCCCCCGAATCCCCAAAGTTTATTGTAACATTCTTAGGCTTTTGCATCCTCGTACCTTAGCTCCCACTTATGAGTGAGAACATACAGTGTTTGGTTTTCCATTCCTGTGTTACTTCACTCAGAATAATGGTCTCCAATTCCATCCAGGTTGCTGCTACTGCCATTATTTCATTCCATTTTATGGCTGAATTGTATTTCATGGTATATATATACATATATATACACACACACACACACACATATATACATATATATATCATATATTTATCCACTTGTTGATTGATTGGCATTTGGACTGGTTTCATATTGTTGTAATTATGAATTGTGCTGCCACAAACATGCGTGTGCAAGTGTCTTTTTCATGTAAAGATTTATTTTCCTCTGGGTAGATACCCAGTAGTGGAATTGCTGAATCAAATGATAGCTCTACTTTTAGTTCTTTAAGGAATTTCCACACTATTTTCCATTGTGGGTCTACTAGTTTACATTTCCACTAACAGTGTAAAAGTGTTTCTTTTTCACCATATCCATGCCAACATTATTATTTTTTGATTTTTTTTATGATGGCCATTCTTGCAGGAGTAAGGTGGTATCTCATTGAGGTTTTGATTTGTATTTCACTGATCATTAGTGATGTTGAGCATTGTTTTAATATGTTTGTTGGCCATTTGTGTATCTTCTTTTGAGAATTGTGTATTCATGTCCTTAGCCCACTTTTTGATTGGGATTGTTTATTTTTTTCTTGCTGATATGTTTGAGTTCCTTGAAGATCCTGGATATTAGTTATTTGTTGGTTGCAGAGTTTGCAAAGATTTTCTCCTACTCTGTGGGTTGTGTGTTAACTCTGCTGATTATTTCTTTTGCTGTGCAGAAGCTTTTTAGTTTAATTAAATTCTATCTATTTATCTTTGTTTTTGTTGTAATTGCTTTTGGGTTCTTGGTCATGAAGTATTTGCCTAAGACAGTGTCTACAAGGGTCTTTCTGATGTTATCTTCTAGAATTTTGATGATTTCAGATCTTGGATTTAAGTCTTTGACCCATCTTGAGTTGATTTTTGTGTAAGGTGAGAGATAAGGATCCAGTTTCATTCTTGTATATGTGGTTTGCCAATTAGCCCAGTGCCATTTGTTGAGTAGAGTGTCCTTTCCCCAGTTCATGTTTTTGTTTGCTTTGTTGAAGATCACTTGACTGTAAGTATTTGGCTTTATTTCTGTATCCGGTATTCTGTTCCATTGGTCTGTGTGCCTATTTTTATACCAGTACCATGCTTTGCCCATGTTTTGATGGGATTATTACTGTTATTATTACTATTTGCTAATAAGTTTGAGCTCTTTGTAGATTCTAGATACTAGCCTTTTGTTAGATGAGTAGTTTGCAAATCTTCCCTTCCACATTGTAGGTTGCCTGTTTACTGATTATTATTGCTATTATTTTTGCTGTGAAGAAGCTTTTTAGTTTAATTCGGTCCCATTTATTTATTTTTGTTCTTGTTGCATTTGCTTTTGGGGTTTTAGTCATGAATTCTTTGCCTAGGCCAATGTCTAGAAGAGTTTTTCCAATGTTGTCTTCTAAAACTTTTATAGTTTCAGGTTCTATATATAAGTCTTAATCCATCTTAAGTTGATTTTTGTTTAAAGTTGGAGATAGGGATCCAGTTTCATTGTTCTACAAGTGGTTTGCCAGTTTTCCCAGCATAATTTATTAAATAAGGTAATATTTTTGTATGCTTTGTTGAAAATCAGTTGGGTGTATGCACCTGGCTTTATTTCTGGGTTCTTTATTCTGTTCCGTTGGTCTATGTGCCTGCTTTTATACTACTACCATGCTGTTTTGATAACTGTAGCCTTGTAATGGAATTTGAAGTTGGGTAATATGATGTCTCTTGATTTGTTACTTTGCTGGGGATTGCTTTGGCTATTCAGGCTCTTTTTTTATTCCATATGAATTTAAAGATTTTTTTTTTCTAATTCTGTGAAAAATGATGTTGATATTTTGATGGGAATTGCATTAAATATGTAGATTGGTTTGGGCAGTATGGTCATTTTCGCATATTGATTCTTTCAATCCTTAAGCATGGAATGTGTTTCCATTTGTTTGTGTCATGTATGATTTCTTTCTGCAGTTTATGGGAGTTTTCCTTGTAGAGATCTTTCACCTCCTTGGTGAAATTCCTAGGTATATTCCTAGATATTTTCCCTTTTTTGCATCTGTTGTAAAAGGAAATGAGTTCTTGATTTGATTCTCAGTTTAGTTGTTGTTGGTGTATACCAGTGCTGCTGATTTGTGTACATTGATTTTGTAACCTGAGACTTTACTGAATTTGTTTATAAAGTTCAGGAGTCTTTTGGAGGAGTCTTTAGGATTTTCAAGGAATATAATCATAGCATCTGCAAACAGCAATAATTTGACTTTCTCTTTTCAATTTGGATGCCCTTTATTTCTTTCTCTTGCTTAATTTCTCTGGCTAGGACGTCCAGAACTAAGTTGAATAGGAGTGGTGAAAGTGGGCACCCTTGTCTTTTTTCTGTTCTCAGGGGAAATGCTTTCAACTTTTCCCCATTCAGTATGATATTGGCTGTGGGTTTGTCATATACGGTTTTTATTAATTTGAGGTAAGTATCTTTTATGCTTAGTTTGAGAGTTTTTATCATAAAGGAATTCCAGATTTTGTCGAATGCTTTTTCTGCATCTACTGAGATAATAAGTTTTTTTGTTTTTAATTCTGCTTATGTGGTACATCACATTGATTGAATTTTGTATGTTAAACTATCTCTGCATCCCTTGGATGAAACTGAATTGATCACGATGTATTATCTTTTTGATGTGCTGTTGGATTCAGTTAGCTAGTATTTTGTTGAGGATTTTTGCATCTATGTTCATCAGGCAAATTGGTCTGTAGTTTTCTGTTTTTGTTGTGCCCTTTCCTGGTTTTAGTGTCAGGGTGATACTAGCTTCATATAACGATGTAGGGAGGATTCCCTCTTTCTCAATCTTTGAATAGTTTCAGTAGGATTAGTACCAATCCTTCTTTGAATGTCTAATAGAATTCATCTGTGAATCCATCTGGTCCTGGGTTTTTTTATTTGTTTGCAATTTTTAAATTACTGATTCAATCTCGCTGCTTGTTATTGGTCTGTTCAGGGTTTCTATTTCTTCCTGATTTAATCTAGGAAGTTTATATGTTACAAGGAATATATCCATTTCCTCTAGTGTATCTAGTTTGTACACATAAAGGTGTTCATAGTAGTCTTGAATGATGTTTTGTATTTCTGTGGTCGGTTGTAATGTCTCCAGTTTCATTTCAAATTGAGGCTATTTGAATCTTCTTTGTTCTTTTTTTTTTTTTTCTTTGAGATGGTTCTTGCTTGGTCACCCAGGCTGGAGTGCGGGGCCCAATCTATGCTCACTGCAGCCTCGACTTCCCAGGCTCAAGCAATCCTTCCACCTTAGCCTCCCATGTAGCTGGGGCTGCTGGCACACACCTACCACACCTGGTTAATTTTTTCATTTTTTTGTAGAGATGAGGTTTTGCCACGTTGCCCGTGCTGGTCTGAAACTCCTGAGTTCAAGTGATCTGCCAGCCTTGGCCTCCCAAAGTGCTGGGATTACAGGTGTGAGACACTGCGCTGGGCCTTCTCTACTTTATTTGGTTAATCTAGCTAATGGTCTATCTATTTTATTTAGTTTTTTTTTTAACCAGCTTTGTATTTCATTGATCTCATGTAATTTTTTTCTTTAAATTTCCTTTAGTTCTGCTCTGACCTGTTATTTCTTTTCTTCTGTTAGTTGTATATTTGTTTTGTTTTTATTTCTCTAGTTCCTTGAGGTATGACATTAGGTTTTCAATTTGTGTTCTTTCAGACTTTTTGATGTAGGCTTTTTGTACTATAAACTTTCCTTTTAGCAGTGCTTTTGCTGTATCCCAGAGGTTTTGATAACTTGTGTCATTATAATTGAATTTGAAGAACTTTTAAATTTCCATCTGGATTTCATTGTTAAGCTAGATGTCATTCAGGAACCAATTATTTGATTTCCATATATTTGCACAGCTTTGAATGTTCCTTTTAGAGTTAATTTCTAATATTATTCTGCTGTGGTCTGATAAGATATTGATATAATTTTAATTTTTTAAAATTTATTGAGACTTGTTTTGTTGCCTATAGTATGGTCTATCTTGGAGAATGTTCCATGTGCTGATGAGAAAAATGTATATTCTGAAGTTCTTGGGTAAAATGTTCTATAAATATCTGTTAAGTCCATTTGTTCTAGCATGTCATTTAAATCCATTGTTTCTTTGTTGACTATCTGTCTTGAAGATCTGTCAGTAGTATATTGATCTGTCTAGTGCTGTCAGTAGTGTATTGAAGATTCCCACTATTATTGTGTTGCTTTCTATCTCACTTCTTAGGTCTAGTAGTAATTGTTTTATGAATCTGTGTGTGAGCTCAACTATTAGGTGCACATAAATTTAGGATTGTAATGCCTTTTTATTGGACTGATTCTTTTTTTTCTATTTTTTATTTTACTTTAAGTTCCAGGATACATGCACAGAATGTGCAGGTTTTTACATAGGTATACATGTTTCATGGTGGTTTGCTGCATCTATCAACGCATCATCTAGATTATAAGCCTCACATGCATTTGCTATTTGTCCTGATACTCTCCCTCCCCTAGCTCCTCAAAACCTGACAGGCCCTAGTGTGTGTTGCTCCCCTACCTGTGTCCATACGTTCTCATTGTTCAGCTCCTACTTATGAGTGAGAATATGCAGTATTTAGTTTTCTGTTCCTGTGTTAGTTTGCTGAGGATGATGGCTTCCAGCTTCATCCATGTCCCTGCAAAGGATATTATCTCATTCTTTTTTATGGCTGCATAGCATTCCATGGTGTATATGTACCACATTTTCTTTATCCAGTCTAACATTGGTGGGCATTTGGGTTGCTTCCATGTCTTTGCTATTGTAAATAGTGCTGCAATAAACGTACATGTGCATGTGTCTTTATAGTAGAATAATTTATACTAATTTTGGTATATAACAGTAATGGGATTGCTGGGTCAAATGGTATTTCTGGTTCTAGATCCTACAAGAATCGTCTTCCACAATGTTTGAACTAATTTACATTCCCATCAACAGTATAAAAGCATTCCTATTTCTCCACAGCCTTGCCAGCATCTATTGTTTCTTGACTTTTTAAGAATCATCATTCTGACTGGCATGAGATTGTATCTCATTGTGGTTTTCATCTGTAATTTTCTAATGATCAGTGATGTTGAGCTTTTTTCCAAAAGTCTGTTGGCTGCATAAATGTCTTCTTTTGAGAAGTGTCTGTTCACATCCTTTGCCCACTTTTTGATGGGGTCTTTTTTTTTTTCTTGTAAATTTGTTTAAGTTTCTTGCAAATTCTGGATATTAGACCTTTGTCAGATAAATAGATTGCAAAAATTTTCTCCCATTCTATAGGTTGCCTTTCACTCTGATGATAGTTTCTTTTGCTGTGCAGAAGCTCTTTAGCATAATTAGATCCCATTTGTCAATTTTAGCTTTTGTTGCAATTGCTTTTGGCATGTTCTTCATGAAATCTTTGCCCAGGCCTATGTCCTCAATGGCATTGCCTAAGTTTTATTCTAGGGTTTTTATGGTTTTGAGTTTTACATTTAAGTCTTTAATCCATCTTGAATTAATTTTTGTTTAATTCAACAAACAAAGGAAGGGGTCCAGGTTCAGTTTTCTGCATATGGCTAGCCAGTTTTTCCAGCACCATTTATTAAATAGGGACTCCTTTCCCCATTGCTTGTTTTTGTCAGGTTTGTCAAAGATCAGATGATTGTAGATAGGCGGTGTTATTTCCAACATCTCTGTTCTGTTCTATTGGTCTGTATGTCTGTTTTGGTACCAGTACCATGCTGTTTTGGTTACTGCAGACTTGTAGTATAGTTTGAAGTCAGGTAGCATAATGCCCCTAGCTTTTTTTTTTTTTTTTTTTTTTTTTTTTTTGCTTAGGATTGTCTTGGCTATACATGCTCTTTTTTTCATTCCATATGAAATTTAAAGTAGTTTTTTTTTCTAATTCTGTGAAGAATGTCAATGGTAGTTTGATGGGAAAAGCATTGAATCTACAAATTACTTTGGGCAGTATGGCCATTTTCACGATATTGATTCTTCCTTTCCATGAGGATGGGATTTTTTTTTTCATTTGTTTGTGTCCTCTTTTATTTTCTTGAGCAGTGGATTGTAGTTCTCTTTGAAGAGGTTCTTCACATCCTTTGTTAGCTGTGTTTCTAGGTATTGTATTCTTTTTGTAGCAATTGTGAATTAAAGTTCATTTATGATTTTGCTTTCTGCTTGGCTATTGTTGGTGTGTAAGAATGCTTGTGATTTTTGTACAGTGGTTTCATATCCTGAGACTTTGCTGAAGTTGCTTATCAGCTTAAGGAGTTTGAGGCTGAGATGACGGGGTTTTCTAAATATAGAATCATGTCATCTGCAAACAGAGACAATTTGACTTTCTCTCTTAGTATTCGAGTACCCTTTATTTTTTTCTCTTGCCTTGTTGCCGTAGCCAGAACTTCCCTTACTATGTTTAATAGGAGTTGTGAGAGAGGGCTTCCTTGTCCTGTGCTGGTTTTCAAAGGGAATGCTTCCAGCTTTTGTCCATTCAGTATGACATTCACTGTAAGTTAGTCATAAATAGCTCTGATTATTTTGAGATATGTTTCATCAATATCTAGTATATTGAGAGATTTTAACATGAAGGGATGTTGAATTTTATCAAAGCCTTTTCTGCATCTATTGAGATTATCATGTGGTTTTTGTCATTTGTTCTGTTTATGTAATGTATTACATTTACTGATTTGCATATGTTGAACCAGCCTTGAATCCCAAAGAAGCTGACTTGATTGTGGTGGATAAGCTTTTTGATGTGCTGCTGGATTGAGTTTACCAGTATTTTATTGAGGATTTTCCCATTAATGTTCATCAGGGATATTGGTGTGAAGTTTTCTTTCTTTGTTGTCTCTGCAGGATTTGATATAAAGATGATACTGGCCTCATAAAATGAGTTAGGGAGGAGTCCCTCCTTTTTAATTGTTTGGAATAGCTTTAGAAGGAATGGTACCAGCTCCTCTTTGTACCTCTGGTAGAATTCAGCTGTAAATCCATCTGGTACTGGGCTTTTTTGGTTGTTAGGCTGTTAATTACTGCCTCAATTTCAGAAATTGATATTAATCTATTCAGGGATTTGACTTCTTCCTGGTTTAGTCTTAGAAGAGTGTATGTGTCCAGGAATTTATCCATTTCTTCTAGATTTTCTAGTTTATTTGTTTAGAGGTGTTTATAGTATTCTCTGATGGTAGTTTGCATTTCTGTGGGGTCAGTGGTGATGTCCCTTTTATCATTTTTCATTTTGTCTGTTTGATTTTGTTCTCTTTTATTATTTAGTAGTCCAGCTAGCAGTCTATCTATTTTGTTATTTTTTTCTCAAAAAAAAACCCAGCTCATGTATTCATTGATTTTTGAAGTGTTTTTCGTGTCTCTATCTCCTTTAGTTCTGCTCTGATCTTAGTTACGTCTTGTCTTTTGCTAGCTTTTGGATTTGTTTGCTCTTGCTTCTCTAATTCTTTTAATTGTGATGTTATGGTGTTGATTTGAGATCTTTCTAGCTTTCTGATGTAAGCATTTAGTGCTATAAATTTCCCTCTTAATCCTGCTTAATTGTGTCCTAGAGATTTTGGTACATTGTCTCTTTGTTCTTGTTGGTTTCAAAGAACTTCTTGATTTCTTCCATAATTTCATTATTTACCCAGACATCATTCAGGAGCAGGTTGTTCTATTTCCATGTAGTTGTGTTGCTTTGAGTGGGTTTCTTAATCCTGAGTTCTAATGTGACTGCACTGTGGTCTCAGAGACTGTTTGTTATGATTTCAGTTCTTCTGTATTTGCTGAGCAGTTTTTTACTTCCAATTATGTGGTCAATTTTAGAATAAGTGCCATGTGGTGCTGAGAAGAATGTATATTCTGTTGATTTGGGGTGGAGAGTTCTGTAGATGTTTATTATGTCTACTTGATCCAGAATTCAGTTCAAGTCCTGAATATCCTTCTTAATTTTCTGTCTTGTTAATCTGTTTAATACTGACAGTACGGTGTTAAAGTCTCCCACTATTGTTGTGTGGGAGTCTAAGTCTCTTTGTAGGTCTCTGAGAACTTGTATTATGAATATGGGTGCTCCTTTATTAGGTGCATATGTATTTAGGATAGCTAGCTCTTCTTGTTGAATTGATCTCTTTACCGTATGCAGTACCTTTCTTTGTCTTTTTTGATCTTTGTTGGTTTAAAGTTTGTTTTGTCAGAGATTAGGATTGCAACCCCTGTTTTTTTTTTCTGCTTTCCAATTGCTTGGTAAATTTGCTCCATCCCTTTATTTTGAGCCTATGCGTGTGCTTGCATATGAGATGGGTCTCCTGAGTACAGCACAACACTGGGTCTTGACTCTTTATCCAATTTGTCACTCTGTGTCTTTTAATTGGGGCATTTAGTGCAATTACATTTAAGGTTAATATTGTTATGTGTGAATTTGATCCTGTCATCATGATGTTATCCGGTTATTTTGCCCACTAGTTGATGCAGTTTCTTCATAGTGTCTTTGGTCTTTATATTTTAGTGTATTTTTGCAGTGGCTGGTACCAGTTTTTCCTTTCCGTATTTAGTGCTTACTTCAGGAACTCTTGCAAGGCAGGCCTAGCAGTGATGAAATCCCTCGACATTTGCTTGTCTGCAAAGGATTTTATTTCTCCTTCTCTTATGAAGCTTAGTTTGGCTGGATATGAAATTTTGGGTCGAAAATTCTTTTCTTAAGAATGTCAAATATTGGCCCCCACTCTCTTCTGGCTTGTGTTGTTTCTGCTGAGCGATCCGTGTTTAGTCTGATGGGCTTTCCTTTGTAGGTGAACTGGACTTTCTCTCTGACTTCCCTTAGTATTTTTTCCTCCATTTCAACCTTGGAGAATCTGGTGATTATATGTCTTGGGGTTGATCTTCTCATGGGGTATCTTACTGGTATTCTCTTTATTTCCTGAATTTGAATGTTGGCCTGTCTTTCTAGGTTGGGGAAGTTCTCCTGGATATTATCCCGAAGTGTGTTTTCCAACTTGGTTCCATTCTCCCTGTCTCTTTCAGATACTGCAATCAATTGTAGGTTCAGTCTTTCTATGTAGTCCCATATTTCTCTTAGGCTTTGTTTGTTACTTTTAATTCATTTTTCTCTAATCTTGTCTGCCTGCCTTATTTCAGCAAGATGGTCTTCAAACTCTGATATTCTTTCTTCTCCTTGATCGATTCAGCTGCTGATACTTGTATGTGCTTCAAGATGTTCTAGTGCTGTTTTTCAGCTCCATCAAGTCAATTTTGTTCCTCTCTACATTGGTTATTCTAGTTAGCAGCTCCTGTAACCTTTTATCAAGGTTCTTAGCTTCTTTGCATTGAGTTAGAACATCCTTTTTTTTAGCTCAGCAGAGTTTGTTATTACCCACCTTCTGAAGCCTACGTCTATCAATTTGTCCATCTCATCCTCCTTCCAGTTTTTGCTGGAGAGGTGTTGTGATCATTTGGATGAGAAGAGGCACTCTGGCCTTTTGGGTTTTCAGTGTTTTTTTTTGTTGTTGTTGTTGATTCTTTCTCATCTTCATGAGTTTGTCCATTTTTTATCTTTGAGGTGCTGATCCTTGGATGAGGTTTTTATGGGGACTTTTTTAGTTGATGCTGTTGTTGTTGCTTTCTGTTTTTTTTGTTTTTTCTTTTAATGGTAAGGTCCCTCTTCTGTAGGGCTGCTGTGGTTTGCTGGGGGTTCCCTTCAGGCCCTGTTCATCTGGTTCACTCCTGTGCCTGGAGATGTCACTTGAGGAGGTTGGAGAACAGCAAAGATGGGTGTCTGTTCCTTCTTCTGGGATTTCTGACCTCTAAGGGAACCAACCTGATGCCAGTAGGAATGCTCCTTTATAGGATGTCTGACAACCCCTGTTGGAGAGTCTCACCCATTTGGGTGGCACAGGGAACAGGACCCATTTAATGAAGCACTTTGGCTCTCCCTTGGTGGAGGGGAGGTGCTGCTCAAATTTCTCAGAACTAGAGGGAGAAATGACTAAGTCTGCTGGTCCATGGAGACTATGGCCACCCTTCCCCTCAGGGGCTCAGGCCCAGGGAGATCAGAGTTCTGTCCCTGAGCCCCCGTCTGGAGTTGGAATTCCTGCAGGGAAGCACTCCCCAGTGAGGAGGGATGGGTCAGGGTCAGGCCCAAAGAGGCACTGTGGCCACAGCTGCCATAGCTGATGTGTTGGGCTATGGGGAATACCCCTTGGGACCAAGCCATCCAGCCTGCTTGGCTCTAGCAGGGGTAAAGCATGGCCTGGAGCTATGGAGATGGTTGCCACCCTTCTCCCACCCCGGGAGCTTAATGGGTTACACAGCTAGCAGTCCCAGTGTTGGCTGCTGTCCCTCTCCCAAGGAGCTCAGGTGGCTTAGACAGCAGGCAATTGCCCCTTTTCTGGGGAACTCAGCAGGCTTAAGCAGATTCTAGGTGAGTGGCTATTGAGTGTCTGCACAGCTCTGTGGTTGGAACCCTAGGCCCCCATGGCGTGCGCTCATGAGTGGGATCTTCTGATCCATGGGTTGCACAGTTCTGAGGAAAAAGCATGGTTTCCCAGGCTGGGTAGCATGCTTACTCACTGCCTTCCTTGGCTGGGGGTTGGGAGCTCCCCTGCCCTGTATGGCTCTCAGGTGGGCTGCTTCACCACACTGCTCTTCCTTCCTCTCTGTGGATCACGTCAGCTGCCTAGTCAGTCCTGATGACAGAACCTGGATACCTTGGATGCCTGTGCTGGATTTGCACACTCTTTTTGTTCTTTTTGATGGGAGCCTCTGATCACTGTTGCTTCTAGTTGGCCATCTTGGTCCCACCCCTTAACATTGATTCTTTTATTGTTGTATAGTGACCATCATTGTCTTTCTTTACTGTTGCTGCTTTGAGGTCTGCTTTTGTCTGATTTAAGAAAAGTTACTACTGTTCAATTTTGGTTTCCGTTTGTGTGGAATATCTCACCCCGCCCAACTTTTACCTTGTGTTTATAGGAATCTTTCCAATTTGGAGAGTCTCTTGAAGACATCAGACATTTGGCTGGTAGTTTTTTTTTTATCTATTCTGTGATTCTATATCTCTAAAGTGAAGCATTTTGGCCATTTAGGTTCAATGTAAATATTGAAATGTGAAGTACTGTTCTCTTTATCATGTTAATTGTTACTTAGATGTTTTTTAAATTGTATTTTTGTTTTATATGCCCTGTGAGTTTTAAGCTTTCAAGAGGTTCTATTTTGGTGCAGATCAGGCTTTTGTTTCAAGATCTAGAACTCTTCTTACCATATCTTGTAGTGCTGGTTTGGTAGTGACAAATTCCCTCAGCATTTGTCTGAAAATAAATTTATTTCTCTTTCATTTATGAAACTTATTTTTTGGTGGATACAAAATTCTTGGCTGACAGTTGTTCAGTTTAAAAAGGTTGAAAATAGAACCCCAATCCCTTTTGGCTTGTAAAGTTTCTGCTGAGAAGTCTTTTGTTATTCTCATAGGTTTTCCTTTGTAGGTTACCTGATGCTTTTGCCTTACTTCTCTTAGAATTATTTTCTTCATGTTGACTTTAGATAGCCTGATGAATATATGCCTTGGTTAAAATCTTTTTGCAATAAATTTCTCAGGAGTTATTTGAGCTTCTTAAATTTGGATATCTAGGTCTCTATCCAGACCAGAAAAGCTTTCCTCATTTATTTCTTCAAATACGTTTTTCAGATTTTGTTTCCCTTCTCCTTCAGGAACACCAATTATTTTTAGATTTGGCTGTTTTACATAATTCCATGTTTATTGGAGAGTTTGCTCATTGATTTTGATTTTTTAAAATTTTTGTCAGATTGGGTTAATTCAATAGCCTTGTCTTTGAGCTCTGAAATTACTTTTTCTACTTGTTCTAGTTTATTGTTAAAACTTTCCACTGCATTTTGTAATTCCCTAAGTGTGTGTTTTATTTCCAGAAATTCTGACTGTTTTTTCTTTATTATATCTATCAGTCTGGAAAGATTTTATTCATATCCTGAACTGCTTTTTAAATTTTCTTATGATGATTTTCACCTTTCTCTGATATCTCATTGAGTAGCTTAATAATCAACCTTCTGAATTCCTAATCTGGTATTTCAAATAATTCATCTTGTTTTGAATTCATTGCTGGATAGCTAGTGTGATCTTTTGGGAGCGTTATAGAACCCTGTTTTGTCCTATTACCAGAGTTATTTTTCTGGTTCCTTCTTAGTTGGGTAAGCTATTTCTTCTAAATATTCTGGAATTTATGTCTGATTTGACTGTTTCTTTTTTGTTTAGTTTTTAATTTATTTTTTCCCCTTAAGAATGTGGCTTTAATGCTTATAGTTAATAATAGCTTAATTCAGTTCTTGGTGCTTTCAAGGGTGAAGACTCTGTAAGAGTTCCTTGGTTATAGAGAGTCTTTGTATGGTGGTGATATACTTTGAATCTGTGTTCCTACCCAAATCTCATGTTCAATTGTAATCCTCAAGGTTGGAGATGGAGCCTGGTGGGAAGTGATTGGATCATGGGGTCAGTTTCTCATAATTTAATACCATCTTCCTTTGTGCTGCCATTGTGACAGTGAGTTCTCATGAGATCTGGTTGTTTAAAAGTGTGTGGCATCTCCCCCCTCTCTCTACCTCCTTCTCCAGCCATGTGAAGCATCATGCTCCTCATTTGCCTTCTGCCATGATTGGAGGCTTCCTGAGGCCTCCCCAGAAGTAGAAGCCACTATGTGTTCTGTACAGCCAGCAGCACTGTGAGCCAATTAAACCGTTTTTCTTTATAAATTACCCAGTCTCAGGTATTTATAGCAGTGCAAGAATAGACTAATGCAGGTGGTTTTCTCATATGCTGGTTGTCGAAGCAATGTGCTCATTGTGTGAACAAGTTTACTGCTTCATATGGGGTGGGGATGGTAAAGGGCTCTTGAAGCCTGTCTCATTCCCCTGTGGCATGCTTTATTTATTTATTTACTTATTTATTTATTTATTATTTATTTATATTTCCCCAGTATTTCATTTAATGATTTGATGGTTCAGGCTTCAGGCCAGTATGGTAGGTGTCCCTGGGTAGAAACTGGCTGTGGCTAAAGCCGGTGGGTAAGTGCAGTACCCCATGGTGGGCATAGGTTCTAGCCTTGACAGAAGTGGCTGGAAAAACTCTCAGTGAGTCACAGTGAGGTCTTATTAGGGGCAAAGGTTGGAGTCAACTCAGTTTCCCTGCCAAGTAAAGAGGAAAGTTACCCACTGGTCAGACACACTCCTGTCCTAGTGCTCCAGCTATTCAGATCAGACAGTTACCTCTTTTCATCTGCATGAATGTTGATGTTTCAAGTAGAGAGGAATTGTGACTCTGTCTCTCATTCAAGCCTGAACTTGGAGGATGTTCCTCCTGAAGGGATGCCGTCACCCTGATGTGTTCCAGAAAAGCTGTCTATAGTTGCACCCATGCCAGGCTTTCATGGGAGAAGCCCCAAATGTGCTTGCAGTGTTGGACAAGGTGGGAAGGATGTCTCCTTCTCCAAGACTCTTCATGTGCACCAGAGTTGTCTGACTCTTGGGTTAGACCTGAAATCTTTCCTTGCTGAGCCCAGCACTGCAATTATGACTCTATGGAAAGATACTTCCCACCAGTGGAAAGATCTAGTGCTCAAGGCCTGCCGTTCAGATTTTTTTGTCTCACGGGGTGTTCTTTTGATGTGGTGCACTCCCACTTTTCCTAGGAGTGGGAGTCCCTGGGAGCCAGACTATTGTGAATGTTGTTGCTCCTTTGGGTCTAGCTGCCCAGTGAAGTTTCCATACTTCAGGGTGGTGCTGGGAAATGTCTGCAGTGGATCTGGTGATGTGATCTGTCCTCACGTCTTCCAGTAATGGGTAGCAGCACCAGCTCTAATGAGAATGGCAGGGGAGTAATGTAGACTCTGAGATTACTTGGCTGTTGAGACCCTTAGTATGTTGGCTTTCATGATGGCCAGTTACAGTAGTAATAAACTGGTCATGTGGACAGACTCAGGAGCTCCTGATTAGCCAGAGTGGTGCAGGAAGTGATGATAGCTGAGATTGTGCAGCCATTTTCTCCTTCCTGGGAGCAGTATTATTCTACCAAGAGATGTTGTAATGACCTGCGTTGGTTGGCCTCCAGCCAGGAGGTGGTACTTGCAAAAGAGCACTAGCTGCAGTAGTAGTAGCAGGAGTTTTGCTTGCCTTATGTTGCCCAGGGTGGATACTCTGGTTTCTCAGGCAATGAGCAGGGCCTTATATAGTTCTCTCATATAGCTCCTAAGAGTTTCTGTCCTTTGTGTTAAGCTACCAGGGCAGATTGGCAGGGCAAAATTAGGTGGGGGCTTGGTCAGGTAGGTTTGTGCTCTGAGTCTCCATGTGCAGGGCAAGCAGTAGCCCTTGTGGATGTCAGGTGATGGAAGCAGTTCTCAGGCCACTCAGTTGATGTTCCAGAGGGGAGTGTTGCTGCCTGTGCTGTGCAGAACAGTTCACACAGGGAATAGGGAGTAGCAGGCAGTGGTAAGCTGCACACAAATTCCACACATTTGGAAAATTATATCCACTCCTGCAGTGCTCCACTGGTAGCAGTGGGCTAAGTTCCGGACATCTTGCACTCAGAACTCACAACTGCTCTGAGTCATAAGCTTCTCCACGGAGAGAGCAACCACAGCTTTCAGGCCATGCCTTTCCCTGTTCACTACAAAGCCAGGTGCCTGACTCCTGCACTTGTGGCTCCTGTACTCACAGATGCAGCCTGCTTTTCACTCTCTCTCACCCCGGCCCTGGCCAAAGGAGTTCATCATTCCCACCCAAGGTTATATCATAAAACCTACTTGGGAGCTTCTTTCAACCCATGACCACTGCCTAAAATATTTGGCTGTCCTCCACAGGGTTCTCTGTGAGAAACAGTAAGGAATGGTTTCCCTCAGTCCACGCTAGAAACTGGGAGTGCATGCAAGGGTCTTCCTGCCACTGTTTCTACTTTTATATTCCAAGATAGTCCATAAGTCTATTACTGTGCTGGATAGGGTTAGGGCCTTTCCTGTGGCTTGGACTTTTAAGATCCTCGGTGGGGAGAGGGGGGCGGGGGGAGGGGGGGTGTCCCAGAGGCTGTGCCTCCCCCTCACACTCTGGGGACTCACAGCCTTTTGCCTGACTCACTGTGTAGGTTGCAGCTTCCTACTTCCTTCAGAGGATCTGTAGATTCCTTTGGTTTTCCTGTTCAGTTCCTGCATCACTTTTTGAAAAAAGTTCACAATGGTTGAACTAGTTTACAGTCCCACCAACAGTGTAAAAGTGTTCCTATTTCTCCACATCCTCTCCAGCACCTGTTGTTTCCTGACTTTTTAATGATTGCCACTCTAACTGGTGTGAGATGGTATCTCATTGTGGTTTTGATTTGCATTTCTCTGATGGCCAGCGATGGTGAGCATTTTTTCATGTGTTTTCTGGCTGCATAAATGTCTTCTTTTGTGAAGTGTCTGTTCATGTCCTTCGCCCACTTTTTGATGGGGTTGTTTGTTTTTTTCTTGTAAATTTGTTTGAGTTCATTGTAGATTCTGGATATTAGCCCTTTGTCAGATGAATAGGTTGCGAAAATTTTCTCCCATTTTGTAGGTTGCCTGTTCACTCTGATGGTAGTTTCTTTTGCTGTGCAGAAGCTCTTTAGTTTAATTAGATCCCATTTGTCAATTTTGTCTTTTGTTGCCATTGCTTTTGGTGTTTTAGACGCGGCATTATTCACAATAGCAAAGACTTGGAACCAAGCCAAATGTCCAACAATGATAGACTGGATTAAGAAAATGTGGCACATATACACCATGGAATACTATGCAGCCATAAAAAATGATGAGTTCATGTCCTTTGTAGGGACATGGATGAAATTGGAAATCATCATTCTCAGTAAACTATCGCAAGAACAAAAAACCAAACACCGCATATTCTCACTGATAGGTGGGAATTGAACAATGAGATCACATGGACACAGGAAGGGGAACATCACACTCTGGGGACTGTTGTGGGGTCGGGGGAGGGGGGAGTGATAGCATTGGGAGATATACCTAATGCTAGATGACGAGTTAGTGGGTGCAGCACACCAGCATGGCACATGTATACATATGTAACTAACCTGCACAATGTGCACGTGTACCCTAAAACTTAAAGTATAATAATAAAAATAAATAAATAAATAAATAAAAATAAATATATTCAAAAATTAAAAAAACATTAAAAAAAAAGAAAAAAGTTCACAGTGTGAATCTCTAGACACTGTTTTGTCCTTCTAAGTGGGAGAGGTATGTTAGCAATGCCTGTAATCTACCATCTTGGAAACAAAAAACAAATGATATAGTTTTAAAAGTAGAATATATTTTGTCCCTGTTTTCTGAGTTTTTCATAACACCCTGCATATATTGCAATTTATCCCTTTCCCTTTGAATTCCTACTAATGGTTTCCTAACTTAATTTCTCCATTCACAAAATTCTGGGTTTCATAACTCTTGAGACTGGGACCCTAAGGAAACCGAATCCAAGGAAGATGAAGTACTCTCACCTTGGATTGAGCAGCTAGGCTAAGGAAGCTGAAGGAAGTCAAGGTAATAAATAGAGCTATAAAATGTATCCACTCTGACTTAGGGCTGAACCACTATCTTCTTTGGGGATTCTAAGGAGAACAAACAGTTCTGCATCCCTCATTTCCAACACAGGAAACACTCTCCTTTTCCAAAGCTGTACACCTGTTGGCAGGTTCTTCTCCAAGTTTTTCCAATACCCTATCACCGTTTTCCCCATACTGTTCTAGAGTATCACCTTATAAGAAATTATATTATTTAGCCACCTCGGATTCAAGGCTTCTAGTATCACTATGTGTGAACACACATCTGGTAAGGATTAGTGTTTCTATAAATGACCTGAGACTACCTGCAAGACCTAAAAACCCTTCTGAACCACCAAAGGAAGATATACTGAAATTAACTGAAAGAGAATTTAAGTACATGATTGTTGAGTCTTAAACTGTATTAAGTGACTTGAATTGTGCTCAAATTTTTTTAATGCTGCTAAACCCTCTGTGTTTCCATGGTAAATGTATAGAATACTCAGCCAAAACATTCATTCTGGTGCCCGCTGAAAGACCAAGGATGGGCTGTATTAGATTTGTCTACTGTAACAATCTGTCACTAAATAATATTGGGCTTGATAGCAACTTGCTGTTACAGTATATACTAAACAGAGGAATGCCTTCCTTGGAACAGAAGGTGGGATATTATTACATGTGCTATTACAAAGGTATGTTTACTCAGTGACTTTTAATATCTCTGTGGGTAAACTTAGGTTTTCAAATAATGTTCTACTGAAGCCTCCCTTAGAAAAGAAGTCTGCTACATAAGTATATGCACAGGCATCTCTTGAGGATTGGGCCATAGCTAATCTTTGCCCTCCACACAATTATCTTATCCCATCCTGATTATCCAGCTTAATTTCCCACAGCTACCCAACAAAAGGTCTTGATTTCATTCAGGTTTACTATTGCCAATATTTTTGTGTCCATTCCTATTTTCACTCATATTGTTCTTTCTGCCTGTGATGCCCTGGCTTTTTCTTCTCTCTATCCAGCCAAATCATAGTAATTTTTCACAGCCCTTTCAAGATGTCTCTTACAAGAAGTCCTCCCTGACTTCTATTGCCTTCACATATACTATTCCCTCTCAATGAAACATACTTTTTTTTTTTTTACAATCCTTATTCTCTGATTTGCATGTGTTGGCATACATTTTTCACCTCAGGGAGACCCTCTCTGCCATATTAGAAATCAGTTTTTCTTAAAAGTGGAGCAGTGGGTTATTTTGGAGTAAAGTATTTAATATACAGACATGTGTGGACTCCTACAGCTATTTTTTAAATTAAATTATAGTTTAATGTCACCGTCAGTGAACATATTCAATAGGATTTGAATCATTTAAAATTTGTTGAGACTTGCTTTATGGCCTATCATGTAGTTTACTTGGGAGGTGTTCCATGTGCACTTGGAAATAATGTGTATGCTATAGTTTTTCAATTTGGCGTTCTAGAAATGTCAATTAGGTCATTTTTGTTAATTGTCACAGCAGATGCTGCTAGTACCTCATCCATATTCTTGACACTATCACATGCTCTGCTTTATTGGTAATTTGAAGTAACTCTGTGCCTGAGGGCTTTTTATAGAAAGATAGAAGTTTATGCTATCCGTGTTCACATGGCAGACCAGAAGTGCTGGAGAATGTATACCTTTAGGGAACAGCCCTTAACTGATTTATACACCTCTTAGAAGCAGGTGTATAAATATTCTATGTCTATTAGCTTTTGTCCCTCCCTTGGTTGGTATAATACTGAGAAAGCTGTATTGTTTGCTTGTTTGTTTGTTTGTTTTTTACCATTTTCTCAGAGGTCATTCACAAAATAAGCTCTTTTGCCCATAGGAGAACACAGCAGTAACTGACTCCTCTTTTCTTTAAAAATTCCTCAGTCACCTACTGATATTCCCTGGATCTCCCAAATCAGTTACTGCTATTTAAATTCTTGCCTCCAGATCTGCTTCTGAAAAAGCAGGAAAGCCCAAACGAAAAACAATTTGTTTATAACTTTTGCATTCTCATGAGTCTTTCTGTCTGCTTGTTTTGTCACTTAGTGAGAGAGGTGTGTTAAAATGTCTCCCAATCTGATTATGAGTTTGTATATTTCTCCTTTCCTCCTAATGTGTGCTTTATATATTTTTAAACTATATTATTAAGTGCATGCGGATTTAGAATTATTTCTTCCTATTGAGTTGTCTTTTTATCATTATTAAATTTGCCTCTTTGTCTCCTTCCAGCTCTATTTTCTTACCTTAAATTCTCCGATATTTAGTATGGTTAGATTAGCTTCCTTTGGGTTAGTCGTATGCATGATGTATTTTGTCCACCCTGTCAATGTCAAGTTTTATATTTTCCTATATTTAAGTATGTCACTGGTACACAGCATATATTTGGCTTTTATTTTCATATTTAGCTGACAATATTTGTCTTTTATTTGGAGTCTTTAGTCATTTTTATTTAATGTAATTACTGATATTTGTGGGTTTATATCTACTGTCTTTTGGACTAGGTTGTTTATATTTGTCTCTTTTTCTTTGCATTGTTTTGGATTAATCAAGTGTTTTTAATTCTATTATTTATTTTGTTGCCTCGCTGGTAATAAACTGTTTTCATGTTGTTTCATGATTACCCTGAAGATTACAACATGCATTTTTTCTCATTAAAATGTAATAGACATTAGTGTCTTTACTACTCTCCAAATAATGCACGAATCTTCTAATACTTTACTTCACCTTCTTCTTCTGTTTTGTGCTATTGTTGCCAAGAATTTTGATTCTACACATTCATAAAGTCATGCAATTCAACAATATTATTGCTTTAAATGGTTACTATCCATTTAAATTTACCCTTTCAGGAGTTATTCATTATTTTTTCATTACTGTAGTTCTACTTTAAATTATTTCACTCTCATAAATATTTATTTTTTGGTATGCCTTTTATTGTAGATTAGATAGTAATTAAATATTTCAGTTTTTATTTATCTAAAGATGTTTTATTTTGTTTGCATGAAGGATATTTTCACTGTAAATTGAATGATGAGTTTACATTAATGTGCTTTCAGTCCTTTAAATAAGTCACATTTTATTCTTTCTTCAGTCCTTCCTGTGGAAAAAATCAGCTGTTAGCCTTATCAGTGTTCTTTTAAAGTATATGGGTCGTTTATTATTCATTCAACTGATTTTAACGTTTTCTTTGGTTTTCAGAAGATTTACCATGATGTGCTTTGTGTGTGTGCACATACATGTATGTGTGCATGTGTGTGCTCACACACATAGATGGTCTCTTATCTATGGTCGATGGAATTAATCAATTCTGGAAAATTATTGGCTGATATTATTCCAAATGGTCTTCTGATATATTCCCTTATCTTTTTCATGGACTCCAGTTATACATATAATATGCTGTTTATATTTTTCATCCTATTTTTCTTTAAGCTTAATTCTCTACATTTTCTACTGACTTACCCTCCAGTTGACTATTGATCTATTCTACACTGTCCGCTGTGTTGTTAAACCAATCAAATTCTTAATTTGAGTTGTTTTATTTTTTATTTTAGGATTTTCATTTAATTATTTCGGTCATGTATTAAATTGTCCATCTTTTTGTCTATATTCTTGAAGATATTCCATATAGTTATTTATATGTCTGTGTCTGATAACTTCAATATCTGGACCACCAATAGGTCTGTTTCTATTGGCTGACCTTTCTCTTAGGTTTCAGTCAATTTGTCTCATTTCATACCATTCCTGTCAGTTATTTATTATTTATTGATATGGACATCATGCACAAACAATTGTAAAGTCTCTGGATCCTACTATTTTTATTTGGAGAGGAGTTACTTTTCTTCTTGCAGGAGGACAGAATATGGTCAAATCACTTGGATCCTATTGAAGTTGGTCTGTTTATATTTTGTCCTTTCTCTTAGATGTATCCCTTTCAGGGTCTTACCAGCAGGCTTTTGTCATTTACCAGGGTGTTTCTTCCTTTGTAGGTTCTGAAATCTATTTTTTTTCTTCTCTGCACCATGGCACTGATGAAGTCTCTGCTTAGCCTTTTATCTATTACAGGTACATTTAGTTTGGGTTCCCAAAATAATCCTCCATACCAGTGCAGCTTGGAACTAATAAAAATGCTTCAGCAGAAAATTGTGTGCAGAATGTTGGCCTTGCTTCTCTTTTGTTCCCTTTTCTCTGGAGTTTTGGCCCTTAAATAATAGCATTTTTGGTAGACCTGAACTCTAATATTTGTATTTTAAGCCCAGTGAGACTACTGTAAGCTCAAGAAATCTGCAATCTGTTAGTTTTCATGTTCCTTGCCAGAATTGACAAATGTTTCAAGAGGGAAAATATCCACGATTTAAGGGTTACTCCAATGTGTCATTCTGTCTTTGAGAATAATGTTTGAGGTATTAGATGACTTGAGTGCTCTCTGATACCTTTAGCCAGGTCTCTTTGTGTTTTATACACTCCAAAACTCCTCCATGTTCTCTTTGAACTTGACCCCTGAAGTCTTGGCTCCCTTAGGGGTTTTCTTACTTTATATCATTACAATTGTTTTGGTAGAAAGTGTTGTCTAATACCTGCTACTTAATCTAAATGAGAAATAGACTTTTGATGCTTTTATTATTAAGACTCTTCTTATTGCTTATAGAAGTATAGGTTAACAACTATTTTTTAGAACTTCGAAAATGTCATTACATTTTTCTATTGTTATTAATAGTCATATTGTTGCTTCTTTGATGCTAATGTTTTTTCTCTGCTGGATTTAATATTTTCCTGTTTTTCAATAGTTCCCTTATGATGTGCCTTGATGTTGTTTTATTTGTATTCATATTCTTGGGGTTTATAGTTCTTGAATCTGTGGTTCAATGTCTTTTATCAGTTTTGGAAAATTTCAGCAACTATATCTTTAATACTATTTCTGCCCAATTTTCTTTCACTTCTCCAATCAAATTTAATATTTGGTTATGTTATATTTTGTATTTACATTTATAATACCACAATTGTGGATACAAGCGCAAAGGCAAGAAATTCAGCAGATATGGCACCTTCATCCTATCAGGAGGCCCAACAAATACCCAAGAATATACAGATTGTGTGGGTCTTTCATTCATATAGAGTACGTACAGCTGCCACATGAGAGTCAAGATGTGTGTGGATCACTTTGAAACAAAGATATCTTAGCTTTAGTTTTTCATAATTGAATATTATTCTGTTCATATAGGCCCAAGCCCTAGTTGCCAACTCATAGCTTCTCCAACCTAAGTGCAGTCTCCCAAAGCAAACAAGGCAGATACAGACACATTTACACAAATCTGTAATTTCCAAGGCTCAGGCCCAATGTTAAGCCTTTATTCACATTAATCTATTTTTGTTTCTCTATGCTTCAAGATGAATACTATTTTCTGATTAATCTCAATTCTTTTTTTCATTTGCATCCATTTTGCTGTTTAACCTATTTTTTTATTTACTTTTAATTAGCTTATTTCCAAATTCTGGAATTTAACATATGATTCTTAATTTTTAGTGTCTAGTCCTCTACCAATGTTTTTCTTTAATTTTTTTACTGTAATAGTTACAGCTATTCTATAGTACTTGTCTGATAACTCCACATATGAATCTGTTTTTAGCGTATTTTTTCTTTATTTTGTTAACTCCTTTTTTGTATATAGTTGGTTATATTTTATTAAAAGCTAAAGAGTTGCATATAAAATGTAGATAAGTTTGAGGTTCTAGATGATGTTATCTTTCTTTAGAGTTGATTTAATTCTGAATCCAGTAAACAGCTAGATGAGGGCACTCACAATTCCAGATTTCCTTAATTGAGTGAGGGTTTGAGTGTCCTTACAAGCGTTCGTCTACTGAAGTTTATTGTTAATCTGGAGTGTAGCCCTTTAGCCTCTCAAATGAAAATCTGAGGGGTTTAAGAACAACCTTCCTTTTTTATGAACTCTGAACTCTAATTTGTAGTTTTTCAGTGTGCGTTTGTGTGTGTGTGTGTGTGTGTGTGTGTAGAGAGACATATATGTGTGTAGTGTATATTACATTGCATTTGTAATGTTACAATGTTAATTTTTATATTTTATCTATATATTCTAGGTGTCCTCAATAGATGGATTGTTCTGAAAGTAACTAGTCATTTCTACCAAAGACCAATAAAGTGAAAACTACATAGAAGTTGCAGACAAATCTGGACTGCAAATAGAATTCAGGATGAATAAAAAATATATTTCACACACAAAACCTACTTATATCATGGAGTTATCATAGTCAAATATTTATAAATATTTTATTATATGAAGGTGTTTATATTTTGAAAATATTGGTTTATGAATGGTGTGTCCTACTTTAAACACTATTTTTAATGTTTCCATTTGACTATTTTCACATAATTACCCTTTTTCTTTAGTGCATGTGTGAGTGAGAAAATATGCTTATCCATTAGTCAATGATGGGGCAACTTTTATATGCAAAACGCATTGCTAGATATGTCTCTAAATTTACTATTCCTATAGGACATCCAGCCATTTGGAGCATGATCCCAAAGGCTAGGAACAATTAAAATAAGTGGCTAAGTATCTAGGAGAGAATAAACAGATTTACAAGTACTAATTTTATAAAATTCAATTCAAAAAGTAATAGCAAGTGACATAGCTGATCAAAGATTAGGGTATCATTTTATTTTCATGTAGTAGTTCAAAGCTGGCCCACCTGAGGATTTTCCTCCTTACTACAGCCTTATCAGACCAGTGCTATGCCAGCTAGCACATTCAAATATGCTACTTGTAGCTCCATTATGAGAATTGGAAGCAGAAAATTTAATGAAGAGGAGACAGTCACCCTGACATCATTACTTTCTTTATTCAACATATGTGTATTGAGTGCCTATTATGACCCAGGATTTCTTTGATGTGCTATGGGTAGAAACACATGACCCTGCTTCCATGTTACCAAAATATAACAAAATAATAAAAAATATAATAGACAAGATTTTCATAGAGTACAGGCTGGGTAAAAAAGAAAGTGGGGCTAAGAGTAGTTTGATTATCTGGCAGAAAACATGGGGGTCAACAAACAAAGCAATTATGAGACTAAATAAAGTTGGTTAGATTGAAATGATGGTACAAAAGCTGGAACAAAAGGCATTTTTGGTGTATGAGTGATACTAGAGTTTTTTTTTTGAATAAGTAGAATAGTTTCTGATAATCATTTGGTATCCAAGAAATCGCCGTGGGAATGAATGTCTTAATGTACTGATTGTGATTTTATGGAGTCAAGAAAGTTTCAGGCCAGAGTGTTGAATGCTTCAACAAATGCAAATATCGGGGTTCTATGGTCTTCAGTTGAAACATGTGGCAGTGACTGCGATACTGCTATGAGAGGACAGATGAAGATTACAGAGCACATAGCATGAGTCACAAAGGGACAAGAATGCTAACACAAAGATGAATAAGTAATTATCTGGAAATGGCAATACTAACAATGGACTTTCAGAAGATAGCAGCTGATTTCTGTCATATTTCCACTATATAATATCCACTTTAATATCATGTTTAATAGAGGAGAAGAAATCAGAAGACCATAATTTTAATCTCATGTCTGCCATCTATTACTGTTACAATTGGAGTGACCATAAAATTTGTAATCAAAACTGGGTAAAGTTGGAGAATGAAGCAGGATGCTGTTGAAAATTATACTAAGAAAGCAGATGTAACTTGGAACTGGCCAGGGCAAAAAAGAAAACATATGGTCACTATACAGGCAATTCATATTTTTTCATCTGTAAAGTGTGGAGAATATTCACTTTAAGACAACTGTGTGAAAGTACCTAAGCCATTAGTGAATGTTAAATTAATGTACACCAATTGGAGTATTTTTGTACTGTCTTAATCCAGAAACTATAATCTCATTGAACTCAAGGGACACATCAATTTTTATTTGTAGTCCTGCATTAATTCATACAAAAATGAATCCAGTAGAAATCCAGTATGTGTAACTTTTGTTCTGCCTTTGCAGTTTTCTTTGTAACAGATGCAGTTTCCTCTTATACCTTGATTATTTTGAAATGAAACTTATCCTTAATACAGATAGAGAAATAGAGAAAATTAGCAAACTCAAGTAAACTGGATTACATGAGCAAGAATTTAGGAAATGAAATCCAGGTTTGCATTAGTGCCTCAGGATGAGAAATGCAGCCAATTCTTTTCCATTCAATTTTGTGAAGGGCTGTTCTGCCCTGTGGGCACTAAAACTGGTTGGTCTCAAACAGACGGAAATGCTATGGATATGACTGTGGCTTCCATTTTGCCAGCTCCTGGTGCTACTTAACCCAGATGCAAAGTGTCAAAGATAAGACTTAAGATTTCTCTATTGGATAATACAGAAACATGGAAGAGGACTAATTTAGGGTTAAAACATGGCACTAATCTTATCTGGATACTTGGCATTTCAATCACCCGTGTGACTTAAAAAACTTTTCTTGAAACACAGAAGAGTAGGCTTATTGTTCGTCATTCATTTGGTAAACATGTAAGAATTAATTTAATGCTTGAATTACTTCACCATCCTCAGTGACTGTTTCTCATTCACTTCTAAAATGGTCTTGCTTCATCCATGGCTGATCTCTTATCCAAGGCTGCTTCAAAAGTGACTTGGCAACTTATATCACTTGTGACATTAACCTCAGATTAATTTTGGTTTCTCTTCTGCCCTATGGCTCTCATTTTGTTCTTTCAAAATTTCTTCTATTACTTTTTTGATAGCGAATGTAAGATTTTCAAGCATATATTGGTTGTCTGACTTAAAATATTCTATGCTTCTAATAGAATTATAAGTATTAAAAACAGAATTGGAAAAGACTCTGAAATCCACATAATTGAAATCTCTTCTCCTGTATCAAAAATTTGAATCCTCTCTGCAACATTCCTAACACATCATATACTGACTGTTTCCCATTACTTGGAGGATTTTTACCAAAATCTACTTCTTGATCTATTTTATTTCATCTTCAGGCAAGTATGACTGTAAGTTGTTTTTTTTTTTTTTTGTATTGAAGCAAAATCTATCTACCTATGACTTTATTTGTTGATCCTTGTAAGCACTTGGGCTTATCCTGAGGAAAATAACAGCAGTCTTTAAGTGTACACAAAAAATATATCATACCTTCTCCAAAATCTTCCATAAATTTCATGTTTAGACTTGGGTTCCACCCTGTGATATCTCATTATGTACATGCTAATATTCCAAAATCTGAATAATTAAAAAATCTGAAACACTTTGTCTGGAACATTTTAAATATGGGATATGCAATTTGCACTAGCTTCCTGATCTCTGTAGGCATTGGATATTGAAAAGCCTTATCTAAGTCTTTGTCTGTTTGAACTATTGCTGTTTTCCATATCTTCTATTTCAAAAATATGTGTTTTAAAATTATTCTTAGCAAAACCAAAAAGGGCATTGTGTAGTTCCATTTTGTGTCACTATAAAAAATACCTAAGGCTGGGAAATTTATAAAGAAAAGAGGTTTAACTGGTTCTATAAGGTGTATAGGATGCACAGTGCTGGCATCTGCTTGGCTTCTGTTGAAAACTCAGGGAACTTTACTCATGGAAAAAGATGAAGTGGGAGCAACACATCACATGATGAGAGCAGGAGCAAGATAGAGCATGGAGGTTCCACTCTCTATTAAACAACCATATCTCGTGTGAACTCAGTGAGAGTTCACTCATTATCATGAAGACAGCACCAAGCTATTTATGAGAGATCTGCCCCCCTGAACCAAACACCTCCCACCTGCAACATTGTGGATTACATTTCAACATGAGATTTAGAGGGGACACACATCCAAATCATACAAGGCACAGCAATTCCTTTTCCTGGAGATTTCTATCATCTTTTTGGTAAGAAAAAAGTTAACGGAATTGAGATGGTTATATAATAAGAGTTTTAAATTTATTGCATTAATAACCCCAATTTTTCATGTCTCCCCATATCAACATTCTTTGTAAGTATCTTTTTATATTAACTCTATGGCTTACCACAAAACTTGCTTTGGCAAACAAAATATTTTTTTTTCAAAAAAGATGCAATCAGAGGCTTCAAGAAGTATTTGGTGTTTTTACTTCTTTTCTTGTTTTTCTGGCTTCGCCATGAAAAAAAATGCCCAGGCTAGCCTGCCAGGTGGGGTGAGACATATGGCCCAGTCATGGCTATTACCCTGGTTGACAGCCAGACAACCACTAGATGTGTGTGTGAGCCCAACTAAAACCAGAAGAACGGCCCAGACAAGTCTATTCTAAATTATTAGCCCACAGGCTTATGAGCTAAATAAATACCTAGTGTTCTACATCACTAAGTTGGATTTGTTTTGTTACGTAGCATTATTGTAGTAATAGATAACAAATATACAAAAGTTTGATTTTGAAAGCTAAATGCCACTCTAGTAGAAACCTAAAATATGTGTTATTGACTTTTATAAAGGCAATGGGTAAAGAGTGGTAAAAGAGTTTGGAAACAGTAGAGACTAGAAAAGTGGTGAGGAAACTGTTAAAGCAGCCTGAATAAATGGCAAACAGTGTTATCTAGTGGTGAAACATTTGGCAAAACATGTGGTAACATTGAATATGGAAAATATATCAAATTAACATTTATACTGGAACAAAGATATCTCCAGGCAAAATATTGAAAATGTCAACTGGATCTTACTGGCAGTGTATGATAAGATACAACAGAAAAGAAATGAGCTAAGTAAATAACTGCCCAGTTTGTGAGTAACATTTAGAGAGTCCCATAATTCACTGGATTGGAAAACAACTTTTTCTCCTCTTTATCTTCTCAAGCTAGTAAAAAATCAAATCCAAGGAGCTGCCAGAAACATGCTCTTAGTACTAAAGACCAAGATAATTTTGTAAGACTCTTTGTTTAAATCTTTGAAGTAATTAAGGAGATGTTATATAGACTCTCTCAACTACAGAAAAGTGTTTCTAAGAATATTAAGAGCATTGTCTTATAGCAACCTGACAGGCCTAAAGAAACACTATGAAGTCTAGAGACAGAAGGCCATCTGAAAAGGAATTATGTCTGTGGCTTTTTTGCAATGGAATGAGTTTGAACTGCGTTTATGTGAAGCCCAAAAAGTTTTAAAGATGTTGCATGGGAAATAGTGCTACCAGCCTTGATTAAAAGAGAATGAGACTATATATTCTGAAAAGCACTGGGATTTCAATATTCTATGCACAGGAAGCAGGCTAAGAAGGTGCTCAAAAATCATATTTTTAAATGCCTTCTTCAAAAGTGACTGAGCAGAATGGCAAAAGAATTATGTTTCAGACAACGAAGGTAAAGACCATGAAGAACAATGGACAGGTAAGCGACTCCAAGGAAGAGTAACGATGTAATTAAGGAGCATTCTTCACCCCTGTGTGGGGTCTTAGCCACGCTTGTCCAGCAATAATTAACTATACACCAGTGCTATGTGCTTCCTTTTTATTTTTATTTTTATTTTTTGTTTCTGAACAAGAGTCTTTATGTAGTTATCCAATCCCTGTATCATCACTGAATGTTGAGTGGCCAATAAATTGTTATTGGTCTTTTGATTAGGAGAATTGTTATCTGAGTCATATCAGCACCTGATAATAGATCATGAGATCCTAGATTCGGGGCCTGATGACCTGACTAAATAAGACTGTTGAGATCCTAGTTTGGGGGTAAGTATATTTTGCATGTGTGAAGGATGTGAATGATTGTGACAAGAGTGGAATATCATTTATGGAGTGTGTTAATGGCACTCTGTATCAATCCTTCCTATATCATTACTCATTGTAGGCTCTGGGCTTGACCTTGTGACTTGCTTTGGCTAATTGGATATTTAAAAACTCGATGCAAGCAAAGGATTTAAAAAGTACTTGTGTGTTTCTGTTTCTTTTCTTGCTACTCTGCCTTCAACATGAGAACATTCCTAATTTAGACTGCTGCATGATAAAATACATGTGGCTCCTATCGCCAAACTATCAACTACCAACCACCAAACATATGAGTGAGCCCATCTAAGACCAGAAGAACCCATATGAGTGCAGCATAAATTGCCAACCCACAGACTCCTGACTTAAAGGCTTATTATTTTAAAGCTGTTGCATTATCTAGTATTTTGTTACACAGTGTTGTTGTATCAATAAGTAACTTCTTTTTAAAAAAAGTTGGTGTATATTCAAGGGAGGAAGGGAGGGAGAAATCTATCATTTGGCAATTGAATCCCATACACCCCTTTGTCTGAGCTAGTCTATCTCATTTGAGTATACTTCAATAATCTAACAATGGGAAAATAAAGAAAACTATGGCTTAGATTTTATTAAAATAAATGTTTAATTCAATTTATTTGGCAAAAATAAATTGGCACACCAATATTAGCCCTGAATTATAAATTAGAATTTCATAATTCTGCCTACTCTAATATTTCTGAAGAGGGTTTTAGAAAATAATATTTTTACTGTTTAAATCAAATTTAAACTTAATTTATGCCAATGTGTACTTCGTAAGACGAGATGGTTGAAGAAGAGGGCATCAGCACCAAAATGCTTCAAGTTGCTAAGACACTTAAGTATGCACTAAGTCTTAGGAATATAGGACCTCAGGTTCTATCTCTATGACTATCTTTCTGAGCTTTAGACTTCTCATCTAGTAAAAGGAAATGATGCTATATAACTAGAAGGGCTGTCCTAAAAATAAGACGTCATATATATATATATATATATATATATATAAATATAAATATATATAAAGTACTTGGCATGTAATAGGCAAAAATACATTATTAATGTCTTCTCAGAATTCTATGACTTTGTATGTTTTTTTCTTAAAACCCTGAAAGCGGGGGCAATATGGCTGAACAGGAACAGCTCCAGTCTGCAGCTTCCAGTGAGACCAACACAGGAGGTGGGTGATTTCTGCATTTCCAACTGAGGTACCCGGTTCATCTCATTGGGACTGGTTAGACAGTGGGTGCAGCCCACGGAGGGCCAGCAGAAGCAGGGTGGGGCATTGCCTCACTCAGGAAGCACAAGGGGTCAGGGAACCCCCTCCCCTAGCCAAGAGAAGCCCTGAGGGACCATGCTTCGAGGGACGGTGCTGTCCGACCCAGAGACTACGCTTTTCCCGTGGTCTTTGCAACCCACAGACCAGGAGATCCCCTTGGGTGCCTACATCACAAGGGCCCTGGGTTTTAAGCACCAAACTGGATGGCCATTTGGGCAGACACCAAGCTAGCTGAAGGAGTTTTTTTCATACCCCAGTGGTGCCTGGAATGCCAGCGAGACAGAACCATTCACTCCCCTGGAAAGGGGGCTGAAGCCAGGGAGCCAAGTTGTCTTGCTCAGGGGTTCCCATCCCCATGGAGCCCAGCAAGCTAAGATCCACTGGCTTGAAATTCTCACTGCCAGCACAGCAGTCTGAAGTCGACCTGGGACACTCTAGCTTGGTGGGGGGAGGGGCATCCACGATTACTGAGGCTTGAGTAGGCGGTTTTCCCTTCACGGTGTTAAACAAAGCTGCCAGGAAGTTCGAACTGGGCGGAGCCCACCTCAGTTCTGCAAAACCTCTATAGCCAGACTGGCTTTCTAGATTTCTTCTCTCTGGGCAGGGAATCTCTGAAAGAATGGCAGCAGCCCCAGTCAGGGGCTTATAGATAAAATTCCCATCTTCCTGGGACAGAGCATCTCTGAAAGAATGGCAGCAGCCCCAGTCAGGGGCTTATAGATAAAACTCCCATCTTCCTGGGACACAGCACCTGGGGGAAGGGGTGGCTGTGGGCGCAGCTTCAGCAGACTTAAATGTTCCTGCCTGCCAGCTCTGAAAAGAGCAGTGGATCTCCCACCACAGTACTTGAGCTCTGCTAAGGAACAGACTGCCTCCTCAAGTGGGTCCCTGACACCCAAGCCTCCTGACAGAGAGACACTTCTCAGCAGGGTTTGACAGACACCTCATACAGGAGAGCTCCAGCTGGCATCTGGCAGGTGCACCTCTGGGGCAAAGCTTCCAGAGGAAGGAGCAGGCAGCAATCTTTGCTGTTCTGCAGCCTATACTGGTGATACCCAGGCAAATGGGGTCTGAAGTAAAAGTAAACCCTAAGCAAACTGCAGCAGACCTGCAGAAGAGGGACCTGACCATTAGAAGGAAAACTAACAAACAGAAAGCAATAGCATCAACATCAAAAAAAAAAAAAGGACAAACAAGCAAAAACTCCATCAGAGGGTCACCAACAGCAAAGATCAAAGGTAGATAAATCCATGAAGATAAGGAAAAACCAGCACAAAAAGGTTGAAAATGCCGAAAACCAGAATGCCTCTTCCTCTCCAAAGGATCACAACTCCTTGCCAGCAAGGGAACAAAACTGAATGGGGAATGAGTTTGACAAATTGACAGAAGTAGGCTTCAGAAGGTGGGTAATAACAAACTCCTCTGAGCTAAAGGAGCATGTTCTAACCCAATACAAGGAATCTAAGAAACTTGACAAAAGGTTAGAGGAATTGTTAACTAGAATAACCAGTTTAGAGAAGAACATAAATGACCTGATGGAGCTGAAAAACACAGCACAAGAACTTCATGAAGCATACACAAGTATCAATAGCCGAATGGATCAAGCAGAAGAAAGGATATCAGAGATTGAAGATCAACTTAATGAAATAAAGTGTGAAGACAAGATTAGAGGAAAAAAAATGAAAAGGAACTAACAAAGTCTCCAGGAAATATGGGACTAAGTGAAAAGACCAAATCTACGTTTCACTGGTGTACCTGAAAGTGATGGGGAGAATGGGACCAAGTTGGAAAACACACTTTAGGATATTATCCAGGAGAATCTCTCCAACCTAGCAAGACAGTCCAACATTCACATTCAGGAAATACAGAGAACACCACAAAGATACTCCTTGAGAAGAGCAACCCCAAGACACATAATCATCAGATTCACAAAGGTTGAAATGAATAAAAAAATGTTAAGGGCACCCAGAGAGAAAGGTTGGGTTACCCATAAAGGCAAGCCCATAAAACTAACAGTGGATATCTCTGCAGAAACCCTACAGGCCAGAAGAGAGTGGGGGCCAATATTCAACATTCTTAAATAAAAGAATTTTTAACCCACAATATTATATACAGCCAAAATAAGCTTCGTAAGTGAAGGAGAAATAAAATCCTTTACAGACAAGCAAATGTTAAGAGATTTTGTCACCACCAGGCCTGCCTTACAAGAGCTCCTGAAGGAAGAGCTAAATATGGAAAGGAAAAACCAGTACCAGCCTCTGCAAAAACAAAGCAAAAGCTAAAGGCCATTAACACTATAAAGAAACTGCATAAACTAATGGGCAAAATAACCAGCTAGCACCATGACAGGATTAAATTTATACATAACAATATTAACCTTAAATGTAAATAGGCTAAATGCCCCAGTTAAAAGGCACAGACTGGCAAATTGGATAACAATTCAAAACCCATCAGCGTGCTGTATTCAGGAGACCCATCGCACATGCAAAGACACACGTAGGCTCAAAATAAAGGAATGGAGGAAAATTTACCAAGCAAATGGAAACCAAAAAAAAAAAAAAAAAAAAAAAAAGCAGGGGTTGCAATCTTAGTCTCCGATAAAACAGATTTTAAAATAACAAACATCAAAAAAGACAAAGAATGGCAACACATAATGGTAAAGGAATCAATGCAACAAGAAGAGCTAACCATCCTAAATATATATGCACCCAATAAGGAGCACCCAGATTCATAAAGCAAGTTCTTAGAGACCTACAAAGAGACTTAGACTCCCACACAATAATAGTGGGAGACTTTAACACCCCACTGTCATTATTAGACAGATCAACAAGACAGAAAATTAGCAAGGATATTCAGGACTTGAACTCAGCTCTGGATCAAGTGGACCTAATAGACATCTGCAGAACTCTCCACCACAAATCAACAGAATATACATTCTTCTCAGCTCCACATCACACTTATTCTAAAATTGACCACATAATTGGAAGTAAAACACTCCTCAGCAAATGCAAAAAAACAGAAATCATAACAAACAGTCTCTGAGACCACGGTGTAATCAAATTAGAACTCAGGATTAAGAAACTCACTCAAAATCGCACAACTGCATGGAAACTGAACAACCTGCTCCTGAATGACTGCTGGGTAAATAATGAAATTAAGGCAGAAATAAATAAGTTCTTTGAAACCAATGAGAACAAAGACACAATGTACCAGAATCTCTGAGACACAGCTAAAGCAGTGTGTAGAAGGAAATTTATAGTACTAAATGCCCACAGGAGAAAGCAGGAAAGATCTAAAATCGACACTTCTGACATCACGATTAAAAGAGAAGCGCCGGGCACAGTGGCTCATGCCTGTAATCCCAGCACTTTGGGAGGCTGAGGTGGATGGATCATGAGGTCAGGAAATCGAGACCATCCTGCCTAACATGGTGAAACCCTGTCTCTACTAAAAATACAAAACAAAAAATTAGCCGGGCATGGTGGCAGGGGCCTGTAGTCCCAGTTACTTGGGAGGCTGAGGCAGGAGAATGGCGTGAACCCAGGAGGCAGAGGTTGCAGTGAGCCGAGATCATGCCACTGCACTCCAGCCTGGGCGACAGAGCGAGACTCCCACTCAAAAAAAAAAAAAAAAAAAAAGAACTAGAGAAGCAAGAGCAAACAAATGCAAAAGCCAGCAAAAGAGAAGAAATAACTAAGATCAGAGCAGAACTGAAGGAGATAGAGACATGAAAGACCCTTCAAAAAATCAATGAATCCAGGAACCGGTTTTTGGAAAGATTAACAAAATAGATAGACTGATAGCTAGACTAATAAAGAAGAAAAGAGAACAAAATCAAATAGACACAATAAAAAATGATAAAGGAGATATTATCACTGATCCCACAGAAACACAAACTACCATAGAGAATACCATAAACACCTCTACGGAGATAAACTAGAAAATCTAGAAGAAATGGATAAACTCCTGGACACATACACCCTCCCAAGACTAAACAAGGAAGAAGTTGAATTCCTGAATAGACCAATAACAAGTTCTGAAATTGAGGCAGTAATTAATAGCCTACCAACCAAAAAAAGCCCAGGACCAGTCAGATTCACAGCCTAACTCTACCAGAGGAAAAAAGAGGAGCTGGTACCATTCCTTCTAAAGCTATTCCAAACAATTAAAAAGGAGGGACTCCTCCCTAACTCATTTTATGAGGCCAGTATCATCTTTATATCAAATCCTGCAGAGACACAACAAAGAAAGGAAACTTCACACAAATATCCCTGATGAACATTGATGTGAAAATCCTCAATAAAATACTGGTAAACCAAATCTAGCAGCACATCAAAAAGCTTATCCACCACAATCAAGATAGCTTCATCTTTGGGATTCAAGGCTGGTTCAACGTATGGAAATCAATAAATGTAATACATTACATAAACAGAACAAATGACAAAAACCACATGATTATCTCAATAGATGCAAAAAAGGCCTTTGATAAAATTCAACATCGCTTCATGTTAAAATCTCTCAATAAACTAGATACTGATGAAACATATCTCAAAATAATCAGAGCTATTTATGACTAACTTACAGTGAATGTCATACTGCATGGACAAAAGCTGGAAGCATTCCCTTTGAAACCAGCACAAGACAAGGATGCCCTCTCTCACAACTCCTATTAAACATAGTAAGGGAAGTTCTGGCTACGGCAACAAGGCAAGACAGAAAAAAAAGGGTACTCAAATACTAAGAGAGAAAGTCAAATTGTCTCTGTTTGCAGATGACATGATTCTATATTTAGAAAACCCCGTCATCTCAGCCTCAAACTCCTTAAGCTGATAAGCAACTTCAGCAAAGTCTCAGGATACAAAATCAATGTGCAAAAATCACAAGGATTCTTATACACCAATAGTAGACAGACAGCCAAATCATGAGCAAACTCCCATTCACAATTGCTAAAAAGAGAATAAAATACCTAGAAATACAACTTACAAGGGATGTGAAGGACCTCTTCAAGGAGAACTACAAACCACTGCTCAAGGAAATAAGAGAGGACACAAACAAATGAAAAAACATTCCATGGTCATGGATAGAAAGAATCAATATTGTGAAAATGGCCATACTGCCCAAAGTAACTTATAGATTCAATGCTATTCCCATCAAGCTACCATTGACTTTCTTCACAGAATTATAAAAAACTACTTTAAATTTCATATGGAACCAAAAAAGAGCTGATATAGCCAAGACAATCCTGAGCAAAAAGAACAAAGCTGGAGGCATCATGCTACCTGACTTCAAACTATAGTGCAAGGCAACAGTAGAAAACACAGTATGGTACTTTTACTGAAACAGATATATAGACCAATGGAACAGAACAGAGGCCTCAGAAATAATATTACACACCTACAACCATCTGATCGTTGACAAACCTGACAAAAACAAGCAATGGGGAAAGGATTCCCTATTTAATAAATGGTGTTCAGAAAACTGGCTAGTCATATACAGAAAACTGAAACTGGACTCCTTCCTTACACCTTATACAAAAATTAACTCACAGTGGATTAAAGACTTAAACATCAGACCTAAAACCACCAAAACCCTAGAAGAAAACCTGGGAAATACCATTCAGGACATAGACATGGGCAAAGACTTCATGACAAAAACACCAAAAGCAATGGCAACAAAAGACAAAATTGACAAATAGGATGTAATTAAACTAACGAGCGTCTGCACAGCAAAAGAAACTATCATCAGAGTGAACAGGCAACCTACAGAATGGGAGAAAATTTTTGCAATCTATTCATCTGACAAAGGGCTGATATCCTGAATCTACAAGAAACTTAAACAAATTTACAAGAAAAAAAAACAAACACCCCATCAAAAAGTAGGTGAAGTATATAAACAGACACTTCTAAAAGGAAGACATTTAGGTGGCCAACAAACATACGAAAAAAAGCTCATTGTCACTGGTCATTAGAGAAATGCAAATCAAAACCACAATGAGATACCATCTCATGCCAGTTAGAATGGCGATCATTAAAAAGTGAGGAAACAGCAGATGCTGGAGAGGATGTGGAGAAATAGGAACGCTTTTACACTGTTGGTGGGAGTGTAAATTAGTTCAACCATTGGTGAAGGCAGTGTGGTGATTCCTCGAGGAGCTAGAACTAGAAATACCAGTTGACTCAGCAATCCCATTTCTAGTTACATACCCAAAGGATTATAAATCATTCTACTATAAAGACACATGCACACATATGTTTACTGCAGCACTATTCACAATAGCAAAGACTTTGAACCAACCCAAATGCCCATCAATGATAGACTGGATAAAGAGTGGCACATATACACCATGGAATACTATGCAGCCATAAAAAAGGATGAGTTCATGTCCTTTGCAGGGACATGAATGAAGCTGGAAGCCATCATCTTCAGCAAACTAACATAGGAACAGAAAACCAAATGCCGCATGTTCTCACTCATAAGTGAAAGTTCAACAACGAGAACATATGGGCACAGGGAGGGGAACATCACACACCGGGGCCTGTTGCAGGGTCGGGCTCAAGGGGAGGGATGGCATTACAAAAAATACCTAATGTAGATGATGGGTTGATGGGTGCAGCAAACCACCATTGCACATGTATACCTATATAAGAAACCTGCACATTCTGCACATGTATCCCAGAACTAAAAGTATAATAATAATTTTTAAAACCTGAAAACAAATGATATCTGTAGATAAAATATTTCATATGCAAAATATCAGGAGAAACTTATTTCCTTATCATAATTTCAGAGCTCAGCTTACTTACTTCAAGGGTCCACCACAGTTTTACCTATTTTAAGGGTTAGGCTTCATCCTTGGATGGGAATCAAACAGTTTGGCGTTATGGAAAGAACAGACACTTTGGGTTAAAATTCCATTTTGTACAACTTGTCGATTTGGTAACCATGGACAAACTACTTAACCTCTCTGAGCTTCACTTTCTATTATTGTATAGAGAGTTTTGAAGATTGAGATATTCAATGTAAAGCTCTTAATGCAAAATTGAAAGCAATGCATGGTAGCTAATACTAATAATATCATTTGTCAATGCAATAAGAATATTTTATTATCATAATATGCTTTACATGATATTTTCATCTTTGTTGTTGTTGTATTAGCTGTGATACAGTCTGTTTTCTTTTTTGGCTTTTTGAGAATTGGAGCTCCTACTGAGAAGTTTTCGAGCTTTCACAGATCTTTTCACTTTCTGGATCCTAGTTCCTGTGAGTCTTTCCAAAGGCAAAATGGCATTTCAGAAGCAATGATAAGTGTATTTCTAAAATAGAACACATACCACGCAGTTTCTTAGGACAGAACAATATCCTGGTGAGAGCAGCTGGGCTGGTTAGGGAAACAAATGGTCAAATGCAATTCTCGAGGATGCTCTGTAAGGCTGAGGGCAATAACAACCACATGAGCTTTGTTCCTTGATATTTTCTTTTAGTTTCCCAAAGTGCTTTGCCCCTTTTTCCTGAAAGTGTAATCTTTGTACCTAAGAGTGAAGTGAAGACGATTTCTTGCCAGGATTATGAGCAATACTTTAATGATTAGTCAGCAGCACTAACTACTTCTACTGTTTGGGGAGCATCTAAGAGCATCTTGAAGAGGTCCCAGAGAGGAGACATTCTCCCTTAGAGCTAACACCTTTGTTCTTTTGTGAACTCACTATGCTTTATTTCTCTGTCAGCTTTAAATGCATGTGTTGCTCAGCAAAAGAATACCCATTACAAAGCTAATTACTATTATTGGCCTATATGTATCATTCAGGTCATCTTCCCAGTCTCTCTGCTTCTTAGTAGTTGGGGCAAGTAGCCAATAATTGAGAAAAATATTTCACTTTCAATTGGGTCCACTCTGGAACTGGGTACACAGCAATTCCTGGGAATGTGAAATGCTGAGTTTGGAACCTGGAGTGGGTGCTTTATATATGTATGCAATAGTGGCAGGAGGTCTTGCTTCAAGTGTTTATCTTCTCTCTCCAGTTGTAACATAGGTCTCTTATGGGTAGAAACCATGAGTGTGTTTTATTGTTTTATAACCACTGCTACCAGCCTAGTGCCAGAAACATATCAATACATACTCATTTATTGATAGCTTATAAATATTCAAGTATCTAATATTAAAAATGCATTTTTCTCTTATATTAAAAATGAGTCATGTGTCTATCTTGCCTTTCAAAACTATACATCTCCAATTTG
Organism: Gorilla gorilla gorilla; assembly: GCF_029281585.2. NCBI lineage: Eukaryota > Metazoa > Chordata > Mammalia > Primates > Hominidae > Gorilla > Gorilla gorilla. The sequence goes on from NC_073247.2 coordinate 133,733,209, forward strand.
TCAACACTTTTCTTATATATGTTCATAACTAAGTGTACCTGTTATGTTCCAGGTACTACTGTGATATACTTTATTATCTCATTTAATTATCCAAACAACCTCACAAACTAGTTATTCTTACTTTACTAATGTGGAAACTGAAACTCAAAGAAGTCAAGTGACAGAATAGATGTTTTAGTCTAGCTTTTTCTAACTCCAGACCAGTGGTTAGAGCTGAAATATCATTGTGCTCAGAGATAAGCCAGTGTTCCCATGAAGCTTAAGTCAGCCTAAATTGTCCTTCAATTCAAGTACAAAGATTTAGTCGTGGTGAATTCAGTAAATCTTTGACTTTTTTTCTAGCTTTCTTAGTGTTGCTGGTGTGGAGTGAGAAGCCTCAAGTGACTCCTCAGTGGAAATAGGGTTTGCTGAGATATGAGGAGTTAGAGAATATAATGAGCCTCTACCATTGTAGCTCTAGCTCAAAGCAACTACAGTACTTCTCCCAATCTTTCTGTCTGAATGAATACACAACTCTGAAGTGTGTAGTTATGACCATGAATACACAGATACAGAGCATAGGGTGTATATAGTGAGGAGAGATGTGGCTGACCATGTAGACAGGCAGCATATCATGAAAGGCTTTCTTTTTCCATTCTAATGACTTTGAAAATTGTCCTGTAGATAATGGGAAGCCAATGCATGATTGTAAGTAAAGAAGTAACTTGACCAGACACATGTATTAGAAATATCACTGTCTCTGTAGGCAGTGGCAGGCATATATTTGAAATTGAACTGCTTATTGCAATATAATTGAGAGGAAGACTATTGTAATAGTTGAGTGGAATAAATGGGGGGCTGTCAGGGTAGAACACACAGGGTCAATTACTGAGGTTCTTATGATGTTGAAATAACCGGAGTTAGTGATAAACTGGCTGTTCAGCATTATAGTAAATACAGCAGAAGTGAGAGTGGAGGAAATAATTAGGAATTTAGTTTTAAACGTGTTGAGTTTGAGTTGCATATAGGGCATGATGAAAATGTTGTTAAATAGTAGCCTGCAAAAATCTAGTTCTAGGAATTGGTTTGGATTGGAAATGAAACTTTCAGAATCATCCATGTATAATAATAATATAATTCTTAGGAATGGAAGAGACAGCTGAGGGAGAGACGGCAAAGTAAGATGGGAAAAAAGCCAAGGAGAGAACTCTGGGAAGAGCAATGGCTTAAAGGGTTTGTGGTTTTAGTCAGTCAATGGCCTTTTCATGAGCAAACAGCGTGTTTATACAGCATTAGGCATGCTAAGGGTGGAGGAGGGATAATAAAGTAGTAGGAGAAGTATCTGTGATCATGAAGCATCTGTTATGTACTTTCTTATGTTAGATATCCTGTATATTACAAGGAATTAAGTTTTATCATAGAAGCCAATAGAACAATATTAAGGGTGTTCAATACTATGCGATGCCAAAGAGAGAGATGAAGATAGAAAAGTGTCCATTGAAATAGACCTTAGTTGTTTTGTGGAAAAACTTGGTTCAAGTTCATTTAAGAGGATGTGCACAATGTTTGGTAAGAGATTAAAGCATGATTGGTTTATTGCTTAACTATGGTCCTAGAAATTACAGTGAAATGATGCAGGAGTCAAATAGTAAGAAAATATGTAGTATGAGGAAAAGCGTATCAAACTGGTAAAATCTCATTTTACCTAACATGATGCTACTCTTATACATGCGAAGACCCATGTTTCCAGTAACGTAATGGAATAGTAAAATTTAGGCATTGGTGAGACAGCTGGTCTGGTTTAGAAACATAGCACAGCATAGGAAGAGGAATAAGTTTTATCTGGGTGAAGTTAACTGAATCACATGAAGCTTAAATTTGTCATGTTGTTCATTCAAAATTATCTAAATGTTAGCTAGCTCAAAATATTATTTATTTATTCATATAATTTATTTTAATTTTTAATTTTTGTGTACATAGTAAGTGTATATATCGATGGGTTATATGAGATATCTTGATACAGGCATGCAATGTGTAATAATCAAATTGGGGTCAATGAGGTATCCTTCACCTCAAGCATTTATCCTTTGTGTTACAAAAAATTCAATTTTACACTTGTAGTTATTTTTAAATGTACGATTAAATTATTTTTGACTATAGTCACCCTGTTGTGCTAGCAAATACCAGGTCTCATTCATTCTTTCTAACTGTATTCACTGACCATCCCCATTCCCAACCCCCTACGACCACCAATCTCAGCCTCAGGTAACCATTCTTCCACTCTCTATCTCCATAAGTTTAATTATTTTAATTTTGAGCTCCTCCAAATAACTGAGAACATGCCAACTTTGTGTTTCTGTGCCTAGCTAGTTATATTTAATGACCTCCAGTTTCATCTGTGTTGCTGCAAATGACAAGAACTCATTTAAAAAAATATCTGAATAGTACTCCATTGCGTATAGGTAGCATATTTTCTTTATACATTTACCTGTTGATAGATGCTTAGGATGCTTCCAAATCTGTGCTTCTGGAATAGTGCTGCAGTAAACCTGGGAGTGCAGATATGTCTTCAATATATTCATTTCCTTTCTTCTGGGTATATTCCTAGGAGTGGGATTGTTGGATTGTATGGTAGCTCTATTTACAGTTTTTTGAGGAACCTACAAACTGTTCTCCATAGTGGTTGTACTAATTTACATTCCTACCAACAGTGCACAAGGATTCCCTTTTCTCCACATGCTCACCAGCATTTGCTATTGCTTGACTTTTAGGAAAAAAGCCGTTTTAACTAGGATGATATCTTTTTAACAATGATATCTCATTATAGTTTGATTTGAATTTCTTTCATAGTCAGTGATGCTGAGAACCTTTTCATACACCTGTTTGCCATTTGTATGTCTTATTTTGAGAAATGTGTATTCAGATCTTTAGCTCATTTTTAAATCAGATTATTATATGTTTCCAGATTTATTAGATTTTTTGAGCTCCTTATATACACTGGTTACTAATCCTTTGTCAGATTTATAGTTTGAAGATATATTCTCCTATCCTGTGCGTTGCCTGTTCATTTTGTTGATTGTTTTCTTTGCTGTGTAGGTTTTTAACTTGGTGTGATCCAATTTGTCCATTTTTGCTTTGGTTGCCTGTGCTTGTGAGTTATTATTACTAATTAAATCTTTGCCCATTCCAATGTCCTGGAGGGTTTCCCCAATGTTTTCTTTTACATGTTTCATAGGATAGAATCTCAGATTTAAGTCTCTAATACATTGTTATTTGATTTTTGTACATAGTGAGGTATAGGGGTCTAGTTTCTTTTTTTATTATTATTAGACTTTAAGTTTTAGGGTACATGTGCACAATGTGCAGGTTAGTTACATATGTATACATGTGCCATGCTGGTGTGCTGCACCCATTAACTCGTCATTTAGCATTAGGTATATCTCCTAATGCTATCCCTCCCCCCTCCCCCCACCCCACAACAGGCCCCAGAGTGTGATGTTCCCCTTCCTGTGTCCATGTGTTCTCATTGTTCAGTTCTCACCTATGAGTGAGAATATGCGGTGTTTGGTTTTTTGTTCTTGATAGTTTACTGAGAATGATGATTTCCAGTCTCATCCATGTCCCTACAAAGGACATGAACTCATCATTTTTATGGCTGCATAGTATTCCATGGTGTATATGTGCCACATTTTCTTAATCCAGTCAATCATTAGTCTAATTGTCCCTGTTTGCAGATGACATGATTGTATATCTAGTTTCTTTCTTTTGTATATGGATATTCAGTTTTCCCAGCAACATTTATTGAAGAAATTGTCCTTACCCCAATGTATGTTCTTGGCACTTTTGTCATAAATGAGTTCCCTGTAGATGTATGGGTGTATCTCTGGATTCTTTATTCTGTTCCACTGGTCCGTGTATCTAATTTTATGTCAGTAGTATGCCGTTTTGGTTGCTCTCGCTCTGTAGTATAATTTAAAGTCAGGTAACGTGATTCCTCTTATTTTGTTCCTTTTGCTTAGGGTGGCTTTGTTTCTTTGGGTCTTTCGTGGGTTCCATATAAATTTTAACATGTTTTTTTCTATTTCTGCAAATAATGTCATTGGTATTTAGGTAGGGATTTTATCAAATCTCTAGACAGCTTTGGGTAGTAGGGGTATTTTGACAATATTGATAGTTCCAATCCATGAACATGAAATGTCTTTCCAATTCTTTGTGTATTCTTCAATTTCATGCATCAGTATTTAATAGTTTTAATTGTGGAGATCTTTGACTTCTTTGGTTAATTTGAAGGTGTTTAAATTTATTTGACCATAACTAAGATTACTTTAGATTACTTTATTTCTTGTTTTAGATTGTTCATTGTTGGCATATAGAAATGCTACCATTTTTTGTATGTTGATTTTGTATCCTGAAACTTTACTGAATTTTTTTATCAGTTCGAATGGTTTTTTAATGGAGTATTTTGTTTTTCCAAATATAAAATCACATCATCAGCAAACAAGGATAATTTGTCTTCTTCCTTTCCAATATGAGCACATATTCTTTCTTTCTCTTGCACTATGTAGGACTTCCAGTACTATTTTGAAGAACAGTGGTGAATTATGGGCGTCCTTGTCATGTTCTAGATATTCAAGGAAAGACTTTTAGTTTTTCTCCATTTAGTATAATACTAGCTCTGGGTCTGTCATAAAATTCCTTTTTAGTATCAATTGTAATGATCATAGGGTTTTTGTCATTCATTCTGTTGATATGATCCATCACAATGATTGGTTTGAGTATACTGAAACATCCTTTTATTTATGGGATAAATCCCACCCGGTCATGAAGAGTGATCTTTTAATGTATTGTTGAGTTCAACCTGCTAGTATTTGGTGGAGCATTTTTGCATCAATATTCTTCAGTGGTATTGGAGTACAGTTTTTTTGCATGGGCACTGTAACTCCTTTGTTTTGGCCAATTTATCCCATTTGGAACAGCTGTATTTACCCAATACCTGTACCCCCATTGTATCTAAGAAGTAACTAGCTTGCTTTCGAATTTACAGGCTCATAGTTGGAAGGAAGTTGCCTTGTCTCAGATGAGACTTTGGACTGTGGACTTCTGGGTTAATGCTGAAATGAGTTAAGATTTTGGGAGACTATTGGGAAGGCATGAATGGTTTTGAAATGTGAGGACATGAGATTTGGAGGGGCCAGGGGTGGAATGGTATGGTTTGGCTGTGTCCCCACCTAAATCTCAACTTGAATTGTATCTCCTAGAATTCCCACGTGTTGTGGGAGGGACCCAGGGGGAGATAATTGAATAATGGGGCTGATCTTTCCTGTGCTAATCTCGTGATAGTGACTAAGTCGCACGAGATCTGATGGGTTTATCCAGGGGTTTCCACTTTTGTTTCTTCCTCATTCTCTTTTGCTGCTGCCATGTAAGAAGTGGTGTCCGCGTCAGCCCTTCACCATGATTATGAAACCTCCCCAGCCATGTGGAACTGTAAGCCAAATTAAACCTTCTTTTTTTTTCCCCGTCTCAGGTAAGTCTTTATCAGCAGGGTAAAAATGGACTAATACAGAGTATATCTGCCTCTCTAATAATATTCACTTTAGGTATCTGTGTGCTCAAGTGTTGTGTGCATACATATTTATAATTGTTATATAATTGTGCTTTATTGACCCCCTTTTCATTATATAGTGTCCTTCTATGTCTCTTCTTACAGTTTTTCTCTGGAAATCTATTTTGTCTGATACAAGTATAGCTATTCCTGCTCATTTGTGGTTTCCAATGGCATGAAATACCTTTCTTCATCCCTTTATTTTCAGTCTATGTGTGTTTTTACAGATTAACTGTGTTTACTGAAGGCAATAGATCATTGGATCTTGATTTTTTATATACATTCAGCCACATTATGAATTTTTACTGAGTCTAGTCCATTTACAATCAACATTATTATTGATAAGTAAGGTCTTTTTCCTCCCATTTTGTCGTGTGTGTGTGTGTGTGTGTGTGTGTGTGTGTGTGTGTGTGTGGTCTTCTCTTCATTCTTTCCAACCAGTCTTCCTTTTAGTGAAGGTGATTTTCTCTGTTGTTATGATTGAATTTCCTGCTTTTTACTTCTTGTGTATTCATTGTGTTTTTTGATTTGAGGTTACTATGAGGCTTTCAAATAGTATCTTACAACCCATTATTTTAAGCTAATAACAACTTAACACTTTTTTATAAACAAACAGGTAAGCAAAAAGAAAACTAATAAAAACTCATCCCCTGATTTTTAACTGTTTGTTGTTTCTATTTATGTTTTTGTACTCTGTATATTTTCAAATTTTGTTGTAGTTATTGTTTTTTATTTGTTCATCATTTAGTCCTTCTACTTACGTTAAGAGTAGTTTACCCACCACAGTCACAGTGTTATAAATTCCATGTGTTTCTGTGTACTTACTATTACCATTGAGTTTTGTATCTTCAGTTGATATCTTATTGCTCATTAACATCCTTTCCTTTCTGATTGAAGTACTCCCTTTAGCATTTTATGTAGGACAGGTCTGGTGTTGATGAAACCCCTCATCGTTTGTCTGGGAATGTATTTATTTCTCCTTCATGTTTGAAGGATATTTTTGCTGGATATACTATTCTGAGGTAAAAGGGTTTTTTTTTTTTCTCCAGCACTTTAAATATGTCATGTCAGTCTCTCCTAGACTGTAAGATTTTCACTGAAAAGTCTGCTGTCAGAACTATTGGTTCGCCGCTGTATGTTATTTGTTTCTTTTCTCTTGCTTTTAGGATCCTTTCTTTATTCTTGACCTTCGGGAGTTTGATTATTAAATGCCTTGAGGTAACCTTCTTTGGGATAAATCTGCTTTATGTTCTCTGCACTTCCTGTTCTTGCATATTGATATCTTTCTCTGGGTTTGGGAATATCTCTGTTACAATTCCTTTAAATAAACTTTCTATCCCTATCTCTTTTTTCTACCTCTTCTTTAAGGCCAATAATTCTTAGATTTTCCCTTTTGAGGCTGTTTTCTAGATCTCATAGGCCTGGTTCATTTTTAAATTCCTTTTTCTTATTTCTCCTCTGTGTATTTTCATATAGCCTGTCTTAATCAGAATAATGCTTGCTTCTGCTTGATCATTTCTGATATTAAAAGACTGATGCATTCTTCCGTATGTCAATTGCATTTTTTACTCTAGAATTTCTGCCTGATTTTTAAAATAATTTCAATGCATTTGTTAAGTTTATCTGATAGAATTCTGAATTCCTTCTCTGTGTTATCTTGAATTCTTCTGATTTTCCTTAAAACATTTATTTTAAGTTCTCTGTCTGGAAAGACACATATCTCTGTTTCTCTGAGATTGATCCCTGGTGTCTTATTTAGTTCATTTGATGACATCATCATGTTTTCCTGGATGGTCTTGATGCTTGTAGATGTTTGTCTGTGCCTGGGCACTGAAAAGTTAGATATTTATTGTTGTCTTCACAGTCTTGGTTTGTTTGTATCTGTAGCTTTGGGGAAGGCTTTCCAGGTATTCAAATAGACTTGAGTGTTGTGATCTAAGCTGTATATTCATTAGGTGGGACCCCAAGCCCTGTGTCACTGTGTTTCTTGTAGACTTGTGGAGGTACTACCTTGGTAGTCTTGGATAAGATCTGGTAGAATTCTCTGGATTACCAGACAGGGTCTATTGTTCACTTCTTTTACTTCTTCCAAACAACTGGAGTCTCTCTCTCTTTTCGGAACCACCTGGATCTGGGGGTGGAGTGACACTAGAACCTTTGTGGCCACCACAAGTAGGGCTGCACTGAGTCAGACCTGAAGCCAGCACAGCACTGGGTATCACTCAAGGCCTGCAGTAACCACTACCTGACTACTTCCTGTGTTCACTCAAGGCCCTGGGGCTCTGCAATCAGCAAGTGATGATCCCAGCCAGGTTTGTGTCCTTTCCTTCAGGGTGATGAGTTCCTCCAGTCCTTGGGAAGATTCTGAGGTGCTGTCCAGGAGATAGTACCTGGAATAAAAAAACCTTAGAAGTCTATGTGGTGTTCTATTGTGCTGCAGCTGTACTGCACTCGAAGCATAAGACAAAGTTCTTCCCACTCTTTCCTCCTCCTTCTACAGGCAGAGGAGCCTAACTTCAGGGCTACCACCACTATCAGCTTATGTACAGTACTGCCAGGGTACTGCTGATGTTCCCTTAAGGGCTAAGGGCCATTCATTCCGCTTTTAATGAATGCTGCCAGACCTAAGACTCACCCTCCAGGGCAGTGGGCTCCACTCTGGTGCATGCTACATCCAGAAATGCTGTCCAAGTGCTAAGTCCTAGAATCGGAGACCCCAAGAGGATACTTGGTGCTCTACTTCCCTGTGGCCAAGCTGGTACGTAAGCTGCAAGGCAAAGTCCTCCGCCCCCGCCGCCCCGCCCTCTTTTCTCTCTGATTTTCTTAAGCAGAAGGAGTCACTCCCCATAGCCACCACAGCTGGGAATGTACTGCGTCTCATCTGATGCCAACAAATTTAGAATCTTACCCAAGGCTCATGGCATACTACCTGGGTATCTCTGCTGGCTATTCAGGGAGCAAGGGTTCTTTAGTCAGCAAGTGACTGGTTCTGCCAGCACTGGGTCCTTCCTTTCAAGGAAACAGGTTGACTTCTGGCCAGAGTGTACCTAGAAATGTCATCTGAGAGCTAGGGCCTGGAATGGAAGCCTCACAACTCTGCCCAGTGCCCTATATCTTGCTGTGGCTGAGCTGGTATCCAAGATGCAGAACAAAGTCCTCTTTACTCTTCCCTCTCCTCTCCTCAAGTAGAAGAAAGGGGTCTCCTTTGAGCCACAATCTGTGCAGCCTGGGGTTGGGGTAGAAGTGGCACAAGCACTCTCTTAGTTGCCTTGGGCGGTGTCTCAGTAGGTCACATGGCTCCCAAGTCCACTGGTTCTGAGCCCAGTTCAGCACTAGGACTCATCTAAAAGTTGCTGTCCTTGTGGCCTAGACTGCCTTTCAAGTTTATTTAAGGTCTTTGCATTTTAGCCCACAGTGGTAAAGCTTGCCAGGACTCAATTTCTGACCATTGGGATTGGCAATTCTCCTCTGGTTAGGGCTGGTTTAAATACTCCTTCAATGTGCAAGTGTCAGCTGAGGTCAGCCTGATTATTTTTGCTTTCTATTGTGACAGGGCAGCACTCAGTTCAATCCAATGTCTCACAATTGCTAAACTATCCCTCTACCAATCATATGGACTCTGTCTCTGCACCATGAAGCCACTGCCCAGATAAAGGGGATGGGTGACATTGGTGATTCAAAACTGTCTTTCCTACTCTCTCCAGTGCTTCTTTCAGTAATCTGAAGTTAAAACCAAGTACTGTGAGTGCTCACCTGATTTTTTTGTTCTTATAAAGGTGCTTTTTTTGCAGATAGTTGATAAATTGGTGTCCTTGTTGGCAGGGAAGATGATCTGTGGAGCCTTCTATTCAGCTATCTTGCTCTGCCTCTCATCCTCAAAATATTTATTTTAATACTATTAACAACACTACATGAGTACACACTGTGTTCAACTCAATATTAGCCAAGATAAAGGGGCAGAGAGAACTTAAAATATGCATAGAAGCTATATCTTCGTCATGGATTACCTTGGTATATATGCTTATGTTAGATATCTTATGCCCAACAAGAGTATATGTCCATATATACAGATAATCTATGAGTATGAATTGGAGAAAATTTGAGATTTCAATAGAAAATTGGCATTAGATGACTCAAGGTTTCCTAGCTTAGAGTAAAAGGAAAGGGATAAAGAATGAATGATCCAAGAGAAGCAGGATTTTAACATGAAATAAATAGAAAGAGGCAAGACCAAAATAAAATAAAATGAACTCATTGAGATAGGCCTAGAAATAGTGAGAGAAAAGACTAGCCCTGTGTTTGCTGAAATTTAGGCATAGTCAGCAATTATGGGGCATTTGCTACACACAGGACTACTGACATTAGGTAAGCTTAAAATGTAGTCATAATTTCACAATAACAAAAAATACATAATATTTTAACTTAATTTATTGTTCACAAAGTTTCACAAATATGTCTATAGCCTGTTCAATGATAATTAATTTGGCCAATAAATCAGATTTTGTATTGATTCAATGTCTCTTATTAGACAATTTCTATAAAGCTTGAAAGTTTTAGCTTTCTTGCTGCCCTTACTTACAAAATATAATTGTGTCATGAATATGAAATATTAGTAGATATTTGTATGAAACTTAGACCCCAAGTTATTTAAAAATATATTTTTCACTTAGGAATGCTTTCATGGTGTATAGGTACCACATTTACTTTATCCAATCCACATTGATGGGCACCTAGATTGCTTCCATACCTTTGCTATTGTGAATAGCCCCAAGATGAACATATTGTTACAATCTTGCCCATCTACCCCCATATTTAAAGAAAAGCTGAAATTAAAAAAACATCAATGTGATTTTTACTCTTGGAAATTTTTGAAAATCTCACAGTGTGCTAGTGTAATAAAAATCATATGGTATATCATATTTATATTATATTTTAATTAATATAGAAAAATATATATGAAATTATTAAAAAGAATGCTTTTGGCACGTTGTCGGTGGCTAAATTGTTGAACATATTATATGCAAAAGTTAGATGGTTACATGTTTACACTACCTGATAGAAATGGATTTTTAATCTACTCTCTGGTTTCTTTTAGTCCCAGGAAATGTTTCTTAATAGTATTTTGCGACATTTAGATATGATGTTTAAATATATCCAAAGAAATGTCATTGATTTCTTTCTCTGATAAGTAAAGAATATTACCAAGAGTTCCAAAAGAATAAAACTCTTGGGAATCAAGCTGTTTGTACCACAATACAGTCTTCTTAAGCAACACTGCTGTCTTATCTTCATTATAAAAAATAACCAAGATATCTCATCTCTGAAGTGATAGGTCATATATAAGAAATTCCTGATAATGAGCCACTTCTTAAGTATGTCATTTGAGCAAGTTGTTTAAAATAATAGAAATGCATCTCCTCCTCATCACTTTAGTCTGTTTTCTTAAAATCATCACACTTGGCTGGTGTGGTGGCTCACTCCTGTAATCCCAGCACTTTGGGAGGCCGAGGCAGGTGGATCACAAGTTCAGGAGTTCGAGACCAGCCTGGCCAATATGGTGAAACCCTGTCTCTACTAAAAATACAAAAATTAACTGGGCGTGGTGGCGAGCACCTGTAATCCCAGCTACTCAGGAGGCTGAGGCAGGAGAATCGCTTGAACCTGGGAGGCGGAAGTGGCAGTGAGCTGAGATCATGCCACTCATTCCGGCCTGGGTGACAGAGCGAGACTTTGTCTCAAAAAAAAAAAAATCATCACACTTACAAAGTCACATGTCCCAGGACATACATGGTCTCATTCCATATATGTATAGAATCATGTTTTGCATTCATCACTTTATTTCGAGCTGTAGTATCTATACCACTATCTTTACCATTACTTTTATGCTTTAATGTACAAGTTTTTCACCATTGACCGACCTTTTTATTTAGGGACTTAGCAAATTATTAGAATTCAAATGGAAAATATAATAAAGTTAAATACTAATAAATTATTTGAATATATACTAGTCTATATAAACTGAATCATATTAAATAAATGTTAGCCAAAAATACTAATTTATATGTATTTCTAACATGTACCTAAGCTTTAGAAATGCAAGAACTACTGAGACTATAGTAGTATTTATTGGGAAAATAGCTTATATTTTATATTTGTAAAATAAATATTTATCAAACTATTAATTTTCTCATTTATATAAATTTGCTATACTTAAATATCTTATGCTATGCTAGTAAAAAATACAACGGAGGAAATAAATCATGATAGTAACTGCCCTCAGGAGCATGCAGTCCTATGAATAAGAGATATAGTTCCATATGAAACAAATGACATTCATTAATTGGGTCTTTAATGATCCCCCTTTGTCATCTTTGCAACATGTTGAACTTGAACTGGATGACTTGTTCTAAGAAAAATATAACCAGACATATAAGCATCAGCAAGGGAAGACATGATTCCTCTTTACCCTTTCTATACCTTTCAGTAAGGAAACCAAAGCATTGTGGTATAGTGGAAAGAACACTAAACTAGAAATATTTTTTTACATTTTGGCCTGACTTTACAAGTTACAGGCTGTGCAACAAGCCCTTTCACCTGTTTGGGGATAATTGTTTTTTTATATGTTGTGTGGTAGCTGGGTTCTGCCAGATACGCTATCTATAGCTTATGCTGTCTATAGTTCTGTGGTCCCTGGATCCCTTGTCTATTCTCTGTGGAAGTTCTTTGTGAAAATATTCATCTCTAGTAGCTGTTCTGCAATGAAAATTATTGAAAAAAAAATGATTCTACTCTTTCTTTTAGTGTGTAAACAGATATTGGTTTTCATCCTTTGAACTAGGGGGTGCGAAATTTTAAACCCTGTTTCCATTAGTTTCAAGAGATAGTTTGTCCTTTATTTTAGGAAGCAACCTCATTACTTCACTGCCAGCTGTGGAGGCTTTCTTGTTTTCCAGCCTTACATTTTGTTTGACATGTGTCAGCTAGGATTTCTAAGACATATGATAGATAATAACTGTTCCTTCCTTTGCAATTGAAATGCCTCCCCATTTATTCATCAGATAATTTACCTAGTTTGTAATGGGTCTCTATTGAGGCTAGCAACAATGTCAATTAATTAAAATGAAACAATCAGGCAATAACAGATAAATGGATGTCAACTCATAAATGTGTGTAATGGGTCAGACTCCAAATCATCACCTTGCACTGGGGTATATGCCCTTGGCTCAATATTTGCTTACTATGAAATTCCCCAGATCTCATTTTCAGTAGTGTAACTTAAGAAGGATTTCCCTGCTGTAAGAAATGAAGAAAAAAAAATGCTCAGGTGTATGCCATTGGTCAGTTCATCAACATGCAGAAATGGTTGAGTTTTGTGTCACCTCACTACCATCTCCTCCCTTGTCATACCCAGAAACAGCTGAGAAGAAAATGTGAAAAAACAGCAAGCTGTTTCTTTAAAAGGATAACAATGGGAGCAGGAGGCTAAGACATAATCTTTCTAACATCTCTTATGCTTATGTGATTGACAAATAGAAGACTGTTAGAAAAAAATCGTGTATTCTATTTTTGTGTTTTTTTTTTTCAGGGTAATATCTCTTTAGAGATGTAAAACGTGTAGAAACCGAATTTCAAGCAAGTTGAAGTGACTTGCTCAATGCACACACTATAAAAGTGACAAAATTAAGGTTTATAACTCAAACTTCCTGAATTCTACTCCAGGGCTTTTCAGCAGACATCATTCAAGTATTGATAATGTTTTATTTCCTATGTGCTAAAGCCCAGGATGTCTTACTTTGATTGTAACACTGAACTGCTATCATCTGCCTACAAGCCACCATAACTTGCCTAAAGCCCAGGTAGACAGAGCTGCTAAAGAATATATTTTAAGCATGTATAAGAACCTACTCCCAAAATATATGGTTTGCCTATGAAGAGAAAAAATTATCTGATCCCCATCTTCAGTGAAGCAGGAAAATTATTTAAACAAACCTTAGCATCATGTATAAAAATTCGACTTCACTATTACAAAGATCAAGATCAGAAGCCTAACTCTGCCACTTGCTGTCAAATTTTGAACAGATCACTTTATCTCTATGAACATCAATTTCTTCATCTGTAAAACAGGAATGACTAACGTGCCCTTCAGAGAGTTATTATCAGGACTGAATAAATTAAATAATGGATGTTAAGCAGTTAGCAAGTATATGCCATATAATGTTTAAGACATGCTAACCACTATTTCTATCAACGCCCTTCACCCTTCATTCAAGTCTCTTCTAAAATGTGTATGTGAACATATATACACACACACACAAACACACCTATATGTGCACAAATATATTTTTGTGTATATAAATATGTCTGTTTATATATATATGCATGTATCCATATATACACGCACACATATGTCTCTTTTGTATCTCCATTGTTGTAAGGTAGGCTTCATAAGAACAGGAATTGTGGCTATATTGTTCATTGTTGTATTTCTAGCATGTACATCAGTGTATTCTCACAGGATAACCATACAGCACATATTTATTTAATGAATGAGTGAGTCAAGTAGTCATTATATGTAGAGAGCCTTTGTGCTAGAAGAAGTGGTAACATAAAAAAGCTAATTATATTGAAATTCACTCTGGACTGTGGATATTTCATAATATTGCTACTCTCCTCAAATATTTGACATCTCCTATTCTATAAAAACCATCTTCAGTAATAGACGGCAATTTATCCTTCTCTGCAATGCTTTCAAAGATTTCACTCTCTTCTGGATTAATACATTCTCCTGATGAAATTTCTTTTTTTGCCATATGTTAAAATGTTTTTAAATTAAACTGAACAATGCTATCCAGCTTGAGTATGGTGAGTAGTTGTTATTCACCTTTTTAGTCGTACTATTATTAATAGTGATGATAGTGATGATGATGATGATGATGAAACTAATAATAATGTGGAATAATAATTCATCTGTATTTAAAGGATTGTAAACAAAAGATTAATAGGGACAATATGCGATACTCAGGTCAAATTTCTGGGTTTTTTCTTTTTTCTTTTTTTTTTTTTTTTTTACTGTCAGTCTAGGTAAAGGATGTTTGCCTGATGCCTAGCTGCCTTCTTTCATCACCCTGCCCGTCTCCACCACACATAAGCACACACACATATAAACACATGATACATCCTACTTCCACGGTATTTCCTGCTATGTTAGGTTCCCATGCCTCTGGAAAGACAGTGAACAAGGGATGTAAAAAGGGCACATACCGTAAGTATAATTTTCACATCATACAGTTAAGCAAATACTAACACACTCTGCAAGGGAAGCCTGTTATTGAAATCTCTTTTCTACAGTTAGACATATTGGAGTTATTTCCTTGATCTTCTGATTTCGTTATGGTTGTCCTTATTTTATTTGAATAGCTCTGTTTCACAATGGTCACACGTAAAGTGGGCGAAGGACATGAACAGACACTTCTCAAAAGAAGACATTTATGCAGCCAAAAAACACATGAAAAAATGCTCATCATCACTGGCCATCAGAGAAATGCAGATCAAAACCACAATGAGATACCATCTCACACCAGTTAGAAGGGCAATCATTAAAAAGTCAGGAAACAACAGGTGCTGGAGAGGATGTGGAGAAATAGGAACACTTTTACACTGTTGGTGGGACTGTAAACTAGTTCAACCATTCTGGAAGTCAATGTGGCGATTCCTCAGGGATCTAGAACCAGAAATACCATTTGACCCAGCCATCCCATTACTGGGTATATACCCAAAGGACTATAAATCATGCTGCTATAAAGACACATGCACACGTATGTTTATTGCGGCATTATTCACAATAGCAAAGACTTGGAACCAAGCCAAATGTCCAACAATGATAGACTGGATTAAGAAAATGTGGCACATATACACCATGGAATACTATGCAGCCATAAAAAATGATGAGTTCATGTCCTTTGTAGGGACATGGATGAAATTGGAAATCATCATTCTCAGTAAACTATCGCAAGGACAAAAAACCAAACACCGCATGTTCTCACTCATAGGCAGGAATTGAACAATGAGAACACATGAACACAGGAAGGGAACATCACACTGTGGGGACTGTTGTGGGGTGGGGGGAGAGGGGAGGGATAGCATTAGGAGATATACCTAATGCTAAATGACGAGTTAATGGGTGCAGCACACCAGCATGGCACATGTATACATATGTAACTAACCTGCACATTGTGCTCATGTACCCTAAAACTTAAATAATAATAAAAAAATAAAAATAAAAAAATAAAAAAATCTTATTTATGACTAGTTTTTTCGGGAGTTTAGGGGTGGGTAGAAATCAGAAAACCAGAGGTCTCCACTCCACTGTAGGAAGTTTGCATAAATTAAAACATATTAAAAAGTTAAATCTACTACTTACCCACAAAATTGAGTAATACATTCCCAAAATGATGTAATAGTATAAGATTTAGCTCTTATTTTGGACCCATAACCCTACTCAATTTTTTTTGAATATCCAAGTGCTGTTAAAAACATCAATTTCCCCACTTTTTAAAGTTTTACTGTATACTAATATTAATGTTCACCTCTCCCAGCTCAACAACTTAAAAGAGCAGTTCTCTAATTGTGAGTCAGCCTGTAGCTCTGACTACAATACAATGAGAAGTTGCGTGATAGACCAACGTAAGCAGATAGCTGGATATCAAGCAATCTAGGTTCTATCCCTATTTCCACCACTAACTTGTGCCACCTTAGACCATATTTTCCTTCCTATATGTAGGTTGCATAATTTGTGAATGTTTATAATAGCTTTTAGTACCTAATTTATCATCAATATTCTAAGATTCTCTGAGAGTCTTTGGTAGCTAAGAAAAGAGTGCTAGTTTGTTTTGCTTTGCCTAATTCTATTCTGTAACAACCTCATTACAAAGCTCATATGGTAGTTTAATTTGAACCCTTGCAACACTGTACCTAGCAAGGAATTACTTGTATCCTAGTTTGAACCATATCAAGGCTTTAAAGTAATGTTTTACTAATTTGACAATCATTCAGTATCTTAAATTTTTTTAGGAAATGTGTGCAGAATTATTACTTAAGTTAATCTTATTGACTAAATTAAATGGGGCACACATACACACTGAAGCTTCAAGTGTTTATGCCATTGATTATTTTAAAAGTTAATGGAAGAATTAGCATGATATTTACCATTCATTTCAAATAACATTTTCCATACAATAAGTGAAGAAAGAGAAGGTTTAAAATAATGGTTTTTCCTTATCCAGGAAGAAGTGGTCTCAGATGCTTGGTATTGAAGACATGGATGTTCTTAGTCCAATTCTCTTCTTAAAAGGATATAGAAGACAGTTGACTCTTTCTTATACATACACTCACCTGAATCTGAAGAATGAGCAAGAAACTGCCAAAAAGAACTCTGAGTAACCATATGCCTTCCTTCTGTTTGTCTACTATGCAAGACTATTCCATAGCATATTAAGATGTTTCCTCCAAACTAGCAAGTAGGATCTAGATTTAATCTTCACCTATTCAATACCGATTCTACAAAAGCATAGAGGTGAACAGAGTGCTGGGACCTACAGTGTCATTTCTTCCCCCATTACCTTAATGAAGGTAGCCAGTTTGCTTACTTCACTTTTGCTCTTGGATATTGACAACTGGCTGTCTTCTTCTTCAGGTGGTCAGGTGCTAGTTGTTACTCAGTGAATCCCCAGTTCTCTAGGCTTCTCTAAGAGATAGCCAAGACTTGTTTTCAGTCACCAATGCCTTTAATCAAACTCCCTTAAATAGCAACCCAGTTTTTACCACATGCCAAAGTCTATCACTGACAGAAATCTTAATGTTTCATCTAACCCACATCTCCCTCAGAACTTTGCTAAAATGCCATTTTTTTCTGTGATTACTTCCTGTTTATTTTTCTCCATAGCTTTCTTCACCTTATGACCTATAATATAATGTACTAATTATGTTTGTTTTTGCTTTTCCTACACTAGTACATGAGCTCTAATAAGGCAGAGGTTTTTGCCTGTATACTTCACTGATATATTCTTGGAACACAGAAGACTACCAGGTATATAGAAAGTGCTCATAAAAATTTGTTGAATTAATTAATCTAGCACAATTGATTTTATATCACACCTTTTTGATGTTGACAGTTATCTGAATTAAATAAATTTGATCCATACCTCCTTGTATTTCTGATAGAGTTTTAATGACTGGTCCTACCTCTTACAGATGAGGTCATCTCCCTTCATGTTCATAGTCTTCATGCTTTAGTAGCAGAGATTTATCTTGGTTCTCCCCTTCTTTTCTCAGAAGTGTCCTGAATACTTCACATATCACTCTAGTGGAGAAGAATCCAGGAATGGCCACGTTACAACACACATATTTTATGTCTCACAAAACCTGTCAATAAACTCACATTTTTGTAAAGCTTTTTGAAATTTGTTTCATTCAATTTTTTGACTTTTCTCTGTACCATATTTTATCTTTCTCTCTTTATTTGAACACACACACTGGTACCCACAGGTGCATGTGGCCTCTTTTTTTTTTTAAGTTTATACATACACTTTCTCTTCTTGAAAACAGATAGCAAGTTTTCTTGAGGAGATTGCTTACTTATTATAGGGACTCTCCTACCCCTGTCTTACATCCCCAAATGGATTTAGTTCTCCCCAAACTATGCAAAGTCACCTAATTAAATCAAAGCCATCGTATTTCTAAGAAATATTATCTACCATGTGTTTCCAAAAGAAAAATGATCTGGAGAGCTATGAAATTTGGCATTCAAAGATCAGGATCAGAAGAGAGAATCTTCAGGATGTTGGAAAAATGAGAACACAAGTGTCATTTTTCCTTGTGTTTTTATTGGAAGCTTGATGGGGACTTTGGCTACATCTGTGCTGACTGCGTAAGCACATACAAGAACAATGTGTACTTTCTCAGCTGAGTGGCTTTTTAATGTGCAGTTTCCTGCAGTGATTCTGCTTAAGCAAGGCCTTAGAAAAGATGAGGAACAGCTAAAGAACAAAACACACAGCATGTTACTCTGTGGCCTCATCAAAGGTATCTCAATTTAGAAGGTAAATTACAAGCTAAAAAAATCTGTGATTTGTATTCTTTCAAAGAAAGTAACAGAAAACTCAAGCAACTTTTTACATAACTTTTTCCCCAAAACACTCAAGTAATACAAAAACTAAGAAGTTCTGGAAAAGGGCCCATTTACTACTTCTAGCCTTCCTACCTTCAGTAGTTTGTCATGTAATGAAGGGGCCTATACCTCCTCACCTCCGTGGTGTTATGTTCAGCCATTGCTACACATGGTAAACTTGTTTTAGCCCCCAGGTGTTACAGTTTCAATAAATACTACCTGAAATTTCTATATGGAAAAATCTATTTTTCTAAAATCTTTCCCAGGTTTTCAGCATTCCTAATACCAGATCAAGTTCAGCATTCATTACATACTTTGCACAGAATCAGTATATCATGCCCTACTCAAATGATGCAGCCCTGGTGTGGAATATGGTGAATCTGACTGTATTACCCCCACTTTTTTGTCTTCTTTGGGGCTTTCTAATTCAAACATCAAGGCATTTGTAGCTTTGAATCTCTAAAAAGAGTGGCTAAAACTCTATCCCTTTTCCTTCTGAGACTCCACGCTTCTATCCAAATCATTCTTACACTTTTCCTGCATCTTCCAAGGTCTGGGGTGAACGCATTCAAAATGTTTGGTAACATGCTATCCTGAAAACTGTGTGTGCCTAGGTGTTAGTATATCACTAGCAAATAGAGTGTAGATACGTATATGACAGAATTAAGAAATATCCCTCTCTGTTTTCCCTCTATATATGTGTATGTGTGTGCATTTGACAATAGATTTGTATCATTATTATATAAAGAACTCTTACAAATAATAAAAACAAATTCAAATAAAAATGAGCAAAAGACTTGGACAGACACTTGAATAAGTAGAAATAGAAGTGGCCAATAAAAACAAGAAAATGTAAAATTAGCATTGATAATTATAAAAATTCAAGTTAAATACACAATGATATAGCGCTACATCCACTGGAATAGCTACAATTTAAAAGAATAACAACATTCAATTTTAGAGAGTTGGAGAGCTGGTAGATCTCTTGTATATTCCTGGTGGGAGTGCAAAATGGCACAACTTCATGACTAAAGAAACATGAAAACATGTGCCTACACAAAAATTTGTACAAAGATGTTTATAGCCACTCAGTCATAACAGAAACATGTTGAAAATTATCCATCTATCAGCTCCTTTAAGCACTTCTCTGTATTGGTTTCTCTAGTTATACATTCATCTAAATTTTCTTAAGAAAATGTGGCACATATACACCATGGAATACTATGCAGCCATAAAAAATGATGAGTTCATGTCCTTTGTAGGGACATGGATGAAATTGGAAATCATCATTCTCAGTAAACTATCGCAAGGACAAAAAACCAAACACCGCATGTTCTCACTCATAGGTGGGAACTGAACAATGACAACACATGGACACAGGAAGGGGAGCATCACACTCTGGGGACTGTTGTGGGGTGGGGGGAGGGGGGAGGAATAGCATTAGGAGATATACCTAATGCTAAATGACTAGTTAATGGGTGCAGTACACCAGCATGGCACATGTATACATATGTAACTAACCTGCACATTGTGCACATGTACCCTAAAACTTAAAGTATAATAATAATAAAATAAAATAAAATAAAGAAAATTACCCATCTATTTATCAGCAAAAGAATAAATAAAAAACTGTAGAACCTCTACACATAAACTCCTATTCAACAACCAAAAAGAGACTACTGAGAACTGCAATGACATGAATGAATCTAATAAACACTATACTCAGTTAAAGAAGCCAGACCCAAAATAGTCACCACCATATGATTCCATTTTTTCAAATTCTATCTATGAAAATATAACTCAGAAAAGTGATTGCCTCTGTGAGGTGCAGGGGACACAAGATAACTTTCTACGACGATGGCAATGTTCTGCATCTTGATTGGGGTGTTGGGTGTTAGGTGTAGACATTTGTCAAAACTAATCAAAGGGTGCATTTAAGATCTGTGCATTTTACTGAATGTAATCATAACTCAAATACATTTTTTAAAAAAATGTTATAACCAAAGTTGATTAGATATTAGCCTGAACGAAGTTTAGATACTGATTTTCATTTCTAAAGCTATACACAGTGGCCTTGCTAATTTCTATCTTAAATTAATTCCAAAATATAAGAGTCACACAGAAGAACGAATAGTCAATTGTAATATGAAAAGGTGAGCAAACTTCTTTACATATAATACACGTGGAAAATTTTCTTTTCTTTAAAATAAAACTGGAAAGTAGATCCTTATGATAGTTTCATATCTGATAAATATTGAAAATAAAATGTTAACCTATTCATTTATCAGGAAAACATATTTTTTGGAAGTACAATTAAAATCAAGGGAAGTTTTTTTCAATGTCTTTTTCCAAAGAACATCTGCCCACAGGTGAATCGCCATTCTCCCCCATGAAGACAAAACACTGCCACCACTGTTGCAGCTATACTTTTCCAGTTAACTCAAGTATCTAAAGTCCCACTGAAAATTTCATATCACAAGACAGCATAATATATAAAATATGTAAAATCAGTGTTACTCAAGTTGAAGAGTATGTGAGAAGTCTGAGGTTCATCCCTAGGTGGTCCTTTTGTGCCACTCCTCCCCAACCGACAGCTATACCTGAAGACACTGATTTCTTTGTCCAACTCTGAGGCACGACTTTAAAAATCACTGACCAATTCAAAGATGGGTATTCATAATAAAATGAGTATTCCTTTGGGCATAAAATTTATACACTTACGCTCTGAAAGCTGTTTAGCCACAAGAATCATTAGCAGGGTTAAGAAATATGTGTATGGGACTTATGAGTCATATAACAGTACATTAAAGAAGAGGAATAAAGACAGAAATGTGAGATGGAAATAATGGGAAGAGAGAGGGGAGAGATAAGCCAAAATAATGGGAAGCTTCTGGTGGTAAGCTTTAGATTGTTACTGCCAGTAACTGTTGATGAAGTACTAGTATATTAGATTTTTGACATATGTGCAAAGAATTTTTCTTTTATTTTCTTCTGAGCCTCAGTCTGGAGTATTTTATTCTTCAGGAGACTCTGGTGGCATGGCTATGTGGAGAACACCTGATTTAGATCAAGAGACAAGCCTAAATACTAGCCCTCAATTTCATGGAAAAAAATCAATTAATAAAAAAATTAACTGGTGTTTGGCTTCCAGAATATTAATTATCTCAGAGGCTCTGTAGGTCTGAGATAGATGGGTAAGATATACTACAAGTTGAAAGTAGATAAGAGACTTCTGAATGATAAAAGTGACAATGGGTGAATGAGTAAAGAGTAAATTGTCACCTTTATAAAGAATGTCCTGGAAGCTCCAGGGGCTAACATGTCTCTCTGAGCTGACTCCCTTCAGGTCTCTAAAAGAAAGCCCCACACAAGGTCAACCTAAAGCCAGAATTTATTTATTCTGTTAACTCATTCCCTTTAACCACCCCCTAAAAACCCTCTTAATACTGATGTTCCAGCACCTGAGTCAGCTCTAGCCTGAACTGAGAAGTCTGCAAAGTTTATTTTGCAGATCCTTTTCTGTAGACCTCTTTGAGTGTTCCTCATCTCCTTTCGTGCCCATTTTATTTTCTATGTTCGTGCTATTAATATGAAGAACATATTTCCATCAGTAGCATATCTTATTATAACAACTACTATTGTTCGTAATAAGTCTTAAATATAACGGTGGGATGCTTGTTTACAGTTTCAAAATTCTCTCTCTCATAAGAACTTAATCTCACAGATTATAATCAGTACCTTACTCTAGTAAGTCCTTATTCAGCAATACCTGACTCCCTTAATTTTTCTCCACTTATCTTTCTCATTAAAATATAACTGCATTCTTTGTACAGAGCCAAACTCTCTGTAGAGTGAGTGTTGATGTTCATTTGGTAATGAGATGAACTAACATATCTCCTTTGGTAAGCAGCAACAAATTAAAGTGCTGTTAAACATGCCAGTTATGTACCTAGACAAGCAGATGACAATTCAAGTTTCACTATGATTCATTTACTATCTGACTTTAGGAAATGTATTAAGATATTAATCATCTCTGAGCCTAAGTTTCCTTGTGTATGAAGTGTGAATCATGAACAAATCCCCAAGCCAACTCAACTTAATAAAGTGAGCACTAAGAGGATTAAATAGATAATGGATTTAAACAACTTATAGCATAGAACAGCAGCTATCATTTACTAAAATATTATTATTATTATTATTATTATTATTATTATTATTATTTTGAGAAGGAGTTTCACTCTTGTCACCCAGGCTGGAGTGCAATGGAGTGATCTTGGCTCACCGCAAATTCTGCCTCTCAAGTTCAAACGATTTTCCTGCCTCAGCCTCCTGAGTAGCTGGAATTACAGGCACCCGCCACCACACCTAGCTAATTTTTGTATTTTGGGTAGAGATGGGGTTTCACCATGTTGGCCAGGCTGGTCTTGAACTGCTGACCGCAGGTGATCCCCCGACCTTGGCCTCCCAAAGTGCTGGGATTACAGGCGTGAGCCATGGTGCCCAGCCAATCTTACTTTTAATATTATTAATTGAATGCACATTTTTAAAATTCTTGGCTATTAGGCTCTGGGAAAATATAAATTGAGTCCTTTCACATTCTCATATCAAAATATGCAGGCAGCTGTATCATGTACTCAGATAGAAGGTTGGTCTTCATGGAAACTAGAAGACAAAAATTAATTTGGAAAATGCTTGGGTTCCTCAGAGTGAATTTTTCTGAAGCATAACGGCCCCCGTAGCTAAAGTAACAATCATGCACTCAGCAAACATTACTTAAGCATATTCTAACATAATGGATACTATTCTAGGAACTATGTACACAGTAGACCGTGTGGTGCCTCTGAAGAGCTCACAATTTTCATAGAGGATACATAGGGATATGTGTAAGTAGTGAGGAAATGAATTGAAATCAACTTGGGGAACAGTTGGAGGCTTTTTGGAGAAGCTGGCATTTGAACTGGTCCTAGA
Organism: Gorilla gorilla gorilla; assembly: GCF_029281585.2. Classification (NCBI taxonomy): domain Eukaryota; kingdom Metazoa; phylum Chordata; class Mammalia; order Primates; family Hominidae; genus Gorilla; species Gorilla gorilla. The sequence goes on from NC_073247.2 coordinate 133,756,926, forward strand.
AGAATGAATAATAAAGAGTCCAACAGACAAATAAAAACAAGGTTATTGCTAATTTATGGGGGGTGGGGGGATTGAGGTGGTATCTATTTTTAAGTCTTTATTATAGCCCAAGGCAACATATAATCTTTTAAGTAATTCAACATCAAGATGGCATAAGCAATGGTGATTGTTTCTTTTGAATATGCATATAGATCTATCTGGCTGTGGATGGGTTTCTTCCATGAAATTTTGCATAGTTTTCCAGGGAACTATTAGGTATTCTACATTGTCCATGCTTTTTTAGGGGAGGCTTTTCTTACCTCTTTAAATTCTATTTTGTAAATCATCACAGTTGGAATGTGAGGATGTGTTAACCCTAATGGAGGGTCCGAGTGAGAATATGATACTAAATTTCCGGTGGACCATTAAACAAAGGAAGTTGCAGAATATTATTTCCTAGAAAGCTGGCCAATCCTGGTGGTGAATTGATGAATTACACCAATCTAAATTTCAATTTAGGGTGGGGGAGGCAGATTAAGATGGCCAAATAGAAGGCTCCACTGATTGTCTTCCCCATAGGAATGCCAAATATAATAACTATCTACTCAAAAAAGTACTTTCATAAGAACAAAAAATCAGGTGAGTGATCACAGTGCCTGGTTTTAACTTCATATTGCTGAAAGAGGTACTGAAGAGGGTATGAAAGACAGTCTTGAATTTCCAACACCACTGCTCCCATTCCTGATTACTGGCCATGTTGGATGGAGAGAGAATCTGTTTGGTCGGGAAGAGCACAGCGATTGTGGGAGTTTGCATTGGAACACTGTGATGCCAACACTGGGTAGAACTCAACTGATACCCATAGAGGGAGCATTTAAGACGTTCTAGCCAGAGGGCAAACACCCATCCCAATGATCGAAACTTGAGTTTTAACAAACCTCATCAGTGTGGGCTAAAGTGCTCTGGGATCCTAAAGAAACTTGAAAGGCATTCTGGGCCACAAGGACTGCAACTCTTAGGCAAGTCTTAGTGCTATTCTAGGCTTGGAGCCACTGGACATGAGGCTCATGGTACCTATTCAGACACCAGCTAGGGCAACTAAAGGAGTACTTGTGCCATCCATCCCATGACACTAGTCAGTGCAGCTCTCAACTTCAAAAGAGGCTGCTTCTTGCTGCTTGAGAAGAGGAAATGGGGGAGTAAAGAGGTCTTTGTTTGGAGACTTGGTTACTAGCTCAGCCCCAGCAGGACAGAGCACTGGGCAGAGTTGTGAGGCTGCCATTCCAGGCCCTAGCTCCCAGATGTCATTTTTAGACAAAGCATGGGCCAGAAGGGAACATGTTGACTTGAAGGGAAGGACCTAGTCCTGGCAGGACTCATAATCTGCTTACCAAAGAGCCCTTGGGCCATGAATAATCAGCAGCAGTAACTAGATAGTACTCACCCTTGGCCCTGAAAGAGACTGACATGTGCTGGCTTCAGGTGTAGCCCAACACATTCCCAGCTGCAGTGGCTATGAAGAGATACCTTCTGCTTAAGAAAAGCAGAAGGAAGAGTAAGGGGGACTTTGTCTTGCATTTTGGGTACCAGCTCGTCCACAGTAAGTTAGAGCACCAAGTGGGCTCGTGGGGTCCTGGATTCGAGGCCTTGGCTCTTGGATAACATTTTTGAACTGGCCCTGGGGCAAAGCAGAGCCCACTGGCATGAAGGGCGAGGCCCAGGCCTGGCAACATTAATCACAAGCCAACTGAAGAGCCCTTGGGCCTTAAGTAAGCATTGGCAGTGGCCTGATGGTACTGTCTGTGGGCCTGTATTGGCAGTTGAAACAGGGAGGGAAACCTCTGCCTGGGGAAAGGGGAAGGAGAAATGGGAAGGAATTTGTCTTGTGAGTTGAGTGCCTGGTCAGCCTCAGTAGAATGGAGCACTAGGAACATGTCTATGGTTTCTGACTCAAGGTCCTGGCTCCTGGATGGCATCTCTGAAACTGTCCAGGGCCCAGGGGTTCCTGCTGCCCTGAAGAGAAAAACATAATCCTGGCTGACTTCACCTACTGCTGCTTATAGAGCCTTAGGGCCTTGAGTGAACATAAGCATTAGCCATGTATTGGTTACAGTGAACCTTGGACAAGACCCAGTGCTGTGCTGGTTTCAGGTCTGACTCGTATCAGTGCAAATGGTGATGACAACAGAGGTGCTTGTGTCAACACTTCCCCAACTACAGTTAGCCCAGCACAAAGAGAGACTTAATTTGCTTAAGAGAAAGTAAGGGAAGAGAAAAAGAGTCTCTGCTTGGTAATCCAAATAATTCTTCTGGATCTTATCCAAGGCCACCAAGGTTGTAATTCTATGAGTCTACAATAAACACAGCATTCCTAGGCTTGGGGTACCCCCCAGTGCAGATATGGCTGCAGTGACCAGAAACTTAGATAATAACACTCAAGTTACTTCCAATATATGAAAAGCTTTCCCAGGACAGCTGGGTAAAAACAAGCTCGAACTGTAAAGACTACAATAAGTACCTAATTCTAGAATGTCCATACACCAGTGAACATCCACAAGCATCAAGACCATCCAGGAAAACATAGTCTCACCAAAGGAACTAAATAAAGCACAAGGGATCAATCCAGAAGAGACAGAAATATGAAAATTTCAGACAGAAATCTTTAAAGAGCTGTTTTCAGGAAACTTAATAACATTTAAGATAACGCAGAGAAGAAGTTCAGAAGTCTACCAGATAAATTTTAAAAAGATTGAAATAATTAAGATGAATCAAGGAGGAATTTGGAGTTGAATATTGCAATTGACATACTGAAGAATGCATCAGAGTCTCTTAATAGAATTGATCAAGGAGAAGAAAGAATTAGTGACCTTGAAGACCAGAAATGTGAAAATATGCAGTCAGAGGAGACAAAAGAAAAAACAATAAAAACATGAAGCATTCCTGTAAGATCTATAAAATAGTCTCAAAAGGGAAAATCCAAGAGTTACTGGAATTAAAGAGGAGGTAGAGAGAAGAAGAGTAGAAACTTTACTTGAATGAATAACAGAGATTTTCCCAAACCTACAGAAATATGTCAGTTCTAAGCACAAGAAGGTTAGAGCACATCAAGCAGATTTAACCCAAATAAGACTACCTCAAGGCATTTCATAATCAAACTCCCAAAGGTTAAAGATACAAAAAGTATCCTAAAAGAATCAAGGAAAAGAAACAAATAACATACAACGGAGCCTCAATATTTCTGGCAGCAGACTTTTCAGTGGAAACCTTACAGTCCAGGAGAGAATGGCATAATATATTTAAAGTGGTGATAAAAAAAATTACACTAGAATAGTATACCTGGTGAAAATATACTTTGAACATGAGAGAGAAATAAAAAGTTTCCAGGCAAACAGAAGCTCAGGGGTTTAATTAACACCAGACCTGCCCTACAGGAAATATTAAAGACATTTCTTCAATCTGAAAGAGAAAAAATGTTAACGAGCAATAAAAAATCTTCTAAATGTACAAAACTCAATGGTAATAGTAAGTTTACAGAAATATACAGAATATTATAACATTATAATTGTGGTTTGTATACTACTAATCTTAAGTAGAAAGATAAAAAGATGAACTAAAAATAAAAATAACAACTTTTTAAGGCATTGACTGTACAATCAGATATAAATAGAAACAAACAAAATTTTTAAAAAACAAGGGGATAAAGTTAAATTGTAGAGTAATTATTAGTTTTCTTTTGGGTGATTGTTTGTCTCTTTATTCTATTGTTTAAGTTGTCATCAGTTTAAAATAACAAGCTGTAAGATAGTGTTTGAAAGCCTTTTGGTAGCCTCAAATTAAAAAAAAACATACAAATACACAAAAAATAAAAAGCAATAAATTAATCATATCACCAGAGAAAATTACCTTCACTGAAAGGAAAACAGGAAGGAAGAAAAGAAGGAAAAGAAGACAACAAAACAACCAGAAAACAAATTTTGTATTTTCAATTTTATTTAGTTGTGCTCTGATATTTGATATTTCTTTTTCTCCTTGGTTTAGGTTTGGTCTGTTTTTGTTTCTCTAGTTCATTGAGGTGTGTCATTATGTTGTCTATTTGTGCTCTTTCAGGCTTTTTTGTTGTAGGCTTTTAATGCTATGAACTTTCTTCTTAGCACTGCTTTTGCTGTATCCCAGAGGTTTTGATAGGTTGTGTCAGTATTATCATTCAGTTCAAAGAACTTTTTAATTTCGATCTTGATTTCATAGTTGAACCAATGATCATTCAGGAGCAGGTTATTTAATTTCCATTTATTTGCATGGTTTTAAGGGTTCCCTTTTGAGGTGATTTCCAGTTTTATTCCACTGTGGTCTGAGAGAGTACTTGGTATAGTTCGGCTGTGTCCCCATCCAAATCTCATGTTGAATTCCCATGTGTTGTGGGAGGGACCCAGTGGGAGGTAATTGAATCATGGAGGCAGGACTTTCCCATGCTGTTCACATGATAGTGAATACGAGTCACGAGATCCGATGGTTTTATAAACAGGAGTTCCCCTGAACAAACTCTCTCTCTTTGCTTGCTGCCATCCATGTAAGTCATGACTTGTTCCTCCTTGCATTTTGCCATGATTGTGAGACTTTCCCAGCCATGTGGAACTATAAGTCCATTAAATCCCTTTCTTTTATAAATTGCCCAGCCTGAGGTATGTCTTTATCAGCAGCATGAAGGCAAACTAATACAGAAAATTGATACCAGTAGAGTGGGGCAGTGTTGAAAAAAATCCCCAAAATGTGGAAGTGACTTTGAAATTGGGTAACAGGCAGAGGTTGGAACACTTTGGAGGGCTCAGAAGTAGATAGGAAAATGTTGGACAGTTTGGAACTGCCTAGAGACTTGTTGAATGGCTTTGAACAAAATGCTAATAATTTGGACAATGAAATCCAGGCTGAGGTGGTCTCAGATGGAGATGAGGAACTTGTTTGGAACTGGAGCAAAGGAGCCAAATGTTAGTCACCAAGACAATGGGGAAAATTTCTCCAGAGCATGTCAGAGGCCTTTGCACCATCCCCTCCCATCACGGACCCGGAGGTTTAGGAGAAAAAAAAATGTTTTTGTGGGCTTGGCCTAGGGTATCTCTGCTCTGTACAGCCTAGGGACTTGGTGCCCTGTGTCCCAGCTGCTCCAGCAGTGGCTAAAACAGGCCAAAGTACAGCTTGGGCTATTGCTTCAGAGGGTGGAAGCCCCAAGCCTTAGGGGCAGCTTCCATGTGGTGTTGAGCCCGTGGGTACACAGAAGTCAAGAATTGAGGTTTGGAAACCTCTGCCTAGATTTCAGGGGATGTATGGAAATGCCTGGATACCCAGGCAGAAGTTTGCTGCAGAGGTGGGGCCCTCATGGAGAACCTCTGCTAGGATAGTGCAGAAAGAAAATGTGGGGTCAGAGCCCTAACACAGAGTCCCTATTGGGGCACCACCTAGTGGAGCTGTGAGAAGAGGGTCAACACCCTCTAGATCCCAGAATGGCAGATCTACCAACAGCTTGCACTGTGCATGTGGAAAAGCCACAGACACTCAATATCAGCCTGTGTAAGCAGCCAGGAGGGAGGCTGTATTCTGCAAAGCCACATGGGTGGATTCACCCAAGACCATGGGAACCCACCTCTTGCATCAGTGTGACCTGGATGTGAGACATGGAGTCCAAGGAGATCATTTTGGAGCTTTAAGATTTGACTGCCCCACTGGATTTCAGACTTGCATGGGGCCTTGCAGTCCCTTTGTTTTGGCCAATTTCTCCCATTTGGAATTGCTGTATTTACCCATTGCCTGTACTCCCATTGTATCTAGGATGTAACTACTTGATGTAACTTTTGATTTTACAGGCTCATAGGTGGAAGGGACTTGCCTTGTCTCAGATGAGACTTCGGACTGTGTACTTTTGAGTTAATGCTGAAATAAGTTAAGAATTTGGGAGACTGTTGGGAAGGCATGATTGGTTTTGAAATGTGAGAACATGAGATTTGGGAGGGACCAGTGGCAGAATGATATAGTTTGGTTGTGTTCCCACCCAAAACTCATCTTGAATTCCCACATGTTGTGGAAGGGGCTCTGTAGGAGGTAATTGAATCATGGGGGCAGGTCTTTCCCATGTTGTTTTCATAATAGTGAATGAGTCATGAGATCTGATGGTTTTATACAGAGGACTTCCCTTGAACAACCTGTCTCACTTTGCCTGCTGCCATCCGTATAAGATGTGACTTGCACCTCCTTGCCTTCAACTGTGATTGTGAGGCCTCTCCAGCCATATACAAAATGTAAGTCTATTAAACCTCTTTCTTTTGTAAATTTCCAGTCTTGGGTATATCTTTATCAGCAGAATAAAAATGAACTAACAGAGTACTTGATATAATTCTGATTTTCTTAAATTGATCGAGACTTGTTTGTGGCCTATCAAACTATCTTGGAGAATGTTTCATGTGCTAATGAATAGAATGCATATGCTGCAGTTGTTGGATAATATATTCTGTAAATACCTGTTAACTCCATTTATTCTAGGATATAGTTTAAGTCCATTCTTTCTTTGCTGACTTTCTGTCTTGATGACTGGTCTAGTGTTGTCAGTGGAGTACTGAAGTCCTCCACTCATATTGTGTTTCTGCCCATCTAATTTTTTAGGTCTAGTAGTAATTGTTTTATAAATCAGGGACCTTCAGTGTTAGATGCATATATACTTAGAATTGAAAGATTTTCCTTTTTGGCTATTCCTTTTATCATTATATAATGTCCCTCTTTGTATTTTTAAACTTTTGTTACTTTAAAATTTGTTTTGACTGATATAAGCATAGCTGCTTGTGCTTGCTTTTGATGTCAATTTGCATGAAATATGTTTTCCACCCCTTTACCTTAAGTTTATGTGAGTCCTTATGTGTTAGGTGAGTGCCTTGAAGACAGAGGATACTTGGTTGGTGAATTCTTATTCATTCTGCAATTCTGTATTTTCTAAGTAAAGCATTTAGGCTATTTACATTCAATAGCATTGAGATGTGGGGTACTAGTTTATTTGTTGTTCTAGTTGTTGCGTGAATATGTGTTTTTTTTTCATTGTGTTATAGTTTTATATGTCCTATGAAATTTGTGCTCTAAGGAGGTTCTATTTTGGCGTATTTTGGGGATTTGTTTCAAGATTTAGAGCACCTTTTAGCAGTTCTTGTAGTCCTGGCTTGGTAGTGCCAAACTTTCTCAGCATTTGTTTGTCTAAAAAAAGACTATATCTTTTCTTCATTTATGAAGCTTAGTTTTGCTGGATACAAAATTATTGACTGATAATTGTGTTTATTTTTTAATGAAGCTAATGATAGGACTCAAATTTCTTCTAGCTTTTAGGATTTCTGCTGATAAATCTGCTGGTAATCTGATAGGTTTTCCTTTATAGGTTACCTGAAGCTTTTGCCTCACAGCTCTTCAGATTCTTTTCTTCATCTTGACCTTAGATAGCTTCATGACTATATCCCTAGGTGATAATCTTTTTGTCATGAATTTTTCAGGTATTTTTTGGGTTTCTTACATTTGGATGTATAGATCTTTAGCAAGGCCAGGGAAGTTTTTCTTGATTATTCTCTCAAATATGCTTTCCAAACTTTTGGATTTCTCTTTTTTCTCAGGAACACCAATTATTGTTAGGGATACAGCAATGGCAGTGCTAAGAGGAAATTTCATAGACTTAAGTGCCTACATCAAAAAGTCTGGAAGAGTACAAATAGACAATTTAGGGTCATACCACAAGGAACTAGAGAAATAAGAACAAACCAAACCCAAACCCAGCAGAAAAAAAGAAATAACCAAGATCAGAGAACAAAGTGAAATTAAAACAAAAAAAAATACAAAAGATAAATGAAACGAAAAGCTGTTTTTTTCAAAAAGATAAATAAAATTGATAGATCATTAGCAAGATTAACCAAGAAAAAAAGAGAGAAGATCCAAATAAGCTCAACTGGAAACAAAATCGGAGATATTACATGTGACACCACAGAAATACAAAAGACCATTCAAGGCTACTATGAACACCTTTATGTGCATAAACTAGAAAACCTAGAGGAGATGGATAAATTTCTGGATATATACTACCCTCCTAGCTGATACCAGAAGGAAGTAGAAACTCTGAACAGACCAATAACAAGCAGTGAGATTGATAATTAATAAAATACCAACAGAAAAAAGTGCAGGACAAGATGGGTTCACAGCTGAATTCTATCAGATATTCAAATCCTACTGACACTATTCCAGAAGATAGAGAAAGGGGGAATCCTCTCTAAATTATTCTATTTAGCCAGTATCACCCTAATACTAAAACCAGGAAAGGACATAACAAAAAATGAAAACTACCGACCAATATCCCTAATAAACATAGATAGGAAATCTTTAACAAAATGCTAGCTAATCGAATGCAACAGCATATCAAAAAGATAAGCCACCATGATCAAGTGGGTTTCATACCAGGGATGCAGGGATGGTTTAACTTATGCAAGTCAATAAATGTGATATACCACATAAACAGAGTTAAAAACAAAAATCACATGATCATCTCAATAGATGTAGAAAAAGCATTTGACAAAATCCAGCATCTCTTTATGATTAAAACTCTTAGCAAAATCAGCACACAAGGGACATACCTCAATGTAATAAAAGCCAACTATGACCAACTCACAGCCAACATAATATGGAACAGGGAGAAGTTGAAAGCATTCTCTCAGAGAACTAAAACAAGGACAAGGATGCCCACTCTCACCACTTCTATTCAACATAATACTGGAAGTCCTAGCCAGAGCAATCAGATAAGAAAAAGACATAAAGGGCATCTAAATCGGTAAAGAGGAAGTCAAACTGTCATTGTTTGCTTATGATATGATTGTATAGCTAGAAAACCATAAAGACTCATCCAAAAAGCTCCTAGAATTGATAAATGAATTCAGCGAAGTTTCAGGATACAAAATTAAGGCACACAAATCAGTAGCTATGCTATACACCAACAGCGACCAAGCTGAGAATCAAATCAAAAACTCAACCCCATTTACAACAGCTGCAAAAAAAAAAATACTTAGGAATATACCTAACAAAGGAGGTGAAAGGCCTCTACAAAGAAATCTACAAAGCACTGCTGAAAAACATCATAGATGACACAAACAAATGTAAACACATTCCATGCTCATGGGTGGGTAGAATCAATATTGTGAAAATGACCATACTGCCAAAAGCAATCTACAAATTCAATGCAATTCCCATCAAAATATCACCATCATTCTTCACAGGACTAGAAAAATCCATCCTAAAATTCATATGGAACCAAAAAAGAGCCTGCATAGCCAAAGCAATACTAAGCAAAAAGAACAAATCTGGAGGCATCACATTACTTGACTTCAAATTATAAATAAATTATATTTTACTTGACTTCAAATTATAAATAAAACAGCATGGTACTGGTATAAAAAGAGGCACATAGACCAATGGAACAGAATATTTAACCCAGAAAAAACCCAAACACTTAACAGCCAAGTGATCTTTGGCAAAGCAAACAAAAGCATAAAGTGGGGAAAGGACACCCTATTTAACAAATAGTGCTGGGATAATTGGTAAGCCACATGTAGGAGAATGAAACTGGATTCTCATCTCACACCTTATACAAAAATCAACTCAAAATGGATCAAAGATTTAAATCTAAGCCTGAAACTATAAAAGTTTTAGAAGATAACACCGGAAAAACCCTTCTCGTATATATATGAAGGAATACTATTCAGCCATATAAAGGAACAAATTAATGGCATTTGCAGGAACCTGGATGGAACCAGAGACTGTTATTCTAAGTAACTCAGGAATGGAAAAACCAAACATCCTGTGTTCTCACTCATAAGTGGGAGCTAAGCTATGAGTATGCAAAGGCATAGGAACGATACAATGTACTTTGGAAACTCAGGGGAAAGGGTAGGAAGGGAGTGAGGGATAAAAAACTACAAATTGGGTTCAATGTATACTGCTCGGGTCATGGGTGCACCAAAATCTCACAAATCACCACTAAAGAACTTACTCATGTAACAGAATACCACCTCTTCCCCAAAAACCTATGGAAATAATTTTTTAAGTCATTTAAAAAATTATTCACAAAAAGCTTGAGGCAGTATTGCAAAATAAGATTTTTTAAATGTAAAATTTCTTAGTTAAATCATTACACTACGAATGAGGATAAATAAAAAAAATACATAACTCAAAGCATAAAGATTGGGTGAGTCAGACATTGGCTCTCATAATAGCAAGTCTGTCCCCTGTGCTCTTTAGTCTCTTACGAGTATAACTAAAGAGATGCACGAAAAGTCGTATTCTGCAACTTGAAGCAGATTATTATGAATGTTGGGACATAATTGTCTTGTTTCTCAATGCAAATGTTAGTGTAAAAAATTACAGAAATAGGTCTAGGGACAATTATTCAGACCATCTTCTGCTGTCCAATACGGTAGCCACTAGTCACATGTGGTTGTTTAAATTTATGTTTATTACAATTAAATTAAATTTTAAAATTCAATCGTTAGTGAGACTAGGCACTTTTCAAATGCTCAATAGCCACATGTGGCTAAAAGCTACTACATTGGACAGCACATATATAGAATATTTCCATCCATTGAACATTTCTTCCATTGAAGAAAATTCTATTGAAAAGTGCTGAGCATGTTGTTTTCTTTTTCTTTTGTCTTTGATGTGATGGAAACAGTTATACAAGAATGATGCATCAGCTGGCTGATTTAGCATTAGTCATGTGGTTGAATGGATATTTCATATTGTTATAAAAAGTGAAATTCTACCAGTTATACATTTAGTTTAATTTATTCATGTTCATGTCTAATCAAGCTAAACTTAAGATTGTTGCTGGCATCCTTTGTAATCAACTAAATTTAAATGACTATAACTATTTTTGTGCGACATTCTTTTTCCTGGCTTACTTTCCACCTAACAATGTGGACCTATATATAGATAATAGAGAAATTAAAATGACTTTTATATGCCACATATGAGTATTGATAGCCCCATGACATCGGTATGCTTTGCAATGCTTTGCTAAAATAATTCTATATTTAATATTAGAGAATGGACAATCAATATATTTCCAGCTTGTAAGATTTACTTGTTTTCATAGTTTTGTTTTTTATTTTATTAAAATGTTCTATTACACCTATGTTGAGTCCTTTTGTGACATTTAGAAATATTACTTAAACCAAGATTAATACCATGTTATAGGTTATTTATGTATGAGTTTATATGGTACAAAATATAGAAAATAAAAACACAATGTTTCTGATTGAGTTAATTTTCTCAGAGAGAATTCAAGCAAATATTTCAATAATAGACTCTATAACAAAAGAATAGCACACAGCATTCACTTGCTTAAAATTTATCAAACAGAAAAATAATCCAAAGATAATTTTATAAATGAGAAAATAACGAACTAGAAATTGAGCACCTGAATGCAAAAAAGTTGTGGCACTGATAATAAGGTGTGAGTTAACTTTGCATTGCAAATTAACATCAAATTATGCCACGAAAGATGGCATAATTTTTGAGAATGGATAGAAACATGCTTTCTTCTCCTACTGCAGGTGTCTTGACACACACAGGATGATTGCTAGAGCAAATCTGATCAGATTTATGCATGAAACATATTGCATTAATAAAGTTGTTTTATTGCAAAAAAATAGGCAAGAAATAATATGTTAGGAACAAAGGAAATTTATGGAGGTATCTTTGGTGCTTGCATGCCCAGTGATAATACCAACTGGAAATTGTAGCAACCACAGTCCAACGGGGTTAAGCAACTATTCGCTAAGAACTCAAGGATGAGGGTCTGGGTTAACACACTTAACAGTCAATCTAGAACTCTTGAAGTTCTGGTATAAGATGATGTAAATATAGAATGGGTGTTTGAGGAAGAAGATAATAAGTATCAATTATGGTCTTGGGAAATTTAGAACAGTGGGAATTTTATATTGTTCTAGTGATCCCCTTTTATAAGTCTTTTGAAGATATTTCAGCTGTTCACCTTCTTAAAAGCTTTATGATGGATTGGATTTAGTTGAAGGCATGAGGAGATCTAAGGAGTGTAAAGGATGGACTATATCAGATCCTTCTTTTGTCTTGCCTCACAGTTTTGACACAATTGTTATGTTAGCCAGTGCTGTGGCAATCAAGTTAATCCTGCTGTCACTTGACAGAGACTTTCCTCAGGCAAAACTGTACAAAGTATCTCTTTCTGCCCTGGGACTTTTATTTTCACATGTGCATGTACAAATCAAGAAATGCCAAGACTTAACATGCCATGGTGTAGCTCTTGACTAATGGGGAATAGAGGCTGATGAATACTTGTTCCCCTATTCTGTGCCCTAGGCAGAAAACTCTGAGGTGCATTCTACATATCTTCTCAGAGTTTCAGTGAAATGGAGCTTAGTTGTCCTCAGCGACCAGGATGGTAAGACGTCCTTACATTGGTTTTCAGTATTTTCATGTTTTAGTCTCCCCAGTCCTCTGCTCCTGTTAACTGACACTGCTTTCACTGCAAGCCTTTATTTTCAGCCTTTTTTTTTCTCAGAGTGGGTGGGGGGACTGGGGTAAGATAGAAATCAGCAGCTAATGTTTAAAATTGTAAATCAAGAAATAGCAGTATTAATAAATTGTTTAGAAAATGTGTTATAAGAATTAAAGAGCTAAAAATGGCTGCTTCTGTAGACAGAAAACTAGGGATGAGATGGAGTGGGACATTAACTTATGTTTTCCTTTAAACATAGCACATTGGTTCTTGCCACCCAAAAATAAACCCAAAGTCACGTTAAATCAATATCCAAAAAAGCAATATATACATATATGTTATTTTCTTTTATCCATGTTTTCTGTTTGCGTTGGTGTAATTTTATTTTCACTTGATTTGAGTAGTACTTGGAATGAAGTAGCTATTCAACAAACATTTGTTGATTTTAGTAACTTCAGGACATGGATAGGTTTTATATAAGGTGATCATAGCTCAATTGCCAAACTTCTACCCGAAAATTCCTTCTATGTCAGGAAAAAGCTTACCATTTATTAAAGAGCCACAGCTAATTGCTAAATTAAATCTCACTCTACAACTTCTAGGCTCTTACTTATTTCACCTTCTCTGAATTCCTGTTGAATTGCCAGACAGTGCCACAGTGGGCAGTCTTGCTGGCAAATTGCTATATTGTATAATATACCCTGTTCAGTCATTTATTATCTATTTCTTGTTTCCTAATTTCTGTGAGGGAGTTTTATGCTCGCGTCTAGAAAATGTTGTCAGGGAAAGTAAAGAATGATGACCTCTGATGACCTCTGACTCTTATATCCTTCATATGGAATGTCATAACAGATAATCAAAAAATATTAATCATACAGGGGATTAACATCCAAAATACATAAGGAATTCAAACATCTGAAGAGCAGAAGAAACAATCTGATTTAAAAATGGGAAAATGATCTTAACAGACATTTCTCAAAAGAAGACAAATGGCCAACAAATACATGAAAAAATGCTCAACATCACTAATCATCAGGGACATGCAAATCAAAACCTCAACAAGATATTGTCTCACCCCAGTTAAGATGGCTATTATAAAAAAGACAAAAAATAACATGCTGTTAAGGATACAGAGAAAAGAAAGCCATCATATACCGTTGGTGGGCTTGTAAACTAGTATGGCCACTGTGGTGAACAGGATGAAGGCTTCTCAAAAAAATACAAATAGAACTCCCATATAATCCAGCAATCTCACTACCAGGTATTTATCCAAAGGAAAGAAAATCAGTATATTGAAGAGACATCTATACTCTCAAGTTTATTACAGCACTATTAACAATAGCCAGAAATAGAATCTACCTAGCCTTTCTCATCAACAGATGGATGGATAAGGAAAATGTGTTAATATATACCCAATAGAATACTATTCGACCATAAAAATGAGTGAAATCCTGCCATTAACAGCAACATGAATGGAACTGGAGGATGTTAAGTGAAATGAGCCAGGAACAGAAAATTAAACACTGCATGTTCTTACGAATATGCAGCAGGTAAAAAAAAATGTTGATCCCCATTAAAGTAAAAAGGTAGAACAAAGGATATAAGAAGCTGAAAAGGGTAAGAATAAGAGGCCATAGGGAGAGATTTGTTAAAAGATATGACATTACAGCTAGATAAGAGGAATAAGTTCCAGTGTTCTATAACACTATAGGATGACTATAGTTAGCAATAATATATACTTTCAAATAGCCACAAGGAGAATATTGAGTATTCCCAACACAAATAAATAATAAAAGTTTGAGATGATGAATGTGCTAAGTACCCTGATGTTATCACTATACATTGTATGTATGAAAACATCATTATATAACCCATAAATATGTACAATTATTATGTCAATTAAAAAATAAAACACAAAAAAATTTTAAAGCACTTGATGGATTTAGAAAATAAATGTAAATAACAATAACAATGTAAATAAATATATTTCTATTTATATTATTTATACTTATTTATATTGCCATTGCTATTTATATTTATTTGTATATTCTTGTATAATCTGGATATAAAAGAGTATACAAGGATATTTATTTGGATATCTTTGTATATTATGCATAGTTATATTCATTTAAATATCATAATTATATCTATTTATATTGATATCTTGATATTGATATTATATATAGCAAAATGGAACCATTATTAATATTTATTTATAATACTAATATAAATAAATAATAAATAAATTATATGAATATAAATATCAACAATGGATTTTTATCAATAATAGATTTTGATACAGTACATTAGAGAATTTTTAAGATAAGGTCTTAGTCTCACAATAAGTTCACAATTTTTCTGTTTCTAACGTCAACTAACTTACTCCATATGTTGAGCCCACTGGTATAGACATATTCTAGAATTGGAGTTAAAGAGAAACTAGATGTGGAAAGGGCATCTATTTTCCAGTATGTCACAGGAATAGAGACGAGAAAGTTCCCTATATACACAGGCTAAATGTATGTATTCACACTGCTTCCTGGGTCATTCTCCTCCTTTTAAGTATATATCAGGTAGTCGGATGTTAACTCTGAGCCTATGTCCACAACAATTATATGTTTTTAAAAATGCATACAACAACAAATCATATTCTGAAAACTGCATTATTATTAGTGTCATAGTTGGTATGGTTATGTTTTATAGAGACAATACCTGTGCAGGAGAATGAAAGGGGTCAATTAAATAACTCCAGCTACATCTTTAGTCACTGATTAATTAAAATAATCTCTGATATTTTATTATACATTGCTCAACCCTGGAAAGACCTTATCTGTGTGTCTGTTTGAGTGTAACTATAACTGTTATCTCACACCAGTGGAAAGTACAATAAACAGCCGTGATCCTCTGAGGTTCTAAAGCAGGAAGATATGTACAAAAGAGGCTGAACATTAGGCCTGATTTGTTCCCCTTCAGATGGTTTTACCAAAGCCTCTGCATGACTACTGCCTCATTTTTGTACATTGCACAAATCCGTTATTTGTGCAACACAGACTTTTTCCAACACAAATCAGGATTTCAAAGAAAATTAAGAAAATAAATTTATGTATAATATCTTTATTATTCCTAGGGCAATACTGCAAAGCATGTGGAATCACATTGGTAGTATTATGTTTGTGTGTGTGTGTGTGTGTGTGTGTGTGGCAAGGGGGTTATTGCTTGATAAGAAAGATGGGAAAATGTATAATCTTTTCAGAAAGGTAGACTCAAAGGCCAATGTGATGAACAAGATTTTATTAGACCTGTAACCCTCATTAAGAAAAAGATAAGGTACCCTGAAAAAAATTTGTTCTCAGTAAGAAAAAACAGTGCATTTCTAGTGAATTGTAGCTCTTCATCATACTCATAATGCTCATTGCCACTGAAGGTAGCTTCATATCAACCTTGTCACACAAGGTCTCCCTGTTGAGCATCTTTACACATTCATTGTCAAAATTGCAGAATTTCATGTTGATAGAAATTTAATTGAAGTGATGTATAGGTCTTTAGTTCTCAAAATCTCACGAATCACCAATAAAAAACTTACTAATGTAACCCAAAACCACCTGTTTCCCAAAAACCTATCGAAATAAAAAATTAAAATACAAATAAAAAAATAAAAAAATAGTGAGCAAACAATATGGTCCATCAGAATTCAAGAAAGAGAAAATAAAAAAATAAAAAGTAATAATAATAAAATAACCTACAAGTGATAAGAAAATACAAAAAAGAGGAACAAAAAAAAAAAAGAAAGAAAGAAAACACACTAGTGGCTAATGATGTTATTACATTTAATCAAGAATGAAGGCTAAACCTGTCCCTCCATCATTTCTTGCCTGGACGCAATAGCGTTCTTTCACAACTACTTAGCTAAAGCCTTGACCCTCCCCAAATTGTCTGTATTTATTCTTTAAAGCCCAAATAGTAAATATTCTAGACTTTGAAAGCCATACAGTCTGCGTTTTAATGTCTCAACTGTGCCATGGCAATGTGAAAGGAGATATAACCAATAAGTAAAAAAAAAAAAAAAAAAGGCTGTTTTCCAACAAAACTTTATTCCCAAAAACCATATTTAGCCTGTGATTAATAGTATTCTTACTCTTGATTTACAGCACAGCTACAGCAATTTTTCTTTTTTTATTATACTTTAAGTTCTAGGGTACATATGCACAATGTGCAGGTTTGTTACATACGTATACAATCTTTCTAGAATACTAATCTCAATTATGCCAATCTCCTGCTTAAAACCACTTAACTTCATTTCACTTTTTGGATTATATTTCAACTCCTTATCATGGCTTGCAACCATCCACACCTACTTCTCTAGTGCAAGTGTTGCTACTCCATTTTTATTTTTTATGTTCCAATAATAGTAAACTGCTTGTGGTTCTCCTCTTGACCCATCTTATTTCATACATATCTGCCTCCACTTGTGTTTCACTCTTTGTCCGGTATTTCCTTCTAACCCCTTTCTTAGCCTGGAAAATGTCACATTCATCCTTTAGACTTGAGTGACATAACTTTTCCATAGATCTTTCCCTTTCCTTTCTTAATCACATATTATTTGTTCCCATAGACCATACCTATAGACATCTCATTATATATTCAACAGCTTAGAATTTAGTAGGAGAGGTACTACAGTTTGTTGAAGTCACATTTTTTCATGTGTCAGATAAAAAAATTTATTTTTGCATTTCCAATTTCCTAAACAATCTTTAGCACAGAATGGTTAAATTTAAGGCCATTCAGGCAGTACTTCTGAAAATGTGGTGACGAGAAATCAGTGTATCATTTTCCCCAAAAAACTACCATTTAACTGGTAAAAATTATTTTAAAGAAGAAATATTTAAAGCCTCTAAAAATTGTCTTAATAACTTAAGGGTATACAGGAAATGAAACAAAAAGGTTTATACAAGAAAATCTGTTAAAAAAAAAAAGAAAAAAAATACTGGTCTTACCAAGATTTTTGCTTGTTTATTTTGTTTTGTTTTGACATTTGACCTACTCCCAACTCTTGTGCCCTCACCAGGTCCATAAAATGAAACGTCTACTTCTAGCACTCTATACCTGACAAGTGCGGAGAAAAATAACTGGATTCCTCTCCATAGAACTCCTAATCTAGAGCTACTGTGTCATGCCAGAACAGGAAGACTATTAACATCTCTTATCAAATTTTCCAACCCCATATGTGTTATTATGGAAAAGTGTGACCAAGAAGATTCAAGGGCCCTGCTTCAAGTGTGTCAGGTTGTAAATACTGGAGCCCTGATCACCCATACCACAGTTCACTTGTAAAGCAGAGGTTCCATGCTAGTAGCAGCGAGCCAAGAACACTTGGGACTGCTATTCCCATTCCCCTGCACATCGAGCAAGAATATGCCTCTGGGAAAAGCAAATTAGTAGTTCTCCCACAGGCTGCAGGGTAGTAATATAAACGTTGTATCTGGGAGGACAGGCAGGTTTTATAAAAGGGGAGCTTGAAGCCCTGTCTGAGGAGATTGTATTATTTCTAAGAAAACCTAAAGAAATTTATGTTTAAAAGTGTTATTGAAAACAATGGTGACAAGCGATTAACAGAGTCTGATAGTTCCAAGATACTAGTACAATAGCCCCCAATTATCCATGGGGATTATATTCCAAGATCCCCAGCAGATACCTGGAATTGCACATAGTACTGGATTTTATAACAAAGGAATCTTCTTTGTTGTTTCTTTCCCTAGTTCTGCCTATAACATTTCTAGCTATTCTCTTTTTTCTCAGGAACCCCAATTATTTTCAGTCTAACATTGTTAGACTTTATAACAAAGGTATCTTCTTTGTTGTTTCTTTCCCTAGTTCTCCCTTTGACAATAATTGGGGTTCCTGAGAAAAAAGAGAATAGCTAGAAATGTTATAGAAAGAACTAGGGAAAGAAACAACAAAGAAGATTCTAAACAATGTTGTTAGACTTTATATAACAAGGTTGTGTCACTATTATCATTCAGAATTTTTTAATTTCCATCTTGATTTCATTGTTTACCCAATAATCACTCAGAAGCAGGTTATTTAATTTCCATGTATTTGCGTGGTTTTGAAGGTCCCTTTTAGAGTTGATTTCCAATTTTATTCCACCGCAGCCTGAGAGAGTACTTGATAAAATTTCAACTTTCTTAAATTTATTGAGACTTGTTTTGCGGCCTATCATATGGTCTATCTTGGAGAAAGTTCCAGGTGTTGTTGAATAGAATGTACATTATGCAGTTGTTTAGTTCTGTAAATATATGTTAAGTCCATTTGTTCTACGGTATAGTTTAAATCCATTGTTTCTTTGTTGACTTTCTGTCTTGATGACCTATCTAGTGCTGTCAGTGGAGTATTGAAGTGCCCCACTACTACTGTGTTGCTGTCTATCTCATTTCTTTGATCTAGTAGTAATTGTTTTATAAATTTGGGAGCTCCAGTGTCAGGTGCATATATATTTAGGATTGTGATATTTTCCTGTTGGACTAGTCATTTTATCATTATAAAATGTCCCTCTTTGTCTTTTTAAACTGCTGTTGCTTTAAAGTTTGCTTTGTCTGATATAAAAATAGCTACCTCTGCTGTCTTTTGGTGTCCATTTTCATGAGATGTCTTTTTCTACCCCTTTGCCTTGAGTTTATGTGAGTCCTTATGTGTTAAATGAGTCTCTTGATGGCAGCAGATACTTGATTTGTGAATTATTATCCATTCTGCAATTTGTATCTTTTAAGTGGAGCATTGAGACTATTTACATTCAATGTCAGTATTGAGATGTGAGGTACTATTCCATTCATCATGCTATGTGTTGCCTGAATACCTTGTTTTTTAAAATTTATTTATTATATTTTGGTTTTATAGGTCATGTGAGATTCATGCTTTAAAGAGGTTCTGTTTTGATTTGTTACCGGGATTTGTTTCAAGATTTAGAGCTCCTTTTAGCAGTGCTTATAGTGCTGGCTTGGTAGTGGCAAATTCTGTCAGCATTTGTTTTTCTGAAAAAAAAAAATCAACCAAAAAAACCATCTTTTCTTTATTTATGAATCTTAGTTTTGCTGGATACCAAATTCTTGGCTGAAAATTGTTTTCTTTAAGGAGGCTAAAGATAGGATCCAAATCCCTTCTAGCTTGTAGGATTTCTGCTGAGAAATCTGCTGTTAATCTGATAGGTTTTCCTTTATAGATTTCCTCGTGCTTTTGCCCCACAGCTCTAAAGGTTCATTCCTTAATGTTGACTTTGGATAAGCTGATGGCTACATGACTAGGTGATGATCTTTTTGGAATGATTTTCCAAGGTGTTCTTTAAGCTTCTTGTATTTGGATGTCTAGATCTCTAGCAAGGCCAGGGAAGTTTTCTTTGATTCTTCTCCTGAAAATGTTTTCCAAACATTTAGATTTATCTTCTGCAGGAATTTATTTATCTTCATGAATGCCAATTATTCTTATGTTAAATCAGGCCATTTAACATAATTCCAAACTTCTTGGAGGCTTTGTTCATTTTTTTTGAAATTCTTTTTTCTTTGTCTCTGTTGGTTTGGGTTGTTTCAAAAACCTTGTCTTCAAGCTCTGAAGTTGCTTCTTCTGCTTGTTCAATTCTATTGCTGAGACTTTCCAGGACATTTTGCATTTCTCTAAGTGTGTCCTTTATTTCCTGAAGTTGTGATTTTTTTTTATTTAGGCTATCTATGTCATTGAAGATTCCTCCCCTCATTTCTTATATCATTTTTTTTTATTTCCTTAAGTTGGACTTCACCTTTCTCTGGTGTCTCCTTGATTTGCCTAATAATCAACCTTCTGAATTCTTTTTCTGACAATTCAGCAATTTCTTCTTGGTTTGGATCCATTGCAGGTGAGTTAGTGTGATTTTTTCTTTTTTGAGTGTGTTAAAGAAACTTGTTTTGTCATATTACCCGAATTGTTTTTCTGGTTTCTTCTCATTTGGGTAGGCTATGTCAGAGGGAAGATCTGGAGCTCAAGGCTACTGTTCAGATTCTTTTATCCCACAGGTTGCTTCCTTGATGTAGTACTCTCCTCTTTTTTCCTAGGCATCTGGCTTCCTGAGAACCAAACTCTGGTGATTGTCATTTTTCTTTTGGATCTAGCCACCCAGCAGGGCTGCCAGGCTCCATGCTCGTACTGAGGGTTGTCTGCACAGAGTCCTGTGATGTGAACCATCTTCGGGTCTCTCAGCCATCAGTCCCAGCACCTGCTCCAGTGGAGGTGGCAGGGGAGTGAAATGGACTATGTGAGAATCCCTAGATGTAGTTGTTTAATGCGCTAGTTTTGTGCTGGTTGGCCTTCTGCCAGCAGGTGGCTCTTTCAAGAGAGCTTCAGCTGTGGTAGTACAGGGGAGGATCAGGCAGTGGGTGGGACCCTAGAACTCCCAAAAGAATATTACCTTGTCTTCAGCTACCAGGGTATGTAGGGAAGGACCATCAGGTGGGGGCAGGGTTAGACATGTGTGAGCTCAGACTTTCCTTGAGTGGGGCTTGCTGCAGCTGCAGCTGCTGTGGGGGATGGGGGTGTGGTTCACAGGTCAATGGAGTTATGTTCCCAGGAGCATTATGGCTGCCTCTGCTGTTTCATGCAGATGGTCAGGGAAGTGGGGGAAAGCCAGCAGTTACAGGCTTCACCCAGCTCCCATGCAACCCAAAAGGCCAGTTCCACTCCCACAATGGCTCCCCCACCCCCGCAAAAAAAAACAAAAACAAAAAACAAAAACACCGAGTTTGTTTGCAGGCAGTGGGCAAGCAGGGCTGAGAACTAGCCCCATGCTATCAGCCTCCTGGCTGAGAAAGTAAACAGGGCATTTGTGCCTTCCCACCTGTTGAGTCTGAACACCAGATTCACACTCTCCCCTGAGTTCTGGCCAGGAAACTTTGTATTCAGTAGGAATTGTTATAAAGGTCAGCTTGAGGTTTCCTTCTCCCTGTGGTCTTTTCCCAGTTCCTCTGGCAGCCATCCCCAAGGACCCCTGTGAGACAAGTCAGAAATGGCTTCCCTGGGGACTGAGAGAGCCCATAGGGCTTTTCCTGCTGCTTCCTCTTCCCCTGTATCTCACTTGGCTCTCAAAATTGTTTCAGCTCCGGGTAAGGTAAAATCCTCCTGTCATCTGGACCTTCAGATTCCTCAGTGAGTGTGTGTGTTTGAGGGTGGATGATCCTCCTTTCCCATTCTCACAGTTTGGGCACTCACAGTATTTGGGCTATCTGCCAGGTCCTACAGGAGCAATATGTTCTCTTCAAAGGGTCTATGGATTTCCTTGGCTTTACTAGTATATTCCTGCAGTAGTTCTTGGAGAAAGAGTTTATGATGCGAGTCTCCACACACTGCTCTGTCTGTCTGAGTGGGAGCTGCAATTTAGTCCTGCCTCCTATCTGCCTTTTTTCTTGTTCCCTGTTCGCTCCTTCTTGCCTATGTTGCATAGCAAGAACTCTAAGTCTTTACTGTAATGAGATCCAACAAACTCTGCCAATATATTATTATTTCTTTTCCTAATGGTCTTCCTGTGTCTGGAAGCCATGGCTTCGTGGTTAGTTAAAACCTTACTGTATTCCCTGCTTGAAAAATTCTTCCTAAGTTTGACAGGGCTAGAAAACACAAATTCCCTGACTGAATACTTGGGTTTATTGGTGAGAAAATCCAGTCCTACTTTCGCTCTTTGTTTCCCTGTATTTTAGTTACTGGGGGTGCATAACCATGTATTACCTATTGGTTCAGTAGAAATACTGGATTCTGGAGGACAGTGCTCTGACACGGTAAAACATTTTCCTGGAGATGAACCTTTAGAAAGTCATTTTTTGTTCAGTTAGTCTAGCTGCTTCCTCATGATGAGGTATATTGTAATTTTTACAGATTCTTCAGTGAGACAACACTTGTCATAACTCTTTCACTGTAATATGGATCCCTTAGTCTAATATAATATTGTGAAGAGTATCACACTGGTAAATAAGGCATTTCATAAAACTTTGGACATTAGTCCTTGCAAAGGTACTTAGGCAGATAAGGTAAAGCCACACAAAGAATGAATACAAAATTCAAGAAATAAGAATTCTAGCTCTCTCTCAGGTGAAAAGTGGTGTAACAGACACGCCACCATTTGGCAAGTTGGTCTCCTTAAAAGATAATAACACTTTAAGAGTTCAACATTTTCCTTTAATGTTGGCATATTGCAGTAGCACTAGCTAGATCATCCTTGGTAAGAGAGATAGCCTTCATGCCTACCACCCTAACTACCCCATTCATGGGTCCATCAAGCAAACACTAAGGTAACTGAGGAGAGGACCTGGCTGACATATGAAGAGAAATTCTGTATACATGGTTGTTATGTGACTCCTCTTCTACTTGATGTTCTGAGTAGCATTAAATGTTAAAAATAAAAATTCCCACATTTTTTGCCCATTTTGAAAAAAATACATCATGCCTTTTCTATAAGCTTCCTTCTCTCAGATCTTCCGGTATTGTTTCTCAGAAGTCCATGGATAACCTTCCTCAGGCCATTATGTCAAACATGCAAAGTAAACAATCAAGTGTCACACTGGTAGCTCTATCTACTGACAAAAGTTCCCATTCATCATTGTCTTTTAGATCCACTCCTGAGTGAGGCCATATTATGGCAGTAGACTACTTACAGCTATCATCATCTTATCAAGCCCATCTATGTTTCAGTCGTTCCAAGGAAATTTTCTATGATAAACTGCCGTGGTCACTTCCTTTTTGGACTCTTTAACCCTACAAACGCATGTGCATCCGTTCAGGGAAATTTACTCTCCTCTATTTTATTTTTCTCTTTCTAAAACTCATATTGTCTTGATTTTGCCTCTAATTCTTTCCTGGTCTGTATATCTTAGCATTTATTTCTTTGTCATTTTTTTTTCTAATTTATGTGAAATTTCACCAACTTTGTGTTCCAATCGTTATATTGAATCTTCATTTTGGATATATATTTATTTAAAGAGTGCTTTAGTTTTAATAATATTACAATTTCATTTGTATAGCTCATTGTTCTTGTTTCATGGAGGAAATATCTTCTCTTATAGCTCTGATGTGATTGGTCCAAAATTTGCTTTTAGTTTTACTTCTATTCCCTCAATATTCCGTTCTTCAAATTATTTTTTGAATAAATGGTCTATAAAAAATTTCCAATATTTTCTGTTTATCTGTACATTTACAAAACATTTTTCTGTCTTGTTTAAGTATCAGACTTTATTGTCTAACATAACAGTTTTTACTTTTGTACAGACCATGCTCTATATTTTCGTATAAAACTATGTATATAAATCATAGTGTTCTGCCCCCAAACTTAACATAATTCCTTTTCTTTCACCTTTTTTTGGACACTTTACTGACTCATACTAGAGTTGATTCTAAAATAAGCAGATTTAGACTGTTTCTTTCACCAGCAGTTTTCAATGTAGCCCCTACTCCATGTTGTGGAATCCCTGTTTTCTTTTTCAATTCTTGGCAAGCCTAACTCTCCTGGGCTATGGCAAGGGCTGCGAGAGCAATTCAAGCAGTGGAATGCAAAAACAGAGTAATAATTCACCTTTTCCCAACAATAGGCCTCTGTTATGGGTTGACTTCCAAGCAATAACACTACAGTGGATTAATTTGACAATGTATATATAAATCTGCATGTTTTATTAACTAATTACCAAGTGTTTCTTTTTTCCCTCCATTCCAGATCTGATTTTCCTGCTGGCCTTTATCCTTCTCCTATACCTAATAGATTTATCTCCACTCAAGACATTTTATTCAACGAAGAAATTCTCCAATCAGCTACATAAGCAGTATGAGCTTGGCAGCTGTAGTATAGACTTTTACTGAATTCCCCTGTTTTCAAAGTGGCACCCTTGCCTCCATTAATTTCTAATATCCCTGAGTCCAGATATAATATTCCTGAGTTCAGAGCCTTTCTGAAGCAATGTCTTCAATATGTGACCTCTAGTCTCAGGGCTGTGTTTGTTGGAGAAAAGGATCTGTAGGACTAACTGTAAAATATATGCACTTTCAACCAACCCTCTTGTTTATCAGCCTTTACACACACCACCAGTTTTGAGGTATTATGTCTCTCAGACTCCTGAAACTTTCTAAGGCTCTATAGATCTGATGGCTTTATTTCTTGTTGCCACCCCTCTCACACACTCCACTGAAATCTTTGCCTTCTCTAATCCATCCCCCGCCCCCCTCTTCTGAAGTTAATGTCTAAATGCCTGTTTCTTTATTGCTATTTTAGTCAGGTTTCAGGAGAGAGTGAACAAAGATAAATGTTTGTATTATGTTAACATATTTATCCAGAAGAATTCAAACACGTTGTATCTATATCCTGAAGATAACTTTATCAGATACGTTTCATTTTAGTTAAGAATTAGACATGCATATAATTTTGTAATCTCTCCAGTGGTTCACTGAGCTAAATGAATATAAAGATGATCTGTGACATCTATCATCTCATTCATATTTAGGGTTGATTAATTAACCTAGTGAGCTATGTTGTTATCCACTTTTTTTTTCATAATAGCAACAAGTGAGTGCATTTATGCTCTAAACAAAAAATATGCCCAGACAGAGGAGAGTCCTTCTTCAGCCAAGTATTCATAAATATACAGGGCTTTGCTTAAGCTTCCAATGACCTCAGTATCTCACAGGCAAATTATTTTTTTTATTGGCTAGTATACTCTGAATCTTGATCTGTACTTGCATTTAAGTTTTAAAGTAACAACTGAAAAAAAAACAATCTAGGGGCTTACGTTTAAATATTATATCTATACCTATCAATTTTCTTTACAAAATCTATCCTGTGAGATTTTACATAATTTTCAAACAGTTTAAGTCACTAGTCAAAATTATAACAGTCACAGGAAAGTAGATCAGATAGGAAAAACTGTTAAACTCACGTGAATGTTTTCAACAAGATTGACTATTCTATTTTTAGAAAAAGTGTTTTGCACTTCTCTTCACTATTTGACATCATCCTTTCTTTCAAATCTTATCTCTTAACTATTGCTCCTCAAGAATGCTACACTCCAGCGAATGTTATCAATATTTTTCTCTATCTGTATTTTACCATCCTGATTTCATATTTTCCTCCCATTATTTATTAGAATATTCATCTACCAACAACCTTCACGAAATTAAAATCTTTCCCTTCTCTAAGGTCCAATTAAATTGCCACTAAATGGCCACATAGCATTCATCCATCCTGAAATGATCCCAACTTATCCTGAAATTCCAGGATACCATTTCTATACCATTTTCATAGCTCCTACCTTGTATTACATCTATTTATATGCCTGCTTTATATTATTAAATAACTAAAGCAGGTTGTTAAAAAAACTTGGACTGTGCAGTCAGATAAATCCAGGTTTGAATTAAAGCTCTGCCATTCACTATCTGCATGACTCTGGGTAAATCACTGATTTCATTATGAGCACCAAATTCAAGATTTGTAAAAGTGAAATAATAATAACGGTCTTGTAGTCTTCCTTTAATGATTAAATGTGATTACATAATCTTCTTAATACATACAACATTATGAATAATAATAAATGGTGGTTGTAAATTTGTTATTGTTTCTTCTAGGCTCTAAAAGGCTACATATGGAACCATGTCTGTTTTATTTTTAATTTCTCCCATATCACCTAGAAAAAAGGTATACATATAGTTTGCCTAATGACTGAATCAATCCCCTTAAAAGTGTTTTTAATCTGTAAATTTGATTGGGAACTTTTAGAATGTATCGAGGATATTTTAACCACGATAGCCTCTGGCCCAGAAATAACAATCATAAATGAAGGGCTCCATGACTTAACATTTACTTCCAGGATTTGTTTCCATCTTATAATACTATGTATTTCCAGGAAAACTCAAAAGATACACTTTCATGTGTTCAAGTTATTTGTGATATATATATACATGAAATCCCAAGTCAATGTGGCCCTACCAAAATGAGGGAAAAAATAAAAACTTGTACTTTCCTTTTAAAAAATCAATTTGTTCTCTACTTCAGCCATAGATACAAAAAAATAATTTTTGTTGAAAAAATAGAGATATGGAGCATATTAATACTTTCAGACACTATCAGCAGAAGGCCAGAGCATGTGCTATGATTCCGTTGGCTGGAAGTTTGCACTTTATAGCCCTGCCAGAGAACAACCATGCAATGATTAGTATTCAACCATAGAAGGTATTTCCCCACTTCTGTTCATGAAACTTTTTAAAGCATAGATTTATTTGTCACAGATGTAGATACTTGACTTTCTTACAAAAAGGTATTTGTGTAAGCTTGCCAAGGAGCACATGTGACTGTCTCTGAATGAATGAGCAGTATCATTATTGTCCTTCAGGGAGAGCACCTGCTATGGTGTTATCACCAATTAGCTCTTCTCTTTCTTCCCTTCTTCATCTCCAGTAGACATACTCTTCAGTTACTTGTATTTTAAAGCTTCACAGGATTGGTTTCCATGGGGAATTATGTGAATTATAACACTGCATGACCTTTCTAAAATGTGGCTCCTTAGTTAAAGAGAGTACACATTTTATGTCCTCTATGACACACTCTATGCGAGCAAAAGTATGTGTGTTTTTCCCCCAGGTTTGATATATAATTGACAAGTAGAAAATGTACACATTTAACATTTATAACTTGGTATTTTGATATATTTATATATGATTAAATAGTCACCACAATCATGATAATTAATATATTCATCACCTTACATAGTGACCATTTTCCGTATTTTTTAGTGGTGAGAACACTTAAGATCTACCCTTTCAGCAAATTTCAAGTATGCAACAGTATTGTTAACTGTAGTAATCATGCTGTACATTAGATCTCTAGAACTTATTCAGCTTGAATAACTGAAACTTTGTACCCTTTCACCAGTATCTCCTCATTTATTCGTTCTTACAACCCAGCCACTGACAACCAACATTCTACTCTCTGCTTCTACAAGTTTGACCATTTTAAACTTCACATATAAGTGCAATCATGTAGTATTTGTCCTCCAGTGTCTGGCTTATTTCACTTAGCATGATGTCCTAAAGCTTCATCTATATTCACAATAGCCAAAATATGGAAGCAACCTAAATGTCCACTGATAGATTAATGGAAAAAGAAAATGTGACACACACACACACACACACACACACTTTGGGAGGCCAAGGCAGGCAGATCATCTGAGGTCAGGAGTTCAAGACCAGCCTGGCCAATGTGGCGAAACCCCACCTCTACTAAAAATACAAAAATTATCCGGGCATGGTGGCAGGAGCCTGTAATCCCAGCTACTTGGGAAGCTGAGGCAGGAGAATCGCTTGAACCCAGGAGGCGGAGTTGCAGTGAAATGAGATCGTGCCGCTGCACATCAGCCTGGGAGATAAAGCGAGACTCTATCTCCAAAAAAAAAAAAAAAAAAGAATTTTAATTTAATGACACGTGTAAAGTATCTCTTGTGTAAGATACTCGTGTGAGATAACTTATTCACAGGTTCTGGGGATTAGGATGTGGACACTTTTGGGGAACCATTATCCAGCCTACCAAATCATGTTCATTGCTCAGACCAACAATTCATGGAGATGAATTGATTGGTGTGAAAGGTTTATTTTAGTAAAGACTTTTAAGCTCATAAACAAATCTCTCATGATGAAGTAGCACAGAAATAGGAAGAGACAGGAAGCTATCTTTAGACATTCAACCAAAAAGTGCTTTTAATTGTGTTCAAAAATTTTGTAATTTAAAAATTACTCAAAATGATAAACTTATGAAAAGTTTTACCTTATACATCACAAGAAAATTGTAACTTTTGTCAATATTTTGATTACCAACATGTCTCCCTTTAGAAACTTTCATTCAATAAGACATTCTCAGTTCACTCTTCCACTTCTTTTTTCATCTGTAAATGCAGCAATGAAGGATAATTTCTTAAAAAAACTGTGCTTACAAAAATATCTAACCATTCCTATGGATCAGAAATTGAAAAAAAGCAAAACATTAAGCTAGGGTTTACAGTATACTCTACTGAGCTTAAGCGCTGGAAGCAAGTAGAAGTGACTCGGAGTTTGATTACTGTAGAGGCCAGAAATACTGCTGGGAAGACTAAAGAAAGGCTCAGTGAGTGAAATCAGGCGGGGCTTAAAATGGTGTTCTCCCCACCATGAAAATATTTGGTTAACGTTGTCCTGGAAAATTGTTTTTTTACAGAATTTATTAACTGAAATGGTGGGTAGAAGCAGAGAAAGTTGTCAAAAAAAAATGACCTGTGTTAGTCAAACTGAAAGCTTAGTGACTGTGTCTTAGCCTGGATCTTCCAGGAAATAGAGCCTGAGGCAAAATGTTATTTTTCTTTATTATTACACAGTGTGAGCTTAGGAATGGGAGTAAGAGAAAAAGACCTAGGCACAGAAGAAGAAAGATTCAGTATCAGCGTGAGATGCCAAATTTGTCACCACTTGGTACTGAATACAACTAGTTTCGTACAGAATCTTTCTGCAGAAAGCGAAATAATTACTTCATAGAAAAGTTCATCTTGCGGAGACAGAAATGTTTATATGCCATCTTCTATCTCTCATTGGTAAAAGTGTTACCCCTGAGATATTAATTCTAACACTTTGATAGTACATGTACTCATCCAAATGTCAGTGTCAAGAAGGCTTAGCAAAGGAATTGAAAGATGTAGTAAATAAATGATGTGAAGTACATTCAGATAGTTCACTTTTGAAGTTAGTTACTGAAGGTAACTGGATTAAGAATGACTGGCCAAAGGCCCTAAAGACAAATGAGGCGAAAAGAATCTGAAACAGTATATAAAAGCTCTTTGACACATCTTGGAATTGTTATATCTTGTATGCTACCATCACATCATGATCCCAAACTCATTAATAGATGTCACTCTGAAGGAAAAATAAAAAAGAATCCCATTCAAAATGAGCCAGTTAAACAAAATATCAAAACACAGAAGAATAGACAACACTAACAAAGAAATCCAAGGAGATGTCATCAAGATGTCTGAATAAAGGTTCCCAGTATTCTCCTCCTTCACAAAGAAGGATGGAAATAACAAGTAGATAACTTAACATTGAATGGAGTGTCTAGGAGAGAACACTGGAATTAAGCAAGCAAGTGACAAAGGCCCTCTGAGACATGGAAACTCTGGATGGCAGCATAAAGAGGAAAGCAAAGTACCCAGCCAAGATTGGCTCGGATGCAAGAGAGACTTTTCATTGCAGGAAAAAGGTAAGTCCAAATATATAATGCAAATATTGTTAGAGCTAAATATTATTATCAAACTGAAAAGTTTCTGCACATCAAAGAAAACAATCAATAGAGGGAAGAGACAACCTGCAGAATGGGAGAAAGTATTTGCCAACAATTCATCTGACAAGAGATTAATATCCACAATGTATAAGAACTCAAAGTATGCAACAATAAAAAACCCAATTTAAAAATAGGCAAATGGTCTGAATAGATATTTCTCCAAAGAAGACATACAAATCCCAATAGGTATGTGAATAAATGTTCAACATCACTAATGATAATGGAAATGCAAACCAAAAGCACAATGAAATATCTCACCTCAGGGGGAATGGCTATTATAAAATAAAAAATAACATATACTGGTATGAATGGGGAGAAAAGGGAACTCTTATATACTATTAGTAAGAATGTGTATTAGTACAACTATTATGAAACACAGTATGGAGGTTCCTCAGAAAACTAAAAATAGAACTGCCCTATAATCCATCAATCCTACCATTAGGTACTTTTCCAAAGAAAATAAAATTAGTATATCAAAGAAATATCTGTACCCTCTTATTTATTACAGCACTATTAACAATAGCTGAGGTATGGTAGGGAATCAAACCAAATGCCCATCAACACAATAATGGATTTTAAAATATGGTACACATGTGCAGTGGAATACTTCTCAGACATACAAAATAATTAAATCCTGTCATTCTTGACAGCACGGATGAGACTGGATGACATTATATTAAGTGAAAAATGTCATGCCCAGAAAGATAAACACCATATGTTCTCACTTATTTGTGGGAGCTAAAAAATAAAGCTGTTAGAACTAGAGAGCAGACAGACAGAAAAAATGAAATAATGTATTTTGCAGCAACTTGGACGGATCTGGAGGCCATTATTCTAAGTGAAATAACTCAAGAATGGGAAACCAAATACTGTATGTTTTCATGTATAAGTGGGAGCTAAGCTATGGGTTTGCAAAGACCTATAGAGTGGCATAACGTATATTCGAGAATCGGAAATGGAAAGGTCGGGAGGAAGGTGAGGGATAAAAACTACATACTGGGTACAATGTACACTACTCAGGTGACAGGTGCACTAAAATCTCAGACTTCACCACCAAACAATTAATCCATGTAACCAAAAACCACTTGTGCCCCCCAAAAAATTGAGGTAAAGAAAATATATATATATATATATATCTTAAATAAAAAGAAGTAGAGAGCAAAATTGAAGTTAGTAGAGGCTTGGAAGTGTAGGGGGCAGGGTGGATAGGGAAAGAAAATTGAGAGAGACTGATTAATGAATACAAAATTACAGCTAGAAATGAGTAATTGGTTCTAGTGTTCTATAGCACTGTGAGGTTACTATAGTCAATATACCGTATATTTTGAAATAGCTGGAAGAGAGAATTTTGAATGTTCCCAACACAAAAAAGGTGTTTTTGAGGTGATAGATATGCTAATTATCCTGACTTGATGATTACACATTGTATACATGTCAAAATATCACTCTGTACCACATACCCACATTTTTATGTATCAATTAAAAAAGAAAAATCCAACAACTCAAAAGTTAAGAAATATAAATAAATTTACCCAGAACAAAGTATAAATAATCAAGCAATTTAAAATTACTACAAATTATATGTTTTATATTATCTAAGATTTCTTAAACTACAATCTGCCACATGTTTTTGTATAGCCAGGAAGCTAAAAATGATTTATATATTTTTAAATGAATGAAAAAATCACTATCAAAGTAATATTTTGTAATACATACAAATTTGATGAAATTCAAATATCAGTGTCTGTTAATAAAATTTTATAGAACCATAGTCATGATGTTTTTCATATTATATGTTATTTTATTCTTATTACAAAGGTGGAGTTGAGTAGTTGCAACAGAGACCATATAGTGTGCAAGGCCTAGTATTTGTATTATTGTCCCTTTACCTAAAATAAGTTTGTTGACCTCTGATCTATGACATAAAATAGGGAATAAATCCATAAACAAAAACAATTAAGTAAAAGTATATATCTATGAATCAAACACATATACATAAAATAATAAATAATTGGAACCTCAATAAAGAAAATATATGGTAAATTAAATTTTAAAAACACCCAAAAAATGAGATCAACTCTGTACTTGACACAGGCAGAAAAGAATGTATTGGAAGATAGTACTGAAGAATTAATCAGAACACATGGCAGAGTAAAAGAAGAAAATATAAAAAGAAGATAATCTGGAAAAATAAAAAAATAAGTGACAGAAGCAACACAAAATAAGTCACATATTTTAAGATCTAATTTAAATGAAATGCTCAGAATAGGCAAATCTACAGAGACGGAAATTAGATTAGTGTTTGCCAGAGACTGTGGGGAGAGGAGAATGGAGAGTGACTGCTAATGGGTAAGGAGTTTCCTTTTGTGGTGATGAAAATATTCCAAAATTAAACAGTGGTATTGACTAAACAACTCTGAAAATACTAAAAAATGCTGAATTGGGCACTTTAATTGGCCAAATTGGGTAATATGTGAATTATATTTCAATGATGCTGTTATCTAGAAAATGATAAAAAATGATAGAATGAGAGTGAATAACATCAGCCAAAGAGGAAAACACCAAGGGTTCTTTCCTTCAGAAATAAACACTTGAAAATCTAGCCCAAAAGTTCCAGGATTAACTCTATTACATCTCTGAAAATTAGTCAAAGGTTTACCACAACAACACCCCTTCCCCACCTTGGTGGGAATCTTGAAGAGGGTAGCCCATGCTCCTAATGTGGGTTCCTTGCTCTGGAGGAAGAAGAGCAAATCATCTCAAATAATTATGCTTGTGTGTTTTGACCTATCTGAGGGCTCCAGGAAGAACTAATAGAAAGGTTTTTGTCTTTATTTTGTCTAGCATAGAACTCTATCATGACAGAGAAGTGGCTACAAAGAGGGCGTTCATAGAAAACAATAAAAGACAAACTAGTCACTGCATCCTGGGGCAAAGGATATTGCAAACAATAGATAGGCCAAACAGTCTGGGAGGAAAATCTGGGTAGGGAGAAACTTTGGATAATAAGAACTTTTATATTCAAGGAAATCTAGAAGACTATACGCATGTCCAGGACAGCTTGCATGATCAGAAAAAAAAAAAAAGAAAACAAACAAAGAAACAAACAAACAACTGAGATCTAGAGCTTACACTTTTGGTGGACTTTCAAGCTCTATGAAAGTAAGAAAGGGAGATTAAACCAGGGCTGAAAATTGCTTGGCTGTTGTGAAAGCAACACAAAGCCCAGCTAGGGAGATTTTTGTTGTTGTTGTTGACTTCAGATGTTTAAGGAAATCTCCATCAAATGATAAATGAAAAATAAGCTAAAGAAACAGAGACATCAATGATCACATACAACAAAAAATATTTAAAAAAAATTTAGAAAAGTCATAACATACAGTGACATTCTTTGTCTTTATTTATTTATTTATTTTTTACCGTTTTGACTTAAAGTCTGTTTTATCTATGTATAGCTCTTCCTGTTCTTTTTTGGTTTCTGTTTGTGTGAAGTATCTCAATCTCTTTACTTTGAGTCTATATGTGTTTTTGCAGCTAAAGTGTAATTCTTGTAGGCAGCGTATAGCTGTAGCATGTGTCTTTATTCATTCAGCCAGCCTATATCTTTTAACGGAAGAACTTAATCTATTCACATTCAATGTTATTATTGACATGTGAAATTATGTTACCATCATATTGTTAATCATTTCCTGTGTGTTTTGTATCTTCTTTGTTCCTTTTTTTCTCTTTGTCATTGTGGTTTGGTGGTATACTGTAGTGGTACCATTTGAGACCTTTGTCTTCCACATTTGTTTGGTTTACCAGTGGGTTTTATATTGTTACATGTTTTCCTGATGGTAAGTGTCTTTTTGCTTCCAAGTTTAGGATTCCCTTAAACACTTCTTGTAGGATCAATCTAGTGGTGATAAATTCTCTCACTTTGGCTTATCTGAGAAAGACTTTATTTATTCTTCATTTATGAAGGATATTTTTTCTGGATATGGTATCCTCATGAGGCAGTTTTTTCCAGCACTTTAAATATGTTGCCAGATTTTTTCCTGGCCTATGAAATTTCTGATGAGAAATATGCTGTTAGTCTGATATGGTTTTCTATATAGGTAAGTAGGTACTTTGATCTTGCTATTTTTAGTACCCTCTCTTTTGCTGTGAATTTGGACAGTTTGACTATAACATGCTGTGGAGAAGACCTTTTCGCATTATATCTATTTTAGAATCTTTGGCCCTCTAGTATCTGAACGTCTTGGCCTTTTGCTAAACTTGCAGCATTTTTATCTAATATTTTATTAAATAGGTTTTCTAACTCTTTCATTCTGTCATTTTCCCCAGGGACACTGATAATTTGAATATTCAGTCGCTTTATGTTGTCCCAAATATTATGAAGCCTTTACTCTTCTTTTCTTCTTTTCTGAATTATGATCTGGTGGAAGAAATTTCTAGGCAGTAAAGCATTCAAGATGTCATGTGGCTGCTTCTACACCTATGCTCAGATGCGGGAGCAAAGAAATGACTTAAAGTTAAAATTTATATTAAAATAGGAAGCACAACATAAAAGTTTGGAAAATTCACAGCCTGGCTATGAGACAGAGAAAGAAAAAGCATTATCAGGAGAGGAATTCAAGAAGACTGTGGAGCAACCACTTGCTAAAAAGGGAGAAATCAGCCAAAGTAAAGGGGCTACAAGATCCATGCAAATCCAAAACTCAGAAGGGCAGTGAGTACATCTAAAAAGTACACAGGCACTCAAAAACGTAAGAGAGCAGCCACAGGAGTTGAACCTTGCAAAACCACAGAAGCAGAGCTGCCCAAGTCCTTGGGAGCCCACCCCTTGGACCAGTTGCCCTAGATGTGGGACATGAGTCAAATGATATTATTTTGAAGCTTTAAAATTTAATCACTGCCCTTCTGAGTTTTGGATTTGCATGGGTCTTGTAGCCACTTTATTTTTGCTGATTTACACGTTTTGAACGGGAATGTTTACTCAATGTCAGTACAACCATTGTATCTTGGAAGTAAATAACTGAAGTAAATAACGAATTTGGTTTTACAGGCTCATAGGTGGAAGGAATTCATTTCCACATGACACTTTAGACTTTGGAGTTAATGCTGGAATAAGATTATTGGGGGACTATTGGCAGGGAATGATTGTATTTTGCAATGTGAGAAGAAAATGAGATTTGAGGGGCCAGCAGAAGAATGATATAGTTTGGATATGTTTCCCCTCTAAATCTCATGCCAAATTGTAATCTTCAGTGTTAGAGGTGGGGCCTGATGGGAGGTGATTAGATCATAGGAATAGATGTCACATGAATGACTTAGCACCATTTCCTTTGTACTCTAATCATGGTAGTGAGTGAGTTCTCATGAGATCTCATGGTTGTTTAAAAGTGGGTGGCACTTGCCGCCTGACTCCAAGTGGCTCTATCTTGCTTCTGCTTTTGCTATATGATGTGCAAGCTTCCACTTGGCCTTCTGCCAAGAGTTGAAGCTCCCTGAGGCCTCCCTAGGAGCTGAACTGGTCCCATGCTTCTTGTACAGCCTGCAGAGTCATGAGCCAATTTAACCTCTTTTCTTTATAAATTATGCAGTCTCACATATTTCTTTATAGCAATGCAAGAATGGCATAATACATATGGTTACCTGGAACACTGGCTTTTGATTTTCTTTTTTTGTAGTGTTCTTGCCTAGTTGCTATCAGGCTAATGCTACCTCTGAAAATAAATTTGGAAAGGTTTCATTTATTTTAGTTTTCAGAAGAGCTTGAGGATTGGTGTTATTTCTATAAAAGTTTGGTGGAATTCATTTGTGAAGCCATCTGGTCCTGGGCTTTTATGTGTTGCAAGGTTTTTGATTACTGATTCAATCTCCTTGCTTGTTATTGGAATGCCCAGATTTCCTACTTCATGATTCAGCCTTGTTAGGTTGTATGTGTCTAAGAAGTTAGCCATGTATTTCATATTGTCCAATTTGCTGTCATGAAATTCTTCATAATAGTCTCATGATTCTTTTTATTTCTGTGGCATTCATGGCAATATCTACCCTTTCATTTCTCATTTTATTTGAGTACACTCTCTTTTATTCTTGTTTAAATTTGTCAATTTTGTTTACCTTTTCGAAATCAACGTGGCTTTGTTACATTTTCCATTGTTTTCCATGTTCTATTCCATTTCTTTCTGCTCTAATCCTTATTATTTCCTTCCTTCTCTTAACTTTAAGCTTAATTTGTTCTTCTTTTTTTAGTTCCTTTAGGTGTAAAGTTAGGTTCTTTATTTGAGATTTTTCTTCTTTGTAGAAGAAAGATCTTGTTTTTATTTATTTACACAGTTTATGTCTTTTGATTGGTAAATTTAATTCATTTATGTTAGAGTAATTACAGAAAGTGAAGAACTTAACATTGCTATTTTGATCATTGTTTTATGCTTATTTTGTAATCATTTTGCTCCTCTTTTTCTCTCATATTGTCTTAGTGATTTGTTGATATTTTGTAGTGATATTCTTTAACTCTTAATTTTCTCTCATTTTATATATATTCTGTATGTATTTTTATGGTTACCATGGGACTTACACAAATATATCTAGTAGCTATAACAATCTATTTTAAACTGATAACAACTGAACAATAATCTCATACAAAAATTCTTCACTTTCATTCTTCCTTTATTTTAATTATGTCACAATTTGCATCTTTTTTATATTGTGAATAAGTAAACAAGTTTTTGTAACTATTCTAATTTTTAACGTTTTCATCTTTTAACTTTTATACTAAAATTAAAGGTGATTTGCACACCACCATTACTGTATTGTAGTCTTCTATATTTCTTTATATATTTGAATTTAGCAGTTATTTTTATACTTTCATGTGCTTTTTTATTACTGTTTGCACCCTTTAATTTCAGTTTGAAAAACTCCCTTTAGCATTTTGTTTTAAAGTTTATATAGTTGTGACTTACTTGCTAAATATATTATATATATATTTGCTATATATATATTTGCTATATATATATTTGCTATATATATATACACATATATATACATATATATATATACACATACATATATATATATATATATACACATATACATATATATATATATATAGGCCTGGGAAAGTCTTTATCTCTCCTTCATTTTTGAAGGACAGTTTTAGAAGGTATATCATTCTTAGCTGACAGTTTTTCAAAAAAATTTCAGCACCTTGAATATATTATTTCACTCCCTTCTGCCCTGCAATGTTTCCACTGAGAAATTCAGTAATAGTCTTATGTAAGCTTTGTCATACATCAAAATTCTATTTTTCTCTTGATGCTTTTCAAAATTCTCTTTTTATCCTTGACTTTTGACAATATGATTATAACATGACTCAGTGTAAGTTTCTTTGGGGTCAGTCTATTTGGGATCTTTTGTACTTTATGAACTTGGATGTCTACTTTCCTCGCCAAATATGGGACTCTTTTAGTCAGAATTTGTTTAATTAAGTTTTCTGGTTCTATCTTCTATCTTCTCTATCTTGAATTTTAACAATGTGTATTTTGGTCTACATGATCATGTGCCTTACTATCATAGGACTTTATCACTTTTTAATGTTACTTTTTTCTTTTCACTCCTTTAAGTAGACAATTTCAAGTGACCTGTCTTTGAGTTTGCTGATTCATTCTTCCTGTTCAAGTTTGCTCTTGAAGCTCTATATTGAATTTTTAAAATTAAGTTATTTATTCCTCAGCTCCAAAAGTTTTTTGTTTCTTTTTATGGTTCATGTATCTTTGTGGATATTCTCTTTCTGCTTATTTGTATCACTTTTCTGATTTATTTAGTTATCTATTTGTGTTCTGTCATATTACACTATCTTTTTTAAGATGATTATTATTTAATTATTTGTCACAAATCTATAGTCTCCATTTCTTTAGTGTCTGTTGCTGGAGATTTGTTCTGTTTCTCTGGTAATGTCATATTTTTATAATTCCTTCTGTTTCTTGTAACTTTGTATTGGTGTCTACATGTTTGAATGAGCAACAATCTCTTTCAGTTTTCATAAACTGGTTTTGGAAAGAGACCTTCACAAATTATCCTAGCTAGAGATTCTGGGAGCCCCTTAAATATTTTCTATAGATATTCAAGCTCCAGTCCACTCTCTTTCGCCTGGGAGACAAGTTTGCTCTTCTTTTCCCTAATGCAATGTACTGGTAGGTTTGGATATTGGATGCACACTCTAATCTTCTCCCTTTCTCCTGAAGAGGGAAAAGTCTCAGGATTGTGTAGCTTTTCCCAAACTTGCAGAGCCATGTAAGCTGAAATAAAACTGCCTGTTCTTTTTTCCCTAAGGAAGTGCACTGAAATATAATGAGGTTGGGTCCAAGCTCTGCTTCTCTCCCTTCCTCTTGTAGTAGAAGTCTCAGGATTGTGTACCTTCTCTCAATACCACAAAACCAAATAGGCTGCTGAGGGACACCTGATAATTTTTCCTACGGAAGTGCATTAAAAGACCGGGAGAGTGAGTGAAAGTTCCATTTTTATCTCTTCCTCCTGAAGAAGAAATTTTAGGGTCGTGTACTTTATTTCAATCATACAATGTTATTCAGACTTCTGAGAGCCCTGCCTGTTTTCTTTGTTCTTAGCTGCCCCACAAGCATTCTAACTATGCCAGTTTCATCTGTGCTCTGAGTGAGGGGAGACAGAAGTATCTCAGGCAGCACCCCAAAAGGCTAGAGATGTCATATGCATGCTTCATTCATGCTTTCCCCTGAGGGAGAAATAATCGGTTGAGTGGATCTCTTTCAGTGCTGAGCTGTGCCAGCTTGCAGGGTGGACTGACATGCATAAAGTAAAACTGCTCTCCTTGCCCATTTCAAAATGGTATTTCTCAGTGTTGTGCTTGTGTGGGGAGTTGCAACATATGAATGGAATTCTCGCATTATTGTTAAGGTATTGTGGCTCATGTATCATTGTTTTAGCAGTGTTTCTGTGGGGAAGAAAATGGCTGAGACTTCATTTTCTGCCATCTTGTTGACCTAACTACGCAGGATACATTTAAATATTAATAATGGTGATTATAATCATAATAATATAATAACGGCCTTTCTGTTCTAATTCTGGTCTTTAATACAAAACAATTCTAGTCTTTTATCAATAAGTGTGATATGATAGGCATACGTATGCATGCATGCGTGTGTGTATATATGTGTGTATCTTATAAAGATACCTGTATATTATTATTTAGTTAAACATATTTTTTCCTTTCAACTTCTCTTTTTCTCTATTTTTTATTCTACTCATGAATAAATATTAATTCTTATTGAATAAGTTTTTGGAATATATTCAAGTAAGTGTGTTGATAAAATACACTTTCTTATGCTTTATGTGGTAAAATAGATGATTATATTTTTCAACATTAAGCAATTTTTACATTTTTCTAATGCAAAGAAAACCCCTTGATTTTGCTACAATTGAAATAATGTTTACTATTATTTTGCATGTCTTCTGCATTAATATTTATATTACAAATTCATCTTTAAAAAATCTATGTTATACAGATATGGGTAGCAATAAAAAGATCATCCACATACCTTTCTTATTTCCTCTGTTCCCTTAAAATTTAATTACATTATGTTTTGCTGCCCTTTGAAAGTTTGACAGAATTCACTTAAGAAGTCAATTGTCACTTAGTATTGTGGGTGAGGGGGACATGCTATGCCTTAGGTACTCATAACAACTTGTACAACTCTTCTTCACACAATCAATTTTGGTAAAATATGCTACCAGAAAAACCCTATTTTATTTTGGTTTTCAGTTTTTTGTTATATATTGACATGGTTTGGCTGTGTCCCTACTCAAATCTCATCTTGAATTGCAGTTCTCATAATCCCCACGTATGGTGGGAAGGACCCAGTGGGAGGTAATAGAATCATGGGGGCAGTTACCTCTATGCTGTTTTCATGATAGTGAGTCAGTTCTTACAGAATCTGATGGTTTTATAAGGGGCACTTCCCCCTTTGCTCAGCACTTCTCTCTTCTCCTGCCATGTGAAGAAAGATGTTTGCTTCACCTTCTGCCATAATTGTAAGTTTCCTGAGGCCTCCCCTGCCATGTGAAACTGTGAGTCAATTAAACCTCTTCCCTTTATAAGTTACCCAATCTCATGTATGTCCTTATAGCAGAGTGAAAATGGACTCATACAGTAAATAGGTACTGCAGAGAGTGAGATGCTTCTATAAGGATATGCAAAAATGTGGAAGTGACTTTGGAACTGGGTATCAGGCAGAGGTTGGAACAGTCTGGAGGATTCAAAAAAGAAACAGAAAAAATGTGGGAGAGTTTGAAACCTTCTAGAGACTTGGAGGGCTCAGAAGACAGGAAGATGCGGGAATGTCTGAAACTTCCTAGAGACTTGATGAATTGCTTTGGACAAAATGCAGATAGTGATATTGACAATGAAGTCCAGGCTGAGGTGGTCTCAGATGAAAATGAGGAACTTATTGGGAACTGGAATAAAGGTGATTCTTGCTATGCTTTAGCAAAGAGACTGGCAGCATTTTGTCCCTGCCTTAAAGATCTGTGGAATTTGAACTTGAGAGAGATGATTTAAGGTATCTGGCAGAAGAAATTTCTAAGCAGCAAAGCATTCAAGAGGAAGCAGAGCATAAAAGTTTGGAAAATTTGCAGCCTGATGATGCAATGGAAAAGAAAAAAACATTTTCTTGGGATAAATTCAAGCCAGCTTCAGAAATTTGCATAAGTAACAAGAAGCTGAATGTTAATCACCAAGAAAATTGGGAAAATGTCTCTGGAGCATGTCAGAGACTATCATGGGAGGCCCTCTCATCACAGGCCTGAAGGCCTAGAAGGAAAACATGGTTTTGTGGGCTGGGCCCAGGGCCCCCCTGCTGTGTGCAGCCTCAAGACTTGGTGCTCTGTGTCCCCAGCCGCTCCAGCCATGGCTAAAAGGGGCCAAGGTACAGCTCAGGCCATGGCTTCAGAAGATTTAAGTCCCAAGCCTTGGCAACTTTCATGTGGCATTGGGCCTGTGGATGCACAGAAGAATTGAGGTTTGGGAACCTCTGCCTAGATTTCAGAGGATATGTGGAAAAGTCTGGATGTCCAGGCAGAAGTTTGCTGCAGGAGTGAAGTCCTCATGGAGAACCTCTGCTAGGGCAGTGGAGAAGGGAAATGTGGGGTTGGAATCCCCACACAGAGTCTCCAATGGGGCACTGCCTAGTGGAGCTGTGAAAACAGGACCACCATCCTCCAGACCCCAGAGTGGTAGATCCACTGACAGCTTGCACTGTACACCTGGAAAAGCCACAGACACAGGGCCAGCCCATGAAAGCAGCCAAGAGGGTGGCTGTACTCTGCAAAGCCACATGGGTGGATCTTGTATTGTAGTCTCACCAATATACCAAGATGTAACAGTCTCTCATTGTCTGAGTTAATACCTGGAGTTCTTTGTCCTATATCCAAGAAGATTAAGAAGTGTAGCCCCAAGGGTGAGGTTGGAGTGAAAGTTTAATAAGTGAAAGAAGAAAGCTCTCCACCATTAGAGGCGGGGGCCTGGATGGGTTGCCTTCTATGAGGCTGGAGTCCAAGGTTTTTATGAACTGGGAAGGGGAAGGAATGTGCTTAGTCTGAGAGCTGTCTTGGAGAATGCATGACTCAATTTGGCCCAGGACCTTGGCCTGGGACTATTCGGAAAGCTTGGCCTGGGACTTTGGCCCAGGATCAATCAGAGGCTGAAGTGATAATTTACAGGGGCTGGGCTCACAGTCCAAAAGGGAAGTAAAGTGCCCACCAGAACCCACTGGCACTCATGGTGTTCACAGTCACAAAAGTAGAAGAAACTTTTCTGGGAGCCCACTGATTATACAAAGGACAAGGCATTTCTATCTTAGGCCTTGCTCCTTTTTCTGAGTGAGCTGGAGATTTGTACAAGTTTTTGTCCGAGGTTCTATCTGTGAAGCCATGGGGATGTCTCCAGACACAACCCCCTCATCTAGTTTCCTATGGTGCCTGCAGCTTGATTTTTCCACAGGCTGCCTTTGTGTTATGTGGGGATGAGGCACTGACCCATGGGTTGGGGGCTGTCCAGGGACCCTTCCCTTGCTGTCTACCTAAGGCAAGCTAGCTAACTCCTCTCAATGTGAGTCCACCTCTTGCATCAGCATGACCTGGATGTGAGACATAGAGTCAAAGGAAATCATTTGGAATTTTAAGGTTTAATAATTGCCCTTTTGGATTTTGGACTTGTATGGGGCCTGTAACCCCTTTGTTTTGGCCAATTTGCCCATTTGGAATGGGTGTATTTACCCAATGCCTGTACCCACATTGTATCTAGGAAGTAACTAACTTGCTTTTGATTTACAGTCTCATAGGCTGAAGGGACTTGCCTTTCTTAGATGAGAGTTTGGACTTCGACTTTGAGTTAATGCTGGAATGAGCTAAGACTTTGGGGGACTGTTGGAATGGCATGATTGTGTTTTGAAATGTGAGGACATGAGATTTGGGAGAGGTCAGGGGCAGAATAATATGGTTTGGCTGTGTCCCCATCCAAGTCTCATCTTGAATTTTAATTACCATAATCCCCACGTGTTGAGGGAGGGACCCAGGGGAGGTAACTAAATCATGGGGGCAGTTACCCCCATGCTGTTCTTGTGATAGTGAGTGAGACCTCACAAGATCTGCTGGTTTTATAAGGAGCATTTCCTCCTTTACTGTGCACTCTTCTGCCGCCATGTGAAGAAGGATGTGTTTTGTTTAAACCTTTGCCTTGATTGTAAGTTTCCTGAAGCTTCCCCAGCCATGCAGAACTGTGATTCAATTAAATCTCTTTTGTACATAAATTACCCAGTCTTTGGTATGTCCTTATAACATGAGAATGGACATATATATATATATATATAAATTATTATATATATGAGATAGATATATATCTACCAAAGGAAGTATTTTAATTTTCATTATGGATCTTGGCGTACTTTACTCTCCTGCTGTCTAGCTAAGCAGCCCACACAGGACAGAAATGGGTAGCACTGAGGAATTATCAGATTTTTTTCTATCCCCAATATTTCTGCCCCCTCCCTAAGCCCTGACCCAACCCTATCTAATAATCAAGAATGGTTAGTATATCATTCTCTCTCTCAAAGAACAACTAAAATGGAAACAAGTCATTAGAGGACCAGACCTCTTCTTAATAGGGCTTAGGAGCTGGTATGAGCTCTTTATTCACAATGGAGAGTTTCTCCTTCACCAAATCTGATAATATTGAAAAGAAATCTTCCTAGAAATTAGCATAAAGTAAATTCAAGCCAATAAAAGTCCAGTACAAATGAGCAGAGCCTGACATAATACACCGAAAATGGAGGTCTTGTTGTAGAACATCCAAAAAGGAAAAGATCTCAATTTAACTTGAACTTAATTATGAGTCTTTTTAATTGGTTATTAAAAAACATGATTGCCTTTTCAATATAATGTGGACATTTACCTTGATTCCCAAATGTGCCTTCTTCAGAGAAATAATATTGGATTGAATGAGACAACAGAACTAACTTAGAGGAAAATTTCTGAACTCCACCTGTCAGACACTATGAAGTTCCCCTTGATAATATCTTCTCCCAAATTATCTGCAAACAATTAACCATTAAGTCCTTTCAATTCTGCCTCCTGGATATTTTTTATCTTTATCCCTTTACGTACATTCCCAGAGCCACTTAAAAACATTTAATTGACAAATTACAGTTGTATATCTTTATGAGCTACAAATGATGTTGTGATTTATGGACACAATGTGGAATAATTCAATCAAGTCGATTAGCATACTCATTAATTCTTATCTTTTTCGTGTGGTGGGAACATTTTAAATTTACTATCCTAATTTTGAAGTTAGAAAACTGTACAATATGTTATTAACTATATTTACCATATTGTACAGTAGATCTAAAAATATATATATTCCTTTTGTCTTCTTTTGTCTAAATGAGGCTTTCTACCCTTTGACCATCATCTCCCCATTTCTCTCACCCCTCAGCGTCTGATAACCACCATTCTACTCTCTGCTTCTATGAGTTGTATTGTTTTAGATTTCACATATAAGCAAGGACATGTGGTATTTGTCTTTTCATGCCTGGTTTATTTCACTTACTATAATGTTCCCAGAGCCACTTCTTTAGTCTAGGCCGATACCATCTCTTATGTAGCTTCACAATACCCATCTAATATCTCTCCCTGTAGTCTAAATCACCACAGATTAATAGCACATAATGTCAATGGAGTGAATTTCCAAAACACAAATATGATAATTGTATTCTACCTATAACTCCTCATTACATCCCCATTACCTCCTCTAGAGAACCTCATCTTTTTTCATAAGAGCCTATATATCACTCCCATAGCATTATGTGCTTAACCATAGTATTGTACTTAGAAAAGTAAATGAGAGATGATAATAGATTGTGACTTCCTTCAGGGAAAAATATGCCGTTATTGCATTCCCAGTACACATAAG
This sequence comes from Gorilla gorilla gorilla, assembly GCF_029281585.2. NCBI lineage: Eukaryota > Metazoa > Chordata > Mammalia > Primates > Hominidae > Gorilla > Gorilla gorilla. Next base: position 133,801,269 of record NC_073247.2, read on the forward strand.
AAGCACTAAGAAAGTTTCTGATGAATGATTAGAGTCATTCTAATATCTGGGTTAGACACCACGATTAATGAGAATTTGAAATTTATAATTGTAGCTACCATAAACCTCTTTATTTTATTAATAACAGTAGCTATAATGTATTGACTACATATCTTATACAAAGTTCCGGTGTTAGAAAACAAAGAAAACCTTTGCATTGAAACTGTGACTTTACGGTGCCAAGACACACAATGAAAAGGCTGAAAAGTCATTCTTCTTGGCCTTTAATCCACATAGTTTTATATATATAATTACTTGAAATTCTATAATTTCCAGAACAAATTGATCAAGTCTGGCTTTTCTAACCAGCTTTATTTATATTAAAATAATATTTTTTATTTAGTGTTTGATTGTATTTAACATTTAATGCAAGCAGGAGGAGCATGGTTAAAGTATTACAGGGGATATACAAAATTCCACTGACATAATTTAAATATTTTCCTCTCAGTACATCTTGAATTAGATGTGAAGAAGTCTTGGGTTTCTCTGTCACCGTTCAGATAAAAAAAATACTTGGAAGGCAAGATGATGTCAGTCTTTGTAATTCAAAAGAAACACAAAGAGCTCATTTAATTATTTCTTCTCATTTCTTTTGGAAATCATGTTATTTTACCAGCTGACTGAGAGCAGAAACTAACAGCCAGTTCATATTTAGTGGCTTTTAAGAAGCGTTCCAATTGCTGCTGTAGTGCTAAAGTATATATTTTTTTACAAACAGGAATCTCAACCCTCTTCCCATTTCATTATATTCTCTAGCTTTGCAGTTTAGGGATATAGTGGGCTATAATTTTCAGTGGACTATTATTATTATTACAACAAAGAATAATTTTTAGAACACTCTCTACAAAGTTGTTGGTTCAAAAGCAAATGCCTTTCTTCTATCTATATAAATGTAGTAGCCATTTGCACATGTTATTACTGACAGTTCAGAGAAGCAACTTGATTATATATTGAGTTGTTAAGAATGCTATACATGTATTTTATGTTACCATGAAGTTTAATATATTCAACAGAGTTCCAAAATCACTTGCTCTATTCACATGGTAGAAATATAAACAGTTTAATTTGTAATATTGGTCATCACTATCACCATCATCATCACTATTTATTGAAATGTATGCTAGATTATTTACGGTATTCGATTTAAATATCTTGTTTAATAATACGTAGAATGCTGAAAGAATTTTAAAATGTTAATTTATGTTAAGAGCTCTCGCCTAAGAGACACTTGGAAAATACAGCTTTTGTGAGCAATTGCTGTTACCTAAAATTTCTGTAGGTATCATAGACTCTCATGATAAAACAAATTAAGTAGAATTTGTTTTGTGGCAGAAGTCATCTTAAGTTGTGAGACTTTAAGTCCAAGTCTTAATTACTTAAGGTCGCCTGTTGAGTGTACTGCCTTCTTCCACCAACTGGCAAGAAATAGATCCCAAGAGGTCTGCCTAGAGACAATACTTTATTTATTATACTTACGCTCAAGTAACTCAATTTACTGAAGGGGATGAATACACTAATAAGTATAAGACACATACAAAAATCAATAACATATTTAAATTAAATTTCTGGCTGGCTTTATTCACTCCTGCTCTTCCTCATTTTAATCTTGATCAAAGATTAGGGCAAGAAATAAATTGGATTACGTAGAAAAGGAGCAATAAAAAATGTTATATGCAAACTATGCTTCAGAAAAAAAAGAGTTACTCCAGGAATTCATATACTTGGCTAAGAACTCATCTGAAATATATGGAATACTTTTATAAGCCAATAATAAGGGGGAGTGGAGCCAAGATGGCTGAATAGGAATAGCTCCAGTCTACAGCTCCCAGCGTGAGCCACGCAGAAGACGGGTGACTTCTGCATTTCCAACTGAGGTACCGGGTTCATCTCACGGGGGAGTGCCAGACAGTGGGTGGAGGACAGTGGGTGCAGTGCACCGTGCATGAGCCGAAGCAGGGTGAGGCATTGCCTCACCCGGGAAGTGCACGGGGTCAGGGAATTCCCTTTCCTAGTCAAAGAAAGGGGTGAAAGACAGCACCTAGAAAACTGGGTCACTCCCACCCTAATACTGCGCTCTTCCAATGGACTTAACAAATGGCACACCAGCAGATTATATCCCACACCTGGCTAGGAGGGTCCCACACCCACAGAGCCTCGCTCATTGCTAGCACAGCAGTCTGAGATCAAACTGCAAGGCAGCAGCAAGGGTGGGGGAGGGGCGCCCCCCATTGCTCAGGCTTGAGTAGGTAAACAAAGTGGCCGGGAAGCTCCAAATGGGTTGAGCCCACCACAGCTCAAGGAGGCCTGCCTGCCTGCCTCTGTAGGCTCCACCTCTGGGGGCAGGGCACAGACAAACAAAAGACAGCAATAACCTCTGCAGTCTTAAATGTCCCTGTCTGACAGCTTTGAAGAGAGTAGTGGTTCTCCCAGCACGCAGCTTGAGATCTGAGAACGGGCAGACTGCCTCCTCAAGTGGGTCCCTGATCCCTGAGTAGCCTAACTGGGAGGCACCCCCCAGTAGGGGCGGACTGACACCTCACACGGCCAGGTACTCCTCTGAGGCAAAACTTCCAGAGGAATGATTAGGCAGCAGCATTTGCACTTCACCAATATCTGCTGTTCTGCAGCCACCGCTACAGATACCCAGGCAAACAGGGTCTGGAGTGGACCTCCAGTAAACTCCAACAGACCTGCAACTAAGAGTCCTGACTGTTATAAGGAAAACTAACAAACAGAAAGGACACCCACACCAAAAACCCATCTGTACGTCACCATCATCAAAGATCAAAGGTAGATAAAACCACAAAGATGGGGAAAAAACAGAGCAGAAAAACCGGAAACTCTAAAAATCAGAGTGCCTCTCCTCCTCCAAAGGAATGCAGCTCCTCACCAGCAACGGAACAAAGCTGGAAGGAGAATGACTCTGACGAGTTGAGAGGGGAAGGCTTCAGAAGATCACACTACTCCGAGCTAAAGGAGGAAGTTCGAACCCATGGCAAAGAAGTTAAAAACTTTGAAAAAAATTAGATGAATGGATAACTAGAATAAGCAATGCAGAGAACTCCTTAAAGGACCTGATGGAGCTGAAAACCAAAGCATGAGAACTACATGACGAATGCACAAGCCTCAGTAACCGATGCGATCAACTGGAAGAAAGGGTATCAGCGACGGAAGATGAAATGAATGAAATGAGATGTGAAGAGAAGTTTAGAGAAAAAAGAATAAAAAGAAATGAACAAAGCCTCCAAGAAATATGGGACTATGTGAAAAGACCAAATCTACGTCTGATTGGTGTACCTGAAAGTGATGGGGAGAATGGAACCAAGTTGGAAAACACTCTGCAGGATATTATCCAAGAGAACTTCCTGAATCTAGCAAGGCAGGCCAACATTCAAATTCAGGAAATACAGACAACGCCACAGAGATACTCCTTGAGAAAAGCAACTCCAAGACACATAATTGTCAGATTCATCAAAGCTGAAATGAAGGGAAAAATGTTAAGGGCAGCCAGAGAGAAAGGTCGGATTACCCACAAAGGAAAGCCCATCAGACTAACAGCTATCTCTCAGCAGAAACTCTACAAGCCAGAAGAGAGTGGGGGCCAATATTCAACATTCTTAAATAAAAGAATTTTCGACCCAGAATTTCATATCCAGCCAAACTAAGCTTCATAAGTGAAGGAGAAATAAAATCCTTTACAGACAAGCAAATGCTGAGAGATTTTGTCACCACCAGGCCTGCCCTAAAAGAGCTCCTGAAGGAAGCACTAAACATGGAAAGGAACAACCGGTACCAGCCACTGCAAAAACATGCCAAATTGTAAAGACCATGGATGCTAGGAAGAAACTGCATCAACTAAAGAGCAAAATAACCAGCTAACATCATAATGACAGGATCAAATTCACACATAACAATACTAACCTTAAATGTAAATGGGCTAAATGCTCCAATTAAAAGACATAGACTGGCAAATTGGATAAAGAGTCAAGACCCATCAGTGTGCTGTATTCGGGAAACCCATCTCATGTGCAGAGACACACATAGGCTCAAAATAAAGGGATGGAGGAAGATCTACCAAGCAAATGGAAAAGAAAAAAGACAGGGGTTGCAATCCTAGTCTCCCTAGTCTCGGATAAAACAGACTTTAAACCAACAAAGATCAAAAGAGACAAAGAAGGCCATTACATAATGGTAAAGGGATCAATTCAACAAGAAGAACTAACTATCCTAAATATATATGCACCCAATACAGGAGCACCCAGATTCATAAAGCAAGTCCTTAGTAACCTACGAAGAGACTTAGACTCCCACACAATAATAATGGGAGACTTTAACACCCCACTGTCAACATTAGACAGATCAACGAGACAGAAAGTTAACAAGGATATCCAGGAATTGAACTCAGCTCTGCACCAAGCAGACCTAATAGACATCTACAGAATTCTCCACCCCAAATCAACTGAATATACATTCTTTTCAGCACCACACCACACCTATTCCAAAACTGACCACATAGTTGGAAGTAAAACACTCATCAGCAAATGTAAAAGAACAGAAATTGTAACAAACTGTCTCTCAGACCACAGTGCAATCAAACTAGAACTCAGGATTAAGAAACTCACTCAAAACCGCTCAACTACATGGAAACTGAACAACCTGCTCCTGAATGACTACGGGATACATAATGAAATGGAGGCAGAAATAAAGATGTTCTTTGAAACCAACGAGAACAAAGACACAACATGCCAGAATCTCTGGGACACATTCAAAGCATTGTGTAGAGGGAAATTTATAGCACTAAATTCCCACAAGAGAAAGCAGGAAAGATCTAAAGTTGACACCCTAACATCACAATTAAAATAACTAGAGAGGCAAGAGCAAACACATTCAAAAGCTAGCAGAAGGCAAGAAATAACTAAGATCAGAGCAGAACTGAAGGAAATAGAGACACAAAAAAACCCTTCAAAAAATCAATGAATCCAGGAGCTGGTTTTTTGAACAGATCAACAAAATTCATAGACTGCTAGCAAGACTAATAAAGAAGAAAAGAGAGAAGAATCAAATAGATGCAATAAAAAATGACAAAGGGGATATCACCACCAATCCCACAGAAATACAAACTACCATCAGAGAATACTATAAACACCTCTATGCAAATAAACTAGAAAATCTAGAAGAAATGGATAAATTCCTCAACACATACATTCTCCCAAGACTAAACCAGGAAGAAGTTGAATCTCCAAACAGACCAATAACAGGCTCTGAAATTGAGGCAATAATTAATAGCTTACCAACCAAAAAAAGTCCAGGACAAGATGGATTCACAGCCGAATTCTACCAGAGGTAAAGGGAGGAGCTGGTACCATTCCTTCTGAAACTATTCCAATCAACAGAAAAAGAGGGATTCCTCCCTAACTCATTTTATGAGGCCAGCATCATCCTGATACCGAAGCCTGGCAGAGATACAACAAAAAAGAATTTTAGACCAATATCCTTGATGAACATTGATGCAAAAATCCTCAATAAAATACTGGCAAACCGAATCCAGCAACACATCAAAAAGCTTATCCACCATGATCAAGTGGGCTTCATCCCTGGGATGCAAGGCTGGTTCAACATATGCAAATCAATAAATGTAATCCAGCGTATAAACAGAACCAAAGACAAAAACCACATGATTATCTCAATAGATGCAGAAAAGGCCTTTGACAAAATTCAACAACCCTTCATGCTAAAAACTCTCAATAAATTAGGTATTGATGGGACGTATCTCAAAATAATAAGAGCTATCTATGACAAACCCACAGCCAATATCATACTGAATGGGCAAAAACTGGAAGCATCCCCTTTGAAAACTGGCACAAGACAGGGATGCCCTCTCTCACCACTCCTATTCAACATAGTGTTGGAAGTTCTGGCCAGGGCAATCAGGCAGGAGAAGGAAATAAAGGGTATTCAATTAGGAAAAGAGGAAGTGAAATTGTCCCTGTTTGCAGATGACATGATTGTGTATCTAGAAAACCCCATTGTCTCAGCCCAAAATCTCCTTAAGCTGATAAGCAACTTCAGCAAAGTCTCAGGATAATAAATCAATGTGCAAAAAATCACAAGCATTCTTATACACCAATAACAGACAAACAGAGAGCCAAATCATGAGTGAACTGCCATTCACAATTGCTTCAAAGAGAATAAAATACCTAGGAATCCAACTTACAAGGGATGTGAAGGACCTCTTCAAGGAGAACTACAAACCACTGCTCAAGGAAATAAAAGAGGATACAAACAAATGGAAGAACATTCCATGCTCATGGGTAGGAAGAATCAATATCGTGAAAATGGCCATACTGCCCAAGGTAATTTATAGATTCAATGCCATCCCCATCAAGCTACCAATGACTTTCTTCACAGAATTGGAAAAAACTACTTTAAAGTTCATATGGAACCAAAAAAGAGCCCGCACTGCCAAGTCAATCCTAAGCCAAAAGAACAAAGCTGGAGGCATCACACTACCTGACTTCAGACTATACTACAAGGTACAGTAACCAAAACAGCATGGTACTGGTACCAAAACAGAGATATAGATCAATGGAACAGAACAGAGCCCTCAGAAATAACGCCGCATATCTACAACTATCTGATCTTTGACAAACCTGAGAAAAACAAGCAATGGGGAAAGGATCCCCTATTTAATAAATGGTACTGGGAAAACTGGCTAGCCATATGGAGAAAGCTGAAACTGGATCCCTTCCTTACACCTTATACAAAAATTAATTCAAGATGGATTAAAGACACTGGCAAAATTTAAAAAATATATAGAAATAGTTTAACAAAATCAGGAAAACAATAAGATAAAACAACTTTTATAACAGAGAGGTGAAAATATTTTTTTTAAATAATCAGAAATTCTGGTGCTGAAGAATACAATAAATGAAATAAAATCACAGTGGGGAGTGTCAGCAGCAAAATTGATCAAGCAGGAAAATAAATCTGTAAACTTGAAAACAGGTTATTTGAAAATATATAGCAGACGAAAAAAAATAAAACTAAATTAAAAAGAATCAAGAAAGCCTAGAATACTTAAGTGACAGCATAAAAATAACAAAAGAACTATTTGTTATATTACATGAGATAAGGTGAAAGAGAGAACAGGACAGAAATCTTATTTTTAAAAACAATAGCTTAAAAATTGTCAAATCAAGGCAAAGATCTAAATATCCAACTACAGGGAGGTCAAAGGTTTCCAATCAGATTAAATCCAAACTGGACTACAGAGAGACATATTATAATGAGATGTTCAATAATAAAAGATAAAACATCCTGAAAGCAGCAATAGAATGAAGCAAGTCACATATAAAGGAATTTCAATAAGACAAATAGACCAATTAAAGAGAATAAACAGATCCCAGAAATAAATCCACACATGTACGCTAAATTTTATTTTTTGAAAAAGATGCCAAGAATACACTGTGGGGAAGTGATTGTGTCTTCAGTAAATGATATTGGGAACACTGGATATCCAAATGTAAAACAAAATTAGACCTTCATCTCACACCATATACAAAAATAAACTCAAAGGGTATTAGAGACTTGTATTAGTCTGTTCTTGCATTGCTATAGAGAAATACCTGAGACTTGGTAATTTACATAGTAAAGAGTTTAATTGGCTCACAGTTCTGCAGCCTGCATGGAAAGCATGATGCTGGGATCTGCTCATCTTCTGGAGAGGTCTCAGTAAACTTACAATCATGGCAGAAGGCAAACGGGAGCAGGCAAATAACATGGCCAGAGCAGGAGCAATAGTGTAAGGGAGGAGGTGCTAGACACTTTTAAATAATCAGACATCATGAGAACTAATTCACTATCATGAGGAAAGTACCAGGAGGTATAGTGCTAAACCATTCATGAAAAATCTGCTCCCATGGTCCAATTACCTCCCACCAGGCCCCACCTCCAACATTGACGATTGCATTTCAATATGAGATTTGGGCAGGGATACACATCCAAACTATATCAAGACTTAAATGTAAATTGTAAAACAAAAAACTACTGGAACAAAATACAGGGAAATAGTTCCATGACATTGGCCTTGGGAATTATTTTTTGGATATAATGCCAAAAACACAGGCAACGAAAGCAAAACTAGATATGTGGAATTGCATCAAACTAAAAAGATTTGCACAGCAAAGGAAGCAATAAACAGAGTGAAGAGACAATCTATGTTATAAGAGAAACTATTTGCAAATCATATATCTAATAAGGGGTTAATATCCAAAATATATTAGAAACGAAAACAACTCAATAGCAAGAAAATAAATAACTTTAATTAAAATAAGCAAATGACCTTAACAGACATTTCTATAAAGAACACATACAAATGGCTAGCCAACAAGTATGTAAAGAAACATTCAACATCACTAATCATCAAGTAAATGTAAATTTAAGGAACAATAAGATATCACCTCACATGAGTTAGAATGACTGTTAACAAAAAGACAATAAATAAATGTTGGCAAAGATATGGAGAAAAGGGAATACTTGCATATTGTTGGCAGGAATATACATTAGTACTACCGTTATGGAAAACAGTATGGAAGTTTCTCAAAAAAGTATATAGAACTACCATGTTACCCAGTGATATGGTTTGGCTCTGTGTCCTCACGCAAATCTCATCTTGAATTGTAATCTGAATTGTAATCCCCATGTGTTGAGGGAGGGATTTAGTGGGCGGTGAGTGGATCATGGCAGCAGTTTCCTCCATGCTGTTCTCATGTTTCAATATCATGAAAACAGCAGCGTGGGGGTAACCACCCCCATGATTCAATTACCTCCCATTGGGTCCCTATCACAACATATAGGTTTTATGGAAACTACAATTAAAGATGAGATTTGGGTGGGAACATGACTAAACCATATCACCAAGCTAATACGGAGTCACTAGCTGATTTCAACATGTGCCCAGAATTAGAATATTGATCCAGATTTTTACATTGCCCATTTCATTTCTTTCTTTTAATCTTCAGTCAGAGATCACAGATTAGTTCACAGGAATAAGCAGAGTAGTCTAAATTTCAGGAAAAAACCCTCAAAAACAACTAATGAGACTAGAATCTAATAACAGGTGTACCATAGTTCTTGAAACATAATTTTTTCTCTCTCCATTCTTCCATTTTTACTAAAGACATATCATACTAAGACCAATTTGCTTTATTATACTTGGCCTGATTATTTGTATAAAATGTAGCAAGAATAATTATTTTTCACATAGGCTTTTTAATTGGCTTTCATGGAACTCTGTTTCATAGAAGGAATCTCAGATAAGACTTTTTTAAAGTTGAGCCTAGCTATGGGTTTGTATTCTCAAATAACTTATGAGTTAGGTGAAGATATTCCCCATATGATGAATCCTTAAAAAATTGAAATCCTGTAAACAGATAGTATCAGTTGTTATCAGAAAATGAGGATGGAAGAGGTAAGGGGAAAATGGGGAGAAGTTGGTTAGTGATTACAATGTTACAAATGGATAGAAAAAATAAATTCTGATGCTCTATTGCACAATAGGGTAACTACGGTTAACAGTGAAATATTGCACATTACAAAATATCTAGAATTGAGGCTTTTCAATGTTCTTATCACGCAAAAATGATAAATGCATGATGTGATGTATAGACTCACTACCCTGGTTGGATTGTTATAAAACATATGTGTATACTGAAATATCAAATTGTATCCAATATATGTATAATTCCAATGTGCCAGTGAATCAATCACTGCATAAGAAATAACTGTCATTTGATCCAGTAATACCACCTCCTGGTATATATCCAAAAAAATAAAATCAGCATGTCAAACAGTTATCAGCACTCCCATGCTCATTACAGCATTATTCACAATACTCAAGACATAAAAACAACTAAAGTGTCCATGAATGGTGAATGAAGAAAGAAAGTATCACACACACACTGGAATATTATTCAACCCTAAAATCAAAGGAAACACTGTCATTTGCAGTAACATTAATGAATCTGGAGAATACTATGTTAAGTGTCATAGTCCAGGTGCAGAAAAACAAACACACATGATTTTACTTATATGTGGAATCTAAAATACACAAACTCAAAGAGACAGAGTAGAATGGTGGTTACCAGTGGCTTGGGGTGAGGAGATTGGGGAGATGTTACTCATAGGTATAAGATTTCAGTCAGACAGAGGAAATAAGTTGAAGATATGTATTGCACACCATGGTGACTTTAATTAGTAACAAATATTGTATGCCTGAAAATTGCCAAGAGAGTACATTTTTAAGTATTTTCATCAAAAAATATTTGTAAGTATGTAAGACAGCGCATACATTAATTAACTTGATTTAGCCATTCCACGATGTATACATATATCAAAATATCATATTGTAGACCATAGATATATATACAACTTTTATGTTTCAATTAACAAAATAATTTTTAATGCACAAAATAAAAAAATTTAAAATTTTGGTTTATGCATCTTGCTTAAATTTTCAAGGATATAATCTTTTTAATTATCAGAGGAATGAATATCACATACACAAACACGTATAAACAAACATAAAGAAGAAGTACAAACATAAAGTACAAACATAAAGAAGAAACATAAAGTACAAACATAAAGAAGAAAAACATGCGTTATTCCTAGCAAAATGTAATTGTAATGGCTCTTTTCAGCAAGGTAGAGAATATACTTTAAAATAACGTTTAGACATACGTTTTTTATGCAGCAAAATAATTAAGCAGTAAAATACATAAAGAAAATCTGAAACAGAAAGAAACACTGACTAGCCCCTTAATGCATACAGCCAAAATGAGTAAACATATGAATTCTTGTAAAACTTTAAGAAATACAAATCTGAATACTATATGAACTTTTCCAAGATCAATAAAGTAGAAAACTTCAAATTATTACTTACAACGACAACACTGACAACAAACCATTACAAAACAATACACCCAAAACTCCTAAGAACTAATATCTCTAATAAATTTTGATGAAAATATCTTAAATATAACATTAGCAAATGAAATCAAGCATTTAATTAATTGTATATTAAACCATAACTAAGTGGAACATTTATAAAAAATGTAAGGATGATTCCATAAAGGGAAATCATTATTATAATTTCCATATCAAGAAACCAAAGGAGGAAAATATAGTTATGTCAATGAATTACAATGTGATATTTATTATAATTCATTATCCATTGCTGATTTTAAGACAAACCTTATAGAAATACATACCATCAATGGTGATATATTAGAAGCTTTCCCATTAAAATAAAACAGGAGAAATATATTTCTTAGCACTGTATCATTTTGAAAAGTTTCAGAATTACTAGCCAGTGTAACTGGACTAAATTAAAGTGTATTAGAAAATGAACAGTGATAACAAAATTATCATTACTTACAAACGACTAGATTGTGTATTTTGCAAATGTAGGAGAATCAACTAAAAAACTCTTAGAAACAAGATTTTAGCAACATGATTCGTTATAAACTTAATACAAAACACTGCTGAAATAAATCATAGATGACACAAACACATGGAAACTCATCTCATGCTCATGGATGGGAAGAATGAATATTGTGAAAACGACCATACTGCCCAAAGCAGTTTGCATATTCAATGCAATTCCCATCAAGCATGCCATCATCATCCTTCACAGAACTAGAAAAATCCTTTGCAAAATTCATATGGAAACAAAAAAACCCCACATAGCCGAAGCAATGCTAAGCAAAAAGACGAATCTGCAGGCATCACATTACCTGACTTCAAATTATACTACAAGGCTGTAGTTACCAAAACAGCATGGTACTGGTATAAAAATAGGCATATAGACCAATGGAACAAAATACAGAATGTGGAAATAAAGCCAAATATTTACAGCCAACTGATCTTTGACAAAGCATATGAAAACATAAACTGGGGAAAGGACACCCTATTCAATAAATAGTGCTGGGAAAATAGGCAAGCTACATGTAGAAGAATGAAAGCGGATCCCCATCTCACCTTATACAAAAATCAACTCAAGATGGATCAAAGACTTAAATTTAAGACCTGAAACCATTAAAATTCTAGAAGATAACATTGGAAAAACCCTTGTAGACATTGGCTTAGGCAACTACTTCATGACCAAGAACCCAAAGCAAATGCAACAAAAACAAAAATAAATAGATTGGAATTAACTAAACTAAAAGGCTTATGTGCAACAAAAGAAATAATAGGCAGAGTAAACAGACAACCCACAGAATAAAAGAAAATCTTCTCAAACTAAGCAACCAACAAAGTACTAATATCCAGAATCTACAAGGAACTCAAACAAATCAGCAAGAAAAAAAAATTAACAATCCCATTAAAAAGTGTGCTAAGGATATGAATAGACAATTCTGAAAAGAAGATATGCAAATAGCCAACAAACATATGAAAAAAATTCTCAAAATCACTAATCATCAGGGAAATGCAGATTAAAACCACAATGAGATACCACCTTACTCTTGCAAGAATGGTCATGATAAAAAAAATTAAAAAAAAATAGACGTTGGTATGGATGTGGTGAAAATGGAACACATAGAGACTGCTAGTGTGAATATAAATTAGTACAACCACTATATAAAACAATATGGAGATTCCTTAAAGAACTAAAAGTAGAACTACAATTCGATCATCCCACTACTGGGTATGTACCTAAAGACAAAGAAGTCATTATATAAAAAGACACGTGAACATGAATATGTTTATAGCAGCACAATTTGCAATTGCAAAGATATGGAACCAACCTAAGTGCCCGCCAACCAACAAGTGAATTCATAAAATGTGGTATATATACACCATGGCATACTCCTCAGCCATACAAAAAAAAAACCAAAATAATGTCTTTTGCAGCAACTTGGATGAAAAATAGAATATATTCTATTTCAGTCATGACTCAATGAGTTTAAAGTTAACTGGAACAAATATGTGAAAATATCCAGGATTTTTAAAAAAGGGGTAATGACACAAGACTACTAGTATTATATATCAGTTTGGTAATACTCCAAGAATAAACAAATAATGGAGCAGAATAGAGAAACCAGAAAATATTTTTGAGATTCAGTATTCTAAATAAGTAGTAAAAAGATGGATTACTTAATCAATTTTATAGGGATAATTTGGTTGCTATTTGGAAAAAAGTTAATAAACCTAGATTTTCATCTCAAACTTTACACAGAGATAAGTTTCAGTTTAATAAAAAATATTTTTAAAATGAAATAGGATTCTGCCTAATTCTTAAAAATGTTGTTTAAAAATCTTTGATGGGGAATGACTTTTCAAAACAAGATATGCAAACCATAAATCTATAGAAGAAAATACTTATAGTTTTTTATACAACACAACTTTAAAAATACTATAAATTCAGAAGACATAAGATAAACTAAATACAAATATTTGCAGTATATTGACAGATAAGAGACTAATTTCTTTAATATAGAAAGAGGTTATACAAATGAATGTGAAAAATATCAAGTAGCCAATAGAAAAATGGGCAAAGTGTATGAATAAAAAGTATACAATAGAATAAAGAAAAGTAGCCCATAAGTGCATTGACAGATGTTTTCTCTTACAATTCAAAAAATTCACATTACAATTGGCAAATATTTATTTATTTATTTTTATTATTATACTTTAAGTTTTAGGGTACATGTGCACAATGTGCAGGTTAGTTACATATGTATACATGTGCCATGCTGGTGTGCTGCACCCATTAACTCATCATTTAGCATTAGGTATATCTCCTAATGCTGTCCCTCCCCCCTCCCCCCACCCCACAACAGTCCCCAGAGTGTGATGTTCCCCTTCCTGTGTCCATGTGTTCTCATGGTTCAATTCCCATTTATGAGTGAGAACATGCGGTGTTTGGTTTTTTGTCCTTGCGATAGTTTACTGAGAATGATGATTTCCAATTTCATCCATGTCCCTACAAAGGACATGAACTCATTATTTTTTATGGCTGCATAGTATTCCGTGGTGTATATGTGCCACATTTTCTTAATCCAGTCTATCATTGTTGGACATTTGGGTTGGTTCCAAGTCTTTGCTATTGTGAATAGTGCCGCGATAAACATATGTGTGCATGTATCTTTATAGCAGAATGATTTATAGTCCTTTGGGTATATACCCAGTAATGGGATGGCTGGGTCAAATGGTATTTCTAGTTCTAGATCCCTGAGGAATCGACAATTGGCAAATATTTAAAGTCAGTCGCTCAGAGTTTAAAAAGAAACCCAATAACAATCACTTATCAATCCTCCATGATATCTGCATAAATTGAAAAATAAAAGAGTAAAGCAGAATTAAACTGAGTTATTTAACAGTGCTGGTCTAACACAGGATTGATTGTCCTCTGACCCCATTAGCAGATCATGTGTTCTTTGTGTGCAGCCTTACCTCAAAAGAAAAAGAAGAATTAAGCCAGGAATGGCCAGTTAATTCTTCTCAAGTTTACCAAACACATAAGTCATTCCAAGTCCATGAGGAGGTGGAGAAAACGCACACCTTGATATTAATTAATTCCCCTTCACATGGATGAAATGATCAGATCTAGAAAAAGCATTTTTCTTCACTCATCTCCTGACTTTTATCATTTTAACCCTCTAATCTAAGCCATTACAACTATCATCAATCAGTGGTTTGGTTTGTCTATTTATACCACTCAGTGGAAGAGATCAGCTGTCTTCCCAGACAGTACTGCTCCCAAATTTATGAGGCTGATTCTCCTTATACCAACCACTGATTCTTCTGATACCTTTCTGGGACTACAGTTGGTTGGTATAGATTTTGCCTACAGAAATTTCTGAAATAAATCAGAAGTCAGGTAAACTTTTATTCTTATTTTATCCCCAGCTGATGTTATGTCCAGCCACTTTGTTCAATATATCCTTTCAGAGGTTCTACAATGAGAATAAAAGACATCATTAAAATACCCCAACAATAAAATGCCAATCATAAGATAACATGGATTTGAAAATATAACCTCATTATTTCTTGGGAAGAAATAAAACTCTCAAAATTAATTCTCTTAGAAAATTAGTGTCCAAACATATTGAAGTTCAAAGGATTTAAGGCCCTAAGTCAAATTATTTTACCCTTGCCAGTTAAGTTTAAGTAAATTAAAATTTTATCCAATTTCTTATCCCTAAATCTTAGACAGATTGCTGATCAATACCTGAATAGAATTAGCATTCTTTTGACAACTTCAGCCTGGTTTCTCAGTGGTATACATATAATTTTTCAGTTTTCTTGGTTCCTTAATTGCCAAGTCTTTCATAAGGCTTGATTTTCAAATAATTCAAAGAATTCACAGAACACACAATTATCATAATGCCAGCAACAAACATACCAAATTTAATTTTTTAGAAGCCAACCCCATAGTAGTTATGCCAGGCAAAATCATGTTCCCACAATATAGTACTTTATGTCAAACAATGTAACAATGTTTGAAACATCATAGCATTTTATTCCTTACCTAGATTCTACCATTAACATTTTATTATGATTCACTTACAACATATCTATCTATCCATTTATTTATTCTTCAATCCATTCATCAGTTCATTTTATTTTTGGAAAATTCCAAAACAAATTTTAGACTAAGGTACAGTTTTTCTTTCATACATGAGTATGCATGCCATTAATAATAATTCAATATTTAGATTTTTTTATGTTTTCTAACCAATGCTTCTTTCTTTCAGTGCAGAGGTCTTGCTAAATTCACTTATTAGTTCTAATAGTTGTTTTGTATAATCTTTAGGTTTTTCTACATAAAAATTATGCCATTGCAAAATAAAGATAGATTTTTTTCTATGCCTTTACATATTTTGTTGTCTTATTGCAATGGCTGGAACAGCTAGTACCAGACTGAATAGAAGTGATAAGAATATGTAGCCTTGCCTTGCTCTGTATCTTAAGGAAAATGATTCAAAGTTTCGCCACTAAGAATAATTATAGCTATGTGGGGTTTTTTTGTAGATACACAATTTCCAGTTTTATCAGGAATGGATATTGAATATTGTCTATATTTTCTTCTGCTAATATTATATGGTTTATCTGTCATTTACTCTGATTATATGGTGGAATGCACTGATCAATGTTTGGCTGTTAAACCAGTTGCTATGGTCTGAATGTGTTCCCTAAAATTCATGTGTTGAAACCCAATGACTAATGTGGTAGTGTTAAAAGGTGAGGCCTTTAGGAGGTGATTAAACCATGAGAGCGGCGCACTAATGAACAGAATTTGGGCTTTCAAAAAAGGGCTTGAATGAGTGGGTTTGTTTTCTGTTTTTTCACCATATGAGGACACTGTGTGAAGGCGTCATCCTGGAAGTAGAGACTGGGCCCTCATTATATGCTGAACTTGCCAATTCTTAATGTTGGACTTCCCAGTTTCCACAATTTCAAGTGATAAATTTATGTTCCCTATAAGTTACCTAGTGTCTGATATTTTATCATAGCAGCAGGAATGAACAATGACATTAGTCTTTCATTTTTGAAACAAATTCTACTAATAACATATTAGGCCATATTATCCTTTTTATATAATGCTTATAAGGATTTCCTAATATTTCAAGGCAATTTTTAACATATATGTTTATAAGAAATATTGGTCTATATTTATATATATATGTAACTCTCACATTTGGGCATTAGGGATATATTGAATTATAAAATGAACTGAAAACTGTTTCCTTGTACTTGATTTTCTTAATGAGTTTGTGTGTTCTTGTCATTATTTCTTGCTTAAATGTTTGACAGACTTCATCAGTGAAACCATCTAGTCTTGCATTTTTCAATGTGGGAAGTTTATGATATTATAGTGAATTCAATTCATTTTGTTGATGTAGGACTATCCATATTTTATGTTTCATTGTGTGTTAATATTGTCAAGTTGTATTTCTCTAGAATTTATATATTTATTAAAGTTGCTGAATTTTATGCAATAAGATAACCCATAATATGCTTATATTATATATATATTTTTTTATTTAAGTTCTGGGATACATGTGCAGAACCTGCAGGTTCGTTACATAGATATATATGTGCCATGGTAGTTTGCTGCACCTATCAACCCATCATCTATGTTTTAAGCCCCGCATACATTAGGTGTTTGTCCTAATGCTCTCCCTCCTGTTGACCCCCATGCCCTGATAGGCCCCGGTGTATGATGTTCCTGTCCCTGTGTCCATGTGTTCTCTTTGTTCAATTCCCACTTATGAGTGAGAACATGCGGTGTTTGACTTTCTGTTCCTGTGTTAGTTTGCTGAGAATGATGGCTTCCAGCTTCATCCATGTCCCTGCAAAGGACATGAACTCATTCTTTGATATGGCTGCATAGTATTCCATGGTGTATATGTGTCACATTTTCTTTATCCAGTCTATCATTGATGGGCATTTGGGTTGGTTCCAAGTCTTTGCTATTATAAATAGAGCTGCAATAAACATACATGTGCATATGTCTTTATAGTAGCATGATTTACAATCCTTTGGGTATGTAACCAGTAATGGGATTGCTGGGTCAAATGGTATTTCTGGTTCTAGATCATTGAGGAAGTACCACACTGTCTTCCACAAAGGTTGAACTAATTTACACTCCCACCAACAGTGTAAAAGTTTTCCTGTTTCTCCACAGCCTCGCCAGCATCTGTTGTTACCTGACTTTTTAATAATCACCATTCTAACTGGTGTGAGATGGTATCTCACTGCGGTTTTGACTTGCATTTCTCTAATGACTAGTGGATGATGAGCTTCTTTTCATATGTTTGTTGGCCGCATAAATGTCTTCTTTTGAGAAGTGTCTGTTTATATCCTTCACCCACTTTTTGATGAGATTGTTGTTTTCTTGTAAATTTAAGTTTCTTGTAGATTCTGGATATTAGACCTTTGCAGATGGGTAGCTTGCAAAAATTTTCTCCTATTTTGTAGGTTGCCTGTTCAGTCTGATTATAGTTTCTTTTGCTGTGAAGAAGCTCTTTAGTTTGATTAGATCCCATTTGTCAATTTTGCCTTTTGCTGCAATTGCTTTTGTTGTTTTAATCATGAAGTCTTTGCCCATGCCTACGTCCTGAATGGTATTGCCTAGGTTTTCTTCTAGGGTTTTTATGGTTTTGGATTTTACATTTAAGTCTTTAATCCATCTTGACTTAATTTTTGTATATAGTGTAAGGAAGGGGTCCAGTTTCAGTTTTCTGCATATGGCTAGTCAGTTTTCCCAGCATCATTTATTAAATAGGGAATCCTTTCCCCATTGTTTGTTTTTGTCGGGTTTGTTGAAGATCAGATGGTTGTAGATGTGTGGTGTTATTTCTGAGGTCTCTGTTCTGTTCCATTGGTCTATATATCTGTTGCAGTATCAGTACTATGCTGTTTTGGTTACTGTAGCCTTGTAGTGCTTATAATTTTTTAATGTTTGTAACATCTGTAGTGATAAACTCTCTTTCATTCCTGAAATTAGTAACTTGTTTCCTCTGTCTCTTTTTTTAAAGTCATCTTACTTAGAGATCTAACAATTTTGTATATCTATTCCAAAAACCAGCTTTTGGCTTTGCTAATGTTTTATGCTGTTAATTTTCAATTTTATTGATTTCTGCTCTTATCTGTATTACCATTTTACTTCCACTTTCTCTTCTTTTCCTAGCTGCTTAAGGAGGAATGTTAAGTCATTTTTAGATTTCAGACCTACGTTATTTTTCAAATAAACATTTAAAGGTGTAGATTTTCCTCTAAGCCCTGCTTTAGCTATGTGTCATAAGTGTTGATATGTTACATTTTTATTATAATTAATTTGGAAATATTTTCTAATTTGTGGTTTATTTTTTAGACCATGGAATATTTAGAAGTGTTTTGTCATATATAAAAATATTTTGTGTTTTCTAGATATCTGATTGTAATTGATTTCTAAATTAATTTTATTGTTCCAAGAGAATATACTCAGTATTTCAATCTGTTTAAATGTATTGAGATTTGTTTTTTAGCCCAGTAAATGGTCTGTCTTGGTGAATGCCCCATATCCACTTGAAGATAATTATATTATGAAGTTTAGGTAATAGCTTTCTGTAAATATCAATTGCATTTTGTTAATCAATAGTGTTGTTCAAACCATCTGTTTTCATTAATTTATATCTGGTTCTATCATTTTCTGAAAGGTGTTAGAGTCTCCAGCTGTGATTATGGGATTGACCACTTTTCCCTTTAATTTAGCCCAGCTTTGCTTCAGACGCATAACAATTATTATGGCTTCTGGTGAATTGGCATTTCTATTATTATGAAGTGTCTTGTGTTATGTATCTTTATCTCTTTATCTTGAAGTCTAATTTTGTCTGATATTAATTTAGCTCCTCCATTCTTCTTATGCTTACAATATTACCTTTTTGTGAGGTTTGTAAATCTGCAATGTTGACAACCCTATTTACTAGATCTTATTTGAAATTATTTTATTGCTTATTCAAAATATCTTCATTCACATTTACATTTTGAGCCCTGTATTTCATTACTGAATTGGGTTTTTTTCTTGTGAAATAAATAGTGTGCATGTTGTTTTGTAAACAGGAATTTTCAGTTCCAGGTCACAGTGGTTACTTCTACTGGTACTTACCGTGGAATAGCTGAGGCCTCTGAAACTTGTCTCTTAGAGAAGACATTTTCCCCCTCCGCTGTAATTGAGGGATCCAGACTCATGCTGAGACTGTATGTTTGGGAGTGGCTTTGTGCTTGTGAACAATCTTCAGGAATTCAAATTTGTCTCCTTCAGCATTGCTTCCTTGGTGCTGAATGCAGCAAGATCTAGGGCTATATTTTTAAAGCTGTAACATTTTTATCCAAATGCTGTAGAGCTCCACAATGTGTGAGAAATTCATCTCTCTTTTAATTTATTTTAAATTCAAGTTGTAGCCTGTACCCTAAATTCTCCACCATTTGGCTAAGGTTGTTCACAGATTTTTCTGAGGCTCACACCTTTGTTGAACTAATATTTGCTTGCAAATCCCTCTGTGGCCAACATCTTCTGAGGCCACTTCATGCCTAGATTTTAGCTGTCGTCCAGGCAGCCTCTTCCTTTGCCGAGATCCATAACTCTAAAAATTTCCACTATACCTTTGATGAAACCTGAAACCCTAAGTTTTCACATTTACTTAAGGCCTGGTGCCTGTAGCACCTCTAAAGAAACATTTGTGTGTATATATACATATATATATATATATATATATATATATGTATATATACACATATATATATACATATATAAACACTGCATGAACTTTTTTACAAAAGGCCAAAATGCTACATAGCTTAAGATCTAACAGTTAAAAACTAACTTCACAATTTTAAATCCATCCATTTTGAACGATTTAGGCCACTGTAAACTTCAAGGTCAAAAACTCATGTTTCCTTTACTTAATATACCAAAGTTTAAGGTCTTCCATAATGCAAGAAGACTCGATCTCTCAGAATTACCTTGTCCCCAAAAGGTCTATTTCTCAATGTTTCTGGCTTAATAATGTGGGAAATAATACAAACAAATAAAGAAGATAAGGATCAAAAGATAACCTTTTATTACTGAACATGCGGATGTTGGAGAATGTGGCTTACTTGTATGTGTAAGTGAGGTTCCTGATATTATATTCTACTGGAATGCAAGGATAAATGATTCTGATCAGGGAGAAGGATTTCAGTATCACAAATTATAGAGCTTGAACACTTTCTGGTGTCATAATACTAGCATTCCAATTGTAGTATGTTGTTCCTAAAGGAACAGAAGAGAAGAACTGCTCCCTGTAGATCACTCACTCCCAAGAGAAAAAGAGAAAAAAAAGGAGAAAACTCTGCTTGGCCGAAGAATTTTCTCCTTTTAAAAAATCACTAATCAGATTTCCATTTTCCATTCCTTATCCCATTAGGTAAAACAAAACAAAACAAAACAAAACAAAAAACTGCAAAGAGACCAGGACTGTTATTCAAATAGATGTCCCTTCATATAGAAGAAAAGATTGGGACTCCAGATCCAAAATATAGCATTAAGTTACAAAAGCAAATTGTAACTGAATCTTGTCTTATTTCTTTAATTAAGAAAAACAATGCATACAACTTTAGCTGTATAGACAAATGCCCTAAAGGATAGCCATATTTTTTGAGAAGTGAAAGGGAAGTAAGGGCAAGCATTTTAGACTGCTCTCTCCATATTGGGCTATGTGAGTAAAAAAAAAGACCTAAAAGAAAATCTTGAGGGCGGGCAGCATAATCAAAGCAACAATATCTTAGAATGGGGAATACAAGTATTATGGTCAGTTGATCATCAATGCTAAGAAATAAATTGAAGGCATAGGAGGAAAAAGAAAATGATTGTGGCCCCACCGATTTTCTCTTTTCTGGAATCTTTATCAACTAATCCATGTGAATAATTCTGTATAGTTTAGATTTGAAAAAGATTGGGGGTAATCATTTTCTAAAACAGGTAAAAAAGAGCTAAAGAAGGATGGCAGTGTGAATAAGTATTGAGGTAAAGCAGAAAAGCATAAATCAAGCTCACACTGACTGCAGAAAACATTGTCTTTTACTTTTCTTAAAAATAGAGGCTAAAATTGATGAAAATAATGGTTGAAAATTCAAAAATTTGTTGAAAACCTGGAAGACTTGAGAATAGCAGTAAAGTTGGAGAAACAACTGTAGGGAAACAATTTTCTTAAATCTGACACTATCTAGAATATCTGTTAAAGCAGTTAACTTAGATAGGAATGTTTGTAATATTATGGGCTGATCAGATACCCAACCAACCTAATGAAATATATTGTCTCTTCTCTGGGAGTTTAGACCTGGGACACTGAAAGTCTACTCCAGGTAGTTTTGAAAATCTGAGCGGATAAGGGAGTAAATGAACAAAGAGAAGCAGAGAAGAAAGACCATGTGACCTAAGAAGTAGTCAGAGGCAGAGAGAAGTGAAGAAACAGAAAACTCAGTACCCTAGTACATTATGGCATCCTAATTATCAATTCTATGTCTTGTTGAGTCTGGATAAATTAATTTCCATGAGAGCTCTGCATCCTTACAATACTCTATCACCTCTATTCTCTCAACTTAATCTGACATATTTTACAAAGCAAATGTGTTTTTGTTTGGTTTTATTTTAGAAAAGAAAACACTAGGACTGGATAATATAATTGTTAAATGGCTTGAAAGTTCTAACTGAAATAATGGAACAATACATTTTTAATGGACCAAAATGCCATTTGTTCTGTGATTGTTTCAGGCAGTATTTTGAATCCCAGAAGTAGTCATAGAGAAAACAGACAAGTGGATTAAGGCTTTTAAATTCTAAAATTAATTAAGCAATTAATTGACTAAGTAAGTACTGTGGGGTCTTGGCATTTCTTTGATAGTATAGTTTGAAGTACTATATGTGTCTTAAATTGCATTTATTGAGAAGAATACACTCTTTTACTAAATCAGAGACTCTTCTCCTGAAATCAGTTCAATTTACTGAGGCTGTGATCTTTCCTGTCATTCCTGCAGCCATGTAGTATAAAGCAACAAATTAAATTGCCTGATGTTAGAATCCAATTCTCTCGCCAATAGATTTGGGAATAAGAAATTCATGCAACTCCAATGAAAGCTCATTCAGATCACATGATTCGATGTTAGTTGGAATCACACATTTCTAATTTCTAATAAACACCTTCATCCTGTAGCGTATTATTCATTTTCCATAAATTTAGGCATCTTAGAGATAATTTGCAAAATATACAATTTTGATTTGATTTTCTTCTATTTATTTAAATAAAAGAAGCAATTTTTCTTTAAAATATACTATAGGTTTATGTTGCGTTATCAACATTTTTCCTGTGAAATAATGTAGTGTAAAAGAATATTGAACTTCATGTGAGAATCACTGGTTTCTACTACAAATAACCTCTAACTGGCTATCCTGATTGACATTGTGTTGGCTCCTTTCACTTTGTACAATTCCCTTCTATGTGTCTTCACTTAAATTTAATGCAAAAGCATCCATGAACAAACATATCAGAAGAGTTGCTCTTAATCTTTGATTTAAAAGTGTTTTTGCTTTAAGATGAGAAAGACTATCGGTTTCAAAGGTTCTCTAGATTTTGAGCATTTGAAGTCAAATCTACGGATAAAAGTGGAATTTGTGATTTGAATTGTATTTTTTTCACCTCTATGAATGACATCATACAGATATAGCCTTTATATTATTTCTGGAAGTATGATTCATATTCTGGAGTCTTATAGTGAAATACATTTGTAACTAACATTGTAACAAAATGCATTTTTGGTAAAACAAAAATATAAGAAAACTCTTTTGGGCATTACAGACTTAATATGATACTTGGTATTGAATACCTGCTAGGAAATAGAGTACCTTCTCAATTCTCAAAGAAATGTCACATGCTATTTAGTCTACATTTAGTGCTTCTCATTTCTTGCAGAAGTTTATCATCCTTAAATCCAGGGAGTTACATAACAAAATTTAAAAACTGTGCTTCACAGATTCCTAGTGAATCCTTATGAGTATCTTATTCACTTATTTATTTATTCAAAAATATCTCTTGAATGTCTACTATGTACCAGACACTATGCTAAGTGCTTTGTAGAAATGAACAAGAGGAGGAGGAGAGAAAGTTGGATCATAAGGAGAAAAGGTTGGCTCTCTGCCACTGCTTCAACCTGAGGTCTTCTTTCACTGTTGTGTATTTTGAACTTTTGTAAAAGATTTTCATGAGTAAAACATGCAAAATCACTGGTATGGGTAATAATCAAGTACCAAAATACTCAATCCCTCACCATGTTAGCTACCTAAAAATTCAATAGATTTGCATACATTTTTCATTTTTGATAACATTATATTGTTTTGGATGCTTCATTTACATATTACATTGTAAAATTCTGTGTCTTTCAAAGTGTGTTTCCACTGAACTGAAGGATGATTCTAAACAGACTTAGAGCACTCTGTCTCCAGTACACAGAAAAATTCACAGACCTGCGAACTCTTTTGTATCTATTATCACAAACTTCACACTTATTTTTAAATATTATAAATAGTAAAAGATAGAGAATAGCTCCAAATAACCTGTGAAAATGGTTAATTCCAGTTAAATATTTAGTCATTTTTTAGTCAGTAGACTTTGCTTTGATATCTGAATGCATGGCTGATTGCCCTGACTAGGTACTGGCATTGTTGTTATGATTATGATTATCAGTATCATTATTATCAAAAGGATTTCTTTAAATAATGGCGCTTAAGTGGTACTTAATAATAAATATTTTCTTTCTTGACTCTTGACATTTCTTTTTTTTTTTTTACTTCTGATGTAGTCTTTTTTAATTTTTTTAATTTTTATTTTATTGTTATTATACTTTAAGTTTTACGGTACATGTGCACAATGTGCAGGTTAGTTACATATGTATACATGTGCCATGCTGGTGTGCTGCACCCATTAACTCGTCATTTAGCATTAGCTATATCTCCTAATGCTATCCCCCCCATCCCCCCACCCCACAACAGTCCCCAGAGTGTGATGTTCCCCTTCCTATGTCCATGTGTTCTCATTGTTCAATTCCCACCTATGAGTGAGAATATGTGGTGTTTGGTTTTTTGTCCTTGCGATAGTTTACTGAGAATGATGATTTCCAATTTCATCCATGTCCCTACAAAGGACATGAACTCATCCTTTTTTATGGCCGCATAGTATTCCGTGGTGTATATGTGCCACATTTTCTTAATCCAGTCTATCATTGTTGGACATTTGGGTTGGTTCCAAGTCTTTGCTATTGTGAATAGTGCCACAATAAACATACGTGTACATGTGTCTTTATAGCAGCATGATTTATAGTCCTTTGGGTATATACCCAGTAATGGGATGGCTGGGTCAAATGGTATTTCTAGTTCTAGATCCCCGAGGAATCGCCACACTGACTTCCACAAGGGTTGAACTAGTTTACAGTCCCACCAACAGTGTAAAAGTGTTCCTATTTCTCCACATCCTCTCCAGCACCTGCTGTTTCCTGACTTTTTAATGATTGCCATTCTAACTGGTGAGAGATGGTATCTCATTGTGGTTTTGATTTGCATTTCTCTGATGGCCAGTGGTGGTGAGAATTTTTTCATGTGTTTTTTGGCTGCATAAATGTCTTCTTTTGAGAAGTGTCTGTTCATGTCCTTTGCCCACTTTTTGATGGGGTTGTTTGTTTTTCTCTTGTAAATGTGTTTGAGTTCATTGTAGATTCTGGATATTAGCCCTTTGTCAGATGAGTAGGTTGCGAAAATTTTCTCCCATTTTGTAGCTTGCCTGTTCACTCTGATGGTAGTTTCGTTTGCTGTGCAGAAGCTCTTTAGTTGAATTAGATCCCATTTGTCCATTTTGGCTTTTGTTGCCATTGCTTTTGGTGTTTTAGACATGAAGTCCTTGCCCATGCCTATGATCTTTTTGTTGTTGTTGTTGTTTTGAGATGGAGTCTCATTCTTGTCACCCAGGCTGGAGTGCAATGGTGTGATCTTGGCTCACTGCAACCTCTGCCTCCCAGGTTCAAGCAACTCTCCTGCCCCAGCCTCCCGAGTGGCTGGGATTACAGGTTCCCCGCAGCACACCTGGCTACTTTTTTGTATTTTTAGTAGAGATGGGGTTTCACCATGTTGGTCAGGCTGGTCTCGAACTCCTGACCTCCAGTGATCCACCCGCCTCAGCCTCCCAAAGTGCTGGGATTACAGGTGTGAGCCACTGCACCCAGCCTTCTATATTTTTATTTATGTATTTTTGGCATCTTTCCTAGAGAAGAATGCTTGAATTTCATTTCGTCTGAAAGAATAAGAATTGAATAAACAAGGAGAAAAAATTCTAAACTAGCAAGGAAAACAAAAAGGTATACAAAATATAAAGAGTATAAATACTCTCTTTTTTTTTACCTGTTAGTTGTAGCTTATTTTTTCAAATTACACCAGCTAACTGTACTTAAAGTACTCAAAAAACCAAAAAACTAAAAAGAAAAAAGAAAACAACCTAGCTTTTCTTAAACTGACAAAAATGTTTTCCACATTCAGGCTTGGTTATCAAAATCTAAATGTACTTTATTATGTTAACTATTAGGCAAATCCAATGAAAGCAACTGCCTATAAGAAAATACTTTACATTTTTGTTATAGGTTTGTTTTACATAAAAGTGTGCTGGTGTGGGTCTATGAACACACACATCCACAGGAATACATACATGCCGAACCCTGTTGAACACACAAGAGACAAAATAAGTGAAATGCTGAGATCAGAAGTTTGTAGAGCTGACATAATTAGAGCCAGAAATTTTTTTTCCACATCTTACTAAACTCAAAAGGCCGTGAATCTTTAGAAGTACTTTTCTCGTCAAATGTATCATTAAGCAATCCATGGTCTGACTCTTCAAGGTCATCAAAATTGAAAGAGGCCTGGTCAGTGGGAAGACATCCATGTGTATGGTATAATCTTTCTGGAAAGATTGCAGTTGATTTTGTCTTCCGAAAAGTTTAAACTCTGTGCTTCCACCATAAACAAGTTATCACAGGTTTGCAGAGTATTTACTTAGGTTAGACTGCTACATGGCTTAAAAGGTCTTAAAACTCACTGCTTCCTCAAGCTATAGGACTTTCTCGTTACCCTCAGAGCAAGAAGAGGGAGTATGTTCCTCACTTCTAGGTTGTGGAGAATCCAAAGTGGAGACAGTGTGCCTGGCACTGGGACTCAATCTCCATCACAGGAAAAAATGAACAGCAAACTTTTCTGTAATGCATTAGCAAACTTTCTCTATAACGCATTAGAGAGCAAAGATTTTAGGTTTTGTGGGTTAGAAAGTCTCTGCCACAACTATTCAACTCTACTGTTGAAGCACTAAAGCACCCATTGGTAATATGTAAATGAATGAGTGTAGATGTGTTCTAGTAATAGTATCTTTGCAAAAACAATCAGCTAGTCAGGCCAGATTTGGCTCACAGTTTGTAGTTTGAAGACCACTTGTGATATGGTTTTGCTGAGTCCCCAACCGAATCTCATCTTGAATTGCAGTTCCCATAATCCACACATGTCATAGAAGAGACCCAGTAGGAAGTGATTAAATCATGGGGGAGGTTTCCCCCATACTGTTCTCGTGATAGTGGGTGAGTTATCACGTGATCTGATGGTTTTATAAGTGTTTGGCATTGTCCCTGCTAGCACTTTTTCTTCCTACTGCTTTGTGAAGAAGGTACTTTGCTTCCCCGTTGCCTTCTGGTGTGATTGTAAGTTTCCTGAGGCCTCCCCAGCCATGCTGAACTGTGAGTCAATTAAACCTCTTTCCTTTATAAATCACCTAGTCTTGGGTATATCCTTATAGCAGTATGGAAACGAACTAATACACCTTTTGTATATTCTATAGAGAGTTAGTAATCTTGTCATAGTGCCAACACTTGAATTTTTCATTATTGATTTTCAACCTCTCTCCACCCCTCTCTCTGCCTTTCTGTCTCTATTTGTCCTTGTATGCTTCACCAAGTATATTTCAGTAAGTCTGCCATTGATCAGGGGAGCAATCATTTCATACCAACAATAGCTGAGCATCTGATCATCAGAAGGTGCATTCTCTTTAAATGATTTAGAGATCCTTGCTCTCTGATGTTTATGGAAGAGTAAGAAGAAGTAATGAGGGCTGAATTGAGGACAAGGAGTGTATTAGTCAGTTCTCATGCTGCTGTTGAAGACTTACCCAAGATTGGGTAATTTATTTATTAAAAAGAGGTTTAATGGACTCACAGTTCTACGTGGCTGGGGAGGTCCACAATCATGGTGGAAGGTGAAAGGCATGTCTTACATGGCAGCAGGCAAGAGAGAATGAGAGCCAAGTGAGAGGGGAAACCCCTTATAAAGCCAGCAGTATTCATGAGACTTATTCACTACCAGACAAACAGTAAGGGGGTAACCACCCCCATGATTCAATTATCTCCCACCAGGTCCCTCCCACAACACATGGGGATTATGGGAACTACAATTCAAAATGATATTTGGGTGGAGACACAACCAAACTATATCACTCTTCTCCTGGAACCTTCCAAATCTCATATCCTCACATTTCAAAACCAATCATGCCTTCACAACAGTCCCCCAAAGCCTTAATTCATCCCAGCATTAACTCAAAAGTCCAGAGTCCAAAGTCTCATCTGAGACAAGGCAAGTCCCTTCTGCCTATAAGCCTGTAAAATCAAAAGCAAGTTATTTACTTCCTGGATACAGGCATTGGGTAAATACACCTGTTGCAAATGGAACGAACTGGCCAAAACAAAAGGGCTACAGTCCCCATGCAAGTTCTGAAATCTAATAGGGCAGTCATTAAACCTTAAATTTCCAGGGATCTCTGTGTGAGGGCTTTGACCCCACATTTCCCTTCCACACTGACCTAGCAGAGATTCTCAATGAGGGCTCCACCCCTGCAGCAAACTCTTTCCTAGATATCCAGGCATTTTCATACATCCTCTAAAATCTTGAGGTTCCAAAACCTCAATTCTAGACTTCTGTGCACCTGCAGGCTCAACACCATCTAGAAGCTGCCAAGGCTTGGGGCTTGACCCTCTGAAGCCACAGCCCAAGCTCTATGTTGGAGCCTTTTAGCCATTGCTGGAGCTGAAACAGCAGGGATGCAGGGCACCATGTACAGAAGCTGCATAGAGTAGGGGGGCTCTGGGCCTGTCCCACAAAACCATTTTTTCCTCTTAGGCCTCCAAGCCTGTGATGGGAAGGGCTGCCATGAAGGTCTCTGACATGCTCTGGAGACATTTTCCCAGTTGTCTTGGTGATTAGCATTTGGTTCCTAGTTTCTTAAGCAAATTTCTGCAGCTGGATTGAATTTCCTCCCAGAAAATTGGTTTTTCTTCTCTACTGCATCATCAAGCTGCAAATTTTTTAAACGTTTATGCTCTCACACCTCTGGAATGCTCTGCTGCATAGAAATGTATTCCACCAGATACCCCAAGTCATCTCTCTCAAGTTCAAAGTTCCACAGGTCACCAGACCAGGGGCAAAATGCCACCAGTATCTTTGCGTAGCAAGAGTGACCTTTACTCCAGTTCCCAACAAGTTCCTCATCTCCATCTGAAACCACCTCAGCCTAGATTGTATTGTGCATCTCTGTATCAGCATTTTGGTCAAAGCCATTCAACAAGTCTCTAGGTAGTTCTTCCCACATCTTTCTGTCTTCTGAGCCCTCCAAGTTGCTAGAAAGTTTCAAACTTTTCCACATCTTTCTGTGTTCTGAGCCCTCTAAACTGTCTAAACTGTGTCTGAGCCCTCAACCTCTGCCTGTTACCCAGTTCCAAAGTTGCTTCCACATTTTCAGATGTCTTTACAGCAGCACCCCACTCTGCTGGTACTAATTTACTCTATTAGGTGGTTCTCACATTGCTAATAAAGACTGGGTCATCTGTTAAAAAAAAAAAGAGGTTTAGTGAAATCACCGTTCCACATGGCTGGGAAGGCATCACGATCATGGTGGAAGGTGAAAGGCAAGTCTTACATGGCAGCAGACAAGAGAGAATGAGAGCCAAATGAAAGGGAAAACCCCTTATAAAACCATCAGATCTCATGAGACTTATTCACTGTCACAAGAACAATATGGGAAAAACCAACCACATGATTCAATTATCTACCACCAAGTCCCTCTCACAACACGTGGGAATTATGGGAGCTACAATTTAAGATGAGATTTGAGCAGGGACTCAGCCAAATCATATCACAAGTGGTCTTCAAATTACAAACTGTGAACCAAATCTGGCCATATAAAGGAGGCTTGTTTTCTGGAGGAATGCATGTGTTCTACCTATCTGCCTTAGAGTTTTTTGATATTATAGACGTGTAGCCAACTACCCATGTAGTGTGATATGTTGAGCACTGCAAGACTTATTACAGAGTATTACCCTAGTCTTCTCACTTCTTAGCATCAACTGTTCAAAAAAAAGTTCTGGACATGTGCTCTCTTTAATCATAAATATTGAAAATTTCCTCCTTCCACAACTTAATTAAAATGCACTTCTATAAGGATGTTGATTGACTCCACATAACTCAGCAAGGAGCAGAACTCCAAAGAAAAAAGACCAAGGACAGTGAAAATTTGATAGAGAAGAAAAATACAAAGCATAAAGTGATTCCTAGGATGTCCTGGTAAAATTGTTGAGTACTTCAGGCAGTCAAAGCTTATAATGAGTGTTTTAAGTGCCTGAAGGAATAAAATAAATTGCCTGGGGTAGCTTTTGCAGTGATGTTTTAACTATGAAAATGTGAGGAAAGAATGATGGCATATATAAGTTTAGTTTAAAAACTGATAATCAGGGTTTGCTCACCTGCAGCCTATTTGTAACTATAATATCTGTTGAATGGTAGAAGAATAGTTGCAAATCCTCCTATAAAATGTCCTACTGCATGCCAGGCCATATGTCAAGTGCTAAAAGCATGCCAGTAAAAAAGACATACTGTCTCTCTGTACACATCTTGCTTTCTCATACTTGCTTTCTCTCCTAACAGACTATTAAAACATAGTGTCATAAGTGCTACAGTATAAATAAATTCAGTGTGTGCTAAATAAGCACATAAGAAGGACTCCTAACTCTCATTTAGGTTCAAGGAATGCTTCCTGGAATAAGTTTTAGTTAACATGAGACTTGAAATATACATATTTCAGATTGAAGGAATAGCAAGTTGACAAGATCTAAAGTTGAGAGAAGCATAGCACATTTTTGGAACCAAGGAGGTTCAGTTTGTTTTCAGAAAGAGATAACAGTGGCTGCAGAGAGCAGTGAGACATAGGCACGCTGAAGTAGCAGCAT
Source organism: Gorilla gorilla gorilla (assembly GCF_029281585.2). Taxonomy (NCBI): domain Eukaryota; kingdom Metazoa; phylum Chordata; class Mammalia; order Primates; family Hominidae; genus Gorilla; species Gorilla gorilla. Next base: position 133,832,181 of record NC_073247.2, read on the forward strand.
GAACCAGTTTGTTTAGGAATATCAGCAGTTTGGAGTAAATATTGACCCTGACTGGTTTGCAAGCAAAATTGAACCCCACTCCTATTCCAGAAACCTCAAGAAATCCTCTATGGGATGGACTACATAGCCAAGTGAAAGCAGTGAGTCAGTCTAATTTGGGCATAAATGTCAGTGTGATTTCATTTTCACCCTTATGCTCATGAGGCCTGAGGACATTCAGCTTATATAAGATTTATTTCTAGCCAGGGCAGCAGGACATTTGTGGGTCACATAAATATCCCTCACTGACCTTTCCCTATTTACAGTTGGGGGTTAAAAATATAATTAACCACTGATGAAAAAGGACACCAAGTGAGTGTTTGATCACTAGTTGAGTGGGGAGCCAGGGGGAAATCTATCAAGCCCTGCAGCAAGGACAGTAGAGCTAAAGACCTTTACACAGGATTTCTGTTGATACATGACATGGTCAGGCCTTAGGGACTCCTGGAGTGCAAGGCTGATAGCTAATAGTAGCCTCCTCTTCTAGCTCAGGCATGTGCATGCACGGAATAAACACTTGTTATCCATAATTTCACATGTTGTGATTCTTACAGAATTTAGAGTCTCTGATTACAATTTTCTAAGAATACAGTATAATTAGCACTAAAAGTAGATTGAATATTATTCAATTGTCCATTATTCAGTGCCTCAAAATCGTTGTATGTAAGCAGGAATTTTTCTTGGTTCTTTCACCTAGCTCAATATTTTTGTGTGTAGCTGCCCCAATGTGAGTTCTTCAGAACACTTATTTCATGAATTACCAGAATTACGTGATCAAGTTTATTTGAGAAACAGTTAAACCATAGGTTTTGTCGTTGTTGTTGTTATCTTATTTCTTATTGTAGAACTTCTGAGAGGCTTCAATATGCCAAGATGAATTCTGTATCTATGAAATAGGTCTACAGTATAAATCATCTGTTCCCCAGGTGACCTTGAAAGTTTTATAAGAGCAGATATTGTGTTTGTCATTCATTGCTACATCCCCATATCCAATGCATTGCTTTGCACTTACTAGGCATTTTAAATGTTTGTAAAATGAATGAAAAGACATTTTAAGAGATAATATTCCATGGAAAACGTTTTTTAAAGCACTTTGTAAATATATTAACCAAATATTTCTGTCAAATTCCAGCTAGCTTATTCCATCATGTCAAGTAGTACTACCGTTTTGCTAAAATGTGTATTGATAGCACTTACAATGATGTTAGGAAATGTCAAGATGTAATAGTGAGTATTGAAACAACAGGAAACTCTCAGAGAGAGGTTAGTGGATAAGAATCCTGCATAATTGGACTATTTCAGCTAAACATTGTCTATAATTTTTACTCTGCTTCTAAAACATTTTTCAGTTGCTACGTATACATATAGTCAAAAATGCTACATAATGACCAAAGAGTGATTATTCTCAAAATTTTCTTGGGATATTTATAAAGTAAGTTTGTTTGGTTGGTTCTTTTAGAATTTAGTTGTTTCTCAAATGAAAAATAAATACATAAAATCTCCTTGGAATGAAGATATTTCATAAATAAATTGGATATGCATTCTGGATGACAGATGCTGACTTCAGAAACCTTTTGTCGCTTTTTATTGGAAGCACCATCTTGCAATGCACAATATGCTAATAAGTCCTTATATGATTAGAGGAATCACTGCCAGTTATTGATGTGAACAGACAGCAATTGCTAATCCCAACGCCTAGTTGTTTAGATCATGAAATAAAAACCTTTTAATTAAACTCCATAGCCAATTTATAATCACCTATGCACAGGGCATTCCTGAAAATTTTTGCTTTAAGCATTCAGTAAGTCCTTGGCATCTTGCCTTCTGTGATTACCCAGCTTAGGAATTCTACCACCATGAGTAAAATGCATGTGTACCCTATTCTTTTTGACAGACTAGGGATAACAGATAGAAAAAGTGAGTCTTATTTTCTTTTCTCCAACTGTTAATCATGATCAGGCTTCAGTACCATGAGAAGTGTTCTATATATTTCACTGGGGAAATTAATAAATTCAGTGGTTTTCTTTTTTTCTTTTCTTCTCTATAAGTATTCAAGGATTCAAACAATTGTGTTGCTTGCTTGCTTGTTTATTTAAGTGATGCAGGCTAAGATAGAGAACAAAATGATAGCAGTAACAGTTGAGAAGATGAGGTTGACATTTTGTGCTAAGTTTGAGACATAATAGCTGAATGTGACCTTAAAGATTTTCAGACCTGTAAAGGATACACGGCCTTCAACATGGTGTCAACTGCAAATTTCTGTAGCTACCTAAAATACAGTTAAGCAAGATACTGAGGTGATCTGAGTGAAGTGGAAAAGATCGCCTTGATTAAAGTGCCTATTATGGCCTTACAGGGGGAACAGTATATTCCAAACCTATCATATTGTAGTTATTGCAAGAATTGAACATGGGGTGGGGGGAGGGAAATGCAACAAGCTGTAAGTCTAAACTGTTGTAAGAATTATGGAGAAGATTATGCCTATGAAACAACACCAGCCTACTGAATAAACAAGTGTTATCTCTTTTCCACTGCTAGGCTTACTAAAGGTAAATGTGCTGTGGCAATAGGAATATGTTTATGTGCACATGAAAAATCAATTACGAGCTAAAAATGTATCTTTAATACTTCTTAATATGCAGTGTTTGACACCCATCAGCCACAAGATATGCTAAGCATGGTTCACAACACCTCCTCAGAAATAGACAGCAATACAATAATAATAGGAGATGTCAATACCCCACCTTCAACAATGGATAGATCATACAGACAGAAAATCAATAAGAAAATGGAGAACAGTGGGCTTGAATAACACTATAGACCATATAGACCTAATGAGACAGCCAGGTGGGAGGGGATCCCTGGCATAATTCCAACCAGCCTGCGCACTGGAAATGTGCACTGGGGTGGAACCACAGAAGTTCATGCCACTTGCAGCGGGATGAGCCTGGCCTCTTATCCCGTGTGAAACCTGGGATTCAAACTGTGAGGTGGGAAGCACACCAGAGGAACTCTGGCCTTGCAGAGAGTCCCTGTTCCCCCCCGTTTTTTCCTTTTCACCCAATAAAACCCTGCTTCACTTACTCTTCAAACCATCGGTAAGCCTAAACGTTCATGGCCACAGGACAAGAACTCCATCTTTACCTGAACTAAGGAAAAGTCCTGCAACAATTTTGTCTCCCAATGTGGGGCTCCAGAAGCAGTGAATGAAATGCAAACAAATCTTTTCTCCTCTGCCTTCTGAGCCTTTTCATCCTCGGGATTCCGAGGCTAGGGGAATTGCCCCTGCCTGCCACTGCTCCTGGGGGTCAGGGGCCTTTTCATGGCCTTTTTTTTTTTTCCTTTTTCGGGATGGACCAGTGAGCAGCAGCTCCCTCCCACCCTCCCCTCCCTGCTGGGTCTGGGACGCATGGCCCAAGGGTCCCATACAGCCAGCTGGCTGGTTTCGAGCTACCTGCTGCCCCAGCCTTCTCCTTCCCTGTCTAAGGGATTGAGCTTCATTGGACAGTAATTAAACTTTTCTCCCTGGTGGAGGAACCAGTTGCATAAGATAAGAGGTTCTTCCCCAGGCATTTTTAAACTTGTTTTTTCCCTTCTCCATTTTGTCAGCAGTTAACTTTTAAAGTTTTTTTCCTTTTAGAAGACGTCTTACTAGCTACCCCCCAACTATCACTGTTTGTATTCTCTGCAAAGTTTTGGTTGTGAAATCAAGCCTTCATCTTGTTTTACATTCTGGGGGCATGGCTTGTAACTCTGGTGGCAAGGCTGTGTTTAGCAATCCTACTTTAAGGAATAAGTTCCTTTCTGGTTTGATATCTGCATGTTTTCTTAGCCCTGTCTCTTAAAGAACCCCACCCAGAGCCACAGAGGTTCATGCCATTTGCAGTGGGTTTTCTCCTGCCTGTCTGTGTAGTTATACGTGTGTTTGTATATGATGTCTGTAAAGAGATCTAATTAGTTTGGCCTAAAGAAAGACAAGCACTTGGATCAAATATTTTTTAAAGGGAAGATAAAAGCTGTGGTACCTTTCCGTTCATGTGACTTTAAGAAATAAAAGCAGCCTTAAAGATTATTGGTAAAATGCAGATGTCATTAAAATGTAAATAGGTAAACTAATTTATGTAGGTTAGATGCAAGGTTTGCTAAATGTTTTGAGGTTACAAATTGCTTTTTGGGTTTTGAGAACTGTGTCTTGCTTGCTTCACAATGGGTAGGTCCTGGGGACATATACAACTAACTACGTTCTTAATTATGCTGGAGTCAAACCTTGGCTGCACTTAGCACACAATTAAAACAGCTGACCAGGTTTTACATTAAAGTTAAAAATTTCTAGGAGTTACCATTATAACATGTAATTGACACTACTAAAAATAGATTTACATGCAAGGTGTGTAAGAACAGTAAAATTTGTTTTCCTTTTGGTAAAAGGTTATAAAAAAACATGAAATTGCAAATTTTTGCCTAGGGTTAAAGGATTGTTTTAAATAAGATAATAAAAAGCTGAAGGTTTGAACAAATGGTTAAAGAATTGTGGAAATTAATCTTGCAGAAGACGTTCTCTATGTGAACATATTGAATAAATTCCAAGAAGGTATTATGTAATTTTTCTGTAAATTGAGCATTGAAATAAAAACACAAGGTTTGCTTAAGGTGCTAAACTGTTCTTTGGCAAAATTTGTAAAGGGCTAAAATGTGAAGGGATGTCGAATTTTATCAAAGGCATTTTCTGCATCTATTAAGATGATCACTTGTTTTCTGTCATTGGTTCCATTTATGTGATGGATTATACTTATTGATTTGGGTATGCTGAATAGTCTTTTATCCCAGGGATGAAGCCAACTTTATCATGGTGGATTAGCTTTTTGATGTGCTGCTGGATTTGGTTTGCCAAATTTCAGTATTTTATTGAGGATTTTCACACTGATATTCATCAGGGATATTGGCCTGAAGTTTTCTTTTTTTTGTTGTGTCTCTGTCAGGTTTTGGTATCGGGATGATGCTGGCTTCATGAAATGAGTCAGGAACAAGTCCCTCCTTTTCAATTATTTGGAATAGTTTCAGAAAGAATGGTACCAGCTCCTCTTTGTACCTCTGACAGAATTTGGCTGCGAATGCGTCCGGTCCCAGGCGTTTTATGGTTGGTAGGCTATTAATTACTGTCTCAGTTTCAGAAATTAATACTGATCTATTCAGGGATTTGACTTTTTCCTGGCTTAGTCTTGGGAGGGTGTAAGTGTCTAGGAATTTGTCCATTTTTTCTAGATTTTCTAGTTTATTTGCATAGAGGTGTTTATAGTATTGTCTGATGGTAGTTTGTATTTCTGTGGGGTCAGTGGTGATATCCCCTTTATAATTTTTTATTGTGTCCATTTGATTCTTCTCTTTTCTTCTTTATTAATCTAGCTAGCATTTTGTTAATTTTTTCAAGAAACAGCTCCTGGATTCATTGAGTTTTTGAAGGTTTTTTTTTGCATCTATCTCCTTCAGTTCTGCTCTAATCTTAGTTATTTCTTGCCTTCTGCTAGCTTTTGAATTTGCTCTTTTAATTGTGATGTTAGGGTGTAAATTTGAGATCTTTTTAGCTTTTTGATATGGACATTTAGTACTATAAATTTCCCTCTTAAGCTTGCTTTAGCTGTGTCCCAGAGATTCTGGTATGTTTTCTCTTTGTTCTCATTGGTTTCAATAAACTTCTTGATTTCTGCCTTAATTTTATTATTTACACAGGAGTCATTCAAGAGCAGGTTGTTCAATTTTCACGGAATTGTGTGGTTTTGAGTGAGTTTTTTAATCCCGAGTTCTAATTTGATTGCACTGTGGTCTGAGAGACTGTTTGTTATGATTTCAGTTCTTTTGCATTTGCTGAGGAATGTTTTACTTCAAATTATGTAGTAGATTTTACAATATGTGCCATGTGGCACTGAGAAGAATGTATATTCTATTGATTTGGGATGGAGAGTTTATTAGATGTCTATTAGGTTCACTTGATCCAGAGCTGAGTTCAAGTCCTGAATATCCTTGTTAATTTTCTGTCTCGTTGACCTGTCTAATATTGACAGTGGGGTGTTAAAGTCTCCCACTATTATTGTGTGGGAGTCTAAGTCTCTAGTAACTTGTTTTATGAATCCAGGTGTTCCTGTATTGGGTGCATATATATTTAGGATAGTTAGCTCTTCTTGTTGAATTGATCCCCTTACCATTATGTACTGCCCTTCTTTGTCTTTTTTTATCTTTGTTGGTTTAAAGTCTGTTTTATCAGAGGCTAGGATTGCAATCCCTGCTTTTTTTGCTTTCCATTTGCTTGGTAAATTTTCCTCTAGCCCTTGTAAATGGTTATAATATTTTTTTTTGCTTTTTTAAAATTTCTGAGTTGTTATTTTGGCAAAATAAATTTCTTGGTAATCTGGAATTCTATTTCATAACATCAAGTGTTTTAAACCTTGAACATTTATCAGCCTTCAAAACTCAAACTCTATTTTCAAACCTTTCTTTCCTGACACCTGACTTTTTGGATATTTCAGAGGGCTCCTAAAACATCCAGAAAAGAGGTAAACAGGATCATTTGTCATGTTTAGGTATGTGGGATTGCCAAAATAAAGTTCAATTATTTTTAGGTTATATTTTTGTAAATAATGCTAGTATATTTTCCAAAATTATATGGTATTCCTAAAAATCTAATGTCTAAGTGTATGCTATCAATCATGATTAAAGTTTTTATGTTAAGTTATTGTAAGCCATGAAGATGAACTTCTTTGTTAATTGTGTTTCTTTATTATAAGCCATGAAGATAAACAAACTTCTTCGTCAATTGTGTTTCTAACTGTAACTACCCTAGACATTTTGCTATTCACAGACAATTGTTGTCTTGTTTTAATCCTTTACAAAAGATGGTTTACAATAAGCTATAAGAACTATAACAGGTGCTCTGCAATATGGACTTCTGATAATTTTAGAGATTGTAACATGGGAATAAAGGAAAATGTACAGGATTTATGAAGAGTTAAAATGTTCACAAACATCAAGCAAAACAAAAGTTAACTAAATGGACTGCACTCAGAAAGCTGAAGCAATCTTTTTGACCTTTTCTTCAAATATTGCTGATCTTTGTTTTGTCTCTCAGAGTCAAAAAAAACTTATTTTGAACTATGTACATCCTTTAATAATTGATTAAGGTATACTCCTATGAACAAAATTTGGTGCATGTTCATGTTTGTTTTTCTCTGTGTGGTCCCTCTAGAATTTGGAAACTATCTGTGAGTATTCTTAACTTATGGCAATATAATTGTTTGCATCAGTGCAATAAGAATCCATTTTTCTTTTCAAATAAGACACAATTAGAGAAACTAGTTACGTTACCAAGGCTTTGACTGGAAGATTATACTTTCCTTTCAGGAGTCCATCACAACTTGCAGAGCCTTTAAGAGCCCAGCATGGAAACTGGCCTCATACCCTTGCCTACGTAGTCCCTGTACAGGGTTCCTGACCTGTGGTCAGTAAAGAATGTCACTTTCTAACAGGTCCAGGAACTCCAAGTTTATGTTTGGACCTTAAGAGGAGAGGATCACCCAACTCACAGGTAATGAGGATACAAACCCATGGCTGGGCTAGGCTTTAAAAGGTCTTCTCTGAGATTCCTTGGGGAACAGAGTTCCATCAAAGCCAATCCAAGGGGCCTATTTAGAAATAATTATTCTTGCTGCACTTTATGCTAATAATCGGGCCAAGTATGAAGTTAAAGTCTATTGTGCAAACAACTTAGTCCTGTAATGATTTGTTTTATTTAACAAAAATGAGGACTGGCAAGAGAGAAATCATGTTTCAAAACTTATCATATATTTGTCATTAAATTCTAAACTCACTAATTGTTTTTAACTTTTTGCCTACATTGTAGACCAACCCTGCTTGTTCTTGTGAACCAACCAGAAATCTCCAGCTGCAGCTCAGAAAGAACAAAATGGATGGATAATGTAAATATCTAAATCAGTATTCTAGTTCTTGGCAATTATCCTGCAAATCCTGCCAGGTGATGGGAATAAATAGCATGCTCATCACTCAGAGGTTTCTCTTTGGGAAAGTAAGACCAAAGGAGCAAACCAAAGCCAAGCATCATGCACCCAAATCCCAGCAAGCATAACTATACCTACCAGTTATCTAGGTGTGTCATAGACATCATTTCCTCTCCCTTGTTGCAGGAGACTCAGTTCTAGAGTATCACCTTAACATTTGGCTTATGATAAGGAGTCCATGCAATACCCTCTAAGACACATTTTTGTCCCAAACTCAATTCCAAGCTCAGGAAAGTCCTAGAAAAGAAAACTGGATCTGAGGGATCCAGAGGCAGATGATAATGGAAATTAAAAGGCACAGCACAGGTGAGTGTGGCTGATTCCTGCCAATTAAGCCAAACCCAAGCTTCCTGTTTCATGGATAAAGGCCACGTTAGTATCCATGGCATAAATGAAGTCTAGGGAATTCAAGGCTACTGACAGCAGGGGAGATAGGGTGTACATGGGCAAGAGTGGATAATTCCCACCCCCTTGGACCCCTTGCTTCATTGGTGCAAGCTGCTTTGGTACCCATGGCAGTGCCTGCCAAGGTCAATGGGATGAGAGGGGTGCAAGGACTGAAGAGGGAAAGAGGATGCTCTTCCCTCTCTCCCTCACATACCCTGGTTATCTGCTAGGAAGAGAAGGAAACCTGGGATGCCCTCTCCTCTCTTTCTAGATAGATAGCCACTCATCTTCAGCCTATACCCCTTTTGAATGCATCCTGAACCCCTGGGACTCCTTTGAAAAAATGTCTTTGTTTTCTTATCTCCTCATCTGTTCTCCCTTCACTAATAGGTAATTGTGTGCCTGTACTACAGGACATTCCCCTCAGATGTGTCCTCCAAACTGGAAAGAGTTAATTTCCCAAACCTTAAACTGGTTGGCTTAGGATTGGGCTCAGGGGCAGGGAACCCAGAAGCCTGACATGCCAGCAAAACGGTAAAGTTTTTATACCAGTCAGGCTTTTGGCCTCCCTCTCCCTGTGCAAACTGGAAAAAGACCTCATAATTTTTTAGCTGTCCTTACCCTTCCCCTTGTTTTATTTTGTTACATGTTTTCTAATAACCCGGTTCATCTCTTCTTGCTTTCAGGCCATCAAACTTCAAACGGTCCTGCAATCTGAGCCTCAGAGGATGGTCCCTTCTGCTGGGAACATTTAGGCCTCTGAGGGAGATCTGACTGCCGTTTCCCCAAAACAGTGCCCTCCATCAGCACGAAGCAGTTAAGATCAGTCTTCATCCTTATTTTTATTGATGGCAGTTAGATGTACTCATTTAGAGGGGGGAATGAGACAGCCAGGTGGGAGTGGGTCCCTGGCAAAACTCCAACCAGTCTGCATACTAGGAATGTGCACTGGGGTAGAGCCACACAGGTTCATGCCATTTGCAGCTGGGAGGAGCCTGGCCTCTCCTCTTCCTGTGTGTAACCTCGGATTCAAACTGTGAGGTGGGAAGCACACCAGTGGAACTCTGGCCTAGCAGAGAGTCCCTGATCCCCCTTTTGTTCCTTTTCACCTAATAAAACCCTGCTTTACTCACCCTTCAAACTGTCTGCAAACCTAAACTTTTGTGGCCATGGGACAAGGACCTTGTCTTTAGCTGAACTAAGGAAAAGTCCTGCAGAACTAACAGACATATTCAGAACATTTCGTGAAGCAGCAAAAGAATGCAGATTCTTCTGAAACACACACATAACATTCTCCAGGATAGATTATACATTGGGTCTCCAAATAAGCCTTAACAAATTTAAGAAGACTGAAATATTATCAAGCATATTTTCCAACAGCAATGGCATTAAGCTAGAAATCAGTAACAGGAAGAAAATTTAAAAATTTCACACATATGTGGAAATGAAGCAACACACTCTTGAACAACCAATCAGTCAAAGAAGGAAGAAAAAGAGAAATCAAAAAACATCTTCAGATAAATGAAAACTGAAACATGAGATACCAAAACATTCAGAATGCAGTTAAAGCAATTATAAGAGCAACATTAACAATGATAGACACTTAAATGAAGAAGTAAAATCTCAAAAAAACAACAACTTAACTTTACACTTTAAGAAAGTAGAAAGAGAACAAATTTCAGCACAAAGTAAGCAGAAGGAAGGGAATAATAAAGATCATAAATAAATAAATAAAAATTAGAAAATAAAAGACATGAGAAATACAATAGAAAAGATTAATAAAGCTAAGAGTTAGTTTTAAAAAATATAACAAAATTTAAAAAATTTTAGCTGGACAAGGAAAAAAGAAAGATGACTCAAATAAATAAAATTATAAATGAAAAAGGAGTAATTATAGCTGATATGACAGAAATACAAAGAATCATAGACAACTACTATGAACAGTTATATGCCAACAAATTAAGTAACCTGGAATAAATGGTTAAATTTCTTGAAACATACAACCTGCCAAGACTGAATCATAAAGAAATTGAAAAACTGAAAAGACCAATAATGAATAACCGCAAAAAGCCTACGACTTGATGACTTTATTACTGGATTCTACCAAACAATTAAGGAAGAATTAATGCTAATACTTCTCAAACTCTTGAAAAGTAGAAGAGGGGGAGCTCTTTTTTATTTCAAAGCATAAGGCAAGCATTACCTTGGTATCAAAGCTAGACAAAAACATTACAAGAAATGAAAATTCTAGACCAATATCCCTGATGAACATAGATTAAAAAAATCTACCACAACATACTAGCAAACAGAATTCTACAGCACATTAAAGGGATCATTCACTGTATTCAAGTGGGATTTATCCCTAAGATGCACAGATGGTTGATCATGCGCAAATTAGTAATATGATATATCACTTTAACAGAATGAAGGATAAAAATCATGACTATATGAGTAGACGCAGAAAAAGAATTTGACAAAATTCAACATCATTTTATGATAAAAACTTTCAACACTTTTGATATAGAAAAAAATGTTACTGAACACAACAAAGGCCACAGATGACAACCCCACAGATAACATCATACTCAATGATGAAAATTTGAAAACTTCTCTTCTAAAATCAGGAGGAAGACAAGGATAGCCATTCTTGCCATTTCTGTTGAATATAGTATTGGAAGTCCTACCAGAGGATTTAGGCAAGCAAAAGAAATAAAATGCATACAAATTGGAAAGAAATACATACAGTTGTCTCTGTTTGAAGATGAGGCGATCTTACACATAGAAAACCCTAAAGATGCCATTAAAACACTGTTAGAACTAATAAATTCAGTAAAGGTGTAGGATACAAAATTAAGATAAAAAATCAGTGATGTTTGTATACACTAACTATTAGGGTTCTCTAGAGGGACAGGACTAACAGGATAGATGTATATAAAAAGGGGAGTTTATTAAAGAGTATTGACTCACATGGTCACAAGGTAAGGTCCCACATTGACCATCTGCAAGCTGAGGAGCAAGATGGCCAGTACAAGTCCCAAAGCTGAAGAGCTTGGAGTCAAATGTTTGAGGGCAAGAAGCATCCAGCATGAGAGAAAGATGTAGGCTGGGAGACTAAGCTAGTCTAGTCTTTTCATGTTCTTCTGCCTGCTTTTATTCTGGCTCTGCTGGCAGCTCATTAGACTGTGCACCCGCAGATTAAGGGTGGGTCTGTCTTTCTCATTCCACTTACTCAAATGTTAATCTCCTTTGGCAACACCTTCACAGACACACCCAGGAACAACACTTTGCATTTTTAATGCAACCAAGTTGACACTCAATATTAATCATCACAAGTCCAACCCTCGTCAACTCGAATCCATACACATCTCTTGAAATCATATATAGTATTCAAATGAAGACAATAATAAGGTCATAATTACACCTAACATAAAACAACTATCCTTTCTACAACCAGAAATGCATAAATTCCCAACCCAAATACTATTACATAAAGTTAACAACACTTAAATGCTGATATGAAGTCAATAAATCTTATATGCATGATTAAAAAAAGGAAATAAAATGAAGACATTTTCTTAGTACAGGTGTATACATGGACAAACATGTTCTTAATGAAAAGGAGGAAATACTCATGACAATTACAGTCCGTGTTTCTGTAACTGGTCATGTGTTCATAGCTGGAATTGATGACTACCTTCTTCTACCACTCATTCTGTACTCCCTTTGCATTCAGCAAACACCTCAGCAGGTTGTGCTTTTTTATCTAGTGGAGTTACCCAAACCTTCATTCTTAAAGGGTCTGGTCCATTTGTAGTCCTGCCTGGATTAGACTGTTGTAGTTTCCCATTGATCTTAACCACAGGGCATGGTAATACTAAGAGACATTCTAAGGGATCTCATGTATCCCACTCATACTCATCCTTACCTCCATTGTGGAGTAGTAGACTGATTTCCTCTTGATAGTCTGGGCCAGTCACCCCAGCCAACACTGTAACTCCCTTCTTAGCCTGTTAACTTAAAGGTAGGAGGAGCCAAAGGTGGCCAGGGGGCAGTCTTAACTTCCTGTTTACTGGAATCATTATGTCTCCTGGTGGCAGAGTTCTTCCCTCTGGAACTAAGACCTCCAGGCCTGCAGAATGAAATGTCATGGGAATAGGAAGCAAAAATTTTGCTAGTGGGTCACTAGGGATAATGGTGAGTGGTGCCACTTCCACTTCCACCCCTTGATTCCTAAACCCATGAATCCTGGCTATGGGAGAAACAGTACCATATATTGAATGCTGATTCAGAGCATACACAGCCTTCAGGAGAGCTTTGCCCCAGTCCTGCAAAGTATTGTCACCTAGTTGTCACTGTAATTGTGACTTCAAAAGGCCATTCCACCCTTCTACCAACCCAGCTGCTTCAGGATAATGGGAAACATAACAATGAACTATCTGAAAAATAAATTAAGAAAACAATCCCATTTACAATAACATCAAAATAAAGTAGGAATAAATTTAACCAAGGAGCTGAAAGATCTATGCAGTGAAAACTATAAAATATTGATGAAAGAAATTACAAAACATGCAAATAAATGGAAAAATATCCCATATTTATAAATTGGTATTGTTAAAATATTCATACTATTCAAAGCAATTTACAGATTAAATGCAATCACTATCATAACTCCAATGAGATATTTTACAAAACTAGAAAAAAATCCTAAAATTCATATGGAACCACAAAATACCCCAAATAGTGAAAGTAATTTTAAGCAAAAAGAACAAAGCTGGAGGCATCACACTCTCTGAGATCAAAATCTACTGTAAGGCTATATTATGGTAATCGAAACAGCATGGTGCCAGCATAAAAGCAGACATTCAAACCAATGGAAAAATAGAAACCTGGGCAACATTGAGAGATCCTAGCTCTATGAAAAAGAAAAAAAAAAAAAAAAACGCTGGGCATGGTGGTACATGCCTGTGGTTCCAGCTACTCGGGAGGCTGAGGTGGGAGGATGATTTAAGTGCAGGAGTTTGAGCCTATCGTGACTGGTGATTGCACCACTTCATTCCAGCCTGGGTGACAGAGAAAGACCAGTTTCCAGAAAAAAAAAGAAAGAAAGGAAAGGAAAGGAAAGGATAGGAAAGGAAAGGAAAAAAGAAAAGAAAAGAGAGATTCCAGAAATAAATTAAAATAAATTTTATGGTCAACTGATCTTTTAAAAAGGTGCTAATAATATAAAATGGGGAAAGGACCGTCATAAATGCTGCTAGGAAAATTAGATATCCACATGTAGCAGAATTAAATTGGATCCTTGTCTCACACCATATATAAAAATCATCTCAAAATGGATTAAAGACTTAAACACAAGGCCTTAAAATGTAAAACTACCAGAGAAAAGCATCTAGTCAAACTTTTTGACACTGGTCTTAGCAAATATTTTTCTTTAGATATGACACCAAAAGCATAGGCAACCGAAGCAAAAATAGATGTATGAAATTGCATCAAACTAAAAAGTTTCTGCACAGCAAACCATAACAGAGTGAATATATAAGCTAGAGAATAGGAGAAAATATTTTCAAACTATACATCTGATAAAGGATTGATATTCAAAATATGTAGTGAACTCAATGAACTTTATGGCAAGAAAATACCCTGATTTTAAAATGGGTAAAGGACATGAATAAACATGTTTCAAAAGAAGACATAAAAAATGGTCGACAGATATATTAAAAAATGCTCAACATTGCTGATCATAGGAGAAATGAAAATTAAAACCTGATATCAGCTTACACCTATTAGAATAGCTGTCAATGAAAAGACAAAACATAACAAGTGCTAGTGAGAATCTGGAGAAATTAGAATCCTTGCACACTGTTGGTTGGAATGTAGATTAGTATAGCCATTGTGGAAAACAGTATGGAAGTTCCTCAAGAAATTAAAAATAGAACTACCATATGATCCAGCAATCCTGCTTCTTGGTATATATCCAAAGAAAATGAAGTCACTATGTCAAAGAGATATCTTCATTGCAACATTATTCATAATAGCCAAGATATGGAATCAACCTAAGTGTTCACTGATGGTGAATGAATTAAAAAAAATTGTGGCCAGGCGCGGTGGCTCACGCCCGTAATTCCAGCACTTTGGGAGGCCAAGGCGGGCAGATCATGAGGTCAGGAGTTCGAGACCAGCCTGCTCAACATTGTGAAACCCCGTCTCTACCAAAAAATACAAAAATCAGCCAGGCATGGCGGCGGACGCCAGTAATCCCAGCTACTGGGGAGGCTGAGGCACAAGAATTGCGTGAACCCAGGAGATGGAGGTTGCAGTGAACCGAGATTACACCACTGCACTCCAGCCTGGGTGACAGAGCAAGACTCTGTCTCAAAGTAAATAAATAAATAAATAAATAAATAAATAAATAAATGAATGAATGAATAAATGTACATGCATGTGTGTGTATGTGTAAAACAGGATACTATGCAATTCTAAAAAAGAGGATATCCTGTTATTTGTGACAGCATGGATGAACCTAGAGGACATTATGCTAAGTGTAATAAGCCAGCACAGAAGGACAAATACTGTATGATCTCACTTATATGTGGAATCCAAAAGTGAACTCACAGAAGCAAAAAGTAGAATGGTGGTTACTAGGGGCTGTCGTGGGGGGAATAGGGAGTTATTGGTTGAAGGGTACAATATTTCAGTTAAATAAGAGGGATACATTTTGCAGAGAACTATCATATAGTGTAATGACTACCGTTAATAATAATATATTGTGTATTTGAAAATTGCTAAGAATGTAGGTCTTAAATGTGCTTATCACAAAAACATAATAAGCATGTGAAAGGGTTATGTTAATTCGCTCTATCTAATCACTTTCCTATATATTATATATAATATGTATATATTATGTACCTATGTATATTATATGTATATATTATATATAATCAAAACATCATGTACTCTGTAAGTATATGAATATTTATTTTTCAATTATACTTCAATAAAGCTGGAAAAATATACTCTTCGCATAAAAGTTTGCAAACTTTTTTACTCATCAATTCTAGTAGTTCTGTGGAGCCCTGGGATTCTGTGAGGGTATCTCAAAGGCCAGCTCACAGGCTATTAGATGTTATTATAAGCTCCTCACCTATTCCCATGCAAGTTCTTTGAATCTTTAAAGTAAAAGTAAATAAAAAATCCAAGCACCTTGTTTTTCTTTTAACAGCAGAATTTGTCCAAAAATATTTAAATCACTGACTTAGGCTTTAGTTTGTTTTTATTTATTTTGTGAAATATGCTCCAGAAGAGCCTTGATCTTTCTTCATTTTTATGAGACTGATATGTTGAATATTTATCTCTAAGAAAACATTCAGTTACTAATTTCCAAAAGGTTTCTCAAAACAGACTTCCCAATTTGGGTAGTATAAATCATGGTTTGCTTTTTTCCCTGAAGCTTTCCTTCTGAAATGGAAAATGGGATACTTAATATTGAGAATGAAGGAAATGGTTTTGCTAAGAAAGATCACCTGCCTCTGTAATACTCAAATATGTTTCAAATTTAACTAATCCTACTCTATTTACCACGGACAGTTGTTTGCTGGAGCAATTTTGCCAGCCAAGTGTGAAAAACATTTATTATTTAAAAAAATAATTACATACATAAATTTATAATTAAATAAATTATATTAAAAACAGAGAATACTCAAAACTCATAATGTGCTAATTATCGCGGGATATCTTTACTGCTATCTATATTCTTGAGGTTATGTACCTCTCTTGCATCTGTGTGGTTGAAATACTGTATAATGGTGCTATAGTTTGGATATTTGACCCTCCAAACCTCATGTTGAAATTTGATTTCCAATATTGCAAGTGAGGCCTAAAGGGAGGTGTTTGGGTCACGGTGGTAGATCCTTCATAAATGGCTTGATGTCCTTGCTGTAGTGAGTCCTCACTTTATTAGTTCTCTCAAGAACTGATTGTTAAAAAGACCCTGGCATCTCCCTCCCCTCTGTCTCAATTCGTCTGTCTCACCATGTGATCTCTGGCTCACGCCTGCTCCTTTGTTCTTTCTGTCATGAATTGAAGCAGTCTGAGGCCCTTACCAGCTGGAGATGCTGGAGCCATGCTTTATGCTTCATGGTTATATAGCCTGCAGAACCATGAGCCAAATAAATCTCTTTTCTTTATAAATTACCCAGCCTCAGTATTTCTTTATAGCAAAACAAACAGCCTAAGACAAATGGTATGTTGCTGTGCATTTATTCTCAAATCCTTGTTCCATGACATTAGGTTGATAGCTTGAAAACAGAAATTGGCAAATGCTACAAATTACATCTATCGTCTTCCTTGATTTGAAATGATGTTTCAACTTTCCCTTCATCCAGACTTAACTGATTTCTTTCTTATTTCTTCACTGCATTTCATTTTTTAAATCATGAAAACGCTTCTGTGCTAAGGCATAAAAGAAGAGATTTTATGCATTATTTCTCCTTAGATAGTTTTCTCCTGGTAAACACTGTTGTTGAGGGTGCGTCTGCTTCTGATCTAATGGGTATTTTTCATAGAGGTGATAGGTTGCCCCTATCACTCTAGAGTTCTGTGTTTCAGTTTATGAAATAAATGACAAAAAGAAATTGTTCATATCACAGTGCTAACAAACTGAGCTAACCAAGTTTTCACTTTGAAGCTGAAATGTTCAAGTTGTTAACCAGCTCACACTTGGTATTAAACCCTGGTGATTCCTTTAAGAAAGTCATCCTAGGATAAGTAATCTCTGGTTTGTAATAACTTATTTGGAGTTATTAAGACAATATCTTTAAAATTTCTGCACTTTGGGGAAACCAGACTGTTTCAAATAAGATCTATGATAAGGTGATAATTCTTAGAACTTGTCCAATTCTGTACTAGGTGGGAACTGATTCTACAAGATAATCAGGTGACAAATCTGAGTGTCTAGTAAGTCATAGACACCTGAAATTCCCAGATCATATTTGAGCCTAGTAGTCCAGACTGTTGAAAGAAGCAACACTAAAAGAACATGTAGGGCAATGATTGTTTCACTATCACAAACTTAATTATGGTCCAGGGACCTTATTGAAGGTCTTCTTCAGATGTCAATACAACAACAACAAGTGGAGCAAAATATGATTTGCCCTCACTGGATTTTAAAAATCAATTTTTCTCTGATAGCTTACTAGATTGGAAAGTACTTAATAAGCTATTATTTTTAGTACTTAGTAAACTATATAGGACACATGGCATTGCCATATATATTCAATGGAAAAAAGCTTTTTTGTTTGTAATAAATATTTTCCTCTCCCCTACAAGTATTGTTTGGAGGGGATGGAATGTTCATAATTGTTTCTCTAATAACTTGCCAAATAAGCTTTCATAATTCAGTAGAAATATTAATAAATCATGACATCAATAATATTGATAGAATAAAGCCAAAACAGATGGTTAGATGTCAGTTAGTTCTTAGTTACTCAACAGTATCAGGAAAATATTTGACTGTAAAAATCCACATTGCACATATTCCTTTCCTACATAAATAAAAATGGCTTCCAAAATGGAATGAACTCATCCCACTTAAATGCCTGATCACTCAATGTCTAGCTTTCTGCAGCTCCCTTTCTGTAGAGAAGGTCGTTAGTACTTATTTTTCCAATATTTTGTATAATTAGTTTCCTAATGCTACACTAAATGAGCAATGTACATGTGCAGAGACACTAATAAGCAGCTTATTTCCAACAAGTTTCATTCAGATTTAAAATGCAAATCTTGGCACCCTCACCTTCCTATCACAAATATAACCACACCAATCCTTAATAAATATATTTTATGCACATTCTAGAGCCCCCCTTCTTTGTTTGGCTACAATCAGCATTCTGTGAACATACTTTATGGAGTAGAGCAAGATAAAATACAAAGCAAAAAATAATTACCTAAATTAATGATCGTATAAATCTAATGTGAAAATGTGTGCAACTTCTACAACTCTTAAGAGTGAAAGAAAGAATACATTGCATAATTTAAAAAGCCTTGCTACTAGTAGCTTATTACTTCCCACAGAGTCTATAAGAAAGTACCAAAAGCTGTTCTTCACTCTAGGTTTCAATTTTGTCATTCAACTCATTGAGTTTCTAGGTGTGGGAGGGTTCAAGAGTGGTTCTCCTCCTCTCTTCTGAACAACATTTACCTCTTCAATTACTTTGAGTATCATAGCCAATTTTTTCATGGTAACTCAGGAACGGAAATCAGGAATACCAAATATTCTGCCATATGTGAAATAGTCCCAAATAATAAATGTTGATCCTGTGTCCCACATGACTTTTAAATTTTCCACTGGAGATTCACGTAGGATGAAAGAAAAAAACTAATAACTATTTGAAGCTAGAACATAATTGTTTTGCTTACAAACAGAACTCTTTTATACATACTTAATTTACACTTACGTGAGAAATAAAATTACCAAGTGAACCAAGGAAGACTGTATTTTTTTTCGCTTGGGATACATGCAAACCTTATTCACCATTTAGAAAATGTCACCAAAGATAATGCAACTTGTGGTACTTGTGTCAGTAGTACAGAACACCTGTATCAGTATTTGTTACTGTCATATTCATAGTAATATCTCACATTAGTACAAGCACCTGATAGCTTTGTTATAGCTTCTATTATAGTTGTGCCCAAGTATTTGTATACTGAAGCACACATTATCTCATCGCAAATTTTATTTTGGTATTCATTCTTTTTTATGATAATTGAGGCAACATAAATTTTTTAAAAAACATGTGTATGTAGGTTAGATTATCTAACAATTTAATTTCAGGATATTAAAAGGGAACATTATGATATATTTATTGCAAGAAAGAGAGAATTCTGTCTCACAGGACGGAAAAACACTGGTATATTTCACACTTGATACCATACTACAAAATTCCACAAAGGGAATTAAGTGTGTGCCTGAATTGATGGAATTCTGCAGTAACATATGTACCTCTATCATCACAATACTCATGTACTCAGCACATCAAAGTTAATTCCCTTTCATAGTGTTATAGAGTGCTTCTTCGTAGCCCTTAACACGGGAAATTTTCATTTATTTTTGTGGTTATTTGATCTAGTTTCTGTGAGGGTGAGGACTATGTCTATTTTTGCTCACTATTTATTCCAAACACTTTGCATGAAACATCGCATATAGTAGGTGCTCCATGAATATTAACTAATTGAATAGATTAATGAAAAAGTTTTCTATCTCCTGCACCAATGGTAGGGGGCTGAAGACAGAAGTGGAAAGATGGGAAATTCAAAAATTAGATGACTTATTGAATATTTTAATTATTTTAAAACATATTAATTCTGTAGTCATATTATACTCATAAATCTCCTGAAGGCATAATTATGGGTATTAAAATTATGGCCCTATTCACATGGTGAGGTACTCAATAATCTCCTATTATGTACCTGTTACTGACATGAGATTTTGAAGCACAAACTCTTCGTCTAAGTCAAAAGCCTCTGTTTAATACTACAAGGAAACTGAGAACAGAAGCATAGCTTAGGGATCTTTATTTCAAATTATAAATAAAGTTATGCTTATTATAGAAAAATTAAAAAGCATGGAAAACAACACAAAAAAAACTAATTTCCTGTAGCTAACAGCAGGTCATTCAGCAATGACAACTTTTTGCTTGATTTTTAATTTTTAATTAATTTTTATGGAAATCTTTAAACTGATGGCAATATTCTTAGGTGTATATCTTGATGAATTTTTATGTATGTTTAGGCCCGTATAACCACAACTCATGTCAAAATATAAAATACTTCCAGCAGCCCTAATGGCTTTCCCATGCCTCTCCAGGGTCTGTATCTCTCACCAGATTTGTTTTATTGTTGTGTAATATTCCATTGTATTACTATTTACTCTGTCAACAGTTGACAAACATTTGAGTTGTTTTCAATTCATGGCTATATCGAATTATCTGCTATGGATATAGTTGTATGTATCTTTTTTTATTATTATACTTTAAGTTCTTGGGTACATGTGCAGAACATGCAGGTTACATAGGTATACATGTGCCATGGTAGTTTGCTGCACCCATCAACCTGTCATCTACATTAGGTATTTCTCCTAATGCTATCCCTCCCCTAGCCCCCTACCCCCCCGACAGGCCTCAGCGTGTGATGTGGAGAGGATACAAACAAATGGAAAACATCCCATGCTCCAGGATAGGAAGAATCAATATTGTGAAAATGGCCATGCTGCCTAAAGTTATTTATAGACTCAATGCTATCCTCATCTTTTTTTAATTTTTGTAGGTACATATTAGGTGTATATATTTGTGCAGCAGAATTTTTCTGAACAAAGACGCTCATTCTCTGTAGACGCATACCTAGGAATTGAAGGAATATAGTTTTAGTAGATTCTACCAGTTTTACAAAGTGGTTGTACCATGTATACCCTTGTCAGCAATGTATGACACGAGTTCCAATCGCTCTACATATTCTTACTAACACTGGTATCACCTGCATTTACAATTTTAGCCATTTTTTGTATTTGTATAGTAAAAGTCTGCAAGAGTTTAGTTTTATCTTTCTTGTTGATTAATAATGCAAAGAACTCTTAAATGTCATTTTTTTAAGTTCACTGAAGAAATATACACATACTTTTTAAAAATTGAATTGTGCACGTGAATTTATAATCTCATATTTTAAATTTAAGAACACTAAATTTATCTGCACAAATATAAAATGAATTCATTCTTTGTATAAGAAGTAAAAATATTACAGTCACTGTAAAACAAAGCCAAAAATAATCCCAGGTCCTTATGTCAGTTATGGATACGATAATATTATTTCCCCAAATCCAGGTAGCAAATTTTTCCTAATACCTTTTATAAAAGTAGAGGTCACGGGGAAATTTGATGGCCCAAAAGAGTGGAGAGACAGCAAGGCATATATACAGAGAATCACAACTTTACCAGATCAAAAAAAATAAAAGCAGAAACCAGTACAAGGGTAAAAAAAATAACAAGTTGTAATTGATAAATTGACAAGTTTGAGAGTTAAAAACCCCAGTCTTAGGGGCTCCTAACACTTCTGTGAGTTTTACCTCTGGGAGTCCTACCAGATTCTTGCAGTAGATTGGAGAAAAAAATCCTGTCATATTTCCAGCAGGTAGAGAAAAAAGTAGCTATTTTGAAATATGCCCAGAGCACTCCGTTTTTCTTAATAAGTCCTGCTCTCAAAAGAAACTATTTCACCAAAGCGTAATTGACTAAAGTTTTACCAGAATCTAACTGACCTGAAAGAAAGACATGCCCAACGACAGCCTCCTCTAGGCTTCCTATCTTAAATAAGGGAAGGGAGAAACAGAGAAACACCTGTGTAGGTCAGAGGTTGTGAGTACCAGCTCATTTAGAGACTAAGACCTAAGCGTAGAACTGTAAAATGTTTCCCCACTCTCTACATCTTACCACCAAAGCAAAAGGGTTTACGTGTAATAATGTGGGAATACAATGCAAAGAACTGCATGGGTCAGGCCTTATTCAAGAAGCATCTAGAGAATTTCAAAGACAAGGAAAAAAAAAAAAAAGGAAGGATACCAAAGGAAATTTTAGCCTTTGACACTTAGAGTAAACAGTAAACAAAACCTAAACCCGAGCCATATGAACATAAAACCTCTCACTGGAAGCTTATTTACACTCAGTTCCTTTTACTCAGAATATCGTCTTTGGCTTTAAGTAAAAAATTGCAGGGTATATCTGCAAATTTTTGCAGGTCAAATAGTCAAAATACACAGTTTGAGAAGACAGAGCTAGCATCAGAACCAAACTTAAATATGGCAGAGATATTAAAAGTATCATAACATAAATTTAAAACAACTATAAATTATATTCTAGGGGTTCTCTTAGAACAAGTGAACAATGTGGAGAAACAGTTGGGTAATGTAAGCAGAGATGGAAACTGTAAGAAAGAATCAAAAGGACATGCTAGAAATAAAAATGAAGAATATTTTTGATGTGTTTATCAATAGATTAGGCATAATTAAGCTTGAGGAAATGTCAATAAAACTGAAATAATAGAGAATAAAATAGTGGGCAATAATATTCAAGAACTGTTAGACAATTACAAAAGGTGTAACATATGCATAATGGAAATACCAGAAGGATAAAAAGAAAAAAAGAAATAGAAGAAACATCTGAAGCACTAATGACTGAGAATTTCCCAAAATTAATGTCGGACACCAAATCACAGATCCAGGAAGCTCGGAGAACACCAAGCAGAATAAATATCAACAAACTTTATAGCATATTATTACTACAGAAAATCAGAGATAAAGATAAAATTTTGAAAGAAACCAGAGGGATAAGCCTTACCTATAGAGAAGCAGGGATAAGAATGACACTGGACTTCTTTTCAGAAATCACATAAATAATAAGATGAGAGAATATCTAAAGTGTTGAAAGAAAAATTCCATCAGCCTAAAATTCTATATATGGAGAAATTATCCTTATCAGGGATAAAGAGGGGAATTACGTAATGATATAGGTGTCAATTCTCCAAGAAGACATTACATCATTATAGGAAGGTTTGGATCTAACAACAGAGCATCAACATACACGAGGTAAAAACTGATAGTACTGCAAAAGGAAATAGACAAATCTGCTATTATAGTTGGAGACATCAACACACTTTTCTCAGTAACTGACAGATCCAGGAAGATGAAAATCAGTAAGAACATATTTGAACTGAACGGCACCTTCTATGAACTGGATCTATTTGACATTTATAGACTACTTTATCCAATAACAGCAGAATACGCATTCTTCTTTAACTCACGTGAAACAGTTGCCAAGATAAATCCATATTCTGAATCATAAAACATGTTAACAAATTTAAAAACATAGAAATCATACAGACTAGGCTCTTAGATCACAATGGAATTAAACCAGAAATCAATAACATTAAGACAGCTAGAAAATCCCTAGATACTTTTGAGATTAAACAACATACTTCCAAGGAATACATGGGTCAAAAAAGTATTCTCAAGATAAAATTTAAAATACAATATTTTAAACTAAATATAAATGAAGTTAGAACTTGTCAAAATTTGTGGGATGCAGTAAAATCAGTGCTTAGAGTGAAATATTTAGCATTGATTAGAAAAAAAAAAATAGAAAAAAAGAAAGTTCTAAAATCAGGAATTGAAATTTCTACCTTAGGACACTAAACAAAAAAGAAGAGAAAATTAAATCTAAAGTAGACAGATGAAAATAAATAATAAAATGTGAATATTCTCATCCAAGACCATGTTATAACTTTGAATTTATGCAGGTCTCTATTGATATTAATTAGAAAAAAAATTATAGCTTTTACTCTAATTATTTGACACACTTCTGCTTAGATTTATTCTTAGGTATTTAACATTTTTGAAATAGCACTGCAGTGTGTTTCTTTGTAGACTTAGTATTTGTTGTGTTTTTAAGTATGCCCTACTAGATATAAAGTGTATGCTTCACAGCATTCAAGTGTTTCTTTAGTTCTGAAAAATTTTAGTTATCTCATTTTTTCTCAAATATTATCTTACTCCCTTCCCTCTATTCCCTCTACTTTCTCCCTCTGGAACTCTGATCTGAAAGAGGTTGGAATGCATAGATTTATTTTCCGTTTCCCTTAATATGTCATTGATATGACATCTCTTTATCCTTTTCTACTTTCTTCTGGAAAAATCTCCCGGTTCAGCCCTCCACCTCACTAATTCGCCGTTCTGCTTTTGTTTCTTGCTCTCTATATTTTTTACTATTCATTTTTTCAATCAATATTTAACAAGTGTGTATTGAATGCCTATTATATATGCCTATTAGTGAGTGCTGTGAAGAAAAAAAAAGCATACTTAAAGAATGGAGAGTGAAGGAGGACTTTAGAAAAAGTGGTCAGAAAGGCCTCTCTGAGGAAGCGACATTTGAGCGAATACTTGAATCATGTAACGACATGGACCATCCAGTTACCAGAGAAAAGATCAGATGTAAATCTCAGAGGAGAAATGTACTTCAAAGAGGAAGTCAGTATAGCTAGAGCCTGCTGAGGAGAAAAATAATAAAAAATGATAGGGTTAAAGTGGTGGGTTTGGGCAGATTATACAAAGCACTGAAAGCCATGGGGAGCCCTTTTGATTTTATTCATATATGACAGTCAGTGGAGTACTTTGAACAGTTCTTTGAACAGGAGAGAGGCATACTCTAATGTATATTATAAAAGGAAATTTCATGCTGCCTGATAAGAATAGGTTTTGGGAGGACAAGGATGGAAGCAAGAAGAAAAATTAGAAGAATACTACAGTAACTTCAGCAAAAGATGATGTTGGCTTGATCTTTGGGTTTCTAATTTCAGTAATTTTTTCCATGAGCTCTAATTGCTGCTGCCATTTGGCTTAAAAGGGGAAGCAGGTATCTACAGCACAGGGACTACATTGTCTGGGTAAGTATACAGAGATAGCCATATAACTACCCTGTCAGTTTTCCTTAAGTCTCTACCTGCTTCTGACTTCTTCTATCTCCAGATGTAAACCACCTCTTGTGCTGATTCTCCCTTTCTGATGGGATAATGTTCTCACATTTAATCTTGACTGCAGCTTCCTTCTGAGACTGTCTTCCACCTGAGGCTTACTGTCTGCCTTCCAGTTTCTATGATACCTCAGAAATTCTCTCTCTCTCACTCTCTCCATATGTATGTGTGTGTGTATATGTATATGTGTATTTATTTATTTGATATATTTCTAATAATACCTATGATTTTATTGGTTTGGTGCCTGTTTTAGTCCATTTGTGCTGCCATAAAGAAATATCTGAGGCTGGGTGATTTATAAAGAAAAGAGGTTTTGGCCGGGGGCGGTGGCTCACACCTGTAATCCCAGCACTTTGGGAGGCCGAGGCGGGCGGATCACGAGGTCAGGAGATCGAGACCATCCTGGCTAACACAGTGAAACCCCGTCTCTACTAAAAAATACAAAAAATTAGCCGGGCGTGGTGGCGGGCGCCTGTAGTCCCAGCTACGTGGGAGGCTGAGGCAGGAGAATGGCGTGAACCCGGGAGGCGGAGCTTGCAGTGAGCCGAGATCGCGCCACTGCACTCCAGCCTGGGCGACAGAGCGAGACTCCGTCTCAAAAAAAAAAAAAAAAAAAAAAATTAGCCAGGCGTGGTGGAGGCGCCTGTAGTCCCAGCTACTCAAGAGGCTGAGGCAGGAGAGTGCCGTGAACCTGGGAGGCAGAGCTTGCGGTGAGCAGAGATCACGCCACTGCACTCCAGCCTGGGTGACAGAGCGAGACTCTGTCTCAAAAAGGAAAAAAAAAAAAAAGAAAAAAAGAAAAAGAAAAGAGGTTTTATTGTCTAATAGTTCTACAGGATGTATAAGAAGGATGGCACCAGAATTTGCGTCTCATGAGGGCATTAGGAAGCTTCCAATTATGGGGGAAGGGGAAGTGGGGAGGAGGCACACCACGTGGTGAGAGGAAAAGCAAGAGAGAGAGAGAGAGAGAGAGAGGAAAAATCCCAGACTTTTAAACAACCATATCTCAAGTGTAGTAACTGAGTGAGAACTTATCATCAAGTAGATACACCGTTCCTGAGGGATTTGCCCCCATGATACGATCACCTCCCACCGGGCCCCACCTCCAACACTGGGAATCAGATTTCAACAAGAGATTTGGAGAGGACAAACATCCAAACCTTATCAGTGCCAAAATGAAAAATATTTGTCTTTGTACTTAGACAAATGTTTAAAGCTAAAAGGTAGATTTTTAGACAATCTAAAAATGGTTCCTTGGGCAAAACATACCATATATGAAATTCCAGAGTTCTTACAGATTAGACTGTATATACACTTTCGGTGATCACTCTCAGCTTCTTTTTATTTTTGGCACTTGATATTTCAGAAGAAATTTAGTAATCTGATGGTTGATGTTGATTAGTAAACCCTGAGGCATTATCACCATACTGTAGCCATTCAATAGAAAGTTTACTCAAAAGTTCCTGTTTCAGATAATGACAAGATCTACCATTCCCTGTGTCTTTGCCTGGTGAGTTTTATGGGTAAGAGTACAAAACAAATGAGATTCATATCCACTAAGTACGGTTAGGTTTCTATGTTAAAGAGCCCCAGCCCAAAGCATTAGTTCTGAGCAGCCATCTCCAGGAAGGATGCTTTGGATTACTAGAAGCCAGCTACTTTCTGGCCTGTCTTATTATGTATCTCCTCCAAAGTAGGGGCACCGCAGAACACAAAATTTAATGACAGACTAGCCTTCTGTCTTCTTTTAGCTTAAGGCTGCACAGAAGGCAGTATTAGAGCAGATCATTGTCTGTCCTCTATCATAATAATCTTAATACTATTATTCATATAAGAAATGCTCACCCGCAGATCCCTCAGGCATCCTTCTTGGGTGATGAACCCAAAGGGAAGATCCCTACAGATGTGTTGGGACACATCAGAGTTGTGCATAATAAATGAAGAAAGACATTGCAGTTCACGTCTCAGAGAATAGAGGCAATAATGTGAAATTCTCAGTAATGAGGTCGACGATTTTTCTTTGAGAAAAATGGAGACAGAATAACAGTGAAAACTGCCATCAGTGGCTTCTGAACACTGAAAGTATAAGATCGTAGAAAAGAATAGAGAAATTATATCTGCCTAGAGCCAAAAAGCATCAGAAAATAAGTAAAAAATTGTATTTTAGTAAATAAGTGTGCAATCTCCATCAACAGTTCTCAAATGTTTTAGGTAGAAAGTTATCTTCATTGGGCCAGAATAAAAGAGCATTCATGCAACTACCAATCCTCCCTTGCTATTAAAAGCTACTTGTCCTAATGAAAAGAGAGAATAACACTGCTTTTGCTAGCAACCCATCAAGAAAGATGATACGTCTATTGCTATTTGATGCCAAAAATCCACCATTATGGTGTTACACCACTGTTAACAGAAATCCATCTGCAGACCCCTCACACTACTTACAAAAAATTACTTGCCTACACAAAACCAATCCTCCAAGAGTGGGGAACACCTAGTTGACAGCTGGAAAATACAGGGAATAAATATCGAGGGGACACACCTAAGCATAATTCTTAGGACTGATTGTAATCATATAACAATACAATTAGGATAATCATGATAATTCTCTTCTTTTAATATAATCTCAAAACAATAGTGAAACAGAGATATTGTCACAATCAAGAAAACACATTCGAACTAAACACTTTTCTCCTGTGAATCCAATAAGAATGACTCATCTCTATATAAATCCAAGTCTAACAATCACAAGATGCCCCCTCTCTTAAAAGATTCAGGCTTCTATGATAAAACACCTTAGACTGGGTAATATATAAACAACAGAAATTTATTGCTCACAGCTCTGGAGGCTGGGAAGTCCAAGACAATGGTGGCAAGTAGATTCAGGGTCTACTTATCATAGGTGGTAACTTCTGTGTTCTCACATGGTGGAAGGGGCTGCAGGGCTCCCTCAAACCTCTTTTATAAGGTCACTAATAATATCCTAAAAGCACCCACTTAATACCACCACATTGTGTATTACATTGAAACATATGAATTTTGGGAGAACACCAACATTCACACCATAGCACTCTCTGAGAATTAACCTTTCCCTTTCCTTTTTTCTTACTCCTCCCTTCCTGTTTCTTCTTTCCCTCCCTTCATCAAAGACAATTCAACAACCTTATCTATGACATAATGCTAATGGGAAGACATTCCCAGTGACACTTGAATGACCCTATTCCCTAGGATATATCCTGACCCTCATTACATAACACCATTCTTTCTTCACAACTGAATTGCTTCCTCAGAATTTTAGGAAATAACTAGAAAATAGATAAGCAAAGAGGAAGTTTTATCGGAATCTTCCCCATCATTTGAATCTCACAAGGATTAAGGAACAGGAGATAGAAGCTTTTGTTGTTAGACTAGTACAAGACTTATAGCCCCTTATAACAACTATTTGTTGATTTAGTAGAAATTGTGTTTCTCTAGCAGGGTCATTCATCAGTGAGGCACTAGCAGCAATATGCACAGGAAAATCGATTTTCCAGAACACTCAGAGCTTACCAGAAGTCTTATGCTTTGAAGGCAGGAGATCCACTTTGGTCATTGACAAGTCAAAATGAAGAATAAAAATGAGCATTTTAAACCAAGGCTCACATCATCATTGCACTGTGTCAAGTTTTATCAGTTAAAGAAGTTTAACAAAAATTTTATGGATTTAGTAACCTTTCTATAACAGAAATAAAGTATTTGGGTTTTGGAAAATATGAAACACAGTATTTAAAATGATCTATATGGATATGAGTCGTTGTCATCATCATTATCACCATCATCGTCATCATCATCATTATTTGGCATTTTCATTAATTATTGATTGTAAAAGTGACAATATTTTATTACCCTCAAAACCATAATACAGAAGCATACCATTTATTTACTCATTCATTAGCATTTTCATACCTATTCTCTACCCAACAATTTTTCTTCCACATTTAGAGTTTAGGGCAGGTAATATTCTAGTTAAGTTTTTTATTGAGAATAGAGTGCTCGCTACTACCCACTCTTCAATCTATCCCTGACTTTTGAAGAAATGTCATCTGAGAAAATAGCAGGTGAAATAAATCTTGAGCAGAGCTCTACATCCCTGAAATGAGTGGGACAGAGCAGTGGCTATCTTGAAAGGCTTTGGGATGGGGAAAATTATCCATATAGCCCCTGGTCAGAATGGACAGACTATGGATATTGGGTTATTTGGAATGGCACCTGGGTGAAGAAGGTTAGGTGTGTGTTTGACAATACTTAGAAACGACAATATTTAGAAATTATAAATGACAATACTTAGAAATCACTTCTCAGTTTTACTGAGGGCTGACACTATAATATCTCACCACCATATTGACAATACCCTAGAAGTAGAAAGCCTGGAAGTCATTTAGCTTGAAAAGGTATAATTAGGCTATCAATCCTTTTTCAATGACAAGCAATATCCTGCTTAGTAAATCACACTCATACAATATAATTTTGACTTTTAGTTTTACAGATGATAAAACTGAGGCTCAGAGAAAAAAGGAATTCACCCCAGAATGCCAGGCAGAAAGTTGAGAGCTAGGTTTGGAAGCGAGGTCCTAGGAATCCCAGGCATGAGCATCTTTCAACATTGTTAATTGCTTCTGCAACTAGCAGAATATGAGATCAAGTATCAAAAGTCAAATACCATTCTTTGGCCAGGCGCGGTGGCTCACGCCTGTAATCCCAGCACTTTGGGAGGCTGAGATGGGCAGATCACCAGGTTAGGAGATCAAGACCATCCTGGTTAACATGGTGAAACCCTGTCTCTATTAAAAGTACAAAAAAATTAGCCAGGTGTGGTGGCGGATGCCTGTAGTCCCAGCTACTCGGGAGGCTGAGGTGGGAGAATGGTGTGAACCCAGGAGGCAGAGGTTACAGTGAGCTGAGATCATGCCACTGCACTCTAGCCTGGGTAACAGAGTGAGACTCTGTCTCAAAAAAAAAAAAAAAAAATCAAATACCATTCTTTAAAATGTGTTTTCTTAAGAGTCCCAGGCTGTCCTGACCCAGGAAAGAATATATCTTGCATTTTCTGGTTACATGCTATTCATCTCTGAAATCATGAGCCTCCATTACTCAGGAAACAGCTGCCTTCTAAAGCTGAATTTAATACTACTGACAACACTATTTCTTGAGAAACTGCTTTGGTTTCTTATTAATGGTCTTAATGGAATTAAAGACTTCAGGGCATAGCTCTTTGTCTCTGAGATATTCACTTTAACCCTTTCAGTTAGTAGCTGTTATTGTTGTTATTCCATTTTTACAAATAAAAACCTACAGTCCTAAAAGGCGATATGTTTCTTGAGGGCACACAGTCAATAAACTGTGGAATAGGGGCTAAACTTTAAATTCTACTTCTATAGGGCTTTGCAGTCTTTAGTCTTGACTTTGAATAACTCTCAGAGATATACGGGATGGAGACTAAGATTATTAGCTCCTCTGAAAATAAAATGAATGAAAACCTCTGTGAGTTATGTATGTGCTTCAGAATGCATGTGTGGTAGGCAGTAATAGAACCTGAGCCATTACCTCAAATAACTAGGGTGGGAAAGAAACTGACAACAAAAGAGTCTATACTTAGGCACAAAAATACTCCCTGAAATAGAAAATGTTAACTGTCCAGGGGAAACAGAAGAAAATGAAGGTGGATGACTATTTTCTACAAATCCTTTTGAAAACCATCCACTGGGGAAGTAGCCATTCATTTTATGGAATTATGAGATATTTACATTTTATTGTTTATTCAAAACCAGGTACTGGAATGCAATAAGCAATGTGTGCTCATTTATGAAAAGGAGTGTTCAGTGAACAATCGGGTTTTAAACTTAATTCTTCCTATGTAAGTGTATTTTGTGATAGGGCACATTTGTTCAATGGAAGAAAGTGAGATTTTGTTCAACTTCAAATAGGTAGTGTAGCAAATATTTTTTATTCAGCATGTTTTGGAATAGATGGAATGCTTGAAAATAAAAAGTCTTTTAAATAAAGTGCTAGTTTTTGTTTACAGTGGTTGTCATTGTATGAAAACTAAGGTTCTTGAGGACTATAAGAAATAGAGTTTCTGAAAGTGCATACATCAAGCAACTTTAAGAAGAAAATTATTTACCTGTGAAAACAGAATATATTTTACTGCTGTGAAGATACAAAATAGCTGCTTGTAGGGTCCTGAATAATTGGCTATTTTCCCGGTGTGCTAGAAGACACTTGTGTCCATGCCTAGAATCCAATGCATAATCCCAGTTTCTACAACACAGGGAAAATTCTCTTTAATCTCAGCTCATTTTATTCTCTTTAACACATGAAGCCATCTTCATAAAACTTTTTCACCATTTTACCATCAGAATCAAGGATCTTCAGTGGATCTCAGCAACTGGCACTAATGATTTTCCAGGAAGATTCCTCATGTATTGCAAATAATAGGACTTGGAGTCAGACAAAGTTGGATTCTAAACCATGCTCTGCTAATGTGAAATGTTTGCAAGTCATTCAAACTTTCCGAACGTTAAATTCTGCTTCTCTAAAGAAATGAAAATATGAATATGTACCTCAATGGTTATTTCTAATATTAAAGATGATGTTGTTTTAGACTGTTTTCAAAGTGCCACAACAATTCCTTCCATTCTTGTCTGCGTGACACTTTTCAACATGACTTTGTACCTCCTTCCATTAAAAAGTGGAGTGTATTTCTCTACTTTTTAATCTGAAATTAGCCATTTGATAAACTTTGGCCAGTTGAACGCTAGCAAGCAATGTAAACAGAGGTTTTGAAAGTGCTTGCACATTGAGTCTGGTCCTCTTTTGGACCCTAGCCACCAAGTAAAAGAAGTGTAGGATAGTCTTCCGGGTGATGAGAAATACATGACACATTCACCCCCATTGCTATAGTTGATAACAAGCCAATTCCCAGAAGCTACGTGCAGATGTATAAATGAATTCAGCCAAGATAATCAGAAGAACTATCCAGGTGAGCAGAGCCTAAATTCCCAAACTGCAAAATCTTGAAGTAAATAAATGGTTTTTGTTTAATCTGCCAAGTTTTGAAGCGGATTGTTATACAGTAAAAGTTAAGTGATACAAATGAATGCAGAGTCTCTTATCGTCCATGGGATCTAGTAGAACTTTAAAAATAATATTTGTTCCATCATCCCTAACATGACTTGACCTGAACTTTCAAAATTTTTGTTACTCAGCAACATGAACTTTTCTAAAGCTTTGGCATATCTGTTGTGCTTCTTTCTCTCTTTGCCTATGAACATCTACTTCTCCAAAATCCATCCTGAGATAGGAAATACTTAAGCATTGATTTCAAACAATTGAAATAAATAGTTTTAAGCACTGATTGCAAACTGCAACACCTCAACAAGGCTTTCTGTTTAGAAATGGGCATTCTGTTGTGATGCAAAATATTTGGTGTTGTAATATGGCTTTAAATGACATCATGCTTGAAATAGTTTTATGCACACTGTACCCACTCTGCACTTGGGTCCCTGATGTATATACAATATCTTGATTGATAACAAGAGATATGTGACTCTCACTCAATCAGTGCTAATGCAAATATTTCACTTCATTGAGTTACCAACACTTAAAAATAAATGATACCAAATTAACCATGAAAAAAAAAATATATATATCTTTTTTTTACAAATCATCCAGTGTTTCCTACTTTGAAACTTTCATGAAGGTTTGAGAAGCTATTTTCACCAACTTCGAATAAAAGCCTATTAAAAAGAAGCCTCTTTAATCATGAAAGCTTTGTTGGATACATTTTTTTTGTGGTGGATGTTTGCCTTTATATATGTTTTGTCCATGGAGTTAATAACTAATGTTTTCCACTTCTTAAGATATGATAAAGTCAATGAATCACCATGAGTGGAATTTATTGTCTGGAACTGATAGAGGCAGGAGACAGTGAAATGCCTAGGCAAATAGAGAACGGTCCCTGGAGAACCTCTGGCTTGCCCAGGTTATTGTGCACAGAGGGTTTGCCTACACATGCCCATGGTGAAAAATTCCATCCTTTAACACACGCACAGCAAGGGAAATAAATCAATGTGGAGTGCTCACTGGAAGAACGGGGTGGAACCACCAAGAATTTGCACCTTATACAGAGGAGAGGCCTGGCCTCTTCAACTTATGTGTGGTGGCCTACTATTCAATTTTTGAGGTGGAAACCTGTTGTGAAGGACCCCTCTTTTTGTTGAGAGCTTTTCTTTCACTTAATAAATTCCATCCTCCTTAACTTTTAATACGTTTGCATGCCTAATTTTTCCTGGTTGTGAGACAGGAACCTGGATTTAGCTAAACTAAGGAGCAAAAAATCATGCATCATTTTTGTGGCCCATATGGGGACATGAGGAAGGGTGAGCAAAATGTGGACCCAAAAAATCTTTTTCACTTTCATTTCTGGGTGTTCTCGTCCTCAGACTTTTTCTGAGTGCAAGAGAAACTGCCCCTCTGCCATTGCACTTAGGGGTCAGGAATGTCAGCCTCAGTCCAACCCAGTCTTTTCTATGGCATTTTCTTTCTTTTCTTCAGGACTGTAATGGCACCTATCATTTCTTTTACAATATTGGGGGTGTTCTACCTCCACCCCAATGGCCACGGGCACACACTCAGGATGCACAGGCGAGAGGTGGCTCCCTGTCCCTCTTCCCTCCTGGCTGGGGCACACAGCCATGTCTGCCGCATGTGTGTGCAATGTCCAATGGCCATGCCAGGTTGGAATGAGCCACAGCTGCTGCCTGGGCCCCAAGGCTGCCTCAGGGGCCCAGGACCAGCATGGCCAGCTGGCTAGTGTTTCCTGCCACACATCCATGGAGCCTTCCCCTCCCCCAGCCTTAGAGTCCAGCTGGGTCCCACAACAATTAAAAGTTTCTCTCCCTGTTAGAGAAGTCCATTTGCATAAGAATAAGAGGTTATTCCTCCAGGCATCTTCACAGCCCCACACTTAAGCGTTTTTTTTCTTTTCTCCACCCTGTCAGGAGTTAACTTTTATGTAAGAGGTTTTGTTCTTGAAAGCCATCTTATTAGAACAGGATCCCAATTCACAGGACACCCTTTTTCCTTCCCTTGTTTGAGAAGGACCCAATTGCACAGTTTCACCTTAGCATTCAGCTTATGATAAGGAGGCAGCAGCTGGTCTGGTGAGGGACACCTGGGGCTTGATGAGTCTATGCATTCCCCTGAGGCAGTTCTTTGGTCACAAACTCAATTCCAACCTTCAGGTCAAACAGCTAGGAAAGAAAATTGGATCTAAGTGATCCAGAGGCAGACAACAATGGAAGTTAATAGGTGCAGTGCAGGTGGGCATGATTAATTCCTGCGGATTAAGCCAAGCCTCCCATTTCATGGATAGAGGTTGTGTTAGTATCCATGGAATAAATGAGGTGCAGGGAACTAAAAGGCTACTGACAGCAGGGGGAAAGGGTAAGAGCAGATAATGCCATTCCCTATGCTTCCTGTTAGCATGGGTGAAAGCCTCATTGGCACCCATGGGCAGCACCGTGTTGAGGTTTCCAGGACTGAGGGATATAATGATAGTAAAAGGAAAAAGGATCAGTTTTCTTTCTCTCCCTTATGTACCCCCAGGTATTCACTAGGAAGAGAAAGGAACCAGGAACACCTGACTCCCCACTTTCTAGATGAATAGCCATTCATTTTTCAGTCTGTCCCCCTTTTGAATGCATTCTGAATCCCTGGAGTTCCTTTGAAAAAAACAAAAAAAACCCAAAAAAACAAAAAACCTTCTTTTCTCCTTTTTCCTCCTCTGTCCTCTCTACACAGATAGGTAATTGTGTCCCCATACTACAGGATACTCCCCTCACATGCATCCTCCAAACTGAGAAAAGTTAATTTCCCACACCTTAAACTGGTTGGTTTAGAATTGAGCTTGGGGGAAGGGAACCCAGAAGCCTGACATGCCAGCAAAAGGGTAAAAGTTTTTTTTACCAGTCAGACTTTTGGCCTCTCTCTCCCTCTGCAAACTGGTAAAAGTGTCAGGCCTCTGAGCCCAAGCCAAGGCATCGCATCCCCGTGACTTGCACGTATACACCCAGATGGCCTGAAGTAACTGAAGAATCACAAAAGAAGTGAATATGCCTTGCCCCACCTTAACTGATGACATTCCACCACAAAAGAAGTGTAAATGGCTGGTCCTTGCCTTAAGTGATGACATTACCTTGTTAAAGTCCTTTTCCTGGCTCATCCTGGCTCAAAAAGCACCCCCACTGAGCACCTTGTGACCCCCCACTCCTGCCAGCCAGAGAACCCCCCCTTTGACTGTAATTTTCCTTTACCTACCCAAATCCTATAAAACGGCCCCACCCCTATTCTCCCTTCACTGACTCTCTTTTCGGACTCAGCCGGCTTGCACCCAGGTGAAATAAACAGCCATGTTGCTCACGCAAAGCCTGTTTGGTGGTCTCTTCACAGGGACGCACATGAAATTTGGTGCCATGACTCGGATCTGGGGACCTCCCTTGGGAGATCAGTCCCCCATCCTCCTGCTCTTTGCTCCATGAGAAAGATCCACCTATGACCTCAGGTCCTCAGACCGACCTGCCCAAGAAACATCTCACCAATTTCAAATCCGGTAAGCGACCTCTTTTTACTCTCTTCTCCAACCTCCCTCACTATCCCTCAACCTCTTTCTCCTTTCAATCTTGGCGCCACACTTCAATCTCTCCCTTCTCTTAATTTCAATTCCTTTCATTTTCCGGTAGAGACAAAGGAGACATATTTTATCCGTGGACCCAAAACTCTGGCGCCGGTCACGGACTGGGAAGGCAGCCTTCCCTTGGTGTTTAATCATTGCAGGGACATCTCTCTGATTTGAAACGTGGGTGAATAAGGTGTCAGACCACGCAGGGACGCCTGCCTTGGTCCTCCACCCTTAGCCGCA
This sequence comes from Gorilla gorilla gorilla, assembly GCF_029281585.2. Classification (NCBI taxonomy): domain Eukaryota; kingdom Metazoa; phylum Chordata; class Mammalia; order Primates; family Hominidae; genus Gorilla; species Gorilla gorilla. The sequence continues at coordinate 133,868,193 of NC_073247.2, forward strand.
AGTCCCACTTTTCTGGGGAAGGGGCAAGTACCTCAACCCCTTCTCTCCTTGTCTCTACTCCTTCTCTGCTTTTCTGGGAGAGGGGCAAGTACCCCTCAACCCCTTCTCCTTCACCCTTAGCGGCAAGTCCCGCTTTTCTACTGGGCAAGAACCCCCAATCCCTTATTTCCACGCCCCAACCTCTTATCTCTGCACCCCAATCCCTTATTTCCACACCCCAACCTCTTATCTCTGCACCCCAATCCCTTACTTCTGCACCCCGACCTCTTATCTCTGTGCCCCAATCCCTTATTTCCGCACCCCAACCTCATATCTCTGCACCCCAATCCCTTATTTCCACACCCTGACCTCTTATCTCTGTGCCCCAACCCCTTTTCCCACTTTTCTGGAAGGTAAGAACCCCCGAACCCCTTCCCTCTGTTTCTCTACTCTCTCTTTTCTCTAGGCTTGCTTCCTTCACTATGGGCAACCTTCCACCCTCCATTCCTCCTTCTACTCCCTTGGCCTGTGTTCTCAAAAACTTAAAACCTCTTCAACTCACACCTGACCTAAAACCTAAATGCCTTATTTTCTTCTGCAATGCTGCTTGACCCCAATACAAACTCGACAGTAGTTCCAAATAGCCAGAAAATGGCACTTTGAATTTTTCCATCCTGCAAAATCTAAATTCTTGTCATAAAATAGGCAAACCGTCTGAGGTGCCCGATGTCCAGGCATTCTTTTACACATCAGTCCCTTCCTAGTCTCTGTGCCCAGTGCAACTCGTCCCAAATCTTCCTTCTTTCCCTCCCTCCTGTCCCCTCAGTACCAACCCCAAGCGTCGCTGAGTCTTTCTAATCTTCCTTTTCTACAGACCCATCTGACCTCTCCCTTCCTCCCCAGGCTGCTCCTCACCAGGCCGAGCTAGGTCCCGATTCTTCCTCAGCCTCTGCTCCTCCATCCTATAATCTTTTTATCACCTCCCCTCCTCACACCTGGTCCGGCTTACAGTTTCGTTCCGTGACTAGCCCTCCCCCACCTGCCCAGCAATTTACTCTTAAAAAGGTGGCTGGAGCCAAAGGCATAGTCAAGGTTAATGCTCCTTTTTCTTTATCCCAAATCAGATAGCGTTTAGGCTCTTTTTCATCAAATATAAAAATCCAGCCCAGTTCATGACTTGTTTGGCAGCAACCCTGAGACACTTTAGAGCCCTAGACCCTAAAAGGTCAAAAGGCCGTCTTATTCTCAAAATACATTTTATTACCCAATCTGCTCCCGACATTAAATAAAACTCCAAAAATTAAATTCCGGCCCTCAAACCCCACAACAGGATTTAATTAACCTCGCCTTCAAGGTGTACAATAATAGAAAAAAGTTGCAATTCCTTGCCTCCACTGTGAGACAAACCCCAGCCACATCTCCAGCACACAAGAACTTCCAAACACCTGAACCGCAGCGGCCAGGCATTCCTCCAGAACCTCCTCCCCCAGGAGCTTGCTATAAGTGCCAGAAATGTGACCACCAGGCCAAGGAATGCCTGCAGCCCAGGATTCCTCCTAAGCCGCATCCCATCTGTGCGGGACCCCACTGGAAATCGGACTGTCCAACTCACCTGGCAGCCACTCCCAGAGCCCCTGGAACTCTGGCCCAAGGCTCTCTGCTTCCCAGATCTTCTTGGCTTAGCGGCTGAAGACTGACGCTGCCCGATCGCCTCGGAAGCCCCCTAGACCATCACGGACGCCGAGCTTCAGGTAACTCTCACAATGGAGGATAAGTCCGTCCCCTTCTTAATTAATACGGAGTCTACCCACTCCACATTACTTTCTTTTCAAGGGCCTGTTTCTCTTGCCTCCATAACTGTTGTGGGTATTGACAGCCAGGCTTCTAAACCTCTTAAAACTCCCCAACTCTGGTGCCAACTTAGACAACACTCTTTAATGCACTCTTTTTTAGTTATCTCCACCTGCCCAGTTCCCTTATTAGGCCGAGATATTTTAACCAAATTATCTGCTTCCCTGATCCTGGACTATAGTCGCATCTCATTGATGCCCTTCTTCCCAATCCAAAGCCTCCTTTGCGTCCTCCTCTTGTATTCCCCCATCTTAACCCACAAGTGTAAGATACCTCTACTCTCTCCTTGGTGACCGATCATGCACCCCTTACCATCTCATTAAAACCTAATCACCCTTAGCCCACTCAACGCCAATATCCCATCTGGCAGCATGCTTTAAAAAGATTAAAGCCTGTTATCACTCGCCTGCTAGAGCATGGCCTTTTAAAGCCTATAAACTCTCCTTACAATTCCCCCATTTTACCTGTCCTAAAACCAGACAAGCCTTACAAGTTAGTTCAGGATCTGCGCCTTATCAACCAAATTGTTTTGCCTATCCACCCCGTGGTGCCAAACCCATATACTCTCCTATCCTCAATACTTGCCTCTACAACCCATTATTCTGTTCTAGATCTCAAACATGCTTTCTTTACTATTCCTTTGCACCCTTCATCCCAGCCTCTCTTCACTTTCACTTGGACTGACCCTGACACCCATCAAGCTCAGCAAATTACCTAGGCTGTATTGCCACAAAGCTTCACAGACAGCCCCCATTACTTCAATGAAGCCCAAATTTCTTCCTCATCTGTTACCTATCTCGGCATAATTATCATAAAAACACACGTGCTCTCCCTGCCAATCGTGTCCGACTGATCTCTCAAACCCAAGCACCTTCTACAAAAAAACAACTCCTTTCTTTCCTAGGCATGGTTAGCACGGTCAGAATTCTTACACAAGAGCCAGGGCCACACCCTGTAGCTTTTCTGTCCAAACAACTTGACCTTACTGTTTTAGCCTAGCCCTCATGTCTGTGTGCAGCAGCTGCCGCTGTTTTAATACTTTTAGAGGCCCTCAAAATCACAAACTATGCTCAACTCACTCTCTACAGTTCTCATAACTTCCAAAATCTATTTTCTTCCTCATACCTGATGCATATACTTCTGCTTCCTGGCTCCTTCAGCTATACTCACTCTTTGTTGAGTCTCCCACAATTACCATTGTTCCTGGCCCAGACTTGAATCCGGCCTCCCACATTATTCCTGATACCACACCTGACCCCCATGACTGTATCTCTCTGATCCACCTGACATTCACCCCATTTCCCCATATTTCCTTCTTTCCTGTTCCTCACCCTGATCACGCTTGATTTATTGATGGCAGTTCCACCAGGCCTAATCACCACACATCAGCAAAGGCAGGTTATACTATAGTACAAGCCACTAGCCTGCCTCTTAGAACCTCTCATTTCCTTTCCATCGTGGAAATCTATCCTCAAGGAAATAACTTCTCAGTGTTCCATCTGCTATTCTACTACTCCTTAGGGATTATTCAGGCCCCCTCCCTTCCCTACACATCAAGCTCGAGGATTTGCCCCACCCAGGACTGGCAAATTAGCTTTACTCAACATGCCCTGAGTCAGATAACTAAAATACCTCTTAGTCTGGGTAGATACTTTCACTGGATAGGTAGAGGCCTTTCTTACAGGGTCTGAGAAGGCCACCACAGTCATTTCTTCCATTCTGTCAGACATAATTCCTCAGTTTAGCCTTCCCACCTCAATACAGTCTGATAACAGATGAGCCTTTATTAGTCAAATCAGCCAAGCAGTTTTTCAGGCTCTTAGTATTCAGTGAAACCTTTATATCCCTTACGGTCCTCCGTCTTCAAGAAAAGTAGAATGGACTAAAGGTCTTTTAAAAACACACCTCACCAAGCTCAGCCACCAACTTAGAAAGGACTGGACAATACTTTTACCACTTTCCCTTCTCAGAATTCAGGCCTGTCCTCGGAATGCTACAGGGTACAGCCCATTTAAGTTCCTGTATAGACGCTCCTTTTTATTAGGCCCCAGTCTCATTCCAGACACCAGACCAACTTAGACTGTGCCCCAAAAAACTTATCATCACTACTATCTTCTGTCTAGTCATACTTCTATTCACCGTTCTCAACTACTCATACATGCTCTGCTCTTGTTTACACTGCCGGTTTACACTATTTCTCTAAGCCATCACAGCTGATATCTCCTCGTGCTATCCCCAAACAGCCACTCTTAACTCTTGAAGTAAATAAATAATCTTTGCTGGCAGGACTATGCTGAATCTCCTTAGGCACTCTCTAATCAGACATCCTGAGTCGTCCCAATTCTTAGACCTTTTATACCTGTTTTTCTCCTTCTGTTATTCCATTTAGTTTCTCAATTCATACAAAACCGTATCTAGGCCATCACCAATCATTCTATACGACAAATGTTTCTTCTAACATCCCCACTATATCACCCCTTACCACAAGACCTCCCTTCAGCTTAATCTCTCCCACTCTAGGTTCCCACACTGCCCCTAATCCCGCTTGAAGCAGCCCTGAGAAACATTGCCCATTCTCTCTCCATACCAAGCCCCAAAAGTTTTCGCCGCCCTAACACTTCAACACTATTTTGTTTTATTTTTCTTATTAATATAAGAAGGCAGGAATGCCAGGCCTCTGAGCCCAAGCCAAGGCATCTCATCCCCTGTGACTTGCACATATACACCCAGATGGCCTGAAGTAACTGAAGAATCACAGAAGAAGTGAGTATGCCTTGCCCCACCTTAACTGATGATGTTCCACCACAAAAGAAGTGTAAATGGCCGGTCCTTGCCTTAAGTGATGACATTACCTTGTGAACGTCCTTTTCCTGGCTCATCCTGGCTCAAAAAGCACCCCCACTGAGCACCTTGCGACCCCCACTCCTGCCCGCCAGAGAACAACCCCCCTTTGACTGTAATTTTCCTTTACCTACCCAAATCCTATAAAATGGCCCCACCCCTATCTCCCTTCGCTGACTCTCTTTTCGGACTCAGCCCGCCTGCACCCAGGTGAAATAAACAACCATGTTGCTCACACAAAGCCTGTTTGGTGGTCTCTTCACACGGACACGCATGAAAAAAAGGAATGACAGGGACCACTGTTTATATTCTCTGTAAAGTTTTGGTTAATGAAAAAGGATTTATGAAGTTGTTCTTAAGCTGTAACCAATCTGGTGTTCTTTGTGTGTCTTTCAGTATGGTTCTCTTAGAAAAAAAGGGGTACCTTAGGATATCATGTGGGCCAAGGACCCCATAAGCCCACTGTTTAAGTCAGCCCTGCAATCTGGTCAGTAACAAACTTTGCTGCAGGCCTCCATCTTATTTTATGTCTTTAGGAGCATAACCTGTAACCATATGACAGTATTTTGTTTTAGTCTCCGCCATTTTACAATGGTGGCCCAGGTTCAATCCTGGCTTGGGGAATGAGTGCTTTCAGGTTGATATCTGTGTGACTTATGCCATTTGCTAATTCTCTTCCCCCCTCATGAACAAGTTCTAGCTTCCTTTTTTAAATCATCCTTTCCCTGAGCCATAAAGGTTCTAGATTTTGTAAAAAAACTGCTTACTATGTCTTGAAAATATCTTGTACGCTCACAGTTAAGTCATAACTTTAATTGAGGCTTGTTGGTTTCACCTGTGAGGTTACTTTTGATAAAGTTCAAAATCCAGAAATATTGGCTGCTTGGCATGGCTAAAGTCAGGTAATAAGGGATTTAAAAGGACTTTCTTAAAGAATGCTCAGCTTAATTAAAAATGGATATCCAAGTTATAGGCATATTTAAAAGGCTTTTATGTTTTTTCTTCTTGGATCTTATTTTGCTGGAAATAGGTTTTAATTAGTTGACTGAATTACTTTTCTCCATCTTGTCTTGCCCCTCTTAATGCACGCATGAGAGTCCCTAAGATAAATTCTGATTGCCTGGGACTCCTTGGGAAAAACAAAAAAGGTGCCACAGATTCCATTTTGGGAGCAACCTCTGTTTTCCTTATGGAACCCCAGGAATTAGATGCAGATAGATCCCTCTCAAAATCTAGTTTTGTCTTCTACCTATACCTGTTTATTAGTCCCTAGAAACTGCTTGTTTTCCTAGCTCTGCTTTTAAAAGGCCCCACTTGAGACTAGTAATCCAATTGAGAGATCGGCAAATGAAAAATCTTATAACTACTGGATTTTCTGTTTGTCTGTGTAGTTATATATGTTGTATGTGAAGTATATAAAAAATAGCTATATTTAATTGGCTTAACGAAAAATAAGCTCTTAGATCAAAGTTTTTTGAAGGAAAAGTAAAAGCTGTACTGCTTTTTAGTTCACATGACTTTAATCTTTGAGAAATAAAAACAGTCTTAAAGATTATAGGAAAATACAAAAGTCATTAAAATGTAAATAGGTGATCTAAATTGTGCAAGTCAGATACTAGGTTTGCTAAATGTTTTAAGGTCGCAAACTGCTTTTTTGGCCTTTGAGAGCTGTTTAACTGGCCACCATGCCCTTAACTATGCTGGAAGGAATCAAACTTCATCAGCAGTTAATGCATAATTAAAACAACTTACCAGGTTTTACACTAAAATTAAAATTTGCTAAGAATTACCATTATAACATGTAATTGAGACCACTTAAAATGGATTTACATGCAAGGTGTGTAAGAATGGTAAAATGTGTTTTTAGTGAAAGATTATAAGAAAGCATGAAAATGTAAATTTTTGCCTAGAGCTAAAGGATTGTTTTAAATTAGATAAAATAAAGCTAAAGGTTTAAACAAGTTATGGGATGTTTTAAAAAATTAACCTTGCAAAATAAATTCAAATGGATATTATATGGTTTTTCTGTAAATTGAGCATTGAAATAAAAACACAACAAGGTTTCCTTAAGGCACTAATCTGCTCTTTAGCAAAATGTGTAAAGCGTTATAAAAGTTTTATAAGAATCTCACCTCATGGTTAAACTGGTTAAAATGGGATAGAATTGTCTATAAGGTTTCATTAGAAAAGCTGGGATTGACATTAATGGTAAACTAATGTAAGTGTTATATTTGGCTTTCTCTCCCTTGTACAAGATTTTCATATAACAATAAAGGATAATGAATGATTTTCATTTGCCTTGTGGATAGACTGTCAAGGAGAAGAAAGAGAAGACAGGAGACAAACTGTTTGGAATGCGAAGTCTTCCCTCTTAAAGAGTTAAGTTTTTTGCTATTTAAACATTTTTTGAGTCATCATTTTGGCAAAATAATAACAGGGTAATCTGAAATTCTGTTTCATAATATCAAGTGCTTCGAAACTCTAACATTAAACAGGCTTCCCAAAATTAAATTTTAGCTTCAAGGTTGTCTTTCTTGACCTCTAGCTGTTGGATGCTAGAGAGGGCCCCTGGAGCATCCAAAAGAGGTAAACAGGATTAATTGACATGTTTAGGTACGTGGACTTGCCAAAATGATGCTTAATCTTCTTCAGGTTATATTTAAGTGAATACTATTAATATATGTTACAAAATCATATGGGATTCCTAAAATTTTTAATGTCTGAGTATATGCTATCAATCATACTTAAGGTTATTATGTTAAGTTACTGTAAACCACAGAGATAACCAAATTTCTTTGTCAATTGTGTTTTTAACTGTAACTACCCTGGACATTTTCTTATTAACAGAGAATTGTCGTCTTGTTTTGATTCTCTTCAAAAGAGTTTATAATCAGCTGTAGAACTTTGACAAGTGCTCTCAAATGCAGGGTTCTGATAACTTTGGAGATTGTGACATTGGAATAAAGGAAAAAAGTACAGGACTCATGAAGAACTTAAATGTTTATGGATATCAAGCAGAACAATTGTTAATGAAATGGACTGAACTAATAGAAAACTGAAGTAATTTTTAACAAACTTTTGCTTAAAACATTGCTGATCCTTGTTTTGTTTTACAGAGTCAAGGAAACTTTTATTTTATGCTATTTTCAGTCTTTAATAATTGAGTAAGGCAGAGTCCTGTGAAGAAAATTTGGAGCATGTTTGTTTGTCTCTGCCTGTTTTCTCTAGAATTTGGAAACTATCTGTGAGTATTCTTAACTTATGGCAACATGGTTCTTTGCACCAGTACAACAAGAATCTATTTTCTTTTGCAACAGGACACAATTGGAGGAACTGGTTCTTTTACCAAAGTTTTTACTAGAAGGATATGCTTCCCTTTAAGGAATCAAGCTTGGCTTACAGAATTGATAAAATCTCCTTGGGAAAACTGTACTGATAGCATGTTTACACAGTCTCCATATAGGATTCCTAACCTGTGGTGAATAAAGAATGTCATTTTCTAACAGACCCAGGAACCCCATATTATTAGGACCTCAAGAAGAGAGAAATTCACCCAGCTCATAGGTATTTGAGAGTACAAACCCATGCCTGGGCTCAACTTTAAAAACTCCTATCTGAGACGCCTTGTGGAACAGAGTTCCATCATATCCAATTTTAAAAACCTATGTAAAAATAATTGTTCTTGCTGCACTTTATGCAAATAATCAGGCTAACTATAAGACTAAAGTTTATTTTGCAAACAACTCAGTCCTATCATGATTTTTAAATTAATTAATTAATTTATTTTTCCATAGGTTATTGTGGTACAGGTGGTATTTGGTTACATGAGTAAGTTCTTTAGTGGTGATTTGGGAGATTTTGGTGCACCCATCACCCGAGCAGTATACACTGTACCATATTTGTAGTCTTCTATCCCCTGCCCCCCCCGTCCATTCTTCCCCCCAAGTCCTCAGAGTCCATTGCATCATTTTTATGCATTTGTGTCCTCATAGCTTAGCTCCCACATATTGGTGAGAATATACGATGTTTGGTTTTCCATTCCAGAGTTACTAAGAATAATAGTCTCCAGTCTTATTCAGGTCATTGCAAGTGCTCTTAATTCATCCCTTTTTATGGCTGCGTAGTATTCTATCATATATATATATGTGTGTGTGTGTATCTGTGTATATATATGTGTATGTATATATATATATACCATAGTTTCTTTATCTACTCATTGATAGATGGGCATTTGGGTTGGGTCCACAATTTTGCAATTGTGAAATTTGCTGCTATAAACATGCATGTGCAAGTATCTTTTTTGAATAATGAATTATTTTCCTCTGGGTAGATACCCAGTACTTGGATTCCTGGATCCAATGGTAGTTTTACTTTTAGTTCTTTAAGGAATCTCCACAGTGTTTTCCATAGCAGCTGTACTAGTTTACATTCCCACCAGCAGTGTAGAAGTGTTCCCTGTTCACCCCATCCATGCCAGCATCTACTGTTCTTTGATTTTTTGATTATGGTCAGTCTTGCAGGAGTAAGGTGGTACCACACTGTGGTTTTGATTTACATTTCTCTGATCATTAGTGATGTTGAGCATTTTTTTCACATGTTCGTTGGCCATTAGTATATCTTTTTTTGAGTATTGTTTATTCATGTCCTTAGCCTACTTTATGATGGTATTTTTTGTTTTTTTCTTACTGATTTGCTTGAGTTTGTTGTAGATTTTGAATATTAGTGCTTTGTCAGATGTACAGATTGTGAAGATTTCCTCCCACTCTGTAGGTTGTGTTTACTGTGCTGACTGTTCCTTTTCCTGTGCAAAAGATCTTCAGTTTAATTAGGCTCCAGCTATTTATCTTTGTTTTTATTGCATGTGCTTTTGGCTTCTTGGTCATGAAATCCTTGCCTAAGCCAATGTCTAGAAGGGTTTTTCCAGTGTTATCTATTAGAATTTTTCTGGTTTCAGGTCTTAGGTTTAAGTCCTTAATCCATCTTGAGTTAATTTTTGTATAATATGAGAGATGAAGATCCAGTTTCATTCTCCTACATGTTGCCAGCCAATTATCCCAGCACCGTTTGTTGAAAAGGGTGTCCCTTTTCTATGTTTTTGTTTGTTTTGTCAAAGATCAGTTGGTTGTAAGTACTTGGGTTTATTTCTTGATTCTCTATTCTGTTCCATTGGTCTGTGTGACAATTTTTGTAACACTACCATGCTGTTTTGGTGACTGTGGCCTTATAGTATAGTTTAAAATCAGGTAGTGTGATGCCTCCATATTTGTTGTTTTTGCTTAGTCTTGCTTTGGCTATGCAGGCTCTTTTTTGGTTCCATATTAATTTTAGAATTTTTTTTATAAGTCTGTGAAGAATGATGGTGGTGTTTTGATGGGAATTGCATTGAATTTGTAGATTGCATTTGGCAACATGGTCATTTTTGCAATATTGATTCTACCCATGTGGGATGTGTTTCCATTTGTTCATGTCATCTATGATTTCTTTCAGCAGGGTTTTGTAGTTTTCCTTGTAGAGGTCTTTCGACTCCTTGGTTACACATATTCTTAAGTATTTTATTTTATTGCAGCTACTGTAAAAAGGGTCGAGTTCTTGATTTGATTTTCCATTTGGTTGCTGTTGGTGTGTAGACGAACTATTGATTTGTGTATATTAATCTTGTATCTGCAATCTTTGCTGAATTGTTTTATCACTTTTAGGAGCTTTCTGGAGGAGTCCTTAGGGTTTTCAAGGTAAGCAATAATATCATCAGCAAACAGTGACAGTTTGACTTCCTCTTTACTGATTTGGATGCCATTTCTTTCTTTCTCTGATTGCTATCTGATTGCTCATTTCTATCTGATTGCTCTGACTAGGACTTCCAGTACTATTTTAAAGAGGAGTGGTAAGAGTGGGCAAACTTGTCTTGTTCCAGTTCTCAGAGGGAATGCTTTCAACTTTTACCCATTCAGTATTATGTTGGCTATGGATAGATGGCTTTTATTACATTGAGATATGCCCCTTGTATGCCAATTTCCTGAGAGTTTTAATCATGAATGGATGCTGGGTTTTGTCGAATGCTTTTTCTGCATCTATTGAGATGATCATGTGATTTTTGTTTTTAACTCTGTTTATGTGGTGTATCACATTTACTGTCTTGCCTATGTTAAACCACCCCTGCATCCCTGGTACAAAACCCACTTGATCGGCCAGGCGCGGTGGCTCACGCCTGTAATCCCAGCACTTTGGGAGGCTGAGGCGGGCGGATCACGAGGTCAGGAGATCGAGACAATCCTGGCTAACAAGGTGAAACCCCGTCTCTTCTAAAAATACAGAAAATTAGCCGGGCTTGGTAGCGGGCGCCTGTAGTCCCAGCTACTCGGGAGGCTGAGACAGGAGAATGGCGTGAACCTGGGAGGCAGAGCTTGCAGTGAGCTGAGATCGCGCCACCGCACTCCAGCCTGGGTGACAGAGCAAGACTCCATCTCAAAAAAAAAAAAAACAAAAAAAACCCAAAAAAAACCACCCACTTGATCATGGTGGATTATCTTTTTGATATATTGTTGGATTTGGTTAGCAAGTTTTTTGTTAAGGATTTTAGCATCTATGTTCATCAAGGATGTCAGTCTGTAGTTTTCTTTTTTGGTGATGTCCTTTCCTGATTTCGGTATTAGGGTGATTCTGGCTTCATAGAATGAATTAGGGAAGGTTCCTTCTTTCTCTATCTTGTGGAATGGTGTAAAAAGGATTGGAACCAATTCTTCTTTGAATGTCTGGTAGAATACTGCTGTAAATGCATCTGTTCCTGGACTTTTTTTGTTGTTAATTTTTTAATTACCATTTTAATCTCACTGCTTGTTATTGGTCTGTTCGGGATATCTAATTCTTCCTGATTTAAGCTAGGAGGGTTGTAGTTTTCCAGGAACTTATACTTCTCTTCTAGGTTTTCTAGTTTATATACATAAAGGTGTTCATAGTAGCTGTGAATGATCTTTTGTATTTCAGTGGTGTCAGATGTAATATCCCCTGTTTTGTTTCTTGATTTATCTTGCCAATGGTCTATCAATTTTATTTATCTTTTCAAAGAACAAGCTTTTTGTTTCATTTATCTTTTGTATTTATTTTTGTTTCAATTTCATTTAGTTTGGCTCTGATCTTGGTTATTTCCTTTCTTTTGCTGGGTTTGGGTTTGACTTGCTCTTGTTTCTCCAGTTCCTTGAGGTGTGACCTTAGAGTGTCAACTTGTGCTCTTTCAGTCTTCTTGATGTAGGCTTTTATAGGGCCAAGAACTTTCCTCTTAGCACCGCCTTTGTTGTATCCCAGAGGTTTTGATAAGTTGTGTCATTATTGTCGTTCAGTTCAAAGAATTTTTTAATTTTTATATTGATTTACGTGTATTTGTATGGTTTTGAAGGTACCTTTTGGAGTTGACTTCCAGTTTTATTCCACTGTGGTCTGAGAGAGTGCTTGATATAATTTCAATTTTCTTGAATTTATTGAGGCTCATTTTATAGCCTATCGTATGGTCTTTCTTGGAAAAATTTCCATGAGCTGTTGAATATAATGTGTATTCTTTGGTCTGTATATATCTGATAAGTCCATTTGTTCCAAGGTATGGTTTAAATCCATTGTTTCTTTGCTGACTTTCTGTCTTGATGACCTGTCTAGTGCTGTCCGTGGAGTATTGAAGTCCCCCACTATTATTGTGTTGCTATCCATCTCATTTCTTAGGTCCATTAGTAACTGTGTATAAATTTGGGAGCTCCAGTGTTAGGTGCATATATGTTTAGAATTGTGATATTTTCCTGTTGAACAAGGCCTTTTACCATTATATAATGTCCCTTTTTGTCTCTTTTAACTGCTATTGCTTTAAAGTTTGTTTTCTCTGATATAAGAATAGCTACCCCTGCTTGCTTTTGGTTTCCATTTGCATGAAATACAATTTCCCCCCATTTACTTTAAGTTTATTTGAGTCCTTATCTACAAGATGAGTTTCCTGAAGGCAGCAGATAGTTGGTTGGTGAGTTCTTATCCATTCTGCTCTTCTGTATTTTTAAGTGGAGGATTTAGGCCATTTACTTTCAGTGTTAGTATTGAAATGTGAGGTACCATTGCATTCATCATGCTCTTTGTTGCCTGTATACTTTGGCTTTTTTGTTTTTAGTTTTTGCTTTTTAACTTGTATTTTTGTTTTATAGGTCTTGTGTGGTTTATGTTTTAAAGAGGTTCTGTTCTGATGTGCTTCCAGGATTTGTTTCAAGACTCAGAGCTCCTTTTATCCGATCTTGTAGTGGTGGCTTGGTAATGGCAAATTTTCTCAGCATTTGTCTGAAAAAGACTGTATCCTTCCTTTATATATGATGCTTAGTTTCACTGGATACGAAATTATTAGCTGATAATTGTTTTGTTTCAAGAGGCTGAAGATAGGGCCCCAATCCCTTCTAGCTTGTAGGGTTTCTGCTAAGAAATCTGCTGTTAATCTGATAGGTTTTCCTTTATAGGTTACCTGGTGCTTCTGTCTCACAGCTGTTAAGATTCTTTCCTTCATCTTAACTTTGGATAACCTGATGACAACGTGCCTATGCAAAGATCTCTTTGAGATAAATTTCCCGAGTGTTCCCTGTGCTTCCTGTATTTGGATGTCTAGGTCTCTAGCAAGGCCAGGGAAGTTTTCCTGGATTATTCCTGCAATTATGTTTTCCAAGCTTTTAGAATCCTCTTCTTCCTCAGGAATACTGATTATTCTTAGGTTTGGTCATTTAACATAATTCCAGACTTCTTGGAGGTTTTGTTCATATTTTCTTTTTCTTTGTCTTTGTTGGTTTAGGTTAATTCTAAGACCTTGTCTTCGAGCTCTAAATTTCTTTCTCCTACTTGTTCAATTCTATTGCTGAGACTTTCCAGAGCCTTTCACATTTCTAAAAGTATATCCAAAGTTTCGTGAATTTTTGATTTTTTTTCTTTAAGCTCTCTATTTCCTTAAATATTTCTCCCTTCACTTCTTGTATCCTATTTTGGATTTTCTTGCATTGGGCTTTGCCTTTCTCTGGTGCCTCCCTTATTAGCTTAATAACTAACCTCCTGAATTCTTTTTCAGGTAAATCAGAAATTTCTTGCTTTTGATCCATTGCTGGTGAACTAGTGTATTTTTTGTGGGGGATGATGAGGAGCCTTGTTTTGTCATATTACTAGGGATGGTTTTCTGGTTCCTTCTCATTTGGGTAGGCTGTGTCAGAGGGAAGGTCTAGAGCTGAAGGCTGTTGTTCAGATTCTTTTATCCCACAGGGTGTTCCCTTGATTTAGTACTCTCCCCCTTTTCCTATGAATGTGGCTTACTGTGAACCGAACTGCAGGGATTGTTGTCTCTCTTCTGAGTCTAGCCACCCAGCGAGTCTACCCAGCTCCAGGCTGGTACTAGGGGTTGTCTGCACAGAGTCCTGTGATGTGAACCATCTATGGGTCTCTCAGCCATGGATACCAGTGCCTGTTCCAGTGGAGGTGACGTGGTATGCAATGGACTCTCTGATGGTACTTAGCTTTGGTGGTTTAATGTTCTATTTTTGTGCTGGCTGACCCCCTGCCAGGAGGTGGTGCTTTCCAGAGAACATCAGCTGTGGAATTATGGGGAGGAACTAGCAGTGGGCAGGGCCTTAGAACTACCAATATTGTATGCCCTTTGTCTTTCCTACCAGAGTAGGTAGGGGAGGACCACCAGGTGGGGGTAGGGCTAGGCATGTCTGAGCTCAGACTCTTCTTGGGCAGGTCTTGCTGCCACTGCTGTGCTGTGGGGGATGAGGGTGAGATTCCCAGATCACCGGAATTGTGTACCTAGGAAGATTATGGCTGCGTCTGCTGAGTCATGCAGGTTGTCAGGGAAGTGAGGGAAAGCCAGCAGTCACAGGCCTCACCCAGCTCCCATGCAGACCGAAGGGCTGGTCTCGCTCCCACCATGTCCCCCACAACAGCTCCCAGACCGTTTCCAGGTGGAGAGATGGGCTTGAAAACCTGCCCCAGGCTATCCGCCTCCCAGCTGTGAAAGAAAGGGGCTTGCTTCTTCCCCTACCTGTGCAGTCTGCACACCAGATTTGCGCCCTCTCCAGAGTTCTGGTCAGAAAGCTTTTTACCCCTTTCAAATTGTTAAAGTTCAGCTAGAGATTTGCTTCTCTCTGTGTAGCTTTAGCCCCTGCTTTTCTCCTGTTGGTTTCCTGTGGTGCCAGGAAGGAATGGCCTGCTAGGGGACCCAGCTAGCTCCCAGGGGCCTTTCTGCTGTTTCCTCTACACCTGTATTTCAGTTGGCTCTCCAAATTGACTCAGCTCAAGGTAAAGTCAGAAACTTCTCCCACAAACAAACTTCTCATACAAACAGACCTTTGGCTTCTCCTGTGTGGGTATGTGTTCAGGAGAGGAGGGTCTCCCTTTCCCACTTCTGCAGTTCAGTCATTCACAATTTTTGGGGGGTCTCCTGGGTCCTGCAGGAGCAGTCCGCTTCCTTCAGAGGGTCTGTGGGTCCTTTGGGGATTGCTGGTTGACTCTTGCAGTACATCTGGAGTTAAAATTCACAATGTGAGCCGCTGCCCACTGCTCTGTACGGAGCTGCAATCTAGTCCTGACTCCCATCTGCCATGATCTCCCATGGTTTGCTTTTAACAAAAATGAGGACTAGAGAGAGAGAAATTATGTTTCAAAAATTATCCTACATTTGTCATTAAATTCTAGAATCATTAGTTGTTTTTTGCCTACAATTTGGACTAATCCTACCCAACCAGAAATCTCTGGCTGCAGCTCAGAAGAAACAAAAGAAATGTGTAGTGTAAAAATCTGGATCAATAGTCTAGTTCTGGGCAGTTACCCTGCAAATCCTGCCAGGTGATAGGAATAAATAGGGTGTCTGTAACCCAGAGTTTGGTTTTGTTTTTTTTTGTTTGGTTAGCTCTCTTGGTGTTATAAAAAACAAAAGTGAAACCCCATGTACCTAAATCTTAGCAAGCATAACTATAGCCACCGGTTATCTGGGAATGCTAGCAGCCTCAGAATTTTTAAGCTGTCCTTGCCCCCACTTTTGTTTCATTTTGATATATGTCTTCTAATCATTTTGTTTGTCTCTTCTCACCTTCAGGCCATTGAACTCCAAATGGTCAAGCAACCGGAGCCTCGAACAATGGCCCTCCTTTTACCAGGGATCCTTAGATAGGCCTCTGAGAGAGATCTGACTGCTGTTTTTGCAATACAGCACCACCAGTCAGCAGAAAGCATTTAAGATCAGTTGTTATCGTCCTTATCCTTATCCTTGTCCTTGTCCTTGTCCTTATCCTAATGGCAGTTAGATGTACTTCTTTGGAGGGGGTAATGATAGAGGCAGGAGACAGCCAAATGTCTAGGCAATTAGGGAAGGGTACCCAGAGATCCTCCAACCCATCTAGGTCATTGTGTGCAGGGGTCTTGCCTAAACATGCCCACAGTAAAAAATTCTGTCCCTTAACACATGCGCAGTACAGGAAATAAATCAATCTGGAGTGACTCAGACTAAGGGCCCACATGCTCACTAGAAGAATGGGGTGGAGCCACCAAGAATTTGTGCCTTATGCAGGGAAGGAGGCTGGCATCTTCAACTCATGTGTAGTGGCCTAATATTCAATTTGTGAGGTGGAAACCTGCATCTAAGACCTCTCATTTTGTTGACAGCTTTTTTTTTTTTTGATTAATAAATTCTGCCCTTCTTACCTTTTAATGTGTTTACATGCCTAATTTTTCCTGGTTGTGAAACAAGAACCCAGATTTAGCTGAACTAAGGAGCAAAAAATCTTGCATCCAAAATACCATAATTAAATAGGAAACAAACTGGAGCACGCTTTAAAGACAGATGCAGATTTGAATATTTTCTTAAACCTTTGAGAATAGAGATACATCTATTTAAGATTTTCTCAGGGACAAACATTAGCTTTTTTCAATATTTAAATGTAAACATCTCTACCCATACATGAAGGAATCCCAACAACTTAATATTTAGCCATTATGGTGATTGGAAGTTCTCTTATATTTTGCTGGTAATTTAACTCTCTCACTACCACAGGGTTCTTTTGTTTGCTTGGCTGTCTACTTTCCTGATTGAAAGGACAAACCCTTATTTCTGACCTTTCTGCTGTTAACCTTTTTGGCTCAGTCAGGATTGCCTTCAATTTCCTTTGAAGGTAAAAGTACACTTTAGCAAGTAGAAGGCATAAGTAAGCAATAGACTTGTTCAATGAATCACTGAATGAATGAAAGAATCCATGACTACTTTATTATCATCTTTTTTTTTTTTTTGAGATGGAGTCTCACTCTATTTCCTAGGCTGGAGTGCAATGGCATGATATCAGCTCATGGCAGCCTCTGCCTCCCGGGTTCAAGCGATTCTCCTGCCTCAGCCTCCCAAGTAGCTGGGATTACAGGCAGGAGCCACCATGCTCTGATAATTTTGTATTTTTAGTAGAGACGAGGTTTCACCATGTTGGTCAGGCTGGTCTTGAGCTCCTGACTTCAAGTGATCTACCCGCCTCGGCCTCCCTAATTGCTGGGATTACAGGCCTGAGCCAACCCTCCAGCCAATTATCATTTCTTTCACTTTGCTTTACTTCGAAAGACATTTTACACTTGTTTTGAGTTTCTTTTCCTTTTTTTTTCTTTTTTGACATTTGTTTTAGATTCTGGGGATACATGTGAAGGATTTTTACAAGGGTATATTGTGAGATTCTGAGGTTTGGGGTATGAATTATCCCATCTCCTGTAGTACCCAAAAGGTAGTTTTAAATTATTTCCCCACTCTACCCTCTTATATTCCCCAGTGTCTACTGTTTCCATCTTTATGTCAACATGTACCCTTTGTTTAGCTCCTACTTATAAGTGAGAACATGCAATATTTTATTTTCTGTTTCTGCATCCTTTCACATAAGATAATGGCTTCTAGATGCATGTTGCTGCAAAGGACATTATTTTATTCTATTTTTATGGCTGCATAGTATTCGATGATGTGTATGTACCACATTTTCTTTTTCCCATCCACAATTGATGGGCACCTGGGTTGATTCCATGTCTTTGCTATTGTGAACAGTGCTGTGAAGAACATATGGGTGCATGTGTCTTTTTGGTAGAATGATTTATTTTCCTTTGAGTATATACCAAGCAATGGGATGGGATTGTTGGCTCAAATGGTAGTTCTGTTTTAAGTTCTTTGAGAAATCTCCAAACTTTCCACAGTGACTGAACTAATTTACATTTCTGCCAGCAGTGTTGTAAGCATTCCCTTTTCTCCCCAGCCCCACCAACACCTTATTTTTTCCTTTTTTTTTTAAAGCCATTGTGATTGCTGTGAATTTGTATCTCATTGTGGTTTTGATTTACATTTTTGAGTTCCTTTTGTTTTGGACTCACTTTTTCCATTTCTGTGTCTTAGCAGTATAGAATAGAGATTATGATTGCCTGGTGTACCTACATGTTAGAGTCATGAATACTTGAGAACAACTTTTACTTTGAAAGCAGTATTTACAATTTTTTTAATCAGTATTTGCCTGTTAAGTGTTTACTGATTACATTGTGTTAAATTGTTTTTAACACTTATCACTCAGAGAGCAAAAGTATTTGATAGTTTGAGACAAACTGCTTAAAGAACTTATGGCTGCAAATCAATGATGTACTAGGATATCATTTTAAAAACACATTTAAACTAAGCATATGATTTTCCAACAGACTTATTTCTCAATGATTGTTAAAAACTAAAACTTTCCTGGCCATCGTGAAATTGTAGTAGGATATATATATAGAAAGCTTGGTGCTGTTTAAAAACAGTTACTTCAGTGACTCCTTATTGCTTACAGTATAGAGTTTTAAATTCTTATCCTCAATACATAAATCCATAGTCTCCTGCTTTCCCATTAGTCTCCCTCATGAACTCTAAAGTAGAAGCTTCTTTTCACTTACCCTCAATATAGTTTGTACTCTTTTTATAGCTCTATTTCCATGCATTTTTATTCAATTCCTTTGCTTAAGATGGTCTCACTAATCCTTTCTTTTTGTAATTATTATTATCAAAAATTTTGATATTAAATAATTTCATTGAGCACATGGTAACTATACAATGTTTTTTAAGTACCTGACATTGATTTTCTCCTTTAATTCTTGTGATAACCCAATGCAGCAGATACTATTATGATCACTATTTCACAGATAAGAAACCTGAGACCAAAAAGATTACATAGCTTGTTCAAAGTCCTGATAATACACACTATATAGTGGCTGAGCTTGATTTCAAACCCAGTTTTATACTGATAGAAGAGTTTTGACTCTTATGTTACTCTACCTGGAATCAGCACCCTCAAAACACTTTTGTTTCATATTATAACTAATTAAAGATAGTAAATGGTTCTGGTGCAGGTTTTTTGCTCCTTAGTTCAGTTAAATATGGGTTCTTGTCTCATGGCCAGGAAAAATTAGGCATGTAGCACATTGAAAAGTGAGGAGGGTGGAATTTACTAAGCAAAAGGAAAACTGTCGACAAAAAGAGGGGTCCTGCACACAAGTTTTCACCTCACAAGTTGAGTACCAGGCCACCATACACGAGTTGAAGAGGCCAGCCTTCTTCCCTGTATGAGGTGCAAATTCCTGGTGGCTCCACCCCTTTCTTCCAGTGAATATGCGGGCCCTTAGTCTGAGCCACTCCAAATTGATTTATTTCCTTTACTGCGCATGTGTTAAGGGATGGAATTTTTTGCCGTGGGCATGTTTAGACAAACCCCTTATACACAATGACCCGGGTGGGTTGGAGATTCTCCAGGGACACTTCCCTATTTGCCTAGGCATTTGGCTGTCTCTGCTTCTATCATTTTCACAAATAAATATGATCAACTGTTGAAAAGAATTTGTCTCAAAATATTATCAGTGTAAAAGCATGACCTTCTCTTTGTGTCTTAACCACAACCGTGGAGCCTAGTTGTTCCAAATAAAAGGCTACTCTTGAAACACTGTCAATATGGTGAGAACTGATCCTAGTTGGGGGCCAAAAACTTAGGCATAACTAGTGTTTTCCATTACTTCAAAATACCATCACAATAAAATGATCAGTTATTTTGAAAACAAACAACTTATTGCCCTTGTTTCACTGAAATAGATAACTGATTTTAAGTCAATCCATTTCTGTAAATATAACCTTTGAGTAATGGCAGTCGTTAATTTTGGGAATGACTTACATTTCATTAACTTGGACACACATTTTTTTCAAATGCATTCTGCATTATTAAGGCATTTAGAAGAGACGGTATACTAATAACCTCTTACATGTTTATATAAGCATAACATTACATTGCAAAAGTATTTTATGTAGAATTTCTCATATAATCCTAACAACTACCTTTGAATTTCTTTTTCTTATTTTATAGTTAAGTTAATTGATGTTCAGTGAAATTAAGTAGTTCACCCAAGGTTATACATTCAGTACATGTCAGATACACCACCAGAATTAAGGTATCTAACTCTCAGTCCAGTGCTGTTTCCATTTCACCAATCCAAGCATCTTTTCTCTCAGAGAAAGGTGAGAGGGTCATCACCTTGAAATTCTTTCTTTAGAAAGACCTTACTTCATTACTCTTTTCTTATTAATATTCACATTTCCTTATGTCTCTTAAATCATGACCTCTGTCACCACCAAAGACATCCTGAGTTTATGCTTCTCCTACCATGGTAGAACCATAGCTTTCTTTATAGAGAAACTTTTATAGGCAATTTTTGCAGTGTTTGTAAGAATGCTATTTTAGAAATAGCAGTTTTTCACTGATATAGAGGTAGTCTGTTCTGACTATTAGAATAAAATGTGAACAATTCTGAATAAAAAAGCAAAGATGCATAACTGTCGTATTTTTCTGGGCTGAGTTTTTTAAACAGTAGGTCTAGGAAATTGAATAGAACAGGGTTCTCAATGGATCCTGGATGTGCTAATTAATTAGTATGAGTATCGAGATCTCTTAGGAGCCTATGTGGAAAGTGATACAGATGAAAAGTCATATAGCTTAGCACTGCCCAATGCAATTATAATGCAAGCTATACATATAATTTTACATTTTTGTGTAGGCACAACTTAAAAAGAAAAATAAGTAAAATAAATTCAATAATATATTTTGTTTAACCAAATATGTCCATATAGTATAATTTCAACATGCAATAAGTATTTTAAAAATATTAAGTATATATTTTACACTCTTTTTTATGCTAAGATTTTGAAATCTGGTGAGTATTTTTTACATTTATAGTTTGTATCAATTTGGATCAACCATATTTCAAGTGTTTATTAGCCACATACAACTAGTATCTACTGTATTAGACAACAAAGTCTGGAAATTTTTTTGAAGACTGTTCCACACATGGCCATGGAAATGCTGAACTGTTGCTACCATTTGGAAAAGAATAAAGGTATATTTTTAGCCCTCAAGATATGAGAGTTCTTATAAGGCTGATATAGAAGTAGACTAAAACAGAGTTTATCAACTCTGTTTATCAACTTCATCACTATTGACATTTTTGGCTGAATAATTATTTGCTGTGGTGGGGCTGTCTTGATCATTATAGAATATTTAGCAACAACTCTGGCCTTTACCCAATAGATGTCAGTTGGACTCATTCCTAGTTGTGATAAGCAAATATGCCTTCAAAATATGTTAAAAGGCCCTGTAGTGTCATGGGGGTGGGGAATGTCAACCTCTGGTTCAGAATGACCGATCAGCCAAGCAAAGTTTTTTAGACTTAGGCTGGGTGATACACAAAACAAGGATTCTCAAATTCTGAGCTCTGAATGTCAGTTTTCTATTCCATTGTCAACGTGTGCATCTTAGATGGATGGATAAGAAGACTAACATGACTTGGTGATACTTTTAGTATTTGCTGTTATTTAAACCAATGATTTTAAGCCTGGATTGAACTGTTTAGCTTTTCTTTCTTAAAAAGTTAGAAAGGATATTCTTGAACCTCTCCCAGCAGTAAGTGGAGGAACAAATAAATGGTGGATGGTTCAGAGAAAACTAATTTAAACTGGGGAAAAGAGATATGTATCTTGCAAATGGTAAATTGTGAAAGGTTATAGGTATGTATACTTTTTCCAGTCCATGACACATTAGCCAACCCTCCAAAATCTGACATCCCTCTATGTTCCAAAAGTATCTCTTACAACCCTCCAATAGAAGCTTAAACCAGTCAGCCAGATCTCCTTATGGTTTGCTGAGTGTACCATGGTCTTTCCCACAGTCATGCATTTATTTATGCTGTTCCTCTCATTGAGAATGCATTCTCTGTTTCTTTTTACTATCTAAATTTAATTTATTTGTAAAATCCTGTTCAAGCCCTAGCTTATTCTCCAAGCCATCTCTGACTTAATTGACTTATGGTGACCAAACTTTTTTCTTTTATGCTGTGAAAGTATAATGTTAAGTCGGTAGGTATTATTTTGTGTGGACTGGTCTTGTATCTATGTAAGACAGAAAAGTTCTTGAAAGACAGGGGCTGTAGTAGTTTTTTTTTTCTTTTCCCAAATGCAAAATCACACAGACCCCCTAGAAAGTAACTGGCAGTGTGTTCCAGTGTGAATTATCTGAGAAGCAGATTCTCAATTGGAGTTTAGTGAGATGGATGTTTATTAGGGAGTGGCCATGAGTCAACAAATGTAGAAGGGAGGAGAAGAAAGTAGAACTGAGCAGAGGGAGACATTGAGCTACAATGTAGATACAAAAGCCTCAGCCAACCTCACAGGGAGCTGTAGAGCTAAAATGGCTCTCACTGAGCCAAAACTGCCAGACTTTTATAACCTCACCTCAAGTCACTGTGTAACTACCCAATGGGTTCCTTTTACCCACTGCCTAGATAGAGCCAATTTACCAAGACAAAGGAATTGCAATAGATAAAGTGTTTAATTAACACAGACACAGCTGAATGGGAGACCAGAGTTTTATTACTACTCAATTCAGTTCTCCACAAAATATGGAGACTGGGGTTTTTAAAGGACAATTTGGTGGGTAAGGGGCTATGGAGTGGGGAGTTCTAATTGGCCAAGTCAGAGATGAAATCATAGGGAATCAAGGCTGTCCTCTTGCACTGAGTCAGTTCCTGGGTGGGGACCACAAGAGTACATGAGCCAGTTTATCTGGGTGGCACCAGCTGATCCATCAAGTGCAGGGTCTGAAAAATATCTTGAGCACCAATCTCAGGTTTTATAATAGTGATACTATTCTCAGGATCAATGGGAGAGGTTTAGAGTAATGTGGCCTCTAGCTGATGACTACTAAACCATAATTTCTAATCTTGTGGCTAATTTGTTCTACAAAGGCAGTCTGGTAACTAGGCAAGAAGGGGGTTTGTTTTGGGAAAGGGCTATTATCATCTTTGTTTCAAAGTTAAAGTATAAACTAAGTTCCTCCCAAAGTTATTTCTGCCTATCCCCAGAAATGAACAAGGGCAGCTTGAAGTTTAGAAGCCAGATGGAGTCGGTTAGGTCAGATGTCATTCACTGTCATAGTTTTCTCAGTTATAATTTTTTAAAAGGCAGTTCAAATTGAATATTGGCTTTCCCTAGCATGGTATGACCTTGGGCAGTTCCTGAAAGGGCTGAGTGCACTCCCAACAGCTAGGGCAACAAATACTTCTTTGAAGGGGGATCTAGATGATACATTGCCATGTTTATCAAAGTGATAGTTGTATAGAAAAGGTTCAGTAAATGTTTGTTAAATGCTATAAAACCTTGCCGTGGTGCTAACTAGCAGCAGAATGAATCAGGAGAAGTTTTGTCTGTTGGTCTGATTGGGTGGGCCTATTTGATAGCTAAGCAGATGGCTTCTCTAAGGAGCACTCCCTTTCCAGGACAAGAGAAAGGATTGCTTGTAATACACCCCAAATTACTGCTTCAAGGATTAACTATTATAATTTTTTTGAAGAATATATAGTAAATATTACATTATCAAAAAGATTTTGAGACTGAAGCAGCATAAAAACTGCTGGGTATGTAAAAAATCAAGTTAGCTAAGTACAGGTGCTGAAAGACCATGTATAAGCTTGTGGGATCAATGACATTAAAAAAAGAAGAAAGCCAAATCCTCAGTTCATTAATTGCTATTTCCATTCTTCTATAGACAAAAGAAAGAATGGTTGAGATAGGATGGTTGGAAACACATTTATTTAGTTAGTATTATATTTGAAATCATTTATATACTTATCTGTTTACCCTTGCAGTAATCCTTAGAAATAGACAACACTACCTGTACTTTAGAAGATGAGGAATCTGTAGCCCTGATATATATATATATATATTATCCCTGGGACCATCATCTTACTAGTTATCATTATCATCATCACCATTCCTAGGACGTACACAGTGCTACTTTGTGCTAGCCACTCTTCTAAGTGTTTTCCATATATGAACTCATACCCTTCTCATAACTGCCTTATAAATTAGGAGCTATTTTTAGTCACACTGTAAACAAACAAACAAAAAATCCTAAGTGCCCCCCAACCCCCTTGGAACCAACTAAACTAACAAGCTCTGAGCCAAGGAAAGCCAGAAAAACAATTCCTGGCCATGTGGAGAAGGGAGATTGGACACGTCTCATTAAAACCTCTCCCTTTTGGAGTTAAGGGACAACTAACCAGCATTAACATTAAAGTAGGCATCGTAATCCTGACAAAACAGACTCCTTGGCAGTAAGAAACCAAATTCCAACCTGACTCTGGTATAGCATCACATGATACATAGCTGACCCTGAAGAAAATCAAAATAGTTTACCCCAAAATACATTTCTTTGACATATTTCGAAATGGCACTGAAAAGCCATCTTTGTGAGAGAAATTTTACATCTGTAGAGAGTCTCCATTAATGCAGATAGGCCTTTCCCAGATCTGGGAGAGATTAACTAAGAATCTCACACTTTTTAAGATCTCCAAAAACACATTTACCATCTATTCTGGCCTCATCTATATAACAAGAACCTTGGCTTTGTCACCCCTCTTATGTTAATTCAAGCACTTCTTTCTACTGACTTCAAGTCTTTAGCTTAACTCTCAACCAATTGCCAATCAAAAAATCTTTGAATCCACCTATAACCTGTAAGCCCCTCTGCTTTGAGGTATCCCACCTTCCAGAGCTGAACCAACGTATACCTTGCACGTATTGGTTTATGTCTTTGCCAATAACTTCTGTCTCCCTAAAATGTAGAAAAGTAAACTAAACTAACTTCTCAGGACCTTTTTGAAACAGATCCTTGGGCCATGGTCACTCACATTGGCTTAAAGCTCTTAAAATATGTTACAAAGTTTAGCTTTTTCATCAACAACATTAATAAGTAAAGTAAGTGAGGAACAGAAAGGTTTAGTAACTTGCTCAATGTCAAAATATAGTGGCAAACCAGAAGTTTGAAATCAGGCAGCTTGTCTCTATTATCTGTCCTCTAAACCACTATGTGAACTTGCCTAACTAGTAAGAGGCAGAAATGGGGCAGGAAAACAAGTCTGTCTGATTCCAGAAACTGCCATTTTCCACTACCCAAGGGTGACTCCAAAGGCACCGTGCTTGTACAATTTGGGAAATCATTCTCTTTTGATTGATTGTAGGTAGAGTCTACATGGAAAATTGGTAACATAATTGTTAGGTGACCTTTAGGAAAAAATATGCATTTTTCAGGTATTTGAAGGTGATTTTTCAGGAGAAATTATGGGATTTCTACAAAAGTGACTGGGAATCATCTCATATTTGATACCTTCTAAAAAATAATATTCTTTTTATTCTAATTAGCACAGCCATCAAAGATTTATGAAGCTTATTTGGCCTTGTCTAGAACATGCTGCCATGTATGACTGCCCCAAGTGACAGGAGAAAGCCAAAAACAAGACCCAGCAATGGAAGTTTTAGCAGGATTCCAGCTGTCAGAATTAACCATGAGCCAACTCCTATAGAATAACCATCCAATTGTATTCTCCATGCTTAGCCTGTTTGTCCAAGTAAATTGCAGACTTATCCAGAACAGAGACTGTGTATTATTTGTATCCTTATCCCCTTCTACAATAGAGGTTAAATGAGGTTTTGAAACCATGGAAACTTACTGGTAACTGTATCACAATGCTCATATTTTCTTGACCATGTTGAAAACACATTTTTTTCCCAACCCAGTATAACATGTTAAAATGGAATACTTTCAATCTCAGTGTTTCTGCAGTGGTCTTACAGTCTGAGAATAGTACAATATGTGCTATGTATGATCACATTCTAAAGCAATGGGCTATATGAAAAATCTAGACCACAATACCTTGCTAATATATTGTGAAACAGGTTTTGTTGCCACTAGCCAGCCCATGATTTCATGCAGGGCTAAGGAGGAGGAATGTATTAACATTGTGACTTTGAAGAATCTGGGATGAGAATGTATAAATTGCTTCCTGCTTGGAGTTCTTTCCACTACATTCCATAAACTACATAATGCAAAATCTCCATGAATATCACATTGGGTATTTTCTGTGAGTAGTTCAGCCCCTAAAATCTATCACCCTAGGAATTTCCTTTCCACAGGGAAATTACAATTATCCTTGGCCTCATCCAGATTCTGGTAGTCTATATACTTTTCCAACAAAATTAAGACTTTGGGGGCAAATTATACCTATGTACTAGGCTTCATGTCAGCACAATGTACAATAAATACCAATACTATACTCAAATGTTGTTGGGAACCAAAATGTTGAGGCCAAGAGCTGGCTTATTACTGAAAATGGGGTGGGACTTATACTTAAGACAGAGTCTGTGCATCTTCTGTAAAGCGGGTAAACATATTAAAAGTGGGCCAATCTAAAGGATCAAAAAATCTTCATCAACTGATCTTCCTTTTGCCAGAAAAAGCAACAACAAATTATCAAAGACAGTTTGCAAAGTAATAGAGAGATAAGGCTGGGTCAAGTATGGCCTGAATTTTCAGAGTTCAAATTCACTAGTGAATTCCAACTCATTATTAATCAATGGAACCCAAATTAAAACATTTATTTTACATATCACATCAGAAAAATATTAAAAAGAATGATAATGCCTGGAGATGGAGATGGGAGTGTGGAGATTTAAGATATGTAATAGACTAGTGATGAGGTTATACATTGGTACAATATTTATGAAATTCAATTATAAAATAACTGAAAAGTTTTAAAAATTTGGTATATTCCTTAATACAGACAATCCACATCTAGGAAAGTGTCCTACTGGAAATATAAATGTAGGTATAAACATAGATATTCAATGTAATGTTATCTCAAATTGTGAAAGAAAAAACAGAACCTATATGATCATCTTTAGGAAGTTAATTTAATAAATCATGGTCTATCCATCTAATTGAATGCTATAGGTCCACTAAAATCTATGATGTCTGTTTATATAAATAAACACAAAATGATGCCTAAAACATTATGTGAAAAGTTCAGTTTGCATATCATTGTGTATAGTATAATCCAATTTCATTAAAAATACCTTTAACATGTAAATATAACTATGCATGCATGTGCATATACTACACAGGAAAAAGTTTTGAGAAAACACATTGAACATTCATGGTCTCCCTAGAGATCAAGGAACTCCACATTATGAAATCCTGCCACATCCACAGTCCCACTAAGTTAGGCATTATATATTATTTGGGCAGATAAAAACTATTTGTTTTTCTCTTGTCTTCCTCTTCAAATTTTTCACACTCTAGCATTTGCAGAAGTAGAAGTTTTATTTTTTCCTTCTAAATTTTTAAGAGGTGTTAGCAGTAATATAAATTTTTACACATAATGTTTCTGATATATGCTAAGGCAGAAATTATACACCAAAATTCCCATTTTACTCACCAGATATCTTGCACATAATGACATAGAGTGCCCTATGTTGAGGAAAATTTCAAGATATTCACAGCTAACTACTGAGTCAGCCCATATTCAGAAAGGGAACAATGCCAAGCAATACATTTATTTGACTATGTCTTACTGGATATATGGACCAGAACATCAGTGCTACCACTATCATTTTAGCACAGATTATTATTATTTTTTTCTTTTGAGATGGAGTCTTACTCTGTTCCCCAGGCTGGAGCGCAGTGACATGATCTCAGACTGCAGCCTTTGCCTCTTGGGTTCCAGCGATTCTCCCGCCTCAGCCTCCTGGGTAGCTGGGATTACAGGCGCACACCACCACACTTGGCTAATTTTTGTATTTTTAGTAGAGATGGGTTTCACCATGTTGACCAGGCTGGTCTCAAACTCCTGACCTCAGGTGCTCCGCCCACCTCCACCTCCCAGAGTCCTGGGATTACAGGCATGAGCCACTGTGCCGGGCCTACAGATCATTTTTTTACAACACATATGGAACTCACTGAAAAAAATGCAGTTTCAATCAAATGGGACTGCCAAACCTCAAATTGTATGTCTTTGACAGGGATTAAATGATGTCAGTTGTATTGAATTTGGTATTAGTGTTTGGTGGGAGTAATCTCAAAAGCCTTTTTAAGTAGATCCAATGTCACTGGTTTAACTAAAGTATATAAATTCAGGAGGACTAGTCCTAGATTTGTTACCATAGATATTTTCCCAAATGTCCCTCCTTCATAAAAATGTCACCTTTCATAACTCTCAGTAATTTCTTTTCAGGTTGTAGGCAGGTCTCCATTTAGCAAATGGTGTTCTCGGTAAGGTTTTTTCTTCTTCAAGGTACTCTGGATGTTGCCATTAATTATATCCTCACAGTACACATTGTTAAACATTTTGGGATTCATTTTGCTTATGGGCATAATTTCACAAAGCCTCTTCTAATGGCTCTTGGTTGGGCATTGAGACACCAGATTTATTTCTCTGAAGAAAAAGAATATCCTTAATATGCCATAAGAGGTGGTTTGGGATATCTGTATGGTAAAGATGATTCTGAGGATAAAGGTGACTTTCTCATTCAAGTTAACTATGTATTGATTCATCTTAGAGAGAGAAAAAAGGAAAAATCAGATCCAAGAAGGCTTTCAAATGCATTCCCAGCATGTTTCACAAAGACAGTTTTAAGACATTTTGAGAAGAAGTATATTTTATGTTTGAAGTGAACTTTTCAATAAGGATTTTTCATTGCTTGGAATTTAATTATCTCTTTGAGGTAAGAACATATTTTAGTAAGCTCAAGAATAGTTTTCTAATTCATTTTAATTCCTGGGAATTGATAATGTAAGAAAACAAACAAGGTAGCCAAGAAAGTGGTCTTCCTTATTGCAGAGACAGAAGGCAACAAATTAGTATTAATTTGTTATGAATGCATCACAGAAGGTACAAGCAAAATTCCTGTTACATATTTGAAAATAACAACAGAAATTTGCAACATTATCTGCCATTAAATATGTGCAGAGAAATCAGGGCTAGTACTGTCTTAGAGGTAACTTGAAGGTTACTTGAAGGTTACTTAAAGGTTACAGGCTGGCCAAGTGGAACTAGGCCAATACTTGCAGCCTTACTATGTTTTAAGTTAAAATATAACAACTCTATGGAAATGACTTATCCAATTGTTCAATCCTTGCTAAGTTTCTAGCACACATTTTTATTCTGTTGATACTTATTTCGTGTGTGATAATAAACTATGTAATTTAAACAGAATGTTAAATTCAAAGTATTCAGAAAACATTTTTGGATGTATTAGGTAAATGCATCAGACCATGAGGAGGTATCCTGGAAACACTACTGACACCTCATAAAGTGAACTTCATATATGTATATATGAAGGGCAGTTTATTATGTAAACAAACAATCTCACATAATCACAAGATGAACTCCCACAATACGCTGTCAGCAAGCTGAGGAAGGAGGAAGCCAGTCCAAGTCCCAAACCCTAAAAAGTAGGAAGGCTGACAGTGCAGCTTTCAGTCTGTGGAGGAAGGCCTGAGAGCCCCTGGCAAATCACTGGTGTAAGTCCAAAAGTCCAAAAGCTGAAGAACTTGGAGTCTGATGTTTGAGGGCAGGAAGCATACAGCACAGGAGAAAAATGAAGGCTGGAAGACTCAGCAAGTCTGCTCTTTCCAACTTCTGCCTCCTTTATTCTAGCCACATTGAAAGCTGATTAGATGGTGGCCACCCAGATGGAGGGCGGGTCTGCCTCTCCCAGTCCAGGGACTCAAATGTCAATCTTCTTTGGCAACACCCTCACGGACACACACACCCAGGAACAATACTATGCATCCTTCAATCCCATCAAGTTGACGCTCAATATTAATCATCACATCACTGTATTTTCTTCTATTAACACTGTATATGCACTTTTATGTATGATTCTATGCATATAGGCTTCCTGGAACAACCATTTGGATGAATTCAATTGTCCAGTCAACATATAATTAATTCTGCAAACAATTTACTTGACATTTTTACTATGGAATGGTAAAAAAAAAAAGTGACCCAATTGTTTTGAAACTGCTGATTTTTGTGTATCCCTGTCATTGGAATTACAGGTGTGGTATTCACAGAAACTGTACCATAGCATTGGAAAAACAGGGAAAGACAAGATCATCTCTTCTTTATGTTTTGTTAACACTTGTCACCCTTAAGATGTCTTTTGTTGTAGGAGCTTAACAAATATATCTTTGTGATGGATGGAGGTAACCCAAGTGAGTACAAATAAATTATGACAGACAAGATAACTTTTCTTACCTCCTCATGCAATGGTAATATTTGTAGAATATGTTGTCAGTTTCCAAACAAAATATGTCAAAGAATAAACTTCCAATAAATATCCCCAGATATTCTAATCACGGCTTTAAATAGGTAACATGGTCTTTGTGGAAATAAGAGATCCAGTTCATGACAAAGCAACGAATGAGACTGAATGTCAACAAAGTTATATGAAAGGTATTTATTCACCTGAGGACAGATTAGAAAGGTAGCAAACACTTGGGAATATTTTATCTTTGGAAAAATAATGAAGTATTTGATCATAAAGATCTGCTAAAGTAAAATAGAGCATATGCATCATGACATTTAATTAATCATTAATTTCATGCCTGTGTATCGTGGGTTAAAAAGATGTTTTCAATATGAATTGATCCAAAACAACTCTTTAAGTTAGTATTATTAAAATACATCATTTATATAACAAATTTTCACAGCCAGAGAATGTAGAAGCATAAAATGCCAATGGTCACTGTATCTCAATTCATTTTCTGCCAACTTATTTTCTCTCTGATTGCTGTGAGACTAATATTAGAGTCAGTTACATCCTCTATTTCCTAAGTTGCCTATGTGAATATTAGTAAAAAAATAATAATTTTACTTCACTATCTGTTGAATGTTTGAACTATATGTTTATGAATGAGGAAAGTGAAACAACAAAAATTTCTTTTGTAGGTAAAATTCAGGGTGTTCACTGGAAAAAGGGCTATTTTAGATAAGACATTTTTATTTATGAAGGATCAGTTGAAATACAGTATTGGAATTTAAAATCATTCATGTAAAAGTTAATGGGTCTGTCCTTTGATTATATAGCCAAGGCTGAGTTCTTAATAAAAATGTTAAAATGATCATTAATAACATTCTGTACACTGATATCCCATCTGGAAGTTATCACAAATGCATGTTCTGGAGTGCTAAGTAGATAACTATTTTAGAGAACTGATTTAGGTATTGTAGAGAGGCACTAGATGTTCTTTTATTTAGAGGTGACATGATTTTATTATCCATAACTGTCCATCCACTGAGTAGTGAGATATTTTTTCTGAATGAGGACTTATAGTATTAATAATTAGCCCAAGGATATTGGTCTAAAATTCTCTTTTTTGGTTGTGTCTCTGCCCGGCTTTGGTACCAGGATGATGCTGGCCTCATAAAATGAGTTAGGGAGGATTCCCTCTTTTTCTATTGATTGGAATAGTTTCAGAAGGAATGGTACCAGTTCCTCCTTGTACCTCTGGTAGAATTCGGCTGTGAATCCATGTGGTCCTGGACTGTTTTTGGTTGGTAAGCTATTGATTGTTGCCACAATTTCAGAGGCTGTTATTGGTCTATTCAGAGAGTCAACTTCTTCCTCGTTTAGTCTTGGGAGGGTGTATGTGTCGAGGAATTTATCCATTTCTTCTAGATTTTCTAGTTTATTTGTGTAGAGGTGTTTGTAGTATTCTCTGATGGTAGTTTGTATTTCTGGTGGGATCAGTGGTGATATCCCCTTTATCATTTTCTATCGCATCTATTTGATTCTTCTCTCTTTTCTTCTTCATTAGTCTTGCTAGCGGTCCATCAATTTTGTTGATCCTTTCAAAAAGCCAGCTCTTGGACCAACATCCTTGATGAACATCGATGCAAAATTCCTCAATAAAATACTGGCAAACTGAATCCAGCAGCACATCAAAAAGCTTATCCACCATGATCA
This sequence comes from Gorilla gorilla gorilla, assembly GCF_029281585.2. Classification (NCBI taxonomy): domain Eukaryota; kingdom Metazoa; phylum Chordata; class Mammalia; order Primates; family Hominidae; genus Gorilla; species Gorilla gorilla. The sequence continues at coordinate 133,900,237 of NC_073247.2, forward strand.
AGTGGGCTTCATCCCTGGGATGCAAGGCTGGTTCAATATATGCAAATCAATAAATGTAATCCAGCATATAAACAGAACCAAAGACAAAAACCACATGATTATCTCAACAGATGCAGAAAAGGCCTTTGACAAAATTCAACAACGCTTCATGCTAAAAACTCTCAATAAATTAGGTATTCATGAGACATATCTCAAAATAATAAGAGCTATCTATGACAAACCCACAGCCAATATCATACTGAATGGGCAAAAACTGGAAGCCTTCCCTTTGAAAACTGGCACAAGACAGGGATGCCCTCTCTCACCACTCCCACTCAACATAGTGTTGGAAGTTCTGGCCAGGGCAGTTAGGCAGGAGAAGGAAATAAAGGGTATTCAATTAGGAAAAGAGGAAGTCAAATTGTCTCTGTTTGCAGATGACATGATTGTATATCTACAAAACCCCATTGTTTCAGCCCAAAATCTCCTTAAGCTGATAAGCAACTTCAGCAGTCTCAGGATACAAAATCAATGTACAAAAATTACAAGCATTCTTATACACCAATAACAGACAAACAGAGAGCCAAATCATGAGTGAACTCCCATTCACAATTGCTTCAAAGAGAATAAAATACCTAGGAATCCAACTTACAAGGGACGTGAAGGACCTCTTCAAGGAGAACTACAAACCACTGCTCAATGAAACAAAAGAGGATACAAACAAATGGAAGAACATTCCATGCTCATGGGTAGGAAGAATCAATATCATGAAACTGGCCATACTGCCCAAGGTAATTTATAGATTCAGTGCCATCCCCATCAAGCTACCAATGACTTTCTTCACAGAATTGGAAAAAACTACTTTAAAGTTCATATGGAACCAAAAAAGAGCCCGCATTGCCAAGTCAATCCGAAGCCAAAAGAACAAAGCTGGAGGCATCATGCTACCTGACTTCAGACTATACTACAAGGCTACAGTAACCAAAACAGCATGGTACTGGTACCAAAACAGAGATATAGATCAATGGAACAGAACAGAGCCCTCAGAAATAATGCCGCATATCTACAACTATCTGATCTTTGACAAACCTGAGAAAAACAAGCAATGGGGAAAGGATTCCCTATTTAATAAATGGTGCTAGGTAAACTGGCTAGCCATATGTAGAAAGCTGAAACTGGATCCCTTCCTTACACCTTATACAAAAATTAATTCAAGATGGATTAAAGACTTAAACGTTAGACCTAAAACCATAAAAACCCTAGAAGAAAACCTAGGGAATACCATTGAGGACATAGGCATGGGCAAGGACTTCATGTCTAAAACACCAAAAGCAATGGCAACAAAAGCCAAAATGGACAAATGGGATCTAATTCAACTAAAGAGCTTCTGCACAGCAAAAGAAACTACCATCAGAGTGAACAGGCAACCTACAAAATGGGAGAAAATTTTCACAACCTACTCATCTGACGAAGGGCTAATATCCAGAATCTACAATGAACTCAAACACATTTACAAGAAAAAAGCAAACAACCCCATCAAAAAGTGGGTGAAGGACATGAACAGACACTTCTCAAAAGAAGACATTTATGCAGCCAAAAAACACATGAAAAAATGCTCACCATCACTGGCCATCAGAGAAATGCAAATCAAAACCACAATGAGATACCATCTCACACCAGTTAGAATGGCGATCATTAAAAGGTCAGGAAACAACAGGTGCTGGAGAGGATGTGGAGAAATAGGAACACTTTTACACTGTTGGTGGGACTGTAAACTAGTTCAACCCTTGTGGAAGTCAGTGTGGTGATTCCTCGGGGATCTAGAACTAGAAATACCATTTGACCCAGCCATCCCATTACTGGGTATATACCCAAAGGACTATAAATCATGGTGTTATAAAGACACATGCACACATATGTTTATTGCGGCACTATTCACAATAGCAAAGACTTGGAACCAACCCAGATGTCCAACAATGATAGACTGGATTAAGAAAGTGTGGCAAATATACACCATGGAATACTATGCAGCCATAAAAAATGGTGAGTTGATGTCCTTTGTAGGGACATGGATGAAATTGGAAATCATCATTCTCAGTAAACTATCGCAAGAACAAAAAACCAAACACTGCATATTCTCACTCATAGGTGGGAATTGAACAAGGAGAACACATGGACACAGGAAGGGGAACATCACACTCTGGGGACTGTTGTGGGGTGGGGGGAGTGGGGAGGGATAGCTTTAGAAGATGTACCTAATGCTAAATGACAAGTTAATGGGTGCAGCACACCAGCATGGCACATGTATGTATATGTAACTAACCTGCACATTGTGCACATGTACCCTAAAACTTAAAGTATAATAATAATAAAAAATAATAATAATTAGCCCAAGAAACTCTTCATGTGACTATTTTCACCTTTTAGTGAGTTTCAAAATATTTATTTGCATAGGAATAAATCATACTATCGTATAGTGCATACTCCTTTAAATATGCTTTTGAATTTGATTTACTAGTATTTTGTTGAGAATTTTCATGTCAAAATTCATAGGAATATTGGTTTGTAGTTTTCTTATAGAATGTTTGTTTGGCTTGGATATAAAATTAACGCTGGTCTCATAAATAAGTTTGGAAGTGTCCCTTCCTCCTGAAATTTTTGGAAGAGTTTGAAATGGATTGAAAAGAATCAGTGTTATATTTTCTTTGTAAAAAATTGGTTTGATTTTTATAAAAAACAGTCTTCTAATTGTAGCATTTACATTTATCATACTCATGGTTAAAATAGATTTGGGTTTTCTAAATTTTTACAGCTTTATTAAGGCATAATTGACATATAAATAGTTGTACATATTTAATGTGAACAATTTGATGAGCTTGGACATATGCAAACACCTATTATACCATCACCATAATCAAAATAATAAAATATATGACATCTTCCAAAGTTTTCTGGTGTCTTGTTTTCATTTTGTGGTAAGTACACTTAAAATGAGATGTACCCCAATATCCCTGATGAACATTCATGTAAAAATCCTCAACAAATTTCTGGCAGATTGTCTTCAAAATCACACAAGAAGGATTATCCACCATGATCAAGGGGAATTTATCCTGGACATACAAGTATAATTGATCATGTACACAATTCAATAAATGTGAATAAACTACATTAAGAAAGTGAAGGATGAAAATCACATGATCACCTCTATAGATGCAGAAAAAGCATCTGGCAAAATTCAAAACTCTTTTATGGTAAAATTGGACAACAAACTAGGTACAGAAGAAATGTACCACAACATATAAAGGCCAAATATGACAATCCCACAGCTAAAATTATATATATATAATATAAAATTATATATATATATAAAATCTTCTTTAAATATGTAAATATGTGATAGAAATCACCGATGAAACTACATAGTCCAGGACTTGTTTTTGTTGGGGGAATTTTGATTATTTTCTCAATTCCTTATTAACTATAGGTCCCTTCAGACTTTCTAGTTCTTTATGATTCTTTCTTGGTAGCTTGTGCATGTCTAGGAATTTTTCCATTTTATCTAGTTTATTCAAATTGTTGGTGTACTCTTATTATCCTTTTATTTACATAAAATCAGTCATAATGTTCCTAATTTCGTTTCTTTGTTTAGTAACTTTAATCTTTTCTCTTAATGTAGCTCAAACTTTGTTGATTTATTGATCTTTACAAAAAACAACACTTGGTTACATTGATTTTCTCTATTTTATATTTTCTATTTTATTATGTTCACTTACATCATTATTATTGCCTTATTTCTTCTAGCTTTGGGTTTATTTTATTCTTTTCTAGTTCCTTAAGGTGTAAAGTTAGGTTATTTATTTAAAATTTTTCTGTTTTTTTTTTTTTTTGAGACAGAGTCTCACACCGTCACCCAGTCTGGAGTGCAGTGGCTCACTGCAACCTCCACCTCCTGAGTTCAAATGATTCTCCTGCCTCAGCCTACCGAATAGCTGGGATTACAGGCGCCCACCACCATGCCCAGCTGATTTTTTGTATTTTTTGTAGAGACGGGGTTTCACCCAGTTGGCCAGGCTGGTCTCAAACTCCCAACCTCGTGATTCACCCACCTCGGCCTCCCAAAGTGCTGGGATTACAGGCATGAGCCACCGTGCCCGGCCTCTTCTTTTTTAATGTAAGCATTTATAGCTATAAATTTATCTCTTAGCAATACTTGTGCTGTGTTGCATATGTTTTGGTATGTTCTGTTTTGTTTTCATTTGTCTCATGATATTTTTAAATCAATCTTGTAATTTTTAATCAGCCTTTGCCTCATGGGTCATTAAGAATGTGTTTAATTTGCACATGTTTGTGAATTTTCCAATTTTTTTCTCTGTTACAGATTTCTGGTTTTGTTCCATCATATTGGAAAAAATACTTTGTATGATTTGAATATTTTAAAAATTATTGAGATTCGTTTTGTGATTAACCTATGGTCTGTCCTGGAGAATGTCCTACGTGCATTTTAGTAAAATGTATATTCTGCTGTTCTTTGTTGGAATGTTCTACACATGATTGTTAGGTCCAATTGATTTATAAAGTTTTTCACATCCTCTATTTCCCTACTTATTTTCTGTCTGGATGTTCTTTCCAGTATTGAAAGTGGTGTATTAAAGTCTGCAACTCCTATTGTTGAACTGTCTTTTTTCCCTTTAATTCTGCAAATATGTATATTATGTATTTTGGATCTTTGATATTTGATGCATATGTAATTATAATTGTTACATCTTCATAAATTAATCCTTTCATCAATATATTAGGTCCTTCTTTGTCTCTTGAAACAGTTTTAGCCTTGCAATCTATTTTACTTAAAATTAGTTAAACCACCTGTGTTCTCTTTTGGTTACTATTTGAATGTAATGTATTTCTTAATTTTTTAACTTTCAAACTATTTGTGTCTTTACACTTAAATTGACTCTCCCATGGACTACATATAATTGGGTCTTTTTTTTCTTTTATCCATTGTGCCAATATATGACTTTTGATTGGAGAATTATTCCACTTAAATCTATTTACTCAAAAAGGACTTAATTTTGTCATTTTAAAATTGTTTTCTGTATATCTTACTGATTTTTATTCCTCATTTCCTATTTTATGTGTTTAGTTAGTTTTTTGTAGTGACACCATTAGATTCATTCTCATTTTCTTTTTTGTATATTCTATAGATATTTTCTTTGTGGTTTCCATGGAAATTATGTATAACATCTTAAAATTATAACAATCTAATTTGAATTGATACTAATTTAACTTTGATCACATACCAAAACTCTACTCATATACAGATCCCCTGACTATATGTTATTTTTTTATTTTTCTTGTAATTTTTAAAATTATTGTGGGCAACTAGTAGGTTTATGTCTTTATGAAGTACATGCAATGTTTCCATACAGGCTTGCAATGTGAAATAAGCACATCATGGAGAATAAAACTCTCATCCCCTCAAGCATGTATCCTTTGAGTTACAAACAATCCAGTTACATTCTTTAAGTTGTTTTAAAATATACAATAAAGTTAGTATTAACTATAATCACCCTACTGTGATACCAAATAGTAGGTATTTTTCATTCTTTCTAATTTTTTGAACCAATTAACCATCCCCACCTCCCCGCCAATGCCCTGCTACCCTTCCCAGCCTCTGTTAACTATCCTTCTACTCTCTATATACATGAGTTCAATTGATTTGATTTTTAGATCCCACAAATAAGTGAGAACATATGACGTTTGCCTTTCTGTGCCTGGCTTATTTCACCTAACATACAGGTCTCCAGTTCCATATATGTTGTTGCAAATGACTGGATCTCATTCTTTTTTTATGGCTGAATAATACTTAATTGTGTATATGTATCACATTTTCTTTATCAATTCATCTGCTGATGGTAACTCAGGTTGCTTCCAAATTTTAGTTATTGTAAACAGTGCTGCAACAAACATAGAAGTTCAGATATCTCTTCGATATACTGATTTCTTTTCTTTGGGGTATATACCAAGCAGTGAGATTGCTGGAACATATGGTAGTTCCATTTATTGTTTTCTGAGGAAATGCCAAACTGTTCTCCATAGTGGTTGTACTAAATTACATTCCTGTCAACAGGGCATGAGAGTTCACTTTTCTTCACATCCTCACCAGCATTTGTTATTGCCTGTATTTTGAATATAAACCATTTTAATTGAGGTGAGATGATATCTCATTGTAGTTTTGATTTGCATTTATCTGATGATCAATGATTTTGAGCACTTTTTAATATGCCTGTTTGTTATTTGTATATCTTCTTTTGAGAAATGTGTATTCAAATTTTTAGCCCATTTTTTGATGTGATTATTATAATTTTTTCCCTATACATTTGTTTGAGCTCTTTGTATAATCTGGTTATTAATTCCTTGTTAGATGGGTAGTTTGCAAATATTTTCTCCCATTCTGTGGGTTGTCTCTTCCCTTTGTTGATTGTATTCTTTATCGTGCAAAAGCTTTTTAACTTGCTGTGATCTCATTTGTACATGTTGCTTTAGTTGCCTGTGCTTGTAGAGTATTACTCCAGACATTTTTTCCCAGTTCAATGTCCTGGAGATTTCCTGAAATTTTTTTTTATAGTAGCTGCAGAGTTTGAGGTCTTAGATTTATGTATTTAATCTATTTTGATTTGATTTTTGTATATGGTGAGAGATAGGGGTCTAGTTTTATTCTTTTGCACACAGATGTCCAGTTTGCCCAGCACCATTTACTGAAGAGACTGTCTATTCTCCAGTGTATGTTCTTGGCACCTTTAACAAAAATAAGATCACTGTAGGTGTGTGGATTTGCTTCTGGGTTCTCAATTCTGTTCTATTGGTCTATGTTTCTGTTTTTATGCCAGTATCATGCTGTTTTGGTTACTATAGCTCTATAGCTTCAAATTTGAAGTCAGATAATGTGATTGTTCCAGTTGTTTTGTTTTGTTTTGCTTATGAAAGCTTTGGATATTCTGTGTCTTCTGTGGTTTCATATAAATTTTAAGATTTTTTTTTCTATTTAAGTGAAGAATGTCATTGGTATTTTGATAAGGATTGCATTGATTCCATAGGATGCCTTAGGTAGTATGGACATTTTAACAATATTCATTCTTTCAATCCATGAATATGGAATATTTTGTCATTTTTTGGTGTCCTCTTCAATTTCGTTTATCAGTGTTTGATAGTTTTTATTATAAATATTTTTCACTTCTTTGGTTAATTCGTAGGCATTTAATTTCATGTGTGGCTATTGTAAATAGGATTGCTTTTTTTATTTCTTTTTCACATTGTTCACTGGTGGCATATAGAAATGCAACTGATTTTTGTATATTGATTTTGTATCCTGCAAGTTTACTGAATTTATTTATCAGTTCTAATAGGTTTCTTGTGGCGTCATTAAGTTTTTCCAAATATAAGATCATATCATCAGCAAACAAGGATAATTTGACTTTTTCCTTTCTAATTTAAATGACCTTTATATTTCTCTCTTATCTGCTTGCTCTAGCTAGGAATCCCAGTACTACATTGAATAGTGGTGATGACAATGGGCATCCTTGCCATTTTCCAGATCTTGGAGGAAAGGCTTTGAGTTTTTCCCCATTGAGTATGACACTAGTGTGTCTGTTGTATATGACTTTTATCATGTTGAGGTATGCTCCTTCTATCCCTAGTTTTATGAGGGTTTATATCATGAAGCGATGTTGAATTTTATCAAATGTTTTTTCAGTATCAATTGAAATGATTATATGGTTTTTATTATTCTTTCCATTGATATGATGTATCATATTGATTGATTAATTTGCATATGCTGAACCATACTTGCATCCCTGGGATAAATCTCACTTGGTCAAGATGAATAATCTTTCTAATGCATTGTTTTATTTGGCTTTCCAGTGTTTTGTTGAGGATTCTTGCATCAATATGCATCAGAGATATTGGTCTGTAGTTTTCTATTTTGGATGTGTCTTTGTTTTTGCTATCAGGGTAATACTGGCCTCATAGAACTAATTTGAAAGCATGGCCTCCCTCTCTATTTTTTTGAATAGTTTGGGTTGGATTAGTATTAGTTCTTTTTTAAATGTTTGGTAGAATTAGTTCTTTTTTTAAATGTTTGTTAGAATTCAGCAGTGAAACCATTGGGTCCCAGGTCTCTCTTTACTGGGGTATTTTTATTATGGTTTCTACCTTGTTACTTGTTATTGGTCTGTTCAGGTTATGGATTTCCTTCTGTTTCAGTCTTGGCAGTTTGTATGTGTCTAGGATTTCTCTATTTCTTCTAGATTTTTCAACCTATTGGCATATAATTGCTCACATATAATTTTTCAACTTATTGGCATATAATTGGCATACAATTGCTCACAGTAGCCATTATTTATCCTTTGATTTTCTGCAGTATCAGTTGCAATGTCTCCTTTCTTATTCCTGGTTTTATTTATTTGGATCTTCTCTTTTTTTTTCTTTGTTAGTCTGATAAAGTTTCGTTGATTTGGTTTAACTTTTCAAAAAAACAACTTTTTGTTTCATTGATCTTTTGTATTTGTTTATTTCAATTTTATTTATTTCTCCTCTGATCTTTATTATTTCTTTTCTTCTACTAATTTTGAGTTAGTTTTGCTCTTGCCTTTCCAGTTATATGCATTATTTAAGTGTTTATTTGAAGTTTATCTTCTTTTTTGATGGAGGCACTTGTAACTATAAACTTCCCTCTGAGTACTGCTTTTTCAGTATCCCATAGGTTTTGGTATGTTGTGTTTTTATTATTATTTGTTTCAAGAAATGTTTAAATTGTCTTCTTAATTTCCTCATTGACTCACTGGTCATTCAGGAGCATATTGTTTAATTTCCATGTATTGTATAGTTTCCACAATTCCTTTGGTTACTAATTTCTAGTTTTACTCCATTGTAGTGAAAGAAGATGTTTGATATTATTTAAGATTTTAGAATGTTTTAAGACTGGTTTTGAAAAAAAAAATACTGGTTTTGTTACCTAACATATGTTCTATCCTTGAGAATGATTCATGTGCTGAGGAAAACAATGTGTATTCTGCAGCTCTTGGATGAAATGTTCTGTAAATATCTATTAGATACATTTGGTTTACAGTGCAGATTGAGTCTGATTTTTCTTTGTTGATTTTCTGTCTGAAAGATCTGGCCAATGAAGAAAGTGGGGTGCTGAATGATTCAGCTATTATTGTATCATGGACTATCTCTCTCTTTAGCTCTAACAATATTTTCTTTATCTATCTGGGTGATCCAGTGTTGGGTACATATATATTTAAAATTGTTATATTCTTTTGCTGAATTCACCACTTTATCATTATATAGTGACCTTCTTTGTCTCTTCTTGTAGATTTTGTCTTGAAATCTATTTTTTCTGATATAAGTATAGCAATTCCTGTTGTTTTTTGGTTTCCATTGACAGAATATCTTTTTCCATCTCTTTATTTTCAGTTGTCATTTGTCTTTATAAGTAAAGTGTATTTCTTGCAGGCAACAGATCAATGGGTTTTTTTTTTGCATCCATTAAGCCATTCTATGTCTTTTGAATGGATAGTTTAGTCTATTTGCATTTAATGTTATTATTGATGAGTAAGGACTTGCTCTTGCCATTTTGTTATTTGCTTTATGGTTGTTTTGTTGTCTTCTTGATTTTCTCTGGTGATTGGATTTATTTTCTTGCTTTCGTTGTTGTGTATCCATTGTAGTATTTTTTTTTTTTTGGTTTGAGGTTACCATGAAGCTAGCAAATACTACCTTATAACTTATTACTTTAACCTGATAACAACACTTTTGCATAAGCAAGCAAAAATAAAGCAAATAAAAACTCTGTTCCTTATATTCATTCCCCTACTTTTAAACTTTTTATTGTTTATAATTATATCATATTGTGGTGATAATGTCTTGAAAAGTTGTTGTAGTTATTACTTTTGGTTGGTTCATCATTTAGTATTTATACCTAGGATAAGAGTAGCTTACACACCACAGTTATTGTGTTTAAGTGTCTGCTTTCTGTGTATTTACTATTACCAGTGAGGTGTTTTTTTTTTTTTTTTTTTTTTTTTTTACTTTCAGGTGTTTATTTAATCCTCATTAATGTCCTTTTTTATCTGACTGAAGTACTCTGTTTACCATTACTTGTAGGACAGGCCTAATAAGAATGAAATCCTTCATCTTTTGTTTGTCTGGGAAACTCTATTTCTCCTTCATGTTTAAAGGATATTTTCACTGGGTATGCTATTCTTGTTTTTTCTTCAGTATTTAAAATATGTCATGGCACTCTCTCCTGTCTGTATGGTTTCCACTGAAAAGTCTACAGCCAGATGTATTAGAGCTTCATTGTATGTTACTTGTTTCTTTTCTTTTGCTACTTTTAAAATCCTTTCTTTTTCCTTCACCTTTGGGAGTTTGCTTACTGAATGCCTTGAGGTAGTCTTCTTTAGGTTAAATCTACTTGGTGTTCTATGACCTTCTTGGACTTGCATGTTGATACCTTTCTCTAGGTTTTGAAATTTCTCTGTTATTATGCATTTGAATGAATAAACTTTCTACTCTTATCTCTTTCTCCACCTCCTCTTTAAGGACAATAACTTTGAAATTTGTCCTTTTGAAGCTATTTTCTAGATTCTGTAGACATGCTTCATTGTGTTTTATTCTCTTTTCTTTTGTCTCTTCTGTGTATTTTCAATTATCCTGTATTCAAGCTCACCAATTCTTTCTTCTGCTCGATCCATTCTGCTATTAAAGAACTCTGATGCATTCTTCAGTATGCCAGTTGCATTTTCAACTGTGCTTGATTCTTTTAAATGATTTCAATCTCTTTGTTAAATTTATCTAATAGACTTCTGAATTCCTTCTCTGTGTTATCTCGACTTTCTTTGAGTTTCCTTAACACAGCTATTTTGAATTCTCTGTCTGAATGGTCACATATCTCTGTTTCTTTGGCATTTTTTCCTGGTGCCTTATTTAGTTTATTTGGTTAGATTCTATTTTACTGGATGGTGATAATGCTAATAGATATTCTTTGGTGTCTGGGCATGGAAGGATTAGGTATTTATTACAGTCTTCACTGTCTGGGTTTATTTGTAGCTCTCCTTGGGAAGGACTTTCAGATATTTTGAAATGACTTGAGTGTTGTGATCTTAGCTGTATCTGCTTTAGGGGACACTTCAAGCCCAGTAATACTGTGGTTCTTCCAGACTAATAGAGGTGCCATCTTGATGGTCTTGGAACAGTTCAGGAAGAATTCTCTTCATCACCAGACAGAAAGTCTTGTTCCCTTCCTATACTTCCTCTAAAACATACAGTCTCTCTCTCCATTCTGAGCCACCTAAAGTCTGGGTTCAAGTAACACAAGCACCCCTGTGGCCACCACCACTACAACTGCACTGGGTCAGACCTGAAGCCAATGCAGCACTGGGTCTTGCTGAAGGCCTGCTTTAATCACTCTCTGTCTACTGCCTATGATCGCTTATGACCATGGGGCTCTACTATCAGCAGGTGGAAAAGCCAGCCAGGCCTATGTCCTTCCCATGATGGTAGCAATGTCCCCCATTCCCTGGGTGGGTCTAGAAGTGTCATCTCGGTTTCAGGGACTAGAGTGAAGAACCTTAGAAGTTTACTTTGTGTTCTATAGTATTGTGGCTGAGGGGGCACTCAAACCACAAGACACAGTTCTTCTCACTCTTCCTTCTTTTTTCCAAAGGCACAGGAGCCTCACTTTATAGGAACTACCACCCCAAGCCATGAGGTGTCTGGCAGTAGCCAGTCTACCACTGAGTTTCCCTTAGGGCTTGAGATCTTTTAAGTCAGTTTGTCATGAATGCTGACTGGTCTAAGACTCACCCTTCAGGACAGTGGGCTCCCCTTTGGCCCAGGGCAGATCCAGAAATGCTGTCTAAGAGTCAAGTCCTGGACTCGTGAATGCTAAAAGTCCACTTGGAGTTCTGTCCCAAAGGGGCCATGCTGGTATCTAAGGTGCAATATAAAGTTCCCTTTACTTTTCCCTCTGCTTTCCTCACACAGGAATTTTGCCCTAAAGCAACCAAGGCTGGTTATGTGCGAAGTCTCACCTAACACCGGCACACCTCAGAGGTTCACCCAATGTGTTTGATGTAGTACCTTGGTATTGCTGCTGGTTATTCAAGGCCCAAAGTCTCTTTAGTTAGCCAGTGATGAATGCTGCCAGGACTGGTCTTTTCCTTCAAGGCAGCAGATTCCCTTCTGGCCCATGGTGTGTCTGTATATGTCTGGGAGCCAGGGTCTGCAATGAGGGCCTCAGGACTCTGACCAGTGCCCTATCTTGCTGTTGCTGAGCTGGTATCCTAGATGCAAGACAAAGTCCACTTCACTCTTCCCTCTCCTCTCCTCAAGCAGAAGAAAGGGGTCTCTTTGGAGCTATGAACTGTGCAGTCTGGGCGTAGGGGAGGTGTGAATGCCAGCACTCCATTGGCTCTCCCAGCTGGTGTCTCTGTATGTTGTGTGCCTCCCCCAACAGTCCACTGTTTCTGGGCCTAATTTAGCACTAGGATTTTCCTAAGAGTTGCAATCCTTATGGTGTAGACTGCCTTTCAAGGTTACTTAGAGAAACAGAGTCCTACAGTGCATGGTGGTAAAGCTTGAGAGAACTCAAGTTTCAACCACTTCAGCTGGTGATTCCCCTCTGGCTAGTACTTGTTTGTATGCTCCCTCCATGGGCAGGCATCAGCTAAGTTTGGTCCAGTTTTTCTTTCTGCTCTAACAGGATAGTACTGAGTTCAGTGTCTCACGGTTGCTGTGTTCTCCCTCCCCCAGGGCCCAGAGAAGCTCTGTGCACCATGCTGCTCCTGCTGGGGTTGGAGGAGTGGTGGCACTGGCAATTCAGAACTGTTGTTTTATCTCTTCAGTGCCTCTTTCAGCAATATGAAGTAAAAACCTGGTAATGTGAGTGCTCATCTGATTTTTCCTTCTTATGTGGGTGTCTTTTCTGTGTAGATAGTTGTTGGTGTCTTGGTGTCCCTGTGGGGAGACAATCAATGGAGCCTTTGGTTCTGCAATCTTTGGCTTTATGTTACTAATGTAACAAATTGCATGTTTATACAATGTGTGCTCATTATTGTAAATTCATACTTATTTTTATGCTTTTATCTCTGAAATCCTGTAAAAAATCAAAAGTGGAGTTAAAAATAAAAGTATATCATATTTTCTTAAGTATTTCTCCATGTATTTACTTTTACCAGGGATTTTTATATCTTCTTATGACTTCAAGTTACTGTCCAGTTTCCATTTATTTCAATTTGCAAAAATCCATTAAACTTTCTTGTAGGGCACGTCCAGTGGTAACAAACTCCTTCATCTTTCGTTGATCTGAAAATTTCTTAATTTCTCCCTCATTTTTGAAAGACAGTTTTGCTAGCCATATAATTCTCTGTTGACAAGTTTTTATTTTTTCAGTGCTTTGAATATATCCCCCTATTGCCTTCTAGACCTCAAAGTTACTGCTGATTAAGTGATAATCTTATAGAGAATCTCTTGTATGTGATGAGTCATTTACCTCTTACTAGTTTCAAGATATTCTGTCTTTGCCTTTTGACAGTTTTATTATAATGTGTCTCCATGTGTGTCTTTTTGTGTTTATTCAAAGTTTGTTTGGCTTCTTGGATCTGTAGATTCATGTCTTCTATAATTTGGGAAGTTTTGGCTGTTATTTCTTCAAATAATCTCTGCCCTTTTTTTCTCTCTTTTTCTTCTTAGACTCTTTTGATGTATGTATTGGTTCATTTGATGTTATCCCCCATGTCTCTGAGGGTCTGTCACTTTTCTTCACTCTATCATTCTTCTCTGCAGATGTGATAATTTCAATTGTCTTGAATTCAAGTTCATTGATTCTAAGTTCTGTTTGCTCAAATCCACTGTTAAATCCGTCTGCTGAATTTTTGAATTTAATGATTGTATTGTTTTCAGGACCAGATTTTGTATTTAGTTCCTTTATGTAATCTCTATCATTTTGTTGATATTATTATTTTGTTCATATATAATTTTCCTGATTTCTTTTACTTTTTCTTTTTTTTCTTTAGCTTTTTGAGCATATTAGAACAGTTGTTTTAATGTCTTCCTGTAGTAATTCTGATGTCTTTGTTTCCTCAGGGATTGTTTCCGCCAATTTATTTTCTTCCTGTGAATGGGCTATGATTTCCTGTTTCTTTGTATGCCTTGTGATTTGTTGTTTTTGTTGTTAGAAATTTGGCATTTGAAAAAACAGCCTTCTTTTTCAGTCATTGCAGTCTGCCTCTTCATTGACTACTTCAATGAAAAAGACATTCCTTCATCCAGCAGATTAGTAGCAACATGCACAGTCAGCTATGGGACCTAGGACCCTACATCAACATTCAGATATAATGTTTTTTATTTCATTTACACCTTCCAAAGTTCATGCATATTGCTCTTGTGATAAACTCAAACCCAAAACGATACATCTTTTAAGTTTAGCTAGACTGACACATTGTGAAACCACCATGATCACTCAGGAGAAGTATTTACTAAGGGGACTGAAAGCAAAAGAAAACTATGCACTATATTATGTAATATGAGGGATTTTGAAGTTCTTATGCATGCATACACAATTTGAGTGTGGCAAGCTAAGATCCAAAAAATTTTAAGTATGTGGCATTATGTCTGTTGGATAAATTGAACAAAGTCTACCCTAATTATGACCTCATAATTTCAATGACTGAGATGTTGCAATAGATTACATAGATAATATTTGCTATGATTAAATGCAGGTTTCCAGAGAAAAACACTCTTTTTTTCTAAAAACTTAATAATTTTCAGTGTTCTCAAGGAAGTTCTCAAAGATGGCTAGCTTGATAAAATGATATAAAGGAAAGGATAGCAACATAAAACCTAAGTCAGGATCTCTCTCTCTCTCTCTCTTCCAGATTCTCCTTTCTCTTTCTCTCTCTCTCTCTCTCTGTGTGTGTGTGTGTGTGTGTGTGTGTGTGTGAATGTACATGTAGTCTGGAACTGAAGAACTAATGCAACAGGGCAGGGCTCTCTGGTGATTACTGGAAAAGTCTATACTGTAGTTACTCTGAGAGTTGTCAGAGAAGTTTTGTGGGCCTTGAAATCAGAGCAACCACAGCCTCCTTTCCTCAAGCCATTCTACTTCAGTCCAATGTAATTAATTTTAATTAATTGATCACCCACTGGGTTGCCATGGGCTATGATCTATTTTTTTTAATGAACATGACTGGCAAGTTCAAATTCATGTGAAAATAACTGGAGGGAAGAAGCCAGATTAGTCATTTCTAACCTCTTCCCATGATACTTAACACAAAGAGAACATCTTATTGCTAGAGTTACCTAAACAGTAAAGTTCATGTGGGCTTTTTGTGACATCTATGATACTGTTAGAAGTACATGCTAATTACTAAATATGGGCATAAGTATAATTTATATAACAAGACAGCTGAACCAGTCATAAAAATTAATCTCCTCAGTTGGATTTGGACTGTGAACAATTTGCTGAAATTATGACATTATTTTTTAAAAAATTAGACCAGTTCAAGTCCAATTAAAAAAAAATAAACTTTTCAGAAATTCAACCGAATGACAAGCTGATTGGTCACTGCATATTTACTATCAGATAACTAAAATTTTTCCCTCAGGGAATCTGCCTCAAATATGTCTGTTTCCTCTGCTACGTGTTTCTCATCACATGCAAACCCACTAGTTATCTATTAATATGAAATTTACCATGGGGATTCCTACAGGATGTAGCAGGCAAAATGAGTAAATTTAACCCGACTCTGCAATTTGTTTTTTTCTTTTTCAGCTATCTTCAGCATTGAGAGATATCTTTTTACTTCAGCCCAACTGCTTAATTTCCCAATAGAAATTTCTTCAATTGCCTTCCAAATAGAATGCACCTAACTCTTGATTGTCATACAAATGAGAGAATAGAGTTGAAATAATGTCAGAGGCATTCATATTAACTTCAAAATCCCTCATATTACATAACATAGTGCATAGTTTTTTTATGCTTTCAGTCCCCTTAGCAAATGCTTCTCCTGAGTGATCATGGTGGTTTCACAATGTGTCAATCTAACTAATCTTAAAAGATGTATCGTTTTGGGTTTGAGTTTGCCACAAGAGCAATATGCATGAACTTTGGAAGGGGTAAATAAAATAAAAAACATTATATCTGAATGTTGGTGTAGGGTCCTAGGTCCCACAGCTGATTGTGCATGTGCTGCTAATCTGCTGGTTCACCTAGTTGACATGGGGTTGCAGCTGGTACCACAACTCTCCAACATCTACCAGATCTCTACCTTCAACTTCTCCAAGTCCTGAGCCAAGCATGTGTATAGCTGCGTGGCAAGCACAACAGCTCATTCTGCAGGTTAATTGTGTTGTTGAGGATAAAGGCGATGAGAGACAAATATGGATATCAGTTAGCCCTCGTATGTTCTATTCCTTGTGAGTTCCAATTTTTTTTTTCTCATGGGATTCATTTTGTTCACACTCCCCTGTGTGACATCCAGATTTTTCCCAACCCCTTGGTTCTGCTGAATAAGCAACATCAGACATATCACCAGACACAGGGACAACAGCCTGCCTCGGAAATGTTCAATTTCTTCAATTTCCTAAGATCTAAACCTTATATAAGCCTCTTATTCTCTAACACTCAGTGATTCTGCATCTCTGATTGAACTCTAACTGAAACATGTTACACATAAACTACATTGTCCCTAACTTGGAGAATTTTTTAAATATGGTTTGTGGTAGATGCTCCTCCTGCTTTTCAGGACAATTATGAATAGCATTGTAATTCTTTTGCTAGACCAGAAATTTATGTATAAGGAATCGCTTCCAAATACTAATTCTATAAAAAATATAAGTTTTTGCAGTTCCATTTATTAGCTAGGACATTTGGCATTCTTCTAAATGAAGATCTTACTATTTTGTAGCCCAGGGCAATGGTTTGACCTTTTCAATATTCCATAATTAGATTGGCTTCAATTCTACTTTGCCTTCTGTTTACAGTCTAAGCAGCCTCTGGGAAAGGGGCAGAGTGGCCAGCTGTTCACAGTTGAAAATATTTTAAAGGTCAAAGAAATAGAGCATTTCAACTGTCTATTCTACTCAAATGTATTCAATTTTGTTTTTCATGGGAACCTAAATAAATAGAAAATGTACTGTCTGTAAAACAAAGATGAAATCACTAAATGTTTCTACTTTATTTCAAAAATTTCTCAACTTACCTAGGTAGATGTCGCAACCTTTAAACAAAGAGAGGTGCACTTCTCAAACTATTTTTGTCTGTGTCTTTCTTCTGTCATACCTCCTCCCACTTGCAGCATACCTCTCTCTGTTTATTTGTATAAAATAGGATACCTCAACAAAATTGAAATGAGAGTTTAATGCTTCCATCTAATAAAATGAATGAAGTGATGCTTGCTTTGTGATACAGAGTCATATTTGAAGAAGTGCAAATGTTGACAGACTGGATTGTTCTAGTTAACAGAATTTGTGTGTTTAACCACAATCCTTTACACTTTAACCTGTTTCTAAGCTATTTAAACACATTTTCTGCTTAATGAGTAGATTTTAATTAATATCATTCTATGCTGCCTTGATAATTGAGGGAATCACATTATTATTAAGAGTGATTTTCTAGAATTGGATTTGGAGAAGATGTGAATTCCTAAAGGACATACTGACCTCATAGTATAATAGGCAAGTTGTTTTTGTTGTTGCTTATCTGCTTGTTTAGCTGGTTTTTCACTCAGCTTAATAATAAAACAAATTTTTAACAAGAATATTTCTTTCCCTTGTAAATATACAAATACAATTCATGGATAAATTAATATTCTGGTTGACTTGATAAAAAATAATTGAGGTTTAACTGGTTAAGGATTTCTATAACCTAAATTTGAAATCCAAAAATATTCTTAGCATTTATTAAAAATTCTTTGAGAGATAATTAGAGACCCAGAACTATTTAATCAGCAGCATCATTGCTAACTCTATTGAATGGAGTTGCTAAATTTAATTATTTTGTGAGATTAAGATTTTTTCCCAGGACTAAAATTTGTCTTTGTGTTAATATATACTATAGAAAACTTATGGTTATTTCCAAAGAGAAGGAATTGGGTTCCTTGCCAAGCTATCTAGACTTGAAATTCTGGGAGACAGCTCTTATCTGATCTACCTCAGGAACTAACTGATAGAGAGTCAAGACACCATCTTGAGAAAATATGTGGAAACGGTGTGCCAAAAGGTTCACATTTTCTTCAAGGAATTGGAGTAGTTTAAAGAAGCTAAGGGCATGACACTGCAGTGTTACACAATCATGCTTGCTTACAGTACTCTAAAGTAAAGATTTTTATGGCAAGAACTACAAGCTGATAACTTTCACAAGGGCTACCTGTTCATCTGAGGGAGTAGAACAACCTAGAAAAGCCCTAGAAAAAAAGTTACAATTACATACACCTCGAAGGAAACAAAGACATATCAAAATATCAAACTACTGCTGCAAAAGAATAATACACACACACACACACACACACACACACACACACACACACACACACAAAACACCATCAGGAATGCCAGGAGTCATGCACAAAGGGGAAGCTACTGTGATTTTGTCTATAAGGTCTTCTCTGAGACAAACATATAAGTCATAGTGATACTACCCAGAAGTCACCAGACCTGGACTCTTGGAGTCATTCACCAAGGGGAAAAATGGTTATTGAGATAGTGCAATTCTTTTGTGAATCAACATGATCAGAGAAAGACTTGACAAATTTTACCTAGTATGGAAATGATAGCAAATGATGACTTCTGTGTTTCTAGACATTCTATAAAATAAGAAAGAGCAGATACCAAAAAAAGAGCTCTTGTTAATTCTTCACTCATAGATAAATAGCATCCATTGACTGATTTGGATATATTAGGTTCTTTTCTATGCCCCTATTGACAATGTGGTATTAGGCAATGCTTTGCTGGGTGTTATTTTTCACTGGGCACTTTACCCTTAATGTTAACAAGTACACAGATTTATTCCAAATGTGATAGAAATGCAGTTGTGGTTAACCAACTCAAGGCTACAGCTTAATTCCCAGAGTGAACTACAGAAAAGAGTTAATGCAACCCTGAAGGGAACAATTAAAAAGTATGTGGATAATCTTGCTAATAATTTAGATGTTTTATCACTTCTGTCATTTACATATAGAGAGGTCTCACAGAAATTATTTCATTTTTTATAATACATAATTTTACATGGAAGAAAATAAGAAAGTACTTTTGCCTCAATAACTAGATTATCCATGCAAATACATTACACTAAATTGTAGAGTCTAATATACATGTCATCATTCGCCATTTTTAGGGTAAATCATTTAAATATCAATGTGCTAATAGTTTACCATATTTATATGATTCTTTAGAAACATCATACATGGCTCACTTTTTATGTTTTATTATTTAAACTACCCTTTTGATTTATATATTATTTAAAATTTTAAAGTTTTGCACATATCAACTAAAACTGACACATATGTTTATAATAAAAAGCACAATTGGACACATAGCTTTATTTACACATGTATACTTCACATACGCTATGCTATACTGTTATATTAATATTAATACCAAATGCCAACTTGTTTCCAGATAGTAAAATTTATGAAGACTTCTCACTATTGGCCAAATGAAACAAGCGAAAGGTTAAAAAATAATTGGAAGATATTCTCGTATGCTTAAAATAACTGATGAAGAAAGTTAAAGATCAGAAAAATGCAAAAAGGCTACAATTTACTGGAAGGACTAGGAACTTTAAGAATATTATATGTCAATAATATGCATATGTTAATCATTATAGGTTTATAAAAATGTTTTAGAGAAAACCAAAAATATCAAAAATTCACTAACAACCTAGAAGTAATAAATTTATATAACAACAAATATTAGAATTTTTGAAAAAGGAAAGAATGTTATTCTTGTGCCTGGAATATTAAAGATATTGAAGATTACTGAAGAGAAAAGTGAAGATTACTGGAGAGGCCAACTTATGATTCCAAACTAGCTAGATAAAGAGTCTTATGGAATTTCTGTTGAATAAGTCACCAGAGAAACTTCAAGTGATATATACAAATTAAGCTAAACTGACTTTCTCAAATACTAATACACATTGGAACTCCCTAAGGGTTTGTTAAAAATAAAATTATTGAGCTCTACCACTATAGATACCTATTAAGTCGGTCCATTATAGAGTCCATGTTATACTATTAAACAAAACTCTTGATTAACATAATGAAAGGATTCCAACTAAAAAATTTCAGACACACAGGAAATCTTAGAAAGTTTACTTCTAGTGGTCACTATGAGATCTGATGGTTGGGAAAACCCCAAATAAAAAAAAAAAAGAAATAATCGCATTCTTCGTCATCTCCTAGAAGAATAGCTCCAGATATACTGAAGATAATCTGAGAGCACTTTCTAGTGCCATTGTTTACATAAAAAAGTTGTTCATTTTGATGTAGTCCAATTTATCTACTTTTTATGACATGTACAGAAGAAATATATTTGTGCTAAGAGAAATTATAGATGTATTTCACTAAAAAACATGTAGAACCAATTTGATTGCCTATATGGAAAGGATGATAATTAAATTAGGGCACAGATTTCTAAAATGAATGGAGAGGTTTGAGATGAAGTCAGAATAATGGTAAGATAGTAAAATAAGACATTAATCAAACTTCTCAGAATTTCTAATTTTCTCCCTCAATCTTGTTTCTAAGTAGAAGGAATAGTAAATCCTATATGTATCATAGATAATTAAATTATATGATACTATGCCCAAAATTAATGCACTATTTGACCAATTGGGGACTGCTAAAATTATTTCAAATATAGATAATGGCTATTTTTTTAAAACAGCATTATTGATATGTAATTTACAAACCATATAAGTCATTAATTTAAATTGTAAAATTTAGTACTTTTTACTGTACACACAGATTTGTAGTGCAGCCATAACTGCAATCTAACTTTAGAACATACTCATCACTCCAAAAAGAAACCCGAAAGCCATTAGTAGCAGTTCTTCATTCTACCTCCCCATTTGTTTCTCCTGAGGTATACAATAATCTATATCTCAATACAATTACCTATTCATTCTCTTTTATATAAATCAAATCATACAATATTTGTCTTTTGTTTGTGAAAGAAACAAGTCTTTCAAATACCAAAATATTTTCAAGTTGTAGAATGTATCAGAACTTCATTACTTTTTATTGCCAAATACTATTCAATTGTATAGATAGTTGCTTCATGTCCCAGCCAACACTGGTTAGTGTCTGTATTTTCTATTATAGCCAACCTAGTGAATGTTAATTAGAACCTAATTATGGCTTTGTTTCTTATTTATATAATCACCAATGAATTTGAGCATACTGGCCATTTGTATCTCTTACTGGCCATTTTTAATCTCTCCTTGGAGAAATGTCTATCAGGTAATTTACCCTTTTTAAAATTCAGGCTATCATCTATCTTTTCATTACTGAGTTGTAAGCATTCTGTTTATATGCAGGATATAAGTCCTTTATTAGATATATGATTTGATAATATTTTTCCTCATTCTCTGACATATTTTTATTTTCTAGATGGTATTTACAGCTTAGAAGTTTTTCATATGATGTAGTTCAATTCATTTATTTTTGTGGCTTGCACTTTTTGTGTCATATTCAAGATAAAATTGTCTACACCAAGGTCATGAAAAGTTAATTTTCTTCTATAAGTTTTATAGTTTTATCACTTACATCTAGGTCTATGATCCATTTTGAGTTAATCTGTAAATTGTTTAAGGTAGGCCTCCAGCTTCATTCTTTTACATGTAAATATCCAGTTATCCCAGCAATATCTTTTAAAAGGAATATTATTTCTCCTTTTTAAAGTCATTATACCTTTGTTGAAAATAACTGACCTTGTATTCTAGGGTTTATTTCTGGACTCTCAATTCTATTTCATTGATCTACCTGTCTATCCTTATGTCAGTACCTCTCTGTCTTCATTATTGCATCATTGAAACTAGTTTTAAAATTGGAAAATATGAGTCCCCCAAAGTTTCATTATTTTTTTTCTTTTTGTTTTTTTTTATGTTATTTTGGCTAACTTGGATCCTTTGCATTTTTATATACATTTAATTTGTCATTTACTGCACAAAATGTATTTGGTATTTTGACATGAATTGTGTTAAATCTGTAGATCAAATAGGGCAGTACTGCCATTCTAGAATTATTAAGTCTTTCAATCCTTGAACATGATGTACTTTTTAATTTATTTGTGCCTTTTTTTCTTTCCTGAAAGTTTTATAGTTTTCATTGTATAACTTTTATTAAAGTCATTTCTAGGTATTTCATTTTTCATGCTATTAAAATTGCAATTGTTTTCTTAATTTTATATTCAGATTGTTAATTGAAAATACTCAGAAATACAATTTATTTTCGAGTATTAATCATGTATCATGCAAACTTATTTAACTCATATTAGTTCTAAAAGTATTTTATTCATTTCCTTAGGATTTTCAATATACAAGATTATGCCATTTTTAAGTAGACGTCATTTTACTTCTTTCTTTCCAATCATAGTACTTCTTATTTATTTTCATTGTCAAATTGCTATGGCTAGAACCTCTAGAAAAATATTGAATATAATTGGTGAAAGCAGATATACGTGGCTTCTTTCTGATCATAGGGATAAGTATTAAGTATGAAGCTAACTGAGAAGCTTTTGTAGATGGACTTTATTAGGTTAAGTTCTTTTTTTATTTCTAACTGAATAAGTGCTTTTCTTTTTTATCATAGAATGATTTTGGATTTTTGTCAAATGTTTTTTCTGTGTCTATTAAGATGATCATTTTTTTTTGCCTTTTGCTCTGTTAATGTGGTCAATATGGTGTACATTAATTGATGTTACTCACATTTCATTTCTGGGATAAATCCCACTCAGTCATGATGTATAATACTTTTTATATGTGGTTGCATTTGGTTTTCTGGTTGCTTTATTGAGAATTTTAGCTTTTTCATTCATTAAGAATATTGATTTATATTTTTTTTCTTTTGAAGTCACTATCTGATTTTACTTTCAGGGTAATCATAGCTTATTAGAATGAGTTGAAATATTTTTCATCCTCTTTTATTTTCTGGAAGAGTTTGTGAATAATTGGTACTAATTATTTTATTTTTTGTTGAATTCACCAGTAAAACTGTCTAGACTTGGGCTTTATAAATGAAATTATATCACTAGTAATTCAATTTCTTTCTGATTTTTTTTATATACCCAATATGATTTGCAATTTTTTCTTGAGTCAGTTTTGGTAGTTAGAGTAGGAAAAAAAAAACACCTTTGGCTCTTCCTATACATATTTTGAGTTGGTGGCAGTGGTGGGATTTTCTAGAATGGTTCTGGCTCATGGAGGCATGTAGTTTAGGAACAAAAAAAATTAAAAAATTGGGGAATGAGAAACTTTTGATTTTGGGGTGGCCACATGGTGACCCATGGTATAGGGCAGCAGCTGTGCTGCAATCAATTGCTAAAAGTAAAGGTTACCAATGGAATTCAGAATTGATCCAACTCCCAGGGTTTAATTCACTGGACATATAAGAAAATGCAAGCTACTAACAATAAAGCAAAACATTCAAATTCTTGGTTGTAGTTATTTTTTATGGCTAAAAGAAAATTCAAAGGATGTGCCTGGTTGCATCTTGGTGCTAGATCAAGTTCAGAATTCAGTGAGTCCGAACTCGGGCCACTAGCTTCAAAGCTGAGCCCCAAGGGAAAAAATATGCAGGACAACAGAAAGCAGCTGCAAGGCTTCTGGTTACCAAAAAGGTAGTCAACGTAGGAGAAGGGTAAAACCAAGAAACTTGAAACCAGAGGGTATATGGTGAAGGAATTGTTTCATTTTGAAGACCAGTATTATCAGATTCCTGAGAATTTTTTAATTAAAATAGATTGTGAGAATAACTAATTTAGGAGCAGCATCTTTGGTTTTAAATGCTATTGGGAGCATATTTGGCTTGATGCAGGACCCACAGCTCACTATGGAACAATCACATATGGCTGTATGTGATTCAAACTCACAGGAGGTTATTTCTGAAGGAATTGCCAGCCTAGTGGACTGGATAAAAGCCACTGTAGAGTGTTGATCCCGAGAGTAAGGACGCCAAACCACCCTCCTGCCTCAATAAATACCAAGTGGAGCACCCCAAATGAAGCACTTGATATACTTCTCATGCCGGCCATTTAGAACTGGTTCATGATGGCAGAAATATTCACCCAGGAAATCTGCCCATTACCAAGGTCATGGTAAATATTGTGCACAAGGAGGGCCTTTTAATGTGGATTTCCCCTATAACTTTGCTGCTGTGAAATGGAAAAACAGTTCAGGAAGTCTTACCAGATTTTCTTTCTCAGCTTCTTTTCATGATTCTTACAGGCGCAAAAATAAGGTTAATTAACAAGGGAATAGTGAAAGGCAGAAGTGAGAGTCAGACTCATTCAAGGAAGGTGGAAATTTTAAAGGGTTATTTTAAAATAAGATGAATAAAACAAACATTAATCAGAGCATGGCAACAAAAGGAAAAAGAAAGGTAGAAATCTTAAAAGGATTATTAATAAATTAGATGAATAAAATGGAAATTGATGGGCTTAAAACAAAGGTTTTAATACAAAACTATCAAAGCTTGGGTGAACCAAAGGGAGCCCCTGGTTGTCCTGCAACATTAAAGGGATTAAACAAATTAGCTCTGTTTTCCCCAGTTTGGAGAAATTTTAAAAGTCAGAAGGCAAAGATTATAATGAAAAATCTGATCTGTAATCGCCTAGGGCAATAATGAGGCAGATTAATAAAAATAAAGATAGACAAAATAGCTAGAACAAATTGGTATAATTCCCTGCTGGAGACCCAATGCCTTCTGCACTAGACTGGATAAAATGCTCAAAGGGGTGGAGAAGAGAAGTTCCTGAAACTAGAACAAAAATGTAAAGGTAGGGGAGGGAGGCAGAGCAGGATGGTCTAATAGAAAGCTCCACCTATTGTACCTCACACAAGGACACCAGTTTAACAACTATCTACACAAGAAAAGCACCTTCATAAGAAGCAAAAATCCGGTGAGCATTCACAGTCTTGAACTGCTGATGCCACCCCTCCCCTACTCCCCTGTAGCAGCAACATGTTTCAGAAAGCATTACTGTGTGCTGGGGCGAAGGGAGCACTCAGTAATTGTGTGACATTGAACTCAGTGCTGTCCTGTTATAGAAGAAAGGAAAAACTGACCTAACTCAGATGATGCCCACCCATGGAGCAAGCATTTAAACCAGCCCTAGCAGAGGAGATTTTATGATTCTAGTGGTTGGAACTTGAGGTTCTGCAGCCCAAGCCACTGCAGTTTCAATTGCTCTGAGGTTCTAGGTAGGCTTTGGTGGCAGTCTAGGCCACAGGAACAGCACCATTTACATGACTATTGGTGCTGAACTGAGCCCAGATTCAGTTTACTGGGAGGGGCATGTGACCTACCAAGACAGCTGGGGTGGCTAGGAGAGTGCTGTCATCACCCTTCCCCCAACCCTAAGCTGCTGATTGTGAGCTACAGTTATTTTTTTTTTTTGGGGTCTTTGTAGTTTCACATAAATTTAGAATTTTTTTTTCTACTACTGTTAAGAAAGTCATTGGTATTTTAATAGGTATCAAATTAAATTTATAGATTGTTTTGGATACCATGAACATTTTAACAATATTGACTCTACCAAATCATGAATATGAAATATTTTTTTCATTTATTGGTGTCCTCTTGAATTTCTTTCATCACTGCTTTACAATTTTCATTGTAGAGATATTTTACTTTTTTGGTTAACTTAATATTCTTAGGCATTTTTTTGTGGCTAAGGTAAATGAGATTACTTTTTAATTTTTTTTCAGATTGTTTGCTGTTAGCACATAGGAATGGTACTGATTTTTTTATGTTGATTTTGAATCCTGCAACTTTACTGAATTTCTTTATCTGTTGTAATAGTTTTCTTGTGGAGTCTTCAGGTTTTTCCAAATAAGAGATCATATCATGTGCAAACAAGGATAATCTAACTTCTTCCATTCCAACTTGGATGCCCTCCATTTCTTTCTCTTGTTTGATTGCTGTAGCTGGAACTTCCAGTACTAGCTATATGCATGGTGTAAAGGGACATCCTTGTTATGTTTCAGATTTTAGGGGAAATGCTTTCAGTTTTTTTCCCACTCGGTGTGATACTAGCTCTGGGTCTGTCATATACAGCTTTATTTTGATGAGCTATGAACAGAAAACTACCAGAAAACAAATAACAAAATGGCAAGAGTAAGTCCTTACTTATCAATAATAAAATTAAATGAAAATGGACTAAACTCTTCAATTAAAAGACTTACAGTGGTTGAATGGATAAAAAAACAAGATCCAATAATGTGTTGCCTACAAGAAAGACACTTCACCTATAAAGACACAGATAGACTGAAAATAAAGGGATGGAAAAATATATTTTATGCAAATGGAAAGAAAAATAAAAGCAGAAGTAGCTATACTTATTTCAGACAAAATCAATTTTGAGAGAAAAGCCATAAGAAGAGAAAAAGATGCTTACTATATAATGATAAAGATGTCAATTTATCAAGACAATATAACAATTTTAAGTACATCTGCACCCAACACTGGAGCACCCAGATGCATAAAGCAAGTATTGTTAGAGGTAAAGAGAGACATAGATTCCAATACAATAATAGCTAGGGACTTCTACCTTCCACTTTCAGCATTGGACATGTCTTTCACACAGAAAACTAATTTTAAAAAATTGCACTTAATCTACACTATAGAACAAAGGGATATAACATATATTTACAAAATATTTGATCAAACAACTGCAGAATACACATTCTTTAGCTCAGTACATGGATTATTCTCAAAGATAGACCATAAGTTAGGTCACAAAGCAAGTGTTAAATTATTCAAAAAGTTGAAATAATATCAACCATCTCCTCAGACCACAATAAAATAAAACTAGAAATTAATAGTAAGAGAAATTTTGGAAACTATGCAAATACATGGAAATTAAAAATATGTTTCTGAATGACCAGTGGGTCAATAAAGAAATTAGGAAGGAAATGTAAACATTTTTGAAACAAATAATAATTGAAATACAAAATACCCAAATCTATGGGATACAGCAAAAGCAGTACTCAGAGGGAAGATTACAGCTATAAGTGCCTACATCAAAAAAGGGGATAAACTTCAAATAAACACTTTAATATTGCATGTTAAATAACTAGAAAAGCAAGAGGAAAACTAACCCAAAGTTAGTAGAAGAAAAGTGATAATAAAGATGAGAGTGGAAACGAATGAATGCAAAATAAAGAAAAAAACTACAAAAGACAGATGAAACAAAAAGTAGTTTATTTGAAAAAAAATAAATAAATTTGACAAACCTTTGGCCTGACTAACTAAAAAATAGAAGACAAGATAAAAATAAATAAAATCAGAGTTGAAAAAGGAGACATTACAACTGATATTACAGAAATTAAAAAATAATAATTACTGGTTACTGTGAGCATCTATTTACCAATAAATTTAAACATCTACAAGAAATGGGTAAATTCCTGGATACATACAACCTACCAAGATTGAACTAGAAATAAATTCAAAAGCCGAAAAGACCAATAACAAATGACAATATCAAAGCTGTAGTAAAAATTATTCCAGTAAAGAAAAGCCGGGGACCTGATGGCTTCACTGTTGAATTCTACCATACATTTAGAGAAGAACTAATACCAATCCTAATTAAACTATTCTAAAAAAATAGAGGAGGAATAAATACTGCTTCTCTGTTTTAAAACTCATTCTATGAAGTCAGTATTACCCTGATATCAAAACATTAACAAAAAAATCAAGAAAAAAAACTACAGGCCAATATCTTTGAGGAATATTAATACAAAATTATCAACAAAATACTGGCAAATCAAATCCAACAATGCAGTACAAAGACCAATCAGGATTTGTCACTAGTATGCAAGGAGTGTTCAACACACATAAATAAATAAATGTGATAAATCAAATTAACAGAATGAAGAACAAAAACCACATGATTATTCCAATTGATGCTGAAAAAGAACATGATACAATTCAACATCCCTTCATAAAAACCCTCAAAAATGGTACACAAAGAGCATAAGAACACAGCTCATAAAAACCCTAAAAAAATGTGATAGAGAGAACATAGCTCATCATAATAAACACATATATGACACACCCAGAGCTAGTATCATACTGGATGGGAAAAAACTGAAAGCATTTCCCCTAAAATTTGAAACGTAACAAGGATGCCCGCTTGCACCATGCATATAGCTACTACTGGAAGTCCTAGCTACAGCAATCAGATAAGAGAAAGAAATGGAGGGCATCCACACTGGAATGGAAGAAGTTAAACTATCCTTGTTTGCAGATGATATGATCTCTTATTTGGAAAACCTGAAGACTCCACAAGAAAATTACTACAATTGATAAGGAAATTCAGTAAAGTTGCAGGATTCAAAATTAACATAAAAAATCAGTACCATTCTTATGCGCCAACGGTGAACAATCTGAAAAAGATTAAAAGTAATCTCATTTACCTTAGCCACAAATAAAATGTAATACCTAAGAATATTAAGTTAACCAAAAAAGTAAAATATCTCTACAATTAAAATTGTAAAGCAGTGATAAAAGAAATTCAAGAGGACACCGAAAAATGAAAAAGTACTTCATATTCATGATTTGGAAGAGCTGATATTGTTAAAATGTTCATGGTACCCAAAGCAATCTATAAATTTAATTCAAGACCTATTTAAATACCAATGACTTTCCTAACAAAAGTAGAACAAAATTCTAAAATTTACATAAAACTATATATATATTTAGTGTTGTAATGTTGAGGGTAGAATGGGGCTTATGGCAAAAGCCTGTGAGCTCTTCCCAATGACCACTGGAACTTTGGACTAGAGAATTCAAAAGGTTTATACAAAACCACGCCACCTGGGAAGTTCAAGGAGAAGATACAAACAGGAGGCCTCTTTTCCACTAGTGCTGAATCTGGAACTGTGCGAGGAGCTCTTGGATTCTATCAACACTTGGACAGTGCCATATAAGCGGCTATCAACTGCCTGACAAAGAGAGTCTTGGTTTGTAGACCATGGTTCCAAGGTGAAAAGAAATTTCATCCTATTTGGAGGGATGTCACTGATTGAAGAAAGTACAAACAAATAAACTCAGTGTGCTAGACTGTATGATCTCTTTCTAGCAATGATGGAAGTATTGAACAGTGGTAAAAGTGCCTATGTTTGGGTTTTTACTGACTCATGGGCAGAGGTCAATGGCCAGGCTACATGGTCAGGCTGGAGAACAATGGAAACCTACTGTATTAAAGGGGACTTCCTAATGGGCCATGGCTCTATGAAAATTTGAGAGGTGCATTAGAGTAGAACAGGCTGATGCCCATCAGAAGAACTTCAGGTTCTGAAGGTGATTGGAATCAACAAGCAGATATCCATGTGTGTTCACATCATGGTTTATTCAGTGAGTAGATATGGAAGAGCTGCAGCAATGTCAAGATGGCCTGAATCTAGATATATTCCTTTTGCACCTTCTCAGGCACATAATGCCAATAAGAACTATTTCATGGCCAGGCGTGGTGGCTCATGCCTGTAATCCCACCACTTTGGGAGCCTGAGGTGGGTGGATCACCTGAGGTCAGGGGTTCGAGACCAGCCTGGCCAAGATGGTGAAACTCGGTATCTACTAAAAAAAAAAAAAGAAAAAAAATTAGCTGGGGGTGGTGGCCCATGCCTGTAATCCCAGCTATTCATGAGGCTGAGGCAGGAGAATTACTTGAGCCTGGGAGGCGGAGATTGCAGTGAGCTGAGATTGCATCATTGCACTCCAGCCTGGGCAACTGTTTTATCTGACAGCAAAGAAGAGAAAGACCGCAAATGGATGTGGCACAGATTCTTCGGAGCAAAGGCCCTAAACATAGCTATCAAGTGAGACTGATGCTGGTAATCCCGGGAGGTTACAAACGGGTCTTGACAGGAATAGACACCAACCCTGGATAAGTCTTTGTTTATTTGGTGGAAAATGCAACTGCTCAAAATGCTACAGAAGGACCAGAACAGAAGATATTGCACAAGTTTGAATGGTCAAGTCACATTTCCTCAGACCAAGGAACACATTTCATAGTCCATAATGTCCAACAATGGAAGAGAGATATTCTCTCCAGAATAAGTTCGATAAAGATGTGGAATGGTGAAAAAGAAAATAAATGATTTCAAGCAAGAAATGTGCATCTCCTCTAAATTATCAGGCCCAGAGGTGAATGAAAATGAAATAGCAGTCACATCCCACTTTCCCACCTTAAGTAATCATCTATTGAATCTGTTTGCTATGTGAACTCTAAACTAGTTGCTGCCACCAGTAGCTAAAAATTAACCCAATAATGCTGCATGCTGGACACTGTAACTTGCACCCTATAGTTCAACAATGTACAGTCAATTACTAACCAGTGTTATTTATGTAAATCAATGGGGATTTCTGACAGATATCTTTGTATCATCGTACTCCTAGTCCCCCTTTTTGCCTTTAA
This sequence comes from Gorilla gorilla gorilla, assembly GCF_029281585.2. Classification (NCBI taxonomy): domain Eukaryota; kingdom Metazoa; phylum Chordata; class Mammalia; order Primates; family Hominidae; genus Gorilla; species Gorilla gorilla. Next base: position 133,930,912 of record NC_073247.2, read on the forward strand.
AATCTGCTGATCAATAAAGGCTGATCAGAGCTTATCTCCAAGGGTACTTGGGTCTTAGTCTTCTGGGCAGCTGTCCTTATCTTGACACAAGTAAACACTTTAAAATATTTTGTGCCTCATTTTCTTCCTTTTGGTCAATCTTTCTGGGACTGTGAACAGGTTTCAAAGCGAATCCCCTTCCAGCCATTTGATACTCCTCCCAGACTCAATGCCTGGCCAACCAGAACCCCTTTAGTTCTTTCAGCTCTGATGACATTGAGTGTAAAGTGTGAGTTCTCTTGAATTTGAACCTTCCTCCTCTTTGGTTATGTCTATACTTCGCTTGAACTGTTCTTTTCAACCCTTCCTTTCTAGAATGGAGATTTCCATCTCTGTCTACAAGAAGGAGATTCAAGTTTCAGGAAAAAAAAAAAAAGAAAACTGCCTTCTATGCCTCTGCTTCAGGACAGAATGTTTGGGTTATGGTCAGGCAAATGACTCTACAGATAATTTCTGCCTTCTCCACCTGTCTCACAGCAGGAGGTCCAGGTATTGGCAGTCTAGCACTGATGGTTTCACTTCTTTTGACATTAAATTAAATAGCATGCTTTTAAAATTGCAGCTGCTTTCTATTGATTGTAATTTGGACTTGTCTTTTTATTTGTGACCAATACCTGTTAGCTTCAAATTAGAATTTATGAATTGCATCTTTAACCATGGCCATTTTAACTGTTGTCCTATTCCTTGTGGAATTTCTTCTGAGCTTCACAGCAACCAAGCAACCCATTTCACATGTCAAATAATTCAGTCCATTTAAAACATACAGCCAATATTTTCAACATTTTCATTGTGCATACCACCCTCAGTCTTCTGGATTGAAAGAATACACAAATGGGATAAAAAAATTAATTGGTTCTTGATTTGATTCTCTGCCTGGTCACTGTTGGTGTATAAAAGAGCTACTGATTTGTGTACATTAATCTTGTATCCAGAAACTTTGCTGAATTCTTTTATCAGTTCTAGGAGCTTTCTGGAGGAGTCCTTAGGGTTTTCAAGTTAAACGATCATATCGTCAGTAAACAGGAACAGTTTGACTTCCTCTATATCGACTTTGATGCCCTTTATCTCTTTCTCTTGTCTGATTGCTCTGGCTAAGACTTCCAATACTATGTTGAAGAGGAGGGGTGAGAGTGAACATCCTTGTCTTGTTCTCATTCTCAGGGGGAATTCTTTCAACTTTTCCCCATTCAGTATTATGTTGCCTGTGGGTTTGTCATAGATGGCTTGTATTACATTAAGGTATGTCCCTTCTGGAGGCATCACATTTCCTAATTTCAAACTATACTATAAGGCCACAGTCACCAAAACAGCATGGTATTGGTATAAAAATAGGCACATAGGCCAATGGAACAGAATAGAGAACCCAGAAATAAACCCAAATATTTACAGCCAACTGATCTTCGACAAAGAAAACAAAAACACAAAGTGAGGAAAAGACACCCTTTTCAACAAATGGTGATGGAATAATTGGCTAGCAACATGTAGGAGAATGAAACTGGATCCTCATCTATCACCTTATACAATAACTAACTCAAGATGGATTAACGACTTAAACCTAAGACCTGAAACTGTAAAAATTCTAGAAGATAACATTGGAAAAACCCTTCTAGACATTGGCTTAAGCAAGGATTTCATGACCAAGAACTCAAAAGCAAATGCAATAAAAACAAAGATAAATAGCTGGGACATAATTAAACTAAAGAGCCTTTGCATGGCAAAAGGAACAGTCAGCAGAGTAAACAGATAACCCACAGAGTAGGAGAAAATCTTCACAATATATACAACTGACAAAGGACAAATATCCAGAATCTACAACCAACTTAAACACATCAGTAAGAAAAAAAATCAATCCCGTTAAAAAGTGGGCTAAGGACATGAATAGACAATTCTCAAAAGAAGATATACAAATGGACAGCAAACATATGAATAAATACTGAACAACACTAATGATCAGGGAAATGCAAATCAAAACCATGATGCAATACCACCTTACTCCTGTAAGAATGGCCATAATCAAAGAATCAAAACACAGTGGATGTTGGCGTGGATGCAGCCATCAGTGAACACTCTTACGCTGCTAGTGGGAATGTAAACTAGTATAGCTGCTATGGGAAAGAGCGTGGAGATTCCATAAAGAACTAAAAGTAGAACTACCATTTGATCCAGCATCCCACTACTGGGTATTTACCCAGAGAAAAAGAAGTCATTATTCACTAAAGATACTTGCACACATGTTTATAGCAGCACAATTCACAATAGTAAAATCGTGGAACCAACCCAAATGCCTATCGATCAATGAGTGGATAAAGAAAGTGTTGTGTGTATATATATATGTGTGTATATAGATATGTATATACATATATGTACGTATATATGTATATATACACACATATATGTACATATATATGTATATATACACATATATGTACGTATATATGTATATATATACACATATATGTGTATATGTATGTGCATATATATGTATATGTATATATGTATGTGTGTATATATATATGTGTATATATATATATGATAGAATACTACTCAGCCATAAAAAGGATGAGATTAGAGACTATTATTCTAAGTGAAGTAACCCAGGAATGGAAAACTAAACATCATATGTTCTCACTGATATGTGAGAGCTAAACTGTGAGGATGCAAAGGCATAAGAATGATACAATAGACTTTGGGGACTTAGGGGGAAGAGTGGGAAGGAGGCAAGGGATAAAAGACAGTTTGGGGACTTGGGGGGAAGAGTGGGAGGGGGGCAAGGGATAAAAGACAACACATATGGTGCAGTGTATACTGCTCAGGTGATGGGTGTACCAGGATCTCACAAATCTCCACTAAATAACTTACTCATGTAACCAAATACCACCTGTATCCCAATAATTTATGGAAAAATAAAATAAAATAATCAATTGGAAAAGCTTACGGAAATGTTTAACCTTCTCTAGCCTAAGGCTGTTCCATTAGTATTGCTTAACTTATGTTCTACCTCACTTGGAAAACATCAACTTTCTTCTTTTAAAATAATAACAGAAAGGTCCATCTGCCAAGATGAGGGAGCCTACAAATCAGTTCTCCTTAAAGGCAACATTCGTCATTATATTCCCAAGGCCTTATAAAACTTCACTAAAAAATCTAAATTAAAGATTCTTTTAACAATGAGCTCCTGGGAGACAAAGACATCAAATATTATGGCCTCCAACCTGAATATTTTGTTTGTTGGAAATGTCATTGAATATAAGGTTTCCTCCAAACTCATTGGAAAGAACCATATCAGATATTATTGACCAATCCCTGTTCTGCCAAACCGAAGGGCAATATTTCTTAGAATATTTGATCATCCTCTATTTGTATAAAGCTCTGAAGAAAACTAACACTGTCATAGTTTCCTCAAACTTTTCTCTAGGTGTAACCAGTGATCTAGTTTAAACAGAAATTCTATTTTGAGGACATTTACAATTATATGGCCAGACATCAAGAAGATAGCTTAATGCATTTCATTGAGAGAATGCTTTTTCCATAGCAAGATGTCATAATCCATGAAAACATGATTGGAAATCTTCCTATAACTTTAGGAAATATTGCCAATAAAACCACTTCTATCCCATTTTAACAAAAAGCTATTGATTTCTGGCTAAGGTTACACTAAAAAACCCCATTGCTTTAGATTATGTATCAGCTGAGCAAAAGGCTGTATATACGGTGGCAAACACCTTTTGTTGCATATATAAATAGTTCTCATGAAGCAGAAACTCATCTAGAAAAAAAATGAGAATAGCAGCCCCTTGGTTACAACAAGCCTTTAAAGAAGAATCTGGATTTAATTTTCTTCATGATGTTTTAAGTTGGCTCCATATTGAAAATGAAGAAAGGTCTTTTTGTTGTTGTTCTGGCATACAAATTTTCTTTTTATAATACTTATGTGCATTGTATTTCTACTATTCAAATGATTAATGCTATGCACCTCTCATCATCTTACTTCTTTCAAATAACTTAAAATCATATTTCAAAGACTAGAGATAATTAAATAAGCAACAGCAGCTATGTAAATCAATAATTTGACTGAGGTCTCACTTTTCACACTCTATGATGCATTCCCAATTTGGCTTTTGGGTGCAACTAAAGTTTCTCACTGAAATGTCTCCTCTTTCTTCCCAATGTGGGATAGGACTATCCAGGATTGAGCCTTCCCAGCAACCAGGGACAGCTTGTCACTCAGGGAGTGGGCTGTACCTTCATTTCATCTGGGGCTAAGGGTAAATGCAGCTATATTGTCCGGTAAAAATAAGGCTCACTAGTTCTGCACCCATGTAACTGTACCCTATGTAAATGAAAGTGGACTGATAGGAAGTTACTTGCTAGACTAGTATTGCTGTCTGCAATCTATCTAAATCAGGATAGTGGCAGATCTTAATGTCCCTTCCAATTGTGAAAAAGTTTGGGTATTAATGGGTAGTAGGAATAGTAGCTGAGAGTAAAGGAATGAATAAATTGATTATGTAATGAGGCTCAGAGCAACAGAATAATATTACGTCTTAGCTCAATAATACCAGATGCCTGAAAGGGTGAAGTAATGTGTTCGCCAAGACCACTCCTGTCTTCAAAACTTGGCAAAATCAAATGGAAACCTGTAAACTTGAGTGGCCTCCCCTAGGAGACATTTTCATAAAATATGAAGATGGACTGGACTAATTATCAATGAACAAATAAAATTCTAGTATCATGTTGGTATCTTTTGACTTACATGATTCCTTTGCTGTAAGAGAGTTATGTTTGAGGACTGAGGGTAGACTGTAATATTGTGAAACATATATTTAGTATTTATTCAAGTTTCCTGATACACAGTTCCTAAAACTCTTAGGATCTCAGGAGTGATGAGTTTCCTTTGTATGCTAATGAGATGACCTATGACTAGTGGTCTTTAGATGGTCTCAGAATTGGGGCTGGCAGCCAGAAAGGCTGGGGTATAATTAGAGGTCTGGGACTTTTAGCCCCTCTCCGAGCTGGAGAGGTGATAGGGCCTGAGTATTGAGTTAATCAACAATGATGTAAGCAAACATGCCTATGTAATGAAGGCTCCATAAAAATCTACAAGGACAGGGTTCAGATGAGCTTCTGGATTACTAAACACTTGGAGGTTTCTAGAGAGTGGCACACCCCTTTTTCCATACATTGAAGAGGCCCTGTGCATGTCTTCCATCTGGTTATTCCTCTGTATCCTTTGTAATATCCTTTATCATAAATGAGCAAATAAAAGTAAAGTACTTCCTTGAGTTCTGTGAGCCACTCCAGCAAATTGAACCCAAGGTGGGGATTCATGGAAACCCCAATTTGCAGACCGTTGGTCTGAAGTATAGGACAGGCTTCTACTTCTGAATTCTATTGAGTTTTCTTTTGTTATTAGTCAGTCTTGCTAAAATTTTAAAATTTTGTTAATTTTTTTCAAAGGACCAACTTTGTGGTTGTTAATTTTCCTCTATTGCTTTCTTCCTGATTCTATACTTAATTAATTCCAGTTCTATTCTTTGCTCTTCCTTTCCTTTTACCTGTGTTGGTGAAAATTCACTTTTATTTTTAGTTTCTTAAAGTGAAAGATTAGATTATTGATGCAAGCCAATTTCTTCTTCTTCAATAGAGACATTATCAGTAAAAAATTCTAATTATTTATTTAGCTGCAACCCATAAGTGTTGGTGTGTTCTTTTTTCATTCATCTAAAAGTATTATTAAATTTCCCTTGTGATTTCTCTTTTGAGTTAATTGGAACTTTGTTGTTTAATTTCCACGTACTTACCAAATATTTTTATATTATGAATTTTCGTTTCGTTGTAATTGGAGAACATACATTATAATACATCAATTCTTTTTAATTTATTTAAACTCATTTTATAACCAAGAATGTGGTCTATTTGAAGACTGTTCCATGCGCACTTACTTGAGAAGAATGTCTATTCTGCTTTTGTTAGATGGATTGTTCTATAGATGACTGTTAGTTTTATTACGTCTATAGCATTGTTCAAGCCCTCTGTTTTCTCACTGATCTTCTGTGTAGATTTTCTATCCATTTTTTAAAGTGGGGTATTGAAGTATTATATATTATTGTTAAACTGTCCATTTCTCCTTTCAATTTTGTCTGTTTTTGCTACATGCATTTTGGGGCTCTGTTTTTAGATTCATAAGTATTTATTTACTGTTATATCTTCCTGATGGAGTGACGTTTTATTATTTTAAGATGTCGTCTTTATCTCTAGTAATATATTTTGTTTTTTAAGTATACACTTTTTGATGTTAACATAGCCATTCCAGCTCTGTTATGGTTACTGTTTGCATGCTTTAACACTTCCATTTTTTTTTACTTTCAATATGCTCGTGTCTTTAAATCCACATAGTGTCTTCTGTAGATTGCATATAGTTGGATTTTGCTATCTTATCCAGACTGATAGCCTATTTTTTGATTAGATTGTTTAATCCATTTATATTAAATGTTGTTATTGATATAGATGGACTTATTTATGCCATTTTACTTTTTGTATTCTAAATATCTAATTTTTTTCTGCCTCTGTTTCTCATTTACCCCTTATATTACTCCACCTTCGTAGTAAGTTAATAGTCTTTAGGATAGCATTGTTATGACTTTAATAATTTCTATAGTATATTTTTGAGTCACCATTTTTTATGGTGGTTCTAAGGATTACAGTGTTCATCTTAATTTTTCAGAATCAATTTCAGATTTGTATTTACTTAATTTCTGTAAGATATTAGAACATTATTCTTATATAACTGTACTTCTTCCCCTTTTAATGTTGAGATATGTATGAATATGAAATATCTAATATAGTAATATATTCTATTAATATATTATTCTACATAATATATAACATATATTATGTAGTATATACTAATAGTATATGTAATATACTATTTATACTATAATATATAATATACATATTATGTATATTATATATACATACATGTAATATACATATGTATATTATATATTATAATTATATATCATCTCTAATTTAATAATACAATAATTACACAAATTATTGTTTTTATATTACAATAATATAACAATGACACAGATCACCCTTATATCATAGTATATATAATATAATAATGTATAATATATAACATATATTGTTATAATTCTTAATTTTACATATTTTAATGCTATAAAAAATAAAGCAGATATAAGTATACATCTGTTTTATTTTATAGCATTAAAATATGTAAAATTATATTTTATAATTAATAATATAAGAAATATAGATTTCTTATATTAATTTTTAAATTTACCATTTCTGGTTTTCTTCATTCACTCTCCTGGATTCACATTACCATCTAGTGTTATTTTCTTACTCCAATATAGCTTTGGTCTTCCCTGCCTCCTTAATGCTGTTATTGTCAAAATACTTCTTTATGTAGCATTGTTATATGTTATAACGTCAACAATACAATTAGATTAAGATTGTTTTATACAATTGTCTTTAAATTACTTTAATAAAATAAATATGCGATTTTACTGTCATTTGTATTTCCTACATAATTCCCTATAATGATACTTTTTTTCATGTAGATTTAAGTAGTTGAGTTATATCACTTCCTTTCAGCCTGAAAATTTCATTGTTATGATTTGCTAGTATGGGCTTGCCGGCAATAGACTCTCTCAATTTTTGTTTATCTTACCTTCACTTTTAAAAGCCAGTTTTGCTAGATTTTAAGTTTCTTAGTTGATATAGTTTCTTTTTTTTTCTGGCACATTGACTAGGTAATCCCCCTTCTTTCTGAACTCCATTGCTATCTTAGATGTTTTGGTTGCTATAACAAAATGCCATAAACTAAGCGGCTTATAAATGACAAAAATGTATTTCTCACAGCTCTGAATACTAAGAAATACAAGATTAAGACATCATCAGATTCAGTGTCTAGTTAGGGTCTGCTTCTCCGTAGATGGTGCCATTTCACTGCCTGCTCACATGATAGGGCAAGCTATCCCTCAGGATTTTTTGTTTGTTTGTTTACTTTAAGTTCTGGGATACATGTGCAGAACATGCAGTTTACATAGGTATACACACACGTGCCATGGTGGTTTGCTGCACCCATCAACCTGTCATAAATATTAGGGTATTTCCCCTAATGCTATCCCTCCCCTAGCTCCCACCCACCAACAGGCCTGGTGTTTGATGTTCCCCTCCCTGTGTCCATGTGTTCTCATTGTTCAGCTCCCACTTATGAGTGAGAACATGCGGTGTTTGGTTTTCTTTTCCTGTGTTAGTTTGCTGAGAATGATTGTTCCAGTTTCATCCATGTCCCTGCAAAGGACATGAACTCATCCTTTTTTATGGCTGCATAGTATTCCATGGTGTATATGTGCCACATTTTCTTAATCCAGTCTATCGTTGTTGGACATTTGGGTTGGTTCCAAGTCTTTGCTATTGTGAATAGTGCCACAATAAATATATGTGTGCATGTGTCTTTATAGTAGAATGATTTATAATCCTTTGGGTATATACCTAGTAATGGGATTGCTAGGTCAAATGATATTACTGGTTCTAGATCCTTGAGGAATCGCCACACTGTCTTCCACAATGGTTGAACTAATTTACACTCCCACAAACAGTGTAAATCGTTTCTATTTCTCCACTTCCTCTCCAGCATCTGTTGTTTCCTGACTTTTTAATGATTGCCATTCTAACTGACATGAGATGGTATCTCATTGTGGTTTTGATTTGCATTTATCTAATGACCAGTGATGATGAGCTTTTTTTTCATATGTTTGTTGGCCACATAAATGTCTTCTTTTAAGAAGTGTATTTATATCCTTTGTCCACTTTTGGATGGGGTTGTTCTTTTCTGGTAAATTTCTTTATGTTCTTTGTAGATTCTGGATATTAGCCCTTGGTCAGATGGATAGATTGCAAAAATTTTCTCCCATTCTGTAGGTTACCTGTCCACTCTAATGATAGTTTCTTTTGCTGTGCAGAAACTCTTTAGTTTAATTAGATCCCATTTGTCAATTTTGGCTTTTGTTGCCATCGCTTTTGGTGTTTTAGTCATAAAGTCTTTGCCCATGCCTATGTCCTGAATGGCATTGCCTAGGTTTTCTTCTAGGGTTTTTATGGTTTTAGATCTTATGTTTAAGTCTTTAATCCATCTTGAGTTAATTTTTGAATAGGGTGTAAGGAAGGGGTCCAGTTGCAGCTTCCTGCATATGGCTAGCCAGTTTTCCCAATACCATTTATTAAATAGGGAATCCTTTCCCCATTGCTTGTTTTTGTCAGGTTTGTCAATGATCAGATGGTTGTAGATGTGTAACATTATTTCTGAGGCCTCTGTTCCATTCCATGGTCTATATATCTGTTTTGGTATCAGTATCATGCTTTTTTTTTTTTTTTTTTTTACTGTAGAATTGTAGTATAGTATGAGGTCAGGCAGCGTGGTGCCTCCAGCTTTGTTCTTTTTGCTTAGAATTGTCTTGGCTATAAGAGTTCTTTTTTGGTTCCATATGAAATTTAAAGTAGTTTGTTCTACTTCTGTGTAGAAAGTCCATGGTGGCTTGATGGGAGTAGCATTGAATCTATAAATTACTTTGGGCAGTACGGCCATTTTCACGATATTGATTCTTCCTATCCATGAACATGGAATGTTTTTCCATTTGTTTGTGTCCTCTTTTTTCCTTGAGTGGTGGTTTGTAGTTCTCCTTGAAGAGGTCCTTCACATCCCTTGTAAGTTGTATTCGTAGGTATTTTATTCTCTTTGTAGCAATTTTGAATGGGAATTCACTCATGATTTGGCTTTCTGCTTGTCTATTATTGGTATATAGGAATGTTTGTGATTTTTGCACATTGATTTCGTATCCTGAGACTCTGCTGAAGTTGCTTATCAGCTTAAGGAGATTTTCAGCTGTGACGATGGGGTTTTCTAAATATACAATCATGTCATCTGCAAACAGAGACAATTTGACTTCCTCTCTTCCTATTTGAATACCCTTCATTTCTTTCTCTTGCCTGATTGCCCTGGCTGGAACATCCAATACTATGTTGAATAGGAGTGGTGAGAGAAGGCATCCTTATCTTGCTTTGGTTTTCAAAAGGAATGGTTCCAGCTTTTGCTCATTTAGTATGATATTGGCTGTGGGTTTGTCATAAATAGCTCTTCTTATTTTAAGATACGTTCCATCAGTACCTAGTTGATTGAGAGTTTTTAGCAAGAAGGGGTGTTGAATTTTATCAAAGGTCTTTTTTGCATCTATTTAGATAATAATTTGGTTTTTGTCATTGGTTCTGTTCATGTGATGGATTATGTTTGTTGATTTGTGTATGTTTAATCAGCCCTGCATTCCAGGGATGAAGCCGACTTGTTCATAATGGATATGCTTTTTGATGTGCTTCTGGATTTGGTTTGCCAGTATTTTATTGAGGATTTTCACATCGATGTTCATCAGAGATATTGGCCTGAAATTTTCTTTTTCTCTTTTTTTTTTTTTTTTTTATTGTTGTGTCTCTGCCAGGTTTCGGTATCGGGATGATGCTAGCCCCATAAAATGAATTAGGGAGGAGTCCCTCTTTTTCTTTTTTTTTCTGAGACGGAGTCTTGCTCTGTCACCCAGGCTGAAGTGCAGTGGCTGGATCTCGGCTCACTACAAGCTCCGCCTCCCGGGTTCTCGCCATTCTCCTGCCTCAGCCTCCCGAGTAGCTGGGACTACAGGCGCCAGCCACCACATCCGGCTAATTTTTTGTATTTTTAGTAGAGACGGGTTTCACTGGGTTAGCCAGGATGGTCTTGATCTCCTGACCTCATGATCTGCCCATCTCGGCCTCCCAAAGTGCTGGGATTACAGGCGTGAGCCACCGTGCCTGGCCCCTCTTTTTCTATTGTTTGGAATTGTTTCAGAAGGAATGGTACCAGATCCTCTTTGTACCTCTTCTAGAATTCGGCTGTGAATTTGTCTGTTTCTGGGTTTTTTTTGGTTGGTAGGCTATTAATTACTTTCTCAATTTTAGAACTAGTTATTAATCTATTCAGGGATCCAACTTCTTTCTGGTTTAGTCTTGTGAGGTTGTATGTGTCCAGAAATTTATCCATTGCTTCTAGACTTTCTAGTTTATTTGCATAGAGGATTTATAGTATTCTATGATGGTAGTTTGTATTTCTGTGGGATGAGTGGTGATAGACCCTTTATCATTTTTTTATTGTGTCTATTTGATTCTTCTATATTTTCTTCTTTATTAACCTGGCTAGCGATCTATCTATTTTGTTAATCTTTTCAAAAAACCAGCTCCTGGATTCATTGATTTTTTGAAGGGTTTTTCATGTCTCTATATCCTCCAGTTCTGCTCTTAGTTATTTCTTGTCTTCTGCTAGCTTTTGAGTTTGTTTGTACTCGCTTCTCTAGTTCTTTTAACTGTGATGTTAGGGTGTCAATTTTAGATCTTTCCATCTTTCTGAAGTGAGCATTTTAGTGCTATAAATTTCCCTCTAAACACTGCTTTAGCTGTGTCCCAGAGATTCTGGTACGTTATGTCTTTGTTCTCATTGGTTTGAAAGAACTTATTTATTTCTGCATTAATTTCATCATTTAACCAGTAGTCATTCAGGAGCAGGTTGTTCAGTTTCCATGTAGTTGTGCAGTTTTGAATGTTTCTTAATCCTGAGTTCTAATTTGATTGCACTGTGGTCTGACAGACTGTTTGTAATGATTTCCATGCTGAGGAGTGTTTTACTTCCAAATTATGTGGTCCATTTTAGAATAACTGCGATGTGGTACTGAGAAGAATGTACATTCTGTTGATTTGGGGTGGAGAGTTCTGTAGATGTCTATTAGGTCCACTTGGTCCAGAGCCGAGCTCAAGTCCTGAATATCCTTGTTAATTTTCTGTCTCGTTGATCTGTCTAATATTGACAGTGGGGTGTTAAAGTTTCTCACTATTATTGTGTGGGAGTCTAAGTCTCTTTGTAGGTCTCTAAGAACTTGCTTTATGAATCTGGATGCTCCTGTATTGGGTGCATATACATTTAGGATAGTTAGCTCTTCTTGTTTGCATTGATTCCTTTACCATTATGTAATGCCCTGTTTTTTTTTGTTTTTTTGTTTTTTGTTTTTGATGTTTGTTGGCTTAAAGTCTGTTTTATCAGAGACTAGGATTGCAACCCCTGCGTTTTTTTTCTCTCTCCATTTTCTTGGTAAATCTTCCTCCATCCCTTTATTTTGAGCCTATGTGTGTCTTGGCATGTGAGATGGGTCTCCTGAATACAGCACATTGATGAGTCTTGACTCTGTATCCAATTTTCCAGTCTGAGTCTTTTAATTGGAGTGTTTAGCCCTTTTACATTTAAGGTTAATATTGTTATGTTTGAATTTGATTCTGTCATTATGATGCTAGCTGGTTGTTTTGCCCATTAGTTGATGCAGTTTCTTCATATTGTTGAGGGTCTTTACAATTTGGAATGTTTTTGCAGTGGCTAGTACCGGTTTTTCCTTTCCATTTTTAGTGCTTCCTTCAGGAGCTCTTTTAGGGCAGGCCTAGTGGTGACATAATCTCTCAGCATTTGCTTGTTTGTAAAGGATTTAATTTCTCCTTTGCTTATGAAGCTTAGTTTGGCTGGATATGAAATTCTGGGTTGAAAATTCTTTTCTTTAAAAATATTGAATATTTGTCCCCAGTCTCTTCTGGCTTGTAGGATTTCTGCAGAGAGATCTGCTGTTAGTCTGATGGGCTTCCCTTTGTGGGTAACCCAACCTTTCTCTCTGGCTGTCCTTAACATTTTTTTCTTCATCTCAACCTTGGTGAATCTGACGATTATGTGTCTTGGGGTTGCTCTTCTTGAGAAGTATCTTTGTGGTGTTCTCTGTATTTCCTGAATTTGAATGTTGGACTGTCTTGCTAGGCTGGGGAAGTTCTCCTGGATAATATCCTGAAGAGTGTTTTCCAACTTGGTTCCATTCTCCCTGTCACTTCCATGTACACCAAACAAACATAGGTTTGGTCTTTTCACATAGTGTCATATTTCTTGGAGGCTTTGTTCATTCCTTTTCATTCATTTTTCTCTAATCTTGTCTTCATGCTTTATTTCATTAAGTTGATCTTCAATCTCTGCTATCCTTTCTTCTGCTTCATCAATTTGGCTATTGATACTTATGTATGCTTCACGAAGTTCTTGTGCTATGTTTTTCAGCTCCATCGGGTCATTTATGTTCTTCTGTCAACTGGTTATTCCAGTTAGCAATTCCTCTCACTTTTTTTCAAGTTCTTAACTTCCTTGCTTTGGGTTAGAACATGCTCCTTTAGCTCAAAGGAGTTTGTTATTATCCACTTTCTGAAGTCTACTTCTGTCAATTTGTCAAACTCATTCTCCGTCCAGTTTTGTTCTCTTGCTGGTTAGGAGTTGTGATCCTTTGGCGGAGAAGAGGTATTTTGGGTTTTGGAATTTTCAGCCTTTTTCCGCTTTTTTTTTTTTTTTTCCATCTTCGTTCATTTAGCTATCTTTTGTCTTTGATGTTGGTGACCTTCGGATCGGGTTTCTGTGTGGACTCCCTTTTTGTTGATGTTGATGCTATTTCTTTCTGTTTGTTAGTTTTCCCTCTAACAGTCAGTTCCCTCTGCTGCAGGTCTGCTGGAGTTTTTTGGAGGTCCATGCGAGACCTGTTTGCCCGGGTATCATCAGTGGAATCTGCAGATCAGCAAACATTGCTGCCTGTTCCTTCCTCTGGAAGCTTTGTCCCAGAGGGGCACCCGCCAAATGCCATCTGGAGCTCTCCTGTATGAGGTGTCTGTAGACACCTGCTGGCAGGTAACTCCCAGTCAGGAGGCATGGGGGTGAGGGACCCACTTGAGGAGGCAGTCTGTCTCTTAGCAGAGCTCCAGCCCTGTGCTGCCAGATCCTTCAGAGCCTGCAGACCAAGAACGTTTAAGTCTGCTGAAGCTGCGCCCACAGCCACCCCTTCCCCCAGGTGCTCTGTCCCAAGGAGATGGGAGTTTTATCTATAAGCCCCTGAATGGGGCTGCATTTTTTCTTTTAGAGAAGCTCTGCCCAGAGAGGAGGAATCTAGAGAGGCAGTCTAGCTACAGTGGCTTTGCCGAGCTGTGGTGAGCTCCGCCGAGTTTTACCTTCCTGGTGGCTTTGTTCACCGTGAGGGGAAAACCGCCTACTCAAACCTCAGTAATCACGGATGCCTCTGGGGTCTTTTTTATAAGGACACTAATCTCAATCATGAGAAATCCATTTTCATTACTCATCACCTACTTCCTATACAATCAACCTGGGGTTTAGGACTTCAATGTATGAATTTGGAGAGAAAACAAACATTCAAATTATAGCAATAATTTATGATGATATATCAGCTGTAATCTTATTGAGCTTCTCTTGCATGTAAAATGCCGTTTTTCTCTTTCTGCTTCCAAGATATTTTGTGTCTATCAATTGTTTCATTATAACATGTCTTGCTGTGGAACACTCAGTGTTTAACCTATATGGAATTTGTTAAACTTTTTGAATGTCTACGTCATTTTTAATTAAATTTGAAAGTTTCAGGAGGTATTTCTTAAAATATTTACTCTGCTCGTTTTTCTCCTCTCTTTCTTGTACTCACATTACATGTATATTAATAAGCCCAATGTTGTCCCACATTTCTCTAAGGGTGTGTTTATTTTTATTTACTTATTTTTCTCTACCAACGTATCTCCAAGTTTCCTGATTCTCACTCAACAAGTTCTAATATACTGTTGAACTTCGTTAGTAATTTGTAAACACATTTTATTTTTAGAGATGTTTAAGTTTCACAGAAAAATTGAGTAGAAAGACCATAGATTTTCTATATACCACTTGCCTCCACACATGCATAGCCTCCCACATTATCAGTATCCTTTACAAGGGTAATACATTTGTTACAATTGATACATTTACATTGACAGTATCATCACACAGAGTTCATAGTTTATATTAGAGTTTATTCATTGTGCTGTACATTCTATGGGTTTGGGCCGATTTGTAAAGACATGTATCCACCATTATGGTATTATACATAACAAATTAATGGCCTTAAGATTCCTGCGTGCCCAACCTATTTATCCCTCACTTCCTGCTAACCCCTGACAATCACTAAACTTTTTTCTATCTCCATGGTTTTGCCATTTCCATAATGTCATATAGTTGAAGTCATACAATATGTAGGCTTTTCAGATTTACTTACTTCACTTAGTAATGTATTTTTGAGTTTCCTCAATGTATTTTCTTGGATTGAGAGTTTATTTTTAGTAATAGATGATATTTTATTATCTAGATGTACCATAATTTATCTACTCACTTACTGGAATATATCTTGATTAATTCTACATTTTGGCAATTATGAAAAAAGTTGCTATGAACATCTGTGTGTAGGTTTTTGTGTGGACATAGTTTTCAGCTCCTTTGGATAAATACCAAGAAGCATGATTGCTGGATCATATGGTAGGAATATATTTAGTTTTGTAAGAAACTGCCAAGCTATTCTCCAAAGTGCCATATAATTTTGCATTTCTATCAGCAGTGAGTGAGATTTCTTGTTGCTACACATCTTCACCAGCATTTTTGATATTGTCAGTGGTCTTAACATTAGCCATCCTAACAGGTGTGTATTGGTGTCTCATGATTGTTTTAATCTGCCTGTTCATAATTATATATGATGTAATCATATATACTTATTTGACATTTGTATATCTTCTTTGTTGGGGACTCTGTTAAGGTCTTTGGCCCATTTTTAAAATTAGGTTTTTAATTTTCTTATTATTGAGTTTTAAGAATTCTTTGTGCACTTTGAATAGCAGTTCTTTAGGTATGTCTTTTGTACATATTTTATTCCAGCCTGTGGCTTCTCTTTTCATTCTCTTAACAGTGTCTTTCAAAAACCAGAAACTTTAATTTTACTGCAATTCAATTTATCAATTATTTCATGGGGCCAGATGCAGTGTCTCACGCCTGTAATCCCAGCACTTTTGGGGGCTGAGGCAGCTGGACCACTTGAGGTTATAATTCAAGACCAGCCTGGCCAACATAGTGAAACCCAGTTTCTACCGAAAATACAAAAATTAGCCAGGTGTGGTGGTGCATGCTTGTAATCCCAGCTACTTGAGAGGCTGAAGTGGGAGAAGTGCTTGAACCCAGGAGGCAGAGGTTACAGTGAGCCAAGATTGCACCACTGCACTCCAGCATGAACGACAGAGTGAAATTCTGTCCCAAAAAAATATTTTATGGATTCTGAATTTGATGTTGTATCTGAAATGTCATTGACAGTGGGTACAGTAGTTTATACCTGTAATCCCAGAAACTCAGGAGGCTGAGGCAAGAGGAATGGAACATTTGAGGCCAGGAGTTAGAGACCAGCCTGGGCAGTGTAATGAGACCTTGTCTCTTTAAAACTAAACAAAATTTCCAGGTGCAACACACTTTTAGTCCCAGATATTTGGGTGACTGAGGCAGGAGGATCACTTGAGCCAAAGAATAGAGGCTACAGTGAGCTATGATCATGCCACTGCACTCCAGCTTGAATGACAGAGAGAGAGAGAGAGAGACCCTGTCTCACTAACAAAAGAAAGCCATTGCCAACCCAAGGTCATCTAGATTTTCTCCTCTATTAATTTTATGCTTTCATGCAGATAGTCATTCTAGCACAGCACCGCAGCACCATTTGTTGAAAAAGTTATTTTTTTCATTGTCTTCCCTTGCTACTTTGTCAAAAATCCGTTCATAATATTTATATGGGTTTATTTTTGGGCTTTCCATTCTGCTCCATTGATCTATGTGTATTTTTTTTTTCAAATAACACACTGCCTTGAAAACTGAAGTTTTATAGTAAGTCTTAAACTTGGGTAGTATCAGTGCTCCAACTTTGTTCTTCTTCAATATTGTGCTGGCTTTTCTGCATCTTTTGCCTCTCCAAATACACTTCAAACCAGTTTGTCAATAACTACTATATAACTTGCCAGAATTTTGATTGGAATTGCATTGAATCTATAGATCAAAGTATAAAGAACTTAAAGCTGGACGGTATTGTGTATTCCTGTCCACGAACATGGAATATATATCTACTTATTTATTTATTTATTTTTCTTTTATTTATTTCTTCAGTTTTGTAGGTTCCTTCAGATATATTTTGAACACATTTTCTTAGATTTATACCAAGGTACTTAGTTTTGGGGGCTGCTAATGAAAATGGTATTGCATTTTAAATTTCAAATTTTGCTTGTTCATTGATGTTATATAAAAAAGTGATTGACTTGCATATATTAACCTTATATCCTGCAACCTTGCTATAATCACTTATTTGTTACTCCAGTTTTTTTGTTGATTATTTGTAATATTCTACACAGATAATCAAGTCATCTGCTAATAAAGACTGTTTATTTTTTCCTCCTCCAATCTATATACATTTTAATTTTTCCTTATCTTATTGCATTAGCTCGGATTATTAAAACAATGTTGAAGAGTGGTGGTGAGGGAGAAAATTCTTGTCTTGTTCCTGATCTTACTGAGAAAGTTAGATTCTCACCATTAAGGCTAATGTTGGCTGTAGATTTTTTTTGTAGATTTTCTTTGTAAAATTAAAGAAGATTCCCCTTATTCCCAGTGTATTGACTTTAAAAATCATAAATGGGTGTTAGATTCATAAAATTTTTTCCTGCATTTATTGATATGATATGACTTTTTTTCTGATGATGTCATATATTACAGTAATTGGTTATAAATTTTGAAACAGCTTTGCATACCTGGGGTAAATTCTACCTGACCATACTGTATATGTTTTTATACATTGTTGTATTCAATTTTCTATTTGTTGAGGATCTTTGCATCTAGGTTTATGAGAGATATTCATCTGCATTTTTTATAACGTCTTTGTCAAGTTTTGGTATTAGGATAATGCTGGCCTCATAGAATGACTTAGAACATAATGTCCATAGTTTGATTTTCTGAAAGAGATTGTAAAGAATTGGTATAAATTATTATTTGAATATTTGATATAATTCACCAGTGAACCTATTTAGGGCTAGGCTTATTTCTGTTTTGATAGGTTAAATATTTATTCAATTTTATTAGTAGATATAGGCTTATTCAGATTGTCTGTTTCTTTCTGTGCGAGTTTGGTAGATTGTGTCTTTCAAACAATTGGTCTATATCATCTAGGTTATCAAATATTTGGTCATAGAGTTATTTGCAGTATTTCCTGATTGTCTTTCTAAAGTATATGAGATTGGTAATGATGCCCCCATTTCATTTCTCATATTGGTAATTTCTGTCCTTCCTCTTTTTTAATAGTTACCTTAGCTAGAGGCTTATCAATTTTATTGATCCTTTCAAAGAACCAGCTTTTGGTTTCATTGATTTTCTGCATTAATTTACTATTTTCAATTTCATTGAATTCTACTCTGATATTTTCTTTTCTTCTGCTTTCTTAAAAATTATTCCTTTTTAAAACCAATTTTCTAATGTAGATTTTTAGATTATTGATTTTAGACCTTTTATATTCTAATATCTGCATTCCCTGCTATAAGTTTCCCATAAAGCACTGCATCCCACACATTTTGATAATTTGTGTTTTTATCTGCTTGTAGTTCAACATATTTTACATTTTTTCTTAAGTTTCTTCTTTGACCCATATGCCATTTAGATATGTGTTGTCTAATCATCAAGTATTTTGGAATTTTTATTACTTTCTCTCTATTATTGATTTCAAGTTTAATTCCATGTAATATGACAACAGACTGTATGATTTCTTCTTTTAAACTCGTGTTTTATGAATCAGAATGTGGTCTATCTTGGTGAATTTTCCATATTATATTGAGAAAATGTGTATTTTGCTGTTGTTGGATGAAGTAGTCTACAGGTGCTCAGAATATCCAGCTGATTGATGGCACTTTTGAGTTCTACTATGTCTTTAATAATATTCTGCATGCTGTATCTATCCATTTCAGAGGAAGGAGTGTAGAAGTCTCCTACTGTAATAGTGAAGTCAACTATTTCTCCTTGGTGTTTTATCATTTTTTGCTCTACATATTTTAACCTTATCTTGTCACTGATATACTCATTAGTAATTTCTATGTCTTCGTTGAGAATTATTCCCTTTAATCATTATTATGTATATCTCTATCCTTGATAATTGTCTTTGTTCTGAAGTTTGCTCTGTTGCAAATTAATATAGCAATTTTCCCTTTATTTTGATTAGTGCTAGTATTTATCTATCCATTTACTTTTAATAAATATGTATCCTTATATATTGTTGTTGCACTTATTATTTTTAACCAATTCTTATTTGTTAGGTCATTTAATAAAAATCATAAAAGTTCATTTTAATTTAACCTGCATTGTTGCGGGAAGTCAGAGACCCCGAATGGAGGGACTGGCTGAAGCCATGGCAGAAGAACATAAATTGTGAAGATTTCATGGGCATTTATTAGTTCCCCAAATTTATACTTTTATAATTTCTTACGCCTGTCTTTACTGCAATCTCTGAACATAAATTGTGAAGATTTCATGGACATTTATCACTTCCCCAATCAATACTCTTGTGATTTCCTATGTCTGTCTTTTGTTTAATCTCTTAATCCTGTCATCTTCATAAGCTGAGGATGTATGTCGCTTCAGTACCCTGTGATGATTGCATTAACTGCACAAATTGTTTCTAAGCATGTGTGTTTAAACATTATGAAATCTGGGCACCTTGAAAAAAGAACAGGATAACAGCGATGTTCAGGGAACAAGGGAGATAACCATTAGGTCTGGCTGCCTGAGAGCCAGGCAGAACAGAGCCATATTTCTCTTCTTTCAAAAGCAAATAGGAGAAATATCGCTGAATTCTTTTTCTCAGCAAGGAACAGCTCTGAGAAAGAGAATGCATTCCTAGGGGTAGGTCTCTGAAATGGCCGCTCTGGGAATGTCTGTCTTTTTTAGGATATTTAGGATATGTGCTGCCAAAGCGAGCACGGAATGTCTGTCGTTTATAGTTGCTGATAAGGGATGAAATAAGCCCTGGTCTCCCGTAGCGCTCCCAGGCCTATTAGGATGAGGAAATTTCTGCCTAGTAAATTTTTAGTCAGACCGGTTGTCTGCTCTCAAACCCTGTCTCCTGATAAGATGTTATCAATGGTAATGCGTGCCCGAAACTTCATTAGCAATTTTAATTTCGCCCTGGTCCTGTGATCTCGCCCTGCCTCCATGTGCCTTGTAATATTTTATTACCTTGTGAAGCATGTGATCTCTGTGACCCACACCCTATTTGTACACTCCCTCTCCTTTGAAAATCACTAATAAAAACTTGCTGGTTTTGTGGCTTGGGGGTCATCACGGAACCTGCTGACATGTGATGTCTCCCCCGGATACCCAGCTTTAAAATTTCTCTCTTTTGTACTCTTTCCCTTTATTTCTCAGACTGGCCAACACTTAGGGAAATAGAAAAGAACCTATGTGAACATACAATGAATTATCAGGGGCGGTTCCCCCAATACTTCATTTATTAATCTATTATGACATTCTTTATTTCTTCATGTAGATCTGAGTTTCTGACCTATATCATTTTCTTTCTCTCTAAAAATCTTTCTGTAACATTGCTTGCAAGGCAGGTCTATGGGCGAAAAAAAAACTATTATTTTTTTCTTTTTATCCAACCTTTGATTTCTGCTTTACTTATGAAGAATAATTTTGCAGGGTACCAAATTTTCTAGCTTAGTGTTTTTTTTTTTCTCTTAACACTTTAAATATTTCACTGCACTCTCTTCTTTCTTGTAATGGTTTTAAAGTGAAGTCAGATCTAATTTTTATATTTACTTCTCTGTAGGTAAGTGTCTTTCTTCCCCCTCTTACTTTTTTCAATATTTTTTCTTTATCTTTGATTTTCTGTATCTTAAACATTTTATGCCTATGTTGGGCAAGGACTTCATGTCTAAAACACCAAAAGTAATGGCAACAAAAGCCAAAATTGACAAATGGGATCTAATTAAACTAAAGAGCTTCTGCACAGCAAAAGAAACTATGATGAGTTAATGGATGCCACACACCAACATGGCGCATGTATACATATGTAACAAACCTGCACGTTGTGCACATGTACCCTAGAACTTAAAGTACAATAGTAATAAAAAAACCTTATGCCTATGTATATTTTTTTGTTTCCTCAGGCAGTTATCTTGTTTGGTAATCTCTGAGCTTCTTGAATCTGTGGTTTGGTGTCTGACATTAATTTGGAAAAATTTTTACTCATTATTGTTTTAAACATTTCTTCTTTTTCTCCCTCTCTTTTTTCTTCTGGTGTATTTTCATCACATATAAGTTACACCTCTTGTAATTGTTCCACAGTTCATGAATACATTTTTCTGTTTTATTCTCTTTTTTCTGTTTGCTTTTCAATTTTGGAGGTTTCTTGTGAAATCTGCCTAAGTTCAGAGATTGTGTTTTCAGTTGTATCTAGTCTAATAAGAAACTCATTAAAGGATCAAAGGCACTCTTCATTTCTGTTACTTTTAAAAAATTTCTGCTATTTATTTTTGGGACTGTCTTAGGATTTCTATATTTCTGCTTACATTGTTCATTTGTTCTTTCCACTGTCTATGTCTACATCATCCTTTAGGTCCCTTAGCATGTTAATCATAGTAGTTTTATATTCTTGATCTGACAATTTCAACATCCCTGCCATATCTGAGTCTGAGACTGCCATTTGTTCTTTTTAACTGTGTTTTGGCCTCTTTGTATGTCTTGTAATGTTTTCTTAATAGCCATGCTCTGATTAAACTCTATAAGTATAGGCTTTGGTTGATACTTTTTCCTGAGGGCAGGCCTTGTTAGGAAGAACACAATGCTCTAGTGTATTTCAAAATGGTTCCCTTCCCCTCCCTCTGTCAGAAGCATGAGTGAAATTTTTCTCTGATATTCACTCTGACCAACAGGTCGAGTTCCTTGAGGTAAACCTCACAAAAGTATAGAGTTCTTCCGCGACTGGATCCCCTTAGAGTTTTGCGATTCAGAGTTGTTCATGCTGAGCCACCAACAATTTGCCAATTACATTTTAGGGGTTTCCAACACAGCACTTTTCCCCATTGAGTATCTTGCTCTGGCAAGTTGTGACTCTGTGTATTTACCTCTTTGTCTCTATAATTTTGGGACAGTGGTTTGTCCTGTGACCTTACTTCTCTCATGAACCTAAGAAGAGTTCTTTTTTTTAGTTTTCTACTTGTTGTTAGTACAAATTAGCAACTTCTTAGCTTCTAATTTGTGGACCAGAAACTGGAAGTTCCTAGTGATTATTTTTAAAGAAATTCATTATTGTACTTATAAGCTTCAGGATTTCCATGCTTTTAAAATAATTCTTACATTTTTATTTATAATCTTTAATTGATGAGACAAAAAAATTTTCTTTAATTATTTTAACATGGATTCTTTCAGATATTTCAGCATATTTATAATAGCTGTTTTGAAATAATTGTTTGCTGTATCTTACATCTGTGTACCATGAAAGTGAGCTTTTTTGCCAGCATTTTAACACTCTGTGTGTCAAACTTTCTGCTTTCTTTAAACTGATTATCTTTTTAAATAGGAAATGGAACATTTAAATATTAATAATATATTGTGGTGATTTTGGATCCTAACTACTCATTCCTGGGACTTTATGTCACTGCTTGCTCTTTTGCTTATTTTTTTAATGAATTGAATATAATAATGCAGTAAAATCTGTTTCCCCATAATGTGAAACCTCTGGTGTTTACAGCCTTAAGCACGCACACGAGTCTTCCTGACCACCACTGATGACTTTGGTCCTAGCCAGCCTCTCTTTGACTATCTTTTCCTGATATCCCTGTTAAGCTTTTGGTTAACCTGGAAATACTGGCATCACATCCAGGTGCTGGCTCTCACTAATTGTTAGTTGTTTGCTATATTGTGTCCAACAACTCCTTAGGGGCATGTATTAGTCTATAGTTTGATCCATTTAAAGTTAGCTTCTTGGCAGGGATCAGGTATTTCAGTTTTTGAAAACTTCTCTCACTCCCCACCAGCAGAACATCTATGTTATAGAGCAGTAACTCTGGTAGGTGGAAATTGAAGCTGGTGCTACCACTGAGCTATGGCCACCACCCACATGGATCTTCTAGAGATCACATCTGGGAAGGATAAGATATTCCATAGCTCATAAATCTCCCCCGAATAACTCTTACATCCTTGAAACCTGGCAGATGTGCCAGGTTCCATTTCATTGCCAAGCCCACCAGAGCAGGTCTTCTACAACACTGTGCTGTATGGGAAAATGGGACTTCACTCTTCACCAGCTGACTTGTCCAGGTACTTCCCATGTATCAGGAGGTGGGGGTGGGGCAATGAGTGCTGCTTAGCTGGTGCCACCCACTAAATATAGGCCTTCTACAGCACAGAGCTGTAAAAAAAAAAAATGGCATCCTATGATGTTCAACAGCTTCTGAAATAGAATAGCTCTTCTATGCCAGGCATCCACGGGAGAAGGGAACTGTCACATAGCTGACAAACCTGCAGAATCAGTTTTTTCAAAATGCAGAGCCTTGTGTGCATGGGTGCAGTCTCTAGCTTGAATGTCATAGAATCTCACTGTTTTTGTTTAGTTTCCATATATTTTGTTGAATAAATGCCCCTCAGTTGGTTGTAAGTCCTTTGATCCAAGCTCTGAAAATTTTGAAAATTTGCGTTTGGTAAGTTTAATCAGCCTAATAGCTGTCTTTCTGGGTAAAAATTTTTCTGGGCTCCTCACATTGCCACCCTTCCAGAAGTCTGTAAAGTTTATTGAAAATAGCAATAGATGAGGTGCATATGAAAAACTTTTAGATTTTTAAACATACATCACACACACACACACACACACACACACACACACACACACACACACACACACACACACAGTGTTCCATAGGCAAATCAGTCTGGAAACCTCTGTATTAAAAGAATCCAGCATTTTTTTAAAATGTAAAAACAATAGATTACCTCAGAGTCATGCTATGCTTATGTACATTTCTGAATCTCCAGTACAATGATGCAGTATGCATTTTGTCCCAAATTTAAGTGACTAATAAACTATTTTGTTTTGTTTTGTTTGTGTTTTTGTTCATTTGCTTATTTACTTGTTTTTCACTGGACATTTGTCAAGACTTATGTTATTGAGAATACCCTTTGAAAAGCCCCAATTTAACAAATTACCCTTTAAACCAATACTTTCACCTTGCTCTTTCCAATACCTGGTGGACAATTTATTCTGGTAACTGTGTTATTTTCTATAGAACGCATGGATTGCCTAATTCTATATATCCAGAGTATATATGAACACCTGGGGAAGTTCAGGGTGTTGCTAAAGTACTATTTGTCAAACGGAATTTATGGTGAAACTTGAAAGTGCCCATCTGAATTTCCAAATGTCAAATACCAAGGACACATGGTGATAAATGAACACAAAACTCCATTGTCAGACAAAGGGGACTATCAGGAATTGCCAGCTAAGTCATAAGCCAGGTCATTCTGAGTACTAACACAAAATCATGGAAGGGTTTATCTCCATATAAGGACCACAAGAGCTCCATTTCCAGAATTAATATGCTCATAAATTTGTTTAAACTTCAGAGTCTCAACAAATTTCTGAATAGCTAAAATAGGTTTCTGTTTATTAACAATATTTAAGAATAACTTTTTTAAATGAAAGAGTATGAATTTTAAGAATAAAAGAAAAAATATAGGTTCATTTATTACACTGCCATCACCAGTAGTTGTGAATATTGATAATTGTTTATCTTACTTGAACCTCAGTTTCCTTATCTATAAACTGAGCATCATGATACTTATTAGGATTGCTTTGAAATATAAAGATAATATAAGGATAATCAAAAGCTTGGCAGATAGCATAACTACTATCTATTAACCCCAGCATTTCAGCCTCTTTCAATGTAGCTAATGATATATTTTGTACCAAATTTCAACATGTTTGTTTTAGGCAGCACAAATTTAACACATTCTTCATAACTAACATAATGTCTGGAATTTAGTGAGGATTAATAAAAGTTTATTAAATTTACAGACAGGTACAAATGGAAATAAACATTTGTTTAATGCCTATAGTGTACCAGGTATTCTACATAAGTTATTTTCTAGAGTTTAATCATCACAACAATTCTGTCAGCACTATTATCTCTATTTAATAGATGAGAAAATAAAGGTTCAGAAATTTTATTTATTTTCTAGTACTTATCTAGTAAGGGGTGGAGCCAATATGTAAGTCTACATAACTGCAAATCTTACATTTCTTCCAACATGCCAGGCTGCCTAGGGACTATTTAATAAATTTGGGCACTTTTCCTACACCCAAATTATGCACATCTGGCCAGGATATTATTTATGTTATAATATAATTTAAAAATGCAAAACTCCAATAGCATTTTGCCAATATGGCTATGGAATTTCCAGGTATTCTTGATAAACATTTAGTATATTCCTAAATGGGAGAATGCCCTGGCAGGTAAATTTTCTAAAAAATAGTATAGTAAAATCTAAACATCTAGCATCTTATGGGTCTACTCCCATTAAGTGAATACTACCTTAATATGAATTTAGAGTATGAATATCACATTAAAGGAAAAAGATATGAAAACACCATGTAAATTTACATTAAAGAACTTTCTTCTGTCAGATAAAAGATATATTTTAAAAATTTCAGTAGGAATAAAAAAGAGTAGGCTTCTATAGAATATCTACACCAAAAGCAGAAAACACAAGTGTGAAGTCTCTGGAATATCCCTCAGTATAGCTGGGAAGAATGAAAAATATCTCAAATAAAGAAGCATGTTATAAGTACAGCCAGCGTAGAGGAAACCAAAGATGAGTTTCTCTCCTTTAAGTTAACTGGATAAGAAATTAACAGCTGAAAATTAATATGTTCTCTCTGATGAAATGGCTAGAGATAAAGAGCACTATGCTTTAGAAGTGGCTGAAAGTAGAGATTTTTAGGTTTTAGGTGCCAAAACAGTGTTAGAAGCAGTAAACAGAGCTGAGAATAGTAAAGCACACTACAAATGGAAAAGTTGAGTGTAAACATAGAATTGAGGTAACTAATGATAAAAAAATTAAATCATGTGATAATAACAGGGAAGATGTACATATATCTTAAAAATTGCTTCAAATGTTAAGTTTCCAAAGAAATGTTTAGTAAAAATATCAGAGAATTTGATTTACTTGTATTCTTATCATTAATGTCATCACAGTATTAATCTTCAAGAAAAAAGTTATATTTAAATGTAGACTTACATTTTAATTTCAACTCTCAGTTCTCACTCTGATATAACTTGTCTGTGCCCCCACCCAAATCTCACCTTGAATTGTAGCTCCCATAATTCCCTCATGTTATGGGAGGGACCCAGTGGGAGATAATTGAATCACAAGGGCGGTTTCACCCATACTGTTCTTGTGGTAGTGAATAAGTCTCACAAGATCTGATGATTTTATAAGGGGAAACGCCTTTTGCTTGGCTCTCACGCTCTTCTCTTGTCTGCTGCCATGTGAGACATGCCTTTCACCTTCTGCCATGATTGTGAGGCCACGCCAGGCACGTGGAACTGTGAGTCCATTAAACCTACTTGTTTTGTAAATTGCCAAGTCTTGGATATGTCTTTATCAGCAGCATAAAAACGAACTAATTCAGTAAATTGGTACCAGTAGAGTAGGACTCTGCTGAAAAGATGTCTGAAAATGTGGAAGCAACTTTGGAACTGGGTAACAGGCAGAGGCTGGAACATTTTGTGGGGGCTCAGAAGAAGGCAGGAAAATTTGGAACTCCCTAGAGACTTTTTGAATGGCTTTGACCAAAATCCTGATAATGACATGGACAATGAAATCTGGGCTAAAAAAGTCTTAGATGGAGATGAGAATCTTGTTGGGAAATGGAATAAAGTTTACTCTTGTTATGTTTTAGCAGAGACTGGTACCATTTTTCCCCTGCCCTAGAGATTTGTGGAACTTGGAACTTGAGAGAGATGATTTAGGGTATCTGGTGGAAGAAATTTCTAAGCAGCAAAGCATTCAAGAGATGACTTGGGTTCTGTTAAAGGCATTCAATTTTAAAAGTGAAACAGCATAAAAGGTCAGAAAATTTATAGCCTGACAATGTAATAAAAAGAAAATCCTGTTTTCTGAGGATAAATTCAAGCTGGCTGCAAAAATTTGCATAAGTAATGAGGATCTGAATGTTAGTCACCAAGACAATGGGGAAAATATCTCTGCGGTACATCAGAGACGTTTTCAGCAGTCCCTCTTATCACACGGCCAGAGGCCTAGGAGGAAAAAATGATTTCCTGGGCTGGATCCAGGGTGTCTTTGATGTGTGCAGTCTAGGGACTTGGTGCCCTGGTCTCAGCCACTCCAGCTGTGACTAAAAGGAACCAGGGTAGAGAACTCAGGCCATGGCTTCAGAGTGTGCAAGCCCCAAGCCATGGCATCTTCCATTTGATGTTGAGCCTGCCAATACACAGATGTGATGAATTGATGTTTGGGAACCTCTTCCCATATTTCAGAGGATGTGTGGAAATGACTGGATGTCCAGACAGAAGTTTGCTGCAGAAGTAGGGCACTCATGGAGAACCTCTGCTAGGGCAGTCCATAAGGGAAATGGGGGGTGGGTGCCCCCAAACAGAGTCCACACTGGGGCAGTGCCTATTGGAGCTGTGAGAAGAGAGCCACCATCCTCCAGATCCCAGAATGGTAGATCTACCAACAGCTTACACAATGCACCTGGAAAAACCACAGACACTCAATGCCAGCCCATGAAAGCAGCCACAAAGTCAAAGGGACAGAACTTCCCAAGACCATGGGAACCCAACTCTTGCATCAGCATGACCCAGATGTTAGACTTGGGGTCAAAGAAGGTCATCTTGGAACTTTAAAATTTGACTGCCTTTCTGGATTTAGGACTTTCGTGGGGCTTTTAACTCCTTTGTTTTGGACAATTTCTCCCATTTGGAATGGCTGTAACCCCATTGTATCTAGGCAGTAACTAACTTGCTTTTGATTCTACAGGCTCATAGTCAGAAGGAACTTTTCTGGTCTCAGATGAGACTTTGGACTGTGGACTTGAGTTAATGCTAAAATGAGTTATGACTTTGGGGTATTGTTGGGAAGGCATGATTAGGTTTGAAATGTGAGGACATGAGATATGGGAGGGGCCAGGTGTGGAACAATATGGTTTGGCTGTGTCCCCACCTAAATCTCATTTTGAACTGTAGCTCCTATAATTCCCCCATGTTGTGGGAGGGACCCAGTAGGAGAAAATGGAATTATGGGGGTAATTTCTCCCATATAGTTCTTGTGGTAGTAAATAAGTCTCACAAGATCTGATGGGTTTATCAGGGGTTTCTGTTTTTGCTTCTCTCTCATTTCTCTCTTGCTGCCACCATATAAGAAGTGCCTTTTACCTTTCACCTCCCACCATGACTCTGAGGCCTCCCCAGCCATTTGGAACTGTAAGTCCAATTAAACCTCTTTATCTTGCCAGTCTTGGGTATGTCTTTATCGGCAGCATGAAAATGGACTAATACACACTCTCTGGAAAAAAGACCTTAATTATCTGACTAGCAATTTATAATGTAAGCCTCCACAGTTCACCTGGTATCAGATACCTGTGAAGGAACAGCAAAACGACCTATAAAATGGATCCTTTAATTATGCTTTAGTATCTGCATAATGGCAAATGTCACTAAACAATGGGTAAACAATGGGTAAAAACACTTATATGAGTCTGGAAACAAAAGCAATCTTGAATGACAAATATATTGTCTTAGAAGTTGTTTCTAAATTAATTTAACTAAATAATGATGTATTTGTTGGTTCTTATGCTGCTATAAAGATACTGCCCAAGACTGGATAGTTTATCAACAAAAGAGATTTAATTGACTCACAGTTCCACATGGCTGGGGAGGCCTCAGGAAACTTACAGTCATGGCAGAAGGGGAAACAGGAACGTCTTACGTGGCAGCAGGCAAGAGAGAGAATGTGAGAGTGCAGCAAAAACTACCATTTATAAAACCATCAGATCTCATGATAATTCACTCACTATCAGAAGAACAGTATGAGGGAAACTGCCCCCATAATCTAATGACTTCCCACCAAGTCTCTCCCTCAACACCTGGGGATGAGAATTCAAGATAAGATTTGGGTGGAGACACAAAGCCTAACCATATCCAGTGGTAAACTTAAATGTGTATCTCTATAAATAAACACAGACACACACATATATATATATGAAATGTACTGTATTTTTATATATACAATTATACAATTCCAGTAATGCCATTTATTGGAAGCTTTACAGAAGACCTAATGTGTCTGATTGATGGAACTCATTTAGCATCCCAAATATTCATAAGATAGCCTTTTTGTATTTGAAATGCATTTTCAGTGAATAATTATAATGTTTTATAAGTTATGTGTTTTAGGGAAATCTATTCTTCTCTGTTTTATTTAGAACAAGCCTAATTTATCAGCACATGTGCGATCCGGGAGGGGCAAAAAGAGTGCCTTGAAAGCATTAACTAATGTAAATTGCATGTCTATCCAAGCGGTACTGCATTTTATGTCTTTTGATGAATATATGTTATGAACTAAGAATATGAAAAGCTATGATTTATGAAGGCTTTCTTACAACATCCTCAAGAAATGATAGTTATTCCAAGATACATGCACCAGATGGTACATTATAAAATAAATTGTTAGTATTAAACCAGTGTTGTGTGCAATAAGTTTGTTCACAATTAAAATGCATAGTGACTAATTTTTTGAAAAAGCTTGTTTTCAGAACTCTAGGTAATATGCCGCTAAATTTCATGATGCTTTCTATGTATGTTTTACTCTTAAGCTTACTCACTGAGTTGTAGTTAATTTGAAAAGATGCTCTGGACAAAGTGTGTGTGAATCTGGGTTCTTAAGGCAGAGATCAATGATGCTTTGTTTAGATTTGCTATTTCCTGACTTCCTCCTCACTGATCAAAGATGAATAGACATGACAGTGCTTCTTGTAATGCATTCAAATTTTATCTGTCAGTACTCTTAATATGTAAAAAAATCAAAGGTTTTATGTCTTCTTCCTATAAATGAATGACATGTCTTTAATTATTAATTAATTAAGTCCTTACAATAAGGAACTCTTCAGACAGATGTGATGGCATTTTTTTTCCCACAACAATCCATAAAACACCATGCTATGGTTTCTCTCTTATATACAAAATACAATTAGAAAAATTGAGACATTTTACAGACAATTGTTAATCTCCACATATTATGGTTTAATTCCTTTTTCTGATTATGCCAAATCAGAGCATTTTAGAATCCAGGGACAGATATACCTTGTCTCCTTCCAAGTCAGTAGTTGTAATATATCTGCATTCAATTATGCAACATTTCAAAATTTTTTTGCTATTTCTAAAAGTAAAATCAGCATATTTGAGGTAACAGATGTCAGAAATTATCAAGGCCATTATAAACTAATTATTTACCCAAATATCATCTTAAAGACAAAGTATTCAGAAATAATTATGGCTTGCTATAATACTCATTGCAGCCAATAGAAATTTATTTGAGGCCCAAAAACAAGTTTTTTTTTTTAATTCACCCTGCTGCCCCACTTAACATTGAATCAGACAGTGAGACACCTACTTCCAGCTGCATGAAAAATGAAAATGTAGAAAATTCTGTTGACTTATTGTTCTAACATCCCCTAAAAATCTTTCACTGAAACTTGTTCAACAATCTAGAAGAATGGTGTAATAAAAATTACTAAGCAACATAATCACATTAGCTTCTTCACCTTCAAGATTTAGAAATCTTACACATTTCACCGTTTTCAAAGCAGGTATACTAATGCAATTTAGTTTACATGTTCACTAATACAACTTGAATTTATTTATCTTAAGATTCTAGTGGTTTACAATAAATAGTCTATACTTTTTAGGCATGATAGTCTGGAGGCAGGATGCTAGACATGTATGAAAGAAATAGCTTTAGAACATGTGGAAAAAAGCAATGAAAACAACAAAAAGAAAGTTATACCAAGTCCTTTATGGCCAAAAAGGCACCTGTGAGGGTTATATTCTGTTTTATTCCATAATACATAGGTTCCATTTTGAATGCTAGCTTCAACTGATTGACCATGTGTAGTGCCATGCTGAAAAATAATCTTTAGCTATGTGAGGGCTCATCAGGAAAGGCTATCATGAAAAAATACTATCTGACATGGTACAGGAAGGGATAGCAACCTACCTGTATAAGCAATTTGTCACTCCGGCAATAGAAAACACATTCCTACTTCTAATAGTCCCTGGTTGAAGGAGAATCATTCAAGTAAACAAAGAAATAGTCAACAAGGAAGGGCAAAAAGAATTAAGAATATAGACAACTGAAAAATGTACAACTTTATTCCCTGTAACCCCCTCAAAACTTAAAAATGCTTCTCCCTAAATACCCCACCTGAGTAGATTTACAGTTGTTTTTTATCTTTTTGAAACTTAAACTAATTAGGAAAAACAAAACTATGCTTTGTTATTCAGAAAAATAATTGTAGTAAATGACTGCATTTTATATTTTTGTCAACTCATTATTTTTCAAGTGTGCTAAATATATATATTTTAAACCTAGATGAAAAAAACTCTTTATAAAATGCTGTTTTACTTATTTGCAGCATTGCTCATATAAAAAATTAATTTTGTGATGTTTAAAATTGAGAAATGTCCACCAGCCTTCTGTGATCTCTGAGCCACCTGGGTTTTTCCTACAAGAGACAGAGCTTGCTTAGGGGTGGTAAACTTGTCTGCCTATGGTGAATATTCATATTAGATTTTATTCAAATTGATTGGCCACAATTTAGTGAACGTATGTTCTCCTGCAAAGCTGTTTTTCCCTTCCCTGAGATAACCATAAAAGGACCAAAAAAAGGTGGCAGGAGAATAGATATATAATAGATTTTATTATCACTGGTCTGACAGTAGCAGCTGTCACATGAAGCTAGGTTTGCCAAATAATAATATATATTCATCATCACTAATGATCAGGAAAATACAAATCAGAACAACAGTAAGATATTAACTTGTTCTTGTTAGGAATCCTATAATCAAGAAAACAAATGATAACAAGTGCTGGTTAAGACATGGAGAAATTGGAATACTTATACATTGTTAGTGGCAATGTAAAATGATGCAGCCACTATGTAAAAGAGTATGGAGATTCCTCAAAAAAATTAAAAATAGAATCAACATATAATTCAGTAATTTTACTTCTTGATATTTGAGATCTTTCAAAATAAGTTGAAAAAAGATCTCAAAGAGATGCCTGAACTCTCATGTTCATTGAAACATTATTCATTATATATATAATCTATACATTCAGTATATAAAACATACATATATTATATATGTACATATTCTATATATAGATGATATATATTATATATGCACGATATATAGTGAATAATGCATACATGAACATGCAGCATTATTCATGCTATATATATATATATATTCTGTACGTATAGATGATACCTTATTTCCCCACACATACACACCTTTCTCTATTTTAAATATATTTCTATAAACTCCAGATAATTCCCTACAATATTCTGCATTGTAATGGTGGTCCTAGATAGTGAAATAAGACAATACAAAATAAAATGGCAAGGGTTGTTAAAAAAAATAAGTAGAACTGTGATTATGTGCAGTTGATATGACCATATACATAGAAAGCAGAAAAGAATCTAGAGATAAAATACCAGAGTTAGTAAGAGGGTTTAGAAAGATTGCTTGATTTAAAACAATATTTTAAAAATCGATTGTTTTGAAGAGACTCTTCTTTCACCATTGTATATTCTTGCCACACTTGTCAAAAATCAGTTAACAATACACACATGGGCTTATTTCTGGGCTCTATATTCTGTTCTATTGATCTATGTATGTATTTTTATGCCAGTATCACATTGTTTTAATTACTGTGCCTTTGTCATATATTCTTAAAATCAAGAAATGTGATGCCTCCAGCTTTCTTTTTTTTCTCAAGATTGTTTTGGCTCTTTGGGTCTCTTGTAGTTCAACATACATTTTAGGATTTTTTTCTATTTCTTTTCATAAAAAATGCCATTCGGATTTTGATAGAGATTGCAATTGAATTTGCAGATTGATTTCAGTAGCACAGACATTTTAACAATAGTACAACTTCAACAAATGGTGTTGAGATAACTGGGAATTCACATGGAAAATAATAAAATTAAAACTTTATCATGCAATATACACAAAAAGCAACTCAAAGTAGAATTAAGACTAAAATGCAAGAGCTGAAACTATATAATTCCTGGAAGAAAACATAAACAAAAGCCTCATGTTACTGATTTTGGCAATTATTTATTGGATATGACACCAAAATCATAAACAACAAAAACAAAAATGGGAAAGTGAGGCTACATCAAACTAAAAGGCCTCTGCAAAGCAAACAATTAACAAAGTAAAAAGGCAATTGATACACACTGATTAAATGGGAGCAAATAATTGCAAATCACATAGCTGATAAGGACTTAATATCCAGGGTAAATAAGAAAGTCCTGCAATGCAATGGTAATAATGATAATAATAATTCAACAAAAATGTCCAAAGGACTTGAATAGACATTTCTCTAAAGACAATATACAAATGGCAAATAGGTATATAAAAGGATATTCAACATCACTTCTCTAATGATCAGGAAAATGCAAATCAAAACAACGAGATATTAACTAGCCCTTGTTAGGAATCCTATAATCAAGAAAATAGCTGGGCTCAGTGGTTCACGCCTGTAATCCCAGCACTTTGGGAGGCCAAAACGGGCAGATCACGAGGTCAGGAGTTCAAGACCAGCCTTGCTTTAGTAGAGACATGGTGAAACCTGTCTCTACTAAAAATACAAAAACTAGCTGGGCGTGGTGGTGTGTCCCTGTAATCCCGGCAACTAGGGAGGCTGAGGGAGGAGAATTGCTTGAACTCGGGAGGCGAGGTTTGCAGTGAGCCAAGATCCTGCCACTGTACTCCAGCCTGGGTAACAGAGTAAGAATCCATCTCAAAATAAATAAATAAAATAAAATAAAAAAATAAAATAAATGATAACAAGTGCTAGTGAAGACATGAAGAAATTTTAATACTTATACATTGTTAGTGGTAATATAAAATGGTTCAGCCACTGTGTAAAAGAGTATGGAGGTTCCTCAAAAGAATTAAAAATAGAATTAACATGTAATTCAATAATTTTACTTCTTGATGTTTGAGATCTTTCAAATTAAATTGAAATCAAGATCTCAAAAAGATATCTGAACTCTCATGTCCACTGAAGCATTATTCATAATAGCCAAGCTATGGAAACAAACTAAGTGCCCGTCTATAGATAAATGTACAAAGAAAACATGGTATACCTATACAATGAAATACTATTCAATCTTTAAAAAGAGAAGACATTTCTATCGCTTGCAACAGTGTAAATGAAACTGAAGAACATTATAACAAGTGAAATAAACCAGATTACAAAATGACACATACTGTATGATTCCATTTATATGAGCTATCTAAAATAGTCAAACTCATAGAAATGAGTAGAATGGTGGTTGCCAGAGATTTGTGGGATAAGGAAATGAGGAGCTGCTGTTCAACAGATACTTAGTTTCAGTCATGCAAGGTCAATAAAATCTAGAGATCTGCTATACAGCATTCTGCCTATAGTAAACAATACTTTGTTGTGCACCTGAAATTTGCTAAAAAAAAATCTCACATTAAATATTCTTGCCACATCAAAAAAAGACAGTGTCAGAACAAGATGTTGGAATAAGAGACTACACCATTCTTCCCCCCACTGGGGAAACACCAAATTTTAGCAGCTATCTGCACACAAAAAAGTACCTCACAAGAAACAAAAACCAGATGAGCAATCACAGTAGCTGATTTTAACTTCCTATTACTAAAAGAGGCATTGATGAAGGCAAGGGAGACCATCTTGAGTTACCCACACCACTCCGCCCTCATCCTTCATTAGCAACCAAGCAACACTGAGAGAGAATTTATGCATTTTGGGGAAGGAGAGCACAGCAACTGGGGGACTTTACATTGAACTCATTGCTGCCTTTTCATAGTGGACAATAAAGCCATGTTGGCCTCAGAGAGTTACCACACATGGAGGGAACATTTGGACCAGCCCTAGCGAAAGGGGAATCACCTAACCCAGTAGTCAGAAATTGAGTTTCTCAGCAAGCCTCGCTATCATGGGCTGAGGTGCTCTAGGTTGCTAGGGAAACATGAAAAGCGGTCTAGGGCACTAGGAATGTAATTCCCAAGCAACTACTAGTGTTAAGTTTGACTTAGAGCCCGTGAACTAGGAACTAGGGTGACATGTGACACCAGCTGCCACAGCTAAGGGATAGCATGTTCCATCCTGCTCCCAATTCTGAGCAGTGCAGCTCATAGCAACAAAAGCAACTACTTCATTCTGCTTAAGGAAAGAAGAGCAAAGAGTAAAGAGGACTTTGTCTTGCATCATAGATACCAGCTGAGCCACAGTAGGAAAGGACACAGGGCATAGTTGTGAGGCCCACTTTCCAGGGCCTGTCTCCCAGATAACATTTCTAGATACAACCTGGGCCAGAAGTAAACCTGCTGCCTTGAAGGGAAGGACCCAATCCTGGCAAGATTTACCTCCTGCTGCATAAAGTGACCATGGGCCCTGAATAATCACTAACAATACCCAGGGAGTACGCTATTGGCCTTGGGCTCTGAGATGTGCTGGCTTTAAGAGAGACGAAGCACATTTCTAGCAGTGGTGGCTATGGTGAAGCGGAATTTCTCATTCCATTTGAGGAAAGCAGAGGGAAGAGTGAAAGGGACTTTGCCTTGCACCCTAGGTACCAACTTCGCCACAGTGGGGTAGAACGACTTGCAGGCACTTGGGGACCCTGAGTCAAAGTTGAGGTGAGTCCCAGGCCTGACAGCATTCACGACAAGCTGACGGAAGAGCCCTTGGGCTTTAAGTGAATATTGGTGGTGGCCTGGCAGAACTTCTTATGGACTGATGGTGATAATGGCCACAAGGAGAAGCTCCTCTGCCTATGACTGGGGGAAGAAAGAGGAGAAAGAACTTTATATTGTGGTTTAAGTGACAGCCTAGCTGCAGTATAATAGAACATCAGGTAAATTGCTAAGGTACTTGACTCCAATCCCTGGTTCCCAGACAGCATGTTTTTGTTTGCAACAGGACACTATTGAGGAAACTGGTTATTTTACCAAGACTTTAACTGGAATAGTATGCTTTCTTGTAAAAAAAATCAAACGACTTATAGAGCCAATGAAAGCACCTTGGAAAAACTGTCCTCATACCTTGTCTACACAGTCCTTGTACAGCGTTCCTGACCTGTGGTAAATAAAGAATGTCACTTTCTGACAGGCCCAGGAGCCTCAAGTTATCTAGGGACCTCAAAAGGAAAGGAATGTACTTAACTCATAGTTATTTGATGGTACAAATCCATGGCTGGGCTTGGCTTTAAAAAACTCTTATCTGGGATTGCTTCTATGGAACAGAGTTTCATCAAAGCCAATTTTAAAAACTATGTAAAAAATAGTCTTGCTGCACTTTATATAAATGACCTGGCCAAGTATAAAAAAGCAAATTGGTTCTACCATGATTTGTCTTTAGTAAAAATGGGAAATTGAAGAGAGAAAACTTATGTTTCAAAAACTTAGTAAACCTGTTGTTAGATTCTAGTCTTGCCTAATGTTTTTCAATGTTTACTGTTTTCTACAGTTTAGGCCAAATTCTAATTTTTCCTGGATACAAGTCTCTAAAATAATGTTTCTATTTTTTCCTTCTTTCTTTTCTTTCTTCCCCATATTTTTAAATTTGAAATCACTGAAAATTAAGCTGTGGCTTCTTAAAGCCCTGTGAACTGAAGCTAGAAAACTTAAAACTTCAAAGGAAAATAACAACAACCTATTCACATAAATAAGCCACTTTTATACCTGCATACTGATGTATGGACGTCAGAATAATGTGGTCTATATTAATTTTCCAGAATTGTTCTTTTGTTTGTTGTTGGGCCAGCAAAGTGGCTCACACCTGTAATCCCAGCACTTTGGGAGGCCAAGGTGGGTGAATCACCTGAGGTCAGGAGTTAGAGTCCAGCCTAACCAATATGGTAAAACCCCATCTCTACTAAAAATACAAAAATTAGCCCAGTGTGTTAGTGTGCACTTGTAATCCCAGGTACTTGGGAGGCTGAGGTGGGAGAATCACTTGAACCCAGGAGTGGGAGGCTGCAGTGAGCCTAGATTGTGCCACTGCACTCCAGCCTGAGTGAGAGAGCGAGGCTCCATCTCAAAAAAAAAAAAAAAAGAAAAAAAGAAAAGAAAGTAAAAGATAATTGAACTATATCCATAAAGTGATAAGGCATAAGAATTATATAATGAATTTGAGGACACAGGGGGAAGGGTGGAAGGGTGTGAGGAATAAAAGACTACACATTAGGTAAAGTGTGCACTGCTCAGGTGAAAGCTGCACCAAAATCTCAGTAATCACCACTAAGAACTTACCTATTTAACCAAATACACGCAGAGTAAAAGCCAAAGTCCTTACAAGATTTATAAAGCCTTACATAATCTGGCTCCTTTATCTCTCTGATTGTCATTTTTTCCACTCTTCTTGCTTTCTCATGTTCAGCAAATGCTGGTAAGGATGTGGAGCAACAGGAACTCTCTTCATCGATGGTGAAAATGCAAAATGTTACAGCCACTTTGGAAGACCTTTTAAAAGTTTCCTAACAATCCAAACATACTCTTACTATACAATTGAGCAATGGTGCTCTGTAGTATTTATCCAAAGGAGTTGAAAACTTTCTTTTCATACAAAAACCTTCCCACGGATATTTGCAGCAACTTTATTCATAATTTCAGAAACTTGGAAGCAACCAAGATGTCCTTCAGTAGGTAAATGAATAAATAAACTGTAGTGTACCCAGACAATGAAATATTGTTCAGTACTAAATAAATGAGGTATTAAGCCATAAAAATGTGTGGAGAAACCTTAAATACATATTACTAAGTGAAAAAAAGCCAATCTGAAAAGGCTCTATGACTTAAACTGTATGACATTCTTGATAAGGAAAAACTGTGAAGACAGTAAAAAGGTAAGTGGTTGCTAGGATTTAGAAAGGAGGGAAGAATGAATAGGTGGAGCCCAGAGAAATTATAGGGGTGTGAGATTATTCTGTATGGTACTATAATAGCGGATGCATTATACATGCAAATTATACATTTGTGCAAACCCTTAGAACACACACTACCAAGAGTAAAGCCTAAGGTAAACCATGAACTTTGAGTAATTATGAGGTTTCCATGTAGGTTTACAATTCAAATGTAAATATACCAGTCTGGTTGGAAATGATGATAGT
The DNA here is from genome assembly GCF_029281585.2 of Gorilla gorilla gorilla. Taxonomy (NCBI): domain Eukaryota; kingdom Metazoa; phylum Chordata; class Mammalia; order Primates; family Hominidae; genus Gorilla; species Gorilla gorilla. The sequence continues at coordinate 133,969,404 of NC_073247.2, forward strand.
GTGGGAAACTGTGCATATGTCAGGGCAGGGATTATATGGGAAATCTGTATATCATCTTCATAATTTTGCTGTGAACCTAAAACTTCTCTAAAAACAGTATTTTATCAAAAGATTAGAAAGCTATACACCAAAATGCATACATCAATCATGTATAGATCGTGTCATTACAAATAATTGTGTGCTTTTTCTGTATTTTTTTTTTTTTTTTTTGAGGCAAGGTCTGGCTCTATTGCCCAGGCTGGAGTGCAGTGGTGCAATCTTGGCTCACTGCAACCTCTGCCCCCAGGGCTCAAGCCATCCTCCCACCTTAGCCTCCCGAGTAGCTGGAACTACAGGTGTGTGCCACCTGGCTAATTTTTGTACTTTTTGTAGAGATGAGGTTTCACCTTGATGCCCGAGCTGGTCTCAATCTCCTGAGCTCAAGAGATCAGCCCACATCAGCCTCTCAAAGTACTGAGATTACAAGTGTGAAACACTGCACTTGGCAGCTTTTCTGTGTTTTCTAATTTTAAAAAATGATTATGAATTACTTTTGTAATTCATACAAAAACCTTTAAATTTTATTTGAGTTAAAAATAGTATAATAGCCTTTTTAGCTGGCAATCTACATGTAATACAGCTAGTTTTCCATTATCAGTCATATTAATAGTAGATTAATATTTTCTCAAATATTTGTTCAAAGTTTTATTAAAGCATTACATGTTCAATCACATCATTTCGCCCAATCCTGGAAATAGGCAATCCCACTCAAATAAGCCTTCATTATATCATGCTGCAGAGAGTTTTCATCATCAGCCTAGTATGTTAAGGACTTTCTGTAGACAAATATATTTCTTAGGATATGTATCATTTTCTTTGTTTAAAGGACAAGTATTTTTATTTTTTTATTTGTTTTACTATTTTTTCTGTTCAACAAGGCTTACTAGGGACGTCTGATGCCAGTTCACAGAAAGAGTAACAAAGATACCAGTGAACAGACAACATCTGAACAGAAAATTGAGGAAAGAGAGTAAAGACCGTTTGGATTGCCCATGGAAAGAAGCTGGAACACAGAAACAAAAATCAGCAAGGGTCTGGAAGAAATCAACTCTAAGGAACTCAGAGCCCTATGGAAAGAATAGGTAGGAGTGCTTCTCTGCTCCTCTCACCCTTCAGACAATCTGCCAGCCACTAAACTGTTGGAGAACCCCTCTTTTCTTGATGACCCAGGGCAACATTATTGGTTACAATCTGAGAACTTCCAGGGGACAGAGAACCAGGTGACCAGCTTGTGCAGGTGTGCCTTTACTCCCTTCAGACCTGAACTGAAACAGCAGGAACTATATTGGTTGTGCACCCATGGTGACACTCAGCTCTCCCTGGGGATTCTCTGCCCTTGAGCCACCACAACATCATATCCCCTGTAAACATACCCCACTACCTGCTCTGACTTTGGCAAGCACAGGGGACTGGTGGGTCCCCTGGGAACTGTGGGACTTGTGGAGATCTAACCCTCAGTGTGGGGTGCCATTAAGGGAGGGAGGAGTACAGTCTACCAAAACATCCCTTGGGACAAAGGAAATGTAGGAATGCAACCAATTACCTAAGGAGGCAGTACTGACACCCAGGAAAAGACATGAAGAGGGGATCATCTACTGATCCTTCCCATACACTGTTACAGATACAGCAGTAGTTCCTCCCAGAAAGCACTCATTGAGTCTTTTTTTTATGCTTTCTATGGTGGCTCCACTACCACTGAAAGTGAGCCCATGCCAGCTTGGGTTTCCATAAAGGATCAGGTACAACTACCCCTCCTTACACAAAGTGGCATGACCTTGGCAACAGAGGACAGACCATGAAGTTTCCTGCTCTGTATTGGGAGGAAAGGCTCTGCTCCAAGCCCTATATTGGTGGTAACCATCAGAGAGACATATCTGTGGCCCACAGCCACACTGAAGCCAGGAACCAAACGATAAAGTATAGCCTTTATAAACTGAAGTTCATGATCCCCACAACAGGGGCAACATGATTTCTTCCCACCAAACCCACAGGGGAAGATGAATTCACTCTGCACCAGCCTGCCTGCCAGCTCTTGCTCTTAAGTGCAATTTACTGAAATGCAGCCACCAAATAAAAAACTGGCTACCAAAAGGGGTTAGTGCTAGTCCACAAGATAAACTTCCTGAGACCTCCATACCCACAGCCCTGCAGGAAATAGTGTGTCAGCTCTTGTATCCAATAGACTGCTACGACAAGTAGCATCTGAGAAAGCCACTACAAAGAAGCTATCCATAAACAAGGAACGAATGCAGAGCCTTGATCCCCTCAAAGCACCCAGAAAGGAAGCCAAACAACCATAACACAGCACACATCACAGTCATACCCTCAAGGGAAAAAAAATTAAAGCCTCACCCAAACAATAGTAAATGCATAAATGAGAAGTGACAGCTCCTTCAGATGAGAAGGAATCAACACAGGAACTCTGACCCAATGACCACAGAATATACATTCTTATCTGCACAAAGAACATTTTCTAAAATTGACCACATGCTCAGTCATAAAATAAGTCTCATTAAATTAAAAAAAATTGAAATAATACCAAGCATCTTCTCAGACTACTATGGAATAAAACTAGAAATTAATACCAAGAGTAACTCTTAAGACCACACAAATACATGGCAACCAAACAACTTGCTCTTGAATAACTTTTGAGGAAACAAATAAATTAAGGCAAAGATAAAAAATTATTTGAAACTGATATGGTTTGGCTCTTTGTCCCCACCCAAATCTTATCCCGAATTGTAATCCTCATAATCCCCACGCGTCGAAGGAGGAATTTCGTGGGAGGTGATTAGATCATGGGAGCAGGTTTCCCCATGCTGTTCTCACAATATTTAATGAGTTCTCACAAGATCTGATGGTTTTATAGGGCAGTTTTCTCTGCCCTCTCTTGCATTCTTTCTCTGTTCTGCTTCCTTGTGAAGAAAGTGCCTGCTTCCCCTTCTGCCATGGTTGTAAGTTCCCTGAGGCCTCCCCAGCCATGCAGAACTGTGAATCCATTATGTCTCTTCCCTTTATAAATTACCCAGTCTTGGGTATTTCTTTATAGCAGGGTGAGAATGCACTGATACAGAAACAAACGAAAATAGAGATGCAACACAAACAAACTTTGGGATATAGCAAAAGCATTGTTAAGGAAAGTTTTTAGCACTTAATGCCTACATCAAGGAGATAGAAAGATCTCAAATGAACAACCTAGCATTGCACCTAAAGGAATTAGAAAATGAGAGCAAACTATACACAAACCTAGCAGAAGAAAAGAAATAGCAAAGATCAGAGCATAATTACACAAAATTGAGAACCAAAACACCATACAGAGAATAAATAAAATGGAAAGTTGTTTTTTTGAAATAATGTACAAGATCGATAAACCACTGGCTAGATTAATTAAGAAAAAAAGCAGAAGATCTAAATAAGCACAATCAGAAATGAGAAAGGTAACATTATGATTTATGCCATCAAAATACAAAAGATCCTCAGAGATTGCTATGAACATCTCTAATCTAGTATGTGCACAAACTAGAAAACCTAGAGGAGATTGACACATTTCTTAAAAAACACAACCTTCCAAGATTGAACCAGGAAGAAATTCAAATCCTGAACAGCCAAATGAGTTACAAAATTGAATCAGTAATGAAATTTCTACCAATTAACAAAAAGCCCTGGACCAGAATAACTGACAGCCAAATTTTACCAGCTATACAAAGAAGAGATGGTACTAGTCTTAATAACACTAGTCAAAAAATTGAGGAGGAGAAATTCCTTCTTAACTCACTCTATGAAACTAGTATCATCCTGATGCCATAACCTGGCAAGGGTACAACAACAAAAAAAGAAAACTACAGGCCAATATCCCTGATGAACACAGATTCAGTAATTCTCAACAAAATATGAGCAAACTGAATCCATCAGCACATCAAGAATTTAATTCATCATGATCAAGTGGGCTTTCTTCCTGGGAGGCAGGGATGGTTCAACATACTCAAATCAAGAAAAGTATTTCATCATGTAAACATAATTTCAATAAATGCAAAAAAATTCAATAAAATCCAACATTTCTTCATGATAAAAACCCTCAACAAACTAGGCATTGAAGAATCATACCTCAAAATGATAAGAGTCATTTTCAACAAACCCACAGCAAACATCATAGTGAATAGGCAAAAGTTGGAAGCATTTTCCCTAATAACTGAAAAAAAGAAAAGGATGTCTACACTTCCCACTCCTATTCAACATAGTACTGGAAATCCTAGCCCGAGGTATCTTGCAAGAGAAATAAAAGGTATCCGGACAGAAAAAGAGGAAGTCAAATTACCTCTGTTTGTCAGTGACATGATTGTATACCTAGAAAACCCTACGGATTCCTCCATAAGACTCCTAGACCTGATAAGCAACTTCAGTAAAGTTTCAGGATACAATGTCAAGGTACAAAAATCAGTAGTATTTCTACACACGAACAATGTTGAAGCTGAGAACAAATCAAGAATGCAATCCCAATTACATTTGGCAGAGAAAATGAAATACCTTGCAATACATTTACCTCATCTTGGAGAAATGAAATATCTCTACAAGGGAAAATACAAAGGACTGATAAAAGAAATCATGAGTGTCACAAAAAAATGGGAAAATACTCTATGTTCATTGATTTCAAGAATGCATAATTCTTAAAAATGATCATATTTATACCTTTAATTATTGAAGAAAAAATAAAAATAATTTAAAAAATGATATTTCCCAAAGCAATCTACAGATTCAACAAAATTCCTCTCAAATATGAATGTCATTTTCACAGAATTACTTTTAAAAATTAAATTATAAGGTTCATATGGAACCCAAGAAGAGACTGAATAGCCAAATCAATCCTAAACAAAATGAACAAAGCCTGAGGCATCATATTACCCATCTTCAAGCTATACTACAAAGCTATAGTAACCAAAGCAACATGCTACTGGTAGAAAAATACACACATAGTTCAGTAAAACAGAATAGAGAATGTAGAAATAAATCCACATACCTACAACCAACTGATCTTTGACAAAGTCTACAAAAATAAATAATGGAAAAACTATCCTCTATTCAACAAATCTTGCTGGGAAAACTGGTTAGCCATTTGCAGAATAATGAGACTGGGCCTCTACCTCTCACCATACACAAAAATTAACTAAACATTGAGTAAAGATGTAAATGTAAGACCAAAAACCAGAAAAGTCCTAAAAGAAAACCTAGGAAAATTTTTCTGGACATTGGTCTAGGCAAATAATTTACGAGTAAGACCTCAAAAGCAAATGTAACATAAACAAAGACAAATAGGACATAATTAAACTAAAGTACTTCTGGACATAAAAAGAAGCAATAAACAGATTAAACAGTCAACCTACAAAACGGAAATAAATATTTATGAACTATGCACCTGACAAAGTACTAATATCCAGAATCTATAAGGAATTTAAATCAACAAGAAAAAAATAACCCCATTAAAAAGTGGACAAAGGACTTCAACAGACAATTCTCAAAAGACATAAAAGTGGTCAGTAAACATATAAAAATGTACAACATCTCTAACTATCAGAGAAATACAACTCAAAACCACAATGAGATACCATCTCACATCAGTAAGAATGGCTACTATAAAATAGCAAAAAATAACATATGTTGATGGGGATGTGCAGAAAAGGGAATGCATATATACTGTTGGTCAGAATTAGATTATTTTAGTCACTGTGGAAAGCAGTTTGGAGATTTCTAAAAGAACTTAAAACAGAACTACCATTTGACCCAGCAATCCCATTACTGGGTATATATCCAATAGAAAATAAATTATTCTACCAAAAAGACACATACACTCACATGTTAATTTTTGCATAATTCACAATAGCATAGTTATGGAATCAACCTTTGTGCCTATTAACAGTGGATAAGATAAACAAACTAAGGTACATACACACCTTAGATTTTACACAGCCATAAAAAAATAATACAATCATGTCTTTTGCAGAAACACGGATGCAGCAAGAGGCCATTATCCTAAGTGAATCAAGACAGAAAAATAAAATCAAATACAGTGTGTTCTCATTTAAAAGTGGCAGGTAAACAAAGGGTAAATTATGGACATAAAGTTGGAAACGATAGACCCTGAGGATTACAGAAGGAGAAAGGGAGGGAGGTGGGTAAGGTTTGAAAAACTGGGTACATAATGAAATGAAGGCAGAAATAAAGATGTTCTTTGAAACCAACGAGAACAAAGACACAACATACAAGAATCTCTGGGACACATTCAAAGCACTGTGTAGAGGGAAATTTATAGCACTAAATGCCCACAAGAGAAAGCAGGAAAGATCCAAAATTGACATCCTAACATCACAATTAAAAGAACTAGAAAAGCAAGAGCAAACACATTCAAAAGCTAGCAGAAGGCAAGAAATAACTAAAATCAGAGCAGAACTGAAGGAAATAGAGACACAAAAATCCCTTCAAAAAATTAATGAATCCAGGAGCTGGTTTTTTGAAAGGATCAACAAAATTGATAGATTGCTAGCAAGACTAATAAAGAAAAAAAGAGAGAAGAATCAAATAGATGCAATAAAAAATGATAAAGGGGATGTCACCACCGATCCCACAGAAATACAAACTACCATCAGAGAATACTACAAACACCTCTACGCAAATAAACTAGAACATCTAGAAGAAATGGATAAATTCCTCGACACATACACTCTCCCAAGACTAAACCAGGAAGAAGTTGACTCTCTGAATAGACCAATAACAGGCTCTGAAATTGTGGCAATAATCAATAGCTTACCAACCAAAAAGAGTTCAGGACCAGATGGATTCACAGTCGAATTCTACCAGAAGTACAAGGAGGAACTAGTACCATTCCTTCTGAAACTATTCCAATCAATAGAAAAAGAGGGAATCCTCCCTAACTCATTTTATGAGGCCAGCATCATCCTGATACCAAGCCAGGCAGAGACACAACAAAAAAGAGAATTTTAGACCAATATCCTTCATAAACATTGATGCAAAAATCCTCAATAAAATACTGGCAAACCGAATCAAGCAGCACATCAAAAAGCTTATCCACCATGATCAAGTGGGCTTCATCCCTGGGATGCAAGCCTGGTTCAATCTACGCAAATCAATAAATGTAATCCAGCATATAAACAGAACCAAAGACAAAAACCACGATTATCTCAATAGATGCAGAAAAGGCCTTTGACAAAATTCAACAACTTTCATGCTAAAAACTCTCAATAAATTAGGTATTGATGGGACATATCTCAAAATAATAAGAGCTATCTATGACAAACCCACAGCCAATATCATACTGAATGGGCAAAAACTGGAAGCATTCCCTTTGAAAACTGGCACAAGACAGGGATGCCCCCTCTCACCACTCCTATTCAACATAGTGTTGGAAGTTCTGGCCAGGGCAATTAGGCAGGAGAAGGAAATAAAGGGTACTCAATTAGGAAAAGAGGAAGTCAAATTGTCCCTGTTTGCAGATGACATGATTGTATATCTAGAAAACCCCATCGTCTCAGCCCAAAATCTCCTTAAGCTGATAAGCAACTTCAGCAAAGTCTCAGGATACAAAATCAATGTACAAAAATCACAAGCATACTTATACACCAATAACAGACAAACAGAGAGCCAAATCATGAATGAACTCCCATTCACAATTGCTTCAAAGAGAATAAAATACCTAGGAATCCAACTTACAAGGGATGTGAAGGACCTCTTCAAGGAGAACTACACACCACTGCTCAATGAAATAAAAGAGGATACAAAGAAATGGAAGAACTTTCCATGCTCATGGGTAGGAAGAATCAATATCGTGAAAATGGCCATACTGCCCAAGGTAATTTATAGATTCAATGCCATCCCCATCAAGCTACCAATGACTTTCTTCACAGAATTGGAAAAAACTACTTTAAAGTTCATATGGAACCAAAAAAGAGCCCGCATCGCCAAGTCAATCCGAAGCCAAAAGAACAAAGCTGGAGGCATCATGCTACCTGACTTCAGACTATACTACAAGGCTACAGTAACCAAAACAGCATGGTACTGGTACCAAAACAGAGATATAGATCAATGGAACAGAACAGAGCCCTCAGAAATAACGCCACATGCCTACAACTATCTGATCTTTGACAAACCTGAGAAAAACAAGCAATGGGGAAAGGATTCCCTATTTAATAAATGGTGCTGGGAAAACTGCCTAGCCATATGGAGAAAGCTGAAACTGGATCCCTTCCTTACACCTTATACAAAAATTAATTCAAGATGGATTAAAGACTTAAATGTTAGACCTAAAACCATAAAAGCCCTAGAAGAAAACCTAGGCATTACCATTCAGGACATAGGCATGGGCAAGGACTTCATGTCTAAAACACCAAAAGCAATGGCAACAAAAGACAAAATGGACAAATGGGATCTAATTAAACTAAAGAGCTTCTGCACAGCAAAAGAAACTACCATCAGAGGGAACAGGCAACCTACAAAATGGGAGAAAATTTTTGCAACCTACTCATCTGTCCAGAATATACAATGAACTCAAACAAATTCACAAGAAAAAAACAAACAACCCCATCAAAAATTGGGCAAAGGACATGAACAGACACTTCTCAAAAGAAGACATTTATGCAGCCAAAAAACACATGTAAAAATGCTCACCATCACTGGCCATCAGAGAAATGCAGATCAAAGCCACAATGAGATACCATCTCACACCAGTTAGAATAGCAATCATTAAAAAGTCAGGAAACAACAGGTGCTGGAGAGGATGTGGAGAAATAGGAACACTTTTACACTGTTGGTGGGACTGTAAACTAGTTCAGCCATTCTGGAAGTCAGTGTGGTGATTCCTCAGGGATCTAGATCTAGAAATACCATTTGACCCAGCCATCCCATTACTGGGTATATACCCAAAGGACTATAAATCATGCTGCTATAAAGACACATGCACACGTATGTTTACTGCAGCACTATTCACAATAGCAAAGACTTGGAACCAACCCAAATGTCCAACAATGATAGACTGGATTAAGAAAATGTGGCACATATACACCATGGAATGCTATGCAGCCATAAAAAATGATGAGTTCATGTCCTTTGTAGGGACATGGATGAAATTGGAAATCATCATTCTCAGTAAACTATCGCAAGGACAAAAAACCAAACACCTCATGTTCTCACTCACAGGTGGGAACTGAACAATGAGAACACATAGAAACAGGAAGGGGAACATCACACTCTGGGGACTGTTGTGGGGTCGGGGGAGGGGGGAGGGATAGCATTAGGAGATATACCTAATGCTAAATGACGAGTTAATGGGTGCAGTACACCAGCATGGCACATGTATACATATGTAACTAACCTGCACATTGTGCACATGTACCCTAAAACTTAAAGTATAATAATAATAACATTTTAAAAAAAAACAAAAACAAAAAAAAAGAAAAACTACCTATTGGATACTATGTTCACTATTTGGTTGATGGGCTCAATAGAAGCCCAAGCCCCAGAATAATGGAGTATACCCATTCAGTAAACCTGCAAAGGTAGCCCCTGAATCTAAAATTAACAAAAAAGGCTATTTATTTCTTTATTTTTGTTGGTGATAGTGTATTGTTTTGTTTTTATCAAAATCATCATCTCTTGTGACTTGGAAAATAAAGAAGCTTGTAGTAAGCCCATCATTGCACAACTGAGAATAAATATCTGGATCCTTAGAAATTTCTATGGACAGTACCTAAGATGGGGTGTCAGAATCACTAAGTATATAAGCAACATAGGTACTTATTCTCCTATTACACTGCTTCAGATCATTCTCTTTTCTGCATGATACAAATCTTTAGCAGGTCCATGTGCTTCATTTCATGGCATTAATACTGGCTTCTACTATCTTAAAAGTTTTCATGTATCAGCTTCACTGGCTTAGAATTTTGGCTTACAATTGTTGTCTTATATTGGGTAACTTACTCCCAGCCTATTTATCTTTCCATTCCTAACAAAGCAGCCCTAGTAATCCTCTCCAAAGCCTCACAGAATGAATAAAATAATGTATGCAGTACTTCCTTGCAAAAGATTAACTGCTTTCTCCATCTCCCATCTATTAATCCAAGGAAGAGGCCAAATAAATTAAAGAGAGTTGGTGCATAGAGGTTGGTGACATAATTAGAGAACAGTTGTTCAAAGGCAGCCATTACCAGTACTGTGCTGGTAAACCAGTTCTGTGGGGGCAGGGGGAAAGAGCCCTGAGTTGTAGCATTTGCCTATTTCTGTTTTGCAAATACATCCTCCATGACTGTATTAGTAAGGGTTCTCTACATGGACATAACTTTGTATATATATAAAGGGGAGTGTATTAAGTATTAACTCACATAATCACAGGGTTCCACAATCGGCCGTCTGTAGGCTGAAGAGCAAGAAGAGCCAGTACAAGTTCCAAAACTGAAGAACTTGGAGTCCAATGTTCAAGGGCAGGAAGGATCCAGCACAGGAGAAAGATGTAGACTGGGAGTCTAGGCCAGTCTCTCTTTTTACACTGTCCTGTCTTCTTACAGTCTAGCCATGCTGGCAGATGATTAAATTGTGCTCACTCAGATTAAGGGTGGGTCTGCCTTTCCCAGCTCAGGGACTCAAATGCTAATCTCCTATGGCAACATCCTCACAGACACAACCAGGATCAAAACTTCGTATCCTTCAATCCAATCAAGTTGACACTCAGTATTAACCATCACAAGTCCACCCCTTGTTAACTTGAATCCATACACACCTCCTGAGATTATACATAATCTTCAAATAAAGACAATAATGTCATAATTACACCTAACATAATACAACTATCCTTCCTACAACCAGAAACACACTAATCCCCAACCCAAATACTATTAGATAAAGTTAGCAATAATAAGTATTGTTACTGTTGCTGATGGGAAGTCAATAAATCTTATGTCACACGCTAAGGGAGAAAGGAAATAAAATGAAGGTATTTTCTTAATACAAGTATATATATGTACAAACATGTTTTTAACAAAAGAATGAGGAAATACTCATGACAATTACAGTCCTCACTTCTGCAGCTGGTCACGTGGTCATAGAGAGCATTGATGACTACCTTCTTCTACTACCCATTCTGTATTCTCTTTGCCTTCAGCAAGCACCTCAGCAGGTTTTTTTTTCTTTTTTTTTCTTTTTTTCCTGGTGGATTAACACTAACCTTTATTCCTGAAGGGTCTGAGTCATTTGTATTCCTGCCTGAAATGGGATGTTGTAGTTTCCCATTGACCTTAATCACAGGTCATGGTAATACTAAGAGGCACGCTAAGGGATCTCCTGTATTCCATGCATACTCTTCCTTACCTCCATTGTGGAGTAGTACACTGCTTTCATCTTGATAGTCTGGGTTAATCACCCCAGCCAACACTGTAACTCCCTTCTTAGCCTGTTGATTTAAAGGTAGGAGGAGCCCAAAGTGGCCAAGTGGCACTCTTAATTTCCAGTTTAATGGAATTTTTGTTGTGTCTCCTTGTGGCAGCATTCCTCTCTCTGGAACTAAGACCTCTAGGCCAGCAGAACAAAATGTCACGGTAAAAAGAAGCAAAAATTTTGCTAGTGGATCACTAGGGAAGATGGTGAGTGGTGCCACTTCCACTTTCACCCCTTGGTTTCTGGACCTGTGAATCCTAGCTGTGAAAGAAACAGTCTCATATATTGGACACTGATTCAGAGCATACATGGCCTTCTGGAGAACTTTGCCCCAGCCCTGCAAAGTTTGCCACCTAGTTGGCATTGTAATTGTGACTTCAAAAGGCTGTTCCAACAATCTGTCAACCCAGCTGCTTCAGGATGATGGGGAACATGGTAAGACCAGTGAATTCTATGAGGATGAGACCACTGCCACACTTCTTTAGTCATAAAGTGAGTGCCTTTGTCAGAGGCAATGTTATGTGGAATAACGTGATGGTGGATAAGGTATTCTGATTCCATGGATGGTATTTTTGGCAGAAGTATCGAATGCAAGACAGGCAAACCCATATCTGGAGTGTCTATTCCAGTGAGGACAAACCTCTGCCCTCACAAATCTATTTCACAAGGCATTGGTCAAGGGTATATAATCTGGACCCTCCCAGCTGGGATGAGTAGGTCTAAAGTGACTAGTCCACTCCACCATCCCAATCTCCCTAAGCCTTTGGATCCCTTCCTCTACATTAAACCAAGGGAGATCAGGCATTTCCAGATTGCTCACAGTGGGCCATCTTTTAATCCATATTTTAGCTAACCAAGCAAATAAACTATGAGAACATTTTTTAACTCCCCAAGCTGCAACATTAAATGCAGGGTCCCTATTTAGTGGGCCCAAAGCAATAAATTCAGCCTGATCCAACTCTATGTTCCTTCCACCATTGTCGCACACCTTTAATATCCATTCCCATGTCTGTTCTCCAGGTTTCTGTTTATATAAATTAGAGAACTCAAACAGTTCTTTTCGAGTGTAGTGTGCCTCCTCATGGGTCACACTCTCAACCTCACCTCTAGGGGTCCGCTGGGACTTTAGTCTAGTTATAGGTCCAGAAGCAAACACGGGTGTTGGGGGTGGCTCCTGAGGAGAATCAATATTATTTTGCCTGGCAACTGCCTCAGGGGAGGCCATCACTATTGCCTCAGGCAGCACAGGGTTTATCTCCTCAGATAAAGGTGGAAAGGCTGATGGCAGCATGGACTGGGGAGGGGATGTTGCCACTACTGGGGTGGGGAAGCTCTTTCTTCCGGCAAAAAAGGTTAATCAGAGTTTGCAAACTCAGTGTCCCCAGCTTCATCAGGGTCCTCACACATGTCCCCATTCCAAGTTTCAGGGTGAAATTCTTTTCCAATCAATGCCCTCACTTTAACAGTAGACACCTGGCGAGGCGGTGCATGTACCTTTCATTGCAGGTCAGCCACTCGCATGATAAGAGCTTGTGTCGGTTTTTCCATAATTTCAGCTATTCCTCTACAGGAGATAAGACTCTTACTCAGGGCAGTCTTAGCAGATTTGAGACTCAGTGTCTGTTTCTGAAGCTGGGAGATAGAATCCCTAAGTTCATCATTTTCTTTCATCACTTTGTCCACTGAACTTAGGAGCAACCAACCAGCTTCACTATATTCCTTGATTCTCCACATATGGTCAAACGTATTATATAGAGTCACTAAACTCCTTGCCTCTCATGAGTGATGAATCAGGAGTGTCAAATGCATTTATTTTGCATAACTTTCTAAACAGTTCATGCCAAGGACTATCAGTGTTCTTCATACTATTAGAAGTAGAGTCCTTAGCAATTTTGGGTCTAATCAAATTAAGCAGCCAACTCCAGAAACCCCAAAACCAATTAAAGAACTCCATATTTAATATCCTCTTCCTCTAGAACCACTCCTGGTACCAAAATCTGTATTAGTCAGGGTTCTCTAGAGGGACAGAACTAATGGAATATATATATATAAATGGGAATTTATTAAGTGTTAACTCACAGTATCACAAGGTTCCACAATGGGTTGTCTGCAGGCTGAGGAGCAAGGAGAGCCAGTCCGAGTTCCAAAACTGAAGAACTTGGAGTCTGATGTTTGAGGGCAGGAAGCATCCAGCATGGGAGAAAGATGGGAGGCTGGGAGGCTAGGCCAGTCTCTCTTTGTACATTTTTCTGCCTGCTTATATTCTAGCCATGATGGCAGCTGATTAGATTGTTCCCACCCAGACTAAGGGTGGGTCTGCCTTTCCCAGTCCACAGACTCAAATGTTAATCTCTTTTGGTAGCCACTCTTACAGAAACATTCAGGATCAAAACTTTGTATCCTTCAATCCAATCAAGTTGACACTCAGTATTAACCATTACAATGACTAATATCAAGCTACTAGTGTGACGTTGCTTACATGTGGGAAGATGTGGTAAAAATTGGCTCTCCATATAAGCAGTCTTCATATTTCACTGTTACTTTGGGATAACCTACTGAATTATAATATGTTTTACTTTGTTAATCATTTGTACTTCAGTAAAATCTATGGTAAGTGTTTCTCTAACCATGATTAGGGTACTTGGACAAACAGCACCTTGCCACAAAGTTTTTAAAATGTAGAAGTCTAGGTCCCATACCAGACTTAGAAATGGACCTTAACATTAATAATTTTAACATCTCTCTAGATTATTCTGATCTACACTAAAGTTTGCTATGCAGTGTCTCAAATGCTCAGTTCCGTTTAGCTAACATGCAAGTACGTACAATTGGAAACCGAAACAGCAAAAGCTGCTAATGTTCAGTCCTCCAAAAGAGTAGATATAATGGTTAATACCATAATCTCCAAAATATCTGTCCTCATCAAATTTAATAAAAATATTTATCTACATTTTCTCCAGTTTAGAATGGAATTCAAAGAATACATTCTGTATTTTCTTGCTAGTACAGCCATAGCAAATTATCACAGACTGGGTGGCTTAAACTAGAGAAATTTATTTTCTCGCAGTTCTAGAGGCTAGAAATTCAAGGTCAAGATGTTAGAAGACTTGGATTTTCTTGTGCCTCTCTTCTATGGTTGTACTTTTTTTTTCCACGTGGTCTGATATTGGTTGCATGTCTGTGTCGTAATCTCCTCTTATAAGGCCAGTAATATTGCAGTATACCCTACTCTAATGACCTCTTTTAACATTAATTGTCTTTTTAAAGGTGATATATTTAAATACAGTTACATTATGAGGCACTGGAGATCAGGACATCAACAAATGAATTTGATGAACATATAATACAACCCATAAAAATTTGCAAATAAACTCTAAGTAAAAAAATATGTAGGAATTTATATAGAGCCATTATATGTGACACAGAGATTTAAGCCTTAGAATATTTAAGCATCTTAGCTGAAATATATCTGGCATCAACACATGTTAGTATCTCTGTCACACTGAACCATCAGCTTGCAGAATGTCTCTGGCATGAATCCAAACACACAGTACTTTAAATTTCATGGAACAATTTATTCACTTAAAAAGATGAGGACTAATTTATAAACATCACTTAAATGGCTGAGGGCAAAATTGTACTTATTCTTCAGCTGATCAACATTTTGATTAATAATATTGGGGTTGTGGGGCAATCTGTTATTGAAGAACAATCTGAAACCTGTTATGGTTTGTACAATGCTATTCATAATAGATATAATTTGCACCCTCTAACATAAGAAATTTTCCAAAGAAGAGATGCTATTGATAGACTGTATCAATGCATTTTCATACCGCTCTGAAGAAATACCTGAGACTGGGTAATTTATAAAGAAAAAAGGGTTTAACAGACTCACAGTTCCACATGGCTGGGAGTGCCTCACAATCATGGCAGAAGGCAAAGGAGGAACAAAGGCACATCTTACATGGGAGCAGGCAAGAGAACATGTACAGGGGAATCGCCCTTTATAAAACCACCATATCTAGTGAGACTTATTCACTATCATGAGAAAAGTCACCCCATGATTCAATTACTTCCCGCTAGGTTCCTCCCATGACATGTGAGTATTATGCGAGCTACAATTCAAGATGAGATTTGGGTGGGGACCAAGCAAAACCATATCATTCTGCCTCTGGCCCCTCCCAAATCTCATGTCTTCACATTTCAAAACCAATCATGCCTTCACAACAGTCCCTCAAAATCTTAACTCATTTTGGCATTAAGTCAAAAGTCCACAGTCCAAAGTCTAATGGCAAATCTCTTCCACCTAGGAGCCTGTAAAATCAAAAGCCAGTTAGTTACTTCCTAGCTACAATGGGGGTACAGGCTTTGGGTAAATACACCCAATCCAAGTGGAATAAATTGGCCAAAACAAAGGGGTTACAGAGCCCATGCAAGTCCAAAATCCAGCAGGGCAGTCATTAAATCTTAAAGCTCCAACATAATCTCCTTTGACCCCAGGTATCACATCCAGGGCACGTTGATGCAAGAGGTGGGTTCCCATGGTATTTGGTAGCTCTACCTCTGTGGTTTTGCAGAGTTCATTCCCCCTTCCCGGCTGCTTTCCCAGGCTGGTGTTGAGTGACTGCAGCTTTTCCAGGCACACGGTACAAGCTGACAGTGAATCTACCATTCTGGGGTCTGGAGGATGATGGCCCTCCTGTCATAGCTCCACTAGGCAGTGCCCCTGTTTGGAATCTGGGGGGGGGGGGCTCCGACCCCACATTTACCTTCCCAACTGCCCTAGCAGAGGTTCTCCATGAGTACTATACCTCTGAAGCAAACTTCTGCCTGGACATCCAGGCATTTCCCTACATCTTCTGAAATCTAGGCAGAGGTTCCTAAACCTCAATTCTTGTCTTCTACACACTCACACGACCAACATCATGTGGAAGCTGCTGAGGCTTGAGGCTTACAGCCTCTGAAGCCACGGCCCAAGCTGTACCTTGGCCCCTTTTAGTTATGGCTGGTGTGGCTGGGATGCAGGACACCAAGTCCCTAGGCCCTAGGCTGCACACAGCAGAGGGGCCCTGGATCCCATCCAGAAAACCCTTTTTACCTCCTAGGCCAGGCCTGTGATAGGAGGGGCTACTGCAAAAGTCTCTGACATACCCTGGAAACATTTTCTCTATTGTCTTGGAGACTAGCATTTGGTTCCTTATTACTTATGCAAATTTATGCAGCCAGCTTGAGTATCTCCCCAGAAAATGGGTTTTTCTTTTCTACTGCATCATCAGGCTGCAAATTTACTCAAACTTTTATGCTCTGCTTCTTTTTGAACACTTTTTCTGCTTAGAAATTTCTTCCACCAGATATTCTAAATTATGTCTCTCAAGTTCAAAGCTTCACAGATCTCTAGGACAGGTGCAAAATGTCACCAGTCTTTTTGCATAGCAAAAGTGACCTTGACTCCAGTTCCCAACAAGTTCCTCATCTCCCTCCGAAACCACCTCAGTTTGGACTTCATTGTTCATATCACTGTCAGCATTTTGGTCAAAGCCATTCAACAAGCCTCTAGGAAGGTCCAAACTTTCCCACATTTTCCTATCTTCTTCTGAGCCCTCCAAACCATTCCAACCTCTGCCTCTTACTCAGTTCCAAAGTGGCTTCCAAATTTTTGAGTATCTTAATAGCAGTACCTCACTCTACCAGTACCAATGTACTGTATTAATCTATTTTCATGCTGCGATGGAGAAATACCCAAGACTGAGTAATTTGTAAAGAAAAAAGGTTTAATGGGCTCACAGTTGCACATGGCTGGGGAGCCTCACAATCATGGCAGGAGGTGAAGGAGGAGCAAAGGCACATCTTACATGGCAGCAGGCAAGAGAGCACGTGCAGTGGAACTGCTGTTTATGAAACCATCAGATCTTGTGAGACTTATTGACTGTCATGAGAACAGCATGAGAAAACCCACATCCATTATTTAATTACCTTTCACCAATGACACATGGGGTTACAGGAGCTACAATTAAAAATGAGATTTGGGTGGGGACACAGCCAAACCATATCAGTGATTTTGATTTTTTTCTCACATAGCCTTAAAATATTGTTCAACTCTGGATGGATCTTCTATTACTAAGTCTTTTGCCTTACTGCATAGTATACAAAATTTGTGTGTCAAGCTTGTGATTTCAAATAATCACCATGAGTGCTTTACCATTCACTCATTTATTTCTTCATTCAACATCAAACAAATATTTGTTGGGCAGCTATTGTATGTTTATGTGTGAAGAGCTGGAGAGTACAGATGTGAGTAAGTCATGGTCCTGTATTAGTCCATTTTCCACACTGCTATAAAGAACTTTCAGAGACTGGCTAATTTATAAGGAAAAAAATAATTTACTCACAGTTCCACATGCCTGGGGAGGCCTCATAAAACTTGTAATCATGGTAGAATGCAAAGGGGGAGCAAGGACCTTCTTCATATGGCAGCAGGAGAGAGAGAGGAGAGACAGGGGAAACTGCCAAACACTTGGAAACCACCAGATCTCATGAGAACTCACTCACTGTTATAAAAAAAGCATGGGGGAAACTGTTCTCATGATTCAGTCACCTCCTTCCAGGTCCCTCCCTCGACATGTGAGGATTATAATTAGAGATGAGATTTGAGTGAGGACACAAAGCCAAACTACATAATTCTGCCCCTGTCCCCTCACAAATATCATGTCCTTCTCACATTTCAAAACACAATCATGCCTTCCCAACAGTCCCCCACAGTCTTAACTTATTCTGACATTTACTCAAAAGTCCAAGTCCAAAGTTTCATCTGAGACAAGGCAAGTCTCTTTCACCTATAAGCCTGTAAAATAACAATAATAAAAAGTTAGTTACTTCCAAGATACAATAGAGGTACAGGCATTGGGTAAATGTTCCCATTCCAAAAGGGAAAAATTGGCCAAAACAAAGGGGCTACAGGCCCCACACAATTCTGAAAACCAGCAGGGCAGTCATTAAATAGTAAAGCTCTAAAATAATCTGCATTGACTCTATGTCTCTTATCCAGGGCATCTGCTGCAAGAGCCAAGCTCCCCCGACATTGGGCAGCTCTGCTCCTGTGGCTTTGCAGGGTACAGCCCCCAAGACTGCTTCCACAGGCTGGCATTTAGTGCCTGCAGCTCTTCCAAGTGCATGGTGCAAGCTGATGGTGGATTTAACATCTTGAGGTCGGGCGGATGGTGGCCCTCTTTTTAAAGTTCCACTAGGCAGTGTCCCAGTAGGGACTCTGTGTGGGGGTTCCAACCCCACATTTCCCCTCTGCACTGCCTTAGTAGAGATTCTCTATGAGAGTTCTTCCCCTGCAGCAGACTTCTGCCTGGACATCTAGGTGTTTCCACACATCCTCTGAAGGATAGGCAGAAGTTCCCAAAACTCAACTCTTGCTTTCTGAGCACCTGCACACCCAAAACCACTTGGAAGCCACCAATGCTTGGGGCTTGCACCCTCTGTAGCAACATCCCAAGCTGTACCTTGGCCCCATTTAGCCACGGCCAGAGCTAGAGTAGCTGGGATGCAGGGTCCCATGTCTCAAGGGTGTACAGAAGAGCAGGGCCCTGGGCCCTGCCCACAAAACTATTTTTCCCTCCTAATCAGCTGGGTATGTGATGGGAGGGACTGCCATGTAGATCTCTGAAATACCCTGGAGACATTTTTCCCATTATCTTAGCTATTAGTGTTATAGGTAGACAGTCTTGAATGGGGGCAAGAGAGGGCTCTCCCCCATCCACTAAGAATGTTGAGTGATGGTTCTACAATTATCACATTGCTTCTCTAAAAGTGATAAATTGGCAGTCAGTGCCAGGAAGAGGCCATTTTCTTACGATCCAAATCTATTGCACTAAAGTGTTAATTGACTGCAGATGCCAGGGAGAAGCAACTTCCTGGGCACGTGCATTAACAAACAACATGGTCATGGAATACTATGCAGTCATAAAAAAGAATTAGTTCATGTCCTTTGCAGGGACACGGATGAAGCTGGAAGCCATCATTCTCAGCAAACTAACACAGGAATAGAAAACTAAATTCCACATGTTCTCACTCCTAAGTGGGAGTTGAACAATGAGAACACATGGACACAGGGAGGGGAACATCACACACTGGAGCCTGTCAGGGCTTGGGGGGAAATGGGTGGGAGAGCATTAGAACAAATACCTAATGCGTGTGGGGCTTAAAACCTAGATGATGGGTTGATAGGTGCAGCAAACCACCATGGCACATGTATACCTATGTAACAAACCTGCACATTCTGCATATGTATCACAGAACTTAAAGTAAAATAAATAAATAAATAAATAAATAAATAAATAAATAAATAAAGAGACAACATGGCAGAGTACAACTTTTCAGGCACACACCACCAGAAAAGGGAAGAAAGCCTCAGATGGGCATTCATACAAGTTCCTACGCACACTGCATGTGCTTATCTCACCAGGCTAAGGAGGGAACTGCACATGTGGGCAGTCCAGCCTAAGAGAAGAATATTGGGAAAGGGACCAGTCTATAAAGCCCTAGGATCAAGGTTAGACACCACACTTGTCCTTCAAACTGCCCACTTGGATCTCTTCCAAGTGTACTTTCTTTTCTTTCCTATCCTAAAGTCTTTTTAAATAAACTTCCGCTCCTGCTCTGAAACTTGTCTCAGTCTCTTTTTCTGCTTTATGCCCCTCAGTAGAATTATTTCTTTTGAGGATGCAAGAATTGAGGCTGCTGTAGACCCATAAGGATTCGCCACTGGTAACTCAGATACCTTCCTTCAGTAACATTAACATTTGGCTTCTCTTTACTTATGCAAATTTCTGCAGCTGACAGCTTGAATTTCTCCCCAGAAAATTGGTTTTTCTTTTCCACCACATGGTCAGGCTGCAAATTTTTCAAACTTTTAGGCTCTTCTTCCCTTTTAAACATAAGTTCCAATTTCAGATCATCTCTTTGTGAGCACATATGACTGTACACTTTCAGAAAAAGCCAGGTCACATCTTGAATGCTTTGCTACTTAGAAATTTCTTCTGCCAAATACCATAAATCTTTCCCTCAAGTTTAAAGTTCCAAAGATCTCTAGGGAAGGGGCAAAATGCCACCAATCTCTTTGCTAAAATATAACAAGTGTGACCTTTGCTCCAGTTCCTGATAAGTTTCTCATCTCCATTGGAGACCACCTCAGCCTGGACTTTATTGTCCATATCATTATCAGCATTATGGTCAAAACCATTCAGCAAGTCTCTAGGAAGTTCCAAACTTTCCCACATCTTTCTCTATTCTTCTGAACTTTCCAAACTGTTCCAGCCTCTGCCCATTACCCTGTTTAAAATCACTTCCACATTTTCAGGTTATTTTTATAGCAGTACCCCACCACCTGGTACCAATTTCCTGTATTAGGCCATTTTTACCCTGCAACAAATAACTACCCAAGACTGGGTAATTTATGATGAAAAAGGTTTAATTAACTCACAGTTCTGCATGGCGGGGGGACCTCAGGAATCTTATAATTATGGTGGAAGGTAAAGGGGAAGCAAGGACCTTTTTCACTTGGAGGCAGGAGAGAGACAGAGAGCAAGGGTGGAACTGCCAACTGCCAAACACTTTCAAACCATCAGATCTCATGAGAAGTCAGTTTCTATCATGAAAACAGCATGAGGGAAACTGCCCTCATGATCCAATCACCTCCTGTGAGCTTCCTCCCTCAACATGTGGGGATTCCAATTTGAGATGAGATTTGGGTAGTGACACAAAGCCAACCCGTATCAGTTCTGTCCTCAAAGCTCAAAGTTTGATGTAGGATACAAGTAATGAAAATGTGCTATGATAGACATAGTATCAGAGTGTTAGAGAGGAAGAAAAGATATCGATTAGCTTTGCTTGACATAAGTAAGAGATGTCTCATAGAGCAGTGGTCTCCAACCTTTTTGGCACCAGGCACTGGTTTTGTGGAAGACAGTCATGCCATGGGAGGAGGGGGAGATGGTTTTGGCATGAAACTTTTCACCTCAGATCATCAGGCATTAGATTCTCATAAGGAGTATAAAACTTAGATCTCTTGCATACACAGTTCACTGTAGGGTTCACACTCCTATAAGAATCTAATGGTGGCTCTGATCCGATAGGAGGCAGAGCTCAGGTGGTAATGCTTGCTCACTTGCTGCTCACCTTCTGCTGTATGGTCCACTTTCTAACAGGCCATGGACTAGTACGAGTACATGGCCAAGAGGTTGGGGATCCCTTTCATAGAAGGTATTATCTTTTATCTACATCTTAAAGAATGTTTGGAAGGTTGCTAATGAGAAAAAGGGAGAAAGTCCACTGTAATGACAGCAAATAGCATGCAAAACACAATGTTACTTAAGAAAATTGCAACTGATTTAGAAATATAATAGTGAATGATGGATCCTAAAATTGTAGACTAGATGATCCTAAAAATGTACACAAAGTTCCTTCAGAACTTTGTATAATATCCTAAGGAATTTGAATTTTATTCCAGAAGCAAAAATAGGTTTTAGCTGTGAAGTAACATGGTTAGATTTGTGTTTTAGAAAAGCCTCTAAACTGGGCCACTGCTCTTCCCCTACTCCAAATTTCTTCCTCACATACTTCTTCATCTCAGTTAATTCCATCCTTCCAGCTACACATGCTAGAATCCTTGGAGTTATACTTGGATTACATTTTCTTTTATGCTGTACATTCTTTCAGGAAATCCTCTAAATTATATTGTAAAATTATACCCACAATCTCAACACATCTCACTCCCCTTTACTGCTACCAAGTCACCATCAAGTATTACTTGGATTAATGCAATAGCCTACTAATTTTTCTGTTTCTATTTTTGCCCTCCCATGGGTTTGTTCTCAATATAGAAGTCCTAGCAGTCCTGTCAAAATGTTAGATAGAATGATTAAGATCTTGTATTTGATAGTACAACAGAATGACTACAGTTGAAAATAATTTATTGTACATTTAAAAATAACTAATAGAGTGGAATTGGAATCTTCCTAACACAAAGAAATCGTAAATGGTTAAGGTGATGGATACACAGTTACTCTGATGTGACTATTATACATTGTATGCCTGTATCAAAACATCACATGTACCCTATAAATATGTACACCTACTATGCACCTATAAAATAAAAAAAATTATATATAATTTAAGAATAAATAAGTGAATAGTAACTACTAAAAATGTTATTCAGATCATGTTACTTTTCTGCTCATATCTAACCATTGGCTTCCTATCTCACTCAGAGTACAAGTCAAAGTCCTTACAATGAACTACGAAGTCTTAAATAATCTGAGTACCTCTTAGTTCTCTGACTTCATCAGTAACTATTCATTTCTCCCCCCATTTTTTCTGCCACAGATTCATTGGCCTCCTTGCTGTTCCTAGACTATGCCAGGAACATTTCCACCTGAGGGGTTTTGCAGTTGCTGTTTTCTCTATCAGGAATGCTCTTCTCCCAGATATCTGTATGAGTCTTTCCCTCACCTATTCAATCATAGGTCACATAGGTCACTATGTATAAGTTTTAAACATCCTATTCAAAATTTCAACCATTCTTTAGCACTGTTATTCACCTTCCTTTTTTTCCCATGACATTTATTACCTTATGGTATGCTATATCATTTAATTATTTATCCTACTCATTTTTGTGAACTCCCACTAGAATATAAGCTCCATGAAGGCAAAGTTTTGATTTAATTTTTGAGTATAACACAATTCCTAGAAAAGTACCTGGAGTAGAAAGAGTTTAATAAATATCTGTAGAGAGTTCAATGAAATTCTAGACAATGGTTTAAATTGAGGAGGCAAAATCAGTGAGAAAAATGTAATAATTCAGGATGCCTGTATTAACTATTTACTGAGCTAAACATCTACCATGTACTTCATATTTATCTGGTTTCCGTGAAGAGTAGAAATAGATGAGAAGTCTCTATAACAACTATTATGTGGAATAAAAGAATGTTTTCTGCCAAACTGGTGATCTATTAATTGTTCTTACATCCTACTGTACTGTCTTTCTTCCTGCCTTGCAATAATCATTTTTAAATCTTTTAATCACATCCATTCACTTCTAGTTTTTAAATTTTTTGTTTCTTTGCTGTACCTTCACCTTTGTTGGCCAATTCTCTCTTTTGACTATTATTTTTTTCAAATGTTACATAGGTTTATCTTTGAGAGACAGAAGGTGACACAACTACACAATTTGCGTCTGTGCACAAACCGAATAATAGGTATGCAGTGACCAATCCAAAAAAAGAAAAACGCTGAAAGAAATGGCATGATTAGTTATTGATAATGATGTGCATAATTTATTTACATAATGATTTATGGGATGAAGAGCTAGAGGCAAAGTTTATACTTTATGTAATTACTCATAGTTAAAATACCATGGTAACTTTGACTTTCATTTGGGGATGGTACTTTTTAAAGCATGGATAATCAAAATGCCAGCACATTAGACCCTTGCAAAGGGTTTTGTATGTGTATGTATTTCTTAAAAGTATATGCACACGTATGTAATATTATTCATTTTAGTAGGTTTACGTTTTACTGAAAAGCTATCATGACGTATTAAAACCTGTGAGATTTATCCTTTTTTAACTATGTCATACTATAATGGTATAATACATACAGTACTGTTTCCAAATTCTCTATTATATTGAACATTCTGTTGTTCTTTACCTATAACAGTAACACACATTCTTAATTTTAATAGTTTCACGTTAAGCTCTAATATCCAGTAAGGCAAGTGTCTCTCCTTGTTTTCTTGACACTTTCCTCTTACTTAAAAATTATAGAATCATTGGAAAAAAACTTGAAATTTTTATTTAATTGAACTGAATATATAGTTTAATTTTAGGGAAATGAGACATGTTCAATATTTTTCCACTTAACACTCCAAACATTTGGGATGTTAAAATGACTTTTATAACTATTTAATACTTTCTTTTTTTTAGAAATTTTACATACCTTTTGTTGAATTATTTTCAGATACTTTGCATTCTGTGATACTATTATAAAAAGTATCTTATTTTCAAAATTTAATTAAAATTTTTGTTGAGGTAAAATATACATATGTATTTTACCATCTTTATCATTTTAAGTGGACACAGTTCAGTGGTAATAAATACATTTGTTTAGGAGGCAGAGCAAAATGATGAAATAGAAGGTTCCATTGGTTGTTCCCCCACCCCACAAGGACATCTATTTAACATCTACACACACACACACACACATAAATCTTCATAAGAATAAAAAATCAGGTGAGTTGCCATAGCACCGAGTTTTTACTCCATATTGCTGAAAGAGGTACTAAAGAGATAGAAAAAACAGTTTTGAATTACTGATGTTACTCCTCACCCACCCCCGAGCAGTGGCTGCATGGTGTAGAGAGCATCTCTGGGTGCTGGGAAGGGAGCACAGAGTAACTGTGAGGTATTGAACTAAGTGCTCTCCTGTTAAACCAGAAAAAAAGCCACACTGACCAAACTCAGCTGATACTCACCCATGGAAAGAGCATTTAAACCAGACCGGACACAGTGGCTCACGCCTACAATCCCAGCACTTTGGGAGGCCGAGGCGGGCAGATCACGAAGTGAGGAGATTGAGACCAGTCTGGCCAACATGGTGAAACCCCGTCTCTACCAAAAATACAAAAATTAGCTGGACGTGGTCACACGTGCCTGTAATCCCAGCTACTCGGGAGGCTGAGGCAGGAGAATCACTTGAACCAAGGAGTCGGAGGTTGCAGTGAGCCGAGATTGCACGACTGTACTGCAGCCATAGCTAGAGGAGAATTGCCAATCCCAGTGGTCAGAACTTGAGCTCCTCCAAACCCTGCCACTAAGGGCTGTAGTGGTCTGTGTTCTAAATAATCTTGAAAGGCAGTCTAGGCCATAAGAACTACAACTCATAAGCAAGTGCTAGTGCTAAGCTGGGCCCAGAGACTGTGGACTGTTGGGAAACACAACCTACTGAGCCACAAGCTGGGACAGCCAAGGAAGTGCTGAATCGCCCCTCCCCTAACCCAAGGTGCGCAGCTTACAGTGCAAAAAGAGACCCCTTCCTTCCACTTTAGGAGAGGAGACGGAAGAGTGTGGAGAGGTTAGTCTTGAATCTTGGATAAAAACTAAGCCACAGCAAGATCAGGCACTGGTCAGAGTTGTGATGCCCCCATTCCAGGCCCTAGCTCCTGGAAAACATTTATAGACACACATTGAGCCAAAAGGAAACCCACTGACTTAAAGGGAAGGACCCAGTCCTGGCAACATTTACCACCCGCTAATTGAAGAGCTCGTAGGCCCTGAATAAGCAGGAGCAATACCCAGATACTATGTTGAAGTTTCAGGGTAAGCTTCTGAGAACTGCTGGCTTCAGGTGAGACTCAGCCCATGACTAGCTGTGGTGGCTATGGGGCATAATTCCTTCTGCTTGAGAAAAGTAGAGGAAAAAGTAAAGGAGACTTTGTCTTGCACTTTAGGTACCGACATGATCACAGAGTGGTAAAGAATTAAGTGGACTCTTGGGTCCCCAATTCCAGGATTTTACTCTTGAATGGCATCTCTGGACCTGCCCTGGGCCAGAGGGAGGGCGATCCCGTTATCCTGAAGGATGTGCCTCAGGCCAGGCAGCATTCACCAGGAGCTGACTTAAAAGCCCATGGGCCTTAAGGAAACATCAGTAGTAGTCTGGCAGTACACCCTGTGATCTCTGGTGGTGGGGGCTATCAGGGTGAGGCCCCTCTGCCTTTGGAAAGGAGAGGAAAGAGTGGGAAGTACTGTGTCATGTGATATCAGTGTCATCCCAGTCACAGTACAATAGAAAACCAGGTAGATTTCTAAGATTTTTGGCCCTAATTCCTGATTCCTGAACAGCACCACTAGACACACACAGCATCTGGGGTAACTTGTCACCCTGAAAAACAAACAAACAAACAAGAACCACCACAGGCCTGATTGGCTTTGCCATCTGCTAACTGCAGAGTCCCTAAGGGTTTTGAGTAAACATAGACAGTAGGCAGGGAGTGATTAGAGCAGGACTTGGACAAGACCCGGTGCTGTGCTGGCTTTAGGTCTGACCCATTTTAGTCACAGTGGTGGTCGCCACAGGGGTGCTTGTATTATTCCACTCCCAGCTTTAAAGGGCTCAGAACAGAGAGAAAAAGACTCTGTATGTTTGGGAGAAACAAAGGAAAGATAAAAAGAATCTGTTCCTAGTAATCCAGAAAATTCTCCCAGATATTGTCCAAGACCATCAAAGTAACACCTCTATGTAATGGTGAATATTAAGTGTCAACATGATTGGATTGAAAGATGCAAAGTATTGTTCCTGGCTGTGTCTGTGAGGGTATTGCCGAAGGAGATTAACATCTGAGTCAGCGGACTGGGAGAGGTAGGCCAACCCTCAATCTAGGTGGGCACAGTCTAATTGCTGCCAGCACAGCCAGAAAAAAGGCAGACAGAAGAACATGGAAAGACTAGACTGGCTGAGTCTTCTGGCCTCCATCTTTCTCCTATGCTGGATGTTTCCTGCCTTTGAACATCAGACTCCATGTGCTTCAGCTTTTGGACTCTTGGACTTACACCAGTGATTTGTCAGGAGCCCTCGTGCCTTCGGCCATGAACGAAAGCCTGCACTATCAGCTTCCCTACTTTTGAGGTTTTTGGGACTCGGACTGTCTTCCTGGCTCCTCAGCTTATAGGCAGCCTATTGTGAAGCTTTGCCTTGTGATAGCGTGAATCAATTTTCCTAATAAACTCCCCTTCATATATTCATCTATCCTATTAGTTCTGTCCCTTTAGAGAACCCTGACGAGTACAATCTATGAGTCTCCAAGAACCACAGCATTATGGGGCTTGAGATGCCTGCTAAAAAGGAAAAAGCTTAGATCACAATACCCAAGTTATTTCAAATATCTGAAAAGCCTCTCAAAGAAGGACAAGTACAAACAAGGCCAGACAATGAAGACTACAATAAATACCAAAATCTTCAATACCCAGACACCAAAGAACATCTACTAGCAACAACATCATCTAGGAAAACATGACCTCACCAAATAAACTAAATAATGCACTTGGAGAAATAATGCACTAGGGAAAAACTTGGAGAAACAGAGATATGTGATCTTTTAGATAGAGAATTCAAAACAGCTGTGTTGAGAAAATACAAAGAAATTAAAAATATAACACAGAGAAGACATTCAAAATTCTATCAGATAAATTTAACAAAGAGATTGAAATAATTTAAAAGAATTAAGCAGAAATTCTGGCGGTGAAAAACACAATTGGTGGACTGAAGAATGCATCAGAGTCTTTTAATAGCACAATGGATCAAGCAGAAGAAAGAATTAGTGAGCTTGAAGACAGGTTAATTGAAAATATACCATCAGAAGAGATAAAATAAAAAAGAATAATAAACAATAAGGCACACCTACAGAATCTAGAAAGCAGATCCAAAAGGGCAAATTAAGAGTTATTGGCCTTAAAGAGAAGGTAGAGATAGATATAGGAGTACAAAGTTTATTCAAAGGGACAACAGAGAACTTCCCAAACATAGATAAATATATTAATATTCACATAGAAGAAGATTATAGAATCCCAAGTCGATTTAACCCAAAGAAGCCTACCTCAAGGCATTTAATAATCCAAGTCCCAAAGATCAAGGATAAAGAAAGGATCCTAAAAGCAGCAAGAGAAAAGAAACAAATAACATACAATGGAGCTCTAATACATCTGGCAGCAGACTTTTCTGTGGAAACCTTGCAGTCAGGAGAGAGTAGGATGACAAAGTGAAAAACAAAAAGCAAAATACAAAACACTTTACCCTAGAATAGTATACCCAGTGAAAAAGTCCTTCAAACATGGAGACATATAGAAGTTCCCAGACAAATGAAAGCTGAGGGATTTTATGAACACCAGATCTATCCTACAAGTAATGTTAAAAAGTATATTACTTTTAATGGCAAAAACTGCAATTACTTTTGCACCAAACTAATACTTAAATTAGAATGAAAAGGATGTAAATGAACAATAAGTAATTACCTGAAGGTTTAAAACTCACTGGATATATCTCCCAATGCTAGATGACGAGTTAGTGGGTGCAGCGCACCAGCATGGCACATGTATACATATGTAACTAACCTGCACATTGTGCACATGTACCCTAAAACTTAAAGTATAATAATAAAAAAAAAACTCACTGGAAATAGTAACTACATACAAAATCACAGATTATTATAACACTGTAACTGTGAGATATAAACTACTCTTAAGTAGAAAGACTAAATGATGAACTAATAAAAAATAACTTTACAAGGCATAGACAGTACAATAAGATATAAACAGAAACAACAAAAAGTTAAAAAGCAAAAGGACATGTTAAGGCATCGAGTTTTTATCAGTTTTCTTTTTTCTTGTTTGTTTACGCACACAATAAGTAGTTATTTATCAGATTAAAATAATAAGTTATAAGAGAATTTGCAAGCTTCATGGTAACCTCAATTGGAAAACATACATATATATGATATATGTATATGTTTATTATATATATATATGTTTATTATATATATATATATGTTTATCATATATATGATGAAAAGCAAAAAAAACCCTAAAACTAAATTATATCACAAGAGAAAATTACCATCACTGAATAAAGACATTACAACTGATAAGACAAAGTTTCAAAGGATCATCAATGGCTACTATGAGCAACTACATGCAAATAAATTGGAAAATCTAAAGGAAATGGACAAATTCCTAGGCACATACAACCTACCAAGAGTGAGTCAGGAAGAAAGCCAACACGTGAACAGATCTATAACAAGTAAGAAAATGAAAGTTATAATAAAAAGTGTCCCAGTAAAGAAAAGCCTGGGACCCAATGGCTTCACAGCAGAATTCTGCCAAACATTTAAAGAAGAACTAATACCAATGAAACTGAAGCTGTTAAAAAAATAGGGAAGCAGAGAATATTTCCAACCTTATTCCATAAGGCCAGTATTATACTGATAACAAAACCAAAGACGTATAAAAAATAAAAAACTAGAGTCCAACATCTCTGATGAATACTTATGCAAAAATCCTCAACAAAATACTGGAAAACCAACTTAAAAATGCATTAGAAAGGTCATCCATCATGACCAAGTGGGATTTATTCCTTGGATGCAAGGATAGTTCAATATATGCAAATCAATCAAGGTGCTACATTATATCCACAGAATGAAGGATCAAAACCATACGATTATTTCAATTGATGCTGAAAAAGCATTTGATAAAGTTCAATGTCCCTTCATGATAAAAACCCTCTAGAAACTGGGTATAGAACGAATAAACCTCAACATAATAAAAGCTATATAGGACAGATCCACACCTAGAATCACACTGATTGTGGAAAAACTGGAAGTCTTTCCTCTAAGATCTGGAAAACATCAAGGATACCATCTTTTATGGTTTTTTGACATAATACTGGTAGTTCTTCCTAGAGCAATCAGACAAGAGAAAGAAATTAAAGGGCAACCAAATTGGAAAGGAAGAGATCTAATTATCCTTGTTTTCTGATGACATAATCTTATATCTGGAAAAAAACTAAAGACTCCACACATGCACAACAAAAATATTAGAATCAATAAGCAAATTCAGTAAAGTGGCAGGATAAAAAAATCTATGCACAAAAATAAGTAGCATTTTATATGCCAAGAATGAACAATATGAAAAAGAAATAAAAAAGTAATCTCATTTATAATGCCACAAATAAAATTAACTAGGAATCAATTTAACCAAGGAAGTCAAAGATCTCTATACTGCAAACAGTAAAACACTGATGAAAGAAATTGAAAAGCATACAAGAATATGGAAAGATGGAAAGATATTCCACGTTTATAAATTGGAAGAATTAATATTGATAAAATGTCCATGCTATGCAACGCAATCTACAAATTCAGTGCAATCTCTATCTAAGTTCCAATGACATTCTTCACAGAAATAGAGAAAAGCATTTAGAAAATATATAGGGAACTACAAAAGACCCAAAATAGTCACAGTTATCCTAAGCAAAAGGAACAAAACTGGGGGAATGACATTACCTGATTTCAAATTACGTTGCATAGCCATAACAAAATCTGATGAAGATAGAGAGTATATTGGTATTTTTATGACAGTGTCATAGTGTAACCAAAACAGCATGACACTGGCATAAAAACAGACACATAGAGCAATGGAACAGAATAGAAAACCCAGAAATAAATCCACACACCTACAGTGAACTCATTTTTGACAAAGGTGCCAAGAACATACACTGGGGAAAAACAGTCTTTTAAATAAATGATGCCGATAAAACTGAATATCCATATGCAGAAGAATGAAACTGGACCCCTATCTGTTGCCATATACAAAAATCAAATCAAAATGAATTGAAGACTTAATGTAAGATGTTAAACTATGAACCGTGTACAACAAAACTTTGGGAAACTCTCCAGAACATTGATCTGGGCAAAAATTTCTTGATCATAAACCCATAAACCCAGGCAATCCTACAAAATGGACAAATGGGATTATATCAAGTTAAGAATCTTCTGCACAGCAAAATAAACAATCAACAAAGTGAAAGGACAACCCGTAGAATGGGAGAATATATCTGCAAACTACCAATCTGACAAGAAATTAATAACCAAAATATATAAGCAGCACAAACAACTGTATAAGAAAAAAATTAATAATCTAATAAAAAACCAGGCAATATATTTGAATAGACATTTCTCAAAAGAAGACATAAAAATGGCAAATATGCAAATAAATAGGTGCTCAACATAATTGATTATAAGAGAACTTTTAATAGAACTACAGTAAGATCACCTCACCCCAGTTAAAATGGCTTATATCTAAAAACAAGCAATAACAAATGTTGGCATGGGTAAAAGGGATCCCTTGGTACACTGTTGGTGGGAATGTAAATTAGCATAACCAATATGGAGAACAATTTGGAGGTTCCTCAAAATAACTGTATAACCTATAACCGTATAACCTAGCAATCCCACTCCTGGGCATACACCCCCCCCCAAAAAGAAAATTATTATATCAGACAGATACGTGCACTTCCATGTTTGCTGCAGCATTGCTTAAAATAGCTAAGATTTGGAGGCATCCTAGGTGTTCATCAACAGAGGAATAGATAAAGAAAATGTGGTACATATATACAATGGAGTATTATTCAGCCATACAAGAGTGAAATTCAGTCATTTGTAACAACATGGATGAAACTGGAAGTCATTATTTAAAGTGAAATATGCTAGGCACACAAAGACAAACATCACATGTTCCCACTTATTTGTGGGATCTAACAATAAAAACAATTGAATTCCAGGAATTAAAATGTGACCCAGTAGTTCCATAATTGATGTTTGTGTTTGGTTTGTTGTAAATATAAATTAACTCCATTTTGAGATATATCAATTTTACAGTTTCTTTTAAAAGCCAATAAAAGTATCCATAAATATTTATTATAAAAATGAATTAATGGACATAGAGAATAGAAGAATGTTACAAAGGCTGGGAAGGGTAGTGTGGAGGGGACATGGAGATTGTTAATGGATACAAAATAATGGTTTGAAAGAATAAATAAGACCTAGTATTTGATAGCACAATAGGGTGACTATAGTCAATAATAAGTTAACTGTGCATTTCAAAATGTTATAAAGTATAATTGGACTGTTTTTACCTCATACGATAAATGATTTATGTAAAGGATCCCCCATTTCCATGATGTAATTATTTTATATTGCATGCCTGTATCAAACATCTCATATGCCCTATACATTTATATACCTACTATGTTCCCACAAAAATTAAAAATTAAAAAAATTAAAATAAGATATTTTAAAATACATTTTTATATGTTTTCGTTCACTTGCTGCTCTCCTTCATGATCTCTGGTAACTACCAATATGCTCTCTATCTTCATGAGATTCACTTTTTTAGCTTCTTTATAATTACATTTTGTAGTTGCTTTTATTTTAAAATCAATTTTGGTAATATGTATCCTTTAATAAAAGTTGTCATATATTTCAAATATATTGGCTAATAGTTGTTCATTATAGCTCTCATGATTCTTTTAATGGTTATTTGTATTTAAATAATTGTTTCATAATTAGTGTTATTTAATTATACTGTCTCTCAGTCATTTTAAACAATATTGACATTATTTTTTCTATTTCTTTTTTTAATTTTTATTACAAGTTCAGGAGTACATGTGCAGGTTTGTTACACATGTAAAATGTTTCATGGGGTTTGTTGTACAGATTATGTCATCACCAAGGTATTAAGCCTAGTACCCATTAGTTATTATTTCCGATCTTCTTTGTATTAGTTCATTTTCATACTGTTACAGAGAACTGTTCAAGACTGGGTAATTTATAAAGGAAAGAGGTTTAATTGACAAACAGTTCTGCATGACTGGGGAGGCTTCAGGAAACTTACAATCATGGCAGAAGGTGAAGAGTAAGCAAGGCACCTTCTTTACAAGGCAGCAGGAAGAAAAAGTGCCAAGTGAAGGGAATTGAGCCCCTTATAAAACCACCAAATCTCGTGAGAACACACTATCATGAGAACAGCATGAAGAAAGACACCCCTATTATTCAGTTACCTCCACCTGGTCTCTCCCTTGACATGCGGGGATTATGGGAATTACGGGGATTACGATTCAAGATGATATTTTGGTGAGGACACAAAGCATAACCACATCATTCTGTCCACGGCCCCTTCCAAATCTCATCCTCCTCCTATCCTCCAACCTCCAATAGTCCCCAGTGTGCATTATTCTCCTCTATGTGTCCAAGTGTTCTTATCATTTAGCTCCCATTTAAAAGTGCGAACAAGCAATGTTTGGTTTTCTGTTCCTGTGTTAGTTTGTTAAGGATAATTACCTCCAACTCCAACCATGTCCCTGCAAAGAACATGATTACGTTCTATTTTACGGCTACATAGTATTCCACGGTGTAATGTGTACCACATTTTCTTTATCCAGTCTATCATTGATGGGCATTTAATTTCATGTATTGCTATTATGAATAGTGATGGAATGAGCATACATGTGCATGTGTCTTTATAATACAATGACCTATATTTTGGAGGGCATATACCCAGTAATGGGACTGCTGTGTTGAATGGTATTTCTCTCTTTAGGTCTCTGAGGAATCAGAACACTGTCTTCCACAATGGTTGAACTAATCTACACTCCCACCAACAGTGTATAAGCATTCCTTTTTCTCCACAACCCCGCCAGCATCTATTATTTTTTTACTTTTTGATAATAGCCATTCTGACTGCTGTGAGATGGTATCTTATTTTGATTTTGATTTGCATTTCTGTAATGATCAGTGATGTTGAACTTTTATTCATATGATTGTTGGCCACATGAATGACACTTTTCTTTTGAAAAGTGTCTGTTTATGACTTTTACCCATTTGTTTATGGCATTTTTTTTCTTTTGAATTTAAGTTCCTTACAGATGCTGGATATTACACCTTTGTCAGATAGATAGTTTGCAAAAAGTTTCTCCCACTATGTATGTTATGTAGTTTAAATTTCTTTTCCTGTTCAGAAGCTCTTTACCTTAATTAGGTTCTGCTTGTCAATTTTTGCTTTTGTTGAAATTGCTTTTGGCATCTTCATCATAAAATCTTTACCCGTGCCTAAGTCCTGAATGGTACTGCCTAGGTTGTTTTCTAGGGCTTTTCATTTTGGGTTTTACATTTAAGTCTTTAATCTATCTTGAGTTGATTTTTGTATATGGGGCAAGGAAAGGATCCAGTTTCAATCTTCTCCATATGGCTTGCCAGTTATTCTATTACAGTACCATTTATTGAGTAGGAAATTCTTTCTCCATTGCTTGTTTTTGTCAGGTTTGTCAAAGATCAGATAACTGTAGGTGTATGGTCTTATTTTTGGGTTTTCTGCTCTGTTCCATTGGTCTGTGTGCCTGTTTTTTGCACCAGTACCATGCTATTTTGGTTACTGTAGCCCTGCGGTATAGTTTAAGGTCAGGTAGCATAATGCCTCCAGCTTTGTTATTCTTGCTTATAATTGATTTGAATGTTTTGGTTCTTTTTGGGTTCATGTGAATTTTACAATAGTTTTTTTTTCTATCCTGTGAAGAATGTCAATTGTAGTTTAACAGAAATAGCATTAAATCAATAATTGCTTTGGGCAGTCTGGCCACTTTAATGATATTGATTTTTCTTATCCATGAGCATGGAATGTGTTTTCATTTGTTTGTGTCATCTCTGATTTCTCTAGGCAAAGTGGTTTGTAGTTCTTTTTGTAGACATCTTTCACCTCCCCACTTAGCTGTGTTCCTAGGTATTTTATTCTTTTTGTGGCAATTGTGAAGGAGTGTGTTCCTGATTTGATTCTTGGCTTGACTTCTGATGGTGCATAGGAATGCTAGTGATTTTTGCACATTGATTTTGCATTTTGAGACTTTGTTGAAGTTGCTCAGTAGCTTAAGAACTTTTGGAGGGAGACTATGGGGTTTTCTAGATAATAGGATCACGTCATCTGTAAACAGGAATAGTTTCACTTACTCTCTTCCTATTTGGATGCACTTTATTTCTTTCTCTTGCCTGACTGTCCTGGCCAGGACTTCCAACAGTAAGTTGAATAGGAGTGGTGAAAGAGGGCAACCTTGTCTTCTGCCAGTTTTCAAGGGTAAAGCTCCCAGCATTAGCCCATTCAGTGTGATACTGGCTATAGGTTTGTCATGGATGGCTCTTATTATTTTGAGATCTGTTTCTTCAATACCTGGCTTATTGAGAGATTTTTAGCGTGACAGGGTGCAGAATTTTATCAAAAGCCATTTCTACATCTATTGAGATATTGATGTGGTTTTTGTCTTTAGTTCTGCTTATGTGACGAGTCACATTTATTGATTTGCATGTTGACTGAAACTTGCATCCCTGGGATAAAGCCTACTTGATTGTGGTGGATAAGCTTTTTGATGTGCTGCTGGATTTAGGTTGCCGTATTTTGTTGAGAATTTTTGCATCAATGTTCATCAAGGCTATTGACCTGAAGTTTTCTTTATGTTGTGTCTCTGCCAGGTTTCAGTGTCAGGATGATGTTGGCCTTATAGAATAAATTAGGGAGGAGTCCCTCCCTATCAATTTTTTGGAATAGTTTCAGGAGGAATAGTACCAGCTCTTCTTTGTACCTCTGGTAGAATTTAGCTGTAAATTCATCTGTTCCTGGGCTTTTTTTGGTTGGTAGGCTATTTATTACTGCCTCAATTTTAGAGCTCATAATTGGTCTGTTCAGTGATTCAATTTCTTCCTTGTTCAGTCTTGGCATAGTGTGTGTGTCCAGGAATTTATGCATTTCTTCTCCCAGATTTTGTTGTTTATGCTCAAAAGGTGTTCATAATATTCTCTGACGGCTGTTTGTATTTCTGTGGGGTCAGTGGTAATATCTCTTTTGTCATTTTTGATTGTGTTTATCTGAATCTTCTCTCTTATATATTAGTCAAGCTAGTGGTCTATTTTATTTTTTTTCAAAAAAACAACTCTTGGATTCATCAACCTTTGTAATGGTTTCTTTTTGTCTTAATCTTCA
Source organism: Gorilla gorilla gorilla (assembly GCF_029281585.2). Taxonomy (NCBI): domain Eukaryota; kingdom Metazoa; phylum Chordata; class Mammalia; order Primates; family Hominidae; genus Gorilla; species Gorilla gorilla. The sequence goes on from NC_073247.2 coordinate 134,005,502, forward strand.
GATCAACTCTGATTTTGGTTATTTTTTTTGGTCTTCTGCTAGATTTGTGATTTGTTTGCTCTTTGTTATCTAGTTATGTTAGTTGTGAAGATAGATTTTTAACTTGAGATCCTTCTAACTTTTTGTTGTGGGCATTTAGTGCTATAAATTTTCCTGTTAACACTGCCTTAGCTGTGTCCCAAAGACTCTGGTATGTTGTATCTTTGTTCTTGTTAGTTTCAAAGAACTTCTTGATTTCTACCTTAATTTCATTATTTACCCAAAAGTTACTGAGGAGCAGGTTATTAAATTTCCATGTGATTGTATGGTTTTAAGTGAATGTCTTAGTCTTGATTTCTAATTTGATTGCATTGTGATCCAAGAGACTGTTGTAATTGTAGTTATTTTCTATTTTCTGAGGAGTGTTTTACTTCTGATTACGGAATTAATTTTAGAGTATGTGCCACATGGCAATGAGATGAATGTATATTCTGCTTTTTTGGGGTGGTTAGTTCTGTAGACATCTATCAGGTCCATTTAATCCAGTGCTGAGTTCAAGTACTGAATATTTCTGTCTCAATGATATGTATAATATTGTCAGTGGATTGTTAAAGTCTTCCACTATTACTGTGTGGGAGTCTAAGTCTCTTTGAATAACTGTAAGAATTGGCTTTATGAATCTGGGTGCTCCTGTGTTGGGTGCATATATATTTAGGATAATTGAATCTTCTTGTTTCATTGAACCCTTTACCATTATGTAATGCCCTTTGTGTTTTTTTTAATCTTTGTTAGTTTAAATTCTGCTTTGTCAAAAACTAGGCTTGCAATCCCTCCTTTTTTCCTGTTTTATATTTGCTTGGTAGATTTTTATTCATTCCTTTATTTTGAGCCTATGTGTGTCATTGCAAGTGAGATGGGTCTCTTGAAGTTAGAATACTTATGACTCTTAGTTCTCTATCCAGCTTGCCACTCTGTTTCTTTCTGTGTCTTCTAATTGGGGCATTTTGCCCACTTACATTTAAGGTTAGTATTGATATGTGTGGATTTGATCCTGTCACTATGATATTAGCTGGTTATTTTGCAGACTTGTTCATGTGGTTGCTCTATAGTGTCACCTGTTTATGTACTTCAGCGTGTTTTTGTAGTGGCTGGTAACAATAGTTCCTTTCCATATTTAGTGTTTCCTTTGGGAGCTCTTGTAAGGCAGGTCTGATGGTAACAATTTCCTTCAGCATTTGCTTATCTGAAGATGATTTTATTTATTTTTTGCTTATGAAGCCATTTTGGCCACCTATAAAATTCTAGGTTGGAATTGCTTTTATTTAAGAATGTTGAATGTTGGCCCCCAATTTCTTCTGGATTATAGGGTTTCAGCTGAGAGGTTCACTGTTAGTCTGATCAGCTTCCCTTTGTAGGTGACCCGGTCTTTCTTTCTAAAATTTTTACTTTCATTTCAACTTTGGAGAATCTGATTATTATGTGACTTGGGAACAATCTTCTTGTGAAGTATCTTACTGAGGTTCCCTGCATTTCTGGAATTTGAATGTTGGCCTCTTTGGCTAGGTTTGCAAGATCTCAAGGATGATATTCTGTAATATGTTTTCCAAGTTGGTTTCATTCTCCCCATCTTTTTCAGACATATCAATCAGTCATAAATTGAATCCCTTTACAAATCCCATATTTCTCAGAGGTTTTTATTCCTTTCCATTCTTTTTCTGTATTATTGTCTGTCTGTCTTATTTCAGAAAGCCAGTCTTCAAGTGCAGAGATTATTTCCTCTGCTTGGTTTATTCTGCAATTAATACTTGTGATTGCATTATTAAATTCTTGTAGTATGTTTTTCAGCTCTATCAGGTTGATCATGTTCTTCTCAATACTGGCTATTTTGTCTGTAAACTCCTGCCATATTTTATCATGATTTTTAACTTCCTTACCTTGTGTTACAACATTCTCCTGTAGCTCAAATAACTTGGTTCCTGTAAATATTCTGATTTCTATTTCTGTCATTTCAGCCATCTGAGCCTCAGCCTAGTTCTGAACCCTTTCTGGAGAGGTGATGCAGTCATTTGGCAAAAAGAAGGCACTCTGGCTTTTGGGTTTTCAGCATTTTTGCAATGATTCTTTTTTGTCTTTGTGGTCTTATCTACCTTTAATTTTTTAGGTTGCTGGCCTTTGGATGGGACTTTTAATCCTATTCAATGACCTTCAGGGTTTGATTGTGGCATAAAGTGGATTCAGCCAACTGGCTTCATTACTGGGAGATGTTAGGGGCCAACACTCAGCTCCCAACTCCTAGACTGCATGTTCCAACTCTGGGGGATTTATATTGGGCCTCAACTTTGTTCTCTGGCTTTTCAAGGTTTGGAGTCCACTGTGCTGGTGGGGGGCTGATGTGCAGCAGGTGCAGCAGACTGTTAGCAGATACAGGGATGCCTTCCTTTGGGTATTCACCACAGTGGCAGAGGCAAGGCAGCCAGCAGTGGAAGCTGAAGGCCCCTGCTGGAGACTGTGGGCTGTTGCACTGCAGGTGGTGTTGGCTTGGGACAGCACAGGTCTTGGTGCCTTCTCTCCGCCCTGCAAGCAAGAGTGATCACTCAGTGTGTGGGAGGATCTGCTGTTCTCTGTGCAGCATTAGCACAACGGCAGGGCAATGGGCGGGGAGAGGCTTGCTGGCTCTTTGCCTGCCAAGGCTCTCTCTGCAATGGCAGTTGGTGGGGTTGTGGGGGTGTATTGCACTCCTGCATGCTGGTGGAACAAGTAAAGCAAAACCCGCCCTTGCAGACACTCACCAGAAAACTGATGTGGGAAGTTGCCATGAGCTTAGGGAAAACTGCAGTATGGGGCAGGGTTGGGGGTTGGGTATGCAGGCTCGTGTCGGGCGGTGAGGGCTGCCTCACTTGAGCTCTACGCTAGTCAGGCACCATCTGCTGGTGCAGAAGCTATGATGTGGGCCCCCAGGACACTTGAGACTGACCTGTATGCAGGCATGGTCATGCTGGGGCCCTGGAAGAGGCCATCAGACAAAGGAGTGCTAGGTCAGAGCAGCCCCGTCTGATGTGCAAGACAACTGCAGAGATCAGATCCAACAGTTCTGCTAAGGCTAAAGTTTCTTACTTACGTGAGCAAGTTGAGCCTAGGGGGATGGCCATACCTGGCTGTGCTCCACTACAAACACTCCTGCACCAAACCCTCTGGGCTCCACATCAGCTGGCTTGCTGCCCCACCACTTTACTTGTTTCCTGGTGGCTCCACTCTAGAGGGATGCGGTTCAATTAGCCCAGGATGGAAGGTTTGTGTTGTGGGCCTTAGCCAGGGATTCCCTGTCTCGTGATGAGCAGTAGCAGGTATGTGGGACCTTATCATGGGAGATGGACTGGCCTCCTCTCCTTGGGTCGACTTAGCTTGTTGGAAGTGAGTATAAGGTACTTAAGGTCTCCGCTCCTTTGCTAGCCCCAGGGTAGCAAGGATAGTTTCACTGCAGAGGCAGTGACAGAGAGGCTTTCATTTGCTCCTGGAAGCTCTGTCCAGGGAGTTGCTGAGTTGCTACTCGTTAATAGCTCTTGTGGAGGGTGGCTAGAGGCCCAGGCCTGGAAGACCTGCCTGGTAAGGAAATATTGAAATGGGCACCCATTTAACTGTTTGGCTACTTTTCCTAGGGCTGCTGTGGTACGGTGAGGGTTCACTCCAGTCCCTAATTGCCCCTGCTTTTCCAGTACCTGGAGATATCACCAGTGAAGGCTGCAAAACAGCATAGATGGCAGCCTGCCCTTCCCTCTGGGAGCTCCATCCAAGGCAGGTTTCAAAGCTGTGTCAGCTGGAGAACAACAGTGTGGGTGGCTGGAGGCCCCAGTTGGGAGGTCCTGCCCAGTGAGGAGGAACGGGTTTGAGGGCATGCTTTAATAAGCAGTCTGGCCACATTTTTGTAGAGCAGCTGTGTTGTGCTAGGGGCCTGTCTCCATCCCCCGTCACCTTGGACTCTCTAAAGCCCGAAGGCTGGAAGAGCTAAGTTGCCCAAACAGCCAAGATGGCAGCCTGCCCCGTTTGCTGGGAGCCCCATCCCAGAGAGATTTCAAATCTGTGTCAGCTAGAGGACATTTGTGGGGGTAGCTGGAGGCTCCATATTGAAGGTTATGCCAAGTAAGGAGGAATGATGTTGGGGACCCACTTTAGAAAGCAGTTTGGTCACATTTTCACAGAGCATCTTTGTGCTGTGTTGGGGGACTGACTGTCGCCGGATCGTCTTGGACTCTCCAAAGGCTGGAATGGCTAAGATGTCCAAACAGCAAAGATAGTGGCTTGCTTCTCCCACTGAGATCTCTGTCTCAGAGAGGTGTAACAGTGCTACCAGTGGCTGGCTGGAATTTCAAGTCAGTGGGTCTTATCCTGTGAGATGCCATGGAAATAGGGCTGCTCAGCACCCTGGATTCAGCATCTTTCCTAGCAGTATGGATGGGAGTCTCCCATGAAGCTTTGCCAGAGTTGCAGCTACTTTTTCCAGGAGGCCCAGAAACCCCAAGTATCTAAGGCTCCTGGGTCTCTGCACATGCCTGAGCAGCTGCTCTGCTGAGACTTCATGTAGTTCTGTGTGTCAGAATGAAGGCCCTGGTGAAGTGGGTTTATGAGGGGATCTCTCTCATACACTTTGTGACTTGAAGGTTGCAAATATCCATAGGAGAAGTGTAGGTTTCCGAGTTTGCACATTCACTTGCTACTTCCCTAGGTGGTGGAGATTCCCTTGGCTCTGTGTCACTCCTACATGGGCTGACATTCTACCTCATTTTTCTCTCTTTTCCATGTGGTCAAGTTGTTTCCTTGATTAGTCCCAATGCAAGTACCTGGATGTTTCCATTAAAGGTATTGTATTTACTCACCCCTTCTATTCCTCTCTATGAGAGCCATGCACACTAGCTGCCTCTAGTCAGCCATCTTGGTCCCCTCCCCTTTGTCTATTTCTATAAGTATTTTAAAGAACCCACTTGATTTCATTGAGATGTATTACAAATTACTACATAGACTATCACATGACTTCAAAGTTAACTGAAAAACAATTAATTATGTATTCTGTTTGCTTATTTTTTGAATTTCTTTCTAAATATATTTTCCTATTAACATTAGCTAATATACATTTAGGACATCTATATTGTATGCATTTAAAACATGATTATCATTAACAGTAGAGGATATACATCCCCATTTTAAAAACTCTTTTCAACAATTTCAAATATTTTATATTTGGCTGACTTATAAGAGACAATTAGATCTTCTTCTTCTTTTATTTTATTTATTTATTTTTTCTTGAGATGGAGTCTCGCTCTGTCGCCCAGGCTGGAGTGCAGTGGTGCAATCTCGGCTCACTGAACCTCTGCCTCCTGGGTTCAAACAATTCTCTCGCCTCAGCCTCCCGAGTAGCTACAGGTACACGCCACCATGCCTGGCTAATTTTTGTAGTTTTAGTAGAGACAGGGTTTCACCATGTTGGCCAGGCTGGTCTCAAACTCCTGTTCTCAAGTGATCCGCTGCCTTGGCCTCCCAAAGTGCTGGGATTACAGGTATGAGCCACTGAGCCTGGCCAGATGTTCATTATTTTTTAATCACATATGTGGCTGACAAATGGATTCTACTAACAATAGGAAAATTATAATTGTCTTTGTTTCATTCATGTTTGCATTATTAGTATTATCTTCAGCTTGCAGTTTTATTTTTTTCATAATACATTAATTGCATTACAATAAAAACAAACAAATAAAAGTGTGTATATTGCCAAATTTCTGCACTGTACAAACGATGAAGCACACTCCAAACAATGGGAGCATCTGCAAAGGTCATAGGTAGAGAAAGCACAAAACACATTCTATTAAAGAAGCAGAAGTCAATATGTAGAGAGTAGAGAGAAAATATTTTCAGGCAAGGTGTTAGGAGCAAGTTTTTTCTCCTAATTAGAGCATATTTATCCTCAAGGGTCTCATATTAGTGTTTGTCAAAAGCATAGAAAAAGTAGATGTTATAATCTATGGTCTTACAAATCATCTCCTTAATAATTCCATGTATGTCCCATTCCTTTTGCAAAATTTGGGAAACATGATGCATAAATCCTATCTAGCAATTTACAAGAGAACACTACATTTCTCCTGATTTTTCTGTCACTTGATATGGAAATTAAGATATTAAAGTGACCATAATAATGCCTCATCTAGAGAATAAAACAGGGGGAAATAATTAGGTAAGTTTTCCTGCAGTGATCACTACATCATAAGGGGCCCAGAATAATTCACCATAAATTTGAGCATCCTCCTTTCAGAACTTTCCTCAACAATGACATCTGCAAAGAAGGATTTTAGTATGAGTAATCTCTTGGCAGTAGTTAATATAGATTGAAGTAGCAAAAATAGAAAGCATGAAATTTGAGTAGAATATAGATATAATCATCCAAGAATAAGATAATGAAGCTTGTAATAGGCTAGAGGCAATAAGGCTGCTAGGAAGAAAAGCAAAAAAATCTCAGGTTCTGATTCCTGACAAGATGGTAAACTACCATCAGTTGCTGGCTTCCTACCATGAACCAAAAACAGAAACTCCAGGAGACTGACAAAAGGATTTGATGAATCTGTTAAATTAATATAACCTATGAGAATTTTGCAAAATTATAGAAGTTGACCGTGTCCTAGGTTGAGGGGAGAAGAGAAAGAGTTCATAATAGTTGAGACTGGAATCATGGATCAAAGATAAGTTAGATGAGAAGGTTTAATATTTGGCTCTATTTTTTAACATGTCCTTTTTTTCTCCTCCCATATTTACCTAGGCACACAATTAGCTTACCTGTCAGCATTTACAAGGAAGAAAAACAGCTCACAGGGAGGAAATATTTCAAATGTAGCATACTGAAAAGCTTGACAAATTCCCTCCACAGAAAGCAACAATGGAATTCAACAAAATGATAAGAAACAATTTCAGAAGTCTGTAAATCAACAAAAGCATAAAACAAATGTAGAGGTGTTTATCCATGGAAAAACTACCAAATTTTGGCTAAGAACAGGGGGAATATGTGGCATTCTTGCTTGGGGCTCTTCCTATTAAGCTCTAACAGCTCAGCTTGTTCAGTAGTTATACCAGGACCTTACTCTGAGAGCAAAGTTGCTAGGTTTCATGACTTACCCTGAATTCTCATTAGAAACAATGAATGGCAGAGGCAATGAAATAATATATTCAAAATTCTGAAGGAATAAAACTGTCAACCAAAAACTGTATACAGCAGTATGTGAAAATGATAATAAACTCTGACCAAGTGATATTTATTGCACAAATGTAGGGCTGGCTTAACATTTAAAAATAAATAAATGTAATTCAACACATGAACAAACTACAGAAAACCATATAATCCTTTCAATAGATTCATAAAAGGCATTGGAAAAGATAAAGGGTAAATTCCAGAAAAAAAACTTACAGCAAAGTAGGAAAAGAAGATAAATTCCTCAACCTGATAAAGGCCCTCTATAAAAAATTTAATCTGACATCATACTTAATGATAAAAGATGGAATGCTTTCCCTCTAAGATTAGGAACAGGATAAGGATATCTGCTTTCAACACTTTCATTTAATATTGTACTGGAGGCTCTATCCAGTGTAACCAAGCAAGAAAAAGAAGTAAAAGTCAGACAACTTGGAAATAAAAAAGTAAAACTCTTGATTTACAGACGGCATGGTAACCTATATAGAAAACTGAATGGAATTTACAGAAAAGCTATTAGAACTAATAAGTGATTTCAACAATTTTAAAGAATAAAAGGTCAAATACAGAAGTCATTTGTCTATATATTAACATGAAAAATTGGTTACTGAAATTTTGCATCAAAAAATATTTAGTAATGAATCTGACAAAAGGAGTGAAATATTTGTACACGGAAAAGTGGAAAACATTGCTGAGATAATTTAAATAATGCCAAAGTTAGTGAAGATACACACCTTGTTTATGGTTTGAAAGACTCAAAATTGTTAACATGCTAATTTTCTTCAAAGTGATTTTTTCTTTTTTTTTGAGATGGAGTCTCGCTCTGTTGCCCAGGCTGGAGTGCAGTGGCGCGATCTCGACTCACTGCATCCTCCGCCTTCTGGGTTCAAGCTATTCTCCTGCCTCAGCCTCCAGAGTAGCTGGGATTACAGGCATGCACCACCAGGCCCGGCTAATTTTTTTTGCATTTTTAGTGGAGACCGGGTTTCACAATGTTGGTCAGGCTGGTGTCAAACTCCTGACCTTGTGATCTTCCCGCCTTAGCCTCCCAAAGTGCTTTGACTACAGGTGTGAGCCACCGGGCGTCTGGCCCAAAGTGATCTATTGATTTATCATAATTCCAATCAAAATTCTAAAGGAATTTTTTTGCATAAATTGGCACATTGATTATAAAATGCACACTGAAATGTAACGGAACTAGAATAGTTAAAATTAGGTTTTGAAAAAGAGCAGTTTAAGGACTAACTTTACCTCATTTAAGACTTATTATAAAGCCAAATATAGTGTGCCATTTAACAAAAAATTGACAAAGAGATGAGCAGAACAGGATAGAGAGACAGAAATGGACCCACACATACGTATATTCAGTTAATTTTTTATGAAAATATAAAGACAATTCATTGGAGAAAGATTTTTTAACAAATATTTCTGAAACAACTCAATAATTATATTTAAACGTGAAACATATCCATAACCCACACCATATACAAAAATTAAATAAAATGGATTTTAGGTCTAAATGTAAAACTTAAATCGTAAGACTTATAAAAACTCATAGAAAAAATCTTTATGATCTTTGGTTAGGTAAATATTTTGCAGGCATGTGACCAAAAGCACAATCCAAAGAAAAAAAACTGATAAATCAGAATTCATCAAAACGTAAAACTTTGGCTGTTGACAATGCACCCATAAGAGAATGAAAAGCAAGCCACAGACTAGGAGACCATATTTGCATGTCATATTTTCACATGCAGAATATATTAATCTCTCAAAACTTAATGAGGAAACCGCAATTCAGTAAATAAAGAGAAAAGGATGTTAACAGGCACTTCTCACAGGAAGATATCTGGATGACACAGAAGCACATGAAAAAATGTTCAAAATCATTAGTCATTAAAGTGATGCAAACTAAAACTATAATGAGACTCCCCTGCACACCTATTACAATGACTAAAATTTTAAGAAGACTGACCATACCAATTGTTGGACAGAATGTAGAACAAATGGAACTCTCATACACTGTACACTGGAAAGTTGGGGTACAACCACTTTGGAACACTGTTAGGCTGTTTCTCAAAAAGGTAAACATACACCTACCATATGATCCAACCATTTGACTGCAAGGAATTTACTCAAAAGAAAATGAAGCATATGTCTATATAAAGACTTTTGCACAAATGTTCATGGCAGGTTTATTTGTAATAATCAAACTAAAAACAACCCATTCATTAATGAGTAGATAAATAAAATGGACATACATTTGCATGGATAAACATATCCATATAAAGAAATACTATTTAAAAATAAAAAAGTGAGCTAGTAAGACATATAACAATATCAATAAATATTTAAAAATTATACTAATTTAAGGAAGCCAGGCAAAAATGGGACATAAAATGTGATTCAATTTAACTAGAAAATGCAAATTACAATAAACAGAAAGAAGAGCAATGTTTGCCTAAAAAAAGGAGGTGGGGAAAAGTGGGAAACAGGAATTAGGATCACAAAGAAATATTCAGGAGTTATATGGATATGATTAGCATCATGATTGTGGTGAGACGTGTTGGAAAAATATATGAATACAGACATAGAGATATATAAATATCATTATAGAAAAAGACACACACTTTAAATATGTACAGTTTATGTCCATTATACGTCAATTAAATTGATAAGAGAAAGAAAATGTGCCAGGATAATATGACAAACCATACACATAGGTTAAATCCAGGTGTATTAAAATATTAACTGTAAAAAAGTATAAAAAGAGGCAGTAAAATTTTTAAGATGTTTTGAACTCTAAATTAGGAATGACTTTACAAGATACAAAATGCACATACTATAAAATAAAATATTAATGTATTTGACTACATGAAACAAGAATTTCATTTCATGAAAGACTCCCTGGGTGAAGTTATTAGATGGAAAATAGGAAAATAATTTTATAATGTTAAAGCCCACAATGTATTTATTGTATTGCATTGTAATCATTTAATTTTAAAAAATTGATTTTTTAAAAATTAAACGATTACAATTCTTAATTTTCCTGAGTATATACATGTATGGAGTACCTGAGATATTTATGTACAGGCATGCAATATGTAATGATCATATCATGGAAAATTAGGTATCCATCACCTCACAATTTATCCTTCTTGCTACAGACGATCCAATTATGCTCTTTTAGCTATTTAAAAATATACAGTTAAATTATTATTCAGTATAGCCTCCCTCGTGCTATCAAGATTAGGTCTTATTCGGTCTTTTTTTTTTTTTGTACACATATTAGGTCTTATTATTAATTAGGTCTTATTCGGTATTATTCGGTCTTTCTTTTTTTTTATTAGGTCTTATTAGATCTTATTCGGTCTTTCGTTTTTTTTTGTACACATTAACAATCTCAACCTTCCCCTCAACCCTCCACCTTCCCAGTCCCTGATAACAATCCTTCTAATCTCTATGTCCATGAGTTTAATTGTTTTGATTTTTAGATCCCAAAAATAAGTGAAAACATGTGATGTTTGTCTTTCTGTATCCGATTTATTTCACTTAACATAATGACCTTCAGTTCCATCCATGTCGTTGCAAATGACAGAATCTCATTTTTTTTTTGTTATGGCTTAATGGTACTTCATTGTGTATATATACCACATTTTCTTTATTCATCTGTTGACAGACATTTTGTTTGCTTCCAAATCCTGGCTATTGTGAACAGTGCTGCAAAAAACATGGGAGTGCAGATATTTCTTCATATACTGTCTTCCTGTCCTTCAGGTATATAACCAACAGTGGGATTGCTGGATCATATGGTAGCTCAATTTTCAGATTTTGAGGAACCTTCAAACTGTTCTTCATAGTGGTTGTATGAATTTACATTCCCATCAAGAGTGTACGACGGTCCTCTTTTCTCCACATTCTTGCCTACATTTGCTACTGCCTGTTTTTGGATGTAAGTCATTTGTACTAGGGTGAGATGATATCTCATTGTAGTTTTGTTTTACATTTCTCTAATGATTAATGATGATCACCTTTTCATATACCTGTTTGCTATTTGTATACCTTCTTTTGAGAAATAGCTATTCAAATATTTTGACCATTTTTTGATCAAATTATTACATTTTTTTCCCTACAGAGTTGTTTGAGCTCTTTACATATTCTGATTGTTTATCCCTCGTCAGATGGGTTGTTTGCAAATATTTTCTCCCATAATATAATATTTGTCTCTTGACTTTGTTGATAGTTTCCATTGCTGTGCAGAAGCTTTTAACTTGATGTGATCCTGTTTGTCCATTTTTGTATGGTTGCCTGTGCTTGTGGGGTATTGCTCAAGAAATTTCTGCCCAGAAGAATGCCCTAGAGAGTTTCTCCAATGTTTTCATGTAGCAGTTTCATAGACTAAAGTTTTAATTTTAAGTATTTAATCCATTTGAATTTGATTTTTGTATAAGGTGAGAGTTATGGACCAAGTTTCATTCTTTGGCAGAAGGATATCCAGTTTAACCAGCACCATTTATTGAAGAGGCTCTCTTTTACCCAGTCTATGTTCTTGGTACCTTTTTTGAAAATGAGTTCGCTGTAGCTCTGTGAATGTATTTCTGGGTTCTCTATTCTGTTCCGTCGGTCTACGTGTCTGTTCTTTTGCCAGTACCACGCTGCTTTGGTTATTTTAACTCTATAATGTAATTTGAAGTCAAGTAGTGTGATTCTTTCAGCTCTGCTTTTTTTGCTCAGGATAGCTTGGATATTCTGGGTCTTTTGTGATTCCGTATATATTTTAGGATTGTTTTTTCTATTTCAGTGAAGAGTGACACTGGAGGCCAGGCATGATGGCTCACACCTGTAATCCCAGTATTTTGGGAGGACGAGGCAGGCAGATCACAAGGTCAAGAGATCAAGACCATCCTGGACAACATGATGAAACCCCGTCTCTACTAAAAATACAAAAATTAGCTGGGCATGGCACCTGTAGTCCTAGATACTTGGGAGGCTGAGGCAGGAGAACTACTTGAACATGAGAGGCGGAGGTTGCAGTGAGCCGAGATCCCGCCACTGCACTCCAACCTGGCGACAGAGTGAGACTCCATCTCAAAAAAAAAAAAAAAAAAAAAGAGTGTTGGAATTTAGATAGGGATTGTATGAAATCTCTAGATTGCATTTGGTAGTATGGCCATTTTAGCAATATTAACTCTTTCAATTTGTGAACACAAAATATCTTTCCATTTTTTGTGTGTTCTCCTTAATTTTTTTGTCAGTGCTTTATCATTTTCATTGTAGAGAATTTTTTGTCTTTTGGTTTAATTTCTTTGCAACTCAGTTTAGTTTTGTCTATTGTAAATTGATTTACATTTTAAATTTCTTTTTCAGATCATTCACTTTTGGCATACAGAAATGTTACTCATTATTGTATGTAGATTTGATATCCTGTACCTTTACTGAATTTATTAGCTCTTGGAGTTTTTTTATGTGGAGTCTTTGGGTTTTTCCAAATACAAGATCGTATCATCTGCAAGCAAGGGTATTTTGACTTCTTCCTTTCCAATTTAGATGCCTTCTATTTCTTTCTCTGGTCTGATTGCTCCAGGTAGGACTTACAGAACTATGTTAAATAACAGTGGTGAAAGAGGACATCCTTGTCGTGTTCCAAATCTAAGAGGAAATGCTGTTAGTTTCCCCCCATTCAGTGCAATATTAACTGTGTCTATCATATATGGCTTTTATTACATTGAGGTATGTTCCCACTACAGCCTGTTTTTTAGGGTTTTTATCGTGAAGGGATGTTGAAATTTATCAAATGGCGTTTTAGCATTAGTTGAAATAAATCATATGGCTTTTTACCTTCATTCTGTTGGTATGATGTATCAAATTGATTTGTTTATGTCCAACTATCCTTGCATCTCAGGGATAAATTCCACTTCGTCATGATAAATGGTCTTTTTAATGCATTATATATATATATATTTTATTACACTTTAAGTTCTAGGGTACATGTGCACAATGTGCAGGTTTGTTGCATATGTATACATGTGCCATGCTGGTGTGCTGCACCCATTAACTCGTCATTTACATTGGGTATATCTCCTAATGCTATCCCTCCCCACTCCCCCCGCCCCACCACAGTCCCCAGAGTGTGATGTTCCCCTTCCTGTGTCCAAGTGTTCTCATTGTTCAATTCCCACCTATGAGTGAGAACATGCGGTGTTTGGTTTTCTGTCCTTGCAATAGTTTGCTGAGAATGATGGTTTCCAGCTTCATCCATGTCCCTACAAAGGACATGAACTCATCATTTTTTATGGCTGCATAGTATTCCATGGTGTATATGTGTCACATTTTCTTAATCCAGTCTATCATTGATGGACATTTGGGTTGGTTCCAAGTCTTTGCTATTGTGAATAGTGCTGCAATAAGCATACATGTGCATGTGTCTTTATAGCAGCATGATTTAGAGTTCTTTGGGTATATACCCAGTAATGGGATGGCTGGGTCAAATGGTATTTCTCGTTCTAGATCCCTGAGGAATCGCCACACTCTTCCACAATGGTTGAACTAGTTTACAGTCCCACCAACAGTGTAAAACTGTTCCTATTTCTCCACATCTTCTCCAGCACCTGTTGTTTCCTGACTTTTTAAGTGGTCTTTTGAATGCATTTTTGAATTTGATTTTACAGTATTTTGTTGAGAACTTTTTCAGTAAAATTTATCAGTAATATTGGCCTACAGGTTTTTTCTTTTTCTTTTTTTTTAATTTTTTTTTTTTGATGTGTCTCTGTCAGGTTTTAGTTCAGGGTAATTCTGGCCTCATAGAGTGAGTTTGGAAGCATTCCCTCCTCTTTAATTTTTTGGACTGTTTGAGTGGGCTTGGTATTAGTTCTTCCTTAAATGTTTTTTAGAATTCTACAGTAAGGCCTTCAGGTTCCAGGCTTTCCTTTACAGGGAGACTTTTTATTATGGCTTTGATCTTGTTAATTGTTATTGGTTAGTTCAGATTTAAGATTTCTACGTGTTTCAATTTGGTAGGTTGTGTCTGTCTGGTTACTTATCTGTTTCTTTGAGATTTTCCAATTTATTGCCATATAGTTGTGCAGGGACCAGCCCCACAGGGTCGGTGCGTCTCTCCCAGTGTGCGGCATCGAGAGAGTGTAGAAATAAAGGCACAAGATAAAGAGATAAAAGAAAAGGCAGCTGGGCCCGGGGGACCACTACCACCAATGTGCAGAGACCGGTAGTGGCCCCGAATGTCTGGCTGCGCTGTTATTTATTGGATACAAGGCAAAAGGGGCAGGGTAAAGGGTGTGAGTCATCTCCAATGATAGGTAAGGTCACGTGGGTCATGTGTCCACTGGACAGGGGGCCCTTCCCTGCCTGGCAGCTGAGGCAGAGGGGGAGAGGAGACAGAGAGAAAGACAGCTTATGCCATTATTTCTGCATATCAGAGACTATTAGTACTTTCACTAGTTTACTACTGCTATCTAGAAGGCAGAGCCAGGTGTACAGGATGGAACATGAAGGCGGACTGGGAGCGTGACCACTGAAGCACAGCATCACAGGGAGACGGTTACGCCTCCGGATAACTGCGGGCAAGCCTGACTGATGTCAGGCCCTCCACAAGAGGTGGAGGAGCAGAGTCTTCTCTAAACTCCCCTGGGGAAAAGGAGACTCCCTTTCCAGGTCTGCTAAGTAGTGGGTGTTGTTCCTTGACACTTTTCGCTACCGCTAGACCATGGTCCGCCTGGCAATGGGCGTCTTCCCAGACACTGGCGTCACTGCTAGACCAAGGAGTCCTCTGGTGGCCCTGTCTGGGCATAACAGAAGGCTTGCGCTCTTGTCTTCTGGTCACTTCTCACTATGTCCCCTCAGCTCCTATCTCTGTATGGCCTGGTTTTTCCTAGGTTATGATTATAGAGTGGGCATTATTATAATATTGGGATAAAGAGTAATTACTACCAACTAATGATTAATGATATTCACATGTAATCATATCTAAGATCTGTAACTGGTATAACTATTCTTGTTTTATATTTTATTATACTGGAACAGCTCGTGTCCTCTGTCTCTTGCCTCGGCGCCTGGGTGGCTTGCCGCCCACATAGTTGCTCATAGTAGCCACTAATGATCCTCTAAATTTCTGTGCTATCAGTTATTATGTTTCCTTTTTCATACCTGATTTTATTTATTTGGGTCTTTTTTTTTTCTTAGCTTGGCTAAAGGTCTGTCAATTTTTTTATTATTTCAAGAAACAACTTTTTAATTGACCTTTTGTACCATTTTCTTCATTTCAATTTTATTTATTTATGCTCTTATATTTATTATTTATTTTCTTCTTCCAATTTTGGGTTTGGTTTGCTCTTGCTTTCCTAGTTTTTTTTTTTTAATTCATAGATAAGTGATTTATCTAAAGTTTTTTCATTTTTTAAAAATGTAGGCACTTATATTTAATAGCTATACATTTTCCTCTTAGTCCTGCTTTTGCTGTTTTATAGGTTTTGGTATAGTGTGTTTCCATTATAACTTCTTTCAAACAATTTGCAAATTTCTTCTTGATTTTTTCATTGGCTCACTGGTCATTAAGAAGCAGATTGTTTAATTTCCATGTGCTTCTGTAGTTTCTAAAATTCCTCTTGGTTTTGATTTCTAGTTTTACATCATTGTGGTCAGAGTAGTTGCTTGATAATATTTCAATTTTTTGAATGTTTGTGACCTAACATATGGTCTCTCCTTGAGAATGATCCATGTGCTTAGGAGGAAAATGTGTATTCTACAGCTATTGGATGAAATAATCAGTAAATTTCTATTTGGTCCATTTGTTCTACAGTGCAGAGTAAGTCAAAAGTTACTTTGTGTATTTTCTGTTGGAGAGATCTCTCCATTGCTGAAAATAGAATGTTGAAGTGTCCCACTATCATTGTACTGGGGTCTATCTTGCTCTTTAGATCTAATAATATTTGCTTTACATATCTGGTTGCCCTAGTGCTGGGTGCATATATAGTCACAATCATTAATCCCCTTGCTGAATTGACCCCTTTAGCAGTATATAATGACCTTCTTTGTCTGTTCTTTTTCAAGATCTGGTAGGTATGCTTTACTGTTTTTTATTCTTATTTCTCTTGTCTTTTCTGACTTTGTATTTTCAAATAGCCTGTCTTCAAGCTGACTAATTCTTTTCTCTGCTTGATCAATTTGGCTATTAAGAGACTCTGATACAGTCTCCAGCCTACTAATTGTATTTTCCAACTCTAATTTTTGCTTAATTCTTTTTAATTACTTCAATCTCTTTGTTAAATTTACATGACAGAAGTCTGAATTTCTTTTCCTTGTTATCTCAAATTTCATTGAGTTTCCTCAAAACAGCTATTTTGAATACTCTGTCTGAAATGTCACATATCTCTGTTTCTCTAGTTTTGTTCCCTGGTTTCTTATTTAGTTCATTTGGTGAGTTCATGTTTTCCTGGATGGTGTTGAACTTGTTAATGTTATTTGGTATCTGGCATTGAAGAGTTAGGTAGTTATTGTAGTCTTCAAAGACTGGTCTTGTTTGTGTTTGTCCTTCTTGGGAAGGGTTTCCAGGTATTCAAAGGGACTTGGGTCCCAATCCCAATAACAATGTGGTGTTTGTAGACTTGTGGAGGTACTGCCCACGTAGTCTTTGATAAGATTCATTAAAGTTCTCTTATCAGGCAAAGATTCTTGTTCTTTTCTCTTACTTTCTCCCAAACAGAGTCAGTCTCTCTTTCTCTCTGTTTATCCACCTGGAACTGGGGTTAAGGTGATGTAAGCACAACTGTGGCCACTATCACTAGGACTGCACTGGGTTCGACCTAAAACCAGCACAGCATTGGGCCTTTCTCCGTGTCCTTCCCTTCAGGGCTGTGAGTTCCTCCAGGACCCAAGCATGTCCAGAAATGCTGTCTAGGGACCAGAGATTGGAATTAAAAACTTAGCAATTTCTTTGATGCTCTATTCCTCTTCAGCTGAGCTTGCACTCAAACCACAACACAAAGTTCTTCTGTTCTTTTCTCTCCTTTCCACAGGCAGAGGAGCCTCTCTCTGTGGTCATTATGACCACCAGTCCATGGGGAGTTGTGCTTGGCACCCTGTAATGTTCACTTAAAGGCCAAGGTCTCTTCCATCAGCGTATGGTAAACGGTGCTAAGCCTGGGACTCATCCTTCAAGGACGTAGGTTTCCCTCTGGCCCATGGAAAGTCCAGAAATGCTGTCTAAGAGCTTAGGCCTTGACTCAAGGACCCCAAGTGCCTGCAAGTTTTTCTATCCCACTATGGCCAAAGTGGTACCTAGGGTACAAGGTAAAGTGCCCTTTACTTTTCCCTCTGCTTTTCTCAAACAGGAGGCTTTCACCATAGCCAGCACAACTGAGAATGTGCTTGGTTTCCCTTGTAGCCAGCACATCTCATAGCCCAAGGCCCCTGGTGTACTTCCTGGGTATTCAGGGCCCAGGGGGTCCTTAGTCAGCAGGTGAAGAATCCTGCCAGAACTGGGTTCTTACCTTAAGGAAGCAAGTTCCATTTTACCCCAGGGTGTATCTAGAAATGCCATCTGGGAGCTAGGCCCTGGAAAATTAGGTCTCACAACTATGCCCTGTTTCTTATTCTACTGTGGCTCATCTGGTATCCAAGATGCAAGACAAAGCCCTCTTTACTCTTCGCTCTTCTCTCCTTAAGGAGAACAAGGCACTTTCATTGTTATGAGCTACATTGTCTGGGGTTGGGGGAGGACTGGTGCAAGCCATTTCTTAGCAGTGCCAGCTGGTGTTGCCCTAGGTCATGTGCCACCCTAGTTCACTGCCTCTAAGCCCAGCTTAGAACTACAAGTTGCCTATAAATGCAGATTTTGTGTCCTAGACTGCATTTCCAGTTTACCTAGGACCAAGAGAACTGCATCCTGCCATGGCGAGGCTTGCTGAAAAACTCAAGTTCCAACCACTGTGATGATCAATTTCCCTCTGGCTAGGACTGGACCAAATACTGTCTCCATGCATGGGTGCTGGTTGGGCCCAACATGATTCTATTCTCCATTGTGACAGGGCAGCACTGAGTTCAATGTGCAATCCTTCAGTCACTGTGCTCTCCCTCCCCTACATATGTAGATTGTCTCTCTATGCTTCATTGCCACTGCTGGGGTGCAAGAGAGGGGTGGATTCAGTGATCTGAGACTGTCTCTCCTGCTCTCCTCAATGCTTCTATTAGTGATATGAAATTAATACCAGGTACTATAATTGCTCACCGGAATTTTGGTTCTTATTTAGTTGTTGTTTTTTTCTGTGCAGATAGTTGTTAAAATTTGGTGTTCCATCAAGGGACATGAACTATGTAGGCTTTTATTGCACTATCCTGCTCCACCCCTATTATATTTTATTTTAATATATTCAGGAGGGATATGTGCATGTTTGTTACACGCATATATTGTGTAATGGTGAGGTTTGAGCTTCTAGTGTACCCACTATCTGAAGAGTAAACATCATACCCAAAAGGTAATTTTCCAACCCTCACTTCATTTAAAGAGTTTGCATTGTCTATTATTTCTATCTTTATGTCCATGTGAACCCATTGTTTAGCTCTCACTTATAAGTGAGAATCCCACAAGTGGTATTTGATTTTGTACTTCTAAGTTATTTCACTTTGGATAATGGCCCACAGCTCCATCCATGCTGCTGTAAAAGACATGTCATTATTTTTTTATGGCTACATAGCACTCTATGGTATATAGATACCACATTTTCTTTATCCAGTCATCCACCGATGTACACATAAGTTGATTTCATGACTTTGCTATTGTAAATAGTCTTACAATAAACATACAAGTGCAGGTCTTTTTGATAAAATTATTTATTTTCTTGTGGGTAAATACCCAGTAGTGGGATTGCAGTTTTGAATGGTGTTTCTATTTCTCATTCTCTGAGAAGTCTCCATACTGTTTTCCATTGAGGTTGTACTAATTTACATTTCCACCAGCAGTGTATAGGCATTCCCTCTTCCCTGCATTCTCACCAAGATCTGTTAATTTATGACATTTTAATAATAGCCATCTGACTGACGTGAGATGGTGTCTTCTTGTGGTCTTAATTTGCATCTCTCTGATGATCAGTGATGTTGATTAATATCTACAATATAAAGCAATGTGCTAATGATATAAATAGACAAATCATAGAAAAAAAACCAAAATGGTTAACAAACATAAAACCTGATGTCAACTCTGTCATCAGAAAATTTTACATTAAAACAGCAATGCACATTGCTTTAGAGTACACCAATAAGAATATACACATGAGAAGGTATGAGGAAACTAAATGTTAGCAAAGATTAAAAAACACCTGAAATCTAATACCTGACGCATGAGATACAGACTGGTACAGACATTCTGTTGAATAAATCAGAATCAGTAAACAAAATTATACACTAAGTCTATGCCCAATCTTACTCCTGGACTAATACCCAAAAGTAATATGCGTACAAATTCACAAAAGGTCACATACAAAGATATACATCACAGCATACCTTGTGGAAACAGGGTTAGTTGTAACTCTGAGGTCCATGATTTGGAAAAATAAGTAAAATATAGTAGTCATATACTATTGAATACTATGCTTCAATCTGAAGTAATGAACTTAAGGTCAAATAGCAACCTAATTAGATCTTTAAAATATGCTATTGGTTGAAGAAAATTAATCAATGATACCTATCAAAAATAACATTTACATATGTTTCAATGTAAAGCATACCAATATAAACTGCTTACAGATACAAATGACATAAAATGATTTCCTATGGGGAGAAAGAGAAAAATGGAAATGGAGTCAATGATGATCAGATGAAAGAAAAAAAAAGATAAAAGTGAAATAAAACCAAAGAGGAATCCAGCAATGATAATATGCTATGGGCTGAAATGTACAATTGACTTGTCCCTGTGCATTTGATGTCCAAAATCCCGAAGCAAAAACAAACATATAAACAGATGAAGGGGCAGATATGAGAAATGTGGAATTTTATAAAGAAGCAAGTGACAGAATTTGACTCTTCTATGTGCCTAAAAATTCAGGTTGCCAAGGATGACACCCAAGATTTAAGCCCAGGTTGCAAAAGAGACGATTGACTCGTGGATTGAAAAGTAATTGGAGTCTGTTACAATGCTTGCATTGGATAACAGAAATTCACTGAAGGTGGTTTCCTGTACTATAATTGAGGAAAATATTCATTTATCATTACACTCATCACTGAAAATGGCATGAATGTACCAAATGAAATTTTTTCAAAGCAAGAAACTGTTAATTTTTACCTCTTAAGTTCCTAGCATGGTGCCTAGCACACATGAAGCACTCAAGAAGTGTTCATTGAACTGAACATAAGTTTCAAAGTCATTTGTTGCACTTATTTTCTCTCTTAATATGACATTAAAATAGCTGAAAAAAACATGTTTATAGAACAATGCCAACAGTTTGTCTATATCCACACAACAGTAAGGTATCTGGTTGTAAAGATAGGAAATGCAATAAAAACTACCACATAGGCTGAATTTTTGTTGTTTGTTGTTCAGTGTGATTTGTATAAACTAAATGATAGCTGTGAACAGAAGCCAGATTTTCTGAATATTGTTTCCCACTTAGAATGTGCCAGATCAGTGTATACTTGAATACTGATTCCAATATTACAAAGTCAGAAAATTCGTTTTCAAAATATTTGCCTATTTGCTTTCCTGAAATATGGGAGTTATTGATAGTAAATGAGAAAAGTGACCAAAGATAGCAATGAATTCTTGTTGAACTAGTGGAGGAAATTTTACTCAGTTCAGTGCTTTGTAATTTATGGGCACCAGGTTTCAAGTGCCCTGACTAAAAATAAGCCACCATAAAAGGGATGCAGGTTTTCTATTCTACTTGTATTACTGCTGTATTAAACCTATGACCTACAGGAAACACCACCATCATTATTGTCTGTTAATGATCATAGAACTCTGATTATGCAACACAACAGAATTTAAAATTTTTGACAACTAATGCTATTAAAGTGATATCAGTCATTTGTTTAAAGCTTTATTGTTTTGTGATAAGCATTTATATCTAATAATCTTACAACAACCTTATTACAAAAAAAAGTCATTATTATGCCCACTAGCCAATTGGGTAAACTAAGTGACAGGAAAGTGAAATGGCTATCTCAAAGTCACACAACTAATTAGTGACAGTGCTTGGGCTGGAACTCAGATCTTCTGGTACAATTCTCTACCTATAAAACTTTCTATAACCATGTTTTCTCCCTAAATATTGAGTATGAAAGGAAATAAAAACAGAATTGCTACCGTATGTTTGCATCAGTTTCTGACTTTTTTAGGCCTTCTTACCATTTTACAAGTGGAGAAACTGAAGTACAGAAAAAATTAAGGAATTTTCCAATGCACTCGGTTAATAAGGTCAAAAATTTAGATTAAAATACAGTCAGTCTGGTTTCATATATTATCAGGAATGAAAGCACATTATACAGCTATTGTAATTAAAACCTTTTTCTATTGGTACAGGAATTGCCAAATTATCAGTAAAACAAAGAAAAGGGGGTCAGAAAGAGATATGTGCTTGTCAGAATACATGGAGGTGGAGTGTGTGATGAAGGTGGCCTTTAATATGTTTCCCAGAATACAGCATTCAAAACACTAAATTCCAGATAAAGACTCTAATATGTAAAATCCATACAATAAATTAATATATATTTACAATCTTTTATGTTCTTTAATTAGAAAAATATTCTTAACATGAAAAATTAAGAGCCAACAAGTAGAAGATGAATTTAATTACATTAAATTTATGCACTTTTAATTTTTACCAAAAAAAATACCATAAGGATACTTTAAAAACAATTGATAGAGCTGAATATTTCAGACAAGTAAAATAAAAATTCATCCCTAAAAATGATTAAAAACTTCTACAAATTAATGAGGCATGCAAATAACACAAAACAAATGGTTAACAAAAATAAAAGACTGCTTACCTTTATTAAATGTGGAAAATGAACTTTTGAACCAAGAGGTGCCATTTTTAATCCATCCAGTTAACAACGAAAACTAAATAGTTTGGTATGTCAAACTTCATAAGCTGATGCAAACATACATCAGCAAATTATATAGTTTGGTATGCCAAACATCAGAAGCTCATGCAAACATACAGGAACAATTCCGTTTTTACTTTTCCTTCGTTTGCCAACTATAAAATGTTGACAAAGATAGCAGAAACAGAGTATAACAACTGACCCACTAGCAAAACCTGTATACAATACACCTATAAGATTGCCCAAATTTGCCCAGTTTCCTTCATCTCCATTGCAACTACCTCAGGATAAACTACCAACCTATCTTACCTGGGCCTGGGCTACATAATAGCCTAAAGTCCTGTATCCCTGTTTCTTCTCTGATCTCCTAATAAGTTATTCTATACTCAGGGTCCAAAGTCCACAATTTTAAATACATATCATTATTACTCTTCTTGTTTAAAAATCTTTGAATGACTTTCTGTTGCACTAAAAAGAAATCAAACTTTTTATCATGGGTTTTAAGGCTCTGTGAGATCTCTAACATGTCAACTTTTTCAGCCTCATCATATAGTACCTTATCCTTGTAGACTATACTTCAAATACCCAGGACTTTCATTGTAGAAAAAGCCAAGCTTGTCTATATCTCTTCATCTTTGCATTTTCTGCTTCCTTTGCCTGGAATAATATTTCTTTTCTTTCTTTCTTGTTTTTGGTCTTGGGTCCAAATATCATTTTTAAAACTAGATCTTATCTGCATACCTTATATAATGTTAATTCCCACCACTTACATTTGTACTATATCATAGCACACATTGCTACTTCATGTAATACTAATTGTTGCTTTTATTTGCTTATTGCTTATCTTTCTCTTGAGAATATAAGTTTTATCCTAAACAAAACATTTCAGTCTCCTCAGCATACCTACTGCCTAGAATAGTTCCTGAAATATATAAAAACATTTTCAAATAAATAAACTGTCAATGGAAACATAGGTTGATACAATCATTTTAAAGAGAAATTTGACAATAAATATACACATATTCTATGACCTAGGAATTGTACTTTTAAGTATCTACCCAAGACAAACACACATGAAATATAGGCACAAGGGTGCTAATTTGACTATGTTTTGTAATAGTTAAATAATTAGAAAAAAATCAATGTTCATCAATTTAAAAATGGGTAAACATGCTATGACATATGTCCAATAAAGCTGTCTCAGCTCTAGACATTTCATTCACATTCTAGCCAATGGAAAGCAGAAGGAGCTGAGAAAGGCTCTGCGTCCTCTCTTAAAGATCACTTCTTGAAAGTAGCATGCAACAATTGTATTGTATCACATTGGCCGGAAAGTAATCATATGACAATATCTGACAGCAAAGGTGGCTGAGATGTGTAGTCTTTGTTCACATAGCCATAGGCCAAATTAACAACCAAAGTTTATCTCACTAGTTTCTGTATAACAGAAATTTTAATAATAGAAAATTTAAATTTGAAATATACTATTTATGATAATATTTAAACATATGAACCATGGTACTGGTATAAAAACAGACACATAGACCAATAGAAAAAAATAGAGAATGCAGAAATAAATCTACATATTTACAACTAACTGAACTTTGACAAAGTTGCCAAGAACATACAATGGGGAAAGGAAGCCCTCTTCAATAAATGGTGCTGGTAAAACTGGATGTGCACATGCAGAAGAAAAAAACATAGACCCTTATCTCTCACCATATACAAAAATCAACTCAAAATGGATTAAAGACTGGATATAAGACTAAAAACTATAAAACTACTCAGAGAAAATGAAGGAGAAACACTCTAGGACATTGGTCTAGACAAAGAACTTATGGCTAAGATCTTAAAAGCATAGCAACAAAACCGAAAATAGACAAATGGGACTATACTAAAGTAAAAAGCTTCGGCACAGAAAAGGAAAAAATAAAAAGGGAAGAGACAATCTATTGAATGGGAAAAATAGTTGTAAACCATTTATATGAAAAGGGACTGATTTCTAGAATACAACTCAACAGAAAAAAATCCTTTAAAAAGTAAGCAAAAGACCTAAATTAGACATTCTCAAAAGAAGACATACAAATAGCTAAGAGGTATGTGAAAAAATGTTCAAAATCACTAATCATCAGGGAAAGCAAATAAAAACCACACTGAGACATTACCTCACTCCAGTTAAAAATAGTTATCAAAAAGACCAAAAAAAAAAAAAAAAATCACAGGTGCTGGCAAGGATGCACAGAAAAGACAGCTCTTATACACTGTTGATAAGAATGTGAATTAGCACAGCCATTATGGAAAACAGCATGGAAATTTCCCAAAAAACTAAAAATAAAACTACCATATGACCCAGCAATCTCATCACTGAGTATTTATCCAAAGGAAAGGAAATCAGTATATCAAAAAGATGTCTCCACTCCCATATTTATTACAGCACTCTTCACAATAGTCAGGACATAGAATCAACCTAAGTGTCCATCAATGAATGAATAAAAAAATGTGATATTATACACACACACACACCCACCCACCCATACAATGGAATGAAATCCTGTCATTTATAGCAACATGGATGGAACTGGAGGTCATTATGTTGAGTGAAATAAACCATGCACAGAAGAACAAATATCACGTTTACACTCATATTCGGGAGCTAAAAACTGTTCATCTTATAGAGGTAAAAAGTAGAATAATAGTTACCAGAGGCTGGAAAGGCTGTATAAGGGGTAATCAAGAAATGGTGTAATGAGTGCAAACACACAGTTAACTAGAAGAAATAAGTTCTAATGCTTGATAGAAGAATAGGGTGATTATAGTTAAGAACAATGTATTGTATATTTCAAAACTGCTAGAAGAGAGTATTTGAAATGCTCCCAGTACATAGAAATGATAAATGCTAGTGGTGATGGATATCTTAAATACCTGACTTGATCATTACCCATTCTGTGCACGTAACAAAATACCATATGCACTTCACAAATATGTACACATATTATGACTCAAATAAAAATTGAGAGCAGTGTTGAAAGCAAATAAAGATTTTACTGAATAAACATTCATGATAAAGGACGGCTTTATAGGTTTGTAAACTGAGGAGTCACATGATGTCATGATCTTAGAAGGGCTTCATGTATAGTTAATGCTCTGATGTCACCATATAGAAATTGTTACCTTTTTAACAGGGGCCCCACACATTTTCATGTTGTACTAGGGCCACAAATTATGTAGCTGGTCCTGTCTATGACACAAATTTTTCCCTTGCAGTTTAGCCACTATAGATATGATTCAGGGCTTGAATTTTCTTTAATTGTCAACTTCACTCACATTATAGAAATATCCTTAGTATAAAAGTAATGTGAGTCAAAGACAGAATATAGAGAATTTCGAAATAAAGGGACCCAAAAGGAAACTATGAAGTTAATAAATAAAATAATAGGAACCCTGAGGGAATCTTTTAAGGGAACAAAGAGCAAATGCACAATGCGAGTACAGTGAAAACAAATACATGACAGTGCTTAATGGACTTTCACCAAAACATCTTTCCTAAGAATAAAGCTGAAATTGCCTGTCTTAAAGGAAGACAATTTCTCAAACGTAGAAACAGAGTTCTTCCTAGCTAGGAAATGAGTTTCAAAGTTTTCAGGAGAGAGAAACAAAGTTTTCAGCATTTGTTTTTGTCAGATTGTTTACCCTGCTCTTTTACTTGCTTCTTCTTCACTGTGATGGTATTGTCATCAGGCTCTCCCTCCCATGCTGCATCTTAATTGAGATGAGATGGCAGAAAAGAGTTCATCCTTTGTAACTATAGTCTTCAACTAATTGATTTTTTTATTGTACGTAATTAGGTAGACTTATTTCTCCCTTTTTACCTTCCCTCGCCAAATTTCTAGTTTTTTCTTCTGTCAGAATGAATGTATCATTGTGAAGGAGGCTTGGGATTTAATCCAATGTGACCTCAGAATCATGGAAAGAACTTTACTTCAGAGCTAAAAGTTTAGCAATTTTTAGAAATTTCATAAATTATTGTCTGAAAATAGTCACTAGTTATATATCTTTCTTTACAAATTGCAAAATGAAATTTTCTGAGGACATCTATGCTTATGTAAACAATGTATATAATAACTAAAATATTAATAATTGTATTGAAGCATACGATGAGCTAAGTGTTCCTATAGACCCTATAGTAAGTACTATTATTATGCTTTTCACATAAAGTGATTCTGATTCATATGAACAAATGAAAGAACATGCTTAAAGCCATATAGATATTAAGTTCCAAAACTCGAAAGTCGCAAACCCATGTATGCCTTTCTCATTAAATACAGGCAGGAGCCGTGGTCTTTCACCTTCAAATAGTCATAGTGCCCAGTACTGTATCCTTCAAATAATAGGCACTCATAAAGAATATGGCGAATTAGGACCATATTGTGCAAAACTGCTAGAGACACAACTCACATTGATGGCAAGAGAAATTCAACACAAAAACTCTAGGTTAAATTGAATTTTAGAACTAAGTGTCATCGATGAGGAACACCTGACAGCTATGAACATAAACCCAGATTGGACTGAGAAATAATTGAGAAGTGAAATTCTATTGTGCCAAATCACACAAATCCTGAGATGTATTTGACACAGCACTTAGTTTTATGTTAACTTCCACAGAATAACATATTTATTTTGTATTCATCTTGAGAGTAAAATCTATGAGTTTCAGTCAAACTTTACTCAGAAAACCTACAGCTACTATTTGTTAGAAAACAAGAAACACTGAAAATATATGAGGAAATGACTAAAGCATTCATTAACAAAAGATAGAAAACAGAACAAAAAATAAACCATTATAAATTGGAAGGAAATAATAAATATGGAAACAGATGAAACAGAAAATAAAATGCGTATTATTCATCATCAATGATATCATAGCGATTATAAAATAGTTTTACTTTTATTTTTAAAATTGTAGTAAAATATACATGACATAATATTCACCATTATAACCATTTTAAGTATACAGTTTTGTGGCGTGAAGTGCATTTGCATTGTGATTAATGCTCAATAAACTTGGGTGTATTTATGTGTCCAGAATTGGTGGGTTCTTGGTCTCGCTGACTTCAAGAATGAAGCCGTGGACCCTCGCGGTGAGTGTTACAGTTCTTAAAGATGGTGTGTCCAGAGTTTGTTCCTTCTGATGTTCGGACATGTCTGCAGTTTCTTCCTTCTGGTGGGTTCGTGGTCTCGCTGGCTTCAGGAGTGAAGCTGCAGACCTTCCTGGTGAGTGTTACAGCTCTTAAAGGCAGTGTGTCCAGAGTTGTTTGTTCCTCCTGGTGGATTTGTGGTCTCGCTGACTTCAGGAGTGAAGCTGCAGACCTTCGCAGTGAGTGTTACAGCTCATAAACGCAGTGAGGACCCAGAGTGAGCAGCAGCAAGATTTATTGCAAAGAGCGAAAGAACAAAGCTTCCACCGCATGGAAGGGGGCCCAAGCCAGTTGCCACTGCTGGCGCGGGTGGCCTGCTTTTATTCCCTTATCTGGCCCCACCCACATCCTGCTGATTGGTCCCTTTTTCAGAGAGCTGATTGGTCTGTTTTACACACAGCTGCTTGGTCCCTTTTGACAAAGTGCTGATTGGTGCGTTTACAATCCTTTAGCTAGACACAAAAGTTCTCCAAGTCTCCACCCGATTAGCTAGACACAGAGCACTGATTGGTGTGTTTACAAACCTTTAGTTAGACACAGAGTGCTGATGGGTGCATTTACAATCCTTTAGCTAGGCAGAAAAGTTCTCCAAGTCCCCACCTGTCCCAGAAGCCCAGCCAGCTTCACCTCTCACTGGCACTCCCCACAGGACTTTGCCGCACCTAGCCCAGGCACTCCAGCAGCCCAGAGGGAGCTCATCCCAGACAATCAAGAGGAAAAGAGGGGAAGCCAGAAAGAGAAAGAGAGGGAGGAGACCTGCTATCGTGGCCAAGGATCCCACGAAGAGGGAACGGTGGTCCACGCATGGGATTCAGCCTCCGATCAAGCCCAGCAGGTGCCAGCCAGCCGCGTCAAGTGCGGAGCTTGCCGAGCCCACACTCACCTGGAACCCGTGCCAGCCCACAAGCGCCACACGCAGCCCCGGTTCCTGTCCACGCCTCTCTCTTCACACTTCCCCAGGAGCAAAGGGAGCCAGCTCTGGCCTCGGCCAGCCCCAGAGAGGGGCCTCCATAGCACAGCCGGGCTGAAGGGCTCCTCCAGCGTGGCCAGAGTGGACGCAGAGGCCAAGGAGGTGCTGAGAGGGAGCGAGGGCTGCTAGCACGTTGTCACCTCTCATTTATATCTCTTTGACATACTGAATTTAATTCCAGAAGATATATACCAAGAAGATTGTTAGATTATATGAAAATTTTAATTTTAGTTTTCTGAAGAAACTCTATGCTGTTTCCATAATGGCTGTATTAATTTACATACCCAGTAACAGTGCAGATATGTTCCCTTTTCTCCACAACCTTGCCAACACTTATCTTTCATCCTTTTTATAAAAGTCATTTCATCCGGCATGAGGTTATATTTCACTGTGGTTCTAATTTTCATTTGCCTGATGATCAGTGATGTTGAGTATTTTTTTTATATACCTGTTGGCCATTTGTATTTGTTCTTTTGAGAAATGTCTATTCAGGTCCTTTGCTCAATTTTTAATTGGGATATTTGTTTACTTGCTATTGAGTTGTTTGAGTTTCTTATATATTTTGAGTAACAGCCCATCATCAAATGTTTGATTTGCAACTAATTTCTCACAATACGAGTGTTTTCTCTTCTCTTTGTTAATTGTTCCCTCTGCTGTGCAGAAACTTTTTAGTTTTAAGTGGTCCTATTTGTTTATTTTTGCTTTTGTTTCCTGTACTTTTGAGGTCATATCCAAAATATCATTGTCCAGACCATTGTTGTGGAGTATTTCCCTGTTTTCTTCTAGTAATTTCACAGTTTCAAGTTTTATGCTTCCATCTTTAGTTCATTTTGAGTTGAATTTCATACATGGTATGAGATAAGGGCTATCCAGTTTTCCCAGCACCATTTATTGAAGTGACTTTATTTTCTCTATTGTGTGTCCTTTGCACCTTTGTTGAAAGTCAATTAACCATAAATGTGTGGGTTTATTACCAGGCTCTCCATCCAGCTCTATTGCTCAACATGTTTGTTTTTACGCCTTTGTCATGTCTATTGAATTAGTATAGCTTTGTAATATAGTTTGAAGTCAGGTAGTATAATGTCTCCAGCTTTGTTATTTTTGCTCAAGATAGCTTTGGCTATTCAGGGTCTTTTGGAATTTCATTTAAATTATCATTTTTGTTTTTTCTATTTTTGTAAAAAATGACATTAGAATTTTGATAAGGTTTGCACTGAATCTATAGATTGTTTTGGGTAATATGGATATTTCAACAATATTAATTCTTTCAATCCATGAACAAGGTTTATTTTTCCATTTATTTGTGACTTTTTTCAATTTCTCCCATTAATGTTTTACACTTTTTAGTATACAGATCTTTCACCTCCTTGGTGAAATGTACCTCTATGTATTTTTTGATGCTATTATAAATTGGATGGTTTCTTAATTTCTTTCATAGATAATTATCTGTTAGTGTACAGAAGTGCTATTGATTTTTTTATGTTGACATGGTACCCTGCATATTACTAAATTTGTTTATTAATTCTAACAGTTTTTAGTGAAGTTTTAAAGGTTTTCTCTATATAAAATCATGTCATCGGCAAACAGACAATTTCATTTCTTTTTTTCCTCTTTATTTTATTTTATTTTTTCTTGCCTAATTGCCTTGGATAGGACTTTTAGTACTATGTTAAACAGAGTTCGTGAGAGTGGGCATCCTTGTCCTATTCCTGATATTAGAGGAAAAGCTGCCAACTTTTCACTATTGAGTATGATGTTAACTGTAGGTTTGGACATAATATATGTCCTTTATTGTGTTTATGTGCTTTACTTTTATAATAATTTAAGAGATTTTAATCATAAGTGGATGCTAAATTTTGTTAAATGATTGATTTTTCTCCATCTGTTGAGATGATAACATGTTTTTGGCCTTCATCTGTATTATTCATAATAACCAGGATATGGAATCAACCTAGTGTCTATTAACAGATGAATGGATAAATAAAATGTTAGGTATATATATTCAATGAAATACAATTCAGCCTTTTTAAAAAAGGAAATTCTGTCACGTGTGCCACATGGATGTGCATATAGGACATTATGCTAAGAGAAATAAGTCAGACACAGAAAAACTAATATTGTGCTGCATGATCTCACTTATGCATTGAATGCAAGACTATTTGAACTCATAAAAGTAGAAAGTAAAAAGTAGTCAGCAAAGACTCTGGGGGAGGAGGAGCGTGAAACGGGAAGATGTTGGTCAAAGAACACAAAAGTTCACTTAGGAGTAGTAAGGTTTTGAGATCTATTGCACAGCATGGTAACTATAGTTAATAACTATGTATTGTATATTTTAAAATTGCTGAAGATTTATCTTAAATATTCTCACAACAAAGAAATAGCAAGTATGTTTGTTGATGTGCATGTTAATTATCTTGATTCAATCTTTCCAAAATGTATACATCTATCATAGTATCACATACACCCCATAAATATGTAAAATGATCATTTGTCAATTAATTTTTCAATTATTTGTCAATGTTTAAAAAGGTACATTCAAATTGGTGTTGAACCATCACTACCATCCATCTCTAGAAAATTATCGCCTTCTCAAACTGAAACTCTGTACCCATTAAACAACTCCCTACTTTCTGCTGTTCCAGCCCTGAACAACTGCCATTCCGCTTCTGTCTCTGTGAATTTGATTAATCTAGGTACCTTATATAAATTGAATTATATAATATTTTCACATTTGAGACTGGCTCATTTCATTTAGCATAATGTTCAAGGTTCATCCATACTGTAGCATATGTCAGAATCTCCTTACTTTTTAAGGCCAGATAATATTCCAGTGTATGTATACAAAACATTTTGTTTATTCATTCATCAATCAGTGGACACTTGGGCTGTGTCTACCTTTTGGCTATTGTCAGTAACACTGCTATAAACATGAGTGTACAAATTATCTGTTTGAGTTTCTATTTTCAATCCTTTAGGCTGTATACCAAGCAGTGAAATTAATGGATTATGTGATAATTCTATGTATTATAAGCTGTTTTTAAAGCTCCAATAAAGTTCCATTTAAGAAAAATAGACAAAAGATAAAATTAACATTAGTAACCAGAGGGAAAAATACTTATAGAGTATATTAAAAATTCTAATAAAATTTTATGTACAAGTCATACAAATAAATTTGAAATTGGAATAAAAAATGACAATTATATATACAAAAGGAATATATATATATATATATATATATATGCACTCAGGAAGACAAAAAATTATTACAGATCGTAGAAGTGATTGAAATTTAGTCAAAGATTTACCACTAAAAGAAAAACAGTCCCAAACTGACTTATATGTAAATATTATTAAAACACTATGGAACAAAGAATACTAATTTTCATCAATGTCAGATTACGTAACAAAATTTATAGCTACCACCTTATAAAATAAAACTTACAAAATTGATTGAGAAGGAAAATGGCAGATAGGAGACAGGACTAACATGAAGCTCCCACTTGGACAAACAGAACAGAGTGTGGAGACTCACATCCTGAACTTTGTCTCCAAGAACCACTGCAGGAAAATACCAGGAAAACTGAAAGAGTTCACAGAGCCTTTAAAAGAAGTAGCTTGCCTCTGTAAACTCTGTGAGTCTGCTGAAAATCTGTGAGTCACCAAAGTGTGAGAGAGGGAAAAGTCTGCCTCCAAACACATATCCCCACTAGGGAACCTGAAAATCCAGATCACAGGAGAAGAATTTAACACTACCTAGAGCTGAAATGAATTTAGGGAACCAACTGAAATATGAAAGTAGAAGAAGCAGTGGGAAGAGCCCTGTAGGCACTCTCTGTCCCCAGCTCAAGGCCTGGGAAGCCATCCTGACGTTCTCTCACAGAGGCCCTTGTGGAAGGCAGACAGTAAAATTAGAAAAAGGGTCACAGGATGAAAGAAGCTTCTAGCAAAACTTTGTAATGATTTTGACAGAGCATGAATTTTCCTGAGTAGAATCAGGAGGATGGGGGTGTGCAAATGGGAAGTGCAGATACAAGCGCAGAAGCCGCAGTCAAGGGTGCCAGCAGGCAGAGAGGGGCAATCCCTAAAAGCCTGCTTGCTTTTTCAGCAGGGAGGCTTGTAACCTGGGGAAAGATCTCAGCCCTCCATGTTGGCTGCCTGGATATAAACTTGGTGCTGTTGGCTGGGCACTGTGGGAGTGAGACTGGACTTGATGGCTGCATGGGAGCTGGGTGAGGCCTGTCATTGATGACTTTTTTCCACCTTCCTGGCCACCTGTATGGTACAGCAGAGGCATACGTAATCCTCCCTTGTACCATAACTCCATTGACCTGAGAACCATCTGTGATGGTTAATATGGAGTGACAACTTGATTGAAGAATGCAAAGTATTCTTCCTAGGTGTGTCTGTGAGAGTGCTGTAAAAAGAGATTAACATTTGAGTCAATGGAAAGAAAGAGGCAGACACACCTCAATCTGGGTGAGAACCATCTATTCAGCTGCCAGAGCAGCTAGAATAGAGCAGGCAGAAGAATGTGGAAAGATTAGACTTGCTGAGTCTTACTTACAGCCCTCATCTCTTTTTTCTGTGCTGGATGCTTTCTGGCTTCAAACACTGGACTCTAAATTCTTGAGCTTTTGGACACTTGGATTTACATAGGGCTCTCAGGCCTTCACCCACAAACTGAAGGCTACACTGTCAGCTTCCCTACTTTTGAGGTTTTGGGACTCGGACTGGCTTCCTTGCTCCTCGGCTTGCAGCTGGCCTACTGTTGGACTTCACTTTGGAATCGTGTGAGTCAATACTCCCTAACAAGCTCCCCTTTATATATACATCTATCCTGTTAGTTCTGTCCCTCTAGAGAACCTTAACTAATAAGCCACCCCTTCAACCCCCACAGTGGCCGCAGCAAGCCCTTCCCAAGGAGAGTCTGAGCTCAGACCCACCTGACTCTGCTCCCACCTTGTGGTTTTTCTCTACTCGCTCTGGTAGCCTAAGGCAAAAGACAAAAACTTGTGGGAGCTCTACGGTCCTGCCCATTGCCTGAGAAACCTCAATACTTATTCTGGCCAACATAGGGCAAGCTTGTACTTCCCTTCTACTACTGCAGCTGGTGCTCTCTTGAAAGTTCTACCTCTGTATTTTATTCTCTTTGAAGCAATTGTGAATGGGAGTTCACTCGTGATTTGGCTCTCTGTTTGTCTGTTATTGGTGTATAAGAATGCTTGTGATTTTTGTACATTGATTTTGTATCCTGAGACTGCTGAAGTTGCTTATCAGCTTAGGGAGATTTTGGGCTGAGACGATGGGGTTTTCTAGATATACAATCATGTCGTCTGCAAACAGGGACAGTTTGACTTCCTCTTTTCCTAATTGAATACCCTTTATTTCCTTCTCCTGCCTAATTGCCCTGGCCAGAACTTCCAACACTATGTTGAATAGGAGTGGTGAGAGAGGGCATCCCTGTCTTGTGCCAGTTTTCAAAAGGAATGCTTCCAGTTTTTGCCCATTCAGTATGATATTGGCTGTGGGTTTGTCATAGATAGCTCTTATTATTCTGAGATATGTCCCATCAATACCTAATTTATTGAGAGTTTTTAGCATGAAGCATTGTTGAATTTTGTCAGAGGGCTTTTCTGCATCTATTGAGATAATCATGTGGTTTTTGTCTTTGGTTCTGTTTATATGCTGGATTACATTTATTGATTTGCATATATTGAACTAGCCTTGCATCCCAGGGATGAAGCCCACTTGATCATGGTGGATAAGCTTTTTGATGTGCTGCTGGATTCGGTTTGCCAGTATTTTATTGAGGATTTTTGCATCAATGTTCATCAAGGATATTGGTCTAAAATTCTCTTTTTTGGTTGTGTCTCTGCCCAGCATTGGTATCAGGATGATGCTGGCCTCATAAAATGAGTTAGGGAGGATTCCCTCTTTTTCTATTGATTGGAATAGTTTCAGAAGGAATGGTACCAGTTCCTCCTTGTACCTCTGTAGAATTCGACTGTGAATCCATCTGGTCCTGGACTCTTTTTGGTTTGTAAGCTATTGATTATTGCCACAATTTCAGAGCCTGTTATTGGTCTATTCAGAGATTCAACATCTTCCTGGTTTAGTCTTGGGAGAGTGTATGTGTCCAGGAATTTATCCATTTCTTCTAGATTTTCTAATTTATTTGTGTAGAGGTGTTTGTAGTATTCTCTGATGGTAGTTTGTATTTCTGTGGGATCGGTGGTGATATCCCCTTTATCATTTTTTATTGCGTCTATTTGATTCTTCTCTCTTTTTTTCTTTATTAGTCTTGCTAGCGGTCTATCAATTTTGTTGATCCTTTCAAAAAACCAGCTCCTGGATTCGTTAATTTTTTGAAGGGTTTTTGTGTCTCTATTTCCTTCAGTTCTGCTCTGATTTTAGTTATTTCTTGCCTTCTGCTAGCTTTTGAATGTGTTTGCTCTTGCTTTTCTAGTTCTTTTAATTGTGATGTTAGGGTGTCAATTTTGGATCTTTCCTGCTTTCTCTTGTGGGCATTTAGTGCTATAAATTTCCCTCTACACACTGCTTTGAATGTGTCCCAGAGATGCTGGTATGTTGTGTCTTTGTTCTCATTGGTTTCAAAGAACATCTTTATTTCTGCCTTCATTTCGTTATGTACCCAGTAGTCATTCAGGAGCAGGTTGTTCAGTTTCCTTGTAGTTGAGCGGTTTTGAGTGAGTTTCTTAATCCTGAGTTCTAGTTTGATTGCACTGTGGTCTGAAAGACAGTTTGTTATAATTTCTGTTCTTTTACATTTGCTGAGGAGAGCTTTACTTCCAACTATGTGGTCAATTTTGGAATAGGTGTGGTGTGGTGCTGAAAACAATGTATATTCTGTTGACTTGGGGTGGAGAGTTCTGTAGATGTCTATTAGGTCCGCTTGGTGCAGAGCTGAGTTCAATTCCTGGGTATCCTTGTTAACTTTCTGTCTCGTTGATCTCTCTAATGTTGACAGTGGGGTGTTAAAGTCTCCCATTATTATTGTGTGGGAGTCTAAGTCTCTTTGTAGGTCACTCAGGACTTGCTTTACGAATCTGGGTAAAATACGTAGGAATCCAACTTACAAGGGACATGAAGGACCTCTTCAAGGAGAACTACAAACCACTGCTCAAGGAAATAAAAGAGGATACAAACAAATGGAAGGACATTCCATGCTCATGGGTAGGAAGAATCAATATCGTGAAAATGGCCATACTGCCCAAAGTACTTTATAGATTCAATGCCATCCCCATCAAGCTACCAATGACTTTCTTCACAGAATTGGAAAAAACTACTTTAAAGTTCATATGGAACCAAAAAAGAGCCCGCATCACCAAGTCAATCCTAAGCCAAAAGAACAAAGCTGGAGGCATCACACTACCTGACTTCAAACTATACTACAAGGCTACAGTAACCAAAACAGCATGGTACTGGTACCAAAACAGAGATATAGATCAATGGAACAGAATAGAGCCCTCAGAAATAACGCCGCATACCTACAACTATCTGATCTTTGACAAACCTGAGAAAAACAAGCAATGGGGAAAGGATTCCCTATTTAATAAATGGTGCTGGGAAAACTGCCTAGCCATATGGAGAAAGCTGAAACTGGATCCCTTCCTTACACCTTATACAAAAATTAATTCAAGATGGATTAAAGACTTAAACGTTAGACCTAAAACCATAAAAACCCTAGAAGAAAACCTAGGCATTACCATTCAGGACATAGGCATGGGCAAGGACTTCATGTCTAAAACACCAAAAGCCATGGCAACAAAAGACAAAATTGACAAATGGGATCTAATTAAACTAAAGAGCTTCTGCATAGCAAAAGAAACTACCATCACAGTGAACAGGCAACCTACAAAATGGGAGAAAATTTTTGCAACCTACTCATCTGACAAAGGGCTAATATCCAGCATCTACAATGAACTCAAACAACTTTACAAGAAAAAAACAAACAACCCCATCAAAAAGTGGGCGAAGGATATGAACAGACACTTCTCAAAAGAAGACATTTATGCAGCCAAAAGACACATGAAAAAATGCTCATCATCACTGGCCATCAGAGAAATGCAGATCAAAACCACAATGAGATACCGTCTCACACCAGTTAGAATGGCAATCATTAAAAAGTCAGGAAACAACAGGTGCTGGAGAGGATGTGGAGAAATAGGAACACTTTTACACTGTTGGTGGGACTGTAAACTAGTTCAACCATTGTGGAAGTCAGTGTGGCGATTCCTCGGGGATCTAGAACTAGAAATACCATTTGACCCAGCCATCCCATTACTGGGTATATACCCAAAGGACTAAATCATGCTGCTATAAAGACACATGCACACGTAAGTTTATTGCAGCACTATTCACAATAGCAAAGACTTGGAACCAACCCAAATGTCCAATAATGATAGACTGGATTAAGAAAATGTGGCACATATACACCATGGAATACTATGCAGCCATAAAAATGATGAGTTCATGTCCTTTGTAGGGACATGGATGAAATTGGAAGTCATCATTCTCAGTAAACTATCGCAAAGACAAAACTCCAAACACTGCATGTTCTCACTCACAGATGGGAATTGAACAATGAGAACACATGGACACAGGAATGGGAACATCATACTCTGGGGACTGTTGTGGGGTGGGGGGAGGGGGGAGGGATAGCATTAGGAGATATAGCTAATGCTAAATGACGAGTTAATGGGTGCAGCACACCAGCATGGCACATGTATACATATGTAACTAACCTGCACATTGTGCACATGTACCCTAAAACTTAAAGTGCAATAATAACAAATTAAAAAAAAGAAAAATATATAACAACAACAAAAAAAGAAAGTTCTACCTCTGGCTGAAGGCCAACCAATGCAAGCCATACAACAACTCATAACAGAACGCCACTGCTCCAAAGCAAGAGGAAACAACAGCTAATTCCACTGTTTGCAACATCCTGGCTAACCAGTTTCTGAGTTTATCTACGTGACAACTTCACTGCTAGCAACCAGCATTTGAGAAAACCAGTGCACTAAACAAAACTATAGTCAGGGACACTCACAGAGTCCACTTTACTCCCCTGCCACCCCCACCACAGCAGGTGCTGGTATCCAAAGCTGGCAGAACTGAAGACGGATCACATCATGGGACACTTTGAAGACACTGCCCAGCACCACAGTAGACCACTGGATGGCTAGACCAAAAGGGCAATAACAATCACTGCAGTCTGGCTCTCAGGAAGTCCCATCCCTATTGGAAAGAGGAGAGCACCAGATAAAGGGATCACCTTGTGATACAAAAGAATCTGAACAGCAGCCCTTGAGTTCCAGATCTTTCCACTGAAACAGTCTACCCTAATGAAAATGAACCAGAAAACTAATTCTGGTAATATGACAAAACAAGGTTCTATAACACCACCAAAAGATCACACTACCTCTGCAGCAATGGATGCAAAGGAAGAAGAAATCTCTGAATTCCCAAAATAATTCAGAAATTTGATTATTAAGTTACTTGAAGAGGTATCAGAGAAAGGAGAAAACCAACTTAAATAAATTAAAAAAAAAACATGATACAGATTTTTTAAAAGTCTTCAGAAAAATAGAGAGCATAAAAAAATCCAAATTTCTGGAAATGAAAGACAAGCTTAGAGAAATACAAAATACACTGTAATGTTTCAACAATAGACTAGAAGAAGTAGAAGAAAGAACTTCAGAGCTCAAAGACAAGGCTTTCAAATTAACCTGACCAGCTAAGACACAGCAAAAATAAAAAAAAAATGAAGACTTCAAAAAATTTGGGATTCTGTTAAACAAACATAAGAATAATTGATGTTTCTGAGGAAGAAGAGAAAGCTAAAAATTTAAAAAACATGTTTTGGGGAATAATTGAGGAAAGCTTCCCTGGCCTTGTTATAGATCTAGACATCCAAATACAAAAATCTCAAAGAATACCCAAGAAATTATTCACAAAAATATCATCACCTAGACACATGGCTATCAGGTTATCTAAAGTCAAGACAAAGTAAAGAATCTGAAGAGATGTGAGACAAAAGGATCAGATAGCCTATAATGGAAAATCTATCAAATTAACAGCAGATTTCCCAGCAGAGACCCTACAAGCCAGAGGGGTTTGGGTTCCTATTTTCGGCCTCCTTGAACAAAATAATTGTCAGCCAAGAATTTTGTATCTAGGGAAACTAAGTTTCAGAAATTAAGGACAGATAAAGTCTTTTTTAGACAAACAAATGCTGAGAGAATTTGACACTACCAAGCCAGCACTACAAGAAATGCTAAAAGGAGTTCTAAATCTCAAAGCTAAACCTCAAAATACACCAAAATAGAATCTCTACGAAACACTGCTGAAAAAAAACATCAATGACACAAACAAATAGAAACACATTTCATACTCATGTATGGGTAGAATCAAAATTGTAAAAATTACCATACTGCCAAAAGCAATCTACAAATTCTATGCAATTCCCAGTGAAATGCCATCATCACCCTTCACAGAACTTAAAAAAAAATCCTAAAAGTCATATGGAATGAAAAAAGAGCCCACATAGCCAAAGCAAGACTAAGCAAAAGAACAAATCTGGTAGTATCACATTACGTGACTTCAAACTATACTACAAGGCTATAGTTACCAAAACATTGTACTGGTATAAAAATAGGCATGTCAACGAATGGAAAAAAGTAGAGAACCCAGAAATGAAGTCAAATACTTAACAGTCAACTGATCTTTGACAAAACAAATAAAAACATAAAGTGGGTAAAAAACAACAACTTCAACAAATGGTGCTGAGATAATTGGCAAGCCACATGTGGAAGAATAAGTATTGTCCCTTGCAGGCTACTTCAACTGATACCTGTTCCTTTGAATTATGTTAGCCAAAGCCACTCGAAAAACTGCCCTTGCCCTGTGAATGTTCGAGTTAGGTGAAGCAATGGGAAGCCTTTGCCCTCGTCCTTGTCAGAGGCTTTAAACAGATTAAACCCACAACCAGAATTCTTTAAGAATATATTCCATTTTTCTCCTTCTGGCACAAGGACTGTTGTTCTCATGGCTGCTACTCATTTGGAGTACGGGGGATGACAGGTGACCAATTTAAAATGCTACTATAGTATTATCTTATGACAAAGTAACCACTTTGTTCTCCACCAAGACTTCACCTGGTTATTGTAACTTTTTGACTAAACTATAGGGTTCTTAAAAGTTGATTTTGATAGTTTTTGCTAGCTTATTAGTTGCTTTTGGAGAGGGATACAGACTTGCAGTTTTCTATTCTATTTTCAGAGACATCCACGGGTTTTGAATTAATGGTTTTTTTTTTTTTTTTTTTTTTTTTTTTGAGACGGAGTCTTGCTCTGTCACCCAGGCTAGAGTGCAGTGGTGCGATCTCGGCTCACTGCAACCTCCACCTCCTGGGTTCAAGCGATTCTCCTGCCTCAGTCTACCGAGCAGCTGGCACTACAGGTGCATGCCACCACGCCCGGCTTTTTTTATTTTTTATTTTATTTTTTTTTGTATTTTTAGTAGAGACGGGGTTTAACCGTGTTAACCAGGCTGGTCTCGATCTCCTGACCTCGTGATCTGCCCACCTCGGCCTGCCAAAGTGGTAGGATTACAAGCATGAGCCACCGCACCCGGCCTAATTAGTGATCTTTTAACATAAAATGATTAAGATTTCTAAGAGAGCCAACTAAATATTTAAGACAATTTCTAAAAGAAGACATTAGTGAAAAACATTAGTACAACCTCTAGCCTGTTCCAATGATCCATCATGACAGTTCTCTTTTTAAATAATTACATTCCTCCTTTAATTAGTGCTATTTTAAAATTTAATTAAAATGCCAAAGTTTGGAGGGAAAGAGTAAGTAAATAAGAATAAACATATCTTTTTCAAAAGTATCATTTGTTCCTTTTCTCCATTTCTACCACTTTTATGCGTGTCTACCTTCAGATTGTCCTCCTTTTCTTTTTGGTAATAATTTCATTTCTTTTCATGGTTAATTTTGTGAACTTCTTTCTAAACTCTGCCTTTATGTTTTCTTCCAAAATCACTGCGATTCTATCAAAAGAGACCAGGGATAACTTTGTTCTCTAGGCTGATTGATGATAAGTGTTAATAATACCGGTGATTCAATTCTGTCATCACTTAGGTTTTCGAGCATACACAGCTTAGGGCAGCACCATAGAGGAGGGAATAACTCAGGAAACAGAAAGACAGTACAAAATGAGCTTGATTTCTTCTAAATCTCCTGATATTCCATAGTCATAAATCATAAATGGCAATTCTTTATGGGTCCTTGAGTATAATTTAACACAATTTGTGGGCATCTTTTCTGCTGGAATTCTCCCCTTTAATCAGACAAAATCCTGAGGAAATGTAGTCATGGGAACACAAAGAATAGCAGGGAAGCTCATCTTCTTTCTGATTATATGGTCCCTCATGTATAAATACATGCCCTATTTCTTGATTGCCACTTATTTATTTCTCAGAGCATTATCTATTACATCAGAATTGAGAATTGGTCTCTTATTTGTAGTATGAGAAAAAGTGAGCCCAAAGAATATCATATCGAGCCTCATAATTACAAGCCACACAGTTTACATATCCATTATATGCTTCCAATATAAGTAATTTTATAGAGAGTTGATAAATGGTAGCTTTATTTAGATTTACTGAAGAAAAGAAAGAGGTATATAAAAGCTACTAAAATGTGCAGAGCAAATTGAGAAGCAGGGTATTTTCATTTTTCTGAGAACAAAACCTAACTATGTATATCAAAGCCACCAATGCTTTTTATCAATGTAAGAGGCATATATCCACAAAAGAGAACCCAGTTCAACTAAGCCAGAGTTACTCAAACTGTGCTCACTTAAAAACTAATGTAATAATAGAATCTAGCCATTAGTGCCACCACTATCAGCAATCATCTGGAAGGGGCAAAGTATGCACTTAATAATTTTCCTGCTACTGAAGTGATTTTGGAAACTAAAATCCCTGAGTATATATGCTTCTGGCAGTAGAAATGCACCAAGCAACCCTCTTAGACTGGATCTACAAATTACTTGGGAAAAGTTTTGCTGCCCTAATAACTTTACCAAATATTCCACATTTGTCCCCCAGTCAAGACCTAACTCAAATTTCACCTTGTGTGTGAAAGCACCAGCTACAACAGGCCACAAGGATCTCTCTTTTCCAGAGTTCTTTTACACCTCTGATGAGTCCTACTCAATTTAGGAGTCCCCACGAACTGTCTTCACTTATTCTTCATTTTTACTGTCTGTGCAAGTCTTGTTTCCTGAATCAGAGCACAAGCTGGAAATGCTTCCTAGTTCTGATATATCCCCCAAAGAATCTAAAAATGACTAAGCAATGTATAGACACTTAAAAATCTCCCTGCTTATTTATTAATATTAAAACTGACTTTGGAAACTTAGACAACATAGCTCTCAGGCATGTAAAACACCTTCCTTAAGTGAAGAATGTGTTACATTGTTGGAGGTGTAAGCCCTGTGGGAAATAAATCAAGCTAATCATAGCTATCTGTTTTAGCTGTTCTCGACCTTGGCTGCATACTGGAAAGCAGTTCGGAAGCTTTAAAAAGTATTGATGACTAGAATCTCTCCTCCAGAGATTCTAAAGTAATTTGTCGGATGTGCATTCTGAGCATTGGAATTTTTAAAAAATGTCTTATGTGATTCTAATGTGCAGCTAAAGTTGAGAAACTCCAGTCTATAACAATATAGTCTTTAACGTTCTCTGAAATATCTGTTGTTTTTGTAACTGGAATTGTTTCTCCATAAACAAAACTCTAGTATAGAGGAAATATTATTTGCTGCTATATATTTTCTGTGATAAACAGAATGAAACTACAATACGAAAAAAATTGCAAAGGCCAAATCTCTCCTAAGGAAAATAATAAAGATCCATAATCTTTATCTAGGGAAGGGAAATTGTTTCAAACAAGTTCCTTCTGACTTACTTACCCCTTTTATTCAGGACTTACTTAATTTCAGATCATTTGCAAAAAAAAAAAAAAAGTATGTCAGTTTTCCAGATGGTCATTCTCCATAAGCTCTCTGATTTTCCAACCGCTAGAAATTTTGAAGTGAATAGCTAAAGGTTTTTACCAAGGATACATTCTCTATGTCTTTTGCTCCAGTGAACTCTGCCCTGAAAGCCTTTGCTATGGTTTGAATGTTTCTGTCCCTTCAAAATTCATGTTGAAACTTAATCCTCAATGCAATAGTATTAGAAGGTGGAGTGCGGGGGGCTGGGGTATAGGAGATAGTGGATTAGTCAGTACCCATATAAAAAACTTTGAGAAAGTCTGTTAGTCCCTTTTGCCCTTTTTGCCTTTCTACCACATGATAAGACAGGAAGAAGCATATCTTGGAAGCAGAGAGTGAGTCTTCACCAGATACTGAGTTTTCTAGTGCCTTGATCTTGGACTTTCTAGCCCCCAGATCTGTGAAAAATAAATTTCTTTTACTTATAAATTACCCAGCGTAAAACATTTTATTATACCAGCCCCAACAGACTAAGACAGTTATCATATTAGGAAAATATAAGATAAATTGGCATTCAGTTTAAAATAATTGAATATGAAATCTGGGTGATATTTTTATCAAGATTCTTTCACTTTTGGAAATGGGAAAGTTGATAAATCAGCTGCTTTATAGAGAAGCATAGTAGAGTAGCAAGAATCAACCCTCTAATAGTGTGATAGAACTGGTTTAAACCTAAATTCTAACATCCTTTTAAATTTATTTATTTAAAGAAAATTCTAGAGTTTTTTCCCAACAGCTTTTAAATTAAAAGATGGAAATGTTAAAGTACTCAACTGCAAAATATCTGTTGCTTTACTTGTAAAATGAGTATGATAATTCCTACATTGTTGAGTTATAGAGAATTTAAATGAGATGATTTGTGCAATGGCTTCTAGCACATTGCTCACCCCATAGTTGTTTCTCAATAAAATTAAAAGGGAAGAGAAGAAAATGAATCCACTTACTTTAAAGATTAAGAAAATGGTGCCGAAATAGATACACAAACTTGTTTAAAGTCTCAAAGTTAGTAGGGCGCAGGTTGAGTGTTGGAGGCCAGTCAATAAATATTTAGTGAGTTGAAGTATACTTCCCTATATGAAAAACTTCTTCCAAAAATTTTATTTCTAGGCTTAGGTGAGCTGCTTATTACTCACATTTGTGAAGGATCTGCCATGGATGTCTATATACATTTGTATCTGTTTGTCACTAGGTTAGAATTAAAACAATAACTACAAAGTTAATGCAGTTTTTCCCCTTTCTCTCCTGAGAGAGGCTGCCTAAAA
This sequence comes from Gorilla gorilla gorilla, assembly GCF_029281585.2. Taxonomy (NCBI): domain Eukaryota; kingdom Metazoa; phylum Chordata; class Mammalia; order Primates; family Hominidae; genus Gorilla; species Gorilla gorilla. Next base: position 134,049,266 of record NC_073247.2, read on the forward strand.
TTTTAAAGTTTTAAAAAGAAATTTAATTCCTAATTGATCCTTTTAAACATGTTATTAAATGAAAATTTAAGAGTTTTTTCTAATATCCTCTTTTTCAATAAAAGTAAATGGCCTTTTCTTGTTATTTCTCCATGTACACATGCTCGATACACTATCATGAGAATGTATAGAATGGACACATTGTCTTTTTAAAATTTTTTTCTTTCTTTAGATTTCTTATTGCTTTGTTTTTCTAATCCTTTCTAGATCCCTTACTCTTAAAAACTGTTCATTTCATGACTGTAAAATGAATAAAACAGGCAAGAGAGGGATGTCTGCTATGATCACTATTGAATGCTGAAATAAAATTACAAGAAAAATCAATACGGCAAAAATACAAGAAATGAGATAGTAATATAACAAGAGAATCAGGTAGAGAGCTGTGAATGAGACAATGCAAGAAGAAAAGGAAAATGAATAGAAAACACACAGTGAAAGAAGAAATTAAACTTTTTGAGATTAAATGATTATCCACCCAGCACACCCAAAACAATAATCTGAACATCTGTTGAATACAGAAGATGAATATTCGAGGTAGCTGCATGAAATTATCAACAGCTTTCCAATATACAGGTAATTGCCAATTAAATAATGTGTGCAAAAATATTCATAATAGTAACAATATATAAAGAATATAAACCAATATAAACTTTGAAATACTTTAAGAAAAATATACCAAAAGACCCGAAAGATTTGAAAATTTTACATGTTTATGGTATACTTTTAGCATTCATAAATTTAACAGTCATAATTTGAACTATACCCAAGCAGCCCTGATCCATTGCACATAATAGACTAGGAAATAAAATTAATTTTATCTATTGGAGCGAGGTACCCCAAAGTCAGTGTTTTTATCCTAATATGGCTATAGTGTTGTCTACTCATAATTGCATGTGGTTTTTAATTTTTTTTTAACCACTCTTCAAAGGCAGTCAAAGTGAGCTTACAATGTAATCAGTATTTTAAAAAATATCTTTAGGCCAGGCATGGTAGCTCACACCTGTAATCCCAGCACTTTGGTAGGCCGAGGCAGATGGATCACGAGGTCAAGAGATTGAGACCATCCTGGCCAACATGGTGAAAACCCGTCTCTACTAAAAGCACAGAAGTTTGCCAGGCATGGTGGTGCATGCCTGTATTCCCAGCTACTCAGGAGGCTGAGGCAGAAGAATTGCTTGAACTTGGGAGGCGGAGGTTGTAGTGAACTGAGAACATGCCACTGCACTCCAGCCTGGCGACAGAGCAAGACTTCGTCTCAAAAGAAAAAAAAAAATTATATGTATCTTTCAATAGTATCTCATCACATTTAGAATAAAATTCAAACTGCTTACAGTGGCCTACAAGGTCCTATGTAAATTTTCCTCCCTCTCTGGTTGATTACCCAGGCCCAGCCCTCTTTTTATTTCTCAGACATGCCAAGCCAAGCTTTTTTTTTCTGTCATAGAGCTTTACTTCAACATAGAAAACTTTCCCAGGTCTGATTTTTAAAATGCCACCTTCCAACCATCTAAAGTAGCCCCTAGTTTTTCTCCAAAAAATCATGTTTTACTTTACTATAATATTTCTCACTACTTGATTTTTTCATTCTTTGTTTATTGCCTGTCTTCCTATAATAAAATATAAACTCTTTGAGACAGGTGATTTCATCTATCTCATTACTATTACATTCCTAGAGTCTCAAACAGTGTCTGGCATGTTGTGGCTGGAGAACAAATAATTGTATATACATTTATATATAAATGATACTTTGGTCATCTGAATAATTTTTTAGTTATTAGAATAATGCTAACATTAATATTTTATATATAAATATTTGACTATTTTTAAAAGACAGAAGAGGCTTCTAGAAGAATAAATACTAGCACAAAAGATACATATATCCGAAGACTGTAGAAATGTGCTAAAAACTTATTTTAAGAAAGACTAATAATCTTGACTTTTATAAGCAATATATGAGAATTTGCATCTCATTGACTTTTCAATAATATTACCATTTATTAGTTCATGATCATTTGATAGGCAAAAGGTTTATTATTGCTGTTTTAATCTGAAACTATTTGATAACTTAAAAGATTAAACCTGTTTTTAATACACTTATGCTTCATATAATTTTAATATAGTTTGATGAGTCATTTGTTCATATCCTTTACCCATTGTTTTTCTACTTAGGATACATTATTGTAGTAACTAAATGAAGAATGTATAGAATCTAGAATTTATAGCTAGACTGCATGGGTTTCAAATTCCAACACTATGAGCCTTGAGCAAGCTATTTTTCCCTTTTGTGCCTTCATTTACCCATATGCAAAACTGTGATAATAATAGTAGCTATTTCATAGGCTTGCCATGATAATTAAATGAGTCAGTACAGGTTTTAAAAAATAGAGCACTACCAGGCACATAGTAAATACCAAAAAAGAATCCATTATTTGTATTATTATTATTATATATAAAGATCTCTTAAAAATCAAATCAAACCTTTATCAAATTATTGAATATAGCTCCCCAGTCTCTCAGTTTGTTGTTTGCTATTTAATTTGGCTTATGTATCTTTTCATATATTGACATAAAAGTTATGTCATTTTCTGATACAGCATGATAGGCTCATCATTTATGTTTGCTTTCTTTTCCTACTGAAGAACCATTGAAATTAGAGAAAAGAAACATATATGTCTATAGGAATGAAGAAATAAATTTCCTTTTCTCATAAATTATATATATATACACATATGTAGATAATAAAAATGCATAACTATCTTGCTGTTTTTAGATGTGGAGATAACACTGTGTAGAAGATCTTAATGAATTTCAAAAACTTAAAAATATAATTCCTAAATCCTGCTGCTTTAGGAATATTTGGTGAATAGTAAACTTTATGAGTATTAAAAGGTCTGAAAATAGTTTTATTTATCTCTCATGGTTGATTTATGATTCAATATAATTTTTTAAAAAATGTTAAATCGTAAAGCAGCAGGATACACGAAAAGTAACTTAGGTCTTAACTTTGGGTAAATTAGAATGAGTGTTCAACCCTAAAACTGAAAAAGGATAAAACAAAAAAACAGAGATTGGAACATTTATTACTTGGAGGCGAAACCATAGAGTTGGTTGGTTCAAGATTGGATTCAGTATTGTAAAGATTAGCAGACCTAGGGGCAATAAATACTGTAAGTGACTGAAGTTTCATGTACAGAAAATCAGTGTGAATTATCTTATGCAACAAATTCCTTTGTATAGTGTTCATAAATCCTCAAGATAAAAATGGAGGTTTAATTTATAAATAATTTCCGCTTTTAAGAAGTTACGGCTCCTAGTGTGGGTGTTAACAACCCAGAGAAAACAGCCTTTCATTTTTTTGGCACTACTGTTCGAGTTTTGTGTATTCTTCCTGCTAGATTCACACATATACACACGCTAAAGTGAAGCCTGTCAGTTGACATAATCTGCTGATATACACAGAGCTCAGAGACAGCTCCTCCACTGGAGAAATCTGTTGAAGAAAAGATAACTTTACAGATAAAAAGGAAACTCAATTCAACTGCCCACATAAGAAAATTTATTTCATCATTCCTAATTTAAAATGGGCAACAAAGGAATACTACTAGTGTTTGAAAATGATAGAGTAACACACACACAAAAACTAAAGTAAACAGATAGAAATATTGACCCAAGGAAAAATAAAGATGCAAATTATTTGAAAAAATACACACACATACAATACTATGATAAATACTGTAGAAGTTTCAAAAGGTATTGTATACATAAGAATATGGTCCTACGAAAAAGAATAAAGGAGTAAATGAGAGTACTTGGCAACTAATTCTATGGTACCAAATATAAAAATGGGGTATGAAGAATAAGATGGAGTGTAGGGAATTTCACACAAAGAAACTAAAGTATTAGAAAAGATAGAAACTATGAGAATAAAGGTAGGAAATACCTAATATCAAGTCATATGTTCAAACATTTAATCAGTATGTCACAGACACTTGATAAAATAGAAGGGATGAAATTCTAAAGAAATAATATCAGAAAAGTTACCAGACAAGGAGAAGGACATGTGCCTTCAAATTGAAAAGGCCTGTTGTGTGCCATGCACACATTCTCAGTGACTGGCATATTTCACTTAGCATAATGTCTTCCATGTTTATCCATGTTGGTGGATATGCAGAATTTTCTAAGAATAAATAGATATTAAAATGTATGCTGATTTTGTATCTTGCAACTTTACTGAATTCATTTATTCAACCTAACAGTATTTTTGTGGATTCTTTACTTTTTTCTACAGATAAGACTGTCATGTATACACACATAATTTGCAGTCTTCATTTTTTATTTGGACACCTTAATTTTTTTTGTCTTGCCTATTTGTTCTGGCTCGGACTTCTAGTACTATTTTGAACAGAAGTTGTGAGAGGTCATTCTTGCCTTGTTTCTGACCATAGATTAAAATTTTTAGTTTTTTACAATTGACTGTGATGTTAGTTGGCCATCCATCTATGGAGTTTATTTTTTGAAAGAACTTCCTTCTCTTTATGGTTAATAATTTTTATGACAAAATGGTGCTGAATTTTGTCAAATTTTTTTTCTACATCTATGCAGATGATCATCTAGTCTTTATCCTTCATTCCATTAGAGTGGTGTATTGCATTAATTGGATTTTGTATGTTGAACCATCCTTGCGTCCCATAGATAAATTCCACTTAGCCATGGTGTATGATCCTTTCAGCATATTGTTCAATTCAACTTGCTAATGTTTTATTGAGAATTTCTGCATGTATATTCACCAGGGATATTGGCCTGTAGCTTTCTTTTCTTGTATCTTTGTCTAGCTTTAGTATCAAGGTAATACTGGCCTCATAATATGAGTTTGGAAGTGTTCAGTTTTTGTCAATTTTTGAAAGAGTTTAAGAAATATTGTTTTTAATTCTTCTTTAAATATTTAACAGAATTCATCAGTAAAGCCATCTGGTCCCAAACTTTCCTTTGTTGGGAGATTTTTGATTGTTGTTTCAATATTCTTACTAGTTATACTTGTATTTGAACTTTGTATTACTTCATGATTCATTCTTGGTAAGTTTAATGTTTCTAACAATTTATCCATTTATCTAACAGGTTCAAAAATGTAGTGCACTTTCCTTTTTGACATGGGTCAGCTAAACAGAGACAAATCATTAGAATTATTTGCCCAGACAAAGACAATCCTCATTGCAAAAGCCTCAGAATATTCCTTTACAGAGGGCATTCTGTCCGTCTTTGGTGGTGCATATACTAAAACTATACATTCTAGAACATGATCAACAAATGTCTTTATATATTTTAATATGGATCATGGAGTAAAAATTGAAACAAAAACTAGGTTTAGGTATTCTAAATTAATCTTTGTGAAAATAGTGCCTAGACTTCTGTGAAGTTCTTCACTAGAGAATAAAAGCAAATCTTAACCTTAAAAAAAGTATTTATTTATTTTAGATTATCTACAATTTTTTTGTATTTATGTAGCATCAGTTTTGATATTTATTCTTTTGTTTCTATTTTAATTTATTTGAGTTTTATCTTCTTTTTTAAGTCTAAAGATTTATCAATTTTGTTTAAAAAATAACAACACATCTTTTGATTTTTCTATTATTTGTTTATTTATGTTCCAATTTTTATTATGTCCCTTCTTCTGCTAAATTTGGGCTTAGGTTTTTCTCTTTTTCTTGTTCCTTGAGGTGTAAAGTTAGGTTGTTTATTTGAGATCTTTTGTCTAATGTAGGCATTCATTAGCTATAAATTTTCCTCTTAGATCTAATTTAGCAGAATCCCATAAGTTTTGATATGTTGTGTTTTCATCCTTATTTGTCTCAGAATATTTTTATTTTCTTTTTGATTTCTTCTTTGACCTGTTTTTTTTGTTAGGGAGCATGTTGTTTAATTACCTGAAATTCCTTCTGTTATTGATTTCTAATTTCATGCTATTATCATCAGAAAAGATATTTTGTAAGATTTAAAACCTCTTAAATTTGTTAGGTTACAACATGAGACTTCACACATTGACATTTAAAGAATGTATTGTCAGGGAAAGACTTGCTAATGTCATTTTGTTGATTGTTTTCTGACTGTCTTACATTTTTTTGTTCATCTCTTCCTCACTTGCTTTTTTCATTTGTGTTTTGTTGATTTTTTATTGAAATGTTTTGACTGATTCCTCTTTTCCTGTGTATCTTCTATAAGTATTTCCTTTGTAGTTACCAGAGTGTTTACATAAAACCTTTATAGTTATAATAGTCTAAGTGCAAAACAACTTAACCTCAATCACATGCAAGAACTACACCTTTATTTCTCTCCCTCAACTTTATATCATTGATATTTCAATTTACATATTTTTATATTGTCTACCCCAATCATATGTTAAAATGTATAGTTTAGTTTTTAATAATTTTGTCTTTTAACTTCTATTCCTGAATTAAGTAATTTACTCACCACTGTTACAGTATTACAGTATTTTGTATTTGTCTACATATTTACCTGTACCAGTGAATTTTCTACTCTCATGTAATTTCATATCAGTACTTAGCATCCTTTTATTTCAACTTGAAGAGCTTCTTTTATTATTTCCTGTAAGGGAAGATTACTAGTGCTTAACTCTCTCAACTTTGGTTTGTTGGGAAAGTTTTTATATCTCCCTCATTTTTAAAAGAAAGTTTGCCACTACTAAGTGTTCTTAGTTGTCAGTGTTTTTTTTGTTATTATTATTATTTTTTTTTTTTGAGATGGAGTCTTGCACTGTTGCCCAGGCTGGAGTGCAGTGGCGCAATCTCGGCTCACTGCAAGCTCTGCCTCCCGGGTTCACGCCATTCTCCTGCCTCAGTCTCCCAAGTAGCTGGGACTACAGGCGCCCACCACCACGCCCAGCTAATTTTTTGTACTTTTAGTAGAGACGGGGTTTCACTGTGTTAGCCAGGATGGTCTCGATCTCCTGACCTTGTGATCCACCTGCCTCGGCCTCCCAAAGTGCTGGGACTACAGGCATGAGCCACCGCTCCTGGCTTTTTTTTTTTTTCTTTAATTTCAGTATTTTGAACATATTACCCCACTCCTCCCTGGCCTTCAAAGGCTCTGCCCAGAAATCTAACAATAATCATAAGTATTCTCTTCTATGTGAGAAATCATTTTTCTCATACTGCTTTGAAAATTCTTTGTCTTTGAACTTTGAAATAATTTTTCATGCTTATCCAACCTGTTTTCTTTGTTCTTAGTGGGCCCCAGGTATGTAGAGCATGACAAGTCCCATCAGCATTTTCAGATAAGTGACAATGAAGCCACTTCCTTGGGCATCCCCTGGAAAAGTTGGATTATCAAAGGCTCTGTCCAATTATTTTCTTTCTCAGGAAGAAGTTGGAATCTGAGATATTAAGCCTATTTGCTTTGCACTAAGCTGGAGGAACCAGTTATGTGCCAGATCAAAATGCCATCTTTGTTCTCACTGGCCTTCAGCCATCTAGCATATGGCAGGTCCTGTCAACACTCTGAGAAAGGGAAGAGAGAAGGATGTCCTTTGAACATATCATCAAAAAACTGCTACATTGACCAAGTAGTTCCTTTTTCTCCCTCTGAATGGAGAACCTTGGAGATGGAGGGTTTAATCCTGGTTTTATGACACTGTGGCAGGAATAGAGATTATGTTTAAAGAGTGTGTCAAATTTTTCTTCCAGCTTCAATGTAGATGGTTTCTCACTCACTCAGGGTGCAGGACCCTCTCAACTAGCATCTAAGTTTGTCACAAAGGAAATGTATCCATCTATTATTGTTGATTTAGTGTTTAGAGGGGGAAGGAGGATTCAAGGCTTTTTCTTTTACCGTCTTGCTGATGTCTACCTTCCTCAATTGTATTTCCATATGACAACAATAGGTAGTTTAAAAGTAATACGTTTAAAATAATACCATTTACGATGGCATCAAATAACTAGTAATGCATCCAATAAAAATTTAGAAACTCTACTACAGAGAAAACCCTAAAACATTATTGGAAAAAAATGTTTCAAACAACCATAAATGGAAGAATAATTCATATTAATGGATTTGATGAGTCAATACAGCCAAGATGTTAATTCTTCCAAAATTAATCTGTAGCTTTAATGCTTTCTTTATAAAACACTAGCAAGTTTATTGTGGAATTTGACACCCTCATTCTAAATTATTTAGAGATACGCAAAGAGACAAAAGTAGGCAAGATGATCATAAAGAGGAATAAAGTTGGTGGAATTACATTACTAGATGTCAAGGCTTATTATAGTAAGTTAGACACTGTAGTGTTTGCATTAGAATATCAAATAGACAAATGGAACAGGAAAGTCTAGAAACAATCCTTCAGACATAATGTCATTTGTTTGATACTTAAGTAGCATAATATAAAGAGAAAATGGTGGTATTTGCAATAAATGGTGCAGGATCAATTGGATAGTCATATGCAAAAAATTAGATGACTCCCCCTCATATTATACACAAAATCTAATCTCAGTATGATTAAAGATAAAAAATTTTAAAATACAATATTTGAGTTTCTAGAAATTGTCATAGAATATTTTCATGCATGTGGGTAGAAATAGATTTCATGAAGAAGGCACAAATATCTCTAAAATAAACAAAACATTTGATATATTGGACTACCTTAAATTTTAAGGTAAAATAAGGAGGACTATCTTCTTATTTTAAGGTAGTCCAATGTATCAAATGTTTTGATACATTACTTACATTAATTAAAATATGATACATTACTTATATTAATTAAAATGTACCATTAAAATGGAAAAGTCAGACCACACAATGGGAAAAGATATTTGCAATAAATACAATTAACAAATAACTCATATTAAGATGACTAAAATAACTTCTACAAATCATCATGAACAAGACCAACAACTGAATAGATAAATGAGCAAAAGACTTGTTTAAAGATGATAAACATATGAAAAGGGGCTTAATTGATTTTGTAATCAAGACAATTTAAAATCAAATGATATGCTACTAAGCCTGCAGAGGAATGACTGAAATTAATGTATATGACAATAGAAAGTGTTAGCAATGCTATAGAGAAACTGAAAATCTTTTGATGCTGGTGTGAGTGCAAACGGATACATCCACCTTAAAAAAACTTCAGCAATGTGTACAAAGATGAATATATTCTTATCCTGTAGCTCAATAGTGGCACTTATAAGCATGTACAATGTTGCACAAATACATGTAGAAGAATGTAGAAGATGTATTTTTATGATAGCTGGAAACTGAAAGCAACCCAAATGTCATTGGAAGAATAGATACATTCTGGTATATTTATCTTATAGTGGGATACCATCCTTCACCAGTCATTAAAGTTGAGCTACACAGAGCACTATGGAATCTCACAAACACTGCATTCAGTGAAACAGGGCAAATATCAACATCACAGAGTAAATATTATTTATTCTAGTTTAGAAAGGTCAAAATAGATAAAAATCAATCTGTGAAATGTTAAAAGTTAAAATGACATTTAGTTTTGTAGAAGAGGCAGAAAATAGTGATTGAAAATATGCATAAAAACAGCTTCTAAGTTGTTGCTAATGTTATGTTGCATGAATGTGAAAAGTCACCAAGTGGACCCCTGGAATATCTGTACTATTTTAAATGTTATTAATCGTCAGAAAGAGGTTTTAATTGGCCTTCCTAATGTATTAACACTGGCACAGTCAGCCGAGGTCACTTTGTTGGAAATATTCAATGACACTGTTTCAGAAGGGAGTATAGGTAGAGCTATGAGTGAGGGGAAATAATCAGGAAAACAAAATGTGCCATACAGGTAACACAAGAAGTGTCAGCTTTGGTGCAAATAAGCACCAAAAAAGTTAACTGAACCATCCAATGAGAAGGAATTGTGATAGAAGAGACAGGAGGGAAATGTTCATTTGAAAGTAAGAGTACATAGTGCTTCAAAAACAAGAAAGCATTGAACAGAATAAAATGCTGCCAAAAGCTCAAGTATAAGAATTGAAAGGAGTAAGTCACTTAAGGGTCACTGGTGACTTTACTGACAAGAATTTTAGTGTCATTAGAGGGGCAGAAATGTGGTTGCTAGCAAAAGCCTGATTGTGGTAGGATGAAGAAAAAAAAATGGGAGCAGGAATGTGATAAAAGCTATTGATCTTCTTGCCTGAAAAATGCATATGCACGCATACACATAAAATAATTCCCTCCCTTTCAAGGGGTCTATGTATCTTTTGAAGCACATTTGTCAAGCCTAAGGTTTAATTCCGGATATTCTTATGAGGATCTTGCTTATGAAGAAATGAGACACCAATACTTAAAGTGAGAAAAATGATGGGAAATATATGAGGTTTTAATGTGTTTCTATTGGAGAATTTGAAAATAGTTATAAACTTTGAGTGACAGCAAATAGAGAGGAAGAGGCTGTAAAAGCACAAGACAGAGGAAATAACAGAAGGTCAAGGTTACTATTATAGAGAAAATAGGAAAGGATATAAGCAAGACCAAAGGCAGAGGCAATAAACAGTAGAATTTCCTCTTCTTCTGAGACTGTAGGAAATAATTTGACGGTAGGTGCAGCTATAAATAAACTTTTAGATGTGGGAGCATAAATTTGTTCAACTTCATTGCCATTAGTTTTCTTAAGGCAGAAAGAAAAGTATCATCTGTATAACAATGGGAGAGAAGATAAAGAGGTTGAATAGATTGATTTTGAGATTCAGATAATCTTTCTGATATTTATTACAAGTGTTTTCATGAGCAGATGATTTGAGAATCACATTTTAGGTATTTACACTAAGATACAAAACTAAGACATAGTTCTTGCCATGGAGGAATTCGCAGCATAAATTAACAATGGAACAAGTTCCCTCACGTGACAGTTACTATCTGAAATACCAGAATGAGGATTATGAAATTGGACCACAGTTCAACAGGGAGGAATATCTATCGTAGAAAAGGAGAATGATACATATGTGTCATACCTTTCACATGGGCAGTACCTTATTACTCTCATGTTACTGAAAACACATCATCGTTTATAAGATCCTATGAAGTCAGTAGTTTAGGAATGATATCAATTTTATTCCAAATTGTATTTTACCTTTGAAGTAAAATATCCTATAAGATTATTCTTTTATAAAGAAAGATTTCCTGTTTTGTTCTAACTGTACCTCCTTCAAAACAAGAAGGATCTGCTATGCTAGCATTACTTGTCTTGATTATACAGATGTTCATCAGACTCTGAATTTCACTCAATCTTTCCAAACAAGTCTCATCATTTGCTTCTACTGTACACACTCCATGGAATCCTTTTTGTAAATTTTTTACATAATAACAGGAATATTTTATTATAAAAAGCAAATAAGCACGCCTTGCTTATTCATACACAGGTAAGATAATGCATGGGTAACAAATAGCACTTAACAATAAAGGCAATTCTAATTATAATTTTATTACAAACTTTTGCTACCTTGTCTGATATTTATCTTTCTTTCCAGTGCTCCCTCCACTTCTTATCCTTTTTCAATTATTTTATTCATTTACTATAGACCTATCAGTAGACCTCCACTAGCATTGTCTTAGTTGCCTACTTTATCCATTATCACATTGAGGATTGAAAAATTTCCTGTAATAGACTAGTGTGTAGGAAAATGATGCTGAAACATAAGCCAAATGATTTAACAGTGTAGTCAGTGTATCTGGCAAGAGAGTCATTCTAGAACTCTGAAATGGTGCATCATGGTATAATAAAAAGAGATCAAGATGTGAATGTTAGGTTGCTTGGATTCTAATTTCTGATCTGCTATTAATGCTGCATGTACTTGGGCAAGTCACTTTACCATCCTACGCTTACTTCATAAACAGAAAAATACGTTGACAGGCTGAGGGATTAGCACTCACCAGAATAATTTCTAAATTTGTTCCTCTTTGAATTTGTTTCTCTTTGAATTTGTAACTCTTTGGTTCATTCTCCAAATAATCTAGAACTGAGAGTGACCTGGGTTCTAATTTGGGCTCTACTGTTACTTAGCTGTAAGTTCTTGAGAAATCAAAATCTTTTGGGGTCACAGTTTCATCATGTGAATATTAAAGAAATCCTCTGCATCCTAAAACATGTAATACATACTTGGTGCATCGTAAGGGTTCAATAAATACATGCTGTATACGAGTGGAGATATAATAGTGATTTTTGAAATTATTTTACTTGTCTGTTCCCCCATTTGCAAAGAGAAAAAACTTATATCCTTTGCTGTTACTCATTCATCATGTATCTTGCATAAGAAAAAAAATTGATTGAATTAAAATCATTATCACCATAGAAATTCCACACTTCAAGCATTGCTTCTCTAACTCAGAGAAATGAAAACATGTCAAAAGAGAAAATTCAACTACATTGTTGATCTCAAAAACAAGATAAATCTTTCTGTGAGCAATAAATGGAATATGAGTGCAAGTCAGTGTCAGACGTGACTTCTCGACTTTTGTTTAAAAAGCAGAAGGGACAGTTAGTTGCGTGGCTCCTGTGAAGTCCATAGAATGAGGGTCTTAGCATAAATTAAGATAGGGATAGGCTCCCTGCTTGAAACTGGAGGCCATGTTGGGGCTCCCCTACTTGCAAATATAAGTTGAAAAATTCTTTTCTGGACTGATGCTTAGGACTACAATTTATTAAATGTTGAATGCCTAGGGAGTAGGAGGACATGATTATAACCTTATGACTACCCTCTCTGATTTCCCCAATATCATTATAGGGAAGGAGCCATGGACCACCAATGTATGATTTGGTTCTAGACTGGGGTCCATGAAAGCAGATTAAGAAAATTGGACAACTTTTGGCCTGGTGCGGTGGCTCACGCCTGTAATCCCAGCACTTTGGGAGGCCAAGGCGGGCAGATCACGAGGTCAGGAGATCGAGACCATCCTAGCTAACACAGTGAAACCTCGTCTCTACTAAAAATACAAAAAATTAGCTGAGCGTGATGGCGGGCACCTGTGGTCCCAGCTACTCGGGAGGCTGAGGCAGGAGAATGGCGAGAACCCGGGAGGCGGAGCTTGCAGTGAGCCAAGATTGCGCTACTGCACTCCAGCCTGGGTGACAGAGCAAGACTCTGTCTCAAAAAAAAAAAAAGAAAAGAAAAGAAAAGAAAATTGGAAAACTTTTAAATAAAGGGTAAGGAGAGAGTAGAAAGTGATGGAGAGAAGATGAAAGAGACAGAGAGAGGGAGAGAGAGAGAGAACCATGAAAGAGGGCCTACAATCCAAAATATAAATATCCATAAAGATAATTAAGTGAGCCCTCCCCCTATAAAACAATATTAATTCATCCTGGAATAAATTAAAATATTAGAAAATCTGAAGGAATCTTTAAATATATTTGGGATGCACAAAGAAATAATAGGTTTAACTTAAAAACTCAATGATTTTTATTCTTCAAGTTTTTTATTCTTTTGTATTTATTTATTATTTATTTATTTATCTATTTATTTATTTATTTTGAGACAGTCTCACTTTCACCCAGGCTGTATTACAGTGGCATGATCTCTCATCTCACTGCAACCTCTGCCTCCTGGGTTCAAGCAATTCTCGTGCCTCAGCCTCTCATGTAGCTGGGACTTGAGGCGTGCACCACCACGCCCATCTGATTTTTGTATTTTTTGTAGAGAAAGGGTTTTGCCATGTCAGCCACACTGGTCTTGAACTCCTGACAACCAGTGATCCACCTGCCTGGGCTTTCCAAAGTGCTTGGATTACAGGTGTGAGATGCCGCAATTGGCCTCTTTGTGTTTTTAAATGAATGCATTGAAGTTTCTAAATATACCTCTGTGTGCCTCTTTAGCTGCTGACCACAAGTTTCGATGGGTAGTAATTTCCCTGTTGTTTCTTAATAGTCTGTTATTTCCAAATGTTTCCTTCTGAACCTATGGGTTGCATAAGAGTACAGTTTTTACTTTTCAAATGTAGAGATATTTAACTAACTTTTTATAGTTAGTTTCTAATTTAATAGTTATTTTTTAGAGAAGGTGACCTCTCTTTTGATTTTGGAAATGTGTTGGAAATTCCATTAAGTCATCACTCTATAAATGTTCCTTGTGTACTAAAAAAGAATGCACATCCTCTTGTAGGAAGCATGACTCTATAAATATTATTAGTTATAATCTGACAACATTCTTCTTAAAATATTCTATATCCTTATTAATATTTTGGCCCCTCAATTGATCAGTTTTAGGGGAAAAGTGTGTTAAACATTTTAATTTTGATTGTGAGTTTGTCAGTTTCTCCTCATAAGTCTGCTTATTTTTTAAGGAGATAAAATTCCAAACATCAAATTAAAAACTTTAAAGTGCACAATTCAGTGGCATTTAGTACATGCATAATGTTTTACAGTAATTACCACTATATAGCTCCAAAATATTTTCATCACTCAAAAGGAAACCCTGTACCTATTAAGCACTCTCTTCCCCCAGGTCTCTGGCAAACACTACTCTGCTGTTTGAATGTATGGGTTCACATATTCTAGATTGTTTCACATAAATGGCATCACACAATATACAACATTTTGTGTCTGGCTTCTTTCCTTTACCATGAAGTTTTGGAGGTTCATTCACGTTATAGTATATATCAACACTTCAATTGTTTTAATGGTTGAATAATATTTCTTTGTATGTATATACCACTTTTAGCATACGCATCCATCTGCATATGAACATTCGTGTTGTTTCCACCTTTGGCTATTGTGAATAATGTAGTTACAAATATTCATGTAAAAGTTTTTGTTTGAATACCTGTTTTTAATTATTTTGTATATACATCTAGGAATAGAATTTCTGGGTCATATTGTATTTCTATGTTATCTATTTGAGGAACTGCCAAAATGATTTTCACAGTGGCAGAACCATTTTACTTTCTTATTAGCAAAGTATGAGTGTTCCAATTTCTTCACATCTTCACCAACTCTTGTTAAAATTTTTTATAATATAGCCATCCTAGTAGGTGTGAAGTGATAATTTATATTTGTGATTTTCATTTCTCTAATGTCTAATAAAGTTAGGCATCTTTTCATGTGCTTATTGGCCATTTGTGTATTAGTTTGGAGAAATGTCTATTCAAGCCTTTTACTCATTTTAAAATTAGGGTTGCTTTTCTTTTCATTCTTGAATTGTAAGAGTTTGGATGTCCTGGATACTAGACTTATCTGACATATGATTTGCAAATATTTTCTCCCATTCTATAGGTCATATTTTCCACCTTTGTAATGTTTTTTGATGCACAAAAGTTAAATATTGACACAGTTTAATAAGTCTAACTTATCTGTTTTTTGTTGCTTGTGCTTTTAATGTCATATCTAAGAATCTATTTCCAGTAATAAAGAGATAGATAGATAGATAGATAGATATAGATAATAGATAACATGGCAATGTTGTTAGTTGCCTTCAAGTTTATAAACTTCTAAGTTTGCTTAGAAGTTATACATTGTATAATTATTATTTCAGTTGTTAAGTTTAAACATATATTCCTATTAATTTTAGCCTATATGCTTATCAATGACTTTACTATTCTGCTTCAAACATGAAGCAGGCCATAGCACATTTTGACTACTCATTTAATAACCCACAATCCGTCTTCCTACTATGACATGAACTTTTAAATTATCCTTTTAAATATGTCAGATGATACTTGTTTAGTGTAATAATTACAATTGTCAACATATTTTACCAATTTTTCTACTCACTGCTATTTCTTGGATCTCCACTCTATTTTCTAAATTTCCTATTATTTTTGTTAGAATATGTCCTTTAATATATTTTTTTTTTCAGAATCTATGAGTGGTAAATTCTTCTAGCTTTGGGGATGTCTTTAAAATCTCTTATTTTGACTTCATACTTGCATACTAGTTTAGCTAAGTGATTACAGTGTTTGTAAGTAATTTATTAATTTTTTTGTTAGCTTTTAAGACTTCACTTGCTTGTTTTACTGCAATACTTCTAGATATGGATTCATCTTTAATTGTTAATATAATGCTTAGTAATTGAAGGACATTTAAATTGTTGATTTTTCTATGATTCTGGGAAACTCTTTAGTATTTTCTTTTCAAATACCACTATTCTGCCATATTTTCTATTTTATTATTTTTTCCCCAATTTTTCAGTATAAATTTGTTTCAAATATGGCAGTGATCACCAGTAAAAGCTTGTTCTTTCTTTGACATTGACTTTTACCTTTTGTTTCTCTACTATCTCTTGTAAGAGGAATTTTTGATAAGATTAAAATCAGGCACATGGAGAGGGCTATGTGTCACAATGGGCAAACACTCAGATGCTGAGTTTCCTGCATCTGTGAAACTAACACACTGTATAGTGACATACTTGCATCAATAATAATACCAGCAAAGTTATCAGGCATTCTTTCCTTTGGCGACTGTTCGTACTCTCGGAGTATCATGGATGTCACTGGCATTGCCCCAGAAATCAGCTCCTGGTCTGTTGCTGAAGCAGTGTCCTAATAATCGAAAGATGCTTGTGTAGCTGATGGTGTTTTCTGGACTTCACTTTACTCATGAGAGGTGTGGATATATCCTTGCAAATTCCAAAGTGCCAGGAAATCCAAAAGGGATTCGGTTGGAATCTGCTTATTACCTTATCTTGCACCCTGGCCTGGTTCCTGCTCCATGACTTGACTCTGTTGGATCTTGGCATTAACTCTGGCCAGGACCTGGTGACTGTTCCCTGTAATGACCTTCAGTTTCATTGGAAGGGGAAACTACAGATAATAGACATAGGAACCTAACAGCTCCCAGAAGCCAGACTGAGAAAGAAAAGCATAAAGGACACGCAACAGCATGATGCCTGAGGTAATTGGATTGTTGCTTTACCACCCTGGGCCTGTAACCTTTAGGAGTAAATACATAGAATAGGGATTTTATTGTACAGCATTTTGCTTGGCATATAACAGAAGAATTGAAGACATTTATTAAAGTATTTACTGAGAGTGCAAAGCACCCTAATAGTACCTAAATAACATCATTTTGTGGAAACTCTTTCATTTACATCTTACCCAAGCATTTTATCATTTACTTTGAGCAAACGTAAACATAATTAAACAAAAATAATAACAAAAAATCATTTGTCATGAAATTTACATGTTTTGAATAGACCATTAAATATGCCTAAATTTGTATTTATTCTCCATAAGTTCTTACTTTTTTTGGAATTTATTTTAAATTTGATAAATATTTTAGTGAATATTTAGTGATAAATATTTTAATAAAAAAGAGATACTTTTTAACATACAAAAAATATACTCAGTTGATTTTTAAGTTATCTTATTTGCCTTCTTTAGTTGTGCAAAAATAGGCACATCATCTTGAAACTTTGCTTGGCTTAATTCCGTAGTTATTCAATTGTCTCAACTGTTTGTGAGGTTAACAATTAGGAATGTTCAACAGAATAAGGCAAGATAATTGGGTCAATTCTACAGTTTGAGTTCCTCTTCACCCATTTGGATGCCCTTTATTTCGTTCCATTGTTTGATTGCTCTGGCTAGGACTCCCAGTACTATGTTAAATAGAAGTGGTAAAAGTGGGCATCTTTGTCTTGTTCCAGTCCTCAGAGGGAATGTTTTCAGCTTTTCCCTGTTTAGTACAATGCTGGCTGTGAGTTTGTTGCAGATGGCTTTTATCACCTTAAGGATGTGCTTTTTATGCCGATTTTGCTGAGGGTTTTAATTATAATGGGATGCTGGATTTTGTCAAATGATTTTTCTGCATCTATGGAGATGATCATGTTATTTTTGTTTTTTAATTCTGTTTGTGTGGTGTGTCACATTTATTGAATTATGTATGTTAAACTATCATCGCATCCCTGGTATGAAGCCCATTTAATCATGGTGGATTATCTTTTTGATATGCTGTTGGATTCAGTTAATTAGTATTTTGTTGAGGATTTTTGCATCTATATTCATCAGAGATATTGGTTTGTATTCTGTTTTTGTTGTTGCTGTTATGTCCTTTCCTGGTTTTGGTATTAGGGTGAGACTGGCTTCATAGAATGATTCAGGGAGGAGTCTCTCTTTCTCCGTCTTTTGGAATAGTGTCAATAGAATTGGTACAAATTCTTCCTTGAAAATCTGATAGAATTCAACTGTGAATTCATCTGGTACTGGACTTTTTTGGTTGGCATTTTTAAAATTACTATTTCAATCTCACTGCTTGGTATTGGTCAGTTCAGAGATTCTGTATCTTCCTGGTTTAATCTAGGAGGATTGTATATTTCCAGGAATTTATCCATCTCCTCTCGGTTTTCTAGTTTATACATGTAAAGCTTTTCATAGTAGTGTTGAATAATCTTTTGTATTTCTGTGGTATCAGTTATAATATTTCCTGTTTCATTTTTAATTGAGCTTATTTGGATCTTCTTTTTTTCTTAGTTAATCTCACTAATGGTATATCAATTTTATTTATCTTTTCAAAGAACCATCTTTTCATTTTATTTATCTTTTGCATTGCTTTTTGTTTGTTTGTTTCTATTTTATTTAGCTCTGCACTGATCTTCATTATTTATTTTCTTCTTCTGGGTTTGAGTTTGGATTGCTCTTGTTTCTCCAGTTCTGTGAGGTGTGACATTAGATTGTCTATTTGTGCTCTTTCAGACTTTTTGATGTAGGCATTTAATGCTATGAACTTTCCTCTTAGCACTGTTTCTGCTGTATCCCAGAGGTTTCGACAGGTTGTGTCACTATTATTAAGAATTTTTTAATTTCCATATTGATTGCATTGTTGACCCAATGATCATTCAGGAGCAGGTTATTTAATTTCCATGTATTTGCATAGCCTTGAGTGTTCCATTTAGAGATGATTTCCAGTTTTATTCCACTGTGGTCTGAGAGAGTACTGGATCTAATTTCGATTTTCTTAAATTTACTGAGACTTGTTTTGTGGCCTATCATATAGTCTGTCTTGGAAAATGTTCCAGGTGCTGATAAAAAGAATGTATATTCTGCAGTTGTTGGGTAGAATATTCTGTAAATATCAGTTAAGTCCATTTGTTGTAGGGTATAGTTTAAGTCCATTGTTTCTTTGTTGACTTTCTATCTTGATGACTTGACTAGTGCTGTCAATGGAGTATTGAAGTCCCCCAATATTATTGTGTTGCCGTCTCATTTCTTAGGCCTAGTAGTAAATTTGTTTTATAAATTTAGGAGCTCTAGTGTTAGGTGCATCTATATTTAGAATTGTGATATTTTCTTGTTGGACTAGTGCTTTTATCATTATATAATGTCTCTCTTTGTCTTTTTTAACTGTTGTTGCATTAACATTTGTTTTGTCTGATATAAGAATAATTACTTCTGCTCTATTTTGGTGTCCATTTGCATAGATTATCTTTTTCCACCCCTTTACCTTAAGTTTATATGAGTCCTTATATGTTATATGAGTCTCCTGAAGGCAGCAGAAACTTGGTTGATGAATTCCTATTCTTTCTGCCATCCTGTATCTTTTAAGTGGAGCATTTAGGTCATTTACATTCAATGTTAGTATCGAGATGTGAGGTACATTCTATTCATCATACCATTTGTTGCCTGAAAACCTTGCATTTTTTTTTTCATTGTGTTATTGTTATACAGGTCTGGTGAGATTTGTACTTTAAGAAGTTTCTATTTTGGTATATTTTGAGAATTTGTTTCAAGATTTATAGCTCCTTTTAGCAGTTCTTGTAGTGCTGGCTTGTTAGTGGTGAATTCTCTCAGTATTTATTGTCTCAATAAGACTGTACCTTTCCTTCATTTATGAAGCTTAATTTCCCTGGATACAAAATTCTTGGCTGATAATTGTTTGTTTAAGGAGGCTAAAAATAGGACCCCAATTCCTTCTAGCTTGTAGGATTTCTGCTGAGAAGTCTTCTATTAATCTGGTAGGTTTTTCTTCATAGGTTACCTGATGCTTTTGCCTCACAGCTCCTAAAATTCTTTCCTTCATCTTGACTTTAGATAACCTGACAACTATGGTCTAGGTGATGATTGTGATGAATTTCCGGGGTGTTCTTTGAGCTTCTTATATTTGGATGTCTAGATCTCTAGCAAGGCCAGGGAAGTTTTCCTAGATTATTCCTTCAAATATGTTTTCCAAACATTTAGATTTCTCTTCTTCCTCAAGAACACCAATCATTCTTAGGTTTGGACATTGAACATAGTCCCAAACTTCCTGGAGGCTTTGATCTTTTTAAAAAAGAAAAAAAATTCTTTGTTGTTTTTGTTGGATTGGGTTAATTTGAAAGCCTTGTCTTCGAGCTCAGAAATTCTGTCTTCTGCTTGTTTGATTCTATTGCTGAGAATTTCCAGTGCATTTGACATTTCTCTAAGTGTGTTGTTGATTTCCAGAAGTTGTGACTGTTTTTTACTTATGCTCTCTATTTCACTGAAGAATTTTCTGTTCATATACTGCATCATGTTTTTTTTAATTTTTTTAAGTTGGATTTCACCTTTCTCTGGTGCCTCCTTGAGTAGCTTAATAATTGACCTTTTGAATTCTTTTTCTGGCAATCCAGAGATTTCATCTTGGTTTGGATCAATTGCTGGTGAGCTGGTATGATTTTTGGGGGGTGTTAAAGTACCTTGTTTTGTCATATTACCAGAATTGTTTTTCTGGTTTCTTCTCACTTGGGTAAGACTATGTCAGAGGGAAGGTCTGGGATTCAAGGACTACTGTTCGGATTATTTTGTCCCATGGGGTTACTCCCTTGATGTGGTGTTTTCCCCCTTCCCCTAGGAATGGGGCATCCTGAGAGCCAAACTATAGTGACTGATTTTGCTCTTCTGGGTCTAGCCACCCAGTAGAGATAACATGCTCTAATCTGGTACTGGGAAGTGTCTGCAAAGAGTCCTGTGATGTGATTCATCTTCGGGTCTTGCAGCCGTGGATACCAGCACCTGTTCCGGTGGAAGTGACAGGGGAGTGAAGTGGACTCTGTGAGCATCCTGTGTTGTGCTTTTGTTTAGTGCACTGGTTTTGTGTTGGTTGACCTCCAGCCAGAAGGTGGGTGCATCAGCTGTGGTCCCATAGGGAGGATGCAAACTTGCCCTAGGGACACCTGGTTAAGTATTCAGGTTCCTCAGGTGCTGGGCAAGGCCATAAAGCTCCCAAGAGATTATGGCCTTTGTCTTTGGCTACCAGAGCAGACAGAGAAAGACCACCACCAGGTGGGGGCAGGGATAGGTACGTCTGAGCTCAGCCTCTCCTTGGGTGAGGTTTGCTGCACCTGCTGTGGGGTATGGGCGTGTGGTTCCCAGTCCCATGGAGTTGTACTCCCAGGGAGATTATGGCTGCCTCTGCTGAGTCATACAGGTTGCCAGGGAAGTGGGGGAAATGTGGCGGTTACAGGCCTCATCCAACTCCCAGACAGCCCATAGTCCCAAAGGCCAGTCTCACTCCCACCATGCCACACCAACAGCACCGAGTCTATTTCCAGTCAGCCAGTGGCCAGGGCTGAGAACTTGCCCCAGAACATGAGCCTCTTCAATGAGAAAAAAAGCAGACTCAGTTTTTCGGTGTCTCAGCGAGCCTGCAGGGGTGATCCAGTTCCTTCAAACGGTCTGTGGATTCTCTTCGCTTTTCTGGTATGTTCCTGCAGTAGTTCTTGGAGCAAAAGTTCATGATGTGAGTCTCCACGTGCTGCTCTGTCCATGCAAGTGGGAGCTGCAAGCTACTTCTACCTCCTATCCACCATTGTAACCTCTCCATTTTATTTATTCTGAACAAGTTTTGACATATGTTGAGATCTCTCACTCTAGCCTACATGTCTTTTAACTGAATTTTCTTATTTTCCTTTTCTGTCCCTTTATAAAAATATTTATTTATTCTGTTTGATTGGCAAGTAAAAATTGTTTCTTTGTATTGCATGTAACATAATGTTTTGAAATATGCATACATCTGAATGGCTAATTAACATATGTATTACCTGACATATTCATTATTTTTTTTGTGGTGAGAACACTTAAAATACACTTTCTTAGTAATTATTATAAATGCTATACATAGGAGAAAAACTACACTATATTGCTGTGGGCAACAACTTTTTACATTTGACTCCAAAAGCACAGGCAACGGAAGCAAAAATAGAAAAATGGGATTACATTAAAATAAAAAGCTCCTGCATGAGAAAGGAAACTATCAATGGAGTAAAAAGACAACTGACAGAGTGGGATAAAATATTTGCAAGCCATTCATCTGATAAGGGGATAATACACAAAATATTTAATTAACTCAAACAAATCAATATCCAAGAAGACAAATAATCTAATTCAAAAGTGAGCAAGAGACTTAAATATACATTTCTTAAAAAATGCAAATGGCCATCGGATAGATGAAAAAAATGTTTAACATTACTAATCATTAGGAAAATGCAAATTAAAACCATAAGAAGATACTAACTCACACCTGTCAGAATGACTACTACCAAGGATGAAAGATAACTATTGAGTATTGACAGGGATGTGGAGTATATGCATATACTCATATATATAATTTTTGTATGTTGATATTATATCTTTCCACTTTACTGAATTTGTTCAATACTTATAATATTTTGGTGGAATCTTTTGAGTTTTCTATGCGTGTCAGCATATCTGCACACAGGAACAACTTAACTTTTTCTTTTTCAATGTGGATACTTTTTTGTCTTTATCTTGTCTAATTGCCCTGGCTAGGACTTCTAGACCTAATATGAATAGAAGTGGTGAGAGTGGGCATCCTTGTCTTGATTCTCATCTTAGAGAAAGGCTTTCAATCTTTCACTGTTGAGTATAATGTTAGCTCTGCATTTGTCATATGTGGACTTTATTGTGTTGAGGTACATTTCTTCTATACCTAATTTGTTGAGAAATTGTTTTAATCATGAAAGCAAGCAGAAGTTTGTCAAATGTTTTTTCTCCATTTATTGAGATGGTCACACGGTTTTTGTCCTCGATTGTGCTATTTTGGTGTGTCATATTTATGAATTTTTGTAGATTTGCATATGTTGAATCAAACTTGTATCCTAGGGATAAATATCACTTGATCAAGGTGAATGATCCCTATAATGTACTATTGAATTTGATTTTCTAGTATTTTGTTAAGGGTTTTTACATCTATGTTCATCACAGATATTGGTTTGTAATTTTCTTTTCTTACAGTAGTATCCTTACCTGGCTATGGTATCATGGAAATGCTGGCCTTGTAAAATGAGTTTGGGAAGATTTCCTCTTCAATTTTGTGAAGAGTTTTGACAGGAATTGATATTAGTTCTTCTTTAAATGTTTGGTAACATTCAGTAGTAAAGTCATCAGGTCGAAGGCATTCTTTTTTTGATGAGAGAAGTTTTATTACTGATTTAATGTCCTTATTACTAGTCTCCTCAAATTTTTTTAATCTCATAATTCAGTCTTGGTAGGTTGTATATGTGTTTAGTAATTTCTTCACTTATTTTAGGTTATCTAATTTGTTGGCATGTAATTGATGGTTGTAGCGTCTTATGAGCCTTTGTATTTCTATGGTATTAGTTATAATGTCTCTTCTTTCACTTGTGATTTTATTTGAGTCTTCTCTTTTTTTCTCCTTAGTCTGAACATTTGTGGATTTTTGTTTTTCCTTTTACTAAATGAACACTTAGTTTCACTGCTTTTTCTATTGTTTTTCTATTCTCTATTTCACTTATTTCTGTTCTGATTTTTTTAAAACTTTTATTTTAAGTTCGGGGTATACGTGCAGGATGTGCTGGTTTGTTACATAGGTAAACATGTGTCATGGAGGTTTGCTGTACAGATTATTTCATCACCCAGGTATTAAGCCTAGTATCCATTAGTTACTTTTTGTAACCTTCACCTTCCTTTCACCTTCCACCATTCGATAGGCCCCAGTGTCTGTTGTTCTATTCTATGTGTCCATGTGTTCTCATTATTTAGCTTCCACTTATAAGTGAGACCATGTGGTATTTGGTTTTCTGTTCCTGGGTTAGTTAGCTAAAGATAATGGCCTCCAGCTTCATCCATGTTCCTGAAGATGACATGATCTCATTCTTTTTTATGGCTTTATAGTATTCCATGGTGTATATGTACCACCTTTTCTTTATCCAGTCTTTCATTGATGGGCATTTAGGTTGATTCCATGTTTTTGCTATTGTGAATAGTGCTGCAATGAACATACATGTGCATGTGTCTTTACAATAGAATGATTTATATTCGTTTATGAGTATACCTGGAACCGACCCAATTGCCCTATAGGCTGTTCTTTTTGATAAACATAGAAATTGACCCTTCTGGTCTTAAAAGCTTGAAACTTACATTTGTTTTATCTGAGTTCCTTCCTCAGGAAATGACCTTCAGGCCTCTCATGAAAAGTATCAAAGAATCAAACCAGATTACTGCACCAGATGCCAGACCCTTCATCCACCATGATTGCTTCCTTGCCCCTCCCAAGTTTCTGTTTTGCTTACACATTGTTACATTTCTTACCTGCTATGTAAACCCCTGGTTGGATTTGAGACTGAGCTCCCATCTCCTCAGCTGCAGCACCTGATTAAAGCCTTCTTCCTAGGCAATACTTGGCTTTTCAGTGATTGCAGAAATGAGACTGAACCCCTGGTGTTTTGGTAACATACTCAGTAATGGAATTGCTAGGTCAAATGGTATTTCAGGTTCAGGTCTTTGACAGACTGTCACACTGCCTTCCACGATGGTTGAACTAATTTACATTCCCACAACAGTGTATAAGCATTCTTTTTCTGCACAACCTCACTAGCATCTGTTATTTTTTGACTTTTTAATAATCACCATTCTGACTGGTGTGAGACAGTATCTCATTGTGGTTTTGATATGCATTTCTCTAATAATCGGTGTTGTTGAGCTTTTCTTCATATGCTTGTTGGCCACATGTATGTCTTCTTTTGAGATGTGTCTGTTCATGTCCTTGCCCACTTTTTAATGGCTTTTTTTCTTGTAAATTTGTTTAAGTTCCCTATAGTTGCTTGATATTAGACCTTTGTCAGATGCATAGTTTGCTAAAATTTTCTCCCATTCTGTAGGCTGTTTACTCTGTTGATAGTTTCTTTTGCTGTGCATGAGGTTTTTAGTTTAATTAAGTTCCTTTCGTCAGCTTTTGCTTTTGTTGTAATTGCTTTTGGCATCTTCATCATGAAATCTTCACACATGCCTATGTCCTGAATAGTATTGCCTAGGTTGTCTTCCATGGTTTTTATGGTTTTGTATTTTACATTTAATCCATCTTGAGTTAATTTTTGTACATGGTGTAAGGAAGGGGTCCAATTTCAATTTTCTGCACATGGCGAGCCAGTTATCCCAGCTCCATTTATTGAATAGTGAATCCTTTCTCCATTGCTTGTTTCTTTCAGGTTTGTCAAAGATCAGACAGTTGTAGGTGTGCAAACTTATTTCCTGGTTCTCTATTCTGTTCCATTGGTCTATGTGTCCATACTTATGCCCACACCATACTGTTTAGGTTACTGTTGGTTACTGTAGCCCTGTAGCATAGTTTGAAGTTAGGTAGCATGACGCCTTTTTATTATTTTCTTTCTTCTACTAACATTGGGCTTAGTTTGTTCTTGATTTTCTAGTTTCTTGAGTTAAAACATTACATTATTTGAGAAGTTTCTTCTTTTTTGATGTAGGCATTTATTTTTATAAACTTTTATTTTACAACTACTTTTGCTACATCCCATATGTTTGGGTAGGTTAGGTTTTCATTTTGATTTGTATAAAATATTTTTGAATTTCTCTTTGATTCTTCTTTGATCCATTGGCTGTTCAGGATTATGCTGTTTCATTTCCATGTATTTGTTAATTTTCTAAAATACTTTTTCATTGATTTCTATTTCCACACCACTGTGGTTAGAAAATATACTTGATACAATTTCAAACTTCTTCAATTTGTTAAGACTTGCTTTGTGGTCTAACATGATCTGTCCTGGAGAATCTTCTGTGTGTGCTTGAGAAAAATGATTCTTCGGTTGTTGTTGGATGGAATCCTCTATATATGTCTGTTAGGTCCATTTGGTCTAAAATTTAGTTTAAATCAGATATCTCCTTATTGGCTTTCTCTCTGGATGATCTGTCCATTGCTGAAAGTGGGATATTGAAGTCACCTACTATAATTGTATGACAGTCTATCAATCCCTTCAGATCTATTAATATTTGCTTTATATATTTAGGCACTCCAATATTGGATGCACATTTATTTACAATTGTCACAGTCTCTTGATGAATTCACCCCTATATTACCATGTAATGACCTTGTTTTAAAAAAGTTTTTAAAAAGTTTAAAACACGGTAATTATATGGTAATACAGGGGTGAATTCATCAAGAAAATATAACTATTTCTTTTAAATTTTTTGACTTAGAGTCCATTTTGTCTTATATAAGTATAGTATTTCTGTCTCTTTTAGTTCCCATTTGCTGGGCATATCTCTTTTCATCTTTTCACTTTCAGTCTATTTCTGTCCTTAAAAAGTGAAGTCAGTTTATTGTAGGCAGTATATAATCTGCTTTTTTTTTTTTTTTGGCCATTGAGACACTCTGTAACTTTTAATTGGAAATATTAATCCACTTACATTAAGGTAATTACTGATAGGCAAGGACAGATTAGTGCCCTTTTTAAATTGTTTTGTAGATATCTATTCCTTTCATTCCTCTCTTGATGTCTTCCTTTTTGATTAGATGGTTTTCTCTAATGGTATGCTTTCATTTCCTACTTTTAATATTTTCTGTATCTACGTATATTTTTGCTTTGTGGTTACCATGACGCTTACATTCAGCATCTTATAGTTATAATGGGCTATTTTAAGCTGATAAGCTCTCAGCTCTGATAACATAAAAGAAAATACTTTGGCTTCATCTTACCCACATTTTATATTTTTTAAAATAATTTACACCTTCCTGTATTGTGTTTTCCTTAAAATTATTGCACATGTTATTCTTATAATAGTTTTGTCTTTCAACCTTCAAACTAAAGATACAAATGATTTACACAACACCATCATGGTATTAAAGTATTCTCAAATTAACTTTTGCCAGCGAGTTTCTTACTTTAATGTGGTTTCATGTTGCTAATTAGCGCTCTTGTATTTCAGCTTTCAGAACTCCCTTTAGTACTTCTTATAAGACAGGTCAGCTGGCAATGAATTTCCTCAGCCTTTTTTTGTCTGGGAAAGACTTGATTTATCCTTCGTTTCTGAAGGACGGGTTTTTCAGTTAAAATATTCTTGGTTGTAATTTTTTTCTTCAGCAGTTTGAATATATCATTGTACAGTCTCCTAGCCTATAAGTTCCAGTTGAGAAGTCTGATGCTAGTCTTGTTGAAACTCCCTCATATATGGTTTGCTTTTTTCTTGCTGCTTTCAAGATTCTCTGTTTGCATTATATATTTAACAGTTTAATTATAATATCTACTGATACACTAGTTTGGATTGAATCTAATGATGACTTTTGACCTTTTCATACCTGGATATTTATATCTTTCACCAAATTTGTTTTTTTTCTATTATGTCTTAAAGAATCTGTCTGGCCCTTTGTTTCACTATACTTCTTGAATTTGTATAATTCAAATATTTGTTATTTTGCTGCTGCCCCAAATGTTCCTGATGGTTTCTTCATTTCCTTTTATTATTTATTTCTTCTGTGGTCGTGTATTTTTGAATAACCATTTTTAGTTCACATACTCTTTCTTCTAACTGAGCAATTCTGCTACTGATGATGTCTATTGCATTTTTTTTATTTATTGTACTACTTACTCCAGAATATCTGTTTCATTGTTTTAAATTTCAATCTATTAAATTTATCAGTTTGGTCATTTATTGTCTGGCAGGCGTTATTGAATTGTTTTTTCTGTATTTGTTTAAAATTCAAGAATTAAAATAATTATTCTGAATTATTAGGTAATTCAAAACTCTCCATTTTGGAGGGTTTGGTTACCCTATTAGTCCCTTTTCACACTGCTATAAAGATACTACCCAAGACTAGGTAATTTATAAAGGAAAGAGGTTTAATTGACTCACAGCTCCACATGGCTAGGGAGGCCTCAGGAAACTTACAATCATGGCAGAAGAGGAAGCAGTCACCTTCTTCACAAGGCAGCAGAAGAGAGAGTGAGTGCAAGCAGGAGAAATGTCAGATGGTTATAAAACTATCAGATCTCGTGATATTCACTCATTATCACAAGAAAAGCATGGGGGAAACTGCCCCCATGTTTCAATTACCTCCACCTGGTCCCACCCTTGACATGTGGGGATTATTACAATTTAAGGTGAGATTTTGGTGGGGACACAGAGCCAAATGATATCAGTAACTGGTGTATTTTTTTATTTGTATAAATTTCTGGGGAACAAATACAATTTTCTCACATTAATCGATTGTGTGGTAGTCAAGTCAGGGCTTGTAGAGTATTTATTACCTGAATAACATACATTGTGCCCATTAAGTAATTTCTCTTCATACATCCCACTTATCCCCTCATCCTTCTGACACTCATATGTTTATCATTATGCTCTCTATGTTTATGTGTACACATTTTTAAAATCTCACTTATGAATAGGAACAAGTAATTTTTTTTTTCTGTGTCTGACTTATTTCACTTAAGACGATCGTCTCCATTTCTGTTGATGTTGCTGCAGAAGACATGATTTCATTTTACTATGACTGAATAGTATTCCATTGTGTATATAGACCACATTTCTTTATCCAATAATCTGTTTGTGGTCACTTAGGTTTTTTCCGTATCTTCGCTATTATAAATAGTGCTGTGATAAGCATACCAGTGCAGGTATCTGTTTGGTACATAGATTTCTTTTCTTTGGGTAGATACTCAGTAGTGAAATTGCTGGATCAAATGATGGTTCTATTTTTAGTTATTTGAGAAATCTCTATACTGTTTGCTATAGGGGTGGAACTAATCTACATTTCCAGAGACAGTGTATACACATTCCCTTTTCTCTGCATCCTTGCTAACATCTGTTGTTTTTTAAATTTCTTTCTTTTCTTTTCTTTTTTTTTTTTTTTTTTTGAGATGGGGTTTTGCTCTTGTTGCCCAGGCTGGAGTGCAATGGTGTGATCTCGGCTCACTGCAACCTCCACCTCCCTGTTTCAAGCAATTCTCCTGCCTCAGCCTCCTGAGTAGCTGGGATTACAGGCATGCGCCACCATGCCCGGCTAATTTTGTATTTTTAGTAGAGACAAGGTTGCTCCATGTTGGTCAGGCTAGTCCCGAACTCCTGACCTTAGGTGATCCGCCTGCCTCAACCTCCCAAAGTGCTGGGATTACAGGCATGAGCCACCGTGCCTGGCCCTTGAATTTCTAATAGCCATTCTGACTGATGTAAGATGGTATCTCAGTGTGGGTTTAATTTGCGTTTCTCTGATGATTAGTAATGCTGAGCATTTTCTTACATGTCTTTTGGCTATTTGCATGTCTTCTTCTGAAAAGATATCTATTTAGGTCCTTTATCAAATTTTTAATAGAATTATTTGGTTTGTTACTGTTGTTGAATTGTTCGAATTCCTTGTATATTTTGAATATTAGTCCTCTGTCAGATTGCAAATATTTTCTCCCTTTCTGCAGGTTATCTGCTCACACTGCTGATTATTTATTTTGCTGTGCAGAAAATGTTTGATTATCTATTTTTCTGTGCAGAAGCTATCTAGTTTAATCAAGTCCTGGTTGTCTATTTTTGTTTTTATTATCTGTGCTTTTGAGGTATAGTCATGAATTCTTTGCCATGGCAAAGAAGAGTTTTCCATAAGTTTTCTTCTAGTATTTTTGTACTAACTGATCTTCCACTTAAGTCTTTAATCCATCTTGAGTTGATTTTTGTATATGGTGAAAGTAGAGGTTCAGTTTTATTTAACCCAATTTTCCCAGATCTGTTTTTTAAAATGGGTGTCCTTTTCCCAGTGTATGTTCTTATTGGTTTTGTCAAAGATAAGTTGGCTATAAATACATGACTTTATTTCTGGGTTCTCTATTCTGTTCCATTGATTTATGTGTCTATTTTCATACCAGTACCATAGTGCTGGGTTACCATGTTCTTGTAATATAATTTGAGATTAGATAATGTGATGCCTCAAGTTTTGTTATTTTTGCTTAGGGTTGTTGCAGCTATTCAGGTGTCTATTTGGTTCCAAATAAAGTTTAAGATCGTTTGCTGTAATTCTGTGAAAAATGATATTGGTATTTTGATAGGGATTGGATTGACTCTGTAGATTGCTTTGGGCACTATTGTATTTTATAACAAGATTAAGTTTTATAAATAAATATCATTTTAACTATTTTAATTCTTCCAATCTCTGAGCATAGAATGTTTTTCCACTTGCTTTTGTCATCTACAATTTCTTTCTTCAGTGTTTTGTACTTTTCATTGTTGACATCTTTCACTTCTTTGGTTAAATATATTCCTATGTATTTTATTTTTAGTAGGTATTTTATATATATGAGTGCCTGGTTGATTTTCTTTCCAACTGGGTTGTTTTGAAATATAGAAGTACTACTTATTTTTGTACATTCACTTTTATTCTGCAAGTTTATTGAATTCATTTATCAAATTTAAGAGATTTTTGCTAGAGTGTTTAGGGTTTTATACATACAAGATCATATCATCAGACAATAGGAGTAGCTTGACTTTGTTCAAATTTGAATTCCTTTTAATTCTTTCTCTTGCCTTATTTTTTCTGTCTAGGACTTTCAATACAGTGTTGAAAGTGGGCACTTGTGTCATGTTCCAGCTCTTAGAAAAAATGTTTTTAACTTTTGTACTTTCTGTGTGATGTGGGCTGTTGCTTT
Organism: Gorilla gorilla gorilla; assembly: GCF_029281585.2. NCBI lineage: Eukaryota > Metazoa > Chordata > Mammalia > Primates > Hominidae > Gorilla > Gorilla gorilla. The sequence goes on from NC_073247.2 coordinate 134,080,117, forward strand.
CTCATATACGGCCTTTACTATTTTGAGGTATGTTCCTTCTATATCTAGTTTTTTGAAGGTTTTTGTGATAAAGAGATGTTGATTTTTTTCTACATCAGTTGAGATGACCATATGGTTTTTTCCTTAATTCTGTTTATATAATGAATCACGTTTATTGCTTTGTGTATGTTGAGCCATCTTACATCCTGGTATAAAATGCACTTGATAGAAATGCTATCTTTTTTATTTGCTCTTGGATTCAATTTGCTAGTATTTTGTTCAGGATTTTTGTGTCCATGTTTATTAGGGGTATTGGTCTGTAGTTTCCTTTTTCTGTTTTGTTTTGTCCTTGTCTGCTTTGGGTTTCAGGGTAATGATGGCCTCATAGAACGAATTATCACTGCTCTTCAATTTTTTGGAACAGTTTGGAAAAAGTGGTACCAGTTCTTCTTTTAACATTTGGTAGAATTTGGCTATGATTCCATCTGGTCCTGATATTTTTCTTGTTGGGAGAATTTTTACTACTGATTCAATCTTGGGAGGTTGTGTATTTCCAATAATGTATCTACTTCCTGTAGGCTTGCTAATTTTAAGCATATGGTTGTTCATATTAGTCTCTGATGATCTTTTTGTATTTCTGTGATATCAGTTGTACTTTCTTATTTTTCTTTTTCATGTTGTTTATTTGGATCTTCCACTTTCTTGCTTAGTTTAGTTAGTAGTTTATCCATTTTGTTTATCATTTGAGCAAACTTCTCATTTCTTTCATCATTTGTATTGCTTTCCTTTTCTCTATTTCACCCTAGTTCTATTTTGATCTTTGTTATTTCTTTCCTTTTGCTGATTATGGGTTTGGTTTGTTCGTGCTTTTTTAGTTTGTTAATGTGCATAATTATGTTTTTCATTTGTAATCTGGTTGATCATTTGTAACCTTTCTACTTTTTTTGTTGTAGGCATTTAATGCTATAAACTTTCCTGCTAGCTCTGATTTAGCTATATCTTTTAAGTTTTGGTATGTTGTGTTTACATTTTCATTTCTTTCAAAAATATGTCCAAAATTTATTTTAATTTCTTCATTGCCTAATAATCATTCAGAATAGTGATGCTTAGCTTCCATGAAGTTTCTCTTGTTATTAATTTTTTGTTTTGTTCCAATCTGGACTGATAAGATACTTGATATCATTATTTTTGAAAATTTGTTGATGCTTGTTTTATGTCCTAACATATGTCTTATCTTGGAAAATTTTCCTCGAGATAATAAAAAGAATGTATAGTCTTCAGATTTGAGGTTATATTAGTCAAGGTTCTCTAGAGGAACAGAACTAATGGGATAGATATATACACGAAAGGGAGTTTATTAGGAGAATTGACACACATTCACAAGGTGAAGTCCCACAATAGGCCATCTGCAAGCTGAGGAGAAAGGAAGCCAGTCCGAGTCCCAAAACTTCAAAAATAGGGAAGCTGAAAGTACAGCCTTCAGGTCATGGCCAAAGGTCCAAAAGGCCCTGTCAAATCACTGGTGTAAGTCCAAGAGTCCAAAAGCTGGAGAACTTGGAGTCTGATGTTCGAGGGCAAGACGCATCCAGCATGGGAGAAAGATGGAGGCCAGAAGACTTAGGAAGTCAGTTTTTCCACGTTCTTCTGCCTGCTTTTATTCTGGCCATGCTGACAGCTGATTAGACTGTACCCACACACATTGAGGGTGGGTCTGTGTTTCCCAGTCCCCTGACTCAAATGTCAATCTCGTTTGACAACACCCTCACAGATGTACCCAGGAACAATACTTTGTATCCTTCAATCCAATCAAGTTGGCACTCAGTATTAACCATCACAGGGGTAGAATGCACTGTAAATGTCTGCTAGGTTCATTTGTTCTCTAATTTAAGTCGAATGCTTCTGTGTTGATTTTCTGTCTTGATAATCTGTCTAATGCTTTAAGTGGGATGTTGAAGTTCCTCACCGTTGTTGTATTGCTATATATTTATCTCTTTATTTCTAGTAATGTTTTATAAATCTGGGTGCATTGAGGAGTTTTTATCTATTATTTTATTATTAAGATTTCTAAGCTTTTTTATCCTCATCCCCCAGAATATCAATAATTAATATATTCAGTTGCTTTATGTAGTCCCACATGTCTTGAAGGCTTTGTTTATTATTATTTGTTTTCCTTTATTTTTGTCTGACTGGATTTTTTCAAAAGGACTACTTTCAATTTCTGAAATTATTTATTCTGCTTGGTCTAGTCTATTGATGAAGCTCTCAAATGCATTTTGTATTTCCTTCAATGAAATTTTCAGTTCCAGAATTTGTTTGTTTTTTAATACATGTATCTGCTTGATAAATTTCTTATTCATATTCTAAATTGACTTTCTGAGTTCTTTGTACTGTTTTATAGTTTTTCTTGCATCTCATTGAGTTTCTTTAAAATCAATATTTTAAATTATTTATCTTGGGTTATTTAAAACAAATTATTTTAATTATTGTGGGTACATAGTCAGTGTATATATTTATGGAGTACATGAGATGTTTTGATACAGGCACTCAATGTATAATAATCACATCATAAAAAGTGGGGTATCCAGCCCCTCAAGCATTTATCCTTTCTGTTACAGACAATACTATCTTGTATTTTGAGGGCTTCTTTTTCATTAGCGTCTATTGCTGTAGAATTATTGTATTCCTTTTGGGGTATCATATTATTTTGTTTTTCATTTCTCCTGTGTTTTTGATATCTGCACATCTGTTGTCATAATTGCTTCTTTTATTTTTGAATTTACCTTTGTTCATAAGGGTAACATCTCTTTTGAAGATGTGAGTATGATATTTGTTGGGTATGGACTTTTGGCTTTGTTTCTAGGTGTGTGCAGTGATAAAGTCTCTGTAGGATTTCTTTGGCCTCAGTTTATTAGGGTGTGGCTATTGGTGGAGACTGGTGAAATTGTGCTGGGGACTGGACTGAAAGATGGGGCCTTCTGCAGGTTCCAAAGGTGGTGCTGGTGGGCTTTGTAGTCTATTCTTGTGACTTGGGGCAGTGTATGGTGAGACCTTTGTTGATGGTTCCAGGCAGGCCAATTCTTGGGCATCTGAGTGACTTTCTAAGATGCTGGTTGTAGAAGCAGTATACCAAGTGGGTGAGCAGGCTCTCATGCTCCTGGGAAGCCAGACTGGCATAGTTGATGGTTGTAGCAGGGGTAGTTATATACTTTTCTGCTTCCCAAGTGCTGTACTCTTGTGTTGTCAGTGGTGACAGTGGTTGCAGTGGGCTGGCCTCCAGGCCAGTAGGTGGCCCTTGCAGGTATGAGCCACCCAAGGTGATAGCAATAGGATGTAAATTCCTGACCTCTGTCTACCAGGAGACATGCTCAGATATCCCAGTTGGCAGATTGTGTTGTGGAACCCCACACTCTGTTTTAGGGAGAAGCAAAGCTGGGTGGATCCAAACTGGACAAGCTTGCACACAGGTCCGCCAGTAGCAAGTGCATGCACCAGCTGTGATGGAGGAGGCAAGCGGGGAGGTACTCAGGCCTCAGGTGAAATGCTTGGGTGAGTTTTTACCATTGCTGCACGGAGGTCCTGCTACAGGCAGCATGTGGGCGGTCCCAGTGGCAACAGTTTTGGCCAGTGGTTGGAGGACTGTGTCCCTCTTCCACCCCGGTCCTTGTGGGGCTCCTTCACCTGTCCCAGCTGTCACAGTTGAGTTTGCTGTTTAGTCAGACCAGACAGTTTGCTTCTAGTCCATGTCTCATCCCTGTGCTATAGGAGCCCCCACCCAGCTCAAGCCCAGGCTCTGTGACACCTGTCATCCTGCTCAGTTCATGGGGATATGCTAGCAGCTGGGGTGCATGCCATGTTTGCTTCTTAGTCCTGGTTGTGAGATTCCATCCTCCAGTCAAGCCCAGGCTTCATAAGCTGGTGCTCAAGTTTTTCTAATGCCTGGACTAGCACCACTGGTTCCCTGGACCATACACAGTTTGTTAACAGCTAGGATCAAGAAAAATGTCTTACTGTAGGGCATGAGCCAGCCACTCACTAAGTTAGATTCAGGGTTGAAAGAGTCAAGTTGCATTCTGGTGGCTGCATTTTACAATTCCCCAGGGGAAAAGTGGACTGCAGAAAGACACTCACTCACCCTCTCTCATAGTGGGGATTCACTCTCAGTTCCTGGTCTATCATGGTCATATAAGCTGCCTGTTTTTTTTTCCCCTTCTTTCTCAATTTTGGAGATTCCTTTGGCTTTTCTGTTGAATTCCTGTATTCCCTCTTGGATAATATATTCAAAGTGTGATTGCCTACCAACCATTTTCATTCTTCTAAAAGGATGAGGCATGCTAGAAATGCTTCTAGGCAGCCATCTTGGGAAAATTTTTTAAAAATTGCTGTTTTACTTTGTTTCTTTTGTTGTGTAGTGCTTCCCTGATTGGTGCTAATCTTTGTGGCTGTGTGCTGGTGTCTGTGGATTTGAAGAAGTCCCTATTCTATCTTTGCAGACTGGCTTTGCATGGGAAAGCCCTTAATTAGTCAGACTGTCTGGAAATTCTGGGGATGCCATCTGGCCTGGTCCATGGATGGGCTTGCTGCTGGAGTTCAGGCAGGTTGACCTGGTGCCTAGGGCAGCAGCTTGGTGGGCCTGGTGCGTATTCCACAGGATTGGGTCTGGAGCCTGGATCCACTGTGGTGGTACTGGTTTGCAGGGGAGGGCCTGAAGCCTGTATTCATGAGGGCTGTCTTTAAACCTGTCAGGCATGGGCTGACCTGGCACTTGAGTAGGCCTTAAACCTGAGTCTGCAAGGATCAGCCAGGCATTGAGATTGACCTGGAGCCTGAGTCCATGGGGCCTGGCCTGGCATGGTACTGTGGTATGCTGGAGACTGAGTCCATGAATGTGAGCCTAGTTCCTTGGTCTGTGGGGAAAGAGACTAACCTAAAACTTGGGTCTTCCTGGGTATACCTGGATCCTAAGTGCTTGGGACAAGACTGGCTCCAGGGTCTATTGAAGTGGGCCTGGACTTTTGGTTTGCTGAAGCAGGCCCACTGGCACCTGGGGCCATGGGGATCAACCTGAAGCCTCCGGCTGGCCTGGTGCTGAGGCAGGTATAAAGCCTGGATCTGCAGTACTGGTATGGAGCTTGAAGTTACTGCTGCTGGTTGGCCTGATGCCCAGAGCCATGGGGCTGGCCTGGGGCCCTGGGGCCATTGGGATAAGCCTAGAAGCTTGTTGTGTGGGTGCTGGTCTGAAGGCTAGGTACACAAGGGCTACCCTGGGTTCTAGGGCTATGGGAACAGACCTGGAACGTGAGTCTACATGGGCAGTCCTGCATCCTGTGTCCATAGGGGCTGAACCAGCACTGGAGTCTACTGAGATGGGCCTAGCTCCAGAGTCTGCTGGAGGTTGGAGCTATAGGGGCCAGCCTCAAGAATGGTGCTGCAGGGTCTCACATGACACTGGGCAGGCCTGGAGTCTGTGTGCATGAGTGTCAGCCTCATGCTTGAGGTCAGTGATGCCAACCTGGTGCTGGGGTAGACATGAAGTCTGGCCTATGTGAGTTAATATAACTCTGGACTGGTCTGGAACCTGGGTTGGTCTTGGAGTCTGGGGCTACAGGGCTTGTCCTGGTGCTAGGTGGGCCTGGAGTCTGTATCGGCAGAGGCTGGCCTGAAGGCTGAGTCTCCAGGTTCTGCTAGGGCTGAGTGGGTGGGACTAGTGTGGAGTGGGCCTGAAGCCTGGGGCCATGGAAGCCAGCCTGGTGCTGGGGACAATCTGGAGCCTGGGGTTTTGTCTGGCAGTATGTCAGGCCCTAAGACCAAGTCTGCCAGGCATGTGTGAAGCTCAGGGCTGTGGGATCTGGCCTGGCACCAGGGTAAGCATAGAGGCTCAGTCTACAATTACAGCCTGAAGTATTGGGCCTTGGGTTTGGGGTCTGCCAAGTGCTGAGTTTTACTGGCGCAGGCCCAGTGCTGGGATCTGAGGCAAAGTCCATTGTTCACTTGCATCTTCTTCCTTCACACAGAGGGTATATCTCTCTAGAATATGTTATCCAGGATTTAGGGGAAGTATGATGCAGACAATGTAAAACCGTCTCTCCTACCCTCTTCAATGCACCTTTTCTTATTTTTGTGCTACACCCAGGTGCTGTAATCTCTCGTGTTTATGTTTTCTGAATACCTATTATAGTTTCATTTCTACTCGTTTTGATTTTCAATTACTTTTTCTTTTTTAACTACTATAGCCATATTTATCTCTTCAAGAATGCAACTAATACATTCCATTATTTTGTCTTACTATTTAATGAAATGATTTTTATCTGGAATAAATTTGTGTTCTAATTATTGGCTGACACTTCTAATATTATTTCATATGATTTATAATTTTTGTTTACACATTCATTTTGTGTGTGAGGTCTTATGTTTATGTTTTTTCCCTTTCTAGATCTACTTTACTCTTTCTAAACATTCCTTCCTTTCCAGTCATTTTTGTGTTTGCCTCTGCATGGCTCAGACCTTCAGTGCAAAACCATGTCTTGTAATCATTGTTAATATTTCCATTCTTGTAGTGATATTAAATTCCATAAATGAACCAGTGAAGAGTGTGATTTACTTTCTGGAACTTTACACATTCCCTATACCCATAGCTTCTAATCAAACATCTATAATGTCAAAAATAAGTTTCTCAGCATCTTTGCATCTGTGAGGGTCCCTACTTTATCTCCTGGCTTCAGGTATGACTGGCTCTAATATCCATATCTCAGATGCAGGACAATATTTTTTCATTTCCCTGCAGAAACCCATCTCTTATAGGTCTGTGTATTTAGCCTGATTCTACATTATATTTCCATTCAATTTTTTGTCATAAGGATGCTTATTTTACTTTCAGTCATAATTATGCTTTTTTAATTTTAAAAATTGTGTTATCCATGTATGTGAGACTTTTATGTTGCTCAAAGCAATAAATATTGTTGTCTTCACCTTTTTCAATGCCTCAGCAGCATTCATTAGATTTTGTTATTCCTCCTTTCATACAATACTTACCTCAGTTTTTACCACATACATGCCTGATTTTCTTCTCTCTCACTAGCTACTCCTCCAGCTCTGCTTTTGGCTTCTCCTCCAAAAGACCTCTATCATGTTGGAATTCCTTAAGATACAATTCTGGGTTTTCTTCTCTTCCCTAGCTATTCTCTTTCTAGGCGTTTTCAATAATTTCCACAGCATCAATTACTAACTATATGGAGATTCATTTTTAAATGTATATCTCCAGCCTAGAAATTTCTCCTGGGCTCAAGATACCTATATCCAATATCTTATTTTACTATCTTTTATGCGTCTCACAGATATTTTAAATTGGATGTTAAAATTAAACTCTTGATTTCCTCCAAATTAGTTCCTCTCCAAGTCTTACTAATCTCAGAATGCAACAGCACCCTTCAATTACTCCCTCAAGCCAGAAAATGTGAAGGCATCTGTGTTTCTATTATTTTCCTCATAGTTCACACACATATATACACACACGTACATACTTCTAACTCATCAGAAAATCCTAGTAATTCTACCTTCTAAATAGATTTGAATCCATATACTTTTCTCCGTGTCCAGTGTCACACTTTAGCACAGGCCATTCTTATCTCTTATATGGGTTGCCATGCTAGCCTTTAATTGGTCTTCCATTTCTATTCCCCCTATTACCACCAGTTCACAGTAATTCATTCTAGACACAGTAACCAGAGTGATCTTTTTATGTAACCATGTAAATCTAATCATGTTACGTTCCTGGTTAAACCTTTCAATGATTTTCAAATGCACTTGGAATAAAACTGAAAAAAGCCTTACCATGATCTACAAACTCTGAATAACCCTGTCCCTAAGTAACTCTTCTGTTTTACTTAGTACCACTCATTCCTTCATTCATTATATCCTTAATATGGCTTTTTATTTTTAGTTCCTAAGAGAAAACTACATCAGGGCTTTAGTTCTTGTTCTACAATCTTCCTTCAAGATTCTTTTTTTTTTTTTTTTACCAAGGAACTTGTATAACTGCTTCTTCTTGTTATTCCTGCCTCAGTGTATATGCTACCTGTACAAGGAGCCCTTTCATTTTAAATAATACCCCCCCTTTATTCTGTTATAAAGCATCTTTGTTTTCTTCCCCACATTTGTAAAATGCTGTTATTATTTGACTCACATATTTATTTAGAAAATTTTCCAGTCTTGTTCTTCATTATTATTGAATTCACACTGACCTCTAGCACTAAAATATCAAACACTTTCTATATAGTTTGAAAGCAAGTAATTGGTGACAAATCATTTATATAAATAAAAAAGAGAAGCCAGTGGGTAAGCACCATGTGAGCCTCCAAGTCCACACTCAGATTGTCAGAGAGAAGGTATGCCTAATTTCCAGGGAGACTTGCACGCAAACAAAAGAGAATATCCATTTTACATTCCTGTTTTCAAGACAATGTTTTATAGGAAGACTATTCTCATTAAAAAAGTTTAAACCATTGAACATTTGTGTCTACATTAACAAATATAGCATGCATGGCTATATTCAACATTATCTACTAAGTTTTGTTTGGGGAAAATGTCCTTTTAACTCAAAAGACTATGCTTATATAACTGCTGTTATTATACACACACTTGACATCTCTAAGAAATAAATTTAAATTCCTCTTCTTGTAATAGGTCTTTACAAAAACTTAATGGTACTTAAACTAGTAAATGACTTCCCAATATTTTGATTACTATGATTAAAATACCTGGCACACATAGCTTTAAGGTCAGTCAGTATCAAACTGTGAGCTGTGCAAGAAATATAGAATAGAGATCTATACGTGGACACTTTTTGTTTAATTGTCCTTTGAATAACATTCCAATGGCAATTGAATAGTGCAGCTGTTTGTAATCAACTTAGTACTGTGATCTCTTGAGAATGTATGATTTGTAACTGCTGCTGAATTTTGCATTTATGTTGGTCTAAATCAGGTTAGTTTATTTAAAAACTAGTGTGTTTTATAAGGGCAAAATATAAATAATAGCATTTATTAAAACTGCCTGTGATTTGTGAGCAATGCTATTCTAGAATTCCTTCCCCCTCATCTTTCTGCTCAAAACAAGCTATTTTAAAATCATTTCCATGTAGCTAAACACGATGCTACTAACATGCTATCTGCAGTATTCTAAGTTTCCCAATTGAAGAGATGAACTTAAATGAGTCACATACATTCGATCAACTGGTGCTTTCTATGACCAAAAGCTTGCATTTGCCATATATGTTGGGACGGGGAGGGAAGAGTAGAAAAAGTGAAACATCTATAAATAAAAGCTGTGATAGAGGCTGAATAAGGTTATAATTAACTTTTCTTAATCAATAAAACCACCTGTGAGTAAATATTACTGTTATTCTCATTTTAAATGTAAGGAAATGGAAACTAAGAGAAGTGAAATGGCTTGTACATCATCACACAGCTATGAGAGGCAAAAAGTTAAACCAGATCTGTTTCACTCGAAATCTTCACCTTTTAATGACCCTGCTATACAACTTCCCTAAGCTTTCAGAAGTTTAATGCATGTTTCTCACAAACATAAGACAAAAGTGGACAAGAAGCCAATATGAGGAATCCTTTTGGAAACTATTATATTATGCCAGGTTTTGAACTAGGGTGACCACAGTAAGAATGTTAAATTTAGAAAATGAAGGAAAAAAAATGGCTGATAGGAGACAGGACTAACTTGCAGCTCCCATTCAGATTGACAGAGCAGCAGGTGGAGACTCACTTCATAAAATTTTGCTCCAAGAACTACTGCAGAAACATTCCAGGAAAGCCAAGAAAATCCACAGTCCCTTTAAAGGAAGCAGCTGGCTGCTACAGGCTCCATGAGACAGCTAAAAAACTGTGAGTGCCCCAAGTGTGAGAGAGGGAATGTCTGACCCTGAACACACAACCTCAGTGGGGAACCTGAAGGTCCAGATCACAGGAGAAGGACCTTACCTGGAGCTGAGATGAATTTAGAGAGCCAAGTGAAATATAGGGGTAGAGGAAGCAGCAGGAAGAGCCCTGCTGGCACTCTCGTTCCCCAGGGAAGCCATTCCTGACTTTGTCTTGCAGGGCTCCTTGGGAAGGGATGCCAGTGGAATTAGGAAAAGACCACAGGGAGAAGGAAACTTCTAGGTGAACTTCGTAACAATTTTGACTAAATGCAAAGTTTCGTGGACACAATCTGGGGTAGGGAGTGAACCAGGAGTGCAGATATGAGCATAGAAACTGGTAGGTGGGGAGGCACAAAACCTGAAAGCCCTGCTTTCTTTCTCAGCAGGGAGGCTTGTAGTCTGGGGCAAAGTTCTCAGCCCTGCTCACTGGCTGCCTGGAAATAAACTTGGTGCTGTGGAGGGGCAGGGTCAGAGTGAGACTGACCTTTCAGGCTGTGTGGGAGCTGGGTGAGGCCTGTCACTGCTCTTCTCCCACTTCCCTGGAGACCTCTATGACACAACATAATCCTCCCGGGGATGGAACTCCATTGGCCTGAGAACCACACACCTAGCCCCCACAGCAGCAGTACCAAGCCCTGTCCAAGGAGTGTCTGAGCTCAGACACACCTAACCATGCCCCCACCTGATGGTCTTTCTCTACCTGCCCTGGGAGCTAAAGACATAGGAAATAATCCCTTGGGAGCTCTACAGCCCTGCCCACCGCCTGAGAAACCCAAATACTTATCCAGGCAACTCTAAGGAAAGCTGGTATCCTCCCTATACTAAAACAGCTGATGCTCTCTTGAAAGTGCCACCTCCTGGCTGGAGGCCAACCAACACAAAACCAGTGCACTAAACAAAAACACAACCAAGGACTTACACAGAGTCCACTTCACTCCCCAGCTACCTACACAAGAGCAGGTGCTGGTATTCACACCTGAGAGACCTGAAGATGGATCACATCACAGGACTCTTTGCAGACACTCCCCAGTACCAGCCCAGAGCCAGGTAGCTCCACAGGGTTGCTAGACCCAGAAGAGAAATAACAATCATTGCAGTTTGGCCCTCAGGAAGCCCGATCCATAAGGAAAGGGGGAGAGCACAATGCAGGAGCACCCTGTGGGACAAAAGAATCTGAACAACAGCCCTTGAGCCCCACATCTTCCCTCTAAGATAGTCTACCCAAGTGAGAACGAACCAGAAAAACAATTCTGGTAATATAACAAGACAAAGTTTGTTAACATGCACAAAATATCAAACAAGCTCACCAGCAATGGATAAAAACCAAGAATAAATCTCTGAATTGCCAGGAAAAGAATTCAGAAGGTTGATTATTAAGTTACTCAAGAGGCAACAGAGAAAGGCTAATATCAACTTAAATTAAAAAAAGATAAAAGATGTGGATGAAAAAATCTACAGAGAAACAGATAGCATGAAACAATCACAACTTCTTGAAATGAAGGACACACGTAGAGAAATGCAAAATACACTGGAAGTATCAGCAATCAAAGAAGTAGAAGAAAGAACTTCAGAGCTCAAAGAAAAGGCTTTTGAATTAACCCAATCTGACAGAGACAAAGAAAAAACAATTTTAAAAAAATGAACAAAGCCTCCAAGAAGTATCGAATTAAATGACTGAACCTAAGAATAATGGGTGTTCCTGAGGAAGAAGAGAAATCTAAATGTTTGGGAAGCATATTTGAGGGAAAAATCAAGAAAACTCCCTGGCTTTGTTAGAGATCTAGAAGCTTAAAGACCACCCCGGAAATTCATTGCAAAAAATCATCACCTAGGCACATAGTCATCAGGTTATCTAAAGTCAAGACAAAGGAAAGAATCTTAAGAGCTGTGAGGCAAAAGCGCTGGATAACCTATAAAGGAAAATCTATCGGATTAACAGCAGATTTCTCAGCAGAAAGCCCACAAGCTAGAAGGAATTGGGTTCCTATTTTTAGCCTCCTTATATAAAACAATTATCAGTCAAGAATTTTGTATCCAGCAAAACTAAGCTTAATAAATGAAGGAAAGATACCATCTTTTTCAGACAAATGCTGAGAAAATTTGCCAGTACCAAGCCAGCTATACAAAATTGTTAAAAGGAGCTCTAGACTGGGCGTGGTGACTCAGGCCTGTAATCCTAGCACTTTGGGAGGCCGAGGTGGGTGGATCACTTGAGGTCAGGAATTCAAGACCGTCCTGGCCAACCTGATGAAACCACATCTCTACTAAAAATACAAAAATTAGCTGAGCGTGGTGGTGGATGCCTGTAATTCCAGCTACTTGGGAGACTGAGGCAGAAAAATCGCCTGAACCTGGGAGGTGAAGGTTACGGTGAGTTGGGATCATGCCACTTCACTCCAGCCTGGGTAACAGAGAAAGACTCTGGAAAAAAAAAAAAGCTCTAAATCTTGAAACAAATCCTTGAATACACCATAATAGAACCTCCTTAAAGCATAAATCTCACAGGGCATATAAAACAATAACACAATGAAAAAAAAGGTATTCAGGTAACAACTAGCATGATGAATAGAATACTACCTCACTTATCAATATTAAAGCAGTACAAATATGGAGCCAGCCCAAATGCCTATCAATCAACAAGTGCATAAAGAAAATGTGGTATATATATATATCATGGAATACTACTCAGCCATAAAAAGGAACAAAATAATGGCATCCACAGCAACCTGGATAGGGTTGGAGACCATTATTCCAACTGAAGTAACTCAGGAATGGAAAACCAAACATTGTATGTTCTCACTCATAAGTGGGAGCTAAGCTATGAGGACACAAAGGCGTAAGAATGATACAGTAAAGGACTTTGGGGACTAAGGGGAAATGGGTGAGGGGACTGAGGGATAAAAGGCTACACTAGGCACATTGGGTAGAGTGTAAACTGCTCAGTGATGGATGCACCCAAATCTTGGAAATCGCCGCTAAATAAATTGTCTATGTAAAAAATATCACTTGTTCCCCAGAAACCTATTGAAATAAAAAATTAAAAAAATAAGTAAAATTTTAAAAAATCTTGTTTTAACAACAAGAAAAACACCAAATACATTCAAATATCCTTAAAAAAATAAATAAAATGAAAAACAAGCGAGATTACTAGAAGAGTACTTAGTGACTCATTGGACATAGAAGGATTGGAATGAGTCAATGCTCAATGGGATAATGATAGTGACGCTAGCAAAAAAAGTGAAGTCAAAAAGAAATGACCCTTAAACATATGAAGATATATTTATCACATATAATTAAAGAAATGCAAATTAATAATATACTGAAATACTCTGCTATCAGATAAGCAACAATTTGAAAATATGCCAAGACTCCGGTTTCAGCAATGACATGTGAAAGACCTTAGAAGTTGTCACTCTCATCCTTACAACAAGAAAAAAACCCTGATAAATTGAAAATTAATGATTTTTCTTGGAACCATTAGAGAATTGAAGTAACGGAGCAAGTCAGCATCTGGAAATCTCTACAGATGAGAATCCAGAGAGTCATAGCAAAGATCTGCTTACCTAAAGCAAGAGTGGCTGGAACCATAATATGGTAGGACCACTTAAATGGTAATTTTGACTGCATTCATAGAGGATAAATGAAGAGGTGCAATAGAAGTGAGAATCTTATGGCAGCCCAGCTTTACAAAACTCCTACAAAATAATAATTTTACCTTCAGAAACCCCGGTAGGTTCTCACAGTAAGAATTCTGAGGAGTTCCCCTCCTGGCTTTAGCAGGAGAAGAAGAGTAATCATTGTGAAATATTCTCATGATGTTCTCCACAACAAAGAGCTGTTCTACCAGGAAAAAGACTACCAGAGCCTTATTCCGGTTGGCAGAAGGATATTCCTTTCGCTCCAGCCTTCCTGTCTCACCAAAGGACAACATGTGGTGGGAGGAGGTATACCACTGAATAAACACTTGTGAGGAGACATTTGGCCATTAAAATGTTGAAAATTAATCAAAATATTCTGGAAAGTTGTTCCTCTTTCATACCTAACACCACACTAACAAGGCCTAGAGAATAATTTATAGCCTTAAATAAATATATTAGGGGAAAAAATCTAATCTTAATGACCTAAGATTTCACCGTAGAAAAATAACAAAAAAATTTAAGTAAAAAAAGGAGAAAATAGTGAAATTATAAAAATTAGAGCAAAAACCAATGAAACTGAACACAGAGAAACAATAGAAAAAAGAATGAAAATACAATCTGTTGTTATAGAAATATTAATAAAATTGATACAAATCTAGCTAAGCTAAACAAGAATTTTTGACTTCACTTTTTGCTAGCATCACTATCTTAATGGGTCATTATTACTGATTGCATGTATTTTAAAAGGATAATAAAGAAATACCATGAACAATTTTTTTACCACAAATTTGATCATTTAGATGAAACTGACAAATTCCTTAAAAGACACAAACTACCAAAAGTAATATAAGAGAAAAAATAATCTGCAAGACCTGTATCTATTAAAAATTAAATCAATAATTAATAACTTACTAAAAGAGAAAGCAACAAACCCAGAGAGTTTTGCTGGCAAATTCTATTGAATACTTACTGAGGAAACAATATCAATTCTGCACAATCTTTTCTAAGAGATAAAAGAAGTAGGAACACTTCTTAATTCATTCTACGAGGCCACCATCCCCTTAATTCCAAAACCAGACTAAAGACATTACAAGAAAGGAAAACTATAGGCCAACATCTCCCTTGATCAGAGATGGAAAAATCCTCGACAAAATAGGAAATTGAATCCAGCAATGAATATATAAAATTATATACCATCATCAAGTAGGATTTCAGTTGTGTAACACTGGCTCAAGATTTAAAAATCAGGCCGGGTGTAGTGGCTCACACCTGGAATTTCAGTGCTGTGAGAGGCCGAGGCAGGTGGATCGCTTGAGCCCAGGATTTCAGGACTAGCCTAGGCTTTGAACAAAGCGAGACCCAGGCCCTGGCATGGTGGCTCACCCCTGTAATCCCAGCAATTTGGGAGTCTGAGGTGGACAGATTGCTAGAAACCCGAAGTTCAAGATCAGCTTGGGCAACACGGCAAAACCTCATCTGCACTAAAACTAAGCTAAACTAACTAACTAAATAAATTGGACTAAATTTTAAAAAATAAATAAAAATTTAAAAAATCAATCTGTATAATTTCCTAAATCAACAGACTAAATAAGAAAAATCATACAATCACATCAACTGATACTGGAAAAATACATGACAAAATTCTTAAACTATTCATAGTTTTAGAAAATTTAATAAACTATTAATATAGTGTATTTTTTTCAGTGTGATAAAGAACATCTTCAAAAAGTTTATGGTTAACAAAGTACTTGATGGTAAGAAACTGGATATTTTTCCCTTAAGGTCCAGAAAAAGAGAAGGATATTATCTTTTATCACTCTTATTCAGTATCGTCTTAGCAGTGCTACATATTGCAATAAGACAATAAAATGAAATTAAAGTTATATACATTAAAACAAAGAAATAAAATGCCTTTGTTTACAGATGACATTATTGTACATGTAGAAACTTTTTTAAATCAACAACACGAAAATCTCCCGGGACAAATAAAAGACTATAACAAGGTCACAGGAATACAAAGTTAACATACAAAAGTCAATCTACAAAACTGTATTATACTCAGGTGACGGATACCCTAAATGCTCTGACTTTGATGACTATGTAATATATATATATAAAGTATTATGTATTAAATACCTTTATACAAGTAAAGGAAAGAAAAATAAATAAGAACTGATGGATAGATAGATTAGAAAGAAAGCTAGATTGATAGGTGTGTGTGTGTGCGTGTGTGTGTGTGTTAGTATATACCCACTCTGTATACCCTTTGCCTTCAGCAAGCACCTCAGTGGGTTGTGTTTTTTTTCTTGGTGGAGTGACCCAAACATTCATTCCTGAAGGGTCTAGGTCATTTGTAGTCCTGCCTGGATTTGGCTGTTGTAGTTTCCCATTGACCTGAATCACAGGGCATGGTAATACTAAAAGACGTCCTAAAGGATTTCCTGTATTCTACACATACTCTTCCTTACTTCCATTGCGGAGTAGTAGACTGATTTCATTTTGATAGTCTGGGTCAGTCACTCCAACCAACACCGTAACTCCTTCCTTAGCCTGTTGACTTAGAGGGAGGAGGAGCCCAAAGTAACTAGGTGACAAGCTTAACTTCAAGTTCAATGGAATCATTGTGTCTCCTGACGGCAGCATTCCCCCTTCTGGTACTAAGACGTCTAGGCTAGCAGAACATAATGTGGTGGGAACAGGAAGCAAAAATTTTGTTAATGGGTCATTAGGGGTGATGGTGAGTGGTGCCACTTCCACTTCCACCCCTTCATTAATGTACCCATGAATCCTGACTATGGGAGAAACAGTACCATATATTGGACACAGATTCAGGACATACACAGCCTTCTGGAGAACTTCGCCACAGCACTGCAAAGTATTGTCATCTAGTTAGCATTGTAATTGTGACTTCAAAAGGTCATTCCATTGTTCTATCATTCCAGCTGCTTCAGGATGATGGAGAACATAGAAAGACCAGTGAATTCCGTGAGCATGAGTGCGCTGTCACACTTCTTTAGCTGTAGACTGAGTGCCTTTGTCAGAGGCAATAATCACTGTGAGCATTGGTGCCATATCAAAGGCTCAGTGTTGGTCTCTGCTGCCAGTAAAGAGGGCACTCAGTGGTGTCTGTAGCCAGATCAGCCTTGGTGAGTGGAAGTCCATATTGCTGAGCCCATGGGTAAACTCCATCCCTGCCACCATGGCCACTTCGTTCATGAGCCTATTGGGCAATGACAGGGGTGGCTGGGGAGAGAGACAGAGTGGTGTCCATAGAACAAGTCATCCTATCCGTTTGATTATTAAAATCCTCCTCTGCTGAGGTCACACTTTGGTGAGCATTCACATGAGATACAAACATCTTCACAGTTTTTGACCACTCAGGTCCATCCACATACCTCTTCCACAAATTTCTTTGTCACCAATTTTCCAATTATGCTTCTTCCAAGTCCCTGACTATCCAGCCAATCATTGTCTATAGCCCATGAATCAGTATATGACCGCACAACTGGCCATTTCTCCTTCCAAGCAAAGTGAACAACCAGGTGTACTGCTCAAAGTTCTGTCCACTGGGAAGATTTTCCTTTGCCACTGTCCTTCAGGGATGGCCTAGAAAGGGGCTATAGTGCTGCAGCTGTCCACTTTTGGGTGGTGCCTGCATATCATGCAGAACCACCTGTGAATCAGGCCCTAGTCTTCTCTTCTTCTGTCAACTGATCACAGGGAACTACCCATGTGACCGTCGGTGCAGGCTGGGAGAGGGCAGGCAGATTGGCAGGAACGGAGAACATAGGCATTTGAGCCACTTCGTCGTGTAACTTACTTGTGCCTTCCAGACCTGCTCAAGCTTGATCACATATATACCGCTTCCATTTGATGATGGAATGCTGCTGTGCATGCCCAATTTTATGAATAAATGGCTTAGAAAGCACCCAATTTATGATAGTCAGCTCAGGTCGTATGGCGACTTGATGACCAATAGTCAAACGTTGTGTTTCTACTGTAGCCCAGCAACAAGCCAAGAGCTGTCTCTCAAAGGGAGAGTAGTTATCTGCAAAGGATGGCAAGGCTTTGCTCCAAAACCCGAAAGGCCTCCACTGATATTCACCTATGGGGGCGTGGCAAAGGCTCCAAACAGCATCTCTATCTGCCACTGACAGCTCAACCACCATTGGATCCGCTGATCATATGGCCCAAGTGGCAGAGCAGCTTGCACAGCAGCCTGGACCCTTTCTGGAGCCTTCTCCTGTTCTGGACCCCACTCAAAACTGGCAGCCTTTTTGGTCACTCAATAAATGGGCCAGAGTAACACACCCAAATGGGAAATGTGTTGCCTCCAAAATCCAAATAGGCACACTAGGCATTGTGCCTCTTTCTTGGTTGTAGGAGGGGCCAAATGCAGCAACTTATTTTTCACCTTAGAAGGAATTATCTCGACAGGCCCCACATCATTAGACCCCTAAAAATTTCACTGAGGTCGAAGATCCCTGAATTTTAGTCAGATTTATTTCCATCCCCTGGCACTCATATGTCTCACCAATAAGTCCAGTGTGTTTGGAACTTCTTGCTCACTGGATTCAATCAGCATAATGTCACCAATGTAATGGACCAGTGTGATATCTTGTGGAAGGGAAAAGTGATTCAGATCTTTGCAAAGAAGATTATAAAACAAAGCCAGAGATTTGATATGCCCCTGAGGTAGGACAGTAAAGGTATTGCTGGCCTTGTCAGCTGAAGGCAAATTGCCTCTGCTGGGCCTTATGGACATGAATGGAGAAAAAGGCATTTACCAAATCAATGGCTATATACCAGTTACCAAGAGATGTGTTAATTTGCTCAAGCAATGAAACCACATCTGGTACAGCAGCTGTAATTAGAGTCAACACTTGGTTAAGCTTATGATGATCTACTGTCATTCTCCAAGACCCATCTGTCTTCTGCAAAGGCCGAATAGGAGAGGTGAACAAAGATGTGGTGGGAATCACCACCACTGCATTTTTCAAGCCCTTGATGGTGGCACTAATCTCTGCAATCCCTCTAGGGATGGGATATTATTTTATATTTACTATATTTCTAGGTAGAGGCAGCTCTAATGGCTTCCATTTGGCCTTTCTCACCATAATAGCCCTCATGCCACCAGTCAGGGAGCCAATGTGAGGATTCTGCCAGCTGCTAAGTATGTGTATGCCAATTATGCGTTCTGGCATTAAGGAAATGACTACAGGATGAGTCTGGGGACTTACTGGACCCATTGTAAGTTGGACCTGAACTAAAAGTCCATTAATTACCTGACCTCCATAAGCCCCTACTTTAACTGGAGGACCACAGTGACGTTTTGGGTCCCCTGGAATCAATGTCAGCTCAGAGCCAGTATCCACTAGTCCCTGAAAAGTCTGATCATTCCCCTTTCCCCAATGCACAGTTACTCTGGTAAAATGCTGGAGGTCTCCTTGGGGAAGGATAGGAGAAGTATTAACAGCATAAATTGTTGGTAGTGAAGTGGGGTCCTTCCTCAAGGGGACCCAGTCTCCCCTTGATTCAAAGAGTTCTGGGTCTGTAAACTGATTCAAGTCTAAAAATTGATTGAGGGGCTGTAATTCTCTATTTTTATAATTCAAATTAGTCTTTTGTACAGTCAAACTGGAAGTTTTCTGCTTATTCAAATTAAGTAAGAATGCAGTAGGGTTTCCTGTCAATTTCACTTCCAGGAACATCATGATTAATTAGCCAACGCCAGAGCTCTACATGAGTCAGACTATTCTGATTGCTTCTTTGCCTCTGCTGTCCATTATGGTAACTGTGCCCACCTTGCCTTTGATGGTTGAGTGCTGCCACTTGGTCCCTGCTGCCTCAGAATCCAATTATTCTCATTGCATTTAAATTTTCTAATTGAGTTACTGAGGTTCCCATTGTTAGATCTGGCACGCAGAGAAGAGCAATCACAGAGCTCTTCAAGGATCCAGATGCTCACCTCATAAATATATTTCACAAAGTATTAGTGAAGGTTATGTCTTCTGGATGCCCCCCACCGGAATGAATAGGTCTGAAGTGACTAATCCACTCCAGCATCCCAATCTCCCTAAGCCTTTGGATCCATCCCTTCCCCTACATTAAACCACAGGAGATCAGGCATTTTCAGCTCGCTCACAGTGGACCATCTTTTGATCCATATTTCAGGTAACCAAGCAAATAAACTATTAGAACCTTTTTTAAATCCCTGAGCTGCAACATTAAATGCAGGATCCCGGCTTAGTGGGCCCATATCAATACATTCAGCCTGATCCAACTTTTGTTCCTTCCACCATTATCCCACACCTTTAATATCCATTCCCATGCCTGTTCTCCAGATTTCTGCTCATATAAATGAGAAAATTCAAGCAATTCTTTTGGAGTGTAGTGTACCTCCTTGTGGGTAACACTCTGTGTTTCACCTCTAGGGGCCTGCTGGGACTTTAGTTATAGGTCAAGAAGCAAACAAGGGTGTTGGGGGGCAGATCCTGAGGAGGATCAGCATTGCCTTGCCTGGCAACTGCCTCAGGGGAGGCCATCATATTGCTTCAGGCAGTGCATGGTTAATCTCCTCAGACAAAGGTGCAAAGGCTGATGGCAGCCTGGATGGGGGAAGGGATGTTGCCACCACTGGGTGTGATGAGGCTGTTTCCTCTGGCAAATAAGGCTTATCAGAATTTAGGAGCTCAGTGCCCACAGCCTTGTCAGGGTCCTCCCATACGTCTCCATTCCAAGTTGCAGGGTCCCATTCTTTTCCAATCAATGCCCTCACTTTAACAGTAGACACCTCCTGAGGCTGATCATGCACCTTTTGTTGCAGGTCAGCCACTCTTATGGTAAGAGCTTGTGTTTGATTTTCTGCAATTTTTTCCCTTTATCTACAGGAGATAAGACTCTCGCTCAGGGTAACCTTAGAAGAATTGAGGCTCAGTAGGTGCTTCTGGAGCTGGGAGTTATTATCCCTGAGCTCATCCTTTTCTTTCTTCACTTTGTCCAGCAAACCTAGGTGCAACCAACTAACTTCATTATATTCCTTGGTTCTCCACATAGGGCCAAAGGTATTGTGTATAGAGCCACTAAACTTCTTGCCTCTCACCAGCGGTGAATCAGGAGTATCAAACGCATTTATTTTACATAACACTCTAAACAGTTCATGCCAAAGACTATCAGTGTTCTCCATACTATTAGAAGTAGACTTCTTAGCATTTTGGGGTCTAATCATGTTAAGTGGCCAACTCCAGAAAACCCAAAACCAACTAAAGAAATCCATCCTTAAAATTCTCTTCCTTTAGAATGACTCCCAGTACCAAAATCTGTATTAATCAGGGTTCTCTAAAGGGACAGATAAAGTAATAGATGTATATATGAAGGGGAGTTTATTAAGGAGTATTGCCTCATAGGATCACAAGGTAAAGTCCCACAATAGGCCATCTGCAAGGTGAGGAACAAAAAAGACAGTACATGTCCCAAAACCTCAAAAGTAGGGAAGCCGACAGTGCGGGCTTCAGTCTGTGGCCGATGGCCCAAGAGCCCCTGGCAAATCACTGGTGTAAGTCCAAGAGTCCAAAAGCTGAAGAACTTAGAGTTTAATGTTGGAGGGCAGGAAGTATCCAGCACGAGAGAAATATGGAGGCTGGAAGACTGTGCAAGACAAGTCCTTCCACATTCTTTTGCCTGCTTTATTCTAGCCGTGCTGGCAGCAGATTATTATGAGATAGTGACAACCCAGATTGAGGGTGGATCTGCCTCTCCCAGTCCACTGACTCAATTGTTAATCTCCCTTGGCAACACCCTCCCAGACATACCTAGGAACAATGTTTTGCTTCCTTCAATCTAATCAAGCTGACATTCAATATTAACTGTCACTAGGGAAAACTGGGTGTGAAGTATATGAGAATTTTCTGCACTATCTTCACAATTATTGTGTACATTTTATAACTCTTCTAAAATATGCAAAACCATTATTTAAAAATGTATGACAACTCATTCTATTAGTGAGGCTGTGAGGAAATATGCACTCATACGTACAGATTCACATTCCGGTGGGAATACAAATTGCTATAACTCTTATGAAGGGGAATTGGACAATATCTAACAAAAATATACATGGGTTTATCATTCAAGCCATCAGTTCGTCTTCTAGGAATTTACTCAGAAAATATACTTTCAACAGTACAAAAATACACAAGGTTATTTGAGGCAGCAATTTTTTGAAATACATAATACTGAAAACATCCTAAATGACCTCACTTAAGACAATGGTTGAATACATTATGGTGCATCCACATAATGGGTTGTTATGCAACAGCAAAAAAGAATGAAGAAGAACATATAAACTGATATGGAGTAACATTCAGGATATATTATTAAATGAAAAACTTAAGTGCCAAGAGTATCTATGTTATGCTACTTTTGTGTAATAATTACATGAAAGTAACAGAATATTGTGCACAGATATCTGCTCATCTTTAGAAAAAAAATAGGAAAGATAAGTTAGAAACTAAGAGGATTAGTTAGTTACAAGTGGCGAATAAAGATAAAAGAGAGAATGGTAGATAGGAATGAGTTAGAAGGGACTGGGTGCAAGTTAGACTTTTCTAAGTATATCTTTCTGAATAGTTTTAATTTTTGCAACCAGGCTCATGTTTTACATACTAATAAATAAGTAAATATATGAAAACATAAACACAAAATATATACATACATACATTTAACAAGGATGGGAGAGAGACTTGGAAATGAAGTACAAGCAGAAATAAATTAGACTGTTTGTCACATAAATAACATAAGCATAATCACATTGAAGGTAGGTAGGGAGATGGTAATTTACCCAAGTAATTCTTGAAGATACTATTTTGACTCTACAGCCTCAGGTTAAAGACATACAGAATGGTAAACAAATATTGTACTCCAAATAAGTAGGTTGACTTTTCATAGGAGCAAAGGGTTAGCAATTCTTAAACTAATTTATACACGTTCCAAGATTAAGCAAATCAGTTAATACATTGTGAAGAATGAGAATCAATTTTCTCACTGTCTTTGAATGAATTACAAATGAGGAAACAAGAAAGGCTGGAATGAACCTTGTGATATTGGATTAGAATCAGTATGAATTCAGCATTTTAAACATATAAACACATAGCTATAGAAATAAAAGATGTACATGGGTATGTATATACATACTTACGTTCCCTAGCTCTGTCCATTAAGAGGGCCTAGAAGCAAGGACACTCTAGTACCAATGAGCACACCAAATGCCTAAGGAGGCTGAGTCTCAGCCTAGAGCCTAGCATAGTGCTTAGACCTGGATGTTCAATAAATGATAAATATCATCATCATCATCATCATCATCATCATCATCATCATCATCATCTCACTTTAGTATCATAAGGAAAGTTGACTGCATGTACAGAAAAACTTTAAACAAATGAAGGCAAGAGAATGAAGACACAAATAAAGAAAGGAGAATTGAAGGGCCACATTTCTGATGGAGTAGGAAGGAATAGCCTTCCCTATGTAAGAAATTTTCACCTTGGAAAAAAAGTTACTTCTGCCTCTAAGAGAGGAGGGAGGAGAAGAAAATAATTGAAGACATATGTAGGCATGTTAAGATTGAAAAGAAAATACCTTTAATTGCCTCAGAAAAAATATGACTAAAGCCATCTAATTACAGCAAGGAATGTGGATGGAGAAGGGAATATTGGACAATGTCAGGACCGCCACTTCTAGAGAAATGTGATACCGGGACAAGATATGACTAAAAATGTCTGCAGAGCAGCAGAGAGTGCCTACTTCAAGTTAAGTAACATGAATTTGCAGTGAATTCAGTCCATTTCATAATACTAGAGTTATTATTAAAAAGACACTGTTTGTTTATTATTTAATTGGTTTTGAATTGTTTCTTATGAATTAACTTTGTCTCTCCAATTATAACTTTCTTAGGCAAGAGGACATTTCTTACATAATGTTTATATTTTCCATTGCACTTATTACAGTGCTAGCAATATAACACATACCCAGCAGAAGGTTGATAGCATATAAACAACTACATTTTCAACTTGGCTTTTATGATGTCCCTGCTTCTGGATTTTGTTTAGTTCTTCTGCTATTTTCCAGGTAGGCCAGAGAGATGCATTAATTTCCTTATAGAAATTGGTTGATTACCAACAAAGTTCAGAGAGAAGAAAGGACAGCACAGACACTCTTGTGTTTACTAACAGTGGATCACATGTGGCAAACTCATCATGGGATAGCATCCGATAGTCCATGAATATATAGGATAATAAAATTTATTCAACATCCTCCTAAGAATAATGTAATTAAAAAAGAAATCCACTTCTCAAATACCCCAAATTTTACCCCAAAGTCGAATTGGCATTTGAATTATTCACTGTCTTGAGTTACTCTTATCACCACTTCCTATCAGGGGATATCCAAGATATGACTACACCTTAAGTGCCAACCACTTCTCCAAGGTTGTGGACTAGTGATACCAGAGAAGCAAGTACTCTCATCAGAAGAGGACATTTTGAACTGCAGCTTTTCTCCAGGCTCACAAGTTTAATTTCAGCCTAACAGCTGCACTGCAGTCCATGAAATATTTACATTGTTTCTTGCTAAATTATATACATTATTTACCATACCATCTATTAAATATTTACCACCTTTCCAAATACGTCATGTAGCACACTCCACTGCTCTTGTTTCTTTTAGCATTAAAATAGAAAAGGCCAAGCCCTGCAGGAGCCTGGAGAAAGTAGCTATGACAAAGAAGAAAGCAGAGGAGGAAAAATGTGAAAGGAAGCAGAAGGCAGCTATCTAAAAACAGGCTCAGTATTACACACTCCCTATTTTCTTCGCTTTGCCTTCCCTTAACTGGAATGATCATTTCTCTCACTTGGAGAAGGTATTTTTCCCCCAATAATTTATATATACAAACAGCCTAATAGAAACTGTTCCGGAAATAAGCTATATTATCTTCAGGAGCCATATTCCAAAATAGCCAGATATGTAAAATCATCTATTAAGAAAGGCTTATGGTGATATCAGAAGTCAAGACATCATCCCACCTTATTCAGAACTCTTCCCTACAGAAAACAGAATAATTGAATTAATTCGGTATAATATAATATAATATAATATAAATGAAATACATTCAGCACTCCCTAAGCAATGTGATATTTCACTCTCTGGTAAATATGAAAATTACTAATAGATGTGTTGTCAATAAGACATATATGGTACTTGTGGTCAGTAAAAGGTGCCCAACTATGAAAACTGTTGATGGTGTCAGGGATGCAAAACAACAAAAGAACTAATTGGTTCCCAGTTAAGCAAGATTTTCCTTAACTTGCTCACTGTCCCCAAAGTAGGCTTTTTAGAGATTGCTAGTTAGCTACCAACTATGTATTCTCTTCTACTGAAATTAACAGAACCTCGATGTTTACAGGTACACACCAAAAGACCGTATTTTCCAGTTTTCCTGGCACCTGCAGGTAGCATATAAATATGTTTCCACCAATAGAAGTAAGTGGAAATGCTGTGTGAGACTTCCAGAGGTGTCTTTATAATGGAGGGATACATAGCTTGCTTGCTTTCTTCCTCCGTCCTGCTGTTTGAAAGCTGAAGATGATGACTGCTGCAGCAGTAGCCATCTTGAATCATAAAAATAAAGGCCATATCATCGGAATCAAACTGATAAAAACTGGACAAGTCTGGCGTTCTGATGATGGTGGAGCTGCCACACCATCCCTTAACGGTCTACCTCAACACTTGTTTCACATGAGAGAGAAATAACTCTGTCATATTTAAACTACTATAATTTAGGTCACTTCTATATGTAGCCAGACTTAATCTATACCAATACAACTAGGTGTATGCACTATTTCTCCCTCTCAACCATTTCAACCTACAGGTATTGTGTATCCTTATGTAGGTCTATTTGCTATCAATTTTTTTCTGAGCACAATTACTTACATCTTAGTGGTGCAAGTACTGTGGGTAATTTCAGTCGTGGTTATCTGTCTACTCAGCATGAAAGACTGTCTTTGTTTCTACTCATTTGAAGTCAGAGAATACCCTTCTATAGTAATTATGAACAACCTAAATTATTTTTCCTCCAATTTAGATTGGACTGGGTTACAAATGGGTTAGTGCTGCCAATATGCTGAAACATATTATTTATGTCCATATCCTTGGAGCTGTCAAGACCTTGCTGGTTAATTTTCATTTGTTGGATTGAGTAGTTATTTGCAACTACCATGCAGATATAAATGCATTAATACATTTGACTTAGACACAGAAATTAAATTCCTAAAGCCTCATTTGTTTCACATACAAAATAGTTTGAAAATTTTCTTAAACTACACTTCAGGTCAACAAACAATTTTTGGATGCTTATCACATGTTACCATATGTTAGGAAATATAAAGCATGCTTAGATGAGATTCAACAAGTCCAAAACACATAAGTAGAATCTCAAGAGGGAGAGGGGGCAGACAATTTATTATTATTATCATTTTAATTGGTCAATAACATTGTGTATTTTTATCATGTACAACATGATGTTTTGAAGTATATATATTGTGGAATGGTGCAATATCTCACACAGTTATCATTTTTGTGTAAGATCACATAGCATCCATTCTCTTTACATTTCTTAATACACTATAACATTATTAACTATACTCACCTTATTATACAATAGATCTCTTGAAATTTATTTCTCTAATTTAACTGTAGTTACGTATTCCTTGACCAATATCTCCCTATCTCTCCTCCCAACCAGCCTAGCTTCTAGTACACAGCATTCTACTCTCTACTTCTATGAGATCAACTTTTCTAGATTCCACAAATGAGTGAGATCATGCAGTATTTATTTCTCTGGGCCTGACTTATTTCATTTAATATAATGTCCTCCAGGTTCATCCTTGTTGTCACAAATGACAGGATTTCATTTCTTTTTATGGCTGAATAGTATTCCATTGTGCATATATACCACATTTTCTTTATCAATTAATCTGTTTATGGTCATTTAGGTTGACTCTGTGTCTTGGCTATTGTGAATAGGGCTGCAATAAACATGGGGGTGCAAATATGTTTTAGAGATCCTGATTTCATTTTCTTTGGATATATACCCAGAAATGGGATTGCTGGATCATATGGCAGTTTTATTTTTAATTTTTTGAGGAACCCCCATACTGTTTTTCATAATGGCTGTGCTAATTTACACTTGCAGACAGTTTTGAAGAAAGCATTTGAATTAAAATTATCCTTAAATGAATGGATACTGTAATTGCATTTTTGCACCAAATGTAGTCATCTATGGCATCAATACCTCTTTTTAAATTTTCTAGATTTTCTATTTTGCTTTTCTGAAATACATTGAATCACTTCATATTGCAGCTGGGATTTCCTGAATTCTCTACTTTTTAACATTGAAATTTCCCAAAGTGCATTGCAGGTGTTTCTATAAGAAGGATACTCTTTAAGATTGGCTTGAATAGATCATAATAGCTTTTGATTAAGACAGATGGTTTCATAAACCTCTCCGAGACTATTTCTATACTAGCAACATCTTCGGAAAAATCAAGTAAATATCACTGACTTTGATTATTTTGATGTTTAAGGTGAACAGGTCTATTTTATGTCATTAATAATATAGACAATTGCCTGAGTTTTCCTCTTTACAAGAGCGAGCAAAGCAAAAGTGTCCTCAAGGCTGCATTCATCAATGGTATACTGCTTTGTAGTTAACCAAATGCTGCAATATAAAACAAGATTGGTGAGAACATTAGCAATGAATGGCATTATTTTTAGATCTTGGCCAAATGTGATTTAGTTTGGTTTTGTTTAGCCTAATTTCTTGACTTAGACTGAGCAAGTCTTAGCTCTGTGCCCTCTTCAATGTGGAGTTGGCCTTTATGCATTTGCATGTCACTTTTATAATTTTCTAATGTACAGACTTAATAGTTTCTGGCTCCCCATTGACTACTTTGGGAATGGGGACTAACTATCCAATCCTTCAATGAGAGTGTTAGAGATTCCAAGTCTACTTTATGTATGTGAACACTGTTCTATTCTGTACCCCTTAATTGTATAACAGGATAGGCTGATGATAGAAATACGGAACTTGGAATCAACTCAAAAGCCCAACCCAGTATACATTATACAGATGGTTTGCTGTATTCCCAGCCTGACCTCTGTTCTTGTCATTTTCAATCAATTATGAAATTGTGAATTACCTTACTTTAAATCTAGTGAAACTTACTTTAGAAAATCCATACATAGATCAGTATATTTTTGTTCAGAGAGCATCAAAAATACAGAGGCTTTTCTTCTAATTTAAAGTGAGCTGTCATGTCACTTGATTCAAGTTTCTAATTGTGGGATGATTTTAAAATAAATTTTGGGAATTACTCAGTCTCCAAAAAGTATTCATCCAAAAGGATTGCAAAAATCCAATGTCTAAAATGCACTGGAATGGTCATACTCTCAAGATGAATTACCTTTCTTTTTATATCCTAGTTGTGGTGTCTCTGCAGTTCTTCCTCTCTGCACCAATATACTTTCAATTGTACCTACTTACAGTGTTTTGGAGAGGATCCGAAGAGAGAGAGAGCTGAGGTCTAAGGTTGTAATGGAGATTTTGTCCAGACTGACTTTTTTTTTTTACTGATGTTTTACTGATTGAGATTAGAAAAGAGAAATATCAAAGGGCAATTCTTTTCATAACACTATTTTTCTTACAGTTTATCCTATATAGAAATCTGCTCAGTTCACTAATTTTAGGCAATTTTAAATCTATTTTCTACATTGGCATTTAGGAGTTATTTGAGTGCCAAAATATAAAAGGGGAAATTATGTTCCTATATGTAATATAGGAACATAATTAATTAAAACACAAGCTTTATCGGTTCATCCATAGAAAACAAATTTATTTTAGAAAATAAGGAAATCAAGTGCTATTTAAAAGTACAAGAACAGTTTAATTTCACCAAAGAAATAAACCAACTCTGGCATTCAACCAACTCCACCAGCTTCCTTGGGGGCTAAATTCTGTCTGCACATCAATGAAAGAATCAGTATTTGAGACACGAAGTAACTTTTGGCAGACATTGAAAAAGGCACCAAATGGTCTCTGTCTTTGCTGTGATCAACTGTGAAATGAAAACCTACCACTTAAATCACTTCTACTGAAACCTAATTCGTTCTCCTTCAGCACAATACAGAATAAATCTCAGTGCCCTCTGGCCCATGGAATTTTTCTTAAAATAAAGCCAACAATATGAAGTTTCTGTGGTTGGAACATCGTCCCAATCTGCAAGTATACTTGATATTTCAACCATAGTTTGAAATCTAGTTTATCAGTGCATTGTCTGGTGTGTACAGTGCCAACTTCATTTAAGTGCTGGTTCTACCACTAGCTACCTGTGGGGCCTTGGTCAGGTCATTTTTCGTCTATGGCCTTCATTTTCTTCAGTGATAAACGTTAAAAAATCAAACTAATTTCAAAGATTTCTTTCAGCTTTTACTTTTTAAACATTTTATTTTTATTGCTACATAACAGATGTACATGTTTTCCTTCCAGCTTTGGGGGTCTCTGAGCCCAGCTCATTTTTCACTATATAAAACAGTTATTTGGTGGTATTTAGTCATGGATTTAAATTGTCTTTCCCTCCTCTCTCCAACTTCCAACTATCAAACACAATTTTACAAAAGAATTTAGCTACTGATATGTGAAATAGGACTGGTCTTACTTATTCAAGGAGTAGATATTTACCTTCATAAGGCAATATGCTCGTACTTCATACAAAAGCCCTCTGCAGAGAAGCAAGCCTCCAAGACACTTCATATTTGTGTTTGTCTTATGATAATTTTGTCTACATGCAGCCTAATTCTTGGAAGTAAAGTATAGGATCTCTTACTGAAAGCAAGTATATTTTCAATGTGGTTTGGCAACTATAATAAAAAGTATACTTGGTTATTAAATATAACTATGGACTCCACAGCAAAACAATCTTATAAAAGAGGTAAAAACTTCCACTTGTAAAGATGAATGTGGTCATTGGACTTTAGGAGACATTGTATATACCTCTAAATGAGGGAAACCTCTGAAAACTACATTTAGGGTCAAGCAACAAAGGAATTTCAATACTAGGGAAAAGCAGGTGCTTAAGTTGATCAAATATTCAAAATTGATCAAATGCAATACAAAATCACTGGAGTATCAAAATGGTTATGAAAAACTTATTTACTTCCTTAAACTAAAATTTATTTATTACTAAATTTATTGAGGCACACATACACACATATATATATGTTTTTAATACATATATTTAATATATATATATTCTGTTGGCTTCAGATAAACAAGTAATCAATTTTATAGAAACATTTATGAGAAAATAGAATTCAATTAACAGAAATGTATTTAATGCAGCCTTTATTAACAGAGTACCTCTAACTGCATCTAAACAGGTAAATTTACCCAGAGTAAAAGAAAAGTCTTACTTGAACTGCATTTTGAGAATATGTAGTACTTTTGGGGAGAAATTGGATCCTCTTATGCCTCATTCTTTGCTAGGAATGTATTTTTCCTCAATATAACATATTGAGTATTTCCTATTTCCTTGTGTTCTTTTGACCTATGTTCCCTAAATGTTTGATGTACTAGGCTCCTACTCTAAGAGGGAACAAGACTTGATTTTCACTGACAAACACTGGCAGAAATTATTAATTATTCATGAGAAGCCAAAGTTAGGCAAATATGCACCAACTGTTCTATAGCTTCCGAAATAGAAAAACGGCTGACCAAATTAAAGAGTACACAGTGCTGTGAGGGCAACACAAACCCACTCAATGATCCAAAATGTGTTTTTTCTTGTTCATCCTCATTTCCTGTTGGCTTCAGTGCCAGATGTTGTAGAATTTCAAGCATATTGACATCCTCCAAATAGCTGTGTGAGTAATTGAAGAGTATGTTGATGTGTCTGTGTGTCTGTTTTTTCTTGGTGAGGTTTTTCTGTATCAATCTCTATATTTAAGTCTAAGAATATAGAACCCGAAATCAGTAAAAAGCGGTTTTGCTTGAAGTCAGGCAAAACTGGGTTTGAATTTACCTGTAAATTCTCATTTGTGTAACCTCAGTTAGATTGCCAAATTTGGTGTGTCAGTTTTCTCATCCATAGAAAAGGAATAATAATCGTGCAAATTTCATAGGGCTGCCTGATAATTAATTTATTTATATAAGGCACCTAGCACAATGCCTATGACAAAGAAAACATGCAGTAAATAATGATTATGACATCAAAGATTCTTGAAGGTTGGAGGTTTTTGGAGAGACTTCAAAGTAAGAGAAAATACAAAGAAACGGCATTTTCCTCATGGGTTCAATATGTACTGAAATTTATACTACTTCACATTTTAGATGGCAAAGTAATGTAGTTCTTAAGAACTTGATCTCTACAACCAGACAGATTAGAGTTCAAATCCTGGCTTTATCAGCTAGTAGTTTGGACAATTTATCTATTATCTCTGAGGTATCAGATTTTTGCATATAACAATAGTGGTTATAATAATTTCTACCTCACTGTGTAACGATCACTAAATAAGCACTAGATTCATATGAAGCATTTTGAACACTCCATATCACATAATAAGCAGGCAATAAATGGTAGCTATCATCATTATCGTCATGATGTTCCTCAATAAATTAGATAATTATAGCAGTGCAAGAAACCTTAGTTATCGGGCTGGGCGCGGTGGCTCACACCTGTAATCCCAGTGCTTTGGGAGGCCAAGGCGGGCAGATCATGAGATCAGGAGTTAGAGATCAGCCTGGCCAACGTGGTGAAACCCCATCTCTACTAAAAATACAAAATATTAGCCAGGCATGGTGGCAGGCACCTGTAGTCCCTGCTACTCGGGATGCTGAGGCAGGAGAATCACTTGAACCCGGGAGGCAGAGGTTGCAGTGGGCAAAGAAAGACCACGCCACTGCACTCCAGCCTGGGCAACAGAACGAGACTCTGTCTCAAAAAAAAAAAAAAAAGAAAAAAAAGAAAAAAGAAAAAAGAAACCTTAGTGATCATCTGGTCCACGAATTGAAAACCATCCTTTTACATATAGGGTAAATTATCCCAAAGAAGGGAAGTGAACAGACCTATTTCAATCATTTAGTAGTGACAAAGCTGAGGGTGAAATCTAGGTTTCTTGTCCCACAGTCAGTACTATTACCAGCCTATTGGAGATAATTGTAGAAATGTAGCGCCAGAAAGATTTTCCAAGCAGCTTTTGTGGGTTGCCATGAGTTCAGTCTCTAAACCACCACTTGGGAATTCTTCAAATGTTATATCATCTTTTGATTTTCTCATCCTCTTTTGTTCTTTCATTAAGGATCCAATTATACCATATTCTTCTTTGCCCTAAGTAGGAGCTAAATGCTCCTGTTTTTCAGATAGATAATCTAATCAGAGGGCGTTCCTAAAGTTTTCAGTCTCACTACTGTGGTTGTTGGTTTAATCCTCTTCACTACCCCACTTCTGCCCCTAACAACTTACAACAAATACAACCTTAACTTTTATATGCATGTATTATCAATTCCTTTTGGTTTCTCTCTACTATAAATTTTTTTTTGTTTCCCTACTCCTCTTTTTTCTAAATAGCTCCTTTGAAGTTTTTAGTAGTTCAAACTAAAAATGTGTGGCTCTAAAACTCATCTTTGTTTGTTCTTTGAAGAACATGGTTTCAGAAATGGTTTGGCTAATTTTGCTGTCTCTGTGATTTGTTGAATTTTTGTGGTGAAATGCTTTGATTCCTTTCTCTTTATCTTTAGTGTATCTACTAGAGGCTTTTTCTTTGTGGTTACTGTGAGGCTTACATAAAACACCCAGATTCCCCAAATTGCAATATGGAATTATTTATTTTAAATTTGTGGTTAGTAGAAAAGTTGGATTCAATGGACACATGGGTACCAAAAAAGAACCAAAATGATGGGAAAACCTAAAAATCCCTCTTAGAATCCTAGAGTTGGAAAACCTTTCCGACACTGTTAGTTCAGCTTCTCAGAAAAGAATCCTTGTTAACCCTGCCTATAAAACAGTCAGTGAATTTCATGTTAAAAATCATAGCAGCAAGGATGCCTAGAGGTTATTTAATTTGACATAAGCATTTGCTAGATAAGAAGACAGAGGGAAAGAAGAAAAAAATCCACCCTCCAGGCTTCCAGCTAATTTCTCTAGACTGAAACAAAATAGGCAAAACAGTGGTTTTCTTCCTATTGAGTTTTTCTTTGGTGATTAAAGCATAATCAATGATTTATGTTTCCTTCGTTTTCACCAACACAGATTGATTGTTTCTGTAACATTTATCTAAGGTCTAAGCCAAGATGTTAACAGAGTAAGGGTGGGAGGTGACGTTAGATGAGATAGGAGTAGGAAGAAAAGGGAAATGTTTAAAGAAAGAAACTCTGAGAGTTACCCAAAATGCAACAATAATTATTAGGGTAACTTTTTTTTCCAATTGCTTTTCTTGGTTAGCTATTACTACAGAGCAGTGCGGTCTAATAGAACTTTCTGTGATTATAGAAATGTTTTATGTCTGTGTTGTCCAAAATAGGACAACAGTGGCTATTGAACACTTAAAATATGGATACTATGACTGAGAGATTTAATTTTTATTTTATTTTAATTAATTTAAATGTAAATATCCATACGTGGCTAGTGGCTACCATATAGGACAGAGTAGTTCTAGAAGTTAATAGCAGCAGCTTTTTCATTCATGCCAGATAGTTTTCCCTGTTTTATGTCAAGAAATTGTTCCTAAAGAAAAAAACATATCTTTTCCTGACACATTTTATTATGACAAAAATTCGAAATGCTACCTCTCAGTTACCACAATGTCTTAAACAGGATGTTTTTCTCTCTCAGAATACCTCACCTATCCCTATGCCAATGATCTGAATTGTAGTTTAAGTTGCATGGTAAGTATAATGTTAATTCATGTCTGATAGCAAGGCTTAGTTAAGCCCACACTGCCTTTCCTTGCAGTAACTCTTTTCTATGGTATAGACTCTATCTGGCCTATCTCTCAGAACTGGTATGAGCATCTACAGAAATATTTAGTTCAGAACAATTTTAAATAAAGTGTTATAAAAAAGATAAAGCAGGAATTATCCACATTTGACATATGAGGAAACTGAAGCCTAGAAAATGAAGTGACAAATTACGCTGATCTATTAGTGGTAGAGTCTGGATGAGAACACAGGCCTTTTGAATTCTTTCCCAGGGAATTTATAACTAGTGATTTCACATATTGCAATAGAGTGACCTTGTACATCCCACACATTTTTTTCCCCTAGGGCCAGGGAAGGGGAAGGGGGACAATGCTACAAGTAACCACAGTAGCGGAGTTCAAATGGATATTATCATTTTCAATTGCTGATGTGGGCACTACAGAATCACAGTACAATTATAAAATTCCCTTGCCTACTAACACAAGTTATTCTAATATCACTTTGATATGGTTTCTATAAACAAATCTTCAATGTTATTTTATGCCATTGGGTAAATAATTGTGTTGCCCCATCATTTTTTATTTTCTAAAATGTGCTCAAAAAGGTTACCCAACACATTTAAAATCCTATATTCAATTATTGAAATGGTTGAAAAAGTTTTTAAACAGATGCTTTTTTCAAGATTGTTTCTTTCCTGCTCAGATATAATTCAAGACAAATTAATGCATATTTTATGGCTAATCAGTACAGAAGTACATCTTAGAATTAACACATTATGCACATATTGCATAATTGGTGTTAGCTAGATTCTCCCTGCCCCAGTACCGTTTAAAAATATAGTTGAAACTTTGCAAAGCTCCCAGATGCGTCTCTCAGGCACCTCCCTTAGTTCATAAATTTAGTTAAGTGGTCTGTAACAAACAAATTAAGCCCATATAAAATTTTTAGGAAAACAGACCAGTAGGTCTTAATCTATCTCATAGTACTCTGCTCTTCCATGAAACAAGAACTACTGAATGTTTTACATGATGTTTTTGCCCCTCTTTTTACGTATCACCATTGTTGAAGCATCAGTACCAGATAATTGTGTTCTCTTATTGGAGAAAATGTGTTGACAGCAGAGTAAGTCCTCAAACATCCTCTGCCCTACCTGATTCAACTTGTCTTCACTACAGTGAATTTGCATACTTTTTAACAGAGCTTAAATTTTTACTTATCAAAATCCTAAACTTTTTAGGTTTTGCAAAGCTGTTGTCAAATTGTCTTCCTCTTTCATCAGCCAGGTATCAAATATTATTGCAATATTTCTTAAAAGGGGGCCCATGGGACATCTACATAACAATCACCCGAGAGAAGGAATTCATAAAATGCAGATTCTTGACCCACACTTTAGGTGAAAACCACAGTGATGTTTGGGAACCACTGCTGTAGGGAGAGCCTACTCTTTGCAGAGCAATCTTCTAAGTCTAGAGAAGAAGAAAATGACAATAGATAAGTATAATTACTTAGATATGTAAGAAGTTATAGTCCTCTGGCCATGACTCAAAAACCGTATGTTACCTTCAGATTTAAATTAATTTACAGCAGTAAGCAAATAAACAGAAGATATTGGGAAAAATTGTGGCAGAACCAAAACAATATTTTTAGCTAAAACAAGCATGTAACAGCTCTATATAGTTCATCTGATTTATTGCTACACAATGGCCATTAAAATTTCCGATCCAGGATACTATGCTTCAATAGTTTATATTTTTTTCATGGCCATCACAGCATTACTAACTTCATAAATTAAACAAAACATTACCACATACCAACTATATTAAAAGTACAAAATCTGGCACCGTAAGTCTAGGCTGAATATTAGTTCCTGTGGAGGTGTCGGTGAGAAAGGGCTTGTGTCTTCACTTAAGATTTACCTGGAAATAGAGTATAATCAACCTACACATTTAACTACTACTAACTCTGTAATCTCCTTGTTTTTTTAGGAACTACTAGGTTGGTGCAAAAATTATTGTGGTTTTTGCCATTACTTTAAATGGCAAAAACCGCAATTACTTTTGTGCCAACCTAATATTAGGCCAACAGGGCCAGAGAATAGAGCATGCAAGTTGAATCTCTCTCTCTCTCTCTCTCTTCCCGTGTGTGTGTGTGTGTGTGTGTGTGTGTGTGTGTGTGTGTAGCAAAGTAAAGTAACATATGCCTGAATCTTAATAAGAAACAAAATGAATTTTTAAATATTCTCCTATGGGATTTGCTTAAGTCTGAATTCTCATCCTTCAGTAGCAAATAAATCCAATGATTACAATATTCTGTACGCTTGTGAAGCAACAAATGTGAAACCAATTTACCTCTCATCATTTTAAACGTTTATGAGCAGGAATAATTTTGAAAGAAGTTAACTTACGCCTACATATATACGTTATAAATGAAATTGTAGTTAGTTTCTTGAAATTAAACATATTTATTCTGCCTCCTAATTCAAATGTTTGATGTACACTAGTGCAGGAAAAGTAATCATTCCAATTTCAGTCCAGAATAGGACTCAACACAACTTGGACAAGAAAACAAGACTATCTCTATATTTAGAGGTATTCCTGTTTCTGCGTATCTTCACACAACAGCACTTACTTTCAACTAAGTCAGAGCATCATGACTGCCAAGGTAGGTAATATCAAAGAATTAGACTTTATTCTGTCCATCAATGAGGGTCTAGTCTAGTTTGGGAAGATAAAACCATTTCTATGGCAAAAATTTGATGTCTACAGGGCCAATGACAAGCAAATGGAAACTTATATAATCCATACCATACATAACACCTAAAGAAACCATTGCTACAACTGCTAAGTGTCTGAAGAGATTAACCTGGAAGGGCTTCCTGGAAAGGTTTCCAGAAACTCATTAACTATATGCTAAGCACTGAGGATACTGAGACTATAGTAGTGAACAAATTAAATATGAGTTCTAACTTCACAAACCTTAGGCTGTGGAGAAGACTGACACTGAATAAGTAAAATAGATGTGAGGAATATTAAAAATTGTAAATACTGGTGCTATCGTGGCTCTAAACCAGTTTTGAGGCTACAAAAGGCCTCCCTGAGGAGCTGAAGGCCTTGACACACAAATGAGCATCATGTGTCCCAGGAACTGACAGGAAACCAGCCAGACTGGAGCATAGAGCTTAAAGTAGAAACAGCAAAGAAAAAAATTAAATAGAATAAAAGAGAGAGAAACTATCAATTCACATGAATTGCAGTGAAAATAGGAGGTAAAACTGAAAATTGTATCTTAAAGTAAAAATTAAATATGCAAAATGGAATCAAATGGCACTTTTCATATTAAGTGACCTAGAATTAAATGAAGATAACAATGTTTTTTCCTTTGTCCTGCTTTATTCTATTATGTAACTTGTGCAAGACAAACTGGGTCCTATAGGTATGCATCCAAGGGATATATATGAAAGAACCACCGACATTTACTGATCTCTGGATTTTTCCTTAAAAATTATTGTTAATATTATTTTTGATTGACAAATCATAATAGTATACATCTATGGGATACAATGTGATGTTTTAGTATATGTATACAATGTGGCATGATTAAATCAAGCTAATTAACATATCTATCGCCTCACTTAGCTTTTTTTTTTTATGGATTTAAACATGATTTCCATCTGTCCTGAAGGTTAAGTTGTTCCAGCATCTGCCAGATTATTTAGTCAATACATTGTAACTTATTTAAGATAATATTTCCAAATTTTTAAATCCAGAGTGTAAACACAGTCATTTAAAACTATTTAAATGTTTAATAAATAAAATATCAGTGTTTAAAGATACATAATGCAATATATTCCATCAGTGATGTTTGGAGATCATTTAGTAAAGGCATGAAAGCTAAACTGTAAAGACTCACAAATGTTGATCTCATCACTTACATCTGACAAAAGACATTTCAGCAAAAGCACATTTGTATTTGAACATTTTCAATGACTTAAAGGAGACATAGCTAAGTTCTACAGACATCACCATGTGCCAAAATGTTGGGGAGGCAGGATATTTTTAGCAGATGATTTATAGATTGATTTCCTTCCAAGACAGATAAACAAGAGTACTGGGGCCTGAGTTGTTTTTCACAGAATATATGGTGGTTAGGTCACCAATGGGCCAAATTTGGAAAATAATACACTTTGAATCTGCAAGCTGCTATATAGGCACCCAAAACTAAAATTTTCAAAACCAGTTGGGTTATTAGGAATAAGTATTAGAATTCAAGCATATGATCCTTGGATAACTGTATACTGTATTTTAGCCTACATCTTTGGCATATATCATATTAAAAGATACTGTAGAGCAAAACATTGAAAATCTGCTGGAATTTGCTAGATACAAGTCCAAATCTTATTTCCGTTTACCTCTTTCTAATGATGATTAGTCTATACAATCCCTTTTAATATGACTCATATTCATTTCTTTCACATTTCATAGCAAAAATATCTACCTTTAGTTCTTCTATGATCATTATTCAAATGGCATAAGCCACATAGCCAGTTGGAACTTCAGCACCTTGTCATCAGAGAAGGTGGGGACATCTGCAACTTTATGAGATAGGGATTATGGGAAAGATACTTGGTTCATATACATGCATATAAAGCATAGGAGTATGGGAGATCTGCCTGTGGTTTGGTCAAGCTTTTGTATCAGGGGAGGTCTGATATAAATGGTAAGTCACAGTAGCTTGATAGCAAATATGAAAAAGATAATGGACAACAGTGCCGTGACTCCCATGTATTGTCTCATCCTCAGTAAATGTTAGTTGGTTACTATAGGTCATGGAGTAAAAGAGTAAATATGGCTCCCTTAGGGGAATTGTGCTGCTAAACAAGGAAAGTAAGGCATATGGATGACGTGTAATTCCTGGCCCCCATCAGCTTGTGGATTGAGACTATTAAAATCAAGTTGTAAAAACATGAATGAACCTGGAGGACATTATGGTAAGTGAAATGATCTAGACACAGAAAGAGAAATACTACATGATCTCATACTTGGAATCTAAAGAAGTAGAACTCATAGAAGCCGACAATAGAAGGTGGTTACCAGGAGTCACAGGGTGGAGGAAACAGAAAGATGGTCAAAGGGTACAATTGTGCAGTGATAAAATGAGTAAGTTCTGAAAACCGAATGCACAGCCTGGTGACTATAGTTAATAATAATATATTGTATACTCGATATTTGCTGAGAGAAGAGATCTTAAGTATTCTCACCACAAATTAAGATAATTATATGAGGTGATAGATATGTTAATTAACTTGACTGTGATAATCATTACACAATGTATATGTATATCAAAACATCACATCATACACATTAAATATATACAATTTTTATTTTTCAGTTATACCTCAGTAAAGCTGAAAAGAAGAAGATCAAGGGACTTTTTCACCAGTCAGAGCTGACTTGGTTGGACTAAACAAGATACCAGGTGTGGTGGAAGGCACTGTGTACAATGGGTAGGCCATGACACTGTAAATGCTTATCATGCCCAAAGGGGCATAGTATAGAAAGTGTCACTTTATGTAAAGGCTTTCTGTCTGCTGACCTTAACCACACTTAACCAACTGTTTAGAACACACTAGAAATCAACTTATTCCTAGATAAACCAGAGAGTTATAAGACTTTGCTGGGTACAAGAATTGTTCAGTTGAGGTATTCAATATTGGACAGTGACTAATGAATCAGTCAAATACTCAAATACTTTGTTTTGTGTAGCTTGCATATGAGTCATATACCTTAGAACTTCCTACCATTCACTGGCATGTCTGTGTGCCTCTTCTCATCATCCCCTTAACTTGGAATACCTTTTAATCTTCCTCCCCATTGGTAAATTTTTAAACCTTTAAGGCTTATTTCAAAATGTTATCTCCTCTGTGAAGGCTTTCCTGAACTTCCAGGTAGATTTGGTCCCATCAGTCTTTGTTTACCTTTCTGAGTTGCTCCCATAGACTGCACATTCCTTGAAGACACAATTAATCTCTTAACTATTCTTATTTCCCAACATGTAACACAGCATTTGATATATTAATAACTAAACTTTATTAAAGCATACTGTATGCCAGAAACTTTTATAAACACTTTAAATATATTAACTCATTTCATCTTCAATAACAACTCTATCATATAGTTATTGGAATTATATAATAGATCAAGGAACCAAAGCACAGATAAGTTAAACTTGATTTGAGGTCACACAACTTACAAGTTGCAAGCAAGATTTGAATTCAAGCAATCTGGCTCCAGGATTAGCAGGTATTCAATAAATATTTGTGGAGGGCAATAAAATGTAATAATAGAAAGGGAATTTAGAAATCGCCTTAGAAATTCTCTTTTCATAAATGGAGAAATTGAGGCCTCAAAAGTTGGCAAAGATAGTGTTAGCTAATTAGTGGCAAAAGAGAAATTAGAATTTGGAGTGTTTAATTTTTCTCTGCTCAATGTTGCTCTCCTCAAAGGTTATTTCTAAGAAAGTTTAAAAATAATTTCCAAGAATTCATCAAAATTATCTCTCATTATCTGACTGAATTCAGTTCTCTTTACCTAAATTAAATTTGGCAAAAAAGGACGGGGAAAGAGATTACCTCTATTCATAGAAGCCAGGTCCTTCTGTCCTTGTTCTATCACTTATTGTACATGTTTTTATTCGAATGCAAGTTAATGACACTTTCTAAATCACAAATCCATTTAAATGGATCGTTAAACCAATTCCTATGTTTCCACAGTGATGGATGATGCCCCTCTCTCTAAGTTGCCCCCATAATGACCAACCTATACTGTGCACCTATTTTTAGTAGGCTCTTCTACATGACCTTTCATGCATATCCTCCAATTGTTTCTCTTATTTTTTTTTGTCCACTTCTCTGTATGCCTAGACCTGTGCATTCCCCTGAAATGCCAATCTCAGGGACCTTAGTGTTCTATTCAATTTATTCTAAATTTGACATTTGTTATCTATGTATAACAAGAGTCATTTCTCATGCTAAAGTGACGGGGTT
Source organism: Gorilla gorilla gorilla (assembly GCF_029281585.2). Lineage (NCBI taxonomy): Eukaryota > Metazoa > Chordata > Mammalia > Primates > Hominidae > Gorilla > Gorilla gorilla. Next base: position 134,120,721 of record NC_073247.2, read on the forward strand.
GGCAGAAAGTTTTCTCCTTTGTGTGCAAAACTGACCGAGTGAATTATTTTCTTTTCCCCCTTCAAAAGAGGTTGAGAATGAGTGAATCTCTTAAAAAAAAAAAAAAAAGTAAAATCTAATGGGTTGCCCTGATGGGCATATATTTCTTGTTAAGGTCTGGCTTACTCTCAGAGACTGTGTATGTGTAGCAATTTTTTTTTCCTTTTATTTTGCAGGTAGAAGTATGATAGTTGAACTTTATTGTGCTCTAGAAAAAGCAATAAACCCTTCTTCAAACTTCATAAGATAGCACAGTAAAAGGAACTCTACACCAAGAGGACATTTTCCCTTCAAAATAACAAAGCAGAACACAAAGTAAATCAAAGCATATAAACGGAGAAAGGAATTCCGTTACCTTTGAAATTGAACTCCAGAAATAATTTACTTAAAAAGAGTTCCTCAGATATAGCTTGAAGTCTAAAGACAATCATTGATCATCAACTGGTATTCTCTTACTCCATCAGTACTCCAGATACAAAGCAAGAGAAAACCCAGAGTAAAAAATTTAAATGGACAATATTTCATCTGCAACCTGGAAAGTCTTCTATGCTTGCTGTTGTATTGCCTTTCCTACTTATCTCAGAAAATTGTGCATTTAATCATTTCTCTCTATTTTCTTTGACTCTTTTCCAGTGAGAGAGTATAAGATTGTTTACCTAAAGACCTCGAAGTCTAGCAAGATAGGAAGCAAGTTGTTACTTAAGCAGGTTGGGGGGCATTATGGGCACAATGAAAATTAATCATTGGTTCTCTTTGCCTATCAAAATATATCGTTCACATAGGACCCCTTTCCCCAATAAATTTAGATCATGCCTACTCTAGAACAGGAATCACAGCATTGTCACTTCTTGATGTTGTGAAGTAATTTGTAATGCGCAGAAATGATTTGAATACATGTCCCAACAGAGCTTTGTGGAGGAAACTCAAAGCTATTCTGACATAACAATAGCAAATGATAGCAGAGAAGGGACTGAAGCACTGCAGTAAACCCAAAATTGTTCTAATATTCAGCTGCTAGAACAAAAAAGAAAAGCCTCACTACTGAACCTTTTTCATTTTGTATAGCTGCTCAAAATTTAGAAAACTCATAGACCATAATCCATTAAAACAGCATCTATTACATCAAGTTCTAATTGCTAAACTTGCTGGTAAATCCTTGGGGTAAAGAGATTGGAACTCTTCCATTTTCAATAAAGACTATTTGTAAAACTAAAAAAAAAAAATCCATGAGACAATCTGATAGATGGCTCATTATTCCTGATCTGTGTTCTTTTTTATTTCTTAGCCCTACCTCTACAACTGATTAAAATGCTTAGCCTAAATACTTTCACCATTTCAAAGAAACCACTACAAAAAGTGCTATTTTTTGGCCGGGCGCGGTGGCTCACGCCTGTAATCCCAGCACTTTGGGAGGCCAGGCGGGCGGATCACGAGATCAGGAGATCGAGACCATCCTAGCTAACACGGTGAAAGCCCGTTTCTTCTAAAAAACTACAAAAACATAATTAGCCGGGCGTGGTGGCAGGTGCCTGTAGTCCCAGCTACTCGGGAGGCTGAGGCAGGAAAATGGCGTGAACCCGGAAGGCGGAGCCTGCAGTGAGCCGAGCACGCCACTGCACTCCAGCCTGGGCGGCAGAGTGAGACTATCTCAAAAAAAAAAAAAAAAAAAAAAGTGCTGTTTTTTTCCTGGATTTTATGAGGATAAAATTTAGATAATCTTTTAAAAATATGTACAATATACCAAACTATTTAAATAGACATTAGCATTTTCTGTTAAAGTACTGACATAGTATTTGCAACTATTTTTTAAATCATTTTTCTACTCTTGATCGTTTATAGTCAGAATTTCAGTCAAGTTTAGCACTATCCAAAAAAATCAGACAGGATGTGTTGCTTCACAAATAAGAAGCTACATGTAAGTCCTGAAGCACAAGGTTTAAGTAAAGGATTTCAGCAATGACTTATTAAGCAGATACTCATCATATTTCCTCTTGTGAGTTCTGTTATATAGTCCATATTCCTATGCTTAGAGCAGGGATTATTCTGCCTCATTGGCCTTAAACTACATCAGCCCTATAACCTCTACTTCCCCACAGGTTTCTGTGATCTCCCAATTCTGTCGCTGAAAGCTTTTCCAACAAAGTACACATTTATATTACAACCACACCCCATATGTCCTCCATGAACTCTTATTAATTCTCCAATACACATGCCATTTTATTGCTCTGTGAAGTCTTCCATGTTTGTTCCACGCATGCCTTCTCTGCTGGCCTCTGTGTATACCTCTATTATATCATATAGTTCTGTGCTTATCACGAATTTTTGATAATGCATTTCTGACAGTAAAGGAGAATAAAACAGACCCTCCAAAGAGTTTGGATGAATTCGAGCAAGGTGGCTTACCATCAGCATAAAATTTCTTCCTTAAAGATTAGTTTAATTTTATTTTAGATATAGGGGGTACATGTGCAGGTTTGTTATATGGAAATATTGCATGATGCTGAGGTTTGGAATATAGATCCCACCACCAGGTAGTGAGATGCTACCAGGTAGTGATACAGATGCTCCCACCAAGTAGTGAGCATAGTACGGGTTAAGTAGTTTTTCAACCCATGTTTCCCTCCGCCATTCGTCCTCTACTAGTCTGCAGTGTCTATTGTTCCCATGTTTATATGCATGTGTGTTCAATGTTCAGTTCCCACTTATAAGTGAGAACGTGTAGTATTTGCCTTTCTGTTCCTGCCTTAATTCACTTAGGAAAATGACCTCCAACTGCATCCATGTTGCTGCAAAGGACATGATTTCTTGAAATCACATGTTTTATCTGGTAAAAATACCTTAAAATATTTCATGCTATGCCATTATGTGTCCTTTTATTTTAAATTATTTGTCATTAATAAAATTGAAGTTTAAAATTATTTCTAATGTTCAGCCTTTGTTTTGTGTTCTCTTTGCATTAGCACTGTACACATTCAGTTTAAGAATCACCTTTTTAGATTCCCAACAAATGGAAAAGTGATATTTGTATAATATATATATTTTGTAAAACACAAAACAATATGCAGCAGAAAAATTATTGCACTAAGCACATGTATTAGAAAAGAAGGTTCTCAAGTAAATGACATCAGCTTCTACGTGTTTTTAATTATACTTTAAGTTCTGGGATACATGTGCAGAATGTGCAGGTTTGTTGCATAGACGTACACGTATCATGGTGGTTTGCTGTACCCATCAACCTGTCATCTACATTAGGTATTTCTCCTAATGCTATCCCTCCCCAACCCCCACCCCCCAACAGGCCCCAGTGTGTGATGTTCCCTCCCTGTGTCCATGTGTTCTCATTGACAACTCCCACTTACGAGGGAGAACATGCGGTGTTTGGTTTTCTCTTCCTCTGTTACTTGGCTGAGAAAGATGGTTTCCAGCTTCACCCAAGGACATGAAAACATCCTTTTTTATGGCTGCATAGTATTCTATGGTATATATGTGCCACATTTTCTTTAACCAGTCTATCATCGATGGGCATTTGGGTTGGTTCCAAGTTTTTGCTATTGTGAATAGTGCTGCAATAAACATATATGCACATCTGTCTTTATAGTAGAATGATTTATAATCCTTTGGGTATATACCCAGTAATGGAATTGCTGGGTCAAATAGTATTTCTGGTTCTAGATCCTTGAGAATCGCCACACTGTCTTCCACAATGGTTGCTAATTAAACTAAAGAGCTTCTGCACAGCAAAAGAAACTATCATCAGAGTGAACAGGCAACCTACAGAATGGGAGAAAATTTTTGCAATCTATTCATCTGAGAAAGGATTCTGGATTCTGTAGATCCAGAATCTACATGGAAGAAACCCCATCAAAAAGTGGGTGAAGGATATGAACAGACACTTCTCAAAAGAAGACATTTATGCTACCAACGAAAAAACAAACAAAAAAAGCTCCTCATCACTGGTCATTACAGAAATGCAAATCAAAACCACTATGAGATACCATCTCATGCCAGTTAGAATGGGGATCGTTAAGTAGTCAGGAAACAACAGGCGCTGGAGAGGATGTGGAGAAACAGAAATGCTTTTACACTGTTGGTGGGAGTATAAATTAGTTCAGCTTCTATTTTTAACAAAAAAAGAAGAGCAAATTAAACCCAGGGATAAAGGAAGAAAATAAACAATAAAGATCAAAAGAGGAATTAGTGAAAAAGAAAACAGAAATTTAGAAAATCAATGAAACTAAAGTTAGTTTTATTGAGATTAATAAGATAAACAACTAGCCAAGAAATGGAAAAAAAACAACAAAATATCAATATGAGCAATGACAGAGATGACATGACTATAGATTCTATGGATATTAAAATAATAACAATATTATGACAATAAATTTTAAAATTTAGATGAAATGGGTGAATCTTTTGAAGGACAGAAACTAACAAAAAGTCACTCATAAAAATAGAAAACCTGAATATCTTCATATCTATTAAAGAAATGTATTAATAATTAAATATCCTCTGAAAAAGCAAATACCAGGCCCCATGTAGAATCACTAATGAATTCTATCAAATATTTTGAAAAGAAATAATATTAATTCTTCAAGAACTTTAAGAGAAAATTTGAGAAGGGAAAATATCTTCCAAATCATTTTATGAGTCCAACATTAACCTAATACCAAAACCATGTAAAATATGACAAGAAAATAATACTATGGACCAGTAATCTTCATGAGTATGGATACAAAAAATTTTAACAAAACTTTAGCAAGTTAAATAAAACAATATTTAATAAAAACAATATGTTATAGCCCAATGGAGTTCAGTCTAGCAATGCCAGGTTAGTTTAACATTCAAAATCAATTAAATGTAATTCCTTATATTAATGAATTAATAAAAGACACAATCATCTCAATTTATGCAAAATATTTGTCAAAACCAACATCTATACATCTATTTATAATAAAAAGTTCTCAACAAAACTAAAAATAGAAGGAAATTTTCTCAACATGTAAAGGTTATCTATGATAAACTTACAGCTAACATCCGTCATACTTACTGGTGAAAGACTAAATTATTTTCCCTTAAGATTAGGAAAAAAGCAAGTGTGTCTGCTTACACCATTTCTATTCAACCTTGTACTGAATGTTCTAGCCAGTGCAGTGAGGCAAGAGAAAAAAACTAAAGACATTCAGATTGGAAAGGGGGAAGTAAAACTTTCCTTATTCTCTTATGAGAGAATCACTAATGTAGAAAACCTATGTGTTCTACAAACATTAGTTCTAGAATTAATAAGTAAGTTTAGCAAGCTTGCTGGATAAAAACCAATGTAAAAATATCACCAGTATTTTTATGAACTATAAATAAAAAAATAGGAAATTAAAATTTAAAACTCTTGCAGGAAGTCAGGGACCCTAAACGGAGGGACCAGCTGAAGCCATGGCAGAAGAACATAAATTGTGAAGATTTCATGGACATTTATTAGTTCCCCAAATTAATACTTTTATAATTTCTTATGCCTGTCTTTACTGCAGTCTCTGAACATAAATTGTGAAGATTTCACGGACACTTATCACTTCCCCAATCAATACCCTTGTGATTTCCTATGCCTGTCTTTACTTTAATCTCTTAATCCCGTCATCTTCGCAAGCTGAGGAGGATGGATGTCACCTCAGGACCCTGTGATGATTGTGTTAACTGCACAAATTGTTTGTAGAGCATGTGTGTTTGAACAATATGAAATCTGGGCACCTTGAAAAAAGAACAGGATAACAGCAATGTTCAGGGAACAAGGGAGATAACCTTAAACTCTGACTGCCGGTTAGCCGGGCGCAACAGAGCCATATTTCTCTTCTTTCAAAAGCAAATGGGAGAAATATCGCTGAATTCTTTTTCTCAGCAAGGAACATCCCTGAGAAAGAGAATGTGTCCCTGAGGGGAGGCCTCTGAACTGGCCGCTTTGGGGACGGCTGTCTTTTACGGTCATAGCAGAGGGATGAAATAAGCCCCATTCTCCTGTAGTGCTCCCAGGTTTATTAGGACGAGGAAATTCCCGCCTAATAAATTTTGGTCAGACCGGTTGTCTGCTCTCAAACCCTGTTTCCTGATAAGATGTTATCAATGACAATGCATGCCCGAAACTTCACTAGCAATTTTAATTTCACACTGGTCCTGTGGTCCTGTGATCTCGCCCTGTCTCCATTTACCTTGTGATATCTTATTACCTTGTGATATCTTATTACCTTGTGAAGCATGTAATCTCTGTGACCCACACCCTATTCATACACTCCCTCCCCTTTTGAAAATCCCTAATAAAAACTTGCTGGTTTTACAGCTCAGGGGGCATCGCGGAACCTGCCAACATGTGATGTCTGCCCCGGACACCCATCTTTAAAATTTCTCTCTTTTGTACTCTGTCCCTTTATTTCTCACACTGGCCAACACGTAGGGAAAATAGAAAAGAACCTATGTGAAATATCAGGGGCTGAATTTCCCCCGATAAAAACATATTATTTATGGTAACATTTAAGCACATGAACTATGGCACTAGCATGAAAATAGGCACATAGATCAATGAAACAGAATAGAGAACTCAAAAAGCCACATATCTACAGCCAACTGATCTTTGACAAAGTTGACAAAAACATACACTGGGAAAGGATGTCCTTTTCAATAAATGGTGCTGGAAAAACTGGATTTCCATATGCAGAAGAATAAAACTGGGCCCCTATCTCTCACCATATACAAAAATTGACTCAAGATGATTTAAATGTAAGAACTGAAAGTATTAAAATACTAGAAGAAAACAGGGAAAACTCTTCTGGACATTGGTCTAGATGAAGAATTCATAACTAAGAACTCAAAAGCACAAACAACAAAAACAAAAATAGACACATGGGATTTAAACTAGAAAGCTTCAGCACAGCAATAGAAATAATCAACAGAATGGACAAACAACCTAGGGAATGGGAGAAAATATTTGCCAAATACACGTCTGGCAAGGAACTGATATCCAGAATTTATAAGGAACTTAAATAACTCAACAATAACAACAACAAAATAAATAACCCCATTAAAAAGTTGGCAAAGGACATGTATAGATTTTTCAAAGTAAGGCATACAAATGGTCAAAAAGCATGTGAAATAATGAACAACTTCACTTATCATCAGAGAAATGCAAAGTAAAACTAACCATAATGGCTGTTATTAAAAAGTAAAACAAAATAACAGATGTTGGTGAGGATGTGGAGAAAAGAGAACACTCATAAACTGTTGGTGGGAATGTTAATTAGGGAATCCTCTATGGAAAGCAGTATGGAGATTTCTTAAAGAACTAAAAATAAAACTATCATTCAATCTTGCAATCCCATTACCAGGTATCTACCCAAAAGAAAACGAATCATTATTTTCAAAAGATAACTACACTTGTGTGTTTATCATGGCACTATCACAATAGCAAAGATATGGAGTCAACCTGTACCCATCAATGGATTAATAGATAAAGAAAATATAGTATACATATACATACATAGAATGAAATACTATTGCACCATTAAAAATGAAATTGTATCTTTCACAGCAACATGGATGGAATTGGTGGCCATTATCTTAAGTAAAATAACTCAGAAACAAATAACTCAGAAGTCAAATACTGCATGTTCTCACTTATAAGCGGGAGCTAAACTGTGTGTACACATGGATGCAAAGTGTGAAATAATAGACATTGGAAACTCAGGTGGGAGTGTGTGGGGGAGTGAGGGATGAGAAATTACTTAATGGGTACAATGTACACTATGGCTCCACCAAACACCCAGACTTCACCAATATGCCATATAACCTTGTAACCAAAAAATAAAACATATAAAATAATTAGGCAAAAGATGTATAATCCTTGTACACTTAAAAATACAAACACATTACTGAGATAAAATAAAAGCCTGAATGAGTGTAGAGATATCCTGTGTTTATGGATTGGAAGACTTAATATTGTTAAAATGTTAGTTCTCAAATTGATGTAGAAATTCAATACAATCCCAGTCAAGATCTCAGCAAGTCTTTTTGTAGAAATAGACAAGACAATTCTAAACTTCATATGGAAATGTGAAAGATGTAGAATATTCAAGCCAATTTGAAAAAGAATGAAGTTGAAGGAATTACATGGCCCTATTTCAAGACTTACTATAAATCTACAGCCATAATTATAGTGTGTTACTGGCATAAAGACAGACGTACTTATTAATGGAACAAAATTAAGTACAGAAATAGGCCTGCTATAAAAGGTCAATTGATTTTTTATAGAGATTCAAAGGCAGGTCAATGGGGAAAGGATAGTCTTTTCAAAAACAAATATACTGGAACATTTAAATATTCATATTCGAAAACAAGAATGAACAAAAGAAATAAGTCTCAATCAACACCACACATCATAGACAAAATTTAACTCAAAATGATCATAGGACTAACTGCAAGTGCTAAAACTATAAACTTCATAAAAGGAAAGATAGTGTAAATCTTTATGGCCTTGGACTAGGCAATGGTGCCTTAGATACAATAGCAAAAATATCATCTGTAAAATAACACTGATAAATTGGAGTTTATTAAAGTTAGGAACTTATGTTCTCAGGTAAGAAAAAGAAATGACAAGCCACTGACTTGGGTAAACATTTTTATTTCACATAATACTTAATTTGTATCCAAAATATGTAAAATAATCTCAAAATTCAATAATAACAAAATAAATAATACAATAAATAACAGACAAAATATTTAAACAGATTCAGCACCAAAGAAGATGTAATAAGCACATAAAAAATGAACAATTAACCATTGAAGATGTACAAATCAAGACCACACACTTATTCGAACAATAAAAATATAAAAATGTGTGCTGTGTGCTCATACTAAGTGTTGGTGAGGATGTGGAGGACCTGGAACTCTCATATATACTGCTGGTGAAAAAGTGAAATTATACAACTATTTTGGGTAAGAGTTCCATAGTTTCCTAGAAAGTTAAATATCCTAAAAAGTTAAATATGCATCTGTCTTATGATCCAGCCGTTCTACTCCTAGGTTTTTTACTCAAGAGAAATGAAAATGAATGTCTACACAAAGACTTGTACATGAATATTCATAGAAGCTTTTTGTATAATACCCGAAGGCTGGAAGCAAACCAAATGTCCATCAAAAGGGGATTGGATAAATAATTGTTGATCCATCCACACATGTAATATTACTCATCAGTAAAAAGGAATGCATTATTAATGCACATATCAACATCGAAGAATCTCAAAATAATTTTGCTGAGTGAAAGAAACTAGGCAAAAAAGAGTGTATATTCTGTGATTCCGTGTATGTAAAATTCTAGAAAATGCAAACTAACCTATATTAACAGATAGAATGTTTGCCTGGAGAGGGGATTTGTGGCAGGAGTGACACAAGAAAGCTTTGAAGGTGATGGATATGCTCAGTATCTTGATTGTGTTAACAATTTCACAGATACATAATTGTATCAAAACACTGAACTATACACTTTTAATAATGTGAAGTTTACTTTAATAAAGCTTTAAATACTCCATGAAAATGGTGCATACTATTTCATTTTATGTTAGTTATTTATAAGAACTAACATATTTTAAATTATTTTCTACTGGGTAAAAGTGATGCTCAAAATATTTTTCTACATTTAAGCCTGTGATTTTGTCTTCCCTTTGTAATACTGCTCCAGGCATCCAGTTTGAGAACCATATTCTTAATTCCCCTACTAATCACAAAGCAAGAATTCTGTCATAATACAAAGTGAACTTGAAGGCAGTGACTGGGTTTGTTTTACCTCTTTAGTCTTAGCTCCAAGCACAGTACCTGGATTAGTTGAATGAACTAGACTTTGATACACTGTCTCTTCTTTGTCTTACATTTGTCACATCGAATGACAATCATTCATTGATATTATAATGATATTACAGATACAGATATAAAATCAGAGGAAGTATTTTCCTCTTGGGGCTTATCTTCATTACATTACTTGCCTCATTCCCTCACCTGCAACGCTCTAACATACTTCCTCCAAAATTAGATATGGAAAAAGCTTGGATTATCTCAGATTGAACTCTCCTCTCTGACACTTAAAGCAATGTAGTCTAGAGTAGTTAACTTGGCATCTCCAAGTCTCAATTATTTCATTGTAAAGTGGAGAAAATAATGCCTATTTTTAGGGTTGTATATACAATTCATAAAATGAGGCTCACAAAATACCTGAGCCATAGTAAACAGCCAACCAGTGCTAACTTTCTTCCCCTTGGGTTCCCACTATACATAACTCCCACATTAAAATTTTTCCATCTAGTGCTTTATCTGTTTTGGACTCTGTCCTCCTGTAAGTGAGTGCTATATATTAGTAAACAAATGCCTAATAGTTAAGCAACTTTTTCCAGATAATGGAATCCTTGTTTAGAATTATAGGGTGGAGAAAATGCAACACTATAGCAGGCTTTTGTGGATATAGAGGTTGGAGAGGGGAAGATGAGAACATGTTTTTGTCTACCCTAGACATTACACCACATAGACTGATGTTCATTATACCTATGCTCAAAGCTGGCCTTGACTTCTGCACATATCTCATGCTCAAGGTCCTGCTTCTTGCCCTATAGCCTCTCACATCCAAAAAGCTATTTTTCTCCTATTAATATAGCTGAAACCTAAACCTTCTCATCCTTGAATAGAAACATATTTGCTAGACTAGTTCTACTGCAAAGAAATAACTTTTCTTAAGCTTAGTCTTGAATTTCTTGGCACATAAAGGCAGGTGTTCTGTTCCTTAAGAATTTATCATTTCACTTTTTCTGGAAGAAGCAATAAAGGAAGAAAATAAAGACTTTTTTTTTCTTTCTACCAGTAAGTTCAGAAGATACCACATGGAGTAGTATAAAACCCCCTAAAGGAGTAGTTGTTTAAAATGAGTAGATAAAAGGATTTTTCAGTCACTCTCACAATCCTAAAGCTCTGTTTAAGCCCATACCATGACAAACAGCTGAAACACTCGTAACGACCAATGTTTATTGACCATTCACTCTGTACCAATACTAAGAATTTTATATGTAATGACACATTTAATTCTCAAAATAACTTTCCAAATTAGATACTGTTATCATTCTCCTTTAACAGATAAGAAAATGACAGGATAACAAGGGCTGAAATATAAATCACATTAAATCATATTGCTAGGAAGAAGCAAGGCAAGGAATTGAGCCTGATTAAGAATCTACACCTTTAAACCCTATAGTTGAACAATATGCTTGATTAAAGTAAAATTTCATTTAATCAGAACTCCACTAACTGAAGAAGTTCTTAAGTAAATGTCTTTTCTTTTAAGGAGAAAGAAGTACATTGTAAAATTTAAGCTCATGTTGTAAACTTTGTTTAAATCAAAATTCCTAGAAAAAGAGCATATGATCCTTAGTCAACAAGCAATGAGTTAGTGGTAACTAGACTTTATTTATTAAGGGGATAAAATAGATATTGACACTTTAGAAAAATATCTACTAACAAAAGAGTAAAACAAACGAATTTTTGTTGTTGTTTCCAGCATATTAAATTAACAAGAACCACCCTTTCTTATGCAATCTGTTTAACTGAGGTTTTCCTGTATAATGCCACTTCTATATATCTAGATGTCAGATTCCAAGTAGGCAAAATATCTGGCTATCTGAGTATTTTCCAATATTTATCTGGAAGGAAAACATAGCAGACAACTTTTCTTCAGAAATAAGGTATAAACTTGATATACAATGAAACATTACCCGTACATGTGTTTTGTTTAATATATTAGATATAATTAAACATATAATGAATATATGATATATATTGAAATATATAGGAAAATATATATTTTTCAATATAAATATATATTTAAATATAGGAAAAAATATATATTCCTATATATATAATGAAACAAAACATAAGTAGAGATAACATATGATGTGATCACTATTGAATAGAGACTATCACTTGCTAATGCAACCTGCCACTTCAGAGATTAAAATTCTCTTAAACAGAAAAGAAAGATTATCGTTCATTGATCAAAATTCTAAAGCTCACATCAAATATTTATCAATATGCAGAGAAAGTTTTCATAAAAGAATGACTCAATGTGATGTAAAAGATAGTTTGATAAACACTATGAAATAATACAAGTATGGACACTTGAGTACTGAAGTATTTAAAAGCACTAAAATTGGACTGTTAAAGTCAAAATCCTTGATGAGGTGATTTCACAACTGGCATTTGAACTAATAAAAATATTATGGAAGGACAATATTATCAACTTGAAATGCATACACTTGCCTTCCCAAGACCCTTTCTGTCAATTATTTAAAGTACAGGCTAGTTTGTGGCAAAATATCTGCTGTATGTTCTGGAAAAGTGACTTGGCAAAGGACTAGGCAAGATATTTATCATAAAACACGTATACATGAACAAAGTCCACCTCTAAAATGATCTTATAAAATATCTCATCTAATGATTGTAAAAGCTTTCATTATATTAATATGTTGTCTTGGAAAATTCTTATAGATGCTCATCTCTGCATATAGTCCAGCTTCTGTTGGAAAACCACTGGCCACACTTTTCTTATCACGTATCAACTGATCAAGTATGCTCACACTATATTTACCTCTTTCTCTTCCTTTACATTTGTTTTCTTTCACATACTGTCTTTACTATATCCAAAAGTGGTAGTTTTCACAAAGATTTAGGATGAAGATCATCCACCTTCATTTTCTTCAGGTCATTCCTGAAGAAATTCTATCTACCAATTCTTCTATGTCATTTACTTCACTATATTCCTTTTAAATACATTTCTTTTGAATGGAGACATGCAAGCAACTCTTGTCATTTAAAAAATGAGAAAATGCTTGGTTGCATGGTCACAGAGATTTTCATGACAATCTAATTTAATCAACCTATATTTGAGTGCCTATTTTTTTTCCCAAGAAGGAGTTGATCATGCAGTAATTCAAAAACATTCATCTAATTTTTCTTTTACCTGCTCTAATTTCTACCAAACTGTTTAAAAATGTATTCTATTCTTCACTATCAAAAACCACTAGACTGCACACTTTAAATAGGTGAATGGTATGGCAATTATATGTCACTGAAGCAGTTGTTTAAAAATCTACTCTGTGAAAATTATTGCTATTTATTGAGCATTTCGCATATTTAGCATATGCTAAGTGTTTTGCATATGTTGAATCATTTAATGTGGCACTCATAACCTATGTATCAGTAGAGTTTTCTAAATCTATTTCCACAGATGAGCTGACATTTCAAAATATTAAGTTACTTTCTAAAGGAAACATAGCTGATAAGTAATGGATCCAGGATTCCACCTAGGTTTGTTTGACTCTAAGGCCCCTATTCGTTTCACATTATCAGGCTGCCTCTGTGCCTATCTATCTACTTAGCAGAAGTAAGCTAAACCTTACAATTTCTTACAGTTGCTTAGAGTTGAAGTTTATGAGCTTTTAAATGCTTCTTGTATAATACCCGAAGGCTGGAAGCAAACCAAATGTCCAATTCCTTAGATTCTAGATTTCTGCTTATGGCTAGGGACGTGAAGGAACAATAGTTAGAAAAGTCCTGATTTCCTTGGCTCTGGGAGATGGATTCCAATCCACTCTTCAAGAAGGGGTTTTCAACTCATACGGTTATACTCAGTAAGTATTTTTCACTCATGCCCCACAAATGGCAATGCAGACATATTTCTGTCTCTACTTTCTTGGAACTTGACATAAGCGTAGGATTTATTGGATGTCTTTTTTTTTATCTGAATGCTGCTTTTCTCATACTCAATAGGTTGATTAGTCTTGAAAAATATCTTCTTTTTCAAATTTTATTTTAATAGCTTTTGGGGGTACAGTGGTTTTTGGTTATATGGATAAGTTCTTTAGTGGTGGTTTCTGAAATTTTGGTGCACCTGTTACCCAAGCAGTGTACACTATAATCGATGTGTAGTCTTTAATCTCTCACCCACTTCCAACCCTTCTCCCTGAGTTCCCAATGGCCATTATATCATTCTTATGCTTCTGTGTCCTCATAGTTTAGCTTCCATTTATAAGTAAGAACATAGGATATTTGGTTTTCCATTCCTGAATTACTTCACTTAGAATAATGGTCTTCAACTCCATCCAGGCTGCTGCAAATGCCATAATCTTATTTCTTTTTATGACAGAGTGGTATTCCATGTTGTACTTATACCACATTTTCTTTGTCCACTCATTGTTTGATGGGCATTTAGGTTGGTTCCATATTTTTGCAATCGCAAATTGTGCTGCTATAAACATGCATGCGTAAGTGTCTTTTTCATATAATGACTTCTTTTCCTTCGGGTAGATACCCAGTGGTGGGATTGCTGGATCTAATGGTAGTTCTGCTTTTAGTTCTTAAAGGAACCTTCATACCATTTTCCACAGTGGTTGTACTAGTTTACATTCCCACCAGCAGTGTAAAAGTGTTCCATTTTCACCAAATCTATGACAGCATCTATTATTTTTTGTTCTTTAAATTATGGACTTGCAGGAGTACGTGGGATCTCACTGTGGTTTTAATTTGCATTTCCCTGATAATTAATGGTGTTGAGCACTTTTCATGTGTTTGTTGGCCATCTGTATATCTTCTTTTGAGAATTGTCTAATCATGTCCTTTGCCCACTTTTTGTTGGGATTATTTGTTTATTTCTTGCTGATTTGTTTGAGTCCCTTGTAGATTCTGGATATTAGTTCTTTGTCAGATCCATAGTTTGCGAATATTTTCTTCCATTCTGTAGGATGTCTGTTTATCTTTTTCTAAACACGCACATTATTTTGTTTTCAGCTAAGAATTCAGGATTCCTGAAGGATGGTATCTGATAGGGGGTTTGAGTAGATATCTAGGAAGGGGCTTTTCAACATTAAGACACTATGGTGGACACATGCCAATGATCTCTGATAGTGCACAGTCACCAAGCCAAACTACCATAACTTCTTACCTATGTACAAAAAGCAGGAAAAGTCAGGAGAATGCAAAGACTTCAAGTCAAATGTATGATTGCCTCTAGGCATGGTAGCAACAATAAAGACATAGAAAATCAAATACCCTAAAATACCCTGACTTGATCATTTCACATTCTATGCATGTAATAAAATACCACATGTCCCATAACAATTTATACATTATAATAAATAAATATAATTAAAAATAATGTTTCTTTTTTGTGGCTATGAAAATGTCTTTATTCTATTTAACAAATAATAAGATAATTACACACTTTTAACAATGATTTTATATTTGGTCACTTTATCTCCTAATTAATTGCCATAGAGAGGCTTTTTTTAATTTTATTTTTTATTTTTGTTTTTATATACTTTAAGTTCTGGGGTACTGTGCAGAACATACAGGTTACATAGGTATACATGTGCCATGGTGTGTTGCTGCACTTATCAACCCATCATCTAGGTTTTAAGGTGTGCATGCATTAGGTATTTGTCCTAATGCTCTCCCTCCCCTTGCACCCCACCCCCTGACAGGCCACAGTGTGTGATGTTCCCCTCCCTGTGTCCAGGTGTTCTCATTGTTCAATTCCCATTTATGAGTGAGAACATGTGGTGTTTGGTTTTCTGTTCCTGTGTGAGTTTGCTGAGAATGATGGTTTCCAGCTTCATCCATGTCCCTGCAAAGGTCATGAACACATCTTTTTTTATGGCTGCGTAGTATTCTATAGTGTATATGTGCCACATTTTCTTTATCCAGTCTATCATTGATGGGTATCTGGGTTGGTTCCGATATTTTGCTATTGTAAATAGTGCTGCAATAAGCATACGTGTGCATGTGTCTTTATAGTAGAATGATTTATAATCCTTTGGGTATATACCCAGTAATGGGATTGCTGGGTCAGATGGTATTTCTGGTTCTAGACCCTTGAGAAATAACCACACTGTCTTCCACAATGGTTGAATTAATTTACACTACCACCAACAGTGTAAAAGTGTTCCTATTTCTCCACATCCTTGCTAGCATCTGTTGTTTCCTAATTTTTTAATAATTGCCATTCAAACTGGCATGAGATGGAATCTCATTGTGGTTTTGATTTGCATTTCTCTAATGACCAGTGATGATGAGTTTTTTTCATATGTTTCTTGGCCACATAAATGTCTTCTTTTGAGACATTTCATATCCTTTCTGTTCATATGTCTGTTCATATCCTTTGCCCACTTTTTGATGAGGTTTTTTTTTGTAAATTCCTTTAAGTTCCTTGTAGATTCTGGATATTAGACCTTTGTCAGATAGGTAGATTGAAAAAATTTCTATCACTCTGTATGTTGCCTGATCACTCTAATGATACTTTCTTTTGCTGTGCAGAAGCTCTTTAGTTTGATTAAATCCCATTTGTCTATTTTGGCGTTTTTTGCAATTGCTTTCAGTGTTTTAGTCATGAAGTCTTTGCCCATGTCAATGTCCTGAATGGTATTGCCTAGGTTTTCTTCTGCGGTTTTTATGGTTTTGGGTTTTACATTTAAGTTTTTAATCCATCTTGAGTTAATTTTTGCATAAGGTGTAAGGAAGGGGTCCAGTTTCAGTTTTCTGCATATGGCTAGCCAGTTCTCCTAGCACCATTTAATAATGCGGAATCCTTTCCCCATTGCTTGTTTTTGTCAGGTTTGTCAAAGATCAGATTGTTGTAGATGTGCGGTGTTATTTCCGAGGTCTTTGTTCTGTTCCATTGGTCTATGTATCAGTTTTGGTACCAGTACCATGCTGTTTTTGTTACTGTAGCCTTATTGTATAGTTTGAAGTCAGGTAGTATGGTACCACCAGTTTTGTTCTTTTTGCTTAGGATTGTCTTGGCTATATGGGCTCTTTTCTGGTTCCGTATAAAATTTAAACTAGTTTTTTTCTAATTCTGCAAAGGAAGACAGTGGTAGCTTAATGGAAACATCATTGAATCTATAAATTATTTTGGGCAGTATGGCCATTTTCACGATATTGATTCTTCCTATCCATGAGCATGGAACGTTTTTCCATTTGTTTATGTCCTCTCTTATTTCCTTGAGCAGTGGTTTGTAGTTTTCCTTGAAGAGGCCCTTCATGTCCCTTGTAAGTTGTATTCCTAGGTATGTTATTCTCTTTGCAGCAATTGTGAATGGGAGTTCACTCTTTATTTGGCTCTCTGCTTGTCTTTTGGTGTATAGAAAAACCTGTGATTTCTGTACATTGATTTTGTATCCTGAGACTTTGCTGAAATTGCTTATCAGTTTGAGGAGTTTTTGAGCTGAGATGAAGGGGTTTTCTAAATATACAATCATATCATCTCCAAACAGAGACAATTCGACTTCCTCTCTTCCTATTTGAATACCCTTTTATTGCTTTCTCTTACCTGACTGCCTTGGCCAGAACTTCCAATGCTATGTTAAATAGGAGTGGTAAGAGAGGGCATCCTTGTCTTGTGCTGGTTTTCAAAAAGAATGCTTCTAGATTTGGCCCTTTCAGTATGATATTGGCTATGGGTTTGTCATAAATAGCTCTTATTATTGTGAGACATATTCCATCAGTACCTAGTTTATTGAGAGTTTTTAGCATGAAAGGATGTTGAATTTTATCAAAGGACTTTTCTGCATCTATTAAGATAATCATGTGGTTTTTGTCTTTGGTTCTGTTTATGTGATGGATTATGTTTATTGATTTGCATATGTTGAACCAGCCTTGCATCCCAGGGATGAAGCTGACTTGATCGTGGTGGATAAGATTTTTGATGTGCTCCTGATTGGGTTGCCAGTATTTTTTTTTGAGGAATTCTGCATCGATGTTCATCAGGGATATTGGCCTGAAATACTCTTTTTTTGTTGTGTTTCTGCCAGGTTTTGGTATTAGGATGATGCTGGCCTCATAAACTGAGTTAGGGAGGAGTCCTTCTTTTTCTGTTGTTTGGAATAGTTTCAGAAGGAATTGTATCAGCTCCTCTTTGTACCTCTGGTAGAATCTGACTGTGAATCCATCTGGTCCTAGTCTTTTTTTGGTTGGTAGGCTATTAATTTTTGCCTCAATTTCAGAACTTGTTATTGGTCTATTCAAGGATTCAACTTCTTCCCGGTTTAGTCTTGGGAGGGTGTATGTGTCCAGGAATATATTCATTTCTTCTAGATTTTCTAGTTTATTTGCGTAGAGGTGTTTATAGTATTCTCTGTTGGTAGTTTGTGTTTCTATGGGATCAGTGATAATATCTCCTTTATCATTTTTTATTGTGCCTATTTGATTCTTCTCTCTTTTCTTCTTTATTAGTCTGGCTAGTGGTATATCTATTTTGTTATTCTTTTCAAAAAAAACAGTTCCTGGATTCACAGATTTTTTGAAGGGTTTTTCGAGTATCTCCTTCAGTTCTGCTCTGATCTTAGTTATTTCTTGTCTTCTGCTAGCTTTTGAAGTTAGTTGCTCTTGCTTCTCTAGTTCTTTTAATTGTGATGTTAGGGTGTTGATTTTAGATCTTTCCATCTTTCTGACGTGGGCATTTAGCGCTATAAATTTCCCTCTTAACCCTGCTTTAGTTGTCTCCCAGCAATTCTGGTACGTTGTCTCTTTGTTCTCTTTGGTTTCAAAGAACTTCTTTATTTATGCCTTAACTTTGTTATTTACCCAGTAGTTATTCAGGAGCAGGTTGTTCTGTTTCCATGTAGTTGTGCAGTTTTGAGTGAGTTTCTTAATCCTGAGTTCTAATTTGATCACACTGTGGTCTGAGAGACTGTTTGTTATGATTTCCATTCTCTTGCATTTGCTGAGGAGTGTTTTACTTCCAATTATGTGGTTGATTTTAGAATAAGTGCTACGTAGCACTGAGAAGAATGTATTTTCTGTTGATTTGGCATGGAGAGTTCTGTAGACGTCTATTAGGTCTGCTTGGTCTAGAGCTGAGTTAAAGTTCTGAATGTCGTTGTTAATTTTCTGTCTTGTTGATCTGTCTAAAATTGACAGTGGAATGTTAAAGTCTCCCACTATTATTTTGTAGGAGTCTAAGTCACTTTGTAGGTCTCTAAGAACTTGTTTTATGAATCTGGGTGCTCCCGCATTGGGTGCATATATATATTTAGGATAGTTAGCTCTTCTTGTTGCATTGATCCTTTACCATTATGTAATGCCTTTCTTTGTCTTTTTTGATTTTTGTTGGTTTAAAGTCTGTTTTATCAGAGACTAGGATTGCAACCCCTACTTTTTTTGCTTTCCATTTGCTTGGTTAATATTCCTCCATCCCTTTATTTTGAGCCAATGTCTGTCTTTGCACATGAGATGGGTCTCCTGAATACAGCACACCGATGGGTCCTGTCTATTTATCCAATTTGCCAGTCTGTGTCTTAACTGGGGCATTTAGCCCATTTAGTTTTAAGGTTAATATTGTTATGTGTAAATTTGATCCTGTAATAATGATGCTAAATGGTTATTTTGCACATTACTTGATGTAGTTTCTTGATAGTGTCATTTGTCTTTATACTTTGGTGTGTTTTTGCAGTGGCTGGTACCGGTCTTTCCTTTCCGTATTTAATGCTTCCTTCAGGAGCTCTTGTAAGGCAGACCTGGTGGTGAAAAAATCCCTCAGCATTTGCTTGTCTGGAAAGGATTTTGTTTCTCCTTCACTTATGAAGTTTAGTTTGACTGGATATTAAATTCTGGGTTGAAAATTCTTTTTTTTTCTTTTTTTTCCTTTTTTTATTATTATTATACTTTAAGTTTTAGGGTACATGTGCACAATGTGCAGGTTAGTTACATATGTATACATGTGCCATGCTGGTGTGCTGCACCCATTAACTCGTCATTTAGCATTAGGTATATCTCCTAATGCTATCCCCTCCCCCTCTCCCCACCCCACAACAGTCCCCAGAGTGCGATGTTCCCCTTCCTGTGTCCATGGGTTCTCATTGTTCAATTCCCATCTATGAGTGAGAACATGCGGTGTTTGGTTTTTTGTCCTTGTGATAGTTTACTGAGAATGATGATTTCCAATTTCATCCACGTCCCTACAAAGGACATGAACGAAGCATTCCCTTTGAAAACTGGCACAAGACAGGGATGCCCTCTCTCACCACTCCTATTCAACATAGTGTTGGAAGTTCTGGCCAGGGCAATTAGGCAGGAGAAGGAAATAAAGGGTATTCGATTAGGAAAAGAGGAAGTCAAATTGTCCCTGTTTGCAGATGACATGATTGTATATCTAGAAAACCCCATCGTCTCAGCCCAAAATCTCAAGCTGATAAGCAACTTCAGCAAAGTCTCAGGATACAAAATCAATGTACAAAAATCACAAGCATTCTTATACACCAATAACAGACAAACAGAGAGCCAAATCATGAGTGAACTCCCATTCACAATTGCTTCAAAGACAATAAAGTACTTAGGAATCCAACTTACAAGGGATGTGAAGGACCTCTTCAAGGAGAACTACAAACCACTGCTCAATGAAATAGAAGAGGATACAAACAAATGGAAGAACATTCCATGCTCATGGGTAGGAAGAATCAATATCGTGAAAGTGGCCATACTGCCCAAGGTAATTTATAGATTCAATGCCATCCCCATCAAGCTACCAATGACTTTCTTCACAGAATTGGAAAAAACTACTTTAAAGTTCATATGGAACCAAAAAAGAGCCCACATAGCCAAGTCAATCCTAAGCCAAAAGAACAAAGCTGGAGGCATCACTCTACCTGACTTCAAACTATACTACAAGGCTACAGTAACCAAAACAGCATGGTACTGGTACCAAAACAGAGATATAGATCAATGGAACAGAACAGAGCCCTCAGAAATAATGCCGCATATCTACAACTATCTGATCTTTGACAAACCTGAGAAAAACAAGCAATGGGGAAAGGATTCCCTATTTAATAAATGGTGCTGGGAAAACTGGCTAGCCATATGTAGAAAGCTGAAACTGGATCCCTTCCTTACACCTTATACAAAAATTAATTCAAGATGGATTAAGCACTTAAACATTAGACCTAAAACCATAAAAACCCTAGAAGAAAACCTAGGGAATACCATTGAGGACATAGGCATGGGCAAGGACTTCATGTCTAAAACACCAAAAGCAATGGCAACAAAAGCCAAAATTGACAAATGGGATCTAATTAAACTAAGGAGCTTCTGCACAGCAAAAGAAACTTCCATCAGAGTGAACAGGCAACTCACAAAATGGGAGAAAATTTTCGCAACCTACTCATCTGACAAAGGGCTAATATCCAGAATCTACAATGAACTCAAACACATTTACAAGAGAAAAACAAACAACCCCATCAAAAAGTGGGCAAAGGACATGAAAGACACTTCTCAAAAGAAGACATTTATGCAGCCAAAAGACACATGAAAAAATGCTCACCATCACTGGCCATCAGAGAAATGCAAATCAAAACCACTATGAGATACCATCTCACAGCAGTTAGAATGGCAATCATTAAAAAGTCAGGAAACAGCAGGTGCTGGAGAGGATATGGAGAAATAGGAACACTTTTACACTGTTGGTGGGACTATAAACTAGTTCAACCCTTGTGGAAGTCAGTGTGGCAATTCCTCAGGGATCTAGAACTAGAAATACCATTTGACCCAGCCATCCCATTACTGGGTATATACCCAAAGGACTATAAATCATGCTGCTATAAAGACACATGCACACGTATGTTTATTGTGGCACTATTCACAATAGCAAAGACTTGGAACCAACCCAAATGTCCAACAATGATAGACTGGATTAAGAAAATGTGGCACGTATACACCATGGAATACTATGCAGCCATAAAAAATGAAAATTCTTTCCTTTAAGAATGTTGAATATTGGACCCCACTCTCTTCTGGCTTGCAGAGTTTCTGCAGAGAGCTCTGCTGTTAGTCTGATGTGCTTCCCTTTGTAGGTAACCTGATCTTTCTCTCTAGCTGCCATTAACATTTTTTTATTCTTTTCAACGTTGGAGAATCTGACGATTATCTGTCTTGGAGTTGCTCTTCTTGAGGAGTATCTTTTTGGTGTTCTCTCTGTTTCCTGAATTTGAATGTTGGCCTGTCTTGCTAGGTTGGGGAAGTTATCCTGGATAATATCCTGAAGTGTGTTTTCCAACTTGGTTCCATTCTCCCTGTCACTTTCAGGTACACCAATCAATCATAAGTTTTGTGTTTTCACATAGTCCCGTATTTCTTGGAAGCTTTGTTTGTTCCTGAAACAAATAGTTACTTTCTAATTTTACTTTCAAATTAAAGCCAGTTTCAAATATATAAATGCTGCTGCCACACTAATTAAAACCAAGCATTTTATCTTACTTAAGCTACCATTACAGTTTCCTACCTGGACTCACTGTTCTTTCTCTTGGTCCTCTACCATTCATTCTTCTCAGAGAATTAACCACAGTTAGAACATTTTCTTGGATATCTAACAGAAACTAGTTCAAAGCAGGACTCTTGATTTTGACTTCCCTTCATCCTGTTTCTTCTACAGTGTTCTCCATCTCAGAAAATGCCACTATTATGTACATTTGCTAATACCAGAAATATGGATGTTATATACTACCACCTAGCATCTGATTCATTAATAAGTTAAGGAGATTTTACTCTAAAAAATATATTCAGAATTCAACTACTTGTCTCTACCTCCACCACTATCTCCTTAATCTAGGCAACCATCATCTCTCATATTAACCATGGCAATAACCTTCTAACAGGTCTCAGTGTTCCATTTACACACCCCTGCACACAGTCTATAGTAGTCAGTGATATTTTTTGAACTTAGATTATTGTCCTCCCATGATTAAAAGTGTTTGAAGAGCAGCCATTGCCATTAGATAATATTAAACACAAACTCTTATTGTCATCTTCTGGGCCCTATATGATCTAGTCCCTATCTACTTCTCAAAATCAATCTCAAACTTCTCATTCTCCCACTTACTACACTCCAGGAACATTAAAATATTGACTGCTGTTAGAACAACAAGCATCCAATGTGCTTCAGGAACTTTTATATTCTATCCTACCTGACTGGCATGTTCATACCCCAGTTCTGGCATTACTAGCTCTTTTTCATCCATTTGGTTTCACCTTACATGAAATCTTCTCAGAGATTTCCCTGATCACTCTAAGTAGCATTTTCTACTATTGCCAGTTTGTTGAAGCACGTGTTACTCTCACTACTAAAAATTCACAATTAGTTGGGGGATTATTTGATTAAAATCTCTCCCTCCAACGTCTTTTACATACCTCCTACACACATACTACAGTGTAATTGCCATGACTCTCTGGTTCACCATTACATCCCCAGTTTTTAGCCCAGAGCCTAGAACAAAGTAGGTCTTCAATACCTATTTGCTGAAGTAAAGACACTGCCAACTTATTTAGTCTACCACAGAAAAAATGTACCCTGATGAGGCTGCGGGGAAAGAAAAAGGGAGAATAGAAGGTCCAGAAAAGAAACCTTTGTAAAATTATCCACCTGAGCATCCAGAAATTGTTTCCTCCGGGAGGACACGATCTTACTCATCAACTTCCTCAGGTGTCAGTAATCTTATAGGACTTCCAGAGTGTTACTTCTAAGTAATTCAAGCCAAGAACGCACAACTGATTCTATATAAGAAGATGTAGTTGAAACTTATCCAACTCGTATTTTTGCAACACATTTATTTATCCTCTAATTTCCCTTTATTTTTATAAGACACACTGACTCTTAGGAAGAAAACTCAAGAAACAGCAGGTCTAAATTATAGACACAGCTGAGGATGTAGGCTTGTATCCATAAAACAAGGTTTCAACATTCCAAAGGTTCCTGGACCACAAGACAATTGAACATCAATCACCAAATCAAGTTGCACTATTATTTGCTGAAATTCAGGGAATAAAGATGATTTTGTAATTCAGAATAAGAGACGTATCTGCATCACTGAAATGCCTCAATTATAGACTCATTTCATGTATATATATATATATAGTTACTTTTAGTGTCTCTAATAACATGATAAATAGACAAGAGTTATCTATAATAATACTCCAAACCTCATTGATATTTGAGTGAAGTGAGCAGGAGCCAGATCAAAGTGTGCCTTATATGTCAGGCTCAAAACTTAAATTATTTTCTGAAACAATGTAGGACATTACTGAAGGGTTTTTTTTTTTTTTTTTTTTTTGAGACGGAGTCTCGCTCTGTCGCCCAGGCTGGAGTGCAGTGGCGCGATCTCGGCTCACTGCAAGCTCCGCCTCCTGGGTTCACGCCATTCTCCTGCCTCAGCCTCCCGAGTAGCTGGGACTACAGGCGCCCGCCACCACGCCCGGCTAATTTTTAGTATTTTTAGTAGAGACGGGGTTTCACCGTGTTAGCCAGGATGGTCTCGATCTCCTGACCTCGTGATCCACCCACCTCGGCCTCCCAAAGTGCTGGGATTACAGGCGTGAGCCACCGCGCCCGGCCACTGAAGGGTTTTAAGTAGAGAAGCAATGAGATGAAATTTTAGATCATATTTTCTATAAAGCTCAATTTGGGAGCAATGAGAAAGGTGGATTGCAGAGGGCAGAACAATAGCAAAGAGACTATTCCAAAATTCATGTTGAAAAATAATGAACACCTGAAACTGTGCTAGTAAGAATGGAGAAAAGGGGATAAATTTGAGCAATAATTAGGATGTAGAATCAATTAAACCTCCACAGTAAGGGGGTTGGATGTAAGAGATAAGAAAAGAAGACAAGTAGAAGGTCGCTTCTAGGTGTCTCATTTGAGGAAGCAGGTGGATGGCAAGGCCATTTCTCCACACTTGAAGGCCACAGGAGGAGGAGATTTGGGTACAAAGATCATTCTGGATATGTGAAATGGCTGGAAATATAAAAAAGAAAATGTTTCATTCTACTTTGTGTTTTAATTCTACCCTTCTAACTTTCACCCATGGATGTATAGGATTATAGTCTTGCACAAAGTACAATACAGAGCCAGACACTGGGCAGGTTCTCAAATATAGTTGTTGACTTGATTTGCACACTCCATAACTCAGGCTACCTACAACAGCAACCTGGGCAAGGAGAACGGGAAGGAAGAAGATGTTCTTCTAGCCTAATGGAGCAGGGCTGAAGTCTGCAAATTATCCCTCCTGTCAGCTAAGTTCCTTGAGCTTCTGAGCAGCTGCCTGGAGAGAAGGTGGGACTATACCATTTGCAGAGGCGTCTTGGTTGTCATGACTGCGAATTGTGCTGCAGCAAAGCTGCCTTTCCTAAACTCACTCACTTGTTTCCTTCTCTGGAGCTGTACTATGGCCAAGACACATCTGTGGCCCTGAAAGAAAAATAAGTGGAACTAGCTATTTCTTCACTGGAAATTTAAATAATAGGCAAAGCAGCTCTTCAATGCTGTACCCAATTACAGCACAGCCCAATCAGCTGCCATTTGTTGGAGTAAATGGACTATTTAGGGTAAATTTTAAAATAGGGCTTGCATATCCTACTAAGATGATTTTTACCGTACAATAGTGCCATACTGTTGCTGTATTTAAAGTACTCATTTTGAGTGTGTGGAGACTGTGACAGCAACTTAGAAAATCGTTTCCACTTGCCACTTTATCATACATCCTTCAGAAGGATGCATGCCCCTTTTGCTCTCTGAACAGGCAAACAGATTCACCTATGAACAGTTAGCCTGATTTTTCACACTTTATACCCCATCAGAAGCATACATTGCCTAGGTCAGCTTCATCCTCACAGCCATTCCAGAATTCTTGACACTAGAGGTGGTCTTTACACAAAGAACAGATGTACTTTATTGACTTGGCCTTGAGACCCAAAAGATGGCTTTGGAGCCACGATGTGAAACTGCAAGGAATGAAAACCCCAGCAGAAGAAAGGAAATGTCTATTTTGGAATAGTTGGGCAATTTTAAATTCCTATGAGCTGTATGTTTACCTAGGCAGAATTGAGTCTCACTTATAGAATCCGAAAAGCTGTAGATCAGGCTATAAGCCTTGGAGCAGGGCTCTTGTCCTTGCTCTGATGTTCACTAGTTGTGCACTCTTGGGCTGGCTACTTTATCTCTTTAGATCTCATTTTTCCCACCTGAAAAGTTATGGAGCAGGAAATGATGGTCTCCATGTTTTTCCTAGAAAAAAACATATTCTAAACCTAATCACATGCCTAGGCAGATGCCTACTTAATAGGTTAATAGTCCTAACCAAAACCTAATCTGCCCCCAATTAAATTTTATGTCAGTTTCCCACTGTTTTTGCAATTACTATTATTACAATAATCCTCTAAATGAAGGTAGTGTCTCCATTAGGTTCTCAACAAATTATAAACATGTATATCTCTAAGGATCTGCTCAGAGACAAAGATCCTAAGAAAATGGAACCCAGGACAAATACATTCTACGTATATACTCTCCAGTGGTTTCAGAGCAGGGGCCCAGGAACCTGCCATGCATCAGTTGAAATCTGAATGTCAACTCTGCTAGTTACTTGATATGGGAATCTTTAAAAGTAATTAAACCACTCTGTCTCAGTTTCATCATCTGTAAAATTAAGATAATAATAGTAATTGCCTTATTTGGTTGTGAGCTCATGAGATAATGCATATAAAACTTTCTACTTGGTACAGTGCCTTCACATAGGAAGTACTCAACAAGTGTTAGCTATTATTTTTTTAATGGCATTGAGCAGAATTGAAGAAGGATTACATTACATACAGACAAGTGTCAATGTAAAATGTTATATTAAATTATCATTCATAGTATGATCTCTGAATGGCATATATGGAAAGACCTGCTGGCTGCAATATTGGACATCTCCATTTCCCAGCCTTGAAAAACAAGAGAAACTTAGTAGTTTTTACTTCTCACTTGCTCTGTATATCTTTAATAATTTCAGCTTTTACTTCAGATTCAGGGGGTACATGTGCAGATTTGTTAGATGGGCATATGGTGTTTTGCTGAAGTTTGGGATACAAATAATCCCATCACCCATATAGTAAGCTTAGTAGGCAACAGTTAGGTCTTCAACTTTTGCCCCCTTCCACTTTCCCCTCTCTAATAACCCCCATTGTTTATTGTTCCCAACTTTATATATTATGAGTACACAATGTTTAGTTCTCACTTATAAATGGGAACATGCAATATTTGGTTTTTAATTCCTGCATTAATTTACTTAGGATAATAACCTCCAGCTGCATCCATGCTGCTGCAAAAGTCATGATTTTGGGTTTTTTTTGGCTGCATAATATTCCATGGTGTATATATACCACATTTTCTTTATCCAATGCACCATCGATGGACACCTAGGTTGATTCCATATCTTTGCTACTTTGAATAGTGCTGCAATGAACATATGAGTGCATGTGTCTTTTCGGTAGAATAATTTATTTTCTTTTGGATATATACCGAATAATGGGATTGCTAGGTCAAATGGTAGTTCTGTTTTAAGTTGTTTGACAAATCTTCAAACTGTTTCTCACAATTGCTGAACTAATTGACATTCCTACCAACAGTGTATAAGTTCTGCGGCTTCCTCAGCATTTGTTGTTTTTTGACTTTTTAATAATAGCCATTCTGAGTGGTATGACATGGTATTTCATTGTGGTTTTGAGTTGTAGGTCTCTGATGATTAGCAACGTTGAGCGCTTGTACAGATATTTGTTGTCTGCTTGTATGTCTTCCTTTGAGAAGTACCTGTTTATGTATTTTATCGACTTTTTAATGGGGCTGTTTGTTTTTTGCTTCTTCAATTGTTTAAGTTCCTTATA
Source organism: Gorilla gorilla gorilla (assembly GCF_029281585.2). Classification (NCBI taxonomy): domain Eukaryota; kingdom Metazoa; phylum Chordata; class Mammalia; order Primates; family Hominidae; genus Gorilla; species Gorilla gorilla. Next base: position 134,148,501 of record NC_073247.2, read on the forward strand.
GATTCTGGACACTAGACCTTTGTAGGATACATAGTTTGCAAATATTTTCTTCCATTCTGTAGGTTGTCTGTTTACTCTGCTGATAGTTTCTTTTGCAGTGCAGAAGCTCTTTAGTTTAATTAGATCCTAATTGTCAATATTTGTTTAGTTGCAGTTGCTTTTGAGGACTTAATCATAAATTATTTCCCAAGGCGAATATCCAGAATGATGTTTCTTAGGTTTTTTCCTAGGGTTCTTATAGTTTGAGGTCTTACATTTAAATCATTAATCCATTTTGAGTTAATTTTTTAGTATGATGAATGGTAGGAGTACAGATCCATTCTTTTGCATATAGCTAGCTACCTATCCCATTTATTGAATAGGGAGTCTTTTCCCCATTGCTTATTTTTGTAGAATTTGTTAAAGATCAGATGGCTGTAGGCGTGTTGCTTTATTTATGGGTTATCTATTCTGTTCCATCGTTCTATGTGTCTGTTTTTTTAACTATACTAGGCCGTTTTGGTTATTGTAGCCTTATACTATAGTTTGAAGTGAGCTAATGTGAAGCTTCCAGCTTTATTATTTTTGCTTAGGATTACTTTCACCATTCAGGCTCTTTTTTATTTAGTATGAATTTTAGAGTCATTTTTTTTCTAATTCTGTGAAAAATGATGTTGGTTGTTTGATAAACATACTGTTGAATCTGTAGATTGCTTTGGGCAGTATGGCCATTTTAATGATATTGATTATTTCTTTCCATGAGCATGAAATGTTTTTCCATTTGTTTGTGTCACCTCTGATTTCTTTCGGCAGTATTTTGCAATTCTTGTTGTAGAGATCTACATACCTACTATGTACTCAGAAAAATTATAAATTAAAATAAATAAATAAGAGATCTTTCACCTCCTCAGCTGTATTCCTGGGTGTCTCATTTTTGTGTGTGTATATGGCTATTGTGAATGGGATAAATTACATTCTCGATTCAGCTCTCAGATTGAAACTTATTGGTGTATAGAAATGCTACTGATTTTTTATGTATGATTATAAACTACACTATATCTATTGACTTTCCTTTTCACTTTCTATAACGAGAATGAGAGGTAACAGAACTCTCACCATCACCCCTCCTCCACTCTATTCCTATCAAGATATCAGATCTCATACTAGGCTATCTAGTCTGGCTAGTTTTCTGCCCTATTCTTTTTTACTCAGCATATTTCACTAGAATCTCTGCTCAGTAAAAACAGTCAGTGGGGTCACATAAGCATACTATTTCCTCTAGTACCTTCTCTAAAAAATGTAAAAGTGGAGGCTATCTCTAAATGAAGATGGGAACCCTGGTGACCAGACTTCCTTAAGAGGTATAAAAAAAAATCAGCTGGTTTGAAGTGCTTTACTTTAGCCAACTAAACGGAAACTCATTTGATATGAAGGGGTCATTGATATGGTTAGGAGGAGAGATTTTCCCTTAAATTTAAATGACATAATTCAGGTTCATTTTACACTCTAATAGTCAATATTTTAAAAAGTGTACGTTAAAAAATATTCATACACAGCTTTTAAACACATTTTAGGTATAGTTCTAATTGTGACAATATGCATTCTATTGTTTGTAGAATGCCTACACATTAACATTGTCTTGAGCTTTTATTGAGGAAATCAATAACATTTTGACATGTCAGAAATCACAGGTATTTAAGCTGTTTTTTAAAAATAACTATACATTGCTTCTATTCTATTTTAATTACCCAGAGCAAAGAACATTAGCCTAGAATGTTCTAATTGCATAGCTTCTTGTGAAACTAAAGCAGTCAATCATTGTGTTGTTGCAGAAAAAAAAAAAGTGTTACGACTTGGGAAAGCCAAGTTTAAGTTTTTCATGGTACACATTTTTGAATTATTTTTCTTCATGTTGTTTTAGATAGCAATTTGTTTTAAACAGTATTGCCCACTGTGGACTGCAGCATGGGTTTTGAATGTCAGACTGTTTGACTCTGGATTAATTCTCTCATTTGGTGATAACTCATTTCCTGCCTCTTTAGCCAGCATTTTAAAATATCTTCATTTGGCTTTCTATTGAAGAAGGTGGGAGGGTTAAGAGAGAGCTCAAAGAAAGAGAGCTCCTTAAGAAAAAGGGTTGCTAGAGGGGGAGAAAAGAAATAAAAGATTTAAGCCAAGATAAGAAATTGAGGTGCTCTAAAAATAAGAGGCAAAACATTCAATTTTTTTCTGGTCTACAGAAAATCGACCAAAACATAAAATGACATTATTTGAGTCTAGGCAGGAAGGAAGATTATCAGAAGTGCCACTTGTAGTTGTATGTTCATTAGTAAGAAATGGATCTGCTATATTCAGTTGAAAATTTGCAGCTCCCCTGGGGATGAGACTTCAGATACATGCTAATCATTTGCCTGAGCCCTTAAAAGAATTCTCAGGGCACCTTTCCTTCAGGGTTTGCACATACCTCAAATACCCTATACTTTGAAACAGATACCGAATTTCCTCTAGCTTATAATTACAGGAAATAGCCACCTGCTTAACTTCAGTGTCTTTGCCACAAAGTGAGGTTATTTTAATAAATAAATATGTTAAATAATATATACTTTTAGAAGACTATAGACACAAGCCTCATTTACAAAAGAAATCTTAGTTTAAGGACCTTGGGACTAGGACAGTGGTGAAGTGATTCATGGATGCTAATTCCTACAACCTAGAAAGCAATCTGACTGGATAAGGCATTAGACTAGAATATAGAATTGTTATTCGTCAATTAGAAAATAGTAAAAAAAAAACAAAAGAGAGAGAGAGGGAGAAATTAACAATACAATTTACAGTAGCATCAAAAATATGAAATATTTAGGGATAAAGCAGACTAAAGATCTGTAAGACTTGTTTACAGAAACTACAAAGCATGGCTAACATAAATCAATGTACTAATTTTTTTTTTTTAAATAGGAGAGGTTTTCTGTTTCTTTTTCTTCCATGTTATTTTGGGTTCAGGTTCCACTGCACTCCCTGATGAGACAGCTCTGAGTAGGTATTAATTACTTTGAGAAGCCAGGTGCACAATTCTCCTCTATCAGCTTGTGTAATAATACTCCAGGCAGCTTATCATTATTTCTGAAGAATCTTCATGCTGTTCTGGGCTTCAACATCAAGTAGCTAATGTCCTACAAACCTAAATGAATAAAAGGTGTCTCTAATAGAAGAAACTTTTGGGCTTTAATGCAATGGGTTGTACCAAAATAAATTTTGCCCTCAAGTTCTTTCCTTTGCCAGTTTGAATGTTGTACTTATGATTTCTTAAAACTGAGATCCATCAGTTCTGCAGAGAAGTAGCTGTACCTAGTTCCTGATGTCATGCAAGGAGGCAAGAGAAAAGGTGAGTAACTTGCAAAGAGGGTTAATGGAAGTTGTGGAAAAGTTGAAGAACATCTACAGGCAAGTCTTACTCTGAGCAAACAATTAGAGCAGGTGAGTTCCTCTGAAGAAGTCCCCCCACCACCACCTTCTCTTTCTGGCATCCTGTACCTTTCTTTTGTCTGTCCTAGTAGCAAACAATGCCTTCACACTGCACATGGCAGGTATTTGGGGGCACTGCCTCAAACTCTCAGATTAATTTTTCTTCCTTTCTTCTCCCCACTAGACTTAACTATAAACTATACTTCTCTTTCCAAATCAATTTTTTTTTCAACTAGGCTCTAGTTTTATGTACAAAAAATAAAATAATCTGGTATTGCTCACTAATCAGAAATAACTATATAATGCCTAAATTTGCAATGTAAATTGTGCATCTATAAATCTCTAACAATGGCATTTCAATGGCATTTATATTAAGGTGTATAATGGGAAACTTGGGAAACTTAGGGAAGAGATTTTCTGTCACTATTTATATCCAGTTCTTATTCCATCTATATGTGATGGCAGCTTTGTTGCAAGCCAAATAGTTTCTGAAAATGACAAGTCCATGATAAATTCTATTTGCCAAGCTGAATTAAAGAGTCTGGCTGGATTAGGGGATATAATGGGACTAAGCTTTTGATTTATTTTTTTACTACATATACTATTTGTCCATGATTTCTTTTCCATAAAAATTATAAAATGGAGGGATCACTGGTGCTTTTGTTTTTCTTCCTATTCAATTGTCCATTTTGACTCCTGGATATCAACAAATGTCTCTGGATATAGGCTCTGGATGTTTTTAACATCAATTCTCTCCAAGAAAAAGAAAAGAAAGAAAAAGAAAAAAAATAGCTGCAGTTTTTAAGAAAAATACTTTCATTCATATTTGTTTTATGTATATAATTTTAATAAATTAATTCCTTTCTGACCTAAAACATTAGCATATTAATCTTAGAGTAGGTAATAAGGATATGTTGTCTTTTCAGCTGTTTGAATTCAGCATAGCTGATTCTTTCCAATTATCTATTTTGCGGTTCTGCCACTCAGAAAAAAAATATGACAAGTTAGAGTAAAATATTAATATAAAAAAGGTAAGTTTGTAGATGTGAATCTGTTTTTAAATCATCATTTTTCCAGGCTTCCCAAATACATCAACAATCATTTTATTTATTTTCTCACTGCACTCCTAACCCCTTCTTCCTCATTTGTACCTAATTGTTTCTTCCCATCTTGACCCACACCCTAAAAGCAGTTCACTACCCCACAACCTTCAAACACTGCCAAATATTTGGAACATTTTTTTCTAGTCTAAACAGAGATAGCCTTGATACAGTGTGACTATTGAAAATAATTTCTCCTCAGGGAGGTCTGGTGCTCTTCTATCTGGAAGGTGAAATGTCCATATAGGCTTTTACATATTGTATTAGTTTGTTCTCACACTGTTAGTAAAAACATATCTGAGACTGGGTAATTTATAAAGAATAGAGGTTTAATTGACTCACAGTTCAGCATGGCTGGGGAGACCTCACAATCATGGCAGAAAACAAATAAGGAGCAAACTCACGTCTTACATGGTGGCAGGCAAGAGAGAGTGGGTGTAGGGAAACCACCCTTTATAAAACCATCAGATCTCATGAGACATTCACTATCATGAGAACAGCACAGAAAAAAACTGCCCAAATGATTCAATTATCTTCCACTGGTTCCCTCCCACAACACGTGAAGATTATGGGAACTATAATTCAAGATGAAATTTGGGTGGAGACACAATGTCTAACCATATCATTCTACACCTGGCCCCTCCCAAATCTCATGTCCTCACAATTCAAAACACAATTATGCCCTTCCAACAGTCCCCCAAAGTCTTAACTCATCCCAGCTTTAACTCAAAAGTCCACATCCAAAGTCTCATCTGAGACAAGGCAAGTTCCTTCTGCCTATGTTCCTGTAAAATCAAGAGCAAGTTAGTTACTTCCTAGATACAATGAGGGTACAGGCATTGGGTAAACACACTCATTCCAAATGAGAGAAATTGGCCAAAACAAAGGGGCTACAGGCCCCGTGCAATTCCGAAATCCAGCAGGGCAGTCCTTAAACCATAAAGTTCCAAAATGATCACTTCTGACTCCCTGTCTCACATCCAGGTCATGCTGATGCAAGAGGTGGGCTCCAACAGCCTTGGGAAGCCCTACCCCTATGGCTTTGCAGGGTACAGCCCCGCTCCTGGCTGCTTTCATGGGTTGGCGTTGAGTGTCTGTGGCTTTTCCAGGTGCACGGTGCAACCTGTTAGTGAATCCACTATTCTGGGGTCTGGAGGATGGTGGCTCTCTTCTCACAGCTCCACTAGGCAGTGCCCCAGTGTGGGACTCTGTGTGGTGCTCTCGCCCAACAATTCCCTTCTGCACTGCCCTAGCAGAGATTCTCCATGAGGGTTCTGCCACTGTAGCACATCTCTCCTTGAACATCCAAGTGTTTCCATACATCCTCTGAAATCTAGGCAGAGGTTCCCAAACCTCAATTCTTGACTTCTGCAGACTCACAAGCCCAACACTACATGTAATCCACCAAGATTTGGGTCATGTACACTCTGAAGCCATGGCCTGAGCTGTACTTTGACCCCTTTTAGCAATGACTGGAGCTGAAGCTGCTGGGATGCAGGGAACCAAGTCCTGAGGCTGCACACAGAAAGGTGAGGCTGGACCTGGCCCAAGAAACCATTTTTTTTTCCCCTCCTAGGCCTCCTGGTCTGTGACAGAAGGGGTTGCCATGATTGTCTCAGACATGCCTTAGAGACATTTTCCCCATTGTCTTGGTGATTAAAATTTGCTCCTTGTTACTTATGCAAATTTCTGCAGCCAGGTTTAATTTCTCCCCAGAAAATGGGTTTTTCTTTTATATTGCATTGTCAGGCTGCAAATTTTTCAAACTGTTATGCTCTGCTTCCTCTTGAACACATTACCACTTACAAATGTCTTCCACTAAATAACCTCAATCATCTCTCAAGTTCAAAGTTCAACAGATTTCTAGGGTAGGGACAAAATGCCACCAGCCTCTTTGCAAAATCATACCAAGAGTCATCTTTGCTCAATGCCCAAAAATTTCTCATCTCCATCTGAGACCACCTCAGTTTGGATCTTATAGTCCATATTATTTTCAGCATTTTGGTCAAAACCATTCAATGAGTCTCTAGGGAAGTTCCAAAATTTCCCACATTTTCTTATCTTCTGAGTCCTCCAAATGATTCCAATCTCTGCCTGTTACACCGTTCCAAAGTCGCTTCCACATTTTTGAGTATCTTTATAGTAGCGCCCCACTACCCAGTACCAATTTACTGTATTAGTCTGTTTTAACACTGCTAATAAAGACATATTTGAGGCTGTGTATCTATAAAGGAAAGAAGTTTAATTGACTCACAGTTCCACATGACTGGGAAGGCCTTACAATCATGGTGGAAGGCAAATGAGGAGCAAAGTTACGTCTTACATGGCAGCAGGCAACAGAGATTGTGTATAGGGGAACTCCCCTTTATAAAACCATCAGACCTCATCAGACTTATTCACTATCAGGAGAACAGCTTGGGAAAACCCACCCCTATGATTCAATTACCTCCCACAAGGTCCCTCCCATGACACATGGGGATTATGGGAGCTAAAATTCAAGATAAGATTTGAGTGGAGACACAAAGCCTAACTATATCATATGTCACAAGTGTTAAGTCAGTGCTCTCACCTGCTCCATGGTCTTTAAAGTAAATGGATGTATTTCCATTTAGCAATATAGAATAACTGCATGCCAGCCTTTATTAAAAAGAAAAGTGAGACTTCCAAATTATGTGCTTTTCAGCTGAAATAAATAATTTCAGGAAAGTTATACAGAGAGACTATCCAGTTCCACCTCTCCTCTAGATATGTATAGTAGTCATTTCTTAGTTGCTTCCCCTGTTTCTTTTTCCCCTTTCTAACAGGACCTGAATTTCTCAGTCAAATATATTGGATCGGATTGATTTCACCTCTAGCCTTTTCTGTAAGAGGACTTTAATTGACTTAAGCCAATTGGTATATTCCCTCTCTGCAGAGATATTTTTGGCCCAGAGATGAACATATAAAAATTTTAAGCTATTTATATTTGAAGAAACATTTGCTGCGGGTTTCTGAGGAAGAAATTTTCTCTCACTTCAATGGAAGATACATAAAAAGATGTTCTTTCTCACACACTAAATATTAACAAAGAAGCTTAATAGACTCAGGAGCTACAGGCAGCCATATTTAGACTTAGAACCAGTCAGTTTTAGAGTGAAGCTAACATAATGAAATAAAATTGGAGAGTTAAAATTAAAAAGAATACTTCTTTATCATTAACCTGCTATTTCAATCTTTATCTAAAGTATAAGTTAACTCTAAAATTTGTGTGTGCCAATAATGTGTCTTCATTTAAGCCAGTGTGACCTTTGTTGCTGAAAATTGTTGTTACTTCCAACACAAAGCAAATTAGCCAAAACTGTATTCTAACATAAATGTACTAAAAAACTTAAAGCAGGAACACAGTAACTACACAGTCACCTTGGCTGAAATTCATTTTAGTGTTATAAACTCAGCCTTTATCAAGTGTTTTTATTTTAAGGATTAATTTGAAGATCTCATCTAAAACTGCTGTACAAATATCTTCTAAAGACAATGCTTACTATATTGCTCTTCTTCTGAGGAAAGGGTAGTAAACAATCTCACGTTAAGAAAATAGGGAAAGATATGTTATTTCTGGAGAATGGAGGAAACAAAAATCTGTGCTCCTGGAGAAGGAATAGGACATACTCTTAAGTCCAGGATCTTATGCAAATACAAGGCATAGGAAAAGAAACTTGCTCCTATACAAGATGTATCAGATATAAGGCACAGTTTGATTGCCACAGAGAAATACCAGTAATGCTGAGAAAGATTGAGTCCCAAATTCCAGATGCACAAGTCATAGCAAAGATTGCATCTAGACCAGCAGAACCCAGAGAAACCTCTTGTCCCTATGACAAGACTAGACTAACAAGTAACAGAAGTCTTGTTGTTAAACTCCAATGTTGGTGGCGGGGCGGGGCATATGCTTGTATAGTTGACAGACCTCTTTGGGGCAGAGAATGAAGCACAAACACAGAGAAAACCCCTCCAGAAGTCAAGGCCCCATTCCAAACAAGGTAAAAGCAGTATAATGCTATTTGATGTCTGTGGTTCACTGAAGGTAACGATAGCAAGAAAAATATAAAAACCAGCTCAGTTCCTGAACAGATTGACCCAATGTCCTGTCAAGAAAAACTGAAAATATGCATAGTCTATGAGCCCTCAGATAGTTTATTACTTATATGCAACAACTACAAAAGTAGGCAAAGGTACCTGCTCCCTGTCTTCCTTGTCCCACAAGATGATAATGAAACAAAGGAGTACAGATGGCTACAAAACAGATGATGAGGTGCAGCTTGTGTCATGCTGCACCTAATTACTTTTATACCTGCAGCTCTATCCTAAAGAGGAAAAGACAGAAAGCCTCTAATGCCTTATTAAAACCTAAGAGGTGCTGAGAAACTGCCTCATGATAGCCTCCTAGGAAGATAAGGAGGAGAGTGAGAAGTGGCCTTGCAGCAGGTTCTCACAAGCCTCCTATGTTCACATGTGCATATCACAATGCATTCTGCAAAGACAGGCTTTGTCTATGTGGCCTATGTGAATAACTGCAAGGTAATCAGGACATCAGCATAGAACTGTTCTTGTACACACACCACCCTAACAACCTAACAACTTAACAGAAGAAGAGACATGTCCATCTCTGGGCATAAATTATATTTACCTGACTCTTTACTGTTTCTGGATACAATATCTAGAATTAAATTAAAAATTACTCAGACAGACAAAAATATAGAAAAAATGGCTAAAGAAGTATGAACAAAATCTTCTAGAAATATGGGATTATGTAAAAAGACCAAATCTACAACTCACTAGCATCCATGAAAGAGAGGGAGAAAAAGCAAGCAACTTGGAAAACGTATTTCAGGATATCATCCACGAAAATGTTCCCAACCTTGCTAGAGAGGCCAAGTTTCAAATTCAGGAAATGCAGAGAACCCCTGCAAGATACTACATGAGATGACCATCCCCAAGACACACAGTCATCAGATTTTCCAAGATCAAAATGAAAAAAAATAAAGTGTTAAAGGGAGATAGAGAGAAAGAGCAGTTAACTTACAAAGAGAACCCCAGCTGGCTAACAGTGGAACTTTCAGCAAAAATCTACAAGCCAGAAAAGACAAGTCATTCTTTTCTTTAAGAATGCTTAGTTTGAAGTCAGGTAGTGTGATGCCTCCAGCTTTGTTCTTTTGGCTTAGGATTGACTTGGCGATGCGGGCTCTTTTTTGGTTCCATATATGTAACTAACCTGCACAATGTGCACATGTACCCTAAAACTTAAAGTATAATAAAAAAAAAAAAAGAAAAATCAATAATCCAGGGACACTGAGGATGGAAGATAAAGTAGCTAACTGAAATTTAATAAAAATTATATGTATGTATTTGGAAAAAATAAAATAAAATAAAATTTCTCAAAATCTGATATTAAAAAAAAAGAATGCTTAATATCCGCTCATTCAAGCAAGAATTTCATATTCAGCCAGACTAAGCTTCATAAGCAAAGGACAAGATACTTTTAAGACAAGCAAATGCTAAGGGAATTCATTACCACCAAACCTGCTTTATGAGAGATCCTGATGTAAAAGATAAATATGGAAAAGAAAGACCATTACTGGCACTACAAAAACACAATTAAGCACATAAATCATTGACATTATAAAGCAGCCACACAAACAAGTCTGCATAATAACAGGCTAACAAAAAATGATGGGATCAAATCTGCACATATCAATATTAACCTTGGAATGTAAATGAGCTAAATGCCGTAAGTAAAATGCACAGAATGGCAAGTCGGATAGAGAAGCAAGACTCAATGGTATATTGTCTTTAACGAACTCATCTCTAATACAATGACACCCATAGGCTCAATGGAAAGGGACTGAGAAAAATCTACCAAGCAAACAGAAATCAGAAAAAAGCAAGGGTTGCTATTCTAATTTCAGACAAAACAGACTTTAAACCAACAAAAAATTTTAAAAAATACAAGGGTATTGCATAATGGTAAAAACTTCAATTCAACAAGCATACCTAACTAGCATAAATATATATGCACCCAACAGAGGAGCAACCGGATTAATAAAACAAGTTTCTAGAAACCTATGAAGAGACTTGGATAAGCACACAATAACAGTGGGAGACTGCAGTACCTCACTGACAGTACTAGACAGATCACTGAGGCAGAAAACTAATGAAGATATGTAGGACCTGAACTCATTAACTGATCAAATGGATCCAATAGTCATCTACAGAACTTTCCACCCAAGCACAGAATATATATTCTTTTACCTGCACATGGCACATGAGCTAAAATTGACCACACAGTCAGTCATAAAACAATCCCCAACAATTAAAAAAAGAAGTCATACCAACCACACTTTCCGACCAGAGTACTATGAAAATATAAATCAATGCTAAGAAGATCATTAAAAACCACAGAATTATACAGAAATTAAACAACCTGCTTCTAAATGACTTTCAGGTAAACAATGAAATTAAGGCAGAAATCAAGAAATTCTTTGAAACTAATGAGAAGAAATATACAGCATATCAGGATCTCTGGGACATAGCTAAATCAGTGTTAAGAGAGATGGTTATAGTGCAAAACACCAACATCAAAAACTTAGAATAACTTAAATTAACAACTTTAATATTACACCTGGAAGAACTAGAAAAGCAAGAGGAAACTAACCCCAAAGCTAGCAGAGGACAATAAATAACCAAAATCAGAGCTGAACTGAAATAAATTGAGCCACAAAAAAACCATACAAAATAACACATCCAGAATTTTTTTGAAAAAATTAATCAGATAGATTGAGTACTAGCTAAATCAATGAAGAGAAAAAAAGAGAGAAGATCCAAATAAGCACAATTGGAAAGGACAAAAGGCACATTACCGAAGACTCCATAGAAATAAAAAAAAAAAATCAGCTGGGCACGGTGGCTCACGCCTGTAATCCCAGCACTTTGGGAGGCTGAGGCAGGTGGATCACAAGGTCAGGAGATCAAGACCATCCTAGCTAACACGGTGAAACCCTGTCTCTACTAAAAATACAAAAAAAAAAAAAAAAAAAAAGCTAGCGTGGTGGCAGGCGCCTGTAGTCCCAGCTACTTGGGAGGCTGAGGCAGGAGAATGGTGTGAACCTGGAAGGTGGAGCTTGCAGTGAGCCAAGATCGTGCCTCTGCACTCTAGCCTGGGAGACAGAGCGAGACTCCACGTCTCAAAAAAAAAAAAAAGAAAAAATATATATATATACATATATATCCCTCAGAGACTAATAGGAACATCTCTATGCACACAAGGTAGAAAACCTAGAAGAGATGCTTAAATTCCTGGACCCATACAACTTCCCAAGACTGGACCAGGAAGAAAGTGAATCCCTAAAGAAACAAATAATGAGTTCTGAAACTTAATCAGTAATAAAAACCCTGATGACTAATAAAAGCCCAAAACAAGAAGGATACATGGCCAAATTCTATAAGACATGTAACGAAGAGCTGGTACCATTCCTTCTGAAAGTATTCCCAAAATTGAGGAGAGATGACTCTTCCCTAACTTACTCTATGAGGCCAACATAATTCTGATACCAAAACCTGGCAGAGATATAGCAAAAAAGAAAAATTCAGGCCAATATCCTTGATGAACACACACAGAAATCTTAAACAAAATACTAGTAAACTGAATCTGGGAACACATCATAAAGCAAATCCACCATGATCAAGTAGGCTTTATCCCTGGGATGCAAGGTTCATTCAACATATGCAAATAATTTAAACTGGTCCATCACATAAACAAAACTAAAAAGATAAGCCACATAATTATTTCAATAGATGCAAAAACACTTTTGATAAAATTCATCATCTCTTCATGTTAAAAACCCTCAACAAATTAGGCATTGAAGGAACATACTTGAAGATAATAAGCCATCTATGAAAACCCCTCAGCCTACATCATAATAAATGGGAAAAAGCTGGAAGCATTCCCTTTGAAAACCAGAACAAGACAAAGATGCCCTGTCTCTCTCTCTCTCACCATTCCTCTTCACTAGAGTACTGGAAGTCCTAGCTAGAGCAATCAGGCAAGATAAAGAAATAACAGGTATCCAAATAGGAAAAGAGGAAGCCAAACTATCAATGTTTATAGATGATATAATTCTATACCTAGAATACCCCATAGTCTCTGCCCAAAGTCGCCTTGATCTGTTAAGCAACTTCAGCAAATTTTAGAATACAAAATCAATGTACAAAAATCTATAGCATACCTACACACAAACAACATCCAAGCAGAGAGCCAAATCAAGAACACAATCCTATTTACAATAGCCACAAAAAAGAATAAAATATCTAGGAATACAGCTAACCAGGGAGGAGGAAGATCTCTACAAGGAGAACTGCAAGCCACTGCTCAAAGAAATCAGAGATGACACAAACCACCGGAAAAATATTCCATGCTCATGGATAGGAAGAATCTACTTTGTTAAAATGGCCACACTGGCCAAAGCAATTTACAGATTCAATGCTATTTCTATATATCAAAGACATATTTCATGGAATTAGAAAAAAATTAAAATTCATATGGAACCACAAAAGAGCCAGAATAGCCAAAGCAATCCTAAGGAAAATTAAAAAAAAAAAAAAGCTGGCGGTATCACATTACCCAGTTTCAAACAATACTACAAGGCTACAGTAACCATAACAGCATACTACAGGTACAAACACAAACACACAGACAAATGTAATACAATAGACAACCCATAAATAATGCTGCACACCTGCAACCATCTGATTTTTGACAAGTTAACAAATACAACCAATGGGGATAGGACTCCCTATTCAATCAATGTTGCTGGGATAACTGACTAGCCATATACAGAAGTTTAAAACTATAACCTTTCATTATACCATATACAAAAATAAACTTAAGATGGATTAAAGATTCAAATGGAAAACCTCAAACTATAAAAACACAAGAAAACCTAAGAAATACCGTTCTTGACATAGGACCTGGCCAATATTTCATGATGAGGATACCAAAAACAATTGTAACATCTTCAAAATGGAAGAAAATATTTGCAAACTATGCATCTGACACATCTGACAAAGGTCTAATATCCAGAAGCTATAAGAAACTTAAATTTACAAGTAAAAAACAACCTCTTAAAAAATGGGCAAAGGACATGAACAGACACTTCTCAAAAGAAGACACACACAACCAAGTACATGAAAAAATGTTCAGCTTATTAATCGTTAGAAAAATGCAAATCAAAACCACAATGAGATACCATCTCTCATGAGTCAGAATGGCTATTACTAAAAAATCAATAAACAACAGATGCTGGCAAGGCTGTGGAGAAAAAAAGAATGCTTATGCACTACTTGAAGGAATGTAAATTAATTCAGCCATTGTGGAAAGCAGTTTGGCAATTTCTCAAAAAACTTAAAACAGGATTCCATTTGACCCAGAAATTTCATTACTGAATATATATGCAAAGGAATATAAATTGTTCCACCATAAAGACACACGCATGTGTATGTTCATTGCAGCAGCAGTATTCACAATAGCAAAGACATGGAATCAACTTAAATGCCCATCAATGGCTGATTGAATAAAGAAAAGATGGTACATATAAACCATGGAATAATAAGCAGCCATAAAAAAGAATGAGATCATGTTCTTTGCAGCAACATGGATGAAGCTGGAGGCCATTATCCTAAGTGAAACAACACAGAAACAGAAAATCAAATATCAGATGTTCTCATTTTTAAGTGGGAGTTAATATTGGTTACATATGGACATAAAGAAGTGCACAACAGACAATGGGGCTTACTTGAGGGTGGAGGGTGACAATCACAAAAATATTTATTGAATACTATGCTTATTACCTGAATGACAAAATAGCCTGTACACCTAACCCCTGTGACATGCAATTTGCTTATACAGTAAACCAGTATGTGTACTCCTGAACCTAAAAGAAAGTTTAAAAAATTTAAAAATTCTGAGACAATTAAAAATCAAACAAAAGAACACAATACATTGTCAAGTGACAATGTGAACAGTAGAACATGATTAAGAGATTACACAAATGTTATAAATATCAGACAAGTTATTTTTTAAAACCTACGACTAATATAATAGAAGACCTAATGTAAAAGTTGGATAACATGCACAAACAGTTGAGGGAGTCCATCAGATATGGAACCTACAAAAAAGAGTGAAATGGAAACAAATAGATGATTTCAGAGATAAAAAAACATTATTACAATGTCATCATAGGCATACAGGGAAGTAAAAATAATCACTGAACATAAAATTATCTAAATTAAAACAGTAAGTGAAAAAACAAGGGGAATGAAAACTAAAAAAGAAACACAGACCTAAGTTATGTCAGCAAAATGGCAGAAAAGGCATTTTCAAGTTCCCATTACATGACAGAAACGTTAAAAAAGAAGCAGGAAATGTCATAACCAACTTTTTTAGAATAATGAAAAACAGGAAAAGTTTACAACTACCAAGGAAATGCTGCATCAAGAAAAATACAACTTCAAAATTGTAGGAAAATTTTGTAGCATTTTTACTTGACTTTGCCCTATACCCTCCCCAGTTTGGCACCAAACATGAAGAAGATAGCCAATGTTCCTAGTCTGGGCCGCTTATACTTAATACTGGTGGGAACAGAGCATATTTTATTCACAAATTTTTGTGTATGTCTGTTACAACATATGTGAGTGCTACCTGAAAGACTAATGCAAGAAACTCACCACTCTTTCAACTAATTTGGAAGGGACTCAGGTCTGAAAAGTGTTTGGCATTGTTCCAAAATATTATAAGGCTGAAAAACAACCCAAAGATATCTGGAGCAAAACAATACATTAATATATCAGATATACACCCGACAGCCTATAAGAAAAAGCCAAGGTAACTGTTTTTTAAAAAAGCTTATGGCTGGGAACGGTGGCTCATGCCTGTAATCCCAGCACTTTGGGAGGCCGAAGCAGGTGGATCATTTTAGCTCAGGACTTAGAGAGTAGCCTGGGCAGCATGGCGAAACCCAGTCTCTACAAAAATACAAAAATTAGCCAGGTGTGATGGTGTGTGCTTGTAGTCCCAGCTACTCAGGAGGCTGAGGCATGAGAATCGCTTGAACCCAGGAGGCAGAGTTTGCAGTGAGCTGAGTTCGTACCACTTCACTCCAGCCTGGGCAACACAGTGAGACCCTGTCTCAAAAAAAAAAAAAAAAAAGAAAGAAGAAAGAAGTTAGGATAGGATGCTCAAAATCACCACATTTATGGGAAAAATCAGCAAGCCAAATTGAAACCCAGGGAAATGTGCATCTATTAATAAGGCCTAAGAAGAACTTATGCTTTCACCTCAGGCTGATCAGTAGTTTCAGTGTAAGTGTAGTGTTGAAGGAAGGCCCCAGCACAGAGCCAATCCGTGAAGCCTGGAAGATATTTTGGTGTATTTCAGTCTGTTCTCACACTGCTAATAAATATATACCTGAGACTGGGTAATTTATAAAGAAAAAGAGGTTTAATGGACTCATAGTTTCACATAGCTGGACAGGCATCACAATCATGGTGGAAGGCAAAGGAAAAGCAAAGGCATATCTTACATGGCAGCAGGCAAGAGAGAGAGTGCAGGGGAACTGCCCTTTATAAAAGCATTAGATCTCATGAGACATTCACTATCATGAGAACAACACAGAAAAAACTGCCTAAATGGTTCAATTACCTCCCACTGGTTCCCTCCCATAACACGTGAGGATTACGGGAGCGACAATTCAAGATGAAATTTGGGTGGAGACACAATGCCTAACCACACCTGGCCCCTCCTAAATCTCATGTCCTCAGAATTCAAAACACAATTATGCCTTTCTAACAGTCCCCCAAAATCTTAACTCATTTCAGCATTAACTCAAAAGTCCATGTCCAAAGTCTCATCTGAGACAAGGCAAGTTTCTTCTGCCTATATGCCTGTAAAATCAAAAGCAAGTTAGTTACTTCCTAGATACAATGTGGGTACAGGCATTGGGTAAACACACCCATTCCAAATGGGAGAAATTGGCCAAAACAAAGGGGCTACAGGCCCCGTGCAATTCCGAAATCCAGCAGGGCAGTCATTAAACCATAAAGTTCCAAAATGATCACTTCTGACTCTATGCCTCACATCCAGGTCATGCTGATGCAAGAGATGGACTCCCACAGCCTTGGGAAGCTCTGCCCCTATGGCTTTGCAGAGTACAGCCCCCCTTCTAGCTGCTTTCGTGGGTTTGTGTTGAGTGTCTGTGGCTTTTCCAGGTGCACAGTGCAACCTATTGGTGGATCTACTATTCTGAGGTCTGGAAGATGGTGGCCCTTTTCTCACAGCTCCACTAGGCAGTGCCCCAGTGGGAGCTCTGTGTGGGCTCCCACCCCCACAATTCCCTTCTGAACTGCCCTAGCAGATGTTCTCCATGAGTGCTCCACCCCTCCAGCATCCCTCTGCCTGGACACCCAGGCATTTTCATACATCCTCTGAAACCCAGGCAGAGGTTCCCAAACCTCAAGTCTTGACTTCTGTGCTCATTAGCACATGAATGTTGCTATGGCTTGGAGCTTGCACCCTTTGAAGCCATGGCCTGAGCTGTACCTTGGTCCCTTTTAGCAACGGCTGGGGCAACTAGGATGCAGAGAACTATGTCTCTAGGCTGCACACGGCAAGAAAGCCCTGGGCCTGGCCTGGGAAACTATGTTTTCCTCCTAGGCCTCCAGGCCTGTAATGGAAGGGGCTGCTATGAAGGTCTCTGAGACTTATTCATTACCACGAGAACAGCACAGGGAAAACCTGCCTCCACGATTCAATTACCTCCCCACAACATGTGGAGATTATGAAAGGTCTTATGAGACTTATTCATTACCACGAGAACAGCACAGGGAAAACCTGCCTCCACGATTCAATTACCTCCCCACAACATGTGGGGATTATGAAAGCTACAACTCAGGATGAGATTTGAGTGGGGACACAGCCAAATTATATTGTTTGCTGTTTTTTAACTTACCGTGAGCTAAGGAACAGAGACTCTAGTGATCACACACGACAAAGAATATAACCTCTATAAAAACAGTTGGAAAAATTCACTGGAAAATGGACTACTACAAATTGCAACAACAACAAAAAACTAGCAAAGCTTGGGGTATGGAAAAAATGTAATTTCCATTGTTACCATATTACAATATAAAAATATCTAGTTTTCAACAAAAAAATTATGAGGCAAACAAAGGCATATGACTGTATATTCAATTAAAAGGAACAAAATAAATTGACATCAGCTATCACTGAGAAAGCCCAAACATTGGACTTACTACACCGATATTTAAAATAAAATGTCCTTAAAACTATATATGAACAGAATGAGAATATCAATTAAAATTGAAATGATAAAAGGAATCAAATACAAATCCTTGATAATGAAAAGTACAATAACTAAAATGAAAAAAGAAAAAGTATTACAAGGGTTCAGGACAGGTTGGAGTAAGAAGGAGAAAGAATCAGTGAACTTTAAGATATGGGAATTGAGGCCGGGAGCAGTGGCTCATGCCTGTAATCCCAGCACTTTGGGAGGCCAAGGCGGGCAGATCACGAGGTCAAGAGATCAAGACCATCCTGGCCAATATGGTGAAACCCCGTTTCTACTAAAAATACAAAAATTAGCTGGGCATGGTGGCGTGTGCCTATATTCTCAGCTACTCAGGAGGCTGAGGCAGAAGAATCACTTGAAACTAGGAGGCGGAGGTTGTACTGAGCCGAGATCATGCCACTTACTCCAGCCTGGCTACAGAGCGAGACTCACACACTCTCTCTCTCTATATATATGGCAATTGATATTATCCTGTCTGTAAAGCAGAGAAAAGTGAAATAAATGAACAGAGCCTAAAAGACCTATGGGACACCATGAAGCATAGCAAAGTGCAGATAATGTCAGTCCCAGAGGGATAGAATAGAGAAAATTTGGCAGAAAGAATAATTAAAGAAATAAAATCTAAACACTTCCCACAATAATGACAGAAATAAATTGACCCATCCAAGAAGCTCAACAAACTTTAAGCAGGATAAACTAATAGAGATCACACTAAGACACATTACAGTGAAATTGTCAAAAGTCAAAGACATAGAGGATTTTGAAAGCATCAAGAAGAAGCAACTTATCAGATTACATACAAGGGATCTTTATTAAGATTAGCATGCACTTTCCTTTGGAAATCATGGATGCGAGTGGGATGATATACTTAAAGTGCTAAAAGAACAACAACAACAAAAACTTGGATTGGAGGTTCAATATAGCTGACTAGAAGCAGCTAGTGTATGCCACTCTCATGGAGAGGACATAAAGTGGCAAGGAAATACTAGCTCTTCAAGTCGATTGTCTAAGAGACCACATCAGGATTCAGCAAGGAAATGAGGGGACCCACCAAGAACAGAGAGGAGTGAAGACAAGCGTTCATCCACACAAGACTGACATGGAACTTGGAGAAGCTCCCTAACATGAGGAAAGCCAGCTTAGGCTTCCAGTGCAGCAACTTCACCCCAGCTAGTGCACTGTGGTGGGGCACAGCTCTGCATTCATTTGGAGCAAAATTCCCAGAGGTAACAGACAATGCTTGACACCTTTGTGGGCCCCAACAGTGACATTCAGCATTGTTTGGGTGGGAGGGAAATGTGAGCGTGTTACACGTCTCACAGCTGTCAGTCTTCCTTGTCCTAGCTGAGGGATGCTGCCCTCCCCAGTGAAAGGCCCACAGCATAGTCGCCCTGCCCTCACCTGAACATTTCACCTGGATCCCAGAGCCTTTGTGAAAACCCAACACCCACAGGCCTGTGATATACCCTCAGGCTTCTACCACCTAAGCATTCCACCTGCTTCCACCAGACAGCTTGGTCAGCGACCCAAGGACAAGCCTGCCTCCACATCACAGCCAGTACTTGAACTCTGGGCTAGCAAAACCCCAGTCTAGCCCCTCCAGGACTCATACACTCTATTCAGCGGCCATCTAGGGGCCTGAGAACTGGGAAACTACCTACCCCATGTCAACTCTGTGGGTACCTGACCACTTCTCCAAGGGCTGACCCAACCACCTGACACCACCATGACCAAAACCTAGTCACATGGGCCAAAAAGTGGAGACCTCCTGCTTTATAAAAAACAGCAGTACTGCCACATTGAAGAACAGGCATGCCATAAAGCTATCTGTATCAGATTGAGTGATAAGGTTATGACCTGAAACCACACCCATCGAAAGTCAGAAAACAGGCGTTCCGCATGACTCTCAGGCACATTATGGTCCAGAGAGACTACAGTGTGCATCTGAAATAGGAATCACAAGCACTGGAACACGGGTATGATAGGGAATTAGACTGCATTCCTGCCTATCAAAGATGCGGAGCCAGTGCAACCCCCTCACACTCCTACCCTTGCAGATATCTCAGTGCACTTCACCAGGAGCTCTTCTCAGCCACTTTCATAGCAGGTGGTGCCTGCACTCACCATTGGAATATTTGTTGGCAAGTCAGGAGCTCCAGTTCTGTTCAGCTCTGTCCCACCCACCTCCACAGAACAGGAAGCTCAGGGCACTGGACACCCTGCAGTCCAGCCATTTACCTAAAAACCAGAAAGCACCTCACAGTAAACAAAGATCAGGTCCATACCCATCTGCTTGTATGGCAACTGGTTCTTAGTTGTCAATGCCATCTACTAGCCTGTAGGTTGAACCTCACAGCCCAAAACAAAACCTGCTGACAGAAATGCACAGGACTATAGAAACAAAGGAAAAATATTCTACCCAACACAACCTTCTCCAGATGAGAAATCAGCATAAGAATTCTGCCACCACGAAAAATCTGAAAGTTGTCACACCACCAAAGGTTAACTCTAGCCCTCTTGAGGTGGTTTCTAACCAAAATGGAGGAACATAGATTACATATGGAGAATTCAAAGCATACATTACAGGGACATGCAATAAAATCCAAAACATAGTTGAAAATCAGGACTAAGAAACCTGTAAAGCTGTAAAGTTGTCAGCTGGTTGTTCTGCAGTTCCTATTGTGTAGTTGCGAGTCTGTGGGTATGTACCTAGGTGTGGTTGTATGGTAGTAGGTGTTGTTCTTATGTTTTCATGTTTAGAACACTCTTAAGAATTGCTTGGAAGACAAGCCCAATGGTAATAAATTCCCTGAGTGATTGCCTGTCTGAAAAATATGATTTTTCTCTTTTGTTTATGAAGCTTAGTTTGGCATGGTATAAAATTCTTGGTTAAATTTTCTTTTCTTTGAGAATGCTGAAAATAGGCCCACAGTCTCTTCTGGCACATACAGTTTCTGCTGAGAAGTTCTCTGTTAGCCTAATGGGCTTCTCCTTGTACATAATCTAACCCTTTGCTCTAGTTTGCCTTTAAGATTTTTTTTTTCAGTTTGACCTTGAATAGTCTGGAAATAAAGGAAGGTAACAGTCTGGAAATAAGTCCAAAAATAGAGGAAGAGGTAAACATCTGACAAAGAATCAATAAGAGTTACTGGAACTGAAAAAATCACTAAAAATTTCAAACAACAAATGAAAGTATTATCAATAGACTAGTTCAAGCAGAAGAAAGAATTTCAGAACTTTAAGCTTGGTTTTTCAAACTAACCCAGTTAAACAAAAACAAAGAAAAAAGAGTTTATAAAATAAACAAAGCCTCCAAGAAATATGAGATTATGTAAAGGGACCACCATATGAATTATTGGCATTCCTGATAAAGAAGAAAAAAACTGAACAACCTGGAAAACAAATTTGAAAGAATAATTCAAGAAAATTTTCCTAATCTTGCTAGAGAGGTAGATATCCAAATACAAGAAATCCAGAAAACCCCTGCTAGATATTATACAAAATGAATATTACCAACATACATAGTCACCAGAGTATTCAAGGTCAAACTAAAGAAAAAAATCTTAAAGGCAACTACAGTAAAGGGTTACATCATATACAAAGAGAAGCCCATTAGGCTAACAGAGGACTTTTCAGAAGAAACTGTACATGCCAGAAGAGACTGCGGACCTATTTTCAGCATTCTCAAAGAAAAGAAAATTAAATCAAGAATTTTATACCACACCAAAATAAGCTTCATAAGCAAAAGAGAAATAACATCTTTCTCAGACTAAGAGAATTCATTACCACTGGGCTAGCCTTTCAAGCAATTCTTTTTTTTTTTTTTTTTTTTTTACACAGCATTTTTTTTATTTTTTATTTTTTATTTTTGTCCTTTATTTATTTATTTATTTTTATTATACTTTAAGTTTTAGGGTACATGTGCACATTGTGCAGGTTAGTTACATATGTATACATGTGCCATGCTGGTGCGCTGCACCCACTAACTCGTCATCTAGCATTAGGTATATCTCCCAATGCTATCCCTCCCCCCTCCCCCCACCCCACCACAGTCCCCAGAGTGTGATATTCCCCTTCCTGTGTCCATGTGATCTCATTGTTCAATTCCCACCTATGAGTGAGAATATGCGGTGTTTGGTTTTTTGTTCTTGCGATAGTTTACTGAGAATGATGATTTCCAACTTCATCCATGTCCCTACAAAGGACATGAACTCATCATTTTTTAAGGCTGCATAGTATTCCATGGTGTATATGTGCCACATTTTCTTAATCCAGTCTATCATTGTTGGACATTTGGGTTGGTTCCAAGTCTTTGCTATTGTGAATAATGCCGCAGTAAACATACGTGTGCATGTGTCTTTATAGCAGCATGATTTATAGTCATTTGGGTATATACCCAGTAATGGGATGGCTGGGTCAAATGGTATTTCTAGTTCTAGATCCCTGAGGAATCGCCACATTGACTTCCACAATGGTTGAACTAGTTTACAGTCCCAGCAACAGTGTAAAAGTGTTCCTATTTCTCCACATCCTCTCCAGCACCTGTTGTTTCCTGACTTTTTAATGATTGCCATTCTAACTGGTGTGAGATGGTATCTCATAGTGGTTTTGATTTGCATTTCTCTGATGGCCAGTGAAGGACCTCTTCAAGGAGAACTACAAACCACTGCTCAAGGAAATAAAAGAGGATACAAACAAATGGAAGAACATTCCATGCTCATGGGTAGGAAGAATCAATATCGTGAAAATGGCCATACTGCCCAAGGTCATTTACAGATTCAATGCCATCCCCATCAAGCTAACAATGACTTTCTTCACAGAATTGGAAAAAACTACTTTAAAGTTCATATGGAACCAAAAAAGAGCCCGCATCACCAAGTCAATCCTAAGCCAAAAGAACAAAGCTGGAGGCATCACACTACCTGACTTCAAACTATACTACAAGGCTACAGTAACCAAAACAGCATGGTACTGGTACCAAAACAGAGATATAGATCAATGGAACAGAACAGAGCCCTCAGAAATAACGCCACATACCTACAACTATCTGATCTTTGACAAACCTGAGAAAAACAAACAATGGGGAAAGGATTCCCTATTTAACAAATGGTGCTGGGAAAACTGGCTAGCCATATGTAGAAAGCTGAAACTGGATCCCTTCCTTACACCTTATACAAAAACCAATTCAAGATGGATTAAAGATTTAAATGTTAGACCTAAAACCATAAAAACCCTAGAAGAAAACCTAGGCATTACCATTCAGGACATAGGCATGGGCAAGGACTTCATGTCCAAAACACCAAAAGCAATGGCAACAAAAGCCAAAATTGACAAATGGGATCTAATTAAACTAAAGAGCTTCTGCACAGCAAAAGAAACTGCCATCAGAGTGAACAGGCAACCTACAAAATGGGAGAAAATTTTCCCAACCTACTCATCTGACAAAGGGCTAATATCAAGAATCTACAATGAACTCAAACAAATTTACAAGAAAAAAACAAACAACCCCATCAAAAAGTGGGCAAAGGACATGAACAGACACTTCTCAAAAGAAGACATTTATGCAGCCAAAAAACACATGAAAAAACGCTCAAGCAATTCTTAAGAGTGTTCTAAATATGAAAACAAAAGAACAATACTTGCCACCATACAACCACACCTAGGTACGTACCCACAGACTCTTTAAAGCAACTACACAATAGGAACTGCGAAACCACCAGCTGACAACTTTACAATAGGAGCAACATCTCACATATCAACATTAAACTTGAACAAAAATGGTCTTAAACCCCTCCTTAAAAGGCAAAGTGTCAAGTTTGAATTTATTAAAAAAAACAAGAATTATTCACCAGCTGCCTTCCAGAGACCCATTTCCCACATAATGACACACATAGAATCAAGGTAAGGGTTGAAGAGAGATCTATCATGCGAATGTAAAACAAAAAAGAACAGGAGTTGCTATCCTTATATCAGACAAAATGGATTTTAAACCAACACAATTAACAAAGGACAAAGAAGGACGCTACATAATGATAAAGGGTTAAATCCAACATGATGACTTAACTATCATACATACAAATGCACTGAACATTAGAACAACCAGATTCATAAAATAAGTACTTCTAGACCTACAATAAGACTCACAGAGCCACACAATAAGAGTGGGGACTTCAACACCTCACTGACAGCATTAGAGAGATCATCAAAACAGAAAACTAAAAAAGAAATTCTAGACTTAAATTTGACACTCGACCAATTGGACCTAATAGACATCTACAAATTACTTCACCCATAAACCACAGAATATCCATTCTTCTCATCTGCACATGGAATATTCTCTAAAATAGACCACATGCTTGGCTATAAAGCAAGTTTCAATAGCTTAAAAAATAAAAAAATTACCAAACATACTTGCAAACCACACTGGAATAAAAATACAAATCAATACAAAAAATAAGATCTCTCAAAATCACACACTTAAAGAGAAATTAAACGACATGCTCCTGGATCACATTTTGTAAACAATAAAATTAAATAAAAAAATTTAAAATCCTTTGGAATAAATAAAAACAGAGACACAACATACCAACATTTCTGGGATGCAGCAAAAGCAGTGTTTGGAGGAAAGTTTATGATGCTGAATGCCTACATCAAGAAGCTAGAAAAATCTCAAATTAACTATCTAACATCACATAAAGAGGAACTAGAAAAATAAGAACAAACTAATCCCAAAGCTAGCAGAAGAAAGGAAATAACAAAACTCAGACGAGAACTGAATAGAACTGAGACAAACAAAAAATAGGTTCTTTGCAAGAATAAACAAGATCAATTGACCACTAGCTAGATTAAGAAAGAAAAAAGTATTTTATTCTCTTTGAAGCAATTGTGAATGGCAGTTCACTCATGATTTGGCTGTCTGTTATTGGTGTATAAGAATGCTTGTGATTTTTGTACATTGATTTTGTATCCTGAGACTTTGCTGAAGTTGCTTATCAGCTTAAGGAGATTTTGGGCTGAGACAATGGGGTTTTCTAGATATACAATCATGTCATCTGCAAACAGGGGAAATTTGACTTCCTCTTTTCCTAATTGAATACCCTTTATTTCCTTCTCCTGCCTAATTGCCCTGGCCAGAAATTCCACACTATGTTGAATAGGAGTGGTGAGAGAGGGCATCCCTGCCTTGTGCCAGTTTTCAAAGGGAATGCTTCCAGTTTTTGCCCATTCAGTATGATATTGGCTGTGGGTTTGTCATAGATAGCTCTTATTATTTTGAGATACGTCCCATCAATACCGAATTTATTGAGAGTTTTTAGCATGAAGGGTTGTTGAATTTTGTCAAAGGTCTTTTCTGCATCTATTGAGATAATCATGTGGTTTTTGTCTTTGGTTCTGTTTATATGCTGGATTACATTTATTGATTTGCGTATATTGAACCAGCCTTGCATCCCAGGGATGAAGCCCACTTCATCATGGTGGATAAGCTTTTTGATGTGCTGCTGGATTCGGTTTGCCAGTATTTTATTGAGGATTTTTGTGTGAATGTTGATCAAGGATATTGGTTTAAATTCTCTTTTTTTGGTTGTGTCTCTGCCCGGCTTTGGTATCAGGATGATGCTGGTCTCATAAAATGTCTTAAGGAGGATTCCCTCTTTTTCTATTGATTGGAATAGTTTCAGAAGGAATGGTACCAGTTCCTCCTTGTACCTCTGGTAGAATTCGGCTGTGAATCCATCTGGTCCTGGACTGTTTTTGGTTGGTAAGCTATTGATTATTGCCATAATTTCAGCACCTGTTATTGGTCTATTCAGAGAGTCAACTTCTTCCTGGTTTAGTCTTGGGAGGATGTATGTGTCGAGGAATTTATCCATTTCCTCTAGATTTTCTAGTTTATTTGAGTAGAGGTGTTTGTAGTATTCTCTGATGGTAGTTTGTATTTCTGTGGGATTGGTGGTGATATCCCCTTTATCATTTTTCATTGCGTCTATTTGATTCTTCTCTCTTTTCTTCTTTATTAGTCTTGCTAGCAGTCTATCAATTTTGTTGATCCTTTCAAAAAACCAGCTCCTGGATTCATTAATTTTTTGAAGGGTTTTTTGTGTCTCTATTTCCTTCAGTTCTGCTCTGATTTTAGTTATGGAATCCAACTTACAAGGGATGTGAAGGACCTCTTCAAGGAGAACTACAAACCACTGCTCAATGAAATAAAAGAGGATACAAACAAATGGAAGAACATTCCATGCTCATGGGTAGGAAGAATCAATATCATGAAAATGGCCATGCTGCCCAAGGTAATTTATAGATTCAATGCCATCCCCATCAAGCTACCAATGACTTTCTTCACAGAATTGGGAAAAACTACTTTAAAGTTCATATGGAACCAAAAAAGAGCCCACATCACCAAGTCAATCCTAAGCCAAAAGAACAAAGCTTGAGGCATCACACTACCTGACTTCAAACTATACTACAAGGCTACAGTAACCAAAACAGCATGGTACTGGTACCAAAACAGAGATATAGATCAACGGAACAGAACAGAGCCCTCAGAAATAATGCCGCATATCTACAACTATCTGATCTTTGACAAACCTGAGAAAAACAAGCAATGGGGAAAGGATTCCCTATTTAATAAATGGTGCTGGGAAAACTGGCTAGCCATATGTAGAGAGCTGAAACTGGATCCCTTCCTTACACCTCATACAAAAATTAATTTAAGATGGATTAAAGACTTAAATGTTAGACCTAAAACCATAAAAACCCTAGAAGGAAACCTAGGGCTTACCATTCAGGACATAGGCATGGGCAAGGACTTCATGTCTAAAACACCAAAAGCAATGGCAATGAAAGCCAAAATTGACAAATGGGATCTAATTAAACTAAAGAGCTTCTGCACAGCAAAAGAAACTACCATCAGAATGAACAGGCAACCTACAAAACGGGAGAAAATTTTCCCAACCTACTCATCTGACAAAGGGCTAATATCCAGAATCTACAATGAACTGAAACAAATTTACAAGATAAAAACAAACAACCCCATCAAAAAGTGGGCAAAGGACATGAACAGACACTTCTCAAAAGAAGACATTTATGCAGCCAAAAAACACATGAAAAAATGCTCACCATCAGAGGCCATCAGAGAAATGCAGATCAAAACCACAATGAGATACCATCTCACAGCAGTTAGAATGGCAATCATTAAAAAGTCAGGAAACAACAGGTGCTGGAGAGGATGTGGAGAAATAGGAACACTTTTACACTGTTGGTGGGACTGTAAACTAGTTCAACCCTTGTGGAAGTCAATGTGGCGATTCCTCAGGGATCTAGAACTAGAAATACCATTTGACCCAGCCATCCCATTACTGGGTATATACCCAAAGGACTATAAATCATGCTGCTATAAAGACACATGCACACCTATGTTTATTGTGGCACTATTCACAATAGCAAAGACTTGGAACCAACCCAAATGTCCAACAATGATAGACTGGATTAAGAAAATGTGGCACATATACACCATGGAATACTATGCAGCCATAAAAAATGATGAGTTCATGTCCTTTGTAGGGACATGGATGAAATTGGAGATCGTCATTCTCAGTAAACTATCGCAAGGACAAAAAACCAAACACCGCATATTCTCACTCATAGGTGGGAATTGAACAATGAGAACACATGGACACAGGAAGGGGAACATCACACTCTGGGGACTGTTGTGGGGTGGGGGGAGGGGGGAGGGATAGCTTTAGGAGATATACCTAATGCTAAATGAAGAGGTAATTGGTGCAGCACACCAGCATGGCACATGTATACATATGTAACTAACCTGCACATTGTGCACATGTACCCTAAAACTTAAAGTATAATAATAATAAAACTAAAAAAAATAAAGACGTTTTGGGGAAAATTAAAAAAAAGAAAGAAAAAAGTGAGAAGACACAAATAAGCACAAGCAGAAATGGCAAAGGTGATATTACAACTGATCCCACAGAAAAACAAAAGATCCTCAGAGACTACAATGAACACCTCTGTGTAAACAAATTAGAAAACCTAGAGAAAGTGGATACATTTTTGGAAACACACAACCTCCCAGCACTGAGTAAGGAAGAAATTGAAACCATGAAGAGACCAATATCGAGTTCCAAGATTGAATCAATAATACAAAACCTACCAAGCAAAAAGAGCCCTGGACCAGATGATTCTACAGTTCAATTCTGCCTGACATAAAAAGAGCTTCCATTACCAATCCTATTTAAACCATTACACACAAAAAAATGGAGATAGGTGAAATCCTCTACAACATATTCTATGAACCCAGTATCACTCTGATACCATAATCTGTCAAATACACAACAAAAAAAGAGAAAACTACAGGCTGATATCCCTGATAAACATAGATGTAAAAATACTTAACAAAATACCAGCAAATCCAATCTAGCAGCACATGACAAAGTCAATTTACCACGACCAAGTAGACTTATATGCTATGAGACCAGTATTACCCTGATACCCAAACCAGACAAAGACACATTAAAAAAAGAAAGCTACAGGTCAATATACCTGATAAATATTGATGCATAAATCCTCAACAAAATACTAGCAAACTGAATTCAACATTACATTCAAAAGATCATCCATCATGACCAAGTGGGATTTATTTCTTGGATGCACGGGTGGTTCAGCATATGCAAATCAATCAATATGATACATCATATCAACATAATAAAGGATAAGATCCATATGATCATTCCACTTGATGCTGAAAAATAATTTGATTAAATTCAATATCGCGTCACGGTAAAAACCCTTAAAAAACTGTGGATAGAAGGAACATACCACAACATAATAAAAGCCATATATGGCAGACCCACAGCTAGTATCACCCTGAATGGGGAAAAGCTGGAAGCCTTTTCTCTAAGATCTTGAAGTCGACAAGGATGCCCACTATCACCACTGTTATTCAACATAGTACTAGCACTCTTACCTAGAGCAATTGGACAACAGAAAGATATAAATGGCATCCAAATTGGCAATAAGAAAGTCAAATTATTTTTGCTTACAGGTGATATAATCTTATATTTGTAAAAACCTAAAGACTACATAAGGAATCTATTAGAACTAATAACAAATTCAGTAAAGTTGCAGGATACAAAATTGATATACAAAAATCGTAGCATTTCTATATGTCAACAGAGAACAATGTGAAAAAGAATTCAGAAAAGTAATACCATTACAATAGCCAAACATACATTTAAATACCTAGGAATTAACCAAACAAGGGAAAGATGTATGTAATAAAATCTATAAAACACTGATAAAAGAAACTTAAGGGGACACCAAAAAATGGAAAAATATCCCAAGTTCATGGATTGCAAGAATCAATATTGTGAAGATGTCCATACAACCCAAAGGAATCTACAGATTCAAAGCAATTTCTATCAAAATACCAATGACATTCTTCACAAATATAGAGATAACAATCCTAAAATTCATATGGAACTACAAGAGACATAGAATAGGCAAACCTATTCTAATCAAAAAGAAAAAAATCTGGAGGAATTTCATTACCTGACTTCAAATTATACTATAGAGCTATAGTAACCAAAAGAGTATGGTACTGGCATAAAAACAGACACACAGAGCAACAGGACAAAATAGAGAACCTACAAACAAATGCACAAACCTACAGTTAACTCAGTTTAGGCAAATGCCAAGAACATACACTAGGGAAAAGATAGCCTCTTCAATAAATAGTGATGGAAAAATGAGATATCCATATATGGAAGAATGAAACTAGACCAGTATCTCCCACCATATACAAACATCACATCAAAATGGATAAAAGACTTAAATCTAAGACCACAAATTATGAAGCTACTACAAGAAAACATTGGGAAAACTCTCCAGGACGTTGGTCTGGGTAACAATTTCTTGAGTAATATTCCATAAGTACGGGCAACCAAAGCAAAAATAGACAAATGGGATTATGTCAATTTAGAAAGCTTCTGCACAGCAAAGGAAACAATCAGCAAAGTGAAGAGAAAACCCCTAGAATGGTAAAAAAAATATTTGCAAACTCCCCATCTGACAAGGGGTTAATAGCCAGGATATATAAGGAGCTCAAACAACTCTATAGAAAAAAATCTAATAATTCAACCAAAAAACGAGCCAAAGATTTGAATAGACATTTCTCAAAAGAAGGCATACAAAAGGCAAACAGGCATGTGAAAAGTTGTTCAACATCATGGATCATCAGGGCAATGCAAGTCAAAATTACAATGAGATATAACATCACCCCAGTTAAAATGGCTGGTATCCAGAAGACAGGTAATAACAAATGCTTGCACAGATGTTGAGAAAAAGGAACCCTTGTACACTGTTGGTGGGAATGTAAGTTAGTACAACTGCTGTGAAAAACAGTTTGGAGGTTCTTCAAAAAAACTAAAAATTAAGGTACCATATGATCCAGCAAACCCACTACTGGGTACATAACCCCTCAAAAAGGAAATCAGTATATTGGTAAGATATGTGCACTCCTACGTCTATTGCGGCCCTGTTTACAATAGCTTAGATTGGACGTAAACTAAGTGTCCATCAACAGATAAATAAAGAAAATGTGGTACATATACACAGTCAAATACTATTTAGCTATAAAAGAGAATTAGATACAGTCATTTTCAACTATATGGATGGAATTGGAGATCATTGTGTTAAGTGAAATAAGCCAGGCACAGAAAGATAAACATTGTATGTTTTCATTCACTTGTGGGATCTAAAAATCAAAACAATTGAACTCACGGATATAGCGATAGAAAGATGGTTAGCAAAAGCTAAGAAGTATACTGGAACAGTGGGAAAGGATGTGGGGATTGTTAATGGGTACAAAAAATAGAAAGAATGAATAAGACCTACTATTTGATAGCACAATAGGGTGACAAAAATCAATGATAACTTAATATTACTTTTAAAAATAACTTAGAGTATAATTGGATTGTTTGTAACACAAAGGATAAATGCTTGAGGGGATGGATACCCCATTCTCCCTAATGTGCTAATTTCACATTGCATGCCTTTATCAAAACATCTCATGTACCCCATAAATATGTACACCTGCTATGTATCCATAAAAATTAAAAATATATAAATAAATATAAATAAATCTTTAAAAGAAAGAAGACGTAAAAATGACAGTTATATTAAATGGTGCTCAACATCATTGATCATCAGAGAAATGCAAATGAATATTACAATGCAATGCCATCTAACCCCAGTTAAAAAGGCTTATATTCAAAAGACAGGCAATAACAAATGCTGGTGAGGATGTGGAGAAAGTGGAGCCCTTGTACATTGTTGGTGCTGTTGTAAATTAATACAGCCAGAACAGAGAACAGTATGGAGGTTCCTCAAAATACTAACAATAGAGCTAGCATATGATACATCAATCCTACTGCTGGGTGTACATTAAATGGAAAGAAATCAGTGTATCAAAGAGATATCTGCACTCCCGTGTTTGTTGCAGTACTGTCTACAATATCCAGGATTTGAAAGAAACCTAAGTGTCCATCAAACAGAAGAATGGATACAGAAAATATGGCACATACACACAATGGAGTACTATTCAGCTATAAAAAATAATAAGATCCTGTCATTGGTAACAACATGGATGGAACTGGAGGCCATTATGTTATGTAAAACAAGCCATGCAAAGAAATACAAACATCACATGTTCTCACTTGTTTGTGGGATATAAAAATCAAAACAATTGAATTCATGGTGGTGGTAGAAATATGGTTGCCAAACACTGGGAAGAGTAATGGGAGGATGGGAGGAAGATGGAGATGGCTAACTGGTACAAAAATAATAGAACAAACAAATGATGATATGGTATGGCTTTGTCCCCACCCAAATCTCATCTTGAATTGTAGCTCCCATGTTGTGGGAGGGACCCAGTGGAAGATAATTGAATCATTAGGGCAGTTTTCCCTATACCGCTCTCGTGAAAGTGAATAAGTGTCACGAGATCTGATGGTTCTATAAGGGGTATTCTTTTTTGCTTGGCTCTCATTTTCTCTCTTGTCTGCCATCACGTAAGATGTGCCTTTCACTTTCTACTATGATTGTGAGGGCTCCCCAGCCATATGGAACTGTGAGTCCATTAAACCTCTTTCACTTTATAAATTTCCCAGTTTCAGCTATGTGTTTATCAGCATTGTGAAAACAGACTAATACAAATGAAATCTAGTATTTGCTAGCACATCACGGTAACTATAGTCAATAATAATTTAATTGTATCTTTTAAGATAACTAAAATTATACAATTGAATTGTTTGTAACACAAAGGATAAATGCTTGAGGGGATAGATACCCCATTTTTCATGGTGTAATTATTATGCATTGCATACTACATCAACACATCTCATGTACCCCATAAATATATACACCTACTATATATGCACAACATTTAAATTTTTTAAAGTATAAAAATAAAATAAAATTTATATAAAAATCAATGGAATGAAAATAACTAAAACAATTTTGAAAATAAATTGATAGGACTGAGTATACAAAATTTCAAGATATTAGATAGCTATACTAATCAAGTCTATGATATTGTGCAAGAGATATACACAGGCATTAATGAGGTAGAAAAAGGAACCTAGAAAGAAATGCACATATGTGCCCAACTAATTTTTTGCAATGGCATAAAGCAATTCATTAGAGAAAAAAATGGTCTTTTCAACATATTTTCTTAGAACAATTGAACATACATACGCAAAAGATATATAGCTCCTCCCTTAAGTCTCACACCTTATACAAAAACTACCTCAAAATAAACCAGAAACTTAAATGTAAATCATAAAGCTATAAAGCTTTTAGTGAAAAAGTAGGAGAAAAACTTCAGGATCTAGGGCTAGGCAAGGAATTCTTAGACTTGACACTGAAAATGTCCAAGAAAATTTTATGAATTGGACTTCATCAAAATTACAGACTTCTGCTCTTCCAAAAACCACTATAAGAGGGTGAAAATACAAGCTACACATTAGACAAAAATATCCGCATGCTGCATATCTGAAAAAAAACTTGCATCTAGAATATATAAAGAATTCTTGAAGCTTAACATCGGAAAGTAAACAATATAGTTAGAGAATAGGCAAAATATATGAGAGACATTTTACTGAAGAGGCTATATATGTGGCAAACAAGCATATGAATCTATGTTCAACATCATTAGCCATTGGAGGAACTACGAATGAAAGCCACAAAGAGATGCAACTTAAAACACACTTACTAAAATGGCTAAAATATAAGAAATTGTAATAACATAAAATTCTGATGAGGATGCAGTGCACCTAGACAATTGATACATTGTTGGTAGTACTGTAAGATAGTACAGAAACTAAAATCAGTTTGGCAGTTTCTGAGGGAACTGTTCATACAATTACCATATGACACAGC
Organism: Gorilla gorilla gorilla; assembly: GCF_029281585.2. Lineage (NCBI taxonomy): Eukaryota > Metazoa > Chordata > Mammalia > Primates > Hominidae > Gorilla > Gorilla gorilla. The sequence continues at coordinate 134,181,892 of NC_073247.2, forward strand.
AATTGCACTCTTGGGCATTTATCTCAGAAAAATGGGCACTTATATTCACACGAAATCCCGTAGATGAATGTTGAGAGTAACTTTACTTGCAATTATCAAAAATTGAATCAGGGCAAATGCCCTTCAATAGGTTAATGGTTAAACTGTGTACCTCTACACCATGGAATACTACTCAGCAATAAACAGGAATAAACTTTTGATACCTGCAAGAACTTAAATGAAACTTAAGGGAATTATGCTTAGTGAAAAAGGCAACCACAAAATATTACACGTAATGTGACTCCATTTATGCAGCATTTTTGAAGTGACACAGTTACCGAAATCAAACAGAGCAAATGGTAATCACATATTACATATACAGGAACAAACATAAGATTTACAGCATACTTTTGTCTGAATCTATGTTAGTGTGATATTAGTGAATTCATATCTTCAAAGTATTGAAAGAAAAACCTGTCAATTCAATTCTCTCTATTTTTGTATATTTAGCAGCACACTTCTAAATAACCCATGGTCAAAGAGGAAGCATAAGATATGCTAAATACCCTTTGAATTAAATGAAAACAGAATCACAATATATCAAAATTTGTGGGACACAGCTAAGGTAGAGCTTGGGGGAAACTTTATAGAATTAAATGCTTACATTAGTAAAGAATAAGAAAGGTCTAAAATTAATAATTAAATATTTCCCCTTAAGTAACTAGGGGAAGTAGAACATTTCAGACACAAGGCATGTAGAATGAAGGAAAGCAAGAGCAATAAATAAGTAGTAAAAGTAAAAACAAAAAAAGAGAAATCAACAAAATTTAAACAACAAGGAAAATCAATAAAATGAAACAATGATTTTTCTGCAAGATGCAAAAAGAATACTTCTAGTTGGTCAAATGAAGACAAAATAAAGCACAAAGAAACACAAATTACCAATATAAGAAATAAAAGAGGAGACATCACTACATACACTTCTGAAATTTAAAGCATAAGTGAATATTTTAAAAATTCTATGTCAATAAATTTAATACATAAAATGGACCACAACTCTTGAAAATCAAAAATTACCAAAATTTATTGAAAAAAGTAGAGTAACCCAAACAAATATAGTTAGTAAACAAATACAATTTTCAGTGAAAATACTTTGCACAGGGAAAATCCACGACTAAAAATGTCTTCAGTGGCAATATATAATAAACATTTAAGGAGAACTAAAACCAATGCTACAAGTACTCTTCTAGAAAATAAAAGAGGAGAGAAATTTTCAAATAATTTTATGAGGCCCAAATTCCCACGACACCAAGTCAGACAGAGACATTACAAGAAGAGAAAATTAAAAACCAAACTCCTTCATGAACTTTGACAAATAATTCTGAAAAAAATATGTTAGTAAATCAAATCCAGCAACATATAAGAAGGATAATATATCATGACCAAGTGGGGTTTATTACATGAATACCAGGTTGTTTCAACATTGGAAAATTAATCAATGTAATTCAAAATATCAACAAGAAAAAATCAAAATTACATAAGATTTACCTCAATAGATGCAGAAAAAGCATTTGACAAAGTTAACATCTATTCAAAAATTCTCAACAAACTAGGAATATAAGGAAATTTTCTCAACCTGAGAAAAGGCATGTCTGGAATATATACAGTTAGCATCAGACTTCCTGGTGAAAGACTTAATATTTTCTTTATCGTATCAGAAACAAGGTAAGGATGTGTTCACTATCACCACTTGTATTCAACATAATATTGTAGGTCCTAGCCAGTGCAATCAGGTACAGAGAGTAAATAAAAGGCAGCTAAATTGAAAAAGAAGAAATTAAACTGTAATTATTTTCAGATGACATGATTGTCTATTTATAAAGAAATAATAATCTTTCAAAAAATCTGTTATACCTGAGAAGCAAGTTTTTCACCATCACAGAATGCAAAGTCAATATATAAAAGTCAATTGAAATTTTATACTCCACCAGTGAACAACTGAAAATTTAAATGAAGAAAACAGTACCATTTATAATAGTATTGAGATATGAAATACTCATAAATAAGCCTAACAAAATGTAATGCTTATGTGCTTAAAACTATAAAACATTTCTCCAGTGGGATTTGACGGCATGATATCTCACAGAAAGTTCTCCACTCCCAGACATGGGTCCCTCGGCTTCCTGCCTTGAAAGCACAATTGCAGGCATTGTGGGAAGGTGAAGAGTTTCCCTAAGGATGACCCTTCCAAGCTGGTCCACCTCACAGCCTTCTTGAGATACAAGGTTGGCATGACCCACATCGTGAGGGGAAGTCAATAGGCCAGGATCCAAGGTGAATACGAAGGAGGTGGTAGAGGCTGTGGCCATGGTGGTTGTGGGCATTGTGGGATATGGGGAAACCCTTCGAGGCATCTGGACTTTCAAGACCATCTTTGCTGAGCACATCAGCAGTGAGTGCAAAAGGCATTTCTATAAGAACTGACATAAATCTAAGAAGAAGCCCTTTACCAAGTACTGCAAGAAATGGCAGAAAGAGGATGGCAAAAAGCAGGTGTAGAAGGACTTCAGCAGCATGAAGAAGTACTGCCAAGTCATCCGCGTCATTGCCCACACCCAGATACGCCTGCTTCCTCTGCACCAGAAAGCCCACCTGATGGAGATCTAGGTGAACAGAGGCACTGTGGCCGAGAAGCTGGACTGGGCCCAGAAGAGGCTCGAGCAGCAGGTACCTGTGAACCAAGTGTTTGGGCAAGATGAGATGATCAAAGTCATCGGGGTGACCAAGGGCAAAGGCTACAAAGGGGTCACCAGTTGTTGGCACACCAAGAAGCTGCCCTACAAGACCCACCGAGGCTTATGCAAGGTGGCCTGTATTGGGGCATGGCATCTTGCCCATGTGGCCTTCTCTGTGGCACACGCTGGTCAGAAAGGCTACCATCATGGCACTGAGATCAACAAGAAGATCTATAAGATCGGCCAGGGCTACCCTATCATGGACAGCAAACTGATCAAGAACAATGCCTCCATTGACTATGACCTGTCTGACGAGAGCATCAACCCTCTGGGTGGCTTTGTCCACTGTGACAAAGTGACCGATGACTTTGTCATGCTGAAAGGCTATGTGGTGGGAACCAAGAAGCAAGTGCTCACCCTGTGCAAGTCCTTGCTGGTCCAGACCAAATGGCAGGCTCTGGAGAAGATTGACCTTAAGTTCATTGACACCACCTCCAAGTTTGGCCATTGCCACTTCCAGACCATGAAGGAGAAGAAAACATTCATGAGACCACTCAAGAAAGACCAAATTGCAAAGGAAGAAGGAGCTTAATGCCAGGAACAGATTTTGCACTTGGTGGGGTCTCAATAAAAATTATTTTCCACTGAAAAAAATAAATAAATACAAATAAAACATTTCTGTGAGAAATCTAGAAAGATCTAAGTAAGAGGAGAGATATACAGTGATCATACATTACAAAACAATATATTAAGATATCAAATTTCCTGATATGAATCAAGACATTCTCAATCAAAATTCCATCAGGCTGCTTTATTTTCATAAAAGTTATCAAGCTAATTATAAATTTTATATGAAAAAATCAAAGAACCTGGAATTATGCAAACAACTTTAAGGAAAATAGAATTCAAGGTATTTTACTATTTAATTTTAAGGCTTACAAGTTTATAATTATCAAGTCCGTGTGGCATTGATAAAAGGACATACATAGAGATTTATGGAACAAAATAGAGAATGCAGAAATAGACATGGATCTATATGTCCCATTGATTTCTTTGACAAATTGCCAATATAATTCACTGGGACAGGATAGTCTTTTGAAAAATGTTACTGGGAAATGTATGGATCTCTATTAATAAATGAACCTTGAACCATACATCAAACCACATACAAAAATTAATTAAAAATATATCATAAGGTAAATGTAAAACTATAAAACTTCTAAAAGCAAACCTAGGGGAAAATATTCCTGAATTTTGACTATCCAAAGATATAGTGACTATGCAAGAATACAAACCACGAAAGAAAAATAAACAATAAATAAGACATAATTAAAATTGAAAACTGTAGTTCTTTAAAACACAATTTTACAAACATTAAAAAGCCACAAAGAGAAAATATTTGCCAAATACGTATCTGATAAAAGACCTATACACAGAATTTTTAAAAAAAACTACAACTCAATATTGTATGTGGTAGCCCATTTGCATTGCAATAAAAGGAATACCTGAAGCAGGGTAATTTAGAAAGAAAAGGGGCTTCTTTGGCTCATGGTTTTGCAGGCTGTCCAAGAAGCATGGCACCAGTATGTGCTTCTGGTGAGGGCCTCAGGAAGCTTATGATCATGGTGAAAGGTGAAGGGGAGCCAGCATGTCACATGGTGAGAGAGGGAGCAAGAGAGAGAGGAGAGGCGCCACACTCTTTGAAATGATCAGATCTCGTGTGAACACAGAGTGAAAACTCACTCATTTCCACAAAGGAGGGCACCAAGCAATTCCTGAGGAGAGATATGCCCCCATGATCCCTACTAGGCCCCATCTTCAACATTAGAGGTCACACTTTAGCATGAGATTTGTAAGGGACAAAACATGCAAACCATACACTGTAGTAATAAGACAACAAAATTTATAGAGGAAAGATTTGAACAGATACTTTATCAAAGAAGAGATACAGATTACAAATAAGCACATGAAAAGATGATCAACACCATTAGCCATTACGAAAATGTAAATTAAAACCACAATAAGATACCATTACACACCTACTATACTGTAAAACTACCTAGATTTTTTAATGCAAATACAAGAAGGAAGAACAAATTTAACTTCCATGCGTTGCTGGTAGGAATGCAAAGTATGCAAAGACCTTAAAAAAGATTTTGGCATTTTCTTCAAAAAATGAACATACACTTATCATATGACCCAGCCAGTTGAATACTAGTAATTTATCCAAGAGAAATAAAAAAGATGTGTCCACACAAAGAACTTCACACAAATGATCATAACAGCTTTATTAATAATAGCCAAAAACTGGAAAGTGTCCAATTGTTCATCAAATAGTGAATGGCTAAACAAACTGTGGTAGACTTACACAATGACAACTATTTAGCAATAAAAAGACTGATGCACACAACATAGAATATTAAAAGCCCTATTTTTAGGGTAAGAAGCCAGACACAAATTGCATATATATGATTTCATTTATATCACATCCTAGAAAAGACAAAATTATAGAGACAGATATCAGATCAGTGCCAGAAGCTGGGAGTGGGACTCCTGATTTCATTCAAAATAAAAGCCAGTGTCCTTCCAATATGACATCCCCATTACCTCTCTGACCTTATCTCCTACTCCTCTCTCATTCGCTTCACCTGAGCCCCACTGGCTTCCTGACTCTTTTTTTTTTTTTTTTTTTAGACGGAGTCTTGCTCTGTTGCCAGGCTGGAGTGCAGTGGCGACATCTCGACTCACTGCAACCTTCTGCCTCCTGGGTTCAAGGGATTCTCCTGCCTCAATCTCCCCAGTGCTGGGATTACATGCACCCACCACCATGCCTGGCTAATTTTTGTATTTTTAGTAGAGACAGAGTTTCACCATGTTGGCCAGGATGGTCTCGATCTCCTGATATTGTGATCCACCTCGGCCTCCCAGAGTGCTGGGATTACAGGCATGAGCCACCGCACCCGGCCCTTCCTGACTAGTTCTAAAACACACTAGGCACACTGTCATTTTAGGGCTTTTGCACTGGCTATTTTCTTTACCTTGAGCATTTTTCTTTGAATACCTGGATGGTTTACTCCCTCTTGAGCCTCAATTCTTTATTGAAATGACGTCTTCTGAAGAAAGCCCACCCTGACAATCTTATTTAATACTGATTCTTCCTTTCCACACATTCTAGATAATTATCATCTTCTAACATATTAAATAACTTACTCATTTTGTTCATTTTTGTTTGCCTTCCCCACCAGAATATGAGCATTATAAGAGCAGAGATTTTTGCCTGATTTATCTATTGGTTTATTCCAATCAAATAGAAGAGTGGAAGCTTGGGGCATAGTAGGCCGCGATATTTATTAAATGAATAAATGCTGCATAAATGTAACTGAATAATTATACTAACTGCAAGATTAAATTTGCTTTCCTCTCTTTTCATGGCCTTGAATTTTTATTGTAATTCTTATCATAATTTAGTTATTAACTTATTGAGATAGGATAATAAAAATATGTAACATATGGCTGTTGATAATTAAATATATATGTTTCTAAAGAAATATTTAGAAATATATATTTCTATGTAGACAGAAATTTGTGTGTGTGTGTATGTGTGTGAAGAAACTCAAATACCTTTTGAGAAAGAGTCTAGGTCTGAGCAAATAACACAGAGTGAAAATCGTAAATTTTCCCTTTGGCTAAATCTGCCTCTTGGTTCACCTCATGCAAGCTTTCTTGACTATTCCATCCCCACCACCCCCCGCACACACACACTGATTATACTCTTGCTCCTCCATATCTCTTGATCATTCTATTTCTAGTTTATTTGATTGCATAAGTTGTCTACTTCAGTGATTGCCAAGCCTGGATGATCATCAGAGTCATTGAAGAAGCCCTAAAAAATACAGATGCCTATTCACTCCAAACATACTGAGCAATGATCATTAGGAATAGAAACCTGGGATCTGTATTTTTGAGAAGCTTATCTGCATGATTTGGATAATCAACCAGACTTAGGGCGAACTTAATTCTAAATGGTCTAAATGGTCCCTGTCTAAAATGTTTAAATGGCTCCTCACATGACTCTACAACTAGATTCCAAGTGCCTAAGTTTTGTAATAAGTTTTCCTGTGTCTACGAGAAGACTGATAGGATAATAGGAACTTAAAAAAAAGGATGCTTGATGATCAGGACTAGTTAATCTTGATTTTTATCACAGTATATTTTAAATAGGCAAATAATTGTAATTCTAATTTTTGAACAACAGATTTAAGTAGTGCTAAAGGCCCAAAGAAACGATTAAACATCATGCACAAATATTCCACATAGAAATAACTAATGTTCACATAATGATGCATGGCCTTTCATTTTTATTACTATACATATTTTTTCTTATTAAATTATAATCATATGTACATAATATCCTATTTTTCTCTAACAGCATTAATTGTTAGCATTTCCCCATTATGTTAAATATACAACCATTAAAACATGCTTTGGAGACTCATATTACATCCTGTAACTTTATTTTCACATTCTTTTAGTGCAAAGCATTTATATTGGGCAATGAATACTTTTATACATACACATGGCCATAATACGTCTGTTAAGAAACTATTGCTTTGCAAATTATTTCTTCATGTTTCTTATACGTTATACCAGTGGAATTTAAATTTTTTAATATTATTTGTATGGTTTTATATATTATGAAGATCAATGATTAAAAACATTTTTTTCACAAAATGCCAAATAACATTTTCATCTATATATTTTTTTAACTTCTGAATGTCTTTTATGTAATCAAATGTATTGATTTTCACTTTGTTGTTTCTTATATGATTACAAATTCTTTCCCATTAGGCCTAAATTTACCTATATTTTCTTCCAAGTGTTATTAGCTTTTCTTACTATAGATGCTCCTTGACTAACAATGGGATTATGACCTGATAAGCCTGTTGTAACTTGAAAGAATTGTTAAGTAAAAATGCATTTAATATACATAACCTACTAAACATTATAGCTTAGCTTAGTCTATCTTAAATGTGCTCAGAACTCTGACATTAGCCTGTAGTTGGGCAAAAATATCTAACACAAAGTCTATTTTATAATAAAGTTTTAAATATCTCATGTAATGTATTAAGTACTGTACTGAAAGTGAAAAACAGAATAGTTGTATGCGTTCTCAAAGTACAGTTTCTACTGAATGTGTACTACTTTTGCTCCACCTTGAAGTAAAAAAAAATTGTAAGTAAAACCATCGTAAGTCAGGGACCATCTGTATATACATCTCTCATTTTTAGGGAATTTATTTTATTGTATTCTGTGAGATGAAGGTGTAACAGCATTTTTTCAGATAAATAACATATTGCCCCAATGTATTACCTAAGTGTCTCAGTGTCAGCATTATTTATAACATTTAAAACACAAAAATTGAAAACATAAAGTCACAGGGAATTTATCAATGGCAATTACAAATAACTACAGAATAAAAATAAGCATACACATACTACCTTTTCAGCATTTTATGGGTACAAAAACATTATTTGACATAACTAAAAAATCAGGGTATTCATACGCTACAACTTCCATTATCCAAACATAAAGTGGAAGAAAACACATCAAAATTTTAACAATTATTATCTGTACATCGTCGGGTTATGTGTTTCATTTTTTATGCTCTGTATTTTATAAAATACATTTGATAAGCATGCATTACTTAAACAGCTTTTAGGCATTTAAGAAATCAATTACCTAATAACAGTCCAAAGGAAATAAACCTGGGCAGAAACTCATGTGAAAAAGATTCTGGGAATGTTTGTTGATCACAAGATGATTATAAAAGAATGATAAACATGAACTAGCTATCCAGGAATCTACATTAACAGAAATATAATGGCCAATTTACGGATAGCAATAGTCCCACACATTTCTATAATGGCTGGTCAACAAAAATTATGTGGTCTTTTGTTCTGAGTTCTGTATTTTGGAGAGAGCATTAAAAAAGCTAGAAAACATTCAGAAAAGGTTTACCAGAGGAGCTAGGTTTCTATCTTTTAAAAAAACAATTAATTAACTGACTAATTAATTGTTGTGAAAATGGCTAAACAAACCAAAAATAAAAATCAGGACAAGACTAAGAGGGAAATTCATCTTCAAATATTTGAAAATTGTCTTAGACAAGAATTAGTTTTCTGTCACCCCAAAAGACAGGACTGAAACTAGTTGGAGAAGTAGATTTTACCACAGCAGTTCAGATAGGAACAAGATGGTCACCTGTCAGGACCAGTATATAAAGATTTCTACTTTAAGTGGCAAGGTAGATTGGATGTCCCAACATGTTTATTTCAAACTTGAAACTCTCTGACTCTAGGTTTATCTAATCACTTTCACTTAGGAAAACATACTTTTCTATAACATTTATTATCATCTGGACAGGATAAATTCAAATTTGACTTACTTATTCTTATGGCTATAAGTCTATTTTAGGCTAAGAATTGTAATATTCATAGGAAAAAAGTGTATATTAATAATATGAAAGTTTCTAAAAAACAAAAAATTAAGTTAGAAAATGTTTTTAAATTTCATCATAATATGCTCTAGAGAGTCATTCAAGTAATCGTATTTCGGTTAGCATAAAGAATATGTATTATGATGCTGTTCATATGATACTCATAATGCTTTAGACATGGCAGAAAATATGAATTATAACCAAAATTCACAGTACAGTAGCATCACCATGGTATCAAAGGCCAACATTGTTCTCATAATTCATAGCAAATATCATGATTTAAGAACTAAATGTCACACAAACTTTTTTATTATGATGAAAGATGTGTAATTATACTTCTTGAAAGATATTCAATCTAGTGACATTAGAGATTATAAAGCAAAACAAGGGTACTACCAATTATAACTTCAGTTATTTATCAAAATGACATAAAACTTTTGTGCTCATATCAGAACTGTGTCTGTTTTGTCAATGTGTAGCCCAGACGACAGGTTCATTTTGAGTCCTTTCATTTGAACTACCTATGAGCATCACTAAATATCAATGGATATTGGGGCAATCACAGAATTGTTGGATATAGCCAGGTCAGCCATTATGAAAACAAGAGCTCTGATGTCCTGACTAGACGGACACATTAATTTATCTATTAATCATTAACTAAGTTTCTCATGATTGTCATCTAAACCCCAAAGGTGATAGAAAGATATATGTTATCCCTGCCATTAAGTTGTTTACAATTTAACCAACATTATAAGGTTTGTGCACAAATAAATAATTCAGGATACAAGGTGATAAACACCATAAAAGAGGGGAAATTAAGATGTACTTGGAGTTCAAAGGAGATAAATATTGCTTTTGGATAGGGAGAATATGAACAAAATAGTATTTAAGTAAAGCCATAAACAAATATTTAGAATTTGGACTTGGAGAGATATTCGGACAAGAGAGTAAGATATTACAGGAAAGAGGTGATTGTAACAACAACAACAAAACTGCTGAGATGTAAAAAACATTGGGTAATCGTGAGCAGTGCTGAATAAATAGAGTGAGTGATATGAGGGAATGTACTGACAGATAAGACTGGAAAGATAAGTTAGGAGCAGAGGAATATGGGGAGTGCATTGCTAAACAACTTAAAATTTGTTTGGTATGGAGGAGCTTCTAAGGGTTGGGCAATTAGTGACTTTAGGATGCCTCACCTCTCAGAAATGTCTTCACTGTGTGCCTGACAGGAGGAGTACATGGGCACATGTTTTTTTTTTTTTTTACATTTCTCTCTATCCTTTTATTTCTGTTTTTTATTTTATTATTATTATACTTTAAGTTTTAGGGTACATGTGCACAATGTGCAGGTTAGTTACATATGTATACATGTGCCATGCTGGTGTGCTGCACCCATTAACTCGTCATTTAGCATTAGGTATATCTCCTAATGCTATCCCTCCCCCCTCTCCCCACCCCACAACAGTCCCCAGATTGTGATGTTCCCCTTCCTGTGTCCATGTGTTCTCATTGTTCAATTCCCATCTATGAGTGAGAACATGTGGTGTTTGGTTTTTTTGTCCTTGCGATAGTTTACTGAGAATGATGATTTCCAATTTCATCCATGTCCCTAGAAAGGACATGAACTCATCATTTTCTATGGCTGCATAGTATTCCATGGTGTATATTTGCCACATTTTCTTAATCCAGTCTATCATTATTGGACATTTGGGTTGGTTCCAAGTCTTTGCTATTGTGAATAGTGCCACAATAAACATAGGTGTGCATGTGTCTTTATAGCAGCATGATTTATAGTCCTTTGAGTATATACCCAGTAATGGGATGGCTGGGTCAAATGGTATTTCTAGTTCTAGATCCCTGAGGAATTGCCACACTGACTTCCAGAATGGTTGAACTAGTTTACAGTCCCACCAACAGTGTAAAAGTGTTCCTATTTCTCCACATCCTCTCCAGCACCTGTTGTTTCCTGACTTTGTAATGATTGCCATTCTAACTGGTGTGAGATGGTATCTCATAGTGGTTTTGATTTGCATTTCTCTGATGGCCAGTGATGGTGAGCATATTCTCATGTGTTTTTTGGCTGCATAAATGTCTTCTTTTGAGAAGTGTCTGTTCATGTCCTTTGCCCACTTTTTGATGGGGTTGTTTGTTTTTTTCTTGTACATTTGTTTGAGTTCATTGTAGATTCTGGATATTAGCCCTTTGTCAGATGAGTAGGTTGTGAAAATTTTCTCCCATTTTGTGGGTTGCCTGTTCATTCTGATGGTAGTTTCTTTGGCTGTGCAGAAGCTCTTTAGTTTCATTAGGTTCCATTTGTCAATTTTGGCTTTTGTTGCCATTGCTTTTGGTGTTTTAGACATAAAGTCCTTGCCCATGCCTATGTCCTGAATGGTAATGACTAGGTTTTCTTCTAGGGTTTTTATGGTTTTAGGTCTAACGTTTAAGTCTTTAATCCATCTTGAATTAATTTTTGTATGAGGTGTAAGGAAGGGATCCAGTTTCAGCTCTCTACATATGGCTGGCCAGTTTTCCCAGCACCATTTACTAAATAGGGAATCCTTTCCCCATTGCTTGTTTTTCTCAGGTTTGTCAAAGATCAGATAGTTGTAGATATGCGACATTATTTCTGAGGGCTCTGTTCTGTTCCTTTGATCTATATGTCTGTTTTGGTACCAGTACCATGCTGTTTTGGTTACTGTAGCCTTGTAGTATAGTTTGAAGTCAGGTAGTGTGATGCCTCCAGCTTTGCTCTTTTGGCTTAGGATTGCCTTGGTGATGCGGGCTCTTTTTTGGTTCCATATGAACTTTAAAGTAGTCTTTTCCAACTCTGTGAAGAAAGTCATTGGTAGCTTGATGGGGATGGCATTGAATCTATAAATTACGTTGGGCAGTACGGCCACTTTCATGATATTGATTCTTCCTACCCATGAGCATGGAATGTTCTTCCATTTGTTTGTATCCTCTTTTATTTCATTGAGCAGTGGTTTGTAGTTCTCCTTGAAGAGGTCCTTCACGTCCCTTGTAAGTTGGATTCCTAGGGATTTTATTCTCTTTGTAGCAATTGTGAATGGGAGTTCACTCATGATTTGGCTCTCTGTTTGTCTGTTATTGGTGTATAAGAATGCTTGTGATTTTTGCACATTGATTTTGTATCCTGAGACTTTGCTGAAGTTGCCTATCAGCTTAAGGAGATTTGGGGCTGAGACAATGGGATTTTCTAGATATACAATCATGTCATCTGCAAACAGGGACAATTTGACTTCCTCTTTTCCTAATTGAACACCCTTTATTTCCTTCTTCTGCATAATTGCCCTGGCCAGACAGCGGATCTCTCAGCAGAAACTCTACAAGCCAGAAGAGAGTGGGGGCCAATATTCAACATTCTTAAAGAAAAGAATTTTCAACCCAGAATTTCATATCCAGCCCAACTAAGCTTCATAAGTGAAGGAGAAATAAAATACTTTACAGACAAGCAAATGCTAAGAGATTTTGTCACCACCAGGCCTGCCCTAAAAGAGCTCCTGAAGGAAGCACTAAACATGGAAAGGAACAACTGGTACCAGCCACTGCAAAATCATGCCAAATTGTAAAGACCATCGAGACTAGGAAGAAACTGCATCAACTAATGAGCAAAATAACCAGCTAACACAATAATGACAGGATCAAATTCACACATAACAATATTAACTTTAAATGTAAATGGACTAAATTCTCCAATTAAAAGACACAGACTGGCAAATTGGATAAAGAGTCAAGAAAACCCATCTCACGTGCAGAGACACACATAGGCTCAAAATAAAAGGATGGAGGAAGATCTACCAAGCCAATGGAAAACAAAAAAAGGCAGGGGTTGCAATCCTAGTCTCTGATAAAACAGACTTTAAACCAACAAAGATCAAAAGAGACAAAGAAGGCCATTACATAATGGTAAAGGGATCAATTCAACAAGAAGAGCTAACTATCCTAAATATATATGCATCCAATACAGGAGCACCCAGATTCATAAAGCAAGTCCTGAGTGACCTACAAAGAGACTTAGATTCCCACACAATAATAATGGGAGACTTTAACACCCCACTGTCAACATTAGACAGATCAACGAGACAGAAAGTTAACAAGGATATCCAGGAATTGAACTCAGCTCTGCACCAAGCAGACCTAATAGACATCTATAGAACTCTCCACCCCAAATCAACAGAATATACATTTTTTTCAGCACCACACCACACCTATTCCAAAACTGACCACATAGTTGGAAGTAAAGCTCTCTTCAGCAAATGTAAAAGAACAGAAATTATAACAAACTGTCTCTCAGACCACAGTGCAATCAAACTAGAACTCAGGATTAAGAAACTCACTCAAAACCACTCAACTACAAGGAAACTGAACAGCCTTCTCCTGAATGACTACTGGGTACATAATGAAATGAAGGCAGAAATAAAGATGTTCTTTGAAACTAACGAGATCAAAGACACAACATACCAGAATCTCTGGGATGCATTCAAAGCAGTGGGTAGAGGGAAATTTATAGCACTAAATGCCCACAAGACAAAGCAGGAAAGATCCAAAATTGACGCCCTAACATCACAATTAAAAGAACTAGAAAAGCAAGAGCAAACACATTCAAAAACTAGCAGAAGGCAAGAAATAACTAAAATCAGAGCAGAACGGAAGGAAATAGAGACAAAAAAAAAAAACCTTCAAAAAATTAATGAATCCAGGAGCTGGTTTTTTGAAAGGATCAACAAAATTGATAGACCGCTAGCAAGACTAATAAAGAAGAAAAGGGAGAAGAATCAAATAGATGCAATAAAAAATGATAAAGGGGATATCACCACCGATCCCACAGAAATACAAACTACCATCAGAGAATACTACAAACACCTCTATGCATATAAACTAGAAAATCTAGAAGAAATGGATACATTCCTTGACATATACACCCTCCCAAGACTAAACCGGGAAGAAGTTGACTCTCTGAATAGACCAATAACAGGATCTGAAATTGTGGCAATAATCAATAGCTTACCAACCAAAAAGAGTCCAGGACCAGATGGATTCACAGTCGAATTCTACTTATACCTCTGGAATTCACAGTCGAATTCCAGAGGTATAAGGAGGAACTGGCACCATTCCTTCTGAAACTATTCCAATCAATAGAAAAAGAGGGAATCCTCCCTAACTCATTTTATGAGGCCAGCATCATTCTGATACCAAAGCCGGGCAGAGACACAACCAAAAAAGAGAATTTTAGACCAATATCCTTGATGAACATTGATGCAAAAATCCTCAATAAAATACTGGCAAACCGAATCCAGCAGCACATCAAAAAGCTTATCCACCATGATCAAGTGGGCTTCATCCCTGGGATGCAAGCCTGGTTCAATATACACAAATCAATAAATGTAATCCAGCATATAAACAGAACCAAAGACAAAAACCACGATTATCTCAATAGATGCAGAAAAGGCCTTTGACAAAATTCAACAATGCTTCATGCTAAAAACTCTCAATAAATTCGGTATTGATGGGACGTATCTCAAAATAATAAGAGCTATCTATGACAAACCCACAGCCAATATCATACTGAATGGGCAAAAACTGGAAGCATTCCCTTTGAAAACTGGCACAAGACAGGGATGCCCCCTCTCACCACTCCTATTCAACATAGTGTTGGAAGTTCTGGGCACATGTTCTTCTTTCATAGGCTCTGAAACACTTTATAGTTTTGATTTTTGAAAGAGCTCAGAGACTAACCAGAGTGTACCTAAAGATCTGTGCTGGAGATAAATCTAATTTGCTTATTTCTCTTCCGGACTCCAACACTTTTACTGGAGGTTGCCACATACAATGATTATTGAGTAGGGGTCGGGGAAAAAAATAATACCAACATCAGATTAAATGTAATAGTCAGAAAATGAAATCTTCAGCCAAACTATATAATTTACCATACGATTTTGAATAATGTTATTTGTCATATTATCCATGCACATTCTTCTTAATGGATATAAGTAACTGACAGTGCCTATATTTTGATCCAGGAGTGAATGTAAGACTATCAAACTCTACCTCAGTTATTACATATGTAGTCAATTTTTGCATTTGACATATGATGATAAGGCTCCCCAACAGAAATGCTGGAACTGAGTTAGTAAAATATACATAGGCTATGACACATTATTCACAGAGATAACATAGGCAATAAATAATGGTAATGTAATTGCAAGACAAGAAGCAGGCTGATTCCCTTTAATCAAAACATATTGAGCACTTAACTTGTTGCCTAGCATAATATTATGGGGTACAGCAATAGAAGAGATCTTGACAAAGTGACCATATAATTTATTATTGAAATGAGAACACTTTTGATTAAAAAAACTCACTATTAAATTATAATGGAATAGCAAGTGGTATAACCTGGTCATTCTGAGAAAACTAAGATGTATAGACATTCTGGATTTAGAGGACATGGTCTGTATCTTGCTGGAGTCAGCATGTCAAAAACTCTTACTATACAAACTAGCATGCAAGATGGTATGAGTTGAAAAACAAATAAGACTTCAAAGAAGGAACTATAACAATCAATAAAATAAGATTTGATATTTAAACAGAGAAACTATCGACAAGACATAAAGATCAAGATAAAGGTAGATGCTGGAAGAAGTTTAAATAAAAGTAAAAAGGTTGAAGTGAAGTGAGTGTGAGGGGGAGCCTGAAGAAGTGTGATAGACCAGAGTCTATACTTATTTTGGAATGAGTGTCTGAATAGTATTTTTAAAAAATGATTTAATTGACTCCCATTGGCTGTCCTTGAAAAGCAGTTTAAGAAGATAACACTTCTTACTTCCCCTGTAAGAAGTGATTTTCCTCTTATAAAGCCAATTCCAATTATGGATTTCATGCATGTCAGGCTCAATAGGCAGGAATATGATTACATCGGAAAGTGGTATGCAATGTGTGCACTTTAAAATTACTCAGAGAATAATAGTTTGCAATCTTTATGTAAATCAGTAAGGCTTTCTGCCTCTATCACTCCCTCCCAGCATTGCAGGAGAAGTGCAAACCTCAGCCCTTTGGAAAGAAAAGCGATGATGAAATATTAATAAAGATTACTGACAAAGTAAGCAGTATGACTCAGGTTGTATAGAGCCATGGAACCTAGATGTTGAACAAATTTATTCAGCAACAGGACAAGTTATTCAGATGTTTTAAAGGAGATGACATCATCTCTATAAACTGCAGGGAGCTTTTGAGAGTGTGGCAGCATTTTGATTTAGGGGGAGGGGAAATTTGAAAGACGGGAGTAATTTTATTAGGATTAAAAAGTAGGCAAAAAGGAAGGAAAATTTTAATGAAAATCTCTCTGCACTTCTGCAAAATAGCATGGAGGCCTTCATTTCCTCTCTAAAATAGTTACACTTTCCTCAGTCTTGTCTTTTTGACCATCGTGGCAATTGATTTAAGTTATACATGCTCCTCTGCAAAAGGCTACTGTGCTGAGGCTTTCAGATCATATGCACATGTGACTGTCCAAAGTGAAATTTGTTTAAAAAAATCAAGTAATAGGACTTGGACATTTCCAATGGTAGGTGAAACAAGTAAGTCAGAAACAATTTTACCCATGTTAATGGGTTTTTATTTTAAAGACTTAGCTGGTAACACGCTTTTGGCTGGTAACACGCTTTTGGGGAAAGGTCAGAAGGGAAATACTGTCTCTTAATTATAGAATGAACACATGTCTCGCCCTTCCTAACATTCCTTCCCTAAACTCAAGGGTTATTTATCCCTGGGGCAAGGTGTGGTGGTGGGGCAAGGAGAGTGGGAGAGGTTACAATTCTATTCAAGTATCTGAGGGACTTAATGGTCAACAGGAATGTTCCAAGCAGCCACTGCATGTCATCTCTGGTAACCCCTCAAGCATTGCAAGAATAGGTCGTGAGTGGAAGGTTGCTATGTGTGTACCTGCCATATTCAGGTTGTGCTGTCTGTACTTTCTTTCACTACCTCTGAGAAAGTCTTCTCATTATCATTATTCCAACTCCATCGCAAAATAAATTGACCATGAGAGATACTTCACATGGATAAATTTCAACATTGAGAAGTAAAATGAGGCAGCCTACATTAATCAGGAGATATACCCATTTAATGCATGAGAAATTTGAGGTCTAGAGAGGCCTCCAGTGACTTGTTCAAGGTCAATAAATGAGGTACCAAGGAAAGACAAAAAATAATCTCAAGGTCTCCTAAATCCTAGCTGAGTTCCTTTCTTTGAAAGCATACTGCTGACTTGAAAGCTTTAAAAACTCTCATGGTCTCCTTTGATAGATATTTTCCTATAGGCTAGGAAGGTAACTAAGGTCATTTTTATAAAGCAAAGGGAATTAAAGAAGAAGACTGCAGCTATTTCTCTAAGATTATAGTTCAGTTATATCTCTGACAGTGAATAACTCATGAAACAAGAAACTCAGATGAGAACCCAGGGGTCAGAGTGAGGGCATCCTGACTTCAAATTATTCAAAGGAAGAAGAGAACTTCCATTATTATATTCAAAGGACTTTAGAGGATTGTTGTGGTACTGCTGCATAGGACCAGTAGATTTTTTTTTTTTTTTTTTTTTTTTAGACAGAGTCTCGCTCTGTCACCAGGCTGGAGTGCAATGGCACGATCTTGGCTCACTGCAACCTCCGCCTCCCGGGTTCAAGTGATTCTCCTGCCTCAGCCTCCCGAGTAACTAGGACTACAGGTGTGCACCACCATACCCAGCTAATTTTTTTATTTTTAGTAGAGACGGGATTTCTCTATGTTGGTCAGGATGGTCTCAATCTCTTGACATTTTGATCCACCCACCTCAACCTCCCAAAGTGCTGAGATTACAGGCGTGAGCCACCGTGCCCGGCCAGGGCCAGTAGATTTTTAAAGCCAAAAGAATAGTCATTCTTCATGACTCTGAGGATTTAATGGGACATAGACCTGGGATATCAAGATACAAGCTGGGACTGCAAAAGACCAACTGAGCTTTGCTGTAAATCATTAACTGCTATTAGTAAATACATTAAATAGATATGCTTAAAATTTTTTCTTTTACATGTGGACCATGAGCCTTCCAGAGAATCTTTCATTCAGTTAACTAATAGCATGGGTCAGGAACTTGCTATGCTATGCAATTCATATACACTGGCAAAATTAAAGTGCTGTTTTTCTTTTATTGGCAGGCACTAAAGACTAATGAACTATGGAGACTATTAGTTCAAACAAACTATGAAGAATGCCAACATAAGAAATGTAAATATGCCCATAATTAATAAATTTAATAATCATTTCCTTCTTGTTAAGGGTATTCAGTCAAATCTGCTGTTCACAAAATAAGATGGATGTGTGTGTGTGTGTGTATATACACAAACATAAAAACTAGTGTGAACACATACACCCACACAAATTCCAACATAAATAAGAATATCAGACTTCCAGCAACTTCAATGCTGAACTGAGAAATAAACAGATAAACCTAAGATTTTTCTCATAATACTCCCATGAACTAAAGCTCAAGTCTTTTATACCATAAAGTATTTTATCCCTTTTTCAGATTCATATATTGATATATCCGTATCTATCTATATAAATATATATACACCATTTTATATACACTTACTTATCTCATTGATATGGTTTGGCTTTGTGTCCCCGCCCAAATCTCATCTTGAATTTTATTCCCATAATTCCCACCTATTGTGGGAGTGGCCTGATAGGAGAGAATTGCATCATGGGAGCGGTTTTTCCCATACTGTTCTCATGGTAGTGAATAAGTCTCAAAAGATATGGTGGTTTTATCGGGGGTTTCTGCTTTTGCACCTTCCTCATTTTCTCTTTGCCTGCTGCCATCCATGTAAGACATGATTTGCTCCTCCTTGCCTTCCACCATGATTGTGAGGCTTCCCCAGACATGCGGAACTCTAAGTCCAATTAAACCTCTTTCTTTTGTAAATTGCCAAGTCTTGGGTATTTCTTTATCAGCACTGTGAAAATGGACTAATACAGTAAATTGGTACCTGTAGAGTAGGGCATTGCTGAAAAGATATTCAAAAATGTGGAAGTGACTTTGGACCTGGGTAACAGGCAGAGGTTGGAACAGTTTGGAGGACTCAGAAGAAGACAGGAAAATGTGGGAAAGTTTGGAACTTCCTAGATATTTGTTGAATGGCTTTGCCCGAAATGCTGATAGCAATATGGACAATAAGGTCCAGGCTAAGGTGGTCTCAGATGGAGATGAGGAACTTATTGGGAACAGGAGCAAAGGTGGCCCTTGTTATATTTTAGCAAAGAGACTGGCAGCATTTTGCTCCTGTCCTAGAGATTTGTGGAACTGTGAACTTGAGAGAGATTATTTTAGGGTATCTGGCAGAAGAAATTTCTAAGCAGCAAAGCATTCAAGGGGTAACTTGGGCCCCAATAAAAGCATTCAATTTTAAAAGGGAAACAGAGCACAGAAGTTTGAAAAATTTGCAGCCTGACAATGCGATAGAAAAGAAAATTCTATTTTCTGAGGAGAAATTCAAGCCAGCTTCAGAAATTTGCATAAAAAATGAGGAGCCAATGTTAATCCCCAAGACAATGGGGAAGGAGTCTCCAGGGCATGTCTGATGTCTTCACGGTGGCTCCTCCCATCATAGGCCTGGAGGCCTAGGAGAAAGAAGTGGTTTCATGGGCTGGGGCCAGGGTCCCAGAGCTGTATGCAGCCTAGGCACTTGGTTCCCTGAGCCCAGCCGCTCCAGCCATGGTCCAGTCCTGAAAGGGGCCAATGTAGAGCTCAGGCCATGGCTTCAGATGGTGCAAGCCTCCAGCCTTGGCAGCTTTCATGTAGTGTTGAGTCTGTGGGTGCACAGAAGTCAAGAATTGAGGTTTGGGAACCTCCACCTAGATTTCAGAAGTTTGCTGCAGGGATGGGGTCCTCATGGAGAACTTGTGCTAGGGCAGTGTGGGAGTGAAATGTGGAGTCAGAGCCCCCACACAGAGTCCCTACTGGGGCACCAGTTAATGGAGCTATGAGAAGAGGGCCTTTGTCCTCCAGACCCCAAAATTGTATATCCACTAACAGCTTGCACTGTGCACCTGGAAAAACTGCAGAAACTCAATGCCAGCCCATGAAAGCAGCTGGGAGGGAGGCTGTACCCCGCAAAGCCACAGGGGCAGAGCTGCCCAAGACCGTGGGAACCCACCTCTTGCATCATCATGACCTAGATGTGAGACATGGAGTCAAATGAGATCATTTTGGAGCCTCAAGATTTGACTGCCCCGCTGAATTTCAGACTTACATTGGCCCTGTTGCCCCTTTGTTTTGGCCAATTTCTTCCATTTGGAGTGGTTGTATTTATCAAATATCTGTACCCCCATTGTATCTAGGAAATAACTAGCTTGCATTTGATTTTACAGGCTCATAGGCAAAAGAGACTTGTCTTCTCTCAGATGAGACTTTGGACTGTGGACTTTTGAGTCAATGTTGAAATGAGTTAAGACTTTGGGGGACTTGGGAAGGCATGGTTGGCTTTGAAATACGAGGACATGAGATTTGGCAGGGGAGAGGGGCAGAATGATGTGGTTCGGCTCTGTATCCCCATCCAAATCTCATCTTGAGTTGTACTTCCATAATTCCCATGTGTTGTGGGAGGGACCTGATGGATAATTGAATAATGGGGGCGGTTTTCCCCATCCTGTTCTCATGGTACTGAATAAGTCTCACGAGACCTGCTGGTTTTATCAGGGATTTCTGCCTTTGTGTCTTCCTCATTCTCTCTTTGCCTGCTGCCATTCATGTAAGACGTGGCTTGCTCTTCCTTGCCTTCCACCATGATTGTGAGGCTTCCCCAGTCACGTGGAACTCTAAGTCTAATTAAACTTCTTTCTTTTGTAAATTGCCCAGTCTTGGGTGTGTCTTTATCAGCAGTATGAAAACAGACTAATACACTCATTTTCCAATCTACAGAAGATTAAAAGCTGCAAATTAAAAAGTAAACACAAGTAAAGAAAGTTGTCAAATCAGGTGACAGACTGCAATGAAAAATGACAGACATTCTTGTAGCAGACTGGAGGATGAAATCTCTATGACTATACCCAAGCAACTAAAAGCATTGTATTTTGGGCTATTTGGAGTATGGATGACATATTTTAATAAATACAAAGAGCACAATATGCTACATGGCCTGATATTTGATGGTCATATTGATCTCTTTTTGAGTCATGAAGCAAGATATTTTTATATTCTGTTAGATTTTGTTTATCATCTTGTACATAAATTTGTACAAAATATAATGGGTATCTTGCTGATTTTCTAAACATTTCAGCTCTTAAAAAGGCAAGTTTTAGTTTTCTGGAAAGCTAACATTTTTAGAATACCTCTTTCCTTGATGATGCTAGATTAAAAGTAAATTACCATGTGTATATGTGTATGTGGGAAGAAATGTGGGAAGAAATGTGGAGTCTGAGTACACGGAAAGAATTTTAATGTGGTCATCAACATATACAGAAGCAGAGCCCCTCCTAGGGTGTGTGTAGGGGGGTCTAGACTGAGGCCTCTGACTGTATAAACAACTTAATTTTAAAACCATATAAAATTAATGGGCTCATATGAAGTATAGTGGTTAATTGATGAAGATTTAGAATATTGGGCAGATCAAGATGATTTAGAACAATGGATACAGAAGAGTTACTTTTGCATTGGTTAAGGCAAAAAGTGTATGTGAAGATTCTTCATAGCGTTCAGGCACTGTCTCTTTCTGTTAAGGTCCAGAAATTATATCTTTGAGTGTTTTATTGTCAAATGTGTTATTTCTGACTAATTTCATATCTCTCACTATGATAAAAAATAGCAATACCATTATTATTCATAATACTATGATTCTTCATGACCAGTTTATTTTAAAATAATGTACATCTTCCTGCTCCTGCAGTTCTCTAATGCCATTTATTTAATGTTGGTTACACTATCACTCATGGTACTACCTCACCCATTCTACCCCTACCCCTTGTGAATACTGACTTCCAGTGCCTTTCTTAAAAGTTTATTACTATTCTTTGTTGATGATGATCACAAATGTAAGTCTCATCCAGTGTATGCAGAAAAATGTGAGCAATAGTTTGTTTTATGGTCATGCTAAATGTATCAATCAGAATTTTATGATATAAAGACACATCTTCCAATAATGTCTTCTTTTGAACTCTTTAGACCATAATCAATACATTTATAGAATATAATCTTTTTCAATGTTGATAGCATCCCTGTATTTTACACATAGCTATCAGCAGGGAGGATAGACAAGGGACCCACAGGAAGAGTAAGAACAATGGTTCCATTTTCTCAAGAAATGCCTATCCTTCATCCAGCACAGCTTATGACCAACCTGAGAGAGTGTTATATTTTAACATCAATAGAAAGCAAGAGAGGTCATTGTGGGGTAGTGGCCTCAATAGCCTACAGAGGAGACAGGTGCAGCCACCTCCAGAGGACTGCCTAACACATGACACAAAGCCTATGGAGGACATAGGATGGCCATACTGGGTGCTAGCAGCATACAGCACACAGGGTAAATGTTCACACATGCAGATAAAGACCACGTGGAAATGAGGGATCATCGGTTCTCAGAAAACTGAACTAATCCTGTGTCCATTTTGAAAGTCACCCCAAATCAGCATGTCGGCATTATTTGGGCTGTCAAATATCACACAATCTTGTGAAAGAAATACAGTGCTTGAGTTGAAATGCAGCCGCTGTGCCCCAATATGATTCCATTGATAGGAAGCTTGAAGCATCCCAGGGCATATTGTAAACTCCATATGCAGGGTAGTGGGTCTGAGAATAAATTAAAGGTGAGAAATTGGGATGGGGGCCCACTTGGGTCCCACTCAGACTCAAAACAAGTTGCTCAAACATCAGTATCAACCTTGGCCAGAACCAGGTACCAGAGAAGGATTTAGACAAATTTGAGGGAGAGACTTCAGGTCAGTGATACTCATAACATTCTGGAGTGCACTTCCCAAAAGGCTCTGTTGTCCCTGCCCTGTCCCAGTCACTGGAGGGTTACTTTATAAGCTTGAGGAGGAGGCTGGTCAAGATGGCCAACTAGAAGCAGCTACTGTGCACCATTCTCACAGAGAGAAATAGAAGCAGCAATTAATATACCACCTACAACTGAAACATCCAGGTATGTACATTGAGATTCATTAAAAGAAAAAAAAAAGCCCTCAACCCATAGAGAACAGAGAAAAGCAAGGTAGGATGACCATCCACCTAGGAGTGACACAGAGCCAGGGGAGCCTCACCCACCCAGGGAAGTGGTCCCAGGACTCACTTCTCACTGGGCAGGGCCACCCAACTTGGGCAGCACAACAACCCTGCCCTTGCCTGACTACTTCAATCGGAGGCAGCCCAGCAGAAAACAAAACAAACAAAACAACAACAACAAACAAATAAAAAAACATGCAGACATAAGAAAAAAAACAATGCAAGAACTGCAGCAACTCAAATGGCCAGAGTGTCTTATGTCCTCCAAATGACTGCATTAGTTCTCCAGTAAGGGTACTTAACCAGCTCAGTTGGCTGAAATGACAGAAATAGAATTCAGAATATGGATAGAAACAAAGATCATCGAGAGTCAAGAGAACAGCAAAACCAAATCACAATAAAATGACACAGGAGCTGACAAACAAAATAGCCACAATAAAAAAGAACCTAACTGATTTGATAGAGCTGAAAAACACACTACAAGAAATTCACAATGCAATCACAAGTATTAGCAGAATAGATCAAGCTAAGAAAAGAATTTTGGAACTTGAAGGCTGGCTCTTTGAAATAAGAGAGTCGGACAAAAATAAAGAAAAAACAATGAAAAAAAAACTCTGGGAAATATGGAATTATATAAAGAGCCCAAATCTATGAATTATTCACATCTCTGGAAGGGATAGGAAGGAAAAAAAAAACTTGGAAAACATATTTTAGGATATTTGCCCATGAAAACTTCCCCATCCTCACCAGGGAGGCCAATAGTCAAATTGAGGAAATACAGAGAACTCCTGCAAGATTCTAAACAAGAAGATCATCCCCGCGACATATAATCATCAGATTTTCCAAGACTGAAGTGAAGGAAAGAATAAATAAGGCAGCTAGAGAGAAAGGGCAAGTCACCTACAAAGGGAATCCATAACACTAACAGCAGACCTCTTAGTCAAAAGAGATTGGGGGCCTATATTCAATATTCTTAAAGGAAATACTCTTGAACCAAGAATTTCATATTTAGCCTAACTAAGCTTCCTCAATGAAGGAGAAATAAGATCCTTTTCAGATAAGCAAATGCTGAGTGATTTCTTTACCGCCAGACCCACCTTACAAGAGATCTTGAAGGAAGCACTAAATATGGAAAGGAAAGACCATTACCAGCCAATACAAAAGTACACTTAAGTACATTGACCAGTGACACTACAAAGCAACCACACAAACAAGCTGGCAAAATAACCAGATAACAACCCAATGACAGGATCAAATCCGCACATATCAATACTAACCTTGAATATAAACAGGATAAATGCCCCATTTAAAAGGCACAGAGTAGCAAACTGGACAACAAAGCAAGACTTAGTGGCCTGATGTCTTCCAGAGACCAATCTCACATGCAAGGACAATCATAGGCTCAAAATATAGGGAGTGAGAAGAATTTACCAAGCAAATGGAAATCAGAAAAGAAACAGGGATTGCAATCCAAATTTCACACAAAACAGACTCTAATCCAACAAAGGTCAAAGAAGACAAAGAAGGGTATTATATAATGGCAAAGGGTTCAGTTCCACCAGAAGAGGTAAGCTATCCTAAATATATATGCACCCAACCCAGGAGCACCTAGATTCATAAAACAAGTTCTTGGAGACCCACAAAGAGACTTAGATGGACACACAATAGTGAGAAACTTCAACACTCCACTGAGAGTGAGGCAGAAAATTAACAAAGATATTCAGGACCTGAACTCAACATTGAACCAAATGGATCTGATAGACCTCTATAGAACTCTCCACCTGAAAACAATAGAATATACATTCTTCTCCACTGAGCACGGCACATACTCCAAAATAGACCACAAAATCAGACAAAACCTAATACTTTAAAAATGCAAAAGAATTGAAATTATACCAAACACACTTTCAGACCACATCAGAGTAAAAGTAGAAATCAAGACTAAAAAATCATCCAAAACCATGCACTTACTTGGAAATTAAACAATCTGCTCCTGAATGACTTTTGGAGGAGCAATGAAATTAAGGCAAGAATCAAGAAATTCTTGAAAACTAATGAGAACAAAGATACAACATAAAATTTCTGGGACACAGCTAAGGTAGTGTTAAGATAAAAATTTATGATGTTCAAATCCAACTTTCTTCATTTGCTGTTTACTGATCATTCAGTTGGAAATGATCAGGCTTCACATCCATAATATTAGTTATATTACTTGGATTTTATCATTTACTCTATAGTATTGTTACCATCTCAGTTATACAATTTTTGTCATTAAAATATATGGTGAAAACTCTGACAGTCAAATTAATTTCTTATACTTTATATCTGTTTCTTTACTTAGAAAAGTTGCTTAATAATAAAAGCTTAGCCAGGCACAGTGGCTCATGCCTGTAATTCCAGCACTTTGGGAGGCCAAGAGGAGTGGATTACCTGAGGTCAGGAGTTTGAGACCAGCCTGGGCAACATGGTGAAACCCCATCTCTACTAAAAATACAAAAATTAGCCAGGTGTGGTGGTGTGCATCTGTAATCCCAGCTTCTCAGGAGGTGGAAGCGTGAGAATCACTTTAACCTGGGAGGCGGAGGTTGCAGTAGTCTGAGATTGCACCACTGCACTCCAGCCTGGGCAACAGAGTGAGACTCTGTCTCAAATAATAATAATAATAACTTAATATTAATTTGCTCCCAAAACATTTATAGTACTAACTGCCCATGTCAAAAGTTTAGAAATATATCAAATTAACAACTTAACCTCACAACTAAAAGAACTAGAGAAACAAGAACAAACCAACCCCTAAGCTAGCAGAAGACAAGAAATAATGAAAATAAGAGCCGAACTGAAGATTGAGACCAAAAATTTGTTCACAATATCAATGAAAAAAGGAGTTTGTCTTTGTAAAAATTTATAAGGTAGGTCACTAGGTAGACTAATAAAGAAAAGAGAGATGATTCAAGTAAATAAAATAAAAAACAATAAAGGGGATTTTATTACTGTCACTCCAGAAATACAAAATACCATCAGAGACTACTATGAACAGCTGAATGAACAAAAACTAGAAAACCTAGAAGAGATGGATAAAATTCCTGGACACATAAACCCTCCCAAGACTGAAAAAAGAATAAATTTAATTCCTAAACAGACCAAAACAAGCTCCAAAATTGAATCAGTAATAGGCTATCAATCAAAAAAGCTCAGGACCAGATAGATTCACAGCATAATTCTACCACATGTAGTAAAAAGTGCTGGTACCATTTCTTACTGAAACTATTCTAAAAATTTGAGGAGGAGGAGCTCCTTTCCAATGCATTCTATGAGGCCAGTGTCATCTTGATACCAAAACCTGGCAGAGACAAAACAAAGAAAGAAAACTTCAGATCAATATCCTAGATGAAACATTGACACAAAAATTCTCATCAAAATACTTGCAAACCAAATCAAGCAGCACATTTAAAAAGCCTAATCCATCACAATAAAGTAGGCCTTATCTCTGCAATGCAAGGTTGGTTCAACATATGCAAATCAAAAAATGTCATTCATCACATAAACAGAACTAAAGACAAAAACCACATGATTATCTCAATAGATGCAGAAAAAGCTTTCAATATAATCCAATATCCTGTTATGTTAAAAACTCTCAATAAACTAAGTTTTGAAGGAACATACCTCAAAATATTAAGAACAATCTATGACACACCCACAGCCAACATTATACTAAATGGGCAAAATCTGAAACATTCACTTTGAAAACTGGCACAAGATACACATGTCCTCTCTCACCACTCCTATTTAACATAGTATTGGAAGTTCTGGCCAGAGAAATCATGCAAGAGAAAGAAATAAAAGGCATCCAAATAGGAAGACAGGAGGTCAAACTATCCCTGTTGGCAGACGACATGATGCTATATCTAGAAAACGACATAGTCTTGGCCCAAAAGCTCCTTTAGCTGATAAGCAACTTCAGCAAATTATCAGGATAAAAATCAATGTATAGAAATCACCAGCATTCCTAGACACCAACAACAGCCAAGCCAACAGCTAAATCAGCACCAAAATCCCATTCACAATTGCCACAAAAAGAATAAAATACATAGAAAAACAACTCACCGGGGAGGTTAAAGATCTCCACAATGAAAATTAAAAAACACTGCTTAAAGAAATCAGAGATGACACAAACAAATGGAAAACATTTTATAGTCATGGAGAGGAAAAATCAATATTAGTAAAATGGCCATACTGCTCAAAGAAATTTATAGATACAATGCTATTCCCATCAAACTACCAATGACATTCTTTCCAGAACTAGAAAAAAACTATTTTAAAATTCATATGGAACCAAATAGAACCAAAAAAACAGCCTGACTGGCCAAAGCAATCCTTTGCAAAAAGAACAAAGCTGGAGGCATTATGATGCTCGACTTCAAACTGTACTACAGGGCTACAGTAAACAAAACAGCTTGGTACTGGTATAAAAACAGACACATCCACATATATAATAAAGGCCCCAGAAATATGACTGAACACCTAAAACCATCTGATGTTTGACAAAGCTGCCAAGAACGAACGATGAAAAAAGGATTCCCTATTCAATAAATGGTTCTGGGATAACTGGCTAGCCAAATGAAGAGGACTGAAACTAGACCCCTTCCCTACACCATATGCAAAAATCAACTCAAGATCCATTAAAGACTTAAATGTAAAACACAAAACTATAAAAACTCTGGAAGACAATCTAGGCAATACCATTCTGGACATAGGAACAGGCAAAGATTTCATGACAAAGAGGCCAAAACCAATGGCAACGAAAGCAAAAATTGACAAATGGGACCTAATTAAACTATAGCTTGTACACAGCAAAAGAAACTATCAGCAGAGTAAACATACAAACTACAGAATGGGAGAAAATATTTGCATCTATGTATCTAGCATCTATAGGAAACAAACAAATTTACAAGCAAAGAACAAGCAACCCTGTTAAAAAGTGGGCAAAGGACATGAACAGACACTTTATGAAAGAAGACATACATGTGGGCAACACACATATGAAGAAAAAGTCAATATAACTGATCATTAGAGACAGGCAAATCAAAACCACAATGAGATACCATCTCACACCAATCAGAATGGCTATTACTAAAACGTCAAAAAATAACAGATGCTGGCAAGATCCTGAAGAAAAGGGAACATGTGTACGCTGTTGGTGGGAGTGCAAAATTAGTTGAACCATAGTGTAAAGCAGTGTGACAATTCCTCAAACAGCTAAAAATATAACTACCATTCAACCCAGCAATCCTACTACTGGGTATATGCCCAAAGGAATGTGAATTTTTCTACCATAAAGACACATGCATATGCATGTTCATTGCAGCATCATTCACAATAGCAAAGACATGGAATCAACCATAATGCCCATCAATGGCAGATTGTATAAAGCAAATGTGGAACATACACACCATGGAATACTATGAAGTCATTAAAAAAAATAAGATCAGTCCTTTGCAGAAACATGGATGGAGCTGGAGGTCATAATCCTTAGCAAACAAATGCAGGAACAGAAAACTAAATAGCATATGTTCTCACTTATAAGTGGAAGCTAAATGATGAGAACACTTGGACACAAAGAAGGGAACAACAAACACTGGGAGTCTACTTGAGGGAGGAAGGTGCGAGGAGGGAGAGGATCAGAAAAAATATCTATTTGGTACTAGGCTTGGTACTTGAGTGACAAAATAATCTGTACAACAAACCCTGTGACATGAGTTTGCCTATATAACAAACCTGCACATGTACTCCTAAAACTAACATAGAAGTTTAAAATAATAATTTAAAAATTTAAAAAGGAATTCATAATTTACTGATTATATCAAAATAATTAGCTGTCATAAAAATTGTGTTATTTAAAAAAAAAGCTTGAAAGAGTCAATCCAAAGTGCTGCATACCCTGAAGCATGGGGTATGGTCCAGGGGTCACCTTCCCTGAGTCTAAGGATGGTAATGTACAGAAGCATCCAAGAAAAAACAGGATGCAAAAAAAGACAATGAGCACCTTAGATTAAAAATCTAAAAAACATAGGTTTGGGCTCAAACTTTAAGATTTTCCTTAGAAAAATAAAATAAAATAAAATGTGTAGAGGTTAACTTGGAAGATAAGGAGGCCTGAAGAATGTAAATCGAAGGTACTAAAGCTTCAGTTTTCTGGTTTTCCAAATGCCAATTATATATCTTTTATAACTATTCTATATAGCAATATGAGGATGTTGTAGATATCTGGGGTTTTTTTTGTTTGTCCATTAACTTTTATTGTTAGGAAATATCCTCTTTAATTTTATGTGATTTCAGTGATTCTATTAATAAAGAACTCAGCCTACTCTAACATAAGATTGTATACATGATCTAGGATGACTAATCAGAGAAGTCTACCTCACTGAATACAGGGGTTGTTGCCAAAATTTATGTGACTCACACTGAGCAGAGTCTTTTGGGGTGAGTGCTGGGTGAGAGAATGTCTGACCCTTTTCTCTGGTATGGTGCTGCACAGAAGTATGTGAGCCTGGAACAGCTGGTGACCAGCTGTGCTGCCATGTGGAGAGATCATGCCTGATAAAGAAAACAAACAAACAAAAAAGCTGAAGTTAAAGAGACAGAGAGAAACAGAGACTTTATCTGATGATATTTGAAATGCCTAATGTAGGCACATATCCTGAACCCAAATGACTCATGTTTCCAGTCATGCTTCCAGTTAATGAGCCAATTAATTTCTTTTAATTTTAACTTGTGCTTGTTAGACATGGATTCCTACCATCTTGCTAAAGGCAGAGTTTTCTTCAACTACCATGACTTTGAATACCAATACCTTAAAACTTTTAATCCCATCCATGACCTCTCTCTTGAGCTCCAGACATAAACATCCAAATAGCTTTTCATTGTCTCCACCTAGGTATTGGTGTGTTAGGCATAATATGTCAAAAACTCATAGCTTCACCTCAAATTTAGTCATCTCCAGGATTTCTATATCAATAAATTTCAACCCTATCTACTCAGCTGCTCAAGCCAAACAACTAGATGTCACCCTTGACTTCTTTCTGTCATCACCAAACAAAATCCATCAGAAAGTCATGAAAACTCTTCCCCCAATATATATCCAAAGCATGACCACTCCTCTATGTCTCAACTTCTATAATCTTAATCCAAACTACCACCACTTCTCACCCAGAGTACTGGAGCTCAATACCCCATAACAAGTCTCCCTGTGCTACTCCTGTTTCTTTATATTGTGTCTTAAACAGAAATCAGAGTAATAGTCTTGAAACATATCCAAGTCACACCCTTGCTTAAAACTGTCTAATGCCTTCCCATCAAAATTCGAATGAAGTTCAAATTCTTAAAATGTATCAAAGAAAGTTTCTCATGATCTGCCCCTTGCCTCCCTGTCTATCCGTATATTTCAATTCCTTTTTGCACACTATGCTCCATACATATTTACTGGACACATCACTACACGGCATT
The DNA here is from genome assembly GCF_029281585.2 of Gorilla gorilla gorilla. NCBI lineage: Eukaryota > Metazoa > Chordata > Mammalia > Primates > Hominidae > Gorilla > Gorilla gorilla. The sequence continues at coordinate 134,212,880 of NC_073247.2, forward strand.
TGTACTCTTTCTTCTTCCCCACTTCACAAGTCCATCGCTATCATAATCCCTTTTATTTTCCTCATAGCATTCATCACTTGCTAAAATTATCTTGGTTATCAAATTGCTTATTTGTTTATCTTCTTTCTTTTCCACTAGACGTAAGATCCATGAAAGCAGGAATTTTTTGTCTATCATGCCCACTATGGTAGAGGCATGATTCCCTGTGACTGATAGTAAAGTTGGATGAGAACTCAGATGTGAAGATTCAATCCAATTCTTTCTTCAAGAGACCAAAAATCTATTTTGAGAGACATGGAATACATTACAATATGTATTAAGATAGAGCACATTAAAATGTAATGCAATGCAGTCTTCAATTAGTTACAGTTGTTTGGAAAGGACTGAAAGTGATAAAATACATCATAAAAGACTAAGAATAGTCTAGCTAGGAGTCTTAAGAGGTAGTCATTACAGAGCAGGTGAATCAAGTACCTTTATCTCAGAGGGTCATGAAAAATATAAAAGTTAAAAGTTAAATATACATGTGTGGAATCGGTGTTTTGTATCTGGCCAAAATTTGCTCTGTAAAAATTACTTTAAAATTCCCACATTTTGACTCTTGCTGTATAGCAGTTTTACTTAGTGCTGTTCTGTTTTTTCAATAACAACAACAACAACAACAACAACAAAGACACTCACAACTCAGATATGTACATTCTGGTCTTTATCAATTTGCAAAAAGGACAACTTCAGATATAGATTTTGTTTCTTCTCACAGAACCCCCAGAAGTGATTGTGAATTAAGGAATGGCACTGGATCACTTCAATCTTCAATATATTGCAATGTAAATGTGTCTTAAGTATATTCAAATTTGTGAGGAAGGGCCATGAAACATTCAAGAAGAAAATTTTATTGTCATTAACACGCAAACCCATCTCAGTGGATCCATGCACAAGACATTTGCTACAAATACCTAAAGCATGAATTATCAGTTGCATTGTGTGGGCTGCTTACAAGAGACAGAGATGGAAAGAGCCAAAAATACTTTTTAGGAATTTGATCAGACAAGAAAGACTACAGAAGCAATAGAATAAACCATACTGGGATATACATAGCCAGGAACAAAAACCGAAGGCAAGGGCAGAAAATATGAGAGAGAGAAAATCATTCACAGGTTCAGACTCAGACTGGCAGAGGCAGCAACAATGGGAGAAGCTATATACCTGCAGTAAGAAAGCTGAACACTATGAAATTTTTTCTTATGATATGACTCAAAATATATCAAAGTTTATCACAAGGTATTTATGCTGGATTGTACTTTCTCACGAGTTATGTGTGCTGAAAATTTCAAATCTTAGGTGAAAAGAACAAGGAATTATCTTGTAATCCTGAAAAAAGAAAAGGATTCTAGCCTATTCTTGAAACCTTCAGGCTGCTTTGAGTGATGACTATGGAATGAAGCGTGCTGCCATCTCACCAAAGGAAGATTTGTCTGACTTTTTAAATTAGAGAGCACATGTGCAGAAGTATTTTTAAACAAACATATTGCAGTGTTTTATGCTATTTTAAGTATCATATAATAAACATATATCATTTTTATAAAAAGGAAACACTAAACATCCATAATCTCATCACTACTAACATAAGCACTACTAACATTTGGTATATTTCCTTCCATTCTTTTTATTCCTGGTTAGAATTATTTCCTGCATCACCAGATTTGAAGTACAAAATAAGGTCACATTTCTTTTGGTATTCAAAGCCAAGGTCTGAATCTCATCTTACAAATATCAATTAGTCCTTTTTTTCCCTCAAACATTGCTTTTCTCAGTACTCCTCAGAATCCTTTTGGTGAGCACAATACTTCCATTGACTATTTAACCCATACTGTATACAATGAGAGCCAGGTAATTTTTGAAATGAAAACAAAATTGTTACTAAAAAGAGTGAATGAATACTCAGTGGCCAGTGGGCTAAAACAATGACTAGTGGACAAAACAGATGTGCAAAGCATTTCCATGGGTTCTCAAAATAAAGGAACTCTAAATTCTGGGCATTGTATTTTTTGATATTGCAAAGAAGCTGCAGCTTTCCTGTGAAGAATTGAAATGTATGATGCAAATGAAACAAACACTAAGCACATTTTTGTCTCTCCTTTAGCTCTTTTTGGGTCTTTCCTTCAAGTATATTTTCCTCCTTAAGTATATTTCCATGGTGATTTAGAAGAGCAGCCAGAAGGAAGCAGAAAATAATTAAAACCTATCATCTTAAGCAAGAGTAGAGGTCAGTAGGGAAAGTCTGAATTCTCCCTAAGGTCTAATATCTAGCCCCAACATTTTCAACTATTTCATAATCTCAGAACACTTTGCTCAAATGATGTTTTATAGATTTGCTAGGATTTGCACAAATGTCACTCAGTATATGTGACCCATTATGTTGATGGTAATCAAAGCAGTTTACTGCCTGTCACTTCTGCTTATGCTGATGTTACCACTATTGAATTACCATGCTCTGAAGGAAGTCAAGTGCCATGTGTAGGTCGAGTGCTAAATCTCTAAGTGGTATGATACATTGCAGATGCATTATGGACTTCTGGCAGGATTTAGAAGGTTTAGAACACCTTGCTGGTGTTCATCTCATATTAATGATCTGCAGGTTTGGATCCTACCAAATCCAGCATCCGGTGCAAAATCATGAAATCAGTAGCATATAACTTCAGAACCTGCATCTTTGCTTCCAATCCATCCTCTCATGTGGTGTGTCAAAAACCTTCATATTGTCCTCCTAATAACTAGAACTCCTTGCTGTGGTACAACATTGGAACTAAGCATGTCCCGTACTACTAGATTTTTCTCATATATTTCTCCCATTAGAAACATTTCTATTAAGGTTTCATTCTCTTGGAATCCTCCAAGAGAATGGAGGGCATTTTCAAGTAGATCGGGGTCGTCCAAGAGAATGAAGGAATGTTGCCATGGCAACATTTTGATGAGGTTGTCTAATATCTAGCCCAATTATATTAAACTATTTCTTAATCTCCTGACACTTTGCTCAAATTACATTTTACAAATCTGCTAATGCTTTCTCTAACATCATGATGTAATAAAAATCACATGGAATTGGGTGTGAATATAGATTACCCATGTGAAATTGGGAAATTTGTAGTAATTTTAAGAACTTGGTTTTTTTTCTAATTATAAAAGTAAAGCATGGTCATTGCAAAAGGAAATGAAATGTGGGAAGATAGAGAAAGCACAAAAAAGAGAAAAAGATCATCCATATTCCATCATCTGGAAGTAGCCACTATTAACATTTTGGCGTATACTCTTTAATGTACGTAGCTTAAATGAGGAAGTTAAGGCTTAAACCTGTATGGACACTGTGGTGATTAAGTAATTAAATAATATAATTAAAGCACCTCATATGATGCCTGACACACACAGAAGGCCCTCAATAAATCTAACTATAGCTTGTCAAACTATACGTTTTGTCCATGAGATAGGGACAGTCAAACCTAAGCACCCTTCTGTCTGCTAGCCTCTCCTGGAGCCCCAGCCTAGCTGTGCCTGCTTGCAGTCCAACCTCAGATGCTCAACTGAGCTGCCTCCCAGGGGCCCACATCTTAGCTTTTGGGCAGGCAAACCATGCCTGTCACGGCTTGTCAAAGTAATTTTGCAGTTCATGTCTCATTTGAGTCCCCATTCACCACCCTGATATCAATGAAATCAACAATGTTACCATTATTCTTCTGTACATAATTATTGTCACAAGTAGAGATTTTTAGGTCCTGAATACCTGAACATTTTCAATTCAGTACACCTGATTATGGACCAGGCCTTTTGCATGTGCCAATATTTCAACACATAAATTGAATGTACAATTAGGTTTGAAAACTTCTGCTTTAGAGATGTCACTTAGTGAACATTCAAAGGGCATGCCCCAAACCTTCTCCCGGGAATCTTGACTAAAATTCAAACCAGAGATCAAACAATATGGCTGACTGGACACAGCTAGGAGGAACACCTGCCACTGAGGGACTGGGACACCAGAGAAGACTGGTGCACTCCAAACAGATCTATGGAAGGAAGGCATTGAGAGTAGACAGAGGGAGGACATAGATGTTAGATTCAAGGAGGAGGAATAAGGAAGCCCCACATGTGGCTATCACGCACCACTCATTCTTGGCCCCCAATGACTCCTGGGGAAGGGGTAAGTTCAGCAGATGATGAACAACTCATTCTTGCCATGGATCTCTGGAATCCTGGCGGCAGGAGACCCCACAACACCCATGAACACTTGAGCTAGCAGAGACTGCTGCTTAAAGAGGTGGTAGGGACAGGACTCCAGCTTGTGAGGAACTCAGAGGGTTTGGTGTGGGAACGTCCACAAGGGAGCAGATTTGCCATGCTCCCTTAGGAGACTAAAGCCTTAGGAGAACCGTTGGACCTGAATAGAGCAGGGTAATCTTGCCCATGAGATGGGGCCAGGACAACCTGAGACCCCTTCTGTCTGCTGGCCTCTTCTTGGGACCCAGCCTGGCTGTGCCTGCTTTCAAGGCAGCTTTGAACACCCAACTGAGATGCCTACCAGGGGCCCACATCATAGCTTCCTGGCTGGCAAACCATGCCTGACCATCACAGAGCCCCAACAGATTGGCCCCAAACCACCTGCACCCTCCCCCCACAACAGCCTCCCCCCTGCCACTTTTCAGGCACATACTCACCCATGGCCACCACCCCATTGTTTTGCCAGTGTGCATGCGCAGGTGCACACCTTGCAGCCCCATCCCTGGTGGTGCATGGACACCAGCAGCCCAATCCTCCACCCCATGCCACCACTGCCACCAGCATGAAAATGTGCATGAAGTCCACCAGTGCAAAGCCTGCCAGTGCTCTGCCACCATGCCGACAGTAACTCAAGTACTAACGTGCACATGGATGCCAGCAACCCTGCACTCCCCCACAACCTTTTCCCGCTGTGCCACCAACACCACCCTACTCTCCCTCCCCCACATTGTGCCACCATGGCCACTGCTGTCAACACCTTCACAGAGGCTGGCAACCCCAGGTCCACCAGCGTCCCACCCCAATGGACAAGCATGCACCCTGCTGTATTGCTGCTCCTGCTATCATGTGTGAATGATCACATATCCCACTTTCATTGCCCAAGAAAGCACTCTGGCTGACACCACGCTTCAGAGTGTTATGGCCATTGGTCCAGGAACACCTTGATCTTTCCAATGCAGCAGGTTCCCAACCTTGAGGGGTCATAAAAGCCAGGAGCCTGATACAAGCACCCCTGGGTTAGAGCAAGCAGCCCAGGAGTGCTGAAGTGAGCCCTAATCCCAAGAAATCTACCAGAAATAAGGCCAGTTGACTGAACCAACCTTCTGTCACAATCAAACCACCAAGGACATCAAAGAAGATAAAAGCAAAGGAAAAAAAACATCTAAAGAACAGCAACTTCAAAGATTAAAGGAACATCAGCCAACACAAATGAGAACCAGCACGAGAACTCTGGCAACTCAAAATGCCAGCGTGTCTTCATACTTTGAAATGACTGCAATAGTTCCCAAGCAATGAGTCATAACCAGGCTGAAATGAAATACAATAAAACGATACAATACATGGAATATGAAATGGTCATTTGAAGAAAGAAACAAACTGAGTTGATAATGTTGAAAAAACTCACTAAAAGAATTTCAGAATACAACTGCAATTATTAACAGCAGAATTGACTGAGCTGAGGAAACAATCTCAGAGTTCAAATACTGGCTCTCCAAAATAACTCATCCAGACAAAAATAAAGAACAATGAAGAAGAATGAACAAAACCTCCAAGAAAGATGGAATTATGTAAAGACACCAAACCTATGATTCACTTGCGTACCTGAAAGACAGGCTGAGAAAACAAGCAACTTGGAAAATGGATTTCAGGATATTATCCATGAAAATTTTCCCAACCTCACTAGAGAGGGCAACATGCAAAATCAGGGAATGCAGAGAACCCCTGTGAAGTACTATACAAGAAGACTATCTGCAAGACACATAGTCATCAGATTCTCCAAGGTCAAAATGAAAGAAAAAAACTGTCACAGGCAACTAAACAGAAGGGACAAATCACCCACAAAGGGAATTCCATTAGGCTAACAGTGGACCTTTCAGCAGAAACTCTACAAACTGGAAGAGAATGTGTGTCTATATTCAACATTCTTAAAGAAAAGAATTGCCAACAAAGAATTTCATATCCAGCCAAGCTAACCTTCAAAAGCAAAGGAGAAATAATATCTCCTTCAGACAAGCAAATGCTAAGAGATTTTGTTACCATGAGGCCTGCCTTACAAGAGGTCCTGGAGTGCTAAACACAGAAAGGAAAGATTATTACTGGCCACTACAAAAATACACTGAAGTACATAGACCAGTGGCATTATAAAGCAACCACACAAAAAAGTCTGCCCAATGACCAGCTACATCACGATGACAGAAACAAACTTGCATATATCAATACTAATCTTGAATGTAAATGGACTAAATGCCCCAATTAAAAGTCACAGAGTGGCAAGTTGGATGAACAAGTATGTTAGGCCATTCTTGCGTTGCTATAAACAAATAACTGAGACTGAGTAATTTTTAAAGAAAACAGGTTTAATTGGCTTACAGTTCTTCAGGCTGTGCAAGCATAGTACTGAGATCTCTAAGCTTCTTGGGAAGCCTCAGAGAGTTTTTATTCAAGGCAGAAGGCAGAATGGGAGCAGGTACACCACATGGCAAAAGCAGGAGCAAGAAAGAGCGAAGGGAGGAGGTGCCACACACTTTTAAATGGCCAGATCTTGTAAGAACTCACTATAACAAACAAAGTACAAAGCCATGAGGAAGGGATCCACCCCATGACCCAAACTCCTCTCACAAAGCCCCAACCCCAGCATTAAGGATTACAATTCAACATGAAATTTGCATGGGAACAATATCCAAACTATATGATTCTACACATGCCCCCTCCAAAATCCCATTGTCCTTCTCACATTGCAAAATAAAATCATGCCCTCCTAACAGTCCCTCAGTCTTAACACATTCCCGCATTAACTCAAGAGTCCAAAGTCCAAAGTCTCATCTGAGACAAGGCAAATCCCTTCCATCTATGAGCTTTCAAAATTAAAAGCAAGTTAGTTACTTGCAAGGCACAATGGGAGTATAGGCATTGGATAAACATTCTCGTTCTCAGAACAGATAAATTGGCCAAAAATGGCCAAAAAAGGCCTGTAACCAGGCCCCATGCAAGTTTGAAACCCAGCAGGGCAGTCATGTAATCTTAAAGCTCCAAAATAATCTCCTTTGACTCCAAACCCGGTATCCAGGGCATCCTGGAGGAAGTGGGCTCCTAAGGCCTTGGGCAGCTCCAAACCTGTGGCTATGTAGGGTGTGGCCCCCATTGCTGCTCTCATGGGCTGGAGTTGAGTATCTGAAGTTTTTCCAGATGCCAGATGAGAGCTGCTGGTGGATCTACCATTCTCTGGTCTAGAGGATGGTGGGCCACTTCTCACAGCTCCACTAGGAAGTGCCCCATTGGGGACTCTGTTTCAGGACTCCAACCTCACATTTCCACTCTGTACTGCCATAGTAGAGGTTCTTTGTGTGGGCTCCAGAGATCCCTCATGGTGGCCAAAAGGCATCTGCCTGGGCACTCAGGCTTTCTTACACAGGCTCTAAAATCTAGGTGGAGGGTGCCAAGTATTCTTCACTCTTGTACTCTGAATGCTGGCATACTTGACACCACGTGGAAGCCACCAAGGCTTATGGTTTGCACCTCTGGAGCTGAGGCCCAAGCTGTACCTGGGCCCCTTTGAATAAAGGCTGGAGCCAGAGAAGCCAGAATGTGGGAGTCAGTCTCCTGAAGCTGCACAGGGAAAACGGGCCCTGGGTTTGGCCCACAAAATCATTCTTCCCTCCAAAGCCTCTAGGCCTTTAATGGAAGGGGAGCTACAAAGGTCACTGAAATGCCTTTGAGGCATTTTTCCCCATTGTCTTGGCTATTAGACCTTGGCACCCTTTTAGTTGTGCAGATTTCTCTAAAAGTGGTTACTCCACAGCCTGCTTGAATTTCTCTCCCAAAAACGTTTTTCTTTATCTGCCATATAGCAAGGCTGCAAATTTTCCAAACTTTTGCACTTTGCTTCTCTTTTAAATATAAGTTGTAACTTCAGAACTTATTTATTTCTCCCACATCCGAGTTAGGCTATTAGAAGCAGATAGGCCACCTATTCAATGTTTTGCTGTTTATAAATTCATTTGGCCAGATAACCTGGGTCATCACTCTCAAGTCAAACTTTCACAGATTCCTAAAGAGGGGACAAAATGTAGCCAGGTTCTTTGCTAAGTCATAATACATGTGACCTTTGCTCCAGTTCCCAATAAGTTCCTTATTTCCATCTGAGACCTTGTCAGCCTGAACTTTTGTATGAGTCTGTTCTAGCACTGCTATAAATACCTGAAACTGGGCAATTTATAAAGAAAAGAGGTTTAATCAGCTCGTGGTTCTGCAGGCTTTACAGGTTTCTGCTTCTGGGAAGGCCCCAGGAAACTTACAACTGTGACCAAAAGCAAAAGGGAAGTAGGAACATCTTCATGTGGCCAGTGGGAGAGAGAGAAAAAGGAGAGATGCTACACACTTTCAAACAACCAGATCTCGTGAGATCAGGAGAACAGCAAGGGGGAAGTCAACCCCCATGATTCAATTGTCTCCCACCAGGCCCCTCCTCTAACACTCCAATTACAATTCAACATGATATTTGGGTGGGGAGACAGAGCTAAACCATATCAACTTAACTGTTCACATTACTATTAACATTTTGGTCACAACCACTTAATGAGTCTCTAAGACTTTCCAAACTCTCCCTCAACTTTCTGTCTTCTTCTGAGCACTGCAAAGTCTTCTAACCTCTGCCCTCAGTACCAAAGCTGCTTCCCCTTTTTTAGGTATCTTTATAGCAATGTCATACTAGTCAGTACATTTTTTTTGCATTAGGTCATTTGTGCATTGCTACAGAGAAATATTTAATACCTGAGACTGGGTAATTTAAAAAGAAAAGAACATAAATTGGCTCACTGTTCTGCAGGTTGCACAAGCATAGCATCAACATCGTTCAGCTTCTGACAATGTCTCAGGGACTTTTTACGCATGGTGGACAGAGAAGTGTAAGAATACAAGGCAAAAACAGGAGCAAGAGAGAGAGAGTCAGGAGGAAGTGCCACACACATTTAAATGACTGGATCTCATGAGAACTCACTATAGCTTAGACAGCATCAAACCATGAGGGGTCTTACCACATGACCCAAACATCTCCAACCAGGCACCATCTCCAGTATTGGGGGTTACAATTCAACATGAGATTTGAAGAAGGACAAATATTCAAACTATATCAAGAAGCAAGACCCAATGGTAGGCTGTCTTCAGGAGACCCATCCCACATGCAATAACACCCTTAGACTAAAAGTAAATGGATAAAGAATGATCTACCAAAGAAACAGAAAACAAAAAAAAGCAGGGGTTGTTATTTTAATTTCAGACAAAACAGATTTTAAGCCAACAAAGATGAAACAAGAAAAAGAAGGACATTACATAATGGTAAGGGGCTCAACTCAGCCAGAAGAGCTAACTATCCTAAATATATTTGCACTTAACACAGGAGTGCCCAGACTCATAAATCAAGTTCTTAGAAACCTATGAAGAGAGTTAAATAACCACACAATAATAGTGGGAGACTTCAACATCCTACTGACAGTATTAGCCAGATCATCAAGATAGAAAACTAACAAAAATATTCAAGACATGAACTCAACACTTGACTAAATGAAACTAATACACATTTACAGACCATTCCACCCAACAACAACAAAAAAAAAAGAATATGAATTCTTCTCATCTGCACATGAAACATACTTTAAAATTGACCACACAATTAGACATAAAACAATCCTCAGCAAATTCAAAAAACAGAAATAATACCAACCACACTTTCAGACTACAGAACAATAAAAATAGAAATCAGTAATAAGAAAATCAGTCAAAATCACATAATTACATGGAAATTAAGTAATCTGATCCTGAATGACTTTTGGGTAAGTAATAAAATTAAAGTAGAAATCAAGAAATTGTTTGAAACTGAGAACAAAGATACAGCATACTAGAATCTCTGGGACATAGCTAAGGCAGTGTTATAAGGTAAGGTTATAGCACTAAATGCCCACATGAAAAATGTAGAGAGATCTCTAATTAACAACCTAACATCACAATTAGAGGAACTAGAGAAACAAGAGCAAACCAATTCCAAAGCAAGCAGAAGATAGGAAACAAAGACAAAACAAAATCAAAGCTGAACTGAAGGAAATTGAGACATGAAAAACCATACAAAAGATCAACAAATACAAGAGCTGGTTTTTACAAAAAATTAGACAGGCAGACCACCAGCTAGACTAATAAAGAAAAATGAGAGATTATGCAAATAAACACAATCATAAATGACAAAGGGGATGTTGCCACTGACTCCACAGAAATACAGCAAAACCCTCACAGTCTACTACAAGCACTTCTGGGCACACAAGCTAAAAAACCTAGAGAAAACTGACAAATTCCAAGACACATATAACTTCTGAATACTGAACCAAGAAGAAATTGAATCCCTAAACAGACTAATAACCAGTTCCAAAATTGAATCAGTAATAAAATCTTGCCTACCAAAAAAAGCCCAGGACCAGACAGATTCACAGCTGAATTCTACCAGATGTATAAAGAAGAGCTGGTATCTTTCCTACTGAAACTATTCCAAAACACTGAGGAGCATAGAATCCTCCTAAGTCATTCTACGAGGCCAGTATCATCCTGATACCCAAACCTGGCAGAGACAACAACAAAAAATAAAATTTCAGGCCAATATCCTTGCAGAACATAGATACAAGAATCTTCAACAAAATACTAGCAAACTGAATCCAGCAGCATGTCAAAAAGCTAGTCCACCACAAATCATGTTTTTTGTCTTTAGTTCTGCTTATGTGATGAATCACATTTATTGATTTGCGTATGTTAAACTAATCTTGTATCTCAGGGATAAAGCCTACTTGATACAAATTTGGTTTAACATATGTAAATCAATAAATGTGATTCATCACATAAACAGAACTAAAGACAAAAAACATTATTATCTCAATAGATGCACAAAAGACTTTCAACAAAATTCAACATTCCTTCTGGTTAAAACTCTCAACAAATTAGGCATTGAAGGAACATACTTCAAAAAGAAAGAGCCATTTATGACAAACCCACGGCCAACATCATACTGAATGGGCAATAGCTGAAAGCATTCCCCTTGAAAACCAGCACAAGGATGCCTTCTCTCCACACTTTGATCCAATATATTATTAGAAGTCCTGGCCAAAGCAATCAGGTAAAAGCAAGAAATAAAAGGCATCCAAATAGGAAGAGAGGAAGTCAAACTATACCTATTTTTAGATGATATGATTCCATACCTAGAAAACCTCATAGCCTGTGCCCAAAAGCTGCTTGATCTGATTAAAAAAAAGTCTCAGTACACAAAATTAACATACAAAAAATTGTAGCATTCCTATACACCAACAGCATCCCAGCTGATCGCCAAAGCAAGAATGCAATCCCATTCACAATAGCCATAAAAAGAATAACATATATTGAAGGAACCTACCTCAAAATAATAAGAGCCATCTATAACAAACCCACAGCCAACATCATATTGAATAGGAAAAAGCTGGAAGCATTCCCCTTGAAAAACAGCACAAGACATGGATGCCCTCTCTCACTGCTACTACTCAACACAGTACTGGAAGTCCTGGCTGGAACAAATAGGCAACAGAAAGACATAAAGGGCATCCAACTAAAAATAGAGGAAGTCAAACTATACTTGTTTGCAGATGACATGATCATATATTTTAAAAACCCTATAGTCTTGACCCAAAAGCTCCTTTAGCTGATAAACAACTTCAGCAAATTGTCAGGATAAAAATCAACATAGAAATATCACTAGCATTCCTAGACACCAACAACAGATAAGTTGATAGCCAAATCAGAAACAAAATCCCATTCACAATTGCCACGCAAATAATAAAATACCTAGAGATACAGCTCACCAGGGAGGTTAAAGATTTCTACGATGAGAATTACAAAACACTGCTGAATGAAATCAGAGATAGCACAAACAAATATAAAAAACATTCCATGCTCATAGATAGGAAGAAATCAATATTGTTAAAATGGCCATACTGCCCAAAGCAATATATAGACTCAATGCTATTTCTGTCAAACGACCAATGACATTCTTCACAGAATTAGAAAAAAACTATTTCAAAATTTATATGAAACCAAAATGAACCTGAGTAGTCAAGGCAATCCTAAGCAAAAAGAACAAAGCTGGAGGCATGTATTACAAACAACCCCATTAAAAAGTGGGCCAAATACATAACAGACACTTTTGAAAAGAAGACATGCATGCAGCCAACAAGCATATGAGAAAAAAGTCAATATTACTGATTATTAGAGAATTTCAAATCAAAACCACAATGACATACCATCTCATACCAGTCAGAATGGCTATTACTAAAGAGTCAAAAAATAACAGATGTCGTCGAGGTTGTGGAGAAAAGGGAATGCTTGTCCACTGTTGGTAGGAGTATAAATTAGTTTAATCATTGTGGAAAGCAGTGTGTCAATTCTTCAAAGAACTAAAAACAGAACTACCATTCAACCCAGCAATCCCATTACTGGGTATATACCCAAAGGGATATAAATCATTCTACCATAAAACATGCTTATGAATATTCACTGCAGAAATATTTACAATGGCAAAGATATGGAATCAACTTTAATGCCCATTAATGACAGACTGGATGAAGAAAATGTGGTATATATGCACCATGGAATACTATGCAGCCATAGGAAAGAATGAGATCATGTCTTCTGCAGGGACATGGATGGAGCTGGGAGATATATATATATTCCATGTTCTCATCAGTGGAAACTAAATGATGAGAATACATGGACACAAAGAGGGGAACAATGGACAATGGGGCTTACTTGATGGTGGAGAGTTGGAGAAGGGAGAGGATAAGAAAAAAAAAGTATTGTCTAACAGGCTTAGTACCTGGGTGATAAAATAATCTTTACAACAAACCTCTGTGACATGAGTTTACTCACATAGCAAACCTGCACTTGTACCCCTGAACCTAAAAGTTTAAAAAATATAAATTAAATTTAAAAAAAAATTAAATACCTCAGAATACAAGAATCAGAAATGTGAAAGATCTCTACAATGAGATTTACAAAACACTGCTCAAAGAATCAGAGATAACACAAATAAATGGAAAATATTTCATGCTAATAGGAAGAATCAGTAATGTTAAGTGGCCATAAAGCTCAAGGCAAGTTACAGATTCAATATTATTCTTATCAAACTACCGATGACATTCTTCACAAAATTAGTGAAAACTACTTTAAAATTCATATGCAATCACAGATGAGCTCAAATTGCCAGGGTAATCTTAAAGAGAAAGAAGAAAGCTGGAAGTATCACATTACCCAACTTCAAACTACAGTGCAATGCTAAAAAAACGGAAACAGCATGGTACAGGTATAAAAACAGACACATAGACCAATGTAACAGAATAGAGAGCGAGAAAGAATGCTGCACACCTACAACCATCTGATCTTCAACAAAACTGACAAAAACAAACAATGGGGAAAGAACTTTTTATTCAATAAATGGTGCTGGGATAACTGGCTAGCCATATGCAGAAGATTGAAACTGGATCCTTTTATTATACCATATACAAAATTCAACTCAAGATGGATTAAAGACTTAAATGTAAAACCTAAAACTCTAAAAACACAAGAAGAAAACCTAGGAAATACCATTCTGGACATAGGGCCAGGAAGATATTTCATGATAAAGATGCCAAAAGCATTGGCAACAAAAACAAAAATTGACATATGGAACCTAATTAAACTAAAGAGCTTCCTGCACAGCCAAAGAAACTATCAACAGAGTAAACTGACAATCTACAGAATGGGAGAAAACGTTTGCAAAATATGCATCTGACGAAGGTCTAATACCCAGCATCTGTAAGAAACTTAAACAAATTTATAAGCAAAAAGCAAACAACCCCATTAAAAAGTGAGCAAAGATGTGATGGACACTTTGCAAAAGAAGACATACACACAGCCAAGAAGCATATGAAAAAGGTTTGCATCAGTAAGCATTGGATAATTGCAAATCAAAATCACAATGAGATACCATCTCATAGCAGTCAGAATGGCTACTATTAAAAAGTTAAAAAATAACAGATGCTGGTGATGTTGTGGAGAAAAGGGAACACTTATACACTGCTGGATGGAATATAAAGTTTTTCAGCCATCATGGAAAGTCTTTTGGTGCTTTCTGAAAGAATGTAAAACAGAATTGCAATTTAACCCAGCAATCCCATTACTGGGCATATACCCAAAGAAATATAGATCATTCTGTCATAAAGACACATATGTTCACTGCAGCATTATTCACAATTGTGAAGCCATGAAATCAACCTAAATGCCCATCAATGGCAGACTGGATAAAGAAAATGTGGTACATATACACCATGAAATACTATACAGCCATAAAAAGGAATGAGATCATGTCTTTTGCAGCAACATGGATGGAGCAACATGGATGGAGCCATTATTCTAAGTAAACTAACCCACAGGTGCAGAAAAACCACATATTTCATGTTCTCACTTGTAAGTGGTAGCTAAACATCGAGTACATATGGACACAAAGAAGTGAAAAACAGACACCGGTCTTACTTAAGGGTGGAAGATGGGAGGAAGGTGAGGATCAAAAAACTACCTATTGGGTTTTATCCTTATTACCTGGGTGATGAAATAATCTCTACTCCAAACTCCTGCAAAATGCAATTTACCTATATGACAAACTTGAACGCATAACACTGAACTTAAAATAGAAGGTTTTTAAAAAAATAAAAGTTAACACAGCTCACTACAAGGTAGGTGTCAGTGGGCAGAGACAATGAGATTCTGATACATACCCTTAAGAATCTTTGCCCCATACCCTATGTCTTTTTGTCATGTGCCGTGTCTATGCGTGTGATCCAATGCCTTCTACCTACCTATTGTTTCCAATAGGAAACAATAGCCCCAAGAGAGCAAGTCTGCATTCCTGATGTCTTTATGTACCCCACATTACTTAACATCATGTGTCGTACCCAGCCACAGAGCAATGAATGTTATTGACTCACCAAATGATGAATTTAAAGCAATTAGTCAATATTACACTAGCCCTAAGGGAAAATAATGTGGTATGCACTCGTTTTAAATAACCTCCATTTATGCATTGTTGTTGTAACAACCACTACCCTCAGGGCTAAATGACGAACAGCTCTCTCCATTTTTTATCAAATGATTTATTCTCCAGCCCCTCTTGACTACAGTCTACAAGTCTCTGATGATTGTCTTTAACTCATATAATGTAGCCACTGCAGACATTTACAGAGGTTGGCCTACAAAATTAATCTAGCCTCTTCCCTGCAGGCCTTCAGGTAACTCACCTACAGAAGTTATTGTATTACTCTCTTCTAGAAGCTCTGAAATGATGAAATATCAAGAACTCCTCTTGGGGAGGAGCCAAGATGGCCGAATAGGAACAGCTCCGGTCTACAGCTCCCAGCGTGAGCGACGCAGAAGACGGGTGATTTCTGCATTTCCATCTGAGGTACCGGGTTCATCTCACTAGGGAGTGCCAGACAGTGGGCGCAGGCCAGTGGGTGCGCACACCGTGCGCGAGCCGAAGCAGGGCGAGGCATTGCCTCACCTGGGAAGCGCAAGGGGTCAGGGTGTTCCCTTTCCGAGTCAAAGAAAGGGGTGACGGACGCACCTGGAAAATCGGGTCACTCCCACCCGAATATTGCGCTTTTCAGACCGGCTTAAAAAACAGCGCACCATGAGACTATATCCCACACCTGGCTCGGAGGGTCCTACGCCCACGGAATCTCGCTGATTGCTAGCACAGCAGTCTGAGATCAAACTGCAAGGCGGCAGCGAGGCTGGGGGAGGGGCGCCCGCCATTGCCCAGGCTTGCTTAGGTAAACAAAGCAGCAGGGAAGCTCGAACTGGGTGGAGCCCACCACAGCTCAAGGAGGCTTGCCTGCCTCTGTAGGCTCCACCTCTGGGGGCAGGGCACAGACAAACAAAAAGACAGCAGTAACCTCTGCAGACTTAAATGTCCCTGTCTGACAGCTTTGAGGAGAGCAGTGGTTCTCCCAGCACACAGCTGGAGATCTGAGAACGGGCAGACTGCCTCCTCAAGTGGGTCCCTGACCCCTGACCCCCGAGCAGCCTAACTGGGAGGCACCCCCCAGCAGGGGCACACTGACACCTCACACGGCAGGGTATTCCAACAGACCTGCAGCTGAGGGTCCTGTCGGTTAGAAGGAAAACTAACAAACAGAAAGGACATCCACACCGAAAACCCATCTGTACATCACCATCATCGAAGACCAAAAGTAGATAAAACCACAAAGATGGGGAAAAAACAGAACAGAAAAACTGGAAACTCTAAAACGCAGAGCACCTCTCCTCCTCCAAAGGAATGCAGTTCCTCACCAGCAACGGAACAAAGCTGGATGGAGAATGATTTTGACGAGCTGAGAGAAGAAGGCTTCAGACGATCAAATTACTCTGAGCTACGGGAGGACATTCAAACCAAAGGCAAAGAAGTTGAAAACTTTGAAAAAAATTTAGAAGAATGTATAACTAAAATAACCAATACAGAGAAGTGCTTAAAGGAGCTGATGGAGCTGAAAACCAAGGCTCGAGAACTACGTGAAGAATGCAGAAGCCTCAGGAGCCGATGCGATCAACTGGAAGAAAGGGTATCAGCAATGGAAGATGAAATGAATGAAATGAAGCGAGAAGGGAAGTCTAGAGAAAAAAGAACAAAAAGAAATGAGCAAAGCCTCCAAGAAATATGGGACTATGTGAAAAGACCAAATCTACGTCTGATTGGTGTACCTGAAAGTGATGCGGAGAATGGAACCAAGTTGGAAAACACTCTGCAGGATATTATCCAGGAGAACTTCCCCAATCTAGCAAGGCAGGCCAACATTCAGATTCAGGAAATACAGAGAACGCCACAAAGATACTCCTCGAGAAGAACAACTCCAAGACACATAATTGTCAGATTCACCAAAGTTGAAATGAAGGAAAAAATGTTAAGGGCAGCCAGAGAGAAAGGTCGGGTTACCCTCAAAGGGAAGCCCATCAGACTAACAGCGGATTTCTCGGCAGAAACCCTACAAGCCAGAAGAGAGTGGGGGCCAATATTCAACATTCTTAAAGAAAAGAATTTTCAACCCAGAATTTCATATCCAGCCAAACTAAGCTTCATAAGTGAAGGAGGAATAAAATACTTCACAGACAAGCAAATGCTGAGAGATTTTGTCACCACCAGGCCTGCCCTAAAAGAGCTCCCGAAGGAAGCACTAAACATGGAAAGGAACAACCGGTACCAGCCGCTGCAAAATCATGCCAAAATGTAAAGACCATCGAGACTAGGAAGAAACTGCATCAACTAATGAGCAAAATCACCAGCTAACATCATAATGACAGGATCAAATTCACACATAACAATATTAATTTTAAATGTAAATGGACTAAATTCTCCAATTAAAAGACACAGACTGGCAAGTTGGATAAAGAGTCAAGACCCATCAGTGTGCTGTATGCAGGAAACCCATCTCATGTGCAGAGACACACATAGGCTCAAAATAAAAGGATGGAGGAAGATCTACCAAGCAAATGGAAAACAAAAAAAGGCAGGGGTTGCAATCCTAGTCTCTGATAAAACAGACTTTAAACCAACAAAGATCAAAAGAGACAAAGAAGGCCATTACATAATGGTAAAGGGATCAATTCAACAAGAGGAGCTAACTATCCTAAATATATATGCACCCAATACAGGAGCACCCAGATTCATAAAGCAAGTCCTGAGTGACCTAAAAAGAGACTTAGACTCCCACACAATAATAATGGGAGACTTTAACACCCCACTGTCAACATTAGACAGATCAACGAGACAGAAAGTCAACAAGGATACCCAGGAATTGAACTCAGCTCTGCACCAAGCGGACCTAATAGACATCTACAGAACTCTCCACCCCAAATCAACAGAATATACATTTTTTTCAGCACCACACCACACCTATTCCAAAATTGACCACATAGTTGGAAGTAAAGCTCTCCTCAGCAAATGTAAAAGAACAGAAATTATAACAAACTATCTCTCAGACCACAGTGCAATCAAACTAGAACTCAGGATTAAAAATCTCACTCAAAGCCGCTCAACTACATGGAAACTGAACAACCTGCTCCTGAATGACTACTGGGTACATAACGAAATGAAGGCAGAAATAAAGATGTTCTTTGAAACCAACGAGAACAAAGACATAACATACCAGAATCTCTGGGATGCATTCAAAGCAGTGTGTAGAGGGAAATTTATAGCACTAAATGCCCACAAGACAAAGCAGGAAAGATCCAAAATTGACACCCTAACATCACAATTAAAAGAACTAGAAAAGCAAGAGCAAACACATTCAAAAGC
This sequence comes from Gorilla gorilla gorilla, assembly GCF_029281585.2. NCBI lineage: Eukaryota > Metazoa > Chordata > Mammalia > Primates > Hominidae > Gorilla > Gorilla gorilla. Next base: position 134,231,532 of record NC_073247.2, read on the forward strand.
TAGCAGAAGGCAAGAAATAACTAAAATCAGAGCAGAACTGAAGGAAATGGAGACACAAAAAACCCTTCAAAAAATCAATGAATCCAGGAGCTGGTTTTTTGAAAGGATCAACAAAATTGATAGACCGCTAGCAAGACTAATAAAGAAAAGAAGAGAGAAGAATCAAATAGACACAATAAAAAATGATAAAGGGGATATCACCACCGATCCCACAGAAATACAAACTACCATCAGAGAATACTACAAACACCTCTACGCAAATAAACTAGAAAATCTAGAAGAAATGGATACATTCCTCGACACATACACTCTCCCAAGACTAAACCAGGAAGAAGTTGAATCTCTGAATAGACCAATAACAGGAGCTGAAATTGTGGTAATAATCAATAGTTTACCAACCAAAAAGAGTCCAGGACCAGATGGATTCACAGCCGAATTCTACCAGAGGTATAAGGAGGAACTGGTACCATTCCTTCTGAAACTATTCCAATCAATAGAAAAAGAGGGAATCCTCCCTAACTCATTTTATGAGGCCAGCATCATTCTGATACCAAAGCCGGGCAGAGACACAACCAAAAAAGAGAATTTTAGACCAATATCCTTGATGAACATTGATGCAAAAATCCTCAATAAAATACTGGCAAACCGAATCCAGCAACACATCAAAAAGCTTATCCACCATGATCAAGTGGGCTTCATCCCTGGGATGCAAGGCTGGTTCAATATACGCAAATCAATAAATGTAATCCAGCATATAAACAGAGCCAAAGACAAAAACCACATGATTATCTCAATAGATGCAGAAAAAGCCTTTGACAAAATTCAACAACCCTTCATGCTAAAAACTCTCAATAAATTAGGTATTGATGGGACATATCTCAAAATAATAAGAGCTATCTATGACAAACCCACAGCCAATATCATACTGAATGGGCAAAAACTGGAAGCATTCCCTTTGAAAACTGGCACAAGACAGGGATGCCCTCTCTCACCGCTCCTATTCAACATAGTGTTGGAAGTTCTGGCCAGGGCAATCAGGCAGGAGAAGGAAATAAAGGGTATTCAATTAGGAAAAGAGGAAGTCAAATTGTCCCTGTTTGCAGACGACATGATTGTTTATCTAGATAACCCTATTGTCTCAGCCCAAAATCTCCTTAAGCTGATAAACAACTTCAGCAAAGTCTCAGGATACAAAATCAATGTACAAAAATCACAAGCATTCTTATACACCAACAACAGACAAACAGAGAGCCAAATCATGAGTGAACTCCCATTCACAATTGCTTCAAAGAGAATAAAATACCTAGGAATCCAACTTACAAGGGATGTGAAGGACCTCTTCAAGGAGAACTACAAACCACTGCTCAAGGAAATAAAAGAGGATACAAACAAATGGAAGAACATTCCATGCTCATGGGTAGGAAGAATCAATATCGTGAAAATGGCCATACTGCCCAAGGTCATTTACAGATTCAATGCCATCCCCATCAAGCTACCAATGACTTTCTTCACAGAATTGGAAAAAACTACTTTAAAGTTCATATGGAACCAAAAAAGAGCCCGCATCGCCAAGTCAATCCATTGCATAGAGTTTTTGTGAGGATTAAATTTCATAATGCTTATAAAGAACTTAGCACAATGACACATGATATGTGTTCTGCAAGTATTAAGGAAGGGTAGTGTTATTGGCAGTGGCAGAAAAATGGTATGCTGGTGTCAGAACCATGAGAGCCAGGAAATTACACAGGGCTGTTCTGAAACAGAAGTCAGAGCAGGGAACAGGTACTGAATCTGAGGCACCATCAGTCCCAACACTGAAGAGGGGGACCTGATAGAGAGATGAGGGTCTGGCTTAGTCATGAGATTCTTACATACTTTCGGCAAATACCCACTGGTACAAATAAATAAATTAATCAAGCAGGTAAATGAGTACTCTTTGATAGATGGAAACGTGAAAGTTGCAATCTTTCCTGGAAACATCAGTGTTTCCTTCTCATGATGTAGTGTGAGAAATTTTGGATCACTGGTGCTTAACTGATTCAAAACAAAACCATGATTGGTTTGATTTGACCTTTTAACCCCCAAAGTAGCAAACTGGTGGATTAAGTGGCCAATTAGTTTTCCCTGTGTGGGTGTGAGAGGAGAGAGGGCTATCATAAACCCGTAGTAGCTTCTCTCTAACTATATCACAACTGTATCAACTCCACCAATGTTCAGGGTCAATGCCACTATGCAGCATCTCTGTTGACAATACCTCTGTTACCTGATATAAAAGGAGTGGAGGTGGCAACAGTCACGTCAACCATGAGTCATCCCAGTTGCATCCCTACACTCTCCACAACACAAATAGATCTCCACCTCTCCCACTTTTAAAAGTATCATTAAGTGCTGTATTGTACGTAGTCAGTGAAGGTCTCAGCTTCAAAGTCCACTTTGACCTTCAGGCTGCACAAGAACCTACTTGTCAGTGAGAATTTGGAAAGGTACATTTTCTCCTTCCTCACAGAAGAAAAATCATTGAATAACATTGTAAATTTTGAAAACCACAGTGCTGAAATGTGAGTCTTTTGTCCTTGTACAGCTAACCTTTGTAATACTGACTGCTCATTGTTGTCTATACTACAGTTGCAGAGTCACAGACCAGGAAGTGTCCTGGCCAAATATATCATCTTGCCACTAGGTAGAACATTTTATCCTTGCCTTTCTTCTTGACCTAGTAATGTGAGTTACACTAGACTATGTTCATCTCTCCCCAGGAAAAGTCACGGGGAACCTTGCAGCTCCATTAATAATTTACCCTCATCCCACTTCTTTCCCACTCCTTTCCTCACTGCTGCCAATATGTGCTATAAACTCTTTTCTCCATCATGTTACTTATGCTGTTTCCTCCCCCTGAAATGCACTCCCTCCTCCTCCCTGCCTCTTCAAGTTCTAAGCATCTTTTAACACCTAGCTCAACTTCTACGTCACTAATTATGCCTCTTATGCTGGTTCCAGCAAACACTGATTTTAATCTCCTATGAGTTGATATAACAGTAAAAATCATCATTAAGCCAAGTGTATTTAATTAGAAAAAAATAATTTCTGTATGTGACCAGTGGTAATATACATATAATTCTGGTCTTTTGGGTATAAAAGTCCTGGAGGACAATTTTACATTGGACACATATATTGTGCACAGATGCTGTAAACATATAAAGATTCGCTTACAACCCCCTTGAATCCCCAATTATTCAAATCCAGATTATATCTATCCAGTACCTATTTTATAGTTTAATTTCTTCTAATGAATATTTAACACTCATTTATTTCAATTTGTAAAAAGAGAGTAAAATATAAGAGAAAAAGTCAATATGACACTTAAGAAAATTAAAATAAAAAAGAAACAATAAATAGAAACAATAAAGCAATTTGCCACCATTCTCTATTATCAGTCTTTACGGCAGCAAAACTAATTTTGGACCACACTTATTGATCTGCTGATTGTAATCTACTGTATCTGCTTCTCCGACTGTGTTTGGATCAGAAATTGAGATAAAAATAATGAGTTAACATCTAGGGTGTTCCAGACTCCAAACGTTCTATATAGATTTACTTCTTTCAACAATTCTGTGATAGGAATTTTATTCCCATTTCAGAGACAAACGAAGGGAAACCTAAAAAGTAAAAGTAAAGCAGCTTGCTCTTATTTGCAGTAATTAGGTTGCAGAGCCAGAATTTAAACCCAAATCTGGCTTTACTCCAACGCTCATATTCACAACTGTTTTTCTATGTAGTCTCTCTGTTTCTCTGAGCTTGCTGAGGGCCCAAGTGGAGGGATTTACCCCATATCTGATCAGGGGTGGAAAATCAGAATCTTACAGGGTTATATGATGCCAATGTATTGAATACCATAGGTAAAATTAACTGTAAATGAGGCATCACTCTATGACATAAAAATTATGGACTTTGAAACCAGACATTGCTGGTTTATAGTTCCTTACTCTGCCACAAACTAGCTATGTGACAGTGGGCAACTAATTTAACCTCTTTTGGTCTCAGTATTTTTCTCACATCTGAGACATGAGGTATTGAACTAGGTGATACCTCAGGTTCTTTCTAACAGTCTATGAATTAAATATAAAAATTATTACTCCAAAAGAGACAGCTGCTAAGGATTTGCAATTAAACCAACCAAAAAAAAAATTCTGGCTCAATATATTTAAATATAACTTAAATTTACTGTTTTGGCACTCACAATTTTGCCTTGCAAGTTAATGCCTGGATTTAAATTTAGTGCCTAGGTTCCCTATTTTGCCTTTTGACATTCAATAGTTTTGCATGTTATATTTAAGTGTATTATCCATTTTGATTTAGTTTTTTGAAAGATTTAAATTACAATGTCATCAAAACAAATTCAGCAGTTTAAAAGGCCAGAAATGTTACAGGAATTGACATTTACATCTTGAGTAAACAAGGTTATGGTATAGAAAGTAGAGTATCTCTATATGTTTAAGAGGTTTGAGCAGAGAACTCTTCATGAATTAAACATTAGGACATAATGTGCACCCTAGTCTTTTACACTTCCTTAGCCTCCCAATTTAAGAGAAGCATTCCTTCTAAACTTCCCTGTTTTGATTCTGGCTGTTTTCTGCACTTACCTTGTCTAAATGTTTATACTGTAAACTTGTGAATACAAAGCCCTTCAGAAAGATGCAATAATTTACAACCAGATTTATAGCCATATGCCTTAAAATATGATTTAGCACGACTCCTTTTGTAGATTGATGCTAAATTACACTTCTTTCTTAGTGCTGAAACTATTAAAAGTCACAACGTCGTGTTAACTGCTGATCTAATATTTGATGGGAGTAAATGAATATTGGGGTGAGGCTCCATAGATGGAAAAAATAACTCTGTCTGCATTTGATTCATGACTCATTAGAAGTTGTTATCATCACTCAATCCCTTTCATTTCAAGGGGTCTCAGGTTGAAAAGTTTTGAGTAACAGAAGATTTGTATTGGGCAATATCATAAAATGTGAGCACGATCTGACATATAAATGCATTTGGGAAGGGAGACAAGTGAAAAAAAAATTCTGCTGTCTCATTACCTTGGTGTCTCATTTAAAGCCAAGTTTTTAATGTGTTTAAGAGTAGTATGTTTGTGATTGTGTATGTGTGTAAGATTAGGAGAGAAGGAGGAGGAGGAAGAAGAGGAGGAGGAGGTAAAATAAGGCTGGAAACGTAGAGACAAAGACAGAGATGGGGAGAGAGAGAGTTGGGGGGCAGGAACAAAAGAATATCATAAAATAGATTTTGTTGCAAAGCTCCTGCTTGTTTAACACCATGTTCTGTTTTGGAGACTGTGGCTAAAACTGTGCTTTTACTTATCCAATAACCATTTACTTCTCTTCCTTTCAGATAGACTTTGCTTGATAAAATATGCTTAAGCCTAGGAAATGAATTATGATAGGTCCATGCCAGTATGGCAATTCCGTTCCTTTTTCCCAGTGATTGGACTAATGGGATATATGTGATATAACTCTGGCCCCTGAAATCTGAAAAGAAGTCTGCTGGAAACTTCTGAAAAAGATTTTCCTTCCCTAGAATTTCCCAGGAAGCTTAGATCTATCATGAGTCATCTCCTGGTACTGGGCATATTTTAGCTTTAGCAAAACTCAGGCTTTTGTTGTCCTGTGTTGCTTTCTGCTTTGAACATTCTCTATATAAGAATATAATACTTAACAGCTATTTCAGCCACCTAGTGACCACAAGGAAAGAGAAAAAAAAAATTCCAGGGAGGCCGACTCAGTGTCCTGACATTATCATTCTGTTGAATTAATGCTAGAACTAACTATCTCTAGATTTTTCTTGCTTTAAAGAACACTAAATATCCTTGTGGTTTAAGTCAGTTAGTCTGGGTTTTTGTTATTTACTTGCAGCCATAAATATATTCAATGATATAAGAACCTGCCCAGAAATGTGACTAACTTCTAAATAGTTGGTATAAAATCAAACGACCAATGTCTATCATATTGGAGAATGTACACATTTCCAAATCTAGCTGTCCTTCATGACTCATCTTATATTTCAGCTCAACCTTCCATTTTTGGTCATACTGTCCCTATGTCCTTTCAAGACCATCTCAACATACTGATAACACATTTTGGCACTTGACTGTGTAGATACTTGTGTTCTTTTTTTCTATCTTGTAAATTTTTTGTCATCTCTTAAACAAGATTATAAATTCCTTGAGGGCAGTGTTTGGACTTTATAACCAACTTGGAACCTAAGAGAGTACTTTGCTTCTACTTGTTTAATTGGATAGTCACACTTTTCCCTGCCCTGTTCATGCTCCAAACTCTGAAACTCAATATTTCTCCTCAAGATGGATACTCATGGGATATTCTTTTACATCGGGTTCTGGAGTAAGAGTCTTCTGTTCCATTCCCCATTCCACAGTGCAGCTTCATGGGAGCAAGATTTAAATGAATAACACTATCATAGTAAATTGAAATATTTTTATTATCTCAGGCCTCTGCTTTGCCAAAGTCTTATGGGTTGTACATAAGCAGCTTAAGAGTATAATCAAAGGAGAATACTGGCATATATTTTAATGATCCAAACAATAGCATATATACTTTGTCAAATCAATGTAAAGCCTTGACTAAATTCACACATGTTACCATTGTTCCAACTAGCAGTGAAGCCTTAAAGCTTGTGAAGACACTCAAATCCTTTTTGGTATTTGTGTGTACTTTTCCTCGGCCTTAGGTCATAGTTTAAGCCAAGGTCACACACACACACACACACACACTGCTTCTACAGACTGTACAACATTCTTAAAGTCTGAAAAAATATGAAGTCAGAATCACGAATTTTAGTATCCTGATTGACGCATAGAAACTTTTATTTGTTTTTCTAAAAACATCTTCATCTTCAACTGAAACACTGGATTTTTTACATCCCCAAAAGTAGATGTGCTTGCCTTCCATTCCTCTCGCTATAAACCAGGCACCTGTTATCCCCCCTCCCCAAAATCATCAGCAACCAAAAGTGGATTCATTGGACAAATGGTGTATAATTCTCATTAGTGGAGGGCTTGAGTCCATGGCCTTCATTTTACTTTTGTTTCTTTACTGTCCATTCCTTCTTTCACTGTGATCATTATATTTTATGTGAAGGAGTCAGAGATAATGTATTTCTTTGAGCAATTCTAAGATGAATGTCATGGAAAACAGGCAATTAGAATTTTAGCACCTGCACAATTCAATTCTAAAGCACTTTAAACAACAGCGCTAAATTTACTATAGAAAAGCAAATGTTTATCTTAAATATGGTTTAATCCTCTTTTCCAGGAAGCTTATGTAACAAAAAATGCAGCTGGAGGCTATAGTGGCCCATTTATAACCATACTTGGGTTTGTTACCAAGGAACCTGTCAAAATCAGCTTAGCTCGTTCGAATGGCTTATTCTGGCTTGCTGTGTGTCTTTTTTCTCATTTGATTTTGGAGTTAAAACCGGTTTAGTGATGCCAGCTAAGGAATTTTTTTTTTTTTTTACTTTGCCAACTGTGCAGGACTGGAATAAATGGAATAGATGTCTATCCACATGGTGCCATGTTTGAGGAGCTGCTCATTTATCTCCGCCTCTTCCCAGTACTCTCTTTACTGGGATGGTTGTGGATTCCCTCCTCAGAGTCATTATTTTGGGATAAAACAAAACCTACGGCAAGCTACATATGCCTTGTAAATATATCTCCTTCTTGGGAAATAAGCCAATGTGTTAGCCTGATTATGCCTAACTAGCAGAAAGAAAAAGAAGGTAGGTTATTGTGAGACTCAAATTCCAGTACTCAACCAAAATTTAGGCAGTCACATTTTGCTCCCTGCTTAGGAGGAGGCAGACCTAGGGTCAAACTAGCTATAGCTGATATTGCTTTCATCTTTGTTCTTCAGCACTTGGCACCATTATACTCCATGCTTATGATTTCTTTCTTTCTTTATGAAGTAGGGTCATCCAATGATAACTCACTGTACAGATTGTCTATGACTTACAACGGTTTGATTTATAATTATTCAACTTTACCAAGGTGCAAAGTGATACACATTGAGTAGAAACCATACTTTGAATTTTGAACTTTGATTTTTTCCCAGGCTCATGATATGCAGTGGGATATTATCTCGTGATGCTGAGAAGTAGCAGCCAGCTGCAACTCCCAGTCAGTCACACAACCTTGAGAGTGGACAAACTTATGTTCTACAGTGTACTGTTGCCAGAGGAACTTGCCCAACTGTTGGCTAATGTAAGTGTTCTCAGCACGTTTAAAGTAGGTTAGACTAAGGTACGATGGTCAGTAAGTTAGGTGTATTAAATGCATTTTTTTCAACTTAGATTATTCTCAACTTATGATCGGCTTATCAGGATGTAACCTCATCCTAAGTTGAGGAGCATCTGTATTAGTTTTCTATTGTTGTAAAACACATTATGACACACTCACAGGCTTTAAACAATACCCGTTTATTAGCTCAAAGTACTATATGTCATAAGTCCAAGTAGGCTGGACAGACATCTCTATCCTGGATCTCACAAGGCTGAAATTATGTGTGTTGGCCAGACTAGGCTCTTACCTGGACTATATGGGGAAGAACCCACTTCTAAGCTCACTTAGATTATTGGCATAATTCAGCTCATTGTAGTTATAGAACTAAGATACCCATTTCTTGGAAGACTGTTAGGCAGGGACACTTCCAACTTTCTCTGGTCCTTTCACATGGTTCCCTGCGTCTTCACTGCCATGAGCAGCATGTGCTTGGAAACTCTCTGACTTCCTCTTTTGCTACCAGCTTGGAGAAAACCCCATTTTTAAAGAGATCATGTGATTAGATTCAGCCCACACATATAATGTCCCTTTTGCTATGTAATGTGACATAACCACAGGAGTAATTCCAGGAAACTAAGGTATGGAGATCATAAAATTATGTCTACCACATCTTCACTTATTTTTTTATTAGGATAATTTGTCTTCACCTTTCTCCTGATTAAAATGTAAGCTTTACATAGTTTTAATATTTGATATTAATCTGTTATATTGGAAATAGTATATACCTTAGAATTCCCCCCAGAAGCCAGAATCTATAGAATACCTTTTCATTGTTCATAATCAGATGCTACAAGTCATAATACACTGAGCCCACAAAAATAAGATTACTGAATAAAGACATGTGGGGCAAAGGTTCCATTCTCAACTTTATGTTTTTCCAGCTTTTGTTTTAAGCACTGGTATGATCATAAAGGGAGGCAATGAACTAGAAGGACACTTAAAAATGTTCTGTTGTAGGTTTTTTGTTCTGGCTTTTGTACACCTTGAATAATATGAACCCCTTTGAGTGAGCCTTAGGATATTGTTATGCCTTGTCTCCAATGTACATCATTAAGTCAGCATATTTTCCCAAGATTCTGAAAATCAAGCCAATCTTTTCCTTCTTTACTTTAGCCCAAGATAATTTCAGACACTCCCTGATAACCTGTGACAGTTCATTTTTATGAGTGAGCCTGAGAAAACTGCATGCACACCAATAGCAAGGAAAAGCATTTTGGAGGGCATGAATGGACACTCAGTTGCCCATGGAGAGTACTTAGGTGATGGGACACTAGGAGTCTGAGGTGAGAGAACCAGAGGCCCTGGTATGTAAACAGTGATGAATTGTTTTTTTCTTAATCTATATCACTGGAGAAAAACTGAAATTCAGTGTCATACAAATTTGACACTATTTAAGGTAGTAAGGGGCCAAGGTCATATACCTACAAGGGTCAGAAATATAGAGTATATGGAGAAAGTCCTGTATAAGATAGGAAACAGAGTGAGGGAAACTCTGGTGAATGGGAAAGCATATGCTAAGTACAAAGTCACTATTCAGCTCCAGCAAATAGTTGCCATATGATAATTCAGGAGTATTATTTTCTTATCTTCCAATTTTATAAATAAAGGCCTGAAATCAAGAGTTGTGTATGAAATCTCCTAAATTTTAAATGTTGGCAATTAAAATGCTATGAGTAGGACTTCTGGTTTCAGCCTTGATATATGCAGATCTGGTGAGCCGTCACTTCCATTCTTATAACAACAACAAAAACAAATCTGGACAAAACTAAAAATAAATAACCTTTCTTGGACTCTTTAGATAACTGAGATCACAGCAAAAACAATGACCCAAATACTTGGAGAAACAGGTCCATCTAGAGGTACTGCAACTGAGATCTGCTTATCTGAAGAAGAAGCCGCTGGAGACACAAACTAGTAGAAACATTTAAATGGTAATTTTGATGAATAGCTGGAAGCTGAGTGTGGACTAGCATTACAGTGAAAAACCCCTAGGGGCTACAATCCTGGAGGACAGGTACATTTTAATGGGCTTTTCCTCTAGGAATTCCAGCAAGTTGTCAAGATGAATATCCAAGAAAAATCCTCTTGTGACTGTGGCAGGAGGAAGGGAAGAGTAACCATTTTGACATAGGCCCAGCACTTTCTCTGTAACAAAAGCCTACTTTTCAGGGAAAATGGATTTGCCAGAATGCAATTCTGAAACCTTATACTGATGGGGAAAGATAATTTTTTCCTATCTTATTTCCCTCCAGCAGCCCTACAAACCTAAGAGGGTAAAGATAAATAGACAACCAGAGACTGTGCTTCAAGAAAATAGAGTGAGAAGGTTGTAGCCAGGGAGAGAAGAAGGGGAGGAGACTCCTTCACCAGCCCTTGTACAGGGAGCAAAACACTGATAAAGGTCACAGTTCAGGGACATAAGCACACTACAAGATTTTTAATTATAGGAGTATAGAATAACACTTCCCCCCCCCCCCCACCTCACATTTGACCACTACATTAACAAAGCAGCTCCAATGTAATAACTGGTTTATTGATGAAACAGATGCAAGGGACAGAATTTTATTGAAGAAGAATACTCAGGGAAGCCCCAAAAACAATAGTGAAGACAAAAACAAGAATGCTACAGGAATATGAAGCCTCTGGTAGCTAAAGCTATTAATACAACAAATATTAAAAGCATCCCAGCTCCTAGCCAGATTTACATAAATTTTCACACTAAAGACCTATTAATTTCAATTCTTATTACTCAAAACAACATGACTTCTTTTCAACAAAAACTTACAAGGCACACTAAAAGATTTAAAAAAAAATCTGAAGCAACAAAGAAAGTAAGCATCAGAACCAGATTCAGATATGACACAGATTTTAGGATCATCATACAGGAGATTTAAAATAACTGTGATTAATATGTAGCCTCTAATGGAACAAGGAGCAAACAACATGAAATAAAAATGAAGAACATAAGCAGAGAGATGGAAAGTCCAGGAAAGAATGAAAATGAAATGCTAGAATTCAAAAACACAGTAAAATAAATAAAGACCATATTCACTGGGTGGAAAAGTAAACAAAATATGGATGAGGAAAGAATCAGTGAACTTGAAGACAGATCAATATATACTTCTCAAACTGACAGGTAAATAATCAAAAGAATAAAGAAAAAAATGGAAACTTTGAGCAATTTGGGACAATAATAAAAAATAAAGCATTCATATATTTCAAATACAAGGAGGAGAAATAAAATAACATGCCAAAAAAAAATATGTGAAGTAATAATGGTCAAGAACTTTTTCTAAAATTCAAACTCCATGTTCAGAATGGTCAAAGAATGGCAAGCAAGGTAAACACAAAGAAAGCAAAACAAAAATACATAGGCATATCGTATGCAAACTGTAGGAAAAAAAGATAAAGAGAAATTTTGGAAAGAAGACAGGAAAAAATACCTTATTTGTAGAGACACAGGATAAGAATCACAATGAACTTCTCATCAGAAATCATTTAAGCAAGATGACAGAGAAGATAAATGTTTAAATTGTTGAAAGAAAAAATATCCCACCCACCTAGGATTCCACATGCAAAAAAATAGTCCCTCAAAAGTAAAGTAGATTTTCAGACAAACTGAAACCTAGAGAATTAATCACCTGTGGACCTGCCCGGCAATAAGTGTTAAAAGAAACTCTTCTTGCAGAAGGAAAATGATACAAGTCAGAAACTTAGATCTGCCAAAGGAAAGGAAGAGGATCAGAAAAGAAAGAAACATGGGTGAAATAAAATATTTCATTTTTCTTTATCTTAATTGATCTAAAAGATAACTTAAAAAAATAATAGTTATAATGTACATGGTATTTACAGCATATAGATAAAGCGAATGACTGAAATGTTATAAGAGACAGGAGGTAGGTTGGATTGTTTTCTCTTATAAGGCACAAACACTACCCAGGAAGTAGTGGAGTGTTATTTGAAATTGACATAGGTGAGTTTAAAACATATATTCTAAGCTCTAGGGCAACTACTATTTGTTTTAGAAAATTACAAATGATACTAACGAGAAGAGACAAAATGAAACTATATATAATGCTCAATTAGAATCAGAGAAGGTAGAAAAGAAGGAAAATAAAGAATGAAAAAGCAAATTAAATGGAGAAAACAGTTACAAACATGGTATATATTATTCCAACTGTATCAGTTTCCTAGGGCTGCTGTAACAAAGTACCAAAAAGTCGGTAACTTAGAATATAAGTTTATTATTTTACAGTTCCGGAGGCTAGAAGTCCAAAATCAAGGTATTAGCAAGGGCATGTCCTTCTAAAACCTGAAGGAGAAGGATATTTTCTTGCCTTTTCCAGCTTCTGTTAGCCCCAGACGTTCCTTAGCTCATGGTAGCATAACTCTGATCTTTACATAGCGTTCTTTTTATCTCTTTTCACCTAGTCTTCTTCCTGTGCATATCTGTGTTTCTGCCCAAATTTCCCTTTTTTATAAGGACACCAGTTACATTGGATTAGGCCTTATATTAGTCAAGGTTCTCAAAAAGAAGAGAACCAATAGGATGTATGCATCTCTCTCTCTCTCTCTGTGTGTGTGTGTGTGTGTGTGTGCGCGCGCGCACGTGCGTGCGCATGTATGTAGATAGATCCAGAGAGAGAGAGATTTTAAGGAATTGGCTCACGTAATTGTGTGGAGGCTGACAAGTTCAAAATCTGCAAGGTAGACTAGCAGGCTGGAAATCCAGGGAAGAGCTGATATTGCAGTTAAAATACAAAGGCAGTGTGCTAGCAGAATCCCCCCTTTCTCAAGGAGGTCAGTCTTTTTCTTAAGGCCTTCAACTAACTGAATAAGGCCCACCCACATTACAGAGGACAGTCTTCTTTACTCAAATTCTGATGAATTAAATGTTAATTCAACCCCAAAAATACCTTAATGGAAACATCTAGAATAGTGTTTGAACAAATCTCTGGGTACTCTGGCCAAGCAAAATTGGCACATAAAAGTAACCATCACAGGCCCACCATAATGACATCATTTTAGCTTGACTACATGTGCAATGGCTATTTCCGAGTAAGGTCACGTTTTGAGGTACTAGGTGTTAAGAGTTCAACTTTACTTTTTGGGAGGACAATTCAATGCATAACATAAACTATATCAACAATCACCTTAAATGTGAGGGTCTAAATTAAAGACAGATTTTTAGAGTGGATAAAAAGTAAGACCCAGCTATATGCCATTTATAAAGGAAAAAAAGAAAAAACATCTGTTGGGTTTTTCCATTTTTATTTTACGTTTGGGGTAAAAGTGCAGGTTTGTTACATAGGTAAACTTATGTCATGGAGGTTTGTTGTAAAAATTATTTCATCTCCCAGGCATTAAGCCTAGTATGCATTAGTTGTTTTTCATGATCCTCTCCCTCCTCCTACCCTCCACCTCCAAAAGGCTCCGGTGTGTGTTATTCACCTGTGTCTGTCCCGTTTAGTTCCCAGTTATAAGGGAGAACATGTGGTATTTGGTATTCTGTTTCTGTATTAGTTTGCTAAGAATAATGGCCTCCAGCTCCATTCATGTCCCTGCAAAGGACATGATCACATTCTTTTTATGGCTGCATAGTATTCCATAGTATATATTTCCCACGTTTTCTTTATCTAGTCTATCGTTGATAGATATTTAGGTTGATTTCATGTCTTGCTATTGTTAATAGTGCTGCAGTGAACATAGGCATGTATGTGTCTTTATAATAGAATAATTTATATTCCTTTGGGTATATACCAAGTAATGGGATTGCTGAGTCAAATGATATTTCTGTCTTTAGGTCTTTGAGGAATTGCCACATTTTCTTCCACAATGACTGAAGTAATTTACACTCCCACCAACAGTGTATAAGCATTCCTTTTTTTCCACAACCTCTCCAGCATCTGCTATTTTTTGACTTTTGAACAGTAGCCATTCTTACTGGTGTTAGATGGTACCTCATTGTGGTTTTGATTGGCGTTTCTACAATGATCAGTGACGTTGATTGTTGGCAGCATGTATGTCTTCCTTTGAAAAGTGTCCGTTAATGTCACTTTGAATTTAAGGCAGATAGATTGAATGTAAAGGGACAGAGAAAGATATACCATGCTAACACTATTCAAAATAAAGTTGGAGTACTTATATTAATATTTCAAACAAGACAAACTACTGAATACATAAGATTATCTGAATAAAAGAGGACATTACAAAATGATAAAGAAGCCACTTTCTGAAATTATAACATTTCTTAATGTGTATGAATAAAATAATAAAGTGTCAAAGTACATAAGGCAAAAAACTGATAAAACAGAAAGTAGATAGTTGAAGACTTCAAAATCAGTAATTGATAGGTCAAACAACCAGAAAATCATTAATGATAGAGTTGACCTCAACAGCACAATTAATCAACTTGACCTAATTGGCATTTATAGACTACTACATCCAACAACAGCAGATTACATATTTCCCTCACTTCACATAGAACATTCACTAAGATAAAAAAATGTTCTGGCTGGTGCAGTGGCTCACGCCTGTAATCCCAGCACTTTGGGAGGCTGAGGCAGGTGGATCACGAGGTCAGGAGTTCAAGCCCAGCCTGGCCAAGATGGTGAAACCCATCTCTACTAAAAATACAAAAATTAGCCTGGCATGGTGTGGGCACCCCTGTAATCCCAGCTACTCAGGAGGCTGAGGCAGAGAATTGCTTGAACCCAGGAGGCAGAGGTTGCAGTGAGCCCAGATCACACCACTGCATGCCAGTCTGGGCGACATAGTGAGACTCCGTCTCAAAAACAAAAGAAAAAAAATCTAAACCATAAAACATACCTTATCAAATGTAAATATTAGAAATTTTACAACGCTTGTTCCCAAACCACAATAGAGATAATCAAAGAATCAATGACAAAAAAGATAGCTGAAAAATTCCAAATATTTAGAGATGAAGAACATGCTTCTCAATAATGCATGAGTCAAAGAAGAAGAATCAAGAGAAATAAAAACTCATTTTGAACTAAATGAATTTCAAAATAGAATATATCAAAATTTATGGGATGAAAACAAACTAGTACTCAGAGGGAAATTTATATCATTAAATTCATACATTGGAAAAGAAGAAATATCTACAATCGCTATCCCAGCAAGCTATATTATAGATTTATAGATGAACTAATTTAAAAGTTTATATGGCAAAGAAACAAATAAACAATAATAAAATAAAAGTTTATATGGGAAGGCAAAAGCCAGGGCAATAAATAAAAGGACAAAGTTGGAATACTCATATTATTAAATTCCAAGACTTGCCATAAAACTGTATTAATCAAGACAGAATAGTGTTGGAGTTAGAACAGACACACAGATCAGTGGCATTTAATGGACTGCATATAAAAAGATCCACACAAAGATAGTCAGTTGATTTTTGCCAGTGATGCAAAGACAATTAAATGGAGAAAAAACAATCTTTTCCACAATGGTGCCAAAACAATAGAATGTCAAAAGGCAAAATAGGGAACCTAGGCACTAAATTTAAATCTTTCAAAAAATTAAATCAAAATGGATAATACACTTAAATATAACATGCAAAACTATAATATTTCTAGAAGAAAGCATAGAATAGAATCTGGATTTTTTGGTTTTGGTGGTTTTTTTTTGTTTTGTTTTGTTTTTTATTTTTTATTATACTTTAAGTTTTTTTTTTTAATAGAGCACCAAAATCAAGATCTATGAAAGAAAAAATTTGATAAGCTGGACTTCATTCAAGTTTAAAATGTTTGCCTTTTGAAAGACAATGTTAAGAAAATAAAGACAAGCCACAGACTAGAAAAAAGGTATTTGCAAATCACATTTTTTTTTTTTCAGGCAGAGTCTCACTCTCTCGCCCAGGCTGGAGTGCAGTGGCACAATCTCACTCACTGCAATGTCTGCCTCCCGGGTTCAAGTGATTCCCCTGCCTCAGCCTTGAAAGTAGCTGAGACTACAGGTGTCCACTACCATGCTGGCTAATTTTTTTGTATTTTTAGTAGAGATGTGGTTTTACCATGATGACCAGGCTGTTTTTGAACTCCTGACCTCAAGTGATCTGCCTTCCTCAGCCTCCCAAAATGCCGGGATTACAGCAAATCATGTATTTAATAAAGGACTGGTATCCAAAACATATAAAATATTATAAAACTCAACAATAAGAAAACAAACAATCCAATTTAAAAATAGATGAAAGATCTGAACAGACACCACTCCAAAGCAGACATACACATGGAAAATAAACATATGAAAAGATGCCCAAGATCATCTGTGATTGTAAATTAAAACAATGAGATACAGCCATACACCTTTAGAGTGACTAAATGAAGTTTAAAATGAAAATATCGATCGTCAGTGAACATTTAGGATAGCAGGAACTCTTGTTCATTGCTGATGAGAATGCTAAATGGTACGGTGACTTTGGAAAACAACAAAACAAGTTTTTCACAAAGGTATACTAGTCTTACCATTTGATCCAGTAAACACACTCCTAGGTATTGAGCCACCCATCTGAAGACTTACGCCCACAGAAAACGTTCCCATGAATGTTTATAGGAGTTTTATTTATAATCTCCAAAAACTAAAAGGAACCAGGAGAAACTTTAATAAGTGGGTGGATAAGCAAACTGCAGTATGTCCATACAGGGAAATACTGTTCAGTGGTAAAAAGAAGGTACTTTTAATCCACATGACAGTGTAGCTAAATCTTAAATGTATATTTCTACATAAAAGAAACCAGTCTAAAAAGCCACATACTGTATAATTCCACTTACATCACATTCTGGACAGTAAACAGATTAATAATCATCAGGGGAAATCTTAAATGTATATTTCCACATGAAAGAAACCAGTCTGAAAAGCCACATACTGTATAATTCCACTTACATCACATTCTGGACAGTAAACAGATTAATAATCGTTAGGGGTTTATGCAAGAGAAGAGGTTAAATAGATAAAGTACAGGGGAATTTTTTGGGTGGTGAAGCTATTCTGTATGATACTTTAGTGCTGGATGTATGACACCATGCATTTGTCAAAACCCATAAAACTTTATAGTACAAAGGATGAACCTTAATACATGCAAATTTCAAAAAATAATTTAAGAAGTCAAGGGGTAAAAGGAAGGAATGTGTACTATGAGGAGAGTATCTAACTGTATTTCAAACATGACCTAACCTCACTTGTGGGTGGAGAGAAAAGTGCTGACCTATATAGCTTTAGAAATGAGTGGACTCTGTAAGACTAAAAACAAAAGGAACTATACATACGCACTGTACTCCAGTTAGTAGGGTTCTGTACCGAGGGACTAAGAGTAAACAATTCTGACAGTGCTATACAAATATATTGAGATTGAAGAACTAAATAAATGGATGGTGAATAGTTGGAGTTAGGTTGTCATTTTTGAAGTGGAAGTTCCCAGATAAACAAGAACAGGAAGCTAGAATTATCCATGTGGTAATGAACTAGAAGTTGGAGACATCAATATGAAATCATGTTTCAAAAAATACAGGTTCAGATGGTTACACATAGGAATATTTACAGTTATTTGTATATTCACTGGATAGTATACATACACATATTTCAGGTGCTGTTTGTTGAGATGGCCTACAAGAAATGAACTTCAGTAACAATAAACATACATCATACCCAGATCTCAATTTCTGTGAAAATAAATAAAAAAACACTCAAATAAGAATAGGCAAAGGCCATTTATTCAGAGTTTGGTGTAACAAGGTAGTAAGTTCCCATCACTTTTGTGTCATCAGAGGCTCAAAGGCAACAGAGGACTGGAAGAGTTTTATAGTGGAAAAAAGAAGGCTCCAGATAAGCCCTGTTTGGGGGCTGTTCATATGGAGAAGTTGTAGGCAGGCTAACTAGAAGTGAAGCATATATGTGATAGGCTGGGGTGATAGTTTGCTTTATGGTTGATACTAAATTAGAAGTGGGGACATAAATTAGGGAAGCTGTAAGATATTAAGTCCTAGCTATTTGGTGTCAATTGTTACAGGAATTGTTTGGTTTGCTGGGCTGGTTGCTAGAGATAGTCTGACTTGCCACAAATCTAACCTGTAGATAGTAGGCTAGTTTCCTGGGCTGTTAACTATAGATAATGGGTTGGCTTCCTGTGCTGATTACTGCAGACTGTGGGTCGGAGTCCTGTTTTTATATATGGTCTGGCTACTACCTGTTTGTGTATTGTGTTTTTCATTTTTAATACTATTCTATAGTAATAGTAGCCAAGGCTCCGTGGGAAAATGGCTGATTACAAGACTGGGACAAGAAATACACAAAATGAGCCTGGAGCATCTTGTGGTACTAGAAAGTGAAGTGAGTTCTATGAGTTAAAACAAACAAACAAAACCAACACAGTAATAGTCACATGTCAAAGGGACACAGGATCCAAGTGACAGAGCTTCCAATGGCCAAAACAGAAACAATTCGAGCAACAAAATAAAGATTTGATAAATACAATAATAAGTATTAGATCAAAATTCAAAGTATAAAATAAATTTCCATGGGCCTACATTGATACAAATAAATAATTGGGTACATAAATAAGTGAGCAGAATAGACAACCCATCCATACAAAATTCCAAATGGTTTATGTAGATACTCTTCCCCAAGGAAGGGGAGCATAATCCTGACCCCTTGAGTGAAGGCTGCACATAATGACTTCCTTCCAAAGAGTACAGTATGGAGGGAGGGGAATAACTTTATGATGGAGAAACTTGAAAAATACTACTTCAACCAGGTGACCAAAATCAACATCAACAGTCAAAAATCATGTTCATAATACGTACCCTTGATATCATATGATAAAAATGGCACTTTACCTTTCTGGTTTTTATCTTAAAAACATATAACCCCAATTTAACTAAAAGAAAAACATAAGACAAATCCCAGTTGAAAGAGTTCTACAAAATACATGATCAATCCTCCTCAAAACTGTCAAGATCATCAAAAATTAGGAACGTCTGAGAAACTGTCACAGTCAAGGACATGCAATGACTAAATGTAATGTAGTATCCTGCATAAAAGTATGCAATGGAAAAAAAATTAAATAAATATCAAAAATTCTGAATAAAGTGCCAACTTTAGTTAACAATGTGTTAAAATGAAAATGGAAACACAAGATACCAAAATCTATGGAATATGGCAAAAGCAGTACTAAGGGGAAAGTTTATAGCAATCGATGCCTATATTATTAAAGTAGAAAAACTTCAACTAAATAGCCTAATGATGCACATCAAGAAACTAGAAAATTAAGAACAAATCAAGTGAAAAATTTAAAGAAAATAAATAATAAAGATCAGAGCTGAAATAAATAAAATTGAAACAAAGAAACAATACAGATCAATGAATTTAAAAGGTTGATTTATCAAAAAGATAAACAAAATTGAGAAACGTTTAGCTAGACTAAGAGAGGAGACCCAAATTCATGAATCAGTAATGAAAAAGGAGACATAACAACTGAGCCCTCAGAAATACAAAGAATCACTAGAGGCTATTATAAACTATAGGCTCACAAATTCTAAAACCTGAAAGAAATTGATCAATTCCTGGACACATACAACCTACCAAAATTGAACCATGAAAAAATAAAACAAAACAAACCAATAATACCTAATGAGATCAAAACCATGATAAAACATCTTCTATCAAAGAAAAGCCTAAAATCTCATAGATTCACTGTGGAATTCTACCAAACATTTAAATAACTAATACAAACCTATTCAAACTTCAGAAAAAAATCAAAGTGGAGGGAATATGTCCAAACTCATTCAACAAGGCCAGCATTACCCTGATATCAATACCAGATAAGAACACAGCAAACAAAGAAAACTACAGAAGGATATCACTGGTGAACAAAAATGCAAAATCTTCAAAACTACTAGCAAACAGAGTTTAAACACACATTAAAAAGATTATTCAGCATGATTAAGTGAGATTTATCCTGGGGATGCAAGATGTGCAAATCAATAAACGTGATACGTAACATTAACAGAATCAAGAACAAAAAGTATATGATGACTTCAACAAATGCTGATAAAGAATTTGAAAAAATTCAGCATCCCTTAATGATAAAACTGTCATCAAAATGAGTATACATATATGTCATATATATACCCATTATTCAAAATAATAAAGGGTATATACGACAAATCCTTGGTTAATATCATATTGAATGTGGAAAAATTGAAGGCTTTTTTTCTAAGGACTGGTACAAGAGAAAGACACCCACTTTCACCACTATTATTTAACATAATACTGGAAGTCCTGGCCAGAGCAATTAGGCAAGACAAAGAAATGAAGAGCATTTAAATAGAAAAGTAGAAAGTCAAATTATACTTTTCCAAAGACAATATAATGTTATACCTAGAAAAACCTAGACTCCATAAAAAAATTGTTAGAACTGATAAATAAATTCAGTCAAGTTGCAGGATACAAAATTAACATACAAAAACAGTAGCATTTTTATATGCCAATAGCAAACAATCTGAAAAAGAAACCAAGAAAGTAATCCCATTTATAATAGCTGAAAATAAAATAAAATAAAGAAGTGAAAGATCTCCACAATGAAATTATAATACATTGATGAAATAAATTGAAGAGGACACAAACAAATGGAAACATATTCCATGCTCAAGGATTGGAAGAATTAAGATTGTTAAAATGACAACACTACTCAAAGCAATTTAAAAATGCAATGCCATCCCTATGAAAATACCAACGACATTCTTTGCAGTAATAGAAAAAAAAATCCTAAAATTTATATGGAACGATGAAAACATAATTGCCAAAGCAATTCTGTGTGAAAAGAACAAAGCTGGAGGCATCACAATACCTGACTTCAAAATTTACTACAAAGTTACAGTAATCAAAACAGCATGGTGCTGGCATAAAAACAGACACATAGAACAATGGAACAGAATACAGACCCCTGAAACAAATCCATGCATTTAAAATTAACTCATTTTCAACAGCGATGCCAAGAATATACAATGGGGAAAGGACAGTCTTTTCAATAAATGGTGCTTGGAAAACTGGATAACCATATGCAGAAAAATAAAACTAGACCCTATTTGCAGAAAAATAAAACCAGATCCCTATTTCTCACCATACAAAAAAAAATCAAATCAAAATGGATTAAAGACTTTAAGACATCAAACTATAGAAATATTAGAAGAAAACATTAGGGAAATGTTCCAGGACGTTGGTCTTGGTAAATTTTTTTGTGTGTTAACACTTCAAAAACATAAGCTACCAAAGCACAAATAAGCAATTGGAATCACATTAAGCTAAGAAGCTTCTAAACCACAAAGGAAACAATAAAAAAAAAACTGAAGAGACAACTTACAGAATGGGAGAAAATATTTACAAACTATCCATCTGATAAAAGATTAATAACCAGAATACATAGGGAGTTCAAATAGCTCAATAGCCAAAAAAACCCCTCCAAATAATCTAATTAAAAATGGGCAAATGATCTGAACAGACAGTTTTCAAAAGAAACATCCAAATGGCAAAGAGTATATGAAAAAAAAAACACATCACTAATCATCATAGAAATACAAATCAAAACCACAATGAGATATCATCTCACTCCAGTTACAATGGCTATTTTCAAAACGACAAAAAATAACAAATCTTGGCAAGGATGTAGAGAAAAGGGGAAACCCCATATACTTTTGGTAGAAATGTAAATTAGTACAGCCACTATACAAAACAGTATGAATGCTCCTCAAAAAACTAAAAATAGAATTACCATATGATCCAGTAATTTTATTACTGGTATATATCCAAAAGAAAAGGGAATCAGGAGGCAGAGCAAGATGGCAGAATAGAAAGCTCCAACAATCGTCCTCCCAACAATGATATCAAGTTAACAACTACATACACAGCAAATCACCTTCATAAGAATGGAAAATCAGGTGAGCCCTCATAGCACCTGGTTTTAAATTCATATCACTAAGAAAGGCACTGAAGCATTAGAAGAAACAGTTCTGAATTACCACCTCCAATTCTACCCCTCCCCCTCCCCCACCACACAGCAGCAGTGTGGTGGGAAGTGTTTCTTTGGATGTTGGGTGAAGGATAACACAGCAATTGTGAGGCATTGAACTTAGTGCTGTCTTGTTAGAGCAGAAAGGAAAACTGGACCTAACTCAGCAGATGCCTGCCCACGGATGGAACATTTAAACCAGCCCTAGCCAGAGGGAAATTGCCAATTCCAGTGGTCCAAATTTCAGTGCCTGCAAACCTTGCATCCTAGGGATACAGAACTGAACTAGGCCCAGATACAGTGTAATGGGCATGTGGGGGACATGTGACATACAGAGACAGAAGCTGGGGAAGCCAAGGGAGTACTGGCATTAACTCTCCCATAACCCTAGGCTGCACAACTCACAGCTCCAAAAGAGACCCCTTCTTTCTACTTGAGTAAAGGACAGGGAGGAGTAGAGAGGATGTTGCCTTGCATCTAGGATAACAGCCCAGTCACAGCAGAATAAGGCATTGGTTGGAGTCACAGGGCCTACATTCCCGCCCTGGCTCCAAGATAAGATTTCTAGACACACCCTAGGCCAGAAGGGAAGCTGCTGCCTTGAAGGAAAGAACCTAGTCCTGGCAGCATTCATCACCTGCTAACTGAAGAAACTTTGGGCCCTGAGCGACCAGAAGCAAAACTTAGGTACTATATTGAGGGCCTTGGATGAACCTCTGAGACTTGTTGGCTTTAGTGAAGTCTCAGCACTTTACCAGCTCTGGTGGCTATGGGGGAAAATCTTTCTCCTTGAGAAAAGCAGAGGGAAAAGTGAAGGAGAATTTGTCTTGAACCTTAGGTACCAGCATGGCCACAGGAGGGTAGAGAACTAACTGGACTCCTGGCATTCCCAATTTCAGGAATTGATTCTTGGATGAGATTTCTGAACCTGCCCTGGGTGAGAGGGGAGGCCACTGCCCTGAAGGGTGAGTCCCAGACCAGGCAGCATTCACAAGCTGACTTAAAAGCCTTTGGTCCTTAAGGGAACATCAGAGGTAAGTGTGGCAGTATTCATCATGGCCTGGGGTGGCAGTGGCTACATGGTGAGTCTCCTCTGCCTTTGGAAAGGGGAGACAAGAGTGGGAAGGACTGTATCTTGTAGTTTGAGTGCCACTTTATCCATAACATAATAGAACACCAGGTAAATTTCTAAGGATTTTAGCTCTAGTTCTTGACTCACTGATGGCATTACTGGACCCGCACTGGGCCTAGGGAACGTTGCCACTCTAAATAGAATGTAAGCATGGATAGCTTTGCTACCTGCTGATTGTAGAGTCCCAGGGCCTTGAGCAAATATAGACAGTAGCCAGGGAGTTGTTACAGCAGGCCTAGGGCAAGACCCACTACCAGGCTGGCTTCAGATATGACCCAGTACATTCACAGTGGTGATGGCCATGGGGTGCTTGTGTCACTATACCCCCAGCTTTAGGTGGCTTGGAACAGAGAGAGCAATCTGTATGTTTGGGAGAAAGTAAGAAAGGAGAAAAAGAGTCTCTGCATGGTAATCTAGAGAAGTCTACAAGATCTTGTTCAAGATCATCAAAGCTATACATCCATAAGTCTGCAGGAAAAGCAGTGTTACTGGGCCTGGGTTGCCCCCTAAAGCAGATACAGCTTAGATTGCAAAACCAAAGTTCTTGCAAATATCTGGAAAGCCTTCCCAAGAAGGACAACTACAAATAAGCTCATACAGTAAACACTACAATACCTAACTCTTTAAAACCCAGACACTGAAGAACATCTGCTAGAATCAATACCACCTAGAAAAACATGACCTCACCAAATGAACTAAATAAGGCACCAGGGACCAATCCTGAAGAAATAGAGACATGTGACCTTTCAGACAGATAATTCAAAGTAGCCATGTTGAGGTAACTCAAATAAATTTAAGATAACAGAAAAGAAATCAGATTTCTGTCAGATAAATTTAACAAAGATATTGAAATAATTAAAAAGAACAAAGCAGAATTTCTTGAGCTGAAAAATGCAATTACCATACTGAAGAATGCATCAGACACCTTTAATAGGAGAATTGACCCAGCAGAAGAAAGAATAAGTGAGCTTTAGAACAGGCTATTTGAAAATACACAGTCAGAGGAGATAAAAGATAAAATAATAAAAAGCACTAAAGCACACCTACAGGATCTAGAAAATAGCATTAAAAGGACAAGTCCAAAAATTATTGGTCTTAAAGAGAAGGTAGATAAAGAGATAGGGGTAGAAAGTTTATTAAAAGCAGTAAAAACAGAGAATTCCCAAACCCTGAGGAGAGGATACTGTAAAGTGGGGAGTACTCTGTCTTGGAAATTATCAATATCCAAGTACAAGAAGTCTACCTCAAGGCATTTAATATTCAAATTCCCAAAGGTCAAAAATAAAGAAAGAATCTTAAAAGCAGCAAGACAAAAGAAACAAATAATATACAATGTAGCTGTAATACATCTGGTGGGAGACTTATAAGTGGAAACTTTACAGGCCAGAAGAGAATGGCAAGACATATTTAAAGTGCTGAAGGAAGAAAATGTTTATGCTAGAATAATATATCTGGTGAAAATATCCTTCAAACATGAAGGAGAAATAAAGAATTTTTCAGACACACAAGAGCTGAGAAATTTTATCAATAACAGAAATGTCTTACAAGAAATGCTTAAGGGAGTGCTTCAATTGGAAAGGAAATAACATCAATGAGCAATAAATAATCACCTGAAGGTACAGAACTCATTGGTAATAGTATGTGCACAGAAAAACTTAGAATACTGCAACACTGTAACTGTGGTGTGTGAACTACTTTTATTTTAAGTAGAAAGAGTAAATGATGAACCAATTAAAAATAATAACAACAAAAACTCATCAAGACATAGTACAATATGATAAAAGCAGAAACAGCAAAAGGTTAAAAATTGGGGGGGAAGAAGTTATAGTGTAGAGTTTTTATTAGTTTTCTCATTCTTTTTTGTTTGCTTGTTTATAAAAATAGTGTTGTTATCAGGTTAACATAAGGGGTTATATGACAGTATTTGCAAGTCTCATGGTAACCCCAAACCAAAAAACATACAATGGATACACAAATAATAAAAAGCAAGAAACTAAATCATGTCACCAGAGAAAATCCCTTTCACTAGAATAAGACAGAAAGAATAGAAAGAAGAAAGAGAAAACCATAAAAATACCATAAAACAAATAGCAAAGTGGCAGAAGTAAGTCCTCACTTATCAATCAAAACGTTAAATGTAAATGGACTAAATTCTCCAATCAGAAGGTGACAGACTGGCTTAATGAATGAAAGTACAAGACCCATTGATCTGCTGCCTGCAAGAAATATATGTCATCTATAAAGACATGCATAGACCAAACATAAAGGGATTGAAAAAGATATTCCATGACAAAGGAAGTAAAAAAGAGGAGTTACTATACTTATATCAGACCAAATAGATTTCAAGACAAAAAACTATAAGAGAAAGAACATCACTATATAGTGGTAAAAAGGTTAATTCAGCAAAAAAAATAACAATCTTAAATATATATGTGCCCAACACTGGACCACTCAGATATATAAAACAATTATTATTACAGTTAAAGGAAGAGATAGGCCCCAGAATTGGACAGATCTTCCAGACAGAAAAGTGACAAAGAAACATCAGACTTCATCTGAACTATAGAAAAAATGAATCTAATGGATATTTATAGAACATTTCATCCAAGAGCTACAGAATACATATTCTTTTCCTCAGCACATGGCTCATTCTCAGAGAAACCATATATTAGGTCATGAAACAAGTCCTGAAACAATCAAAAATGATGACTTAGCATTGTTTAATAGCATAAACAATGCTATTAAGCATCTTCTCTGACCACAATATAATGAATCTAGAAATTAATAACAAAAGCAATTTTGGAAACTACACAAATGCATGTAAATTAAAACATGCTTCTGAATGATCATTGGGTCAATAAAGACATTAAATAGGAAATTGAAAAATTTATTGAAACAAATGATAATGGAAACAAAACATACCAAAATCTATGGGGAACAGCAAAAGTACTACTAAGAGCAAAAGTACTACTAATAGTTACAAGTACCTACATCAAAAAAAAGCAAACAACTTTAAGTAAATAATCTAATGGTGCATCTTGAATAATTTGAAAATGAGAACAAATGAAACCCAAAATTAGTAAAAGAATGGAAATAATAAAGATTAGAGCATAAATAAATAAAATTGAAATGAAGGAAACAGCACAAAAGATCAATAAAACAAAAAGTTGGTTTTCTAAAAAGTTAAAGAAAATTGGCAAACCTTTAGCCAGACTAAAAAAAAAAAGAGAGAGCATCCAAATAAATAAAATTAAAAAGGAAAAAGGAGACATTATAACTGATATTACAGAAATCTAAAGAATCTTTAGTGGATACTATAAGCAATTATACGCCAATAAATTTGAAAACCTAGAAGAAATGGACAAATTCCAGGATACATAAAAGCTACCAAGAATGAACCAGGAAGAAATCCAAAATCTGAACAGACCAATAACAACTAACGAGATTGAAGCCTTAATAAAACAAATCCAAGTAAAGAAAAGCTTGGGACCTGATGGCTTCACTGCTGAATTCTACCAAACATTCAAAGGACTAATACCAATCTTAAACTACTCTGAATAATAGAAGAGGAAATATTTTAAAGCTCATTTTACAAGGCCAGTATTACCCTGAACAGAAAACTAGACAGATACATAAAAAAAAAACCAGGCTAATGTCTCTGATGAATATTGACACAAAATCCTCAACAACATACTAGTAACATGAATTCAACAATACATTAGAAATATTCTTCTTCATGACCAATGGTATTTACCCCTCAGATGCACAGGCAAATCAAACAATGTGACACATCATATCAACAGAATGAGAATCAGAAGTATGTGATCATTTCAATTCATGCTGAAAGAGTATTTGACATAATTTAACATCACTTCATGGTAAAAACCCTAAAAAACTGGGACTAGAAGGAACATAAATCAACGTAATGAAAGCCGTATATGACAGACTCACAGCTAGTATCATACTGAAAGGGGAAAAACTAAAAGCCTTTTTTCCTGTAAGATCTATAACATGACAAAAATACCCACTGTCACCACTGTTATTTAAAATAGTACTGGAAGTCCTGCTCAAGCACTCAGATGAGAGAAAAATATAAAGGCCATACAAATTGGCAAGTGTGATGGTTAATACTGAGTGTCAACTTGATTGGATTGAAGGACGCAAAATATTGATCCTGGATGTGTCTATGAGGGTGTTGCCAAAGGAGATTAACATTTCAGTCAGTGGGCTGGGAAAGGCAGACCCACCCTTAATCTGGGTGGATACCATCTAATCAGTTGCCAGCACAGCCAGGATATAAAACAGGCAGAAAAATGTGAAAAGGCTAGACTGACTTAGCCTCCTAGCCTACATCTTTCTCCCATGCTGGATGCTTCCTGCCCTGAACATTGGATTCCAAGTTTTTCAGATTTGGGAATTGGACTGGCTTCCTTGTTCCTCAACTTGCAGACAGCTTATTGTGGGACCTTGTGATTGTGTGAGTTAATACTACTTAATAAATACATCTACATATATATATATATATATATATATATATATATATATATATATATATATATAACCTGTTTTACTAGTTGTGTCCCTCTGGAGAACCCTGACTAAAACAGATTTTGGTACCAGGAGTGGTTCTAGAGAAACAGAATATTAAGAATGAAGTTCTTTCATTGGTTTTGGGGTTTCTGGATTTGTCTGCTTAATATGATTAGACCTCAAAATGCTAAGGAATCTACTTCTAATAGTATGGAGAACACTGACAGTCCTTGACACAAACTGTTGAGTGAGTTATACAAAATACATGCATTTGACATTCCTGATTCACTCCTCATGAGAGGCAAGGAGTTTAGTGACTCTATACATAATATCTTTGAAAATATGTGGAGAACAAAGGAACATAATGTAGTTAGTTGGTTGCTCCTAAGTTAACTAGAGAAAGTGCTAAAAGAAAACGATGAACCCAGGAATTCTAACTCCTGGCTTCAGAAGCAGATACTAAGCCTCAAATCTGCTAAGATTGCCCCGAGTGAGAGTCTTATCTCCTGTAGAGAAAGAGCTGAAATTGTGGAAAAACAGACACAAGCTCTTATCATGCAAGTGGCTGTCCTGCAATGAAAGGTGCATGGACAGCCTCACCAGGTGTCTACTGTTAAAGTGAGAGCATTGATTGGAGAAGAATAGGACCCTGCTACTTGGAATCAGGATGTTTGGCAGGACCCTGATAAAGACCGGGAAAGTGAGCTTGTAAACTCTGATGAACCTTTTTTTTTTGCCAGAAGTAACAGCTTCCCCATCCCCAGTAGTGGCAACATCCCCTCCCTGACCCATGCTGCCATCAGCCATTTCACCATTGTCTGAGAAGACAAACCCTATGCTGTCTTAGACAACAGTGAAGGCCTCCCCTGAGGCAGTTGTCAGGCAAGATAATGGTGATTCTCCTCAGGAGCCACCCCCAACAGCCCAATTTGCTTCCAGACCTATAACTAGGCTAAAGTCCTGGCACTTCCCTAGAGGTGAGGTTAAGAGTGTGACCCATGAGGAGGTGTGCTACTCTTGAAAATAAATGCTTGAGTTTTCTAATTTATATAAGCAGATATATGGAGAACAGGCATGGGAATGGATATTAAGGGCATGGGATAATGGTGGAAGAAACATAGAGTTGGATCAGGCTGAATTTATTAATTTGGGCCCACTAAGTAAGAATTTTACATTTAATATTGCAGCTCAGGGAGATAAAAAAGTTCTAATAGTTTATTTGCTTGGTTAGCTGAAATATGGATCAAAAGATGGTCCACTGTGAGCAAGCTGAAAATGCCTGATCTTTCTTGGTTTAATGTAGAGGAAGGGATCCATAGGCTTAGGGAGACTGGGATGGTGCAGTGGATTAGTCACTTTAGACCTACTCATCCCAGCTGGGAGGGTCCAGAAGATATAATCTTAACCAATGCTTTGGGAAAGTGATTTGTGAGGGCAACACCTGCATCTTTGAAGAGCCCTGTAATTGTTCTTCTCTGTACATCACATCTAACAGTGGGAACTGCAGTTGCTCAACTACAAAATTTAAATACAATGGGAATAATTGGATCCTGAGTTGGCAGGGGCCAAGTGATGGCACTCAACCATCAAAGGCAAGGTGGATATAGCTGCTGGAATGGACAGCAGAGGCAAAGCAGCAATCAGAATAGTCTGACTCATGTATAGCTCTGGCATTGGCTAATTAATAATGGTGTTCCTAGAAGTGAAATTGATATGAAGTCTACTGCATTCCTACTTAATTTACATAAGCAGAAAACTTCCAGATCTAATGGACAAAATAATTTGAATTATAAAAATAGAAAATTATTACCTCTCAATCCGTGTCTAGACTTCAGCCAGTTTACAGACCCAGAACTCCTTGAATGAAGGGGAGGCTGGGTATCCTTGAGGAAGGACCCCACTTCACTACCAACAATTTATGCTGTTAATCTCTTTCCCATCCTTCCCCAAGAAGACCTCTGGCCTTTTACCAGGATAAGTGTGCATTTAGGAAAGGGAAATGGTCAGACATTTTGGGGACTACTGGACACTGGCTCTGAGCTGACATTGATTCCAGGGGAACCAAAATGTCATTGTGGTCCTCCAATTAAAGTAAAGGCTTGTGGAGGTCAGGTAATTAATGGAATTTTGGCTTGGGTCTGACTTACAGTGGGTCCTTGGACTCATCCTGTGGTCTTTTCCCCAGTGCCAGAATGCATAATTGACATATACATACTTAGCAGCTGGCAGAACCCCCACATTGGCTCCCTGACTGGTAGGATGAGGGCTATTATGGTGATAAAGGCCAAATATAAGCCATTAGAGCTGTCTCTACCTAGAAAAACAGTAAATCAAAAACAATATTTCATCCCTGGAAGGATTGCAGAGATTAGCGCCACCATAAAGGACTTGAAAGATGCAGGAATGGAGATTCCCACCACATCCCAATTCAACTGTCCTATTTGGCCTGTGCAGAAGACAGATGCACCTTGGAGAATGACAGTAAATTATTATAAGCTTAACCACCAAGTGGTAACTCCAATTGCAGCTGCTGTACCAGATGTGGTTTCATTGCTTGAGCAAATTAACACATCTCCTGGTACCTGGTATGCAGCCACTGACTTGGCAAATACCTTTTTCTTTATTCCTGTCCATAAGGCTCACTAGAAGCAATTTTCCTTCAGGGGGCAAAGCCAGCAATATACCTTTACTGTCCTACCTCAGGGGTATATCAACTCTTCAGCTTTGGGTCATAATTTCATTGGGAGAGAACTTGATCACTTTTTGCTTCCACAAGATATCATACTGGTCCATTACATTGAGGACATTATGCTGATTGGATCCAGTGAGCAAGAAGTAGCAAGAATACTGGACTTATTGGTAAGACATTTGTGTGCCAGAAGATGGGAAATAAGTCTGACTAAAATTCAGGGACCTTCTACCTTAGTGAAATTTCTAGTGGTCCACTGGGGTGGAGCCTATCAAGATATTCCTTCTAAGATGAAGAATAAGTTGCTGCATTTGGCCTCTTCTACAACAAGAAAGACGCACAATGCCTAGTGGGCCTATTGGGGGTTTGCAGCCAACAAATTCCTCATTCTGGTGTGTTATTCTGGCTGATTTATCGAGTGACTCAAAAGGCTGCCAGCTTTGAGTGTGGTCCAGAACAGGAGAAGGCTTTGCAACCAGTTCAGGCTGCTGTGCAAGATGCTCTGCCACTTGGGTCATATGACCCAGCAGATCCAAAGGTGATTGAGGTGTCAGTGGCAGATAGGGATGCTGTATGGACCCTTTGGCAGGCCCCCAAAGATGATTCACAGTGGAGGCCTGTAGGATTTTTGAGCAAGGCCCTACCATCTTCTGCAGATAACTATTCTCCTTTTGAGAGACAGGTTTTGGCCTGTTACTGGGCTTTGGCGAAAATGGAATATTTAACTATGGGTCATCAAATCACCACATGACCTGAATTGCTTATCATGAACTGGGTGCTTTCTGACCCACCTAGCCATAAAGCCAATTGTTTGTCTGGATGGTCAGGGACTTGGAAGAAGCATGACTGGAAGATTGGTGACAGAGGAATTTGGGGAAGAAGTATGTGGATGGACCTCTCTCTGAGTGGTCAAAAACTGTAAAGATATTTATATCCTATGTGAGTGCTCACCAATGGGTGACCTCAGCAGAGGAGGATTTTAATAATCAAGTGAATAGAATGACCTGTTCTGTGGATATCACTCAGCCTCTTTCTCCAGCTATCCCTGTCATCGCCCAAAGGGCCCACGAACGAAGTGGCCATGGTGGCAATGATGGAGGTTATGCATGAGCTCAGCAACATGGACTTCCACTTACCAAGGTTGACCTTGCCATGGCCACTGCTGAGTGCCCTATTTGCCAGCAGGAGAGACCAACACTGAGCCCTGGATATGTCCCCATACTTCAAGGTGATCAGCCAGCTACCTGGTAGCAGGTTGATTATATTGGACTTCTTCCATTATGGGAAGGGCAGAGGTTTGTCCTCAATGGAATAGACACTTACTCTAGATATGAGTTTGCCTATCCTGCATGCAATGCTTCTGCCAAGACTACTATTCATGGACTCACAGAATGCCAATGGACACGGTGCTACTACGATTCAAGTTTCCTTCTCATTCCAGGACCTTAGACAAATAAAGAGGGACCTAGGCAAGTTATCTGATAACCCTTAGATATATATATAGGCTTCTCAAAATTTAGCCCAAGTATTTAATCTTACATGGAGAAATTCTATACTACTTTTAAGCCATACTCTAATTGCTACTGAGTAAAAGGCAGCCCTACCAACAGCAGAGAGATTTGGAGACAAACAGTGAATTTTCTATAGCGAGTAAAAACAGAAACTCAGTCAAAAGGGGAAAGAGGGTAAAAAAGGGACAGGATCCCCATTCCCAAAAGGAAGAGAAGCAGTGCCGCTTAAAAACCCAAATTGGAGCCCTGGTGATTCCATAAATGAGTGAAAAAACACATTCTGATATGCATATCGAAAGACTTGCAAAGAACCAAAACCAAGCCTCTTAATTACTGTAAACTGTCCTTGTTAAATCAGAAATCAGATGAAAATCTCTTGGCCTTTTTGGAAAGGCTGAGAGAAGCTTTAGTGAAACACACCTCCTTGTCTCCCAATTCAATAAAGAGCAGGTTAATTACTCAGGCAGCCCCCGATATTGGAAGGAAGTTGCTTAAACAGGCCCCGTCCAAATATCTTTTTTTTGTTTTTCTCACCCTCAAGTTGAAATTTTACAGTATGAAAATGATACTCTCCTCTGTGCCCCAACCGAGGAAGTCTCAGGCACGAAGGTGCTCCTCAGTTTCTTAGCTGAAAGGGAATATAGGGTCTCAAAGTCTAAAGCTCAGCTCTGTCAAACTCCAGTAAAGTACCTAGGTCTAGTCTTATCAGAAAGGACCAGAGCACCAGGTGAGAAAAGAATTGAGCCCATTTCCTCCTTTCCCTTTCTCAAAATTCTGAAACAGTTAAGGAGATTCTTAGGCATTACTGGATTTTGCAGAATGTGGGCATCTGAGTACTGTGAAATAGCTCATCCTTTATACTACCACCTCAAAAAAAAAAACTTCAAGCAGTTAAAACTCACCCCCTAACTTGGAAACCTAAAACTCAAAAGACTTTAACTAGCTAAAGCAAGCCTTTCTTAAAGCAACAGTCTTCAGTCTTCTTGTAGGGAAGGCATTTAATCTCTAAGTATGAAAAAGGAAGGGAATTACCCTGTAAGTTTTAACTAAGGCTCAAAGTCCAACTCAGCAACCAGTGGGATACCTAAACAAGAAATTTAAATTGATAGCTATATAGGATGGCTCACCTGCCTCCAAGCAGTTGCAGTGGTGGCTTCACTGGTGCCAAAGGCCACTGAGTTAACCATGGGGAATAACTTAACTGCACCCCACACAGTATAGCAGGACTGCTTCCCTCTAAGGGAAGTCTGTAACAGATAATTGCCTCCTTATATATCAAGCTTTGCTGCTAGAGGGGTCTGCAGTCTAGTTGAAAACCTGCCCTTGTCTGAACCCAGCCACTTTCTCCCAGAGTAAACTGGAGAACCTCAACATGATTGTGAACAGGTAGTGGTGCAAACCAGTAAAAGAAATGATAAGGATTATTGTTTATATTCTGTTAAGTTTTAATTAATAAAAATGATTTTCTTAAAGAGCACTCAGCTTAATCAAAAGTGGATATCCAAGCTATACATATATTCAAAAGGCCTTTATGTTTTTCTCTTCATAAATCTTGTTTTTCTGGAAGAGGTTTTTTTTTCTCAGTCAACTGAATTACTTTTCTCCACTCTGCCTTGCCACTCTTGGTGCATGCATTAAAGGCCCTAGGATAATTTACTGTGGTCTGGCACTCCTTGGGAAAACAGAAAAGGCTCCACAAATCCCATTTTGGGAACAATCTCTGTTTTCCTCATGGAACCCCTGGAACTAAAGGCAGACAAATCCCTCTCAAAATCTGATTTCTGCCTTCCAGCTATTCACATATATAAGGCCCCCAAAACTACACACTTTCCTAACCCTGTTCTTAAAGGGCTCCATCCTGAGCAGCTGGATCTTCTTCTGTCTGTGTAGTCATACATGTGTTATGTGCGTGATGTCTTAAAAAAAGAGCTCTAATTAATTGACTTAAAGAAGGATGAGCATTTGGGTAAAATGTTTTTTAAATGTTACTAACACCGTTTATTTAGCCCGTCATATCTAGCATATTACTATATCAAGATGCAATCAATATAAAAATGATTAATGAGATATTCTACACTCTTTCTCTATACTTTGAGCTCTAGAGTGTATTTTATACTTATAACATCTCAGTTTGAACTAGCCACATTTCAAGAACTCATAACCACAGGTGACTTTTTAAAAATTATTTTTATTATACTTTAGGTTGTAAGATACATGTGCAGAACATGCAGGTTTGTTACATAGGTATACAGATGCCATGGTGGTGTGCTGCACCCATCAACTCGTCATCTACATTAGGTATTTCTCCTAATGTTATCCATCCCCTAGCCCCCACCTCCTGACAGACCCCAGTGTGTGATAT
This sequence comes from Gorilla gorilla gorilla, assembly GCF_029281585.2. NCBI lineage: Eukaryota > Metazoa > Chordata > Mammalia > Primates > Hominidae > Gorilla > Gorilla gorilla. Next base: position 134,266,144 of record NC_073247.2, read on the forward strand.
TCCCCTCCCTGTGTCCATGTGTTCTCATTATTCAACTCTCACTTATGAGTGAGAACATGCAGTGTTTGGTTTTCTGTTCTTGTGTTAGTTTGCTGAGAATGATGGTTTCCAGCTTCATCCATGTCCATGCAAAGGAGATGAACTCATCGTTTTTTATGGCTGCATAGTATTCCATGGTGTGTATGTGCCACATTTTCTTTATCCAGTCTATCATTCATGGGCATTTGGGTTGGTTCCAAGTCTTTGCTATTGAGAATAGTGCTGCAATAAACATACGTGTGTATGTATCTTTATAGTAGAATGATTTGAAATCTTTTGGGTATATACCAGTAATGGGATTGCTGGGTCAAATGTTATTTCTAGTTCTAGATCCTTGAGGAATTGCCACACTGTCTTCCACAATGATTGAACTAATTTACACTCCCACCAACACTATAAAAGCATTCCTATTTATCCACATCTTCGCTAGCATCTGTTGTTTCCTGACTTTTTAATGATTGCCATTCTAACTGGTGTGAGATGGTATCTCATTGTGGTTTTAATTTGCATTTCTATAATGGCCAGTGAGATTCTTTTCATATGTTTTGTTGGCTGCATAAATGTCTTCTTTTGAGAAGTGTCTGTTCATATCCTTTGACCACTATTTGACGGGGTTGTTTTTCTTCTTGTAAATTTGTTTAAGTTCTTTGTAGATTCTGGATGTTAGCCCTTTGTCAGATGGATAGATTGCAAAAATTTTCTCCCATTCCTTAGGTTGCCTTTTCACTCTGATGATAGTTTCTTTTGCTGTGCAGAAGCTCTTTAGTTTAATTAGATCCCATTTGTCAATTTTGGCTTTTGTTGCCATTGCTTTTGGTGTTTTGGACATGAAGTCCTTGCCCATGCCTATGTCCTGAATGGTATTACCTATGTTTTCTTCTGGGGTTTTGATGGTTTTAGGTCTTATGTTTAAGTCTTTAATCCATCTTGAGTTAATTTTTGTATAAGGTGTAAGGAAGGGATCCAGTTTCAGCTCTCTGCATATGGCTAGCCAGTTTTCCCAGCACCATTTATTAAATAGAAAATCCTTTCCCCATTGCTCGTTTTTGTCAGGTTTGTCAAAAATCAGATGGTTGTAGATGTGTGGTGTTATTTGTGAGGCCTCTGTTCTGTTCTATTGGTCTATATATCTGTTTTGGTACCAGTACCATGCTGTTTCAGTTACTGTAGCCTTGTAGTATAGTTTGAAGTCAGGTAGCATGATGCCTCCAGCTTTGTTCTTTTTGCTTAGGATTGTCTTGTCTATGTGGGCTCTTTTTTGGTTCCATATGAAATTTAAAGTAGTTTTTTCCAATTGTGTGAAGAAAGTCAATGGTGGCTTGATGGGGATAGCATTGAATCTACAAATTACCTTGGGCAGTACGGCCATTTTCACGATATTGATTCTTCTTGAGTATGGAATGTTTTTCGATTTGTTTTTGTGTCCTCTCTTATTTCCTTGAGCAGTGGTTTGTAGTTATCCTTGAAGAGTTCCTTCACATTCCTTGCAAGCTGTATTCCTAGGTATTTTATTCTCTTTGTAGCAATTGTGAATGGGAGTTCACTCATGATTTGGCTCCCTGTCTTTCTGTTATTGGTATATAGGAATACTTGTGATTTTTGCATGTGGATTTTGTATCCTGAGATTTTGCTGAAGTTGCTTATCTGCTTAAGGAGATTTTGGGCTGAGATGATGTTGTTTTCTAAATATACAATCATGTCATCTGCAAACAGAGACAATTTGACTTCCTCTCTTCTTATTTGAATACCCTTTATTTCTTTCTCTTGCCTTATTGCCCTGGCCAGAACTTCCAATACTATGTTGAATAGGAGTGGTGAGAGAGGGCATCCTTGTCTTGTGTCAGTTTTCAAAGGGAATGCTTCCAGTTTTTGCCCATTCAGTATGATATTGGCTGTGGGTTTGTCATAAATAGCTCTTATTATTTTGAGATTGGTTTCATCAATACCTAGTTTATTCAGAGTAAGGGGTGTTGAATTTTGTCAAAGGCCTTTTCTGCATCTACTGAGATAATTACGTGGTTTTTGTCATTGGTTCTTTTTATGTGATGGATTCTGTTTATTGATTTGTGTATGTTGAACCAGCCTTGCATCCCAGGGATGAAGCTGACTTGATTGTGGTAGATACATTTTTTGATTTGCTGCTGGATTTGGTTTGCCAGTATTTTATTGAGGATTTTCACATCAGGGATATTAGCCTGAAATTTTCTTTCTTTTGTTGTATCTCTGCCAGCTTTTGGTATCAGGATGATGCTGGCCTCATAAAATGAGTTATGGAGGATTCCCTCTTTTTCTATTGTTTAGAATAGTTTCAGAAGGAATTGTACCAGCTCCTCTTTGTACCTCTGGTAGAATTCAGCTGTGAATCCATCTGGTCCTGGACTTTTTTTGGTTGGTAGGCTATTAATTACTGCCTCAATTTCAGAACTTGTTATTGGTCTATTTAGGGACTCGACTTTTCTCCTGGTTTAGACTTGGGAGGGTGTATGTGTCCAGGAATTTATCCATTTCTTCTAGATTTTTGAGTTTCTTTGCATAGAGGTGTTTATACTATTCTCTGATGGCAGTTTGTATTTCTGTGGGATCAGCAGTGATATCCCCTTTATCATTTTTTATTGCATCTATTTGATTATTTTCTTTTTTCTTATTAGTCTTGCTAGCCATCTATCTTTTTTGTTTATCTTTTCAAAAAACCAGGTCCTGGATTCATTGATTTTTTGAAGGGTTTTTGTGTCTCTGTCTCCTTCAGTTCTGCTTTGATCTTAGTTATTTCTTGTCTTCTGCTAGCTTTTGAATTTGTTTGCTCTTGCTTCTCTAGTTTTTTTTAATTGTGATGTTAGGGTGCCGATTTTAGATCTTTCCTGCTTTCTCTTGTGGGCATTTAGTGCTATAAATTTCCCTCTAAACACTGCTTCAGCTGTGTCCCAGAGATTCTGGTACGTTGAGTCTTTGTTCTCATTGGTGTCAAAGAACATCTTTATGTCTGCCTTAATTTCGTTATTTACCCAGTAGTCATTCAGGAGCAGGTTGTTCAGTTTCCATGTAGTTGTGCAGTTTTGAGTCAGTTTCTTAATCCTAAATTCTAATTTGATTGCAGTGCAGTCTGAGAGACTATTATGGTTTCCATTTTTTTGCATTTGCTGAGGAGTGTTTTACTTCCAATTATGTGGTCAATTTTAGAATAAGTGATGTGATGCTGAGAAGAATGTGTATTCTGTTGATTTGAGGTGGAGAGTTCTGTAGATGTCTGTTAGGTCCACTTGGCCCAGAGCTGAGTTCAACTCCTGAATATCCTTGTTAATTTTCTGTCTTGTTGATATGTCTAATATTGACAGTGGGGTGTTAAAGTCTCCCACTACTATTGTGTGGGAGTCTAAGTCTCTTTGTAGGTCTCCAACACCTTGCTTTATGAATATGGGTGCTTCTGTAATGGGTGCATATATATTTAAGATAGTTAGCTCTTCTTGTTGCATTGATCCTTTTACCATTATGTAATACCCTTGTCTCTTTTCATCTGTGTTGGTTTAAAGTCTGTTTTATCAGAGACTAGGATTGCAACCCCTGCTTTTTTTTTTTTTTTTTGCTTTCAATTTGCTTGGTAAATCTTCTTCCATCCCTTTATTTTGAGCCTATGTGTGTCTTTGCATGTGAGATGGGTCTCCTGAATACAGCACACCGATGGGTCTTGACTCTTTATCCAATTTTCCAGTCTATGTCTTTTTTTTTTTTTTTTTTTTGAGACAGAGTCTCGTTTTGTCACCCAGGCTGGAGTGCAGTGGCGCAATCTCGGCTCACTGCAAGCTCCGCCTTCCAGGTTCACGCCATTCTCCTGCCTCAGCCTCCCGAGTAGCTGGGACTATAGGCGCCCGCCACCACGCCCGGCTAATTTTTTTGTATTTTTAGTAGAGACGGGGTTTCACCGTGTTAGCCAGGATGGTCTCGATCTCTTGACCTCGTGATCCGCCCGCCTCGGCCTCCCAAAGTGCTGGGATTACAGGCGTGAGCCACCGCGCCCGGCCAAGTCTATGTCTTTTAATTGGGGCATTTAGCCCATTTACATTTAAGGTTAATATTGTTATGTGTAAATTTGATCCTGTCATTATGATGCTAGCTGGTTATTTTGCCCGTTAGTTGATGCAGTTTCTTTATAGTGTCAATGGTCTTTACAATTTGGTATGCTTTTGCAGTGGCTGGTTCCAGTTGCTCCTTTCTATGTTTCATGCTTCCTTCAGGAGCTCTTGTAAGGCAGGCTTGGCAGTGACAAAATCTCTCAGCACTTGCTTTTCTGTAAAGGATTTCATTTCACTTTCGCTTATGAAGCTTAGTTTGCTGGATATGAAATTCTGGGTTGAAAGTTCTTCTCTTTAAGAATGTTGAATATTCACTCCCACTCTCTTCTGGCTTGTAGGGTTTCTGCAGAGAGATCCACTGTTTGTCTGATGGGCTTTTCTTTGTGGGTAACCCGACCTTTCTCTCTAGCTGCCCTTAACATTTTTTCCTTCATTTCAACCTTGGTGAATCTGATGATTATGTGCCTTGAGGTTGTTCTTCTCGAGGAGTATCTTTGTGGTGTTCTCTGTATTTCCTGAATTTGAATGTTGGCCTGTCTTGCTAGGTTGGGGAAGTTCTCCTGGATAATATTCTGAAGAGGGTTCTCCAACTTGGTTCCATTCTCCCTGTCATTTTCAGGTACACCAATTAAATGTAGGTTTGGTCTTTTCACATATTCCCATATTTCTTGGAGTCTTTGTTCATTCCTTTTCATTCTTTTTTCTCTAATCTTGTCTTCATGCTTTATTTCATTAAGTTGTTCTTCAATCTCTGATATCCTTTCTTCTGCTTGATCGATTTGGCTATTGATACTTATGTATGCTTCACGAAGTTCTTGTGCTGTGTTTTTCAGCTCCATTGGGTCATTTATATTATTCTCTAAACTGGTTAATCTATTTAGCAATTTGTCTAACCTTCTTTCAAAGTTCTTAGCTTCCTTGCATTGGGTTAGAACATCCTCCTTTAGTTCGAAGGAGTTTGTTATTACCCACCTTCTGAAGCCTACTTTTGTGAATTCGTCAAACTCATTCTCCATCCGGTTTTGTTCCCTTGCTGGCAAGGAGTTGTGATCCTTTGGAGGAGAAGAGGTTTTCTGGTTTTTGCAGTTTTCAGCCTTTTTGTGCTGGTTTCTCCCCATCTTCGTGGATTTGTCTACCTTTGGTCTTTGATTTTGGTGACCTTCCGATGGAGTTTTTGTGTGGATGTCCTTTCTGTTGATATTGACACTATTCCTTTCTGTTTGTTACTTTTCCTTCTAACAGTCTGGCCCCTCTGCTGCAGGTCTCCTGGAGTTTGCTGGAGATCCACTCCAGACCCTCTTTGCCTGGGTATCAACAGCGGAGGCTGCAGAACAGCAAAGATTGCTGCCTGTTCTTTCCACAGGAAGCTTCATCCCAGAGGGGCACCTGCCAGATGCCAGCTGGAGCTCTCCTGTATGAGATGTCTGTCGACCCATGCTGGGAGGTGTCTCCCAGTCAGGAGGCATGGGGGTCAGGGACCCACTTGAGGCAGTCTATTCCTTAGCAGAGCTCAAGTGCTGTGCTGGGAGATCCACTGCTCTCTTCAGAGCTGGCAGGCAGGAATGTTTAAGTATGCTGAAGCTGCACTCACAGCTGTCCCTATCCCCAGGGGCCTACTGGGGGATAGGGGACTCCCTCAAAACATTAGGAGAAATACCTAATGTAGATGATGGGTTGATGGGTGCAGCAAACCACCATGGCATGTATATACCTGTGTAACAAACCTGTACGTTCTGCACATGTATCCCAGAACTTAAAGTATAATACAAAAAAACAAAAGAAAGGAAATCAATATACCAAAGGGATATCTGCAGTCCCATGTTTATTGCAGCACTATTCACAATAGCCAATATATGGAATCAACCAATTTCCCATCAACAGATGAATGGACAAAAAAAAAAAAAAATGGTACATATATACAATGGAGTACTATTCAGCCACAAAAAAGAACAAAATCTTGTTGTTTGCAACAACATCGATGGAAATGGAGGCCATTAAATCAACTAAGCCGAGCACAGAAAGATAAATATTGTATATCTCACTCATACATAGGAGCTAAAAACTTGGATCTCATGAATGTAGAGAATAGATCAGTGGTTGCCAGAAGTGTTGAAGGGGAAGGGGGGAGTTTGGGGATGAATGGAAACAAATAATAATAGTAATAATAATAATAAGGTATCAATATTGGTACATTAGTTATGGAAAATGTACCATAATAATATAACATATTCATAATGGAGAAAATAGGTGTGGAGTATATGGGAACATTCTGTACTACTGTCACAATTTTCCTGTAAATCTAAAACAATTAAAAAAACTAAACTTAAAAAAAACAAACAAACTGTGAGCTATAGCATAAGGTTAAACAAAACCACCTGCTGGACTCCAGAATGCTACCTCTAGTATAACATGACCACTGAGAAAAATAGGAACTGTCTTGGTCTTCTTCAGAGTCAGCATGAGCTTAAACACTACAGAGTGGGTACTGCTGAGTACCTGAGTCAGCGGAAACAACTAGAACCCTTTTGGAGGAGCCCCATCCACTGCTGCATTGAGACCAAGTAGGAATCCAGTGATCTGAAGGTGAGGAGGGAGGCGGGAAATGTATTTTAGGACTATAGTGCATAGCAGTTAAGCAGACTACTTCTAGAGCCGTTCATATGTGAAAGGAAGCTGCCTTTTGGGTCTTGTGAAGTATTTTGTGTAGGTACTCACCAATGGGGAATTATACCTTGCATCTGTAAGTATGTACTTTGAGGTTTACAAACAGAAATAAAGGCTACAAACTTTTTAACTAAAATTCTATAGAATGCAAAATGATGGATCTAAAGAAGACCATTCCCACACTAGCATCACTGAGAAAAAATATAGCTCTGCCTAGATTGTTCATTTGGAGAGAAAAAAAAAAGATAATCCAGGATAAACTATATGTGAAACAGAGAGAATTCACACTTTTTATGAAATTATTTTTTCTGGGATACACCCAGGATAAATGCATAGTGGGTAAACAGCCTAGTGAATGGAGAAAGAAAAAACCTGGCACAGGAAGAATAATTGTCCTCATTTTGCGGGGATTAAGTCCTCCTTAGAGAAGTCAGTCACATAAAACACAACCCAGGGGAAAGCCCAGCTTAAAACCTTTGGTCTGGTCTTGTATGCACTCTGGGATGATAGCCAGATTGTTTTACATCAATTGACAATGGACTCAAGTTGAATTGGGCCTGTGAATGGCTTGAGACTTAACAGGAAGTGTTTTATTTACCCATAACTAGGGTACATTTGTACAGTGCCCTATAATTATCTTTCTGGGAAAAAAAAGATGATTTCACATACTTTATTTCACTTTGATCTTGATCCTTTGAACTCTAAGATGTAAGAAAAGCATCTTTTATAATATTAATTACAAAGAGATAAGAAAACTCAGAAGGCAAGAGACTTAATAATTAAAGTAACACAAACAGAAGAACACAGTTTTTGACTGGGTTGACTTTCTGCCCAGTGTTCTTTTTACTCTGCCATACTGCCTCTCATACGTGTCCTAGGACCTGACCCTGACTGGCTTCGCACATGTCCCAAGCTGTCCTAAAGTTTCAGAGAAAATAGTTCGGGTGAGCACACAATTCAGTCAGTAGTGATCCTTTATATAATTGGAACTGAAATAGCAGGGAAATCATCTAGGCTATAGGCATAAAATGACACCTGATTGTTTCCTTCTCACAGCACTACCTGTTATGTGAAAGAGCTCATGGCATCTTTTTTCCTGTTGAGAACATTTTGAGGGCAATAGACTGGTGATTTGTCACAAGGACCTGAGTAAGATGCACTTTCAGCCAGAAATGTCAGTTATATAAAATCTTTTTTGTACAGTCATACCCCCTTACTGAATTACAGAATAAACTATATCATCTCTCAGACTCCTAATCAGGAGACTTGGCCTCAGGAAGACTTAGCCAAGCCAGGATATTTTATTCAGCATTTGAGTAATTGATCAGTTAGATACCAGTGATCTGGCTCCTAGGATATTCATGGGTTTTTGCTTAATTTATCCTCACCCTGTAAACAGACATTTGCCATCAAGGAGGACAAGGGTTAGGGAGATAGCGAGAGGAGGCACAGACCCTGTAAATGGAGGTAGTGCAAATCATTCCGATTACCAAATGATTCCAGACCTCTTTATTTCTCTGTCAAATAAGGGAAACAATCTAGACATCCAAGTCAGCCATACTTTGGGAAATGATGCCTAAGTACAGTAGGAAAGCAGAAGAATCAGCCTCAGCATTTGGAGTAAAACAAAGTCTAAAAAGAAGCCCAAGTCTGGAGAGATATCAGGTCTCGTTTTATTGTTGTTCTTCAAGTATTTACTTCCAGATATTTGAAATGTTACATATGAACACCCCAGATGGCAAAACTATGTCTAACTACCCAAATGATTTGACCTACTTAAAACACACTATAATAAAAGGAAACAGTTTAATACCAACATGTAAGGATTTTTCCCTCTTTAACCAATTGTTTGAGCATCATGTAAGGTAGGCAGCATAGTACTAGATTAAAAACTCATGTGGCTCTGACTGGAAGAATTGTGGGTGATTTTAAAACATATTTTAAGTTACTTGTGTTTTCAAATTTTGGTCAGTGAAAATGTATTACTTCTGTAATTTTTAATGTAAAGTAATAAATATCTTACAAAATTTTATATCAGAAGATTTGGAAAATCTTAAAAGGTCATCAAAAGATCTTTTGCTCATTATCCCTGTTTTAAAGCATACCTGGAGCCAAATTTACTAAACTAGTAGCCCTCTGGTTTACAAAGCACTTCATTACTTAAACCCCTTTATTTTACAGATGAGGCAACAAAAACCCAGGGTGGATAAATATCTTGCTCCCTGGCAGGGCACATAGCCAATTGGTGGCAGAGACTAAGAAGGATCACTAAAACTTGACATAATCATCATTTCATCTTTTTCCACTCTCCCTGCCTCTGCAACCCACTTCCCAGCACCTTGCTTCCTGTGATGCTATTGTCCTCAGGGTCCATTTTTGAAGAATTCTACTATAGATGAGTTGTTCCAAATTACTATATCCCTGGTAATGCATTGTTTGGAAAAAGTTCTATGCATCAGCCACATCTATGTACATATTATATTAGTCCATTCTCTCACTGCTATAAAGAAATAACTGAGAATTGGAAATTTATAAAGAAAAGGAGTTTAATTGACTTACAGTTCTGCAGGCAGTACAGGAAGCGTAGCAGCTTCTAGGGAGGCCTCAGGAAAATTTAAATCACAGCAGAAGGTGAAGGGGAAGCAAGCACGTTTTCATGTCTGGAGCAGGAGGAAAAGAGAGAGGGAGGAGGTGCTATACACTTTTAAATAACCAGATCTCATGAGAAATCTATTACAAGAACAGTACTAGAGACATGGTGTTAAATTATTCATGAAGGATCAACCCCTATAATCCAATCACCTCCTACCACACCACATCTCCAACATTGGGGATTGCAATTCAACATGATATTTGGGTGGGAACAGAGATCCAAACCACATCACTTACGCAGCTTATATTACACATTGTAAAGACAAAGGCCTTTGTCTTTCCTTGTCTCAGAAAAACACACACTGAGAAACTGCCCTCATCATTCTGTCACAGTGCCTGAAATACCCATCTCGTCATGCCTGTAGAGTCATAGATGAAATGTTCAATCAATCATCTAAAAGAAGATTATTGAGAACAAACTATGTGATAGGGACTACTTGTAGGATGTGGGAATTCAAGGACAAGCCTTGTCTCTTTCTCTTGAGGAGCTGAAATAATAGCTGTAAAGGAAAGCAAGTAAACAGATTATTTAAAATTGTAGTAAAGAAATAGGCCTTAAAAGAAAGAAAAGTAAGGGCACCTAACCCCATGGAGGATACCCCAGGGCTTCTTGGAGGATGTAACATATAAACTATATCTCAAAAATGAAGAGGGAAGTAAAATGGGGAAAGTTGAGAGACACATCCTTAGAGTAGGAAACAAAGGCTCAGACACATTAGAGCATGCTATTTATTGAGAAACTGGAAGCAATTCAGCACAGCTAAGGAAAGACATGACATAATGAAGTAATCAGAAATGAGAATGGAAAGGTAAACAGGGGCAAGTAAGCAGGACCTTACACATGAGAACTTTACCAAGCATAGTTACTGCTCCTTTCCTAATATAGCTTGAAATCAAAGAGGAGGCCACTCATAATGTCAGCATGACTCAACCTTAGAGCCACCCTGCCCCCATTAGCTGCATTATCAGTTATACATTGGATTAATTACTTAGAAAGCCAGCAACTTTTAACAAAAATGTAGTCTCTCCCACGCAGAGCATAAATTCATCCCATGAGACAAAATGGAGCCCCATATGGGCACAGATATTTAAACTGTGTGTTTACTCTCCGACTATTATATCTAATTAGCAATCAGCAGGGCATAACCAGCTCTAGAGCTTCTACTAGCCCCCTTTCAGTCATTAACACTGCCTTTGGGCAGTAGCAGGGCTGAAAATAATGCCATCTAAATGATTACTTAATTCAGACTTCCATCTGGAAGATCTATAAAAACTGCAAAGGGTTAGCAATTGTAAGAAGGAAGAGAAGAGCTAAGCTTTCTAATGTGCTACAGGTACCCCATATTTGAAAGAAATGGTGTGCCAGAGATCAGGGAAACTGCCAACGAATGATTTGAATGAGGGCATTTTCCACCTTAATTAACTAAGGAAGACTATGGCATAAGCACAATGTTTTATGATATTGCTTGCCATAGCTTACTGCCACTCATTCATGTGTAACACATTTTAAGAAAATATCTCCATCTTCTAATAGAGTGCTTCAGAAAAGCAATGAATGGTAACTGAGTGCTTAAAAGTGACTACACTGGTGCCACTCACAAATGATCACTGTCTGAGGTGCCATGGCAAAAGTGGGACCTGGAACCAACTATTTTAGTAACTCATTAAGTAACCTTGGGAAAGTGTCAGAGAATCTCTATAGTCCTTTGTTTCTTCATCTATGAAAGTTTGAAATGATTTTAAAAAGAGATGATAAATATTAAAATGTTAAAAATAAATATACAGTGTGTTGATGAGAGTCTGGATATAAGTGAATCATTGAATGAATCATAGAACTTGAGAGCTGGAGGGATCTTAATGTTCATCAATTCAACCCACTCCTTTTACTCCATAGAGGGAAAGTGACTTGCTCATTGTCAATTTTTCACTGAGAACCACCTCTCACTCACCTTTAACTCCCACTCCTACTGACCACATTGTTTCCTGTCAGTGAGATTAAAAAAGGGATAGGTAAGACAAATTTAGTAAGAGAAAAATGAGGCAGAGAAGGCAGATTTTCTGAACTTGGACAACAGAGAGCAGTGGCAGCAATTAGAAAGAATGTTGGTATTAATTGCCACTTAATAACAGTGAAGAAACCTAAGAATATCAGAACTCTGACGCAGACTACCTCCAACTCTTCCCTAAAAGATTCAGATGCAGGCAACAGGGACAATGGAAGACAAATAATGTTTGCTGGGGTTCTGACCACAAATTCCACATGAGAAAGTTCTAGTGAATTGTATTAGACCGCATGGAATACTTCCTTTTTCCATGATAGTTAAGTTTTGACTAAATCTGACCATATGTCCTGCTCTATAGAATTTCATCACTTCCTAACACCTCTATTGCTACCACTCTGGTTGAAGCCACTATCTCCTCTCACCAGATTTATTGCAGTAGCCTCCTAAGTGGTCTCCGTGCTTCCTCCCTTGCCTTCTATGATCCTTTTAATATGGTCAATGATTCTGTTAAAATGTAAGCCAGGTTATGTCATGTTGCTACTTAAATCCCTCCAAACACATCCCAGGGGCCTTCAAGGCTTTACATAATCTTTTTCCCTGTTATCTTTCTTCATTTCTTTCCTGTTACTCTCTACCTGAATCACTGTAACAATCACAGTGACTTCTGTCTTTGTACTACACCTCTAGGCCTTTTCATTTGTTTACTGTGTCAGGAATGTTACTTCCCCAGACATCTACTTACTTCCAAGAATCTGTACTCAAATGTCACTTAAAGATGTCTTTCTTGATCTATATAAAAATAGCAACACCCACCTACCCTGTCCCATCCCCAGAACTCCCTTACTATGCTTTATTTTTCTTCATTTTACTTCTCACCATCTTTCTGTCTTCTGCACTGGGATGTAAGGACCTAAGTTCAGAAACTTGGGTGTTTTTGTTTTGTTTTGTTTTGTTCACTAATGTATCCTAATGCCTAAAACAAGATCTGGCAAATAGTAGAAACTTAGTAAATATCTGTTGAATGTATTAATGATTGAGCAAACACTTAAAAATATCAATTATGTTTATGTGACAAGCACTGTACTAAGTGCTTCAAATTACTTGTCTCGATTGTTACACACAAAAACAACATCAGGAACCTACCATTGATTATTTCATTTATGGATGAGCAACCTGAGAGTTTAAGTAATTTGTCAAAGGCCACAGAGCTAGTTGTAGCACAGCTAGGATTCATTAAAATCCAAGTATGGCTGACTCCCAAAGCCCATGTGCTTAACTACCATAAAATATTGCCTCCATAGTTCAAATCTGAACCTCATTTTAGCTGCCCTTCTTTTCTCTCTCCTTATTTCTCTTATTTCTCCTGTTTTATAGGAATAATTGACTTTGTATATACACCACTAATCAGGAAAAAAGTTCTTTCCTTGCCTACAGAATATAAGTCCAGCAAGTGATGGAATTCCAAGCAGGATATCATCCGGTTTCAGCAAATAACCCTGAATGCTGATGAGTTAGCATTGGAAAAGTATACAGATGCTGGGAGTATGCAGCACACAGCGGCCTGCCCAGTAGGTGGGCCTCATGTGACTTTGATATTTATGTAAGGCTTAGCATATCAGAGGGCTTTTGAATGTCCCAAGAATTGGAACACAAACAGCCACAGAAAACACTGAGTTGAGTTTTGGTCATAAATTTCACATCTGTATGTCAAGCAGTCACCTCACTGAACATAATACTTGTATCAGTCCGTGTGTCTGTTGACAGTGGTATTTTCTTGAGAAATAAGGCAGGCAAAAAATTATCTAGTCTCAACTAGCCACCTGTAGACTCTTGGAGGAAGATGTTAATTTTGAGTCTGGAGCTTTATCAAAAGCATTGGGCGGTCATGGGATGGCTGTTTCACACCATAGTAATTGATATGGTTTGGCTCTGTGTGCCCATCCAAATTTCATCTTGAATTGTAATCCCATAATCCCCATGTGTTGTGGAAAAGACCTGGTGGGAGGTAACTAAATCACAGGGGTGGTTTCCCCCATGCCAATCTCGTGATAATGAGTGAGTTATCATGAGATCTGATGGCTTTATAAGCACATGGCAATTCCCCTGCTGACACTCATTCTTTCTCCTGCCGCCCTATGAAGAGGCACCTTCTGCCATGATGGTAAATTTCCTGAGGCCTCCGCAGCCATGCTTAACTGTGAGTCAATTGAACCTCTTTCCTTTATGAATTATCCAGCCTCAGGCAGTTATTTATAGCAGTATGAAAACAGACAAATACAGTAAAAGTTACCTCTATTCATGGATCCTGCCTTGGACAGTATTCAAAGTTCTTTTATCTGTATTATCTCAGTTTAATCTTTCAACAACCGCTTTAGGAATACAGATGAAGGAATCGAGTTGCTGAGTATGACAGCTAACACGTGGTATCGCCTGGACTAGAACCAAGATCTTCTAATTCTCAGTCCAGTGTTCTTTTCTTCTTATCAAGCAACTTTTCTGGTACTTTGTACAATTTTTGCATTAATGATACACTGGTTTTTGATATATTCAAATTTTGTAACAAAGTATTATGAGTTTGTTCAATAGACGTGATACATGTAACCTCTTTTTTTTTTTTTTTTTTTGAGACAGAGTCTCACTTTGTTGCCCAGGCTGGAGTGCAGTGGCAACATCTTGTCTCACTGCAACCTCTGCCTCCTGGGTTCAAGCAATTCTCCTACCTCAACCTACCAAGTGGCTGGGACTACAGACGCATGCCTCCACCCTGGGTTAATTTTTGTATTTTTAGTAGAGACAGGGTTTTGCCATGTTGGCCAGACTGGTCTCGAACTCCTGTCCTCAGGCGATCCACCTGCCTAGGCCTCCCAAAGTGCTGGGATTACAGGCATGAGCCACTGCGCCTGGCCAGTAACCTCATCTTTTAAAAATGTTTGTTGGTGCATAGCAGGTGTATATATTTATGGAGTACATGAAATATTTTGATACAGTCATACAATGCATAATAATCTCATCAGAGTAAATGGGGTATCCATCAACTCAAGGATTTATCCTTTATTTGTGTTACGATCAAATTATACTCTTTTAATTTTTTTAAAATGTAGAATAAATTATTTTTGACTAAAATCACCCTGTTGTGCTAGCAAATACTAGGCCTTATTCATTCTATCGAAATATATTTTTGTATCCATTAGCCATTCTCATTTCCCTAGGCCCTGAAAACCCTTCCAGTTCCAACTATGTTGTTGCAAATGATGGGATCTCATTCTATTTTATGGCTGTGTAGTACTCCATTGTGTATATGTGCCACAGTTTTTCTTAAGAGACAGGGTCTCACTCTGTTGCCCAGGCTGAATGCAGTGGAGTGATTAGAGCTCACTGCAGCCTTGAACTCCTGTGCTCAAGTGATCCTCCTGCCTCAGCCTCCCAAAATTCTGGGAATACAGGTGTGAGCCATTGCACCCAGCCCACATTTTTTTTTTACTATTCATCTGTTGATGGACACTTAAGTAGCTTTCAAATTTTGGCTATTGTGAATACTACTGTAATAAACATGGTAGTGCAGATATCTCTTCAATACACTGACTTCTTTTATTTGGGGTATATACTTAGCAGTGGAACTGCTGGATCACATGAAAGTTCTATTTTTAGTTTTTTGAGGAACCTACATACTGTTCTCTATAAGGTTTGTATTAATTTACATTCCCACAGTGTAAGAGAGTTCCCTATTTCCACATCCTCACTAGCATTTATTATTGCCCATCTTTTGGATAAAAGTCATTTTAACTGGAGTGAGACATCTCATTGAAATTTTGATTTGCATATCTCTGACAATCAATGATGTTAAGCATCTTTTCATATACCCATTTGCTATTTGTATGTCTTCTTTTGAGAAATGTCTATTCAGATGTTTTACCTATCTTTAATCAGAGTCTTAGATTATTTTCCTATTGAGTTGTTTGAGGTCTTTATATGCTTTGGCTATTAATCACCGCCAGATGGATAGACTAAAAATATCTTCTCCCATTCTGTGGGTTGTCTCTTCACTTTATTGATTCCTTCACTGTAAAGAAGGTTGTTAACCTGATGTGATCCCATTTGTGCTTTGATTGTGTGTGTACAATCAAGAAATCTTTGCCTAGACCAATGTCCTGGAGAGTTTCCCCAATATTTTATTTAAGTAGTTTCAAGTTTGAGGTCTTAGATTTAAGTATTTAATAAATTTTTACTTGATTTTTGTATGTAGTGAGAGACGGAGGTCAAGCTTCTTTCTCCTGCATATGGATATACATTTTTTTTTCAGCACCATTTATTGAATAGACTGTCCTTTCCCCCAATATATTTTCTATGCCCTTTGTTGAAAATGAGTTTACTGCAGATCTATGTATTTGTTTCTGGTTTCTGTATTCAGTTCCATTGGTCTATGTATCTGTTTTTATTGCAGTACCATGCTGTTTTGGTTTCTATAGCTGTTGTAGTATAATTTGAAGTCTGGTAATGTGATTCCTCCAGTTTTGTTCTTTTTGCTCAGGATAGGTTTGACTACTTTAGGTCTTTTTTGGTTCCACATAAATTTTAGGATTGCTTTTTCTATTTCTGTGAAGAATGTCATTGGTATTTTTATATAAATTGCATTGAATCTATAGATTTCTTTAGGTAGTATGGAAATTGTAACAATATTGATTCTTCCAATACATGAACACAGAATACCTTTCCACTTTTTGGGTTCTCTTCAATTTCTTGCAACAATATTTATAGTTTTCATTGTGCAGATTTTTCTCTTCTTGGTTGTTTATTCCTAGGTACTTTATATTATTTGTAACTATTGCAAATGTGATTAAATTCTTGATTTATTTTATACTATTGTCATATAGAAATGCTACTAATTATTTTATGTATATTTTTCCCTTCTTTGGTTAAGTTTATTCCTAGGTACTTTATATTATTTGTAACTATTGTAAATGTGATTAAATTCTTGATTTCTTTTATACTATTGTCATATAGAAATGCTACTGATTATTTTATGTATCCTGAAGCTTTACTGAATTGGTTTATCAGTTCTAATGCTTTTTCGGTGTAGTCTTTAGAATTTTCCAAATATAAGATCATATAATCTGTAACAAGGATAATTTGACTTCTTCCTTTCTAATTTGGACACCCTTTATCTCTTTCTCTTGCCTGATTGTGCTAGCTAGTACTTCCAGTACTATGTTGAATAAGAATGGTGAGAGTGGGAATCATTGTCTTGTTCCAGATCTCAGAGGAACAGCTTTTGGTTTCTCCCATTCAGTATGATACCAGCTGTAGGTTTATCATATAGGACTTTTATTGTTTTGAGTTATGTCCCTTCTTTACCCAGATTTTTCAGGGTTATCAAATTATTTTTCAGCATCTATTGAAATGGTCATATTGATTTTGTCCTTCATTCTGTTGATATAATGTATCACATGGATTGATTTGCATATGTTGAAACATTGTTGCATTGCTGAGATAAATTCTACTTGTTCATGATGAATGATCTTAATGTGTTGTTGAATTCAGGATGCTAGTATTTTGTTGAGGATTTTTTCACCAGAGTTCATCCATGATATTTGCCTGTAGTTTTTTTTTTTTTTTTTTTTGATGTGTCTGTCTGAGTTTGGTATCAGGTTAACAGTGGCCTTATAGAATGAGTTTCAATGTACTCCCTTCTCCTCTATTTTTTGGAATACTTTTAGTATGATTGGTATTAGTTCTTCTTTAAATGATTGGTAGAATTCAGCAGGGAAGCCACTGGGTCCTGGGCTTTTGTTCACTGGGAGAAATTTTGTTATGGCTTTCATCTCATTACGTGTTATTGACTTGTTCAGGTTTTGGGTTTCTTCAAGGTTCAGTGTGATAGGTTGTATGTGTCTAAGAATTTATCCATTTCTTCTAAGTTTTTTAATTTATTGGCAGATGTTCACTCTTTAAAGCTTCTAATGATCCTTTGAATTTCTGTGGTATCAGTTGTAATGTCTCATTTTTTTCCTCTAATTTATTTATGTCTTCTCTGATGTTTTCATAGTTAGTTGGGATAAAGGTTTGTGAATTTTGTTTACCTTTTCAAAAAACCAACTTTTCATTTTGTTTTTTTTGTACTTTTTGTGTTTCAATTTCATTTACTTCTGTTCTGATTTTTATTATTTCTTTTCTTCTACTAATTTATGATTTGGTTTGCTCTTGCTTTTCTAGTTCTTTAAGATGCATTTTTGGATGTTTCTTTGAAATTTTTTACTTTTTTGATGTAGATGCTTACTGCTATAAACTTTCTCTTAGTACCTGTTTTGATGCAACCCATAGGTTTTGGTACACTGTGTTTCCATTTTCATTTGTTTCAATAAATTTTTAAATTTCTTAATTTTTTCCTTGACCCTCTGGTCATTTAGGAAAATATTTTTTAATTTCTATGTGTTTGTCTAGTTTCCAAAATTCCTTGTTATTCATTTTTCATTTTATTCCATTGTGTTCAGCTAAGACACTTGATATGATGTCAATTTAAAAAAAATTATTTAAGACATGATTTGTGGTCTAACATATGGTCTATTTTTGAGGATGATCCACGTGCTCAGGGCAAGACTGTGTATTCTGCAACTGTTGGATGAATTGTTCTGTAAATATCTATTAGATCCATATTGTCTGTAGTGCAGATTAAGTTCGATGTTATTGTTGATTTTCTGTCTGAAAGATCTGTCCAATGCTGAAAGTGGTGTGCTGAAGTCTCCAGCTATTATAGTACTGGGACCTACCTCTCTCTTTAGCTCTAATAATATCTGCTTTATACATCTGTGTGTTCCAGTGTTGGGCACATATATATTTAAAATTGTTATATTCTCTTGCTGAATTGATCCTTTTATCATTATATAATGACCTTCTTTATCTCTTCTTATAGTTTTTGTGTTAAATCTATTTTGTCTGATATAACTACTCCTGCCCTTTTATGGTTTTCATTTTCATGGAAAATCTTTTTCCATCCTTGTGTTTTCAGTCTATGTGTGTGTTTATTGGGTGAAGAGTGTTTCTTACAGACAACAGATCGTTAGGTATTATCTTTTTATCCATTCAGCCACTCAATGTCTTTTGATTGGAGAGTTTAGTCCGTTTACATTCTATGTTATTCTTGAAAAGTAAGAACTTACTTCTGCCATTTTGTTATTTGTTTTTTGGTTGTTTTGTGGTCTTATCTTCCTTCTTTCCTTCCTTCCTGTCTTTCTTTCAGTGAAGGTGATTTTCTCTAGTGGTATGTTTTAATTTCTTGCTTTTTAATTTTTGTGTATCTGCTCTATGTTTGATTTGTAGTTACCATGAAGCTTGAAAATAATATCTTATAACCCACTATTTTAAGCTGGTGACAACACTGATTGCAAAAACAAAATAACAAAAAGGAATGAAAACTAATAAGAATCATACACTTTAATTCCTTCCTTTGCTTTTTAACTATTACCACAGTGGGTTTTGTACCTTCAAGTGATTTCCTATTGCTAATTAATGTCCTTATCTTTCATATTGAAGAACTGTGTTTAGCATTTCTTGTAGAACAGGGCTGTTGTTGTTGAAATCCCCCAGTTTTTGTTTGGGACTCTTTAATTCCCCTTCATGCTTAAAGAATATTTTTACTGGATATATTATTCTAGTATAAACTTTTTCTTCCTTCATCACTTTAAATATCTCTTGCCACTCTCTCCTGGCCCATAAAGTTTCCACTAGTAATTCTCCTGCCAGATGTGTTGGAGCTCCATTACATGTTTCTTTTCTCTTGCTGCTTTTAGGATCCTTTCTTTATCCTTCACTTATGAGAGTTTAATTGATTATTAAATATATTGAGGTAGTCTCATTTGGGTTAAAGCTGCTTGGCGTTCTATAACTTCTTATACTTGAATATTTATATCTTTTCTTAAATTTGGAAAGTTCTCTGTTATTATCCCTTGTCCCTTCGAATAAACTTTCTACCTCAATCTATCTCTCTCTCTCTCTGACACTTTCCTTCCTCTTTAAGGCCAGTAACTGTTAGATTTGCTGTTTTGAGGCTATTTTCTACATCTAGTAAATGTACTTCATTCTTTTTTCTCTTGTCTCTGCTGATAGTGTATTTTCAAATTGTCTTTAAGCTCACTCATTCTTTCTTTTGCTTGGTCATTTCTGCTATTAAAAGACTCTGATGCATTCTTCTGTATGTGAATTGCAATTTTCAGCTCCAAAATTTCTGTTTATTATTACTTATTTCAATTTGTTTGTTAAGTTTATTGGATATGATTTGCAATATCTTGTTTGTGTTATCTTGGATATCATTGAGATTCCTCAAACAGATATGTTGAATTCTCTGTCTGAAATGTCACATACCTCTGTCTCTCTGCAGTTGATCATTGGTGCCTTATTTAGTTTTTTTGGTGAGGTCATGCTTTTCTGGATAGTCTTGATATTTGTGGATGTTTCTCAGTGTCTGGACATTGAAGAGTTAAGTATTTTTTGTAGTCTTTACAGTCTGAGCTTGTTTATACTTATCCATCTTGGCAAGGCTTTCCAGGTATTCAAAAAGACTTGGGTGTTGTGATCTAAGACTGGTCACTGCAGGCATACCTGCTTTAGGAGGCATCCTAAAGCCCAATAGTGCTGTGGCTCTTACAGACCCATAGAGGTACCACTGGTCTTGGGTAAGATCCAGAAGAATTCCATCTATTATCAAGCAGAGACTCTTGTTCTCTTACTTTTCCCAAATAAATGGAGTCTCTCTCTCCGTGTGTGCTGAGCTGCCTGGATCTGGGCAATAAATGACACAAGCACTCCTTTGACCATCACCACTGGGACTTTGCTGGGTCAGACCCAAAGCCAGCACAGCACTGTGCCTCACCCAAGGTCTGCAGTGATCACTGCCTGGCTACCACTTATGTTAACTGAAGGTTCATGGACTCTATAATCAGCAGGTGGCAAATCCAGCCACATTTGTGTCCTTCTTATCAGAGCGGTGAGCTCCCTATAGACCAGGGCAGGGTCTGGGGATGCTGTCTGGAAGACAGTGCCTGGAGTTGGGAACCTTAAGAATCTTCGTGGTGCTCTATTCTAATGTGGCTGAGCTGGCACCCAAGCCATAAGACAAATTATTCCCTCCCCTTTCCTCAAGCAGAGGAGTCTCTCCCTGTGGCCACCACCATCCCAGACCCACAGCAACTTCTGCCTGACTACTGCCAATGCTCACTCATGGCCCAAGGGCTCTTCAGTCAGCTTCTGGTGAATGCTGCCAGTCCTGAGTCTCTCTCCCTTCAAGGCAGTGGGCTCCCCTCTGGCTAAGGACAGGTTCAGAAATGCCACCCAGGAGCAAATGTCTGTAACTGAAGACCCCAGGAGCCAGCTTGGTGTTATACCCACTATGGCCAAGCTGGTACCCAATCTGCAAGACAAAGTTCCCTTCACTCTTCTCTGTCCTTTACTCAGGCGTAAGTCTCTCCCCATAGCTAACACAGCTGGAAATGTGCTGTGTCGCACCTGGTGCTAGCCCAGCTCTGATTCTGACCCAAGGCCCATAGAGAGTACTGCCTGGTTCCCATTGCTGATTCTTCAGGGCCCAAGGTTCTTTAGTCAGCAGCTGATGAAGTCTGCTAGGACTAAGTTCTTCCCTTGAAGGCAGTGGGTTCTCTTCTGGCCCAGGGTATGTCTAGAGTTGTCTGGGAGCTAGGGCCTGGAATGTGGACCTCAGGACTCTGCCTGGTATCCTATTCTAATGTGGCTGAACTGGTATCCAAGTTGCAAGGCAAAGTCCTCTTTACTATCCCCTTTCCTATCTTCAAGAAGAGGTAAGAAGTCTCTCCTGGAGCTGCAAGCTGCACTGCTCAGGTTTGGAGGAGGGGTGACACAAACACTTCCTTGGCCACCCAAAATGCTGTCCTCTTAGGTCATGTGCCCTACATGTCCACTGGCTCTGAGCCCAGCACAGCACCAGGACATGCCAAAGGATTGCAGTCCTTGTGGCCTAGACTGCATTTTAAGTTTGAGACTCCAGAGCATTTTAGCCCTTGGTGGTGAGGCTTGCTGGTACTCAGGTTCTGACCGCCGGAATAGGTGATTACCCTCTGGCTGGCACTGGTCTAAATGCTCTGCCTATGGGCATTGGCTGAGTTCTGCCCAGTGTTACTTTCCACTGTGATGGGTAGAAATGAGTTCTGATTCAAAGTCCCACAGTCACTGTGCTCTCCCTCCTCTAAGTGCACAGATTCTCTCTCCATGCCATGTGGCCACTGCCAGGTGATGGGGAAGGAGTGGTGTAGGCAATTCAAGACTGTCTTTTCTACCTCAGTGCCTCTTTCTTTAATATGATGTTAAAATCAGGTGGTGTGATTGCTCACTTTATCTTCGGTTCCTCAAGGTGCTTTTTTATGTGGATACCAATTTACTTTTCCTGCAGGGGGTACGATCACTGAAGGTTTCAGCCATCCTGCTCTGCCTCCCTCCTATAACCTCTTAATTGGAGTCACAGCAATAGTACTTCAAAGCCCAAATAATACTTCCCCAAATTTTTGCTTCCACCAGTCTGGCCTAAGACCTTATGTTTCTGAATTCAGTTGAGCCATTGAAGGAAACTACATGAAATGGACATTAACTCTATATTATAAATCAAGGTAACTAGTTAGCTTCAATATGCCAGCAATACCTTAAAGGATAGGCCACTGGACAGATATATTTTAATGGAAAAAGGAGAGACAGGACTGCTCTGAATAAAGTAACCCATCCAAAAAGCCTAGGCAGCCAGAGGACAACATGGGAGCACACAATACCTGGAGTAGGAAAGAAAGACTATGTGGTGGGATGTGGGGCAGTGATGAATATGAAGACCAGGAAGAAAAGTAGTCTAGGAGTTCAAACCATGACTGGCCAATTTTGCTTTGGGCTAGCTCTGATGGAAACCAACAAATTATACCTTATGTGGAACATATTAAAAGGAGTCTTTAAAGGCAAAATATTGTTTGTAAATACCACAAAAAAGAGAACAGAAAAGACACACAAAAAAGATTTGGCTTTCTAATGTACTTTAGTATGATAACCAGAAATGAGGAACTGGTTTCCTAGAGAGCTAATGAGCTACTAAATGTAGGCTGCAAACTGCAAATGATGCCAATCAGGAATGTTAATGGAAAACTATGCTGCATGCTGCTTTTCTCATTCTATCCCTGAGTTAAAAGTTTTTAAAATACACACACACAAACACATGTATGAAAATACTAAAGAATTTTGCAAGAAAACACTAAAACCTCTAGTGTTGTAAATGAAAAAAGGAATATTTCAGTTTTTATCTTAATTCTTTAAATGTTCTATGTTAGTCATAATTTGGTCAATAATTACTTCTAGTGAAGTAAAAAAGAAACAACTTTTCATTGATATTCACGTAAAGAAACACTTTTAGAACATTTTCAATAACACATTTCTAGGGTGTAATCTTTTCACTCTGCTTTTGCAATACATATGGAACCTTATTCTGAAATCAAATGTTTACAATGAATTAGGAGATGTTAAGAGAAATGGTAGTACTAATCACACTAATCCCAAGACTCTTTCCTACTTATCCATCGTGTCTAAATATCTTTGAAATTGGAACTTTTCAAAGGAATGTATTTTTTCTTTTTAGTTTCAAACAGACATAACTTCTGTAAAGTTTGTCATAATCTAGTAAGCATGATTGCTGTTAGCAAAGTACACCTTCTAGAGCTGAGAGGATAGGTAGGTTTCTTTCTATATAGCAATTTCAATTGTTTTGTGGTGGTTGCTTAGGCATTGCTAAGAATTTTAAGGCTGTTTCCAGGTGCCGCCAAAAGGAATCCCATAATTAATTTATCATGTCCATGGCTGAAGGAGAAGAGAAATAGTATCACAGGTGTCAAATATTTACCATCTCTTCTCTAGAGAGTAGTTTGATCCTCTTAAGTCTGATGATTAAAACTTGTGTAACTGCTGCTAGTGGAGAGTGGTAGTTTCTGATGGAGTAGTAGAGTCAACTATTTGGCTCTCCTCAGGTGTACATAAGTATGGGGTGTGGAAAATAAATCAGTGGTCTCATAAAAAAATATAATACATATTGCTATCTAAGTTTCATAATCCTTAAGGAAAAATATGACTAGAGCAAGATTAAAAGAAATAAAAAATCTGGGGATAAGGCAATTCACCAGTCTTGTTAAAGTTGGCTGCTTTGATATACTTCTTAGCTAAACCTTGATTTTGTTTGGACTTAAAGATGCTAATTTTTTAATTTTTAGTTTTTGTGGGAATGTAATAGTTGTATACTTATAGGGTACATGAGATGTAAAATAATCACATCATGGAGAATGGTATAGCCATCACCTCAAGCACTTATCCTTTGTGTTACAAACAGTCCAATTACACTCATTATTTTAAAATGTATGATTAAGTTATTATTGACTATAGTCACCATTTTAGGCTATCAAATATGTCTTATTTATTCTTTCTATTTTTTGTACCCATCTTCTAATATTCTTCCAGGCTCTATAAAGAGGCCTCTGGGCCTACCTACTTCCATGATAGCAAAAGCTAGCAGTTTATAGCTTTTATGCTGACATTCCACATCTACCATCTTCCACTGCAGATTATTAATTGAGAAACTTGTGTCTTGCCTGACTCCTCCCCTTGCCCTTAGATAATTATTTCTCATTATGGGGATTTTTAGTAAAATCTTAAACTGTTTTTCTTAATCTGTCTTTTTTCCAGGTTGGGAACATGCCAAAAAGAGGAATTATACTGATTTTTTTTTTCTCAGGATTCTCAAGATCTTATAAATCTCACTCTCCAATGTGATTATGGTCACCCAGGAAACAAAATTACTGATATTGTTTACCCTCTACTCACTCCTCTCTAACTAACCCTGTCTCAAAACTTATTACTTTACTCTGCCTAGTGAATACCTCATATACAAAGAAAATATATTTTAACCTAACACTTTTTTCTTACAATATTTCTTCCTATAAATGTCAAATTATTCCCTAAAGAATTACCACTTGCATTTATTTTTAATACTTGAAATATCCATTTTAAGTACATTAACCATTTTAATGGTTAGTATTATTTTCTTTCCAACATAAATACAACTAGCACTAAGAAATTGTGTCCTTGTCAATACAAACAGACATTCATTACCTGCTTTTGTCCTCCCTGATGCCTCCCTTCTAAACCCTATGGAACTGTAGCCACCACAGCCTAGGTTAAATGAATACCAATGCAATGCAATATAAAAATTGCCTGATGTTTCACTTCCTTCTCTGGAATACCTAAATGTTTTATTTATAATTTTAGCATACGGGGTTGCTAAGAAAAAATTATAAGTGTTGAATTATATTGTAATTTATCCTAATGTAGTTACCACTCAATTAAGATTATGTAATTAAAAATTATTCTGATTGGATCCTAATATATTGGGAATCAATGTGTATTATACCTTGTCTATTCAAATAAGAGGCCTAATGTTCTTGGGTAAGTCTGCTTTGCTTAAGGTAGATTTCATGAGAGTCATTCTCAAATCCATACTGCTATTCTTGGCCTATTGTTGACAACTCCTCCACAACCTGATTACTTCTGGTATGGGTTGCTTTCTAAGAGGCCATGCCTTTCCAATCAAAGCTAAAGGAGATTCTGAGGACATCTACATGGGTTCCAAGCAATTGGAGAAAGTCTTAAGCTATTCCTAAATAGCTAAAGAAAATATCCAGATTATTGAAGAAAGTTGAGCTTGTATCCTAAAATATCTGAAAATCTGCCTCTTTCTATATGCTCATTTGTGTTTCTTAAAGAAAAAAAGGCAATTAACAAGTAGGCAGCATGTAGTAGATCTCAATGACAGTATGAAAAGTGTCATAAAGGTTACTAATAGCTATTAAAGTTGACATGTTTGCAAATTCTGCTGTTTAAAATGAATTAGTCACCTCAAGTTTATCCGTTCTTAATGCATTGGGATATATGAGGGAAAAGCACAATTATGGCTAGAACCCAAGGAATTCTGCATTTCCTATGTCCACTGGAGGGTCATAAGTATGACTATTATACGATCTGTGTGACATGATGCAAGAAAGTATGAATACTATTAATTGAGGGATGTAAGCCCTGACCTAAGAGTCACGAGTCCTAGGTTCAAATCCTATCTCCATTACTCATGAGTGATGTGTCATTTTACTTCTACAGGCTTCAGTTTCTTAATCTATATTGTAAGAAGTTATGCAAGATTATTATTGGGAATTTTCTTTTTTAATTTTTTCAGTTGACCTCAGGTTCACAGAACTGGATTAGTGATAAGCTTTTGTTCAACACATGCTTATGAAGAATATTGGGTGAAACCTTCATAGGGTTTACTGGCTTACTGTTGACCTATGTTTTTGGTTTTTTAAAATTCTGTCAAGAATATCTTCATCAAGATGAAATGAATCCATAATCCAGAAGTGAATCCATAATTCAGAAAACGGCATTTCTACATCATTGTGGCAGTAGTTTTAACTCATTTTTGAAAGTATGGCTGGGCACAATTTTTTCCAGGTGGAGAAACAAAACTTGTCGACAATCTTCATTTCTGACATTCAAAAACATTTTCTTTTGTAGAGCTACGTAGGTACAATCCCAGGATGCAGATGGGCATTCCTGGTTTAAAGTACTTAAAAACTTTGTGAAATAAACTTTCATACACAGTCTCCAATCACTGTTCTTTCATTCTGTCTTGAATCTATTCCAGTTGGACTTTATCCCTCTGCTCCTGAAAAGGTTCCCATTGACCTATGCCTTGCTAAATCCACTGGTTAAGTGTTGTGGATCATCTTACTCAACCCATCTCTCTCCCATTCCAAGAAAAACAAAAATTGCTTTTTAGTTCCAGCAACCACACGCTGCTATTTCACTAACTACTCATCTTCAATAATCTTTGCCAATTTTTCCTTGTGGCAGAAATGGCTAGAAGTTCATTAAATGCATTTTCTTTTACTTTGGCACACAGTTTGACTACATTTCTCAGTCTCCCTTGAAGTTCCCTGTATCAATCTAAATGAGATTTATTTTAATGGAAAATTTGCACCATAAACCTGGCCCATAAAATACTCCCACTCATGATCCTCTAAATTTATCTCCCTTCTATCAGCCTGATTCCCTGTGATAAAGATGAATATTGTGTCTTTGGAAACCAGGTATTAAAAAGCGTGGAACCATGAGTTAGATACCTTGGGGGGAAAATGTCTCTCCATCAGTAGCAACCACTTTGGAATTTATGTAAGCAAAAATATAAACTTTAAAAGAGATAGTATTTGCTCCTTAGAGCAACTAGTGTTCACTTTTAACTAATGTGTGCTTTATTTTTCTCATCACTAAATGTTACAGTGCCTCAGGCATTAGTATATGCACCTCTTATAATATATATATGATATTTTTAAAGATATTTAGCATTTGCTTGTTATGGCAACTAGTGCTCACTTAACTAATGTGTACTTTATTTTTCTGATCCCTAAATGTAACAGTGCCTCAGGCATTAGTCCATGTACCTCCTATTGGATATATATTATATAATTATACTTACATGTACATAATTATATAATTATAATAAATGTAATTTGTATAATATAAATTATATTAGATATTGACTACATTTTTCAGTCCCCCTTGCATTTCACTGTAGCCATCTAAATGAATTTTGACCTAACTATATGACAATAATGTTGAAAAGCAATTTTCTGGATTGTAAAGAATATAATTGTATAATATATGTAAATAATATATTTATATATAGTTAACTTCATTACGGTTGATAATATTGTTAATATTATAGTTACAGTCATTTATATAGAGATGGTTAGACGTTCATTAAACCCATTTTCCTTTAACTTGGTGCACAGTTTGACTACATTTCTCAGACTCCCTTGCAGTTCACTATATTCATCTAAATGAGTTTTTGTTAATGGAAAATGTGAATCATAACCCTGGCCCATAAAATACTCCCACTCATGATCCTCTAAAATATATTTCCCTTCTATCAACCTGATGCACTATGATGAAGATTAATATTGTGTTTTTGGAAGCCAGGTATAATTATCTATTATAATAAATATATATAATTATTATAAATATTGTATTTCTTATAATTACATAATATATAACTATTATAAATAATTGTATTTCTTATAATTATATAATATATAATTATATAATATTATACAATAAGAGGTACATGGACTAATATATGTATATAAGAGGTGTATATATTATATGCATATGAGGTACATTAGTTCATATAATTATACTATATTAGTTGCACTAATATTGCACTAAAAATATAATCATATATATTTTTTATAATATATATTACATAGTTATAATATTATATAGTTATAATTACATATTATAATTATTCTATATTATTATATAATATATATGATAAGAGGTACATGGACTAATATATATATTCGTATAATATATATTTCTCCTTTTATGACTTCATCCAGACTATATATTGATGACCCACAAATTTGTATCTCTAGCCTAAATTTGTCCCCTAGATTTACCTGATGTCTCTATTTGAATTAAAAGTTAATTTTTCCAAAATTGAGTTCCTAGTCACCCTCCTAAATCCTGTTCCTCACACTATTTTTCCCATCTCAGTTATTGGCCACTGTATTCTTCAGTCACAAGGCCAAAACCTTTGGCCTTAATCTTGATTTATCTTCCTTAACATCCTCACTTCAAATTTGTCAGCGAATCCTGATGGCTTTACCTTCAAAATATATACAGAATTCAACCTCTCACCATCTCCATCACTACTACCTTAGTCCCAAAATCATCACTTTTCACCTGGATTACTGTGGTAGTCTTCTAACTGGTCTCATGACTTCCTCTCCTACATCTCTATAGTATATTTATCAGACAAGAGGGTGATACTCTCAATATGTAAATTATATATTACTCTTTTGCTTAGAAACCTCCAATATTCTCTCATTCCACCAATATCAAAAGTCAAAGTTCTTACAACAGCCTATGAGGCTATTTAATCTGACCTCCAGTCTTTCTTTCTACTAGTCTCCTTGCTTGCTTTTTTATAAACACAATGACTTCCTCACTGTTCCCTGAACATACCAAGCCCACTCCTACTCCAAGGCCCTTTGTACTTGCTATTCTCATAGCCTAGAATTTTCTTTCCCAATATATCTGAATAATCTCCTCACTTTCTTCAGCTCTTCTGTCAACTGCAAACTTCTCAGGCCAATCCTTACCACTCTAAATAAAATTATAAACCCCACCGCCTGCTCCATGCATGTTCTCTATCTGCTGTCTGCTTTATTTTCTTCTGCATCACTTAACACCATTCTATTTAACACTTATTTTATTTATACATTCTATTTAACACTTATTTTATTTTTACATTCCACCAACTATTAATAGAATGTAAGCTCCACAAGAGCAGAACTCCTGTTCAGCGCTTTACTCCCAGCAGCAAGTACAAGCACATAGCAGGTTCACAATAAATATGAGTTAAACAAATGCATTTTGCATCACTGCTATCTTCAGTATTGTAATCAGTATCAAGCAGAACTTCTTCCACTATCCACAGATCCATGACCAAATGTTAAGGCAAGAAGCCATCCCCTTTGGTGTCAGTTGCCTGTGTTACCATGGCAGCCTAGAATCCTCCAGCTACTTAGCAAGGTGGCTTAAAACAGCTATTTCCCATGCTATTGGAATTGACATCCATCACACAGCTGTGGTATTGTGCTACTCAGGCTGTGGCTCAGGGGTCTGTCCCTAGGTCCGTTGGACTGGCTGTATTTATCTCCACTAACTTCTATTCAATATCCCGATAGCCTACTTGAGCCTCTGTTACTACGATAAGGGCCAATAAATACTACCATCTTTCTGTCATGTGCAGGGGTTTTTCCTTCCTTCCTTAGCTATACCTGATTGGTTCTTACAGCAAAGTCTTGAGAGAGCGAGGAGACTCTCATTTTGTTACTTTGTTTGTTCTCATTTTCATGACCTCTATCCCTTTGTGCTGAAATGTGTAAGTCCATATCTACTTACAGTTTTCTCTTTGGAAATTGATCACTCTCTGTCTGCTTGCGGTCTACTTTCCCCTAAAACTGTAGACAATCAGCACATTTTATCACTTTCTTGAGTACTGTATTTTGAGTATAAAATAGTCTTAGTAAATGTTTTTATAAAACAGAATAATTATATAATATTTAGATTATTCCATGTTTGAGTTCTATGTACATTTAGAAGTCATATTTTCCAACACTTTCATTTTCCAGATGGGGAAACTAAGTCCCAGAAAAATTTAAACAACTATAGCACGTGTAAAGCGCTTTTACTTAGCATTTGCAAGGTACCTTTGCAAATATTATGTTTCAATAACCCCATGGGGCAATAGCTATTAGTATCATTTTACATAGAAGGAAACTAGAAACCAGTGCTCTGAAAGGTTGAGTAACTTCCAAATCTCACATACAGCAGAGGTAGGACTCCTGATCCTGTGCTTTTTCCATCATACCCTGCTGCTGCTTACACATGCCTCAGAAAAAAAGAGGAGTGTTAAGCTCTTAGGTTCGTGGGATGTAACGAGGGAGAAAGAAGAATTGTGCAGGGAACAGGTTGACCCACAGTGAAATTGATTATTTCTCCTGAAGAGCAGCCTTAATTCTACATCTTTGTCATGGCTCTTCTGGCAGCTGGTGTGGTGCTGATAAGTTGCTGAGGGCATAGACACAGAGACTAGTTCAGACACAAAGCAGCATGGGTGAGTCCATTGGTCCTTAAAGGAGACCTTGTCCCTATGCAGTCTCAGCACTGCCAGTTGGCAGACACAAGTAATGGTCAAGGCCATGCCATGTAACATTTTGTGGATTAGCAAGAAATATTAGAGTAGCTTTCTATGCTATATGGGGTGTTTGCTCTCTGAATTCTGCAGTCAGAGTAATATACCATGTACCTTTTTAAAATTTTCTTTTTCTCAGATGTTTTATTTATTTATTTATTTATTTGAGATGGAGTCTCACTCTGTAGCCCAGGTTGGAGTGCAGTGGCGCGATCTCCGCTCACTGCAAGCTCTGCCTCCAGCTGGGACTACAGGCGCCCGCCACCATGCCCGGCTAATTTTTTGTATTTTTAGTAGAGACGGGGTTTCACCGTGTTAGCCAAGATGCTCTCGATCGCCTGACCTCGTGATCCGCCCGCCTCAGCCTCCCAAAGTGCTGGGATTACAGGCGTGAGCCACCGCGCCCAGCCAGATGTTTTATTTTTAACACTAAGATGCAGCAAGTTTGAATTGTAAAGTGTACCTGTGAGTGTATATTATGTATTGCACTACAAGATGTTAAGTTCTGCAAAAACTTGAGTTCAGGTATCAAATCTTCCCAGCCAGCACATTGTGCTGCTCCTTATGGCAAAATACTCTCTCAGCATGTAGCCTCCAACAACTTGGTAAGAATACCTGAAAGTGTTGTCAACAGTGGTTACATTCTCTACAGATTTCTATTTAGCCAAATAGGTCTAATGCAATAAAACTCTCCCTTTTTCATCTTTTCTCACCTAGATTCTGGAAGTTCCAAAGGTATTCAGAGATCACATCAAAGATGCCATTGTTGAGCTGTATTATATTATTTATTGAAGGTACACTATTTAAACTTTGCTATGAAATTCAAGCAATTATTTTACACAAGTTTGTAAATCCTGCATTTTGCCTTTCCCAGCAGTATCTTTGGCTTATTCAGCGTTTTCATCTGTGAACAAATGTGTTCAACACATAGCATCTTATCAGAGGGTGTGGATAAAACAAAGAGATAGTACTTGAGTACTACCTCTGTCTTGTACTAAGCTGTTTCCTACTCAGTTGTGCCTTAGGAAGTTTATCTGTATAATGAGACTAATATACCCCCCGAAAAAAAATGTTTAACTGTGTCATAATAAACCAAATGTATATATTTTTATTCAATTAACATTTTTTTCTGTAAACTAAAAATGCAATAGGAAGAACCACAAAGATGAACTGACCGGTAATTCTTCCCTTCAGAAACAATGACCAGAATTAGATCTTAAGACAAAAATGTATCTTTCATGCTGCTGGCATATGCTTTTGGGGAATAGAAAAAGGCATGCCAAAGAAACTGGAAGACTTGGGTAACTGTCATTGCAGAAAATTTTCAAGAAGGAAGCATATTCAGCTACTGATTTATACAAACAACTTTTCAACTGGTCTTCCTTCTCCTTTGTTCCATTCTCCACACTGGAGCAATCATTTAAGAAATGGGTCTGTTTATATGCTGGATTACATTTATTGATTTGCGTATATTGAACCAGCCTTGCATCCCAGGGATGAAGCCCACTTGATCATGGTGGATAAGCTTTTTGATGTGCTGCTGGATTCGGTTTGCCAGTATTTTATTGAGGATTTTTGCATCAATGTTCATCAAGGATATTGGTCTAAAATTCTCTTTTTTGGTTGTGTCTCTGCCCGGCTTTGGTATCAGAATGATGCTGGCCTCATAAAATGAGTTAGGGAGGATTCCCTCTTTTTCTATTGATTGGAATAGTTTCAGAAGGAATGGTACCAGTTCCTCCTTGTACCTCTGGTAGAATTCGGCTGTGAATCCATCTGGTCCTGGACTCTTTTTGGTTGGCAAACTATTGATTATTGCCACAATTTCAGCTCCTGTTATTGGTCTATTCAGAGATTCAACATCTTCCTGGTTTAGTCTTGGGAGAGTGTATGTGTCGAGGAATGTATCCATTTCTTCTAGATTTTCTAGTTTATTTGCGTAGAGGTGTTTGTAGTATTCTCTGATGGTAGTTTGTATTTCTGTGGGATCGGTGGTGATATCCCCTTTATCATTTTTTATTGTGTCTATTTGATTCTTCTCTCTTTTTTTCTTTATTAGTCTTGCTAGCAGTCTATCAATTTTGTTGATCCTTTCAAAAAACCAGCTCCTGGATTCATTGATTTTTTGAAGGGTTTTTTGTGTCTCTATTTCCTTCAGTTCTGCTCTGATTTTAGTTATTTCTTGCCTTCTGCTAGCTTTTGAATGTGTTTGCTCTTGCTTTTCTAGTTCTTTTAATTGTGATGTTAGGGTGTCAATTTTGGATCTTTCCTGCTTTCTCTTGTGGGCATTTAGTGCTATAAATTTCCCTCTACACACTGCTTTGAATGCATCCCAGAGATTCTGGTATGTTGTGTCTTTGTTCTCGTTGGTTTCAAAGAACATCTTTATTTCTGCCTTCATTTCGTTATGTACCCAGTAGTCATTCAGGAGCAGGTTGTTCAGTTTCCATGTAGTTGAGCGGCTTTGAGTGAGATTTTTAATCCTGAGTTCTAGTTTGATTGCACTGTGGTCTGAGAGATAGTTTGTTATAATTTCTGTTCTTTTACATTTGCTGAGGAGAGCTTTACTTCCAACTATGTGGTCAATTTTGGAATAGGTGTGGTGTGCTGCTGAAAAAAATGTATATTCTGTTGATTTGGGGTGGAGAGTTCTGTAGATGTCTATTAGGTCCGCTTGGTGCAGAGCTGAGTTCAATTCCTGGGTATCCTTGTTGACTTTCTGTCTCGTTGATCTGTCTAATGTTGACAGTGGGGTGTTAAAGTCTCCCATTATTATTGTGTGGGAGTCTAAGTCTCTTTGT
The DNA here is from genome assembly GCF_029281585.2 of Gorilla gorilla gorilla. NCBI lineage: Eukaryota > Metazoa > Chordata > Mammalia > Primates > Hominidae > Gorilla > Gorilla gorilla. The sequence goes on from NC_073247.2 coordinate 134,299,214, forward strand.
AGGTCACTCAGGACTTGCTTTATGAATCTGGGTGCTCCCAAAAACCACATGATTATCTCAATAGATGCAGAAAAAGCCTTTGACAAAATTCAACAACCCTTCATGCTAAAAACTCTCAATAAATTAGGTATTGATGGGACGTATTTCAAAATAATAAGAGCTATCTATGACAAACCCACAGCCAATATCATACTGAATGGGCAAAAACTGGAAGCATTCCCTTTGAAAACTGGCACAAGACAGGGATGCCCTCTCTCACCGCTCCTATTCAACATAGTGTTGGAAGTTCTGGCCAGGGCAATCAGGCAGGAGAAGGAAATAAAGGGTATTCAATTAGGAAAAGAGGAAGTCAAATTGTCCCTGTTTGCAGACGACATGATTGTTTATCTAGAAAACCCCATTGTCTCAGCCCAAAATCTCCTTAAGCTGATAAGCAACTTCAGCAAAGTCTCAGGATACAAAATCAATGTACAAAAATCACAAGCATTCTTATACACCAACAACAGACAAACAGAGAGCCAAATCATGAGTGAACTCCCATTCACAATTGCTTCAAAGAGAATAAAATACCTAGGAATCCAACTTACAAGGGATGTGAAGGACCTCTTCAAGGAGAACTACAAACCACTGCTCAAGGAAATAAAAGAGGATACCAACAAATGGAAGAACATTCCATGCTCATGGGTAGGAAGAATCAATATCGTGAAAATGGCCATACTGCCCAAGGTCATTTACAGATTCAATGCCATCCCCATCAAGCTACCAATGACTTTCTTCACAGAATTGGAAAAAACTACTTTAAAGTTCATATGGAACCAAAAAAGAGCCCGCATCGCCAAGTCAATCCTAAGCCAAAAGAACAAAGCTGGAGGCATCACACTACCTGACTTCAAACTATACTACAAGGCTACAGTAACAAAAACAGCATGGTACTGGTACCAAAACAGAGATATAGATCAATGGAACAGAACAGAGCCCTCAGAAATAACGCCGCATACCTACAACTATCTGATCTTTGACAAACCTGAGAAAAACAAGCAATGGGGAAAGGATTCCCTATCTAATAAATGGTGCTGGGGAAATTGGCTAGCCATATGTAGAAAGCTGAAACTGGATCCCTTCCTTACACCTTATACAAAAATCAATTCAAGATGGATTAAAGATTTAAAGGTTAGACCTAAAACCATAAAAATCCTAGAAGAAAACCTAGGCATTACCATTCAGGACATAGGCGTGGGCAAGGACTTCATGTCCAAAACACCAAAAGCAATGGCAACAAAAGACAAAATTGACAAATGGGATCTAATTAAACTAAAGAGCTTCTGCACAGCAAAAGAAACTACCATCAGAGTGAACAGGCAACCTACAACATGGGAGAAAATTTTCGCAACCTACTCATCTGACAAAGGGCTAATATCCAGAATCTACAATGAACTCCAACAAATTTACAAGAAAAAAACAAACAACCCCATCAAAAAGTGGGCGAAGGATATGAACAGACACTTCTCAAAAGAAGACATTTATGCAGCCAAAAAACACATGAAAAAATGCTCATCATCACTGGCCATCAGAGAAATGCAAATCAAAACCACTATGAGATATCATCTCACACCAGTTAGAATGGCAATCATTAAAAAGTCAGGAAACAACAGGTGCTGGAGAGGATGTGGAGAAATAGGAACACTTTTACACTGTTGGTGGGACTGTAAACTAGTTCAACCATTGTGGAAGTCAGTGTGGCGATTCCTCAGGGATCTAGAACTAGAAATACCATTTGACCCAGCCATCCCATTACTGGGTATATACCCAAAGGACTATAAATCATGCTGCTATAAAGACACATGCACACGTATGTTTATTGCGGCATTATTCACAATGGCAAAGACTTGGAAACAACCCAAATGTCCAACAATGATAGACTGGATTAAGAAAATGTGGCACATATACACCATGGAATACTATGCAGCCATAAAAAATGATGAGTTCATGTCCTTTGTAGGGACATGGATGAAATTGGAAACCATCATTCTCAGTAAACTATCGCAAGAACAAAAAACCAAACACCGCATATTCTCACTCATAGGTGGGAATTGAACAATGAGATCACATGGACACAGGAAGGGGAATATCACACTCTGGGGACTGTTGTGGGGTGGGGGGAGGGGGGAGGGATAGCATTGGGAGATATACCTAATGCTAGATGACGAGTTAGTGGGTGCAGTGCACCAGCATGGCACATGTATACATATATAACTAACCTGCACAATGTGCACATGTACCCTAAAACTTAAAGTATAATAATAAAAAAAAGGCAAAAAAAAAAAAAAAGAAATGGGAATATGAAAAATGTAAACTACTGTTATTCCCTTGCTTAAATTTGTTCAGTGGATTCATATTGCACTTTGGATTAAGTAAAAATTTCTTGACATAAACTAAATAACCTTGAGTAATCTAAACCCTGATTAATTCTCCAGCCTCAGCCAACACACTCTTCTTTACAACACTCAATAACCCAATCGTAATGAATTAACTTCCACTTGCATATGGTGTTGCTTCTGTTTGGAATACTCTTCCTAATGAGCTTCCACCCCTCTTCACCCAGATACCCATCCTATTGTACCCTTTTCCTTGATAGCTCACCACCTTCATTCTTTATGTCTCAGCTTAGATGTTCATTTAGAAACTTTCCAGACTACGTTAGGTAGCCCTATAACATGGTCTCGTGACAGTGTATAAATCCTATATCATAAATCATAGTGTTTTACAACTGCTTGATTTAAATTTTTAATCTGTTTTGCTAGACTGTGAGCACCTTAAGAGCAGGGACTGTCTTTCATTCACTATTGTAATCGGTTTAAAATGGTAGCTAAGAGTGTAGACATTGGAATGACTGCCTCAGTTCAAATCCTTATACCACCCCATTTACCCTGGGAAGGTTACTTGATCTTTTAGTGTCTTAGCTTCCTTATCCACAAAGTGACCACACCTATATCAAAAGATTGTTGGGATGATTACATGAGTTCATACATGTAATATGTTTAAAACAATGCTAGGAACATAGTTAAGTGTTCAGTAAACATTAATTGCTATTTGTTTTTATCCACAATACCTAACACAATGCCTGACACACAGCACTTGCTCAATAAATGCCTGATGAATAAATGAATTCATTAATAAGTAAATAAGAAATAGAATTAGGTAGGTCTTATTGCTAACCAGTAAGTTCTGTGAGAGTAAGAACACAACCTATCTTTCTTAAGATTGAATTATTAGTGCCTAACAGTTTCAGGCACTGTGTAGTTCCTTAATCCCTATGAGTTACCTAAATTCATGAGATGAAGAACTGTGACTTTTTATGTAGGTTTATTATAGTTATGGAAAATCATATTCAAATTTCAACAAATAAATTTGCTAAATCAAACAGAAATGTAGAACCCAAATCTTTCCTTGTAAACCATTGTATTATATATTTTATTATCATTGGATGAAGAGTTAGATTATAATTGATTCTCAGTGAAACTAGCCAGCAGTATGGCTCACAATAAAATAAAAGGCAAAAAAGAAGAATAAATAAAAAAGACACTGTCACAAAATTCTCTTCTGCTTTTGAAAACATTAAAGGCGTTACTTCCAAAGTGCTACTTTCAAGTGAATACCCCCACTGATTAGCACAAGTTAGCACTGATGGAAAATGGCTTTGAAAGCTGAATTTGAACTTCCCAGCTGAACCATTAGCACTCAGGGGAAGACTAAACAGAACTGCTCTTCCCTGCTCAGGCACGCATGAAAAAGAAAGATGCACAATCCTTGACACAGCCTAGCAGAAGACAAACACAGTTTTGTATTCTAGTGCTACAACTTATTAACCTTTTAATCCTGAGGAAGTTACTTGACCTCTCTAAGACTCTGTGTTTTCACCATGTAAAATGGAAATGAGATCAACATTACACTACTGAATTGTTGTAAGCATTAAATAATATATATGTGGAGTGCATAACATGATACTTGGTACATGGCAGGCACTCAAGAAATAGTAGCTATTTTTGACATTATGGACTTTAACTGTTGACATCTTAATTTGTTGTCTGGATCATCAGAGTAGTACAGTAGTCATTCACCAAGTGTAGATGCTTAGCGCATTGGCTACATTTTTCAGGATAGCATTTCTCTTTAAGCAGCATAGAGAGGCTCTTATGTCATTATATTTGAGTAGGGCATTAGAGCCTTGCCTTTTCTACTTTCTAGTTCTGTGATCTTGGCCAAGTTACTTATAACCTCTTTGTACCTTAGTTTCCTATTTCATAAGGTGGAGATACTGACGGCATCTAGCTCATAGGGTTGCTTTGAGGTTAAATGAAATTGTTTATTGTAGTCCTTAACAGGAGACCCAGCACATTGTACAAACTTAAAAAAAAGTTAGAAATAATAATGACATAAAATACTCATATCTGGCACTTGAAATCTACTTTATGTTCTTTTGGTATAATGCATTGGAGAGTCACACGAAATTATACAGTCATGAGAAGGGTATTCTGAGTATGAAAGAGTGCCTCCATCTATTAAGCACCTACTATATCTGAGGTACTCTTCTAGGTGCCTTACAGACATTACTTTAATCCTCACCGCAATGGAGTGTGGTAAACATAATTATCTTCGTTTTTGGAACATATATCCCAACTTCAAATTATACTGCAAGGCTATAGTACTGGTATAAAATAGGCACATAGACCAATGGAAGAGAATAGAGATAGCAGAAATAAAGTAAAATACTTACAGTCAACTGATCTTCAACAAAGCATACAAAAACATAAATTGGGGAAAGAACACCCTATTCAATAAATGGTACTGGGAAAACTAGCAAGCCACATGTAGACGAATGAACCTGGATTCTCATCTCTCACCTTATACAAAAATCAACTCAAGATGGATCAGACTTAAATCTGAGATCTGAAACCATAAAATTTCTAGAAGATAACATCTGAAAAAACTCTTCTAGATGTTGGCTTAGGCAAAGAATTCATGACTAAGAACTCACAAGCAAATGCAACAACAACAACAAAATAAATGGGACCTAATCAAATTAAAAACTTTCTGCCCAGCAAAAGAAATAATCAGCAGAGTGAACAGAAAATCCATAGAGCAGGGGAAAATATTCACAAACTGCATCCAACAAACGACTAATATCCAGATCTACGAGGAACTCAAACAAATTAGCCAGAAAAGAAAACTGAATAATCCCATCCAAAATGGGCAAAGGACATGAATACAATCCTCAAAAGAAGATATGTAAACAGCCAACAAACATTTGAAAAAATACTCAACATCATTAATTATCATGGAAATGCAAATTAAAACCACAATGAGATACCACCTTATTGCTGCAAGAATAGCCATAATTTAAAAATCAGAAAATAACAGATGGTGTCATGGATGTGGTGAATAGGTAACACTTTCACACTGCTGGTGGGAATGTAAATTTGTTCAACCACTATGAAAAACAGTATGGAGACTCTTTAAAAAACTAAAAGTAGAACTACCATTCTACCTAGCACTCCTACTGCTAGGTATCTACAAAAAAGAAAATAAGTCATTATATGAAAAAGACATGGGCACCACACATGTTTTTTTAGCAGCACAATTCGCAATTGCAAAAATGTGGAACCAGACTAAATGCTCATTAACCAACAAGTGGAAACAGAAAGTATTGTATATATACACCATGGAATACTACTCAGCCATAAACTGGAATGAAATAATGGCCTTTGCAGCAACTTGGATGGAGCTGGGGGCCATTAGTCTAAGTGTTGTAACTCAGAAATGGAAAACCAAATATTGTATGTTCTTATTTGTGGGAGCTAAGCTAGGAGGATGCAAAGACTTAAGAATGACATAATGGACTTTGGGGACTCAGGGGGAAGGGTGGGAGGTAGATGAGAGATGAAAGACTACATATTGGGTACAGTGTACACTGCTCAGGTGATACGTGCTCCAAATCTTAGAAATCACCACTAAAGAACATCCATGTAACCAAAACCACTTGTACCCCCCAAAACTATTGAAATAAAAATAAAAATAATTTTAAAACACATCAAATATTTTAAGAAAGAAATCCAAGACAACACAACTAAGAAATGCAGTAGGAAAAAGAATTGAGATCTGACCCTAGTTCTGTCTGAGGACAAAGCCTGTGTTCTTTTCACTCTATCTTTAATCAAATATTGTGAATTTGTTAAACCAGATTAGCTATCTGTCATTGATGAGAGAGAGGACCCCTAAAGATGAGACAGAGGACAAGAATGTTTAAGAAGGAAGGAGGAAAAAAACACTCAAACTTGGCTTGGCCTTAGGCTAGTATTATCAAAGGCTCTAGTCTCTGGCACTTTCTCCAGCTGCCTCAAGGTATACAGGTTTTGCTTGTGGTTTTTGCCCCAGGTTTATATTAAATTTTCAGCCTATAAAAATTTATTCTAAATCTCAATATCTTAATTTTCTTAGATATTAATAATATGAAATTAAGCATTATTATTTTAATTTCACTATGTGAAATTTCTGACTTTCTTTGCTCTGCTTGTTGTCCTGATTTATTTTCTTTTTAATTTATATAGACTTTCCTTTCACTTTTTCATTACACGGCACTTCCTGTTTTCCCCCCATTGATCTGATTTACTCTCAATACTTGCATTGCTGCTGATAACTGCACATCTCTACCGCGTGGCATTAGCAGAAGAATAACAGCTTCATATGGGGGCAGAGAGTACTATCTAAATGTAGCACGTGGGCAATATGCCTTTATTTTTGTTTTATTTTTTTTTTTGTTTGCACTATTTCATCTGCTTTTCCATCAGCTCCCTTGCCACTGAGGAAGGTATTTTAATTACATTTTTTTTTGTACATTAGAATCCAAGGTCCACTTCTCCCTTCTTATATTCTAGATGACTAGGCAGATCTGTGTCATCATGGGGATAGCCAGACAGAAAATTGCAAAGTTATCCATACTAAATAGATATACAATGAACAAGGTGCCAAAGCAAGGAAGTGACTCAGAAACGTAGCATCAAGGAAACTGAAATATTTCTGAAAATTCTAGAGCCTGTGAAACTAAATGGCAGACTTGCTCAGGTACTTAGAAAGTAGCCTATCTGAGAATCTCTGAAAATGCACAGAGATATGAATGATGTGCTGTTGTAAAGCCCTTTCCAGTGGAAAAGCTAACAAGATAGTAAAATTTTAAATCTTCTCAGTTGTAACTCTTGCCACATAGTGGAATCTTCTCTCTCAAGCCACTTTTGAAGCCAACTTCAGTAGCTCCAAAGGCACTTCAACTTACGTTACAATTCAGGGGAAGAATGAAGAAAGTTCACATTATTCCCAGATATTCAAACTTCTCCTTCTTCCTTCACCCATGGATCCTACCAGGTTAAATGGTGTTAACAAGCAGAAGAACTAAAGAGACAAGATGAGGGAACTGCTTTCAAATCCTCAGGAAAGTTGGAGAGCAGATTGAACATTCAGAGTCCGGCACACCTAGATACATAGCTATTTCAGATTATGGTAAGACTTGGGAAAAAAAAATTTAAAAAACAGAGTTATTAAGAGATGCATTCAGCAATTCAGTTATTACATAATGCATCAGATTCTCTTAATAGCAGAATTGATCAAGCAGAAGAAAGAATTAGTGAGCTTGAAAAAAGGCCATTAGAAAATACACAGAGAAGGCCCCTCCCAAAAGAAAACAATGAAAAAGAAGGAAGCACACCTACAAACTCTAGGAATAACCCAAAGAGGGCAAATTTAAGAGTTTTGGGCCATGAAGAGGAGGTAGAGAAAGAGGTAGGGTTAGAAAGTTTACTGAAATGGATAATAGAACTTACCAAAACCAAGGGAAAGATATCAATATTCAAGAACAAGTAGGTTATTATAAAACACCAAACACATTTAACCCAAAAAAACCCTACCTCAAGGCATTTAATAATCAAACTCCCAAAGGTCAAGAATACAGAAGGGACCCTAAAAGTAGCGATAGAAAAGAAACAAATGACATTCAATGGAGCGCCAATACACCTGGCAGCAGACTTTTCAGAGAAATCTTACAAGCCAGAAGAGAGTGCATGACATATTTAAAGTACTTTTATCTTAGAATACTTTTATCTTAGAATACTATATCCAGTGAGAATATCCTTAAAACATGAAGGAGAATTAAAGACTTCTCCAGGAAAAAACAAAAGCTGAGGGGTTTCATAAACACCAAACCTCTCCTATAAGAAATGCTAAAGGGAGTTATTCAATCATAAAAAGAAGATTCTAATGAGCAATAAGTAATCACCTGAAGGCACGAAACTCACTGATAATAGTAAGTAAACAGAAAAAAAACCCAGAATATTATAACACTGCAATTGTGGTGTGTAAACTACTCTTCCCTTAAGTAGAAAGAGTAAAAGACGAACCAATCAAAAATAATACCTACAACAGCTTTTCAAGACATAGACAGTATAATAGGAAAAAAATAGGAAAAAAAAGTCAAAAAGTGGGGGATGGGCAAAGTTAAAGTATAGATATTTAGTAGGTTTTTTTTTCTTTTTGCTTGTTTGTTTCTTCATGCAATCAAAGTTAAGTTGATATCAGGTTGAAATAATAAATTATAAGGTATTATTTGCAGGCCATGTGGTAACTCCAAACATTAAAAAAAAGTATAACAGATACATAAAAAATAGAAAGCAAGAAATTGAGTCATACCACCAGAAAAAAAAGCAAATCACTTTCCTTACAAGAAAGACATGAAGGAAGAGGAAAAGAAAGAGAAGACCACAAAACAACCAGAAAATCAATTAAAACTTGGCAAGAATAAGTCTTTACTTTTCAATAACAACACTGAAAATAAATGGGACTAAACTCTCCAATCAAAACAGATAGAGTGGTTGAATGGAAAGAAACAAGACCCATTGATCTGGTGTCTACAAGAAACACACTTCACCCATCAAGACACACATGGGCTAAAAATAAAGGGATGGAGAAACGTATTCCATGCTAATGGAAACCAAAAAAACAGCAGGAGTAGCTATACTTACATCAGTCTAAATATATTTTAAGACAAAAACTATAAAAAGAGACAAAGAAGGTCATTATGTAATGACAAAGAGATCAATTCAACAGGAGAATATAACAATGCAAATACATATGCATCCAAGACTGTAGCACCCAGATATATAAAGCAAATATTATTAGACCTAAAGAGAGAGATAGACTCCAATGCAATAGCAGCTGGAGACTTCAACACTCAACTTTCAGCATTGGATAGATCTTCCAGACAGAAAAATCAACAGCACAACATCAGAATTAATCCGAACTATAAACCAAGTGGAACTAATAGATATTTATAGAACATTTCATCTAACAGCTGCAGAATACACATTCTTATTCTCAGAACATGGGTCATTCTTAATGATAGACTATATATTAGGTCACAAAACAAGTCTTAAAACATTCAAGAAAATCGAAATAATATCAAGCATCATCACTGACCACAGTGGAAATCAATAATAGGAGGAATTTTGGAAACTATACAAACAGATGGAAATTAAACAATATGCTTCTGGATGACCAGTGGGGTCAATGGGGAAATTAAGAAGGAATTGAAAAATTTCTTGAAACAAATTATAATAGAAACAAAACATGCCAAAACCTATGAGATACAGCAAAAGCATAACTCGGAGGGAAATTTATAAGTGCCTATATCAAAAAAGAGGAAAAGCTTCAAATAAATAACCTAACAATGCATATTAAAGAACTATCAAATCAAGACTAAACCAAAGCCTAAATTAGTGGAAGAAAATAATAAAGATCAAAGCAGAAATAAATGAAATCGAGATGAAGAATACAAAAGATCAACAAAATGAGAAGTTGTTTTTTTAAGATAAACTAATTTGACAACTTTAACCAGACTAACTAAGAAAAAAGAGAGAAGCCCCAAATAAATCAAATCAGAGATTTTAAAAAAGGAGACAATACAACTGATATCACAGAAATTCAAAGGATCATTAGTGGCTACTATGAGCAGCTAAATAAATTTGAGAAATGAATATACTTCTAGACACACAGAACTTACTAAGATTGAACCATGAAGAAGTCCAAAACCTGAACAGACCAATAACAAGTAATGAGATCAAACCCATAATAAAAAGTCTTCCATCACAGAAAAGCCCAGGATGAAATGGCTTCACTGCTGAATTCTACCAATCATTTAAAGAATAACTAACACAGAAGTGAGGAGTGCCTCTGCCCAGCCACCCCATCTGGGAAGTGAGGAGCGCCTCTGCCCGGCCGCCCTGTCTGGGAAGTGAGGAGCGCCTCTGCCTGGCCACTGTGCAATCTTCCAAGTGTGAAGTGACAGCCTTTCTGCAGGTGTACCCAGCAGCTCCGAAGAGACAGCAACCATCGAGAACGGGCCATGATGACGATGGCGGTTTTGTCAAAAAGAAAAGGGGGAAATGTGGGGAAAAGAAAGAGAGATCAGATTGTTACTGTGTCTATGTAGAAAGAAGTAGACATAGGAGACTCCATTTTGTTCTGTAGTAAGAAAAATTCTTCTGCCTTGGGATGCTGTTAATCTATAACCTTACCCCCAACCCTGTGCTCTCTGAAACATGTTCTGTGTCAACTCAGGGTTAAATGGATTAAGGGTGGTGCAAGATGTACTTTGTTAAACAGATGCTTGAAGGCAGCATGCTCGTTAAGAGTCATCACCATTCCCTAATCTCAAGTACCCAGGGACACAAACACTGCGGAAGGCCGCAGGGACCTCTGCCTACGAAAACCAGAGACCTTTGTTCACGTGTTTATCTGCTGACCTTCTCTCCACTATTATCCTGTGACCCTGCCACATCCCCCTCTCCGAGAAACACCCAAGGATGATCAATAAATACTAAAAAAATAAAAAAAAAAAACTAACACCAATCCTACTTAAAATATTCCAAAAACGAAGGAGAAGGGAACACTTCCAAACTCATTCTACAAGGTCAGTGTTACCCTGATACCAAAACCAGACAAAGACACATCAAAATAAGAAAATTACAGGTCAATACTCCTGATTAATATTGATGCAAAAATCCTCAATAAAATAATAGCAAACAGAATTCAACAACGTATTAAAAAGCATTCACATAATCAAGTAGGATGTATTGCAGGAATGCAGTTATGTTTCACCATACACAAATCAATCAATGTGATACATCATGTCAAAAGAATGGAGGTGAAAGACCATATAACAATTTCAATAGATGCTGCAAAAGCATTTAAAAAAATTCAACATCCCTTCATGACAAAAACACACACAAAAAAAACTGGGTATAGAAGGAACATATCACAACATAATAAAAGCCATAAAATGACAGACCAACAACTAGTAACATACTGAATGTAGAAAGACTGAAGGCCTTTCCTCTAAGATCTGGAACAAGACAAGGATGCCCACTCAGCACTCTTATTCAACATAGTGCTGGAAGTCCAAGCTAGTGAAATCAGATAAGAGAAAGAAATAAACAGTGTTCAAAATGGAAGGGAAGAAATTCAAATTATCCTTGTTTGCAAATGATATGATCTTATATTTCACAAAATCTAAAGACTGCACCAAAAAACTATTAAAACTGATAAATATATTCCATAAGCTCACAGGATACAAAATCAACATAGAAAAGTCAGTAGCATTTTTGTATGCCAACAGTGAAAAATCGGAAAAAGACATCAAGAATTTCATCCCATTTATAACAGCTAAAAATGAAACAAAATATCTAGGAATTAACCTAACCAAAGAAGTAAAATATTTCTCCAATGAAAACCATAAAATATTGATGAAAGAAAATAAAAACACAGAAAAGGGAAAGATATTCTATGTTCATGAATTGGAAGAATCAATATTGTTAAAATGTCTCTACTACACAAAGCAATCTACAGATTCCATGCAATCCCTGTCAAAATACCAATGACATTCTTTGCAGAAATAGAAGAAGAGTTCTAAAATTTATATGGAACCACAAAAGACCCAGAATAGGCAAAGCCATCCTAAGTGAGAAAAAAAAAAAACTGGAGGAATCACATTATTGGACTTCACATTATACAACAGAACTATAGTAAACAAACAGCATGGTACTGTCACAAAAACAGACACATAGGACAATGGAACAGTATAGAGAATCCAGAAACAAATTCATACATCTACAGCGAACTATTTTCAACAAAGGTGCCAAGAACATGCATTGGAGAAAAGTCAGTCTCTTCACTAAATGGTGCTGGGAAAACTATATTGATATGCAGAAAAATGAAACTACACCCTTATTTCTTGTCGTGTACAAAAATCAAAATGGATTAAAGACTTAATTCTTATACCTCAAACTATGAAACTACTATAAGAAAACATTGGGGAAAGTCTTCAGACATTGGATTGGGCAAAGATTTCTTAAGTAATACTCCACAAGCACAGACAGCCAAAGCAAAAATGAATAAATGGGATCACACCAAATTAAAAAGCTTCTTCACAGCAAAGGAAACTATCGACAAAGTAAAGAAACCACTCACAGAATGGGAGAAAGTATTTGCAAACTACTCATCTGAAAAGGGATTTATAGCCAGAATATATAAGGAACTCACCTCTATAGGAAAAAAAATTTAATAATCTGGCCAAAATTGGGCAAAAGATATGAATAGACCTTACTCAAAAGAAAACATGGAAAAGACAAACAGGCAAATGAAAAGGTTATCAACATCATTGATCATCAGAGAAAGCAAATCAAAACTACAATTAAATGTTATCTCATCCCAGTTAAAATGGCTTTTATCCAAAAGTCAGGCAGTAGCAAATGCTGAAGAGGACGTAGAGAAAATGGAACACTTGTACACTCTTGCTGGGAATATAAATTAGTACAACCACTATAGAAAACAGTTTGGAGAGTCCTCAAAAAACTAAAAATAGAGCTACCTTATGATCCATCAATTTCCCTCCTAGGTGTATACCCAAAAGGAAGGAAATTAGTATATCAAAGAGATACCTGCACTCCCATGTTTATTGCTGCACTATTTACAATAGACTAGATTTTCAGGCAACCTAAGTGTCCATCAGCAAATTAATGGATAAAGAAAATGTGGTACATATACACAATGAAGTACTATTCATCCATAAAAAGGTATGTGATCCTGTCATTTGCAAGAATGTGGATGGAACTTGACGTCATTATGTTAAGTGAAATAAGCTAGGCACAGAAAAGCAAATATCACATGTTCTCATCTGTGTGAGCTAAAGACTAAAACAATTGAACTCATGAAGATAGAGAGTAGAAGGAGGGCTACCAGAGGCTAGGAAGGGTAGTGGGTGTTGTGGGGGAGGTAGGGATTGTTAACAGGTGCAAAAAAATAGAAAGAATGAATAAGAACTTATAGTTGATAGCACAACAATGTGACTATGGTCAATAATTTTATTGTACATTTAAAAATAACTAAAAGAGTATAATTGGATTGTTTATAACACAGAAGACAAATGCTTGAGGTGATGGATACCCATTTACTCTGATGTGATTATTATGCATTGTATGCCTGTATCAAAACATCTCATGCAACCCATAAATAAATACACTTATTATATATCCATAAAAATGCAAAATAAATTTTAAAAATAAAAAAATAACAAATGCATTCATTGGACTCCTGTTTACATTTCTATCACCTACTCTATTGATGTGTTTGTTTGAATTTATTCCCCTTTTCCTTTATTACAGCCAGTCATGCTTATCAATTTTAAAAAGCATGGATTTTACTAACATAAAGTGAATTACCTACTTCAATTTCCTCAGGAACATCCAACCTTAAAAAATATCTTCACAAAATAATGGGCCTGACGAAGGAATATGGTGTCTGAGTAAAGTTTTTATTTAAAAAGTTGTCCTATGCGCAAAAAAAAAAAAAACTATAAACAGGACTTTAACTGACCCTAAATTTGTTAATAGTAATCCCTTGTTCTTGTATACTAGTCAAGTTCATCTTTTAGCCAGAACAGCTTTTCAGTGAAAACCACTGGATTAAAAACAATGAAACGGGTGTTTCTGGCTGACTCAGAAACCAACTGTTATCAAGAACATAACCAATCTCTTCCCCAGTACAGGTTGGAAACTTGACCATGTTTCCATATCCACACCCCTGAATTTTTCCTTCCTTTTCCACATGCCAGAGCCAAAACCATCTTCTTTAAACATTACATCCCTACTCTGAATCATGACGACAAGAAGAAAGGTTCCCATGGAGAGATCATGACCAATACCTTTTTGCCTCTGCCTGCAAGGAAGGCATCATAGGTAGCAGGGCTGCTTCTGTAGTGTTTGTTTGTTTGTTTGTTTGTTTTAATTAAAGCACATTGTTAGTGTAGAAATACTGAAGGGTGACCTCTGTTTTCCTGTATTCCAAATTAGTATCTCCATACCCAACCAAATGGAATTCAGTGCAGTTTGTAGGCATGCAAAGATGTATCTATCATAATACATGATGAATGACAGCTTGAAAACCATCACAGAAATATGAGCAAATAGTTCAATCTCTTCCATAGAGATTTTCCACATGCCTAAAGAAAATTAGTTCTGTGCATCTATACCCTTTATATGTTTTTCCTTTTAATTTACATTTTAAGCAATGTAAGTATGTGTTATTTTCCCTCCATGATCCCTTCCTTAATGCTCTTTTGCACTAGATGACAGAGTGCAGCTGAGGTTGCCACTGTTATTGCAATGGACCCTGAGCTAGAAAAGTTAAATGGTGCTCTTCCATCTAGTCATGTCTAAGCCAACTTAAAGTTTACTGATACTACACTTCAATAGATTATGTCATCTAAGCACGACTGCTCTGCAATACTCAAACTCTTAATCAGCCTTCAAAATCCATTTCAGAAAATTCATTTAACGTTACTATCTTTGTGGCTTTTCTATAAATGTAAAAGTATTTCAAGATAGCTTAAAATCAAAATGAAAAAATGGACTTTGTTTTTGAACGCTGTTTAAATTGCATGGGAAAATACTTTTGTTTGTTGTGGCTAGACTAGAGTAGAAACAGAGGCTAGTAGCAAACCTGGGAAGTGACTGTGGTACATGGTAAAGAGATAGTGGCTAAGTTGGGCAGCAAAGTATAAGGTATCCATGTAAAAGATCACCAAGTATCAGGAAAACCAGAACCTTATGATTTGGGGCTCATAGAGTGGGTTTGCCAGGTGTCAGACAAAAGAAAAGAATCAGATGCAGTGGCAGATCCTATAGCTATTGATAAGCAGTCTATATGTTACTAGTATCAACATACAGCTTTGTATTAGTTTTCTATCACTGCTATAACAAATTACCACAAAAAGTGGCTTAAAATGGCAACTGTTTATTATCTGACAGTTCTCTAGCACATCAGGCCAGTTAGGTTTGTCTGGGTATTCTGCTTGGAGTTTTACAAGGCCAAAATCAAGGTGTTGGCCAATGGCTTTTCTGAAGGTTCTCAGGAAGAATCTGCTTCCAGGATCATTCAGGCTGTTGTCCAAATTCAGTTTCATGCAGCTACAGAACTGAGCTCTCATGTTCTTGCTGATTGTCAGCTGGGCATTGTTCTCAGCTTCTAGAGACCTCTTGCCTTCTTTGGCTCCTGGCTCCTTTCATCTTCAAATCCATCAACAATGCGGAAAACTTCTTATGCTTCAAATCTTTCTTTGCTTTTCTTTCTGCCTGCTTTTAAGGGCTTCTGTGATTTTGTTGTCCCATCCCACTCATCCCACAGATAATCCAAGATAATATTCCTATTTTAAAATAAACTGATTAGTAATGGAACCACAGCAAAGTCTGTTTTGTTATTTAAGGTAATATATAAGGTACATACACAGTCCTGGGAATTATTGAGGGGAATCTTTTTGGAGGCAACAATACTACCTACCAAATTCATCCTGAAGTTTATATGCATCCTAAATGCATGTACTGTGCAGCCTCTGCCGTCATTAACTGCCCTTCACTCTTGCTAACTTCCCATATACATGATTATCTTCATGAATTCAGAAGTAAAAGCAACCAATAGAATCCTGCTGAGCTCTACTTCCCATAATCCCACTACATTTGTGAGGCAAACATTAAACATCAATTAGGCATCAAATTGGTTTTAAGTTCCCAAATTATTTAAAGAGTTTAAGAAAGTCTTTAACAGTAAATGACTATGTCAAGGGCTTCTTACTTGACACAATTCTGAAAAACATTTCTTGTTTGGGTGTGAAAAAGAACACTTTCAAATAAAAGCCTTTGTGGTGTTCCCCAAACCAGTCACATTAATAAGAGAGGGAACAGTCCTTGGGCTAAAACCCTAAGACATTAAAGGTTTGGGAAGGAGATCTACATTGTACAGCATTTCCCCTACACCTAGACACATGCAGCTGCCTTCTTTGCAAGAGAATTCAAAGCTCAGGAGCCCTATCTGGAAGAGGACTAGTGATGTCACTAAAAGGTTCTTTGAAAATCCATTTGTCAAAAAGGAAACGACCAAAAAAGCTCTAATCTATTCCTTTTGAAATACCTCTGTAATTGATTTTTTTTCCTCTGGTTTTTATGAACTGACTATAGAACATGATTACAAGGCTAGCCTACTGACAGAATAAAAAAAATTATGAATCACACACAAAACACCAGAAATCACAGCACTGTCTCCTCAGGGATGTTCCAAAGTACTAATCCTAACAATATCTGATCCAAGTAGCTCAGCCATACAATTTCAGCATTTTGAAGTGTAAATTGATTTGGTGAATCATTTAAATTTACTTTATCTGATTATTATCAACATTGTAATAAAGGGTTTGGTTTAAGAGTATGAAAAATTAAAATTCCTTTAACTCTCTTTCAGAGCAGCGACGTGTTCATTTGCAAGGCTTTTTCTGTCAACAACTGTAATTGGCCTGTCCATGTGTATTTGGAAGAGCCCTTCACTTAATGAGTACTAAGTAATGGGGTTTGTGGGAAAGGGGGCTTCATTACCATTGCAAATCATTCACTTGCAAGAAAACATTGTCCACTTCATTTGCACAGTTGTTTTGTTTTAAACACCTACCCATTAATGCTGTGTATCTCAGCAGACATGTTTACTTAAGGAAACAGTAGTTCTCTTAGATTAAGGAGTGTTTTTGAGATTCATTGAAATATTTTTCCCTTTGTGTGTATGATTTTTAGTTATAATTCAGTGCCCTCCCCGTTGCTTTCTTAATCCTAAATTAAGATACAGCTGTTTGATGTGCTGTATGCCATTTTCCTCATAGTTAATATTTCCTCTCCCCCAACACTTTCTGAACCTTCACATTTAAAGACAATGAATTTGCTATGCTTGTGTTATATAGAGATGGTGAATCTTAATTATACTTTCAGATTACAGTGTCTGTGTCTAGCTGTGCATTTGAATGTTTCTGATCAAGATGTATATGCTCCAGTATATTTATTTTTAATCCCAAATTACATCTTTCTCAAGCCAAGACCAAATGTGAAATGATCAACTTTTATTTACAGACACATGTCAAGGGCTTGTTAATAACTCCATTCTTGTACCTTTCTTGATATAGTTCTCTGAGAATTTCTCTTTACCTGCAATCTGGGGGAAGACATGAGCCTAAAAGATTTCTCACTGAAAGGTGGATGTGCGTTTTGTGCTTCCCAAAGCTTACTAAGTGAGGCTCTCCAGGCTTGGCAAGTGTGAGGCATTTCCATGTGCTTCTCTGGATTTTTTTTTTCTGGAGAATGTAGGAGTGGAAAGGTGTGACAACTTCTCTCACTCATCATAAGGGTCATGGCTGACTGATACTGCTACAACAAAAGACAGGTTAATTACGGAAAAGGAAAACAAATTTATTTAATCAAAGCTTCATGTGACATGGGAGACTTCAGAAATGAAGACCCAAAAACCTAGGGAAATACGCCCATTTTTATTCTTAGATTTGATGAAGAATGGAGAGCCATATAGAAACATGACTGGATAAAAGGGGTATAAGCTGATGGTAACAGACTGATGGAGGAAAACACAGAAAAGCCTGTCTGTTCATATTTTTCTTGGCCTCTCTGTATAGCATTCCTTCCTCCTGGGTATAGGAAAGGACCTCTCTGGAATGAGGATCTTATGCCCTACTGTGAGACAAGGTAAGGCCAAGAATTTATTTATGGTCAGCTCCCACACAGAAAGGCTGGGGAAGGTAAGAGTAATATTTCTAAGTTTGATGGCTTGCTTTGTGAGAGAGGGATTCTGTTTCTATGACCCACCTTAGGGAAGAGGAATTCTGGCTTCTGTGACTCACTTCAGAGGAGAAAGAGGGATGAAATATAGGAAGGTAGAGAGAAGGTCAGTGAGAACTTGCTGCTGAGGCCTTCCAATCTCCTTTAGTTCAAAGTACTTAGCATGCCTAAGCTCCATACTTTGGGGTATTATTTTCTGAGCCTCAATAAGAATCATAATATATTTGAAGAAAACTTCCCTATTTAAGGAGATTTAATTTGAGAACTAAGCCAGATGCACTCCCTTAGGCTATTCACAAAGATTACCAGTAGAAGTAATACAACATGGATTTAAGACATCTTCTAATGTGACTTCAAGCTAATTAAAGAGGTAAAAAAAGAAAGGCCTACAACATAGCATCCAGTGGAAGGAGAATGCTTCAAACTCACCCACAGCATTAGCTCATTTATTTCCTATTCTTTTCTAAGAAGTCACCCACAGAGGCTAAGATATGCTTTTTTTCTCCATCCTGCATGTGATTTTGACTAAAGGAATTGTATTTTAGATAATTTGAAAATCCAAAGATTCAGTCCAAAGAGACAATTCAGAATTCTTCTCTTGAAGACTTACAAAAGATGGTAATTGGAACGTGTATGTTTTTATGAATGGTTCCACAGGGAGCAAAAAAATTTTTTAAAGGATGAGTTTCACACAGAATGACCAGTAAGCAAAGATGGTGGAAGTATTTATTATTATAAAGGGCATGACCTTAGAGGTTATCTGTTGCCAATGTTATCTACACTTCATATAAGACTACTGGGCCTAATCTGTGGACACATATAGAGTATTTATGAGGACTATTAAAAAACCTTTCTGCTAAAGCAACACCAGCTCAAGAGTTTTTAGTTACAAATGCGTGTTGTTATTTGATGAGAGGAGGAAAATGTTAGTTGGTTAATTGCTATTTCATGAGTAGCGGCTTCTAAATACTGAAGAGTTAACTAAGCAATCCCAACAACCAAAGTTTACATAAATACAGTAGTTATTACTCTGTTTACATTGACAAATCTCTTTCCCATATGAAAAAATTCATATTTCCATATGACCTGAATTTATCTTATAAGATTCCTTATAAAATCCAAATTAAACTTTATGAAATTATAGTCATATTATCATAAAACATGTCAAAGTTTAATATATTGAACTTCATTTTATTTGAAAATCTAAAATTCTGAATACACAAGAACGATATTAAAAATAATGCCTACATAGTCCAAAAATGTTGTAAAGTGTCTTGGGTGGGGGCTGATGGAGATGTGGAGGGTAATTTATTTTCAAATCCAACTACAGTTTTCTAATAGGTACTTAAAATTTAATTCAACATCTAATTTCTCTCCCCTCCAAAAAGTTTTCCTCCCTAGTCTTCTTCATCTAAGTAATTGGCATCATTGGGTCAAGCAAAATCTGGACTTTATTATGATCTTGCTCCTCCTCTCACAAAATCTCCACATGTAATCTATCATCAAGTCCTATTTACTCTGGCCCAGACTATAAATTGAATTTAACCACAAGTCTTGAGGTGTGTCATCCAGTCCAAGCTGCCATAATTCCTCACTTGGACTACTGGAACAATATCCTAACTGTTCTCTCCCCTTCTGGTTTGAGTCTCTGTATTCTAATCTCTAAAGAGTAAAGTTAATATTTTTAAAATGTAATTCACATAGCACTCTCCTCCTCAAAATATTCCAATGGCCTCTGATTGTCATTGTACATACAATAAAATCAAACTGCATATCACTTCAAGCCCTATAGACCTACTTTCTGCCTATCTTTTTTTTTTTTTTTGAGACTGAGTCTCGCTCCATTGCCCAGACTGGAGTACAGTGGCGTGATCTCAACTCACTGCAACCTCCGTCTCCTGGGTTCAAGCGATTCTCTTGCCTCAGCCTCCCAGGTAGCTGGGATTACAGGCACTCACCATGATGCTTGGCTAATTTTTGTATTTTTAGTAGACATGGGGCTTCACCATGTTGGCCAGGCTGGTCTTGAACTCCTGAACTCAAGTGATCTGCCCGCCTCAGCCTCCCAAAGTGCTGGGATTACAGGCGTGAGCCACCACACCTGGCCTCTGCCTACCTCTTTAACCTCATTTTGTAACACTCTCCCCCTCATTTACTACACTGCAGCTACAACAGCCATCTTCGCCTTTCTCATACAGCCTTTGCATTTTTCCTTTCTTCTGCCTATAATCCTCTGCCTCATATTTTTACAAAGCCACTTCTTTGTTGCCATTCCAGTCCAAGCTCAAATGTCTCCTTCACAAATAAATCTACTCTGAACTCTCAATCTAAAGCAGCTCCTAATTCATTCTCATTTAATTCAATAACATATTTTTTCTTCATGTTTGAGAGCAAGGACATCATCTCTCTTACTAGCTACTGTATCCTGAAAGTCTAAAATACTTTGGTCACATAGTAGAAATTCAACAGATATTTGTTGATTAGTTACATATCTTTGCCTTAGTTGAACACCACTGTTCCTTATTTTGCTTATTTTTATTGGCATTGTTTTATTTTCTTTTGTTTTTTCAAGTCACACTAAGACAGTTAGACTCGTTTAAAAAATTTTTGTTTTCCTCTCTGGCCAAGATACCTGGACCTGCTATATAATCTGAAATATGGAATGTGTAAATAATTGAGAAGAATGTTCATATATATATATATATATATACACACATACACACACACACACACACACACACACACAGAGAGACATTATGTATACTCCAAATGCAGCTGCTTTAAAAAAAAAACTGTTTCAAAGATTTTCTCCTTTCATTGAGAACATGGTTTTGCTACCATAAAAATGGATGCCACATTGAGTTGGTGATTTTATGTCTATGTGGAGATCCATTCTATCCCAAACTCAATTGTCCCTGTTAGGCCTAAATTTTTTTTAGACTTCTGGGTTTTTCCCAAGATTAGGACCTTTGACTAAAATTAATCATATTAATATGTGATGACAAATTACAAACACCAACATGAGATGAGTAACAACTTTTAGCAAACTTTGGATGGCTGGATAGCAGAATTATTTTACCCTAACTGTAGTCCAAGTTCGGCATTGTAACTATTGGTTTGACCTAATGAAAGTAGATTCTCTTCATTGTAGCTCACTTTTTCTTTAACTTTTTCTAACTATATTTTATAAGTAAATATGAGATTTGAACCAAGGTTACCAACTGAAAGTTACCAGCTCATATTTTTACATTATGGAGGGGAAAACAGTGATGTTGTAATCCACTCACTACCCCCTGCAATCATCTCATGCCAAATTAGGGTGGCACACACATCAAGAACTTGACATATATTACCTTTAATTTGAATATTGTAAGGACTGTTACTTGACATATGCTTATAAAATATCTAAAGTTAAAAATCATGACTAATGAGGGCTAGCATTGATGGAATGCAGAGAGAAAGTACTGCATTGGGAATGATTTGTATTTTAATCATGGGCCGGACAAAGTTGCATTTCAGTTTCTTTCCATCACATGTCATATGTCACATCAGTAGGACATATGTGAACCTAACAAAAATAACCAGCTATGAGCTATCTTATAAAAGGATGCTACTAAAGAGGGCTTCCTGCCAGGTGTAACTTGCCTTCATCTGGGATGCTAGAGATATCCTGCCTCATCATCTCCAGAAAAATGTAACTGTATTTCTCAAGCGGAAGAATCTCAGAGAAACCCACAAATATACCAAAGGAAAGAAAGAATTAGCATTTGGATACTGACCACGCCCAGGTACTCCAATGGTTTTAAGTCTGAAGGAAAAAAAAAATGATTGTGATTGTAACAATTTTATCTGGAAACTTTAATGGAAGGAAAGATTTAATTGGAATTTAGAAAACTTGAGCAATCTCAAAAGTCATAAATGGATACTGCCTCCTACCTGTCTATCCCAGGCAATAAACCTCACCTATCAGATGTCACCAGAGGTGACAGAGACAAAATGTTGGAGTGGAAAGCAAAATGGAGTAGTAGCCAGAGGACTGGCTCTGTAACCTTGGACAAATCACTTAGCCTCTCTAAGCCTCAGGTTTTTCACCTGTTAAAATGAAGAGGGTGGATCAATGAAAGAGTCTTTTCATGTCTGAAATTATAAATGCCTATAAAATTAATAGGAGGTAGATGTAACTTAATCTAAATGAAAGAAATTTCTAAATTTTAAGGCATTCTGTGAAATGCTGATTCTTTATTTCAAGTTTTATGGGAGATGTAAACTAAGCTTTTTATAAAGACAGCATTAACTGGTAAAAAGCTACAGTATTGAAGTCATTCACAACCAGCGTCTAGTTTTACAATCGCTAAGAAATGAGGAAGTCATTGCAGTAGCATTCACATGTATTTTGCATTGTGCCCCCTCAATGACCATCTCTCTCTTTTCCAGATGATCTGGTAGGAGGCATGATTTGAACTTGCATGGCATATCTGAGCAGTGACGGAGAGAATGTATGCCTTTGCATAGATTTTTTTTTCATCCTTATCCTTTGTCATGTTTCCTTTTCATTGTCCTTTATGAGTTTCAGCATTGCTGCACTCCTACACAGTACAAAGCGGGAAATTGCAGGGAGCTTATGTTTGAAGCAGGTTCACTACATGTACACCCTTTTCTCTCTGCTTTTTTCTTCTCTGGGCATGTGTTGGGAGCATGTAAATGGGAACATGCACTAATAAAAATTCTCACTACAGTTTGTTCTCTGTGACTGTGACACTGGCTCTACTCCCTTATGCACTGGAGTACATACTGGAAGTCAGAAACCAAAAGGAGAGAAAAAAACGATAAAATGAAAGATCAAATATTAAGTGAAAAAACAGGATACAAACCAATGTTAACAGTATGAATCTAATCTTTAAATGAAGAAGACAATCTGTATATACACATATGATATTAAGAAATATATATTTAGTGTTCATCCTGTTTCCTGACATGCAGCTCCTAAAATCCTTGGAATCTTCGGAGTGGTGAGTGACTTTTGTTTGCTGAAGAAATGACTGGTGTCTGGGGGTCCACAGATAGCCTCAGGATGGGGGCTAGTAACCAGAAAGACCAAGACAGTCTTAAAAGATTAATTTCTAGCCCCACTTCCCAATCTTTAGGAAGGGAAGAGAGGCTAAAAGTTAAAATGATCACCAATAGCCAGTGGTATAATTAATCATACCTGCATAATAAAGCCTCTATAAAAACCCAAAAGGACAGTGTCTAGGGAGCTTCCTGATTGCTGAACATGTGGATGTTCCTGGAGGGTGCAGAGAAAGCATGGAAGTTCTTCACTTCTCACATGCCTTGCCCTGTGCATCTCTACCACCTGGCTGTTTATCTGTATCCTTTCTAATATCCTTTACAATAAACTGGTAGATGTAAGTAATGTGTTTCTCTGAATTCTGTGAGCTGCTCTTGCAGATTAATCAAACTTGAGGAGGAGCTCTTAGCAGTCTTGGTCAGTCAGAGATATAGGTGACAACCTACTACTTGCACCTGACATCTAAAGTGGGCGGAAGTCTTATGGGACTGAGCCCTCAACCTGTGGAATCTGACTGATGCTATCTCCAGGTAGCCTGTGTCCCAATTAAGTTGAATTAGAGGAAACCTAGTTGGTGTCTACTGTAGAATCCCTTTGCTGGCGGGGAGAATTCCATATACGTTTTGCTGACCCTGAAGCATTCCATGCTGTGTTGAATGACTGTGCAGGAGAGAAAGGAAAACACACTTTGGATTTTTTCCCTATATCTCTAATAGTATTTTTAACAAACACTGTAAGGAAATATACACTATGTTTGTGCTCATCTGCAATATTTACATGTTCTATAATGAAACTGTATTAATTTACCCTACAAAAACTGTAGATGTTTTCTTTTTCAATAAAGAACTCCTTTAAAATAAAATAAAAGTAAACCAATAAAATAATAAAGCAATAAAGAAGGATTTCCTTTAACAAAGGATAAAATGTTACCTTTATAGAAGGAGGGAACTGGAAACATACGCACCCTTTGGAAAGGAAATGCAAACTAATAATATTACCTGCCACATATAGTTTTCTTACTGTGTGCTAGGATCTGTCTGAAACCCTTTATGCATTAAGAAGGAAACAACCCACAATATTAATTTTGGCTATTATACTGTTTTACCATGCTTCTTCAACAATTCCTTTATCTTATTTTTTCCTCAGCTTCCCTTTCTAGAAAATGAGAATAAAAACAGTGTTCTCTGTTTTTCTCTCTCCACTACCTGTTATATAGACATGTTATTGTGCTCATTAAGATTCTATAAAATACTTCAGAGACTCTGAAATGTATTTTAACATTTCAGGAATAAAAACTTTCAACATAGTATTACTACAGACTCTATAAAACATTAGCCATTCTTTTAGATTATACTTTCTTCCCCAAATAAACAATCGTTTGATCTTTTTTTTTAAATACTGCACTCTTCAAGTGAATTGAGCCAGATATATTGCATTCTCTTGATACACTTATTCAAGTTCTATTCCATACTATAACTGAAAAATGGGCTATTTCCCAGTAGACAATAATAATAAAAATGGTCCATCCTCAAATAACAAGTGCATTCAGATACCAGACAATATTGGGTTTTAAGGGAAACCCAGTTAAGGCTTTTATGAATATAAAATTTCTGACTTCCTTATATTGAATGTAGTTATGGCTGTTTAAATGGCCACAGTAAACATTATTAATAACACACACACATACTATTGTTTCCTTGGCACTGGGTTAATATGTGTCACTCTCTAGGCTTAGAGGAAAACATTTAATAAGAAAAAGTGAACAACAGCAGCTTTATTCTTCTGAATGAGCAAGCTGTTTATTAGCAAGATTCAGGTTCAGTTGGAGCCCTAGTTTTCCGCTAGCAACTTGAATTTCTGTCACATTCTGTCTATGAATACATGAGATATTATTCATTCATTAAGGTGCAACTATAAAGTCGCCTAACTAACTTTGTTAGTTTGACCGTCTCTAAATTATAAGGATTACATTTACTTCCTTTGGTGAACTGTTCTTGAGATGTAAATGAACTCTGACACCTATGTCTGGCTTTCTTTGTGAAAACAATGCAAGCTCAGCTACTTTTCCATTCTGCCCCAGTTCACATGGACACAAACTTCCTTGGGGTGGAGACTGGGATTCAGTGGAGCTATAAACTGAAAGGGCTCCTGGTTTAGGGTCAATATAATACCCTGCCAGCCAATCCAACCCAGGTAAATAGCATTCTGAACCTCCTTATTTTCTATCCAATAAGGTAGGATGCTCACTAAAGGATCCCCTCCCAATCACTCAGCAACACAAGGAGATGAGATGGCCAGGTGAATAAAGAAGGTTATCTTTGATTGAAGAAACCTACGTACACATGCTTGCCTCCTTCATCCCAACCTACCCTTCCTATAATGTTGCATGCCCTCACACTGTCCTTCACTGTCCACTGTAAGCCTCTTTCTGGGCATACCCTTCTCCTTTGGGCCTCTTTCCAGTCCTTACCTTACTCTATGTTCTAGATCATTCCTTCTTTTTTCTCTTCTGTTTTTTTGTTTGTTTGTTTGTTTCATGGAGATAATCTGATGGACAATGCCAGCTATCCCTTCACCTGGACTATCTCCAAGATGTATTTCTCTTTTCCAAGGGTCTTCCATTTCTCAGAGGAGTAATGCTAATTACAGTTGTTATAGATGTTTATGGTACACTAGCAAGCTTCAAAATCCACAACTCAGGAAGATACCTACTTGTTATATGCACAGAGTAAGTATTACTGGGGTCTCTTATTCATTTTCTCTGAATCTCTGAATAGATCCTCTTCTTTTTGCAGGGTTTTGCCTTCTTCAATTGTAAAATGGTGTTCATAAGCTCCAACCCCAAGTTGAAAAGTAATTATCAGGGAAGAGCTGGAAATTATCAGAGAACATCTAGACTAGAATGGCAAATAGGTTTCATCCCAAGGGTCAGCTTTGTTTTATTGATACTGGAAGTCTGCTTTGTAAAGTTAAAAATAATTCTGAGGCCTTGTCTATGGTCAATAGTAAAGAATGTTATGATTGGTTAGCTCTCTCTACTACTGGTGTGAAACAGGATGTGGCAGCCTGTGTGTCAGTTACGTTTTGTGTTTTTTTCTTTTCGTTTTATACATAGATATCTCAATTAATGATCTTTCTCTCTACATGACAAGACACAAGCATGATTGGAGATTTGAACAATTTATTGCTTAGAGATGGTAGCACCAGACAAGACATATGTTCTACTTCTGTCTTCCTAAAAAAGTTGTGTTTCCAGGAACTTCAGAATTTATAGCAGTGTCCCCTTGTACGGCAAATGTTACTCCTAGGCAGTGTTGGAGATGGCTTGAAACAGTACCTAAAAGCCCTATTTATGTAATTGTCGCTACTAAAGTCACTTTTTTTTCCAATAAAGGTAGTAAATATAATAAAACATAGCTGTGTTCCATGAGCAACAGGACATGGGAAGTTCTCATTAGTCACCAGTGTTGACATTGGTGGTAGTATCAGATTAGCTCCCATTATCTGTTAGGAGGCAAGGCTGGACCATTAATAGAATAGTATATTTTTTGAAGAATAAAATAAAATAGAAGGATTACAGTTTGGACAAGTCCAGGAAGTATAGATCCTGATGCATAAGAGCTGGGATAAGAATTCCAGGTACCAGAGACACTAAGCTACAAAATGGGAAAGTAAAAAACCCCAATGTCAAATGTTTTCACCTCCACAGGTTGTTTGGAAACAACCCTCTATGTAGAGAGTGTGTGTGTGTGTGTGTGTGTGTGTGTGTGTGTGTGTGTGTGACAGAGAGAGAGAGAGAAAGAGAGAGAAAGAGAGAAAGAAAGAGAGAGAGAGAGAGACATTTGGTTGAAAGGTAGGCAGTATTCAAACCTAACAGAGCTGCTCATCTAGATTATCCAGTATTAGCCACAACTTCTACCATACTTGGTTGGGTTTAGAATCAATCTGGTTCATAATATCTGGCAGCTGTGTCTTTGGTGTACAGCCGCAAGGGGTTAGGGATGCTTAAAAAGTCATAAGCATGTTAACAATGGTTAGAGGCAGTGCTGAGGAGAACAACGATCAAAAGGCAGATTTCTCCCACCTTCATAGAAAACACAGTCAATTGCAGCTTCTGGGCTGCACTGTCTGAAGCTAGATAAGCCCAGATTCCTGTTTCTAGGGCAGTGATACCAAAGGCAGCAGCACTTACTCGTCCAGATGACTTTTCTCTTTCATTATATAATTAAACTGGAAACTTGCTCTTAAAGATTAAAATTATAATTTAGGTCTAGGCCTCATAGTGGAATAAATTTTTTCCTGCCCTACTTACCCTATACTAGGACACTAATTAAGAATCTAGGATTTAGAATTAGTCAGGCTTCAGTTTGGGGAGGATATGTGAGTTATTTTAATTTTTTTGTCTCAATTTCTTCATTTTTCCCTATGAACCTGGATATCTCCTGGTGTGCTTCATCTTAGTAATTGCCACCATCATATAACTAACCAGTTGCTCAAATCAGAAATCTCGGGGTATGTACTAGCTCAGGATGCCATAACAAAATACCATGGACTGGATGGCTTAAACAACAGGAAATTTATTTCTCTCAGTTGTGACAGCTGGAAGTCTGAAATCAAGGTACTGGCAGCTTTGATTCTGCTAAGGCCTCTCTCCTTGACTTGCAGATGACCGCCTTCTCTCTGGGTCTGAAATGTGGCCATTTTCTTAGAGTGTAAGAATTCCTAGCGTCGACATTGCAGCTCTGACTTGGATAGACAGAGCAGTGTGCAGAGGCTTGCATCATGAATTTTAGTGCCAGAACGACTGCAAGAACAAATCAGGAATCCCAAGAGGACCCACAGACCCTCTGAAGGAAAGGGATTGCTCCTGCAGGACCCAAGAGACACCCCAAATACTGTGCTGGTGTTCATGGCTGAGACACCCATAGATGGTTCACATCACAGGACACTGTGCAGACAACCCCAGTACCAACCTGGAGCCTGGTAGACTTGCTGGGTGGCTAGACCCAGAAGAGAGATAACAATCACTGCAGCTTGGCTCAGGAAGCCACATCCATAGGAAAAGGGGGAGAGTACTACATCAAGGGAACACCCCATGGGACAAAAGAATATGAACAACAGCCTTCAGCCCTAGACCTTCCCTCTGAAAGAGCCTACACAAATGAGAAGGAACCAGAAAACCATCTGGCAATATAACAAAACAAGGCTCTTTAACACTCCTCAAAAATCACAGTAGCTCACCAGCAATGGATCCATGCCAAGAAGAAATCCCTAATTTACCTGAAAAAGAATTCAGGAGGTTAGTTATTAAGCAAATCAGGGATGCACTAGAGAAAGGCAAAGCATAATGCAAGGAAATCCAAAAAATGATACAATAACTGAGCATAAAGAAAAAACAACCAAAACTTCAGGAAACATTGGACACACTTATAGAAATGCAAAATGCTCTGGAAAGTCTCAGGAATAGAATCGAACAAGTAGAATAAAGAAATTCAGAGCTTGAAGACAAGATCTTCAAATTAACCCAATCCAACAAGGACAAGGAAAAAAAGAACAAGAAAATATGAACAAAGCCTCCAACAAGTCTGGGATTATGTTAAACCACCAAACCTAAGAATAATTGGTGTTCATGAGGAAGAAGAGAAATATAAAAGTTGGGAAAACATACTTGGGGAAGTAATCAAGGAAAACTTCCCTGGCCTTGCCAGAGACCTAGACATCCAAATATAAGAAGCACAAAGAACACCTGGGAAATTCATCCCAAAAACATCATCACCTAGGCACATTGTCATCACGTTATCCAAAGTTAAGATAAAGGAAATAATCTTAAGAGCTGTGAGACAAAACCACTAGGTAACCTATAAAGGAAAACCTACCCAGCAGATTAATGGCAGATTTCTCAGCAGAAACCCTACAAGCTGGAAGATATTGGGAGCCTAACTTCAGCCTCCTCAAATAAAACAATTATTAGCCAAGAATTTTGTATCCAGTGAAACTAAGCATCATATATGAAGGAAAGATAGAGTCTTTTTCAGACAAACAAACGCTGAGAGAATTTGCCACTACCAAGCCACCACTACAACAACTGCTAAAAGGAGCTCTAAATCTTGAAAAAAATCCTGGAATCACTTCAGAACATAACCCCTTTAAAGCATAAATCACCCAAGACTTGTAATACAAAAATAAAATTTAGAAAGCAAAAACAAAAACAAAAAAAACAAGGTACACAGGCAACAAATAGCATGATGAATGGAATGGTACCCCACATCTCAATACTAACATTGAATGTAAATGACCTAAATTCTCCACATAAAAGATACAAAACTGCAGACTCGATGAGAACTCACCAACCAACTATCTGCTGCCTTCAGGAGACTCACCTAACACATAAGGACTCACATTAACTTAAAGTAAAGAGGTGGAAAAAGGCATTTCATGCATGTGCAAACCAAAATTGAGCAGGGCTAGCTATTTTTATATCCGACAAAACCAACTTTAAAGCAACAGCAGTTAAAAGAGACAAAGAGGGATGGACATTATACAGTGGTAAAAGGCCTTGTCCAATACAAAAATATCACAATCCTAAACATATATGCACCTAAGACTAGAGCTCCCAAATTTATGAAACTATTACTAATAGACCTAAGAAATGAGATAGACAGCAACATAATAATAGTGGGGAACTTCAGTGCTCAACTGACAGCATGAGGCAGGTCACCAAGACAGAAAGTCAACAAAGAAACACTGGATTTAAATTAGACCTTGTTACAAATGGACTTAACGGATATATACAGAACATTTCATCCAACAACCACAGAATATACATTCTATTCATGGAAATTTCTCCAAGACAGATCATATGATATGCCGCAAAATGAGTGTCAATAACTTTAAGAAAATTGAAATTATTTCAGGCACTCTCTTGGACCACAGTGGAATAAAACTAGAAATAAACTCCAAAAGGAATCTTCAAAACCATGCAAATACATAGAAATTAAATAACCTGCTCCTGAATGATCACTGGGTCAAAAACAAAATCAAGATGGAAATTAAAAAATTATTTGAACTGAATGATGATAATGACAAAACCTATCAAAACCTCTAGGATATAGCAAAGGCTGTGCTAAGAGGAAAGTTCATAGCCCTAAATGCCTACATCAAAAAGGCTATAAGAGCACAAACTGACATTTTAAGGTCACACCTCAAGGAACTAGATAAACAGGAACAAACCAAACCCAAACCCAGCAGAAGAAAGAAAATAACCAAGATCAGAGCAGAACTAAATGAAACTGAAACAAACAAACAAAAAACAAATAAATGAAACACAAAGCTAGTTCTTTAAAAAGATAAATAAAATTGATAGACCATTAGCAAGATTAACTCAGAAAAGAAGAGAGAAAAGCCACATAACCTCATTAAGAAACGAAACAGGAGATATTACAATTGACACCACTGAAATACAAAAGGTCATTCAACATTACTATGAACACCTTTACTCACAGAAACTAGAAAACCTACAAGAGATGGATAAACTCCTGGAAAAATATAACCCTCCTAGCTTAAATCAGGAAGAATTAGATACCCTAAACAGACCATTAACAAGCAGCGAGATTGAAATGGTAATTTTAAAACTGCCAACAAAAAAAGAGTCCAGGACCAGACAGATTCACAGCAGAATTCTACCAGACACTCAAGGAAGAATTGGTACCAAACATTTTGACACTATTCCATAAGACAGAGAAAGAGGGAACCCTCCCTCATTCATTCTATGAAGCCAGCATCCCCCTAATACCAAAACCAGAAAAGGATATAACCAAAAAAAGAAAACTACAGACCAATATTCCTAATGAATATAGATGCTAAAATCCTTAACAAAGTACTAGCTAACAAAATCCAACAACATATCAAAAAGATAATCCACCACAATCAAGTAAGTTTCACACCAGGGATGCAGGGATGGCTTAACATACACAAGTCAATAAATGTGATACACCTCATAAACAGAATTAAAGACAAAAATCACATGATCATCTCAATAGATGCAGAAAAAGCATTAGACAAAATCCAGCATCCATTTAGGATTAAAACTCTCAACAAAATCAGCATACAAGGGACATACCTCAATGTAATAAAAGTCATCTATGACAAAATCACAGCCAATATAATACTGAATGGGGAAAAGTTGAAAGCATTCCCTCTGAAAACTGGAACAAGACAAGGATGCCCACTCTCACCACTCATCTTCAACATAGTACTGGAAGTCCTAGCCAGAGCAATCAGATAAGAGAAAGAAAGAAAGGGCATCCAAATCAGTAAAGAGGAAGTCAAACTGTCTCTGTTTGCTAATGAGATGATCGTTTACCTTGAAAACCCTAAACACTCTCCAGAAAGCTCCTAGAACTGAAGAAATAATTCAGCAAAGTTTCCAGATACAAGATGAATGTACACAAATCAGTAGCTCCTCTGTATACCAACAGCGACCAAGTGGAGAAACAAATCAAGAACTCAACCCTTTTTATAATAGCTGCAAAATAATAAATAAATAAAATGCTTAGGAATATACCTAACCATGGAGGCAAAAGACCTCTACAAGGAAAACTATAAAACACTGCTGAAAGAAATCATAGATGACACAAACAAATGGAAACACATCCCATGCTCATGGATGGGTAGTATCAATATTGTGAAAATGACCATAATGCCAAAAGCAGCCTGCAAATTCATTGTAATCCCCATCAAAATACCACCATTTTTCTTCACAGAATTAGAAAAAAAATTCTAAAATTCATATGGAACCAAATAAAAGCCCACATAGCCAAAGCAAGACTAAGCAAAAGGAACAAATTTGGAGGCATCACACTACCTGATTTCAAACTATACTATAAGGCCATAGTCACCAAAATGGCATGGTACTGATATAAAAACAGGCACATAGACCAATGGAACAGAATAGAGAACCCAGAAATAAACCCAAATACTTATAGCCAACTGATCTTCAACAAAGCAAACAAAAACATAAAGTAGGGACAGGACATCTTTTTCAACAAATTATGCTGGGATAATTGGCTAGCCACATGTAGGAGAATAAAACTGGATCCTCATCTCTCACTTATACAAAAATCAATGCAAAATGGATTAAGGACTTAAATCTAAGACCTGAAACTATAAAAATGATCGAAGATAACATTGGAAGAACCCTTCTAGACACTGGGTTAGGCAAGGATTTCATGACCAAGAACCCAAAAGCAAATGCAATAAAAACAGAAATAAATAGCTGGGACTTCATTAAACTGAAGAGCTTTTGCACAGCAAAAGAAAGTCATCAGAGTAAACAGACAACCCACAGAGTGGGAGAAAATCTTCACAATCTATCCATCTGACAAAGGACAAATATCCAGAATCTACAACAAACTCAAATCAGTAAGAAAAAAAGAAACAATCCCATCAAAAAGTGTGCTAAGACATGAATAGATAATTCTCAAAAGAAGATACACAAATGGCCAACAAACATATTTAAAAATGCTCAACATCACTAATGATCAGGGAAATGCAAATCAAAACCACTGTGTAATACCACCTTACTCCTGCAAGAATGGCCATAATAAAAAAATCAAAAAAACAGTAGATGTTGGTGTGGATTTGGTGATCAGGGAACATTTCTCCACTGGTGGTAGGACTGTAAACTAGTACAACCACTATGGAAAACAGTGTGGAGATTCCTTAGAGAACTAAATGTAGAACTGCCATTTGATCCAGCAATCCCCCTACCAGGTATCTACCCAGAGAAAAACAAGTTGTTATATGAAAAAGATACATGCACATGCATGTTTATAGCAGCACAACACACAATTGAAAAATCGTGAAACCAATCCAGATGCCCATCAATCAAGAAGTGGATAAAGAAACTGGTATATATATATTATGGAATACTACTCAGCCATAAAAAGGAATGAATTAACGGCATTTGCAGTGATCTGGATGAGATTGGAGACTCTTATTCCAAGTGAAGTAACACAGGAATGGAAAACCAAATATCATATATTCTCACTGATATGTGAGAGCTAACCTGTGAGAATGCAAAGGCATAAAAATGATACAATGGATTATGGGGACTTGGGGGGAAGGTTGGAAGGGGAGTAAGGGATAAAGGGCTACAAATATGGGGCAGTGTATACTGCTCAGGTGATGGGTGCACCAAAATCTCACAAATCACCACTAAAGAACTTACTCATGTAACCAAATACCACCTGTACCCCAATAACCTATGAAAAATTTTTAAAAAAGAATTTCTAGTATCTCTTTTCTTATAAGGATACCAGTTTTATTGGATTAGAGCCCCACCCTTATGGCCTCGTTTAATATTAATTACCTCCTTAAAGGCCTTATCTCAAAATACAGTCACATTGGGGGTGAAAGCTTCAGCCTATAAATTTGGGAGAGAGCACAATTCAGTCCATAGTTGGGTAATTATTAACACTCATCCTTCAAAGTTAATGTATGAACAAGAACTCTTTCTTATTACGAACAAAATACCTCTTGAATCAAACAAATTCACTCCAAATCTACCACAGCTAGCTCATTTGAGCTGTCAGGATCCCCTATTGTCTGAATAAATACAATCATCTCCTAACTGGTCTCCTTTCATCCACTCTCTTCTTGCTCTCTAATAGTTTCTTCAATCAGCCAGAGTAATCACTTCAAAACACACATTTTAAAAGGTGGTCCTCCTTTTTAAAACAATTTATCTGCCTCTCATGGCTTAAAATTTTTAGCACACAGATCATATGAGCTAGCCCTTCCCTAACTCTCTAGCCTCTGTGTACATCATGCTCATGCTTATTCTTTTTGCTCCTGCCATACTGGCCTACTTTCAGAGTTTTCCAAAAGCGACACGCTCTCTTACGTCCAAGCTTTTGCACATGCTATTTGCCTATTCCCACTCACTCTCTAAGGGGAGCCTTCCTTGATCTTCACAACTAAGGCAATCCCCCTAATTAGACATTGTTGTAACCATTTTTAAGACATCACAGTTGCAATTTTAATTTATTTATAAAATTATTTTATTATTGTTTGCTTTTTCCACAAGACTGTAAGCCCCTCTAAAGTATTCTGAGAGGATTGAATGAGATAATGAATGCAATATACTTTATTCAGAGCCTGGCACTTAGTAAGTCTAAATTGATTTTGGCTTTTATTATTATAATCGGGGTGGGCCAATTCTTAGTCATTGCATATTTCATTGGCTGAGCTTAGTTTTCAACCCTAGATTCATCGCTTGGTTTTTATATTTTTTGAAATACTACAGTGTCTAGTTCACAGTTAGCTCTTGATAATTGTTTGCTAGTACTGTTATTATTATGCATTTTCTGATTCTCTTCTAGGTAGAGTTCTGTCTTTGCCACTTGCTAGCTCTGTGACCTTGGGAAATTGGCCTAAGTTCTGTAATGATTATCTAATGATGAGATGACTTCAACCAGCTGCTATCTAAATTAGCCAATTACAATTATTTGGAGAAAATGGGTACTACAATATTGTACTGGTTCATTTCACACTGCTATAAAGGACTGCCTAAGACTGGGTAATTTATAAAGGAAAGAAATTTAATTGACTCCCAGTTCCACATGGCTGGGGAGGCCTCAGGAAACTTACAATCATGGCAGAAAGGGAAGCAAACATGTCCTTCTTTCATGTGATGGCAGGAAGAAGTGCCCAGCAAAAGGGGGAAAAGCCCCTTATAAAAGCACCAGATCTCATGAGAACTCATTCACTATCAGGAGAATGGCAGCATGGGGGTAACCACCCACATGATTCAATTACCTCCCACCCATCCCTCCCCCGACCATGGGAATTATGGGAACTACAATTCAAGATGAGATTTGGGTGCGGACATGGCCAAATGGAATCAGATATATTATTTTCCTTCCATCATACTATAAGCAGAAGATTCATTATTTCCTTATTTGTAATTCTGGAAATCAAAATGTGTCTTAAAAATATATTTTATTTTTAGCTCCCACAAATAAATAAGAACATGTGATGTTTGTCTTTCTGTGCCTGGCTTATTTCACTTAACATAATGATCTCCAGTTTCATCCATGTTGTTGCAAATGATTGAATCTCATTTTAAACAATGTAATTGGATTGTTTGTAACTCCATGGATAGATGCTTGTGGGAGGGATACCCCATTCTCCATGACGTGCTTATTTCACATTGCATGCCCGTATCAAAACATCTCATGTACCCCATAAATATATATATACAGCTACTATATACCCACAAAAATGTAAATAGTAATAATAATAAAAGAAAGAGAAAAAATATATTTTATACTCAAATAAACCCAACTATTGCCTTCACTACAAGAGAGCTGATTTCAGATTCACTTTGGGAGTCAACATAATTCTATTCTCTTCAAGTGCCAGGAGACTATTCATTAACATACATGTCCTCCAGTGATGTGGCTAGAAGGAGTGCTAACATGAGCTGCTTATTCCCTGGTGGGAGTACTCAGGCCTAAATGCATTCACCTCCATTCCCAGCTTGCCTTTGTCTTTTCTTTGGTTGACAGCTGGGCCTTCAACACCGACTGCAGATGGAGATGCTTTAAGATAAGAATATACAAAAAAATCCAAATTTCAAAAACATCAATTTGGGAGTGAATATTCTCATTACTGGGTTCTGTCTTGACAAAATGATTAACCATAGGATTAATTTAAACAGTGATCTCTCCCAGTGAATTGAAGTGTTCATTCACACATCATTAACTGAAAGGGAGGACTTGGAGAAAAGGATAGCCAGCTGAGAGGCAAGAGCAAAATCACTTCAGTTGCAGCATTAGGAACCATGTTATGACAAAACAATTGTAAATAAAAAGTAAGCAACTCTGAAATTAACGTATTTATTAGCTCTAAAGTTAATTTATTATTGAAGAAAATAATATTTTTTATAAATGTAGTGCAGCCTATGTGTATAGTGTTTATAAAGTCTGCAGTAATGTACAGTAATGTCCTAGTCGTCCACATTCACTCACTGCTCACTCATTGATTCACCCAGAGAAACTTCCTGTCCTGCCAGCTCCATTCATAGCACGTGTCTTACACAGGTTTACTACTTTTTATCTTTATATATATATTGTTGAGACAGGGTCTCACTCTGTTACCCAGCCTCCCAAGTATCTAGGACTACAAGCATGTGACACCATGCCTGGCTAATGTTTTAATTTTTGTGCGTGTGTTTAGAGATGGGAGTCTTTCTATGTTGCCCAGGCTGCTCTTCCACTCTTGGCCTCAAGCAGTCCTTGTGCCTCAGTCTCCCAAAATGCTGGGATTACAGGCCTGAGCCACTGTGCCTGGCCTTATACCATCTTTTTACAGTACTTTTTCCATGTTTAGATATGTTTTGATACACAATTTTAGAATTGCCTCCAGTATTTAGTAAAATCACATGCTATACAGCTTTGTAGCCTAGGAGCCATAGGCTACAACATGTAGCCTAGATGTGCAGTAGACAATACCATCTATGTTTATGCAATAAACTCTATGATGTTCCCACAACAATGAAATTTCTTAGAATGTATATCCATTGTTAAATGATGCATTACTATGAGTATTGTTAATATCAAATACTAGCTTTCTGAATATGGCCAGAGGCACTCCACAAGTTAAATGCAATATGTCTATGTAAAACATCTCCAATACAAAAAATACAAATTTCAAAACATCAATTTGGGAGTGATTATTCTCATTATTGGATTCTGTCTTGACAAAATGTTTAACCATAGGATTACTTGAAACAGTGATCTCTCCCAGTAAATTAAACTGTTCATTCACACACCATTCACTGAAAGGGAGGACTTGGCGAAGAGGATAGCCAGCTGAAGGCAAGAGCAAATCACTTAAGTTGCAGCTTTAGGAACTATGTCATAACAAAACAATTGTAAACAAAAAGTAAGCAACTCTGAAATGAGAAGGACATTATCACAGTATAATATTTTTAGAGAATGACATTGTCACAGTATAATATTTTTTTCTTCCATGAAAAAGTCAATTAGTAAAACAAGAGCAAACTGAAAGGTAGTGAAAAAAATATATTCATACTGTCAAACAATGGAACATAAGATATTATGCAGAAGGTCTGTAGAGGAATGGGAAATGATTTATCCATTGGAAAAGAAGATTTAATGATATGAAATGTATGAACAATAGGCAAAACAGAGCAGGCAATAAAGTAGTATGCACAGTAGTGATCTATCCCACACATATATATATATATGTGTGTGTGTGTGTGTGTGTATATATATGTGTGTATATATATATATACATACATATATACACACACAGACACATTTTGTTTAATTTGAAAAAGAGGCACACTAAATCATTAATATATCTGGGTGGTTGGATTGTAACTTTATTTTTTAGTCTTTATTTTTAAAAATTTTCTGCACAAGGAAACCATCTGTTTAATTGTTTCATTTCTGTATCACCTTAAGTGTCTGCCAATTTCTCATTAGGGGTGGAAAAGATAAAATAATAAACATTTATTAGATGCATCCTATGTATCCAGCAAATATACAAATATATCATATATTACTCACACATATATAATACATACATAGACACATGTCTATGTATAATAATACATACAGACACATTATATTACTCATAGACACATACATATTACTCACACTCATACTCATAGACACATACACATTATATTACTCATAGACACATACATATATAATACATACATAGACACATATAATAATACACGGACAATATAATAATACATACATAGACACATACATACACACACACACATATATGTATGAACCACATCTTTCTTGACATGAGTAAAATAAAACATTGTTTCTTAGTCTTTACTCAGTGAATGTTTGACTGTTTGAATTAATATGACCAAGATAGCCTGTTGTCATTGCCAATTTGAAATATTTGTTAAAATTTAAATTCATTTAATCCAACAAATGATCTGATATTGTAACACAAAGAACTGTCTTTTTAACTAAATTGGTAATAATAAATCCAGTCAAACAGGCGAACATTCAGCCTGTCAACCAGCAAATTAAAAATATCCAGATCTATCACATAGCTTGCACTACACAGACCTAAACCTACCACCTAGAACATCGTGTCTCTGAAATAGAGTTTCCACAATAAAAGCCCATCCTTGAATTATTCCAACATCCAGCCACTGTAACTACTGAGTACCTGTTAATCCATACTACTCTGCTCTGGGGCAAAACTAAGCTAAAGACAGGTTTCTTGCACTCGCGGAGCCTGCATGCCAACAACACTTTACTTTTAGAATTTACTGTTATTTGTGAAAAATAGTTTATGTTGCCCCTTCTCTTCATTTGATGCCCTTCCCCCCCTTTTTTTTCTTGTTTCATATTTCTTTCCTCTTTCTTTAACTCTTTTTATTTTATTATTATTGTACTTTAAGTTTTAGGGTACATGTGCACAATGTGCAGGTTAATTACATATGTATACATGTGCCATGCTGGTGTGCTGCACCCATCAACTCGTCATTTAGCATTAGGTATATCTCCTAATGCTATCCCTCCCCTCTCCCCTCACCCCACTACAGTCCCCAGAGTGTGATGTTCCCCTTCCTGTGTCCATGTGTTCTCATTGTTCAATTCCCACCTATGAGTGAGAACATGCAGTATTTGGTTTTTTGTCCTTGTAATAGTTTACTGAGAATGATTTCCAATTTCATCCATGTCCCTACAAAGGACATGAACTCATCATTTTTTATGGCTGCATAGCATTCCATGGTGTATATGTGCCACATTGTCTTAATCCAGTCTATCATTGTTGGACATTTGGGTTGGTTCCAAGTCTTTGCTATTGTGAATAGTGCCACAATAAACATATGTGTGCATGTGTCTTTATAGCAGCATGATTTATAGTCCTTTGGGTATATACCCAGTAATGGCCCTTCCCCCTTTTTATACGCTTAGCTAACACCATAGCACTTAAATATGCCTTTATGGGATGCACGAATTTATGCAATTCTCATTCTTTGAAGCCTTCATTGGTGCTTCCCTGCCTTAAAGAAAAATCTGAATGCCCCCCAGTATGACATATGAGGCCCTTCATATATGCCCTTTACCTGTGACTCAAGGCTTATGTGCCCTTCACCCAGCCTTAAATTTCTTACAGCTTCCCAAATATGCCTCATCATTTTTGTTTGAGTTTTCCTCTTCTTCGTAAGCTATATGTAACCATAATTTCCTAACTCCCTCCTTTTCAATTATGAAAAAATAAAAACAGATTATAGAGAATGTAGTAAATGCCTATGAATATAAAGTCTGAAATTTTTTTTCAAAAAACAGATACTTTATGCTTATTTTGTATTGTTCCTTTCTGACTAGCAATCACTTATATAAATTCCAAGTGTATTTTTATCCAAGTTTTTACACATGTATTATGTGGATTTACGTCCATAAAACTAGTTTTAGAACAATGTTGTGTGATTAAAAATGCATACGAGTGTAACTTGCAACTTTTTTCTGCTCAATAAGTTTTTTTATTTCAATTTCTAAGATAATTAGATATAATTCATTGAGACTCCATGATTCATCTAATCCCCTAATGATGGATATTTTAGATTATTTCCCATTTCTGCTACAATGCTATATTAAGCATCCTTGTACAAATTTTCTTATATAGATTTGTAAAAGATTTTCTAGGAAATCCAGAAGTTAAATGTATATATTCATTTTTACTCCAATTTAAGTTTATTCCATTTGTTTCCCAAGAAATGATAACAATTTATATTTTCACCACTATGTTTAAGTGTTCATCTTTTCCCTCACCTTCTTCTGCATTTGATATTGCAGTCAGATATTTTAATTTTCAAATAACAATAATATGTATATATCAAAATTTATTTCTTCACATGTTGATGAGCATTTGGTAAGTTCTAGTTTTTGCCTCTTATAGATTCAGCTGCTATGAAGATTCAAGAGCAAGTTTTTGCATGGGCATGTTTTCATTTCTCTTCAATAAATACCTAGGAGTAACACTGCTGTGTCAACCCCATGTCCAGAAATATGGAGAAGATGTATTTTTTTCCATTTCTTCCATTATGTACAACTAAAATTTCTGGACATTATGTATAAAACAAACATAAGAAGTTTACAAAAGGTGGAGAGAAGAGGATGGGCCAGCTAGATATCTTGGAGCATAAGGAATAACATGGTGGTGAATACTCTTTTTACTTTATATATCCTGAGCTGAAGACCTGGTAATATGTTAACAGCAACAAACACAAGTAAAAAACCACCCTCCTGCCATCAAAAGTCTGTTCTCTCTAGCCAAAGGCCCAGAAAAGGAGCAACCTAAATGGAAAGCTTTTAGACAATAACTATTCCAGCCAAACACCACAGAGAAAACATGAACTCATTGGTAGTCATGGTCCTACCACTACCAGCATCAGAAAAATTTGACTGGGAAGCCTAGATTTCCATTCTTGCTAGGATGTAACAAGATGCTACAAAATGCCTGGTAAGGTAGCAGAGGGAGTCCATACTGTTATCCCCGTCACTGGTAATGAACCTATCTCATGGTGTTAGCGGAAACCAAGTTGAGAGTTTAAACTTCTACCCGCACTGTGCAGTAATCAAGTAGCCCTCTCTCCCTCACAGAAGTGGTGTCAGGAGAGACCTAGTAAAAAGTCTAAAATTTCACCATTGCCCAGCTTTAACAAGGTTACTCACGCACCACCATGTCAGTGGAGATCGTGTAGAAAGCTGGAATGCCCATCCCTGCTCAGAAGTAATGAGGAGTCCCTCTCCTTGAGTGTCACCACAAACCAAGTAGGGAACCTGGACTTCTACCAGCACCATACAGTAACAACGT
The DNA here is from genome assembly GCF_029281585.2 of Gorilla gorilla gorilla. Classification (NCBI taxonomy): domain Eukaryota; kingdom Metazoa; phylum Chordata; class Mammalia; order Primates; family Hominidae; genus Gorilla; species Gorilla gorilla. The sequence continues at coordinate 134,340,422 of NC_073247.2, forward strand.
AGTGTCCACTTCTATCACGCAGGAGTGTTGTTAGAAAAAAACCAATAAAAGCAACTAAACACAATTTAAATATCATTGGGGTTTCAAAACATAATGCCCAAAGTATCCAGATTTTAATTAAAAATCACCCGTAATATCAAGAATCAGGACTATCGAGATGAATGAAAAAGGTAATTAACATACATCAACACTGAGATAACAGAAATGTTAGATTCATTTGACGAGAACTTTAAAGCAACCCTAATAAAAATGCTTTATTGGGCAATTTAAAAATATGTGTAAAACAAATAAAAAATAAAGTGTCAGCAATGAAATAGAAAATATCAGTAAAAAACATGTAAAAAAGAAACAAATGGAAGTTTTAGACCTGAAAAATGCAACAACTAAAATAGAAAACATCAGTATATGGACTCAACAGAAAAATGGAGGGGACAGGCCTGGAGTGGTGGATCATGCTTGTAATCCTAGCGCTTTGGGAGGCTGAGGCAGGTGGATCATGGGGTCAAGAGATCAACACCATCCTGGCCAACATGGTGAAACCTCGTCTCTACTAAAAATACAAAAATTAGCCGGGCGTGGTGGCATGTGCCTGTAGTCCCAGCTACTCCGGAGGCTGAGGCAGGAGAATCACTTGAACCCGAGAGGCAGAGGTTGCAGTGAGCTGAGATCGCGCCACTGCACTCCAGCCTGGCGACAGAGTGAGACTCTGTCTCAAAAAAATAAAAAAAAATAAAAGGAGGGGACAAAGGAAAGAAAAAAAGAAATGGTAGCTAGAACAATAGCTATCCATCTGAACAACAGATATAAAGTAGACTGAAAAGTAAACAGAGGCTTAGGGACCTATGAACATAAAAAGAAAGAGCTAGCATTTGTGTTATCATAGACTTGTAAGGCGAGGGGAAAGAGGATGAGACTTAAAAAAGTATTCGAAAACAATAATGGCTGAAAACTTGACAAATTTGGTAAGAGACATAAACTTACAAATTTAAGAAGGTAAGCCAACAACAATCAGGATAAACAAATAAACAAAAATACATGACAAGACAGATCATATTAATCTTCTGAAAACAAAGGCAAAGAAAACATCTGAAAAGCAACCAGAGAAAAGTATACCTTAACTATAAGAAATAAATAATACAAATGGCACCAGATTTTTTATTAGAGACAATGGATGCAACCAGGGATGCAAGGCTGGTTCAATTTTCAAAAATTAATCAACCTGCGAACTCTCAGCTAGAGCAATCAAACAAGAGAAAGAAATAAATGGCATCCAAATTGGAAAACCAGAAGTAAAACTAACTCTGTTGGCTGATGATATAATCTTATACTTAGAAAACCCTAAAGATTATTCAAAAAGACTCCTAGATTTGATGAATTCAGTAAAGTCTCAGATCACAAATCAATGTACACCAATCAGTAGCACCACTATACATCAACAATGACCAAGTTGAGAATCAAATTAAAGAACTCAATCCCTTTTACAATAGCTGCAAAAAATAATAAAATACCTAGGGATATAATTAACCAGGAAGGTGAAAATTCTCCAGAATGAGAACTACGAAACACTACTGAAAGAAATCAGATGAAACAAACAAATGAAAATACATCTTATGTTCACGGATTGGAAGAATCAATATCATGAAAATGGCCATACTGCCAAATAAATCTACAGATTCAATACAATTCCTATCAAAATATTAGCATCATTTTTCACAGAAGTAGAAAAAAATCCTAAAATTCATATGGAATCAAAAAAGAGCTCAAATAGCCAAAGCAAACTTAAGCAAAAAAGAACAAATCTGGAGGCATCACATTATCCAACTTCAAATTATACTGCAAGGCTATAGTAACTAAAACCGCATGGTACTGGTATAAAAGTAGACACATAGACCAAGGAAACAGAATGAGAACCCAGAAACAACACCACATACCTATAGCCAACTGATCTTTCAAAAGTTGACAAAAACATACACCGGGGAAAGGACACCCTATTCAATAAATGGTGCTGGTTAAAATGGATAGCCACATAAAGAAGAATTAAACTGGATCCTTATCTCTCACCTTATACAAAAGTCAATGGAAATGGATTAAAGACAGAAATCTAAGATCTGAAGCCATACAATTTCTAGGAAATAACCTTGCAAAAACTCTTCTGGACATTGGTCTAGGCAAGGAATTATGACTAAGACCTCAAAAGCAAATACAACAAAAACAAAAATAAATAAGTGGGACCTATCTCAACTAAAAAGCTTCTGCATAGGAAAAGAATACTCATCAGAGTAAACAGACAACCCAAAGAATGAGTGAAAATATTTACAAACTATGCGTCCAACAAAGAACTAATATCCAGAATCTACAAGGAACTCAAACAAATCAGCAAGAAAAAAAAGACCATCAAAAAGTGGACAAATGATAGGAATAGACATTTCTCAAAAGAAGATACACAAATGGCCAAGAAACGTAAGAAAAATGCTCAACATCACTAATCAGGGAAATGCAAATTAAAACCACAATGAGATACCACCTGATATGGCTTGGATCTGTGTCCCCACCCAAATCTTATACTGAACTGTAATCCTGATATGGTTTGGCTCTGTATCCCCACTCAAATCTCATCTTGTAGCTCCCATAATTCCCATGTGTTATGGGAGGGACCTGGTGGGAGATGATTGAATCATGGGGGCAGGTCTTTCCCATGCTGTTTTTGTGATAGTGAATGGGTCTCATGAGATCTGATGGTTTTAAAAATGGGAGTCTCCCTGCACAAGCTCTCTTTGCCTGCTGCCATCTACGTAAGATGTGACTTGCTCCTCCTTGCCTTCTGCCACGATTGTGAGGCCTCCCCAGCCATGTAGAACTGTAAGTCTAATTAAACCTCATTCTTTTGTAAATTGCCCAGTCTCTGGTATGTCTTTATCAGCAGTGTGAAAACAGACTAATACAAATCACCAATACTGGAGGTGGAGTTTGGTGGGAGATGATTGGATCATGGGGGAGTTTCTAATGGTTTAGCACCATCCGTCTAGTGTTGTTGTCATGATAGAATTCTCACCAGATCTGGTTGTTTTAAAGTGTGTAGCACCTTCCTCTCTCTTTCCTTCTCCTGCTTCAGCCATGTAAGACGTACCTAATTCTCCTTTGCCTTCTGCCATGATTGAACATTTCCTGAGGCCTCCTCAGAAGTCACTATGCTTCCTGTACAGCCTACAGAATTCTAAGCCAATTAAACCTTTTTTCTTAATAAATTACCCAGTCTCAGGTTTTTCTTTATAGCAGCGCAAGAGCAGACTAATACACCACCTTACCCCAGCCAGAATGGCCATTATGAGAAAGTCAAAAAACAATAGATTGGTGTAAATGTCGTGAAAAGGGAACACTTACACACTGCTGGTGAGAATGTAAATTAGTATAACCTCTATGGAAAACAGTATGGAGATTTCTCGAAGAACTAAAAGTGGATCTACCACTCAATCCAGGAGTCCCAGTCTACCCAAAGGAAAAGATGTCATTATGTTAAAAAGACTTCTGAACACATATATTTATCACAGCACAATTCACAATTGCAAACATATGAAAAAAACCTAAGTGCCCATCAACCAACGAGTGGATAAAGAAAATGTGTGTGTATATTATATAAATGTGTGTGTGTGTATGTATAAACATATATATACATATATGTGTATATTTAATGAAATACCATGCAGTCATAGAAAAGAATGAAATAATGTCTTTTGCAGCAACTTGGATGGAGCTGATGGTCATTATTCTAAGGGAGGTAACTTAGGAATAGAAAATCAAACAGCACATATTCTCACATACAAGTGGGAGCTACACTATATGGATATGCAAAGGCCTACAGAGTGGTATAGTGGACATTGGTGATTTAGAAGGACTGGGAGGTTGGGAAGGGGTGAGGGATTAAAAACTACATATTGAGAAAAATGTACCTTACTCACAAGATGGGTACACTAAAATCTTGAACATCATCATTATACAATTCATCCATGTAACGTAAAACCACTTGTACCACTAAAGCTATTTAAATAAAAAAATCAATCTAATCCACCCTATTAACAGGTTAAAGAAGAAAAATGTATGTTATCACATCAATCATTGCAGAAAAAGCATCTGACAAAATTCAGTGCTCATTCATAATGAAAAAAACTCTCAGAAAATAGAAATATAGAGGAAATTCCTCAACTTGATAAAAAAAAAAGGTATGAAAAAACTACAGTTAACATTATGCCTAATGTTGAATAACTAAATGCTTTTCTCCTTCAATTGTGAATGAAGCAAGTGTGTCTACTCTCATCACTTTTACTCCACATAGTGCTGGAAGTTCTAGACATGCAACCAGGAAAGAGAAGGAAACAAAAGGCATGCAGATCGGAAAAGAAAATAATAAAACTTCCCTGTTTGTAGATGTCATGATTGTTTACATAGAAAACACCAATTAACCCATTTTTAAAATACTCCTAGAATAAATACATTCAAACAAGATAAAAGATCAACATACACAAATAAATGTTATTTCTATATGCTAGCAATAAACATGTGGGCGCTAAAATTAAAAACAATATCATTTATAATTATTTTTATAATTTATAATATAGTTTTATTTATAATGGCTTAAAAATGAGAAATACTTAGGTATAAATCTAAGAATACATGTGCATGATTTACATGCTGAAAATATACAATGTTGATGAAAGAAATAAAAGAATATCTAAACAAATGGTAAGGCAAATCGTATTCATTAATTAGAACACTCAAAATAGTAAATGTCTTAATTTTCCCCAGATTGATAAATAAGTGTGATACAATTATAATCAATATCCAAATAAGACAATTCTAAAACTTACATGAAAATTTAAAATAACTAGAATAGCTAAAGGAAATTTTGAAAAAGAACACAGTAGGAGAAAGAAGTCCATCTGATCTTAAATGTTGCTACAGTAGTCAGACTTTGTGGTATTTACAGAGGGATAGGCACATAGATCAATAGAACAGAAAATATCCAGAAATAGATGAAAGCAAATACACCAACTAATTTTTGACAAAGGTGTAAAAGCAATTCAATGGAAAAAGGTTAGCCTTTACAACAAATGGTGCTGAAGTAATTGAACATCCATAGGGAAAATAATTGACTGGTCTCACACCTTGTACAAAACTTAACTTAAAATGAATCAAAACCTAAAATTATAATATAGAACTATAAAACTGGGGGGGAATGGAGAAACTCTTAAGGATCTAGAATTAGACATAGATCTTAGATTTTTTACTGAAAGCATTATACATAAAAGGAACAATTGATAAATTGGATTTTATCAATATTAAAAAATTTGCATTCTGAAATACTCTGTCAGGATGAAAATACAAGCTACAGACTCTGAGTGTACATTAGCAAAACACATATTTGACAAAGGACTGCTATCGAAAATATATAAAGAACTATCAAATCAATAGTAAAAAAAAATTCTATTAGAAAACAAGCCCAAAGAGTTCTGATTTACAGTTCAGCAAGCAGGAAGTCTGGAAGTCACCACTCTATCCTAATAACAAGTGAAGAGGTGAACAAATTGAAAAATCAATGACTCTTCCTGGATCTGTAAGAGAGTTGAGGTCACAGGGCAAACTGATTCCCCAACAATTGGAGAGACTGACAGGTGAATATAGAGAAACACAGTATAGTAGAGCAGAAACCCAGGAGCTGAAAGCTCTGTGGAATCTAGTGACAGGGTAAAAAAAATCTCAACTATAATTCACAAATTGCTAGAGACTCAGTGTGGACATCTCTGAGAACTAAAAACCCTAGGCATATCCAGTCATAATCATAATGGGGACTCACACATTTGTGAGTTTTATTTACTGAAGCTAAATCAAATTTTCATAGTTAATCTGAGAAAAAAATCCCCTTGTACTTCTGGTGGGGGTTGGAGGAGAAGAAACCATTTTAAAATGCACCAAAGCATTCTGTTCTTCTTAACAAGGTCTACTCTCAGAAGAAAGTAGTTAAGCAGAGCCTAACCTACTGGGCCGTTTCAGAGTCCAACTGACCTGCTGGAAAGGAAATATCTAACTCCAGCCTACGCTAGCCATTCTGCCCTACCACTAATGTGGGAAAAGAATGGGAAGCCCTGGTGAATTTCACAGTCCAGGGGCACATGATCATCTAAAGAACTGAGACCTGATCGTACTAATACGGAATGCTTCATCTTTCCCCATACCTTACCACCACATTCCTAAAGACCTATTTACAGTAGTCTTTTTACTTAGCATATAGTGTCTGACTATCAAGAAAAATTACAAGACATACCAAAAGGCAAAAAATACACTTTGAAGAGACAGAGCAAACATCAGAATCTGGCACAGATATAGCAGGGACATTAGAATTATCAGACCAGCAATTTAAAACAATTATGATTAATATGATAAGGGCTCTAATGGGTAAAGTGGGCAGTATGCAAGATCATATGAACAATGTAAGCAGAGAAATGAAAATTCTAGAAAACAAAAAACACTATCAATGAAAAACACTGTGACAGAAAAGAATGTTTTTGATAGGATTATTAGGTGGACTGATGTAACTGAGGAAAAAACCTCTGAGCTTGAAGATATTTCAATAGAAACTCTAAAACTGAATGGCAAAGAGAAAAAAAGGACTGAAAAAAATAGAACACGATATCCAAGAACTGAGGGACAACCACTAAAGATTTAACATACACATAATGAGAATATAAGAAACCAAAGAGAGAGAAAAAGGAATGAAAAAATACTTGGAGCAATAAAGACTGAGAACTTTCCCCCAAATCATTGTCAACCACAGAACCACAGATCCAGGAAGCTCATAGAATATCAAGCAGGATAAATGCAAAAAAAAAAAAAAAAACTACACCTGTGCATATCATCTTGAAACTACAAGAAAATCAAAGACAGGGTAAAAAACTGTGAAAGAAACCAAAGGAAAAAAACAGCTGAACTATGAAGAAGCAAAGATAAGAATAACATCCGTCTTCTCTTCAGAAACCATGCCAGCAAGAAAAGAGTGAAATTAAAAAGTACTGAGAAAAAAAGAACACTGATCTACAATTATGTGCCCAGAAAAAAATATTCTTCAAAAATGAAAGAGGAATATGTGGTTTTCAAAAAATTGAAGAAACGTGTTGCCAGTACACAATCCTTGCCAGAAATATTAAAAGAAACTCATTAGATGGAAAGGAAATTATATAGGTAAGATACTTGCATCCACATAAAAAAGAAAGAGCATCAGAGAAAGAATAGGTACAGCTAAAACAAAAACTTTTATTTATTATATATTATATATAATATATTTTTATTATATTTATATTTTAAATATATGCATTTTTTTTGAGGCAGGGTCTTGCTCTGTCACCCAGGCTGGAGTACAGTGGCAGGATCACAGCTCACTGCAGCCTCAAACTCCTGGACTCAAGTGATCCTCCTGCCTCAGCTTCCAAAGTAGTTGGGGCCACAGGTACACACCACTATACCTGGCTAATTTTTAATTTTTTTTTGTAGAGATGGGGTCTTGCTATGCTGCCCAGGCTAGTCTCAAACCCCTGGGCTCAAGTGATCCTCCTGCCTTGGCCTCCAAAAGTGCTGGGCTAACAGGTGCTATTTTCTTATTCTTAATATAACAGATGAGTCTTGTTCAAAATAATAATAGCAATGATGTATTTAAATATGTATGCTTATGTGTGTGTGGATATATATATATACAGTTATGCATGCTTATGTATGATGATATGTATGATAAAATGGATGGAAGGAGGAAATTTAAAAAAATTATTTTTATTATTATTATACTTTAAGTTTTAGGGTACATGTGCACAATGTGCAGGTTTGTTATATATGTGTACACGTGCCATGGTGGTGTGCCGCACCCATTAACTCGTCATTTAGCATTAGGTATATCTCCTAATGCTATCCCTCCCCCGTCCCCCGACCCCATAACAGTCCCCGGTGTGTGATGTTCCCCTTCCTGTGTCCATGTGTTCTCATTGTTCAATTCCCACCTATGAGTGAGAACATGCGGTGTTTGGTTTTTTGTCCTTGCGATAGTTTGCTGAGAATGATGGTTTCCAGCTTCATCCATGTCCCTACAAAGGACATGAACTCATCATTTTTTATGGCTGCAAAAATTTTTTTTGAGACAGAGTCTCGCTCTGTCCCCCAGGCTGGAGTGCAGTGGTGCGATCTCGGCTCACTGCAAGCTCTGCCTCCCGGGTTCATGCCATTCTCCTGCCTCAGCCTCCCGAGTAGCTGGGACTACAGGCGCCCGCCAACACGCCCGGCTAATTTTTTGTATTTTTAATAGAGACGAGGTTTCACTGTGTTAGCCAGGATGGTCTCTACCTCCTGACCTCATGATCCGCCCGTCTCAGCCTCCCAAAGTGCTGGGATTACAGGCGTGAGCCACCGCGCCCGGCCAAAATTATTTTGATATAAGACACTCACGCTACCTGTAAAGAGGTATAGTATTACTCGAAAGTGGGCTTAGACTACTTGTAAGTGTATATAGTAAATGCTACAGAAACCACTTTAAAAAAAAGAAAAAAGTACAACCAATATTCTAAGAGAGAAGACAAAATGGAATTGTATAAAATGCACAATTAAAACCACAAGAAAATGAATGAAGAAGGGAAACAAAAATAGGACTAAAAAGGGCAACAAATATCAAATAGTAACAAATATGGTAGACATTCATCCAAATGTGTCAATAATCGCTTTGAATGTTAATTGTCCAAATGCACCAATTAAAAGAGATTTTCAGAGTGGATCTAAAAGCCAGACCCATCTATATGTTGTCTGCTAGAAACTCACTTTAAATATAAGACACATTAGATTAAAAGTAAATGGATGGAGAAAAATATACATTGCAAACATTAATCAAAAGAATGTGGGAATAGCTGTATTAATTTCAGAAGACACAGACTTGAGAGCAAGGAAATTATCAACGGTAAAGAAGGGTATTACATGTTGATAAAGGGGCCAATTATCGAAGAAGACATAATTGTCCTTAATGTGTCTGCACCTAACAACAGAGCATCAAAATACATGAGGCAAAAACTGATAGATTTTCAAGAAGAAATAAATAAATCTACTATTATAGTTGGAAACTTCAACACCCCTTTATCTGAAATGAACAGATCTAGTAGTCAGAAAATTAGTAGAGCACAGTTGTACTCAACACCACCACCAACCAACTGGATATAATGGATATCCGTAGCCCACTTCATCCAACAAAAGCAGAATGCACGTTCATGTCAAGCTCCCATTAGACATCCAGCAAGATAGAACTTACATTATGGGCCATCGAATACACCCTAACAAGTTTAAAAGAACAAAAGTCATTCAGTCTCTGTTCTCAAACCACAATGGAATTAAACTAGAAATCAATAACATAAAGATAGCAGGGAAATCCTGAAATACTTGGAGATTAAACAACAAAGTTCTAAATAACACACGGGTCAACGAGCAAATATCAAGAGAAAATGTCTAATGTTTTGAACTAAATGAAAACACAACTTAAAATTTGTGGGATGCAGCAAAAGCAACCCTTAAAGGGAAATTTATAGGACTGAATGCACATATTAGAAAAGAAGATCTAAAAGATCTAAAATCTTAGAAGATCTAAGATCTAAATTTATATAAGCTTCTACCTTAGAAAACTAGCAACAGAAGAGTGAATTATCCAAAGTAAGCAGAAGAAAAGAAATAATTTAAATCACAGCAGAAATCAATACACTTCAAAACAAGAAATTAATAGAGAAAACCAATGGAGCCAAAAGCTGTTTTTTTAAGATAAATAAAATTGTTAGTCCTCTAGCCAATTAAATCTCTTTATTTTTTATAGGTCTATTCAGATTTTCTATTGTTCGTTCCTAGGAAATTTTCCATTTTGTGTAGATTATCTAATTTGTTGGCATATAATTGTTTATAGTATTCCTCTTTCATTCTAGACTTTAATAGTTTAGTCAGCTCTTCTTCTTGGCCTGTCAAGGTAAATGTGTATTAATTTCGCTGATCTTTTCAAAGAACAAACTATTGGTTTCATTGCTTTCATCTAATATTTTTCTATTGTTTATTTAATTAACAATTATACTCTAGAGGTTACATTTTTCTTCCTTTTATTTGCTTTGGGATTATTTTGCTCCTCTTTTCCTAGCGTCTTAAGGTAAAAGATCACATTATTCATTTAGATGTGTCTTCTTTTTTGATGTAGGTGTTTACAGCTATAAATCTTTCTCTAAGCACTACTTTAACTTCATTTCATAACTTCTGGTATGTTTTGTCTTCATTTTCAATTATATTCATCTTAAGTATTTTCTAATTCTCCATGTGATTTTTTTTTCATTTTTCAGTCGTTAATTTTGTGTGTGTGTAGCATTGTTTGCTTTCAATTTTACTTTTTAATTGACAAATATTAATTGTACATATTCATGGGGTAGATAGTGAGGTGTTAATACACATAATGTGTAGTTTTGATGCATTGGTTATTTATGGGTGTACTATTTAATTTCCACATATTTGTGAATTTGTCAAGTGTCCTTTCCTAATTTTACTCCATTGTTGTTAGAGAACATACTTTGTATGATTTAAATCTTTTTAATTTTATTGAGGCTTGTTTTATGACCTAACATATGGTCTATCCTACAGAATATTCCATGTGCATTCAAGAATATGTGTTCTGCTGTTATTGGTCGGAGTGCTGTATGGATGTTTCTTAGGTCTAATTGGCATATAGTGTTCATGTCTGTTTTCTTATTGCTCCCCTGCCTAGATGTTCTATCTGTTATTGAAAATGAGCTATTGTTGGCCAGGCGCAGTGGCTCACGCCTGTAATCCCAGCATTTTGGGAGGCTGAGGCGGGTGGATCACGAGGTCAGGAGATTGAGACCATACTGGCTAACACGGTGAAACTCCGTCTCTACCAAAAACACAAAAAATTAGCCGGGCGTGGTGGCGGGCGCCTGTAGTCCCAGCTACTCGGGAGGCTGAGGCAGGAGAATGGTGTGAACCCGGGAGGCGGAGCTTGCAGTGAGCCGAGATCGCGCCACTGCACTCCAGCCTGGGCAACAGAGCAAGACTCTGTCTCAAAAAAAATAAAAAATAAAATAAAATAAGAAAATGAGTTATTGTTATTGAATTGTCTATTTCTCCCTTGATTTATGTCAACTGTGTCTTTATTTTGAGGTTCTGTTGTTTGGTGTATATTTGTTTAAAACTATTATATCTTCCTGATGCATTGACTTTTTTATTATTATAAAATACCTCTTTTATCTCTAGTAATTTGTTTTAAAGTCTATTTTCTCTGATATTAGTCTAGTTATTTCAGGTTAATTATTGTTGTATGTAATATCTTTTTCCATCCTTTTACTGTCAACCCATTTGTACCTTTGAATCTAAAGTGTCCCATGTAGACAGCATATTTGATTCTTGCTTTTCTTTTTCATCCAGACTGGAAATCTCTACCTTTTGATTGGGCTATTTAATCCATTCACATTTAATGTTATTATAATATCAATATATTTTGAATTACATGTTATGTTACTTTTGTTTTCTCTATGTCTCATGGGTTTTTTTCCTCTTTCTCTATTCTTCCTTATTGATTTCTTTTGCATTTAGCAAATATTGCCTAATGTAACATTTTCATTTCTTCAATTTTTTTTGCTATATTTTTGTATGTTAAATCTGATATCTGGGTTCTCACAAAAAGTGTGTGCTACTTGCTTTTTTCTCTCTTTTTTTTTTTTTTTATGGACTCTTGCTCTGTCGCCCAGGCTGCAGTGCAGTAGCAAGATTTCTGATCACTGCAACCTCCACCTCCTGGGTTCAAGCTATTCTTGTGCCTCAGCCTCTCTGAGTAGCTGGAATTACAGGCGCCTACCACCATGCCTGGCTAATTTTTGTATTTTTAGTAGAGACGGGGTTTCGCCACGTTGGCCAGGCTGGTTTTGAACTCCTGACCTCAGGTGATCCACCCACCTCGGCCTCCCAAAGTACTGGGATTACAGGCATGTGCCACTGCGCCCGGCCTGCTGTCTGCTCTTTGTATGTGTATACAGGTTGCACTTTCCATTTTCCTTGCATGTCTTGTAATTTGTTGTTAAAAACTAAGTATTTTAGGTAATACAGCAACTCTGGATGGTGATTCTTCTCCCCACATTTAAGGCTTGTTTTAGTTGTTATTTTATTCCTTGTTTATTTAGTGACTTGGCTAGACTGTTTGAATGAAGTCTAATTTATTCACTTAGTGTGAAGCCTTTGATGTTGTTTCTCAGGAGGTGCACACTGTCACCCCAGAATGACAGTGGTTTTATCAGAGCTATCATTCATCTTTCTTTGATCTCTATTAACCTGTTTACTTCAGTTGGTATTAACACCCAGCCCTTAGGCCCCGCTAATTGCTGGCTGGTTGCCATTTTGTTTCCAGCAATGCCTTGGGCCATAAATTGCTCCTAGTATAATTCAGTTAAATTTTGGCAGTGATTGTTTTTAGTGTCAGTCTGAGGTTTGCTCTGATCCGGAGTGTTCTTCTTAGCTATTTCTTTCCCTGTTCTTTCTAAAAAACTAGTTGACCCTAGGAAGTAACTTCTTGTTCTCACTTAAGAACAGCTATTGTTTTCAAGAGCACATTTAGGCTTAAGTTTCCCCATTCTGTCATTCAAATAAAGTCAGTTTCTGACTCACTAGGAGTTCTGAGGCTGGGAGAACTGGAAGAAGCTAGGAGAACTTCAGAACTCTCTATTCTTATGTACTATTACTCCCCATGTAAAAAGTTCCTGAGCCATTACTCCAGGCACTGGCTCTGGGTAAAGTGGTAACCACTGGGTAAGTGACTATTACTCCCCATGTAAAAAGTTCCTGAGCCATTACTCCAGGCACTGGCTCTGGGTAAAGTGGTAACCACTGGGTAAGTGGTAACCTCTAGTATTTTTTGCTTGCCTCTCTTGTTGTGGAATTTTAGTCCTATGAATGAGCTGGATCAAGTCTAGGGTATAGCCTTCATCCTATGAATGGGGACTCAGTGAAAGAAGGTGGGCCCCAGCATCTTGGACACACTGCCCAGAAATTTAGCCTCTTAAACTTGAAGATGTTGGGTCAAAAAGTGATGTCAGTATGCCCCTTCTGGAGAGATACCATGTTACTTGATTTAAAACTGAGAGAAGAGAGAGCCCCATCTTGTTGGCTGTACCTACCCAGACTAGAGATTTTGTCACACTCTGCTGGGAAGCAGGTCAGAATTCAAATACCACAGTCTCTTGCGGTTTGTAGTAAGTCTTAATAGGTTTTCTTTGAATAAAATGTTTCTTTACTTTATGGCCTTGGGACAATATATCATTATTTTAATCTTTTTTATAAGTTTCACTATTTATGCTTATTTCTCTGGAGACTAGGTTCATAAAGCTCCATACACTGACATCTCAATATAAAATTCTTCTCCTTTATATTTTTGATCATATGTTATAAATCATGTTCAATGGTTGTATTATCTGTAGTGCCATGAGAGTGTGGATTATGTTTCTTGAGTTTGTAAATTATCTGTCATATGGAAAGTTTCCTGTTTGTCCACTTATTTGTTTGCTTGTTTGCTTAAACTCTTCTGTGTTTGTTCTATGAACTCATTTTCAGAAGATACTGTGGGTTTTTTGTTTGTTTGTTTGTTTTTTTAGGAGTCATGCTCATGTTCTGGCTTGTAGAGTTTTCTGTATGTAATCTTGAATTTGCCTTTCTTAGGCCCTGTATGTTTTATCTTTTTGGACCAGTTTTAACATTAGTTTCTCTGCTCTAGTTTTACAATATGTTGGTATTTACCATATATTGCCAATATCCACAAATGGCTTAATATTCTGATTGCTTCTAGGTCACTCTTTTTTTATGTATTGCATGTGTCAAATGGCTCTTATTTCTTCTATGCTTAACATGGAGTACAAAGTTGTGCCACACGCCAGGCGGTGGCTCACGCCTGTAATCCCAGCACTTTGGGAGGCCAAGGCAGGCGGATCACGAGGTCAGGAGATCAAGACCATCCTGGCTAACAAGGTAAAACCCCATCTCTATGAAAAATACAAAAAAATAGCCGGGCATGGTGGCATGTGCCTGTAATCCCAGCTACTCAGGAGGCTGAGGCAGGAGAAACGCTTGAATCCAGGAGGTAGAGGTTGTGGTGAGCCGAGATTGCACCACTGTACTCCAGCCTGGGCAATAGAGCGAGACTCCGTCTCGAAAAAATAAAATAAAAAGTTGTGCTACAACCCATTTGTAGATTGGGTAGGCCCTTTCTGGCTCCATCTTATGTAGAACACCCCACTTGCATTCTCTGGGGTTCTCATGTCCTCTCGTTTATCCTCTCCACCTTAAAGCTTAATTGTAACATCCCTGAGCTGCTTACCTTCATCTCCCACTAAATACTCTGAGTTCCACTCATGATTCTACCACGTACATACAGGCATATCTCCATATATGTGGGTTCCACATTTGTGGAATCAACCAACCACTGATCAAAAATATTTTTTTTAAGTCTACAAAGTTCCCAAAATCAAGACTTAATTTTGCCACATGCCAAGTACTGTGTTGAATCCACATAAGTAAGTTTACGTATAGACATTGCATTAGGTATTATAAGTAGTCTAAAGATGATTTAAAGTATATGGGAGAATGTGCATAGTTGATATCTCAAGAACTTGAGCACCTAAGGATTTGGGTATTCACAGGGGAGGAGTCTTAGAATCGATCCCTCACATATACCAAGGGATGGCTGCATTCTCTTTTCTTATTTTTAAGCTTCACTAGTTTTGATGATGATGACTTTATTTAAAATTGTCATGCTTAGAGAAAGGGGTAAGGAAAAATTCCTACATATATTGAGTGTATTATCTTGACTCATTCTTTCCCCTTCTTTCCACTTCTTCACCTAGCTTTCTGCCGTAAAGCTAGGTTCAGATTTGTGTCCTCCAAGGAGCCTTACAGGAACTTCCAGGACGGCTTTGATGTCCTTCAATTATACTCTCCCACTCCTCTGAGCTTGCTTCCACTACACCACTTGTCACATTGCATTTTCTCCTTACCAAGCCAAGAAGTCCTTTCAGCAAGTATAACTTATTTTACTACTCTATATATCCCTAAGAACTAGCATTAGCCCCTCTCACACAGTAGCTTCTCAATATCTATTTTGTTTAATGAAGAAACGCCAGCACATATAGCCAACTTATTCTTTATTATCAGGAATCCAAAGTATAAACAATATCCACACTTCAGTGCTTAAATATTATATGGAAAAAGCAAACTTCATTGAAAAACAAAAAAGAAAATCTTCCTAGAAATAATTTGATCTTTCTTACTAATTCATAAGTACCATCTATATCAGTTTACTCTCATTACTGTTGTTTAAAAAAAATAGTTACCAAATTTGAATGACAGAATCAGTTTTTACAAACTATCAACCGACTGAAACAATGAATATATATATATATATATGTTTGTTTTGTTTTGTTTTTGTTTTTTGGTTTTTTTTTTTTTGAGACAGCGTCTCACACTGTCACCCAGGCTGGAATGCAGTGGCACAATCTCAGCTCACTGCAACCTCTGCCTCCCAGGTTCAAGCGATTCTCCTGCCTCAGCCTCCTGAGTAGCTGGGATTACAGGCACCTGCCACCACGCCTGGCTATTTTTTTTTTTTTTTTTGTATTTCTAGTAGAGACGGGGTTTCACTATGTTGGCTAGGCTGGTCTTGAACTCCTGACCTTGTGATCCGCCCACCTCAGCCTCCCAAAGTACTGGGATTACAAGCATGAGCCACAGCGCCTGGCCCAAAAATATACTTTGAAGGAGATGAAGAAAAATGGCTGAACAGAACTCCCCAAGCAATTGTTCCCCAACAAGAACACCAAATTGAACAACTACCCACACAATAAAACACCTTTATAAGAATAAAAGTATCAAATCAAAGAACCTGGTTTTAACATAATAGCAAGGAAAGCGACATTGAAGAGGGTAGAAAGGACAGTCTTATATTGAGTACACCCCTCCTTCTCCAACCTTAGGCATTGCAGAACAAAAAGAGAATCTGTGTGTGCTTGGGAAAGTGAGAGCAAAGTGAATGTGGAAATTTGCATTGGAATTCAGTGTTGTCCTGTCATAGCAGAATACATCCCAGGGCAGAATTCTGCTGATGCCAATGGAGGAGGCATTTTGAGCAGCCCTGGGCCAGAGGAAAATCATCTTCCCCAGTGGGAAGAACTCAAGTCCCAGCCAGCTTAATCACCAGCTAACTAAAGTGGCCTGGAGACCTGAACAAATTTGAGTGGAAATCAGGCCACAAGGTCTGCAATCACTGGGCAAGCCCTGATGCTGCACTGGTCTCGGAGGCAGTGGGCTTGGAGTACAAATTGTGTGACACCAGCAACAGTGGCTAAGGGAGTACCTGTGTCAACCCTTCCCCAACTCCAAGCAGGGAAGCTTGGGGAGAGACTCCTTCCATTTGAGTGAAGAGTACAAGAACTTTGTCTTGTGATTTGGGTACCAGCTCAGCCGCAATAAAAATAAAGCACTATGCATATTCTCGAAGCCCTCAGTTCCAGGTCTTTGCAACTGGATGGCATATCTAGACCCACCCTAGGCCAAAAAAGAATCCACTGCCCTGATAGGATAAATGCAGTTCCAGCAAGATTCACCACCTACTAATTAAAATGGACTTGGGCAGTGAATTAATAGCAGCAGCAGCAGGCAAGTAGTAGTGGCTATGGGCCTTGGGTAGCCCCAGTAATGAACTGTAAGGCCACAAGCTTCAGGTGAGAACCCAGAGCAGTGACAGCTGTAGTGGTCATGGGAGTACCCCCATCACACCTCCGCTGTGATGGTTAATATTGAGTGGCAACTTGATTGCATTGAAGGATGCAGATTATTGTTCCTGGATGTGTCTGTGAGGGTGTAGCTAACAGAGATTAACATTTGAGTCAGTGAACTGGGAGAGGCAGACTGACCCTTAATCTGAGTGGGCACCATCTAATCAGCTGCCAGCATAAAAGCAGGAATGGAAAGAGCAGACTTGGAGGTCTTCCAGCCTCCATCTTTCTCCCGTGCTGGATGCTTCGTGCCCTAGAACATCCGACTCCAAGTTCTTCAGCTTGTGGACTCGTGAACCTACACCAGCAATTTGCCAGGGGCTCTCAGGCCTTTGGCCATAGACTGATGGCTGCACTATCAGCTGCCCTACTTTTGAGATTTGGGGACATGAACTGGTTTCCTTGCTCCTCAGCTTGCAGACAGCCTATTGTGGGACTTCACCTTGTGATAATGTGAGTCAATTCTCCCAATGAACTCCCCTGTATTCATCTATCCTTTTATTTCTGTCCCTTTAGAGAATCCTGACGAATCCATCCCCCAACTCCAAGCAGCCCAGCAGGGAAAGAGGCTCCTTCTGATTAGGAGAAAGAGAGGAAAGAGCAAGAGACTCTGCCTGGTAGCCCAGAGAATTGTCTTATCTTCACCAAGTCAACCAAGTCTGCAAGAGTCATAGTGTTCCTGGGCTTAGGACATCCCCTAGTGCTGAAACAGCTGCAGTAGCCACAAGCTTAGGTCACGACAGTCAATTATTTCTGAATCCTTAGAAGGCCCTCTCAAGAAGGAATAACTAATTCTTCAATGCTCAGACAATGAGGAATGTTCACAAGCATCAGTAACATCCAGAAAACAAAAATAAATAAACAAGGCACCAGTGAACGACTCTTGACTGACAGAGACATGTGACCTCTCGGACAGAAAATTCAAAATAACTGTCTTGAGGAACTTCAGTAAACTTTAAGATAACACAGAGAAGGAATTTAGAATTCTATCAGAGAAATTTATCATAAAAACTAAAATAATAAAAAGCAGCAATTCTGAAGCTAAAAAAATTCATTTGACAAACTTTAAAATGTATCAGCCTCTCAAAAGCAGAACCGATCAAGCAGAAGAAAGTATTAGGGAGCTCAAACACAGGCTATATGAAATACACAATCAGAGGAGAAAAAAGTATAAAAAGCATATCTACAAGATCTAGAAAATAGTCTCAAAAGGACAAATCTTACAGTTCTTGGCTTTAAAATGGATGTAGAGAGAGAAGAGGATGGAAAGTTGATCTGAAAAAGATAATAACAAAGAACGTTACAAACATAGAGAAAGACAGCAATATCCAGGTGCAAGGAGGTCAAAGAATGCCAAGCATAATTAACCCAAATAAGCCTACCTCAAAGTATATAATAAAACTCTCAAAAGTCAACGATAAAGAACAGATCCTAAAAGCAGGAAAGGAAACGAAGCAAATGATATATAAAGGAGCTATGTCTGGCAGCAGACTTAGTAGAAACCTTACAGGCCAACATATTGAAATGAGATGGCATATTCAAAGTACTGAAATAACAAAAAGAAATTTCCGACCTAGAATATTATATCCTGCTAAATTACCCTTCAAACATGAAGGAGAAATAATTTGTTTGTTTCCCAGACAAACAAAAGCTGAGGGATTTTGTCAACAACAGACTTGTTTTACAAGTAATGCTGAAGAGAGTTTTTCCATATGAAAGAAAAGGATGTTAATAATGAACAGGAAATTATCTAAAATTAAAAAACCCACTGGTAAAAGTGAGTACACAAACAAATACAGAATACTCTAACACTGAAATTGTGGTGTGTAAACAACTCATATGTTTAGTAGGAAGACTAAAAGACAAACCTATCAAAAATAATAACTATAAAAATTTCTAAGACATGGGCAATATAAAAAGATATAGAGATAACAAAGTCAAAAAGTGGGGAGGGATGGGATGAAGTTAAAGTGTAGAGTTTTTAGTTTTCTCTTTGCTTGTTTGCATTTTTTTCTTTGTGATCAGAATTAAGTTGTTATCAGTTCAATATAATCAGTTATGTTATTTGCAAGCCTCACGGTAACCAAAAAGCAGAAATTTATAATTGATACACAAAACATAAAAAGCAAAAAAATTAAAACATACTACCACAGAAAATCACTTTTACACAAAGGAAGACAGGGAGAAAGGAAGAAAGAGAAAACCAATAAAACAACCAGAAAACAAATAACAAAATGGCAGTAAAAACTACTTATCTATCAAAAATAACATTACATGTTAAGGAACCAAATTCTTCAATCAAAAGACATAGATAGCTGAATGGATACAAAAGCAAGACCCACCTATATACTACCAACAAGAAACTCACCTGACCTATAAAGATACAGAGTCTGAAAATTAAGGGATGGAAAAAGGTATTCTGTGGAAATAGAAACCTAAAAAGACCAAAAGTAGCTTGTATCAGACAAAGTATATTTGTATCACACAAAGTATATCTAGATTTCAAAATAAAATCTGTAAAACAAGATAAAGGAGGTAATTGTATGATGACAAAGGGGCCAAATCAACAAGAGAAAAATAACAATTCTCAATATATATGTATCCATCACTGGCACACCCAGATATATAAAGTAAATATTATTAGAGCTCAATACAGAAATAAACCTCTAAACAATAATAGCTGAAGGCTTCAGCATCTCATTTTTAGCATTGGACATAGCATCCAGACAGAAAATCAACAAGGAAACATCAAACTTAATCTTCACTGTGGACCAAATGGACCTAATAAAAATGTACAGAACATTTGATCAAACAGCTGCAAAATACATAAGCTTCTCAGCCCACGTATTATTCTCTAGACTAGACCACACATTGGGCCAGAAAACAAGTCTCAAAAATTCAAAAAAAATTAAAATCATATCAATTATCTTTTCTGATGACTATGGAGTAAAACTAGAAATCAATAATAATAGGAACTTTGGAAACTATATAAACACAAATTAAACAATATGCTCCTGAAGCAGCATTGGGTCAGTAAAGAAATTAGGAAAAAAAATTAAAATGATTGAAACAAAGGAAAATGGAAACGCAACATAACAAAACCTATAGGATACAGCAAATGCAGTACTAAGAAGAAAGCTTATAGCAACTAATGCCTATATCAAAAAAGTAAAAGAAAATTCACATAAATGACCTAATGATGTATCTTAAAGAAGTTTGAAAGAACAAATCAAACCCCAAAATAGTAGAAGTAAAGAAATAATGGCCATCTCATGTCAATTAGAATGGCGATCATTAAAAAGTCAGGAAACAACAGGTGCTGGAGAGAATGTGGAGAAATAGGAATGCTTTTACACCGTTGGTGGGAGTGTAAATTAGTTCAACTATTGTGGAAGACAGTGTGGTGATTCCTCAAGGATCTAGAACCAGAAATACCATTTGACCCAGCAATCCCATTACTGGGTATATACCCAAAGGATTATAAATCATTCTACTATAAAGACACATGCACACGTATGTTTATTGAAGCACTATTCACAATAGCAAAGACTTGGAACCAACCCAAATGCCCATCAATGATAAACTGGATAAAGAAAATGTTGCACATATACACCATGGAATACTATGCAGCCATAAAAAAAGGATGAGTTCATGTCCTCTGCAGGGATATGGATGAAGCTGGAAACCATCATTCTCAGCAAACTAACACATGAACAGAAAACCAAACACTGCATATTCTCACTTATAAGTAGGAGTTGAACAATAAGAACACGAGGACACAGGGAGGGGAATATCACACACCGGGGCCTGTTGGGGGGTTGGGGGCCAGGGGAGGGATGACATTAGGAGAAATACTTAATGTAGATGACGGGTTGATGGGTGCAGCAAATCACCATGGCACATGTACACCTATGTAAAAAACCTGCATGTTCTACATATGTATCCCAGAACTTAAAGTATAATAATAATAAAAAGAAATAATGAAGACTGCATCAGAAATAAATTTGAGATTAAAAGAATTGCCAAAGATTAATAAAATAAAATAATTTTTTTAAAAAATAAGCAAAACTGATGAAACATTCGCTAGTATAAGGAAAAAAGAGTAACCCCAAATAAATCAGAAATAAAAAGGGAGACATCATAATGGATACCACCAAAATACAAAGGATCATTAGAGACTACTAGGAACAAATATATGCCAACAAATTTGAAAAACAAAAGTGGATAAATTGCTGGACACATACAACCTACCATGATTGAACCAAAAATAAACAAGAAACCTGAACAGAGCAATAACAAGTAATGAGATTGAATCAGTAATAAAGTCTTCCAACAAAGAAAAATAGAAGACCAGATGGGGCCAGTCACAGTGGCTCACGCCTGTAATCCCAGCACTTTGGGAGGCTGAGGCGGGCAGATCACAAGGTCAGGATTTCGAGCCCAGCCTGGCCAATATGGTGAAACCTTGTTTCTACTAAAAATATAAAAATTAGCTGGGCGTGGTGGCAGGCGCCTGTAGTCCCAGCTACTCGGAAGACTGAGGCAGGAGAATCGCTTGAACCTGGGAGGCGGAGGTTGTAGTGAACTGAGATCACACCACTGCACCCCAGCCTTGGTAACAAAGCAAGACTCCAGTCTCAAAAAAAATAAATATCCGAATAACCAGGTGGCTTCACTGCTGCATTTTATTGAACTTCTAGAGTTGCCAATTCTCCTCAAACAATTCCAAAAATGTAAAGCAGAAGGAATTCATCCTAACTAATTCTATGAAGCCAGCATAACCTTCATGGTAAAATCAGACAAGAATACCACAGAAAAATAAAACTACAGACTAAAACTGCTGATAAACGTAGAGCAAAAATCCAAATAAAATAAAATAAAATAAGCTAGGGCTGGGCGCAGTGGCTCACGCCTGTAATCCCAGCACTTTGGGAGGCCAAGGCAGGTGGATCACAAGGTCAGGAGTTTGAGGCCAGCACGGCCAATTTGGTGAAACCCCGTTTCTACTAAAAGTACAAAAATTAGCTGGGCGTGGTGGTGGGTGCCTGCAGTCTCAGCTGCTCGGGAGGCTGAGGCAGGAGAATCGCTTGAACCTGGGAGGCGGAAGTTGCAGCGAACTGAGATAGCATCCTGCACTCCAGCCTGGGCAACAGAGCGAGACTCTGTCTCAAAAAAAAAAAAAAAAAAAAAAAAAAAAGCAATAGGAAACCAATTCCAACAATGCATCAAAAAGATAGTACACCATGATCAAGTGGGATTTGTCTCAGGAATGCAAGGATGTTTCAACAAATGAAAATCAATAAATGTCATACATTATATCAATACAATGTAGGACAAAAAAAGCATACTATCATCTCAATAGATATAGAAAAATGTTTTGAGAAAATTCAACATTGCTTCATAAAAACTTCTAATACATTAGATATAGAATATAAGTACCACAACATAATGAAGGCTACACATGAAAAATCCACAGCTAACTTCTTACTAAACAAGGATAAGCTTTCAGCTTTCTAAGAATTGGAAAAAGACAAAGATTGCCATACTCATCACTCTTATCCAACATAGTTATTGGAAGTCCTAAACAGAGTAGTTAGGCAAGAGAAAGAAATAAATGGCATTCGAATTGGAAAACAGAAGCCAAATTATCCCTGTTTGTAGATGAATAATTCTATCTATAGAAAAATCTAAAGACTCAGCCAAAACCCCTTAAAACTGACAAATGAATTCACTAAAGTGGCAGGATAAAAAATTAATATATAAAAATCAGTACTTTTTTTACAAGTACAATAAACTAGATGAAAAATAAATCAAGAAGGTAATCCCACTTAAAATATCTATAAAATAATGAATATCTAGGAATAAATTTTTTAAAGAAGTTGAAAAAAGTCTACAGGGAAAACTATGTAACAATTATAAAGGAAATTAAAGTGGATACAAGCAAATAGAAGGATACAAATCCTATGCTCATGGATTGGAAGGATTAATACTGTTAAAATGGCAATACTACCCAAAGCAATCTACAGATTCAGTGCAATCCCTATCAAAATATCAATAATGTTCTTTAAAGAAATAGAACAAAAATTCTGAAATTTGTCTGGAGCTACAAAATGCCTCTAATAGCCAAAACAATCATCAGCAAAAATAGAAAAACTGGAAGTATTACACTAGCGGATCACAAAATATACTACAAAGTTGTAGTGAACAAAATGGCAGGATACTAGCATAAAAACAAACATAGACCAATGGAGCAAAATGGAGAACCCAGAAATTAATACATATATTTACAGCCAACTGATTTTTGACAAAGGTAGCAATAACACTCATTAGGGAAAAGGACAGTCCCTTTAATAAGTGGTGCTAGGAAAACTGTATATCTAAATGCAGAAGAATAAAACTAGACTTTCACCTCTCGTCCTACAGAAAAATCAACTCAAAGTGAATCACATGCCTGAATTTAAGATCCAAAATTATAAAATTACTAGAAGAAAATGGGAGAAATGTTTCAGGACATTGGTCTGGGTAAGATTGTATGAATAAGACTTCAAGAGTGCAGGCAATAAACGCAAAGGTAAACAAATAGGATTATGTTAGACTATAGATTTCTGCACAACAAAGAAAGCAATCAACAGAGTGTAGAAACAACCTACAGGATGGGAAAAAATATTTGCAAACTAATCTTCCAACAGGGAATTAATATCCGGATTACATAAGGAGCTGAAGCATATAAAAAGCAAAAACACAATCCAATTTAAAAATGAGCCAGTGATTTGAATAGGGATTCCTCAAAAGAAAACATATAAATGACAGAGAAATATGTGAAAAAAATACTCCACATCACTAACCTTCAGGGAACTATAATACAGTATGGTATCATCCCACCCCATCTTGTATGGCTATTGTGAAAAAGACAAAAGATAGCAAATGCTGGTTAGGATGTAGGGAAGAAAGTAATCATACATTGTTGATGAGAATGCAAATGAGTAAAAGCACTGTCAAGAAAAGTATGGAAGTCCCTCAAAAAACTAAAAATAGAACTACCATATGATCCAGCAATCCCACTACTGGGAATTTATCCAAAATAAAAAAATATCATATTAGAGACATCTCCACCCTTGTGTTTATTGAAGCACTATTCACAATAGTCAAGATGTGGAATGAACCTAGGTGTCCAATAACAGATGAATGGATAAATTGTGAGGTATGTGTATATATATACACACACACACACACACACACACACTCACACATACACACACACACACACACACACACACATACTACTCAGCCATAAAAAAGGAAACCACGCCGGTCACAGCAACATGGATGAATGAAACAAGAGGACATATTAAAGGAAATAAGCCAGGAACAGAAAGTTAAACACTGCATGTTCTCACTCATATGTGGAAGCGAAAGGCATTTGATCTCAGGAGGCAGAAGTAGAACAGAGGATACTAGAGACTGGGAAGGGTAAAATGAAGGGAAGGATAGGGACAGCTCTGCTAAGAGACACAAAATTGCAGCTAAATAGGACAAATACGTTCTAGTGTTCTATGTCACTGAAGGATGACTATAGTTAGCTATATGTATATGTAATATATAATGTATATACATATATATATATATATATATAAAATATAGTTTTAGATGTGCATAGTGGCTCATGCATGTAATCCCAGGACTTTGGTAGGCTGAAGTGAGAGGTTTGTTTCAGACCAGGAGTTCAAGACTAGCCTGGCCAACATAGCAAGACCCTGTGTCTACAAAAAAAAATTTATTTAGCCAGGCATGATGGTGTACATCTGTAATCTTAGCTACTTGGAAGGCTGAGATGGGAGGAACACTTAAGCCAAAGAGTTTGAGGCTGCAGTGAGCTATGATCATGCCACTGCACTCCAGCCTGGGAAATATGAGACCCTGTTCTCTCTCCCTCTCTCTCTCTGCCTCTCTCTCTCCTTCTCCCTCTCTGTGAGTGTGCATGTGTGTGATTTTGTGTGTGTGTGTGTACTTTCAAATAGCTAGAAGGAGGATATTGAATGTTCCCAATAAAAATTTATTGAGATTATAGATATGCTAATTACCCTGACCTTATCAGTATATACTATATATATCAAAACACTACTTTGTACCCTATGAATATCTATAATTATTTATTTTTCAATTAAGAAATAATGATAAAATAAATTATTTGCTGAAAGAAATTGCAAGGATTAAATTTTAAAAATTGTTATGGAACAGCAAAAAAGAAAAAAAATTATACAAGCATTAAAGATTTATGTGTAATAAGTAGATTTTTACTGCTGCTGTCACAAAAAAAGTGTATGAGATGATTGATATGTCAATTTCCTTCACCATAACAACCACTGTACTCCCTACAGCTATCCCATAATGTCATGTTGTAAACCTCAAATATAAATAATATTTATTAAAAACCCAAAATACTACCAAACTGAAATCAACATGTCTAAAAGGTCTTTCATGATGATTTAGTGAGATTCATTTCAGTGATGGAAGAATGATTCAACATATGCCAATCAATAACTATGATACATCACATCAGTAGAATGAAGGGCAAAAATCATGCAATCAATTCAATAGATGCCAGAAAAAGCATTTGATGACATTCAACATTCTTTCATAATAAAAACTCTCAACAAACTGGGTATAGAAGGAACATGCCTGAACATAATAAAGGCTATAGATAACAAACCCACAGTTAGTATCATACAGAACAAAGAAAAACCGAAAGCTTTTTCTCTAAAATCTGGAACAAGACAAGGATGCCCACTCGCCAATCAACATAGTACTGGAAGTCCTAGCCAGAGCAAGTAGACAAGAGAAAGAAATGAAGGGCATCCAAATTGGAAAGGAAGAAGTTCAATTATTCGTTTTTGAAAATTATATGATCTTATATTTAGAAAAAACTAAAGACTCCACCAAAAAACTATTAGAACTGATCAACAAATTCAGTAAAGTTGCAGAATACAAAATTAACATTAAAAAATCAGTTGTACTTCTATATGCCAACAGTGAATAATCTGGAAAAAAAAAGCAATCCATTTACAGTATCTACAAATAAAATAAAATAAAATAAAATAAAATACCTAGAAATAAACTTAACCAAAGAAGTGAAAGATTTCTACAAAGAAAACCATAAAATATTAATGAAAGAAATTGAAGAGAACACAAAAAAAGGAAAGCTATTCTATGTGCATGGATTAGAAGAACCAATATTTTTTAATGTCCATTCCACCCAAAGCAATGTACAGATTCAATGCAATCTGTATTAAAATACCAATGACATTCTTCACAGAAATACAAAAAAAAAAAGACTATCCTAAAATTTCTATGGAACCACAAAACACCCAGAACAGCCAAAGCTATTCTAAGCAAAAAGAACAAAACTGCAGGAATCACATTACCACACTTCAAATTATATTATACTGCAGAGCTGTAGTAATCAAAACAGCATGGTATTGCCATAAAAACAGACTCACAGGCCAATGAAACAGAATAGAGAACCCAGAAACAAATCTACACATTTACAGTCAACTTATTGTTTGCAACAATGCCAAAAACATACATTAAGGAAAGGATGGCATGTTTAATAAATGGTGCTGGGAAAACTGGATATCCATATGCAGAAAGATGAAACTAGATGCCTTTTACCATATACAAAAATCAAATCAAAATTGATTAAAGACTTAAATCTAAGACCTGAAACTATAAAAATACTGAAAGAAAACATTGAGAAACACTCCAAGACAATGGTCTGGTTAAATATTTCTTAAGTAAAACCTCAAAAGCAAAGGCAATCAAATCAAAAATAGACAAAGGAGATCAAATCAAGCTGAAAGGCTTCTGCACAGCAACAGAAACAATCAAGAAAGTGAAGAGACAATACACAGAATGAGATAAAATATTTGCAAACTACCTATCTGACAAAAGATTAGTAACTACAATATGTAAGAGACCCAAATAACTAAATAGAAAAAAGACCATGGCACACATTTACCTATGTAACAAACCTGCACATCCTGCACATGTATCCCGGAACTTAAAATCAAAGTTGAAGAAAAAAAAGAAAAAGAAAAAAAGAAAAATAATCCAATTTTAAAATGTGTAAATGCTCCAAATAAAAATTTCTCAAAAGATGACATACAAATGGCCAACAGGTATATTAAAAAGTTCACCACTAATACTTAGAGAAGTGCAAATCACAACTACAATGAACTATCATCCCACCACAATTAAAATGGCTTTTATACAAAAGACAGGCAATAACAAACACCGTCAAGGGTATAGAGAAAGAGGAACCCTCATACACTATTTGTGGGAATGTAAATTAGTACAACCATTATGGAGAACAGTATAGAAAGTCCTCAAGAAACTATAAATAGAACTGCCATATGACCCAGCAACCCCACTGCTGGGTATGTATCCAAAAGAAAGAAAATCAATATATCAAAGAGATCTGTGTTCCCTTGCTTATTGAGACACTATTCACAATAGCCAAGCTATGAAATCAACCTAAGTGTTCATTAGCAGATGAATGAATAAAGAAAATGTGGTACATATACACAATGGAATATCATTTAACCATCAAAAAGAATGAAATCCTGTCATTTGCAACATGTTTGGAAATGCAGGGCATTATGTAAAGTAAGCTAGGCACAGAAAGACAAATGTCACGTTCTCACTCATATGTGGGAGACAAAAAAAAAAAAAAAAAAAGAACACATGGAGAGAGGGACAGAGTAGAATGATGGTACCAGGGACTGGAAAGCGTAGTGGGAAGAGAGGAATAAACAGGGAATGGTTAATGGGCATAAAAATAAAGTTAGAGAGGAGGAATAAGATCTACTGTTCAGTAGCACAATAGGGTGATTATTGTTTAAAACAATTTATTGTATATTTCAAAATAACTTAAAGAATAGAATTGGAATGTTCTAACTTAATAAAATTATAAATGCTTGAGGTGATGGATATCCCAATTATTCTGATTTCATCATAACATTTTGTGTATTTGTATCAAAATAGCACATGCAACCCATAAATATGTACAACTATTATGTATCCATAATTTGAAAAAACAAAAAAGGTTTATTTAGCATAAATATATGTAAATTTCTGTAATTTATGTAGAAATCATGTAAGATATAAAAGACCTGGAATAATATCATTGCATCTAAAAAAGACATATTGTTCTGGTTGAATATACACTAAACATAAATTAATAATGAGATGTGACTACCAAAGGTTAAAGTGATTTTTGGTTACATACTAAAATTTCGATATGCAATGAAAGGCATGAGTAAATACTGGCTTCATTTCAGGGCACTGCATTTTAAGAGGACCACGTAAAAATAAGAAAATTATATGCAATTATATGCAAATATAGTATGTCCAGAGAAGAAAGACTAGAATATTGAAAGTTCTTGACATTGCATTAAATGAGCAATAGTTGAAGGAACTAATGTTTTAAAGTCTCCATTGTTTTATTAAAAATATAACTATATATAACCATATATAAATTATATATAAATCCATAATATGAGGCCCAGTTTACAATAAAAATGGCCTCACCATTTTTGCAAGGGTCCTGTTTCTGGAACCAAAATTTCCAAAAATTTGTAGGCAATTACAAAACAAACAATCAAAAACTTTATTTTGCTGGGACTAGGAAAACCTATCAAGAGAGCCTAGTAACTCTAGCAGTCAAGTAAATTAGGCATAAGGTTATTTAGTATGATAAACAACAAATCTATCTTCCATTGGCAACTGTAAAGATTTCTTAGTTCAGGTTAGTGGTCCTAAAACTTTTCTGCACGTTGGAATCACCTGGCCCCCACCTCCAGATATTCTAATTTAATCAATATGGGATACAACCTGGGCACCAGAATCTTTTAAAGCTCTCCATATGAATCTAACATGCAACAAAGTTTGAGAACCACTACTTTCTGTTATTATTATTTGTAAAAATAAAATCTTTATTGCACCATCTACCGTGGGAAAAGTATATAGGGCAACTTTTTGTGGTGTGCCTAGTATCATAAAGCCCATATTATAGAGGAATTCTTCAACTCCAATAATACTAACAAAAGCTAAAATTAATTTAGCACTAAGATGACTTTTCCAAGGTCACATGTCTAGTAAATACTAGATTCAAGATTCAAAATCAAATCTAATTTGATTTAATATGCATAATGCATTGTATACTATATTAAAAGAGTAACAATGTGGTAATCATGTTATTAATAACTTGTCTGGGAATCATGTCTTGGTATATTGAATGATATTTTAAATGCACCCAGGAGCTTGTTATTTATAACAACCCTGTAGTGAATACACATTTATCTTCCACATTACTCTTGAGAACATGGTTTAGCAACAGTAACTCTTATTTAAAAGCCTTCAGGAGTGAATAGCTTAGAATGATTCAGTAAATGTGGCACAAACACCAAACTACTATAATTATTCTTAGACTGCATTAATAAAAATATGATATCTAGACTAGAGGGGTGGTTACCTGGGATCTGCTGTGGTCAGAATATACGAAAGTATTGTGTAAATTTTGAGGGGTCTACCATTCTTTTTTATTATAATAAGGTTTTGCTTGCTCACAATACCATATCTAAAACACTTAAGGCTGGATTTGTTTCAAAAATTCTATTTTTTCAGGATTTAGAAAGCTAATACAGTGTAATGCACTGTATATGACCAGTACACGCAGTGGACTTTAGGACAGTACCCTCTAATCAAACACATGAACATTTCTGTAGCAAAATCCATGAATATACATGCTATTTAGCAATAATAAAAACTATATACACAGTTTTACACCAGTTCACTTTGCTGACAAAATATTCATATTAAGTGAGGGTGAGTGGCCAAATGATATGAGAAAGCTTTTAATTTCAGGGTTTTTTTTTGGTTTCTGAATTACATATAAGATATTACAAAATTGTATATGCCTGTATTAATAAAGATTCAAACAATACAGCAGGATGAAAAAAGAAAATAAAAAATATCTCCCCACCTCTAGTCTCAGTTTCAGAGCAGTGATTATTTTTCACCATTTATCTTTGTGGATTTCTTGCTAGTTAGTGCCATAACTCAAAATATTGCGTTTATTTTGCTCTTCATTGATTTATGAACTTTAAGATAATATATTAGCTTTATGCCAATGTATAATTAGCTCATTCTACTTTCCTACTTTCTTCCTACTCACCCACTACCACCACCCATACCCAAAAAAAGAAACCACCCTGCTACTCATATTTTTATTTTTAGGTATAACTGTGCTTAGTAAACTTCTTTTCCTAACCTTTTCATTTTAGATGGTATCATTACCTTCCTCTTTATATAAAATAGAATAAAATATTGGGTCTCATGCTTTTAAAAGGAGATAATCACAAGTATAGTAAAGAGACATAAACCAATATTATATAAGAAACATAGAGCCTCAAGAAGAGCAAACTCAAGGAAAAGATGGAAATTGTCCTCAAATAGTTTAAGAACTATCATGAAGGTTAGAGAACAGAGTGTTCTGTGTATCCTCAGGAGGGTAGCACTGGGAATAATAGATGGAATCTACAGAACAGATTTGGAATTATCATAAGCAGAAGTTTACAAGGATAATCAAAGACTAGTCAAAGAACGTGTAGACAGCTTCAGTAGATAGTGAGCTCCCTATCACAAAAGGTGTTTAAGCAGGAACTTGATAACCTCTTGTCAGAAAAGTTACAGAGGAATTCAAACACCAACTGGGTAGCATGGACTAGAGGACATTTAAGGTCCTTTCCCACTCTAAAAGTCTACCACACAGTGGTTGCTTGATCTCTAGGATCTCTTACGGGTAAAACAAAATCTATATTCTCATGACGTTAGTCTCAGTAGCACTATGACTACAACATACTAGCCCATTTTTCAGTAAGTTAAGGACTTACCATATATTAAATCAGAACCCTAAATTCAGAATTACATACTTTTCTTCCAGAAGTCTCACCAGATGTGATTTTTGTCCCAAGGCGTGAGTGCACAACTGGTTCTTTGGGAGCTAAAATATGTTTATGACTAAGCATAACTTTTATAACCCATAGGAAAACAATTTTAAAAAAAAGAAAGATAATCAAGTCAGGAGAGATTATATCTGAGGGTTAGATGCTAAGATTTGAGGGGCCAGGAGGATAGATTGCTAAGTCCTCAAGAACATCAAAGAAATCCTCATTTCTCCAATCTTTTGCCAATCGGAAAAACTGGTTCCAAATTTAAACCCCAAGCTTTCAATTTATTCTTCTGTGGTCTTGATGAGAAGATAGATATTCACAGGAGCTATACCACTGCAGGTAAGGGTGCCAGGGAATCTCCCTTATATACTCATCCTTGAAAAATGCAGAGGTGGATGGAGATATCTCAGGAAGATTTGTTAATAATGGGACATTTAAAAGTAGAGAAAGATCTTAACATTTGTTCTCCTACTACCTCAATTAATGAATTTTTTTATTCCTTAGTTCCTTTTTTATATTTTCATTTAAAAACTTTAAAGAAAGTCTACACAAACTTCACATCTCAATGAAATAGCAAAAGATGTTTGCCCTATTATGTTTAATTTTGCAGGCATGTCTGTGGGAAAGATCAAGAGTAAGTATTCTCTTGCATATTCCTGCTTCATCTCCTCAGCATTTGCTATTATAGAATCTTAGCAGATAACGGTTCCCACTGAATGACTGGCTTACCCATGTGGTGCACTCATACCAATCTTTCTGAGTTTTCCATAGTACAAATGTATATACAATCTCAAATACGTGAGTGAAAACTGAATGTGTATACTGGAACATTTTCAAATGTATTTGAATAATTCCAATGAAATGATATATTTTTCAGCAAAGTAGCAAAAAATGTGAAGCAATTTTTCTTAATGTTTTATATTTTCCTAAGGAACCAGAATACTTAAAAAATATTTTAACACTTAAAGTGACTCCTCCCCACATCATAGCTACCCACGCACATATACACATGCACACACACACACACTCCTGCTCATATTCAGAAACATTTCTCTAATCACAGATTTTGAACCAAAGAGCAAGTATACCATACATCCACTTACTTTGGATGCAGGGGTGGTCATTAACTGGTTGAAGTAGGCCTACAGAAATAAATCCAAGTTGACCAAGAAGGAGTCTACTCACAAAGACTTGTTAATAGAATGACTTCTATTTAATCTAGAAAAACAAGGACTGAATGAGTGGAGTGGTGGATAGTTATAAATTCATAAGGGAGGTTAGGTGAATGATCTTGATCATTAAGCTTCTACAATATGAAACTAGAGCAGAGATGCACAAACATAAATAAGAAATTTGAGGCCACTAAGTCTGCTCTCAAGGAAAGGAATCTTGTATCACATAGCAATAAGAGGATAAATTAATAGAATTTCCTACTTTAAGAGGCTATATCATCCTGAGTTTCAAAAATAATTTCAGTTATGTTCTGGATAATAGTCACAATAATGTATAGGCCACTCACATGATGTTTAAGTTGGGTTTTCATGGAACGCAATTGTGTCTTACTCTATTTTGTGTTGCTGTTTAATAGGATACCTGAGACTTAGTAATTTATAAGGAACAGAAATATATTTCTTTCAGTTCTGGAAACTGGGAAGCCCAAGATCAAGGTGCCTGCAGATTTGGTGTCTGATGAGGGCCTTCACTCTGCTTCCAAGATGGCACCTTAAAGGCTGCATCTATGGTGGGGGAAACACTGTTCACATGACAAAAGAGCTGAAGAGCCAAGAGAGTGAGAGAAGGGTGAACTCTTCATTTAAACCAGCACAAATCCCACTCATGAGGGTGGAGCCCTCATAGCCAAATCAGCACTTAAAGATCATGGCAATTAAGTTTTAACATCAGTTTTGGAAGAGACACGCATTCAAACCATAACAATAATCATCTTTGAAAATGCTCACCCTCAAGATATTTCTCATATTTTTGTGTGTTATTTGCTCTATTTATTGCTATCTATTTACAAACTGAAATCATAAGATGACTTGAAAACGTGCAGTGGGTAATATTGACAAAACTTTAAGCCAACCATTTATATACTTTTATTGTGGAATGTCCTGTGTCACTTTTATGTTCCCAAATGCCCTGTGCAGGATGTGGTGAAAGAATAAGATAATGAAGAGGTCTTATATCAAATAAATTTGATTAACAGAAGAACCAAATCAATCCACAGTTGGAGAATATGGGTGAAGGGCACATGTGGTCTCTCATACTATTTTTGCAAATTCCTTTGAATCTAAGATTATCTCAAAAATAGAAGTTTAAAAAAATCATTCCATAATGAGCAAACCTTTGAGCAAACATGAAGAAATTAATAGAAGTTAAGAGACAGGAAATAAAGAGAATCTTGACCTGGAAAGAGACAGAATTTATAAACCAACCATGCTGGGATTTTTAATTTCTGTACATGACCCAGAGAAATTAAAAGTCCCAGCATTGTCTAACAGAAGTTTTCTTTTCTAATTCTTACTTCAAGAAGTAAATAAGTATGAACGGGGACTACTGATCATCACAGAGATATTTATAGAGACCGACTGTTATCTAAATCTCTGGTTCTAAGAAGACAGGCTGTGTTCTGGAAGCCCATGACTAAAATGGAGCACAGGTTGTCCCATCCATGCACCAGTCCCTCATCCCTCTCCTGCCACAACCAAACCTGTCTAAGCGATTACTGTACTCTTATGTACCATGATGACATATCCTTTCATAATACTAGGGTGTATGAGGAGAGGGACTCCCATGCCAACAACTACTCCTAGGTAGAATTAACCTGCTTAACCTGGGAAGACTCACCCAAATCCTTTCTGTATGTATTGCATATCATCCTACTAGGCCTACCTAGACCATCCCTAAGATTATCTTCTCCCATAATAGATAAAGCAAGAATACAAAATTATTTTCACCAAGACAATGGGCTCTGCAGGGCTAAATCTAGTAAGTTAAACAGGATGTTTCCTCTACACTCCTGGTGGCTTATTTTTGAATGCAAGCTCTTTTTTGGTACCCACAATACCACTGATTTCTGTAAACACAAGTGCTTTACTTGTATGCGGACTGGAAATACATGTCAGTTGCTATGCAAGCCCTCCATAGAGGCCTTGTTACTGAATCACTTTTATGGTGAACGTTTCCAGTAAGTGTTGAGTACTAATTTTATTTGTTAATGAAGACAATAATTGCCACAGAGAGGGTATGAGTTAGGGAGATGGGGAGAGAGGAGGGACAGAGCCTTCACCATGTTGTCCGGGGCCATATTGGGATTCAGATTGACTAATGACAAAAAGTTCCCTCTAGGCACCAGTGAGTCAGCTGACAAGCTGGCAATCACTCCCACAGTCTCTTTAAGCTTGCCTTTAAATAAAATTTTCTTAAAACTCCATACCTCTTCCTCTCATGTCACTTGCAACAAGATAAGTGTTATATTAGATTCCATCATATACTTTCAATTAAGGAGGCTTTGAAACATGTTGATGTAATTTGAATGCAGGTGTTTCATTTTTTTTGAAGGTGGGAAAATGATAAAGATTGCTCCTTTGGTGCCTAATGAACAGCTTGAGTCATTAACCAGGTAAATAAAGAAGGTATGGATGGCCCCTTTCTCCTTCATCATTTTAATTTTAATTTGCCTTATTACAGGGAGCAATTCTGCCGCTGACAGCATATTTCCTATCCCTCCTGCCTGGGTCACCAACAGACAAGTAGAAAGTTTGCCAAGTCACAGTGAATATCTATACCATTAGCTCGTCCCATATCTGGATTTTGGCTACTCATGACATCAAAAGAAGGTTACAAAAAGGTCATTAAAATAAAAAAAAAAAGAAAAATGTATTCAGAAAAGAAGCCAAGGGTAGAGAAAATTCAGTGATGAACAAAGTTCCTTTAGGACTCAGATAGCACTAGGCTTCTGGGGTATATGGGTTAGGAGGTCAGGAAAGAATCATACATTTGCCCAATGTCTGAAGGCTGAGATAATATAGCACGGCCTTGGATGCAGCAGAAAAATGCTGAGAGATCTGCCCCCACCTCCTCAACCATCATCAGGCAACATTTCTTCCTCCTAATGGAGAGAAAAGAACAAATGTGGAGAGCCCTGGGTGAAGCAACATATTAGCTCAAGTTCTCTCAAGAGTGGTCCATGCTGTGTCTTTCATTATTAACTAAAAATCTTTTTACAAAGAAGGTAATAGTACCTACAGGTGGGAGGGACATAGAGGAATCATTAAAAGATGTCTAAAAGAGACTAAAGGTAAGCACAATTAGCAGTGTTGCCCTCAGCAAGTTCAACAGAGATCAGCCTTCTATGCAGAATCTCTGGCCTTCCTGTAATGCACACTACTGAGAGAGACCAAGCACCTACACACATATGGATTTCCAGGTTGGAAAATTTTTTCTTTGCCTCTCATAATGAGGTGTCAGAAATTACCCAAGCACCATCTTGCCACAGCTCAAAATTGTAAGATGAAGAAACAGTCCTGATATCTACCTGTGAGTCTAGCTTAATATCGGAAGATGATGAATCAGTCCTGATATCTACCTGTGAGCCTATTAACAGCAAAGCTCCATTCACTGCAATACACATTAAAGCACAAAATTTCTTGAAGTATCTTCACAGCGTTTTCAGGCTAAGTACTTTTAAATGGCTCAGGTATGGCTAAGGTCAGGCAGTAAGAAAGGAATGTCAAATGGAAGACAGAAGCAGGTACATAATTAGTGGGTCCCAGTCCAAAATTAAAATGTAGGGCCTTTGTTCAAAAATTGTTAAGAATTTCAAGACAGTGATAGCAGAGCATTAAGCCAACAATGGGACTCTTCTGAGCACAGAGCTCTGTTTGACAGCACAAGACTCACCCATGAAGTGGGTTCTGGTGGAAGATATGGGTTTTTAAAGGAGATGCCTCTGAACAGTCAGTATCTCAGGACTGTATTTTTCCTCTGGCCGTCTATTTGCAAGAATTGTAGTAGGGCCAAAAAAAGAAGAAAGATATAAAGAAAAAAAATACATTGCGTTTTTGTCATTGTTATTAGATTTTTGGTTTAACTTTTATTGATGTTCTTAATTCTTTAAACAGAATTATTCTGAAGAGGGTAGTGAGAAGATCAAATATAAGTTTGAACTGATATACATGATCCACAATCCCTCCAGACAGGAGTAGAAAAAAAAACCCTCCATATTTGTGCATCTTTAGGCTTAATCACCATTCTGCGTTGGTAATCCTAGATTCAACTACAGTTAAACTGTGCTGTGTTCAAATATTATATGGTGTTCCTGTGGCACCCTGAAAAATTCATACATTGCTTCTGTCAGGGAAAAAAATGGCCTTAAGATACTGAGCCTGCTACTGTAATAGTTTCTGTGAAATATTTGTAGAAATAGTAAGGGTTTTTTCATCTTTCTAAGAGGGAGCCCCCTAGTCCCAAATAGAGTCTTGTAAGACCTGGAAACATGAAGCACACTGGTCCTGCCATGAAAACATAAGATGTAACGTTATAGGGAGAAAGAGGTCTGTTGCTTAAAAGATCATCACAGATATGATCCCAGCTGTGTCCGTTAATTTTGTTTTCATATGATCACAGAATATTGAATACAAATCTTGTTTCAGAGAGAGCCTTGACCTTGGTGAGCCATCTTATAGTTCTAAAACTAATCATAATAAGATTTAAAAAAGAGTGGGTAGATGACTCAATATAATTTATCTCCAACCCAGACTTCTTTCCTGAGCTTTAGATTCATCTGTCTACCTGCATATAGAATATCTCCATCTGTACTTTCTTACAGGAATCTAAAACGCTACATATCCAATATTAAACTTCTCTCCCATTCCAGTCCTAATCTTGTCCTTGCATCAGCATCCAACCTATTTATGCTGTTTCTGTCCAGTTGCATAAGCTAAGTCCTAAGAGTTATCCTTAATTCTTTATTCTCTCATTGTCAGTTCCTCAGGGCTGAAGTGCAAGTAGTAAAGTAATTTAAATATTAGGGAACAAAGTAAGTCATGTCTCAAAGAGATATCACTATTGAGCCAAAAGAGTGATTCCAGAATGGGTTGTCAACCCATGCGGTGTGGGTAGATGAACAGGAGAACTATAATAACTGAAGTACAGAGTCAAATGGAGGTCAATGAACTAGTGGCAATAAAAGCAAGCAACAGTAAATAGCATCAAAAATAGATCTGGGTTCAAATCCCAATGCTACTGATTAGCTGTGTGGACAAAAGTAAGATTTACCCTTTTTTGTTTGTAAATTAGAACAGTAGGCAGTAAACATTTTTGTTTTTGAGACAGGATCTTGCTTTGTCTCTCAGGCTGGAGTGCAGTGGTACGATTATGGCTCACTGCACTCTTGACCTCTTGGGCTCAAGAGATCTTCCCACCTCAGCCTCACAAGTATCTGGGACCAAAGACGCAAGCCACCTCACCTGGCTAATTTATTTTTATTTTTTGTAATGATAGGGTTTCCTTAAGCTGTGCAGGCTGAGCAAACATTTTTCTAAAGGGCCAGGTAGCAAATATTTTAGGCTTTATAGGTCATATGGTCTCCATCACAACTACTCAACTTGACAATCATAATATGAAAGTAGCCAGAGACAACGTGCACATGTTTTGGTGTGGTGGTGTTTCCAAACTTTATTTGCAAAAACAGACAGCAGGCCATTTTTGACCCACTGGCAGCAGTTTGGTCACCCCTGGAATAGCCTATGCCATGTTAGCAAATTAACCTCCTTAAAGAGTGAACATAATGAAAGTGTATTTACTGCTCACACATCACATCAGAGTGGACAAGAATAACTTCCTCTGTCTTGTAGCTAATATCGTATGAAATACATGGTCTCTAAGGTGGCATAGAAAGGAAGGAGAGTACTGAAGGATCCCATCAATCCATGAAGTTACTTATATATTTTATACTCATATCCCATTGGCCAAAATCCAGTTTCATGGCTCCAATCTACTGTATCTGAGCCTAGAAAAATGCACAGTAGTATATGAATGTTTGGTTAGCAACTCACAGTTGTTGCCATGTGAAGTGACAATAATTTCTGTCTTGTATGATTGTGAGGATTAAATGTTTACGAAACATTTAGCAAAGTGCCTGACACATAAGCAGCACTCAATAAATGTTCAGTCACTCCCAATTCCTTCTTTCTGATCATTTCACTAGTTGACAGGCCATAAAATGCCCTTCACACTCACACAGAGCTACTTACTGAATTAACACCCACCTGCCTTTTCATACTCTCTTTCCTCAACTCTTCCCTCTTTGTCATTTCTACCTAATACCTATTCACTCATCTTCCATACTTTTGCTCAAATATGATGTTTCTTTCCTTTAACTTTCCCAGGCAGAGTGACTCGGGTCCCTGCTCTTATACCACCACGTAGTATACACCATAAGTAGGGTAACTGGCATTGTGCAATATTAATTGTACACGTACACCTTCTCCACCAGACTCTGAACTCTGAGGACAGAGCAATGTCATTCATGTCTGTACTTTGGCATTTAATATACATATATGCACACACACACACACCGACAGTCAGTAAGTGGTCATCGAACTCAATGGTGGGAATGTCAGGTTCTAGGCAATCTGAAGTCATGTTGGGAGGGTGTTGAGACAAATGAGGACCATTCACTGCTTATGCCAGCTATAGCCTCAGTGTTTTATTGGTACCTCCACAGCATGAGGCCTGGCGAAGAAGCAGCACTTAATAAAAGTTTGCTAAAACCTGCATAAAGGAGAAAAGGGGAAAAGATGGTTATGGTTATTTGTCACTATCTAATCACCAAAATATTTTTCCTTTTTACAGAATCTAGTCTATCGAGGGGAAGAGTTGACCAAATTCAGGCAAAGCAATCTGTGTGAATAATATATATATAATACACACCAGAACATATTTATTGTCATTCCAGAGTAGGTCTATCTAGAATAATTGTAAAGCCCCTGGAGCCAGCCGTCTATATCCCAGGAAACATTGACCTAACACCTGGGGTTTCTCACTGCTGAGTGTTCAGCATTTCTATTTAGAGGACTTCCAGAGTAGCATCAGTACTATCTATTCTGCTACATCACTCACTCTCAGTAGGAATAAAAAAAAAGTACTGATTTTTAAAAAATAGGTTTTGGTTTTTCAGCTTACCTTTTTAAATAATGTGTGTTTTTTTCATCCTCCACTGTATTTAGTGCTTCTCTATCTTCATTATTGTTATTAAAATAGCAATAACAATCAAAGCTATCATTTGTTGCACACACTCATTGTGTCAGCTACTTTATACAAACCCTATTAACCACTTTGGAAATTTAAAAATACATCTCACTGTTACTGCCACTGACTGAACAAAGCAGATGGGCCAGCACTTGTCATCAGAGTGTTTTTGTCCTTGTCCCCTCCAGCACAGCAGGAGCTTAACCTCAAGGGGCTGGAGAACAAAGCCTTAGCCCTTGTACCAGTCCTCCAGGGTTAGAGCACATAGCCCAGGAGTGCTGAGCCGAGTTGTGACCCCCTGAAGTAAGGCAGAAACAATGTCAGTTGAATCAACCCAACTTATACCACAGTCAGAACCCTCAAGGGCATCAAAGAATATAAAATTAAAAAGCCCCACCCAAAGGACAGTAACTTCAATCACCAAAGGAACATCATCCCACACAGATGATAAAGAACCAGTGCAAGAACTCTGGCAACTCAAAAAGCCAGAGCATCTCTTTCCTCCAAATGACCATACTAGCTTTCCAGCAATAGTTTGTAACCAGGCTGAAACAGCTAAAATGACAGAGAATTCAGAATCTGGATAGCAATAAAGATCATTGAGATTCAGAAGAAGTTGAAACCCAATCAAAGGAATGTAAGGAGTCTAATAAAATTATACAAGAGCCAAAAGATAAAATAGCCATTTTAAGAAAGAAGCACACGTATCTGATAGAGGCAAAAAACTCACTACAAGAACTTCATAATATTATTTGAAGTACTAACAGCATAATGGACCAAGCTGAGGAAAGAATATCAGAGCATGAAGACTCATTCTTGAAGTCAACTCAAACAAAAATAAAGAAAAAAAATTAAAAAGAATGAACAAAACCTACAAGAAATTTTGGGTTATGTAAATAGACCAAATCCCTGACTCACTGGTTTCCCTGAAAGAGAGAAAAACAGCAAGCAATTTGCAAAATATATTTGAGGATACTGTCCACAAAAAATTCACCAACCTTGTTAGTGAAGTCAACATTCAAAGTCAGGAAATGCAGAGAACCCTTGTGAAGTACTATTCAAGATGACCATCACCAAGACACATTGTCATCAGATTCTTCAAAGTCAAAGTGAAAAAAAAATTAAAGACAGCTAGAGAGAAGGGGTAATTCATCTACAAAGGGAACCCCATCAGGCTAACAGCAGACCTTTTGGCAGAAACCACATAAGCCAGAACAGATTGGGGTCCTATATTCATCATGCTTAAAGAAAAGAAATTCCAACAAAGAATTTCATATTCAGCCAAACAAAGCTTTATAAAAGCAAAGGAGAAATAAGAGCCTTCTCCAACAAATGCTAAGGAAGTTTATTACCAGCACACCTGCCTTACAAGAGGCCCTTAAGGGAGTGCTAAATATGGAAATGAAAGACCAGTACTGACCACCACAAAACACACTTAAGTACGTAGACCATTGAGACTATAAAGCAACAATGCAATCAAGTCTGCATAACAACCAACTAACAAGAGGATGACAGGATCAAATCTGCTCATGGTAATATTAACCTCAAATGTAAACAGGCTAGA
Organism: Gorilla gorilla gorilla; assembly: GCF_029281585.2. NCBI lineage: Eukaryota > Metazoa > Chordata > Mammalia > Primates > Hominidae > Gorilla > Gorilla gorilla. The sequence goes on from NC_073247.2 coordinate 134,381,116, forward strand.
TATCCCACATAAAATACACAGAGTGGCAAGTTGGAAAAGGAAGCAAGACCCAACTGTCTGCTATCTTCCACAGACCCATCTCACATGCAGTGACACCCATAGGCTCAAAGTAAAGGAATGGAGAAAAATCTACCAAGCAAATAGAAAAAAAAGACAAACAAAACAAAACAGGGGTTGCTATTCTAATTGCTGACAAAACAAACGTTAAACCAAAAACGATCAAAAGGGACAAAGAAAGGCAATACATAATGAAGAAGAGTTCAATTCAAAAAGAAGATTTAACTATCCTAAATATATATGTACCCAACACTGGAGCACCCAGATTTATAAAACAAGTTATTAGAGAATCATGAATAGAACTAGATAACCATACAATAATAGTGGGAGACTTCAACATCCCACTGACAATGTTAGGCAGATCATCAAGGCAGAAAACTAACAAAGATATTCAGGTCCGAAACTCAACACTTGACCAAATAGACCTAACAGACACGTACAGAATACTTCACCCAACAACAGAATGTACATTCTTCTCATCTGCCCATAGTACATGATCTAAAATTGACCACACACTTGACTGTAATAAACTCAACAAATTAAAAAAAAAATCATACCAATCACACTCTCAGACCACAGGGCAATAAAAATAGAAATTAATACTAACGGGGTTTCTCAAAACCATGGAATTTCTCAATTACATGGAAATTAAACAACCTACTCCTGAATGACTTTTGCATAAATAATGAAATTAAGGCAGAAATCAATAAATTCTTTGAAATTAATGAAAACAAAGGTACAACACATGAGAATCTATGGGATACAGTTAAAGTAGCTTTGAGAGGAAAGTTTAAAGAACTAAATGCTCACATCAAAAAAGCAGAAAGATATCAAATTAACAACCTAACACCACACCTAAAGGGAATAGAAAAACAAGAGCAAACCAACCCCAAAAACAGCAGAAGAAAAGAGATAACCAACCCAGAGCCAAGCTGAATGACCCATAAAAAGGATCAACAAAACCAAAAGTTGGTTCTCTGAAAGAATATATGAGGTTGATAGATGACTAAACTAATAAAGAAAAAAACCCAGAATATCCAAATAAATAGAATCAGGCATGATAAAGGAATCCATTGGCTCCACAGAAATTAAAAAAAAAAAAACCCCACAGAGACTATTAAGAACACCACTAGGCGCACAAACAAGAAAACCTAGAAGCAATGCATAAATTCCTGGAAACATAAAATCTCCTATGGTTGAACAAAGAAGACACTGAAACTCTAAACAGACCAATAATGAGTTTTGAAATTAAATTAGTAATGAAAAGCCTACCAACCAGAAAAAAACCTGGACCAGATGGATTCACAGCCAAATTCTAAAAGGCGTATAAAGAAGAGCTGGCACCAATCCTACTAAAACCATTCCCCAAAATTGAGAAAGGACTCCTCTCTAACTCATTCTTTGAGGCCAACATCATTCTAATACCAATACCTGGCAGAGATACCAAAAAAAAAAAAAAAAGAAGAAGAAGAAGAAGAAGATAACTTCAGGTCAATATCCTTAATATAAATAGATGTAAAAATCCTCTACAAAGTACTAGCAAACTGAATCCAGCAGCACTTCAAAAAGCCCATCCGCCATTGAATTAGTCCATTTTCACACTGCCAAAAATAACTGTCTGAGACTGGGTAATTTATTTTTTTAAAAAGATAGGTTTACAAACAACACATGTTCTCACTCATAGGTGGGAATTGAACAATGAGAACACTTGGACACAGAGTGGGGAACATCACACACAGGGGCCTGTCGTGGGGTGGGGGCAGGGGGAGGGATAGCATTAGGAGAAATACCTAATGTAAATGACGAGTTAATGGGTACAGCAAACCAACATGGCACATGTATACCTATGTAACAAACTTGCACGTTGTGCACATGTACCCTAGAACTTAAAGTATATAAAAAAATAGGTTTAATTGACTCACAGTTTGGTATAGCTGGGGAGGCCTCAAGAAACTTACAATCATGGCAGAAGGTGAAGGGGAACCAAGGCACATTTTACATGGTGGCAGGAGAGAGACAGAGAGAGTAACGGGGGAAGTGCCACACTTTTAAATGATCAGATCTCATGAGAACTCACTCACTATCATGAGAGCAGCATGGGGAAAATCTGCCTCCATGATCCAATCACCTCCCACCAGGTCCCTTCCCTGATAGTGAAATTTGGGTGGGGACACAGAGCCAAATCGTATCAGCCACGGTTAAGTAGGCTTTATTCCTGGGATGCAAGGTTGGTTCTGCATATGCAAATCAATAAAAGTGATTCATCATAAAAAAAAAAAAAAAACCGAACTAAAAACAAAACCACATGATCATCTCAATAGATGCCCTAAAGGCCCTAAAGGTTTTGGATATAATTTGGCAATCTGTCCTTCATGTTGAAAACTCTCATAAAACTAGGCATTGCAGGAACATACCTTAAAGTAATAAGAGCCATCTATAACAAATCCATAGCCAACATCATACTGAATGGATGAAAGCTGAAAGCATTTCCCTTGAAAACCAGAAGACAAAGATGCCCACTCTCACCACTGCTAATCACCACAGTACTGCAAGTTCTAGCCAGAGCAATCAGGCAAGAGAACAAAATAAAAGGCATCCAGAAAGGAACAGAAAGTCAAACTATCCCTGTTTGCATACAATATGATTCTATATCTAGAAAACCCCATAATCTCTGCTCAAAATCTTCTTGATATGATAAACAACTTCAGCAAAGTTTCAGGATACAAAACCAATGTACAAAAATCTGTAGTGTTACTACACAACAACAACATCCAGCCTGAAAGTCAAATCAATAAGGCAATTCCATTACAATACCCACAAAAAATAAAATAAAATACCTAGGAATACACCCAACCAAGGAAGTGAAATTGCTCTGCAATTAGAATTATAAAACACTGCTGAAATAAATCAGAAATATTACATGCTCATGAAAAGGAAGAATCAATGTCATTAAAATGGCCTTACTGCCCAAGGGAATTTACAAGTTCAATGCTATTTCTTCCAAAATGACATTGTTCACAGAATTAGAAGAAACGATTGTAAAATTCATATGAAAACAAAGAGCCTGAAGAGCCAAGACTATCCTAAGCAAAAATAAAAAAGCTGGAGGCATCACTCTACCCAACCTCAAACTATACTACACAGCTACAGTAACCAAAAGAGTGTAGTGCTGGTACAAAAACAGACACATAGACCAATGGCAAAGTTAGAAAACCCAGAAATAAAGCCACACACTTTGCTCTTCAACTAAGTCAACAAAAAGTATCATCTGACCTTTGTCAAAGTCAACAAAAACAAGGAACAGGGAAATGACACCCTATTCAATAAATAGTGCTGGGATAACTGGCTAGCCATGTGCAGAAGATTAATACTATACCCTTTCCTTTCACCATATACAAAAATCAAATCAAGATAGACTAAAGACTTAAATGTAAAACCTAAAAGTATAAAAATAGAAAAAGAAAAACTCAGAAACACCATTTGGGACATAGATCCCAGCAAAGACTTTATGATGAAGACCCCAAAAGCAATTACAGCAAAAACCAAAATTGAAAAATGAGCTTCTGCACAGCTAAAGAAACTATCAACAGAGTAAACAGACAACCAACAGAATAGGAAAAAATACTTGCAAACTATGCATCCAACAAAGCTCTAGTATCCAGAATCCATAAGGAACTTAAACAAATTAACAAGCAAAAAACAATCCCACTTAAAAATGGGCAAAGGACATGAACAGACACTTCTCAAAAGAAGACATACATGCATACGTATGGCCAAAAAGCATATTAAAAAAAACCCAATATCACTAAACATTAGAGAAATGCATATTAAAACCATAGGGAGAATCCGTTCCACACCTGTCAGAATGGTTATTATTAGAAAGTTAAAAAAATAACAGATGCTGGTAGGATTGTAGAGAAAAGGGAAAGCTTATACACTGCTGGTGGGAATGTAAATTAGTTCAGCCACCGTGGAAAGTAGTTTAGAGGTTTCTCAAATAACTTAAAACAACCCAGCAATCCCATTACTTGTTATGTACCCTAAGGAATATAAATTGCTCTATCATAAAGACACATGCACGTGTATATTCATGACAGCACTATTCACAATAGCAAATACATGGAATAAAACTAACTTCACATCAGAGGTGGACTGAGGCATCCAGATTGTTGCACTGGCACTCACTAGGCAGTTGGCATGACACACAGCGAGGAAAAGCAGTGTGGGGCGACGGCCCACCTGGGAGCAACACAGAGCAAGGGGAGCTCCCAACCCCAACCAAGGAAAGCAGTGAGTTATTGTGTGACCCCCACCTGGGAAACCATGCTTTTCCCATGGATCTTTGCAATTCACAGATCAGAAGATCTCCTTGTGAGCCCACACCACGAGGGACTTGGGTCCGAAGCACAGAGCTGTGCAGACTCTTGGCAGCCACTCGGTCACACATAGAGACACAGAATATTTTACATACTCCCACCCCAGGAATTCCAGTGAAGCAGGAGATCTGTCCATTCCCATAGGAAGGGGGCTGAAGCAATGGAGCCAAGCCGTGTCATTCAGCAGGCCCCACTCCCATGGCACCTAATAAGATAAGAACCACTGGCTTAGAATTCCAGCTGGCCAGTGGCAGCAGGCTGGAGGTCCTGGGGGGAAAGGGGCAGCCGCCATCTCTGCGGCTCCAGTTGGCCATCCTGACCTGCTGACTCCAGAAAGTGTAGATTGTCCAGACTGTAAGGAACTCCCCACAGCACAGCACAGCTGCTGTGGCAGATCGTGGCCAGACTGCTTCAGTAAGTGGGACCCCAATACATTCCTCCTCACTGGGCGGGGCTTCCCTGCAGGAATTTCGGCAACTCCAGACAGAGTTTTATGGACAGAACTCTGATCTCCCTAGGAGGAAGGTTCTGGGGGGAGGGGCACCCACAGTCTCTGCAGTTCAGCCAAGTTAACATTTTCTGGCTCTGGAGAGTCCTGGCGGTCTAAACGAGGGGGTAACCCCCAGCACAGCGCACCCATTCCACCAAGGGGAAGACAGACTACTTCTTTAAGTGGGTCCCTGATGCAGTTCCTCCTGACTGGGTGAAACCTCCCAAGAGGGGTCTCCAGACACCTCCTACAGGAGTTTTCAGGTGGCGTCAGGTGAGTGCCCCTCTGGGAAAGAGCTCCCAGAGGAAGGAACACACTGCCATCTCTTCTGTTTTGCAGCCTCCACTGGTGTAACCTCCATGTGCTGGAAAGACCCAGATGACTAGGATCTGAAGTGGACCCCCAGTAAACTGCAGCAGCCCTTCAGACATGGGTCCTGACTGCTAAAAGAGAAACAAACAAAAAAACAGAAAGCAACAACAACAACAACAACAAAAGACCTAACAAAAACCCCATTCAAAGGTCAGCAACCTCAAAGATAGAAGACAGAAAAGCCCACAAAGATGAGAAGGAATCATTGAAAAAATGCTAAAAACTCAAAAACCCAGAGTTCCTCTTCTCTTCGAAATGACTGTAACACCTCTCCAGAAAGGGCACAGAACTGGGCTGAGGCTGAGATGGCTGAATTGACAAGTAGGCTTCAGAAGGTGGGTACTAATGAACTTTGCTGAGGTAAAGGAGCATGTTCTAACCCAATGCAAAGAAGCTAAGAACCATGATAAAACATTACAGAAGCTGTTAACCAGAATAACCAGTTTAGAGAGAAACATAACCCATCTGATGGAGCTGAAAAACTCAATACGAGAACTTCACAATGAAACCACAAGTATCAGTAGCCAAATAGACCAGTGGAGGAAAGAATCTCAGAGCTTGAAGACTATCTTTCTGAAATAAGACAGGCACACAAGATTAGAGAAAAAAGAATGAAAATAAATGAACAAAACCTCCAACAAATATAGGATTATGTAAAAAGACCGAACCCAGGACTGATTGGGGTACTTGAAAGAGACGGGAAGAACAGAACCAAGTTGGAAAACGTACTGCAGGATATCATCCAGGAGAACTTCCTCAACCTAGCAAGACAGGCCAACATTCAAATTCAAGACACAATTAGAAATGATAAAGGGGATATCACCACTGATCCCACAGAAATACAAACAACCACCAGAGAATACTAGAAACACATAAACTAGAAAATATAGAAGTGGGTAAATTCCTGGACACATATACCCTCCCAAGACTCAACCAGGAAGAAACTGAATCCCTGAATAGACCAAGGAGTTCTGAAATTGAGGCAGCAATAAATACCCTACTAACAGAGAAAGCCCAGGACCAGACAGATTTGCAGTTGAATTCTACCAGAGGTACAAAGAGGAACTGGTATCTTTTTTTCTGAAACTATTCCAAAAAGTTGAAAAGGAGGGACTCCTCCCTAACTCGTTTCATGAGGCCTGCATCATCCTGATACCAAAACCTGACAGATAAAACAAAAAAAGAAAACTTCAAGCCAATATCCTTGATGAAGATCAATGCAAAAACCCTCAATAAAATACTGGCAAACCAAATCCAGCAGCACATCAAAAAGTTTATCCACCATGATCAAGTTGGCTTCATCTCTGGGATGTAAGTTTGGTTCAATATACATAAATCAATAAATGTGATTCATCACATAAACAGAACTGAAGAAGAAAAACACAAGATTATCTCAATAGACACAGAAAAGTCCTTCAATAAAATATCCCCTCATGTTAAAAACTCTTAATAAATTAGGCATTGGAGGAACGTATCTTAAAATAAAAAGAGTCATGTATGACAAACCCATAGTCAATATCACTCTGAACAGGAAAGAGCTCGAAGCCTTCCCCTTGAAAACCAACACAAGACAAGGATGACCTCTCTCACCCCTCCTTACACAGTATTGAAAGTTCTGGCCAGGGCAATCAGGCAAAAGAAAGAAATAAAGAGTATTCAAATAGTAAGAGAGGAAGTCAAATTATCTTTCTTTGCAGATGACATGATCTTATATCTAGAAAACCCCATGGTTTCAACCCAAAAGCTTCTGAAACTGATAAGCAACTTCAGCAAAGTCTCAGAATGAAATCAATGTGTAAAAATTGCTAGCCTTCCTATACAACAATAGGCATGCAGACAGCCAAATCATGAATGAACTCCCATTCACAACTGCTACAAAGAGAATAAAATACCTAGGAATACAGCTAACAAAGGAAGTGAAGGACATCTTTAAGGAGAACTACAAACCGCTGTTCAAGGAAATCAGAGAGGACACAAACAAATGGAAAACCGTTCCATGCTCATGGATAGTAAGGATGGATACCGTGAAAATGGCCATACTGCCCAAAGTAATTTATAGATTCAATGCTATTCCCATTAAACTATCATTGACATTCTTCACAGAATTAGAAAAAAACTATTTTAAAGTTCTTATAGAACCAAAAAGCCCATATAGCCAAGAAAATCCTAAGCAAAAAGAACAAAGCTGGAGGCATCACGCTACCTGACTTCAAACTATACTACAAGGCTACAATAACCAAAACTGCATGGTATTGTTACAAAAAAAGGCACACAGACTAATGAAACAGAACAGATAACTATGAAATAAGACCGCACACCTGCAAACCACCTGATATTTCACAAACCAGACAAAAGCAAGCAATGGGGAAATGATTCCCAATTTAATAAGTGGTGCTGGAAGAACTGGCTAGCCATATGCAGAAAAATAAAACTGGACCCCTTCCTTATACCTTATACAAAAATCAACCCAAAATGGCTTAAAGACTTAAATGTAAAACCTAAAACGATAAAAATCCTAGGGAAAAATCTAGGCAATACCATTCAAGAAATAGGCACAGGCAAAGATTTCATGATGAAAATGCCATAAGCAATTGCAACAAAAGCAAAAATAGACAAATGGCATTGAATGAAACTAAAGAACTTCTGCGCAGCAAAAGAAACTACCATCAGAGAGAACAGACAACCTACAAAATGGGAGAAATTTTGTGCTATCTCTCTGACAAAGGTCTAATAACCATAGTCTACAAGGAACTTAAGCAAATTTACAAGAAAAATAAAACAAGCAACCCTATTAAAAACTGGGCAAAGGACAAACAGACACTTCTCAAAAGAAGACATTAATGTGATCAACAAACATGAAAAAAACTTAATATAAGTGATCATTAGAGAAACACAAATCGAAACTACAATGAGATGCCCTCTCATGCTGGTCAGAATGGTGATTATTAAAAAGTCAAGAAAGAGCAGATGGTAGTGAGGTTGCAGAGAAAAAACAATGCCTTTACACTGTTGGTGAGAATGTAAATTACTTCAACCATTGTGGAAGACAGTGTGGCAATTCTGCAAAGATCTAGGAGCAGGAATACCATTTGACCCAACAACCCCATTACTGGGTATAAGTCCAAAGGAATATACATCATTCTTTTATAAACTTGCACATATATGTTCATTGCAGCACTATTCACAATAGCAGAGATGTGAAATCAACCAAAATGCTCATCAATAACAGACTGGATAAAGAAAATGTGGTACATATACACCATCGAACACTATGCAGCCATAAAAAGGAATACAATCATGTTCTTGACAGGGACATGGATGGAGCTGGAAGTCATCATCCTCAGCAAACTAACACAGGAACAGAATACCAAACACCACATGTTCTCCTTGTAAGTGGGAGGTGAACGATAAGAACACATGAACACAGGGCTGGGGAATCAACATACCCTGGGGCCTATCAGGGGGAGGCAGAGGGAGTGAGAGCATCAGGAAGAATAGCTAATGCGTTCTGGGCTGAATACCTAGGTGATGGATTGTTCTGTGCAGCAAACCACCATAGCACATGTTTACCTATGTAACAGATCTGCACATGTAACCCTGGAACTTAAAATAAAAGTTAAAGAAAACAAAATGTAGTACACATACACCATTGAACACTACACAGCCATAAGAAATAATGAAAACCTGTCCTTTGTAGTAATGTGGATGGAACTGGATGCTATTATCTTAAGCAAATAAGTGCAGGAACAGAAAAGAAAATACTGCATTTTCTCACTTAAATGTGGGAGCTAAACACTGAGTACACATGGACACCAAGAAAGGAACAATAGACACCAGGGCCTACTTGAAGGTGGAGGGTGGAGGGTAGGAGGAAGGTGAGAATTTAAAAACTACCTATTGGGCACTATGTTTATTACCTGGCTGATGAAATAATCTGTACACCAAACCCCCACAACATGCAAATTACTCATGTAACAAACCTGTACATGTATCACCTGAACCTAAAAGTTGGAAAGTAAAAAAATAAAAATGAAATGAAAATACTTCTCTTGATCTGGAGACTCTTGATTCAGCCTACTGCTCTATTTGCCTTCCAGGGAAAACTACCACCTTATTAAAGCACTGAATAAGGGAATGTTTGCTCTCTGCCCCCATCCTTTGAGCCCCCATAATTTCAAGTCTTGGCCCTGACTGATATCAAAGCTCACAAGGAAATAGGAAGCAGTATATAATACAATGGTTAAGAGAAAGGACTCAGAACTCAGACTTGTGTTCAAATCTCATCTCTGACACCATGTAGCCCTGAACCAGGTACTTGATTACTCTAACCTTGTTTCCTCGTGCATAAAATAAAACTAATGATAGTGCCCATTTCAGAAAGTTATTGAAAGAAGTAAACAAGATAGTACTGGTGAAGCACTTAGCAAAGTTCCAAGCAAGTATATGGGTACTCAATAAATGTGAGTTATTATTATTTTCACAATATGAATAAAATCGGCTAAAGGAGTTCATGAAGCAGTAGAACAATATCTTACCCTGGGGGGTGTGTGTGGAATCTCTTCTTGTCCTGGAAAGAATATCAGTATATCTGGCAGAGAGAATAATGAAGCAATCAGATCAGAAAGAAAACACTAAGGGATACAAGTTGAGCATCCCTAATCCAAAAAGCTCAAAATCCAAAACTTTTTGAGCACTAGACAGCTGATGGCTCTGGCAAGGGGAAAGAATGGAAATAAGGAAGGAGTGTCCACTATTGAAAACCTGCTATAGAACATCAGAGATTATAGGTCAATTCTAACATGACTGAAAGTGATAAATACTCATGTGACATTTACAGATCCAGTGCTAAGCACAAGACAGGATATGGGAAAAATGATCTTCAAAGTTGACAAGAATGATGGATGACAAATCCAAGGAATTCTAAGTTTCACAATGATTAAGAAAGGGAAATAGGAGGATCAAGGGACACCTTGCACTCTTCAAATTGGTGGCAGCATAGATAATGGTTTATCCATCTGATACAGACCAGGGTAGCATTTCCAAAGTATTCATGCTCTAATGTGGAGAGCAGTATGAAGGGTTCTAAATGGTAAGAGTCCAGGAGTCTATGTATTAGCTTGAACTAAATCCTATATTTCTTATGTAAACTTTGGAAAGTTAGTTGACTACCCTGGGCCTCAGTTTTCTTGTCTATTAATTTCAAACTTCTTGTAGTTTGTTAAGAGAATCCATGGCTTGGTTGGAGTTTCAAAAAATAGTAGCAATCATAGTAATAATAATGACTGCCAACCAAACAGAGTGACTTTAATCACATTGTCCATTTGACTATAACCTCTTAAGAAAGGTTTCCATCTTAATTATAAAGATTTGAACTTTTTATGTAGTTAAGGTTTAAGTGTATGTGGAATAAAATGTGGCAGGGTTTTATTTAATTAAAAAAAAAGAAAGGTTTCCATCAACTTGCCTCATGGGTCTTCCATTCCATTGCCTGGTGACCTCTTCTTAAAGTGAGCCAATGTCTACTGGTGTTTCACTGAAGCAGAGGAATTCTCCTACTTTGGAGGCCTGTCATTTTTTTGACCAAATCCAGCACTCAACTCTTACAGAGCAATGTCTCTGTGAAATTGGAACTTTAAGAAACACAAGAACTGTTGATTGTTCAAGAATAGAATCCATTGAATGTGCTACTACCTAGTGTCTTCTCAGGCTAACTAATGCCTTTCTAACAAATGAGCATTGGAATAATAATCTCAGTGTAGAACCACATAATTTGTTCTCTAAATGGAGCCATAAACACAAGTAGCACATTTATAACATTTCTGAGGTGCACATATGAAGGCCTAAATTTGTAGTGGTATCCCACAAGGTTGTGGAGAGGCAGAAAGGAAGAGGGAACTTGAATGAATTCAGCTTATGTGGCTCAAAATTATAAGAAAACTATGTGAGACTCAAATCTCTTCTGAGAAAAAGTAAGTACTCAAAGTCATAGCTTTAAATACCTGTCCCAGCTCTGAAATATTAACTTTCTTACATACAAAATGGGACAAGGGGTACATAACAGGTATGACTGATCTCTTGGGTAGAAGAAAGTATCAGGAAACACTTTCCAGAGCAACTGACATATAAACTAAAATATGAAGAATAAATCATTTTAGGTGAGGTGATGTGGTGGGGGTGAAATGTTCCAGATGAAAGGAGCAGAGAATGTGAAGGCTTGGAGGCAAGAAAGAGAAGCATGATAGATTTGACTAACCGAATGTACAAAGGGAGCAGTGGTGAGCAACGAAACTGGAAATGCAGGCTGGATACAGAGAATAGTGGCCCTTCTGAGAAATAAATATTTGAAAGGAGGCTTGTAAAAATCTCATGGCATATAAGGGAAAGTTATTTACTTATTTATTTTTTTGTCTGTGGCTTACTGGCAAAGGGTCATTGGGAGACATTCTGACTGGAGACTTTTGCGGGGGAGACAGGAAAAGTTTTCTTGAGATTGTTTTTTAATACAGTTGACTAGAAAAAGATGGGAGGAAAAAGTCCCAAACATTGCTTCATACATAAATTTTAAATTTTCAGAAGTGTTCTGTTGCATAGCACAGTACCATATCACCAGTGATAGAACACACTGTTTTCAGGACAAAGCCCTTTTCTCAAGGAAATCATAGGACTGACATCTGCCAAAGGCTGAAAGGAAGTAGAGTTGAGACATATGCATCTCCGCATAAATGACACTCTGGTATACAGGTTTTTGCCTTTAGAATAGAGAGTTTAGCACACAGAAGATAAAAAACATAATGGTCATGGGTGCTAGGAACGTTAACATACATAAATGAAGCAGATCCAGATTAGCAAATCAATGTACAGTGAAGACAAGATCATGTAGACTCATCTCTCTCTGGTCTCCCCTAACTAATGTACAACTAGACACCCTAGAAACAATGTAAGATGGAACCAAAAGAGAAAACCAAAATGTGGAAGAGGAAGGTAGACTGGTGATGAACGCAGAGACTGAAGAAACATCTTTGCAGCAGACTATCTTAAGACACTACCCAACAGAAAAAGGCAATCCAGGTCCAGCATCTACCACCTCCAACCCAACAACAGAAAGTGGTTCAGGTAGGCTCATTCCTCTGCTGGATTGAACAGCAATCCTGCTAACAACAGCAGGCACTTTCAGTAGCAACAGAAAAGGAGATTGAACAGGAGCCCCACTGACAATAAGCATCCAGAGGAAGCATTCTCCTACCCTGCTGGACCTGATACTTCTCTCTCCCACACACTGAAATAATCAGATAGCCAGGCAGCACCAGCAGGGGGAATCCTGCTACAAGCACCCAGCCAAGAATTGGTCTTTGTCTCCTGTCACTGAAAAACACTAGACAGCTGATGGCACTACAAGCACCCAGCCAGGGAAGTTCTCCTTATCTTTGCAGGCTGGAGGATTCTTTCTCCGACCTAGAGAGGCTCTTTCTGCCCCCTCAGGCAACACTAGTAGGGATCATTTTGAGCCCCAGTGATATCAGACAAACCAAACAGACCAAAATAATATTGCAAACATTCAGAAAAATAAATTGTCATTGGAACCACAGCCCAAAAAAGTAGGCCAGGACCTGTGTGTTAAATCTGAAAAGTGTGATTGCCTTCTGTAATAAAAGATTGAAAAGTACTCAAAGTCTTCTAACGAAATAGTCAAAATGTCCAAAATGTAGTAGAAAATCACTTATAATGCAAATAATCATGAAAACCACAAGTTAAGTGAGAAAAGGCAATGAACTTATGCCAACACCAAGGTGAATCTGATGCTGGAATGATCTGACAATGATGTTAAACTAGCCATCATGAAAGTGCTTCAATAAACAACTATAAATTCTCTTGAAATAAATGTTAAAATAGAAAATTTTACCAAATGAAGAGAATTTTAACAAATGGAAATCATACAAAGAATGGAGAAATACAAAACTCACTAGATTGGCTCAACAGTGGAATGAAGATGACCCAGGATAAAATCACTCCACTTGAGGTCAGAAGTTACCCAATCTGATTAACAGAGAGAAAATAAACTGAGAAAAAAATGAATGTCTCTGCAGGGATCTGACAGATAATGACAAAAATATCCAATATTCCTATCATCAGAGTCCCAGAAGGAGAAGAGATAGTGGAACTGAGAAAGTATTTGAAAAAATAATGGCTGAAAATATCCCAAATTTGGCAAAATACATAAGCCTTCAGATTAAAGAAGCTAAAATGAATCCAAAACAGGATAGACCCAAAGAAATCCATGCCAAAAACACATCAGAATTAACTTTTTTTTCTTTTTTTTTGGTAGAGATGGAGTCTTGCTCTGTCGCCCAGGCTGGAGTGCAGTGGCACAATCTCGGCTCACTGCAACCTCTGCCTCCCGGGTTCAAGCAATTCTCCTGCCTCAGCCTTCTGAGTAGCTGAGAATACAGGTGCACACCGCCATGCCCAGCTAATTTATTTTGTATTTTAGTAGAGATTGGGTTTTACCATGTTGCCCAGGCCGGTCTCAAACTCCTGAGCTCAGGCAATCCGCCCACCTTGGCCTCCCAAAGTGCTACGATCACAGGCCTCAGCCACTGCACTTGGCTGAACACTTAAACTTCTGAAGAGTAATAGCACAGGTGTGAAAATAAATGTCAAGGGATATACTGCCACAGTGTTTAAAGGCAATTAGAAGTAGTGGGAACTGGGATGAACTGAAGAGTTCATGTCCCATCTAAAGGGGTAGCCTGTATTCAGTTCCAGGTAGTTTTTAATATATATATATATATATCATAACATTATACATATAAAAAAATATATCATAACATTATACATATAAAAATATATATATCATAACATTATACATATAAAAATATATATATATCGTAACATTATACATATAAAAATATATATATCATAACATTATACATATAAAAAATATATATAACATACATATAAAAATATATATATATCATAACATTCTACATATAAAAATATATATATATAACATTAATTATATAAAAAATATATATATAACATTATATAAATATATATAATGTTATATATAAAAATATATGTATATAATATTATATATATATAATCTATATATATTTATATATAATATATATGAATATATAATATATATGAATATATATATTACATATATTATATATACAGATATATTATATGTAATATATATATATTTAATATATAATATATAAAATATATATTATACATATATTTATATTTTTATATATTATATATATTTATATATTTCACATAAATATATATGTGAAATATATATATTTATATATTTGTGGTGGGGCTGCTGGGAGTGTTCATATTCACAGGCAGGAGTTTGCATTATTTGAATCTTTTCACCAGTACCAAAAAAGGGAGCACCCTGGCTTTCTTATCAGCTTTCCCATATATATATTTCCCATATATATATATATTTCCCACATATATATATTTTCCGTATATATTTATATATTTCATATATATATTTCATATTTCATATATATATATTTCATATTTCATATATATATTTCATATTTCATATATATATTTATATATTTATATATATTTTATATATATTTTATATAAATATATATGAAGTATATATAAATATATTATGAAGTATATAGATAAATATATATAGGAAGTATATATAAAAATATATATAGGAAGTATATATAAAAATATATAGGAAGTATATATAAAAATATATACAGGAAGTATATATAAAAATATATACAGGAAGTATATATAAAAATATATACAGGAAGTATATGTATGAAATATATATAGGAAGTATATGTATGAAATATATATAGGAAGTATATGTATGAAATATATGTACGAAATAATATATGTATGAAATATATGTACGAAATAATATATGTATGAAATATATGTACGAAATAATATATGTATGAAATATATGTACGAAATAATATATGTATGAAATATATGTACGAAATAATATATGTATGAAATATATGTATGAAATAATATATGTATGAAATATATGTATGAAATATATATATGAATATATAAATATGGGAAATATATATGGGAAATACATATATATGGGAAATATATATATGGGAAATATACATATATGGGAAATATATATATGGGAAATATATCTATGTGGGAAATATATATATGGGAAATATATATATGGGAAATACATATATATGGGAAATACATATATATGGGAAATATATATATATATGGGAAATATAAATATATATATAGGAAAGCTGATAAGAAAGCCAGGGTGCTCCCTTTTTTGGTACTGGTGAAAAGATTCAAATAATGCAAACTCCTGCCTGTGAATATGAACACTCCCAGCAGCCCCACCACTAACCGCAGTAAAAATCCTAAGCCAGTCTCCTTTCCCCACTCTCTCATTTTCACACCAGCTTGGGAATGTTACCCTGATGTTTCCAGAAAGCCTCATTATGTAACTAATAAACCTTTTCATAACCTCTTGATATGTGCGTGTATGTGAGTGTCATTATTAGCCTCTACATCTGGATGAAATGTTGGATGAGAGTCCACTGTGTTTCTGTAGAGTGAAACAACAAATAAGAATTATAGCATTTACCTTAAAAATTTCCCATGACAAACAAATAATTTCTGAAAGATCCCCTGAGCACACTAAGTGCTCAACAAGTAGCAATTACCAAAGCAAATAATATCAGTGAATATAAGTTTTCCCTAGCCTTCCTTTCCTTTTTTGAAAAATGTGACTTTTCTCTCTTTCAAAGACAGGTGAACATTTTATTGAGTCCCCAGGCCCACGGAGTAGATAGATGCAAAACCAGCTACTAGTAATTAGAACTGATACGGCTTGCTCTGTCACCTGGCTGGAGTGCAGTGGTGCAATCTCGGCTTACTGCAACCTCCAACTCCTTGGTTCAAGCAATTCTCCTGCCTCAGCCTCCCGAGTAGCTGGAATTAAAGGCACACACCACCACGCCCTGCTAATTTTTGTATTTTTAGTAGAGACGGGGTTCACCAGTTTGGCCAGGATGGTTTCAATCTCCTGACCTTGTGATCCGCCTGCCTCGGCCTCCCAACGTGCTGTGCCCAGCCTGATTTTTCAAATAATTAAGACTTATTTTTGTACACTAGGTTATAAGAAAAGTAAGAGGCCGGGCACGGTGGCTCACGCCTGTAATCCCAGCACTTTGAGAGGCCGAGGCAGGTGGATCACTTGAAGTCAGGAGTTCCAGACCAGCCTGGCCAACACGGCAAAACCCTGCCTCTACTAAAAATACAAAAATTAGCTGGGCGTGGTGGCACACGCCTGGATCGCACCAGCCTGAGTGACACTCCGCCTGGGTGACAGAGTGAGACTCTGTCTCAAAAAAAAAAGAAAAAAAGAAAAGTAAGAAATGGCCCGGACATGGTGGCTCATGCCTGTAATTCCAGCACTTTGGGAGGCCAAGGTGGGCAGATCACTTGAGGTCAGGAGCTGGAGACCAGCCTGGCCAACATGCTGAAACCCCATCTCTACTAAAATTACAAAAATCAGCTGGATGTGGTGGTGCATGCCTGTGATCCCAGCTACTCGGGAGATTGAGGCAACAGAGTCTCTTCAACCCAGGAGGGGGAAGTTGCATTGAGCCTAGATGGCACCACTGCACTCCAGCTTGGGAAACAGAGCAAGACTCTGTCTCTAAATAAATAAATAAATAAATAAATAAATAAATAAATAAATAAATAAATAAATAGAAAAGTAAGAAATGAAAGACCAAGAGGGTAAAATTTTTTTTTCAGAGAAATAGAAAATCTAACAAACCCAACCTGTTACATTCAATGATATAATCTAGCTGGCCTCCATAGCCACCATGAAGATGTTTGCACCCTCATATGTAGGTGAAGTTCCTCAAATTTCCTAATGAATGTTCACCAAAATTTTCATTATTTGTTTGCATGTTGAGATATCAGGAGGTACTTATAAGCTAAAATGATTAGTAAAGCCAGTGACTTTTTTATTATTTTTGTTTTGTCTTTTAAATGAGAGCTATCAAAGAAATTTAAAGTTATCTCCTTTTCTTTTTCTTTTTTTTTCTTTTTTTTTTTTTTTTTGAGATACGGTCTCTCTCTGTCACCCAGGCTGGATTGTGATGGCAATGATCACAGCTCACTGCAACCTTGAGTGCTTGGGCTCAAGCAATCCTCCTGCTTCAGCCTCCTGAGTAGCTAGGACTAGAGGTGTGCACCACCATGCCTGGCTATTTTTTTAATTATTTTTTTGTAGAGACAGGGACTTACCATGTTGCCCAAGCTGGTCTCCTGGCCTCAAGTAATCATACTGCCTCAGTCTCCCAAAGTGCTGGGATTATAGGTGTGACCCACTATGCCTGGCCCAAGGTTACTTCTTATCTATGATTAGACTCTACTTCAAATAGATTCATTGGGAAAACTGCCAACCAAGAATATCAGGTCTGACAAACCTTCCCTTTATAAACAAAGGCAAGATAAACAAAAACTGAAGAAATTTATCACCATTACCCCTTTCTTATGAGAAGTGCTAAAGGGAGTTCTATAACTTGAAAAGAAAACACACAAAACAGCAACATGAAAGCATAATTCTCACTGGTAAAAGTAAACTTAGGTGAACACAGAGTATAGTAATACTGTAATTGTGGCAGTATTAGTCCATCCTCACATTGCTATCAAGAAATATCTGAAACTCGGTAATTTATAAAGAAAAGAGGTTTAATTGACTCAGGGTTCTGCAGTCTGTACAGGAAGCATGATGTATGGTTCTCTCAGCTTCTGGGGAGGCCCCAGGAAACTTAAAAACATGGCAGAAGGTGAAAGGGAAGCAGGCACGTCTTACATGGCTGCAACAGGAGGAAACGAGGTGGGGATGTCCTACACACTTTTAAATAACCAGATCTTGCAATAACTCACTCTCGCCACACCACCACCAAGGCGGGTGGTGTTAAACCATGAGAAACTGCCTGCATAATCCAATCACCTCCCACCAGGCCCCACCTCCAACATTGCAGATTACAACTGGAGATGAGATTTGAGTGGAGGAACACAGATCAAAAGTGTATCAGTGGCACATTAATACATTTTAACCCTATTATAAAAGTTAAAAGATAAAAGTATTAGATATAACTGTAACTATAAAAATGTATTAATTGATACCTAATATTCCCACATAATATGATCAACTTCTGGAGTTGTATGACACAGCATAGTGTATAGAACACTACTGTATTGTATACTTGAAAAATTGCTGATAAAGTATATCTTAAAGGTATATTTTAAATTTTCTTACCCCAAAAGAATGAATTAATTAATTAAAGGAATGAGGCATCAGGAAACTTTGTAAGGTAATTATATTTATGGCCTTGATTATGATAGTTTCAAAGGAATATATTCCAAATTCTTCAATTTGTATGCACTAGTTATGTACAGCTTTTTGTATGTAATCATACTTCAACAAATGGTTTTTTAAAACATTCAATGGGGCATTAACGAAATGAGTCCCCTCTCATAGATATTTAATTACTGTACAAATCAATACTTAGGAGACATTTCAGAAGCATAAAAGGTGAATTTTTTGTTTTTCTTTGGACACCTGACTGATGACTTAATTTTATTTAATCAATTGCTCACCCCCCAAACATGCACCCACTGTATTTCACTGTTTCATTTGTATCGAATCTTAGATTGGAGAAAGTTTCATACAAAAAACAGAAAATTTTAAATCCTTGTGTTTCTGATCCTCCAACATAATTTTCCAGGTGCTGCAGGGAAGCCCCAGGAACAAGATCTGTCCAAACTATGACATACAATAGCCTGTTATGATGCACAGAATTCTGCATCTCAGTCTCTTCACCAGATCAAAACATGGAAGTTACTTACCAAACGTAAACCTGATAATGTTGGGGTATGATGAATACCCTTTCAGAATCACACATCCTAAATTGATATGAGAGCAGTGTATTACCTAGGACGTGGTGGATAGCAAATTTTGATGTGAATTTGGGCAAAGCTGAGAAAAGGAATCTGAAATGTAGAAATCGACAGTTAAGAAAAACCATAAAAGTTATCTAAGTCCAGCTTTGTTTCTAATGCAGAGATTTTGTTCTTTATAGCATATCTGAAGTCGGACCATCCAGCTTCCATCCTTAGCTTGCCATTGGAGGAAAGCCCATTGCTTCAAGAATTAGCCTAATCCATTGCCTTTGACTCAAATTATGAGGTATTTTTTCTCTCCACCAAGTCAAACTACAGCTTTCTCGCTCTGTATCTTCCACTGACTCATTCTATTTAAAAATTTTGGAGCAACAAAGAACAAGCCTCATTGTAAACCATTTTATATGAGAATTTACCTCAGTGTCTACATTTTAAATAAACATAATGTTAAACCGACTGTGAGTAGCCACCAGAGTCCGTTTTCAGCAAAGATGAATAACCCTCTCCAGTCTTTATTTTTTCTATGATTAATTTTCAAAGTATGGAAAGATACCTTTTCTCAATGATCTTCTTAGAGAATATAAAGAGTTTGAGGCCAGGCGCAGTGGCTCATGCCTGTAATCCCAGCACTTTGGGAGGCCGAGGCAGGTGGATCACAAGGTCAGGAGTTCGAGACCAGCCTGGCCAATATGGTGAAGCCCATTTCTACTAAAAATACAAAAATTAGCCAGGAGCGGTGGTGTGCACCTGTAATCCCAGCTACTCGGGAGGCTGAGGCAGGAGAATCACTTGAACCCAGGAGGTGGAGATTGTAGTGAGGTGAGATCACACCACTGCACTCTAGCCTGGGTGATTGAACGAGACTCTGTCAAAAAAAAAAAAAAAAAAAAGGAAAGGAAAGGAAAGGAAAGAAAATTTGAGTCAAGTGAGAGTTAAATATTCAGGCAGTCAAACTAGGAAAAATCCATTAGTTTTAAATCCTAGGCTATTAGCACTTTCTGATTATTGACTGGGTTATAAGTGGTGATCATTATTCTGTCATAAACAAATCTAAGGATCAAGCAATACTGCTAAGATTAGGAAATGGGAAATTGCTCACAGTGATCATTATTTCATCATGATTAACCAAAAACTAATGGGTTTGGTTTTAAAGTAGCACTTGGGTTTTTCTGTAGTAATTTGCTACTTAATTACAAGGATTACTGTGAAAGCATACCTATGAGTTATGGCTTCAGCCTACTGGAAATCCTTACACACATCCATATACTAAGAACCCTATGGTTGCCATGAAGCATCCTGCTAAGATCTGCTGATAGCATTTTCTGATAGACCTCTCTGGGTCATGCCACCAATTTCATGCTTTGCATAAATCTCATGTTGCTTAAACATTCTGGATAATCAGAATAAAATGAGAAATCTATTTTCATTAATTAAACATATTACCTAAACGTTGCATTAAAAATGCAGTATATTTTGTCTCTTTTTCTTTTATAAGACACAAGGTAAGAGAATTAAAAGGAGGCAATTGGCATGTGGGAATGAATTTCCCCACTGATTGATTTTAAATAAATAAACCTTTGGGATCAATTTTCATCTACTGCAGGAAAAAGTACTGACAAAAGAAGATAAATGACAATTGCACACACACCCCAAACTACATTCAATGATGAAATTTTCAATATTTCTCAATGGGTGGTGTAAACAATCTCTATAGTCACTTGTACAATAGTCCTCAAAGTCATTAATGTCTGATTTCTCTAGAAGAATTTATCAAATAATGATTCATTCGCAAGGAATAACAAAGCAATTGGGGTTTGATGAGAAGTACAGATGACTCTAGTTCCACATGAGACTTAAAAGGTTCTATCACACATGAGAAAGTTACAACAGGAAAAATGTATTCCATGTCTCACATTAATGGCATTGTATTCAGTTACAGGTCTTCTTTGTAGACTTTAGAAACACAAGCTTGCCAAGTGAATACAAGCCAGACTTACTAGCCTTCCCCTAGGTGATCTTTTTATACAAACGTTAAATCGAAAATGCAATATTTGACCCAGAAACAGCTGTGGGCTAGCCGTAACTAAATGGCATAAAAAGACCAGGTTAGACTTAGCTGAGGTGTATGACCTTG